>NW_026643235.1:0-5103857 GCF_028829465.1 Penicillium soppii | reverse complement strand
CCTAAGCCCTAAGCCCCTAAGCCCTAAGCCCTAAGCCCTAAGCCCTAAGCCCTAAGCCCTAAGCCCTAAGCCCTTATGTACAACCCTCACCAATCATCTACAACCCTCACCCCTTATCTACAACTTTCCTTTACCTTTCTTTATACTACCTATTCGGGATGAATTACTATAATTTACTCCCTATCAACTATAACCATCCTATACCCCGACTTGTACTGTAAACCCTTACCCCTTGATATCCTCGCATTCGATCTTCTGTATCAATTACTATCCCGGATCCCTCTCTGTACTACTATCTCTTACTCCTTAATCTATTACTATCCTTTACCTCTTATCTATCACCCTCCTCTCTTATCTATCACCCTTACTCCTTATCTTTAACTATCCTTTACCTTTCCATATACTATCGATTCTTGATCTATTACCTTAACTTACCCTCTATAAACTATAACTATCCTTCACCCCCAGCTATACTATAAACCCTTGCCCCGAGCTATATGATAATTCCAAATCCCTGAATATCCTGATATTCCATCTTCTTTACTGATTCCTATCCCGCATCCCGAAATTTATTACTGTCCCTTACCCCTCTATCAATTACGAATCGATGTCTACCACTGATATGAATCTCCCCTCCTGTTATATATCCCTCTCTATATCTATATCTATCCATCCGAAACCTAACTACCCTATCAATCCTTCTCGGATATATCATTCCCCGGAACGGATAATACCGATATATGATATATACTACATATCTTTAAATATTTATTCGCCTCTGTCTTCTCGTTATATACTATGTACTACCTTCGAACCTATATATATATTTAATATACCATTTTTTCGCTTGCCTGACTACCCTCGCCCCATAATATTAAACCCTGACATATATGCTGCCTGACCGCGCTTGGTAACCACTTGAACTTACACTGCTACGGACCCTTACCTCGAAAACCGCTGTTAACCCTTACCCCTGGAACTACTATAACCCTCACCCCTTATCTAAAACCCTGACCCCTCGCTATACTATAAACCCTTACCCCTCGCTATACTATAAACCCTTACCCCTCGCTATACTATAATTCTATACTCCTTAATATCCTCGTATTCTATCTTCTTTACGAATTACTATCCCGGGTCCCTCTCTTTACTACTATCTCTTACTCCTTAATCTATTACTATCCCTTACCCCTTATCTATAACCCTCACCCCTTATCTGTAACCCTTACCCCTTATCTGTAACCCTCACCCCTTATCTGTAACCCTGACCCCTCGCTATACTATAAACCCTTACCCCTCGCTATACCATAAACCCTTACCCCTCGCTATACTATAATTCTATACTCCTTAATATCCTCGTATTCTATCTTCTTTACTTCTTACTATCCCGTATTAGTTTCTTTACTATGATCTCTTACCCCCGAATCGATTACTATCCCTTACCCGTCTCTTTATTACTAATCTATATCGATTACTTTCCTTAATCTCCTCCCCTCTTTTAAATCCCCTCTTATATATATATCCGTATATGTCTATCGATCCTTAAACGAACCATCCTATAAATCCCTTTCCGATACGTTATTACCCGGAACTTATAATGTGTAAATATAATCTATATACTATATATAAATGAATATATATTCGCCAGTATCTTCTCCAAATATTCAATGTACTACCTTCGAAGCTATATATATATTTAATATACCATTTTTACCCTTGTCTGACTACCCTCGCCCGATAATATTAACCCTGATATATATACTGCCTAACCGGGCTTGGTAACGACTTCAACCCTTACTGCTACGGACCCTCACCCCTCGCTATCACTGTTAACCCTTACCCCTGGAACTACTATAACCCTCACCCCTTATCTAAAACCCTCACCCCTCGTCTAAAACCCTTACCCCTTTATCTATAACCCTGACCCCTCGCTATACTGTAAACCCTTACCCCGAGCTATACTATAATTCTATCTTCTTGACTTCTTACTATCCCGTCTCTCTTTCTTTACTACTATCCCTTACCCCTGAATCTATTACTATCCCTAACCCCTCTCCTGATTACAAACCTTTACCCCTCTCTTAATGAAACACCCTCACCCGTCTATCTATTACTAGTCCGTATCGATTACTGATATTCCTCTCCTCTCGTCTTTTAAATCCCCTTTTTATATATATATCGCTATATGTATATCGATCCTTAACCGAACCACGATGTTAAACCCTTTCCGATATATGATTACCCGGAAGTTATAATGTATATATATATTATATACTCTATATATAAATGAATATATATTCGCCGATATTTTCTCCGAATATTCAATGTACTTTCTTCGAAGCTATATATATATGTAAAATGCTGTTAATATCCTTGCCTGCCTACGCGAGCTTATAATAATAAAACCGGATATATACACCGCCTGACCGGGCTTGGTAACGACGGGCCTAAATGCTGTGAAACGCTGACCTGGGCCGGTGATGCCTGTACTGCCTATATGGGGAATGCCTGCCCGAAATGCCTGAGCTGCGCCGGTAATGCCTGCCGAGCCGGTGTTGGTAATGCCTGCCTAGCCTGGGTTGGTAATGAATGCTCCGTATGCCCAGTAATACTCCGCCGCCGATAAATGCCCCCCTGTATGCTATGTCTAAACTATATATATCTGTAATAAATGCCCTCTATGGCTAACAAATGCCCTGCCTGGGTGAATAATGCCCTATATGGCCAATGAATGCCCGGTATGTATGGCTAATGACTGCCCTGCCTATGTCGGTAATGAATGCTCCGTATGGTAATACTCCACCGCCGATAATTGCCCTTCCTATATGTGATGTCTGATCTATATATATCTTTAATGAATGCCCTTGTTAAATGCGATCATTCTTATATATATATCAATGTATGGCCTGCCTATGTGGGTAATGCCTGCCTTGTATGGTTGATTAATGCCCTTCCTGAATGTGATCGCTATACTATATATATCGGTAACGAATCCATAGCTTATGTGCGTAATGAATGCCCTACCTGAATGTGGTGGCTATACTGTATATATCTGTGCTAAATGCCCCGCCTATGTGGGTAATGCCTGCCCTATATGGCATGACTGGGCCGGTGATCAATGCCCTGCCTATATTACAAATAAATGGTGTGAATGGTGTAATGATCGACCTGTGGTGGTAATGATGGGATGATTTGGGCGGGCAATGAATGCCCTCTATGGCCAATGAATGCTCTGCATGGCCTGTGTTGGTAATGTATGCTCTCTATGGCTAATGCATGCTCTCTATGACCAATGAATGCTCTCTATGGCTATTGAATGCTCTGTATGCCCTGTCTGGCTAATGAATGCTCTCTATGGCTATTGAATGCTCTGTATGCCCTGTCTGGCTAATAAATGCTCTCTCTGGCCAATGAATGCTCTCTCTGGCTAATGCATGCGCTCTCTGGCCACTGCATGCTCTGTATGGCCTGTGGTGGTAATGCATGCGCTCTCTGGCCAATGCATGCTCTCTCTGGCCACTGCATGCTCTCTCTGGCCAATGCATGCTCTCTCTGGCCAATACATGCT
This sequence comes from Penicillium soppii, assembly GCF_028829465.1. Classification (NCBI taxonomy): domain Eukaryota; kingdom Fungi; phylum Ascomycota; class Eurotiomycetes; order Eurotiales; family Aspergillaceae; genus Penicillium; species Penicillium soppii. Next base: position 5,100,289 of record NW_026643235.1, on the reverse strand, counting down.
CTCTATGGCCAATGAATGCTCTACATGGCCTATGGTGGTAATGCATGCGCTCTCTAGCCAATAAATGCTCTCTATGGCTAATGCATGCTCTCTCTGGCCAATGCATGCTCTCTATGGCTAATGCATGCTCTCTCTGGCCAATGCATGCTCTCCATGGCCAATGAATGCTCTACATGGCCTGTGGTGGTAATGCATGCTCTCTCTAGCCAATACATGCTCTCTCTGGCCAATGCATGCTCTCCATGGCCAATGAAAGCTCTCCATGGTCAATGAATGCTCTGCATGGCCAATACATGCTCTCTATGGCCAATGAATGCTCTACATGGTCAATAAATGCTCTACATGGCCTGTGTTGGTAATACATGCTCTCTCTGGTCAATAAATGCCCTGCATGGCCTGTGTTGGTAATGCATGCTCTCTCTGGCCAATGAATACCCTCCATGGCTATTGAATGCCCTCCATGGCCAATGAATGCTCTACATGGCCTGTGTTGGTAATGCATGCTCTCTCTGGCCAATGCATGCTCTCCATGGCCAATGAATGCTCTCTATGGCCAATGAATGCCCTACCTGGCCAATGCATGCTCTCTCTGGCCAATGCATGCTCTCCATGGCCAATGCATGCTCTCTCTGGCCACTGCATGCTCTCTATAGCTAATGAATGCTCTACATGGCCTGTGTTGGTAATGCATGCTCTGTATGCCCTACCTGGCCAATGAATGCTCTCTCTGGTCAATGAATGCTCTCTCTGGCCAATGCATGCTCTCCATGGCCAATGCATGCTCTCTCTGGCCAATGCATGCTCTCTCTGGCCAATGCATGCTCTCTCTGGCCAATGCATGCTCTCTCTGGCCACTGCATGCTCTGTATGGCCTGTGGTGGTAATGCATGCGCTCTCTGGCCAATGCATGCTCTATATGGCCTGTGGTGGTAATGCATGCGCTCTCTGGCCAATGCATGCTCTCTCTGGCCAATGCATGCTCTCTCTGGCCAATGCATGCTCTCTCTGGCCAATGAATGCTCTCCATGGCCAATGAATGCTCTCCATGGCCAATGAATGCCCTCCATGGCTATTGAATGCTCTGCATGGCCTGTGTTGGTAATGAATGCCCTGCCCGGCTAATGCCAGCCCTGCCTGACTAATGCCTGCCCTCCATGGCTAATGAATGCCCTCCATGGCCGATTAATGTCCTATATAGCCTGTGTTGGTGATTCATGCCCTGCCTAAGCTATTCCCCCTCTACACTATCCTTTTTCTCTATATTGCCGAATTCTTAGTAATATATCTGATACCTCCCGTACATCTTTATTGAATTCACCTATATATATCTGAACTCGCCCTATACCCTCTCGCCATACTCGATCCACCTCCTTCGAAGCCATATATATTCGTGCACTAGCTGCACCGTATCTCCGTCAAACCGGGATCCCAAAAATCGTACAAGCTCACCCTCATTCTCTATCTGCACTCCCTGTGTTTGTAGCCGCTGAGCCCACGCCTCCTGAATTGTCTCACTGCCCTCGCTGTACACCATCATTGCCACCCCCGATAATAACAGCCCCCGGTACATACACTGCCCCTGCCCGCCACTAATATATCGATCGCAGATCGCCTGTGGCATCCCGCACCCAAAGCACCCGGCGAATACCGCATATTTAATCTGCCGCCGCACACGAATCCACCAACTCTTTGCCGATGTGTACCCGGACTGTGCCTGTGCCCCGCACTCGTATAAGTCATGCTGGTCATGAAGCCCGCGTTGGGCACAAAACCAGCATCGTCCGACCCATAACTGCGCCTGTTGCTGTAAAAACTCGAGCCCGGCACTGATCTCTTGGCGGGCTTGCTGGTAACTCACCCGGGCTGCCTCTCTCTCTTGGTCCTGGCGTTGAAACCGTTGGGCGGCCTCTGTTGGTATGGACGGAGCTGAACTTGCGGGTAATAACGGGTCTTGCCGGCCTGAATGGCCTGGCTGGGCTGAATGGCTGAGCTGGGCTGAATGGGCTGCTGTGCCTGAATGGGCTGCTGTGCCTGAATGGGCTGCTGTGCCTGAATGGGCTGCTGTGCCTGAATGGGCTGCTGTGCCTGAATGGCCTGCTGTGCCTGAATGGCCTGCTGTGCCTGAATGGCCTGGCTGGGCTGCTGGGCGTGAATGGCTGATCTGGGCTGAATGGCTGATCTGGGCTGAATGGCTGATCTGGGCTGAATGGCTGATCTGGGCTGAATGGCTGATCTGGGCTGAATGGCTGAGCTGGGCGGGTAATGATGATCCTGAATGCCCTGATGACTGCACCGGCCGTTCTGGCGCGGCTAAGTGGTGCCTGCCTGGTTCATCACTCCGCCGATACATTGGACTGGTGGATCGAACTTGGGATCGAAACGTAGTCGATTCGCTATCACTGCGCTGGCCACTGGCCTCCGACTCGCTCGATAATGGCCTCGGTCCTTGGGCATCGTGGCTGGCCTCAATTGAACCGTACTGGATATCTTCCATGGGCTCCGACCTATATGTTGGGGCTGGGCCCTGGGCTGGGCTGTTTCTCTCACTAGCCATCTCACTGCCCCCATCACTGTCCCCCCCCAACGGCCAGCTCACTCGCCACCTCACTCTCAAGCTCTTCTTCGTTAGCTAGCCACTCCGGATCACAGCCATCACAACGTTGCTCGATGGCTTCAGAATCCCCGCAATACTGCCTGTGATGCCCATCGAGATACTCATCGAGAATAACCCGTCGACACCCTCCGTTATATATATAACGATCTAGCCGGCTCTGCTCCGCCTGAGCCTTGATGGGGTCCTCATGGATTTGGTCCCATATTGGCCGCTGGAACCCCTCGGGCTGAATGATAATGGCCTCACTGCGGTCCCCATCCCGGCCCGCTCGCCCACTCTCTTGCGCGTAGTCTAGCAGACTGCGCGGCACCCCGATGTGAATGATACACCGGATGTTGGGGATATCAACCCCCATACCTAGCGCACTAGTTGCGGCCACCACGCCGGTGGGATCAGCCTGAAATCGGGCTAGCACGCCCGGACGATCGAATACTCGGCTATGGTATGCTTCACTGCCTACGATCTGGGCAATGTGCTCGACGATCTTAGTAGTGGGCCCATAAATGACCACTCGGCCAGCCGCGCAGCGGGCACGCCGAACACGGTCCTGAATGAATCTCACGATCTCGGGACGCTCGATCCAATCGTAGCCGTTTCGGTACCGACTCGGCACGTTGGGTTGCCAGAGCCGGTACGCAACATTAGTCCGATGGGTCCGCGCTCGAAACATATGGGCCTTCTCGCGGGTAGTCCGTAAACGCCGGAATAGCTGGTCCTCGGCTGCCGGGGGCAACGTAGCCGTTAGATATATCATCTGGGCCTGGGCCACAATCAACCTGCCTAGTTGGGCCATAGCAGGCCGGAATTGGCTTTGGTCATTTAGCACAACGTGGCATTCATCAATCACAATTCGATCTAGCCGATGGCCGAGCCGCTGCCTGTTTAAGAACGTCATAAAGTCCTCCGTAATAGCCGATTCGGGCGTGACCAGTACAATGGATGCTTGATCAGCTGGCCGCCGGCTCTCCCATTCCACACATGCGATGCCGAGCTGCCGGCAACGGTGGACGAGATCACCCCGTAGTGCAATTAACGGCACAACGACCACCGTTACCCCTCGGGGGCTGATCCACGCGGGTAGCATGAATAGCAGGCTCTTGCCGCCGCCGGTGGGCATCACAGCCACCACTGGGCTCTGGCCCTGTTGAATGGCAGCTAATGCCGGTGCCTGCACCCCTCGAAGCCGTAGCCCGGTGTTGCCCATCATCCGTTGCATCTCAGGCTCGATGGCGGCCTGGGCTAGCTGCCACCGGCGCTCCGTGCGGCTCATCTCAGCTTCTTTTTGCCATGGCGAAGGCTGCGCGAGCCCCAATGCGCTCTCGGCCCCTCCGTCATCAGCGGACACAAAGCCTAGAAAGCGGTGCCAATCGGTGCTGCTGAGCCGAAACATCTCTCGCCGGTGGGCCGTTGTACCGGGCTGCTCGGTGATCCCGCGGCCATAGATCATCCCGGCCACATGGGATGAATGGGCTGCTTGGAGATCGGCAATATGGCCCATCCATTGCTCGGCATTGATCCCATCTTCGTCATCTTCTTGGGATGCCTCGGCCCGACTGTCCTGTTGGGCATTATTGGGGAAAATGCTCGATGGCCGCATAAATCGTCGGCTGATCCCAATGGCGATGTCTCGGTATGCATGGAGATTGATGGCGTGCCCGTTCAAACCAATGGTGGTTTCTCGCTTTAGCACTTCTCTCAGTCTCTCCGAGGACCACTGCCGGCCGGTGCCAGGGTCAGGGGACCATAGATATGCCTGTCGACGGGGGCTGGTAGTGAATGTGTTAGTGTATATATGTGTGTGTTGGGTGGGTGGGTGTGAGAGAGGGGGGGGCATATATACATATGTGTGTGTTTGATCTCTGTGTTGAACTGTGTGTTGATCTCTGTGTTGAACTGTGTGTTGGGTGTGTTGGGTGTGTGTGTGAGGAGGGTATATATATATCCAACGTACCCAGTCGTCTCAGCATCAGATGCCTCCCCGCGCACCTTCTGTGTGTACGCCTCCAATCTCTCCACAAACGGCAGCACTAGCCATAGATACCAAACCACTAGCTCACCTACTTCCCGGGGTAGATACCGATGAATAACCTTCACGTCGTTCGTACTATAAAACCCTTTGTGGTACTGCGTAACAAACGCTACCAGACCATCTTCGACAAACACATTCCGGTGGCCTCCACTATCAGTATTGTAGTGCCGAATGCTTAACAGCTCTGGTGCCCGTGCAGGCTGGCCTCCGCTGACGTGGACAGCAATGGCTAGCTTCTCGCGGAAATGGGCTACCCGTTGGAGATAACTGTGCACATTCGACATTCGGAGCCGGCCGGCACTAGACTCGATGAAACGCTGCTGGAGTGGTCTCTCGTTTCGGACCCGATTCACCATCCATTCGGCACCGGCCACAGGCCATACCGTACGAGTGTCTTTTAGAAAGCTCCACCCGTGCGCGGTCTCGGTGGGATCATCATAGATAGCCTGCCACGGGATCGTGGGAACTGAGCTAGCCTGACTAAACAGGAGCTCTTCGTGTAGTATCTGGCGTGTGGAGCTTACGAGGGCGTGGGTAAAGCCGCGGAAGTCACCCATAGTGAAACTGTACTGTTGATATAACAGCTGGTCTTGGTTCATCCAGCCAACATGGCCTGTGGCGGTGCTGTTATAATGGATCTTCAAGCCGTAGGTGCGTAGATCTAACAGCCACTGCATTGGACTGTTAGTGCCGCGGACCATAAACTGGCTGACCATCTCGGTCACCCACTCCCGGAATGATCGTTGGCGGTGGCCCTGTGTGTGGCCCTGGCTAAACTGCACAAAGTGCGATGGCTGTGCTGCCCCCTGATCTCCATCGTTATCGTTGTAAAACCAATCGTCCGTTGTTTGCGTTAGAAACGTGAAATCAGGCGAATCTAACGGACTCTCTGTATCCCATTCGCCAGCCATCTGATGCGTAGCTAGTTGGTGAATCATCTTCTCGGCCGTTGGGTCTAGCTTTAATGCTTTGTGGACCACCATAAACCGAGCAATCTTGATCACTTTTGACAAGATTGGAGGATAGCTCTGGGCAGTGCCCCAGCCTGCCTCTCCACGTCCAAGCACCGCGCTAGCGCAGATGAGCGCGCTCTCATAGTCCTCGACCTTAGTTCGGTGGTTTAACAGCTCAATGCAAAAGTCGAGACAGGCGGAGTCAAGGGGTGTGAGCTGAAAGGGGGATTCGCTAGTGATTTGGTCCTGTTGGTCCTCGGAATCACTTCCTGAATGCACACTGCTTTGGTCCGAACTGCTCAGGTCTTCACTGCCCTGGCCTGTGTTAGAATGGCCTGCCCTGCCCTGGCCTGTGTTAAAATGGCCTGCCCTGCCCTGGCCTGTGTTGGAATGGCCTGCTATGCCCTGGCCTACGATGGGTCACCTGCTGGGCTAGTCTCCATAGTGTGGTCCATGCCACTCGCTGGCGTTTTGACAACTTATAGTGGGGGCTAGCCCAGTCGTGTGGGGCCTGCGTGCGCGTGAAAAACATGAGAATCTGCTGCCACGGGATCGTGTGTCGCTTAACGTTATCAGCATCCATATATGCTTGTAGTGGTTGATGTGGCAGGCGATCCCGCTCAGTCCGAACAGCCTCGCACCGAATTGTGTGGCTCGTTTTGGTGCAGATCAACTGGCTGATGCGAGCCACAGCGGCCATTGAATTCCAAATTGCATAGGCAGCTTGCTCGGTCTGATCAACAGATTCGGGATCGGGGGCTCGGACACAGTCCACTAGGTCGTGCGGGTTGATCCCCTGGAGATAGACGGCCCATTGGGTCCTCCGAAGCCATGGATTCGTCTCGTCTCGCTGGCTAGCCACGATCACCTGGGGGAGCTCCTCTCTTTCGGCATATGCTCTTTCCATCTGATCAATCACCTCACTGTTATGATCAGACATTGCTAACAAATCAGCCCCGGGAATGGCCTCGGCTCCGAGGGTTTGAACGCGGATGTAATGGGACCCTGGCCCCTGGTTAAACGCGCGTTGGCATCGGACGATACGAGTGAATTGTTGGATCTGTTGCTCCGCAGCTGATGAAGTATGCTGCCGCCGACGACCGCCCCGGTTTGTAGGAGCTACCCAGCTGTGATGATCACGCCAGTGTTGTCGCATAGTGCCAATTGACCGGGCAACAAACTGGCACATCGGGCCTTGCTCGCATAAAATGCCATCTGAATATACAGGCAAATTAGGAACGGGCTGATTAACCGCTAATGGCGGCTGCCATTCATCACATTCCGCCGCACGCTCCCATTGTTGAACTGCCTCGGCAATTTGGCGCGCTTTTGGCTTCGGCATCCGATGATTAGTAGATTGGAGGTGGCGAGAAACCTCTTTTGGTCGAACACCATATTCACATAGCTTACATACAATCACGGGCGTGGTTGATGGCTGGTGAAAAAGCTGATGTTCCATTGTGGTAGTGGGGGTAAGTAATGAAAGCAAACAGTGAAGGATAACTAAGATGAAAATCAGATGAAAAGCAGAGTGGAAAGGGCAGGCAGTTTAATGTGAGAAGAATTTTAATATAGGCCGGGCATCGTTTCAGCCCCCGTTACCCCGCCTGCACACACTATATATAGAATACGATGATCGACATAGTGCGTTTCGGCCCGGGCCTTAGATTGACAGGTCAACCACTGATTCCCCACATATGCAGGGCTGCCACTAGCCACATAGGCTGGCCCTCAGCTCACCTAGGCAGGGCAGTCATCCCGTTTCAGTCTTGCTTTGCCTATATAACCTATACAGATCGTTAGGGATGTGTGTGTTGAATCTCTGTGTGGGGGGATGTGTGTGAGGGAGAAGATGAGGGGTGGAGGATCTGTGTGTTGAATTTCTGTACGAGGCGGAGGCACATAGGCAGGGTCCTCGGCCCATTTAGGCATGGCAGTCATCCTATTTCAGTCCATTTCCAGCCATACAGAGCATTGACTGCCCACACAGGCTCAACACACCATTGGTCAGCCAGGCAGGGCATTCACTGCCTACACAAGCTTAACACGCCATTGGCCAGCCAGGCACGGCATTCATTGCCCACACAGGCTCAACACGCCATTGGCCGGCCGGGCAGGGCATTCAGCTCAGCCCAGGGCATTAATTAGCTACCAGGCATAGCAGTGATCCCATTTCAGTCTATTCTCGGCCCAGGCAGGCTCAGCAGCCCACTAGCCAGCTAGGAAGGGCCCTCAGCCTAATATGGGTTGAATGGCTGAATAAAATGAATATGGTGAGCAATATGAATATGGTGAGCAATATGAATGTGGTGAGCAATGTGAATGTGGTGAGCAACATGAATGGCTAAGCAACATGAATGGCTAAGCAACATGAATGGCTAAGCAACATAAATGGCATATATGGTGGGAATAGCTGAATAACATGAATGTGGTAAGCAACACGAATAGCTAAGCAACATGAATAGGTGAGTACCGTGAATGTGGTGAATAACATGAATGTGGTAAGCAATATGAATGGCTGAATAACTTGAATGTGGTAAGCAACACGAATAGCTGAGCAACACGAATAGCTGAGCAACATGAATGGGTGAGTACCGTGAATGTGGTGAATAACATGAATGTGGTGAATAACATGAATGTGGTGAATAACATGAATGTGGTGAATAACATGAATGTGGTGAATAACATGAATGTGGTGAATAACATGAATATGGTGAATAACATGAATATGGTGAATAACATGAATAGGTGAATAACTTGAATGTGGTAAGCAACACGAATAGCTGAGCAACATGAATGGGTGAGTACCGTGAATATGGTGAATAACATGAATAGGTGAATAACGTGAATGTGGTAAGCAACATGAATAGCATATATGGTGTGAATGGCATATTTTTAGGAATAGCTAAATAACCTGAATGCTATATATAGTGTGAGCAACGTGAATGTGGTGAAAAAAATCAATGGCTGAATCCTATGAATGGCATATAATGGGAATGGGGAGTGTTGTATGGCTGTAGTGCCAAGCCTTTCTTGCTCCCCATCAAAACATCTCCCATTTTTGATCACCCTCCACCCCACATATATATATTCATATAGTGTAAAAAGTGGCTAAGATATATAAAGCGATCTATATTATAACCTCTATAAATTTCAGATTGATCAGAGGTCTGTAGGCCTCGGCAGTAGGGGTGCGAAGTTTACATGAAGTCAAGATGCGACCCGCTTATCTTATCGTGGTGACCAAGTGGCTGCCTCAGGCCCCGGTCGCACCTCCAGATTCCCGCACCCCATCAAAACATCTCGAAAAACCCGGCATTTTCAATCACCATTTTCTCAACAACTAGAGGGCTGTGCATACTCCGATGTCAATAGGGGCAAATTCATATATGCCATTTTAACTTCCTAAATTTTCAGAGCGATCCGAGGCCTCTAGACCTTCGCAGTCTAACGACGAAAAGAACCTGCAGTCTAACGACGGACCCACTTTTCCTCCCATAGTAAAGGGAAAACCCTAACCTGCAGTCTTTAAGACTGCAGGTACCCCCGTGGGATAGGAAGCCGATGGTGGGGTGATTGAAGATGTCTCAAGACCTCTCGCGGTCTCACAGCATGCTCGCATCGTTTGCAGACGATAACTGGGTCGGTCGACGGCCGGTGAAAAAGTTGATGTTCCATTATTAAAAGTGGAAGTGGATTCGGCTGATAATGATGTATGTATAGTAGTGCGTGCGTGAATGTGGTGAATGTTCAACACAAAGTCTACGGTAAAATTACTTCAAAGTCATTCCGACCGTAACTGGGGATCGGATCCAACCCCCAAATCATCTATCTACTAACTCCCCTGATCCCGGTCGACGGAGATGGTTGAGGTGATACGACGGCCCATGCTCCTCCATTAATTGCGGAAGTGATGCCTGAGGCCGCGGTCGCAACCCCGCCAAGTTCCTTACCCGCACCCCATCAAAACATCTCCGATTTTCAATCGCCAGGTTCTCCACAACCAGTACGCCGGCGCGACTAAGATCGAAATGGGAGATAATATCTATGCTCACTTAGAACTATGCAAATTTATAGACGGAACGGGGGTGATTTGGATCCTGAACCCTGGGTCGCAAGTTAGACTGAACCCAGGCGGGGCCCACTTCTTTTTCCGCCAATCGCAGACGGGAACCGGAAGCCCTAACAGCGAACTCTGCCAGAGTTCGCCCCCCCCCCGTGGGATAGGATAGTGGGTCAACACTTGATTTATGATATATCAGATCTATACAAGCACCCCTTTTACTAGTAACCCCCTTTTCATATAGTCGCAACTTGCGACTCGCAAGTTGCCTAATGTAAGTTAATATCATACACTCTCCCTTAGTCTTTACACTGTCCCTTACATTATATTCACTATGTCCCAACCTAGTGCCTATACCGCAGGGCCCTCTTCGCTTCCTCCGAGCTCCCAACCAGACCTCTCCTACGTCGACGATATATTTGATCCTAACCTTGATCTAAATATTGATCCTAGTCTCTTTAACAGCCAACAGACTTCTATATCAGTGATAGAGTCTGAGTTCACTCAACCGGCCCTTCTTAATTGCTCCCTCAAACGTATCGGCCCCGATCGGAGAAAGCAGTTTATCCTCTACGACGCGATGAACAACACGTCTAAAGCAAAGTTTATTGAGTGGTGGCGCACAACAGTACGCGGCAGCGATACTAAGACACAACAAAGGCTACGATGGGATGCAAAACACACATCGGATGTCTGGGAGAACTTCGACCAGGTAGCACATTATGTTACAGGCGAACCTTTGGTTATGTGTCGGACTTGTGGGGCCACACTGCCTCATCCAAGCGCGAAGCAAAGCGGCACTAACACACTAAAGCGGCATATGACCTCAGGTAGATGCCAAAAGGGTGGTAAAAGCAAGTCTACACAACGGTCGATTAAAGAGACTATACAGCATATATCGGTAAGTCTTATATGATTATACCCTTTAAGATAACTAACACTACTATACATTAGGCACTAGAGCCTTCTTATATCTCAAAATTCTCGAATGATGAATGGGAAAGAGAGCAGATTGAATGTCTTACCAGTCTAAACCTACCTTTCCGGATACTTAAGAGGAAACAGTTTGCTTCCTTGATTCGAATGGCACAAAAGGCTCCAGCTGAACCTACTTTACTCCATCCTCGCACTGCTCAACGCCGGCTAAAGAAATTGGTCGATGAGGAGCAGCATACAATTCTCGCTACCTTACCAAAAGATGCGAAGCTCTTAATCGCCCTTGACTGCTGGACATCGCCTTTTCAGCAAGCATTCATGGCGATCACAGGGTACTTTATCGACCGAGACTGGAATTACCGTGAGCTCCTACTTGGTTTCGAACCACTTGATAGGGCGCATTCTGGTGTGAATCTAAGTGAAGTGCTTATGGAGATCTTTAAGAAGCTTGATATTACTGATCGCGTGTTAGCGATTACATCAGATAACGCATCAAATAACACAACTTTGGTACAGGCAGTTCAAGACTCTATTGACTCCCTTGAACTACCGAATAGCCCAGTGGTTGTTCGAATCCCTTGTCTTGCACATGTTATCCAGCTAAGCCTTCGCGAGCTACTTGGATCAGTGAAGGCCGATCCCTAGAACGATATTATAGATCGGAATGTTTCAGATGTCTAAGCCCAAGCCCAAGCTCGATCGCTCCGTGCTTCCCAGAGTGAACAAGTCATTATACAAACCCTTGTTAAGGTAAGTATGTTACTATTTTTATTATTTAACATACCTAATAAATATATAGATTCGAGGGCTTACTGTGTTCATTAATGCAAGCCCCTAACGTCGCGATGATTTCTTCCGTCTCCAGACCAATAGAACGAAACTTGCGCCTATCCAAGATGTCCGTACACGCTGGAATTCAACCTTCCTAATACTTCGTCGTGCGAAACGCCTTAGCAAGCCCTACGATGAATACTGTGATAATATTGGGACCCAGAAATACAAACTTAGTAAGGCAGAATGGCGGCAGGTCGACTACCTTCTGTATATCACAGAGCCTTTCTACCGCTTTACCACAGTGCTTTCAAAGACCAAAGAAATAACGGTACATCATGTTTTTGGTATTTATAACGCCCTCTTCGAGCACTTCGAGGAATCGATCGCACGACTCACTCCGAAAACCATACCTTGGAAGAAGGCGATGCTACAAGCCCTCAATGCTGGGATGGCAAAGCTTTCATCTTACTACACAAAGACGAAAGAGATCCATGGTAGTCTCTACGCGATTGGAACAATTCTTGCACCCCAGCATAAGCTTCACTTCTTCTCAAGTAAGGCGTGGGGTACGTCGGAGAACGACACAAAATGGAGTGATCAGTACAAGGAAACGCTTCGCCAGTTCATAGCTCCTTACGCCCAAAGACACACCCAGACACAATCCCTACGAGGAGAGCAACCCCCCTACCGTCACTTAGCCAGTACAAGTGACCTAGACGCTCTCCTCGACCTTCGGCCTCACATTCACTCCAATCTATCAACATCAGAGCACGAACTCGCTAGATATCTTGAAAAGCGTACGTTATATTCACTATTATTACGAGCGGGAATACTTATACCTATTATAGCAAGGAGAAAAGTCGATCCTTTACAATTCTGGAAGGAATATGAGAATGAATTCCCGATTCTCTCAAGTGTTGCTCGCGACACTCTCTCTATTCCCGCAACAGGCGCTGGAGTTGAACGTCTTTTTAATTCAGCACGGGATGTCTGCCACTACCGGCGTGGGCGGCTGAGTGCGAAGACAGTCCAGGATATCATGATGTTCCGGTGTAGAACCCAATTCGACATTGAAATAGAAGATCTACCCGATGAGGATATGTCCTTAGATTCTATATAAGAAGCAGACGAACAGAGAGAGGCTGAGCTTACCACTGATATGCCTGAACCAATCAGCGATGGTGAGGATTGCGAGGATAATGATCCTGTCGGACTGATCGAGCACGAGTTTGTAATGGCGAGTCAGCTTCCTTGTCCTTCTATAGTGCTAAGTGCGCGGAAGCGACAGAGAAGTGAGCTAGTCGACAGCGAAGATGAGAGCAGTCCTCATCTCCCTCTTTATGGAGATGAGAGTGGCACTCAAAGGCGCCCTGGGTTAAGAGAAGCAAGGAAGCGTGGCAAACCTAGTGATGATCAATTTGTATCGTATTAGTGTGAATGTATGTCTATAATAAATGCCTGTTAAACCTACTGTATGCCAATGCCACTGCTGTCTACATGTAATCAAATTACTTAAAAATACAGAGCTAAAATGCACAAATAATGCAAGTCACGAGGTCAAGGAATTCTGCTTACTAAAAAGGCCCATGGGCGCCCACGACGCCCATGGGCTATAGGCCCTAAGGGTAGGGCCCGTCCATGGGCATGCCCACGGTGGGCATTGCCCGCTTACATAAGGCCCATGGGCAATGCCCACCAGCCCGTCCATGGGCGATGTCGCAGTCTAGTCATGACTAAGACCTCCTCCGACATACTACCACGTCTTACGTAGCTAGGGGTCTAGCGCTAAGGTGTCTACGGCCGGGTTCGTAAATAGGTATACATCCCCTACCGCGAAAACCTCCTTAACGCTCGAATAAAGCTGCGTATAGAGAAGGCCTACCTGCCGCTACGGGGCGGCTCGATACGTCTCTAGTGTGAGGCTGCCCGAGTCGTGGAGTAGGCTGATCGGATAAAACTGCTGCTTTGGACGTGAGGACTTAGGAGGATACTACTGCCTAATCCACTTAGTATACGACTCTAAGCAGCATCGCCGCTAGAGGATGGTCTGTGCCACTAGTTGGTTTATAAGGGGCTCTCCGTCCGAACGGTGCCTAGATACGTCGAGTCCAACGCCACCAACCTATGAGGGCCTAGTAGGATAGGTCTCTTTCCCAATATCGATGTAGAATTGATCGGAGAGATGAGACTCGTCGATCGTGTTACCCCAATGCTAGGCAAACTCTTGCATTATACCGTCCCACGTATTTGCTTTGGTCAATGTCTTCAGGTTTTTACCTTAGACGAGGATGGTCACGTCCAAGAATTGCTAGAGTCCAGCGCTCTCGATGGTCTCTAGAATACTTGCCCATATAAGCGAGAGTGCATTTGATGGGAGGAAATAGAATAGAAGCTACTCCCGAGCGACTGGATCCATTCGCTACGAGCGCATCTCAACACCCCGGGCCGTAGCATTTAGCCGGCTGTGGTCAAAGCTAGAAGGATAATGCTAGACAAGCGAACCATCGTGATAGCGGTAGATTGTAGGGAGGAGTATCTAGTCTATCCAGATCCGAAAGTCATCATCACGGAGGCGGCTGGATTGCTGCTCCTCCCGGTATAGCCGCGGGAATAGGAAGTAAAGGGATATATCCTTAAATCCGACTAACCGCCTAAATGTATAATATGGGATCTTATGTACCGGCCGTCGGACGTGATGAGCGCGACCATTGCTTCTAATATAGTGTGTAGGTGTAAAGTATAGGGGGGTTCTAGTGTTTACAGGATAGGGCCTGTCAACTAGGTAAGACGAAGATGGCTCCGGAACAGATGTATTATGTGAATAGTACAGAGACTGATTCTTGGGGAACTTCCCGGTCCCCAAGAATGGACTATTTATCATTGATAGGAGCGGGGTAGAGTGGCGGTCAGGGTACGCTCTGTGATCGACAGTGACACGCTGGCGATAACCCGTCTCTATGACAGGACTTCTGAAGAGTCAGGATCCACTCCGTTACAGTAGGAATGGGATTTAGATATAGGCTCGAACGAAGATCAGAGACAGGCATCTGAGTCGAGTTCCACCGCACTCTAAGTTTGGCCACTGCTAGGCTGTGCGCGAATCCAACAATACTATCGATATCAAATGTCACCGCCGTTAGGCGTTCTGGCTTATAGTCGGCGGCAAGGCAGAGGTGGACTGGACGAGCGTCAGGCGTGGCCGGACTTATCCCGGTATAGATCTCCCGTTTTCGGGCTGCGCTGGTCTTTCCTGCGAGGTTGTCCTCACGTCTAGCCATTGTTGCGGCACTGAGAACATCTGGGTATCCCCCATCTACCTGAATCCGGTCTATATACTCTCCTAGACCGAGATGCTCCGTATGCTGTATGCCATGTTCACTCTCCTGCTGCGTATGGCACTGGCGGTAGCAGCCATGGTGTTGTTGAAGCTGGTCAGTAAGAAGCTAGGCTAATTTATGGATATTGCTAGCCGCGTTGGTTGTCAAGTCTTCGGATTGCACGGGGGGTGGAACCACAAACGGCTCGGTCGCTTGAACCGGGATTTCAGTTATCCCTCGTATAGGACTAGCTTCGGTAGTCCCTTCTTATACACTGTCCGGCGAGATTGCTAGAGCAGGATCGTTAGCTATATCACTCGTGGATTCTAGTAGCACCTCATTATCTATCGGCGGGATCTTAGGCATCGGTGGTTCCCATAGTCTAAGGTCGGGGCTCAGAGGCGGTAGAAGTTGCTCAACCTCAGTGGCGATAGAGAGTTCCCCGGGAGGAAAATAGATTGACGGAGGTTCATTGATATCAGTGGATAGGGGCACTGTGGTGGAATAGTGCTGGTCGAATTGCTGGGCACGATATACAGCACGGGCAGACTGTCGCCGGTTCCGCCGTTGCGTGACATTCGATACTTGCTTTGCCTTAGTAGATGTATATGTTCGCGGTCGTCCTCTTTTTCGCGTTAGAACATCTAATGGTAGTGCCATAATAAGCTAGTGTAGGCATTCTTGATGCGATAGTACGTGGCAGGAATATTTTTCAAGTGATACGAATAGGGGCGCAGAGAGATCCAGTCAGCATAGGAATCGAACCTGGAATCGAATCTATCAGATAGTTATGCCGTGTTCCGAAAGAGGTTTAGTTTTGACCACGAAAATCAAAAAGGGTTTAGTTTTGACCACGAAATTCAGAAGGGTTTAGTGTATGCTTAGATAAGCACTTTGGCATCAAAAATGACCGGATTCAACGGACCATAACTCCATGGTTATTCTATTTATGAAAATTCGGATAGAATATTTGGAATGCCAGGGCATTTTATCATGATGAAAGTGCCACTTATAGGTCTACATGGTTGTGGTTGTCGTAAGTCGTGGTCAAGATATCGTACATGGTAGGAGTATACCGGTTTCTTCAAGAGTCTGATCCAAGGAGTCCCATCACGGGTGAGAATCTACAAAGTGCCTGTATGCGTCCACATTCTTTTCACAACTTTACTTGTCGTGGTAGCTTGGCCAAAACGCCCTCGCTTTTCCGATATATCGCTCGCATTGATACCATGTTATGTATTGAGGTATTCCATGGCTCGGCTATTTGCGTTTTTTGATGAATAGTAGACCCCCTCGACCTCTTCAGAGGGCCACATGATCTGAACTATGTAGACATGCGAGGGTTTGACTTTTGATGGTGGTGGATCATTTGCTGCGATTGCTTCAGCAGAAGCACTCTGTATGTCCAATTTTGGTGCAGAGTCAAAGTTGACCTTCGTGGATGAAGATAGTTCTGTGGTATTTGCAGAGTTATTGGCTTTAAGAGCCAGCCTCTCTTGTCTTGAATGATGGGTTGGAGTGCGGTTCTGCTGGGGTGACGTGTAGTCGTCACGTAATCTTCGACGGCCGGGTTGACTGCGATGCCTTATGTGAGTCTTCGGCTTATAAACATCGTCCTCTTTCAAAGGTTGGATAAATGTGTGATGCCGCTGAGTTGAGTCTAAGTTCAGCTCATTGATCAGAGAGGAAATATCCTTCTCAGCCATTCTAAATTAAAATCAGCGACAGAGATATAGCGCGAGCAGAAAGAACTTCCTTGCGTAGTTAATATTAAGGTGTAATAGGAATCAGGACTGGGCTGGCTTGTAACGAATTTAAATTGAGGGAAAGCACTTCAAGGAAATGGCATATTCTAAAAAATGAATAAATTAATTTTGCCCTAGCATTAAGCTGAATATTAATGAACTTCCTCCAACCTACTATGTGCTGTACCATATGAGGGGTTTGGAGAAGTGAGAGGTCATTCCTTGTTGCTCGGCTGCTGCGAAGCTTTGTGTAGGTCTTTGATTGGTCCGCTAATAGGTGATGTGTAACCTAGGAGAATCGTCTTCCTTGTATTTCCCTGGAGGACCTCGAGAGGGACCTCCCTTATAGGCGAAGCAGGAAGCGACACTGCCCACTCCGGCGCGGACCTGATGGAAGAATCCATCATAGACGAGCTGGTAGGGCGTGATACATACGAGGAGCTGTCGCTGACATAAAAGTAAAGAATTTAAGCTTGGGACTGGCCGAGCGCCCAAAAAGCAATTCAGTGGTTAACGTTCAGTATGGACAGCTAAGTTTTGTCGTCACGTCTAACGGCGAAGACGAGATGGGCAAAGCTACAAGCAAAGCGGGTACACATGTGACTAACTAAATACAGTTTGGCCAGAGAGGCACTTCCTTAGCCTCATCGTCATGTGACTCCCGTATGAGAAGCTCCTGGAGCACCAGGATTGGTGGGCACCCGGAGGAAGGAGACACTAGTTATAGATTCGCATGTATTAGTCAGTCTTATGCCCACATAAATTGCTAGAAAGGGTTTGGACGGCTAGGCTAACCTGGCATGGATATGAGAGATGACAGAAATGGCACTTGCATCTTCCCGGAGCACGTGATTTGGCGACGCGTCAAAACTCAAAACACAAGACGCGTCGGTCTACCATTTATGCGAAGGTTTATCCAATTCCCTCCGACCCGGCTATGTCCCTTTATTCTGACATGTCTACGTGCTAACACTCCAAAGTTTGACAACCCTTTTTCTACCTGGCCTTACGTTTTCATTTACGAAGTCGTCTGTACCAGTCAGCCCGCACTTTCCTTATCCCTGTCAATGTCGACCCTTCTATCGTGTATGCAAGAAACCCTATGACTCATTTCCCCAGCCATAGAAACGGGCACACATGGCATCTGTCTGGAACTAGCCCCTACCTGGCTCACAAGTCGACCCCCGCTTCTGAACGATCACTGGTGCCAGCGCAGTGCGGCATCGTAAGCGCCTGCAGGTGTTCAATAATGGACAACGAATGACATTAGTGGGATGTAGCCTGTCAGCCAATCGGCAAAGCCTACTAGTAACGAATGCTTGGTCAAGTATATAGGAGCGCTACCCCCTCCTTGCCTGTTTCATTCTCTGAAGTACAACGTCGGGAAAAGGAAGCCATTACACACTCAGGACCAGGTAGCCTTCTTCAAGCCCGTCCCCTTGGTGAAAAGAACACCGCTGACATCGGTTAGGGTCAAACGTCTTGCGACATGACAGATGAACAGTACTTCCCAACTGGGAAGATATGTTGTGGTCGGCGCCTGAAACTCGCTTCTGTCCAGGAAGAGAAGGAGAACGGTAATGGAGGCCGTAGGTACTACAAATGTTTCGACTGCCATAAATTTTATTGGAATGACTGTCGAGGTATAAATGACAATAACTATCGTTGTTACTGTCAGCTGCCTAGCCGCTTGGGTGCTGAGTCGGTTGAGGACAATGACGGCACTTGGCAGCTGGTTTACAGGTGTAAGGACTCTTCTTGTCACTTTAAGAAGTTGTCACAGCGTCGTCCCTGCGACGCTAGCTCGGTTGCCCGTAAGGTTGCTAGGGGTTTGATCTAACGTCATGATTGAGGCCTATATCTAGGGATGGTGTTGGGATAGGGAATGGCAGTGCTGTTTATACCAGAACGGGGTGCGATGGTCTTCAGACTTTCTGGGCTGTCTAGTACCTTCCGCAATGTTTCTCCATTCTACTTTATAGAGGTGGAAACAATGAACAAACCTTTCTCCATTCTCTCATTTAAAATAACTTTTGGTAGTCAAAGAATAAAATTTTTTGCAGATTCTATACCCTCTACTCTAGTCGCAAGTGTAATGAGGGCTCACTACGGTTCTGCGCGCGATCATTGGTCCGCTATGCGGGCTCCCGCGTACCCTGGTGCGTGTCCGTACATGGTACACCCCATCAACAATTGAGAGCTCCTAGAACGTTATAATCTCAACCTTTATCGATGATGTTCCAGTGATATCTCTATTACTAGATAACTATAGATGATTATTTCTATCGGTTCTATAATTCTAAAAGTCAAAGCATCGTAGCTCAGAATCATTGGTGGCATCTGGCCCATGTTTTGCCTCATCAGCAGATCGCTGACTCCCCACTAAAATTGAGGGCCTGGCGTTAGATCCACAGTTGCGGAAGACGTGGCAAGCTGTTGGTGGTGGCCTGAGCCATGACCCAGTGGCATTGATGCGTGCCTACCGGTACGGAGCACTCGACTTCGACTTTCAGCAACCATAACTATATAGACCTGAAACTAGTGCTACACCTAGGCTTTGTTA
Organism: Penicillium soppii; assembly: GCF_028829465.1. Classification (NCBI taxonomy): domain Eukaryota; kingdom Fungi; phylum Ascomycota; class Eurotiomycetes; order Eurotiales; family Aspergillaceae; genus Penicillium; species Penicillium soppii. The sequence goes on along the minus strand of NW_026643235.1, from coordinate 5,081,295 downwards.
CCCTAGCATTTAGAATTTTTAATTTTAATTTTTATAAATGGAATGTGCATGGAGTTCTGATCGGTTTCCATACTGAAGCGCTTATCTAAGTATGCACTAAACCCTTTTTGATTTTCGTGATCAAAATTAAATCTCTTACAGAGTGTCAGCGTGCCCCATCAGCGGATATTATAATAGCTTCGATTTCTATATTCCCAATAGTAGATTTTGTAAATCTCCGTTTTCAAGTCCATTTGACCAGGTTTGGTGGAGCAAATTTACATTGAAAATTTGGAGGATTCCATAGTTTTTCTATGATTCTCGATGTCTAGAGTCCCGTACATGAGACTCCTAGATGGACTTGAAATTTTCAGGGCAAACATGCAATGTAGCAAACAAATCGTGTATGTAGCAAGAGGACTTTCGGGAATTGACCGAAGTTCTATGAACTAAGTACTTGATGATATGCGCGGCGGTGTGGATGGGAGAGTTTCAACCTGCACCCGCAGCGCTCGGACTTCCTCATGTAGCTTCTCATTCTGGTTTCGGATGATGTTCTGATCATGCTTGACCTCCTCTAGGTCAGCGTTGGTCGATTCGATGAGCGTGGTTAGAAGTCCTCAACTGAGAAGCTGAAGTGGGTTTCTTGGATGTTTGTGGGAAGGGGTTCGGGCCCTCCCGTAGGTGGGTCCGTCATCGGTGCGGGGTTAGTGACAGTGCAGACTTTGGGTCCGCCCTGAGATTCTGCCTGTCACATGACCAAAGAGGGGTCAATCACAGAACACACATGTACTTAGTTTGTTTTCTCTCTCCATGCCAATTGAAGAAAAGAATTTATCGTTTCCCATCAAGTGTGGTCTTTGTCCATCCAGTTAAGCCTCATACCGATCAGAGCATCCAGTGAACCTTCAGGGGAAGGGAGGGGTGAGTCCCGTGATCGGGTGTGACAGCGGGTCGCAGTAGGTGATCAGTGGATACGCAGAGACTGACCAGTAGGGAGCGATTCCCTCGCTCAGTTAGCTCCCGCTCGGCACACAACCAGAACTAATATACAGTAAAACCGGTTTAGTACGATATAGTTGGTTTGGCCATTTTCCATCGTACTAACCAGGTATCGCACTATAGTAACATATATATATATATATATTTCAGGTTTACATACAGAAATAGCCCCTAATATCCCTCTGCTTTTGTGCATTTAATCTCCTATCCTGTATTAACCTCTCGTGTTTATACAGGCTAGTTATAAACTGCGTTTCGCCCCGATCCTGCTGCTCTTCATATAAACGAAGCGTCTCCAATGCATGAATGGCATCATGTATCGGAACCAGGGGGGTTTCAGGTATGGTTTCTGCATCTGTATCTTCACCATTATCATCATCTCTGGTAAACTGGGCTAGCACTATATCATCTATAGTCTCAATGCCATCGTGCACCACCTCATCCATAGGATTAAGGAAGTTCTCAATGCTCATTGGGTCTAGTAATATAGGCCTTAGCCTAGCCAAACCAGCATTAAGTTCATTCATCCGCTTCTGCTGTATTCGATAGTCTTCGCCCTTCTCTGTTAATAGCTTATTAAAGCAATTAGCAATAGTTTGAGCGGAAACATCAAATTGCCAGGCCTAAATCCCCCATTTTAATGCTTCAAGCACATTCGTAGATTGAATAGGATCACGGCCTGCGTCAAATTCAGCCACCATAAATCCTACCCACTGGCGTTTCCAGTAGGCCTTCCAGGTTCTGATAATACCCTAATCTAATGGTTGAAACTGGCTCGTTAAATTAGCCGGAATGTAGATGATCAAGGTGTTTTGAAGTGGTAAAAGACTATTATTAATAGTCTTTACTACGGATTCATGCGCAGAGAAATTGTCCATAAGAAGCACCACCTTGCGATTAACCATCTGGCTATCAAACCATCGAAGCCATTCTTCAAAGATCTTGCCAACCATCCATGCTTTTGTATTCGATCTCCTTTGAAGATTAGAGTTATTAATATTGATGTGAGCGGCAGTAAAGGCGCGGGGTTTTTGAGCCGCTCCAATAAACCACGGAATCAATTTCTCAGAACCGTCGGAGTTACAGCAAAAAATGCTGTGATCCTTGATTTTTATTGCTTTTTCTCGATAGATTCTTCGTAGCAAGGCTTCGATCAGGGGTTCGTCTCCAATAAAGTGCAGTCTCATCACAGTTAAAGATATCTGTTAGATGATACCCTTCGAGTGCATGCCGGATAGGAATCATAGCTTCACTTACGGACTCCGGTGCTTCCATCTTCACCAGCTTGTAGCCGATTCCGAATTGATTCCCGGCTTTGGAAGGCATCTAGCCAACCATTACTCAATGTTGGCATCGGTTGACCTTCGTATACTGATAGTTGGGTCCAGAAGTCTTGCGTAATTAGTATCTTCTCTTACGCGAGAACGATCCAATGTATGCGTGCGGCTTCGAGTTCTGGCCACTTCGCAGTGCGGATCAGTCTTCATACCACATGTAACTGTGTGCTAGATGTTTGGTCATCAATCACCCACCCCTGTACGCCATTCGGTATCTAGTCATGCATCAGGATACTGACAATCAAATCTGCCTATAGCTTCTCACCTCCCTTGCGGCAGAAATACACTTTGTTTCCGGCAGGATAATATTGCTTTTTTCGGCTGTCCGTAGGCGCAGTGGGTAGTCCCGGTGGCGTTGATGGTTGGGGTCTGCGTTCAGGCATTTCAAAATGCCGTTTATTGCTACAAGAGAAACTCAATATGAAGCCGGATTAGACAGTTCGCAAGGAAATGCGAGGAAAAGGAAGCGGGGTCATCTTTATAAACGTAGCAAACATCTCGGGTCCGTTTGGATGCTAAATGATTAGTCTCTTCGCGTGATTGCACGTGCAGCCTATATTGCAGGGATGCGCTTCCCCGACGTTGACTTGGGTATCGGATGAAAAAAAAACAATGACTATATTGTCTCAAAGGGCGCGCATAGTGTTTAGAGAAATAGGGACCTCTGTAAAAACAGAACAGAATATGACCGACCGCCATAAGCGTTTGAAATCAGTTTCACTTTTCACTCTCTTCTCTTTATTCTTGAACTCTATTATGAACTTTCGAAATTTTCGAAATGTATCGCAATAATAAATTACACAAACGGTGGGATTATAACTCTCAAGAAACATGGATACTGTTGTAATGGTCTTTGGGGCCATACAATGGGAGACAGATCACTAAGACTGCCAAGCACTCTTTCCAACCTTTGGCCTTTTCCCATCAGGGTTTTGCCTGGTTGGTTTTAACGAGGCTATGCAGGACGAGGAGTAATGGATCCGATCATGTAACGGGAATGTTCCGTCTACGAAAAGGATTCGGATGTAGTGTCACCAACGAAGATGGAATCGCAATAAGTGATACCGACAGAGATAATGTGCCCCTGGGAGCTTCGTCCAAACGGGGCATAAAAGGGGATAACTCCCTGGCCCCTATCTGGGGGACAAGAATTAGTCTCTGTACAAGAATACTATATCGTTGACGCTCCTCCACTTACTCATTACCGATCCATCATCGTATCTTACCGGATTGACAGGCTGATCACCCCTGACCTGGTAATCTTCTTACAGTCGGGGTTATCAAATCCCGTAAGATTAAGGCTCTCCTCATTCTCTTTCGCTAACAAAGTTTCAAATCACTAAGTTCGCATTTATAGGGTAGATACCCCTTGATTTGAACGAGGATTTAATAATTCGTTGTGTTAATGAACGCCGACGAACATCGCCAATCATCCGGAAAAAGTCACGTTTATCGGACGCACTTCCACCCCACATAACTTCCTCATCATTCGTGCTTTTGAAGTGATGTTTAAGGGTTTGAAATGCCTGGCCATCGAGGGGTTGTACGAGGTGAGAAGTATGCGGAATAAAGTAACATGTCATAATGTTATTCACTTCACAATACTTCATGAACTCGTGTGTGCAATGTGAATGATGATCATCCATTAACAAAAGCCTCGGTCGATCCTTTTGAATTAGAGGCTTCGAGGCTCCATTGAATGAATTAAGCCATTCTAATGCCACGGTATCGTTAGTCCAGCCATACTCGGTAGGTCGGATCCGGAATTCATCAATATCAATTGATGTATACCATTCTTCTTGGTGTCGGGATCCCTTAACAAGGAACCACGGTAGCATTGACCAACCACTTGCCGATACACATTCAATGCAAGTAATTGATTCAGCTTGAACACCAGCAGGTGATTCCGCATTTAAACCTTTTGAAACAACTTTTCGACGCTTTCCCTGGCCGATAACAAAGCCAGTCTCATCCCAATCAAAGATCTCGTGCGGAAGAAATTGGTGCTTTTTCAGTAGTTCACCATAATGATAAAACCACTGAGTAATTTCACCAGAATGATCACTATCTATCCGCTGCTTTTCCTTAGGCTTTTGTGTAATATAGCGGAATTGAGAGGATAGCCGGCGAATAAATCGGTAGACCCAAGATTTGCCAACAGTCCGATCTTCACCCGAGCGTTGTAAAATGGAATTTGCAGTGCGTTCAATGAGTCCTGGATAGGGATCGGTATATGCATTGTGAAGGGCAATACTCCATTCAATGCCTTCTCCTGAATTGCATTCAATGCCCTATTTGGTTGCTGGGTGGAAGTTCTACTGCCGGCACCCTTAAATCGACCGTACAATGTATAGTATGGAACATTGAATTCACGGCTAATGGCGGAGAGGTTGGGTTTCGTTTCGGTATGACATTTAGCTAATGCATTAAGCATTGCTTCTTCACAAACTGGGGTGTTTTGAGGCATGTTTTAGTGTAGATATTTGTATTTGGAGATGGTAGTAATGGTAAAATTTCGTGTTAGGTGAATATTTTGTGTTGGGTGAAACAGACTAATGAGCGCAACCGCTCATTAGTAATGGTAAGACGGCCATACATGGTTTTTGTTTTTGTGTAGAGCAAATTCTGCCAACGATTTGTTTTACTCGAAGGCGAACACAGTAGGTGGTAGATTGTCATTGTGGGTAATTAGTTGATGGCTCGATGGTGTTGTGTAAAATTTCTGAATGTTGGTTTATATTATTTGCCCTTTTTGAATTCAGTCAGAAGTAAAGAAAATGGTTCTTTGCTCTGGACCTCAACTACATGTCAAACTAGTTAAAGTATGCAGGTGACAGTTGACTAAAAGAGACTTAGCCGCAGCAATCGGGCTGTCGGGTCGTATAATGTGACGAAGCTATCATTCTCCGGTCCTTGATGTCCCGTCTCATTTCTGGGAGTGGCGCCTCACTTCCGTCTCAGTTTCGCAGACGGGATTCTGAGGCCACGATCTCCTTTACCCATAACTCCGGTACTCATTGGTTGAGTATTATGATATTCTCAATAGCTAGCATCTGGTTGCTATGCCCTAGGTAAACAGATCATCGTGGAATGGAATTTTGTTGGACAATCGGAGCACTCATATCGGTGATTATCAATGACAATTAGCTGATTGACATTGTCTAAAACATGAGGCCTAAGTTTGACCAGTGTAACAAGGAGTTCTTTTCGATCAGCCTGCTATCATGCTAGAATCGTGATACCTACTGATTGACAATTGGTCCATCGAACGGCTGGACAAAGCATATTTATTAGATGTAGTACGAAAGCTTTTGCCACCATGCAGGGTCATGGAGGCACTCGAGGTGACACTGTATTATCATCTCATGAATGGGTATTAACTTCAATGTACTTTAATGATTAAAATATACGTATGCAAGATATACGTTCTATTTGTATTATTTGATAGGTCCGGAATGAAGGGTAGAAAAAGTTTGGCTAGAAGATGTGCGTGTCAATCTCCTTCGGTTTGTAATAGTCCCGTGAGGTGACACACTGCCATCCGGACACGTATACAGAACCAACCTTTTAGGTCCTTTACTTCCGGAAGATCTAGTTCTAATTTTCTCGGACCTTATCCTGAAGTTCTAGATATACGCCCTTGTCCAAATTCATTCAATCGTGTTTTGAATTCTGAGTATTGATAGGTTCCACGATTTTTCTCTTCTCTTCTTTGTGTTTAGATCAACAGATTGTTCCTTGTTGAACATCGCTCAATTCGAAAGAAACTCCTGCTCTAGCCGTTCAGCGGACGAATCCGATCTCCATGAAACCTCCAATCCAGTATCTCATGTATGAGTGGTAGCTACATGTCACACTACGAGATGTCAACTCGAGCCTCTTTGAAGTGGCTTCTTGCCGAAGTTTACCAATCCGATGACCATTTCTTGTTTTGAATCATGTGCATTGTCTTCTTTCTATCTCCACAGCCACCCATGTCATCCGGGACAAGGTCATACATTAATAGGAATCTGATAGTCCAGAATGTTATAAGTTTTGGTGGAAACCACGAGATTTATCTACATTATTGTTGTTCGGCTTTTCGAGTTTTGCCCTTGCGATATATTTGCTTCCACAGCAACCGAAAGCAAAAGAAAATTCTGACCTTGCTAGAAACATACCATGATGAGACAAAAGCAACTATTTCTGAGTTACATTCAGTAAAATGCTTTCGATTGGTGCACTATTAAACCCGCGGCATAATAATGGGAACATTGCCTTCTTCGGTCTCTCGCCAAACGGTTCAAAATCATCACGTTTACCTCGAGCACCCGAGAATGCAAGCCACTCACTATCCTCTCATCAACAGCAATGTTCAAATAAAGAGAGAGCCGAATCAAATACCAGTTGCTCAGTATTTCCGTACCTCGTTCGAAGTGACATTGCTCCCTCGGCGTATCATCATCATACACTCCCTACACTCAGTCAATCAATTCTTCCACTGTATCCAGAACAGCCGCAGGAGGACAAAATTATTGTGGATCAGCGTTATAGCGCAAATCGCGACAGGAAAGGACTTGGTTCCAATTCGAAATATGCCGAAGAGCATATGTACTTTCTGTGGTACCACTACGTTGACCTCCAAATGGATTGGGAAGAGATCCTCGCCATATTTTATCGTCAATTTCCCGGTATAAGGCGTTTGAATGTGGAAGTTATTCGACAAAAGCTCCGTCGATTCGTGAAAAAAAAGGGGCTCCATCTCCAAAGATACAACGCTCTATACAGGAGCTTGAGCAGACCGAGAGGTCTATAAAGTCCATTGATTTAAGTCAAACGGCAGAAACTCAGGAGTACTTCAGCCAGAGAAAGTCTGGTACTCGTGGATGGAAAAAGACACATTCCTAACTTAGGGAAATGTGAAACTCAGTTCTAAAGTGGTGTGGACATTAGCGCCAGAATATTTATAACAGCAAACTTGAACCACTGGTCGGATGCTATTGATCGGTCACTCTTCCCTTCTTTATATTGCAAGCATTTTGTATATTTCTCAATTCGGTGAGTATAGCTTCAGAGTGACACTAGTCCCAAACTGGCAATACACCGCTTATCGACGGAAAGAATCACAACTGCAGGAACAAATGTTGATCATGTAAAAAGGCATCAAAAGAGACTTGGTTTGTTGAGGTGAAAGTAAAGAGATCCATTCTCTTTGCTTCTACTGTAGAGACATACGTTGATTACTTACTGTATTTCAGATCATGTCTCGCGAGTGAGATCCGGTACACTGAGAGCATTTGTCAGGGATCGCAGTTGCTTGGGTTTTACAGTAGATTTCGAAAGCGGATTTCCCTGTGGACACTAACGCTGTGTTTCTCGGCCCGTATGTGTCTAATGAGTCAGCGTAAATTACAGTAGGTTTCCATAGAATTTGATACGACGTTCTGGGCAGGGTCCTAAATCCCCATGTGCAGGAAAGTGGATCTGGCGATCTAGCTTGGTAATACCGTGCATGACCTGCCTTTTCTTATCGCTGAAACGTGGTAGTATGATGTGTGAGGATATAAAAGCTAAATAATGACATAAAGTTATCTTCTGACGCTGTAAAGCAGAGTGAGGAAGCAAATGTCCACAAATCGACATAGTGCCGCAGAAACCTATTGCAACAAATCTTGACGGCCCGTCTTGAAGAAAAATAAAAGTTAAATATCAACGCGTTTCGTTAGTAAAAATCCACAGGTAGCATCATTATTATGCCATCTTCGCGGCTTCTTCCGTTTCAGCTGCGTTGGGGGGACCAGGGCCTTGGCAAAGCACACCGCTAGTGTGGACATCGTCGGAGTCCCTGTCGCTGATCTCGTGATTTTTGCTTAGACCAAGAGACGAGATTTGGGACAGAATATGGGCCTGCATGGCGTGAGTATAGGCTTTCATGGCACTCTGGATTGAAAGGTTGCTCGCGTTGGAGTTGAAGATGGAAAAGGGCATGGTGGGCTATAACACGATCGTTATGTTCCGTATTTTCGGTCGCTTCAGGAATCGATGTTGTCGTGATATGAGATGTCGCGGGTTTCACTGATGACTCTGGAATCAGCACGGTTCGCTGACCAGCGAAGCAGTGGCCACCAAGCTGAGAAAATATGAAATATCGTCTTACGAAGGAATTTTATCTCGTGGAGACAATAAATTAAGACTGTCTACAAAAGATGACATGCTAACAGTTCCGTGTGCTTACCTCCCATATAGAGAGGCCAGACTGAGGGACCCTGATCGTAGACAGAAGTAGTCTTACTTAAGAATAATGTTGACGTAGGCAAGGGTAGGCGTATGAAGATATGCTTCGTTGAAATCGTTGTAGAAGCAAGTAGGATAAAACAGTAAGAATGATGAAGATAGAGGTTGTTAGAGGACAACTCACCGAATGTAGGTAGAGGTTACCGTCCTGTCAATGTGTAAAGATAAAGTACTGCTTATTTACACGCTTGACTATACGTAAGAAATACACAACTAACTGACAGGAGTGTTTCGGCAAAATCTTTCAATCTAAACTAGTTTGTCTTGGCATTGGTATTAGGAATCAACTGATGAGTGTAGTTGGTGGCACCAGCTTCGGGACGTACTGTAGAAGCACAACTTCAACCATCCCATTCTTTAATAGTCAAGCCGGCGTGCCGAAAATGGCCTCTAGAATTAGCCTCTCTCGCCCCAACCTGATTAATACACCGCTCGAGGAAGGAGGTGAACTCTCGGTCTGGATCTTCTGCGTAGTAGCTCCAATTTCGTCTTATGAAGCCTATCAGTTCAACAAACAAATTCTTCAATTGGATTCAGGTCCGGCGAGTACAGTGATATTCGAAATCAATTTTAACGACAATCTTTCTCTGTTTACCACAGGCTCCACCTCGAATGCTCTAGTCCTTATTTGGAAGTCTTTCCGCCGCCTTGCGTTTGTCCATGTATCTTCAATGAGTCAGCGTACATTACAGTAAGTTCCCATCGGTTCCCACCCCCTCTGGTTTCTCTGGTTTTACAATCAATAAGATAAAAGAAACGTATAGCTGTATTGAATTTGGCTTCAAGATCTAAATTAAAAGGGTTTGAAGTTGTCATTGGGCTCGAAATGTCCTGTGCAGTACATATTTCAGTAAGTGAAATTCGATGAGTAGGAGAGCGGACAATAAAATACCTGATGCGCCAAACTCGACCTAGTGAGCTGTTTCTACTTATGGAAGATCTGGATGTCATCGCTTATGTCTGTCCCGTTAGTAACAGGACATGCAAGCCCGGAAAAAGGTTGACATCATGAACTTCTCTTAGGAGAGATATGGATATAGTACTTTGGGCCGATGAAGACCGGTGAATTCGATTCGAGATCCCATTTTATTTGCCGACCATAAGAGAGGAAGCGATAACACCGCCTACGGAACACAATTCAACATCTAGTTTCCAGTTAATCATTAGTGAGTAGCTTACAATAAGTACATAATAACCTAGCTACCATTCAAAAGGTGATTCAATTAACCCACTGGTTAGACATGCAGAAAGAAGTCGAGCTCCATCAACCGGAAGACCCCCCCAGATCTGAATGTCTGCGGTGCTGGTAGCAAAGAAGGAGTGACTTATGTCAGGTTCATGGCCACAATCGGGTCGCTGGTAGTCTCCGTATCGACGCTCTTTCTCATGGCATCCCCGCCTGATTAGAAACTGCTGTTTTTTAAACCGATCTTTGTCGGAAAAGTCTCCGAGGGCCAGGATCTGTAAATTTGGAAGACCAGTCGGTCCGAAGGCCTATTCGGCAAATGACACAAACTCGTCCGCTTCGGAAGAGGCCGAAAGGAGTTTTCCTGCACCGTCTGACTAGTTCATATCCCAGATGGCAGGCGAAGTTGAGTCATCATTTATGATACTTGCGAGATCGCTCCAGCTATTATGATGATAACCTTGCCCGATACTTTCGATCTTGTGATTCTGACATATATCCCTGGATTGCTTTGTCCGTAACCGAGCACTGATTTCATGTGGGATGTCTCTATGGAGCCTCTCCGACCCACTGAACCGAATATGCAATACCTTGATGGTGGAACCGGTGGCTAACGGCTCAAGAAATAGCCTCTGCGACGATTAGCAACAACTTATTCTCAACATAAATCTCATAACTTACCACGACAGGTGGAGTTGTACAAAGGGCTAGAGCGGTGAGACAAGATAGGTTCAGGATGTCCCATTGACCGGAAATCCATTGCGGTGACACATCCCGGTATTCTTCGAAAAGACCTTCATTATCAATAAGGCCAAGTTGACGTTCGTGGTAACAAAGGGTCTCAAGTGTAGATCGGTGGTATCTGACAACTGATTCAACTCGAGAGGGATCCTCAAAGTTCGACAACCTCAGAAACAGATGCCTTAGTCCTTTGAAAGCGACCAAGAAGTTTAAGACTGGAGTCAGATCTTCGCCAAAACCATCAAGCAAGTTGTCGCTCGAAAATTCGAAAAGCTCTAGTTGTGGCGTGCCTTTTGAGCGAGTCAAGGAAGTAAGGAAGTGAAGTTGATTCGGACATTCACGCAGAACCAAAGCTCTGAGCGGGCCATATATTAGTGCCGGACTCGGCCGGAAGTTTTGCGGAAAGGAAATTTTGGACAGTGCTAAGGATGAGAGCGAAGGAAGAGCGCTTGAATGGCATATCCTCGATTGCTGCCCAAAAATCTCTTCGCAAAGATCCGAGGCATCAGAACATCTGACAAATCCAATTGACAGATCTGTCAATTGTGCAGCATTTTGGCGGATGTATCGTCGTATAGAGTCGACTTCAGCAGATTGCTAAACACCTTCCCACTTTAACATTTTCAATGATAAGAACTCGGAGAGACCATCCAGGGCACCTCCTGCCTGAGGGCAAGTCCCATCCGTAATGAGCGAAATACTATTAAGGCTCTTCTGGTGCCGACAAAGGTATCCCTTTTTGTCCAAGATACCTGCTGGAAGGCAGGTGCCTAAACCCCACCTAATACAATTGAGTATTAAAAAGGCAAGAGAAGTAGCAGTTCCTGACCAAAAGACTTACTGGAATGAACGGAGGCTATTTTCTTTGAGACATGCGAAGACTGAATGCATTTGCTCCGCAACGTCATCCAGAAAATGGCGATGCGCCTTTACCTCATCGCAAGTGCCGAGGGTAGATGAGGCTTGTGTCAGCCCCGATGCGCGAAAGATACTATGACTTGCACAACGGCTAAACCGGGTAATACATATTGGGGCCTGTATATTAAGGTGTCTGGTATGCTGGAGGTAGCTAAGGCCTTGTGGACGCGCATGGTTCCAAAAGAATGAATCGATATCGAGTACATTTAGCGCCCACTCACTCGCAGCACGAAACGTGATAGTGCGATAGATCATGGGAACCAGAATGGAATTGACCCTCGAACAAACCTGACTGAAAGCACGCAGGTCGCCAGGCAGCAGCTAAGAAGTTGTGAGAAAAGGAGGAAAAATACACATTTGGTGACAAACCCAGTCCGCGATATCCAAAATTACTTCGCAGGGCATAATTTCAAGCATGCTGCCGAGAAGGCAGTGGTTTTCTAATGCATAAAAAGCCAAAAACTTTTTTCACTTGCCATGCCCAGGTTGGGACCTCTTCTATTTATTTTTGATATTAAACACGAGAAGAGTAACATACGTTTCTTTGAGTTTCACAAAACGTAGGGGATGCAGGGATAACCGCAGACCTAAACAGTGTTTAAATGAACACTGTGATAAATATTGAGCCAAGGTTAGCAAAATTAAAAGGTAGTTTCTTGTTTACCATTTAATCTAAGCTTTGTATCTGTAATCAGGTGTCGTCCTTGGTTACGTGGCAAGTCTCACACAATAGAAAATAACAATGATGAAGGCCCATTAGTCAAAGGCGTTCAAAGATTTACTCAATCAGATGAAAAACATGAGATTAACGTAGCTGAATACATTGGTATGTAATAGAACAATGAGTTTAGTTCTCACAAGCATCAGTTCCCTGGGGCTGCACCACTGGGGGATGCCTCAAGATTGTACTTCTCGCTGCTCAATTGACACAGCTAGAGTTCGGACGGAATTGAACTAAGTTATAGCTGGCAATATTAGTTCACCGGCCTGCAAAATACGAGGGGTGATCTAGGTTGCAAGAGAAGAGTGACGGCGCTTCGTTCTATATCGCTGGTCTCAAACCGATCCTTCATAGAGAAACCATTATAGTAAGCAAATAGATCCCGCTTTATAGTAATACTTACTACATACTCAGATCCAAGGATTCCTTTTAGATGAAAATTATGGAGGAGATCGCCGAAATTGTTCGTGAGATCGGTCGGCAGCAGACCGACAATTCATACTACCGTACCTGCTATGGACTTCTCAAGCAGTTGCAAGACTTGGTGGCCCAATCATCTGACTACCTGCGCTGTCTTCAACAATACGAAACACTATTTCCATCAAATGATTTCCTGCCCATCCACCATATTGCCACCGAATTGCAAAACTCAGTAGCAAAGCTGTCAAAGCAGGAAAAAAGGTCCCACTCAGCTTGGCAAAACCTCCGATCTACTACTTGAGTCAGCCGACAACTAAGAATTGAAGGAATATATCTTCCGAGTACTTGCGTATCCACAAGCCATTTCCAAGTCATATCGGGAATTTTGCGAATTGCATGGATTCATATTTACGATCTAACCAGATCCACTAATCCACTTTGAGCTGAATTTGCCCATCTCTTCCTGCCTTATCCCTTTCTCAGATTAGAGATTCAGATAGAAAGAGAAACATAGTGGTTTCCATTTACCTATTCAGACTGCATGCATATTGTCACCGAGATACAGTCACTAGCGAAATCTGCTTCCTCCCTAACATTTGCTTTCCTTTTCTCGGGACCCACTGCCAAGGCACTAGCGCAAATATTTATTCAACGGGCATCAATATAAAATCCTTCCTGAATGTAGTGGGCTGTAATTTACAGCAAAATTACCATTTCAAATGTACTCAACATTTGGAGGCATGGTTTTTGGTTAGGATATGCTCATGTGATACTTTAAGGATCAGATGGTTTTCATTGGATGCCCGAGGCACCGAGTATATAATAGTAAATTACATAATAATGCCAAGGCATCGCTTAGTGAGAAACCCAGTTTTACATGTAGCAAGTAGTGCCTAAGGCATCAGAATGCCTTAGGCCCACTTCCGCTCTCAGGTTCTGCTGACACAGCAGAACCTGGAAACCTTAGGGGATCACACTCAGCATTGGATAATGCACGTGATCAGTGTCTTGCATCGCGGTTGGCTATGGAAGATCCATCGATAGTTGTTGCCTCAAATTACTGCTTTATGAATAATTATCCGTTAAACCGCATCAAGTTATAAATGTCAGATTATAATCCATTATTTCCCCTGCATCTAATTCTAATTCGAAGAGTTTTTTAATTCCCGCTATATTGTGGAAACTTGACTTAGGCCAAGACGGAGAATTGTGACGGCCCTCATGATTCGAAGGTTATGATGTTTTCCCTAATCCCGGAATAGTGACTCCTTGTCCCCAAAGAATAACATAGAATATTCTGTAGGTTGATAGACCGGATTATGGTATTTCCATGCCGTCAGACAACACGCGACCTAGTGAGGCAGGTAGGTCAAGGCAGGGTTGATTCACTATTGGTGACCCTTCCGGTAGAAGTGGGTCCACGAAACTTGGCCTTGAGGTTTCGGTGCGGCGCGCCCCGTTGCCAATTCAGCAGAACAGACTTCCCCAGGAATGAGACTTCATGAAAGGTTACACTGGTCAGATATCTCTGCCTAAAGCCGTCAATTACATCACACAATAAATTGGGCAAGATGAGTGCATTCCAAAGGTGGTCTTGGCATTTCTTGGTTTCGATAGGATGGTGAAGACGGCTCCTGCCAATAGCGTCTCTTCTCTAACCGCCCGCTGCAGCACGTCGTGTTCATCATGAGGCTGAGCCTCTCGGGTTGGCAAAATTTTCGCTGGGTCTTAGAGGGCTTCTTTCCTTCTCTCAAGCCTCCTCCGCTCTCCTTTGCTCATAGTAGCATATGTTACCTCCATGAGTTAGGCCTATATTGCACACTAGAAGTCAGAGCTTTAGAAAGGTCACGCGGGTAACTCATTGTCCGGCTTTTTCTCGCGTTGAAGCCATGTCAGATCCTGCGGGGTACACTGTGGGTTGGATTTGCGCCTTGCCCGTGGAATACACTGCCGCACAAGGGTTTCTCGATGAAGAGCACGACAAACCGAGCTTTGTGTCGCCAAACGATGCCAACGACTATACGTTAGGCAAAATGGGCGAACACAACGTTGTCATCGCTGTCTTACCCGATGGTGAATATAGAACAGCTTCCGCGGCTAGTGTAGCGACAAATATGCTCAACAGTTTTCACAACATCAGGATCGGCCTCATGGTCGGAATTGGCGGGGGTGTACCAAGCAAGAGCCATGATATTCGCTTGGGCGATGTTGTGGTCAGTGCGCCTCGCGGTGGCGAGAGTGGTGTGTTTCAATACGATTTTGGCAAGTCGATCCAGGACCAAAGTTTTCAGCATACGCGGTTCTTGAATCAGCCACCAGCTATATTGCGCGCTGCAATGGCGGGTATTCGAACACAATACGAGAGAAAAGGGCATCAGCTCGAGGAGGCTATCAACGGCATGTTTGGAAAGAACATGAGACTACGTCGGAAGTACACCCAGCCAGAACTAATTACCGATAGGCTGTTTCTTCCCGAAGTTATCCATCACCCAGCAGGCTGTGCTAAATGTGCAGTTGATCCGTCAACGTTGGTACTACGGAGTGAGCGGGCCGACGACGAAGATAACCCTGCCATTCACTATGGCCTGATTGCTTCTGGCAATCAGTTGATGAAGGATGCTCTAATTCGAGATCGGCTTGCCGCGGAAAAAGACGTTCTTTGTTTCGAAATGGAAGCCGCGGGGCTGATGAATACTTTCCCATGTCTCGTCATCCGGGGTATCTGCGATTACTCGGACTCACATAAGAACAAAGAGTGGCAAGGGTACGCAGCTATAGTGGCAGCTGCATATGCCAAAGACCTTCTACAAAGGATCCCTCTCAATAGAATTGAAGCCGAGGAGAGGATAAGTGCTGTTGTGTCTGGTTAGTCTTGCGCAGTCTTATAATTATTACATCAGCAAATATTGACCTAGGCACTACTTAGAGGAGCTGAAAGGCATCCAACATCGCTTAGATCAAGCATACACTCAAAACGAACGGCACTTTAGTGAACAGAAAGCAAGAGTCCTAACAGATCAACAGCGCCGTTGTTACCAAGTGTTCAAGGTCGTCAACTACGCGGAGCAAAAGAACATAAACCCTGAACGAGCTGAGGGAACCTGTCGATGGGCTCTCCAGAGCTCTGAATACATCCGTTGGTGGGAGAGCAACTGCAACGATCTTCTCTGGGTGTCGGCTGACCCAGGCTGTGGCAAGTCTGTCCTAGCCAGGTCAATAATCGATGATTGCTTAGACAGCTCTCATCCATCTGTGAAAATATGTTACTTTTTTTTTAAAGACAATGATAAACAGAACGATCTTACTACGGCACTATGTTCGGTACTTCATCAGCTATTCAGCCAGCAACCTCATCTATTACAACATGCCATTCCGGCTTGGGAAAAGAATGGGGGGACCCTTCGACAAGAAGTTGATGAGCTTTGGCGGATCTTAATAGCGGCAACAGCAGCTGACATCTCGTGCAAGACAATTTGCGTATTCGATGCACTTGATGAATGTCGTGAAACCGATCAGCGCCGGTTAATCGAAAAGCTTCAAGCGTTTCATCGCCAGCCATCTTCATCAACAGATGAAACCTGTTTGAAATTCCTGGTCACCAGTCGTCCCTACGATCATATACAGGATCACTTTCGAGCAATCACCGATTCTTTCCCACATGTACACATCAAGGGAGAGGAGCAGAATGACCAAATCCGTAAGGAGATTGAACTGGTGCTGAGGATTCGAGCAAGAGAGCTAGCTAAAACGGTGCCGCTGTCACCAGAGCTTCATCATCGAGTTGAACAGCAGCTGCTTCAAATGGAACACCGTACATATCTTTGGCTACACCTAGCCATTGATGATATCCGTACTACCTTCAAAGACAGCCTCCGGCCTGCAGAGCATTCGATCACACTGATACCGCTTTCTGTGAATGCAGCATACGAAAAGATACTTAGTCGAGTCCAGGCGGATGAAATGGATACAGTCAAAATGATCTTGGAGATCATTGTGGTGGCACGACGTCCCCTCACTGTACGAGAGATGGCTGTCGCTCTAGGTATTGCCACTTACTCAGAGGCACGAACAATACTGGGGGCTAGGCTAGATCCAACTCATTTAGAGAGAAAAATTCGACAATTATGCGGCTTATTTGTCTTTACCAACAACTCCAAGCTCTATCTTATCCATCAATCTGCCAGAGACTTTCTTATTCAAAAGAAAGATTCCAGCAATCCCAAATGTGCATACTGGAACAGTCTGACTGACGCGGAAGATCAGATGGCTAAGATCTGTTTGCAATACTTGTTGATAGAGGATTCAGAATACGATGAAGGTGAATTGGGCTCCTTTAGTGGAAGTTTCTTGGAATATTCAGCAGTATATTGGCCCGATCACGTACGAAACATGCCTTTGACTTCAATGCGAAAAGAAACCGACCGAGTGCATCGATTATACGACATGAGTGGGAAACCTTTCTCAAGGTGGTTTCCCATTTTTTGGAGGACAATCAGACCATACGAAAGAGCTCCTGTAATGAGTGCCCTGCATCTGGCGGCATTCAATGGCCATGAACAGGAGGTATATTCTATACTTGGTGTAAATGAAAATGACGTCAATGCACCTGATGATACAGCAACATATCCAGTCATGTGGGCTTCAATTAATGGACATGATAGGGTTGTGCAACTTTTGTTAGAGCGAGGAGCCGATGTCAACGCCCAAGGTGGAGAGTACGGAAATGCCCTCCAAGCTGCTTGTGACAGAGGACACGTCAAGATCGCACAGATGCTGCTAGAGCGAGGAGCCGATGTCAACGCCCAGGGTGGTGAGTACGGAAATGCCCTCCAAGCTGCTTGTGACAGAGGACACGTCAAGATCGCACAGATGCTGCTAGAGCGAGGAGCCGATGTCAACGCCCAGGGTGGTGAGTACGGAAATGCCCTCCAGGCTGCTTGTGACACAGGACACAACAAGATCGCACAGATGCTGCTAGAGCGAGGAGCCGATGTCAACGCCCAGGGTGAACGCTACGGAAATGCCCTCCAGGCTGTTTGTGACAGAGGACACGACAAGATCGCACAGATGCTGCTAGAGCGAGGAGTCAATGTCAACGCCCAGGGTGGACGCTACGGTAATGCCCTCCAGGCTGCTTGTAACAGAGGACACGTCAAGATCGCACAGATGCTGCTAGAGCGAGGAGCCGATGTCAACGCCCAGGGTGGACGCTACGGTAATGCCCTCCAGGCTGCTTGTAACACAGGACACGACAAGATCGCACAGATGCTGCTAGAGCGAGGAGCCGATGTCAACGCCCAGGGTGGACGCTACGGAAATGCCCTTCAGGCTGCTTGTAACACAGGACACGACAAGATCGCACAGATGCTGTTAGAGCGAGGAGCCGATGTCAACGCCCAGGGTGGACGCTACGGAAATGCCCTCCAGGTTGCTTGCTTTGGAGGATACGTCAAGATTGCGCAGATGCTGCTTCAGCACGGAGCCGATGTCAACTTGACGGCTGGTAGCGTCTCTGCCCTTTCCTTGACTACCCAATGCCGGAATGGCGATCTTCTGGAATTGCTTCTTGCCTCCGGAGCAAATGTTGAAAAAGCACTACAAATGCTGGATTCAATAGATGACCGATTTTACCTGAAACAAAATGCGCTGGATTATGCTGCTGCAGCAGGAAATCAGGATATGGTGAAGATTCTGATCTTAGCAGGAGCCGACGTTAATTATGCGTCGAAATCAGATCTTAGGGTGCCTTTGCACATGGCAGCTGAATCAGGTCAAATTGACGTGGTTACGGCATTACTTGATGCAAACGCAGACCCCACGAAGGAAGACAGCTTGTCTAGGACTGTTCTGTATTATGCTAGCCTTGCTGGTTCAACCTCAATTGCTCAGATCCTCGAAAGTGCAATCGGTCACTACAACAAAGGATTCAAACTTGGACTGTGTTACAGGGCTAACACTGGAGGACTTTCAGTGCACAAGGTCCAAATAACTAAGAGAATAAGCGACTATATTCTATTATCTGACATTCTTCACGCATACAAACAAAGGCGATGTCAAGGATTGCGCCGATATTCTCTGAAGGGCCTACAAGGTGTAAAGCCCGTCAAGGTGAAATAAGAAATCCAGTCTAACATTCAAGAAGCGAATCTCTAACACTTAGTAGTATGAACTTATCTACTCAGATCCTGACCAACCAGCTATCACTGAAGATTACATGCCTCTGTCAAAGCTACTCGCGACATGTGCTGGCCAATCGCATCTCTGCTCCATCATTATGAATCCTCCGGAACGGAGCAAGGGTCAAAGAATATGGGTGGAGGTTCTTATACAAGAACTCTCCGAGGAGGATGGCTTTGGCCTTCTTTGTCTTGAGAGCTGGGTTATCAAAAGAATCACAGTGCTTGCTGTAGCTTGTGCTGTGGGCGCTGGGTTAATTGGAATTCTGTGGGCTACGATTTTAGATAAAACCTCCGATGGATTCGCCATCACAGGATGTCTAATTGCTGCTGAGGCCCTAGCCATCAGTCTCATGCTTTTTGAGGCTCAACTTCGACCAGCCAACTAAAATATTCAGTCTAGAACTATGGGGGTACGAATGAAAAACTTCTGTCCGAGATCGTTACCTGTGCAGAACAACCTAGATGACGGGGAGACAGCCAACACAACTGTTTGCGTCACTGCGCATCGTGTACAGTCACCAGCGAAATCCAATTCTTCATCGATGACTGCTTTTCGAGTGAATAATTCTTACAGTATTGGATGTGATATTACCGCGAGAGGTACAGTATCTTACACGGCATATTGGTAACGGCCCTCAACTTTAGAATGGTTAGATCAATGATCTACGCTAAGGTCTTGGCAGCGGGTCCCAAGAAACGAAAAGCAGTCTTTAAGAGGAAGCTGTTTTCGCTAGTGACTGTATCGCGAAACGGTACCATTTTTTTTGACTCCACAGTGAGTGACTGTATCTTCCACAAGAGGGATCTTCCACAGGGTGACACCGATTTCCGGAAATACTGTACCCATATATGAACTGGGGAAGACATAAGGGACTGTATCTCGGTGAGACTGTACCCATATAGAACCCGCGATATTGAACTGTACTCCACAGTAAGGTATCACGGATAGGTATCAATCTACAAGGGCGAGTAGACCGAGGAGCGACTGCCCAGTGATAGCCTTTTTGTGCCACGTGGCGAAAATACCGACCTCCCGTATCGAGTGAGTAATGACGGGACGGGCCGCGATGCGAACCCCTGAACCGCCCGACCGCGATGAACGCGAGGATTCGCCACCGCGACTGTCGAGACCGAAGCGCACCACCAAACCACCGAAAAACTATGCTCGAGAGCAAGAGATCGACAACGAGCAGAGGAAGACGCGACCGCTACCAAAGAAGAGAATCGAACCCGAAGACCAGCCTGACGTGGGAACTTCGGACGACTCCGCGACCGAGGGCGACGACCTCGATGTCAGCAATCTGGTGCAAGAGATCGCCAAACTCAGGAGGGAGATCAGACTCCGCGATGAGATACATAAGGAAGAATTACTAAAAGCCCAAGCAGAGTTTAGTGCGGCTCTCGCCGAGGTCCGACACGAGCTACAGAACCTGACTGATAGACCCTTGACACCGCAATGCCACTCCGAGGCATGCTCTCAGAACAACCATGATGCGATTCTCCGCGAGATTCAATCCTTACGCGAAGAAATCGGCGTCCCCGCTCCCACGAGTTCCCCATCCTATACAGATGTCGCGCGCACTCCTCCAACCAGCTACCCAAGCAATATACGGACACTGTTAACGCTAGGCACGACACCGACCACCTTTACCGAAACTTTGTACTGTACGATAGACACCTCGAAGATGACCGAAAATGAAAATAAGAAGATATCCGCGGGCTCAATCAGGGCCGCAATCGAGAAAGAGATCCGAACGATGGATAATCACACCCACTGGCGCTGCCGCGCGGTCACCGTGAGTCTAAGAGACCCTAATCGGATCAGGATTGCGTGTCGTGATAAAGCCGAGCACCAGCTGGTCAAGAAAGTGGCGGAAGAAAAGATCGGAACAGGATCCCGGGTGCTCCGGGACGAGCTCTACCCGATCAAGGTCGACGGCGTTAAGAGGGCTGCGGTGCTAGATGACAACCATGCCATTCTGGCTGGAGCAACCGTAGCACTAAGTGAAGAAAACGAAAGTACAGTCGCTAAGATGACGTGGCTTAGCAGTAAGGAAGCCGCGAAGCCATATAGCTCGATGGTCGTGTACCTCACTAAAGGCTCCGACGCGCGGAGGCTCCTGGCCGACGGATACTTCCACGTTGGAGGGGAATCCGGGACAACCAGCGTCTTTGAATATCGGCCACGACCGATGCAATGTTATAACTGCCAGGAGATTGGTCACAAGGCATTCTAATGCCGTAAGACCCAGAAGTGCGTAAAGTGCGCCTCGGAGGGTCATCACCATAGTCGCTGCGATCAAGAGGTTCCAAAGTGTGTTCTATGCGGTGGGCCACATAAGTCGTTTAGCAAGAATTGCCGGAAGCTCTACCCACCACGTCATGAATAAGACACTTCGAATAATCCAATTAAATGTGAGGAAGCAGGGTGCCGTGTATGAAAGCTTAATGAATAACGGACAAACCAAGGACGTAGTGGCGTTAGCGATTCAGGAACCCTAGGCGAGGAGGATTCAGGGACGACTCTTGACCACCCCAATAGGATATCACAAATGGACGAAGATGGTACCCTCCACCTAGAGGGAAGGCAGATAGGCGATCCGGAGCATACTTTAGGTCAACAAAGATGTAGAAGCGGAGCAAGTGGCCATTAAGTCCCCGGATCTGACGGTAGCGGTCATCCGACTACCCGAACGGCTGATCTTTATAGCATCGGTCTACGTCGAAGGGGGAGACGCCACGGTGCTAGACGACGCATGCGATCACCTCAGAAAGGCAATCTCAAAGGTACGGCGAGACACGGGCGCCGTGGTGGACATCATGATTATAGGAGACTTCAACCGCCATGACCAACTCTAGGGCGGAGACGAGGTGTCCTTAGGAAGACAAGGCGAAGCGGATCCAATCATTGGCCTCATAAGTGAATTTGCTCTTAGTAGCTTGCTCAAACGAGGCACGAAAACATGGCATAGCGAAGGACAGTATGGGGACTACGAGTCCACAATTGACCTCGTCCTGGCCTCCGACAATTTGGCAGACCTAATGACCAAATGTGTAATACACGGGACTAAGCACGGCTCGGATCACCGGACGATTGAGACGGTGTTCGATGCACCGTGGTCAGCCCCGAAGCATCAGGAACGACTTCTTCTAAAGAACGCGCCATAGAAAGAGATTAATGCTAGAATCGCGAGCACCCTGGCCACCACTCCGTTGGAAGGCACAGTGCAGCAGAAAACCGACCGACTGATGTCCGCAGTCTCGGATGCAGTGTATACTTTAACTCCAAGAGCGAAACCATCGCCACACGCGAAGCGGTGGTGGACAACCGACCTGACACAACTCCGTTACATATACACACACTAGCGCAATCGCGCTCGCTCGGAGCGACGGGCGGGGCGAAAAATACCTCAGCTCGAAAAGATAGCCCAGGATGCGGCAAAACAATACCATGACGCCATCCGCAGGCAAAAGAAGAAGCACTAGAATGAGTTTCTCGCAGACAACGACAATATCTAGAAAGCCGCTAAGTACCTGGAATCGGGAGAAGACGCGGCATTCGGGAAGCTACCACAACTCGTCAGAGCAGATAGGACTACCACCGCTGACTATAAGGAGCAAGCAGAAGAGCTGTTGTCCAAATTCTTTCCCCCTCTACCGGACGTGATTGAAGACGAAGGGACGAGACCATAGAGAGAGCTAGTGAGGATGCCTACGGTTGGCATAGAAGAGATCGAAAGACAGCTTTTTGCTGCTAAATCATAGAAGGCACCGGGTGAAGACGGTCTACCGGCGATAGTCTGGAAGATGACATAGCCGACTGTCAAGCACAGGGTTCTCGATTTATTCTAGGCGTCACTAGGAGAAGGCGCGTTACCGACGTAATAGAGACACGCGAAGATCATACCGCTTAAGAAGCCGAATAAAGAAAATTACACCATTACAAAGGCATAGAGGCCAATCTCGCTCCTCGCGACGCTAGGTAAGATACTAGAATCGGTGGTTGCGGAAAGGATCTCGCACGCTATAGAGACACACGGCTTGCTCCCGACCAGCCACTTCGGCGCCCGAAAGCAGCGATCCGCGGAGCAGGCGCTTGTGCTATTACAAGAGCAGATCTACACCGCGTGGCGTGGCCGACGGGTGTTGAGTCTGATCAGTTTCGATGTGAAGGGTGCCTACAACGGAGTGTGCAAAGAACGACTGCTCCAGAGGATAAAAGCGCGAGGCATACCAGATGACTTGCTCCGGTGGGTCGAGGCATTCTGCTCAGAGCGAACGGCCACTATCCAGATCAACGGGCAGCTTTCTGAGGCCCGAAGATTGCCCTAAGCTAGCCTGCCTTAGGGCTCACCCCTATCTCCGATCCTATTCCTTTTCTTCAACGCAGACCTCGTGCAAAGACAGATCGACAGCCAAGGAGGAGCGGTCGCTTTTATGGATGATTTTACCGCATAGGTGACCGGGCTAACCGCGCAGAGTAACCGGCAAGGAATCGAGGCAATTATCAATAAGGCGCTCGATTAGGAAAGGAGAAGTGGAGCAACTTTTAAGGCGGAAAAGACAGCTATCATACACTTTGCTCCCAAGATGCGTAAATCGGACCATAAGTCGTTTATTATCAAGGGACAGACGGTTGTACCCAAAAGCCACGTCAAGATCCTGGGTGTCTTGATGGACACGAGACTGAAATACAAGGAATATATAGCGAGGGCCGCGTCTAAGGGCCTAGAGGCAGCGATAGAGCTTCGGCGACTTCGCGGCCTTTCCCCAGCAACGGCGCGGCAGTTATATACATCAACGGTGGCGCTAGTTGTGGACTACGCCTCTAATGTCTAGATGCACGCGTGTAAGGACAAAGCCACGGGGCCGATCAATCGAGTCTAAAGAGTTAGAGCACAAGCTATTATGGGGACATTCCTCACGGTCGCGACCAGCGTAGCGGAGGCGGAGGCCCACATTGCCACCGCGCGGAACCGATTCTAGAGACGGGCCGTGAAGATGTAGACGGACATGCATACCCTTCCTGAAACAAACCCGCTCCGCAGAGGTATAGACCGGATTAGAAAGTTCAGACGATATCATCGCTCGCCGCTGTACCAAGTGGCAGATGCGCTTAGGCACGTTGATATGGAGAGACTAGAAACAATTGACCCGTTCACGTTGGCCCCTTAGGACGAACGCATACAGGCTAATATTGACGGACAATATGAACCTCAGACTGAAGCGGGCGGGTTGATACAGATCGCGGTCAGCAGCTCGGCACGGAACGAGCTAGTGGGATTTAGAGTCGCGATCGAGAAACAGCCACCTCGAAATCGAAAGTTGAAGCTCAAAATGTTTTCTATCACATTAGGCGCGAGGGCAGAGCAGAACCCGTTCTCTACGGAGCTAGCAGCCATAGCACATGTGTTGAAAATGATAGTGGGAATCAAGGACTACAGGATTACGTTGCTCACAAGCAACAAAGCGGCGGTGCTCACGCTAAGGAACCCCCGACGACCGTCTGGCCAGGAGTTTGTTTGTCAGATGTACAAGCTGATAAGAAGGTCGCGGAGGAATGGAAATCGCATCATATTCCACTAGATCCCTACTACCGATGACAACAAGCTGTTAGGTCTGGCTAAAGAACAGGCCAGAACTGCAACACAAGAAGATGCTCTCCCATAAGAACACATCTCGAGGATAAAGTCCACAGTATTAAACATCGCACGGTCCCAAGCAGTCCCCAGCAGTGAGCTACCAGTGAACATAGGAAGACACGCAAAACGAGTAGATGCCGCACTGCCAGGCAAACACACCCGGCAGCTATATGATCGCCTAACGTGGAAAGAAGCGAGCGTACTGGCCCAACTCCGAACCGGCATAGCTAGGCTCAATGGGTATCTCAATCAGATCAATATAGCAGAGACGGATCAATGCGATTGCGGACAAGCAAGAGAGACCGTAGAGCACTTCCTCTTCCGATGTCGGAAGTGGACTGTACATCGGACGGAACTGTTACAATGCACGCAGACTCACCGAGGAAACATATCCTTCTTCCTAGGCGGAAAACAGCCTTCTGATAATCAACAGTGGACGCCAAACCTAGAGGCAGTACAGGCCTCCATACGTTTCGCCATTGCGACGGGCCGACTCGAGGCCACTTGAACATATCGACCAACATAACCCCCACCCCTTCTTCCGACCCTACTTACCCACCACCTCGTGCTACACATGGTAGACGCGCTTCAACTGCCGAAGATAGGATGTTGAACACTTGGAGAAGCACCTTCAAGCCAGCCTACTAACCCACTTACTAACCCACGAGAAACTCGCTGCGATACTGCTTTCTGGAAATGTTATATGTTATAAGGTTCTATGTATGGGCTTTCAGGAGACACAGCATACACAGATGGACATGTACAGTAGATCAGTGATAGTTGCCCTTTCGGCTCAGCCGCCGGGCGTTAATGAATTGTTTGTTTGTATCGCGAAACCTTTACGTCTGTTTGTTAGAATTGGGCAAATCAAAGAAAGAACAGATTTTTATACGACTTGTAGATACGCTTCTTGATGATGACGAAGCGGAAATTTTCATTTCTCGAGTGTACGATCCAATAGAATCGACACGCAGGTGTGATTTGGCAGATCATACCAGCTACCAGAGAGCACTATAAAAAATTCCAGAGGTGAGTGCCCGGCATGAAAGACCTCCAGACAGAATGGAGGAGGATGATCAAACTTGGCCGCATTGCGTCAATATCTAGTCATATCACGGTGGCGTCAACGAAGATACGAAGAGCTCATGTAGTGATTGAAGCAATGGAGCTCTTCCGCTGATATTAAGCGGTGAGGGAATATTCACACAGGCCAAAGTCTTCTATGAGTATTCGAAGAACTGTTTCTGGGAAGGGCAAGGCGTAAGAGCTTGGTAGGGGTATAAAAGCCAGCCATCATTACGTACCGCCTAGAAGACTTTTTATTCAGAAGCATATAAAATAGTTCTGTAACAAAGCGTTCGCATGTCGAGAAGGAACCTTTGTGTACCGGATGAAACACTGGCGAAGAGCTCGCGACCCTCAACAGCGAGCAGACTCTAAAGTTGCTATGATCACACAAAGGAAGAAACAATCAAAAATGAGGTTTGACCCCACACGCATCTTCCCTCTTAATATAAAATGATTGTTGTGCACTTCAGTGGATCTGTTGCTTGAGTATGCTATATCGCCTTTGAGTGGATATAAAGCTATTTGTTGGAACTAATTTTCCGGATGTCTACGCACCAAAGAAAATACATATGGGATTGTGGGCCAGATGCTACGATTGTGCCTCACTCTTGGCACTTTGAAAAATTGCCCAGCTTTGGAATGCGACTGTTAATTGTTGCACCTCCCAAAGACTTGGCTTCTATCGGTGGCATTAGTACATCTCGCAGTGTTCGTAGACCTCTGGCGTTTCCGGAGAGGGTAACGACGCAGAGAGATATGGATGCCAAGTTCTGGGATATGTAAAGGGAGCCTCAAAGGTAGTAGCGTATAAGACTTCGAATTACTAGCCTTTGTCCCTTCCAGCATCAGTTTAAATTTTGAATAACGCTGTTTGATTTGGCTTCAATTCCCAAATATCATTGTTGACGAAGGAAACTGCGAGACATCAGCACTTAAAGCAATTATTCCTAACGTTTTATGTTCTACTCACAGCCTGTGCGAAGATTGCGCACAACACCAATGCAATTTGAAATGTGATCATAATAACAGCTTTAAGAGCCTCTCTGATAGTGGCATCTTCTGAAGGGCCTTTTCAGTCTTAAGATATCTCAATCCAGACGGGTACAGTAGATTTCGAAAACGGATTCCCCCATGGAACTCTCGCGTTGTTTCTCGGCCCGTACCCTAAACTACCCTAATCCGTATTGGGTTACTTTAGAAAACAACCCCTGCTTCGCCGTATCTTAGTAAAAAACGTATCAGGCTTTCGTGTCTAATGAGTCATTGTAAATTACCGTATACCCTCATGGAATGTTCTGGGAAGAAAATCTCAATAGGCGGGGAGATATGGCGATGGATGATTGGATATAGCACACCGCTTTGGGCACTCCTAGCCGCCCGCACAAAATAACTCTACTCCGTACAGTAGCCCCCAGAACATTGAGTGAGTTTAGAACTGATTACTGCGGTCCAACGAAACTCGCCTCGGCCCTCATGTCCTAAGAATACCAATTTGCTCCAGTAGTTGATTTGGACGCTACCCTACCAATAATGGTTTTTGAGCGCTTTACTGACACCGTTCTTGTTTGATTAAGCGCTCACCCAAGGCATAATCGGCACGAAATGGGCAGTTCCGTTGACCAACGCTAAACATATAATGTTGCTAATTGTGACTGAGCACTCACCTCCACCCCTCCAGGGTGTAGGTGAGCCCACACCTGTTAACAAACCCACACCTATTAACAAAAATATCATTATTTCTATTTCAAACCTATTTTTCACCACCAAAACTATGCCGATTTCCTCCGAAAAAGAAGAGATCCTTCTCTCAAATGCCCTCGAAGCCTATAAATCAGGTCAATTTACCAGTATTCAGGCCGCAGCCTCTCATTTTGGCGTCTCGAAGTGGAAGCTTCGGTACCGAAAGGAAGGCAGGACAAATGGAAAAGGCCGTGCAGCCACTAAAAAAGCCCTAAATTCCTCACAAGAAGCCTCTCTTATTCGCTGGATTGAGCACCTTAATTCAGTATATACACCACCAAATGCTAGTGATATTGAGGGTGCTGCAAATCGTATTTTACGACATTGTGGTTCCGACCGGCAGGTTGGCAAAATGTATGGGTATCAATTCATTCGACGCCTACCACCCCATATCGACCTTCGTACACAAAAGCCGATGGAAAAAGCGAG
This sequence comes from Penicillium soppii, assembly GCF_028829465.1. NCBI lineage: Eukaryota > Fungi > Ascomycota > Eurotiomycetes > Eurotiales > Aspergillaceae > Penicillium > Penicillium soppii. Next base: position 5,053,660 of record NW_026643235.1, on the reverse strand, counting down.
GATTGAAGCTGAATTACACGGTGAATTAGTTCATTGGTATGAGGTCTATGGCCAATTCCTTAAAAAGAACAAAATTCAGGCCAACGAACTATATAATTGGGATGAGACTGGCTTTCAGCTAGGTATTGGAACGAAGGAAAACGTCGCTCCTACCCGCAAATATGAGACTATTGCGACTGGTGGAATAGGCCAGAATATTACTGGAATTGAGTGTATTTCGGCCGATGGCTGGGTTATGCATCCTTGGTTTTTAATGCGTGGTTCTGAACAAATGGAAGACTGGTTTGACGGCGATGATGATCCTACCAACTATAGGGTTATTAAACCAACTGCTAAAGGCTGGACCGACGATACAACTGCGATTCAATGGCTGTTAGATTTCCATTATGCCACTAAAAAGCGAGTTGCTAAAGGCAGACCTAGGGTTTTGGTTATGGATTACCATGGATCCCATGGAACCCCGGAATTTGAGCATATCTGCCAAAGCTTTAATATCATACCTTGGTGGTTTATACCAAAAATGACACATCGATGCCAGCCTCTCGATGGCAAGCCATTCTCAGTTCTTAAACAAAAATTCCGAAGAAAGAATAATGAGATTGTACGATGGGGTGGAGATGTTGATGATAAACGGCATTTTCTTCAAATCATCAAAACAGTTCGCAAAGACACATTTAAATCGCAAACGATTAAATCATCATTTAAAGACACCGGTCTTTGGCCTTATGATTTGCATATTGTGTGCGATCAAATTGATCCAGGCTGGGAAGATGAACCAGTCCTTGAAATATATGGTCATACGCCATCACCAAACCGTGAATTTCCTAGTTCAGCAACGAATTCGCCGCCTAACTCAGATCAAAGATTCTCTAAAGTTGAAGATAAGATTCAAACTATATTCGAAGACGATGAATTGGACCTTCCGAAGCTTCAAAAACATATAAACCGTGCAATTCATGGCGGCAATCAGGCTGTTCAAGACCTAGCCCTTGCAAAACAGACGATAAAAAGGATGCAAAGCCAAAATATTCCTATCAAAAAGACAAAACGCATTGTAAAGGGTGCTTCTAAGAGTCCTTTATCGTCAATTGCAGGCAATTCGAAGGTTCATCAGCGTTGTACGAAGGAATCTAAGCTGGATATTTGGCGTGAGGCTGGAAATGCAAGAATTCGAGACTATTGGCACCGCGCCAATCAGGCTCTTAAAGAAAAAGAAGAAGCATCAGGGGGTAGACATTATCTTGAAGCTAATAGTGAGCTATTTAAATATATAGATCCAGATGGGATGGTGGCTGAAAAATAGGGTCGAAATTGAAATAATGGTTTTTTTGTTAATAGGTGTGGGTTTGTTAAAAGGTGTGGGCTCACCTACACCCTGGAGGGGTGGAGGTGAGTGCTTAGTCACAATTAGTACATCACTTAATTTAAACGCAAATCAGTTTTTGAAAATCTAGCTATTGAAGCTAGAGAAAGTGCATCATTTCATGGCAGAAGGTCAGCTGATCATGGGGCTGAGAATTCCCCCCATTTTCTGAGGCCTGGGGCCTTCACTAACACCATCATAGTACGCACCGCTTATTGACTATGAATTCAATCTCGTTTGGTAACGACAGCTTGGGGCCTCAATTTGGGACCAACCACGGAGTTATCAATGTTTTATCCGGTACAATTATTGAAGTCTTATCCAAGTCCGGGTTAGCTGACTAAACGCCTCTTTTAGGGCCAGCTCGAACAGAAACCCCTCAGCAGAGGGTAGATAACGGTTCGCTTCGCCCCGTATCTGTCAAAGAGACTTTCACTTACCAGAGTGGTAGAGATACTCAAGTCACTGGCATTTCCGCAGATGCTAGACCGGAGAGAGAATGTCGAGCCATGTCATACCAATACCTGCCAATGGATTTTGGACTTGGAAAAGTACCAATCCTGGAGGAGCGAATCCCGTGGTCTACTATGGATTAAGGGCAAACCGGGTGCGGGTAAATCGACATTGATGTTATTCCTACACGGCAAACTCAAGAGTGTACAGAACGGTAACCAGGGCATCCAGCTCGACTTTTTCTTTACTGCGCGGGGCACAGAGATGCAACGTATACCATTGGGTATGCTTCGATCCTTACTGAACCAATTATTTGTTCGCGATGCGACCGTGCGCCATTAGGTATGCGAGACCTATGAACAACGATGTCGGCAGTTTGGATACGGCGAAGGTAAGTGGGAATGGACACACGGGGTTCTAGAAGAGTTACTGGCGGCTGTCATCCTAGCATATGCTAGTCGATAACATGTAACGGTTTTTGTCGATGTGCTAGATGAGACCGGAGCTGAGTCTGCTCGACAACTCGCAGCGTATTTCCATCGACTCATTAACCGAGCAGCAAAAGGGACGCTGCGATTCGAGTCTGCATTTCATGTCGACACTATCCCATCATAGGAAGTGCCCAGACCATGGAGATACATGTCGAACAGCATAATCAAAAAGACATCGCTATATACATCAAGGATATACTTGCCGAGACAGAGGTCGAAGGCAGCCCTAGCGAAGAGAAGAGACAGACGCTGATGGAACAACTCATCTAGTAAGCCAATGGTGTGTTCTAATGGGCTCGTCTTGTAATGCCTCTTGTCCGATCCAGGATTGATGAAGGGGAATCGTTCGATGACATCTGTTCCTGGTTACGCGAGGTCCCGGCTGGCCTGGAAGATGTGTATATGTACACTCTGAACGACGTGATAGAAGTGCGGAACTTGGAGTAATCATTCCTACTGTTTCAATGGGTGTGCCTGGCTGAGCGTCCACTGACTGTGGTTGAAATGCGGTATGCTTTGGCAGGAAATAATGCCTAAATAACGCGTGCCCCGAAGACATGGGAGAAGATCTATGGTTTTGTTGAAAGCGACGAGCGCATGAAGCGAAGGATCAAGGTCCTTTCTGGTGGATTAGCGGAAGTCGTCTTGAGCGGAGCTTCGAATGACACTGTCCAAGTGGTACACCAGTCAGTCAATGATTTCTTGCGCGCGAAAGGGCTAGCTACCTTAAGTGATACTATCGGTGCCAGCAGTCCGGTATCACAAAGAGAAAACATCCTCTTAGAATGTCAGGCAAATCTCTATCGTTCTTATCTTGTTTATCTGGCCTTACTCCGTGTACGTGGAGATATTTCGAGTGATTCCCAGGCGACGAAAGAGGACCTTATGCGGAACCACCCATTAGTTGCTTACGCCACTACCAACCTCTTCATTCATGCGGAAAAGGCTGCTCAGTTTCGTGTGCTGATGCTACGGAACGACCATGATATTCTACAGCAAGTGATAAGTCAATGGATCCAGATTTACCAGATTCTTGACCCATTTAGCCCAATGTGCCCACGAAGAAGAACCACAATCATTCATATAGCGGCAGCCGCAAATCTCGTTGATATCATAGAGCGTGTGTCTTTGAACAGCGAGGACGTGACGAGGGAAGACGAAGGCGGAAATACACCTTTCCATTTGGCATCGCGACACGGTCATATAACAGGGGGAAGAATATTGCATAAGAAAGCAGCGGATTGTGGAGCAATAAATAGGGAAGGAAGAACGCCATTGATTGAGGCGGCTGGCTTTGGGCATACGAAATTTGTCGAATGGCTCCTGCTCGAAGGTGTGAAGCTTGAAGCAACAATGGGTAAAGGCGCAAGTGCTCTACAAGAAGCTTCGTTGGGAGGACATCAGGACGTCGTTGAAAGATTACTTGGAGCTGGCGCCGATGTGCACGCTCAGGGTGGTAGATACGGCAATGCCCTACAGGCTGCTGTATACGGGGAAAGCAGTGAGATCGTGCAGATGCTCCTCGACGCTGGCGCCGATGTCATCGCTCAGGGTGGTGAATACGGCAACGCCCTACAGGCTGCTGCAGTCCGTAAAAACAGTGAGATCGTGCAGTTGCTCCTCAACGCTGGCGCCGATGTCATCGCTCAGGGTGGTAGATACGGCAACGCCCTACAGGCTGCTGCTGCATACGGGAAAAGCAGTGAGATCGTGCAGATGCTCCTCGACGCTGGCGCCGATGTCAACGCTCAGGGTGGTACATACGGAAACGTCCTACAGGCTGCTGCTGCATACGGGAAAAGCAGTGAGATCGTGCAGATGCTCCTCGACGCTGGCGCCGATGTCAACGCTCAGGGTGGTAGATATGGATCATCTCTTTTGGCGGCTGTTTATCAGGGACATGCTGATCAAGTTCAAATGCTTCTTCACGCTGGCGCAAATGTGTTGCTTGCAGATGAACTTGGCCAAACTCCTCTTCATATTGCTGCCTCGAAAGATAGGCTCAACCTTCTCCATAGGTTTCCGGAGCTCCTCTCCCCTATTAATACCCAGGACAAACTTTTACAAACCCCCATTCATCTGGCTATTTGTCTCGGCCATATCGAATTTGCCACAAATCTCCTCCACCTCGGTGCCAATCCTTCTCTTTTAGATGGTTACGGCAGAAATACCCTAGACTGGGTACTTGGAAACGAAAGCCTGGTGCAACAAATCCAAAAGCACTACCCTTCAATTGTTGCGACACCTGATAATACCCAAGAGCTTGCTGTTCGTCAATCCATCCTTCAAATCTCAGATACGCTTCTTCAGTCTCAACTGCACTTCCCATGGCCACTTTTGCAGCAGTTAGGTCGCTATCTATTGTTTGTTAGCGACGCAGACAATGCCCAATATCTATTTCAGCTGCATTTGTCTCAGGAGATTGTCATTGGCGCCCCCATGTACAAGACTACGTGTGGCATATGTAAAATCTTTATCAACGGCTCTCGCTTTGTGTGTAGTATCTGCGCCCATATGGATCTATGCTCGTCCTGCGTGCAGAAGTATCCCTTCCACAGTCGATTACACCCAAATCAAGAGCATAAGACCTTTGAAGTGTCGTATATGCTTGATCGAAAGTCTCCGCTCACTTCGTCAGCACCAGAGAAGTTGAGAGAACTCGTTGATAAACTTTCTGCGCCGAATACCCATAGAAGTGGGAACGGACCATCGCATGATTCCGTGGCTTATCTGCCATCCAAAGTCACCGCACCCAAATCGACAGCTGCAATTCTAACGGCTCTCCTAGGCCCAATCTCAATGTACTGTCTTCTTTCGTTTGGGCTTATAGCAGTTTCGTTTACATACTGGTATACCTTGATCTAATTGAATATATTTCTCACGCTTGCCGTCTCTATCATGTTATCATTAAATAATGATCGCTCTGGTATACAGGTACCGCAACCCAGACTATCATCTTCTGTATGCCGTTGTAATATATGTGGTTTTTAGAGTTCATCTAAAAAAGGCTGGTGTCTTTACGTATTCTAGTAATCCAGCCAATTAAGTAGCATTACTCATACGATGAAACATGATGGAACGTATTATGTAGCATAAAATACTGTAAATTAATAACACAGATCTTCATATCCGGTGGCTGCTCTCAATATAGTATAATTGGACTTGACGTCCAAGGCTTGATAAAGGGTGGATGAGTTTGAGCGGTCACACAGATTTCCGCAAGCACTGTAACATGGTAAAAATTCTCTTCATTGGATGATTCTAGCAACGGCCTTCATCCCACTATAAGTAGCCACGATCCAAGCCCAGTTCCACATGTTACTATTCGCTTGTCGACTCCATCTTTGCGCAGCCAAAGAACTTAGTACATCCTTCACTGGCGAGTCGGCAGCGGCTCAGTCTTTTTCCCTCGGCCAGATAACGAGGAATCAAATAGGCGAAGGCACGCGAGGAGAAAGGTGAAGAAGCAAGAGAGGCAAGAAATAGAAAGGAGCAATAGAGAATGTTGTCGAGATGACACTACTCGAAGCCATATTACTAGTACAAGTGTTTCTTCTCGTGAAATAGCCCTCCATGGTGGTGGATCAGCTCCCCCTCATGGAACTGCCCCTGCTCGGGGGACTGCCCCGCCTCGTGGAAGCCATGGACTTCGTCCGAGACGAGGTTGCTTCTCTGCTCCTGTGTTGGCTCTACTGGCATCATTTGGATTGATTTGGATCTTGTCTAAGACAGGAAACTACGAAGCCAGAACACAGATGCAGCAAGCAGCTTGACAGACTCAATGCAATGTGATTCGCTCAATGGGATGGTGCTGTTAGGAGTAGAATTTCAGTCATCCCATTCTTCAATAGTCAAGCCGGCGTGCCGGAAATGACCTCTAGCATTAGCTTCTCTTGTCCCAACCTGATTAATACACCGCTCGAGAAAGGAGGAAAATTCTCGGTCAGGATCTTCTGCGTAGTAGCTCTAATTGCGTCTTATGTAGCCTTTGAGTTCAGCGAAAAACTCTTCAATTGCATTCAGGTCTGGCGAGTAAGGAGGCAAATAAACCAGTTTGACTCCCGCATCAGCACACATCTTTAAAATCCGCTCAGAGCGGTGAAACGATGCATTATCTATGACCAGAACCGACTTCGGCTCCGGCCATCTCCCGCAATGACGAAGGAGCTCATCGATGAAGTCTTCGAACACAGTGGCATCCGTCGAGCCGTGAAAGACGCGAGTAATCAAAATACCATCTTGGGAGTACGCATGCAGGATTTGATACAGGGAGGATCGAAATCAGTTTCACCACTTGCACATAGAGATTCTTTTCTCAAACCCTTTTTCGAAACACACTAATCTAATTCCGACTTAGCTCGGTTGCAAGTATTGAATCGTACTGAAAGGCTACATCACGTGTTTGGTGCTCACTCATTACTCGTAACACTGATACCAGAAATAACTAATTAATGACACTTAAATGTACAGGGCGGATCGAAATCAGTTTCACCATTTTGTTCTCTTTGATTATTTCTCTGGCTCTAATTTTAGAGGCACTAGGCTTGATATAGTTAGTCAATGCTGATCACCAAATTTCTATTCGACTTTTCAAGATGATCTAGGCCATATGTAGACTAAAGCGGGTCTGTCCAGGATTTGAGAATAACCAAAGAGAATGAAGTGGTGAAACTGATTTCGAGCGGACCTGTACTTAGATTTTTACTTTATTTCCGAAACTCAATAGAACTTTAAGGTCGTTTTCGTTCGAAGAGTACGCACTAAGTTAGATTTTTGATAGGATGATGGGTTGGGAAAGTGCACATGAAACTAGAAAATGCAATGTAAACATAAACCCTAAGAATATAATTGTCGCATCTACGTATATCCAGCGACTTCTTTACTATTCCCTGTCCGTTTCCGACTCACCATTCGTTCTCCGTTCCTTATCTATTTCCATTCCCATTCAGTTGTCCCTAAGAGCAGCTTTAAAATTCATGTATAGCCTTCATTTAAGGCGGCTTAGAGAGCGTTGCCGTAACGGCCGCCCTCTGCGTTGACGTCCGCTCCCTTGTCTAAAAGCAGTGCGACAATCTCTTGATGGCCTTTTGCTGAGGCGGCCTGGAGAGCGTTGCCGTAACGGCCGCGCTCTGCGTTGATATCCGCTCCCTTGTCTAAGAGTATTGTTACAATCTCTTGATGGCCTTGATACGAGGCGGCCTGGAGAGCATTGCCCCATTCGCCGCCCTCTGCGTTGACGTCCGCTCCGTTGTCTAAAAGCAGTGCGACAATCTCTTGATGGCCTTTTGCCGAGGCGGCATAGAGAGCATTGCCGCATTCGCCGCCCTTTGCGTTGACGTCCGCTCCCCTGTCTAAGAGCAGTCTGACAATCTCTTGATGGCCTTGATACGAGGCGGCCTGGAGAGCGTTGCCATAATAGCCGCCCTCTGCGTTGACGTCCGCTCCTTTGCCAATGATCTCTTTTACGGGTGCTACGAGCCCATCGAAGGAAGCATAGTATAGCCTCGAGCCTCGAGCAGGTCCAGGTTCTTCATCCCAATACCTATCAGCCTGATACAAACGAGCCCAACGTTGAAATGTCCTTTCTTTCTCTAGGAACGTGACTGTTGCTCGAACTATCTCTTTGGAGGCCTGAGCTAACGCAGCATGACCTGTCCAGGTTTTCGCCGCATATCTTGCCAGCGGAAAATCCCGCCTAATCTCACTCTTACTACCGTTGATGTCGGTAAGATAAGTTAAGCACGTCCTCGTAATAGACATGCTGGCGGTCGTAATTGTGTAGTCATTCTCTCCTAGGAGGTACTCTTTGACGGAAAAGTGGGCAAGATGTAATTCTGTTTCGGTGGCGTGAAAAATTGTCACTAAACCGGGGCAGTAACTTAAAACATCAGTCTCGCAAAACAATCGACGCTTGATGTTGAACCCCTGCGATCCATTTTCGATCGGCGTTGCTATTACTTCTTTAGCCTCGGCCAGCTTGAGAGGTTCCTTGGAGTGTACGAGGAACTGGAGGAGACGTATTGCGTCATTTTTACGCTCCGTCGGTATTGCCGTAATCATACGCTTGTATGTCTTATTTAAGGTCCGTGGTAAAGATACGAGAGCCTCCTCCATAGCTGCCTCGTGCGGACATTTGGCTAGGCTGTCCAATTAACAGAACGCCCACCTGAACCTAAGCAGGGCGTAAGTAAATAAAAAAATATTGATTGAACCAGTAATGTCTCACATTCCGTCGGCCCCATCGCCGACCTTCCTCTGAATCTCTTCAAGGAGATCCTGGGACAAGGGCTTCTCTGTAAAATCACGCCGTTGGGAAAGTTGTGCTGTGACCCACGATCGGATATCGGAATTGACAGCAGACTGATCAAGTGGTTGGCAGTTTTCATTTCCTATTAAAGGGGGGATATGGCGCAGAAACTCGAATTCAGGTCGTCCCGTTAAAAGCAATTGGACATACGCCAACTCTGGCCCAGAAACCACATCTTTGATCCACTCAATAGCATCAATCCTGGTTTTCGATTCATCCAATGCGTCTAGAACGATATAGACCTTTCTCTGGGCTATAAGCATCTTCAAAACCATAACCCAGAGCGCCTTGGTCGTAGGTTGGTCCTTACCATTCTGGTGTGCTTGAAGCAAAGCATCAAGATGAATTGTAGAGTCAATCCCACCTTGGTAAAGTTGACAAGCAAGCGAGCGCAACACGCCTTCCAAAGTTTGCTTTGCGATGTCATTAAAGTCAAAGAAAAAGCTAAGGATAAGACCATCGGTTCGCTGCGCGAGGTAGTCAAGCACAGTTGCACTGAGAACTGTTTTTCCACATCCCGCGAGCCCGTATAGCCATAAGTGTCGATGGGACCCTAAGTACCACGACTGGAAGACAGGATGCTCCAGGAGCCACGCTCCCGTCCCCTTATGGCGGAGCGTCCTCGCTTGATTGGCGTTCGTAGACGGATCCGGGGGACAAAGCCAGCGCATGATCTGATCAGTATAAAGGTCCGACCTGATGCAATCAGTTGCTGCTTTTGTTGCAATCGCCGTCTGCTGCACGCTGTCGATCTGTTGTTGAACTACTTTTCGTCAGGACTGTTTTCCAGTGTAGTTATTTTTTAGTCTTATGTATTTGCCCATACTTCAGACACCTGCAGCCGGTATATTCATGTAGGTAGCTAGGTACTAACCCTTCTCTAAGATAGCTTTTGCTGAAGACTCGGCGTCAACAACACTAGGCTGCACACATCCCAGAAGTTCCTTTGCGTATGCAGCGGCCACGGCTGCAGCATATTCTTGCCAGGATTTTTCCTTTCCCGAGTCCGCGTAGTCACAAATACCTCGGATGACAATACATGGGAAGTCATTCATAAGCCCAGCTGCCTCCATCTCCACGCATAGTAAGTGCCCGCCAAATGCTTTATCAAGGGAGTCTCGAGACTGAGCATCCTTAACCACTTTGTTCCCGGATGCAATTAAGCCATAGTGCACCTTGACTTCTTTTTGGGTCCTCACTCCCTCCAATTTCTCTAATAACTGTCCATTCTCTTCGATTACCGGACCAACGGCCCTTGTACCAAGAAAATATGCGACAACTGTGATGATCGCCTGCCATAACCTAGACAGGAAGTGGACTTCGGACGGAGTCCGACGCACCCTTTCAGGTACTAATAATGGGTCTTCCAAGCACTCACGTCTGGTATATTTTGGCGCCAGTCGCGGGATTTTCCTTTCCACATCATTCAAGTACTCATTTATTTTCGATCCATACATCTCATGGTTGCTCTTCAGCCGATTCGACGCATTGAGCAGCGCGTTCGGAGGTCTGTTCAACGAGCCCGTGTGGACAAACTGCCCACCCCGTTCCAACTTCCCCATATCCCATTGTACTACCCCGTGATAGTCAGCAACAGGTTGGCTGACCACTACATCACCCAGATTGACCTTCGACGGATTTCCACCCCCAATCCCTACCATGAGCCCGAACCTGATTGATTGGAACGTGTTGATCATCGTGGTCGCAACGGTCGCGGCAGGATTAGTTCCCATGTTCGGTAGGCAGGCTATTACGACGTTATGGCCGCATATTGAGCCAAGGGTGTACGCATTATGGTCATTGCGAGGGATCGGGAGAGCTTCATGCTCTTCATCTAGCATGGCTATGGCTGCCGTTTGTTCCTTCGAAAGGGCGCACACCCACCCGATAGTGTAGGCGTCATGATGAAGTCGCTTTCGACGTAAGGATGTTTCGGGACTAGTATTTCTTTGTGCTAACACTGATTGCTCTGCCTGAGATTGGGGGTCTCAGCCATGTTGGATGGAAAACGACTCGACTAGGCAGAATGTTCAGACGCGCAAAATAGTACTCGAAATACTACTCAAAACACACTCTCTTTTAGTATAACCAGAGATCTTGGCTTGTCTTGGCCAGACGAGAGAGACCGCGGTGAATAATAGTCGATGGATAGGCGGACGTCAAGGAGAAGCTGTTTTCAAAAAGTTCCTAGTAGTTCATGACGAGAATCTCAGCCGGGCAAGGCACGTCCTCAGCCTCATCATCATGTGACTCCGGGGCATCAAGTCAGGAACCAATTGCCCTTTTTGAATACAGTATCGTCTCTATACAACTTGCTCATTCACAGTGCTCACTCGAGGGCAAGTGATTGGCGGAATGTAGATTCGGGCTCCTGCCATGACATCAAACGAGTAGGCACCCGTCTGTTTACGTTGCTTGGTAGACCAGCGTTCTAGAAACCACTGAGAGATTACGAGTCTATTACGGAAGCTATTTTTAGCCTGTTATTTACAACTGTATTGGAATACTGCCAAGAAAGGGGTTCAGGGGCAGAGTAACCGTAGTAGGTATAGCGTGTTTCGGGACAGGGTACGAGAAAGAATCTCTGTGAACAAGTGGTGAAACTGATTTCGATCCTCCCTGTAACGCTCGTCACGGTGGAATTGAGACACTTGTCGAGGTGCTACACCTAGTGGTGACCAGCCTGTTCGTCGGAACCCAATTCGTTTATCGCATCCAGATTCATCAACATAAACAAGGTGGTACGACTCAAAGTCGGAAAGGTTATGAAGATAAATTTCTCGTAATTCAGCATTCTGCTCTCTAGCAGTCTGTCTGGAAGTCTTTTTAGACCAGCCTCTGGATACGAGGGCCCTCCTAATGCTAGAGGTTGACGCTAGCATCCGGAATTCATCCTATAGAAAGATAGCCATCTCATCGAGGTACAGGCCTGGTTTCTCCAGCAAATGGTCACAGAGCGCTTCTAACATCGGTGGTGTTATGCTTCGTCTTCGACCGATACGAGTTGAGGGGGCATGGACTTGTCCAAATAGTCGCAGGTTTCTGCGGGTATTCTTGATCGTCTTTTCGCTGCACTCAGCTGCGTCAGCCATTTGAGACGTGGTTAGTGACTGACTTTGTATCGTATCACGAATAAAGTATAACTTCGACAGAGGTAGGTTCGGTGCCATATTGTGCAGATGGTTCTACTCAAATCGTGGTGCTGCAGAAGGACGGAATGTCAAGCATGTAGAGGCACCAAGATAGCGCTGTATAGGGGTTTCATGTAATATACAGTATCATACGTAATGAGATGGTTCTTGAATTCAAACGGATCTATTTTTAGGATATAATTATTACCGTTTTAGCCGAAAAAGGATTAGGGTAGTTTCGGGTACGGGCCGAGGAACAATGCGTTAGTGTCCACAGGGGAATCCGTTTTCGAAATCTACTGTAGCATAGCTTCAATACTTTGCTCCAATGAGACGGGATAGGCATAAATCAGCTAGCTCAAAGTCAAATAGCTTTCTCGAAGATTTTTCTTGTAGCATGTGTAAGGTGCTGTAGTTGTATTGTTATGTAGTTGTATGGGCCACAATTCAGTAATTGACTGAGTAGTGCGTACAGTCGTTCTCAAAATCGGCTCGACAAATACACTCTTGATCACTCTTTTCCGACCCCACTGCCAAGGCCTTAGCGCAGATCAATTATTGAGCGGGCCGCGTCAAATTGATGGATATCGCAAAAGTCACCTAGCAGAAAGTCCAGGAACCAGTTGCTAGGCAAAATCCCGCATGATTTACAGAGCCTCATTGTAGAATTCCACTTTATTCTCGTAAGCGTTCCGTAATCTAGATACTTGGATACGGTAGTATACTTGTTGCCTTTAATGATGTCCATCAATTTGATGAGGCCCGCTCAATAATTGATCTGCGCTAGGCCTTGGTAGTAGGGTCAGAAAAGAGTGACGAAGAGTGTATCTGTCAAGCCGATTTCGAGAACGGCTGTACCAGGATGACAGAACAATAACATTAAAACAGGTGCTCTAATATTCTTGTTGAGATGAGAAGCCCGCTGAATATTATTCAAAAGTGCACATCGAAATGTGATGTGTAGGAGCCATCAATATACGTTTTCCCTTCCAGGCAGCATTTTAGCTCCTTGTCTGAAAATAGTTTACTCATCACATTTTTCATCGGTAATAAAATTAGCATTTCTTGAGTTCCTTTTGTAATGGTGTGTAGTTTTGAATTCCCTTGGGCATCGAACATTGGAGAAACACATAAAAGGCTTAGGGTAGGCTCTATCAGAGTGTGAATCCTCAAGCCAAAAACGTTTATAGAAATCTTACTTACCATCTTTCCTTATGACTCCTCGACTTTTTTTTCTGGCGCTAGCCTCCACTGTCAATGCCTACCTCCAGGCGTCGCAGTTTGCTGAAGACACTTGTAGTACACTCAATCGTTGGGAGGTAGCTAGAAACATGACTAGTTCTGCACAGTATCTTTTGGGCAGTCACGAAAGATCATTCTTGCTTTCCGAGAACTGTACAGATCATTTAGAGACAGCTGTTATGAACTGTTGGTATGCAACTCCCAATAACTAACAAATGACTGACTATTGCAAGGTATGGACGGCTCGAAGTTTCTGTGCAGCGAATTTTCGATATCAGTTACAAATAACAAGAACACTGCAAAAGGGTCCAGGAGTGTGGTCTTGGCTAAGAAGTCCCAATCGGACTAGACATCCTCGGCTGAGTCAGGCTGCACTTGTTCTACCCTAAATGACGTGTTAGCGTCATCCTCTACATCAGCTAATAAGTCCTCGGCAATTATTGCATCCTCTATCAACGCGGTAGTTTCAAATATGAGTGCTTCGGAGGGGACTACTTCTTCGGTTCCCATTAGGACTTCGATTGTACCACAATCCTCGGCAACTAGTTCATCGTCTACCACTGCAACATCTCTAAGTATGGGCACTTCAGAGCTGAGTACTTCTTCGGTCTCCATTGTCTCTTCGACAGTAGTAGAATCCTCGGTAATCACTTCATCATCTGCCACTGCAGTACCTTCAAGTATGAGCACTTCAGAGGTAAGTTCTCAGTTTGTTCCCTCTGGGTCCTTGGTCAAACCCCAGCTCCCGACTTCTACGAGGTTTCAACCCACTACAACAACTGCAACTATAACTTCTTCAGGAGGAACTTCCTTAACGACTGCCAGCATCTGCATCATCAAGTACGTTGATCAAATGTAGACTTTGACATACTATTAGAAGCTAATCAGCTTTACAGGACTGCGGATTTACAAAAGGGCCTTTGTTATTGCCTTGATAATCAGATCATTAGCCGTACAGACGGTGATTGTCAAACCGTCGCCTGAGGAATCCAAATTGTGGTGTTTTATATTTTGACTTGTAGAGATGGCTCCATGTATGGAATGTCTCCTTTTTGTGTTTATGGTGCGTGAACACGATTGCGAGGGTTTGCGTTTTCCGAAGGTTATAGGAAGCTGAATGAATGTTTCTATGTCATTTGTTTTCTTACAGTGCCCCGGCATCCATTGCACACAGCAAGCAAGCTCGGCAGCTTAGTGCTTCGAGTCCGCCTACATTTACCCTAGAAAACCCGCTACCACAACCTAGTAACGTAATTTGGGTTGCGATTCGCTTCCAGAGCGGACATGCTGACACACAGGATTAAGGCTGATCTAGAATTCGTGCTCATTGATTCGTGCCTCTGGTGGATTCGTCGGTAACCAAGCTAATGGTATAAAATATTTTAATGAACTCAGCTCTGTGCACAGACAATTGATCTGTTCGGCCGATCCAAATTTGTAGAAAATCAGAGATATCCCGGTCCTCATTGAGCGTGGCAACGACAGTGCCAAGTTGCTCATGTTAGTGAATCATAATTTACGACCACGCCCGAGATGGATCGTATCCTGGGAGCGTTCTGCCAAACCCAGTTTGCTTGAAGGTCTCTTATGTCTCACTGGTGATAGCGGTCTCGAGTCAATTGAATTTGATCTGTTCAGTGTTTCAAAACCTATCCTATTTAGGGCCCAGGGCTGTGTAAATCGTGAAAATATCTATTTTGAATCTTGATAGAACAAAGAGCGTGGGGAAGTGATATAGCTCTCTATATAATCTTAGTTCATTTAGTCAAGGAATTCTCTCGCTCCAACATGCGATAACATTATATCCCAAAAGAAAGCACCCATTAAGACCTATTTCATGCCTATGAAGCCCCGCAATCGACGGCCAAGGCTAAATCCCGCCGCTCCAATGCCAAAAGTTGAGTACGCCATGTTAAAGATTAATCTTCTCCGGTTTTCAGACTTATTTCAAAAAGCTTAATCCATTGGGAGATATACCATTGTGATCGAAATGGTTTAAACCTGTCCTCTTGACCAGTTCTCATTGGCCAAGCAAAACATACTACGAAGGCTAGTTTAGCCAGCTGAGGAATGATTTATCCATACTTGTTTCATCGCACTCCAGATAACCTGCTGATAAAAGTTCTTTAGCGCTAAATCCACCGTGTGGAAGGATTACAAATTCGTGGAACATTCCATTGACGTTTCCACTCTCGCTCTGCTCGTGCCTCCTGCACACGGGATTTTTCTAAAGCCTCGCATAAGGATTTGATCGCGTGCGAAACTCGCGCATTCCCTACAGGACTGGCCTCTAGCTCAAAGAGATATTGCAGTGTCAAGCCTTCCGAAACATCAGCGACAGCTGTGGATAAACTATGGAATATATCAAGGCATGAGCGATAGAACTGGTTTTCGCTTTCTTGCAATTCCCATTGGCGGAGCTTTTCTTGGCGTAGTTCTGGCAGCGAGAGTCTGCGTCTGTCCTTGGATTCTTGTAGACGTTTGCGGGTAGTTTCTAAAGCTATAGTAGAGCCACGAACCAAGGCAATCTGATGGTCCAATGAATTGATTTCTAGAAGGTCATGTCCGGTAGGAAGCGGAATGAATCATCTGGCAAAATATCTTTTGGTGAATTGGGCGACCGGCTGTAGATGCTTGAAGAAGCGCCACTGGAAAAGCGATTCTTAGTCGCTTCCGAGGACATGATGAGAATGAGTATGAAGATGAATATTTTTGCAAGGAACAAGACTCCGTTTTAAAGCCCTGAAATTGCTTACATTCTTGCCGACGCTAATCGCGCCAATTGCCCTTTCTGGAACACTCAAAAACTTCTATTGGATTGTTGTGATAGGAGCGAATAAATAGGGTGGCATTCTTTTTTCCCGGATGAGACACCCGCATGAAATGCACTCACAAATTACCTGGGTTTCTTTCCCCAAATGTTCTCGCTGAGGTAGTACTTACGAATGTGGTCTCACTTGTTATCGGGTTTCAATAATCGGTAATTTCAATAAAAAAGAACGACTGCTGCTATCCGTATTCCGAGTCTCAGATAATAATTCTCCTGGCACTGAAGCCTAAATTTAGCCAATATTTTGAATCAGCGTAGCTCTGTCGAATATTTGGTTCAATCTCAAAGTAATAGTCTACTATGATTTTTGAAATTTCATCTAAAGTGTTGGAACATATGAGTCTTCATATGCTAGGGCGGGTGCATACCAGTTTCTCCCCCTTGCATATGCTGGTCGAGTCACACAAAACTACTCCCAACTCGCACGAAGACAATAACAACCAATACAATCTACTTTTGCGCTTTAAAGGCAAAACCTTGTTCACTTAACTGTGTACACAGTACCTAGCAAGTGAGACCAACATAAAGAATTAACTCTATTATTCGACATCGCATTTTTTACACGTTTTGTTCGGATAGAAGGCTTTTCGCGGATCCCCAGATATTATTGCATTTTTTTTTAGAGGCAAGTCTAATTTTCAAGCGCTTTAGTTGACTTGGGCTGAAAGATGTCTTTGTCTTAAATACAATTTTGGGGGAATTTGCTATAAATAGAACGATAATCTCCCAGAAGTCAATAGTAGAAATTGTCTCATCTCAGCACACCAGAGGCTCAAGGGTTAAGCATAATCAATGACTGCAATTGTCTAAGTATCGAATACTATAACCGACGCCTCTTTCTCTCCGGGCAAGGCTCCAAAAATTGGACCCGTCGTTTAGTTCCACGAGTGCAATAGCACATTCTTTTTGGGGGCCAACAATTCTCTAAATGGTCAGCACGTCCAAAACATGCGTAAGCTTGTTGATCTTCCAGAATTTCCTACATCGACTTTAGAAAGCCACCAATTTTATGCCGGAAAGAAGAGTTGGCAATCTCAATTGAAATAATCTCTTCCAGACTATTAACTGTAAAAGCCACTTTTTTACGATAGTAGCCATATCCCCGACACTCGTCATCGTTGGCAATCAGACCAAGATGGTATCCGCTCCCAGTTTGGAACCGAGCGCCCGGGAACTCAAGGAGCACCCTCTTAATCAAATCACCAGCATCAGGGCTTGAACAGAGAATTGAGCCTTCACAATAGAAGCTTCCTTGCATTTTGATAGGTATTTCGTCTAATTCCAAGAATAAAAAGCCTGTGGCCAGTATCGCACGAACGAGCTTATCTGGGACGCTGTATGACGATTCAGCAAGATCTATCAATCTGTCCACATCATCTAGCCTAGGTAAAGGCCAAGGTAGAGCGTGATTGAGTCGGAATATATGCGCTCTCATACGGTCTGGAACATAATTGAGTGCCTCGGAAAACCCCTGCTCGCCATCCATGGACGGCGAGGACATGGCTGCTCTGATAATGCGCGGAACAGCTCCGTCTTGAAGAATACTCCCTAGAGGGGTATCTTGAGCCTTATACTCGGGAATAGAAAGACCGGTACCAACTGATACAAGCAAATCAGGTGTTCCATGCGATGGCCAGATAGTAGCGGATTCCTTCAGTGCAATTGCCAAGGGATTGTTGGCCCGCACTCCCCCATCCTGCAACGGACCAAATCTAGGGAGAGTTTTCGTTTGGAAGAACCTATTTGACAATTAACTTGAGCAATGTAATAGGTAGTCTTTGATTGAACTGGCTTACCAAGGAGCAGCGACACTGCACCGAGCACTATAAAATGGCAAGAGTCAGCTCTATGAAGACATGAATGTAATGTTTTCAGCATTTGTATTGATGTAGTAATATAAGATTAACAGCACTCACGCTTCCCATAGAAATGGATTCTGACTTTCTTCTTCCGGTTTCAAAAACTCGTACGCCGAATCGACTAGGCGTCGACCAACCCCGCGATAATTTGCTAGTACACAGGCCTTCCCATCGGAGATACGACTTGTGATGATGGCTACTCGACTGCCGGCAGTCCGAGTTGTGCTCATATCAAACATTCGCCGCTCTAGATCAATTGCCTCTTTGAGGGTGTTCTCCAGCTGTATTCTATCATATTGACCATCTGCCAGGAAGCCAGCCACACATTTTAGCCATTTGGCGCAACTAAAAATTAAGAAATTATGCGAGGGAGCTAAGGCTAGTTGAAAGACCTTTCTGGCAAAAGCTGGAAATTTCCGAAAGCTATCTTCAGCCGATAAGCCATTCAGAATAAGATCTATTTCGTTAAGTGCCCCTGCTTCATGGTCAGATAATCTAAATACAGGAGTCACCGTAGGAGAACGGGAAAAGGCAGAAAGGAAAAGAATGAAACAACTGAATGCCGTGATTGCCACATACCAACACTTGTCCCTCTAGATAGATCAAATATATCGGATATGCGCATTCCATGCCCAAGCCGCTTTTCCAGTGCTCGTAGGAGACCCAGCTGAATGATGCCACGAATCCCACCACCGTCCAAACTAAGCACCAGGGGTCGTTTCGTGGGCGGTAGTTAACGGATCGTAAGCTAAGAAGTCTCGTGGCACAACGGGCACTTCACAATGTCAAAGTGATACGCAGCGCTTTTGTTTGGAGTGCCAAAAATCACAACGCAGGTATCGCAGATTGCATACCGGCACGCCAGCATATGTTCTGGTGATCGACATAAGCAATAGAAACAAGTCGTTGTTGAACTTAACCCATTACATTGAAGGTAATAAGTATTTAATGCGTCCTTTCTGATACTTACAGACGACCTGCTTGGACTCATTGAACGGAAGAACCGCGTAAAATGAGCAAACACGGCATTGTAATGTTGTTTCTCGTCGTTATCCCCTAGAGTACGCCATACTTCCAAATAGTGCCTGCGATAAAGAGTATTGAAAACAAGGCCTAGATGGAAGCCTGTGATTGTTAGCGCTACACTTAACCAAGGGAGGGTTCCATAATAAAGAAGTACGTTACTCACCATGCATTCCAGGTGGGTAGGCATTCATTAACAACGCCGATGCAATAAAATCATGAATTCCATCTTGGGAATAAGGATGGTTGTTTGCTTGGTTTAAGAACTCGACTAAGCATTCTGTCGTAATGTTATTAAGCCGGTGATTCTCTCGTGCAACTTCAAGGCAGTCCAAAACAGCAGCGTCCGAGGACCCGATTTCTAGACGCAGGGTTCATGTCTAGAGGGTACTCAGGTGTGTAGCCGAGAAAGATAGCCCTTGACGGTTTTGTTCCGTCCGGACGTCTTGTGTTCCATTGAGAATGAGACGGCGTAATGGCTCAAAAGCTGCTGTTAGGGATAATTCATACCGGTCGCGTAGATCTAGGACTATGACATCCTTACTAGGTATCCCAGTGGACTGAAGCTCATGGAAAACCTCGGAAACATTCTCAAGTTCGGAGCCTTGAGCAGCTATTAGAACTATCACAGTACGCATTGAATCTATAGTGGGCTCGGAGCCGATTGTTACAGTTCGGCGATGTCTATTAAGCAGCTGGCAGGCGTCGCGAAGTTCAGAGTGAGTATCTACAAATACACAAAATAGATTTGTCCATGGCAAGAGCATCTGCGAAATGACTTGCTGCTGAATCTCCGGTACTCGCCGAGACCGGTCTTGAAGAATGCGATATCGTCGAAGATTGTCCGATGACCAGCGGCGCAGACCCGATTCACCCACCCCGGAAACACTAGAAAGGCAGCTTTCCACCAAAAGAACAGGATGCTGAGTGTTTGCAGTCCTTGTACTCAGATGCAGTCGGGCTAGGCCAGCTGGTCCTCTGCGAGTAACGTTGTTGTGCGGGAAGAGCGCGCGAAGTGCCTTGATCCGGCTACCATTTCCTGCGAAATATACTACCGAAGGAAATTGTGTACTTGGATGGCTCATTCCTTGCACTAGCTCATCCATTCTTCCAGTGTCTACCAAGGTCCAGCCTATGGAGTCCGAGACGAGATCTAGCCACGCCGCCATTGAAACTGAAAGAAAGATAGCGAAAAAATCAGGAGCCCCAAGGTCAACAAGCTTTTAAATACTAGTAGGATGTTAGCATGGCTTTGAATGATCTTTCTGATAGTCAAAAAATACAAGTAATTCAATGACTCTTACTTCTGCAGCGTATTCAAAGATGATTTCGAACTACATGAACTTGAATCTGTTTGATGCCGGTTTGGCTAGTAAAATGGATGGGTACCATCTCGTTGCAATTTTTTAAATGAGAATAGGATCGCTTTGCTGCTATTCTAGAAAAAGGTATGTGGCACTGCGAAAACAAGAAAAACGTCGTACCAAAGATAGTAGAAAACGATGGCTAGAATTGAATATGACCATTGATATACATCTAGAAGAGGGGTAATCTACCATCTTGAAATAATCTCTTTTTCAGCGGCCAACTTCCGACGCTAGAAAACTGGTTTACTCATTTCAATGAGGCCAGCAAGATTCCAACTATTCCCAGTTAAAAGCGAATCTTCTCTATACTGAAGCCATGGCTGACTCGATGGGTCCTGAAATGGTAGCTCTTGGCCAAGCAAAGTTAGTTCTCGTGGTAAATCACAATTGACCAGGAAAAATGTGGGAGACGGAATTTCTCAAACTTAGTTGCAAAATAAAAGAGGGCAGCATTCAGTAAAGATAGTCTGGGATATGAGGGAGGCTTAAAGAAATGGTACCCTACTTTACTTGCATATTAACAAGCTTGAGGGACCCTATTTCCCCACGATACGTTTCTTTAACTTCATCCGATCTTCCGTAATAGTATATATATTTAAGGTGTTCGAATTCGATTGACGTGTGGATAATCTGCCTCTTTGACGGCTGACTTCATTAGAACGATGGTTCGATTACTAAAATTTCTCCAAACTTAGATCCAACGACGATGTCACACCGACACGATCGAAGATCAGCGCATGGGCCAAGCAAGATCCCATGAGATCTCAGGAAATGAGACACCATACACAAGGATGCTTAAAGAAGAGGCGCAGATGAACTGGATTTATAATCTACTCGCCAGTAGAGCAAACTGGGTGCTACTTGCAGGGTATTTGGTTATCCCTGGCACTTTCACCTCGTTAAAAGAATCAAATAGCGTAGAAGAGACATTGGAAAAGAATAACGCAGGGCGGGTAGTCCTGAGAACTATACAAAATCCTCCGCTCCTTGTTTTTGCCTGCCTATTCCTAGTCACTGGTGCGACTGTATTAGGGTGGTTATTCAAAATGTACAAAGCTAACTACTCTTGGTTGACTAATAAGCTTTTTATGTAAGGCAGCCCCTCGAAATGAAATACCTAGAGCTAACTGAATTGAAGGCCAGCATCCTTAAATACAGCGGCTGGTTTGCTCACCACGATCGTCAATGTTTGCGCTTCATAAGGCGGTGACTGGTCCGTCATAGCTCTCGTGACAACCATTGTCACAGGGGTCACCTTGGTGATCTGTCTGGGGCTTTCTGTCTTCTACAAGTTCTTCAAATTGCGAAAAGTGATCCAAAGCGACGCAAGTCGATCCAGTTATTTCGAGGTATTCTGGATGCGCGAAGATTGCCTTGGTCACGAGGTTGACGAGGCGAAAGAGCAGGATCGAGGTATTCGGCTCTGCATCGGAAATGACGAATTCAGCAGGGCTCAGAATCTGGCACTACTTTTAACCTCAGCTATTGAATACTGCTGGCGGTCTGACCAAAGGACACAATCTATGTGGGTAGAGGTACGGGCTGATACTGAAGGGTAGGTCTTAGATTAATCACAATTACTCTAGGGAATCTCTTGTGCTAACATTATATCAGGGTTTTAGCTTGCTTGCAGAATGATGGCTTCATTCAAAATAGCAAAGTCAAAGTCTCGCATGAGCATTATGTTATCATGGAGTTCGCGCGAGACTCTGAGGTAGTCGTGAGATCTGCTTGATCTGGTATTGAGTGGCTCAGAGCGACTGTGTTGGCCGTGTTGAGGAAGCTAAAAATGGCATTGGTGGCTCCAAATCAAAGGCAAGGCTTGAGAATATGTACTTAAGTTGCGGCCAGTGCATGTCTATGGCTTTCTCTTCCAGGGATTGTCAGAAATGAGAAAACACGGTGGCTGTGTTTTCTAGTTTGGGGGCGGTACGAAGGTGTATAGGGGCCAAAGGCCGGATGCCTGATTTTGTAAGGTTGATGCCTTAAGATGCCCGAGGATGCCTGATTTAAAACTGGCAGAGAGCCTTATTAAGCAAAGTAAATAAATTGCACAAGTGTTAAGTTCAATAAAATGAAGCTATTCCCACCATACAAATTTGCATGCATCTCCAAAACCTGGCGTTGAGAATATTTTCAAACCAATTTCTATGTTTTCTCTATTCTAGCTCGACCAACGAGAGGGAAGTGTTCTTGTAGATTTTATAGTGTCGCACTTTAATGAAACTGAAGCTATTCGCACCATATAAAACATCATACACCCCCCAGACCTAGCGCTGAGGCTATTCCCACCACACAAAACTTTATGCACCCCCCAGACCTAGCGCTGAGGCTATTCCCACCACACAAAACTTTATGCACCCCCCAGACCTGGCGCTGAGGCTATTCGCACCACACAAAACGCGATGCACCCCCAAATTGTCCCACCACGCGATTATTCACCTCCGGATCCTCCTCCGCTGGCTCCGACGTGGTGGAGTAACCGCCTCCTGTGTCTGCGACCGACCTCGCTTGCGCACTATTGCGGGTGCGGGTGGCGATGGGATTGTAAGGGGCGGTGGCGATGGTGATAGGACTGCGAGGGGCGTTGGACTTAGCGAGGCACGCTCTAGGTCGACCTCGACGATGCAATCCTGTGAATTATCAATTGCAGTTTCTTCTTGCGTTTCTCGCGCAATCACCACATAAAGTCTTGCCGATTGATTTGGCATTCTTGCAAGAAGATCCTTTACCTAGCCGTCGAAGTTATCCGTAATGCCTTCGATCCATTGAGGAGTAAGCTTGCCCCTAGCGGCCTTGGTCATCTTCCCAGCGAGGAAAAATTCATCTGTCGGCAGTGCTTGAAACTTCGTAGCTATAGGTAGCCTATATAGTAGCTTTCTCCCGATCCACTAGCTATACTTAAGCCCCTAAGTAGACGATCCACAATATAGATTACGAAGTTCGGCGTAAGCGCGCAAGGTAATTACTAAATATTAATAAGGAGGAGGCTTAGTTACTAGGTTAGCTATCGGCCGAGTTCTTCGCTCCATAGAGCCCACAATTCACATCCGAAGGCATAGGCGTAGAGGAAGGTTAATTATGGGATTCTAGCGACTTACTCGTTAATATTGTGCTCTTTCGCGATGGCTGAGACACCGTTAGCGTAGAGACTTACGTTTAGATTAATTGATATCTAGATTTAAATATTACATAGAGGATCTGCCATTTTCGCCAGATTGGATAGCTGTACCCTAGGGCATCGTAAGCAGCAGATTCGGTTGATTCGATTTTTGTCTCGTTCTCCAGGGGGATGGGGTCTTCTTCTCTGTGGTCTATTGCGGCTGTTGCAGAATCCGAGCGGGGCGCGTTGTTCTCGCCGTTCGTGACTTTGTTAGTGGATTCCATTGTAGATAGCTATACAATGAACACTGAGATGCAAAATATTTATCTGAATGTTGGCATGGATATAGATCATCTGGGCATAGTATGGGTTCATATACTCGTAGTTCCTTGACGTTTGTGGTGTTTTTCGTCCATGGGTACAATATGAACCCTTTGCCGTTCCAAGATTATGGGCGTGGCGACTCAACGACCATATGCTATATAGCGGGGAAGAGGCTACTTAATTGGCCAATTGAACCGGCAAGTCCGGACAAACATTGAAGCTGAATGTTAGTAATTCATGGGTGAAAGGGGGGTAGACTATGGGTATTTCAGCTCCTTTCTTCTTGCCAGTTATTAGGTCCTTTGAACTTTCCCAATGGGGTATAGTGTGTTTCATTCTGCCGTATACTTCTAGGGCGGTCAGGGGTTATGTTCGGATTCGGAATAGCTTCACATATTCCGAGTATGTATGTCCATGTAAGTCTAGATCCTTCCTTTTTAATTATTAGATTTGAATTCCTTGTAGAATATAGATCACTTTTCTTAAGTTGACCATCAAATTTTCCTTGAACAAACATTGAATGAGGAATATTTTATCTCAATTGATTAAAGTACACTGTCTAAAATGTATAAATATATCACAGTCACTAACATCTCCTTGACTTTGCACCATTTGCCTGTGGAAACAAATCAATTTTCAATCGAATCTACCAAGAGCATTGAATCTTGGGAGTAACCTCAACCGGAGCTGAGAACTCATAGCATGTGCCTGTGCTTGTGTCTGGACTCTTCTCACACGTCACATCAGATGTGAGATCGGGACAAGTGAATGTGCCCGCAGCATCAGTGGTACCCACATAAACACAGTCACTCATACCGTGAATATCGACTGAGATATCGAAAGTGCCATCCGGAAGGCCCTCGCCAGATGAGGGTGCCTCTTCACCTCCACCTACATCATCACACACGCTCCAGCTCTCGCTATATGTTGGATCAAAGAATTCCCAGGTGTATGGGTTGCCAAGCTCGTTGTCATCTTCAGCGAGAGCGATAATGAATCGTTCCGAGGGTGTGGCAGTCGCAGCGTCTGTTGTGGATGTCTTTGATGAAGTAGTCGATGTAGATGTGGTTTTTGTCGATGTGGATGTTGTGTACAGACCCGCTGTGAGCGAGTACTGCTCAGCGGAATAAAGAGATGAGAACTCTTTAGCAATTAGCGAGGCGAGTGATGTGAGGCTTGCCATCGGGTATGTCGTAGCGTCCATGGCACCAATTGACTCCGCGAAAGCAGTGTATGTACCAACTGCAATGCCGACTGTGATCGTACTTGTGGTCTCGGTGCTGGTGGCAGATTCACTCTTTGTCTCGGTCTTTGTCGTGGCGCTTTCGGTCATGGTGGTTACCTTGCCATTTTTGGTCATAGTAGTTGTGTATGCGCTTTCTGTAATGGTTGTTTTGTCATCATCGTTGTTGTCGTCGTCGTCGCCATCGTCACCGCCATCGTCACCACTTTCAGTACTAAAACCCGGAGGACAGATCAAGCAGCCTCCAAGGCAATTGATTGTACCTAAATAATTGATAAGTCAAATGATTCTAGATGGAGCATCTTTAAAAGAGAATTTGAGACGGTTTCTAAAACTTACACAGTGTGCCTGTATGCTCAGAGCTGGAGGTTGCCTTTGGACCCCAGCTCGAGGAGTCGGAAGACGATTTCACGGTGGTTGTCTTAGTGTTCAAAGTCGGGTCGGGTGTCTTGTTGGTGGTTGTCGGGTAGGCCAAAGGTGTCACAGTTGAAGTCTGCGGAGTCTGAGTGGTTCCACCGCTGACGGATGTGGTACCTCCCCATACACCAGTGTAATTGCTAGTAGTGTAGGTTACAATCCCAGAGGAATAACCGAATCCGGGGATAACGCTCGAGGTGCCACCGATGACGGTTGTGGAGCCTCCGACCGTTCTGCTTCGGTTAGCTTGACTTGACCTGCTAAGAAAGGATCACTGGCATTAAGATTTGGGACTCACGGGGTATAAACGATAGCGAAAGGCGTTGGAGTCACTGAACTCGTCTGGTAAACGGCTGTCTGACCTGCAGAGATATGTTGGTTCCACACATTAATATAATTAGTTGTCACTATATCAACAGGTCAGTATTTAGGATACCAGTGCGCGTATGATTCATAGGGAAACATGATAGCGTACCAGGATCGATGTTGAATACCCATGGGACAAGGATATTGTCGTAATATGAAAGCATAGTGACGTTTCCATCTCTGAGGGTGTATGAGGAGGACCCAAGTGAGCTCCAAGTAAGATGTCCGCTGGATGGGGGGAAAGAGATAGTGGTGTGCGAGTTCAAAGGTAGAGGGGGCATGACCATCAAACAGGGCGGCGCACAGGTAACAGCGGGAGTTGACTGTGACCAGACTTCAGGATCGATCGTAAGTGTTGCTGTCTCACCTGAGCTGTCTGAACTTCCTGAGCTACCGGACGAGCTCTCATCTTTATCCACAAACTCCTCGAGGTCAATGGCCCACTCGGCTGTACCACCAAAGTTATAGCCCTCGTACCAGGCTGCGCGCTTAGTCTTGGTATCATTGGTCATATAGCCGACCCATTGGGTGTCATTGTAGACGATGAAGTCAGTCACGTTTCCATCCGAGTAAGCCTTAGAGTTCTCGTTGGTCTGGAGAATTTGGTTGATCTCTGCATTCGAAATGTATCCCGCAGTATCGGTACATTCTCCTGCTCTTCCTGCGCCAGTCCAAGTGCAGCTGGAGGTATAGCAGCCTTCCTCAGACATCTCAAAAGAACGACCATAGCTAGTTACTCCGACCATAATTTGGTTAGTGGCAATTCCACTCTTGGTCAACATGGCCAGGGCCCATTCGGTTTCGGTCATATTGACATGGGAGAATAGACAGTCTCCGGCTGTACAGCCGTTGTCGGCCCAGGTACTTCCCTCATCCCAGATTCCATGCAGATCGTAGGTCATGTAGTTAATAAAGTCCACGACATCTGCCATCTCGGAGATTGGAAAGGCTTGGAGATACCAGTACGAGGTCGGAGCCGTAATTGAAAGAGTTTTGTCGTCAGGCAGGGCGGCCTTGAGCGCTTTGAGGAAAGCAAGGTAGTTATCTCCTTCGTCATCGCTTCCGGCCGGGATGCCTGCGATATCTGGCTCGCCTGGATACTCCCAATCAATGTCGATACCATCAAGACCGGTATCAGAAACATAGTTAACTATGTTCTCTACCAAGGTGGATCTTTGTGCTGCAGCAGTTCCCTCGCGAAAGATCATATATGTATCCACCCCGGTAGAGAAATCCCAGCCGCCGAAGGACATAACACGCTTGACGTCTTTCAGTTCCATGAACTCCGAAAACTCTGTTTCATATCCATTCACATTGATGGAGAAGTCCGAAGAAATATTGCCAAATGCATAAATGACGTGAGTCAATACAGATGTGTCAATTGAGAGCGGACTCATCTGGAGACAGGATCGATCCATACTAGTGGGTTCGTAGTAGCCGACCTTGTAGAAGCTTGAAGGAGGAACTGCCCAGTTTGTGATTGTTGTTCCACAATTTGAAAGACACCCGTATGATCCATTCGCTGCGGTTCCAGGGTTGTTATTGTCCGCAAAGGTGCGATTACAGTAAACTGGTGTAATACCGCACTGGCCAAAGGCGTCGCAACAGGCATTCAAAGGGCATGGGTTGTAGCTCTCCCAGTCCCCGGAATTGGTGCTATTAAAGACCGTTCCCGCAACCTGAGGTCCACACTCTGCGTTGGCAATCGGCAGGGGATAGGGAGGGTTGCCTGTAGATAAACAGATGTTTTGACCGGCCTGTAGCTCGCTACATCCATACCAGGCCCATGTCTCGTTGTTGTAAGACTCGATTTTGGCTTGGGCGAGACTGTATGTACTGGCTAGACTAGAACAGCTGTCTCCAGATTGCACACTGTACGTGTAGCATGTTCCATTCGAATATGCAGATGGCGAAAAGTCCGGCAGCGAACCAGAGGAACAGCATACGTACTCTCCCTGTACTAGTCCCGTACAGAGGTCTGATGCAGTATTATACTCGTAAAACTCGTCAGAGGTAATTCCGCAGTCTGAGATTAGCTTGTCACATGTATCCCCGGAAAACACTTCTTTGTATGTGCATGTATCATCTCTGCGTTGATGAGAGTGAGATACGCGATGACCGTGAGATACGCGATGACCGTGAGACCCATGAGAGCCACGCGAGACTCGCGAATGTGTTGAGTGTGTTCCGTTTGCCATGTTATGGGTACCCAAGAATGTCAGAGATGTACTGCCGGTTGTACTCTTGTCGAAGCCTGACAGACACTTTCCTCCATGCCAGCTTTGAACGTATTGTTGAACAGTTGGAATCTCGCCATTAAGGTCAACCGCCACACCAATTGTTTCGTTGGAACTAGATCCACAGTATTGAATGGCAGCAGTGCTGTAGGTGGTGTCGGAAAGGAAGCTTCGAAGTTTTTCAATGGCAAATTCAACATTGGAAACTTGTTGAACACTGCCACCCAAATAAACACCAGCGGTTACTTGATTGGAATATCCAAAAATTTCTGATTTCTGTGGGTTCCCAGTCAGATAGGTTTGCAAAGCATCCAGAAGTTCAGAATAATTGCTTCCTCCAGATTCGGAAGGACTAGAGCCCCAAGCACCAATCTGGTATGTAATTGCTTTCTTGGTTGAAACGGAGGAAGACGCAATTTTGACAGAAGATGACTTTTGTAATTTGTTGAGGTCACCAGAAGCGCAGACATGCAGAGTGGAATGCACCTGGGGGTCATTCAGGTCATTGAAAATGTTGAACTCAAGGAGCATAGTCTCATTGCATCGAGTGACTTGTGGGACATTTCGAAAAGTGAACCAATCGACTGGGTTGTAGCTAGCGCAGCTGTCTGGACAAAGTGCTGGTCGTCCAACTCTGGTCGCAACGGCGTGACCAGCAAAGTCACTGAGGGCCAGAATGGAGGCCGCAGCCCCGAGGAAGGAGTGCATCGAGTTTATGGTGATCTCAGGACACGAGGTAATAATTCAGGTACCATGCAGAAAGGAGATACAAAGAGAGGAAGTGAAGAAATAAATCAATAAAAGAGTGAAGAATCAGTTGCCATAGACATGAAGTCTGGCAATTTGATCTGAGTTGAAGTTGGAAATAATGCGGGCCCGTTACCTGGCTCTTATAGATGAATTATTGAATATGAACGCAGAAATCTCTGAGGAAAATTACTTCTCATCAACACTCTAATCCGACCATATCTGAACTAGCCATTCTCTACTGCAAGTTTTCTATCAATCCTCCAATGTGGCAAGTCCCAAGACGCCGTCGTTTCAAAGATCAAATCTACTATCTCGCTAGTGTTTATTTCTGTCGAGGTTGAAAATTTTCTCTACGCTAGAGCGTGCCCCGCTAGGATTCCCAATTCTGACTGTATTGAGTACTAACCACTAGCCGGACACATTTCAGCCTATGATATCTCGAAGTCCGTGTTGGAAGTTGAAAATTGAAATCTAGAGGCGAAGAGGATCGATCCACCTCGGCTACAGTGCGGGATTTATCTGGTATGTAGTTAGGAGTGCGCAGTTACTATACTACTAGTACGGAGAGTATGCATCGTACTAGTACTAGACCCCGAACTGAATATATTTCGCCTTGCTGGCTCTTATTGGTTTTCGTCCGTCCCTGAGTTTTCCCTTTCTCCATAAGCGGTGGATCTGACGCGCGGACGACGTTCATCCATCTTGGCCATGATTGGCGAAAGCTTAGCCAACTTGTCTAAAGATCCTAGGGGCAAATGAATTGCTCCAGGGGATGTGATTAGTGGGTCGGATGCTAAAGCCAAGCGGGGATTGTCCGAGCTTGGCCCCTATGGCCCCTATGGCCCCCGGGGCCTCGTTCCCACTTGTATTCAACTGACGTTCAGTATACGAATACTAAATCAAGATAGCTTGCCACTGTATGGAATTAGTTACCACAATGTCCACAAGCCAGTAATAAGCGAGATTGAGGGGGCAGTGGAGGATATCAGAAGTGGAAAAAAAAGTAAAAAAACACAAAATGAAGGATCGAGAACGGCGAAAGAGCCGATGCTTTCTCTCTCCTGCATAAAGAGGCTTTGCAGCTACATGAAAAGGTTATTATCGCAGCGAAGGCTGTCCTTCTCACTTGACGAAATCTATTTTCTCACACTCGTTCGCTGGTACCATGTTGGGGTCAAGGAAAATAGTTTCTTGGCTTTCCTTATGCTTGGGGGTCAGTAATGTTGCAGCTCTCACTGTCTCTGATTTGTTCAACCTCCCTTCCGTTCTCCCCAGCTATGGGGACTGTTCATCGTACACAACGAGGCTAAACAATTATACCGACGACTTCTCAACTCTTGCTACCCAAATGCTCTACGCAGTTCAATGGGCTCAGCAAACAGGGCAGACGCAGCAGACCATCGTGGCTCGAGAGCTCTTCACCGCTTGGTTTGGTATTAAATTTGACGGCACTGGAGCGCTCCTTGCAGAGAGTAATACTGCTTGGACTGTTGTCACAGGTAAGCAATGTTGGATTCTCAAAGAGAAAAGCTACTGATAGTATACAATTTCCAATTAGAGCACATCACTCGTCTCCAATCTCTCATTACGAATGGCGGAGCGTACCAGGCTTGGACATCTCCAGCAAATCTCTTCTGTGGTGATTTTGGAGAGCCATTTGGATGGGACACTCCAATGATTGATAGCGCTGGGCAGCTATTGAAATCCCGCGCGACAGTGAAAGATATGTATCACGACTGGGCGAGCTACATAGGAGGTTCACAGGTACCATACTACGTTCCATCGTTGAACAACTACTATCTTCTATCCCCCACGACTTTCAGTGCGGATGCTATGTGTTCCGATACCAGTGGTTTGCAAGGGCTTAACT
This sequence comes from Penicillium soppii, assembly GCF_028829465.1. Taxonomy (NCBI): domain Eukaryota; kingdom Fungi; phylum Ascomycota; class Eurotiomycetes; order Eurotiales; family Aspergillaceae; genus Penicillium; species Penicillium soppii. The sequence goes on along the minus strand of NW_026643235.1, from coordinate 5,023,284 downwards.
CCTTTGGCAATTCTGCGGACCTGAAAAGTCTAACATTCGATGGCTTAAACTATCCCGTTTATCGAGAGGCACTCTCGGATTTTGTTTTGATTTGCCCCAATAGGTTGGGGGACAGCACGGCCGATGCCACCTCGGCTGGTAATATCCGGCTGAGTGATATTGGAATTCTTACCGTAGCCGAGGATTTGATCGACAGGCCACAACTATCGTTTGTCAAGCCTATGTGCACTGTGATGCTTCATGAAATCTTGCACATGGTGACCAGGTGGGATGTGACCACAGCCGGCACGATAAGCGGACAAAATATGATTGTTGATCATAGTTGTGAGTACTACCCTTTGAAATCCGCCCCCTCCCCCCCCCCCCCCCCTCCCTTTTCTCCTACGTTCGGCCTCGTACATAACAAATGCTGATTGTACATTCACATGCAGACGATATGACGGACTGTCTAAGTATGGCGCTCAGTCCCTGGATAGTCACCCAAGATGGAAGTACTGTGACAAAGTACGCTTATCAGAATACGGAAAATTATGTCCATTTTGCTTTGGCTTGGTGGTACTATAACTCCCAAACCGTGGGAACCGACACGCCGGCCACGTTTTATGCTGGTTTCCTTCAAAAGTGGGACCATTCTTAAATGGGGCGATACCGTTCCTTGAATCATATTTCTAATATGACTTCAACTGGGAATTGAGCAATGGGCTGTTAAATCACTTGTCAAATATTTGGGGAGGTATGGTACTATGTATCGTTCCGGCTGTTGTGTCGGCGGATATTTAATCACGAGTTGCAAATATTTTTACAGGCATTCCTAAAAAAGAAACACTGTGGATACGGAAAAGCACTAGGCATTTAGTTTTCAATCGCTTGCAAGATTAGTTTATTTTCTCTCGCTGATTAAGTGTGGGTGGGCCCTGAATAGTGGGGCGCTAGCGTTAGTGTATGTAGTGCGCCTGGCGACAAATAGCCTTGGAGGATCTCCAGTAATTATCACATGATCCACTCCGGACCACCAACGGTGCTCGGGTCAGCACCACAGAGTGACATGTAATGATTACTTAAGCGTTTTATCGGCATTCCATAGGATTTCCAATATTTTGAGCCGAAACCCCCCTTCTCTACCAGTCTCTTCCACATTCCAACCCCATCCCTAAACGTTCACGTGACTATTCATTCGTCTGGAATGCTGCATATCTTTGTGTGGCCTAAATAAACTGGTGAAAAATGTCTATCACAATCCTGCCTCCAGAGATATTGTCTCATATTTGTGAATATCTGGAGCCTCAGGAGTGGGGTGCGCTCAGAATCACTTGCCACCAAATACATAGCAGTACACTGGAAGCCTATGCAACGCGCTACTTCAAAAATTTGTCACTTCTTCTCACCCGTGAAAGCCTTGACAATCTGGAGGATATTGCAGAAAGCGAAACCTTACGAGGCTCGGTTCGAGAAATTCGGATCATCCCAAACTTGTTCGAGGGGTGGCCAGAAAAGAATAAGGAAAGTTTCAAAAGTCCGGGATTGTCGTTGCGGAAGCAGAGAAGGATGTTAAGGATGATGCGCGGTGAAAGGGAAGAATCAACATCAAACAATGCTGAGGCTGAGCTTGACGCTCTATTCACCTCTTATCAAGCTACACTAGAAGAACATCGTGCTATTCTCGACTCAGAACTTGCTCCGGTTCTTGAAAAATGCCTGCCGCGCCTCGAAAACGCCACCACAGTCGGCTTACGGTGTTACCCCATTGAATTCCTCTTGGAAGCAAACTATCGTTCATTTCGCTGCCTTGGCTTACGTGAACTGAAGAACCAGTTCAACAACGATGATATGAGTGTTCATTTAACATTCACAAGTTTCAAGCGGAATATGTTATCCATACCTCTGGGCTTAGCATTTTCACAGGTGGTCAAGGCTATAATCAAATCTAGCCACAAGGCCCGAGCCCTCCACACGTGCGGCAATTTAGCATGTGGCATGAAGTTAGGGTCTGTAAACCTGTCAGTGTCACAGTATCAATTACTGCTACCGCTCTTGACCGACCTAACGACTCTACATATGTGCATTCGTGTTAAAGATAACGAAAACGACACAGCATTCGATGAAGATGCCTTCAAATGTCTTCTCAGTATGCTGGTCACAGTCGCACCCAAATTGAAAATTCTGACCTTCGCTCAATGGAGTCCCTTGGAAGAATTGTCTCCTCTCTATTTTCAGGATCTCTCCCAGAACATCCGGTTTTCCCAGCTAGAAGAACTTCATCTTCATTCCATTGAGCTGACAGTGGGGAATCTCAAGCGCTTTCTTCGGACAGCAGCGCCAACCTTGAGGCGACTGAGTATGAAGAACGTCAGCTTGACAGATGCGATAATCGGAGCACGAGATCCAGGCCCCCTCACAGAAGAGAGGAGTAGTTGGGGTTCTTCGCTGTCGCTCGAAGTCATCAATAAGATCCAGGAACTTTGGAAGCGAAGCTTCGAGTTGTTGGCAGATAGCCCCAAGCTGCAGTTTGTCCAATTGTCTAGTCTTGGTTACCGTGGAAGAGAGATCATTTTGCAAGATGACCTATATATGGAACGCGGGCAGCCGGATGCACAGCCGTATTCAAATGCGCGGCGTTCGATCAACTGGCCAGAGATCTATTCCGATCCTACCAGGGGTCAGTCATCCTTGATAGATTTCTGTTTCGATGCTGAGAGAGCGAATATATCACTCAAAAGATGGATCATGCAGCTGCAGATGGAGATGTGCAATCCGGGCCTTGCAAATACCCAACTTCCGGGGACCAGCGGCTTGAATTTCAACCAAGACGGTGTTGCTAGGTCTATTACAAACCACCAGGGGGAAGAGCCAGACCCTAGAAGACTCGCAGAAATGGGGGCTTTAGTCGTCTAAAACTTTGCATATGCAACAATATCATGAAGCATAACAAGAGGACAATAGATTCCTCTCTATTATTCATGTAGATGTATGAGGCATGTTGTCCAGATGTCCTAATATTTACGATGAGGATCCACTTAGCTGTATCCACTACTTCATTGAATGGCGGGTCACCGTCAACAACAAGGCCGTGGTGAAGGATAAAGAAGAAGACCTAGCCTTGGATCTAAGTGCCTACTGGCAGCGGTTTTTGGAGAAGAAGATACTGAATGTCCTTGGACAGAAAATCTCCCGCGGTAAAAGGGTCAGGTCTGTTTTGGTTGTGTCAGTCAACGACCGTTCTCGGCGTGATCTGACCAAGCATTTCAACAAGACGGACATTTTTTGACTGCCATCGAGAAAAAACAGCTCCGGATGTAGTCGAGTTATTTTCTCGTGGCAAGAGACTCGCTCAAATTGTCTCTTTCAACTACGTAGAAGACTGCACTTGTTTATCCGCCAGTTAGCATAGAGAGAAGAGAGGTAAATCTTCAGTCACAAAGAGAATGATTAATGACCGAGATTCCCAGCTAGAAGCTGAAATAACACCTGAGGTGAGCACCCAATTGTCACGAAGAATTCAGGATCAATGATCCTGAACCGATTCTGCCGTGTTCCACCGCCTTTCGTAGTTCGTGTTTTACATTGTTTGATTATGAAATACAACTTGGTGCTGGCCAATCAGGTGATGTCAATAACTCTGGTTTCCATTACCCCTAATTCTGGCAATTTATATATAGGTGTAATTTACTTGCTGAATAATGAACAAACACGACAAACAAGTGGGCCTGCTTTCTCAGGCTTCCGACACACCCCCTCATCTTGCGCAGATTGGGCAAGATGACCCTTGAAACGCCCATTTCTGTAATAGACACAGAAACAGCCTCTGTTTCCCTTCTGGGCCTAGGTGATCAGGTGACCTACATCAGCCATTCTAAGCAAGCGAATGAAATTTTCATGCTTCTGGCGAGTCAGGCACTTGGTGAGCCCGTCAGCGACCATCTGTGCCGTTGGCACCCATCTGACGGTGATCCTTCCTGCTTGCGCTTCCTGCCTAACCCAGTGATAGTGAATATCGACATGTCGAAGCTTCGTATCGAACGCCGCATCCTCCTTGTTAATGAGTGCAACCGTGCGCTCATTGTCGCAGTCGATGGTGATGGGGTGGGATAACTTAAGGCCAACATTCTGCAGCAGTCTTCTCCACCATTGGAGATGCTTGCCAGCCTCAGAAAGTCCCAGCAGCTCGGCCTCGGTAGTAGATGTCGTTACCGTTGGCTGCTTGCTGGCTTTCCAGTCTACTGGCCCGCCGAACACTTGGCAGATATATCCAGCAGAACTCTTCCGATCCTCATGATCCCCATACGACGCGTCACTTGCTATCTGGATCGACTCCATATCTTCGATTCCTGCGGCATATTCAATGGCAAGAAACCGGGTGGAGTAAAGGTAGCAGATCACCCTATCGACAGCTTGCTGGTGCTGTGGTCCTGGGTTCATTAGGAATTGCGCGAGCTTAGCAGTAGCCTTTGCTGCGTCAACCCTAGTAATGGTCGTTGCATAACCTGCTGAGCCCACTTTCTGCTGATACAGATGTGTTTCTCTTGGTGTAGCAACGCCCTCGTACTTGCGTAGTTCTTCCACCGGTAAGGGTGTAAGAACAGGCGCTCGCTCTGTCAAGTTATATCTCGCTGCAATGCTTGCGATGTAACTATCTTGACAAAGCCACAACTTCTTCTGTGCACGGTCCCTGATGATCCGGATATTAAGAAACCACTCTGCTTCTCCGTGATCAGTCAGTTCCCAGTGCTCTTCAAGTGATTTTTCTAATTGTTTTGCTCTTGCTCTCGCTGTGCGATGGCAAGCAATAAGTATGTCGTCGACATAGAAGAATACAACGATTCCGGTGCCAACGAACACACATGGGTCCTCCGGCACTTGCTGGAGACCTAACTTTCGCAGTACACTTGCTGCTTCTTGTTGCCATAAGCGTGGCGAAATTCGTAGACCGTATAGAGCTCGCTGTAGTTTCCATGACTTGCCCGGTATCCCAAAACCTTCTGGCATCTGTGTGTATGTCTCCTTATCCAAACGCGAGTTCAGTAATGCGGTAACAGCGTCGCGCTGCCTAACGTCGAGATCGTATGCGGCGATGAGGGAGAAGATCATGCGTGCTGTCCTTGCAGCAAGTGTCGCTGCTCGCTTCTCTTCTTGGGTGATGGTTTCTAAGTCGCCGCGGACGCAGATGCGTGCTTTTAACTTGATTAAGTGGCCATCCTGGTCAAATTTGTATGCATAAATCCATAAGAGAGGAAGCACTTGCTTGCTGATGTCTTTTGGCCGGTCTATCACCTCATACGTTGCCTTTGAGCGCAAGTTGTCTAGCTCTCGTTTCATCGCTGCGATAAAACCTTCAGAGAACTGGTGGTTTATGGCCTCTTTGTAGTTTCTTGGTATAGGAGGGAGGTCATCGCGGTGTCGTCGATGTTCTGGCTTCTCGGCATACAGCCCTGCTGCGAAGGCATGTAGCATTGCTGGTGGCTCTTGCTGTATCGTAGAGTAAGCAGCATAGTCATTGTCTTGCCTTGCTCGCCTGGTTCTTTTGCCGCTCATGATATTGGTAGTATCAACGTCACCAAAGATCTCTTGTGTGGGCTGCAGTAGCTCGCTTTGCAGCTGTTGTGCGACTTCATCGTCACTTGCTCCATCATCCTGCGACGTTTCCACGGTTTCAGGGGTCTGATCCCCTACTTGCTGCGTTTCCTGCTGCGTCTCCACCCCCTGATCTGACCCAAAAACCTCGTTTGGTGGTGTTGGTGGGAGTGGCACATCTTCTGGGAAAGCACCTGGGATTTCTGTGGGACTTGCTGATGCAATCCGCCTTTCTGGCGTCGGCGATGGGGTTCTTGCCATATCTTTATGGCGTTCCATTTGTTGTGGTGGGGTTTCTACCTGCTGAGGAGTATTGGTTTCATCCTCCTGCGGTTTGCTACGTGGTAGCTCGACTTGCTGGTGTTGGTCTTGGTGAGAATCTGCGGTTTGAGCAGCTTGCTGATGGTTTTCAGTTGTTGTATGCTGCTCCCGATGCGTTTCCTCTGGCTCCTGATGCTCCTCCTGACTTCTTGCTGTCGATATCCGCTGGTAAAGCTTGAGGGTTTCATCTGCATCAAGCACATATGGTTCCTGGATAATTGGCATTGGCAATTGTTGATATCGCTCGAACCTAGGTGTGTACTTGCGGCTCTCGTCAAACACCGCATCTCTAACAACCTGCACTCTTCCAGTATATGGGAACCAGATTTTCCAGATATTTGATGCCACGAAGCCTACTAGAAAGCCAATCTCGGCTCTCGGTGCCATCTTATCAGATTGCACTTGCTTCTGTATCCGACAGTAAGTCAAACTGCCATACAATTTAACGTTTGCTAGGTTGATTCTCGGCATCTCGTTGCCCGCGAATTCGCGTCGAACCTCTTCCCACGGCACAATCCAGCGTTTCTCATCGTTCACGAAGGTGGGTGTACGGTTCAGCAACCATACTGCAGCACTTGCTGCCTCTGGCCAGAGACCTTTGGGCAACTGGCCCTCGACGATGAGCATACGCATACGTGTGATGATTGTTCCACCTGCACGCTCGCTGTATCCATTCATCTCTGGATGTCCCGGGGGAGAGTGATGGATAATGATGCCCTCTTTGGAGATGGATCGTTCGGCGGTGCTTCCTGCCGAAGTCTCGTTGTCATACATGAACACCTTAATTGGCAAGTTCCACCAATTCTTAGCAAGTGCTATAAACTTGTCGATAGCAAGCTGACACTCTGGCTTTAGTTCATATGTCATGATCCAGTGAAATCGCACTCCCTCGATATAGAAGTGTGACATCCATCTATGTCTGTTTTCTGCTGGCTGGATCTGTATTAGGTCGAAATGAATTCTTCCAAATCTTCCAAACGTGCGTCCAATTGGTCGGCGAGAGATTTGTCGAGGTGCTCTTGCTAGGTTGCAGACTCGGCAAGGTGAGTTGACTTCTTCATCCTTGTTATCCTCTGTGATCTCGATGCCATCTACCATTTGCTTAGCTTGCTTAATCGCATCTGTGTTGATATGCGCTAGACGGCGATGCCATAGTTCCATAGATCCTTTCGCTTTCTGTGGTCTCTCTGACTTTCTGGTTATTGCATTGACACTGTTGTGGCTTGGCAAGTCGAATACCCACAGATCTAGGTCCACTAGCTGCAATTTCGCGATTTGCAGGTTGTTTGGGTCGACGATGGTATCTGTATCTTGACACTATTTCACACCAAGTCGCCTCATTTTTGCATATGAAACTAGGTTGGTATGGCACCCTGGGACATACAAGGCGTTGGTAAGACGTATGATTCGTTGCTTGCCGGTTTGTGGATCTCTTGCAGCAAGTCTTGCTATTCCAATCCCCTCACCCTTGGTGATTGAGTTGCCAGTTGCTAACTCTGTTTGGTATGGGGTTATAGTTTCGAACCAGCCCTTGTTGTTACACACATGCACACTTGATCCACAGTCAAGGATCCATCGGTCTTTAAGATCAGGCATTTGCTTAATTCTCTTATCGACTGGCTTGACATGGTAGATAGGAGTTCTTTCTGCTGGTTTGCCAGCATGGACTTGCTGCACCCGGTTGCTCTCTACTGAGGGCACTTGTATGGTTGCAAGTGTTACTATTGGTGGATGAGCGCTAACGTCAGGCTGTACCGTTGTGAAATCCGCCGTTTCCTTAGGCGTTGAACGTTCTTTGTCCTTCCTTACTTCCTCGTTAATCCACTTACGCCATTCTGGCTCTGCGGTAAGAAGCTTCTCAATTCTTTTCTTCGTGGCTTCCCTGATAGTGAAGTCCGAAGGTATCAGATCAGGGCGTATGTAGTAGCAAGTTGCTACTCTATGACGTGGGTGTGTGTTTCCACATGGGCAGGACCGTTCGTGAAACGGGGTCTCTGCAGTCTGCTTTGGCTTCTTAGACTTTGCAGTAGAGATTGTTGCCACTTGCTGTGAAGCTTCCTCATGCCCTTGCCAGGTTGAGAAGGAGGCCTTTGGTGCTGACAGTGATGGTTTAGCACCTGTTTCGCGGTAGATACTGCGAAAGGACTCGATAAGCTGATTGATATCACGCTTCTCTTCATTAAGGATGACAGCAGTGTATTCCGCTTGCCACCACATTGGCAGGACTTCCTTCACAGCCTTGATGAAGTAACGTACTGCATCTTCATCATCAACCCTGATGCCGACGCTAATGACTTCTTGCCGCAGTGTGTCCCACTTGTCGATCCATTGGTCGACATCCTTCCCGGGTTTCTGCGATGCAAGTTGCTCCCACTTGTCGCGTAGCTCTTCCTTATAAGAATTGCTTCTTGCGAACCGTGTTTTCAGCGCTACAAGCACATCATACGGGGTTTCTTTGGTGATGACGGAGCGATGATACTTGCTGTCAAGGGTGGCAAAGATATATTCGTATACATCATTCAATCCCTTGGTCTGCTTCTCATACTTCGAGAGAGCAAGCTTATAGACATCGAAGCGGTCTCGCCACTTGCGGGTCTCCTTATCATCTCCGTCTTCTAGGTATTCTGGTTCTACCGGCTCCGTACTGCGCTTAGGGAGTGCATCCTCATTGACTTCTGGATTGTATAGCTCCCAAACCCCGCGCAGTTGGGCGAAGCGCCTGGCTTTTGCATACCAAGTGCTCCATTGAGCTGGTTCACGAAGTTTATCGCCCTTCATGGCGGAGAGTGTTGACGCATCCATGCTTGCTGAAGTGTAGTGATCACTTGCTGTATCGCTTGCTAGCGAGGATGGGGTATGGGTGTGTTGGCGTTGCAGAAGATGCACAATCGGTGGTTCAAAAGGGGTTCTGAACCAGCAAGTGGTCGATTTAGGGTTATCAGATGATCTGATTGCTGTAATCGATGTGTTTTTCTGGTTCAGAAATGGCTATTCGGGCTCATAACTATGAAATACAACTTGGTGCTGGCCAATCAGGTGATGTCAATAACTCTGGTTTCCATTACCCCTAATTCTGGCAATTTATATATAGGTGTAATTTACTTGCTGAATAATGAACAAACACGACAAACAAGTGGGCCTGCTTTCTCAGGCTTCCGACAGATAATCTTCGTTATTACACTAACTCCCATCGCAAATCCCGATTCGTCAAAGTTGTAGATATCATCGGAAGTAATACCATATTAAGCAATCGTTTTTTTAACAAGCTTAAACCACTTAATAATGATATTTGGATCTTCCATTAAGGCGCGTTTATAGTCATATTTGCGAGAGAATCGACTAGAAAGCTCGGGATGTCGTTTAATGTATTATATTAGCCAATTCTTACTAACGGTCTAGGGGGCATGATCTCCACGGTTTTCGAGTAGTAAAATAGCCATATCTCTTAACATGGCGATCGTGAGAGCAGCACCTCTATGATCCATAGAGATTAACCAATCCTAGATTGATTCCTCTTCTAATTAGACCTGGCTAGGAACCGCGGGTGAACCTCACGAACCTCAAGGAGGTTCACCCACCCGGAGGTTAAGGTTCCATGACCTAGAACCTCCGGGCGGTTCTATCTTGGACCGAACCTCATAGAGGTTACCCGCGGGTGAACCTGAGGTTCAACAAGCATGACAAATAGGTAAAAAACGTGACTTAGGGTCAACTACATAAATTATATAGAAATAGGCTGTATTCTCTCGTAATTATAAAACAGAAGTTCATTAATGTATGCCCTTATAGGAGGATTTAGTGCATATCATGGATTCAGCTTCGAATTAGGGTTTCAACTTTCAATTATCAATGGTTTATATTATATCTATAGTGCAGTGTCTGGTTATAGTTCTAAAGAGTCAAGATTCAAGTAATCAAGCTATATACCTATCCAGTAGTCTCGACTTCTTCCGTATTCTACCGGATGCACGATGCTGCGTATCAGGGAAGTCAGGTAAGGGTGATGCCCTGTTCTTATCTAGTTCCGCAAATTCATCGGCATCAGAGTCTTCCTCATCGTCAGAATTAACTATAGGCCGCTTTCTAGCGGCGACTACTAAGAGTAGCGGTGCGTCTAGAGTTGCTTGCGTAATTGATATAGTAGCCGGTGTATCAAGACGTATCTCAATATCCTCCTTATCATCACTAATTGCCTCGAAAGCATATGTCTAGACATCAAGTGCTTCGGCCGAAGCGGCTATCTCATAGTCTAAAAGATACTCTTAGAGAATCAGCCGCTACTCCTCCTTAATATCGAATCTTGTTATACATATATATAACATAATATCGCGAACAGTCTCTAGGTTTAACGACCCCCGGCGGTAGTGGCATACATCCCGGGCAGAGTTAAAAAGACGCTTAACTCCGGCACTAGTCGCTAGAATTAACATAATATCACGGGCAATACTTGTAAGAATAGGGAATTCCCTCTAATGATCTTTCCAGAAAATCCGAATAGATCCTTTAATAGTATCTAATTAGGTAAGGTTAGTTATATGATTCACAAAGTAGGCTTACTTACTTACCACTCTAGAGATATTTGGTGAGCTCGTCGTACTACGGAGCAGTTAATCGTTATAAAGAATCGCCGTTAAGGGCCTTCTTAAGCTCCGATTCAGTTATGAATAACTAGCTATTAGATTGTATTATCTCTAATGGTATACGTTAGCTATATCTCTTAAAAAAAGACTAAAGACTCTCGCGGTATTCCTTTCTATAGTCCTTTCCTATCTTAGGATCTAGGTCCTAATCACTTATTAAAAAGAACTCTATCTTGCTCGACGGCGCTAGGATCGTCCTAATTGCATAGAGATTACCTTCGATACTATCTGTCTCGGCGTAGTATTTCTTTAGTTTCTCTTTCGTAGCATCGAGGGAGGAAAGCATTAACTATTTCTAGGGAACCTTCTTTCGACGAAGCTGACTTATCGATCTTTCAAGATAATCGAAGAGCTTATTATAAATCCTAAAGACAAGGTAGATACTCGAGTCTTTAGTACGACAAACTAGCGTAGTAAGCGTGAAAAAGGGCTGAAGAATACAAAGCAGATAGTTAATCTATCGCCACCCCTCTACACTTAATGTAAAATAATATTGATCATAGTCGGAACAGAACTTGTTAAATGCGATATAAAGCCTCTTCGCCCGTCGGAGCATTAGAAATGTCGAATTCCACCGTGTACGAACATCCTGGATTAGAAGAAGCCGTAGCGTATTACTAGGCTAGGTATTCAGGAAGGCTTCCTTACGTTAAGGGCTTCCGTTAATATAAACCGTAAGACCTCGGACCTATTAGGAATCAGAATAGTTAGTGTTATTAAATCATAATTTATGATTCATAAATAGAAGCATACCTTATTCAGAGTATCGGCGATCTCATGTTTCTGCTAGCGCGCACGAAGTAAACGTACACGATCATTAGACCATTCTATCTCGGCGTTATCATTCTTTAGCGAAGCCTTGATTTTACTAAGCAAATCAACTAGACTTAATTAAATAACATGCGTAAGGTAGGGCACTTAGACAATCGTAGATTCCGTCTCTATATATAGCTTCTTAATTGAATCATTCACTGCTGCGATAAGTGTCTTATTATTAGACGTATTATCAGTTATCACCGCGAGCACTCGGTTAGCGATTTGGTGCTTTTATAGGATCTAGAGAACTACGTCCCTAAGGTTCACGCCAGTATGAGATCTAGAAATTAGCTCAAACCCAAGTAGGACCTCACGATACTCCTATTCCTAGTCTAGGAAGTATCCTATGATAGCTATAAATGCGTGCTTAAATAGGGATGTCTAGCAGTCAAGCGCAATCGACATTTTTGCACCAGATAGGAGCTGTTATAGTGTCTCTTATTAATACTCTATAACGAAACCCCGGAGGCGGTCGCGAATCACCTTTCTTAATAGAACGCTCGGTGATATAGGTGCTAGCCGTGCGTAGGAAATAAGGTTATAGAATTCTTGGTGCTCGACGAAGAGGAAGGGTAAATGTGATACAGTGATTAGGTTTAGAATCTTCTGTTCCTATGTTTGTTGGGTAAAGAGAGGCGCTGGTCTTCTCTCGGCCTAAAATATAGTGAATTCATAATTAGTATTAATATTGAATATAGGCTATTTCGAACATACCGCGTCGCTAAGTAGTTGCTGGATATTACCCTTCTTCGTAATTCGCTGTCGACACCTTAGCCTATCAAGATGCTTCTACATCGATGAGTTTCCAGTATAATTTATAGCTAGATGCGTAAGAACTGTACGGTACCGATTGCACATAACGCCAGGCTTTCTATCTTTAGTATATGCAACTTGTTAAAACCCAGTCTAGTAGTCTGCGCGACGGCTAACCTCCTAGTTTAGCCGCTTTTTCTTACCAAAATCGGTTTAAAGCCACTAGTTAACGAATTCCGCGGATATGTCGGTAGTAAAGACGATATACTCGTTAATACTATCTAGCTTGATTCGCGTAAGGGTGTCTAGGGCCCGAGGTCCTGCGCGAGATCGGACTTGGTTGTCTAGAAGGTCTAGAAGGTCTAGAACTGAATTAAACTGGCTTTCGCGTTAGGATAGCGTATCGTTAGGGGTAAGGTATTGTAGCGCGTCTAGAGGTAACCCTTCGAAGCTAGATGATACGTAGCCGTAGCCGTCGGTAATCTGAGACATAATAACTTTAGTAAACCAGTGTAACTTAGCGAAGATAATAAGGAACTTACTAGTTATTCTATAGAAGTTACGGGGTCTTCTTAGGGCATCTGTTTATCCCTATTCCATAATGCTTAAATTGATATATCAACTTTTATAAGCCCTATCTATATCTGATTCGCTAGTATAGTGGATCACTATAGAAACGAACCTTAATAAACCTTAACTAACCTTAACGAACCTCAATAGACCTCATCGAACCTTAACGAATCTTAACGAACCTTAACGAGAACCTTAATATAGGAAAAATAGAATGTCTAAGTCTAATAATTAGGACATTTGAACCGGATTCACGGTATATCTAGATCAATTAATCTGAATTCTAAAAGACAAAGTGATAGAAGAGGATATAACGGTTTGAATGATATTAAAATAAGGGGAATTGAACTATATCTTTATAGTTTTCTTGAAGAACAGTAGTTCTACTAATAAAGATACACATACTTTACAATGTCTGCGATATATATATCCACAACTTTACATGCCATTTTATCGATGACCTCTATTAACAACCCACCACGTCGATATCATCGAATATTACCTATAATTTGTAGGTGACCACGCCTCCTATTTACTTTTCAATGAATATATCTTTATAATTCATTATGTTGATAAAGTATTTAGTGGAAAGTCTATTGGTTAACGAAACAGCTGTAAAAAACAGAGATGAATCATCAATTTTATCCAGCCAAAAGAGGAAAGGCGTCAAGAAATTATGTATATGCAGGTTCATGCGGGTCGATGGAGGTTGAACCTCAAAGAACCTCTGGAGGTTAATGGGCGGTTGGAGGTTAGTAAGGTTGGAACCTCACCTCAAGAGGTGAGGTTCGAGGTTCCGGGGTAGGGACCCATGCGGAGGTTCAAAGCCAGGTCTACTTCTAATTGGGTGAATTTATGGCCTATAGCCCTTGTGCCAGACCAACTGGTTACCCCTTTCATCCGGTCTTGTAGCGTAGATCGTAGGACTTCGAAAGAGCGAGCAGCAGCAGCAACGGAGGTAAACCGGCCATTTTTGATAGCCTTAATTGCTAGTAGGACTCTGCCTTCCTGCTCAACTGATTTCTGAGCTTTTTGACCGCGGATTGGAGGCATGGTAGGTGTTTAAAAATAGGAGGCTTGGTGAGGGGAAGCAAATTTGAAGTGCCTGCCGGAACGGCCGGGATGCCGGAACGACCAGGATCCACGTTACTTGCGGGCAATTCACCGACATCTCTTTCTCAATAATAAAGGGGTCCTAAAGGCGCACCCCAATCATAGGATTGACCAATCTGCGCATTGACCTAGCATGAAAATTCACTGAGCATAGCATTGGAAACAAAGGCAATGTCCGATGCATATCCAGAGCGTTGTAGACTGTGTATGTTAATTTCACGTTTTGATATTCTACGAGTCAAGACCCATTATTATAGACACAGGTCTGACTGTCTGTGTCGGAAAATGTAGGCAAATAATCTAGTCACCGTCGTTAAATCCATCAAATTGGCGGGCTTTAATTCAAATGTCCTCATCTCTCCTGTATTTCCAGTCTCGGCAGCTGTCGGGACAATTTCTTTAGAGTTACTATTCTTTTCAATCGCCTATGATTTCGTACAATCGCATCGCATTGACCTTTTCGATATGATAGAATCTTTGAAATAGCTTTTTTTTTCTCGGCCCAGTCATGCTGCGTTTCAGGCCCACTGGTTATGCATTTCGTCTACTTGTGACTTGCGATTCAACAATTTGACTTGGTAACTCCGTCACCCCTTCTCCGGCAAGAAATAACCCTCAAACCGAGTTCCGCCTATACCAATCTTGCACAGCCGCTTCGATATATGTGCGGAATTTCTCCTGGTCTTTCGGCGACGCGAATGAATCCACGATAATATCAACGATGCTCTGAGAATCAACCAAGCGAATTCCATGTTGCTTAATATCTTCCATTTCCTCCTTAGTTGGGAACGTATAGTACCCACTTGCTTCGGTCTTCTGGGGGGTTTTGGATAGTTCTTTTCCCCTGGAGATTTTATCCAATGCAGCCACCGAAACGGCGACACCCATTTTGTAGAGATCCGCCATAAATGCTAGCATCGATTTAGAATAGTCAATGGGATGCTCTCGAATATCAATCAAATCTCCGGCATCCCAGTTCTCATCAATATCGTGGAGCGAATACCCGAAATAGATCTCCTTGTTCTTCATGGCGCGGACGGTTGTCATAACTCCACGGTAGGCAGGCAGAGCGCCGGGGTGAAGATTCATCAGGCGTCGGGGCTTGGAAAAGTATCGAATGATGTCTGTTTTAAACCGCTGATAGCAGCGCACTGACAACCCGACACTGATGTGGTGCTTGTCAAGCGTCTTTATGAAAGACATCTTGTTGACATTAGGTACTTTTTCAACGAGGATTCCGTATTTGGCGCGAAGCTGGTGCACAGTTTGATGCGTTGCGCCGTATGAAAGATCATCCTTGAAATAAGGCAAAATATACTGCTGAAGTAATTCTCGTTCGAAGAAAGCCAGCTCTCTAAGGTCAAACAATGCCGCAATGCGACTAGCCTTGTGTTCCGGAAGAAAGACGTACGGAACATGACCAGCAGCAAGAAGTTGAGGGACCATTTCGCTCACCATGAGGTGCGAGAAGAGATCTGACCCACAGAATATTGCTACGTGTAACGATTGGGCACAAGGGTTTTGCGTCAAACTGTAGGAAATTCGAGAAGCATGGGCTGCGATTCGGTCGATGGCACTCACATAGAAATGTGAACCACATGTGAGGGATCCGATGGCGTAAAGCCCTGGTGAAGCGCTCAAGTCGTCAAAATCCACAGATATCCCACCCCTTGGATGGGAGGTAATCAGCGTGTTCTTCAATGCAGATCGGAGAAGCGGCGAAGGAATACGTTCGAGACTGCACTCTTGGCCCGTTGCCTCAATGACATACGGGGCCTCGATAATTCCAGACGAGGTCTCTGCTTTGAACGTACCATCCCATCTGACACTCTCACCTTTGACAATCTTGAGGTGCCCACTTTCTAGCATCCTGACGACTTTTTGTGCATTTTGCACAGGTATTCCATGACGGAACCTCATCCATGTACTGTGGTATTTCTCCATGAATAGCTGTTGGCTTCGTGGGGATAGTCGAGTCCAGTATCGTTCCACAACAGGAGCCGTGCCTCGAAGAACAGCCTGCCACTGCACTTGATTGGTCATTGCAGCCTTGATGTCCTGTCGTAGTTGCCTCTCTGGAGATGAATCATCAATGATCCAGCTCCAATCCCCGTTTGTTGCTTGTGAAAGTTCAGCCATCAGACCAATTGTGACTTGAATAAAACTGTCGTCCGGGTCCGATTCAAGTTGTTTAGCAAGCTCGTACAGGGCGTACCGACGCGAATAGGTAGTCTGGTCTCCTTGAACTCGAGGCAGCCGGCCGCCGCGTGACATCAAAGTGATCGTTCCTTTATGACCATTATCACAAAGGTAGGTTGCAGCGTCGATAGCAGATAAGCGAGATCCAACGATAATCACCGAAGAGTTAGGTGGAATAGATTTGAATTGTGATAGAGGCCATGGGCTCGGAAAGAATCCCGGTAAGTTGAGCAGATGGGAATTGTACACCGAGGTAAAATTACCAAGGGCCAGAACGACAGCCTGTGACACTAGTGTTGTTTCATTGGAAAGGGCCAAAGAAAAAGCACCATCGCTCAATCGTTCGATTGCTTTGGCTTCCTCATGGATGACGGAAACGCTCAACCCAGCCTGCTCAGCTACGCTCATTGCTTGCGCCCATGTATATTGAAGGTACTCTCCATAGTTCAGCCGCGAGGGAAATTCGCCTTCTTTCAGGCTTGTCCGCCACTCTGTAAAGTGCTGAGGCTTATCAAAATACAGCCCCATCGTGTCGGTATGCATGTTCAAGATTGTTCCTGAACAGGAATTTGAATATGCTAGGCCAGGGCCAAGAATCCGACTCTTTTCTAAAATAACAACTCTTCCAAGATGGTCTCCATTTTTGGCCCTTTCAATCAATTGAAGAAATACAGCGAGTCCGCTTGCACCGCCTCCCACCACCGTAATGCTGAATGGTGAAAGGGATGGAAGTGTAGAAGAAGAGGAAAATGATTGAGGTAGAATCTGAACCATTGTGGATGGAGGATGGATTGATATTCTTTTCAGGGTTTCTTCAAAACATAGGCTTAGTTCGGGCCCAGAAGTCCAACTTTATATCTCAACATAAGCACGCCCAATTTTTTAGCTGGCTACCCCTCACGCGATTCAGTTTCTAGGTTGAGGAGAAATAAATTGTCGTACAACAATGTGAGGTAAATTTAGTAAACTACAGGCGCCAGAATGAAGCATTCGGAGTAATGTGATGATGTGATTGCCTCAACATGGAGCAAAAGCCTAATCATACCCACTTAATTATGCAGTCACTCATGAATACGCCATTCATACGAGAAATGGAGAATGAAGATCATTCCACGATTGAAAACAAGAATTTTTATACTGGACGATTTCCCACCAATGCACAACACGCGCGTCAATTAATCCTTCAGGAGCATGCAGTTTAGCGTCAGATCTAGAGCAAAATCTTACTATTCCGTCTACAAAATGAGCTACCTGCAGGAGTCCCCACGTTTCAGCATCATCTCTCTAGGATGACGAATTTCAATTACCAAATGCTAATGACCATGACACAGAAGAGGACGTAAAAATGCAGAAATAACTCTCGAGAAGCTTAGATTATTTACGTAAAACGGAAAACACGCAATATCGGACGTCCCTACCACATATTACTACATATAGCTTGCCAAGTCGCGCATATTGAATAAATAAAACTCTCATCCTTTAGTTTAGCACCACTCAAGGCTCATTCATCACTTGGCAACAGCGCTATTGCAATGATTCAAGTTGAACCTTACGCAGAATCAATTCAAGATATTATCATGCGTGCTCCTCAGACTCTCGGCGTAACGATCTTCCCAGAAGACTTGACCAAAGAAATATATGCTCAGCTTGCGCAAAGATTTCAAAGCCTTCCCAACCGTCTTTGTCTCACTGCCCTGTTAGCGAGCGATGATGCTGGGTCGCATCAATATGCAGAATGGACTCGGGAAACATGCCATAATATGTGAGTAGCCGAACATAACACGATTGAATATTGAAATTCCTCAAATTGATTCAAAACCTTAGTGGGATCGACTTCTGCCTGGTACGTTTGACGCCCAGAAATGTGGCAACGTACATCAAGGCGCTTAATGAGAACTCATTTGTCCACGGCATTATGGTATATTACCCGATTTTCGGAGATGCGAGAGATGATGAAATCAAAAGCACGGTTGATCCCCGAAAGGATGTGGAGGGACTCAATCGGGCCCACTCACCCCATTCTCACGGAGTAATAGAGGATTCAGCCCGGCCCCGTTTGGTGCCTACACTAGTGCCATGCACGGCGAAAGCAGTGGAATCTATTTTAATTTGGCTGGGTATCTATGATCGGAGTCTAGCCGAGGGGGAAAGGCTGAACGGATGGGATATCTGCATCATCAACCGATCCGATGTTGTCGGGCTACCTCTCGCCCAACTGTTAGCGAGCCAAGGCGCCCGTGTCTATAGTGTTGATATTATAGGGGTCCAGATCTACCAAGCTAGTCTGACAAGTGGGGTAGCCGAGGTGCGGAGTACGCCAACTGAGTGGACCCTTCAGGATGTCGTGAAAAAGTCTGGCGTGATCATCTCGGCGGTTCCGCACCGTACGTTCAAGGTGAATACGAAATGGATCCAGAGAGGGACGATCTGCATCAACGTTGCTTCCGCCAAGGTAAGTGGGCCTCATGCGAGTGGGCCTCATGCGTGTGACGAAACTATCTTAACCTCAAATTTATGCAGAACTTTGATACAGAAATCCTCGAAGTGGCCTCTAAATTTGTGCCCCGCGTTGGGAACTTGACTATTGCTGCCTTACTGGACAATCTTCTCCAGTGCACCAAGGTGCTCCCATCTTAGGCAGCTTACTGCTCATTCCTTTCCTCGAGGGGCAATGATAGTTCACATTATCTCCTTTTCAAATGTATCGAATTTTGACTGAACTTCATTTGCCTATTTACTAAATTGTAAATTCAGGAGAAATCAGATTAAAGCTTATATGAAGTTTTTTCTTTACCCCCCCTAGAGTTTTCCAAAGTTACACAGGCAACCTTGAAATTAAGACAATGCAGGTCTGCGCAGATGACACAATGCCAAGTGAGTCAGATCTTGGCCTTGATCACTGTTCCAGTCTTCAACATCCGAGCAGCAACGAGGATGCTGGCGCCAAGAAAAAAGACAAACCACCCCAAACCTGTGCTCCGATGTAACCATGCGACCTTGCAATAAGAGCGCCGCCAAGAGGTGGACCGGTTAAGCAGGCAAAACTGACAATGGTGAAGCCCATACCGATACGTGTTCCGGTCTTGGTGAGGTCCGGTGTCAGGCTAGACAGTGTGGAAGGCCATAGGCCTTGGACACCGTTGGAAAACATGCCATACAAGACAGCAAAAACATAAAGACCCGCGTTCGAGTCAACGGCGGCCCAACATAACATCATTATGCTAGCCCCGATGGTAAGAGGAATGATTGTATTGAGGGGCCCGAAATAGCAATCCGCCAGGTAGGCAGGGATGAGCCGTCCGACTATACCAGCTCCGTTCGTCACGATGATGATCGTGTCCGAATCCGAATAAGTCAAACCTAGGACATTGCGCCCGAAAGTTCCGACGTAATAGAAAGCAAAATAAAGCCCCCAAAAGTTGAAAAACATCCCGAGGATGAATAAAATGTAGGTGGGTTCTTTGAGAGCGATCCAGTCGACCAATGGGCCCGATCTACGTGGAGGTAGTCGTGGCCGGAGTAATAGAGTCGCTGGGATGCTTGTAGCCACCATCACAAAGCCTAGTACTCTCACTGTCCATCCAAATCCAATACTTGATATGAGGGATTTGACAAGAGCCGGGAAGAGCATACCACCGGTCCCGCTTCCGACCAAGCCAAAAGCCAGGGCAAAGACCCTTCGGCTGGAGAAGTATGTGGCCACGAGTCCCATTACTGGGCAGAACTGCAAGCCACTGCCAAGACCTGTGCAGATCCCCTGAGCAAGGAAAAGCTGCCAATAGCGGGTGGCGAGGGAAGTCATGAAGACCCCGAGCAGCTGCAAGAACACCCCAGCATAATACACGTGGTAAAAGAAACCGGCATCTAGAGCACGGCCGGAAAAGGTCCCAATGAAGAAGATGAGAAATATTTGCACCGATCCCACCCATGAAATGGCGGATGGCGAAACTCCGAGTTCGGATTGGTAGTAGGCTTGAAATACACCAAAGCTAGCGATGTAGCCCCAGGTGTTGAAACACACCAAGTGGCCCATTACGGCCTGTGTCCATGCATGAACACCCCCCATCTGGCGGCGGTGGGGGATCAAGAATTGTTGATGGTGGTGATGGAGTGTTGGGCACGCCAGTCCCCGTATCCTTTTCGGTCATTGGGACTGCCAAGGAGGCCAAAGTAAGGATAAGATATTATGAATGGAGGGAAGCAAGAAAAATATGAAAGGAAGCCTCAGCCGAAAGGCAGGCTTGATTTATGGGGGTCGCTCTGGGTTGGTTGCTTGGCTACCACCAGGATTCCCTATTGACTCATCAATTTTGTACCTTCTTGGAGATCTTTCTCCAACACCAATTTCTGGATTGCAGGGACCCGCAATCTTCCTCCAATGAAAATTAGTCAATTCTTCAAGCACTTTCAGCCTTGCCTTGCACTAGACTCTTCCCGCGTCTTTTTTCGTAATGCCAAGCAACGGCTGATCAGCGCAATAAAAGGTGCAGATTGCGTTGGAATTGGACCGGGGATAAAGGGGCCTCCACAACGTTCGAGGAGCACAGGTATTGAGGTGCTAAACCCAAAGAAGTAAAACTAACTGCATGTGGTAATTTACAAGTCCGCGGTTTACATTTTCAACAAAGTTCTCCGGGCCGCGGTGATCCCGGACTTGGTGCTAAGGAATTTCAGTGGATCAGGGACCCCAAAGTACCAAGGTGTAGAGCGGCCAGGGGTCAGATTGGGTATTTTTGTCATATTGATGCCTGAAGATGCCTTATTTTAGACCGGCAGAAATTAAAATACATGAATTACTATGACAAGTGCCTTATTAAGCAAAGTACCAGAATTGCCCAAATGCTCAAGTTTAATAAAATGAAGCTATTCCCACTACATAAAACTGCATTTATCCCCAAATTCAGGCGTTGAAGAAATTATTTTCTGACAAAACTGCATTTATTCCCAAATTCAGGCGTTGAATATATTTTCATTTGACAAAAATGCGTATTTTGCAATATTGAAGCCATTCCTACCATACAAAACGTCATGCACCCGCAGGACCTGGCGATGAAGCCATTCCCACCACACAAAATGTTATGCACCCCTAGGACCCGGCGATGAAGCCATTCCCACCACATAAAGCGTCATACACCCCTGTATTGTTCCACCACATCTTTGTATTCACCTCTGCACCCTCCTCCGCTGGCTCCGACGTGGCGGTGTAGTTAGCTCATGGGGTCGAGATCGACCTCGCTTCCGCACTGTTCTAATAACCTGGACGCTTCTTGCTGGTGAGGCTGGTGATGCTGGTGAGGAAGGTGGAAATGGTGGTACTCGGAACACTGGCTCAGGTGTCGCTGGCGCTGGCGCTGGTGTCGCTGGCGCTGGCGCTGGTGTCGCTGGCGCTGGCGCTGGTGTCGCTGGCCGAGGGGGTCTTGTAACGAGTTCTGTGTTCGGCCAATTCCACACTTGCCCTTCGTACCGCGCAACAACAATATGTAGCTTCGCGGTGCGAATGGTTTCCACGAACTGCTTCGCCGTACCTAGGAAGTCTGCTTTAATTCCTGGAACCCACCTAGGAAGAAGCTTCTTCCCTGCACCCGTCATCATCGCGTCAGCGAGATAGAACTTGTCTGTGTATTCAGCCTTAAACGTCACGATCCCAGGTAGCTCAGGGAGTATCTTTTCCCGTACTAGATGGTCGATATCACCGATGAGGTCGTGGGGAGGGAGCCGGATCGTAGTCGTAGCTATTGTTATCACAATAAGTTAGTATAACTAAGTCCTCGATAATAGATCATGATGCTATACCATTTGGGATTGGTTCTGTGTTATCTGGGCTTGTTTGCAGATAAAACACCACAATAAATGACACCTCCCGCTCTACTTGTTGAGTAGCTTGCTGGTGTTGACCGTAAGCAAGCCGAGTACTGCTGACTGTGCCGCGAAGTGTGGAGAATGGTATACCCGTAAGCTGGGCCGAAGATGGAGGTGCGCTCGCTGTCGGTGTCGGTGTCGGTGTTGCTGTCGATGTCGCTGTCGATGTCGGTGGTGTTGAGGTCGCTGGCGAAAGCGTTACTGAGTTCATTTCCCGCCATTGAGTAATAAAGGCAGCAATAGCAGCAGCAGAGGGTATATCAGACATAATGAGATAGATGAGAAACGTATCTTCGTAAATTCCTAGTTAGTTCTATTTAATAGAGAGGGTTATAATAATAACCAAACCACTTACTGCCGAGACATTATATCTCCTCCGAGACACTTGGCCGCCAATTAGCAGCGCCAATTGGCTTAGCACAAACGTCGAGTATTGGATCTCGACCAGCATCCCAGTGTGCAAACGCTCGCACCCGAAGTGCTTCGTACACCGCTCGATATGGCGCTTGTTGATCCCCAACAAAGCAGATTCCCGGATCTTCAGGGTTGAACGGTATCCCCGCTAGCTGCTCCCCAATTTCAGCAAGCTGTTGTTGACACCAAGCGAGTGTAGACGGAGGAAGATATTCATTAGGATTCCATAGCTGTACATCTTGTTTTAGCGATTGGAATAGCTGCGCGTTAAGGTCAATTGGACAGCGAAGGTCTGCTACATCAGAATAGTAGTAATTAAATTCTGGCCTCCCTGATACAAAACCTGGTGAATTTTGGTGTTGAATGCGGTGCGTATTCCAGTTTTTGGTGTATGAATATACCCGGCGTCGAATAACTGGCATATAGATAGCAAGGAGAGACACTTGCTCGGGGATACAGTCTTTCGTAAAAAGGTTATCGCGATGGAGATGGTGGAAATACTCCTATTAATATATCAGTATTAATATTAGTGTCGGTATCGGTGTTTCTTACATGGAATAGACCAGTGCATGCTCTTGATAATAGTCCCCACCATGCCTCGATCCGCTGGTTATCAACACTCCTACCATATAGGTAACAGTCGCTGATCTTCACTGTCGGGTCTGCTAATTTACGAAGCTCATATTGTGCATCAGCAAGTAGTGTAGTCTCGGTGCCTCGATCAGATCGAATTCTTTTTGGTTGGAACCCTCCGTTGTCTGTAAAAGTTGTTAAGCATTGACTAAGAACGCTGATTGCAGTACGAGCGCTTAGCCCGACATATATCCAGATAACATATCGAGAGTAGCCATCAATTGCAGCATAGATCTCTATACCAAAAGGCTCAAGCTTCATATGTCCATCAACATGCCAAACATCATTCGGTCCTGGAGAGATATAATTGATCCGTGGTCGTCGCTGACCAGGGAGTCGACTGTGAATAGCATCAGGGCGAAGGACTCGATAAACGTCAACGACTTGCTTCCTAATAAAGAGATTAGCAAGTCATAATAACATAATATAGTAAGATATATACTCAGTGTAAAAAAGTCCCATTGCACGGAGATGACGGTAGAGATTTCGGCGGCCAAAATCCTCAATATCACCAATCATATTCTCATTCATCAATATAGCTTCAACATCACCGAGCTCTTGTTGACGCTCTGTAGGTGATAGACGGAGTTTGATCCCGAGATCATCCCGAATTCTACGCACAGTTCGTTCTGAAGAAGGCGTACCCTCCTTATCGAGGATCGTGAGAATCTCCTTTGTGTTGTAGCGAGGTAAAAGTTCTCGAACTCGGTCCTGAATATCGGATCGCTGAGTAAGGGTAGAACGTGTAGACTGCCATTCTCGGAGGCGATTCTTCAGACCCGACCGGCTGATTGTAATGTGGTATTTGTCTTGCAGGAGAGTGCGAATAACTTCATGTGTGGTCTCGTGAGCGAGAAGATCAAGGATCTCGTCTTTATAGGGGTCGAGATCAATGCGTAGGCGCATAATGGAGACAGGAATAGCTACACGGGGATAAGGGTGATGACGATGATGATGAAGATGATGAGTATGATGAGTATAATGATGATGAAGATGATGAAGATGATGGGAATAGCTTCGTTTACAATATGTAGATGTTAATAGCTTCATTTACAATACATGGTATGGAGCGGTCAAAAAAGCGGTCAAAAACCAGGCATCTTCAGGCATCAATATGACAAAAATACCCAATCTGACCCCTGGCCGCTCTACACCTTGGTACCAAAGAGCTCTATGACGTATCATTTTTTTCGCCCAAAACCTTTAAATTCGCGTTTCTCACCTTGCCACCGTGGAACAACTAGGCGATTGTTTGAAATACCCAAAGTCATATTCCAGCCACTAGAGAAATTCTCAATTTAAAAAGCTCGTTGACTGCTTGCCTGAGAAAATGCCCAGCTTTTTCTGGTAAGTCGCTAGGGTCACATTCTCTCATGAGGTTTGTCATTAGTAATCATGGAACATGACCAGCAAAATGCCTTAAAACAATCTCAAGAAAAAGTTCTTCATTAGATCAACGAGTCAACGATCGAAAATGGCAGGTACGCTTCAGCCATCCTTGGATTTCTGGCTTTACTAATCAATCGACTGGAAGGGAAATTTGCAAAACCTCGCAAGCCGAAGAATACAAAAGTATAATCGATAAGCTGTTTTAGAAACATAGAAAATTGTAAAATCTCGGCGACAAAATGCCAAAGCTCGAAGATCAACATCGTAAGATTTTCGTTGTCATAGATTTCGTGCTGCTCTAGCAGGGAGCTGGGTAACTGATGCAGCTTTCGATGATACGGTGGAGAAAAAGAAATTATGCAACACTCCCTTGATGATTGAATGATCTATATTGGATTTGGATACTTGTGGTAGTAGTACCGAGAATGTTATTCAACCGGGATAGGAGGAAAATAATTGTTAGTATTTGTTCTTTTTACGGGCCAAATGCTTTAAGCACAGTAGGTAGGTGGATAGATAGATAGATAGCATTTACCCTGGCCCCTCGCTACAAAGTTGATTTCACCACTAGACCAAAATACGAATCCGCTCTCAGGTTGGTAGGTCGTGTATTAGAATTTGGGCTTACAATGCGACATATAGGCTACCACATCTATATATATCCGTGCACGTACACGTAAAAGTCACCACTTCCTGGAACGAACTTAAGCCTCACCGAGGCCTCCCGTGACCTAACTTGCGATTGTGTTGTCAGACTGCCCTCATAGCGCGGCTGTAACACATATCCGAATCTGACGGACAGCAACTGATCGCTTTATGCTGCATTTCTGCTAGGAACCGTGAGAACACTGTTAATACCGAGTTTAAGAATCTGAACAACGACTTTGTTGCAAATGCCGGTTTATGGCGGGTTCGATTAGCCGGGTATTTTCTTATCTTATTCTCGAGCTAGTATAGTGGCGTCTTATTCTGAAAACGACGATAGAGATCTCAATTGTGAATGTGAGCTTGGTAGGACTAGCCGGTTCGTGTCTTTTGGATGTCGATTGCGGTGAAGATATGGTCGAGTGCTGAAGTACGGAGGCATAGGTTAGTTGTGGATTATTAGTAGGGAAGTTGTGGGCTGTGTGGGTTGGAGAGGTCAGAGAAGTTAAGGAGGGCAGGTTGGTCGACATGGGTTGCGATTTTGGGTTAAGTATGGCGGACATCGGTTTAGCATCGGAATTGAGGATGGTATTTGAATGATTCTCAACTATAGTAGATACCATTTTTGATTGTGTATGATAGGGTCGGCGGCACTTGTTTCGAGCTTTTTCCATCCGAGGAAAGATGGGAGCCAGGATTTAACTGTCTAGGCGAAGGAGATGCGGTGTTTATATAGACCACTGTCACTAAGACCTTCATCAAGACCTCTCTATTCAATACTCCGCATTAGTGTTTCCGTGATGACAGCAACTCGATCCATAGTGAATAGGTGACTAGTCCAGTAGGGGCTTAGATTGTTTTAATGTGTTCCCATGTTATTTATAGACATTCATTGCCTGAACATTGCTCGATATATCGTTATATATTGTCGATTGAACATCTAAAAGACTCTATCAGATTGACCGTAGTTAAAAGTAAAGGTTAGTGATCACGGTCACTATTCAAAGGGAAGGAAGAATAATAACCGTTAGGCAATTGAATGAAATGAGGTTCTGAGCAAATAGAACTTTGTAAATGTAGACTTCAAGTCCGTCCTCAAAGGTAGTAATATACGTATCTTCGTCTTAGTCTAGGTACGAGATAACTTACTAAAATTCGGCGGCGTAGCGGCTTATACGGGGAGTATTTTATCGTAATCGCCGAAGCTTTTTTTTTGCGGTTCGCTTAGCGTCGATATCCCCAAACGTCTGTAAGAGTCGTTTCTTGAAGTTATTATAATTAGTGAAGACTTCCGTAATAATGTCTCCTTAGTTTTACGGACATGCTAGTCACCAATCACATGCGGAGACCGCAACCACTAATAGGCCACCAAGAGCTAACTTGTAACGGCGTGGCTGATCCACGGGTTCAATGTGCGTACTGAGTAGTATATGTATCGGTCCCAGGCATGTCAGCCGACGGCTGACATAGTGGTCTTTTTGGCCTAGTTGGTAGACGTGTGTTGCCTGGGCGCATGCCTTCACATAACTAATCTATCTATCATCTAAGTCACGTACGTGTTATGGACATACTAGTCACTAATCACATGCGGAGACCGCAACTACTGATGGGCCACTAAGAGCTAATTGATCTATCTATTATCTAAGTCACGTGCGATACCCAGTACCTAAGTATCCCTAGGATACTAGGAAAAGTGTAAGAAGATTACCAGGTCAGGGGCGATCAGCCTGTCAATCCGGTAAGATACAATGATGGATCGGTGATGAATAAGTGGAGGAGCGTCAACGATATAGTATTCTTGTACAGAGACTAATTCTTGTCCCCCAGATAGGGGCCAGGGAGTTATCCCCCTTTTATGCCCCGTTTGGACGAAGCTCCCAGGGGCATATTATCTCTCTCGGTATAACTTATTGCGATTCCATCTTCGTTGGTGACACTACGTCCGAATTCTTTTCGTAGACGGAACATTCCCGTTACATGGTCGGATCCATTACTCCTCGTCCTGCATAGCCTCATTAAAACCAACCAGGCAAAACCCCGATGGGAAAAGGCCAAAGGTTGGAAAGAGTGCTTGGCAGTCTTAGTGATCTGTCTCCCATTGTATGGCCCCAAAGACCATTACACACTACCTAGTATCGTTCCTTGATACCCTCGACAGGACTTATCCCGTAGTAAGGCCTGCTCAGCAACGGTAAGGTTGAGAGATAGATCGTTGAGGTTAGAAGTCTATAGGAAATCAGAGAAGTATCTCCTGATTCTATCTAATATAACTGTGACCAGTTAGCTGTGCGTAACAATAGTCTATAGTAGATTTGATAAATAACTTAAGTCTATATTGTAGAGTATGAATCTTTAGTAAAACCTTTATATATTAAATTATAATAGCTTATAAGTATAAAATGTCACGAAGAATTCAGTATCAATGATCCTGAACCGATTCTGTCGTGTTCCACCGCCTTTCGTAGTTCGTGTTTTACATTGTTTGATTGGAGGCCTCAGGCATCACTACCTTAATTGTTTCAGGGTGTTGTTTCTTTCTTCTTCTTTCTTTCTTTCTTTCTTTCCCCATGTTTAGTATTCTAGTTGAATGCACTTTTTTTCATCAAGACTTGGCTCGTAACATATATAAAATAGATTTAAATATAATATTAGAAAGAAACAGTTAAGTAAAACTTATAATTGCGTATAGGGGGCCAGAAACGGCTCCTAAGTCCTAGTGGTTTCCCCTGACTCGTACAAGGGATGCCCCAGTATAGGATGTTACACGTGATCTGCATAACAGATTGATCGGTTGGCCATCGGTGGCCCATCTGTAGGTCGCAGTCTCCACATGTGATTGGTGACTGGCATGTTGTAAGGGTAACTAAGGCTCTGGACTTAATTATCAAACAAGGAATACTCTCAATGGCGCATTTACCAAAAAGACCACTTATGACAATCAATCAGATTGTCATACCAGAGTTTCCACTGTATACTACCCAGGGTCACACATAAGCCGGTATCCGAGATATACTTAGTGTGCTATGGGAATGGATCTGCCATCACACATGTCCGTGACAACACGTCCTTGAAAGGATTGGGCTTTGTTAGAGCAACTGAATAGTCCTGCACCTCATACTGCTGTTTGACCGTCTCTTTGACACGGGGCGCCCCTATTTTTGTTCAACAGGTTTATGTACTTTATGTAAAGAATTAGGACAGAATTTTGATTAAGAAGGCGGGATCGAAGATTTAGGCATGGTTTTTTGGCCCGCTCTCTATCTCACTTTACTCGTTGTCTCAGTCACTCCTCCTTCTACCATTCGCTAACTTTCTCCTCCGCCTTTCGTCTCAATACCGTATATGACTCAGGCCCAATTCTTATCGCACTATTCAATCCCCGGAATTTATTGACTCGAGTTTCCTGTAAATTGTGGCACTTTTACTCTTAGTTGAAACTTAGTAGGCGAAAGGCCGATAGCAAGAGAGTTCTTGATTTGAAGGAAGAAAAAAGCTTTCACAACTAATTAGCTAACTAGCTAGCAAATAACATCTTGAGATATTGACTCGAATAATCAGGAAGCAATATCAACCTCACTGCCTAAACATGCACCCATCCCAACACAGCTTAAATCTCAAAATTGGCAACAAACAGCAGGCGCACAGGCGGTACTCTAGTTAGAGGCGTCGCTCGGAGCGTACATATTGATATAGTCAAATGGTTTGACCGTCGTGTTACTGCATTTGCCTGTTGTCTTGAAGCCATCGAAACGATCGTCAATCCACTGAAGGAAACTTGGTGCCGAAGCAGGAATCACCGGATCATGGTCGATGCCAGGATATGTTTGTAGGTGAACCTCATTTCCGGATTGACAGCTAGCATTGTATGCGGTCTCGACCACTTGCGGAAGCACCGAAACGTCGGAAAGTCCCTGTACAATAAAGACAGGTTGGGCACTTTTGCCTTCGCCCCTGGCGGTGATGTTTTGCATTTTCTCCAGGGCAAAGTGAAGGCTTGGGTCTGAGATGTTGATCACATCAGTAATATCAAGGTCCGTAACTAACGATCTCATTGACGCGTAGCATGCCTGAGCGAGTGTCGCAAGCTCAAGACGCTTCCGAAATTTAGGCTGTAGCCAAGTCTGAGGGTCTTTGGGAAGAGTGCTTCGCAAGCCGAGAGCGAGCCATCCAGCTTCCGCAAGAACACCACGAGTCGAAACAACACCGGATGAAGATGAGCCCTGAATAGCAGCAAGTGCCATGTCTTGCATTCGAACTCCGGGTGCCTGAGCAACCGTACCAAGGTACTTTCCGAGCGAAAGGGGGTTTTTCTGCAGCAGAGAGCTCTCAGCAAGAGCCCAAGCTGCACCACCTCCTTCCGAGTGGCCGACACTCATCCACTCGGCCGTGAGCGCGTGGCCAAATAGCTTTTGAGCTGCAGCAACTGAGTAGTACAAGTCATGAGCCTGTGCTGGTGAAGCTTGGTATTGATGGGCGGTATAGTTGTTCCCGAGCCCGGCATAGTCTGTGGCGATAATTGCATATCCACGTGAGACTAAGAAGGCCCAGCTGCCATACTCATAGAAGCTTGGCATAGCCGAAGGTGCACAGCCTCGAAACACACCGGATGTTCCGTGACCATAGGCGATTGTAGGGTACACAAGGCCATTCGACCTGCTGGCATAAGGAAAAGCAATGAAACCGGTGACTGGGACCTTTCTGCCATCGAGATCTTGTGACACATATTGGAACCTGTAGGCAGTGACTCCCTTCGGGATATCATGGAGGAGAGTGGCATTGACTGACTCTAACTTCAGAGCATCGCCGGGCATCGAGTTGGAAAAGTTATGGGCGGTCTCATAGAAACCTGCGTCATAGATTGCGCCGTAGGAAGCGCGATCAACAGCTATACCTTCTCGAAAAGTTTCGTAGCAAGTTGAGTCACAACCGTATTTGCTAGCAATATATTCAGAAACATTGAAGTTTGCGACTTGTATGGCTTGGATGGAGGGCATCAAAGCCAATGTCAGAGCATAGAATTTGAAAGCCATGGCGTGGAGAAAGGCTGAGACCTTTGTTCAAGGAAGTTGTGAGCTTCTTGAAAGAAAACAAATGCAAGGCCTGAGGGCTCCTTTATAGAGGCCCGAGAGGGTACTTAACTATGATAGTAAGACACAATGGGAGAGGCTATCAGCTTTGCAAATCATTTTATAATTTCTCCTATATCCTAACTGCTCGGCCATAATAAAAACATCGTTATGGTAATATTTGCGAGTGGAAGATTATGTCTCGGGGTGATATTCGGAATGAATGCTGCGAAAGTGGATTCCACTAGTGGTATTGTTCCATGGCTCACAAAAGAGATGTTTCACTTTTGATCGTTATTTCGCGCTAGGCGGTCTTAGGACATAGTCTTGCGAAAGTGGATCCAAGTGCTGATGCCCAGATGCTGATCTTCTCATCTATGATTTTCTCCGCAGAACACAATCTTTCGTGCTTCGTTCGACAAGAACCCGCCCCATGTGGAAATCAAAAATTTGTGAGTAGGCAACTAGGTATTGATGACTAGGTGAAATATCCCTGGCTAAAGACCTTCCCCTACGCATGATATAAAGACTGTGGCAAGATGACGTGTGGGCCCAGGGACAGGCGCCGCCTCGGTTACCGATGCCAACCCTGTCGAAGAGATCACATCAAGGTGTGAACCTCCTTTTTATATTTGCCTACATTATACTGATTGTGTCATCTAGTGTGATCGCTCAAGGCCATGTACTGCCTGCAAACAAAAGGAAATCCCTTGCAACTCGATATGCGTGCCAAAGGAAGAATTTCAGACGATCCAAAGCCACCAAACAGCTGGTTGGGCTATATGCAGGAGCCCCATTGTCCCAACATCGGAGCATTACAAGCGTGCCTTCTTCTTTGCCGTGGGCTCATCTCCAGTTTTAACCACGGTATTCGCGGCGGATTGTTTGGCACCTCTTTTGTATGATAACGTGCTCGTGCAAGACACTGTGTCTTTACTTGGCGGATATTATGCATTGAAGAACCCAAATTTACTATCGGTCTCACAAACAGACAAGAGAAGCTTGTTTCGCTCGCTACAAAGATTGCGAAACTTTGTTGCAGCCGAAGTTCAACCAATGGAAAATAACAGTTACCCTCCGGTGATTTTGATCTGCGCTTTGCTACTGAGCTTTGTTGAGGTAACTTAACCCCAATACTCAATTGTACGTCTGGCTTAAAACTGATGAACCGAATAGCTACTGGTGGACCCTTCTGGACAGCTATGGGATTCCTGTGTTCGTCGGCTTTCCGCTTTTGATAGATGGCACCAAGGATTAAGTCTCTCATATAGCCCGCTTGGGAGGTCAATGAGCACACTTGCTCGAGTTATGAATGCCTTGAGAGCCATCTGTCTCCCACAAGACCCAAACGCCGACGTGTCTAGTCAATTACCTCTCCTTGGGTCCAGGAAGCTTTTGCTTACCAAGGAAGGTACTACGTTAGCACAATGTCAGGACAAGCTTCTTGACCGCTTGGCTCAAGACCT
Organism: Penicillium soppii; assembly: GCF_028829465.1. Taxonomy (NCBI): domain Eukaryota; kingdom Fungi; phylum Ascomycota; class Eurotiomycetes; order Eurotiales; family Aspergillaceae; genus Penicillium; species Penicillium soppii. Next base: position 4,991,832 of record NW_026643235.1, on the reverse strand, counting down.
CGAGATGTGGGCTCAATTACAATGGTGGGCTATAGAATGGAAAACACTGACTAGCCCTACCGGGCTACAACAAAGTGTGGATGAAAAATACAGGATTGAAAGCAATGTTGGTGGAATCAATATAATTTGCATCGCCTCCCAGTTTCAACGTGATATGATTGCCTGCGTCCTTTGGTATTCACACCAGGAATTCGGGACATTTGGGAATGTCATGCTCACTCTCTACCAATCTGCGACAATCGAAATCTCACATATTTTCTCAGATCCATGCTGGCTGTCTTTAGAATGTGAACTGCCTGTCATGCCACTTCAGCTGAGCTACGAGCAAGCAATCTCTGCATTGAGTCATGCTGAGAGTTCTCTCCAACATCTCCATCTCGAAGCTATAATCTATGCACCTGTTCTGTACGCCATTGGAATGGAGATGGCACGCAAGTCGGACAGATATCGGATCCTGAGGTTTATTAGCCATATTGAAAAAAAGGGGTTTTCGGTCACAAAGCAAGTCATTTTGGCTATCAAAAAGAACTGGCACTAAATGAATGACAATCTCAAGCAATGGCCCATAGCGATGGAACCACTGGTCTAATAGCTGCCAGTTCAATCGGAAAGAACCTAGCACAGTAGGGTGTGGCTACCTCTTACTGGACATCTTTATTACTTTACTTGGGTAGCGTGATTTCAAAGAAGTGGTCACGCAGATGGAAGACAGAACTGAGGTCACATCCTTCTCAATGCTCTACTGGGCTCTTAGCTCCCGCTCCTTTAAATATTGCGCCAAGACTCTCCGGGCTTTCGTGTATCATCGCACCTTTTTGCTAATCTAAACAGCCTTATAAAATGGTAATCGGGGCTACTATGCATCGAAATCCGAAAAATCCCGAATCTTAACGCTACGCTGCACTTAAAAGTTTCGAGAGTGAGTGCCGGCTAAAAGAACTCCTAGTGCCTGTAATTCTATGAATCTGATATGCTGCCTATTTACTGAATGCCGAAGGGCGGTGGCTTCGGTGGCTTGATCACTAGAAAATACACAGTAAAAACCCATGCACGATCAAGCGCTAGCCCCAATTTCAAACCGCCACTGCCAGATGAAGACTTGCCGATGTTTGTTAGCTGGCACATCTTAACCCCAACGAACTTATTCGCCAGAGCCACACCCCCATAAAATGGCAGAACTTCATCATTGATGCCATGAATACCCAAGTAAGCGATAGAGGGCTGCCCTCACACCCACCAATCAACCCACCACTCAACACACTCACGGCCCGAAATCCTTTGCCCGCGAACAAGCAAGCGCAAAAATCATCCCACCGCCCCAACTGAAGCCTGTCACAAAGCGAGAGGTCGGATCAACACAGAGGTCACCCTCGATCTGCTTCATGATGGCGTCGATAAGTGCCACATCTTCGCCGCTGGTATTGACCCAGCCAGCATTCTCGTCATTGGGAGCCACCAGGATGGCACTACCCTTTTCTCGGCTTTTGAGACCGTACCAGGGTTGAATGCTGTCACCGTTGGCAACAGAGTTCATATTTCCGCCTCGCCAATGGAGGTCGAAGACGAGGTGATGTGGCTTGTTTGGGTCGTAGTTTTTGGGGAGTTTCGGGATCCACTCGCGTCCATTGATCTTGTGAACTCCGTTGGTGAGAGTAGATTGCTTGCCGCAGCCCGAGGATGCGGCGACATTGGCTGAAGATAGGAGCTGAAGGGCTAGAATGGCAGGGAGGATCTTTGTTGTCACGTATCGAAAGAAGGATACATCAGAGACAAGGAAATCTTTTGATTAAGTGCAAGTTGGGAAGTGTACCTCAACAGTCCGGACTTATCGGAGACATGTGATAGTGAAATTCATGGCTATCGCCAGGGCTTTATATTTATGATTCTGGAGTTGAATAATTAGACTGCTAACACGACTTCAGGTTCGTCCTTTCGAACTTTCACTACCTGCATCTAGTTTGACACGGCGACAGCACTGTTCGATCCCATCCGGGTGATTACTGCGTGGCAACCGGGAATTATTGTCACAGATTGAAAATCTATGGAGTGAAGGGGATGCCGGGATGCCGAGCCGCACGGTCTTTTCATCCTGTTCCTTCAATGGAGAATTGCCAAAAGGGGATGTAGGTAGTATTAAGGGTCCAAATTCCGAGGCCACTGAACCCGCTTGATGTGTGGGCATATCTAATTGGAGCAGACCCGACCAAGTATCGGGGTAAGTGTTTTGAAAAATCAACCCTTGGCAACCCTCCTCATACTTCTTGTTTGTATAAGTCAATGCTCCTGATTAGGCTGATTCCTGGAAAATTTTCATCATAATCTCGATATTTGTAGTCTTCGGGTGGTGGATCATAAGGATAACCCCAAAAACAGCGAACTGGCTTGAGATGAGGGCCACAATTACCGTGTCTCCGAGCACGTCGTCCATAAGATTTTGAAATATGATGCCTAGAGTGGTGTCGCTAGGCCTGACGAGGTCGGATATTGCGCGGTCTTATAGAAAAATCGCGAAGTGCGCAGTGGCCGAAATGAGACTGGCAAGAGCTAGCCAGATGATGGTAAGGAAAATAATGACTATATGCATTCAGATGATGGCCCAAGTAGTACTTAGAGGTATTTTGTGTCCGCAAGAACAGATTTGTTGATTGCAAGAAGGTGAGGCGGGTATTGCTCAGGGGATCAGTTATACAAAGTAAAAGTGAGAGGCAGAAAGTTGAATCAGATCAAAATACTGTGAACTTGATATGTGCTGTGTGCGCTTCACACAGAGGCCCTCTTTTCAATAAACGATTCGGCTGATATTGAACCGCGCCCAACGCCTTTCTCATTGCACATTACCTTAGTGGCAATTCATATTGGCATTTCCTCGATCAGAATGCTTCAGGTTGAAGCAACATTCCTCTTCCATGGTCTGGGGGTCTCGGAAAATGTGTCTCGGAAAATATGTCTGATCTCTTGGAGAAAAAGCTGCTTTCCCTCGAGTAAACATCCTCTACTTTAGCTTACAAACAACTGCAACCGCTTGTGTCAACGCGGATAATCAATCAATAGCCCTTGGAATAGGGTTGACTAACTCTGACAGAATTCCACTGTTGAAGTGATATAAGCAACAGTGTTTAGATATAGTTCTTCTATGGGAATTCACATGCTGTTTCCGTTCCCTGTTCATCTTCAGTATCAACTTTCACACACCGTTTACCAACATAAAGTAGTTCGTTAAACATACTGGAGGGGTGAGCCTACCCACTGAGTAATGATCCCACTACTCCATATCACCACGACAATAGTGGATTACCACCAACAGCCCTCAGAGCCCCAGAGCTCCTGGAAATCACGAAGCAGAATATCGGCCAGTCATTATTCTCATTGTAAATATCGGTGAGGCTAAATCTAGGAAGCAGTAAAACCCCCATGCGTCGGAAATGTAACTACCGTCTGCACGTTCCTATACATGACCAATTTCGATCTAGCACTCATGCTGCTCCTGGGAATATCCTTTTGGGTTCTCAATTGGTTACTCAGGCGCCATGTGGGTACATGCGGCGGCTGGCTTAAGGTATCCCTGATCCGAGCTCCACGTATGCCCCGCAGCTGGAGGCAACATATTTACATTCACAGTGCTCATAGAACCCCGCGTTAGTAAGCCTAATTCACAATAAACTTGTCAACGAGTTATTCTATACAAGTGAAGGCTGCCGTTTTATTCCAAAATATCTAAACTTCACGGGTTGCCCTTATAGTCTATTTAATCTCACATTGCTGTACCCTGAGAACCCATCATTACTACAGTCTTATCAGTGCAAATGAACCAAGCGGTTATCGATCAGAAGTCAGCATAACAGGAATCTAAGAATAACAATCACAGGGAAATCAACAGAGTCACTTCCTTCTTCAATCAATATGAAAAACAAGGACTATCATTAAAAGGTGGTTCATAGCAAGCTAGTATTATTCTTTAATACACCCTGTTGAGGAATCATTGGCTAGCGAAATTCTTCATTGAGACAATAAATCGGCTGGAAATTCCGCCCGGTCGTTCGCCTATTCATTCACGGGAATTGGGTCTGCACAAACCGGATTTCACAGCCATTTGTTGAGCGGTCCGTACCTGCCTCTGTGGCTACCTCCGTTACTAGCTCAAGGGACTCTACGTCGCCTGAAAACGTCACAAAAGATAAAAGCCAAGACCTGTCGCCACTAAACCCGAAAAGAGGGACTGCCGAATCCCTAACTCTCTTACAAAAGCGATATCGACGCTACTCTGCATCTCACGCTATAGGCCATCCACATCTGGCAACACAAAAGATGCATCGAAGGAGAGTTCCAAGCCTGGCAACCATCAGTATGAAACTGATCAACGATACAATTCAATACCTACAAACGCTTTCCGACCGCATCTTGATTTGTGACACCATTTCCTCCAGGGAGTGGGCTACTCTACATCTTGCCACACAATTACTACAGAGCAGGTACAAAGAGATCATCGCGAGGAAAGAGATGGAAATAGACGCTGTATTTGAATTTGATCCCGCGCTGACACAGCCAGGAGAGAAGTGCTGGAAGTGTGCTGCTGCGGCCGAGCAGCGGCTGTATAACTGAAACTCTTCCCGTTCTTATAAACTTGTAGCATAAATGGCCCGCGAGAGTGAACGAGCTAATAAAGTGTTATGCAACATAAATCAGTATTTGAGGACTTGCTAAGCTTCAAATCTATCAGCCCATGAAATAAGGGATTTTTAGGTGCGAAGCTGAGTCTGATAAATCTGGCCAGTTCTGAGGTTAAAATTTTTTGAAAATAGTAGGCATTGCACCTGATCGCCTCGGGGCAGCTGAGCTACGGTTCATCATATCTGGACCCAGGTACCAGAATTCCCAAGGCTGGCCGAGACTCGATCTTGGCATTTTGTTGACCGCGTGTAATAGCCTTAGTATCTGCACGCCGATATTGTACATCAATTTGTACGTGCGTTACTTCAAATAGTAAGATATACGCGAGTCAGCCAAGTATACGGAAGTGCAAATACATGTACATAGTTTGTGACGAACTCCGGATTGGCCAGCCTGATCTCTGCATGCTCCAGCTTGTAACTAGGTGTTCAGTAACAAGGCCTAACATAATGACAGAAAGTGCCGGACCACGCTGAAGTGATAAAGAGTGAGGCTTTTCTCATTGTTCTATGCCTGCAAAGACCGTGATGACAACATGTACATATCTAGTTTTGATGATAGATTTAAAGAAGGCTATGTATTGCATTGTAACCACGAAGCTTCTCGAACACAATCAAACTATGATCTGATCGTCCTTATCAACAGCTTCAAGGAGATCCTGGACTTTCCGAAAGTGAACCCCTTGGAAATATCTCTCCCTCTGATCCTGGACCGTGGCATCATCGAAACAAGCTGCTCCCGTGACAGAGAAAAGTTGATATTCAGCGAAAATAGCGTCATCACCTCCACTCATCGCCTCCTGCTCTATTTTCGCCACATCTTTATGAGATACAGAAAGCGCAGGATACTTCTCGGTAACGATGCGACTAATTTCGGCCCAGCATGTCTTCTCCCCGGTGATGTAGGTGTATTTGTCCCACTTGGCACTTTCCAACAAAGCGACAAGACTCTTCGCTACATCCCGGGCACATGTGACATTGAACGGCTCGAGTCCAGTGCCTGGGATGACCATTTTTTGATTGGCAACGTCAATTGGAAACGCAGGCCCAATATCCTTGAGATATCGATTATTGCTTGGGACGACGTAGTCAATCAACCAGCCCACAGAAACTAATGTCCACTCTAGCTCGGCTTGCTCACGAAGCATTTTCCGTACAGGCTCGCGCGTGCGGAAGTAGAACTCGGGCTGATGGGGGTGTGTTTCAAGGTTGCCCCCAAACTCAGAGGGAATGAAGCGCTTGCAGATGCGGCTCTGCTTGCACGCCTCCATCAGGGCAAGGTGTACATCTACAAACCCCTCTGAATAGTCGAGGATCGCTGAGATCATGGCTTCGCAATCCGAAATCGCATTAAGAATTGACTCCACTGAGTAGTCAATCACCGCCTGTGTCACCTTTGGAAAGCCGTTGAATCGAGGTTTCAGGCTGCGGGATAACACCACCACATCATGGCCTTTTGCGGTGAACTCCTCGACAAGATAACAGGCCAGGTCACCTGAACCTGCAATTGCTAAACGCATGTTGGCAAACTGGTTTCCGGTAGCACAATCAGTATTAAATCAATATAGGCGGACAACGCCAGTACTCACAGGCCGATACTTGGTGAAAGTAAACAAAAGGTGAAGATGAGCAAAGAGGACAGATGGAAGTTTGAGTGACTTTAGCAGGGTGACTGAATAAGTAGGTGCTTGCAGAAAAAAGCATAGAACTGGAAGAGGGTTCAGCAGTTTTTATAGTAATGGATGGAAACATACTGCGATCGAGAAAAATGGTCAGCCTTAGCCGAAATAGGCAATGCAGCGTGGAAATGCATGAAATTGACTTTACTGCGGACTCTACTCTCAAGGACGATTACCAAACTTCATATACAATTATTAATCCTTCTACGCTGGTATTGTGAAGCAAAGTTTCCATTTCTTAGGAATAGTTTAAGAAAGTGGGGAACGGTTGGTCATCCCACGGGATCCGCGGATTCCGAAAGGGATATTTCCAATCATTTTCCCCCATAGTAAAAAATAGAGTTTCACTTGCAGTCTGCTCGACTGCAGCTGCCCCCGTGGGATAGGCTGCTAGCTATATTCGAAAGGCTGCTTTATGACTATGAATCATTCTCTTCCTAAGAATATATTGTGAATCCTCTGCCAGAAGTTCATCGCTACCTCTTGGAGGAGCGTACCCTCAACCAAAGAAGCATCGTACTCCAGCTGTGGCTGGATCCAATCCTCATGGCCCACCACCACCCGAATCAAGAAGTCAAACTTTGAATTTATGAACATTAGCATTCACATCCAAGGAAGCCGGATCAACGATTCTAGATGTCGATTTCCCGAGATGCAAAAATATTGAACATTCCAATCATCGAATACCCTCGCCCCCAGCGTCCTTATAACACTCATCGAAAACGTCTGTAATCAACCGAAAGAGAGTCCTGAAATTCGTAGCGACCTCTCTGACATAATTCAATTTAGTTGGTTGAGACAGGCTGGAGAGCGATTCATCGTGTTGCGTGGCAGACCATGTTGCGACAAGAACAGACTTTGGCCGAGGGTGTTCATTGAATCCAACAATTTATTGGCTTGCTTGATATGGTTCATGACCAGCATGCGCTTGAACATGATATCGTCCGTCACAGAAACCTCATAGCTGCCGACGCCGACTTTCATGCTGCCATCCAGGCTTGACTTCGCAATATGATCGAAGCACGCAGCAGTTTGTTGGAACACTGCCACAATGCAAACCAGATCCACGGGTCCGATCTTGCAGCGTCTGCAGTTTATGGCAGCCTGGCAGCTCACAATGACATCTTCTGTGACCTTGAATATTGCATCTAAGCGTGGCTTGGGCTTTTCTTGCATGGTGTCTTCTAAACGGGGAACATGCACGATAAGATTCGTCCTACATTAGCACGCCGAGGTGTCTCCGTGACTCGATACTGAAGGCAGCGATATCGAGTCGGGGAGTGTTAAAGTACACGGACTGAGATTGTAGTTTTCGGGGATACAAATGGGGTCTTCCGGAAGAATCTGCCTGTTTAGATCAGATGTCTTAAAATTGGTTAGTGCGAAATTGCCAAAAGGTTTAGTTGCGAAGGCCACCTGGAGATCTTACATTTATGTTGGCATCAGGAAATACCCTGTCGAAATGCTCGAGGGCTTTGTTGAACGCGTCCTCCCCCCATTCCATTGCGTCCGACGCATTGTGTAGAGATAAGTCATCCAGAAACCCAGAGTCAATATCGCTGGGGAGATCAGTAAGTCCGTGAATTGCTTCTTGGCCGGGGTTTGCTTGGCTACGCCCCACAAAATCCAGCCTGGGCTCACTGTTCGCCAGCGAGCCGCGAGTGGCATAGCGACACTCCAAGCCGCGCATTTTGCAGCGACTGCAATCTCCCTGTGCATCGCATTTGACTTTGGCTGTGCGACATGCCTCGCAGGCAGTCATGGGTCTTCTGGTCGATGATTTCCCATTAGGCGCCTCTCCGGACTGCCAGTTTAAGACTAGGGTCCCTGGAATGCGACCCTTGCGGCGATTATATTGCGACATTGTATAGCATGGTTTGGTTAAGCTCGATATACCTCTTCCCTCGCTGTACAGCGATGTTCTGTTTTGGAATTTAAAGGCATCCAGGTGATTTGGCAAATTCTTTGCAAATTGCGTGATAGACCAATCCATTTGGCCCCCCAAGACTTGCAGGGATTGAGGTTGCGTATTTGTCCTTTTTATTTATTGTAAGTTTTCTTCAATAGAGTCGTATCGATGACTATCAAAAAGGCTAAGAGGAGAAGTGGCTTGAAGTAGGGGGTCTTCACCTCTGTTTCCACAGCCTGAATGTCGACATTCTGCGGGAACTAACGTCACCCTGAGGGCCAAACTGCGACGATGTTATTCTCTCTTTTCTTGTATTATTATTAAAAGAAATGCCTTGCATCCTGCATTTTAATGGTTCCCAATTAATTTTTCGTCAAGGTTACCGTAAGTGTTAAGTCCCTGCTATCGGGTCCCATATAGATCTGGTCCACGGGTATGTTCCACGCTGGAGTAAGACATTCCTGTGCATCTATATCTATCCCACTTGCTTAAGTCACAATTAAGGTTGGAAGAGATAGCAGAGAATTGGACTCGTCAATGGGAGGTCTTGGGGCGTGCGCCAAGAGGAGAAACCGACGAAATACCAATTCATCAAAATACGATGTGATTAGGGTGAGTATAACCATCGATTTTGACTTGTTCTCCTTCTCTCTCCCGATCTCTCGTTCGAATATATACTCCCCTCTAAACAAACGAAACAATTTTGCCTCGAAGCACGACATCTGCAATATTCACTGTATATCTACGGCAAGATATATTCAGCATCGTGTGTTTTCAGGTTAGATATAGTACAATTTCATGAGTTCTTAATTTGATATTCTTGAGGTTAGAAGATTGGAAATGTAATCTGGAAGGACTGAGCTTTGCATGACTTGCGACTCGAGGTAACAAGGTGTCGGCATTACCTTACGAATACTACATGAGACCGGGTCTATCTTAATCCGACCCGATATCTATAATCAGATACATACATAGCGAAAAAAAAAGATAACGAAAGACAGTTTTCGGTATCTTTATTGGTCGATGAAAAGTGGTATTTATGTAACAGCAGAGAACGATCTAACGCTATTCGACGTTTAAGACGTACTAATCTCTAACCTCCCTCTCATAAGAGATTCTGTATTAATCACATGACTATAGACTTCTGTGGTGGATGTGTGATATGTACCTACCCGTGACCATTTACGATGCACCCAGGGTTAGCTTCGATCTAACACCTCTATACAGGTAAGTATATCGCTCCTTGATTTGTTATAAAGGAAAATATCTAATGGTATCTAGGGCGGCCGTAGTGAATTATTATAATAAAACTCTTATCAAGGTTGCTAAGATTCGGGCGAACCCGGAATACGTAGCTTATAGTACGCCTCGCTATATCTAAGCCATTACCGTAATTAACTCGAAATTTTATATATAACATTCTATCCTACTTAGTAAGATATCTCTTCCTAAGCGTCTCGTCACCTTAGAGAGACTGGGTCACCTTAGAGAGACTGGGTCACCTTAGAGAGACTAGTAACGTTAGCTAAACATGAAACTAGGCCGACCGATAAAAGCAAATAGTGTCGAAATTAGTAGTGATTTACTGTAAAAACTAAAAATCGCTACCAAAAAGTGTAACGGCATGGTGTTGTTAGCAATGTGCGTACTGAGGAGTAAATGTATCGGTCCCAGGCATGTTAGCCTGACGGCTGACATAGTGGTCTTTTTGGCATAGTTGGTAGCGTGTGTTGACCTGGGTGCACGCTCTCACGAAAAGGCAATTTCCTAGCCTCTAGATAGGGTTACCGTTATAGAGCCGGGTTTCTAGGCGCTAAGCCCGGCTACAGTTAACGCTATACTCCGGGTCCTAGGTTTACGCACATAGCTACGCGATAGCGTTTATTACCCCTCTCGCTTAGTAGAAGGTAATATTATATATATAGCGAACGGTTATAATTTATACATCAACTACCTAGATCCTCTCTAATGCGCGGATGAATTTATATAAATTATCCAGCTCCTACCGTTTTTATAGTTTCCTATAACCATAATCTCGTTTACACTAGTATCATAGACTTACTACTAGTAAAGCTTTCCCTTACGTTTTAAGTCTTAAGGCGTAACTCGTGGACCACGAGCTAAGCCTAGATAATCTTCTCGAGAATAATGAAGATTAAACCGTATTTTAGGTAGACCTGGCTTTGAACCTCCGCATGGGTCCCTACCCCGGAACCTCGAACCTCACCTCTTGAGGTGAGGTTCCAACCTTACTAACCTCCAACCGCCTATTAACCTCCAGAGGTTCTTTGAGGTTCAACCTCTATCGACCCGTATGAACCTGCATATACATAATTTCTTGACGCCTTTCCTCTTTTGGCTGGATAAAATTGATGATTCATCTCTGTTTTTTATAGCTGTTTCGTTAACTAATAGACTTTCCACTGAATACTTTATCAATATAATGAATTATAAAGATATATTCATTGAAAAGTAAATAGGAGGCGTGGTCACCTATAAATTATAGGTAATATTCGATGATATCGACGTGGTGGGTTGTTAATAGAGGTCATCGATAAAATGGCATGTAAAGTTGTGGATATATATATCGCAGACATTGTAAAGTATATGTATCTTTATTAGTAGAACTACTGTTCTTTAAGAAAACTATAAAGATGCAGTTCAATTCCCCTTATTTTAATATCATTCAAACCGTTATATCCTCTTCTATCACTTTGTCTTTTAGAATTCAGATTAATTGATCTAGATATACCGTGAATCCGGTTCAAATGTCCTAATTGTTAGACTTAGATATTCTATTTTTCCTATATTAAGGTTCTCGTTAAGGTTCGTTAAGATTCGTTAAGGTTCGATGAGGTCTATTAAGGTTCGTTAAGGTTAGTTGAGGTTTATTAAGGTTCGTTTCTATAGTGATCCACTATACTAGCGAATCAGATATAGATAGGGCTTATAAAAGTTGATATATCAATTTGAGCATTATGGAATAGGGATAAACAGATGCCCTAAGAAGACCCCGTAACTTCTATAGAATAACTAGTAAGTTCCTTATTATCTTCGCTAAGTTACACTGGTTTACTAAAGTTATCATGTCTTAGATTACCGACGGCTACGGCTACGTATTATCTAGCTTCGAAGGGTTACCTCTAGACGCGCTATAATACCTTACCCCTAACGATACGCTATCCTAACGCGAAAGCTAGTTTGATTCAGTTCTAGACCTTCTAGACCTTCTAGATAACTAAGTCCGATCTCGCGTAGGACCTCGGGCCCTAGACACCCTTACGCGAATCAAGCTAGATAGTATTAACGAGTATATCGTCTTTACTACCGATATGTCCGCGGAATTCGTTAACTAGTGGCTTTAAACCGATTTTAGTAAGAAAAAGCGGCTAAACTAGGAGGTTAGCCGTCGCGCAGACTGCTAGACTGGGTTTTAATAAGTTGCACATACTAAAGATAGAAAGCCTGGCGTTATGTGTAATCGGTGCCGTATAGTTCTTACGTATCTAGCTACAAATCATACTAGAAACTCATCGATATAGAAGTATCTTGATAGGCCAAGGTGTCGATGTCAGGACCCAAGTACTAAGCAGGTCTGACGATATATATCTCGCAGTCTATGTGAGACTGCGAGATGGCCAGTTCGCACCTGCGAACTGGACCCAGGGCTGAGACCCGCAATGCGAGGGCTCATGACCTCACATGACCCCACATTTGTATATAAACAGTTCAGAGGCTGGAGTCTTGGACTCCAGCGATTAGTTCAGCATTGAACCTGTCTACTGCTTTCTCCATTCTATTGCCCGAATCCACCTAAGTCCCAAGACCCTCGTAACGGGGTCTTACAGTTCTAATCGCTCAAAACACTTCGGATTTGCCCGATAGAAGGACCTTCGCAACCATGTCGCACCCTCACCGTACCCGTTTCCAGGCGCGAAGCCGGAACCCGAGCCTAGTCATCGAAGGAGACGATGATTTCCCGATCGATATCGGTGTGCCGACTCAGCAGAGTGAACCTGCGCGGCACGACACTTCCTCCGAAGAAGGTACCGCTCACGGTACGGTGGACATGGAGGTTGATTACGAAAATCTGACCCTGGAAGAGCTCGAGAAGGAGCTCGCTACGAAGGAAGCAGAGAAAAAGAAACGAGAAATCATCCAGAAACTCAAAGGGTTAAACAACCCCTCGCAGGATGAGACTCGTAGCGAGGATCTCGACCCGGAGACCCTCGCACTGCGACGTATTGAGGCTACCAGACTTCACGCGCCTCGTGAGGATACTCGCATCAAAACGTTCCACGGTCGCTCGACCCAAGAATACGACACGTTCCAGAATAGGCTGCGTAACTACTTCGATACGCACCCTGTCTGGTTCGCATATTCGCCGCATAAGGTGCTCGCAGCTTCGCAGTATCTCGCGGACGACAGACATAACGAGTGGCAATCTCACGTTGAGAAGCTCACCCGACAGCCGACCTGGGAAGAATTCTAGGACTTCTGCCTACGCTTCGTTAACGATCCCGAAAGCATCTATCGCGATGCTGTGCGAGATTATCACCGAGCGTATCAGAAACCAACCCAGAGTGTTCGCGAATTTGCAACGCAGCTAGATGGGATTCATCGACGCCTGCGACACCCGTACGGAGACGTACATCGCAAGGAACACCTATGGGCGAAGGTGCAAGAACAGGTGCGATCCGAGGCCATGAAATACCCGGAACAGCCAGAAACATACGACGGCTATATCGCGCACCTTTGCACAGTTGAGTCGCAGATTCCGGAAAGGAAGCGAGCAACAAAAAATGAAGCGACTAGGTTTGAGAGCAAAAATGATGCCAACCTTAGTTCGCGAATTACAAACGATAATTCGGGCACCCGTGCGGAATCGAACACGGGACCACGGCCCGCGGGGATGGCTCGTAGGGGCCGGAACCATGAAAAGAATTCCAATGGCGGCAGTGATGAAAGAAACAGGGGTTCTAAACGGAAAAGGGAGGATCACCTCGACACGAGTGCGACCTCGCACCCCTACATCACTTGCTATAACTGCCAGAAAAAAGGGCATTATGCACACAGTTGTCTAAGTGCACCTATAGATCAGTCACCGAAGACAAAAAATGGTTAAAGCCAATGCATGGGTTCGCCGCAGCATTGGGCTTAAAAACAGAGAGGCGAAGCGAATGGGCCTTTGAGTGCGAGGTCGAAGTGTCGACCCGCGAGGGAACTCAACTCGCAAGGGCGTTGATCGACAGCGGAGCTCAGCGGAGTTTTATCCATCAGCGCTGGGCTAAGCAGCACTGCGAAGATAGTGCTACGCCCCCTCGACTTGTTATTGCGATGGACGGACATGATGTCCAGTCGTACGGCGCGCACGATCTAGATCTAGAGATGCGTGATAGCGTAGGCGTGGTGCGAAACCACGAATTAACCTGCGAGGCCGTTGATATGTCGGGGTTCGACATGATCATCGGTATGGACTGGTTAACAGATGTTAATCCAGATATCTGCTGGCGAACGCGCACCTGGCGCTATCGCACTTCGCATCGGGAAGCGGAAAGGATAACTGCGGCCGCCTGTATGACAGATATTTTCTCTGGGGCAAATGCGCTAGCGGTGTATCCTCGCTTCCTCGCTGGGGAGAGGGCAATTCCGTTCTTTGCTGCGGTAACGGGTGGAGGAGCGCTCCCTATGCAGTATGCGGAGTTCGAGGATGTGTTTAATCCTGCGAACGCAGAAAGACTACCTGAGAATGCGGATCATGATCATGCGATCGATATGAAAGAGGGTGCGCAACCCCCGCATAAGCCGATCTACCCTCTGTCTGCGAAAGAGCTCGCAGTTCTGAGAGAGTATATAGACGAGTGTCTACGGCGAGGCTGGATTAGGCCTTCTCAGAGTCCAGCTGGAGCGCCTATTATCTTCGTGCCGAAGAAGGATGGCTCGCTGCGACTATGTGTAGACTACCGGGGTTTGAACGAGTTAACGATAAAGAACCGGTACCCGTTACCCTTGGTAGGCGAGACGATGGACCGTCTCGCAGGTGCGAAGATCTATACGCAATTAGATCTAAAAGATGCCTATCACCGGATTCGCATTCGCGAAGGTGATGAGTGGAAAACAGCGTTTCGCACCCGCTACGGACATTTTGAGTATACAGTCATGCCATTTGGGCTGGCTAACGCACCTGCGACCTTTCAGTCGTATATTAACCGCGCACTGAGTGATTTGCTCGACGTTTGCTGTGTGGTTTACCTCGATGATATTCTTATATATTCGCAAACTGAGGAAGAGCACACTCGACATGTGAGAATGGTGCTAGAGAGGCTCCGTACGTTTAAGCTATACGCTAAACTGTCGAAGTGCGCATTTCACACGAAGTCTGTCAATTTCTTAGGGTTCGTGATATCGCCCGAGGGGGTTTCTATGGAACCTGCGCGCATTCAGAATATCCTAGGATGGCCAGAACCAAAGTCTGTCTTTGATATCCAGGCATTTCTGGGTTTCGGGAATTTCTATCGGAAATTTATCGAAGGATATTCGCGTATTACGGCGCCGCTATCCGCGCTAACTAAGAAGACTGGAGGGGTGAAAGGCTTAAATAAGCGCACCCAGGGATTCCAGTTGACACCAGAGGCCAGAGAGGCCTTCGAGGAACTGAAGCGGCGCTTTACGTGCGCGCCTGTCCTCGCACACTTCGACCCTGATAAACCGATTAGGATCGAACCCGATGCTTCGGGGTTCGCAATCGCAGGGATAGCGAGCCAGCAGGACCACGAAGGCCGCTGGCACCCTATCGCATATTTCTCGAGGAAAATGATAGGGGCGGAAACTCGCTACGAAACGCACGATTCGGAGCTGCTTGCGATTGTTGAATCGTTTAAGCATTGGAGACACTATTTGGAGGGGAGCAAGTTTCCCGTCGTAGTGCTGTCTGACCATGCCAACCTGCGCTACTTCATGACGACGAAGGAGTTGAACAGGCGTCAGGCAAGGTGGGCTGAGAAGCTAGCCGCCTTTGATTTTGTGATTGAGCATCGCCCAGGTAAGAATAACCCTGCGGATGCGCCGAGTCGTCGACCAGACTACGCACCCAAGAAAGGGGAGTTTTTGGAAAACTCGCTACTGCCAACGTTGCAGGAGAAGCTGCGAAGCAGCCTAGGGGAAGAGTCCCCTAGGGATGCAGTTGCGATCAACATGTTGATTCAGAAGGGATGGCCAGTAATGGACCCAGCAACTGGCATTGTCAAGCCATTGTCGCGTACGGCGTGTGTGAAAAATTACAATAGTGGAGGGTGCGAAGGTAGCGACCTCGCAGACCCAGTAGAATCGTCGTTGCGTACGCCACTACCGAGAAGGGTGTGTGTGAAAAATTTCAATGACGAAGGCTGCGAGGAAAGAATCCTCGCAGGCCTAGTTAGTCCGTCGCTGCGTACGCCACGACCCGCGGGTGCGTGTGTGAAAAGTTACAGCGGCGAAGGGGGCGAAGGTAGTAGCCTCGCTGACCCGGACCCATCATTACGGACGCCACGACCGGAATGCGACGACAGGCCATCGTCGAGTACGGCGTGTGTGAAAAATTATAATGATGGAGGGCACGGAGAGAGTATATCCGTAGGCCTAGAGAGAGCGTTATTGCGTACGCCACGACCGAGAAGTTACGACGATAGGCCATCGTCGCGTACGGCGTGTGTGAAAAATTTCAATAACGGCGGGTGCGAAGGCAGAGACCTCGCACCCCAAAGAGCATGTCAAACCTACGGGGGCGCCAGTGCGCACATGCGAACCAGTGCGTCGAGGGAACGTGTCTCTGAGAACCACTGCCCACGGCGAGGGGACCCGTCGAGAAGACAGGACTCGCGAGAGAATCAGAATCCCAGTGGGACTGATGTCGAGAATGTGGATGCCTGCGATGGACTGCAGATGCCTGCGCGGAGGGAATGCTCTGCTGCAGATGAGGACCTAGTCGTTGGCGATACAGGAATTCTAGACCCCCTGGTGCCACGCCTCATAGTGAGTGTAGCCATGTTAGGCGAGACGGCCTATTCCACTCAGCTCAAAGATTCCATGGTAGAAATGATTCGAGCCGCGCAGGAGAGAGACCCTGCGTGTCGAGATCGTCTACGTCGATTGGAGGGTGAGAGCGACGGTGCGAGGCTTCACGGATCCGCCTGGGGAAGAACGTCCGATGGACTACTCAGGATGAATGACCGCGTTTTTATCCCAAAGATTCCCGCTATATGCGAAGAGATTCTGAGGATCCACCATAGTGATCCCCAAGGAGGGCACTATGCTGAGAAACGCACCCTTGACACGGTTCGCAGGCGATTCTATTGGCATGGAATAACTGAGAACGTAAGGGAGTATGTGCGCGAGTGTACCAGTTGCCAAATGAACCTGGCTCGCAGGCACAAGCCGTATGGCTCGTTACAGTCCCTTCCTACGCCGGTGAGGGTAGGAGAATGGGTTAGTATGGATTTCATCACCGGGTTGCCACCGTCAAGCTGGCGGGGGAGCACCTACGATGCTATCCTAGTGATCGTCGAGATGTACACGAAGTATGTTCTTTATCTCCCATGCACTAAGGAGATCGACGCACCTGAGCTCGCAGAGTTGTTATATGATCGCATGATACCCCTATGGGGTATGCCAGAGAATCTAGTAAGTGATCGAGGTTCCTTATTCACGAGTGAATTCTGGTCTACTTTTTGTTGGCTACTCGCAGTTAAAAGGCGCCTTTCGACGGCCTACCATCCACAGACCGATGGCCAAACCGAGCGGCAGAATCAAACCCTCGAGTACTTTCTGCGCAGTTACGTGAACTGGCAACAGGATGACTGGGCACGTTGGCTCCCAATCGCGCAGTTCACGTACAACGGAAGTATACATGCGACGACCGGCCTCGCACCCCACGAAGCATTGATGGGCTGGCGGCCGGACTTGCGAGGCAGTGTGCTCGAATACCCACAGGAGCATCATACGGATGCGGCCTCGCGGGTTGCCGAGATCACGGAGATGCGCGCGTTCATGAGGGACAAGATTGTCCGAGCTAAAGAAGCTATGAAGCGGCATTACGATGAAAAGCGCACCCCAATGAGCTTTAAGATTGGAGATTGGGTGTACCTGCGAAGAAAGAACTTCGCAACGGGAAGACCAAGCGCGAAATTAGACCACAAGATGATAGGTCCATTCGAGATCCTGGATAGGATTGGAACACAGGCGTATCGACTACGCATGACTCCTCGGTTCAGGTTGCTACACCCCACGCACCATGTGTCGGTGCTAGAACGGCATAAAGGAAAAGTTCCGAGCGCGGAGAGCGCACCCGCACCCGTCAATGTTGACGGAAATGTCGAATATGAGATCGACAAGATCCTTACGCACAGAGGTGCGAAGACCCGCACTTACTTGGTTAAGTGGCGAGGATACGAGGATGCGGAGGCAACCTGGGAACCGAGAGAGAGTCTCGAGAACACCGAAGCACTGGATGTATACGAGAAACGGAACTCGCAGGACGCGAGGAAAACTTCGCCACGTGCGAAGAAAGGTTCGCAACCTACGAAGGAAATTAATGGTGAGCGCGCGAAGCGCAAGAGACATTGATTTTGAACGACGGGGACTATCCCTCACTATCGCTCGCAAGCAGCGACGGCAGGGAGCGACCCAATGGAACCCATCATCGGACTGGGACCAATCGGTCTCATTCCCATCGGGAGGCACATTTGTACCACCCTCCCGACGGAGGCGTTGTGGGACCACCACCCGGACATTGTCGCAGGGTGGGGTTAGCTGCGAAGCCAGACTGAGCCGGCGAAGCCGGGGGCGCGAAGGCGAAACAAAATCCTCCTCAGAGGAAGACCTGCCAAAAAGACCACTTCATTAACTACTGCGAACCAAAACACGCACCGGGTCGGTGCCTGAGAAAAAAGGGGTGACCCGCGCCAAAGATCGGCGCCAAAACACGTGGCAAGTACCAAGATGGGACTAAGTGGCGCGCATGCGCGCGTCACGAGCCACCCAGCAACGTCAACAAACGCAAGATGCGTACAAACTGTGCCCAAAAAACGCGCAGCTGCGAGAACTATGGCTCGCCGTGATGCCAAAAGGTCACAAGAGATGACAAAACTAGAAAATGGGGATGCAGGACCAACAACTTACATGACGATGATGATGGTGGTGATGAGGAGAGAAGAAGAAAGAAGTTGGAGAACACATTGTTGACATCAAATTGGGTGTCTCCTTGTTTGTTAACAAACAGCGCACTTTCCCTCTGATCTTATCAACCCTCTCGCCTGATAACGAAGGACGCGCGCGCACGCGCACAACACCTCAACATTGACGAGGCATCCATCCCAAGTCTGCCTGCGAGCCTGGAAATCTAGGCTAACCCATGAGTGTGGCGAACCTGCGAGATGCAGGCCACGCACAGGGAAGTGGAAAACCTTTTCCCATGATGGTGGTTTTCCTCACTGACGCAGTGAGGTTTTCCATCTAACACATGGTTTTAATGGACCACTCTAGCCGCCTGCACATGACCACAACGGTCGCGGGCCGCGCCCTGTGAAGGAGGGGGATATTGTCAGGACCCAAGTACTAAGCAGGTCTGACGATATATATCTCGCAGTCTATGTGAGACTGCGAGATGGCCAGTTCGCACCTGCGAACTGGACCCAGGGCTGAGACCCGCAATGCGAGGGCTCATGACCTCACATGACCCCACATTTGTATATAAACAGTTCAGAGGCTGGAGTCTTGGACTCCAGCGATTAGTTCAGCATTGAACCTGTCTACTGCTTTCTCCATTCTATTGCCCGAATCCACCTAAGTCCCAAGACCCTCGTAACGGGGTCTTACAGTCGATAGCGAATTACGAAGAAGGGTAATATCTAGCAACTACTTAGCGACGCGGTATATTCGAAATAGCCTATATTCAATATTAATACTAATTATGAATTCACTATATTTTAGGCCGAGAGAAGACTAGCGCCTCTCTTTACCTAATAAATATAGGAATAGAAGATTCTAAACCTAATCACTGTATCACATTTACCCTTCCTCTTCGTCGAGCACCAAGAATTCTATAACCTTATTTCCTACGCACGGCTAGCACCTATATCACCGAGCGTTCTATTAAGAAAGGTGATTCGCGACCGCCTCCGGGGTTTCGTTATAGAGTATTAACAAGAGACACTATAATAGCTCTTATCTAGTACAAAAATGTCGATTGCGCTTAACTGCTAGACATCCCTATTTAAGCACGTATTTATAGCTATTATAGGATACTTCCTAGACTAGGAATAGGAGTATCGTGAGGTCCTACTTGGGTTTAAGCCAATTTCTAGATCTTATACTGGCGTGAACCTTAGGGACGTAGTTCTCTAGATCCTATAAAAGCACTAAATCGCTGACCGAGTGCTCGCGGTGACAACTGATAATGCGTCTAACAATAAGACACTTATCGTAGCAGTGAATGATTTAATTAAGAAGTTATATATAGAGACGGAATCTACGATTATCTAAGTGCCCTGCCTTACGTATGTTATTCAATTAAGTCTAGTTGATTTGCTTAGTAAAATCAAGGCTTCGCTAAAGAATAATAACGCCGAGATAGAATGGTCTAATGATCGTGTACGTTTACTTCGTGCGCGCTAGTAGAAACATGAGATCGCCGATACTCTAAACAAGGTATGCTTCTATTTATGAATTATAAATTATGATTTAATAATACTAACTATTCTAATTCCTAATAGGTCCGAGGTCTTACGGTTTATATTAACGGAAGCCCTTAACGTAAGGAAGCCTTCCTAAATACCTAGCCTAGTAATACGCTACGGCTTCTTCTAATCTAGGATGTTCGTATACGGTGGAATTCGACATTTCTAATGCTCCGACGGGCGAAGAGGCTTCATATCGTATTTAATAAGTTCTGTTCCGACTATAATCAACACTATTTTACATTAAGTGTAGAGGGGTAGCGATAGATTGACTATCTGCTTTATATTCTTTAGCCCTTTTTCACGCTTACTATGCTAGTTTATCGTACTAAAGACTCGAGTATCTACCTTGTCTTTAGGATTTATAATAAGCTCTTCGATTATCTTAAAAGATCGATAAGTTAGCTTCGTCGAAAGAAGGTTCCCTAGAAACAGTTAATACTTTCCTCCCTCGATACTACGAAAGAGAAACTAAAGAAATACTACGCCGAGATAGATAGTATCGAAGGTAATCTCTATATAATTAGGACGATCCTAGCGCCGTCGAGTAAGATAGAGTTCTTTTTAACAAGTGATTAGGACCTAGATCCTAAGACAGGAAAGGACTATAGAAAGGAATACCGCGAGAGTCTTTAGTCTTTTTTTAAGAGATATAGCCAACGTATACCATTAGAGATGATATAATCTAATAGCCAGTTATTCACAACTAAATCGGAGCTTAAGAAGGCCCTTAACGGCGATTCTTTATAACGATTAACTACTCCGTAGTACGACGAGCTCACTAAATATCTCTAGAGTGGTAAGTAAGTAAGCCTACTTTGTAAATTATATAACTAACCTTATCTAATTAGATACTATTAAAGGATCTATTCGGATTTTCTGGAAAGATCATTAGAGGGAATTCCCTATTCTTATAAGTATTGCCCGTGATATTATGTTAATTCTAGCGACTGGTGCCGGAGTTGAGCGTCTTTTTAACTCTGCCCGGGATGTATGCCACTACCGCCGGGGGTCGTTAAACCTAGAGACTGTTCGCGATATTATGTTATATATATGTATAACAAGATTCGATATTAAGGAGGAGTAGCGGCTGATTCTCTAAGAGTATCTTTTAGACTATGAGATAGCCGCTTCGGCCGAAGCACTTGATGTCTAGACATATGCTTTCGAGGCAATTAGTGATGATAAGGAGGATATTGAGATACGTCTTGATACACCGGCTACTATATCAATTACGCAAGCAACTCTAGACGCACCGCTACTCTTAGTAGTCGCCGCTAGAAAGCGGCCTATAGTTAATTCTGACGATGAGGAAGACTCTGATGCCGATGAATTTGCGGAACTAGATAAGAACAGGGCATCACCCTTACCTGACTTCCCTGATACGCAGCATCGTGCATCCGGTAGAATACGGAAGAAGTCGAGACTACTGGATAGGTATATAGCTTGATTACTTGAATCTTGACTCTTTAGAACTATAACCAGACACTGCACTATAGATATAATATAAACCATTGATAATTGAAAGTTGAAACCCTAATTCGAAGCTGAATCCATGATATGCACTAAATCCTCCTATAAGGGCATACATTAATGAACTTCTGTTTTATAATTACGAGAGAATACAGCCTATTTCTATATAATTTATGTAGTTGACCCTAAGTCACGTTTTTTACCTATTTGTCATGCTTGTTGAACCTCAGGTTCACCCGCGGGTAACCTCCATGAGGTTCGGTCCAAGATAGAACCGCCCGGAGGTTCTAGGTCATGGAACCTTAACCTCCGGGTGGGTGAACCTCCTTGAGGTTCGTGAGGTTCACCCGCGGTTCCTAGCCAGGTCTAATTTTAGGATTGTGTCCATTCATAAGTCCAGATCCTTCCTCGGGGGTCCGAATATACTATCACGCATCTCCTGCTAGCTAACGAAAGCGTCACGCACCCTCGCTTCCTAGCTTCCCTCAGAGAGTCTATATCGGAACTCTCGCTTGTCCCTGCCACAGCCAAATTTAACTCGCGATAGATCTAACTTTTGCAGCAGCGCGGGGTGCAGCACTTTACGCACGAAGGCGCCAAAATGTGCCGAGTGAATGCTATGTGTAAAGTATAGGGGGGTTCTAGTGTTTACAGGATAGGGCCTGTCAACTAGGTAAGACGAAGATGGCTCCGGAACAGATGTATTATGTGAATAGTACAGAGACTGATTCTTGGGGAACTTCCAAGTTCCCAAGAATGGACTATTTATCATTGATAGGAGCGGGGTAGAGTGGCGGTCAAAGTACGCTCTGTGATCGACAGTGACACGCTGGCGATAACCCGTCTCTATGACAGGACTCTGAAGATTCAGGATCCACTCCGTTACACTATGAAAAATTGGAATGCGAAGAATTAAGGTTACGCGAGCGTTTTTACACTTCCACGCGAGAGGAACTTGAGTAAAAAAGGATTTAATAGCTATATTGCTGCTCATAGATACCTTTGATAGTTCTATATTTGCAAATTTAACTTTTAGGTTCCCACATACATTTTGCACATCCTGTATTCAACCATGCCTAAAGTCCGGAAGAGCTCATAGGTCTGGTGGATCTGGACTAGACTTGCCAGCTCATTACCAATTCAAGCTATGTCCACAGACCGGCGGGGTGTTAGTAAGATCGGCATGCGTAGCAGGATGGGGCTGGCAGGGATGATTGATCCGACCTACATCCAGGGTAGCAGCTATTGCTTCAATCTGTATCGGGGATTCATGGAAGTGCCAATCAACAGTCTCTATGAGCTGAGGGCTCGGCAGCTCACTTACTTCTCCATGGATGAGATTTGTCAGTCAGTTTCCGGTCCGGGAAAGGATACTGTTTACAATGCAAGCGGTGAAAATGAGGATGATGAATGAGTTTTACTTTAGAAATGTTGAATTGCTACAAAGAAGATATCTAGAAAATGTGGTTCAAATCATAAGAAAGAGAGGAAAGAAACTGTCTCAGACTAACAAGTGGCTGCGCTCTGATAAGCTGATAAGCTTGGCGGCCAACGGCCCCCACAACATATCTTGAGCTATTTAAAAGGCCTAGTCGCCTAGCGGATAGCAGTGCAAAATTTGCCCATCTATGAGCAGTGATTAGTGAGCCTCGTTGTTGTATCAGTGCCATTTCAATCAAGCAAAACCTACAGTAGAAAGAGGAATCTGGGGTGGCCAAAAAAACGAAGCTCGTGGCAACTTCGCTCGCTTGACCAGGGCGACCTAAGCTTTTACCTGCGCCCAAGTCTTTCATTGACTCGGCATCGCGTGTGTCGGCCTGGATAGGAGTATAAATGACTCCAGGGCTTATCCGTGTTAGCAGAATGGCACCAGAAAGGAAATCTTATTGGGCACTTACGCGACCGCATTGACGCGAATGCCCTTGGGCATGAGCTGCTTGGCCAGGGATCGTGTAAACCCAACAATAGCACCTTTTGTCGCGGCGTAATCTACCATGCCGCTAGTGCCACGAAATGTCACCACAGAAGTATTATTGATGATTCTGGGTTGGAAGAGTTAGTCGAGCGGGAATTGCAAATAGTATCAAGTAAGATGTCATACGAATCGCCCTTGGACATGTGCGGAAGGGCGTATTTTGTGATCGCAATCATCTGCAAAATGTTCGATTGAAACGTATCCTCGACTTTCGCGAGGTCAATCTCAGCAAAGTTGCTGCACGAATACTGCTTAGACGCATTATTAACAAGCACATTGAGGGCTCCGTGCCTGTTGCGCGGCAGATCAGCATTCTACTCAGCAAAAAGTAACGCGCAGCACATACTGCTGAAGGTGTTCCTCCACTGCTTGACGACAAAATTCATATTTCCTTAAGTCTCCAGGAATGAGGTGACATTTTTTGTTTTCAGCTTCAACCATTTTCTTCGTGTCTTCCGCGTCGCGTTGCTCTTGCGGTAGATAAACAATAGTGATGTCGGCGCCTTCTCTCGCCATCAAGATTGCCACTGATCGGCCGATGCCCGAGCTAGAATATGTCAGAGCAAATGAAACATTGGAGACTTAGGGCTTGAATATGGAACATACTCTCCGCCAGTGATGAGGACCTTCTTATCTTTAAGCTTATTCGCGCCAATATATTCAGTGGGCCCATCGCTCCCATCCAGCTTTGTGACCTCGCTGGATGGTGCCATCTTTTGTTCCAATCTTCGGGGTGATGGTGGTCAGTATAATTCGCATTTTGAAACAGTAAAAACCAAAAAGAACGAAAAATCTAGATACCCAGGCTTGTTTTGACTCTGGCTTGCCTGAGGTGGCTTGAAGGTATTTTCGTGAGCAGACATTTTGTGCCTTTTTTCGCGAAACTGTGTTGAAAAAATTCAATTGTTCATGAATTATAAGCCCAAGATATATACTTGTTACGGCTTGTTGGTGACGTCAAAACCAAAGTGGTTCGCGTCGTCATCCTTACGTCAATTTTCCCTTCGCCAAAAGATACCGGAGGGATCACTCATAGAAATGTTCCAACTCGAAATTTCCTAAAGCTTTTTGGTGCCAAAGCGAAGTTGTAAAATCAACCGTGAAATATTTTAGAAGTGTAGTTCAGGGATATCCATTAGCCGGGCCAAAGCCAAGAAAGATCCTTGCCACCACGATTCGAGCTTACGTCGGATTTCATTTGAAACCGGGATGTTGTGTTATATTGCCCTGGCTCCCGTCTCCTGCTCTAACAATGATTTTATAAAGTCTGCCAAAACAATCGGCGTCATGGCGTCATGGCTTTTTAATAATGCTGATGGTAAAAATGCCGCCTCGGGTTACGGCTAGTCCGTACGTAACGTCCTAATAAGTTGATATACTCATGTATTTGAAATATAGCAATTAATTTGCAACTTAGGTTGATTGACTTCCTCCATATCGTGGCTCCCAGTCGTCTGGCTTTTCCTCTCTCATTGGTCGTTATTGTTCTACCTTGCATCTCATGATCAATCAGCAAGATGAATGCTTCTTCTATCTTTCAGTCCTTCTTTTAGGGCTGATGCGCGAAAAGCGCGCGTCTTCCAGTGTCATACTGTCAAGAATAGGAGTTACAGGCAAAGTAACCGTGGATCTGTGCATTAGAAGAGGAATATTTTAGTGCATGCCGTATGCTCAACGAAGACTTCGACCAGCCGGGAATAAAAGCGCAAGGTTGTCACACAGATATAGCCGAGTATATCCAACAAAATACGAAGAAGAAAGGTTCCCCTGCTCCTTGATAGAAACTCCGCCGATGCCCTCTGGCAAGGCTCATGAGCTCTCCCAGCATCCGGAAGGACTTATATATTCGTACTGTCCAGATTCCAGACAGGGTTAGGGAGCGAAAGCATTGTATGACAGACGAGCTTACAGGGCTTGCCGAAACACTTAACAAAATTTTGGATGAGCTGACAATCCAGTATAACCTGCTCGAAGAGCAGGTGGCCGAGCTGACTCAAAAGCTTGGGAAAGCGAAGATAGCTGCAGACTCAACATCCTCAGATCACTCATAAAATGCTCAAACCCCTGTTTACTTGCCTATAATTCTGAATTATCCTTCATTTACGTGCTGCCGTATTAGGGCTTGATCAAACAAGCAAGTGGATCACGGATAGTCAGATATAGGCCAAATTACATCTGGTACGTCTAGACTTCTTTTCTTTTTTTCACATGCTCACCAATGGCCGCTTTGAGACCACTTAGAATTGATTAGACATACCTCTGGGCAGCTAGCTAATAAGCTCCATGGGAAATTTTGGAGTTGATTTTATCGTGACGTCATGACCACCGATCGGTGGTCCATATCTGACCTTCGTGCGAAATATACATTGATAAGCCTCTTCCGATCGGCGTCCGCTATCTTTGTTCTGACCAAAGTTTTCATAAATGTCAGCTTCTGATATGGTAACTTACCCAGTAAGTAGGCTTTGTCAGGCATGAGATTGCTAAAATCTTTTCAAGGAAACTAAAAGTCGAGGGGTACCTCTCGTTGCCGTGTCAACTACCTTAATTTTCGTCGCCACGACCTCGGTGTTAATCAGACTTATTGGACGATTCCTCATTCTACAGACTTCTGGGAAGGATGATTGGTGTGTTCTGGCGGCTTTAACTACTTCCATTGCAACCCTCGCATCCATTGCAATAGGTCAGCAAGAACCTACTCGATAGAAAGAGCATGATGCTAACAGTACCCGGAGGAGTGCTACATGGATTAGGGGCACCTGAGTCCAGTGAAAACTTCGATGATGACACCCTGGGGAAGGTATGCAATTCTTTATTCCTCGTTTCATTAAGGACTATAGTCAACACATATGAAGATACGACTAGCGGTTCAGGTTCTATACACAACGTCTAGCGGGCTAATTAAACTTTCAATATTGTTTCTTTATCGCCGCATATTTCCCAACCTTCGCATGTGGACTACGATCTCAATTGCTATTATCGTCGCACTAAGTATTGCATTCATATGTGCTGCAATATTTCAGTGCAAACCGGTGGGAAGGCTCTGGGGCCCCTCCGATCAGGGGGGGATATCCTGCATTGCAACTCTGGCCTTTTGGTGTGACGTTGCTGTTGTGTATCTTGTTACGAATATTTGGGTCGTATGTCTCCCTCTCAAGAGCATTTACGGTCAGTTGTCCCATCAAGAGCCAAATAAAGACTTACAATACCATTGATTGACTCGTCAGATAGGTCTCCACCTCGCTTGGTCCAAGAAGTTGACTATCATCGTTTTCCTTTCCTCGGCTGGATTTGTGTAAGTTTTTAAATTCTAATATGAACGTGGGCGGGGGTGGGCATCAAAACTCACATTGGTCCAGGGCTTGTGTTGCGGCCGCTGTGCGACTGGCCTATGTGGTCTTACTTTATAAAGGCCACAATGCTTCCTGGGATGTTATTCCCATATACTATTGCTCCATGGTGGAGATTTCTGTGGCACTAATCGCTCTAAGTGTTCCGCCTATCAGATCACTACTGAAACTGAGACGGCAGCATATTCACGATCCAAGGGTAAAATCCCGCAGCACTAGGTCAGGAAGCTTAGTATAAGCATTCCTAAATGGTTTTGTAGAACATGATATCTTCTGATCAAAGCCTTGGGCGAGCTAAGAACTACCTATTCTATGGATGGGTGGACTACGGGCTATCCTTGTCCACGGTGATGATATTATGATATATGTTCGAGGTGGCTAAATCTTGGTGGATGGTATATAGTGTGACATGTATGTACAAAAAGTAAGTACAGGAAAATCAGAAAATGGGAGGTCTGAGTCTGCTTATATTGGTTGGATCGCCCCTTTGGCGGATGAACATGAGCTGCTACTTTTACACATTTCTGCCGCATTGATATGCGTTTTAATTCTGGCTACAAAACAAGCGATGCACTTTGATACATGCAACGCAAAACGTAATCCTTAATTGATGTTGATGCAGATGGTAGGCTTGACTTCACTTCACAATGTTGCACAAAGTCTGCCAAGTCCAATTGCAAATCCTCGAATCGTAGGTTTTTGCTAGCGGATGAAATACGAGATCTGCCAGGCGATATCGATGGGACTGCGCGCTGACTGCCCTATACCCCCCAACCATCATCCCCGAACCCTCAGGAAGCATGATTTTGTCTATCGATTCTGATTCATTCGGAATTCCTTGCGCAAAGAACCCCTCTCCAGTAGGAGTAGCGACAGAATATGAATACATGCAGATACGCTTTTCTGTTCAATCAGTCATATTATGTGACTAAATTGGTCCCTTGCTTGTATCTTATTAGATAGGATACACTCAAGCTTCAAAGTGACTGCCACCATTACCAAAAATTTGACCTCTAGAAATTAAAGAAACTCCTTATATGATAACTGGGATGTTTGGTCAAAAGCGAGGGACTGGCTGGATATGTGCGAGATCTGCACTCCATCACCTCCCCCCGCTTCTACACCAACTGTCGAATGTGGTCATGCAACCAGTATCGATGCTATGCCGAGGGCTCGATCTGAGAAGCCACCGAAATAAGCTCCCGGCAATGGCTGACGCTGGCATTACACTAGAACTGAAAGGAATGCACCATCTCCCACTCCGGACTGGTCTAAAGTAGAGTGAGCTCCTCTCCCACTTCCAGCGGTCGGTCTTCCGCGACGCAATCTTCGAAGCGCTTCATATCAAATACCAAGCTAGGTTTGCAGGACTGTTACAGAGGACAAGGTCAGAATTCAGCTCAATTTGCGAATTTCGGCCCGTGGCGACGCTAGATAGGTTGTCTAGTCCCAACGGGGATGGCGGTGGTGATATTGGCAAACAGAGCTCCAGCCAGTAAGGCAATCAGAGACTGCGCTGAGGACTGGAATGGTCGGTAGCCTTTAAGGACATGGAGGCGATCCAGATGGCTGGCTGGATTGTAGCTCGTTCTCCTAGATTGTGCGGATCGTAAGATTCTGACGAATAAATTGACGTATAGACCAAAAAAGATGATTGATCTTGAAGGGAATGAGGAGAGTTATCGAAACATTTAAATATTAGATAAGAATTCTTGGAGTACACCAGAGAAAGAACGATAAGCAAATGTAGAGCCTAACTCTCTTGGGCTGCGAGAGAGTGCAAGTCTGACCACCCCAGCACCACCAGTCGACCTCACTCACCATATCTCTCGAGTTATGGCAGCCAGAAAATCGAGCGGGGCCAAAGAACTGTATCAACACTTTGACATTTCCAACATTGGAAATCTTTCCGCATGTACAGCCTGGGTCGCTCCTGCTCTGCTCCTACTCTCCTAGAATTATGGCACTGATATTCTCATCTCCAGGATTCCCAAATGCCCTCTTCTTACCCTCCAAAACGCTGGAAGGCCAAATAGCACGGCCAGATCGCTTTCCATCCGTGATTCCCCTTCCGACCGATCAGAGGGCCAGCTTCCGTTAGTCATGAAATCTTGGAGAAACTCAAGAGCCGACTCACCTCCTCCAAATAACTCGGACTATTGTAACACTAAACGGTAAACAGAAGACCAAGAAGTGGCAGAGAGGAGATTCAGTTGGAAGGTGTTAAAAAGGAGTGGATCCATCGATGGGTTGTTGCATATACATCTATCTTCGAATCACCTTTGGCAATAGAACGGCCCAGCTTACTAGGGTATTCCGATTTAACCTTACTAGACAACGTTTTTAATCTCTTGCTAAAGAGCGAATGTTTTACCTTAACTCAATTAGACCATTGCATTGTTCTAAAAGAGAGCTAATGATGAACTTGTTTCATGTGTAGATATAAATAGTCTCGCATAAATAATCTCTCATTGTAACATAGACGCAACGTACAGCAATATATGATATGGGCAATTACTGAGTCAGAGAGCTCTCCAAAACACAAAGAGCAAACCAATATTGTCCCAGCCAATAGTCGCGTAAAGCGAAACAAATCCTAGTTTAGGCGAAACCGCGGGTGGCGGAAGCGCCAGGGGGACTGCCGCCGCTGCCGCCGCCACCACCCATGCCACCAGAACTCTCGTTCTCAACACCACCCTGCTCAGTGTAGTAGGCTGCAGGGGTAACACTACTATCCTTGGTTGGGTCGATACCAACAGAGATCCACGCAAAGATTCCGTCAGAAACATCATCGCCCAGATAGACATACTCCATAAAGGGATCAATGGTGTCAGCCTCCTCGGCTAGAATTGAGTCGTTTGCGTTAGTAGTCAAGTCCTGGGTATTGGTAGAGTATGGCGAAGTCTCCTCGACGGCAGCAATGAGATCCTGGTCGAAGAAAAGCTGGCCAACATAGGACGAGTGCGAGGTGTACAGTCCAGAGATGGTCCCATTCGCAAGAACTTCAGTCTCATTAGCAGGGTGGGTGAGAACTGTGACTATAGTAAGCAAATGTTCTAGTTACTCTTAAAGACCACATCTGAAAAAAGTGGCGTTGGAGATAGAAAAAGGATGCTGGGTTCGGGCCATACCATGGATGTGAGTGGCACGGCTGGTGTAATGGCCAGGGAAGGTAGACTGGAAATGAACTACTCCATTTTCATCACTCTCCTGAATACCCCGAAGGAAAGTCGAGTTGATATTCAGCTCATCGGAAGAGTCACCATTGCCGCTGGAGACAATGCCCGAGTAGACACCCTATGAGAGTCAATAATACGCGCTTTGTGCCAGTAAACAATAGAGATAACCCGTGTTCACTCACAGTAGAGTTGCAGTGCCACAGATCCACATAGATCTCCGGAATAGGCTCGCAGGTGTTGGTGTTGATCAACTGGATGTTCATATAGAGTGGAACACCTTCTTGAGTCTCCGCGATGTTCTCGCGAACGAGTTCACCAGTGACATCTAAACAACGTTAGTATAAGCTAATATCCCAAAGAAGAACACTATATCTCACAGTAAGGCCCTTGGGTCACATCGGGTCCAAGGATACACGTAGCCTCGGAGCCGAACAAGACATTCGGATCGGTAGACGAGTCCACTCCGGTCAAACTAGAGTGGTGCGAGGTACTCAAAGTGCTATTGAGACTTCGTGCCTTGAGATAATGACCAGCTATATGTTTGTTAGTGCTAGCTCGTGCTCAGGCTTTAGGGCTTCGGAGCTTACTAGATGCAAGGCCGCGACTGGCACGTAAGTTTTTGACAGCATGCTGACGGCGAGCAACGCTTCGGCTTTCATGGCCTCTAGCCTTGAGCTTTGAAGCACATTGGGCAAGGCTGCGCGATTGAAAAGGAGCCTTTTTGAGGAAGGCAGCCCGCTCAGCAGCTTCGGACTTGACATCGTGTCCAGGATGAGCGGAAACAAGGCTTGCCAGTCCAGCAAGACCAACGGCAAAAACTGATGCGAGATAAACCATGATTGGTGTGTCAATGAGAGCGAAAGATGTTCGAAGCCTGGTGAAAGTCTGCAAAGGAAGGTAGAGTGAATTGAATGAAATCAAAAACACCATAGCTGGGCAGCGTGGAAGCCTTTTATGTCTTCTCCGTCGCTCTACGGAAGATATCCACAGCGGAGGCAAGCCCCATTTAGAATAGCTCCTCTTGTCCTAAACAGTCTCGTTATGAAGCTGACGAATCTCTGTCTGCTTTGACAAATGAAACATGGAAGATTTCTCAGCGGACAGGCTTTGTAGAAGCTGCAGGCCCCGCAGCGGAGTTCTAACAGTCCATCAATGAATTGAAGGCGTTCTGCGGAGTAATGTCGACGATCGATGGCGAAAGGGGCCATGCCATGGTTCGGTAGGGATTTGAGCCAAATTATGATGAATACACCGTCGATCATGCTATTACTAGTGCCCCCTGCCAAGCGGAAAAGAGCCATTCATGTTTGGGCTGTTTTCAACCGAAGCAAATCATGGGCCGTACCGAGTCTGATGCTCGATAACAAGGCTTGGGCTGAGTGGGCCTCGGCTCAAGCGATCGACAAAGATGGCAAGCTTTGGTTCGGTCACTGATATGAAACTTGGGAACGACCGTTTGAAGCCAAATGCACTCAGGAATGGCTACATGGTCATTTAGCAATCAATATGATGCCCTTTTTTGTCCGTTGGTGGCGGTGCACTATCGTATCTGGGTAAAAAGGTAACTACTCTATTCCTAACTCAGCACGGATAGGGTGAACAGAGTGACAGGTAAATTCCTTGTGGATATGCTCCAATCAAACTTCAAATAAAATTAATATGCACTGTAACAATCAGGCAGGGGCTTCGTGGACGCTTGATGTTAAAGTGTGTGGTATACGTATTCAAGGGTCTTGGCGGCCCCGTCCCCTGCATAACAGTCAGCGGAGAATCCAACTCCGAAATCTTGGCTCCCGAACCTTGGCCAACGGTAAATCTGCCACTATGCCATATAAATGAGCAGCCTCGGAGCCAGTTTTATAGACCTAAATAAACATTATCTGAAGTTTTCCATGCAAGCCAGTCGAAATTATAACCATGCGCCCAAACGCTTGTCAAAATCTGTGTGCAAAGCAAAAGTAAAGATTTTACCAAGGCGCTGACTTATTGGTATCACGAGGCCTTGCTATTGCTTGCTGTACCAAAGATCTGCCGGTGCTTAAGGCTGTCAAAACTTTTGGGAAGGGCGGTATGTTTTGACTGCTGATAATTGTCCCACTATTCTCTATTTTCCTCTCTAGTTGGGCGGCTTACAAGGTCACGGTGGCGACACTATTTTATATTGCTGGAAGCACATGAAGGGAGAAATCCAAAGGAAAGTTATTAGAAGATTATGGTACATGTAACTTCGTGGATATCAGAGAAATGTCACATAGAAAGCGTCAACGCATGATAGAGGCAATAGCAGCAAGAGTCACTGTCTACAGTGAGCCAAAGCTAAGGTGGGCAACAGCCTTAGAAAGTGTCATGGGAAGAAAACCACGGTGATAGATTAGACTTCCTGCTGGGTGACGGTCGGTGCAACACCAGCCTTCTCGTCGACCATACCAATCTCGGCGGCAAAGGTGGAATGGGGCTTCCACTTGGCTGAGGTACGAGGAGTGGTCTCCTCCATCATCTTGTCGACTTGCTCCAGGGTGAGGCCCTTAGTCTCAGGGATGAGGAAGTAGGTGTAAATAAAGGCACAGGTGCACAGCGCACCCCAGATAAAGAAGACCTTGGCACCGAGGTTACCCTTGTCCGCATCCACCATGTAAGGTGTAATAACGGCGATGATGCAGTTCCAGAGCCAGTTGGAAGATGTGGAGAGCGCAACACCACGAGACCGGATAGGCAGAGGGAAAATTTCACCGATCACAACCCAAGCACCGGGACCCCATGTGCTGGCAAAGAAGAAGATGTAAATGCAAATGAAAGCGATCATCGCGCTGACAGCCTTCGGGTTGCTGCCATCGGTGACACCGATGATGGCGACGATGAATTGGCAGATGACCATTCCCAAGGCACCCCAAAGAAGGAGAGGGCGACGACCGAACTTCTCGATGGCATAGAAGGATAGGGGGGTGGAAAGGACATTAACAATGGTGGTGATCATGCTCAACAAGAAAGGATCCTGAATTGTTCCAAGCTGCTTGAAGAAAGTAGTTCCGAAGTAAAAGATGAAGTTAACACCAGTCCACCTGTAGATGGTTAGTTTCCAGCTACATAAAGGAAAGAATAGGTGGAGTAGACTTACTGCTGCATCATCTGAAGCGAGGTGCCCAAGATAGTGCGGCGAATGTTGCTGTTGGGGTGCCACAGGCTGCCACGGAAGCAGTTGAACCAACTAGTGAAGTAGCCGCCCTGGGGGATTGCCAGGAGCTCGTATTGGTTGTTGGCGTCGATTTCATTCAGTTCCAGCTCCACAAACTCAGAATCTGCGGGTTGACCGCGGATACGAGCCAAAGCCTCGCGAGCCTTGTCCATCTGGCCCTTGCGAATGTAGAAGCGAGGGGATTCGGGGAGCAGGAAGAGACCAATAGCGAGAATGATGGCCCAGAGCATCTGGAGAGCAATGGGGATACGATAGGCGCCAGTGTCGGTTCGGTTTTGGGTACCGTAATCCACGCATGATGCCAACATCAATCCAATAGTGATGCAGAACTGGTAGCCAGAGACAATGGCCCCACGAACCTTACGGGGTGCAATCTCAGACATATAGAGAACGATGACAGCGGAGACAAAACCAATACCGAATCCGGCAATCAAACGACCCGCGACCAGAAGTCCCAGGCTGCTGGCGGCGGTTTGCAGCACAACACCAATAATGAAGACAAGACAGCCAGAGATAATGGTAGTCCGACGACCAAACCAATCAGCCAGGTCACCGGCAATCAAAGCACCGAAGAAGGTACCAGCAGAGAGAATAGAGACGATCAAGGACTTTCGGGAAGCAGGGACGACGAAAAGCGACTCCGGGGTGGTAGCAGGGTCCTAAACCAACGAGAATCAGTGAGAGTCGAGAGGCATCCATGATGAAGGCGATACTAACAAGACCCTCATACTGGCGAATGAATTTCTCCATTCCCAAAACACCACTGATATAACCGGAGTCATATCCGAAGAAGATACCACCGAAAGCAGCAAAGGCACAAAGCAAGTAAGCCTTGAAGGTGACCGGGGCCTCGACACGCAGAGTGTCCGCAGGCGCGGAAATGACTGCACCACCAGGCATGGTAGCTAGTCGATTTGATTTATTCAAATGAAGTGTGTTCGAAACCTTGGCCAATAGGAATCAGGTGGTTGGATCTTAAGAGATCTAGCAACAGGACGAGTGAGGAACGTTGACAGTAAGATGAAAGGAAGTAAGTTGAAAGTTGGTGAAGGAAAGAAATTGAGACTGACGGGGGGAGAAAGGGAGGTTTATATCCTGAGGAGAAGTGCCGCTTGAGGTTAATCCCAAGAGCATTCCATGTCCAAAGAAACCCCCAAAAATACCAAAAAGTATAAACACACCTAGTCCGAGACTGGTTGGTCTATTATTGTCGGCAAGAATTGAAGTACCAAAATCGGCTGGAATGGCATTGAACGGGGCCTGTGTAGCCAAGTCGGCCCTGGAAATGTCATCGCTTATTGAATACCACGCGACTAATACACGGCAGTGGGAAACCGGGGAAGTTACTGCACGGCTCAAGCCGTGAATCGCTTAAGCAGACTCTGATTGGTTCGCGTGTGGTTTTTAAGTGTCTGGGGGAAGAAAGACCCTGTGTGGTAGATATTTCTAACGATCATTGGCCAGAAGTCCACATCTAGAACCATGGATAATCCACCGTAACCAAAAAAACCGCCAAACAATAGCCAAACAGAGCCTCGGGTCTAACCCGAACCCTCACTACTCGGCTCCGGAGATGGCCACTTCGGGACTCGAGTCCGCGGGGACATCAGTTATGATTGGCTTATTTGAGTTAGGGCCGTACGCCACGTGCCTCGAAAGAATTGTCTGCTTTTCTTTTTTTTTTCCTTTACTTTGTTCGATTTTCCCCGTGTTTTTCCCTGGTATTATTTGAATTTTCTACCTTTCTTTTCCATACATCTTGTACTACTAGTCCCTTTTTTCTAAATATGTACATACTAGACTCTATGAGTCCAAGGTTATTTTCATAATGGCTCGGCTTCACTTCGTCGCGTGAGTCTCTCTGCTGACCTAGGACAATTCATACGTAAACATGGAACCTGATGATAGGACTCGGAATCCTATCCTAGTAATTTACCAATGTCACATTGAAGGCAAGCCGTGTAAAGCACAGACTTTCATGAACGCCACGAAATCACACTGTCCATTCTTTTCTAGTAAGAAAAAAAGGGTCTTGGCATAAGGCGGGCTGACTACGGCGTATGCAGTAGTAACCTTGTCATAAAAGTGAGTCAAAATTTTCTGTGTTCCGAGCGATTTACTTTCCATGAGCATGTTCTTGTTACAGAATACGTACATGTATGTGAGAAACAAAAGAGAGAAAATAAAAAGTACAAGGTCAACCTAAATCTGATCGATCAACATGTCGACTTGACTATGGCTCGCGCAGCTCGGGCATAACCGAACCAGTCTTCAGTGCCAAGGGAGTTCCACCAAACCCCAGAAATACAAGATTTCTCATGGCTTTCGCTCCGGGGAAAGGAGCCAGTCACACGCGGAGGTGACCACTTTCCAAGGAAACTTTAGCCGTCAAACCTTTTCATC
Organism: Penicillium soppii; assembly: GCF_028829465.1. Lineage (NCBI taxonomy): Eukaryota > Fungi > Ascomycota > Eurotiomycetes > Eurotiales > Aspergillaceae > Penicillium > Penicillium soppii. The sequence continues at coordinate 4,956,293 of NW_026643235.1, read as the reverse complement.
TCCGCGTTTCTTCTTGGCTCTCACGTGGATCCGAAGTTTTTTTTTCTCACTGATACATATGCGAAGTTATGTATCGCCACAATACCGGGCTATTATCGGATGTGCTCTTGAACTATACTTGCCATCTACAAGTTTTGATTGTGGCATCCTATTCGAGCACACAAACTCGAACATTTCTATTATAAGCCACCGAAACCTCCGCCCCCTGACACTCTCCAGCAGCCAAATGCAGTAAATGCTGCGGTCTATTACTTTTTGTTACGTGGGAACATGCCATGTTCCTTTGAAATGAAACAGTGGGCACAGTACGGTACGATCATATGGCCCGATGTTCTGGACAAAGTCTTGGGCATTCCGACCGAGAAACGGCTCCTGTCAAGAGCCGAGGGTCCCTTCTCCGGATTTCTCAACATGCCGGTGAACACTTTCCGTTAGAAGATTGTTCAATCGCGGGTGGTCTATATTATACTTTACTGGTTTTTTGTTGACCAACGAGGATTCGGTTGTTCCCGAGATATCTTGGGGAGTATAGGATTTTCTGGAGTAGTCTCCGGTTCCCACGGGTTTTTTATTCCCGGGGAATACTACCCCAGAATTTGGTCTCGCCGAACGCCGAGGGCCGCATTAAGCACCCGGTGAACCTCCCTTAATTTCAATGAGTTTTCTTCTTGATGAGGTTACACTACAGCTGCAGAATAGGTAATACTCATTTTTTCAGAGAAGTGAATTTTAATAGAGGTGATATATCTTGGGCTTAGGCCTCTCGTATCTATCTATCTAATGGATCATCAAAGGAATGCGATCATGCATGATCCCTGAAGACAAAGTCATAAAAGCATAAAGGATCATGACTGACAAAGGGAAAGCATCTATAGCCAGATGGGATTGCTGCTGAATCCAGCACACTCTTTGTTATGTAAACTCTTTTTGGCTCACAATTCGGGTTGCGGACTATGAGTCGTCAATGAAACACTTTCTTTTTGTCGTTCCTTCCGTCATTCTATTGGTCGATTCTTACAGGCCCAGAAAAGACGATAAAATGTCAGTCAAACCTGGATGTTTTTGACCAAGTCAATTCTTATTGAGAATGCTACCCTACCTGTGTCTCGCCACATTTACGTAGGTACAGCTGTCGGGTGTTCGTTTGTGAAAAGACTGAACCATTTTGACTGCCTCGATCATTCTAAAAATTTTTCATTTTCACAGTGGAAGTGAAGGTTAACATTTGCGAGAGACCACATCTCGAGACCGATCAGTTCACCCTGCGCTTGCCAAGGCTCGATTTCTTGGACGTAAATATTGATAACCTGTCCCCAAACGCTGAATCACGTCGCCAGACCGCTTTGGACTTCATCCAACTGAAGTCCCTTGCGATTCAAATATCCCGGGGTGCAATTGAGACTTCCTCTAAGTGCTCCGGCCATTGACAATATTTCAACGTCCATTCTTCCTCTGCGGCAATACTAGGCTCAACTTTAAACCCGAAAACCGGTTTGCCCAGGCTTCGAGGTTTCTGGTGGACCTTCCCTGCTTCCGATATGATATAGGCGACATGGACGGCAAGTTGGTTTAGTGCATAAACTTGGTTCGCAGAGACACCAGTCTAGTACGGACCTGGAAAGAACAGATTAGGAAAGCCCTTTAGAGATACTCCTTGGAAGGATGCCAGTCCACTCTGCCACTTTTGTTGTAACGTTTTGCTGCCACGCCCAGATATGGCGATGCTCCCGCGGTCAGCACTACCTCCAAGACTGTAGCCGGTTCCCAACATGATAGCAACCAAATCAAACTCAACATCGTCGACGATCATCCCCCAGTCTGTGATAAATTTAACCCATTTGCCATTGATCCCATCAATCGAATCGAACGCAGTGAGCACAAGCAACCTAACCACTTGCGCAAGGAGTGTATGTTGACTCTACTCATCAATGCCTTTATCTGTCTGCTCACCATACTGACTAAGATAAAGAGCCACGCTTAAATGCCGGGGTCAAGTTACTGTGCTTGCTACCGTATTCGCCTGATCTAAACCCGATCCAAAAGTTCCTAACATAAGGAATATCCTAGATGTTAAGAATGATAATTACGCGATTTATCATGGCTCATCAGCGATACACCGGCAGGAAAAAGCTGGGTGGAACTATTGCCCAACTCGGAATGGTGTGGTTCAGATGGGGCGCTGGGAAACAATGCGAGAGAGAATAAAGGTAAACTTGGTATCCAAAATACTTAAGCAAAGGACGGGCGCAGTGGCAACTGCCAATTACGAAGAGCTACAACAATCATTTGATCAGGATTGGGGTCTGGTCACCAAGCAATGGAGGTCGGTCTCACTGTATGACACAATACTACACCATGTCCTGGTAGCTTCTAGTAGAATTTTATCGGCGCTACACTATGTCAGAGGCCATTACGTCTTACAGAAATGCTTCTAATAGCTGATTCACTTATAGCAGAAACAAAGAGTATCTAGAGATAATCTAGCATGGATTTCGAAGTACATTGAAAGAACGATAGCGCAGGGCAAGTTCAATGGCGTGTAACAACTAACGCCATTGAAACTGCAGGCCACGCAGGCTTTGGAGATCAAAGAAGAATTTAAAAAATCCAAGCTTGCTAAAAATCTCTTGCGTATAGCAGAGTAGATGTTCTTCAAAAGTCTAAACATCACCGAAGAAAATTCCTTGTTGGACTTTGAAAAGCATGAATCTGTGCTTGGCTAGTTGAGGAAAACCCAGTTCTCGTCCTATGGATTTACACAACTCCAACAAGGCTGAAAATATAATCTCTATTCACTACCAGATTATATGATAAGGCATTCCTTTCCTCAATCGCAGCAAAGATCCTCATCGCTTTCATTCCATTCTGTAAAAGATGTTGAACAATTGAACATGCATTATAAACTTTCATCAATCGTTTTTATTGCCAGTAGGAGTATTCAGTATAAAGTCATCCCCTGATTGCGTACCCAAACATTTGTGCTAACTCTAAAGTTAAGTATATAATATTAAACCTCCTCTCTGTCTTCTAATGTCTCAATAGCCGAGAACACTGAGAAGCAATTGACCGCCAACACATTGGCAGTGGCATAATCCCCGTCATGACTGATCGAATGTTGCGCGGCTTGTCTTCTCAGCTGTTGATGGTCTCTATCCTCGTTCTCATGACTGTCTGCCTTCGGAGACGATGTATGGATAACCAGTACTGGCTTTCTCCTCCCGGGCAACGTCAACACCTCAGCTTTATGCCAAGCAAGGCGGTGAGGAAACATTGCCTTCTTGGCCGCTTCTTTGGCTGCGAAACTAGTGGCTTTTAGCTTGCTTTCTTGTCATTTTTTTTGGACAGGGGGCGCTTTACCGACCAGCCATCCAATTTGACAATTTCAAAAGCTCCCGGTCATATGGAGAATATTGGACATCACTGATGATATTGGATCTATCATCAGTTCCTTGGATGGGGGCATGAGCCGACATCGTTTGTCTTTGTTGTAGCACTTTGTCATAACGCTCTTGGAAACCGGGCAGTTCAGCCCGACTGAACATCCGTTGGCCGAATCTCTCAACGTGTTTCTGATCCTTTTCAAGAATTCGCCGGATTCTGGGAATGTGGCATATGTCGGTCCCGGGACTGAGTGGATAGGGGAAGGGCAGAATGCTCGTTGACGCCATCTCGGTCTTATGGCAGAGAGGGTTTAATCTACTGGGTAAGAAAGACTGTTGTAAGAACTAGTCTTATCCTTGTACCACCGAAACAGATCATTAAAAGGCATGTATATAGCTTCAAAATGGAGATTTAATTCAGTGGCGCGGGTGTGTTCTCATTACTATGGGGATTACTAAGAAACAGGAACGCAGGATTACCATATAAAAAACAGGGTACAAGTGGCTGTCATGTGATGGCTTAGTAGGGCTTAGTGTGGTGTACAAATAAACGCACCCCTCAAATAATACATTTCCATCCATTTACTTGAACCCTTCCTTACCCTCGAACACCTGGGCATGAGGCAAGTAACCTCAATCCTGCTTGCGATTGCCATGGTGGCGGCGGGTTATTTCAGCGTCCTCTGCGCCACGCCGCCCAACCCCTCTCCAGAACGGAATGATCGCCACCGGAGTGATCGCCTGAGATTTATGGCTGGGACATTCCCCGCTGTTGCGCGCCGAATTACCCTCGGTATTATTATATACCACGCCCTTCTGACGGTGGTTCGCCACACCCCTGTCGACACGATGCAAGTGTGCCCTCAATCTCAAAACATTAGCCCGGAACTTTTCGTGTGGAATAGATTGTCCATCACGTCTCTCCTCTTCATTTACATTGGAGCATATATACGTTTGTCAGCCTACGGCGGGCTTGGAAAATACTTTACGTTCCATTTAGCGTCGCCGGAAAATTTAGTGACCACAGGCGTGTATAGCTGGGTCCAGCATCCCAGCTACACTGGGGCAGGGTTGGTGTTCATTGGAACTTCTGCTCTATTTATGAGATGGGATGCAACACCAGCTTGCTGGATCCCTGACTTGGCCCTTAGTCATTTACAAGGGTGGGGGCTGACCACGACTGTGGCACTCATATTAGCCACTTTTGGGGGTATCGGACTGAGGGTATTGGATGAGGAAGACATGCTAAGACAAAAGTTTGGACAAGAGTGGAATAATTGGCACCGATCAACAAAGAGATTCGTTCCCGGTCTGATTTAAATTGACTTAACAGCGAGATATTGTACATATGTATGTCACACTAGTATATCGGATCATTGACACCCCTGGATGGTGCCAACCACGCAGAGGTGGTTCACCCCCATCACCCGCACTTGGACCTGAGACTTTTGCAGGAGATCATCATATCATCCACATGCTTCCATCAGAACTCCTAGTTGTGCTTTAGCTTGGATTTCCATCTTGGAAGCACAAGCTTCGCGTCCACCTTGGCATGTGATTAGACAACGTGGCGCCGAAGAGTTTCCAAGGGCGTATAACACTGCTTCTTATTTTTTTCGAAACGCCATGGAAGTACTGGCAACGAAGCCTATTTGCCTGGTATATCCCTCATAGATGCTGTCTTATATTCAGCCCTGTATTTGGTCTATTCTCTTCGCGGCGTTTACCGTCTACTGTTGCCAGCTGAAAGCCAGGGTCTCAAAACACGGAAAGGTCAATAGATACCACGAAACGTCAACACCCAAGGTGTGTTTGCTCCAATCTATTGCGAATTTTGCTCTGACATGTCACAGGAAGCTCAATCTTCTCGAACTGGGGTTTCTGGAGCAACAAACCTGCGTACACAGTTTATCCATGATCGCTACGTCGGGCTTGGCGTAGTAGGTATGGGTTAGTCGGAAAAGTTCTTAAAATCGATGAGCAGCGTGTAATTAAGAAAGCAAATACCATTTTTTCAAGCAGGTCTCTGAACTCAACCGCATCGATACAAAATATAAACAACATTAACCGAGAAACATTGATGCATGAGATACGGGTCTACGAACGCCTAAGTAGCTACAAAGGAATCATCACGCGGTCCTGCGCATCTCAATATGGGACTGAGCTGCCTTCGCGAGACAAGGCAATCTTGAGCATTACGTCGAGACTCATTCGGAGCTGCAAGAGTTCCTCAAGATTGATTGAATTTTTCTCTCATCAAGTCTGTATTTTATGTGCACTCTCGAGTTATACTCGTAGATGATATCGCTCTCCGCAAGATCCTGGCAATTGAAGACGAACTGAAGCTTGTGGGCTTCGGTCAGTCTGTCTTGTTACCGTCAATGGCCGAAGTGGATACCGTATGTGAAAATGATTTGACTGCGCAAATTGAGATTCTTCATCTTGGTTGCATCGTCCACTCAATTACTATATGGAGCGTTCATGAGTATTAATTCTTTGATCGGGCAAATTTACATTGGCCGAACTTGCAAGCGCTTCCTTTGGTAGAAAGTCTTCTCTGCAGCTGTATCATCGAGAAATTTGGCATGGAGAACATGCTAGTATGGCGGCCTTGAATGAAGAAGCCCCCCATTTTTCATTGCAAAGTTACGGTTGTTGTTGTGACAGACACGGCTAGGTATTGTATATATTTTTGGAAAGAATTTATCTCAATATTGGTTCAGACATCTCAGGTGGGTATATGACTTTCGACAATCATCTACTCATCCCAATAGCAGTTATGCAGCATAGTTATCTGTAACGACCTTGCCACCTAAGCCTTGCCTAAGCGCCAACCAGAATAGCACTAAATTGCCTACCATCAATAGGGGCTGAGCTGTCCATTCCGGCCCCGGGTTTGCCCCGACAATTGGGGCAAGATTCAGACGAGTTATACTGGAAGCTTTGCTGGTGTTTTGAACAAAATCGCACCATTCCGGGGTGAGCGGCTCATGGCTTCTGTGCACATGTAACGAGTGGACTCCGGCGGCAGGTTCACTGAATGTTTGCATCTGGAAAAGTACATAGGTGCGGGGTGTTTACACCAGCACATCTTGAAAGAAAAGATTGCAGTCAAATTTTGAAACCTACTTAGAATTTTAGTAGACCGGCTTGCTATATAAAGTGCACACATATACCATGGAGGAATTTATAAATTATAGGTGGTTATAGAGTTTCCAAGAGCCGATTTTCCTATTCTTTGCAGTTGATATGTACACGTCCAAAGAGCTCTGGCTGTGTTCGATCGATGCAATATCTGGTAAGCTATGAACGATGCGAGAAATAGTGGCACGCAACAAGGACGCCACGTACTCACAATTTTCGATCTAGCGACCTGCACAGGAAGTGTGGATAAAGGTTCCAAGGTTGGTTGCAGCTCTAGTAACTATATATTGTGGCCGTCCATCATTCGTCCGAAGACGGCACGCCTGCGTTGCGTCAATGCGGTATGAATGATTCTCAGTGGGAAAGAAAAGCGCCGCATCTATCTTATCTCATCCAAGTCTCTAGTCCAATCCGTGCTCACGCAAGAAGCTCCTCATGTCATCTTTCTTGTGCTCTTCGCACCCACACGGCCAGTTTAAGAGCCATTTCTCCGCCATTACAGTCAGCTCGATGCCACGTATGACGGGTGGAACCATTACCTGATAGTCTGGTTGGCCTATTTGCGGTCCTGAAAACCATCATCCTGCAGCAAGCCGCGGAGGAGACTGGTTTGGAATGATCCAATCGATTACCTTTGTTCAAGAGGGTCGGAGATGTTGGAGATCTTCGGTCAGTCTAACAATTGGTATCTAAGTTAATACAATTTTGAATCATTTAGTTTTAAAGAAGTAATAGATATAAAAAAAGACTAAATACTAGCCGAAATTAATCTTGAAGATCGATATTGCGCTACATTCGCAACGCTCGCTCATCCTTGCAGGGGGTTATACTGGCCCGATACGTCCTTTCTCATGGATGTTGGGCTCAGTCTCTTCCCTCATAGATACACTATCCAGTGCATCGATATTCATATCGATACGCGGCCCCGCGAAATTCTTCCTCCCATCTACCATCCACTGAAACACGGATATAATGACAATTACTGCAAATGCGGCAATACAATAATCTGAAGCAGAAGTGGATTAGTGACATGCTTGCGGAGGAAATTCGTTCAAGCAAAAGACTCACTCATGCTACTCCCTGTAACGGTTCTCGAAGGAGGAAAAACAAACAAGACGGTGGTCAAGATGATGTAGGTTAATCCAACCTAAGGATAATCAGAGAAAATTTTACAATCAGGTTTGAGGGCTCTCAGCAGAACATACCAAGTCAGCAAACCACCCGACGGCGTTGGGCAATTTCCATTTTCTTTCGGGAAGCGATCTGCGCCCCTGGAGACAATTAATGGCAATTGGTATCCCATAGGATATGTCAAGTGCGACAACTGAAGCAGAAATGATAGCGTTGAAGGCACTGGTTTCGGTCAGTATAGCTGAGTGGTTTCTGACGGATGAAGTCTTACCTCGATGAGCCCAAGAAGATGCACCCAAACGCGATAACCACGATGACGCTCAGGATCAACGCATTGAGTGGTAATTTGAGGGTCGGGTGGACAGTCGCAAAGAATCGAGAGGCAGGAAGACCACCGTCTCTATGGAAGATGTGTGAGTGTTTGTTTTTCAGTTACGATTTGTAGCGGGCTTGGTATTACCTGGCGAAAGCAAAGATCATTCGGCTGCTGGTTGTCATAACACTGATAATTGCGAAGACCAAGCAGACAAGAGGCAGCCTAAGATTGAATTAGAATCTCAGTGCAAGATGGGAATTTTCCTCACTCACATCAAAAGACAGATGGCTCCCGCGTTACTTTTAGTAGCGTCGATGAGAATTTGCAAGAGAGGACCGGCCGCAGATGTTGTGACCTGTTCCATGTTCCCTGCGACAAATAGAAGGACTATCAAAAATATGGAGCCTGTAACAGTTCCAATGCCCACACAAGAAACCATAATTTTCGGTCCTTCGATATCAGCATTTGGTACCTCTGAGTTTGTTTTGCATTAGTTTAAGAATGTCCGAAATGCCAGGGAGTCATTCACCTTCGATCATGTGTGCTACCGCATCCTAGACACAGTTAGTGGGGTTGTTATCAACTTGACAACAATCTTCATGGACTTACAAAGGCCGTTACTCCAAGGCCTCCTTGAAGCAGCTGGGAGTTTGTTAGTATATGACTTCAGTCGTTCAAAGGGTCTCAATTCCGACAACATACTCCTAGAAGCCATGCGACTCCATCGGGCCCTGATGCTGGTTAGCAACTATCATCATATGATATTTTAGCAAACGTACATCCTGTTGTATTGATAAAGTCACAGAACACGAAACTATATATGTCAGTTGATGATCGTATCAGTGTCCGACTCCCAGAGGGGGCTCATACTAGGCTGAATTATAGTTAGGAGAGGCGCATGCAAGAACAGCAATCGACACAACCACAAAGCCTCCAATGGACCACATGACTATATTTTGTGAGAAATGAACTTAAGTTCAGGTAGAGAAAAACGTACAAGCACCGCGGTAAATGACCGGTAATATGGAGTTCATAAATGCATTGATGATGAATGATCCTAAAGTCAATCCAATATAGATCAGGAATTGATGCCAGCGTTGGGGAACATAACTCTGCATTCAAAATTAGTGCAAGCCAATGTTACGGAGTGGGCTTTCTTGCCTCGTGGAGAACAGAAATGATGCCAACAATCAACTGGCTGGAAAGAAGCGAATTTGTCGCAACAAGGGCAACCTTGAGATTCATTAGCTTGGGTGTCAGATCGAAGAGTTGGTCTACGTACCCAGCCAGCCACATTAATCCAGCCAGTAATCCACGATAGAATTGGTACAGTTCTTGGCCATGCAACTTCTCATATATTAGCTTGACTCCCAACGAGGCGTTGTTTCAACATACTAGCTGGGATTGGGATTAGTATTGGTCCAGGATGACAAGTTGGGGGAGACTCACCTGCAACCCAATGATACTGTCCACCAGCCCTGCAAAGACATTAATTGGTGGGTATGATACAAAGATTTTGTAAACATACGTAGGGTATGCCGAAAGAAATTCAGCCAATGAGCATGCAATACAAAGATTGCAGAATCCAGCTGTCACCAAGCCTAAAATCTATGGGTCAATGAAGTCCAAAAGGGAAGTGACTTGCTTGACCTTACCCCATATTACACTGGTGCTTCCACCAGATGTGAGACTGATTGACAAACTGGCCGAAAGAGCGGTCCATGACTATTTTCTTGGTAAGCTAGATGATCCGGTCGCAATCCATCTTGTACTAACGTTAAGAACTGCAAAGGCCAACCCCAGCATAGACCTATAACCCGATTAGAATGAGGCTCTGCTGTATCGTTCTATGATCATACCAAGTGGAATGGCTACGTTGAAGCTCAGGCCGATGGCCCATAGCTGCCAACCGAGCATCATCGCCTTCGAGTGGGCCGTCCTTCATTGTGGAGTCCATCAAATTTGCGGAGAATTTTGGCCAAAATCACCAGGGGAGAGGTGCGATCTAAGTATTTTCCATCCAAACGTAATAGGAAGGCATTGCCAGACAATTCCCCTTACGGATAGCTCCGGACAAGGTTGCAGTTGTATGCGGGGAAGTGATTAGGACCGGATATCGAGGACATCAGAACAATTGGAGGCGGATGGCAATCCGAGCAAATACCTTATCGGTCTGTTTCGCTTATCGCATGTGTTCCTTTAAACGCTAAGTTGATTAGTTCGTCTGTATTCGTCGATCTTCGCATGGACTTGCCCGACATTACATAGCTTGAAGTGTGAATCAAATCAGAACCAGGATATTTTCATTTGGAACATTGAGCTAACATGCTTCTACCCTTGGCGAGATACTTTGAGAGTAAAAACTATATCGGTTATTGGTCAACTCCGGTGTCTACCTAGCTACCTAGGTAGTTCAAATTGATGGTTCACTTCAATAATAATCCTTATCTCGCTGTCAACTGCATCTCTATACTATGTATGTCTCCACTATGGGGTTTTCCTGACACTAAAAGCCACTGGGAACGGAGCAAAAGATATCAGCGGGGTGTGGACAGGCGGTTTAAGATAAGAATTGATAACTTGTTATTGTTTTGTATATTAGTTATATATTACTCCAAAGCAATGTATCTCAGTCTTCTATTATCAACAACAAGCCCATAAGCTAGTTAAGCGATGGCCAGCATCCTCCAGGGCTTGAGCCACCGCTGACACTGCACTACCGTGGGCGCACCCGAGAAAAGCGCACTCGAGAAAATGTGCAAAGTGCACAGCGGGAAATAGTTTGACTGACTCATTTGATTTCAATCTGAATCTCAATCACGAAATACAAGTTCCTATTGTTGATACAACATTGACTCCTTGAAAAAAAGATGATGATGATGAAAAGCAAGCCCATACAATCTCGACGCCGAATGGGGACGGCGCACCAGTCCACCGGAAGAAAACGAAAGAAAAAACCAATAGGCAGTTCCCAAACTCCATGGAGCGCAAGTCGAGCAGATAAACCAATGTGAACATCCTTCACTTCAAAACTACCAGCATTGTGAAGCGTCGGTCAGGTGGGATCTCGTTCATTGAACGTTATATGTATCGAGGGCTTGTTGAACGTCATGTAGACTGTTTTTGTCGCCGTATGCGTCCATCAACTGTTGGTTTCGTGCCAGGCGTTTCTCTTCTTCCAGAATGGACATTTCTCTCCGTGACTTGGCCTCGATGTAATACTTGTAAGCACCAAATCCTAGTGTGCATGTCAGTAATATGCATATATACACAAACCTGGAAATAACATACCGAGACCGGCAGTGGCCATTAGAGGAATCAGTCTTGAAAAGTGTCAGTAAATGGCCAAAAAAAGGGGTTGGTTAAACTTACACCCGGGCGTTCCTGGGCTTCAGCTTCAAGCTCGGACCGGAATGGTTGCCATATGGCTTGGAACCGAGAGCGAATTGAGACATGGTGTGTATATAATGTGCGTGCGATTGTACTTGGTTTAAGATTTAAAGATCAAGTTAAGAGTTGTGTGAAGGCGTTTGAGCGGAAGGGGGCGGAATGCGGGGAGGGGAAAATGACGTGGGGAAGGTCGGGGGTGTCTTCTATATACCGTAGTGTTGTGTGATCATACCATAGTAGTAGCATCATACAATATACATCTACAATCATCCAACATTTTTGATGCAAAACTAGCATGATTTTTCGGATGTGAAATTTTACTTAGATATTACTTAAATATTACCTAACTATACATATGTAATAGTGTGGATAGTTAGTATCGAAAATCTGATCATAATTGAATCGTCGTGTCGTATAGCAAGAATCAACCTTCAATCTTGGCATCCGTGGATCTTCATAAAATCATTTATATAATGCCTAAACCCCGAAAACTAGAATATGAGAGTAAAATAAATTCGACCACTTCCATTAATTTAGTGGCCATTGTTCTGAGGCGCAGGAGTGGCCGGACCCTCCGGGGTCACGTAGGCCTAGGGGTAATATTTGTCAGCTTCAGACATAACACGGGAAAATTTCCAACACACTTACCTTAGTCATTCCACCATCAACCACAAAGTCAGTTCCATTCACGAAGCTGCTCTCGTCGCTGGCGAGGAATACCACGGCGTGGGCCTGCTCAATGGGTTCGCCGAACCGACCGGTGGGGAAGTGCACCTCACGACGGAACCGCTTATCCTTGTCGTCACCCAACCAGTCTTGCAAAAGGGGTGTGCTTAGAAAAGATTGTGTGAGTTGCCAGTGATATATCTGTACAATTGGGGGAAACTCACTTGAGGGGGGCGGGACACAAAGCATTGAAACGGAATCCCTCACGAGCGTGAACAATAGCCAACTCCCGAGTCATCGCCAGCACTGCACCCTTACTAGCAGTGTACGCCAACTGAGGAGTAGCAGCACCAACTAGCGCCACCACACTGGCCGTGTTGATGATGCTACCACGGGCCTTCTTGTGACGACGCAGACTGAGAACGGCATGCTTGCTGCCAAACCAGACACCCTTGACATTGATGTTGTGTGTAAGATCCCAAATCTTCTCGGGGGTATCGATGGCATCGGCATCATTGGCATGCATGATTCCAGCGTTGTTGAAGATCACATCGGTGCCTCCCCAGCTGTCCTGTGACTCGACCATTGCCTGCACATCCGACTCCTTGGACACATCACAGCGGATCGATTCAACGCGAGGGGCGGCGGGAACGACTTCCTTTACCTTGGCCAATGCTTTTTCGAGAGCGGCCTCCGAGACATCGGCCATGAGAACATTGGCGCCCTCGCGGGCGAAGAGGATACTGGTTTCGAGACCAATGCCGCTAATGGAGATTACAGGGTCAGCGACGTTTTTCTATAATCAATAGAATAGAATAAATGCTGGGAGACTGTTGAGAAAAAGGAGATGGTACATACCCGCCTGCACCGGTAATGATAGCATTTTTGCCTTGAAGGCGTCCTTGGGGAGTAGTTGCAGCCATTGTTGAACTATTGTGGGAGCTGTAGTTATGCCTGGGGTAGTGGGTAGTAAGGGGTTAGTTAGAAATGTTTCAAGGGAATACACATCGACATTGGTTTAGACTTCCAATACTTACCAGATATGAGGAAATTCGGTATGTAAAGAAAACCGTATATATGTGTCAATATCAAGTTTCAAAAGTATACGCGGGGCATGTCCTGAATCCCATCCATTGATTATGTAGGCGGTGACGATATCTATTTGTCCTAAAGCGGAATAGCGTCAACCGATAAGCTCCTGAGCTTCGGCCCCTCGAATGTGTTCCTCGTGATGAAAAGCCCTGGAGGTTATCTTTCTTACTTTCCTTTTTTCTGACCTGTTTTCTGATTCATCTTTTCATACACTCTTTACCCTTCATACCATTTCTAGTCATGTCAACAACAGAACCTGAGGTCACACCTGAAAATGTTGTTGAGATCCTTAAGAATGATACCAAGGTGAAGGTGGCAGGAGTGGACGTTGATGGGATCCTGCGCGGGAAGCTCATGAAGAAAGACAAGTTTCTGTCTATCATCACCGAAGGCTTCGGGTTCTGCTCCGTTATCTTCGGCTGGGACCAACATGATGCAACCTACTACAAGGAACTGACCATCAGCAACAAGGAGAACGGATATCGAGATCTCGTGGCAGTTCCAGATCTACGCAGTTTTCGTCGCATTCCATGGGAGAACAATGTGCCCTTCTTCCTCATTAGCTTCCTAGACCCAGATACTCGAGAGCCAGTCTGCGCCTGTCCACGCGGATTGCTGAAGACGGCGGCAGCGAAAGCCGAGGCCGCGGGGTATCGGGCTATGGCCGGTGGTATGTCCAACCGCCACCTCTTGTGTCTAATTTGAATTAATGGCTAACGGATTTGATCTTCACAGCGGAATATGAGTTCTACCAGTTTCGCACACCGGGGAACCATTCAACCCCTGAACAAGCTGCGTCTGCAACGGCCGCCTTCCTCCAGACCAATCCTCCCGATGCGCTTCCGTCATTAACAGAAGGCATGTTTGGGTATTCCATAACTCGGCCTCTCCATAACCAAGACTACTACTATGGGATCTTCGACGCCTGCGAGAAATTCCGTTGCGATATTGAGGGGTGGCACACCGAAAGTGGACCGGGAGTGTTCGAAGCCGTGAGTTGGTAGGAGAGAAAGACATGGGTCACGTTGGAAGTTGACATCGGGTTAGGCATTACAATTCGGCGAGGCAAAGGATATGGCCGATAAGGCTGGGTTGTTCAAGTAGGGATCCCTTCCCAACCTGGTCGCGTTGATGGGCTAACCATAGTGTTCGGATAGATATACCGTCAAGGCATTCGGGATCAAACATGGCATCACCCCGTGCTTCATGGCCAAACCTCGACAAGGCCTACCTGGCAACAGTGGGCACATGCACATCTCGCTGGTCACGGCCGACGGAAAGAACGCCTTCATCCGCGATACCCCGGATCCCTCCCCTCAATATCCCGATATCGCTCATCTGTCCGATCTGGGGCGACACTTCTTGGCGGGTCTTCTCATCGGCCTGCCGGACATCATGCCGATCCTGGCCCCGACCATCAATTCCTACAAACGACTGGTGGAGAACTTCTGGGCCCCCGTCACGGTCTCATGGGGACTCGAGCACCGGGCGGCGTCCATCCGCCTCATCACCCCGCCGACGGCGAGCGCGAAAGCGACTCGATTTGAGGTGCGGGTGCCCGGCGCGGACACCAACCCTCATTTTGTGCTGGCCGCGATCCTAGCCTTGGGGTGGCGAGGAGTTGAGCAGAAGCTCGAGATCCCCGTGCCGCCCCTCGCCCGCGGCGAAGACATGGGGGGTGCCAGTGATCAAGGTGTGCGATTGGCCAAATCATTGAAGGAAGCCATTGCTACATTTTTGCGACCGGAGAGTGTTGCGCGGGAGGTCTTTGGGGATTCATTTGTCGAGCACTTCGCGGGCACTCGGGAGCACGAGGTTCGCTTGTGGGAGGAGGCGGTGACTGATTGGTATGTATTTTTCTTTTCTCTACGAGTTGGATTGACTTGGTTTGAATCCTTGAATGCTGACCTTTTTTAATTAGGGAGGTGAAGCGATACATTGAGACGGTGTAAATGGCGGATATATTCCAATGTATCTGCACATAGTCACATACTAGATCTAGTAAGATTTCAGCAGTAGCTGGAATACTGCGGGATATATATAGTTATATAAATGATTTCATGTACTAAGCATCAATCGAGATTTGCCGTATACAACAAAGTCCTTCAGCTAACTATAGTAGTTATAGTGACTCCGTACTCCGTATGTAAATATGAAAACATCACATGCCGTCACATGTCTATGAACTCATAGAATACGCGGAATAATTCGGCTTCGGTTCAGAGCTTCTCACTGTGTAAATTGTAAGTAGATAGAAGAGAAAAAAAGACATTACCCTACCGCGGCTGATTGGACTTCCGGGGAGCATTTTACAGCCATCGGGTGAAGCAGGAAGCAACATGGATAATAGCTGTACTTCAGAGTTTAGTATTCAATCAGACTTTAATATCCGTGGTGATTATCGTCACGGTCAAATAATATAAATTTTTAGTAAATCCTATATAACACAGAGGTCTTCCGGACGAGAGAATTGACACGAAACCAACACTAAAGCCGATGATAGGACTCGGTATGCGGCGTATCCCGAGTGAATCGGGGGGGAAACCACCTTTTTGAAGCCGAAGACTCAATAGTAAAGAGTGAAAATCACCCGGAAAACGGAAAATGTCGGCCGAGAGGAAGAGTTTCCCGAGGAAAAGTCGATTCACAGTGAAATCTGGGGGCAGCCGGGGGAGTTCAGAGAGCTTTCAGCGGTCAAATGGTTAAACAGATTGTTACGGGGCATCGGCAGTCCGCTTATCGGTGGATCAATTCGAACAGCCGCGGCATTTCGGTGTCTCTCTGTACTCTCTCTGACGTATTCTACTTTCGGTTGAAGGGGGAAATTCCATAATTATCAATTATGAGTTATCATATATAGCTGTTACTGGTGTTCTTCAAACGATTCTTCATTCCCTTCAATTTATATATCCTCTTGGAATTTCCTTTCTTATGGGATATCGCTAGTACCTTACATCTCTATTATAACACATCTATAACCCCTCCGATCTATACCTCACCCCGCATATACCTTCCTCAATATGTCTCACGTCGAGACACAGCTTAAGGATGTGGCCATCCTCGGTTCTATCAATAATGACGCTCGCAAGATCCTGACCAAAGAAGCTTGTGCCTTCCTGGCTCTTCTACACCGCACCTTCAACACTACTCGCAAGTCTCTCCTCCAACGTCGTATCGATCGCCAAACCGAGATTGACAAGGGCAACCTCCTCGATTTTCTTCCCGAGACCAAGCATATCCGTGAAAATGACGCCTGGAAGGGTGCTCCCCCAGCTCCTGGTCTGGTGGACCGCCGTGTGGAGATCACTGGTCCTACCGACCGCAAGATGGTGGTGAACGCCTTGAATTCTGATGTCTGGACCTACATGGCCGATTTCGAGGATTCAAGTGCCCCCACCTGGGATAACATGGTCAATGGTCAGGTCAACCTATACGATGCTATTCGCCGACAGGTCGATTTCAAGCAGGCTGGCAAGGAGTACAAGCTCCGAACCGATCGCACCCTGCCCACTCTGATTGCCCGTGCCCGTGGCTGGCACTTGGATGAGAAGCACTTCACCGTGGATGGTGAGGCCATTTCCGGTGGTCTCTTCGATTTCGGTCTGTACTTCTTCCACAACGCCAAGGAGCTGGTTGCCCGTGGTGCCGGACCTTACTTCTACCTGCCCAAGATGGAGTCTCACCTTGAGGCCCGTCTCTGGAATGACGTCTTCAACCTCTCCCAGGATTATATTGGTCTTCCGCGTGGTACCATTCGTGGAACCGTTCTGATTGAGACCATCACCGCCGCGTTCGAGATGGATGAGATTATCTACGAGCTCCGCGATCACAGCTCCGGTCTCAACTGCGGCCGCTGGGATTACATCTTCTCCTTCATCAAGAAGTTCCGCCAGCACCCCAACTTTGTCCTCCCCGACCGCTCTGATGTCACTATGACCGTGCCCTTCATGGATGCTTATGTGAAGCTCCTCATCAAGACCTGTCACCGCCGTGGTGTGCACGCCATGGGCGGCATGGCCGCACAGATCCCCATCAAGAACGACCCGGCCGCTAACGACAAGGCCATGGAGAGTGTCCGCGCCGACAAGCTGCGCGAGGTGCGCGCTGGCCACGACGGTACCTGGGTGGCTCACCCAGCTCTGGCCGCCATCGCCTCGGACGTCTTCAACAAGTACATGCCAACTCCCAACCAGCTGTTTGTCCGCCGCGAGGAAGTGAACATCACCGCCAACGATCTTCTCAACACCAACGTTCCCGGCAAGATCACCGAAGAGGGCATCCGCAAAAATTTGAACATCGGCCTGAGCTACATGGAAGGCTGGCTCCGCGGCGTGGGCTGCGTACCGATCAACTTCCTCATGGAAGACGCAGCAACGGCCGAAGTGTCCCGAAGCCAGCTGTGGCAATGGACTAAGCACAACGTTACCACAGCCGAGGGCAAGCGGATGGACAAGGCATTTGCCCTCCGTCTGCTGCAAGAGCAGGCCGATAGCCTTGCTGCCAAGGGCGGCAAGGGCAACAAGTTCCAGCTCGCTGCGCGATACTTCGCGAACCAGGTTACTGGTGAGGACTATGCGGATTTCTTGACCAGTTTGCTGTACAATGAGATCTCCTCTGCTGGTAGCGCTGCTAAGCTTTGAGTTGAGTGTGGCTTTATGATGATGAATACCCTTTCCTTTTTTTCGTTTCTCATTGGATCAATTGGAGTTAGCATAGTTGTATAACAATCATTCATTCAAACCTTCCCTTGTGTTGTGTAGATAGATCGTAAGTACTCAACTGGCTGTGCAAGTCATCTCTTAGTATGTTCAGTCCATTGACGGCCATTGACCAATCCGACAGCTCATGGTATATCTAACTGAACCGTTGTATTTAATCCAGTGGACGCTTATATTTGAAGATCAGTTTGATTAAATGTCTAATCAGAAATAGATTTGTTCGCATAATCAATGTCGTAACGAGTGGCAGGGGTTGGTCAACAATAAAACAATGTAATCACAATCTTTATACAATCTAACAGAAGGTAGGATCAACAGCAATACTCAAGTATCGACTGCCTCTTCCTCGCTATCCCAATCATGATGACGGCAAACAGTCACACTGTACATCCCTGCGCTAAGCTCCAGGCTCAATAATTTAGATATACTCCCAAGTGGGGGCGGTGCCGTTGGCAGAGACAGCCAGAGCATCGAAGCCGAGGCAGTCAGCAACGTTGCCAGTGGGGACAGTGGCGTTCTGCAGGGCAGCGAAGACCTGGTACTTGGGGGCGGCAGCAGCGCGACGAGCACGGCGGGTGGTAGTAGTGCTGTTGGTGGTAGGGCAGGCCATGAAGCCGGAAGCACCCTGGCCGGTGTAGCTCCAGTGACCGAAAGTGGTGCCAGGAGTGTAGTCGAACGGACCGTCGGAGGAACCCTCGGGCTCATAGGCGGAGTGAGGGGAGGTGAAACGAAGAGCACCCTTGGGGTCGACGAAGATAGCCTGGCCACCGGGGACAACAACGTCCTGGATATATATTAGCAAAGACTTGTATACGTGCTTTGAGCGAAAAAAAAACATACAAGGTAGTGACCACCAGTGATCACAGTCTGGTTCGTCTCGGGAATGCCCTCGACGGGAGAGTAAGTCTGGGCATTACCACCGAGCCAGAAGTAGCTGCCAGCAGCGTTAAGGGGCAGAAGGTGGACTGGAGAAGCGGAGCGAGCGGAGATGACGCTGAAGGAAGCATCAGAGCTCTTGGCCTGCTTGGAGCCAGGGATGGCAGCCACCAGAGGGGCGAGAGCGAGAAGGGCCGAGAACTTCATATTGAGCGGGAGTGGAAGCAATTGGAATTGAGAACAAGAGAGAGAGAGTCTATAGAGGATCAATGAAGAGGGAATCAGGGAGATATATATGCGAACGTTGGGAAGAGGGGCGTGCTACAACTCCACAAGCGGACCCTGAGAAATCTAGCAATCCTCCGATCGACATCACTGAAGTCCGGTAGGGACGGCATAGCAAACAACCTTGGAAGAAGCAGAGGAGAAGAACCCGTTTAAGCTTAGCCATGGTAAATGCGGCCCCGGGGATGGAGACCTCCGGAGATGGGCTGAAAGCCGAATCAGGTAGCAATGATAGCCAAAATTAGGTAGACATTTTTAATACATGGTCCAAGTTTGTAAATAGTCCATTCAGGGTCTCACATTCAGAAATATGACAGGATGAGAGCTGCAGAAGCTCCACTAATAGAAGATCGGAGGAAACGGCCTATGTAAACGAATCCATATCCTACTCATTATGTACCAATTATTTGATTATGATTGATCAAAACATATCCACTTACTTCCACGGAGTATATATATCGAATCAGGAAAACCCACCTTAATCGATCTCAAACAGACACACGGCAGGGCTCTGAAGATCGCAATGGAAGACACTTAAGAGTTGTTTCAAAGAGATCAGGTAAGATCAAGGGCAAGTAAAGATCGACGTGTGGCTTCGGAACTTCGACGGGATTCCGCTAAAGAAGACTAAGATACACTAAAAAGTCACTAAGAATAACAGGAACGAGGGAAAAAATTTATGAAATGTTAACCTCTTAGCTGCGCCCGAATGGGCTCCACGCTCTCCACTTTGTCTCAGGATATACCACACTTGACATCATTAGTTTATGTCCAAGTCGATTCTATCCCGAGGTCTCAATATCGTAAATGGCAAGAGTTTCTGGGAAGTCAAGGTCAGTTGCACATGGCTATCTATGCAAATGTAGATAACGACCCATTGGTGTTGATTGAATATAAATCACATATCCCATACAATCATGGCTCTCATAATTGGCATTCTCTCTGCTTATTTGATTGGGATAGTGGTGTCAACCTGCTGCAGAACATGAATTCCTACCTAGGTACTCCATACATAAACTACATTTTTACTGTATAATATCTAATTATGTACTATGAGGTCAATACATACAATCTACAACATATACATAATGTCTCCTCGGAGAAAACTAGCACAGCCACAGATTTGCCACTTGATTGTCTCAAATTTCGACTTTCCTGCTTTGGATTTCACAGAAGATCAAGTGTACGAGCAGGTCGGCTAGAAGTAAGGGTAGAATATTGTATGCATGAGAATGTTAGACTGTGTTAGTGGCTATTTTCCCTTCAATAATGTGGAGTTGATACTTAGGCAGTAGGAATAATTACTATACTGTATAGTATTGGAATAATAATAGATCATGCATGTTTATACCTTTCTGCTACAGTTCACATTGTAATCAATTAATAATTCCACAATTTCATACCAAACTATTGCTTCATCTCTGCTATTATGTTAATTGAGAAGATGTGAATAGTATAGAAAAAAGGGGTCTATTGATGGAGATCAGGTGACCAAGATTTTTGCCATCGCAGATACCTAGGTAGTCTCATAGCATTACGATATACCTACTTACAACATTGCACAGCGATTAATTCTCAGATATATTGCAAGATCATGGGTATTGCACATTGAATGGCTCCCTCACACGCCAAGGGAGCCCCGCGCTCAGTCAGGTTCTCCAATAACGCGTTACTCGAACAGTCAACATCTGACGAAAGCTGGCAACATGATGGCAGTGATACACCAAGTGGAGACGAATCATTCAACGGGAATGAAGCCAACGTGGAACTTTCGCTATTGAAAACAGACGAGCTACAGCCTTCGAGCTCCAAATCGAATGACCCAGCCTCCAATTCAATCGACGTACACGAGAACGAACGCGACGTTTCGAGACGCATTGAAGAGCTTCTTGCCTCAGATCGCAACTTCCTCCCCGATGCGTTCGACACAGATTTGGAAGACGGGGATTCGACCAGATCATCTCTTGCTCTCAGCGACGACTACGGTCTCCCATCGGACAAGGGATGGTTGTTGAAACGCGGCAAGAGTGAAGATGATACCAAGCGCTTTGATTGGAGGTCGTTATTTCGTCTGCACTCGTGGTGGAACGTCCTCGCCCTACTTGCAATCGCTATAGTGGTTGTGTGGCTTTCGATCAAGGGTCTACCTTGGTCCTCTGCTGAATCGGCCAAGGGTGAATTTGTAGGTCGCTTTCTGCTCAAGATTTCCCCTTTGATATTGCCAGGATTTGGCCTCTAATAGACACAGGAAACCGACGCCTGGTACCCCACACCCCGTGGTGGCACTATCGAACAGTGGAAGAAAAGCTATGTGAAGGCTCAAGAAATGGTCAGGGCAATGTCCCTCGCGGAGAAAGTGAACGTTACAACCGGGACGGGCTGGCAAATGGGACTCTGTGTTGGAAATACCGGTCGGTTCCTATTTGTTCTCACTATTCATACCTTGCGTTAACTCGAATTTTGTATAGGACCCGCGGAACTTGTCAAATTTCCCTCGCTTTGCCTACAAGATGGCCCACTAGGACTCAGATACGCGCGACAAATCACAGCATTTCCCGCTGGGATTACCACAGGGGCTACCTGGAACCGAGAGCTGATGCACCTGCGGGGCTCTGCACTTGGAAATGAAGCGCGGCTAAAAGGAGTGAACGTCATTCTCGGGCCTTCCATGGGGCCACTCGGTCTGATGCCCGCTGGAGGTCGTAATTGGGAGGCATTCGGATCGGACCCAGTACTCCAGGGTGTGGCTGCCGCAGAAACCATCCGGGGTATACAGCGAAATGGAGTCATGGCCACGGCTAAACACTTTGTGGGAAATGAGCAAGAGCACTTCCGACAGTCCTTTGAGTGGGGACTGCCAGATGCACTGTCGTCCAACATCAATGATCGTGTATTACACGAGGTCTTCGCCTGGCCATTTGCCGAGAGTATACGGGCCGACGTGGCTAGCATCATGTGTTCTTACCAGATGGTCAACAACACTTACGCATGCGAGAACAGCAAATTGATCAATAGTATTCTCAAGGACGAACTCGGCTTCCAGGGGTTTGTCCAGTCAGACTGGCTAGCTCAGCGCTCAGGCGTAAACAGCGCGATTGGTGGTCTGGATATGAGCATGCCTGGTGATGGTCTGCATTGGACTGATGGTGTTCCACTGTGGGGAAGTGAACTGACACGCGCAGCATTGAATACCTCCGTTCCCATGGAGCGGTTAAATGATATGGTCACTCGCATCGTTGCTGCTTGGTATCACTTACGACAAGATTCATGGGAAAGACCTGCGCCAGAAGGAGATGGCGGTCCAAACTTTTCGTCTTGGACACAAGAGCGAGTTGGACATCTACACGAAGGATCGCCAGATAATGACGCTACCGGTGTGGTCAATAAATATGTTGACGCGCAGGGTAATGGCCTTCACGCACATTCTGGTATTGCTCGCCAGGTTGCAGCAGAGGGAACTGTTCTCCTAAAGAACATGAACAACACGCTTCCTCTCTCACGCGAGCACCCTGTCTCAATTAGGAAATACAAGATTGGTGTTTATGGCGAAGATGCAGGCCCAGGGGAAGGCCCAAATGCTTGTGCAGACAGAGGGTGCAACAAAGGCACTCTGGGTTCTGGTTGGGGAAGCGGAGCTGTAGACTTCCCCTACCTGGTTAGTCCGTGGGAGGCATTGAAAGACGCGTGGTCGACGGACTCTGTTGATGTTCGAGACTACTTGACCAATAACGTCGGACGCGAGGACCTTGTAGAGCAGGATCTCTGTTTGGTTTTCGTAAATGCCGACGGAGGCGAAGGATTCATCCGCAGCGATGGCGTCGATGCTGACCGAAGCAACCTGTCTCTGCAAAAGAATGGCACTGAGCTGGTAGAAGGAGTGGCCAAATATTGCGGCGGCGGCCAAGGCAAAACAGTTGTCATTGTGCACTCCATCGGTCCAGTTGTTATGGAGTCTTGGATTGACCTTCCTGGGGTACAAGCTGTGCTGTATGCTAACTTACCCGGACAAGAAAGCGGAAATGCCATTGTGGATGTGCTGTTTGGTGAGATTGACGCCAGTGGCCGACTGCCATATACCATCGGACGAAGTTTGGAAGACTATGGCCCAGGAGCTCAAGTGAAATATGAACATGAAGACTCATCAGTGCCACAAGTCGACCTCAACCAGGGTCTCTATATCGACTATCGCTATTTTGACAAGTTCAACATCACTCCACGGTTCGAGTTTGGGTTTGGCCTATCTTACACAACCTTCGATTACTCTACTCTTACCATTGAAAGGCTGCAGAAAAAGACCCAGTATCCCTCTGCTCGCCCGGGAAATCAAGTCGAGCCCCCAGAATACGACAACAGGCGGGATAACCCCTTCACTGGTCTGTTCCCTGCCGGATTCCGCGCTCTCCGCACATACATTTATCCCTACCTTGAGTCGTTGGAGGGAACAGACCCCGGCCCATACTCTTACCCGGAAGGGTATAACAAACACCATCAACCATCTGCTGCAGGTGGTGGACCAGGCGGCAATCCCTCACTCTACGAAGCGATGCTCGAGCTCTCTATTGACGTCACCAACACCGGTTCCCGAACCGGACAAGACGTGGTGCAGGTGTACGTCTCTTTCCCCGAAGACGTCGCCGAACACCGTGGACTAGGCTGGTCCCGGGAGACGATCGAGTTCCCTGAACGAGTTCTACGGAACTTTGAGAAAATCGCCCTGCAACCAGGTGAGACCAGGACGGTCAAGTTGTCTTTGACTCGGAAAGATCTCAGTTACTGGAGTGTTCGTTCGCAGAACTGGATTCTTCCGACAGAGGGCAAGTTCCGAATTTGGGCTGGGCGGAGTTCTAGAGATTTACCACTTGTGGTGGAATTTTGATTTGCAAAATGCGCATTGTACTTGTAAGCCTGTCTTCAAGATCTCAGGGTAGACTTCATACCAGGACTATAAGGTATTGCACATGGCGTAAACATTGTTGCTAAATATCTACGAATAAACTTGCGGAGAACTTCATACACGAACGGCCAAGTATCCTTATGGCAGAGTGTTCTTGGAAGTGAACGTGGAATGAAGGATAAGTATAAATAACTTTTGCTTTCGCAAGGTAAATGCACTGAAGTATCTATCCGAAACATGTACAATACTCGCGAAGGCGACGAATAACAAAATCTATGCCAGACAAATGAAAACAAAACGCCCCAACACCGTCTATCAGAATGCAGACCAAAGCATTAACATGGTGCTCATGATGCGAGGAAAGGAAACCCTCTCCTAGCGATTACGAATCATAATGTTGTCCAAGTGCGTTTATTCATCATCGGAATCCACGGGCTTGGGGGTGCCCTTCGGTGAGTTCAACTAAAGATATTGAGTTAGCAAGTTGCCGGAAATATAAGAGAAAGGAGACAAAAGAAAACTCACCCATTCGATGTAGCGCAGACGACGGCGGGTCTCACGTTCCTTCTGCTGAGCACGGGTCATCTTCTTCTTCTTCTTAGCGCGGAAATTGAGTTCGCCTTCATTGTCGGAGGGAGCAGCAGATGGGGCAGCGCTGGTGTTAGCCGATCCAGTGGCGGGGGTACCAGGGGCGGAGGGAGTGTTGGTGGCGCTGTCCTCGAAGCGGTCCAGGCTGACGGCGTTGTTGGTACGGCTAACAACGCGACCATCGGCGATGTGCAGCTGTTCGGGGCAGAGAGCACCAACGAACTCCTCGTTGTGAGAAATCATAACAACACCACCCTTGAAATCACGAATGGCAACAGCCAGACCACCCAGGGAGTCACGGTCCAAGAAGTTAGTCGGCTCGTCCAGGACCAACAAGTGGGGGTTGTTCCACATGGCACCAGCCAGCACGACCTTGACCTTTTGACCACCGGACAGACCAGAAATCTCGTTGTGGTTGGCGATCTCAGGGTCCATACCAATATCCTCGAAGTGCTTGGTAATGGTCTTGGGGTCGAGGACACGGAAGCCGAGACCCTCACGGGAAGCCTCGTGATCATCGAACTCTTGGACGAGCTTGAAGAAGCCAAGCTCGAGCAGAGTCTCACGCGAGATCATGGTGTTGCTCTTGGGCAGAAGACCCACCCACTTGACCTCGTACTGGAAGGACTTCTTCCACTTCTGACGACCAATCAGGGCCTCGATGCGACGAGGACCGAAGCCGGCACCCAAGTCAATTGGCTTCTCAAGCTGAGCCTTGTCCTCCTCGGTAAGAATACGGGTCTGCTTCAAGAAAACCTCACGGTCATCACCGTTGGCGTAACGCCACTGGAGGTACTGGCTAGGGGTTTTCTCCAAGTGCATCTCAACGTGCTCCAGGGCGTGCTGCTTGATGTAACCGATACGCAGGTTCGGGTGCTTCTCAAGCTTGCCGCTCTGGGGAATGGTCTCACCAGTCAAGATCTTAATGAAGGTAGACTTTCCGGCACCGTTTCCACCAATGATAGCGACACGGGAAGAAAGAGTCAGAGACAGCGAAGCATCGTGCAAAGAGGGCTTGGAAGCGCCCGGGTAGGTGAAGGAAACATTGCTCATGCGCAGAATAGCACGAGTCATGGACTTGATACCAGACAAAATACCGGGAGGGGGGAACTTGAACTGCACGTTGGAGGCAGACAAGGTGTAGTACGACTTGCCCTCGGGCTTGACCTTGACGAAATCGGCAAGGTTACCCTTGTAGCAGACAAGCTTCTTGCCCTCGTAGTGGTAGATATCGGTACAGACTTCATCGAGGAAGCCGGAGTCGTGAGAGACGATCAAACTGGTGATCTCAGTGTGAGACTTCAGGTACTCCTGCAGCCACTTGACGTTTGCCACATCCAAGTGATTAGTAGGCTCGTCAAGCAGAAGAACATCGGCCTTCTGGAGCATAGCACGGGCAAGAGCCAGCTTCATCTTCCAACCACCAGACAGTGAGCCCACAGGCTGGGACTGGCGACCCTCGGGGCCATCAGTGAAGCCGAACTCGATCAGAACCTCGGAGATGTGCTTCTGACCCTGCTCAGCAATCTTAGGGTCCTTGGACACGTACTCGAAGATGGTAAGGTTGGCATCCTCGCCCTGGTTGTGCTCCACAAAGCAAGTGCGCACCTGGTCTTGAGGAGGGAAGCCCTCGAGCTTGTCGTTGGCGATACTGCGCATGAGGGTAGATTTTCCGGCACCGTTGCGACCGCAAAGACCGTAACGATGGCCCTTGAGCAGGCGCAAGTTAGTGTGGGAGAGCAAAAGCATACCACCGTAAGCGAGGGAGAAGTTGGCGTTGACAATCTCAACGTCGTTGGGGTCCTCTGGGGGAGGCTTGCCGTACTTAATCTCGTCCTGCTCAATGTAGTGGGCCTGGACAGCAGCTGCAACAGCCTCAGCGTTTCCGTCGGCGATCAGGCCGCGGAGGTAGGGCTCAATGGAGCCAGTGATACGGTCGTGCATGCGAACGTTGATATCCTCGCGGACCATGCTGGCAACGAAGTTCTTGGCCAGATCCTGGAGCTTGGCATCGACAGAGGCATTGAGGCCACCGTGCTCCTGAATTTTGGCGTTCAGCACGACCAAGACCTCCTCAGATGTGGTCTTGGAAATGGCTCCAGTAGCCAGGTCTTTGTCTCCCATGGCGGTCTCGATAACATCGAGGGCACGGGTGGCAAGCTCACGAACCTCAGGGAGAGAAGCACCATCCTTAACGGACTTGACACCGGGCTGGAGGTTGGGAAGGAAAGTACGGGCCTCGGCAGGATCGTGAACCAATTTGGTCAAGTTCTCCACAACGACAACAGTCTGGCGGAGGGTTTCTTGGGGAGTAGCCGGGGTGTTGAGGGAACGAGCGAGCAGAGGGGTAAGCATCGCCAGGACGGGGGAGGTAACGATAGCGACGAAGGTAGTCTGGGAGAGGGCGTGGATGGCCTTCTGCAGAGTCTGGGCAGAGGGCTTCTCCATGGTCTGGATCAAAAGAGGAATACGAGGGGCAACGTCGTCGTTGGACAGGAGAGTGGTAAGGGCGGTCATGGTCTTGCAAGATTGCTTTGCCACTTCGCTCTTCAAGTCGTGCATGCCGGACTCGACAATGGGGATGAGCTCCTTGAGAGTCTTACCCATAGCATCACGCAGCAGATCCTTCTGACGCTCCTCGTCCATGGTGCCAGTACCGAGCTGGGCCTTGACGGCCATCTTCTCGATCAACTTGTAGGCACCGACGAAACCTTGCCACTTACCGGAGCCCTTGCTCAGGTAGCGCTCAAGGGCCGGGATGAGTCCGTTGACCATAGCCTCGGGACTGAGACAGCCGTAGAGGGCATCGATGGCGTACTGGGCAGCATCGCGGACGACGGCGCCCTTGTCGGCCAAACCGTCGAGGGCAATGTCGAACACACCTCCATCGTGCAAGAGGAAGATAGTTTCGCTGAGAGGGAACTCTCGAGGGAAACGCTCGAACAAAGCGCCAATAATGAGCATGGCACTCTCGCGCTTGGCACCATTCTTTTTGTCGGAAGCGGCCTTCCGGGTTTCGGCCAAGACATTGTAGTTCAACAGACCGGCAGTTCCAGCACCCTGGATAAGCAGGTTGGCCAAGGCATAAGCTCCATCGAGGGACTGTTGGGAGGACTCGGAGGTGAAAATGGTAGTGAGAAGGGAGGAAATTTCTTCGGAGGTGGGGGGCACGCCGGAGGGGCCCTTTGCGACGATGGTCGGCATGGCGGACTCAGGGTCGACAGTGTGTGGCATCGTCCAAAGAATCAAAGACTCGAAGGTCGAGTATCGATATCCAAAAGAGATATCGAAAGTAAAGGAAGGAAACCCTCAGAAAATAATGTCTAAGGGGGCAGGAGGGGCAAATTTGACCCTAAGAATTTAAATCAAAGCGCGCAAAGTTCAAAGTGCAAAGTGCAAAGTCTGCGCACAAAGAATTTCAAGGACTTTTGAATCAAGTATATACAACACTCTTCGTATACACCTAAATCCTTGAACAAAAACACGAACAAAACACAAAGAGGGGAGAGTTGTCAGAAACAAACGAATGCACTTTTTTTTTTGCCTCTCTGTTGATTATCTTTGCTGATTTTTTTTTAGGGCTGAGTCAGCCAATCAGTGGAGGCCTCGCCGCCATAAGATGACAAGGGGGTTCAATCGATGCTTCTGATTGGTTGGCGATAGCTGCCTTGTTGCCTTGGTGACTTTCTGCCTGTACTCTTATCTTTCAGCCTGAGGCAACATAAATCAGGCCTCAGGTGTCCAGATTCCACGTCATCATCATTGTCACCGGCATATAGATCATGTGGCACCTGCCACACATACATAGGTACTCTCAATGGAAGAATTACACGGGTAAATGGATGTTTGATCTCGGTATATATTGCATATCACACATCACATATAGATCCGAGAACACCGGTCTATTTCCATCAACCCGGAAAGGGTCCGAGACCGAATAGTTGGACTGCAGTCTATACAACGCGGAATGTCTACAGAAGAGATTTTTAAAAAGAACAGTGAGAGATCAGGAATATCCGCCCTGTAGCCATAAGTCTTCAAACCCACACACATCGTGAGATAGAATCACTCCAAGGTTCCAACCAATTAAAGCGTCAAGCGGATCAAGTTGAACCGACATATGGCCGCATGCAACCGCCCCGGGCCTCGGTAGAGACAACCCCCCTGTGCACCCCTGTACCCCCGCGTTCAACCGAGTTGCATGGTCGATCGTTGCATAAGTCCGACTGTTGTGTTTTATTTTGCGCATTCACACATTTATATTCTCCTCTTAGAAAGCTCAAAATAACCTCAATTGCGGTTTGTTCAGCTTCAATTCTGCTCTCCCCGCAATTCACCCCACAAAATCCACCCCCGGACCCCAAGTATGGCTCTCAGCTGGAGATCAACCCGCCATGTTTCCAAGCTCGCCCAGGTGAGTGAACGCAATTTTGCAATTCATATCAATTCATATAAAAATCCCAATACAAGTCTGATACTGTACAGGCAGCACGGCCAGTCCTCTCGCGTCACTATGCGACCGCGGAGCCGGATCTGAAAACCACCCTCAAGGAAGTCATTCCGGCTAAGCGGGAACTCCTTCAAAAGGTAAAGGCACAGAGTGACGAAGTAATTGGAGAGGTCAAGGTAGGCAATGTTATCGGTGGCATGCGTGGTTTGAAGGCCATACTCTGGGAGGGTTCTGTCTTGGACGCCGACGAGGGAATTCGTTTCCACGGCAAGACAATCAAGGATTGCCAACAGGAGCTCCCCAAAGGCACTACTGGTACCGAGATGCTTCCTGAGGCCATGTTTTGGCTTCTATTGACTGGCCAGGTGCCTTCTACGGGACAAGTCCGCGCATTCTCTCGTGAATTAGCCGAGAAGTCCGACCTTCCCCCTCATATTCTCGGCTTGATCAAATCTTTCCCTTCGAACATGCACCCCATGACCCAGCTTTCAATTGCTGTGGCAGCCTTGAACACCGAATCCAAGTTTGCCCAAGCCTATGAGAAGGGTATCAGCAAGGCCGACTACTGGGAACCCACCTTTGATGATAGCATCGCCTTACTTGCCAAAATCCCCCGAGTAGCTGCACTCGTCTTCCGCCCCAAGGAGATCGATGCTGTTGGTAACCAGAAGCTGGACGCCGCTCAAGATTGGTCACACAACTTTGCCGAGTTGCTCGGCAAGGGTGGTGCCGAGCACGGTGACTTCCATGATCTTCTGCGTCTTTACCTCGCGCTGCACGGTGACCACGAGGGTGGCAATGTGTCTGCCCACGCAACCCACCTTGTTGGCAGTGCCCTGAGCGATCCCTTCCTCAGCTACAGTGCTGGTCTCCTTGGCCTTGCCGGTCCTTTGCACGGCTTGGCTGCACAGGAGGTTCTCCGTTGGGTGATCGCTATGCAGGACAAAATCGGAACAAAGTTCACCGATGAGGATGTCCGTACATATCTCTGGGACACTCTTAAGTCCGGTCGCGTTGTGCCTGGCTACGGCCATGGTGTCCTGCGCAAGCCCGACCCTCGCTTCGAGGCTTTGATGGAATTTGCCGCTACTCGTCCTGATGTTCTGGCCAACCCAGTGTTCCAGCTGGTGAAGAAAAACTCTGAAATCGCCCCTGGTGTGCTTACCGAGCACGGAAAGGTATGTTAAATAGTGCCCTAGCATACAAATGGTTTAAACTGACATCTTTCCCCACAGACTAAGAACCCCCACCCCAACGTCGATGCTGCCAGTGGTGTGCTCTTCCACCACTACGGCTTCCAACAGCCCCTTTACTACACTGTTACTTTCGGTGTCAGCCGTGCCCTTGGTCCTCTTGTCCAATTGATCTGGGATCGTGCTCTGGGCATGCCCATCGAGCGTCCTAAGAGCATTAACCTCCTGGGCCTGCTCAAGAAATAAATTCCGATATGGTAGCCTGGTGCAACCTCCGATGATCCCAATGTCAAGCGATGCTTTCTCTTCTTGTTTTCCCACATTATCCCTCGGTGGCTACGCGGCCTTTTCCTCCCTTCATGTTTGTCCTTTTGTTTGAAGAACCAGAGACAGTACCATAGACTAGCTGTTTAGTAAAACGCCTGATCGGTTTATATGTTATGACGTTGTAGAGCATTCCACGTCTGTATGAATTGGAAGTAAGAACAAAGAAATATTTTACCTAAATGCTATCGAGAGCGATACAGACACGAAAAAATCAATCAAATCTCCCCAACTTCAGCTTTGCTCCACGTATCTTTGACACGGGCAGGAAAAGGTGAAAAGCTCCCGAACTCTGGTTCGTCCCTTCAAGAGTAACATGTTTGAAAAGGTTGAAATACGCAATCGATAGATCTTCGTCCCACAGCAATGTTTCGAGAGGCAGTAAATATCAATGACCAATATAACCCCGGGTTTCAGCACTCGGCGTATCTCGCAGAGGATTTGTACATTGTCTTCATCATCATGTTATCCAAATGAGCTGCCTATAAGTATGACCTTTTGAAGAAATTCTCTTCAGCGGAGTTTTGCCGAGCGTCGCCTTTCTCGAAGGGTGTGTTGCTGTGTACATTCTCCGCTCTCGCTGTCTCTCAAGCTAGAATCAGGAGATACAGGCTTTGATCAAGCCAGTAGACTTGACTGGAACCTTTGGGCAGGATTTATGCTATGTCTGCCTTGACCATAGCAAAGATCCAAACTTTGACTTGATGACTAACGCTTTGGAGCAAATATTTCACTCTAGGAATACCCAGAGACCATCGTATTCCATTTGTGTAATGATAGGGTCCTCAACGCAGTCTCCGTCCGTATAGAGATAGGGCTCATTATATACAAATCTCCACCAGTCCTTCGAAATTTGGAGGAATAAGGATTCTACACGACCGACGTTGGAAGGAAGGGACATTAGTCGAAGAACGTCAACCGTCAGAAGAATGAACGGTATTGAAGGAATGATCTGTTTCGAGCTGCTAAAACGGGAGCTTACCCTTGTCGGACAACCTGCGGCGTGACAGAACCTCATCGATCAGTTGCCGTTTTTGCTTCGTTATGGGTAATTATAGGCCAAAGCTTCGAATTTTGAGAGATCTCTCTAACTGTGCTATTTTTAACTCAATTTTCATAAGAACGTGGAAATCTTTGATTGATAGTAATGCAAGCTCTACTTGTGGTCGCTCACAATCTAGCACCGCCCCCCGACAATTGATCCCACTCTTTCTGTCCATATGGCGAGTAAGTGTCACTCCCAGGGGCAATCCATAGGAAATGGTCATCCTTGCCCTCGGGTGCTTTAGTTCCAGTGAGTGAAATGTCAACGCCCTCATCACGGAGTGGTACCTTATTCTGCTTATGGTTGTGGATATGCGTAGGGCTCTCGACAACCCGAAGGAAAACCGGAACGGCATATCTTGGCAGCTTCGAGCGGACGAATTTGGCAAGCGCGCTGTAGTCGAATGTTTGACGTGCTTCAGGGCTAATTTGAATCGCCGCACATCCGGCACGTCCCTCGTGGTTGGGAAGGCGGACGCCGTACACATTTGCCTCGGTTATGCCCGGGAATTGCCCTACAACTTCTGATACCTCCGCAGTAGCACTGTTGGGATTATTTGTGAGCTCCTTTCCAATCTCTAGACCGCTGCAGCACTTACACATTCTCGCTCTTCCAGCGGAAAGTATCACCAAGACGATCGAGGAAGTACCAACGACCATCACTCTGGCGACGCAAGGCATCTCCAGAGCGGTAGTAAAGATCGCCCTTTTTGAAGACATCCTTCAAAAACTTCTTATTGGTGGCGTCATCGTTATGCCAATACCCCTGGAAAGCATCTTTTCCGGGAATATTGACGATGATCTCTCCGCCTTCTTCGTATGATGCACGCTTTGCAAAGCCCGTCTTGGGATCACGCATGATATCGCCGGTCTCCGGGTCAATGGCAACGGGAATAAAGACATTATGCATGATCCCGCGCAAAAGCAGACCATGATGGCCGACGCTGCCAGATGTGAAAGGACCACGGTTGTAGTTGAAGAGACTGAAGACACCCTCAGTGCTGTTGAAAAATTCTCCAACTTCAGGAACTCCGAAACGCTCGCGGAACTTCTCCCATATATCTGGTCGAAGACCATTTCCGTACATGCAGCGGACCTTGTGGTTGCGATCTTCGGGTGATGGCGGCGGTGCCAACAAGTAGCGGGCAGTTTCTCCGACATAGACGAAAAGAGTAGATTCTGAATCCCGGATGTCCGTCCAGAACTTACTGACGCTGAACTTCGGGCCGATTGCAATGCTCACTCCCATCACCATACACGTGGCCATAGTAATAGCCGCAGTGCCGTGGTACAAGGGCATACAACTATACCAGCGATCGCCACCCGGTCCTGGTGTGTCTCTAATGAGAGCACGACGAATATATAGTGTAGTGTATAGCCGGGACATTGTGAAAGCACAACCCTTAGGTAGACCCGTCGTTCCCGAGGTGTATAACAGAATAGCAGGGAAGTTACCCTCAACATGCTTTGCCATCTCCTTTGGTGGCAGAGTCGATGGGAAAGTACCAATGTGCGCCTTGAGTGATTCGTCCAGAGTCATTGGCTTCATTCCCAGGTTCCCAACAATGGTATCCCGGGATTCTTCCACGCGGTCACGACAGCCGGAATCTTCATCGACAATAAGAATCTTGGCATTGCTGATCTTCAGGCAATGGATCAATGCATCACCGGTAAGGTTGTAATTAATAGCTGCTGGAGCACAACCGATACTCCAAAGAGCCACCCAAGCGACCATGTACTCCGCGCGGTTCTGGAGATATAGAGCAACGAGATCACCCTTCTTCACACCCTGTGACAAAAAGAAATGCGCATATTGGCAGGCCTGATCTTGCACTTCGCGGTATGTGTATGATCTTTCCCGGGTCCAGAGACAAATCATATCGGGGTAACGTTTCACCGTTTCTAGTAGAACAAACCAAGGATTCCCCCGGTTGTGTTTGACTGGGACTGGTCAGATCTCATTTTCAAAGAGAAACAGCAAATATTCAGACCCACCGGCAGTGGCATATTCACGTTCCGCTCGCTTCATCGACAGCAAACCCGATATATCTTTCTGGAAATGGAATTTAGCGTTCAAATATCCTGCGACCGTGGCTCCTCCCAGGAGAGCGGCGGCAGCGGTTCCTATAGTGACTGAACTTAGTACTGAAATAGCAATATGTTCAGATCTTTAGCTTCATGTCTCACCTATATCCATCTTTCAACTCCGTACTAATAAGGTGAAGACAAATTGTAGAAGGAATCGAGGTGAAAGTCTTGATCAACCCTTGAAAACAAGTAGATTCAACTAAGTGAACAAGAAAAACAAAATTCCTCTAAATGGAGCAAGCAACCTTGAACAAGAGAATGTCAAATATAACTCAAGACCTTGAATCAAGTGGAGTTGAGGGGAGCCATTGCCGTTTACCGAGTCTAATGGACCCCCACAGGGACATCCTCGGCACATCATGAAGCTCCGCACTAAATTCAACAATTTGACCTCCCAGACCCGGTTAGTCCACCAATTTAGTGCCAAATTAGGGCGACACAGAGGTCTGGAAAATGCGGGGAACTACAAACTAATCATCTCTTCCATCGCCTCGGTAAATATTTGTGCACCATGTCATAATGTCAGCTATAATCCAACATATCTGCCATACCTGCCATAGTTTTGCTTCAAATGGAACAACCAAATATTGTGGGTTCTGAAATTATTGAGGATGAAAGATGGCAATATCCCGATCCATGTTGGTTGATTTTGAAATTAGAAAGAATCCACCGAGTCCACCGAAGTGAAGCCCAATAGCGTTTTTCGTTGATTGAATGCCGGACACGGTACAATGATCCAAATCCACATCGTTCGCACCATCATGTAATCCATAAGGTATAATCTTTGTATTTTGGAATGTCTGAGGCTTCTGCGTGATGATGCGAGTTGGTGATCGCCCTCCGGCATGCTTATTCCATGACTCCGATAAGTTGGGAACACAAACAAACCACTACGAGCTGAGCGCTTGTGTTAGAGATGTGATCTCCACAACTGAGTTGTTATGGTGGTATAAATAAATTTCGATATACATTCATGCTCACATATGCTGTCCAATGTTGAGTGCGTTACATTGCCATGAATGTTCTTCGTTGTTGGTAAGACCTGCAATGATCAACGCACGGCTACATCGTAGGGAAGAGGGCGATTATCCAGGTAATTACTGGATTGGGTTTCTTTTTTAACCTCGTATGATCCAAAATTCAACACGAACGCCCTTGACATTACCATTTAGGTAGTGATCTAGATAAAAAGCGGCAATGATAGTATGCTTTTTCACACCGAGGGCCCTACGAGGCGCGTGCTCAGTACACATATAGCTGATGAACCCATTACTGGAGCAGGCTTCTTTCCTGTCTGAGGAAATTCTACTGGCCAAATAATATTCACTGACTTGGGGAATAAAAAGGTGCCTTGATGAGGTACATGCAAGGGGTAACTTTAGAGGCAACATTTTATCTTTTCATTGGACTCTTTGATGGGATCCACAATATGAATGACCATGAACTAGCGGATTTAAAAGACATCTATCTAATCTTGAAGGAAGAATAGAGGCAATCGGTACCTGTCTTCGATTTTCAGTACAGCTGGGCTTGGTCGACGACTATACACCTGATTATGGTTAATTAATCGGAATGAAGATCCCTTGCTTGCAAACACAAGGTTTTGAACCACAATTCACACTGTCCCCAGAAGAACCATACGCTGCTAGTTTATGTGTTGTTGATTAGCTCCCGCGGCTTCTCAATGCAAAGGTCTAACTGAAACGCACGAGGTGCATACTCTATTGATTGTATATTGGAATATTTCTAGCTATCACCTGCGCTTAGTATTCAAATTCTCTCATAGGAACCAAAAACCCATAGAAAACATTTTTGAGTCCATTTTAAATCCATCAAATGACGTTTTGATATCCACGTCGTATGTGTAGCAGATTTGCAATCCAATCGATTCCAGCTCCAATATGATACCGTCTTTTAACCGGACTCTTTCGTTTCAAAATTTAACTACCCTCGCAGCCGATAGGTTCCTTTTCTTCATTTGATATCCTACTCGCAGTCTCAGATGTTCGTGTGAATGCCACCCACATATGTATTTTTCTATCTTATTCGCTTCTATATTGACCTATGCCACTGCTCAGGATACGGCTCAGGAAACATTTTGATGGTCCAAACGTAAACCAGACAGCGTTGGCGCTCAGATTGAAAATTTGTATATCGAGCCCGACCTTCCTGTTCCGTATGCCTACTACCAAAAAGGTTCATATTAAGCACATTGTTTCCATTACTGGCCAAGGTCCCCAAGGGTAAATCTGTGAGCCTCGCAATTGAAGCAAACACCACCAAGTCAATCACTAGGGGGGCATTCGCTCAATACGAGGTCTGGGTTAATGGTGATGATGGCCTTGATCGCCCACCACTTTTCAGTGTGAGTGTAGATGTCTGCGATAAATTCCTCAAGGATACATCGACACCATGTCCCGTTGAGCCCGGAAC
The DNA here is from genome assembly GCF_028829465.1 of Penicillium soppii. NCBI lineage: Eukaryota > Fungi > Ascomycota > Eurotiomycetes > Eurotiales > Aspergillaceae > Penicillium > Penicillium soppii. The sequence continues at coordinate 4,920,281 of NW_026643235.1, read as the reverse complement.
ACATACATACTATCAAATATACTTTCAAATTCCCTGAGAACATCCTTGAAGTGAGTGTTCCGACTTCGTAGAACAGAATTCATCGAACCTACTGACATGAAAAAGCAAGGGCAGATATCACGCGCGTGTGCTAGCGTATACCGCCGATAGCAGTCTTTTTACTTGTTTGAAACTTGGAACTTGATATTTATGACCAGTCAGAAGTCATTGTGCCGAAGTTGTGCTGATTTTATGAAACTCAATGCTACAAAAATTTACTTGCTCTGATACGCTCCAAAACTGCCTCACAGAAGGGTCCAAATGCGGCGTTACAAAGCTGGAAGTGATCGTATAATTATAGTTAGGGATAGTTTCTCCGTACTTGTAGTCATAATGGTTCTCTTCTTCATTCAAACAAATTGAATAGCGAATTATGAACTTGCATCTTGCAACTTGACTTGCTAGCTTTAACAAGACATTACTTGGTGCTCTAGTACTCCAAACCATAAGTATACGTTGTACTACGTAAGTAGATTAAATAAAGGTGGCCTGATCTGGATAGAATGGATGACTACCTAGGTACATACAACGTATGCATGGATATTCTTATCAATTCCTGTTATAATTCACATTATTTATGTTGAGATTCACAGAAATGTTGATCCCCAATGATTTTTCTATTTCCTTTTGTCCGATCGACCAGTAATAACAATGTCATTATTGGCCAATACAGATATAGTGGAGATTCATAGGGTATCGGTGACGCAAACGGTAGAAGAATTTCATTTTGACACACACGATGACTACATTGTTATGATTGTTACAATATTGTATATTATTATGCATGTTTGAAATAATACTCGGGATAATTTTCTTATTTTCAGGGGAAACAGGGGAAACAGGGGAAACAGGGGAAATTAGCAAATGCACTCCGGTTATAAACGGGCTATCCAAGTCCAACAATGATCTCCGAGGGAAAATAAACAATTGAGTCCAGGTTACAGCTAACTACACTAATGTTGGGAGGGGGAAACGGGAGATGTTCAACGGAGAATTCAACAGAGTTCCTACTTCCCCCGGTATAGGCCCTCGGTCTGGCGCTCTAAATAATCATTAGCCGCTGAGAAAAATAACACCATGACAATATTTATGGAATAATAGCCAGGGAGCATACAGTTTAACTCGTTTTGAAGTCCAATCAGCAGTAAATCATTTCCCCACACGATTGTCGATTGTCATAACCGTCGCGCCGGTGAATCACCCCTCTTGGCCTTGGTCCTCTATCTTCTTCTCCTTCTCCTCTCTTCACCCTAAGGAGTATTATCATCGCATTTATACTATGTCTCTCCCTATCAGGTCATTGCCTCGCACGCTAGTGCGATCCTACGGGACTGTCCAGGGTGCCCCCAGTCCTGCTTCACTGTCCAACCGCATCCCTCTTACATTGACCGACGCTACGGGTGCTACCGCCCCACGGACCACTTGGACTCGAGATGAAGTCAAGCAGATCTATGAGACTCCATTGAGCCAACTCACATATGCGGCTGTAAGTGAAATTAGGTTTTTTTTCTTTACTGCTCCCAGCTGGGGAGGCTAACTGACAACATCCAGGCCGCCGTTCATCGCCGATTCCATGATCCCGCGGCTATTCAGATGTGCACTTTGATGAACATCAAGACCGGAGGATGTAGTGAAGACTGCTCATACTGTGCTCAGTCATCCAAGCACAACACGGGTCTGAAAGCCACTAAGATGAGCCCTGTCGACGACGTTCTCGCCAAGGCCCGCAATGCCAAAGCAAACGGCAGCACTCGCTTTTGTATGGGTGCAGCTTGGCGTGACATGCGCGGCCGCAAGACCAGTCTCAAAAACGTCAAGCAGATGATCTCCGGCATCCGTGAGATGGATATGGAGGTCTGTGTGACCCTAGGCATGATCGACGAGCACCAAGCCAAGGAGCTGAAGGATGCCGGTCTGACCGCATACAACCACAACCTCGATACCTCGCGCGAATTCTACCCCACCATTATCACAACCCGCTCTTACGACGAGCGCCTCAAGACCCTTTCACACGTCCGCGATGCCGGAATCAATGTCTGCTCCGGTGGTATCCTCGGTCTAGGCGAAACTGACGCCGACCGTATCGGTCTCCTCCACACCGTCTCCAGCCTGCCCGCCCACCCGGAATCCTTCCCTGTCAACGCCCTTGTCCCCATTCCTGGAACCCCTCTTGGCGACCGCAAGATGATCCCCTTCGACCGACTGCTCCGCACCGTCGCAACAGCCCGTATCGTGATGCCTAGCACCATTGTCCGTCTCGCCGCCGGTCGCATCGCACTCTCCGAGGAGCAGCAGGTCGCCTGTTTCCAAGCGGGTGCCAACGCTGTGTTCACCGGTGAGAAGATGTTGACAACCGACTGCAACGGCTGGGACGAGGATCGGGTTATGTTCGACCGCTGGGGTTACTACCCCATGAAGAGTTTCGAGAAGCCTGGACTCAAGGCTACTGCTAGTGCCGATGCTGCGGCACCTTCTCCGCAGCCAGAAACAGCTGCGCCGGTCGCAGCGAGCTCTTAGATTTTTCTTTTTTAAATAGCATCTGTCATGTCTATCTGACTGAGCCAACAGTTATGTTGTAGATCCCATCAAATGCAATTTGTCAACGATTGATTATTTTGTAGAGCATCATTTCAAGCATGGGAGAATTGATTTCTCAATAAAAGTGTCTCCCTAGACTGAAAGTAATGAAGTACAAATGTAAGCAACATTGAAGTCAGCAATTCCAGGAGTCGGGCACTTCAGATCCTGCTCCTGATCATGTGATCCGGCCAATCAAATAACATAAAGATTCAGGGCTTATGCACTGCATGCACTGTACAGTACTTTCTACACAATTGACGTTTCTTCATCGATCTCCGACTTTAGTGTTATTATCCCCCATACCCCGGGTTAAGCAAACATGATTTCAGAAGCATTAGCGAACACCCTAAAAATGCCGAGAACCACCTGAACCAATCGAATATGATATCTACTCCACTCTCCACGATCAAATGCTGCAATACCGAGGCTCAAGCCGAGTGCACGTTGTCGATTCAACCTTTCGGCCCACGTCGTCTATACTCATTGTTAGGCAGAGATCAAAATCCACCCATTAGATCGCAATGATTCCCCTTTCGGTTGCAATGACACCACAACGACTGACTCCATTTCAAGGTCCAGGAGTCGTCTATCTGACCCTCCGAGGCCTCATTGTGCGGGGAAATTCACATGCGGCGGATGCCGATCGTCGCTAATTTGGCGACGGCCCTTTATGATCTCCTGTTCATTTGATGTGTAGGTTTTGTTGGGGGAGAAATGATCCACAGCGAAGATTTCACATCATGGAACTCTATTCACATGTACCGGTAACCCTTATTAGGCCAAAGATATAAACTAAATTCCCACCACCATGGAAGCCCGCAAGATTTCAAACCACCCATCATGGACTCAAAACCACTATCGAAAGATTCCATGAGATCAACATGGCGTACAGCCCCTCGCAGTACGTGGAATTTCAATCACTATCTGCTAGACACGCTCAATGTCCACCCCATCGACCTGGATAAGGAGGTGCCAGTCCACAGCAAAGATGAGAAAATACCGTTTATGCCTCAGTGGTCTCTTCAGCGCTGGGTTCTGTTCTACTCGGCCGTTCCACTGCTCCTTCACGAGACTTACATGGCATTCACCGGCAAAACCGTCGGTCCTATCACGGCATTCAACTTCTACTTTTTCGTGTTCAACGCTATCGTCATTTACCAAGTCCATGTCCTACGTCGTATGGGACACATCTACGGTTTTCTTGACGGCGATAAACACGAACGTGATGGAGTGCCAGACGTTGGTATCGCCAAAGTAGTAACCTCGCTGTATAAAACCACCGGCTCGCGAATGATTCTATCCGTCTTCCTCTCCTACACTCAAACATCCAGACCGTCTGAGATGGCATGGAGGTGGCTGCCGCTCGAAATCGGCTTATACGGCATTGTCCTCGACTTCTGGTTCTACTGGTATCACCGGCTCATGCACGACGTGAGCTATCTGTGGAAATACCACCGCACACACCACCTAACCAAACACCCAAACCCCCTACTGGCTGCGTACGCAGACCATGAACAAGAATTCTTCGACATGGTGGGCGTGCCGATGATGACATACTTCAGTTTGAGGCTAATGGGACTGCCGATGGGATTCTACGAATGGTGGATCTGTCACAACTACGTTGCTTTTGCGGAAGTGTTCGGACACAGCGGGTTGCGGTTGCATCTAACCGTGCCATCTACGCTGAGTTGGCTGTTACAGATGTTCGACGCTGACATTGTCATCGAAGACCACGATCTGCACCACCGTAAGGGTTGGCGCAAGAGCCACAATTATGGCAAGCAGACACGGTTGTGGGATCGGATCTTTGGAACTTGCACGGAGAGGATTGAGTCTGTGGCTGAGAATGTGGATTATGAAAACACGGCTACAATGCCGTTGTTTTGAGGTCGGATGGGGATTTCTCTGTTGATTTGAGTAGCTGTACATCCATGGATAGCCCACTCTTTATGAAATATGTTGCTAGACTTTAATTTTATTTTATACACAATATTGTCACTTTTTTTCAATTTGGTTTTCTTTTTAGGTACCTTTCGGTGGTTTTAGGATGTCGAATATGGATGTTTAGGTGGCGCCTGCTGTGGCTCCTGATCGAATATGTATCTTCACTTTCAAAACTCAACCGATTAATTACTTAACTTGGTGCTTTAATTTCCATCCGATATATAGATCACTTGATGAAGAGCTCGATCTTCCTAGGGTCGTGAGTACACCTGGTTGTTTTTCTGTCTTTTTTTTTACCTCCAGCCCTGGAGGATTTATAGTCTAAGTAATTTGCCCAGGCTATCATTCCATCTGGAACTGTTTGTCCCTTAGAATTTTTGAGGCTGCAATGAAGTGAGGAATTCGAACAACATCTACTAACAAACCTTGGAAGATTTCTGAGCTTTGGAATATGCATAGACACATTTCATTGGTTTGACTGCCAAGTCAAAAGGTGGTGAATGCTCCATCACCCCGCAGTGTTCGGTGGTTGTCGGATTCACACTGAGAGCATAGCAAACCCACATGCCGAGGTGAATCCTGCGAAAGATAGACGCTGAAACTTTGCATGGCAGCTATATTCTACACACCGTTAAATAGGAGAAGGGTCAAGATCAGGGTCATTGTCTATGAGCGAAAGGCGGCCGCTGACTCCGCACAAAAGAGTGATAGTTGACCAAAGCGTACAAATCTCGAGGCTAGACTTGCAAGTGGTTTGTACCCCTCCAAATGCCTCGACAAACATTCCGACGAGTCTCATCGAAGGATTATAGCTGCCACAAAAAGCGCTTTTATCATGTAAACTGCGCCTTCGAGATATCAACGGTAGTAGGAAGTCTGCAATCGAGTCAATCAACCTGCTTGATTTAGCTCAGTCATCTCCAGGGCCAAATTTTCGGTCAAAATCTGCTCCTAGTTTGGATATATAGTCCCCAGTGGAAAATCAAAAAATCAAAAATATCGCCAAAATCTGTGAGACATTTCTGGCCATAATGGATTTGTTCAATGTATAAGCATAGGTAGAGAGTTGCATGGTCTTCCCAAACAGGCAGGTCAGTTATCCAGCGTTTGAGCTTATTCTTGACAAATAGATGTGAACATCTAAAGTGCATATATATATCAAGAGCCCGAATAGATCGCGATCCACACAAACATTCCGACAAGAACTGTGCGTTGCTCTATTTACAGCATTACGCCGGAAGCTTATTCTTAACTATCGATTTTTGTTGGACTGTGCTTCGGCAAACCTCCGAACCCTTAGCCCTTCCCTTCAGCCTGTGGGGTATGTACCTAGATATGGCCTTGTGTCTCGAGTACTAGTTTCTGGTGTCGGGTTTGGATACAATAACATACATTCTGTGTGCACCTTGTTGTTGTTCTCTGGTTCTTTGTGTTTAGGCAGGTGTTGCCGGCGTTCTCTAGTATACTCCGTATCAACACAAGTTTCCCTTTTTAGCTTTATTAAAAATGCTCGAGTGTGCCTTTAGAGCCGGACTAAGGATAGATCTAGTGAGAACCGCCCCATCAGGATTTTCTGGAAGGCCGGTGCCGTTCTTTTTGCAGCCCACTTTTGTGTGATGTCTCACCAGTACCGCAGATGCGAGCTGAGCGTTGGTTCATGCAGAGGCGTTGACATGAACTAGTGTGTTCTAGATTTCTACACCTTTGGCCAAATGAAGGCCAGCCTGCCGGCACTAGATATCAATGAACTGCACAACCACCCTTCCCCCCCGGCCCCCTGTGAAATCCCACCTGCCCGCTCTAGCTTTCAGTAAGCCGAATACGAGGGCTGGTAATAGCAAAATGGATTGGTTTGTCCCGATGATATGTCAGTCTAACATAGATACTAACTCGTTTCGTCTAGTGAGGTGTTCGGTACGAAGGTGCGCAGTGGCCAGGGGTCGAATTGAATTGATTGTAGATTGCTGCCTGAACGTATACCTCTTCACGCCTCTTTTCACTTTTTAATCATCTCTTATTTGTTTTCTAATAAGAGTTACATAATTCAATCCGACCCCTAGCCGCTATGCACCTTCGCAGCTCAGTTCACACGGTCCTAACAATGGTATATTCATGACGGCATATGCTAAGCTCAAAACATCAAATTCTAGAACAACCCAAATATATAAACAAGAATCTTTCAACAATTCCTAATCAGTAATTTCTCGTCTCCGGTGCAGGTCGACCATTGTCGGAAATAACCGAAATCTCGACCTGCTTCGTGATACCGGGTGTGGAGAAAGTAGGTGAATCCGGATGACCGCCAACAGACGTACTAGTATGCGCGCTCTGACTGTGATCTAGAATGCGCTCAACGCTGCCATTCTCAACATCAGGCTTGAATCTGCGCGTGCGCCGCGACTGATTTGTCTCGTTTGGGTGCGCACCGGATTTGCGACCAGTGAAAGGTCCACTGAGCTCGTAGGAGCGGGAATACTTTCCGCTGGAGATCTTGCGCACAGACGAGATGATCAATGGGCGAATGCAAGGGATGGAGGAGGTGATGATGATAATGGTGTTCTCGATGTAACCCCAGCGGATTAACTCAATGCCGCCGCTGGCTCCGATATTGGTGATGCTTGGTAGCGAGGTGAGTTTGGTTGTTTTGATGATGGATGCGACCATTGCGCTACACAATCAGTATACTGCGATGTGAAGAAAGAATCCGGATGTACATACACAATACCCAGACTAAGCAGGACGATCAAACTGACTTTGATGCGCAGTTTGAGGTTCAAATTCCAAAAAACCACGGCAGGGACAACAGCCAAAAACAGATCGGTGGCGGAGTTGAAAGTGTTAGAATAATAGGCGAAATCGATCACTGACTTCAAGTTTCCGCAGGTGGTCGTCAACGCGACTTCTGGATCCCACAGCGCAGCAACATCGCGACAGATGCTCAGCGGTAGTACGGCAGAGACGGTATTGCCGGCGAATTGAATGACCAGGAAAGCCCATAGGACCACCTGGTAATATTTGTTGGTCCCGAGTAGAGGAAGGAGGTAAATAATGAAAGCGGTGCGAGCGAATGTAGTACTGAAAGTGACGATTGGAATTTGAATGGCGATGTATTTCAGGACGGCTTCCTGGTCATGTCGGGCTAATTTGGTCAAATCCTTGCCGAAACCATGTTTGACAGACAAAGTCAAGAAGACTGTTGATACAATGGCGAGGATCTAAACAAAGAAGAGAAAATGTTAGTTAAGTAACTAGTGGAAAGAACTAGTTAGTTCGAGGCTGGGGAAGATCTACCTCCGCGAGGACCATCAGGCCATCGTCAATGCCAAACCGTTTGATCTTGAATTTAGCAAAGACTCGCAAAATAACGATCACCGCGGCGATGATCACCGCGGCCCATATCCCTTTCTCTAAGGGTGGTCCAAGATTTGTTGACATGATGGTTTCAAACTAGCTGAACATTTTCAAACTGAGCTCTGGCGATCAGAAACAATTAAATGAAAATCAGTTGCCCACAAGCCGAGTTGAAACATACATTATGCTTTTGAGATAATGTGACCAAAAGTTTTGGCGAGTCCACATACAGTCGGTTATTACCCCCGGATAGAGTGATTTACAGGTACTGAGAACCTTGGATTAACTTGTTGAACAACCAATGAAAAGGATGCTTCTCCTGAAAGCCTTAGAATGGTATGCGGAAAGGGCCATGGATTGGTCTGTGTCGACCTTGGAAATACGCAAACTCCACTTTTAGCTGAAAGTAAAAGTGAAAGAGAAAGTGAATTTGAATTTCATATTTCCATTTCCGTCTTGTGCCCTCCTTTTGCTCCTCTGTTTTCCTTTTTTTGTGTTCAAGTTCACTTTTTTCAGCTATTTTCGACCAATGGGATCACAATATAAGAACAGGTTTCTTAATCCGGTGTAGAGCTCCACTCACCCAGATTCTAACATATTAATCTCTATATTAAAAATTTTCCAAGACATTTCTCAAATTTCTTCCATTTATTCTCGGAAGTGCCTTGAAAGGGAAAGTCATATGCGAACATGCTCGTAATATGCAAGCTTTTCAGCCACCAAAGTGTAACTGATTAAGGGGAGAGGTTGCATATGTATTGTTCTGGTTAAGGCTGAGCCTCCGGGTGTTGTGGGTGGCGCATTTATGCGTTAAATCCACAAGAAGCCACTTGATTGGAGGTATAATATCTGCATTGCTTGTGCCATTGGATCGATCGGATCTCGGTTCTCTCACTGCCATTTCCGTCGGATTCCGGTTTAGATTGCGGTCAATATTATTGAGTTCAATTTATGATGCTGATGGCAAAAAACCCTAAAAAAACAACCACCTTGACAATCTGTATGATTGTCATGTTCCTGATATTGTGTTCGAACGGATATAATATCCATGGAAGAGTATCTACCTTTCGGTTCCCGTCGATCCTTAATTGCCGTAGATCGCTCTCGCGTGGCCGTGCGATGAACTCTTCCAACTCGGCCCCGATCTTGTCTCGGCTCCAACTCCGGTGAAATCATCCACAACCAAATTTGACTAGACGCACTTGGGAACATCTCCGAATTGATCTAGAGTCAACATTATTCACCTTAGCCAGGAGAAAGAACCGAGGAATGTGAAGGTCTTGTATATAAGTAAAAGAGAGGGATCGACATTTCCAACTCCATTTTCAAAACTATCTCTTTACACTTTCTCCCCACCATGCAGGTCTGGACATTGGCTTCCCTCGTGGCTCTCGCTGCTTCAGCAATTGCGTCTGATTGCCACTGTTTGCCGACCGATAGCTGCTGGCCTGCTCCCTCGGCTTGGGCTTCGTTGAACTCTACCGTTGGTGGTCGTCTGGTTGCGACCGTGCCCATTGGTAGCCCCTGTCACGCACCCAATTATGATGCCGCCGCATGTGCCGTCGTCAAGGCCAACTGGACTAAGCCAGAACCTCAGTAAGTGATATTGTATTGTTATCGTGTGTGTAAATTTGAGACTAATCGCCACATAGCCTCGACTCCTCGTCGTCGGTAATGCAAACCTTCTTTGCTAATCAGTCTTGCGACCCTTTCACCGCCAAGTCTCAAACTTGCAAGCTTGGTAACTACGTCAACTACGCTGTGAACGTTTCTTCTAGCGATCAGGTCATTGCTGCTGTGAACTTCGCTCGCCACCACAACATTCGTTTTGTCATCCGCAACACCGGCCACGAGTAAGTCTCGACCGCCTCAACGAGGCTTTATATCAATGCTAACCAACTTTAGTTACCTTGGACGTTCTACTGGTGCTGGCGCCCTTTCTGTTTGGACTCACCACTTGAATGATATTGAGTACCAGAACTGGTCTGGACTTTACTACCAGGGTCCTGCATTCAAGGTCGCTGCCGGTGTGGTCGGCTACCAGATTCTCGAGGCTGCCTCTGCCAAAGATCTCGTTGTCGTCACTGGTGAGTGCCCCACAGTCGGTCTCGCAGGTGGTTACACCCAGGGTGGTGGTCACTCCGCTCTGAGCACCAAGTTTGGTCTTGGTGCCGATAACACTCTGGAGTTCGAGGTTGTTACCGCTGCTGGAAAGCTGGTTAAGGCCTCTCGCACTGAGAATGCCGATCTCTTCTGGGCTCTGAGCGGTGGTGGCGCTGGTAATTACGGTGTTGTCGTCTCCATGACCGTGAAAGCTCACCAGGATGCTCCCATCGCTGGTGCCGCCCTCGAGTTCACTGCGGCCAACATCACCACCGATACCTTCTACGAGGCTGTCTCCCAGTTCCACTCTCTGCTGCCTGCCATGGTCGACCAGGGTGTTACTGTCATCTACCAGATGACCTCCAAGGTCTTCATCATTGCCCCGATCACTGCCTACAACCAAACTACCGATGATGTCATATCTATTCTTAAGCCTTTCACCTCGGCCCTCACCAAGATGGGCATCCAGTACCAGGCCACCTACACCCAGTACGATTCGTACTATGACCACTACAACAAGTACATGGGTCCTCTGCCCTGGGGCAACCTGGCTGTGGCCTCCTACCAGTATGGTGGCCGTCTGATCCAGCGCGAGAACTTGGAGCAGAACTACAACGGCATTGCTGCTGCTCTCCGTAACATCACTCAGTCCGGTGTGATTGCTGTCGGTGTTGGCATGAATGTCTCTGCCCCTGCTAATGTCTCCAACGCCATCTTCCCCGCTCTGCGCAACGCCGCCGTGACCATGCAGATAGGCACACCCTGGAACGAGACTGCGCCATGGTCCAAGATGGTCGATGACCAGTTCAAGATTACCAACCAATACGTCCCCCAGCTCGAAGCCGCCACTCCCGGCAGCGGCTGCTACCAGAACGAAGGCGACTTCCGCCAACCCAACTGGAAGGAGACCTTCTTCGGCAGCAACTACAAACCTCTGTTGACTGTAAAGCAAAAGTGGGATCCCACCTCGTTCTTCTACGCGCTGAAGGCTGTTGGCAGTGATGCCTGGACTGTCTCGGAGTCTGGTCGCATGTGCCGCTCTGAATGCCAGACCCAGTGATGTGCTTGAGCCAAATTTGGGCTATACCTCTGAGATGTTTCATGACGCGACGCAGATAAGCGATGCAAATATATTATTCAGTGATTTAGGCATTAATAGTGTACATTTTTCCATAGAGTAATAAGATCACCAGTGTACTTTGAGGAGGGGATTCATATTCCCACAAAATCGATTTGATTTCTCTGCCCTTGAATATTGCCCCACCGTTCTTAAATCCACCTGAATGGTTGGAATTTGTTGGTCCACTTAGGGCGCTAGCTTATCTTTCGGATCTATTGCAACGACGAAAATTTAGATCAGTCTAACGAACGGAATTGTGCCTATTGAGGCATAGTGGACCACACTTTCTCTCATGCGGTATGGCCGTTAAGCAGCTATAGCTGATGTGGTGGGGCGTGGTGGATATTATGCATATGTTTTATGTCACAAAATAGATAATTTTGTAGTTATGTAGTGAAATGTCGTAGATGGAAATAATGCTTAAGCAATGCTAAGATCTATATGCAAAAGAAATATATGAACAGATGGAATAGTATCGTACAGCGTAACACAATATAGATCGTGAATGTTTTATACAAACAGCACGCTTAAACCTCGGCATTGCTTGCGCAAGAGAAGCTGTTGTTGGAGGCATCGTCATGGATAGCCTTACCAGAGACGTAAAGGCCAAGACCGCACATGCAAGCACCAATCAAGATGATCAAAAAGTTCAAAATGGTGAGTGCGATCTTCCGAGGAGAAGAGAACCACTTGCCCTTGTTGATGTGCAGCCAGTACACACCACCAAGACCGTAACTGAACCAACTAGCAAACAGGGAGCTAATAAGGCTCAGCAGATCGCTGAAAACGGGAATGGCATCGGCAATGATCCAGGCAATGACCCAGCAAGTAAGAGCAATACCAACCCAAGAGCCAATGGCAACTGCGTCACGCTTTTGCATGCGGTCAGTGCCGCGGAACATGCGGACGTAAATGTACTTGAGACCGATGTGGCCGTTGACGACACCAGCACCAATAATCTGCGAATGTTAGTTGGGGAACGTGAGGAATCAGTTAATCAGTGGAGAACGTACAGTAGGAATGGCTATTCCATATGCAACTTTCTTCAGCACGGGACCGGCAGATCCAAGAGCGGGAGAAGTGACCTCCTGACCAACGTAGTAGTAAATAACCACGGCAGCAACGGTGTAAAAGACAATCTCGAAAGTCTGGAGCATAATCAAAGCCTTGGGGAAATCCCGGGGCTCTTCCATCTCAGCGAGTAGACCGAAGAAGGCAACGTGAGCGCAGTAAGCAAACACAATGTTGGTGACAGCGCTGAAAGCGCGGAACAGATCGGTATCAATGGTGGCCTTAAGGTCCACACCACCCTGGTTCTGGACACCAACCGCGACCATGGTGATGATCACGGCAGTCAGGATACTGCAGAAGGCTATATGGGACGATTAGTGGAGATTTCAGCAGGTAGGAAGTCGGGCTAACTCACACATGCACGAAATGTAAGTCATATTCTTCATAGTACGGGGCAGAGAGCAAACGAAGCAGATCAGGAATCCAACAGTGGTGAAAACCATGGTGCAAGTGCCGTGCTCGGTGACAGTGTTCATCATAACACTGAAAGTCAAGATGTGACTACCCATAATGAAAATCGAGAAGAGCAATTGGCCAAGACCGAACAGCTCACGTCCAAAAGCACCGAATAAGACCTCACCAGCGTCGGCCAAATTCTGAATGTGGGGGTACCGCGCGCGGAATTGGTGGATTGTGTAACCAGTGTATGTAGCGAGAATGCCCAGTCCAATGATGAGGACAAGAGCAGGCGCGAGACCCAGCTCGGCCAAAGTTTTAGGCAAAGACAACACACCCAAGGAGACGGATTCAGCGATCATGACTAGACAATGTCAGAGGTGATCCATGTAGATGTAGTCGCGCGTGGATATACTCACACATGCCGGTCTGCCACCACTTCATAGTCTTATATTTGACCTCCGCGCCTTCCTCGTCACCAAAGGCATCCTGATACTGAGGAGCCATATCCTGCTCCATCTTTTTCTCATTATAACCAGACTCGGAGTCGGTCCGGTCGTGTTGCGGTGTCACTCCATCGAGAATCATGATGCCGACGCGTATATACCAGACAAGGAAGAACAGGTAAGAGCGGGATAAGAAGAGGAAAGAAGAGAGCGAGCCAACGCGTTTCTATGTGTGAAAAATTCTCGAGCCAAGAGGTGGATCTCTCAACGTCAACCGAGACACCCCGCGAGAGCTTACCTGCGTATGGGAAGTTGGGGCTCGGAATTCTGGGGCCCGGGACTTCTGGAAGGGGCGGGTATCATGCTTATCGGTGGCAATCGAATTTCTATTTCATATTCATATTATGTACGTTTAAATTGGGGCTCAGGGTTTCCAATTGCAAAGCTTTGAAGGTTCATTTTCATCAAAAGGGAACATTGACAAAAATTAAGCGTCGGCCGGTCCACTTCCGGACTTAAGGGTGGGGACTTTTGATCCACTCGCCGACGTTTAAACCAATCATGTGCTCGGTTCGGAATTCTATTACACAATTAGAATCACCGGTCTCGCGTGGCTGGCCGAGGGTAGCCGCTAACTTCGATGAATGGCCAATCCCGAGTCTGTATAATTTGGAGCTGTTACTAAATGCCAAGACTTATATTCATTTTTCATGGGGTGATCTTGCGTTGAAATCCTGAAGGTTGTTTATTGAAAGCCGAGTACAGTACGAACAAAACAACTTTGTAAGCCTGTGGACAGTATGCTTCTTGACGTTCAGATTTTTAATAAAAATGTAATGGCAAGTCGATTATTCAGGGTCCAGTGGCCAAAAGAAAATCAAAGAATCATGAAACCATGGTACCTTTCGGTATGAAGCGGTTATTCGCCACTGAAAAATTAAATCTTTGTCAAGCCTTGCCAATGTTTCTTTATGCTTGGGACCGCCGAAACGCCCACGCCCTACCCGTACCATTTTGAATTCAGGTACTCGGCATTTATGTCAAACACGGATGTCGGAATTTTAATGCCGATTACACGTTGGACCGGTTCAGGGGTCAATGCACCAATGTACATACATTTTGAGCATGATTTTATCTCATTGAAACTGGAATTTGGCGGCGGCTGCCGCCTTTCCGAGTGACTAAAGATTGCTTGAATGAGTGCGTTAAGTTACTTGGCACAAGGTTTGTTGATTGTATAAACACCTCTCCATACACCCAACAATCCATTATAAATAGTTATATCACAGCTTCCGAATTGGGACAACATATCACAAATAGAAACAGGACTTGGAGTACATCACTCCACACACAATCCAGCCCCTATATCTCCAAACTTTCCCCGGATGACCCCGGGTTGTGAGGAATCCAAACGTAAGCCAGAGTTTAAACCCCCGAGTCATCCTCCTCCACACTCAGCTTATTCTGGAAAGCACTCCACGTTCTACAATTATCGTGAAGATCGTCATAGTCAATCAATGGCTTGATCTCACTGTATCGTTCCACAAACTGCAGAGCGAATCCTTCTGCAGTGTGCCATCCAATGTGACAATGCATCAACCAAGCACCGGGATTATCCGTCTTGAACGCAATGACCAAGTGACCATTCTCTGGCAGCATAGCCGTGTCCCGTTTCGGCGGGTTGGCCAAAGTAGTCACACCGCCTGAGTAAGTCCCAGTTCCCTGGGCAATGATGATAAAGTCATGTCCGTGTAGATGAATGGGGTGTGGCACAGACAGGGTAGTTTCGATGACAATATAAATCCACACATTTTTGTGGGGGATTTCTATGACGCCACTGACGTTGGCCCAACTGTGGTGGCCATCGTAGACTTCCAAAAGAGTTGGGTCTTCCCAATCGACGTGCATGGAGGTTGAATTGAGTTTCCATCGGAAAAGGCTAGCCCCGTTCTTTCCGAGGGAGACTGGCTCAGATTTATTGTAGAAAGGGCTTGATGCAGATTCGCTGATGATAGGTGTCAGATCAGACATTGCCTCATCATCGCAACTGTCCGTGTAGGCATAGCCTGTTGTTGATGGTGTTGAGGGTGAGTCGCCGTAGTACACAATGCCTTTAATGTTCGTGGGGTTTGCATTTTCCGAACAGGCATTCTGGGGGATAGTTCGTAGCCAAAAGTTTTTGGCCACGGAGACTTGGTCTGCTTGAACGATGACATCGTACCGTTGTCCTATCTTGTCAGTTTCGTTACGGTTGGAAATTAAGTGTGTATGGCTTACCCATGGCGATGTTGAGAACGTTTGTCTCATATGGCTGGATGGGCACGAGGTCATTGGCGATGACAGTCATGGTGTGATTATCAATTGAAAACTTGTAGTGAGTATCACACGCTGCATTCACCAAGCGAAGTCTGTATGAGGTTCCGGCCGTGAAGGAGGTATTGAAACGAGTACCAGTTTGGTTGGCATTGCCATCATATCCGAAGACATTAGTTCCATTGATCAACCCAGAATCAAGCGTTGGGGGGCCATCCTTCTGAGCGGTTATGAAGAGCTGATCAACCGTATTGAGATCCCAGTCGTTCATGATAATAACGCCCTTGTCCTCATCATAGTTTGCGCTAGCGGGTCCATGAATAATAATACCACCAAAAAGACCTTCCCAAGCCTGCAAGCCAATATGGGAATGATACCAGGTCGTGCCATACTGCATCGCACGCCACTTATAGGTGATTGTGTTGTTGGGCGCAGTAGGGCACTGGGTAATAGACACAACGCCATCGTTTTGATTCGTCCAGAATTGACGGATGCCGTGGAAGTGAATGCTAGTCCCATTCTGTAGGGAATCGGGAAGACTGTTGGTTAAGTGCACAACGACCTCATCTCCCCAGTTGGCCTCGATTGTGGGACCGGGGATAGACCCGTTGATGGCAACGGCTGATCTTGAGCGACCATCGGGGGAAACTGTCACTTGCTCCAAATTGAAGTAGTACACGCGGGTAACATTTGTTTCCGGGACGGTGGTGGTATAGTCCGTGTTGATATCATAGTCACACCACTCATCGCGCGTAGTTGCTGTATTTCCAGAACATATCGACGAATCACTGCTCGAAGAGGAGGGAATAGGGGTGGATAAAGTGGGGGATGGAAGAATCGAAGATGACTTGGTGATGCTCGCGGACGCAGTTGCAACCAAAGTGCAGAAGAGGGAGATCGCCGAGACGGCTTTCATAGTGCCGCTATCTTTGAGTGATCAAAAATGGAGGATTGTCATGTAAGGAAAGACAAACTTCGGTATGAACGAGGAAACTTGGACGGGTGTGAGAGATAATGGGAATCTATATTGGCCCGAGTGAACAGGGTAAACGTCTATTTAGACGAGTAGATGATGTCGTAGTCGTTCTTAGGCTGATTCGATTACCCATGTTTGTCGCTTCTTGATTTTCCCGCTGTGAAAGCTGTATATGCCTCATAGTTCGGAAGGATTCCTGGTGAAGAGTTGACGAATCCAATCCAAGCACAGCTAACTGAGGTTACGCGGCCTGGTGGCTCCATACCAAGCCTACAAGGAACACTGGACCGCGCCCGCACTAACAACTATGCATATTAGGGACTTTTTGCACTAATGTTGGATGAGCTCATCGGACTATAGATATTGCATCTAAGAATAGAATAGGATAATTCTCTAGCCCTAACTCTTCAGTTTTACCGGTCAACATGAGGTTCTCGGTTTACAACTTAGGTTTTATATTCCCGCTATAGAAAGCTATATATGCTTCATAGTTCTGAAGAGTTCCTGGTGAGGAGTTGCGAGTACCAAAGCATAGCCAATTAAGGTTACGCGGCCTGATGCCCCAAACCAAGCTCACAGGGAACGCCGGGCCGCACCCGCACTAATACCCATGCATATCTCAATTTTGTGTGCATTAGAGTTAAATTAGCGCATCTGACTGCAGATGTTACATCCAAGATGGAACAGGATCATTCTATAGCCCTAACTCTTCTAGTCGTGCCTTTAAAGGTGAGATTGTCGGTTTGCAACTAGATTTTGATATTCCCGCTGTGCGCTGTGAAACGCTGGATATGTCTAATAGTTTGGAAGAGTGCAGTAATCAAAAAGGATAGAAATATTCCACGGATGCATGATAATACTTCACAACATGGAGGGCAAAATACCAAAATAAAGTAGATCAACAAAGTTATCACAGATAGTTTAGCCCCACCACGCCAAGATCGCGGGATGTTTTGGGAAAAAGATCACACGCAAACGTCAGCTCCGACGCAAGCTCTGCTGTGAAGGTGCATAGCGGCCAGGGGTCGGCTTGAATTATTTCTAGAACTGCTGCCTTATGATGTTTGACTTAAGTCTGGTAGAAGACTAAAGCACTTGAATTTGTAAAAAGAGGTGTAAAAAGATGTAAGGGATTATAATATGACAAATGGTTACAATATGCTTGTATGGAGCGATGAAAAAGGCGTACAGTATCATAGAAATAGATCAAATTAACCCCTGGTCGCTACGCATCTTCGTGCTCTGCAGTATTTCTATTTTTATATTTCCATCTCTGCCAAGTGAGTTGCGAGTTGCATGGAAAAATTCTTGTCTGCCTTGAGATTCCTCATTTACCCTTTCAACCTGAAGCTCCATCTAAACTGTCGGTCTTCTCGATAGGACTCGGTGGAGCCCAGAGCAGTCAGCGGAGCTCTAGAGCGATCTAGATGAACTGCACTCGTTGGATTATAGTGTATGAGCCCTGTGAAGGTTGCGTGTACTAAATTACAACCAAAATGGCATTGCTGACACCTAGAATTGCCCATTTTTCTGTTATTACTTCGGCCTATCTCTTCCATTGACTACTTTCCATTTCTTCACACTGATACATACCAGCTGACCTCTCCTTATCTCTCATCAAAGTCATGATGTGGACAAAGCCATTCGGTCTTTGCTTTGTTACCTTTGCCTCCACGGTATCTGCAGGAGTTCTCAACCAACGCAGCTCGGACTCGTACAGTCTTTACGCTTATGGCGAAAACATTGGGGGACTTCCATTATATTACGCCCATGGTGAGAAAATAACTGAGAATGAAGTGTACTTTCAAATAGAAGCAATGACTGACAATAACCTTCAAGGAATCGCGGTCATTGCCAATCACACGCCAGCCAACGCAACCGATGTTGGCCAGGTTACATGTAAGCACACTATAAAATCGCAGTGGTTATCTTATTCTAACCCTATTACAGTCACCCCTGGATCCTCCGGGTCTCTAGTCGGCAACCCAACCAACGGCACCGAATCTGACGGCAAGAGACGCACCTCGGGTTCGTTTTCCAACCAGGAATTGTTCATCCCAAGTGCCAACTCTACAGACCACCAAGTGGGCTTCACGGCTGATGCATCCTCGGACCAAGTCACCAAGAAATTTGTCTGGTATGGACACTTCCTGCTGGTGGAGACTGACGAGGGTGACTACACTTCTCTGTTCTATGCCAAGGAGAATCAGACGCAGGACGGGGCATATTCTCTGCAATGGAATATTACCAACGAGGATGATGGAGATGGTGAGTATTATGCCGTCTCCATAAGGTCCATTGCCCCATCGAATGTGTGATCTCTCTTCAATCTTAGTGTTGTGCAGTCAATGGCATGTATCGATATCGGATACTCAGTACAGATTTTCCCTTCATAGATTGCTCTCCATGAGAACAATTGCATATACGATTCAAAGCAATTTCTTGTGGGTGTATTCATAGGACGCAATTAAAATGGCCATATGTGTATTTATCTAATGCCCCTAGACCAGAGCCGATCGCAGCAAACTCTCCATCTCTTGTAATGACTCGGACTTGGATGTAACGCTAGACATCAAGTATAGAACGTTTCCAAGGACGCGCGAATGGACATTGAATTGATCACCTCCAACCGCCAGACTCTGCTGCAGCCCCTTGGCAACATTGGAGGTGTATCCTCCACCGTCTGCATCACGTAGCGAAATGCTCAACACGGTTCCAATAGCGAAGACACTCTCCACTGATTCCGCGCAAGACAAGTCCTGAAGTAGGCCTTGCGACCACACACTCCAGACTTCAGGAGTGGATGCATGTGTAGCCGCCTTAGAGCCGTTGCTCCAGTCCTCCCGATATGCATCCCAAGAACCATTGGAGTCAAGCTTAGCCATGGTCTTCAGGGAGTCCACAGCAACCGTACAACCAACAGCATGGGCGGTATAACTGTGGCCATGAAGCAAAGCATCGCTCTTCTCCGGGCTAGAGAAGGCATCGAAGATCTCCTCGCTGGCTACTGTGGTGCAGAGTGGGATAAGACCGCCAGTGAGGAGCTTGGCGTTGACTGCGATATCGGGGTGGACATCCAGGAAGGAAGCGGAGGTCGGGCGACCGAGGCGGTAAAGTCCGGTGAACACCTCATCGAAGATGACGGGCAAGCCAGACCATGAGGGAGATTGCTTAGGGGCTGAGGCGTTGTCGGAGAACAGTTCAGGGTGGTCGCGGACCACATCGGTCAAGCATCTCTGGAACAAGGGGTCGCTGTACATGGTCATTAGTATAAAATTGAAGAAACGGGGTAATACCGATTGGATACGAACCAGAACAACATTCCACCTGCGCCGAGGATGATAGGCTCCAAGATCAAAGCACCGAACTTCATCCCCTGGCGCTGGACGAGACCCTCAACAGTGCGGTGAATGTACTCCTTGTAGCGCTTGGCCGTGGCAGATTCAAGGCGCTCTGTGAGATCAAAGACCGAGCCCAAAGAAGCAAAGTCAGAATCTTCACCAAGGTCCGCCTGCAGCTCCTCTGGAACCTCCACTTTCCAAGACCCGCCCACCATCTTGACGAGAGGGAAATCAAACCAGTGACCGCGGCCACGGTACCACTCAACCTTCTGGTTATATGTCGAAGGCTCCGAACAGTCCATGACACCGATAGTATCACCGTGGTAGCTGCCCTTGAGTCCCAAGATACTGATTTGTTCCTGAGTCGCGTCCCAACCATACCGGTCGCAAGATGCACGAAGACCCATCTTTACAGCGACTTCCATACCAGTACTTCCGTTGTCGGTGTAGAAAACCTTGCTGAAACGCGGGTTATCAATAGCCTTCAGCAGATCAGTCGCTAGCGAGAGGGCGGGCTCGTGAACTGCGCCCGCAAACATTACATGGCCGTACCGACCGGCGGCATAGGCAGCGGAAAGCGACAGCTCGGGGTTACCATGGCCCAGGCCTTGGGTCCACCAGGAGGCAGAGCCGTCAAAGGTCGGGCGCAGTTCGCTTTGTGATTGAGATTGACCACGGCCGAATGTCTGGAAGTAATCATCATGTGCGGAGTCGATTACGGTGATGTCCTTGGCCTTCATGCCTTGGTGTTGAGTAAAGGGGTACCAGATCAGATCCCGGGCACGATCCGCCATTTCTTCCAGGCGCTCGACGCGCTCAGTATTCTTAACCGACATATCCTCCAAGAGGCGGAGGATTTCCGACTCTTTTGCGGACTTTTGGTAGTAGTTGAGCATAGCTTCCTCATCCCTTAATTGAGAGTTGGGATCCAATTGCGATGGTCGAGGAGGTGGTGCGGGCAATGATACTAAAGGAATACTCTTGCGCTGGAAGTAATCGCGCAAGTATTCATGGTTTTGATAGTACTCGTCCCGGAACAAGAGAACCGATGAGACATCGTAGCCGCGGAGTAGGAGGGACTCGTAGGCAGAGATGGAAGAGGAAATACCTCCTAGACGAGAGTCCGCCACTAGGACAATGGGCAAGCGGAGAGGTCGATACAAGTCCGCCTGGGAGTTTCCATTGGGTCCTGGAGAGTGTACGCCGCCAGCAGTTTCGACCAAGGCGAAGTCAATGTCCGACCGGGCCCAACCGGACAGCGTCTTGTGTATTGAGGCGAGGAGATCCTCATCGCGTGGGACCTACTGGAATTAGATCTTCGATCATGATGATCAACACTATTCAACATACCACTTTATCTTTTGCCGCCAAATGCGGGCTAACTGGGTCATCAAATTGGTAGAGGCACTTGGTGAGTGTTCCCGCCCCGAAGCGCTTTAAATGTCTGAGATGAGAGATCAGCAATTGAACATTCCATGGTGTTTTTTCAAGTCAATGGTACATACCTGTCATCAGCATCATTCAATGCACCTGTTGACACAGGTTTGAGGAAAGCGGCTTGTTGATTCTGTCGTTGAACGGCATTACACAACACCGTGGAGACGATGGTCTTCCCCACGTCAGTGTTAGCGCCGTAGACTTGATGTGCGCGTAAATTACGCCATAACGCTGCCCCTACAGGCATAATGAATCAATAGTATGAATATTTGAATATTCTTTTGATATTGACATTTGAGTACGGAGTATCGACGTCGGGAGACAAGGGAAGTCAACGAGTTACCCGAACGAATCATTGTTTTCCCCGTCAAACTCCACAAACTCCCTTTCACCGAGGTTATATTCTTGTCCCGTTGGGCTTTTTCTCAACGAACTTTGGCTTTTGGAGTTGAAAAAAAATATTGGGACTTGATGAGAACATGGTTCTTTTGAATTGATGCAAATTGCGACGCATTAATCTTTGTCAACGGTTCGGTTCACAGCATAAAGTGGATGATCATTGACGCGCTCAGGCACCAGGAACAAACACCGAAATATACTTATGTGCCATTGAGACTTCTTCTTTCATCTCATGACTCAACAATCTTGAATTAATGGCCAACATGAGTTCATCACAGAGAAAACCATCTTGTTCAACGTCCAAAACCCTCGTTGACTCATTCTCCGAGGCATTGTCGCAGCGGGAAGCTAAATCTGCCCGTCGGAGATTGACAGTTTTGCCCCGGACAGCAGTGGATTTCTCCTCCAACGACTTTCTTTCACTATCAACATCTTCCGCATACCGGGAGCGATTTCTTTCCTTACTAAACAACACACCACCATCATTTCCTTTTGCCAGCGGCGGTTCCCGGCTATTAGACGGGAATTCGGCATATGCGGAAGAACTCGAAAATTATGTCGCGACTTTCCATCAAGCCCCGACAGCACTTTTGTTCAATTCCGGGTATGATGCGAACGTTGGAGTACTATCCAGCATTCCTCAGCCAGGCGATGTGATTCTGTATGATGAGCTCATCCACGCCAGTGCCCACGAGGGCATGCGTCTATCACGAGCCGGACCTCGGAAAATGTTTGCTCATAGTTCGCCGACTGGATTGAGAGAGACTTTGTTGGTTCAGATGAGTGAAGATCCGGAAATTGAAAGAGGCGCACGAAATGTGTTCGTCGTCATTGAGTCCATCTATAGCATGGATGGCGATGTGGCTCCCATTAAGGAGTTTATTCAAATTGTGGATGAACTTTTACCCCACGGTAACGGATATTTCTATGTCGATGAGGCGCACGCCACTGGTGTGTTTGGGCCGAAGGGTGCGGGTGTTGTTCAAGAGCTCGGTGTTCAGGATCGGATGTTCATACGTGTCCACACTTTCGGGAAGGCGCTCGCCAGTCATGGAGGTATGTTTTCGTGGGCAGATATTGAGAAGGAGCGATTGAATGACCTTCAGTTAGCTATGGTTCTTTGTGGGCCAGAGACAAGGGATTATTTGATCAACTATGCCCGGAGTTTGATCTACACGACAGCTTTGGGATTCCCGTTCCTGGCATCGATTCGCGCAGCCTATGAGCTTCTGCAAAATGGAGAAACCGAATCAGTAAGTAAACTTTCCCAAGTCTTTCTCAAAATCGGCTATTGATATCGATAATAGTTACAGTGCCGACTTCAACGGTTGATATCCCACCTCCGAGAACGACTGGATGGCCTGCAAACATACAAATCAGTCATGTTCGAGGTTGATCACTTCCCCACTTCCCCAATTATCTCTCTCCGAACATCACAACCCCGGCAGCTTGCAGCCTTTTGCCAAGAAAGAGGATTTGTCGTGCGTGCCATCATGCCGCCAACCATTCCTGAAGGCAAGGAACGGGTGCGGGTATGTTTACATGCAGGAAACACAGAAACAGAGATCGATGGGCTAGCGCGGACCATTCAGTTTTGGTTGGATCAAAGTAATATGAAGGTATTCAAGTTATGAGAACGGCCCCGGAGGTGTATAACATATCTCTTGAAAGAAAATGCCCATCACCATATTTTCCTTAGGAATGGGAGTAAAAATTATGTGCATATGAACTGGAGTATATGTCTGAATTATATACCAAATACTATATACATACATATCTATGTATATGATTGAGTAATCTAGTCAAGTGCGAGATGGGATTCGATGAACGGCGGGGCCAAAAAAGATCGTCTTTAAGCTTTTCAGATTCGATTCTCCTTTGACTCCAACTCTTACCTTCTTCCAACTTCACCCCCTATACAACTGAGACAGGTCGACCCTCTTAGAATCAGAGGGACAATCATATCCTCGTTTCTTGTTCAGTCAACCACGTGCCCTACAATGGTTCGAAGATGGAAAGTTGGTGCGCCGTCAGGACGGCAAGTGACAAGCTGGGCGATTCGAGCTATTTCTCGATCTGCTCTATGTCGCGATCCTTTCAAATTTCGCTGATACCCTTGCTGAAAACATCTCTGGTTTCAAGTAGGTGAAACACATTGTGAGTTGGCTCTTCCGATATCGCGTTGTGTCATCCACTCCAAGACGCGACAAGGCTAAAACACCCAACAGCTAATTCTGGCCTCATCATGGTATGTGTGGAGCGATCTGCGCGAGTTGATGAACGGTTTCAACACCGACGATCTTCTGCAGCGCGATTTCAATTCCTCGAGTTATGGCCGCATTGGTGGTATAAGGTAACCCCCCCCCCCCCCCCCAACCTTGCCGCTGAAGACATCAGCGCCATGCGATCCACCGTGGTATCGTACATGGTCGCGTGAGTCTCCTGCAACTTCGCCCACCTACTCTACTCCTTCTTCAGCTACCGCCATCGTCCACAACAGCGCCTCTGAGTTGCTCTTTCTAGCCTGACCTTGTGTATTTACATCCCCCTATATTTCGACTCGGTCTCGATACGCGTTAGAATCGCTGCTGCTGCTATTGCCATCACGCTTGAGATCGGATCGTTGTTTGGATCTTATGTTGTTCACCAGCTATCAAGAGACTTCTTCGCATGAGATGGTAAACGGCAGTGGATATCGGCCATGAAAGTGACTGGTTCGCTACATTCTATATCATCGCGCTGGGCGAGTTCATATATTTGATCGTGGTCGGCTCTTATGCTGCAGTCGGACTGAACGAGCCGCTTTTATGCGCATTTTGGACAGTAGTCATTACATTCTGTTTGAATTGGCTGTATGCCCACGCCGATGGCGCATTGGATACAACCCACCCCCCTGCGTCACTCGATTTACACTGCTTTTCCCTGAGCATTGATCCACCTACCGCTCATTGGTAGTTTGCTAGCTGGTGGCCATGTTGTGGCACAGTCGGTCGCTGAGAAAGAGCTTGAAGACCCACACCGGTGGCTCCTTTGTGGGACGCTAGGTACAGGCATGGTCTTGCTATATGTGTTTGATCTGCTGCACAACTCTAACGACGAGTCGGGGACTCTGATCTTGGACAAGTTATGTTGATAGCCATTCTTGTATCCTACTCTCGTTACCACCACGCCAGCTTCTAATGTTTGCTCTAGCCTTTTCGTCTCATTATGCGCCTTGTGATCGGTAGCGTCACAGTTATACTGCCCCTGGCTCGCCACCTGAATGTAACGGATGTGCTATCAATCATCATGGCGCTTTTTGTGTTTGCTCTGATTTAGGAGACTGTGACTTCGCTCAAGAGGGTGCCTGTTTTCGGGAGACCTGGACAGACATGGATTACCCCGAGGACAAGCACGAGGTTCACAGGCCCAAGACTAAAGGTATAGCTTGAACCTCTTTCACTGTCTCTCGACTTTATTGTCCGCTCAGCCCGCAATGCTACCTAGGTACTAAGGGCAAATTCTGCTTGTTTTCTCGGTTGTTGTTTGATTGGCAACCGGACATTCAATGTCTCTAAGGCCACTGCCCAGGTGGGATACATTACTAACCTAATGATGATTATATTCGTACTCAAAAGTTGTTATGTTGTTACTTGAATGGATATTACTTACTAATTGATCAATGATCATCATGTGTTGCAAGATTCTATGATGTTACCAATATAATTGATCCGGCAAATAAATTTCATGGCTCGTAGTGATGATATCAATCTTGATCCAGGTATGGATTGAGGACCATCATCGACAAGTTAGTTATCATTTGTATCTTGTTCACCATGAAGGCCAAGATATCGAAACATGGATTCAGTGGAAACGATAATTGAATGCTATGAACTATCTGCTATCTATCTAATGTCTCATGATAGCGGAAATCGATGGGTATCCCCGAATGCAAAATATATCGTTAATCTATCTAACCAGGTCAACGCTCGACCAAAATGATTTCGCACAACATTTAAACCATAGATTTCTCAACCTTCATGTCACTAGCCTGGGTATCAGAACGATCTATGGTGGTATAGCGACTGAAATCTCTGAAAACGCGACTCTCACCAGGCTGATCACCCCTCGCCGCAGCCTTTCGGTCCTGGCGACGGAAGTAAACGCGCTTGCACCATTTCCAAGACTCGATACCAAGGAAAAATAACACCGTCTCAACAAAGACAATACCCCACTCCCAGGAGATACTGCTATGCTTGAAGACACTGTGGTTGATGACAGGGATATACAAGATGGGGAAGGCAAGAACGAAACCAGTCATGATGCCAAAGAAGAGGACCTTGTTGCGCCAGATATCATGCATCCACTGGGTGAAGCGGCGCTTGGAGTCAGGCTGCATTTGGAAGAAGCTGCGGCGGAGGTTCATCATCTCCCAGGCGAGGAAGAGAGCGAACCAGGTCATGCACGTAAATGTTGTAGCTCGGGCGCGAAAGACCGTGTCGCAAGTGTAGGGCTTGTTGGGGTCATTATATTGTGTGTTGCAGCCCGTGGCGAGGTTTCCATCGCCCCAGCGGAACATGACAAGTGCGAAGGCTGATAGACACAGGGCGGCCATCCAGACGCCGTATACGAGAGTGTCGATGATGATTTCCCAAGTAAAGATACCTTGTTTCTATTGATCTTGTTAGTATGAACTGGCTGAGGGGAGTTATTAGAGAGACACACGCTTTGTGGTGGACGATCCATCACCTCTGGAGCAGCAATCTCCATTCCAAGACCCATATCGGGGAGACCGGAGGTAATCATGATAATCCAAATAATCTCAACAGGTGCAATCGGGAAGACAGACTGGTTGCTGTCATCCTTGAAAGCCAAACCGATAAGTAAGGTTAAAGCTAAAGCAACGTTCTCAGCAAGAAGATGGAGAACAAACTTCTGAATGTTATCGAAGATACGACGACCCTCCTCAATACCGTTGATGATGGAGGCAAAGTTATCATCAGAGAGCACCAGCTCGGAGGCATCCTTGGCCACATCAGAGCCGTTCTGTCCCATGGCAATACCAACATCGGCTCGCTTCAGGGAGGGAGAGTCGTTCACTCCGTCACCAGTCATAGCCACAAAGCGACCACGGCGATGCAAAGCATCGATCATGCGGACCTTTGTGTTAGGCGCACATCGAGCAATAACCAGTGGGAGAGTGGGCAGGTTGTCAATTTCATCTTCAGTCAATTTGTCGAATTGAGAGGCCGTCATGACCATTGCATCGGCAACATCCTTGGCAATCATATCCATGTTCGAGGGGATAATTCCGACTTGCGCAGCGATAGCACGAGCTGTGCCGGGGTGATCACCAGTGACCATATGCACGGAAATGCCAGCCTTGTAACATTGAGCGATAGCGCCGGCAGTTTCCGGGCGAGGAGGATCATAAAGACCGATCAGTCCATAGAACGACAATTCCTTCTCAACCTCCTCTCGGGGAAGGGGATCTCCACCTTCTTTCGCGGGTGAGGTATTCTCGCGACCGGCCAAAGCAAGGACTCGAAGCCCTTCTTTGGCCAAAGCCTCCATGTTGTTCAGGATCTCGTCTTTGATTTCGTCGTCAATGGGGACAGCGTCGGCATCCGATTTCCATTTGATAGTGGTGCAAGCTTCCAGAACGCGCTCGACGGCGCCCTTGGTGAAAATCATCTCGCGTTTCTTCTCTGAGTGATCCTCGCGCTTCGCAAAAATAACAGACATCTTCTTGACGCTGGAGTCGAAAGGATACTCGGCCTTCTGCGACCAGGTGGGCTTCTCTCCTTTTGTCCAGCGGTCCAGACCCCAGTCAAAACGAGACGCGAAGACCTGAATGGCGATGTCGGTTGGCTCGCCACGAGCCTGCCACCCATCGTTGGTGGTTTCGTGAATGTGGGCCAAATTAGCCATGGAGGCAACGTCGAGATACTCCTTGAGCGCATCATTGTCTTTGAGTAGTTCCTCCGGAGTTGCTTCACTTCCAAGGTTATCCTGCACCGCCTTGATGGGGGGCTCGGGTAACAAGCTCAAAGCGCCATCGCGAGGGTTTAGAGGTTCGTTGGAGGCACCGACCGAGTATGTTCCGACCGATGGAATCCAAGCTCTCTTGGCAACCATACGACCCTGAGTCAGAGTACCAGTCTTATCGGAGCAGATATTGGTGACGGCACCAAGAGCTTCCAAAGAGTCGAGCTTTCGAACGATAACATTGCGTTTAACCATTTGCTTTGTTCCAACGGCCATAGTAATAGTCAAAACAACCACTAAACAAGCCGGGATCATAGCAAGACCAGTAGCGACCGCATAGATGATCACCTCGCTATCACCGCGCCAGTCATTCGAGCCCGCCACAACGATCGCGAAGATAACGGCAATGGCGAAGAGCAATAGAGCCAGCTTGGACAGCTTGCGCTGCAACGGTGTGCCAACATTGGTACCCAAAAACCGGCCAATAGCATCGGTGGTCGTCAAAGTCCAAGCCTGGACATACCACCTCTTCTTTGTTTCACCTTCGGGTCCACGCTTGACAGGTCGGCGTTTGGAGTCAGTTCCACGGAGTGCCTGCGCTATGGCTCCGATCTCAGTTCGCATACCAGTCCCCACGACGACACCGCGGGCGCGGCCTCGAGTCACTGTTGAGGAGCTGTAGGCGATATTGAGTCTGTCGCCTGGGCCGGTATCGACGTCGAAAATACTTTCGGCTTCTTTCTGAACTGGCAAAGACTCGCCAGTCAACAATGCTTCATCTGTCTCGAAGTTGAAAGCTTCGACCAACCTGTCGATGAGTTAGATACATGGAGGGAAAAGAATATCAGGAAGGTATATTGGATCCGGCGCCGGGAACTTACCTGACGTCAGCAGGGACAGTGTCTCCGACTTTCAATTCGACCATATCACCAGGAACAATTTCGTTTGCTGCAACTGTAGCAGTCTTTCCATCGCGCGAGACCACACCAGTTGGGGAACTGAGGGATCGCAAAGAGTCCATGGTTTTCTCAGCTGCGTAATCCTGATACACTCCGACCACGATGTTCAAGGCGATGACGGCGGCAATGAATCCTCCTTCGATCCACGATTGAATACCGAAACTGACAGCCATGGCAATAATGAGAACCTATTTTGGTCAGCAGTCTTTTCACACGTTATTACTCTCTTCATGTCTCGACTTACCAGCATCATGGCGTTGGCGATTTGCCGAATGACAATTTTCGCCAAAGAGACACCTTCGTCTCCTTCCAGCATATTCTCGCCATATTTCTGCAATCGCTCTTTGACCTCGGCGGAGGTTAACCCATCATCAGAGTTGGTTCCGAGTTCTTTGATGGTATCTTCATAAGAGAGACTGTGGGCGGGTTGGGAGAGGAATTGTTGAGTGTTGTCGGCAGGAGAGCCTTTCTCTCTTTCCTGCGACATATCGCAAAGGGGGAGGGTGATTTCTTCTAGTTGTGTTGAATGGTACTTTCTATGAGGCTCTAAGGGGGCGTCATATAATAGGTATCGGCAAGAGAATGAGAGTCCATACACCAAGCAGAATTACCCAAGTACTTCTTTTGTATTTAGTATAACTTCTCTCTAAGTTCCCTCGTTTTCAGTGGGACATGTCCGAGTATAAATAAGATCAAAGATCTAAATTATTCCGATGGCGAAAGCAGTATGACCGGGTATCTGGTCCGGAAGAAGTTCGGTTGCAATGGCCCAGAATAAGTGAAGTCTGGGGAATCAACCTGGTTCTATGATAAGTATCACCAATCAAAACTCATAACCAACAATCGGTATTAAGCGGACTCACCTTGGCGCATTACTCTTACTTTTTGATTTCTTTGGTGATGACGCAAACGACTTCTAGGCGCTGTCTCGGCAAACTACCACGCGATAAACATTGGACTTTTATTGGTGCGGGGTATTCTTGGCAAAACAGGTCTCGTCTCGATTCCTGGTTCATTTATTTCCCTTTCTTGGTATCTTGGCATCTTGGTTCTTGGCTCTTGGGGTTTCTTGGCGGGCCGAGGTCTGAGAGTTCCTCCGCTTCAAATCCGCCCACTTCTCCGGGGGATTTTTGATGAAAGTTATGTGGCAAACTGATTGATTTTTGGATCTATTTCAGATTTCTGCCTCAAAGAATGGGTAAAATTATTGGGGACACGGTACCTGAATACACCAACACAATTTACATTGAATAATTGACCCGAGTGATCCGATCCAGGTTGCACCGTCCTACTTTTTCACTCCCATTGGACCCTGGGAGCCTTCTTGGGCGATACTTCAATTCTTCCTTGTTCTGTTTTTTTGTTTTTGTTTTTTTTTTTCCGTTTCAGTCTATCTCGTATCCATATCTTCTTCGCTTGGACCCAGTGTGTCCATGATCCTCCACTTATGGCGGACGACTCTATACCGCGAGAGGAGATAATCGGGGTTGTGATTGGGGCCGTTGCCCTGTTTTCGTTGATCAGCATGATTCCTATGTGAGTACCTGCACGGACATGTCTTGGCCCCCGCTTCATGCATGCGAAGTGTTCTCGAAGTTCTGACGTGCTGATCCATGATTCACTGATATTCTAGCATGATCATGTGGCATCATCGACGACGTGCAGCGACGCAGGCAATGGCTGAGACCCGGGTGCTCCCGCCATTTTATCAGGTACCGATGCAGAATGTACTCGGCGAACCAATTTCCGTTGACCGGTGGTTGGAAGAGCAAAACGTACCGGCCTGTGTCCAGCAATTTGACCAAGATACTTGGTGAGTCGAATATATTTGTCTCTTGTTCCACCGGTCTCCGATTCCGGCCCCCATCCTTGACTCCTTGGCGCGGCTCGATGATGTATTGCGGGACCACCAGGGCTGGGCTCTGGCCCTTCCGCCCTATGGGGATCGGCGATGTCTTGTCGACACGGGTCGCACCTCTGGGCAAAACCACGTTTCGCCCGCATTTCCAATGCCAATACCCCTCGTTGCTGAAAGACAAAGATAAACAAGCGAGCACCAAATCGGTTGAACCTTCTAGAATGAGCGATACTAACAAATCAATCTACTCAGCTCTATATGTCTCTGCTCCCTAGCGTCTTCTCCATATCTGACCTATCCCGACCCAACCGTTCTGGCCCACGCACATAATCCACCTCCACGACTCTGCGCATGCGGGGCGCATCACGCTACACCCGATTCAATCCTCGTTCTGAACCGCTGCAATCACGCCTTCCACTTGGAGTGCCTTAAGTCTTGGTTCGAGTACCGTCGTTATAAGTGCCCGATCTGCCAAGCTTCATATTCGCCAGACGAGGCACGAGGATAATTTCCGGAAACTGTGGGCACATCGGCGCTCGAATTTCCTTGTTAGGAGGGTTTGTCACTCCTCGGTCGGCGTGGTTTAACATTCTTCAACGCCGGCGGATTCAGTCCCGGATCTTGTTTTCTTTTTTTCTCTTAGTTTTTCTAGCTTTGATTTTGAGATATCCAATACGATAAAAAATGATTTTCTTGCTTTTTCGCTCCATAAAATGGGACTACTAACCTATTACAGGAGAAGCCCTAGCGACCCCTTTGTTTTACGAAGTAGTGGCACGGCAATTTGACAACTGGCAATTTTTAGGAGTGAGGCGAGAGCGAGGTGAGGGTTATCATACTGGTCCACCCTCTATGACCCGGGCCCATTCGCTTTTTGACAGCAGCCTAAGCCATCCCATTACAGAGTGCCGTGGAAAGACTGAGTCCTACACTGTCGGGCTTCAAAATACTTCGCGAATAAGGAACTGCGGGCCAAAAAAATGAATAACAGCAGACAGGGTATGAAACACATAGAAGATTGGCTATGCCAGATTGGCTATAATGTGAGTGGTCTTGGTATCGAGATCAAAGTCAGAGTCTGAAGTATAATACCCCTGATTCTTTTCTCATAGCTAAAGTTATTTGGCTTTCGAAGATAGATGCTGACATGTCCACGTACCTGTGATAATTTCTTGGCAGTTTTCACTCACGTTCAAAGCTTTCATCACAATGCTGCCGTAAAGTAAACAACTCTTGACAATTCGTATAAGAACAACGAGGAAGCGCATTTTTTCTTCCTTTCTAAGAATATCAAACACGACAATATAAGGCTGATGCACCCGCACTTTGTGTGGGTGCCTTTTGGCATTCCAATAGATACTATACAAAGTAGAAAACAGGAAAAAGGTAAATTCCCGGACCCATAATCTGAACCTGGATCTACCATCCCCAAAGGGCACAATCTCGTACGGTCATGTTTGAACGTTTACACCAGCCAGTCAGTTCATAAGTGGATCGGAACAGGCACAGTGATTAGTGTAGTGCCAGCTACCTAACTCACTTGGACCTTGGTAGAAAATATATCTACTATGTATGTAATCATTTCCATCAAGATCGTATGTGTATGGTTTAGAGAGTCTAAAGATGATAGATACAAGTAAAAGAAAGCGAATAAAGATATCGTCCGATCCTAGAACTAACCCTGACCCTAATGTAACCGAAAGATGATTCATTCTCTGGAAATTAAGCTTTCGCTGCAAGCTTCCATCCTGTTTTAGAGATTCGGGCCCCGGCAATACAAAGGGCTGCAGCCATCATGGCTGATGCAGTGAAATTTTGAGCATATATGTAGCTCCCCCCGGCTTTTTCAATCAAGGCGCCCGCAATAGGTGTTCCGGTGAGTGCCGAGAATCCGACGATGGTCATCATCATACCCATCAGGGTTCCGAGTTTGCGTACATCAGCCGTGAGACAGGGTGATAATGCCGAGAGAAGAGACTGGACAGCCCCCGCAAAGAAACCGTAGAATGCAACGAAGACGTACATAGTCTCAAGGGATTCGACGCGTTGCCATGAATACATAGCAATGCTGCTGAAGAGCGTGAAACACGCCAAGACATTCAGTAATCCAAACTTAATGTCGGCGAGGAGACTTGGAAAGATGCGACCGAAAAAGCCACAGCCGTTGATGATCATTAGAAGGTAAAGACAATCTTCCCGAGATCCAGCAAGGATGTCCTGCGCGAATCTGCCCGCGTAAAAGAAGGCAAAAGAAATTCCCCAGTATATGAGGAAGAAGCCTATGACACCTAATGTATAAGGAACCTCTTTAAAAACGGACCATTCCACAAGTGCGCTAGATTTACGAGGTGGAAATGCAGTTCGAGCCCAGATAAGAGATGGGATGTATGTGGCAAACAAGACAAAGCCCATCACTCGCAGAGCCCAACCAAGTCCTACGCTATATAGCAGTTGACTAGCTATAGCTGGATATATCAGCCCACCAAGTGCAGCCCCCCGGAGGCAAGCCCCACGGCAAGTGTTCTCCATCGACGAAAATATGATGACACAGCAGCGACCGCAGGAACGAAGATAAGGCCATGGCCAAGCCCAAGTGAAACTCCTTGGGCTAGTAAAAACTGCCAGTATTCCTTTGCGGCGGAAGCAGCAAACAGACCGAGCAATTGAAAGGAAATGCCCAGATAGAGAGTCGATCGAAAGTAACCCGCATCCACTGCACGACCGGCAAAAACACCGACGGCAAATAGAAGGAAAATCTGAATACTTCCGATCCAAGACGTGGTTGAAGATGACCAATGGAATTCGTTTGTGTAGTATTGCTGGAAGATTCCGAAGCTATTGACCATACCCCAGGAATTGAAACAACCAAAGTGGCCAAAGAGAATATGTATCGCGTCTTTCCATTCGCTTGGGCTCTTTAGTGTATTGTCTTTCTCGTGGCATGCAGGTGTCGTAGTGGAGGGATATTGCGAAGTTTCTTCAGATCCCTGACTAGATGTCAAAGGCGGATCGAGATCGAGCTTCATTTTCAGGTCAAAGCAGGGGCGTTGATGAGGTCTGCTTCGTGAGGAAACTTGGTGTGTAAATGCACATATGAAGAAGATATGTTGAAACAAACACGACTTGAGATTATCGGTTTGGCAAGCATTCCGAGAGTGAGTACTTGATCGCTCCAACTTATTGGATATGATCTTTAGTGGATACACTAGTTAAATATTTCACCTGTACCTCGCGTTGGGATTTCCACTCTGCACGCCATTTCTGGCTAGGTTTCATTGCTATCGGATCTCCTAAGTTTCTCTCAAAAAGGAGAACACGATACTGCTAGACAATCTAACGCAAGGGAGATCAGATCCTGCATCTTTTATTCCCGAGACCTGTCCACGCTGAGGAATGCCCCACCTGTGTTGTGGACCATAACAATTCGATCATGACCCACCCTAACAAGGGCATAAACTATGTTATTTGATAAAATAAATCAATGTTTGAACCCCGATACAAGGCATGCTAAAATTAGATATTAGCCACAAGGAATAACTCAATGGTGGCAGCTACCTAGGGTGATATAGAATGTGCATTGAGTCTATGACCGATCGCTCGGTCCCAATGATCGACGGCACTATTTTTTTCTAGCACGATGTGCGACCGTCGACAGGCGTCGAAGATCCGCTAGTAGGCGGCTTGGCGGTGTACAATGTAGGAAAGGAAAGCTCCTAAGGGGTATTTTGTAATAATGATCACATACCGCCACTATCTCAGCGAGTGCAACTACAGGTAGTAGGGAAACAGGTCCAATAATGATTCTGACGCTTGCCTCCGTTCATTATCGCGCAGGCCACCAACGATGGATGCTTTCACCGGCAAACATTTTGATTCCACAGTCG
Source organism: Penicillium soppii (assembly GCF_028829465.1). Classification (NCBI taxonomy): domain Eukaryota; kingdom Fungi; phylum Ascomycota; class Eurotiomycetes; order Eurotiales; family Aspergillaceae; genus Penicillium; species Penicillium soppii. The sequence goes on along the minus strand of NW_026643235.1, from coordinate 4,886,097 downwards.
GCGCCAAATATGCCTTAACAAACTTCCATACTGTAAAGAGAAGATTCCCGGCCTCCTCCATCAGCGATCGTGCACTCGTACGCCTTTTGTAGTCCATCAAATAACATCCAGTCTTGGTTGCACTCTCCATAGTGTCGTAGCAGATGGGCACAGCCAAGCTTTAGTAGGTCAAGATGAGCGAGTGAGGGATCGTGGGTGATAAGTATATCAATTCCATCTGATATCAATATATCACAAACGTCTTGGCTTCGGGGATATTGAAAGGCCCATTTAACGTTGCGCGTAGAGTAAGGACTTCCATGTACCCTAAGCTGACGGAAATTCGGACAGCAAATCGTTGCTTCCTCATTTTCCAGTTAGATGATATCGCCCCAGTCGAGCCAAGCCCGCTCAGATCGGGAGACTGCACGATTGGATGAGTCATCGCATTTTGAATCGAGTAGGTGCTCATGATTACCGGCAATGACGATTTTAGTGAGATGAAGCTGGGCGTGTAGCCAATTGAGCGATCCCTGGAGTTCCTTGAATGATCCTGACTGTATGAGATCACCTGGGCACCAGCATAAATTAAGATGTCTCCACCTAGAACGGCGGTTAAAGTGTTGTGAGTGTTGGAGGTGCATATGATAGAATTAGATCTAGTCAGTGGAGTGGCTGGAATAGGTTTCCGCCAGCTGTAAAGATCCTGTGCGAGGAACATACAAGGCTACACTTGGAACCTTTGCGATGGTCCCGGTCTTTGTCGCTTAAGGAGCTCATCCAAGGTGGACATGGCTGAAGGCTCGGGTTGGTCCGAAATCCAGAAGCGAGAGATGGTACATCTCTTACCTCAAGATAGAAATTTTGTCGGAGCATTGATATCCAGCCTGCTCACTTTGTTTATGCTGGTTGGCTTGTGATTCTCTACAATTACACTGCGTGCGAGTGGTTGGTTTTCGGAGTTGCAGATGAACTTCCACAGGAGAACGACAACCGAGTCGCAAATTGTTCGGTGCAAGTGTCACCGGGGGACATTCCTTTGGCATTGGTTCGAAACGGCAAACTGCAAAACTCCGAGAGATTAACTGTGGGCGATTACCAATTGAATCTCTTCAACTCCGTCATCACAAAAAATGCTCAAAACCCCATACAGCTGAATGTAAGTCGCGAGAGATTCGCCTGTTAACTTATGTGCACACCGTTGATGATGAGTACTTCAGTCTAAAGTCACACTCAATATTGATATCAACGATGAGACTGCTTCCATTTCATTTGGGTTCTGGTCTTCTATTTTATCCTGTGAACAGGCCGTTACACACTCGCAGAGGCCATGCTCCATATAATTGAGAACCCGTCAGCTAAAATCAACAACCTCAATATTTGCACACAGGCCAGCCGTGACCTCCTGTGTCAATGGAACCACCTCGTCCCTTTGGCCGAGCAATCCACAATTCACAACCTCATCCAACGACAGTGTGAAATTCGCCCCAATGCAACCGCAGTCTGTTCTTGGGATGGGAGCATGACATATCGTGAGCTCGAACGTGCATCAAACAAATTGGCATCAAATCTCCGTATCCGTGGCGTGAAGCCTGAAACGTTTGTGCCCTTGTATTTTAAAAAGTCGAAATGGACAGTCCTGGCAATGTTGGTGGTAATGAAAGCCGGCGGGGCATTCGTGCTCCTCGATTCGGCATTACCTCTTCAACTCCTTCAGACAATGTGTAATCAGGTCGAGGCTAAAATGATTCTATGTTCAGAGCACCTGACGGGAAAAGCCCGCAGTCTGGGTTGTATCACGATCCCAGTCGGCAAAGATCTGTCGAACTGGGTTGTGGCATACTCTAAAGGCAATGATGAGAATAGCACCGAAGAGACAATTGTAGGCCCCCAGAATGCTCTCTATGGTGCCTTCACCTCCGGTTCCACGGGAAAGCCGAAGTGTGCTGTCATATCCCATTGCTCATACGCATCCTCCGCCAAAGGACATATTGAACCATATGACCTCGGACCATCAAGTTGCGTTTTTCAGTTTGCCTCTTATTCGTTCAATGCGTCGGTATCAGAAACTTTGGACACTCTCATCAGCGGAGGATGTCTCTGCATCCCTTCAGCCATGGAAACGGGAGGATCGCATACGGCCCGTCAGAGTGTTCAGCCTTTACAGATGTTCTGTCACAAGTAGAGGGACCTCAAGATGCCCATTTGATTGGGTATGGAACTGGTGCCGTTTATTGGATAACTGATCCTAGTGACCCAGGCAAACTACAGCCTATTGGCGCTCCTGGCGAGCTTCTTATTGAGGGTCCCATAGTGGGACGCGGATATCTTAGTGATGCGGAAAAGGCAGAGGCGGCCTTCATCGATCTACCATCATGGCTACCTACTTTTCGTGGTGGGTCCTACGGGAAACTGTATCGAACTGAAGATTTGGTGCAATACACCAATGGTCAGCGGATACGATATCTTGGTCGAAAAGATGCCCAGATGAAGCTCAACAGACAACGGCTAGAGCTGGAGGAAGTGCAGCACGCTGTTCGAGAAGCCTTCGGCTGCACCGCGGAGAAAGTGATGGTTGATATCATTACGCCAGCAGATATCAAAAGCCAACCTATTCTAGTCGCATTTATACTATTGCAAAACTCGAGCACCAATTCTGGATTGTCCGATGATGCTGATATTTTTGCCGCACCATCAGCTGAGTTCAGGCAGCTGGCAGAGCTGGCTATTACTATCTTACGGAAATGCCTGCCCGGATATATGATTCCCTCAATACTCGTTCCACTCGCTGTTCTTTCCCTCACTGCCTCTGGAAAAACCTACCAAAGGCTGATTTGCGCGCGAGCTTCTGCACTTTCAAGGCGAGAGCTGGGATTATTCATGTTACCTGAGACAGGCAAAATTTTTCCATCGACAGAAATAGAACAAGCCTTGTATAAATTGACTAAGGAGATCCTGGTTCTTGAGAACTTTTTAATGGAAGACAATTTCTTTCATCTTGGGGGGGACCCGATCTCCGCCATGAATTTAACTGCTCGGGCTCGCGATAAAGGGTTTCGTCTACAAACTGAGCACGTATTCGCTGCCCCATGCCTAGCAGATTTAGCGCTGTCGATCGAAGTGTGTTCCACAGAACAAGCGCAACTAGAAGTATTCTCTCCTTTCACCTTGCTCCCAGGCTCGATGACGATGGAATCTGCAATCCAGCAAGCGCAAGCACAGTGTGATGTGCTAGCTGATGAGTTTGAGGACACATATCCATGTATACCAGCGCAAGAAGGAATGATAGCGATAACAGCAAAGTACAACAAGATGTACACCAGTCAAGCTGTGTTGCAGCTCCCAGTCGATCTTGACATCTCTCGGTTTAAGGCTGCCTGGAAGGAAACAATCGCACGCAACCCAATCCTACGAACAAGGATCATTGCAACTGAACAAGGATTACTTCAGGTCGTTATTCGACAAAGCATAGCCTGGGGAAATCCCACTGCAATCGATTAAGATGACTCTCGGGGTGTTTTTGGTCTTGGTCGCACTTTAATCAAATTGATTCTTGAGGAGCGTCAATCTAGATCTTTCATTTCCAAGCATCACTCAATATATGATGGTTGGTTGTTGCCATTGGTTTTGGGGCAAGTTGAAAAAGCTTATTTGGGCCATACTCTGTCATACAAACCTTTTGCACCATTTATCAACTATCTGGCGCAATTGAGCCGTTGGGATATGGAAAAATTCTGGCAAAGTTACTTGAACGATATCGTTGTTGCACCATTCCCAGCATCCCAGTATTAGGTGGTTCATCGCAAAAAGCGAAAGATACACAGGTGACTGTGGTGAAATCGATCACCCTGGGAGGAACAAACCCGAAAAGAATCACTCTGGCAACTGTACTTCACCTTGCCTGGGCAATTACTGTCTCCCAGTACACCAATTCCCGAGATGTAATCATGGGGTTGGTTTCATCCGATCGAAATATACCTGTTGAAGGCGTTGATCGGATTGTTGGCCCGTTAATTACCATCATGCCTTCACGCGTCGCTTTCGATGCCACCAAATCAATTGAAGAGATGTGCCTCCAAATCCAGCAGCAGGCTGTACGTAGCTATCCATTCGACCACATGGGACGGCAGCATTTGAGCAAGCTAGGAGAATACTGTGCCTCCGCCGCGAAACTCCGCAATCTCCTCGTCATCCAGCCACGGAAAGATCCTCTGCCTGGTATATTTGGGAAGTTGACCCAAGGTGGGTTCAACGTCAGCCTAGACAGCTACGATTTTGTACTTGAATGTAATATTTCTAAGGCGGCCGTGGACGTCAGCGCCAACTACAACCCTGGTCTTCTCAGTTAAGATCAGGTGAACAGGATTCTCAATCAATATGCAAGTGTCCTGGCGTACATTCAGGTAGCACCGCCTCAGGAACCCATAAGTGGTGGCTTATCTACCGTTTCTCCAACAGATATGACTCAATTGCATCGTTGGAATAAGGAAGTTCCTCAAACAGTGGAGATGTGCGTTCATGATCTCATCGAGCAGCACATAGTGGCGCAACCTGACAGATCCGCTATCGCTGCATGGGACGGTGATCCGAGCTATAGAGAGATGGGGCATTTATCTGACATTTTCGCACTTCACCTCGCAGAATACCGGGTTGGGCCGGAAGATTTCGTTCCTCTCTACTTTGAAAAGTCCAAGTGGACGGCGGTAGCGATGTTAGGAGTCATGAAATCAGGTGCTGCGTTTGTCCTGCTGGATCCCTCTCATCCCCTGGAACGTACCGGCGCCATCTGTCGCCAGCTAAAGGCATCAGTTCTAGTGTCTTCTTTTGACAACCAAAGCTTAAAGGCCTGTCAGGTTTGAAAGTTATCACAATGTGGGACTCTGAAGCTGATACGAAGGTGCCTACTGCGACTGTGGCATCACCGAAATCTCCAGCTCTTCCATCAAATCCCGTGTACGCTGTGTTTACCTCCGGCTCAACTGGTACCCCCAAAGGCACCGTCATTGAGCATCGAAGCTTTGCCACCAATGCCCTCAATGGTCCTAATTCCCAGTTTCTTGATCGCAAATCTCGCGTGTTTCAGTTTGCGTCTTATGCATTTGACGCAAGTTTCGCGCAGATCTTGTTCCCCTTCGTCAGTGGTGGATGTGTCTGTGTGCCCCACGAAACAGATCGAGCCACTGATGTTGTTGGGTGTGCTAATTCATTTGGCATTACTCATCTCTACCAGACACCCTCAATGGTCCGCACTTTACATCCATCGCAATTTACCACCCTCAAGACTCTGATTCTCTGCGGTGAGGCGATGAAACAGGATGATATGTTGACATGGGCTCATCGGGTCCAATTGATCAATGCCTATGGGCCATCCGAATGTACTATTGCTAGCGTGCAACGACTAAAAGTCACCGCTGGGTCAGAACCTAGTAATATTGGGACAAGCTGCTCTGCGTGCAGCTGGGTTGTTGACCCGGAAAACCACGAAAACTTATTGCCGATTGATGCAGTTGGAGAACTGGTAGTTGAAAGACCGATTGTTGGTCGGGGGTATATCGACGAGGAAGAAAAAACAACTGCAGTCTTTGTGAATTCACCAGCATGGTTGTGTCAAATCCGAGGGCAACGCCGCGTTTACAAAACCGGGGATCTCGTGCAGTATGACCCGATCATGGACGGGTCATTACTGTATAGGGGACGGAGAGACACCCAGGTCAAGTTGCGAGGTCAGCGCATTGAGCTGGGGGAGATTGAGTACCGGATCCTGCAGTGCAGTCCAAACATCAAGGACGTGATTGTGGAGTTGGTGACAGCGGAAAGCAAATCGCCCGCTCTGGTCGCATTCATTTGGGGCAACGAGTGGGTCAAGCCCTCGTGGGTCAAACCCTCGGCACAAGATGAGAGTCAACTATTGGCCTGCCCTAGCGCCGAATTTCGAGCCCTTGTGGCGGAAATGCAGGCTACCCTCCAAGATCAGCTTCCGGCGTACATGATTCCATCTGGATTTCTCCCAGTACGACGCATTCCCCGCACCAGTACCGGGAAGGCGGATCGGAAACGACTTTGCAAGCTATCTGTAGGTCTTTCTCCTGAGGATATGCTGCAGTTCAGGGGAAAAATGTCGGTCGAAAATCGCATGCCGGTCACAGAGGCCGAGAAGATATTGCCACTGTTCTTCGACTAGAATCAAGCCAAGTCGGATTTGAGAGCGACGTTTTCCAGATTGGCGGAAATTCCCTGACGATCATGCGTCTCCATGAAGCCGGAAGCGAGTGGAACAGATCTGATTCGACGCCTCTCGATCATCTCGTGGTCGGTCTATATGTCATTGGACAGTGAATCTTATTCCTACACTGCGTTACATTGAAACACTCAACATCGGAAAATCTTAATCGTCGGCCTACCTGCTATTGGCCTGTCACCTAAAACACTGAGATGGACTACGTTGCAAAAACTTGAAATCAACTCATTCCTCTAGGGTATGTGAACAACATTTAAATCGCCGTAAGATCTGTCTGAACCTCAGTCTTGCAGCGTAAGCACAATTCTTTTCGAAATTTGACGTGACTCTGAGATTCAGTAAATATGTCCGCCGCATATCCCGAAGGCGAGTGCTTCTTCAAGCGTTCCGCCTTGAAGACATCCACGTACGATGCCGACAAACCTGAGCATTTCTACGCCCATATGATGGTCGAGTACATCCGAAATAAACCAGCATTCCATGGTTCCTACGAAAGTGATTATGATAAGGATCGGCACTTTCATCTACGCTCAAACTATGAGGTAGTGAAGGGTGACTGGTGGAACACAGTCTATGGTAATTGGACCAATATTTCATTTCTATATGGTAAGAAACCATATCATGATCAATACAGGCATGCCGTGCATGATCTCTGTACCAATGGAAACAGCTTTAGAGATCAGGAAAAGGGAGCATCACTGGAGTCATGGTTCATGATGATACCAATGCCGATGTTGGCAACTGGTGAAGATTGGGTTCTCATAGATGTAAGTTTTCTATCTATGTCATACATGGAATGGAAGACACTTATTGATTCGCTTAATAGCGCTTGGCATATATCCGTGGACTATATATTCCTATCGCACATCAGGCATCTGAAGATTATCCCGAAGCGTGCACATTCCTTCAAGTGAACTTCGCCACCACCCGAGAGGTTCAAGTCCTATCCTATTGGGAGGATAGATTGGATAATTGGCGTGTAGTGAACCATGACCAGACCCTGAATCTGGATGCTACACTTGGTCTACAACCAGATGTAAAACAGACTATGGCAATCAACATACGAGCACTAGTGAACCTGCTCTCACTGCCTCGATGCCTTAGGTCTTCCAACGCTTTCTCCTCCAGGAGTATACTCATGGTCAACCGAGGGTTAGCATCCACAAAAGAGGCTCCACAAAAGTTTACTTCCTCGGTTGATCTAAGTTGGACCGACGTGGCCAGTGCTAATTATGGACTAGCTATCCAATGGAAACCTGCTCAAGCCAATGATTGGATTTCTCAATTTATCAAGAATACTGTGACCACTGCTGTTGGCTTCGTGCCCTTCATTGGTCCTCTTGCGGCTGTTGCATTCCCACTGGCATGGTCCGCAATCGCGGATCCGGACAGCTTCGAGGACACCCTACGCGGGCTACACATAGCCGCAGACTTAGTGATACATATACGCGAGGAGATTGAGAGAAGTGCTCATGAGCAGAGGAAATTTATACCAGTGGAATGGGTTGGTAAATCGGGTGTCGTCTTGTTCGGCATTGAGATGAAGGACATTCCGATAAAACCAAATGTTGAAGCTAGGCCAGTGGTAGATGAAGCGAAGCGAAAAGCAACCTTGCAGAAAATTGAATCTGCTAGGAAGTTCCAGCATTGGAATCTCATCAAAGGTCCGGGGCAAAGTGCGGAGAAGCCGAAAGCTCAGACAGCAGCCGTCAGCTCTTCACAAGCGGATCAGGAGTGGAAAGCGCCCTTACCAGAGGCTCCGAGGAAGTTATCTCTGAATGATATGGGACCCAGCACATCTTTTCAATTTGCTGGCCTGGTGCTTGAGAACTCTGGGGATAATCTAGCGCTCAAAACTGCTGAGATTGGATCGGAGGACGACAAAATTGGAGAAGTTCTGAAGAAAATTGTTCCTGATGAGACTATAGTCTCTGATGACACACCAGAGAACGACTATAACTGGATGGAAGTGTACCTTCAGGGATTAATGGATGGGGATGCACAGAGTTCGCGGGATATAGGGCAGGATATAGGGGATCTGCACGATACAGAAGGTACGCAGAACGACGAATAATTGTGATGGCCATTGAATGCTTTTTTTTCACGTAATTTATTTTCTGTATCTTAATTTCTCGGGTGATCTTTCACTTTCATTCAGATTTTATGGGTGATCCTTGAAATTGTAACAGTTTAGTATATCCCGACATTTATATTAATCAAAACGCTATTGTTTTAATAAAACAACCTATCTAGGTCTACCTAGACATATATTTCTCTTGTACCTTAAGTCTTCACTTCCAAGGTTGCTGCGCATTTAATCAATGCTCTTGTTCGCTGCTGTAAAGATGGTGAAGGCCTTCTTGGCCCAGGGGGGAGGGGTTTTAGTTGCTTCCTCTGGCCGTATAATTGATTTGGATACTTCTTAAACTGAGAAGCTCTCGTAAGAAGATAGCTGCTTTCGAGATCTAGTTCGTTTTTGCTTCTTCTTCTTCTTCTTCTTCTTCTTCTTCTTCTTGTTCTCCGCCCTTAATTCCTTATCTTCCTTAACGAGTAAAAGAGCGCTTTGTATCGAGGGCTAGAAGCCTTTCATAGGTTGATATAATGCCAGGCTAGGGTTTTTAGATCTAATTTGGAGTAGGGCCATAATCGATAAAGCTTGCCAGAGTAGTTATTTCTCGGTAAAGGGGGTTGGGCGCTACCTCGGCTCAGCAGAGGTGTCGAGTTTCGAAGGTGAATATCAAGGTTCAAATAAAAAGTTTACAGAATTCCCAAGAGGTTTTAATCTCGATACTTGGTTCACCACTCGGCTAGGCTGCTGCCTGTGTTCGATATTATCTCATTGAATTAGACTCCGGGGGTATCTTGTAACATACGCATCCCAGCTTGGTCGTTTCCTGGTAATTGGTGAGCGCGTCATGTAGTGAAAGTACAGGGCGGCATTGAGAGCTAGAAGTCAGATTCCAGAGTTTGAGCCCGGCTCACTTTGTCCGAAATAAATCATCCCACGACCAGCATTTTGTCTCCACTAGCCAATGGGTAAGGTTTAGAGCTTTGTTTAAATAGCTGCAACTAAAGTGTCATGCTGAAATAGCACCAGCCACTCAGTACATATGAAGAGGCTCTTTGGAAGTTTGGTTTTAGGAAGTGGATAACTCTACAGGTACGTAAAAGGATATTTATAGCTGTAGTAGCCTGTATATCGCTTTGGGAGTGGGATCCCAGGTCACTGGATATATATAGATCTGCAAGAGTGGCTGCCTGTCAGGCTGCACTCCACTAGGCAGAAAAAAGGATGAGCTGCTACTGCGACTACAAGTAACATGATCTTTCCATGATTTTGAAGACTACTGTCACAGCTGTACCTTAATTGAGGGTTTCAACTTTGCGAGGGGTCGGGGTAATGAAATTTACTTCCTACTTCTACTACTGCAACAAGAGACACTAAAATTACGTGTAAATATCCTCGCATTATTTCAGATCAATCCTGACTCAAGAGCGAGAAAAACTCCATGGTTAATCCTTTTCATCAGATAAAATCAAGTTGCAGCTGAATGTTCTTCGCAACCTCCTCTCCCCCTTTATTCCACATAGCCAGTGTCATTTTGTCACCAGACACCTTTCCCTTATACCTACAACACAACGTTAGCAAAAAATCTAAGTTCGTTATCAGAATAGTGCTTATTACCAATAGTACGTCTTATCCTTCTGATTAAAGAACAATTCGATTTCTTTCTCCCCAGAACCATTAATAGACACCTTATTGATAGTGCCGTGAGCAATAGAATTTGCCTTCTGTCGTCCGGAGCTATCTTTAGTCCATTGAAAGATGACAGAGACCTTATCTTCGGTCTGGATGTTATCTCTGAAGACGACGGTGAACACCTCGTCGGAGGCATAAGGAGAGTAGTTGATGTTACCGACGTAAATGAGCATTTTGAGTATGTTTTATCTTATTAAAGCTTATAGATTTTGAACTCAAATGTTTCGACAGAAATCTGGCGAATCTTTTATAATATCCTTCGTTTATAATTAGACTGAAGATACAGCTAGTAAACAAATGCGCCAAAGCCTTCTCGACTAATCAGAGAAGCCTTTATGCGTGGTGATCAAGATTCTTTATTTGCTATCGACTTCCGAGTCCTCCGTAGGGTGACAAGGATCACATCGTAGTGTAATATTAACTCCCGAGTCTTCCATGGGGTGACAAGGATCACCTCGCAGTGTAACATTTACTCCCAAGTCCTCCACTATAGTCTCTGCGGGCTCAAGACGGTAAAAACACAGATCAACTTCTTTTTTCTTAACAAGCAGTTTACCTTATGGAAAGTCATTTCCGTCCATTTTTTTCGTTTCTTCCATGACTAGATAGGATACGCTGTAATTAGGCCTTGACAAGTACTGTTTCTCGGCACTGCAGTACCCCGAAAACCACAAAGCACTGGAACTATCCATCCCGCGATCCCGAGTCACCGTACTTGATCAATGATCATAAGTGTTGTTTGCGATATGAGAGAGCTATTGACGGCTGTGAAGTCACTATCTAAATTCGATGAGCCTGCAGCAATATGATGTTATCGCTAATTCAAAAACATGAGGAATTCATGCTACCCACTGAAAAGTCACCTCAACTTTATGAGTGGCTCATTCGACAAATTTTTCGCATAGATACAAAGATATATATCAAGGGAATCTTGCCAGCTCGCAGGCGCCATGTCAATTTATTGACTTCCAACGTTATTGAAAAAACCACCAAAAGGCCGAAACCCTCAGGTCCAATCACCTAGATGGCCCAAAATAATTTGCTATATGAGGGTATCTTGGACACCTAGGAATTGACAACCGCGGTGGCTATTGAATAATCATTTCAGACAGGGGTACTGGATAGCATAAGCTCATTACCCGGAATTGACTACTAGCACCCCCAATGTCTGCCTGGTCTTGGACGGTGTCTGCGTATTTTCCGAAATGGTATAAAAGTCGAACTTATCAGCTAGTTCCTGAATGAGGAAACGCCTGCGAGACCTTTCACTTTGATTATGCCTGTGGCACTTGAAGTCATCCTGTAAAAACAAAAGAAACAACTTTGCTTGATGGTGACCAAATGATTTTCATCGCTGGAAGGAAAACGAACCTACTTTTTTTAAATGGGAATTACCACTGTGACTATCATGATTGATATAATGAAAAGTGTTTATTTTGCTACATAAACAGCACTGACTGAGCAAGAACCGGCTGAAGAGAATAATGGCCAAGACAGTCCGATCATTATGTTAATTTGATGCAATCACCTTCGGCTCGGAATTGAGGCAAGCGCCATCAGCCAGTATCGACAGGGCTCTCACGCGGTATGTCGGCCCGGGGGTAGATTTGCAGCCCCACTGCACAGAAATGATTATCCTGAAGGAGTGTAGGGCGAACGCGCCTTCATGCGCAGAGATCAAGTATAGACCGGCCAATTGACATCTGAGCATGATGACGCACAGGCTTTCTTGAAGGATTTGCGCCTCCTGAAAAAATCTCCAGATCTAGATAAAAAGGGCCGAGAAGTCTTGGAAAGATTGTGTTTATATTAATGGTAAAATCAATATACAGTATTTCTTCTTTCGGTCGCGTCCCCCGGGATCGGAGGACGAGTGCAACACACAGCCAAGAGAATACGCAGTTCGTGCAATTATATTAAAGTATGGTGCTCAAGTGATTGTCACCTTGTCTAGTATACTTACCATTGTCACACCTACATAATAAGCTAGCGCTAATAGGTCTATATATATTGCAACTCCTTTTGTTCCACCACATACGACCATAGGGTGTGGAAAACAGGGCTTCCCGTCCGCTCAGCCGTACTTAAGCCACACGCCGGTGAGTTAGTAGTTGGGTGGGTGACCACCAGCGAATCCTCACTGTTGTATGTTTTGGTGTTCTTATTTTTGATCTGATTTGAGTCAATGTAGACGGCTACCTTTGATTTATTTTGTTTCTCCTATGAAGGGCGAGTATTGCGAGCGCGGTTGGTAGTCAGTACGTAAATATGTAAGTAACAATCAATAACTGCGCAAGTGCCCAGGAATCCGTAAACTTTATCAAAGATTAATACATTCTCCAGTGGGGAGCCGAGCTGGTCGTGTATTTACTCTATCAAGTACGAACGAATTGTTACCCTTAGATATACCCTTGTTACTTTCTAGGCAAATGCTTGACAGAAGGCTTATTAGTCTTGGCCGCTACTGGTGGAAATATAAACGAACAAACATCGGCCTATTATTTGTGTCGGGTTCTATTGCCTTTCTACCATGCTACATGCGTGATGTTTCTTTTGGGTTTAGGCTGCGGCCACTAACTACTTTTAGAATATGGATCACCTCTCCTGCTTTTTGTACCGGAACCCTGAGAAAAGATTGTACCCCATAGCATAGATTGCAATTACGATGGCTGGTGCATTGCTAGCTTTTTTGCCCGCTGCATTGGCTAATGATAGATTTTCCACTGACCGGACTTTTCTAAAAAAGGGTTAAACAAATTGACCCAACCTGAGAATAAATAACTATGAAATTTTCATATTGTGAAAGGGCTGCGAAATAACCGCTGTTGTTTATTTGTGATCCCGACCGGTACAGGGTTATAGCATATCCAGGCATAAGTAACAGGAAACTCCTCGATCGAAATTAAGGGTTTGGCGAGTTAAGGCCTAGGGAGTCGTTAGTCCTAATGTAGTAAGCACTACGGTTCTATACGCCGGAAGTACCCTAACATGCTAATAAAGACTAGAACCCTGCATGTCTTGACCCAAACCGACCAATGATCGCATCTTCCATTTTTTCCTTTACTTCTCAGAGATTGAACACCATGTTTTCAAAGTCTTTGTGCTTATCTACCCATTTATCTTGTTTATATTATAACTTACCATATACATATTCGTAGACAATGGAGTATAGCGCAGGTGTTGTGGCGTACATTTGTCTTAGTTACACAACCAACAGCTGCCAGTACAGCGCTCACGGCATCAATATAAATTCCTTCCGCTAGTTGCAGCCCGCATCGCTAAGACTGCATAGTGGCTCTTCAAGATACCACCCTTGTTGATAAAAAGTGTGAAAGCAGTTAGTAGATTGATAATGTGAGACCGTAAGACAATGGCTTTTTGTAACGGAACATGGTATAAATAGGCCATAAATCCCACATACCGAAAGCTCTGTTCAATATCAATCCTCAATCTTCTCTTTGACCCTTATAAAGTTTTGCGCTGTCCAAAATATTGATTCTTTTGCAAATCGGTCCACTCAGTCAATATGAAGTTCTCCGCTGTCTTCGGTGCTTTCGCCTTGACCGGTCAAGCAGCTGCCTGGTACGGTCAGTTGAGTGCCGATGCCTACAACCAAGGCGAGGGTGGTCAAATTTCCCAGAATCTTTACTTGGTTGATTATACAACTGGATCCAAGTATAACGGCTTCCTCGTTGGTGGCTTCAATGCCTGTACGAGTACTGAATGCGGTGTCTAGTAAGCGGAAATGCTACCCATATAAACCTGTTGACATACGCTTACATAGGAGTAGCTTTGAGGAAATCCCCGCCGGAGGTTATAATTTCGAGGCCAAGGTCTGGAGAACCAGCGATGGATGTCATAATATCAACTTCGAGGGTGCCTTCGATGCTGGTCACGGGTACTGCTGTGGCTCACTTCCTTGCAACATTTCGGCCTGATACCGTATGTAATTTTTGCCCGGTCTTTTGTTGAGGGGAGCCCGACTTCTTGACTATGACAATATCTGACTAGGGTGGGTTTATATAGTAGGATCGATGACACCGATATCTCATACGAAGTCTTCCAAGACGGCGAAATATATGCGGTTCCAAGAGAGGCAAATATAGTATTACGAACTCGGGAGCAAGTTGGAACAATGTGATTGGATGGATATCGTACGTTATGTCAACGTGAGTTGCGGAGATGGCGTTGTCCGTCAGCCTATATAGTAAACTGGTAAGATGATAAATTGACTAGCAATATTTTTCATCAACTTTTACTTCCAATGATAAAAATGCTATATGAATCCCTAGATGCTCGCAAAGTAAATCAATCCACATACTATGTACATACATATATACATACGGATGTAATGATTTCATGAGATTCCCCGCAAAGTTGAACTCGGGTAGTCCCATGGGTCGAGTTGGCGTGGGCCAATGGCATCATACGATTGTCACCACAACATCCGATTTGGTCAAATGAATTACATCACTGATATTGTGGGGTAATTGCCATTATTTAAACCAACCTCCTCTCCGGAGCTCTTGGTGAACTTCAATCTACCATTTACTCAAATCTACAACACGAACAATATGAGCGACCTGAACAACTACAATTCTCAGTGGGTCTCATTCCACATTCGGGGTCACCTCGACAAGGGCGATGTTCTGGTCCAGAACACTGTCATTGAAGGGTATTTGTTGTTTCCGGAGATTCATCATATTTCTACTAATATATGACAGCGGTGAGTTCTACAACGTCGATGATCGCCGCAAGTCTCTCACTGAGGAGGAAATCGACGAAATTGTGATCGCCCCCGATGGTGTTGGCGAGATTGGTGCCCAGAGCCGTCGGGGCAGTGAGGGCCGCCTTGACTTGTTTCATGAGAATGACAAGATCTGTGAACTTCATTGGGAGAACAGAGGAGGAAAGTACGCCAATTTGGTCGAGGTGTTGGACAGTAGCGACAAGTACAGAATCGAGCATGGGGGATGGAGCTCAGAGGCAGGACCTCTCGGACACGTGTTTGTGGATATCTTGCCCAAGAAGAAGTAGTGCATTGCAACTACCACAAGGGGGCAATGTTGAGTTTTCATACTCCCCCCTGCTATTCTTCGCGTCAATACACCGCGTCAACCCGAGAGCTTGCCTCTGTCTGTTTGTTTTAAACGACACCAGTCACTACCGGTTATCACAAATTAATGGGCTTCAGAACCCAGCTTTCAAATCCACTCTCAATATACCTTAGTTTTCCATTTAGGGAATGGTTATCACTGAAATGGTAACATACAGGAGGAACTGGCCTTCCACAACATCGTGTCCAAAAACGCAGAGATAATGCAATTCATGTTCGGCAGCTGATCCAGGCTAATTTTCGTATCCTTTCATTGCTATGCATGTCCCGACCGCGACATTTTGTTCTTTGTAGGTTCCTGTTCCTTCGCTCTTTGACGGTAGTTTTACCTCTTTATCCCATCTAATTGAGTTCCAATCTCATTCTCATCTTTCGCTATAAGATATGCCAGCGACATACAGAGATTGGCATTCCCGTAGCTTTGTCTCAGTTTTGAGCATATAAAGCGGGAGAGTGCTCCCGATTCTAGACCTTGCATTCTTTCATTAAGAGCAGACATTTTTGGCGACTCCAATTCCCACACTGTCTTTCATAGCACTTTGAATTTACCGTCGGACAGAATGGTCGCCGAATTTTCTCCTTGGGAAACCAAGGGACAAGCCCTTCAGAGGTGGATTGAAAATGCACATGAATCAGACTGCCCATGCCCAAAGTCCGCCTTCACTTTGACATATAAGCCCGAGCACCCAGTCTATGTTATCGATAGTAAACCTGTGCAGCTAAATGCAAAACTGCTTACTGCTCTCAACGTCAGCAACGACGATTCTGCATATCGAAATATTTCTATTACACAGCGCGACGAGAGTCCACCAACTTGGTAAATTGGGCGTACCGGACCTGGTGTGGGTTTCCTTGACGATATCTTTCGATCCAACAGAAGCAAGGATCCATACATCTCGGAACTCACCTAAGCTGCTTATCAGCTAGATCTTCCTTTGGACAGCCTCGGTCAGTATTCGCAACTAACATCGACGAAGCGGATACTAATTCATGTGTCCCCCACAAGGTATAAATCCCAAGGGCTTCAATATCCATCTAGCACACTGCAGACATGGAAATCTTCCTCACCCGAGTTCCAGATTCTGGTAGGTACTGGATTTGGCAAAGTTGTTGGGGCTTTTGTTCTGTGCGTATGGGGTCAAGGCCGAAAGCAACTTGCTAGCATCTCTAATTTCCACATTGATTCCGACCCTCATAAGTTGTACATGCGGTTTGAACTAGAGGATGTTGTTCATGGTTATTAGTTTGGTCCACTTAGGGGCTTTTTTCGATATATTTTGGTTTAATGTTGCGTTGCATTCAGAAAAGCGAAGACATCCTTGGAGAAAAACAAATAGAAATTTCATGACGAAACGAATTAGTTCTCATTCACCCGTAAGATCTATAAAGGACAGCAAAAAGCAAAATAAAAAAACATACAACAGTGAGGATTCGCTGGTGGTCACCCACCCAACTACTAACTCACCGGCGTGTGGCTTAAGTACGGCTGAGCGGACGGGAAGCCCTGTTTTCCACACCCTATGGTCGTATGTGGTGGAAGCAGTTTTGAAAAGAAATATAATCTATCAGGGGGTGAAAGGTTGAGTGCGCTATAGGCGGGGTGAGAATTTGGTTGAGAATCCCCGAAGCTGCCGACCACTTAAATGTCGATCGGAGGGCGACGGACTGTGTACGTGTAGAATCTGGGGACCTGCATTGTTCCTGGCTGACAAATAAATTCTTCAGTGCAGCGTTGGCCCTGTGGTTGGTGCATCGGCTCACAAGGGGCGAGTAAGAACAGGTGTTCGGCGTGGCGATCCTGTAAGGATTACGCCCCATTCATAATAATATTTATTACATTCCTCATCCCCTAAAATAATCTTGGTATAAATTTCCGAAAGATTGGATCTCGTATTGATAAGCCGAATTTTCTTTATGCTCTAATCTTCCCAGCATGTGCCTTGCAGAAGTTCGTGTGTGAGGTACAATAGAAGTAAAATGTTTCGAAATCGCGTCGAAGAGCAGCAT
Source organism: Penicillium soppii (assembly GCF_028829465.1). Taxonomy (NCBI): domain Eukaryota; kingdom Fungi; phylum Ascomycota; class Eurotiomycetes; order Eurotiales; family Aspergillaceae; genus Penicillium; species Penicillium soppii. Next base: position 4,868,997 of record NW_026643235.1, on the reverse strand, counting down.
GACGCGCCATGGGGTCATCGCTGGCGATCATCCGATACTTTTATTATAAGTACGATGAGTCTGGCATTGTTCACTGGTAAGTGACAACGCGTACGACAGAGATGGGCTCAGCATCAAATTTAGCTAACGCTTATGATGACGCTTAGATGAACTGCTTTTTGCCTTCATGATACCTTTGCTACCTACTTTGCTGGAGCATCGAATCGGTTTAGACCCATCTCTTACCCAGAGGTACACATCCATCTTTCTTATGGAAGGAGCATTTGTTTCTATAGTCTCGAGTCCAGTCATTGGGGCGATAGCCGACGCGATCTCCAACAAAAAGACGCTCTTACTGACCCTCCTTATACTGGCTTTGATCAGTACGGCTTGCTTATCACTCACAACCCAGTGTATGTTTCTTTTATTCCTTGCTGGTGATCAATGGTCGCGTTCATACCCAAGCTGACTGTGTATGCAGTGGTGTGGCTGTTTGTTGGTCGACTCTTCCAATGTATCACTAGCAATGCATTGTGGATTATAGGAATGGCAACTATGGCTGAGAATCTTGGAACAGAGCACATGGGCAAGATCGCCGGTCTCACTTCCACACTCACAGCTGCAGGCACCACCGCCGGGCCGGTACTCGCAGGTCTATTGTTTGAAGCGGGAGGGTACTGGTGCGCGTGGGCAGGCGCGGCTGCGTTTCTCCTGGTGGATATCATAATGCGTCTCTTCATGATAGAAAAAACTGTCAAACTTCGGCGAGCAGTGGAGGTCCAGGAGAGAGAGCCTTTGCTACAAAATGGCTCGCCCACCGTCGCCGGAGAACAGTCCAATCGGTCAATTCCTTCGGAGCTGAAGGGATGGCGTTTCCACATTTGCCTGCTCCGCGAACCGCGTTTCTCTGCGGGGATTTTCTGCGCTTACGTTTTCGCCGTACTGATTGGCTGTTTCGAAAGTACTCTGGCAGTACATGTGCGAAGTGCATTTGGATGGAGAGCCCTTCATGTGGGATTGCTATTCACCTTAATCCAGGGCCCTGGCATGATGTTGGCAGCTCCAGTCGGCTGGATGAAAGACCGGATAGGATCGCGAACTCCGACGGCGGTGGGATTCTTTGCCTTGGTGCCCTTTGTCGTAGTCTTGGGTATTCCTGGTGACAATCTCTTCTCATGGGCAAAAGATGAAGCTTTGGAAAAGATCGTCTACGTGGGTTGCATGGCAGCTATCGGATGTTTGTTGTCCCTCCTGAACGGGGCAGGCTCTATTGAGGCAACTGGTGAGTGAGCCCAGGCCATATACAGTTCACAAGCTAAGGTAGGTTGAACCCCTTTAGAAGTGATTGATAAACTTGAAGCGCGTGAACCCGGTAAATTTGGTCCCAATGGGGGCTATTCTCGCGCCATAGCTGTGACTAGCATGACCTGGATGACTGGGTTGATGACCGGTCCTCTTTTGGCGGAGATCGTGGTCGGAACCTTCGGATACTTCGAGCTGCAATGTTGTCTTGGTGAGTTGCTTTGAAAGCTCAAAGGGTCCCGTTTACTGATCGTTCTAGGGGTCATATGCTTGATAGCAGGTGGCGTCGCTCTGTTCTTCTTGGGCTCCCGCAGCCCGAAGTCTGTAGAGCAGCTAAGTGTGTGATGTCAATGTAAATTCATTTATATAGAGTTTATCTAATAGCAATATCATAACTGGTCAATTGCTATTGGCATGAGCAGCATGTATTCACTCTTTCTCCATGTCAGACGAAAGCCTCATGGAGGGAGAAGCTGTGTGCCTCCAAGATGGGAGGTGGGGCTGCTGCGTGTCTCACGCTCCTTGGCATAGAAAGTTTGTGCCAACAGTCGGATCATTCTGCGATCAGTCTTTTTGGAAGGTGTTCGCGGGACTCGCGTACCTAGCAAAAACAACGTCGGGATCATGTAGAGCGGGAGGGATATGGCAAGGACTTCCTTGATCTGTGCCACTTTTGAACAGGCCGTATGATCTTGACTTGCGTCTTTGAGACAGAGCTCTTCCGTTTCGGAGTTCTCTGGGTGATCACTGAGGTACAAGAATGCAGCAAGACATGGATCTTCTTTACCATCAATGACACCGAGAAGATCTACTACAATGGCGTCTTTAGATGTGAGAGATTTTCTTGCAAGGTGCTCGACCTCAATGACATCAATTCGACACCCATCCAGCTTTACAATTGTGTCTTTCCGTCCAATGTACTCAATTCGTCCCTCAGGAGTCCAGCGTGCCAGGTCTCCTGACTGATACAAACGGATAGATTGTCGATCTGGATGAAGCTCGCTCAACCAGCGCGGTATCTCCGCAAGAAAGCCAGCTGGCTTAGTGCGATCTGATGCTTGATGGTCCTGGTCAAGATAGCCCCTTGAAAGATGAGGCCCCTCAATCACAATCTCCCCGACGGCGCCAATTGGCATCAGCTTTGCTGGGCATTTTGGGTCGACAATCCAGATTGCACCACTAGACGGTCTCCCGATAGTAGCAGGCGAACTGGTAGGGTCATGTACATTGTCATTGTATGCACAACAAACTGCTGCCTCGCCCATGCCAAATTGATTGATCAGCTTTGTTGAGCTTTCAGCCCAATTGCTCAGAAGATCTTTCGGAAGAGGCTCTCCGCCAACACATAGAATTTTGAGATTGCTCATTGCTTCTGGTTTTGCTTTAATGGCCACGGTAGGTGTGAGGAAAGCAATGTTGGCGTTGAGCATTTGGATGTTGTCGGCCAGATCCTGAACAGTCTTCATCGGACCTGGTACACAACAGCAACCTCCTACAATAAGAGGAACCAAAAATTCCAAGTTGCTAATGTCAAATGCGTAATCGTCGAAATGCAAGAACCTGGTGTTCTCATCCAGACCGAGGTTGTGCGCGTAGTCTCTAATAGCGGAGGCGTAGGACCGGTGCTCTTGCACGATGGCTTTTGGCCTGCCGGTGCTCCCAGAGGTGAACAGGACCGTGCAAGCATTAGATGGCTGAATGACTTGACTTGGAGCTGATTGCGGTCCCAATGGAAGCGTCCATAGCCATTCAGGGCTGACTGCAATGACCATTTCAATTGTGTTACGGAATTGTTCTGCAAAGCCAAGGTCACTGAGCATAATCTTAGCACCGGTGCGCTTTATCACTGAGTTGAGATAGGCTGGTGGATTGCTGGAGTGAATCGAAATGTAGGCTCCTCCTGCCCGCAAAATGGCCAATCGCGCTACGATTGCCCACGTTGACTTCTGGAAGCTACTCAGAACAAAAGTCTCGGGCTGTACGCCCAATCGATTGAGGTGAAGGGCCAGTCGGTGCGACAAATTATCCAACTCTTGATAAGTCAAGTCGCCATCAAATGAGCGAACTGCAAGTTTTGTTGGATGTTGGTGGCAATTTTCCACGATTAGATCGTGCAGACATCTAGAACTAGATGTCGCTTTCGTCCGCGTAAGGTTCTTAATTATTTTTCGATGGGGCTCCGGGCAGTAGTCAATCGCTTCGAGCTTGAAGCTCACAGGATGAGCGGTAATTTGATGCAGGACTTGTTGAAATGTCCACAACATGCTGTCGTTTATGTAGTTTGCGACATTTTCCGAGTTCCTGATGCTAGCGCTCATCCGGTCATTGCTTTTGACAACAACAAGCTAGATGGTGAATGGTGGCAAGGGATCAGATTATGAAAGCCAATGCATCGCAAAGATCCGCTTACCTCTAGTGTTTCATCTAGTAAAGTCGATGGAGTGAACAGTCGGTCTGGTATCGTTACATATCTGAGTGCTGAATTGCAAACGTGGCGGGACTGAGGGAGATCCGAAAGTCGAGCGCCATAAGACTGTGGTGAACTTGTCACTGTGCCGAATTCCTTCATCTCCAAAGCTTTGAGAAGTGACGATACATCCCAATCTGGATTCACTCGCACGGTGAAAGCGACTGGGGGATTAGATCTCGGAATTGATTCTTCAACATAGCTCAAGCTCATCACCTCATCTGGGTGGAAGCAACGAAGGGTTAGAATCCATGCGGCTTTCAAAAAAGTCGATTCCCTGATAGGCGCCACCGATACTTTAGTCTCTTTCGTGCTGGCCCAGTAGTGGCCCAGTTCAAGTCCAATGAAGCCATCAGACGAGCAAACAGACTCAGTGGTTTGATGGTCTATAAAACTTTCGATGGCCGACCTATTGGAGTCTAACAAACTCGGAGCCATCGTTTGTATTCGAGAAACAAGCGACAGGGGGAGGAGGTCAGAGGGTTGTTGGAGCGCAGAATACTGTTTCATTGAGAAGGTCCTTACCTGAGACACCTACCCAAGAGATTCTACGCCCACCGTAACCCGTCAACCTTACTTCCGGAAAATGTACCTACTCTGTATGTAGTTAGGTAGTGCCTTGATTACAAGCGGTAAGAAAATCTTATTTCCGGGAGAATACCAATAATTTGCACGAATCTTGAAGGGTTTAGATCCAATATTGTAAAATACTCAGATGTTCTTTCTTTCTCTTTCCTTTTCTCTTTTGTCTCGCTCCCCCGACGAATGTACCCATTGAGTCAGAGATAGTGTAGTTAGCTTTAGTGGAGGAGGATCCCGAGAATTTTGGAAAAGTCAATAAATTACCAATCAAGGGTACTACTCCGTATAACACAATGCGTTAAAGCCCGCGCTAATATACAGGGTGCATGGTTATCGAATTACCCACGGTAATTTGTATGCCGACTTCAATTTCTTCCTGCGGCCAACATACGGTGTACAACTATGGTGATGTAACAAACTAGCAGACTCACCCCCGCACACAAGCTCAGAATTCCTCATCATGTTCTAAATCCCGTCAATCTGACTCGTCAAATCAAAGTGACCATTCAACCTGCCGATCTCGATGGGGCGCTTTGGCGATCGATCTTTTTACCTGGCTGTGGAAAGTCGGCCGCCACTCGTTATTTCAGGGGGCGCCGAACTTGACATATTTTGAAGCTCCATTGTTGACAGAAAAATAAGTATGGATCGTTTCAATTTTTTATGTGTATCAATCTATCGGGACAGTGGGAAACAAAGGAAAAGGATTCCAAACAGACAAAATCAACGAAAGTAAGGAGTAGTCCTACGAACGTCCCTTTTCGCTGCCAAGGCATCCCGGTTCGCACAGAATTGTTCAACCACAAATTCTAGACCGCGACTTAGCGTGCATACGAGAATGAAAGACATCCTAGCTCCGTTGTGGCAGACTGAAATTGTGACAACTCCTGACAGGTTTAGGCTATGTCCTATACTGACTCCTCTTTCTCGTATTATCATCGCTGCATTTCGCATAACTGATATCCACTCCTGGTATTTTTGGGTCGCTCAGCTGGTCGAAATGGGGTGAAGATCATCGAGCGAGATCCAGGCAATGAAACCGTGGGAGTGGGTTATCGAGAGTATGTGTTCCTCGCTTTCCCTCTTTTTTTTTGTCACCCTGACTGTAGCCAAGATCGTTACATCTACTCCCTGTTTGCATCATGACTGTCACCATAAGCTCAACCTCCAATGGCGATAGCTCGGTGGAACCCCCTCTAGATCACGATCTTCACAATGCCTGGGGCACCATATACTCGAACAGCGGCTTCATGAACGACGACCGCACTCGCCGAGTATGGGAAGACTACACCGTAAATCCCGCCAAAGTTGAACAACAGTATCATCTTCTTCTGAACGAATATACTGAGCGTTTCCAGTCCTTTTTCGGGGGATACTGGCCCATCACGTTTCACGCACATGTGAGCGATGTACTCATACCAACAACTATAGCAAGCCTCATTCTCAACACGGCATCAACTTGCCCATTGGTGGTGGAGGATCCCACATTGTCGCCGTTGCTTAAGGATGATCCCGAGCCAGACAAAGTTCATCAATTTGTACGGGAACTACTAGGCTGGACCGATGTACATATCACGGCGCCAAAGTTGGCCATTGTGGAGGGAATTTATGGCAGTGCTTATGGGCCCCTAGTAAGTCTCTTCATTATTCCGTGGCTGATTGCAAGTAAATAACCAGCAATACAGGCCCATTCGTCAAATGAATGGGAATACAGAATTATCGGATCGGGCCCTTCGTCGGTTTTTATCAGTCAAAGTGACTTCTCGTCCGAGGACAGATTATTGACCAAGCTGATTGCCGCTAAAAATGAAGGCTGTGTGGCGGTTATCTGTGATCTGGTGGATGCCTCAAATGGAACTGTATTTCCTCCCGAGTTCTTTCGCCTCTTGCGATCCTGCTGCGATAACGCACGTATTTGTCTTCTCGTGGACGAGGCTATGACCGCAATACGATGCGGAGCGCCCTTGGCCTCTCAAAGAGCAGAGTATTTCGAAGAGGGAAACCTTCAGCCTGACATGATTGCGTTTGGCAAAGGAATGGGCGTCAGCGGCATTGCAATCAACTTCGATGGCCTAATGATGCAACACCTAGCTTTTCATAAGCGGGAACTGATTCTACAGTCCATCAGATTCTGGCGTTCTATGGTAACCAGGCCCATTGCTACTCCAGTTTTAATTGAGGCCTTGGGGATTTTGAACGTGGCCGAGGCGGAGGATTGGCCAGCAAGAAGTGAGCAGATCGGAGTTGCATTCCGGAAATTCATCCATCGCTATTCTGGAAAAAAGGGTCACGGAAATGAGATTGTACGCGGGCTAGGCGCTTTTATTGCCATCGACCGTGAGTTTTCCAAGAAATTTCTCGTCTCGGCGGCATTTAGAAGGAACAGTTCTTGGGCACGGTGGATTCCCAAGCTCAATAGCACTGCTTTTGTTAATGATCAAGCGATCGAGACTTATTTGGTTGGCTCCGGTGCTAAGCACCTCCGGCAATCCCTGTCCCAGGAAGCAGAACAGCTGGGGACAGCGCCGCTGTGGTGTTGGGTTTGTGGAATTGACGCGATTGTAGAGGACTGGTGTCGAACTTGCTTTTTGGGGTACTGTGGCACTGAGGACTGTGCAAGGGCTTTCCACGCTCATAACTGTCTATAGAACCTACCAAATTTTGTTTTTGATTCGTTTTTAGAATGGCTTGACGTCGAGTCAATATGATTAGATAATTCTGTTGTTAGTGAATATGAGAGGAGCCATTGCAATGAATGGGGTAGGCTACATAAATGGTAACTGGGCAGTCATTGGGCATCCTGCGAAAGGAATTCACACTTGTGTACCAGCATGGAAATTTCTAGTTACATATGTACAAAGAACGTATAATCTGTAATAAATAATTCGCGGGTATAATATAATACCATTAATCAGCAAGAGCAAAGTTTTCCAGCTTCGCTCATTGGGGTTTCGTGTTCTAGTGCGAAGACCAAGATATGCCCCCCATCCACAACATAGGAAAATGAAGCGAATCCTTTTTTTGACTACCGTGCCACCACACATAATCCAGAAATATGTTTCTGACGACGATTGGTCGAATGATATGTTACCAGCTCATCTCTCGAAAAGGGGTGCCTCAGTAACCATCAAACGCTGGACAGACGAGGACATCATCACCACCATCCTGGATAGTGACCTAGTGACTTTCCTCTGGGCCGAAGATTACATTCAACATCCTGTTGCCTTTCGAGAATTTCTGGAAACAGCCAAAAAAGCAATAGAAATAGATCGAAATGGGGCAAATCCTCCCTGCGTAATGAACCATATCGACCTAGTCAAATGGAACATGGACAAGAGTTATCTCCTTGATATGCAACGAGCTGGGTTCGACATACCCACGACCGAGATCCTCGATGCAGAGCAATTTTCGTCCCCATCCGCGCTGCACCAACGACTGCAGATGTTTCAATTATCCGGCTCTGTTGTGCTCAAACCGTCTATATCTGCGTCCTCCAACAATACCCGACTCATTTCAGATATTTCAGCACTATCGAATGACGATACCGCATATCTAGATTCATGCACGAAGGGTGATCTACAAAGCTCGTTAGTCATACAGCGATTCGAGCCAGCCATCGCCACAGGCGAATATTCCTTTGTTTTCGTTGGGGATCGGCTTTCTCACGTTGTGTTGAAATCCCCTAAAAGTGGTGAATTCCGCTGTCAGCCTCAATTCGGTGGCCTGCTTTGTCCCCAGCCTATCAATACAATTGAGGAGAGAACATTGTCAATGGTGAATACTATCTTCGACACCCTCAGAATGTGGTTCGGGAAGGGATCAACGGGTAAGATGGGATACCTACGGATCGATGGTTTGGTGACCGACGAAACCGCCTTCATCTTGATGGAAATCGAGGCCATTGAGCCTTGCCTTTATCTCGAACTGGAGGGCCTTCAAGAGATGCTTTCTCTCTTGTTGAAATAGTACCTGAGCAATCGATTGTTATCAATTCCATACCCATATCAAATCGAGCCGATAATTTCGCCCACGGCTATTTCATAGTAAACGACCTCATATCTGGTGCCAAATTCTCGTTGTAGTAACGTAAGAAAAAAACAACTAAAACGCTATATAAACAATCTTTATTAAGTGCGTGAGAAGGGCTGATTGGAGGTTTGTAGAAGATTACCAATAAAGTAAGATCACCCGACATTACGCTCAATGCTGCTTGGTAAGCAGCTTGGTCAGAAATGTTGCGCACCGGGGCATGGATCAGAACCCTGACTCGAGTTTGGGACAACACTGGGAAAGAAGCCCAAGGCCAATTACAGCCTCACTTCCTTTCTGCTTGTGTATAAGTGAATTTTGAGGCTTCTTTCATTCATTCGACATGGTCCCGGAAATGGAGCAACCAAACTTCATATTTTTGAATACAACGGGGGCGTCGAGTCTCTCTCAGTCCACTGCTAGACGAATGAGGGCGCATATCACGAAAACTAATTTCGCGAAAAGACGCCAGCAGATTAGATGCGCTAAGCTGTCCAGGACAAAAGAAAATGACAATCTTCCTGTGCGGAAGGATCGACTCGAGCTATCTATGCAGAGCAAAAGTCCCACGACCTCGACAAGCAAGTTGAATATCACTTTGCCGATATCCACCTGCCCCGACCCAGCTCGCGATGCAGGAACTTGTAGGCAAATAATTTTCAAATATCCTCAAAACCTGCTCATTGTCTACAGTTCATAAGCTGCAAGAGCTTGTCTTCCTGGAAGGCAGACACTCTCCAGGTAGCACAAGCGAAGCAGCCTGGTTTAATCTGATTGCCTCGGACCCCGCGCTGATCGAAGCTTCAATGGCTGTAGCTGTGCGACATTGGTCCCCAGATAACTCATGTCAACTGAAAGCAACTCGACATTCATATGCAGCTGTCAATCTCATCAAGCACCGAATAATGTCTACAGTAACTCGGACAGACGGTGTCCTTGGAGCAGTCATCACAATGGCGTTTGGGGCATCTTTGGAAAACAACGACCTTGCTTGGAATATACATATAGATGGACTGGCGCATATTATCGAAGACAGACAATCTCGAACTACAGAACCGCCACCATCATGGCTTAAAGATCTTGTTGTCCAGTTTGTGCACTTTTAGTCATTAGTTGTGCTTGGCTAACAATTCTGATAGGGATTCCGTCAACGCCATCTTCAGTTTCCCACGGCTGTATCACGAGCGCATTCTCAAGGTAATGATCGACTACGATGATCAAAGAATTTCAAACATAAAGGCAATATGCGACAGTGTTATACAGGTTCAGAAAGTGATCGATTCCCATCACAAGCACCAATTTGAATCGACGTTTGTGGCTCAAGAAATCGAGGAGCCGTTGGCCAATCTACATTACCAAGTACGGGCTCTTCGAGCTATCAGTGACGCATACGTTCAGGCCACTGCGCGAGCGATTGAACTAGTGCTTTATCTCCTTTGGCCTTCCCAGTCGGGAGCGCATTTAACATTTCTTGCGGGAGAGATGAAAGAATCAATATCCCGATTTCCGATTAAAGGGTGCTCCTATATGAATTTGACTTCCTTTCAGCTCATGATTGGGGCCATTGCTGCAGATAAGGGGTCGCCCACAAGGTCATGGTTTGTTAACACATTGGCAAGAGAGGTGCGAGCAATGCAGTTACGTGGTTGGAGCAAACCACTTAGTCTACTGCAAGATAGGTACATGTCTAGTGTAGGTCTTATGGGGCGGTTTCAAGCTCTCTGGAGGGAATTATATCATGTAGCGGCTGAACTTGAATTTTGAAAGAAGAATGGATCTTTGAACACAAGTCCCCGATCAACATTACATTATCCAATCGAAGCCCCGGTCAAGATTTATTACAAATCGCCTCTCAATGTCCCCCAAAAAGAAAAGGCTCACTAATTTTGGTTTCAAATTCGGAGGGGAGCAGTTCAACTGATGTTATTAGAGCTCTGAGCCAAATTATTGAGGAACCAATCACGTAAGCCGCTAAAGCTCCACCCAATCTGATTTTCCCAATTAGGAAAATGAGATTATCAAAGCGAACAACGACCCCGGGGCCTCCTCGCGCTCGCGACAATACTTAAATGGCATCCTCATCCCCCCCCCCCCCCCAGAGCAAAATAATTACCTTCTGACGTCACAACTTTGAGTCATTTCATCTCCCTGAGACCAGGCAATCCTCCTTTGACTTGAAAAATGGCCAGACGATGGGTCTTGACCGGCCAAGAAGGCTTTGAAACCTCTCTTGAGTACCAGAAAGACCTGATCATACCATCCTCCCAGGAACTGGGTCCTCATGAGGTCCTTGTTAGAATGCATGCTGCGAGTTTGAACTATCGCGAGCTAGTCATCGCAGGACCAATAGTATGTTTAGGCGGACCTCACAATGCCCATGTTCCTGCTAACCTTCTTCAGGGTGTAAATGGACCAATCACGCCACCTATTGTCCCGGGCTGTGACGGCGCCGGCATTGTCGAAGAAGTTGGATCCTCAGTTCGTGAATTTCGTTCTGGGGATCGAGTCGTCACGCACGTCTCGCCCAAACTCGTGGAATCTCGTGGCGACGATGCACTTGCTGGGTTTGCCGATGTCCCACCTTGCCTCGGCCAAGGATCTGACGGCACACTTCGGTCCCATGGTGTTTACTCGGAAGCGGGTCTTGTCCATGCACCAACGTCCCTAGATTTGCTTCATGCAGCGACTTTAACCTGTACATGGACCACTGCATGGAACTCTCTGTTCGGCTTGAAGGGCAGAGAAGCTGGACCTTGTTCATGGGTACTTGTCCAAGGTACGGGCGGGGTCAGTACTGCTTCTCTGCAGCTCGCTGTCGCAGCTGGTGCTACAGTTATAGCTACCACATCGAGTGAGGAGAAAGCGAGTCGCCTCAAAGCTCTGGGTGCGACTCATGTTATCAATTATCGGACCAACTCGGAGTGGGGTGAGGAGGCTCGCCTTTTGACTCCAGGTGGAAGAGGTTTTGATTTCGTCATTGATGTTGGTGGCAATGAAACTCTCCCGCAGTCTTTGGCGGCTGTGCGGGTGGATGGAATCATTCTGGTTGTTGGTGGAGTTGGTGAGACCACGGAGGCGGTGCCAATGTCTGCGGCTTTGTTGCATAGCTGTATTATTCGTGGGATTCTTGCAGCTAGTCGCAACCAATTTCGAGAGTTGGTTCGCTTCATTGACGAGAAGGGCATTTTGCCTGCGGTAGATGATGTGGTTTTTGAGCTTGCTGCTGCGAAGAGTGCGTACAGGCGCCTCAAGGAAAAGAAACACTTTTCCAAAGTTTTGATTCGGATTGATCATTAGATCGAAGCTTGTGGCCTTGGGTTGTTCACTGTGGTGTTGATGGGTTGCTCCATTCGTGCTCTCGACAATACTTTGAGGATTACACATGTCTTCCCGTTTTATTTGGAATTATTTCATGTTTTATATTGTTGCCTTTGTCATTCCACGAACTGATCAGTATTGGTAACACCATAGGATCAAAAAAGTACAAGTAACTAGAAGTAGTATTTGGCTCCCAGTCACAGCCACCTCTTGCCACTTTCTCTATTCGGGCATCTATTCAACGCGCGGAGGAGTGTAAAACGCAATGTACCTACTACGTCGGATCGCGTTGCCACCGAAAATGCAGCTGGCGATCCATCTCCTTCATGACCTCGCCAGGAGTCATAATCGCCCGTATACTGCTGGCCGTTGGATCGGGGGCATTCAAAACGACTGTAGTGCCATTGAAGTGTTGGAACACACGCAAGATATGGAGAACGATGGATTCGAGCTTCGCAATGATACTTGGGAAACTAGAGAGAATGAAAGTCAATGTTACAATTGCATGATCGTACGGACTTTGGGGGGATTTTAGACTATTCCGACACATTTTTTCTTCTTCAGAAACATATTTTGGGATCAAACCGACGAAAGCACCTGTGCCCTCGTCACCTTGTTCAAAAATTTACATGTCTTTACGATTATAGCATATGTATAGCGTCTTGGCCCAATTGTCTGTTTTAATCGCGAAAACGCAAACCACACATTAAACATAGTACGAACAAAAAAAACATACAACAGTGAGGATTCGCTGGTGGTCACCCACCCAACTACTAACTCACCGGCGTGTGGCTTAAGTACGGCTGAGCGGACGGGAAGCCCTGTTTTCCACACCCTATGGTCGTATGTGATAGGTATAAGGCTGAATGGAACTATATTGTAACAGTAAGATCTTTCAGGCCTATGGAATTCCCATACATCAGTGTCCACATTATCCATCAGACTTTTACGCTACAGGGTTTGCGGCTCATAGTTCCGAATTTACCCCTGCAAACTACCCCTGGAAATTTGCGGGCCATCTAAGAAAATAGCGGCTCCAAAATAGGACCGAAAGCTCGCTTGTAACTGTTCGAGTCTGAATAATTCTGGTTATTTATAGGCCGCGGCCTACCTCAGGTTGTGATATTTTCTGTCAAAGACACGCCCTCCTCACCTTTTGTCTCTCATTTCTTACTATCGACAATAACTTACTTCACCTTGTTCTTGTCACCATTTTCAAACTCTCAGGAAAATGGCCCCCACCAGCACGATATTTCGCCTCTTTACCCTGTCCGCTGCTATAGGCCTGGCGACTGCTACGTTCAGTCTCAACACTTCCGGTCCTAGTTGGGACTATACAACCAAGGACTTGGCAGACACCACGTCGCAGGCTTGCAAGGATGCCTACAGTGCCAGTATCAACTGCGATGAAACCCTCCTGAAGATCGTGGCGTCTATGGATCCTGACTTCGACCCGCAACCTTCGGACTTGCAGGCTATGTGCAGCACGACATGCAGTGATTCATTGTCGCAGTATATCAAGAATGTCAAGTCTGCATGCGGCGAGGATGGCGATCTTGCCGGTCTTTCCAGCGGGAATAAGTATGTCTATCAGGCTCCCATGGCCACCGTGGGCGAGGTTTTCCAGTACAAATATGGCCAATCTTGTGCCAAGAGCGGGTAAGTTCGCTACATAGTGGTTTTGCTCAGAGTGCATGTGCTTATATCTGCGCAGGTCTGATTACTGTTACTTGACCTATCCCGAGAGCGACGATTGGGCCAAAACCGACTTCCCATGCAGCGACGAGTGTGCAGTCAAGTTTTACCAAAATGCACACGAGCAACCTGGCTCAGCATATTTCTTCAGCTACTTTGCTCTTGGTACCCAATCATCATACTGGGAGAAGACCTTTGCTGGCGGTTGGGAAACTGTGGTCCAATGCGGCGATGGTGAAAGCGATGTAAGCTCCATTAGCAAGAGCGCAACTTCGACCAAGAACGACATGATCGATATTTCATCGTTCACCAGCTCGACTAGCACCAAAGTGGCTATTTCTACGACCTCAGCACCAACTGCAGCAATGTCAAACGCCGCACCAGTTCAGTCTGCCTCTGTGACTGCTTCAACTACTCCAACTACAGCCACTAGCGGCGCTTCGAGGCTCAAAGTCTCATTTTGTTTGAATTTTTGGGCACACATGAACACGTTGAATATTTTCTAACCTAATAACATGCTCTTTATCAGTATCGGCGAAAAGTAATAGCGAAACTCTTAAAGAAAACATTTATTCATAGCTATATACGTACCTGCATATTTGTGTACATATGTAGATGGAAAAGACCAAATATCACTTATTTCTTCAATAGCTCGCATCAATCCAATCACCATAGTCACTTCCCAAAACAGTTTTCTTTGTTACCCCAGCCGAGATAGAAGTCTCATACTTGCGCGCTGAAGTATTCGACCCATCTCCGGAATTATTGTACTCATAATATAACGGTGTAGCACCGTTTGCCATAGTAGTCCATCCCTCGGAATTGATCAGACTACCCAAGTTAGAGTTTTGGTAAATAACGCGAGACAGAACGCGCCATGGACGACCGAGATAAACATCGCCATCGATGCTAGTGCCGGAAGCAGCCTTGACATTGCAGTGGTCGATCGCATACCAAGCAGTATCGGTGGTTGTCTCGCGGGAGCTGGCGGTGATGGCTCCTGGGCCGTTGGAGACGATGTCGCATTCACCGAACCAGGCGGAGGCATCACCAAAGATGTAATCCACAGCTCCTGGAAATTGTCAATATCATATAGGAAGTGTTTGAGTGCAAGAGAACTGACCCTCAATCATGCAATTGGAATAGTATTGTGTTCCAGCCTTGGCGTATAGAGTATCTTGGTATCCCGAAAATTGGCATCCATAGAAGCCGAGCTTGTCCGCGTTTCCGACGAGTCTGGTATGGTCAGCCACTGTTATAATATCAAAGTAGAGTCAGGGATGTCAGAAAATACTCACGCAACAGCCTGTGAACCCTTTCCATAGCCATTCACAACATTGATGTTATACATCTTGAATCCATCCGAGACTACATTGATGGTAGCACTTTTGTCCAGAGAACCCGCCTCCGACGAAGAGATAGTATGGGTAATAGTAACAGTGTTGTCCTTGTATGTCCCCGTATCAGTAGTCTGACCATAAATAGTCAGAGTACCAGCGTAGTTAACGGTGATCTGCTCTGTGTATGTGCCACTGGCAATATAGATACAAGCAGCATTTGAAGAAGAGCCAAGGGCAGTGATAGCAGCGCTGATGGTGGAGTATTTCCCACTGGATCCGACCGTCAAACAGCCCGAGGGCGCAGTAGTCCTGCTCGTACGACGAATCAACTCGGTCGGTGCACCAAGCACGCCCGCGCCGAGGTATAGGGCTGAGAGAAGGGACTTGTGAAGATGCATTTGGTAAGGATTTTCCGGAAGATGATCGTCGAGAGATGTGCGGTTCGATGGGTATTATATGCAAGACTGACGGGGCTCCGCAAAGAGTCCCCTTTTTGTTTAAGTCACGGCAAATTCGTTTCAAGGGACTGATTTTATCACGGAATCCACATCGGTCCGGAGCTATACAATGTGGTTGAGACACATTCTCCACTCCGAGATATTTCCATAAATAACAAGTTTCCTTCGGGCGACATCATGCAGGGTTCATTCATTTAGGCAGATATATCCACTGGTATTTTATTGGCCTGTCACTTTATCTCGAGGGTTGTTTCACGAGAAAATGTGGCTTTAAGCGAGATGTCGCGTAGTGCATGTATGCAGTGCATTTCTAGATCCGGGGAAATCAATGCCGAAGAATCTGCGACCAAGAACCTATTGGTCAATGAACAAAAGAGTTTCTGCAACCTGTTCCTGTACCTCTAGAATCAAGAAATGATCATCACTGTACTGGAAATGTTCCTCGAATAGGGGGCAGGGGTCAGACGTTTCACATCCGGCTATTTCTCCGTGATGGTTCGAGTCTGAAACATCGAGCTATATTGTTGCATGTGAAATCAAAAAGCCATAAATAAACGTACTCGCAGGTAAAAAGCGAACGAAAATTGACACACCCAAAGCATTATGTCACTGAAAACTTCTCTCGCAGCGTTCGCGCTCATCGCATCAGCTCTGGCACTACCGGAGTCAACGAAATCCCTTAGTGCCCGCGCCTCAACTTGCACACCCAAAGCAGGCGGATTATCCTCAACAGACGATGTGCCGGCAATCACGTCGGCGATTTCATCATGCGGCAACGGGGGTACGATCGTCATTCCCACGGGGACAACGTACTACCTGAACAGCGTGCTAGATTTCGCCGGTTGTGTTGGCTGTGACTTCCAAGTCGAAGGTCTGCTGAAGTTCAGTTCATCGACAGACTACTGGGAGGGGCGCACGGCAATGATCAACATCAAGAACATTGACGGAATCAAAATCCGATCCGTGACTGGAAAGGGAGTGATCGATGGCAATGGGCAGAATGCGTATGCCACATAATCCCATCTTCCTATCTCTCCTTAACCCACTAACACTATGTATATAGATGGGACCTATTTGCTGCAGACAGCAGTTATGCCCGCCCAACTCTCCTCTACATAACAGGGGGATCAAACATCGAGATCTCGAACCTGCGGCAAAAGAACCCACCCAACGTCTTCAACTCCGTCAAAGGCAACTCCAAAAAAGTAACATTCAGCGACCTAAAGATGGACGCAACATCTAAGAGCACCAACGAGCCCAAAAACACCGACGGGTTCGATATCGGCGCCAGCACAGACGTAACAATCAGCAACGTGAACGTGCGCAACGACGACGACTGCGTAGCGTTCAAACCCGGTGCCGATGGTATCACTGTGACAGGCATAACCTGCACCGGAAGTCACGGGTTATCCGTTGGATCATTGGGCAAAAGCTCTGACGATTTCGTGAAGAACGTGTACGTGTCCGGGGCGACGATGATCAACTCGACCAAAGCGGTGGGTATCAAGACGTATCCGTCTGGTGGATCGCATGGAGTATCGACTGTGAGCAATGTCACGTTTAGTGGAGTTGTGGTTGATGGATGTGATTATGCGATTCAAATTCAGAGTTGTTATGGGGAGGATAGTGCCTACTGCGCTAAAAACCCTGGGAAGGCGGATTTGACGGGTGTTGTTTTTGATAATATTAGCGGCACGACGAGTGGGAAGTACGATGCTGTTACGGGGAATTTGGATTGTGGATCTGAGGGGACTTGTGATGTGAAGGTTAGTTCCTATACTGTTCTGGCGCCGTCTGGTAAGGGTAATGTGCTCTGTGCAAATACGCCTTCAGATCTGGGGATTACTTGCACGGCGGGTGCATCGGGGTGAGAGGAGCTTGTCCGGGTGGGAAAATATTCAAGAAACTCTATACAATTTTGCGGTATATAAAAAACGGCTGTTCATCATACAGGTAGTGACACCATGAAAGCGCACCAGACCAATTATTCGTTTAGTTGGAGGGAGTGATAGTCTTGTCCTTCACGTAGAGGTCGACGTATTGGTCGACATCGTAGTTCTCCAGCTGAGGACGATCCCAGCCTACCTTCATCAGCTCATCGACGCGGGCCTGGTCGAAATGCGCCTCAAGGTGACGCTTGTACTTGGAAAGAATCTCGGGCTTGGCCTCCTCGCGACGGAGACGGTGACCAAGAGGAGCCTCGACGGCGATCTCATCCAGGACAGTGCCATCGTTCAGGGTGACGGTCAGCGCGTTGGGAATGGTGCGCTTGGTGGGGTCGTGGTAGTCGGTGGTGAAGCTGGTGTCCTCAACACAACGGATGCGCTTGCGGAGATCCTCAAGCAGAGGGGAGGTGGCGGCCTCGGAACCGTCGGCGTAGTCGGCGGCGGTCAAGCGGCCGAAAACAAGCATGGTGGCAACCATGTACTATTAGAGTTAGCTAAAGCACAATGTTCAAATTCTGAGGTACCAACCTGCACGCAGTGGTCACGGTCGGCGAAGTTGTCCATCTCCTTGAACTGCTTATCGATGATGCGAATGCAAGCCTCGTGTGTGCGGTTGGTGATCTCCTTGATGTCCTTGGCACTCTTGCCCATGGAGGCAAGCTTGGCATTGACTTTCTCAGCGGCCTCAATGGCAGTCTGTGAGTGGAACTCGGCTTTTAAAAATGGATTAGCTGATGCTTATCGTTGGTGTCTTCTTAGTTTACTTACCCGGGTAGGAGACCTTGAACAGAACGTTCTCCATGACGTAACTGCCATAGGGGCGCTGGAATTGGAACTTCTTGCCCTTGAACAGAACGTCGTAGAATCCCCAAGTAGGAGCAGTGAGAACAGTGCGAAGACCACCCTCGCCCTTTTGGACCTTCAGGACCAGGTTCACAGCGCGTTGGCAGGCATCACCAGCAGCCCATGATTTTCGGGACATAGTGTTGGGCGAGTGGCGGTAAGTACGGAGAGACTGTCCATCCACCCAAGCCTGGGTGATAGCGTCGGCAGTCTGTTGCTCAGTAAGATCCAGCATCTTGGAAACGACAGCGGCTGTCGCAACCTTGACCAGAACAACGTGGTCAAGGCCGACCTTGTTGTAAGAGTTCTCAAGAGCCAAGACACCCTGAATTTCGTGTGCCTTGATCATAGCCTCCAGAACATCACGGATCTTCAAGATCTTGCCGTTGCCGAGGTTTCCACCAGCACGGTTGGTACGCGAAATCCAGTCGGCCACAGCCAAGATACCGCCCAGGTTGTCGGAGGGGTGACCCCACTCAGCAGCCAGCCAGCAGTCATTGTAATCGAGCCAGCGAATCATAGCACCAATGTTGAAAGCGCCATTCACAGGGTCTAGCTGGTAAGGAGTACCAAACACACGGGTACCATTGGGGACAACAGTGCCGTCCACGACAGGACCGAGCAGCTTGGCACACTCCTTGAATTTCAAAGCTTCCAAACCGCAACCCAGAGTGTCAAGGAAGACCAGACGAGCAGTATCGAACTGGTCACGAATTTCAAAATCAACTGAGGTTCCGTATTACCGAGCCGAGCCACTTACCGCCAAGTCAGAATCCACTTTGTAGTCGTGGATGTAGCTAGCCATGTCCTGGATTTCAGTGTCATATGCCTTATCGGAAGTCACCGCCGGAGCGGCAGATTGACGGGCAGCCATTGTTGAGAAGCGAGAAGTGCGAGCAACAGAAAAAGAAATTCTAGGGGCGATGTTAAGGGAAGAAGCCAAAGTGGGCAGTCTGGAGATGCGGGATAAAGTGCGGGGAGACGAGTGGGTCAGGCGTCTCACTGCGGGCAGTGACATTATGAAGGAAGAGAGAGAGAAAGGAATAGGGGAATAGGATCAATTCAAGATACCCCAATGAGATAAAGAATTGAGAAGGGAAATTATTTCAAAGAAAGAAGAGGGAAGTTCAAAAAGTCAGAATGTTTGGGGAAAAAGGGAGAAAAGTACGGAGAAGGACAAATGTTATGCTGACTTCATCCTGCCGAGGGTCGGTTACTGTCGGGTAAGGGGAACATTCACTACAGCTACTCCATACACCGGGGTTGCTGATCGCACCCTACTATCGAACTTGGTTAGCTTATTTTCATCAATACTTGACACTCTTACAAGAGAGGTAAAAAGACATGAGGAATTTCGATTTTGATAGTGTAGAAAATGGCAGTATACCTAAGCGAAGGAAATATTGTTTTTGATGTACATTTTCTGTGGCTTTTGTTCTATGGGAAAAATACAACGTATATTTTCATTCCCATTTATAGGACAATTGCACAATTGACTTTTCAATTGACCGGATTCTGTGCTTTCACACTTACAATTGCTCAAAGAGCCGAGCATCGGAATTACGGGAAACAAGGGTATACAAACTATAACTACAACCAGTTAACTAGTTAGTAGGAACTCCCAATAGATTAAAGACTACGATCTACACAGCGATTATCGGAGTATCTCTAGGGCTGGGAACAAAACGTCAAGAAAAAAGAAATTCGAATTCGAATTCAAACGGCTATCACCGATCGGTCACATTCGCAGCGCCCTCGGCTGACCTCTGCCCACATGGGGATCTGCATTCCCCAGCCACCAGGTCCCCCAAACGAATCGCGTTTCCTCCCTTCACCATCCCCTCTTTTCACCCTACTTGAACTTTCCTTCGATCTCTTCCTTGTCGGTCTCCCGAAGAGACCGGATCACTTCCCCGTAAACGGCCTCGGCGAAGCGAGGAGGTACGGCATTACCGATCTGCTTGCGGGTGCATTTCCCCGAGAACTGGTAGTCCATGGGGAAAGTCTGCAGCATAGCCATCTCCCGGTCGGTGTAGGCCCGGGTGCCTGAGGGATGATAGTTGAACTCACCCCCTCCGCAAGTGATAGTGCGGGCCAGACTGTCGGCGGAGAATGACTCCCGGTGGCTGTTCTGCCACCGAGTGATGACTCTGGCGAGATTGTGGTCATCAGCGTCTTCGGGGATTTGGCCGATAGTGGTACGAATGTTTTCGCGGCGGGAAAGGTTGCTGCCATAACCAGGGTCTCCATGAGTGGGGTCAGGATAATGAGGCAGAACCTCACCAGGTCTAAGAATATCACAAATTAACCTTGATTTCTGAAAGCTCTCTCGTCTTTCATTTTCAACTTACCCTGAAGCAATAACCATTACTCGCTTACGCTCCTGGGGAACTCCGTAATGATCACAACTCAAAATTGACCACCGCACAGCATAGCCAAGCTCCAGCAGGCTTAGCACTATCCGATTGAAAACCAGTACATGGCGATTGACGAGACCAGAGGTCTCTTCGATGGTCAGAATGCGGCACTTGGTCGCCCTGGCCAGGTCTACACCACTGAAGACACAGGCAGAGTTAGCATCGTCATTTTTGCTCTGGACTGTGTGAGCGGGAGACCAAGTCTGGCAAGGCGGAGAGCAATGAGCAATATCTACCCGCAGGAAGTCCGGGGAATTGGTCAGAAAATCGTAAAAGTCCGCGCGCTCAATCTCCACATCCCGAAAGTTGAGCTCATAAGTGGCCAGAGCATGCTGATCCCGGTCAGTGGCCCATTTGATCTTGATACCAGCCTGCTTTGCGCCGCAGGACACACCACCACCGCCACAATAGGCGTCACCGAAGGAGTATGTACGCTCAGGTTCGAGTTCGATGATGCCCTTGCGCTCATTCTCCGAGGCCATGGTGGACTTCTCCTCTTCGCCGAACGGCACAGTTTCCCCCTCGCCATTCAGCACGAAGCTCATTGGACCACTTACGGAAACCAGGGTCTGCATCGTGGTATTCAAGATACTCAATGGCATTGTCGTCAGCAGTAATAGGGGCCCGACTCCACACAATGATCACGCCGGCCTGGCGCATAGTCAACTTAAGACGGCAAGTCAACATCGGAGGATTCTCACGCAAGGGAACACGGTAGTTGGTGAAACGAATGTTGACAATTCGCTTAATGTTATCGGAGCTTATGAGCCCGTCCTTCTGAGTGAGCCAAACAAGCTCATTGCGGAGTTTGGGCAGGAAAGTGTCACATTGGTTATCGGTTGTCCGATAAAGACGCCAGCCAGCGAAGCACAAGCTCTCTGGCTGGGGAATGACCTCGGTCACCTTCATGAAGGATCCGTCTTTGAACTCAATGCACATACCGGGCTTGTACACGATTCCATTCATGACATGGGTGTACGGCTCTTTTTCCGGGACATTGCGAACCTCTCCAACGTTCTTGCGGGGAGAGGTCTTGTTGGGCGAACCAGGCTTCTCGCTAGATAAGTCGATAATCGATGAAAAAGATCGAGTGCCTATGGGGGCCGTGTTGTTTGTCAGGTTGCGGATTTCCTAATTGGCCTCATAATTAGCAATTGAAGCAATTAAGATAGCTGGTCTTCAAGCACAACAATCGACTTACCCGCTGAGTAATGAAGGAGACCTCGGGGGTATTGTATATTTCCACATCGGAGTCGGCTGTTGGCTGTTGGTCCCATTGTTAGCGATTGAAACAAACAACAGGATCTACGTTGAAGCACCACGCCTGACTTACCTGATTGGGGCTGGTAGCGTGAGTACGGCGATCAGTTGCATTCGGCAGGTCCACGTCCATCCTTTGCAATGCCTATGTTGCCATTTTGTTAGCGATTGAAGGACAAACAAAGGCTATCAACCCGGAGTCATATCAAGACTTACCTCTACAAGGGAGCTGTCGCTGACAAAGCGATTCATGATTGAAGAAATATTGAGAGAAGCAGTTTGTTGAATCGCAAGAGCGGTGGAGCTAGAGAGATCCGCGGAGGTGAAATTGATCATGTTGTCCTCGACGATGTCGTCAACGATGTCGTCGTCGCCGGTCAAATCAATTACCATGCCGCCATTGTTTCCGGGACGTACGAATCTGTGAGAGACCCCCTGCTTCACGGATGGGCTTGAAGCGGGGGGCCAGTCATCCATGCATACATCATCAACAGGAAATGTTGTCATCTTCCCGAATTCGTTTCCTGTCATACCGCTATGGGTATACTCTTCGAATTCCAAGCGACGAGGCGAATAACGGGGTCGATCCATGGAAAACGCCATTCTTTGGGAGAATAACATATTCAGGAGGAATCAGTATGAAAAGATGGGATTTGAAGAATCAAAGTAACCGGGAAATGGAAGAAGACTTGGGTAAGGACGAGCTCGGTTGCAGATCACCAACTTCTCAAAAAAACCAGATAAGGCGAATTTTCTCCTTATCGATACTATTGATACGAGGTATTTCAAGGTAATCCAGGCCTAAGATCAGATGGCTCTCAAAATTGGCAGCAAGAAGTTGGTAAGTAAACTACAATTCTATACAATGTACAGCAGGCTCATCTCTTCTATTTCTATTTGCTCAACAAAGCGGGGATGGTATATATGTCTGTGGGCATTCAAAGACAGATATATAAAGCTGTGGCGTTTCATTAGTTCGCTGTCACACTATCCATCAGCTTTGAAGATGTATACATGCATTATCCAAATATCTATCTCCGTATAAATTTCCCCTTTGGGATTTATAGGGTTACAAGTAGTGGATCTCCCACGCACAGACCATATTTTGCCTTACACCTCAGGCCCCTCAGTGTAATTCACGTGACTTGGCTCTGACTGGCTCCGACGCCGGAAGAAAAAAAATTTGGTCCACCAAACCAAACCACAGAAAACAAATTTCAACTATGGAGATTTTCTCTTCTCTGACTTCCTGGGGTGTCATTCATTCCTGGCTTTCCTGGTGATGACCATTCTTTGATACTCATCCCATTCCTTTTTTAAACCGTGATCTGGTCTTGGTATGTCACTTGCGTCTTTTTTTTTACTGCTTATTCCCCTGTCTCTATGATGAATTTTGGTTTTTTTATAGATGTTAGACTTCCTAATTTTTTTGCGGAGAAACACCTGGTCTGATCTGAGACAATTCAATTATTACTTGATGATGTGAATGCAATGGATGATACTGGTGCTAACCTTTTTTTCTTCATTCGATTCAGGACTACCCCACGTCAAGATGTGTGGAATCATTGCGTTAATTCAAGCGAACCCCTCATCTTCGGCTGCCGTGGATCTCCACGAAGCACTCTACCTTCTCCAACGTGAGTTTCGGCCAGAAGATAAACAAGTGCGATCGCGAGACTAAAGGCTCTGCACAGATCGTGGTCAGGATGCAGCCGGAATTGCAACATGTGCGTCCGGGGGTCGGTTCTACCAGCTGAAGGCCAACGGTATGGCTGCCAAGGTATTCCATGATGGTGCCAAGGTGACCAACCTGCCTGGCTTCATGGGCATTGGTCACCTGCGCTACCCGACCGCAGGATCCAGTGCCAATGCCGAAGCTCAGCCCTTCTATGTCAACAGCCCCTATGGTATTTGCTTTGCACACAACGGTAACTTGATCAATGCCGGTGAACTTAAGAGGCATTTGGATCTCGAAGCTCACCGTCACATCAATACCGATAGTGACAGTGAGCTCATGCTCAACGTCTTCGCTGACGAGCTGAGTGAGACCAAGAAGGCTCGTGTCAACCAAGAGGACATCTTCGCCAGCTTGACCCGCATGTACCAGCGCTGCGAGGGTGGATGGGCTTGCACTGCTATGCTTGCTGGTAAATTTATCGTCGTCCTCGTCCTGTTCATCTACATGAATGCTAACCGCGATCGCAGGCTTCGGTATCTTAGGTTTCCGTGACTCATACGGTATCCGTCCCCTGATTCTGGGATCCCGCCAGTCACTTGATGGACCTGGTATGGACTACATGATGTCCTCCGAGTCCGTGGCTCTGGACCAGCTTGGGTTTACCAACCTGCGTGACATTCAGCCCGGTGAGGCTGTCATGATTGCCAAGGGCACTGAGCCGGTTTTCCGCCAGGTGGCGCCCAAGAAGAACTACGCTCCCGATATTTTCGAGTACGTCTACTTCGCCCGCCCCGACTCTGTCATCGACGGAATCAGCGTTTACCGTAGCCGGCAGCGCATGGGTGACCGCCTCGGCGCTCGGATTCTCGAAGTCCTCGGCCCTGAGGTCGTTAAGGACATTGACGTTGTCATTCCTATTCCCGAGACTGCCACTACCTCCGCGACCAATGTGGCAGAAATCCTGAAGAAGCCTTTTTGCCAGGGCTTCGTCAAGAACCGATATGTCTTCCGCACATTCATCATGCCGGAACAAAAGACACGGCAAAAGGGCGTTCGCCGCAAGCTCAATGCCATGAAGGCCGAGTTCAAGGACCGCAACGTCTTGCTGGTTGATGACAGTATTGTCCGTGGTACCACGAGTCGTGAGATTGTCAGCATGGCCCGAGAAGCCGGTGCCAAGAAGGTTTACCTTGCCAGTTGTGCTCCTGAGATCACACATGCTCATATTTACGGTATCGACCTTGCCTCTCCCCAAGAGCTGGTCGCTCACAACCGGAATGCGGAAGCCATCGCCAAGCACATTGGCGCAGAGGCAGTCGTCTTCCAAACTCTTCCCGACCTCAAGGATGCCTGCGCGGAAGTTGCCCGTGAGAACGGACAGACTGAACCCAACAACTTTGAGGTTGGTGTGTTCTGCGGTAGCTACGTTACTCCTGTTTCCGCAGGCTACTTTGAGCACCTCGAGGCCGTTCGTGGCGAAGGCCGCAAGGTCAAGGCTCTCGACAAGGCCAAGGAAGCCGTTTCTCACGGCTTCGCCAACATAACCGACTTCCAGATCGCTGCCCACGGCGTCGCCATGGACACCAACGGCAAGATCATCCCCGCCAACGAAGACCAGTCCTCTATCACTGCTGCCGCTGCGCAGAAAGCTGGCAACACTGAAGACCACCCCAACCCCATGGTCTCTGACCGCATGGATATTAGCATCCACAACATGGCTGACCATCATGATGCATGATTACGAGTACATGGATTTATTTCTTTTTTATCTGCCTTTATGGCAATTTGCATCGGGTGTCTGGGCGTTCGTTTGAAAGAGCATAGAATTTACATGCTGAATGGCTGGTTTGCCAAATGTGAAAATGCATGGAAATACCAATACCCGATGTCTCGAGTACATTCTCGATCATCTTTTATGAGCCAGAACATAAATACAATCAAATGTTGATGAAAAGGTATCACCAATAATCTCCGCCCTTTCTTCATTGCTCGGCTCGGATCCGGATCCTCAAAAACCGTGGCAAGAAGCGAGTCACTGGGATCTCGTTCAATATCGGACAACTGCGACGCAGCTGGTTCTGATCATACGTAATCGCCATCATGCAAGTTCTCGCTGGTCAACGGAGGAAAGGCTTGACTGAATTTGGAGCTTCCAGTAGCTGCGTAAGAAACTAACCCAGCAACACGCAGCAAAGAGGCTACACTCATAGAGGTAGCAGCTAATATTACAGGCCATGTTTGCTAGGACCGAGTTAATCACGGTTATATCCTGTGTGGCTGCACGCAGGGGTTGCAATAAATTAGATCTGATTGTCGGGATCATTAATTCCCATTTTGGCAATATAAATCCGTAGGGTTTAGATATAACCACTGTCAGGTGAATTTCCAGAGAGTAATCCGCTATTTTATTATGTCATTTTATTACATACCTACCTAGGTAGATTTAATCGAGATCTTTCTCAAATTAATAGGTTCTCTCTTTACTACCCACATATGTAGGTATATAGTATAGCATAGACCCCGGGGCCTGGAGTTTAACCTTCAAGAATATCTGTCTATGTATTAGCTAGTTCTTAGTAATCTGATATCTGTTTTTTAAGTAAGCTTGGATCACCTGACATGTCCGCGAACTGACCAATCACAGAGTCACACTTGCATCGTTGGCCCACCATGCGATCATTGGAATGGGATCAAGTTGAATCAAGTTTCATTCTGTTGAGTATCAATTGATCTTCTCAACTGCAATTTTTGCTATAGTTCTCATCGATTTTTCATTCTTCTACCTATTATCGAATGTCTGATTGCTCAAGCTGTCCGGTTTGATCATGCAACGCCGTGTGACTCGCTCTGCAGTTCGGGCTGCTCCTCCTGCTGCTTTGGTCGCTGAAAGCAGCACTCCCATAAAACAAGCAGTAAACCATGACAAGGTGATCAGAGAAACCAAACGGAAGCGTCCTAGCTCTACTGGTACTAGCAAAGTCTCTGATTCTCCACCCCAACCCGAGATGACTACGGTCATTGAAGCTCAATCACTCAATAGTTCCAATGGCGCAGTTAAACAAGAAGATCCAGGTTTCCTCAGTGAGCTCCCCCATAATCTGGGGTCTGTGTCGACTCCACTGCCCACAGAAACAAAGCCTGTAGCTTCAATTGCTGGGTCGGACAAGGAGAACCGATCTCTGAAAGAAAACACAATCGAACTGGCTACCAATCTCCAAAACACAGTGGACAAAGCCACCACCAAGGTCGAAACAGAAACAAAGCTCCAAACCATCCCCGGACGAAAGCCCAAGAAGAACACTTATGGCTTGACGCCCGGCGTCTCTCCTTTCCCTGAATTAACTCGCCCCACCTCCGAGGAGTGCGAAGAGGTCAATAGATTACTTTCCAGCATCCACGGTGAAGTTGTTGCTCCCACAACTATTCCCGAGCCCTCTTTAACTGTCACTGGTTGCGGCGAGGTTCCATCCGTTTTGGACGCTTTGATCCGTACTCTTCTCAGCGGTGCTACCACGGGCAAGAACTCAGCCAGGGCTTTCAACGGGTTGGTGCAGCGCTTCGGCATTCTCTCAGAAGGCATCGGTAAAGGAAGTGTGAACTGGGAAGCCGTACGACAGGCCACGGTCAAAGACGTGTTTGAGGCTATCAAAAGCGGCGGTTTAGCCGACATCAAAAGCAAGAATCTGAAAGCCATCTTGGACATAGTCCATGAAGACAATCAAGCCCGACGAAATGTGTTCTTGGACGCAGAATCCAAGGACCACACCGTTCCCAAGCTGGTACCCGACAAAGCGGAAAAAGACAAGGAATACGAGATTGCCTGCGCAGACCAGAACTTTCTCTCTCTCAACCACCTCCACAACCTCTCTACAGAAGAAGCCATGACCAATCTAATCAAGTACCCAGGAATCGGCCCGAAGACAGCCGCCTGTGTGGTCCTTTTTGTCTCCAGCGACCCTGCTTCGCAGTTGACACGCACATTTTCCGACTCTGTCGCTGGTTGGGATGGGTTCCTGCCAAGGCAAACGAAGTCACTGCCTTCAGCCACCTGGAAGTGCGCATCCCCGATCACTTGAAATACTCGCTACACTCGCTCTTCATCCGCCATGGAAAGAGCTGTCCCCGATGTCGGGCGATTACCGGCGAATCTAGCGATGGATGGGAAGACGGATGTGTCATTGATCACCTGGTGACTCGTACTGGAAAGCGCAAGGGAAACGGACCAGCTCCAATCTCCAAGCCGAAGAAAACTACGGTTAAAAAGAATGGAGCGAAGAGTCCTCTTAAGCGTCCGCTGAAGCGCAAGCGAAAGGACAGTGACTCTGAAGAGGCAACTGAGGAGAGCGAGCTTTCCAGCGCCGATGAAATGAGTGACGGGTATACACCTTAATCTTTCAAAGGAAGCCAAGAAGAAGTATTTGAAAGAGGGATGATTGCATGATCTATCACACATCACACTGGGCCCCCAATATTTGTACTATATATTGTTAGCGATCCTTCTACGATATTTTCGGGTACGATTTATTATAATTTTAGCTTAAAGACACGGATTTTCATTCCTCGAAGAATCACTTCACGCTGCAAATACTGATCGCCCGATCGTATACTTGATGTGGCGTGTTATCGCCTATCAGCGAAAAACATTAAATCCGCTCTCCGTCTGTCAACTGCAACACAGGGGTCAATTACACCAAATCCGCCATGGACTGTCTGGCATCGCATATTCCGCCATCGCTGCGCTCTCTGTTGGAGGCTTACGCGCCTTCCGGATCCGAGGAGTATGTGCCGCATATCGGAGTCGCGCTGGCCTCCCTACTCGCCGTGTATGTGGGGTACCTCTATATCCAGAGTCGGAGAGAGGCAGCCGTCGCGTTCAATGTGCCAATCCCAGCTGAAGTCCGCAAGAGCGATGGAGGCAAGACATGGGAGGAGGTCCAGGGGCAGCGGAAGATGGTGTTGCAGGATCAAGTTCGGGGGGTGAGTACGAGTCCGGGGTTTCGCTTTGCATTGTATGTGATCTACATAAGCTAACGGCTGGCAATCATAGAAATGGAACCACCAGTTGATTATGAGCTACTGTCCTGCCGATGGGAGAGTCCTTGGTAACGGAATCAAGCCTGCCACGGTCGAAGATGTCAACGAGGCCGTTCGGGCTGCGGGTGCTGCTCAGCGCGAATGGGCCACATCTACTTTTGTGGAGCGCAGAAAGGTTCTTCGGACACTGTTAAAGTACGTGGGTCTGAATTTTTCTGTTCTTGGAGCTGTTGCACGCACTCCGCCGGGATTGGTGACCACCTGGGGCTTGTGCTAACATCTCGCAGATACGTTCTCGACCACCAAGATGACCTCGTTACCGCATGCTGCCTCGATTCGGGAAAAACAAAGGTGGACGCCTCATTCGGCGAGATCCTTGTGACAGTGGAAAAGCTCAAGTGGACTATTGACCATGGCGAGAAGGCCTTGCTGCCCGAACGCCGGCCGACCAACTTCCTGATGATGTACAAAAAGAACATGGTCACATACGAGCCTCTCGGTGTGGTGGGTGCCTGTGTGTCCTGGAACTACCCTTTGCACAACTTCATCGGCCCCGTCATCAGCGCGCTCTTCACCGGTAACGCAGTCGTCGTCAAGCCATCCGAACAAACGGCATGGTGTACAACCTACTTCCTCGACATGGTGCGCGGCGCGCTCTCTAGCTGCGGTTACTCGCGCGACCTTGTTCAAATGCTCGTCTGTCTCCCCGGAGTGGCAGACACCTTCACCTCTCACCCGGACATCGCGCATTTGACATTCATTGGATCCCGACCCGTCGCCCACAAAGTCTGCGAATCGGCAGCCAAGGCTCTAATTCCTGTCTGCGTCGAGCTAGGCGGCAAAGATCCAGCCGTGATCCTCGACGACTCCCGCACTCTCCGCAACCTCTCCTCCATCGCCTCGATCCTCATGCGCGGCGTCTTCCAATCAGCCGGCCAAAATTGCATTGGTGTAGAGCGTATCATCGCCCTCCCAGGCGCCTACGACCGCCTAATCGAGATCGTCACGCCCCGCATCCAAAAACTCCGTCTCGGCTCCATCCTCCTCGACAGCACAACCCCAGACATGGGCGCCATGATCTCCCCCGCCTCCTTTGCCAACCTGGAAAACCTAATCAACGAAGCTGTAAGCCAAGGCGCCCGCCTCCTCACCGGTGGTACTAAACACGACCACCCGGTCCATGAGCATGGGCACTACTTCTCACCCACTCTCCTCGTAGACGTGACGCGGGACATGCGCATTGCCCAAACCGAACTCTTCGCGCCGGTTTTCCTCGTAATGCGTGCCGAGTCCGTCGCTGACGCCATCGCCATCTCAAACTCAACGCCCTACGCACTGGGCGCAAGCGTCTTCGGCCACAACAAGGCAGACGTCCAAGCCTGTGTAACCCGTATCTCCGCTGGAATGGTAGCCATCAACGACTTCGGCAGCTATTACGCCGTGCAGCTTCCATTCGGGGGTGTGCGTGGATCTGGGTATGGGCGGTTTGCGGGTGAGGAGGGACTGCGTGGGTTGTGCAATACCAAGGCTATTTGTGCTGATCGCTTCCCTACGCTCATTGGCACTGCTATCCCCCCGCGTGTGGACTACCCTATCCAGAAGCGGGAGGGTGAATATGGTGCTAACGACGGACATAAAGCTTGGGAGATGTGTAAGGGGGTTGTTGAGACTGGATATCAGTATACTCTTGGTGGGTGGATTGCTGGTATCCTGAGATTGTTGGGCAATATGTGATTGCACTGCATTGCCCATCGATTTAAAAATCCTGTAACACAATTTCTGTGTACTATATAGTGCAAATTGCACTGTTTAAGATTTCATTTGTACTCATAACATTTAATCTTAGTACATTTCTCTTTCTCATCTATATCGGACTGATTTGCATCAAGATGTCTATGGGTATAGCGCTAAAATAAATCCTTATCAGGTCCCCCTGCCGTGTCTCAATTGAAGAGAGGAGAACCCGAACCCTTCACCCAATGATCCCGAACCGGGAATGAACTTTCCTTAAGCCAATTTCCATGCGGCGCACGTTGGGGATAAAGAACCTCAGCGTTATAACGATCACCCTCTACATCCGCAACATCCAACTGGCCACTGAAAAACAGCTGGCCAACCAGATGGTTGTTAAGACACTCAATTTGCCCGGGTAGGCGCAATTGGAAATCCGATAACCAACGCGCAAGCCTGTAATTGAGTTCGGTGTAAGCACTCGGCTGGCTTTGCGCGAGGCTCATGTTATCGACAATCCACTCAGTCATCTCAGACGACCTTGTGGGTATAGACTCAGCGCTGGCGCGCAGCAAAGCCTCGAAGAAAGCCGCATTGAGCTGGGGCTTGTCACGGCCAGTACGTATAACCGCAAAGAAGTGCTCTCGGGGGATTGTGTAGTACCCTTTGCGTCTGTTTCCAGCCCCGAAGCGAAAGACGAATTCGTCAATCTTGAGGAGGGAGATCATGGCATTGAAGTTCTGGGTGCGGATTGCGTTCTGGATTCCCTCATTCAGAGCCCTGCGGTTAAGTGTGGTCAAGGTAGGTCGGTTTTCGCCGATGCGCCAGTTAAATGAGCTTATCCGCAGCACTTCGAGTAATGCGACGTCCTCGGGGCGGAAACCATCACTACGACCTCGAAGAAGATAGTCCGGGAATTCGAACAAAGTGAGCGCCGGCATGTCAACAACAATTCTCAGACTTGGACAGCGGACCTCAGTGTACACCATTGGCGTGATACGGAGCCGATACTGATGTGGTCCTGGCTTCTCAATATCCGGGTACGACCTCTTAATTAAGTCGCCATGCTTGGAGAGAAGCAAAGCGGTAAGTTTATCCTTGGCCGGTCCTTGACCATGGAAAATGTGAGGCGTATCTTTCTCCCGAGCGAGCAATTTCTCAAATTCTTCTCGCTGATCCTCGTTCACCTTGATACCGGCGTTGATCCAAAGCCGATGGAGAGTCAAGATCTGCATTGTGGGAACCTGTTCGCGCACGCGTTCCGCCGTTAACCACTTGCATTTCAAGATTTCTTTCTGTAAGCGGATACGATCATTCTCCGAAATAGGTACGTATTCCAACGGTCCAACCATCATTTGATCAATAGCTGCGCTGCCAGGGCAATCGGGTGGATCATCCCAAAAAGCGAGAAGGATAAGGGAGCGGTACATGTGTTCACGGGAGAGGACGCGAGAGAGATATGGTGAAGCCCGAGGGAAGTTCAGATTCAGTGAATGTAGGAAAATCTGCTCGATCACCTCGGCGGGGAGGGCCTCTAGCATTGACAACATCCTGGTATTGGAGGGATTGGGAGTTTGTAGACATGACGGTCGAGGCGAATTGGAGGGACGGTCATAGGGACCAGATCTCGACCGCGATGTCCGGGATGACCGTGACGAGCTGCTTCGAATTGGGTTCTTGAAAGTGCGACCTGGTCGACGTTTGGACTTGGGAGTTGTTGTTGAATCTAAAGATGCAGGCTCAGGTGGAGCAAGCCTTGTCCCAGGCGTGTCGGTGGGGTTCATGAGGGGAGAGCGCGTCAAGGGTCTGGATTCTCAGCATGTAAGCTTAAGCGACTAATTTCGTGTTAAAGAACCATAGAGCATTGTATATCGAAGTATACAAAATACTTAGCTTCTACTATGCGCCTTTCCGCAAAATGGACAATGTTTGCCAGTGGGGCTTCCGTTATCTTGGCTACAGATGGACGCCGCTTTTGCGATTGGTTCACGTGACTGCGCCATATCCCAAAATAGCAGGCATCTGGTCTATATACAAGGTAGCATGGTCAAACTAAGTATAAGAGTAGAGATGAACACACCAGATAATAAACAGATCAACTGGAGACCGAGAGAACATATCTATATATGACATGCCACTAGATGTATATATCTGCTATCTTGCTACGGAGTACACTGGAATGTATTATCTGCTCCTAGGCTTTCGACTTATCCCTCATTACCGGAGAGTGACAAGAGAGCAGATAGCAATAAGGAATATACTGACAGCCTTGAAAGGATATGAACATGGTTGAAAATGGGAACATCTAGTCAATATATCATGTCAAGGACAGGAAGTCATACGACATTGAAGTGTACAAGCCAAACGAAGATTCTGATTGGCGGAAAAGCAAACGGCTTGCCATTAGGGCTTGGCACTGGAGGGTTTTGATATCACATGATGTACCCCGCCCATTAGGAATAGTGTGATATCAAATGACGTCAAAGACAATGAATGAGAAGTAAAAGAAGAAAAAAACCGTTGGTCTAAAGCATTCGAAAAATAAATTAAATCCCGGAACATGTTGCCACATTTCAAGTGCTAGTACTAATTACTAGTTCAACAGCTCACATTTAATTTCCACAAGGCAGAAATTTTCTGTACCTTAATTAAGTTGAAAATCAAGGAATGAACGGGAACTGTCTCAATATGACGGAATGATTCTAATCAAGTTAACCACACCCTAGTACCTCGCGTAACTATTGGCTCTAATTAAATTACAACTGTCTCCTGGTTCTGGAATTCCGTTTCTCAGATTCCTTTTCTCATTCTTTATCCAACTCTGCAATCCTGTCATAGCTCCCCAACTACGTCACTGGCGTATGCACCTGATCCCTAATGATAATAGCTTAACTGCGTGAACTGTCAATCAATCACCCCTTTTAGACGCCAGTTACGTATCTAAGCTGGTCGACCAAGAAATATTTGCCTTGTCTGAGACGATCGTCATTACCCTTCTTTTTTATTTAAACCTCTTGTCCACCCTTCTTCTCCATCATGCATCCTTTCAGTGATCCTACTGTTCATACACACGCCACTTCCAGCTCAGAAGCCCCTACATCCCAACCAAAATAAATCAACCTTCATACAAGCCAAAGCTCTCTGCATCTTCAACATGGGTGCCGTCGTCTCTTGCGTACGTTACACGCTATACTTCCCCATCTTTCCATGTTGCAAAGCTAACATATATCTATAGATCCAAAGTGTCTTCCGCGCTATTGGAAGCTGTCTCATGGCCATCGTCAATGCCATCGGCTCTATTTGCCATGCTATCATCAGCGGTGTTGTCACCGTCATCGATGTGATCATCTCCTGCCTCACCTGCGGCTACTGTGGAAAACGTCGGCGCGGTCGTCGATCAGCCGTCTAACACCAAGGCCCGCCACATTTGAAGACAACCAGTTCCTGAATGGAAGATAAAAGGGCTGGCCTTGGGATTTACGATTGTTATGCCGGCGCGTCTTTCTTTGCAATTGCTTTCTGTTTATACCCTGACGCGCAGTTGATGTTGAATAATGAATCCGAATAAATTAATCAACGGGACATGAAATACACATTTGCTTCTTAAATTTCTTAAATTGTAGTGTAGTTTAAGATCGAATATATAAATACGAGAACCGAACCTTACACCAGAATATCACTGTCTGTCACGCAGCGGAGGCGACTCAATATATCGCAACAAGTCCTTCTTTGCATTAGCAGGTATATCAGCCCAGCGCTCGTTGAGAATGAAATTAATAAAAGGGTCCTCAGATCCACTCCCACAGCGCCGAGCCAGGGAATAATGAAAAGGCTGCAATGGCCAACGAGCACGAATGCGACAATTAGCAGTGCGAAAGGCCATGCACAGTAATCGACGAAAAGGCTCAATCTTGCGCTGTCGAATGAGCCAATATGTGATTTCCGGAGAGCGATCTGGACTGACTTCATCCTCGTCAAGATAAAAATCCATAGATAGCAACTGCAAGAACTGGAACTGCGCATCTGACCAAGGCGAGCGCAATATCTTATCCGGGATACGACCTGGTCCAATAGCCACTGAGCAAGGTAATCGGAAAAGGTCATTCTCATAGTAAATTTCATTTGGTTCGCGGATTTGTAACGCGCCGAAATGGAACCAAATTGCGACTTTGCGGTCGACGCTCTTGGATGACGGCGTGCGCAAACTTTCTTCAAATCGAGCAGGGATCACAATGTCGCCTTTCCCACGGCTTCCATCTGGAGCCCAGTCGCAATTGTCCAAATTATCGAACTTAGAGTCTAGATTCGATAAAAGAGCTTGATCTTCGCTTCCAAAGACCAAAGTTGCGCATTTGCGTCGAATAGCATGTGCAACATATTCACGTTGACACCTCCGCAATAACGGTAAAGTGCACCAGCGACATTCCAACAAGCCAGTCTGCAATTGTTGTCGTTCTTCCCAAGCCAACGCCCAAAAGTCCAACGGTGGCGGCAAGAATTCCGGGGTAAAGAACCCCTCCCGCGAGCCGGGATTGGTACTACTAAAAGCCAGTCGCACAAGCCAAGTATAAAGCAGTTGCGAAGACAGTGCACGGCCAAGACGATGCGAAGCACGCGGAAGGTTAATTTCCAAGCAATGGAGGAAGATCAACTGCAAGATTTCGACGGGGAGGGACTCCAGGCGCGAGCACGAGACTGGCAACGGGTCCGATGAGCCCATTTGCGATATGTGATGGATTTAATACAGCATGTAGCTTGTGCATGTAGCTTTCAGGGCAAGATGGTGGTTTCCGGGCTAGCTTGGTCGAATCAAGGTATACTGTCGAATGTAGAATGAGAAGACATGGGTCATGTCAATGGGACTGTAGGGTATTGCAAGCGCATAACGTCTTTGCAACCGCTTACGAAGCGTTTCACCGTAGTCTCGAATGAAAACAAAGTAATGCCCAGGTGGTGAGAGACTGGTCCATTGCTGGAGGAGGGGGAGGGGAAGTGGGTAAAGTGAGGTTAGTTACTTGTCTTGGCGTGACCTTTTGGCTTGTTTTGGAGTTCTGCGGGCAATATGTAGGTGGCTTCCAAGGTTGATTTTTAGTTGCATGCTATTCTCGTTGGATTCGAGAACAAATATCCCCCTTGGTTATTAGGTGTCGGATCAAAAATTGAGTATGGAGGTTGGTGAATGTTCTTCCCCAGCTCGTTATATATAACCACGATATCCATGGATTTATTAGCATTTCCCTATACGATCAACACCCGTGGACTCTGGAGAAAGCTTCTCTGCTTGAATTCGTTGTTTGTTTGCTTGTTATCATCATTTTTACAGCCGTATTCACTTATTTGCCTGTTCTATGATCGCCATATAAACATCCGATCTACGAGATTACGAGGAAATTGATTGATGAACGCAGAAACGACAATGTATTGTTTCTATACACATCCCAGCCCCACCACACCATCGGAGGTATCTGATCATACACTGGCTGAATAGTCATAATCTTGGCTCCAAAAATCATGATCACGTAGTGTGATGAAGCTAGGGATAACAAGGCGGATTTGAGGCCACAAGAGTCCACGCTTAAACGGCGGACAGATCGCCGAAGCGCTCCTGCAAAGAAAAAGAGCATGAGTATAAAACATACAGAACAAGACCAAGAAAAGCTATCTGCACATACCTTGTAGCCAGGGGGCATCCACTTGCCCTTGGAGACGAGGGAAGCAGTCTTCTCGTCGATCTCGGGTTGGGCGGCGGCAACCTCGTCCTAAAAACAAAACACTCATGTAAGTAACCACGCTGGCCCGCAATTTTGCAAAAGAGGTACGTACGACAGTGAGGTCCTCGAAGGGACGGGCAGTCTCAATGTTCTCGAGGGTCTTCTGCAGGTTCTGCAGCTCGGCCTCGACCTTGCCCTTGGTAGCCTGGGCGTTCTCAACAGCCTGGGACTCGAAGGCATCGATGGCCTTCAGCTGGCGGTTGACATCGTAGGAGGCGGGCTTGAAGGTCTTGAAGTGGTTCTCGATCTCGTCGACGATGGCCTTGTTCTTCAGGATACCGCGGTAGTGGCTGAAGTCAACGGTCTGGGGCTGCTCGGCCAGGACGGTGACCTTGCGGCGAGCCTCGTCGTTGCGCTTCTTGAAGGACTGGAGGGAGGCGGCGGTTTGACCGCGGAGACCGAGCGAGGTCGACACCTTGGCCCAGTCGATCTTAGTAGCGGCGCTGCGCTGTTTTCGGGTAAGGGGGGTTAGTGAGTGGTGTCCAGATAGGTTGGGTATTTTTCAAGTCGAGGAACAGGATCAGAACATACAGCAGCCATTGTGACGGGTATGATAGAGGTTGGAGGTGGGGAGAAGAGAGGGAGTTCGATGTACAGGGAGGTGCCGAACGAGGGAGCGACCCGGAAAGGTTTGGATTGTTCTGATCACGTGATGCCCATCCCGAATTCCACCGTCCGCGAGGTGCATATTAGGATACATACATATGTACGGAGTATAGAAAACAGCAATTGAATT
This sequence comes from Penicillium soppii, assembly GCF_028829465.1. Taxonomy (NCBI): domain Eukaryota; kingdom Fungi; phylum Ascomycota; class Eurotiomycetes; order Eurotiales; family Aspergillaceae; genus Penicillium; species Penicillium soppii. The sequence goes on along the minus strand of NW_026643235.1, from coordinate 4,832,411 downwards.
GATAATCATTGATTTTGATATAATTAGACTTCATTATTGTAAATTTAAATTGGAATTCATCATTTTTGAAACTTCGTTGAGTCAATCGTGGGTTCAATTGTTTTTGGGCTGAATTGTGTACACTATGAGCTATAACCGAACATATGGTCTGTTACCACTCAAGTCCCTGAACCTAATCGGTAAAACCGATCACTCATTATATGCTGAGAGCCATGATGGAGTTAACGATATCGTTATCGTTCTCCCGGAGAGCCTTGACGGCCTTCTTGCGGGAAACGCTTGCTTGTGCCATGACGAGCTCAATATCCTTGGACTCAAGACCAGCCTCGTCAACTTCCTCACCATCATCCTCCTCCTCCTCCTTCTTATCCTCCACAGGGGCCTTGCCCTTGCCGAGGATCTCCTCCTCGTCGTGGTTGTGACCGGCGTGGTCGCCGGCAGCCTCAGAGGCAGCGAGCTGCTGAGCGGCGGAGGCCTGGGCCTGGGAGTTCAGGTCCTCAATCTTGGCCTCACCGAAGATGCTGTGAATGTGATTAGCAATGAGTCCAATGAAAGCTCAATTGGGGTTCCACATACATCCAGCAGTTGGAGTTGGGGGAGCGGTAGACCTCGGGCTGGTTGACAACGAAGAGGATCTTTAATCCAACAATTAGCTTCTATATCTATGCAAATTAAAGAAAACATGACATTCTATCCCATTGGTAGTCCTGCAAACTGATAGAGCGGGTATTGCAGCTGAAACCAGTCACATTGTGGTGGGCGGGGTAGAAATTTGTCACGTCGGTCGCATGGGGAGAACATACGTTCTTGGGGCGGCGGAGAGTGACACGGGTGATGCCAGGAACGAGCTTCAGGCCGAGCTTGCCAATGGCCTTACGGGCCTTCTTCTCACCACGGGAGTGGACAGCGACGGAGGCACCGGCGGGGATGTTAGGCTCATCACCAGCCTCGGAGCCAGAGTCAGAGTCGCTCTCGACGTTCTTGACGACATCGTCATCGTGGATTTCTTCAACGCGGGGGTCAGCCATTTTTATGGTGTTTAAGGGGCCTAAAGAGATAGAAAAAAAAGTTGGTTAGTGTTGGTTTCGCAATGCCGTCAGGGTTTGAGGCGGTATGGGTTGAGTCGGATAAACCCCCTCCCCACGAATCGCACAACACTCGGAAAACGGCGAAAATTGACGTCGAAAAGGCGAGAATTCATTGAATTCAATGGCCATACGTACCTGAGAGATAAATATCAAGCTGTGGTGGATGGGGATGGATTTTGTTGAAGTTGAAGGTGTAGCTGTGCGCAATTCAACCCGAAAATCATTAGCGAGTTCCCCCCGGGGCCACACATTGCCCTATATGGAATCTACCATCACCATTTCTACTATGTATCAATCTATAGATATCTATTATTTATATATCTTTTTTTTATATAGATATATAAATTGGCGCTAATTTGTGTTTATAGATTCTAGAACCTCTTTGAGATAATAAGACAAGATCATTATTTACGCATCTGCTCTCATTCTATTCTTTTTGGTAGAGCCAGATTCTATCCCCGTAGAGATATAATAAAAATGATATCCAGAGTCTGGACGGGAGAGAAAATCAATGACAAAAAAGGCCCCTTTGCCGGGATATCAAGGATTTTGAATCATTTTTGCTGTTGATTGATTAATGCATACAGCGATTTTGCCAGAGTCCTTCCAGCAATGGAAACCCTTCCAGGACACCTCCTTCAACCCATGCACCGAAACCTCATAATCATCTATGCCTTGGTGGCAGCGCGAACCTTGGCGAAAGACTTCTGGACCTCGTAGCGAGCCTGTAAAACCAGTTAGTGTTTGCCATTTATATATATTCGATATATCCCCAGAGGAATATCCATTCAGATAAGATTGAGTCTCAGCGCATGAAGATATATGCCCCTGAGTCTAGCCTTTCTCCGATGGTCCCGTTTCAACGTACCTGCTTGCGGAGGCGCAGAACCTTGAAGCGCTCGAAGTCGGAGAGGTTCTTGCGGCGCTCAGCACGGTCGGTCTTCTGAGCGTAAGCGCTCTTGGCCCACTTGCCGTCAATCTCGTTCTTAGCCCAGAGCTTCTTAACGGGACCGGTACCGGCAGCACGGGGAAGCTTGGGGATGGTGAAGTGGGTGAGGGTGGCGTGGGAGAGAGCGAGAACGTGACGGGGCACGGCGTTGTTCTCAACGGTGGAGGGACCGTCAACGAGGACCTGTAGAGAGAAAAAATCGCACATCAATATACATATTCCGGCTTTTGTTGAATCTTCCGAAATTCCGATTTTCTCAAGTATATTTCGCAGATTCCGTATCACAGGGCGATTCCACATACACGGCGGTGGTCCACGATCTCGACAATAGCGGCAAGCTTGCCCTCGTAAGGACCGGCGCGGATCAGCACCAGGCGGCCAACCTCAACCAGCTTCCAGGAAGCGACCTTGACATCGATATCGGCCATGGCGAAATTCTGGATGAAAAATTCAGCGTCGCGATTTCGATAGGAATGATGAGAATGATACTCACGGTCGACTTGGGTATGGAGTCGAATGAGTTGTCGAAAGAGTTCAATTGTCAAGAGTTGGTCTCGAAATTCGGATGTGCCCACAACTCGCACCGATTTCTCGCTTAACTGGCCACTCGCAGTTCTAGGGCTCTGCTGATGTAAGATTTCGCAACAACTATTTTCCGATCCCGTTGCTTTTATTGCGTTTTTTTTTCGCCGACAGCTGATGATGATCTTTACAAGCTATTCAGCTCTAAGCTTCAGCTTCAGACTTTTATGAGGGGTCTATGATTCTCGACATTGAAATTGACATCACATGCTCTGCTACAGTTCACTAAGGTATGCTCAAAAATCTCCTATCCTTCAATCCTCATCCTCATATGATGCGGTAATTTGCGATTGACCCAATGTCTGTGAGGCCCTCGCCGGGGCTCTCTATACAGCATTGTCGTATGATATTCAATTTTCTTACATATTCTGATATGGATCATCACATTCTTGTTGTGTTGTCAATGCTTCGAGAAACCTCGCGCTGACTTTCACAAAGATTTAGGATTTAGACTCGCGACTGGACTTGTACTCCAGTGTCTCGAACAGCTCTTGACCTTTCATATGGTACGTTCACGCCCAAGTCATCACCAAACACTCCCCCCTGTCCGATGATTATAAACTTTATCACGCCTAGATAGTAATTGAGCCTTGGCTGTGAAATTACCATAACTACCAAGATCTCTGAGGACATTCCATACCTTACACATGATTACTTGACATGTTGGTCTTGACTAGTCGCTAACCTTCAGAAGATTATAGGATTTCAGATGACGGGTCAATAACTCTATCACTAGTTTCAATGCAAGACATTTATCACTCCAATCATCATTTCAGTAGTTTCAAGTGTAATTCAAGTAATATGTACTCGGTCTACTACTATATCTACGTAGGTACGCATCATGCAACTCTTCGTGACATACAAACGCAAATATTTTGATTACAATAAGTCGTGCTATATCGTTACCTCGGCCGTAATACCAAATGACCCAGAGCAATCCACTCGCCGTCCTTCATGTTATGCCTTCCTTCCAAGCTAATAGTCTATATCACCGGAGATCCTCCTTGCTTTGCATACTGAACTTATGGCGACGCAGAGGCCTTAGATGCCGCGGACGGTCCCTCCCGACTGAGAACCCACATGAAAATGAACTGCACGACATAGGAGTAGACGAACAAAAATTGGGTGCGACGGTTGCGCTGGGACCGAGCCACGGGGCGCATTGAGCCAGCATGCATGGCGGAGTCAGCTGAATCAGGCAGCAACACATACTTCAAAGAGCGCAGCTAAAGCTCAAAGATTAGCAACTGCCCCATTGCCTTGGAGCTAGATTCGGAGTCGATTACGTACCAAGAAGAATGCGTTGGCCAAGAAGGTATACGCAAAGACGGTCCAACCAACCCAGCCTCCGGTTCCCTGGCCGGGATTCAAAATCTCAGCCGCCACCATAGTGACGATGATTCCCACAAACTTATACCCTGAATAAGCCACGAGATCAAGCAATTGCGAGTCATTGTTGATGCTCAGAATGTAGGTTGCCAGCTTCAAACACATAATCTCGAAGAGAATCACCGCGATGGCTGTAGTAGTGATCGAACCCAGAAGCTCAGGGTGGAAGTTGCCCCGGAATCCAGCCAATAGCACCGATAACAAAATATATGTAACCAGAGCCATGACGGGGATGTACATATCGGGCGAATTGAGATCGTCGCGCGGAGGAAGGAACATGGACGAGTAATTTTGTTGGATGATCTGGCCGTCTGGTCCGGTGGAGGCAGATGCCATTCGGGCTTGCTGTCGGGACCATGGCTTGTGCCGCCAGGGGGAAGAGGACAAGCAACAGCTTGTTCAGGACGTAGGAGTTGGAGACGTTAAAATAGTGCTTGAGGGCGGGTATAGAGACGTAGCGATTGAACTGTAGAATACGAGTTAGCTATACATCCCCCAGGAATATCAGCTATGAGTGCATACGTTTGATTCCATGTACTCTTGTCCAGCAGCCATTGCACTCTTGCCAACCTGGAAACCCATCTGTGCCGTGGGTTCGTTGATGAAGCCACCGAACCCAGGCCCAGGCGCGTAACTTCCACTGCCGCCCTGAGCCGGCGATGGCTGATATGGATTCCCGCCATATCCAGCACTTGGGGGTTGTTGGGGAACTGGCGGTGGAGGTGAGCGCATCATAGGGACTGTCGAGACATGTTGTGGGACTGGGTGATGAAGGGGGGGCGATTGCGCGGGCGGGGGAGCGAACGAACCCCGATACATAATGCACCTAGATAGAAAAAAGACGAGAAGATTTGGTGGCGAGGAAGTGAGCGTGTGACGGGGAAAGCGGGAGCAGAGGATAGAAGAATAATGGAAAGCGGGTGTTTATACGTGGCTGAAGATCCAATCCGCTTCCGAGCTCCCACCTCGCCCCGTTCCGCCACCAAGTCCGACCTCGTCTTCTTTCTCGCGTTTAAAGTTTTATTTGTTTTCTCTTTCGCATTCACGTTAACTGGATTCACAATGTTAGAGGCTTTTGAGATTTTGACCACTTCAGGGGTGGTCCTTTGGTCCAAGTCGTATGCTCCAGTGGGCGCACATGTCATTAACAGCCTGATCAACGACGTCTTTATCGAGGAGAAGGTTGTACCGCAAAATACCACAGCCGGTGGCATCTCACCGGCATTCAAGAAGGAGAAATATACATTGAAGTGGAAGAGAGTGAAGGAATTCGATTTGATCTTCGTGGTATGTCTGTCGCATGCGCATGTGCACCATTATCATTCCGGAGAACTAACTCTAAGTTCATACAGGCCGTCTATCAATCACTGCTTCACCTCGGCTGGATCGATAAACTTCTCGAGAATATCTCGACCATCTTCATCGATCTCTACAAAGACCAAGTGAAAGGAAACCGCGTCAGAATCCTGACCTATCGATTCGACCCATACTTTGATCAGCAAGTCCGAGAGCTGGAAGATAACACAGGGTTCGTAGGTGAACATGTTCTAGAGGCAAGCGAAAAGAAAGACCCGCTTGTTTCATCGGACAACGGAGGACCTCCGCCACCACCAGTCCCCGGCCTGGTGAAAGCGCAGCCTAGAGCTGCGCACGCCGGGGCGACCTCTGACGAGGGTACGCCACCAGCCACACCAGAAATTTCTAGATCTTCGACCCCCCAGGGTCATCTGCTCACTGCCAAGGCCGGACCTGGAGGTCGAGTATCCCGACGAGCGCGCAAGGCTGCGAATGCAAGCCCGCACGCTTCGTCTGGCGATGAAAACGCCAGAAAAGGAAAGCCCGCCAAGAACACTGCCAAGAAGATGCGCAAGTGGGATGCTAGCGGGATGGCAGATGAGGATGATGGGGAGATCCTCGATTATTCTGCTCCCGCGGAGGAAGGAGAGGTTGCCGCTCCAGCGGTGGAAGCTGTCTCCGCAGATGATTGGGGTCGACGAACGGGCAAGGGCCAGTTTGTGTTGAAGGAGTTGGGTGAGGAAGTCCATTCGATTTTGGAACAGGCAGATGCAGAGAAGTCCAAAGGGGCTGCTTCATCTGGTGTTGTTGGCACTGGGTTCAATGCGATTGGCGGCTTCTTCCGTAACATTGTTGGCGGAAAGGTATTGACGGAGTCCGATCTTGACAAGCCTCTGAAGGCAATGGAAGAGCATCTTCTGAAGAAGAACGTTGCGCGTGAAGCCGCCGTCCGCCTTTGCGAAGGAGTGCAGCGTGAAATGGTCGGCAAGAAGACAGGTAACTTCCAAAGTATCGATGCGGCATTGCGCGTGGCGATGGAATCATCACTGCGCAAGATCCTGACGCCTACTTCTTCCCTGGACCTGCTGCGCGAGATAAACGCCGTGGTCGCCCCCACCACCAAAGCGCAAGCGCCTCGGCCTTATGTGATGTCCATTGTTGGCGTCAACGGTGTTGGCAAGTCGACCAACCTGAGCAAGATCTGCTACTTCCTCCTGCAGAACAAGTACCGTGTCCTCATCGCAGCGTGCGATACCTTTCGTTCCGGAGCCGTGGAGCAACTCCGCGTGCACGCAGACCGCTTGAAGGAACTGAGTTCTCGTGAGAATGCCGGTGACGTGGAAATCTACCAGAAAGGCTACGGCAAGGACGCAGCGAACGTCGCTAAGGATGCTGTGGACTACGCGGCTGCCAATAAGTTCGATGTTGTCTTGATCGATACTGCCGGCCGCCGACACAACGACCAGCGACTGATGTCTTCACTGGAGAAGTTCGCCAAATTCGCTAACCCGGATAAGATATTCATGGTTGGTGAGGCGCTGGTCGGCACAGATAGTGTGATGCAGGCCCGCAACTTCAACCAGGCCTTTGGTCAGGGCCGGAACTTGGATGGATTCATTATTAGCAAATGTGACACTGTTGGCGACATGGTTGGAACACTGGTTAGCATGGTCCACGCTACTGGTATTCCTATTGTGTTCTTGGGTGTTGGACAACACTACGGAGACCTGCGGGGACTAAGTGTTCCCTGGGCTGTTAGTCTGTTGATGAAGTGAGGTGATGTCAGCCGATGACGATGTTCACAATTGATATTCATAGCTTCATATATTGCCCTTATTTTCCCCTTGCAGCCGTTGTTTCTGTCTTATAATTTGATTATCCTATTCAGTAAAACACTGCGAAATTGCCAAGATCCCGCAGACTGGGCACCACGTTATTGACCTGGACACACCGTCGGTCATGGTTGGTTCCTATCTTCTAAGTTTTATTACCTCGTACGCTGGTGCCTTTAGAATCGCATCTCCACCTGGAAATGCTTGAGGTATGAATTTGTCTACAGGAATTAGAATTCAAAGGAAAGTTGGGAAAAGCGTAAATCTAGAGTAATGATATTCTATACATGACATCTCTCAGGGTTCAAGGTAGATCAAACAGAATTTAGCTCAGCAAACAATGCAACAACGATCTATCACAAAACGGACCAATATATATTTCAAATGCGAAAAGGCTGAAAGGTAGCAAAAACTCGTCATATCGTTAAATCAGCTTTTTGAACGGGTTTGTAAATCACATATCAAGCACCATTCGTCTCTTCGTCGTCCGACTTGTCGCCATCCTCACTATCCTCGCCCCAGCCTTCTGCTTCGAGGGACCGGCCGCGAATACCGAAACTCATGACGAACCCGATGAACGAGACAGCGCCGAAGACTCCAAATGCCAGAGCCTCTCCCTTGGGTTGGATCTTAGAGGTGAGGGAGAAAAGTCCTCCGGATAGGAATGGGCCTACAGCACGTCCGGCCGCGGAAAGGGTCTGTGCAAGACCGTTGAGGGCGCCAAGGACGGCATGATTTGGTGCGGAATTGGTGATCTGGATATGTGGGTTAGTTGTGAGAGACTTGTAGGAACTATAAACATTGCTTACCAAGAGCAAGGCGCTGGTCAAACCACCCACAGAGGCAATGGTCTTGACCAGCAACACGAGGCACAATTCAATGGCCATGAGTACCGACTTGCCGGTCAGATCATCGGTTGACCGGCTCTTATAACCAATGAAGGGCATCAAAATGAACGAGACAACAAAGCCAAAGAGCCCTGCGCGATAGGACCATCGGTTGCCCATCTTATCGCGCAGGCGATTGAAGATACAAATTTGAAAGATGATAGTCACAATACCGGCAAACCCTTGGGAAAGGCCAATCTCAGACGGTGTAAGTGACCGTCCAGCGGGAGGCTTGGCTTGCGCAAAAATGGGGAACAGCGAGTTGAACGAGACATTGCAGAACGCGAAGATCAGGTATGTCAAGAGAAGCAAGACTGTGTCCCGAGTGAAGATTTCATCCCAACTAAGCTCCTCATGGTGACCAAGTAAGCTTGACACCTCAGATGCAGAGTCTAGATCACTGTCATGATCTTCAACCTCTGAGTCGTGGTGGCCGGGCGGATATGGCCCGGGTGCGGCCGCAACATAGGTTGGATGACGCGAATCACCGGTAAACTGCCATAACCAGGCGAATAGGCTGCGCACCTTTCTCCCAATCCTAGGAAGACTTTCTGCGTCTTCCAGGCTCTCTTCCAAGAAGAGGGCCGTTAAGGCAAAGTCCACCAGAAGGACAACCGCTGATAGAATATTCGGTGCAAGATATGGGTATGGGTTCTTGTTACCGGTGAAAGGATTTGTCTCAAAAATCAAAAGTCCTCCCAAGAGAGGGCCCGTGATACCTCCGATGCCATATAGCACGGGAAGATAAGTAAAAGCCTGGGATTGGTTGCTTCGGTCGGTGATTTCTCCGAGGCAAGTGGAAACCAGGCCCTGGTTGCCGTTGACCACACCCATCAAGGCCTGCACCGCGATAGCCTGTCCGAGCGTCCTACAAAACCCAAACGCAACGAAACACAGTGCCGTCAACAAAGTTCCTAGCAAGATAACCGGCTTGCGACCAATGCGGTCCGATAACCAACCCCAGAAATAGTTCGTGGCAAACTGAGCCAAGGCAAAAGCCGAAGCAATGGTCCCCACATATACACCGACCTGAGACGGTTCCACCTCGGGGAACGTCGAAGCCATATCGGGGAGATATGGACTAATGGAGTTCAATGCCGTTTGTTCGGCCAAGGCGATCATGGCCAGCACAGCCATCTGCCTTTTTGGCAGAGGCGACGATGTCCCTGGGGGATCAACGGGTTCATGGTGGAGATCGTGGGATCCATCGGCCGAGGACTCGGACTGGCCCGAATTCGGTCGACCACGCGACTTGGGCGGCGGGGTATCGAAGGTCTGGTAATGTTGCGTTGAGGAGCGTCGATTGAGCAAAGCCCGGTCTGGGCCCGTCATTCTGGCAACACACCGGTGAGATTAAAATCGAAGGATGTCTCTAGTCAACCATGCGATTGAGGGCGGTATCGAGGGTCCGGGTGTAGGCGTAGCTATGTCGTGTGAGAGCTTATGAGTGAGATTTCAGGCTGCGTTGGTGGTTGGTACTCTGCGTATTAGGATAACTTCGATATAAAGGATGATTGAAAGGTAGTTTTCTAACAAATACAAAGCAACAAGAGGTTTAGGAGAGTTGCAATGACTAGGAAAAGACCGCAATCGGGAAAGCAGGGAAAGTGAGATGATGTAAGCGTCCGGGGTTGCTGAGTCATTTACTCTGGCCAGCAACAGTGGCGCAATTATTCATGCAATTCTAGTTTTGTTCTATTGTAATTGGATCAAATAATAGCCCTTGCAGGTGCCGATCTTGTGTCACAATGCATATTTCGCTACTGTTCTTCGAAAGGCTACAGTGGGGGCCAAGAGATTTCATGTAGTAGGACACGCATACGCAGACATGTACATTTGTACCTGTCCAGTTGGTAGCTTATCAGGGCCAAATCCTCAAATCGTATTTTTGCGATAATTCATTATCGAGGGGACAATACATTATATTGATAATATCACTAAAGTAGACTACGTGATTAATACCTTCGGTCATAACGTGTGGGGATTGTACTTCCTAGTCCTGTGGCATGAAACAGGCACAATTGGTATACTGAGACAGTTGTTTATAGCGCCTCCTAGAATGGTTGCATACAATAAATTGCTGTATATTATGATATTGAAATAATTGATCTCGAACTTTGCATAAGTTCATATTGAAAGGCTCTGAGCTATACGGAGTACACATACTTACTTCTGCTAGGTTATCACTCGTTAAATTCTATTTTTTTTTCTTTCAAAGAAGCCCCCTACTTCATTTTACAATATTAGCGACATATAAATCACTCAAGCCAAAAAATAAAAACATTAATTCTTAGGATTTATATAACAGTGGGGATATAGATTCTCACTTGATACATTTGTTCATCCCGCGGCTGGTCATGAAACATACATTACCAGATTTTCATATCAACCAGCCAAGTGGCCGAGCAGTAACTCGACCATTATATCTTCCTTGGTCTAGTGGTGATGATTTCCGCTTGTCATTAACACCGATAAGCGCGGGAGACCGGGGTTCGATTCCCCGAGGGAGAGATTCTTTTTTTGCTTATTGTATATGTTCTCTACTGACATGGCTACCACTTGTCTTTTTCATTTTTCTTCACTTTATTTGCCAATGAACCATGTAAACTTATTGAGCAACTAGTTACTTAACATTTTATACTGTTACTGTATTAAATGGGAGAATGAAATTGACCGAATGTGGTTAGGTGGAGCATAGGTGGATGTGGTAACCCTAAAAAGTCTGCAGCCCCATAATGCAAATTTGCACCAAAGATTTCAACAAGGCCGGCTGGCCCAATGGCAAGGCGCTTGACTACGAATCAAGAGATTGCAGGTTCGATCCCTGCGTCGGTCAATATTTTTGCATCTTAAATGATTCGTGACTCTTTCAATGGGCCAGAGTTGTTGCTCGTTGTCAGAGTGCGTGGCGGAGTTGAGGAAATGGGTGGTGGGTGGGTGGAAGTTCCTATTTCTTAGGGATTGTTATGGGGAAAACTAAGAAAGGAGTAATATTCCTCCTGCCCCTTTGAATAATGTTCCTGGGGTAGAACAAGTAAGGAACGAGCCCCTCGGGTTTTGTAGAGTGACTGGTGGTTGAACCCCTGGGAGCATCGAGATAAGCAATAATCCTAATAGAAAGCTTATCAAGACTAGATAGAAGCCCTTTCTGTCCGCTGATATGAGTAAACTCAAACCTCGAGACAAGAACCAAAGCTTGAACCGTCTCAAGGTAAGAAAGAAGGGCTATCGGCTAGATTCTCGGCTCGTTCTAGATGGAATCGGGCTGCTATGTACGGCTCCATGGCTAGCGCTGTTTCTTCACACGCAGTGGAGCCAGATAGAGCTACGGCATTTTTTAGGGCCATGCATTGGTGCGTCTCCATTGGGACGACGGATTGCAAAAATTCCTGCTGGCCTATTAGCATTATGTGTTTCTGCACTATATCGAAATACGGCTGGTATCTGTATGGCGCATAATGAGACGGGATGTTCACGGTTTTGTCATAGTGGGGTACTTACTGCTGCTCCAACCCGCTAAAGGGAGTGGGTTGCTCGAACAGTTGGTTGAATGTGGGGCCTTGGGGATTGTCTTTCAGGTTGGCCGTATTCAAATCTAGTTCTGAAGGAGTCCCATCTGTGCCAGAGCTGTTCACAACATCGATCATGGCGGGTGGCTGATGGTAGTCGCTAGAGAGGCTATCAGCACAGGTATAGCTCTGGAGTGAATCATAGAAGAGCGTACCTCGGGTCAAACTCTGGGAATACCATATTTGAGTACTCCATTTCATCACCTTGTGACAGTAGGTCATACGCAAACTGGGAATTCTGCGACATGTAGCTTGGGGATAAGGCAGAATTCGGCTTCATAGACTGAGTCGTGAATTGTAGGCATTGTTCCTGGAGTGTCGTTTCCGCTTGTACTGCTGTTGTAAGCACAAAGCCAACAAAAAACGACTGACACCGAGAGATCCACTAGCGAGGCAGCATCTGGAGCATACTTACGCAGACGGGAGTGAAGCAGATTCAGCGCCGACATGATCTCGTCATTGTCTGTCTTGCCCGAGGAATACACGCACGTCTGGCCTGATTTGCGACAGCAATGGCACTGCGGCTTTTCCAGGTCGCAGCGCACCTTGATTTCACGGCATAAGTTGCACGTTGCTCGCTTCATCTGGGACGAGGTCACTTGCGTTTGCGATTGAGGCTTTCTGGAGGGACCCATAGACGCCATCGTGTTTATTACGTTCCGCCTAGAGGTAATCGGCGGGAATCTGTTTGAGAATGTAAACATACAGAGCCCGATAGGGTCGTTTTGCTATTTTGTCCTGCTACCAAGCTTTGTACGTTAAGCAGCATGAGGCTCCGATTTGGGGTCGGATGGTGTGAAGTGGGGTTCTCCTCGCCCGAATGCGCTATCCCATTTTGGACTAATAAGGCTTAGTCTCAAGCGACTCACCCGTTACTTAAAGGAGCTTCCTCGTTGCCTCACTGAGTTGCGCAACAACAACATAAAAGTTCGATGCACCAGATAAACCCCGATCTGGCCACCCACTGATCCAATCGCAACTGCTTCAAAGATTGTGCGGATTCCAAGTCCTCATGGCGTTCACATGTCGTTTTAGTAGATAGTACGGAATGCCCATTTAGATTTTGTCGAGCTGAGAGAGGGTATTTTGCGACTACCCACTCCGCCATATGTTTTCGTATGATCAACTCGGAACACTCGCGTTGTAACACGTTGCAACACGTAATACTGGCCCCTGAGGATAAGAGAGACGCTCTCAAGCGATCTCCAGGATAGTTCCTCAATCAAATCATTCAATTGGTTCACTTAGTACTAGCGGCTACGGATATGCTGCAACTCGTTAGATGTTGTTAGTTCGAGGGCCCGTGTCACGCTGCCGGCCCACCGACGTCGCAGATCCACTATCCTAATTGGGATCCTCAGGAGGAAAAGGTAAACTCTACATCGTACAAATCTCGGACCACACTCTGCTTTGGCCTATTGTGGTTAGAACTGGGGCCAAATTTCCTGGACTTGCATCCGATATCCATGCTGGCGACGGGAGACCCGCACCTATCCGAATATCCGAAATTGATCCCTCGGCGTTAACGCTCTGCACCGACTTCCAAGTGGAAGCTGCTCACTAAGGTAACTTACGAAAGTCGCATATAATATATTACTATTATCATTGTTAGTACTTACCAGACAAAATGTCCTAGTCCCTCCAATCACCCTATTCTGGATGTGGAACAGGAAGAAATGCGTTTGCTAGGTCGGTGTTAGAAGATACGAACGCTTTCGGCATGGCCACGAGAAAAGTCCTTGGATAGGCTAACACAGACAGGTAGCTAGACCAATGTAAGACACTACGTATCTTGCAGCATGCACATGCAAGTCTGTCCGCGCTTACGGGGTGTGTCGGGGATGAAAGATATTGTATCAGCTAGGAATAGTGTCTTGACACCGTTATTAGCTGAGCGGTAAAGTTCGACACGCTACGACTTAGCATCCATTCCACCACCACCCTTGTCCATACAGTCCGAACCACTCTAGGGGCCCTGTCACTGTGCCCTCCTGCTGATGCGGACGCACAAGTCCTTTTGCATCCAGACCCCAGCATAGACCGACCTCCACGGCCGAGAAGGATTCACCAGGATGATATCGTCAGCTATTCGGCCTACGCGGTGCCGATAACCCCGAAATGGTCGCGATGTTACCTTGTGCTTATAAATTGGTGCAAAATGCACAGGTGGAGGAATCAACCCAATGGCTGTGTACATCCATAGGTATATATAAGGTGACTTGAGCCAGACGGTATAATCTATACATCAATACATCCACAATTGTCCAATCCAACATGGCCAGTCCTAACCTCAAGTACTTATCCAAGGCGGCTTCGTCATACAACAATCAATCGCTAGCCAATGAGCCTCCATTATCCAACAACGACACATCAGCCATAATCTTACTCGCCAAACAAATCTCCGAACTATCTACACGAGTATCTTCCTGCTTCAACGCATCTAACTACACGGAGCCCAACTTCAGCGCCTCTTCTGGAGACGTGCCCCAAACACCAGAATACGAATCTTTGCGAGCAAGCCTCAACGACACTGCTCTAGACCTGCTCCGTCTCGTAAATGGCCCGAAGAACACGTTGCGCACTTATGCTTTCTCCCATTATGACCTCGCGGTGTTGCAGGTTGCAGTTGAGCGAGGCTTCTTCAGAGATATTCCGCTACAGGGAAGCATTGATGCGGCGGTGCTTGCAGACAAAGCAAAAATGGATGAGGATCGAACAACGAGACTGCTGCGCTTTTTAGCTACGCGACGGATATTTGAGGAAGTTGGAACTGGGAGCGGTGTGTTTAGGCATACAGCTATGTCTGCTGTTATGGCGAGTGATAAGGATTTTCATGCTATGGTACACATGCAGTAGGTCTATGTCGCTCAGAGGCAAAGAAGCTGGATAAATCTGAAGTTTAACGCTGAAGGTGGTTTCAATAGGATGGACGAGATGTTCAAAGCGGCGTCTGAGCTATCAACACAAATCGACCGTTCCTCATACGTCTCAAACAATGAGAATTCTGCGTTCTGTGCTAGGTTCGAGTTACCCGCATACGCATATTATGAGCAGAATCCACAAAAGGGAGCCAGATTCACACAAGCAATGGTTGCATGGTCACAGTGTGAGTCCGTTCTCGCCAGTTGCTTCCCATGCACCAACTTTTTCCCACTTCAGTTTTTAACGAGTTTCAATCTAACTATTGCGGTGTAGTGGACGGCCAGGTTACAAGGCTTGTGCACGACAGCTTCCCATGGGAATCGTTGAAAGCGGGCAAAGTAGTTGACATCGGTGGTGGCTCAGGCCACATATCCATCGCCCTCGCTCGAGTACGTTAATTACCTCTCCGCCTATGGTACACTAGTAACCAGAAACAATGAGCGCACAGGAATACCCATCTCTCCGTTTCATCGTCCAAGACCTCTCGGAGCAAATGCTCTCCCAAGCCAGAGAAGAAAGTTTATCAAGCCTAGGGGGCCGCGTAACCTTCCAGCGTCACAACTTCTTCGAGCCTCAACCTGTTCACGACGCCAGTGCATTTCTTCTTCGACAATGTCTACACAATTACAATGATATTGATGCAATCAAGATCACACGCGCAATCGTCCCGGCCCTGGAGAAATGTGCTCCGGGTACTCCGCTTTTGTTGAATGAGGTCATTTTGCCGGAAAATGGCTCGACGGCCCGTCATATAGAGCATCATCTGCGCCAGGTTGATATGACGATGATGGTTGTTTTAGGCGCGAAGCAGAGATCGAGGAGGGAGTTTGAGAGGCTCCTGAAACAGGCGGATCCACGGTATGAAGTAAGTGATCCTCTTTATCTCATTCACTTCTGTTCCTTGATAGTGCATTTGCCGACTAATGGCTAAAATTAATATCAGGTGGTGAGAGCCTTTGATAATCCGACGGGAGTGGGCTTACTAGAGGTTCACCTTAACGCCAGCTAGGTTGGAGGTATCTGTCGAGGTTTAGATACCGTGGGGACTCCACTTCAGCACTCGATCTACCTTCCTTGGTGTTTCCTTGGCCTAATTGCGCCTTATTTCGCGTCTCAGTCTGGCCTAACAAGCGATTCTCTACCGCTTCTTTGCTCAGAGCAGTTATGGTGCTCCTTTGAGTCCATCAGATGTAATGAGGCAACTGCACGGTAGAGCAAGACCAATCTATTTTACTTTTGTTTGAGAAGAGGAATCTGTAGGAGAACCGGAGGACGTAAAATGTTCCCTAGTATGGGTCAATACTTCTTCGGCGACCCAAGTTGGACACTAGCCACACAATTGTTAGTCCACTGCTCTCCTTGCCTCAACATTTCAACCCTTTTTTTATCCATGTCCTCGTTGACACCAGTAGAAGAGACAAGTATGCCCTCCTCATATTCGTGAGACAACTAAGATCTCATTCATATGCTTCATCCAAGATGACTTATTCCTCGTCACGGTGAGTTGCAGCAACGATCTCAGTTGTCGTTGTCCCCCTCCGATATGGTATTATATCGGTGACGAATGTGAAGTGGAACAAATAAACTCACTTGGGAAAGAGAATTGCAAGTCATGCATTACATCGTTGAAATATGTACATCAATTGGAATATTGTGACCATTGAACAGTTCTTCCAAAGCCCTTACATCAACTGTAAATCTGGTGTGCTCACTTACTAGTACAATCTGCGCCTCGGTTGGAGTATTCTGAAAGTTTATTGACACAACTGTGAGCATTTGCACCAATAATAACACTTGGTAGAGAATCAAATAGCCAGGGTATTGTTCTGCTAGTGGTGTTTCATTGTCAGGCCACCAAGAAGCATAGCTGCTGCCGATAAGCCCGGTGTTGCAGTGCCCAAGAAGCCAGTTGATGGAGGGCCTTCCAAAGACCGGCTACAACGGAAGTATGTTTTTGTTTGAAAAATAAAAGAAGTAGAATTAGCCATGTATATATTAATCCACAAATTGACCAGAATGGCGGCATTTGTAGATCGAATTGCTCTTAGGGTGCTTGTTAGTCATCGAAAATGAGGTCATTTTCGCAAAGCGGGGCGAGGGGATCTTTGAAAGACTCACAGCTCCAACAATTTTTTCCGCTTCGCAAATATCCAATCGCAAGAACAAAATGCACGTCTTCAAGATCACCGACACCCTTCCCCTCCCCAAGTCGAGCGAGCGCATTCCGCGCCTCGGATTCGGCGTCTACCGCTCCCCGCCCAACCAGTGCAAGCAGTCTGTCCGGAAGGCATTGGACGCGGGATACCGACACATCGATACCGCGCAGTTTTACGCCAATGAAGCAGAAGTTGGAGAGGCGCTACGCGATTCCGGCATGCCCAGGGAGGAGGTCTTCATCACTACTAAGATCCTCAGCCCCGCGGCCTCGATTGAAGCTACCTATGATAAACTGCTTGCTTCTGTGCACAAGATCAGTGGCCCAGATGGATATGTCGATTTATTCTTGATTCACTCTTCCAGCTCCGGCTCTGCTGGGCGCAAGATGTTGTGGCAAGCGCTTGAGAAGCTTCATGCGGAAGGCAAGGCGAAGAGCATTGGTGTTAGTAACTTTGGTGTTGGGCATATCGAAGAGATGCGCTCATATGCCCAGGTATTCCCGCCTCATGTAAATCAAATTGAGGTAAGGCATTTTGTTTGAATTGGTTATCTTTGGTCATGGGTTCTGACTTTCTAATTTCGCAGCTCCACCCATGGTGCCAACAGCGCGTTATTGATGATTACTGCCAGAGGAATGGTATTATCGTTGAGGCCTATTCACCTATCGTGCGGAATTACAAAGCCAATGACCCCACATTGGTGGAGATTGCGAAGAAGAATGGCCACTCGACCCAGCAGGTCTTGATCCGCTATGCGCTGCAAAAGGGATGGGTGCCTTTGCCCAAGTCAGATACCCCGGAGCGAATTGTCGCCAACGCAGACGTCTTCGACTTTGACTTGGACGTGGAGGACATGGCTGTGCTGAACGATCTGGACCAGGGAAGTGCAGGTGCTATTGTCGAGGCCGTCAACAATGAATGAAGCAGTCATTGACCATGAGTTTAATGACCGCGGCGTTTCGAAGCCAACCTGGGCATAACCACATACATAACATCAAATCACTCGAAGTCAATAATCTGGTGGCTGCATCAAAAAGGAGTTGACAGATTGCAGCGTGGCTCGAGACGGATTCACGTCATGTTTCGACGATACTAGCCAGGCTAGACGCTGTCGAATGAACTGCTTGCTGATTGAACGCTTGCTCAGCGAGACATCGAAGCCACCTGTGAGAATTGTTTAGCTGTTAATCCTCCTTGTTTGATCTAGCGCTTGAATACATCACCCGCAAGGGCATTGCATACATACCTTCATCGTTATAAAACAAACACACGATCGCCAAGAGCGTTCCTGCTGAAAGATCCTTCCCACTCTCACAAAAAACCAATAAAGACAAGCTGGAGTCTTCCCCAAGTCGCGCACCGACAAAGTCCCGAACCTTGTCCAACGACTTCCGTAGATCCCGACTCCCCATCTTCCCAGAATCACACCCCAGCCCAAGCCTCTTCACATCACCCTCCACGGCCGGACCATTGCAGTCAATCACAATATCATACTTGCTCGCCGCATCAACCGACCTCGTCGAAGCAATGAACAAATTCCCCGTCGGCGCAATGCGCGTCGCATCCTGAGCAACATCCAGCAGCCTATGCTCACCAACCAGCCGCTTGATAAGCTCCGGCAATTCTTCCTCAGGCGTATTCTTCAAAATACCTCGATTCGCCCAGAAAACCGGCGGCGTCAGCCCGTAAGCCCACCCCTCACTATCGTCACCTGCGCCTTGGATATATCCACCCTCCGACATCTCAGCGCCGTGCACGCGCCTCGACGCAGAGCAGAGAACCAGTAGGCAGTATTCATCGCTTTTTTCCACTTCCGGGTGGAAATATGTTCTATTGGCCCAGGCTACTTTGATTGGTTTGCCGAGTTGTTGGCGTAGGTTGTCTAGATCGAGTTTCAGGCTCTGTGTGTTGGGTTAGTTTTGGGTGCTTTACCTGGAGGTGAGGCTGGGGGGTTGTTTACCTTGAGTGAATGCACGAATCCTTCGATTCGGCTTTCGATTTGCGCTTCTTCTGATTTGCCTAAGTAGTTTGGTGGAAGGCTGACTGGGTGGTATGCAGTTTCGGATGGGAACAGAGCTCGGTTTAGCACGGCACTCCAGATTGGGATTGTCTTTGACAATGCGTCTGGCATTACTGGGGCAGGTTAGTAGTGGGTTTTTTGGGCGGTTCTTATGCATGGCGCCCATCCAGGAGAGTGATTCATGTTGCGTGGATGCTGCAAATTGGAGTACATACATTTTCCTCGACGGGTTGAATCCACAATCACACAGCTGAAGGAGGTACCACGGTCAGCTTTCAAATTTCTTGTCAATCATTGAGGATATCATGCTGTGGGGTAGCCGTTGTTCATGGTTCAATTTACAAATACTAGCATGAGCCACTGCATCCCACAGCCCAATCCCAATAGAAATCACAGATTAAAGAAGATCGACCTACCCTCCATGATCCCTGACAAGCGGAAGCAACTGAAAATTCAGCCTCCGAAGGCTAAAGTTCCACACACCGGAGTGGCCATCGGTGCTTTTGAAATAAGCACTACCGGTTTTAGTCGTCGGTGAGATATACCAGCTCCCGCAGCGCTCATTAGCGACCAGTGGTAGACCATAGTGATCAGCGACTTCTTCCACGAAAGTGGCATCGGTTTCAATGGACTGAAGTCGGTTAGAGACGGAGAGTGCTGATCGACGCAGAGACGAGAGCGTTTGCGAAATTGATTGCTGAGCAGACGGGAAATGCAACGACTCCAGTGTCGGGAACGCTGCCGATGACCCCATGTTACACTTCTTTTCGATTGGTGCTGCCAAGTATAGGCAATTTGATGTTCTGCCGGGTCGTGCTCCGGGTTGTACAGGCTCTGCGGGCAGCCTATACAGATTAGTTGGTTGGCCCAAGACGAATGTAGTGATTCAATCGAATTTTTCAATTTGTCTTGATGAAAGGTTTTGTGGTTTGTTTTTTTTTTTTTGGTGCTTTTCATCGAATGCGAAGAGGGACGGTTGTGGAACAGAAGATGCGTTCGCGATTTGAACCTGGCCAATCAGTGTTGGACAAAGTGGACCCGGGTTGGTGTGTATACAACGGCTGCACTACATCGTTACTACACGGTTCCTGGTTGTGTAAATCTGCCTAGAGATTGCAAATAGGCAAGTTTGAGGGTGAAGTCAAAGCTCTAGGGTCAACATTCATTCAATGACAGTTTCCGTTTAGCCACAATATGCGGGATTTGAGGACAATCCCAGCACGGGAAGTTAGCGGAAACTTGAGACCCTGGCCATAAAAGAATGAGATATAAAACTGTCAAATCCCTCAAGGCTCACCGAAGTCGGAATAGTGCTACCCCGGGGCCGAGGGTAATATATTACATATTTGATCTACAACCTAACGCTCTCTCTTAGTCCGCGCCAAGCAACCTTTTGAGTCCGAGTGCTGATATTACCTACATGAAGATCTTACCGCACTAGCTTGTTCAAGACACCACGGGCAAATTGACCAACGGGCGAAACTTGGGCTTCTGTATGCACATGCTTGTATATGACTCCTAACCATTCCGTACCCCGGGCTTCATTGCAAATCGGATTCCACTGGGAATATAGAGTAGGCGGAGGCATGACCGTGCAGGATGAGTTCGGGCCTAGTGAAAAATGGTACTCTTACCCAATTAGAAACCTATTTTGCAGTCCGTGGCCCGCCTAGACTTCTTGTACACTTTGGACATCAGGTGAGGAGGTAACTTTGAAATGCATGCATAATTTGTAGTCACTTGAGCAGAGGAGAGCACTGAGAATATCCCAAGATTACAATGTTCTTTTTCAGGACACTTTTAAACTTGAAATTCAAGAAAATGGAAGGCGATGGAAGAATCCGGTGAGAATTAGTGAATAAGTGAAACCAAGGCATTTGGGAATATTGTGTTCGGAGTAAAAAAAGAAACGCTAAACCGGAAAAAGACTAGAGGATTACTGTATTGTATCTTGATTGGCTGAAAATCTGGCCATGTTTCCAGACTATATGTACTGGATACTTACATTAATTATGTAAACTACAGCCTGAAGTAAAGTATCTAGTACATATACCCCCACGTCAGTGATCCCCTCCCGTTCTGGCCCAGTTTCGATTGGACATCGCGGCGTCATGCTCTTTAGTTGGCACTTGCACTTGCCTCGACTTAAATACTTCCGAGTTCCCAATTTTACTTGCGCTCTTCGTTATCATTTTCTACCATTGCATCCACTTTCCAATAAACCACAATAGATCAAGCATACTTCTCTGCACTCTCGCAGCAGTCACATTCTCTCCGATCACATAAACAAAACTTCCGGATCTACTTTCCGCATTGTCACCATGGCCAAGGTTCGAAGATCGCAGAATATCCCAAGAAAGCATCACCAACGCTAACAAAATGCAGATCACAGAAATCTTCTTCGATTGCGACAACACTCTAGTCCTCTCCGAGGAGCTAGCCTTCGAGGCTTGCGCCGACCTGGCCAATGAGATTTTAGAAGCCAATTACATCTCCGAGCGCTACACTGGCAGCCAGCTGATCATAGACTTCGTCGGCCAGAATTTCCGCGGCATGATGATGTCGCTGCAGCAGAAGTTCGGGTTCGAGATCCCGGCAGACAAGCTAGAGGAATACGTCACCAAGGAGGAAGATAAGGTCATCGCCAAATTGGAGGCCAAGGCCAAGCCCTGCGAGGGCGCCAGCGAGGAACTGGAAAAGTTATTCGCGTCGAAGAAGTACGGTCTCGCTGTTGTCTCTTCTTCCGCTTTGCGCCGCGTGCGGGCTTCTATCGAGAAGGTCGACCAGGCTAAGTACTTCGACCACGACAAGGTTTTTAGCGCTGCTAGCTCTCTGCCCAAGCCAACTTCCAAGCCTGATCCCGCTATCTATCTGTACGCCCTTGAGAAGGTTGGCAAGACTGCCGCGGAAACTGTAACCATTGAGGACAGCAAGTCCGGTGCACTCTCTGCGGTTCGCGCCGGTATCCCGGTCATTGCCTATGTCGGTAGCTACGTCGGCGAAGAGATGCAGAAGAAGATGGCTCAGGTTTTGACTGAGCTTGGTGCAAAGGTTGTCATGTGGCATTGGTCTGAGTTCGAGGACTGTTTGCGGGCTATCGAGAATGGAACCACTGCCGAGGTCAACTCGAGTCTTTGAACGTCTTTCTGCTGATCCTTCTACGCCCATGATGTTATGATAGCGAGCGTATGGTCGTTATGGAGCTTTTTCTTTTGCTTTGCCACACTCTGTATGTTATTGATTATTGATCTTTCTTATTCATCTCCATGCCAACCCGGAAGGAGTGAATTTTACTTCTTTTGACCAAAGAGCGACAATTTTTGGTTGATGTGGAGTTCTGTCTCCCAATGGACAGATTATTTTGCGCAATGAGATACCAATTAGCAATTTCTCCATCAGTCTATTTGTGTAATTACTCGGTATACTGAGAATAAATATTGTAGCCGATCGCAATGCGAAGATTGCGGGGAGCAAATGAGCACAACGAAGCAGATAAGAGATAAGAGTTGACCCCGCGATCACCCCTCATACACATTGACGACACATCGATTGATGACAAGTTTGGACGATCTACTTAGTAGTACTGTCTCAAAGCTCTAGGATACTTTTCCAGTTCAATCCAGCATGTCAACCTCGAAACTTGACTCCAAGACTGTCTCGCGGGGCCCATTGGTATGCTAAACTTCCTTGAATAACCCGATCTTGAGATTGATACAGCCAAGATATTTCATCTGAAAGCCCGGCAATTATTGACCAGCCTCTCCAACAGAACCCCGACGAAGCCCGCTGGACACGCTTGGTGAAAACAACATACACTGACCCTCTGGGCGTCCAGCGAACATGGGAATCAGCCGAGCGCACGGTGAGATATATCCTATCCGCTCTGACACGACTGACATAAGCTCGGACGTGACCAAGTTCGCACAACTGGATGCCTGATGCATCGAGGCCAAACCATGTTCCCCACAAAGCAACCACCAGAATGCCCGCATCTCCATTATCGAGCCTCACTTTCCCAATTTGATGCTAACTGCGTTTACCAGACACGACCAGCCGGTGTGGAGCTCGATGGCGTCGGAATCGTCGCTATCCTCAGCAAGGAGGGTGGTTCGGAGTTACTTTTGCAAAAGCAATATCGGCCGCCTATTGATAAGGTGGTTATTGAGGTTCCGGCGGGGTTGATTGATGCAGGTGAGACGCCTGAGCAGTGTGCTGTGCGGGAACTGCTTGAGGAAACCGGTTATGTTGGTGAAGCGGAGCAGACGAGCCCCGTTATGTTTAATGGTGAGTTGTGTCTGAGGCTTTCGGTTGGTCGGGTTGAGCTGACGGTTGTTGGTGTCTCTGATAGATCCGGGGATGTGTAACACCAATTTGCATATGGTTCATGTTAAGGTTGATATGTCTCTTCCTGCGAACCAGAACCCGAAGCCTCAGCTTGAGGAGAACGAGTTCATTGAGTGCTTTACTGTGCCTTTAAGCTCGCTGTTTGATGAATTGGAGAGACTTGAAAAAGAAGGCTATGCCATCGATGCTCGGATCGGTACTCTTGCGGAGGGCATTGAATTGGCGAAGAAGTGGAAGCTGTGAGCATTCGTTGTGCCAATGATCAGCGCCGACTGGCGGGTCATTTTCGTTATTCGCACATAAAGCAGATCTCCAATATGCACACACGCATATCTACATTAAAACATCTAATCATTTTCACCATACCTACTCATTGCCTACTCACTCAATCAATCCCTCCTGCTTCAACCCCTGATACAAAGCCCAGGCAGCTAAAGTCTTCCCATCCCTAAATCCCTCCTTCCACAAGTCCCCCAAGGGAACAACCTTAAGCGTAATCTTCTCCCCCTCATCCCTAAGCCCCGTTAACTTCCCCTGCAACTCCTCAATACTTGTCCGCGGCATTTTCTTCAAGCACAAAAACAGCGGAATAAACTCATCGCTCCCCCCGGCCGAAGGATAAACAGCATGCTGAAGCCGTTCCCCCTGTCCAGGCTCCTGCGCCGCCTGCGCCGCCAAAGAAGTCATATCAATCAAATCCCCCTGCTCAACGACCAACCCAGTCTCCTCCTGAATCTCCTTAGCTGCACCGCCAGCAAAACTCCCACTATCATCCAGCATGCCGGCCGGAATCTCCGGGAAAGCCAGAGAGCCCGCCGGGATGCGGGGCTGGATAGTCAGGATAGCGCGCTTATCATTTTCCGTCGGATTAGCAACATCATCGGGTTGCAATATCAGCTAAGTGGATGTTAGTTGCTTTTCGCACGAATGATAGAAAACAGCTCTGCGATGGGAAGCCAAATCCCATCGAATCAAGGGACGAATTCGGGTGGTTGGGCACACTCACCAGCATGCCG
The DNA here is from genome assembly GCF_028829465.1 of Penicillium soppii. Taxonomy (NCBI): domain Eukaryota; kingdom Fungi; phylum Ascomycota; class Eurotiomycetes; order Eurotiales; family Aspergillaceae; genus Penicillium; species Penicillium soppii. The sequence continues at coordinate 4,808,361 of NW_026643235.1, read as the reverse complement.
ACACTGCCACCACGCAAGAATACACTTCCGGGCAGGGTCTCGCCCCCGCTATTGGATACATCAGCCTTCAATTTGACGAAGCCGAGGCGCGCGCCGCCGAAGCGGTCAATGGATTGGATGTCGATTTTCCGCAGGACATATGGGTCTGTGTGGAATTCGTGAGAGGGGTGATTTTGTCTGGCGAGGGATTGTTGGAGTGTAGATATCCAGGTTTTGAAGGCTGGGAAGGAGAGGAGGTCTTCTTTGCTTAGATCTGGGATGCTGTTGATTTGGAAATTTGATCCTGGGATTTTAAATGTTGACATGGTCATTGGTCTGGTGGGATGTGTTGATTTGAGGTGTCGCGTGGTAAGGCGCAGGAAGTTCATTCGGTTGAATTCGTTAATTTTGTTTACTCTGGGTATATTTTGTGTTGCTTGGATATTGGTGGCTGGAGAAGTTGAAGTTCATTGATTTGCTTTTTGGTATGACGTCGCGATAGTTGAGCATGTGGAGATCGTTAACTTCATTATTTTTGCTCTTAATTATTTGAGAATTTTATCATTACTCTTGTGTTGGTCTTCCTAGGGAGTGCAAACAAAATATGCCCACATACTCCGTACAATTCAGTAGTCTAATACATTTGACAATACCCGGTGGCTGGGAAACCCCCTTGTGGAACATTTCAAGTAAATCCCACGATACATGCTCGTAATCCTCCTTGGCTATGCCTAGAATTTCCACTCTGTACGATGCTAATCATGCCAGGCAAAGCAAGAACCTTGATTTTTGTCACGGTATACTCTGTACAATGTGAGGTCTTATCAAGCCCCTATGCAAGTTACATGTGAAAAGTTGCCTCATACTCTAAAGGTCACACCCGCCATTCTCGAAAGAACCGAGAGCGAATTTACCCAAGTTGTGCATTATGAAATATTCGCTAGCCCCGGAGATGACTATCAATCACATAATCAAAGCCAAGTTAATCCCTGTAAGATCCCTGCAGTCCAGAAACCCGGGTAAAACTGCTTTCCCCCGCGCGCTAGCCCTCGCATATACATGCAAGCTTATATTACAGAGCAGTACTAGAGCGGGTTCTCCTCTTCACCCGGGTATGTGGATTTGATATGCATTGGTCATTGCGTTTTGGGTAGCTTCGATATCAAATCATCACTCCTTACATCTCCTAGATTTCAATGGGGCTAGATCTTGGTGGAGTTGGTTGCCTTCTGTAAAATGCGACCTGGGCGGATTAGATTTGGTAGCACAAGGGTTGGACGGCTCGACGTAGCTGGCTTATTCCTTTGTTTATATTTTCTAGTTAGTTATAGTACAAAGGTACATGTGTGTAAGCTTGAAATGTACGGGCGCTTAGGCTACAGCCTCCTTCGGCAGAATAATATCGGGACGTCATGCCAAGCCACTTAATAAAGTGCTGCAGCCTAAGTCGACTCAGTTCCACCGCTGTATTTGTTTCTAATTATAAAAATTACTCAATGTTGAATAGACCATTTCGAGATGCTGCCTACGGAGTACTCCATCGGTAGGGGGATACTAGGTAGCAGGATAGCTGTCGATCGAATCCCAGTAAATCCAAATCACCTGAACATTCCCGACAATTTGAACCTGACCATGTGGTCAAATACTCGTGGACATCCCTTGGGAACCCGGTACATGGGCCTGATTCCAAGTCGCATGATTGCACATCACCGGACATCCGAGGAAAACCAACGACTCGCGCTTTTATTGTAAGGCGGCTAATGAGGTGTCCACATGCTTCACCGAAAATGCCAATCAAAAGCCTGTTCGAGGATTTATCTTAATATGGATTATAATAGGAGAAATTGGATTGAATAATACATAGTGCATAAGGCATGATACCCAATGCTCAATGCGAGAGCGAGTCCTTGTACGCCCCATCTCAGTCCCCACTTCACAAGCCAAGGCCAGATTTGAAGCTCTTTGGTCAAAATCGCCATAAGTGAACGCTGAAACTTGTGTGAAAAAGAATCGGTGTGATTGAATTTCGGCGATGGGAGCCAAAGAGCGGTGACCAGTCAAACAAATGTCCTAGCGCTGCGCAAGGGTAGAGCTTCCTCTAGGGCTCCTTGACCCATAGGCTTACCCTTTGCTGAATCGGGAGCTTGCGCATGTTCAGTTGAACCAGGTAGTTTGGGGACGTAACTCAAGGCCCGTTGGGCAATGCCGAGTTTCAATTTTGATTTGAACTTTACATTGTAGACATGGTCAGTTGAGTGAGGCTCTTATGACTTTTAGCAAACCAGCTGTGTTTGGATAAATAAATAAATAAATCCATGTATATTTTTGGCTCTCTGCTTTTCTTTGTAGGCCCACAGACTTTGAGTAAAGCAGTGAGGCGTATAGATCTGATCCCGCTGATCAATTTTGCTTCGCCCCTGAGCACAACGCATAGAACATCTGGAGAAGCTAGGGGCTCAAAAAGGTTCGAATGTTCCATGACACAGGTGCAGAGAAAAAGGAGAAGAAAGTAATAAGTAATATGATAATGCGACGAGGCAACTAAAGTAAAGAAACGTGGAAGTGTAAAGCAGGTAAGATCTCATGGAAGTCCAAACGCCCGGGTAGCGCAGGTTGCCTTGGCGGGTTAGGCAATTTGTTTATAAATTATTAAACTACTGCCAATGTTTCCCCTCTTTCTTTTGTAATCTATATAAGTTTGGTGTCCAAAATTAAATGAATCTGAGGAAATGTGAGCCTATAACCTGTTCTTTTCTTTTCTTTTCTTTTCTTTTTCTTTTTCTCTCTTTTAGCATTGGCTGAAGTTTACCAGATGAAGTGAAATGGAGCCATTATTTCGTCGCAAGGAGGCGACCACCCGAACCTGTTATTCGGTTAGCCCACCGCTATCCCATCGTCCACATTCTACTGGTGGCACTCTAGAGTCCATCAGTAGTCACGGTAAGGGAGCAATTAAAAGTCCCATTCGCACCACTATAAACAATATCGGCAAACGCCGTAGGGATAGCTTCCGCGTCTCCCGACTTCCGCGACAACTGTCAGCATCGGCCTGCCACCAGATGAAGATAAAGAATGATTGTATACCCAGACGGGAAATAAAAACCCACCAAGATTTCGCGACGCGTCCGGAACTGCAACGATCATTCACAAGCCCTGTTGTCGGTCATGCCAATACCGTGGACAGTCAAAGAGACAACCAAAGCTCTGAAAACCAAAATGAGCTTCATCATACACAACCTCAAATCAAAGAACTAATAGAAAACGAAGATGTGGATATGGCGGAGGCGGTTGCTCAGGAAGCACAGCCCTATCAGATGTTTAAACAACTTGAGACCCATTCCATCACAGAAGAACAACTGATCAACGAAGTGAAGGGGATCTACAAGGGTCTAGTCATGGTGGAGAAAAAATGCATTGAAATCGACAAACAGCAGATGGAATCAAAGGCCGAATTATCGACACTCCAATGGCAGGCCCTTGGGTCGGCGCACAAAACGCTTCTCTACGAACATCACGACTTTCTTCTAGCATCTCAACATCCATCAGCCGGACCAGTCTTGAAACATCTTGCTGAAAAGTACGCCATGCCAGCGCGAATGTGGCGGTACGCAATTCATTCCTTCTTGGAACTGATGCGCCAGAAGCTTCCAGGCTCGATAGAGTATATGCTCGATTTTATATATTTCTCTTACTCGATGATGACACTCCTGCTGGAGAGTGTCTCTGGTTTCAAAGTGACGTGGATTGAATGTTTGGGCGATTTGGCCCGCTACCGAATGGCCGCTGAAGAATTCGATAAGAGAGACCGTGATCTCTGGGCTGGAGTGTCCAGGTATTGGTATAACCAAGATGCAGAACACACTCCAGAAACCGGACGCATCCAACATCATCTTGCCGTGCTGGCTCGCTCAGATGTTCTTCAGCAAATCTTCCACTACACAAAGGCATTGATCAGTATACGCCCTTTTCCCAATGCGCGAGATAGCATGGTCCAAGTGATCACCCCGCATATGAACGTGCCCACTAAGAAGCAAAATCTGATTACTTCTTTTGTGGCTGCCCATGGTGCGCTTATCACCCAGGCCCCGGCCGAGGAGTTCGTTTCTCGGAGTAGTTGGTTCCTTTCGACTTTACAAAGGGATATCAACCATTTGGGCCGGCAAGGACTCCAGGGTGTTCAGATAGTATCTTGTAATATCGCCGCGATATTTCAATATGGACACGAAGATGGAGTTATGGCCAAAGACTTCCCATTTAAGAACTGCACCGCGTCAGCAGAAGATTACAGATTGTCGATGGAGTGGGCATCTGGTGCGACGCCGATTAAAGCTACATATACAGATATCTCATCTCAGCTTGCGTTTCGAGCGAGCTCTCTCGCATTCCACACTTTGATCGTCATGCTTGGTCAATCAGGTGACCCAAACATGTACCCGGGCGTGCATATCTCTATGGCATTCGTGTGGTGTCTCACACTCAATCCGGCTGCGATCCAACGTCTTGAGCCGCTGGTTCCGTGGATGGCAGTTGCATCGTACCTGAACGGCTTGTTTACACCGGATACCGACCTATCCAAAATTGAAAATGAATTATTTCCGCTGCTGGAAGATACAGCAGTAAAGCAATTACCGGAGGATTTTTTGATCAGAGGACAGGCTTGGAGCAGGCTTTATTACCCGGAGAAATTCTTCGAGGGGGCTCCTTGTGAGGACGAGAGACCATCGATCGAACAGCCTTCTACAGTGATTTCTAGATTACATCGATGTCTCTGGCTGGGAGTGCGGATTGCAACTGTCTGTCTTGCCCTTCAATGTTTCATTACGTTTTATCAAACCGAACTGACCACCACTTCTCGCAGTTCACTCGCTGGATCACGTACGACCCGACAACACGAATATTCACGCCGACTTGGTTAGCACACAACTATGCGCCGATTGCTGAATCTACCAACTATCTCAGTGGCAATTTGTACTCAGTGGTAACCCAGCCAGCGCAAGCAGATCAAGAAATGCAAGAAGCCTGAAAGATGGTCGTAACCACCGGCTCTGACCATTGCCGTGAGTCTGACTAAGTACTGAGTACCCGACTCTTGACGGGAATCATTCAGAGCTGGTGGAAATTCAGAAGTTTCATCCTTTTTTTCTCCCCATGGCCACTCCACTTCACTCGATCTGTGAGTAAGTGTCCACCACAGGCCCTTTCGTTTCCCGTACGAAGCCCCAGAATGGAGTTCCTTTCGTTCTTGATATCAGGTAGAAATCAAGAGTCAGCCACGACTACATGACAGACAGGAGTATCAAACCATCTGAACCGCCCATCTGGAATACTCCCGAGACTGGACTGTTCCGGGCTTCATTCCGAAGTCTTGCCGTGAATCCATTGGATTGGCTATCCTGGGCTTAGGGTTTCTGCCTGCCTACCTGGCTGCCTGCCTGACTCAATTTCTCCCTGGTTCAATGCCTTCCTGGCTCAATACCTTCCAGGCTCAAGGATACCCTCAAGATCTTTCCATAGCTTTCCTCAGTACCCATGAATTAGGATAAATTTTTCTTTCTAAGGTTATCTGAGCTCTCTTGTTTGGATGGGAACCTTTGGCTCATTTGTTTCTGGATCAGTCTTGTGTTGACCTGATCATGGTTCAGAGTTGTTACAAAGAAGCAGTGCTGGATTCTGATGGGGTTGAGATAGGTATGTTTGTGGTAATGTGCCAAGGAACAAGTCACAGTGGAGTTTATCTAAGATGAGAAGAAAATTAAAGGAATCACAATAATAACCATTACAGGACTCGTAGTTGCTTTTGTGTAGGTAAATATGTATAATTTGATAAACTCCTTCCCCATCCCCAGGTGGTTTTATTGTCTCTTGCTTTGCCTTTTCGCCTTTTGCTTTCGACCTTGTTGCTGTCGTAAGTATAATCCCTTCCTGTTCTGAATAGTTGGGACGATGCTCCTTGTGCCGTCTCTCGGGGACCAAGGCAATGGATTTCTCACTGTCTTTGGCCAGCTAGAAGCATCAGGGATTTTCCTAGCATAATCAAGCACTTGTCTGAGGAACGGCCTTGCCCCTAAGAGATAACCTCAGTGATAATTGCTTGAGAAAAAATCAAACCTTGTCAATTGTAGTAACGTCCTAGATTCCTTGTTTCGAATGCAGACAATGCGACAATAATGCGACAAAGTCCGATTTGATCCAATGTACACGCGTATAAACGCAACATGAATACGTGCAAAAATCAATAAACGACAGTTTTAAAAGTGTCTAAAATAAGACTATTGACGAGTAAGCATCAGAAATCAAAGGTAGTGGCCCCGGGTGTGGAGTTGCTGTTTATTTCGGGAGCTTGCGCGTTGCCGAAAGGCCAAGCTGGCGATTACTTCAACATTCCCCTCCCCTCTTTCTTTTATTTCTCTTTACTATATACCTAGGTATAGACATAGATGGAGCTCAAGTTTTGTCTCTCAATTCTATGAATCAGCAATTCATTGGCTGAAGTGTTTGCCTCTCTCCTTCGGGCATTCGCGTTTCTCCCTTCTCCGCGTTTGAATTCACAATGGCAAGTTGGGGCGAAGTATGTCGCGAATGCGTCAATACCGTTGTTCAAGTCCCAATTGAGATTCTACTTGCGGCTGTTATAGCCACCCTTCTCGGATCATTGGTTCTGGTAAGTTCACATATTTCCCCGCTCATAAAGCCAGATCGCGGTACCGTCATCATCCCAATTGCAAAACACTAACGTGATATCTTACACAGTTCTTCGTGTTTATATTCTTCGTCGCTCCAGTCCCTCGAGACCCCCTCCTAGAAGAAAAGACCTACAGAACCCTCTCCAAAGATGGAACAGTCACAACCCCCGAACCCCTCCCGAGCTGGCTCGACCAATTCAACGCAACAACCCCCAAACCCGCAATCGCCCCAGCCGACCTCTTCATGTCCGTCGTAATTCCCGCCTACAACGAAGAAGACCGCCTAAGCGGCATGCTGGAAGAGGCAGTAAACTACCTGGAACGAATGTATGGCACAGCAACCCAGCCCTCGATCGAGACGCGCTCGATGCGCAAACGCAAACCAGACACAACAGAGTCCACAGACTCGCCAGACCGCGGGTGGGAAATCATTCTCGTCTCAGATGGCTCCACAGACGCCACGGAAGACGTCGCCTTCCGCTTCGCGCGCGATCACCAGCTCTCCCTCCATCCCAAGGGAACCGCTGGCCCGTGGACGCCGCAGGCTGCCGAGGGCGTCCATATCCCACCTGGGACGATCCGCGTCGTTACACTGACGCGGAATCGCGGGAAGGGTGGCGCCGTCACGCATGGCATGCGTCATGTGCGGGGGCAATATGTTGTTTTTGCAGATGCGGATGGCGCGAGTAAATTCGATGATCTTGGGAAGCTTGTTGGGGCTGCGAGGGATGTTGAGGATAAGAAGGGTCGTGCGGTGGCTGTTGGCTCGCGCGCACACATGGTTGGTAGCGAAGCTGTCGTTAAGGTGAGATTTTATTTTATTTTTTCTCTTTCTGATGGGGTTTTTGGAATGTGCAAGGCTAACGATTACTAGCGATCTAAGCTTCGCAATTTCTTGATGCATTCTTTCCATTTGATCTTGTGGCTGATGACGCCGCCTAAGACTGCTACTGTGAAGGATACGCAGTGTGGTTTCAAGCTTTTCTCGCGTGGGGCGCTGCCTTATATTGTGCCGTATATGCACTCCGAGGGCTGGATCTTCGATGTGGAAATGCTCATGCTCGCTGAATTTGCGCATATCCCTGTGGCTGAGGTGCCTGTAGGATGGAGGGAGGTCAAGGGTAGCAAGCTGAATGTCTTGCGTGACAGTATTGGCATGGCCTGGGGATTGGCCGTTCTGCGGGCGGCTTGGTCGATGGGTGTGTATAGACAGCGATGATAGAGTCTGAGACCTGGTTTTTTTGGGGGTTTATTTTGTTCGGCTTTATTTTTTCTTCACGGCGAATACATTGCATTGCATCTTGAGCTTTAGGCGATTGGCTTTGATGCCGGATTGGGGATACGTTCTCTCAGGGCGGTTGCCTTAGCTGCACTTCTCTTTTGTGTCTGGAAAACCCTCGCTAGAAATGCATGATGACGACTGTGCAAATCAAATCGGGAATGCAGGGTATGGTAAGGTTAGAGCTTGACGATCCTTGTGCAACTTTATCTTTTGAGTATATGTTTGATGCAAGTACTTTGCAGGTATGTTTCATAGAAATCTACTCTGTTGTCTCGCTTCTTTGCTTTGCAATTTATGTCTTCGGACACCCCTCGGCTTCGGCCAACTATAAAATCGAAATGAACGCCGAACATTGGATTTCTTTCGGCCCCCAAGAACCAAGCACAAAATGTGATTTACCAGACAATCGTCAATTTGAGCATATCTCCAAAGCCGTTGTGCAACCCCGAGCTGCAGTTCAACTCCCCTCATCAGGGTACACTGCAGTAGGGGATCGGTCCAAGGGTGGCCAGTGTGTGACAGTAACTATTGGTTGCTATGCCTGGAATTGCAAATCATACTTTCAGAATGGCGATCTTGAGCTACGCGAGTACAGTACAATTATATCACAAAGTGGATGTAAAGCTCCTAGTGGAGTTCTCATCTTCTCATCACATCTCCACTTCAACTACCGGCATACCCGCAAAAATGATCGTGGAGGGGACGATCTTCATCGATCATGCAAGATACTACAAATTTTTACTAGACAGACGTCATCGGTATGAGCAAATGCTGATTTGACCTATGTTTGATTTTAGGAACACACCCGACTCGAGTAAGTAATCGAGTGGAGAAGGCGCATCAGATTGAAGTTTGCCGACCCTTACGGCGTCCCTGATCTCGGCGAAGTGCTCATTGTAGTAATAGGGTCTTACCTACGGTGTATGGTATGTTGGGATCGCGATCAGCCGGTGTGGTATATAAGGCAGCTATGGGACGTGGATGTGGTCTGATTCTTACGTTTCCAACGTTGGTATATTATCCCATTTGTTCGCGAAGTTATCCCTTGATAAATTTCCGTGATCAGATCCCGATCAATTCCACAAGACATCTTGAAACAAATAAAGTCCAAGCTTTGAAGAGTTTGCGTTGCCGGTTCTCATTTTCGAGTCGAAAATTTTCTGACGGTGGCGACTCATACTTCCCGAGTGGTACGGTTCTCTTTCTTTATGACCGGAATTGATAGCTGTGTTCAAGCTACAAACAAATTTCAATTGAGATGGCATCAACACAAAAACCAAACTGTGACACAATAACATCGCCTCTCCTCCAACTTCCAGCAGAGCTACGTCTCAAAATCTACGAATATGCCCTCTCCGTACCAAACGAGTACCTGGAGAAACCAATGATCGTAGTAGACGATCGCGGCAAAACATTTACATCTCGTGGCCAATACAGAGCCCTAAAAATGAATCCTCGCTGGGAAGGGGACGACGGCACCACTCGCAAACTTCTAGCAGTGAATCGCCAAATCCACGACGAAGCAGAAGACTACCTTTACTCAACGCATACCATCTTCTTCCGCAACTCCTTCAATCTAGACCGCCTAGATGAATTCCTGGATACGCTGAGCGCGACAGCACGCGCCCGAATCCACAGCGTGGGCTTCGAAGTCTTCTTCTTCGTGCATACGCAGAACGGCGTGCCGAAGCGCACGCTCCGAGAATACGAGCACGCTGGCCGGACTCTCTCGCAGAAATTGCCCTGCTGGCATAGTGCACTGCTGTATCTCGATCCGCGCTTCTATTACCCTTCTGCTAATGTTGGGGGTCGGGATCTCACGGCGCGAGGGGTATTTGATCTTGCGACGCGTTTCGGGGCGCTTTGTAAGGATGTGAGTTTTATTCCGTTACCGAATGGGGACCAGCATCTTCTTGAAGAGGCTCAGCAGTTTGTTTGGAGGAGTCGGTCGCCGCCTCGATCATTGGATGATCGGCGGGTTATCAAGGGTTGTTCTTCTGCCGATTCGAAGAAATTGGTCACGCCAAGCCGGTTTCGGTGTACGTCATCTGTTTTATGATTCTTTTGCTTTTCTCTTTTGGTGCATCTGCATTGCTATTGCGCACGGCTGATATCTTTTCTGAGGGGGGTTGGTCTCGTGTTTTAATGGGAGTTGTCCTGCGCTATGACGTTCCAACGCCGATTGGTCTGAAAGGGGGATTATCCCGGTCAACTGTATGTCATTGGAAGAATTTGTGCATGTTTGGCGCAAATGGCGGGAAATAAGGGCGTTCTGATTTTTTTCTAATCTCACTGGTGCGTTTTTCTTGTTTTATATGGTTCGATTCCAGGATATATATCTCGTGGAGTTGTATGTAGAGACCAAACAAAGAACTAGAGGTACGATCTACAAGATCATATACCTAAGTAGATAAGTGATATCAGATCTTCATCGATTATACAATATATGATGTGGTTGCACATTAGTGTTCTTTATCTACTTGGAGAAGAAATATATTTTGACGTCATTCAATTGTTCACGGACTGACATGTTTCTAGATTCTAGTTTTCTGTTCATGTTTCATTTGACAGTTTTGAGTGATTATTCATTCTAGGATTAAACCTTGGAACAATGATTTAATTCATGTAACCTCTTCTCTTCTCCATTTTCTCCATTTCCCCAGAGTCTAGTGTGTGTGTCCACGGGTGTGTGTGGGGATGACTCAGTTTACTTAACAACACAAAACTCCCGAGGTTGTAAATTACTCCACTCTCTCTTGACTCCTCCACATGTCCCTTTCACTTCTTCTTTGGTCCCTGAGACTTGTACCTGAAGGCTACCCAATATAAGCCCAACCAGTTCACCCCCAAACCCGCCGGGGTCAGGCTTCACATGCGTATCGGGAACGTCGTACACACTTCCGGCCCGCATAAGCTGCAGCTGGACCGAATTGAGTGATTATTCGTGTTTGACCGCTTCTCTAGCTCCACTGGTTGTTTGTAGCCTGGATCTTTGAAAAAGCCTACAAATCTGTGCATGTTGGCACTGTGTTCGCTTGGTAAAATATTGAGGATATATCAAACGCCCTTATCGCAATCGCTATTTTCATTATCTACGGAAAAACATCTCCACCGCTATGAAGTCCACAAAGCTTCCAGATGGCCACGGAAGCCTCTACAAAGAAGTGCGCTTCTCTCCTTCCGAAACCCCTGCCCGCCGCACAAAATCGGTCTCTGCTGCTTTCCCTCCGATTATCTCAGGATACGGCCGAACCGCATTCCACGACTCCGCGCTGCTAAACTCTTTCGCCATGGACACCTCCTACATTGACCAATCGCGCGCACTACTTCAAAGCCAACGAGTGAACTTCGAGACGGAGAGGACATTATTTGCACAGGAGAGACGATTATGGGAAAAAGAGCGCGCATTGCTTCGATCAAAAATCACCGAGCTGGAGGCGATGGTGAAGGACCAGGGGAACAAAAGAAACCATAAATTGGGGCCAGATGCGGCCAGACTCGTGCTCGGCGCAGCACAACTCAACAATAGAAGTGGTCTCACAGCCCAGGTGTGGGAGGGTTCAAGTCCAAACAGCCAACCAACAAGGGTATTCTTCGATCATGAATCTCCAGATCAAGGGCATCTGTCGCCGATGTCTGAAAGTGGGAAACCGCCGTCCCTTGATCGGGCCCTTTCACCCCAAGGACAGCTCGTAGATCCATCTGGAGCACCCGTCAGCTTGCCCGTGCCAATCGAAAAGCTCGACAGCACCCTAGACGGCATCACACTCAAATCGACTGCATTGCCACCTGGTGTGGTCGCTCGAGTGATCACGCCGCCCTCCCCGTCGCCCCTGGAAACTGTACACTCTGAAACCGCCCCTGCGACACCTGCAAGGCCCGGAATGGAGCATCGAAACAGTTTCAAGCTCAAGCTGTCAGAATTAGGCCCACCCGATGAGAGATTACTCCGTAATGCAGGACACACCCCGATGGAAGTCATCGAGGACGTTGATAGCCAACGCTCCACTAAAGAAGGTTCTCCCCTTGAGGTTGCCGACCAGAGCGAGGAGGCCCCTATTGCGCCCGTGGCAACCAATGTCAATCAACCCTCCGAGAACCAGATCTCCTACTTTCCGGATCTGCCTGATCAGCCAGATGATCCCGCTCTGAAGGGGCCTCTTGGTCTTATCAATGATGAAGAGCACGATAAAGATTTTTTGAATGAGTTAGATCAAAAACTCCTAGATCAAAAACTCCTTGTGCAGGCGAAGAATATACTCGGCAGCTCGGATGCATCGGCAGATCCCAATGAGTCTGATCCCGAGACTGAGTTTCCCACAGGCGACAGGGAGCCTGGGATCAAGTTCAGGAAATCCACTAATTTTGGCACAGCATTTGGTATTTCAAATCTGAGTTGAATCTAAATGAACGCTCAATATACGCTTTGACCTTTTTTGTGATCTATACAATGTGTTGTTGGATCCCCATATGTTTCTTTTCTGGCCCCATATCATCTGCATATCCCAGAGATGTCACAGTTTCCTTGTTTTTTCTTATTTCCTGGCGAAATACCTCATGAGATTATGATTTATCCTGATATGTGCAATATAACCTCAATTTTTTTCAATTGTTCCAGTTGTTTGACTTTTCCGGTCAGGTTTCTCTCTGTTTCTAGGGTTACCTGGTTTGACAGATACCCTAGCCCTAGTAACTTTGCGATTCGGTCTCTTGTCAGTAGATGTTGAAGTTCCTTGCATGTGATGGATGGGATTGGTTTCATTCTCCTATCTTGATTGGTCCCTTTCAAAGTTCTCCTACAGGAGAATTTTAATCCTTAGGAGCCTTATTGACGCTCCTTGCATCATTGCAACCTTGCTTCCCATTCGGTCCCACGTGTTGACTTTTCTCTATAGTGAGCACTCTAATTCACGCTAGATGATGAATTCCGCCAATCATCTCCCACATGATCTTCGACAGCACGGATGCTCGGACTCTGGCTTGCGCATAAGCTTTTTACATTCGCTAAGGCCATCTATGGGTCTTTGAGCTGCAGCGCCGTGCTAGTGAACCATGTTGCCTGCCCCAATTTCCATAATCTAGGTTCCAAAGTCCTCTAAGACTCAATGTGTCTCATTCCTTCCATTCGGCACCATCCGGGGCCTTGTGCCTTGCAGATCATTGCCCTTGTGGCTTTTCTTAGATCTCAGTGCCACTAAGGACTAGTTCGCGCCTTGCAGAAACCTCCCTATCTGTTCCTATCTGTTCTTGCATACGGCCCTTGGCTCTCCCCACGATACTCCCCCAGTGTATAGATGGCACAAGCCTCGAAAACTACATAAGGATGCATCTTCACGCCTCCATCTTTGTTCTTCATCCTCATCAATCACAGTCTTTTACAGTCTCTTGACAGCCATTCGCTCTTCTCTTTCTCACTCTCTAAAACAATCTTTCAATCTCTTTCAACTCAATCGCTCTATCTTCGGATTCGTTACATCAAGCACACTCTCTATACACTTTTATTTGTTATCATCAAAACTACCGCAAAAATGGTCTCCACCACTATCAACTTCTCTGGCCTCATGTGCCTCTTCCTCACTCTCGGCCCTGCTACCGTTCTCTCAGCTCCTGCTCCGCAGATACCCGGTCTCCCAGTGCCCGACATCATCAACCACTCTGAGACCACCAACGAAGGCGGCAACAGCGAGTTCTCTGCCGGCAGCGGCGTCAATGTCGGCATCCCCGGCGGCCCCTCCGTCAATGTCGGAGAAGGTGTCCACAGCTCTCACCGCGGCCCCTGTGGTCCTCTTGCTGGTGACGACAAATCCGCCGGCGCAGGCGTCAATGTTGGCATCCCTGGCGGACCATTTGTCAACGCTGGTGAAGGCGAACATGAACACCACGACGGCTACCCTTGCCCCGAGCCTCCAGTGGTGATTGTCCCCACCACCACTGCTTCCGTCCAAACCTGGGCTCCTGTCATCGTTCCCACCAACTACCCTGCCGCTCCCGTCATTGTTCCTACCAACTACCCTGCCGCTCCCGTCATTGTTCCTACCAACAAGCCTGCCGCTCCCGCTCCCATGGTGCCAACCTACACCACACCCATCTATGTCCCCCACACGACTCCCGCCGCCTACGCTCCCGCCGTTCCCATCGTCAAGCCATCCACTCCTCTCATCCCCCAACCTGCTTCTGCTCCTTCCGCCTCGCCCTCTCACTCCACCATGCCCGTCTTCAACGCAGGCTCATCCCTCGCCCCTGCATCCGTTCTAGCCGTGGCAGTTCCCGTCATCCTGGCTTTCTTCCACTAGAATTCCATCTGGCGAATGATATGGCGTAAACGAACCGCGCGAGTGTCGAGCCGCCTGTCCGCGACAGGGTGGTATCGTCTATCTTGTCTATGCTTATGATTGATCGACGATTGATCGGACTTGTGAATCATTCTTGCTTTTGTTGTCTTGTTACTTGATCGTGTACACCCTTTCACTATATTCTTCCTTGTTTACTTTTTATAATGCTGCTTCGAGGCTGGTGTACTCACCGGATATCATGTACCATCTGTGCTCGTGTATCAGGGCCGGATTCTCTATTTACCTATCTGTTCGATTACTTACTCTTATTTATCATTGTTGAGGGGCTTCGGTGCCAGGCGTGCTTTGCACTCAGGCGTTTTTCTGTGGTTACTTTTGCATTTTGTTTTTGTTTTCCTATTATACTCAGTGAGAATGTATGGCTCTTCTTCTAGTAATCATTTCCTTGTAAAAGTCGCAACATTGTAGCTAGGTAAGAAGTGGATTATCTCATTCTTTCACATCTTGCAATAGTTCTAAGAGAAAGTGTGTTTATCTAGTCCAACAATTATATGTAGCCAAATTAGCTAATCTATGGCTCATCAAGGCAATAGCCTCCATCCTAGCCGAAAAATGAATAGAAGTGGCCCAAGAACCATTCTTGATCAATCCTCATTCCCCGCAGCCCAAGCTTTCCGCATAATTTCTAGGCACCCGCAGAAATGTTGGCGGTAGAATCCTTCACCCCAGTCTCACCTCGGCTCGGACGACCATGACTGAAAGCAATGTTCAGCTTTTCATAATCCCAGCCACGGGCGAAGAACAACACAGCAAAGCTCAAAACAGGCACCATCAACACGTCAAGTACACCAAAGAAGATAAAGCCACCGGTAACACCAAGTACATTGCCGCCATCAGTCAAACCAAAAGCGATGGGATATAGCACCCACAACAAATTCAACCACCCCGCCAGCAAAGTATAGTCTCGTTCAACACCAACCAAGGCCGCAGCCTCACGACTCTCATTGATGGTACTCATGGCGAGAATGAGCCACGCAAATGTCCCAAACGCAAAAAACCCCCACTTGTAGCCTGTGGTGGTGTATGCTGCTGCGAGGTAGCTTATCACCCAATACCACGCGATAGCGATGTTGCAGACTATAGTGGTCCAGGAAACGCCAGATACGAGTCCTAGTCCGAGAATGAGCGATGGAAAGGCAGCGAGCCAGTTTATGTATTTGGTATAGAACATTTGGCGGACGACGCCATTGCCCGAGTTATCGACTTGCTGGACGGCACTCCAGCCAAGATCGGATGCTTGGGCGTAGTAGGTCATGGCACCAACTAGGAGAGCGAAGGTGAAGAGATAGTGGAAGACTCTCTCGCTTTCTTTTGCTGCGAAGGAGAGCACTAGGAGGATAATCTGCATTCAATGTGTATGTGTGAGTGACGTGGGTAAGGGTAAGGTACAATCATGTTAGGATTGGTGCTCAGGGTACAGAGAGTAGAGGAATACCCACGAATGAAAGAACATAGATGGCTGTGATGGCCCAGAGCCAATCGGACCCGTGCACAGAGAGCGCTTCGTCAACGCCCGTGACGGGATTTAAATTGAGAGCGGTGTTTGCTCGTCCAATGAGACTCATCTTGCGATCTGGGAGGAATTTGGGGCTGTATGATCTCTTCTTGAGATTCACCCACGAGTGCAAGATATGTGTAAGAGTATCACCAGACAAGTATGAATATGGATGGAGAGAGCATCGACGAGCAAAGGGCGGCACCATCTTATATTAATGGCACAAACACTTTGGTTCTGCGAGGAGATGTTTGTGAAGCAAGTAGATACTATCGGCATCACGGTCAATCGGTCCCCGTGATGCCGACATAGAGCACATTGCACTGTAAGATGATGGCATTGCATTGAGCTAGCTGATTGGTAAGTTAGTGCGATAGAAAGTAAAGCTTCTACATGGTTGTCTCAGGGAGAGAAAGTCTGCGCTGGATTTCAAATTAATTTCCAAGATAGCTATATTATTGATTATTCAACTCGAATTTTTGGCCCCCAAGCTAGTTACTCGGGAAATAGTTTATTGTCGCGGGTTGGAGCCTACAGTGAAACTTTTCTCCGACTATTTCCCCGAGACTCTTGACCAGTCTCTATTCATATTCAATACATTTAATATGTATATGTAGCTATTCATTTCATTTCTTTATTTGTCAAATAATTTATTCAATTGTAGTTCTATCTTTATAGAGCGGTAAAAAGTCTCATTATTATACACTATTGTGCGGCAGTGCCTTCAGCGCTCTCTCTAAACAGCTCACTCGTTTTAGATATACACGACCGGGGTAGCAATTCCAAATAGCTTTCCTGGTAATTATTGACATTTTTTAGTTCTCTGAGAATAAGGAATAGCTCCCTGAGACGGCTTTGAAATGGCTCGCCAGTATGCATGTTGGCGTAGAGAAACTCAGCGCACAAAAAGAGTGGCATGGGCATCAGTGGATGGATCTACCGCAAATAGTTAGCAGGCTATGGTTTAGTGCGGATGTGAATGGCCTACCTTGGCACATGGTAGATCACGTAGTCTCGAGGCGAGACAGATTATGTTTGTAGAAGCTTCAAGGGCTCGGTTTTGATGATTAAACAGCTCACCAGTGGCTTGTATTTCGTCGTCGAAGGTGATTGTAGAGTTCATCATGGTTTTGCAAAAGTATATCACGGTAGCTTGACCAAGGATGCTGGCAAATAGCATCAGAGGGCTGTAGGCATCCGCGGAGTGCGACAAGACCGGAAGTCTTGTCGTTAGGAGGTTTTCCAGCCACAGATGCTGCCCTGTCCAGTCTAACGCCATACCTCCGTAGACCTTGGATATGTGGTATTGCTGACTTTGGAGCAAACTACGCCCGCAGATAGTAGCTAAGATGATACATTCGTTGAACGACGATCGAACTTTGAGATCAGGGTCTGTTATGGCTTCCGATAGGAAAGGTCCCAGCTGATGGTGCCCATTTTGAAATTCTGTGTCTGGAGCTGGAAGTCGAGTGCAGATCTGGGAACAGTCAGATGAGTCTCTTTCTCGGTGAGATCTGTTTTCGTGCGGGCTTCTTACCACATGCTCGTTCAATGTGATGGGCCAGTCATCGCGTATACTGATCATATGATCAAGGAAATAGGCCATCCAGAACACCCGGCGTCTCTCTTCAACCTCAATCAAGTCACCTGTCAGAGACGGGGGCGGCTCTTTTCTTTCCAACGGGCTGTCGATCTCATGATACCGCATGGCTTGGACTAAGCGGAAAGCCCGGCCAACGCTCATCCACGCCTGTCGATGGTATGTTCGCATTGATTCAAATATTACTACAAGCACCCATGCTTGTGCAAACTCCGTAGTCACGTTGCTATCGTTATTGGCCTCGAGACTGAGACGCTCCAGCATCTGCTTTGTCTTTTGATAAAGTGGATCGACCATATCGCGGAACTGAGTTGACAGAAGGGAAGCCAAAGTCCACATAGCATATTGCAAACACGTTCGCGATGCTGTCTTAGTAGTAGATTTGGACCAGGACAGATAACGTCTCTGGTGGAGAATGGGAATTGATTGGTGGACACGATCCAAGTAGAGCTGATCT
The DNA here is from genome assembly GCF_028829465.1 of Penicillium soppii. Lineage (NCBI taxonomy): Eukaryota > Fungi > Ascomycota > Eurotiomycetes > Eurotiales > Aspergillaceae > Penicillium > Penicillium soppii. Next base: position 4,790,512 of record NW_026643235.1, on the reverse strand, counting down.
CTGGCAGGTTTGTTAGTGTGGTCATATACATTTTCTATAGGGATGTTGCTTACAATTCAGTCCGCAAAACACCAGTGAGAGGGATATAATTACTAGTAAGCGGCAAGGGGAACAATGAAGACAATCCATCAGAATCAGAAGCTGGGTTAGATAGGAAGCCAAAAGGCTGAGGCTGAATCTCCGGAACAGAAGGCGCCGCCGTGGGCTTGCACGGCTCCGTGGTATTGAGTGGTTGTCGGTCCTCTAGAATAGCTTCCAATTGCTCGACTCGACCTTTGAGCGCCTTCAGATGACCTTTCTTTGGTCCTCGAGTCCCTCGATGTGTGATTTCACACACATTGTCTGTATCCCGACAAACCCCACATTGCGGTTGCTGCCCGTCGCAGCGCAGCTTGCGGCGTCGGCACTCGTCACACGCTGGACCTAGGCGCTGATGTTCGCCCGTCGCACTCGTACGCAGGGACATTACTTCTTTGGAAAATGGCGGACTTTCTTTTATTTTCTTCTTTTCCCTGGAGATGATTATGGGGCTAGTGCCGGTGGGTTAATAATGGGGAAGAGAGGAGGTAATCTATTGGGCGGACTGCATGATTCCAAAACACGTTAGCAAATGACACCCCTGACGTCCATCCAAGTCCACAATATAAACGCGACGATGTACGCAACAGAGGCAATCTACTGAGTAGAGGAAGCGAAAATAATTGAAAATTCAGTTTCCCGTAAGCTAATCAACGCCAAACTCATGTCATGTCATGTCATGCATATCACATATCGGGAAATTGGGATAGGGGAGGAAATCACAAAATACATTCTGCCCGAGAAATATAGGGGAATAGAAAGCAAGGGTTTGTAGCAACAAGCCTCGAAAATAAAACTATACGCCCATAGTAAAGTCATGCTCAATGCCCGGTGTCACACTGGCAATGAATTTGAGGAACACAACCAGGTACTGGTCCACCCGGATAGCAACTTGTTCTTCCTCGTCGTGCTGCAACATCTCCCACTCATCTCCGCCATGCTGACCCTGTGGATGGTCAGCGAGGGAAAGGTTCCTCGTTTCATCAACCAAGCCTTCGAGTCCACTCCCACCTGCGCGCAGAAGTCGGTTCGCTTCTTCGCGTGACTGTGTTTGTTTAAGTTTATCACGGCGGAGCTTGAGCGCGGCATCGGCGCGATCCAGAAGGGTCTTCATGACAGAGGCATGGCGGCAGGGATGCACGCTGGCCATCTTGACACTGCCCTCGAACCAAGGGAAATCTTCTAGCGTCACGGTCTTGTCTTTGTAGTCGCCGACAATATCTTCCATCATCAGGTGCGGAGGAAGGGGTTCTGACGCCGATAGATACCCGGAAAGGTAGAGACGAGGTGTGCGGTAGAAGTTAGAGTATGTAATGTAAAGGGTATAAGTGCGGAGAGATCTGCAGACGGAAGTCAGTCGTTAGCAAGACGCCTAGGTAGGGAATGAACGATAATGTGCGATATGTATACGCACTGTGTGGTACCCGACTGCCCGGCCGGTTCGCGAATAATGGCTTCCTCGTCATCATCGTCATCCTCCATATCGGGGATGTCATCGTCATCGTCATCCTCCTGTTCGCCCAAGTTGCCGGATTCATCCACAGTCCGAACGTCGCGAATCCGAGCTTCCTGCTTATCCTGGTCACCGGCAGTATCGCGACCTCCAGCAGTCCGCAACCACCCATCCTCTCCATCGCCAGCCGCGGCGCTCTCGCCCCCATCACCGCCCGAGAGGAAGTCCCTCACTATCTCATCTTCTAGCCCTGCATCTCCGGCGAAGTTATCGTTCAATCTTCGGTGGCACGGCACGCCGCGGGTGACTAGGAACTGCTTCCCGGGTGGGAGGTAAGAGACACGTTTTGCTGGACTCGATGCATCGGCCCAAGACCATGTGGGGAACTTGTAGACGAGATAATCTCCAGCGAGAACGAACTCCTCGGGGGTGATTTGACCGGTGTTTCGGAAGGTTGAAGTGCGCGACACTGGCGCCAGGCGATCCCGCCAGGTTGAGAGTGTAGAATGTAAAATATTCATAGTGATGTTGTGAGAAGAAAGTGTGGAATACGGGAACTCGGTGGGGGGGAATCATTTAACGATAAGCAGGTGGAGCACATGATCCGCGTCATTCTGAAGTCTGGTGAATATCTTTGAATCGCATCAGATGTTGTTGACTACAATACATAAATGTACGTATCCATTGAAATGGAAGCCCCATTAATGAAATTATTGAAGCAGTTGAGGCCAATAATAACCATAAAAACCTATATTCAAAGCCTAAATTCATCTGCAAGGCAATCCTGCTCGGGTAGGAAGCACCTATTTGTTTGGCATATGATGTCCGAAGCCTGGCTTACTTACTAAATTTATAGCCTACACATGTACGTAGGGATGTATGTATGTATGAATCAATGTATTTGATCTCTTCAACGCCTAATTCAACGCAAAGTGTTCTGGAGATACAGGGCTGTTTGCTATGTTTGCTTTCTAACCTTAACCCACCTCACCCCCGACAACTATACCATTCTATACCTTCAATGTTTTTACATAAAACATATTTTGAATAGCACCTAGCGACTGAACATACAGCGAGAAGAATTCAACATGAGACATATTCAGACTTGTTAGACACTATGCATGTTGTCGATACCGCTCCTGTTTGTTGATCGCTCCCCAGTCCTAACATCTCTCCTGAGCCCCAGATATCAACCCAAGTTAATTATTGTTTAAACCAGTCAAGTATAATAAAGGCTCTTAATACACCCAATTTGCAGCATAAATCAACAACGAACCGCTACACTCCAGTCAGGGTCCATTAATCACTCGTTATACTTCGCTACAAAGGGTCTAAAAGTTCCGCCTCCACAATCCCAGAATACCTAGTAATCTAAGTCGATCAATAACCGACGTGGAGGAGGATAAGATAATTGCCGATACAGAGTCTGACTGACGCATAGATGCTGAGCTCTTCGGCTCCACCCCCGCGAAATACAGGCTTAGCATCTTGGCAACATATCCCGGGCCACCAACGACAGTCTGTGTTACTAAATAACTCACGCTATCCTTCCAGGAATTATCCAATATGCTTGGGTAAAGCTAGTATGCCAAGCGAGTCAGTTGCCGGTGCGGAGATGCCTCGTTCGCCGATGGTTTTCTGAAGATCTATATAATCTCTTGTTTACAGCTCTCTATCATTCTCTAACTAATCAACTCGGAACACTTTTGGAAGACAAACACCCCAAACAATTTTTGCTGGACAGCAGCTGCCTCTTCAAGCAGCCATGAAACTCCTTGCAGGATTATCGCTGCTGTCTATTGTTCCTCCTTCTCTATGTGTCCCTACAGCCAGTCTGTATCAAGTAAACGATCCGACAAAGGTTGAGCAACCCTTGATCAAGCTCAAACCTCAGCAAAACCCTCTCCGAGAGCTTGTGAGCCTCGATGGTCTGTGGAAATTCGCTCTCGCGTCTGGTCCCAACGACACAGCCCAGCCTTGGACAGCTCCTTTACCCAAGGGCCTCGAATGTCCGGTGCCAGCCTCCTACAATGACATCTTTGTCGACCGGAAGATTCACGACCACGTGGGATGGGTTTACTATCAGCGCGATGTATTCGTCCCAAAAGGCTGGTCTAAAGAGCGATATCTTGTACGAGCTGAGTCTGCCACGCACGAAGGTCGTATCTATGTGAACGACCATCTTCTAGCTGGGCATGTCGGTGGTTACACGCCATTTGAAGCAGATATCACCGACTTTGTTGCCGCCGGAGAGAAGTTTCGGTTGACCATTGGTGTCAATAATGAGCTCACCCATGAGACAATTCCACCCGGAGAGATCTCAGTAGGGGAGTTCACTGGCAAGAGGACACAGACCTACCACCATGACTTTTACAATTATGCTGGTCTTGCCCGGTCTATTTGGCTTTATTCTCTTCCTCGCCAACATATCCAAGATATCACTGTTGTCACTGATGTCGACGGCAGAAATGGTCTAATCAACTATGACGTCAAAGTTGCCAACCACACGAATGGGCAGATCAAAATTTCAGTGATTGACGAAGATGGAAAGACCGTTGCAAATGCCTCTGGGGCTCATGGGACTGTTAAAATTGACTCAGTCAAGCTATGGCAACCCGGTGCCGCCTATCTCTATCAGTTCCAAGCCAACATCGTGGATACGCATGGCAAGGTGGTTGATACTTACAGTCTTGCCACGGGTGTGCGCACCGTCAAGGTCAGCGGCACAAAGTTCCTCATCAATGATAAGCCCTTCTACTTCACCGGATTTGGCAAACATGAAGACACCTCGGTGCGCGGCAAAGGACATGATCAAGCATACATGGTCCACGATTTCCAGCTCCTGAATTGGATCGGGGCAAACTCTTTCCGGACCTCACATTACCCTTATGCCGAGGAGGTCATGGATTTTGCCGACCGACAAGGTATTGTCGTCATCGATGAAACACCCGCCGTGGGCCTGAATATTGCTTTGTTAGGCTTGTCTGGGGGCGAATCACAAACCTTTACTCCGGAGGGTATCAACAACAATACCCAGGCGGCTCACAAGCAAGCAATTCGCGAGCTGATCAGCCGAGACAAGAATCATCCTAGCGTTGTCATGTGGTCTATTGCCAACGAGCCCGCATCCCAAGAAGACGGAGCACGCGAATACTTCGAACCGCTAGCTAAGCTGTCCAGGAAGCTTGATCCAACCCGTCCGATTACATTCGCCAATGTCGGCATGGCAACGTTTGAGAAGGACCGTATCTCTGATCTCTTTGATGTCAGTTGTCTGAACCGGTATTTCGGGTGGTATTCCGAGACTGGGGACCTGGCAGAAGCCGAAGTAGCCCTTGAAAAGGAGCTTCGGGGCTGGGAAGAGAAGTTCAATAGGCCGATTATCATGACAGAGTACGGTGCGGATACTATTGCCGGGTTCCATTCCGTTCTTGGTCTGCCTTGGAGCGAAGAGTTCCAGACTCAGATGCTTGATATGTATCATCGGGTGTTTGATCGCATTGGATCTATGGCTGGTGAGCAGGTTTGGAACTTTGCTGATTTCCAGACTACTATTGGTACTATGCGGGTGGACGGTAATAAGAAGGGTGTTTTCACAAGAGACCGGAAGCCGAAGGCAGCAGCACATGGCTTGAGGGCGAGGTGGACTAATATGGATACCAGAGACTGAAGCAGGTGTAGTGCATGCTTATATGGGTATAAACAGCTTATATAGAGCAAGACAAGCAATTTTTGCTCGCAATGAATCCCAAGGTCATTTATCTTATTAAGTACATGACCTTCTCTGCATTCAAGGGGTTGGCCCTTTAAAGTAGCATTCCTATCGATGTCGGCTCTGGTTAAATCCCATCGGCCGTAAAGTTCCACAGATTTGTGGGTTTCTGTTGATCTGAAGCCAAGCCGGATTATGAAACGGTGAATAAGGATAATCAATGTTGATTCTTCAATTTTGAAGTTAGTCCAACTTTTTATCTGATCATTCAAAGAGCAACAGGACCGCCCACTTTTTAGGTAAGACTATTTTCAATCCTACATGTGGGCAGTCAACTATTATGATGCCTTTATACACCTTTGCAGCCCTTGCAGCAATCTATACGCTGTATGGACTCCAGCCTGTAATTCCCCTGACAGTATCTCCCCTCTTAAATGATCAGTATCTTACCCAACCAACAATCATAAGAACCGACACGAATATAACAGGAACAATATGCGTCAATCCGATAGCAGATCTAATATTACTGGACTTGGTTTCTCCAGAATCATCTGTAGATACCTTTGTGGCGAGGGAGAGGTAAAACCCATCCTCAGCGTCTCGAGGAATTGTGACCAAGCCATATCTCTTACTCCGCAGTCTAAGAAGATAACATTAGCTAGGTGCTCTTAACTTCAAATGGCTGGAAGCAGGACACACGACCAATACAAAAGACCCGTGCACATTAGTTTGCAGTATTGGACAAACCCATTCATAGCTGAGAGCGAAATCGAATCATGGCGGATTGCGGAGTACATATCCTTAGCGGTGAAATCAAAAGAATTGACGGAATTTTGGAATGTCTCAACTGCTTCATTCATTGCTCGTTCGATATCTCCATGGCGAGCAAATAGCAGGGGAATGAGACTGCATGGCGCTCCCTTGGCCTGTTCTTCATTAGCCATAATAATCAATCAACGCGGCCTAAACGTACGACTTCTTTCTCAACGGACAATATGTCGTTGATACTGAGTTATTAGCGTTACTTGACAGGGTAGTTTGTATCAACTTACTACGCTCCAATGAGAGAGGTCTGGTCCGATAGAACCCTCATTTGGGGATGGTTTGCAAGCTCCTTTGGAAGAGATACTTAGGTGGTAAACCTGGAAATGTAAGTAAAAAGCTAAGCTCGTTGAAAAAAGATAGCATTCAAGCAGAATACGAACTCATTCAACGCTATCAACATCGGCGCCGCAACAGTGCCGATTCTCATTTGGCTATACTTCTCCAGTGTGATATGTTGTTGATAAACTCGAATATACTGCTCTTCTTTACAGCGTTGGATAAAATATTCAACTTCATCGAAGAATTTCTGCCGTTGATGTAATACATGTAAGAGACATGATGTAGAACTTTGATAAAAATGGAGCCCTGCCTCGATCAAAGACCTCGGAAATCGCCTGACCAATAACATCAAAGCTGCGAATAATGAAATTATCAGTTTCAAATTCACCTTCTACTTCGTTTATTCTGAGACATTGTCGGACATAGCGTAGTGTGTCTTTCCGCAAGTTATCCGCCGCGTTAAGCTGATTGAACAGTGTCCCCGTGGCTTCGTCAATCTCGTCGTCCCACATGAACACCCACATCGTGAAGTGTACCATTGTTTCGAGTCGTTCGTAAGTGGCTTGGGGCCACAATGCAGCAGAAAACAAGGCAAAGTCACAGGCCTTCATCTTGGATGCGTACATGTCGTTCCTCCCTTGGCATAGCCTGTTCATAGTTGTGAACTAGCACTTCCCGGTCTTTAAGCGTGTTTTCAGAAACCGACAGATCAATCCTAGTATCAACAGCACACTCAAGCCTCCTTCGATGGGAGCTTACTCCCAAGGGCCAATGTGTAAACATTCGTTCCAAAGAAGGAATATAGATATGGGAGCCATCTAGGCTGTCCAAAATGGACTGAGGTGAGTTTTCCATAGAAGTAATCTTTGAATTCGAGTTGTAATCCGTTTGTGAATTGAAACGAAGCAGAAGCAGGCCTTTTATATACATCCCTTTCTACGTCTCTACGTAACAAGCGTCATAACTCATGGTTCAAACCTCATACTAAGTCTGTTTACATTTGGCAAGAATTGTCGATGCTGTAAGCTCAGTGGCAAGAAAGAAGCTTTTCAAACCTGTTTGACGATCGATCGGGTCACACAAAACACGCCACTTCTTCAAAGCAGCGCAAGCAGCAAGGAAGTTTCCACACCTCCAAGAGAGCATAACTCTATCGCGGCATCCGGATTTGACCATAAAGTATAGGGTCGGGATTGTACGACTCCTTTATTTGCATTGGTGCATAGATCCGATTGTCAGCCATTGAAGTCGGCATAGATAATGGAGCTTGATAATCACAATACCCTTTACCAAAGAAGGGCCCGGAGCTCGAATTTTATTTATATATTTGCTTGGAACGGGCTAGGTAAATTGACCCCTATCACCCCTAGGTGATAGAAACTCCAGCAGTTTTATACATGATAACCAGAATTGGTATAGATCTGTTAATCCCTTCACCTCTGACGCATAGGCTGAAGTGTTCAAAAAGACCGAGAGTACAACCAAAGGCCGACAGCTTTGTACAATACTGAGAAATTATGTCATGGAGACACAATTTTGCTTTCTCTTCTTTAGTTCCCGACCCACCAAGTGTAGTTGTTAGTTTCGGCAGGAGTGTCAAAGACGAGCTCGGAGCTGCTGTTCAGGGGTCTGTCGGGCCAGACGTTGAGCAGGCCATCCCAGATCTCAATGTCTCCGTACTTGACGCTGACGCCGGGTGCATTGTACAAAGCAAAGCCATTGCTGTCCTCCCTGCTGGGATAGATGCGGCCAGTGAGAGCGAAGCGGTCATTCACAAAGACCTCGACGAGGGAGCCGTCAACAAATATGTTCATTTCGATCGGTTCTGTCATAGTTTTACCGCCATGGTATCCTGCCATCTGGTAGGGCTCAAAGTGCCCAGCCAGTGTCGTGTTGGGGAACATCTTGATCTGGGAGGAGTAGGCGCGGTCCAAGACGACGGACTTTTTGGAGGGATCATAGTAGATGTTCGTGTACTCTTCGCGACCGGGCGAGGCAGCAACCGTCACACCTGTGACACCCGTGGTGCTCTTAATATGCAGCTTCAATTCATAGGAATTACTGAGAGTGCTGGGCAGGCGGATGTTGCTGGTGTTGCTGCACACCTTCTTGCTACAACGAGACTTGGTGTGACAAGAGCCACGGCGAAGACCCGCAACTACATCGCTGGCTGCGCGCACGCCCAGAGTGCTTGCAGTCCAGGTGCCATTGGAGTTTGACGTATAGCGGGAGTTGCCAGGGGTGGCGTCAGCAGGGTTGTGGGCCACACCGCTGGTCTCTTTGATGAAGAGCTCCCGGGCCAAGGACAGCGCCCCTTGGTAGCCTTGCTGCACGATGCCGAAGTTGTCCATGTCCTCGCTTGCCCAGCCGTACTGAATACGGCGGTTGTTCTTAGTGTCATTGAACGAGGTGATCTGGCAGGTCATGTTAGCATTCCATCGTTTCGAGGAGATCGCATATTCTAGTTATGATCTGAATCTTACCGCATACAGAATACCCCAGTCGGTCGCACCGCCTGAGACAGGGTTGAAGGCAATGCTACCATTCGGACGCCTGGAAATTTCTCCCTCATTCCACAAAGACCACCTCCGGTCATGGAAGCTGACCTCGCCTCCTTCAGCACCCATGCTGACGAAGTAGCGGTCGTCAATAGCGAAAAAGTTGGAAACTTCAAAGTTGAACCCATACGATCCGGTTTCCTCCAACGAGCCCAAGGTACTGTTCGCTGTGGGTTCCCATAGAGTACCAAGGAAAGTCCAATTGGTGAGATCAGACGCGGGAGCACTGTACAAGGGCATGCGAGGGCCAAAGCCCTTAATACCGGAGCCAAGTATGGCATAGTAGTGAGGCTCGGAGCTGCCTAGTAGTGTGTCCAACTGGGGAAGCGGGAGGTAGAAGGGATCCCGCCAGCCGGTGACGTTCCAACCTTCAGGTGGGCTGCTGATGACTGGGTTGTTGGCATATTCTTGCCATGTCACTCCACCATCGGTGGAGTATGCCAAACTTTGGCTTTCGGTCCCAGGCAGATAGGGTAAGGTATACGAGGTTGGCAGCTTTGAAACGGATGTGTAGAAGGCGAGAATTGTTCCATCAACTTCACCAGAGATATTGACGGGCTGGGCTGTTCCGGAAAAAATGCCCAGATGGTTGTACATCGATGGATCGTGGTGGTCGGTAGTCAGGTTGGTTGTACCAATTGACTTCGCTTCTCCGTCTTGCCATCCTGCAAGTCCATTGCCGGGGTTGTGGTCAACATCAGTCCAAGTTATGAGGTCGCTGGACGTCGCGTGTCCCCACGATATGTTGCCTATATGGACGAGACATTTAGCCAGGATCTTGCTAGACAGCTAGGAGAGGGAAACAGTACCCCAGTTGACGTGATTGGGGTTAAACTGGTAGTGCATATGATAAATGCCTTCAACCGGGTCGTACATAGGGGCACAAGGGTCCTGGTTCAATGGTTAGTGCCACTTAGTCCATCCAGGACGTTTCGGAATTGGAAATGAGACATACATTCATCCACCCTGCAGGGGCCAAAAAGTGGGAGTACGGTCTCCAACGAGTGAAAAGGCTATTGTTTCCCATTTTCTCGACCATGTCCTCCGTCAGGGTTTGACCCCATGCGGTTGAGACGGTGACACCGAGCACCACACCGAGAATTGCTGTCTTCAGGGCCATAGCTGCTGTTTAGATCATTCGCCCATCCAAGTGAGGATTGATAGCGCCTTCTTATAGTCGAAGGGCAAATGTCATATTTTACTTCCCCGGGGTTTCATCGTAATATCTTCGGGTGGTGGAAGTCTAAGTCCACGGGGGTTTCATTCTTCCCCCCGCAAATTGCTAAAGGACGGTGATGGGTTGGGGAAGCTACCTAAATATTGATCGGGGTGGAAGCAACTCAATACCGACCCGACGAGGATGCTGGGGTGCTCACAGCCAATGGCAGTCAGCCGGAATGAATTGGCGTTACAAATCCCCGAGAATCTCCCGAGTCTTCGTGAATTAGCCGCGTTTTATTACTCCTAGGTAAGAATTGTACCCCGCGCTCTCTTCTCATCCTAGTCTCTAGACTTCTCACCCGTTATTACTCACACGCATCCGCGAGAAGTGCAAAAACAAAAATATACAACAGTAAGGATTCGCTGGTGGTCACCCACCCAATTGCTGACTCACCGGCTTGTGGCTTGTGTGCAGTATGTCCCTGCTGTCTAGCCCTGCCCCAGAAGGCAACGATCTTCGTTTTATAGTGTCATTCGGCTTGAACTTCATATCTTCCAAATTTGCGGCATGCTATAAGTCTTTCGTTGTGATTCTGCAATGCATGATATTTTCTATCCGGGCTGGCGGCGTGTATACGAAATTCTTCCCGAATTGCGGGCCCATTATATCCCGAGGTTGATGATAACTGGATGATACCGCGATCCCGTAGCCCGGATTATAATGACCATGCACGTTCTGATTTCAAAACACAACTTCCTGAAGCGAAAGAAGAAAGCCATGAAGTGTGGCGCGAGAGCCGAGATGCCATTATTGAGAGGCTTGCAATACAATTACACAAACTTTCCACGAGGATATACTTAATTATTGCGGATCAAGAAGCTTTCGGATCTTGAAGTCTTCAGCTAATTTATTTGGATGGCTTTTGAAATATTGCTCGTGAGGGTCGTCTAGATCCTGGAAGTGACGATCTCTTCGGTGTGATTGCTACATGGATGAATAACGAATTACTCGAAAGCTCTGCTGTGGGGGAGAAGTATCGAGTGGTTGAAGAGTGGGGGAAAGAACTGTGTTAATTGACAGGAGAGGAACCTATAGACTCTATTTAGAAGAACATGAACAATCGACTCCAATCGTCTTTCATCGCCAACCATTCTCAAGCTTCTGGCGGTAGTCTGTAATCATCTCAGGAGTAACGTCGTTTCCTCCGCAAACAACGATGACGACTCGAGTTTCCGGTGTTAAGTCTGTTATGACTTCCTTTAGCCTATCTAAGCCAACTTGAACACTTATCCCGCAAGCTAGCTCGACCTCTAAACGCAACTCATCGCACAAACGCACAACTCCCCTCGCCGCATCAGCGTCGGTACCCACAATACTGGTGACTTCGATACCAGGCGGAGGAAATTGCGCGTTTTTCAGCGTCTGTGGTGCCACGCGGAGGGCCCCCAGGGTAATTGCCTGTGACGTAATTGCAGGTAGGGTGTGCAGAGAACCGTTGCGTAGTGAATGCGCCAGCGCATCCGCCCCGGCTGTTTCAACAGCGAGAATCCGAACTTTCTGAGCCTCTTCGTTGGGAAATGTTGCCGGTTTATGGCCTGGTAAATGCCTCTCAACGCCCTCGACAATTCCGTTAAAAAGCCCGCCACCACCAACGCTGCAAACAATTACATCTGCCGGGAACGAATCAGAAGTATCGGTTTTGCCGTAGTGCCTTGGAGGTAATTGCTTGACTATCTCATCAACCATAGTCCCCGCGCCTTGCCAGATGTCTTGGTGGTTGAATGGCGGGACATAAATGTTCCTGGTGGGAGAATCTGAGTTGCTGTCTTGGTTTTCGATATACTTTTCCCGCAGATACGCGTCGGCTTCAAACCAACTAGCTCCATGGCGGATAACATCCGAAGCCCCTGCAGCGAGTATTTTTTGGATCATCATAGGCTTTGCACTAAGGGGCACAATCACCGTACAGGGACAGTCGAGATCCCGGGCGGCGATAACTGCTGCCATTCCCGCATTGCCTGCCGACGAGCTGAAAAAATGTAGGGCTCTGCCAGCGTTCAACGGATGGGAAAGAGATTTGAGGATCAGGTTTCCAATGCCCCTGAATCAAACTATCAGATCTAGTTTCCATTTTGGCACGCCGCAATATAGAATGTCGAACGTACCGTGATTTAAATGAGCCAGAAGGTTGGAGCGACTCTATTTTGAGGAAGATTCGACTGGATTTACTCTTCAGTGTTCTGAGCTTTGGATAGAAAAGGTCAAACTTACCATCCAGCAGCCTTTGAAAGTGTCGCCGACTCTATCAAAGGGGTTTCAATCCAGGGTTTCTTCAGTTCGTGCTCTGGGTCGAAATGTCCCATTTTCAAGCGATCGAGGCAAATATACAGATTCTCTAAAAAAAAGATGTGCTTGCTTGCGAAAGTTGGGAAGATATATTAGCTTGGTCGCTGGGCTGACCAGTAATTTATATCAGTTTGTGCCTCCTTGCCGACGCCCTTCATTTGACATGGGCTTGTTCGCAAGTGTGGAATGGGGTGTAGAGTGGGGCCCGGTGGGTCCCACCGGTTGAGTTACCAAGACCGTGCATACTGTGATACATCGTAGAAGCCATGGACTTAGTAGATTCTGCCTCGCTGTGTTAACCTTGCAGAAGATCTGATCAATTAATACAATCCAAGATTGTTGCATCTGCCCACGCCACGGGGCACACACTTCACTTGTACATTGGACGAGGACTTCTACAGCGATACAACAGCACGTAACGACTTTGACCCTATAACCAGATTTGCAAGGTCAATACCCATGAGGCAGGACCATCCGCTCTTCTTAATTGAGTACTAAACAGTCTCACATACATGATCTATGGTTTAAACATGATCGAGAGAGCTGGAAATGGTTTCGACATTACTCAAAGCTTTGCCCCACGATATTGAGCGGCCAGGAGTTAATTGGGATCGAGGAACCAGATGAACAGAACTTAGAATTGAAGCAGAGCCGAGAGATCGTGCAGTACACAAATGCAGCAGCAAATATCATAAATCAGCTCTGCGTGTGCGACCAAGACCTCAGTGAAGAAATCATTCTCCACAACACATCAAATCCTAATTCACCAAATCGACGCCGTTGACGGCACTCCCGCCCGGTGGCAAAAATACAGCGGCATATATCGTCCACACGAAGTCAATGCAGGGTTATACGCATTCTCTCATCCATCACTGCTTCCCTACTTATGAAGGCAATGATCCGTGAGCTAAAGTCTGATCTCTGAGAAGCAACCGAGGCGGGCAACATTGACCCAAATGCTTTTGCATCTAAGAATGCCCATGTTTTCGTCAACACTCATCCTTTTATTGAGTGAAATGGTCGTATGTCTCGTTTGATTTTGAATAAGATGTTGCTCGAATATAGTGGCTTCATTGTTTGCATGCTGGCGAGCTACGTTCTCCATCATGCGAAAAATGCGGGCGAGCTGATTAGATTGATAGATATCCGAGTTGATGGGTCTTGTTAGTTACTTTTTCTCCTATATGCAATCCTGCGGCGAGCAGTGGCCGGATTGTACTTTCGCAACAGGGGTTCCCGGTGTGAGTGTAAACCTCACATTGGATGGCAGAAAAGGTGGCAATTGAATGTGGCACTAATATTGGAATTTTCCAGTGAACTCAACTTTGTTCAAAAAATCTAGCTGTTATAACCATCAATGATTCCATGGCATAGTCGCACTAATCTATAACAGAAGGCTGCAGTCACAAGGGCATTTTCGGTGAAAAGGCGTGTAATTTCGCCTTGACAGGCCGCAAGGTCCCTCGGAGACTGCCAGGATTGCCCGAATAATGCATCTTTTGGCGGCTCTTACCGCCGCAAGATCATGGGAAACTCATGACTAGTGCTAGGTGTCCAAAACGAGGAATCCTTTTGGATGCGCACAACGACCGTTGAGCCCGACACATGATTGGTGAAGTTGTTGAGTTTGATGGCAGCTGCCCGTTCCATGCCTAATGCAATCTGGTAAGGCTTCTGCGGAGCTCCCACCCAGGCTTTTCGTGATGGGAATTGAGAATTTTCATAACAGCGAAAATCAAATCACTCGCCATTTTCCATCATTCGGCGGCGCTCAATTTCGGCATCCACCTCATCTGGAACCATCGGAATAGACTTGTCCTTCCACAAATTGAGTTCCGCTCGCATAAACCCTTCCATGCTCCTCATGCCCACGACCAAGAAGCCAAGTTCTTCGCGATCAACATCGAAGACTTCCCACCAATCGCCGTCGACAAGTTTGACACCCTCCTCACGCGAGGCGAGATAAATGGCGCCCACAGCCAGGGCATTGGGTTGGTGGGTGAGATAGAGAAGTTGCGGCGAGAGTAAGGCGGCATTGAGATGTTGCACCACACGTTGGGCGACGGCTGGCTTCGTCACGCCCATGGTTTGCAGATATGTCAATGCAATCGTATGAGGTAAAGCAACGTGAGTATCGAAGCCGAGGGTGCGCAGAATAACCGTTTCGGTGCGGAGGAGGACCTGCCGCGCGGTCTGGTAACCGCCTTCGGACAAAATGTACGTCTCAGGCGAGGGAGGAGTTTCAGGCGCGCCGCCCTGTTTCACGAACCACAAGGGTGAGGCATCCTTGGATAGGAGGAAAGTGTATACGTTAAGTACGGAGCGGGGGGAGGTAGGTTGGAAGGAGAGCTTGGCTGTTAGGTAGAGAGCTGCAGCGGATACATCCTGGCTCGGTTAGCGGACCAACAGGCAACAAATGGTTTTTAAGGGGCTGGGTTTACCTTGACTGAGTAGATTCGTAGACTGCCTCCGTCAGCGCCAAGCCAAAATCGCGTGAAGATTACGATCGCTTGGGCGATGATGTTTTGAGACAAATGTAGGAGAACGCCAGCAGTTTGTGTGAGCTGAGCGCCTGCACATCGAATGGTGGTTTCAAGGTCGGCTGGGACACCATCAAGCGATGACGATGAATTGGAGAGCTGATCTGGGGTTGCCAGGGCATTGGACAAATGCTTCAAACCGTTTGGAGTCATGACGGAGAACGAAGAACGTGCAATGACGCAGATCCTCGTGCAGCTGAAACCATGCACAACGGGAGCGGACGCGAGGTAATTGATAGCAATAATAGATCAAATTGGCCAAAGTAGTATAGTGGGAGGCGACTTGCCCCGTATAGCCGGTTATAATATTAGAAAAGAAATGGAGCTCGCGGAGGTGGAGAGCTTTCTTTCTATTCAGCCACCGCTATTTCATCCCCCCAGCCTCTTTGATTTCATAGACGCTTTTTCTTATTTTCCGTTTTGAAAAAAATAGACTAAGCAATTCGTTAACTTGAGTGAAACATACACTATTCTCCAGTCCTGTTACGGAGTACTCTTTTCTCCCATCATTTTGACTACTTGAAGGGATCTGCCTTATCCTTTGTTGATCAGCCCTGCAATCATACCTAGCTACTCCCTACGAATCCCCCCTCTCTAGGTTGCACAGCGCCACATTGAGGCCTAAACCGACGTGGCATTCTCATCCTATCAGCTTGTACGGTTGATAATTCCCCTTAGATCATGTCCTTCGATCTCTCACACGCTCCTGTCACCCTACATTCCGATGGTACGGAGTCTCACGAGACCGTTGCCTTGACACCAAGATCGACAGTCCCGTTGACCTCACCAAAACGGTTGAACAATCCACCTTCACATCGTCGAGCAAACACCGAGTACATTGCAAGACCACCGCTTTTCGAAGAAGAACTTGGCGATACAATATCAGACCATCCGAAGAATACCCCTTGGACGCAAACTTTCCCGAAGAAGAAGCTCGAAGCAAGAGCCAGGGTCTTGTCAGACTGGTTCCAAGGCAAATCTGATCCAGTGGAGTTGGGACTGAAAATGGGGTCCAACGCTTCAGATAGAACAGGGGTCGATGCACGACAAGCTTCCGTCTCACATACACGACAACACTCCACACCGGCGACAAATCGGTTCTCATTCTTTGGCTTGCGTCGGCAACCTAGCAAACCCAACTTTCCAGAACTCGCGGACGACGAATTCCTTAACCTCGACATCACTGCTGCTCTATCATTACCCGAATCCGACTCTACCAATGACGAGGCATTGGATGCCTTACGAGAACATGCCGACCAAGTGCTACGACGCATGCAAGATGCTTACAAGCAGCGTACTTTCGCCATGCACCAGGCAATGCTAGATAAGAACGAAAAGCAAGGAGAGCTCGAAGAAACTCGCTCAAGGGTCGACCACCTAAAGACGCAGCTGGACGGCATGGCAGCCAAGGTACTGGATCAGGAGAAAGCCATGCAGGCCATGGTCGAGGAGTTAGAGCAGGAGAAACGTATGCGGAAGACCGAGTCCCGAAGTCGCAGTCCTACCATGCGCACAGTACCCCCGGATGACGATGTTCCCTCCATGGCGCTCCAAACTCCTCGCCGTGGCGGCAAACGTGCTAGCCACAGTACATTCACCAGCGATTCAGGCTTCGAGTCTGGGGATGAAAGCATTGCGGAGAGTGTTTTCTCCCAGCGTGAGGGTATTGAGTCTCCCACCTCTACCATGGCGGCCCTGTCTCCCAATATTTCTCAGATCGCATTGTCTACGCCGACTGGCCCGACACCAACATCCACAATCCAGAAGAACTTGGTCGCGGTTACGAATGGACCGGCGCCTCCTCGTTCGTCCGCGTATGATCGAGTCATCAAGGGTCTTGCCTCAACGCGTTTAGGAAGCTCTTTCACTGGCAACAACGCGGCGAATTGTAACAACTGTTATGGCGTGCCAGCTTCTGAGGCTTGGAGTGTGATGGGTGTTTTGAAAGAGGAGAACCGGGGTTTGAAGACACGGCTGGGCGAACTTGAAGTTGTGATTGACGATTGCTTGGGGCTCGTCGGTCCTTGAAGCTAGATTGTCCTTTTGCGCTTCCATACGTTGATCTCATAAGGTATCTTTATACAATGCTGGCATAGATTTATAGGACCCAGGGATTTTAATAGTTATTGGAGCGGAATATCAGAGATATTCAGCGCAAAAGTGAATCATTATTTTTTTGGACTATACATTACCCCGTAGACCCTGAGCCCAACATCAGGTAGTTAGTACCGTGGCCTCTGGAGTGTGGGGATAGCTTTATTGGGGGGTGCACAACAACCATCGCACTTTGAGTTCTTCTAGTCAAAAGGTGCCGGAAAATTGAAATTGAACTTGTATCAAAAGAGAGTAAATATCTTGTTGTCCTTTCTGATTGTTGAGTCAGTAGGAGTAGTCAAGGTGGTTGCGGCGAAGACCAAGTGGCCTTAATTAGCGCGGAAGCGAAAAGTGGCCAGCGAACCTCTTCTGTCTTCTTCTTCCCTCCTCCCCCCCAATCTCTTCGACAACCTCACCCCTTTTCCTTATTCTCTTATTTCTCTTAATATATTCTTTCATTCCTTCAGCTGGTTCTCGACTCCAGCTTTCTCTACTTCTTTAGTGAATTGGGAGCAAGTTAGCCACAATGAGCGGCCGTGAGTCCCCGAATCCTCCCATCGCACGCGATCGCGACAATCCATCTCGAATTGCCTCAATGGATCTTCCAATACTGATGGGGTATTATAGTACGCTTCCTTGACTTGATCAAGCCCTTTACGCCCCTCCTCCCGGAGGTGGCAGCTCCTGAGACTAAGGTTCCCTTCAACCAGAAGTTGATGTGGACTGGTGTACGTCGCCTCGAATCTCCGTCTACGCGAAACCGGCCTGGATGCTAACAAATACGTTTCAGTTGACCCTCATGATCTTCCTTGTCATGAGCCAGATGCCTCTTTACGGTATCGTCTCATCCGACACTTCTGACCCCCTGTACTGGCTCCGTATGATGCTGGCCAGTAACCGTGGTACTCTCATGGAGTTGGGTATCACCCCTATCATCTCCTCCGGCATGGTCTTCCAGGTATGCGATAAACCAGGAATCAATTGAAATTTGAGTTACAAGAAAATTAACCATGTGTCCTAGCTCCTCGCCGGTACCCACCTCATCGACGTCAACCTCGACCTGAAGACCGACCGCGAGCTCTACCAGACCGCCCAGAAGCTCTTCGCCATCATTCTTTCCTTCGGCCAGGCCTGCGTCTACGTCCTGACTGGTCTCTACGGCCAGCCCAGTGACCTCGGTGCTGGTATCTGTGTTCTCCTGATTGTCCAGCTCGTTGTTGCTGGTCTTGTTGTTATTCTGCTCGACGAGCTTCTCCAGAAGGGCTACGGTCTCGGCAGCGGTATTTCTCTGTTCATCGCTACCAACATTTGCGAGTCTATCGTCTGGAAGGCCTTCTCCCCCACGACCATCAACACCGGCCGTGGCCCCGAGTTCGAGGGTGCCATCATTGCTCTCTTCCACCTTCTCCTGACCTGGCCCGACAAGCAGCGCGCTCTGTACGAGGCGTTCTACCGCCAGAACCTGCCCAACGTTATGAACCTCTTGGCCACCCTCGTCGTCTTCGCCGCTGTCATCTACCTGCAGGGCTTCCGCGTTGAGATCCCCGTCAAGTCTTCCCGCCAGCGTGGCATGCGCGGTTCATACCCCGTCCGCCTGTTCTACACCTCCAACATGCCCATCATGCTGCAGTCCGCTCTTTGCTCCAACATCTTCCTCATCAGTCAGATGCTGTACTCTCGCTTCTCCGAGAACATCCTCGTCCAGCTCCTCGGAGTCTGGGAGCCCCGTGAGGGATCTGCCCAGCTTTACGCCGCCTCTGGTATTGCCTACTACATGTCTCCTCCTCTCAACTTCAAGGAGGCTCTCCTCGATCCCATCCACACTGCGGTGTACATCACCTTCATGCTCGTTGCTTGCGCCCTCTTTTCCAAGACCTGGATTGAGGTTTCCGGCTCCGCTCCCCGTGACGTTGCTAAGCAGCTCAAGGACCAGGGTCTCGTCATGTCTGGTCACCGTGAGCAAAGCATGTACAAGGAGCTGAAGCGTGTTATCCCCACTGCTGCCGCCTTCGGTGGTGCTTGCATTGGTGGTCTTTCTGTCGCCTCTGACCTTCTCGGTGCCCTCGGCAGCGGTACTGGTATCCTTCTTGCCGTGACGTACGTTCATCAACCAGCGTTCATTTCTGTATTTTCCAGCTAACAGTCCCTCTAGTATCATCTACGGTTACTTCGAAATTGCCGCCCGCGAGGGTGACATCGGCGCTGGCCTCAAGGGCCTCGTCCCC
This sequence comes from Penicillium soppii, assembly GCF_028829465.1. Classification (NCBI taxonomy): domain Eukaryota; kingdom Fungi; phylum Ascomycota; class Eurotiomycetes; order Eurotiales; family Aspergillaceae; genus Penicillium; species Penicillium soppii. The sequence goes on along the minus strand of NW_026643235.1, from coordinate 4,771,240 downwards.
GGCAGCTAAACGAGACTGCCTTTTCACGAGCAGCATGACATAGGATCAGCACTTTGATTCTTTGCAACATCTGTGTTTAGTTTTGTCTCTTTTTTTCTGCTTCGTTTTACTTTTTAGGTGAATGGATAGCCATCGTCTTTTGTGGCTCGGTTGCAATACGCCACTGACGGCTCGGTCTGTATGACCACTGTACCGACCTGCCCTTGCTCTGGGAGCCTTTTCGTTGACACAGAAGTAACAATGTAACACTCTCCCAACGCTGGGAAAAGTGCGGCATTCTTTTTTGGCTCGATAGATGGTGGCTATCGATGAAAAGCGCCCTGCGTAGGGCCCTGTAACCATATGTGTCTAGAAAACCAAAATCATATATCAATCCGCCATGATCATCTGTCTTCGTTCTCATACTCCATAATCCCTTCAACGTCCCATGTGGATATCAACGGATTGCTGTACATTGTACAGTAGCTGCCACGTTTGGCTTCTACACGACTTCCACTCTTTCGCTCTTTCTTCGCGTCACTTTCGGGAGCTAGTCTATCATAGGCTTAGGCCGTTATCTTAGTATTTACCTGTCGTATGTGACGGGACTATACATCAACACCGTATAGAATTTGTACTGTAAATATCCCTCCAAGAAAGCTCGCTGCAAACCAGGCAAACTGGAACCGATCTATGCCTGGAGAATCCAGCACATCAAAATACATATTGCTCCTTGTCAACATGTGCTACAAAAGTGTCAATTTCATTAATTTTCCTTAGTTCGAGAGTTTTATATGTCCATTCTGGTTCCCATAGAAATTGATATCAGATTTCTGTTATTGAGTTACATTCTTCAATCTGTGTCCTTTTTAACTGTGTGTGGTTACAGTAAGTCATTTACCAGGCAGGACCCCTCGTCGAAGATGGATTATAAAACCACAACACACTTGGGTGGGTACGGATTCGTATTTTAGTCGAGTTGGGTAAATGCAGGCTACCACTACTATATAGATCTCTCTATGTACAGACACCATACTACCAAACATGCATCAATGAAGGGTGGTGAGGAGTAGCCCCAACCTTGGAACCAAATTTTGTTTAGCGCGGTAGCGGGGCGCTGGGAAAGAAAGCATGAGTGTCGAAGGCATAGCCTGGTTTCGAACTCTACTGTACCCTGTTCCAGCAGATCAGGCAACTTCTGATCTATCGTTTATGGTCAACGACAGACTATTGACTAAGGTAAAGTGAGGGGGAAACAGGTGACTCATATATAAACCAGAATCCTGTTCCCTCAAGCACAGGCAACTTATAATCGTCGAACCTTGTGATTAGAATGATTTGGAGAAAATTCTTTTGACAGCAAGGGACAAAAAGTGTTGTAGCAGAAGGCAGAGGTTCATCTCGACTAAAAGTCTAAAATTTTAGTCACTGCGAGTGGACTAGCGGTGAGGCAATGCCGTGGATCAAGCTGAGGGCTTCTTTGCGTTGCAAGACAATGAGAAGAATGATGGCGGGATGTCTCGTGATAATAGCAGAGAGATCACTCAAGTATTCTTTGACCGGCTTGGTAGTGTTTTGAATTCTATATATATTCAATCATAACCCCACCCGTGGACTCAGAGTTATTCTAATCAATTTCTACACGCGTCAGAGTCAATTGAAATACATACTACATTCTATTTCCTACAAATACTCAATTGAATATCGCCAAATCGATTCCGCCATGACGGTCGATCCAGAAACACTTTTCAACGACTTGGCAGCAGGTTACGAAGTTGCTTTTGCCAACAATCCCACACTTCGCACATTTGTGCATCGAATTGTCACGGTACTGCCCCCCAAAAGCCAACTCCTAGATATTGGGTGCGGCACCGGAAAGCCAGTGGCGGAGATCCTGGCAGGGGCAGGACACGATGTTCATGGAATTGATATCTCCGCTGCTATGGTGAAGATCGCCCAATCTCAAGTCCCAGGCACTTATGAAGTAGCCGATATGAAGACTTTCAGCCCCCCTAAGCTCTATGATGGAGCATGTGCTATTCTCTCCTTATTCCAGCTCACGCCCGGCGAGCTATACTCCCTGGTCTTCAAGTTCTCCGAGTGGATTAAAGTCGGCGGTTACTTGGCCATTGGAGTGACTCCCAGCACCAGTTTGCAAACAGAGAAGTGCTCGTACGATCCCACATGGGATTGCGTAAGGGTCATTGGGAAGCTGTGGATGGGTAACTACACCAATGAGTTGTTTTATTCGGAAGACGGATGGTGTCGACTGCTTCAAAGCGCTGGATTTGTGATTGAATCCGAGCCCGTCAACGATCTCTTCTGTCCGGCTGGTCCACAGTATACGGACCCAGAAGCTCATTACTATGTACTCGCGCGAAGGGTCGAGGCTGAGCCGCTGCTAGGGCCATATCCACTACCCGTGGTCCTGACGCCCACTAGCCTCATCAGCAACATGAATGTTTTTACCGATCGTCTGGTCAGCAAAGATCTCGAAGCACTATTCGAAGGACTGATAGATGGGCAGAAACTGCTTGCTCTTGGACAAGCAAATGATCTTAGCTGCTATAAAAGGCTCGGAAACATCCAGGTCTTCTCAGGACCCACCGAAAGCCTCCCATTTTCGGTGGAAATATTCAATGCTGTCTTAGCCCCCTGGAGATTTGATAGCACCGCAGGACTGGACAAGGCCATCCAGGAGATTGTGCGTGTGACGAATCGACGTGATTCCCAGATTATGATTCTCCAAGGAGCACCCGGTAATGAGGCAGTGATGCACCTGAACGCCGTGGCACGCTCCCATCGAATCAGTCACCAAGGCTACATCCTGAAGATCGCAGCACAGCGTTTAGAAAAACACGGGTTTGGTGATATCTCCTTACGTCGAATTCGCGCACACTACGAATTTCCCGAGAAAGATCTTGCCACGCGATGCACGGTTGCTGCGGAGTTACTGGCAGATATTTGGCATAAAAAGCATCCCCATTATGACTTGATCAAGAAAACTCTTGCTTCTCGATTGAGACTTCATTTCCAAAGCCATGCTAATTCTGTGGGAAATGAGATGGTCCTTTTGGTTGCTAAACCCTCCAGCTAAAAAAGAAAAACAAGGAAAGCAAGGAAAGCAAGAAGAAATGTAGTGCTGCTCCCCCCCGCTCTTCCACTCTACTGCTTCCTTCGTATTTGGCTTGGCTTGGCTTTACGACACATATCCATCGATAAATTGTGCCACATGCATCTAAAGTTTCGGTGGGGTTTCCTTGGGCTTGTTGATTGTATGTGGTGGAGTTGTCACTCTCTAGGCTGAACGTGGAATGATATGACATGTTGATAGGCCTACTTACTCTTACAAAAGCACTCACTCAAATACCAGCTGGTTAACTTTACAATAATAAGCCCAAGCCTGTCGGTAGTACAGTAGTGACTTCAAGCGCATCCCTCAATATAATTGCCAGTGCTGCCTTTCACCACAAACAAGAACATTACAGAAGATTCAAGAACCCCGCTTCAGACAACTAGTGACATTAGTTTCGAACTTCATGAAGGCTTTCAGCTCAGCAAAGAAAACCTTAATGGGATTTAGGTCTGGAGAATATGGAGGTCGATACACTGGCTTTACACTGGCTTCTGAGCACATCTACTCTATTCGTTCGGTGTGATGAAACGATGCGTTGTCTATAACTTAAATAGACTAAGGCTTAGGCCATATGTCGTAATGCCATGGAGTCGCTCAACAAAATTTTTTGAACACGCACGCTTTAGTTGAGCCTCGGAACACTCGAGAAAACTATGCCATCTTGAGCATACGCGGGTAGTATCTGATATCGTTGATCGCGATGAGATTGGGACACTTGAATGCTATTCTGATGCATTATGTACCTTCCGTTTTTCATGATGTTTGCCGTACCGGCATGCTCGTATCAATTGAGTATCCAGGCCACCTTCTTAGATAATTTTATCATCATCATTCTTCTTCCATTCCTATGAGCACGTAGTGTTATCCACTATCCATCTACTCTTTAATCACACCCAGAGTCATCCACATGCACAAGGTGGCACGAATAAAACTCTGCGATAAAGTAGGATAATTCATCACGGAGGTCCAGATTACGCTCTCTGGCATTAATCCGGAATGTCTTTTCTGACCAGCCTTACGATGCAAGAGCGCGACTGATGCTGGACTTGGTTGCTTAGATGCCAAATTCATCCCGCAGGAAACTCACCATCTCATCATGGCTAGTTGGGTTTCTCAAGCAGGTTATTACAGAGAGCTTTAAGCAAAGTCAGATTGAAGCTTCGCAGTCTACCACCCTTGCCAGGCGGTGCTTTAACGCTTCCAAATGTCCGTGTATCAAACAAGATTCTCAGGATAGTATGTTTGCTACAGATTGCAGGCTGTACCATCTGCGATACAGACAGTTCCCCACTGTAGATATCTGACCTTGCTGGATTCTCTTGGCACAGTTCGGTTCCAATTTCCTTAGTTTGCAGCGAACTTTGTCAAAGGAGAATACTTATACAGTGGCTCGGCAAAAGTGTTAGCACCCCACTCTATACCGCCTTTTGATAGGGGTATACTGTTCGTAGACGTGAAATTGCGATTGTCGGCAGAATCTTGATCGAGGGTGCTAACACTTTTGTGGTGTGATGTAGAACAGATTCTATACGGTGTTGATGTATAGTCCCGTCATGGGCATACGACAGGTAAAACACTAAGATAAACGGCCTTAGCCCATAATAGACTAGCTCCCGAAAGTGGCGCTGAGGAAGAGCGAAAGAGTGTAAATCATGTAGAAGCCCAAGTTGTTAGCTACTGTAAATCCGAAATCAAATCCTTGCTTTTAGGAACTGAATGCTAGTATATATCTCTTAAGTCCGGTAATCACCGTTGATAGTCACATATTCGTGACTGAAGTCACAGAACCAATAGACAGCATCCTCACCACCACAGCCAGCAGCACCCTGCTCACCACCACCAAGATCAACCTCAATCTCAAGATCTTCATTCTGAAGAATAGCACTAGCCCGCTCCTCATCGACACTCTCAGGCTCGCCATCAACAAGGAGCTTCAGCGTCTCACTACCGTCAACAGGCCGGAAACTGACTGAAGTGCGCTCAGGAACAACAACGCCCTCAGCAACACCCTGCGTATACCCAACAGCGCACAGAATGCGCCCCCAGTTCGCATCTTTACCGTACAGCGCAGTCTTGACAAGCGGCGAGCGAGCAATGGTAGAAGCAATCAACCGCCCAGAGTCATAGTCCGACGAGTTGCGCACACGAACAGTAACGAACTTAGTCGCGCCCTCACCGTCCCGAACAACAAGCTGCGATAGCTCCTGTGCGAAATCAGTAAACACACCCTTGAGAGCAGTATAATCCGCGCTAGGAGCGGCGGTAGGCTCGCGAACGGTCTCGCCGCCAGCGGCGCCGTTGGCCAGCACGGCGATAGTATCGTTCGTGCTCGTGTCGCCGTCAATAGAGATCGAATTGAAGGAGCGGTTGACGGCGTGCTTGAGGATTGACTGCAGGGCTGCGGACTCGACAGGGGCGTCGGTGCACAGGACGCCCAGGAGAGTCGCCATGTTGGGATGGATCATGCCGGCGCCTTTGGTCATACCTGCTAGGCTGTAGGTGCGGTTTGAGGAGGGGAGGGTGAATGTCCGCGAGAGGAGCTTGGGGAAGGTGTCTGTTGTGCAGATTGCGCGGGCTGTGGTGAGCCAGGCTTCGTGAGTGGAGGCGAGGGTGCTGTGCGCGGTTGGGATGCGGTCGAGGATTTTGGTGATGGGCAGACTGGGGTTGTTAATTTATTAGTTTGTGTATGGAGTGCGGATGTAGTGTGAGGCTTACCGTTGTCCAATGACACCAGTGCTCATGACCAGTGAGCTGTCGTTCTCGACGCCGCTGCACTCATCGACCTTTCTTCCCATCGCAACGGCATCCTCCAATCCACCCTTTCCAGTGACGGCATTGGCACAGCCGGAGTTGATAACGACAGCTCGAATTCCATCTCCTTTCCGACTGGCCAGTGTCTTCTTGCTAACCTGCACTGGAGCAGCCTGGAACTTGTTCGTGGTGAACACCGCGGCGGCGGAGCAAGGCGTCTCCGACGAGATCAGCGCCAGATCCGGAAACCGGGTGTTGGATGCCTTGACACCGACGTGGGTACCGGAAACTTGGAATCCTTGGGGGTAGGTGCCGCTCGTGGGGATGTAGCGCTGCTTGGAGGCCGGAATGGCCATGTCCAATGGTGCGGAGTAGCATCGGACCTGGCCCTTGACCATGCGGGCGAGAGAATTCGCCATTGTGGCAGATTGGGTTGTTGGAACCATCTGTCTGTGTTTTCTACGGCTGTTCCTGGCCTATAGACACGATCTCGTAGATTGTGTTGAGTAGGAAAGAGAGTACTTTCGTGAGTCACGATAAAGTACCCGGTGTCGGAGATACCGACTCGGCAACTAATTGCGCGGTATGAGCCCACAATAATGTGATGCTGTTGCACGCGATATATTTGGCAGTTGGAATTGTGATTGAAAATGATTTGATTTGGCTTATGAGTTATTTATTAGGTAGTATAGTAGCTGGAAACATAAACTACTCTCATTATTTGTACCTGCTCACATGACTGAGCGGCTTTTTTTTCGTCCAAGCACTTAAGAAACGGTTTCTACATAATAAAGAATATCGTAGTAGTCAATTGCAGCTTCGGAGTAAAAAAGCAATTCAAAGTTGTGCAATTCAAGTTGATAGTGTCCATGCTATCGCTATACTGAGATCTTTAAATCTGACGGAGTCGGAGAAACTCATCCGCGCCATCAACCCTGAAATTCTACAGATTCCATTCAGGATCTTCCCAGGTTCCAATTAAGCCCTTAAGTGCATTCCAGTGTCAGACCTGCAGCTCCCTAGTGAAGCTCATACCCCCTTGCGTCCCGACCCTGTGCACATTCTCCGGATCTGATGGTATTGTTGATTCCTTTTCCTGTCGCGTCTCCGTGCACCCTATTCTGACTAGATCATCATGAAGCGTAAGCTCTCAGATGCCGGCGACCAGCCGCAAAATATCTCCTCCAAAAGACGCCGAACAGCCTTAGAGCAGTCCAACGGCGCCCTGAACGGCGGCGCGCCAAACCAGGCACCCCCGAACAACGATGCCTCCCACGATCTTCCACCAACACAGCAGGGCCTATCAACGCCTAAGAAGGCCAAGGATGTGTCTGCGACCCCGTTGCAAAAATCTGGCCTGAAAACACCAACTCATAAATCAAGTGCTCGCCGCTTGTTCGCCACGCCTACAAAACCCAAGACCGCAACTGCGGCTACCCCATCTCGAGTGAAAAACGCAGACCGTTCGGCACGAAAGAAGAGTGCAAGAGTGCTGTTTGAGCAGGATGAAGACGCCGCGTGGGATGGGTCAGAGCGCTTGGCGGAGGAAATTCTTCAGAGCGATGAACACGACAAAGAGAACCCCGTGGCCGAGAGCATTGAGCCAGAAGAGGCTTCAGAAAATGGCGCGAAAAAGCCCAAGCGCCGTGCGGGACGACCAAAAGGCGCGATGAACAAGCGTTCCCCAACGCCCGAAGGAGAACTCCCTGCACACGAACGATACTTTTTCCAGAATCGCGCCGGTCCGAACAAGACATCCAATGCCACTTTGAAAAAAGTGCCGCTGTTAACGCATGAAGAATACTTTGAGAAGCTCGAGCAATATAAGGATCCGTGCAGAGAAGAGAAGGAATATCTGCTGTCTTTGCACCACCGGTCCTTCCCACAATGGGCCTTTGAGTTCGACGAAGGGTTTAGCATCTGCCTGTTCGGATACGGCTCGAAGCGCAAACTCGTCGACCAATTCGCAGAATGGATATATAACCACCGCCTATCAGCCACTACGACTCCCCACATCATAATCGTCAATGGTTACACACCAGGTATTTCGATCCGCACAATCTTCGCCACGATCGTCGCAGCCGTAATGGGCGAAAGCGCCCCATCCAAGCTGGGCGCACAGCCAACCGAAGTCCTTGAACTCCTGCAGTCTGTGCTCAAATCTCGTGCGGAAGACGAAGAACCCGTCACCGTTCTAATCAACTCGATTGACGCCCCGCCCCTTCGCCGCGCAGCCAACCAAGCACTCCTCGCCCGTCTAGCGGCAACACCACGCATCCGCCTGCTCGTCACGGCCGACACCCCCAATTTCCCCGTCATGTGGGACATTAGCTTGCGCGACCAATTCAACCTCGTCTTCCATGACTGCACCACCTTCCTCCCCTTCTCAGCAGAGACCGATATCGTCGAAGAAGTGAATTCCCTCTTAGGCCGCAAGGGCCGTCGTGTCGGCGGAAAGGACGGTGTCGGCTTCGTGCTCAAGAGTCTTCCCGAGAACGCACGCAACCTCTACCGCGTCCTGCTAACAGAGCTGGTTGCTCTATTTGATGACGGGCACCAGTCTGACGAGGAGGTTCCGGCGGAGAGTGGCAAGCCCGGCGAGGAAACTGGTATCGAGTTCCGTATGCTCTACCAGAAGGCAACAGAGGAGTTTGTCGCATCTTCGGAGATGATGTTCCGTACCTTGTTAAAGGAGTTCCATGACCACCAGATGATCACTTCGCGTATGGACGCTAGTGGCATGGAGATCTTGGGGGTTCCGCTCTCAAAGGATGAAATGGAAGGTGTACTGGAGGATCTGGTGCTAGGGTAGTAGAGATTCCCCCCTTATCTGGCATAGATCAAGACTCATGATACCCCTGTACGAATGAACTTTTACCAATTTCAAACTGGATCGATCACTGGACGCCGGCGTAAAACGCCAGCCTAAATTATGCCTAGAACAACATGCTTTGATATATGTACATTGGACAATCAACAATCCTAGAAATTCGCAAATGCAGCCATAGCCATCATAGCACCAAAACTAATCTTAAACGGCCGGTTTTGACTCATAGCTCGCTTCAAATCGACGTTCTTGACGTATTTCTGCATCCGCTGGAGCGGAAGGATATTATATCCCTTGGAAGCAGCGAACTACAACCATCAGCACAACTGATCAAAACCAAATATCCCAGCCCAGGCCCAAGAGACTTGACATACCTCAACAAATACAACCCCCATACCCAAGATAACAACCAGCGCCTTCGAGAAAGCCCTCAGCCCAACACCCGCTACCAACCCCAACACACTTCCCAGGCTAACCTGCCGCATAGTCTGTGGATTCAACAGCCCGGTCCGTGGCCGGCTCTTTTGTGCAGATTCGGAATTCACGGCCCACCCTGGGTCTTTGTTTAGGGTTGATTGTTGGGGATGCGGCGCGGCATAGTCGCATAGCATTGGTGCGGCGCGGAAGGGGGATAGCGGGTGGAGGGTTGCTGCTGAGAGTCCAATTCCTACGCCTAGGCCGAGGCGAAGGAGAGTTGTTGGTTGGTGAGTGAAGAGTCTGAAGGCCATGTTGATTGGTTTGTTTTTGCAATTGAGTGGTTGAGTTGGTAGCACGGAGTAGAGGGTTGGAAGTTGGAGATGGAGCTGGATAATACAGTGTGACGTCACCAAGGATATGCACGTAACACCCTGGGGCCGTTGAGGCTCCCGAAGTTCTTTTTCTAGAACTTTTGTACCCTTGGCTCTTAATAGCTTATACTGTATGCAGATCTATGCGGGTCATTGGGTATTATCTATACAAAGGAGATTATAAACTATAAAAAAAGTGTCTTTAGGCAATGCTGTAATATGGGAGCTAGTGACTACATGTACATAAGTGTATACGCTCATATTGGAGATAGCTAGCGTCTGTAGGTATAATGAAAAAATACCGGGTTTCTTCTCAGTCTCGCCGTCTACATAATCATCCTGTATATGACAAAGCCCAGCAAGAATTTATGCATATCTAAGCTATCCAATAAATACATCTTATGAATCTTGTTCAATAAGCCTATGAGTCACGAGTGATCAAAGCCATTGAACACCCCTCCACTCCAAGGCTAGCAATCCCGCTTAATTAGATGCCCCATCTACACGCTATAACCTCAAAAACGTTGTCTCGTCAACCCAAATAGGCAGCCATAGCAGACCCTAGGCGCCAAGGCTTAGCTTAAAGCCGTGATTAGACATGTGACTAAGAATTACCGCGAACCTTCCACAGAGAGCAGGCGGTCTGGTGTACACCGGGGTAGAATCGGACAACTCCTCGGGAAACATGCGGAGCTGGGCGAGGGGAACACCGGGCATGATTGGCCTGAGGCAACCTTGAGAAAGTGTATTTCATATTGACTCACTTTCTCTTCTCTTCTTCTCTTCTTTTTTATCTCTTCTACTTCTCTTATTCTTCTTTTCTATTTATTCTTCCCTTCTCAGTATTTTAACTCCATACATAATTTACAATGGCTGCAAACGGTACCCAGAGCAATGACTTCACTGTCAAGGCCGGCCTCGCCCAGATGTTGAAGGGTGGCGTTATCATGGACGTCGTGAACGCAGAGCAGGTAGGTCCCCTGAATTGACAATTCAATTGCAAGCAAAAACTAACAACTCCCAGGCCCGCATCGCCGAAGAAGCTGGTGCCGCTGCCGTCATGGCCCTCGAGCGTGTCCCCGCCGATATCCGTGTCGAGGGTGGTGTTGCACGCATGTCCGACCCCACCATGATCAAGGAGATTATGGAGGCAGTAACCATCCCTGTGATGGCCAAGGCCCGCATTGGCCACTTCGTCGAATGCCAGGTACGTCAATTGCACGTCTAGCGCTTGCACTCTCTCCATGCGGGGGAGGGGCAATGGGGCGATCCGTGTGGCGGGGGTAAAAAGAAACGAACGCCATAACTAACAGTTTCCCTCCAGATCCTTGAAGCCATTGGCGTCGACTACATCGATGAGTCTGAAGTCCTCACTCCCGCCGACGACATCTACCACGTCACCAAGCACGACTACAAGGTCCCCTTCGTCTGTGGGTGCCGCAACCTCGGCGAGGCCCTCCGTCGCATCTCCGAGGGCGCTGCTATGATCCGCACCAAGGGTGAAGCCGGTACCGGTGATGTCGTCGAGGCCGTCAAGCACATGCGCACTGTCAACGCGCAGATCAGCAAGGCCCGTGGAATCCTTCTTGCCAGTGCGGATGCCGAGCCTGAGCTTCGTGCATTTGCCCGTGAGATTGAGGCTCCTTATGAGCTTGTGCGCCAGGCTGCTGAACTTGGTCGTCTGCCTGTTGTTAACTTTGCCGCTGGTGGTGTTGCCACACCCGCTGATGCTGCGCTTATGATGCAACTTGGTTGCGATGGTGTCTTCGTTGGCTCTGGTATCTTCAAGTCTGGTGATGCTAAGAAGCGTGCCCGTGCTATCGTCCAGGCTGTTACTCACTACAAGGATCCCAAGGTGCTGGCGGAGGTTAGCCAGGGTCTTGGTGAGGCTATGGTTGGTATCAATGTCCGCCAGATGCCTGAGGGCGACAAACTTGCTGGTCGTGGGTGGTAGATGGGCTTTCTCTTTTTTTTCTCTAGCATTTATCATTGCGCCTAAAAAGTTATATGTACATGAGCCATGAGCAGATGTCTTACGTGACATTACATTATACGATTTTCAAGTTATATCTTGTCAGTTTGGACCAATTTGTAGTAAAGTAGGACTGTTTGCATATGATCACCATTTAATTTTACGCTCACCAAACATCCTATAATTCAGAGGTAGATCTCACTCAAATCAGGTCACATGCTGGATGAGTCAAATGAAGCAAATTCACTCACCGAAAGGTTCTCAGTGTAGATCTCCGATCTATACGCTGATAGGCTAGCCGCGCCGAACTAGCCGTCACCGAGAGTCTGGGGAAGATGTGCCGATAGCAGAAGTCTCCAGTGGCGTTTTTTTGCCCGTGACTAACCCATAACTAGAGAATAAATAGCCAATCGGGACTTCGGTTGTTATTTTGGTTACTCCGTAGTCTCCGTAGTCTCCGACGACGGCCCGCTGACGGGGAATCGCGGAATACAATATTGTATAGGATGACTTTATTAGTTTGTTCATTCTCAATTCCGCGGGATACGATTATAGAGTGATATGCATGCTGGTCGTATTTACATATAATAAATCGCTTTCTTCGTTTCCGGCTATCTTTCCCTACAGTAATAGCATTAACATGACGCAAAGCAGCAATCTTAGCGGACCTTCACCTACCTAAATATTCTTCGCCGGTACATATAGCCTGGGTGCCTTTTTTTGGCGCAGCTTTGGTCATATGAGTGGAAAGAAAAGTGTTACTACGTCTACACTATTTATGGCCTTTTTCTTTCGTTTTAGGAATGTTCTATAACATTGCGGGCTTGGCGCAGATTCAAGTGATCAAGTTGTCCCGTAAATTGACTTGGAACGAAACCCTATAACACTGTATGCTTCGAGCTGAATACTTGGGTACCTAGGTACGCTGCGATTCTGTAACTATACCTTCTGCTTGTGGGGAATTATTGGACATCCTCATAACGTCCTCATCAACCTCGTCATCTGGATTGTGAAACAGCCCATTATCGTGTCAGCACACCGTGAATGGTCTGAGTTCATCGTCTGTCACCTACGCACTTTGATGTTTGATAGTTTTGAACATATTGTTGTTAGTCCCCTTTGTGTCCTGGTCCATTTCCAACTCCTCCAGCCTGGTAAGTTGCCTTAGCAACAAGTGTCTGAACACCTCTTCATCCAGCCAACTTTCTGCGCGATGGTATATTGGTCGCCTGAAGGGATGGAAGACAAAAGTATTTCTGAGGTACTCCATTTCTAGGATCTGGGAGAAACCTTCGAGTTTCACCGTATACTCCACACTGTAGGTGATGGAAAAGTTTAAGAATAGGGTCTGTCGCATAGCGTCAAAGCTAAGTACTTGTCCACCCTGCATCGCAGCCCCGGCTTGATTGAAAATCTCATCGGCAGGATGCTGTTTGTCTGTCATGGTCGAAAAGTAGCCTGCATTCACTTCGAGAAGGCCAGGGGCAAAGTTTTCTGTACTCTGAGTAGCCGCCTCAGGCGGTCAGATGTCAATGGTTCTGATGGGTTATATGCGGTCTTGGTCTTGCCCTTCACAGTGATCGAATTGCAGAGGATGGCTGGGGATATTGTTCCAGATGGTAAGAATCCCCTTGATCTGTTCGAGTGCCTAGGAGTGGAGAAGCAAATCGCTTAATTGTGCCTATATCCCTAGATTTGTTAAATTGTATCTATGATCGAACATGAGTGTCGCCATATAATGCAAGTGGTCATCGGGCCATTGATACCTAGAAACCCACCGTCTTGGTCATACTAGATTTTAGTTTATTATGAGGAGAGAGGCATTTCCACCCCCGCAGATTCTCACTATAATTTCTTGGTGCCCCGTCGGAACCCCACATGTCCCGCCGGTCCTGTAAATGATCACTCGATGCTAGCTGGATGGGGTCCAAGCCATTTATGTACATCAAAGTCCACCTTTTTATTTATATATAGATCCTCATCCAAACAAATTGAATATATCCACTGTCTGACTTTCACCATGTCTGAAGAGAAACCCCATGCCTTTTTCCTAAAGGAGTGTATGAAAACAAGGAAGAAAGCAGAACAATACCTTGAATTTCGCGATGCCCTCTCACCTGATAACCCAAAAGCCCGCTTCCCGGGATTTCATCAGCGCATTACGGTGTTCAAAAAGGGACAACAAGTGAAGTCAGGCGCCAGGGCCTTACCAATTGATATCGTCATGCACGAGAGCGTGCCGATGATCCTGTCAGATGGAGTCAAAATCTATTGCGACATTTTCCTTCCCGCTAACCTTCCACGGGATTTGAAACAACAGCTCTATGACAGAGATAGAGTGCCAGCATTGGTTGCGTGGTATGTTATGCTCGCTATGTCATCCAGAAATATGTAACATTCTAACAATTCCCAATGACAGGAGTCCATATGGAAAGCAAATGGGCACAACACTTTTGGATGACTTCCCGTTCCGTGCAGGTGTTCCAAAGGAGTGGCTGTCCGGACTTGAAAAATGGGAAGGTCCTGATCCAGCATTTTGGTGCGCCGAGGGTTACGCTGTGATCAATGTTGACACTCGAGGCGCGTTCACTTCGGAAGGCAAACTCCTCATTCTTGGACACCAGGAAGCTCAAGATGGTGCAGAATTTGTCACCTGGGTATCCGAACAAGCCTGGTGCAACGGAAAAGTGGCATTGACTGGAAACAGTTGGCTGGCTATGGCTCAGTGGAAAATAGGCAGTCTCAGGCCCAAAGGACTCGCTGCACTTGCGCCATGGTAAGATCTCCCTTCAAAGGAAATTCTTAGATTGACTTCGCCTGTGCTGATATCTGTTCAGGGAAGGTCTTCAGGATCACTATCGCGATACAATATGCCAAGGAAGTATTCCATCGTCGAACTTCCACGACTCAATCGTTGGTAAGATTACGGCCCCACTGTGTGGACTTTGAGCTGCATAGCCAAGTATTCGGCTTCTTCAGTATCAATAATAATGTTATTTTAGAGCAATTTGCAAGTTACAACGAGCTTGAAGATCTGTCTACTACACTGAAGAAGACAGGCGGCCTCTGGAACCCCTACTGGGAAGACAAAATGTCAAATCCAGATCAAATCAACGTACCAGTTTATGTCGTTGCTTCCTGGACCAACCCAGTCCATACACCTGGGACCTTCCGTGCTTTCAGAATGATTCCGGATAGTACTCCCAAATGGCTGCGGGTAAACAATTCTCAAGAATGGCCGGATTACTACTCAGATTCAAGTTGTCGTGATCTGAAGAGGTTTTTTGACCACTATTTGAAAGGGCATACCGAAAATGGCTGGCTGGCAACACCTAAAATTCGCCTAAGCATACTCAATCTTGGCCTGTCCGGACTCGATGACACCGTGAACAGAGCTGAACTGGAGTGGCCACTGGCTCGAACTAGATACGAGAAGCTTTACCTGTCTTCCAACGGAGAAATGTCCCCTTTCACACAGCAGCAAGGGCCATCATTGGCGCGTTACAACTCGACGAGTGGAAAAGTGACATTTCGTTATGTCATTTCCAAGGAAATGGAAACAACTGGACATTTTATGGCCCGACTAGTTGTGTCTTGCCCCTCTCAGTCCGACATGGATTTGTTTGTTCAAGTTTGTTGCGTTGATGAAAAGACACTTTGCAGACGCGGAGTCATGACTATTCGACCTAACAACATAGTCGTTCTGACCTTGCTCAAATTGCTTCATGATTGGCACTTCGGGCTTTCAAAGGTGGGTATGCTTTTCCACTGGGGGCCCGCTGGCCGAATTCGAGTCAGTCATTCGACGCAGAAGAGCCAATCCTCCACATTGTTTGAGCCAATCTATGAGCACAGAGAGGAAATACCACTGGCCAAAGGAGAGAAACGAGCGGTGGAAATTCCCCTGCGACCATACGGCATGTACTGGAAGGTATTTCACCTATCGATACCACAATACTTTACCATTATTCTAATTCTGAGTTACAGAAAGGCAGTGTTATGGAGCTCACGGTGTCAGGGAATCCGGTGATTCCTTTCCCTCTCCCTGGTGTCGAACCTTTGTATGGAAGAAACGCTGGCGATCACATCATCCATTGCTTTGATAGAGGGGAGGATAGCTCTTGTCTTATTGTGCCCATAGTTTAGATATCTGTTTCCGTCCATTGGGATTTCTGGCCTCTACGAGACCAGAGCACTATTATTTGGCATACTTTATACCTAGGCAGCCTTGCGAGGACTGATCTGTTCCCTTTTAATGTCAATTTTTATCTTTGGATTCTGAACTCCGTGGGGTCCTGGCGGCCTTTCTGGTCCCGTAACAACGTTCATCCACCCTAATGTGGGAAAAGTCAATCGTTGCTCGGGTCCATTTTGAGCCAGAACCATTATGACCGAGACAGAAATAGCCTCCAATAATCTGAAGTAGAGAGTGACGTACAATCCACAACGCGTACAAGATAAACCAGAGGTCAATAATTTGAATACAGGGGTAACGTAAAATCCACAACGCTCGCAATAGCTAGATGATGGAGCCGACGGGGCCGACGGGGCCGATCTGGAAGGAGGGGGGGGGGGGTTTCCATCACTAAACCAATTCTGGAAGTTGCAAAATGGACTCTCAAGGTCTAAGCTGCTAATTGCTCGCTTCTGACTAGTCCTAGGATTTGTAACTGAACATGTTTCTCTTTTCCTTCGAAAGTTTGATACCCACTTAGTCTCACTATTTTATCCGTTGATATTATTTTCGACAAGACGCAAGGTATAAAACTGAGGAAAGCTCCTCAAGTTTTTGGCCCAAATGCTGGTTTTCCTTCGTAATCGATCCCTGGACATTGCAGAATATAAGATCAGTACCTAGGCATGCTGCATTCCGGGCTATTGAGCAGTCTCTGCGTCTACGCGCCGCAGGATCTGGGAACGACTCTTGCAGTCGGTCTTGGCTTCGTCCTTGCTGTCTCTTTGATTCTTAAAGAGCTCATTGCATTTTACAACGCAAAGTTTCACCCTCTCTGCGGATTTTTGGGACCGCGTGCGGCAACCAGATCCGAGACATGGCTGTACCAAATGACCAAAAGCGACTTCCCAGAAGAAATCTTCGAAAAACTTCACAAAGAATACAGTGAGTCCAAGTTTTTCCAACCAGACAGATAGTTTGAAATCAAAAGTGACTCTTTACTAGATACCCAGGCCCTTCGCATCGGACCCAATGAGCTCCATATCAGCGACGTTAACTTATACAAAGTTATCTACAATCAATCCAGCCCCTTTCCCAAATACGCTGCATTCTACGACGGATTTAACACGCCACACACTGTATTTGCGGAGTGTGACCCTGTGCTACACAAAGAGCGCCGTCGAATGCTGAATCCACTTTTTTCTCGTGTTGGATTGTTCAAGTTGGAACCCATCATTCAACAAAAGATCAGCATGCTTGTTGAGAAAATCCATCTTCTAGCAGGAAATGGACCACTCAATGTTTATGATGCTTTCAGGTAAAATACATGATGATCTTGTTTTCCCATTGCTGACAGACACTCCTATCAGGCTAATGACCACTGAGGTCATCCTCCAGTTTGCATTTGGAAGAAGTGGAGGCCTTATTGAAGAAGATCAGAATGGTTTCCGCTCTTGGTTTCTGGAGGGCTTCGACGCCGCTTCAAAAAGCATCCCCGACCTGCAGTATAAGCCATGGCTTCGACACCTCACCAATATCATTCCGCAAGCCCTTGTGTATAAATTAAGTCCGGACATTGGAAATTTGCTGGACATGTTGAAGGTACGATTCCTTGCTGTGCAAAAAATGAGTAGCGTGTTATTAGCTAACTAAAGCCGAAGTTTGCTGAAGACTCTTTGCGTCACTGGCAGAAGTCCGAATCTAAACCCGACCATCCAGTGGTATTTGACAACTTGGAGACAGTCAAGTATGAGGAACAGGTGACCGAGGCGATGGATATCCTGATTGCCGGTGCCGACACTACGGCATCTACTTTGACAACTGGGTTGATCCATATCTTAAGCAACAGCGGGGTTGAGCGTCGGTTGGTAGAGGAAATTGATTCACTCCCGGTAAACGAGAATGGCCAACTTCCTCTTCAGGCCTTGGAAAAATTGGAGTATTTGGTATGTCATGTTGTGCTTCCTTTCGCACTCGAACAATCTTAACAAAACGGTTGCACAGAATGCTACTGTCAAGGAAGCACTTCGATTAGGAATGGCCGTTCCAGGTCGGCTTCCTCGCATTGTACCCAATTCTCTCACGGAGCCCTTCATGGTTGATGGCAAAGTTGTACCAGCGGGTACTATCGTCTCCATTTCTACCTATACTATGCACACAGACACTTCGATATGGGGCCCAGATGCCCGTGAATTTCGACCTGACAGGTGGATCGGTCCTAAGAGCAAAGGACTAGATCAGTATTTCTGCGCCTTTTCAAAGGGCGCCAGGATGTGCATTGGCCAAAAGTGAGTGTTATAGCCATCTGCTTTCAACAAAGGAGATTTGTTAACTTTTTCTCTCAGTCTTGCGCCTGCTGAGGTCATCATTGCGCTAGCATATCTCCTGCGTAACTTCAAAATGAGCTTGCGATCAAAAAGCGATATTGGAGTTCGAAAGGATCGATTCACGTTGCAGTATGAAGATCCTGGGTTTCAGGTCACATTCAAGCCGCGTTGCTGATTTCAAATACGATGGTCCTGGCACTTCACTTTTCCACATGGCTGTTACGGTACAACTTACAACATAAGGCTATTCAGAATCAATACCGGGACGCGACTGAAATCCTCTCTTCCTCCTTCCGATGACCTGCAGATGATCTAAATGGAAGCAAATGCCATGCAATCCCACAGACTTACAAGGAAGATACATGTATGTAGTTTACTCTCCTTCGGCAAGAAATACCTCCATTCTATCCAGTCGTACCATTAGTTTTGCCGTCTTCAACCTGTGGTTATCATATTATCCCTACCTAACATTGGCTCATAGTGCCAGATAGGGGTTTGCTTGCACCTGGTGTTTTGAATATATGTCGACTTGGATGATTGGCAAGTTGAAAGGAGATCGATTAAGATAGGTTGAGGAATGCACTCAAAGTTCAGTGAAAGCAGGTGCGTGAGATCGACCGCTTTCATACTTAATTAGGAATGGGGGCTAAATCCGTGACCATGACTAAGCGGGAACTAAGGTAAGGTGTCCAATAGGACCTCACAAAAGTACGGAGCTTCCAGCTCCGAAGTCCGACTTCAAACCCGCACTCCGTATGTAGACATGGGGTGATGACCGACATTAATTGAAACGTTCCTCCAACGTACACCGAAGCTGTCCCATCGATATTCCATCCCAGTGTCACATGCCATAGTCCTCGCGACTCTCGTTTAACTCCATGCATCATCCTTGACACCCAAGACCTCCCAGAATCGTATTCCAAATTCAATGCCCATGCAATCAGCTCTCCCTCAACAACTCCTGTTCGGATGTGAACACTGTGGAATCAAATTCCAACGAAGGGAGCATCTAAACCGCCATGTTCGCCGCCACCTCCAAATGAAACCTTTTACATGCCACCATTGCGGTAAATGCTTTTCAAGACAGTGTGACGGCCAGAATCTCCATCTCCAGTATTTCGCTAATGTGGTCCAAATAGAGACACTCTGAAGCGACACACAGTGACGCATGATCAACAGCACGGTGGCTTGACTAGGCGGGCTCTAAAAGCTTGTAGTGAATGTACCCGTTCCAAGCAACGTTGTAGCGGAACAGAACCATGCGATCGTTGTAATCACCGAGGCCTGCCTTGTCACATTGCAAAGTCCTCTGAAACATCCAAGAGCGACACGGGTGAACCCCAAATTGGGCATCTAGAATGCTCTCAGATCGAGGAAGGCGATCTATCTGGCCACCTTTATTCACCTTACCCAGACTCACATGCCTCCATCGTCGGTGGAAATCATCCACTAACTCAGTATGAATTTCCCTGGATACCGCAAGGTTTTGCATTCCCATTTGTCTCACCTTTTGAGATCTGCCCCACCAACACCAGCGATGTGATGTTCTACGGTGACCGCACTGCTCTCTCTTTTGGAGAGAACACTAGCTTTTACCCCGACGAGCCGGTTGCATCGACACCTCGGCGGATGAAGAATAGTGGCACTATAAGTACGCCTGAGAGACTGTCAGATGAGCCTATGAGACAGCGAAACCCTGCGACACCTATGAGATTTCAGGGTTACCAACCCGAACTCTCCATTCCTGGCTTCCCACAGTTCTCTCCAGATGATACAGATCTACTTGTTTCTGAAGACTATTGTCATGTAGCAGAAGTGTCCAAATCGGATTATGATGCACTCTTAAGACTCTATCATGAATCAGTCCCGGCCTCAAATTCGGAAAAAAATGGCAACTTTCCGCGCCGCGAAGTAATCAATGCCTTTGTGCAACTTTACTTTGAATTCTTTCATCCGGGCTTCCATCTTCTGCACCAAAGCACCTTTCAATATCGACAGGGGTCTTCTTGTCTATTTCTCGCCGTTGCTGCAATAGGCGCCCAATACTCCAGAGTCACATCTCGGGGACAATGCAGCCTTGCTCTCTTGGAGGCCCTACGACGTGCTTTGCTTAGACATGTAGGTTTTTTCCTCATCTCCTCCTTTCTTTTGCCCCAGGCAGAATTTTGAGCTAATCCATTTGCCAGATTAAGCTGGACCGCCCACCTCAACATGATCTTCAGTTGGTTCAGGCAACAATTTTATGTACATTCTCTTTATCATTCTGTGGAAGACACCATGCCCTGGCTCAAGCACAGTATTTGCGTAGTCTTCTTGTGAATATGTGTCGGCCGTTTATGACCCAATCTATTTTGCACCGCGGGTGGACTCCTCAAAAATCCTATCCAGTCAAGGAAAGCTCGTCTGACTGGGTGGCACGGGAATCTTGGGCTAGAGTGATATATTTTACTTGGTGTGAGTTCATTGTCCTTACTCTCAGCACCTTGCATTTCAGATACTGATTTTTTCACCGAAAAAGACATTGAATACTTACATTGGACTTTCTTCGATCTCGCTCCTCTGATCTCAATTTCGGAGCTACATGCCTGTCTGCCCTGCGATGATAAGTTCTGGCAAAGCTCCGATCTTACTGAAACAGGGGACTTGATGCAAGCAGATACTTGTAAGTTTTTTGTAGCATTCCCAGCTATATCTAGATGCTTCAATTAACATTATCAGTGCCGCCTCACTCACCAAGTGTTTTGGATGTCCTCAGTGCCATGAACTCGGGTAAAGAACTTATGTTATCATTAGGAAGCTCGGCATCTTTGTTTACCATGATTTCGGCGTGCGCAAAAGAGCGATATCTCTTCCAACTTCTGAAACCAGCACCTACGGATGGCTCCATGAATGGGTTAGATCCTGCCATTGAGGTTATATGCACTACTCATTCTCACCAGACTACGATGCTTGCAGACCAGGCAATATCAAATATTGCAGGCAAGCTCCATAAATATCGACTAGCACCAGATGAAGCTTCTTCCGAATTCGGGACGTTCTCTGCTATGAAAAAGATTTACTCTATATCCAGGATTTTGGATCATATCCCCTATACGCTTTTGTATGTTTCTTCTGGTTGGATGACATCCAAGAAGGATACAGAAACCAGCCTGGCAGAATTGGAAAAACGACTACGGCATGATCCTCAGAGATCCCGAAGAACATTGACGTATGCGGCACAAGTATTCCGGCGGGTTCGGAACCAAAAATGGCTCGAGGCATGTGATCCACTTTACGTGCTCCTCGCAACGCTATATATTTGGTTCTATGGGCGTACATTTGAAATATCACCAGACCCAGACAGCGCAATGTGGCCATCGCTGAAGATTGATGATGAGTCCCTCGATGAGACTGACTGGGTGAAATGGGTGGACACTGGTGAGATGAGAAGACCCCATATGGCCGGTATTGGCTTTTTGAATGGTAAAAACCATGGCCACCGCGTATTGAAAGAAGCCATTCGAGTACTCTCTAGTGGTCAAGGCTGGCAACACTTTGCTCATGCTGTCGCGGCCTCGCTTCAACGAATTTTGTCTGGTCTTGCCCCTTCCTTCAACGATATATAGCTGCTACCAGGAGTGAATCCAATAACACACCAAGTCAATTACATCACAAATTCAATATCTGAAGGGACTATAAAGAAACCAACAATCCCAGTCAATGTCTTTTCTAAAGACATCCATGGATAGAAGCGCTGTGCATATCCCCCGGAAGTGAAAAAACATATGAGTACACGTGGTCTAGGTTAAAGGTTGATATTGATTCATGTAGTCTGTAGGCCGAATCGCCCGTAAAATTCGGGTAACTTTTGTCATATACTGGTCGTGCGGATTGTGGTAGTAATGTCAAAAATGGGCGAAGTCTTAGACAGGGAGGGTTTTTCGGTTCTCCAGCTTTATTTACTAACGCCGACAATGCCATTATTGCGAAGAAGCTTCGGCAAATCTGGCTCGTTAAGTCCGTCAATCTCCGCCGATTTGACTAAGTGGATCTGCATAGCTACAGACACTCTTTATTTCTCCACGATGCACAACCGGTGTTTGCGCGGGGCCGACGGGGCCGATGGGGCCGCAGCCATACGCAGCCTTCGTGAGTGAGGATATTTTCCATGAACGCGCGTTCAGCACTTCTTCAATTCCGTAAGTGAAGAATCCGTAGCTCATTTAACGGAGCTGTCTCAGAACTACCAATGAATTGAGGGTATGTGGTCAAAGATGGGCCAATGGGAGCCAACCAGCTCATATGGCCTAAAAGAAACGAACATGGGATGAGGCGATCGCTGTTGCAGCATTGAATTGCGCGTCAGTGAGAAATAAAGTGATGTCCAACTGCATAACCACAATTTATCAACAGCCAATGTCGTCACAACTAGAAACAATTACTCATATAGGATGCTCAATGGCAAAATCTTGCATACTAGGCTTCCCGTCAGCCACAGGGCGCGAATGCCTTTCTCCCCCCTGTTAACCGCTATAACTTTCGGCATGTCATCTTGAGTGTGATTTTTTCTTTGCCGACGACTGATATGGCTTTAGTTGAACCTTGGAAAGTTTCAAGGATAAACACCAATTACCCAGAAAAATGGAGCTAGAAGTCTTATTCGCCCGATGCAAAGGGAGATATAATAGAGAGAATAGAGAGCATAATCCCAAAAGTTACCTGTAAACAATAAAATGTTAGATGTCTGATAAAGAAGTTTCAGTGTTGACCATACATAGTGTATTGGGGAAAGACATCCTGTCATACCGGAACGGTCTGCATGTCAGCATGTGTGCTATAGCAAGCGTGGCTACTAGTTTAGAATACACACCCCTATACCTCTCCTATAGTACCCCTAGAGGCCATCCCCTCGCTAGCACTCTGTGTGTGGTCGGTGTTGTTGCTGGTGGCTCCCATGCTGGATCGACCCGTCTGCACTGCACTACGCTCACGTCTTGAGCTCTGCATAGCCCACAGCCGAACCCATAGTGGGCTATGGGCCTATAGTAGCCAAAGATTAATGCACCCATTTGGCTCAACATTGGTACCAGCCTGATCGCTGTATTTTGGCATGATATTCAGACCGCCCTCAGCCCCTCCCTGTACGGTGTATCGTAATATCTTTAGCACGGAATAACTAGGCCTGATTGGCTGGGAAACTCATAGCAGAGCAAGAGAAGGGCCCCGGGGCTTATATTCATGTCTTTTATTAGGACGGGCATAGGTTCAGAGTGTGTTAACCCCTATTACCCTCAGGGTGAGAATTGTCACCCCGTTCTCACCTCCCTCACCCTAGTATCGAGACTTCTCACCTATATCACCTGCACTCACCCTAGAGTGCCGCTTAGGTGCTGAGGGAGCATTGACTATTGGCTGTACAGAATACTCGGCTTATGTGCAGTCAATTGTTCGTGAGGCGTGACAAATACGATAATACGAAAATGCTCCTGAATCAAGCCAAGGCCAAAATATACGAGTAGCTAAAGTCTTCTAGGAAGAGCGAGCACGGAAATGAAGGTTCATGCCCATTCGGCATTTAGCCGGATAAGGATCACGCTCTGTGGTGAGACTTTTGTATAAATCCTCTCATCTGATATACGAAAACGAGAACGACTCGCCTGAAAATATAGTATTAGGGTAAGTAAGCATAATAGCGGGAAGAGGAAGACCGGGGATGATAGGTAATGATCTGATTATGCTTGTGCACTTTATAGATTACTATGTACATGAAATTTTTATCCTAGCCTAGGATATTCACCGATCTTCTCTCATATTGACTGTTGGGGAAGATAAGGGATGGGGTTCGGATATTCGAACACTTGGAAGAAGTGGGAAAGGTCTTCGCCAATAGACCCTTAGATCTGCTGGGGCTCACGGCAAACAAGGTCGGCACCACCCTATATATTTGGGTTAGATATCATAGTTTAACATTCGCTCATGATGAACTGAAACATACGAGAGGAATGAGGCAGCACAAAGCTGTTTGCTTCTCAGCAGAGCAGGTACTCTGGAAGTCCTCAAGGCTGGAGGGAGCACCGGAGGGAATCTTGCAGTCCAATGCGGCAACTCCAAGGTTGGTAGAGCAGCACTGAGGGTTGACGAAGTACTTGCCGGGGCAGTAAGCCTTCAGCGAGAGGAGAGGAGAGGGTGTCGCGGGGACCGCAGAGGCAGTCAGAGCGCTTAGGGCGAAGATGATGATGCTGGAGGTGTACATTGTGGAAAGCTGAAGGAGTGGAATGGAAGTTGGATGAATGAAAGACTGGAGTTAGGGGAAATGATGAATCGACAGCGGGTACTGGGAATTTCTTTTTATTAAATACTAACGATAATATCTCGATGAAAAATATCTACCCCGTAGCTAGTTGTGGAGAATTGCAGATAGATACTTGCCCGTAGAGGAGGTGATCTACAACACTAAATATAGAGTGGAAGTGATCGGTCAGATTTTAGGTTCTTCAAATCGAGCTAGATGCACTAGTATCAATCGACCCGCTCAGATCATGCAATTAGATCCCATCTTTGTTCAGATTTAAATGACGATCAACCGTGCAGCTGCCAACCTCAGGGACGAAGCTATTGTAGATGTATTCACGCAGCACAATATTGTATCGTCTTTTCTTCCTTCTGATTTATCTACATGAAGTTGATTGTGAAATGTGTCTCAACAAATATGAAGATATTGAAATATATCATCTTATCAAAATATATAAATGTAAAGAAGATCCCTTCTTAGTCTCTAGAAATAGCGGCCAAGACTGAAATGCGTTAACGGTCGGCCCCCTTACAGCTGCAATCAATAGGGCCATTGAAATTGCCATGAGCTCACCTTACAAACTAGTAAGCTGCTGCATGTGATCTCCCTATCTCTCTCTCTCTCTATAATTATTTTGTAATATTGAGCCAAAACGTCTCTTACCCTGCTCGTAGTGGACAGGAGCCCGCTAAACCATCAGTGCGTCCTATGACTTTTGAGGCGGGTTCAGTTAGACGGGCACTACCTCAGATTAGACGTAACTTCCCTATCCGCCCGCTCCTCTATCACTTCTTTAAAGTAGTTCTTGATAAGACTGCCTTTATCCAAGAATTTAGTGTGCTATTCTACACTCTCTGGACCGATCCTTCGCAATACATCGAACCACAGACTACCAATACCAGCATTGGGACTATGAGAAGCGCTGGTCTTCAAAGAGCTGCAAGAAGGCTTGCAATACTTGCAGTGGAGGAGTAGACTAAAGATACCCCAAGGAAGGTCACGCGAGGGGAGCATAGGGACTTGTTACCTTTGTCGCCGGAGGAGTACGAGCAGAAGATGAATTTCTGACGTTTCTGGACCAAGAAAGAAGAATAGACACATAGCGTCATAGGTACCGATCTAACAATTGACCGTCCAATATTCATGGCCGTTCGTCGCTCTATGTCGCTTCACCCAATTACTGATACCCCACAACGAATCGTAATCATTCATGATATTGGGACAAAATTTGCTGCGAGTCAAGGGAAGTCCCCTTAAATCGGTGTAAATTGCCGAGAGCCCGAAATTGCCGAGCCGAAATCACCGACGCTACCATAACCCGACGTAAAGACTTCCGCTCGGCGATTTCTCATGCGAACTTACAAGTAATGTCAAAATCAATCTCAAGCCAAACGATGGACCGTGTGCCAATCAGCTCACAGCGTGTGTTCAAGCCAAGCGCCAAGAAGCGACGTCCCCCATTGGCCTGTATTCAGTGCTATCAGCGAAAGCTCAAATGTGGAAGAGAGCTTCCATCCTGCAGTCGCTGCTCAAAGGCAGGAAATGACGGCTGCACCTACCGTGGTAACCCAGCGAAATTTCCGTCAGTAAATGGAGTGTTGAACGATGGCCATTCGGGGAGCACTAGCGTCGTGACAACGTCCTCACCAACTCCCGTCTCATCCACAGCGACATCGGGAAAACCTAGGGCCTCCTCTGACTGCAATGGAAAAATGACCCATTTGAAAGGACAAGGGACCATCACCAAGTTCTATGGGTATAGCTACCCCCTGAACCTTTACCAACAGGTATGCCACACCATGTTATCTAACAAACATGGAACATCTCCTCAATATTAGTGACAGTTCGCCGAGCTTCAATCTTACATCGTTCAAATCAAGACCAAAAACCCCGGCGATCAACACCCTTCGTGACGAGATTTATCCTCTGGCCAATGATGATTATCAGCCTCGTCCACTAGTGCACGATACTGTGCTTGGAGACAACTTGAGGCAATTGATTCCCTTGAAACCCGTCGCGGATACATTCGTCCAAACTTATATTGACAGATTTGAGATCATACACCGAGTGCTCAATATATCGGTTTTCATAGCTGATTACAATCGCCACTGGACCAGTCCACTTTGCACGCCGGCTTCCTTTTTGGTGCAGTTCCTCTTGGTAGCGGCAGCCGCTGCAAGCTTTCACCCCAAAATATGCGTCAACAATATGAGTCAACAAACCGTCCATGACCATGCACTTGATTGGATTGAGGCTGCGGAGTCATGGCTCAATTCCTCGACTAATCAGCCTCCTCAATCCTGGGACACCTTGGCGACTCACTGTCTCTTGCTAATTGCGAAGCGTGCAAATTATATCCAGGAGGGTTCTTTCTGGACATACACCGGGGCACTGGTCCGGTGGGCTATGGCAGCAGGATATCACCGTGAATATCCATCGACAGAGAGAACATCACTCTACGACCGGGAGATGCGTCGGCGCTTGTGGATGACAATCGTTGAGCTCGATATCCAGGCCGCTGTGGAAAGGGGGATGCCCCCAAGCATCAGAGCGGAAGATTTTAACATAATTTCACCGCTGAATATCGACGATGACAAGCTCCAGGAATCAGGCCAAGATTTCCTGGAAAGTATGCCGCTCGCTACATTCACGGAAGCGTCTTTCCAGGTCCATATGTACCGCTCTCTGCCTATCAGGTTGAAAGTGTGTGCATTCGTCAATGGATGTACGGAGCAAAATGATTTTGACCGGGTCTTACACCTTGGGGAGGGGCTAGAAAAAGCACTCCAGGATATTCCAGAATGGAGCAATTTCCGAGACAATCCGCGACAGCAGCAGACTATGTTGTACGTGAAGAGATTACTGAATATTTACTTGCACCAGTATGCACTCTTGTTGCATATACAGTTTGCAATCCAAGCCACGCCATCATTCAAATCTACAATCTGCCGACGTGCAAGACTGGATGCATCTTTGAAGGCTCTTGACCATTACCAAAAGCTCATACAGGATGGAAACGTACCGGAACAAGCTTGCAAGCCCGGCTTGGTGCTTGCTGCACTGAGTATCTGCCATGAAATTTACACAACCTTTGGACCTCAAGGTAAGCAAAAGGCCAATCCCATTTCTTCACACTTTTTTGGGTGCACCAACGAGATGAGAATAACTTATTAGTCGAAAGGTTCAATTCAATCAGCTACAATGACAATCTTGCCCCAAATCTCGACATTTCTCGTGACCACTGTTGAGCAGGTACTACCGATTTTAGAAAAGAGGCTCGACTTGACATTTCACGGATTAAACGAATATTACCTCCTCAGTATGGTAATTGGATTAGTCAAGTCCAAGCTGTGGCCAGAGTCATGCGCAACGTCCGACAAAGAGGCAGCAGATAGAGTGATCCGCATCTGCACAATACTGCAGACGCGACGGGCAGCCATCCAGTCAGACCACTCTCTGCTAGGTTCAATGTAAGTGTTATATTCACAAGCACCATCCAAATCAATATTGATTGTCTCTAGCGATAATGGAATTTCACGTGGGCTTCACTTACCAGAGGATGCAAGCTGTATGCTCCACGACGGCGCGACTGAACTACTCGGCTCAATGGTATGTAACTGGTTCCTGAGATTTCGACGTGTTGCAGCCACTGACGAAGATCGGACAGTTCTCAGAGGATTTGGGATTTTTTAATGACAGTACTGACTTCAGCTTCTTCCATGTATAATCAAATGAGCCTTGCTCAAGCATATCGCCCCGAAAATGATGATGTCACTTCAAAGTCCTTTCACTCAGTGGGAGTTAATGAAAGCAGATCCCATTTATAATACAAATTGAATTGAAACCCGCTCGAGGAGGCTCGAGATGGGTTTACACAATTTCCAGAAGCTTTGCCTGCAGATAAAACCTCGCCGCGGTAACAAGGACAACTCCGAACAACATCACCACGCCGCTGAAAACTGCAGCCTGTGTGTACGTTCCGTATCTTTCTAACAAGGCACCGCATATTGGAGTTCCGGTCAGACCAGCAAGGCCAATAATGGCCATTGACATGCCGAGATGAGTGCCAATTTGATCCGAACTTGGCGTCACTTGGGCAATGCAAGGAGACATTAGCGACACGATTCCGCCGGAAAAGAAACCATAAAGCCCTGCAAAGACAATGATTGACGTATTTGAAGTTATCGCGATCCAGCACAAAAGTAGAATCCCTGTACAGGCACTGTTGATGATCAAGATGTTGAAGCGACCAATCTTATCCGCAATCATACCTGGCAATATTCTGCCAAAAATGGAGGCAGCATTGAGGATCGACAAAAGGTAAGATGAAAGCTGCGATTCCATGCCATAATACTGGGCATATTGCGGAAGATAGAAAAATGGTGTGAAAAGTCCCCACATCATACAGAAGACACCAAGTGTGGTGAGAGTGAAAGGAGCGCGAGTGAAAGCTGCCGGCAAGAGGATTTTGCCGCGACGAGGAGGAAGTCTCCCTTTAATAGTTACCATTGCGATCAATATCATGAACAAGATGATGAACCCCACAATTCGGACAGACCATTCGAATCCCAAGGATGGATTTCTCAGCATATTGCTCAGGGCAATGGGAAATATGATTCCCCCGATGGAAGATCCAGAGACTGTCACACCGAGGGCTGCTGCACGTCGATTATGGAAATAGTGGCTAACGCAGGTCATGGCGGGGGCGAAGAGCATGCCAGAAGCACTCCCACCCAAGACCCCTTGGGCAAGCATGAATTGATAATAATTTTTACACAGAGATGTCATCATGACTGATAGCACGATGGCAATTGCAGGTACATGAATAATCTAACATGAGAGTATGTCAGTGAATGATCGCCTAACAAAAAGACATTTCAAGTCCTTACCGAAGCGCCATATCGGTCGAACAATGGCCCACCTATAAGGCTACCAGAGAAAAGAAAACAGACCTGCACAGAACCAATCCAAGAAATACTGGATGAAGTCTCATTGGAAAGAAAGTGTTCGGTGTAGTAATCCTGGTAGACTCTGCGCCATGCATCAGTTAAATTTTCTTATGGAACCGTAAGGTTTGCGGAGTATAGAGCCCACCCAAAAGCGTTCATGTATCCAAAGGTTGAGAAAGACACACAAAATGCCCCTAAAACCACCATCCAAGCTCGAGCGCCGCCTTCTGGAAATTCTGTGGTTGGCTTTTCAACTTCGAGTCGATCAGGCCCTTCGGAGCGGCTATTGGGCGCAGCCCGGCCAATTGATACTTGTGAGGTAGACATTCCGAGAGTTGATTGAACACAAAAAGTAATAATTTCTCCTGAACAAGACACGGAGTCGAGATTTATATTGCAGCTCTCTTGACAATTAGTATTATTTATATCCAAATTGGCTCGGACTATTCGCAGAATATTTCAATCCTCGCTCGAAAAGTCCGAGAGGCTCGGCCTTTTCACCGTAACCCAGACTTAACCGTGGTCTCCGTAGTCTCCGATGATGGCCTGCTGACGGGGGATACACGGTACAAAGCGTGGATCCCCCCAAATATTATATACAAGGTCCTATTATGAGGCAACTTGAACGCCTTGCGGATTATGGAAAACGTCCTTTGGATCTAAATCCGCCTTAAGCTCTTCCAATCTTGGGAGGTTATTACGCCAGTATGCGTGCTGGGCACCGGGCATCTTAGGATCTGGGCATCCAAGATATGCATGCTCCGCACTCTCTGGCACTGCCTGTGCCAGAACATCATAAAGACCGTTGGTAAAGTTATATGTGGCCTGCGAGATGGGGCCAAGTGGGTTGGCTACGAAAACTTGGAACCAGAAAAGCACGTCGCGGTGTCCATAGGCTGTGGCATCCGCAGGAACGGCGTTGATAGCTCCACCCTCCAGACTGAGCGTGACAAACCAGGCCAAAGTGTCAGCGTTGGTTTTGTGAATGTAATCGAAGAAGTCGTCAATAGCAATGTCAGGAATAAGCGTGCGGGGGGTGAATCCGAGTGACTTTGCATAAAACCAGGTCGGGGAATCTCCAACCAGTTTTAAAATAGTATCTTCTAGTCCATGGCCGATCATTCCTAGCCAATCTGTCAGGACTAGCACAGTTCCGGGTTCGCTTGCGGGGAATTTTTTCTCCAAGTCAAGTGCGTCGTACTCCTTCTTCGAGCCGAAGAAAATACCCTCGAGGATGATCTGGCCGTCGAAGATAACCAGGTTCGAGTAAAACTTCCATGTGAGGTTCTCCTGGGCTATGAACGCCTGCCAATCTTTGACAAGCTTCGCCTTCTCGGCAGGAGTTCCCAGATTAAACTGAAACGAGTATTGAACAGCCAGGCCAGGGGCCTCCTCCGTACGCACTTTGAACTCCGTGACGATGCCAAAGCTAGCAGCAGCACCTTTGATAGCAAAGAAAACATCCTGGTTCTGAGTGTCCGACGCCCGCACAATGCTCGAGTTCGCTAACACCACCTCGACTTCCTCAACATGGTCAAGTGCTAGACCCCATTGACGGGCTGTGGGGCCCAATCCGCCCATCGTCAGATGGCCGCCGGTACGAATGGTCGGACAAATACCATGCGACATTGCTCTGTTGCCCGCATTATAAAGCTTGAGATCAAGGTTGCCTAGGGTTGTTCCGGGACCGATGGTAGCGATAAAGGTCGACTCGTCCATGGAGAATTGCGAGAAGTGCTTCATATCGACCACGATAGCACCATTTTCTCCTCCAAGGCCTAGAACCAAGTCCGAGTCAGTCATCTGGATGCCAGCCGGCTCATCTACCACTTTTATCAGAGCCATACCATAATTGCCAAAACTATGGCCTCCACTGCGAGCCTGCACTTTGTAGTCGTAGTCCGAGGCACACTTAACCACAGCAGCTATTTCGTCCGCTGATTGAGGGTACGTAATTGCTGCCGGGGTAACAGGAATATTCAGATTATACGTCTCGACTGCTGTAGCCTGGTAAAGAAGGTGATCTTGGAACGCGACATGAGCGGCATGACCTCCAACGGCGGATAACAGACAGTCACGCCCAGCGGCGATGCTGGTGGTATTGCCCATTTAGTGAAATGGACTCAGCCAAAGATGTGCTTTGGATATTACGAATAAAAAAGAGCTTTCACTCACAAGTAGGCCCGAAGGTCCCCCTTTAACAATGTTTGTTGTGATCGATCCACGGGTCGAGTAGCTCCTAGCTAAAGAACGTTAGCGTGATCCACCAAACCCCTGGGTTCGTCCCAAACCTTTAAGGCTATTGATCTCACTATACCCTATTTAGAATGGATTTAGCACACCTATATTCCTATATAGTTATGACAAAATCATGGAGGAACTGAATGAGGCCTAGAAAATCTGGTCAAATGTCACCTCTGTGTTCGACCCGAAGGTGTGGCCCCCAAGTCTAGCAACAATCTCGCCATAGTCTTGTTGCCTTCCAGCTCCACACAATCTAGAGCCGTTTGGCCTTCATCCATCGCATCGATATCGGCCCCAGCCTCAAGGAGATTAATTACAGTTTTCCAATTCCCGGACGCAGCGGCATAGTGCACTGCTGTGAGCCCCACGGGATCTCTCATTCCAATGTCGGCCCATCCCCGCTCCAGCATCAGTGCGACGATCTCATCGCAGCTATAAAGTACTGCAGTGAAAAACATGTGGCTGTGTGGCCCGCGCGCACTGTGTAACACAATTTCGGCGCCAAGGTCGACTAGCGCCGCAAACGCCTCGGCCGCGTCCTCGTCCATCGCGCATGAAAGATAGGTGCGCCCGTCTTGCCCGACGCCACCTTCGGGATCCATTCCCCAGCGGACAAGCTCGCGCACTGGGGCCGCATTGTTCGACTCGATAGCGCAGTGCAACGCTTCACCATACCAGTTACGAAGGTGTGGATTAGCGCCGCGTGCTAGCAGTCCTCGGGTCGTCAACACGTGCCCGTCCGCGGCGGCATGGATTACAGGCGTAGTGCCCATCCGTGTTAGTTCGTTAACGCTGTAAATGCCACTTTCAAGTACCCAATTAATCACCCGCTTGAGTCCGTGGCGTGACGCATGGTGGAGCGCTGAGAAGCTCCCGCACTCGTCCGCATTCCAATAATTACGCTTGAGGCCCATTGAATACTGTCGCACTTGATTTGCCACGGCCGTAGCAGCGGCAGAGGAGAAGAAGGCGAGCAGTGCAGGCCACACTTCCCTGTCGGGTTCGGTCCGGCGGGCAAAACGTGCCCAGAACACTGCGGCCTATGCGAGAAAGGGGTATGTTTCCATCCTAGACTTGATTTCGCTCTCAGTTTGCCAGGGTCCATCCTGGAGGTTCTTAAACACAAGGTAGCGAAGGCAAGTCACTGCAATCATGGCTTTGGCTCGTGGAAAGAGATCTCTCGAATGCTCCGTGAAGTATTCCTGTATGGCATAATGTGAAAGCCGTACATGACCCTCCACGTCTATTGTTGCAAGCGATGATGGTCTTTGAAGCTGGGCGATACTTGGCATTGACCTCAGCCCGCTCACTGTGAATACTCAAGGTATCGCTGAGCTTTGATTCTGTCATTGCCTGGGTTGTGTGAGCAAGCCACATGAGAGCATCCATACCGAGCCGGCTGCAGCTCCTGGGAAGCCGTTGAATGTGGGAGATGGTATCTGCAAATGCATCGCTGAAACTCTGAGACATGTCTGCTATTCTATCTTCCATGTCGCCGAGAGTGGGCTCTTTGAGAATGGTGCGGAGGCGTAGAACCGGAAGAAGAAACCCAGTATGTTCTTGTCAGGGAATCTACGTAATGTCGAGGCTGACGGAAAAGTACGGTGGATTGGTGGGGGGAGAGACCTACATTCCATCAGCCCCCTCTGTCAGCTTCTGAACCAGTCTGTCCAAAAAGCCTTGATCCGCGATGTAATGTATTTCTCCTTGCTCGAGCCCTTGGTAGAGGTACGTCTTGAGATCTTCCTCGTGGGCCTCGATCTTTAGGCTCGGATGCTGCTGAAACAAATCTATTAGGTCTCGGATATGAGGCCGACTCGTGACAAGCAAACGGATTTGGCGGCTTTGAACAACATTCTGAATGCTTTGAATAAATGACTTCCTATGTTCAGATCCATCAAGTCCATCAAACACTACACAAGCACATTTAAGGCTCGAAACAAGACCAGTGAGGAGTCTTTGCTCTCGTGGAGAGGCATTGGGCCCTGGTGACCGCTCTTGTTATATAGTTCGACCACCGGACTCGGAATTGCCGGTAGCTTCTCGAGGAGTTGTCTTAGAATGCAATATAGAACCGCTGACGTACTTTGAGTAGACTGATCCTGGTGATCAAAGTAGAAGTAAGCGACAGGTGAAGTCTCGCTAGAGCTAGAGTCAAGAAGCCTGGACGCTTGGATCAGCTGGTGTTACTGATAGTGCTTTACGGTTGATATATAGTTCAGAATACTCCTTCTAGTCTTCTGTTCAGTATTGATCTGGATTGCGTGCTTTTGTTGTTGAACCAATTTCAAAATTTGAAGGAGTTTCCGACTCGAGCGCCTGGATTGTATTGATCTGTTCTAGTTGCTGCCTTATCAACTTCATAACATCGTTCGATGTCTGCGATAGAAGCCGGCAGCCATCGACCGACGAAGCAAATTGCATCCAGTTGGTAAAAATTCCTATATCCTGTATTGTCTTTTGGTGCTCCTTTTCGGTGAAAGGCCACAGTAAGCGGCTTCTTTTCTCGTTGCCTTCTTGATTCAGCCTCTTACAAAGCGATTGCAGCTTTGCCTCGCACGCAGCGGAGCAAGTCAAGAGAACCGAACTTTCGTGGAATTGCACAGCACTATCGTTTAATATCGCCATTCAGGAGGTCGCGCAGGTCACTCACACTGGAGTGCAGCGTTTTGAGCTCGAATATTAAGTCCGCAATTGACTTTCTCGCCGACCTCACATCTTGTACGTACTATTTGGAGGTAAGTATAGCGCTAGTAATCAAAGGTAGGATGCCTACAATGCCAATGGATAGAGACAAAGGGTCCATTTTCAAGGTGTGGGTGCCTTTTCAAGGGGATGACATCAATAGAGGGATTCCAATGGCCGGACCCTGAGCACTAGGGTATGGAGTACGGAGTACTAGTTCGCTATCCAGACAATAAACACAGCTTCATCGTAATGCAATGGTCCGGTATTATACGGTACAAAAAGAGATCGGGAGTGCGCATAGTATTTGAACCAAAAAAGCAAGTGTATGCTTTCAACAAATATAAAATAATCTCGTAAATATAAATGTCAATGTATCAAATCAAGCCGAACCGCGCATCTCATGCAAATGGATATCTAAAAATGAACGAACCGAAGTTGCAGAACCAATCAACTCCAATCATCACATCATATAGCAAGTTTAATCACTGTGCATAATCGAAGTTCATCCCGCGACACTTTAGCCAGAAGGCTCTAACAAGGTCTAAGGACGGCTTCTGCGCACCTCGAGCAATAACAAGGGACTCTAAGAACCGGGATTTATCCTGTGCTGATAGAAGCGGCACTCGCTGACCATTTGGATCTGTGATCTGGGCATTCAAGGTCTCAAGCGCGGCTTTTAGGGCCGGCCGTGCTAGTCCCATTTTCTTAAAAATGGTACGGCGTAGGGCATCGCTCAAAGAGACGAGGTCTGATCTTGCACATTGGCCTGCTATCTGTTGGATGATTGTGTAGCATAGCCGGGGAACGAATTCTTGATGGACTGAGTCGATGATGTTCATTGCTTCGGGGGATGTGCCGCGGAGATCGATCAATGCGACCCAGAATGCGGATGCAGATCGCAATGGAAGTGGCTCGGGACGTGTTAATGCGTGAAGTGTGAAGTGGAGAAGCACGACGAGAGGGGACTCGGTACTCTGGTCGGACTTCATGGGAGTCAATAGGATAGGGTAGTAGTTCGGCAAGAGACGGGCTAAGAAGTCAATGCCGGCATTGGCAGTCTCGGGGTCGTACATGTCTGGGTTCTGGAGCATTGAAGAAAACAGTCGAGCGACGTGTTCAATCAGTGCCTCGGCTTCATTGCGGATATTCATCGCGTGGGAAGAGTGAGATGCCAAGAATGACGATGCAGTCGCCATGATGACATCTGTGCCTGAGATACCGAGGGGGAAGCTCTTGATAAAGTCTACTGTCATCGAGGGTGGGAATACAAAGAGGCCTGCCCGCTCTGTATAACCAGCCTTCAAGATATCACAAGCTGCTTCGATGATGCCGTTGTCCACGGGGAACTCGACGATGAGAAGCCTCATCGTTTCCATGATCAAACGCTGAGATTCGGCGCCTGGCCCTGAATTCCAGAATGATGGAGGATAGGGACTCTCATCTTGCACATCGTCGATGTTGACGGTTTCGGTTTCCGAGCGAAGGCCTTTTCCGATACTGGCAATGCAGCTCAAGACAAGGTGTGCGCGTAGACGACCATGTTCATGAGCAGGACCAGTAACTTCCTCGCGTGCTGTATTAGCTTCCTGGACAAAAAAGCCGAGAATTCTCTCAAGTGTTTGGACTTTTTCCACGTCGGCATGCAGGTTCTGTATGATGGTCGCAATACCTTCCAGCACCTTGGGCATTGTAGAGGCAGTGGCTGTTGGTTTGCTTCTAAATTGATCTAGTTGGTCTAAGAATGCGGGCAGATCCGAGGTCAAGACGCGAGCGCAGGATTTTGAGAGAGTCAGGATGGACCTAGAAGCTGCCTGAGCGCAAAGTTCAAAGTTGAGAGATTCAAAGAGAATGTTGAGAACACCTGGTAGTAGTGAACTGTGGCGCTCAAAGTATGATTCATACTTTCCAAATGAATCAACCAAAGTCTGACGAGCTTTGAGTGGTATTCCAGTCTCACCACCGGCACAAAGCCTGGAAAAAGCATCGCTGCCAAATATGGCATCCAGACACTGGTCTGCATGACCATTCTCGTCCACAGCTTCCGAAAGCTGGGCTATACAAAACATGGCAGTCTCGAAATTGCGCCAATCCTCACCTTGAAGGTGGGACGTTGCGCTTCTCTGGAAGACGGTCACCAGCTCGACGCCCATGATTGGGTATGCTGAAAGCAAGTAATCACAGGCCTCGTGGCGGAAAGCGCCGAACTCACTGCGCTCTTCGTCACTCCAATCCTCCAAATCCTCGGCTGTGGGGTATAAAAGTTTGTTGGAGACACTCATGACCACCTCAGCCAAATGGGATTTGATCAATCCATATCTTGGGCTATCGGGCTCAAGTTGGTCGGGAAGGCTCTCGGCGATATCGTTCCAAAACTCCAAGACGCGTGGGGTCCCGAGATCGTCAATAGATGCATAGCCCGGGGTCTTGAATATCCTGTGAACAAGGAGAAGAATTGCTTCATTTTGTGGCGACATGGGGTCGCTGAACACATCCAAGTGCAGATGTGAGACATAGGCTATTAGAAGGTCGACGAAAGACATACTCTCAACACCTTCGTCGCCATTGCTCACTGCTACAATATGCGCTGTTACGATTGAATCAGCGAGAATTCCAGCGATGAGATGTAGCGAGTCATCATCAAAGGCCCAGCGGCGGCTTTCAAAGGCTTGAGTCAAAGTGGAAGCTGCCGTCTCACTCAAGCTAGGTACCCGCAGTGTCCCGATGACAGTCTTCCCGCATACGACAGCCAATACGTTGACATCTTCAGCAGTAGAGCGCTGGCGATTTCCATGAACACCCAGCCACGTCTAGCAATAATATCTATCAGTAAATATGTTCTCAACAGTGCCAAACCCAGTATGTTTATTTGATGACTGACCTTCCATGAGCTCATAGCTTCGGCACCCAGTGCCACATCAACCGCATCATCTCCAGCTGTTTGCGCATGCTGCATCATGCCATTAAGAACGAATTGGACTAGAAGCAGCCCATCCTTGATGTTCAACAAAGCTCGCTGGAGAGCGGAGGTGTCTGCAGCCCCTTCCTGAGGCTCGGAATCCAACCGAAGTGCCTCTTCAGCAAGTGCAATTGAAAAGAACAGAAGTGCAGCCGATCCATTTTGGTTCAGCTCCGGCAGTATACGTTCCTGGAAATCCACGCCTCTGGCCAATTCTTCGGATACGTACCCACCATGCACGAGGCTTGCAGCCAACTGCCACACAGCTTGTTTCCAGGGCGTGACAGGGTGTCTGAAAATCGCCACTAAGCTTGAGGCAAGCTTCCGCACAACCATTCCTTGTTCGTCCTTGTTGACCATATGAACGAACCGATTGATCAGGTGCTGCATGATTTCCGTCGCGCTGCTTTCGTCGAGTCCGTTCCTGTTTTGTATAAGCGACTGGTTATTTGGACAAAGATGGTATCGAAGGGGCAAGTTCGGAGGGATTGGCCCTACCATGAGACATTGATCTTTACTGTAAAGGTGAGAGCTCCCATGAAACGATTCTGGGCCGAGTGTTCACTTTGCAGAAGGGAATCGGCAATCACCCAGGCATGTTCAGTTTTCTGAAGTTGCTGAAGGCGTGCCTGAATCTCATTAATCTTGGCGGGGTCTCGCTGGTTTGCTGGGTTGTAGAGCTCGGTCACTAGCTGATCCTTTGTTAGTAAGTTATATGTTGAAAGGGTGGATACGGTTGATACCATATGAGCTTCTGAGATTGACTCTCTGGCTCCAAGACCCTCGTTAGACATCCACGTTGCCATGTTGTCTTTCTGCGTGAGAGATATGAAAAAGAGAAGTAAAGTACATATAGAAAGCACGGGGGGAACAAAGACAGGCAGAACCGGATGTTTGCTTTTATCAACCAATGAGCATAAAGGCGGTCTATCAGGCGGTGATTGCGGGGTTCATGTCTTAGCTCCCCGGTTTGATCTCACATTTTCGAACTATACGAGATTCATGCGTCTGTTGATACAACTGGATTGGAGTCTTTAAAGGCAGACTGCATAATATGAAACAAGACCGGAACAACTGCATAAGCTTTCGATCTAAGATTCTCAAAATTGATGTTTGCTCATGCAATTGCCCTTCCGATATCCCTTTGCACCTGTATAATCAAGTTCATTCGGTGTTCGCTAGTTATAGCAAACAAATCTTTTCGTTTCCGTCAATCTTTCACCTAGCTAGAAGGTTCAGATCTCAATGTATCCAGGGTTCTAGGTGCACGTTGTTAAGTTACCTCATAGGTGCCCACAAAGCTACATAGAAGGGTCACACACATTGATATATATATTCCTATACACTTATTGGTAAGTAAATACTTGGTTATATACACACACATGTGTAATATATGTACTCAGAATTTATGTTGTGTCCTTGTAGAAATCAAATTGGAATAGTAATATCATTGTCAACTTTAGTAAAAGTCATTGTCCAATGCATGCAAACACAAGGTGGGCCGTGTGTAGCCGTATGAGGACGGAGATCGCCCACTAAGAAGGCCACACGACACTGCGGAACTAACGCGTTATCAGGTACTTATCTCGTGATTTGCTTCCTACAACCTTGGAACGTCAAGGAAACAGACACTTCATGCTCTTCTCCCGTTCAATTCGTCTGTGCACATTTCTTCGATCGCCAAGGCCTGTATCCCGCCCAAGATTCTTTTCTGCCTTCGGTCCGCGCTATTCAGTCGATATGGGCACCGTCGATACCACCGAACGCCTTTCGAGGCTGAGGCAATTAATGCAGCAGCACAAGGTGGACGTATACAGTATGATATCATCTATGCTTCGTGTTTATTAAGCCTATGCTTACTGCTTCATACAGTTGTTCCTTCAGAAGACAGTCACCAGTCCGAGTACATTGCGCCATGTGACGCCCGCCGAGGTCCGCAATCGTCCCCCTTCCATTCGTCGGCCCGCGCTCACAGCTAATACCCCGCGTAGAATTCATTTCGGGATTCTCTGGCTCTGCTGGTACCGCGATTATTTCTCTGAGCAAGGCCGCCCTCTCCACCGATGGTCGATACTTCAACCAAGCCGCAAAGCAACTGGATAACAACTGGCAGCTCCTAAAAGGCGGAGTCGAGGGTGTGCCCACATGGCAGGAATGGTATGAGCAGACAACAACTATGGGCGATATAGGCTGGAAACTAAATGGTACAACAGGACGACCGAGGAGGCCCAGGGAGGAAAGGCTGTTGGTGTCGATCCTTCTCTGATCACTGCGGGTAAGTATCGCTGTCTGCGAATACGTCGATGTGGATAGTGAAACTAATATAAATTAGCTGGCGCGCGGAAATTGGCAGAGACTCTCAAGAAAAAAGGCTCAACTCTTGTTGGACTCCAAGAAAACCTAATCGATTTGGTTTGGGGTGAGGAGCGCCCCGCGCGTCCCAGTGAGAAGGTCCGAGTGCACCCGGAGAAGTATGCCGGAAAGACTTTCCAGGAGAAAGTATCCGAGCTGCGTAAGGATCTTGAGTCAAGGAAGAAGGCAGGATTCATTATCTGTATGACCACCTCGATCACATCCTCACCCGCAGATTGACTAACGGATCATAGCCATGCTCGATGAAATCGCCTGGCTGTTCAACCTGAGAGGAACCGAGTAAGAATAAACATGCCACGAGAAGGTTCATTGTTAATTGACTGACCCCAATTAGTATCCCGTACAACCCTGTGTTTTTCTCATATGTCGTCATTACACCCACCACGGCTGAGATCTATGTCGAGGATGACAAGTTGACCCCAGAAGTCAAGGCCCATCTCGGACAAGATGTTATCGTCAAGCCATACGACTCCATTTTTGCCGACGCCAAAGCTCTCGCTACCCGAAGCCAAGCTGCGGGTGAAAATGCCGCCAAGTTCTTGCTCTCAAACAAAGCATCTTGGGCTCTTAGCATCAGCCTAGGCGGCGAAGGGCAAGTCGAAGAAACCCGCAGCCCCGTCGCAGACTCCAAGGCCATCAAGAACGAGACCGAACTCGAGGGCATGCGGGCTTGCCATATTCGTGACGGTGCTGCCTTGACCGAGTACTTTGCTTGGCTTGAAAACGAACTCGTCAACAAGAAGACTGTCCTGGATGAAGTCGACGGCGCTGACAAGCTTGAGCAAATTCGCTCTAAGCACGAACTTTTTGCTGGTCTTTCTTTCGACACTATCTCTTCGACTGGACCTAATGGTGCTGTTATTCACTACAAGCCCGAGAAGGGAAGTTGTTCTATCATTGACCCTAATGCCATCTACCTTTGTGATTCTGGTTGTCAATACTATGACGGGACTACTGACACCACGAGAACGTTCCACTTCGGTACCCCCACCGAGTTTGAGAAGCGTGCTTTTACCTTGGTCTTGAAGGGAACCATTGGAATTGACATGGCGGTGTTCCCCAAGGGCACCAGTGGCTTCGCCATTGATGTATTGGCGCGCCAGCACTTGTGGAAAGAAGGCTTGGACTTCCTCCACGGAACAGGCCACGGAGTTGGCTCCTATTTGGTAAAAGAATCTTCAATTATGCGCTAGCCACATTGCTAATAGCCATTTAGAACGTCCACGAGGGCCCTATTGGTATTGGAACTCGGGTTCAGTACACCGAAGTGCCCATCGCGGCCGGAAATGTTATCTCAGATGGTTCGTCTTTCTTTGTATGATACCTGCAACTTGAAGCTTACATTCCATAGAACCTGGATACTACGAGGATGGCAAATTTGGCATTCGAATCGAGAGTAAGTTGTATCAAACCTCAATGCGATTGAAGGAAAACTAACACTGCTGTCTGCAGACATTGTCATGTGCCGCGAAGTTGATACTCCCCACAAATTTGGCGATAAGCAATGGCTTGGCTTTGAACACGTTACCATGACTCCTATCGGTCGTAACCTAATCGAACCTTCGCTACTGAGCGACGCTGAGCTCAAGTGGGTAAACGACTACCACGCTGAGATCTGGGCCAAGACAGAACACTACTTCCAAAATGACGATCTAACTCGGTCGTGGCTCGAGCGTGAGACTCGGCCCATCTCCAAATAAGTCAACGGCAGTATAAATGTAATGATTGAGTGAGTGGCAGTGATCCCGATGAGATCGAACTGCATTGTGTGGTGGTACAGAATATATTTTGCATGCTAGTGTTGGCTACATAATTCTAAATTCCGAAAACCCCCTCTACGAACAAAAATGCCAACGAGCTGCCCAAGGTCAACACAAAATATCCTGGTGATTAGTTAATTGTACCTGCACAAGGTGTAGATTGATCGAGCTTCATGTACACTTAGTATAAAAGACAACTGGCCAGTGGAATGCGGGAAGCTCCAGTGGAGCCCGACACTCCGCCCTTGTCCATTCCAACACCATCATACGTGCAGTCATCGCCAAATTGCCCCGGTACACTAAAATACCCAGCCAATAATGCTAAAAGGCCCTGGCTCATTGTCGCGCGCAAGCCACAGGATCTGAAACCCCCCCTTCACACCAACCGCGACCCCACGCTCGCCCCTTGTCGCAGCCCACCAGCACCCAGCCCGAACCCGAACACCCGTGAATAGAGAACATCCACTGGGATGAGTGGCCAAAACGGATATGGACATGGGTACGGCTACTCCGGCCCCGGCCGGTACGACGCAAATGACGCACAAAGCAGCAGCAGTCTCGGGGTGAGCGGATACAGTGGCCGAATTGCCGGAGCATCAAGCGGAGGTCGATCGGATCGCCGCCCTGGCGGATACGGTGGCTTTTATGAAGACTCGTCCCAGCCACCTGCTCTGTCTCCGAGTCAATCCCGGTCCCCCGAGCGTCGGCGCGATGAGCCAAATCACGATCGCGATCGGCAGCAGCCTTCGCAGGCTAGCTCGCGGTCTCGGTCGAGACCTCGGGAACATGATACGAAAAACCTGGATGAGCGGCCGAGGGATCAGAGACACCATGCGGACCGTAGGGACCAGGAGAGGAATGCTTTCCCGGTGGTCAAGAGGAGCAATACTTCCGGGGAGGCTCAGGCCATTGAAAGTCTGTGTTCCTTCCTGGATACTTATCGATGTTCAATGGCTAATAAATGGGATGTTTGTAGCGATCCTGCAATCGATCCAACGCGATTGGGACTTTATGACAGATGCCGAGTGTGTTCCAGTACACGTTGCTCTGAGTCTGATGGATACGAGTACATTGGGCAAGGCGGACCGAGAAGAGGACTTCATGCACATGTACAATGACATCCAAAAGACGCTGAAGGCCATCGTGAATGGTAGGTACTCTTTACGGCCCGGAAAAAGTCGATACTGATGCTTCGTGTCATAGAACACCATCAGGGATTCAACAGTTCCATCGGAACTTACCACAAAATCCAGTCCAACATTTCTTCCTCGCAAAGTCGAGTGCG
This sequence comes from Penicillium soppii, assembly GCF_028829465.1. NCBI lineage: Eukaryota > Fungi > Ascomycota > Eurotiomycetes > Eurotiales > Aspergillaceae > Penicillium > Penicillium soppii. Next base: position 4,728,760 of record NW_026643235.1, on the reverse strand, counting down.
CAGCTTGAGACATGCATTGGATCAAGCTAAATCCGGATTAATATCCACGAAGCCTGAACTGAAAGGATTGGCAACATCTTCTCAGAATTACGACGATATTGTTCAGTTGTTCACTCAAATCGAAGAGATTCAATCTCTTCCCGAGAAACTCGAATCGCAGATCTCAGACAAGCGCTTCATTGCAGCGGTGGATGTCCTCCACACTGGTCTCCGAGTCCTGCGGCGCTCGGAATTGGAAGGAATTGGCGCTTTGTCCGATATTCGAGCTTATTTCATCAATCAAGAAACATCCCTTACGGATATCTTGATCGAAGAGCTGCATGATCACTTATACCTCAAATCACCCTATTGTTCAGATCGGTGGAAAACCCCGACCTCCGATGGCGAATCGACTACGTCTAGTTGGTCTGGTAATCGATCTTGGGAACGACCGGTTTATAGTTTTCTGGCTAAATTTGACCCGTTGACGCCAATGGTCGAGGATGCTTCTCGAAACCCTGAGGCCGATACTTTCTCTTACATACAGCTGTTAATCGAGGCCCTGAACAAGATGGGGCATCTGGATGTTGCGGTGCATAGAATTGAACAGCGCCTCCCGGTCGAACTATTTGCTGTGGTGGACAAGACCAATGCAGAGGTTGATGCCCGCTATCCGGCACCCACTAAAAGTTTCTCAGCCCAGGACAACTACAAACAGTCCAGCCTTCCCACCGAAATCATTGAGAAACGAGGACATGTTCTTTCTGAGTTTTTATGGGCACTGTATGCTAAGTTTGAGGCGATTGCGGAAGGCCACCGCATTCTTCATGATGTCGTTGCGGCAATCGTTGAGCGCGAAGGGCTTATTAAAAGTGAGACACTTTCTGGCGGATTTAAAGAGCTGTGGAAGCTTCTGCAGAGTGAGGTGAGACAATCAAAACTTGATCTGACATCACTGAATGTTCTTACTGACCTCCTCCTTCGCTAGATCCGATCACTCATGCATGACTACCTTGCGACCGACGGGGATTCTTCATCGAGAGCAGAAGAAGTCGACTCTCGGCATCATGTATACTCCAGCACCCGTGATAAGAACAAGGTCAGTAAAATCCCAAGTGACCACAGTCTGGATTTGAGAGCTGACCATCTTCATAGAAACTGTTCAAGCTGTCTGATATTGAGCACAACTCGGAGATGAAAGCGGAGCAAGACGAGCTCGATGAGATTCTCAAGTCCTCGGTGCCAGGGCTTGTCTCCAAGTCGAGGTCCAAAGCTGCGACAAATGATACTGCACAGTCCAACAAAGGCAATTCAGGGACTGGGCACAAGATCTTGCTCGAGCCAAGTGTATTCAACATGGGAATTCTTCTTCCTCCCTCTTTATCTTTCATCCAGCGTCTTAAGGATATCGTTCCAGTTGATTCGGAGATCTCCTTGGGTACCTTAACCTCCTTTTTGGATGACTTCATGGTCAATGTCTTCCTGCCGCAGTTGGATGAGACTGTGACAGATCTGTGTACTCTCAGCTTCATTGCTGCTGATGCGTTCATGGAGGATCCTCATTGGTCGAAGGTCTCTCCTAGGCCGATCTTCAAGGGCACGGTCAAGTTTATGTCCATTGTTCGCGAATTCAGCAAGATGCTTTCGAGTATTCCACATGATCAAGCGTTCACACAATTACTCATTGATCAGATCGTGACCTACTATGATAAGTGTTGTGGATGGTACAAAGCAATGGTCACTAAAGTGTCTGCCCGCAACCATGGTGGTGAGGTCCGATTGAAGCCTGCAGCATTATTTGCCGAGTCGGGCGATATCCATGATACAGTCGATGAACTTTGGAAAGGCGCCGGGAGCAAAAAGCAAACCTTGATCGATACGGAAATCGACCTCCTGCTCAAGCGAACAAACGAGGTGCCCTTGGAACCATACGATATCATCTCGGATCCTAAGACAGTCGTCTCGCTCTCTCTCTTGTACAACAGCATGCAGTGGCTTGGAAGTCACCTAGCAAAAATCCGCCAGGTGGTTGAGCATACTGCGGACGCCGAGTCGTCAAGTCTGACTGCGACTGGCAGGCCCTCTCGCAGATGGACTTTGTTCGGATCTACGAAGCCCAAGCGCGATAGCATCAACAACCCGGTTCATTTGCCGCTTAACCGCGAAACCGCCGTTGCTTTTGATGGAACCCTTCAGTCATTGCGCGGCCTTGGTACAACCGCCCTTCTGACAATGCATGTGGACATCCGGTGTGGTATCATCCACATGTTGACAAGAACTATGTCTGGACCTAATCCACCCACATTGCGAAACTCCGAGCCTGCAACTCCTTCCCCAAATACAACAGAAAATTGGTGGCACATAATCATGAACCAACCAACAGCTGCATCTCCCACAATTCTCGCGCTAAATAATGATCTCATCGCATTCGATACCAATATCTCTACGTACCTGGGTTCTGCTGAACGCTGGTTCATTACATCAGGCCTGGCCCGATTTATCGACCGCGTCTTCGTCGCAAGTACCCGGTATATCGGAGCGATGAACGAGAACGGAGCCCTACGTCTACAACTCGATGTACTTGTTCTCCAGCAAAACCTGAAAAACATCATCATCGACCCAGCTGGTGATGCGCCGACTTCGGCAACAGATCTACACGCACAGGCGTCTGAGGAGGTTGTCGCCCTACCACGCAGCGCGAAGTTTCTAGACTGGTTCCTTGAAGGCGCTGAAAAGTCCCTGGATTATTCAAAGGATGAGAAAGAGGCGTTCGCATCACAAGGTGCCAAGGCCTTGGCTGCTGGAAATGGCGAACCGTTCACCTACGACGAGCTGCGTGTTCTCGTTGACCTTTGCTTCTCTGAGATTCTTCGCGGCCCGCGCGGAACAGAGAGTCGGGAAGATTTTATGTCGGCGAAGAAAGCCAGTGCGGATGCGTTGCTGAGGCTGAATGAGATTATGTGGGATGCACGGTAGGGGTATATTGAACCCTAAGTAATCGGAATAACATGCGAATCCTTAGTTTTCTTTTGAACCCTGGCTTAAAAATCATCTAATAGGCTAAAAGGAAATCTCATTCCACCTTGACTCACTGTCATTTCCTCTTTAATTTAAACAATATCCACTAGCCCTAACCCGGTCTAACACAATGGGCCATACGCCCTTTTCGGTTACTCCCGAGCCTCGATACTGGTTGCTGATCCACGTTATGTTTCATGTTTCATCTCCGATTGTTGGTGTAAATTAATTAATTCGATAGTTCAAACTAGGTACTCATGCACGTTAATTAACGGCGCCTAGACTTGTGATTTATGATCTATAAGCGCCCGACTTTCCCATTATCTTCATTCCATCTTTTCTCACCCATTCTTTTCTTTCTGTCTGGAACAGTATTCATTTCGTATCTGGAATCCCTGATCCAGACGTCCATTCTTTAAGTGCAGCAGCACGTCCGATCATTCGAGTCAACTCGTTCGTATCTTCTATACTTCAAATCTTCGATATATCGTCCTAGGACACACACATTCATTTTTGAACATAACTTCTGTGACAATGAAGTACCTTTGTCTGGCGTCCGTCGCCGCCCTTCTAAGCGCAGCTACTGTTTCCGCTGGTCCTTTGGGCCCCCGCGGAGATGATACCTGCCCAAAGGGCTACACCGCGAGCGTATACTATAAGACCATTTACTTGGAACCTTCTACAACCGCGACTCCCGTTGATCCTACCGTGATTCCGTCGCCTACCCCGGTCACCGTGGCTGAAACATCCACAGAACCCACCGTGACTCCGTCTTCTACCCCCGTTGTCGTGGCGTCTCAGACTCCCTCCGTGGTTGAACAAGTCCCGTCTTCTGCATCTTCCTCATCTTTGGCGGAGATCTCTTCCACCGAGGCCGTTGCTCTCCTTCCCACTTCGTCGCTTGAGAATGTCGCTGCAGTCGAGACCACCACCGCCCCTCTCATTCAGCCTATCGTCGAGCAGACCTCTACCACTCAAGATGCTCCCGAGACTACTGCCGAGACCACCACTGCCCCTGTTATTCAAGCCCTCCCCAAACAAACCACCACCACTAAAGCTGCTGCAACCACTGCCGCTGCCGCTGTGAAAGCTGTCGCAACCACAAGCTCATCCACCGGAGGAAATTCCGGCAAAGCCACCTTCTACGGTGGCAATGTATCAGGCGGGACCTGCTCGTTCTCCGGATACAGTCTACCAAGCACACTATTTGGCACGGCGTTGTCCCTCGAACGCTGGGACGACTCCGCAAACTGTGGGCGCTGTGTTTCCGTCACCGGGCCGAATGGTAACTCCGTTAAAGCAATGGTAAGTCGCAAATATACTCATCATACCGGAACCACACTAACAATACCAGATCGTCGACCAATGCCCCGAATGCGAGAGCAACCACCTCGATCTCTTCCAGAATGCCTTCGCCGAACTCTCGGATGTCTCTGCCGGCATTATTAACATTGACTGGTCTTACGTTTCATGTGACCTTGACGGCCCACTGAAGCTTAAGAATAAGGAGGGTACTTCTGCGTACTGGTTCTCCATGCAGGTTGTCAATGCCAACGATGCTGTTACTAAGTTGGAGGTTAGCACTGATGGGGGTAGCTCGTGGCAGGCCACCACCCGTGCTACGTACAACTTCTTCGAGAACTCTTCTGGGTTCGGTACCGATACTGTTGATGTGCGGGTCACTGGATCAAGTGGGACTACAGTTGTTGTCAAAGATGTTCAGGTTTCCTCTGGTGTTGAAGTCACCGCTTCGTCTAACCTGTGAGCTTGAGTCACAGGTTTGCTGCATATTATCTTCTGCTGTATCAATTTGGGCTAGCTAGTTGGCTGTTGATTATTTTGCAAGAGTTTTTTGGCTGGAAGACAGCGGAAGCTTGTACTTTATTCTATAACAACGTTTATTTACTTCGACTTCATTAAACCCCCAAAATATGAGCTATTCCTATGTTTATTCTATGGTGGACTCTCTACATCGGACCCATGGTGTAGGTAGAAAGCGTTGTAATACAGCGCATTGTGTATAGTCCCTTTGACGGCTCCCTCAAACGCGTCTTTTCGTGATAATGACCTGCTGGTACTAACATGTTGCGTAATTTATAGGATATGAGTCACCTCACGGGAATGATGTACTACCGACGTTTGATTTGTGGACTTATGAAGGGTAAATGAAGAGCAGGGGGTAGCATAGACCACCGAGGAAGTTCTAGAGGGGAGATGACATGATAGAGGGACAGACTATTTCCCTATGTTAAAGGATTCAAAAGCCCTGATTACCGTGGATCGAGGACAATATTGTACGTTTTTCTCGCAGAAGTTCCAAAAAAAACTTATATTCAACCAAACTGGAGTATCGCGATGGATATCCGATTTACGCAATAATTGTATGGATGCACAGCCGTATCAATCCTGTGTCCTGACCTCACTATCAGCCTCGATAGTCTCGACGTGCTCGTGATTTTCGAGAGTGTGAACTGCACTCTCTGGAAAGGTAACACTATAGATGTTTCGGTATTAGTCAAGTCTAGGGAGCAACAGACTATACCGAAAGACTTACGAAAAACCCTTGATCAGAGAATACTCATGATCGATCGTGCCGCCTTGTTTCTTGACTTCATTCTTGACGCTATAGAAGAATGTGAATTAGAAAGGTAGATCTTAACTTGGGGGGTGTACCTACGCCTCAACCTCGTCAGCGGAAGTGTCTTGTTTGAGTGTGATCTATTGGCATTAGCAAATTGCGGGGTTTTAAGGCTGTAAGGTTCTTGGTGAGATGCTCACTATATAAGAAGGCATGGTGGGTTGTGATTATTTGAGGGGAAATGGAGCGGGAGTAGAGATAGATATAGTCGGGGGAGGGGACTTTACATCATAGGAGGGGTAGTAATATAAGCCCCGATCACGCATTGTTGATCTCCGCACGACCTTTTGAGACCTTGGAACTTCCAATAAAGCCATCCAATCAAAGAATAGTACCTAGGACGGACTTAGATTAGTGCGTATCAAATCTAATCGCATCATTCTACTCTATATATATATGTACCTAAGCCACATCTACGTCAGGTCACAGATCACAATAATGCATTGAATCGAAATTTGTATTAAACCGCAGCTCCATTTCAAGGCAAAACCCATCCCATCCGTAGATTCGCCGACCCATCCATTAAAGATGAAACTTGAAAACAAAAAAAAGAAGGCACGAATAGCGTACAAAAAAAACGCAAATCTGTGAGCAGAGAATAGTCATTGGGGTAAAAGAAAACAACAAAGTCTGCGCGCAAGATCGCAAGGGTAGCGTGGAGAAACCATCGACTACCGAGATTGAGTGCGAGCACATCACATCTCAAAATCAAGGGATAATGATAGGCCACACCAAGAGTCAAGAAACATGATAGAAAAGGGAAAGATGCGTGAAGTGCAGAACAAATTTGAAAAGAAAAAAAAGAATGAGGGTATGTTCAAGTCTTAACCTCCAGAAACGCAAGGGTCGTAGCACGTGCAGAACAAGGGCATAACACCCTATTCCATCTCCAGTGACTCTAGGTCCTTGGACTCTTCGTAATCATCATACTCTAAGCCCGCATCCCGGCAACGCTGCAACCACTTCATGGCAATGCCGTTGCGGCGAGCGACCTCCCCTTCAGCTTTTGGTTTGAGCCACTGATCTCGGTGATCGCATGGGTGGCGGTAAGACTGTGTTTTTCGAACTGCTCCTCAATATGCTTTTTCTCTTCCTGTAGCTGATGAATGTATTCGATGGCCCGTTGGAGTATCGCACCCTTGTTTTTATCGCAGTTTGGCACGAGGCGGGCGATCTGATTGATACCCTCGTTGATGGCTTCACGGCGGCGGCGCTCGACTGGTGAAATGGTCAGTAAGAAAAGTGTCGAGCCTAAACTGAATGAAATCTTACCTTCTTTGTGGTTGTTCTTGCGGATCTGGTGCCATTCAGGAGAACCGACGGTAGGTTTCTGGTTCATGCTCTGGGCCTCGCGCGCGGCGTAAACGGCAGCGGCAGTGGAGTTGTGGTTGTGACCACCACCCATGGGAGACTGGTTGATCTCGTCACCGAAGGAAAGACCTTGGGTGAGGTTGTTTGCATCGAAACCAGCATCGGGAGGAGGGGGGTATTTGTGCTGAGGGGCATGAGCTGCCAGGGCGGCTTTGGCATTGGCGGTCAGAGCATTATCATCAGAGAGGCCATTCTGCGGGCCAACATGCTGAAGAATCTGTTGATCAATGTTCAATTCAGAGGCAGTGGGAAGCCCGTGGTCATATTGGCTGAGGCTGTGGCCAAAGTTGTGCTGATTATCTCCCATGCTGCCGTTACTGCCGTGAGAAGAGCGATTGAGGCGCTGGGGATCGGAACCTAGATCCTCTGAGCCAGTTCTCTTGCGCTTGTGCGAACCATCGTCGGGGCTATTCATTGTGGGATCAGACATTGCTGAGCCCAGAAGGCGATTGTCCTATCTGTGGTGGTTAGTCATGAATTTGACAAAGGCCGGCGGCAAGTGAAACAAGTCTCGGAGAATAAGAGAATGGAGTGAAAAAGGAATGCCAGTGCAGCATGAGATAATTCGACTCTTGACAGATCAAGTCATCCTCGGGTAGATCAGTGGACACCCCGCGAGAAGTAAACAGACGCGTGGACCCGACGCGCTTGTAAGGCATCTCGGCGAAGACCAGTCACATCAGATCCGGTCATCGCCGGTGAAGTCTCCTCGCGATCGGGCGATGCAGTGGGAGAAGGTCTACAGGGCAGTGATACTATCTGCGCTCGCAAATAGCGCAACATGTCGCATTCGCGGGGTTGAACACCTCAAAAACGCGTCATGATGGCTTGGAGGCAGCGGTGGTCACACAAGGGGGGCATCGTCACGAAGGTCACCACTCGCGATGAGTATCTCGACGCGACGTGCGGTGACAGGGGATATGAATGGAGATGGGGTGGTTTGATGGAGCCGTACCTTGGGATGATCTCTCTATCACCTGACAGGAAGTCACCTGCTCAACAAGACGCAAGTCACGTTGTCTGCGAAACCCGAATCTCGAAATTGACTCGCGAAAATGGAAAAGTTTGAAAATTGATAGAATGGATAGCGAGTTATGCAAACGATTTGAAAATCCACCGTATCACGGCAAATTTACATAAAAAAAAGGGGTGATTCGTTGGAATATGAGAATCGTGGACAAGTCGAGACGGACTGCTCACGTGGCGAGGCGAGTAGATGAGGAGTTGCGTGGGGTTCGGTGGATCACAACAGCCAAAGGTGCAAAAAGTCACCTGACCGCATTGGATAAGCGCTTACTCAGCATCCAGACCCGGCAACTGTTCCAATTCCAAAACAAAACCAAAGAAGAATGCATCAGCAGAAGATCTGAAGATAACCAACTAAAATGCGTGAATCATTTCGCGCTTCCATCTTTCATCGCAAGTCATGTGCAGCCGTCCCGTGCCCCTCCGCTGCACACCCCGATCCAAGTCTTTTGATTCGTTACTGTCCTCCGGAGAGGGGCTCTTCAATCACGTGAAAGGTCTTGGATCAAACCAATCATGGCTCTTGTTCATTCACTGCGAGGGGGGTCGGACCGTCGGGAATGCAAAACAGATTCACTAATGTCTATATGGTTTAGTACATGGGCGGAGTCTAGACAATACTTACTGATCTTTCAGTTGATCCGGAGTACCCCCGTCCTAGTTCCCTGCAAGTGATCGTCCTATATCCACTAGTGTATGGGAATACCCTTGAGGGGAAGAATCACGACGAATATAACCCAGCACAGTGGTAGCAATTAGGAACAAAGTTGTGCATTATGTAGGGCCTGTGCTGGTCCAGATTGTGATATTGCGGTTCTTTTCACAATTAACAAGCTTACCTCCTTGACTCCTATCTACTTCTGATCTAGGGTGGGGAGAGAATCACATGTTTCAGAATGTCTTTAGGATTCCTCACATCCTTCCACCATTATATCAAGGTTGCATCGGAAATCTAGTCCTTACTAGTACTGTATCCGCCTGTTGATGTGAAGATCGGATCATGAGACCCCTTGATTTCTACTTGGATGAAAGAAATAAGTATTTGTGAGCTTTTTTGCTCTGAAGATTGTGACGATCTCGAGGATCTTCGTCTTTCTGTTATCAAAGTTGACTCCCCTGTCACATGGATCATCTGCACATGATACGTCTGTGGCGACTGAGTTTCTAATCTTGCGTACTCGCAGAGAGGATCGCCATAATACCGGATGGTATACACCTATTCTCCATCCCCTATCTTCACCTCTCCTGACTATCTTGGGTTGAGATTTATCAGTCCTGTGACACTTCTTGGAAAATTCCTGAATTCGAAACTCAGAATTTGAAGCCCGCTAAAGATCTTTCAACAGCCCGAGGGAGAGAGGAGGAGCCCCAAAGAGGCCATTCAGATTGTGATTGGGACTTATTGCACGAGACTAACTCTTGTTAAAATGCCAAGAGCCTGAGTTAGGAGAACATGGGTACAGATTAAAACCCCGGATAAATCGCTGTGAAAAGACTCTAAATCCGTTACACATTTCATAGCCGACCGATTTATTTTTACAATGAGATCACATACCTTCTAGCGTAAATGCCGCAAAATCCCTCCAATAGGCAGCAACTTCAAACCATATCTCAAATTAACAGCATATTGCACATTAAAGAACGTTTTGTGCGGCATATGAAGCAGAATTGTTCGGATGCATGTCATATTCCCTCCGCGTTGATACAGATAACATGTAGGATTGATTAGGGGGCAAATAGCAATATAAGCTGTAGGATATTATAGTTTATTAGGCCGAGCACTTGGAATGACTATTGGTAGTTTGAGTAGTCTGGGAAGGTAGCCTGCTGTGCAGGCAACCGTTCGAGGCTGACGCCTCGTTCGTCTACAGCAAAGTGTACATCGTCATCCAGCGGTTGGTCCACGACTCGCCTAATCATTCGGTCTAATAATATAGCTCTTAATCCAACTATGATTCCACGCGCAAAATGAGATTTTCATACTCTACCCTATCGTTAAAACCAAGGCTTCTGGCCGTCATTAAAACCCGTGTCCCCGCTTGGAGAATATGAGCATAGTAGATCAAGGTATGGTTTAATTTTACAATGAACCAGCAGGAAATATGACGTCCAACGAGAGCTATAGTCGATTAAGTCGTAAAATCACCAAGAAATCATCACAAAAAAGGGCAGAACCTTACTGATATCATCCGAAGATGCTTGACTTCCAAGCGAAGCATGGCTTCAATCTTAAATTTCCATCGTGGCACACAAGTCGCTACAGGCGATCGCAGCAAAAAGTTCTTCCCTCCATACCTAGATATCTCCGATACTACGGAAGTGCGCGTCCCTACCACATCCTCGATACGGAAGACATGCCAGCACACCGGCGATTGCAGGAGCTCTGCGATCATAATCCAGACATAGAAGCGATACAAAGGACGCAATATCGTGATACCAATGCGCGCCTCTCATATCTCGGAGGTCACATAGTCCCAAAGTGGACTACCAGTACATTGCTACAGCGATCTCAGTGAAAGCAACAGCGGGAATTTTAACCCGAAGCAGAAGATGGGCTATATTCGTGCAGCCAATATTCGTGCAACTAAAGATGTGTACCAATCTGTACTACGATCTATACAACGGCGTGATTGACCTGGACCGGGGCTTGAGATTGTGCCATTACATGCGCTTTTAGCGAGCTAAGTGCACCGATAATGTGGCGCGAAATTCGGGCAATGTCGCATTTGAGTACAAAGCTGCAATCACTTATCAATCCCCCGCAATAGTGTTTCTTTTGGCGATATTGAGTCTCAGATAGGTCATAATTTTCGAGCGCAAGGACCTTGTGGCTTGCGGCTGAAAACTTGCGAGCCTGCATTGAACCGGCGAGTATAGCCGATTTGGTGGTATACGACAGGGGAAGATGACAGTGTCATGCATGTGTTGTGATCTAATTGGGCCATATTTTCTATTCATTAAATTTATGGGCGGTAATCGAATATTTTCTTGAGATCGCCTAGGTAGCCTCTCTTGATTGTTCGTGGAGATCATACAAGGGCGATGTAATATGAAGATGTGAATATTGTATTGCGGACGGACGAGAGAAGGAGAGAGAGAGAGAGAGAGAGCGAGAGATATCTAGCTATCTACTCCATGGGAGACTATCCCAATGTGGGATGTCACCTGACATCCCCAACATCCCCCTCATAGGCTCTCATGCCTCCGGATCCTCCACAGTTGACCAGGCAAAACAAGCGATCTTCTTTTCAATTCAATAACAAATGCACTCTGAAATCCTGTGGGTTTTCAACCAATAGGAGGGCTCCATTCAGAATGGAAATCCTATCATGTTGTCCACTTCATTTCTTCCCTTTCGCTCCACCCTGTTCTCACATCCCTAGCTGTGTGATGAATCCGGGGAACGCTTCTTCTCCGAGTGGCTTCGTGAAACCATCCGCCACGTTGGCCTTGCTCTCAACCCTTTCGAGGTCAATGTAGCCCTTGGCAGCAGCATCTTTCACAAAGAAATATCGCATGTTAAGCCATCTTGTCGAGTTGCGACCAGTCTTCTTGTTCAAGAGTAGCTGAGTGTTGATGTTATCTGTGTAGATCACCAACGGATCGCTTGCTCTGGGAAAAACAAAGGCTATGGCAAGTTTGCGAAGCCACATGCCGTCCCGTGCAGGCTGATCAAGTGCGCACCATTCGGCGGCCGTGGTTGACGGGGCCATAATAGTCTGTTTCCTGGTTGACCATTGGATTGGACTACCTCCAAAGAACCAGACTGCGCCCTCAGTTGACTTGTAGTTCAGGTTGTCTCCGTGTGAAGCGTCGGCATAGGCATAGAACTGTAACTCCTTCTTCTTTCCGAGTGTGATCGCACGATCTGGATGCTCTCGGAGGTAACGAAGGACCTGCACCATGGCTTCTTGGTCGTGAATAGTGGTATTCGCAGATTTGTGTTGTAGCTTTGTAACATAGAACCTGATATCGGGGCGCGTACGCATTGCCAACCAGTTCAGACTTCCCACAACTGATAAGTAGTCGTCATTATCTTCGAGGGTCGACGTTGCATCCTCGTGGCCTTCGGACCAGTTCCATGTTGCCGGTAATGGGATACTCCTTCCTTTGCAGTGCAACATGTCTGCTTTGTGCAGGATCTTTTGGACATAGGCTTTCTGGGACATCCGAATAGTCCCGGCGTCGTAGTCTCGCTCTAGCAAGCAGCCAAGGTACTGTTTCGGTTCACCGAGGTCTTTCAGGGGGTAATGCTTGCTTAGTTGAGCGATCAGGGCGTCAATCTCTTCATCAGAAGGAGCAGCAACAATGAAATCATCAACATGAAGCATTAGAATGGTCATCTTTGCTCCGACACCTTTCTTGTAAACACAGGGGTCATCTTCCAATGGTTGGAAACCCATACCACAAAGGGTCTTGTCTAGCTCTTCGTTCCATAAGAATGCAGAATCCCTAAGACCATACAAAGCTTGGTCTAGGGAGCACACCCAGGACTTGATCCCTCCTTCGTCGTCATGATATTCGAAACCAGAGGGCTGCTGCATGTACACAACCTCTCTGTGAGCACGGGAAGCATTCAAATATGCTGCAGTGAAGTCAACCTGCCTCCATTTCAGATTGTAGATAGCAATGAGGCTTAGCACGATCTTGATCAGTGCTTCGGAGACCACAGGGGCATAGCAATCTTCCCGGTCATCTTTCTTTTGCTGGAAATTTCCACACACAACCCAGCGTGCTTTGAAGGTATTAACAAATCCGTCGGTGTTTGTTTTCACAGTGTACACCCACTTGCCAGGTAGAACGCTCGCACGTTTTGGTTTGAGTACCAGAGTGTATGTCTTTTGTGCATTCAGATCCTCGATTTGTTGAGCCATAGCAGCGTGCCAGAATTCCCAGTGAGGGGATTTCTGTGCTTGTTTGTATGTAGTGGGAATAATGACATCCTTTCCATGAAGGGGCTTATCATTAAATATGATGATTGGTTTGACAGGAGCAGTGACAGCGAGGGCTGCTGGTCCCTCGGAATCAGTTCTCGAGGAAGCAGGCGCGGCTTCAGCATCATCAACAGATCCCGCAGATCTCTGTCCAACACCCTCCTCCCCGTTGTTACCACCTTCCTCCGCACTTGTTTTCTCGTGACGATCGAGTCGTGGTCGCTTCTTCTGCATTCTGGCAATCGATGCACGCTCGACGGAAAGGAGGGGTCGATTCGGGTCGGAGTACCGCTCCGGAGGGCATCCCTTGGTTCGGCGATGTGATACTCGTCGTGAAGGGGGTGGGAGGGTTGGATCTGGTGTAGAACTGACTGAGATAACTTCTTTGGTAACAGAAGCAACTTGATCATGCGATGATGATGATGGTGAGACTGGTGCTGGCACTGGAGATGAGTCTTTCTCAATAGACATGTGGATCACCGTCTGCTGATTCGCTCGCTGATCTGTCTGCTCGCTCACCTGCTCACTCTCTTCCCTATAAAGGCGTAACTGATCTGGTGATAGGAATGGGAATCGGTATTCCTGAGGAGAGCGAGGCCTATCTGGCGTGTGGTGTGAGGCAGGAGCAGTAGCAACAGCAGGGGTAGGAGTAGGTTCAATAGATGTAGATCTGTTTGAAATCCTTTCCTCAATGCGCTCAGTTTCTTGGCGTATATCCTGCCATTCATTGCTCATGGTCTCGATATCTTCCTGTAGTCGATTTAGGCGTTCATTCAGTATAGCTCTTCGTTGCTCGTCGCCACTGTCTTCTGTAGCGCGCATCCGCTGAGGTTGAATAACCTCCTCGGTAATTCTCTGCAAAGGTGCATGCGCACGTAACAAAGTGGGTCGAGTCCGGGGACGAGAAGCAGCTGTGGACCTGTCGAATAGGTGTGTGCTCGAGGGTATGTGCAAAGACGGTGCTTGTTCAATTTGTCGAATCTCTCTTCGGGGAATGATCCCGGGAGTCGTCTTGTAACTGGAGATGCTGTCTGGCAGAATGGTCTGTGAAGGCTGTGCCGGAGTAGCTTCTCGGACCTGTGGTCGGTCTTGCTGAATTGTTGACTGTGGTTTTGCTTGCTCGCCCGAGCCAATGAATGAAGTTTGATAAATTCCTGCATTTCCAGGATTGTTGGGAGCCTTCGGAGGGCCAGGGGGAAGTGATACAGCCCCTGTTTCACCGTCGTCATGCTCGTCACTAGGTTTGTGGAAAGTAACATCACGAGATCTCTTCATCTCCTGGTTCACGGGATCCCAGATCTGGTAAACATGACCGCCATCCCCCTCATAGCCGATAAGGTAGCCCTTCCAGGCGCGGGGTGCGGCCTTCCGAGATTGCACTCGCTTATCTTTCGGAATGTGCACATAGGCAGTGGATCCCCATGGCCGTAGATGCTTGAGAGTTGGCTTGGTATTTTGAATGTGAAGAAGCTCACGCCAGAGGGTGATTGGTGATTTACCGGTCTCGCTGTTTGCAAGACGGTTCACAATGTAGATAGCAGCTTGGTGAGCAAATGGCCAGAGCGTTTCATCGAGTCCTGAGTCAACAATCATGGTCCTTCCAATCTCATTGATATAGCCACCATACCATTCGGCTGTGCCGTTTGGTTCTGCAGTGTACGGAGGAGTGAGCTCAAAGACGAACCCACGTTTCTTTCCCCACGTAATGAATCTTTTGAATTCGGTGCCGTTGTCGAGGCGCCAAATACCGGGGTATCTACCTGTCAGCAGCTTCATTTCCTCGCAGAATTCGATCATGCGGGTAGATATCTCTTCCTTCGTCTTTGTGAAGATGCCTCTACCCATCCTGGTAGCATCGTCAACGATTGGAACCCAGTACTTCTCTCCATTTGGGCCAGGTGGAGACATGGTTTGTGTATCGATGTGGAACTTCCAAGCGGCATCCTGGACTCGAACCTGGGGTTCTCGGGAGACCTTCCTTCTCGATTTGGCAAGCAGGCAGGCTTCGCAGTCGATATCTAAACAACTTGGCATTTCAAGGTCTTCAACCATAATGGCATCCTTGATTGTTGCAGACATCTTAGCCTTACCGACGTGTCCGAGACGGCGGTGAATTTCCATTGCGGAGAGCGCTCGGAATGCAATTCCATCATTATCATTAGTGTCTTCTTCGTCACTGGACTCTATGCCGTAAAGTGAGGATTCGTAGCCTTCATCATCAACGTAGCCATCATAAATGTCGGAGAGGTCATCGTCTTCTAGTGGTTGACGTCCTCCATCGTCGTTTAATGGGCCAATAAGGTAAGGGACTCCTGGCGCAGTGTCTGTAAGACCGAATAAAGTGCCGTCTTCTTCTTCGAGGCATTCATGTCTTAGGTTGTGAAACAAATTCCAGTCTTTCCTTAGACGTTCTGTGGATAGTATCCTACCATCCATTGTGGGGCTGTACCAGCCTGCAACAAGCACACTTTTGATAATGCCGTTACGATCTTTGGCTTGGACGAGGATCATGCCTTTGCCCTTTGTGATGACACGCTCGCCAGTGACAGCTCGATATGCATATGCATGTGTGGCGGGGACAGGGTCATAAGTGAAGAAATCTCCATAATGGCTTGTCATTGTTTCTCTGGAACCTGAATCCAGCAGCCATCTTTGGTCGACGTTGCCAGTAGCCATCGCTGTGATAGCCATTCCACAAGAGCCGTCTTGCTTCTTCTTCGCAAGAGTATATGCCCACACACCCCTGTGAAACTTCCAGTCTCCAACAATGTTGTCGGCAAGGTGGTAACAATTCTTGGCATTGTGGGGACCAAGTCCACAGAAACTGCAGTTACCGTTGTCATCCACTTGCTTCTCTGCTTCACGCTTCTCCTTAGCGTATTGGTGAATGTCTTTACCCTTCGGGGGTGCACCACGGAACTTCTTTCCGGAGTTATTGTCAGACTGGGACTGTGACTCGGAGGTAGCAGGTGTTTGGGTCTGTGTCTTGTTGTCGCTACCCTTGGTGTTTGGTGACTTCTTCTTCTTGTTATTGGTACGCCCGCCTCGAGCAGCTAATGCGTTGCCGGTTTCCTTTCCTTCAGATTCAATCTGTAATTCCAGGCAGAAGTCATCGAGCTCTTCCATAGTGATAGTCGACTTTGAGGTGATTCGTTCTTTGATGAAAGTGATCTTCTGAGATTCTTGTTTGAGCTCATTGATGATGTATGTGAATGAAAACAGCGGGGTAGGTGCATGGCCTTGTCTTTCAAGAATGCCAAGCAGCTTCCGGAAGGCGACAATGTATTCCTTCACGGTAGCGAAACTGTTTCGCTTTAACGTCGTGAATTTCGTAATGTCGTTAATGATTTGATTAGCCAAGTTGCCGCCACGAATTACCTTAAGAATCTCTTTCATAAGGGTATCGGCGTAGATGGTCTCGGCTTTTTCACTTAGCTTGATCCCTATGCTTTTCTGTTTCTGACGCAAGGATGGACGGATGATGGTCTTGAGACTTGAGTGAAGGTGGCTATATAGCCAACCTGCTACAGTCGCTGACCAGTACACCCATCTCTTATAGTCAGCATCTCCTTTCTCCGGTCGTGGGATCGAGTAATCCAGCAGCTGTTGAAGACAAAGGGGGTTTAGCACAAAGGTTGCTTCCTCAATCCACTCCTCAATGTCATCAGTGGTTTCCTCCAAGATGCTGATCTTCTGCAGGTTCACCGAGATAGGAGCGGGCAAATTCGTTGCCTGGTTCTCTTCATCATCGGTGAGGTTGACAGGGTCAGTGATGGGGACCTCCTCAGAGGTTTCGGCCATGATGACGGTGGGTGGGTCTTATTTGAAAGAAGTTGATATGTTTTGTTAGGTGTTGCTAGTGGTCCAGACTAGCTGAAATCCAGAGGAATCGAAAAGAGAGAGGCTCATAACCTCGTGGAGATCATACAAGGGCGATGTAATATGAAGATGTGAATATTGTATTGCGGACGGACGAGAGAAGGAGAGAGAGAGAGAGAGAGAGCGAGAGATATCTAGCTATCTACTCCATGGGAGACTATCCCAATGTGGGATGTCACCTGACATCCCCAACAATTGTCCTTCCAGTGGTCTTTTTATAGGTCATTATGTGTACAAAGTAGGTCCAATTGTTACCCGAATCCGCAGAATGGCCATCCTATGATGAGTTTAATTTCCCGCTCATGCTCTCAAAGTTCTTGAAGATATCCAACGGCATAGGCTCGAGAGAATTCGGGTCTTATGGCTGATAGGTCAAGCGTGAGGCCTCTGCCAAGGTCGCGCTTTCTTGATCTTGGTGAAACGAGTCCAGCTTCGAGAAATAACTTGGGATGCTTTGATAACGTTACTTCGTTGGACTCGGCACCTCCAAAGATAACTCCTTGGATGAGTTCGGGGTGAAAAACATCTTTATCAAGATACTGAGCCCGCCACGTTTGGAGGGCTCCGCCGTCAATAGTCTGCGATATCCGCGCGCGAAAGAAGATCACCAGCGACGGTAGCTCTGCACTGAAAGTATTTCCTAGAAGAAGAGTCTCCCATTCAGCTCAGCTTTGGGTTAGATTAGCACTTGTTAATCACATCACACACGGCGGTTTGTAGGCTACCGAATAGGTCTTGCAAGGTAATGGCGTCGGCTAGGTTCGGAGGTGATCGAGGTGTCAACACACGCCATAACTAATGCTGATTATCCTAAAGAATTTTACACCCTTCGGACATTCAATAGTAAGGTTGCGACAAATGCATCGTGGGACGCAGTACAGAGGGGTAGGGGAGTAAGCACTACGAAGTAAACAAGGCTCCAAATTCAATCTATGCGATCTGGCTTAACAGGGATGTATTCATGTTGAACTAATCAATATTAGAACTGCGGCATCTGACCTATGGGTGACCACCCCCCGTAGATTGATAGGGGTGGTGCAAGGAAAATATGCGGTATCATCCCACAAATTGGCCCACTCAAGAGAAATTTGGTCACTTTCAATCTTGGGCAAATGTTTGCCCGAGAATAGATTCTGTCGAATGCTATTTTGACTCCGCCGATAGAAATGTGCGAAACCTCTGTATTTTATTGTAGCTGGTTCTGGCAATTTATAGGGATCTAAATATGACTACATGATGAACTACAGTAAATAGTGGATACCCTCTGGAAATTCACCTGACAGATAACCCCAGCCTAAGTCCGTATTAGCGCATTGCCCCTTAGAGCCAGCGTTATGCCTTAAGAACTTCCTAGGAAGATCAGTGCGCCAGTTGCATGACGAAGGTGAGTTCTCACCTAGCTTCTTACCTTATCTATTGCACTCTCATCCTTCTCGCCCATTTCTCACTCGGCTTCCAAGGCCATATGCCAGATACGTCCTTCGATTGGCCAATTAGTAGTACCGGATTTAGAAAAGTGGATCAAGAACTTCTGTCCCCAGTTTCATTTGCACCGCGGGGGAAGAAACGTTTAGTTAGCTGGTTCTTTCTCTAATTAATTGTTCTTGCGTCCGTTTATTACAGTTTTCAATCTCAAAAATAATTCATTACTTGAACATTCTTATTCAAAATATATATATATATATATATATATTTTGTAATTTATTGAACAATATTATGAGGTATAAAGAGTAGATGACGAGTGCTCAGCATTATCTAGTCGAGTATTATTAAATTCCACGGGGAGCCATGGATATCTAAACTAGAGAATCTTATACCATATACCGATCTTTCATCAAACATGGTCCACATGCCTCAAGGCTCTTTACTCCCTCATTCATTCAATTCTCTATCTGCAGATTTTAACCACTTGGAAACCCAGCAGCCTACCAAGACCCTGATTAGTCTTTCTGCAAGAGATCATTCTTGGGACCGGGCTCATTTTTGAGTCATCCACGTCATCGCAGCTTGACCGACCGGAGAAAAGTATAAAAGCGAAGGGGTGTCGTGTCTACTGTGATATATCTTTCCGCACGGTCGTATCACTCGCTCTCTTCTCAAATCGCAAAGTGACTAAGTCGTTTCTTATCAAGTATCAACATGTCTGAAGGTTCGCCGCCTTGTTTAATCCATGACTTTTTGCGGGACTAACGAATGCCTAGCAGACTCCCAACGTCCTGCTAAGGGCAAGGAACCTTTATTCGAGAGGATTTTCGAGCATCATCATCATCACAACGAGGAAGAAGAATGTCACGCTGATAAGAAGAATGGAGTGTCGAACAACAAGGATAAACCAAAATCCTATAAAGACTATCTGGAAAAGGACGAGAAAGCCCTCAAAGATTATTACGAGAAGGACAAGGAATTGGAAGCCGAGGGTCAGACCTATGGGGGTTTGATGTAATTCTATATCTCGCTGGATTCCGTCTTAATTTCCCTTGGGTGAACACTCTTATGTTTAGAGAATAGGAGGAAAATTAGCAACCAGTCGCCTTTGCAGTTGGCTGCTACTTAGTAGGCATGTCGAAACGCATCAAATTGACACTTCAGAGTGATTATATTATCAGAACATCTTTTTGAAAATGCATAAATTCTGTATTTGTTATTTTTGTGGCCTAGTCCAGCAGTGGCAAGACTATGAGGCGAGTATCTTTTCGCCAGATGCTGGGTCAAACAGTAACTCATTTTACTGGTGCTGAGGGCTTTTGTGTGGCGTGATTTCCCGGATTTGCTTTGCACGACTTGGGGACTAGGTCGGGAGGTTTGTGGTACAGTAGTTGCAATTTAGTCTCATGGAAATACAGTAAACTGAGCGTAACTTGCGATAGTTCTTGATAGATGCCTAAGACACCAAATTTTCTCTTCCTGTGCAGAGTCTTCCCTCATTATACAGGACATACAGCGAGCCATTTAGTTCTTAACCTTGGCCTCCGTCGCTTTTCTAAGCTTATCCCCGAGATCTCGATTGACACGACCGAAGAGTTCTGCAAAGAGTTTAGAGTAAGTAATTGCCATATGTTGAACACTATACGAGGCGAACGAACCGTAAACACCATCACGCAACTTCGGTGACTTGACCCCACTGATATTTCCCGCAAGGTTATGAATGACCCTGTCCTGATGCCCTGGCTCGCGACCAAGAAGTTCCCACAAACCTGCAGGTTGAACAAAATCCTCGTCGGTAATTTGGCTGGTGTACGTTGACACCTCGCCAACCCATTTCTCGTGGTCGGTATGGACGCTCAGCGACTGTGAGGTAACGCCACTTTCCTCAGTCTTAAAGTGTGTTGGCTGCAGGGTAGATCCAACGTAGTTCGGGTCAGCACCATAATTGCTATCAAATCGCATTGCTCCATCCCGTTCAAATGGACAGTAAACAGGGACTTTCGCAGCATTCGTGGGGAGTTGTTGATAGTTGACACCAAGACGATATCGAGCTGCATCAGGGTACGCGAATAAACGGGCTTGGAGAACTAGATTCGGGAATCAACCACTGGTCATTCAAGTATCATTTGATATGTAACTTACTTGGATCAGCGGAAGCTGCGAATCCGGGAACCATAGTGGAAGGCGAGAAAGCGGCCTGTTCGATGTCGGTGAAATAGTTGTTGGGCTAAAGAGTTAGAATAGGCATCATTTGCAGGAAGAAACAATAGCTCACATTGCGATTCAAGGTCATTTTGCCAATCTTCTTCAACGGGAAGTCCTTGTGCGGCCAGACTTTGGTCATGTCGAAAATATTCCAGCGATAGGTTTCGGCTTCGGAAGGGCTCATTACTTGCACAAAAACATCCCACTGCGGGAAGTCTTTTCTTTGAATGGCATCGAACATATCTCTGATCATGTAATCAGGGTCCTCTCCCGCGACGCGAGTTGCTTCCTCTTGTGTGAAATTCTTCACGCCCTGTCGCGTCTTCATGTGGATTTTGATATAATTGAACGAGCCATCCTAACTAGTTAGCGATAGGTGGTTGTCACTACGGATGTTATCCTTACCGCCTTTGTGAACTTGTAAGTATGTCCACTGTATGAATTGAGGAATCGAATGGATTGTGGGGTTCCTCTGTCACTGAAGAGAATCAAGAGTTGATGGATGCCTTCCGGGTTCCCGACGTGGAAGCTAAAGTATGTTATTAATGCAGAAAATCATGGTTGTATCTAGAGGGCTTACTCCCAGAACTACATATATTAGTATAATGTTGAATCGTCTAATGGTCAGAGTTCGAGACTTACCATGTTTGGATCGGGCAAATGGGATCGGGGATTCCTTTTGTGGGAGCGATTGACAGATGGAAACTTGATGGGATCCCGAATAAAGAACACAGGCTTGATTGAATTTTAGTTAGCCGCTTTACCTTGGTATAAAAGCGCAGAAGCATCAATTTACTCACCGTATTGTTGAAGACCCAGTCGAGGTTTCCTTCGTCGGTGTACATCTTCATCGCCCATCCATGAACATCCCGCGAAGTGTCTGCAGAGCCCGATTCCGGACCGACGGTGGAAACACGAAGGAGAATAGGAGTCTTCTTTCCGACTTTGCTAAGGAAGCTCGCACAAGTGAGATCGGAGCAGTCCTCGGTCGCCTCGAATTCTCCGTATGCGCTAGAATTGGAGCAACAGTCAGCAACGTGTTGCAAACCGACTATAACAACCAATTTCACCTACCCAACGGCCTTTGCATGAACAACGCTACAGCACCATTTAGTTAAAATCAGTATTGTATAGTAGATGAACCTGTTCATACCGCTCGGGGATTCTCTCGCGATTGAAGTGCGCGAGTGTTTCAATAAGCTGAGTGTCTTGGAGCAGCCCAAGGCCGCCAGTCCCTGAGCGATTCCGCATCAAGACCGCAGTATTGTTGCTGGCGAAAGGGCATCCTGTTCTAGAATCAGTATGTGTAGGATTGCTGATCCCTCCTCCTACCCCAAAATGCTGACCTTCCGCAAGAGTGTAGTATTTATCCTCAGACATGGTAGATTGTTAGATGTTGGAAAAAACAAGATGGGAAAGGAAAAGCATCAGAATAAAGCAGCCAGGGCTCTCTAATTTAAGCAAATGAACCTCTCAGTGAATTGCTTTATCGTTCCGCCATTCTTTCCCAATATGAATGACGCTTCCACGATCCATTTGCGGACCATTCAGAACATCTTGATTACTTTGCAGTTCTTCCGCCCGTATCAGTGGTCAATTTCGCCGAGCGAGATATCTACCTCATACAAAAATGCCACCCCTTGCTTTCGTACCATTTCAGCTACCCCTCAATGGATGACTCAAGCTAACATTCCAGCGGGTCACCTCTGTCAAAAGGAAATGGGTTAATTGGCTTTTTGGGTGTTGGATCTAATAGGACTATCGTGTCAGAAGTACTGTTTTGCTGTATGTGGGTTTTGTTTCGGATATGAGCTTTAATGACTCGTACAATTATGTCACTACAATACGGCACACAACTATGATTTGTCGAACAGCGTTTCCTAAAGCAGCTAGGAATTTTCTATATACCCCACCTTCCGAACTAGCCCGCCCCCGGCCGATCTTCCGATCTTCAACCGATTGGCTAATTACCCTATCCAGAAGTAGATTAAGTCTGTCCTCTAGTTTTCCGCCCGATCCAGGCCCAACCTAATCTGAGTTGAAGTTTGGTTTGAGGTTTCCGTTTCAGGAATAAATGTGGGACTCCCAATTTGGGTTATGAACTATGCAAACACCAATTATGTGCCCAGATGTATGAACCTGCTGATTCAGCGGCTTTATGACCGCTGAGAGGCCAATTTATGCAGAAACTAGGTCGGAGTGAGTTATCTCCGGATTTTCGGGGCCCCAATGACTGGGTTTGGGATGGGTCTAGGTCAGGTCTCCATTGGGTCTGGGTTGTGCGCCGTCGACTGAAACAGGTTCAACTCGTACTTCTTGAAGCTTGTCTGGGATCGCATACCCAATAAAGAGGGCACAAAGGTGGATTTTTCTTTAGGGGTAATTTTATACGGTACATCATGAGCTGTGGGCAGAATTCGACTCAATGCTCTGCACAAAGTGAAGCAAGATCTACATGTTGAAGTCTATTCCTCGATGTTTTGTGTTTTAAGTTGGGTAGTGGAAAGATCCTGAATTACATGCCGATATCTGACTGGTCAGAAGCTACTGCCTCATCTGTTCAGGCTAGCATGGGGATAGTCACGCCTTACGTCAAGTCTTCTACTCCTGCTGAATGCTGTACACTTGATCTCCCAAACATCCGACCACTGGTTTTCAGACTCCACTTTCTCTTGCGACCTGTGATCACCTTCGTTAAGCAGACCCAAATCCGTCTAACCATCAGTCTCCTCAAGTTGACCACTCGGATTTCACCGGCTTGACAGTTCACCCTTGCGATGTCTCAAATTTAGATTTAGTTGATTATTCAGTCAATTCACGGCCGGCGCAACGCGCAACGAATAGCCCATCTCACCTGGTCTAGCTCCACCTAAGCTGCATAAAGATGAAATTGTTATGCTCCACTATCTGTCAATCTATCTAATTTCACGTTCCGCCAAACCCCTCCCATGGACAGAGAAGCGAGGTTTTCTCTTCATTCTACTCATTCTACTGGACCAAGTCAATGGAATTCAGAACCATGACATCTTGACATGATCTGGACGGCTCGGTGCAAGCCATCGCCACACGGCAAACGCTAGAATGGCCATGAGAACAGTAGGAAATGAAGAGATACTGCCCACGTCTGTGGATCCGCTTGTCTGTTGCTCTACTCAAATCAATGACGCCACATGAGGGGTTAGCAAAAGGAATGCATGGGCTAGCTGTTGCATGAAATTCGCTCTACTTATTTCTAAAAGCTCAACCCATCAGATATAAAAGGCGTCTCGAAGTTCCTTTCTCCGTAGATGAAACAATACATTCCCAAATATTTTTCATACAATTCAATTCCTTACAAGTTCTCAAACCTGTTCACCCCTCAACATGACTGTTGTCAAGGACAATTCCAGATTCGACTTCATTGTCGTCGGTGGAGGCACAGCCGGCAACGTCGTTGCCGGTCGCCTGGCTGAGAATCCCAATGCTAGAATCCTAGTTATTGAAGCTGGTGTCGAGAACGCCAAGGACCTTGAAGCCATCAGAGTTCCTTCCAATGCGATGGAACTTCGTGATAGTGAGTATGACTGGGCCTTCAAAACAACCATGGTTAAGCGAGACGACTATGAGCGCGTTGAGAAGCCCAACACGCGTGGAAAGGTCCTCGGTGGTAGTTCCTCTTTGAACTACTTTACCTGGGCGCCTGGATCCAAAGGCACTTTTGATATGTGGGAGGAGTACGGTGGAAAAGAGTGGACATGGGATCCACTTGTTCCCTACCTGCGGAAAAGCGTCACTTACCATGACGACGCAAATGCACACTCGCCGGAGCTAAAGAAGATTGGCCAAAACGGCCCGATCCCGATTGCTCACTCGGAACTTATCCCTGAGATGCAGCCTTTTAGAGACCTTCTCACAAAGGCATGGAAATCGACTGGTCATCCAGTGACCGAGAATATTTTCGACGGCACTATGTCTGGCCTAACTCATAGTGTCAACACTATTTACAAGGGTCGTCGCTCTGGCAGCTTCCTTTGTGTTGCCGACAAGCCAAACATCACTATTCTTCCTCAAGCGCATTCGAAAAACCTCATTATCGATGACAAGACTTGCAAGGGTGTTACTGTCATCCTAAGCTCGGGCCAGGAGCTTAATCTCTTCGCCAACCGTGAAGTCATTGTCTCCGAAGGTGTCTTCGAGACTCCTAAGCTCTTGATGCTAAGCGGTATAGGGCCTTCTGAGGAGCTTAAAAAGCACGGTATCCCGGTGATTGTTGATAGTCCTCATGTCGGGCAGCATCTCCTAGATCACCCCGGTGTTCCTTTCGTTCTTCGTCTTAAAGATGGCTTCGGTATGGACGATTACGTTTTACGTAAAGGAACCCCACATCACAATCAAGCTATTCAAGCCTACCAAAACAATCATGGTGGTCCATTGGGCTCCGGGTTCCTTGAAATGGTTGGATTCCCCCGGATTGACAAGTACTTGGAAAAGGACCCTCTCTACCGCGAAGCGAAAGCCTCCAACGACAACAAGGACCCATTCTGTCCATACGGCCAGCCGCATTTCGAACTTGACTTTGTCTGTCTTTTTGGCAGTGCCTTCCAGTGGCACTATCCGACCCCTAGTAAGGGCAACTACATGACGGTGATGGTGGATCTTGTCCGCCCTGTTTCTGAAGGCGGCACAGTTACGCTCAACAGCAGCGATCCCTTGCAGCAAGCAAATATCAATCTCAACTACTTCAACAATGATCTCGATATCATTGCCATCCGCGAGGGTATCCGGTATGCCTATGATGTCCTGCATAGCGACGGTTTCAAGGACATCATCGAGGACGAGTACCCCTTCCCGATGCCGCTGCACGACGACAAGCTCATGAAAAGAACTGTGCTCGATCGCTCTCAGACCTCATTCCATCCCTGTGGTACTGCCCGTCTCTCCAAGAACATCCAGCAGGGTGTGGTGGATGCCGGTCTCAAGGTTCACGGCATCAAGAATCTTCGTGTGATCGACGCATCTTGTATCCCTGTCATTCCCGACTGTCGGATTCAGAACTCCGTTTACATGATTGCCGAGAAGGGTGCCGATGCTATTAAGCGTGACCATTCTGACTTCTACAAATAAGTCACTTTGGGTACGTTGGCGCCATAAAATGTTTACTTTTGAAATTTAGTATTTTGTGGCCATAATTTACGCACATGTGGACTTGTATCTATCAAATTGACTGTATGACAAGTATTCAAAAGCTAAGCATGCATGTAATTCTGTGCAGACCCAAGTAAGACTCGGCTTGTTCTACTTTTGCTTGGTAATTGTCATTATCTATATTTCCGCTGAATATGATTGAGGCTCTAGTACTACCAGGAAGGCCTACGGCGCTTAGAGATAGTGAAAGAGGCGGATATTTCGTTAAAGATATCTTCGAAAGGAACTCAAGTTCCAAACTCATATAACCCTTTTCATGGACTAATCAGAAGCCCCATCATTAGCAAGACACCCCATAAGAAAAGAGACCCCTTAAGAAAACTAAGCATCCTTGGAACATATTCCTCTAGAGCTCTACCTTGTTTGTGGCTTGGTAGAGATGGTAGGATCGGTACCATGTGTTTCACATATAGTCAGTCACATGGTCCATTATTTTTCTTGTTCAATCGTTGGTACCTAGTGACCTTGCTAAATCGCATAACTGGCAAGGTATTGGCTACCGGGAACCTCATGAATAAAGTTCAGTGCCAAGTTGCTCATGAGAATGGCAGCGCTAAGGTTGTCTCCAACTTTCACGCCATCAGGCGGGCTCTTACACTTCACCTCTGTTATCGGGACTCATCAATCTGCAGCATGTAGTCTTGAAATGCAGGTGCACTGGATGCAGCTATATAAATGCACTCGAAATGTAAATTTCATGATGGACGGGGATCTCAAGCCTTATCCAGGTACTTCTACACTCGCCCAAATTAGGCTCCCACAGGTTAATAGAACATTAGTGGATCCTCGGTATTAGCGTCTTGTGTGAGACCCATGGTTGTCTAGCTCATAGATAAGGAGATATACAAGTAATAAGAGCAACCAATAATGCAAGTTGTTGACGTTTGACATCGTCTCAATTCCGAACTTCGCGTTGGCCCAAGCTTGGGCCCATACATCGGCATCGACCGCCTTATGATTGGTCAACTAGTATTACCGGATTCAGAAGAATCGTAAAGCGGTGCGTCATTTCGGCCCCAGCATTCCATTTACATTTCGAGAGAAAATATACTGGGTGATATAATAAACCCGAAATTTGATGACTGTAGACGCTAATTTCCGTGCATTGACGACAAAAGCGAATCCGGCGACCATCCATCTTCAGCTAATAGCGCGTTGTTTTCGGTATTCCCAAGGCAGTAAAGCAAATTGAGAAGACATTTCTCGACTCCCTGGCGCGCTTCCAAACTCAACGTTCCAAGAACCTGGACTAGGTCCATGAAATAATTCACCTTGTATTGCCCTTCCTCAAAGAGCCTTGTTAGGCTTTCATATAAGATAGAGCGCAAGTTGTGGATTGAACGCCCCCACATATGATGAGAATGCCTTAAGGATATCTCCAATTCATGAAGTGTATTCGGTCCGTTGGATGTTGTTGAGTCCCCATCGGACAGGGCGGAAATTGACTCCTGCATCAGGACACTGATGCAAAATAAACACCAAAGCATTTCGTCTTCCCACCCCGTATTGTGGTAATCATAGGTGGAAGACTCAATAGAGAGCAGAAAATTATCACGCAACAGACCGACGGCGGCATGAGTGAAAGGATAGGCAGAGAGCCCTCTAGTGTAAAATGATCCCATGAACGTTCTCATATCTTGAATAAATGATATCAACCAAAGACAGCGGACCTTATGGACATCACAAGATAATGGCTGTTGGATAGCGCTGGGTGATAGAAGAGGACGAGAGATTAGTTCGAGGTTATTCGTGGACTCGAGCCATGACGGTCGTGACATCAGTGAGACACTGGAAGTAATCAGTATCGCAAATTCTTTATACTTGTGACCGGCTATACTAACAGGTAAACCACAAGTTGCAAGCGCCAATTCCCGTGGAGCTTTTCAACCCCACCTTTGGCATCGATCATTCTTTGTAAGCCATCACGGTGGATTTGCCAATCTTCCACTGTACCCCAGTATCGCTGGGTTAATTTGGATCAGCTAATGTCCCACAGTAAAAATCGCTATTAGTTGACATACCTCGAATGTGAGCAGACGAACAACAGCCGCAAAAGAGTCATCGCTTAGCTCCTTATTAGGATCAACAAGCCAAGAGCGTAGTATCCTGACAGCCTCGATCTTATATTTCAAGGCATCAGAAGATTTCGACCCTCGTTGTGCGGGAGTTCCAGCGTATAGATGATACAAGTGCGCAGCTGAATGCGCCATGACGCAGTTGAAAGACGAAGCATTGGAGAGGTCCAGCGGGAACCAAACATCCTTCATCGGATTGAACTCAGTGACACTCAAGTCTTCAAACATCATAGCCGCATGAGTGCTTATCCCTACCATGCCGTCAGTAAAATTTCCACATGCAGCAAGGTCTTCATACGCACAGTGATGCAAGAGTTTCTGGTGCTGGGTCGTCAATTGAACAGGACACGTCTGGAACGGATCAGGCCTCGAGCTCGACAGCGCATAACTCACACCACATAATAGCTGGGTGGGAATGCCGGGAGATTTCTCTTGATTCCCGACTATGTCCATATTCCCAACCTCTGGCAACCCTGAAGATCTGTTTGTATCTTCTGATGTTGAAACATCTTCATTAGAGCGGCCCTTTGAGCGGAGAGGCATATTTCGCGATAAATTTCTCTGGTGACATGCTTTCGCCTCTTTATTGCGCTGATGTCGCCGCTTCCAGTGTTCCTTCATAGCATGGCTCCGAGCTTCAGATTGGATGTTCCCTGTCACGAATGCGAACTGGGGTGTCCCACTAGAGGAGCTGGAGTCCCGCGAAGACATTTTTCATTTCTGGCCATAGGAGGCGTTGTTGGAATAGCGAAGTTGATGGATCCAATTGTGGAATGCAAACATCGCCAATACCCGCCCAAAACCCCCAATCCGTGGCTGGACAGTCGGGTCTTAGTCAGCAAACCCATCGGCCCCGGGGGGGGTTCAGTTTAACCCCCAAAAGCAAAAGAAATTGACCTACTTCTTTACATAAATATGCAGAGTAATTTTGGATTCTATGATTGTAATGATCTTGCTCGAAGATCGTCACTTCCATTTTCACTGTTGTTTTGCCTTGCGTGGATGACCTGAGTTTAAATTTAGCCCAAACCTTGTCTGCTCAAGGTGGTATAGTGATACAACTGAAAAGTCTGACAGATTTGTGGATATAGAAAACCTGTCAATCCGCTTTAGTGAGATGCTTTAATGAACACTCCCTCAACTCATGACTCTCCCTTAATTCGCCATTTACGCGCCCCAGTTATATCTTTTTTTTGTATGTTCAAGATCAATGAACCAGCGTAAGCGGTCGAATTTGCATATCTCTGAAAATATCTATCCGACGAAGTTCCTTAATTCATCGATTCTGTTAGGCAGCCCGATACAATACAGCTATTTATCACTCACAATCATTTGATTGAACAATCACCTTGTTCACGAGCTCCTATCCATTACAGAATGAATTGGAGCAAGATTGAAACTTCCATTCCAGTATTATTACAAAAGTATAGTTTTAGGAAAATCGTAATTCTGATTTTGTCGACCCAAAAGAGAAGCATATACCTCGGTTAGGTCGAGGCAAGCCATAGAATCTGAAGTAGGTGGATACATTTGTTGGTAGAGCGGATTTTAGTTCGAGCCCGTCAACGAGCAATTGATAAAATCCATCTATAGAGGTACTCTATCGAAAAAGCGTCTGTTCTAGAATGTTATATGGCTTAGACGCTAACATAGCGCTTGATGAGACTAAGAGAGATTCTACTACCATATAAACAGGCAGGCTGTAGATGCTGTTCCATGGAGATCGTGTTTCACTCCCACTAGACGGGCCTGATGACAGACGCAACAGAATGGGCCCGAAGCCCCACATGACCGGTGGTACAACCGTGGAAATACTAGTATCCCACCCCTCAAAGCTTCACGATTTATGTCTCGTGGCTGTACGACAATTCATGGTGGCTAGAAGTTTCCACAGAAATGCAAACGAAACAAACTTGAGAGCCACAGTATGAATATGGCAAAATATCACCTCCGTCTCCCACTCTCGACGTTCTGGTAACGCTGATTTTGATAGTGCATGATATTTAACCTATCATGTAACACCGACGAGAGACGTTAGCTTCCCCATGTAGTTTCCTTCCGATCTCTCGTTATTAGACTGCGGCAACATCCTCAATATCCATGGATATCCACATATCCTCTCCGCAGATTGCGGATATAGTATATCACCCAATATCCGCAATCCTCAATTTTGTGGATATGGTATACCACCTAATATCCTCTGGATATTTGAGGATATCCAGTGGATATCAAATAGGCCAAACATGCCTAGCCTCACGACTCTTTTAAGTATGTATAATTTATGCAGTTTCCTACGTATTTTTAATGTAATCATAGTGTAATCATTAACTTTCAAGATTTCAATTTAGTAAATAAAATTCCGTTATCTCCATATAATATCAACTACCTTAAATCAATCTGAAATCCATCAGGTAACCTAGGCTGCTTTCGAATTCGTCCTGACCGTCCTAGCATGCTCTCATCTATTAGCATTTCTGGAAGGTCATCGTCATCTTTATCAAGAGATTCAGATAATCGTTTCTTTGATCGCTTACGCTGCACTTGCTTACTTTGATCATTATTCCTCTCATCATCTGAATCATCATTGCAGCTCCTCTTCTGTTGTGTGTCCTGTATGCTAGGCTCTTGATCCTCCTCTTCGTTGTCACTAATTGGCTTAAGAGTTTCAAGATGGAGTATTAGTTTCCGAGCTTGGTCTAATAACGCAGCTTCCCTAATAGAGAGATACTCCTTAATAACCTCTATCTCCTTCTGCTTAACGTCAAAATTAGTGGCGAATTAATAGAGCATTAATCCTCGGATGGTACTTGGTTTCAATTGACCGCGACGATAGTGGCAGATATCGCGAGCGCAATTGAATAATCGCTCAACGCCTGCACCACTAGCTGGGATCGAGAGAATATCCCGTGCTATCCTCGCAAGGATAGGAAACTCAAGCTCATAGTCTTTCTAGAATGCTCTTAGCTTCTGAATCTCAATCCCGCGGGTAAGATACCTCGCGATCTCATTATCTTCAGGCTTTGAGAGCTCATCCTAGGGCTGGTTTTGAGATGCACAAGCAGCATCTAGATCACCATATTCATTATCCGGGGCCTCTCTCGTGGTATCTTATAAGACTGTATTATCTGAATCACGGTGAAGTATCTCTTTATATCGTTAAAACTCTCGCTTAAGAACTCTATAATAGTGATTAATATAGTTAATATCACCTTGCCAGTCTGACGATGCGAAATATCGAAGTTTCTTTAATAGGTAAAGGATTGTCGCGAGTGTATAGATATCGCTATATGATTTATAATCAGTCGCAGTGTAGTACTTTAAGAGCTTCCGCTTAGCAGTCTAAAGAGCCTAGAGCATATACTTCTTCTAGATAACACCTTTATTCTTCAACTTACACTTAGCTTTATCTAGATAAGAGAAAAGCTTGTTATAAATACTATAGATATTGTGTGTGGTAACATCCCTAGTCTTTAATAATATAGTGGTGAAGTCAAAGAAAGGCTTTGTGAGAAGAAGAAGATATTCAATCTGTCGCCACTCTTCTTGATCAAGTTTAAAGTGTAGATACTGATAATCTATACAATACTGGTCATAGAATGGTTGTAACCTTTTAGCACGATTGAGTATTATGAAGGTTGAGTTCTATCGGGTTTGGACATCCTAAATAGGAACCAAACGAGGCTTATTAGTTTAAAGAGCCATAAATGACTCCCGGCGTTATAGGCTCGTATTAATAAAGACCGTAAGACCTCGGATCTTAGACTTTCTTATTAGAATAAACTTAGAAGCCTAAGGGAGATAGAGGACTGACCTTCTTTAAGGTATCTGCAATTTGCCGACTTAAGCCAGATTGTTTAGTCTAGAATGAATGTGTTCGCTCGTTAGGCCACTCTAGTTTAATCTCTTTATTAGGTGGCGTCACTTTCAGCTTCCCAAGAAGCTCATTTAAGCTTAATTAGATCACATGCGCAATACACGGAACTCGGAAGATTAAGGTATCTAGTTGGCTCTGCGACTGAATAGTCTCTTAGATGTTCATCACTAAGGTATTGTTATTAGTTACGTTATCTGTTGTCACAGATAAGACACGATTAGTGATTCTATGATTGTTTAAGAGCTGAGTAACGGTCTTACTTAGATTTTCACTAGTATAAGACCTATAAAGATGCTCAAATCTAAGAAGAACTTCACAATAATTCTAATCCTGATCAAGAAAGTAGCCTATGATAGCTATAAAAGCTTGCTAAAATAGCGATGTCTAGTAATCAAGCGCTAGTGAAAGGCGACTCCTATCTAGAAGTCTTCTAAGAATCTCCTTCTAGTCATTTTTGACTGTAGAATCAAGATAACGTCGTATGCTTCGCGCGGATGGTATATCGATCTTGCTTTGAGCTTATTAAATGACCTCTACTAGGTCCTTGAATTAGGTATGCTCTACGATTCGGAAGGGTAGGTAAGCCGCTGAGATAAAGTCTAGGATCGCTTTAACGAGACGCTCCTAGGAGAAAGGTTAGTGTTTTGGGATCGATAGCTTTAGGATAATTATCAAGATTAGCAAAAGAGATATTAAAAATCTTAATAATAGAGTAATATACCATCTTTCTTAGTAGCTGATCAACCCTCTAAGTAACTAGCTTCCGAGTACAGGTGCCTGCCTTAATATATGCATTCATCGGTGATGACCTAGCACGGCGATATCTTAGATGAATAAGGGTATAGAGGCATGATATACACATAACCTTTGGCTTGCCAGTCTTCTCATATATAACCTGATTAAAATTGTCCCAGACACTTGAAGTCTTTTTCCTATCCTAACGGATAGAGTCTTATATATTAGGTGTTAATCTAGACTCTGTAGTTAACCACCAACTTATAAAGCGCTTACGAGATTCTTCTATCTCGCTACTAGGCTCAGAGGAATAGAGGACCTAATACTGCTAAAGAGGGAGGCTAACACGCGTAAGCGAGAGGGGTGCAATCGGAGATGAAATTTGAGACGTAGATGTTAATAGAGTTTGGCTACTAATAAGCTCAGAGATATTATCTAAATAAAGAAGGTCGGTATTTAGACCTAGATCTAAATCAGCGTAGAAGGAGTAGTGGGATTGAGATGCTTATGAGTAAGACATAGTGTACTTGATCACTATGTCAGAGAGAGAGAGAAACTTACATATAGAACGAGCTGAAAATATCAGAATTATGGCAAATATGCTGTAACTCGTAAGTTGCGGGTGCGTACTTGACATCTCTTACTTTTGATGGCGATGATTGGCTATTACTAATCACTAGTGTGGATATTTGAGGATAATTGAGGATATATTGTGGATATCCGCATGGATATCCTTGGATATCCTCAACCTTGCCGCTATATTCACCAAGTCCGCTGTCAACAACATTAGAGCTTCCGACCGGTAATCTTCGAGAGAATCTATTTAGAATCATTATATACTTGAAAGTTAGGCTTAGATCATTAATTTAAAGCTAAATTAACTAAATTTGACCGGGAAATGGCGAGTTTAGTCAAATATACTTAGTTCAGCTGAGAGATGCTATACTTCTTCTATGAGTAAATATATATTTCCATGGTAAAGTAAAGTGAAATAACAAAAAATCATGGTTTCCCCCTAATACACTTTGAAAATAAAGATTGATACTATAAGTAATAATAAAGCTAATAAATATTGGTTAATACATAGGTATTACTTAATATTTCATTGGGAAATAGGATAAATAAGGGTAGTAGTATGGTCAGGACCAAACCTGTGTATCTTTTGTTCTGAAAAATAAATTAATAAGCTGTATAAGAGGCACATAACGACCCCTAAGTAGATAATCAAGCGAGAGTTATGCTAGTGCGGATATCCGCAGAATATCCTCATATCCTCGCGGATATCCATGGATATCCTCATTGAGGATATGGTATGAAAGTAATATCCATTATCCTCAATTTGCGGATATGGTATTGAGCCTAATATCCAATGGAGAGGATATGCCGCAGTCTACTCGTTATAGTAAGATGCCACAGTATAACGTATTTAACCACCGAGCCGCCATAACCCCCGAGTCGCCACATAATCTAAAACATGTCCATGAATTAGCACTTAATTAATTCAACCATCCACTATGCCACTAACTCGCCCCTAAACCTCTCGGAATTCAGTAGAGCAGGAGGGTAGGATCTTATTAGCAATACGAGCTCTTAAGAAACAAGATATCGCTACTGTTTCTCTCGCTGCTCGCACTTTTAATGTACCACGTTCCACTTTACGCGATCGTATCTCCGGCCGCACCGAGCGAAGAATTGTACGCGCAAATTCACATAAACTCACAGAGATTGAAGAAGATTCGCTTCAAAAATGGATACTCTCTATGGATGCTCGCGGATCAGCCCCTCGGCCTTCTGCAGTTCGAGAAATAGCGAATCTTTTACTCGAATCACGCGGAATAACCCCGGCTCCTTCGGTCGGTGAGAATAGGGTTACAAAGTATGTGAAAAGGCATCCCGAATTATCGAGTAGATTCTCGAGGCGTTATAATTATGAGCGTGTAAAATGCGAAGATCCAAAAATCATCGGGGAGTGGTTTACTCTCGTCTAACAAACTATTATCCAATATAGGATCAACCCCGACGACGTTTATAACTTCGACGAGACTGGTTTCACGATGGGATTAACGTCAACCACGAGGGTTATCACAAGGAGTGAATACTATGGTCGGCGATCGCTTCTACAGCCTGGAAATCGCGAGTGGGTAACTACGATTGAGTGTATAAATGCTTCGGTATGGGTACTTCCTCCGACTGTGATTTTTAAAGGTAGAATCTATATTAAGGGATGGTTCGATAACCTTCCCGATGACTAACGTATTTAACCACCGAGCCGCCATAACCCCCGAGTCGCCAAAAAATGCGAGCAGCGAGAGAAACAGTAGCTATATCTTGTTTCTTAAGAGCTTGTATTGTTAATAATATCCTACCCTCCTGCTCTACTGAATTTCGAGAGCTTTAGGGGCGAATTGGTGGCATAGTGGATGGTTGAATTAATTAAGTGCTAATTCATGGACATGTTTTAAGCTGTGTGGCGACTCGGGGGTTATGGCGGCTCGGTGGTTCAATACGTTAGCGATTTGAGATTAGTCCGAATGGATGGACGTCTGATGAAATTGGACTTCGATGGCTTAAAAAGCTTTTCGTTCCATCGACTTCTTTAAGGGTAAAGGGTCGATATCGACTTTTAATACTCGATAGCCACGGAAGTCATTTAACCCCGAACTTCGATAAGATCTACGAAGAAAACGACATTATCCCAATCTGTATGCCTCCGCACTCATCCCACCTTTTACAGCCGCTCGATATTGGTTGTTTTGCGGTGCTAAAACGTTCGTACGGTCGGCTTGTTGAAACCAAAATGCGGAATGGGAGTAACCATATTAACAAACTTGATTTCCTCGAAGCCTACCCTTCCGCCCGCTCCGAGACATTCAAATCCGATACTATTATCAATAGCTTCGGAGCAGCTGGTCTAGTACCTTTTTCACCTGATCGAGTAATTACAAAGCTCAGTATTCGCCTTCGAACCCCGACCCCCCTCTTAAGTCAAGAGAGCGAGTGGGAACCAAAAACGCCTTCGAACTGTACACAATTACTAAAGCAGGCTACATCAATCAAAGTATTGCTTCATACGAGATCCCGGAGTCCTCCGAGCCCACTTAATAATGCGATAAACCATGTTCTAAAGGCCTGCCAAATTCAGATGCAATCGAGTGCTTTTCTGGAGAAAGAAGTACGCGGGTTACGAGCCGAAAACGAGAAAAAGAAGCAGAAGCGGACTAGTTCTCGAAGGTATATACCCTCGGCCGAGGGCCTCTCAGTTTTAGATACCTCAACATTAAATATGCAGGCAGAGGGGGTAATTGAACCACCTCCCCCTGGCCCTCACATAGCGGGGGAACCGGCTATTCGACCGCGGACGCGGCCCCCTAGGGGGTGTGGAATATGCAGCTTGCCAGGGCATAGGAGAGAGACATGCCCAGATAGACCATTTCTTAGTTGAATAAAATTGATGGCGGTTTGGTTGAGATAAATGCATTTAAATTCAATGGGTTAGGCTGGGGTGGCGACTCGGGGGTTATGGCGGCTCGGTGGTTAAATACGTTATGCGGTACTAAATTTGTTTAATTTATTTGATGTGCTCAATTGAATTTTAGTCTACTTGACACTGCTACGATTTATGGCCCTGAACACTCACCAACTTAGTAGATGCAACCGTTTTTTGATGTTCACTATCCTGGGAACCGTCAATCAATTTTATAGCCTTCTAAAGTGGTGTATCTCTAAAGTGGTATATCTTTCCGACTTGCTTTATCAAAGTAACACAGCAAGTGATAGAATGTAGTGCTGCACACTTGAATGCAGCGTGGTATTACGTCGAGGAACGCTTGACCTCCCCCCTTCCCCCGCGGGCGCACCGCATGTTTCATGTGTAACAGAGAAGACATCGTTGTCATATGCGAGGGGAAATTTAGGTCTTTAATCTTTACTTTCCTTACGCTTGTACAGATGTTTTTCTATGTCAGGTTTAATTTGCGAATCCACCACTTGGTGGGTGTATTGAAACATTCTTTAAGTTCAAATAAGACAAATGACATAGGAAGATAATTTTGTTGCTGCGAAGATGTTGATGAACAGGCTTTGCAGATCGAGCTTTATCACCCTTCTGCCAGAAAAAAGAACAACCATAGCGCATGTTGCAAAGGGCCCACAAAAGAGCAAGTAAGATCAAATGGCGACGTTGTTCTTAAACCTTGCTGCTATAGTTGTGCTATACTTCAGATAGACCCGCCCTAAGTGGGCCACTTGCATAAGGCACTCTAAGCTTTTACAGCTTCACACGTACCCATCTCCGTTCTGTTCTAGGCACAGTGAGCCAGACCCTTGATGCAAATATCTCTCCCCTCCTTATGACATGTCGTTCCTAATTCCCCGCTAGATTTGCGCACGCTGTCTTGATAGTAAAGGTTGCCTGCATAGCCTTCGTCCTTGTCGAATCATAAGCCCAGCTAAACTCCACCTTGGCACTTTTTGTCCCTTTTCTAAATATATTCCTTGATTGCCAGGACATGATCAGAGTTTAACGCAATTTCCTAACTCTTTGTAGCTACCCTCGGTGTAGTAGCCGTAAAGTTAGACTGATTTCGGAGCACTCTCTATCTATAGCTAGAAAGGCGTGACAAAAATAGATAAACAAACAATGCCAAACGCTGTTGCATCCATCATATTGTTAGGCTAAAAAAGCTTAGGGGACAAGCTATAGCAGTCACATCCTCTAATTGTAGTAGAAAATTGCTCCGGTAAGCCAGCCGCCCGTCTGGTTTTTGACCTTTCAAAAAGGAAAAATTCAAAAGAACATACAACAGTGAGGATTCGCTGGTGGTCACCCACCCAACTACTAACTCACCGGCGTGTGGCTTAAACGCGGCCAGTAGCTCGGTGGGTGTCGCCCGGGTGAGAAATGGGTGAGCGCCGCTTTACGGTCGCGCGACCGGGGGTGACAAGGGTGAGTGCGCTATAGACAGGGTGAGAATCAGGGTGAGAATCACCCAAGTCGCGCGACCACTGCACTGACCCCTTCAGGTTATACAACGGCAGGAATATCATTGGATAGCACTGTCCTCCTTGAAACGCTCGGCATCTTGGCATATGCACTTAACCACAACTAGAAGCATCAAAATGTTACGGACATGCTTGCTAGTCACCAATCATATGTGGGGACTACAACTATCTGATGGGCCACCGAGAGCCAACCAATCTACCTGTCATCCAGATCACGTGACGCATCCAATACCCAGGTGAGATCCCGTTGGACGGGCCAATGGACAGACCTTTAAATCCGCTCCCCGGATCCAATCTGATTTGTCGTGCAATCAAGGGCCCTGGAAAAACGAAAGACTAGAAGACATAACAATGAGCCCTTATCAGAATGATCCTTCGAACTTTTCGAACTTAAATGGGGTACTTATTGGGCGCCACCGCGGCCTACATGGCGTCGATATGCCGGAAGTTTCTAATGCGTGATTGGAAGCGCCGGCCATCCATATGTTATGAGATAACATATGGAAATGAATAGACGAGACCTATGTTGAGGTGAAGTTATCTAGCCTTTTCGACATTTCGTGGATTTTAACGCGCCGTTGTCAACTGATGCTATTACTGCTATATCAACATCTGCCCACGGAGGTTCAAAAAGCACGTATCGCTATATAAGCTGTAATAAAGGGGTGTTCTACTACAATTTTGACTACAGATCGCACTACTGATTAAATCAGGTTCTCAAAACTTTGATTCTGGTCCGTGTGGTCCTTGCTAATAGGGTAAGCGCTTGTCCAAAGACTATAGAAGTCAGTCAGACTTGGTGAGACACTATATAGATAGCATAGGCCGCTAGGCGTATAAGCTACTCCACTACATTACCCAACATTCTGAACAGCTCCATAATCGTACTTCGGATAAACCTAGCATGGTCACTGCCTTTCGTGCATGAAATTAATTAATACTGTACGCCCATTTAATGACTTTGATCAGAGCATCATCTAAAAATAAAACTAGTGAAATGATTGATAGTCTACTATAATCAAGTACATATACATTTAAAGCAACGAAACATAAGATAGTCTCTTTCGCATTAACGCTAGTGATGTGGGAAACCCGTAAGGGAAAAACCATACCCAAAGAGATCTATCTGCTATGGAATTTTCCTCCGCCCATTTCAGAGTCAGGTACCCCTGTTCTAATTGAGCGACTATAGTAGGAAGGCAGACAGAGACAGATAGTTCAATCTAACAGGGAGGAAATAAGCTTCATTTGCCATGAATCTCGGAGGGAAAAGTCCTAGCGATTCTCTTATTCGGACCTTGCGCAGCTAGGGATAGAGACAGATATCGCTGGCGGGAATGATGAAGACGATGTAGATGAAGACGATGTAGATAAAGATGATGTAGATGAAGATGATGTAGATGAAGGAGATGTAGATGAAGACAAGGTAGTTGAAGAGAACGGCAATAAATAAGATGCTAATGAAGGTAAGGTGGAAGCAATACATGAGCTGCCAACCTTCAATCCATTCTCCAATATACATCCTGTCTCGTCTCCATTTTGGTTGAAAATTTTTACAACCCCATTATGGTTTACCTCTATCCAGGCAGCAGGCTGGTTGTTTTCTGTGCCACAAGCATCCACAATTAATTTAGAGTAGTCTTCTCGAGTACCATGTGTAACCTTGCTTATATCTAAGGCTTTGTTAATACCAGTAGTGTCTCAGTAGAATTACTACTCACCTGCACAGCTATCTCCATCAAGGAAGCCAAAAGATGCCGAGTGTCCCGTGCAGCCATGGTTATCATCAGACAATATCAAGCATTGACGATCATAATCAATAACTTCGAGAGCGCCCCCCAAGGCAACGCCTATATAAACGCTGGCAAGAAGTAGGAAAATAGAGAGGACCATTTCTGTGAAACTTATAATTAGCTGA
Source organism: Penicillium soppii (assembly GCF_028829465.1). Classification (NCBI taxonomy): domain Eukaryota; kingdom Fungi; phylum Ascomycota; class Eurotiomycetes; order Eurotiales; family Aspergillaceae; genus Penicillium; species Penicillium soppii. The sequence goes on along the minus strand of NW_026643235.1, from coordinate 4,689,498 downwards.
AGAAGAATAAAAAATGTATACTATATAGTGTCTCTGGACACAAGGTATAGTGAAAGGCTGCGACTTTATGTACTACATCTCCGGATTTAAATATCCACACGTCTTTTGATACATTGTGACAGAACCGTGGCAATAAATCTTTAAGCCTTTGCAACACGCTTTTGGACATCCTTTGCGACACTGTTTTTGAATCGAGATACCACCGATCGCCAGGCCTAAATTAGGGTTCTATGACACTTTACCTCGCTAGACCCCTGATAAGTAGCTTTCTTCATGACAGATCTTTGAGTCGTCGCACAAATGCCTCTAGCTTCTTAAGTGCATGCCAGCGTGGTTTTTTAGCAAGCTCTTCACAAACCAAGGCTACCGACAGGAAAGTGCCTTGTGAGTTTGAGAACAAGTGACGGCAGATTGTATCACGACTTTCATTGCTATATCTTTTAACTTTAACCAGATACTGAACCTTCTGTTGAATGAATTTGTTCACAGCTTCAGATACAGACGCCTCATTTGGCTCCGATGAGATCGCGGTGGTGTGGGTGGTGTCAAGACGCTCTGTTAAACTACCCATATTAGGTATCTGCTTCTTTGATCTCTCCCTCTTTTTCGTTTGCTTTCTATTTCCCTCCCGTAAACGCTTGGTCTCATCTTGCATTAAGATGTGCTCGTGAACCAGCTTAACCGACACATCGTAGAACTGTTGAAGATCACGTTTTGTAGGCGAAGATATCTTATCAGCAGCTGAACTTAGACCAGAATTAAGCCTAGATTTGCGCTTTTCTAGCTGCTTAGTCGTCCGAAGGATACTAGTAGAGATATTACTACCTGATGTTGAACCTTGAACCTTGTGAGACTGGTCGATCTGGTAGAGGCGGAGATTGAAGGCGAATATTGAGTTTTGATAGTACCCGATCAGGATCTAATAGCACTAAACCAGTAGCTGCGAAGGCACTTTGAACGATAGACTCTTTGAATGAATCGTTACGAGCCGCTGGAAAGATATTAAGGAAGTCATCTTTCTCGATAGAATCGATGCCTAATCGGGTATATTCTATAACCCGCCTTCCGTAAGAGCGCTTTAACACAGCAAAACAACCAATATCAAGAGGCTGTAAAAGATAAGAGGCATGCGGAGGCATACATATTAGTATAATGTTGTTTTCCTAGCAAATCTTATCGAATGTCGCTGTAAGATGACTGTCGTGGCTATTAAGGACCAAAAGACAATGTTTCCCTTTTATCTGACTTTTTATATGCGGAATAAAGTGTTTTTAAAGCTAATCAACGCCAACTTCGTTACTCGTCTAGCCATTTGGACTAACGTTAAGAGCCCAATATTTAAGAAGGTCGTCGAACCATCGTACTATAAAGTTTTTGCCTTAAAGATAACGTATGGTGGGAGCGCTCGCCCGGAGGCGCAAATTGTTTCAAACATACACGCTAAAAATAACAGATAATCGCAAAGATTAGAAAAGAAAAAAACATGAAATAAGCAAATAATACTTCGAAAAGCTATCACATGACCTTTGGCAACGTGCTCACTGCCGGGCACCACTTTTGTCCAACGCAGATCAACTTCTTTACTTCTGTCCTCATTCTCTTTTATAACCCGCAATGATCAAAGATTGTTCGTTTCTTTGGTCGATAATCTCCTGCCAATCGATTGCAGCCTCTCAAGTCCGATAGCTCACACACTATAAGATTGCTACTTCCGATTCATTTCAACCTCCCCTTCCGGATTAGGCTTCACAAAGTCCGACGACAGAACAGCCAAGACGCCAAAGACCATAGCGATGACCATGGAGATAATCTCTTCCAGAACAGACATGCACAGGTAGACAGTGACACTGGTGTGGTTATTTTCGATTAGTGATTGCATTGAGAAATGCACAGAAGAGGTGTAATCGCCTAGGGCTGAGTATATCAATCGAACCAACAGGAAGGGAGCAGACAAGGCAATAGCAAGAAACAGCTTTTTCTGATAACTCAGCATTGCCACAGAATATGATTGGAATAACCAAGCAGTCAGAACCATGGTGATAACATATACAGCCAAGAAGAGGCCCATGGCTGCTTTGGTGAGTGTTCCTGGAATGGTTGACTGGGCCTTGCTGACTCCGACTATACCAAGGATTAGGCCGATGATGCCCATAAGAGTCACCACAGCGAGAGGACGAGGAGGAATGTGGTTTTCCAAATCACTAGATAGACATATGTTAGACCACTCTCGTCATGTTGCAGAGCTACACTGTCAACAACTCACATTAATCTTAGCATTCCGACATAAGCTAGTAAAAGAGGTGCAATGCCAATCAATTCGCACACAAAAACGGCAATTTCGACATTTTTCGAATTATTGTTAATTGAAATCAAACTGGCAATACTGCCAGCCAGTCGAATGAGGGAAAGTGTGAAGGGGTATCGCCAGATCTTGGCGCCGGTTCTCCAGCCTGTCCGTTTCCAGATGAAAATGGAAGCGACAAGAATGAAAGGAAAAATGCCGAGTTGGAGAATGGCGATTCCATCTTTATATGTAACATCACCCATGGTGTTGATAAATCGTAGTAGAGTAAGAATAAAGTAGTAGAGTAAGAATAAAACGTGTGAGGGGATGGAGGAGTATGGCTGGAAAGTAGTATGGAAAGAATTGGTTGTGTGCTGTTTCCAATGTTTAGACGGCCAACTGGACCCTTTTTGTATTTCTTCATCCCGACACATATTGTACTTTTAGACTGGTGGCGCCCGTAGGTGATGTGAGTGTGCTGTAGGCTAATTTACCAAATGCATGTTTGGCGTTTTCCTTGTCGTCGTTGGCGTTGTTGGCATCGTTAAATCTTCAAATTTGCGAATCGATTGGACCAACATCTAAATTACCTAAAAAGGATTAGCGTGGATGGGTGGGTTGTCAAGGGTTGACAGCCAATCATCCTACCAAAATATCAGCCTTGAGTGGCCGTGGTCAAGGTGCGGTGCTTCCAGCATTCCCTTTTTGGTTGAAAAGCGCAGATCTTCATATTTAGTACCTCGTCATTAGGCCGCTTCGCAGCCTCGTGGGTGGCGGCTGAAGGAACCATTTCAGCCTTTCCCCACTTTCTCTCCCTCAGCTCCACAGAAACCTCCCGAGGCCGCCAAGAGCGGGAGCACCCATTTACGTTCAAGAGACATTCAATAAGGCTGTGTACAGTAGCTTATTCCCAAGTCAAATTCAGCTATCTTGAGCTTGATAAGCCTTGTTATTGCATACAAATTACAGCCTCCTTTTCTCTTCATTGTCTCATTCTTCAGTCCGACCATTGTGTCGACGCATATTTCAATATGTCAACATTTAGTCCGCCCCGCGCACGAACATCCAGAAGCTGCGGCAATTGCCGAGTTGTGAAGCGAAGAGTAAGTCCTTCAGCCCCATTGAAGCGATGATAGCATCAACATTGACACGGCGACACAGTGCGACAAGCAGGTTCCCCAGTGTGGTCAATGCGTTCGCACGCGCGAAACTTGCTCTGGGTACCGTGATGAATGGGAATTGGTTTTTCGTGACCAGACAAGCGACACAGTCAAACGTTCCAGGCAGGTTTCAGAGAAGAAGCGTTTGAAGATTAATGGAGCCGCAACCGAGATTAACGCTTTGACCATACCGACCCCCGGCCCGAGTACCAATCTTGGCGATCTAGGCGTAAACTATTTCCTCCAAGACTTTGTTGTGGGTGGTAAATACCCTTCACGTGGCTTTCTGAACTATATCCCCACTGCTTACTCTGCCGATGCTGAGCACCCGACTCTCCTGGCCAGTATGGCGGCGGTGGGTCTTGTCGCGTTAGCAGCTTGTCGGCCTGAGCTTGTTTGCCAGGCACGTGCCAAATACTCTGAGGCGATCCAGCATGTCAATGATGCATTGTCATCCCCTGTCGAGTCACTCAAAGATAGCACCTTGATGTCAGTGATTTCGCTTGGAGTCTTCGAGCATGTCTCAAATTTTGAGTCGTGGGTTCGGCATGTCAAGGGGGCTGCAACACTGGTAGTTGCTCGAGGTAAATCTCAATTTGCCCGTAGGAATGCCATCTTGATGTTCAACCAGGTGCGCGCAGATTTGACGGCTGCCTGTATACATAGCGTTCAGCCTTTTCCAAATGATATCCGCGAGCTACAGGAAGAGGCTGCCAAATATATCGACCCTTCGGATGCATTCTGGGCACTCGGGGTACTTGCCACCCGGTGTGCGACTGTCTTTGCGCTGGCCGCAAGGAAAAATAATGGCATCCATTGCGCTCAGTCTTGGCCTGACTTTCTAAAAGCATCTATTGCGATTGAGGACGACTTCGAATATGTTCTTGATATCCTCGCTAAGCAGGAGTCGTACAAGATCATCCAGGAATCGTGTGAGAGCGCGAGATTCATTTCATATAATGGTCGATACCACCTATACAAGACATCTTGGGCGATAAGGCTTTGGAATAACTCGAGAATGGTTGAGATCATCGTTTGCGAGATTATATGCTGGCTCATTTCCAAAGTTCTTGAAAACGATTCGCCTTATTCTGATGGGTCTCAGCTGAATCTCGAAAAAAAGCGACACGGGGCGATTGAGATCATGTCAAGACGAGGGATGGAAATATTGGCCAGTGTTCCGCAAGGTTTAGGGCTTGTGTCTCTACCCAATGCCAATAAACCCCAAGAGCCGACTGTGTCGGGCGGGTACCTGCTAATATGGAACCTTTACACGGTCGGAAAGTCTCCTGCTATCAACTATCAGAACCGCCGATGGGTCGTCAAACAACTTAAGGGTATCAGTGAAAGTGCAGGCATTACAATGGCGCTCCAGCTTGCCGAGGACATTGTCAAAATTGATCAGGAGGAAAGAATAGATTAATTGGAAACCCCGCCTTTCCAGAGTCTACGATGTGGATTTATCACTTGACAACGTTTAAACTGTATATTATTCATCTAGCCAAGCTTTGGACTTTGTAAACCGCATGTCTCAATCTACTTCAAACTCCTAACTGATTGCGTGAATAAGAGAGCAGCGCTTGAGGGTATCTTTTAGAAGATAACTTACGACGTTCAAGGCTCATAGGAGGCAAAAAGCCCAATCTATCGGCCGACAAGAAGGACGTCATTTACCCCCTGAAGAGGGGAGGGCATACGGCAATCGCACACAGAGTGTACTGGACAGCGAACACACAGATCAACCGGGCTAGGGAGATACCTAGGTAAGAGAGGGCCCAGACTGCAGCAGATGTATTCGCACTACGTAATAGAGAGTGTACCTAGCGGGGGATAAGGTAGCGTCGCAGCTGCGAAAACAGAAGATCTATTTCGCCGGTAGAACACAAAGAATTAACAATCGTGGACTCAGACCAGCTTTCCTTCTATTAGCCACTCCTAGGTCTGAAGGCAATTCCGGTATATGTGATTTCATCTATAGTCATCTAAGCCCAGGCCTTAGCTTCTTCCAAGGCTACAAGTGGCCTACTAAATCTGGTTAAGATTATCTTGCTGATCATCGATCGCCCCACAGGGGCTTAGCCTAACGTGGTAATCGAGTTGTAGCGCCGGGAAGCCTATGCAACTATAATGCAAGTGCACACTCAAAGCCTAAAGGGGTCGGTCGGGTGGTGACGTGGCGGGGTCAAAAAGGCACCCTTTGGAATCACTTCTACTATATTATTCACAGCCTCTGACGCAAGCCCTAATGCGTGATTCATTCCTCACATCGCTGATTTCTTCTTCACATGTGCACTCAGAGTCGCAATCTTTCCAATTATGACGTCCATGAGTACCTAGTGACAAGTGTTAGGTATGTAGTGATTTATTTTTGACAACATTTGAGTATGTACTTTATAGCTCGTACAACTCATCTTCCTCTTCCAGGTCATCGCATATCTGGCCCCAAGAACTAAGTCAAGGCCCCCCGCCCGGATTCTTTGCATGATGGAAGTACCATGACGTTGCAGGATTTGCCTAGTGATGAACATGTTAATTGATTGGATGAATCGATTACCAATGAACGCCGATCCATTGATACGTCGGCTTTATTAAAGCAAGATATATCCAACTGTCGATGAATAGGCTTAGGTATGGAATCTTGAAAACTTTCTCTACAGCCCCCTACTACCCAGGTGCCCACAATGTCCGCCGACGACTATAAAAACTTTCCGCCAGGGACTCATTTGTTAGAAGACCGTATGTCCCTCATAAAATTATTAACTCCTGCAAAATCTAACTTTGATACAGATAACAGCAGTAGAAACGAGAAGAAAGAACTTGTTCTCAATCCTGCACCTTCAGCTGACCCCGAGGACCCATTGGTAGGGCATAACCATCCTTGACTGCAAACTATCTTCGACTAAATAGAATTTAGAACTGGTCTACCCTGAGAAAAGCAGTGAACTTCGGACTCACTTGTTCATACGTCGTATTTACTTTTGTTCTGCTCGATGTCGGTACCGTCGCAAACAGGAGATACGAAGATTACCTGCACTTGTACATGAAGGCCTTCAATAAAGCCAGCGGCGCCTCATACGCAGGTCTCGCGATAGGCGCTCTTATCTTCATTCCCTGTGTGCATAAATTTGGTCGACGGCCTGTTTACCTTATAAGTGCAGTGCTTGAGTTTGCATCTGCAATTTGGTACGCGAAATTCAAGTCCGAAGGTGAAATGATTGTCATTGGGTTGCTATCTGGTCTAGCAGGCTCGACTTGTGAAGCCATCGTGATGATTACCATTGTCGATCTGTTCTTCCTGCATCAGCACGCTCGCATGAACGGTATCTTCATTCTCATGCAGACCCTGGGCACACTGGGTGGCCCCATCGCTGCGGGATATATTATAGTAAATATGCAATGGCGATGGATGTGGTGGATAACCGCCATCTTTCTGGGTGCCAATCTGCTGCTGGTTCTATTTTTTTTTGAGGAATCCAAGTACGTTCCGCGATCGGGGCCGATTGGGAATAACCAACGTGCAGATGCCGTTGGCGCGTTATCAAAATCTGATAGTGGAGAGATATCCTCTGACCCACATATGGAATCCCAGACTTACTACTCTCGCAAAACATATCTTCAACGCCTTGCACTGGTGACGAAGACCGACGGCCCGATGCTCCAGAACTTCTATCGGCCTCTGATTGCCCCTTTTCTGTTTCCCGCTGTTGCATTCACGGCGCTCCAATATGGCATAATCCAGGCATGGTTCTCTGCTACCGTAGCGGCTGGAACCCAAAATTTGATCAAAGCACCTTACAGTTTCGAACCAAATCAAATTGGTCTATTCAATATCGGAGGTTTCATTGGTGTTGTCCTCGCTGGAGTCACCATAGCCTTTTTGAGCGACTGGCTTATTATGGTCCAAGCTCGCCAAAACAAGGGTCTCTTCGAGCCAGAAATGCGTCTGTGGCTGCTCTTCCCTGCCATCCTATGTAACTCTATTGGCTCCTGGGTTTTTGGTATTGGACTTGCTCAAGTATGTTCTGTATTTTCTTTCGTTCAAACAATCAACATCATTATAACCTCGTCATAGGGTTGGCACTGGATTATCCTTGCCGTTGGCAATGCAATTTTCGGCTTTGGATTTATGATCACTGGAGATGTCGCTCTAACATACCTGACAGACACTTATCCACTGGTAAGTTCATGACAAGTCTTAGAATGACATGATGCCTATCTAAAAAAATCAGATCATCAATGATGCCCTAATCTCCGTGGTCTTTATCCGCAACGGCATCGGAATGATTGTTAAGTTTGCATTGACCAGCTGGCTCGATGGGATGGGCATCGAGAACACATTCATCCTCATCGGAGTTCTTTCTCTCGTTACTATGATCATGCCGGCTCTACTCATGACCTATGGTAAGCGTGCTAGAATACACTCTGCGCCCAAATATAGACAATTTGCTGCCCAGCAGCAGTCTCAAAGACCAGGTACTTAGCTTGAGTGTTGTCGACTTCAACAGATATTTCAGTCAGTGAAGTGAAGGACTATATGATGTGGTAGAACGGAGAGATCTGACAGGATACCAATGGATGTTATTATACGCTTGGGGGAGACAGGATATGTTAAGACACCTAGTAAGTTAGGGGGGATATAAGTGCGAGTGTCCCTCAAAATCCAACTTTTGTGGTGAGAGCTAGCCTCTAGGCATGTGAAGAATCGAGGCGTTTATGGGATGACATTCCGCTGCAGTACGGCTGCATTTTCATCAGGAGGCCATCCTATAGTCCAGCGTATGGTGGGTATAGTCGACGGAAGCGATGACCTCCATTCTTCTAGTAATATATATGTGGAAGTCCAACATCCGTAACCGTAATTGGAAAAACAGAAGATGAAACTACTAGAGTAAATATGTAGGGAATTCTAAAAATAGATGTCCCCCCGTCTTACCCTATTTGAATGGGAAAATATTAGCAATCACGGCTTTCTCACCTGTTGCGCATAGCTAGCTGGTCACAGTGTGTATCGCTTGTAGGTCTGTTTACGTACGTCGAGGCTCGTCTTCAAGTTCCAGTCGCAACCCTACCGTTACCGTCGTAAGGCTTTACACGGGCTCGGGTCTATAGGCTGGACTCTTGTTGGGCAGCGCCAGGTAATGCGCGTAGTCAAGCTATACTGAGAAACTAAGTAAGACCTTAGAGACTCAGGATACCTCTCCTGGTTAGGTGGGTTGTCTTGGATACGAAGCAAGTGGTGAAGCTAGAACTGGTAGGTTCTAAGTAACAATGTGTAAATTAAACGCGAAGAACAAAATACATATGTGCTAATGACTGTCCTTATATATCCTTCGAGTTCCTACTCCAGATCTACAGCTGGGGAATATATTCTGGAGTCACCGTATATTCCTGCGTATACTCCCTGGGAGTTATTTCCGGAGTGTCGCACTCAGAAATCACATGAATTTTGCCACTTTACCAAAAAGGTGCACGCCTTACTTAGTAAGGCATATTTAGTGTATTTTATTAGTTGACAGGGAGTCACGGTCATGTTCGTAGTCCGTTAATACATAGGGTGGATCGGCTTATGTGATTGGGCGGCCGATTGTGGCCTGCCGGGCACCGTCTCGTAGTTTTATGCTAGTATTCGTAGTATCGGCAAGTTGGCGGCCATAAGTGGCCCTCTCGGCAGATCCCTTATTTGTGTAGCGGAATAATTTTATCCTCGTTCCTCACGACGAGCTATAGCAACTATGTAGTAATTTATGTATCCGATCGATAAAGATTGTTCTAAGCTTCCTAAATGGTGAACTTAGAGCCTCACCGATAGCGCCTGTGATTATCTCCACTCCAACCTGCGAAACGACTGGGGTACTCCACTACCCCGGATTGTTGTGTCTCCCGATAATGACGCAAAGGCAATTATTGTTATGCTAGAGTTGAGATTCGAGCCTAATGCCTGCAGATTGAAAAATGACCAATTGGTCAATCAATAGGTTGCCTCGGGCTGCTTACCACTTATACTGCGCTACCGGCAAAAGACACTCTGATAGGGGGAATCGAAACATCGGTTGTCGTGTGAGCGACGAAAAGGTAAGCCACTACACCATATCCTATGGTCGTATGTACTTGATATCCTATTAGGGAATTACAAGCTCAAATATCTAGCCTGGCATAATTACTCGTTTGCTACCGGATAGTGCCTACAGCGTGCACCGTTGTGGGAGTAAACTGATGATAACGGGCTGCAGATCTAAGTATATCACATCACAGCTGAGCAGAACAGTTGGCTTTACCATAGTTGGAATAAAAGAGCCAGACTATCAGCCATGCCAGCACACTCTTGCGAGCAAATTGATCCATAGCATAACGAATGTGCTCAGTCCTAGTCAGGAGATGATCGCTCATATCAATTTCTGTAAACAATTGCAGATCCAAACACTCCTTCTCAGAAAGTGCCTGGCGCATGGCTATTGTTCTGTCCTCCGAGAAGGCGAATGAAGTTCCCAAAATTCCATACAGTCGACTTATTGGATGTTGGTCCGGAGATTTCCAATCACCTGCTACCCACACAGGCCGCAGATCCCAGGGAATCCGACGAAGCTTTGTCAGTGATTGCCGGAATGCCTCTAGTCTCATTCGAGACCTGACCCCGCTAACTGCATGAACACAGCCGTGCGATCCAATAGCAAGATGACAAAGAAGGCGGTCTGCAACCACATCAACAGGGACTTCATCGTAATGAGCATCCAGGGATGGATTCTCCATACTTGTTGCAATCCGTATATGCCAATGTGGGGCCAAGGCTAATGCTGCGGCAAGCATTGTGCATGGGGACGACATAGGCATGACATAACCTGGAAATGGGAGCTGCTGAGAAGGGCCGATGACGGACGGACGAATAATGAGGATCTTTTCTTTTGCAGCACGATCACCGAATAGGTGTACCAGCAACCTTTCTGCCAGGTGTTTGCAATAGGCATAGGCCCAGGGAAAGTTTTCCGCTTCATATGCCAGGCTTGTTCCATTTTTGCGCACTTCATCGAACTCATCAAGAGGGCTGCTTTGGTTTGTTGAAAGCTCATATATCTCCTCGTCGATTTTTGAGTCCCATTCTGGACTCCGAGTATAGATGTGAGTGTTTGCATAGGCGGTAGATACATAGACGAAGCGTTCAAGTGTTTTGAATGTAAGAGCTAACTCTGCGATCATTTCAGTGGCTTCGATGATCGAATTTGACAAGCGGTGTAATGGCTGTACAAGATTGATAGAGGATGCCGTATGAATCACGATGCTAGCATTGTTTCGTACGGTGTCCAATTCGACTATTGAGAGCCCCAGATCGGGGAGTAGAATGTCACCATCGAACACAATCAGGCGATTTGGATCACAAAGTTTATCTACTACCCCATGAGGTAACCATTGTCTCCACCTGGCTTGGAGTTTCCTAGGAGTTATACTGTTAGGATGCTTTATTTATGAATAATTTGATTTCCATAGACTTACTCAATACCTCCTCTACATATCAAGTAGATACACGACACTGAAGTGGTCGTGAGTACGCGATGGACGATGGCTGTACCTAGAAACCCAGATCCGCCTGTCACCAGAACCGACTTGTTCTCGTAGTACTCCCACATGCTGAGCAATCACGACTTCCAGGAAATAACAATTAATAGGTGCAGGGAAAAGAAAGGTATAAGAAACCTCCATAGTTAAAGTAGATTACTGGTGGTGAGGTGATCGGTCGATCTCCAGTCTGCCAATATCTTGCTCCTTGCGTAGTTATGTATATTGTATATTTGACATTATTCTGTACCTGTGCAGTGAACTGGATTCCTGGAATGTTACACAAGATCCTTTCTTGTAATGAAAGCCTTACTCTTTCTTGACAATCAGAAGCTAGGGGGTAGTACTCAGGTGGATGCTCCACGCTGTTATTGGGACCTTCCAAGACCATCGGTTCTGAGCTAGTTGAATTAGAACATAACCTTGTTGTTAGCGGGATCGCTCGCTTTACGGATAGGCAGGTTGAATTCGCCATGACAGAAAAACTAAAGGCGAGAATAGACCTGGCTTTGAACCTCCGCATGGGTCCCTACCCCGGAACCTCGAACCTCACCTCTTGAGGTGAGGTTCCAACCTTACTAACCTCCAACCGCCCATTAACCTCCAGAGGTTCTTTGAGGTTCAACCTCCATCGACCCGCATGAACCTGCATATACATAATTTCTTGACGCCTTTCCTCTTTTGGCTGGATAAAATTGATGATTCATCTCTGTTTTTTACAGCTGTTTCGTTAACCAATAGACTTTCCACTGAATACTTTGTCAACATAATGAATTATAAAGATATATTCATTGAAAAGTAAATAGGAGGCGTGGTCACCTACAAATTATAGGTAATATTCGATGATATCGACGTGGTGGGTTGTCAATAGAGGTCATCGATAAAATGGCATGTAAAGTTGTGGATATATATATCGCAGACATTGTAAAGTATGTGTATCTTTATTAGTAGAACTACTGTTCTTCAAGAAAACTATAAAGATGCAGTTCAATTCCCCTTATTTTAATATCATTCAAACCGTTATATCCTCTTCTATCACTTTGTCTTTTAGAATTCAGATTAATTGATCTAGATATACCGTGAATCCGGTTCAAATGTCCTAATTGTTAGACTTAGATATTCTATTTTTCCTATATTAAGGTTCTCGTTGAGGTTCGTTGAGATTCGTTGAGGTTCGATGAGGTCCATTGAGGTTCGTTGAGGTTAGTTGAGGTTTATTGAGGTTCGTTTCTATAGTGATCCACTATACTAGCGAATCAGATATAGATAGGGCTTATAAAAGTTGATATATCAATTTGAGCATTATGGAATAGGGATAAACAGATGCCCTAAGAAGACCCCGTAACTTCTACAGAATAACTAGTAAGTTCCTTATTATCTTCGCTAAGTTACACTGGTTTACTAAAGTTATCATGTCTCAGATTACCGACGGCTACGGCTACGCATCATCTAGCTTCGAAGGGTTACCTCTAGACGCGCTACAATACCTTACCCCTAACGATACGCTATCCCAACGCGAAAGCTAGTTTGATTCAGTTCTAGACCTTCTAGACCTTCTAGATAACCAAGTCCGATCTCGCGCAGGACCTCGGGCCCTAGATACCCTTACGCGAATCAAGCCAGATAGTATTAACGAGTATATCGTCTTTACTACCGACATGTCCGCGGAATTCGTTAACTAGTGGCTTCAAACCGATTTTGGCAAGAAAAAGCGGCTAAACTAGGAGGTTAGCCGTCGCGCAGACTGCTAGACTGGGTTTCAACAAGTTGCACATACTAAAGATGGAAAGCCTGGCGTTATGTGCAATCGGTGCCGTATAGTTCTTACGTATCTAGCTACAAATCATACTAGAAACTCATCGATGTAGAAGCATCTTGATAGGCCAAGGTGTCGACAGCGAATTACGAAGAAGGGTAATATCCAGCAACTACTCAGCGACGCGGTATGTTCGAAATAGCCTATATTCAATATTAATACTAATTATGAATTCACTATATTTTAGGCCGAGAGAAGACCAGCGCCTCTCTTTACCCAACAAACATAGGAACAGAAGATTCTAAACCTAATCACTATATCACATTTACCCTTCCTCTTCGTCGAGCACCAAGAATTCCATGACCTTATTTCCTACGCACGGCTAGCACCTATATCACCGAGCGTTCCATCAAGAAAGGTGATTCGCGACCGCCTCCGGGGTTTCGTTACAGAGTATTAACAAGAGACACTACAACAGCTCCTATCTGGTGCAAAAATGTCGATTGCGCTTGACTGCTAGACATCCCCATTTAAGCACGCATTTATGGCTATCACAGGATACTTCCTAGACTAGGAATAGGAGTATCGTGAGGTCCTACTTGGGTTTGAGCCAATTTCTAGATCTCATACTAGCGTGAACCTTAGGGACGTAGTTCTCCAGATCCTACAAAAGCACCAAATCGCTGACCGAGTGCTCGCGGTAACAACTGATAATGCGTCTAACAATAAGACACTTATCGCAGCAGTGAATGATTCAATCAAGAAGCTACATATAGAGACGGAATCTACGATTGTCCAAGTGCCCTGCCTTGCGCATGTTATTTAATTAAGTCTAGTTGATTTGCTTAGTAAAATCAAGGCTTCGCTAAAGAATGATAACGCCGAGATAGAATGGTCTGATGATCGTGTACGTTTACTTCGTGCGCGCTAGTAGAAACATGAGATCGCCGATACTCTGAACAAGGTATGCTTCTATTTATGAATCATAAATTATGATTTAATAATACTAACTATTCTGATTCCTAATAGGTCCGAGGTCTTGCGGTTTATATTAACGGAAGCCCTTAACGTAAGGAAGCCTTCCTGAATACCTAGCCTAGTAATACGCTACGGCTTCTTCTAATCCAGGATGTTCGTACACGGTGGAATTCGACATTTCTAATGCTCCGACGGGCGAAGAGGCTTTATATCGCATTTAACAAGTTCTGTTCCGACTATGATCAACACTATTTTACATTAAGTGCAGAGGGGTGGCGACAGATTGACTATCTGCTTTGTATTCTTTAGCCCTTTTTCACGCTCACTACGCTAGTTTGTCGTACTAAAGACTCGAGTATCCACCTTGTCTTTAGGATTTACAATAAGCTCTTCGATCATCTTAAAAGATCGATAGGTCAGCTTCGTCGAAAGAAGGTTCCCTAGAAATAGTTAATGCTTTCCTCCCTCGATGCTGCGAAAGAGAAACTAAAGAAATACTACGCCGAGACAGATAGTATCGAAGGTAATCTCTATATAATTAGGACGATCCTAGCGCCGTCGAGCAAGATGGAGTTCTTTTCAACAAGTGATTGGGACCTAGATCCTAAGACAGGAAAGGACTATAGAAAGGAATACCGCGAGAGTCTTTAGTCTTTTTTTAAGAGATATAGCCAACGTATACCATTAGAGATGATACAATCTGATAGCTAGTTATTCACAACTGAATCGGAGCTTAAGAAGGCCCTTGACGGCGATTCTTCACAACGATTAACTGCTCCGTAGTACGACGAGCTCACCAAATATCTCCAGAGTGGTAAGTAAGTAAGCCTACTTTGTGAATCATATAACTAACCTTACCTAATTAGATACTATCAAAGGATCTATTCGGATTTTCTGGAAAGATCATTAGAGGGAATTCCCTATTCTTGTAAGTATTGCCCGTGATATTATGTCAATTCCAGCGACTGGTGCCGGAGTTGAGCGTCTTTTTAACTCTGCCCGGGATGTATGCCACTACCGCCGGGGGTCGTTAAACCTAGAGACTGTTCGCGATATTATGTTATACATGTGTACAACAAGATTCGATATTAAGGAGGAGCAGCGGCTGATTCTCTAAGAGTATCTTTTGGACTATGAGATAGCCGCTTCGGCCGAAGCACTTGATGTCTAGACACATGCTTTCGAGGCAATTAGTGATAATGAGGAGGATATTGAGATACGTCTTGATACACCGGCTACTATATTAATTACGCAAGCAACTCCAGACGCACCGCTACTCTCAGCAGTCGCCGCTGGAAAGCGGCCTGCAGTTAATTCTGACGATGAGGAAGACTCTGATGCCGATGAATTTGCGGAACCAGATAAGAACAGGGCATCACCCTTACCTGACTTCCCTGATACGCAGCATCGTGCATCCGGTAGAATACGGAAGAAGTCGAGACTACTGGATGGGTATATAGCTTGATTACTTGAATCTTGACTCTTCAGAACTATAACCAGACACTGCACTATAGATATAATATAAACCATTGATAATTGAAAGTTGAAACCCTAATTCGAAGCTGAATCCATGATATGCACTAAATCCTCCTGTAAGGGCATACATTAATGAACTTCTGTTTTATAATTACGAGAGAATACAGCCTATTTCTACATAATTTATGTAGTTGACCCTAAGTCACGTTTTTTACCTATTTGTCATGCTTGTTGAACCTCAGGTTCACCCGCGGGTAACCTCCATGAGGTTCGGTCCAAGATAGAACCGCCCGGAGGTTCTAGGTCATGGAACCTTAACCTCCGGGTGGGTGAACCTCCTTGAGGTTCGTGAGGTTCACCCGCGGTTCCTAGCCAGGTCTAGGCGAGAAGAATTCGAAGTCGATGTGATATTTCATAAACCAGAATCGAGATTGAGGTCAAGGCTTTATCTCTTGTGTTTCTCGCCGTCTCTGTTCTCAGAAAAGAATTTCATTGATTTGTCCTAAGAGAAACAAATAAAAAATCTAAGCTAATAAAGTAGAATAGGTTCGGCTACCAGCGGGCATCCACATACGTACCAATCCGATTACTTCGCTATGTGGGAGCTGTCTACCTTTCTTGAATTTTTGTGACCGATAGACTCGAGATCGAAGATCTATACCTGTAATGAGAGAGAAACAATCTTGAAGTAAGGTGCTAGCACTCCCAAATATGCTGCTTTTTAGCTGCGCTTGCGCAGATCCCATTGGTGTTCTTACTCACAAGGGATGTTACAGTGGCTAGCAATGGGAGTATCCGGAGCTCACTACCCCCAAAAACCACATTTTCGTCTGAAACACATGTGCAGCCTCCCATTTTAGACAGCTCCCACGAATGACGAAGTTGTCTTTGAAAATCCGTGATTAATTCACAGTGGAGTGTGGAATTCAAGTCCCGCAATTTTAGTACGTATGTAACACAGGTATTTGATCAGGACCTTGCTTATCCGAGATGGTCCTATCAAACGCGAGTTGCTCCTCTTCGAGATCAAATCTTGATTTATATATAAGCATCCCGAGAGGCCGAACTTATGAGCATTTAGGGGTCCTCAGTGATAGTAATAGACGTTGAAATGATAAAAAAGATGCCGATTGCTGGAACGGTGACGAAGGTGTCTCTGCTTGACGTAAATGTCAGTTGATTTACCGGAGCAGGAAAACAGGATACCACTAGAGTCCAATATTGAATATTTAGTACTAAATGGCCCTTCATCAAAGGGTTCTCGCAAACGAAGATACGGTAATTCAATGGTAATGGGACTATATTCCTAAAAAGTGCTTTCACACTAAATGCAACTTGGAATAAATGGAAACATAAGAAAGGGGCCAGGTACTTGTGGTTCATGCGAGGAGTAAATCGCGCAGACTGTGAGACATGGGTAGGTAGTATCCCATAAATATTTACCACAAGAGCTATGTGGTCCTAGTTAGACCTCTGACATCACCTTTTAATAAATTTCATTTATCGGTTTAATCGACGGTCAATGTTTTTTGTTGACCTCGGAAGTGTTGTTCCAGTTGTAGAAGACCACGGGGTCACTTTCAGTCTAAAATCCTAAGTAAGGAAAAATTGATCTCGAACTGACTTTTTTTTTAACTGTTAGAGAATCATACTTCCGTTCAATTTTCTACTTTTGTTGCTACAGAAGGGGGACACTGTACGTGTCAACTACAGGAGCGTCACGCGGCATTTCTCTAACGAATTCTGACAGTTACATCCTACATCTGCAGAATAGGGCCAGCCGAGAAGCACTTTTCGATCACCTCTAACCTAACAGAGCCCTGGCCGAGGCTTAAGCAATCCACGAATATGAAGAACGAGATACCCATTGAAACCCAGTTCGACGTGATCATCGTGGGGGCGGGCATTGCTGGCATAAACGCCGCATATCGCCTCCAAACTGAGCACCCTTGGCACTCCTATGCCATTTTAGAAGCTCGCAGCGCTTTGAGAGGCACATGGGACCTCTTCCGCTACCCTGGGGTCCGCTCCGATTCTGACCTATTTACATTCGGATTCTCCTGGTATCCCTGGAATCAAGACCATCCAATCGCCGATGGAAATTCGATCCGGCAGTATATGAGCGATGCCGCCAGCCAGCACACCATTGATCAACGAATTTTGTTCCACCACCGATTGACATCCGCGCACTGGTCCACAGCCGATTATGCCTGGACGCTAAAGGTAGACTGTGAGGGCACGAACACCCTTTATTCGACCCGGTTCATTATCCTGTGCACAGGGTACTACGATTACGACGTGCCCTTGGAGGGAGTTATCCCGAGGTTGGCTTCCTTCAAGGGCCCTGTCATCCACCCTCAGTTCTGGCCGGACGAGTTGGACTATGAGGGAAAACGCGTGATTATCGTTGGAAGCGGCGCTACGGCGGTGACCTTGCTCCCCAAAATGGCCGAAAAGGCGGCCCTGGTTACAATGCTACAACGCAGTCCGACTTATATCCTGCCAATGAAGAACAAGAACAAGCGAACGGTCCTCGACGGCCTCTTGCCAGAAACCGCAGCCCACCAGCTCAACCGCGTTAAGTGGATCGCCACTTCCCGTCTGTTTGTTCTAGTCTCCCAGAAGGCCCCCAGCCTTGTGCGCTGGCTCTTGCGTCAATCCGTGACTCCCCGATTGCCAAAAAATATTCCATATGACCCGCATTTCGAGCCCAAGTATAACCCCTGGGAGCAGCGGCTGTGCATTAGTCCGGATGGAGATTTCTTTCAAAGCTTACACACGGGGCGAGCAGACGTCAAGACCGGTACGATCCAAGACGTCGTAGATGACGGAATCGTTCTGACTTCGGGGGAAAAATTGCACGCAGATGTCATCGTCACGGCGACTGGTCTGAGTCTGAAGGTGGCCGGTGGGATCTCTTTGTATGTTGACGGAGAGGAATGTCGGATACCCGAAAAGTATTTGTGGAATGGGGTCATGTTACAAGATGTCCCAAATGCCTCATATATAATGGGATACGCCAACGCCTCCTGGACGCTGGGGGCAGATGCCAAGGCTCGGTTCACATGTCGCCTGCTACTATACCTGAAGAAAAGAAAACTTTCGATGGCTGTGCCCAGGTTGCAAGATACATCCAAAATGAAAGCGAGACGGTTGTTCAACCTGACTTCAACGTATGTGGTCACAGCGGAGGATAAGTTACCTAAGGCAGCACGTCAGAAGCCTTGGAAACCTCATGAAAGTTACCTATCTGAACTGATGTTTGCCAAGTATGGATGTATTGATGATTGCTTGGAATTAGCGTGAGACATTCGCGCTTTTTCGATAGTCTGAGAATTTAGTGGTCCATTTGTCGTTGCAATGTTCGAACCAGAGCATCTAAAGTGTCGGAAAAAAATACAGACTTAGGGACATGTACACTAACCGCCTACTCCTTGATCCTTCTTGCGTTGAAATTCCACTTCGCATTATTGAGTACAACAGAAGAACGATTTGTAAAATGACGGAGACATAAATGATATCTAATGGGGGGAGTGTCATACATGTATCATATTTGCTCCAGATCCGAAGCTGTCCCCCTAGTGTCGTCCATTTCCTGAAATATATCATACATTCAATTGAGCAACAACGGGAAGAAATTCAACAATATTAAATCTTGGATACCAGAGGTAACTCGCCAAGACGTCCTATCAGCGTCTTCATTCTCATCTGATCAAAATGAATGGCCCCTCGTTGATCAATGATAAGCTTAGTGGACCATCGGTATGCCTCCATCGTTCTGATCGAGAACAGTCAAAATTCCAATCCCGACTTCCTATGTGATAGAAATCCGCCAGCGCACATTGAGGGATGCTTCGATCATGTGTAAAAGCAAAATGGGGAAAGTCGGATTGTGAAGATGGGGACAAATTCGACCTCAACAGCTCCGTGAAGTCTCTAGCGCTCCTGCAATTATACAGTTGAGCCCCGGCATGAACAATCCCGGTGGATCCCTCAACCATGTGAAGGAGGAGGATATTTGATACAAGGTCAACCGGAATTTCATCGATGATGTTCGATCCTGCGTCTCGCCCGGTTGGGCTGTACCAAACCCTTGTACCACCCCCGCTCTGGGCATATAACCGAGCGAGCGTGTTCAACGGTATGGACTGATCTGGACCATACAGCGGATATGGCTGATTGATTGCCGGTCCGATTAGGGTAGGCCGGATGAACAGAATGGGAAATTTACGCCGAGGGTCCCACAGCAATAATCGCTCCATAAGATGCTTGGCATACGCATATCCCCAAGGAAATTCGTCCATCACTGGGAGCTTCTCACGGGCCATCACAAGGTCAAGTTCAGCAAACGGGTCGGCCATTTGGCCCTTTGTCTCATACAGTCGCTCGAACACCGGCCCATCAGGCAAAAATGCATTGACGTAGGCTGAAGAGAGAATTACGAATCTCGTCAGTTTTGGTAAGTTTTCGGCCATCTTTGTCATTTCCAGGGCCGGTAGAGTATTGGCGATCACCGCATCATAGGCTTCATTCGCGAGATTGATGTTCCCAGCCGCATGGAGGACCACCGTCACCTCGGAGATGAGAAGGGCCACGTCGCTCGACGACAGTCCGAGATTAGGCTTCGTAACATCTCCCATCACAAATTGGAGCTTGTTGGTATCAAGCACCTGATCAAGTTGTTGAGGTATCGTGCGTTTCCATGTCTGGAGCGATTTTTCTCGTGACCTCCGGCTAAGGACGAAGATTTTTCGCGTGGAAAGCTTCACGCTCAGCTTGTACAAGAGACATGCCCCAAGTGAGCCGGTTGCACCGGTGATAAAAATGACCTGGTTGCTGAACCAATCCACGTAGTCTGGAGTTTCCATGATTTCAGCACGCCGATTGGTGACCGATATGGAGGTTTGGTCATGACTAAAAACAGGGTCAGGCGGGCAGGTGCGAATGTTAGGTTAATTAAATCCCTCGGGGCAGGGTTTGAGGCACTTAGTCAATTAAGGCTGAAGTAACCCTACATGATTGGTAGGAATGTCGGATCAACAAAGCTCCTGAGGGCGAGTGCCAACCTAGAAACGGATGTAAAATAGCATTTATAATCATGCACCCTTGCACATAGAGGATCAAATTGCCTACCACCTCGGTGCTGGCCTTCTGTACGTCGAAGCAGGGTACAGCAGGCGATTGGATGGTGCCACCTAGGCACCTATGTCCGTTCATGGAGAATCAACCTCCAAAGTGATCCCTCAGCTCTACGTCTGACACCGTGCTACTTAATTCATGATCTTTCTGGTTGGCGAGATCTGGGAGATACCCATGCCTTACCTCGATCTTGTCCATTTGGGAGATTCGTCCTCAGATTACGCATTCCCTTGCGCGCACTCACCCAATCACCTCATTCACAAGATCTTAATAAAATACCTGTCATGCAAGGACCTGTGCGAGGTTTACGCATAATTGTGACATTATGGTTGCCCGGAACAACCCGATAATGAGGGCATTTAAATTTGCATTGACTGTCCTGCTAGCTGGACCTTTTGTTCATCATTCACGACTAATCGAGGAATTGTAGAAATCTACGACAAATTCGCCTACGTTCAGTCTCCGAAAGTTTTCCTAGGATGACAAGCTTCGGTTTTTTTCCCTGCCATTTGCAGCAGCAACAGTACCCAAAAAGCGCACAAAGCCGCTCGAATCACGAAGAAGAAGTCAACCACTCTACCTGGGGATTTGCAGACACAAAGTACAAAATAAATGATGGTGGCAACTTGGAAATCACTGGCTCGCGGTACAGTTCCAGCGGCCAAGTGCTGCCGCATTTCATCCCTTGGGCAAACTCGGTCTTCGGGGTCGACATACCTCTCGGGAAGCCATGGCTGTCCCAATACCCCCCGCCATAATGAAGCCTATCGTCAATCGGGCGTTCCTCAAGACTATTGAAGAAATTTTCCATTCCGGCCAGTTGAGTTGGGACGCACAGCAGAGACTTCGTCATGGACATGGCCACACTCAGGAAGATGTGTACAGCATCAATTTTGGCGTTGGCATCGGCCGGGTTCCTGACTTGGTCGTGTTTCCAGAAAGTGTTCGGCAAGTAGAACGGCTCATAGAATCGGCCGTCACCTGTGATGTCTGTTTGATCCCCTACGGCGGGGGCACGAATGTGAGCCAGGCACTTCGATGCCCTGAGGTCGAGTCTCGGATGATTGTATCGGTTGACATTAGCCGCATGGACAAGATACGGTGGGTTGATCCGGAAAACCGCTTAGCTTGCATCGAAGCTGGGGCCGTGGGCCGTCACATTGAAGCGGCTCTCGGTCACCATGGCCTTTGTCTGGGCCATGAGCCGGATAGCATGGAATTCTCTACCCTGGGTGGGTGGATCGCAACTAAAGCCAGCGGCATGAAGAGGAATCAGTACGGCAATATTGAAGATATAACGTTGGACGTGGAAGCTGTCTCAGCATCTGGGGTTCTGGCCTTCACACCGAATATTGCCCCCCGCCAGTCGGTCGGTTCCGACCCGAAGACCTTCATATTTGGCTCAGAAGGGAACACCTGTATTATAACGGCTGCGGTCGTCAAGCTCCGACCTCTTCCCGCTGTGCGATATTACGGTTCGTTCGTGTTCCCCTGCTTCGAGAGCGGGATACAATTTATGAAAGAAATGTCCCAGGAGAGTGTACAGCCAGCCAGCATCCGACTGGTTGACAATATGCAACTTCGCTTTAGCCAGGCTCTCAAGCCCACCCCAACCCTGTGGGCCAGCCTAAAAAGCAGGTTCGAAGCGAAATATCTGGGGTTGGTGAAGGGGTTCAATCTCCACGAAATGGCCGCCTGCACTCTGGTTTTCGAGGGCAAAAAGATGGATGTGCAACGTCAGCAACAAATCGTTCATAAAAAAGCAAAGAAATTCCATGGGCTAGAGGCCGGAGCCGAAAATGGGAGGCGTGGGTACGAAATGACGTTTGCCATTGCGTACATCCGTGATTGTGTTATGAGTCTTGGGTGTTCGCCGAGTCATTCGAGACTTCTTGTACATGGAGCAATGCCCTGGGGTTATACGAAAATGTGAAAGCCCGGATAATCAAGGAACACCAATCTCGCCGGTTGCCCGGCAATCCATTTATCACCTGTCGAATCAGCCAAATATACCCAAGTGGAGTGACATTGTACTTTTATGTGGCACTATATCTGGACGAAGTTGAGGACCCTGTTTCAATTTACACGAAAATCGAAGAGGCCGCACGAGAAGAAATCTTGAGATGCGGTGGCTCACTGTCTCACCACCATGGCATAGGAAATCTCAGGAAGAAATTTCTTCACAAGGCTGTTCCAAGCAACATCTTAGCCCTCAATTTACAGTTCAAGCAAGCAATGGATGCAGGAAACGTATTCGGATGTGGGAACTAAAATGTGACTTCATGTGAGCATCATGCCTGGAAACCCATAGAAGGCATGTTATAGCTTCTTTGTTCAGCAGCCCTCTCTAGCCAGTAGATAGACAGCCGCTTGCCTTTCCGTAGGAAATTAGCCAACTCTCTCTTTTCACCTGTCGCTTCATGAAAATGCCAATTTCTTCCATTTCAGATCGCGCCGTATATCGTAAGTAGAAGGTAACTGTAGCACAAGATTGCGAAGCTAGACGACGCGCCATCAAGGCGGCCTATCGTATCCTCTTCCATAAACAGATGCGCCATCTATTTTGAAGTTAACCTAAATCTCAGCTCCATGAGACTGAAGATTTTGTTGAATTTCGGATATGGAGATCAGATAGCGTGATACTGTTGAAGCTAATAATATTTATTTCTGGCCAATAGTTGATTATTGAAATTATTGAAACAGTGTCATACAGAGCTATATGGAGTATTACATAGATGGGGCTGCTAAGACCCGAGGAATTCAACAGACTGATTTTCAGGAGCGAATACGCAACCTCCGAGTAGTGACGTGGATTGAGTTGCCATTAGCCAGTAGCAACTGGAACATATGGACCCTCAGCCAAAATTGCACGCCTGTATGAAAAGGTCTAATTCAGATAGGCTACTGGAAATGTGATATACAGACTTATCGGTTGCCGCCTCTGTGATCAGTCCCCGAGCTTCAAGACACCGCATTGCTGATCGGGCTATGACACTATCTTGGCTTGAGTAGATCAATCCAGCTGATACAGAGGTTTTGTGAAATAAGCGAAGCTTGCGTAAAGACTCAGCTGTTCTAACATACTCGATGCAAATGGGCCTGAACAGAGTGGCCAAGAAATTCCTAATTTTGTCATCCTCTGGAAGGGTCATGTCGAACTTCGCACGGATGTGATCATTTTCTTCCATAAAGTGTGACATCGCCTCGTTCTGAGACAGGAGCCTTCGATAGTCATTGAAAAACAGATGAATCCAGTGATACTGGAAAGTTTTTTGTACTAGTGGTTGAATCCGTGTCACATCCCTTAATGTCAAAGGGCTATCCAAAACGATTCCTCCACGAGCGACTATTGCCTCACGCAGCCATGGATAATCAACCCCAGGTGTGGGACTCAGGTC
Organism: Penicillium soppii; assembly: GCF_028829465.1. Classification (NCBI taxonomy): domain Eukaryota; kingdom Fungi; phylum Ascomycota; class Eurotiomycetes; order Eurotiales; family Aspergillaceae; genus Penicillium; species Penicillium soppii. The sequence goes on along the minus strand of NW_026643235.1, from coordinate 4,665,759 downwards.
AATGAAACATTGTAGATGAAAGGATGAGGTCGTGGTATTTTTCTGGAGCTCCCTCATGATATTCTTGCTAAGAAAGAACACATCAGTCCCTTCGCAGAGGCTAAGAGGTTCGCCACAGGAAACATGTAAGCGACCCAGCTGTGGTTCTTGGCGAAACAATTTCATCAGCCAGAGTGCCAATTTGCGAAGCTTCATCACAGTGGTTATGCCATCGTTTAGCTCTTTGACCATCGAGGCCTCTTCGGGCACACGGTCATAACTGATTGCTACGGGCAATACCGTGAAGTTTCCTCCGGTTGCCTGTAGACAACGAAGCATGCCTCTTCGTGGTGGCAGAAACTGCCTTGAACGACTTCTTTTCCCTTCAATAAAAAACATCAGACCTTCCTGGTCATCAAGAAGACTTGTGATCTGCTCAGACAATTAAGGATCGGCCTTCCCTTGACCTCTTTTAAGGTAAAAGGCTCCCAGTCGAGGAAGAAGTCTCCCTAACCCGGGAATCTTAGAAAACTCCGCTGCTGCTGCAATACGTGGAGGTTTGATGCCGACGTCAGTCCTTGTTAGGAAGATGTACGGCAAAATCAAGAAATCCACGTAGCTTCGATGGGTTGGAACGATGACTAGGTGAGTCCCTTGTGGAACTTTCGCCAGGGCGCTCTGGAATGAGCTGAGGTCGAAAGTAACTTCGTGATACATTTTTCGCAGCACTTTGTCAAACAGCAATGATGCGGTACGAAATGCGAAGCTTCTGTCTTTACCGAGAGAGGGCTGCCGGGTAACAGTATTGAGTGACTTAGTATTGGGCTGGCCTCGGACACACTCCTGTGTTAGATCACAAACGAGGTATTTCCGTGACCAGTCACACGAGGTCAACATATGGTCCTCAATGCTGAATGACCCCGTCAAGGGTACAGAGGGCCGGAAATCGTATGAAAAGCCCAGATAGTCTGATACATCTCCCAGGCGTGACAAAATGCGAGATATGCGCTCTTTTGTCCAATGACAGTCTTTAATTTTTTCATCCATTGTCTCGCCCATTGTAGACAACCCAGTTTTGGGCGAGCGGATTGTCAGTGGACAAATCAAACCACCACCAGATGCTTGGAAATGTGTGGTTATAAGGGAGATAGCTCGCCCAAGACGCACACCTTTACAAAGGGAAGCCACCGCATATACGATCTTGTAAGGAACCCATGGTCGATATGTGTCCAAGGCTTCTGCGATCAGTCGCTTGGCAACCTCGTCCACTGGAATGATGTCGACTATCGCCTGAGGATCCTTATCCGTGGTTTGAATCAGCCCTAACGCGCATGCGATCATGAAGCCAGCAAATGCTGACTCTTCCTCCACCCAGCCAGGGAAAGGGTGTTGCCAACTTGCGGACATGAAGCTTGGCCTTACTATTGTAAGAGGAACGGAACCGTGTCTCTCCAGCAACAAATTCTCTGTCAAGGCTTTTGATAGCGTCAGGATATTATGGTAACCGCTTCCTGCGAGGATGTTCCCATCACTGACCAGTAATTCGTTGTACAAGGTACTCGCCGGCTTCGACTGTGGTTGCAATATCTCAAACAAAGGCCCGGGAGACAGAGACGCAACGTATGCCGTGGACGTGTGTACAAAACGTCGTAGGAGACTGCATTTTTTGGCTAGTTCAAGAAGATTCAAAGTGTTGGTGATATCTTGAGTGCCTATGTTGGATAGACTGACACTGTCAGATGCCTTCACACTAGCACAGTTAATGATGTGTGTGACAAGACTGGACAGTCTCCGAACAGATCTGGAGCCGATTCCGAGATCTGGAAGGGTAAGATCACCAGCGACCACTTCCACCGATCCTTCCCAGCCCTGACGAACGAGGGCAAGACACGGGGACGATGCGATCTCATCATGAAACCTGCGAATCGCATCTCGTCCTTCCCTTGGTCGAATCAATACAAAGACTTGACCACATTCCTGGCGGACGATTTCCTCCAGAACAACCTTCCCGAGAAACCCGGTGGCGCCCGTTATCAATAAATAGTTCCCTGGTTTCGATGCCATAACACCCAAAATAAAACCTGAGGCGGATTGGAAAATCCAGAGATCAACGCAGCGAGCTATGTTCTGAAAACTTTCGACTCCGATTTTTTACTTGTCATTTCTGTGCACAAACGGTGTAATAAGCAGAGAAACACCTTGCTTATTTTGAGAGCTGATGTTCTGATCACTCAAACGCCTTCGGCAAGGAGGATACGCTCTGCCCAGGCCTCACAGCACCTCATTCTAATTACACAAATCTAGCACGCAAGGGAGTTGTTGACCTACAAATCCGGTTGAAAGTGTGCTAGTTTTTTTTAGCTTTTTTACAGTGATATTCGAAATCAGTTTTACCTGCACTCTATCTCTCTTTGTTTTCCCAGGCCGCACCTCAACATACTAGTCCGTATTAGGAAATGTTTCCGCTGCCTTGCGCTTGTCCATGTATCTTCAATGAGTCAGAGTAAATTACTTTTTTCACTTGCTACCTAGCCCAGGCCAATCAGAATGTATGAATGCTCTGTGTTTTATTACCCCTGGTTCTGGCAATTTATAACTAGTTAATCGGGTCGTCGAACCCAGCCACCTGGCGGTGTCCGGGTTCCCGGGCCTAATTACAACCCGGGCCTAATTACAAATTTTTCATTTCCACATTCTTCAACAATTCACTACACCTCCAATTCTTTATATTATGGATTCAGATTCAGAAGATCGCATTACCAATGCCTTATTAGCATACCATGCTAGTAGCAAAAAAAACGTTTCAGCCATCGCTAAGCAATTCAACATTTCGCACGGCGTCTTAAGAGGCCGCATTAACGGTCGCCAGCCTCGAAACAAGCGCACCGCGCCCAATAAAGCACTACACACAGAGCAAGAAAAGGCCTTAATTCTATGGATCGATACCTTAGATCAGGCCTATTCTCCACCATCTACAGCCCAGATTCAGTGTGCTGCACTACAAATTATTAGACGTCACGACCCCGCCCGCACGCTCGGAAAAAACTGGGCTTACGATTTTATTGCTCGTCTACCACCACGCTTTGAGTATCTTACCCAAAAACCAATAGAGAAAGCACGGTTTCAGGCCGCAGATCCTGGCTATGTTGTCACTTGGTACGATCGTCTACAAATTACGCTTAAAAACTACAACATTAGCCCGAGAAACCTATACAATTTCGACGAAACCGGGTTTCAAATTGGCGAAGGGAAGGCTCAAAAGGTTGTTTCAGCCCGGGGCAATTCATATAATAGTACCGGTGGTCAAGTCGAATCGCTTACCGGTATTGAATGTGTCTCAGCTACGGGTTGGGTTATGCCGCCATGGTTTTTAGTGAAGGGACAATTCCATATGGAAAGTTGGTTTATCGACACCAATTTACCAGACAACTACACAATTTGTCCAACCCCAAATGGCTGGACTGATGAAATCATTAGTTTTGCATGGCTCCAGGTGTTCGACGAATTTACATCATTACGCATTAAAAAGGGGGAATATCGTCTTCTTTTAATGGATAATCATAGTTCACATTTGACCTATGATTTTATTGAATTTTGTTGGACAAAACGCATTATTCCTTACTGCTTTATTCCACATACAACACATGGTTGCCAACCTCTCGATGATACACCTTTCTCGGTCTTAAAGCATTACTATAAACAATACAACAACGAGACTGCCTTTTGGGGTGGTGATGCGAAACACAAAGCTAATTTCTTCGCGGGTATTCATGATGTGCGCACACGATCATTAACCGAGCGGACAATTCGACACGGGTTCCGAGAAACTGGAATTTGGCCTGTTAATTCAGATAAAGGCCTTGAAAAATTGAAGTTGGTAGACAATGATCTCCCTGAAATGCCCGGGTTTATAGTTCATGATATTGCCGGAACTACACCCCCACCACTATCAAGTTCACTACCAAATTCACCACCTACAACTGTCCAAAAGCTACGAAAAGCGAGCAATAAGGTTGTGAAGCATATATAGAATGATGCTACAATTTCCCCGAAGGTGCGGGATAGTCTTGCTCGCATTTTAGCAGGTGGACTCGCTCTTGCCGAAGTTGGTGCTCAATTTGCGGAGGACAATGTTCGCATTTTACGACGGAAAAAACAGTCTAATACTGCTAAAACAAAGCGCAGACTTCCTGAACTAGGCCCTCGCCTAGTTAAGGACTGTAAAAAACACATATCTGACCGCGCCGACCGAGAAAGGCTGCAGATGTTCAACCGATCTAAGAAATCATGGCGGGATGCAGCTATTTTAAAAGCAATTGAGGACGGCGACATTGAAAATTCAGGAGGAATTGAGGATGGTACTAGTGCAGAAAAGGCCCAGGATTGGATAGATGATCTTTATTGTGTTGATACAGAAGGCGATGCTATTTAAATTCAATGAATTCATGGTTGGAAATGAAAATTTTGTAATTAGGCCCGGGTTGTAATTAGGCCAGGGAACCCGGACACCGCCAGGTGGCTGGGTTCGACGACCCGGTTAGTTAGTTATGGAGTTTCTAACATGACTAAGGAATTACACATAGACAGTGGATAACTAGTTAACTAACTAGTTACTCTCTGGAAATTCACCCGACAAGTTTCTATAGAATCTGATACAACCTTCCAGGCACGGTCCTAGATCCCCATGGGGAGTTAAGGGGATATGGCGATCTGTCTTGGTACTGTGTCCTGCCCTGCCTTTTCTTACTGTATCGCTGAAAACGTGGTGAAATAACGTGCGAAAAAATGATAATTCTTTTTCCTGGCTCGACTATGGGAACAGGACGTAACGCTCAAGGTATGAAAACAAGCCGTGACCTCTAGGAAGCAAAGAAAATAAAGTTTTCTTTGGAATGTGATAAAACAAAATTATAGAGCACATGTCCACAAGTCGACATAGTGCCGCAAACATGTTTTATAATAATCTTGACGGCCCGTTTAGAAGAGAAAGATAAGTTAACACATCGACAGATAGAACAGCATTGCATACCAAGATTTGTACAAGCTAGGCTTATGTAATTTCTGCACCCCAAGCAACTTGCCGTGTGGTTTCTTTAGTTAAAACTGCGTTTGGGGGACCGGGGCCTTGGTATAGCACACCGCTAGTGGGGAGTAACCTCCAGGATAAAGAAGTCCCTTGCATGCAGTAGCTCTGTAAAAGTGTCCTGAACGGGATGGGGCCATAAGTATATCGATCGACCACTTTGAACTTCCGAAGTTTCCATTAGGTTGCGATTCAGGTTGCGATTCACTTCAACGCCGAAGGCTCTAGATGTGACGTATGATATAAATCTTTGGGACGTAAAGATTTCAACTCCCGGGGGCAATTGGCACACTCTTAGGAACCACATGGGGCTTCCCAGGAGTTTGACGTTCCTAGGGCCCAAAGATTCTCTGGCCGAGCCTGAATAGTGTTGTCAAGACATTGACGCGACTACATAAACGCCTCCACACCTCTTCGAATAAACTTCCAAACCTCATCTTCATCTACTCTCATCCTCATCTACATTGCATTTGCAGCCTAGATCCAATCCACCGTCTAACCATGGTCTGTACCAAGGATCCTTTCCTGGGGCTACTGCTAAGCCAATATCTCACAGTTGAATATCAGAGACCTGCCTCCCCAACGAGCTTCTGTTGTGGATTGTGGCCAATGTATGTTGCTTATATTGATTCAAATATAGCATTTATATATATTGATATAAGTAATAAATTGAAAACGTGGATGGTTATTTCTAATTTGTACAGTAGGGTATAGGAAGTAAATTTCGTTGGTCTTCTCACAACCTCCATTGGTAGGTACTCTATCCAATCAATTTTCGTATATCCATTCGACTAGAGGAACACTAACGGCGATCGCGTGACCTAGGGTGATTCTTAGCTAGATCTCACCCCTTCTATTGCGCACTCACCATTTTCACCCCGGGTCGCGCGACTGCAAAGCGGCGACCGGTTATTTCCCCACTAGGCTAGACTAAATGATTGGCTAGCATAGCCATTCGGCGTGTGGCTTAAACGCGGTCAGTAGTTCGGTGGGTGTCGCCCGGGTGAGAAATGGGTGAGCGCCGCTTTACGGTCGCGCGACCGGGGGTGACAAGGGTGAGTGCGCTATAGACAGGGTGAGAATCAGGGTGAGAAATCACTCAAGTCGCGCGACCGCCGCACTGACCCCGAAATGACGCTCGGCTGAACTCAATCTCAATATTATTGGACTACAGCATTCTATCTAAAACAGCCTTAGAGGTCTCGGTCTCTTGGTATCTGCACATAGCCACTTCCTTCTCCATGTCCCGCAAATCATGTCTCGTATCTAGAATTCCTCCTGGTGATATATATGCGGGGTGAGGGACGTATACCCCCTAATCATAAACAGTTTTAAGGTTGGGGGTGGGAACGTCCTTTGAGATGCTCCGTGGGTTTGCTTAAAGATTAACAATAAGAGTAGCCTTATACCTTAACATATCCTAAACATCACTTTCATAGCTCGCTACTTAAATCAATTTGGCGATATTCTTTTGCCCTCTCTGTAAATCTTTTTTTTATACACAAAAATAGATAATATCTTATACACCAATCAGATAGCTATTGGCCCCACGCTTTAGTAGGGATTGTTGCTCAGTCACATGAATGATTTTCTTTTTATTAAGGAGTAGTTAACCCTAGTTCGCCTCAATTTGCTCCTTGTTCCCTTTGCACTAAATGGTTGAAAAACATCAAATATAGGTCTTGCCGAATAAAGTTATACTTCGAAAGCTTTCGGGTGCCTGGTAGGAAGCAGAAAGACAAGTATCCACTCATATAGATGGATTCTTACGAGATTCCCACGTGAGTTAACAAACAGGTTCCTAACATAAGGATTTTAGTAATAGCTAAAGTCTTCCTAATATATGATTGGCTCGTTGTTACTATATGTGGCTTATGTGCGGTTAATACATAGCGCGACCGCCGCACTGACCCTCTTCTTAGCTAAGCTATAGTGTAAATCATTGGACTGTCTGGTTCCTCTTGAAACGCTCGGTGTCTTGGTATCTATACATAACCACCACAAACCAGGACGGTCGATTTAATTGGGTGGGGTCCGCGCTGCTCTAGATAGTATTGTTTTAGGCTGCCTACGAGATCGTATATATCTCTTCTTCAATGCCTCCCTCGTATTAGCAAGTATAGGAACCCTTATACAACACGTTTACCGGCGCTAAAAAGGGCTCCCCTGGTTGGTCCTCAAGTCTGCGCCTCCTCAAAACAGGCATCATGCAGGTAGGGCCCGTGTAAATAACAGCTAGTCTGTAGGCCTCCACTTTATCTCTTTTTTGAATATTCTCTTATGCCTGGAAATCTTGTAAAGATGATCGTGGACAAATTCAAGCAACTTGATACTGAGTTTAATAGACTTCTCGCTTAACTTGATCGTGTCCTCGACAAAATCGAGACAGAACTTTCTATTAAGGACCGCATAATTTATTTCACGTATCTCTGTCCACCTAGAATGTCCATAATTTACAGACTATTTAGCATCAGACATCAAGTAGAACAAAAGGAGACAGCGGACGTTACGTCTTATGATAACGAGAGTCCCACTCAGAGTAGCACCGAGAACCACCTGCCATCCCTTTCAGCACATGCCTCACCAACCGACCCTATTGATAAAACTCAGTAATCCGAAGGCTCTGGTTCTAGTAGCTTATCCAGCAAAAGCGACGAATCTAGCAAGAGTGACGAATCCAGTAAGAGTGACGAATCTAGCAAGAGTGACGAATCTAGCAAGAGTGACGAATCCAGCAAGAGTGACGAATCTAGCAAGAGTGACGAATCCAGCGAGAGCGACGAATCTAGCGAGATCGACGAGTCTAGCGAGGTCGACGAATCCAGCAACAATAACGAATCTACAAAGGTCAAAGGGAAATCCTAAAATCCTGAACTGGATAATACAAATTTCAAAAATAGCCTAGTGTCAATATCGCCTAGGCTTTAGGAAGTTTTAACGCAGTGCATAAGAGATCCGCGGGATTTTTGCAGTAAAATCCGCCGAAAGTCTCCTCAAAAAGGTGGTGGGTTGCCGTCGGCATTTCTCGAGATATATAACAGAGGAGAAGAAGCCGACCTGCTTGCATTATACCGACGATTCGAACTACGTAACTTTTACCTCCTGGCAGTAGGCCTAGACTACCACACGGGAGAAAGATGGTGCAGGAAAGCATCTTCTGATCTTACTAAACAGATAAAAGACCAGCGATCGTCACTAGAATTGGGGCAAGAGGAACTCGAGGAGTCCCTGAATAAGTTCGTTAGGCTTGGCCGGAAGTATAGTAGATAGGCGACAGAATTAGGTGGTCCCGGTTATTTGCTTACGATGCCTTTAGACATCACGGAGAGAGAGTGAGCCGAGCCTAGATCCGAACGCTTAGATCAAAAATCGCTGATATAGCCCTAGATATACGGACAGGCATTTTACAAAATACATCTCCCCTGCGATTAGCAAATTTCGTGAAGATGGTATTGATAAGATAGTGACCAAAAACGGTTTTGATCGGTTAGGTGATTTCATTTCTAATAAACTGTGGGATCAGTTTTAGCCGTCACAAGATTCTCTTAGGCGACGTCTAACGAATTCTGCAAAAAGAAGTAAAAAAAAAAGAGAAAGGAGCCAAATTCAACTTGAAGACGGTAAGTGGATAGAGGGCTTTCCAAGGACAGTATGGAAAAGGTTGACCCATTTCGCAGAAGACAGTGAAGCCAATAGGCAGGCTTCGAGCAAGGCCCGCAGACTCGATTATCGGAGGTCTCCTAAGGATTTGCAGTTCTCGACCCTAGAAGTTATATCACAAACAGCCGAAGGGAGTCACCTTCCACATCTCGGCATACCGATTAATATGTCAAAAGATCGATCAACTCTAATGTTATTTTCAAGTGATCCCGACGTACTAGATATGATAGCATCAATCGACCCCGAGACACGCGCAGACTTCCCTGACTTCCCCGACACGCTTTATATGATGGCATCAATCGACCCCGAGGCAAGCGCAGACTTCCCTGATACGCTGGATATGATGGCATCAGTCGACCCCGAGGCAAGCGCAGACTTCCCTGATGCGCTGGATATGATTGCATCAGTCGACCCCGAGGCAAGCGCAGACTTCCCTGATACGCTGGATATAATGGCATCAATCGACCCCGAGGCAAGCGCAGACTTCCCTGATACGCTGGATATAATGGCATCTATAAGCTACGCAGCAGGCTTCGACTTTACAGCTACAGACGTATCCGACACTTCAAGAGTCATGGCGCAAGATGAGGGCAACTATCATAGGAATGATAGATATTTTACTGGCGCACTTATATATACATAATAGTTTGTATTCACTCCGACAGATTTGAAGAATACTTTCAATGCCAAATGATCAGGTAACCTCTACTTTTTATTTGCGTCCGGTAATAGAACGATAAGAAAGTCCAACTGCGTATTAAGGACCAAACGGCTAGTAATGGGGATAAAATCACCTAGTGCGAGCGTTTCGCCTGCCACTTGTAGCTCACTCGATGGTGCGTCTTTTTCTAAACCGATAGTGAGGGGAAAGAAGAACGACCGGTATTTAGGAGTTACGTTAATTTCAGCTTTCCCAGTTATGCAATATATTATATAACCATGGCCCTGTTACAGGTTAGCTCTAGAGTAGTATAGTCAGGTAGATCCTCTCACCTTAACACGATATCCTAGTTCATCTAGTAGGGGACGCAGTTTGATATGGCGATCGCTGTCCACGTATCTGAAGGTATTCTTCTCCTCCTCTTTCATTTCGGTCGTTTCTTCTTGGAGCTAAGAAGCTAATTCCTTTAACTTCGAGAGTGCCGAAGGGCTTATTAAGGACCGCGCTATAGCGTTCGGGAGTGATGAGGACTGGATAGATAAGATAAGTGAGCGGAACTGGTTAAGAGACCAACTGCTTTTCACCAAAAGTTAGATGAAATGATAACTTAGAGAGAGAATGCTAACGTCCTGACGCAGTATGTTGAAAGGTTCAGTCTGGTACGGGGCGAGCGATTTGATAAAGTCAACGCGGCGGGGCAGAGAACCTTTCACGAGAGCATATACGGTTGATGCCCGATACAAACTAGGCGTTAGAAAATTATAAGCCCGGAGGCACGTGACCATCGGAGAGTCCGATTACCAACGTTATATACTCTTGAAAGACTTGGGCGATGTTTCCTATAGCAATGTCTGAGAGTTTTAGTTCATAGCAAATTGGCTGACAGCCTTAGCGATATATTCATCATCATGTGATCTGTTATACACCGCCCTATTTCTTATGCCGGCATTATAAGACTGAAGCTGCTGCTAATCCTCCTTATAACCTCTTCGGTTTGGTCACTTCAAAAACTCTGTCTATGCTTATAATGAAGCTTTTGTTACCATTTCGCTGTCTTATGCCTGATTTTACATAGCTAGACAACGTCCAACCAATCTTAAGCGACCGAATGCCATCTACTCCTCGGCTAACGTATTAACGATTACGTCAATTTTGGGGTTTTCTCCACAAATATCTCAGACGCTTTTCTCGATCGTATTGTAGCTGGGTCGGAATTTCTTATGATAATCAGATCGCTTAGCTTCTATTCGGATTGATTCTGAAATGGTCCGATGGTACTCGGATTAAGGAAGTGTTGTCTATGCAAGTTGCGCGAAGGGCAGGTCTCCTAGTTCTAAGGGTGATTTGCTATAGCGAGCATCCTAACACACCCTATGCACCGATCTCGATTCTTATGACTCGTGTGCCCGGGGAAGAATTGGGCCGAGTCTACGAAGCACTTAGCGACGAGGATCGAAATTCTGTTCTAGAAGAGCTTAAAGGCTATCTAAAGATCATACGAGGGTGGCCAAGTCTATAGGGCGGGCAGAGGATTTGTTCTCTTTAAGATATCTTAATAAGGAGTGTTCGCCTACCTGGCTATTATGCCGGTCCGTTTGAATTAGAGGAAGACTTTAATGAGTATCTTATCCGGCCCGCTTGGTTAGGTGGCTTCTTATCAGACATGGAATACAACGACGCACTTAATCGAGCCAAAACTATAGGAAGCTTGCCTTATCGCATAGTCTTTACCCACGGAGATTTAAAGCACCATAATATTCTGGTGCAAAGGGGCAAGATCACCGGCTTTTTAGATTAGGAATCGGCAGGTTGGTACCCTGAATATTAGGACTTCACTACTGCCTTGAGGTTCACGTAGGAGGACTTTTGGTGGTACAGCTTTATGATCCAACTCGGTGGAGACTTATATCTAGCAGAGCTCGATTGCGAGAACGCCTTGACTTCTCTGACCGGCGCTTCTTATTATTGGTAAACAGAACTCTTTCACAAGCCTCTTTGGGAGTCGTAATTTCTCTTGTTTTATTTTAATAAACGCCCACCGACCACATTTTAACTACATTACGCGAAACTATAAGTATATCGCTAGAGGTAGTAAATGTATAATATTGTAATCTTTGGCTATTAGATAGCTTGCACCTTAGAACTTGTGACATTTCTTAACATTCCCGTCTAGTATGATGGCAAGATAATCGAATTTGAGTAAGTCCCACTTCACTTAAGCTTATCAAGAAACATGCCCACTCGTCTGCTAGCTGCGTATAGCACTAATTGGTTCGCAATTTCTTTAGGCGACCTCGCACACCTTGATCATTAAAAAGGGCCTTTACAATCCGTATAAAGATGAAGCTGCTAATGGCCGCGGCTAGACATTGTTTACGGTAGTCATGGCGTTTGCGTTTCCCTAATTCTTGACCTCGGTCTCTAGTGCCCCTAGGTTGCTGCATTTCAAAATCACCTGTCTATTAATGCTCTTTTGCAGAAGAGCTAGCACCTAAAGTAGCCAAACACGGCAAGTGATGCCTAGAATATTTAACCGATTGTTATATGTCCTTAAAGTCTGATCCAAGTGACTTTCATATCCCGTAGGAACATCAGCAATTCTGAAAAGCCCGATAAGAAGAAAAGATTTGAAGACACCGGCGGTCGGTCTATGGCCGGGTAGCCAGCCACTACCTTACTGCGTGATATGGTATTTTGTGCCGCTAGTGTCGGGATGACGATGAAAGTAGAGGCCCTAGTGGAAATCATTTTGGACTAGCGGATGATTCCGAATAAAAAGGATGATATAGAGTCTATTGACTTTGAGTCTTACTAAAGACATGATCAGTTACGGTTTGAGAACATAATGTGGTAAGGTAGTTATATATTTACGGATGTTGGCGATGTACCCTTCTGCTGGCGATAGCATCTAATATATAGTTTTGTGTTACGCCCTAAGCACCATAGTTTAGTGGTTAGGCGCGTACTAGTACAGTCAATGTTACATACGCCTTGAGGTGTAGAGTCTTCTCAGCTAAAAGCTGTTGTAGAAGAAGTCGTGCGCCACACTGCAGTTCGCCGTGCTTAGAGTGTATATGCAAAGTAGGTGAGACTTCTGTGCGTAGGATGCCACGATGAAACGGGCTGACCTGAGCGCTTTTTTCTTGGATAAATGAGTGGTTGGTAAATATTATGAATTTGTTAGATAACGGGATTGATAGCCAATCAGTTGGCACTTGAAACCTGAGACGCTGAGACCCCAGATAGCAGATCCTTAGATCTCTAACGCATTTGATAAATGCACAAATCATGCACACTATTGTTGCCTTAATAATAGGTAGAGTAAAAACATTATAACTTTCTCCTGCGCTGTATTGAATGTGATACATGAGATGACTATGCAAGGGTGGTGTTTTACTCATTTCGGGAAAGCCTCTTGTAACGGAGGGAACTCTGCCCATAATATCAGTCCTATTAACCACATGCGCGAGGTATAGTCCATTTAATCTACATTGACTAGCTGCATATAAAGTTAGTCATATTTATTAGTCTTCTAATAAAAGGACCCCCAAACAAAATCATGTATTACAACTTCCTACATTTGTATACTGGAGGCAAAATTACTATGCGAATACGTCTGCAAACCGCACCACCACGGTGTTTTAATTATTCTGAACCTTCCGCTGCTAATGCACCCAGCCGTATAACCTTTTTCAAAGCTACTTCCACTTTTCATAGCCTCTGAGGGGCCATTCATGGCATACGCTAGCATATGCTCTCACATGCTTTTTTTGTTATGCATATATAAGAGCTGCGTTAAGTGTGTTATTTGGGCCCCTTCGCACGATTAACAATCCCTGTCTGAGAGCTACGTTAAGTGTGTTATTTGGGCCCCTTCGCACGATTAATAATCCCTGTCTAAGAGCTACGTTAAGTGTGTTGTTTTGGCCCCTTCGCACGATTAACAACCCATGCCTATCTATATATAGTGGTGTTAAGCCTCCCGTCATCTTTTTCCCTCCGACGTTACCGCGAAATAAACTCTTTCTCGACTTATCATTAGTTAGTAGCCAGTGAAAAAGGCTCCACCTATGCTAGCGCCTAGGCATATAAGCTTACCCCGCTTTTCGCCTTCGTGGATCGTTCCGGCCCATGCGCAAGACCTATTGAGGCTTCACTCCCAGCCTTATCGCTTACCTTATTTTCCTAAAATAGCACTTCTAACTTTATATGTCGTCCATTCTGAAATACTACGGATCTGGATTTCCTTTAGGTCATGTTCAAGAACCACCTTTTTAAAGGCCTATATCAGCTATCTCTGAATTGATTCTTTCGCGGAGCTAAGTCTGCATCTTTTATCCGTCTGAAAAAACATATTCGAGGCCTACGAAATCCTTTAAAAGAACAAAATATGTGTAGTAGGCATAGGTTGCTGAATTGGTATCCGAAGCGGCGTCTCAAATTATTTCACCAAATAATCGAATAGATCGATTCACCTAAGGGCAAGGCCTATAATGTTAGAGGGAAGTCTATAGCAATACTTTCGAGTGAACATTTGAGTGCCGAGCTAAAGGAAAAGAAGGAGCTAGGAGCCTAGGAGCCTCGCATTACTAAGTAAGCCTAGCGATGATCCTTACGCACTATTTAGATTAAATGGCTTTTCTGCTATACCAGGTATTTCAGAGTCCCAAGCTACCAGTTCGGATTCTTATATAAAGAGACCACTCCTTCAGATTCCTTCAGATTCAGCGACGATAGCGTGCTTTAGTATTGCAACAGTTCGTTATATCTTTTCAAATTTCATGTCCCTTCTTCTACCAGACACGTCCCGTGATACAGTTTTATTCGGAGGTCCAGGTTCTAGACGAAGTTCTGCGTTCGAACCTACGAAAATAGACATGCCTACCACATCAAGAGAATTGTCCACCTTTTCTTCCTCTTTAGCCTCTAGTGTACCCGTCAAAGATTTAGCGTAGGCCCGCTTATATGTGAGTACCCCTTCCTCTTAAAATAAAAACTAAGCTCAAACCAAACAGACTGTGCGAATTTGGTTCCCGTCCAATATCAAAATTATGGAAGACATCGAAACAAAGGGCCTCAAAGATGTAGTTATTGACGCCGTTCCTCTTCTAGAGCTTAGCGCTCAGCATCAAGCCTAGGACCATAGAAATATGATGCTAGTGGACCTTGCAGTGTTCGAGTATGGTATCTCACGGGTTCAGGGAACATATGGGATAATAAAATTCATTCCCTTGAGTAGCGATGATCCGATTGTTCTAGATCAATCGGCAGAAGACCCTAGCTTGAAAAGAGTTCTTTATTATCAGGGCCTATACTTAAGATACTGGTAGGAGTATGATTTAAGACGAAACTCGGCAGCAGTTTCGGGAAATAAGATACACGACAGTTTGAATGACTGGTATATTGGATGTCTCAAAAGCTTGGTGAGACATTAAGAAGAACTCGGATACTTTTGACTAAAGCATATCCTCACTTAATGTTTATCGGGTCTCTTATAGCGTGGCCTTGTCACGAAGAATTTACGACTATAGATCGTGAACCGATCCTGCCGTCTCCCACCGTCTTTTGTAGAACGTGGTTTGTATTGTTTGATTGATGCCTCAGGCATCACTACCTTAATTGTTTTAGCGCGTTGCTTCTTCCTTTTCCTTCTTTCTTTCTTTCCCTATGTTTAGTATTCTAGTTGAATACACTCTTTTTTATTAAGACTTGGCTCGCAAAAGGCCTATCCGTATAATTCTATAGACGTAGCATCTATATTTACCCCTATTAAATTTAGAGTAGTAGCTAGCTATGTAGATCCTATCCCTTATTAAGGTCTAGTAGGGACCAGTCCCACATTTTCAGCTTCTCGGTGAAATCGCTGAATTCAAGAGAAACGATTTTAAAATATATCAGCTACAAAAATAGTCTGTAGATTTTATTATAAGAGCACCGTGGCTTCCTAGTATATTGACGTCTAAAATCTAAAGCAACATACTTTTTATCTACCTATGACACCTATTATTATCGGGATCACCGCGTATAAGCACAATACATTTTCTGCAGGTAGAAGGGCCCCTAAGCTCTATAATAAGACTTATGCTGACCTGAACTCTTCTGTTATAGTCCACGCGGGCAATTACTGCCTCTTTCTGATCTAAAAGGTGGTACCACCATTTCATAATATCAGACACCGAGCTAACATATAGTGCGAATCAAATAGTCGCCTATCATATGCTTCGATCAGAGCTACACACATCTATATAGACACGTGACAAAGGAGGAACCAAGCGTGTGGCGATATCGCTCAAAAATGCGCGAAAAGGAATATAGTACATGTGAAGAGGATGAAATCATACCTCGAGACTAAGAGCTTAGTTTCGACTGCGAAGTTTGTTAAAAGAAGGCCTAGCAAAAACCACTTCCGAATGAACAAACAGATAGCAGTGATAGACGGGTCAGCTAAAGCATGAAAAGATATATGATATAATCGAACAAGCATTAAGTGTATTTAGTTTAGGACTACGAAACTTACCACTGTGTAGGATAGAAGCCAAGTACCTGACTCAAAGTCTAGGAGAAGATGTCTTAGAATGGCAGCAGATAAATGCGACTTTCAAACCTGGCTAGCTCTTAGCTGCATCGAAATTTGGCTTTAATTAGACCGAAAGTAGCAGACCAGCTGGTAGGATATGCGTAAGGCTCTAATGTACCCATACCTAACGATATTATTAGTATTTATAGGCACTATCCTTCCTCCCGTCTGCATAAAGCGAAAAACCATTTCGGAGCCTACTTCCTCTGAAATCTTTCGTGACTAAGATCCCATTCGAATATACCACGGTCGTTGAATTATTACCGCTGCCAAACATCCCAATGTGTGCGATAAGGAGGTCTGCTTTAGCCTCTAAAGAACCCCTAGGCCGTGAGGTTACTCTTGTACGCTTATATTCTATGACTGCCGAATCTATGTTATTTGCGCTGAAATTATGATATAGCCCCCTCACTTCGCGACGATTTATCTCGATAATGATGGCAAGCTTAGGACGTACGTATCTCTGTCTGTTAACCCCGACGATATGTTTACTTCGGAAGTTCGCCAGAATTTTCTCGGCGGTATAGGCGAAAACAACGAAAATCACTAGGCCGAGAACCGTGATAGAATCCTCTTTAGAACAGTCCAATTCAGAATTGGAGATAGCCGAAAGGTTATTGACTACTATAAGGGCGCCCTCGAAAAATTTCAGCAGCCCAACTGCCGCGTTATCGTGAGGGCATTTATCAAATTCATCGAGCCGCACAAACAACGCGAACACCAATATAATGGAGGCACTACCCGTGACCCCGAAAAGACTAAGCCCGAATGGTGGCCCCGTACTATACCTTATAGGGAACCTTACTACCTAAAGGAGCGAGGTAATTATTTTTGTATGTTAATTTAACCTTATTCTGGCTAACACCTTACCTAATTAGACCGTATCAAATTGCTACTTTACATTATGTGCGAGCTCGGTGAGCATGGGATTACTGCCGATAAGCTGACGGAAGTTGCTCAATCTACCAGCAAGAAGTTGAAACCTAAAGATAGCGCCGAGATAATCTATGAGATTCTTCGAGTTCGAAAGTTAGAGGAACAATATGAGCGCGGTGAAGTTGGTAAGATCCGAGTACTCCTAGAGTGTGCTTTTCGATCGCTAACAATTATCAGATAAAAAAACGCCCGTCCGCGTCATATACTGAGCTAGCCTACTCTCTCTTAGGTAGCCTATAATTGACCAACTCTCTAAGCCTCGAAGCTGGCAGTCGACAAAAGAATTTCTCCTATCCTGCACTCAGCACTCCTATAACACAGTCCGTTCAGCAGCCTGTCCTAGCATCGGATCCAGGTCACTACGAGTACGAAAGAAATGAAGAACGTTCACAGGACACTCCGTACTTTCATCACCATCAGGTTACAGATCTATATTACTGCGGCTACATAGAAGTTACTTAGGATGTTTCGAATCCAGCGGACTACACTTCATCAAAAACAAGTCTCCCCTTCTATTAAAGCTCATAGAGAGATGCTTTATAGTGGTACTAAACTGAGCACGGCTATTATGCTAGATTCTAGTTTGGTATACGGAAGATGCCGAGCGTTGTATCTATAGATATAAGGGACCATACATACTTTATTAATGGATGGATGCTACCGAAAACTTACGTTTCGACTTGTTTTTTATTGCCTAGATCTAGACTTCAATCTTGTGATATAGAAACGCTAATGGCATGAGATCATTATAATAGATTTGATTTGATAGCGGAAAATGTGTGGAACTACTATATACAGTCCGGAAATGGCCTCTCGCGGATTGGTAAGGTCAAACAGAATCAGCTTTTGGGTCCGTTATAAAAGGCTTATACCCTCTTCCGATACATACCTTAATTCGCTTTCTCTTCAGCATGGATATAGGGCTAATCTTTATCATCCTTATTGCGAGCTGGTGTTGTCTTATTTTCTGTGCAATTTGCTGCTGCCCATTATTCTATAATCACACTCAGGTATACACATCCGCGTGCTTTATTCTTATATTTAAACTCAGTTAACTCCTTATTTAGAGAGATCAATCCCCACATCTCGCTTAAAAACACCAAGCACAAAGAGGAGCCAGGTTTCCCTATAGCATAATCTACGATATCCATTCGACAGTCACTTAATTATGTGGCCCATTCTACTAGGTAGGTTTTGTATCTTTAGTAGAGACTTTCAATTAAGTTAAGCTGAAATTCATAGTCGTGGTGCCTACGATACGACAGGCGTTAAGAAGCCGACCGCGCCGCCACCAAGCTTAGTCGAGGCTCTACTAGGGGCAGTATAAGCTTATCTGCTTGGAATGAGAGATATTGCTTATGTGTATGTATTAGTTTTATATACGGGGTCCGGTGGACTTATCACTCCTAGTCTTAGAAGTATGCACGTGCTATCATAGAGTGACGCTATAAAACCTTCTATATAGTCCTAGTCAACTCCTGCTTACACTCCCTCGTTTACCTTTAATTTAGCGCGCTTTATCATTCTAGGGAGCCAGAGCGAGGGTAGATATCTTTACACCCCCTGATCATATGAGATATTTCTACCCTTATAATGCCTAAATCTAATATTGACAGTCATTTTTACCTTCTTGTCCGCAATGATGCGGGCAATGGAGAGATCCCTTAGCCTATCGAAGAAACCAAAAGTCCCGTCTGTTAGGACGCTTCCTAGGGAGTTGCTTAACCATGTTTCTCGCCACATCTTAGTGATTTCCCACGGCAACTTCCTATCAGCTTTTAGCCAAGAACCCTGGGAATCTGATAGGAGCCGGATTTTGCTTTGGACTTCAATTTTTAAAAGCGATAAATGGGTCCAAAACATGGTTAAAGAGCATAATGCACAGCTAGTGCTTGTTGGGTCTCATCTTCACGAGCTTCCTAGCGAGACCTATATCATTCTTTATCTCTGCAACCCCCGCAAAAACAACTCCGACATACAAATACCAGCGGAATCCTAGAAGTTATTCAGAGAATGTCTTTGCAACCATTCCGTTCTACCGGAAGGCGATATCGTCCTTACCTCTAGAATCATACTGAATGTACAATCCGTACTCTTGTCGTGTAAATCCTCTTCTGTTTCACTCCCAAGGCATAGACAACATAAAATTACTAGGCTTCCTGAAGGGATGCCGGTACTTCAATATTTAATTTACGAAACATCTTATATCCAAACTCTCAGCGCTATTGACATTGATATTTCGTATGTTTCGATTGAGGAGCAAACATTTTGCTGGACCTTTACACTCTCTGAGAAGGACAAAGGTCTATCTGTTGATTGCTGGAATCTACAAAATCCCGGTTTGTCTACCATATAGCAGATACTAGCCGTAGTGGCATACAATGACAAACTAGAGCCATTGGACGGCCATTATATCGAAGAGACTCCAAGCTTTATATCTCAAATTCGGGCTTGAGCAGTATATCCACGCCTATTCTGCAAATGGATAGCATTTTATATATCCCGAATCATTTGCTCCACAGACAGGGCATTCTTTTGGATTATCTCTCTCCATGCATGACTCACAAGTCATGTGGCCGTATAGCATAGTCCGCCAATGATCCGGCGCCTGGAAGCAGATTTTGCAGTATAGGACTGGTCGTCGGGAAAGCTGCTTTTGATGCTGTTGTTCCTGTGTGAAAAGCTTTTCTTGAAGCTCCTGGACTTTCTGTTCCAGCCTTTCGACGTGTTGTTCGACTGCCATACGCAGCTTTTGAAAAAGAAAGTCCTGGTCTATCATTAGCTCACGAAAATGGAGCGTCTTAAGGAGGCGATACTAGAGTGTCAGGTGGTTCCCTTTTGCTACCACTTGCTGTATCGCTTCGTTGAATGATCGGGTGCTCAGCAGATATATGTGGGGTGGTCCCTTGGAATTGTAGGTCAGACCGCCAGTTTGAGGGTAGTTCGTCATCTTCAATAACGATTGTACTCGAAGGGCTCGCCATTCTGGCTTGAAACCAACTTGTATGTACTTGGTTGCTAGGCTGACTAGGTGGAGGAAAGCAGAAGTGTGACTGAGCCAGATTTGGGGCACAAGGGCTAATAAATACCCCAGCCAACAATCTGAGTGGGCTACTGCGAGACAATTGGACACTAGCTTGTGTGATTCATCGTACATATGTATGCAACTACGAAGCAGACTAGAAGTATTAACCCTTGCCGTTAAAATTGATAAGCGTTCTAAATTAGTTCCCAAGGGTTACGTGCGTTCTATTTCCCCAGAGTTTTGCCAATGTAGATCACAATATCCTTTCTTTCCTCTTAGATCAAATCAAATTTGCGTTCGCTTCCTTTGTTTGTGCGTAAGTCCTCAGTGCTGATAAAGTGGCAGCGAGTCTAAGAGCCAGTTCCTAAAGCAGTTTCCTGAGATTCTTTTTTAAAAACTCTATCCTCACCCAACGCTCTGTCTCCAAATACTTATTCAAACATATATATCATACGTCCTAACGGATGAGCTTCATATCCATATTTTGTCACTAACGATAACCGCTATCTTTGCAAACAGTTCTGGACCGAAGTCTAATATGATTAGGCTACTACTCGCATGTTTTGGGATTTCGAAGGTATGCCAAAAAATTTATTTGGTATACAAAAGTTAACAGCTCAGCACGAGACTACTGAATATCCCACTGAACCATCTATCTCCTCCTATAGTAAGAGAACCGGACCTAAACCGAACACGGCCTACCCGCACATAACGTCAGACCATGCCATCTGTAAGGAGCCAAAAATGCCGAAGGGAAAGGTGATGAAGGTTCTGTCTATCCACTATAAAGAAAACTGTTTGGGTCATGCAGATCTGCTGGTTGAGGCTCAATCTAGAAAGGAGGTAACAACTGGATGGTTTAATTATAAGGACATTCAAAGGCATGATGGTACAAGGGAAGCGGTGGAAAAATTCAGGCCACAATGGAGATAGGTGTATATTCTACATCCACATAACAGTCTACTTACTCCCAAACGCTATAATAAGAATAAGACGATCCTCTGAACAGCGTGATGAAGTGATAGAATGCAATGGATTTTGATAGAGATTATCCATGTACAATAATGGTTTTGGCTGAAGCATATAACAACCGCTATATCTAGCGTTCAACCAGTAAAATCATAAGACACCCTACTCACTCGAAGTGGACTGAGAATCATATAGTTATTCCTGGCTCTCATTCAAGGATCGTAATGGCCATCTCACTGTAAAGTCACTATACCGTACTATAGGTCGTCATTCACAGCAGCCGACGTACTACGGAATAAAAGGCTCGACACTTCTTTGTTTGCAATTGGCTGAAGTATACATCAATCGCTATATCTAGCGTTGATAAAGTAAACTAAGATATGTAAAAGCGCGTTATGAACTATATAGTAATTCTTGTCTCTTATTCGAAATGCGTAACAGCTCCTGTTCACGGCAGCCGATGTATTACGGGATAAAAGGCTCGACACTTCCCTATATCTTAACCTATGCAAGAATCTCTCTACGATGACTACCCAACTACATACTGAAGTTATCCCATTGAGTGCAACCGACAAAATAACTATTTACTTCAAGAGTTGGCTCAGAAAGCTGGACCTTGATGAGCTTCGTTGGCTTTTTATAATATTGGGCACGCCCAAAAGCTCTTTGCGCAAAAAAAAAAAAAAGGTTAGAATATCTAAAGCAAGATTGTATCATCTATTAAGTTTAAATGCAGAAAATATCGACACCATCCTTGTGGCCTTACGCAAATTTCCGATGATTGTCTTATCAAATTCGATACAAGTCTCGCCTATGATCAAAATTCGAGAGATCATGGACCACATTATACCAGTAAGAACGTATAAAGAAGCCTACGAAAACGGTGAAATGGGTTAGTGTGTTTTTTCTTTTTTCTTTAATCAAAGCTAAAGTGTATATACAGTCAACAAAGAGAATATGGGTATCAAGATTTAGAGAGACAGTGACCGCGATGTATTTGAACTATACAATTTGCTCGATTCTAGACCCTTAGAGTGGGGAAACCCGAGTATTCAAATTCGGCGATCTAGCAGTGATCATGTTGGACTTCGAAGGGTTAAGGCAGTGTTAGACCTTACTTCGTTAGTTTCCTCCCGGGCTTCTATTTAGCCATTGCACTGTGATCGATTCAGAATCCTTTCTATCTAGGGGCAATGATGAATATGAGACTTCCCGCGCATTCCGGTATTGAATGGAAAATTATATCACGATAGAATGGATGTTGTAGGGTGTGTATTCTAAGCTATCCCATTATAGGCCAGATGCTGAGATTCGTTAAAAACATGCGCTCACACCCCCTCTCAGAAGCTTTTCACCCTATGGTTGATACCACTGGATCTTGCTCACAATTTTCTCTCGCTCTTTTCCCAGTCCATCCCGATCTTTTTCACCGGCAGAATTGGGTTCAACGATCATAAGATGGCTGATAGTAATCCATATTGAAGTCTACGTGCTTAAGGAGAAGAATGAAAAATGCGATTATTGAGGAAATAGCTTGAATCTAGCAGTCTGTAAGCTAAAATGAATGAACTATAAATAAAAATAAAAGCAATGAAAACTTAAGGCTAGCTTATTGAAGGGAACGAGTTTGAGATTTAGAACCCCTTGATGTAACAAAGAAAAGCAAAATCACCGAAAAAAACAAATTGCTAGGCTGTTTGAGACCGGCTCACAACAGTACTAAAGGGTAGATGTTAATCATACTGCGCGGCCCCGATCGCCTCTGCCTCGAGCTCTCCGCTCCCCTTCGCGTAACCTCAGTTGCTCATTCTCCCGTTCGAGCTGTTCTATTCTAGCCGCGGAGCCGTTTCCTTTTTTATAGGCTGGTTTCCGTTTTGGCTCGCTGCGATATCTTCTATAGCGGCTGTGTGTTGGCCGAGTAGAGGCATCGCTCTTATCACTATAATCGCTCTTAATAGGATTTCTCTTCTTCGGTCTACGTGGGTTTGAGTGACGAGCAGTCTTGCCACGATGCTTTCTACTACGACCACTGTCTTGCTCAATTAAGCCGTCGCTTTCGCTGTTGCTATCTTTATCATCATAATCATCATCTTCGATATCTTTCCACCTATGCTTTTTGCGATAGTTAGTCTCAAGCTCTTCGGCTTTTTGATAAATCACTCTATCGCCGTCTAAGGCTGAGCCGGCTGTGATACGGCGGATGAAAGATCGTCCTTCTAGAGTAAAAACACCGTCTTTCTATTTGACGAGAATCCGAGTTTGTGGATAAAGTATGCCTTTCGCGGGCTGGAGCAAGTTAAGAGGATCAAGCCCCTGCTCATCATCCTGTTCGATCTTCCAACCGATGCTAATAATGTCCTCCACGTCTTTTCGTTTGTATTTCTAGAACTCTTCAGGATGCCTATCCCTAGTCCCGATCTCTTTAGCAGTGCCGCGAGTCTTAGTCGTTAAAACACGTTCTACTTGACTTAGGTTGTAGCTCTCGTGTGACCCAGCCCGAATTCGATAGATCGGCGTAGAGCGGCTTCCGTACCGCACGAAGGTCTGGGATCCGGTACCTTTGGGCTACTAGAACAACACTTTAGCCGAGCTCAATTAGCGTTGCTGTTTCATGGTTCTCGCTTCTAAGGTATCAAGACCTATGAGCTCATCGTGATCGACATCACTGTCTTGTTCAGCACCGGACTCTTTATTGGCTAAGAGCTCATCCCTGTCAGAAGTGGAGCTGTCGTCTTGCTCAATTCTGGGATTTGGTGTCCTAATTATTTGCTCGGCCTATATCGGACTGATATTCTAGTGCTTAGGAAGATAATGTCGTTTATTAAAGAGGGTCAGAAGATCACGAGTCTTATTGAAAGCCGACCAAAACTCCTCCGGGGAGCCGTTTGCTTCTGCCGTTCTTGCTGCTTGCCGCCAGGGCCTGTATAGGGCATTATAGCCTTTCTCGGGAATGGTACCCGTATCCTTATCGACATTATGCTTTTTATTGGCTATTCGAATTTCTTGGTTAAGAACCTTAAAGAAATGACGACATTCTTCGTACTTCGGCTCGTCGCTTATAAAGAACTCCTCGACCATTGTTACTGAATGTTTCGATATCTCTCTTCGAATAATATCCTTAACCCAGCGTCTAAGTGGTTCTGGTTCTTGTTTAATCGGAGCATCTTATTCAGAAGCATCGCCGAATTCGCTATCCGTTCCGTCGTTTGATTTATGGTCACTCGCATTTAGGGCAAAGTCGCCTTAACGAGTTGGACTTCTAGCAAATATCACATTTCGTTCGGGCGTTTTGCCTTTTCTATCTCGACGAGCCTTTTGCCTCAATTCTTGCGTTCTCGAGGAATCAGCTTGTTAGGATTCGGAGTCGGAGCCCCCTTCCGTGGGTGCGGGTGTTTGCATATCACGGGCATTTCTCTAGGCCCTCTTTTTCGACTTTCGAGCCATAGCCAAACACGAATTCTATTAAAGTTTATTAAAGTCTTTAGTGTTATGTTTTCAAAGGAAGAAGAATCATTTGATACAATTTTAGATGCGCGGCAGTGGGTATAAGAGCTCGTGCACTTGAGTCAAGGTTGCGGATTCCAAATACAGTGCTGCAGGCCTAAAACAATGCTGCAGGCCCAAAACAGTGCTGCAGGCCCAAAACAGTGCTGCAGGCCCAAAACAGTGCTGCAGGCCCAAAACAGTGCTGCAGGCCCAAAAAAATGCTACAGGCCAAAAGAGCAAGCAAATGTGATATAGCTCTATCCTGGTCCATTCTAGCCCGGCTTTTGGCGTACGGGCTGGATTATCCTAGGAAGCTTGTGAGAACGTGGAACGCGGTACTTTTTGTGAAAACTCCTATATAAACCAATTATAGTAGAACAAGAGCTTTTTAAGTGCGAATCTTTCTACAGTAACATATCTGAGTACTCTCATTTAAGTTCCTCGTTCTCAACTCTAGGCAAATCCATTATAATACTGTATCATCCCTGAAGATGGTAACGCTTAGATTTAAGATAGAACTATAAAAGTGTAAGACAAAAGAAGTACGAAGGCCTAAGAAGCTTAAGGAGCACCGCTCGCCACCTATCGTTAGATGTAGTGTCTTATAAGAATGCTATCATTTGTCCCAATACATTTAAGCATTGGAAACATTTCATCTGATACCACTCGGCAACGGCTATCTAGTTCGAAATGTCCTGTTAGTGAATATGAATGGTCATTTGTGCTTCCCGGATGATTGATTTTTGGTCTTTAATCTCAGCTTCCGCTTATGTCGTAACCTCCTTATAGTGAAATGCTTTATCTTGGACTATCTTCAGTTTCTCTGCGAGACTCTCGTTTTCGGCTTACATTTGAGCAACAATATCAGAATCCGCTTGTTTGTCTTTGCACTATAAAGTCAATAAGCTTAATGATTTATCCTCGAGGGCCACTCGATTTACCTTTGTAGGGACTACAAAAAACTTCTAGCCCACTTCGCGGTAAAGCAGCATGTAGGCGCCTATCGAGTGTTTACTCATATGCTTCTAAAAAAGATGCTCGAGGGATGGATCTTCTATCTGCTATACATAGAGACATTCGTCCTCTGTCTTTAATCGCACCTTAGAAGGATCTACTTTAATTCCAACTCTCTCGACTGGTTAGAAATATTAATACATATCATTTCAAGAAGGATCTGGACCTTACATATATGCTGAGAGAGTCGCGCTCGGCAAGTTGATCGCCAAGAAGCCCGCTTCTTATTACCTGACAGCTAGATTTGTTCGTCCATCTTACTTAGAAATCAAACGTTAATAATATAGATGCTCGACTGCTTTATGTATTACTACTCTGCGTGCGACCCGTTTCAGGTGCCGCAGTCTTATGTCATTCAGAAATCTGCTTTTTGTAGTTCGTCCTAGACTGGAAAGGATGGTCAAATCTAGACAATCATATATCATCTCTTATAAGTAAAAGGCATTCTCGTAGGTCAATATTCCTAGAGCAGAAAGACGATTTAAACAACAATTGGAGGTCTGAGTGACCATCTGGATTCCATGTTTCATAATAAACCTGATTCTTTTCTTTGAAAAATATATGTAGTACTCTCCCATCTCGGGGTTGCAAGAAAGATTTTATACCCAGGCCTACAGACCAACATTGCTCTAGTTCGAGACGCCTCAAAGAAGGTAAAGGGACAGAGGAGAGAAATTCTAGAAACCTAGGGCTATCTATAAGCTTTAAGCTCTCAAGTTTTGCCAAAGCAGCCTTTGTAACTTCTAGGATATTACTGTCCTTGGTGGTAAGCTTGGAATATATTCCATCAATTTCGAAACGTTTTAAGGCTAGTCCGGTATCCTAAGCCGTAACCACCCCCCTAAGTATCGCCTTAAGGTGAACAAGAAGTGAGTTCTCACTAGAACTAAGAAATATGCGATTAGCGAACCAAAGAAGCTGATCCTCTTTGGCTCTATGAAAAGAGAGCTTAACAGTAC
The DNA here is from genome assembly GCF_028829465.1 of Penicillium soppii. Classification (NCBI taxonomy): domain Eukaryota; kingdom Fungi; phylum Ascomycota; class Eurotiomycetes; order Eurotiales; family Aspergillaceae; genus Penicillium; species Penicillium soppii. The sequence goes on along the minus strand of NW_026643235.1, from coordinate 4,639,410 downwards.
TCAGGTTAAAGAGATGCCGAAGTGAGCCCGTAAATATATGGATATCCATCCGCTCTTTCAAAAGCATATTCTGAGCTATAGCAAGTCTTTTGAAATAGGCAAATATCGCGTTGTAGGAAAACTGCTTTCCTCGAAGTGCCCAATAGAAATCTTTTTGATCTCTAGCATACTCCTGGGGAGTGTAGATGCAGGTAGAAAAATAGTCCTAATGCTAGATCACTAGAAGAATAAGTATAGAGCCGAATAAAGAGCTGGGTAATCACATACATAGGTCGACCAACTCTGATACATCATAATAAAGGACTCTCACATACTACGCTAAAGAGGAAATTGCTAGCCTCTCGAAGCTCTTTATGCCTTATTCTAAGAACTCGACTTTGAAGGTACGGAAAATGTCCGGGGTGCTGACCGATCTGTAAATTTTATTGACGAGGGAAAACGATTTTAAGGAGTCATAATCGAGGTCGACAACAATCAATCTTAATAACTCGAAGGGTAGATCTGCCAAAATTCCCATTTTGCTTCAAATCTAGGAGAGTCTTGGTTGAACTGATCTAAGAGTGCAAAGAAGGTTTTTCCTCCTTAGAGTGAGATAAGCATTCGATTATATACTTCCAATTCCCCTCGTTATGCGTTCTGTATAGCTGTGATTTTGTGGTAATAACTGCTATTCTAATCACAGCAAATGTTGCGACACTGTTCCGGATACCTCGAACCAACTATTTTCGACATAGTGCCGAGCAAAAAGTGCCTATGTACCGTAGCCTCGCTTATAGGAATAACTCATATAGTTCATGATCACAGAGCTAGGTCTTAACCCTTTAAGGCATTTTCCACTCAAGTCTGACGATCAATGAAAATGAAGGGTTCTATTTCCTGCTCGTGGTCATATCTCATGCCTGAAATTAAACTTGCAAATTAAATAACCCTGTATTTATGTGCCACCATGTTTTCTTTTACAGTTGTCCAGACGAATGATAGCCATTTGGTCTTTGGATCTCTTTGTTCAAGTATCAAAGGTCATAAATTGAAAAGCAGGAAGCTCGAACATCTAATCAAATGCGCATAAATTTGGAGTTAATAGGCCTTCGGTCGAACTAGAAAGAAGGGAACCCTAGTATACTCCAGCTAACACAGCCCAGCACCAAAGCCAACACGATTGACCCTGTCACCATTAAGGCTGTGGCGCTATCCAGTGCCCAAGGATATTTAGCTGGAGTAGCTGCATTTGTGGCCTTTAGAATACTAGTAGTTACTATGACTTCTACCGGCGGCCACACTGGCTTTGCCGTAATACTGCCGTCAATTGTAATTAGGACAAAAGATTCAGGTAGAATCTCTGTTACCCGGTTGTAGATTGGATCTTTGTTCTAATTAATATCCTTCGGCGTTAAGGTAGAAATCGCTAAAAGAGACTCCTTTCCATAGAAGCAGTCGAGGCATTCCGATAGATACGCATCGAGCGCTGCAGTGCTAATGTATATTTCATTAGCCCTATAGAATCCGTAATACAGCCATAGTATTTACTTTCTTTGAATGTTGGCTAGTATCGATTCAGCAGGGATGAAAACGATAGTGAGTATCACTATATCCATAGAGACACTGCCGTCTAGAGCCTGATTGGCTTCCGAAAAGGTGGCACAAAATATCGCCATCTCTTTATCCTTATATGATTTTGTTAGAATTATCAGTTACATTCTGTTACATGTTCATGATTTCATATATACCTATGCCCAGATGCTGTCTGTGTGTCTGTAGTCTTGAAACTTTAGTGAAAATAAACCGGCACACTGTCTTCTAGCTATCGTAGTATCATGGAGATCATACAAGGGGCAATGGAATATGAAGATATTGAATATTGTATTGCGGACGGAGGAGAGAAGGAGAGAGAGAGAGAGAGAGAGCAAGAGATATCTATCTATCTACTCCATGGGAGACTATCCCAATGTGGGATGTCACCTGACATCCCCAACATCCCCCTCATAGGCTCTCATGCCTCCGCATCCTCCACAGTTGACCAGGCAAAACAAGTGATCTTCTTTTCAATTCAATAACAAATGCACTCTGAAATCCTGTGGGTTTTCAACCAATAGGAGGGCTCCATTCAGAATGGAAATCCTATCATGTTGTCCACTTCATTTCTTCCCTTTCGCTCCACCCTGTTCTCACATCCCTAGCTGTGTGATGAATCCGGGGAACGCTTCTTCTCCGAGTGGCTTCGTGAAACCATCCGCCACGTTGGCCTTGCTCTCAACCCTTTCGAGGTCAATGTAGCCCTTGGCAGCAGCATCTTTCACAAAGAAATATCGCATGTTAAGCCATCTTGTCGAGTTGCGACCAGTCTTCTTGTTCAAGAGTAGCTGAGTGTTGATGTTATCTGTGTAGATCACCAACGGATCGCTTGCTCTGGGAAAACCAAAGGCTATGGCAAGTTTGCGAAGCCACATGCCGTCCCGTGCAGGCTGACCAAGTGCGCACCATTCGGCGGCCGTGGTTGACGGGGCCATAATAGTCTGTTTCCTGGTTGACCATTGGATTGGACTACCTCCAAAGAACCAGACTGCGCCCTCAGTTGACTTGTAGTTCAGATTGTCTCCGTGTGAAGCGTCGGCATAGGCATAGAACTGTAACTCCTTCTTCTTTCCGAGTGTGATCGCACGATCTGGATGCTCTCGGAGGTAACGAAGGACCTGCACCATGGCTTCTTGGTCGTGAATAGTGGTATTCGCAGATTTGTGTTGTAGCTTTGTAACATAGAACCTGATGTCGGGGCGCGTACGCATTGCCAACCAGTTCAGACTTCCCACAACTGACAAGTAGTCGTTGTTGTCTTCGAGGGTCGAGGTTGCATCCTCGTGGCCTTCGGACCAGTTCCATGTCGCCGGTAATGGGATACTCCTTCCTTTACAGTGCAACATGTCTGCTTTGTGCAGGATCTTTTGGACATAGGCTTTCTGGGACATCCGAATAGTCCCGGCGTCGTAGTCTCGCTCCAGCAAGCAGCCAAGGTACTGTTTCGGTTCACCGAGGTCTTTTAGGGGGTAATGCTTGCTTAGTTGAGCGATCACGGCGTCAATCTCTTTATCAGAAGGAGCAGCAACAATGAAATCATCAACATGAAGCATTAGAATGGTCATCTTTGCTCCGACACCTTTCTTGTAAACACAGGGGTCATCTTCCATTGGTTGGAACCCCATACCACAAAGGGTCTTGTCTAGCTCTTCGTTCCATAAGAATGCAGAGTCCCTAAGACCATACAAAGCTTGGTCTAGGGAGCACACCCAGGACTTGATCCCTCCTTCGTCGTCATGATATTCGAAACCAGAGGGCTGCTGCATATACACAACCTCTCTGTGAGCACGGGAAGCATTCAAATATGCTGCAGTGAAGTCAACCTGCCTCCATTTCAGATTGTAGATAGCAATAAGGCTTAGCACGATCTTGATCAGTGCTTCGGAGACCACAGGGGCATAGCAATCTTCCCGGTCATCTTTCTTTTGCTGGAAATTTCCACACACAACCCAGCGTGCTTTGAAGGTATTAACAAATCCGTAGGTGTTTGTTTTCACAGTGTACACCCACTTGCCAGGTAGAACGCTCGCACGTTTTGGTTTGAGTACCAGAGTGTATGTCTTTTGTGCATTCAGATCCTCGATTTGTTGAGCCATAGCAGCGTGCCAGAATTCCCAGTGAGGGGATTTCTGTGCTTATTTGTATGTGGTGGGAATAATGACATCCTTTCCATGAAGGGGCTTATCATTGAACATGATGATTGGTTTGACAGGAGCAGTGACGGCGAGGGCTGCTGGTCCCTCGGAATCAGTTCTCGAGGAAGCAGGCGCGGCTTCAGCATCATTAACAGATCCCGCAGATCTCTGTCTAACACCCTCCTCCCCGTTGTTACCACCTTCCTCCGCACTTGTTTTCTCGTGACGATCGAGTCGTGGTCGCTTCTTCTGCATTCTGGCAATCGATGCACGCTCGACGGAAAGGAGGGGTCGATTCGGGTCGGAGTACCGCTCCGGAGGGCATCCCTTGGTTCGGCGATGTGATACTCGTCGTGAAGGGGGTGGGAGGGTTGGATCTGGTGTAGAACTGACTGAGATAACTTCTTTGGTAACAGAAGCAACTTGATCATGCGATGATGATGATGGTGAGACTGGCGCTAGCACTGGAGGTGGCACTAGAGATGGGTCTTTCTCAATAGACATCTGGATCACCGTCTGCTGATTCGCTCGCTGATCTGTCTGCTCGCTCACTTGCTCACTCTCTTCCCTGTAAAGGCGTAACTGATCTGGTGAAGGGAATGGAAATCGGTATTCCTGAGGAGAGCGAGGCCTATCTGGCGTGTGGTGTGAGGCAGGAGCAGTAGCAACAGCAGGGGTAGGAGTAGGTTCAATAGATGTAGATCTGTTTGAAATCCTTTCCTCAATGCGCTCAGTTTCTTGGCGTATATCCTGCCATTCATTGCTCATGGTCTCGATATCTTCCTGTAGTCGATGTAGGCGTTCATTCAGTATAGCTCTTCGTTGCTCGTCGCCACTGTCTTCTGTAGCGCGCATCCGCTGAGGTTGAATAACCTCCTCAGTAATTCTCTGCAAAGGTGTATGCGCACGTAGCAAAGTGGGTCGAGTCCGGGGACGAGAAGCAGCTGTGGACCTGTCGAATAGGTGTGTGCTCGAGGGTATGTGCAAAGACGGTGCTTGTTCAATTTGTCGAATCTCTCTTCGGGGAATGATCCCGGGAGTCGTCTTGTAACTGGAGATGCTGTCTGGCAGAATGGTCTGTGAAGGCTGTGCCGGAGTAGCTTCTCGGACCTGTGGTCGGTCTTGCTGAATTGTTGACTGTGGTTTTGCTTGCTCGCCCGAGCTAATGAATGAAGTTTGATAAATTCCTGCATTTCCAGGATTGTTGGGAGCCTTCGGAGGGCCAGGGGGAAGTGTTATAGCCCCTGTTTCACCGTCGTCATGCTCGTCACTAGGTTTGTGGAAAGTAACATCACGAGATCTCTTTATCTCCTGGTTCACGGGATCCCAGATCTGGTAAACATGACCGCCATCCCCCTCATAGCCGATGAGGTAGCCCTTCCAGGCGCGGGGTGCGGCCTTCCGAGATTGCACTCGCTTATCTTTCGGAATGTGCACATAGGCAGTGGATCCCTATGGCCGTAGATGCTTGAGAGTTGGCTTGGTATTTTGAATGTAAAGAAGCTCACGCCAGAGGGTGATTGGTGATTTACCGGTCTCGCTGTTTGCAAGACGGTTCACAATGTAGATAGCAGCTTGGTGAGCAAATGGCCAGAGCGTTTCATCGAGTCCTGAGTCAACGATCATGGTCCTTCCAATCTCATTGATATAGCCACTATACCATTCGGCTGTGCCGTTTGGTTCTGCAGTGTACGGAGGAGTGAGCTCAAAGACGAACCCACGTTTCTTTCCCCACGTAATGAATCTTTTGAATTCGGTGCCGTTGTCGAGGCGCCAAATACCGGGGTATCTACCTGTCAGCAGCTTCATTTCCTCGCAGAATTCTATCATGCGGGTAGATATCTCTTCCTTCGTCTTTGTGAAGATGCCTCTGCCTATCCTGGTAGCATCGTCAACGATTGGAACCCAGTACTTCTCTCCAGTTGGGCCTGGTGGAGACATGGTTTGTGTATCGATGTGGAACTTCCAAGCGGCATCCTGGACTCGAACCTGGGGTTCTCGGGAGACCTTCCTTCTCGATTTGGCAAGCAGGCAGGCTTCGCAGTCGATATCTAAACAACTTGGCATTTCAAGGTCTTCAACCATAATAGCATCCTTGATTGTTGCAGACATCTTAGCCTTACCGACGTGTCCGAGACGGCGGTGAATTTCCATTACGGAGAGCGCTCGGAATACAATTCCATCATTATTATTAGTGTCTTCTTCGTCACTGGACTCTGTGTCACAAAGTGAGGATTCGTAACCTTCGTCACTGCTAGAGAGGTCTTCGTTTTCTGTTGGTTGGCGTCCTCCATCGTCGTTGAATGGGCCAACAAGGTAAGGGACTCCTGGCGCAGTGTCTGTAAGACCGAATAAAGTGCCGTCTTCTTCTTCGAGGCATTCATGTCTTAGGTTGTGAAACAAATTCCAGTCTTTTCTTAGACGTTCTGTGGATAGTATCCTACTATCCATTATGGGGCTGTACCAGCCTGCAACAAGCACACTTTTGATGATGCCGTTACGGTCTTTGGCTTGGACGAGGATCATGCCTTTACCCTTTGTGATGACACGCTCGCCAGTAACAGCACGATATGCGTATGCATGTGTGGCGGGGACAGGGTCATAAGTGAAGAAATCGCCATAATAGCTAGTCATTGTTTCTCTGGAACCTGAATCCAGCAGCCATCTTTAGTCGACTTTGCCAGTAGCCATCGCTGTGATAGCCATTCCACAAGAGCCGTCTTGCTTCTTCTTCGCAAGAGTATATGCCCACACACCCCTGTGAAACTTCCAGTCTCCAACAATGTTGTCGGCAAGGTGGTAACAGTTCTTGGCATTGTGGGGACCGAGTCCACAGAAACTGCAGTTACCGTTGTCATCCACTTGCTTCTCTGCTTCGCGCTTTTCCTTCGCGTATTGGTGAATGTCTTTGCCCTTCGGGGGTGCTCCACGGAACTTCTTTCCGGAGCTATTGTTGTCAGACTGTTTCTTATGATCGTCCTCGGAGGCACGAGGGGTTTGGCTTTGTGGTTTGTCATCTTCCTGTTTAGCAGTTGTCGAGGGTCGCTTCTTCTTATTGTTGTTACGGCTTCCTCGGGCAGCAGCTGCTTCGCCGGATTCGCGAGTGTCAGATTCAACTTGCAGGTCTTTGCAGAACTCATCGAATTCGTCGCGAGTAATGGTCTGCTTCCTGCTGATTTGTTCAATGATAAAGTTCAACTTCGGTGATTCGTTGCCGAGCTGATCAATGATTTGAATAAATGCTCCAAGTGGTGGCGGAGCAATCTTGCGCTTCTCGAGGATCGCTAGATGTCTCCGGAAGGCAGTGATGTAGTCTTTAACGGTGCCGAAACTGTTTCTTTTCAAGTGAAGGAACCTCTTTCCATCGAGGATTGTTTGGTTGATTAGATTGCCGCCACGCAACGCACGAGTGATCTCCTTCATCAAAACATCGGCGTACATGTCGTGCTCTTCATCTTCTTCTTCTTCACTGTCTAACAGTTCAGCGTAACCATGTGTACCCATACCGAGTGTAGGGCGTAACAGGTCTTTCAGATTTGAGTGTAAATGGGTGAAAATCCACCCGGAGACGGTGGTAGACCAGTAAGACCACTGTTCATAACCTTTGTCTCCCTTCTTGGGTCGTGGACGTTTGTGGTCCAACAGCTTGTGAAGACGCAGAGGACGGAGAACACAGTAAACTTCGTCATGCCAGTCTTCAACATTTGTACTTGTCTCCTCCAGCACTGAGATCTTTGTCAGAGTTACAGGACCGATGGCGGGTAATCCGACATCCTATGATTGTTTCTTCCTGCGTTCTGTGAGCTCAATAGTGTTGTCAAGTGGAGGAGGTGGCGGGCGCGCGTCTTGGGTATCAGATCCCGCCATCTTGATAAAAGTAAGTGTTCTGTAAACAGATAAAACAAAGTGCTAGTGGTCCAGACTAGCAGGATCTCAGAGGAAACGAAAAGAGAGGCTCATAACCTCATGGAGATCATACAAGGGGCAATGGAATATGAAGATATTGAATATTGTATTGCGGACGGAGGAGAGAAGGAGAGAGAGAGAGAGAGAGAGCAAGAGATATCTATCTATCTACTCCATGGGAGACTATCCCAATGTGGGATGTCACCTGACATCCCCAACATAGTAGCACCGCAGAGTAAACTGCAACGACCGAAATGCATCTTTTTGGAAGTTATCTGTTTGAGTGGGAATAGACAAAATAAGAAACCATATAGGCTGACAGGAGTTGTACAATGCTATATAAAATTTGTTTCATTGCTAAGTCCTATTACGAAAATTCCAAATTAACGCCCTAGCTCTGTAAGGATAAGAAATTCTATCCAATTACTCGGCGTAGGGATAATAAAAACAGTGCTGCTAGAATTATATAATACAAACAGCTCTTCTGCGCTCATTGGTCACCGATCCTTGTTACTGCGATCCTATATTAGCCACCGCGACTGCGACACTATCTCAGAATCCTGGCAGAATTGATAATTAGCTTTGGTTGTAGATGTGAGCTCTAGCTACTTGTCGGCTATAACAGCCTTGATGGTTGGGGTAGATTTTATTATCGGTTATCGTGGCTGCCTAATAGACCGTGTCCCATTTACCAGGGAACAGACGGCCCATATAATATCCAATGTGAACGGAATTTTACGCCCCGTTTGGTGATTAAGATGTTTAGCGCAATAGGGCTCCAATAGGAAATGGGGCTCTAATAGGAAATGAGGCTCTAATAGGAAATGGGCCGAGATTCCGGGATAGTGAAATATAAAGAAGAAAATATGAGATTAGCTCTTTGATTTGTCATTCATTATACCATTAAACGGTTTAGAGGCAGGTCGTCAGTGTAATAAAAGGTTTGGAATGGGCCGGCAGCTTCCGGGCCTCCTTTAGGTAGTGATCTCTATAAACCTTATAACCGGGTCGTCGAACCCAGCCACCTGGCGGTGTCCGGGTTCCCGGGTCTAATTGCATCCCGGGTCTAATTGCATTTTTGTCCACCAACACCAACTAATTTATTGAATTTAAATAGCATCACCTTCTAAATCAACACAATAAAGATCATCTATCCATTCCCGGGCCATTTCTGCACTATCATCATCCTCAATATCACCCGGGTTTTCAATGTCGCCGTCGTCAATCGCTTTTAAAATAGCTGCTTCCCGCCAGGCTTTCTTAGATCTGTTGAACATCTGTAGTCTTTCTCGGTCGGCACGGTCGGAGATGTGTTTTTTACAGTCCTTTACTAAACGAGGGCCTAGTTCAGGCAGCCTACGCTTTGTTTTAGCAGTGTTGGACTGCTTTTTCCGTCGTAAAATGCGCACATTGTCCTCCGCGAATTGAGCACCAACCTTAGTAAGAGCGAGTCCACCGGCTAAAATCCGAGTAAGGCTATCCCGGATCTTCGGAGAAATTGTAGTATCGTTTCTTATATGCTTCGCAACCTTGTTACTCGCTTTTCGGAGTTTTTGAACGGTCGTAGGTGGTGAATTTGGTAGTGAACTTGATGGTGGGGGTGGTGTAGTTCCAGATATAATATCATGAACTATAAACCCTGGCATTTCGGGGAGATCGTTGTCCACCAATTTTAATTTTTCAAGGCCTTTGTCTGAATTAACTGGCCAAATCCCAGTTTCTCGGAACCCATGTCGAATTGTACGCTCGGTTAATGATGTTGTCCGCACTTGATGAATACCCGCGAAGAAATTGGCCTTAGATTTCGCATCACCACCCCAAAACGCAGTCTCGTTGTTATACTGGCGATAGTAATGTTTTAAAACCGAGAAAGGCGTATCATCGAGAGGCTGGCAACCATGTGTTGTATGTGGGATAAAGCAGTAAGGAATAATGCGTTTTGTCCAACAAAATTCAATGAAATCATAAGTCAGATGAGAACTATGATTATCCATTAAAAGAAGACGATATTCCCCCTTTTGAATCCGTAATGATGTGAATTCATCGAATACCTGAAGCCAAGCAAAACTAATAATTTCGTCAGTCCAGCCGTTCGGGGTTGGACAGATTGTATAGTTATCCGGTAAATCAGTGTCGATAAACCAGCTCTCCATATGGAATTGTCCCTTTACCAAAAACCACGGTGGCATAACCCAACCAGTAGCTGATACACATTCAATCCCGGTAAGCGATTCAGCTTGACCTCCGGTATTATTATGTGAATTTCCCCGGGCTGAAACGACCTTTTGAGCCTTTCCTTCGCCAATTCGAAACCCGGTTTCGTCGAAATTGTATAGATTTCTCGGTTTAATATTGTAGTTTTTGATCGTAATTTGTAGGCGATCGTACCAAGAGATAACATAACCAGCATCTGCGGCTTCGAATCTTGCTTTCTCAATTGGTTTTTGATTAAGATGTTCAAAGCGTGGTGGTAGACGAGCGATAAAGTCGTAAGCCCAGTTTTTACCGAGTGTCCGAGAGGGGTCATAGCGCCGGATGATTTGTAGCGCAGCACATTGAATTTGGGCAGCAGATGGTGGAGAATAAGCCTGATCTAAGGTATCAATCCATAGAATCAATGCCTTTTCTTGATCGGCTTCCAATGCTTTGTTGGGTGAGGTACGGTCGTTTCGAGACTTGCGACCTTTAAGCCGTCCTCTTAACATGCCGTAGCTAATGCCGAATTCCTCGGCGATGGCCTTGACATTTGGCTTATTTTTAGCATGGCAAGCTGCTAAGGCATTGGTAATGCGATCTTCCAAATCTGGAGACATAATATGAAGAATTGAGGGTGTAGTGAATTTTTAAAAATAGGTGGTTGGGAAAAAATGCAATTAGACCCGGGATGCAATTAGACCCGGGAACCCGGACACCGCGAAGGCGGTGGCCGCAGTTCGACGACCCGGTTATGGCTCAAATTTGAGTTTTGGGGAACAAGGAATGTCTACTATTACTTGATTCAAGATCTCGTACATTAGCGCTTCCTTAACGCTACGCTAATTTCCACAGATGCAGACTCGTTTGGGTTGACACGCCCGTCCATTATTTTTTCCAACCATCCTATATAGACTACTAGAACGGAAAAAATAACATTATTATGTGAACTTGGAGGAAATAAGATTGAAGAACCTCGCGTAGCACGCAAAATATCCTATCTAATATCTCAGCTCTTGGTCGAAGGTGTATTCGTGATGATTTTGATATTCGGTTCTTCTGACGAGCGAACAGAGGACCTAAATAACCCCCCATTTTCTTTGGGGAGTCGTTGAGACAACTGGTCTAAAGTAGACTGAAGATTTTGCACAGTCTGTTCCCGCGTATGGAGGATAGACTGAAGACAATTGATCGACTCTCGCTGACGGTGATTTTCTAGCAAAAGACGATCTATTGTTTCCTTATTATCGGCAGATCCGGAATTTTGCTTTTCTTAATTCAATCGATGTAACCATGATTCAATATTTGGGTATACCTTATTGAGACGAGACTTAAGCTCCCGCACTTTGTCCCTTTCCAAGTGGAGACTCTAGGATAATGCTTGACAAGTTTCCGTCGCATGGCGTAATGAAACCTCAAGCTGCGATTTTTGATGCTGTATCCCAGAAATCGACCTTTTACAATAGAGGTGTAATTTTTGATACGCCACAGAATCGCTATTGATTCTGAGTTCTAAGCGTTCTTGGTAAAGCTTAGACTGTTGTTCTTGTCGCAAAAGCTTCTCTACCAAGAGGAAGACGTCGTGGTTATATGTTGCGGTGTCGATGTAGTCTTAATTAATGAATCAGCATATATATTACGTATTATGGATTGAATGTAGGCTTTACTCGACGAATAGTAGCAGGTGACGGCGCTACCTCTAGATTTTGATATTGGGTTCCGGAAGACATTTTTTTGAATAATTAGTTTAGCCTAAGAAGACCTAAAAAGTCGCCTCTTTTATCGGTTGCTAAACTCTTTAGGAGGTGATACAATAAAGGTAACCGTGGGCTGCCAGAACCCACTAACTTAGGACTGGATTCAGTGTCGCAGGATTTGGCTGGTGTCATAAGTTGTTTTTAGTGTCGCGAGTCAATGTCGGTGTCGCGGAAAGATTCACGCCGAGTTACGGAGACATTCTTTAGCCGCGGTGCGCCACGGGCCAGAGTTGGTCCGAGATAGCTACACGTATCGATACGACAACGAACGATATGCTGCCTACAAAACGGTTAGAGTTATAGCCGCCTATCCTTATCACAGAAATCGTCGGGTAGTCCTTCTTTTTCGGTATCACCTATAGATCCTTCATCCAACACTCCCATCTCATTAGATGACATGCTCGAGTATTAATGTCTATACTCTAGAAAATACACAAGTCTCATGTTTTGTGTCGTAAGTGGCTTTATATCGTCCCGATCAGTCTCACCTCTACTTATGTTATGGGGTGATAGAGCGCATCGCGGATAAGATCTGTATACTTCTAGAAAAGGGCGCTATAAACCTCCTTTTTTCTCTACAAGTTGTTTCCATACCAAGCTAAGGTCGAAGCCTCTCGTCTTTAGTTTTGACTACATATTCTACAAATTACAATGAGTCGATATGTTGGTCAACGGCTTGAACCTATATCCGAGGAAATTACTCCTACGGACCATCAAATCTTATACCTAGGAGGTATATCATCTAACCTAGAGAGACTACAGTCCCGGTTACAGCATTCAAAGCGACAATCTCTAGATTTGAAGTCCCAGCTCGAAGAAACTGCGTATCAGATGAGCTATCTTAGAGCCGAGCTTCAGTGGCATAAAGAGACCTAACAGATACTCCTCTAATTCCAAGAAAGCGTGTTTGATATCTTCACCTCCCTAGAAGATTCTCTCGCACGGGCAACAGCGCGCCTACATGAGTCGGAGCAGCAGTATCTAAGGCTTTAGGGATCCGAATCTAGCGGCGGAGCTAGGGGTTTTTTATAGATTTTGAAATGTGTAAGGACAACCATTGGACGTGAAGGAATTCTGAGCTATGAGATCTACCGGTTGTAATCTTAGTATAGTTTGGCTTCTTTTCGTCTCTTTTAGAAAATAACAGTGCATATTGTCGAAATTGAAATGTGCTAGTGATCAAATGCTAGTTATATATCTTGCTCATGGTAGCGACTTGCCAGTTCACCAAGTTCCTGCATTACCGTCTGCTCCCTCCTTATGACCTCTAGAAGATATTCATTGATAGTTTTGAATCTGGCCTCCAAGCATTCCGTTTCTTGATGCAATCTAGCCATACTGTCCTCCAGACTTTCTATTCGGTGCACCATACTGTCCAAACGGTGCTCTATACTTTCCAAACGGTGCTCCATATCATCGAAGCGGCTATTTAGGCCTTCGATTTTAGTGCCTAGCGTTTGAGAAAGGACACTAAACTGGCCTATCATACTCATAAATTGCTTTAAGGTGAGAGATAGCTCTGTATCCGTATGCAAGGTAGTGTCAGTCTCCTCGGAGACGTGCGTGCTAATTGGGGCCGACAAAAGCAATTCGGTTTGGCTATAAGATTCTTAGCTCTAGCTAGGAATTAACGTGGAGAAAATAGATACCTAATCCCATTTGATCGATAGTCGCATCTATCACCGTACGGCCCTATCATTAGAGGGGCCCTAGTGGGTTCGGGGCACCCTTCAGACTCAAAACATTCATTTCCTATGGCCAAATTGTGCTATTGAACGAAAGCATCCAGATTATTATATGAGTTAATGTTTTCTTGTGTATAGAATGTGGTCTCGTTAGTGTCAAAACATAGAGAGGAATCAGGGGCCTCCCACAGATTGGCAGGGACATTGAGTGCCATAGACCCCTTATAAGACATGTTTGAGGCAAAATAGAAGGATGTAAATTAGTTTTAGATGCCGGATACCGACTTATATTTCTTGCTTTGTTCTTAATCGCTTGGCTAATAAAGACTAAGACATGGCATACCCCGGCGCTGTTACCCCTGTTTAACTTTTGCCTCTTGGATTTGATGGAGGCCAGAGCGGCTCTTGACAAAAGTACAGTATAGTCTGGAATCCATACTAGTTAAAGTGGGCTAGGGTGAGAAAGGGGTGAGAACGAGGTGAGAATGCTTTTCTTTGATTAATTAATATCACCCTAGTTTTGAAACACGTTTGCCAAATGAAGGACTACTGTTAGCATTCAAATAATTCGCACCGTAAGGCACAAGAGAAGCATGTTTCTAAGTTTTATTTCATCATACAGAATTCTATAGACATTAGCTAGCTTGATGTTGGCACCCGTGAAGATTCTACGTTTGCAATCCAGGACCACGGCCGGCTGTAACGTGTGGTTTCCGAGTTGCGCGATCAAGACAACCAATATCCATCATTATGTGTATTCCTCGGCGGGAAAGCCAAGAGTCACGCTCTTCAGCAGCTCTACCCTCTGAACAATATAAGAAGGCATGAATCTGAGGCGCCAATAAAATTGCGATACGATGTCGCTTCCTTAGAAAGCCGCCGGCTAGTGCTATTAGCTGATGGTGAAATTCCGCACACCGACAAGTTTTACACTGCGAAGAGATTTGAGGCCGGCGTTAGCCATCCACTTTTGTGGAACAACTATTCAGCGGCCAAAATACTACTAGTACTGTGGTCGCGATTGATATTTGTCTTTATAGATGTAGTTTGCATCTTTATTGACGACGCTACCTATATTGAAGAGGTCGTGCACTTTCTAGTTAGCTGTTTGCAGCTTCGGTCTGCGTCCTCCTTTTCTTCGCGATATTTACCAAGGGTGATATTTATTTATGGCCCATCGGTGAGAAAAGGCGAGAGGGATATGTCTGATTTAGGATTACTTAACAGTGGAATCTAAGAGAGCGGATATAACGATCTATCTAGGGTGTTCTCTAGCTCTATATCTTTATACCTATAGGACCATAAGTTCTCCGATATCACAAAATTCCAACGCATCAAAGCGTTGATCATAGAACAAGTCGATGCCGTCTCTTCTATCCGACAAGCCCGGCCGAACGCAACGCATTTGAAGGCATTATTTTAATTAGCCATCCAACACACCTTGAAGGATATTTCTTATCCTTTCGATTTTGTGAAAGCAACGAGGAGGGATCGCCTAGTCAGTTGGTGCGCAGAATCGTATTTGGCGCATTACCTTGAAATCGGCCACCGCGCTAATCTCCCCCTCTCGGGATTGGCCCTAACAATTGCGTCAGCGCTTTTTATAGATTATTATATACCTAAGATGCTTGGTCAGTCCCGTGTTAACGTTTTATAGGCTGAAGCTGATATGAGATAGCTATAAACCCCGGCATGGTATTTAGAACGTTGTACCGGTCCGTTGTTATTACGGCGTATCGTATTTCCAAGGCACTATGGCCCGAGATATGTCCCGGGAAAGAAACTGATCTTGTTGAATCTAATTTTATGCGCTTATACGAGCGATTCTCGGAGAACGTAGTCTCCTCGGCGAATTTACGTAGAGAACAACTTAAGTGCTCTAGTGGTCAGTTATCTCGTATGCGAAGTAGTCGTATCTGTCTATTTTGTCTTCTGCGTTCTGCGCAACATGTTCTGGCATGTGGACATACAGTGTGCGACCGATGTGCCTAGATTTTCGGCAGGCCTACCTTAGGATTAGAGTATCAGTTCACTATTAAGGGTTGTCTCTGTTGCCTCTACTAGAGGCCGTTAGTGGTAGATGTTCTTCCGCCGACTATAAGCCCTACAATTCTTACTATCGACGGCGGTGGGGTTAGAGGGGTAATTCCGTTGGAGTTCCTGCTTCTGGTGCAGGAACATCTGCGCCCGTACGCGATATAAGACGTGGTAGATCTCGCACTCGGGACAAGTTCCGGTCAGTTAGCCGCCTCATGATGCAATTATGGTGTTGTCTAATTAGGAAACCTAATAAAAGATATTTTAGGTGGGCTTATCGCGCTAGGGTTATTCGCAATGAAATGGAATGTCACAGATTGCTCGGAGCGATTTAATACCTTAGCACGTTATATTTTCCGTAAAAGACGCCCTTCTGTTTTGCCTCTGCTGCTTCGCCAAGTCTTCGGCTTTATATCTATATTTGGGGACATGGCTAAATGGGTCTAGTGGCTTCTATATAACAGCTACTACGATTCACGTGTCTTCGATGCCGCCCTGAAAAGTGCTTTTAGTGAGCATCGTCGAATTTTTAGCGCCGCCCGAGACGATCCTCTTAGACCACGACGCTCCGGCCCGAAGGTTGGGGTGGTAACCACGAGCATTTCCAGGGACACAAGTACTTTTGTGATAGGGAACTTTAACGTGTCCTATGAGTCCCATGAGTCCCATAAGTCAAGGGATGGAAACGGCAAGTTCAATGTTGATTGTCGCCACGTATCCTACTAATGCCACTAGACTTCCGAATAATACGGCTAGATGATACACGAAATGAACCAACTATGTGGCGAATGTAGGCTTGATCCCGACATGCACCCCGCCTTCCACGGTTAGCGCTAACTAAACTTTAGAGCAAGAGCTACTGCCGCCGCCCCGTTGTAGGTCGATCCTATACGGTCTTTTGCCCGAGTGGAGCTAACCATTAGATCGCAAGCTTTTTTACGCCAGCGGATCTACAGGGAATCGGTTCCTTTTAAGACGGTGGACTAAAGTATAACTTTATAGGGGAAATTGCGCATTAGGTCTCACACCAAATCTGGCCTATAGCTATCGGGTCTATAAGAATGCTGTCTCTAGGTACTAGAAAAGCGCAGTCGAGTAATTAGACCCCGTATTTCCGCCACATTTTTCGCGACAGTTTTATACGCCGGGGTTTTGATACGTGGATGTCTACTATGGAGTCAGATAACGATTAGAGAAAGTGGCGGGGTCGTCTTAGTGATTCGGTCAAAAATGATAGTCACCGCCTAGACGTGCCTCTAGGAAACACACCCCACACTA
The DNA here is from genome assembly GCF_028829465.1 of Penicillium soppii. Classification (NCBI taxonomy): domain Eukaryota; kingdom Fungi; phylum Ascomycota; class Eurotiomycetes; order Eurotiales; family Aspergillaceae; genus Penicillium; species Penicillium soppii. The sequence continues at coordinate 4,622,847 of NW_026643235.1, read as the reverse complement.
TTAACGCTGTCGAGACCATAGAGGACTATCGCAATCTCGTTCTCCTCTAAGTCGGGAGTGCGCGAATGGCCTAGGATGCGGCAACTACACTACTCGTCTCTAGATTATTTTTTATTATCGGTTTATTGCTAGAAAATACTATAACTCTATTTTGGTGTCGCGGGTCAGTGCGCTGTAAAGGACCGGCTCGAAAGGTAATTTTGGCCCTAGAAAATCTTTACCCCGATAGGCTTAGCTATGTCTTAGATTGTGGATTGATCGACGATTTCGGGGGTCTAGACAGTCTCTGCCCCTTATGTGGATGCTATAACCACTCTATTTCTTTCTTAACCCGCCATCTGGACTACACGGTGAATATATATATACAAACCAAGTCTAAAAAGCGCTAGAGGATTAGGGGTTTCCCTGAGAGTGTGGCATCTTTTGTTTTAAGCTAAGGCCTACTGTCTTCGTTTGGTCATGATAACCATAGGTCTCCTTGCCGAGAACCTTACCAGAGCTATGATATAATCCGAACCTCTGCCAGGGGTCGGAGACGTAAGCGCGAATCGGGAGGCTCCGGGGAAATTTATCCTAGAAAACGCCCACTTATATAAACCGGTATTAAACCTGGAATGTATTTATAACGCGTGTAAAGGAATGGGAGAGAAATTTAGGATATATATATGAAATCATTTCCATCCGTGTGAATGCTCTATTATGTCGCTAACTTATAGAGTTTTGTTGCCTCTTTCTTATATTCTATATTAGTATTCGAAGCTATAGGTGGGCCCGATCCTAATAGGAACTCCCGAAACCAATTTAAGAGGCGATCCAAGACATTGAAAGCCAAAGCTCATAAGCTTGTCAAGCTCTGCGATATAAAAGTATACCTGGTCATTAGACTGCGGCAACATCCTCAATATCCATGGATATCCACATATCCTCTCCGCAGATTGCGGATATAGTATATCACCCAATATCCGCAATCCTTAATTTTGTGGATATGGTATACCACCTAATATCCTCTGGATATTTGAGGATATCTAGTGGATATCAAACAGGCCAAACATGCCTAGCCTCACGACTCTTTTAAGTATGTATAATTTATGCAGTTTCCTACGTATTTTTAATGTAATCATAGTGTAATCATTAACTTTCAAGATTTTAATTTAGTAAATAAAATTCCGTTATCTCCATATAATATCAACTACCTTAAATCAATCTGAAATCCATCAGGTAACCTAGGCTGCTTTCGAATTCGTCCTGACCGTCCTAGCATACTCTTATCTATTGGCATTTCTGGAAGGTCATCGTCATCTTCATTAAGAGATTCAGATAATCGTTTCTTTGATCGCTTACGCTGCACTTGCTTACTTTGATCATTATTCCTCTTATCATCTGAATCATTATTGCAGCTCCTCTTCTGTTGTGTGTCCTGTATGCTAGGCTCTTGATCCTCCTCTTCGTTGTCACTAATTGGCTTAAGAGTTTCAAGATAGAGCATTGGTTTCCGAGCTTGGTCTAATAACGCAGCTTCCCTAATAGAGAGATACTCCTTAATAACCTCTATCTCCTTCTGCTCAACGTCAAAATTAGTGGCGAATTGATGGAGTATTAATCCTCGGATGGTACTTGGTTTCAATTGACCGCGACGATAGTGGCAGATATCGCGAGCGCAATTGAATAATCGCTTAACGCCTGCACCACTAGCTAGGATCGAGAGAATATCCCGTGCTATCCTCGTAAGGATAGGAAACTTAAGCTTATAGTCTTTCTAGAATGCTCTTGGCTTCTGAATCTTAATCCCGCGGGTAAGATACCTCGCGATCTTATCATCTTTAGGCTTTAAGAGCTTATCCTAGGGCTGGTTTTGAGATGTATAAGCAGTATCTAGATCACTATATTCATTATCCGGGGCCTCTCTCGTGGTATCTTGTAAGACTGTATTATCTGAATCACGGTGAAGTATCTCTTTATATCGTTGAAACTCTCGCTTGAGAACTTTATAATAGTGATTAATATAGTTAATATCACCTTGCCAGTCTGACGATACGAAATATCGAAGTTTCTTTGATGGGCAAAGGATTGTCGCGAGTGCATAGATATCGCCATATGATTTATAATCAGTCGCAGTGTAGTACTTTAAGAGCTTCCGCTTAGCAGTCTAAAGAGCCTGGAGCATATGCTTCTTTTAGATAACACCTTTATTCTTTAACTTACACTTAGCTTTATCTAGATGAGAGAAAAGCTTATTATAAATACTATAGATGTTGTGTGTGGTAACATCCCTAGTCTTTGATAATATAGTGGTGAAGTTAAAGAAAGGCTTTGTGAGAAGAAGAAGATATTTAATCTGTCGCCACTCTTCTTAATCAAGTTTAAAGTGTAGATACTGATAATCTATATAATACTGGTCATAGAATGGTTGTAACCTTTTAGCACGATTAAGCATTATAAAGGTTGAGTTCTATCGGGTTTGGACATCCTGAATAGGAACTAAACGAGGCTTATTAGTTTAAAGAGCCATAAATGACTCCCGGCGTTATAGGCTCGTATTAATAAAGACCGTAAGACCTCGGATCTTAGACTTTCTTATTAGAATAAACTTAGAAGCCTAAGGGAGATAGAGGACTGACCTTCTTTAAGGTATCTGTAATTTGCCGACTTAAGCTAGATTGTTTAGTCTGGAATGAATGTGTTCGCTCGTTAGGCCACTCTAGTTCAATCTCTTTATTAGGTGGCGTTATTTTTAGCTTCCTAAGAAGCTTATTTAAGCTTAATTGGATCATATGCGTAATACACGGAACTCGGAAGATTAAGGTATCTAGTTGGCTCTGCGACTGAATAGTCTCTTGGATGTTCATCACTAAGGTATTGTTATTAGTTACGTTATCTGTTGTCACAGATAAGACACGATTAGTGATTCTATAATTGTTTAAGAGCTGAGTAACGGTCTTACTTAGATTTTTACTAGTATGAGACCTATAAAGATGCTTAAATCCAAGAAGAACTTTATAATAATTCTAATCCTGATTAAGAAAGTAGCCTGTGATAGCCATAAAAGCTTGCTAAAATGGCGATGTCTAGTAATCAAGCGCTAGTGAAAGGCGACTCCTATCTAGAAGTCTTCTAAGAATCTCCTTCTGGTCATTTTTGACTGTAGAATCAAGATAACGTCGTATGCTTCGCGCGGATAGTATATCGATCTTGCTTTGAGCTTGTTGAATGACCTCTACTAGGTCCTTGAATTGGGTATACTCCACGATTCGGAAGGGTAGGTAAGCCGTTGAGATAAAGTCTAGGATCGCTTTAACGAGACGCTCCTAGGAGAAAGGTTAGTGTTTTGGGATCGATGGCTTTAGGATAATTATCAAGATTAGTAAAAGAGATATTAAAAATCTTAATAATAGAGTAATATACCATCTTTCTTAGTAGCTGATTAACCCTCTAAGTAACTGGCTTCCGAGTATAGGTGCCTACCTTAATATATGCATTCATCGGTGATGACCTAGCACGGCGATATCTTGGATGAACAAGGGTATAGAGGCATAATATACATATAACCTTTAGCTTGCTAGTCTTCTTATATGCAACCTGATTGAAATTGTCCTAGACACTTGAAGTCTTTTTCCTATCCTAACGGATAGAGTCTTGTATATTAGGTGTTAATCCAGACTCTGTAGTTAACCACTAACTTATAAAGCGCTTACGAGATTCTTCTATCTCGCTACTAGGCTTAGAGGAATAGAGGACCTAATACTACTAAAGAGGGAGGCTAACACGCGTAAGCGAGAGGGGTGTAATCGGAGATGAAATTTGAGACGTAGATGTTAATAGAGTTTGGCTGCTAATAAGCTTAGAGATATCATCTGAATAAAGAAGGTCGGTATTTAGACCTAGATCTGAATCAGCGCAGAAGGAGTAGTGGGATTGAGATGCTTGTGAGTAAGACATGGTGTACTTGATCACTATGTCAGAGAGAGAGAGAAACTTATATATAGAACGAGCTGAAAATATCAGAATTATGGCAAATATGCTGTAACTCGTAAGTTGCGGGTGCGTACTTGACATCTCTTACTTTTAATGGCGATGATTGGCTATTACTAATCACTGGTGTGGATATTTAAGGATAATTGAGGATATATTGTGGATATCCGCATGGATATCCTTGGATATCCTCAACCTTGCCGCTATATTCACTAAGTCCGCTGTTAACAACATTAGAGCTTCCGACCGGTAATCTTCGAGAGAATCTATTTAGAATCATTATATACTTGAAAGTTAGGCTTAGATCATTAATTTAAAGCTAAATTAACTAAATTTGACCGGGAAATGGCGAGTTTGGTTAAATATACTTAGTTCAGCTGAGAGATGCTATACTTCTTCTATGAGTAAATATATATTTCCATAGTAAAGTAAAGTGAAATAACAAAAAATCATGGTTTCCCCCTAATACACTTTGAAAATAAAGATTGATGCTATAAGTAATAATAAAGCTAATAAATATTGGTTAATATATAGGTATTACTTAATATTTCATTAGGAAATAGGATAAATAAGGGTAGTAGTATGGTCAGGACCAAACCTATGTATCTTTTGTTCTGAAAAATAAATTAATAAGCTGTATAAGAGGCATATAACGACCCCTAAGTAGATAATCAAGCGAGAGTTATGCTAGTGCGGATATCCGCAGAATATCCTCATATCCTCGCGGATATCCATGGATATCCTTATTGAGGATATGGTATGAAAGTAATATCCATTATCCTCAATTTGCGGATATGGTATTGAGCCTAATATCCAATGGAGAGGATATGCCGCAGTCTACTGGTCATTAATCATTAGCGAGAATCGTTCGTCTATAACATAGTCGATGATAGATCGTGGCCCCCTAGTGATGAGAAGCTAGTGAGTAAGACAACGCTCAAAAGATGTTCTATTTAGCTGAGATACTGGTAGGAACAGTAGTATCCTAATTTAGACCGATCGAGCTTTAGTAAGGTCGAAAGCCTTCGGGAAAGCTCCGAGAGTGACTTGTCTCGGCTCACTCGGTATTTCGCCGCCAGATCGAAGGAGTTTCGATTTTTAGAGGATTTCTATAGGGACATGGATCCAGCTCATGTTGTTGCTGATGAAGAGGCTTCGAAGATCATATCTCGCGAGCATGATCATAGCAAAAGCCATGACGAGAATATAGATTTTACAGCATTCTAATCATGAAATTTGTGTGCAATTTTTATATTTTAGGATAACCGTAGATTGGTAAAGCTCGTAGCTGTTCACGAATCGTTCTCTAGGCCAAGTAAAAGTCTCCGAAGGATTGCCTCCCATTCTATTCAGAGACGTCTTCATTTGTATAGAGTATTCAGGCGTCGATCGGCCTACAAGCGGTATCTCCAACTCTTATAGGAATAGGTAGGCTAAGCCTCGCCTTCGATGAACCTCCCGTTTGAGGTCTTATAGCATAACTACCCTAAAATCAATGATAGCACCAACCTGGTAGAAATAAATCTTTGGTAGCAAGTGTATTATTGTGGTGACCGAGAGTATCGTCGGACGCTTTCCTCTTACTGGCGACTTGCAGATTCGGATATTAGTTAATGCTGCGACACTACAAGTGTTCACCCACTATCTCCTTATGAATTGAACCTAAAAGGATCCGATATGTTACGAGCCAAGTCTTGATGAAAAAGAGTGCATTCAACTAGAATACTAAACATGGGGAAAGAAAGAAAGAAGAAAGAAAGAACAACACGCTGAAACAATTAAGGTAGTGATGCCTGAGGCCTCCAATCAAACAATGTAAAACACGAACTACGAAAGGCGGTGGAACACGGCAGAATCGGTTCAGGATCATTGATCCTGAATTCTTCGTGACAACCCCCTTGCGAAATTGCATTCAGTCCCTGAATGCTTGCTGGTCTATGGAAACAGGCATATTATCGTCGGGGTGATCATCAACCACTTGCTCATTTGCTGATGCAGTTTCCCATTCATGCAGACGCTTTGGTGGTCCAGGTTTCGAAGGGTAGCGATCATGGAATTCCCTCAGTTTCACAGGTGCATGCTTAAAGTTCCCGGCGGGATACCATTGTAGATCGACATCATGACCGAGCCAATCGACCCGGTATCGCAGCTTTCTGTAATACAGTTTGGAGTCCATGATCTTGTTAACTTCCCATTCGTCAGTTTCACCGACACGTAGTGGTGGTGGTGGATCGGTATGTTGACCACGTAAAGGCTCCGTTGTAGCTGCTCTTCGCAGTTTGCTGGCATGAAACACGGGGTGTACCTTGATAGATGGGGGCAATTCCAATTTGAATGAGTGGCCCACTTTTTCCATAATCTTGTATGGTCCACTGGCCATGTGAGAAAGCTTCCTGCTCGGTCTGTCTTGTAACCAATCCTTTGTTGTCACGAAAACATAGTCATTCACATCGAAATCCACTTCTCGGCGGTGCTTATTTGCCTGCTGGATCTGCATTTGTTGAGACTTTATAGCTTGTTGTTTTGCTTCTTGCCAAATATCGTGTAATCGAGTGAGCATATTCGATGCCTCGCGCTCGTTGGTTGTTAGTGTCGCTTGATCTCTCCAATCGAAAGATATGATAGGTTCGTAGCCACGTTTAATGAAAAAAGGTGATTTCTTCGTTGTGTCCTGCGGTAAGATTGATGCGGCGAAGTCCACCATTGGTAGACACTCTAACCAATCATCCTGGTTATGTTCAATGTAGGGACGTAGTCTTTATGCCATATATTGATTAGCAATTTCACTCTGTCTATCAGTTTGCGGGTGGTAAGCTGTTGATAGCTTCCTCTGAATACCAAGAATTCGACAGAACTCGGTCCAAAATTCTGAAACGAACTGACCACCTCTGTCTGAAACAATTGAGGACGGAATGCCGGAGATACGGATCACATTGTCAATAAATAAACGTGCCATCTTCTTTGCATCAGTGTCTTTATGGCATGGGATAGATATCGGTCTTTTTGTAAGGCGGTCTATAATAACGAATACTGCATCAAATCCATGTCGGTCCTTTAGGAATGATCGGAAATCTATTGTAAGATGCTCCTATAGTCTTTCTAGGATTTCTAAGGGGTGAAGAAGTCCAGGGGTTCGATCTCTCCAGGATTTTGTCCGTTTGCATACTAGACAGTTATCGACATACCTCTTCACATCGGTTGCCCAGCTAGACCAGTGGTATCTTGCTAAGACTAACTTCTTTAGCTTCTCAATGCCGGGGTGAGCAACCAATGGTTGTCGATGTAGCTCGTCTAATAAGCGAGCTCGGAGGTCGTCCTGATCGGGCACTTCCAAATTGCCATTGTGAAGCAGAAGTTCATTGCTAATAGTCCATACCGTACTACCCTTTCGGGCCATTTCCCGATATTCTTCTAGTTCCGAGCTAGTCTTGTTGGCATGTTTGACACGATCCACAATTGAATCCGTAACTTGTAATGGGGCGACCTGTGTTAATGTCGATAGGGATTCGAAATGACTTTCCGGGAGTAATGCGAACTGTCGACCAGTATCTTGACAAGGTGTATCCTTCCGGGAAAGGACATCTGCGACCACGTTTTTCTTACCCGGTCGGTATCTGATCACAAACCTAAATTGGGAAAGTAGCTCACTCCATCGGACTTGTCGTTAATTCATTTGTCGAGAAGTCATAAAGTATTCCAGTGACTAGTGATCCGTTAAAATTTCAAAACGCTCGGGTCGGGATAATCCTTCAAGTTCAGGTCTCCATTCCTGCAAGGCACGGACAATTGCCAGCAATTCTTTGTCTCTGATTTCATAGTTCAGCTCTGCTGCTTGCATCGTTTTCGAGAAGAAAGCCACTGGATGCCAGAAGTCATCGTCTTTGTAGTACTGTGTGAGCACTGCACCGACCACGTTATCCGAGGCGTCAGTTTCAACCCGGGTAAGTCGCGCCGGGTCATAGTGTCGTAACACTGGAGCTGTAAGGAGTCGATGTTTCAACTGCTAAAAGGCTGTTTCACATTGCTCAGTCCATAGAAAGGGGACATCATGCCGAGTCAGGTAGTGAAGGGGCTTAGCAAGCCTGCTATACCCTTGAATGAATCGTCTATAGAAGTTACAGAATCCTAAAAATGACTGAATGCCCTTTACCGTAGTTAGGACTTTCCATTCTTGAACCACTCTGATCTTCTCTGGGTCTACTGAGATGCCGTCGGTGCTCACAATAAACCCGAGAAACTTGGTTTGCTAGACCGAGAATTCACACTTCTTTAATGCCACCTGTAGCCCTGCTTCCTAGAGTCGTTTCAGGACTTCTCGGACATGACGATGATACTCTTTAATTGTGTTGCTGTAGACAAGAATATCATCCACAAATGCTACCGCATATTCGTCCATACATTCGCGTAGAATGTCATTTATGAACCTTTGGAACGTTGCAGGTCCGTTGGTCAATCCAAAGGGGACCACTCTATATTTGAAGGATCCATATCGAGTTCGGAAAGTGGTAAGATCCTCGGCTTTAGGTGTTAGACGAATCCGGTAGAAGCCTTGCTAGATGTCCAGTTTAGTGAAGAATTTCGCCTTGCTTGTCCGTTGTAACACCTCGTCAATCAATAGGAGCGGGTAACAGTCTTTCTTTGTGAGTGAGTTCAATTTCCGGTAGTCCACACAGAAGCGTAGTCCACCACCGGGTTTCTTAACCATCAAGATTAGTGATGCAAATGGTGCTGAACTTGGCACAATGAATCCTTTGTCGAGATTTGCCATAATATATTTCTTTGCTTCTTGCAATTCGTCAAGTGAAAGCTTGTATAATGGACAGTACCCTGGCTGTGCCTCCGCTTTAAGTATGATATCATGATCAACACCCTTTCGGTGCGGAGGTAGTTTATCTGACTTTCTTTTTAAGAAAACTTCTGCTAGGTCCTGATACTCTGTCGGCAGTGTCGCTCGGATCTCATCTATCTCTAGATCTGATAATGCTAATGATGATTTGATATCGAGGATGTGATCGATTTCGGTAAGCGAAGTGGAAAATACTTCAGTGCGTTTATCAGAAAGTGATCTTGCCTATAGTCTCTGATATGCTATAGGACCGATGATACTAATATTTAGTGGACAGTTGAACTCAGATATATTCAGTAGTAATGGGTCGTCATTCCTCAGATTTCTCTGCATTTTCTCGAGGTTTGCTCTCTGCCATTAGTGATCTTGATGCTTCCGTGGTGAAAGGTCAATGCTTTGTTTAAGTAGCTTGTCTCGTCGGTCTGCATCTGCTTGATACGTACTAGCGGTGCTTGTTGGAATAGGCTTCTTGAGTATCGTGATCGGAGTGGGAAGGGAAACCTGGTTGCATACTTCTTCAAACAAGGTTGGTTCATGTGGCCAAATCATTCGACGACGGCGACAGTCGAGTAAAACGTTATGTTGCGCTAGCCATATTCGTCCAAGTATCAAGTCGTGTTTTCCAAGATCTGCTACTAGCATAGGTACCTGCTAGTGGACATGCCCTTCAATGCACATTGAAAGAATAACTGCATGAGTGATAGGTCTAGCTGGCTTACCATCAAATCCATTCACTGGGCACTGCCTTTCTAACCTCTGAACTCGTAGACCTTGCTGTTAGCATAGCAAAGCTACTAAAGCTGTGTCGATGAAAATTGAACCATCTACTCCGGTATCATATAGTGCTGAAATAGAAAAGGAACGTCTATTGATCATGAGCTCTGTGTTAAACACTAAACTATCATATGGACTTCTAAGTAACTTCTGTAAATTCAACGAATAAAGTGACACCTTTTTTCCGCCTAGGAGGGAGACTTCGCCTAGGCAGGTGCTTTTCCCGAATCCTGATTTTCAAATTCTTCCAGTTCGATGCGAGGAGAGGGGTTGCGAGCAGGAACTTGAGTAATTGCTGCAGTGGTTGCTGGACCTGTCTTTTTGGGACAATCACGAGTCATATGGCCTTGCTCCTTACAGTTGAAACAACGTCCTTCTCTCATCAGTGTTTGTCTTTTAGTAAATAGCAACGGAGTGAATCCTGAGTTTTCTTTCTTGATTCGAGTCGTGGAGGTTGAACCTGTCGACGAGGAAGTGATATTGTTTCCGGAACTGGAAATTCGTGCTCGGTTACCAGATCGTGATTCTTGCTGAACGTTGATGTCGTAGGACAGACTGATACAGATCTAGACAAATTCATCGAAAGATACTGTGTTCTGATTCTTCTGGAGCATCACCTAGGTTTGTAGCAAGTATGGAAGCATAAGATAAAGATCTTGCTTGCGGTTTTCGATTGGAATACATGCTTCTTCGGCAAGCTGCATAAAGCTAGCCAGAAAATCGGTAAAGTTCTCCTTTGGCTTCATTTTCAATTTGTGGAACTGAGTGTATGCCTCGGCCTTCCTGTTTAGGTTGGCAAACACTGTTTTCAGGTGTATGAGAATATCTTCTGCATCGGTGTAGTGAGTAGCTGATTCAGGATCCATTCTTGGTGCGATATGTAACTGTGCCTTTCCTTCGCAACGGCTTTGGACATATATCATTCGGTGGATCGGATCGGGGTAATGATCTGCATTAGCAAGCAGCTTCTGTCGGATCACTGTTTGCCAGGTTTCGAAGCGAACTTCCTTGCCATCACTTAGCATAGGAGCATCAGGCATCTTGGTCGTTTTCTAAACACGAGGGATTGTAGCTACAGCCTCCACAATCGATGCGCTGCGCTGGTGGTTTCCTGATTGTAGCAGCTGGTATGCCATCTCATTTCTAGCATCCACTGCCGTCTTTTCTTTCTCCTTTGCGATCATCAGGTGAGCAATCGCTTCCTCACGTTCTTCATCAGCTCGCTCTCGGAGCATGACGCTTTCTTCAAGTTCTTTGCTAATAGCATTCTTCCTGATTTCTAGCTCGTTAAATTTGACTTCAAGCTCTTTGTACTTCTTGACCATTATTTCGAAGCGCTGTCGTGCATCCTGCCGAGCGAGAGTGTCGCGTACCGCTGGTGAGTTTAGATGCGAATGAACTAGACTAGCACCGGTGCTTTGGCTTCGTCCTCGTATTGGTGACGAAGGGTCGGAGGGAGGGAGTTCAATCGAAGTCGGATCATGTGTGGTCGTTTCTTCTTGATCATCGCTGTCAGCGAGTCTCGTTTGCTGGCTCCGAGTCATGCGGGGAGTCTTCTTCTTCGAATCAGCCATTCTTGCTGCTGATTGGTCGGTTCTGTCGATCTTTCGGTTCGGTTCGGAGGTCTTGGCTCTACGATGCCAAGGAACGCGAAGTGGGGCTGAGCAGGGCTGAAACCAATCACAATGATGGTTTGTACAGTCGTGCTGCTCAGTAAAGTGTTTTGGTGATGTTTAGTATTATGTTACGAGCCAAGTCTTGATGAAAAAGAGTGCATTCAACTAGAATACTAAACATGGGGAAAGAAAGAAAGAAGAAAGAAAGAACAACACGCTGAAACAATTAAGGTAGTGATGCCTGAGGCCTCCAATCAAACAATGTAAAACACGAACTACGAAAGGCGGTGGAACACGGCAGAATCGGTTCAGGATCATTGATCCTGAATTCTTCGTGACACGATATAGAACTTACGGAATGGAGCCAAGCACTAAGCGACAAACTATTTTACCAAATCAATTGTGGTTAAAGAGAGGAATTGTTAATGCGAAGGAATCCGAGTTCAATAGAAGAGATAACGATGTGAAGCAGGATACTAGGGGAGAAGCAAGCCCGCCGAAGAAGCCCGTCGAGAAAAACCATTTACACCGAATAGGTGTTCCTATCAAACCAAGCGAAAAGAGTGTATCTCATGCCCTTTCTAAGCAAAGCCCACTCGACAAGTTTCACAAATCATACAACATTGACTAGGCTAGAACAGGAATAATAGCCTTAAAAGACACTAAGAACCTCCCTATATGTCTGATAAAGTGCCGTGACGCTAGAAAGATGCGATCTATTCGAGGACTGCAATTTGCTAGTCACAGAAACATTCTATCCTTGATTGATCACTTCCAATCTAGGGATAAACTTCATTTGGTCTACGAGTATGAGCATTTGGCGATCAGTCTTGGTTGTGTTGCGGGAAATGTTCAATTCAGCGACGCAGACATAGCGACAGTTTGCAAAGAGATCTTAGAAGGGCTTAAATTTATTCACTCGGCCTTAAAGACTTCATATGGCTTGCTAGATTTCAGCAATGTCCTTCTTACTTGGTAAGGCGAAGTCAAGCTTGGTATGTCTCGAGCTTTTAATTTGAACTTCACTAATTCACAAGAAGCAAATATCGGAGAATACTTGTTGAAAAAAGATTCCGCCGACACGATACAGAAAGATATCTAAGACGTTGGGTCAATTGTAGTGTTCCTAAGCGACCGGACCGCCGCAGTCCTCGAGTTAAGCGATAATCTAAATACGTCACATCTTTCACGGCTAGCCTATTTATTTATGCAAAAAAGTAAGGAAGATATAACCGCGGAAAGCATGGCAAAAGTAAGTATCTCTTGCATCCTTGATTCTCTATGGCATCCCTGATATAGTGAAAAGGACGAGTTTCTACATCTTGCCAACCCTAGGGGGGCGTGGAGTTTAAAGCGGCACTATTTCAAAACCTTACCTCTAGGCATCCGTATCGGAAGTCAAGCTAATGACGACGATAATTGAGTCTCTGTAATACCCGTAGACAATAATCACAAACCATGATCAACAGATTCTAAGTAGGCACCGTATGATCTAGCCACAATAAAAATGGTACATAGTGAGATTCCCTCCTTTCTGTTAGATTGGAACGAGCGTTAAGTGGGTGTCGCCTGTATTAGGTTATGCACTTGTTTTTGTAATAATAGTTTATTTCCTCCATTCTTCTGCGAGCCGTTTTGTGTGCCGCGGGGTGTCTTAAGTAGAAAAGCCTGCCCTCTCTGTGATATTTTATCGAATTCACAAATAAAAACATGGCGACTCAATCTTCTGTTCATCCCGACAATCAAGCCGGCGGTTTGACTTACGAGCCGTTCGAATCCAGTTACGTACGAATGATCTTAGAAGCGGACGCGATTGCCTGGCAAGACAACGTTCTTGCTAGTATAGCCCACTAGATACTTCTTGCTGGCTATCTAGTGATTCCTGGAACGTTCACCACTCTCCAAAAGTCCGACAAAATCCATGATGGCCTCGCCGAAAATAAAGCCGGGGAGTGGATTTTGAATACTATCCAGAATCCTCCGCTTCTCGCGACGGCATGTGTACTGTTTGTCTCGGGTTTGGCGATCATGGGCTGGCTGTTCTGGGAATTTCGCGGGAATTATATTTAGCTTATTAATCGTATTTTTATATGAGTGTCGCGCATTAATGATATGAGATCTCTCCTAATGCTGTTAGTCCTACGCTTCTTAATGCATTAGCTGGCTTTCTTACTACGATTGTTAGCTTATATACTGCTCATGATGGCGATTGGTCTATCATGGTACTTTTGACTGTGATTACATCTGGCCTGTCAGTTGCCTGCTCTCTCATTCTGCTATACATCTATAAATTTGGCAAACTAGAGAGACTGAAACGGGAACACAATCAGATGTCTCGCAACTACGAACATCCTCTCCATGTCTAAGAATTACCTACTCTTCATACAATGTTATAACGGGGAAATGGTCAGAGATGAAGGATAACGCAGGAATATGAACTAAAAAAAATTCTTTGTTTAAATTGCATTAAGTAATTAGCAAAAAGCATAGGAAAACTGAGAATTCTACATATAGTTTTCCGTTTTGACTGGAAGCGAGAAACCCGAATGTAGAGAACTAGGATCTCCTCCGATTTATCTTCCAATTTCTTATAGCAGAACACCCCAATACGTGGAACGATTTATAAAAGCGTGGGCGGATCGGACAGCCCCTCGTCCAAATCGCTATCATTAAGGCTCTCAGACCGAGTCAAGAGATTGTTGTCTGCATATAACCGAGTGAAGGCTTTGAGGGAGACCTCGTGTCCAGAATAGGACGTAGCCCTAACTCCGAGTACTTATTAGCCGATAAACCTGAAGCGTTAGAGAAGTTAGTAGAAAGAAAGATCCCGGTTAAGGAAGAGCAAAGTCGGACGACACACCTCGATCTTTTTATGAAATTTACCACTGGTATAAAGAGAAAAAGAAACCTTAAATTTCCACCAGCCACTAGGACCACAATTAATGAGGTTTGTACTCGCGTCTTTTCAAATCAATTAGGGCTAATACTGGACAGTATATCGTAGGAGAACTAAAGGTCAAGATTCCTCTCTCAACTAAGCAAATGAATAAAGATAGCGGTGTATCCCTAAATGATTTGACTATCTTGATGACTTAATTATAGTATCGAGACCATTAAGAGGTACGTAGAAGCCCTGCCAATTGGGCCAGAGTTCAGCTAAGTGCCGCAATGCTCTTATATTGCTTTACCTTTGCACGTATAGGGGAGGTTCACGAATCAACCACTCGGAGACACGGAGCCCGGAAGATCGGGGAGGAAAACAAGGATGTTGACTGAGAATCCAGTGTGATGGCTGCCTATTATAAGGTGTGTTTAGATACTTAAAGCTGACCGCATTAGTATTTCGAATTCACTATCGAGACTATAGATGGTATGATAATGCTTATACTCACCTAGGAGCGCGAATTTGTTAAAGGATATTAGCGAAAGACAAAATAGGAGATTCCTAAGCACGTATTCTACGAAGTATACGCCGAGGAAGTACCTATATTTTTAAACCTTTTAACATTCTTTTTACTAATAGCCACTGTAGACAAAACTTTCAGAGATTATAGTTTAGTGAGCGAGATCCTAGATGCTGTCGAAATGCATAAGGAAGTCGGTCCTTCGGAGGATGAGATCCTTGAGGTGATTTATGTCCGGTAAGAAATGAGAGATTTGCCGGTTTTTCGCTAATATCTTAAGCATAATATGGAAAAATTTGGTTGTGGTCCTATGATCTTTGGGAACGCACCTATAAAGCTAGGGCTATGTCCGTTTTGCCTGGGTGCTAAGAGAGAGAAAGCGTCAAAGAGGATGGTTTAATCCGTCCTCTCGCTGCCATAATGGCACTCCCATATTGAAGGTCATTTAAAAGGACTCAAACTTGATTTCGACTATAAGCATCCAGCCTGCTCTACACGGTTTAGAAGCCTGGAGGAGCTTACCTACTATCTCGTTGACACGCATTGTTGGTGCCCTAGGCGGCAATCGCCTAAAATACGAAAGTGGACAGATTAATCTTTAATATACACGACTTTTCTTCACGCTCCACCCTATCTAATTAAATGTTCTTTTGAGTGAGCAATATAAATGTTAGGTGTCAGACCTGTTTGATTCCCAACAATTTAGATGTATTTTGAATGTCGTTGATCTCTACCCCGTAATGATGAACAGATTTGCAGAAGGTTGTTCAAATTGTGAATGCTAATTAGAGTAACGTAGGGCTTAAAAAAGACCCGAAATTCTTTCAAGTTAAACGCATGACCATAAAGATTACGAACGAATGCTTCAAGCAACACCCAGTCGCTCAATCAAATACTGCATCATGAAATTGCTTGCTCCCGATTGTTCTTCGAGCTTGATCAGGGCGCTCTTTGCCTGAGAACTTAGAGAGGCAAGGGTCTTCTTGGTAAATTCAAGGCTCTTGGCCTGACTCATCTTTTCCAGGATGAGCTCCTTAACTTCATTCGACATCTTTCCGTCCTTGGATCTTTCGTGAAGAACATTTTCAATCAGGAGGCGATCAGGTGAATGGGTCAAAAGATGTATCAGGGGGAAAGAAAGCTTCCCCTCATCAAGGTCTTCTGCAAATCCTTTTTCATCTTTGTACTATTACACCGTCAGCTTTTCGATGCGAAAAAAGGACTGCTAGTACACACAGCCTTCGAAGTAAGATTGATGTAATCGTCACGAATTTGGAAATATTGTCCCATAAGAATCAAAAAGTTGTTGAGGTCGTCGATTCCAATTTTTCTGTAATATCAATAGTTAATGATAGTCTCAAGATTCACGGGCAGATATCATATATATAGACATACCTTGGCTCCTTTGCTTGTGTATATATCAAGCGACCCAGCATACAGAATAGTCCGCCGGTTTCTGGTAATTCGGTATCCATAAGCGTGTGCAATAAAGAAACCTTCTCTTTTACTCACTAAATTGGATCATTTTCATGTATTGGGCGATTGAGGGACACTTGTAGCTACGCGCCCAATGGATATCGTAGCTTTGTCCAATGTGAAGGTTGTTCATTTCCTCTGTTTAAAACGTAAGTATATAGTCCATGTTTTGTCAGCTCTGATATACGAGAACGTACCGAGGAAGGCTCGATGAGAATCATTAGTAGGCAACTGTAATAACTCCTCCACAGCTGTGACGTAAAGGTAATTTGCTGAGTTGATAGTTTGAGATGTTCCAAATATGCGATAAGCCGACGGCTTTCCCCGACGAAGAGGGGATTGATCTTCGATATCATCAAGCAATAGCGATGCATGGTGTAAAGATGAGATAGTCTTTTCTATGCGGTCAACCACCCCCTCGGGTATTGTGAACCAGGACGCCAACGCTTCAATAAGTATGCCCCGGACATTCTTGGATGGAAGTCCTTGGATATATTCAATCGGTCCGAGAAGTATCTTTCCACAAATAATAAGATTTAGTTTTGTCTGGAGTTATTGGTGAAGGAGTGACTCACGGCTTTTGTTAATGGCTTTTCAAGAACGATTTGGTCATTCTTAGATATATCGCTATCCAGAATAAGAAGCTGTGGCTTCTTCGAAGCCTCAATCCTCAATGAAGCTAGATTGAGGTAGTCTGAACACTTTGCTTTCGTCTCATCAATGAGATGAAACTCAAGATCAGCAGCATTCACGTCTCCAAAGCGATAGACATTCTCTCTCCAGTTCAGATATCGAGAAGCTGAAACCCCCCAGTACCAGTTCCCTGATACCATGAGCTCGACCAGTTCAACAAAATAGGTCAGATCCGATGGCTGGCTTTCATTTTCCACCAAAAATGTGTTCTTTTTGTTCAAGAATTCTGTTTCGAGTGGGCGCATTTTGTCACGCAGAAGCAGATCCTTGGCCTCACCGGCCGTGACATCAAGCTCAGTCATTAAGCGCCAAACAGCGTTGTTTATATTACCGCCAGTCTGGAGCTCCAGTGAAGCCTCTCTATCAAAGCTGTATATATCATTACTCAGAGCTGTAACAACCATTCCAGGCCAAGTGATATGCTCAACGGCTTTCAAATCAGCCTGGGTCAAATTAAGCTCGCAGGCGTAGATGATAATGGCCAGATAAAGGCTATCAAAAGTAAGGGACTGCTTTTATTTAAGATTGCGTATAACTCACTGGCAGGCGCCATCTTCCCATCTGTATTGGTACCATTCATCCCATGACTGGATTTCATCTGCTCGTCGTGTTCCAATCCATGATCGATATTGGTCGAGTGCTTCAATGATCAACGCTCCTCGCGTGGGATCAATTTTCAGAAGCTCGACAAGCATTTGAGCGTAAAGCTGCTTTTCGGTTGTCTTCAAGTGGTGACTGTCGCTCGTTGCTATAGCTGAGTCCTTAGCTAGAAATGCTTCTGACTCTGGGGATCTTGTCGGAAAAGACTAGGAAGGTAAGTAAGTTGACCATAAGCTCAGAATGAAATTACATACTTTCTCCAATTTTCTGCTTGAAAAAACGTCTAAAGGACATTTTTTTAGCCATAGAACAGTCAAATGGACATGTCAGGAAAAGCGGAAGAACATACCGTCCACAACAAAGAGAAACTCGGTCAGTTTTGTTAAGATAGGCAATCTCTCAGGTTTGCACTCGGGTAGCCCGAAAGTCATGATTGAACCATTGGAAGATAAGCAACCTCCTTCGAATTTTCCACCTATGTCTTCCCATTGCTTAAGGAATTCTTCTGTGGCTTTGGTTGCGATGAAGTCGTATCTGCCTTTACGCACAGCAAGGTGGGTAGGGCAAGTATGGGCGACCACTTGGGGATCTAGAAGATCAGAGTGTGAAAACTTCATCATCCAATATTAGTGCGCCTTTTCTCCTAGATGTGGTTGAATGAGCTTGATTAAGAGTAACAATAGGTCAGGGCATCTCTTTATACCTTGAAACAAAATTTTTAACCACTCAGATACGTCTTCGTTATCTGGCACCAGGACGAGCAGATGGAAAAGTGACAACTGGAGGTGCATATCTAGACGTTGCCCTTTTGCCATTTTCGGGTATGGAAATTTAGCGCGGACATCAGTTGGCCACAAAAAGAGCTTCCGAGGCACCCGGGTTGAATATCGATTGGCTTACATTTTTGCAGCTGCAAAGCCAAAGGACTTGTGACCAACAAACGACTTGCAGAAACATCCGGCTGTACTTCAATACCAAGACCGGGGACAGAAAAGCAAAATGAGTTATATGGCCTTCGTGAAGTATGTCCACTACTGCCTGGACTTGCAGATATCGATTGCAGATACTTTAGCAAACAGAGCTACAAGCTACATTGCAACAGTCTAGTGGATTAAACAAATTGAGACAGCGTCTAAAGCGGATGTGAGAACAAAGAACCCCCATCAGATCGTCACACTTTGAGCTATACCTTGAGTCTAATTATTAGATCTCAACATTAGCCCTTTGAATAAGGCATTCAGCTTATCCGTGGAGACATAAAAAGAATTACTCAAATCACACAGAAAATGGGAACTAAGATGACGGAAAAGATACTTCTTTCACTAACGGCACCTCCAGATGTGTCTTCTCTTAGTAGATAGTAAGCAATCTTGGTAGTATCTAAACCTTGCTCTATACTACGGTATGATAAGTTTGACGATTGATATCTTTCTTGAGGTGAGGACCGGCTGTATAAGCAGCGGCCACTTTGCCGTAAACGTGGCCGATGATTGAACAGATTTTCATTACTTCGCCCTTTGCCTTGAAGGAACGCATAGAATGTAGTAGAGGAGAGACATTTGTGGTGGGAAATGATAGAAAAAGCAAAGAGACATTGCATCTGCAGATGTACCTGGGTGTTGATTGTATCAGATGCAGTGCATACGTACTCTCGTTTCCAAAAGAAATATCGCTAGCTCTATGCAGCTGCATGTAAGATGTGACATTCCAGCTTGGCCCCAAAATTTCATTTTCGCTCTTGATATTGTGCAGTAATTGTATGGTGTTTCCGCTCCGCGAGCTTTTATTAAGACCGTAGAATATTCCACATCCACTCTGCATTGTCGTGCAAAAGATATGCTGTCTATACTTGTAAGAAGTTCTTGCTGAATTTATGGTCATATAAAGGCCTAGTCCTAGCTAATTTCGTCTCCAATCTTACTAGATTTGCTTCATCCCCGTTGCGGTGCTCATCGCCGTCTACCGTTGCTATTTTCAGCGACTTTCCCAAATTCCGGGACCTAAGCTCGTCGCTCTCCAACCGGTATGCTCAAAAATTCACCCGGAACCGAATTGCCGACTTTCTGATCAGGCATACTTAGCTATGGGTAATCTGGAAACTGTGGACGGGGCGTATGTCTCAGAGTACCGAAGAGCTTCACAAGAAGCATGGTAAGTCCAATTTACACCAGTAATATTTTAGTACTAATCTTTGAAGGTTCCATTGTACGGTTAGGACCTAGCGAAATATCCTTTGCAACAATCAGTGCCTTCAACACGATTTACGGACCTCTTTCTGATAGGAACACAACCAAGTCAGGCTCACTCCAAGGCTTGTTCATATCTCTAGTGACGGAAATTACCCAACCAATGATATCACAATTCAATAAGCAAAATCATAAAGAGGCTAGGACAGACCTTCGTCCTATCTTCGACGAAATGGTCAGAGGTCCTCAGGAGAGCGTTCACAATGAAATCTTCAACAAGCACCCTATCCATTTACCTAGCTTGACCGGCGAGGAAGTGTCATTCAATCTCAGTTTCTACTTAGATGCATTACTTTGGGACCTCGCCGGAGGCGTTGTACTTGGGCATGAGCTACCAGAAAGGGCCAAAGGTATCCATGTCTCCGGGTCTAGTTCGTAAAAAGGAATCAAGACTAATGTGAGAACAGTTCAACTTGACAAAATGAAAGTAATAATGCCACTCGGGTCAATTGTCATTGAATGTTGCTCTTATATTCTGGGAAGATCTTTGTTTCAAAAGATTGTACGTGCTATTGCCGGTGTCGCTGAATGGTCAGGTATGAAAGGAATAACCCTTCTACAAGCCTCGCACTTTATCGATGCCACAAAGGATAATGCCTGGGAACCAGAGAGCGCCCTTTCCAACTTCAAGGACCGTCTTACTTCTGGAACGATAACCGAGTTGCGTTTGACACCTTCCGAGGTAAAAGCAAACATTGTCATGTTAGCGTAAGTGCCCCTTCATGAGCACTTTTACATCAGCTACATGAAGTACAAATGGTCCGGAGGCACTAATCTAGTCATAGTGGCGCGGGATACGAAACATCAAAAACTACAGTCAATAACGCCTTTTATTTCCTACTTCGAGATTCCGCTGCCTTCAGAGCAGTCCGGGAAGAGCTCAAATCCAACTTCCAAACACGAGGCGAAATTTCGGATCACAAGCTTATCTCGCTTCCATACCTGAACGCATGCATCAATGAAAGCTTAAGAATGATGCCGCCTGTCAATGGTAAAGTAATGCAGCGAGTCTCTTGTGGTACGACAATCGATGGTGTCTATGTGCCAAAAGGCGTAGGTCATAACCTAGGAATGATATCCTATTCGACTAAGCACTAACTCTATCTAGGTTGCGGTCTCCGCTGATAATTTTTCAATGCACCGATCGCCCCTCTACTGGGAGAATCCCGAGTCATTTCGACCAGAGAGGTGGATTAACAAACAATCAACCGACAACTTCCGTGCTTTCCGTGCCTTCTCCTCTGGACCGCGGGCATGTCCCGGCCGTCTGATGGCCCTTCAAACTGCTCGTCTCACCCTAGCCAAAATTATCTGGCTCTACGATCTGGAGATGATAAACGATCCGATAGAGTGGGAACAAACTGTCAAGTCCGGATTTGTATGGACACTACCGGATTTATACGTTCGTGTCACTAGCTCCGGTTTAATATAAGCAATGGTCGTGTTAGATGTAGTTGCGGGCAACCTCTTCAGAACTGGAGAGGCGGGATTTGGGTTTTGATCGAACATGTAGCTGACATTGTTTGATTAACATGACGTATAGGTATGAGAATGGTGCTATCTGCTTTAGTTGAACTGTGCATACAACACCATAGTTGACCCTACTGTACGAAGTATGTTCGGGAATATTCCCAATCAGGACTATAGGTTTGCCGAAATGGTTTGGTAAACGATCCAATAATGTAGGTGGTGACACCGATTTCCGAAAGTACTGTAATGAGAATCGCTGCTAAGAGACTGAGATTAAGAAGAGAGGGAAGTGACAAGAATTTGGGGAGCAAGGAAATCCGACAAGCGGGACATTTTGGTGATTGAATAGCCGTAGCCAGACGTAATAGACGTCCACAGCTAGAGCAAAGTCGATTAGACAGCATTCCGTGGGCACTGCGACAGAGTAAGGTATATTGCTCGGGTGGCTGAGCGGGGGAGTGCGGGCCACATCTGCATAAGACGGAGAACCCGTGAGAGTGGGAGCGCTGATTTCCTCGCGTAAGGATTGAATTTCGCGGAGGATCTCGTCGTAGCCGCTCGGAGCGCATGCTTCGGAGTGGCATTGCGATGTCGAGGATCTATCTGTCAGGTTCTGTAGCTCGTCTCGGACCTCGGCGAGGGCAGCACCAAACTCTGCTTTAGCCTTGTGTAATTCTTCCTTGTGTAGCTCGTCTCGTAGTCTAATTTCTTTCCTGAGTTTGGCAATCTCTTGGACCAAATTGCTGACATCGGGGTCGTCGCTCTCGATCGCGGAGTCGTCCGAAGTTGCCACGTCAGGCTGGGCTTCGGGTTCGATTCTCTTCTTTTGCGAGGGTCGCGTCGTCCTCTGCTCGTTGTCGATCTCCTGTTCTCGGGCGTAGATTTTCGGTGGTCTGGTGGTGCGCTTCGGTCTCGACAGTCGCGGTGGAGAGCCTTCGCGTTCGCCGCGGTCGGGCGGTTCAGGGGTTCGCATCGCGGCCCGTCCCGTCATCACTCACAGTGCA
This sequence comes from Penicillium soppii, assembly GCF_028829465.1. NCBI lineage: Eukaryota > Fungi > Ascomycota > Eurotiomycetes > Eurotiales > Aspergillaceae > Penicillium > Penicillium soppii. The sequence goes on along the minus strand of NW_026643235.1, from coordinate 4,600,749 downwards.
AGAAAACTCCAATACCGCTGTATAGTCCGCTTATACCTACCCAATACGCTTACAGTCTAGGAGTGGTCACCGTCATATATGGGTACAGTATTTCCCTGAAAACTGTCCGAAACTCTCGCGCAGGTTACCTGAATTGAGTATAGTACGTCCCGAAACTGGTGCGACCACTTCCACTCTTCCACTGATTCTCTAGCCCTAATGCCAAGATGCACTAGTCTATATTTGGAGTTTTCGGGAGTATCCCCGTCAGCTGAACGTGTATTATTTCTAACCGAGATCAAATTGTACATTAAAGGACCAATTGGGGCATAAGGAAGCCATGCATGAGAATACTGCAGAATCGTGACTTGTTTGACGCATGCAGTACTGTAACTAGTTGATGGGGGTTCATGCATATCTGGGCCAATAGCATAATGTGGGGTGAATGCCTTACATGTTACACAGCAACGAGCGCCGAACGTACGAAGTATGATTAACGCACGTTCCTTGTCTAAGAAAAGGCGACGCTTTAGATCAAGTTGATACCGTGTCATTGAACGATTGTTATCTGAAATCAAGAGATAGTGATAGGTTTCCACGGGGGGCCTAAAGGCGACTAAAAGAAAGGTTGAAATGCCCGTAGCCCTAGAGAATACGTTGTCGTGCTATTGAACACGTTCGCACTATCGTTATGCTTACCTCCGTCTGATTACGAGGTGATACGATATTTTACACTATATATGCCTATAGGAAGCCCGAATCCTAAACACTGACCTTATTGATCTTCTCTTGTCGAATGAGACTGTAGCATTAGCGAGTAGCCTAGATATAGTAGATGCAATATAGGCTAGCACATTAAGTATTTGAGTTAGCGATTATAATTTCATGGTCAGGCGTCAATTGCCTTCGGATCGCTCGGCTAAATTCACTGAGACCTGACTAGACTTGCCTTGTGATGAAGCCTAGTTTAGACTGCTTGCTGCTGTAATGGATCTCGTGGCCCTTGCTGCGTCCTATTAACGAGCATTCCCGTCTATGGAGGAACGTCAAGAATGAATTATGGGACTGCATCCTAGGCTGAATTTGAATGCAGCTGACCCTATGTAGATTGGATTAATCATGCGGGTTTGAATCTGCAGAAATCCTAATACGTTAGTAATTGATATGCTGGTATTTTCTAGCAAAGGTGCCTTAATAAATAAGAAATTGATCGCTCTCCTGAGCTCATATCCTGCGGTGTAACTCATTCACTATTCATTCTTCTAGCAACACAATATATCGCACTAGGATGGCGTCTCTATATTCCGCGTTTGTTCTTTTCCTAATGGGCCTTGGGTCAGTCCAGGGTCTTCTCATTCCTCATTGTACCGGTAATAGCTTAGCCTGTGTTGCCAATATCTTAATTGGAATCAACCCACCATTCATCAGCCGCCTGGCCGACTGCTCTAGCTACCAAAAGGTGGTAGTGACACCTAGTCCAACGTGAGTAGGCACATTATTATCCAGCTCCTATAGCAAAACATCTCTCTGAAAAGCCTAGAACCGTGTCCACTACTGTGGCAACTACTACGATAACCGTGACCACCACCCTAGGAGCTGTCATGCGCAGGGCTGAAGTCAATGCACTCCAGGCGACCTCGACCCCGACGAGCGTGCCCACTTACCTAGGCCCTCAATGCACCCAACCGGGCATCTATGGCTCTGCATGTGCCTGTCTGGGCATCCCACGCACTACCTCTACTGCACCAACCCCAACCGTTACTACCTCCGTCACAGCTACAACCACCACCACCGTGACCGTAACCCCTGTCCCTACTAGCTGCGTCGGCCAGACTTGCGGTAGCTACACGTTCAGTCCTTGCCCTGAGGGCACGTGCGCCTGCGGCCTTGACCCGGACAATAACTCCTTCTGCTTCGTGGGCGGCGCATGTATCCTGGCTTGTACGACGAATTCGGATTGTGCTGCTGGATCCAAGTGTCTGGTCGGTAGCTGTTGTGGTACCCCTATCTGCCAAGTCGAATCCTCAAGCACCTGCTCTAATGTGGCCCTTCAACTGCAGGGTGCCGCGGCAGTGGCAGCAGATGCGACCAGCTGCACTAGTGTCTCGTGCCCGAATCAGGATGAGCTTGATTAGGGGCAGCTTATCCATCGGGAAGATCTGTTTTCTCTTCGGGACCTGGAGAGGAAATATGCATAGGTGATTGTTTTTCTGAATGAGACCGTTTTTGAGTCTCTCCGAACTGTTAAATAGTGAAGTTATAATTGGCTTTATCGTTATGTTGCACAATCGATTTTGTTTCGAGTGGAAACTTTACAATCCTTTCAGATATGTCTGAATTTGATTGATTGAACGGAATGCCGTATATAATAACGCCATCAGAATCGGTGAAGCCTTTTCCTCCACCCTTAGAGGATTATGTTGAATTTGGCGAGGCTACCTTCGACGAAGACAGCCTGTTGAAAATAGAAGACATTATCTCCGTGTACGTCGGTTTGGTAACCATTGAAGAGCAAAATTACGTGATCCGGCTATATCATTACATAACGTAAGAGTACTTTAGATGAAGATTTTGCCCTAGGGCCTATGCCCAACTTACATCTATGTGTATTTCATACTTCTCCTCTGACAAATTTCATAGTGAGGTTACTATCTCACCCAGCAATAAAAGACATTCTGAGCGATTTTGGCTTTATAGGTACTCGGCCAAGAACGGGTCTACCATACACGAAATGCGTGCTAAGTAGTGAGGGAATGATCCAAAAATTCGCTATAGAGCTATGCTGTCATCTTTGTACCACGAATACTATAGATGGATTAAGCTTGGAAGGATCTTAAGAGAACTTACAGCGATGAGATCTTAGAGCTAGAAACCAGATCTTCGAGGGGTATCGAGGTGATTACTCTATGTAAGAAACAACATCTTGGCAACTAGGGTTAAGGAAAGAAGGAAAGAGTACAAGTGGTGACACTGGTTTCGGGAAGTACTGTAGTGGAGGGTGATAAACACTTATCTTCTACAATGCCACCGGAATTTGGGTTTAAGCTCCGTAAACTTGTATCTTCAAGCCTGAGTGTCGAAAGTGACCTCTAGCGCTCTCTTTCTTCGCACCAACCGTGTCAATACACCATGCGAGGAATACATCAAAGCCTTGATCGGGATCCATCTCATAGTAACTCCAGGTACGTTTGATGAAGCTTTTCAGCTCCGCAAAAAACTCCTCGATTGGATTCAAGTCTGGTGAGTAAGGCGGCAGATAGATCAATTTCACCCCGGCATCCGCGCACATCTGCGAAATCCGTTCCGAATGATGGAACGATGCATTATCCATGACCACAACAGATTTAGGTTCGGGCCATCGTCCACAGTGCTGAAGAAGCTGAGATAAAAAGTCTTCGAAAACAGCGCCATCGGTTGCACCGCGGAATACACGCGAGAGGATGATCCCATCCTGGGTATAAGCAGGTAGTATCTGATATCGCTGGTCACGATGAAACTGTGATACTTGCAAGGGGGCCACTCCAAGTGGTGACCAGCCTGTACGCCTGAATCCTGCCCTCTTGTCACAACCAGATTCATCAACATAAACTAGATGATATGACTGAAAATCTGATAAATTATGGAGATAAAGCTCCCGCAAATCGGCATTTCGCTCTCTAGCATGCTGTCGGGCTGTCTTTTTAGACCAACCGTTAGCGACAAGGGCTCTTCTGATGCTAGAGGTTGTGATCATAGTGCGAAACTCATCCCAGAGGAAGACAGCCATCTCATCAAGGTATAGGCCCGGTTTTTCCGACAGGTGGTCGCAGAGCGCATCGATCATTAGCGGTGATACGGTTGGTTTTCGGCCAATGCGAGTTGGGAGTGCGTGGACGCTGCCGAACTGCCGCAGGTTTTTGCGCACATTTACGATCGTAACCTTGCTGCACTCAGCTTCTTCAGCCATTTGAGTAGTGGTTAGTGACTGGCTCTCTATCATATCACGGATGAGATGTAGCTTTGAGGGAGGCAGTCTCGGTGCCATAATACAAGCCTAAAGTTCGATGACCCTCAGGAGTCATGCAAAGAGGAAGAAGGTTGTTGCTAGGGAGAGAAGAGGGGGTAGTGTGGTATTTTGTGTATTGCAGTTTCGTGTAAATTACACAGAGCAAGGTCCCACCCGCGTCATGTAAAATACAGCTTCTATTCTAGGAACCAGGGGATCGACGGATATACCATATCTAGATTAGCGCGTTCTAACTTAGGGTTCGGGAATCAAAGTCAAAGAGTGTGGAGGTAAATCTGATTTCGAATATTACTGTACATACTGAAGGAGGCATTATGATAATTTCTATCCGGTGAAGCATTGTTAGTTTCCTTAGGGCGTAAGTGGATGACGAAGTCGGATTTCGCTACCTTTCCAGTGTCGCAGATGACATCCGAAGCCGTAGTGGGGATATTCATTGTCAGGCTGTGACGGGGCCGTGGCAAAGTTCAACACTAGCGGCTACGAAAGCAGCGCCGCGGACGTGAAAGCAGAGTCGCGGACGTGAAAGCAGAGTCGCGGACGTGAAAGCAGGGTCGCGGACGTGAAAGCAGGGTCGCGGACACGAAAGCAGAGTTGCGGACGCCAAGCATTTTATTTTCGCCGTCGGGCGTTCCACCCACCCCCTTTTCGCTCCGCAAAACTAAGATAGACACTAGCTATTACTAACAGGGTTGCGGAGAACTGAGTATGCACCCGGGCCACATCTTCTAGTGCTAATAGGTAACATACGCTTTTTTTGATCATCGCTGGCCGCCAAGAGAGAAATCGAGTAGAGAAGATAATGAAGGGGTATAGATACGCCTGGTTTGCGCCAAAGTAAAGAAGAAAGTTTCTGCTTTTTCGCCCAAATGACTTCATTTGCCGTCACTCATTTTCCGACTACACCGGAGGCAATATACGGGGTAGTTCTCGGTCTTACGGCTTCCTCATTCCTGTTGTACCGTCTTACTTTATACATATGCTCATTTTTATCAACCTCACCTTTCTTATCTTCTCGAGTTCGACCGTTTCTATTACGTCATATGATTTATGCCAGGTCTTATTGGCGATTCCTCGAATTTGGAGGTACATCAAGGATGCATCTAATCTTAACAGTTGTTTATTATACCGGCACTGGCATCTGTAATGTTGTGCGGGTTCATTCTATCCAAGATGCTGGTAATCGGGCAGCGAAGCTCTCACTCATTAACTTATTCCTAATGTTTTTGGGTGGTGGTTACGAATTCACAGCTCGTCTCCTTAGAGTATCCCTCTATTCTTACGGATTTTTATATCGATCATTTGCGTTAGTAGCTTTCTTCGAGGCTCTGGCTTATGTTATAATCGTTGCTCGATCGAGGCTGATCTCTTAGGGAAACGAGATACAATTCTACGGTCTGCTAGTAAGCTTTGTCGCCTTTCCCAAACTGTGTTTGAATACTGAAATCTGGTAAAGGCCGCCTGTTTGTTCTTAGCTTTGATAATCTTGCCCCTAGCCAAGAAAAGGGTCTACGAGGTATTTCTTCTTACCCATATTACGTGCGCGGTAACGATGATATATGTAATATGGCAGCACACTCAGTTAACTGAAGGGAGCTTGTGGGTATTCCCACTGGTGTATATATGTACGCTAGCTATCACGGGGGTGTTGTAGCTGATTCGCATTATATATCGCAATGTGGTGGTGGGAAGAAGCCATGTCTAAATGAATTTACAACCCTATGTGGGTGATGTCGCTCGAATGACACTATCGTTGCCTAGACTATAGGTAGTGCGCGCCGGTTAACGCATCAACCTAGGTGTTCCTTCCGTAGGACTTTTTTTTTTTTTCAGTCACACCTATTTACTATCACCTAGTGGGAGAGCGATATCAATGGCCGGGCGGTTTCAATCTTAATCCTACTTCGTCCCCGTTCCGGTTTCACGAAGAGACTCTTTGATCGTATTAAGCCAAACAGAGACTTCGGAGGTTAGATTGATGGCCTATTTGGCCCGTCGTCTATTAACTAGAGGTTAAATAGTAAAGTCGGCGACTATAGACATATCTTTATAGTTACTACCGGTATCGGCATCGCAGCTTAGTTGCCATATATTAAGGAGCTTCTCGATAGCCATGAAAAGGCTTAAATATGCATATAAAGGATCTCACTCGTCTGGTAGTTAGATAGGGTTGGTGATTATGAGAGTGCGCGAGACTTACTATAGGTCCTCGTTAGGCAAGATAATGGATACGTTAGTACACACTTCTATATTAAAGATGCTATTTACTTACGCTAGGCAGATGCTTCACGTATCAATTCATGACCCACTACGTGCTCAGTCGGAGAACGATATTTAACATATCGGTGAGAATGGGCTTATCGATATATATAGCGGACACGTTAATTGGGAACAGTAGCTTGATATAGAGATAAAAGGCCAAATAGGGAAAATGCTTGTAATAGGTAAGTCTTATACTCACAATCTACTACGAAATATCTCACTCATCTCAAAATCAGTTTGTGCGCAGGCCCAAACTCGGCATGATATTAGGAACTTGGTTAGGTCACGCGTAGATAAGAACGTCGAGTTATTCGAACCTGAGTTTCAGCCTTAGGGTCAAACTAGAAGCTTACGCGCCTTCCTTAAGCCGTGAGAGAGAACGAAGCGAATTTCAGGTGTCTAAGACCAGGTCAGTAGAAAATACAGGCATTGTAAAATCACAAGAATGATTTGATAGGACCATGTTATAGATCTAGAAAACAGCATTAAAGATGTCTGCCAAGAGTACCTAGCTTAGCTGGTGGTCAACTCTCCGGGACAGGCCGTTAGTAATAACACAGACAATTTGCATCATATACTGCTCCCTAGTGCGATGTCAGAGAAGAGTCGGATTCAGACACGCAAGATAGTATAGTTTTACAGCCTAGCTTACATATTAGTGTACGTGCTGTAGATAGCGCAGAGTATCTTCGTTGCTTTGCACTAGCATCTTGTGCTACTATAGGGACTCACTAGAGAGTAGGGACTTACTGGAGAGTAGGGACTTACTGGAGAGTAGGGACTTACTGGAGAGTAGGGACTTACTGGAGAGTAGGGACTCACTAGAGAGTAGGGACTCACTGGAGAGTAGGGACTTACTGGAGAGTAGGGACTTACTGGAGAGTAGGGACTTACTGGAGAGTAGGGACTCACTAGAGAGTAGGGACTCACTGGAGAGTAGGGACTTACTGGAGAGTAGGGACTCACTAGAGAGTAGGGACTCACTGGAGAGTAGGGACTTACTGGAGAGTAGGGACTTACTGGAGAGTAGGGACTTACTGGAGAGTAGGGACTTACTGGAGAGTAGGGACTTACTGGAGAGTAGGGACTCACTAGAGAGTAGGGACTTACTGGAGAGTAGGGACTTACTGGAGAGTAGGGACTTACTGGAGAGTAGGGACTCACTAGAGAGTAGGGACTCACTGGAGAGTAGGGACTTACTGGAGAGTAGGGACTCACTAGAGAGTAGGGACTCACTGGAGAGTAGGGACTTACTGGAGAGTAGGGACTTACTGGAGAGTAGGGACTTACTGGAGAGTAGGGACTCACTAGAGAGTAGGGACTCACTGGAGAGTAGGGACTTACTGGAGATTAGGGACTCACTGGAGAGTAGGGACTTACTGGAGAGTAGGGACTTACTAGAGAGTAGGGACTTACTGGAGAGTAGGGACTTACTGGAGAGTAGGGACTTACTGGAGAGTAGGGACTTACTGGAGAGTAGGGACTTACTAGAGAGTAGGGACTTACTAGAGAGTAGGGACTCACTAGAGAGTAGGGACTTACTGGAGAGTAAGCCCTACTCTATAGAAGCTCGTTGATCATGTATCTGGTTATTGTGAAAGAGAGCTTTTGATAAACTGGAAATTATTTCATGATAAAGATGATGGGAATAGCTTTATTTATAATAAGAAAACGATCAAAGACCAGGCATCTTTAGGCACTAATCTGACACAAAATATTCAATTTGACCTCTACACCTTGGTAAGCTAGACACGCAGCGCGGATGTTAGCACTGCCGATGATGTGGCTCGGGAGGGGACCGACGTCGAGACAGTCGCCGTAGTGACGCCATAAGCCAAACTATAAGAAGACACGGTTGATAAAACGGAGTCTTTTAATGGTTAATAAATCCAAATTCATTATCAGCTTTTATATGACCACCTACTGAGTTGAATTGACGCTGCCTTGGTCTCGCCGGATTTATCGGGACACGAGCATCTAAGGTAATTCGAGGGTCTCGACTTCCCTCTATAGATCATGCCAACTATGTCCTCACTTGCACCTGACTGCTTAAAGCAATCTGTACAGGCAGCTCCTCCACTTTATAAAAGTAAATGGGTTGTCCATTTAACACAAAATGACTGGGAAGAATGATGATCTAGAACCTACCTATTCTAGAATAGAAGCTTGCTATCATCATTTCGAAGATAATCACTCTGCTTTAGAGAAGATGTATAAACAACGCCCCTATCATTATAGACCTGGCACGAATGTGTTAAAGCTCTAGAATCAGAATTAAAATCGTACTAACAATTGTCGGGACCTGCCTATGCCGATAATAGAATAAAGAGCGAGAAAGAAAGATGGTTTAAACGTATAGGGACGATTTGGCTAGGAATGATGAGTATTCCTATACGTGGGAGACTGGGTTCTTATATTATATTTTTCCCTCCTGTTTTCTGATTTGTAAATAAGGGGGTAGGACCTATACGCGAGGCATTTGGTGCGACACGGTTTTAGTGTCGTAGAATATTTTAAGTTATCACGGCCTTACTTTCCTTCCTTTTTTTTTATGCCCTTCTTCCTTTTTCTAATCCATCTTTTCTCTAAGCAAAACAAGATTTGAAAAATAGATATAAGCGAAAACCTTCTTGGTCACCGAACGAACAGCCTCGCCATTCAAAGATTATAGAGTTATCAGGGATGCGTAATTATCAAGTTATAGCATCTTTAATTTGAAGCTAACCATCTTATAGGAACACGAGAGATCGCCGAGAAAAATGTGGAAAAACTCCTTAAAATGTTTGAAATTAAAGGTTGCGGTAATCTAGAACCTGAGCACAGAGTTTGCGCGACCATCTAACGGGGAGTTTTAGGAAGAGCACTTACAAAGTCAAACCTTACTCGAGAAGCACTCCTCGACCCGATAAATCAGCCACATCTTCTGTTAGAAAGAGAGGATCTCATAACTTGTGTATACGGGAAACATCGTTTAAAAGCTAGCGAGAAATTCGGAGAGATTACATGGCTAGTTGATCTCTATTTAGATGGTAGGGCATATCAACAAATGTCTGCTGTCTTTAAAGACTTATAATGCTTTTAGATATCTCGACTGATACACTCGCCTAATTACGCGAGGAATCGATAGAAAGTATAAGCTTCACTATCGGCGAAATATATCGAACCCTTAGGTCATACCAAATCTCACAAAATGTTGCCCTAGAGTAGAAATGGTGGGCTAGACTTGGTTCCGAAGATTGGCGGAAATAGATACGACGCTTGTAACGTGATGCTAATCGGCTCGACATTCTTGATAAGTTATTACCCTACGTTAGGCTATAGAAACCTTTGAGATCTTCCCAAATCACCAGGATGCTAGGACTCAAATGTCTAGACGTATGTTTGATAAACGTATGTTTTGTTCATAGCTAACTTCCTAGATCTTGTATCATTATTTATGCGAAATATAGGAAATATAGGCAAACCTTTTTGGTTCTTAGTACGGGTCGCTGGTTAACTCGGATTCCGTGTACTATATTAAAGGGTTAATACCTTATATCTCTCTGGCAGACCGAAAACGCGTCACCGACCTCATGGATTCAAAAATAATTTTTCCTCTTGTTAGAGTTACTAAAGACAGGGAGGCACTCAAGAGTCGACTTCTCTAAACGTCTAGGAGAATAATATCTCTTAATACACTTATCTAAGATACACTGTTCATTGAACGTCTAGCAAGAGCGCTCTATAGTCTCTGCCCTCCAAAATTTAAAGGAAGCTTTAAAAAAGTCATGCTTAGTTAATGGAATATAATCGGAACTAGAGGATTACTTGAAGTTCAGACCATAGAGAACGAATTTATAACTATTCAGCAGAGTGAAACCTCGTTCTCTGTATCTATGATATAGCTTTGGCTTTTTGCTTACAGACATTTTGTCCACTAAGGAAGCCGCGTAAGAAAGATTGGAAAAGGGTTTGAATGGTCTACTAAGGATGTAAGCTTGAATAAGCTTGCTATATTGGCTTCGCGATTGGGCTTTAAATCCGATTAAATTAGCCTACTTCGAAATCAAAATTTAGGGCAACATATGGTATAAGGCCTTTTCAAATCTCTTTGTAGGGAGGGATTCTATAAATACGAAGAGCATAGAGTGTAATTAATGTCTAAAAGACTTGGTAGCTGTTTGCGGAATCTTCCTAAGTATGTAGAGGAGGAAGGTACTACAGCCTAATTCACGACAAATGACCTAGAACTCGAAGCGAGCCACCGATTTAACAGCCCCACGCGAGATGAGTATGATCGGTAGCGCAGAAATATTTTTGCTAACCAAATGTTTGGTCCTGATCAGCCACAATCGGAATATGTAACGTCGCTTGGTGTGATAAAAGATATTATCGGCTGCTTTTTTAGAAAAACTTTATTCAACCAACTCTAGGATAAACGGCAAGCTGCCCCACCCCAAAGTCCCCTTAGGCTTGCCGAAGCCGCCCCCGAATCTATCGAGGTAGATATAGATTTTAAAGAGGAGCTTCCTACAGTCGAACGTACGAATTCCTCGCTTTCGGAAGAAGTCCACTAACCGCCCACAAACTCCGTACTAGATACGACAGAAGAAGACTTTAACCCCGAGCTAGTAGAAATGCATGACCACCTAAGTGGAACTCCTGATCGTGATATTGCACTATTGGCGGCCGGATTTAAGGAAATGCCCTAACCAATAGAAATAAAAAGCTTTATAACCGTTTATCGGAAGGTTCCTGAGATCCTTTCGATATGGTATAAATCACATTAAGAAGTGATTGTTGTCTACCTATTCGAATCGCGAACTTACTATAAATTCTCCTTAGATGGTGGACTCAATCTCCGAGCAACTCTGTAAGATCTTGTAAGGGATCATATTTTTATGGTGGTTAATCAGTATGGGCTTAGAGTTCCGGATGTGAACAAGGTGTACGAAGAAGCATTGAAAGAACGATTGATACTAGTTGGGAAAACAGACAATCTAAGCTATGAAAAGGGGCAAGAAGGAACAATCTTAGCGGACAAACTTCGATATTACGTTATACACTATGATGTTTATACGGGGAAGAGAAAGGCAGATTCTGTAGGTAATAGACCCGGGAAGCGCCAGAAGGATAGGGCATCTTCTAAGGAGTTATGATTACTAATTTAGACCCATAGGAGGGTTCTTATACCAAATCCTCTCGTCACTTAAGTTATTTGTTCCTCTTAAGCTTCCATAAATTTTATTATAAGACAATTTGGGTTTAATGAGCTATGTATTAAAGCCGATCTGTGTATATGGGCATTGTAGATTAGAGACAGAACTCTGCCAAAAGACCGATATAACAACAAATCGAGGCTTTCAAATTGACTAATTGAATTTCACTAAGTAATGGTTATATAAGGGATCCGCCTAGTCTTAAGAACTAAGGATTTAAAGCACTAAGAGTTTAAAAGATACTAGCTCCACTAACAAGTTGAACATACAACCCCTTATTCTATCGCAAAGAGTCGTTGATGCGTTAGCATTCACGACAAGTAACCTAAAATTCCCACTCCTGTTTCGCCTAAGAAACGTTTCTTTCAAACATGATTTGTTCTTTCTTCTTAGAGATGAATGCCCGCTGTTCCTTAGATGATAGAAGGTTGGTTTTTTCTAAGTAAATTGCGCATAGAGTATTGATATTGATGCGCCGCTTAGCAGGGAGTATATGTGACCAAAAGCAAATAAGATGGGACCTAGGCTCATGTGCTATAAATTTGATTTTTATGCGATGGGAATCGCTATCATGGCAAGACACACAGAACCAGGACACTGTTCCTTTCATCCTAGAAAGTCTTAGTCAATATAGTATTTGCTGGATGATATAATCCTTACTTCTAAGCCTGTAGGAACCTTCGATGCGTGATCTAGGACCAAGAATGGCAGGAATTGATTCCTAACAATAACTTGCGCTTTAAAGTCTAGATCCGATTGATCTTAGGCTGAATAAAACTTGTAATCGTTATCGGTCATTTGTGGGGTCACCTCGTTACTTATTCCACGAATGACCCGCTACACAGCAACCCCGGCACTATACAAGCACCGGTGTAGCGTGGTCTGTGCTACGACCCTATAGACTCGTAATAAATAAACCTACCTATTAAGGGGCTAGCGAGGTAAGTTTTCGTAGAAATAAAATTAGGCCCATAAGTCGGTGGTGCCTTAAACCAGAAACAGTATCGCACAAGGTGTCATAAAGAGTGTCGCATAAAGGGTGCCGTAAAGGGTGTCGCAAATCGTGTCGTAAATCGTGTCCGCAAGGGTTGAACGGTTATTGCCACGGTTCTGTCTCAATCTATCAAGAATCTTGTGAACATTTAAATCCGTAGATATGGTAGACAAAGTCGTGGCTTTTTATCATACCTTGTGTCCAGAGATACTTTACCCTTCGTATCGTTTTTGGATCCTATTAAAGGTCATATAAATGGCTCTTTCTATTTTCCTGCTTCTCGCTAGCGTTTATATAAGCGCCGCCTTAGGTGGCACTCTCCAAGTTATTGATTACGACCGTTAATGCGTGATATGGTCGGATGATAACCATGGCTGCACGGGACACTCAGCACCTTTTGGCCTCCTTAATGGAAATAGTTGTTTAGGTGAATAATAACTCCACTGACATACTATTAGTATTAACAAATCTCTAGATATAAGCGAGGTTACACATGGTACACGAAAAGGCTACTTAAGGTTGAGTGTGGTTATTTGTGGCACGATAAATGACCGACCTGCGGCATGGATAGAGGTCAACAAGGATAGGGTTGTTAAGTTTTTCAACCAAAATGGAGCCGAAGCAGGATGTACATTAGAGGATGGATTGAAGGTTGGCAGCTCGTGTATTGCTTCCAACTTACCTTCAGCAGCATCGTCTTCATTGACATCCTCTCTATTGGAACCTTCTTCATCGGCATCGTCTTCATCGTCATCGTCTTCATCGTCATCATCTTCATCGGCATCGTCTTCATCAGCACCGTCTTCATCAGCATCGTCTTCATCGGCATCGTCTTCATTTGCATCGTCTTCATCGGCATCGCCTTCATCCGAAGCTTCTCTATCTACCGCATCGGCAACATCGGATTCAATCTTTAGCTGCTCTGGGTCCTAATAAAAGAATCTCTAGAAACTACACGAGTGAGCTTGTCCCTTCGAAATTCATAGATCACATAGGCTTATTTTCCCGCTCTTAGATTGAACAAGCATATTGGTCTCTTTGGATGCGGTTTTTCCCTAACGGGTTTTCTAGATCACTAGCGTGAATGCGAAGGAGATCTCTGATGTTTCGTTGTTCTAAATTTGTATGTACGTCATTGATGTATACCATCAATATATTAGTTTCTAGATTGAATGATTTCCCGAGAAAATCAATATACTAGATGGGGTCAGACCGAGATTTTGGACTAGACCGCTTAAATTCAATATCTATATCACTCTACATGTACCCAGGGCCATTTATTAACGGCCTTGATTTCGGGTGCTATGATTTGTAAAAGAGCTCCGGTCGCAAGATCATTAAGCAACTGTCAGTGAGTTTTTCTTCGCTTTATTATCAAATTAAACATCTTCTAACATGAAGTAATCGAGCCCGTGAAAGGGAGGTGACTTAACAAAGAAAGCAAGGAAGTCAAGACCCAGTTTCTAGTTACCGACCATTACATTACTTCTTCACCACGGCCGTAGGCATTGCTAAGGTAATGATAAGACTAGGGAAATAAACAGAATAATTTATCTATCTACTCTATGGCCAAGGAATGCGCCGTTAATCTTCCATCGTTCGAACATGTTCCATTAAATAGATAGCCAGGGACGAATAAACTCCACCGTCCGATTTTCGATAGTCAGTACCGAAGCCGTCACACTATTCAGTGCTCTCATCAAAGCGCATGAACTCTAAAAAGAGATCATTTATAGAGCTTATATGCGAATCATCAGAATCATCAGAATCGTCAGAATCATCAGAATCATCACAATCATCACAATCATCACAATCATCAGAAGTAGTTAGCAGAGTGGCGGTGAGAAAATTATCCTCTGGGCTCGGCAATATTTCATCACTCAAGTTCTCGAAAGTAGTTCCTACGGGCTCTGACTAAAGCTGCCACTTCCTTTTTCGATTGACGCAATTTGACCGAGGCTCTTCGATTGAATGCGCATCATAGAAGTGTCGCCTGAGATGTAAGGTGTCAACATAGTTCCTTTCTTCGCAGTATGGATGAGGGCAGAAGACTGCGGCTGAAGAGTCCGCTGGCCCTAAGTGTTCGTCAATGTGATTTAAAAGAGTTGCTTTTGCGACCCATTGTTGAAATCTCTCGTCTGGTTTCTTGCTTTTGTCGCCTAAGCAGAATGGACAGAAACCTAGGGCAATGAGTGTGGAGCGGAAGGTTAAGAGACCACATCGGGGTTTGAGGCTACCGAGATGGCACTTGCAATGGTTCTTCTAGGAATCTTCGTCGAGGAAAATTTCAGCGCAAAGATAACAAAATTGAACAAAGTTGCGCTGTACGCGTCGATAGGCGCGTTTTTCGTTCTTATAGCGCTGCTAGTATTGTGCGCTATTCAAGGATTTTCTTCGACACTGTAGGATATGCTTAGCTCTCCCTTATAGTGGAACGCTGTCTTCTTATTAACCTTTTAATCTATTAATACTCTTTAGGTACACTCACTCTAGCATCAACTTATTACATATTAGATAGCGGCCTTTCTCGGGGGTCATGCCCGGATAGTAAACGGCACGTTCTGTCGACGTGCAAATCGTAACCATGTCTTCTAGGCACTGTCGTCTAAGTTCACTGTCTAGAGTTGCCTCCTTTAATAGATTCTCGCTAAGACGGGAGCGCTCTGGTAGATATTTCTTGTAGATGTCAAAAAGAGTTGTTGAGTCGCGTTCGGAGAAGTCGTTCCCAGACACATACTTAGCGTATGAAGTATCCCACCAGTCTTTGATGAAATCCTTCTTCTAGGCTAGCAATCTTTTTGCTTTCTTACTATAAAGACGATTCCGTTCGGATACGAGGTCCTCATTTCCTTCTAATCTTCTAGCAATCTCCTTGGTTATATGGGCAATTCTCTGATTCATCTTAACAATTTCCTCGTTATTTTGGAATTGTGCAATCGTAGCTGCATTAAGCTGGAGTAGCACGTTCGAGTCTCGGTAATGAGACATGCTTTGTTCTATATCGCGGTATTCGTAATTAGGCTCTAAATCATAGAATAAGGCCTATATATCTAATGCCTTTAAAGAAGACTAATATTTGATATAAGTGTTATGACTCTAGTGATTAAGAGCCTGACTACGAGTAGCCTAAGAAGCCTTTACTGATTTTCTTAGTAGAATTAAGGCGCGACGGCATATATATACTTACGGTCAACCTTATTTGCAACGCCGCCTCGAATTCCATATACTCGCAACTAGTCTTTGAACCTATCGCGCTAGGCTAAGCTAGTGAAGTTATACCGCAATAAGGAGAAGGTTAATGCTTTTATTGACTTAGGTCCTTTAGAAGTGACCATTCTAAAGAATAGGAGATTCTTTACGGTTTCGTTCCACTCTAAGGTCAATGACTCTCTTCCCTTAGGTGGTTTTGCGGCAAGAACCTCTATCATAGAGGCATGCCCTTTAAAGGCACCATCCGCGACCCCATAAACGATTACCTAAAAGACAAAACTCTTCCTAAGAACCGGATGCTCCCTAAACCAATTCTTTAGCCTAATTTTGTTCATATTAGCGTTTTCAAAATAGAATGATTATAATTCGTAAACTCATAAGGTGGTATTATCGCGATAACGCCATCCTTTTAAGAATTCGGGATCAATTGTCACCTAACGTATCAAAGACCCCCTTTCCTTACTCTATTTAAGATGAAATTCAAGGTGCTAATCATGATTGGTTAGTTTTGATGTTATCAGGAATCAAAATCATCAAGATATAAACCTTATAATATAAGTATTCATTTGTGTTGCGATAAGAACTTGATTCGACGATAGCCCCAGCTCTTGCACCCGAGCCAGCAAATAAAGAAAGAGAACTTCCGGTCTGCACGCGTACTCTCTCGTGTACATAATCGTGACAGTCATTTACAAACAGGTGTCGCAGCAGGTAATCTATGTCCTTTCCGTTAACCAGGAACCGCTCTTTAGACTTTATAGGGAGCTCGTATTTCACGGTTAGGGTAGTTCTAATATACTTTGGTTTTATATGTTAGCAGTAAGCTCTAGAGAAGGATAAGTGTTACCTCTTACGTTAAGAACATCCCGCTTGACCTTATCGGAAAGGGGCCGAGAAGTGTCTCGCTCCTACTGTGATATAAAGCTAGTGAATACATTACAAACCGTCTTTTGCTTCGGAATTTTATCGCGCGATACAATATAAAACTCTGCGAAAAGTTTCAAAAGTTGGGGAGTTAGGACAGGCGAGTTAGGAAAATTCGAATCTGTGGACTCGTTACGGGAAAGCCTCTATCTGCTACTAATCAGAGATCAAGATCGGTGAAATACGAGTCAACCTTACAGAGCCCAATTGCCAACTGCATAGCCGTATTTGCCTAGCGTAGCAGGCGCTAGCTCACGGTAGCAGATAGTGTTATCCTCTTCTTCCTTCTCGTTTTGATATTCACGTGTGAAACCACGTGATGCGGCACGTGCGATACGCTCCTGGAGTGCTTTCTGGAGATTCTTTTCGGAGAACATAGTTTGAATGGCAAGGAAATGTAAATAAAATCATGGCAGAGCAAGAGAAGGGCCTCGCGGCTTATATTTATGTCTTTGACGGGCATAGGTTCAGAGTGAATCAGCCCCTGTCACCCCAAGGGTGAGAATTGTCACCCCGTTCTCACCTCTCTCACCCCAGTCTCGAGACTTCTCACCCATATCACCCACACTCACCCTAGAGTGCCGCTTAAGCACTAAGGGCGCATTGACTATTGACTGCGTTGAATACTTGGCTTAAGTACGGCTGAGCGGACGGGAAGCCCTGTTTTCCACACCCTATGGTCGTATGTGGTTGTTATCTTTTTAATGAAAATAATATAGAGCTAAATATCTTAAGATAGCAAAGTTGAGAAGGGAGAGTGCGCTATAGATGGGTGAGAATCAGGGTGAATCACCCAAGTCGCCCGACCACTGCACTAACCCCCTCAGCTGCCTAACAACAGAATGTTATTGGATTATACCCCTACCATTGAAACGCTCGGCACCTTAGCATATACACACAGCTATCAAGTAAGAGGTGAATGACGATTAGCACCGTTCTTGGCTTCTCAGGTCAAGCGGTGGCCACGCGCGACATTAAATATTTAATTAATTTATCCCTATTGTATTTATTTTCTAATTGTGACACCAAGACAGTACCAAGGGGTAATTGTTGGCTTCGTCAATTGCTTATGGTTATAGAATGGCTAGACCAAACACGTAAATGCTGAGCCCTTTGTTGATTTCATCGAAGTGCCCCGATATTACCCCCTAGGGGTTATAGAGATTATCGGTCGCGGTAGCGAGTGTTTCGTCGGTGCCATTGATGAGTTTACGGTCTTAAAATATCTTAAATAGAGGCCTAGCTTCTTGATGTTCTCAAAGGCTCTCGTTATATTATCGCTTTCAAAGGCCTCATAGAAAATGGTCCTATTCTCTAGCGCGTATCTAACGGTTCTTGGAACGTTATATCGTATCATAGTCATTCATACCTCTAGATAGGAGGCTCCTCTAGTGTATACAAGCTGCCGAAGCAATCAGTTATATCCATGGAAACCGGGTTATTACTGTGACATAAACCTTCGGAATCTCCTGCTTGATAGCAATATTAATATCATACTAGCAGACTTTCAGGGGATGCTGAAGTCCGTTGATGGAGACACATTGCTGGATCGACTCTCTAGGGAGTGCTTAAAGTCATATAAGCCTCGAGTCCATAGGGATCATGCGTGTGTGGTAACCGATATTTTTGCGCTTGGTTCCGCTATTCACTTTATTATGACTGGGTATGAGGTCTTTCTTGAACTTGACAGCTTATAGGATGATGAAGAGATCTTGTCACGCTTCCAAAATGGACTCTTCCCGAACGATAATCACCCTTGCTCTTAAATTACAGAAAACTGTTAGAAGCAGCAATACCAGCGGGTTGTTGAAGTTGTTTTAGATCTTTCTCTCATTCAAATTACCTAGGTAGGCGCTAAAACATATTCGGGAATCGATACACATTTTACATCTTTATATCGTGTTGCTTTGCATTACTCCTCTATTGCTACTTTAGGAGAATTTATCCTTCTCTCGGCCCATGAGGACTAATTGATACCAATGTAAGGCCTACGGTTGATCTCTTTTGACGAAGCATACTAGCACGGTCAAGGTAAAGGTTGATGAGGGAAATAAATCGAAAGTAACGCGTGCAGATTAAGCAAGTTAGAATTGCAACTTCAACAATTTTATCAAGCTCATAGCGGGAAAGACTGTTCACTGCTGTTACAGTCGTTGATTCCCCCGGCCATAAATCAACCTTCAATGTATTTAGCACATCAACGTGCCATCTAGCAAACAAAAAAAAGAACGACAGGAGCTACCAAATTTACTTCTTTACCTATCACCTAGCTATATTTTATCATTGCCAAATTGTGTAGACAGTAACAACGGTATAGATGCACAGAACGATCTAAAGATAGAAAATCGAAGCGATAAAAGCCATGAAGTGAGGAAATATCGTAGTCGCTGTCTCTAAGCCTCAACACTTAGGAGACATGCCTCCCTTTTTGTTAGACTGGACCATATGCTGGTCCTTGTATCCCCCGCAATTTTTCTTACCGCACTGCGACTGAGGATCATATTTTGTGATGACGTATTTAGGCAGTGCAATGCAATTAACAAATTTAGTGGTATAGACAAATCGAGGCACATATTGCTGATTTCTGAGCGGGTCTGGCTTATGTTAGATTAGGGGTAAGATTTGAGCGATTGGTAAGTTATAGAACAGCGGTGTTAAATAGTAATACAATCACGGACGGGTTAGCTTGCAACTGGTAATCTCCCTGATTAGACCTTCTCTATAAATTCCTCGCATCTCTTCTCGTCGCCCGCATTTTCACCATTCTCAAGCTCCATCTTTTGGATTTCAGCATTGAAGTGAGTCATTCGCTTGGCAAACTCCTTCTCCTCATCCCACACGAAAACGCTCTTGCTGGCGAACAGGAAGTCGATCTGCTCAAGTGTGCGGCCAGCAGTCTCGGGGAAGAAACAATAAATGAGAGGGATGTACAAGAACATGGCGGCACCGAAGACGTAAAATGTCTGAGAAGATAGAAGTCAGAAATTAAAATATGGGAAAGGGAGGAAAGAACTAACTTTTTCTTGGATTCCGGCGAACATAAGGGGGACCAGCAGCGATCCAGCGCCGTAGCCGACTGCCCAACCCGCAACACCAAAAGCGTTGCCCTTAGCGCGCAGCCATGTCGGGAAAATCTCGGTCGGATAAATGAAAGGAATCATCAACCAGGAAGAGCTGAAGACAGCCACGTAGAGGAAAACCATGGCAGCGGCTCCGGTTCCGTACTGTTCAGCCTTATCTGGGTTATTGACGGCTCCGCGGTTCAGACCGCCACTGGAGGAAAGTCAGTAAGAGCAACGCCAAGGGCAAAATGTGTTGGTACTCACAGAGTAAAAAGAATTATACCTAGAGCGACCGCTCCCCAGTAGAGGGTCCTGCGACGACCCACTCGGTCTAACACTAAGGCAGCGACACCAGTTCCCAGGATACCGCAGGTCATACACAGGGCAGACAACCAGTTTGATTTAAAATCATCAAAGCCAGCAGTGCGATAGATATTTCCCGAGTAGATGACGACCGCCGCGATACCCGTGCCATACTGCATCATAACCTGGAGCCAAAAGGCCAACTGGATACGACGGCAAATGTGAATATCCCCCGAACCAATGCCCAAGAACATTTTGAAATAGCTGGAGCTTTGCGTCTCATGTTCTATCTGCACGACAGCGACGATTTCGCGAATTTCTTTCTGCACATCCGAGTGCTCGCGGTCACCATCTCCACGAAGCTTGGTGATGATCTCGAATGCCTCTTCGTTCCGTCCCTCCTTGATGAGCCATCGAGGCGATTCAGGAATGAGCATGGTTCCAAGGACGAGGAAGCAAACTGGGATCACTTGGCATGCAAAGCAGAAGCGCCATCGAAATGTGCCGCCGGCGTAGTCGGTGAAAGAAGTAGCAAAGCCAATCCAGGAAGACAAGGAAATGCCTCCGAAGTTAGCGAGGAAAGTCAAAGCGATCATTTGACCGCGATGACTCGCCGGAGCCAGCTCTGCGGTCCACGAGGGAGCAATAACGATAATGAAAGAGACACCAACACCTGCAACGACCCGGGCGCAGAGCATGTGCGTGAGATTCATGGCACTTGCCTGAAGAATAACCCCGACAAGACACCAGAGACAGGCCATCCAGATCCCTTTGATACGTCCGTAGGCATCGGAGAAACTACCGGCCCAGAAAGCCCCGAGGAGAGCGCCGAAATAATACATTGCAGCGATGCCACCCTGCAGAGAGGGCTTGATGACTTTACCATGCTCATCGGCGAAGCCCATGCGATACTGCACTTGTGATATTCGATTAGTTCACTCTTCCGTTTCTAGTCAGATCATGGTTCAGAGGACTGCAGTACATACTCCATATTCTGGGGCGACATTGACAGCGCCCATTACACCCTGACTCATACCCTCATAGGAAATGGCAATGGCAGACACTGCAGTAATCAACTTGAGCAGCCGAGGTCCAGGGACCGTCCGCCAGAATCCTTTCAGGGTCATGTTGGATAGCAGTGAGTTAAGGGGGGAAACAATGAGCAATGTGAACTTGGAATGGATAGAAAATGTATAGAAACCAAGAGAGACTCAACCCTATTGATAGAGAAGGGATCATGTTCGTATCAAGGACATGGGGGATGTTTATAAACCATGAGTATGTTCCTCCCGTAGAATGAATGATGATAGAGATAGGATTGACACCAGCAAACTCTCATGGTTTCTTATTTCTCCATGGGTCGAGATAGAATTAACTCTAAATCCAAAAGCCTCGGGGCGAGTTTGCCACTTCCAGATTCGTCTCCACCTCCGCAACCCCAAATCCCGAGTTCTCCATCTTCCCCACAAGTCATAATCAACCCTTTTCTCCGCTTGATCCTGTTTACTCTCTGATCTCGTCTCGAGATTTCTTCTTTCAGACGGACTTCACTCAATCTTGCAATAATCTTACACTAATTTGGACTCCGGTAGACCCCAAAGGTCTCAACATGGGAAAGCTTCGCTCCAAAAATGGATGGTTAGTCTTCCCCCGCAAATTTTCCTTACACTACACGAGCTATACACCTCGCCTATCGAGGATTGAGTGGAACTGTGCTAGTTCAGATCTACATTACTTGCCTTCGGACTTTTTTCGGAAAGTTTGCGAGGCAGAACTATGGACTGCGTGACCGTTGCCGACAAAGTGTCCAAGCTCCGTCATTCATCGCTATTCATTGCTAAGTTCATCACAGCCTAACTTGCCGAAAGAGACATGTCAAATGTAAGCCATTAAAAATTTCGATGTAGTCTAAATGCAATACTTACCTGAGAACAGGCGACCAAGTCCAGCCGATCTGTGGGCAATGCCAAAAAAAGAACCGGCAATGTCTACGAGAAGACCCACCCAATCGCTTCAGAATCA
The DNA here is from genome assembly GCF_028829465.1 of Penicillium soppii. NCBI lineage: Eukaryota > Fungi > Ascomycota > Eurotiomycetes > Eurotiales > Aspergillaceae > Penicillium > Penicillium soppii. The sequence goes on along the minus strand of NW_026643235.1, from coordinate 4,578,789 downwards.
GGCCGTATCAACCAAGACAGGCTAGGAAAGACCCCAAGGATGCTCCTAGCCATGATCATGATGAAATGCCACACCTTCCGGAACACGGAATTGCAGACGGAGTGGTTGCTAATGCGACAAGCCCTGAACGCACCACCAATCCAAGTTATGCCGAATTTCATAACCACCAACACGGAATTACCTCAGTAACATCCCCATACAACTCTCAAGGGTCTACTATTCTGCGAGAACACACCAGTGGCTCTGTTTCCACGCCTCTGGTGGCATCCTCAGTCAACGATACTACCACATCTTCTTACTTCAACGTGGCTGGACCCCAGATCTCCCAGCTACTTCAACCGGACTCTTTAAGTCCATGGTCTCCGGCTTCGCACGCAGGTGCGATACATGCAGGGTCTCCACTGACTTACAGAGAAGCTTACCTTGTACACCACTTTGCCACGCACCTCGGGCAATGGCTTGACTGCACCGACGCTTCCCGTCAGTTCACTCGGAAAATTCCTATCCTGGTCAAGCAATCACCGATCTTGCTGTATGCTGTGCTTTCTTACGCGTCCCGGCACGTCGGCGATGCCGAAATGGCCGAGCAGGCATATGAGCGGTGCGTAGAACTACTGATCCTCTTTCTGAGCTCGGAAACGGTTGCCGACGATGACATCTTGCTGTGTACCATTGTCATCCTGCGGGTTTTTGAACAGTTGAACGGTAAGTCTGAGAGAGCTATGAGTCATCAGGAGACACCCAGGCTAATCTCTTCGGGGGCTGAAACAGTCATGGTAACTGGTAGCGATCAGGAGCGTCATCTAGCCGGCTGCTCGGCTCTGCTCCGGGCATCACAAGGACGAGAGGTGGATCCCTCGGCCCCGAGGTTGCGGCACGCGGCTTTTTGGGTGTATCTGCGTCAGTGCCTGTACAATGCTTGTGTTCATCAGCAGTCTCCAAATGTGGATTTAGACTTGGTTCTCATCCCCCCTCCGAGCGAATGTGACTCTCTGAGCAATCTGAATTCGGAAACAGCATGGGCCAACACTATGACTTGGATCTGTGCCACTGTGGTACACTTCTGCTTTGGGCCAAGTTACCCTGAACCTTCTACCAGAATGTTGCGATGGCAAGAGCTATCCGAGGCCGTTGATAGCTGGATGAGCACCCGACCCAGTACCTTTGATCCAATCTGGTATAGCGAGGCTGTTCCGGGCAGTGGAAACCCTTTCCCAGAGATATGGTTTACGGCGGACTGGCATAGTATGTGTTCCAGAAGTCTTATACTTTGCGCTGTCTAATGTACTTTGCAGTTATGGCATTCGGATACTATCATCTTGCCTGTATGCTCTTGATCATTTACAAGCCATCGCCTAAATTTGCAGTCAGAGGGGTCCATGGCACAGCTCGTGAGTCTGATGTAAGCTCTGATTTTCGCTGTATGAATGAGTCCTCTTTGACACCATCAGATCCGGGTCATGAAGCACGCTCGCGCCATCTGTGGTGCATGCAACAGTTCCCCTTCGACGGTGCCGTCGTTGATCACGCTATGTCATTCCACCTTTATTTGTGAGACCTTTCCCGCCTTCTTCATGTGGAATCCAGTTACTGACATTTGACAGGGGGTCCCTTGATGACAGATTCAGCAGAAAGGGAGGAACTAATGAGATTGCTGCGAGATATGGAAACGAAGCATGCGTGGCCGACGAGTTGGATAGTGAATTCTCTAAAAGAAGAATGGTCCATGACGTAAACTCGTCCACACTGCCTACCTAGGTACATCAGGTAATAATAACAGGAAATTGATTTATGCGACAAAGGAAACTCATTTGCCTTCATTAAACGATATCACGGCATACTTTCCGTTTTGGATCCAGGCACCATTGGGCGCCTCCTCATTCAACGCATCAACCTCCCTCTGGGTCGGGACGCCAACACAAACGTCAGACTTGTTCGTGCGAAGGGCCAAAATCTTGATGCCGCTCTGCTTTCCAAGGGGACCTAGGGCCTCCTCGTACGTCGTGGTATGAGGCCACAATCCATCCCTCGTCAGTTTGCGGTAGTTGAGGTCGCCCTTGAAGATGACCAGAGAGCTGTTCTGGAGTTCTTTGAGGAGAGCGGGTGCCTTGGACGGCATCTCGTGGAACGAGAACGATGTCGTCCAGAAAGGGTCGCTCGTGGTCGCGATCGCGCCCGACTGGAAGAACTTGAGCAGTCTCGGGGTGAGTCGGTCGAGAAACTCGCGACTTGGGAAGCAATCGGACGAATCAAGATGCTTGAATAGTGACTCGATATCTGAGGGAATGACATCGCTAACGAACCACGGGGATTCTTTGGTATGCAGTCTGACAGAGGTAGCAATGCCGGCGTCGAGCAGGTAAGCGGCATAGAGCACATCGGTAAAGAGCTCGAAGCCAGCATTGTCGAGGACAATGTCAATCTGGCGACTAGACTGACCAGCAGTGCGTCGAAGATACGCCCATACGTCGTCCGTGTCATTGTCGACGATGTTGCGCTGGCTCTTCTGGATGGCATCTCGGCCTTGCAATTTTTGTAAGTCCTCCAGAGTCAGATTAGCGAGGAGTGATAAGTCTGTGGCGTTTCCCCACAAGGCGACCTCCGTCATCTCGATAAAACGCAATTTCTTAGCCTCTTCTTTGCTCTCATCTTGGACAAGTCCACTTTCGGCAATGGTCTGCATGTAACGGCTGGCGAGCTCCTCCACGGCAGCTCTTGACTTGACAAAGGTAGAGTCTTTTTGGCGCCTGAAAACATCATAGTCCTGCCAGTATTTTGAGGAGTTGAAGATCCCTTGGATACGTCTGGTGGGATTTTCAGCGCAATTCTTGGATCAGTTTTTTGCGACAGCAACAGTCGTACCTATACATGTAGCACTCTCCAAAGAGCCAAGGGCAGTTGATCCAACTGCACTCGCCAATTGAAGCCAACTGATTGTTCCACTCTTGAACATCGGGCTTGCCGTCATCTTGCAATAGTCTGACGCATCGTGAGTTTCTGCATTTCAGCGCTTGGAGAAGACGTACGTACGTAAGGGCATAGTTCTTTATAATTTCGTTCTTGATGTTTTTGAGGGCAATCTGAATGGCGATGCTCTCCACTCTTGTCTGGTCGTCAATATCCTCCATGGCGGCTGTCTCGCCCATATCGTCCACGGTGCCCTGAAAGATTTTGGCCCATCGGGTCTCGGCCGTCTGTTTAGCCATTGACCCCTCATCCGAGGTCCAAACCGAGCGAATAGCTTTCATTGTGGCGGAAGGCATGATAATGTGATTGTGATAGACTCGACTGGGCAAGGTCAGGGAAGCCGGAACTGCAGATTGCTGAGACTCTTTAAGTAAGTTTAGTTAGTTGAAAATAGCACGGATCATCCTCATCTGGTTAATGGAAAAGAGAGGGATGCCCTGACCAGCGCTCGGGATTCACTCGCCATCCCCATCCTATCCATGAAACCCATTCACGCATATACGATCTTCTCGACCAATGAAATGGGATGCAGGGACCGGAAATGGTCGCATAAACGGCCTGCGACTGACGGCCTAAACGGTTCTCCACTTTTTCGCAACTCCGGGGATGTGCCGGTCCGTGCACCTCGTCTCGAAGATACCAAATTAGGCAATTCTGGCTTCCTTTTCGGGCTCGGTCATGGATCTCGCGATGCCCATCCCCGAAGCTGCCCTTCTCGGCATTCTATCTTGCGCATGACTTCGGCAATCAGGAATGATGGGGGTATGTTGTTTGCCCAGTACGAATTGGGGTCGGGTTTTCAAAGGTATATGAAGTGGTTCTTCGCTCCTCTGGACACAGTTGGAATCAAAGTCATCGAATTGCATTACGAAATGGTCACTTCAGTTGGATTTCCTGAGCCCAATGGCTCTGCCCACGTCAGCGGCACTCGCCGTTGTGTTGCCGATGGCACCCTCGACATCACAGTTATGGGAATGAACAGCGGTACGGCCATGGATGGCATTGACTGCGCCCTGGTTCGTTATCGCCAGGCTTCACCTGAAGCTCCTTTGCACATGGAGATCCTCAAGGTACGACGACTCTCTGAAAGACTTTTTTTCCAATCAACTCTAGCGGAACTGACAAATCACCCTAAAATAGTACGACGAATTCCCCGTTCCGCTGGATATCAAGAAGCCCGTCCTCACCATGCTTCGCGAAACAAAAACTACTCCCTCCCTCATGTCCCAGCTGAATGTCCAGCTCGGCAACATGTTCGGCGAGACAGTCAAGCTCTTCTGTGAGAAGCACAACGTACCCATCGATAGCATCGACCTCATCGGCTCGCACGGCCAGACCATTTGGCTTCTCTCCATGCCCGAGATTAGTGAGACCCGGTCCGCCTTCTGCCTCGGCGAGGGAACTATCATGAGTGGCTTGACCCACATCACTACAGTTACCGACTTCCGCATGGCTGAACAGGCGGTCGGCCGCCAGGGTGCTCCTCTCGTCGCTTTGATCGACGGCCTCCTCCTTCATCACCCCACTGAGTGGCGCATCTGCCAGAATATCGGTGGTATCGCTAACCTCTGCGTTATTCCACCGGACAGCGAGGGCGGCGTCGATGCCATGGTCGACTGGGACTGTGGCCCGGGTAACATGTTCATCGATGCCGCAATGCGCTACTTCACCAACGGCGAGATGGAGTATGACCGCGACGGCGAGTGGGGTGCTCAGGGTACCATCAACCAGGCAGTAGTCGACAAGTTCCTCGACAACAACAAGTACTGCAACCATCTGCCCCCCAAGACGACGGGTCGTGAGACCTTCGGTGACAATGGTGCCCAGGAGATCATCGACGAGTGCTTGGATCTGGGCATGAGCAAGTACGACATCATCGCCACTATCACCCGCATCACCGCCCAGAACATTGTCAAGCAGTACCGCACCTTTTTCCCCCGGTTCAACATTGATATTGACAAGATCGCCGGTGTCTATATGTGCGGTGGTGGTGCCCACAACCCCAACATCATCAAGTACCTCAAGGCGCAGCTGCCAAATTCGAAAATTCTCAGTCTTGATGAGACGGGTGTTCCTTCCGATGCCAAGGAGGCAGTTTCGTTCGCTCAGCAGGCTCTCGAGGCTATCCTCGGCCGTGCTGCTCTTGTTCCTATAAACAGTGACACGCTGACTCCGAATACCATCTCGGGTAAGATTGCTCCGGGATTACGTTGGAGAGAAGTTATGGCAATGGCAGTGGAATTCGGAAAAGGTCAAGCCCAGTTGCCGACGATCAAGGAGATGATAATTGACCGGCCTTACACCGAATGGAAGCCTTAGAAGGATGTAAAAGTGCAACTATTAGTTTGTATGATTAATGACTTGCATACAAGGGTATAAGACTGGGATGATTTAAATATACTATTTATATCGACTTTGAAGTATATTTTCTGGTTGGATGGCTCTCCATCCCGTTCTCACCCCGTTCTCACCTCTGTCACCTCGGTCTCCAGAATTCTCCCCCATATCACCCACACTCACCTCACCCTAAGACAAACTTTTTTGCCATTTCAATTTTCAAGGCGTGTTGAGAATTGGCCGTGTACTATATGTGGCTTAAGTACGGCTGAGCGGACGGGAAGCCCTGTTTTCCACACCCTATGGTCGTATGTGGTTGGATATACGATTGAAGAAAAGACATAGCTACTCCTTCCAATCCGAAAGGCTGTATGACGAATCTACATTTGTAAATATGCACTGTCAACCCTTGAACCATACGTGGCAGCAGATCGCCAATCGAGGCTCTCTTCCGTAGTCCCTAAGTTGCCTTTCTATAAGAGCCAATTGAACGTTTCAATTTGACGCTGTTGGTGTGACCAGCTGTTTCATTGATAAAGGATACGAACGGAATCAATTCAAGCAAGCAGGGGTCGAATCCAGACTAGGGCCAATAGCAGCAGGAATACCTAGGTACCGGCTCATCTTCGCTCCAGCGGGAGGTAAAAAAAAGATCCAGAAAATGTCAACTGTTTAGATGGAGATGTAGATTCATTAGTGGTGGTGATCAAGAGAGCAACTCAATGACCTCAGGTTGGGGATATTGTGTCTGAGTTGGCCGGCCGCATGAAGAAACATGATTTGCTTTTTGTTATACATAATTCGCGGTCCGGGAATTAGTCTTCGTAGGTCGGGCTAGTTACATAATTTGGACCAAGACACTAAGTCCTGGTTCGAAGGTGTTTTGTCGCTTTAACGAATGACAGGAGAAAGAAGAATGCGAAGGTGCATGGCGGCCAGATTTAATTAACTTGCTGCCTGAAGATGACTGACTCAAGTATGGCAGAGAATTGAAATATTGAAATTGCTATACCAGAGATTATAGTCAAAAGAGCAGTAAATAAAAGGTAAACAAAAAGCGACTGGGAGGTAAGCCAGAGGTAAAAAGCAATCCCAGAAATAATTCAATCCGACCCCAGGCCGCTATGCACCTTCGTTGAAAGAACTTCTATATTTTAAGCAGAAAGAAGTTATTCCGAGTTTCCTTTTCCACCGTTGTTAGTCGTCTACGCAGATATTCTCCAAGATTTCAAAGCAAACGGTTTTTGGGGCTTTGAGACGAGGATTTGGTTTCCTATTCGTTATTTGAATAGAGTTCGTATTCAGCCTCTCCCCCGGGGAAAAGATAGTACACAAAATTCAAGAGTTCGAAATATTAGACAGAATAAATTTGCGCTATTTTCAGCAAAAAGATACATGAAACTCCATAGTATGCATACATGAATGAACCTAGAGGTCTAGGCAAACACCATAAGAGAAAAGAAACACAGTGTAAGTAATCATGACATGCAACGAGAGTGAATGAGCCACTCTAAACATTCCGAGAAGAGTCGCCATTCGCATCTCCATCCCTCCGTCCATTCGATTCCTTCTGCACCTTCTGCTTCTCGGCAAGGGCCTTCGCCTCATCTCTCCTCCGACGCTGGAAATCCAACGGTACATGTGCCAGACCACGGGCGCCGGTGTGTCGAATCCGGCGCTCAGTACGGGACATAGGACGATCCGGGGTATCGGGAGCATAAGCAACCTCATACCCGCCTCTAGGGTGCGTCTCAGAATTAGTTTCGGTGGCAGAGGGTTGGGGATGTAGGGGGTTGGTACTTTTCCAAAATACGGGCAACGGGGTTCCAGTTTGGATCGTCCCAGGGCTGCCGGATGGGGCCTGTCCAGCCGTTGAAAATACCGGGGCCGTTCTTCAATTGTTCGGCTAGAATGCGGGCGCGGGACAGCGCAATTTCGTCTTCGTCGACTTGGCGAGCTCGTCTTAGTCTTGCTTCCTCAATGAACTTGAGTTCATCTTCTGTCATGCGTCTGGGCTCGCACAGGGCCTTTGCTGCTTCCAGTTTCTTTTCGAGCCTCTCTAGGATCGGAAGTTTTGGAACGGGTCGGTTTTCGGCCTTGTAGACAGAGAACTTGAATGGCGTGTCCTCTTCCGGTGCGGAGACCTTAGTTAGCTTAAAATTCGGACCCTGCTCTTCTGCTGGGCCTTCAGTCTGTTCATGCATCGGTCGCTTCTTCTTGGCCGTCTTCGAACTCCTGTGCTCTGAGGAGACAATCGGTTCCTTTGAAGAAGCATGCTCTTGTTCGCTCGCTTCTTCAAAGCGAACGGAACGTTTTAATGAGCCATCAGACGATGCAGCTGTGGAATTTCCCTTCAATGACGACCGTCTCTTGTGCTGGTGAGATGCGTCGGAATCCGTGGCACCATGCTGACGTTTCAACGAGCCCTGCTGATCCGATGCCACTGTAGAGGTTGCATCTGGAAACAACGGCGGCTGGTTGGTAGGGCTTTGGTAAGGGGAGTAAGTAGACGATTTGGCATCGAAAATCTTCGGTTGCCGCAGGGCCTCAAAGAGGGTTTGAGGAGGCGAGTGAGCAGGATTACGAGCGCTCGAGACAGATTGACTAGCAGAAGCGACCGCGGGAGAACATGAAACTGTAGCTGGTTTGAATGCTGATGCAGAAGCCGAGATACTAGATGACTCAGTGACCGGAGCTTGGACTTGGGCAGGCGCAGAGCTTCTGAAAATTGAGGATTCAGTTGGTTTAGGCAAGGATGATGGCTGAGAAGATATGAAAGGCTGTTTCTTGGCTGTCGGTGAAACAGTAGCTGGGGGTTCAGCTTTCTGCTTAGGCTCCGGTGCCTTTGGGGGCGTAAAGATAGAATCTTTTGCCGGAAATGCGGGTTGGGCGGCGGAGAATGAGAACGGTTGAGTCTCAGACTCTGCAGCCTCGGTTGCCTTTGACTGTTCCTTGAACTCGGGGGATTTTGAGAATGAAAGCGGAGATGAAGCCGCCGAAGCAGCAACTGAAGGCAAAGAAGTCCCAAGGGCCGCAGCTGGGAAAGATGATTGAGCAAACCCAAACGGATTCTTGGATGCAGTTGACGAATCCTTGGGGATATTGTCGGTCTTGAACAGAGTAGACGGCGCAGTGGTGATCAATGCAGTTGATCTGGTCTCCTGGCTTTCCGTAGGTACCTTTGGGAAAATGGAAGGAATAGCGAAGTTACCAGGACCGGAAGTCGACAAAGACTGAAAGGGATTCTGAGACGCACTGGAAGAGACTGGAGGAGAACCGCTCGGCTTGAAAAGCGAAGACAACGTAGGCGTGGGGGCTGCAGGAGTAGGGGCTGCAGGAGTAGCATCCTTCTGAGGTGTCTCCGCTGGCTTCGAGAACGAGAATGGCGATAAAGCAGTGAAAGGATTGGCGACAGAAGGGAACATAGAAGTAGAGCTGGCCAGAGCCACAGTGGGGGCCTTCTCGCTAGTCGACGATGAAGGCAAGGAGCTGTCAGGTTGGAACAGCGTTGATGGCGCAGCTGGTGCTGGTGCCGGTGCGGGTGTTGGCACCTTGGGTAATGCAGGTGGGGTAAGGGCGAAGGGGTTCGAGATAGGTGGGGATGGTGAAGGACCGGCAGGGTTTGTGAAAATGGAAGTCTGTTTCTCTTCTGCAGCAGGCTTGGGGAAGCTTAATTGAAAAGGCGACGCTTCCAACTTAGTGGCTGTAGGAGGAGCTTCGGGTTCTTTGGCCACTTCTGGTGCCTTGGCGAATGGATTCAACACTGGAGAGGCGACAAAGGGTGAAGAAGTGGATGATTCGGCCGGCTTGGATTGGAGGAAAGGGTTGTTTGTTTTGCTGTCGAAGACAGATCCGGCGGTTGGGGGAGACTGGAAAGCGCTTCCGGGCGGTTCGACGCTTCCTGACTGTGGGAATAAAGCCGGGGATCCTGTCGAGCTTGTCTGACCTGGTTTGTCGAAGACGTTCGGAAGGCCAGTAGCCGGGGCAGTTGGGGGATAGGACATGTCCATGTTTGCTTCTACCACAGGTGCTGGGGTTTGGTTGCCAGCAGGGCTCACGAACAAGTTCCCATCATGCGAGTCAGCCTGATCAGAATCCACACTTCGAATAGGCACTTGATTACGGTCGATCATGCCCATCCTGGCGGCTTCTCTGATGCTCATCCCAAGGATTATAGCCACGAGAGTTCGGCCAGCACGCTTCGATTCCACATAGGTTTCAGAGAACGAGTGGTCAGATGAAGGTGCAAAATCTGCGAGGTTGTTAGCTGAGTGTCAAGTTAGGGTGATGTGAGTATTTTCGGCATGTTTGATTGGGTTGGAGTAGAGGGGGGTTAAGAGGTCGAGACAAGAGCTGGGTGGGAGAAAAATGGCAAACATGATGAACTTGGGATCATGTTTTGCTAGAAAAATCCAAGAACGTACCAACAGAGTCGACTTGACGGTCACCCCAATCGAGGTAAAGGCCGCCTTCGCTATTTTCTGCAAATCGCAGATCCTGAGCGGTGCAGAAGTCGATTGTCTGCTGGTCATTATCAAAATGCAAAACCTTGGTCAATTCCTCGACAGTCCACTGGTCGTTTTTGTATTGCTGTGACTGAGGGGTTCTGCAGTAGGCTTTCCAAATCGATCGAATGGCTGTCTGACGGATGTGGTTGAAGTAAACCTCCGCGACACAAGCCATCAGATAAGACACACTTGGAGAATTAATGATGTTGAAGAAGCGAGTGTAGAACCCTTGAGCAATAGCATTCGGCCGGCGAGCATCCAAAGCACCTTGAGGTTCCCAGGTGTTACCAGCAGCAGCAAAGAGCTCCAAAGCCACCTGCACCCGCGGCGAAGCGAGTAGGTCCGCTGGCCATTTTTGAACACGGGCTTCCAGGTCGGGTCGCTGGTCATGGATCGAGAACAGGATGTAATAGGCGCGGAACTCGGCCTCGTTAGCGAAGTTGATGCGACCCCGGTTGTCATCATAATAGTACATGAGAGAGAGCATAGTATTGTTGAGCTGCTCTCGCTCTTGGTGATGATCGAATGGCTCCGTGTTCGCAGGGCTAGAAAGAAGGTGCAAAGAGACGATGTGGAATCTCGCAATTCGTTCCAGGCAGGTAACTGCGACCTTGACATCCGCCTCCTGTGTAAGTTGCTGGACTGAGAAGTCATTTCGAATGGAACGTGTCCGGTCCCAAACAAATTTGTGGACAATAGCCAATGGCTCTTTGCCACTAAGGACATGGCGCATGAGATAGTTCATGGTCTGCAAAAGAGTGTTTGGAGTCCGAATGTCAGAGGGCAATTGCTCGTCATACCCAGCTGCAGAACGCCGGAAGCGCTTGAGCATCTTGGTCTCCATATTTTGCAGTTGGTTCGTTGATGGATGCAAATACTAATGGCTTATGTCAGTGGGTTTTAGATGGCACACATAATGCGACTTTTACCTTTTCACACTTGTCGACCATTTTTTGCACAATGCGTTCCACGCTCTCGAAATCGGGACACATGCTAGTGCAGGTACCCACGGGCGTGATTGCATGATTCAAAGAGGTGGGCTGGTTTGGATCTGCCATCTGACCATCCCTGATCGCTTTTTGGCGTTGAGCCGCACGATCAATTTTAAGCTGTAAATCCGATTAGACTCTGATCTCCATAATGTCCGTACTGGCGAGATCCGATTTTGTGGATGAGTTGACTGACTTGTTCATATCTTTCTTGGTAACTGTTCATGGTCGAGGCATTCTCCACAGGCACGGCACCTCCTGGTGCCACACCGGCTAAGCCTGCCGAGGCTTGGGCGTTCATATTATTTGAATTTTGAGAAAATAGGGAATTTGCAATGGGCTGGGAGAAAGGGTTGGCGGGTTGAGGTTGAGAGGATGAGGAGTTGGAGAGGGTCGAAGGAGGAGTCCCGTTTGGTGGTTTGGAAAACGGGGACTGTTGCGTCGGTTGCGCCCCGAAAGGCGATGCCATTGAGTTGGTTTTATTCCCTTGTGCAAAAGGCGACTGCACCCCATTCGGCCTATTTTCTTCTCCGGCTTGGTGCGTCCCATTAATAGTACCATTCGGAACGCCGCGACCACGCCCACGAGCGGTCCACGTCGCCGACCCTCGTCCACGACCGCGGGCCCGCCCTGCGCGTGGTGCACCTGTTCCCCTAGGCGCATGTGTTGATGTAAACCCGGTATTTGCTCCTCGTCCCCGACCTGTGAAGCCTTGCGCACCTTGTGTACCTTGCGCGCCACCCCTCTGGCCACGGCCCGCAAAAGGATTAAATGGGCTAGCCATCCTGCCCGCAAAGAGCGGAACAAACTAGACAGGCCACCACGTCGGACTGAGACCCCACGGCTCACCCTATCTTTGGTGTTGTTTCTATGGGCGTTGAGGTTGATCGAATATGGATGATCTCGAAATCCGATAGACGGTAGAATGGATTTGTGAAAATATCTGGAATGGTAATATCTGTCGTCGAGGCGATAACCAAGAAGTCAGTCCATGTTCTGTCGTTACAAAGGTATAGAGTCTCATTTGATAACGCCGCGATGAACCCATAGCGCGCGCGCGAAATAAATGATACAAAGAAAAACCGGAGAGCAGAGCGGATGACTCGAGCGGACTCGGAATTGGGATTGCCTACCTGTAAAGAAAGGAAATATGAGTCCCTTCTCTCCGTGAGAAGTGAAACTTGCCGCCTGATGTGTCGCCGCTGTCGCTTGCGATGGATTGGGGTTCTTCAAGCTGGGGAGGTGTGCGCGTTTCGGAGTTTGTCAAGCCGATGCCGGTGAGGAGATGGACGGTTGGCGGTGTTATCTTAGCCACGCAAAAATCTCAGTGGGCCCCTTTGACGGAATACAGGCACACACCAGCCGCAAAGTGATTGAAGAGAATGATGTCCTGACGTTCCGCGATCACGGAGCTTCTCGGCTTCAGCGGGAGTGGCTCCGCTCCCGCTGACCAAGCGCGCGGTCCCTTCCTTGGCGTCTGATTGGCCGCAGGAACTATGATTTCTACATGAGACTTCCAATGTTGACTCGGGAGGTGAACAATACATCGATATGACTGACGTGGCCATTTGGCCCGAATCCAATTTCATATTACCTTACGTTGGGGATTGACAATGTCACAGGTGCGGGCACTCTATAATGATTCAAGGGGAACAATCCCAAAGCAGCAATTCCGAGTCGATAATGCTAGCGAGAGACTGAGAGGTCCATGGATTCAAAGAGCAGTCTTGGTCATATTTGAGACTTTCTTCTACCTAGGAAGGGTCCACATGAACTGGCTAATTTTTGAGACGCCAACAATACAGATACAGAAGCAGAGCACAAAGCCAGATAAAGTCAAATCAAAAGACATTACATTATAGCTAGTAATCTACCAAAACGAAAAAGCAACACCGAGATGAGATCGAAAGATGATATTATAAACAGCAAGTAATTTTTTTGAAATATCTACCAATCCTCGTTTATTGACAACCCCGAGGAATCCAAAACGGACAAACCCCATATACACAACGAACGACCCCCCAAAGTAAAGATCAACGAAAGAACAAGAATAAAAGTGGAGGCCAACACCAAGAAAGGAGAATAGAAGGGTGTGAAGACCAAAATGAAGCAATAAGCAAAACGAACCCAAATACCGGAATATGAAAAAGAAACCAAATCCCCAAAATATTTCCAAAGCAGAATGAAAACTGATGAACCCTTTGTGGACCTGCACCCCTTGAGCCCGCACCCGCCAATTTTGTAATCAAGAAATTCAAAGGGGAAAAAAAAAAAGACAAACTCCCTGACAAAGCCTATGACAAGCGCTAAGTTTGTTTCAAAGCCATGAGTCATGTATTTTCGTTAATAAGCCCATTACATGTTCTTCATCGCAACCATATGTCAATCGGGATCCAGCCCGGCTATTGGCACTCTAAGCATGGTGAGAGAGAGGCATGCCGTGCGGCTGGGGATGACTTAGGGATCCGGTGCGGAAAGGCAAGGACCGCTGGTCTATGGAGGTATTGGACATGTCATGCATGTGTGTCATGGGCATTTGGTAGAGGGAAGGCTGGGACATGGCCTGGCTTGTTGCGGGGTTGTAGTCAACTGGGCCGAAGATGTTCTGGCGGAAAGATGGGGTCCAAGGGTCGTATTGAGTTCCGCGTTGGTGGTCGGAGGTTGAGGATGTGAAGGAGTTGTGGGTGGGGTAGTCGAAGACCGAGACGTCATGGGGGCTGATCATCTCTGCGGTTACCGGAGTGCTGAGCATCGGCTGTGAGAAGGAGTCGGTGTATTGGGGTGGGGTGGCGTAGTAGGGGCGGTCGTGGCGGGATGTGGTTTCGAATGTGAGAGGCTCCGGCATGGAGAAGCTACCTGGAAGAGATCGAGATGATTGCATGGTCTCAACGGGAGTGGTTAGAGCGGCGGCGACGTGTTGCTCGACGGAGGACATAGGAGTCATCAAGCCTTGGTCAGTGTGTTCAGGCTCTTCGATAGTGATTGACGGGGCGTCGGCGGAATCATCGTCATCATTGTCCTTAGGGCCAGGGCCACGGTTCATGGTGTAGACGACCATGTTGGAGTCAACTTCACCGCGCTCGAAGCGCTCTTCCATCTTGCGGACCCGAAGGATCTCGTAGATGATCTCGACATGGGATGAGTGCTTTAAGCTGCGCTTGGTGTCGCCAGCTACCTCCTTCAGCTTGTCGGCAGTGATACCGTAAGCACCAAGCTTGCGTATAATGTGAATCAAGAGCACAATGCGGACTGTTCAATTATGTTAGCAAAGAGAACAAGCAGCACAATCAATGGTAAGCGTACACTCTTTGCGCAGGTGGTCAGGCTCCTTGTGCATGACACCCGGAGGCCACCACTCAGGTCTCGTCTTTTCTGGGTCTCCGGTAGTACCGGGGGCTGATCCTGGTGGGGGCTTGCCACCGTTGTAAGGGTGTCGAACCTGCTTGCGAGGCTCAATAAACTTAATGAATGCCTTGGCGACCATGCGGCAGTTAAGCTGTTGGAAGTGCTTAAGGGCACTTTCGTAGTACTGCTGCACTTTTTGTGAGTCTCCGATGCGGAGAGGAACCATCTCATTGGATCCATTGGAGAAGTCTTCATTGTCGGAACCATGCTCAGTCAGGCGGTCGTCAGAGCCAATGAAGGCAGGCGCGTTGCCCTTGCGGCGTCTCACCCGACGGGGAGATGTATCAAAGGTTTCTTTAGCTTATTATTAGTCTAGGGCAATGAAACCAAAATTAGATCAGACTTGACATACGACGAGGAGGGGCCTGGTAGCCGATACGTTCACCAAGAACCTCAAGGAAGTTTTGGCGGACGTCTGGGGTGAAGATGGTCGAGTTCTGCTCCTGGATGGAAACAGACTCGTCGACTTTAATCTTTCCGTCATGGTCAACAAAGATCATGGCGTAGTGGGCATAAGGAGGACGGAATGACGGGCGAGAGTGGGTCATCATAGGCTAGTCAGGATGATCAGTAAGAATATACCAACAAATTGATAAGTAGGCAAACATACAGGAGCAACATCCCATCCAATAGGTCCTTCGAGGGACGAGGCAGACCTCTTCATGGCCCCAGATGTAGGATTTGGTTTACTGTAAACCATGGTGGCCGTATACAATCAAAGACGCTTGACTGTGGTGTATTACGGCAGAAGCAGTGGACGTAGTCGTCTCGGAAAGATGTTTGACTCTCAATCACAATCACGCACTGATATATTCGAAAGTGGAAAAAGATCTCGATATCAAATATCCGATTGTTGCAGTTGTGCGCAGTTGTGCGCAGTTGTGGAGAGGCTGTTCTCTTTATAGATAGTGTTGGTTGAGTGGCGGGGGTTGGGATTTAGCCGTGTTGGACTACTCAATCTGTTCACTTGCAGTCAGTCACAACTGCTCTAAAATATTCTTCCCGTTAACAGGGAATTTCCGTCTGTCCTAGAGTGGGCATTGAGACCCAATGGCGGGAACTGCCATCCCCCGCTCTGGTGCGGGAACCGGTAGGACAAACGGTACATAATGGGGTCCAATCAAGCTCTTGCAAACAGAACCATGATTGGCGCCAGGACGTACTTACACACTCAAGTTCACAATGTACAAGTGTCTCAATGTGGGATGAAAGTAGGAAAGTTGCAGTGCAGTTGCTGTGGGCAAGCGGGATGCAGGAACGAAAGGAAGGCCTCCACTTTATGATCCCGTGAAGTAAACCAGGTTGTAGCAGTTGAGAATAAAATATCTTGAAGTTGGTGGATCAAGTGGGATCTTTAAATAAAAAGGGCAGTTGATATAATCCAGATCAGAAATGGACAATAATAAAATTATGGATTTAAGAAGGGGATATGCAAGCCTTTTCAGTTCCAGACTCTAATGTGAGAAGGTGACAAAAGAACGAAGAGAATATGGCCAGCAATACCGACATGGATGATCCCAGAAGCTGGATCCTCTGTCTGATCGTATGCATACAGCGAGATTGGCGCTTTCAAGGACATGCAGTAGTTTAGTTTTTGGGGGTCCCGATCCAGCATCCCTGTTCTACTATTTGTAGATCGCATAATTAAATCATTATTATTTTGTTTTTAATTATAATATATTTGTATTATATATATATTTATTAGATTATTTCTAATCCTTTTTATAATATTTAATTCACTATTTTATTATTTCATCAAGTCGGGACAAACCCTCAGTGGCGTTGATTTATCGATCATCTTCCCCCACAAAGGGCGCAAGTCTTCCAGCTAGTACTGTCAAAATGTCTTGGAGGATCAGATCCCTCGATGACTTAATATTATTGACAAGGCAACCTCTAATTCTCTTGTCATGCTTAAAATCTTATCTATGTAATTGGGAGTATTCTTAATATCTAACTACAATATTTTAAGAAAATTCAAATATAAGCGTAAACCGATTAATCCTTTTAGCATAGCTGTCAGGCACCCAGATACCTGGAAAACACGCACAAGTCCATCTTACGCCGTGTGGGTGCTAGTTCTTAATGTGCAGATCTCTCAGTGTATCGGAGATTCCGGTTTATAAAATTCGTCATCGGAGTGCATTAGACCTGAGAAAAACCCACTCCCCCCAAAAAACCCTCTGCTTGGTACGGAGTAAATGTAACTATGTTCATTAAAATTTCGAGGAAAACAAAAAGATCCTCAAAATATTCAAGTACCGAAAGTAAAACAAAAGACTACGGAGTAAAAAAATATTAAAATATCATCTGTAACATTTGTATTCGATCGCCGGATCTCAACAAAGTATTCCGGAGAACTAGCGTCAAACCCTCAACCAACCAGCGTATGAACCAGCGTTTCTCCATTTCTTGGTGAACCTATCAAGGTGCGGCTTGTGCATGGCCCAACATTATGGATCCTGGGTGATGACTCGCCGATAGTGTCACTGTTTCTTTTTTATCCGGTCGATCTCCAACTGACAGGAACTCCGGGGTGGCATATTAATATTTAGAAACGCTTCCTTGTAGACTTCAACTGAAGATAGTCAAAACCCCTGAGATCAGACCTCAAATCAAAATCAAATAGATAAACGAAATGAAGTGTGAGAACAAAGTACGCATGAAGGGTACTAGTCCGGCTGTAACTCTAGTCTACGTAAATCTAGATGCGAATCAAAGAAAGGCACCAAAATAAAATAGATAGATTATTGCTCTAAGACAGATCGAGATAGCTAACTAATAGTTAGTCAGTTTGACGTCTGATACTACAGCGTGATCTACCTACTGTCCCGGAAGAAAACCGGTCGCAAAATGGTTCGAGTAATTATCCCACGGTGGGTTAGTACCGGTACTTTTGACGCCCGAGATCGTTTGTGACAGCCCAATGAATGGCCAGAAAGCTAAAATTCTTCCCTACCCCCTGGATCTGTGCTAAGAGTCCAGGGGAAAGGGACCCAAGCTGCTGTCAACGCGTAAATCTCCCGTTCCTGTGGATTTACGATGGCTTTTCTGGCTTTTCTTGGGGATGGAAATGAGGTGAGAGTCTCAGATCAGATCCCAGGACAAAGAACTCATTATTGTGGAGTACAATCAAAAGGAAACTGGAATCTCTGAACGCCTGCGTAAAAAAAGAGGAGCGGATCAAAAATTTGCGAATTTTAGTTCGACCAATGCTCTCTCGTCATTCACTATCTTGCGTTGTATACGGAGTAGCAAAGGCATACATCTGTACTCCCATACTTCGGTCCCACTGTTCATATACGCTATATCGGGGATGCAAGTCGCAGAGTTTTTTGGTGTTTTTTTCTTCTGTACAAACAATCTCGATCAGATTGTGTACTTTGCATCGAATATCCATTCTGATCAGTCAACTCAATGAAATCACTCGCATCGATGAAGCATACTACTGTCTATTGTAACCATGTAACATTTCAACATTTGGTGTCCCTTCCAACAACACTAATGAAACTGGACGGCAAGTCCTGTCAATCATTGACCGTAAGAATCTACACGAAGGCCACTATCTTGACCCCGTCGATTTAGATCTTTTAGGTTGAAGTAAAGCACCACAGAACAAAGCGATGACTGCAACTAAAAGGTTTCAGGGCATGCTAAACTATTTGTCATTAATTTAGGGCCTCGCAAAATTCGGACTATTCTATATGACGATCTATTTGGTTAGAATCTTGAACGCTAAGAAATCAACGGTTCCCGCTATCGATGACATCCCCACAATGTCGAAATTGACGCGACAAGTTGGCTTGACGTTTTCTGTCAGTTTTGTGCGTTTTTCTTTGTTTGTGCTCCAATTATCCAACGTTCCCACCCGATAACAACTTGTTTGCTTTGTCTTTTTAACCACTCATCTTTAGCGTGGACTCTACTTTGTTAGAATCGGATAGTATTACCCAGAATCATAAGTCCTAGTTACGTTTAAAATTTCGGATTACTCCGGAATATTCAATTCTCGATTTCAATTTCAAATTTTTATTTCTTATAGAATTTAGGGCCTAGACATGAAAGTCGCCCCTTTTTTTTATTTTCTGACTAAAGAAACATTGTCAGGGTCTGTCTGCTTTAGGGCTACTCCGTAAACATTTGACAGCTATGCTCTGAAGCTTCTGATTGGTTCAAACAGAGACGATCCTTACGTACCTTTATCCACGTGGCTCAGCTATTTGGAGCACCGCCACATGTCGGCTGAAAGTGTGGCCCAAATGCACATTGAACATACATATGTACAGTGATTAAGTAGGGTTTTCCCTGTTCTTGCATCTAAAATACTACTTTCTGAGACAGTTTGACAGCTTGGCGTTTTATTAAGGAAGAGCAAACATCTTACCCTGGTCATTATATCAACGCCAAATACTCCATATTAATCTAACAACCGCCATTGCCGCTAAGATCAAAACAGATCGAGTAAAAGAGCCATTCCGGAGATGTTCGGTAGGGTAATCACCCTGAAACGTACAAAAAAAGAATGAGGCATGGAATTCGGCAGTTATGTGACAGCGGGTGCACTGACTGGGAAATAAAAATAAAATAAACTGGGGGTGGGGGCTGGAGAAAAGAATAGCATCAATGCAAAACTGACTCGATCGGGATTGGACATAATCGACATTGTTTGGTGATCGACGGTAACGGAGCACACTTTTTTTCAAACGAGTTTTGATGTAGGTGCCCGCACTCAGAAGTCTGATCATACTTCTGGAACGCTCGAGAAAAGGTCCCGGGTCAATTGTCTGTGTTTTTTTTAAAAAAAGGTATCCTTTCTTTCATTTGGGTTGGCTCACCGCTACGGAGGAAAAAGACCTACTACTACTACGAGGCAAAAAGAAAGTGTGTTAAGGCTCCATCAAGAAACCGTCTATCGTACTTTATTGATTTACTTCATGTCTATAGTTTGACTTGGGAGTCGATTGTCCAACAGTCGCACTGGGGCTCGTATCGATCGAGATAATTTTGAGTGACCTTGAGAAACGTATGGAAAGGGGGTGGGATTGTACAAAGTATGAGTCTGTTCGCGGAGTAAGATCGCGTCGTTTCCAGACTGCATAGTTATTGCACAGGTACCATTGAAAAAGGCAACTTCAATGATAGATCATCGAGAGCATTCCGTCAATGCATATTCCAAAGGCAGGAGGAAGTTCCGTAAAAGTGTCTTCGTATTTGAGAAACGTCAAAGGCCTATCAATAGTCTACTCTATTCGAATCTTCGGGACATACAAGAAGGGAGGCACCCGACTAGTGTGTATTGCTGTGCAGACCCGAGGGGCCGCACGCACGATCGATCAATGATGCGCATCGATCGAACAAGATCGGTCCGAGAAAAATAGGCATTGCGTCATGCCAGAATACTCTCTTGTCGGGGCGTTTTCACCGAAGCCGATGACCCGCAATTGAAAGTATGTAATGGTACCTTTATTCAAGGTTGGCAGGGGCGTTCATAAGACAGGTGACACCCGTGTACTTTAGGAGCCAGTAACAAGTCACCGATCAAGCTCTCGATCCATCTTGTTTCCATTTGAGAGTCCAATCTCGCTAGAAGCTTTAGGGTCCAGACTCAAACCCCAGCAAGCCACTGCATTGAAAACGGGTCGGAACTGGCGGCCCGGCAGACTAAAGCTAAGCTAAAGCTGTCAAATTACAAATTTGGCTTAGTGACTGTCCCCACTATCCCAAGGGAAGGGACAAAGTTAAGGATCCTACGGAGTAGTGTGATTGTTTTTCTTCACCCAACTGGTTGGGATCGCAGAACCTCTGTTCATTTCTTTTACTTAAAATCATCTCGAAACTAGAGGTTTCAAGAAGCGACGCCTTATAACCCGTGGCTTACTCCCCCACGCGAAAATACTACCCAGAAAGACAAATTAGGTACATATGTAGTTATTAGTGTACACCTGACCGCAAAGCGTCGTACCTGGGTAAGCAACAGATCGAGATGTGAGCTTAGTAATAGTATTGCTGATCGCAGCATTACCTACTTTTGATTAAAGGCAGCCAATCCCGACAAGCATTGGCTCCTATGCCATCGCTTGTATACCTAGGTATACGACGTACACAATTGCCTTCTAAATATGGAATTGATGGTGGCTTTCAATAATCCTAATACATTCCAAATGGTTATATAATAACGTCCCAAAAACGGAAAAAAGCAATGTGAAACTGCAGTTAATTATTTCTCCATTGTGGCCCGGCCCGAAGGGCCGTCATAATGTACCTACAGATTGGGGCAGATCAACTGCAGAGAGCTATTGTTCGTCTCCATTCTGTTGCAGGGGGGAAAGGTCTCCGTGTACTTCGTAGGGATTTCAACTTTGGCTGTGCCTAGGATACTCAATTTGAGCTCCAAGACTGAAGAATTTAGATTATGTTAGCTTGAATAGCACTATTTAGGTCAATCACTATGCGCAGTGAACCCGGCAATACGATTCACCCTGACGGGTGGCTGCGCGATATCCAAATTTGTGCGCTCTGAGCCCAGCAGCGTGGTCATGACACCTGGCCCTTGCACAGTTCGCACTCTGAGTAAAGTCGGTCGGGTCGGATTGGTTGAATATTTACTTTTTTAGCCAGTGCATTGTTCGCGATCCACTTGGCGGCCCATTATTCGCCTGGACTCGCTTGACCCTCGAATATTAGTCAGGAGACAACCCTTGCATTATACGGACACGGAAAAGTTAGCCGTCTCTCTGTTTCATGTGGTCAACGTGGAGATCATCTGCATAAGTAAGGGGAGAATATAAATTCTATGAATACATTGTAACTGACTCTTATCAAAAAGGAGGCTTAAAAACATGCTTCGTGGAACCACAGATTCCAAGGCTCTGGCTTTCCTGTTCCTTGGGTTCAACAAGAGTTACCGAATATCTCGACTTGACCATGTGGGGACTTTCAGAGATCAAATTTGACATCATATTTTGCTAGGTAAATCCCAAATACCTGGAAATGCCGAGTCATTGGAATTGGTATATGATTTGGCTCATCCAATAAAAAAAGTCTAGAGGTCCTTGCATCGTACTTTGTGTTCAACTTTCACCCACGGCCAATCATTCAATCAGCTTTCCTTTCTTTCCTGTCTTCAGAATCAGCTAAATCCTTAACGAAGATAGTTCAAACTCTCCTGAACGAGCTAAAATCTTCCCCGGCCCCTCCCTGCTCCAAAGCTTCTCCATAGCGGATCCTGATGCAGGCGATCGCGTGTAGTATTCTCGTGTTTATTAAAATTCCACTTTTCCCAGGCTATCTCCCGCTCCCAGCAACCAAGCCCAACCCACCAGTCTAGTCTCTAGTGTCCGCACATCCCTAACCCGCGGACCAATGTCACCATCATAAATTCTTCCCCGATATCCATTTCACTCTCAAAATATCTGCATAGACGGACAAATTGCCCGAAGCGGCGCCCCCAAGATCGTCCCTGGAGATCCGTGCTTGGCCCCGATCGAGTGGTGTGGCTGGGACCATGTCATTGTGCCTCGGGAATCTTCTGCTTTATTCTTCCTACATTCGGGCTCCAGTGCGACGGTTAGCAAGGCCCTGTGAACCAATTAGATCCTCACCGACCAGACAGGCCGCTATCATTCCTACGTCCCATTCCCCAGGTATTGGGTTTTCTTTAATCGATTTCCGGGAAGCCTCGGTTTACACGCGAGTCGATCAGTGGCTGGGGAATATGACTGCTTGGAGCATGACAAATACCCCTATATTGCCCACATGCCCCATAACAAGGTGCATGGCATTCATTAACTATTACTTACTACTGACGGTGAGTTTCTATCTATATGAATCTATCAAAGAAAAGATAATTACGAGCATATGGGTGCCACTTCTATTCCACAATTCCACAATCCCATTAGATTCACTCATTTCCGAACTACTCGACGCAAGGCATAGCCCACATAATACCCACTCTCAAACTAAGTTGAGCTAAACAGACACCGAGAGTCGGAAAAAAGCCCCGAGCAGCCCCGTTTCCAACCAACAAGAGACTTTTTATCTTCCCCTTCCGGATGATTATCATAGACTTAATCCAACTTCCTCTTGTCCGATGTGGGCCTAAGCGTTCGGTGCGGGAGGAGTGGTTTTTCAACCCGCCACATTGGTACTCTATAGCAAATCCGGGTGCACAGTGCGTTCGTGCAGGGGATTTTCACTTCGCACTACAAATTTGTGGAAATATCCACCGTGGCTGGCCCCTCTTCAAAGGGCTGAGTCGATCACGACTCAGAGAATGGTCCAGTCCTAGTTCTATATTTCTAATAATTCCCATAATCATGATGATAGGAGAGACGTAGATCATCCACGCCTCTGGGAACCCCAACAACACCTTTAAACAAAATTATAAACCACAGCAATGTTGTAGAAATCTCTCGAAAACGCACTTCAGATCTGAATCCTGTGCATCATTACACAACACACAGGGAGGAACAGCCCGGCCCAGACGATCCATGAGGGGTAAAATGGAGCAGACTTTCTCAATCTGGAGCAGGTACCATGCAACCCGATCTCAGGTCATATTTTTGTCTTTTTCCACCTTTGCAGTCCTTCTTAGAAAATACAAATCGCACAAGCTCCATTTTGGTACAGCAACGGAGCCACCAGGCCGCGGTAGCGCTGGAAGTGGAGGAATAGACATGACGGAAGTGAAACCCGTACGCTCGCAACAAATCACTTATAAATTGCCCACTGATGCACAATGCCTACATGTACATATGTACGATCACCTGCTGGGAAGCGGGGATATATGATAATAATCGGGCTTGTTCGGCTGGCTGACAATTACACTTACCATAACCATAACTACTAACTATCCGGAGGGCTTGTTCCGCAGAGGATGTGGGTAATGGTAATGGGCGAGCTAGTATGAGACTGCATGCAAGTTCGAGCCATAATCCAAGCCCGAACCTATGGATACGCGACGCAAATTGCTTCCGGGGTGTAGTTACTGGCGTGGAAAATATCCTGATTCTGATCGCTATGCAAGATCGATCTCCTCACCTGGCAAAGGCGATTACCTTTTCCGGCGAGTTACACAACCTGGATTTATCCGGGATCTGAGGATCTTGATTGTGGAATTCCTGATTGGTCTATCGAGGCTCCATGGCCCATTGAACAAGATTAAGGAAACGCTTGCCGCTTCCGCTTAATGCATGATGACTCTTTCAGATCATAATTATCCCTTGCCTGGAAACTTGATAGCTGAAACAAATGCCGGACGCAGGTCCGCAGCCAATTAGATAGTAGATTCAGTGAAGTCATTTGGCAATGGTGGTAATTGTGCTGTGCGATCATGATCATGGTCAGACCTCCTTCCACGGGAATAATTTGGTGTTGATCGATGATCTTGTTTCGTGTCTCTTGTAAGTTGTAGATAGACTATACACTCTCAAGTCTAACACGCAGTTGTTACTCAGAGTCTGACGTTGCCCCTCCCGAGGTCGTTTTGCCCCCTCTGTGAGATCACAAAGCTAATCGAAGATATCCCGTACTGAGTGATTATGTATTGTATATAGTTTTTGGAATGCGATGACAAGTTTGCCTCCTCCCCCTTATGTGTACATCCTGGCTACATGGACTACTGAACCAATGGATCAATGCAAGTATAACCCCAAACGACCGCGTGGGGAATCTGTTTTGCAGGGAGCAAGGAGGTGAGTCGTATATGTACTATTGAGATAATATAGATTTCCCCGAGTTGTCAATGTGATCGTCGAACCAGAAATGGGAATGACTGTTATGGCGGGTGAGGCCCTTGGATGCATGCTTGTTTCGCATTATGTCGTGACAATCTTAATAAATATACCCTCACTACGTTATAATCTTGTAAAGCACACCAAAAGCTCTGGACTGAGGCATATTTTTTCATGGCTTACAGATTTCTGCGAACAGACGCCAGTGGTGGGCAGCCAACTGGCATTGGGCTTTCACCGCTACAATTCAATGGATCTGATGGGATATCAGGATGTCACCGCCACGTTTAGTAACAGGCGCTACTGCAGATAATCATCATGTTAGACGTCTAGGGTGTCTGTTAATATCGGTTCTGCATACTTACGTTTGATTTACGCTGTTCTCCGAGGTCTAGACACAATCCTGTTTTGGCTCTAGCTACTACGTATGTTCCGGGTCTGGATTTATTCACATATAAACAAGCAAGACGCGGTGCACGGCCACAATTTGATCATAGGAACAAGTCAAAAAGGTAATATAAACAGAAACGCTATTTTTTTTCTCCTGGTTCGCAGTGTCAATCCAATCGGATTCACTCAATTTTATCTACATGTATGAGGCAAAAGCCATCCCAACATGAAACACAAGAGAGGACGATAGATAAGTTTGCGTTAGAAGATTTATTTATAACAGAAACCAATTTTTAGCCACTCTCCACTGTTTGTTTTGACCTCCTCTCCTCTGTCAGGGGGTCCCTGGCTGTAGCTGTGCAATGAAAAACTTTTCCCTCAGTACATGTACATGCAGATATGCACAGACACCCGCGCCACACCAGAACCACCGAGGGGCGTTTGAACCGTCAGCACAGATCAACCGTAGGCATGATCCATGCAGGCAGCACTGAAAGCGAACAATGAGAGTCCAGGGCCTGGTAGGATCGGCCCGAGGACCCAAAAAGACCCCGGCCTCCCCGGGCCACTCAGAGCTGCATGAGGCTGTTTCAAAGCTCTTGGGCGGGCTGGCCGGTCGAGCGATATCTTTTCATGGCTAGAAAATGCGGGGGCCTGAGACCACTGCGGCCGGTTGGCTTTTACGATTTTTGAGAAGAGATAGAGCCGTCGCTGTCGAGCAGGCCAGCTTCCTTAGCGAGCTCGTAGAATTTGCCGCCGCGTTTGATAAGCTCTGCAGGTGTGTCAAACTCAGCCACTCGCCCCTTGTCCAGAACGACGATCCGGTCGGAGTCGATGATCGTGTTGATGCGGTGCGCAATTGTGATGATAGTCCGATCAGAAAAGATGCTGCTGCGCAGGGTGCGCTGCAGGAGTGCGTCCGTCTCTACATCAACGGCAGCCTATCGCTGTTGTTAGCCAGGATTGTCAATCAATATCAGAGGAGTCAGGAGACTCTTACGGTTGCCTCGTCCAGAACAAGGATATTGCTAGGAGTCAACAGAGCGCGGGCGAGATTCACAAGCTGACGCTGGCCTTGACTCAGGTTGGAGCCTGTGGTGCTGTTAGAATCTGCCTCAGGCAGTTTTGAGGCGTACATGGTAACTTACCTCCTTCCTGAATCTGAGCATCAAGCTGGCCTTCCATCTGGGTGACATGGTCCTTTAATCTTGCGTGATCTAGAGAAAACGCAATCAGCCATTGTTGATTGTGACAAATAGAACGGGATGCAAGTTAGACTGACCTAGTACGCTCCAAAGTTCAGTATCATCATGAACATGACGAGGATCCAAATTGTCACGAAGGGTACCTTCGAACATGGCTGGATCTTGAGGAATGATAGCGAGACGGCCACGAAGGTCAGTCAATCCGATGGTAGAAACATCGAGTCCATCAATACTAAATACATAGTCAGCATAAATAGCCCAAAGAAGGCCAAATGTTTTTTCTTACCTGATATTTCCATTCACGCCCTCAATAATACGGAAAAGAGCCAATGTGAGTGAACTCTTTCCAGCGCCAGTTCGGCCAACAACACCAATCTTCTCCTTGGGCTTAATGTCTAGGTTGACATCTTTGAGCACAAGGTCCAGTCCAGGGCGGTAGCGGGTGCTGTAGTCGTTGAAAGAAACAACACCTTGGGCCGGCCAACCGATGGCAGGGCGGCGCTTGAAGATCACATCAGGAGCCTCACTTGGGAGATTGGCATATTCGAGGACTCGTTCAACAGACACAATGTTAGTCTCGACTTCGACAGTCTGGCGGACAATCCAGTTCAAAGACTGGGTGATCTGGAGAGCGTACGACATGGCCAAACCGACCATACCAGGCGAGATACGAGCGCCAGATGCAACAGACAAGATAGCAAGTCCTGCAGATGCAAGAATGATTATTGAGCCAATGAACTCGAGGCGCACGGCGAGCCAGCGGTTAGCGCTGATGGATGGGAAGTAAGCTCGGAGGTTGGCATCCATGCGCCATTCATTTTCAAGCAAAAAGCGAGCTTGCTGTTGGTAGGCACGGATGGTCGAGATGCCGCCCAAAGACTCCTGGAAGTGGGCGAAGATAGGGCTTCGAGTGACACTATCCAGACGCTTCAACTCGCGAGAGGTTCTCAAGTAGTATTTCTGGTAACTGAGGTAGATGTAAAATAAAGGAATAACGAATATCAAGAAGGCAGGGGTAGAAGACGAAATGACGATCATGGTGAAGATCGCGCGGGC
The DNA here is from genome assembly GCF_028829465.1 of Penicillium soppii. Classification (NCBI taxonomy): domain Eukaryota; kingdom Fungi; phylum Ascomycota; class Eurotiomycetes; order Eurotiales; family Aspergillaceae; genus Penicillium; species Penicillium soppii. The sequence continues at coordinate 4,552,201 of NW_026643235.1, read as the reverse complement.
AGAGTTTGCGAACAACATGTTGAAGGTGCGAGCAAGTACCTCATCGACTCTGTAGATATCACTAGAGAAACGATTGAGAATGCGACCGGATGGGGTGGTCTCAAAGAAACTCATGGGGGAACGGAAGATGGCGAATGCCATCCTCTCGTGGAGCTTGCGCGATGCTTCAATGGAGCAGAAGATCCACAGAATCAAGTTCTGGCAAATGACCAAAAGAGAGGATCCCAGGCCAAGTGCCAAGTAGACACCAATGAACTTGCCTACTTTCTCATTGGTTTTGTGGCGTTCATTGTACTCAGTCCAGCTCTTCAGCCAGAAATTGGCCACCACCTGAGCGGTTTGGGCAGCCAACATAGCAAATAGATAGATTCCAACGGCCCAGACGTTGCTGTCCTTTGCATATTGACCGTAGACGCCCCACTTGACCTTTCCTTGTTGGGAACTCTCTTGTGTTTGTTTGCTCTTGAGGATGTTCTCTTCATCTCCCAGCTTGCGCCGTGGACCTTGCCAGCTAACAGTGCTTGCGCGTCGCAAGGTAACAGTAGAAGTCCGCCTACGAGCCTCCCCGTTTCCAGCACTGCGAATAGGAACAAGGTCACCGGGTTGCTCTGCCTCCTCGCTGTCCGAGTCACCGCCGGTTTGGATGATAGTGGTTGTGACCGACGAGCTGTTAGGGCTCGCGAGATCCTCAGAGCCACTAACAGTACCCTCATCGTCTGAATCAACCATTGTGGTACGAACGAGGTTCGAGATCTCGCCCTTCATAGCCATGAGTTGTTCGAAAGTTCCTTTCTCAATGATGGTCTTGTCCCTCAGGAGACCAATGAAATCAGCCTCCTTCAGAACAGTGATGGCGTTGGTTGCCAAAATTCTGGTCTTGCCACTGAGGAGACCGGTCTTTCCAAGTACCTTGTTGATGATGTGGCGTCCAACATGTTGGTCAACCGCCGAAAGAATATCATCCAACAGATAGATATCAGCACGAGCATAGACAGCTCGTGCGAGTGTCAATCGTGCCTTTTGTCCGCCTGAGAGGGAAATTCCGCGTTCTCCAACCTCAGTCTGGTCACCATCGGGCAAGGTCTTGAAGTCGTCGAGCAGAGCACAGGCTTCCACAGCGAGGTCATAGAAATCGGGGTCCCAGCGGTGGCCGAAAACGATGTTTTCCCGGACACTTGCATTCATAACCCACGGTGCTTGCGCCACATACGCGATGCGGCCGCGGACAACAACCTCTCCTTCGCTCTTCCACAGGTCACCCAGCAGTGATTGCAGAAGTGAGGACTTTCCAGAGCCGACGCGCCCAACGATACAGCTAAGCTCACCCTTGCGTGCGCTGAGATCAATGTTCTCCAGTACGGTGGCTCCGTCATGGCGGTTCCAAGCAAACGAGGCGTCGCGAACACGGACAGACTCGTCACCAATGTGTGCCACAGGGTCTTCGAAGGAAACAGCATTGGTTTGCAACTCCTCTGCGGTGAAGTAATCAACCAACCGCTTCACGGCCACGGAAGATTCAATGATTGACGTGATAACCATGGGCAAAATGGAGAGCGGGAAGGTCAGTAAGTTGAAGAGCGTCAAAGCAGGGAACACAATCTGAGTGGTCAAGGGCTTGTCATTTGTCAACACAAAGACGGTGAAGGTAGAACAGGACACAAGGAAGGGGGTTGATTGCCAGGTGAAGTTGGCAACCGATTGAGTGGCTCCAATTTTACGAAGCGTGTTCAGCTCAAGATCATTTCGGATATGGCTGAGTTTGTTCATGAAAGCCGTGTTCCAGGCATAAAGCTTGATGCTCTTGATGTTGTTCAAGATCTCAGTCATGAGTCGAGTTCTCGAGTCTTTATTCTTCATTTGAACGATCTGCAACTTCTTCATGGCCCGCGCAATGACACCATTGAGGGGAATCATGAATAGCATTACTCCGACACCGGCAAACATGCTCAGTCCAACGAGCTGGTAAAGAGAAACCATGCATAGGGCGATTTGGAAGGGCGCAGAAATGAGCTGGGTACCGAATTGAGTCAGATCGGCCAGACGTTGCTGGTCAACAGCCATGTGGTTGACGATATCACCGGTCGTCTTGGTTGCACGGCCTTCATTCGACAGCTTCAAGGACTTGGCGTAGATCAAAGCGGTCAGAGACGACTTAACTCTCATGCCTGTGTCGAAAGCACGCTGGAAGTATTGATGCAGGAAACTAGTCTGACAGACAGATACAACAAACATGGACAAGGCGATAGCAACACCTCGAATGATAGGTTGTGGGTCCGGGCTTTGATACGAATCAATGAAAGAAATTAAAAGTCGAAGGAGTTGTGGTTGCACGAAGGCAAGGATATCACTTCCGGATTTGATGATCGCACCACGGATATAAGGACCACCAAAAGCTTTAAAAAGCGCAAGCCACAGCGATGGCTTCTTATCGCTGTGGTTCTTTGTCTTCTCGAGCTGTTCTTCCCACGCCTCCTTCAAGGCGTCTCCCGTGGCTTTGGTGGTGTCGCGACTGCGGAGATTCCAGAGATCATCCTGGGTCAAGTAGTTGTCGTATCCGAACTTCATCATCGGAGTCATCCAGCCAAACGTAAGAACCGAGAAGATATCTGCATAGTTGTAAGGGCATTCATCATCACTTCCGAGGGCATCATAAGCACTTTGCTTCTTGGGGACGAAATACTCCAGAACAAATTCAAACAGTGCCAGTCCCAAGCTCACATTGATGCAGACGAAATAAGGAAGTCCGTCGATGTATTCTTTGCGCGCGACCAATGACCGCAGTTTAATCCCATAGGCGATAATGAAGAACAGCCAGTAAAACAGTACAACCCCATTGGGCTGTCGACTCCGCCAGTGCTCAAAGTATTGGACCGAGGTAATAACACCCAGCGAGATAATTGTCAAAATCGAGGACCAAAAGCGAAAATCGGCATGGAAGTTTTTGGGCTCTGACTCGACTTGAACCGCAGCTTGCAGAGCGGTGACGAAGGTGATAGCAGCGAGAACGACCTATCGCAACCAAAATACATCAGCGACTCACTCATGACGTGCGCGGGGGGCTTTCTGGTATGTATGTACTTACCAACTTGGTGTAGAAGTGCCAGTTCTTCGATACGGGCTGCGGATTTCGCTTCTTCAGCAAAAGCCACAAGGCAGCCAGTCCACTCAGCGTACCCCAAACAGCCACTACAGCCACAATCACGTCAAGGAAGCATGGCGTCAGATCAAATCGCGATGAGCTGAAAGGGCCCCAGCCCTCGCTATCTGTACAGAAAGGCTGACGGTGGGATTCTATTGCCGATCCTAGGGAATGCAGAAGGTTCCCCGGGCGGGATGCCTCTAGGACCACCTGGGATTGGCCATCCAGCATTTTTCGAATCGTTTCTTGGCCAGTATGCCTTTGCGGGAAAGGAAATAGAATCAAGAGAAGACGGGAGGAGTCAAGGAGCCTCTTAGCTCAAGTTGCTTAGGAAGCAAGGACCCACTTTTTTTCTCGGACGGGGAAGTCGGAGCTGCATACCGTTTTGTGTCGGAAGTATTCCATTTGTAAGTATGTCGGACTCGTTATATTACCATTTACAGGACTTCGCATGATATTTGTGTCATATAAATATCGAGCTATTTAATAAAGAATAAAAAGCTAAATAACTTCAGGTTCAACTGAAATTTTCTAGCCTCTCCGGTCACGTGAAATCCGGGATTATTGCGCGACGTAATTCGTCGGCGATAAGCGCTAATTAAGACCGAATGCGGTCTCGGGGCGTCTACAACAGTTATGTATTCCAGACTATGATATTGTATAGCTATGAATATGTTATGAAACGGTCTCAAAATCATATAGAGTTAAATTGACTCCTAGACTTCGAATATGTTCGTAGTTGAAATATTTCCCGAAATGTAAAGCATACCATAATGCCTACATATGTATACCCATAGGTTGTTGTAAGTCTTTACCCACTCCTATATTTACTAGCAAAGAATGCCAATTTCAGGCCCTTTTTCCTTCATACATTCATATAGCAACTTATTTTTTACCTATGTTAATATTCATTATTTGCTAGATATATGGCAAAATATTTATAACTATATTCGCAAGTAATTCCTCTGTACAGAACGGCTAGTTTTCAAAGTTTTGCAGCCGAGTTTGGTCAAGAGTTATCTATGGGACCGCTGGTTATATATATTTCAAATTCAATTTGGAAATTGTATCTTGATCTTTGCCACTCAACAGCCATGTATAATGGATTGTTCGGAAAGAGGTATTTTGAAAATTTGATACTAAAATTTTACCAAATTTATCTAAAATTGGTATATGTGACTATATAAGTTCAAGGACCAAGATAGGACTGAAATCGGCACTCCACCCGAGGGCTGTTTGCTAGTAAATATAGAAATGGGTGAGGACTTATTGACCGGGGGTGGGGGTGTATCTCTGATCCAATATATAGAATATCAACCAGTAGCGTTCGTCCTCGATAGAAAACCCTCAATCACCATTACGATACTATCATAACGCATAGCCCGCGCATAATCAATTGCAGTACCGAAATCTCCCCTAGCATGAGGATCTGCACCATGTTCCAGTAACCACCTAACCCGCTCAGTTGCTCCCGCCATCACCGCATGGACAATCGGATACTGCGCCACCATATGTTGGGAGACCTCTTTGCGATTAACATCTGCACCACGACTCACCAGCAAAGCCAGGATCGGGATTCTACCGATATCAAATTTGCGGGTCGGTATCACACGGGAAGCATGGGGGTTATTGCCAGGGGGACAAGCTCCAGCAGCCAAATGTAGTGGTATACCAAAATTTATCTGAGCACCGGCATCAAGGAGCATACCCACAGCTTCCACAGTCCCATGAACGGCAGCTGCTTCAAGGGCAGCACATGACCTGTTTCCTGATCCACCGCGACGTTCATTGCTTGTTTGCGGCTGCCCTGCAGTGGGATCAGCTCCGAGATCGAGGAACCACCGGAGAAGAGGGAGATTGGTCACAGTCCTAGGGAGAAAAACAGCGCCATAGAAGGTTGGGATGTTAGGGCTCCAGCCAAATTGACTGAGAAGGTCGAATAGGGCGACATGCAACTCGTAAGGCGCAAAGAATATATTGCTTGGGGTTTCGCGGACAATTGGTGCCCCACTCGCGAGTAAATATCGAGAAATCTCAACATGGCCAGCTGCCAGAGCGCATGTAAGGCCATGATGAAGGAAAGCTGGTGTTGGATTCTCATTGGCGATAACGGATTGAGCGACTGCGAGGAGGCCCTGTTGGCAGGCGAATTCAAAAAATTTGAAGTAGGGTGGAACTTCACCAATTGAGCCGGGATTTGCGCTGAAAAAGCTAATATCACCAGGCGCCATGATAGGGAGATCCTCATACTTGGACCCCATTGCTCCTGACTGAGGCTGCATCTGTGGGTTGCTGCCAGTACTTTGTTGCCTGGAAGTTGCCATCTGCGCTCGCGCTTGTTGGAGCTCACTTAGTGTGATCTGCTGTTGGCCTGATGACATATTACCCGTAGAAATGCCCAATTTACGAGTTTGATTGGATCTTGCACAAGTTGAGAATTCGACGAGCACATTGTTGCCCAAAGCGTTTAATGTGCCGGCTGACAGTCATGTGACACCTCAACTAAGGCAGTTGTATGAAACAACCAGTCATGGCTTGCGGTTAAGGTTTGGACGAGAGCAGAAGTTCAGATTGATCGTGCTTATGTAGGTAGCCAAGGGTGACTGGGCCTAACCTAGCCTTGCGTGTTATGTTCCGAGTTAGTTTGTAGGTCGATTCTTTCAGTGGTACATGTATGATTTTAAGAGCCTTTTTTTCGCAGATATTACGATCAGCTGTCATATTATCACTGTTTCTTGTAATGATCAGACAAATCATGACAATTTATAAATCCAGCACAACCCATGGACTATATTCGGGTTTGATAATTGTGACTAAGCACTCACCTCCACCCCTCCAGGGTGTAGGTGAGCCCACACCTGTTAACAAACCCACACCTATTAACAAAATATCATTATTTCAATTTCAAACCTATTTTTCACCACCAAAACTATGCCGATTTCCTCCGAAAAAGAAGAGATCCTTCTCTCAAATGCCCTCGAAGCCTATAAATCAGGTCAATTTACCAGTATTCAGGCCGCAGCCTCTCATTTTGGCGTCTCGAAGTGGAAGCTTCGGTACCGAAAGGAAGGCAGGACAAATAGAAAAGGCCGTATAGCCACTAAAAAAGCCCTAAATTCCTCACAAGAAGCCTCTCTTATTCGCTGGATTAAGCACCTTAATTCAGTATATACACCACCAAATGCTAGTGATATTAAGGGTGCTGCATATCGTATTTTACGACATTGTGGTTCCGACCGGCAGGTTGGCAAAATGTATGGGTATCAATTCATTCGACGCCTACCACCCCATATCGACCTTCGTACACAAAAGCCGATGGAAAAAGCGAGGATTGAAGCTGAATTACACGGTGAATTAGTTCACTGGTATGAGGTCTATGGCTAATTCCTTAAAAAAAACAAAATTCAGGCTAACGAACTATATAACTGGGATGAGACTGGCTTTCAGCTAAGTATTGGAACGAAGGAAAACGTCGCTTCTACCCGCAAATATGAGACTATTGCGACTGGTGGAATAGGCTAGAATATTACTGGAATTAAGTGTATTTCGGCCGATGGCTGGGTTATGTATCTATGGTTTTTAATGCGTGGTTCTAAACAAATGGAAGACTGGTTTAACGGCGATAATGATCCTACTAACTATAGGGTTATTAAACCAACTGCTAAAGGCTAGACCGACGATATAACTGCAATTTAATGGCTATTAGATTTCTATTATACTACTAAAAAGCGAGTTGCTAAAGGCAGACCTAGGGTTTTGGTTATAGATAACTATAGATCCTATAGAACCCCGGAATTTGAGCATATCTGTTAAAGCTTTAATATCATACCTTAGTGGTTTATACCAAAAATGACATATCGATACCAGCCTCTCGATAGTAAGCTATTCTCAGTTCTTAAACAAAAATTCCGAAGAAAGAATAATAAGATTATACGATAGGGTGGAGATGTTAATAATAAACGGCATTTTCTTTAAATCATTAAAACAGTCCGTAAAGGCACATTTAAATCGCAAACGATTAAATCATCATTTAAAGACACCGGTCTTTGGCCTTATGATTTGCATATTATATGCGATCAAATTGATCTAGGCTAGGAAGATAAACCAGTCCTTGAAATATATGGTTATACGCCATCACCAAACCGTGAATTTCCTAGTTTAGTAACGAATTCGCCGCCTAACTTAGATCAAAGATTCTCTAAAGTTAAAGATAAGATTCAAACTATATTCGAAGACGATGAATTAGACCTTCCGAAGCTTTAAAAACATATAAACCGTGCAATTCATGGCGGCAAGCAGGCTGTTTAAGACCTAGCCCTTGCAAAACAGACGATAAAAAGGATGCAAAGCCACAAGATTCCTATCAAAAAGACAAAGCGCATTGTAAAGGGTGCTTCTAAGAGTCCTTTATCGTCAATTGCAGGTAATTCGAAGGTTCATCAGCGTTGTTCGAAGGAATCTAAGCTGGATATTCGGCGTGAGGCTGGAAATGTAAGAGTTCGAGACTATTGGCACCGCGCCAATCAGGCTCTTAAAGAAAAGAAAGAAGCATCAGGGGGTAGAGATTATCTTGAAGCTAATAGTGAGCTATTTAAATATATAGATCCAGATGGGATGGTGGCTGAAAAATAGGGTTGAAATTGAAATAATGGTTTTTTTGTTAATAGGTGTGGGTTTGTTAACAGGTGTGGGCTCACCTACACCCTAGAGGGGTGGAGGTGAATGCTTAGTCACAATTATGCACAATCAAACAGTGCAAACATCGACGTCATATATGAAATCAAGTCACGTGAATGAAACAGGTATCAAAAGGTTGCAGGATATACGTAGCTCATAGAGCTATTGCAAAATATCCATTCCCTCTATAGAAGGATCTGTAAACTATTGCTGGAACGCCGAGTGAAAAATTGGCCAACACAGCCCATTAGCGCCTACAATTTCCTAATAGGGAGGCCGACTGGTTAGTCCCAAATATCTACAAGCACAGCCCACACCCGCAGCAACAATTACTAACATAAAATTGAAGAGCTGTGGCTGAGCCAAAATCTTAACGCATGAGTCAAATGCAAGTCAAAACAATTTACAACATATAAAAGCGACTATAAGCACATCTAGTTAGAATATTGCCTGCATTATCTCAAGGCGGTAAGCCTCGTTCATCAGCGTCATTGGAGGGGCACTGCGATTTCAATACACTGCATTCTTCACACAGTTCGCCATGGCTGATAAGACTCGAATGGAGGATCTCTTGAAGAGACCTCTTTATAGTATGTCTGCAAAATGATGCGCAAAAATGCCTGCAAACTGATCTTTTACAGTCTACGACCTGCCGCAAGAACTTCTCGCAAGTTTAACGGCCAAGACCACAAACCAACCTATCGCCGAAGAAGATACCGGTCCTTCTCCACTAGAGCTTGAACAGGCAGCACAAGACTCTGCCATCGCAAAATCCAGCCTTTGCCCCCTATGCAAGGTCTCTTACAACAATGTACAGGATCAGCGCAGTCACGTCCGCTCAGACCATCACCGGTACAACGTCAAATCCCAGCTGCGGGGGACTGCGTTACTTGAGGAAGCCGAGTTTGCGAAGGCAGTCGGAGAGCTGGACGAGTCCATTTCCGGCTCTGAGTCATCGGAGACAGAAGAGGAGGAAGGAGATGGAGCCGCTGGGACAACGTTGTCAGCCTTGCTGAAAAAGCAGGCCAAGATAGCCCACCCCGAAGAGTATAGCAAGGCAAATATGGCGGGTGCCCCGAAGAATCCTCTTCTCTGGTTTTCGAGCTCGGGTTTGCCGTCCAACAAGTCCTTGGGTGTCTACAGGGCGATGTTCTCAACCGCCGAGCAGGATGATCCAGCTCACCTGGTTGATACGCTGCGCCGAAAGCAGCTAGCTCCAGTCAAAGGACGCACCAACAATGCGAGCAAAGTGCAAGATCCTGCCGCCTCGGGCCCTCACATTTTCATGTGCATGATTGGCGGTGGCCACTTCGCAGCCATGCTGGTCTCGTTGGCACCGGAGATCCACCGAAAACAAGGTGGTGTCGAAGAAAGACAAGCTAGGGTTATTGCGCACAAGTCGATCCACCGATATACCACCCGACGAAAGCAGGGTGGCTCGCAGTCTGCCAGTGACGCTTCTCGGGGAGCTGCGCACTCCGCAGGTTCAAGTCTACGTCGATACAACGAAGCTATGCTTGAAAAGGAGATCAGAGAGACCTTGACAGAATGGCGCGGGATGATCGATAGCGCCGAGCTGTTGTTCGTTCGCGCTACGGGAAAGACAAATCGGCAAATCCTTTTTGATAACTACGACGGACAAGTCCTCAAGAACAAAGATCCCAGGATCCGAGGATTCCCCATTAATACCCGGCGCGCCACACAAGGAGAACTGTTACGGTGCTTCAAAGAGTTGACCCGTGTCAAGATCAGCGAGGTAGACGAGGCCGCCATCGCAGCCGCCGAAGCCAAGCGCAAAGAAGAAGAGTTGAAAGCATCGACCCCAGCACCGAAACCCCAGCCCCAGAAACCAAAACTATCAAAGGAAGAAGAAGCCGCTTTACTACACACAGGCCAACTCCAGGCCCTGATCCGCCGCTCCAAGGTCCCCGCCTTAATGTCTTATATTTCAAACAACTCCATCCCACCCTCATTCACATTCACACCAGCCGACTCCCCCCAAAACTTCCGCTGCCCCACACCCCTCCACCTAGCAGCCAACCTGAACGCCCCAGCCGTCGTCACCGCCCTCCTTACAAAAACCCTATCAGACCCAACAACCCTCAACAACGAAGGGCGCACGCCCTTCGAACTAACCGGCGACCGGGCGACGCGCGACGCATTCCGCATTGCGCGGCACGAGCTCGGCGAGTCTCAATGGGACTGGGAGAGCGCGAAGGTTCCATCCGCATTGTCGAAGGCCGAGGCCGAGAGGCGTGCTGCGAGCGAGCGCCAAGCTGCCGAAGAAGAGGAGTCGAGCCGGCGGAAGGCGGATCTGGAGCGGCTGAAGCGCGAAGATGCGGAGAAGGCCGCGCAGGCCAAGACTACGAAGTCTGGTGGGCGGACGGTGGGCGCTGTTGAGAAATCTGGCGCGGAAAAGCGCGAGGAAGAGAGTAGGGGGATGACGCCTGAGATGAAAATGAGGTTAGAGAGGGAGAGGAGGGCTAGAGCTGCCGAAGAGCGGTTTAAGAAGATGCAAGGGAAGTGAGGCTTGTTTATACCCTGTGACGCTGTTGGTTTGGGCGGTGTTTGGTATGCCCATTTGTAACTATTGCCAAGAGCGTTTGTAGATGGTTGCGGACATTTGCATTGCGGGAATCACAAATCTGTTTGTAGCGTCTTTGTCATCTGTCGGATGGTCCTCGCTCTTGTAAGAATCGCTAGGGTTGGGAAGCCCACGTGGCAATCGATAGCATTGGCCATGAGAGACTGTATTATAGCAAGGCATGAATGTTGGTATAACAAATGGATCCTCAGAGAGCCTGAGTAAGGTGATTCTGCTAGTAATTGAGTATGCAGATTCATTATTTGGACACTCACAGTCCAGTGCCAACACCGCGCAAAATGACAAAACCTACGAATCGCCACCTATACTCCCAGGAGGCAGCCAACAGTCAATAGTTGTCTTCGTGATCTGCAGGGACAGAAGGAGCATGGGTTAAGGCAATAATCGCCCGTATGCAATCACGCGCTGAAGATGGAGGGAGGGCAGCTCTTCTGCTAATTAGATGCTCTGACTGGAGAAAGAGTGGCCTTTTTCTTATCCCTGTGTTCTGGTTGGGACTGGAGCCTTTGGGAGGACAGTGCGCGCTTATCGATCGTGGCTAGGGGATCTGGTATGTGGGCTATTGATGGAGCAGGGGAAGTTAAGAGTAACTCGAAAAGGAGCGTGGAGTGGTGATCTATTGCATTGGAGACATTGTTTCACTTTGGGTCACTGGGTTGAGTCTTGACTTGTGATTGGGAACGTATTACGATGGACTCGGGAGGATAGTCTGCTAGCAAGGTGGAGGGAAGTATTGTAATATCGAAATCATGACTGTTCATGTACAGCGTCAGGGCTTATACCGGTAGGTCAAAAACCAAGGCCACCCAGCTTCTATCCTCACCAGCTGTGATCCACAAGACCAAGGACAATAGAAGGCAGGGCATCAACGTTGACAAGCCACACAGCCGCATTTGACAAATCATAACAAGGATATCAACAGGGCTGAGACATCCCAAGCCCTATATTGCACGATGTCTGAGTCGGCGAAGCTATCAAGGCCAATATGTGAACTAAATTCTGAAACCTTGTAGCGAGTGTCCTTGAAGGATACCGAGACCATAACGGGGCACGAGTGGAGTGGCAGTATTCCAGCTCCACGAACAAGAACGAGTTGTGGAGATGATCTGCATTAGTGCCCGTGGCCAGGGGCTATGTCTTGCATTGGCGGCGCAGGGTGCAGAAGCTTGGACGTGGAGGGTGGAAGTTTGGTACGTAGCCGTGACCTTTTTTGCCTTGGATTTTTGGTCATTCGTGCTGTTGAGTTTGATACTAGCGGTTGATACTTTTGTTTCCTGAAGGTCAAATTTGTTGTTGGCCTATGAAAGTGTTCCTGGATGAGGATAGTTCCATCGGGACTCTGACTATCCCTTGCGTGAGATTGAATTTCGATCGGTGGCTGGGGGCTGTGGGGCTTGAGGGGCACCTGAAGGAGCACTCTACTTGGGGTTGAAGACAGGAATAGGTCTTTGGAAACAGTCCTGGGCCTGGGGCGCTGGTGTGATCAGGTAGTGTTCAAGAATATACCCCTTTCTAGTTTTTGTGTGTGACTATGTTCCTAGGTAGTAGGTGTGTATATTTGTAAAAAATTGATACTGAAAATTGAGTATAGCCAGTATGATGGGTGTCAATATTACCAGACTTGGTATACAAGAGCGTTGCAAATAGTAAATGCTATAGATAGCTCGGCCCGTTGCATCGACTCTGCACCCCACAAAGATGCAGTTGAAGTCTGCAAGATAATGCAAGCTGTATCTTTGCACGAGTGTTTCTAACACTGCAAGGAGATATTATACAAAGAGTTTTACAAAATGTATTACAGTATACAAAAAGCTCCGATGTCAAGGGCTGGGCGAGGGGCGTTAAGTGTGAACAAGGGCACATGGCACTTTGAGCATTGACCTTGGAATGTACCATAGTGTTGGTTACATGCAATTTACATGAAGCAAGCAGAATTGAAGAATCGCTGCATAGACTGTTAGTTATAGCGAGTCTATGGAGTACAACTGCTATCTAGTTATTCCGTACATAACTACTCCGTAGTCAGCCAAGGCAGATGAAACATGTGCGATCCTTGGCGCGTCGCGACGCGTCTACGCGACGCGTCTGACGCGTGAAAATTCTATTCTCGCGACAGAAAATATCCAGAGGAGTGTAGGACGATAGGATTATAGGTATACAGGAATAAGGCTCAAGTCTAGGATAATTCAAGTGGTCAGCGTTCTTCATCCTAGAGGAGAGGTAAACCTCCTGGAAAACCTCCTCTTTCAGCGAATTATTAAACCGCGACAATGCCCACTAAAGAGGATGAAGTAGATCAAATGCGATGACATCGTGTCAATGCGCCTCGTGCCAGGGTCAATGCAAGCCCAATGCACGATGCAAGCCATTTGGCATTACAGTCCTTAGTTTCAACGCCAATACAATACACTGATATGCAAAATGCAACCAATTCAAAGGAAATCAAAGCAAGATGCCGATCTGCAACCGGAATAGGAAATGTAATAGGAAAAGTGTTGAGTCTGATGTCTCAGGGGGTACACTCGTGCCTGTTGCCTTTTGTTGCCCTTGCTTGTAATCCCTCTTGTCCTGCACTCCTTAGTATTCTCCTACTATACTCCTGTTTCACTGGGAGACTTTAGATCATAGAGAGAGAGAGGGAGAGAGAGAATAGCTATAATAGAAAAGGGCTTCATTCCATCTCCTAGTTATCTTCTTCATAGTCTCCTACCATCTAGTCACATTCGCTATACTAGACCCTTCAGAGTGAGAATACTCCTCAGACTTTCGTTTCAAAAAGAATATCTCTCAAAAGATCTCTTCCAACATTCTTTCAACAAGCTTTTTTTGAACTTCCAGGAAAATATAAATAGTACATTCTTTGTGACGGAAATAGCCAACACGTTTCGCTTGACCGTTCGCCGCCCAAATCCCTTTATCTCGGAATTCCCCCCGCCAAACTTCTTCTCCCTGACAACACTCGCTTCAAAACATCAACACTACAATTTGTCGTCGCACCCCCGGAACGGTTGGAAATCGAATCGCATTCCGACGACACTCTTATCCATTCTTTTTTACCATCCCAACTCCGTCGTTGCGCATCACAACTGCCTCCGGCGCAATCACACACACATTCGCGCGACCGCGCAACTGTGACCTTCACCTGACAACTTCGACTTACACTTCCCAACTCCACGTCGATACAATCGCACAATACTCTCACAATGCTTCTTCCATCTGCCCTCCCATGCGATGTGCGCCGGTCGTCTCGCTTCACCCCCAGCCGCCTTTTCTCAACTCCGCCTCCATCCAGCAGCGGCTACGCATCGGGCAACGGTCTCCTCGGCACCTGCCGCGCTTTACAATCGCTACTCAACGGATCGCCAGCGCCCCCATCGCGCCGCTCAGTCAAGGCCCAACGCCTCCAAAGCCCTCTCCCACTCAACACACCCCGTCGCTCACCGCGATCGCACAAGGCCGTGCGCCCCGTCTCCCCCAGAGAAACACCACCACCCCGATCCGCCGCCCTCACACCACCACCAGCACCAGCGCGCGGCGCAAACAAGCGCCGCCGCGACACGGACGACGAGGAAAGCGGCATGGAGATGAGGCACGAGCGCTTCGCGACTCCCAAGCGTCGCCGTCACGTCCCCTACGAACTACCTCTTGGTCTCGCCTCGACCGATTTCTACTCTCTACACTCTCCACCCGTCACACAGTCTCCTCCTTCTCCAGCCCGTCGAATGGAGTTCCAATTCGGTCCGTCCACCGACCCAGACGCGCCTCTGCCTTCCATCGAGGTAACAGAGGAGCTTGCTTCCCCGGCCCAGCCCTGGACTGCTGAAGAAGACCAGCATCTTCTTGAGCTGGTCCTACAAAGAATCTCCCTCTCCCAACAACAGTGGGATGAGTGCGCGCGCCAAATGGGCCGCAGCCAAGTCGGCAATAGGTGGCACTCCCTCGTTGGAGAGGGTCGTGTTGGCCTCCGTCGGCATTGAAATTATTTGCAATCTCCGTGTTTGATTGATGTATTATATGATACCTGTACTACCCTGTGACTGACTGACTTGTCTTTTCTTTGCTCAAAAAACACCCCTGTATTATCATCTGCTTTTTTCCGGTTCTACGTTTGACCAGCACAAATTGTTCTATCTATGTCTTGAGTCCCGGTTTCTTTTCGGGCTATGTGAATATGTTCTGCTTTTCTGTTCCCTTGGGCCTGCTTATATTTCCTGTGTGACTTAATCTGCACATCTGCTGTATGTGTCCTTTCGGTTCTCGTTTGGGATCTGTACTACTATCTACTACCAACTTGACTTGTACTTTTATCTACCAACCTTCACATGCTTTATTCAAATTGTAGACACGTTCATAGAAATATCGTCCGGATGAGACCTAGGATTGTCTATCATAGGCCCAAGAAGGTAAAGAATGGAAGAATTGGATAATTATGCAAAATCCAGTATGTATGTGGCTCCACCAAACGCCAGACACCCATTGTGCTGCGCAAAGTACAAAATATAGAACAAAAACCGGACCCAAGTCCATTGATATCAACACGCTCGTCAGATCTCTCCAAGAGCCCAAGCCCCCAACCTTGCTGGCACGATCAGAATCTAAAACAGTCCAGTCAGCCAAAGAACCATACACGGATATAGATTACCCAAGAAAAAAAACATACCGAATCTCATAACTCCCCGCACGAGTCATATAGCGCACCCACTTAACCGAGCTATAGTTATTTTTCTCAAAGACCTTGAGATAGCGCACCAGTAACCCGGAAGAGGTAAACATAAGCAAACTAAACGAAAGACTCAGCGGCGGCCGACTCCAAGCCTTCTGATGCGTCATAGAAGTAAGCGTTGCCTCAGCATTAAGCACAAACTCAGATTGTCCGGAGAACCTCGCAATCTTCCAAACAATATTGTTCTGCTCAGGCTCATACTTGGCCTTCCCCTGACTCGTCCGCTCAGTAGTCTTGGCGGTATTAAGCGGCGTCGGAATGCGAATAACCACATTGGTCGCAAACAGCTTCGAGCTATAGTTCGCCTTAATAGCCACACTGTACTCGACCTTGGTCGTTCCAATTTCCCTCACAATAGGATGGACCTTAAACGGCAGATTGACATTCTCGGTCGCGCGGTAGCGCATAAGCTCGAACTCTCCGTCCGGCGGCACGAAGGAAATAATTCGGTCCGCATCGAACCGGCCCAGCTTAACGCACTGATGGAACTGGCAGTCTTCGAGGGTGACCGAGCCTGCCGCGGCGCGAGTGGCCTTTGAGGTGCCTTGGCCAGAGCCCGTGCCGCGGCCGTTGGAAGACGACTCGCCAGGGTCGAGGAGGAGGCGGTCGTTGAGGCCGAACTTGCACTCTGGGGTGCCGGTGAGGTAAGCGCGCATGACGATCTGGCCGTTTACGTCTGCGCGGAGGACGGTGCCTGTTGCAGACATTAGGAGGTTGACGTCTTCGATGACGTCGACGAAGGCTTCGTTTTTGCGGTATTTGATGTCTGCGCGGCGCCAGGACTGCGCGCCTGTTGCTTGTTGGGTGATGCGGGAGGAGTCGGTGGGGGAGTTGGCGATGGCGGATTTGACGCCTTCGGTTGTGATGTACATTTTGAGGGTGTCTGGGTCTGTGTTTTGGGGGTAGCCGAAGTCGAGGATTTCTGGGTCGTTAGCTTGGTTGGGACTTGGAATTGGGACTTGAAGGGGCGTTGTCTTACCATCCAGGAGCTCGTAGATCAGGACGAAATTGTTCTTGACGGCTTCTTCGTCGAATTTCCCGAAATAGCTCTTACCCAGCATGATCAGCCGGTAGAGGAACTCGAAGACCAGTGCTGCATTGGCATTGCTTTTGGTCACTGCTACCAGGTAGATGTTTTCGTGCTTGACATGGCTGAAGGTCGTCGAGCCCAGGGTCAGGATCGGCGAGCGGACCTGCGGGTTGGAGATGACTTGGATGCGGAAGATGTCGGCAAGACGCGGACGGCAATCGCTGCGGAAGGCGCGAAAGATGAGGTTCTCGCCCTTCTGATTAAATACGAGGATCCCCGATAACATTGTGATTTGGTTGTCCTGGAGTTGGAGAAGAGCTACGGAAACAGGGGTGGGGTGGGGTGGATCGACACCGCCTGGATGGAGCACAGAGTATAAAAAGGAGGTCAACAGCTGGAGAGGCATTTGCTAAGAATTCCAAGCCATTGAGATCTAAGAAATCAATTAACAGTGACATTTTTATAGCAGAGACCTAGTTATGGCCATATTTGTTTACAGTCTCAAGTTTCTCACCCGTATGGGGATCACAACACTTCTAATGGGTCAAATTATCCGGACAGAAAAGCTCAATTTGAATAGATATGACATAATATGATTGTAACAGCATATTCAAGATATGCAGTGTAGTATGTTTCAGAATGCTAATTAGCTTTTCTAGTTGTCGTCCGGTGTAACTACCAGCTATGAACAAGAAAGCCAGGTGACAGGAGTATAAGAAACAGGGTGTAGTCCGAAACAAGAGGAGTATGTAAACAAAAGATGACAGAAGGAATATCAAAGAAAGGTATCAAGTGACAAGATTAAAAGAAAACCTCGAACCTGACAAGGAGACGAGGAGGTATAATGGGTGTGGAACAAGCTGCCGCGGTATGGATATCATGCAGAGTTCCGGAGGATGCAACAATGTAAAAGAATGTACAACAAAAAGAAAAGTAAACAACGAAAGACGGCAATCAAGTCCCAGCCCCAATGCCTGTACTCGGCCTGGTATTGGTGGCAGAGGGAGCCTCGCTGGGTACGATGCCCACCTTAGGGTCAGGAATTTGGATATCAAGCGACATATACGCCGTCCGACGCAAACTCCAGATCTGAACGCCATCCTTGGCACCAACTTCCCGGTTCCAGTTCTCCAACCAGGTCTCAACATGCTTTAGCTGGCTCTTTGTGCCAGGTCCATTAAGATCGTCCCAAACCCAACCAGTCAACAACCCCATAGCGCCGTCAAACCAATTCCTGAAACTGAACGGATCAAACGCCTTGATAATCCCATCATTGACCGTAGAGATGACCCTGCGGAACTCCTGCTCCGACAATAACGGATCCAGGATCTCGGGGTATAGATTTGAAAACGTCGGTGCCAAATCGCCCTTGATCATCCAGTCTCGCCGGATTCGAATCACGCGCGTAGTCATATACTCATGCGACCCAATAGGCACATGCGGGTTGAGATGCGGGAAACAAGGGTGTGCAGGGCCCCAAGCCAATTCCTCGGCGACATCAGCGGGCGGCTGGCCGGTGTGGGAGGGGACGGAAGCGATCTGTGATTGAGAGCGGAGAGAAGTCTGAGACTGGGCGTGACGGGGGCGGTCATTTTGTCGAGTCCCGGCCTGGGTGAGGTGGACGGCCTCGGGAGGGCGCAGGTTTTCTGTGTCCCGCGCGGCACTGCCCGCAAACGCGGCAGCCATGTCTTCGAATTGTTCGCTGCGCCTGTGGCTGGCGGGAAGGGCGATGCTTGTGCGGCCGCTTTCTGTCTCGCCGTGGCTGCGCTCGACGATCAGGCTAGTTGGGGATGGGGTGAGGCGGCTGCGCCGTCGCTCCGGGACGCTGAGGAGGGGGTGGGCGTCGCGGGATTGGCCTGATAGTGGGAGGCTCTCGTCTGAGTGGTGGGGGAGGGTGATTGGGGTAATGCGAGGGACGTGGTTCACAGGGTTTGCGAGGCGGACTGCTGGAGGGCGGAGAATGGCTGGGAGCGACGGCGGGCCAGAGATCGGAACGCACTGTCGCCGCTGGGCGCGAACGAACGATGGAGCTGACTCCACGGGGGCGCGATTGGCGGGACGGATTGTTAAGGAATGTTTGCCACGTGGGGCTGGTTCTCTTGACAGAGAGCTGTTGGGTTTGAGTGACGCCGTTTTGAGAGAAAGGAGAGGGGAGAAGGAATGTCGGAGATGGAGATTGGCGAAAAACTTGAGATGGACATGCAAAGTTGCACAACAACTCTTAAGATAACAAAGGGATCAATTAGAAGCGATAAGAACAGAAATTAGATCAAGATCAAGTGTGACTTAATTTCGGTGCTCAAATTTGAGTGAAACTCTTGGAGGTTCGGCATAGAAGCTCGCTTGGCGTATACAAATATCCACTCAATGGTTGATATCAAATCAATATCAGAAAGGGCATCATCTTCTTTAAAGATGTACAAGGATCTCCAAGGCTTTCAAGGGAGGGCTAAATTCGACAAGTCGTTTGCCCCGGTTTCACTGTGATGAATCCACCGCAATCCCTTGTTTCATCTGCCTTTATTGGGTAGTATGCAGAAAACTACTGCAAACGCTAACAGGTAATACACTAACAAGGACATTGGCTTCGAGTCTGATTGTAATTGATTTCATTCGATTTCAGTCCAGGTTCGGCAATATCGAAGCTGTTGAAACTACTGACGCAAGTAGACTTAAAACACCGGCAGGTCAACCTTTCAATTGCTAAGGGTGCTTTGTATATACGTTATAGGGAACTAACTCATAGAAAACCTAAGCCGCATTCTCATCTCACTGGATGCAATAAAGGGTAGTGCAGAGTAGTATATATCTACATTCCAATAAAGTAAAAATGAACTCTCCGACACATCTCTATAATTGAAATTAAGAATATATCTGTATGTAATAACCGAACATAATCTGGACAATATACATTATCTAATAAAGATGATAAACATCGCAGTAAATACTTCATAACGTCGTAGGAGAGCGCAATCACACACACAAAAAAGCGCAAAGCAAATAGGGAAAAAGAGGGTATCAAGTCAACAGAGCAATCACAGCTGACGATTCGCCGAAGCCTGCATACGTCTCATCGCCTGACGATGAAGGTCCGTCATATTCCCACGCTGCATCCCCTCCGCAATAGCATTGCCAAGCTGGGCAGAGGAATCCTCGCGCATCTGCTGCACAGAGCCCCAAGTGTTACGCGGTCTATCCGGACTGACCGGGCTGATGGGCGGGGATTGCATAGTCAATGGATCACGTTTTTGGGTGATTTCCTCGCGGACTGACTGTCGCCACGCCGCCATTCTGGAAGCAGACCTGTTCAGCTCGCCGGCGGGAGCCGGCGGGGGGTAGACGGGGGGTTGGGCCTCGACGCTGTGCAGGCTTGTTGTGGATGGGGAACGCATTGTTTGGCGCTGGAGCATGGTGCGGCGTTTTGATAGGGGGATGTCGTCCGCGTCGTGGGGCTGGGCGTGCTCGAGTTCTTCGTCCCTTTCTTCTGGGACCGGGTGGGGTGGGGAGATGGGGGAGATGACGGTATTAAGTTCTGGTAGGGACTTGCGAGATTGGTTGCGGTTTGACCAGGGGTCGAAGCGGTTGGAGGTTGAGGACATGCGATTTCGGACCATGTTCTCGCGGACGGCGAGTAGGGGAGGTGGTCCACTCCAGCGTGGGGATGGCTCTGTTTCTTTGGGCTCGTTGGGGGTTGTGATGGTTAACAGGGGTGTTGATGCATTGCGTGTTGATGTAAACCCTTGCTCTTGGGTGGGTGAGGTGGGACCTGAAGTTGACCGCAACATGGGGACTGATACTGATGAGTAGTTGCGGTCAATAGGTACTGGCGGCATCCCTTTCGTGGTGAGACCATGTGCGCCGGTTCGGGTCTTTGAGCGGGGGATTTCTGGAGAAGGAGTTGACGAGATGTAGGCAGCCTGCTGGTTATCCACTTCCTGGATTTCAGGTCTGTTCACAATTGGGGGCGGTTGAGCCGTGAGTGGTGTTTGAAGAAGGCCACCGACATCAACAAAGGCTGCGGTCTCATGAGCTTCGTCGGACTCTTGCACCTCTGGCTCAGGCTCGAACTCGATTGGCTCCATCTCGGGGGTTTCAGCATCGGCGAGGTGCTTAGCCCATTCGTTGGTGCGGTAAGAATGGACCACTCTCGAAGTTTGTTCTGGAAGGGCCTTGACAGTGGATGCATCCAATCTTTTGATAACCTGGACTTTTGGCTCAACCTTTGGTGGCTCGATCTTGGGTTCGGGGACCCGCTCTGGAACGGGCTCGGGGATGGGCTCAGGTTTGACTGTGGTAGCAGTCGGAGGCCGGCTTTCGCTAGCTGCCTTTACACTCTTCACACTTTCGGCCTTTTGATCGCCCAATGGCGATGGCTGCAACGTGGGCTGAAATTTACCTTCTTGGGCCTTGTTTGACGCAGCTACCACAGGTTGAACATCCGTTGCAGGGGTTTCAGACGAAAGCGGATGCTCTGATGTTTCAGAGATGCCAGACTTGTCCGCAGGACCGGCGATAAGAACAGTGCTGTTGATGGGACTCACTTGAGGAGCAGGCTCATCGACATTCGGTTGTTTAGAGATAGCCTGTTCGATATCTTGCTGGTTTACTGCGCCTGTAAGGACACCCAAGCCAGCGCCTTGAACAACCTGCGAGCCAACATTTGACATGGCCTCTATGTCGGCAGCTACAGTCTCCTTCTCTGGCGCCTCCGCCGAAGCATCGATTTCTCGCTCAGTGATCTCGACGCGGGCTTGAAGATCGGATTCAACACTAGGGCAGCCGACGCTTCCTTCATGCAACTCGTCCGCCACACCCAGAACAGATGAATTGGCATCATCGTGAGCGACCAAAGCCTCTTGAGACTCTGAAGAGACCATCACGCCATTGCTGTTGCGCCAAGAAAGCCGGTTCAACACCTCTCTTCCAGAGAAGCGTTTCGAACGCGGTGTACCAACTTCTGAACCGATGATAGCACCGTTCTCAGAGGCATCATCATTGACCTCGCCAAGAACATGAGTAACGGGTGTTGCAGGTCTGGGTCCTTTGCTATCAGAACTTTCCGGCTTAGGACCCTGTTCCGGCTTAGGACCCTGTTCCGGGGTCTCATCTCCCTCCTGTGGCTGATCAGATTCCTCCTCGGGCACAGCCTCCAATTCCCGGGTTCCAGTTTCGCCTATGCTATTCTTCTCGCCATCAGAAGCTTCTCCTTCTGGGCTTTGCATTTCCTTGAGCTCAATCTCGCCTTCCTTGTCATTGTCAGAGGACGTGAATCCATCTGAGCCACGTCGTGAGTCGTCGACGGCGGTTTCGGAAATCGAGGCGGTTTTAGCATCGGCTGCTTTGCCGTTACCATAAATAAGTTCCCATTCAGCGCGCTCTTGAATATTCTTTTCCTCGAGGCGTCGGCCAGCCTCGGCATCTTCTTCTTCGATCTTTCGGTTCTGTTCCTTGCGGATATTCTCCTCCTTTGCCCTCCGCTCCTTGATGACATTCCAAAGTCGGACCTGGGAAATCACACCTAGCACACCGATAATGACAGTTGCAGCAAGCTCAACACGGATACCACGCGTCACAGGGTAAGTATCTGTTCTGAGAGGGAACACGTTGAGGTTCAAGCCTAGATAGGTCAGCACAAGGAACAAGACTGTACAAATGTTAATCTCGATTCATACCCCAGATATAAAGCCAGAATTCTTTCAGTCCAGCACGGCTGTAGCAATCAATTCCAAGAACCAATGCTGTCGCACCAGAGAAGGACGTGCAACCGATCAGCCCGTAAGGTCGTGTGTAGTGGCTGAACGACAAGGAGTAGAATCCAACAGTGAATGCAATGATCATTCCAGCTTTGGGGCCGCTTTCTGTAAGCAGTCCGCCGGATTTCAATGCGAGGAACCACATGCTCAGGCAGAATCCTCCCAGAAGACACCCGAGACCTTCGCAGATTTCTCGGAACACGAGAGATAGACCACCGAAGACGGCTCCAGTAAAGAAGACAGCAACTAGATAGCCGCCTTGTACCGCATTGCTGACGGGCGGGCTCATGACGTAGATGATTAGGACCTATCGAGACAATTGTTGTCAGTCGCCAGCTCTGCTGGTTTTCAGTATAGTCACTACTTACAGTAACTCCCAATGCAGTTAGGAACCCAGTTGAGAGGAAGATCGCGACCCTGTTTGATGTTAGCGTATGAAATTTGGCTCGCGAGCAGCAGATTTCCATTCCGTACCATTGTTTACGAACTCCAATGAAAGCCAGAAGCGCGCCAAGCGCCACAAGTATAACTCCTCCAACGCCAAAAGCGGGTGTAATATTGGGCTGAATAGGAAGACCACCAGAATAAGTCGGCCTTGTAGAGTCCGCTGCTTGCTGCTGGGACGAAGCAGTTGCTCCATCGAGCGAGGGCACCGTCGATGTGGCAGTAGCCGCTGTGCCAGTCGTGGTAGCATTCATAGAGGAGGTAGTGGTTGAGGCGCGAGTGCCTGTAGTAGTAGCTTGTGCCGTCGTTGAAGCATCCGTCGCTGTAGTCGATGCATCTTTCCGGGTTGTGGTAGTTGGGACTTCACTAGCAGCACTCTCTGTCGTCGTTGCTGACTCTGTATTTTGTCTGGCCTCTAGATTGGCAATAACATCGCGTTGACTGGGGCCCGATGCTGGCGCTGCCAGTCCCCCCAGTAGAAATAGGGACACTAGTAACGTAAATATCGTAGACCACCGCATGTCGACTGGCTTTCTTTGGCAACTGCAATTGATGAACGGAAAAGTGACTCCGGGGTCGTTGTTATGGTAAGATTAGCACTTTTTCACATACTCAGCACGCGATGGCAACGGGATTTCACGCGAAATCAACAGAGTGCGCGTCTGCTGGTGGCAAGTAATATTAATAATTAGACATAAAAGTAAAATAGATTATTAGAAAAGTCGTGTATAGCGTCAGGAACACATAGCCCAGGGAATAATGAGAAAAAGCAAGCGGACAAGACCTAGGCCTCCCTACATATAAAAGCACAATACAGCGGGGCTCACGCAAAAAAAAAAAAAAAAATAAGACCATTGCAATATAATATTTGAGTTTTATTGGCGACAGGGACCTAACAGGGCCTAAATTGACTAAACCACGCGAGTGACGATATTTGTACGAGTGGGAGTGCGAGCTATCTACTTTGTGACCCACCGATCGAACGAATTGCCGATCTAGCAAGGATCGACTTATTGCTATTTTGCACTTGCAGGTCTCCTCACAAAATTGCAAGCTAGTGCAGAAGATTTCCTTAATGTGGACTCGGTGCTTAACCATCTTGGGTTCGGCGGTTATACCCATTCCATCAAATCTACACTCGAGCGGGTTTTCATTTGCCAACATTGTATTATTATTGTACATTCCACTGCCAACTCTCGGGCTAACAATGAAATTGTTTTCTGCAGATCTCATAACACGGGGCCTGATGCGAGAATGTGATAATCTCTGAGCTGTCATAAATCACCATGCCTTAACTCTAAGCAGGTGCTGTTCACCGTCATTTAACGAATCAATAAAACCCACTCGGTGAACGCGAGGAAGTAGAAAATCGGAGAGAGAAAAAGAGAAAAACAATCTACGCGAGCCATTCTCGCTCTCGGACTACTTCTCACGGGTGGCGCCGCACCTAGGGGGCTATCGCAGGCGATCTATCAAATTGAACAAATCGACCAAATTGACCAGACTGACCAAAATGATCAAAATGAGCAACTCACCAATTGACCAATCTCGCATTGTCCTGCAGGCCCAGACCCTAGCTATGCCATTGAGTTATTAAGCCATTGTTGACGAGCAAACGCCCCTTCTGCAGAGTCGACGTGGTCGGGCCGCTAATTGACTTTTTATCTGTAAGCCGACGTAAGGAGCCGCCAATGCATCTGAAACAGACAGCTATCTTAATTTATCGTGAGGTCTGGTTCACTCAATCAGCGGTGGCCATTGCAGCATATGCTTCCTCTAAACTGGTTCTGGGATAGTTTACCCCCTTTATACAAGATCAACCTATCGGTTACCATTTCCAGGTTAGTGAATGTGTACAGTTGGCTATGCATAGTAGGCATAAGCCTAAAGTTGACCGGGATAGTCAGATATGTGATTGTGACGTGATCAGGCTCTGTTGCTGTTTAGTTCCTGGCCGTAAAATTGGCGTAGAAACTGGCGTACTTGCTGTCCGATGGAGGATCGGGTCCTAGTAACTGGAGACTTCATGTTTATTTTTGATTTTCTTTGCTTTTTTGCGAGTTCCATTCTTATATGCCGATGACTCGGGACTTGCACCGTTGAATTCAGAACCTGGAAATTATAGCTGTAGGTTTCCGAGAGCTGCAGTCTCTGGAAAAGGGGGTTCTGGGGTAATATTTGCTTTCCACTCCGTATGAGCTTGGCCAAAACTCATTCCAAAATCCAGATTCTAAGACTAACCAGAAAATATGCCTTGAAAACAAGAAGATGATTTGATTTGCAACCAAAATTGCAAACCAATAATCAAGAGTTACTTAGTGCTTTCCAGAGTTATGTATTCAAGGGGGAGAGAGAGATCGCGTCCACAGGCGGTGAATAGGGGGCTTGCCACATGACCGCGTCTCCGCGTCAAACGTCAACTCCAACTGGTTGTCCATCGAAAGATCATCAACTAAAATACCTCAACCATGTCTTTCCTCTCTTCTCTGCGCCCCGGCCTGCGTTTGGCTAGTGCTCCCCAGACTGTCCGCGCCTTCAGCAGCTCCCCCGCTCACTCCATCGCCCGCGTCATCCTCACCGGCCGTCTCGGCGCCAACCCCGAGATCCATTCCACTGCCTCCGGACAAGAAGTCGTCAAGTACGTCATCGGTACTAACCACGGTCCCCGCGATAACCGCCAGACCAGCTGGTTCCGTATCTCGAACTTCGCGGCTGAGGGTCCTCAACGTGATTACGTCCTTAGCTTGCAAAAGGGGTAAGTCAAACATGTTTTCTTTGGGATATATGTTGGGAGGTCGCACCAGTTTATAATGGAATCTTGTCTTGTTCGTCTTGTTGGGGTGTGCCCAATTTGTGATACGGCAGCTCGGCGTGTGAAGGTTTGATTCGGATGGAAAAAAGAGCTCGAGCTCGAATCTAAAGTTTGCGGAACTGTATGGGCGAACCTGCTCGCCAAACACACATGGAAAGCTACCCCAACTACAGGAACACGGTTCTATCACGTACTGTTATAGTTCCAGGTTCAATGTTGAGCTCAGGATCTCCAATTGGCCTATTTAGCACTTGGCTCACTGCAATACCCATCAATCAAAAATTCAAAATAGACAAGCTAACCCAACTCCCTCACAGATCCCTCGTGTACTTCGAAGGCGACGCCAGAATGAGCACCTGGCAAGACGCAGATGGCCAGAACCGCACCACCATGAACATTGTGCAGCGTACGTGTACCTCCCTTTCCCACCCCATCAGCAAGCACTGAACTCCTTTCCCAGGCTCCATTGAGTGCCTCAAGCGCGCCGAGAACGAGAACGGCGAGAACCATGACTAAATAGCTTTGGAGCTATGTATTAAATCGAGCTTAATGCTATCTCAATAATGGTGTTGACGGGTGGACTTCCCCGGGTGGCCCATTGCATAGGCCTTTGGTCGCTGGTGTTAGCCGTTTACGGTTGGAATGATTAAATTTTTGAATCTTCGCTTTGTGATTATACTGTACTAGTACCCGTACCCTGAATACACCTCGTCTCGTGGGATCTTCCTGGAGATTTGTTGAACATATCCTGCTCTCTTGTCTGTAAAGATGACAATCTCACCATCTAGCAGATATCTGAGATGACAAAATTGCGAGTCGTTTCCATCGTAATATAAATTTGTACCTCTTTGCTCTTTGCGCATTGACCCATCAAGAAATGGCTGAGGTTGATCAACTGGGGTCGGATAAGTGCCATTTCACTTTCCCGGTTTCTCTCCTATACTTCAATATCTACAGTTTCTTATGAACGTATCTTTAGCAACTGGCCATTCTCATGGACGAATTTGGTAAATGCCGTTCAATTTTATCAACTTACTCTACACCGTTTATTTACCTTTTGATTAAACGGATGTACAGTCTAACATTGGTTGTGTATACTAAATCGTTGGACAGAGACGACCTTGGAGCGAATATTCCAAACTCACTCGCTCCGGGCGACATCATTGAATCTCCCCTCCCCTCTTCTACTTGGAACCGGCAGGATGTACTCAAGCGCAAGACACAGGGTATTTTTTCCCGCAGGACGCTACGCCCATAACCACACTTTGTAAGCGATGTCGATGAATCCTCTAATCAACACCCATAAGCGAGAAAGGTCATAAGACTTGACCTCCCAGAACACGATCTGACAGCCGAAAAATTCTCGTTGGCGATGAGGCCGGTGTCCATGGTCGGCTGGAGCAAGATGTAGGGCAACCTCTAGGCTCTAGCTTTGAAGCCGAATCGTTCAACATGAGCTTTGGGGACGTTAAAAGTACTGGAATATCGCACAGTAAAGCTCCTGACAAAGTTATGGGCTCAAATAGTGACCAGCAACATCGATAACATCACACTTGCGCGTGCTCGATGAGATCAAAGCGCCTTGAACAATATGCAATGTGAACTGGATTTCACAATCGGTCTCGCAAGATACGCGTCCATTTTAAACGGCGAACTGGTCGATCCCGATGAGGCTTTTCATACCAGAGTTGAAGTGAAGATTCAGGCAATTGATCCAAACTCAATGAGACCTTTTGTAATGCAGCTAGGTCTGGAGATGCACGAGGGATACCCATTACATTACGTACTTGAAAGTAGTAAAGTCAACAAACCAATGGACCTAAAGAGCTCCACTATGCGTCTGCTAGAGCTATTTATTATACTCTCCGCCGGGCATATGAAGGCTTTTGGCTTCCTTGTGGTGGCTCTCAGTATAAATCAGGGTCGAGATTGGGTGAAATGGAAATGGGATGAAACAAGAACTGTATGAATAGATTTCTACTGATGCAGAGACTCTTGAATTACGGAAAAACGCGCTATGCACTTATTCAAAATAGGAAAGTAAAATCTTCTTATTTCATTTTCGTTCGTGAGCCACACCGACTCAAATTGACTATTAGAGTAGTCATATTAAGCTACCGAAGCCCACCACATGTCCAGAACCATGCAGAGACAAGGGAAAAGGCAATGTTAAGTCACAAGCTGCACCCGCAAGTCCTTATGAAGATAGCCCCCCTAAACCTCAACTTGAACCTCACTCTGCTGGGTAATAACCTGGCGCACATGAATGAAATCCTTAGTTCGCACCGGCGAAACAGGCCCAGGAGAATAGTCCCCGCTCCTCCGTTGACTAGCCCAAGCATTAGTATGAATAGTCTTATCAACAGAAAGATCATGCAACGGCGTCCCCAAATCAGCAGCACTGGGTCGACGCCCAGAGAGCGAAGACAGCCAATTCCAGCGACTAACAGGCCTCGAATCAGGACGAACACGAGTAGACCAAATGCCCTTCTCGATATCATGGTATGTCGAAGCCCTCGCAACGAGAGTACCGTTCGAGCGGGAGAAGAGCGATTTTGCGCGCGAACTAATAGACCCGACAAGGGTGGTCCCGGACTCGGCACGCGGACTTGGCACGCTATCGTGCGTGCTGGACGGCGGCTCGATACCTGCGAAGCAGTATCCAAGCCCGAGGTACCAGAAGATGGTGCGGTACATGCGGGTAGCGTCGCGGCCGAAGCCGAAGAAGATGAAAATCATGAAGCCGGATGCGACGGGGGTCCAGCGGTCGAAAAAGACGTGGCCGGCTGCTGGCACTTTGATGATGGATGACCAATCGTCTGCATGGACGCGGCTCCAGGCGTAGGGGTGCCAGGGGAGGGCGAGGGTGATGTCGTAGTAGAGGACGAAGCCTTGGAGAGGGAGGATGCAGACTAGCATTGAAAGGGCTAGGAAGAAGAGGCGCAGGAAGCGGGATTTGCTGAGGTTGCTGCTTGAGGCGCGGAGGATGTTGGCGAAGTCGTTCCTGTATCTGCGGACGCGGATGAGGACCAGGACTGTGGGTGTTAGGGCTGGGTTTCGTTTTGGAGAAGAGGGAATTGGGGAGGGTTGCTTACGGCAGTAGTAGGCTGCTATTATGCAGATAATTGGCGGCCAGATGTAGGCCAGGGCCAGGCTGACCCAGCTCTCGTCGTAGTTGTTCACGCAACCGGAGATGGCGTACAGGTAGTAGCGGCTCTTTTGGTAGGCGATGTGGGTGACCATTGCCACAAGAGGAACGATGACGCAGAACAGAATTTCAACGAAACGCTTGCGCCAGCGTTGACTTTTGCTTGGGACTAATGTTGCACGGTCTGTGTCTAGGACAATGGCAAGACTGCGGAAAATGCATAGCAAGCTTCCTGGGACGCCTAGGTAGCCGGCAACCATGAATTTGACTTCGATATCACACAGGCCGGAGCCGTCCCACCACGAGCCCACGTCGTCTGTGGGCCAGCAGAGGGCATTGATGATGTTGAACAGATTCAAAAGAATCGACCATGAGATCAGACTAGCTGCAGGGTAGTTACGATTCTTGGCAAGTAAAATCAACGGCGGAATCCCGACTGCAATGGACAGGGAGGATAGAATTGGCAAGCCGACGGCCAATGGGTAGCGCTTGTGGACATCCATAACGGTAGTCGATGTGAAGTATGGAAACAGAGCTTGAACTGTCATGCTGTGGTAGATAAAGCATCAATTTGACTGTCATCAATCCAGAAATGTAGATATAAGATGAGACCATACCATCTCGAATATGTATATAGCCCAGCAATCCAAGCAATTAGAGGCAATTTATTGACGAGTTATTGACGGAGTCGAATAACATAAATCTGGATCAGGAGCTGCACAGATCAAGACATGACTTGAATCAATTTGAAGAATGTATGGGCCGCAAAGGCAAAACAAGCCTTATTCAACGTAGCGACCTTGAGCATTCTTTTGAATATTTTGCGACATAGGGACGTACTAGGGCTAGCCCAGACAAGTTGAATAGCATCAAAGAAAGTGTAAAGAAGGTGAATAAAGAAACGAGAATATAGATAGATTGTGAAGAGCGAATAACAAGAAAGAGATGTGAATAGTATGAGGCGAGAAGTAGTCCGCATTTGGGGCTCAATAGCACCCGTAGTCTTGGCGACTTATTCATTTCCAACACAGTGTTGCTATTAGTGATTTTCTCTGCATCAAAGGTCAGTTTCTAAGTTTGCAACTCGATTCCAAGAAAGAAAGTCATGAATGATGAGTTGGTCTGAATTGTATCCTCTCGGGGTTTAGAGTGATAGGGAGGGAGAGAGGATTTCGAGTCTGACTGGGAAAAAATAAAACATCCAAAATCAAATATCGTATGTTCTATACTCTATTTGACTACACATTGGTGTAACACACATGTAACATATAAGAATGGACTCGGAGTGCGAATCTATACGGAGTACGTCGTACAGCGATCGATCTGCGAACCGGTTTCCCAACTTCGCACAACTACATCATTGCAACCTCGGCTGCAGACTTGGAGTCACGTCAGGAAAAAGCAATTATATGCTCTGACAAAGAAAAAAACAAACCCACTTTACCCCAATGCTCTCCTTTGCATCTACTGTACACCTCGTACATCTGTTACAATAATGGACCCGCCATCTCCCCGCACGAACCCCTCGACCGGACGCTTCTCGCGTGCCGCGACGTTTAGCGAAGGATTGGATCAACGACGAAACTCGACACTCTCAGATTCACTATCGGAAGCCCGTAATTCAATCCGATCATCTACAGATGATCTGTTTCTGCCGCGAGTATCTAAAGCTCATACACTAGAAGAATCGCATTGGCACTCAACGCCGCTCGGACTGGCATTGTTGCCTGCGATCGCAGGCATCTTCTTTCAAAATGGAAGTGCCTTTGTTACAGATGTTACTTTGTTGGTGTTGGCCGCTATATTCTTGAACTGGTCGGTTCGATTGCCTTGGTATATATTCCCTCCTCCTATCTACCAATAACTACTTAACTACTTAACTACTATCTGTCTACCTATACTATATTATACAAAGTCGCTAACTATATCAGGGACTGGTACCGATCGGCGCAAGCAATTCGACGAGAAAGTGGAATTCCAGGTCCCGCCGATCAACCGTTCGACTCAGACTCAGAGTCCAAGCACGACCAAGACAAACAAGAACATGAATCCGCTCAAGCAGCCAAAGAACTCCAGACCCACGAACTAGCTGCTTTAACAGCCTGTTTCGTCTTCCCCATAATCGGCACCTGCCTCCTCCACGGCATAAGAAGCAGCCTGTCCCGGCCCTCCGAAGGCTTAGTCTCAAACTACAACCTAACAATCTTCCTCCTGGCCTCAGAAGTGCGCCCAGTATCGCACATCCTGCGCTTAATCCAACAACGCACCCTGCACCTGCAACGCATCGTAGCAACATCACCAGCCCCAGCAGACCAAACCCCAACAGAAGACAAAGCCACAATCCCAGACCTGGCAAAGCGCCTCGAAGAACTAGAAGCGTACATCGCCTCGTCGGCAGCGCAGCAAAGCCCGCCGCCCGATCCGTCCGCGGACGAGGTGCGCAAATCCATGCAGCCGGAGATCGAGGCTCTGAACCGCGCCGTGCGGCGGTACGAGAAGCGCTCTGCGCTCTTCGCGCTGCAGACGGATCAGCGGTTCGGGCGGATCGAGGCGCAGGCGGGCGATGCGCTTGCGCTGGCTGCTGCTGCTGCTGTGCAGAGGCGGGAGGCTGCGCGCTCGGGATACGCGCTTGTTCTGCTGGAGTGGTTTTGTGCTTGTGTTGTTGTTCCAGTGCAGGTGGGGGTTGCGGTGCTGGGGTTGCCTGGGCGGGCGGTTTCCGGTGGCTTGGAAGCTTTGAAGGGCTTGGTGGGGTGGAAGGTTGCTAAGTCTAGGACTAGGGGGAAGGGGAAGGGTGTGGCGTCGCGGCCTGCTGTGCGGCGGAGGCCGAAGGAGGAGTGGGTGGCGGGATCGAGAGATATGTATTAGGGTTGCTTTGGATTGGGTGTTTGGGATCGGGGCGAATTGGCGCTTTTGTATGAACTTCGCTGGCACATAGTCTAGGGAGTATCGTGCGAATTAGGGCAAATCAATGATGCTCTGCGAGATAACTCCTTTGAGGAAAATGGCATTTGTACAACATTATACACTGAGACATACAACGTGAGACGGAAGTCTATGACAGTCAAAAACGAGAGCTCTAGAACGTTTCAGAAAGGGCAAAAAAAATCGCAATTCGTATCAGAATCAAGTTCAAGATCGACCACCTGAAGGACCCCGATCATCCACCCCAACCATCTTGAGAAATGGTTCGATAATTGATCGTCTCCGCTCCTCAGATGCTCGACGTTCTTTTTCCTTGGATGGCATGGGAACTGATGCAGAAATCAGCACACGCGCAAAGATAGACGCTAGAGAAGTCTCCACTGCTTGCCGACGGACTAGCAAGGGATTTTGAGGGGGGGCATCGGCGCTGCTCGTAGATGTACTCGTGGAGCGACTCTTGCGACGGAATGCGCCACTTGAGATGAAAGTGGCGGCGATGGCTGGGGCAGGAGGCTGCGTATGATCTGGGTTTACAGGTTCGGATTGTTTGTTTGCCGAATCTGATCTCCCATGATTGGCCGGGGCCTGTGATGTAGCGGACGATACGGGAGCTACTTCGTTGGCGATGCGGGCGAGCATGAAAGTGACAAAAGTGAATGACACGCTGTGGGCGGGTGAGTAGGCGAGGTTCTCAAGCACCCATGCTTGAGTCTCTTCCCAGGTTCGAGGTGGTGATTTGGCCTTCTCGCGCGCTATCAGCTGCTGCTCCATACCTTGCCATACTGGCGCCGTCACGATGCCGTCTTCAAGGGAATTGAGGAAGGTGAGCAGGGTCTCGGAGAGGATCTCTAAGCGCTGGATTGATGGCACCTCAGGAGGGAAAATCGAGGCGAGGGACTCGTTGGTGTCGATGGCTTCATGGGCACGGTTCTGCAGAGAAGCACGCTCCTGTGGATCCTTAAGAGTCCATGTATCAGGTTGGAAGGGCCATGCTCCCCCGGAGATATCTGTTGCCCAAGGTGCTTTATGCTCCTCCGATTCGCCATTTGTCATGCTCCACTCTGCCACGGCGCGCTCTGTCAGTTCAGAGATCGCCTCGGTGAGGCGGAAAAGCTCGCGTGGCGCAGACAAGCGGTTCTCGGTGGAGCCATTCGTGCTGGACGGGTGCGGGGTGCTGGATTTGGCCAAACTGCGAGCTCCCGCCTCAGGCATGCGTGTCAGTTCTTCAACAGTGCAGCCGAAACACGTAGGCAACCAATTTCCATGAACAGAAATAAAATGATCACGGCCACCGTCCACGTGGAGAACTAGAATATCTTCCAGCTTCACTTTTCTGATATTAAGTAGCCGAGCATGTTTAGTGTTGCGAATATGAGCTGTAACATCAACATTTGCTACTTCTCCAGGGTGCAGAGTGTGGTTTCCAGACGAAGAAGTGGTTGTTTGGCCATTGTCATGGGTGTCTGCCGAGTGAGAAACATGAATCTTAAGCCACGAAGGAATGCCTTCGTCATTCTCACTTTGTCGTTCAGCAAATGAGAAAGTGGCTGCACTACCGCTGGTGTTGGCGATTGTCACGGATCGATGAGCCGGCACACCAAAGGCGATATCACCAAAATCGACAGTATTGGGGTCTTTTTCTGCGTTCTTTTGGTCGCCGTATTTGTCAACCACCACGGTGAGATCTGGTCGGGCTTCGTTCTCGGCCTTGTCTAGTTCACGGGCTACCTCTTGGTGGATCTTTGTCTTGAGTTCGGGATTGACTGCATCGAAGCTTAAGGTGAAGATAGCATCCAGAGGCTTATGGTCTGACGAGAGGATGCCTTGGTGAGACAAATATTGATCTAAATGAATTGGATCATGGGAATCATGCGACGAAACTGTCGCCACATCATCATCTGCTTGGTCTTCGTCTGACAAATATTCCTCACTATGCGTGCCGTCCGTATCAGGGTCATATTCGAACAAGACGTTGTCATCGGCAACTGCCTTGTCTAGCCCACGTGCCTCCATTTCCTCATCCCTCTTTCGAGCCTCCTCGGCTTCCCGGTCGAGCTGCGCATGCTTCAACCTATCCCGTTTGGTGCGGAATAGAATCCGATCGCACCAGCTTGGACCCCGCTGCTTATCACTCGAGTCAAATATGGCAACACTGCCAACGTCATATTTGTACGTCGGCAAGAAAGATATCTGTCCTTCCCGCCATCCTTTATGGAAAGCTGCCCCTTTATGTTGCTGCATTCGTAGTTGATCATGCGGTAGAAGAGAGGCTATTGTAGTTTGAAGAGACGCTGGGTCATTATGGGGGTCGATTTCATCATCGGTCACTGGGTTTGTCTCATCCTCCGCGAGAGGAGACGGAGGCGGCGATTCTTCGGAATCAGGTATGGGTTCTTGAGGTTTGTCTGAGGACTGTTTTGACTGGCGCTCTTTGTCATACGCATTGGCGGTATGCCGAGCGAGTACTTGACGCACATCATCTCCAGGAATATCATCGAGGCGGTAATTGAGATCACCAAACCAGAAAGTGAAGTCCTCATCCCCAATGGATTCGCCCGACTCCTCCGTTTCCTCTCCCTCAGAGGAGACCGCATCAAACTTGACACGCTGAACGATTTGGGAAGAGTCCCAATTGCGCCGCTCAAGACTACTTTTGTCCGACCCTGCTGCCAGGTGAGAGTTGATAAAGACTAGGCGGGTTGTTTCGCCCAGTACAAGGCGGGCTGCAACAGCACCCTTGTTACCCATGTATCCCATCAATCCAGTACCGACAGAAGTGGTGCTGATAGAAGAGACACTATCCCCAAGGGCGGGCGATGCATAGATCAGAAGTAGTAGACCGATCAGCTGAACTTCCGAGACAAGATGATACCCTGAAGGTAGCGAGGTTTGGACAGCCTCCTTCCATCGCTTTGATGGTGCCGGGTCGACGTATGGTCTGAGTGCCTCTGTCGGAGAAGTAATATCCACCACCTCCTGCAGCCCCAGAACGTAGAGGTCTATCTCTTCGGGGCTGCTGTGAAAAGGTGCTGTCTTATCTTCATCTGGTTTCGGCTGGTCATGTTTGCTGGATTGAGCATCTTGTTCCTGGCCTTGTGTGCATTTAGATCCGGAGAACTTCTCGCCCACTGCAGCTCCCTCGACAAACCACTTCCCAATGTCTTTCTCGGTGCCGGATATGGCGGCAACATTCCAAGTGCCGACCTTGATTCGAATATTTCGTCGGCGCGTATATTCGGCTTTTCGTTTTTTGACTGCACGCGACAGCGACAGGACATCGAGCCCGGGATTCTCGATTTCCTCCAGATGTTCCGATTCATGGGGCTTGGGTTCCGACGCGGACGGTGATGATTTCTGCGAATTGGCGCTCATGGTGTATGGAAAGATGCGGTTGAATCAAAGAATGGGAAGGCTTCTTTGCATTACTTATGGTCGGTCCGATTTCGGTAGGATAGTATATATGCGGCGCAGCGTATGTATAGACACTGCGCATGCGCGGTTCTCGGTTCTGGCGGTTGAGACTTGACCAGGGTGATCGTCGCCGGGATATAGCAAGGCCAAATTGATTATTGAAAGATAAATAGAAGAAATCAAAGAATTGGCAGTATGTTGCGAGTGCGACAATGGCTTATTCCATTGCAGAGGTCATCCCACCAAGACTCAGAGGGGTGTCGTCATCACGCAGAAAGCAGTGAAGTGACAGGGAGAAATGTTGACAGACCCAAAAAGGCAAAGAACAGAGCTGTATTAAGTCAAGACTCTTATAGTCAACTGAAGAGAAGTTCTAGGGAAGACCGGAGCTTTCGAGTTGACGGATAAGCAAAGGCGGAGACCGATGACGATATGTCGCCCTTCAGCTTTCAACGCTCTTTCCGCACTTCACCACTTTCCCACCGAAATTATGACTTCACGCAAACCTCGCAGACCGAACAATCACAATCCAGTCAACCTCACCGACTATGAATCAGATACAGCTTATTATTCCGACATGCCGCAGCAGCCTGCGCCACCTCTACGCTCGAATGAGGAGCTCAACCTTTCAGTCATCCGCCGCCACAAACCCTCAGTGACCTCTATTCTCTCACTTGCCCCATACGCCGTTGTCTATATCTTCAGTCCAACCACAAAACAATGGGAAAAGAATGGCGTTGAAGGTACTCTCTTCGTCTGCCAAGAAGCGCAGGGCGAACTCGGCGAAGATCGCTACACTGCCTTTGTCCTCAACCGCCGCGGACTGAATAACTTCGACCTCCCCCTCACCGACGGCGAGAACGTCGAAATTACAGAAGAATACGTGATTCTCAAAGCCGACGAAACTATCGAAGGCGAAACTGGCCAGCATGGCATCGCCGACCCCCTCCACCCAAATGTCCCCAGCAACCAAGGCAGCTCGAACAATGTCCGCATCTACGGTCTCTGGATCTACTCCGAACCACCGCCAAACTCTACCGCCGAAAGCCGTACGATCAATGCCAAGATGATTGAGGAATGTGCGACCCATGCCGGACACAGCCTGAGATTGGCTCGCGAGCAACTTGAGGCCATGCGCCAGAGCAATATGCATGCGGCGGCGGCCGCCGCTTCCACACAAGCGGCACCTCTGCAAGAAGTTCAGTCCAGTGTACCCATGGGGCGCCAAATCTCACTGAAGGATTTGTTTGGCCAGCAGCGTGCCCACGACGACGCTTGGAGTGTGCATGCGCATCATCTTGGCCTCGAGTATCAGGGGGGTCCCCCGCAGCCACAGCATACATATGGGGGTACTGCGATGCCTCGAAATATCCCCGCACCTCCTCATCCACCACCACAGCCACAGTCAGATGTGCTAGGAGACCTATTTCGGCGAGCAGGGTTGGCTTATCAAGGCCCTGGACAAGGGCAGTAGAGGGTTTTCAGGCTACTCGGTTCCTTTCAAATCATCATTGTTTCACATGGCGCTGGCTTCATGATTTATTCATACTGCATTTTGGATATGGGATGTGTATCTTCCTTGTCTGGGTGGGAATGGGCGCGCGTCTCTTGAGATACCCGTTACAATCGCAACGAATTTCAATGTCTCTGGTCATTTTAGATCTAAATCTCTATGAGCTGGCTGATCTTTACGAACCATGTCACTCTATAAGCTTAGACTCAACCAACAATCTCCCCAACCATCCCGGCAACCTTCCTCGCCATCGTATCACTATGTTCTACCAAAGTCAGCAAATCGCAAGAAGACGAGAAAAAAGAAAGACTCACTCAAACAAAAAGCATGCGGCAAACCCTCCTCACAAACAACCATCGTAGGACCCCCATCCCTCCCCCTCAAAGCAACAATCTCGTCCCTCGTCCGCTCCGCCACCCAATGATCATTCCGACCAAAATAAAAGAACAACCTAGTAATAGGTTCGTGCGCCTTAGCAACGCCCCAAACATCATCGCTCCATCTATCGGAAGTAATAGTCCGCATCTCATCAGCTGCCATATGTCTGCCCTGCAAGTTAGCCCAATTCATTACAACAAAAGAAATCACATACAAAGCCTGCCGCACACCGCCCCGACTCTTCAAGAACGAACACGTAGTCTCTAGCGCATGGGACGGGGGTCATCCATCACGACCCGTATTACGGACCGTAAAAGCGAAACCGGGAGTAAGACTGTTAGTATTCGGGCGAAGAAACTAACTACCAATGCTAGACGGGGTATCACTGATAACAGAGTCTGGGATTGATTAGGAGGTATTTTGCATTCTTTAAAGGAACAGCAACACACCGTTAATTTCTGCCCAGAGGGTGATGCTGCGATATCCTTGACGGTTGGAAAGAGCATTGCGCCACCGGTTATATCAAATGAAGTTGGGCCTGAGTTTTCGCGGTGCCGTCGCAGGATTTCCATGGCTATGTAGCTGCCGACGGAATGGCCGATGAGGATGACTTTTGGTCTGGACTTTACGTTGCTATCCCCATTGGCATTGACATCGGCATTGGCACTGGCGTTATCATCGCAGCCATCCATTAGATTAGCGAGTTTCTTCTGCACGAAAAGAATCTGATCTTCGAGATCGAGATCTTTCGGTGAGTCTTCGCCAATCTCAAAGCCGCCAAGGGAACCTCCGTAGATCTGGAATGAAGATTTTTCATCTTCCTTGAGATAATTTGCGAGTAGTGATAGGAAGGGGTGGTAGTAAGCGATCAACCCCGGGTTTCCGGATATGAAGAATATTGTTGTGCTTGGCGAGGGGCCTGTTGTCGTGCAGAATGTGTTTGGTGTTATTTGAGAGGCCATTTGATCTCCAAGGTTGGCCTATTGGTTCCAAGGTTGTGCCTTGTAGATTCTGTACGGTATTCAAGCTATAGAGACAGATGCCCAAGTGGTTGTCGGGTTGATCTGGGGTTGTTTAGTTGTTGTTATGGAGCTCAAGACAGAGATATCAGACCTTCATAAAACAACAATTCTGTAAGTTATACCTCTTATTGCTGAAAAGTGATTGCTGGAAAATAAAGAGAAATGATAGGAGGTGAGGTTTGATCTCTGGTGGAGCCCCATGTGAAGAGGTCTGGACTCGGAGCTATTCGGTGGGCGAATGAACGGCCTCGGTCTTCTTCTAAAGCCCAGGTCCGCTGAAAGGAAAGGGCTCAATGAAATGCTATTGCAAGAAAAAAAAAGCAGAAAGACCACGATATTTTCAACAATGTTGCACGAAAATCGTTCCTGTACGTGTTGAGCTCATAACGATGGCTACTGCAAATTTGGAGGGGCAATCACAGGTGTCATTTGCGGTCATCAAACAGGTGCGGCAACGTGAAAGCAACCGTATTTTCAACGTTATTGACATATTGCCCGGATACACTGTGATAATCAAGGCTACCACAGCGGACAAGCAGCATCTCATTCAAGCAGAGGCAGGCAACTATCGTCATTTGAACGATTAAGTGCTCAAAGACTTACTTGCGAAGCTGTCCTGCATACATGATAACATGCAGCATTGATAACGTTGTCGATTTCAGCCTCTCCAGATTACTCTTGAAGACATCCAAGTTTGGCCCAAGGAGTGCGATCGTGATTTTTCGAGTCTGTCGCATCAAACGGCTTTTCTCGTTCTCTTTGTTATACTTTGCAATGTGAAAGTGCATGGCGGCCACGAGTCGAATTGAATCAAAATCCATTTTAATGCCTGAGGATGAATATTTATCAAGATACCAATCTTGGAAGTTCGCCAAAATGAAGCTTTCAGACCATAAAAACCACTATATTATCATGTAAATCTAAAAACTTCCCGAATTCTCGATTTTAACGCAATCTGACCCGTGGCCGCTATGCACCTCCGCAGGCAAGCCGACTGGCGACTCGAAGGGATCCTTCGAGATCGAATGAAAGCAGAATCATTTGCACAAAAGGCACAAGAGTCTAATGCTTTCATTGCAACCAAAGCTAATTTTGCGAGACTTAGCGAGCTAGGTATTTACCGCCTCAATTTCCTGTAAAACTAGAACAATGCAAGCGGTACTAATTTCGTAAACTTCTAGTTCATACCTATGAGGTATTGGCCAATCGGACAAAAGCTTTGATTTCGCTCAGTCTCCGCTTCTACTAGTCTGCTAGCTTCCTTAAACTCTCTTTTACGGTCTCATTCTTAGTTCTGCACTTGCACTTATTTGTCTCTCTAACAATACGGCTTCCTCTCGAGATTCTCCAGCTCATCCTACGAGAAGCGGCCGATGTCCTGCCCTACCGAGACCTTCTGCGGTCCAGACTCGTCAATAGTAGGTTTCTGGTTGAGTCATAATTCGCAAGACATACTAAAATTGTTTGGGCGTCTTCAACGAAGTCCTGTGGTCAACGAGCGCCAATCTAGTGAACAGGGCAGCTCTTTTCAAGTTGTGGCCCAAGTTTCCCTACCGGCGGAAATTTATCTGGCAATTGATTGAAGACCATAAGGAGCGACCATGCTTCTTCTCAGAATTGATTCAAGATATCCTGGATATGCCACGCATCACACTGATGAGCGACGCAGAAAAGCATATCCTCGTTGATAAAATGATCGATGCTGTGTTGCGGAGTACCGAGAATCCCAAGACTCTATTTAGCCCCCACCGTTATCGAGCATACGTTGAAAATATCACTTACACGTCCGGTGCGCGGATCGAGTCACTGGAACTCACGCTTACCAGTGGGCTTGCCTCTAGCGCAATCCTACGAGGGGATCATGTGGGGCTGCAGTCATTAATTGACCAGGGTGTCAGTCTAACGATGTGGAGTAGCAGTCTTGGGATGGTGCCGGTAGATCTGGCATACAAGGAGGGCACGCCAGAGATCATCCAGATGCTGGTGCCACGGTATTCTCTATATTATCAGAGTTGCTCTTGGTGGAATTACAACAACTCATGTGGGTTAGTTGTAGCCGCAAGGCGAGGAGACCCGGATCGACTGGAGGTGTGGATTAAGCCGTTACTGGAAGCCGGGCAGGACATCTCGGTGGAATTGTACAAGGCCGTGGAAGGAGTGTTGCGAATCGGCAAAGTGGAGATGGTGGGAGTGCTGGAGAAATACATGACACGTCCGAAAAAGGAGATGCAATGGCTTTGGTTCTATTGTTATAACGAGGCCATCAAGAGCGGGATGTTGCATGTGGTGCGATGGCTTCTATCTCGCGAAGGGTCTTCTCTCGCAAAATGGACCTCTTCTTGGCATAAGATACCGCTGTTCGTAAATGTCTCTCTCAGATGAGGCTGGAAATGGTTCAATTATTGTTAGAAAATGGTGTTGATCCCAGTGGAAGGGGTGGCCTAGAAATCGCCCAGACTCCTCTTCAGCGAGCCATCCAAAGCGGAGACGTTGACATCGCGATGCTGCTGTTGAAATGGGGTGCCGACCCAAATACCGTTGCAAGAAGAACTCCACCTTTGCATATGGCCGTTCAGCAAGGACATACAGCATTGGTACGATGTTTGTTTGAACACGGGGCCCAATCCAGCTACCAATTCAAGGGAAAGAAATACACTGTGCGGCAGGAAACAGCTATGCTGAAGAACATTGCGACGCTGCTGGGAGAAATGGGGCTTGACAAGGCCCTCATTCATGAGGTATATTTGATTCTAGATTAATGGATAACATGTCTCTTCAAGTTACGAGCTCTTGCACGACGACGAGCAGTATGGTAGAAATTGGATGTGACATCGAGGCTACGACAACCACAACAGGGGTCAAAGCATGCTAGTGTTGTCA
The DNA here is from genome assembly GCF_028829465.1 of Penicillium soppii. NCBI lineage: Eukaryota > Fungi > Ascomycota > Eurotiomycetes > Eurotiales > Aspergillaceae > Penicillium > Penicillium soppii. The sequence goes on along the minus strand of NW_026643235.1, from coordinate 4,511,744 downwards.
TATTAGTTTTTGAAAAAACGAGCGACTACTCACTCAATGTACTATGGTCAAGTCAGCGAATACACATGATTGTTCTTCCACCATCCCAAGTAACCCTATTCCTGATCATCATCTTGAAGGTTTCGTGTGGCGTATTGATAATTGCACCGTCTTCTCCTACGAGGTGTGCAGAAGAAGCGAAAACAATCGCTTCGCCGGTCCGGAGGCTAGCAATTCGGCGAAAGCCATCTAGAACACGCTCGCCGTGCTGTCTAGTGCTTCCACTATCTATCGGGATATGCTTTTCAATTGTCTTGTACCATTCGGGGCTCGTAAATCGGTGGATAATAGTCAATGAGCAGAGGTCGATCAACCGGGGGGAGACTGTCGGCTCCTGTGTGGAAATTATTAGACGCACTCCCAAGTGTCGTTGCTGTCGGATAATGTTTAGGAAGGTCTCAGTAAGTGCCTTCGCGGCGGGGCTATCAGTCATGTACTGTTTGCCAACAACTTGACGTTAGCGGATACTATTGACTTTAAAGCAATAAACCGGATTCACCTTGTGTGCCTCATCAGCGATAATCATCTTCCCTCGGGAAGGATGCGCGTAGAGGAACAGGTCAATAGCGATACGGAAGAGAATGCACGCAGTACTTTGATCAACAAAAGGACACGACAGGTCTAGAATGGTGACACCGCCGTCAACAAAATAGTCACTTACACCTTTTCCGTCAAGGTCAAGGTATGAGTCCAGTAGATCCAGTCTTTGGTATAGAAAAGGTGTCTGAGATCGTTGCAATTTGAGAGCATTCAGACGGAACCGGAACTCGGAATACTCAAAACAGCCGCCACTCTCCATCGCCATATCCCGAAGGACCCGAGTAACTTGTGCCATATATAGGGGGATCCCACCGCTTTGAGATACAGACATGAGCGAAAGCATCATAGTAATATTGAGGTGTTTAGGTTGAAGCCTGAATGGTCGAACCTCAATATTGGGAATTTGAGAGTACATCTTCTGAAGGTTGTAAAAGTTTGTTGGAGATACTAGAACACGTACTGGGACTGGCCTTTCATGTGCATACTGTGGCAAGAATCTGGCTAGGAAGGCTGTTTCACTGGGTTGCGAGCTCACTGTTGAGGTATACTCATCGAATTGCAGCACAAGGGTTGAAACAGACATTTTGAGTGTTCCCAATGCTGGTATTGCCATTGAGCAGTTTTCTATATTAGTATTAAAGACAGCGACTCATGCATCGGAGTAGGAAGCATACCGATCATACAAGCAGTGGTGTGCGATTTTCCACTGCCTTGTACGCCACAAACAAAGGCGGAAAAGGGAATATTTGTATTCAACATGATTCTGGGATCTGGAATTCCGCTCGCAGGTCCAGCAATTCTTCCGAGTAGTGCACATTGAGAAGGTAGGCTGTATCCGTGCTGCTCAAGCAAGGGGGAGATCAAAACAGCATGCTCATTGAGTATAGCATCTTTGCTTCTCTCCGCTTGGTCATCACTAGAGGTCATAAACTGTCGCTGCAGTTCTTGAGAGGGAATGGAAGGGGTGACGCCAGAAGATTTTATGACATTGTTTCCGGCGAGATGTTCCTTGAATTCTGCCAGGATTATTGAAAGTTTTCAAGATGACACAGCCAAGAGAACACTACCTTCTAAACGGATATTAATCAAGCCATCGGTGTCACTCTTAGTGACTAAATCTGCTATGTCACCCAGTGCATGGTGACCTGCGATTGGATGGACATCTTTTACAGAGCCTGGTGCTATCGTTGGAGGTGGTCTCGCCTGGTGAATAGTCGACGGTGGGGGATGTTGGCCCTGAGTTTGGGAAATGGTCCGGTGCGAAGGGGTTAAAGCCGGCGATGAGATGTTTGAGACTTGGGTCCCTGTTGGGGTTTCAATTTGATGGTCGCTCCTTGGCCTTGATTCGAGTTGATCCACGTAGCTTGACTCCTCTTTAGCAATCGGACAGAAGGTTATGGTGGGAGACTTACCTGTCTACGAATCCTTTGATGAAGTCAACGTGCTTTGGGCTTTGGGCACTTTCCCAAGTACCTTCTCTTGATCGCTTCCCGATCGATTGGCTTGTTTTGTAGGTGGCGACTGTAGATTGCTTCACCGATCGCCTGCCTAAGGACGATCTCGGTCCACTTTTTAGCTTTTCGCGCCATGTTGATAAAATGATGATGGAACGAGAAAGATGTAAAGCATGAATGGCTGGGGGGAAACAATGGGTATAGAGGGGCACAACGGTCACGGGATATGTTAGTGCTACAGGTACATATGGTATTACGCATTACACATTTTGTTGTTGCTTTTTCGCCCTTCAACCGTTAGCGAACCGGTCTCGAGACGGCTCTACACAATCAGACGGCAACACAGATTGCAAAATCATTGTGCTCCGTCACATTGCTCTAAATATGCAACTTGTCAAAGGCAGATTTATTGTCGTGGGAGTGAAGAGCACCGATTATTTCGACTTATCATCCCCTACATTGAAAGGCTGCTTTTAAGATGATGCCAAATGTCAGTCGGAGAGATGGGCCTTTAGTAGTTCTCTTACTGTCTCCACCTCTTTTTCCGTTTTATTAATTTTTGATGGCTTCTAGTAGCTAAGGCTTCAAGATGTCTAAGTGAAGGGAGCTTACTAGCCTAGCATTGCATATCGGTTTATACTATCTACATTTTACTACATAGAATATCCTAACGGATTGAAAAACATAATGGATCATGAATCCTTCGACATAATTTGATATATCTGCGTTTCGGATGAGATCTAACAATTCTCTAGCCTTCCTCAATAGTCAACGTTATTCTATGGCGGAGAACGGAGTAGCAGCTGACCAATAGCTTAAAAAATGATTGGCTTGCAGTCACCTAGAAGCAACAAAGTTTCGGCGAGTAGCTTATAAGCCTTCTAGGACGAGCTAAAAGCTACAAACATAGTGGTTTTGGCTTGAAAGTAATTTCTGATTGGTTACTAAGTTGCTAATCGATCGATGTGGAGCCTACTTCAAAGTGGAGAAAGTAGTTTTAGAGAACCTAATCATACATTAGTTTATATGACCTAACTATGTTTGATATGAAAACTAAGACTGACATTTTGTGCAATTACCGGGCGCAATTTCGGGGCCAGGCAGCACGAGCTGTGATCTACAGTACCTCGCTTGCAGACTACTCATGAAACTGCTCCATGATGATCGCTAAATAGTTTTTCTTTCAAGACTATCTCCGCGACTTTGCTGAACACGTTTACTCCCATGTAATCCCAATGCTGTACAATGCTCACGTTCACCCATGACGTGCTCATGAGTTAATATCTCGAATGGGGTCACTATGACCTTAAGATGACAAAATGGCTGTCAATCTTTTCAATAAGGACATGTCTATCATGTGAAAAAAGCATTCCTTGGGACTCCAGACATTGGTAAAGCAATTGATGGTTAATTGAAAGTCACAATGGTATCCTCATCCTATGACGAGAGCATTGATCCTTTATTAACGTATTGAATATACGATGATCTAACATTTGAGTCATATGCCTCATAAAGTTCAATACATAAGTTTCGAACGTTGCTAGGCTCAAAATTGGCAATTTTTTCGGTTTTAACGTAACACGTGCCGAAGATACTCTTAAGTATTCGCCCTGTTCTTTCTTGATCTTGACCCCAATATGTCAGCCGGAAAAAGACAGCCTGGGCCGCTTCGTCGGATCATAACAACCCATGATTCTACAAGCGGCCGAGCTATCTTTAGCAACGTGGTCAGGGAGCAGGTATCATTTACTGGGTTCCCAGTTCCCCCCGGCAAGCCCACAGCGTCAGACTATGCTCTGGCCTACAGTACAAATACGTTTCCGGTGCAAGGACTTTCCCCTCCAACTTCTGCAACCCCGGAGCCCAAGGCCAATCTCGACATTAAGCACTATCACTCCCAGCTCTCGGATCCATCGCCTTTGAATCCACCAAACGGCACCTCCTGCACAATTATTGAGATACCTCCGGGCTCAGTGGTTCCGATGCACCGAACAGCGACCCTCGATTATGGTGTCGTAATTGATGGAACTACCGAATTAGTCCTTGATTCCGGCGAGAAAAAAATACTGAAAAAAGGGGATGTATTCGTTCAACGAGGTACGGCTCATTCTTGGCGGAACATGACTGAAAAGAAAGACAATTCTGGTGTTTTACGTGTCTTCTTCGCTTTTCAACCTATCGAACAGGTGCAACTGGAGGGCGGAAAGGTCGTCGGTCAGGACTTGAATCTATCTCTGCATGAGGCTTAGATTACACGCAAGTGTTTATCGCTCGGACCGCGAAGGCTGAAGTAAGCCATTGGGTCTATTAGATCTTGTCAATTGTTCAATTTCAGATTCTAAAAAAAAAAGTCCTGGAGTCATGTCTATACGAGTACCTTCATATCATCGTATCACTTCAAATATGACAAGCAAACACATCGCTTTTCTCTTCATAAACTAGGTATAGTATAGAGAGGGTAATTACATCTTGAGCTTCTCTACTCAGCACGCAAGCCATGGGAAACATTACGGGGAAATCCTCAGTACTGCGAACAAGCTTTTCTAGAAATTTATGTCTGGGGTTTTGTTTTGAAGAAAACTGAATAGCGAACTTACATGGCACGCTCCCTCGATTCCAGGTGAACATTTTGCAATATCTCCATTTTTTTTTTGAACTGCAAGATGATTCAATAGATACATTTTCACAATTTTGTTGTTTGAGCGCCGAACTTAGCTTGGAAAAGATATGAAGCCCACGTGAAGCATTCGAACTTGTTAGGAAAATTGTTGAAAAGCTATAGAGAATGTATTTGAATAAAGTGATTGGATTCATAAGAAAGAGAAGAAAGAGAGAAAAGAAGCTATCTCGGACTACTAAAAGTGGCTGCGCTCTGATAACCTGATCAGAATGGCGGCGGCACCACAACAAAAACTTTTATCCGGCACAGTGAAGCTCAGAGTTCTGATAAAGCGGGTGCTTCTGGTGCTGGAGGGGCAGAAAACTTTGTCTGGATAAAAACCTTCTGCATACCCGGGTCGCGCTTATTGAATAAATCATAGACCGTCTCCATGTCCTCGAGCTTGAACCGGTGGGTGACCATATGCAGGGGATGGATCTTCCCCTGCTGGATATACTTCAAAAGGTCATTCCAGTATTTTTGCACAGGAGCTTGTCCATTGCCAGCGAGAAGGACCCCAGTCTCCATCAAGGAACCGATGTTGAAGTGATTACACTGCATTTGCACATTAGTAAAATTGTTCTACATAGGAAAGGTACCACACACATAGCCAGTATATACGCCTGTGACACCACAACGCCCGAACCCACGGACAGACGTAATCATCTCATTGAGGAGTTCAGACGTATCAGTTTCCATGCCTAGTAATCTTTCAAAGTAAGCAGCCCATCCTTTCGTATACTCACCAGCGGCGCACTCAATCGCCACATCTGGTCCACGGCCATCGCACATTTTCTTCAGAGTGGAGGTAACAGACTCCCCCTTTAGGAGGTTCGTATAATCGATTGTCTCGAGCTTGGGTAGAACCTTCTTGACAAAGTCTAGTCGCCATTTTCCAGGGCCGCCGTCAATAAGTATAACCCTATTAGCACCATTGAAGAAGCTGAATTCAGCGGCCATTTGCCCAACCGGGCCAGCTCCCCAGATTGCCACAGTGTCACTTTGCTCAACACCTGTGTCAACAACGGCGTTCCAGGATGTTCCCAGCACATCAGAAAGGTAGAGGCCTTTTTCATCGGGGACGTCGTCAGGCAGCTGAAGGAGATTCACGTCACCGTAAGGGACGCGAACGTATTCCGCTTGTCCACCAGCAAAGCCTCCTGTGAAGTGCGAGTATCCAAACATGCCTAGGACAGGCGTTAGTATAACAGCCTCACTATCATCAGATAGCCATTCAAAGAGGAAACATACCAGCTGTTCGACGCCCATATAGCTTACTGGCTTCCTCGCTCGAACAAGTCCGCTCACACATTGAGGACAACTTCTTCTTGCAATAATAACACTTTCCACAGGCAATCTGAAAGGACGCCACAGCGCGGTCGCCTACGGTAAACTTCTTGACTGCCGGCCCCACGCTTGCGACAACACCGCAGAACTCGTGGCCGAGGATATCACCTTTCTGGAGATCTGGGATGGCCTCTATAAATTGATAACAGATACCGCATTAGCACATCCAGCGACACTCCATTGACTGCCAACATTGACGACATACCATGGAACAGGTGTAAGTCACTCCCACAAATGGTGCTGCCCGTCACCTTAAGTATGATATCGCCTTCATCGATGATCCTCGGGCGAGCCGTTTCCACTACAACAAACTGTATAAGCAAGAGAATCGTATTGTTTCGAAATATTGAAATGAACATTGTGATGGGCAGAATGACTGACCAACTTTGACCGAATTCTTCCCTTGCCAGGTCAAGGCTTTCATTTTAAGGCTTGAGTCGCCATATCCCTTAGCCCCATAGTTGCTGACGTCTGTGGTGATCGAGGCAGACATTGTATATGTCCACCGAGAGTTTCTGCTCCCGTTGATCTTCTGAGTGTAATGATTTACTTTCGTCTTGATCAATTGGCCTTCGGTTCAAAACCGCATGAAAGAGGGGATATATATTTCTCACCGGGAAGCGAGGCGTCTCCGATTTCTGACATCATCTTTACGTCTCCGGCCTTTCATATCAAACGCATGATGAGCCATTGAACCCCACTGTTTGGTTATGAAAAAAAGGGCTCTGTGAGGAAGAGTGTTCCGTAGGGAAGAAGGCTCCGTAGGGAAGAGGGCTCCGTAGGGAAGAGGGCTCCGTAGGGAAGAGGGCGCTCCGTAAAGTGCTCCGTAATCAAGAGGGTAGGAAGACGGTTGGGCTCGCTAGGTATTAGGGGAAACCTCTCAGCGTAGGGAGGCACTAGATCCTGTCAGCACCAATGATAGTGCCCTGTTAATCTTACGTATACGGACTGGACTGGTGCTAGGGGCTTAGAGAGAGATGATGCGAAAAAGAGAGAGAGAGAGAGAGAGAGAGAGAGAGAGAGAGAGAGAGAGAGAGAAAACAGATTTACAAAGAGACCATACCTTAGATAGTATCGTATGCATTTGTTCTGCCTTCGCCGAAAAGCATCATTTCACATAAGTATATATAGCTCCTAAGAGACCTTCCTAGCAACTACGGAAACTTAACCTTTATCATTATAGAGAGCACTACTTTCTAACGCCGATTAATAATGGGAGAGTGGAGATTCATGCGCCCTGAAAGGCATGTCGAAAGATTGATTGAGTAGATCAGTAGGCTTGAGTACCGTTAAGCGAACGGGAAGCCCCGTTCTCCACACCCTATGGTCGTAGCCGTCTTGCTTTGTGCTATACGTATATAGATGATGAACAATATGTACCTTGTATCCAGTCGTCGATAGCCCATCTTTGTTTCATACATATGCAAATCGTAAACAGATATCATGCGGGTCATCATAAAAAACGCCAGCCGGGAATATTGCAAGAAAAAAACGCCAATAAGCTCCTGTACAAATCAAAACATAAAAATCAAACCATGGAGTTCAGTCCGGTGCTGATCAATGCGTCAGCGACCAGGTGTCATAGGGGACAGCTCGAGCCCGAGTTTTCCCGTCACGGCCGGTAGAGAACAGCACTGGCTCGAAATCACAAGCTGCAGAGTACTGCCTGATCAACTGACGCCAGTAGCAAGACTCTGCAGCGGGAGTGAGATATCGATCGCGGAAAGTGCGCACAGCATTGTTCGCAATGCGCTCCGCGATCTCAGGGTTATCAATCAAGTAATCGATCTTGCGCGACAAGTCTGTCCATTCACGATCGACCTCCACATAGTTAGCATCAGGGCCGGAAGAGACCATAGCCGCATGATGAGCCTCGCGCCATTCGAGGGCGTGCGAGATAACCACTGAACGGCAGTTGAGGAGGTACTTTCCACGGCCGGAGAAGCTGCGCCCCTCGGTATGTGCGAGGAACATGTACCGGCAGTGATCTTCGATGGGAAGGAGATTGTAGCGGATGTCGTTCTCATCATCCCAGTCGATCACCCGTACGCTAGCCCAGCTGTGGCCCAGCGCAGATTTGAGCAGTTTACTTCGAACTGGTGGGTTCGTGGCCAGACTACCGCGCCAGATGAGCTGTTTCTTTTTTTCCTGAAACTGCAAGCCAGGGACAAATGTACCATCCGCGGCAGTGTGTCCATCATCAATAGCCGCGATATGGCGCCGAACTTCGTGGTATGGACCGATCTGCACTTCTGGCCAGGCCCAGTATCCGAAGTCAGGCATCAGCCAAACTGACGTGTCCGAGTCGCGCTTGGAGTAAGCCCAGATAGGGCTTGAGTTCTTGGTGTCTTCTGCGAAGTCTTCCGTTGTGAAAATGAACTCGATGCTAGGTAGTAGGTCTCGGTCTGGGAATGCTGCGAGCGCGCGATGGAGAGAGTTTAGAGTTGCGCGTGCGCGGGATGCTGTGACAGGCATCGGTGCATAGTCGACGATGTACAGCTAGATTGGAATAGTTAGAGCCATGTACCCATGTCTAAGGTCAACGCTTCACTAACCTCTCCCCGATCAATGATTCCGCGCACCATGCCGTCATCTACAGTACGGGAATCCAACTCCTTGTACGAGACACGGTTATCTGATTTAAGCTCTGACGATTTGTCGATCTCGACAAATAACTTCGGGAACGCAATGCGGCACTGGTCCTCGGACAGACCGTGGTTATTACCATCACGCTCGACTATGAACTCCCACCCTGAGGAGTTTGAAGGTGAAACACACGTCCGAGGATATGGTCGAGCTTGTGTCTTCAGGCTAAATTTGGATGAGAGTCCGTGGGATGAGTTGCCGAGGACGAGAAATGCAAGGACAAAGAGAGACACCACGGCGCCGGTAGCCACGAAGCGGAATGAGGGGCGTTGGGTAAACATTCTTTCTAGAATAATTCCAAAATCACCCTTTAAAGTTCTTATTTGAAGGTTCCCATATGTTTTGAAGTGACTTTGTTTCTGCTTTGATAGTGTGAGCTGAAAATCAAGGCCTTTGATGTCACCGGCGTCAACTCCGATTGTTTCCATAGCAACGCATGGGTTGCGCCCAGGTTTTCTTTTGTATTAGGCCTAGACAGCCTACGATATAGAGTATTGGTTTCACAGGTCGTCAATGGTATATTGCAGGATGATTTCAACAATATCTATCATATCATGTCCAAAAGGAATAACTGTGCACAATCGATCTATAGTCCCACCTATATCGGATTATTATGTACATAAGATGGAGTGCCACGCGAGTCGATATATTCAAGGGGTATCTCAACAGGTCATGAAAGAAAAACTGGGAAATGAAAGAACAGGGTAGAAGGCAGGTTGAGATCTGTGTAATCATAAAGCATGAAGCAGGCGAAGCACAAAACATCAATCTTCTGGGGTATGCGTGGGTGCCGATCAACCGCTACTCATGGTCGCACTGGGGCTGTTGCTGTTGAAGTAGCTCTCGTCTATTTTCAAGATCCACTCCACCTTTTGTGCTTCGGTACGAGTGGCGAAGAGGAACGTGTTTTGTGTACCATAGACAGCAAACACATTAGGTCGTCCCTTAGTGGATAGCGAACGATCAGATCCAGCTCCTGAACCGTCTAGCAGTCTTGCAAAATCCGGCGCATGGTCAACACGCGAGTTGCGCAGGTTGATGGCGTTGATCTCGTCGCCATCCGGGACCGAGTAGATGTGGAGATACGGCCGGCGGAGCTCCACGAAACGACGGACCCAGACGTTGTTGGTGTCATCGGGGGTAAGCACGTATCCCGTCTTCAAGGCGTCGGGAGCTTTGGGGAGGGTTTGAATGGTGGCTATGAAGCGAGGCTTGAGTGAAACCTTGTCGGAGAGGCCATTGGTGTCTGCGGCTTTTCTGTGCGCTGCTCCGTCCGTAGGGGGTTCGGTGTTGCTTCGAATGAGGATCGCCTCGGTAGGATCCTGCTTGAGTGACCACAGATCCAAATACTTGCGCAGAAGTTTGGATTTGCGCTCGTTGAGAGCGGTTCCGCGCGATGGCGTTGACATTCCACTACGAGCGGGTGATGCGATCAGGCTTCCTGCACTAAGAGCGCCCCGAGCAGCATGAAGCTCGGCAATTCGTTGCCGTCGTTTGCGATTCGAAATGTAATCTCGTACCAGTGAGACTTTGCGAGGAGACCAGGAATCCAAGAGCTCTTCGCCCTTCACATAGTCATTTTGTGTATTCATGCGCCAGAGATCGGCAGCACGTTTGGCCGAAATAGGGCGAATAACCAGGGAGTACATGCAGGTCGTCGAATGTACAACCCGAATCGAGTTCCAGAATTGCTTGAACATCGACTGTTGACGGACATATGTGCGACCTTGAATCTGGATGGTCTGGTCGGCCTCAAACACGACCGGGGTCTGAAGGCGGCTAGAGACTAGGTCCCAGCGTACAGTCACCTGTACCCGGTATTTTTCTGCCGTCACTCGGTCAATGAGGAGGGATCCGTGTAAACTTGAGTCCCACTGACCCACGATGGTGACCATGGAGGTTCCATCGGCATTGTCCTTGACCATGGGATCTTGAACAAATTTCAAGGGAACATCGGGAGTCTGGAAATCTTGATCTGGGATTTTGCCCCAAGGGTCCAGTAGGCGAACAGAGCCTACACGGATGTTGTTGATATCATCCCATGGAAGACTCTCTGTGGAGCTGTAGGTCAAATTGATCGAGATACGGCGCTGTAGACCTTGATGAAGCTGGGATGTTCCCGCATCAAGACTGTTGCTCTGGACAACCTCCACGGGGAGGTATTCACCAGACTCCGCCATTTCAAGGATCTGGATCCTAGCAAAAACATCGTGTCGTTCCTCTGAATAAAATTCGGACTCAGCAATGCGAGGAGCAGTTCGCTTCTGCGGCAGAGGCTCTACCGAGTCTCGCATGTCATCCCAGCTAAGAAGCTTGTCAAGGTGAACAGAGGTTACCCCCGCATAGACACAAACCTTCAATGCGGCTGTTCGTGGACTGGATAGCGGCAAACTCATGCTGTGCACACTTTCGAACCGGACTGGACTGTCCTCAAATCCCTTGATCATCTGGGTGGTAGTCGCACCACCCTCCTCAGAGATGCCTGGGACAAACAACTGAGCGTGGACATCAGAGCCTTCCCATTCTGCAAATCCGATCATGTCCCGCATGACGACATTGAACTTGAGGGTTGACGATGGCGCCTGCGCGGATGACGGCTCGAGGGACAGCCGAATGATACCAACGACATTTTGGGTGTATGGTGAGGTGATCTCAACAGAAAAGTCTTGGACGCGGGTCTCGAAGACGGCCGTCAAGGGAATGTCGGCATCACCCACCAGGGAATATTGAGGTGAACAAGGTTCGGAAAATGGGTTGTCTAGTCTGAAGTGCTGGATATAGTCGGGGCGATCGATGTATTGGTGCAGTTGACGCATCGCCTGGACGCGGCGCTGGAGCTTTTCGATGGACCAAAGGTGGATGACGCTCTGCTTATAGTCGATGACACGAACACCAACGCAGGGCTTCTTTGCCTCGTCGAGCGGAATATCTTCATCGCCGGAGATCCCGTTGAGCACGAGGTCGTAAGATGACTCCATATTGTGCCCGTGGTCGACAATCGCAAACTGGAAAACGACGTTCTTGTCCATTATATGGCTCATGACTTGCGCTTCTTTTAGGAGCGAAGCATGCTGCAGGATTTTCTCGGCCATGCGCACATAGTTCCGTTGAGACCAATGGCCATACACTGAGCGCGCAATCTCAATTTCACGCTCATTCAATTTAGCGAAACCATTCTCGAATATTTGCGGCACCGGCTTGCCCATGTCGCGAATGTGAGTCTCGAAAGTCTCCTTCTGCTGGCGCAGTTGCTCCTCGAACTCCTCTTTGGCCACTCGCAAAGCATCCTCCATTCGGTCCTGCTCTGTGCGGAGCTCTGGTGAGTCTGGATCAGCCGAAGCCCCCACTGTCTTGAGCTTTTCTTGGAACTCTTCCTTGCGGCGATCCAACTGCCGCTGCATATCTTGGCGAACTTGATTCAGAGGTGTGATACCATTACTGTCTTCATCGTCGTTTTGCTGAGGCGTGCTTGGCATGGTTATTGCTGTATCGAGGGAAAAGTTGTCGATGGTCCCGTTGGACATGTACTTATCCCGAATCGGGAAGGAGCTGATGGAGTCGGAATCATCCTCGTTGTCCGGCAGCCCACGCCGACCTGCTCGGACCCTCTGCACGTCTTCTAAGAGAGTGTCCAGTTCATCGTCGGGCAAGTGTGAGATTTGGTCTGGACCAACCATTGCACTGACAGCTTCTCTGCGAGCCAAGAACCAATCCGATTCACGGCTGCGTTGTGAGGGCATGGGCGACTCAGCCCGGCTGGAATCGCCATCCACTTCAGAGCCGGTTTTGCTGAGATTTCGATCATGGGTTTTGTTGGGTGCAGGTGATCCAAGCTGGCTGGTAGTTACAGAATGACGGAGCAAGCTCTGTTCCACCCGTTCGGCTCGGGCTTCTTGGGGGTGGTTGAAGCGGAAGATATGGAAGTCACCAAGAATGATTCGGTGACCACTTCTCAGTCGCGTGGGTTTGTTAACCCGCAGGCCGTTCACCATGATAGCAGCTCCTTCGCTGGGAACAATTGTGACGATGTTGTCTATATTCTCAAAGGTACAGTGTTTCTCAAGAATTTTGGACCCATTCAAGCGAATTTCGACAGTTTGGCTTTGGTCCATGTGTCCCACAGTCGTTGTGCCGGGTTTGATGTTGTAGACCAAGCATTCCGCCAAAAGAGGATCGTCGCTCAGATTGACCAAATGGGGCATTTTTTTGGGAGTGCTCAATCCAATAAAGCCTTTCTCAATGTTGATTCCCAATTCTTCCAAGGCAGCTTCACGCTCTTTGTGAATTTGTTCAGTATTCAGCATCTTCTCTTCCCAAGTCTGGTTGAGATCTTTGTAAAGTTTCTCACTCTGGTTCAGCTGTTCGACGATCTCCGCCTTGCTGACTTTGGTGATACTGCCGTCTGGCTGTTGAATAGAGACCATCTGTTTCTCTAGCGGTGTATCAGGGGGGTAATACTCCTCGGCGGGAGCACCTGGAGCACCGCTAGCCCCAGGAACTACTCCGCTTCCGAGTTTAGACCGGAGTTGTGCAAGTTCTTCCTTTAACTCACGGATCATACGTGCGTTCGGATCTTCGTTCACAACGGCGTGGTTCTTGATTCGTTTGGCTGAATCAGCGTATCGAAGAGTACCGAGGGTTTCTTCCCAATTAATGTCTGCAGGAGAGATTGCTGCAATCATAGAAGTCATGGAATTACCACCCAGGGAATCTTTCAGCAACCATGTCAAGATTGAATCACGATATGGTACCATGGACGCGTTTTTCTTCTTGCCTGCCGCGGTCTTGCCAGCTGAGACATCAGCAAGTGCGGCAATGACACGACCAAGTGTTGAAAGTGAGCGGTTGATCTCTGCTCCCTCCTTCAATCGTGCACCTGTGGCTCCAGTTGAGTTTGCTCTTTCTGAACCTGCCAAATCAACCAAACTGATTTTTGATACCTTCTCGGTGTCCATTGAGGTCTCGCTATCGTGTCGCTTTTGTGTCAGTGTCAACGTGAAAACAGCATGTGATCGACTTGACGTTTCGTTCATGTTGGTCGCGGCCACAGTTCGGGCTTTGTTACCCTCGTCCATCAGGTTTTCAATTTCTGAAAATGACCCTACGACAAGTTTGGCCAAATCTTCGACGTACGGTCCAGTCGATGGATGTTCACGGACTTTCAGATTGCCCTTATTTGACGGGTTGAGCAGATCTCGAACGCGCTCATTGTAGATTTCAAGGTACGACACCTCGACCGTGCACTTCAGATGCTTGTCCTCCTGGATTGCTGTGATGCGCTCGAACATCGACTGACAAATTCGGGGAATGACACCGTATTCCTTGCCATAACCCATCATGGAGTATGACTTTCCTGAGCCGGTCTGCCCATAGGCAAAGATACAATTGTTGTAACCTCCAAAGGCATTGTCCAAAAGTGGTGAACCCAGATCGTCAAAAAGGTCATTTTGGTCGGCGAAGTTTGATGCCTTCTTATCAAAAGACCAATATGATCGGTCAAAGGCGAAGACCTTGCTCCCTTCACCACCCTTCCCGCCTTTACTTGATTTATTTTCTGCGCCAGGTGGGGGAGTGAGCACAGTCTGGTTTCCTTTCATCGAAATGATACATTGTGCATTTCGTTCGAGTTCTATGCGGAAGAGCAGTGGTCAGCATAAAATCCAAGAGAGAGCCCCTTCCCACGATTCAGACTCACCTCGACTGTTGAAAGGCCGTACCCGCACCACCACCTTAATATTTCCAGCACCTCCTGGGGCCATATTTGCTCTCTAACCCATGCACGGGCAATCGTTCGTCAACAATGGACGTATCCGTAGACCGGGGAAAGGGAATGGGATGCAAGTGGTGACAGGGGTACACCGATGCGCAAACTCCGCAAGGAGCGCGGCTTGAAAGGTTGTCGCAGGGAGGTAAGTGCGGATTTTGGTGAATTTGGATCGCCGATCGTTTTGGAGGAATTTATAGGGAGTGTCGAAACCGAAGGTGTAAACAAAGACGTCATGTATCGGATCAGTGTTGATGTTGCGCGTCTGTGATGTTTTTTTGTGGGGAAATTTTTCTGGTGCGCGGGGAGACGTCAAACTTGCAGGGTTGAAAGTTAACCACCGAGGAAACCAGCCACAGAGTCAGTTTTCTCGAGACACAAAGGAAAACAAAATGCGAATCTCGAGTCAACATGCGGAAAAGCCACCTGAGTCCCCCGGAGATGGGGTGGTGATGAGTAATCAGTCCACCACCCCGAGACCACTGTAAGGGGCTGAGGACTTGAGATTAACTATAAATGTTTCAATAATGATAGATACATACATATGTACATATATTTATATTCTTTAGAGACCAACTCCTGTGTTACATGATGTTCCTGAGAATGTTTCTTAGCCCCGGGCAACAGCATGAATATCTCTCGAAGGCTTAAGGTTCCAAGGTTTCGACATCTACCTTTCCATGGCCCCTCTGGCTTTCGGCATGATGATCACACTATAATGAGTCGACTTGGCTTTTTTCATCTCTTTCAGCTTGTTCTTCAAGGATCTTCTGAAAAATCTGCGCAAATTTTGTCTGTATCAATCTCATTCCAATATTTTTCCCCAATCCGATTGATTCACATATACGAAGTACATCATGGGTAATTCGCAGTCATCCTACTATACCATTTATTGGTGGATCGAGTATCTCAGCAAAGAAGTTGAGAGTATCACCCAAAATCTCGAAGATCTTTCTAAAAAGATCGACAGAGGTGCGAAGATAGAAGATGGGAATTTGAGCATGGAAGTCCAGGCTCTTTCTTCAAAAGTCAATGACAACACCGACGCAGAGGATCATCGCTTGAATTCAGCTGTCGCAGCCCTTGCTGCCCAGATCGACGATAAGCTTAACGCAGAAACAGGTCTCTTGACTGCAGATATAATAGCCCACTCTACAGCACTAGACAACAAGGTCCAGGCGCTGTCTACGAAGGTCGATAGCGGTCTCCAGGGCACCTCTTCGGCTATCAACAAAGGACTAGCTATTGGACCCTCTATTGGACTTGGCATCCCTCTTATATTGGCATTATCCATCATCTCCGTCCTGCTATACAAGGGTCGCAGGTATCGTCGATACATGCTGCAGTCTCTATCTAATGCTCTAACATACTCTTTCTAGAAGATCTAATTGCAATTGCAATTTTCCGGCTAAGGATAAGCCACCAGGATATACTGAGGCTACCACTGAGGTATAAGGACTTCAACCCAGCAAATTCGCATCGAATCTTGCTCGCGGCTACGAAATGAGCTTAACTGAGTTCACTCTTTGGTCAAAGCTTCACTACATAGTTGCAGAATTCAAATGCTACTATGCACTGTGATTGATGAACTCCCTAGATTACTCTGAATACGTTGGTCGTCGGTTTTTTGTATTTTGAGATTTCTTGACCAAGTCAACGTAAAAGGTCAAATTGCTATACTAGATTTCGGAAGTACGCTGGCAATAGTCAAACTGTCTTTGTATAACCGTAAACATGATATCATAAAGCATTTCCTACAGTGCCCTACCAATCTTTAGCTGATTAACATATCTTGAACCCTTCTTCAACAGCTACGTCTTCGCAGAATAATCAGACCTCCACCAAATCACCCTGTCATGGATCCTGAGACTCCAGTATCTGTTTAAAATTGTGTTTTGTTTGGCCTTCCTTGTCTAAATGCGCTACTGATAGTATTTCTCCATAACTTTCATCGCAGGTAAGTCTCTAAAGCACTACTTGGACTATTCTTCTTCCAACTAATTGATTCACTGTATTAAGACCTCCGGCTTTACCTACACCCAATGTTACAAGCAGGGAGCAAACACAAAACTGGCTTCAGTTTTATCGAGCAACGCAGCCTCGTGAGAGTCACCTCATCGAAATCCAGTGTTTGTTTGTCAACTTTTACTGAAACTTGTAAATACTATCTTCGGGATGCTCCATAGCCTCTTCAAAAAGCGAAAAGCAGACGAGCTCCATGAGGTGGAAATGGTATCAATCTCTCCCAAACGAGCACCTAACGAACTAGGGTAAAGTATGTTTGGATGCTTTGGCTGAGCTTCTATCTGTATGATATTATTTTGGGATCGCGATCGGTTGAGACGGCTTTGGATCATATGGGAAATTCCCCTTGACTATCAACTGTGGCTCAAGATGAGACGCTCCTCTTGCTGATGATAGGAACTTTTGCTGGTACCTGTGTATGAATTTTGAATGGCTAACATATCATTGAACATTCGCTATGGGCAGCTCAACAATTCAAGGAAGATTCGCTACATAGCTAGGTAACCGGGCTTTACAATTTTTACTAGAATATTCCAGACCCTCCGAAGGATGGTTCTTTTTTAGTAAAGAATGTAAGGCCCGGTTATTCATAAAGAATGATGATTTAAAAATGTAAGCTTACGGATACTTCGGTATATATAATCATGAATGCTACGCTCCCATACCGACAATATTACGAAAAGACGCCAAAATACCTAAGACAATTAGAAAGGAATAAGATAGTTTACAGTGATTTGAATAGCTAATAGTATCTATCTACTGTAATATATTTACCAGACGAAAACTGCCAAAAACTACAATACAGTATAGTAGGATCTCTATGGTTCCGAGGTCAAGCGGTCAAGCTTCCCACACGTGGGGTCCCCTCCGGAGATCGGACCCATTCGTTCCTGCGAATCAGGGATATCGCCTGCGCTGAATGGTCCATGGGAGCTACTAAAGTTGACTAGAATGCACGTGGAGAAAAACCTGGAAGTATGGAAGTATGGAAGTATATAGTAGGAGTGCGCAACGTAAACATACCAAATTTGGTCGTTTGAAGTGATTTTTTCTTTCAATGAGCTGAGCTGACACGAAATACGATGGAAACGAAGAAACCCGAAGCAACACCGTAAGGTGGAGATTTCAGCCCGAGGTTAACACACGGTGAGCTGAATTTCGACTGCCATGTTTTAAGGTCATAATTATGATAACAATTTGTAAATCTATAAAATCTAACATAAACCAACTTCTTTAGCTTATCGCTTTAAGTGAATTAGGTTTGCGTCTTGACCTTTTCACATTTCACAGAATAAACGGTATTACTCCAGTGATGCCTTGAACCTCGACAGTACTACAGATACTCAGAGGTTTCTCCCGAGTTGGCGCCAGATCGACACCTTGTGTCAAATTACGCCGTCACCACCGTCCAGATTGCAATGTTGGCGCCCGGGAGAGATGATTTTATTGCCGCCACAAGGAGATCTCATCACATCGCCGTGAGTAAAATAAGTAACGTGAAGAAATAGACCCCAGTGAACCCTGTTCGGGATTCTCATTTCTCCGGAA
Organism: Penicillium soppii; assembly: GCF_028829465.1. NCBI lineage: Eukaryota > Fungi > Ascomycota > Eurotiomycetes > Eurotiales > Aspergillaceae > Penicillium > Penicillium soppii. Next base: position 4,493,722 of record NW_026643235.1, on the reverse strand, counting down.
TACACGAGCTCGAAGCAAGGATCATGGATGGAATGGGACATGAGGTGGATGATACTTCCCCGAATAGGGCACACGCCCGAGATACTCGGTGTCCACAGAGGAAAATGAAAGGGAGGTACAAAAAAGAAGAGAAAAAGGGCTCTATGTTATAAGTGATTAAATCTCGAGAACGGAAAGGGGGTTATTTTTTTTGGAAAAAAAGAAAAGAGATTATTAAAATGAGGCAGAGTGATAGCGTGGCATGCAGGCGAAACTGTGGTATGATTCAGCCCGAGAAAGGTAAATAGTACCTAGTAGATGTATACGGAGTAGACCAAAGTAGATTGATATTGTAATATATAGTGATTCTTATGTCAAGTAAAACCCAGCAAAGTACAGAAAGTAGAGTAAATATTGGAGAACAACATTTTGAGGATATAGAAAGGGTAAAAGGCATGCGTCATTGAGTCTCGGGTCACACACACGACGAGAGTCCGGAGGTGCCGGATTGTAATATTACAGTATGATCATGCTGATACAATGGGGAGGCCAATTACGTAGATGGGGATACTGATTCACCAGTAATGTTAAGTAATCAGTGGTAATAAATGGTAATGAACTGTAATGAATGGTAAAGCCGCAGAAAAGGCGGCCTTAGCAGCGGGGAGCAAGGCGGTCTCAGCACCGCGGGCCAGTCAATCTCCTACAAAACTGCCCCATCCGCCCTTTTTCCTCGCCTTTCTTCCTTCTGCCTCTTCTCGTTGGTTGCCCGCCCTCTCCAGTTCCTCCTCCAACCATCGCACAGTACTCCCCCTTTTTATCATCATTGGTGAAACCCTGCTTGGATCTAGTATATCAAAGTACATGGTACTATACTATCTATACTACCACACCTATCATTGGTAAGTTCGATTTGCTTGCATCTTTTTTCTTATTATATTCTTTGAGTTATCTTTGTTATATTGGAGCTATTGGCAATTTGCTATTCGTTACTATGCGTTTCTTTCCCTCTCTCTTCTCATTTTACACTGTATAAACACCTTATTTTTGTATCAATTTCATTTTGTTCCTTGCCTTTTTTATGCTATACATTGTATACGTTGTTACATTTTGTTGGAATTACTTTGTCCCCCTGTCGGAACTGTCCGGCCGCTTGACATCAGTGGCTCCGGTTGCGCACAGAACCACCGCCTTCTCTCTCGTTGGCACGATTCCTCGATCTCCCCCCCTCCCTAAAAGCCTGGTCAAATCATCGTTTACCCTGGGATCCCTTGATTGTTTGGGAAGACCTAACCGGAGATTATCAATAGATAATCTATCCAGTTGCATTTTAAGGTATACCCAAGCTCCAATCCCACGCGCGTCTTATCTAGAATAACAACGCGTGAAAACATTCTCATTGTGTCATTGTCGCATGCTATCGCATACGAGTTACCACCTCTTTTTTTTTTATTCATACATTGTTTTTTGCATTTGATTGGTTCTTTTGATTTATATGTGCGCGCGTTTTTTGTGTTCTTGTGTTTCTTGTGTTTCTTGTGCTTCTGTGTTTTTTCTTTGCTCCAATCCACACGCGTCCCTGACGTTTACATCATCTCCCTCGTGGGCTTTCAGTCGCATCTAACATATGACAAAAGTGATTCGCTCCCTGGATTCGACTAGTCTCGCCTCAAATCTTCTTAACTTTCTGCAGAAGTCGATCAGGTATGTTTCATGCATCTCAACTTGCCAACGCATACATGTCCCCCCTCCTAACCATGGCCGGTCTTACCCGCCCCGGATCTCCCCCAATTCCCTCTGAATGATCTGTCGAATTGACAGCGCACTGTTCATGGAGTCATCATGGTGTTTGATTAGGCTGAATTATGCTAATACTGAATAGTCTGGCCTTGAAGGCGCATTCTGACATCAAGGCACCGCCTCAATTTCTACGGACGTGGCAGAGTACCGGAAGTGCGTGAAAACAGGTAACCTGCCGACCGTGCTTGAATTAGTCTGCGTAGCCTCCACATCTAGCATCAGCTCTAGGGGTTGACAACGCATCAACCCGGCATCTTTTGTCGAGGGGTTCCCCGGCACCGCTGCATCACAGCCCAACCACGTTACACCCGACTGGGGGCGTTAACAGTTTTGCACAAAAGAGCCAAACCCTCCGCGGGGCGTTCGAGATTATTCTCGCCAAACAAACCTCAGAGTTTCTTTTGACGAAACACAGAAATCATATTGGCCGCTCATAGTGCGCGTCTGCAATTTAAGGTACGTGCCTGGTCCCTGTGTTTTTCCCCATATCCCCACTCCTAGAAACCAGTGACCGCTCGGCGATGCGCTCTGCTGACGCGAAGCCCCGAGCCTGCAGCCTGTTTCATCGAATCATCTACTGCCCCTCATCCGGCTTGTGTTGACTCTTCCATTACGCGCGCCCTGTGATATTGTGCCAATACATCTACCAAACAGACCCCGCCGTGGACCTTTATCCATTTGGGACCTCTCATATCAACTCAACCCAATCCCTTTGCCCTGATTGGTGACCGCCCAATATCCGGTCGTCACACTAGATCGATCCCCTGAAACGGTGCCGCACGCCTCTGTGTGACGAGATCCCCCGTTGCACATCATGGAATATCCTCCCCAATACCAACAGGCCCATGGGCAACACCCTCATGCGTCCTCTCATATCCCGGGTCCCTACCAAACCGGTCCAGCAAACGCTGGTGCACCCGTTGGGTCGATGGGATCCCCCTCCAATGCACAGGCACCCATTCAACCTCATTCCGCTCATCAAACCTCACCCATCGTCCCTTCGCAACCCCATTATCAGCAAGCACAGAATGGACCCGGTGCCGTTCACCAACAAATGAACTTCCCCCAAGGGTATGGGGTGCCTGCACCAATGGCCCAGGGCTATGGTATCTCACCAACGCAAGCAGCCGCGATGGCAACAGCTGCTGCTTCTGGGCAATTTTATCCTCTTCACCAGGACTCCATGGGTGGACAGATGGCCCCTGGGGCCCGAGGTTCACCGCGCATGGCCAATATGCAGATGAAGCCGGATCGCAATCCTCGTTCATCGCCGCAGATGCAAAGTCAGATGCCGCCAATGGGTTCCCAGGTCCAGATGCCCCCAAATCAACAACTTGCCCAACGCCGCATGAGCCATGTCGGCGGTAGCCCGAATGTCCAACATGCACAGCCCGTGATGAGCCATGTCGGTCGCCCCTCCATCGCAGCCCCGCTACCCCAGCCCTCCGTACAACAGAACCAGGCCTCGTCGGACATGGTCCCCGGGAGCAACCAAGAAGAGTCGCCCCTGTACGTCAACGCCAAGCAGTTCCACCGAATCCTGAAGCGTCGCGTAGCAAGGCAAAAGCTCGAAGAGCAGTTGCGCTTGACATCAAAGGGTCGCAAGCCTTATCTGCACGAGTCACGACACAACCATGCTATGCGGAGACCCCGTGGTCCAGGTGGACGATTCTTGACAGCTGACGAGGTCGCCGCCATGGAGACACGAGAAAAGGTCACTGGCAAGCCAGTCACATTTGAGGATCTCAGCAAGCCATTGCCAACTGAGAACGGCGGCGGACAGAAGCGCAAGTCGAGTGAAGTGCACGACGATGGCGTGAACTCTTCGAAGAAATCGAAGCTGACTGCCAGTGCCGACGGAAGTGATCAAGACTCCGCCGAGCCCTCAGACGAGGATGGTTGATAAATCGCATTGCTCTACCGCAAGACAGGGTCGTCTTGGAATGGTGATTTTGTGAATTTCTTTTGTTTTTCTTTTGTCGTCACGGCTTTATGGATGGATGTCTTGGACCTTTTCTCTAGCGAGCGATGTGTATGGATCCCTCTTTCTATGCCCTTTGATGTTTTTGCTTCCCTATCTCACACAACCAACCTCCTTTGCCCTTGATGTCTGTTTATAACCGCTATGCTGGGACGATTTCTTCTTTTCTTCATTCCCCCTATTGTCCTTTTCTTTTTTTTTTTCTCTCGTATTCCCCTCTCAATGGCGGATCCTCGCAGATGTCCAGAGTAATACCAAGCCTCCGCACTATTCAAGGAATAAAGCGCGTGAGACAGCGCTTTCAATTGCTGAGCCTTCACCAATCTTACTTGGTCAACAGTCATAATTGGGAACACTGTTTCTGATGCATGAGTTGTCTCTCATTCTCCGTGAGTCTGGTCTTGCATTGATGTTCTTATTATGAATATTCTTTTGAAGTTTCCATTTTTCTTCTTTTCTTCGGTGTCTCGTGTTGCGGGTTTATGGGTCTTCGGCTGGGAATTTTAGAGGGGATCTCCATCACTGGAAAAACATCGAAAGACTGGTTTGTGTTATGAGCATCCGAATTTGATTTGAGTATTGATATTAATTTCCTTACTGGTTTTTATCTTTTGTTTGTGTTGGTCGGGATTGGCATGAAAGGGATGAAATTGGATTGTAGATTTTTGAACTATGGATATACTGCAGATTTTACAACAGGCTATCTCTTGACTGTACTGTTATTCAAAGTGTTGAAGATCCTGCCCAGGTAGTTATGCTGTAGGTTGATAGTTGATCCTCGTTTGATGTGGGTGGTCATACCTGTTCTGGGTGCCTATAGGTACGTTCGTGTAAAGAGATAGATTACCTCACTCAAATCGCCTAGCTAGAAAGCTCCGACTATGAGTACGATGCTACATCAAATATAGATACACGCCACACGTGGACAGCGTTCAGCCTGGACCATGTGGGTCAGGAAGTGAAAGAGTGCCTCGAATGTTCGGGCCGGACCAGCAAATATGTAACTACAGTAGTGCTCCTACATTCCTGATACTTTGATGCCCCCGAGAATCGTTAGGTAGAACGAAATCACAAATTGGGAATTCAAGTATCTGTGAGAATCTATCATTGATTGGTGATGTGGGAATATAGCTGGAAAAGATTCTTTTGGAACCGGACAGGAAATAGAACGAGAGGGCGGCAAAATATCGGAGAGGGTGAGAGATGGCATCTCTCTCGTGAGCTGGTTTGGCTTGAATCAACGAGCCAGTCTATGGCACACCCTGCCTCTTTCTTCACCTAGACGGTCGTTCAATACCGAGCACCCGGTGACAACCAAGGCGAATGCAGCGGCGATAGCAAACACAGGTTGCAACGCAATTTGACAACGGAGCCGCGAGGCGAAGCTAAAGTTTTGAGCCAGCCATCCAGTCTCGGTGACAGACACATGTCTGCACATCGGCGCTGATGATCTTGGTCGTCGAACCTCATATGTTGGACAGCGATACCCGCCGCCAGCAGCAGGTGATGCAAGGCCCATGAAAGTCAAGCCATGCGGTCGGCAGTGTTCATACAGCCTCCCAATCCATGGCATCGACCATGAACCCCCAGTCTGCCTCGGAGTTCTTGTTCTTCTGGTCAGGCAAGTCGTCTGGACGAACGCATTTATCGACATGATCCTTCGCCCGGATATACGCCTCCTCTAGGCCCCCAAAGATGCCAGAGAGAATACCCTCGAAGTCAAAATCTGCCAGTTTGACAGTATCATTCCGTTCACCTTGCCTTTCCCTCTCTTCCGTGGTCAAATCCGCAGTCTTCCATCTATTACGCAGCTCCTTGGCCTTCTGCAACTGCAAATAGACCGGCCCACTACCAAGAACAGGCGAAAGAGGCGTGGTTTGCTCCCGCAAGGCCTCAAGGACATTGGCATGGTACCGATGAATACCAACCGACCGACCATTTCCATTTCCGTTCGCGGCGCCATTTACCAGACCCCGCGACGAAGCCACTGCAATATTGAACACAGCGAGTAAATGCACAATAGCACGCTCGAGGAGCGCATAATATTCGTGAAAATCAATTTTAAACATAATCTCAGCGTGCGCGACGTCATCCGATACCCGATCTCCGATTTCCAGCGTCGCAAGCCGGTACCCTTCAGCCAGGAAAGGAAGCTTCCATCGCAGTCTCGCGACAATCTTCATAAACCGCGCCAATTCCTCGGCCGGTGGCAGCAGACAGCCCTGGCCTGGCGACGGGGCGGCGGGCCGAATGCTGCCATGGTCATGTGGCCGAGGGGCGTAGTTTGGTCTTTGGGGTGCGCTGGGTGCCCAGCGAGAATTCAGAAGACCTGACATGGTCGGTTAGTTGAAGTGCGGCGCGGTTCTGGTGTGGTGATGGGGACGGCTCCTGATTAACCAATCAGCTTGTGTTTTTGTTCCGGGAGTTCGTTCTTTTGTTTGACCTTTAACTACGTATTGATCTTGTCACTTTTGATCTGGACTGAGATATTGCTGATAACTGATCTGGTATTAAAGTAGTCATTGTAAGAGTCTTGTTAGGCTCTAATTCAGAGTTTGGATTACTCTTGCTGTCGGGGCTGATCGATCCAGGGATGCCTTTCGAGCTGGCTTTGATTTGTCGTTTAATTGTTCCGCCGGTGAATTGGCCGTCTGGATCTTTGAGGAGACTTGCTTTCTCTCTGTTATTGGTTATTAAGTTACCCGTGAGTTTCGGTTGCCCCTGTTGGACCTAGGACGATATATGTAGGTAGACACGACATGCTTCTATCCGCATCACAATCCTTAGGCGATTTCTTCATTCTCTAGGGGATTTAACAAACAAAAGGAATTAAATCTCATCTTTTAACATTAATTGGTTGATGATGTTGTTTGAGCCCTCGATAAGGAACGTTAGCCTACTCTATCTGGGAGGCAGATATCACACCTCCATCTCCCGGCATAGAAAAGTTGGCAACCTCTTTGGCTAATATATAGCATAGTTCCTGTTTTCTTTTGTGATGATTATCCTAGTGTCTTTACCGTCATATCTGTATTCAATCTTTGGCGCGAAATAACATAATGTTTCGTCTCTATATATAACGTCTCTATTCGTAGGTGATAAATAATTGTCCTCCCTTGATGTTCTTTCCCGCATGTGGTCAGCTGTTTAGTATGGTCTTTTGAAAGGCCTTTGAAGGCTATTTAACTGGGCTTTAGTTAACAGCATCCATATAGTTCATAAATAAATCTAAATAGCTTCTCTGTACATATAAGCGCCAGTGATGTGGTCTAGTAAACTAGGCTTGATTGCCGAGATGTTAAAATGACATGCATAACCGTGTGCACGGGTAGCGAAGGCAGTAAGGACCTCTTATATATGCGTGATACACAGATTGCTTACATTAAACCTTGGGACCTATCTTTACGTGCATGGTTGATCTTCCTCTTTACGCTCTGTATGTCGATCATGACCCCGAGGTCAGAACGTTGATAATTAGCACACAAACAGACCTACTGATAGAAAGCACCTGAAAGGTGAACTAATTTCCGTTCGTTCATTTTTCCAAGGTTCCTTTAAGTTCTCATCCAAGAGACCCATGCACGTATCACCGTGTTTGCCAGCGTTAACCACCGGGAAGTGGCCTTGCGAACAGCATGAATCATCGCCAAGAGAATTTGAAAGAAAATAAATGGGCTAGCCAGGGGTAGTACAACACCGAAGCAGACATCCATGAAGGATGTGTTTAACAAGAAGTGTTCGGGCTTTATCGGTTATCTGGTATACTTCATCTCCAGATGTTGAAGTCACTATTTTCGAATTGCAGTTCTTTACTCACTTTTCCTTTTTTTTTCCTGTCCGCCTCTTTTTATACCACTACAATTCAGAATCCTCAACCCCCGAATTGACCTATTGAGTGAGGGCAGGGGATTGTCATTTGGACTTGTTCCTGCTGAGAACTGACCAATCACCAGGCGCCAGTTATCCCCGTGACGCCATACCCTTTTCGGCCAAGTGCCCAGCTCTCTCCAGCTCCTCAACCTCCTCGGCTTTCTTCTCTTCCCTGCCCATCTATCAACCTTCGCGCCTTGAGGCTTCTTGTAGGTGGCTCTATTCTTTCTATTCTTCCGTTCTTCCCCTCTTTTGATTAGCCTCTCTTGACCCTGCTTTTCCAACCCCTTGCTCTGTCCTTTGCGCATTGCTGGGGCTCTATGAATCTTTGATCGCTTGACAGTTGCTGTCCTGCAGCCTTCTTCATATTCTCTCTTTGCCATCTCAACCCCACCTGCTGCGATCATGGTTCGTCCCTTGCGCGCTTGGGGTCAATATGTTGCCAGCAGCAGCGTGATCTTGTCTTTCTCTTTGCCCCGAACCCATTCCTCTGTTATCCTCCATGAACTTTCCAATCGCCATCGCTATTTCGCTCCATGAAGTTCCTTGATCTGATATTGACGATACCGAATCTTAGCTGATCGCGCGTTCCCCGACTTCCGGATCGCTTGAGACTGTTTCGTCTCCGCTCCATCCCCCTGGGCCGAGTCCTTGGACCCATAGAGACTCCTTTGCAGCGCAGGCTGTAGAAAACACCAAACTTGGACAGGAACAATGGATTCTTACGAAGGTTACGGATCTCCCGGAAGGGCCCGCGAGCCGGATTCCTTCTCGGGGCGAACTCCCGCCGAACCATACAGACGCCGATCGCCTGGTAGGTATTTAGAATCATATTTGAATCTCAGCAAAATTGACCAGAAAACAGTCTCTCAGGACCGTCGACGTGCGCGCCCGCGCTCTCGCTCACCCGTGATTGACCGCTACGAGCCTTCTGACCGCCGCCCTCACCGAGAGGATCACTACAACAACTCTCGGGAACACGCTGCCCGCGAGCGTGAGGATCGCCGACGTGCTCCCTCTCCTACAGTAGCCAACATCGATCGCTATGTGCCCGGACAAGATTTGAGCGGTGGCAAGCGTCCCCTTCCTACCAACCCGCTCCCCAATCCGCTCTCGCTAGATTTCCAAGTCGGTTTCAATTGGTTCGCCGAGTGGTGGAGATTCGAGCAAAACGTGAATGAAGAAAAGGAGCGCGCCAAGAATGGCGGTCGCCGAGTCAAGGGTGAACGCGAAGCGCGTGAAGATCGCGACAAGGAGCGAGCCCAAATCCAGGCTGCTTATGACACCTACAAGGTGGATCTGCAGATTCGACTGGCCAGACTGTTTGTGCAGCAGCACCGCAACGAAGAATGGTTCAAAGAACGCTATGTCCCTGAGATCAGGGATCCTATTCGCAGCCGCCTCATCGCTGTCCGCCAGGGCGCGTATGAACAATGGCAGCATGACATTGATAACCATGTCTTCAGGGAGTTTACCCTTGAAGGCATCTACAAGGGCGACAGCGACGGTGCCGGTGGCATGGTCGAAAAGGAAGAAGGCGAGACTACAGCCGCTGCTGAAACCATGGGCGTGCTTGACCTTCTCCCGGTCCGTGGCGGGGACCTTCGTGATGAAGCCCTCTCTCAGCCTGCCCTTCTAATCAAGACACTTGCACCAAACGTCAGCCGCAGCAAGATTGAGGAATTTTGCCGCGAGCATCTCGGCGAGGACAGTGGAGGTTTCAAGGGGCTCAGCCTCAGTGATCCGAACCCATCCAAAAAGTTTCACCGCATGGGATGGATTATGCTGCACCCCTCTGCAGACACAGTAATTGAAAGGGGAGATGGACGCGACGAAGAATACGATCAAGAACACGAAGGAGGTGCCAATGGAGCAGTCACAGTCAACGCGGCTGAAAGGGCCTTGGAAGCGGTCAACGACAAGACAATCCATGACGCAGTCCACGGTGACTTCGTTTGCCACGTGGGAGTTCACGCTCCTCCTGCTCAGCCACGCAAGAAGGCTTTATGGGATTTGTTCTCCTCACCCGAGCGAATTGATCGTGACCTCGAGCTGGCCAAGCGCTTAGCCTCTAAGTTGGACTCTGAGATGGGTGACCACGTGGACGGGGTTGCCAAGATTGAGGAATATGTCGACGATTTGCGCGGCAAAGGCGAACTCCAACCATCTGCCATGGGACCGGTCAGCACCAAGAAGCAGAAGAACGGTTACTCAGACGATGACGATGAAGGAGAGATTGAAGAGGGTGAGGAGAAGGAACCAGTTGAGGAAGAGGACGTGGATGATGAGGATCTTGCGGTGAAGAAAAAGAAGTTGGATCTCATTGTTGAATACCTCCGTCGGGTTTACAACTTCTGCTTCTTCTGTGTCTTTGAAAGTGATTCTGTCCATGAGCTTGGTCGCAAGTGCCCCGGCGGACATCTTCGTCGCCCACGTACTGGCCTTTCCAGCCAGGCCAAGGAAGTTGCCCGAGCCAGCGCTCTTGGCTACCCGTTCCCATCCAAGAAGAAGGAACCCAGCGAGGAAGGGGAAGATCCTTCATCGCCTGTCCAGGAGAAGCGTGGTGGCCAGCGTCATGGTTCCAAGTCAGAGCAGCAAATGCAGCGTGCTTTCAACTGGGTGAAGACCTTTGAAGACAAGCTGCTGCAAATCCTGGAGCCTGAGAATGTTGACCTCAGCAAACTCGGTGGCAAGCCTGTCGACCAGGCACTGGAAGATGAACTCCTGAAATACATGAAGCAGGAAGATGATTCCAAGTACCGCTGCAAGGCGCCCGAGTGCACAAAGCTCTTCAAGGCTGAGGCTTTTTGGCGCAAGCACATCGAGAAGCGCCACGCGGAATGGTTTGAGACTATCAAGAACGATGTAAGTGTGTGATTACCCAGGTCTATTCTCATAACTAACATTTTCACAGCTCCACCTCGTGAATGCCTATGTCCTCGATCCGGCACGCATCGCCCCATCCCGATCTGACGCCAATAGCAATGGCCACTTCCCACTCGGATCTGGCCAAGGCCACAGCGGCACTCCTCGCGGCTTCAGCCTAGCCAGCATGCCCTACGGCCCCAATGGCGGCATGCCAAACTTCCCACCGGGTGGAATGCCCATGATGGGTGCTCACACCGGCGGCTGGAATGGCCCCGGTATGGGCCACGAGGGTGGTCTGCACCAGCCTGGACCGATGCGTCGTGGTCAAAATCGCAACCACCGGCCTGGTCCGTATGACCGCCGCCGGTTCAACGGCAACGGCCGCCTGAGCCCCCCCTCGTGGCATGCAGGGCATGTACGGCCGAATGCCGCCCTCTGTCACCGTCCCTGCAGGTCACCCTGCTGCTGGAATGGTTCCTGCCAATCCTTTCCCCGACTCGGCAGGATCCAACGGAGGACCCATGCCTCCCCGCGAAGCCGTTCAGGGCCGTAGCTTGAAGAGCTACGAAGATCTCGATGCAGTCGACGGCGCGGGCAGCGGTGAACTGAACTATTAAGGTCACTCTTTGCACTGCTTCGTTTTTCTTCCTTGTTCTTTTCTACTTTCATTGCTTTCAATTCTGGCGACACGGCGCATAGGTCATCCTGGAGAACCAATGGCTCCTTCCTTTTCTTTTATTATTCGTTTCATTTTGCCCAGAATCTCTGAAAACAATTATCTTTTTTTCTAAGGCTTTCATCCTTTTACATTCCAGACGGACTATTTCCTTTTTCTTCTCATTTATAGCATGTACAATATCCCATTTCTATCAAAATAACAGAATGAAGAATAAAGAAATCTTGCCGTAGGGGTATAGAGTAAAACAAACGGGTATCTGAAATCCCAATAACTCCTTTCCAGAAATGAATAGTACCAAGGATGCCTACGGCATCTGCACAACGACCTCCTCCCTGTAATCTCTCCACTGAGCCCCCATCCCCCTGATCCGCCGCTCACTAGCCAGGAAAAGAAGAAGGTAAACATGCATAGCAACCTCACCCCAAGCATACACCTTCAGCGTAACCCGGTCAGAAAGCAACACATCCCTCTCAAGTATACACCACACGCCCCAACCCGCACGACCGTCCCTCCCTACGAACTCAGAAAGGAAAGACCAAAAAGCACGGAAGAGTGGAGCTGGCCAGAAGAGGGAAGGACCTGAATCCGAATCGGGATTTGCGACGGGGTCTCGGTCTCGGTCTTGCAGGTCTATGTCTGTGTCTGCGTCCGTGTCCACGATAGTGAAACGCACGAACCAATACCCCCGTTCTAGCGGATCCAGCTTCCGCGCCTGCCGCGATGGATTGTATGTCCGCGCGGGCTTCAGACGCTCCGCGAGCATGGACAGCGTGGGCGTGATGTGTGTTTTGAAGGGGGCGGTGGCGATGGGAGGGCTTGGGGGATGGATTTCTAGGGGAAGATGGAGATGTAGATAGAGAGATACGGCGGAGTCTGGGACTGGAATTGCAGTTGCAGACCTACTGCTGCATGTTGGTGCAGCGGGTTGGACCGTAGTGGGTTCATTATTTGCATGATAGGGGGATGGGGAGGATGTGAGTGGGGCTTGCGGTTCTGCAGAGTGTGAGGAGACTAGTTGGGCGATCTCCTGCGAGTCTGGGATGACGCTGACGAAGGATTCGAAGGGGGTACTATGACCATGTTCATGGTCGTGGGTTGCGCCTAGAACCTCGCGTGGAGCCGGACATTCATGATCGGAGAAGGCGGGCCGGGACGCCTCCCGGATTGGCGAGGGCTCGTGTTGGAGATCAGCGGGTAGACAGGGAGTGGAATTATTGATGTGGAATTGGACTTGAGAGCGTGAGGCACATTGGAAATCCAATATGGCGGCGATTTGGGCCCGATAGCGGGCGTCGTCGTGGGCCGTGCTTGGGGCGGCGATATGGACCAAAATCTCGTCCATTGCCGTAATGTAGTATTGATCTTGTACAATAATGGACAATTATTGTGGATCACTTTTGGAATTTGGAATTTAAAATGATCGGCGTAATCTTATTGACCAATATATTCCTGGTTTGAATGATGGACAAAACTATTGGATGTGAGCTGAGAAGATGAATCGAGGTTTGATTGGTTTTTTCGTCTGGAGCACGTACCCGATGATTAGTTACTTACGGGGTACTTCCCTGGCAGTTATGGAGTGGCTGCAGATAACGGGTACCGCCTTGGTACTTTGACCTTGGATGTTTCCGAATTATAGACAGATAACCTTTACATATTTAACGTGAGATTGGTATACTATGTAATGTATAAAGTCGGAGTGTTTGAATAAGTGTCCAATTAAGATACAATGTCATATAGTATTATATATATGTAGTATACTACGGAGTGTACGGAGTAGTAGTAGGTATCGCACAGTCGAGTCTAGGCGTTTTAGTGTTCGCCGTTGAAGGTGGAGCATTCGCCTTGCCGTTTGTCTAGAGAAGAGTGATTTGAATTAAAACCCGATTCAATATTAAATATAATATATAATATATATCCTATAATCTACTATAGTTATACAAAATATACAGTAATATATGAGTAGCAATCATCTGCAGGGGGAACCAAAAAAAAGAAACGGAAAACAGTCAAGTTGTTCTCCATCACATCTCTTTCTTCCTCCACTTTCCTCTTTTCTCCCTCCAATCTCCATCTTTCCTTCTTACTCTCCCTTTATAATTTGATATACTCCATTCTCTTCTACTTTCCATTCTTCCGTTTCTTCCATTCTTTCTGAGCTTAACTTATCCCTTGCCTCGATCTTGAATCATGGCTGTCAGTGGTGGGGTGTACCCGATGGACCACGCCATGCAGTATTCTGGTGAGTCCAAGTCTCATTCCTTGCGTTTCAAACCCTCTTCGGTCGGTTTCTGGTCTGGACAAAAGCTACTCTGTGGTGCTTGTGCGATCAGGGCAATGCAGCCCAGCGAGGGAGGATTCACTTCATGAACTACATTAATTGAACCGTTACCATTGGCCTCGATCGCACTATCGGGAGCTCCGGAAGGTGGTGAACCCCGGGGTCGCGGAGAGATCTAGACAAGACCTCCCCGGGTTTCGCCACCCGGAAGCTCTGAGGGATATCTCTATCTGATCAGCCAAAACCTTCGACCAGAAACAACCCTAGAAAAAATGGCCATCGCAATTTTCTTGTTAGGATCTCGATTGCTGACTCGATCGCGCCGATGTCTCTCCGGCCCGGCCCATGGCCCCGGAGTGCACGGTGCAAGCCATCACAGAGGAACCACAAACTCCGTTATCCAAGGGTTTCGGTGCGGAAATTTTCAAAATATTTGGTGGTGGAGGTAGCGGCAGTGCCCCCAGTGGAAATTCTCAGAAGAAAATCACGCGAGGTGAGTGGCTTCCTACACCCATCCATAAGACGACGACTGAACCTCCCAGATGGTCAACAGCCCAAACGCCGCGGACCCAAGCCAGATAGCAAGCCTGCACTGACCAGGCGACAAGAGTTGAACCGTCAGGCTCAAAGGTAGGATCTCGGGAGGATCTTATTGTGAGGACGGGGCTGACCCTCACAGGACACATCGCGAGCGCAAGGAACAATACATGCGAGCATTGGAGACTGAAGTGTCACGGTTGCGGGAAGCATACACTACGGAGATTGCAGATGCCAACGCAACGATCCATCAGCAGAAGGAGGCGATCTATGCGGTACGGAGCGAGAACGAGATCCTCAAGGAGATCCTCATAGCACATGGGATCCAGTATGAAGCCGACTTCGAGCGTCGCCGCGCGGAGCGCCCACCCATGCCCTTCGATTCCAGCCCTGTTGCCGGCAGCAGCACCGCATCGCAATCGGCACCTCTCACGAACTCGACCAGTAACCACAATACGACCCCGGCGACCACCATCACATCTGACATGAGCCCACGCGCCAATGGAACAATGGACCATTCAGATATCTCGCCCTCGATCGGTTATGCGCCTCAGCAAGTCTATCAAACAAGTCCTGGCGAGCACTCCATGAGTATGGACCATTCATCATGCGCACCGGTAGATGCCATGCAACCCATGCCGCCGATGCCCGTGCCCGGTCTGCGCGGCGTCTTCGAGTCAGACCCACAACTCCAAGTCGACTTCATCCTAACGTAAGTTGCAGCCAAAAAAACATACAGCAAAAACACTAAACTAATCCCGCCCAGACTAGAAGGGCCCTGTCGCGAACACACAGATTACCTCTGTCGCCGATCCATCACCGAAGCCGACGACGAGGACATGCCCTTCTCAGGCCACGCCCTGATGGCCACGTGCCCACCACCCAGCTACATCGCCAAAACAACACCGGAACAGCCATACCCGCACAAGGCCCCAGACCTCCCCCATGCCAATCTCAGCACCCTCCTAAACCTCAGCCGGCAGCTCGTAACAGAAGGCCAAATTACACCGATCATGGCCCTGCAATGCCTCAAAAACCACGAGCTGTACCCGACTCTCCGCCGCGACGACGTCAAAATCATCATCGACACCCTCAACACCAAAGTCCGCTGTTACGGCTTCGGCGCTGTGGTCGAGGATTTCGAGCTGATAGATTGTCTGAGCAGCGTGCTCGGCACGAAGGTCGATCTCGGTATGTCTGGTACAGCCGATGACTCGATGTATGGCTGAGCGAAATGGAAAATTATTACGATCTGATGTCTTGGCTTTGCTGTGTTTCGGTTTGTGTTTTTTTAGTTGGCTTGTATATACGTGAAAATCATTGGTGGTGGTTTTAGCTTGAACTTCGTGTGTTGGTTTCAAGGCGATTGTATCGCCTCCTTGCCACGCACTGAATATATTACTCTTTTTTTTGAAACTATGTCTGAACAAAGCATTTTCAAGGTTGTAGTAGTCTACCTAGGTATGGCCATCATGACCAGCCAGTTTGGGGATGGATGGCTTTTTGTATGGTACCAAGGTAGGATATAGTAGAAAACTACCTAGTTTGCCGGAGGGAAACAGACTTTTCTTGTACGCCCCTACATGGTTCAGAGAAGGGTTATACCGTCAGACCACCGGTCAGGCCATTGGATGGATTCAAGTGAAACCAACCATGATGTTTATTTGTACAATCAAAGAGAAAAGGGCACATGTCATTCGGCTTGTGCAGTTAGCTTTTTGCTATTCGTATAGCTCTGTACATAGAAGCTGCACAACCAGGATTGTGGAATGGAAACGGGACATATATCGAAATGATTGATTGAAAACAGATTATTGGTCAAATCTATCAAGAGTGTAAAGCATCAAATTTTAGGTAAAGTGCGTATGCACATAAGTCATCAATTTAGTTAATTTACTCCTCATCCTCGGACTTGTCCTCGGAAGGCTCCTCCATCTCAGCCTCATCATCCTCTTCGAAAGTAGTAGCAGGAACGCTGTACAGACGCAGCACAGCCTTGTTGGGGTCCTTGATGAGGACGTACTTCTTAATCTTATCAGCAGGCTCATCGGAGTCGAGAGTGCGAATACGATCAACAATAGTCCGGACAATACCCCAGCCGTTACCGAGGTTCAGGTTCATCTGGCTAGCGAACTCACGGGGCTTGTAGCCCGCAACGCCGAGAACGACGTGACCAGCCGCGGAGCGGGGGTTGACACGGGAGACAAATCCGAGCTTGAGGGCGTCTGCCTTGGCGAGGATAGCCTGGGTGGTCCAGCGAGCGAGCTTGGCGGAGTTGTTCTTCATCTCCGTGGCGAGGACGGCACCGCGCTGGGAGTTGAGCTTGGAGCGCCAGTCGAGGGCACCGCCGGAGCCTTGGGCCTTGGGGTCGAACTCGTTCAGGGCCTTGATGACCAGGTGCTGGTCTTCGGCGCCAGTGATGCCACCCTTCATGACGGCGTCGACTTCGGTACGGACGATCATGGAGACGGGCTCATCGTCGCGCTCGAGGGAGATGTCGAAGCGGCGGTACTTGTAGCCCTTGGAGGCGAGGGGCTCGGTCTCCTCGGTCTCATCATAGAAGGGGTTAGGCTTGGCGAAGGAGACCTTGGCATTGTCGGACTCGACTAGGGTCTGCAGGGCGAAGTTGTGGTTGATGATGGTGGCTTCCATGGCGAGGGCGTTGGGGGTGTTGAGCTGGTCCTGCTTGCCGGTGGTCTCGGTGGCCTCGAGAGGGGCGTCGATGGCGTTCTCGTTAACAGAGACCATATCGAAGGAGGCGCCGTCGCGCTTGTCGAAGAAGATCTTGTCGCCCTGGTGGACGATGACGATGTCCCAGGAGTAGACGGAGCGGGTGGCGCACATCAGCATGGAGAGGATATCGGAGGTAGCGAAGACGGTAGCGGCGTTCTTCTCGGAGAGCTCGTTGATGACGGGATCCTGGGAAGTGGTAACGTTGTAGGCAGCACGGTCGAGAGACTGGATTCTGCGCTCTGCGTTCTTGACAGGAGCCTTGTCGTAGGACTTGTCGTAGTAGTGGAGGAAACCGTAGGTCTCGAGGTCCTCGCCTTCGGGGGCATCGAGGTTCAGCTTAGACAGACGAGTGAAATCAACCTCCTCAAGCATAGTCCATTCAGGACGGATGTTGACAGAGGGCTCACGGATGCGCTGAGGCTTGTCGTAGTCTCTCCAGCCGAAACGACGGCCACCACGCTGGCCACCACGTCCACCGCGGGTGTCGTAGTTGTAGCCAGACTGGTTCTGGGGACGACCACCAGGGCCGGCACGCTGGAAGCCACCGCGTCCACCGCGCTGGTTGGCAGCACCACGCTGGCCACCACGGCCACGGAAGACAGTGCCACCTCCACGGCCGAAAGTGCGCTTCTGGACGCGGGTGTTGTCAACGACGGAGAATGAAGACTCGTCTTCGGCGGTAGCGACGGTGAACAGGTTGGAGGTACCGGCGCCGTACACCTGCTGGTCTGTTTAATGTGTTAGCGATGCTGTTCGACTCGAAAGGCGGTGGAGGGGCACTAAGAAAAAGTGATGGAAAAAAGAACATACCTCTGAAACCACGATTGTACTGAGGGCGCTGGTTCTGACGCTCCTTGGACTCGGCTGTCCAGTCGGCCATACGGCCGAGCTTATCGCCCTTGGAGAAAGGAGCGTAAGGTACGCCAGACAACATGTTGTCGGCAGTGGTGGAGGGGCCCCAGGAGTCCTCCTCTGGGAGGGCGGCCACCAGGTCTGCGAGAGAAGTTGAAGGCATTCTGATGATCTATGGGCAATTTGCGCTGGGCAACTGCTCAAAAATCAAAAAGGTAGAGGGGTTGGTTGAATGATAACCCCGTGGAATGTGGTGTGGATATTGAGGCGGGAAGTTTTTTGTGTCGCGAGCTGTGGCGGTGCGAATAAAGAGTACCGCCACATACACCGCCACAGCCATCCATACTAACTGCCGTCACTCTATTGTCCTTTTCTCCTCTGTTCTGCTGAACAGCAGCTGAACTGAGATGGCTTTCGATGGCTTTTCATGTTTCTGATTTTCAATATCTTGCTCGAATGACATAAATGATGAATGATTTCGAATTTTGCCAAGATGCGCATTTATGTTCTAACTTGCCAAACCAATGCCGTGAAGACCTCATATTTCGGCACAGCATTTGGCTGATGACTATTGTCAATTATTGAACTCTGGGAATGCAAGAAGTGAAAAACGTTGGTGCCCTCAAATTTCAGCCACCAGCCAAATCAAGATGCGTCGAGGACCGATATCTGCTTGGCTCCAATCTACAATATTCACGTAATTTTTTTCGGCCATCGCTTATCAAGATCAACGCGCACCATGACGACAACCAGGAGAAGCCAAGATTCAGGATTCCTCGTTTTCAAGAAATCCGACATTGCTCGGTTAGAGGTATGTCCCGATAAACTAGCGCCCAGATCGATGTCTACCAAGACCGTGGGACTTCAGCAAGTCCCCTCGTACGCTGTAGTGTTGATTCGGCATTGTTCAGTCGAAGCTGCGAGACTTATCTCTAGTGCTTCTAATCAGAAAAGAATGGTGTCCGGATTCGCTACCGCTATACGCGACAATATGATCAATGACAAATTCTGAACTGCATAACACCGGCAATTTCGGATGACTATGTAGATTTGCTTTTTGATTCATAGCCAATTAAGTTCTGCTGCGGATCGACAGGTCGGATGGCGCTCTGGGCTCCCCAGTACCTTGCGGCGGATCGGCATATCGATGGCTCTGATTCGATGGCGCTGGGGAGATCCTCTGGAAATCGGGCCCACAGATAAGGTCTCCCCCACCCGGAGAGTAGATGGAGAAGACGAACCGACAACTGCCACTGGCTATTTGACCTGGAAATAGATTAATAGCCAGTGACTGCACACCCCTTTCAATGGCATTGAGTATAGGCCAAGAGTGATCAACAGCCAAGACAGCTCGGTTGGAGTTCATCTGGATCATACCCAATCGAGGATGCCCGCGACCTTGATATTATGTTTTTAGTACCAGGAACCACTGTTCCTGCATGTTTGTGCCTCGGCATATAGTGGGACCCTCTAATTGTCCCTCCAGGGGGGCCAAGGCCAACTACTATCTAGAGTTTTGCCGATCTTACTGCCATAGAGCACTGTCCGGGATTTGTTGTCTACAGCTCACAATTGAGTGTCGCTAGACCCCGGACTCGAAGATAAGGGTATACAGAGGTTGGGTAAAGGGGTTACTGGGAAGCAATTGATTCCCAAGTTATCTTTCTTTAAGACTATATAAGGATGAGGATACTCTTGGATTATTGCTCATTCACAATCACAATCACATCTTCATTATCAAACCAGACACCAATCTTCTTGTCCTAATCACCGCAAATACCATCTATTAACATGAGGTTCTTCACTCTCTCTGTCCTTTCCCTCATCGGTGCTGGTATGGTGTCCGCCCGTCCCGGTGACAACTTTTCCGTCAAGCGCGGCGAGTCTACTGAGGACAAGGTCAACGCTGCCGCCGCAGCGCTCCACGGCAAGAAGCTCGAGAATGAGGCCGAGTGCTCGGACTGCGTCGGACCTCTTCTCTGCTGTGGTTCTCTCGCCACCCCTCTCGACCCCATTGTCGATCCTCTCTTGTTGGCTCTCGGCGTTGATGCCGCCAACATCGTTGGATCTATTGGTCTTCTTTGTACGTTTACATTATCCGAAGCTTTCCTCTCAAAAATCCACTAACGCATTTAACAGGCCACGGATACGATGAGAGCTGTGAGACTGAGCCTCAGTGCTGCACTGAGGCCAACCTTCTGGTAAGTGAAACTTCACCATGCTATCTCATGGGTCAACGGTAACTGACTGAGGACTAGGGTGGCACTGTCGCTCTGGGCTGCGCGGCCCTGAAGGAGTAAGTCAAGCTCGTCGAAAGACTTGATATGTATATTTGACTGGCAAGTAGGCTATATAACTCTACTTGGTCAGTGAGACTGTAACTTCATTTCTGGGCGGTCGAGCCTTTTGCCTTGTACGTAATAGTAATATAATTTTCAGCTCAAAATCCCTGTCAGAAACACAGTAATCTTCATGTCTACAGGTAACGAAGCCTTTCATCTACCTAGGTACTAATTTGCGCAACTCGAATATAGAGCACCCTGAAAACCAGAAAGATCAATAACTCATGTTCGAAAGCGATTTGAATGTCTACATAGACATAAATCGATGTGTATGGTAACCATCAAAGAAAGAACGCGCAATGTACCCAATCAAGTTAATAAAATATTTCTACGTACTAGCCTATGTAGTACCATGGTACCTAACTGGTAGACATATAGTTCAAGCCGATGCCTTCCTAGGATGTACATCTTGACGTAGTGTTTGACTCATTCTCAAAGTTTCTTAATCATACCACCAGTTCCATCTGACACAATCTCTCCAAATTTACTTGGCTAACTTAGGCTCCGGGCTTACAATTAACGACCATACAAGTATCGAATTTCAACATGCCTTTACGCAAAATATTGCTTGGGCTTCCCAGCCCAGGCGAGTACCGTGCCCGCGAAGTGGAAGATGTGGGTCGTTCATTACGCGATGGAAAGGAGAAGAAATATTGGAGGGTTGGTTGGATATTGCCCGCTCCCTGTCGGAACAGCAAAAGGAACAAGCCACTAACGAGGAGTTCGCTACACATGGACCGGATCTCCACCCCTTTACTCGCATCCTTTGTCTCCCGTATCAAGGGCCTGAAGCCCCCCGTGCTACCATGTTTAGAAAGCACCATTCTATCCAGGGTGTTCGAATATCTTTCTCTGGTAGACAGAGCTTGTCTTACTCTTAGCTGCAAAGCATTCTTCAGACTATTCGGCGCGGTTTTGAAGCAAGTCGAGTTTGCCTTCCCACGTCTTTTGCAAATTCGGATTCCTATACTATGCGTGAACAGTGAGGATGTGCCACGAAACCAGCTCCTTCTTCGCCTTGAGGATTACTACTGGGCATATTGCGGGAAGTGCTTGAAGCTCCATCCACGGCATGAGTTTAAGGAATACGCACTTCATAATCCACCTATACAGAGGCGTTGCATAAAAGGAGCTGGTATCGTGGATATATGTCCATGTACTGCGTGGACAGTTCGAGAACGAGAACGTTGTGTGAAAATTCTCAAATCACCTAAGCCTCCTTCCAAATCTCGAATTCGCCAATTTGAATTTGAACGTGATGGGCAGCCACGATACACTCACCATTGCTCGTTCAGCAGTGGAGACGACTGGACTGTCCAAGCTGCTTTCGTTTTGACCGTCGACAATCACAATATGTTGGGTCTACATGCTCGCTATACAATAGAATTTTCCTCCCCAAAAACCTATCTCACGGCGGAGCCAGCCTTTTACTGCCCTCACCATACCCTGGCTTCTATGATCAAGATGAATGACCCCAGACAACGATGTTTCCAGTGCCATACTGTAGCCATCAAACAAGATGCGCCATCCAAAGATAGGAAAAAGATTGGGGTGACCGTAGTACGGCCCCTAGGCAAATGTGATAAAGCTGCAGATTCCTTCTGGCTCGGGAATTGTCGCCTCACTGGGGTCCACTTGCGAGAAAACGATGTGTACTGGTAAGTCCATGATCGAGAGTTCCAAAAGGCAAAGCACTAATCAGTTCTCCAGGTCTCAGTCGAAGCAACTACGCAGAGAGATGCAAAGCGTATATGGCTTATGGGAATGTCGATACCTTCTAGCCCAGGCGCAAGCAACTTTGGAAAATGCCCGCACAGAACTTATCTTCAAGCAACGTGCTGGCAAGTTCAAAGTACCCCAAAATGAATGGGATGAAATGGACCCTCGTTCCATGGCGGCTCACTTTGCTAAGAATTTTTGTAAGGCAGGTTCCTCGAATTATATACATTGAACACCGGGCAATCTATAACCGAGCACATTGTCGACAGAAATTTTTATCTCGTAAGGGGATTTCTATGTGATGTTCCCGAAGCTTTTAAATGAGGAATAGCACGTACATCTCTTTCAAATTATCAGCCAGAGGAACTTACAATTTCATTTTCTTTTGAATTTGTTTAAGTTCCTGCCACAGTATTTATAAAATCTGAAATCTTATGTACATATCTGTAGTGTATTAAAGTGGCTTCACTGTTGTGTTGCTTCTGTCTCGCGTAGTTACCTCATCATGACCTCCAGTCCGACACCTTTCACATCTCCCTTCCACATTTCAGCACCTTCAACACTGTCACAATGTTGCTTTAACTCTCACATTTTATGAATATACTCTTCCATGTCATTCTTCACCACGGAGTCGGCTGACGACAAACCGGAAGAGCTTTTTCAGTGCGAAGTTCGCAAAATCAAACGTGGTTGGGAAATCCTCCGTCGCCATGTGGATAGACTTGAAAAAATAGATGATACACATAACAAAGCTTCTCAATATGTGTACAATCAGGTGGAAAAGGTCAAGTTGCTAGCTACTTCAGGCCCGTGTACCGGCCATCAGTCGTCAGACTGACCAAACACACAGGGAATCTGAGATCTTCGCTATGATTTGAGCGATTCTCTCATGTGTCTGAGAGTATCTTAATCGGTCCGTCCGACCATGCGTCTCACTAGAGGTCGATCGGTTCAGTATCTTTAAGGCCCTGTTTTAGCCTTGCTGCACTCATCGCGCTCGTCTCATTCGGTTTATTCCACCAGGTCTTAGTGCACTTCCAATTATCGAAACCTGACCGTCGAACCAATACGCTTGACATCTCTCGGCTCATTGTGATATTTCCTGAGGTTTTAGTTCTATTGTATGATCATTCGAGAACACAAAGGAGAGATATACGGACAATATGCAGTAGCATACTCAGTTACGTGCCTCATTATGTAGACCTGCGCATTCTGTGCTATGCTGGAGCGCAAAAAGAGAAACGAAGATCCCTCTACTCCGATGGAAATGGTTTGGTTACTGGAGTCGATGAGTGCATACACCGCAATGATCTTCCGACAGGCCTTAATGCTCGCTCGTGGAAACATTGTTTATGTGATCATTTTCCGGGCTTTCAACTGGGGTTGGCAATTCCTGGGCTTATTGAGATTTATGGAAAACAGGATGATGGAACCCGACACGGATGATACCTAGTGGCTTCATTTTACGCAGGTAAACGCATCGGGCTTCGCCTACTCTATTACACCCATGATTATGATTTATCAATGGTCTCCCTCCAAGCCTGCCTGCGGCCTAGCTCCATGGGCACTTTCAGCCGCAAAAATTTCTGATACAGAGCAAGTGATCACGCTGTTCGGTGGTATTGGACTTGTGCTTGTTCAAGCATGGTTTCAACTATTGAGGGGAACCGAGTAGAACACGATGAATGACTAAAAGATTTTTTATTGCTTTTTTAGCTGGAAGAACAATGTACGTTATTTGAATGGCTGACTATGCTGAAATGCTTTTATATTGCTATCTTTCAAGTGTTTTGTATACATGTACACATTTCCTTTATACAAGTCTGAAAATTCTCTTGAGTCTCTTTCTAACCCGTTTTCAACTTTGAATATCTAACAGGTAAATGTCTCATGTCTACCCGATTGAATACACTGGATCTAACTTTGTTGGATAGTATACAATGCATGTGACCGATGTACTTCTATTTGGCCCCCTAAAATGTCAATGCCCCTATTTTGCCCCACGCTTTGTTAGGTCCGTAAGCCTCCAGGGCTTGATCTTGCCGGAAATAATTTCAACATTTCAGCACCGTGTTAGGAAGGAAAAAATCCCAATCACTATGGCGGTCCAACACTCTTATTTTCACAATCTTCCAGTTGAAGTACTGGACATGGTCTTTCAAAGCCTGCGGCGATTGCCACATTGCCTACGAAGCCTTGCACAGACTTGTCGCAGAGTTTCCGACCTTATAATCCCTATGCTTTATTCTTCAATTTATTTGCGCACACCAGATAGCTGTAAGCAGCTTGCTGCAACAGTTATTCGGAATCCTCGCTTGGCGTCTCTTGTTCGAGAACTACAAGTCCACTACCATGATGCCCGAAATGATGAAAACCATGATGCTGTCCTCGATGTTCTTCTGGAGGTCGAAAACTTGGAAATTTTAAGCCTTAGAAGTGTGCCACTTTATCAAGTACTGGAAGAATCTAGTCACAAGTTGCTCAGCATGTTTGTGCCGAAGAAAAGCATTGATGTCGAGTGCCATACCCAATATATAGGACACAGGTTGCGCTCTTGTGAGTCAGAAACTCGAGACTCTTTTTGAAAGAAGACTAACAATATTTAGTATATCTTGGAGCGGAGCGCAAACATTGCCATCAAGATTGGTGGGTGCTTGGGCCAAATGAAATCGTCTTTTACATGGAAAAGCTCCAAAAGCTCCATATCCAAGGCGCCAAGATCGGGCGCTTGCACCCAAAGACCTTCTCTGCAAGAATGCCGTCTAAAAAAACAGCTCTCAAAGAACTCACCTTTCTGAATTGTGATATCTCATCCCATACTGTCAGGCAAATTCTAGCGTTCCCTGAAGCCTTGACCAACTTCACAATAAAAGGTGCATCGCTTACACCGACTATAGCCGCAGAATGCAGATTGAGTATCAGAAACTGCATCCTAGAACTGGAGCGCAGCACCTCAACAGGTCTTGAGTACCTCGACTTGGACATCTGGAATGCAGAAACTTCCTCTGACTTTGACTGTTTGGATAAATTGAAACACCTCACCATCTCCCCGCAAGCAATACAGGGATATGCTATGGAACGGGATCTTAGATTTACTGGTCGATCTCTTCCTGTCAGCCTGGAGACCCTCATGTTGAAAGACTTCAACAAGGAAGGATTGCCAGTGGAGCTATTGCTGACAAAGGTGCGGGATGGGCTGCTTCCGAGCCTACGCACCATCACGTACGGGACGTTCTATGATGAGGAGGATAACGAAGATGGCGAAAATGACTGGAAAAATGAAGTCAAAGCATTCCACAAGTTGGGAGTTGAACTTTCTATCGCTCGATATCAAGATCCGTCCGCTATGCCTGAAAATGAAAATTGGCCCTGCAAATGTTGGATCTATCAACATGCAGCTAGTGCGTGGTAAACAAAAATACCGAGAAAGGCTACATTTTGGTATAATTTGCATGTGAGTGTTTAATTTACTAGCCAAGCGTCGGTCTATAGCCTCCGATCAAACATAGGATAAGATCAAGAAGCTGTTCAATCAGAGTGCCGAAGACAAACACCAATAGCTCAGATTGACTACTTTGCCATCTTTCGGGATCGGATCTGAAATCTGAAGGAGCTTATTGTATGCACCTTATTAGCAACAAAAGGGGTAGCGTGCCTCCTCATATTTTGCTATTGAAAAAGGCAGTCCTTGCTTTTTCTTCATTGGATGAGAAAAAGTCTTAGAGCAAATTTGAGCGGAAGAATTTGAGCGGAAGAATGATAATTCCTCAAAGGAACGTGCTTGGCAGCCCCTTGCCCTAATATCCGTTCTGGGAATGGGGCCCTTGTACATGTCAGGTGACAAGTTTTTATGCCTTGAATAACGCATGATCTTGAGTACTGGAGTGAACAATAATTCTGAATGCACTTGTCAGTCTCCAAGCATTTCAATTGTTCATCAACGCCTAGTATAGACATGGTACAGTTGTAGAGAAGAAGTTCTAGTTGATCTAAGCTCAGTCCCACTCACCCCGCAATCCCCGGATTTGTGGATCTGACTAAATCCTCCGGACTCCACATTGCCACTGTTTACTTCACTATAGTGTGTATGTATTCTACATCATGTGGTTAGAATCTGGAAATGAACTCATACCATGAGTAGAGCCCCATATGTATAAAGTAATAAGACCATTCGTTCCTGAAAAATTCCAGGGGAATTCGCCTATGGCAGAGCAATAATCCCCTCAGGGTAGCCCCCTATTTGCCCATGTGTCAGAATGTACACGGTCGCGAGTACTTAATAGTACACAATACTGCCATAGTTCTGTTATAAATGTACATTTGTGTACTTTTGGTTTATCGGTGACGCCAAACCCAACCAATGACAGCCACACAAGGCCAACCAAGACCAATTCACTGATGACAATGTGGGGGAAGGCTAGTGCGTACTCGTCATGATCGACTGACGCTGCCTCCACTATCAATTGGAACTGGATATTATTGCCATCAAGTGCCGTCCATCCTCGACTTTACCAGATGTCAACAGTTTTATTGTGTGCCTTGAGTTCTATAGATCCCGATCCATGGAACGGAGTAGACCTACCTGAATCATCACCAGGACATCCCGTCCATATTAGGGCTATTACAGGGCACATCGAATGTGAAACTCCGATGATTACCTGACGCATCCTATCTATTGGCTCGCCACAGTGCAGGGATGCCCCCGATGTCACCTTTCAGTCCTCATTGACATCTAACCCCGCATTCAGTCAGATGATGTCTACCTATATAAGTCATTCTTCAGTACTATGCCGTGTGTACAACTTAAGAAACTCTCCCCTGTGAGCCTGATCACTATTTCATCACCAAGTCAACTATTTTCATCCATCTTTCATCACACATACTACATCCAAGATGTCTGCAGTCATGGGCCCTTTCCTTCAACAACTCCAGACCCTCCCTGCACGTTCAAGACAGGGTCTGAACAACCTGCGCCAGCGTGTCTTCCAGCAGGGTGCGTTAATTCATTTATCAATGCGACCGTCTCATCCATCACGGCGCTGTCATCCAGTATAACTAACATAACGTACAGGAGAGAGACAACCCAAGGAAGCCAACTTCCTGCGAACCTCCTTCGCTGTCCACCGTCCAGTCTGGATTACCGCTGCAGGCGGAATGTACACCAGTGCGGCGGCTGTGCTTCTCACTATGCGATACCTGAAGCGTGTTGCTAGGTAGAGAAGCTGCTCTGTCTACCTCGACTATCACTCTCACAAGACATTACTCTTCACATAAATACTCCTTTTGGTACATCGTCGCCTTTATACCGAGACAGCTGTGTCTGATCGGTAGTTTCGAATGACTTGGCCCATCTTCCTCTCGGGCTGTGCCTTTCTTTCTTTTCTTCGGTCGGTCTTTCTTATCCTCGCCATGGAATGGTAGCGCGGACTCGGTGTTTCTGCTTTTAGGGCTACTGTACCCATACTACCAATGAAATTACAATAAACATTTTATAACAATCATCACTGTAATCTTTCGTATGAAAATACTCTAGGCTCAGATTCAACCCCTTAATAGGAAGATATGCCTTGGACAGAATGCCATCGTCAAGCCGAGTGTGCCGCGCGGTGCTAAATGTGACTTTAAGGGCAAGCGGTAAAAATGACCAAATTTCACTAAATTGGGCACGAAGAGGGTCAGAATAGACCGCAAACTAGCCTTCGTGGACGCAATTCATAATCAGAAACGATCATCATGCGATACGCTGCGCGAAGGCAGGGGGTTATAAATACAAAAGGCAAATTGAAATAATAGATGCCGCAGTACAATGAAATTCAAATTCCAATGTACGACTACCCAATGCAGCCTTACTTCAGCTTTTCAAACAAAGTACCAGTACAAACAGCGAGGTCCCTCAAAGTCGAACATCAAAAATGACAGACCCACTCAGCTGAAGAACCCCCAGACTCGGTCTCCACACCATCACAACCCAAAAAAATCAGGAGCGTGCTCAGCCCCCCCCCCCCCCCCCCCCCCCAATAATACCTAAGGAAGATACATTGTAAACAAACCGCTGCTACTGGCCTATCATATCTACCTTCTTGCTCAGCAGTCGTCACTGTACTTCTTTTGACCTATGACATGATTCCATTGAACAAGGGTGCATGCACTAGCTGCTTAGAGGCTTGGCAACCCCGCGTTTGTGTTTGTGTTTGGGATTTTCGTCCCGGGTATCATGAACGTCTGGGCCTTATACACGCGTTGATTTGAAAGTCAGCTAATCTTTGCATTTGGTCGAGTGCTCACTGCAAGTGTTGGCTGATGTTTCGAAGTTTTTCTACCGCAGATATTGAGAAGATTATCTGGCGTGTCGCCTTTCACCCCTAGGCCCAAGTTTCACTTTAGTGGTGAGGATTGATTAAAGTAAATAACGCGAGAGGAAATGATTGGACAAGATGGTCTCTCGGAGATTCATTCGCTGCTTGAAGGAGGTAAGTGTGATGGGCAAGATTTCTAATAAAATAGATTGTTAGCGCCGTTGGAAATGATAGACCAAGTTTTTTCAAATAGAATAACATTGATTTTTAAGCAGTCTATAATTAATTCCACGGCCTCAGGTATTTGCCCAAGGCTTCATAAAACAGTAATTATATCATTCTTATACGTGCAATTATCTTTTGCAGAACTCCCTCCCAATCCCACGCCCAGAAGAACAGCAGGACATAGCCCTCTAAGATATCAATTATATACACTACAGTTACCCGACCAATCATATGATGAGCCGAGTCTTGTGCTATATTCACCATCAGCACAGTTGAACTTTATCTACCTTTTATATCTTTTACGTTTGCAGATGCGCTCTTAATTTTATTTGATTCAGTCAACATCTTTGATGTTGGTATTCTGTCATAAGAGAAGGCACGACAGAGAAGGAGAAGACTTTCAAGATAATATCAGAGGGTCAAGGAAGGACTCTAAGAGGCTAAAACACCGTGTTGGAGAGGGTAGTGAGAGGACGGAAGGCACTACCAGTTGCATTTCTTGACGGAGTTGGAAGAGGTTAAGGATAGATCACGGATGAATAAAAACATCATGATCAAGTTTCTATGGCATAGGAGACTTGCACTACACATCGTCAGTACCTTTCTGTTTTGTCATCTGCAATGACTTCCCTTAGACATAACGGATATATAGGCACTCCCATTCGGCTCGTCTGCAGAATGAGAATAAGTCATTCAGGATCATATACATTGTCAAAATCATAATCCCTTATATCTCTTTTTACATAAACTCTGACATAGTATTTCAAGTGCTTGAATTTCTGTCAGACTTAGGCATTTTCAGGCGGTAGTCCCAGCAATGATTCAGTCCGATCCCTTACCGCTATGTACCTTCGTACTAGGTGCCACCGGAGTTTGACATTAGGAATGCCAAGCTTTCTGTTAAACTCCGGCGGGGCCAACCTTAAGTGTATGCAATTTATCCTCTCTCTTTAAAGCAGAGTAGTATCTCTGCAAGGCTGATCGGACTGCAAAATTGACAAGAGAAACAGCGATAACTGCATTTTTTCCCCTTTGTTTTCATTGTAACGTGCTTCTGTTCCACTAACTGGCGAGAATTTGCACCTGGCTGCCCCCGCCGGAAACCAATACGAATCCTGTGAATATAGTGTTGAACTCACCGTCCGGGATGCTGTTTGGCAAAAATGTATTTCGGATTCTATCTTGTCCGGTGTTAAGATCCAATAGGTGCCGGTGCCGTATGATGAAGACAAGGTCTCCGGCGGAGGGGTTCCGACAGCCCTATGCGGACATTCCATGTCAACTACATGTTCACTATATATGGAGAGTCGGTTCCCCGCAATGCAAGAAAAATGGGTCACTTGAAACTTGAGCCTCCAAATAGGCCTATTACTTCTTTTTCTTGCTAACTTGTTCTACTTTTTACTGGAATTTCGGAATCGACCATGGCCACAGAAAAGATCGTCCCGACTGACCGGGAGCTTCAGAATATGGAAATGAATAACCCCGACGTCCTCGAACTTACTCGTCAAGCCGAAGCCAGTGACGCAGCCGACCGACTGTTAACCGTGCGCCAGGCCCTGATGAAATATAAGAAAGCGGTATTTTGGGCTATGTTTCTGTCTACTAGTTTGATCATGGAGGGATATGATTTGGTTATCGTTAGTATCCTCCTCATTATCAGCGAGGTTTCTTCTAACATCTATACCAGATCACGTCGTTCTATGGTCAGTCACAGTTTATTCACCGATTTGGAGTTGCGGATCCAGCTACGGGAATCAAATCTATCCCAGCCTCTTGGCAATCTGGCCTTTCCAACTCATCGGTCGTTGGTCAACTTGCTGGACTATTGGTAAATGCCTATACCCAGGATCGATTTGGCTGTCGCCCGACAATGATTTTCTTCATGTGTTGGATGATGGTGATGATTTTCATTCCAGTTTTTGCGCCATCTCTTTCCATTTTGGCATGGGGTGAGGCTATGTGTGGAGTCTCTTGGGGTGTCTTCCAGGTGAGTTTGGGCGATTCAATCTTAAAATAGTACCCAAGCTGACAGAACTTTAACCATACAGACCCTATCCACAACATATGCTTGTGAAGTCGTTCCCACTGTCCTTCGTCCCTATGTAACAGCCTATGTTTGCATGTGCTGGGGAGCAGGTATCTTGCTCTCATCGGGCGTTGTCCGAGCAGTGGCAAGTATCGATGGCGACCTCGGATGGAGACTACCATTTGCACTACAGTGGATCTGGCCAATTCCTCTTATGGTCGGGGCCTACTTCGCCCCTGAATCACCATGGAATGCAGTCCGGAGGAATCAATTTGATGTCGCCAGGAAGAGTCTCCTTCGCCTGCACCGAGATACCCCGGAGAAGGAGCGTGAAGTGGATGCTACTTTGGCGTATATTCGACACACGACGGAGCTGGAGAAAGCGGAAACAGAAAATGCGAGCTTTTTGGAGTGCTTCAAGGGACATAATCTGCGGAGAACCGAGATTGTTAGTTGATTATTGTTACTCTTACCACTGTGTACTGACTTGAGCAGAACTGTGTTGTCTGGGCTGCCCAGATCCTGTGTGGAAATGCCCTCCTTGGTTATTCCGTCGTGTTTCTCGAAGCGGCAGGCTTCTCGGAGATTCAAGCGTTCGATGTCAACATCTCTCTTTCTGCATGTTACATCATCGGCGGCATAATCTGCTGGTTCCTGTTCCCTCACGTCGGTCGCGCAACAATCTATATGAGCGGTATGGCTTTCATGTTCGTGTGTCTTATGATAATCGGCGGCCTCGGATGGGTTAGCGGAGACAGCGCACAGCTGGCAATTGGCATCCTCCTGGTCATCTCGACATTATGCAATATGATCACGGTAGGACCAGCCTGTTACCCGATTGTGGCTGAAACACCATCAGGAAGATTGAGGTATAAGACAATTGTTATTGGTCGGTTTGTGTACAATCTAACCGGCATCGTCCACAATGTGATCACGCCGCGCATGATTTCTGCAACAGGTAAGATTTGTTGCATTTCCGAATAAAATGGGGGGCCTGACTAATATGATTTCATGCGCGATTAGCTTGGAATTGGGGAGCCAAAGCCGGTATTTTCTACGCGGGCACTAACTTGCTTTGCAATCTTTGGTGTTGGTTCCGTCTGCCGGAGACGAAAGATCGCACGTTCGGCGAGATCGATCTGCTTTTCGAGAATCAAGTTCCCGCCAGGAAGTTCAAGTCTACCAAAGTTGAACGTAGGTCGCTTCTTATTCTTATAATCTTTCACACCAGTGGGACAAATATGATGGCTAATCTGAAGTTAGAATTCGCTCATCAACGCAGTTTCGAAGCCAAGACTGAGCAGTTCGCGGAGCATGTGGAAGAGTTCGCTTGAAACCTAGTTCGGCATCGGGCTCTATATTATATTATTCTTTGTTATTGCGAGATTTGAGTAAGATCAGCTGCTTATTTAGTGAAATTGAAACCTCTTGGGAAAATCAGATTTTTGAGGCATTTTGGGTGAGATTGAAATCTTGACTCAGGCCTCGTGGTGAGGACATGTTCACTTCTTTCTGGCTTACCTAGGTAAACATGCATTTCTTATGCATGAGTTCAAGACACACATTCTTCGGGTTATTCTTTGCTAACATGAACAATCTACTGCAAGGGTTATCACCAGAATGTTTTCTTGGCTTCAAGCCAACAGGTCCATACCTAGGTATGCCTATCTATGGATATGAATCCCTTACGTATTAGTCTCTAGGATACCCGGCAACGCATTCACCTCATTAAATTCCAAGGTTCCGTTTGTAAACTCCAATAATAATTTAGGGATGTTAGTGAGACCTCCCTGCATCATAGGGCTGGTTTTGACTCATAAGGCTGATTCTGGCACATTCGTCTTACCACAGGGACGCGCCGGCCCGGGAGAGGGGACCTGTGGGACCTGTGGGACCAAGTGCAATTCCTTTGTCGTTTCTGGAATAGATTGATCAATTATTCTATCTCTTGAAGCAAACACCAATAACGCGTATGTCGATTGCGAATTTAGTTCAGTGCCGTGGATAACATCTAGCCGACTGAGCCCGAACACCACAGAGCTCAGCCTTTACGGACCTTTCAGCAAATTACTTACGACTATATGCAATGATATTGTGGTCGGCAGTGGGGAAATCCCCGATCGTCACTCATAGATCCTGATCCAGAGTGCAGGGCCAAGAGTCATGGCATGGCATACTCACATCCCACAACTTAATTTTCCTACTACATTTTATCCAGCGAATATAATCTACGATCATTCCAATCATCTTGATGCATTAATTATACCGATTTCATACCCCGTAGTCTTTTCAACGCGCGGGCTTACGCAATCAGCGCCCTGTTTCTAAATTAACCAAAATCACATGTTCCTCCTTTCCTCAACCCGTGCTTACATTCCTACTTACTCATCTCCAGCCTTGCTAGTTTCACCTTACATGCGGCGCCCGGGAAATCAAGTACCGGAGATAATTCCCCGACTGGTTAGGTCAAAATTCTCGAAAGGGTTGAAGTTGCGATAAATCATTGTCGCAATGGCCTCCACTGGCTGGATTCCAGGGCGCCGATCGACCCCAATTAACTCGAACTTTGACAGACTCGAGCATTTCTCCTCATGCGGAGGTCATGCTGACCATAACATGCTGATCCATGGGTTCACATCAAGTGGCGACTCTGGAGTCCACTCACTGAGTACGGTCCAGACTGACATAGCCAAGCAAATGGGCGAGTTCTTGCTTGATTTTTGACTAGCCTATCTTGGATTTCTTGGCTTAAGAAGCTTAGCTTGTTCTCTGATAGTACTGTTCTATTCTTAGTAGCAATTTTCTCTATCCCGTTTTTCTACCGTCGTGACAGCTGGGATCATACGTTTTGTGCTGCTTGTTCGCTTGAAGGTGTGATAGGTCACAAGTCCATGAAATTTTGACAAAGCTGTTGACAAAAGCAGCAAGCCGGGGCTTTACGCAAATACTCAGAGAGCCTGGCCTTTCCGGGATCACACCTTGCTTACAGTGTGGGCCTTATTTCAGTTTGTTATAGCTGCCCCGCGCCATATATTAAGACCTGCATGAATTGGCTGTAGGCGAGGTTACCGTGCGGAATGTTCTACTGGCCGGCATTGCCGGATGCACTTTCGCTTCAATACATCCCTGCATCTGCTTTATGGCTGCCACTTGCATGGTACACCGAAGCTATTGCTTCAGTTGGCTTTAGAAATAAGGACATGCATATCTGCCTCAAATCAAATACAATCATTATCGATCATGAGCTCATAGCTTCAGGTACCGTGCATCAATCTAGTTGGCCCCAGAATTTGAGAGGTACGTAGAAGTAGGTCCGTTTGTTCCTTGACTCCGAACTTTGCAGCGATCGATCCACATAGGCTGTTTCAGCTTCAATATGAATGTTACTATTGTGCAATTTGATCGCCACATGTGAGGGGTGGCCCTGCAGCATAACCTCCCTATCCCAAATCCATCATCGCTCCCGTGGGTATCCATTCTCCCCTCATGTGTCCAAGTTCCTTGGCAGACTATAAATTTAGAGCGAGTCATGGTGGAGTATGCAGACCTATGTCCCGCTCCTTGCCTTCTTTGGCGTCGCCATGAGGGGAATCACCATTTGTGACTTATCGGATTTTGGAGAAATTGCATGAGATGAGGGGGGTTTTATGCAAGACGTAATAGAATTGGAGTCAAACTGTCCTTAGTGGTTCACAACTCGAGGTAGACTTATAAAAGGCCGCCTGTAAATAGCAGTATGACCAAGCTAATTTTGGTTCAACCTAATATCCTTTCAATTCCTCCCACCGTCTCGAGCACTTCAATATGAAGCTTCAAATCAGTGCAACTTTACTCCTTGCTGCGTTGCCCTGGGTGCATGGTGCACCTGCTCGAAGGGATACTACGAACCCAGGACTGCGAGGCAGCGAATCGCTCATCGGATATTCTTCGTCGAATAAGGGGGGCAGTGACTCGCCACCAGACATCAAGTATACGCTCCTTCCCGGGCAAAAGGAGGATCCCAATATTGGGTCATATCTCGATTTTCAGAAAGCCGACAATCCCCAACCGATCCGTGGTTCCACGGGTTCCGATGACCCCGGCCCGAGTAAGTTCTCATCAACATCTCGGACTTTGAAATACAAGAATACTAACTCTCCAGGGAATTACAACTACGATAGAATTAATAGTGATAAGCTTGCACCTCCGGGAACTGACCATGGTCAGACCATCAATGCGCAATGGCCGATGGGTAAGTTTACTAGTCACATGGAGATTGAACGCGGCTAATAATGTTCCAGGATTGAGTCATAACAGGTAATTATTGTGTTTATGATCGACAAAGTCAACTAAACTGACATTTTAATTCAAAGACTTGGACAGGATGGAGCTGGTTGGGCTCGCCAAGAGAACGTGAATGTGATGCCGGATGCAACACTGATGGCGGGTGTGGATATGCGCCTAGAGCCCGCCGGCTATCGTGAGCTCCACTGGCATGTGGCTGCTGAATGGTCTCTTGTGTTAAATGGATCTTGCAGAATTCAGGTATCTACAATTCCCTTTCTTGAATGGAAAGATGGGTTGAAAACGAACTAACAACGCCAGGCTGTGAACGAGAATGGAGAGACATTTATCGATGACGTTGCTGCGGGAGATGTCTGGTTTTTCCCACCGTAAGTGTAATCTGATAAATTTAAATTTGCATGAAGTCTAAAGTTTTGACTACTAGGGGTGTTCCTCATTCCATCCAAGCCCTCGACGATGGAGTTGAGTTCCTGCTAGTGTTCGACGATGGAGATTTCAGTGAAGACAACACATTTTTGGCGTCAGAAGTCTTCCTCCATACTCCTGTAAGCTCGCAACGTCAAAGCCGAATGGTACCAAATTTGCTAACAAGCTATACAGAAGGAAGTTCTTTCAAAGAATTTCGGTCTCGACATATCAGCCTTTGACAAAATTCCCCAAGATGAGTTATATATTTTCAGCGGTACTCCAGCACCCAAAGACATAGAAAAGCAAAATGTAACAACGGCATCTGGAATTATTCCTCGCACTCAAAGTTACTCCTACCACTTTTCCGAGCAACCCGCTCACGAAGTCGCAGGCGGCTCGGTGAAGATCGTCGACCCACTGACTTTCCCCATCGCTGCCAACTTTTCGGCGGCAGTCGTTACCGTTCATCCAGGTGGCATGCGTGAAGTACACTGGCATCCTACTAGTGACGAATGGACATTCTTCATTTCTGGTCAGGGCCGAGCAACACTCTTCACTGCACCAAATGCTGCGACCACTTTCGATTTTGCAGGTGGTGATGTTGGTTATTTCCCTAAGTCTAACAGCCACTATATTGAGAATACAGGTGATGTGGATTTGGTGTTTGTGGAAGTCCTCCAGGCGCCTCAGTTCACTGGTATGTGCTTTTCCTGACCTCGTGGGCCTTCAGCTAAATGATACTTTACAGACATGGCCCTTGGCCAATGGATTGCATCCACACCGAAGCAGATAATTGCAGATACGTTAAACCTCAGCAACGATACTCTAAGTAAGCTCAAGACAGAGAAGCAATATGTTGTCGCGGGTACAAGCAGTTGAACTTGTTTCAAGAAAATCGGATCATTATCAGAAATGCATGGCATGAATCTGAATGATGATAGTATGACATTAGAACTCGATGTACATAATATATTGTGTTCTTGAAAACAACAAGCAAATTGTGACTATCTAATCCTAGGGCCATTTCTTGTCACTAGTCTCTCACCAGCTTCCAGTTGTGCCTTCGTAAGATGGACGTAGCTGATTGTCATCCGTACCGGCATCATGAATATCTTTTGAATCATTGTCTTCGTAATCGACCTTTGAATTCGGCTCAACAACATTTCGAACATTTATAGATGCAACTGACGAAGAATATAGATCGGGAACATCACTTTGAATTGGCAGATGGTTGGCCGGCTAAAAGAGGCCTTCATTTGATACCCTCCTTGCTCTGTATCCGGAAAGGGGGATGAATAGCATACGAACGTAATTGGGGCATCATTCCCCTTGAGCTGCTGGATGTGTTCCGTATCCTCAATGCTTCCCGTGAATTGTCCCGTGTCCCAAATACCATACTTGAGAATCATGCCCCTGGAATTCGACCGTGAAACCCGACAATCAGTAACAAAGTAGTCTTGTAGTGTGCTTCTCTCGACTTGACTCTGCTCGACAGTACTCCTAACTAAAATACTTCGGTCAGAAACTCTTGCTTTTACGGTGCTTTCTTTGATGTTGCTGCGGTCAGCAACAATCACTTCGAACAAATGGGAGTCCACGGCTATAATTCGGCTTCTGTTTTTGCACATTCCGGAGATCACAATCAGTAAACATGCATCGTTCGATCGGGGAGTTATTGACAGTGCACTGGGTGATTGTATTGCGCGACCCGAGGATGGCGCTTGTGCTAAAGCTGTGAAAGCTGCTAAAGCTTGCTTGAACTTGGCTACCTTTCATAGTCGGTTAGCTATTGTAGTTTTCAACTTTGCAGAAGATGATAGCATATTCAAAGTAGATCTAATTGGATCGGTATTGCAACTTTCGTGTAGGTCGGGGCGGGATCTAAGAGAACTCCTGACTATGTACATTAGCATTCTAGCAGCCATATCAAGCGATGAACCCACGTGTTACCACGAAATTGGCAGATCAATTCATGAATATAAACCTCGCTATAATGTTATAGATCTATCTGTTACGCTCGAATTCCCCTGAAACGTGGACTTCTTGTTGGTAGCAAACTTTTGTAGAAGAAAAAGTGTTGGTAAGGCTTACTGCAATACGTGTTTAGCTTCCCGGCGCGTAGAGGTGTAGTTGTGTATCAGTTGTAAGCAACAGTGCCGTTTTGGTAGCTAGAATTTGAACTTGTAGTAGACTCCTTAATTTATCACAATAATGTTGTTCAATTGCAGACCTAAAGAACCATCTTTAGACTTCTAAAGCATCGTCGATTGTGTGTTTATACTTGTGCTGGACCGTGTGCTATTTATAGTAGCCAGAATCTGATATCTAAATGGCTGATTAGATCCGTAATCACATGTTTGTTCCTGGGCTGTCACGTGTTGGCCGTTTGACCAAGGGCTTGGCATGCACGACTCCAATAACACAACCCCGATTGTCGATTGCTCTTATTTGAGACTTGTCTATCCCTCCGCTATTGCTGGCGCCTCAGACCAGGCATCAAAATGCCCCATTGGAACCCCCGGTAACGGTTGAGATTCCTGACCATGTCGGTCACATCGATACCTCTCGAACCCCTCGTGCCGATGGCACGTGCGGACACAAATGACTGTTTTCCCCATGTCGGTGCAGCCCCCCGAGACTGCAATCCCGCCGAAGTGCACTCCGAAAAGAAAGGCGACCTGGAGATGGACACAAGCGATAACAGCACTTGGTCAGCTATGAACCGCGCTGGGAAGGATCGGGCGCCAATTGTTGAGAAACATTCTACGCCTGATCTTAGTTTCTTGACGACAGAACACCCACTCTTTCCACCAATGCCGTCATACGGTTCCCGTTCTACGTTTATCAGGATCCAGGACTATTTCCTCATGGTCGTCTCGTTCTTCCTCTCGCTCTGCTTTCTGACTTGTATATTTATCGGGGCCCTCATCCACATCGCCGGAGTCGCAATAACCGAAACTGGATTGCGAATGAATGGCCGCGACCCGGAAACACAGAGGGTCTTCTACCAAGAAGAACGTACACGAAGGAGAGTGCGGGCCGAGGCTGATCGAAGATGGCACCTCCATCAACAGAAGAGGGACTTGGACGAGGAACAAGGAGCTAAAGAATGCTCATCATTGGAAGGTGGCAAGGATCTACTTGTTGCTGATGTCGCATACTATGCCCGTCGAGTAGGTCTCGATGTGGAAACATTCCGAGTGCAGACAGAAGATGGTTTCATTATCACCTTGTGGCATGTCTACGATCCCCAAGAGTATGCGACCCTGTCACCAGAAGAAAGGCGTGAACGTGGCCCTCACGTTTTCACCGCGCCGAAAGTGCAAAACCCGAATTGCCAGCAGGTCAATAGGCGATACCCTGTCCTCCTGGTGCATGGATTGCTGCAAAGCGCTGGTGCCTTTTGCACTAACGACGAAGATAGCCTGGCATTTTACCTCTGCAAGTCTGGGTATGATGTCTGGCTCGGAAATAATCGCTGTGGCTCGGACCCAGAACATACCACTCTGTTACCTGACGACCCGCGCATGTGGTCTTGGGACCTCCGGCATCTTGGAAAGCTGGACCTTGCAGCCCTCACTTCCCGTGTGCTTTATGAAACGGGATTCAAGACGCTAGGTCTAGTATGCCATTCCCAAGGCACCGCACAGACGTTTTTGGCTCTTGCCAAGGAACAGCGTCCTGAGTTGGGCGAACATATTTCGGTTTTCTGTGCCCTCGCACCTGCTGTATATGCCGGGCCCCTTGTGCGTAGACCATACTTCCGATTCATGAGCATTCTATCTCCAGCGTTGTTTCGACTGGTGTTCGGTATTCATTCCTTTATCCCTTGCATGATGACCGCCCGCCGTCTACTTCCGTCAAAGATATATGGAACTCTAGCATACTGGGTATTCTCGTTTTTATTCGACTGGTCCGACACGCGCTGGGAGCGTGACTTGCGCCATCGTATGTTCCAATTCGCCCCGGTGTATGTTAGTGCCGAGTCCATGCGCTGGTGGCTCGGAAGCGAGAGCTTCGCCAAACATAAATGTATATTGTCTACGGAGGACGAGCTTCTTCGCGAGACAACCACCAACAACACATTATGTGATGACACCGTTGCTGAGCACGGTGATGATCCCAGGGACCCATGTTTGGGCCCAGGGGCCCCTAAACACTGGTACGGCCCGGGAACACCCCCATTTGCATTTTGGATCGGCGGGTCAGATGCTCTTGTTGATGGGCATCGACTTGTGAGTCGCTTCCACAGCGGCCGTGAGCCTCATGCGCGCCTTGTCCATTCGAAGATCATCGAGGAATATGAACACCTCGACGTGCTTTGGGCGATGGACGCGATTGAGCAGGTCGGTCAGGAAGTTCGACAAGTCATTTGGACAACCATGCCTGAGGATGCACGTCAAACATGTCGCGCCCCTCACGGTGTAAACCTCGAGATGGTTGATACGGCATAGTATGCCTGGTTACAGTGTTTCGTATTTTTACAGTATATCATATGTATCATTGTTTCCGTGTGAATATACTGTTGTGACAATCTAATCGGGCGTTCTCGACTTAATTATGATCGAAAGAGTCTAGCGTATCGTCGACATATCTAATTGGGGCTTAACGCCTAGGTGGGCATAGCCAGTTCCGGATAAATGTAAAGAAAGAGATAATTATTATATTTTATCTTAAAAACGCTAACATTTCGAGCCACGACATGACTTCAAGTGTATCAAACAGATCAAACTTCACCGGTCCTTCCATTTGCCTCGGCCACCATTGCCGCTCTTTCGTCCAGAGTCAGCTCGCTCTTTGCCTCTCGGATCCGCACGAAGAGAACCACGATAATTAACCCAATTATCGCCAATCCAGTTTCATACCAAAACACTGCTTTGTAACTCCGGCGGGTCCCTAGGTCAGCTGTTTGAGTTTGAACTATATCTGCGAATCCGAGCATAACAGCAATTCCCATGTGCAGGGTGCAATTAATTAACGCGCCGGCAAGCCCTTGTCTTGCCTTGGGAAGATTGGTCGTGATAAAGACATTGGCGAGGTTGAAGCTGATGTCGATACCCACTGTTCCGCAGATCATTGCTGGGAAGACGTATGCCCAGTAGTTTCCACCGAGAGGGATCACTGCAAAAAGCAATCCAGATCCCACATACCCCAGGCAGGATATGATCATCAGGATTGTTCCTGGTACTTTGTGGAAGATCATACCTCCTCCAACAGAGAGAATGAGACCACCTACTCCCATAGGTGCAGCCCAGGCTACGATCTGCATCGGGGAAGCACCCATGATGTCCGACATGCTATATAACTCGGTCAGTAGTGGTCATCAACAATGGGAAACCGAGACATCACTTACTATAGTACAGCATAGAGCATGAATATACCCAAAGTACCATACAAGAACAGCAATGCTATGACAAGCGACAGCATATACTTGACCCTGAAAATATCGCCTGGGAGCAATGGGTTCTTCACAACCCATCCTTCCATATAGACCATCACCCCCAGAATTATTAATCCAAGGACGAGGAAGAGAGGAATGTATGGAGTTTTCCATCCTTGAGGGGCATGTGAACTGTCGGCAATTGCGAAAACTATGAGGACTGCAGCCGGAACAGAAAGACAAGCTCCAGGCCAGTCCATTGTGGCACCCGAATTTCTTTTCTCGGAATAATCCCTTGGGATGGAGAAAAGGGAGAGGGCCGCAGTGATGGCGGATAGTATAGCCCCGAAAAAGAAGTACCATCTCCAGGTGAGATATTCACCACAGAGACCAGAAAAGAAAATACCCACAAAGAATCCCAAAGCTGCACATGCGCCGTAGATGCTGAAAACCATGTTCTTCCTCGGCCCGGGTCTGTAGGTGCTACCAAGGACCATTATTCCGGAGGGAAGAAAGGCGGCCAGGGCGAAGCCTTGTAACGCTCGGCAAATAACTAACATCAACCATGTCTGGGAGACACCGCATAGGATAGAGGATATTGTGAGCCATATAGCGCCAGCATTGTAGATCATATACCCGCCGAACATATCTGTCAACCTGCCAAAAATAAGGAGCGTCGAAGTGACGACCAAGGAAAGTGCAGTTGATGGCCATATTGCGGCGGCTTCGGGAAGGTCAAGCTCTTTGACCAGTGTGGGTAGGAGGACATTTGAGCCTGAGATGTAATATTCCTGGGTAAAACGTAAGCATTTGTTTTGCCACAGATGTCAATGCAATCTGACAACTTACTGCAAGAATCTGGGACATAAAAATCGAAATACAAAATGATATCTCTGACCACGGCCCTGGAAAGCATTTTGGTCGCTCTCGTCCCAGTCTTTCCAAGTCGGCACTTTCAGGTTCTATTCCGGCCTGCTCTGAATCCTGTGGTGAGGCCTCATCCTTTGGATAGGACGCTTCTTGTGTGCCCATTGGGCCGGATCAAATGTGTTTGGTTGTAGGGATAATTTGAGACATGAAAGCCGATCCCTCTAGACTAAAAGAGGTTGAAGGAGATTTATATAATGAAGTGGTTATATTTC
Organism: Penicillium soppii; assembly: GCF_028829465.1. Taxonomy (NCBI): domain Eukaryota; kingdom Fungi; phylum Ascomycota; class Eurotiomycetes; order Eurotiales; family Aspergillaceae; genus Penicillium; species Penicillium soppii. Next base: position 4,452,317 of record NW_026643235.1, on the reverse strand, counting down.
TAAGCAATGACGCCCCCGTACCTAGAGACGGGGAGACCCATCGAAGACCCATTGAAGTAGTATTATCTGAGGAATAGTACCCATTTCTAGAAGGTTAGGACACATCTTGCACGAGGAAAGCAAAATGATTTGTGGGCGAAAACGAGCGAGTGGACTGCTGAATATTCATGCCAAGAGTTTCTACTTTGAACTTCCTTTTTCGGAAGTTGCGGGGAGTGGGGCTGGCCGCGCGATGGTTACAAGGTTTCGGGATTTTCCAAACGAGATCTTCATACTTAATTTATTGTTTCATGTCATATATTCTACGAAGCTTGGAAGGTCCTTAGCTCGTTATTTAGCTGCCCAGTCGAGTTCGTTCTCTATTTTTTCCAACAACTCAATTGCCCTTTCTCTCTCCTTCATTTCATTGAAACATAGCCCGGCTAGTTCCAGAGATCATCAGCATCTCTTTTGGATCTAAAATTTCATGTCACAGACATGCAACTCACCGCAATAAATGGGCTGCACTGAATTTACCCGGCAGCTGCCATGTGGGTGGCTTGCTTTGGGCTATACCGCATATTTGCCTCGCATGGTAGAGCAATTGTTTCTATGCAGATTAGTTATGAGCATGCCCCGCATTGGGCACATACATACCTCTACGCTACGAAACGCGAGCAAGCAGCCCCCATCTGCGGAGGGACTATTTGTTAACAGAAGGATCTGAGCCAGATGAAACATTTGCCACGAAGAAGTTACCACGTATCAGTGACTGCATGTACAATGCCAAAGGAGGGGTGCGAGCTTACCACATACGCCCATGGCAAACCAAATGTCTATGAAAGCCTTTCCATCTTCCACAAATTGGGATATTGGATCCATAAACCCTTGGTCTTTCACCGATGAGCTCCAATGATTGAGCTGCTCCCTTAGTGTGTACCATTCGATAGCCTTGTCTCCATCTGGGTCACTCCTTAATTACTGCGTAAAGTTTACCACTTTTACAGGAACCGTAAGCGCCCTAAAGATATTAGTATTATATGTCAAGGTCTCTGGGCTGTGCATGGTATCCATACTGGTTGTTAATCAGGTCTTCACTGCCCCCTTGGCCGATATTATTCAGATCGACTGCCCACAGGTCTGGATCCAATCTCAGCTTTGAGCCGTTGATAATAGCGCAAACGACCTCCCTATCTTGTAATGGACCAGAATCCAGCTTTCTCAACTCCACAAGATGTCCCATTGACTCTACACAGTGTTCCAACAGAGAACACGCCATCGAGATGTCTCTGCCAGTCAGCGGTCGGAGCGTCCAATAGCTCGTAACAGGAAAATATGATAGTAGCCGCAAGCTTATTGCTGGCGAAAGGTTGATCTGTTCTACCCAGTCGTCCAATAAGAAGGGTGATTGCTTTATCATAATTCTTTCGAGCAATTTGCATTCCGTCTTGAAGCTTTCCAATCAAAAATTGTTGTTTAGCAACACAAGAAATGCTTGCCGCTTTCAACAATGGATCCTGCATTGCTAAATGACAAAACTGCTTGGAAAAAGTGTGTTTGAGATCGGACAAATCCATTCGAGTCCCCGCTTCAATGCTGAATTGTCGAAGCAAAATTCCATCATCTGTAGAGGTCAATAGTCCAGGAATTGCTATCTCCTGTGAGGTAGGCGATACTCTACTATGACCATCTTTGTATGGTGGTGTAGAAATATTGCCGAATGAAGAATTCGGAGGAATCAATGATTCGTCGTCGGGACTAATACTAATTTCAAAGCCGTTGTGCCGCATTGAAAGAAGTGCTTGAGCACCATCCCTTGCATTTATCCTTGTCTCTGTCATAGAATCGAATGAGACCGGAGTCTTAGCAGTCAAAGGTGATTGGCTTATCAATTTATATGGGCTATACATATGGTGTACTGCATCGTCAATTACAAAGGGATATCACAAGGATCTGTATGGTGTTTTGGCGAGGGTATCTGTGGACGTTCGCTTGACTGTGAAATATCCAAGTGAGCTATGCTTGATTCTCGATTCAAAATCGGAGGGTACTCCTTCCAAGATAGATGAGTCTCATCGTCACGATAGGCGTTATTGGTGTTGAAAAGTGATGGTGGTGTCACCTTTGCAACAATATGGCTAATCCCCAATTCTTCATCGTGAAAAATGGCCTTGTATCCTTCCGCGGTCGCGGTGGTTTCGTCTAAAGATGTGACTAGATCGCCAATTTCATGTCAATTTTCTAACCAAGATAGGATTTGCAGACTGTTTATCTGGTCACCTTCCGGGAATATATCAACTCAGACATGATCACGTTCGAACACGTCGGGTGAGCCGCCAGTCGCCAAAGCTGGATTTTGCCAATGTTTTGATGACACAAGATCACTTGAAATGCAATCGATTTGCGATTTTTGACAGTTCCTACACCCTGGGCGTCTTCCGTCACACTTTAGCTTTCGCAACCGACATGTTAAGCTAAGGGATGTAAGTCGGCGTCGGCGCACATGTCATATTTGTGACCACTTACCAGCCTAAAATTGTTAGAAACAGCAATGACAAGGAAAAAGGACCTTACCTATCCAATATCGCATTATTGCCTTGCTTGATATGTGATCAAGATATAAAATGAAAGAAAAGTACAAGAGCGTTATTCTGATCCCACATCGGGCATCATAGCGAAACTCCAGACCCAATTTTGTTGACCACATTATTGATCAACAGATCACATTGGACTCAATGATGACCCCTGAGAACGTGGGGTGAAGATAAAATCGGAAATTGGTAAACGACTGAGGTTCGGCAATGCAGGCGAAGACTCGTTCAAAAGTGACCTGCGAATCGCATATTGTCAATAGGTCAGGCCGAATTGTTCTGTAGCTTCGTTTGTAATAAAACCATTGACATGAAAGATGCTAGAGTCATTGTTCTTGATTTTATCCTGTCCAGATCTTCATAACTACAGCAAATGCTAGGTCGGTGAACTGTGAGCATCAACTACCATAGCTACATATGTGCTCTCTTTCGATGGCTTTAACAAATGCAACTCTACCCATGTACAATCAGACATTCTAATAGTAGAGCTACCAAGCCATAGCCATTGTAATTGATAGACGCTCTGGGATACTATACCAAGCTGAACTATCAAAATGACACTTCTAGAGTATTGAAGCGTGCATTAGACAATCAGATCGATTCAGCAAACTCGCTATATATGAAAACCTAATACCACAGTCCTTCATTCGGCTTCAGTTTGTTCTTCTTGCAATGTTCGTAGTACAAATGAGCGTAACTAAAGACATCCATAGTGTTTTTCAGACTGTAATCATCATGGAAGTATTCCAAGCTACCAGAGACAGTGAACACAACTTCTGCCCCTTTACTCATATGCAGCTCATGAATCACTCCCGGGGCTTCGAACACGTAGTCACCCGGCTTGGCAACCCAATCGTATCTATGAAAAATGTTAGCTGGGTTCTTAAGTTACATTGAACACAACACACTCTTTGTAATTCCATTCTCCCTTCAGTGTAACAGCATTCACTGTGCCACGGTGACGATGCTTGCCTAGCCAAGTGTCCTCGAGACTTCTCAGGATAACAACAAATGTACCCGTTCGTGTTTCAAATCGCAATGGTTTGAGCTCAAGGTTATTCATCCACGGATGCCAAAGTGTATCCTTCTCCCCATTGATATAGGTATCTGGTGAGCTGAACTTTTCGGTGAGTTCGATCTCAGATTTCTCGAGAGGTGTCAATTTCGACACGTCGCTCAGGGGATTGATGAGTTTGGCTGGCGCTGGGCGCTCAGGTAAGGCTTCAGTCGATGCAGAAGAAGGTGGTGCCATAATGGAGAATAAATTACACAGAAGACAACCTATTACAAAGAACCAAATTGACCGGATCAAGGACACTATTTATACATTCTCCAGCTGGGTAAAAACAATGGCTTTTCCTGTTGATGATGGTCACAAGGTCCATGTCTCGGTGTGTTTTCCTCATGACTCCTGCGGTGTCCTCTTCAATCACGATCGATTTAGAACTCTACGTGGTTATCGAAATATGTCCCTCAACATCAGTAGGATTAATGCACGATCACCCCACAGTTGTAAGAATATAAAAACAGAAAACACAGCGAGTGGGTCTGTTACCCCAGGTCATATTTACCCAAGCTTTGTTTGAGTCTACTTTCAGCTCTCTGTTGCTCCCTCTCAACGGCTGTGAATCTTGACCGTAAATGTCTACCAAATGACTGAGTATGATCTGATGGTTGATCGAACTGTACGGAAAGGCGCGAGGAGGAAATTTGCGAGATGAGAAAATGTAAAGCACAATCCACGAATATGCTAAATTAGCATTTCAAGATATCCAAGCCCTTCTTTCGTAAAATAAGTTTTCTATGTCTAGGTTCAGCACCGTTTTATCCTATCTTGGGGGAAACTATCGGGGGAAGCAACTTCGGAAATCGCCACCCGAATCGGTAGCCCGCCTTTCCGAAAGATTGCCCGGGGTCCTACACTCCGAACTAATATTTATCTTTTTAAAAATGACTTTTCTGGTCCTCAAATGAAAGATATAAACACTTCCACTAGCTATAGTAGATATAACGAGTCAGTCTAAGTGAAAGAATGTCACCACTGCTTGCCATCCATGTCGAGAAAGCAAAGTGAAGGTCGGAAACAGAGTTCCTTTCTCCCAGAATGGATGAATACCTGAGCCATCAAGATAAGCTTTTATACACCAACGTGTTCTCTCTCTCTTTCGTCCGGCTTTTCGGCTGGCAGACGTAATGGGATCTGTAGTGACGACTACAGCGAACTCATTCAGATAAACATTTGCTTTGGAGCTGTTGTTTAAAATAAACTTTTCGCTTTACCGAACACGTTGATCGCTTATCATAATTGAAGGGTGGTATTGATCATCTTCAGAATAAGAAAACAATCACCATAGTATGAACAATAAGCTTCGTTTGAGATTTTGCGCAGGAGTCGCACACTGGAAAATAATATGTGTCAAAATGATACAAAAAGAAGTAAAAAAAAGTGACCGACGCAGGGATCGAACCTGCAATCTCTTGATTCGTAGTCAAGCGCCTTGCCATTGGGCCAGCCGGCCTTGTTGAGAATCAGGGCCTCTATTTAGTACTCAGAAGGCAATTCCCATATCACAATTTGGGACATTGGACATTCAGAGGTCGTTCCCCCCAAATCTCACTTGACATTCAAATACTCTGAAGTTTACTTGACTCTCTGACAATTTTACAGCCAGATATTTCTGATAGGCACTTAACAATCTATAGGTATCTTGTATGGAATTTTGTGTTGAAAATCCCCGAGTCTGCATATGAAAGTGCCCCTGGTCACACAGCTCCTCAACCACAAATTACTAGTACTCGCAGAATATGTACACAAGTTTACGGTACTCCATATAGGCTACGGCATTCAAAGAAGAACTGTAGCACCCACATACGTCTGGGCATTTTCTAGTCTATTTCGTGTATAGCACCGGTGAATAGCACGTTCATGATACGGGCAGGTAACATTCGGTTGTATATAGCGTGCGCCTCATGAGTTGTATCGATCCACAAAATCCACTATCGGGCGTGGAGTCAGGCTATTGTTCAAACTGAACGGGGCATTCTTCTCTTAGGATCCAATGAACATGAGCGTGATTCTCAGCAATTCAGTAATGGAGGCATGAACGAGAGACTTCGGTCACACATCGGCAAATGTCCGTTTTCTCGTTTAACTAACCGTGGGGCATCTAGGATGGATTTGGGGGCCAAGTTGAGTCTGTTCAATCCCAGGCCAATCTCAGTTTCCTTGAATGAAGCCCTTGCTTCGCCCTGAAGGGTTTCTATAATCTAACGCCTAGCATGATCGGCTGCGAGAGAATAAGCATAATTTGCATGGTGTCAGAAGTGCCGAGCCAGTAATATACCTTTGCTAGTTAGGGTTTGAGGATTGTGTGGTATTCTAGAAACAAGACCTCTGCAGATTTTAGCGAAGTGAGGACCTTAGTGGTTAGGAGTATAAGTGGATTTGGCGTCGGAAAACACGGTGCATATGCAGTAGCTTGTCCCACAGAAGTCAGTCGATTTGGAAATTTCCCAGTTTGGGCGCTTGTTTCATGCAGCTATTGGAAGGTGTGGTTCATTCACAATGTGGTTCAAGGGTCAAAGGGCGAGTTATATATAATGGGAGGAACCTCGAAGGGCGGCAGATATATAGATTGGGTAGTTGGGGTTCAATCATGTTGGTAAATATGAACTCATTTACAGTCAAATGGGCACTACCTTGTATTATTCTTGTATACAATATAACAATGTTTACTTTCGACGTCGCCAAATGCAAGCAAATGGTTAATGTCCAATGGGAGATTTCTCCCAGGGCTGGACCGATCGAACGTGAACCCGCTGTAGTGAAGATCACCCGCTGTGAGGTATTGGAGACGATATCGGACCTTTGCAAACTCTGCCCCTTTGTAAAGAAAAATACACATCCAGTGAAATCCTCAAAACAAATAAAAAATTAAAATGAAAGTACAATAAAAGTAATCCATAGTAATCCAGAGCACATAAAAGAAAGTAACGCCACCACGGACCATATCGGAGGGGTTTCCGCCCTGGAGTCATTTCGAGGTCCACTGCGTCAGCGGGCTTAACTCTCTCCGGCACTATCGACTTTGCTCATTTTTTGTCCTTTAAACCCCTCCTAGGCTCCAACTCTCTGTCACTCCCTCCTCGTTTTCCTTCATACGTTATAGGTTTTCAATACCTACTGTTACTCAAAGCTAATAATTTGTTTTTCTCATCTCTGAGCTCAGCGCCACCGAGCGCGAACCTCAAGCTATTATGGGGCTTTCAAAGACAAACAGGATCTTGATTCTGCTGGTCATTGACACAGCATTTTTCCTACTTGAACTAATCACTGGTTCGTATCTTTCAGCTTCGTTCAATGCGACCGGAAATTTCTAACAGTTACTTGTTTAGGTTATGCCGTCCACTCCCTTGCCCTCGTCGCCGATTCCTTCCACATGGTACGCCCAGTCAGTTACCTATCCACAAACGAATCTAATTTGATAAACAGCTAAATGATGTTTTGTCCCTGTGTGTTGGCTTATGGGCTGTGAAAGTCGCCAACCGCGAGACCACCTCTAACACCTACACCTATGGCGTAAGTCGGCCTTCAAACAAAGGGTGAAAGCAATGTCTGACCGCTGGATTACCCCTTATAGTGGCAAAGAGCTGAAACTCTTGGTGCCTTGGTCAATGGCGTATTCCTAGTCGCCCTGTGCATGTCGATTTTCTTGGAGGCTACTCAACGATTGGTGGAACCCCAGGAAGTGCAAAACCCTCGATTTGTCTGTATTGTTGGTTGTTTCGGTCTTGCTTCCAACATAATTGGATTGGTTCTCTTCCACGACCACTCTCACGGTCACGGTGGTGGCGGCCATGATCACGGCCACGACCACGACCACGATGAAGAACATTCCATCGAAGGTTACACTGACCACGACCATGACCATAACCACGACCACGACCACAGCCCGGTCGCTCTCTCAGAGCCTGGCAATACTCTCACTCAATCTACTACAGAGCCAGCCTCCCCGATTTCCCGCAAGCGTCGCGACACCCGTGGTTCGAGACGATACAGTACCTCGAACGGACGTGCCTTTATTAGTGTTGACGACATTCCCGTGCTACCAGAGAGACTCAGACAAGGAATTATCGCGGCCAGTCAATATCGCAGTGAGCAATCATCTGATTCAGAGACTGGCCATGACGAGGATGAGATCCCTTCTGAACGTTCAGGTCTTCTGCGTCACCGAGACCATGCCACCAATTACACCGACGAGGATGGAGCTCCGGTCAAAGTCCCCGACCACCGAGATGAGGATGTCCACAAATCGCACAATCACGCCCAACCGAAGTCGAAGGATCAGAAGAAGGGCCACGGCCATGATCTCAACATGCGCGGTGTCTTCCTCCACGTCATGGGCGACGCACTTGGAAACATTGGTGTGATCGTATCCGCGTTGATCATCTGGCTGACGGACTACAAATGGCGTTTCTACGTTGACCCCGGTATTTCGCTCGTTATCACACTGATAATTCTTGCTTCCGCTATTCCGCTATGCAAGGCCGCTTCCCGCATCCTGCTCCAGGCCGTGCCCCCTGGCATGAGCATTGACCACATTAAGGAGGATATCGAGCGACTCCCCGGTGTCATTGGCTCCCACCACCTGCACGTCTGGCAATTGAGCGACACCAAGATTGTGGCATCAATTCATCTCCAGGTAGACACGGAGATCAAGGGCGAAGGCTCGGAGAGGTACATGCGTCTTGCCAGACAGGTGCGACGTTGTCTCCATGCATACGGTATCCACTCCTCCACCATCCAGCCCGAGTTCGCACCCGACAGTGACGTCGAAGACAACGGCCAGGCGTCCTCTTCTCGCGGTACTGAGGATGTACTCCCCAGCCGTGCTGCCAGTGTCCGCGACGGTGATTCTCAGGCGTGCCTTTTGGAGTGTGACGAGAACTGTGCCCGAGGAGGCCAGTGCTGTCCCAAAAAGTGAATTTGATTCCCCATGTGGTGTCATCACCACATACCTTCATTTTTATTTCAATCATTATTCACGATCCCTAAAACATTCCCCCTGTCGGTTTCCCTATTCAGATACCCTATCTCCATCCCTTTCTCCTATTGGTCAATCCAGAGGAGCTTACTCTCCCCGATCTCGATCTTAATCTTTCGTCGTCTTAGAAGTGACTTTCTTTGATAAAGTTGTGCTTGGAAAGATGGCATGATGATCCTATCATGAGACAAAGATTCTATTGTATTCTTTCGGCCTGCATTTTGCATGTACTTTTACTTATTCCTAATCAAGAATAATCGCAAATCACTACCTAAAGCAAGTAAAGCAAGTAAAGCAAGTAAAGCAAGTAAAGCAAGTAAAGCAAGTAGAGCAATACGGAACACCAGACTGGTACTTGCTAACTACTGGAGGCCCCAGCCAAGATACCGGGGCCCCGGGGCCGGGGCTTTGGTCGAGCCATCTCGGCTTGTCCCGAACCGTGTTTCCAAGAGGCCATCCTGTAGAGCTTGTACTTCTCTAATCAACCCGACCCTAGGCGAGAATGGAGGCGAGTGACGCCGCAGGTGAAAATCATGTTTGTGTGACTTCTGTACCTCCTGCTACCCTTTAGGCTGTAGACATCTTCAGCCAGCACGAGGCTCAAGCCATGCAATAAAATACCCACTTATGTATCTACGTAGGCACCTGGGCAGCATTAGAAGCTTATTACGAATTAAGACGAATGAAAGCCACAAAGAGCCTAAAAAGTGGTTTGAACATTAAAGTAATATTTTGGTGAAACGTTGTCCTCTCTTGTGGACTTGCTGGATTCCATGAGGAACGGAAGTGCAATGCAAATCAATGATATCGGATGGCGAGAAACAAGAAAAAGAAGAGTAAACAAGCAGAAGAATATTATTTTGTGACTCACTCACAATAGAGAGATGATTCAGCTATCTAATTCTCAATGCTTCTAAAAGGTTGAAAAATAGGGTCACCTGACTCCCCACACTTTGTCTGTTTCGAATCAACATCCTTTGGACATCAGCATTGTCCCAACACTTTGAAAATTCACTATTTTGAAGATGCCTAGCGGAAAATGCCTTTGTGGAAAAATTTCCATGACGCTGAGCAGCCAGCCGATCCTTGTTGTCGGTTAACACCTTTCAATTTAAATGTACAAGGCAAGGGCAATCTACTGACAACGAAACAGGCGTTGTGTCACTGCGATGATTGTCGCAAAATAAGCGGTTCACTTTTCTCATACAATTTCCTCGTCAAGGAGGCAGATCTTGAGATTACTGGATCCCCGAAGGAAGTACTCCAAACTGCTGATAGCGGATTTGGTAAAAAAAACTACTTCTGCGGTGATTGCGGTACGTTATCCCTTGCAGATTCTTCACGCCCATGACTTATTGATATCAGGTATGCATCTTTTCGGTGGGAGTGACACAATGAGAGCTCAAAAAGGATTGGTGGTAGTCAGGGTAGGCATCTTCGACGATGTCGATCTTGAAAAATGTCGACCCACAGCGGAGCTTTATCCCCAAAGGCGTCCGAAATGGCTATGCGCTTTGGAAAACGCCGAACAACTCGAGAGTATGCCACCTGCCTGAGAGCGAGGAGGGGCTAGTAATTAGGAGAGCTTTGTTATTTTGATGGGAGATATTACTGTATAAGAACACTAGTTTGGGCTGTGCTTAGGTTGAAGCCGAGATGAATTAGTTACAGTTGCTTTCTCGAACTCTGAGGCTGAATTTGAACCATCATAGCTTGTACGATGTAAAAAATTAGAGGATGACGCGAGCAAATTGCTGATTCATATCCATGGGTAGACTACCTGGGTAACGCTAGATCAAGGCTAGCCTACAGGCAGTAGATCTTCCAGGTCATCATCAAAAATTTAACGCAATATGGTGAAAATGGATTCTGGTGTTGTAAGTCCATTGGTTAATGCTCCATCAAGAATGTATATAAAATGGAAGCGGGAATGAACTGCCTAAACTGTGCGGAAAGCTAGAGCACAAATCGATAACTGGCACCGTAATTGTCCTGGGCAATAGGGACATCACTTGGCTTACTTGGATCTGCCTCGACTTTCGGTCCGTATTTCTTGTCCAGTTGCCGGTTCTCCCAAACAAGGAGGCAACGAAGAACCAGAGCCAGAGCCGTCGTGAAGAACATAAAAGCCGCACAAATTGACATGCCCTTGATGAAGCGAGGGCCTTCTTTGTCGGGGAATATGTTGGTGCCAAGGAACGGGCCGCATTGGCCGATCATATTGAGAAGAATTATGCCTCCTCCACGGCGGGTCTCGGATCCTTGATTGTCTAGAATAAGTTGACACAGTTAGAACGATTGCCCGTATGTAGTCGAAGAGGAAGGAACGACTGACTCAGAACCCATGGTAAGATATTTGCGATGGAAGGGAATATTCCGCAGGCGGCCAAAAAGATACCAAAATAACGGACTCCTACTGAGCTACAGGTAGCAAGTAGGACATACCCTATACCACCAATCGCCGATAGTACCGCAATGACAAGTCCTCGCTGCTGGAGTCGATCCGCTAGCCAGGTAGTTGCAATTGTCGCTAGAAATGAAGCGAAAAATGGGGGTGCTGTGAGACCCTGCGCGTTGACGGCCGTGAACCCCATTTCTTTAAGAATAGTCGGGAGGAAGACGGGAAGGGACGAAAAGCTGACATTGCAGCTGAAGTACATCAACTTCGTTGCATATAATGATTAGCACAGACTGTGGGAACTCCAATAATTCAAGAGACTTACCGCTGTGAACCATGCTTTTGCGTCTAGCAATGTTAGAGCTAATTCTTTCCACTGTACCTTGCCCTCTCGATCTGTCTTTCCGGTTTGCTGAAGTCCACGGGCGCGTGCAATTTGTTTTTCCTCCTCGTTTAGGAATCTAGCAGATGCAGGAGAGTCTGGCACAAAGAACCAGGCCAAAAGTGCGGCCGCGCAAACCGGAATAGCCTCCACAATAAAGAGAATTCGCCAGTTGGCGATTGCACCGTGGCCTGAGGTAATACCGTATGCTAATGCCCCAGCGAAAGTGTTCGCTAGTGGGGCGGCGGACAAAAACATCCCACACCGGAGACCCAGCTCGTGTCGGCGGTAAAAGAACGATAGTAGGTATGGAACTCCGGGGCCAAATCCGGCTTCGAAGGCACCCATGAGAAATCGGAGGGCCATCATGCCTTGCCAATTCTTCGTCGCCGCTTGGCACGCTGAAATTAAGCCCCTGTTGGCAGTATCAATATTCTTTCCGGCAATCTAGATTGTCGATGGCACATAGCAACGTACCAAGAGAACACGACAAACGCGGCCCATTGATGTGGCTTGATAATCTTCCACATCAAAGCCTGGAATTCAAATACCGTGTAGGATATATAAAAGATGGTGAGTAGCCACGGGTAGTCATTTCCCGTGAGGGAGAGGTCTTCCACCATTCCTGCAATCTTTGCATTGCTGCCGCCCGATTAGTTTCATTCGGGTCATCTTCAAGGAGAAACGAACCCAATATTACTTCTGTCCAAAAAGGCGAGCAAATCTATCGTATTGAAAGATGTTTAGTGAGAAGTAAGTTGATGTTCCTCTGCAATGCTAAGGTCTTACAAAAAAATCCCATCAGCGTCGGAACTCGCAGATCTAATTTTCGCAGAACACGACGTTCCATTTCCGAATCGATGGCCTCCATAGTTGATGAATGGGCCTCAATAGCAGGTACATGGCTTTCTTCGTGGGAACGCACTTGCTTTTCGATATCTTGTGCCGAGGGCGCACTCTGGATAGCATCCTCGGGACATTCTTTTTTAAGGAATCTCATGGCTGTGAGCCTTGACAGAGAAACGGCAGACAGCTCAAGTCAAGTTAATACTTATGAGGAAAGGGCAGAAAACGCGCAAATCACACAATCTCAAAGGACCCTAGGATTGAGATCATGAAGACGAATTATATAAACACAATGGTTCCCCCACGGAAGTACCCCGGACCTTGTTCATGCGGGGTCAAGCATTTCGCTAGCCCCGAAGGGGAAAAGCTTTGGTTTAGTACAAAATCCATTGCCGATCGGCAAGCGGATTCTTACCGATCGGACATCTACTATGTACTGTATTGACGCCGATCGGCGAGATCACCGAAGAGCTACGGTTATGGACTGCAATTGAGCAATATCGGATTCGGTAGATGTGTATCTCAATCTGACTGGCGTGGACAAGGCTAGACAATGCTAGAGAATAAGTGCCCATTATCGGAGCCCTAAAGCTTGGAGATGATGCATATAAAGGGGTCAGAAGAGCCACATAGAGAAGTTGGCATTCAAAAATCCAAACTTGTACTTTTCGCCGCTTCGCCAACAGCTCTTGAAACCAGAATTCACAACGTTAAACACCTCGACCCAGTTTTCTTACTTTACCTTGAAGATGACAGAAGACATGGTCATTGGCGGTCACGCTGCGACGAGACTTCGACGTCTGCTTGCGGAAAACCAAATTATCCTCGCACCACGCGTCTATGATGGGTTCAACGCGAGAATCGCCCTGGAGGTGGGCTTTGATTGTCTCTACATAGTAAGCCAACCTATCTTCTCGTCCGTTCCCTCAAACCAGTCAAGTACAGTTTGATTGATACGCTGTCACCCGCAGACTGGTGCAGGCACTTGTGCATCCGAACTTGGCCAACCCGGTCTCGGCTTCGCCACGTTGAACGACATGCGCAACCATGCCGAGATGATAGCAAATTTGGATCCCAGATTCCCACTGATCGCCGACGCTGACACGGGCTACGGAGGTCCAGACATGGTAGCCCGAATTGTCGAGAAGTATCATCACAGTGGCGTTGCCACGCTACGACTATTGAGAATCAGATCCAAACCAAGCAATGCGGCCATCTGGGGTGTAAAGCGGTCGTTCAGCTTGAAGTTTTTGTGTCTCGTTTCAACGCGGCTGCTGCTGCCCGGCGCAAGCTCAAATCCGATATTGGCGATAGTGTCACATAGCCCAATGATCTTGCTTGAGGCATCACTGTTGCAGTTTGCACATGTTGAGGCATGTCTATCACAGGATTGTGGTTAAGCCGGCGCCCAAAAATGGTCTGTGACGGCGGGTAAGGCATCATGAGCTTCAAAGCTCGACTCCGGTACCGTGAAGTTTCTATCCCGAACCCATGAAATGTCAAGCCCGTCTTGATGGTTCCAATTAGGGTTAGGCGAGATTTGATTTGGCACAATTACCGAGTCTACCGGCAACACTGAGTCCAGGATGGAAGTTCTGAACTGATCGGCTACCAACTGGCAGCGGAGCTCTCTGACTTCAATCTCTAATTCAAATGGCTCTGAATAGTAGAAAGAGGAGACGTAGTCAGTTTCTTGGAGCTAATCTAGGAAAACATAACACTGGGTTTACGTACCGTCGCTTTTGGAGTCCTCTGGAATGCGAAGTCCACTTTGCATTCCAGCCCTAATTTCTTGCATCGAACGCAGATACCGAGATTGCTATCGTCCGTTGTGTCCAAGTCGCATCTTATCTTTACAGGGTCAAACGCCTATTGCTGACTTTGTGCTCCTAGGCAGATCAGATCGGATGTAGTGCTCAGTCTCTCTTTCTAGAAACTCTGCCGAGAAAGATCTGGGTTGCTGTGATAGTCTATACCAGATTATGCTAGTAATAAGGTATGGCGGCGAATATAGCAATGATACATTAAACCCCTCTAGATGGCGCGTGCGTAGACCATCTAAAGTTGCGGGGAAGCCGAGAACAGAAAGTGCGGGGAGACCTCATCTCCACGAAAAGAAAACAGCAATTCTGTCAGAAGTGATGACTACCTAAGTAGGAGTATTTACTTAAATATTAATTGCATGAGACTACTTTTCTGCAGACTTTTAAGAGGGTTGTTTCATTATTTACTAATAAAAAGAAACCTTGGAATGTTCAGGATAAACTGCGAACTGGTTAGAAGACAAAGATATATCTTAAGCTAAACTGACAAATGGTCTTTTTCTTAGGAGATTCAAAGAGTATGTAAAATTTAGTTATAGCTTTCGTAGATTATAAAGGAAAAAAGAATGCAAGTTGTTGAGAAGATAAATACACGTCGATTTCTATCTTTATAAATAACACGTGACCGACCCACTAGAAACATCTCGACTCGAAGCTTAAACAACCCCCTTTGGTTCTAAACACCATATCATGATCTGTTCTTTCGAATTATAATTCTTTCATTCCTTTGTTTTCTTGTTCATTGTGCTTTCAGAGCATGACCTGCCGCTCCTTTCGCTAAACTGCCCTGTCTTGTTCGGGGTTGAGCCACCCTGTCACTTCAACCCGCAGCCGAGCTAAACCAAACATGACCTTCGCCTACCCGCGCAGCAACGGCGCATCCTCACTCCCTTCATATAATCAACAGCGCTCCCAATCCTCAAATATTCTCAGTCGTGTTGGGGACTCCATCCCAGTGGCGATTAAACAATGGCTTTCCGTGGGAGGTATCCGTATTCGTCGGGGATACAAGAGGACTAGAGATGCGGGCATCAAAGCCACGACTCTGAGATTGATTAAAAGCATTTTCACTATTTCAAATGCTATCATCTTGTTGTGGATGTTTTCAATTCGGTGGGGTGAACGCACTGTATTCGAGGAGCACATCAACCAGTGTCTTTGGGACAGCTGGGAAGAATGGGTGAGTATCCAGTGGCGCTTGTCACAATTGGAAACGTGCTGTAAATTGTACTGACAACTATCATCATCAGCCCCAAGACGCAACTCCGCATCACATCGCATTCATCGCAGACCCTCAGCTCGTTGATCCCCATACCTACCCGGGTCGACCTTGGCCTGTGTCGACTTTAACGGTCAAATATACCGACCAATATATGCGTCGATCATTCTCCTTGATCCAGGACCACCTTGAGCCGGACTCAGTGCTGTTTCTTGGTGACCTTTTCGATGGCGGCAGAGAGTGGGCTACTGCTACGAGTAATAGCCCCGAGGATCGGTGGAAGGGATATAAAGATTCATTCTGGAAGAAGGAATATCGTCGATTTGTCAAGATATTCTTGGACCCATGGGCTAAAATCAGGACATCGCCCATGGATGGACGAGGCAGGAGGCTGATTGCAAGTCTACCTGGTAACCACGACCTAGGCTTCGGAAATGGAGTTCAGGAACCTGTTCGTGACCGTTTTGAGAGCTACTTTGGGAACACCAACCGAGTTGATGTGATCGGGAACCATACCTTTGTCTCAGTGGACTCTGTCTCGCTGAGCGCGATGGACCAGCCCGATCCACTGACAGGTAGTTCGCCGACAGCAAACGATGAGAACCGTACGGTCCGTCCGATTTGGAAAGAAGCAGATGACTTCTTGGATAAAATGGCTATTCACAAAGCCAAGGCTGAGACCGACGAGTTGCGAATGCTTCGAAACCAAACTGACGGACATATGTTTGATTACCGTGTCGTCGATGCCACCGAGCCGACGATACATCGCAAACAGGAACTAGAGAGCGCCGGTTTTCCCACTATCATTCTCACCCACGTTCCTCTGTATCGCAAACCAGGGACTCCTTGCGGTCCTTTGCGGGAGCGCTACCCACCCTCCTCCTCGGACGAGGAGCTACAAGAGGATGAGCCCAACGCTCTCAGCATTTCAGGTGGTTATCAATACCAGAATGTCTTGACGCCAACAATCTCGACTGAAGTGGTCTCTAAAGCTGGGCCCAACGTTGTGCAAGTCTACTCAGGCGACGACCATGACTACTGTGAAGTTTCCCACCGGGAGTTCAATGGCTCGCCGAATGAGATCACAGTTAAAAGCATCTCCTGGGCGATGGGAGTCCGCCGCCCAGGCTTTCTTCTGACTAGTCTCTGGCACCCAATCGATCCCAAGACGGGCAAAGCACTTCAAGATGGATCACCTACCATTCAAAACCACCTCTGCCTTCTCCCAGACCAGCTGGGAATTTTCATTTATTACCTCACTATTCTTGGCTTGAGTATCTCCATCCTCATCGTGCGCTCCATCTACCGCGCTCTGTACCTTCCAGAGACACCTTCAGACGACTTCATCCTCCCCCTTGCAGAGTACCGATCTCTCCCACACCAATACCACACATCCGGTGCATCCAGCTCCACCATGGCACCAGGAGGCCTAGCCAGCCGTGGTGGGATAACAGCATCCGCCCGCTACCCCGGCACAACATCCCCACCAGACGCCTATCGGGCAGATGATGATGACATGGACCTATACCCAAAGCAAAAGACAACGTGGCGTGCTGCACCAGCGAAACCCCGCTCTCGAATCTTCCTCATCTGCGGGGAAATAAGTTCATCAACCCTGTATGTGGCGCAAGTGGTGCTGACAGTTTATCTCATCCTAATCTGGCGCTGGTAGCTAGACCGAGTGGGTCTTCAATTTTTCATTATTCAGCGAGCATAGAAATAATAGACATGCATTTCAATCCGACCGAGCCGCGACGTCCTCCGTAGTGAGTAGTGAAGAAATTACTCGATCATCTGATGCCTCTTCTCAGCCTTAAAATAAAACAAGCAAAGCTAAGCTAGTTCCCGAGCTGCGCCACTTTTTTTTCAGTCGGGATGGTTTTATTCCCCGAGATCCCGACCCCGGTCGTGACCCCGTATGTACATGCAGATGTGTCTCCGACGATTCGCCGGTGGGAAAATTGTCGGGATAGCCTCGGGTTGTCTGTCCAATCCACGGGACGGGAAAAATAGCGCAAAACAGGGTTTAGCCTTTGGTCTAGGGTTTTAGCGCGAGTCGTGTTTATATGAAATTTGTTGATCAGGGTGTTGAAGAACATTGTAAACGCATATATTGTACTCCCAGGGCTCTACTGTCAATTGTTCTCAGTGAAGGCACCTCGTAATTATACAAGAGATTCCAAACGGTCAAAATGATTGTATAAAAATTCTCCAAGTCTATATGCAAGTGCCCAGGTGGATCCGCAGGAGAAAAAAAAAATGAAGAAGCAATATTAATAGCCTAAACCTTGAATGCCTAGATTGTCTTAAACACGCGAGGCCGTGGGACGAGCAGATTCTTATATTAATTGGTAATGTTATTTCTCAATCTGGCTCCGGTGAACAACATAGACTTCCCCAGAACCTCGACCAGGATTGACACCGCAGTTGTTGACGACATCTACTGCGGATCGAAGTCTGCTAGGGTCAGTCATTGGTCTCTCCAGACTTTTTTCCCCCTGGTGGTCCGTCTGGGGAGAGGGGAAAATCTGGAGATGGGAAATGAGTGTTTTGAGTTTTATTTTAATTTCTCTATTATTCTTTCGTTACTCTATATATTGTATTACTATGTGGCGTTCTCAACATTTTTTTTGTATGTTTTTGGAATTAGGATGATTTGTGCAGACGAACATGGTATATGCTAATGTTATCGTACAATTTCAAAGGCGTCTAAAAGCACAAGAGAAAATCGTAGAATCATGTGGTTGATAGAAATTCTTAGCAAGGGGCCGTTAGCCATTAGCCCGATGCGGCACGCCGATGCCGATCGGTGAGGTCGGCCATCCCCGTTTTCGGCCCCGGGACTCATCCCCAACTTTTCCTGTCATGTGTTTTCTGTCTATTTTCGTCCCGATCGCACTAAGAACATAGCTAAGATCTCGTTAGAAATATCGGCAAACACCGAAATAGTCATCAACAACATTCTACAATAGCATTCCAACAACATGTGGCGATGCCGATCCAAGAGCGGCATATACAAAAAAATAATATGCAGCCTAGAGACCTAAAGCAAGGCTCAGGGCAAAACTTCTCGAACAAATTCGGTTCGGCGTCGAGCCAATTTGCGCTCGTGACCAATGACCGATCTGGATTCCTCCGGGGGCTGAGTGTACCCACTTCATTTCTAGACCGCATTGGCTCGTCCAGACTGCACTAGCGCCGGACCAAACCCTATCCCCAGGCTCGAAACATCTAGGAAAAAAAAAACACATCGTGGGAATGGGGAACTAGACTGCCAATGCACGGTTGAGATTGGTCATGCAGAACTCGGCCCCCCCGCGCTCGCTGTTTTCGGGTTTTGTTGACTATTCCCCCGGCCCGGGGTACGGGCTGTCGCCATGTGGTTGAATTTTCGCCTGGGGAAGTACAAATAGAGGGATCGTCCTCGATGTTTTCAGGGTATCTTTCCATTCTATATCAACTCATTCTATCTTCCACATCTTACCGACTCCTACTTTCTACACTTTGCTAAGCGGATCTTCTTTTATCTACTTCACATTTACTTCCACTACCTACTACATCTACTTCGATTGAATTAGTATTTCTCAAAGTTACAATGGGCTTCGCTTTGAAGAGGCCTGATGATGCCGTGGGCTCTGCTGCCCCGGCTATTCTCATCGGATTGTTCGTTGCATTCGGTGGTGTTCTTTTCGGGTATGTGTCGACTCGATCTTGTTCCACTTTTCAAGTCTAACAATTGTCTAGATATGACACAGGTACCATCAGCGGTATTCTCGCTATGAAGTACTGGCGTGAGACCTTCTCAACCGGCTACGTCAACCCCAAAGATGGCATTCTCGATGTTACCTCCTCTCAATCCTCCATGATCGTCTCTCTCCTCTCCGCTGGTACCTTCTTCGGTGCCCTCTTCGCCGCCCCCATTGCCGACAAGTTCGGTCGTCGCCTGGGTATGATTATGGAGAGCTTCGTCTTTGTCTTCGGTGTCATTCTTCAAACAGTTGCCACTTCCATCCCTCTTTTCGTTGCTGGTCGTTTCTTCGCCGGTCTGGGCGTTGGTCTCCTCTCTGCCACCATCCCCCTGTACCAGTCCGAGACCTCCCCCAAGTGGATCCGTGGAACAATCGTCGGTGCTTACCAGCTGGCTATCACCTTCGGTCTTCTCCTCGCTGCCATCGTCAACAACTCCACCAAGGACCGCATGGACACTGGCTGCTACCGCATTCCCGTCGCGCTCCAGTTTGCCTGGGCCATCATCCTCGTCGTCGGCATGATCCTGCTCCCCGAAACTCCCCGTTTCCTCATCAAACAAGACCGCTACGAAGAGGCCACTAAGTCTCTCGCCCGTCTCCGCCGCATGGACGTCAACGACCCCTCCGTTGTTGCCGAGCTCGCTGAGATCCAGGCCAACCACGAATTCGAAATGCGCCTTGGAGCAGCCACCTACCTTGAGATCTTCAAGGGAACTCTCGGCAAGCGTCTCGCAACCGGTTGCGCAGTCCAAGGTCTACAGCAGCTCGCCGGTGTCAACTTCATCTTCTACTACGGCACCACCTTTTTCCAGAACTCCGGCATCCAGAACTCCTTCGTGATCACCCTCATCACAAACATCATCAACGTCCTCTCCACCTTCCCCGGTCTGTACATGGTTGAGAAGTGGGGCCGTCGTCCTCTCCTTCTGTTCGGTGCAGTCGGCATGTGTGTCTCTCAACTCATCGTCGCCATCGTCGGCACAGCCGTCGACTCCGACGTCTCGAACAAGGTGCTCATCGCCTTCGTCTGCATTTACATCTTCTTCTTCGCCAGTTCCTGGGGTCCCGTCGCCTGGGTCGTCACTGGTGAACTGTTCCCTCTCAAGGCCCGCGCCAAGTGTCTCTCCATCACCACTGCCACCAACTGGCTCCTCAACTGGGCTATTGCCTACGCCACCCCTTACATGGTGAACAGCGGTCCTGGCAACGCCAACCTCCAGTCCAAGGTCTTCTTCATCTGGGGCGGTTTCTGCTTCATCTGCGCTATCTTCGTTTACACCTGTATCTACGAGACCAAGGGTTTGTCCCTTGAGCAGGTCGATGAGCTTTACGCCAAGGTTCCCCGTGCCTGGAACTCTGTTGGATGGGTTCCTTCCGTCCACTACACTGATGTTCGTGACGTTGCTGGTGAGAAGTCTGGCGATCTTGCTCAGCTTGAGATTGATGCTGGCGAGAAGCGCGCTGAGGGTGCTACCCACCTTGAGAGCGTTGGTGCTAAGGCTGATGTCTGATTGATTTTATACCATGGATGTTTAATGATTTTACCTCTGTTTCATACTCTGCATGTGTTTTGAGCGTTGCTTTTACTTGATATGTCCGTGTGCTGGATAGTTACGTTTCTTTGTCATATCTACTCTTTTCTGCTATAATACTAGAATATATTATGAATTTATTATAACACCTTTTCCAATCCTTTTATAAATCAGTTGGGGACTAGATTCTATAGAGAAGATAAGTGAAGTATATGAAATTTGGATTTTTCAAGTGGCCAGTCTTTAACAATGTATATATAAATTGAACGCTCGCCATGTAACAAAATAATGATTTGTAGGAGACCTAGCATTAAAATTATCTATATTATTTGAAGCGCGCCTTCGAGGCCACCATGCGGCCTTGCACCCGCATGAGCCCAAATAGTAGCCTCGATGCGGGCGCGCTGCTCCTTTTCGTGGCGCGTCGTGTTATCCTTGAAGACAGCATCCATCTCTTCCAAGGTACGTGCATTCGTCTCGGGGACATTTATCCAGGTCTACACAAAGGATAGGGTAGAGAATCACTTCATTGCAGTAGGCTGCCTCAGACCGGATATCCACCCACTCTTGTAGTACACGGGGATCGGTGGCGTCTACGCCATGAAGCTTGCAGAGAACATGGAGGGCTTCTTCATCTCTGCCTCGACCCGCGAGCCAACGAGGTGAATCTGGTAGGAATGGGATACCGGCGCGGAGGAAGAGAGCTGGGATGATCTGGGATGGTGAGCGAGGACTTTGCCAAGAGGAAAGAGGGAGCCGTACCTGGATAAAGAAAGGGAGTCGCCGCGCCCATTCACAAGGAATGAATTGTGTGGCGTAGGTAACATAGAAAGAAATTCACAATAACCGTGACAACAGAAAGTTCTCGCAAGACCAGCAGGGTACCACGAATCTTAGAGGGAGCGATCTCGGAAATATACAAGGGTGCAACCATGGCCAGCATGCCAACACCGATATCACCCACAAAGCGAGTGCCGAGAAGCATTTCGAAACTCATAGCTCCAGTTTGGAGAGTGGAGCCGAAGACATAAACCCCTACAGCAACGAAGATAGACCATTTTCGTGAAAGTGTCCTCGAGCCATCCTTGATTCATCGCACCGATAGATGCTCCTAACTCATGGCTGTGAAAATACCCTTATGAAAGCCGGCTCCTGATGCGTCGGCTGCGACTTCGGACAATTGTTAGAGTAAACGTTCCATGGTGAGCAGTACAGATACGACGCCTTGGTCGTAGCCGAACATTGCTCCGCCAATTGTTGCAAAGGCCGCACATGTTGCTACATACTTATTGGTTAGGAGAGCCTTGAGACCTGATTCATTGAGTCGTTAGAATAAAGTTTCAATTGCTGAACATAGAGAATAGTAGGAATTCCGGATGCACCGTACGGTTGACGTTCTTGCTCTGGATCCGGTATTAGTGTAGAAGGGTCTGCCTTCCAACTTGACTCGACATGTTCTATTTGTGGTGATGTTTTTTTGTCCATAATTCTTATTCGCACTCCGTATAGCTCTGTAAAATAAAGTCCAATAAATATGCAAGTCTTGAGGAATAAGGATATAACAAGTAAATGGCTATCGAAACCATCAGAGAACTGACAACAGGGAAGCATACAGCGTGGATTTCTTTCAGTTATATACCTAGGTAACAACATGTTAACATCTCAAGTTAGCTTTATCGAATCCCTACACCAACTAAATTGAAAGTAATTGGCAACCGGTTTGTTCCTACAGAAGACCAAGTGGTTGACACTAATCCCCAAGCTTGACGACATCGGACCCACCAATGTGGGATGGCGCGGGGAAGATACACCAACAGACCGCGGGGCCCCAGGATGACACCGACTAGGACACCATTCTCCGGCTCGGGAACCAATTTGCAGGCTTCCAGCTATCATGCTACCGTCGCCGAAGCAACGAACCTCAGAAACCGCCGACAACGAAAAATGTTGTCTCTCCCGGGACCTATATCTACACTGGACCAACAAAACATTTCGGCGTAAGCAGGGCGTAAAAAAGCTTCACAGGCGTGGAACGTTGGATCCTTCTGATCCACCCAGGACTCAGGAGTGTTTGTGATTCAATACTGTCGCCGTTTTTTTTCACTACCAGTAAAAGGTCTGCCACTTCGTTATTAAGCGCATCAGGTAAACCATTGTTCATTCAACGTATATATCGAACGCCTTGCATGTATGCACAGCCATTTGGCTACGGTAATGAAACTTCCGAGGGTAAGCGAAGGACCCATGATCGACCGCTGAACCTAATCGGCGGTAAAGCAAATTATGTGGGCAGTTCCGAGGGTGATTTTGGATTCAAGAGTTTCGCGAAGCTGGGTATTACTAGCGGCGTTTTAGCCCCACGACGCACGACGGCAGACCCCGATGACGGGGCAACATAACGCGAGAAAGCGTACATAGATGCGTGACTTGATAGAGTGATTTTGCGTGAACCCCTTTTGCTTTTGGCTTATCATCTATCTATCTTGTGGCGATGATAAGCGATAAGCCATAAGATAGGCGTTTGATAAACGAACAGAATTGCGACCAACATGTATAACAAATTGGAGGTCTTATCATCAACCATCACACCGCCAGGGATTCATCACGTGTCAATATAATATGACAAAATATACATATGTAAGGTCCGTGGCTACTGCCAACGAGGATACGAGGGGTTAGCGAGGGATGAATCTCAGCCCCTAAGAGGGCTTTCACAGAGGATTATTTTCCAGAACCGTGACCCTAGTATTTCTCAAGAAATCAAGACGACATGAAATTTGGAAGAAATTTGCGGAGAGATCGAGTGCCAGTATGGGTAAACAACTATCTTGATTATCATGGGCTCAGAGAGCGGATCAGGCTCTTCAATGTGGGCTGCGACTCAACATCGAATGTAACTGGTTAGTGGGCGCAACTTTGAAACACATATTGGAATTTTAGCTTCATGAGCTGATGTGCAAATCAGCTTTACTCGATCATTTCATTCGTGAAATCAACAATGTGCAAGTATTCTTTGACAAAGTTTACTCGACAATTTGGAACGAAGTCTCGGTTATCTCCATGAGCTCACGGTTTCTTGATGAAACCGGCTGGGAACTGGCAGATGAGGCTGAATTGAACTTTCATCTTGAAGCACTGGTTCAATGTTTCGTTGCTTTTACAAGGCTGCGATCATTTGGGGTCGTGAATTCTCGGGGATTCGAAAGGCTCTGGGAAAAGCTTGAACATCTAAACTCTCACCATAGTGCAGCGATGCTCGATGAGCCCAAGTTGAAATTATCTACGGTGCAATTCTCATGTCAAACCGAACTCCTCTACAATCTAGGGCGTCTAAGAAGGTCGATCACAAAGATCGCACAAATCTTATCTTGCAAATCTTTCACATCCCAACGTTGTTTGATCCTGCATGGGTTTGCTCCAAAATCTTGCTTTATGGTGGGTAGTATTGATGATTTTCATCTGAAAATCCGCGATGACAATCCTGCTGCTTTGAAGAAGGCTTTTCGAGATCTTGAAGTCACATCTGGAGTGGAGGGGTGGCGATACCAGGAGCTTTTGTCTGCATTGATACAACTTTCGATAATATATGGCTCTGGAGCGTGTCTCAAAATGCTTCTCCAAATGTTACGGTCGTTCCAGAGTGACGAGGAATTTACTCAGGTCTACCTTTCTTCGGCGATAAACAAGATTATCATCAGGATCGGCCACCAGAGGACCTTTACCAAATCCCTTGACCGAATATCAAGCTGCTTCCCTGAAAGGATTGTTCCCGTACTAGGTGATAATATGTTGCCTCTTCTGATAGACATTGTGTCCACTTTCCAGGCCAATATTCAAACATCACTCTTTACACAAGATACTATGTGCAAAAGTACAACCTTTCACTATGTCGCTCAATATGGGCTCCAAGATGTGTGCCAGCTTCTTTTGGGCCACATGCAAGATGGAGAAGCTCATCGACGCCTCTCATTTGCTGAATCGATTCTGCTGGAAGACCATTTTGGTAACAATCCTCTAAGTGTTGCTCTATCATACGGCTTTGAAGAAGTATCAAGGGGCTTCATTGAGTTTCTACACCACAATGGCGGTCATGACAGTCATATTTGGAGATCAGTGTCAAGATCCCTCCTTGCTGTTACTGTCAGCGGTACTAACCCAAATTCGGAATTCTTGAGATACCTTTCCGCCGTAAAGTCGGACGTAAACCATCAAGGGTTCGCCGGGGAGACCGGCCTTTACATGGCGGCAAGCTATGGAGATACGGAATTAGTGGAATGCCTCTTGGATCTGGGCGCTAGCACTGCGGTAGCCGAGAAAGCCAATGGTTGGACACCTTTAATTGCTGCTTCGGTGGAGGGGCACATGGATGTTGTTGAAATTCTTCTTCAGGCCGGTGCTAGCGTGGGACATAAAGATCATCGGGGCTGGACTGCACTAGACCACGCCGCTTTCCGGGGTCACATTAGACTGTCACGGACATTGAGACAGTCGGTATCCCCCGGCACTGCTTATTACACGCCGTCTAATCTAGAGGCTTCACCTACTGCCTCTCGGAAAATTCCGATTGTGACGAGTCAATGTCTGATTCTCGTCAATCTGGGGTCTTTTGATTCAAAGAAAAGTGTTGATCCTACTAGCCGCAGTCCTTATCATTTTAACGATGAGTCGATTGCGGAATCTGAGGCCGAGTTGTCAATTCAAATCTCGCTCATAGGCAGTCAGGGACCGGCCTATACTGTTGAGTTGCCTATATTAGAGGATATGACGAACAAGCCGTGGGCGTTCTATACAAATGATCTTGGCAATGCCATATTAATGTTCAAAATCAACCGCAAAAGCGTAACCGCAGACAAACTCGAGCGATATGAACACATTGGCAGCGCTGTTGCACTTGTGGACAATCTCAAGCAGGCCTTGGGATCAACCAGAGAGAGTCTCATTCGAGACTACACAATACCTATTCTGTCAATGGGGTCTCATGAGAACATCGGGGCTCTTGCTTTCAGTTTTCTTGTGGTGAAGCCCTTCACACAGCCAAATTTCTCTCTACCAGCAAGAGATACGCTCCTGAAAAATGGCGGACGAACCAAAATTGTGGGACACCGAGGTATACTTCCATTGCCTATTGTTGGAAACATGTGCTGATCCAGGAAAGGCTTCGGCCAAAATAAATCAAGTTCAAGGAACCTGTCAATTGGAGAGAACACAATACAGGTAATAAATCTTTATTTGGAACCCTTTCTGCTGGCCTAACGAGACTATAGTCATTTCTCACGGCCATGGATTTAGGTGCAGATTGGGTAGAGGTAAGTTAAAAAACAAACTCCTCTAAGAATCTCTGACTAATAATGGCACAGCTCGGTAAGAAAGGAAAAACACTATTCGAACTCCATTAACTGATTGCAGATGTTCAATTGACAAAGGATCACATACCTGTTGTATATCATGACTTTCTTGTTAGCGAAACAGGAACAGATGCATGGATGCATAATTTAAGTCTTGAACAGGTATGTATACCCATTCGCTCAAAATGATTGGTATTAATTTGAATCGTTAGTATATGCATATCAGCAACTCTCAATCAAAACCGCAAAGACCGTCTGTAATAGATGTTTCCCCACGAAAGCCGCGATCGTATTCTCTGGATGCAAGCAATGATTACAGACCCATGCATCTCACAGAGCAATTGAAGCAAACTTTCGAGTTCAAACAAAAGGGGTTCAAGGGCAACATTAGAGGGAAAGTCATTCAACAGTCATTTCTGACATTACATGAACTCCTTTCTCAAACTTCCGACTCCATGGCCCTTAACATAGAAATTAGTAAGAGAACCTCTGATATCCTGCTATTTCTGTCTTTTTGTATCCTTCTTAACCGAATTCCTTTACTAGAGTACCCTATGCTATTTGAAGCTGCCGTTGATTGGAAATCAGACATAATCGCTATTGAAGTGAATTTATTCGTGGACACCATCCTGTCGAGCATTCTCTCACATCCGACATGCCGCGGTCGTCCCATCATGCTCTCCTCCTTCAATCCGGAGGTTTGCATACTTTTATCCCTCAAACAAGATTTATTTCCGATATTGTTTCTCAATGATTCTGGGAATTATCACACAGGCGACGTGAGGGCATCAAGTTTGCAGCAAGCAATAAATTTCGCAACAAGTTGGGGGCTTGATGGAATTGGCATGGCTTCGGAACCATTTGTGTTCGCACCAATGCTGATTGGGGTCGCAAAAGGAAGAGGTTTAGTGACAGCCAGCTATGGTATTCTGAACGATGACCCCGAATGCGCTAAGGTTAGTACCGTCCTCATTCATTTTTTATCTTCCGTCTCATGTCCGAAATGACACAATAACATCCCTTTACTGACTGTATCCCATTAGATTCAAGCTGCCGCGGGTTTGGACCAAATTATTGTTGATTTAGTTCGGTTGATTTCCCAAGCTCTAGATAGTCTCTAACAATTAAGCTTGACTAACTAGATACATCCAGTAGTGTCATAAAGACTGGAACCGATTTTTATCATCAGGTGGCTATTGTAACCTTGGAATCTCATCTCAACCTTCTGTGTTAGGTATCATAATATGTATCCTGTCGATAGGGTTCAACGAGTAACAATGATCATCAAGAATATTTACATGTAGTGAAAATGAAATACTACCTACGTACTTGATTTCCTCTGCCACTTCTTGGCGTTCCCTTTCCGCTTTAGTGCTCAGGCCTTGCCGCTTTTTGCTCACTGAGTACAACTGAGCACGCCCATGAATATTACATAAGCATCAGATTCGCTCACTGAGCATGATCTGATCGTTACATAAGCTGGATGACTCGCTCACTGAGCGAGACCTGAGCGCTCCGATTGGCTCACTGAGCAGTCTGAACTTACTCACCGAGCGTGACCTGAGCAGCCTGATCCACTTACTGAGCACGAGAGCAAAACGCGGGAGCAGCTAAGTCAGCAGCTCACCTCAATAAAACGCACCACGCTAGCCCCATCCAAATGCAGTTGTTCACGAGAACTCTTGACCGTTGTCCCCTCAACGAAAGGCTGGCGTCATCAATTTGTCGGTCGATCCTGGTTGTTTCGCCTCCAGCTGGGAGGCAAATTGGTAGTGGGGCTACGTTCATTGGGTTTACTATTCTGTGGCTATGCCACTATTCAACTCGCCGAGCCTTGCATCCACGATACTGTCTCTACATAGTTGCGGAAAATATCCAACCCTCAAATTTTGGTTCTACAATATCTAGGAATATCTCAGAAAACCCCAATTGGATAGTTTGTAAATTCATTGTTTTGTTTTGTTTGGAGTATATCTCGCTTGAATAACAACAGATTATTGCTCTTGCTGCTTGCCGCTTGCTCCTAGGAATACGACTCAGCTCTAGCGATGGACATCCGCAAAAATATTCTAGACCCATCGATCATGCCTACTGGATGATCTACCCGCCCATGGCGAAATTTGCGGCCCCTCATTGGCCTAACGCATTCTAAAGAAAATACCTCATTCTAGCTAAAGTCTGATAGGACTTCCTAGGAGCTCTCAGACCTTTCGCGCTAAATTGGTGAGATGATATAGATCCCAGGAGCTTAACTGCTGGTACCCATTCGTGAGAGTTGTGACTGCTGACGCTGAGAGTCAAAGTATATAAAAGAAACACTAATCCCTCCTAGAGCGAACATATCCAAGTTTCAAGAATTCCTCCTCAAGGTCTCATGAAGACTGCTCATAAGTTCAAGCGACCGTCGGCATTCCGGGTCTGTCTCTTTCCAGCCCCTCAGCCAGAGCAAAAGCCTAACCATTATGCAGATTTTCTGATGCTGCAAAGCAAACCGACAACCTGGTCGATATCCAATTATTCCATCCGATGAGAGTTGCAAGACCGTTTCCTGCATATTACCGAGCTCTGAGTTTGTCATATAGGGCCAAGACCTAATGGCAAGAAGTAAGTGACTCTCACTATTTTACCAGGGGGGTTGCGAGAATTTGCAGGGGGCCTGTGGCTGACTGAATTTAGTAGCATAAAATCCACTGAGATCCGAGAGAGAACAGATCCTAGCTTGGTTTCTCGGTCTGATTACACGTACTAAAACCCAATTTACTTACACATGCTCTTTCTTTCATTTACCCAAACGCAAATGGTGTGCTTCCCCCGATTGAGCTGGATCAACGATAGCCCCTTCCATGCATGTGAGCTTGATCCGCGACGTCCGTGCTTCATCAATTGCTAGACATCGACATAGACCAATGGCTGTGAGATATCTGAGTCCTTCACGAACTTGGTCTAAATGTTACTTATTTAGATGAGATTTATATGGTACGATAGTACTCCTTCAGAAACTCAGAAGGTCCCAGGTGCAGTACGGCACCTGAAAGGGACACTTTGAAGATGCCACGAATACGCATGAAGATGAGTCCTCTACCCTTCTATCACTGATGAGCACGATTCTAGTCAGACTACATGTTATTGGTCATGCCACAATAATCGAGAGCCTCGTTTGCCAGGGTTCAGTCTGTATCATTTCACTCTGACTTATGGGCATCATATTTCCCCCTGGCCCTAGCTTGTCCGACCATACTTCTTCCTGTCGTAGGACTCAAAAGCCTTCAATCGAGTCATGATATTCGAGAAAACAAGAAGATGTCATCTATTGGAGCGAAGACGTGGCATCCTGGTTTGTTAACTTCAGACTTGACAGACAATCAAAAGGCCGTATTCTACCCACTGCCCCTCGGAGTTCCAGCTTCATATTGCAGACCTGTTTAAAAGTCTCTACGACTGTCAGGGTACCGCTATTTATCCTATTATATTGCATATTTTTGCCAGATCGATGCTGTTGGATTACACGTGACAAGTTTAGACTGTTGTGATTTGCGGCTCGTGCAGATCAGGACCCAGCTGCATTCCGAAGATAATTCTGCATTAATATATAGGAAGAAACGGGCTCATTGAGAACCAGCTAGAACT
This sequence comes from Penicillium soppii, assembly GCF_028829465.1. NCBI lineage: Eukaryota > Fungi > Ascomycota > Eurotiomycetes > Eurotiales > Aspergillaceae > Penicillium > Penicillium soppii. The sequence goes on along the minus strand of NW_026643235.1, from coordinate 4,422,782 downwards.
TAGAAAATCGAATTCGCAAAAGTGCAATTACGCCTTGTGACGCGGTTGATAATAGCCTGGCCATTTTGGTAATCAGCTTAGTCAGTGATGTTCTGGGCTCGTATTCAATATAATTTCACAGTATTTATCGGTGTAAGGTAATTACAGGGCGTTTGGTCCAGCCTGCACAGCCACCGATTTGAGACAAATCAGCCACAATGCTGCGAGCACTGTAATAACAGAGTTACATAAAACAGGTATGATCCTGTATGATACCATTATCGTGTGGGGCAATCGTTACTTATATATATTCCTTTCGGCCTACGTGGTAACACCGACTTTATATTACTTACTCATGGAGAGGCCATCTAACAAATATTGACTCATGAAACTGTCTTGACGAACCTTGCTTCCGAGGGCTTTTCAGGCTGTTTAGATGTCAATGTCATACCCGAGTGCTCGTCCGGAGTAACCTAGGAACAAGGGCGTTTTTTCTTCTTGCTCGCAGGACCGTTCAAACTTCACACGTACTGCCAGAGATCGAGCATATATATTAGCTTGGGTGTTTGATCGCTGACCAAGCATTGTGCTTTTTTGGCCAGCTGGCGTAGTGGTACAACCCAAGCACCCGCGATCCGTCACACGTACTCCCAGGAGTCTGATGCTCACAACACATTGATATCTAAGCGACACTTCAGTTGCATGCGAGGAAAGAATGCTACAAAACCGACATTAAGTATAATGATTAGAGACAATGCAGTCTGTACGCATCTGGACTCCAGATGTAACTTGACATGAAAGAGCGGCGAAATATATCATTAATCCAAACATTTGTATCCGATCAAGACTTGTGCGAATCATTGGTGAGGGTATTCGGGCTTTTGAATGAGCATGACTACCCAATCATTGCGAGTCGACGGGTTCATTGGTACACTGTAAGATATTACGCGCGGTTGGAGTTGTACTTGATGTGAGGTTCCTGTCATGATAGCCAGCTGATCTGGTAAGGCTACCGAGCCTCGAAATTTTACACAGATAACAACCGTCTCTGCAGAAGGATAAAAGACCCTCTTTTCCTGGTGAAGGGCAATGACTCGATTTATGGTAGATTGGACATTGGCGTCATCGGCAAAGGGGCAGATGGGGACTACGGGATTCGAGTGGACCATCTCTCGGACGTCTCCATTATCCCCGAGTTTGATGACCTGGTTTCCTTATCCTGGAGGAAACGTGTCACGCAGGCTGATGAGGACGCCTCTTCCCAAAAGGCGAAGGAGAGTGAGCCTTTTGATCAGGGTGATCATTGTTCGACAATACAATAGTAAGCTGAAAAAAAATTGCTGTGTCTAAGAGGGGATGCTATTGTACTGTACATAAGAGTAACTCCAGCTATTCGAAGACTTTGGGGATCCATGCCTCACCAGAATTGCTCGTGATAGCGCAGCTCAACTGTGACCTTTCCTTTTTGAAAAGCTACCGCTTTGATGCAGCGTTGAGAGATGTTGAACATGTCTTGCAAGTATCAGAGCTACTGTATCAGAAAAGGCTCTTTCAGGAGGTCTCAAGAAATATACAGCTCGAAGCAGTAGCTAGACCACTGGCTGGCCATTTGGTTCAAACTGACTGTCATTTCCATGTCATGCTGATATTTTTGAAGGCTCTAGGCCCTAGGAGGTCTGTCTTTGTAAAGTGCTGTTAGCAGTTCGCTTCTACCTGCTACCCTTTTACTCTTCTTTTGTTATTGTCCCTCTCTTTTCTGCTGCTTATGTGACTCCGTTCTGCTGAAGATTTCCCCAACCCTCCACAATATAGCAACGACTTCGTCAACGCTCTAGATGATACGTGTTATGATACTTATAGTGGCGACCTTTATTGCCTTCCATACCAGAAACACTGAGATGATCTATCGAACCCTAATCACATGACCATCTAATCCTGACGCGATATAGCGTGAATAACAAGTTCTTTACGACATCAGTAATTATACAAGGTCCTTTCATATCACCAGTATAAAAGATACAGCCTATGAAAGCCCAGATGGGGAAGGAAGGGCTTCATGTAAATCCAGCAAACATCCCCATCATTTGTATCTCATGGACTCATTCTTTTATTTTGTTTGACCCGCCCCCACGCGACTCAATGACATGTGCAAACAATCGGCTCTGTGAACGAACTCTAGAGTGATGAAGCTAAACAAAAGATAATTTTATTAACTACTTTATTTATGGCCTCTTCTGTTTGCTCGCAGCATATCGAATCCTCTCCGCAGTTTAGTCTCTCTTTCTTTTCTTTCCTCACGCAATACAAGACTTTTCCAGAGAGCCTATCCTTCTGCAGCCTCCCATATCCTCTTATTCTCACATATATACCTTGGGAAATGGTCGGCAAATAATATACATATAGTCATCCTCCAAGTTAGTCTTGCCACAGTGTCAACTGCCGCAATCTCACGTTAACCGTTCCCTGAGATCATGTTTTAGGACAAAGTAATAATCCAAACAGAACTGGTCCGATTCTTCACTAGGCCGTACTAGATCATCGAAAGGGACGAACCAAAATTGGGGCACACGTATAGAAAGTGAACACTCCACAGGCTGACTTTCAACACGCTTTAGGTCTTTCCACCAGAACCAGTTACTTTGCTTGTGTTGTATGATTTCGTCAGTGATGTCAAATGCATCGTTGAATACTCGTCCTCTGGCAGCCGACCTCCATTGATGACTTCGATAAGCTTTCCATGCTTCCGACGCTGGCTGACTTAGTTTAAGTAACACGTCCTTTTCAAGCTCTCTCATTCCAGGTTGGAATCCATACCCATCACTCGACAACAGATATTTGAGCAAATATAGGGAAACTTTCTTTCTCTCATTATCCTTTCCTATGCCATCCGTAAACAAGGACAGAATGTCAAATGGTGTCAAAAACGACTGAAGACGTTGGTGAAAAGACATCCAGTTGTCGAGAAATATATCGTGGCCATCCATGATATCGGACTTTTGACTGTTATCTACCCAGTCTAGGTGTTCCATAGGCGTATCGAAAACTTTGAGGAGAAGAAAGTTGGACGCATAATCGAACAGTTCAAGACTTTCAAAGCTCTCTTGTAAGGTGCAGCCGGAATCTCGACGCCATATGTCCATGATTTTGTTATGTAAACTGCCTGTAACATCGGATTCGTCGGATTCTGGAAGGATTGCGTGCAATTGCAGCGCTTTCGTGCCTAGGGTGCGAGCCATTACAGCGCGATAAAACCTCTCTGGAGAAACTGTCGTCCCTTCGGAGCTCTCTAGCAATGGAAAAAGGCCAGTGCCAATCTGGTATTTACAGTCTGCGTAGCAGGCCACCTGATACTTCTCTCTCTCTTCCCGAGGGAGATGTTCAGTGCTGTGATATGATAATGCGTGCCTGTACTCATTGATGTGGAAGATGTAGTTGCCTCTTCACTGATTTGCTTGCTTCCACCATAGGCGGATTCGTCGGAGATAAAGGTCGATCGTCTCTATGGACTCAGTTGTGGCCGAGAAGATGTGATCATAGTAAATGCAGTGATTAGGCAGACTTGGATCTTTGAGCGTGATATCTTCGTATTTGCCATGCATTACGTCGGCCAAGTAACATAGCGGGGCATCGTATTTATGATATTCTGAGGCACGCTGATGTATGTTTAGTATCGTACTTGCATAGCTGAAATCGGCATAGAGACAGAGAGTTGATCATACGATGACAGACCACGCAATATGATTTTTCCAGTTTGTGAAGAAGCTGTCAAGATTTTTGCAAGTTATTGCGAGGCATAAAGGTTCGTCAAGGTTTGAGAGGTTTCCGAAAATGAGCAGCAATAATTCAGGGGGTAGAGACAGAATATGTCTTCCATAAGAGTTCATTCTTTCGGCCAAAAAGAGTCAGACAGCACAAAATAGAAGCTCTCTGATGCGGTTTTGGATGCGGCAGTATAGTAGGTTATAGAGCGTGCCAGCCGAAAAGCAACTGAGAGATTCACAGGCGACGAAGGACTGATTGCCGTTTCGACCAACGTTCGGCATGTTTGCTGGGTTTGCATCGAGCCCTTCCCCATCTGGACTTTCATAGGCTGTATCTTTCATACTGGTGTTATGAAAAGACCTTGCATAATTACTGAGGTGGTAAAGAACTTGTTATTCACGCTATATCGCATCAGGATTAGATGGTCATGTGATTAGGGTTCGATAGATCATCTCAGTGTTTCTGGTATGGAAGGCAATAAAGGTCGCCACTATAGCAAATCCCTGAACACACCAACCCAACGTGGCTGGAAGGTGGAAGGTAAGATTTGCGGAGTGTGAATGCTGAGGGCTGGTAATCAAAAATGTTTATTAATCCAAGGGGTAGTCAATCCGGTCAATTAATTTCTAGACAAACAGATATTTTCTCCATCGGTCAGGCTTGACAATTCGAAGTATCTGGTCATATTTGAGATCCTATACTATTTAGGGTGTAAATTGAGTAAACACAAACAACTGTTTACTTCAAACCTCGGTTGAGCAGATTGTTCATTTCGTCGAATCTGCATACACTCCCTGCCATTAATTAATTGCCTGTTTATTATTAACCAATTTCTGTCATCCTAGAAACCTATACGGTCAAATTGCCATCGAACATCGCTGTTAGATAAGGTAGGGCTTGAAGTATCCAGGATTTACGTGTATTTCGGCGTCGATTCTCACGTTTCTATAGGTTTTTACGTACGGAGGGTGATATGCGGTGGTAGGCGTGCAACAAATTGGTAGCCGTACATTTTGCTAACTTCCCGGTCGGACCCGCAGTGTTTCAAAATACGATTTGCAGCACCCTCAATATCCAAAGGAGTCGGTGGTGTATATACTGAATTGTGGCTCCTACGGTGCCCCGTTCAAACTTACTTGCACGAAACATGGTTACACGGTCATCGGCAAAGGCACCACTTCAGGCCTATGGAAAGAAGTCTCTCGCGAGGCGCAGGTATACAGAATTCTGCGGAAGGCTCAAGATTCCGCCGTCCCTGTATTTTTGGGTAATAAACAAGCGGAATATAGTGAACGGGCAGACCGTGACACGTTCGAGGAGCATTTGAGATTACTGCAATTGTGCCTGCCAGCCAAGCGACACACAGGGCGATGCGGACGACGATCATCCTGACCCCGATACGCCGAGCCGAGATCCACGGATCTATCGGGATATCGGACGAAGACAGCCACCGTCGACCCATTCAGCACCCAAGCCGGCTACACATGGGTCGTCCTCGGCAGAGAACTATCGGTATTACTGCACGTTGAAGTGTCTACTTGGACTGATGAATGGGGGCGAGCTAGATCAGACTTGCCCCAATGTCCTCGATCATGGAGAAACGCGCCATGTCATTAATGAAAAAGCTTTCGTCAAACGGTTACAGCGTCAATTAACTGAGACCGTTAATGCAGATTGCGAGGTACTGGGTATACACGGTTCTCGAGGTGCTCTTTTGAAAGTCACGCTGTCATCGCACGGATATACTGTGCCTGCAAAATGCACCGTACCGGAATTTGCGGAACACTTTCGACATGAAGCTGCTGTATACACCAGACTTCGTTCAATCCAGGGCATATACATTCCTCTCTATCTCGGAAGCATCGACATAACTCATCCGTACAGCTACGACGGCATCGCGTATCTCAAGCACATGATGCTATTGAGTCCGGGTGGACAGCCTCTCGATCTAGCACTCAGGGAAATGAGTCAAGATTCCTTAATAGCCAAAATGAAAGAGTCGCTCTCACATATGCACCGCCTTCATGTTGTCCACAAGGACCCGGCGCCGCGGAATTGGTTTTACAATCTAGAAAGCAAAAAGGTTGTCTTTTTTGACTTTGAAAGGGCTGAAATCCTTTATTTGCGGCCCATTCTGGGAGTGATCTCACCAAATCGTCAACGAAAATGGATACCCTGTGGTGGGCTTGATAAAGCGCTGTCCGAGACCGGGTTTGCGAGAGAAATTAACAGGGCAGTGCAGGAGTTACGAGGTTGGAAAAAATGAGCGAAAATTTAATGAACGTAGTCGCAATGTGTCTAGCCATTATGCATTTGTATAGCTGCGTTATCACATAAAACATCTAAGGTAGATTATATATGAAGTGGTTGGCAGCGACCTTTCATCATTGCGTCTCTGCATTACAGCTGCACTTTGGTAGCTGCTCCATCCAACGTGGCCTGCTTCCTATCCAGCGGCAGTCCACACCAAAAGAGGAGAAAATGTCGCCCCAAGCGCCAAACTCGACTTCAAACGCCGAGACAGGATTACACGGTGAAATAGTACAGTGCCAATGTTCATTTACCTGACATCTATTTATCCTCATCGAGGAAACATTATGTCCACATTCTACCAACCTTATGACACACTAAGACACTCTGCCTATTCTGTCACTGCTCGCCAAAGTCGTCGCAGCAAAGCGTAAGTTAAGCGTTTGAAACTGTATCCGCTTTCATTTACCTTCGGACAGTCCGAGAAGTTGCTGTAGTTGATGATCCTCTCGATAGCGCTCTAAAGCGTCCGCTTTCCAAGTTTCCCAGTTTGAGTCCCCTTCGATGCCCAATATCTTCAGCAGCCCGCAAAAAAGCCCAATGAATCCGTCCCAATCGTCAAGGTCATATCCACAACAAAATTGGATTCGATGAAGAAGCCGCCCATTTCTGACTATCTCCCCAAGATCTGGATGTCCTTTCTCTTCCAAGCACTCGGCAAAATAGATTTCATCTTTTCCGATATAATCAGCCCCCTCGTAAAAATCAGCAACCGGAAGAAGCACAATGGGAGAATTGAAAGCTGCTGACTTTGAATCTGTCTGCGCCCATTCCCAGTCAATAATGCCTGTTATGTTGAATTCATTGTCAACGAGTATCTGGTCTCCCTTTTCGTCCGCATGTTTCAAGTAGAACATCCCATCGTCGAGGTGATTTTTTGAGATGGTTTTGGAGATGATTTCTAGGAGGAAACGGTGTATCAGGAAAGCATCGACGGGGCGGTTAACGTAGGATTCTTGTCGTATTATCAAATCCAATATCAATCGAATGTGTGCGTTGAAATATTCTTCTGAAGACGTATAAGGCCCAAGTATTCTCATATGGCGGTTCTCAAAGTCGGCCAAAGACTCTCGTGCAATGGGTCCAATATGAGAAGAGTTCTGCTGATCGAAAGAACCCATCATCGAGAAGGGGAAACCTTTCAATTCAATGTAGATATCCGCAAGTTGACTAGTAACTTTTTGCCTCTGCTTTGGGGAAGCAAGAGACCACCGCAAGGACTTCCCAGGCAACTTCTCCATAAGAATATAACCAACACCGACAGGGTTTGATTCGTCCGGATTGAAGTCAAAAACCGCAGGAACAGGAACTTTTGTCTTGCTCAAGAATTGCAAGGTTGAGACTTCGCTGCCCAGGATGTAATCCCGCAGCTCCGGGGTGTGGGGAAGTAGCGTTGAATCTTCGAATGCGCGCGAGCCAGCTGATTCCATCTTCAAATACAATCTCGATATGATAATTCATACCTCCCATGACTGAGCTGCGCAAAGCTCTATCGTATTGGAGACCCTGGGCCACGGAGCACGCAAGGCCATTACGGAGACTGCTAGCGCGCTGAGTGAGCGCTAATATGTCGATTTTTCCAATAAGAGTATTGATTTCTTTCTTTTCGGCCTCTTGAGCAGCAGGGCCGTAATGACACTCATCCTGTTCAGACCGAAGAAATCAGTAGCTGCTTCAATTCTCAGAATTTGAATGACAAACCTCCCAATTTGGGCATGTATGATACTCTGGCCCCAGATGTTTCACGCAAAAATGGTGATCACAAAGGACACAGGCCCCATACGTGCGAACAGAAGGGTTGTCGCAATCTTCGTAATCACAATCCCAAATTGCCATTGTTGGCAATTGAACGTGGGTAGCTTGAGAAAGCAAAACAGAGGAATGAGCCGTGCCAAATAATATGCAAAAGTACATAGACCTGTCCGATTGACACGTGTCTTTTACTGGCGCAATGACCATCGTTAACTACCGCACAGACCTTGTAGTCGTAGAAGACTAGAATTAGGTGCAATATCTGTCACAATCAGTGGTCCATGACTCGCGAGGAGCATCCGATTTACTCTTTGGCCTCGTGCTTATCAAATATGATAGCGAAACACTTTCAGCCGCGGCGCTTGGCTACCGGACTTCATAGGCCGGTGTCCCGCTTGGCAATGTGACTGATGCAGATGCAGCACCAGGCCAGCTTGATGTATCGCATGCATCAGCGGACAGCATTGCATCCGTGTTGGCAGACTGGACCTTAAATAGGAGGTTCTTTCCCGGAGTTGCTCGTGAATATCGACAAGAAGTCTTCAACTCTATTGCTTTCTTGCTGCATTTCTACTACTTTCTACTCTACCTTTTACACCAACCGCTTCACCATCAACAATTTGAAGCCCCTACTTTCACCTACTCAAGATGCCAAGCCCTGCCATCAGGTGTGTTAAGCAAGGCTGTAGTGATTGGGCTGAGAGTGGATCGAAGTTCTGCAGTGCTCATAGTATGCTCCTTTTGCCTCGATACACCTGGAACACTTCACTGATTTTACGATAGAGTGAAGATTCCAAGTTCTTCGCGCAGTATCTTGGGACGTGTGCTGAAAATCGAGCTGAAGGCAGCGAGAAATGTGTACGCTCATAATGTTGGGAAAGGGTTCTGTGTTCCTGGGGCTTGGGTGAGGTAGTTCAGCTCTGCAGAAACCCGGCGAAGGTGGTGCTGAATAAATGCCATGAATGATATTCAGGATCAAAATTGAGGCATTAAATCAACTATTCATCTCAATCAACACCGTATTGTTATTTTCGTTCAGCCTCTTGTCTGCCTGCTCAAGGTATTGGCAGGTATTTGATACTAGAATTACGTTCTTAGTTTACCAAATACCTACGCTATAACATCCACCATATACTCTAGACGGTAAATATCGGCAAAACTATATTCTGAAACTGGCTTTTCGGTTGGAGTGTGCGGAGGTGTTGGATGATGCACGTGATTGAAGTCGTAGGCGATTGGCTAATGAAGATCCATCGAAAGTTATCGCCCTCAATTTACTGATCGTTGAAAAACCGTCCATGAATATTTCACTCTTAAATAGCATCAACACGCAAATATCGATATACATTATTATGTTTCGTATAATTAGATTCCTGGCATCGGCTCAATTTATTTTGCTCTGATCCCCTGGGCTAGGAATAAGACGCAGATTTGTTTATGAGGGCCTTCAAGATTAGATGCTGACATTTACCCTAATCGGGACTAGTGGTCGATCATCAATGGAATACCATGGAATAGTGAAGATCTACGTGCAAACAAACGTCCTTCCTGCGCAGTCTTCTCCTCTATCTGTGCCAACTACACCCGACTCCAGTGCCGACCATGTGTCCAGGAAAAGACCTTGCGAGTTTCCTCGAAATCCCTAATCTGCGGGACCTTGCTATTGTTGAATATAGTGACTGGCAGCAATCACAGGTCAACGATGAAAATCTCAAGGCAGAGTTTCGTAAGGCCCGCGATGCTGCGCTTGAAGATGGACTAGACCTCATGCAAGTTCATGAGGATCAGGATCCACACTTCTTTATAAAGAATGGCGTAAAAAGAGGTATTGCTCGGCGTTTCGTTAGTGACATTAATTACTGGGTCAGACATTGCAAGTGCAATATAGATGGGCTGACTCCGGGATCCGTGTGATGAGCTCTACATATTCATATATTCATTCCAAACACATGCCGAATCATATAATATGTATACATTACTAGATTTATATTCAATGATCAAGTTTCTTCGATAGTCCAACCTGCATGTCGAAAATGACCTTTTGCGCTTTTTTCTAGTAATTGTCCCAATCTGAATGGGTATCCACACATTGAGAACTCGCTGGAGAATCACAAGCAGGAAACAAATCACTGCCACAGCCTGTAGGCGGGGGAACTCGGAGGGCCACATGTAGGGAAAAAAAACGCGAGAAGCCACTAAGATACTCCACATAGCTCCTAGATGGTAATGCTTCTGGTCGTGCCCAGGAACTCCGTGGTTTGGGCTCCGCGGGTCTTGCAATTCCACTTGTTGAACCAGAGACGTGACCATTAACAACAGAAATCTCTGTGCGCGGAGGGTTCAGCAGCCTGGTTGTCTCAGTCACACAACCTTGGTCTTCCTCCGAATCTCCGTCATGGCCTATGAGAGCACCGGACTTGGCAGAGTAGAGTAGAAAAAGAGAGACCAGAATCAATATACGGACACCGTTGGGGATCGCTTCCATGCACTCCCAGAAGGTGATCCTTTGGTGCATCGCGCCTCCGTTGGGGTCTCCGACTACTGGCTCATAATGTTCTGAGTTGTAAATTGAGAGGGAGGTTGTAAGAATGATGAGCTCGGTAGGAATGGCGAAGGACCAACATGTACGTTGAGCGGCCGTCGGGGACGGGGTGGTATCGAGTATGCTGACAAGGATAACTGTGTAGGCAAAAATAGAGCCGACGATATAAATCTGCGGTTGTTAGGATTTAACACATAACAATGTTGAACGAAGCACATAGAGACGCACCACTGCAGACTGCCCGCGCCACCAACACTCGGAGCGCGCCATTAACACATGGGTAGTATATATCGTCGCATTTGCAAGGAACGTCACAAGCACACCAGCTGAGAGCCAGTTGAAGCATTGTTTGACGCTGCGGGAGAAAGGCTGAATCTGTCTGAAAGCCATCGGGTTCCGGATCTGCCTGGAAACCTGGCTATCTTTGTTCTGCGGGTCTTTTTGTTCGGTCTTGCTCTTGACGAACACTTGGATTATATAGACCACGGCGAATGACAGCATGAGGAAAACTGGATAGCATGCAAGGAGATAATCTAACAGGGTTTGGGGATTCACAATAGTGGCTCGTTCAAGATCAGAATAAAGTCTTCTCACGCGATTGCCTTGAGCCATTTGTAGCAGATTTTTTATTTTCAACGATGGCCACGGAATCTCTGACGTACAACAAAGGAACTAATGCAGATTTCGGTGAATGGTTAGCAATCTGATAATTTCAATATTTCAAAGCGAAAGGTGACACGAGAGATGTGAGATAATACCTGCCTGTTGTGATGTTGTCTCTGTGTACGACAGGGAGGGGATTCTCAAATATAAGCGTTGTGGATGAGTATCGAAGTATGGAGATGCAATTAATCTTAATAGGCTAACCTACTCCCATATAAATGTTACTTATATACAAGGCTCAAACAGGGGGCGGAACAGGTCTATCATCCAGAGACCGAGAGCAGGTATTTGCTATACCGCGCTAGAGTATGTACAGCGCCTCTAGACCTCTGTTCCAGCTCCAGTCCTGCATTTTGTGGAGACAACGGCTGGGTTGATAGGTCATGTTCCAGATTTTCACGAGTTCGAAGCCTCTTTGATCGACTACCACGTACCTGGAGGCTCCGTACGCATTGCATCATTGTGTAAAACATTAGATTTGTAACATAATCCCAGAGATCACTTGGGCAGGTAACGAGGCAGCGTTATTTCGAAATTATCCTACACCCAAGGCCCTCTATCATGTGATCTTCCATGAAGAAACATGCAAATTTTGAATCAGCATCACCACGCCCGGTCTCAAGTAAAAGCTTCACAACCGCTTCATGGCCGTGCTGAATAGCTGCGTGCAGGGGTATTTTGCCGTTGGAGTCACTGCAGTTGGCATCAACATGTTCGGTTTCAAGTAAGATTTTCACCACAGACTCGTAGCCCTCGCACGCGGCCCAGAATAGTGATATCCTGTCGTGGTTGTGAATATCAGTAACCCCAAAATGAGCTGAGCTGATCTCACCTTGTTTGTACTAGTACGAATCGCAGAGAAAGGGGATTGAATACATATTTATTATTATCAGGAGGCGTAGAGGGAGTGCTCGCCAAACCGCACTAAAGTATGCACCTCGCGTCCAGACTTCTGATTTCGCTCCAGCCCTGCATTTTGGAGCCAATAGCTTTGCTATCTCGGGGTCCTTGACACACACGAAAGATATTCCCAATGAGAATTGGAAGGCCATGCTGCATGTTTCCCCATCCAATGAGCTTATGCATCAGTGGATCACTCAGCCCCTAGGAACAACATGCTAGGCTTCTTGACCGCACCCAAGCCCCACCTCTCAACATCGAAAACCGTCTCCATAATATGCCTAAGGTGTTTCCATTCGATACGAAGTATCATTGTTTGTGCCGGGGGGCCCGGGAAGTGAATCTGACGTATTCCTCCTGATGTCCACCCACCTCCATGGCCATCTCCACTTCAGGGTAGCGGCTTCATTTTGCAAGGTTTTCTCCACTGCTGATGAGCGCCAAAGCACCGAAAGTCAGCCTCATATGCAATGCCCATCTGGTAGTCGGTGAATGTGCATGCAAGCCTGAGCTTAGATCAAAGGCTCAGAATTCTAGCCCGCAATTCCGGAAGGTGGAAACTAAAGTCTTTGGTACACTTCAGGATTCATATCCTAGCAAGCACTACATTGGAACATTCGGTGGCCCACAGTGCCTTGCCGCACATCTGGATCTCCTTTCACTGCGCTGTATGGTATTATGGGGAAGGGGATCGGCATTACATTCCCTTCCCTGTAAGAAAACTGGAGTAGCACAGCTAATCTTATTACCATTCTGAATTACCGCTAATGCATTCAAGGGTTTAGTTGTCACATTCCAAGCTTGATTTTCATGATTCGGTGTACGGTTTTGTAGAACAGTGGAGAGTGGTTCTGGCCAGGCGATGTGATAGCTCATGGGTGATATCGGGAGCGGGAGCAAGAAACATTAGTTCTAATTATGGGCTGTGAGTCATCTTATTTATCGCAATGTGATTTTCTTAATACATCAATACAGCTGGAACCTACTATGGGTTAAAGGCCCGAATTCCCAACCTTTGTCAATCCAGCTCTCAAAATCCCTCCACACATTACTTTGGCTCAAATCGTGTTATCAAGGTTTGTCTCTTTGCCTCATACCAAATGGGTTGGCAGATAATTCTAACACTGGTCACATAGTGGCTTAGGTCATTGTCCGCGCCGTTCATAAACATGGTCAACGGTTTTTTTCTTCTCGTCACCCCATACGGAACTTGTCGGGTTCCAGAAAGTCTTCGAAAGTTTAATGTGCCATTGGAGCTGTTTCTTCAAAGCTTTCAAACGGAGCTTAATGCCCCGGAAAATCTCGATCAAGTAACCGGAATCAGTGTGAGGGCCTGGCTTTGCGACTGGAAGGAAGGGAAAGTAGGGGTGCTTTTGGGGAAACGCGCCGCAGATGACTCGTCACCAAATTTCTACGAAGCATTTGGTGGAAAATGTGACCCAAAGGAAACAGTACTGGATTCTTTGATCCGCGAGTTCTGGGAAGAGACCAAGCTGGAAATTTCGGTTATACATGGCGAGGTGCCCGAGGTCGATGTTTTTTGTACCCCGAAAAGCAAGCGATGGATTGCTCAAATTCACTTCCTGGTCTCAGCCAAACCGAGCTGCGGCAATGGGTTCTGCATCAAGTTGGATCCTAAAGAACATCAAAGTTTCATTTGGGCCATTGGCAAGCCTGCTGCACTAGGGACTCTACTGATCACCCAAGGCTCTAAAAGTCATTTTGAGTCAGCAGTTGCAATTTTCCAAAGGGAGATGCCTTGTCCAAGCGGGCAAAAGCCCTGAGAAGATGTTTGGAATGATGGGGTATGACCGGGTCTTGATCGGTGGGGAATTGATGAAGATCCTGGGTGGGCCATTACCTCATTGAATCTTAGTCAGACTAATTGGCCATACTAAATGGTATATGGTCACATTCCCGCACATCGTCGCTGTATTTTACTGTAGTTCAAGCATCAATTCTAATGGTTAGACCGTGCGCGCCACAGGATAGCGCACATTTATGCGGCCAAAACATGGGAAGACTTTACACAAGCTAGATGAAGATAGATACGGTCTCCATGGAGCCATCATGGAAAAGATGGACATAGCGGAACCTCGAGGAAAGAGCCTGGAAATGAAAGAAGGTGGTTCTTACTGGGCTCTCTTATGTGATCTCTCTAGGCAACTCCTGATTACGATTTCAAATCTTTGAGTCGGTATGACTTCATTCCGATATGTGTTCCTCTCAACTTTCGGCTCGCCTTGAAAGCTTATGACTGTCCAAAAAGCAACTTCTTAAGCTCTGCTGACATACTCCCCGGTCTTGGCCAACTACAAACGTCACCGCTTCCTCTGTTTCAATATACTTCCTTGCGTTCCTGTTTACCCAAAGACAAAAAACAACAGTAGGTACGGGGTCTGATTGGCTACAATTGACAAGGGCTCGCTGCAGCCAAGGCACAGGCTCGTGTAGTATTCGATCATCCTATTGACTATACCTCTAGAAAGGTATGAGAACAAAGAGCCAATTTATGGTTGCTCTGCTCAGGTCTCACCGCAAATGTACGTAAACAGGTCAATAGAAGAAAAGAACCAGAACCAGAATAAGCACGAGGCCAACAGCAAAATAAATAAATAGACAAAAAGAATGAAAATCGAAGAAAAAAATCACAGAACAAAGCTAAAGACCGGAATATAAATCACTTCAAATCAAACAAAACCCAAATATTTCAAAAAAAACGAAGCAGCAAACAGACCCTGTTTGTACCGTCACCTGTCAAGATGATACCCAGGTTCTTATACCACAGTAAACAAATATAAATAAAAAAAGAAGAGAGCAACAACAACTCCCCTGGCAAAGTCTTATGATAAGCCCTAAGTTTGTTGACCAGTGAGATCACTCATATGTTCGTTAATACCTATATGTTACACACAGCTAACTGGTCACAGTTATGTTAGATAGAATCGGGAAATACTTCTCTGGTTTCCTGCAGACTTCCAACCTCAACGATCTGTCTCTCAACCTTTCCGTTGCCTAACAGGCCTTACTGCGGGATGAGTCCTGTAGAGGGTATCGAGGAACGATGCCAGGTAGTGCGCCGAATAGATCTATACCGAGGTATTGGTCTAGTCGTAGTGTGTGTCAAGTTATAATCAAGTAAAGAGTCTCTGAAGTTCCAAAGGTATTCACAAGTAACAATGTGTAATTGAAGACGAAGAACTAAACTAAGTACATGAAATGAGTGTCCTTATATATCCTTCGTTCCTACTCCTAGATCTACCCCGGGGGTATATCTGGGAGTCGCCGTATACTCCTCCGTATACTCCTGGAGTCGATACGGGAGTCACGGTCACGTGTTGCCTTTTACCCAGAATGGCAACTTGCGGTGCAGGGGTTTGTTGTTACGGAGAACAACCTATGTACCTGATTTCCTCTGCAAGTGGGTCTTGATCAGGGTGGATCATGCTCTTGCTCACTGAGCATGATCGTGGTTTCTCTTTTCCTGATATCCTGGGGATGCCTGGGTATTGGATGTTGCACGTGATCTGGATGACAGATAGATCGGTTGGCTCTCGGTGGCCCATCAGTAAGTTGCTGTCCCGCATATAATTGGTGACTAGCATGTCCGTAACACTATACCCATACCCATGCCCCATTTTAACGCCGTCCTCGAGTCAAAACATTCGGGACAAGAAACTCACACCCTATCAGTCAATTAGACGGTGCGGGAGATAGCATCTCGTTAGGATGTGGGTGGCCCAGCGATCCCGTGCAGAAAGACATGGATTTCTGGCGGATGGAGGCCATGCTGGGCAGCTGGGCATGGCGATGAGACATGTCATGCACGTGCGATACCATGGGAATCTGGCAGTTCATTAACGGCTGGGGCATACCCTGACTAGATGCCTGTGTAGCGTAGTCGACAGGGCTGAAGATGTTCTGGCGGAAAGACGGTGTCCAGGTATCGTAGTGACCACTTACGCCTAGAGTGAAGTTTGGGTAGGTGTTGTGAGCGGAGTCGTCGAAAGCTGAGACCGAGACGTCGTGGGGGCTGATGTTCTCTGCTGCCATGGGAGTGCTGAGCATGGACTGCGACAATGAATCGGAACATTGGGGAGGTGTGGCGTAGTAGGGGCGACCTTGGCGGGCGGGATTTTCGAAGTTGAGAGGCTCCGCCATGAGGAACCTGCCTGGGAGGGAGCAGTCTGATGGGATATTGTTGATAGGTGTGGTTAAGGAGGTAGATGCTTGCTCGAATGATGAGGTGGGGTTCATTAATACATGGCTGATGTGCTCGGGCTTCATGATAGCCACTGAGGTGGCGGAGTCGTCTTCTTCATCACCCTTAAGATTATGGCTGCGGATCATGGTGTAGACGACCGTGTCGGCGCTGATTTCACCTCTTTCGAAACGCTCCTCCATCCTACGGACCTGGAGGATCTCGTGAATGATCTCGATATGGGATGGGTGCTTCAAGCTCCGCTTGGTGTCACCAGCAACATCCATAAGCTTATCGGCAGTAATGCCGTAAGAGCCGAGCTTGCGGATAATGTGAATCAAGAGCTTAATGCGGTCTGTTGAAAATAAAGTAAGAAAGTAGATCAATAACCAAGGCCGTAGGTAAATCATACGCTCTTTTCTCAAGTGGTCGGGCTCCTTGTGCATAACACCAGAAGGCCACCACTCGGGCCTGGTTTTTTCTGGGTCACCAGTAGTACCGGGGGCAGATCCACCGTTGTAAGGGTGTCGGACCTGCTTCCGAGGCTCGATGAATTTGATGAATGCCTTGGCAACCACGCGGCAGTTCAGCTGTAGGAAGTGCTTTAAGGCACCTTCATAGTAGCCCGTGACCTTTTGGGCATTTCCAATACAGAGAGGAGCCATTTCGGTAGACTCGCTAGGGGCGTTCTCGCTATTAGCGTCCTGCCCAGTCAGGCGGTCGTAGCAGACAGAAAGAGCAGTAGTGTTGCCCTTGCGACGTCTCACCCGATGGGGAGTTGTATCCATTGTCTCTGCATATTGGTATTAGCATATATGATTAGACTTAGGGGCTGGAACCATGACGTACGGTAATCAGAGGCATAATAGCCGATATATTTACCCAGAATCTCGAGGAAGTTCCGACGGACTTCTGGGGTGAATATAGTGTAACTTTGCTCTTGAATAGAAGATGATTCATCAACCCTAAGCTTGCCATTACAGTCAAGATAAATCATGGCAAAGTGAGCACAGGGAGGGCTGAATGATGAGCGGGAGTTGGCCATCATTGGCTAAATCGGGTGTCAGTAAGAGGGAACCCAAATTTCTCTTACAGAACAACATACAGGAACATCACCCCGTTCTGGGAGGCCTTCGAGAGCCGAGGCAGACCTCTTCATGGCTCCGCTTGTTGGTTTACTGTAAACCCTCGTGGCGGATAAGGCGGTGGGGACGCAATCGTCTCAAGAAGAATGCTACTGCACGCCCAGGAGGCGTACTGTTCTCTTTACAGATAGTGTTACTCGAGAGAGGGAGTTCCAACTCTTGCGAAGAAGCTGGTACCAATGCTGTGGATTTACAGTCAGCCAACTGCTTCTAAGCACCTTCGGCAGCACCAGTCCGTCCCCGGGAGAGGGTATTCATGAACACCCAACGGCGGAAAGGCCATTCCTCCTCCGGTATGAGAACCAGTAGGACAAACGCTGGTATTCCGACAACCGAGATCTAACAGAACCGGAAGAAGATTGGCAGGATGTACTCACACAGTTGGAGTTGACAATGTGCAGGTGTCTCAATGGAGATAGAAAGCGGATAACCGCAGCGCAGTAACAGTTCGTGACCGGGATGCAGGAACGAAAGGAAGCCTCCACTTTTTGTGTTCCCAAGTAAACGAAAGGTGATACTTGGGGCTGGGAAAGTTGAGAATGAAATATCTTGAGTCAAGCTGAGGATGTATAAAAACCAAAAAGAATAAGAAGGGGATATGCCAGCCTTTTTCAGTTATAGGCTTAAAAGTGAGAATGACCAAAGGACAAATTTTAAAAATACGACCATCAATTCAGCATGAATGATCCAAAATCCGAATCCCTCTTTGATTGTATACATGCAGCAAAATTAGCGCATTTTCAAAGGTACATGCAGTAGACTTTGGGACCCGATCCAGGATCCCTGTTCCACTATTTGTAGATTAAAGGTATATTTATAACAATATTTTGTTCTCGATCTTCGGATGTCAGCAACAAAGTGCCCCGGCACTAGCAACCAAGTCCTGGAACACAAACAATGCTACTTACGTAGGCGGAAATAAGTTCTAGGAGCTTTGGTTTTGTTTTTACCCTGAGGCTGTATGGACCAATGACAGACGCGCCTAGGAGCTGATGATACGTACCTAAACAACAGCCGCATCCCCACAGATTTATTCCTTCCATCTCCTCCATTTCACTGCACCTACTCTGTTTTGCTGCATTTCTCCACTCCGCTGCACTCACTACTCCTCCCTCCACCAACTCGCGCTCGGCTTCGCTTGATTTCTCCTCCAACTATTTCATTTTATCCACTTCTCTCCACCCCTTCATTTTGCTGCTCTCACTCCTATTTCCTCCACCCACTGCTCAGCCCCGCTTGATTTCTCCATCTACTCGTTTTTCCTTTTTCCTGGACATTTACTCCGTTTACTCCCTTATTTGTCGTGGCGCTGTAGTCAATGATGCTTCCTCCCTCTTCGTGTAGTTTGTACGAGATATGCAGTGTTTTTTGATGCCCAACAATCTCCGGCAAAAAGCCCCATTGATGTCATTAATTCATTTTGGTCTCGCTTGGTCAGCGATTGGGAAGATTGGGAAGATTGGGGAGATTGGGGAGATTGGGAAGATTGGGAAGATTGGGAAGATTGGGGAGATTGGGAAGATTGGGGAGATTGGGAAGATTGGGGAGATTGGGGAGAAGAGCAGCAAAATGGAGGGGGTGGAGGAAAGTGGAGTGACAAGGGACGCAGCAAAATGGAGTGAATGCAGTTGACGGAAGGGGTGCAAGACCATGATGCTTTTCTTGATTGTCTTGTAACTAATCGTGCTGGGCTATTTGAGTGGGCTCAGACCACTGAGTGATCCAACTGAGCAAGTCTTTACATGTCTGTCTATAAAAAAACATCGACACAGAAGCAGTACCCTTCGGTAACATCCTACCTTTCTTAGCACAAAGATTCCACACGGTAGTATATCAATCGGTTGCGCCTGAGCCGCCAACGCCTTCTCTTTTCCTTCATGATATGCTTTTTTCGAGCCATTTCTCGCCGGTGATGGCTTCTCCCCCTCCCTGGCAAATTTGTGTACTTTTCATCTTGTTCAAGGAGCGCTTTGCCTTCCACAAGAGCGGTGTAAGTTCATTTTGGAACGGACAGCTTCCTATTCTTATATATTAAAGAGATATTCAAGGATCGTCCAGCTGTTTGATGAGAAACTCACCATCGCAATTTTTAATCCAATGCCAAGACACCATAAGGGTTGTATAATCTGTGATTTTC
Source organism: Penicillium soppii (assembly GCF_028829465.1). Taxonomy (NCBI): domain Eukaryota; kingdom Fungi; phylum Ascomycota; class Eurotiomycetes; order Eurotiales; family Aspergillaceae; genus Penicillium; species Penicillium soppii. Next base: position 4,403,391 of record NW_026643235.1, on the reverse strand, counting down.
TCATCGATAGATTTCAGAGGCTGGTCAATCTTGCCGCCCACAATTATATTGTCAAGTGAGCCCAGTTGTTCAATATTCGAGATATGACAACGGTCGACAAGCTTGTGTGAATCTTCTGGAGGGTAGCCCAGAGCCTTCGTGATCCAATGAACGCGTAGGCCATTTGGTGTCAGTGACAAAGGGATACGTCCACTCATCTGTTTCGGTGGGATCGCATAGTCTTTTAAGATAAAATATACAGAGGGTGGGTTTTCGCGAAGTTGCACTCTGGTCATATTGGCAGAAAAGGCAAAAAAAGCACTTCAAATGTGAGGCTGTGGACTGCTTTAGAAGGGATCAACGCTGACGGATGTCAATCGGAGAAAGAAGCGGGTGAAACTCTTTATGTAATGGTCCCTCGCCCTTGAATTTCCAAAGACCGCGAAGCTGGCCTATACATAAGTTTTGAGTTAATGTATCCAATGATATTTTTAGACACAAGAGGTTTTTAGCAGCCTACACGATCTAGCTCCTAGGAGCCCCAGCGGAACGTCTTGAACCCCTGTCTTGCCATCCGTGAGCTGTGTGATACAGCCTGCAGGACAGCAGGCACATTTCAGGCTTAAAAAACAGGGATGTCCAAATTGACACCCAGCAAAGAATACTGCAGAAATGATATTCCAGCTTCGAAGGCTAACTTTGCCTCAAAAAGTTGCCAAATTGCATCTTGATTTTCGTTAATCGTTGCATAGGCATTGCAATCCGCGGAATAGATATCATTGAGTGTGACTCGGAAAATCGGCCACCCGGAGCCACCTGGTTGGGGAACAGGCCCTGGAAGGTCCGCAAGATTTTCCCAATTAGAGTACTTTGGTGGGTCAATCACTATATCGCGCTATCACGCAGAGGCCAGGGCGATTTCCGAGAACGGGGCTCTCCCTGATTCTCAAACTCAGCCTTCCGGCCGTACGGGTAGCATTCCCATTCTTCCTGTGAAAATCAGGCTTCAGATAACAGACTTTCTCTTGGCATCGGACAGGTTGGGTCACGAGCCAAATAACGCCCCAGTGTTCTGACTTGGCTAATACTGGCCAGCTTTCTGGTAGGTCACATCATCTGATCAGCTATTTGGCCGAAGGAAGGTTTGAGTCCTGCCCTAGTACCTTCGGCTGTCCTGTTTAGGGCAGGAGGAATTTACAATCAATTCACTGTCTCCCACCGGATCCACGGTGATCTGTATCTTAAATTGTTTGTAGAACAGTGGAGAGTGGTTCTGGCCAGGCAATATGATAGCTCATGGATGATATCTGGAGCGGGAGCAAGAAGCATTAGTTCTAATTATGGGCTGTGAGTCATCTTATTTTATGCAATGTGATTTTCTTAATCCATCCATACAGCTGGAAGCTGCTAGGGGTTCGGGGACAAATTGGGGTATTTTGGAAAGTGGCGGGACCAGGAGTATAGGGACGCCCAGATTGATCGATAAATATGGTGACAATGCAGCCGGAAGGTGGAGTTGTTTGCAAAATCTCGCTGAAAAAAATCATGCCTAAAACTGTTTTTGATCTTCAAGCTTTGTATACTAGCGCCTGATCTACATAAGACTTTTGAATCTCAAGCACAAATTTGGACATGGTGGTAGTCTAGGCTTCGATAGCTCTCATCTTGCCTGGTATTTTGCTATGTCTTGCGGTATTTGGGGCTGTAGATCAAGCTCATCATCAAACATTGGCAAGAGAGCAGCTCATACTATTTACCGTGGAGACACATATTTAAAGCCCACGAAGCTTGCGTGGCATCTTTAAGTCTATACTACCTTCCTATAACTTTCCGCCCTGCACACTACACTGTAAGGCTTACTCAACCAATCCCATTCCACAGTCTTATGCTAATCTGAAAGAATACTCTTGAAAACATAGAAGTTCTGTGTGGTGTTCAATATTCTACCTGTGATATCAAGTTCCGCACGGTGAGTCTGGCCCAAATATTGTTCTTTCACTCTCTAGAACTTCTTCCTAATTTGAAAGAACTCTAAGATTCCGCATCATGTGTACAGCCTTATACTACATTTGGTTATGCTGCAAGGGGCGGAAAGAAAAAGTTGGCTGGCAGCGATGTTTGAATAAGCCCTGTAAAGGAAAGAAAAAAAGGACACAAACTGTTCAGTCACTCTGCGATGGCTGCAAGAGCAAGAAAAGTCAAGAAACTGAGGCATGAAGTTTGATTGAGACTGAATAAATACAAGTTTCAAACTCATTTTATTCAGCGGGATGGACATTACGGCTATTAATCGCTGTGAACCTAGCCAGAGGTTTTGGCGTGATTCCAACATGATGGCGCCGATTGCCCAGCGTGAGTTAATGGTCGATGCGGTATTGTAGAAGAGCCCAACAGGAAAGTCTCACTAGCTACAGCAATGAAATGCAACATCTACAGGTTTCCTCAAATTGCAACTGCTTCTGTGGCGTTGGGTAGTCGCGGGAGCAGCGCCTGTGCGTCGGACCATTTGTAGTCGTATCTCAGCCATGCACTTATTGTTTCTAATTCTTATCCTGCCACTGATTGGCATTAAAAGCGGGCCAATGCCTCGTTTTTCACTGTATGAAAAACAAACACGCTGACCTACCGCTCAGATATGGAGACTAAAAGTTTCCCATCTAATTCAGCCATACCTCCGCCTCACCATATTTCCTGTCCCCCCTCAGCGGGTGCTGGCTCTCAATTCATGCTTAATCCAAATGCTCCCAACCATGCGATATACCCTCCCTCGTCATTCAATTTTACCAGTACTTCTATAAGAATACTGCAGAAATGATATTCCAGCTTTATAGGCTAATTTTGCCTCAAAATTGCATCTTAATTTTATTAATTGCATAGGCATTGCAATCCACGGAATAGATACTATTGAGTGCACCTCGTAATCTACTCTCTGATTAAATTTTGCTGTGTGAACAATCTAATTATGCACCCGGCCAGGAAAGTGACTGAGTCCGCTTCCTGCGGAGCTCACGTGCGTTGCTATCTCCACTTTTGCTTAGTTGTTAGCCAATAATAGGCAACAACTTCTCCTCGCTGAACCTGTTCACCAGCGAAGACTAGCCTACAGATATTGGATAATTCATCGTGATGCCTATACAACATAGCAGCAGTATCCCCTGATCAGATATTTGTAACCAGATGCAACGTACAATAGCAGCGGATATGCCGACTGGAGGGCATGCAAACGGATCCACATCCAGCTTGGTTTCCCTTTTTGTCCAGCCCAAGGCTTCGAGTGTGAATCAACCTACAGCTACAGTAGCAGTCAGAGCCACCGCCCACAAGATGTTGAAGCATTTCATGATTGCCATAAGTATGGGCATAGCAAGCTATTGATCCCGGATGTTACATAAAATGGAGGATTGGAATCAGACAGGCGATTGGGATAAGACGGGGGGCAAATCAGCGCAAGCTTTCTCCTGCATGAGATACCAGATGTGTTCATTGGCCAAAATTGACTGCCCCACCAGCTTTAGTGACATGGTGTTTGGAAAGAACATGCAAGAAAACAAGAATGCCGATCAGGGAACTATGACCGGCATGGAAAGACAAAAAATGTACCCATCAATCTAGACCGATATCTACAGACACACGGATTCCCAGCCTTCATCGCGCCGATTTGCATGCCTGTATGGGGCAACTGAATGTAATTTTTATATTGGCACATATCGCGATAACATTGACAAATTCAACAGCTCGGAGGTCTGAGTTGGACGAAAATGTGTAATTACTAAAAAGTAGCTTCTACGGCTCATCCAACTTATTTGACAACCTCTAATACGCCGTAAAAATTTCACTCAGCGCCCAATGTCGCCCAATTCATCCTTACCCCCGAGTAATCCCCAAAACAACGTGCAATATCTCGACGGACTTCCTCCATTAAGTTGTATTTGCCATTCCAGCAACCAGAAATGACGGACGCGAAGGCCAGAGTATCCACAGGTGGGAATTTCTGCTCTGAAAACAACCCCTCAACAACCGCCACTAGCTTTCCCATATCCAGCGATCTTTCCAGCTCGCTGTAGGGGACGCGCCCTGTTTCAAGCTCGAAAAGCATTGACCCAAAAGCAAATATATCTGTGCAGATTCCGATTTCATTACCAGGCTGGAAGCTACACCATTCATAGCAGACTAAAGGCGCTTCGCCATCGATACCAGAGCCAGCGAAGTCAATAAACTTGACATGATTGGCATTATCCACGATGATGTTGTGACAGCCAACGTCTGCATGAATGATCACCTTACTATGAATATATGCAAGACCATCCGCGGCTTCCAGCGCCCACTGAACCTTCATGGCCCAAGGAATGGCAGACTCGCTGACACTCTGTAGCATGGCCCGAAGACAAGTTCCACGTTCCAACAAGAGACCTTCCTCGGTCACTTCGCAAGATGCAATGTGCTCGTGGCACCCAAGTCGCTCATAACAGCGAATTTCAATATTGTAAGCTTGACGTTCGAAATCCCCTGATGAGGGACGGACTTTGATAACGATATTTTCGTCGACAGCATGGATTACCGAGACTGTACCAGCCGCAATGAAGGAATCAGCTCGGCGCAAGCTTGAAGAGGAATTCATTTGGAGGAAAAATGGCTGAATTTTCGAGAGGAAATGTTCTAGGGGGAGAGAAGGGTGAGTTGCTAACGGTACAAACGGCCACCAGATTGAGACACAGGGATAGCTATGGTCACGTGCCGTTATAAGTTCTCAAATCCACTAGTTGCTAGACTTCGTCATATTGCTTTTTTGGATATCCATGGGTTGACCCATGACCCGCCAAAGACCCATGAGCCTGTAATAACAGAAATTTCTGATGTAATACAGCCTATGCTACATAGAAAACCGTGTAAGATCGTGCATACTACTGTTATTTGGTCGACCCGACCCGCGATTTTGGGAAGTCCAGATCCCAGACCCAACACTTCCCAAGAGATAAAATGACAGTATTAATAATTGCATGATTGACGGTTAGATAAATCGAGGCATCACGTATGTAACTGCTGAAATAAGTAATATACTCGCGAAATTACATTGGCCAAAAAGCAAAACGGAGTGATTTGATAGATAGGGTACTCGCTCTGCAAAGCTGGACGAAAATGAGACAAATCGTTTCTTGAACTGTACACCCCTAAAAATGAGTTGACTAGTTACTAGATTATCTTCAGCTGTAGCTAGTGCTTTGAAGGTGGATTCCAATTTCCAACTCCACATTCTCACTCAAAGCTCATTCCCAAGGCTGCCTAGCGTATTCGGCTATCTAATCGATTGAATGCTGTTTCCATCAATAATGCTCCCCATGACAATCATGAAGTAGTACTTACAGATTCATAAGTCACAGTGCCAGTGGACATGCCTGAATCCCGACAGTATGGGCAAGGGCCAGCACGAGTACTACTTCCGAAGATCCCAAGAGTTGGATCATGAAGAGCATCCTCGCAGTATTTCCCTGTTTTCTTTGCCTTGTCGCATTTTTTATAATAACGTTTCTCGATCGTATGTTTGTTTGCTCGGGGGCAAAGGCGGTAGGTTACTGTGGCAGTCGTATAGCTACACATTTTGAAGCGAATTGATGCACGGAAGTATTGGAGTAGAAAGATGAGAAAGTGAGACGTCAAAAGCCCGGGAGCGATCACTGGAATGACCTAAACTGATGTTTTTTTACAATCTCAACTCTTCAACATGCCTACCTTATGTAGCAGCTTACTCGCACGGCCCTTGTTTTCTGTGCACCTAGTTTCACAGTATCAAAAGCTTCTGCTCTACGTACATCGCATACGCAGTCTGGTGCTAGCGGAGCACGTACCGCCCCGGATCGTAGAAGAAAGAGAGACATCGACGAAATCATAGGTACTGACAGATAGCTGGACATTGAGAGGTTCCATGAGTTTGAGACATTGGCTACATCGATTCCTTGTCATTTGTAGCCAATCAAACTGGTAGGCGTGTACTAATTTTACTTTACTTAAGCGGTGATATATCATAGGAATTGGTATCATTCTAAGGCTGCATATATTGGCCAATGACTCATGGTCACACACGCACGGTTCTCTTGAACAGTCTAACAATCTCACCTATTGGCAAACGCCTTCAGTGGACATGATTGTGGTGTTTCGGATGAAAAGGTACGAATCTGGGCAGAGTTATACCGAGACTGCATAGTCGGCTAGTATGGACCAATACAGACCCGCCTAATAAGAATATTGGCCTGCGCAAAAGAGGGAAGGCGCCATATTAACATGAGAGACTGAGAAGCAATAGGATGATCGAAAATCACACGAGCCTGTGCCTTCGGCTGCAGCAAGCTCTTGCCAATGGTAGCCAATCAAACAAGTACGCGTCAGAGAATAAAAAATGCCCTGTTACGTAGGCGGAGATGTATCCCAGGAGCATTGGTATCATCCCAACACTGCATTTGATTGACCAATCACTCATCGAACTACATCATGGGCCGTGCTTATGTAAGTGGGTATGTAGCCGCTAGCACTCTCCTGTCTTCTCATTCTTCCCAATCTTCCCAATCTTCTCAATCTTCTCAATCTTCTCAATCTTCTCAATCTTCTCAATCTTCTCAATCTTCTCAATCTTCTCAATCTTCTCAATCTTCTCAATCTTCTCAATCTTCTCAATCTTCTCAATCTTCTCAATCTTCTCAATCTTCTCAATCTTCTCAATCTTCTCAATCTTCTCAATCTTCTCAATCTTCTCAATCTTCTCAATCTTCTCAATCTTCTCAATCTTCTCAATCTTCTCAATCTTCTCAATCTTCTCAATCTTCTCAATCTTCTCAATCTTCTCAATCTTCTCAATCTTCTCAATCTTCTCAATCTTCTCAATCTTCTCAATCTTCTCAATCTTCTCAATCTTCTCAATCTTCTCAATCTTCTCAATCTTCTCAATCTTCTCAATCTTCTCAATCTTCTCAATCTTCTCAATCTTCTCAATCTTCTCAATCTTCTCAATCTTCTCAATCTTCTCAATCTTCTCAATCTTCTCAATCTTCTCAATCTTCTCAATCTTCTCAATCTTCTCAATCTTCTCAATCTTCTCAATCTTCCTTCCATTGCTTCCAGCCCGGCCGTTTTCGAACCCCGCGGCTTTTTTTGACTATATGCCTTTTATCTGACGTCATGCTGTCGACACCACGTGAACTAAGTCCCGTATATGAAACATGGGAGGAGATTAATAGGAGTCAAACAATTTCGGGATCCTGTTTCGAAATTATTGGCGAGCGCTTGAACATAGCCTTCACAGTACCGGAAAAAAAAAACGCAGAAGCAGTCAAGGCCAGAAACCCAATTACAAGTCGGCACACCAACGGAAGAAGGCTCGGAATATCTACTTGGAAGTCTTTGAGACAGACGTGCATATCTTCATACCTTTCATTCTTACTATCTCTCCGAGGGCTTGCGAGGGCTTCCGTATCTCAACATTTTATCAGCATCACGAGAAGAAAACAAAAATACAATTCAACGTCGAAACTTTGGCGCTCCTTTGGAGAGCAGCGAGGCAGTATGGGTGCGATAAGACTGTACATTTCAGAAAGCTCATGCAGTTGTTGCACACGCAAATGCCGCCGCCAGTGACGGGAGCTGAAGGCAAAGAATCCGAACATTGGTCCTTACGGCTGTCTGGTTTTGCCAAAATTCGGAGTGTGTTCGGTGATGTCATTTTTAATGCAGTTCGAATTTCTCCAACGGAAGTTGAAACGGGAGCGGGAACTCGATTCTTGGAAACTACTACAAATGTCAGGACGCGAATGCCTCGTCAACAACCTCAAGATGCAGTCATTTCCCTTCATGTTGGCCAGGCGAATGAGCTCGCCAATATGTTATTTCCAAATGGGAGTCAAAAGATTGCCTCTGCTCTTTCGACATATTCCCCGATTATGCCTTTGACAAGTTCTTCACAGTCTACCATGGGCTCAGAGGGTCTAGATTCAGAATCGTCAGAAATAGGTGAGAAGGACAAATGTATAACCTACTGCAATGACTAATGGTAGCTCGAAACAGATTATGGGTATTTCACTTTACGAGGAGCGTCTGTCGCAGCTTTTCCTTCAATCTTCAGTACTGAAATCTGCAGGGGTATAGATGACAGCCAGCTGAGAAATTGGGAGAGAGAGCAGTTGCTTGTTGATACGACAGACTGTGTCACAATGCAGGTATGGAGGGGACGCCCTCAATTCGGAGTTATCCGACTGCGGATTGGAAACAATGCAGGTTCAGATATAGCAAATGTACTATATGAATAGATCCCTAACCTGGCATGTCTGGAAATTTAAGAAATGACTCTTACCCTACCGCCTCTTATGTATGCCGAAACTAGGGGAGGCAGGGTAAGTTCTCCACTAGTAGACAAAGTTATATTTTTATTGTCATCAGATACCATTTTGTCTCCTTTCATGTCAAGAACCAAGCTTGTTCCCTCAGCGTCTCGAAATGTCATGCTTTGACAGTTGGAGTAGTAAAGCTTTTTCTCCAAGTTATCTCCATTGAAGTTGTGAAACGGGTGCGTTAAAAATTTCGAGTCTTGAAGAATAGTTGGGTTCAGTTCTTTCCAACTGCTGCACTAAGAAACGTTAGGTCAGGTATTCTAGAACCGTATTTCATCAAACGTACCAGGGATATCAGGGATTCCGCCATAACAAACTCCGTCATGTTTGTTGCGATATTCGCAGTTGTGAGGGGAGGAGGGGAAAGGCGTTATGGGCCTTCCCTTCAGTCGGCGTTTGGTGTCTCTAATGATGTGCGATGGACCGATGGAGAGCCGGCAAGTGGGCAACAGGGTAAAGAGCAGTTGAATGGAAATAAATGTCAACAAAACAAAGGATGCGACTTTTCGACTTGATGAACAATGTATCCAGGAGAGAGGGGTTGATAAATTGGTCCGACCACATTCAGGCTGCGGAAGAAAAATCGCCCAACACCCCACCACCGTCTTTACGTCAGCTGCGCCACACCGTGGCAACGCCACCCTTACACTGTGGCACGCACGCACTTGCACAAGTAAACAAGACCCTTTTTTCTTGAACAAATTTCAAGATTCCACAATCTTAAATAGAGGCGTGAATGACTTTTATCATGTGAGTCTATGACAGGTAGATGACAATAGGCCATGTCTTTGAAAAAAGGATATTGGAAGGCACAAATGATTGGTGTTAATGTGCTGCTAGAAAGAATTTATCAAAATAGAGAGAAGTATGGAGAGGGAGGGGACGGTTTCGATAGTGGTTCGTGCTTTCCGGACCGATCTCCCCAATCTTCCCAATCTTCCCAATCTTCCCAATCTTCCCAATATCCTAACTTTGCTAAAGCCATGGTGCCAATGTGACTTGCGAAGCCGAGAGCTTAGGGTAGGTGGTAAATTCTTGCTCGATTATCGCGCATTGTCCTCTTCCTGATCTGTTTGGCTTCATGTCCTAGGTACTGAAATTTGATCTGACTATGTAAGACTTTTGATCATCAGCGCGCAAATCAATCTAATCGCCCATGGAAGAAACAACAACCACGCGGCAGGTCACACTATCATGAGCTTTAGACCTTTTCAGTACATCGTATAATATTATATTGTATCGAAACTTTCCTTTAATCTCCTTCAAAAAACAAGTCTATCTGATCCAATGAAATTGGAGAACCATAGTCAATGATGACGGTCGGGGTAGCATAAGGGACATTGGTGATGTATGATATTGCTTTTCTGTAATTACCTTGGCATGAGTACTTCAACAAATACGTGTCCCAGGGCAAAGAGCCAGTTAGAAGATAGCATTCGTGATCACAGTGGAAAACAACCTGCTTTAGTGGCGGTTAGAGGATTCGGTCAACAAGGAGAGAGATGTAAAGGAAATGCATTCTAGGCCTTTGTAGTACGTCGAGTAATCTTTAACCAAAACTTTCCATTGACCTCCAAAAGCAAATCTATCTAATCGGCCCAATGCAGGAAACAACAACATGCAGCACCAAGCGCTGAAGTTGGCGAACCACAGCCAACGATGATGGTCAAAGTAACATACGGGACATTGGTACGATTCAGGGGATATATAATCTTGCATATTGATAGCAGCCTCGACGCCGCAGACATTCTATTACGCTGCTCTGCTGCTTCTACGGAGATTCTGCGTAATCCAGAAGTTCTGTCTCTATCAACCAGGCAAATTATCTTGTAGTTTGAGACCCCATGGGCTTTCTCACCACACTTTCTGATTACACGACGCAATTTCCCAACCTGCCAACGAAATACTTCGACCGAATCTCTCTGGGGAAGCCATTCATCTCCAAGCGAGGACGATACACACGGGCAGAATCCAATTTACCCGCATATCCTCTGTCACTGGAGTACAGCACGCGTCCAATTATCGAGATCCCACCCTTACCAATCGGCCCATCTTATCCTTCAATTCATAGCTCAATAAAGTTTGTACCATTCAACCCAGCATCTCCTTTTCTAGAAGAACCAGCAATCGAAAATACCTGGTCGGAATGGCTACCCAATCCCTGCAGAAGTAAGCTATTCTACGTTGATCACCGCCGATGCAAAATACTAAATGGACAGATTCATGAATTCAAACACAAGGCCTGCAAATGCGCCCCGTATTGGAATATTAAAAGAGTACGGAGGAGAATTGAAATGTTACCCAGACCTTCGAAAGTGCCTGATTTTTCTTGCCAAGATGGATAATGGGACCATTGAGACCGTATATATTGAGCCGCTTGAAATCTTGGAAGGGGCCAAATCGTCGGACTTACGGAAACGGGATCGAACCCGCCAGGCGGAGTACGTATTGTCGTCTGCAGAGTGGAGTTCCTTGGAAGATCGATATATGAGGAAGCAAATCACGATGTAAACTAGTACCTCTTTGAAGGCGAGAGTCAAGCTATTGGTGACCGTCGAAATTGTAACAATTTGAAAGCCATTTTTATCAGAAAGTAATCCGAAGATCTGTGGGGATGCTATATTTCCTGCGTTGTATCTCCACCGCTGCTTCTAGGCGTCGTATTCCAAAGAAATCCAAGACCCTATCCGGAGGTGCGAAACTTGCATCTGGTCATGATCAGCGGCCAGACATCAGGCTCAGTGGTTGTCGCGTCAAAGCAGCTACACACTAGTGCCGACTAGAAACGAGGACAATGCAATTTATGATAGTGGTTGAGGTTGCGTTAGTTCCGGAGCCGACTATGCCAGAAGTACAGGTCGATATTTTGCAGGGATTCTTCATCGGCATCGTTTCGTCTTCCAATTAGAACACCAAGGACACGAGGCCTCGAATGTGGCTGCGGAATTGAACACAGGGACGATCAGCGGCGAGACCTCGCAGGTATATGACTTTTTTAGTTAGGCATGAGTAGGGATGACCCCTGTAAGCTACTTAAAGAACTACTGGCACCCTCTTCAGGGCAAGCTGTACTGTCGCTTGTTCATTTCTCCAATTATCCAAGCTGATTACCCTCACCCGTCCAAGAGAATGGGCCATCAAGGGCCAGAGTGTGTCTTGCTGGAGGACATATTGAAAAATTCAAACAAAGTATATGTTTGCCCCCTGTGTTTCACTTCGTACTCTGAAGCCAGTCCTTTTTTTAAGCATTGTCGAAAATTGGGAAAGGGAAGGGAAAAGGTAAAGGGAAAGGGAAAGGGAAAGAAAGGACAACAAGCAGATCACATACATGAAGGCCTTGGAGCTGTGAATACAAAAGGAGACTTCGGCAATTTTCTAAAGTGCCTGGGCATTGCTATTGGATGGGAGAGAATTTCCGTCGACAAGTTACCTTTGAATCTGGACAAACCCGGCCCGCGGGAATATGGCGCTTGCTTCAAAGTATGCTTCGTTGTTGATATGAAGACTCGTTTGGATCCACATAATACCGCAGAAAGATATGCTATCCTGAGACACATCGCCAAGCTTGCTGGGATACATTATGCTTGCCCCTTGTGTATGAGTGGGTTTGCAACCTCTGATCGCGTCTTGCAGCACTGCGAGCATGAAAAGGACGAGCACCACAAAAGCCTTCTGTCAGAGGAGCAGAACGATTTCCTAGCATTCTACGGGAATTCTATGGGACAAATACTTGAATGCGACGACTTGAAGATCAACTACGACGAATATGGAAGACCCGATTTCCGCGAATGCTTTCAACTTGACGAGATCCTCAAGTGCAAATGTAAGACCGCTGTTGCCGCTGTTGTTATTGCTAAGACATCATTCTGACAAAGCAACAATAAGTCCTAGGAACAAAGCCAATTAGAAGGAAGAAGTGACGGATTGGCTCACAAGCGCGAAAATCGGGTTGTGGGTTTGATATTGATGACCAGTGTCGGATTTGAGGGCTGTGATACTTTCATGTGTATTTGCAAAACAAACAGTGTTTGGGTTTGGGGGAGGTGAATCTAGTATACTATTGGTCCCGCAGCGGTGCAGAGCGAGTCTATTGGATGACCTGGACCGCCCCACAAGGCATTGTGACATCCTCTATTGAAAAGTTATTTCACGAAACAAGGGGTGCCGATCATGACCGGTATGGAAAAGCAAATACATGTACCTATGATTCTAGACCGATATTTACAGGACACGGACTCCCAGCGCTAATCAGAAAAGACCTCTCCAGCGATGCTCCGCATTGTCAGACCAAGATTCATGCGCCGAAGGATTGGCCTTTTAGTGGATTCACGGATGACGAACCTAGTACTTTGTCGATAATGCACGTGCAGGGATTAATGCAAGCGATGGTCGCTTTCTTGCCGCGAAACAAATTGGCTGCGCATTAGTATATAAAAATCGAATCCCAATTCTTGCTTAAAGTAGATCTACCATATGCACAGGATGCACGCCAACGCTGAGCCTGCCAATTGTGAGAAGAGTACGCTTTTACCCTGGCAGCTTGTCTCCTTCACCTTGTTGTTATTGACTGCATGTTAACCATCATTTGCTTTTAGTATTAAAAAAAGCCTATTCAACTTCTTCGTTTTCAAGTACGGCAACCACGCAAGTTGCAGATCCTTTGGTCGAAGATGTGCGTCAAGACCAAAACCACCTGGCAGCCGAGTCAAAAAAATGTTGGCGACAGCTTGAGTTCAGAAAGATGGACCAAAAATCAATCAGTCGGCTCTGTCACTTCGGCCTTTACAACGAAGATTACGCCAAGACGAAGGGACTTGAACCGTTTTCCCCTCATGAGGAAAGTGCTGGATTCTCGCTGTACTGGGATTGGAGCTTGTCTCAGTCACTTGCTGAACACTCTGACACTATAGCTGCCAAGCTTGCAGAACAAAGTTCTCACAAATTCTCGCATATTCCTTTCACAGAGTTTGCTCGACGGGCTCATGGACTACCCTCGCAAGCGATTGAGGGCTTCCTTTGTGAATACGATGTTCTCGAGCTGAAAATTTACAGCAAGTTTATCCGAAACCTCCAGCATCTCGGGCTTTTGGTTGAATTGAAACAGGTAAGTCGACGAGTCTCTTAGCTTCTTTTCATACAATTCATCTGACAACGTGCAGAGTTTGAAGAAAATAGAAGCAGATCCACTTTTGTATGCTGCGATTGAGAAGGCTTTGCAACGCGTTATGCTCCAAAGAAAGCCACACGTGCCATCAATTGATAGAAAGTTGGAAAATGTGAAGCCGGAGCTAGATGAACGACTCCAGTGGATCATCGAGCCACTGCAGCGACTGCTCCAGACCCCCGACACCGCTCGAAATATATTACAACAACTAAAGATATTAGAGAATCGGTTCTACAAGCTCTACAGGTCCCCCGAAGCCACCTGGGGGCCATTCAATACCGATACATCATTCTTTGAACAGATTCAATGGATTGATGTGTTCGAATTTGCCAACGCTTTGTCGAGGAAAGATCAAGATTTCTTTTCGCAGTACGTTGTGAATGCCCTCGATGCAAAAGATGATCATGCTCGGCGAATACTCAACACACGATGGAACGACCTCAGCATTGCAGTTGAAGAGTGTATGGTTGCTAAGGTTGATGTTTCTCCGAAAATTGATCATTTGGCCCAGGTAGTTCTGACGCTTTGCCCCATTGATATATGATCTGACAGAGAACTACAGGAGCTCTATCGTGTTCGCAACTATTATTCTCTAACAGCCATCATCCAGGGCATCAAAGCAAGTGGCTTTAAGACAAAAGCCTTGGGAGACTTTGGCTACCTCGTCGATTCTAAGAATAATTATGAGATGTATCGGTGGCGAGCGAGGACCAGACCCGGAATGGACTTCCTCTTTCCTGCACTCAGTACCACAGCCCGTGGAAATTTCGAGCTGGCAGCTAAGGTGATTGATCGGCATGCAATTTACAAAGTTGAAAACTGGCAACACCATTGGTTCTTTTATCTATTTACTGCTTGCTTCGGACATTGACGGATATTGCTTTTTCTGTTCTTTACTTGCAAGTCAAATCTCTTTTTACTATGCTGTTTTAAGGTCTTCGGGCAAATGAACTATCTATCCGTGCTTTCAAGTCCAATCCTTTTAATTAAAGATTTTTTACACCATGACTTCAACCTCAATGTCATTGTACGCGACAAAAACGCAAGAGCAGGCATTAATGCGGAAAAGATAGACCAAGAACAACGGGGAATGGAAACCAGTTCCCACCTTGATTTTATACCATAGTGCAAAGGCCACCCCTGGCTTGGAAAGTGGAGTGGAGATGACCAAAAAGAGAAAACCTACAGGCCTCTCCTCAAATGGTAACTGCTTCTGTGGCATTTAATAGTTGCGGGAGCAGCGTCTGTGCGTCAAACCATCTGTAGCTGTATCTCAGCCATGCAGTCATTATTTTTAATTCTTACCCTGCCATTAGTTGGCATTAAAAGCGGACCAATGCCCCGGCGTTCCCTGTATGAATAACATTCATGCTGGCCTACCGCTCAGATATAGAGACTAACCGCCTTCCATCAACTTCCGCCGCTCACCATCTTTCCTGGCTTCCTTCAGTGAGTGCTGGCTCTCATCTCATGTTTGATCCGAATTTATCCAACCATACAACATAGCCTCAATCGTCTTTCAGTTTTACCGGTACTTCTATACCAAACTCTGAGAATTCATGTCTAGTGCCCTTGGCAGGCCAGGACCAACAGCGTAAGGTGAGCCGGTCATTTAAACTATAATTGAAGATGGATGGAGACTGTTTGAGAATAGCACAGAAGCCGTTTTCCTTGCAAAGCTGTATTTGAAATCTGCACTGGGAATCCATGTGTTCAGTTTAATTAAATAACACCAAGCGGTTGCCGGAATTGCTTCATATGTATATTTCTTACGAATTGTTGATCTTACATTTTTTCTTCCTGCTGTTTCAGGTTTTTATGAAAGAAAAAGCGGCAGGCTGCTGCTTAACTATTTTCATTGACAGCTAAAGTGAGCTGTTTGGCCCCGTCTTCATGGTTATGGTTCAAAATAAACTGCAAATGCAGGGCCGAATTCCATGCCGCAAATTGAATTGACTCTCGTCACATCGAGAGCCTAAAAGTCAGAGACGTAAGACTTGATACGCCACTCGTTGATGTGGAAAAAAACAATATACTAGAATTAAGAGGGATAAAACCCAAATCTATTAATTCCCACCGGGATTTGGACCATAGGGCCAAGGCCAACTCTGGCCTGGCAAGTGGATAATACGTGCCCAAAAGGTCAAGCCTATAACTGATTCTGTGGCATTGAGTAGTCGCGGGAGCAGCGCCTGTGCGTCAAACAATCTGTAGTCGTATATTAAACATGCAACATTTGCCTGGTTCAGGGCTTATTAATTCTTAAGCTGCCAGTGGTTGGTATTAAAGAGTGGCCAATGCCCCGTCGTTCCCTGTACAAAACTTTCAAGCTGGCCTACCGCTCAGATATGGAGACTAATAGCCTCCCATTAACATCTACCATACCTGCGCCTCACTACCCTCACTGGACCACCTCAGAGGGTGTTGGCTCTGAATACATGCTTAGCCTGAGTTGTCCTGACCATCCGAAAAACCCTCCGTCGTTCAATTTCACCGGCATTCCTTTAAGAAGCTATCAAAGTCCCCATTTAGGGCCATCCCTGACAGGCCAGCACCGTAAGAGGAGCCGGCCATTAATAATGCAGATTAAAAGCTGACGCTCTCCAATTCGTTTAGGTAGCAAGACAGTATCAACCTCTCTAGCTCTAGAGCCCTCACATGCTCCTTTGGTCCAGCGTCACTTCGGTAGCCACGAAAATCCCAGTTTCTCCTCTCCTAACGGTCCGCACTATCATAATGAGCTTCCCCTTGGGGAACCAGCCAACTCCTACCTCACAAATCAACTGGTGGATAATAGAGAAAATGCCAAAACTGGTTTGAAACCTCCAACCAAGATGCTCTAGTGCTACGCTGACCATTCCAGAGAATCTTTCAACGAATATCACTGGGCCTGGGCCTGTCCGAACAAATTTCCCTGTGACAAGTTGGAGGCAAGTCTATGGAAATTCGCAGGCATACGGCGAACACTGCTCCCAACTTTTGAAATCCAGAGACGGGCAAGTCGAATTCCAAAACTGTGTGGAATCTTGTCCACCGGTTCTCATTATAGCGTCTTGCTAACGTGCTTTCGTCAACAGATCTCAGAATACTCCTGTCGCATCGGCTTCGGAATACGCAACAAATGAAGCTCAATTGCCAGAGGAACCACTACCCCATTATAACCATCTACAAACCGCATATCCGACAGTACCCCATCCAAGCTACCCCCTTCCAATAGCACCGGATACAGCATTTAACACGTCATCCAAGTCGCACCAATACTATCCATCTGACCTTCCCCTTCACAGCACCCTGGTTACTGAGCAAGGTAATCAACCTTATAAGTAGCAGAGCCCAAGATTTTGTACTGATTTTTTGGAAATAGCAACTGCTCCCCAAAGCCAGTCCGATGAATCGGGCATGAACGTTGTGAACGCTGGAAGGGAAAGGAAAGGAAAGGAGTGCTCATCTTTCTATCCGAAGTTGCGAAACGCCACTGAAAGCAATGATTCATTCAAAAGAAGCTTCATAGATACTGAGCTTCCAGACTTGGAATTGTGCCAAAAACGCAGGCAAGCAAGGTCAAGCTCTCATAATTGCATCACTAAACTCAGAGATTATCATAGGGTTTCACCAATCTCAACCCGCAACTCAATTTTGAACCCGATACCTCCGCAAACTGTCACTCCGCATAATACAGAGATGTCTCCAGCATTCCAGTCAAGGGGTGCCCGTGGAGTACAGGCATATTTCTGTGTGCAGTGCGGCAGGAATTTCTCGCAGACTAGAGACTTGGAGCGCACCCGTAAGCATCTGCCGATAATCCCGAGGCCTAGCTATTCTAACCCGCTCATTACCAGACACCAAAGAAAAGTCATTTATTTGCTTATGTGGTGCATCATTCTGCAAGGAAGATGCACCGAAGATCCACGCTCGCATCGCACACCAAGATGGACTCACGCCACCAGGGGCAGTGCCCGAGCCGATGTTCAAGACTGATCTCCAGCCCCAAGTCCAGAATGGAAAAAACGATTTGGATAGTGCCAGAACTCACCAATACCGGGCTGATGATATTACCCGGAGCTCAAGCATCGACCCAACTTCAGAATCAAAAGCTCCCCTGCCTGCTACTCTGCGAAAGGCAGAGCCCCGGGCCCAAAGTGGCAGGATTGATCCAGATATGTCCCAAAACAACCAATCTCATGTTGATGAGACGCCATCCTTTCGCGTCATTTCTATTGAGACGCAATCAGCAGACGACAAGCTCGAGGCTGACCTCGCAGACTCCGTCTACATAGAATGGCAAGTATGGTCGTTGCAGGGGCACCCAATGTAAGTAAATCTGATTTGGCAGGTGCAACTACGCTAATGAAGACCAGGGGCGATCGATTTTGTCACCGGGTGACTTGGAAAAATGGAAAACTAGTCCAAGCTGATGAAAACATTCATCCTTTGCTACTGAGCCCATGTGTGACTGACAGCTTAACAAAATACCCGTACATTGGGCAACCGAGGCTAATCGTCCAAGACCGGTACGTTGTACCTATATCGCCCAAGATTTATTTGCTAATTATGCAACCAACAGTCCTGTCGGTGATTGCTGCTTGTAGGTAAACATTCTACACGATTTCTGAACGAGTCTAATATAGTAAAGAGCATTCTCTATAGAATGGGCAACAAAACGCGTATCAGCATGGCGTGACTCCGAAGCTCCGGTCAAGATTTCAGCCAACTTTCTACAGTGCATTCCACATATGATCAGAGCTCAATTCAACGGGCAAAATCAAAATGGCACCTGTCTGTCACAAGGAAGAACCCCGGCCCTTAATCTTCAGAACGGACATGCTAAGTAATTTCGCGACCGTCTACTTCGATGGCGGCAGAAACCCAGAGAGACATTCATTCCCACTATTCCAACGTTTCCGCGAGATTGTTCGCCCCCTCTATACGTGGCTATTTAGTAATGAAACTTTTTTCTTTGACAAGCGAAGGTCTCTATGATGCGAGAGCCTTTAAGTGAGACTCTTTAACCGAGACCATTGGGGAAGATGTGTATTTTGACATCCATTATGTGTGCTTTCGGGGCGCAGATAATGAAGGGCGTTGGTTGAGAGGCCAATATGCCATATCTCCTTGATTAAATCAGTTGAACACACTGACCGTACTGCATAGCCCAGAAGCTCGAAATATGACAGAACAAGGTGTTTCTTTTTTCCAACGGCCAGCCGAGATCAACAAAGCAACAGTCCAATAGGGTCCGAGGCCAAGTCCCGTTTCCTCCTATCACCGAGCATCACCCGGCACGTCAGTTGGCACCACCAAAATTGGGCGTCTGGAATTTTGAAAGCTCTACAAATCATGTTGATGGAAGGTTCTGATATCGTGTTTTTTGCACTGAGATTTGACACTTTCAGTTAGACTTAGACCCATGTTGCCTCTTCGCGTCACCATCAGTCGGTCTTTGCGCCACATGCCTCGCCATCACTTCTGCAAAAGTTGGGTTCTCGACCTCAGAATTTTAATTAACAGGTTGATAGAAGCCAAATCTGGATTTCAAAGGCAGGTTCTAAGCCGTCTATTCGAAGTAAGTGGCAAGCCAAGATGCAACAAAAGAAAAGCGTCAGCTGTGTTGTGATAAAGAGTAGTACAGTGAGTTGATTCATGAAACAAAACACTGAGCCAAAGATATTGACAAATAAGAGATATAAACAAAGCATCTTCAGCGAGCCTAGCCCACGCCTAACCCTTGTTTGATCCTCCATTGCAACTCGCCATCAACCCACCTTTGAGCCGCTGAGATTTGCTACTAGCATCCCAATCATGCACACCTCGCATCCACCTACCTCCCACCTACATAATTCACAACGCAGCCTTAACCCCGCTTGACTTGCTATGCACTGGATCTGTGATATTATTCTCCTCTTCTGTCACTACTTGCAACGAGGGACACTATAAGAATTTTTGAAAGACCGGCTTCGATGATTGCGATGGTTAAAAGAGAACTATCATGACACCAACACCAAAATTGCGTTTGCAATGCACGCAAAGGAAATTCAAAATAATAAAAGACCGTAACTTGCTAATCTTGAAACAAAACTAGGCACCACCCCACCGCACCCCAAGAATCCATTAGCCTCCTCCTCTTCTGCGTCCGTTCCCTCCGAACAGAACTCCCCTTCTTCCGCGGGTCCGTTTCATCTATGCGTCAACGCCTCCTACCCTAGTGACCAGGTACCTGTTCTTGCCGTGATTGAGACTCTCTTTGGATATGGATCCAGCATACATGAATGGTAGGACGGCTCGATATTTCTGCCAAATGATCGATGGAAGCCGCAGGTAACGGACATATTACAGTAACACTGGGCCGTTGAATCAATAAAACAGAGAAGCGCTTCCACATTCCACCGAAGGCCTCCAATGCTGTTATCTAAAATCACAAAATACTCATGGGAAAAGAAGGCTATGCTCAAAGCCGTCTGTTGTGCATCCATACCGTACATAAAGTCTACCAGATAAACGACAGTGAGTCATTCCTTGGAAACGTTGCATCCACCAGGTTCGACTGCTAATATGCCTTGCATCTAAGCTAGCCCGTCAGCTCATCGAACATCCTTTAATTACCGCCTACTGTCACTCTACCCTTCTACCCCGGCGATGCTATGGATACTGCTTCAAATTTCCTTCCAAAAAAGTCTACGACATAATTTTAGGCCAAGTTGGGCAGTATACCTGATATACCCTGAGCAAACAGAATCGTGCTTCGCATCTGCCCGTTTGCGCAAACCAAGTAAACACAAGACATGCCACAAGAGCAGTCTTTTTGGTTGCCTTGATTGAAACACGACCGTCACCTCACGAGCGTTGTAATATGTGCAACGCATACCTTGTTTGCCATGAAGTTGCTAGCTTTGCATATATACACTGACATACCGACCACGAAGCACAAACCCATTAAACCCCTCCTCTTTCACCTCCGGTGTCTCCGTATAAAGCACGACTAGTCCATTGATCCCAACAACATCAGCGGATAGTCTGCTCCCTGTCCATTCCTTGATGGAGACCTGTTCAATTCGGAAAAATCTGACAAACGGCCTCGAACGCGACCATCCAAGACACGCAGGCAGCAGGGACCACTTTCAGCCCAAGACTTAAAAAAAGAAAGAAGAGCTTCCACCAAAAAACTCCGCGTCTGCTGCCGCGAGTGAGCTATACATTGACGTATGAGGAATTGGCTCGCCCCCTAAGACGGGTGCGGTAGTGTAAAGCGGGCTACCAACCGAAGCTACCGGGAAAATTGCGGCATACATGATGTCCAAACCATCGCCCAAGTTTGGGTGGTTTTTGGTGTTCGACGTGCCAACGTCTGACTGAGTATTCCACGACTGGTTTTGCTCAAACGGGTGGATAGGTCTTTGTATACCAAGCTCAGTCCCATCGGGACATGGAACTACTGGGTACAAAAAATGTACCACATGTGGAGGAGGCGTCAATGGCACAAAAAGGTTGAGAATTGCTGCTTTAACATCGACGCTGCAACCACCTAGTAGCTCTCCGGAGCCGTCTTTCTCTAATCCTTCCAGAGCTTTGACATCGGTCCGGTAAACGAATTTGTTGATGGCTTCAGAAAACTCGTCATGTAATTTGTCCAGCTGAGCTTGCTTCTGTGGCCACTTCAACTTCAACCTGTATGTAGCTGCATCAAGTGATTGAAATTCTTCATAGAATCCTATGAGGCCATTGATTGTCTCTCCAGTTAACTTGAAAGCCACCTCGCTCTGTGAGACCATGTCAACATACAGGACATATGCCTCGATGTGGATCATTGAGAGCCGGCTTTCTGACATTACAGAGCACGGTGGCTTGGTGTGAGTCATCCCAAGTGTGTTCTCCAACATGACCGAGCACAATGCCCAGATTGCGCTCTTTGGTGTCAGTATCTCAATGAGGTAGCTGGTTTGCTGTTTGAGATTGTTCAAAGGTCGCCTAGCCTGCTTCACTCGCTTGAGAGTCTGTTTCAGCCAGGGTACATTGTCTTTCATCACCACTATGGGCGGCGCTCGTGGCGTATAGGCTGCAGCAGAAGAGGGCAATATGGTAGTTGGCATGCTTTATCTGATTCTCAGGGGTATTTTGCGATGAATAGGTGCCGGGCTTCAAGTAAGGTGGTTTAGGAAGCATCATCAACGGTTACCAAGCCACTTCCTCGACCATGTTACCCTAAAAGGCCTGGTATATTGCACTATCTTTCGAAAACACGGTAACGTTTTGAAAAACCTTGTATTGACGCTAAGTGGGACTATTTTTGACCCCGTAATAGGATGCAGGCAGGGGTTGGCCTGTGTTATTGTAATTTTGAAGCTTGGGTCATGGCGCGCCTAAAGCCACAAGTGTCTCGCACAGGATTCAAATTAGAAGCCTCGCGCGAATGAAATGAGAGCAGCAATAGCGCGTGGTAGGGTAGGTAGACAGATCCCTCCACATATGGAAACTGAGCGGTATCCGGTGTCCTGTGACCGAAAAACAGGCAGAATGAGTCTGTCTTGGTATATCCTTCCACTAGCTGATCAGGGGAGCAAGCCTCACATACTTATTTTCTTTCGGCGTGCAAATTTTTGGAACGAAGTCTCGAGTCGATTCACTTTGTTCGGCCGTTTGAGGCCCAGGGGAGCCACTGACCTTCCCACTGTCCCTTGTTCTCTTATGAAGACCATTACAAGGTTTAGACCTTAGCCCGAAGCAGTTGCAGCATCTGTGTAATGCTACAAAAGGGGGTCAAATTTGCAATATCATGGGAAACAGCACTACAACAGTTACACGTTTACGATTTTTATCCTCGCACAGACAACGCTTGCTTCTGAGTTTATATGAATCAAAAGGTATACTTGTGCCCAGCATGCTACCTACTGGTACCCGGGTGAACATATAGGTTGGTATTGTAAACCCGTACAATGTTGGGGATTCGATGTAGGAAGTTTGGCGGCTGAACGTACGCTCGTTTGTTGTCTTCTGGTCCACATGCAGAGAATGCTGCACGCTAGCGTCTCTAGAAGGAGGAAGCGGAGAGTTTCCCGAATAAGGGTCTATCATCGCGCTTTCCCGAGCCACCGTAGGCTAATCCCCGACACTTTACCACAAGGGTATCAATCAGAACCACTGCTTTGTGCTTTTACTTGGCAAGAAAGGCTTCTTGGGTATTATCAAAGGTGCTTAAATCGACTAACATTGATTTGGAGGATGCCGCACTCTCAGTCTTTATCGTTATGGGAAGGGAGTTCGACCGGGGGAAACATTTTCGTTAGGTGTTGAGGATTGTGGGCTATGCAAAAGTAATAGGTTGTCAGCAACTATACAGGCAGAGCTTTTGAACTCCGTTTTGGTGACAAGAGGGAAATTTCTCACTCAGATCCGTTGCAGGTAGTTGTGCTTGATTTCGGTGGGATTGGTTTCCCATCCCCCGCTCGCCGTCTAAACCTATAGATCGTGGAGGATGGGGAAACTGTGAGAATGAAAGAGGCAACTTCTGAGACGTCTGCTTTGTGACTCGATGTTAGTAAGATGAGACGGGGCTGTACACTTCATATCTGCTCGGTTAGGTCGTCCACAGCATTGATTGCTTACGACTTCTCGCACTTTGTAAAACGGTCCCTCTGTTAGCTCATTGCAGCCACTGACCATAATATCAGGCCAACAGTAAGGAAAGTCGGTGCTCTATCCCTGCAACTGATTGCTCGGGTAGAAGTCTGGATCGGGACGGACAAAGATGTTCCGGCTGCCACAGGCTGCCCCCTCCAGTACTAGATCTCGGATTACTCAATCAATCCTGCTCAGCCAAAACCGCATGGAGCTTTAAGTCATTGAGAAGATTACGCAAAGTAAAGGCACTTCAGAAGGACACTGCTCTCTTTATCTTCTTCATCCAGGCAAGTTTTAGTTTCTGTTATTCGCCGTCCCGACTAAACGAACTCTCACCCTTTGTCATTTCAGCTAATGTTTCTCTGCCATAAAGCCTGGATCCGACAAAAGCATCAATCTGCCCACAGCATGACCCTTGCACATTACACAATGAACCTCCAAAGCGGCCGACCAGGAAGGGCTCACTCTATCGATGCTCCTTGATGCCTCGCGTCAAGCTTCGACTCGACCAAGGCATCATACACAGAGCAATGGGAATTACTACCACATTACTGAGCTGAATCAAAAAATCACTGCTTGCTTGCAGAATCAGATCATCTCGGAATTCGAGGACTGCTACCCTCAATCCCTCCTTTAATCTCAGTGCTCACCGGAGCTTCGAGGAGGCAACAGACTGAACCAAGGGAGTCGGCTTGAAGAAAAGTGGCCTTCCAGAATGATTCTCGCTCAATTACAGGGCTTCAACTCTCTGCGTCCTTTTCTGTCCCAGTGATCTTTTCGTGGTTAGGGTCTTTCTTTCCCCCTCATCCATTCTATTAATTGGTTGGTAATTAATAGTCTCCTGAATTGACGATTCTTCTACAAAGATGATATCTGTCCAGACCACGATTACCCGAAGCACCGAACGCGCAATACATGTGGCCTTCCAATTCCCCCCGGCTCCCCTCTCGACTATCTCAATACAAGCCTTCTGTCGCTTTTAAATCATGACAAAAGACAACAAAGACAGCAATACAAGCCTTTTGACATCTATAGTAATCAAAAGAGAAGCCGAGCCCTTGCCGTGCGTTACCACCAATGACTTCAACTTCCGATATTTGCCACAGGCCAGTTTTATTTTGCGACGATCGAAGCCGGTTTGAAATGAGCTGTATATCAAGTGGACGTGCCCAAAACTCTCACCAGTCGGGAGAAAGGACTATATGCCCGAAGGCATACTTTCTTTCTGTATCAACAAGCTCACAAGATTGCGGAAATCTAACGTCCTTACGTTTTCTCAACATTGCAGGTCACACTCGTCTCGCAAAACGATGACTCCTTTCGCGTCAATTCCCCAGATTGCAATTACTTTCCTGTAAAGATGAGGATACATTGCTGGCTCTGGAGACCTTGAGCAGTCTTTCAGTCACTACTGTTGTCATTTCCAGAACCTTGTTCAGATTCGTGATTCGCTGCAGATATTTCTTTGAGCATTGACAACAGCTCATGAAGATATAGATGTCACCACCATATGGATAGGCAAACCGCCACATTCTGATGTGCTCGCACTCATCGGTTGCCTCCACATTCAAATCACGCGTGAAGTTCTCCTTACTCATGCAAACAATACTTTTAAGCCTGCCTTCACTCCGGCATATTCAGCGGCTTTTTCGGAAAGAGATCGTGAATGATCGTCCAGGCTAGGCACCCCCTCTCTCTTTTTGAGTCCATTGTTATAAAGAGGCTTGTGTTTGAGCCTGCGCTCGTTAGTATCATTCCTCCTTGGCCGGCGCTGTGGAGACTCACAGTATCGGTCTCAAACTCGTCATATCAGACAAGGACTGAGCTTGAGTCGAATAGGAGATTCCTGGACTTTGAAAAGGTTTCTGGTCCAATAAGCTTTTGCGAAATTGTGATCTGACAGAGGCATCACTACATGATACAACTCCGAATCACTTAAATAAAAGATTGAAGGGTCAGTTCTCTCATTAAGTTCCATTCCGCTAAGCAGGGGTAAATGATAGTCTCATACTAATTACAGGATGCTCCAGTATGTTTTCCGTAAAAGTACCAAAATTACTTACGTACTCGTGTTAAAATTGATGTGGATCAGACCCAGTCATGGCAGAACCCACTCATTTGATGTCAATGCTCGATTAATAGTAGTTCATCCTCCTAGTGCCTCGCTACTTGGGGGATTTAATTTCATATTCCCTTTCAATCCGTTTGTCATGTCTGAGAGTCAGATATCGGCTAGTCAATCATCACTATTCTGCCAGAAATTTCGTCTGCTCTGCGGCTTTTCTTTTTGACTTTCTCGAGTAATCCTACGAATGATACTGACATTCTCAGGGCCCCGGAAATCATTCTACTGGCAGAGAAAAAAATTGTCTGAGACCTACGAGCTATACTTTCAACATGGATCCGCGCTGCTGTTCAGCGTGCAAAAGAGTTCTTTCGGCGTGTCTTTGCCCGGTCGCTAGTGAGACCAGGATTTCCAATTCCGAAAGCCGACTTGACACCACCTTGATCGACCAAGAGAACCTTGGAGGCTGGAGCCAGATACCCAGCCAGAGCCATTCCCCGACGAGCGTTAGACATAACAGCTCAGATGATCCGAAGTAGGAGTGACCTCAAGTTACGTCAATCTTGGCCTCATTTTGATTGAAATTCCTTCTAGTAACTACATTGCTGTAGGAAATAATGGAGCCGCAGCAGCAGCACGGAATGTGTTGCCCGCCCATCTAATGCACAGTTCAATGCCCCGTTAGAGCCCACCCGCAGTACTTCGAGTTGCAGCTGACATTCGTAGGCCTGCACTGGTCGCATCCGCCAGGATCCATGAATTCTCCACTCGAGGCCGCTCGAGTTCAATGTCCCTCATGGGTCAGCTACGACAAGAATCTAGCTGAACAGCGATACATCTGTCACCGAGAGCAAACTCAGTTAGCGGCTTACTATCCAAGGCGGGGTCTACGGCCCCAGATTCCCTCTCTCTTTCAATCATCATCTAGAATGTTAGTCGATGCGTGAGTTCAGTCATATCACATGCCAATGATGTAACCTAACGAAACGGCAGGGGTTACTCTTCGTCCGCAGATTTTCGCAAGCCGGCTCTGTTGATGAATAGCCGGGCATACTATTTACAATCGGCGTGTACCCCCGAGTCCAAGCACCAAGCTTCAACCAGGCCGTTGGAAGCACAAACCTCCACACAGACCACAACCGGTTATTCATCCATGACTTCCACGCTGGCGGCCTCGAATGTCTTTCCTGTGCTCTCACGATCCCAAGGGGAATCTTGCCACCCAATTTTCTTCAAAGACAGTTGCGCATCACTACCACCACGATATTGATTTCAACCGCCAACCTTGCCGTGAGCAGACCACTGCAGAGCTATTTTCTGTCTCGCAGTCGAATGATGAGCCTCGCATTACCAGTGCACAGGTCGAATGCTGGGATCATGGGTGTAACGGCAAGCGGTTCTCAACTTTGAGCAACCTTTTCCGTCATGAACGTGAAAGAAGAGGCCTAGACGCCAATGCGGTGTGCACTGCTTGTGGTACAAGGTTTAGTCGCACGACAGCGTTCAAAGCTCATATAAAAAATAGAGTTTGCTCAAAGTTTCAAGGAGAGTCAAGAGTGGAGTAGAGAAACAAGTCTGAAAAAGCTCTTGTTTCCAACGATCGGCTGGAGTTTTGAAGTCAGGCACCATTATACAAATAGGGTTATTACGAATGCTTGATCCTGAGGCTAGCTACTTGCCATATTGAATCAGTATGTGCTCTGAATGCAGGCTCTACACACACAGCGCAGAGGATGTAATTGCCGCTCCTGAGCTATTAAAGCGGTTACTTGGTACTTTCTTGGTTTTTCTATAGTATAGTTACTATTTGATTGTTGTAAATTCTATTGAGAAGACCTTTACTATCTTGGCTGGCCATTCGCAGTTAATAATTAGATTAATAATTTCTGTCTGCTATCTGTTCATGTCACTCCCAGATTGACAATTTTCCACCTGCTCCCACATCACCTTATTGATGTTGATTTCGATGATGATTTTCCCCTTGAAGCCTCTTTTGTGCCCTTTGGTCTCAGATAGCCATTTTGAGAAGGCCACATTACCGCCATCCTTTCTGTTGACGTACGCTCTTTCGGGTTCTTCAACGTCTTTGATAATCTCAAGCCTCCCACTACCATAGAACGGGCCCCATTTTTTATCGCTCTGAGTGGCATGGCAAGCTGTGTAGCTATTATCGCTGGATGGGCGAAGGAAAGATCTTGAGCGTATTTTAAAATGGATATTCCAGCAGCCTTCTAGTGGTATTATCCCGAATAGTGCTATGGTGTCCATTCAAGCGGAAAAACTAGCTCATTTCCAATGTCCTGATGGCCCAATCTCCAGGCGGCCAGCACGGCTTAGACAGTGTGTTCAAGTTGGAACTGGTAAAGATTGAGAATTAGAAAAAACGGGCATGGCTGTCGAGCTTCAGGGCCTAACACTGATAATAACCAAAATTTACCCTGATCAATGGGCCGGGATTCACCGGTGGCAAATAAACAGTGGATAATTACTGCAGTGATTGTTGGGGCTAGTTCTGACCGATGTGATACGTAAGAACACTTGCATACGCTACCTGTATCTTGTCGCAAGCAATTGTGTGCCGAGTTTGTAGTCCGGCCTGGTCTGATCACCATAAATTATCCTATTCGGAGTTTCCCTTTGGCTCCCAGGGAGCCTAGTATCTTCAGAAACAAAGACGAGGGCAAGAGGACAAAACAAGAACGCCAGAAGTCAAGTCTACACGAACCAGTACATTGCACCTCAAGAAAGGTATACGTGTTACCAAATATATGAGAATAATTGGGGTTTGACAAGCCGCGTATCGCTCAGTCACGAACCTCACAATGGAAATAAACATAGACACAGGGTGCTATTACGAGAAATCCCGCAGCAATATCACAAAACAAGGCCTAGAGTAATATGATGGGAGATCATAATCATTTCAAGCCTCTTGGATGCTAGTGTTTGCCCGATTCTCCACTCTGATGTGATTGATTATGGTAATACTATAACTATGTAAACAATGAAGGTGAGACACGGATAGAACAGAACTTGATTAGTCACCAAATAAATAATGAAATCTCACCCAACCGTGAGCTACTCGACAGACTGTGTGAAGGGAGATCAAGCGAAGCCTATGCTCCTGGGAACGGCATATGAAACGGGTATTGATAGTTTAATGTTTATAGAATCACACTTCTACGGGAAAATGGAAATTATGAGAGGAAGTGGAGCTTTCACTTGAATCTGGTTCCTGGGAGCAAAAACATCTACTTCCATGAGGCGATTTAGATAAACAGGTGATGTCCACTTATAATATGCCCCTGCATTTTTGAATTATTTTATCTTGTCAATTCTCAACATTCCCTTTATCAGCTTTTCTTGATTTCCATCATTTGCAACGGCTTTTTATTTGACAGAACACATCTCTTTTGTCTTTCTGAATACACTACCGTGCGTGTTCTCACACATTCTCATGCCGGAGACTATTGTCACTGGAGATCCAGGGCGTTACTATCACATGCCGATGTTGACTTCGGAGTTTACTCCGTCTTCGGAACTCGATACACATCCGCCGTCAGAGCTCAATACACACGAAGCTTCGCCTCCGGGCTCTTCACCGGCTCGTGTATCTTCCTCTGTGTGGGACTATTTCGAATATCAATGCTTGACCGCAAATCAATCGTATTATGATAGGAACGATGTTGATCTGGATACACCAGACAACTCCCAGAACTATCTGCAACAGTCTCCGGACCAGCAGGCATTATCACCTCAGATGGCCTTTAATTTGCTTGGGCTTGAAGACTATTTTCTCAATGGTGAGAATTGTCTTCCCGAGGAAAAAGCCAATTAATAAGATATTAACGCACTCTAGTAGGGCCAGCTGGCATCTCCAAAGCTATGTCATCATCAAGCACCCAAATTTCGGAAACAGTCTTCTGCAATCCAAATGAATTGTCCTTATCTTCCCAAATCGAACACCGGTCAGCACAGTCGGATGAGGCGACTAGGATCAGTCACTGTTGTTTTTCTGCTGGCGATATTCCCCCCGAACGCTCGCATGTTTGCCGAAATCGCGATTATCCAACCATTGTCGACACCCTACCTGAAGTGAACCTGGATCCTAGTATCGACATGACCACGATGGGAAAGATCACTTGGGACAAATGTGATGCGCTTGATTCTGATTGCGCAAATCCATCATTTCTCTATTATGACGCCGCTACGATACCAGAGCTGGTGTCTTCAAATTGGCCTTTGTCCCAGCTTTCATATCAAAATTCTGCTTCGGTTCAAGGATACGCTGATCCGCCGGAGGGTTGGGAGATACCCTGGCAATCAGGCTATTCAGAGCCACAAGATCATGGATCCACGCCGATACCTCATTATCCGTTCTCCCTTGCCACTACAGAATCCAAAAACGTTAGCATACCCCATACAATCAACGGCAGCTTTGGCATTGTTGAGGATGAGCAAAAAGCTTATATTCCAACAACAAACAGAGCTTCTTCGACTGGTCCTGATGATACTGTTGGCAACAGCCATTATGACCTACATAACTGTGGCTTTACGAGTCCGTCTACAAAAGAGACTTGCACATTAATCTGCTCGCGGATAGGATTTGAACTGCCACACAAACGATAAATCGGCAATCTGAGCAAACCATTGGATGCCTTTATTTTCCAACAAGACAGATACAATGAAGGTCAAAGCACACGCGCGAGATGCAGACAGAAAAAAACATGTTTCACAGAGGCCCCAAAGCAATGAGAGTGAAGACGGTATGTGGTGATATCAAGGCAGAAAGCACAAATATTAGCAGAGCGCCAGGCTGGGTGTCCAAGGCCAAACTGTTCAGCATGTATACCGCGGAATGTGGCCGCCATCTATCTAGGCTTTATGATGTGGTCTCTTACAACTATGCAAGTTTTAAGTTTCTCAATTTCGGTTTTTCAATATCATAAATATCATTTATATTCATATGGTACTCAAATTGCCAGATGCCTGGGTACTTTGCAAGTGTATGATACGATTATTAGACTACGATACACACACACACACACAATTCATTAACGCCCGGCGGCTGAACCGAAAGGGCAACTATCATGATCTAAATGTACATGCCTTAGCTAATGCTGTGCCTCCTTAGACTACGATACAGGTCCGCTCGAAATCAGTTTCACCACTTCATTCTCTTTGGTTCTTCTTAAATCTTGGCCAGACCCGCTTTAGTCTACATATGGCCTAGATCATCTTGAATAATCGAATAGGAAATTTGCGATCAGCATTGAGTAACAGTATCAGGCCTAGTGCCTATAAAATTAGAGACAGAAATAATCAAAGAGAACAAAATGGTGGAACTGGTTTTGATCCGCCCTGTATAGCATCCTCCAGACTGCCACCGACGTTCTAGCAGGGGGAACCGCACTGCGCCTTCAGTGGATGCTAGGGCATTGCGATAATACTGGCAACGATACTGTAGATGGATTGGCCATTAACGCCGCCAGTCCGGGAAAAACCCATCCCTTCCGCCCGCTCCTCACCAGAGAGAGGGTGCTCATTCATCGGAACATCTACGCTCAGTGGGAGTAAGAATGGAAATCATCCACAAAGGGTGGTCACTTACGGAAGGTCGATAACACACTACCAGCCAGCTGCACGAGGAGGCTGTACGGGAACCTACCGAGGAACCGTGCATACCTCTTGAAGCAGCTGCGCTCGGGCCACAACTAGCTGCCTAGCTACCGCAAAAAGGTTGGTTACAGTGACGATGACCAGTGCATATGCGGCCCGCAAGAAACAGTAACCTATGTGTTGGTGGACTGCCCAAACTTGAGGGAACTTCGACGGGAGTTGCGGAGAGAGGTTGGAGACGCATTCAATAGCATGTCGAGTCTGCTAGGGGGCTCAAAACAAGGTGAGAGAGGTAAACCAGACACCTTCCCGCAAGCCAGGATGGTCAAGGCCGTGCTAGACTTCGCTGAGGCGTCACAAAGGTTTTGCGGTCGCGCGCCACGAGGGCAGCCTAACAATGGGAACGGCAATTAGGCCACGGGAGGCCTTGACGAGGCCCCAAGTTCGTTTTCAGGAAGTGGAACACTCCAGATGTACGTACATGGAGACATATAGTTGTTGTAATCTGCATATCGTTCGCGAAGTTGGATTCTAAACCATATCCCACTAGGCTGGGTACGGATTCGTATTATAGTCTAGCTGGGAAAGCAACTCGCGAGGGGTCAGGTTAAATGATATCACACACACACACACACACACACACACACACACCCTGTATAGCAGGGACTGCCCAGAAGTTCCCGCGCACTAAGGACCGGTCCCGATGGAGATCACGGGTGGTATGGCATTAAACGCTTCCAAGGATACCATTCAATTGATTTTATAGATTCACTGTACGCGGTTCGCGGTAATCAGTTTCAACTCTTACTCTAGTCACGGCCTTTTGGACAGAGTATGTTAAAGCTGGCTTCCTACAGGGCGGATCAAAATCAGCTTCACCAATTCATTCTTTTTGATTATTTGTTAATCTCTATTTTTAGTGACGCCAGGCCTTATCTACTTAGTGCTTGCTGTTAGCCTTTTTCCTATTCGACAACCTCAATATCTAGACCAAAGCGGGTCTGGCCAAGGGTCAAGAAGAACCGAAGAGAATAAAGTGGTGAAATTGATTTCGAACGGACCTGTGTGCTACATGAACCATACAAACATATATTTTCTGTTCTGCCTCTCAAGTAGTTTATATTGCCAATTGCTTCGAATTACCACATAATTCATAAGTTTGGGACTAGGGGTTTCGCTACTATATTGATTTGCCTCCATGATCGATTGATACAGTCCACTTTTGTTCCGCCTCGAAAGGTTAGTGATCAATTCGACATGGGTCAAATCATAGCTTTCTAGCCACTCACGCCAAATCTTAGGATATGCAAGACATCAAACCTCATCACTGTCTGGTGGATAGACCGCAATAATGGTATCTGGTACTGCCACAAATTGAGGTTAGAAAGATGAAGGAATTGAAATGAAATTCTGTCTACTTATATGAGGCTTTTTATCGTCGCTTCCCGCTTTGAGATCTCATGCAATATCTTTTTAAATGGGACAGCAGGCGACCAGAAAATGAGGTTCTTGAAAGGTCATAGTTCATTACAAAAGTCGAGCAGATCTCTGGATTAATTATCCGGCATATGGGCCGCGCTCAGCTTATAAGGAGCGCCACCTATAATTTCATTCCCAAAGGAAAGAATGGTATTAACCAACCTTCTCATGGCCCTCTATGGCTGGAATTTTGCTGCAGCGGCTCCGCTAGACCTCTGTGCCGAAGTGTCTGAAGCGTTCACTAATTTTGTTTGGAGCACGACTGACATAACATACACTATCACTGTCATTCCAACAAGCTCCCCGGCTATCGAAGTTGCAACTCAGCAGACAAACCAGCCTAACCATCCCTTATCCGAAACTGGAAGCTTCGAGACCCAAGAGTCAGGATTCTTGCCTCCTACTTATTTAGACTCGAATCCGACGACTTCTCTAGCTCAAAGCCAGAGTCCAAATCTTTATTCCTTACACACAACCAGTCCCTTTAATCATGATGGCAGCGGCCACGGTTACAATGGCCCATGCTCTGAATCAAACCCTTGCAATGGCGATGTGACATTTTACGATACTGCCACTGATGCATTTTCGCCCAGTGCATGCGGAGTAACCAACAATGGGGAGAGTGACTTAGTTCTTGCATTGCCACAGGGTATTATGACAAGAGCCGAGTGTAGAAGAGCCGTTCATATTAACTACAAAGGGAAAAGGCATACAGGTGTTGTTGTTGATAAGTGCACCGGATGTGATAATCAGTCTATTGATGTTTCCAGGGCTCTGTTCCAGAAGTTATCTTCATTGGAAGAGGGTCGCCTGTTTGGTGTAAATTGGTACATTGGATAAAGGAGGATCTTGAGCTGCACGGCAGACAACACATATAAAGGTGACCGAATATAAGGATTAAACATCAATCTATAATCCGTAGACCAGGTTTGCAGTATTCTGTAGATGTTATGACATTTGATAGCACTCTGTGTACAGTATTGCTCATGAGAGGAAGTTCGAGGTATCGGACAAGATTCATATTCTCGTCTAGTAACTTCCAGTAAGACTCGGAGAGTCCAAGAACTGAACGAAGCATATCTTGCGAAGGAAGAAAATGTAGTATTCTCAAATCTTTATCGCAGTCCAGGAAAGATGTCAGAATGTAGTCTCTAATCCTTAGCTGCTCGGAGATAGAGTCCTGATCATGATCAGCTGCCGTGATACAGACTCAATGAAAGGTATTCGAAACTAAGATAGACAGGTAGCTTGAAGTAGCACAAGGTAGAAGGCTTCTGAAACTAAAACCTCCATTGTCCTGGCCCGCGCTCCTTTATAAGTTCTTCTATGGGAGCTAATCCAAACCGGTGCAAGAATCGGAAATAAATGGAGCCTGTAACGTCGATTATGGAATACACCGGAGCCAACAGCGCGAAATTAGACTAGCGACGTGAACATCGAACATGTTCAAGCTGTTGTTTCGTTACAAAATGCGGTTGTCTTCGGTGAAATCAAAACGCCGACAATGATTGGGATTCAACTATTGCACGATGCGTTGAGCAAAACGCTATATCATCGAACGGCTGTTCTTCTCCCAATACCCATTATCATCTTTACCCAAATCCCCAGAAGCCTTGAGGTGGAAGCCTGGCATCATGGATTCTTTCTCGCGTGAATGAACAGATGGCAGCTCTTCTGAGACGTTTTCTCAGATGAACGAAGACTGCATTGCGGGAAGTTCCACCACCATTGGACATGCAGAAAGGCTAGAAAGAACTTCCCTTAACGATGGAAGTTGAATCGTTGCTTTCTTGGTGGAATTGACCGATTCACTTCTTTTTGATACATCCTTGACTAGAACGCTCCTAGAATGGAATTCAAAGCTCGATGAAGGATTCCGAAGACGATGTGAATGTACGATGCCAGTGCGATTAGCGATCTCTTTCTCCGCGAGCTCCCAAAACATGCCCTCTGCTGCGCGCGGAGGAACAGCCATTTCCTTGGCTACCTTCAACCACAGCTCCGATTTGTGTCTAATGCAATGGAGCTGTTAGTATAATGACATTATCGGGGACAGACTCACGGCATACCTAAGATACTGTTTCGCTAATTGAGTCTTGCTATCATCATCCCAAGTGTCCCAACGTTCCAAGTAGTTTTGATATCGGAGGCGACAGGCAGTAGAACTTCTCTCATTAAGATGCTTGCTGATGGCGAGCCACCCTCTCCCCTGGTTTCGGAGGTAAACAATTGTTTTGTCTTCCTCTGGTAACCAGATCCGTTTTGAGGCCATGAGAGTCTGACATGTCGGCTTCTGTACTCTCGAGAATTGGCAACGTATACCAGAACCATTTCGCACATTGAGGGTGCCCATCGGGTATGGTGG
The DNA here is from genome assembly GCF_028829465.1 of Penicillium soppii. NCBI lineage: Eukaryota > Fungi > Ascomycota > Eurotiomycetes > Eurotiales > Aspergillaceae > Penicillium > Penicillium soppii. Next base: position 4,368,739 of record NW_026643235.1, on the reverse strand, counting down.
TGAGCCTGAGGCAGGAAAGAGGTTACCAGTCGAACCTGGCAGCAATTGATGGTTCCCTCGATACAAGTTGCATGGACTGTAATACATTTAAATGACCTCAAACATTGATAAATCGAGATTTTTAACTGGACAGTATAGTGCTGGCGTGGCTGGAGGAACGGAGTTCCTCAACTTTATAACTTTACATTGGACATCTGGGCTCGTGCAGCATCCGTGAATATTGTTGTTTACTTTGTCCAATTTTCATTATAAATTATTTTTCAAATAATGATCTTTAATAGCCGGGGTTTGAACAGAACGAAGCTAATACAGCAATGGGTCATTGGTACCTTAATAAACAAATGGGCTAGTTTCAGTGGGATTTGCGTCTGTCTGGTTATTGAGTGGGAACAAATCAATCTGACAATAAACAAATAGCTAGCACACTCACCAAGCATTGCATTTACCCGGCGAGAATCGATACATGTATGCTATTTGCTGAAAGTATTTTTGAAGAAGAAATCTTAGCTTAAGGGGATATTAGAGACCAGGTCGCGAGATTTTCCAAATGAATATAGTGGGCTCTCTAGCCCACTACCAAGCCAATTTTAGATCCTAATATGAATGCTACAGGTGCCTTGGGCTTGCCTACAGCTTTAAAATATATCTGTGATGGCTTGGTTGAGAAGACCGCATGTGTTGACCGTGAGGAGGGAGAAAAGAAGAACATAATGCAGAGATGGAGAAATTTGTTCCTACCTTTTGCGGGGTTTTGTCAGGAGATTTTTTATATATACAACTATGACTTGAACAGAAAGTCTTTTGCATTTTCTTTCATTATTATCCAGCATGTATGACAGATGGAAATACGTTGGATCACCAGCTGACGGCCCTCGTCACGTGCCAAAGGGCCCGCTATAAAGGCACCTTGTTTCTTTAGTATTACTCGGGCAACCTTTACTCGTCTTCTTTTCTCAAAATGGGTAACACAGAAAACCCCTCTTTCAAGAGCACCCCTCCCAGTGAAAATAGCCCTAGAGAACTGGGTATCACTGCATTGAGCGAGGAGAATATTTGCCGTGAGTACCCAGGGGTACGGCCGTTAATACCAGGGTCAGGGCTGATTGCGATTCAGAGTCTTCGCAGCAAAATACTTCTCAACGTGAGACAATTGAACTTTTGGTCGCATATGTCAAGGAGTGAGTTCATCATCTATGCGCCCTATAAATCACGTTCTAGTTGGCTAACTAATCAATCCTTAGGTTGGATGAGCGAACCAAGTGAGTGCCTTCCTCTCGCTATCACATCCCGTGGAATCTTCCTTTGGCTCTGGTCGGGGTTGCTGCTTAGCACTATAGATAATATGCTGCTAATCTAAAACCTCAACAGAAAAATCGAAAATGGCTTCATAGAGTATGCAGCGTACAACGCTGGGGTACAGATAGTAATGGAACAGCTGCGCGATGAGGTTCATGGCTTGAAAGAGAGAGAATTCGGCGTGAGAACACGTGTCGATAGCATATGCAAATCGTTGGGAGTCTGGACTGTTCAAGGAAATTTGGCTCGCCTACCCAAGTTGGCGCGCCAGAGGCGTGCTAGGGTCAAGTCAGAACCTAATTCTATATGAGTTAGCAATCACGTTTCAGTCCAGAACGCTCAACCGAAACGGAAGAGGAAGAGAGTGAGGAATTCTTGAAAGACAACATTATGGGTACTTCTTTCAACAGCTAGTGGGAAAAGTAGGCCATGGAAAACAAATCTCTGTAGGATTCCCCTGATCGAGCTTTGTTAAATCTGAATCTTGGTGGCAATATCGAGGATGTTATTTGAGCGGATTATAGTTTTTATTTGACGTCAGTTTTCAGACGCAGGATTCGTCATTAAATTCGTATACTAGAGTTCGTAGGTTTTATGACAAACGGCGTAGAAGGCCAATATAACTTTCTCCAGTTGTCACATGGATGATTGCCACTGTTCTCAATTCTGGCTCCATTAACCTGCCATTTTGGTTTGGTCTAGATTCATGTTTGCTCGGCTTTGGATTTCCAACCGACCAGACCATTATTTCCAGTCATATACCCCATCATGGTGGGGATATTATGGAGCAACCATAGGGACGAACCGTGGAAATGCTGAATTGCGGGCCCCTCGGGGTTTGGCGTGGCCCACTCCAGGCGTACCTGTAATTACGTACGAGGGCCGTTTTTCTTACCCTTGGCGGCCAAACAGCCCAACTTGGTTGCATGCATGATTAGCGACCGGACTATCCAATTCACTACCTTGGTTGAGGATCTGGAAAGAAAAAATAAAGAATCTGAGTTGCCCAAGCTCGAGTAGGTGTTCGGCTCCAAGCTTCGGGAGAATACCGGACAAGATACAATCCCTTCTCGCGTGTTTGGGATTGATCACGTGAGTTACAGAGGCATGATACTCATGGTGAAGCTATATAGGTTACCAAGACCAAGCTTCGACATAACGCAAAATTATTAGCCCTGATCCAGAAGCACAGGTCAGAGGAGGAGGACAGGAAGCAGGTCTAGGGCCAGTCCTCTTCCATTGCCATGAAGTCACTACCTGTATTTCTGCCTTCGTGGATAGATCACCATCACTAACTCTGGCCTAAAGCCCTGCGCCGAATTTGAGAATGGGAGAAGACTGGGCAAGAAAGTACTGTAATGAAGCTTTATCCAATACTTGTATTCATATCGTAGGATGTTGTATATATCCATCCGCATTATTACATCTTCATTCCCTCAATAAAACCACCATGTCCATTTGATATTGCCTGTCCATCCTCTTTGTATCAGTCACTTCACGTTTCTCCCGTTGAGATGCGGATGCGGCGAATCATCTGCCAAAGCTGTGTAACAGACAGTGGCTGTTTACGTCGTCGAAAGACTGGCTTAGGGCTAATGTAAACTAAAGGCGCAATCAGCAATCATCAATGCAATGTTCATGCTGGCTTCACAACTACCTACCCGGGGGGCATGATATGCTGGGTATAGGGACTCATGGTCATTCTGATACTGCGAGGCCACTACAGAAGCTTGCGGGCGTGAACTTTCAGATATTTGCCCTTGCTGCAAGATTCGGCGAGCCCAAGGATCCGGCCTCTTAAGCCTGAGGACAGGAGGGCAAGGAGGGAAGCCCTCCGGAAGCCTCTGACGCCGGTACCGTGCCCTACGCGCCGCCGTACGGGTGCGTGTAGATATTTTGTCAGAGATGGGACGCCGCCTTCTAATCCCTTTCCGAAGCTGGTTGTATTTGCCTCGCAGCGACTCGAATGATCGGTCTTTATTGTGTTGCTTGGAATATTCCTCGGCTCTTCTTTCCCACGACATCCAGCGATGTTCAGATAACCATCGTTCGAGATTGTTTTCCTCGGATGCGGTCCAAGGAATGTAGGCACCTTTCGACATTGTGGTAATTAGGTTCAGTGTAAAAGTAAAACGTCAAACGTCAAGGTAGGCGATGAAATCAAGCAGTGAGGGCACTAGAAGACATAGGGTGAACAACGACGGACGGCACCAATTTAACTGATGTGTACTCAAAGTCACCACTCCTACTTTGAACAAGTGTGTCATTGATCCATTCTTGGGGTGGATGCTCCTTGCCAGGAGTTAAATTGAAGCGGAATCTGCCGATTCAATCTGCCCAGATATATTTGATGGTTATTAAATTAATACGACCTCAACTTTGGCGAGGCGAATTTAATGCAGACCGTTTGAAAGGTGTTTTTTTTTATTTTTTTCGCGATTTCTTTCTCTTGGCCACAATGGTCAAAAGGATAGTATAGTTGTGGGGGGTAATCGGCTTCATGTCCGCTCGAATTGCTCAAGTGGGGCCGGTTATACCGAGGTCGACTAAGTTGTAAAAGGCTACACTTGATGGATTAATTGTTTTTTTATACATTTTACACGACAGTCACCAAATTAATGTTGGCCATGCCTTGCTATTTACCGGTCCTTCAATTTCTCGGAGGGGAACGGCTAGTTTAGACCTCTGATCTCCAGTCAAGCCGAGCTGTATCAACTCAATGCTACGTCCCATGGAACGAAGGGCAAAAGGCCTTACTCGTGTGCTTACGCTCTCCCGGTCGATAGCTATTTTCTAATATCATCCACCGCAAATATATCTGGGGACAAGAAGAGAAGGGCTTTGCCTGCAGGCCTAATGGTTCTTACCGAAGGCCCACAAGGTAGTATCGAGCTTTTCCTCTAGGCCCCCGTCTTGGGTCTAGAACTGGACGTAGAAGTTCTTTCTAGCTAACTATATCTTTGTATACATGTAAATCAAATGGCGCCCGAATTTCGCAGGGCATACAGCTTTAGTCCTCGGATTGGTCCAAGCTCTCCACCGTCGTCCCCATCTGGGCTATAAATCAAGTGCGACCGCCATCATCGGTGAGAAGGTCTGGCCGTAACTTCCCATTCTTCCTTCTATCTTATTTGTTCTCATTCGCTTTTTCCACAAGACCTGAGTTATGGGTATCTTGCAGGATCCTGGCCGGTTCTCCAGCCAACTACGCAAGGCCCTTGCCTCCAAGCCTTTCGACGTCTGGAGCATTCCCGAGTCGGATGTAGCTCCCCAAGACGAAGACTGCTTTTATGACATGGAAACACAATCCTACGCGGGAGAAAGCTATGTGCCGATGGATGAAGACGCAGGAGATGGAGACGCAGGAGATGGAGCAGAGGCCGATTGGGCTATGGAGATCCAAAGTTCGGACGATCATAGTCCCGGAGCGGAGCCTGATGGAGCGGTTGATGCTCCCGTGTCTCTTGGCAAGTGTGTGAGCTGTTTGAGAGAGTGAGTCTATATGCCCCTACATGCGGGAGTTACGCGTGAGGCTAATGTCTTTCTAGTCTAGACGGCCGAGTTCTGTGGGTGCACCATTGATACGTGCTCCAGATATCTAGATGCTAATGGAAATTTTCCAGGTCCGTGGAACATCAGTTCGAAAAACAAAATCTCTGGAACGACGATATGGCACGAGGCATGAAGACCATGCAGGGCGGGTACCAGGAAATCTCGGTGCTCCGAGAAGACTCGGCTATGCTAAAAAAAGAGGTGGCGATGCTAAGAGGCCAACTTAACTCTCTATCCAAGGGTAGCCCAGTCACTGTGCGAAGACCCGGACGCCCTAGGCGTGACGCAGAATAAAGGCAGGACGAGCAGGGAATGAGATCGCAATATTCGCGACACATACATAATCATTCATCCACGCTTCTAGGAAGATAGATAGTTCGAGCCTAGCAATCAAGCGATAGCGATCATTTCAACGCACTTTGATACGTACACACCCCTATCGGCATTAGAGCTTCACGATCTACCAGGTCCGTGCGGGTCAGGCCCGAGATCTACGCCGTTAGGAACCTAATGCAATTTGAGAATTCGGTGACAAATCACTGTCAGAGCGCCACTGAGCTCCGCAACCCAATTTGGGAAGGGTTCACGCACGTCTGTGGAGACGATGATACCTGGACTGGGGAGAGGTGGAAACAAAACAACCGGCCCACATTGATCGGGGAGGATTGTTACGCGTGCAGGGCCCGCAGATCATTGCCGTTTGTGTCTGTATCCATGGGAAATACTGGCCAACTACGAAACTAAACGAGGTGCGTGCTAAGCACAAAATCAGAAAACCATAAGGGTGTAGCGAAGCTATTGTTTTCCAACCCACTTCGATCCTTGCGCTTGCGTGTTTGGAAAATCTTTCCTCTAATATAGTTCACTAGCGGGCATCGTGACGGGTATATCGGCAGTCCTGCGAATACGTCTCGGACGGGAGTCATGCAGTGATCGCTTAGGCTGGACTACCACCAGATTCAATCCATGGTGAGCCTCCTCCTGCTCCCACTCCACATGCATCTTTGCGCTTACTATTGCGAACTGCTGTCTTCAATTCCGAGCAAAAACTAGTTTCTTCAAGATCTTGAAACCTCCAACACACCGCAGTATTGTCGACTGTATATAGAGACTCTCAGATCCGCTTGCCTTGGAACTCTGCCTGTGGTCCGTCCCGTACCGCTGTGGCCCACCTGCCAGAGGTGACTGATCCTGAGAAAACGGGGTAGAGTCTCTGTCGGCTTGCACATCTCTTACGATGGTAATACCAATGCATGAACCATGGTACACTTGGGAAGTCTCGGCTAGGCTGGTTCCCCCTTATGATTTGCCTCGTCTACCCGATCTGCTATTAGTGCTTTCTTTACCTGTCGCATGGAATCGAAGAGAGAAGCGGGAGACGATATGTCTCACCGACTAGCGATCTGCGCTGCGCCTGGTGGCTGCCAAAAATGCCTAAAGGAAAGCCAATGCCGTACGCACGAGACGTGGGGAGTCTAAAGTATGCAATACAACGGCGAATTCCACAAAGCCACCCGTCTTTTTTTATGTCTCTTTTCTGTTTGACTTTTGCCGACTTTGAATTTTCATTGGACGATTTTAATGAATTTCCAGCTAGTCACCAGTCTTCGAGCATGGACCTTACAGGTTTGCGAGCCCCGCCCCATGCCCCATACTATACCCATTTTTTTATGATAGGAAACAGCCCCTGAGAGAGGCAGACTCCGTTTTTGCTGTGTACGTCTAGACTTGACCCATTTCGAGGAACGTCGCTAGACAGTGAGTGATCTCTACTCCCAGAACCCAGGAACCTCGGCTTTCAAGTCAAGAAATAATTTCTCTTGGTCTCGTGAGGTATACTTTTTCCGGAGAATCAGCTATAGGTAGAGCACAGCGCGGCTAATTTCCGCGGCCGAGACATTTGTGGCTAGGGCGGCCAATTCAAACTCTATCTTCGACAGCCCTGATCAGCCCTCCCGCCCGCATTCCTTCCGAGGACCCCGAAAGGCAAATATCTTAGCTATCGACGCTGACACATGCCAAGCACGATGACAGGAAAAACATTCAGCAGTGTAGCCAATACAACCTTCTGAAAGGCAATTCCAAGTACCTTGTCGGTCCTTATGCTAGCATATCCGTCCAACATGGAGGCTAAGATGGTTTATAAAAAATAAATCCAAACTATCCAAACGAGTTTACGAGTCCCCACCGAATGAGGACCGCACCCCCAAAGGTCAATTCGTCGTCATTTTGGCCTATTTAATTCCATTGGCTGATATGACAGCATGTAACGTTGATTGGGCCCACTTCCTCATATGGTGGAGATCCTGCCTGATCGGCCTGCGGCTAGAGCACCGTCGATCTTATGTCTTGTGGTGTCAATTTCGTAGCCATATAAAGAACTTGCAGTAGAAGACATACAATCCAGCTTCTACCAACTATGCAATAATCGAAAGTCTGGGTTTTTGATTTCCTTTTTTCCTGTATCCTGCCTCACACAATAGCTGACACCAAGACAGGGACATGAAAACCCCTATAAATTGTGTGGTTCTATTTGCGGGTCATATAATCTTGGATCCATGGTTCTCGTGGTGGATTATCTGCTACTTGATGTGCCCCTCCTACCCAATTTTCCATAGTCGGATCTACCGTCACCGGTCGGAGTGCCCGATTGGGTAAGATATAGGCGAAGGTAAACAGGCCAAGTCCAATACAGGCTACGATCTCCGCCGATCTCCTTCATTAGGTAACTCAAGCTCTTTCGCGCACATTGGGTATCGTGGAAAAGTCCCCAATCGTCGATGGAGATGCAGTAAGAGGGAAAAGGTAACGATCATGGTACACAACAAATTATCTGTACTGCAATTACAAAATCTAAGCGAGCGCCCGCGCGAAAGAAACCAAACTATATGCGGCATCGCGTGTAAGCATGCAGGATGAGACACGGGAGATGCCGGCGCAACGGTGAGATCGATCAAGCACGGGCTTATGCATGTTAATCTTGACCTAAACTCTATTTGTTCGTGCATATACCTCAACGGTCGCCCCTCGGGAGCTCTTACCCTTTCACTCTGAATTGCCAGTATAATTGTCGCCATTTCGCGGATGTACCGCAAGGAAAATGAATTCTATGTTTTCCCTCAACCCCTGAAAACCTGCTTGCCAGCCAATATTGATGGGGTCTGAGTGATCCTTCGAGCCAATAAGGGTAAAGATAAAATACCCTCTAAGCCGTATCTGGTGGAGGCCCGAACACGGCAAATTAACTCCATGTCATCTGGGGGGCTTTCGCGCCAATCGGAACGCAATACTCCACTGACTTAATGCTTGGTCAGATTCGGCTCGACGGAGATCGACATCCGATCGCAGACGTACGATGGAATATACGATTATCACGGAAGTAGTGATTGGTTCCCCGTTAGCGAATTCTTGGGTTTTTAAGAGCAGAGATTTTGGATCGGCCCCCGTAGACTCCGACCGCTGCTAAGAGACTACGTCGCAGTGATAACGCGGTATACCTGAACTAAAGAGCCAATCTACGTGTAAGGACACATTTGAATTTAGGATTTAATATTAACCGATCACATAACATTATCTCTAGAAACAGCCATACACCACGGTCCGCTCGCTCAGAGAGACCGCAATGCCTCATGGCAGGTGCGTATATGAATCGAGCTGGGGAATCGTGGGCAGGTTGGACGAGGAGTAGCCCGGAAGAGGTTGTGGCGGCATATTCGAGGGATCAAGCAGATAGCTTGCATCTTGGTCTTGCCAGTCTTGTGCCACATCAGACGAAGGCAAGAGAGTGGAAAAGTATGCCTGGTCGCTTTCATTCATCTTGTCCGTGATCTGGCCGGTTAAGGACGAAGCGGTGTTCTGAAGTTCCCTCAAGGCCTGCTTGTATTCTTCCCGTGGCATATGGTCTTGAGAGGTGGCCGCTTCCAGGCTCTCTTTCAAGGCAACATTCTCGCTCTTCAACTGGCGAACCTCCTCCGCAGCCTTATGTCTTTCGGCGGTAAGCTGCTGGACTTTTGCAGACAACCGGGTTTTTTCCGCAACAAGTTGCTGGCCTCACTCGCTCAGGTGGGCGGTATTCTGCTGGTGGGCCTGTTCGGCTGCTTCAAGCCACTTGATGCATTGAACATGATCTTCTGGCCGGGAGGCATGTGCCCGCTATATCGGACGAGCATGTCAGCAAATCACTATCCTTGGAAGGTAATGGGGTTGACTCACCAATCTTTGCCGGAATTGGGCTTCGCGTGGGATGGGGTTAGATTCAGTATTGTCGGCGCTCGCCGGCAAAGGTCGCACAGGGCGAGTGGCAGACGCTCTGGTCTTTCTAACCCTGGTGGGAGCTGGCACGGCAGGCTTACGCGATGCGGTTGGCATTTCCGGCATAGTGAGCGATAAGTCGACGGAAATCGCAAGACAAAGATTCGCACTGAACAGATCAAAAGAGAAAGAAAAGGAATCGGGTGTATTTCGGCTCGCTTAAGGTGGGCAAAACCAGATCTAAATACAAATGCAATCGTGATAATAAACAGGTCAACGTACGCAAATTATGTTATCACCGCGTTTAATGACACCCCAACACCTCAGTTTTAGAGCTGACCGGATATAGAAAGTGACATTTCACAGATCCACAATAAGTGGTGGAGACAGTAAAGCTCAACCACTCTCTGCAAAATATAGGGAGTGCTGCACCCACGGCTGTGTTTTGACCTGTGGGAAATGAACTGGTCAAGTCACTCATCTTGATGAGGACCGCATTGGAGCAAGCTCGAGTATTTGCGAATAATCGATTCGGAACGAGGAAGTTAAACACTATCTGTTGAGGATATCCCGTGGCATCCGAGTGAGCTTGTGTAAGCATGTTCGTTTGCACAAAATTCCAAGCTACGAGAAACCGAAATTCGTGTCCGTGTTGAGAAATCTCCACAGACGCAAGACAGAGAATCAAATTAATATCGGCCAATACCCGAGCACCGAGGACTAAGAAAAAGACGACACGGTGGTACGCTAACAATAGCTTCTCATGCCATTGCCATTTTCGTCCTCGTTCGCGAGCTAAGGGGGCAGGTAGTGCAAAGATGTGGCAGGAAATGAGACACTGACGGATTCTACCGGCAAAGCTACCTTTACTAGTAGGTTTAATTGCGACTGGCATCTCTGAATTCCCGTGCTAGCCCCTTTGTGGGAGCTTTGTCGCAAAAGATGTCCAGAATAGAAAAGTACAGGGATGGCGACAAGATAATTAAGACGGAGCTTTGAAATAGCCAGTGTCATTTGCCAAAGAGCCTTGATTCTACACAACCCCACCACCTTCACTGAGCTCTAGCACTACTTTCCGGGATTCAATAGACATAAGGGCGACCCGCCGGCTTCCTATTTGTCCGTAGCTGTCCTCATAACTCTGGGGCTTCATCGACTGATAGAAGCCATGCGAGTAAGTTACCAGGTGTGAGCAATATAGCAATTAAATCTCTCCGTCGATCAATACTCCGGAGCCCCATCTCCGGTCCGCAAACAATTGGAGGTGGATCTGAATATTGCGGCTATTGAATTTCTGCCCCGCTTGTACCCCGATGGAACTTATTACGTCTTCATATTTGTATTTTACTGACAGCCCACTAAACAAAAATTATGGCATGAATATAATCATAGCCGGTTTTAGGAGCTCTCTTAATTTTGTATTATATGAAAGCCCCTTACGCAAGGAACAGAAGAAGAAAAGCTGTTGAAAGTTGACTGGCGGACTCTAATCTTTTCTACCTGGGTTTAGGGGGCCTACGTCCGCCGGAGAGAGGCATTGAATGTGCGAATCACGACGCCTGAGATCCAACAGGCTGAGGTCTGACGCCCGGTTCAAAGTTCACAACTGAGGCTTTCTACCCAAAATAAAAACCCCGGCAGTTGACCTCGCGCTCCTAATGGTCGGCTCCAGGTCAGGTATCTTAAAACAAGGTCATCAATAGAACTGTTTATTTACCGTTCAGGTACTGTTTCATGTACTATTAAACTCACATGTACTGCCTCCACTCCGTTTGTTTTGCTTCATTTGACAGAAAGGCCTCACTTGCCTAATTTACCTAAACCAAATCCATCCAATGAGCTCTGGATAATTAGTAATATGGCTTCATTATTGCAAGCCTCGTGGGCACGGTGTTAGATATTGACTTTTGTACTTGTTCATTCAATCTCGACCATTTCTCATATCGATAGCTCCGAATCTCGCGTACGGTCCGATTGACTGCTTAACACGTGCCTGACCCCATCGACTGGCTTTCGCACTCCTCGTCGGGATTCAGACTTCTCCTCCCATCCTCCGTGTGCTTCAGTCGATTGAAGCGCAAGCCTACCAGCAATGGCCCGTCCCGTACCATATTTCCGGCCACAGGCTTTCAACATTGGCTTCAGGAACTCTATGGGCTCCACTCATGTTCAGCCCTCGCGCTTGCCTGCCACCGTGCACGGAAAATCAATGCCTGTAAGTCATTCTAATATCGCTCGCCTTGGTTTGGTCACGCTGTTAACTTTTTCTCGACTAAAATCCAACAGGCGACAGTCACGGCACACAGTGTCTCAGAAACGCAAAGCTCAGAATGGCCAGAGACCCCGTCCGACCAGTCTACAGCAGCGTCCGCCATCCAGCGCCGCCCAGGCCATTGCAAGAAAGACAATAAAAAAAGGGGACAGAGACGAAGGGAAAAAGCGCAACAGCTTGCAATTCAAAACAAGAAGATTGTATATCAACACACCCAGGCCCAAATTGAAATCCAGGGCCTACGTGAGCAACTGTGGCAGCAGGAGCAATCTCACCGACGTTATGAGGCAAAGATGCGAAGGTTTTTCCACGACTGTCATGTCGAAGCTTCTTCTCTTGTCAAATCAGTCAATATTCTCCTATCAGATTGCGCAACGCGTCCCAGAGGTGTACCAGAACCTGTGAGTTACGAGCATCAATTGGCGCGTGACAAAGCACCAATGTGAATTGTGCACTTCAAGTCACGGAGGCATGATTAGACTGGCGAAGTCGTGCTTGGATTTCACCATTAAAGGGTGGGAAGCGACCATGGCGATCAACAATAGGCCGAGGCGCCCGCAGCAACTAGTTGGCTTATGTAAGCTTTCCAATTGGGGGGTTCAACCACTTCAAATCTATCCCACCATTTTCCGTCTATCATAGTCACCGTATTCCAACAACTACTCATGGAACAAGCGGAGAATCAATACAAAATGATATCCATATAGTCAAGGTATACTTCTCATACTATAATAATGATAATTGGCAAATAATTATGGTGTAAATGAATTTGAACATGCGGTGAAGCAAGCATATACAATCACAATATATATTGCTAATGATACAACCATTTTTTTGCCTTGTTCAATGATTGCTCCCCAGAGAGGTCTGATCCTGTACCCTGTACCTGAATATGCTTTTCAATTCAAATACCCAAGACACGTAGTATCTCATGCTGGAAATATAACCACAACCATTCTGATATTCAGGGTGTGGTGGGTCGAGCCCATCGCCCTTCCACTTGAACAACGACTGTGAGGTGCTAAAAGAAATAACCAGAGCAAATTTAGGCGATCAACACTAGAGATTGATATCACCAAACACCTTACGGGCATGGGTTTACACTTTACCAAATTGCGTGCGTTGATTAGGATAGACGACAACTACTGAAAACCGAACGCACTCATGACCGATGATGATTGCAATTTACCTTTGGAGTATTGCTGACTGACTTTTCCCACCCCCGCATTAAGTTTTTGTTTAATCACGTGCAAAAAAAATAAAAAATTTAACTGCAGTAATCTGCTTCATTTCCCATACCTGGTTGGAGTCACTTGACTTTGGTGAATTTTGCCCGAGGACGAAAAAACCTCCCAAGAATGCCTCGTGGCGGACATGGTGGTGCCAAAGGGGATTTGAGATGATAAAAGTGTTGTGGTTAATTGCGAGTCAAAAGTGTTACTAATGTCAGTGAGTCACCGTACCCGATCGGAGTTGGGGAGGCTGGACTCGGAACTGCGTACGTGGCTTTTCTCGAGTACCGTACAAAGAAATATAAAGCCTACGTCTGCCCCGGGTCTCAAATTTGTTTCGCTTACCGTGACTCACCGCGATGCCAAAAGAGGGCCACAGCTGTTCAGCGTTGGGTTTTCTGCTCGCGTGACTCACCGTGATGCCTATAGGAGACTACAGCTGTTCAGCGTTGGGTTTTCTGCTCGCCGTGACTTACCGTGATGCCTATAGGAGACTACAGCTGTTCAGCGTTGGGTTTTCTGCTCGCGTGACTCACCGTGATGCCTATAGGAGACTACAGCTGTTCAGCGTTGGGTTTTCTGCTCGCCGTAACTCACCGTGATGCCTATAGGAGACTACAGCTGTTCAGCGTTGGGTTTTCTGCTCGCCGTAACTCACCGTGATGCCTATAGGAGACTACAGCTGTTCAGCGTTGGGTTTTCTGCTCGCCGTAACTCACCGTGATGCCTATAGGAGACTACAGCTGTTCAGCGTTGGGTTTTCTGCTCGCCGTGACTTACCGTGATGCCTCCAGCGATAGGACAGACACCTCTTCGTGGTGCTGGAGATCATTACTCAATCGTGCAATCGTCCGAGGAAGCTAAGATCTGTCCGAGCTATTTTATTTCATGCCTGCTATCCTATACCAGGTCTTTCTGTAGACCCATCTTAGTTCCATTTGGACCTGGATGTTAACAATAAAACTTCCTCGATTTGCCCGAAACTCTACTGTCCACACACACCCTTGCCCACATTGCTTTCATTTCGCCTATTCTTCACTGTGGTTTCTCCGTCAAGTGAATCACGCCTTCGTATGCCAGTGCTCCATCAACCTCTATTCCGCTCGGATTGCTCGAGGACGAGATCACGATGTGCGAGCTCAGTGTTTTAGCCCTTCTCCTAATTTGGGTTGAATAGATAACGAAGGTTTTGAAAGAGTGTTCGACTGAAGGCATTTCTGCTGCTTAATTGCAGACTGGCGCTGTAGCACAGCGCGTTGAAACTGGTCGGTTCGAGCTAATAAACGTCATCCAATTTGCTGATTATGCGTCATTGCCACAGAGTTGACCAATCAGAAAAAAGATAGAAATAAAAAATGGCGGCCACTGTGTCTATTTTTGCGAGACATACATACCACCATAGTCTTTCATTCTTATTATGTACTGTATTATCACTGGAGTCCACGGCCGATCCTATGAACGACGTGGTGGTTGCTTGATTGGGGTCTACTGGACCCTGATCTGGGTAGACGGAATATTTCACCAAAGGCCCAAAGAGCGGCCACGACCTCACTGAAAATGAAGACGGTAGATGATCCATACGTATAAAAATACCGCTCCTGCGTTGAAATGAGTACATTCGGGGAGTAAGTCGATTGATTTGGTTCCATCGGGGTGTTGAACACCTAGATCATCAACAATGGCGTTGTCTACCGTGAAGCTTATAGAGTGCCACAGCTGTTCAGCGTTAGGTTATCTGCTCGCGTGGCTCGCCGTGAAGCACATAGAGGCCACAGCTTATAGCGTTGGGCTCACTTCATGCTGTAGTTGCCTCCAGCAATCGGACAGACACCTTTCGTGGTGCTGGAGATCAATAATAAAACGCGCAGCCGTTCGATGAAACCAAGATCTGTCCAAGTCTGTGCCTTGTACTTAGATTTTTTTGGCCATAGTCTAGCTGTTCAGTGTGTTCGTGCTGGAACATGAACATTTCCTTGTATTGTCTAGAAACGTACAGCCCGACGGAAGACACTTATTCTCAGATGGTTTTCATATATACAATTTCTACTTTGAGCATAAACACTGAATATTATATGTACTTTAATAGTAGCCTCTCATTACTGTTTATCACTTGAATGTCTTCACCCATCATATTGCATACCGTCCATCCCGCGCAAGTGTTGACCTTCAAGAGTGAGTAACAGCCGTTCACATAGTGTTGAGTTGTGGCAGTGACCAGGCCGATTGAATTACACCGCACAAACGTTAAAATTGATTGGTCAGTAGAGATAAACAAGACTCTTGCTGGCCATACCTTATGGCCGAAGAAAGGCCAGAGAGTAAATGACCAGAATTGAAAACCGAAAAACAGAGCGGGCGTTACGTTTACTGTATAACTATCAGACATGCATATTCCAATATCGTTCATTAGTATTACGACCGTATTACTAGAGTCCGCCATCGATCCCGATGAACGCCATTGATTGTGTCCAGTGGACACTCGAACCAAGAGAAAATGACGGGGATCTGGATACTGTAAAAAGAATTCGTCAAAAGCCCAAAGACCAACCATTGCCACACAACAAATAAATGGACCCCAAAAAGTCAACCATATTTGCGTTTAGATGAGAACACTAGGAAGTCGATTGGCTTGGTGCAATCCAAATGTTAAAAAGCTAATCGATCAATGACCTGTCCACCTCACAATAAATAAACACCAGCATGTCAAGAACACTGTATGCGTCTGTTGAACTGAAAACGACTAAATGGATAAGTGCTGTTTAAGTCTCCCAGCTGAATAATAGCACGGGAGATGAAAGCTCCAGGCCAAGTCCGTTTTTTTATCAAATAAACAGAATGGGCAGTAGATGTTTCCCTCTTGAACTTTCATGAGCAGCGTCAAGCTGCGACTCCCAAACGAGGAGCCCAATACCGGTTATTTACCCCTCCGATACTGTTTATTGGGGGCGTAGCTCTCGAGCTCAAGGGTCACAGATGTATCCCCACCCCATTTATTCGGCCTACTCATCGAAATTGCCTGTCTATGCAAAAAGTTGCCCGGGCCGCCTGGTCAATCTGGCGAAATCTATCACCGCGAAGGGGTTCTATCCTACTGACCAGTGCTTACTTCCTTCTGCGTCTTATTCCTCAATCATTTGAAACCTGCAAATACAAAGAATTTTTTTTGCCTTTGTGTTCTCCAAGCAATTTTGATGGCACCGATGGCAGTTTCCATGCTAGACGTTGAGCTGCATATTTTCCACGATGATCTTAAAATTCTGTCAACTCGACCTACGCGGTGAGCACTCAGACTAATGCTGATCCTGAACCAGCAGCAAGATCGGTGGGTTGACAATGAGTCTCTCACCAGTGCCGGCCAGTCCCTCATGCGGGAAATGCGACTTTTTATGCAAACACACCGACAACTTGGTTTTGCATCTGCGATGACAACTCTTTGGAGAGTAGCATGGGATGACTGCGCTTAGCCTCGTAGGCTTAGACAAGCTCCCATATGCGCTCACCGAACTTCCGATGGATAAAGATCGAATAGATGACATCGTACAGCTATGTCGGCTCGCTAGTAAGTCAGGTATAGAGAGCGACGTATTCATAATGGGGCTTCATTACTTACCGTTTCGTCTGCAATTTTTTATGTGCCGGCCAAGCCTTGCATATCTCTTGCATGAACGGCCGGACCTGAATTTGGAGCTGCTGAAATATCTGGCCGTAAGGACACAGTCCTATTCCCACCTTACACCAATGTGCAAGTTCGTCTCTGTTACTTCCCCGGGGCTTTAATTAGATAGATGAGGGGTAACCCATGAATGTTGGGCATTGAAGCCTATATTAACCACTCCGCTGGATGTAGGTAGAGTAGAAATGAGTTTCTTTCTTGCCAGGTATGTATGTATTTCATCTTGGGAAACATGCAAGCAAGAGCTACTGTAAAGGAGGTCGATAGCCCACGCCGGGCTCCCTAAGCTTGCCCATGGGCGAGGAAATATCAAAATTCTTCTAATTTCACAATGTAAGCTACATAAGCAGCCTCTACTATGAAGCCTACCGCAAGGAAAGGTGACATTCGCATTATATACAGATTTCTCGACCTGGCATGTTCACTTGCCGGTGATATATATCATGAGAAGTTTCATTAGATCTGAACCCATGAGACTTTACCAGAAATTCGAGTCGCACTATCTATGGGACTATCGAGTTGTCCCGAGACGATGACTTCATTGCCAATTGAAATTCGAATATTTTTTGGACCAACTATCCCTTCAAAAAATGTTCTGCCAGTCATCTCAGCGATGGCGCTGTAGGTAAGAGAGACGGCTGAGCAACGGAAGGAAGGTGCTGGCTGTGAAATGGCACCACTGAAAGAACAGAGAATTCCGTGGATACCAAAGGTTGCCTTTATTCGATGGTCTTGGTGTCGTAGCACTCCTTTTCCGGAATACATCTATTGAATGAGAAAGTTAGCTAAAGTTGACGGAAGAGTTGATGCCTAGATTACTCGCTTTGGATTGACAGTGGTGGGAATACCTTGGCAGAATATCGAGCAATGAAAGATTATCGAGCCGGCCGAATTTTGAATAAAGAGTATCCAGATGACTTCATATAGATTGCGAGCGATCAATCGTGAATCCGATGTACATGCTGATGGGGAAAGTGAATGAGGGTAGAATGAACTCAAGAAAGAAGGTGCGGTAACGTGCGGTATTCCGAAGTTTTATATGATAGAATACCCTCATTAATATCCAAGGCATCAATCGAGACGTGACTGAAGTGACTCTCACATCCGTGGAGCGTTCATTTCGACCATGAGCAAGGTGGAGAAGGTGGATCAAGAGCTCTATGTTCATTAGCGGACAACTAACTAAACAATTGTATTGTTGAGTGGGTAATTCTCCGGACAATAGTGATCTTTCTGCTACAGGTATTTTGAATGAACATCATAGTCTGTTTAATACCTACGCACGTAAATCGAAGGCTGTCATTTGACCGGCCCACGGTTTACCCTTCAGGCGGCAGTTTGGGCAAACATGCAGTATGGTCTCTACCAAAATGAACACAGACAGCTGGACAGTTGTGTAACCGTAGTCCATTTGAATCTGTTGTTTTCGGTTTCACCAACGTCCATTAAATTCAGGGAATCAATGTTCAGTTCCTTCGCAACCTGAGTTTGGGCTTGCAAGGTACGATAGTTCTATTCAAAGACTGCAATCCCATATTTATTCCACTCCGCTCCTCCGCAGAGACGTACAGCGGCGGCCGATTTTGCCAGCGTTTTTTTAGCTAGCCATCTACCATTCAATACCTTCTTTCGACGAGCTCGCCTCTTCTTCCTCAAGAGTCAAAGTGATATTCTAACACAACTTAGTAGATATCTCAAAAGCTAGTAGGAGACCTACTGTTGGATGGTCCGAAGGAAATGTAGACTGGAAAAGACGTAGATCTCCATGACGAGACCGACGAACGACGATGACATGTACCACCTCCAGCCCAAACCATTTTGCCACCTTCAAAATTGTACCAGGCATAATTCGAGAAATGGTCGCTAGTAGTATGTCTGGACGCAGAATGGGAAGGTTGATAGGTAAAGAGAAATCTGGAATGCTGAATACGGTTGACAGCAATTGCTGAGAGAATGAGATCAAGCACTTATGATTCAAAAATAGCAGGGCGGCTTCTTGTCCTAAATTTATAACGAGGGCCTTCAGTTACTGAACAAGTATTTATAAACCGAAAGTGCTATTTTTCGTGGTGTCCCAAATGTGGCAAAGTTGGGGTGGATTTGTGGTGATGAAAAAGAGACCGGTGCCAATTTCAACGTGCTGCTCTTCCAATTAAAGTTTCCTTCATTCTCAAAAAGTTGTAATCAAGCCTTGTTACTGATGGTTAATGTTCTACCACATTAACCACACCATCTCTGTTCGTTCATTAAACATAGCGTCCAGTGTTTTCTGTGAGGTCCGTTCAGAAATACGCTTCTCGCCCAATGCCATCATGAGCGTGTGGTAGTACACATGGTCTATTAAGTTCAACCCTCAAGATCAATGCATGAATTAGAGAAGAGGTATACTAGCTTCTCAATTGATGAAGAAGAACAAGCAGCCTATAAGTATAGCCATTGGAGTCATACTTCTTTTACCGATTCAAGGCACCGTTTCTCTCTAAGTGTCCAAGTTGTCACTTGCTCCATATTCCTTCTTTGGCCCATATTCCTTCTTTGACCAAACCAAATATTCACTCGCAGGCATGGATGCCTCGGTAAGTTTCTTCGCCCTTAGCCGCGATATCGCTGACCAGTATTAAGGAAGCTCTTCGGATTATCAGTGCACTCAATACACGCACCGTCCAGGCAGAACGCCGCCAAGCGAGAGCCGAACAGGAGCTAGTGGCAATACGGGAAACGCTCAGTCAATCCAGGAGCGAGTTGGAGGAAATAGTCCGGCTAACCGAGCTTCTTTATGAGGTCAATCGGCGAATGGGATCCATGATGGACTACCTATTCAAAGAGCATGGTATCAAGCATGGTTATGAGGATGCCGAGTCTTTTGATTTGATGTTTGATTTGGTGGTGAAGCGGCTGGAGGCGGAGGAGTCAGGGGAGCCTCCCAAGCGCGACGATAAAGCCGGCGACCTCATCGACAGCCGTGTCTCTGCACCTGCAGAGCTGAGTAGTGGGAGTGGTTTGAACTGATGCAGTTTCGTGTGGGTCTCCATATTACGCCGTACAAAGCCAATCAAATAGCATGAATAAATCACATCGCACTCCGCCTGAACCAAATCAGCATAATCTGCGTAAGGGTAATTAGGATCTGAATTACCAGGAAGTGGGAAAACCCTGTTTTAGGTGGCCAAGGTGAGCCTGGAGTGTGGCAGCCACTGTATCTGCCGTTCGTGTTCAAATCCCTGTCACAGACACCCAGGTCATTACAGCTGCTTCTCGATCTAGCTAACACACGATTGATAGGGTATTTTTCATATACCGGGAATTGCGCCTCTTGTTTGCCACTAACATAGCTACCTCGAACTAACATAGCTACCTCGATCTAGCCATGACCAAACAACAATGTGTCTCAATGATATGTGTCGGAAAGAGGCCCGCGCTCGCTCAAGCAACTTTGAGCTTGAGACCGTTTTGAGAAATACATCGGTATCCTTTTTGTGGACAAGATGAACATTAAATGGAACACCTAGCAGCTACTTAGTGCATCATGTATCGCAATTTCTTATTCAAGTTGGCAGAAACACGAGGAAATGTCACTATTGGTGGTTTTGGGAAGGAGCCAAAAATGACGCAACCTAATTGGAGCAACAAAACAAAAAAGAAATGCCGTCCACCAAAGGCTGCTGAAAATATACACCGAAGCATTTAGTCAAAGATGACTGAGTATAAAGACTACCGATACTCCCAGTGCTTCATTGTAGGAAACCGCGTGCCAACCCAGAAACTCAATGAGCTGAAAGGATATGAAAAGAAATTCCATCCGTTTTTTGGGTCGGTATATTGCTACATTGGAGATCGTCAGTAGGCTCATGGTTCATTGCGATGGTCAGCACACAACTTACATTGGAACAGCTGCGCGTCAACACCGTTTTGCTGAGAGCAGTCTGTATGGTGTCACACCACTCAATCTCAGCCCCTTTGCATACCTCGACTATCGATGCTTGTCGCTGAAGTATAGGACGTGCAATCCTAATAACGAGGTTGACCGAACTGTGACAAATATTAGCACAGCTCCGGCGGTATTGCTGGAGGATAATACTCACCACTCGATCGCAAAAAGGACAGACGTGTGTCCGCTGCCGGAATTCGGGCCTAATAAATAAAACATGTTGGGAAACTCGTTCATCGCCACAGTCTTGTAAGCGCCGATGCCGCCTCGATCATCCCAGAGCTGTTTCAGCGACTTTCCTCGCCGGCCTATGACTGAATCGGCCTTCCATTGAGTGAACTCGAATCCCGTCGCGAGAATCTACGATCTATGGTCAGCATGGGCTATAAAATGATCTTTTCACATGCAACTCACGATGAAATCAACCGGGTATTTGTCGCCTGAACCTGTCACCACACTCTTCGAGTCGACTTGTAAAATCGAGTCCTTGACCAGCTTCATTTTAGAGCTGCGAAGCGATCGGATATAGTCATTGTCCAGTATCCTTCGCTGCACACAATGTTAGTAGCGGCCTGACACAGTCCAAGCAATCGCTTACTCGGCATCCAAGGTCATAGCCAGGTGTAAGCAAAGGCCAGTATCGCTCTAAAAGTCTTCAGTCAGCATTAGGGTGGCGACGGATTTTGTCACATACTAACCAGGGGCGTTCTCCGTAATATACTTCCGACTGCGCGAAGCTCTCTCCTCTCTCAATTTGTCTCCTTTGGAATCGTTGTAAAACTGCCCAAGTGTGGTATCAAGGATCCAAAAGACCAGCCAACGGATAAGCAGCAAAGTGAGTGGAATGTAGGAGAAGCAAGCGCGCAGTACTTTTCCAAATCGATAATTGCCCATGGGCATCGGGACATAATATTGCGGGCTCTACTTCCACGTACAGAGTCAGGATCAATCGAGCAAGCTCGCTGCAATGAAACACTTACCCGAATAAACTGCGTCAGGCTGCTGACTTCATCGATCACAGCAGGAACTACCTGTGAGCCGGAGCCTGTAGGACTGTTATTTCAATGCCCCTGATAGGCGAGTCATAGGTGTGAACAAACATCCGTTACCCACCACGGCCACGTTGAGGCCTCGGAGGTCGTACTCCTTATTCCACTTAGCAGTATGCACCACGGGGCCATCAAATGTCTCCAAGCCAGGCAGAATGGGAAGCTTGGGATTAGTATAGCCTCCGACAGCGGAAACCAGTACCTTGGCTTCGTGAAAAAATTCCTCTCCTGTCCTCAAATTGTAGAGAGAGACATGCCATGTACCAGATGCTTCCACCCACTGGGCACCTTTCCATTCGGTCTGAAACCTCACATGTTCAGTGACATGGTTAGTGCGAGCGACGCGTTGGATGTAGGATAAAATCTCCTTCTGGGACGGGAAAAGGCTGGTAAAGTTTGGGTTCGGGAACCATGACAGCGAATATAAAGCTCCGGGTATATCAACACTGCATCCTGGATCTGCTCTTTGTAAGCTAGTACCACTGTGAAGGGGATGCGGAAAAATCACATTTGTTGGCGGCCCACGCGCCACCCAATTCTCGAGCGCGGTCGTAAATCACGTAGTCGCTGACACATAATTGCCGTTGGAGCTGGCATGCCATGTCGATTCCCGACAGGCCTGCTCCAATGATAACGACGTCGCTGTAGAATCTGTTTTGTTTTTCCATGGCTGACCTGCTGTGTGTGAACCAAATAGCGTAGTAAATATCATGGTATGCAATTTATAAGAGCGGGCCCACCATGAGCTTATCATAAAAATTGCCCGAGGGGTCTGTCTCTATCGATGAGATATGCCAGGACATGATAAGAAAAAGATAATCAATCAGAGCTATTAAACATAAACAAAATTGTCCCAAGATCAACAGCCACAGATTGACACTGCGGGGGCAACGGGTGCAGTACGGGGCCGAGCAAATCGCGGTCAATTGAACTGTTTACTTCTTTTCTTGGGAAGTTACCGCGGGTCTCTTTCATTAGCCCAGTTCTTTCAATTGATGAACAAGAATTTAGTCAGCCTCTCAGTGGGATCACAATTTTCATTCAAACATACCTCGTGGTTTGTGCTTTCGTTCAAAACCCAAGTCCAGCCAGAGTCATCCCAGACGTGTCCCTCTGCAGAAGGTGGCACTCTTGAAGATCCTGAGTCTGCCTCCATGTTCTTGACCTTAGCATTCCATCCGGCTGCAGAACAACATGGCATTTGCCCTTGCAGAGAACATTCCCCTCAATAGGTAAAATTTGCAAGTGTCCCCTGGCTGTTTATGTGTTTCGTCTTTTGCAACCAAGAATCGAACGTTGGCTTTATGCCAGCATCCTGAGAAGCAACATCTCGGAAGCCATTGGCCTCCCCTGTTGTGCTCGGGAGAAATGGTACCTCAGTGCCGACCGAGTTTCTATGCCAGCAGGTTTCATTATACAGCGACAGCAGTCTTCCCAACACCAACGCTGAGAGCCCTTGCATAAACAGGCATAACCGTAAATGGCTGCTAATCACAGATTTGTTCCTGGGAAGAACAACCATGGTGGCAAATGATACGAGGGCTCTTGTTCACCTTCACATGGCTGCCACCAATGAGCGTGGGAATATTGGACAAGTTGAAGATCATTGGTTGATGGGATTTGCTACGTCACTTCTTTAGCTGTCTGTCCGTAACTACCTTTGCTTCATCGTCTCTCATGACGCTGCCGTGGTACCCGCAGGATATAAAGCCGAGCTTTCCTGCCATTGCAGTCCTGTTCGTTCTTTCACTTCAGCATATTTGCTGACAAGAAAATCACCTCGTCAACTTCAAAATGGCAGATTCGGCCTGCCTGTGCCACGCACAAAGACTCACTCTGAGGTTACAGATGGCTTTGGAAAATCCGCCCTCCCACTCAATAAAAAAGAATATCCCCGGGCCTGGCTCCCCGAAGAAAACGTTGCTAGAATCCGCTTTTGATGATGATGATCTTGTTGAAAAAGCAAGCACGAGAAGATGTGTTACATCATCCGATGTAAGTTTCGGACCATGCAAAAGACTGTGAATGGGGCTGATATAATCATATGAGTAGATCGCACCTCTAACCTCTCTATTTGGCTGTGAAGAAGAGGCTAGACTTGCTTCCGCTTTTGCAAAACGTCTGGCTCTTTAATTTCAGACGACGTGGTGATGTGCTCAATTCAGGGGACATGAAAAGATAAGGAGATTGCATGAATTCTAGAAGGGTACCTCGAAAATACCAGGAGAATTATGCTGCAATTCAGATATACGTACGGGGCTGTGCATTGACAGAAGCATTGTGTTAGGTCGGGCTGACTGTAGAGAAGCTGGTCAATCGAAACTAGCCGTTCACTATGTATGGCACTTCACGGCCCTCTGGCATGAATAAAATCATAAATTTTTTTGATCTATTGCACTCTGTAAAGCTTTTGACATGATCTCCCAGTCTGGGGTCATTCTACGCTTCCAGCTATAGTCATCTGGTCGTTCGGGAGTACGAGATCCCGATGTAGGCCTGGCTGGAGGAGCAGAGAAGTGATACTCTTTTGGATGGGGTACGTCATAATTGACTGGGAGCTCGATACCTTGCCAGACCGGGGGACAGCCGAGTGCCGCATAATACAAATGAGTGAGACAATTGCGACTTTTCCCCGAGCCGTCGAGCAATTTCCGGACATCGGGTTCCATAAACCCTGCAAACCTCACATAATAGAAATCGGACAATTCTTTAGTGGTCCTCTGAGTGGGTCAAGATGAGCGCGAGGAAGATGGGAAAAGGTGAAGGTAATTGGTTGCTGAGATGTGGCTCTTCAGGCACCTATTCATGGCTAGCTTTCTGTGACCATCTCTCATGATGCTGTCTGTGATTTTTACAAGATATAATGCTGGGACTTCCCCTCATAACAGTTCTATGTATACTGCCCTGGGGACGGGCTAAACTATTTAATCCTAGGGCTCCGGGGAGTAGAAGGAAGCATAATATACATTAACCAGATCTGCTGGCTGCCATTGGTTGCCTTACTTAGCTGATTATGTGTAGTTTGTGATATTACATATTCGTCCCCACGCCCATCTCGTGCTCCGTTCTGAGCTGGCTGCATTTGTTGGCACTCCAAAATAAAGAGTAACAAGGCCTTTGTTGCACTATGCAGATAACCCAGTGGCACGTGGCCATGGCGCCCGAATCATAACTTGTCAATGTTTCACCAAGGAATTGAGTACTGCGGTACTGCACCCGTACTGTATTTAGGAAGGGGTAAATCCTCGCATTGCCGACTTGCGCCGACCAAATCACACCACAAAGATTCGTAAAAAGAATGCCAATCGTCCACGGCCCACTCGGTCGGAAATGAGGGGCGCCAGCAAGAGATCCCACGTCTTTGAAGAACCAGTTGGATGCCGCTGACGAGGATCAAAATACAGATCTCAAACATGCCCAAATGTTTAACCCTGCCAAGCT
Organism: Penicillium soppii; assembly: GCF_028829465.1. NCBI lineage: Eukaryota > Fungi > Ascomycota > Eurotiomycetes > Eurotiales > Aspergillaceae > Penicillium > Penicillium soppii. Next base: position 4,344,045 of record NW_026643235.1, on the reverse strand, counting down.
AAGAATTGCAAAAAGTAGATTGGCAATATTGGTCGCTTTGGTGGCACTACTCCCAGCAAGGAAGATACCCAATGAAACAAGTCCAGCTTTAAGAAACGCTTCATAGATCATTAGAATAGCATCCCGGCTTAACCCAATCAGTTCAAAATCTCCCTCTCTAATAGAACCCACCAGGAAGCCCCCTATCCAGTGCCCCAAGAACAACCGAATCAAGGTACGTCTATAATCACGAATTTGGTCGCTCGGGCATTGTTGCATTATCAAATAGTCGGTCAAAGCAGTTCCTCTGCATGGCTCGTACGTGATTCGACGCGGAAAGTTGGTCTTTGTAGGAGCAGTCCGCAGGATGGATATTATCCTCCAACGCCAATCCACAGGCCCATGCCAGGTGTCTGCCAAATCATGCGGAAACAAAGCGGCAAGCTCCTGTGGGTGTGACGACCACACCGTGCGGGTCCGCTCATCATCAAGTAGTTCACTCTGCATGGCCGCAAATGGCGACTTGTAGTGAAAAAATCTTGAGTAGAAGGTTGGAGTGTTGACTTTAAAGAGAATAACCTCGAGTGCTTCTTTGCTTGCCTCTTCATCAGGACGGTGTGGAACTTTCTCACCAGAATGTTGCTGATGTGAGTGCATGACCCGAGTTCGCGCACAGTGCTCTCCTGGAGTGATGTACTTCACACTTTTTATGCGAGACTGGCTTTGGACGATAGAGGATAAAATCATAGAAAAGTATTTTTCTAAGGCCCTACAAAGCAGTCAATCATTGTCCTTGTCTCCGGGGGCAGGGTGAACGAGGATTAAAGCTTACCTTTCAGACATTCGTGCAGACTTTGCGATAGCCTTTGTGTTAGGCTCTGCTCTCGTCTGGATGTTAAGTTCCTTTTCGTTGTGCGTCAGGTAAATCTTCGCAGCTTTAAAGAGAATCCGGAAAACTACCACGCTGCACATGGGAACCCACCACCACTTCACAAGGAAGAGCAGAGAAGAACCGAGGCTCGCCGAGGCAGCATCAAGAGGCGGACCGGTGGAGTTGACTACGGCGTTCATGACTGTTTCTCTTCCTCTTTTCAATGTTACCATGATCTTGAGCTTATCCAAAGGAGCCGCACATGGATCAGACGAGTCAATGACATAGCTTGCCGCGATGGGCGTGAAGGGTGAGACTTGTAGATCCTTATCGAACTTCCCTTTGAAGCAATAAGGGCCATTTCTGGGCGCTTCAGTTCTGCAATTTCGCGTTAACCACAGCCTGCGCTCGCCATACGACGTCTGAAGTTGGACAATCATTGCAGTCAGCTCTCTTCTGGAGTTGTAAAGGTACCAGAACGAAAGTGGATTATTCAACTGCCATGTGACACTCGGGGGCGTCAAGAGGTACGCATAAGGCCACTCGGCAGGATCTTCTCCCTATAAAGCTTTAGTCTGTGATCTTTATCCATTTCCGCCGAAGTCCCACCTCAGACAATAGGAACTCCTCTAACTTTTGAGTCATGGACAGGTTTGCACCGCCGTTGAAGGCGTGATCCTCTGGTCTGATACTGAACCATGCTTTTTTGATGGGCAGCAAGAAGCCAGGTCGAAAAGGTGGCTCAACAGTGATCAAGGGACTATAGCAGGCACGGAGGCCGACTGGATAACCAACATAGAGATACGAATGGTGATAATTGTCCTTGAAGCCGGACCGGCGCAGGTGTCGAAGATCGCATGGAAACATCGCAGCCCGGCCGTGAAAAGTCTTCTCGGCCTGGCAATTGCCAGTAACGTTTGGAACTTGTGCTTCTCGAGATGTGCGGTAATTCAAGTCTGTCTTTTGATCACGACTGGTATGCGCAGGACACCCGCTAATCCTGGACTTGGCTGCACATTGTAGCGGAGCTGCATGCGAATATGTGTCTTGCGCCGAATCAAGATACTCTAATTGAGTCTGCAAGAAAGCAGATGCGACAAAGATAGCCGCAATTACCAGAACCCTCACCCAAGAGAGCTTTGCATACTGTATGGAAGCAATGAGCAGAATGTTTTCAGCCAAAGCCAATGCGACCCTCCTCTCCAGCACCAGACGAACCACAAGAGAGAGCAGAAGAGGGGAAAGAATATACCAGGGCGCCATTTCGTCTTTGCACATTCACAATCTGAGATAAAAGAAGCGGATGAACAGCCGCAGGTGAGGACATGCATTTAAGTGAGGAACTCGGATTTGCGTATGAATTAGCAGGGCTGGGAACCAGCAAGCAACCATGATGAAAATTTGGCGGTGTTTCTCTTTGAACGCAGTGATTAGTTCAACTTCATATTACACGGTCGTAAAATGTATTACTTTGTCAACCTTGTTCTAACACGTTTATTTACACATAATTTACATTTGAACATGACAGCCATGGTACACCTGTTCCATACTTCGCTGGATATCCCCATAATGGGAAACCTGATCCCTAGAAAACAGTGAATGTGGGGGTTTCCAATTTCTCTCTTTGCGTATCTTCCAGTCGCAGATTCCGTACACAAAAAAGCGATCGTCCAATTGTTTGAATCTCATCACGGCAGTCGAGAATAAACACCGCAGTAAGCAAAGCGTAAAAATCCACACCACCTAACAATCTATCCCTCAATTAATTGAACAGAAGGCCAGCGTGGAAAATTAATATCTGCCAACTCTATACGCCTATTGACCAGATTTGACCGTGTCAGCCACCCAGACATGGCCGTGCTTTGGCAGCGCCAAATTGGCCACTTTTTGCACATTGTCCTCCAGTGACCCACCCGGATCGCCCGCCCACCGCAACTGCGATTAACCACAAGAATGACCAAGCTCCATGGGAATTTTAAATAATAGCCACCATTTTTCAACGCTTACAAGGATTCATTTTCGAAGAAAGAAGCGGACGCTGAAAGAAGGCTAAACCTGTTTTGCAACTCTTCCACTGCTTAGTTCAACCATCGAGTAGCAGGGAATGAACGCCGTGCGTTGCCTCTGCTAAGCTGCCTAGGCCGCAAAAAATACAAACAAGCCTAGAAAAGCGGACTTGTAGAAACTATCAAATGATATTTTCCAAGACCATCAAAATCAGCTAAGCCATATTTGAGCTTGCCCATCGCCTTTCCAGTGATGGCTCCTCAACTCTCAGAATGTGCAGAAAAGAGCAGAGTGAAGCATGTTTTCCTTTCACGTGAAATGCCAGAATGAACGGCCGAATGACGCTTCATTATTTATCAGGCCTATTTTTCAGATAACCATACACCGCGAGATCATTGTTTGGACAAATCAGCCTAGTGCATGGTATTTCAAAAGCAAACTTTGCACCGGGTGCAGGAGTAAGATAAATACCTGCTATATCAGCTTCCGCTATAAAACCGCCCAATAAACTCAAACCCCTTCACCGATATTTCTACGATGGATGCCAATCAGAAGGCCGCTTGGCCGGAAACGATATTCTTTCCCACGATAGCCAACACTGCAGGGAAAGAAGTGGCTACCCCGATCCTACTCCCCCAGCCCAAGCCAATGACAAACCCTTGGCCACCTTTGAAACCATTTCGGAAGCGAAGGCGAACTTCAGAAGTACAAACTTCCACTCTTCAGCCATTGAACGAAGACCCTTGGGCGGCATATGTCAAAGGCATCGAGAATTTTCCGCGAAAGGGGATGCTCCTGGCCCAGAATAGGGAGGACATAATGGAGTTGGTCCATATTCAACAGCTCAAAGCGGAACCAGGGTCGATACGGTCTCTGGTGAAGACCGTCAACGACCTTTCTTACCGCAGTTTCCCACAACTTCTGCGCCATTACCAACATGAAGATCACACGTTTTTGGTGTGGGAATCGGTCGAATGCTCTTTGTCCCAAGTCCTAGAATCTAGGTACGCCCTTACAGAAAACGAAATCGCCTCCATTGTATGGCCAGTATGTCTAGTGATCTATCTAACCCATCTCTCGCATTTTTGGGAGACACAGGCCCATTTCGAGGCCAATACTGAAGCTTTATAGATCCTTATTGGAATCAGATACCTCCGCAATTGCGATAGAGCGCTTGCCACACTTACCAATGATGAGGTCCTATTTACGGGATCCGGTGGGGTCAGGATCGGTAGGTCAGCCCATTGATTGGGCAGTGTGGTCATTGCAGCCTCTAATACTAGTGTCTTGCCAGCTGGTGTGGAACGTAGTTGTCGTATCGATCCCGAAGACATGAATGCAGCTACACTGAAGCTGACGGCATTGTCGGAGATGGTCAAAATGTTGATGAAAAAGAACGAGAAAATTCATCCTGATTTTCCATGGAGCCCAAAAGCTCGAGATCTGCCACAAAATTTAAACACGTTTGGACTAGACGAGTTGATGCTAGTGAGTTGGCCTAACCTACAGAGGAAGATTCAAGCTGAACAAATAGGACGGCTTTTTTGCCACTTTGAAAGGTGAGGCAGAACTAAAGCTCATGGTGAACATTGTATGCAAGACCTCGCATTACGATATCAACTTTCCGACACGCATTTGAACTGGGACTTGCGGCATGTCTTTTAATATGCTCATAATTGCACATTGCGATGTGAGGGGTGTATTATAGGAGGGGTATCACAAATTGCGTCACCTTTACATGCATTCTCAGTGGCGGTACCTCCGGTGTCTATGGAAGTATATGAGTGCCTTACGTTCCCCTCTAATTGGGAAGGCATCTGCGCTACCGTCCTGTCAGTACACCTAGAGACAGGATCCACCCCTGTGTGCATATTTCCTTTTTGTCTAACACATGGCTAAGCCTACTGTGCATCGATTACACCAGATCTAGAAAAGTCATTCACGTACATATTCTGCCGACTTGATCAAACAAGTTTTAATAGAGATTGCATAGCGCACGTACACAGAGGGCTACCTACTCCTTGGGATGGACCACCAAATACGAAATCACCGGAATCGCCGAAATCGCCGAAGACATCTATCTACCTGCAGATACATGATTCTCCGGTGCATTCGAAAGATTTCCGTAGTTTCTGGTCTCTCTCCCAAAAAAAGATTGCACTGGAGACTCTTGTATATTACGCCCGTGTAGGTGGCCGAAAGAAGGCTTTTCATTATAGACCAATTTAACAACGTCAGGGGAAGTAGATTGTTCATTTCGTCGAATCTACCACCCCACTCCTGCCATTACTCAATTGCCTTTTTATTTCTATTCAATCTCCAAAACCAGTGCCCTCGGCCAGTCGTTGACATTCCCTAAGCTAATACGTTTGATTTACCATCAAATTCAATTTGATACTCCAACAAAATGGGGCTATTTAGTCCGACTACGGTCTACCTATGCAATTCTGAAGGACCACCAACAGTTACAAGCCCTCGATTTTTCCATTCAAACAAATAATATTTCTCGGCTTCCCATTCATGTTCTTAAAAAGAGTGTAAGTAGCCATACTGTTGTGTTTTTTACCTAGTAAATCATGAAAAAAAGGGACTAGTGAACCATGGCCGGATATCAAATTGTCGGTGGTAAGTTGAGCGAGCGAGGTCATTTGGCCCACCTAGCCACCAGTATAATGATTGATCTTTTCTATCCCCACAATGATCCCATTGTCTCTAGTTAGATCATATGTACAGTCTTTACTTATTAGGGGATGTACACACGGCGATGTGGATCAAAGCTCACTTTACAAAATTCGACACCACATTTGACTTTCATGAACATACAGAAGCGGTGTGCTAAATAGTGTCTTCAATAAAGAAAGGCTGTCAATAAATAACTTGAGATATCGTGAAAGCGTGGAATTGGTCTACAATCTACCTGACGATAAGGGCATGTAGTATTTAGATTGATCATTGACGAGACTTCCTAGTCCCCTTGTATGTTCGGTGAAGATCGTCTAATTTCCCTGTGGTAGAATCTGTGTGCTTTTCTCCATCCATACTTTCTGCTTGTAAAGTTTAGTCATAATTTAGTCTGACAGGCATGAACAGGTGAAACATAATCAAGTTTTGTGGGGCTGTTTATTTGATGGCACCACCCTGAGCAAAAGTAGATTGGTATTTTCCGATATAATAGTGCCGGAGTTGAGGGGCTTCCATCTTTTTGAATAATAAAGGAATGAAGGCGCGTACCCCAAGGAAGACTCTGTTTGCCCGAGCCTTATGACCGGTCTCAAGACCTTCCTTCCCGTCTACTTCGAAAAGCTTTCTCGCCTACCTGGGTTGCAATAAAATACTCAGTGATTATTTATTTGTCGATATGGAAGCCGGCTATTGTTCTTCGAAGCCCCGACGCGCATTGCAACACAAGCTCGTCCACACCAACGGCTTTGTCAACCCGAAGTTCCATTTCTGCGGCAGTACAATCCTTCTCTGTTGTATTCTCTATATAATCGGGTCGTCGAACGCGGCCACCTGGCGGTGTCCGGGTTCCCGGGCGTAATCTCAACCCGGGCGTAATCTCACTTTTCTCCATTCCACCTTCTTCATTGATTCACTACACCCCCAATTCTCTATATCATGTCTCAAGAATTAGAAGAACGTATCTCCAATGCCTTATCAGCATGCTCTGCTACCCAGAGACCTAACGTTTCAGCGATCGCCCGGGAATTTGGCATTACGTCTAGCATACTGAGGGGCCGCCTCAAAGGTCATAAGTCTAGAAACGATCGCATCCCAACCAACAAAGCATTAGACCCCGAGCAAGAGAAGGCATTAATTCTATGGATTGATACCTTAGACCAGGCCTATTCTCCCCCGACCGCAGGGCAAATTCAGGCTGCTGCTCTACAAATTGTTCGACGTCATGAACCCGCCCGCACGCTCGGAAAAAACTGGGCGTACGACTTTATCGCCCGTCTACCTTCACGCTTTGAGACTATTAAGCAAAAGCCGATGGAAAAAGCACGATACGAAGTTTGTGAACCTGGTTATATTGTTTCTTGGTACGATCGCCTACAAATTACGCTCAAAACCTACGGAATTGCACAGAAGAATCTATATAATTTCGACGAAACTGGGTTTCGAATTGGCGAAGGCAAGGCCCAGAACGTTGTTTCAGCCCGGGGAAATTCCAAAAATAATACCGGCGGACAAGCTGAATCCCTTACTGGTATCGAATGCGTCTCGGCCGATGGTTGGGTTATGCCACCGTGGTTTTTAGTTAAGGGTCAATTCCATATGGAGAGTTGGTTTATCAACACTAACTTACCCGACGACTATACTATATGGCCAACCCCGAACGGCTGGACCGATGAGATTATTAGTTTTGCCTGGATTCAGGTCTTCGACGAATTTACATCGTTCCGTGTTAAAAAAGGGGAATATCGTCTTCTTTTAATGGATAATCATAGTTCACACTTGACCTATGATTTCATTGAATTTTGTTGGAGAAAACGAATTATCCCCTATTGTTTTATCCCACACACAACACATGGCTGCCAACCGCTCGATGATACACCATTTCAAGTGCTAAAGCATTATTATAAGAAGTATAATAATGAGGAAGCCTTTTGGGGTGGTGATGCGCGGTCAAAGGCAAATTTCTTCGCGGGAATCCACGATGTCCGGACGTCGGCACTTACAACGCGCACTATTCGACATGGATTCCGCGAAACTGGTATTTGGCCTGTGGATTCTAATAAAGGCCTCACAAAACTTGGTATTTCGACCGAGGATAATGATCTACCTATGATGCCCGGTTTTATTATTCATAATATTACTTCCGGAACTACACCACCACCACTATCAAGCTCATTGCCTAATACCCCGCCCGAGACAGTACAAAAATTGAGAAAGGCAAGCACTAAGGTTATAAAGCATATTCAAAATGACTCGACAATCTCCCCGAAGGTGCGACAAAGCCTCTCTCAGATACTAGCGGGTGGCCTCGTTCTCGCTGAGGTCGGGGCTCAGTTTGCGGAAGACAACGTGCGAATTCTACGGCGCAAGAAGCGGTCTGATACGGCTAAGACTAAGCGAAGGCTTCCGGAAATAGGCCCTCGTTTGGTTAAGGATTGTAAAAAGCACATAAATGACCGGGTTGATAAAGAAAGGCTACAATCATTCAATCGTTCGAAGAAAGCCTGGCGGGATGCAGCTATTTTAAAAGCAATTGCCGACGGAGAAATCGAGGATATAGGGCAAATTGAGTCAGATCATGATGAAGAGAGGCCTCGGGAATGGATTGATGATCTTTATTGTATTGATTTAGAAGGTGATGCTAGTTAAATTCAATGAATTATTTGGTGGAATGGAGAAAAGTGAGATTACGCCCGGGTTGAGATTACGCCCGGGAACCCGGACACCGCCAGGTGGCCGCGTTCGACGACCCGATTATCTCGGTACTCTTCATCCTCAAGCAATGCGATCGCAGCTTTGATTGCTCTCTCAGCTAATCTGTTTTGTTTTGGCACTTCTACCTTTTGTCACTACGTGCTTGACTCGAGAAAGCAGCTCCCTCCTTTCTTTCTCCTGTTGGACCACATTGGAATTATTCTGCATATATGGGGGGCATCCGTATCGGTCTTGCTTTTAGAAAATACCAGTAGTGGAACAAGCACTTCCATGATCCTGGGAGTCACACTGGCCGGGGTGGTGTGTGCCACCTATTTGATAATCTGGCCAAGAGAAAAGGGAGAACGAGTGCTTGTCATTGGGGTGTTTGGAGCATTAGCTTTATGCAGCGTCTCGCTCTATAACGCTGTTTTCTCCAGTATTTCTCGACTGACGGCGGCTTTTATCTTTATGGCATTGACTAATGGCATCGGAGGGTGGTTTTACTCCCGCGGGTCTGTTCTAGTCCTGAGTCAACGTCCATCCGGGACATATACTGTGTCGGGGCATTCTCTGATGCACCTATGCTCTCTGACTGCCTCAATATCTCACGCTTCAGTACTGGTTTCTTTTGTCTGTAACTGACATACTTGAGCGCCTGCTCGAACGACAATCTGATCCAGTCTGTTCCTGTCAGCCCATGAAAAACCGTTTTGGTTGAAGTCGGTCGTATTGGATACTGACTCAGAAAGTGGATATCTGCATGTATAACTGATTTCAAATGTCACTGTACACACGCGCTCGAACTTCGAACTCAGTTTCACTACTTTATGTACTCTCTTTGATTCTTTCCCAAACTCAATCCTAAAACACGCTAGTCTATTCTTGATTTAGCCAATCAAAAGATTTCGGAATGTATTGTAAGTAGGCCTCGCCAAAACCCGCCCACAGGTCTGCTGATTAAGATCTGCCCCGACCCGTGGGCGGGTATCGATTTGGGAGCCCGACCCAAGACCCAAACGGGTACCCGTTAAAACCCGTAAAAGCAAAAAAGTTGACCTGTCTACATACATTGAATTATGCTTTATTTTTCGATCCCCCAGTGTATTTGCTTGGTTCAACCTGTTGGGAACTTTGATCTATTATGCGCAATAATTCGTGAGAAAAACGATCTATTCATTATCGTTCCAATTAGACTGGCTCTAGCAAACCAAGACACTTGGATAGTATAGAAGCGGATAAAAAAATAATCCCGGATCTAGATTCTACACAATGCAATCAAGTTAAACAAGATTTCCTTAACCTGATATATTAATCTCACCAGGAATTGCCAAATTAGATCTTGCAAACCAAAACAGTTGTAAACAAATGGTTGGATTGATATCAGTCAGCACTTTTATGCGCCTTACCATAGCCTAATTAGGTTAGTTATGTATTTGCGGTTTCTCTGCGGTTGATCGCGGTCTAACCATGCGGTTTTGCGGTGCGGTGCGGTTGGCATTCTGCCTAACCATATTCAGCGCGGTTGGGGAGGGGGGGGCGGTTGGGCTTTGCCTACCCATTTCATGGGTGATAGGCTACGTTAATTCAAGATCGAAGAGAGAATGGTAGCATGGAAGACCGGACCCTTGGCTCACTTATTGCCGTGCGTTGCGCTCAGCTAAGTAGTTGACACCCCTCATCAGAATTCCACTTTTCAATATTATCTTTTGCAGACAAATTCCGATATACCAGGGTGCTTTGCGGGGCATAGTAGACTCTCCAGCCCAATTTCCAGAGTCAAGATATTGGGCCAGCCCACTAAGGGCGGTAAAAGTCTGCATAGAGTTGTAGGCAGGGCTGCCGCTCAACAAGCCATTGGGAACTTGCGACTAGCACTTGCGTCAGCGGTACATTGTCGACATTGATCAAGAGGATCCAAAAATTTGAGTGTTATATGGCACTCTCTACACCCTCGCTACACCCAACCCCTAAGCATTTCTCCGCAAAGTTCGATTTATGGGCTCTGGGGGCGATCCATAGGGTTTAGCAACCACTCGGATTGAGCAGTCAAACAGAACGGTAAGGGCGAGTTTAAGAATACTTTGAGATTGATTAAGGACTGTAGCTCACCAATATAATTGCAAACTAGGGCTCAGGAGCATGAAACCGGAGTACCGACTGCCCGGAGAGAGGCAACAGCTCTCTAAGCGACTTGACGGAGCGCTATGGTAAAATTGAAGCATCCTCTTGTGCGCACGATTCCTTATTTTCTGGAAGCTGGTAGTTCTTTAATGTCTCCATAGCTTTTGCAATCCCCATGTGCGCAAAATTCAGGTCTTTCTGCAGCTGTTTCACCAAGGACTTGCTATTGTCGAATTCCTCATAAATTCCGCGATACTTTGCCTCCCACTGTCGCCTTTCCTCAAGTAATTCCTTTGAATATATTTGGCCGCGTTCAAGTTCGGCAGTAAGTACCTGGTTTGCGTCTTCCAGTCGTCGAATAGTGGCCGTGAAAGAATCACTCTCGGAAGCCGTTCCGAATGGCTTAGAAAGCTTCAATGAACTTGGCCGCTTGGGGTCTTCAGCATTTGGGAAACCCAGCAAACATTGGTGGCTCACCTCGTCGCTCATATTTTTATCGGAGCCTGCATCAGACTCCCGCAACATCTGGGGACTAACAGCTTCGATCGAGCACCCGAGTGCATCACGGATCGCCTGGTACAAGCCGACCGTCCCATTACTCAAATTTGATTTCAACAAGTATTCTTGAGACTTTGACACCGACCATGCATAGCCGTCTGCTGCGGAGGGCTGTAATCGGACCCGACCCGGTGCGACAGTAAGGCCTAATCGCTCTTCTGAATGTCACCATTAGTTGCCATTGGGGTTGTGTGCCTTTGATTTTGGGGTACTTTACGAATATGAGCTGCCAGTGCTTCCCGGCATTGCTGCCTTAGCAGCGCACGTTTCTCGTTGCTTGAGAGTATCATTGGAGCGTTTTTGGCGGCTGGCCTACAACCGTAGTGTGTCCTATATACATATCTGATATGGTCTTTCAAATATCCGTGACTAGGTGTTGACGTTTATTGTAGATACTCACAAATGTTTACTAGTGTTTTCTTCGCATGATTTAGCATGAGGCTCACAACCATCCCTGTTTATCAGTCAAAAAAAACAACATTGGCTATTGTTTATTTAAATAATAGATTGCTACCCGGTAAGACCTAAACTTAATTGATGGAAGATCATTTGGGTAAGCCCAGTTGAATTTCTCATTCAATGGGTCGCATGATTTCCCCCACATCTGGATCAAGTACTTGAATATACGCTACGCAATTAAAGAATGCCTTAAACCTAAAGTGGTGCATAGTAATGTACAGCCCGAAAAGAGCCCCGCACCTTCACCGTCACCTGCTGGAATCGGGTAACGATTACAGGAACCATATCTAAAAAATGAGGCTAGTGGCCGACCACGATGTGGAACAATACTTGCCAGTCTCTCAACCACGATGCCAGGCAATATGGTAAATGATCATTTTTGGAATACACGCACAAGAACTTTCGGAATGGTACTTGGGCAAACCTGAGGGTGGCTTCCATCGTCTCAAACATGAGGGGAAGTTGGTTTAACCGTAGCACTTTCCGACATGATAAATACCTCTCATGATCCAACCTACAGGTGCCAAATCCATATTCATTCAACTTGCCTAGTACAGATGGCGCGAATCTCTCACAAGCGAACGCGCCAGAACAAAGAGATTCCCCCGGAGAGACTTAGCCTCCTGGGCCACCCGCCTAATGCACGATCTACGTCGACCACGGGGAAGGGGAGAGTTCTCGGTCGTTCGCACCGGATTGCAGAAAGAGCCACCACGGGAGAAATCCACATCAGCCCGTCACGTCAACAAACCCGTATCACCCTTCGAATGCGCCAGGAGCCGTCTCAGGGCCCTGAGTCCGCATGGTGGACTTCTCCCAAAATTCTCGACCAGGATGACGACGAGCAAAAGCAGGATAAAGTCATTACCAAAGAGGTGATTCGGCAAGCCTGGCACGGGCGGCTGCGCCCCAGAGCAACTCATCAATCTCCACCGGTCAGTTCCAGTGAGGTGCGGAAGCGCATACGCGGCGGAAAGGTCTAGTGGGACTTAGAAGTGCAGTCAATACGCCGAGGGTGGGCTATTGTGGTAACCAAGGTTCCACGAGAGCGGTTATGTAGCTATCCCAATCAATACGGTCATTTTCCCTTTCTCAGATTCGAATTACACATGAGTAGTTCCACAGAGGCTGAACCTCTGCCCGTGTATGTAGGCCGTTGCAAGCTACCGACCAGAAGAACAGTGATCTACGTCAAGGCCTCCTCCATCTTCTGAGCACTGATGATTCGATAGAGAAGTGCCTCGCCCTCGAGTCCTGGGCCTTCTTGCCCATCAACTTTTTCTTCCTATAATGTTTGCACCACATCTATCCAGACTCGCCCTCCTGTCCTTCGTGGTCTTGATTGCGGCGATTCCCGACAGGAATATTATGGTCAGCTGCCGGACGGTCCCTGATGTAAGTCACTACATCTCTCCCTGTGAATTTCTAGTTCTGTGGTGGAGGCTGACTTGGACCGGCTCACCAGAGTAGAGCACTCGAACTGGAGTACAATCATAAAAACACCCTTCCTTGGGATCTAGCCAGCGGCAGGCAGAGCGAAGGACTATATCCGACTCCGGGGTCGGAAGATTGTCAGGTTGCAGAGGATAAGTAGGAAGCTTTCCATCAAACAAGAATTAGAACTTAATTTTTCACGCGTATAGTTGTTATATTGTCCCTGCCGAGCAACTCACGTGGAGACGCGTCGGCAAGGCCTGGATGCCTCGTGGAGTCGACTTGGGCAACATGGTCCGGTTTCCTGATGGGTGACTCTTGTTTATTCCAAGCTAGTTTTGAGCCCAAAATATTTCTTGCGCATTCCTCAATTGAAAACAAGGCAAAAAGCATTCAGAAAAGACCTCGAGAGCGAGACGCAAGATCTTGGACGTCACGACACGACACGACGCCGCCAAGTTAGATCATCGGTCTATTTGGGCCGTTCGGGAACGCGAATTGCATGTGTGGACCCTGAGTGGGCAATCTAGGAGAGATCATAACACAATGTTTTGGAAGATGATTCGAACAAAAGGCCGAGGAAGAAAGTAATACGTAGGGCTCAAACTCCCGCCTTTCCGATCTAATCAAACACACTTTGGTGCTGACACATGGGTAACTGTGTACATGGCAACATCAGAATCACAATTCGTATAGTACCATTCAAATCCATCATTTTCTAATACTATTACAGAAATGTAATAGTATCAAAAAGTGAAGATCATATTCAACTGTGTCAGAAAAGGCTCGGGAAATTGTTTATCCTAAAATTCGGTCTGTTGTGGTGATTTGGTGCTGGTGCAGATCAGGAACAAAGCCTGTTTATACGAAGAAGCAAATTGATCCGAAATCAACTTGGAGCTCGGACTGTATTTATAGCCCCACGTATTCCCTCTGGAATAGGATAATTAATCAAAATGCCTCTGAATTACAATAGATGTCATCAACAAACTCCGAGATATAATTCACGCGACCACGATCTTTGTGCTTCCGACAACGACTGCAAAGGTTGAACAATATAGATACATACTATGACTATTGACTCTTCTCTTTTTCTCTTATCCTAGATCAAGTATGTAATTTAGATGCCACATCTTGGATTTAGCCGATCCACAACTATCGTAGCCATACTTCGTGCCTGGCAGGGTTGAATGCGATATAGATTTCCCATGCGGTTGAGAGCGTCAGTATCGCAAGATAACACCAACCGAATTGACGCATTCCGCTAGATCGGACAAGCAGATAAAGGGAATTAAAATAAACATGAGGTCACGTTTCTTTCACCTTGAAATCGTTTCAACCTAGCAATCAAATAATGCATGGTTTGGTGAACCAACACGTAACTCCCATCCATCATTCCGACAAATAGAACACCCGTTTTATTCAGGTTGTCCAAAAAGTTTGTTTAAATTGAGCTGGTTTAACTCGAGCGAGAGCGCCTATTTGTGCATTTACCTTTAAACAGGTTACAGCATCCCGACCCCTCCAAAAAGAACACTGGACAACCGAATGAATTACTCATCAAGATCATTCCGCTGAACGAGGGCATTGATATTCTTGAGCAAACCAACGTCCAAGGTCTGCACATGCACCTTTGTCAGATCTTGAACCCCTCTGATAAGTACTGGTTGGTAGCCAAGACACGTGAATGAGCCTTCGGTATTTCCAGCGAGAGAGGACCATGGCCAGCAGCTGGTAAGCAGCAATTTTGCCCACCGTGCAGCTGTGGACTAACCCTAGGCTAAAGCCACCACATCTACAACTGCCCCAAAACGAGGTACAGGCCTCAGACGCTGAGCCATTCCAGCCGCTCGTCGAGGAGCTGAAGCGACTGAATCCAGATGACCCGCAACTCGCCCACCAGGCTGCCCAGATCGTGAGATTTTACCGACGGCTGTATGAATCCTATGTCGCAAAAGAGTCCGAAAGCCGACGTTTTGAGAGCGCGAATGGGGAACTCCGCACAGCAAACATTCAATTGTGCCAAGAACGTGACTACCTGAAAAGTAGACACGCTAAACAAGAACAAGAACTGGCCTATTTTAGACAAGCCTTTGACAATCTTGGCACGGGTATTGGTAGGCTCCTAAGGAGCTCAAAGGGCTGCACCTCGGCACCGATGTGTGAGACACCTACCCAAGTGAACGAGGAAGGTCTTTAAAATGTTGTCCCTAAGATTTTGGCTATATAGCATACGAGATGGTACTAACATCAACGAACGATGGCATATAATGCAATGTACTGTCAATAACCAGAATGTGCTGTCAATAACCATAATTTTTCTGGGCGTAAAAACTCAAGATTTCAAGGCAGAGTTTCGCTTTTTGGTGCCCTTGTCATCTCTTTCAGGGTAAGAGAGCCGCTAATTTCACGCAGGAACGTGCTTCTTGTTCAAGTACCCAACTCCATGGCTGATGATAGATTGCATGACTTCTGAAAAAAATTTTACAATCGATCAAATAAGCAAGCCTCGTAGTCAACACAAAAAAAAAACCAACTAGTCTTTCAAAGAGCTCTACTGGTGAGCTTTCGCAAGTAGATGGATATTATACTTGTAAAAGCATTCCTCTTGCGCATCATTCGACGTTTCTCTCTCGCCAGCTGCCAAAAAGCGGAAGATGGCCCCCACCCATGAGTGCAGCTAACACAGAGCCAAGTAACATGGCTATTAGCGCTAGCGCTCTCAAAGACACACACAAAGCGGCTTTCAATCTATGGTATTGTTTTTGGGTATCGAGTGTGGACTTTGTTGAATTATTAGGGATCATCTTTTAGTATTGCTATTGAATTTCACAAGAAACATACTATAGTGCAGAATAAGAACACTTCGGCGGCTGTATTGATTGCCTGTGACCGTTGACAAGTAGAAGTGCAGAAACGATGAGAAATAGACACTGATGGGTATAGCTTTATAAGTCAATGCATGAATCGCTTTTGCCTCAGCCATAGCGGTTTGTAAACCAGCTATTGGATTGGTGTTATTACCAGTTTACTAATCCCCGAAATCAACTCTCACCGAACGACTTCTGGGCAGTTGAACAACAGTTTGGTTTATTATATATATTGATCCTCCCTTTGTCATAGAAACGGTGAAGTAAAACATCAGAAGCAGCATTACTCAGCACTGAGCTGATTGAAACATGTTGTCATTTTACCCCTACCTCATTAGGAACTCGTATCATACCCTGCTAAACGGCCTTTGGAATAAATATCATTGTATATTTCTATCTTCTCAATGGTGAGACCAGCGTTTTATACACCGTAAATAACTATTCTATTGAGTAGCCTCTGTTCCAACTAGGTTTCATGAAGAAAATAAACATGACCTGGTTGATCTGATAACCATAATATACTTGTAAGCAAGATCATGGAGAAGTTGGTCCTCTTTAAACCTAATGTTAAATATGCCGATCTTTTAACACCCAGTTCCACCTACCCAAGTGTCACCATCGTTCAATTCGTCATTACCAGGTCAATTTTTAGTTGAGAAGACAGAAAACATACTTTGGGATAGCCCGCGGATACCACCAAATATATATAGCGCGCTATTCTTTGACGAAAACATTCCCATCATCATTTCGCATTGTTCCAATAATTTTGCGACAGACATGTACAAGCGTTCGTTGATTGCGTTTTTCTCCCAATCCTTTCGTGGATGCCGACCTTTTGCGCAACCTCATCAAACATCCCCCGTTGATTTATGCAATGAATTACCAGATCAACCTCTTGTGAGTGCCAATGACGCAGATATTTATTGTAGTATACTGATTATTGTGTCTTCAGCATTCCGTCACCGACCCTTCTGACCAAATGATGCGTTCTCTACTTCAAGGCTACCGTCCTACTTTCAAGCCCCATAGGCTAGGATGGGAGGCAGAATCACTTCTGCTTCTGACTCCTTCACAGCAAATGTGCTACTACGATGGTAAATTGTTCGGCGGATATATTGCTCTCTTGATGGACCATATTCTCGCCGACTGTTGCAAACACAAGCACAAACCAGCGTTCACTGCTTACCTCAACACATCATTCATTCATTCCGTTCCACCTTCAGCGCCAATGCTTCTCCGTGCTTGGCCACAAAAAGTTGAAGGTCGCAAAATTTTTCTAAAAGGATCTGTACAGATCCCTGGAAAAGCGCCTCATGACTGGGTCGATGCTATTAAGACAGACGCACTCTTCATCAGGCCAAAACCCTGTAATTGAAGTGCAACGTATGGGTCCTTCCTACAGCACGAGTCCTAGCTGGAGAAAATCGTGTTTCAAATCATATTTGCCGTTCTGGAAAAGATTAAGTTGCATTGCCATTTTTTCATGATTAGCTAGAGCCACATTCTGTTATCTGAGTATTGTGGCAACTTCAAACTTTTCAATACATTACCGTGCTACAGAACTGTATCCCAATATGTAAATAAAGCAGTAGCAGCAGTAGTAATAGTAGAATTGATCCCTCACAAAGGTGGGATCTAAACCACATCCCACTAGGCTGGCTGGGTACGGATCCGTATTTTAGTCTGGACGGCAGATCAACTCACAAAGCGATATACAGGCTACAGCAACTATATATATCCGTGTATGTAATGTATGATGTCCCACTTCCTGAAAACACTTAGAGCCTCGTCAAGGCCTATTGTTGCCTAGTTGTCGCTCACATTATTAGGCTGCCCTCATGGCGCATGGCTTCGAATCGCTATGGGGCTTCAGCAAAGTCTAGCACGGCCTTGACAGTCCTAGCCCGCGAGACGATGTCTGGTTTACCTCTCCTACCTTCAATTGAGCCTCCCAGTAGACTCGACACGCTGCTGAACGCGTCCCCAGCTTCACTTCTTAACTCCCTTCGAATGTCTCTTAGATTTGGGCAGTTCACCAGCTCGTGGGTGACTGTCTCTTGCGCGCCGTTTGCAGTGGACGCTCTCAGGCTTGAGCTAGTTGGAAATTCAGGTCCCCACCCAACCATTGTTGACCTCCCTGGGCTAAAATTATTCGCGGAGTATGAAGAAGACGTGAAGGTAGTTGAGAATTTAGTAGACTCCTATCTGCAACATTCTCGGATCATCATCCTTGCAGTCATACCGGCCATCAGCGACGTTGACACCCAAGGGTATCATCCAGCGTGCACGACATTTTGACGAGGATGGTCTCCGAACCGTCGGAATAATTACCAAGCTAAATCCCATCAACACTGGTACGGAGGCACGTATCACTCGGCTTGCCAATACGACTGCACCAAACTCAAACTTGGATTTTGGTCCTGAAAAACCCCAACGCGACGGAGCTCAAGGCGGGTATGACCACGGAAGAGCGACGCAAAATGGAACTAGCCTATCTTTCCACTGAACCTTAGAAGAAGCAGGGACTGGATCCTTCACGTGTTGGAGTTGATACATTGCGATGTTTTCTAGAAGAAAACTGGGATAGACATATCGAGCGTGCGCTTCCTAAAGTTCGTGAAGATATACGTCGTAAATGAAGAGCTTGATGAACTTGGAACGGAACGAAAATCTCCAAACCAGATACGCATTTTCTAACAAATATCGGCACCAATTACTACAATGTCATCTAAGCCGGCGTTAATAGATCATACGGAGGTCGTGGCGCGAGCTTCTTCGAATTACAAGACGGACAATTTTCGGTTAGTCTCTGTGCTCCTATCTATATAGAGAATGAAAAGTTCTCTGACTACATTAGACAGTATAGTAAAAAAAGAAACATCGTCCCGACGAACCCCTAAGATGGCGGTAAAGACAAAAGTGGACAAAAATTTGTAACGAAATAGGGAATGCTTGACTGGATTCGACAGGTATGACTTCCGCTAGCGAGAGAAATTACTGCGATACTTAATCAATACAGATTCATGATCAAATGAGGGGCCAAGAGCTACCAGGCAACTATAAATAAGGTCTCCTTACAGAGCTGTTCTATCTGCAATCATTGCGATAGGCCTAAATTGCTCGAGAACATATCTTGATGGTCGCGAAGATTATTTCTTAGTTCGTGAATGCCGTATTAGCGTATCTTATCAAAGATGGGAAGGTTCGCAAAAACATTAGTCGCCTAGTCAGCACCACACCACGCTGGAAGCAAATATCGAAGCAGAAGAACACGAACTCGAAAAAATTCTTGGAGGTGAAACATGACAGTCAATTACGTACAATCATTATTACACTGAAAATATCCAAAATGCATGAAATGAAGCCTACAAGGGCCTCATTGAAAACTCTGTGCGTGATGCGATCTGAGACGATTGCAACGGCACTCTCCCCTGGGAAAACACAGAAAGAGACTGTGCCAAATTTCCATGAAGGAGCAAGCATGCTCTGAAGCAAAAACCTACTTGACTGCTTATTACAAGGTCTGTTTCATATGAAACTTAATAGAATATCCTCTGATCATGAAACTAGGTTGCTCGGAAGACGTTCGTTGTAATGCCTGTCGTCAAGTCATTGAGCGACATATTTTTGCCAAGTTGGCCGATGCGTCGAGTCCCATAACAGTCAGCTTCTATAGGAGGAGCTTATTAACTGAGCAATCGAGTCTACACAGATTGGCCACCTTCGTTCCGAGGCCCGTCGGCTTCAAGTCGCTCTAGAGCAAAGCCTCCGTGACCTAGCATGATAAAGTGAATTTGGACTGCTCCGACGTGGTGCTTTACCTACTGGGTCTTCCCACGCTCATTACGCGAATGCGGGAGCAAATGTACATTAATGACTGCTTTTTGCTGCATACTTTTGATTGAACAGCACTGTAACATTATATGCCGAACAAGAGAGACAAGAACTAGCTGCAGAGAGGTAAAATTACTGTGATTTAAACGAGCTCATCGGAGGTACATCGACAATGCAAGGCTGGCGGAACGATATCTAATACGGACTACTACACCTCAGGTGCGGCCCTTCTTCTTTTTCTATGTAGGCTAGGGATGTTAACTAAGTGGAAACAAAGAGAAATGGACTGGAGGTAAAGCTGATTTCGAAAATTTACTGTGTACAGTACTTTAATTGATTCCGTATTCTGTCTTCTATTTCAAGTGTCACCATGCTTTTTTCACTCGGTCAAAGATATCCCAAAGTCTTCGTGAAATAGAGCGTGTTCCGTCAGGGTTCTGAAGGAGATGTGTCCGCTCCGCGGGATCTACCATAAATTTGTCAGTCGTCCAGTTTGGCATTGTACTTCGCGCGCAAGTATCTCACTTAATTGAGGGTACTTCGATCTGGATGATCCGTGAGAACGGTCTTGCTGCTGCTGCAGGCGCTCCCGGGAATCAGGATCCCCAAGACGGGTACGAGGCGAATCAAGATTATCCGAGAACTTTCTTCGCCGTCGGCGTCGTGTCCGGCTGATGGCCACATGGCGAAGCTCTGATAATGTTCGTTTTGAGACGAGCCGTTGCCGCCGGATACCCTTCATCAGCTGATTCTGTTTTCCGCGAAGTGATTCGGGACTTCGGTAGTGACCAAAGGTATCTGAGTACTCATTGGACTTATCATCCCATGACAAATGCTGGTGCTGCGACAGCCAAACCAAGAGATTGACCTCTTCAGCCGAAGACCAGGGGATATAAATCCTTTCCGACATGCCGTAGAGCGCAAATATTCGGGAAAATTGTTCAAAAGAAAAAGAGGAAACGAAAGCGCAGCGATTAGAAGAGGAAGGAATAATGGGAGACAGAGGATCCAGACTTTAATGGGAGTCTAGACGCCTTGGCGGTTGATTCCATAGAGCAAATGGGAATGATAGGAGAATGCTCTATCAAGTACAATAGATATAAGCTTGTAATCTTCTTTAATTTCACTATTGCACAACTAATGACCAGGATCTTTATGGCTGACTATGAAGGGAGTATCCCCTACCCGATTTACACAGTGGGGCGCAATGAACAAGGACATGTTTAAAAGCGACTTCGGAGGCATCTTTTATTTAAATCGATGAGAACTCCGCTTATGCTTCTCATATCGAAAAGTACTCAAAATTGGGTCGAAATAGATCAAAGTATTATATATTATGATGATGCGCAGGCGATTTATCGCGATACGAAAAACCCTCACAAATCTGCTAGCTGCACGTTGAGCCATAACTGATGATATGATCTAAATAATGAAACCGTACAGTAGGAACCAATACTGAAGGGGTCATGACTGAGGTATGAGTCCTCAACTTCCAAACCCCAGGGCGGGCAAAAACCCTCTGCGCAATCGCTGCCACCCTTCTACCACTGAACCCCCAAACCCTGCCGCTCCACCCGATCGACCTTCCCCGCAACGTACCGTCATGGAAGAATTCTTCACCTTAACCGCCCATTCCACCATCACCACCAGAGCCCTGGCATTCCGAGGACAATTGCTCAATGGCGTCACCCCACTCCAATTAACCCAAAACTACTTTCACTACCAACCATACGGAAATTTCGGTGGGTTGGCCTGCTGCTTTGCTTGTCAACATTTCAAACGCCCAGACAGCTTTTAAGGAGTATCAGGGTTCAGAACGTGAAGAACGCGATACCTGTTCTAAAAATCATTTAATCTATACTGGTCTTCATTTGGGCGCTGGTGCACCATCTGGCGGTGTATTTTATAATCCCAATGCAAAAAGAATAAAACAAAAGCACCTCATCCTTATCATTAAGAACCCACACTGTCACATTTCCCGTTTACATAATGTAAATACCCGAAGACACTAAATTTACAGACGGTAATTTACACTTTTGAATTAAATTGAGCGTTAGATAAATACTGAGAACGCAGTGATGAGATAAAGTGGGCTTTGCAAGGCAAATATTTGATGAGTGGTAAGGAAACATGCTAGGGGCAATCAAAAATTGCGGGTCCAGCTACAGTAGTTGAACTGCTTCCTGAGATCGCCTTATCGTGCGTGTGATTCCACTCTTTGACAGCCACGAGTCCACGACTTAGATGACCCACCCCCGCTTTGCTATTCAATCTGCGGCATGCTAGACAGCCTTCTCATATCTTTTCTGAAGCCAGGACTTTTTCTCGCCATCATCTACTGTAGCTTCGTTCCCGCTGCCAGCGCACAATTCACGAACTTCCCCAGCATTGGACGAGCGTTATAAAGTTGTACAAGGAACCAAGCCTTGGGCCCCGACGATCGTCACATCGCAATCCAAAAGTCGCCTTGCTGCCTCCGTGGTGGCGGATTCACAACAAAAAAGCCTGCCAAGCCTTGGACCGAGAAACGCAATGGGGGTCGTCCATATCATGTCTGCCCCCGCCTCACTTGCCAACTATTCTCTTGCTTTGCAGATATGCAAGGTGTGTTGATCCATAACCCTACGTGCTTTTGTGACCACAGAATACAGTTCAGTAGACAAATTATTGCGCTTCGAGCGGCGTACAGAAAACCAAATAGCACAAATGAGAGAGCGACACATTGTGCAGGCCATAATTGAAACAGGAACACGCTCCGCAGCGGCTTTTGCAGGCTACAAAGTACAGTATTTCCTCTGGACTTAGACCATCGAAGCAGTACGTGTATATTTATGATTGGCTATTTAGATTGCCATCGTATTAAATTTAATCATTTTGTCGCAAGTGAGCTATGAAGTCGCTTAGTCTAGACTCTTTGACTTGTATAACGCCGAAAAATATACTCCAACGAGGAGTAGAGAATGCATGCGCACATGAATGACCAATAAAGGGCCCGCGAGTGGAAGTAATCTAAGTCAAGATATCGCTCATTCATCTGCAAGGTTGCCTCGTATTTGTAGCCTTGGACATAAAGCCTTCGCGTTCCCCCTTTTTTACCAGTAGTTGCTGCACTGGTGATATTACTGCCTGTTCCATCTTGACTACTCTCAATTTCTTGACTCGGACGCCTTTAGCCTCAAGATGTCGAGTGAGTTGGTCTTGCTACGGAAGATAAGCTGCGCTGACATTGAAAGCTATCACCGCGGCTTCACTCGCAAGTGCAAAAAAATTGACGCCGACACCGACCACCGAGCAGTCTCAGGCACCACATGCAGTATCGGTGAATCTTGATCAAGATGCCTTGGCATCACTGACGGTGGCTTTCCAAAGCTCAGCGCTGGAAGACAAGGCTTCTATTACTTTTATCGATACTTGTGCAGGGGTGGCTGAGTTGATAGGAGATTTGATTGGTCTGCCGGCAAAGCCCCCATCTTTGTATATCGACCTCGAAGGTGTCAACCTCTCTCGACATGGAACAATCTCGATTCTGCAAATTTTTGTCCTCCCAAAAAAATCAATATTCTTGATTGATATATACGTCCTGAAGGATAAAGCGTTCTCTCATCCTGGACTGAACGGAACTACTCTTCGGGCCATCCTTGAGTCACCTTCTATTCCAAAGGTGTTTTTCGACGTCCGCAACGATTCAGATGCTCTTTTCAGCCACTATCAGATCGAACTAAAAGGCGTGCAAGATCTTCAGTTAATGGAGCTTGCAACGCGCAAAATTTCGAAAAGATACGTGAATGGACTAGGTAAATGCATAGAAAACGATGCTTCAATGACTGCAGATGAAAGAGCGAGTTGGAAAGCTGCCAAAGACAAAGGGAAAAGATTGTTTGCACCTGAACGTGGAGGCTCTTACGAAGTTTTCAACACTCGACCCCTTCCAGATGAAATTCGACATTACTGTGCGCAGGACGTACAATTTTTACCCATGTTATGGCAGAAATATGATCATCGAATGACTCGACAATGGGCAGCGAGAGTAGAGTTGGAAGTGAAGACACGTGTGCGGCTTTCCAAATCCGAGACATACAACGGCAAAGGAAGACATATGGCCTTAGCACCTGCAACCTGGGCTTAGCCTTGTCAGATCAACGATCGGGAGAGCGCCTGGTGTCCGTGGTAAAACAACTGCGAAATGCTAGACAGAAGATGATTATATGAAATGCCAATCGAACAATCGAGCTTTTTGCTGGATTTCCGTGGTGTACTGTAACTTTCTAGTGTTTGCTGAGTTTACACATCCTCGTGGTAAAGGACTGGCTTTCTATCATATTACGAATCAGATGAAGCTTCCAAGTAGGAAGCCTAGGAGTCATGTCGTTTCGCCTGATCTTGGACACTGAATCTCGCATGCGTATAGCACTTTCGTGTGATATACATCCAGTGGTGCTATACTACTGTATTGTAAGATACACCTACTAGTTTAGAAAGCGGTCTAAAAGGTGGGGCCTTCATCGCCTATCCAATCAGGTCTCACGACCGTCGGGTTTAATCTTTGGGAACCAAGTCGCAAGAGTGTGAAGGTATAACTGAATTCGAATATTACTGTACCTTCATGAAATTAAAACCCGAAGGAGAGGACGATGATGTGCATCCGGCAAACACTATGGAGAGACAAATCAAGCCCGCTACTGAAAGCGCTAAAGGGCAGAACCTGCCCAGAAGTTTCAGTGTGTGCCAGAGCATATTTTATATTATTGAAAGAAAGAAACCAAGTTGGCTATAAAGTGTGTAACGGAAAGGCTACCGTCTTGCCAGACGAAAGGGGGTTAACAGTCTTTATGGGAACTGTCACTTGGAAATGGAATGCATTGTGGTCCTCTATAAAAGGGATCAAACCCCCGAAGCCATCAGTTAGTTCCCATCAGTTTTCACATAATAACATGATGGTACTAGCCTCTCAATTGGGTTTTCTCATCAGCTATGAGTTCCCCAAAATACAGGTGCAGATATGTCTTAGAGCTCTCGTGTGTTCATTTGGCTCTTAGTCATATATTTCATAGTCACCCCTCCCATTTTTGTGATAAATTGAGGCAGCCCATACTCTGGAATACACCAGATTCGGAGATATGATGGCAAAGCATTTTTAACAATACATGTTCAGACGGATGCTGTCCACCTCAAATGTGAGCTTTCGCCTTGGCGAAGATTTTGCGGCTTCTGTGAAGGTATTAAGGAAGAGTGGACATGTTATAAATATACAACTCCCTAGTATTTCTTTCCGTCTCCCCGGCTGGCAAGCAATTATTTCATTCACAAGAACATCATCATCCAAGGCAAGAAAGAAGGAGACTATGCCGTCTACTTCCACTTCAAATAGAGTATCGATCTCGCGCAAGATACGAAAAAAGCTGGCAAAGCAGCGTGAAATTGAAGTAGAAGAATACAAACTCTCCATATACCGCAAAAGTTGCTTCCAGGGAGCCGCTATCGTTAGACTTAGCGACCTTAAGTCTGACACAAACTTCAACCGAGACACTAAGAATCATCCCAATATCGCTCGCCTGGAGCAACTCTTTGACTATCATGGATTCCTACGTCTAGATGAGAAATACCACATACCCGTCATGATTGACAGTTCCGAATGGGAAAAAGGAGTGAAATGGCAAGACCCGAAAAGCTTAGCACCAGAAGTGCCGCTGCCAGAATTGCAAGTAGCTCACGGTTGTCATTTATTTGTACTTGATCACGAAGATGTCATCGCTGCAGCTGAAAAGAGGTTCGAAGAATTGAATGTCGAAGACCCATGGTGCGTGGTCGACGTCTACGTGACTGAAGCTGAAGAAGCCTGTGAGTGTTACATATAGGTCATGACCGCTTGGATTATGATGAAGATCGGGACATTCAGGATTTTGTATATTCTGACTGGTACTCAGGTGGCCAACGTGACGAGCTCATTCGCACCCTCCAGGAGAGTTATTCAAACGATCGATTCCCCCCGGACGGTCGAATTTATCGGAAAATCCGCTCTTACCAAGGATATCCTCACAGACAATCATCTAATAAGGCAGCGGAGAATTACTGGTGGGCTGTCTTGGAAAGCTCCCCAGGGAGTAGGAAAGGGGGTCGAAGTAGGAAAGGAGGTTATCTCAAATCATTACTGAAACATAAGTTGTTACGCGAAAGGTTTGATGATCTTCTTCCAGTTGATGGTCTTTGGGACGACATGAGTATCGGCGTATTACACAAGCTGTTGGCGATGAAGTGTGACGAGGTAAAATTGTCCAAAATTCTTCCTTTATGCTCATGGGTAAGCTAATAATGCTCAATTGTAGCCAATCATATGTTACTTGAGGAAAATTAAAGATACTTTCTACAAACTGGCGGGAAATGACAATGATATTTTGGCAGCCGTTGATGGAGGGACAATCAAGAAAATCAAATCACTGGCGCCAAAGGTTTCCAAGGGAGATCTTGAATTTTTAGAGACGGGCATGGAAAAAAAGGATCTGTTTCCTGCCATTGTCGCTCCTCAGGATCGTGATCGCATTTTGCATTATCTGCGAAACATTGACTTTCCCATCCCCACACTAGAGACATTCTTTCAAGACATACTATACCTCGACGTATGTCAAAATGTCATGCGACAATTATGTATCAACCAGCCGAAGAGGAAGATCAAGCGAAGGAGAAACAGCGAGGAGGAAGACAACCAAGAAGAAGAAGAAGAAGCAGAGGGACCAGCTCCTACGATTGACGAAAGTTTGAGAAGCCAATATAACAGTATTTCTGAAGGTGGGCTTATCTCAAGCGCATATATCGAAGTATTGCTGAAAAGGGACCTTTGCGACTTGTGGCGTTTCAGTTTCCAGTATGCGTTTGAGATGACGACAGTTAAGGAGCACCGCCGCCGTGTCCCGCGAAAACACGTTGATGTTGAGCGTGCAATTAGCCTGGGCCTCCACGAGCGCCATAATAGTTATGACTTGGCGGACCTTCGGCATCATTTCCTCTGGCTGGCTAGTAATCGCGGGTTCGAAGTTCCCGCCAACAATGAAAGCCAATTACAACCCGTTGAACTTCCTCGAGCCATGCCAAGTGATTTTCCACCTGACAATGGAGACGTCGGTCTGGAGAGACGAAGCGGAAAGCCATTTACAGATTCAGTAGACGCTGACCGGTTCGCCCTCTCAAGGGAGTCATTGAGAAGTGTTAGCGATTACCAGCGAGTCAGCGCAGCTTTTGTGCGTCGTTCTGTCTTTCATGCCTTTTTTGCATACTTTGATGCTGGAATACCAGACAGTCCGGTTCTATCTCCACGTAATGTCGCAGCCGAGCCGTCCCCAGATGAAATCGACATCCTCCTTACAGATACCGAAGCCGCGTGGGGAACAGAGACAAGAGACCATGGCATAATCGCAGATGGCGAATTTGCATGGGCGTCATATGCGGGGGTCTCTAGCGTACCCCATATCCCAATGGAGGATAGAACCACTTATGCGGAGCCAGCTAGCTGGGATCAGCAATACAGGATTTATCCATTCTAGCAGGGAAACTAATGGGGAGCCCAAGTAATGACTCCGCCCTTCCGGATGAAGATAGATTCCAGACAGCCGTTCTCCGAGGAGGAAAAAATTCTCTTGTGGAATATGCTGCCTTCATCTCTTTTTGATACTAAAGAAGAGCTCTGAAAGCATCGGGTGATACATATCTCAGCTTCTTCAGTTCGACTTTTCTCACATATTATTGTATTTTAAATAATACCGGCCGAATTAAGGGCTACTTTGCGGTGACAACAATGGAGCTATATATCGGGTCGGTGTGAACATCAATTGGTTACATTCGAGATAATTGGCAAATAGATCGTTCGTCAGATAGTTCCAATGGGACATTCATTGCGGCTATCCTCTCCAATTACCTCAAAGTGCAACATGAGGGTTGAGTAACAGCAGAGCTCAACATTTGCCAACGCTCCAGTTCCGAGAAAGCAGGATATAAATGTCCTCTCGTTTATTGATAATTTACTAGCCGTCTCGCACTCGTAGTCAAAAGCCGGGTTTGTAATACAAAGACAGCCACTGCGGCACAATCGGGGTGTGTGAAGGGACTCTCTGACTGGTCCGAGAGGATGGATGCGCCTATCGGAGTACCAATAACCGGAATTGAATTTTGCTTGCACTGGAGACTAGGACCGATCTTAGTCAGTCGAAGCGGTGTCGTCCTAGCTTACCTTCCTATGATGTATGCTAATGGAGCAGTGTATAGGTCACGGATACTGGGATTTACAACTGGATAGTGATTTATAAAGCAGGCTTTTAGAAGTTACTCAATGCCTTTTGATCACCTCATAGGAAAAGAGGCCGAATGGCCCCAGAGTCAAGTGTCCGTGAATGACAAAATTATCATAGCCTCGCCTGCGGACAAGCTCTTGAGGGTTATATTCACCCAGGAGCTTTGGTACACGTACAGCAAAGTATAACTAGCAGCCAAAATGAATATTGCAACTAGACCGCTTCCCCAAATTGCCAGGGAAATCGAAGATTACCTACATACTGTATAGCTAGTAACTATATTCCTAGTATTGCATTTGAAGAAATTCTTATATTTACTTGTTGGAATTTGATACTTGGTACACTAATATTTGAACTGGTGCTAGTCAATATCAGTTTCATTCTTCTTCTGTGGCAGGGGGTCAGAAGCAAACTTCTATGGAATATTGACCCGACTTACCTCATTCCTCCATACCATCTATCCAACCAAACTTTTGGCACCAAGAGAATGATTATCGCAGATTTCGAAAAGATTCTTCAGTATTCCCTTAGCCGTCTGAAGTGCATCTATAGAGAACGCCACAAGTAATTCTTGATCTGCCTGCCGACATCTTAAATATTTTTGTTCTTGGCATAGCTGCATGTTGATGATTTGGAGTTGTTGGTGTGTCTCGCCAAGGAGTCGACATTCCGTCGATTTTGAGACGTACGACTCCCATAAGTGACGATGAATTTCAATTAGGTGATTCGCTTGGATAAGACGTTCTGGTGCATTGGAATTGAGGCACTCCATTTTCGAAGAGAGGGGACAAACGCATCCCACTGAAGCTCCAAACGTTGCGATCTAGGCGAGACCTGTAAGTTTGAACGCTTCTTCATAACAGAAGTCGGGGATTAACACTCACAGATTTCTCTATGTCCAGGCTGTCTTCAAGCTTTGACTATTTATGCAGCCCAAGAGTGATGAGATACCTTATTATGCGTACGGCATCCAGGTATCATCATCCTAAGTGAAACTAAACTCTTCAAGGTATAAATGGACATTTTCGAGATCACAAAACCTAAATATAGCGGGCTCAGCTTTGTTGCACAATGTGTAAATTTTTAGTTGAGGCATACCGCTTATGTGAAACTTGATGTCCCACCCTGACAGCAAGTTATATATTATAGTAAAGTGTCGGAATGCCTACTTGCCCTGGCCAATAAGAATGTAAGAATGCTCTTTCTTTTATTACCCCTGGTTCTGGCAATTTATAACTAACGTGATTCCCGGCTACGCGGTCATCCCGGCTACGCGGTCACCCCCTCATAAATTTCGTCTCCGTAGTAACCCTCTGTTTTCAAACGATCACCATGCCTACAAAACGCTCGCAAAAAGCACAAAAAATCATTGAACAGGAGGGCCGTATCCTATTAGCTATAAAAGCTATTCAAAATGGCAGGTTTACATCGGTCGCTGCTGCTGCTCGGTCTTTTGATGTTCCACGTACGACTCTGAGCGCTAGAATCAAAGGGCGAACAAATCAGTCCGATACTCGCTCAGCTCTGTATAAATTTACTCAGCTTGAAGAGGAATCTATTCAGGATTGGTTAATATCTATGGATCAGAGAGGTGCAGCTCTTACAATCTCTATGTTAAGAGATATGGCTACTTTACTACTACAACCCCGCGATTCTAGCTCCTATTTCACCCCTCCAACTGTGGGTAAAAATTGGCCAACGGAGTTCATTAAGAGGCATCCAGGCCTTACTACTCGTTTCTCACGCAAATATGACTATAAGAGGGCCGAAAATGAGAACCCAGCCATAATACTTGAGTGGTTTAAATTGGTTGAGAAAACAATCCGAGAAAATGGCATTATTTCGGATGATATCTATAACTTTGATGAATCTGGCTTTGCTATGGGGATCAATGCGACTACAAGGGTTATTACGCAGGCATTTTTCCATGGTCGGAGAGGTGTTTTGCAGGCTGGGAATCGTGAATGGGTCACTGTTATCGAATCTATCTGCGCGTCTGGGAGGGTCCTTCCACCATACATGATCTTTAAGGGCAAAAACTTTATGGCTAGATGGTTCGATAACCTTCCAAAGCAGTGGGCTCTTAATGTTAGTCCTAAAGGCTGGACTAGCAATGAAATTGGATTGGATTGGCTTCAAAAACACTTTATTCCGCATACAACAAGCCAGACAAAGGGGAAGTTCAGACTTCTAGTCCTTGATGGCCATGACAGCCACCTTACTGCTAGATTCTGCCCCGAGTTAGCCAGCGCAAATGAAAATGAACAAGGTATCTACCTCCGCGAGTCCCATTAGCTTATCATCAAATTCCTTGGTGGATGCAACATCTTCTACATCATAGTGTAGCTGGTCCCATCGTAAAGCCAGGCATTGGAGGTGGCAATCATCTCGTGTATACTGTAAAGGCTTATTTTGCGAAACTCTGCAAATGTATCTCGACTTAAGAGCCAAGCCATCCTGGCAGCGCTATTCTCACTCAAGGCCATGAAAAAGTCTGTATCGGTCTGAAACTCCCGGCCCTACGCTATATCGGTACCTGTTTGATAGCGCTTATACCGTTTTCTGAGTACAGCCAATCGCCGCAGTACATGTTTATCCGGTGTGAAAGCATAGCTTTGAGGGGAGAGGTAATGACAAAGGCATCCAGGCCCATTTTGCTGTAGAGCTTGCCATTCTTGAAGCACACAAGGGCATGCGTGATCGTGTCATAAAGGAAGCGATCGTTCAGTCGAACTTTCTATTGGTCTCGTCAACCTGCCGCACTGAAAGCCACAGAAGAGCTTCAACTGGATAACAAACCTCTGCCACGAAATAAAAATTCTCTGTCTCTCCTTGGGTTTGACGCAGGAAAGAGAATAAGGAAAAGCCAAGCCTGTGGTGATAAGATTCGAACAGACTAATGGCTGCCGAGGGCATTTCCATCACGTGTTCGACCCAATGTTCAAGGCGGAGATCTTTGAATAAAGCCCAATTGTCTCGAAGAAGTTTCATTGACACATTACTTGCATTCTCTTTCTTGGAGAATACTATCCGGGCCATTCCTTCGTCGTCTTCGCGTTAATCTCCAACTTGGGTCTCAGGAATGAGAGTCGGATCTGATGCGTAGTGTAGATCCTCGCTATACTCTGACAGCTCACCTCGAAAATCGGCTTGTTCCAACGACCACGGAAATAAGAAAGTGGAGTGTATGGAAATGGGGGATAGATAAGTAGGTTCCTCCATCGCGAATATACAGGTTTGATTTCACCTAGATTGCGCTCGAAATAACTACCAATAAGTAATTTGTAGGAATAAGGAGGAATATGGATTTCCCCAGATTGTAAAATGTAGAGAAAGTTTTGACTTGTTGGCACTCGTGTTGAAAATTTGATGATAAGTCCATTTTCGATTCAGTTTGAATTCAATTTAATGTCACCGCATAATGAGTCTCTTTTCTAATTTTGACTGGTTCGTCTCTAGGCGCATGTCAAAGGTATGTCAAACTATAGGTTTGCGTCATGCACGGCAACAGTTTTATAACTGCCAATTGATATGCAGCCCAGGTCTTGAATAAGAAAAATAGCAGAATAAACGAACATCTATCACCCAGCACCGATGTGAAGCGGTTGGGCGAAGTTAGGGGAAAAGGCGCATCCACCAATGGATAAAAGCATATTGAGGTTCTGTTTTTTTTTTGCATATGCAGGAAGAGCTGTCTGATGGAGCCGTAAACATTAGTTTCAACCTCATCCTAAGAATCTGTAGTGTTTCAAGATCGGTGTAGGAGGGCACCCTCTTCCTGTATTCAAATCCTGGCTCGCAAAAGCATAGGAAACATGTGTCAATTGCTACGCTGGATGGTCTTGAGTATCCATGTTGTACGCGTAGGTATCCTGACAATCCCTCTATAACTCCCGCCATGTGTTTGAAACCTTTCGCTTGTAAACCGAGCCTATATAATACGCTGCGGGGAGAAAGCCCGCAACATAAATGTGATATATAAACGTTGTCATATCAAACTCCAGTGCGTAATAGGGAAGTACAATACAGGCGAAACCAAGTACTGTATGAAAAAGCAAGTTAGGCGCATTGCGAACAATAGATAAAGGGAAAATGATAAAACGAAGAACTTCCTGGAACAAACCCTGGGATATGGTCTTAGCAGACGAAAACGAGGAAAGGCTGCAAGGATAGCTCAGCCATAACTACGCCTAACCGGGAGATAACGATTACTGTCGTCAGAATTGCGACTGGCAAATATCATAAGTCTGCAGACCAAGCCGACGTATCTTTGTGGTGGTTGTCTTCAATGCCTGCAGACCCCACCAAAATCTTCATTGTCCCTTTTAAACTAATCGCCCGCCAAACCAACTCAAAGAAATGCTGAATTCTTGATGGGCTTTTTCTTATGAGAGATCAAACTCCCTTGGTTAACAGATATAATGAGCACACTAGCCTACCGTATAAATCCCTGCAAGTGGAACCACAGAACCGTTGGTAAGCACCAACTCTGGCTCTGTCTATAGGGCTATCTCGAGACTTGGTGAAATAATTTTATTACGATCTCCGATGGAACGCATTACCAAAATTCCGGCACCTCCGAGTGCTTCTTCGGCAAACTATAAGTTAACCCAAAGCCTTGATGACTGTGGCAGCCCCCTTGCGTCTCTCGAGTTGAGTGACCTAATGCCACCTTTGGCTGGCTGTAATGGCCATGCTTTACTGCTACACCCATCACTGAATCAAGAGGGCACCATATACCGTGCCATGAGTCATGTGGGTAAGACACAGCTGCAGCACTTGTCAGTTTTGCAATTCAGCGAGGAAGTCCTTTATTTTCTCCAGTTAAGCCAAAGCAAAGCGGCGCATTCAGACAATGGAACGTTACAGCAGCAGCATCGCGTCCTGCAAAATGCCAATCCAGCTATGACAGGAAACTCTTCGGTGACTCCTAACCACCTCATGAGGCCAGTGGGTCGCAACGCGATAACGAAGACACTTCGAAAGCCCTTACTCAATCATAGCTCTCGGGGCAATCCAACAAACCGCATAAAAAGGCAGCTTCAACTGCTACAACATCATCTCAAAGAGCAGATGGATCTGCCAAATTATGGAACCCAAGAGGCGATTTTGCAAGGGCTCTCAGAAAAGCATCCGAGGTATACTGGAATTATTCGTGCCCTTCCTTTGGTGGCAAAGTGTTTTCCAGATAATTTGAAAAAGGGACTCATGGCGAAGACCAGCTCAGACACCATGAAACTTGGTATTTTGCTGATTAAAAGGTGGAGCATTTGGGCGGCTTCCTCATAATATACTTCATACATACTGCGCTTATTCGAAATCGGCTACTAGGTATCTATTGAAGCTTGCCAGTTTACTCAACATTGAAACAGTGGTCTGTGTCCGGAAAATGGTTACCAAAAAAACTCTTCGTAGACTATAATATTACTTGAAAAGGGTCTAAGTATGAACGGCGCAAAGAATAGGAAGTCGTGCATGGATAGGACTACACAATTAGCCTCCATATAGATTTTCCGGAAACAGGTGACAAACCAGGTCACCACTTTGAAGCGAAATCGCCAAGTTCCTTATTCATTGACCAGTCATGTGATACTCGTTCGTAGAGCTCACGCCTAAGTGGCCCCGCGTACGTTCAGACAACTTAAGAGCTTGGTCGAGGAAAAGTTCTTTCAATACTAACAGGCCAATTTCTTTTAATTTCCGTTGTACAAATCCGTCTCGAATTGCCTTACGTTTTCTCACAGGCCGTGGTGGGAGTTCCGGTCTGGACTGTCCTACTAGGCTCAGTAGCATTGACTATCTATCAGCCAGTAATTCTAAGCGGTAAGTATTTATGGGGCACTTCTTCCTTTACCCAGCTGGGGAGTTCTTGTACAGGCCGTTCGGGGCCTGCTAGTCGACTTGGGATTTTTCACGAGAAAAACACCAACAGCGTCGTTGGAATGGAAGTAGCATCTTGAACTGTCTTTTACTGACAGTGGGCCCTCCCGCGCCTCACATTTCCTGGGCTGTTGATCTTTGATTCGTCGCTTATTATTAGTCAGCTCACCTGGAGATAACCACGCACATTTTAATTGGATATCGTGCGCGCCCAAACCCAGTTTTAACAAAAAGAGACTACCCGAATCCAACGAACGAATGGCCCCATGCGTATAGCCTGAATCCTGGTCTTGCATTGTATAAGGTATGTTCATAGTTTGGCTTTGATCCACGCTAAACTAGCACTGACCACAGTCATCGCAGCACCCCCAATTGTGCAGCTCCATTGACAATCACAAGGCCACTTCCTCCTGCACCCGCGCTCTGTCCTATGGCCATCGCACTCCCCGCTGCAATATTTCCGATCAAGCCATGAGCGACTGCTGCTGCTGAACCTAGGCATGAATGGTCATTCGAGCTTCGGGGTGCGGAAAACAAGATTTAATATGTTGATTCCTGCGAATTTTTACATGCCTGCGTGGATTCCGCCTGTTGTGAATCCCATACTCGATAAAACTAGGGCGTTGCGAGGCTGGGAGCAGCGAAAACCACAGCACTGCTCGCGCCTACGATGACACATGCGGCTATGACAGGATTCTAAGTGCTCCATATTGTTACCTATTGTATTTTCGCATAGAGAAACTCTCTGTGTGTATGGAACTATATATTAACCTGAATGGTCACAGTAACGGACTTTTCGAGGGCGGGCTTTTCATAAGCAACGGCGAGCTTTCCGCCCTCCAGCCCGCTTAGAGAATTTTAGTGGCTCGGGTGACCTCCCGGGGGTAAATGATTTAGAATAGGGCATAGCCAGGTGGGTGAAACTTTTCGTTTTCAGAGATTAAAATCTACAATCTATGGGAGAAAACTAAAATATTGGAACAAAATACTGAGCATGCGAAATTAGGATTGGTGGAAGAAGTGAAAACTTAGGGTGGTTTCCAGACGCAAGGGGATCTCCTCGGGCCTAATATCTTTCACGGACTCTACATTCCAACTCATTCACGGTTTGGAATGTTGATATTCAGAAGCTGATCTACTGCATATGCACCATTCCTTGGCTGGAGTACATAGCCTAGGCCTTTCTGATTTTGTGCTAATGGAAGGGGATAAATATCCCCCAGTCCCGTTCACTCAATGATTATTTCGCCTGAACTTCAAGAGTCCTTCGACTGAAAGAGACCGGAGCCCAAACAAATCGACAATGCCGTCCGTTATCCCAGGCGCTGATGTCGAAAGCCTTCGTGAAGGCCGTGATACCGATGTCGTTATGAGCAAAGCCAGGATGCATTTACGCATCCTTCATGCTGTAAGTCTAGTCCATTTCTCGATACAACTCCTTGCTAACATTTCTTTCATAGGAACTTGAGTACCTGGCAGAACAAAATGTTCAATTTGAGAACCCTGAGTTCCAACGACTTGCATCTCTAATAACCGAAAAATTCCCTGGAAACGCTGTTGACAATGAGTCGGCTCAACCTCCAGAGACAGCTGATGTCAACCAATTGGAGGTTCCACCCGTTCCTCAGATTTTCCTCGTGAACAAACCATACACTGGTAAAACCCACGAATTTCTTACAGCGAGGCCCGGGGACTCAATCATCGTCCATGCATGGATCCAAGGGAACGAAGCCATGGGTTACAATGAAGTAAATGATTCTTTTGGCCGCATCCCTTCTACGTTTCTGAAAAAAATTGGCTCAGAGCCAAAACACCAGGAAACTTTTCTTCTACCTCAGGAGTTTTGTGGCCCACAGATTTCTGCAAGTTTTCTGCCGTGGAAGTCGGGAGATCGGATCAGGGTTTGCAAGTGGGAGGATGGTTGCAAAATCAGAGGAATCGGATTTAATCTTGCTAAAGGTCAAATTGGAAACTTTTCCATGTCGTGCCATCCCCAGCGTAAGTGACCCATATGTGATGTTGAACAGAACCTGGAGACCCTGCATGGCTTTCTTCTTTCTTTCCTTTTTCTCGCGTTAATTTACTAGTGCCCTAAGAATAGAATTCAAGTCCGGAGATATATTCTTGTAATATGTGCAGTCGACCGATCTAGGGCAAACGTTCAAAAGAGACATCAAATTGGGATTCAGAGAAAGAAGTGGCGACAGTTGGAGATTAAACGCAAGATATATTATATAGAACACAAAATTTAGCACATGTTTCAGCTTCTATTTTTGAACTTAACTATCATGCGCAATCTCTCGCCGACCTTTGGATACTCGACTAGAACTGTAGGTCTGGCCGAGCAGCTGGGAACAGCGCTGACCAGGGACTGGCCGTCGCTTTCCACGCCGGTCTGCGTAGTAGAGTTTGCGAGCATCGGAGGGTCACGCCTACATATCTTGGACGAGCGGGCACGCGAACATGCTATGGATTAAACGAATATACAATAGAGATAGTTGCCCTTTCGGCTTAGCCGCCGGGCGTTAATAAATTGTGTGTGTGTGTGCAACGTTTCATTACAGTATGGCTGGAGGGCGGAGAATTAAGATTTGCGGACAGAAAATGCTGGGGGCTGGTAATTAAATAGGTTTATTAACCAGATTGCATGGGCGAGAGGGGAGGGGTGATTCGACGGGGTACCTGGTCAACTAATTTCTATGCAAACCATTTTTTTTACAGTGATTCAACCGGTCTGGCCTCATAATCTGGTTCATTTGGTCATATTGTGATTTTAGAGAATTGTGATGGTGTGCAAAACGAGTAACTACAGACGATTGATA
Organism: Penicillium soppii; assembly: GCF_028829465.1. Taxonomy (NCBI): domain Eukaryota; kingdom Fungi; phylum Ascomycota; class Eurotiomycetes; order Eurotiales; family Aspergillaceae; genus Penicillium; species Penicillium soppii. The sequence goes on along the minus strand of NW_026643235.1, from coordinate 4,307,555 downwards.
TCCGGTGAATTCCTTTGCTCCCCAGTATCAATGTTACTTACTTCAAAATCAAATACCCGAAGACAGCTCATTGGAGAGTTTGACCGGAGATCAGACTGAATCCATTGCATAGTACATGCGGACATTGTCATAATCATCGTTGAATATGAAATTAACGGTCAGCCCTTACAACGTCAAGGCAACGCCCTCCGTGATTACTTATCGCATAATTGGATTATGCCTCCTGGTTTGGGTAATGATGAAATTTCTTGTGGATTATTTTATCAGTCTTGAAAGAGAAAGTATTTGGATCGTTGGCCATTTGAATTGCCTGGCTACTTTAGATTTGACTCATATATTCAAATTGTATTTTTGTCTTACCGCAGCCTCCATAGGCTTTTGGCTTCGACTCACTTTACAAATAGCCCTTAGACGATTGCTTCAAAGGCCCGAGAAAGAGATGGTACTGGAAGTGGAAGAAAGCCCTCCGTTTCTACTTCTTGCATGGCCTTTGTGATGGGTTTCAACAGATGGCAGATTGACGAGACATGACTCCCCCGTTAAACTTGCCATCGAAATGATGAATTCCATGCAGTACAAAGTAAAGGAAAAAAGGACAGAGACCCTGGGTTTATATATCACAACGCTTCCCCCAGTAACTTCCTCTAGTAGCTTCTTCCCCATTACGTGACTTGACCGCAATGAAACTGCCGGAGTATACACCAAAAGACAATGAGTCTTCTTACAGCGGCACCGCTCTGGATTCCGGTGGATCCGATGTCGAGGACACCACGCATTCGGACCCTGACTCTGAATATGTCCCGTCAGAGACGAGCGAAGATCGAGAATTCGTTGTATCAGACTCTGAAAGCCTCTCGGGCGTTTCAACCAAGTCCTCAGACCCTGAAGGTTCAGGCTACACTATTCTTAATGACGAGATCGAGGATGTCGCAACGGTAAGCCAGCATCCATTTCGACGTAATACTGACTTTGACATAATTGTTTAAGAACAGAGTATTCAAGGCATCAAAGCTCTCAAAACAGTCACCAAAAGGACCGTAAATCTCAACGGTCGCCAAGTAATTCAATACCTGGTCCTTTGGTATTCTTGGGAAACCGCGGAAACTGCCCCCCACTGAGAATCAATCCAATTCGCTGGAATTCTTCATCCTGAATGTTATTTTGTTTGCACCTTTTAGTCTGGGACAAAATAGCTATTATAAATCTTTTTATTTGATTAGAGAAGACCAAGGCAATGATTGTTCGCTGCAGAACTTGGTCGACAAGAATTTCATGAATCCAAATCAGATAGATACTGGAATCCGTAACCCCACCTTACCATGCTATATTCAGGTACAAGGTTATGAAGACAGCCATTGACTCAGATTATCTTCGTTATCCTCCTCACCCTTTTCATCTGTCTTGAACACGGTTTAGTTTGGATATGACAGTACCAGTGCCTGAGGTTTGAGGTTAAAAAAGTGTTCATGATCCCGCTAAGAAAAAATTCTATCTATCAAAAGTATCATGAATCTAGAGAGAAACGTGAAATTTCCAGCTGGTCAGAACCCTGGAAGGGAAGCTGTCTTTTTGCATCATATCTCTCTGGAACATGTGCAATCAAAATTGTGCCTCTTCTGCTTTGACGGGCCCACCGATAACAGGGCTTATGTAAGAAAGCAATGCACGCAGCAACCACACAAGCACCGGACACGACTCCCAGAATATATTTCAGACTTTGCTTCGGAAGAATTTGCGATGCTTTGCTTCCGTCCATCTCAACATCGTTTGCAGCTAGGAGAGTTGGAGAGGCAGGTAATGAAGAACTCGTAAAAGGAATCGCTCTGGAAGAATATGTGGATGACAAAGCTGATATGACTATCTGATGGCTTGGGGAAGCGGTTTGTAAAGTCCCGTATCCCGACAGGCTCGCGAGTACAGAATTTGTCTCGATGTAGGTCGGAAAAGGCTTAGCGGATGCTAATGCTAGCCGGATGCTTCCCTCGGAAGAGGTAGCAGAATGATAACCAGAAGTTGTTCCAGCGTGTGTCACTTTTTCTGAGATCGGTGGAGGTTTCTTCGCCACCGTCTGTGCATGGTAATACCCATGCGAAGATGATTCTCCTACTTTATGTAAAAAGCTGTCTGGCGAAGGCACTTGCTTCATCGGCCTGATCAATTCTTCCATTGAGTGAGGAGGTGTATGAAAAAGGTTGAATGGTTCTATTTTTGATACAGACATGTGAAGGCGAGGAAAATAGGAAGGCGTGCTAGAATCTTCTGTGAGACTCATGATGTAGCTTGCCGGGGGGGCGACAGTTTTACTCGTCCACAATATAATTGTGGTGTCATTCACAGCATCAGCCGCATTATAAACTGACGATATATCCTTTGTGGCGGTAACGAAGGATGATGATGGGATGAATGGTTCGGCCTCTTCGTTCACATCATGGCTGCCTTCCCACTTCATAGACAATCCAGAAGCTTTATGCGCATCTGTTGCTATCGTCTGCTTGGCAAAGTGGTCATTGAAAACGGTGACTGCTGGTGCTTTGTTTTGATTTGTTGGTAGTAGCTCTAAGAACGAGAAAGTCTGTTTTGAGCTTTCAATTTCTAAACCTTTCTCCAGAAATGTAACGGAGATCTCCTCATCAGAGGATGATCGTGTACCAGTGGATTGGACGACAGGTTCCAGTGTCACTTTTTGTAAAATACTGTGGACATGGAATGTCTCCGTAATCGCAGTTGTTCCAGCTCTTGATGCCGACGGCAAAAGTAATGGAGTATCTACTAGATTCGTGACCAACCCCAGAGATATATGGGACAACTGGCTTCTACAAATGGATTAGCATAACGATCATAAGACAAAAGGTATTGGAAACTCAGACGGTGTTAGTTTCATTCTGTGAGGCTTTCCTATTTTCCTCGCATAGCAGATGTCCCTAATTATAGTACTACAATTCAGCAAGCGGACCAAAGACCCATTGTTGGCGACGCAATTTGGCCTTCGAATAAGCAAGTATGACCGCCAATGGCGTAGTTTTGATTAAAAAAACAATAAAGTGGAAAAAATCAAAGCAAGGTAGCAAAGCCATTACCCCGATGAAATTTGGAGGAAAGAGAGGTGTCAGTCATATTTATCGCGTGTGGATGGGAAGCGCGCGACGAATGCAAGTGTGTGAAGTAAATGGTGGGGTGGGGAAACTTATTACGCCCTCAAAAAGTGTACTCGTGCTTTCCCTATCGGCCATCACATTTATTTTATGGCTTCGGTATCGTAAGCAGCTTTCAAACTGCTCGCAAAAGTACCAACGTTGCCCCGGCACAAAAGGATGAAAGCAGGTTCAATGATCCTCATGAACCACTTTATGCAGTTTAGCAATTGATATTTTTGGCTTCGGAAATTCTCTTTTACGGTATGTAATCCGAAAACTGGTGTCATCATACACACATGAGTGGAATTTGCTTCTTTAAATTTTTTGTGTCCTGGCAAAAGCTACGCACCGCATTCGATTCCTGAATACTCAGAAGGAAAGGCTTCAATTTGAATAGATTAACATTTGGCTCATTTTTCGTTATTCAAACTCCAATAGCATAGACCGCCATTTGACTGATTACATTCATTTTGTAAGCCCGGTCACACAATACGCTCCAGAAAAAAATTATGTTTTAAACGTAAACGGCCAAAGTCTCCCAAAATATAAATATCAAAGATTAACACCTTGACGTACTAACTTCTGAATACTTTTCCGTTGACAGAAAGCTATTGAGTTGTCACGAGTATCGGACGACCTTGAAAGACATGATCTCTAAAACAGCTATTTGGGTAACGTTAGCATTAGCTGTCAGCTTGGTAAGTTCTGTTATCTATACCTTATCGAAGGCCGTGCTAATCTTAATATTAGATATTTGGTCTTGCAATCCATCCAAGGCCTTTTGAGACTCAAAAGAATCCTATGGTTTAGTTTAACCTCCCCTTATCAGATTTTCTCGATTGCATATCAAGAATTCTCGGCTAACAGCATCGAAGATAACCAATCCTAGCTCTCCTGCTAATCTTCGTCCGAGGAAGGCCGGCGCGGATACGAAGCCAGGTCAGTCAACTATGAACAACATGTTTTTACTACGATAGTCAGCTGACAATGTCCTACACATAGCCTATCCCTCTAGGATTCCGGTATCTAGAAGGTTACATGGCAAACGTCGGCATTTTCATGATTCGCGACCTCGTTTTGCAGGTAATTGACTATGAAAAAACCAATACTCTAAAACCTTGATGTTACGAAAGGGTTACACGGCGGATCGAAATCAGTTTCACCATTTTGTTCTCTTTGATTATTTCTCTGGCTCTAATTATAAAGGCACTAGGCTTGATATAGTTAGTCAACGCTGATCACCAATTTCCTATTCGACTTTTCAAGATGATCTAGGCCATATGTAGACCAAAGCGGGTCTGTCCAAGATTTGAGAATAACCAAAGAGAATGAAGTGGTGAAACTGATTTCGAGCGGACCTGTACTTTTTTGTAACGTATGATCACTTTCGGGCTTCTATTGCGAGTTTACTAAGAATCTCCAACTTGAGCGATATCATGTTTCTTTGTATTTAGTCGCTACTGTACCCTACCTCAGAGAGTTGTGACGTAGTCTCTAGTAAACGGAGCCGGCTCCAGGGCATTATGGCATCCTATCTAGCATATACAAGCTAGATTGCCTCTGCCCCCTAAAGAGAATAAGAAATGAATATGTCGTCTTATCCTGCTTCCAAGCATCGCCCAGGGCTTTGGCCATACCAAACAAATTTTGCAAGACCTAGTGCTACTTGATACGCTCAATTATATCGTCAATACAAAGAATCATGAACTCGAAGCCTTCTATTAGACAATCCGGGGTCAAATGTACCAGCCTCTTTACGGGCTAAAGTGGAAACGAGAACATACATTCCCTAGCCTACAGTTTTGGATCGCCAGGCAAGACTAGAGTTTTTAATAATGAAAAATAAATTCGGAAATTCATTGTGCTGAATTCAACTTGCTTTGCATTTCTACTTCAACAAGATTAAATATACACGAAAGAAAGAAAACAAGAAAATCAGATGCCCCATTCATGACCTTCGTCTGATATACGTATTGGCGTAGTGTACAACCAGCTTTTTGCATGTTATCGGGAGCTTTAGATACGCGGGCGAATGTATCGGAGTAAGCGAGAATAAGTCAGAACCCAAATACAGGCCCATTTGATGCCGCTCACTTTGACTTCTTTCGCGCCCCTCTCTTTGAGTTAAGTCTCAGTAGCCGCTAGGCTTGTCGTTTTAGGGTTGCCGGCGTGAATCAGCCATGTCAACGGTGAGCCGCCCTCATAATCCAATGCATTGACGTTTGCTCCTTGCTCCAGTAGAATTTTCGCAACAGCCAATGAGCCGTACTCAGCAGCCCAGGAGAGTGATTTCCGCCCCCACTGGTCACGAGAATCAACATTTGACTTGCTTTGCAGGAGATTTAAAAGGAGATTTGTACAGTTCCCCATGGCAGCGTAATGAAGAAGAGATCTCTTGTGACAATCCCGTTGCTTGAAACGTCCTCGTGACCGAAGCGATGAGTGAGCCTTTTCGATAAAAGCCACAAGTTCTGCATTGAGATAAATTGCCCTGATGGTTTTCAGACGGTCAAACTCGGGGACAATGTCTGAACAGCCAGGGGTGGGTTTCATTCTCATATGGTCCGAATCTATACATATTTTCTAGACATTCGGGGCTTCTATGTATACCACGCCCAATAGAACACACTGAATGTAGCCAAATAGATGAATGTGGCGTAGGTGGCACAATGTCGTAGTATAATTGAGTGGTGCAATGCTTGGTAAGAGGTACGAACGGGATATCTTAACGCATGTGTAAAACGCGTGGACTACCTGTTAAGACATCAACGCCCACTATTTCCCCCTGCCGCTTGCATAGGCAGATAAATATTTGCTCGAAATATTGCGCTACTCACTTTTTCTTTTCTGCCATCAATATGCACAAGTCAAAACTTGCTTTTGACCAGGGCTTTTGGTCTTCATTTGGTGCCGGTACAGATCAATATCATGACAGTTAAATCTCCACCAGCAGAAAATAATTCCACGTATCAAGTGTCATCCTGTTCATCTTTTTACCTTGCCCTCACTAATATACATGGTTAAGGAAGCAACGATTGAGAATAAACGGCCCAACATTAGCCAAAGCAGTCGCTATTTTGAGGACTTAACAGGGTCTTCCAAGTGAACAGCTTTCATATCCGGTACATGATGGAGATATATTAAATTGAGAAAGCCCTCTCTTCTTTCTTATCACAGGAAGCTATTAAAAAAGTTCGTTTCAGGACTCCGAGGTCCACAGACCGCGTAAATGACATCCACCTTGAGTCGTGTCAAGCAAGAGCAACTCCGCAAACGGTGCAACAATCTTCTTCGGCGCCACAATGACTTCTGGCGCTTATACGCGATTCGAAGTTGGTTGGTAATGGAAATGCCCAATAAGCGAATCTATACATACAGCTCCCATCCCGAGATGCCTGTTCCGACTAGGGAGCAAATGGTAGGTTCCGGATTGAGGAACAGAACAACGTCTGGAAACTAATGATATTTTAGAAAGAGCGTCCTCAGCCCGCAGTCCACAAAACCCCCGCAGACTATATATTAGATTCTTCGGCTGAGTTGGTCTTCCCCAAACCTCCTGTATTCAACACTCCAGAACGTCAAAAAGTGTGGAAACATTTAATTCAATGAGCAAGTTTCGGCAACTTAGATTCAATGGGATATGGCTTGTACATAGGGCGACGGTCTAGAGCTTCGTCTTAAGCAAGTAGGAGTTTGTAGAAGAGTGCTAGTATGTTGTAGCTGCGAAATTTAAATAGCTTCTGATTGGAGCTGAACGTGAACGATTCACTACCGAACGTGAAAAGCAGGACGAGAGATAGGCCGTGTCTGACACTGTTCTTGAGCTAACCCCTTTGCCGAAGTCTACTTCATGAAGTGGTACATAAGTTGATGCATCTTCGCTCTATCTGCACAATGTGTGATTAATACGTGGTAAAAAGTTTGAGAATCAATCCGGACGCTGAGAATCGAGACGCAGTCACTAAGCCCAAGGTGGTCTCCACGCAATTGGTACAATACTTGCATCGCAACACGAAGTGCATTTCTTTTTGCGAGGGGTCAAGGTGAATGACGTCACCCATCCATCCATCCACACTGTACCAGATAAGATCTAACCTGACCAAAGAGTCACACAACTTCCAGTCTAAATCGGAAGAAGATCTCATTCTACATAATTATATCATTACACTGTAAGATCAAACTCTCTAACTTAATAAAAACATGAAATTGACAATTTTGTACTGTAAGACATGCTGACAAATAGTAAATATGCACCTTTATGTGAGGTACATTGTACATAAGCGTAAAGAGAATATATAGTTGTTATAGGTCGCTTCGGAATTGGATATGCAATTAGACCAAAACAAAATTTCGTACCCGGTCTAGATGGTAGTGCTTTATGATCAACTTCGGCGAGGAAAAATGCAATGCCGGCACATTAGGCATCCATCTATGATCACACGGTGCCAACTTCCCCTCACAGTAGAATTAATCTAGAAATTGTGCGCAGTATAAATGGGGCTTTGTGGACAACATTTTTCCGCATATCTTGGCTCCTTGTTTCTTCAGCTGATGTTGGCGGCAAATGTGGAAACAATCAGCAACTGGCCCTTACTCCACAAAGCCCATAATAACCAAACTTTGCTATTCCTCTAGTGGTGTCCGGGTTCGACGACCCGAGTATATATGTAGAATACCTATAAAGATCGGCAAAGGGAGTGGGGTCTCCCTCCAATTGGGCGTCGTGTGTGGATAATGTATGCAGATGATGAGTACACAATTCATTATGTAAAGCCTTGGGAATCAATGATTTAAAGAATCCAACCTCTAGAGGAAAGGCAGTCTCTAAGCGCGCCTTGAACGAGGGAATTAAAGTGACGCTCGTTATGCTCAGCCATTCTTTTGACGGCTTCTGGTAACAACAAGAATCTTCTTCTCAGCCTCAGAGGATGGCATCTGCAAAGGTAAAGCTGTGCCTTGGTTCGACATACTAGCTGTTTGGAACGCGCATCCAAATCAGCTAATAGGCCATCTAAGCTCAACTTGAAAAGTCGGATATCTTCGGCACATTTAGAATCCTCAAGGCTTTTCGCGAACGCGACGGCGGCGTCAAGCTTTTTGCAAATCGAATGCCGGTTTTGCGCAACTCGGTGAACTGCGGCATGGCGAATTTCTGTGATTTTATGCTTCCAGCTCATGATTGCTTTTGAGTTCAAGAGCACAAAGCAATTTCGAAGTACTTCGAAGAATTTGGGTAACTCCATCTCCTCCGGATACCCCCACTCAAGTGGTTGGATCTGGCTCAATGAACATCGCTGGAGGAATTCGAACCCACATTGCTCTAAACGACACTGCAAGGCTTTCAAAATATAGTGTTGTGCTTGGAATGGTATATCAGGCAATCGTAGACTTGCGAACGCGGAAGCGAGAGTTCGGGATTCTTGGTTCATAAATTAAATTTGAGACTCGGGGGAGGTGAAAAACACATACCATGCTCAGACTGTGGGATCGAAGTTGCTGGCTTTAGCCTTGGACGTCGGCGGCGGGGCTTCGTGGGCATGATATAGGTTCTAGTAAACGCTTTTCTTGATGGATAAAGACTTCATCGTATCTTCAAGCGTTGGAATCGAAAGATCAATTGGCCTCGAATCCTAGAGACCGCTATAAGCTCCAGCTTTATATATTACACAGTTATCGATTAAAAGGTGGAACACCTCTAGCTACTGAAAATGGAAATTGGCCTTTTCGAATACGGTAGTTACATGCTGGCCAGACAAGCTATGGGCAGACCAGAAGGTCATCAGCCCCTCCCTTGTGGTTATTTGGAGCAGAAAGTTTAGGACTCTCACAATCCATCAAATATCATGCTGTACGCAACTAAGTGTCATCATCTATGTTAAAACTGGTCAACTTGCGACATGGCAACAGTACAGTCAGAGCCCTCTGGTGCCGTGCAGCCACTTGGCTATTGTGCCCAAGACGCACTAACAGAGCCATTAACCATCATACTCACAAACATAACTCATATCCTGGCCACTTGGGGCGTCTTGGGTGAAGGGAGGTCCTGGGTGCTTGGGCTATGCAAATAGCTTTTGTTTATCTATTCACGTCCACACGAACACTACTTTTCGTACTGTACATATGAAACGAGGGAGTGATATAGCGGTATCCCATAACCAGTATATGTAGATTTCCCCCGCTGAACCGGAGTACTGTACAAAAGCCTTGAATTGGAATGAATCCGACCAATTGCTGGACTAACACCCGCTACGCTTTCTGGAGGTATGATTATCGTTCATTGTGGAAGATGGACCATAAAAAACAAGCCATTATAAACCTGCGTTCAGTATTTCTTTTTTCCATTTTTGAGGGTATTAGAGCCTTTTGTGCGGGTCACTGTGTGAAAAATATCGGGACTGGTCCTACTATTGTATTAAACCTACCGCCGACCGGAGTTATAAATTGCTGCAACCCACTAGATCACCTGCTATCATAAGCTCCTGGCAAGCGGATTATTATGTCCAACCCCGAAGTCCAAAGTCTGCGCGACTCTGCAGTCATCATTGTCATCGACCTTTTCGGTTTGACCTACTTTTCTCTCTTTGTTCTCCAATATCTGCTCTTCCATTTCCCCTCAACTACAGATGCGATCATTAATTCACTCTCCGTCATCTCTTTTTGCGGCGGCGGAATATTGTGGTACTTGTCAAGCTTGGTTTACCGATTAATATCTGCGTTCCAGGGAGACGACGCAGCCAACTGGCAAAAGCTTGAGTTCGGGGGGATTTTGATCCTTATCTGGGCGTCAACGATTCCAGCCGTGGTCTTGCTATTCCCCGCACAGCCTTCCATCCAGCTTGGCTATTTGTTTGCATTCACCTTGGTTGCCGTTGGGAACTTAGTGGACTTTTTGATTTGGGATCCCAGCATCTCTACGGCACGAACGAGATTCCCTTACCACTGTGTCTCACTGGGACTGCTTTCACTGGTTCCAACCATCCACGCCCTGACTGGGACGGTACCCACTCTTTCGCTGCTCGCCGTTCACATCGGTCGCTTCGCGATATGCAATACTCTCGGTGCTGTAGTTTACATGATCCAACCATTGGAGACTATAGGCATATTTGGTAGCTGGAGGTCCAGCCTCTACATGATGCACTTGGCTTTGGCATACACTGCTGTTCGTTACTCTAGAGTTGTATTGGAAACGGCATTAGGGCTTACCCCCTGAGCGAAAACACAGAATCCACTGTACCGCATGTCTTCTGGAGCTTGGAAATTATGAATTCTGCCTCCGAATATTTCCAGTGTAGCTTGAATGCGAAGGATTGTGGTAATAGTGGATATATCACAGATTGTTAGATCCAATTCCAATTGCACTCCTGATCCTCTCTTGATAGCCCGATGCGTGGTGCCTTCGTATAATGTAATATATGTACCGAATGGCTTCTATCTTTATGTCGTTGAAACAGCAGCCTATATTAGATCACGGTGTCCTGCTACTTCAATTAGACTGATAATCGGTCATATATATCGTCAGGAATTTTCTAAATCCTTGCCTCGCTTTTAGTTCTCAGGTCTTCTCTCCTTCGTACTTGTACACGCAGAGTATCGAGATTTTGCTCGACAAAAATATTGTTTTTCATCATCCTACTTTCAACTGTTTTGTTCTTCTCAAAAGACGCAAGTTTATGTTCGTCAAGTATGATAAGAATAGTTAAACGAAATACTTCCTACAATATGGAGGGATACAAAGAGGTTTCATTTACCCTGACGACTTAGTTTCGACGGGGCTACCATCACTGTGCAAATACATGATTTTTGATCGACTGAAGTTAGTCCAAACTTCCTGCAGTGAGCTTTGAGCCTCACCGGTAAGGGCCTCGTTCCCACTTTAATCTGATAATTCAACTATCCCAACTTGTTGTGCCTCTCCATAGAGGTGCGAGGGTGGCTATTGCTGTACCGGCGCTGGGACTCGAGCCCAAAATCTCCAGAAGGAACAGTGACTAGTAAGCCAGTTGACTAGGAGTACCAACCACTTACAATGACAGCAATCTGTAAATAGCACTTCAAAGTGAGTTCTAGTCTAGATTACAAAACTCCATTATTTGCCCACTAAAGATACATTCCATACTGTATGGCCTGAAGTCGGTACAAATACCCAAACAACACATTAATCAAGGCAGATAGACTCTCCGGCTCTCAAAACTTCTTCAGAGGCCGGTCGTAGATCACTTGACTACAAATGTCCAAAATCAAAGCGCCGGAGGATCAACAGGAAAGCCAATAGATGTAAAAACCACTTTCTAATAGCTCAATCATTCTGATATGATGGCAGCACAACATCTCCCACCATAATCGACCTGCTGCCGGGCACCCCTGACTCAACACCCTTGGCTCCCTTTGTGGAAATGGCCGCATATCTACCAAACAGAACTTTCCCATCGACCTTTCGCTTTTTGGGAAGAGCAGCAAGTATTTCAATGCGTTGCACGCCCGTAGCTTGATCGACACATATCATCTGGCAGCGCTGGCACGGGTCAAAAGTATCGAATCGAAGGTCGTCCTGCCCGATAGAAACGGACGTCCAGTTGTCCTCAACGTAGGGCTGTTCTGCGTGCCCTGGCTGAGAGTTCCGCTCCGCGATCACGATGTTGCCCTGGAATACATCTGCAGCAAAATTTCTGCTAACGCCAGATGTCAACTTGGTGTTGGCCTTGATGGTTTCATTCAAACAATTGACAGAAGATCTGGAAACAATCAAAAGGGACGTTTCGCTGGACACGACCAGACATTTCTGGCCACGCTCTCGGGGGAATTGATCACTGGGCGAGAAGAGTCCGAACCTGGTGAATCTCCGAAGCCGATCTTTCCAGGTACTGGCAAGGTGTGGGAGCTGCACATCTAGACTTGTGTCTTGTGAGGAAAACCGTGCGAGTGTACAAGATACGCCTAAGAAATCGGTAAAAAACGACGAAACCACTGGTGAGGCGTAGGCGCGAAGACACAACTGATCCTCGCAGGCACTGACCGGCTGTTTTTGGCATCTCGAACGTACTGGAGTAGTCATCGTACCCATGCACGTGCGGCTCCATGTAAGAGGTATTTCGAGGCTTAGTTTGTCATTTGCAGCCTTGGCGTCGCAGGTGATGCGAAGGATGTTGCGGTCGATATCAATAGAGGGACGTATAAGAGTCATCCGAGGGTGCTCCCTCTGCTTTATAGGAACACCAGTCCCAGCATGAACGAGATACCATTCCTGATCCCATGCGATTCCTTCTCTTTTGACTTCCCAACTCTTGCCTTCAGGGATCCTGAATGCGCCACACCCTTTGATGGGGAATATAGTCACACTGTCAACATAAAAGTGAGGAGCGGCCAGGTTGTCTTCATCCAGGGGAGGGTGTAGTGAGACCAATGGAGGTACTTTCTCAACATAGAACTTCTCGATGAAATCAGTGAGCGAGTCAATATCGTCCAGGTTGGTCATTGCCCCCAGACTGACACGGAGGATGCCAGTCGGCCGGCCGCCCAACATGTCATGGTCATCGCCGCATCGTAAACCCGCGGCATAATTACGGCGCAGCTCTTGACTTGTCCATCCAAGAGAGAATGCTGTTCCTCCAGGGTTGCACACTGACCCAGAACGCAGTTGTATATTCTGCATTGTGGCTAGTCTTTCTACCTCGGTCTTAGGAATCCATTCCCCTCGACTATCTCTTAGATTGAAAGCGATGATCGGGCCCTGCAAAGCTGGATTTTCATAACCTTTTTGGTAGATCTGACAGACCTTGGCGTCGTTGAAGTGTACCATTGCAGAAAGTCGATCATAGACTCGCTTAGCGAGGAACCCAGTGTGGGCAGAAATATTCGCCATTGACCCGTACAGACGTTTATGAGTGTCAATGGCGGCATCCAGCGCGATAATGCTGTGAAAAGGAAGAGTTCCGTCCTCAAGGTGCGCATGAATCGAGGTTTCCTTTTTCGCATGCCACTGCGCTCCGGATGCTATCACCATATCTACTGTGCCCCCGCCAAAGAACTTTCGTCGTTCGAGAATGCGGGCAGCGCTTTTTCGGACAATCAACGCTCCGAGATCAGGGAATCCAAAGATCTTGTAAAAGCTCAATGCCGTAAAGTCAGGTGCACCAGTTGCTTTACCTAGGTCGAGAGGAGCGGTTGACACAAACGAGGAAGCATCAAGAAGAGTGAATACATTCCCTGCTTCATTAGCAGCGGAACGGATCTGCTCACACCAGCGGATTGGGAGACGTCGACCGTTCATGTTAGATTGGGCTGGAAATGCGAACAGCCTGGGCGCTGTTGACTGAGCTGTGCCTATCTCGGCGATCCAAGCATCCACATCGACATCTTGGAAGCATTGATAGCTGTTGGGGATGTCAGGTGACATCCCACATTGGGATAGTCTCCCATGGAGTAGATAGATAGATATCTCTCGCTCTCTCTCTCTCTCTCTCTCTCCTTCTCTCCTCCGTCCGCAATACAATATTCACATCTTCATATTCCATCGCCCTTGTATGATCTCCACGAATAGCCCATCTCGGCAACTTCCCTCACACCAACGACACTGGTATGAGAGTCAACATGATACCCATACCAGAAACCCCGAGAATCACAATCCCGAAACGAGTCGGCAACCAATTTAATAGCAGCTGTCGCGTTTGCCACAAATACCACATCAAACTCCTCGGGGCTAGCATTGAAGAACTGGAGGACCCGAGTTCGCACCTCTTCTGTCCGCCGTGTGGACAATTGCGAAGATACAGACATTGAATGGGGATTTCCAAAGAGACTCGAATTCATATCACGCGAGAACGCCGTGATCAATGACTTGGCATAAATGGTTGTACCGGCATGATCAAGATAAATTGTCTCTGTATCCCGTATAGGATAATGGTCAGTACAGGTGGATGGAATGGTATCAAGGAGGGGGACATACTATTCAAATTAGGGTACTCTTGCTCTCGGATGACTTCCGTAGAGGCAGAGTAGCCCTGGCCATATTTTCCATAAATGAACTCTTCACGGTCACTTTCCGCCATAGTTGACAGGTCGGATGGAACCAAATGTTTCAGTGGTACATGAGATTAAAGATTCAAATGGCAAATTATTAATGGCAATGATATTTTTGCCGTAAAGCCTACGCTTCAGGCATTTATAGATACAATAACTGTAAGAAAATAAGAGCTTGTTATGGCCATATAAACCAGGTCAATATTACCAAAACACTGGTCTACACGTGGAGACGAATAACTGTGCAATAATAACATAATTGTTTAATTTACCACCTACGACCATCTTGCGGTAAAAGATACATTCCAGTCGCATCGAGTGTCAGATGCCCTGTTCATTTCCTTGTGAACCCATCATATGCTCCTTGAAGTGGAACCCACTGCATTTTATACTACTAGAGGAGTCTCTCTGGAAACGAAATGTCTGTCGCATAATGAAGGATACTCTAATACTTGGACAACTATGTTGACTAGGTGGCAGCATCCCATCTTCATAACCGGAATGTTCATTTTTCAAATGGCAATTATGTTCTCATGAACCCTAGAGTACAACATTCAGCCATCAAATTCTGAAAAGTGAAGTCTCCACTGCCGATTTTGATCGTTCTCATTAGGTTCAAATCGTTAAACCTATTGATACTTCAGTCAAATTCTGTTATTGCTACAGTATGACAGGTGGGAAGAGCCTCCAACTAGAAACTCTTCAATTCCTGGAGCCTATATTCACTATCACCTCAAGTGTATATATGCGGTGGCATGAACGTTTATTTTCTCTTCCTTTCCTTTCTTTTCTTTTTTTTAACACGCCGTGAGTCAAGCTAAAAATACATTGTAGCTGTTCAAAAGTATCCATAAATCCATAATCGGCGATTCGTACGAAGCAAAAAAAGTAAGCAGCAATAATATTTTGGGTTAACATGCAGTCGGCTATTTCATGAAAATATTTCGCACTGGCACCTACGCTCGTTGGAAACTTTGTAATCTCTAAGCAGAGATAATCAACAGAACTTCGTAGGCAACAAGCAGCAAGCCAGAAAAGCCCTCAAGTGCATTTCAAGTCAACCTCCCACCGAAGCCACACTCAACGTCCGTGCTACAAGATTGGTATCCAAAATGAAGATCACAACCCCTTTTCTTTCCGTTTTAAGCCGAAAGACTTCAGAATAATATATCCTCTATATGTTGCATTGAGCCTCAGCAGTCGCACTTGTTCATATCTGCTTATGGGAAGTTGACCCATTGTTTTCTACTCCGTTCCATGGACATTAGCCCAATCCTCCAAAGCTTACAAGCCAAATCTTGTCCGCAACCGCCGCATTAAATCCGGTGATGTGCGCCGTATTCACCTTTTCGGTCATACTGTTTCTCAGTCGCCAGTACGGCAAGCTTCACAGCCGCGAATCGACAATAATGTTGAATTACGACCTATTCTGCAGGCTATGAGAAGTATGATGAATCTACCAGCGCGGTAGTAAACGTTATGATGCTATAATAGAAGCCTATCTCAACATTTTCATTAGCGTTCGTCCCACGCCGATTGTATGTATGTGCGCTGCTGTGTGTCAAACAATATGACATATATCTATGTTAAGCATATACTCTGAAAGAAATTGTTTAATTCTATCTATCTATACTATCTCTTTCATCTAGTATTCATAGACATGGTGTTGTGTACTCACTCATAAGCGAGATGAATTGTGGTCCCCTTTTATGAAGACTTCCATGGAAAGCGAGCTTCATGAGGTGCCAGGCCTGATAATCCAGACAATGACATCTCAAAGGCTCATGTATCTCAACACTGTGGCTGTTTGAGTCTTGGAGATCGCCCTGACGGTGGGCTATAATGTCAGATATATGGTGGATCTGCATGGATAGTTCTGGGTATTTACCTGAGACTCTCCTAGGACACCGGAATCAGAAACTTCACTTAAGAGTACCATTATTCTTCGTCAGCATGTCCTAAAAAGTGGCAACTTCATTCTTATAGTTAGAGAGCATGATATTACAATATTGGTCAAATTTCTGTTGTATACCACGATACTCTGACTAATTTAAGCATTGCCTAGTGGTGATTCATCGTTACTTTCTGAGCTTGATTTATTGCTTGAACCCCCTATGAATATCGTAAAGACTAGACCCCAATATAGATAAGAGTTAAGAAAATTCTCTTCCAGACTACAGGAGGCCTTCCTATGCGCATGGTCTGTGCCAGTGTAGATATCGCAATCCTT
The DNA here is from genome assembly GCF_028829465.1 of Penicillium soppii. Taxonomy (NCBI): domain Eukaryota; kingdom Fungi; phylum Ascomycota; class Eurotiomycetes; order Eurotiales; family Aspergillaceae; genus Penicillium; species Penicillium soppii. The sequence continues at coordinate 4,291,175 of NW_026643235.1, read as the reverse complement.
TGTATCATTGACCTTTCTCCTAGCGAGATAAAAGCGGAATAGAGACAGGTTCAAACCGAGATCTGGAAAAGATACAGAACTTGAAAAACATGAATATGCATCCGCACTGGTTGAGAAATTTGAATCTAAGATCATTGATCTTCTCTCATGTTGCAGCTGTCTTTCCGAACTATATTGTATATTAGCAAATTGATCGATACATTTGTTGTAGTGGACTTACGAGTGCTTTGGAGCCATTTAACTTCTCCCTGTACTAGCAAACTGTATACAGGCGTACTGCCAATAACCAGAGCTGGAATTACTGCCATAGAAGCCAAATAAAGGAGACGAGGACGATGATAGCTGTCACAGTAGAGATGTTTCCGCGTTCTGATCCTGCGCCGTTAAATTCAGAATTGCTCCCTGAGGATGGGCTGGTCACAGACCCCAATGAACTGGATTGCCCTGGGACATTCTGGTATGATTTAGTGGGGCTCTTTTTCACCTGTTGAGAAGGAAGGGACGATATGGCCTTCTTAGGTGTTGTTGGTGTATGGCTCAACGCATTCGGAAATGCGGTGTGTTTCAGCCTCACAGATCTAGTTTTCGAAGCTGGCGATTTACTTGGGGCTTTATACATCAATGGAGATGATATCTGGCCTATAGGTGTAGTTTTGGAGTAACCCAGAGAGCCCGAATGCAGAAACTGGCTAGTGGTCTGGGTGCCTTGAGGTTTACAGGCACGGTTCAAACTGGGAGTTGGAAGACTTTGATAAGAGATGAAAGGTTCTGCTGCACTAGTAGCAGCGGTGGAGAGTTCCATCGCTTAGGGGATATATCGTAGGCCTTCTGAAGGTAGAATCTCAAAGGTGTCATTGTCACTCGAGGGTTTTGCATTTCTATATATTGCATTATCGGCTCGAGCTACAGATGGCTCCCCTTTCTGGTGGTATTGAATGGCTCAGAATCGAGTGGGCGATGAAGTCCTGTTAGGATGGTTAGTCACGCCATCAACTTTGCCAAGATGTGAAAATGTTGGGCATCCGCTTGTTGCTTACTCTTCATTTGCACACTAAATCTTCCAAGACCATGCACTTCTTAGCCCGCTCTAACTAGAAACCCACTGCCCGAAATTTTCAGTGGGTCTTGCTCAAAATGAACTGTCCGCATTAGATAACCTTCCGCTAGGTCCTTTCTAATAATGGGCGGAACAGGCTACGTAGAAAAGATGAATAAAACTATCTTATAATGAAAATAATGGAAACCTTATGATTGAAACAATTCAATGCTATCCGCCATGTTGATGAACAGGCTTTCTATTTGGCTGTCATATCTTTAATCGACTAACTTCAAGGCGGTGGAACATGAAGCATTTCGTGAGTGTTGGATATCCTATCCTCTGTACACACACACACACACACACAATTCATTAACGCCCGGCGGCTGAGCCGAAAGGGCAACTATCGCTAAACTACTATACATATCACATTATATACAATTCTGTGACTCATTGGAGCCCATACACAAGACCTTGGCGCATTTGTCATTCTCAGCATGCAGTGTCGCAGCGGATGCTCGTGGGTTAGTAATGCGGTTAGTAGACTGGCTTGAAGGCGCTTCTCCAAGTGTTCAACATCCTATCTTCGGCAGTTGAAGCGCGTCCACCACGGGTAGCACGAGGTGGTTGGTGGGTGAGGCTAGAGTGAGAGGAGAGTGAAAGGGGTGATTTATGCTCGTCGGCATGGTTAGGTGGCCTCGAGTCGGCCTGTCGCGATGGCGAATCGTATTGTGGCCCGTACTGCCTCTAAGTCTGGCGTCCACTTTTGATCCTCGGAAGGGGACTTCCCTCCCAGGTAAAAGGACAGATTTCCTCGGTGAGTGTCGGTACATTGTAGCATCTCCGTCCGGTGTGCGGTCCACTTCCGACATCGAAAGAGGAAGTGCTCCACAGTTTCCTTGGCTTGTCCGCACGCACACTGGTCCGTGTCGGCCGCGTTGATTCGAAAGAGGTATCCATTCAGTCTCGCCATGCCAGTCCGAAGTTGGGCTAGCATAGTCGCTTCTTTCCACGATAAGCGGTCATACAGCAGTCGCGTGTGTTTACCTGGAAGTGCGGCATCTACTCGTTTGGCATGCTTTCCGACGTCCGCCGGTAAGGTATTCCGAGGGACTGCTTGAGACCGTGCGAGATGGAGTGTGGTCGATTTCATTCTCGGGGCGTGTTCTTGTAGGAAGGCATCTTCTTGTGTCGAGGTTCTTGCCTGTACTCTAGCCAAACCTAGCAGCTTGTTGTCTTCACTGGCAGGAACCCAGCGCAATTGAACATGGTTTCCGTTTCTCTGCAGCCTTTTAATCAACATGTATATCCGACACACGAACCCCTGGCCAGATTGTTGTCGGGGGTTCCTGAGTGTGAGAACCGCCGCTTTGTTGCTTGTGAGCAGCGTGATCCTGTAGTCTTTCAGTCCTGTCGCCGTGCTCAACACATGTGCCATGGCTGCCAGTTCCGCAGAGAATGGATTCTGCTCTGCTCTTGCAGCCAAGGTGATGGATAGCGCTTTGTGTTTGAGCTTTCGATTTCGAGGTGGTCGTTTCTCGATGGCCACTCCAAACCCCACCAGCTCGTTCCGTGCAGAGCTGCTGACCGCGACCTGCATGCACCCGCCCGCTTCGGCCGGGGATCCATGCTGCCCATTAATATCGGTCTGCACGCGTTCTGCCCAAGGGGATAGCGTGAAATGGTTGATCGTTTCTAATGTCTCCATGTCGATGTGCTTGAGCGTATCGGCCACGTGATATAGTGGTGAGCGGTGGTATCGTCTGAACTTTCTGATCTGATCTGTACACCGGCGAAGGGGATTGGTTTCCGGCAAGGTGTGGATGTCTGTCCACATTTTCACGGCTCGATTCCAAAATCGATGTTGTGCCGTAGCCATGTGAGCCTCCGCCTCTGCGACACTAGTCGCGACCGTGAGAAATGTCCCCACGATGGCTTGCGCGCCTACTCTTTGGACTCGGTTGATCGGCCCCATGGCTTTATCCTTGCACGCGTGCATCCAGACATTGGAGGCGTAGTCCACGACTGGTGCTACCGTCGATGCGAATAGTTGTCGCGCGGTTGCTGGGGACAGGCCTCGGAGTCGCCGAAGCTCCATCGCTGCTTCGAGACCCTTGGACGCTGCCCTCGCGATATGCTCCTTGTACTTGAGCCTCGTGTCCATCAAGACACCCAGGATCTTAACGAGGTCTTTGGGTACCACCGTCTGCCCCTTGATCGTGAATGGCGAATGGTCCGATTTACGCATCTTGGGAGCAAAGTGTATGATGGCCGTCTTGTCGGCCTCGAATGTCGCTCCGCTTCTCTTTTCCCAATTGAGCGCCTCGTTGACAATGGTTTCAATCCCTTCCCGGTTACTCTGCGCGGTGGGCCCAGTCACCCATGCGGTAAAATCATCCACAAAAGCGACTGCTCCTCCTTGACTGTCGATCTGTCTTTGCACGAGGTCTGCGTTGAAGAACAGAAATAGAATCGGAGACAGGGGCGAGCCCTGCGGCAGTCCAGCTTGCGGCAGGCTTTGAGTCTCAGATAATTGCCCATTGATCAGCATATTCGCCGTTCGTTCAGAGCAGAAGGCCTCGACCCAACGAAGCAGCACCTCTGGTATGCCTCGGGCTTTCATCCTCTGGATCAGTCGTTCTTTGCATACTCCGTTGTAGGCTCCCTTGACATCGAAGCTGATCAAGCTCAGCACTCGCCGGCCGCGCCACGCCGCATAGATTTGTTCCTGCAGGAACAGCAGGGCTTGCTCTGCGGAACGCTGCTTCCGGGCCCCAAAATGGCTCGTCGGGAGCAGCCCATGCGTCTCCACCGCGTGTGAGATTCTTTCTGCAACCACTGATTCCAGTACCTTTCCGAGTGTCGCAAGGAGTGAGATGGGCCTCCATGCCTTTGCAATGGTGTAGTCACCTTTGTTCGGCTTCTTGAGCGGTATGATCTTCGCGTGTCTCCACTGTCTTGGCAGTGTGCCCTCTTGTAGTGAGGCTCGAAAGAGGTCGAGGACCCGGCGCTTGACTGTGGGCCAGGTCATCTTCCACACGATCGCCGGTAGGCCGTCTTCACCGGGCGCCTTCCACGACTTGGCCGCTGACAATTGCCGTTCTATCTCCTCCATAGTGACAGCTGGCATGCCTATAGGCGCTCTCTGTGGTCTCACTCCTTCCTCGTCGATGTTCTCTGGCAAAGGCGGGAAGAACTTGGATGTCAGTTCCTCCGCTTGCTCCTTGTGATCGTTCGTAGTAGTTCCATCGGCTCTGAGGAGCTGCGGAATCTTCCCGAACGCGGCATCGTCTCCCGACTTGAGGTACTTGGCGGCTTTCCAGATGTTATCATTGTCTGCGAGAAACTCGTTCCAGTGCTTCTTCTTTTGTTTGCGAATGGCATCGTGGTATTGTTGGGCCGCATCCTGGGCCATCTTTTCGAGCCGGGGGACTTTTCGCCCCGCCCGTCGCTCGGAGCGAGCGCGGTTTCTCCAGTACGTGTATATATGACGGAGTTGAGTGAGGTCAGCTGTCCACCATCGCTTCGCATGTGGTGATGGTTTCGCCCTCGGGGTTAAAGCGTGCACCGCTTCAGACACTGCCAACATGAGTCGATCCGTTTTCTGCTGTACCGTGCCCTCCGACGGAAGGATGGCTAGAGCGTTCTGAATCCTGGCGTTAATCTCCTTCCATGGTGCATTCTTGAGTAAAAGTCGCTCTTGGTGCTTTGGGCCCGACCACTGGGCGTCGAACACGGACTCAATGGCGCAGTGATCAGAGCCGTGGTCTGTCTCGAGTAAATCACATTTTGTCATGGAGTCCGTCAGGTTTTCTGAAGCCAGGACGAGGTCAATGGTAGACTCGCAGTCTCCACTTTGTCCACCGCCATGCCATGTCTTGGTGCCGCGTTTGAGCAAGCTACTGAGTGCAAACTCATTCATGAAGTCGATGATTGGATCCGCTTCCCCTTGTCTTCCCACCGATACCTCGTCTCCACCCCAGAGTTGATCGTGTCGGTTGAAGTCCCCCACAATCAGAGTATCTACCACGGTGCCCGTCTCTCGTCGTACCTTTGTGATCGCGTCGCGTAAATGGTTGCACGCATCGTCCAAAGCTGAGATACTGCCTCCTTCAACGTAAACTGATGCCAGAAAGACCCGCCGCTCGGGGAGCCTGATCACCGCTGCTGTGATGTCCGGAGACTCCACAGGGACTTGTTCCGCTTCGACTTCTTTGTTAATCCAGAGCATGCTCCGAATCGCCCATCTCCCATCCCTCCAGGTGGAGGGCATCATCTTTGTCCACTTGTGATGCCCCATTGGGGTGGTCAAGAGCCGGCCCTGAATCCTCCTCGCTTGGGGTTCCTGAATCGCTAGCGCCACCGCGTTTTGAGTGTCTTCGTCGTTCATCAAACTCTCATGCACCGCACCCTGCTTCCTCACATTGAGCTGAATTATTCGAAGAGAATTATTCATGACGTGATGGATAGAGTTTCCGGCAGTTCTTGCTGTACGATTCATGGGGTCCTCCGCACGGAACACACTTTGGAACCGTTTGATTGCAGTCGCTGTGGCGATGGCCCTCTGTAGCGCATTTCGCGCACTTCTGGGCCTTCTTGCACTGGAATGCCTTATGGCCTATCCCTTGGCAGTTGTAACATTGTGTCGGTCGCGGTCGGTGTTCGAAGACACTGGTCACACCAGATTATCCCCCCGCGTGGAAAAATCCGTCGGCCAAGAGCCTTCGCGCGTCGATGCGTTTGGTCAGGTAAACCACCATTGAACCGTAGGCCTTCTCGCTCTCTTTTCTACTCAGCCATGAAATCTTGGCTACGGTGGCCTCATTCTCCTCACTAAACGCTGCTGCAGCGTCGGTTCGGACCTCACCGTTCTCGTCTAGCACGGAAGTCTTGTTGACGCTGTCGACTTTGATCGGGTAGAGCTCGTCACGGAGGACCCGAGCTCCCTCCCCGATTTTCTGTTCTGCAACCTTCTTGACCAGCTGCTGTTCATCCTCATCGCGGCAGGCGATCCTGATCCGGTTGGCGTTTTTCGGGTCAACGGTAACAGCGCGGCAGCGCCAGTGCGCGTGGTCCTCTGTTGACCGCATCTCTGCCTCAACCACTGCTCTGACCGATCCTGCGGAGGTCAGTCCTGTCCCTTTGTCTGCCATCTTCGAGGTGTCTATCGTGCAATACAGCGTGTCCGTAAAGGTGGTGGGCGTCGTGTTCAGCGTTGAAAGGGTCCGTATGTTGCTTGGGTAACTGGACGGCGGAGTGCGCGCGACATCTGCGTAGGAAGGAGAGCTTGCAACAACGGGTACACTGATTTCCTCGCGTAAGCACTGGATTTCGCGCAGGATCGCATCGTGGTTGTTCTGAGAGCACGTCTCAGAGTGGCATTGCGGCGTCGTGTTTCTATTCGTCAGGGCCTGTAGCTCGTGTCGGACCTCCGCGAGGGCGGCACCGAACTGTTCTCTGGTTCTCTGAATTTCTTCCTTGTGTATTTCGTCACGGAGTCTGATCTCTCGCCTGAGTTTGGCGATCTCTCTGACCAAACCGCCGACGTCGAGCTCTTCGCGCTCGGTCGCAGCGTCGTCCGAAGTTGCCTCATCACGCCGGTCTCCTAGCTCAATTCTCTCCTTTTGCTGGGAACGCGTCTTCCGCCGATCAGTATCAATTTCCTGCTCACGAGCGTAGTTGTTCGGTGGTCGAGTGGTGCGTTTCGGTCTCGCCAGTCGCGGTGGCGAATCTCCGCGTTCGTCACGGTCGGGCGGTTCAGGGGTTCGCATCGCGGCCCGTTCCGCCATTGGTCACAGTACAAGACGTCGGTATTACTGCCACGTGGCTCGTCCAGCCCGTGGTCATACAGACAGTAGTCCTTATTAACGTACAAAGACCTGTACAGCGATTATATCTCAACTGGTACAGACGCGCTCGAAATCAGTTTCACCAATTTGGAAGCTATACAGGCGCGCTCGAAATCAGTTTTTGTCCTATCCTCTGTACACACACACACAATTCATTAACGCCCGGCGGCTGAGCCGAGAGGGCAACTATCACTAATCTACCAATACATGCATGTTTGGGTATACGCCGTGTCTCCTTGGAGCCCATACAGTACTTCCTTCCGTATTTGATATCTTAGCTTCCACTCTCATAGTCGGTCCCTGTGGGTTAGTATTGGTCAGTAGACTGGCTTGAAGGCGCTTCTCCAAGTGTTCAACATCCTATCCTCGGCAGTTGAAGCGCGTCTATCGTCTGCCACAAGGGCTTGGGGGTTAGTAAAAAGAGGTATTCTATCAGTTCGTCGGCAAGTCTAGGTGGCCTCAAGTCGGCCCGTGGCGATGGCGAATCGTATTGACGCTCGCACTGCTTCCAAATTCGGCTTCCACTTTTGATCATCGGAGGGTGACTTCCCTCCCAAGAAGAAGGACATGTTACTTCGGTGAGTGTGGGTACATTGCAGCATTTCCGTCCGGTGCGCGGTCCACTTCCGACATCGAAAGAGAAAGTGGTCTACCGTCTCTCTTGCTTGTCCACATGCACATTGATCTGTCTTGGCGGCATTGATTCGAAAGAGATATCCATTGAGTCTTGCCATCCCCGTGCGGAGCTGGGACAGCACGCTCGCTTCTTTCCACGATAATCGGTCATACAGCTGTCGCGTGTGTTTTCCCGGAAGGGCTTTATCCACTCGTCTCGAATGTTTCCCGATGCTCTCAGGTAGCTTACTGCTGGGGATTGCTTGGGTACGCGCGATCTTTAGAGTCGTCGATTTCATTTTGGGGACCTGTCCTTGCAGGATGGCATCTTCTTTCGTCGCGGCTCTCGCCTGCTCTTTCGCCAGCCCTAGTAGTTTGTTGTCTTCGCTAGTGGGGATCCACCGGACGCTGATCTGATTTCCATGCTTCTGCAGTCTTCTCATCAGCTTGTAGATTTGACAGACAAATTCCTGGCCCGACCGTGGTCGCGGATTCTTCAGCATGAGAGCTGCCCCTTTGTTGCTCGTGATCAACGTGATCCTAAAGTCTTTCAATCCCACGAGTGTCTTGAGTGTATGCGCCATTGCCGCCAGCTCCGCGGAAAACGGATTGTGCTCTGTCCTCGCGCTCAACGTGACGGACAAGGTCTTCAGTCTCACTTTCCGATAGCGGGGTGGTTGTTTCTCGATCGCCACTCCAAATCCGACCAGCTCGTTCCGTGCCGAGCTGCTGAACGCGATCCGCATTGATCCGCCTGGTACAGTTGACCAATCTGAGACAGGCTCATCATCAGTCTGTACGCGTGCTTCCCATGGTGCCAGTGTGAACGGATTGATGGTTTCCAGCGATTCCATGTCGATGTTTTTCAGCGCGTCCGCTACTTGGTACAGTGGTGAGCGGTGGTATCTCCTGAATTTCCTGATCCGATCTGTGTTTCTGCGGAGAGGATTGGTCTCAGGTAGTGTGTGGAGGTCCGTCCACATCTTCACGGCTCGTCTCCAGAATCGGTGTCGTGCCGCGGCGATATGGGCCTCGGCCTCCGCTACGCTGGTCGCCACGGTGAGGAATGTGCCCACAATTGCTTGCGCTCCTACCCTTTGCACCCGGTTGATCGGTCCTATGTTTTGATTCTTGAGGGCGTGCATCCAGACGTTCGAGGCATAGTCCACCACTGGAGCTACCGTCGATGAGAACAGCTGCCGCGCTGTCGCTGGAGAGAGACCTCGGAGACGTCGAAGCTCCATCGCTGCCTCCAGACCTTTGGACGCTGCTCTTGCAATATGCTCCTTGTACTTCAGTCTCGTGTCCATCAGCACCCCCAGGATTTTGACCTTGCTTTTGGGCTCCACCGTCTGTCCTTTGATAGTGAACGGCTCTTGATCCACTTTGCGAGCCTTGGGTGCGAAGTGTATAATCGCTGTTTTGTCGGCTTCAAAAGTTGCTCCGCTCCTCTTCTCCCAGTCGAGCGCTTCGTTAATGATGCTTGTGATGCCCTCCCGATTACTGTGCACGGTTGGCCCGGTCACCCACGCGGTAAAGTCATCCACGAAGGCAATTGCTCCTCCCTGGCTGTCGATCTGCCTCTGCACGAGGTCGGCGTTGAAGAAGAGAAATAGGATTGGAGACAGGGGCGAGCCCTGAGGCAGTCCAGGCTGTGGCAGGTCCTGAGCCTCCGACAGTTGTCCATTGATCTGGATGGCCGCCGTTCGTCCCGAGCAGAACGCCTCAACCCACCGAAGCAGAACCTCCGGTATACCTCGCGCTTTCATCCTCTGGACCAGTCGTTCCTTACAGACCCCATTGTAGGCCCCCTTGACATCGAAGCTGATCAGGCTCAGCACCCGTCTTCCTCGCCACGCTGCGTAGATTTGCTCCTGCAGGAGTAGGAGTGCTTGCTCCGCGGACCGCTGCTTTCGGGCTCCGAAGTGGCTGGTCGGGAGCAGGCCGTGGGTCTCTACCGCGTGGGAGATTCTCTCTGCCACCACCGATTCCAGGATCTTGCCTAATGTGGCGAGCAGTGAGATCGGCCGCCATGCCTTGGCAATGGTGTAGTCTTCCTTGTTCGGTTTTCTCAGCGGGATGATCTTGGCGTGTCGCCACTGTTTCGGCAGCGTGCCTTCTTCCAGTGACGCCTAGAAGAGATCGAGAACCCGGTGTTTGACCGTGGGCCAGGTCATCTTCCACACTATTGCCGGCAGGCCATCCTCGCCTGGTGCCTTCCAGGACTTCGTTGCAAGCAACTGCCGTTCTACCTCTTCCATGGTGATGGCCGGCATATCCACTGGCGCTCTTTGTGGTCTAATCCCCTCATCATCAATGCTGTCCGGCAGCGGCGGGAAGAATTGAGTCAGTAGTTCTTCCGCCTGCTCCCCATGATCGGTGGTAACCGTTCCATCTGCTTTGACGAGCTGTGGTACCTTCCCGAAGGCTGCATCTTCCCCAGATTTGAGATACTTGGCAGCTTTCCAAATGTTGTCGTTGTCGGCCAGAAACTCATTCCAGTGTTTCTTCTTTTGTTTCCGAATCGCGTCATGATATTGTTTCGCCGCGCTTGCAGCCATGTCCTCCAGCTGTGGCACCTTTCGTCCTGCTCGTCGTTCCGAGCGGGCGTGGTTTCTCCAATGTGTGTATATCTGACGAAGTTGTGTCAGGTCCGCCGTCCACCACCGCTTTGCGTGCGGTGACGGTTTGGCCTTCGGCGTCAACGCACGAACCGCTTCCGACACCGCGCACATCAGCCGATCGGTCTTCTGCTGCACGGAACCTTCCACCGGAGTGGCAGTTAGCGTGCTCGCGATTCTGGCATTGATCTCTTTCCACGGTGCATTCTTGAGCAGCAGTCTGTCTGTCTGCGTTGGAGCTGTCCAAGGCACATCAAAAATGGTCTCAATGGTAACATGATCTGAGCCGTGCCCCGTTCCGTGGACCGCACATTTGATCATCGAGTCCGTCAAGTTTTCCGAGGCGAGAACGAGGTCGATCGTCGACTCGCAGTCTCCCGAATATCCTCCGCCGTGCCATGTCTTCGTGCCTCGTTTAAGCAGGCTGCTGAGTCCAAATTCATTCATGAGATCGATGATCGAATCCGCTTCGCCTTGTCTGACCGAGGACACCTCGTCTCCTCCCCACAGTTGATCATGGCGGTTAAAGTCCCCCATGATCATGATCTCCACCACCGTTCCCGAGTCTCGCTGTACTTTGGTGATAGCTTTTCTGAGGTGATCGCAAGCGTCGTTCAACGCAGCGGCATTGCCTCCTTCCACATAGGCCGATGCTATCAAAATCCGTCGCTCAGGAAGCCGAATGACAGCCGCTGTTAGGTCCGGCGACTCGATCTGTACTTGCTCCGCTTCCACATCCTTATTTACCCACAGCATGCTTCGAACCGCCCATCTCCCTTCGCTCCACGTGGAGGGGACCATCTTAGTCCATTTATGATGTCCCATCGGGGTGGTCAAGAGCCGGCCTTGAATCCTCCTCGCCTGGGGTTCCTGGATCGCTAGTGCCACTGCGTTTGCGGTATCTTGGTCGTTCATGAGGCTTTCATGCACTTCACCCTGTTTCCTCACGTTCAGTTGCATCACTCGGAGCGTTTTATTCATTGCGTGGCGGATAGAGCTTCCGACAGTTTCTGCTGAACGATTCATGAGGGCCCCCGCATGGAACGCACTTCGGAACTGTCTGGTCGCAGCTACTGTGGCGATGGCCTTCTACGGCGCACTTTGCGCATCTCTGGGCATTCTTGCACTGAAAAGCCTTGTGCCCAATCTCCTGGCACTTATAGCATTGCATCGGTCGTGGTCGATGCTCGAAGGTGCTGGTCACGCCGGATTCTCCCCCAGCATGGAAGAACCCGTCGGCTAGCAGTCTCCGTGCGTCACTACCTTTAGTGAGGTAGACGACCATTGACCCATATGCTTTTGCGCTCTCCCTCTTGCTAAGCCATGCGACTTTCGCAACGGTGGCTTCGTTCTCCTCGCTGAAGGCGGCTGCTGCTCCGGCACGGATCTCATCTTTTTCATCCAGAACTGCGGCTTTGTTAACGCTGTCCACTTTGATAGGGTAAAGCTCATCCCGAAGCACCCGTGCCCCCGCACCGATTTGGGATTCCGCCACTTTTTTGATCAGCTGGTGCTCGGCTTCGTCGCGGCACGCTATTCTAATCCGGTTCGTGTTCTTCGGGTCCACAGTGACGGCGCGACAACGCCAATGCGTGTGGTCTGCCGTCGCTCGGATCTCTGTCTCCACTGCCGCCCGGATAGAGCCTGCAGACATCCTCTCGTTTTCGTTCTCTGCCATCCTGGAGGTGTCGATTGTGCAATAGAGTGTGTCGGTGAACGTGGTTGGTGTTGTGTTCGATGTCGAGAGGCTCCGTATATTACTCGGGTGGCTGAGCGGGGGAGTGCGGGCGACATCGGCATAGGACGGGGAACCTGTGAAAGCGGGAGCGCTAATTTCTTCACGTAGGGATTGGATTTCTCGGAGGATTTCATCGTGACCAGTCTGGGCGCACGCTTCGGAGTTGCACTGCGATGTCGGGGTCCTGTCTGTCAGGTTCTGTAGCTCGTGCCGGACCCCGGCGAGGGCAGCACCGAACTCTGCTTTGGCTGTTTGTAGTTCTTCCTTGTGCAACTCGTCTCGTAGTCTGATTTCTGTCCTGAGTTTGGCGATCTCTTTCACCAAATCGTTCACATCGAGGTTGTCGCTCTCGGTCGCGGAGTCATCCGAAGTTGCCCTATCAGGCTGAGATTCGGGTCCAGTCCTCTTCTTTTGCTGAGGTCGCGTCTGTCTCTGTTCATTGTCGATTTCTTGTTCTTGAGCATAGATTCGGGGTGGTCTGGTGATGCGTTTCGGTCTTGCCAGTCGCGGTGGCGAAGCTTCGCGTTCGTCGCGGTCGGGCGGTTCAGGGGTTCGCATCGCGGCCCGTCCCGCCATCACTCTCAATCAGTACAGGAAATCGGTATTGTCGCCACGTGGCACTCCGCAAAGCTCTAAAGTCGTTTTCCTCGACGTGTGCGGCTTGTCGTTGACTCGGGCTTAACCTCTTCTACAGTAGAACTCGAAAACCTCCAAGTGATCTCCCATATATTGTGGAAGATACAGTCACTAGCGAAATCTGCTTCCCGGTATGAATACAGTCATCAGCGAAATCAGCTTCCGCCCCAAGCATAGCTTTTCTATTTTCGGGCCCCACTGCCAAGGTGTTAGTGTAGGAAATTATTTGACAGGCCCCGCCAACAGCTTCAAGTACTGTATAGTACTTACGGTATCGTTACAGTTGTGATTTTACTCAAGATACTGTACAGTTCACAATGATTACTAAATAAAATGCATACGTGAAACCATCCAAGTGACACTATTGAGAAATCATCATATTCTATTGGTCATGATAGACTAGTACTGTGCACAGTTCAGCCTACAAAGTGCTGAGCATTTTTCTCCCGCATTATATTTTCCAAAATGGTAAATTGACACCTGACTTGATGTTTAAACCAGTTGAACCGATAAATTAGGGATGCCCTCAAGATTAAGGTACTCTGCCCTATCCTAATTGGGAATCATTGTCGATCCTGAATGGAATACCATGGAACCTTGTAGATCATAGTGCAAACAAAACAAACGTAATGCATGTACCTGGTGAAGGAGACGACCCCTGACACCGCAACTTACTGATTGGTAGCCGAGACCCAACCAAGCCTGGCCCTGTCACGTGCAATTCCGTATACCCCAATGCCCCCGAGTCTACAACTATCAAAACACTTCGACACGATCATGCTCACTGAGCATTGGGGTGAGTAAGTGGGCCCGCGGCAACAATGTCTGATGTTGGCACAATGGTCTCCCACTACCTGTCAACTCACAACGCAAGTCCCTTGTTTCTCTGTCGTGTTCAACACCACCGCTCTCTCCAGGTACGCTTCGCAGGAATGATACTTTCAAGACTCCAGGCTCCGCGGTATCTCTCAATGAGTATTTCTGACGAAGCTATACATTAGTTCCGGAAGCATGGCCTGCAGCCCTTATGATACTCAAAACGACCTACGATTTGACACCTTTGATCAATCGGACCAATCCTCGCTATTCGCACCAACCCCAGGATACCATATACCCAGAACACCACCCGTTATTGGCTCTATCGATTATAACAACGTTCTGGGTGATGAATCACCTGCCTTGCCAGATAGGCAGTCGGAGCCGAGTCAGATACCACTACTTCAACTATCCGAGTGGGAGGAGGGGAAGTCGTATGACGAATCTCCACCTACTTATCTGCACTACTGGATTGTGTGGAAAGTGACTCTCAACAACAAGGTTGTCAGAAAGAATACAGAGCAAGACCTGGTTTTGGCTCCTCGGTTCTATTGGCGTCTGTTCCTGCAGCCAAAGTTGAACGAACTTGTGGGCAAGAAATTTCCGCAAAGGAGGGTTGAACTAGATGACACAGCTATCGTGGTATCTGTGAATCGCCGCACCCAGCAAGATCTCATTCTTTGTTTTGACCAAACTGATGTAGATTGGCCTACTGTGGAAAAGCAACTTCTCTCCTGGGGTGATCTATTCTCAGCTGGGAAGAAGCTAACTCTCAATATCTCGTTTAACTATACCGATGGTATCCAAGGCGTGAAGTCTGGCTCCAGAGCAACCGATAAAAGAGGCGTTACATCAGTTACCCAGCGCATGCTTCTTGATCGACACCTAGATATCAATGCTGAAGAGGAGGCTAATGGGCAGCCGGCTGCCTGGGCTCATGTTTATAGCTTGATGCGTTGCTCTGGGCGACCATGCGAGCTGGGACCGCACTGTTGGAGAGACCCTGTCAGCAAAAAGCACTATAAACTTACCGCGCAAAATCTGAGGGGCCTTGTCAATTTTGTGGAGCAGGGCGGAGTGTTGAACTCCCATTATGATGTCCCTGAAACAATACGGGAAGGTTTATATACACAGGAGCAACAGCGACTTGAGAGGCAAAAAGGATCTAAGCACTGCACGACTGGAACGACCTACCCGCCTATCAATATCACAAACGTACTCCCTGCGCCGTCTTCTCATTCTCCTGTGCCAGCTACACCGAATTCCACGCCGGCCATGTTTGCTGGAAAGAATATCGCTGAAGTTTTTGATATTCCCGGTCTACGTGACCTTGCTGTTGCTGAATATAGTGAGTGGCAGCAATCACAAGTGAGTGATGAGAAATTGAAGGCAGAATTCCGTACAGCCCGTGACCTTGCACTGGGGGATGGACTAGACTTGCTGCAAGTTCATGAGGATCAGGATCCTGAATTCTTCATCAAGAATGGGGTAAAGAGAGGAATCGCTCGGCGCTTTGTTGGTGACATTATATATTGGGTCAAAAACAATAAATGTAGCATGGAAGCGGGGGACTTGTTCGTTGAAAGCACATGATCGCTATTAGGTATTTGAAAGATGTTCTGGCTTGTATAATCTGCAGCAAGCAACAACAATATAGTTATTCAGTCACTAAATCTCCTCAATAGCTAAGCCTGCATGTCGGAAATGACCCTTTGCACTTTCTTCCCTCGCCCCTACGACATCAACGCACCATTCGAGAAAATGATTGAAACCTTGGTCCGGCGTTTGTTCATATGACTGCCAGTGTCGTTTTATAAACCCTTTGAGTTCAGCGAAGAACTCCTCGATTGGATTGAGATCGGGAGAGTAAGGTGGTAAGTACACTAGTTTGACACCAGCAGCGGAACACATCTGCTTGATACTTTCTGTACGATGAAAAGATGCATTGTCCATGACGATGACAGATTTCGGCTCCGGCCACCGACCGCAGTGATGCAGGAGCTGCCGTATGAAACCCTCAAACACATCCGCATCCGTTGATCCATGGAAAACCCGCGAAAGGATAACCCCATCCTGGGCATATGCGGGTAATATCTGGTATCGCTCTCCGCGATGGAATTGAGAAATTTGGACAGGTGTCACCCCTGAAGGAGACCAGCCAGTCCGTCTGAACCCAGCTCGTTTATCACATCCAGACTCATCGACATACACTAAATGATATGATTGAAGAGATGATATTGTGTGAAGTTAGTAATCCCGTAAGTCGGCATTCCGTTCCCTCGCTATCCGCCGTGTGGCTTTCTTGGACCAGCCAATCGATGCCAGTGCCCTGCCTACGCTGTGGACGGTCACAAGCACACGAAATTCATCCCACAAAAACACCACCATCTCATCTTGATATAAATCCGGCTTTTCGAAAAGATGTTCGCGCAAAGTTTCTAGCATAGGAGGAGTAATGGTTCGTCGCCGGCCGATGCCGTTGGGTGGTGCCCGGACATTTCCAAAGCACTTTAAGTTCGAGCGGATGGTTCTGATGGACCGTGGGGTGCAGTGGGCGGCTTCGGCAATTTGGGAGTTAGTGAACGGCTCGCTATCCTGGATCATGTCACGAATAAGGTCGAGCTGCCATGATTCAAGTCTTGGCGCCATATCTGTCCCACTACAGCGTCACAGGAGGACGTGGTCTGTTGTGGAACACCGCATGAGGTGCATCAGCACAGACCCATAGTTTTGTCACGTGTCTGAACTTCCTTCAGCCACTTCTTCTCTGAACATCAACATTGATATAAATTGAAATTAGTCTGTACGATAATGCCTTCCCAGGTATTATATATACGGAAATCTTGCTTTGCTTAACATTGCAAAGACTTATATCCTGCTGGTAGCGTGGAACTAAAAACATTCTGTTCTGTATAGTGGGTCGGATCACTCTGATGCTCAATAGGCCTGGTTATAGGCTGGATTCTACTTTGGGTCTCTTAGATAATGCACGTGATCTGGCGAGGCTGGTAGGTCTGGGCGAGAAATGCTTGACTATTGGTGGATCGTCTGTGAAGGTGGGTCTACGATGCCTTGGGAGGAGATTTCGGTACGGCACGACCCACAATTGTCATAGTATAACTGCGAGGACAAGGAATGAAAGATGAGAAAAGCTAGTAATGATAAGTAATTCATCTTCTGAACCGTGAAATCTATCGAGCGATAATTTAGATGAGGGATGAGTGCTTTCTTGAGATCGAGATCCTGGTGATTGTCTTTCTCCTTGAGTGGAGACAAGGAGGCGGCGGTTCCCGCCAATAGTGTTTTTTCTTCTTGCCGCTCGCTGCTGCGCTTCGTATTATATAGCCGATCAAATACACTACCAGAAATGGGACTTCAAGAAACATCCTACTCATTGGCCATTTGTTCCACAAACCATGTATTGTAGAGCAATCAATATTTCCCGCGATGAGTGTAAGGACTGACATCCCGGTGTTAGTTCTTGATTGAGTGGAGATAGAGAAGGCGCCTCCCACCAATAGCATATTCCATCTTGCCGCCCGCTGCTGCGCTAAGTGTCCACTGTGAGGCTGAGCTTTTTGGGGTGGTGATGAGTTTCTGTTTGTCTCCGTCATGTAAACCTTGTGAGCTTTTCCTCTCTTCCCTTCAAACTCCTTTTTACCTTTATTGTTCAAGAACCATACGCGATCGGTGTATCGTATCGTATCCCTGACTCAAACTCAACCAAGCAGTATAGCAAGCCTCGACGCCTTTTGCTCGAGTAGCAAGCATGTCGGACCCTGGGAACTACACTGTGGGCTGGATATGCGCCTTGCCCGTGGAATACGTTGCCGCACAAGAATTCCTCGATGAAGAGCACGAAAAACCCAGCTTTGTGTCGCCAAATGACACCAACGACTATACATTAGGCAAGATGCACGAGCACAACGTTGTGATCGCCGTCTTGCCGGATGGTGAATATGGCACAGCTTCCGCGGCCAATGTAGCGACGAACATGCTGAATACCTTTCACAACGTCAGGGTAGGCCTCATGGTCGGCATCGGTGGCGGCGTACCAAGCGAAAAGCATGATGTACGTCTGGGCGATGTCGTGGTCAGTGCGCCTCGTGGCAATCAGGGTGGTGTCTTCCAGTACGACTTTGGCAAGTCGATCCAAGGGCAAAGTTTTCAACATACGCGGTTTCTAAACCAGCCACCAACGACACTTCGCACTGCGATGACGGGAATACAGGCACAATATAAGAGAAAGGGCCATAAGCTTACGGAGGCCATTGACATTATTCTCGACACAAATGTTCGGCTGCGCAGCGAATATAAACGTCCGGAATCAACCACAGATAGGCTCTTCCAGCCCTCTGTCAACCATGAATTAGATTGCGGTGCTGCATCCTGTGCAAACGATGCCTCAAATTGGCTTCCGCGGCGTGAGCGGTCCGATCATGAAGATAATCCTGCAATTCACTATGGTCTCATTGCATCTGCCAACCAGTTAATGAAGGATGCTTTGATTCGCGATCGACTAGCTGCAGAAAAAGACGTTCTCTGTTTTGAAATGGAAGCAGCGGGGCTGGTGAACACTTTCCCATGTCTAGTCATCAGGGGTATCTGCGATTACTCGGACTCACATAAGAACAAAGAGTGGCAAGGGTATGCAGCTATGGTGGCAGCTGCATACGCCAAAGACCTTCTACAGAGGATCCCTCTCAACAGAATTGAAGCCGAGAAGAGGATAAGTGCTGTTGTGTCTGGTTAGTCTAGCGCAGTCTTATTATTATTACGTTAGCAAAGATTGACCTGGGCACTACTTAGAGGAGCTGAAAGACATCCAACATCGCTTAGATCAAGCATACGGTCAAAACGAACGGCACTTTAGTGAACAGAAAGCAAGAGTCTTGACGGATCAACAGCGCCTTTGTCACCAAGTGTTCAAGGTCGTCAACTACGCGGAGCAAAAAAACATAAACCCTAAACGGGCTGAGGGAACCTGTCGATGGGCTTTCCAGAGCTCTGAGTACATCCGTTGGTGGGAGAGCAAGTGCAACGACCTTCTCTGGGTGTCGGCTGACCCAGGCTGTGGCAAGTCTGTCTTAGCCAGATCAATAATCGATGATTACCTAGAGAGCTCTCACCCAACTGTGAGAATATGCTACTTTTTCTTCAAAGACAATGATGACCAAAACAATGTTGCTACGGCACTATGTTCGGTACTTCATCAGCTCTTCAGCCAGCAGTCTGATCTATTGACACATGCCATCCCGACCTGGGAAAAGAATGGGGGGTCGCTCCGACAAGAAGTTGACGAGCTTTGGCGGATCTTGATGGCGGCAACATCAGCTGACACATCGTGCAAGACGATTTGCATATTCGATGCACTTGATGAATGTCGTGAAACCGATCAGCGCCGGTTAGTCGAAAAGCTTCACGCGTTTCATCGCCAGCCATCTCCATCAACAGAGGAAACCTGTTTGAAATTCCTGGTCACTAGTCGTCCCTACGATCATTTACAAGATCACTTTCGAGTCATCACCGATTCCTTCCCACATATACATATAAAGGGGGAAGAGCAGAATGAACAAATCCATGAAGAGATTGATCAGGTGGTGAGGACTCGGGTGAGAGAACTAGCCGAGACAGTGCCACTGTCGCCAGAGCTTCATTATCGAATCGAACAGCAGCTGCTTCAAATGGAACACCGTACATATCTTTGGCTACATCTAGCCATTGATGATATCCGCACTACCTTTAAAGACAGTCTCCAGCCTTCAGAGGATTCGATCACGCTGATTCCGCCTTCTGTGAATGCAGCGTATGAGAAGATACTATGTCGAGTCCCAGCTGGTCTAATGGATAGAGTCAAGAAGATCCTAGAGATCATCGTGGCGGCACGGCGTCCTCTGACAATCCAAGAGATGGCTATGGCGTTGGGCATTGCCACTAGCTCAAGATCACTAGTAACTATACAGGCTGGGTTAGACCCAATTGGGTTAGATGGCAAGCTTCGGCGATGGTGTGGCCTGTTTGTCTTTACGAACAACTCGAAAATCTATCTCATCCATCAAACAGCTAGAGAATTTCTCATTGAGAAGGAAAATTCCAGCAATCCCAATTCCGCATACTGGAACAGCCTGACTGATGCGGAAGATCAGATGGCTGAGATTTGTTTGAAATACTTGTTGATGGAGGATTCAGAATACGATGAAGACGACTCGCGCTCACATACTCGAAGTTTCTTGGAATATTCAGCAGCACATTGGCCTGATCACGTACGAAAGATGGGTTTGACTTCAACCAAAAAAGAAAGCTACCGAGTGCATCGATTATACGACATGAGTGGGAAACCTTTCTCAATGTGGTTTCCTATTTTTTGGCAGGCAGCCAGGCCATACGACAAAACTCCTGTAATGAGTGCACTTCATCTAGCAGCATTTAATGGCCATGAACAGGAGGTACATTCTATACTTGGTGTAGATAAAAGTGATGTCAATACACCTGATGATTCAATAACATACCCGGTTATGTGGGCTTCAGTGAATGGACATGATAGGATCGTGGAACTTCTGCTAGAGCAAGGAGCCGATGTCAACGCCCAGGGTGGTCATTTCGGAACTGCCTTCCAGGCTGCTTGTTACAAAGGACACGACAAGATCGCACAGATGCTGCTAGAGCGAGGAGCCGATGTCAACACCCAGGGTGGAGAGTACGGAAATGCCCTCCAGGCTGCTTGTTACAAAGGCCACGACAAGATCGCACAGATGCTGTTAGAGCGAGGAGCCGATGTCAACGCCCAGGGTGGTCATTTCGGAACTGCCTTCCAGGCTGCTTGTTACAAAGGCCACGACAAGATCACAGAGATGCTGCTAGAGCGAGGAGCCGATGTCCACGCCCAGGGTGGAACCTGGGGAAATGCCCTCCAGGCTGCTTGTTACAAAGGCCACGACAAGATAGCACAGATGCTGCTAGAGCGAGGAGCCGATGTCAACGCCCAGAGTGGGTATTTCGGAAATGCCTTCCAGGCTGCTTGTTATGGAGGACACGACAAGATCACACAGATGCTACTAGAGCGAGGAGCCGATATCAACACCCAGGGTGGACATTTCGGAAATGCCCTCCAGGCTGCTTGTGCCGATGGACACGACAAGATTGCACAGATGCTGCTAGAGCGAGGAGCCGATGTCAACGCCTATGGTGGACGCGACGTTAATGCCCTTCAGGCTGCTTGTGCCGGGGGACACGACAATATCGCACAGATGCTGCTAGAGCGAGGAGCCGATGTCAACGCCCTGGGTGGACTCTACGGAAATGCCCTCCAGGCTGCTCGTTGGGGAGGATACCACCGTATAGCGTAAATTCTCCCGGGACATCATTGCCCTGATCACTCGACCTCCCAACCCCCCCCCTTCCAAGAGGCTTAAAGTTTCACCATGATCCCACATTACCATACTCAACTAATGTTTTTTTCACTACCCGATATCTTGATTGGTTTTCTCTCCCTAGGTAGTTGTGCTATAGTCCTTACTCTCAATACTGAAATTCTTTGCCCATGATCCATAATCCTTGATCCAGCCTTAAACAATAATGGAATAAGAAGCACTAAAACTAAATAGACCTGCTTGGTCTTTTCACTTTGTATCACTCAGTAGACTAAAGACCTTTCCTCTCATTAATTGGGCCGGCTGTCTATTGTCTTGTCCCACTTACGTTGTGGACTCATATGAGGGAGATCGAATCAGGTGATCTTACAGGATCCTCAGATAGATATGAAGCTTTCTGTATTGCTATACAATACCTTTGAGTTGTAGCAATTTATGGAGAAAATATGTCAAACAAAACAAACATGGTTCTCAGCCTCCTTTCTGACCTCATAATTGTGACTAAGCACTCACCTCCACCCCTCCAGGGTGTAGGTGAGTGCTTAGTCACAATTATATATAAATTGCCAGAATTAGGGGTAATGGAAACCAGAGTTATTGACATCACCTGATTGGCCAGCACCAAGTTGTATTTCATAAGATGCTGATGCCTGATGATGCCCGATGATGCCTGATTTTTAACTGGCAAAAATTACATAGATCAAATACCTGAATTACAATGACACGTGCCTTATTATACTAGTTAAACCTTCATCATACATTAGTTATTAGGTATCATTAACTAAGATACCTCATCAAGGCACCTATCTACCCATCGGCCGCTATGTCCCGTCATGCTTGTTTTACACAAACATGAGCAAAGTGATGTTCTAGGACGGCCAAGCTATGTCTCAGTGCTTGTGATACATTGATTGCCCTTGAGTGACGATGTTTACTATCTTATGGTTGCACATAAGACGCAATTGAGGCTTGGTCCCTTCATGCATGCACACCCTTTGGGACTTATAATCAGCATACAATATGCACATGTTATCCCGAGCCAAGCGCCGCTACATACCATCCAGTTATTGCGTGAGTCCGTATCTGGCCTAAAACGGGGGAAGCACGAGATCTTCACTAGCGCAAGGGTGTCGTGGGCCTGATCCTGTTCGGCAGTTCCAGATTACATGCAAGAAGCCCGCTGGAGAAGTTGAGTTGTCATGATCGTCCGAAGTGACTTCTAGATGTATCTCGACTTATAAAGCGATATCAGTGAGCCTCTCGGTATAATTACTTGTGCAAATTGGTTTACACGCCTGACTTGAAGTTTTCATAAAGGCCCTCCTCTACGCAAATGATAACCTCTCGCCTCTGAATTAAATGTGTTCCACTAATTCTATTGTGCATGGACTACCATATCCTATACCCCCATCATGTTCGATACCGCAGCTCCTGGGCCAACAAGTCAGCCTATTCTCCGACAGAGAAGCACTGGTTCTGTTTCGAGGTGCAACTAGGTTGACTTACCGCGAGCTAGATAAGAGGAGTCATATTGTTGCCCGGTCCTTACTTTCCCTCCAAATTGCCAAAAACGACAAAGTGGGGATCTTCATGGGAAATTGTGAGACATATGCAGAGATGTTTCTGGGTATAGTGCGCATTGGAGCAGTTGCTGTGCTACTGAATGGTACATACACTGCCCACGAGGCAATAAAGGCCCTTCGGGTGACTGGTACGACCGTTTCTCATGATCACACAGTAGCGAAGTTCTGACTAGAGGCATTTAGAATGTTCTGCATTATTCACCTCTAGGACTAGGGGGACTCGGGGGTCAATGGAATTTCTTGACTATCTAGATACCTCTGACTAGAGTAGCATTTAGAATCAGCTATCAAGTCTAAGGCATATCGTGGTAGTGGAGAACGATTCCTCTTCCAAATGGCTCTCTGAGTCGTACAATTGCTTTTTGCTTCGTGCAGATACCGTTGACTATTCGCAGTTAATGCGAGCGGAAAAGAACACTACAAAAGACTCACTATGTTGCTTTCTTCTTACCAGCGGCACCACAGGATCTCCCAAGGTCGCAATGTTATCCCATAAGTAGGTTCCCTGCTAACAAAGGTTGCAAGTCTTACATTATCCTAACTTCAATATAGTAATATCGTCAACAATGGATACCTAGTGGGCCAAGGGATTCTGTTGACAGAAAGAGATATTATTTGTTGTCCTTTCCCCTTTTCCATTGCGGAGGGTTGGTCTTGGGATTGATAGCATGTCTTTCGCATGGATCCTGCGTTGTTTTTCCTTCAACTATCTTCAATGCAACTGCTGTTTCTCAATGTCTAGCCGCGGAAGGATGTACCGGGATAGTGGGTTCACCGACCATGTTTTCCCTGGTTCTAAAAGCAAGAAACCTGGGAGCACAGAATTTATGTCCAGCTCGATTGAGGACAGGCTTGATTGGCGGATCATCCTACTCCAAATCTCTTTGGCATAATATTCGAGAAGAGTTTGGAGCGGAGAACCTCGTCCATGCATATGGTAAGTGGAGTTTGTCACATCATCGGCTGGATGACGCCTTTGACTAACCAGTATCACTTTAGGAATGACAGAAACTTCTCCGACGAGCTTGATGTCGAATCCTAATGTGAGTACAGGCCAGGTGATAG
Organism: Penicillium soppii; assembly: GCF_028829465.1. Classification (NCBI taxonomy): domain Eukaryota; kingdom Fungi; phylum Ascomycota; class Eurotiomycetes; order Eurotiales; family Aspergillaceae; genus Penicillium; species Penicillium soppii. The sequence goes on along the minus strand of NW_026643235.1, from coordinate 4,267,846 downwards.
ATATTCCCAAATTACGAATACTTCCCTATACGTCAACAAAAGTCATCAATGATTCCGGAGATATCGCGCCTCGAGGTCAACGTGGAGAACTTTTATGTTTCCGGGTATCTATTGCAGAAAGGGTACTACAAAGACATCAAAAAGACCAATCAGTCAATGGTTACAGATGAAAAAGGCACAGTGTGGATGCGAACGGGCGACGAGGCTATGATTGATAGTCAGGGGGAGTTTGAAATTACTGGCCGAATCAAAGATATGATTATACGAGGTGAGCAAATCATACTGAATTACTTTCAATCAGAGGTTTCATCGCTAAAATAACACTACAGGAGGAGAAAATATATACCCTGGCGAAATTGAAGACCACCTACTTGAGCACCCGGCCGTATCAGGTGTTTCAGTAGTTGGGCTGAGTGATCCAGTTATGGGTCAGGTCGTTGCAGCGTTCCTGCAACAGCGGCTCGAAACACCGCGGCCATCGGACTCTGAGGTAGCTTTGTGGGTACGACTTCGACTTGGTGCCCACAAATGTCCTAGTCAGATTTTCTGGATGGGATGCAAAGGACTTCCAGATGGATTTCCAATGACTGAAAGTGGAAAGGTCCAGAAGAACGAGCTGGAAGTGATAGGGAATAGATTGATTCAATCAGCTCGCCAGCACCGACTTTGAAGATGGGTACTAGTGACGTTAAAAATGTATAGTGGTCTTGTTCACACTTTCGGAATCCCATTTCCCAGACTTTGAAAAACCTGCCATTCAGCAGCTATGTACTTGATTGCGCCAGCTGGTTCTTTTCAAGCTTTAACAAACGCTAAGAATGTTCAAGCTCTATGCCACTGGGGTCACTGGTATTATTGAATTTCGTCGATCTGTCTACGTGAACACACCATCAAATTACGGCAATCAGATAAACGCAATGGTCAATCTAGTAGCATGCCATGGAGTTTCTTCTATTATCCGGGCCCGTTTTTTGTTACAGATGAAGACCTAGAGAAGGCTGAATCAGGCATCAAGAGGAAACCAAGCGAGGCAAATATTCTAGCCTGAATACTGCAATGAAGGGGCTGCGTAGGCCACCTAGATCGCTTTTGTATATTGGAATGTAATCCTAGAAGTTCAAATGATCCCCTATCATGATCTCAAAACAGAAACAGATGGGGGGTTTTCAGGTCCTGAGAGGGGAATGTATTAGAGTATTCATCCTATAAGAAATTCCAAATCCACCGTTTAAAATCCATCAATATCTCAAGTGCCGAGCAGAAACGGAGGTGGAGACTAGGTTTGTTTGTAAATGGCAAAAATTTATTAAGATTTCCAAGCAAAACAAGGTCAAAATGGTTCTGTTCATAACGAAAAGTGGCAGCATTTGGTGGTTGCAGCGGGAAGAGGAAGGTAGAGCAAAGACAACACTATCTCACAGTACCTCGTTATACTCAATTGGTGCAGCATGGCACCAATCATATTATGTTCGAGCCCCCCACAAATACCAATCTCTTTCTACTCTCAGCTGCAAATTACTGAGACCCTGTATCAATGATCCGTCGATAAAGACACTCAGCATACGCCGGTGAGGTTATCTCGCTCATATAAATAGGCCTTAGTCCCAAGTGCCTCTTGTGTCAACCTAGACATACTGCTAGCGTTTGGAGGTGCATACTGCGGCTGCAGAGACGTTTCGTATGTTGAGTATGGAGCGAGGGGTGTTGCCGATCGCCCCACTAGATTGTTGACAGGGACGACAGGGATCGGGGTACTAGGTTTTGATAATTGGAGGACAGGCATGGCTAGCTGTTCCAGGTGCTTGCCAAGGTGGACTGACAACCTTCTCCACTTGTTACAGACGTTCCCGCAGAAGCGACAATAAGTACCGCATCTTTGACGTTGAACAAAAAGGGGGCACCCCACGGCATTATATATGGTTAAGCAACAACTGAAGTAAAGGATTATTCAGTTACTTTTACACTCAACCCAACATACTCTATCTCATTTGCCTGCGATTGACCAATATCACAATTGTTCCATGACCTAACTCAATTACCAGCCCCATTGCTTTCATCCCAGAAATCTTGCTTTCCCGCTTCCCAGCCTCAATAGTTCATGAAAGCATTGATGAGTAGCGTTGATGAGACTCGCCAGTCTCTGGTCATGGGGGCCCATGTCTCTTAATCAGGTTGGAAAATGCAGATAGTATACTAGCAAGCGGTTTGAGGAACGGATCACGAATATCATATCCAAGCGTCGAATCTATCTTCGAAAACTAAATCATAATAGTTCGAGGTTATAATTGGATTTGAAATGTTCTGTTCAGTACACCGCTCGCCCACTCAAATTTTCTCCCTCATGAGACGCTTTGATCGCCTGACTCCAGGATTAGCCTTTCTCTCAAGCTTTCTTTTGGGATTGACGGAGCCTCGTTGACAGGATGGAGGTGGACTGTCATTCGCTATATGCCTAATATTGATCGATGGTTCCAACACGCCATCTTGGCCGGGTCTAGAGACGCCGGGCTGGCCATGGGATGCTATGCGAGACTCTACTGTCAAAGTAGCACATTCATCTTTTCTTTTTGAAGCTTCTGTGGTAAGTTCGGTTAGTTCAAAGAACTTTCTACCACTTCGAATTAACACCATTTTCTTACCTTCGGAAGCTCCCGTGAGTTCAGGTCTTTTTTCTTCCCGATGGGCGGAAACTGTTGATTCAGGCTCGGGGGAACAAGTAAAATCGAACGTTTGGCCATACACTTTGGATAGTGTCACAATGAGAGGCGAATTCGTGAGTTCGAATTTCTTTTGTGGACTGGTAGTGCCTCCATCCCTCAGAATTTCATAGAATTCTGGCGTACTCAAGCGCACAGTGTCTCCATCAGAATCATCCTCTTCTGATGTGTCCTGCCTGCCAGAGTTGTCGTGGTTGCCGATGCCGATTAGGACAGGGCTGGAGGCCGAGCCTGTTTTCTTGGACGCATCATCCAAAAGCGCGCGATTGATCATGGTGCCTTGCTTTGAGGCACGATGTAGATAGCCTGATTGGCTAGGCTTATGCGCTCAAGGCACTGTGGTCTTTCGGCTCATTAGCAATTAGTCTTCTCACGGAGATGAAGTCTATACCTGAATTTCTACGCTGAGATCGTGTAATCTATGTGGGATAGGCCGGTCAGAAAATAGGTTCTATCATCGAGATATTTATACGCGGGAACCTGGTTGAGGTTGATCTGAAATCAAGTCTTGTTGGGTGAGTAAAAATATCAATGACGAATAGTGGATCCAGAAATTGATAATATATAACCTCCCAGGGGGAATCTGTAGCTCCTGGGAACTTTTGGCTTCTAAAGGACTTTTGCGAGCTCATGAATAGGCAAATTACATTTGTAGGACTGGCTCCTGGGAGCAAAAAGGCCAGTTACCTTTCATGAAGTGGCCTATATGCTTTTGGCGGATTAGATTGTGTATATTTTATTTAAATAACCCCTTTTTCTACAACTTAGTATCGACTTCTATTTCTCGACGTTGATACTATGTCTTAAGACATAAACAGCAACATATACTCTTTGATACAGTGAGCTTGCCTATGCCAATGTAACTAGGAAGTTGATTTTGATCTCGCCGCGTACAGCTCTTTCACGCACAATGTCTGACCTCACAAGTGTTGGTGTACATACTGCCCAAGCTGCAGAATCTGTACAGCGCGGCATGCTTGCTCTTTTCGAGGTTATACAAGCTAGTGGGCGCACAGGTAAACACGCGAAAAAGCTTTACCGTCGATTGCTTTCCGTCGAAGGGGTTTTGGAAAGTATTACGGGAAAGAAAGAGGGTGCATATTTTGCAACCTCAATCTCAGTTCCCTGGCCCACATTTATATAACGATGGCAATTCTGAGCACCTAAGATACATGCTGCAGGTTTTGAATTCTTTCAAAGAGTGGACAAACCACTCGTTGTCACACTATTTGCACGAATCGGACTCGGGCGATTTTGATATCTCCGAGAAATGGAATTGAGCTTGATCAGCGAACGGCTGCATATGTTCAAACATACCATGCTTATGGCAGTCGAAGACTCAATATTGTATATGGAAACTCCATCCTCTAATAGTGGATGAACCGTCAAATTAATTATCTCCAAAAGGACTGATAGCATCTCTACCTCGAGAACTCTCCCCGACATGGACTCTATCTTTGCAGAGGGAAAGAGCTAGATCTGGCAGATCTCGATATTAGTCAGAAGCAACACGTGTTGATGTACAGACGAGAGGCACTCAAACGCATGATTTATGAAATCGACGTATATGAACAAGGAATGTGGCATAACCGAAATCTCGTGCATGAGCTTGTGTGTGGGACAAATCGCTTGGGTAGTGGACATGTGAACGAATAATCAGATCTATCAGTGCAATGACCATTAACTGTCAATTCTCGCAACGGATTTTCGGAACAGGATTCGAGAAAGACTCTATGAAAGCAAAGCGATGAAACTTATTTCGGTCCATAATGTAACTCAGTCATTACATACCAACAAAGACAATAGAAAGATTAAAAGCCAGCCTTCAAATTGTCATATTTGGAGGCAGGGTAACTCAGCTGGTTCTCGCTCTTGTCTAAAGCGCCAGTGCCTCCAACAGTATCCACAACCTGCCAAACTCCCAAGTTAGTTCGAAGGTCATAAGTCATATATGAGTGAGACATACCGTGGCAATCAAACTTTCGTCACCTTGTTTGTCACCGCTGAGCTCCCACCACATACCACCGCCAAGGCCCTTGGACTTGATATACTCACCCTTCTTACGCGCAATCTCGGGGGTATCATAGCTGATGAACAACCGCGATCTTGAGTTATAACAGTAGCTAGCAGCTTCCTGATCCAGATTTGTGACCGCACAGCAGGGCCGAGGCAGAGCCTTATAATCCCAAACGCCATTTTCCCAGCTACCAACACCAACACCATCGTAAGCTTGGCCAGGACCATTGGTGTCGCTGAAGGCCCGGCCGTACAGAGGCATACCCATAACAATCTTATGTGAGGCCACTCCGCGCGAGGTGTAGTAATCGATTGCTTGGTCCGTGTTGAAGGGAGTGCTTCCTGGGTTACCGTTGGATGGGTGGAGGTTGGCGTCGTGTCCAGTAACGGTGTCCCAGCTTCCCGCGTAATCATAGGCCATCAGGTTCCAGAAGTCAAGATACTGATCCATCCGAGCGAGATGCTCTTTATGGTAATTGGCAGGGCCTAGAATCTGGGTTAGCTAGTTTAGTTAGCTTGTTTCAGAGAAATACACGTACCAGCAGGGGACGCAGCAGTGAGCAAGAAATGATAGCCGTTAGTATTGACTGAGCTATACGAATCAAGCGCCTGAAATACTTAGCCGAGTCAGCAAAAGATAAGCGTAAACATACCTCACGAAGACGGCGTAGGGTATCTACAAATTGGCCCGCTTCTTTATCATTGGCAGGGTACTATCTGATATAAGCGTCAAATTCCGAGAAACAAGATAACATACTCACCTCAAAATCTACGTCAATACCGTCAAAGCCTAAGTTTTTCAGCAGTTCGATAGAACTATTAGCAATCTTCTGGCGTCCTGCCTCTGTCTCAAAGGCTGTTCTGAGGTTGGAAGAATAGGTCCAGCCTCCAATCGACAGAAGAACCTTAATATTGCGATTTTTCTTCTTCAGTAGAAAAAGCTGCTTAACACAGCCATAAACGTTGTTTCCAGTATCAGCCCAGGAATCAGTGGAGTAATGCTTGTCAGTGTCGGACCAGTCATCCGACAGGATTACCTCACCAGAGGCCTGGGCATTGGCAAACGCGTAGAGAACATGGGTCAGTCGCTCGACGGGGATATCTTGAGGGTGGAAATTACGAGCATAGATGCCCTAGCCATGTTCACTTAGTTGTTATGGTCCAGTAATGGCGTATATAAATGACACATACCCAGTTCACAAAGTAGGCCACGGAGCGATATCCGTTAACATCACGAGTAGCAATGTCGGTTGAATTGATCTTTGTCAAGGAGGGATTGTAGGCAGTATTGGCCAGCCGCGCTAGGCCCAACAAAAAGGGAAGGGCAAAGTACATGACGGGGGATTTGTAAGGCTATATCCGATGAGATGGGTCGGTTCAGCAAGCGCCGGAAAGGGAAGGTCTTATTTTATATAACTCTGAGGCAGTGAGAAGCTAGATTAGTTGTACTCGAGGTCGACAAACAATTTATTGGTCATTGTAGCATACAATAAGTCATTATTTAACCCCTCAATATAGTTCACAGATGAGACTTTGCGGCGTACATACTTTAAACCAATACTGGTGGCCGCGTTCGACGACCCTATCAATTATCATCCCTCAACATTCCCGGCCACTTTTTTTAGACCAGGGGATAGCTAACCAGGATTCTGTTTATTATTCCACTGGTTATCTCTCTACATGACGGAAAAAGGGGAAGAAATACGCACCCAATTGCACCCCTTCTCATCACAATGTGCGCACGGTTGCGTGCCAACAACTGAAAGAGCCAACTTCAAGACACCACTAGCAACTCTGTACAAAGAATCAGGTGAAACAAAGGTCCTATAAATGTAGTGTAACTCTTTCCCTCTCTCTCTCTCCAATTTCCATAGTCTAATATCGTATGCTCAACATAGACCTTGAAAGCTAATTTATAGGACACAGCTTTGCCTGAAATGGCTTTGAGTCACAGATCTTAGAATGGGTATCTGGACGACGAGATAAAGAACAACCGGGACTTTAGCATATGGCTTATTAGCTTACCTTTCTCCGTAGAGGCTCTCTAGAAGGCATACTTGTAGACCAATGAAACTCTTTCGATCCTGAAGATTAAATCTCATTTCAAATAACTGTGTATCCCGTAATCTTGCATTAAAATTCAAGCCCGAGTAAATCGACTTCAATTCCGGTGTCGTCTTTCACGCTCAGCTTTGTGCTCGTAGATATCAGCGCGTCATCTTCCTCAGCGTTGTACTCAATTACAGCGCTGTATTCATCGAGGAATGAACGGCCATTTTCTAGGGATAGTTCCGCCTCCAGCTTCAAATCTGAAGTAACATCAAGCAACTCACCAGCGGCGTAGTGATGGACAGTCCATCCACGGCGTCTGAGGGTGTCAAGCTCATCGACCTGCCAGCGCCCTTTCAATGGACCACAGACAACTGTGTTCTTTGCATTTGAGGTAGAAATGAAAGGCAAGTATACACCTCTCTTGTCAATTATACATATCTCATGGGTGGCAAAGAAAGAAAGTTTAGCTTTGTTTAATAGCTTGACAGTGACGCTCTTTCCGTCTGTGAGTCTCCGATAAGAGGATCCAAAATTCTCCTGCAAAGTTTTGTCAACCTAAAATAATGGAACTTGCTAGGATTGTTTCTCATACGTCTGTAGCTTCATAAAAGGCCCTGGTCGTCAAAAAACGGTGCCAAAGAAAGGCGGAGACGGGTGATAGTATGTATACAGTAGATCGTTTCTGTATTATGGGCTCAACAGCCAAAATGGCAGACGTTTCCTCCATCACAGCTTTGACATAATCAAAGTCGCCAAAAAAGCACTGCAGCAGAGCAGGGCCATTCAAGGGCATTGAAACCGGAGCTGAGTGAGAAGCCATTCTGAATTTAAAGTTCGAGTCGAACAAAACGGCTGGTGAGAGGCTAGGCCTTTTTGAAAGACGTGAGAAAGTTCCACTGCAAATAAAGGTTGAACAGTGGGGATGGGGCTTTTTATGTTAAAATAGTGCGCACCAATTGAACAACAAGGCGCCAATTTGTTAATCTAAGCTGTGAAGATGAAAATTGCCCCGGACCGCGTTAAATAGTTCTAAGGGGGCAGTGCAGCTGTTACTCTGGACTAGACAAGTTCATGTACAACACCCCGTGAGCGTATGCATTAGGTCTGAATCACACTCACGGCGAGTCACGCGTCCATACCCCCACTTGCTTGCTAACTCTGAAAGCCCTGGGAAGATGCAAAGACTCCTGGGAGTGGGTATTAATTCCTGGGACCATGCGTTCGGTTTGTGGCGGATCGTGGGTGCTTGGGTTGTACCACTACGCCAGCTGGCCAAAAAGGCGCAATGTTCAGTCAGCGACCAATCACCCAAGCTACTATATATGCTCGATCTCTGACACGGTTCCCCATAATTCCTAGGAACTAGTAACTTTAGACGTACTGGCCTGACCAGGAGTTGAGGCGGAAAACTGACTCTATGTACAGCCCCAACAATGCTGTCATTTATGGTTACAATACAGTTCAAGATCATGTAACTCCTGTGACTTACTAAATTTTAAAAGGACCAGCCTGTTTTGGATTAGAGTTCAGGAAAGAGAGAAGAGAGTAAAGATGGGAAACTGATTTCGAGCGTGTCGGTAGAATGCGCATTATTGTGTATAAACAACATCAATCCTTACATTAGTCATGCCCAGAGCAAAGCGTCTTAACAAGAACCTCAATGTAGACTTTATGTATAACCCCGTTGCAAATGCACCTACGTAGCAAATTTAAGATGTTGGCCCAATGATACAGCACGCCAAATTCAAACGAGGAGGCATTTTGGCTCGTGAACGACTCGCAGAAAGATTTGGCCACCGCTACAGGAATCACTTAACGTCTAGTGTCCGCGCGAATATCGATCGACCAGACAAGGACCTCCTCTTACCCGCTCATTTCCGATCACCCCATTACAGACGTGCCCTGGATCGGCCACAGACGCCGGAGTATATAACAGCTGCACCACGCCAAGATCCATATCCCACACATCCCCCTAAGCGCAATGGCGACGAAAAAGATATTGCTCCATGGTCTGAAACGAATCAAAGTTCTTGTTACTATGTACAGTGCTCATGAAGATAGAGTATTACCGGCGTCAACAACGTATTTTATGGAAAATTTCTATTCTGAGATAGCTATTCAGAAAACTCAGTAGATTTAGAAGAGTGAAAAGCGCCCATCGATGGCCTTGTGGTAGGTTGGCGAAAGAAACTTCGCAGGAGCTTTGCATCTTTCTCGGGGTCAAGTGAATATTACCACAAATCGGCATATTGACGCCAGATAGATGCTGCTGTGCCCTTCCACTTGTGCATATACCACTGAGCTTATAGCAATTGGAAAGATTCACAGCTGGCTTCAGATCTTCAATATATTCCCGATCTTGTTTTCATTTGTTTCTAAGCTGTCGGCGAAGTGGCGACCATTGAATTCTCTACATGTTCCCTGTTACAAATGATGGAGTCCCATCCATGCTACTACAGCGTCAGAAATTTCATTCTTGATTAACGGTCAGAAAAAGTGCAACGTACATAAAGACATATACTTCAACAAAAATCTTTGGCCTCTATGGCAAATTCAGGCTCAACAACTTGGCCAACTAAGGTAGTCCTCAATCAACAACACGGAACAGAAAATAGAAAATAGAGAACAAAAACAATGTGCATATAATGATCAGATTGAAGCATTGTTTACTCTTGAAGATTCAGCAGTTAACCCGCCCGCGAGTCAATTTCTTCTCAAAGAACGATCTCAGTTAGACCGTCTCTTCCTTAGCACCGCCTTCTTCCATTTTTCGCTTATAGAGATCGTATTGGGCCAGCGCAAGAGTGCGCATTTGCATTTGTTTTTCCGCCTCAAGAGTATCGAAATCATCAATCATACCCAAGATGTCGTTCAAAAACTTCTTTCGGTTGAAGGTTTGCTGAGAGCTTTCGGGTTTCTTTTCGTGGGCCACTGGGTTTTCATTCGAAACCTGAGGAGGATCTGTAGGACTTGCTGCATTGCTCTGGTCTTGGGTGATTTCAATCTCACTGCTCTGGGCTTGGCTGTGCTCGCGTTCGTTGCTTTGGCTCCGGGTGCTCTGGCTCTGGTTGGTCTTGAGTTCCGTGCTTGGGCCTTGAGTTCTCTGGTCTTCGTAGTCACCTCTTTTTTTGTTCTGGACTTGGTCGCCTCGTCCGTGACGCAAGATGTCTTCTGTCTTTGATGTTTCTGGGAATGGAGTAGGGCTTTGTGCTAAGCCTACTCTTTGCTCTCCTGTCCACTTGTTGTCAAGTAGCTTTCCTGCCCAGTTCCTGTAGTTCTTCACCTGAACTAAAGCTACCGCGTAGATTCTCCGATCTGTTCTTAGGCTTTCTTTCTTAGCTGAACTACTGAGTCTTTTGTAGTTTGAGCGGCTGATCCAAAGAGGCGGCAGTTTGGCCTCTTGCTTCCAGTCGACAAGTACGGTACTAAATGGGAAGACATATTCTGGCTTTGTCTTCTTGACCTCAGGATTTAGCTCCTCCACTGACTCCAGTAGATCCAGCATCGTAATTCCTCCCCGCCTGGGTTGCCAGGCTACTTTCTTGATGTTGCGAATCATGCCCTTGTACAAAAGCTTTCCGGTCCTATCTTCGAGCATAGCTTTGTTATGAGGATCACCTTTAAGGAACGTGCATTCTTCCACTTCATTTGGAGCCCCATTCGAGCTCCAAATGGTCATCGCACAGTTCAAGGGTCCATATGAGTTAAGGTAGTCAAATCCATTGCCACGGTTCTTCTTCAACGTGACTGTGCCTTCCTCAAAGAGTGGCTCATTTGGTCCATCCTCGTCGTCGTCCAAAGTCAGGTCAATAAAGGGATAATCTTTATAATCTTTTGGCCTTTCGTGATCCTGCTGGCTTGCATTCTGGGTCGCACTAGGTCGCTCGTTCTGGCCAACAAACAATTCGTTAGAATTCACCCTGGCCTCAGGAAGTGGGTGGCTCTCATTTGATCGCTGCTGGCTTGCCAAGCCATCTTGGCTAATATTGGTGTCATTGAGGTTCTTGTGCTTGGGATCCGCGGTACTAGACGTACTCGAACCATATGAATTTCCTTCTGTTTCTGGTTGGTCTGCAGTGTCATTTTGCTGATCTCGGTCTGGGCTCTCCTTGCTTTCATTTCCGCTATCTGTACCATCCCCGCTGTTTTTATCTTCAGTGTCATCGACATCCATTGGCCCGCCTTGCTCAATGTTTTTGATGTCTGTGTCAATTTCCATGATATCTGAAGCGATGGCCGCCAAATCGCTTTCGATCCGCTCTTTGCTCAAGAGTAGTTCTTTCATTGATATTTCACTTTCACGCTGTTTTTCCTCATCCTCTTCCTTTTCCATGAGTGCTTTGGCCGCATCGATCTTTTTCTGGAGCTCCTTGAGCTTTTTTGTTTGCAACTCCTGATTTTGAGATTGATCGATCTTTCTCTTCTTCAATTCGTTCTTCTTATCCATGGCTGCTCGCCTACTAGTTGACTTGGAAACGCCTTTATTTGGCTTTTCTTTCCTCTTCTTGTCTGCTTTTGGCGCGTTCGGCGCCATAGTTTTCCGTGGAAGTCGGAGTGGTGGATTGACTACTGTATGAGGTGCCTTTATAAATGCGTCCGTAATTCCAGCGAAGAAGATTTGTAAAGATTAATGAATAGAAAGTACCGTGGGTTTAACTCGAGAGATTCTCAGGGTATGAAACCTAGATGAGGGAGACATGAATCAATTTATAGAACAAAAGAGCCGAATCATGCTCTTCGAAGATACCAGTATTTTTAAATTTAAATAAGACAGCTCATTTTTCAGAGGTCCAATTCGTTGCTGTATAGATCCCAGGCAGGAAGTTGAGCTGAACTGCAATTCAAGTCATAAACCTCAAAATGTGCATCATGCCAGGCACTAAATGCCGTCCTACGATATTTTGAACTTTCATACCTAGTTACAATTATATTGATAAATATATGAGCCTTGTGGCTTACAAAATGTAGGCAATATTCACTGGCGAATCAATGCATCAATGGTTAACGTACGAAGGTCAACGAGCAAGAGAATATTTGCAGCCGGTGATTAAACAATTGGATTGTCTCAGAAATCCGATTACAAATTGGTTGAAAAGAATAATTTTTGAACGCCGAAAGAAATGAGCCAAAAAACACCCTCCACCCCAGATCACACCCATTTCATAATACACAGAAACTCCCAAGTCTGCTAGAAGAATGATTCACTCTGCCTACCCAGAATATCCTCTTGATAGACCCGTGGCAAGTCCACCATTCTGTTATATTCCCCAGGCCTCGACCCCATGTCAAGTTTAAGAATACATACGCACAGATACACCGTAGGTTCTTGGCTTATCTAAGCAGGTGTGCACCCGTTTGGCCGAACGGGCAAAAACAGGCGTTCTTTGTTCCGGCAGTGGAAGAAGGTCTTGTGTAAAATTTATGAAGGGTATAAGCTCCTAGGAAGTATGATGGGGCCCTGTTCTCCACGAGAAAGCATGACTGGTCCCATATTGATGTTCTTTATCCATCTGCTCCTATTAGCTCGGATAGCTATGAGAAAGTCACGCGACGCTTACGGTGGCTGTGTGAGGAGGTCATAAAGAGCAAAGCATGGCAACCTAACAATAGCTAAACAACCGGGCTCTTTGCAATCAAGTAACTGCAGGAAGCAGTGAAGAAAAGTCTCAGATTGCCAACCGAACAGTCGTCCTGTTTCCCAGATTTGCATTGAATCCCTAAATTCCCTGTGGTGTGGCGACTTTTCTACTTATATCCTAACGTTGTACTTTGTTAATTGCTTCCAATTCTGCGAAGATTGAACTCCACGAGCTCAGCGTCCCTTACTCTACGAGATTTCGTTGTGCCTGTCTCCGAAACTATGAAAGCTTTAATCTGCGATGTTTGAGCCCATAGAAATGCCAACCCACCTCACGATGAAGGAGCAGTGCATAAAATCCCATGATCTGGGGAGTTTTAGACGTAGACCTCAATAAAGTCCGCGGGTCAGGTGTCGACCCCAAGAAAATAAATGACAGTAATATCAAATTTACCCCAGATTCTATGTGGCATAGGCTGTATTACAATGATATTCTGTAATATACAGGCTCATCGGCCCTTGGCGGGTCGTGGGTGAACTCCTGGTCCAAAAAAAGCAATATGGCGAGGTCTGCTAAGACGTATCAAGGTATCAAGGAGTGCTTGTGAATCTTAGGTCTGGGTCGAGAGTTTGCTACTTCCTGACCAAAAATACTTTTTATTCTACCTCAAGTAAATGTGATTTACACGGCTTCTGTTTAAACATCAAGGTTGTGGAATATTTGATTGCAATTACACCGCTCGCGTTCTCCATGCGTCGACCCTCCTGTTGAACCCATGTCTGACGGCCTTTCTTGTCTTTTAGGCTAGAACTTTGCAATCAGATCAATATTCGTCGCAATGGAGATTGACCGGCTGGGCAAAATTCTTGAAGGGTTCATCATAATCGTCCCGCAGTAATCAACCACATTGATATCTGTCTGACAGTGTACATCTGGAGTTTTATTAATTATTTTTTTTAACCCTCAAACAAAGGATCGCACTGTTTGTAGTGGCACATCAACAAAACTTGTTGTGATATGCCCACAGCCAACTGGCCACACATGGTCTATCGATGGTGAGCATAAACATTTCTAGAGAGCACTGTTGAGTGACAGAATTTACCCAGGGACTGGAAAATCCGCAACATCGCGCTGTGTTGGCCCTAAGTATTGTGCAAGACACAAAAATGGCCAATTTCGTAACTGTACTGAACGTACGTAGACTCCGCGACACTCTTTTTTGTTCTACTGCCTCCACTGTTTTGGGACGGCGATCCAATCTTCGAAATAATCAATCCGAGCCATATGCTACCCACACTTTTCGATGTCCCGCGCGGCCATCACCATTTGGGGGCAACAGTTGAATCGTTGGAGCCTCGTTTTGGGCCATTTGATATGATCCTAAAGACACCACAGGCATGTTTCTGGCAATCTCTAGTTTAAACATTGCCGCATTAATTTCGCGCATGCCTCCAATAACACGAAACTTGCCTTTCATAATCTAGAGCTCATTGGGACGTCGATTCGTCCGTATGGGAATTGCTACCAGGCCAAGCTTCTTCTAGGTTTTCACCCGATCTCGCGGATGAGACGAGGATATTGAAACTCCTGTACCATTTTTTAGTCACTTGGTCATTGAAAAAGGTAAATAAGTGTATGTATCAGGTTTGAAAGGCCTTTAAGCCACCGGTTTTGCATGTAAGAGTTAAATATATATTTGCCCACTTTTACGGGTTGGGACAGCCACAAAGACATCGGATTCACATTCCAGGACAATTTCCCTCGCTTTTTGAACAAACTTCGCTCGTCTCTCTATATTTGCTGAAGCTAGAACAGGCTATCATGTTTTCCCAGCCAGGTGCCTGAGGGCCAGCGCAGTCAACTGAAGGACTGAGGTGCATCTCCCCTGCGACCCTTTTCCCATAGGGAGACCCACCGCAGCGAAGCCATCCTCAGCGACTGTTCATAATATAAAATGGCTCTCTTTCTCTCGTCTCCCTCGGGCTCGCTTGTTCCTTTCTTCATTTGATTTCGCAGTCAGATGAATCCATATTGAGTATGGAAGTACCTGCCATTTACGCAATTGCTGCGGGCGGTATATTTCTGGCTCTATTTCTGATCCAGACTCGTCATGTCCTATTTCACTGGACAGAATCAATTTCTGTTTTGCTTTCCGGATATCTGACCCTTCCTGACCTCGTTCGCAGGCACCGTATCCTTGGACCATGGTCCCGAGCTGGTGTCCTCCTTCATGTCTCTTATATCGCCGTCAACATCGCTCTGGTATTTTTCCGTACCGAGTCGCTCGTAGACTCGGGCCGCAGGGCAAGTGAGCTGGCCCTCATCAACATCGTATTTCCTCTATCAGCTGCCCATCTTAGTTTTCTGGCAGGGTTACTTGGAATCTCCTGGCGCTCTTGCTGCAAGATTCATCGAGCAACGGGCTGGATGGCTGTTGCTCTGCTGTCATTTCACATCATCGCCGAACTTCTAGGCCAAACGTTAAATTTTCCTCTCCGTGAGACACGAAATCTGCTCACTGTGATCGTAAGCACCCTTCTTAATACAGAATTAATTTACTCTAGCTGACAGGCGTAGGGTGCATCTGTACTCGGAATCCTAGCTTTCTTCTCTATTCCATACTTTCGTCGTTGGTCCTACGAAATTTTTCTTCGAAGCCATCAGATATTTGCCGGAGTTTTTGTTTATGGTACCTTGCAGCATCTTCCGAGCCATAGCGGCTCGGCAAGACTGTACGTCTATGTTACACTAAGCATCTTAGGGCTAACGACACTTCTGGAATTGGTGATTATTTTATACCGCAACGGGATCTTTTCTGGCCGGGGTGCTCCTCGAGCCTTTATATCCTTCTCAAGCAGAAACATACGAAGGGAGAGCTTTTGTAACACAACAGCTGCAAATATTCAAATTATTTTACCACGCCCAGTGCAGGTTGAGCCTGGCCAATACATCAACCTCTGGATGCCAGCGGTCAGTTTGTGGTCATGGACCCAAACACATCCCTTCACCGTCACATCTTGGTCCAAGGGGAAACAGGACACCCTGAAGTTACTCGTGCAACCTCGAAAAGGCTTCTCTGCAAATCTCGTACGTCGTGGTGCCCTGCCCACAGATAGCTTGATATCATTCTTGGCCTTATTCACCGGGCCTCATGGAATAACCGAGGACGTGGATTCGTACGAAACCACTCTGATCATTGCGACCGAGTTCGGCATCGTGACATCGATTCCATATCTCAAGAAAATCATTTATGGCTACAATACATGTACGTCCCATACTCGTCGCCTTCATCTAGTCTGGCAGGTAGATTCAATCGGTGTGTGCATTTACTATGATCCCTTCTTAGACCCAAGCTAATGATGAAGAAATGGTGAGCGTGGCCGAAGAGCAGCTTGATGATATCCTCGAAGACGATATAATAGATAAGGGCTATGTCGGTTGCATCTCCCTCAAAGCTCATACTAATTACTGACAAAAGACTCTACTAGATACTCAGTATATCCATTTACGTGGAGCACGGCCTTGCAAATAGCAGAACACCGGTTGGAAAGCACGAAAGAATATGCTATTACCAGGGTGTTCCTGATTATCGCAAAATAATTTCAACCGAAGCCTCTGGGAGCCAAATAGAGAGACTGCCTAACACCCCGGATGAGCCAGGCAGAACTCTCGTAATGGGTGAGAAGATTTCCATGTCATTTGGCCGTTGCTAATTCTAATATTATATGTAGTTTCCGCAGCCGATGGTCTTCGGGATCGTTTACGCGACCTTGCAAGAGGCTTTCTGCATCAGGGAGTTACGCTATTAGAACTAGAATATCAGCCTCAGTAGAGGGATGAAGCGGATGTGCGATTACGAATTTGCGTAGAAAGCTAAACGTTCGATAGCGGATGCGTGGATGCTATTTGATTGGTTCATGAATATCACTTTTACTTGTAAATTTTGCAGTGTCATTCCTTTTCTTGATGCTAGAAACGAGTATTGGCTAGCAGGACACAACCTCCCCTCAATCCTCTCACAAGGCTTCTTCTTTGATTGTGTTCCTCTTTTGATTGTGTTCCGTTTTTTGGTCGTGTTCCTTTTTGACCGTGTTCTGTTTCAGCCACTGAGGTAGTGCCAGCTGATTAGCCACATGTTTTGATTCCGACGCGACCACACCAGAGCCTGAGTTTGTAGACGGACGGGATACGGAAGGAGATTGACTTACCTTCAGTTGGAATATAAATAAATCTCCTAATATGCTTCAAGATCGTACAGCGAAGAGGTGCCGCGAGGGCGAGATTATCTTAAGTGCGAGCGGGGCAAACACCGGTGGGTTCATTGCCCATGCTTCCGTCATTTCTCGGAGTCTCCCACTCTTCACCCTCAACTTCCTCTTGGGTGAAAAATTTCTGCTCGCTCTGAGAAATATCGTGAGCTGGTTTTCTGGGCGCATGCATCGTGAGTCTTTCTTGCAGCGACCCGGCGCTTGCACCCTTGTTCTTCTTTGCGGACCACGATTGCGTCGATTTCAACGATTTCATCATGGTTATTTTAGGCACCCTGCTTTTTTGGAGGGTTGGTCGCCCCCGAAGCTCTTATAAGTCCTGTTCACCACCTCTTGCTTCCCTCTTGTTTTAATAGGTCAGGCTGGCATTCTCTTCTCAGCTGCCAAACAGCATCCTCTCCTCCTGTTTCTACGTTCATTAGCAACAACTCGCCCTCATTTCCTCATCTGTAATAATTGGTTGCTATTTTGGGCTCTCAAACCGTCAATGAAGTTTCTCCACGTCGGTCTCAAGGTAAATGCTCGTCCTTTACTCAATAACTTCTCTCACATCTCTCTCAAGGATTCTTACCCGAAATGCGGTCAAGAGTGGTCTGAAGATGACTCCTCCGATGTAAGTGAATCTCAGATCGCTTGTGAATGGTACTTATCCAAGAAATAGCTAGTGAACCGTTTAGGCAAAAACCTGGAAAAGGTCGGACAATTACATAAGAGGCAGATGGCGGAAGTGTTGGAGCGCGCTAAATGGGCAGGCTTTACCCGATGGCACATGCTGACTGCCCTCGATGGGTCGTCTTATTCGTCAACATTTCGAAATGATTGCCACACCTCATTTAATGTCATGGTCCAGTTCGAGGTGAGCACTCTCTCCCTAGGCACTCGCAGGAGCTGGTAGCTGACGTATCAGGAACGCGATGGGGCAGTGCACCCTCACATTTTGGATAGGAAACAACTTTCCGCTGTGAGTTACCCTCTACAGTGACTATACTTTGTTCTAACTTTCGGTAGTTTGTTCGGCGCTTCGGGGCTGATTTGGAACAGCTTCGGAAGTTGACGAGGCCTCAGATGCTCACAGTGGCTATCGGACTCGAGTCAGCTGGATTTGTGGATGGTTTTCTGGTATCAGAAGCCATCCAAGATAGTTTTGTATCATCAGGTAAGACTAACTTCGATCCCTATCTTTCTCACCTTATCTAATTGTTCACCGTCTACGAAGAGAACTGTTCCACTGATGCCTTTCAACCCGCTCCATTTCTTCCACCTCAGCCTCCTACCAGCCCTTGTCCGATACCTGACGCATCATCATTGTGCGCTGATTCTTCATCGTGGAGAGATTATTTGAATTCACCGGAGAACACCGACATTGGCCTTGCGGACTGCTCATTCTCCACCACCGATACTCCCTCCGAAAGTGCGTCTCCCATGAGCGAACTAATTCTTGCCTGTCCCGCAAACACATTTACACCTGGTGATGAGGCACCATCTTATTCGACGCCTCTTATTTCCTGTCTGAATAAAGATGAAAGCAAGGTCCCCAGTTCGGAGCGAGACACCGCGATAGCGTCGCCCACACCTTTCTTCACGTCTGGTGTCGATAGAGGACTTTCATGCTATCTAACGCCGCCTTTTTGTGGATTTGAAG
Source organism: Penicillium soppii (assembly GCF_028829465.1). Lineage (NCBI taxonomy): Eukaryota > Fungi > Ascomycota > Eurotiomycetes > Eurotiales > Aspergillaceae > Penicillium > Penicillium soppii. The sequence goes on along the minus strand of NW_026643235.1, from coordinate 4,249,572 downwards.
AACTCGGTGTGAGGCAGGAACCTATTTCTTTAGCCGGACGGCTCTCGGCTATCCAAGCAGAAAGCATGAACGAGCTTGTCAGCACCCGAGGAGACCATCCAGTCGCTCCAATGACGCTTGGTTCTGCAGAGCAAACTTTGAAATATCTACTGCGTTCTTGCGATGCCACGCTCGATGAAAATCGAGCCCAGGGAGTTCTCGACGCCAGTGCTCATTCTCTCCTCGCGGAAGATCTCGGTCAAATACTACATCCCCTATTTGACCATTGGAATTCTCATAAGTCACTTGAGTTGCCGGCGCTAGGACTTCCGTTGCAATGGAGAGGCATATATGCAGCTGCGGACTACCTTCGAATACTTGATGATGACGAGAACTCACCTTATTTGAACCCCATCGCAAAACGTATTGGGCAGGTATTACTATACTTCAATTACGAGGAGCTTTGCAGACACCCGAACAAACACCCTTCCTGTTCCTCATCAAAGGCCAATACAACTCAAGTGTTGAATAGCATCCTTGCTGCTTATCAGGACGATCCTCGTTACTCAAAATCGATGCAGTGCCGGCGCGATAGGGTGGCAGGCTATCATGTACGCCACGGCAGATGGTGGTGGAGGCTTGCAAGTACTCTAGGAGTCGGCATACTCTTGCTGGGCAATACTTCTTTGGTTAACAGCATGTATGTATCCTTTTGTTTCATCGCATGACTCGGCTGACCTTTGTCAATAGGCGCAGCAAGTCGTTCACTAATTCTCAGATAAAGGCTTTCGTCGCTTTCTCTCAAAAGACACGTTCGGGGACTGTGCGTACATTCAAAGCGTCGGAATCTATGGTAAAATCTCTTATGTTTGGACAAGTGACAGACGATCTTCATAAATTTCTCTTCAATAATGATGTCGGTCTTCTCCGGCCCGAGGAATTGGCGCGCATTCAGAATGAGGACGAACAAGCATTAAAGGTTCAACTCTCCCAGGACTCTTGGGAAGCGGTAGACGCAGAAAATGACGCAATGCGCAAAATGACAGATTTTCTCAGCTAGAACTCCGACAGTGTAGTACTAATGGGACTAGGGACTCCTGGTGTCGTGAAACTTTACCAAATGAAGGCTTATTCGTTGATAGCCCCGCATGTTCTATTGTAGCCGGGTAATTTGTCAGTACTTGATATTTTGTCCTGCTGTCATACACTTGAAAATCAATTTGTTTTTAAAGCTTGATTATAGTGTGAGATAAACGCTTTGTCCGAATGTCCTCTTCCGTTTCAACTGTTTCCAAAGACCTAAGACTGTGCACCCTGCCCCCATTCTTTGCGCTGGATTTTCATTTCAATTCGGCGTGTACGAGTAGAACGTACGGGCGGATATCAGAGCAAACCAAGCAAGGCCGATAAGGTCGCCGAGACACCATTGAGTTTCTGTCAAAAACGGTTCCTGAAAAGCAGTAAGTAATTGCAGAGCGAGGCTACTGGGCAGGCCACAAACATTTCTTAGTTCTTCGAATGAGCTGGCCGAGGTAATCGCGAAAAGAAATTCTATAGCAGCCGGGCAAGCTTGCCAGCGCTCAAGATCATCAATCCCGACTGCCCCGTCGTCCTTGACGTATTTTTGCATCAATTCCATCATGATTCTCGATGCAGGTACAAGATCCTTCGCCAGAGTGTGGTCTGTCTGCCGGGGAATGCAGCAGTCAATCCGCGCTATTCATTCCGTCAGGTAACAGTCCCAAAAATGTTCACGCATTCAGCTTACCAATCTTGACCTCCCCACTAAGGCTCATGAGAATACTGGAACAATCCAAAGCAGTATGACGGAAGCCCTGGGTTACCAAATGAGCCAGTCCTTCCAGAAACTGCACTCTGTCAACGATTCGGTCGATTTGTTCAAAGACATCTGAGGCACCAACCTGGGACATAATAGCAGCCAGCTGTTGCTGGTCTGGGAAAGCCTTGCAGGCAACAATATGATCCAGTGACAGCGGGTCAAATTCGCTTAGAGTGTACAAGGAATCTGAGGTGCAAAAACATTCCCAGACGGAAGCAACATTCTTATGGTTTGTCGAACGGAGAATTTTGAGGATTTTGTCACGGTCCATTTTTGAGAATGGACGGATTGCTCGTGCAGCACACCCATCGGAAGCTTGGACACATACGATGACTGTTCCAGCTAGATCACATTCGTAGTATTTCTTGTAAGTGTCCCAAGGAGACTCATTCCGTACATTAAAATCCGAGTCAGAACGGCTGTTTGCTTGAAGAGCCAAGGCTCGTGATGTATCTCTGATAACCTTGCCGCAAAGCTCTTGGGGTGAGGATGAAGGGGGTTTAGTTGCGTGTGGGTGGGAACTGGGAACGTGATTGCTATACTTCGATTCCGGGTTGGAGATTTGCAATACTCCTTCATTTTCAGGTGGAAGCTGCGGTAGCAGTGCAACCTTAGAAGGCTGGACTCTTGTGGCTCGCTTGTCAGCGTTCGACTTCATGATGAAGCTTCTCATAGTGCAATCTAGGTAGAAAAGTGAAGAAAGATAGTTTTGCAAAGCACTACTTATCGTGCTCTTTCAATGGCTCCCGGAGTGATGTACTGCGGGTCACTGAGGGTCACTGCGGGTCACTGAGGGTCACTGAGGGTCACTGAGGGTCACTGAGGGCCCTGCAGGGGTGTGGCAACAAAAAAGTACCACGACAGGCAGATTAGCTGGACTTGGTCGAACAAGTATAGATGAAGCTCAATCCCGAGTTACGCTGTGAGATCCTATTATCTCCCATTGCTTATCGTGCAATGAGCCGCGCTCTGTTTACTGAAGAAGAGGTGCAACTGGCACGTGAGCGGCGACTGAAATATATTGGAACTGCGAAAGTCAGCATTACCCACATCAAATTTGATCCTCCTTTGCCTCGGGATCTAGATTCAAAAACTTTGGATCGACTTCGTAGGGTTTTCCGCCAGAATCGTTGTCGCCGCCTGGATGTTGACAATCATGTTCCTGCTATCGTATCGCCGCATGATCTCGCCGATGCGTTGAGGAAGGCAAACTTATCACAGCAATCACTATTGACGACGGATGCTCGTCAGCTACCCAGAATTAGTTTTCTGGAAGGGCAGCTTCTTGGACTTCATGGTCGTCACCGCGTCCAGGCCGCAGCTGAGGTGCTACCTCCCGCTGATCGTTGGTGGACGGTGGATCTTTACTCAGATGGTGACTGTGTCGAGAAAAGATGGCTAATCATGTGCTGACAGTCATGGTAGACATTGGCGCACAGCTCAGAACTTCCTTGGTGGAGGAATACGCAAATGAAAGAAAGCCGACGGACGGTGAAATCTATCGCAAGATTCGACAATACGAGGGTGATTACGATGAGACCTTTAGAGAGCGATGGTTTGTACGTCTATCGCGCAACAACCAGGAGCGTTTGAATCAACTGGATAACAAGAAAAATCGCCGTGTTCGAGGTGCCTTTGACAGGCTACTCACGATACCTGGGCTTTGGCCGGGTGGGATGAGGATCAGTGTAGTTCACAGACTGATAGCCTCCGGCTGTGTTGAAGTGAGTTTCCAAAAACTGGCTTCTTCCACCGTACTAATCGAAAGCTTTGTCCATCGTAGGAGTCTATAAATTATTTGCATCATATCTGGGATTTCTGGTCCTCCTTGGTTGCTTCGGACCACGCTTCACTCAAGAAGATCGACCAGAATACTGTGGAGCTCCTGCAGCTGTTGGCACCCGGTAAATCACGGACGGATGGGAACACAGCCTGTGGAATGATCCTGAGCGGCCAAGCATTTGCTGAGTTCAGCGACGAAGAGCGACGGATCATATGGTCCCGAGTACAGAATTATGATGGCCTTATCCCGTCTTTGTATACCTTTTTCGAAGACTTCAAGTACCTGGAGGCCTGTGCCCACTGTATCAAGCGGCTCTGTGGTCCGATCAATATGTCGATCTGGAGAACGATGAGTTCAATATTCATTCCACCCTCAGAAGAGGGAACCGCGACTCCAGGGGCCGCGGATTCCCTCATCCAGACTTCCGAATCTACTTTCCGACGCCAGCCGGCAACTGATATGGAACGCCTCGAGACAGGATATTTACAAATATGGCTTTATGCAATGAGGCACTATACGCTGATGCCCCCGGACCCAAAGAGTGATGACGAGTTGTTGGCAAAATCAACTCGTGCCAAGCCCGATGAGAGAGCGATTTACGAGATGGCTGAACTGGCCCACCAGCTTGGCTTTCAATCCACTGAAATCGATGCACTGATCAAGAGTTCACCCGATCATCAGATCGCACGATCAGCTCTCCTACAAGCCCGAAAGCCCAACCGGTATCGATACGATGATCAGGATTTTGATCTTTTGGTCAATCAGATCGTGAGCTGCTTCGCCAAGGCAGTTCCCGACCGACCAGAGCAGCCTCAGGGCCTTCTGGCGGATAGCGCAATGAAGCTAAAGTCTCGTTCTGGGGAGCCACAAACACGGACCCACAAGCAAGATGGACCCTTGCTGTTCTTGGACCCTTTGCACGCTGATGTTGAGGTTGGCGACAATATCACCAGCTTTTTCGTCCGTCGTTGTGTATATTTTGCATTTTTTGGAAAGTCTGCACGGATTGCGACTAGCACTTTCAACCAAGCTGAGGACACTTACCCAGGCCAAGGATTAGGGGATATGCCTCCTTCGCCAATGTTCGTCGAAGAGGATGACACTTACCCAGGCCAAGGAATGGGGGATATGCCTCCTTCGCCAATGTTCGTTGAAGAGGATGACCCCCTTGTTACTCATACCCCTGCACCAGACTCTCATCCTCAGGAGGCACAGGAGAAACCACAGGAGCAGACGGCTGAAGTTGCTTTAGAACAACGAGGTAGTGAGAGCCAGCGGCCATTGCGGACAGACCGGAAAGAAGATGCCAGGCGTCGACGAAGGCGAAATCTTCAAATACGCCAACCTGTCTTGGGCCCGGCGGAGGATATGGACCAAGAACCAACGGAATCGGAACTTCCAAATATGGAAAATCAAGACGAGGTTATACTAGACCGAATCAGTTTGCTTGAAGAGAATTCTATGTCAGTCAGGCCTCAAAGCCAGCCGGAGCCAGTCGAACCAGTGATGGTTATCACGCAATCTTCCCATGTCTCTGCTGTGCTGGATGCTGAAGATAGCAGGAGTGACTGCACAAGAGTCTCTTTGGACGCAATTCCGCTCGTCGAGGACAAGGAAGAGCAAACAATAGTCGAAGAAGCTGATAAAAACGACGCTCCTGATGAACAGACATGGGTCGATGGTAAGGTACGGCGAGTTTATCCAGAGTCAGAGGCAAACCATTTCCCACAAGTCAATTTAGATGAATTCCTTGCCGGCTTGAGGAGAGCTCAGGAAGAACAGGAACAATTGGAACAGAGGTTGGAAAATGAGCGGCTGAACGAAGAGTTTGGCTTACCAGGGCAGCCACCTGACGAGGAGACTTCTCGACTAGAAAACAGACAGGATCCATCATCGTCGAGCTCTGAAAATCGACCGCAGGAGTCTGTGACTGGGGAAGCCTTCGATCTTGCAGCTGCTTCAGAGACCATCACCGATGAGACACCAGCAGAACATGTTCGGTCAGGATCGCTGGACCCCGTTGTAGATCTTCCACCCCTTCCGCAAGTTGTTGAAAATCTGCGTGCCCATACACCCCGCGCGGCCAATCATATGCCACTAAGGATGGCCGAAGAGCAGGTCCCTCAAAATTACATTGAGATCCAGGTCTGGTCCCTTGAACGAGGAGAGTGGAGGCGGTCTGACCGTCTCCACATAGATCCCTCTAATCCATCGTTGATGGAACGAGTGGCGCAGAAGTATTTATGGAAAAATTACTCACTGTACGATAAGGATTTACACAACTTAAGGCCGGCCCAATGCTACCGCGCAGCGACTGCTGATGGTAGCAACGCCTTGTTTGTGGTGGCCGAGCACGAGGAAAAGAAGCTGGCGACCGAAGGTCGACTTGTAAAGGAGAAGAACCTTCTATGGATGGCATCTCGCGTACTAGACCGGGTAGAAGATGGAAGGGATCCTAGGCGCTCATGAGATACATCTTAGGCCACGTGAATACCTATGTGGCTTGAAACAAGAGCTTACTACAGATAAGACGTATGGCAGCCCGAGAGAAATCTAATAGGAGCGGTACTTAGATGAGAGACTGCTTTTGTGTCTATGATAAAGCTATGTAGAGTATACTGGAAGTGGTAACATGAAAGGGGGTTGACAACAGATAATTCATAGCTACCTTATTTCAAGATTAGGAGTTGCTTGGAAGGCAGAAAATAAGAGATTTCTCTCAAGAGGATTTGGCTCATAGGAGAATCCTCTTGAGAGGAAATTAGTCACAGTATGGCCTGCTGAAGAGCACAGGGGACACAGAGGGCCACACGTCATATGAACTGGCTCTTCGAACCACTTCTCTTCTAGCCCAATCATTCTAAGCCCAGACCAGTCCTGAGACGGTCTAGAGGTGACCATGGGTTGCGGCCGGCGGTTTAGCCGGACGCTGGTCAGTGATGATTGTATTCATTGGATCATCTACTTGCTGTAGCAGCGGGTCTCTACGGTGGCTTTTATTGGATGTCAGTATCCAGCGCTCTGGGGACGTTAGACAGCAACCCAATAGTGAGCTAGTCTGTGAGTCGGTCTGTGAGCTAGTCTGGGGGGCCACCATAAAGGCCACATTGGCTTATTGAGTTCAACTAGTAATTTCTAGTTCATCCTCGTTGTTTAATGAAGATATACTCCCTCGGTAGAAAGATTTTCATGGTTCAACTCAATTACCAAGTTAAAATCCTCCAATACCTTCTCGCCAGGCACTACGCAATATAGGGAGACCCCAGTGTATTATTCCATGAAGCACCAAATAAGACGGAAATAGAAGGCGTTGCTATGGCTAGGTACAAGCGCAGATCGGGGGGAAAGCAACGCAAAATCTACCGGTGCACCTCCACTTCTGCTGATGTGGTAAAGTATGAGGTGAGAAAGCCCAGTGACCTGAATGCACAGGAGAATTCTCTTCGAGAAGTATCAAGTACAGTACCGTCCTGTCAATACTGGATCTTCGAAACAAAGCTGGTGGTCGACAAAACGGGTACTACTTGGAACTCCATCGAGGCCTGCAGTGGCCTAGTTGCCGGCTATATTTGCTGCCCTTGTGACGCGAGACTTCAAAACCGTTGGCATGCCTCCGCGAGATCTAAGTCGGCGTCCACCGTCCTGACACGCCAAGCGTTATCAGACTTACCCTTTCCTTCATTTTCCGGAAGAGATATGTAGGAATGATAAGAGTTCTGAAACTGGAAAATATCGGCAGACCTACATTAGTAGATGAGTGGCATAGCTAAATGATCACTCAATTCACCAGCCTTAATTTGACGCTGCGAGCTCTCAAAGATGAAATCATAAGATCTAGCAGACGGTGTGTCTATTGAAACCGCAAAAGAAAGGTTATTCTCGATGTGTGCTAACGCCTGAACCGAATAATCAGCCTCAAAGGTTTAAGAGGATTAAACAGAAACACACTGGGCAATTGCTACCCTGGTCAAGAGGAACATTTCAAGGTGGCTGGAAAGCGGAAAGGGAGATTTATGGACAGAAAGTGGTAGAGGCTGATAATTAAATGGATTCATTAACCAGATTTCATAGGCGAGATAGGAAGGGGTGACTCGACGGGGTAATCAACCTGGTCAATTGTTTTCTATGCAAACAATCATATTTTTAATTTATTCAACCGATCTAGCCTCACAATTTGTTTCATTTGGTCATATTAAAATCTCACAGAATTGTGATGGTGTGCAAAACGAGTAACTACAAACAATGTTTACTCCAAACCTCGGCTGAGCAGATTGTTCATTTCGTCGAATCTACACTCCAATCTCCCTGCCACCACTTAATTGCCTGTTTATTACTTAAATCCTCTCAAGTAAAAATAAAGTGTAATAGACTAAACCAGCTCTCCGCGTGTTCTTGCTAAAAAGTATATTTTCTGATTTTCCTACCGCTTTCTTGACCAGAGCAGTAGCTAGCCCGGCTTCTTTTTGTTTATCTTTCTGTATATTCTGTCAATTTGAACCATGTTAACCAGGCAGCTTCGGCACTCTGCTCGTACGGTACATCCTTCCTTGGAATTTACAATGATTGAAATGGCTCCTAAAATAGTAAGCCCCCAGGAATAAAAGTGACTGGTGCAACACGGTCTAGTGTCATTTTGAGGGTGGTCAATTGATCAATCCACTGTGAGAGAATAGCATCGTCTAGCCTTCACAACTCGCTATACTGACCCAAATTTCTCTAACAATTTCTCTTTCAATAGCGAATTCCATACGATTGCCTGAAGCCTAGCATATGACCCCTCGATACATACCAAAAAGCTTCTTATGATGGGCAACACGCCTATGCGAGCACCTCTTCTTGTACAAAACACGTACAGGTCCGCTCGAAATCAATTTCACCACTTTATCCACTTTTGTTCTTCTAAAATCTTGGCCAGACCCGCTTTAGTCTATATCTGGCTTGGACCTTTATGAACCTACCAACATCGATTAACTATATTAACCCTGGTATCGCTAATAATACAGATTGAAAATTCATCAAAGAGAACAAAATAATGAAACTGTTTTCGACCCGTGCTCTACCAGCGGATGAAAGCCTTGATCAAGTCAGCATCGGGAGCAGTAGACCCCTTTTTGTTCTCATAGCTATCTAGAACCCTTCCGGTGTCAACAAGAAACCTGTGGGGCCAGCAAATACGGAAAATTGAATAACATGTCGTGGCGACTTATGTACCCGATCCAGAGTTTCACGCGCCTATGATAAAGGGCTTTGGCCTTAGCAGAACCCTCATGCTTGTTATGGATGGCACGCTCTCAGAAGAGTTCCTGGCGAGACTCGTGTTTCCCACTGGCCGTCTTGGAACCCTGGAGAAACATACCCATATCTCAAGATTAGAACTGGGCGCTGAATGAGCTTGAGGACTCAGCCAGAGCAAAAATAAAAGCCGACTTATTATAATAGCTCATTTTCCGTGGAACTCGTGATAATCTAACTTCTACGGGTATCCAACCAGTATTTATAGCTCATCTTGGAAGTGGTGGTCGATGGAATAGTCCTAACAACAGCCAGTCTTGTAGCAGAAGGCGACATACAGCGCTCCTAGCATCACCAGGCTCGACGCGCGTACACATACCCCAGAACACATGCAATGGGTCCTAGGAGCAACATGACATGTGGAATGAATGTGCAAACCTCTACTAAATGTATACTGTATTGATGCTATTGTTGCTCCTAGGAACAACTAGTTAATGTTGAATGACGGATCGCGGGTGCTTGGGTTGTACCACTACGCCAGCTGGCCAAAAAGGCGCAATGGTTGATCAGCAACCAAATACCCAAGCTACTATATATGCTCGATCTCTGACACGTTGCGTAGAGAATCCTAGAAAGATTACAGACTCCCAGGAACAAATAATAGAGAATTTAGCTTACCTTTATGTTCAGAACGCCTGTTACGGTGCCTGCTAGATAGTCCCTGCTGCATAGATTGTTCTTTTCGACATCACGCAGCCATCTAACTCGCACTATATTTAAAACAAAGTGATAGGCGGTTCAAGGTGCCTGTGATTTGCTCTATGTTCGTCATGAGTCATCTCGACCAATTGAGTACCCTAGGAGCGCCCCATAGATTCTCAAGGGCTGCTGAGCCCTAGGAACTCGTAGATGGGTCCTAGGAGCAAATGATGGGCGGGCCCATCAAGTGCAGCATGCTTGTTTCGGGTCTTGTTTCTCGGGATGCCATTGGGTATCTCTGAGCAGTAGTAGGCTCCAGGAGCGGAGCCAAAACTTGCTTAGATGGATAACCTGTAAGTTAGTGACCTATATGTTTGATAACATATGAGAGGAAGAAGTCTATAAAGCCGCTTCTACACCCCGTCTGCTGAATTATCATTGCCTCCTTCGTCCTCGCCTGTCACCTCAAAGCGAAACTCCTATTGAGCCAGTCACTTTTACTTAAGATTGGTCTCGCCTAGCGGACATCCCTCCTCTTCCACGTTCAAGAAAAACAGCGTCTTTATCTTGTCACGTAATCTATTTTTACCTCAAGCTGATCCCTTTTCATCGAGTTTTCGATTGGCTTCACTATCATTGGAAATGGCCAACTCAATCACTGTGTCCGACGCTACTGCACTAGCTGCAAGAGACGCCCAAATAAATATCGGTGCTCTGAAACAGCATATCAAATTAGCCAAAAACACGCCTCAGGTGTTTGCCATTCTTCTGGTTCGACTGGATTCTCTTGAAGAAGTTCTACAACGCCTTTTACCCGCCTCTGACGCGACCCCAGCCAGGGCCACGCAGGAAGTTCAAAGCTATCTTTGTTCGAACATGTCAGACTGCGCAAGGGCATGCGATGAATTCGAAAAGGTTTTTCGGGGATTTGTTGACCAGCCAGTGGATGGAACAGCGCGTGAATTTGACCGTGTTAGCTTCGGTATTATTGGAGAGTTTCAAGTGCAGTTGCTGAGTAAACGGCTCGACCGGTGGAAAAAGCTTGTCTTTAACGCGGTGGAATTTTCCCTGTATGTTATTTTCAACCTTTGCATTCCTATTATAGCGAACTGACAATCTGGACTTTTCTCAAGACTGCGTTCCCTCTCTATGTCAGAGAACATCAACCAGGAGCAAAATACCGTACTTCGGACCATGGAGAGCGATATGTCAAACTTGATTAAGGAAATGGACTGGGACAATTACGTGCTTCGGGAGAAGTGGGAAATGCTTAATGGCATCGTTCGTGAGGTTCTCGAGCAGACTGATGAAATCGAAGACTCGCAGAATTTCCTTGATGTGCTTCGCACGGAGATCCATTGGCTACGGACCGGACAGCGAATCAGAACCCAGAACAACGGCCGGCTTTTTAGGGGCACCACTAAACCTTTTCGCGGTTCCGGTCAAACATACCAAAGGATCGAGAATGTTGAAGTGGATGGGAACGGTATAGTCGGCATTGCTAAAGGGTTCGACATAAATGCTTGGTTCAAGGACTGATCATGTTTGGGTTACGATGTGTCTAAGTGTGAATTTCTGGGTATCTATACCAAGATTCTCATGGGCTATCTGAATCAAACTCCTCATATAATGGTGCATACTATCATTCGTCAGGATATCTTACAAGATTGTCTATTTCATGGTTTATATGTACTGTTTTTTCGTTGCCACTCGAGAGTATACCAAGTGAAGCTTGCTGGAAGCTCGTCCTCTGGCTTGTTTGCTTTCCACTCGGAGTGCTGAATCAGCTTGTTGGTTTGCGGTTGGGTAGTTGAGGAGAAGCTCATTAGGGGTAATGTGGTACGTAACGGCCGCGACATTTACAAATTATCAAGCTATCAGCATACATTGATGTTACGATTTTAGCAAATGAGATGAACACCCTTGGTTGCCTTTTCTGTTTTCTCTCTCGTGATTGTGTAAAGTGCTCTGCCGTAGATCGAAGTATTTTCACGCGGAATAGAGCAAACACTAATTCAATCAAGCAACTTATGTCTACTACAGTGGGGTCCGAAATTTGCATCCCACAGACATTGACGCCACTCAATTTCTCGGCACGTTATTTGGGACGAATGCGAATGAGATCATTGGTATACAATCACGCTCTAAGAGTATATGCAGCTCATCTTTGGGGGAAAGGCATGATAGTCTCACTTACCTTGATTTTCGCCTTGTCAATATATATTGAAAGCGTGGCTGTAACGTGGGAAGTATAGAAAGCCCCAGAAGCTTGAGACATTGTTGGTACTTTAATATAAGTGCAGAGCCACGAAGGGCCTCACTGAAGCTAAATTCCAAGTCTCGATTCTGTTCTTCGCCTGCTGATAGATGAGCAATGATGTGTTCAACGCCGTGAGTTCATTGGCTACATAAGCACAGTGGGTTTCCGAGTAGTCTCGTTCACGATAGTAGGCCTCAGAAAAGGCAAGGATGCGAGACAGAGCATGGATACAGACGATAATCTGGTTGATTGATTTCAAAACAGCCTCGTTGTAGTTCGGCCTCTAGAATCATGAAGACGTCATTGTCATCGTGAACACTCGCTTACAGTACAATTGTGGAACGAGAGTTCATGCATATTTATTACAAACAAGTCCCCGTCTAGAAGTTATCACGGCTTTACCTAAGAGTGGACCTTTTCCAGTAATGTGATATACAACCTCTGAAGACTAAGGCACACTGAAAAATGGTGACGTAGAATTCGAAAACAGTTTGACCCCTAAGGATCTGATCTCCCGCCATAATCAATACATGGCTTTCTTATTCAGCTAAGTCGTAAATGCCATATGTTCATTAGTGGCCAACAAGTATCCAATTATCATAAGATATATTCTGCTTGTTTTGGGTACGGACTAAAAATCAAGTGTATGTTCATCAAGGATAAAAAGTTTTCTACTGTATCCTGGTCAAGAGGAATATCTCAATATGGTCGGAAAGCGGTTAAAAAGGTGAGGTTTGTGGAAGAAAAAGCTGGGGCTGGTAATATAAATTTGTTTATTAACTGAATTTCATGGAAGAGCAAGAGCGTGGTAGTTCGACGTAGAGTTAGTCTACTCAATTGATCATAAATGACGGCTTGATCTCAGACTAGAATATTCCCCAGAAATCTTCAACTTCAGACTGATAGTTGATGGCTTTCCGCTCTCCAGCATTCACCTCCAATAAAGATAACTCAAGGAATGGGGAGCAGTAGGACAGCGATAAATCCGAGTAAGCTCGAAGTCCATGCTATTCCAAATTTCGTATACACTACTCTGCAAGTCAGTAATCATTGTCAAGCAATTATGACGGTTGCTCATTTGCCGTTTGAAGGTTTTGTCTAACACGAGGCGAGAAATATCAATAAGTGCGGCCATCTTGAAATGTTCCTCACTATAGGCAAACAACTTGCCCTCGTCGTCTTCCAGTTGAGCTTGAGTGAAGCGCGGCATGTTGGATTTAGCGAGCAGGGTTTATTTGGGGCCGACTTCCACAGCGCGCTGGACCACTTGAACGCTTTGGTGGCATAAAGCGCTTTCTCTGTGTACAATATAACATCTCGACTTAGATTTTGGAAGCAGACACCAACATAAATATGATGTGCTGATGGGATTCCTCTAGTGACATAAAAAGTGAGTGGTGGTCTATTTTCCCAGAGAAAGTGGAGGGAGATAATTTCTTCGCCCTGGTTAGCCGGCTCGTAAACCAGAATGCTACTCACTTTTTAATTTCCAGGCTGATCAAGGCATTGATATCTCTAGGGTACCTACTACAACGCGAGGTCACTCGCCTTGGCTCGATCTGTCAGATGAAACCGAAAGTAGCTGGAGACAAATTGTTGAGGGCCCTGTTCTCAACTGCGATCGGCGCTCAAAAAATTGCTGCCCTTCAATGAATGCTTTCGATGGGAATTCCTGTAATTTGTTTCAATTCTCATACGCTAGTGCTCTTATAAAAAGCGTATTCCACGTGCTTGCGGGAGTCTTACATCACGGATATTTATCATCACATTCAAACCCCTCCTGGGCACATCGCTCTGGTAGAAAAGGATGCTGTCACACATAGGAAAGCTACTTCCTTTGGTGTTTTCGTTATCAGCATTGATATGCCTCGTCATCGTCTTTGTAGGATGCACTTCCACCTCATCTCCAAATGAATTGTATTTCTTAAGGGTAAGCCAACATCCCATAGACTCAACGGCTTATTAGCTTAGGACAGAATAACAGGTGAACTTGACCGATCTCCCAGAGCTTGGGAGCTTTCGTCTACGTCGCTCCCTCAGTATTGCCGGAGTGGATGCATCCGATGTCGCAAACACAGCCAGTAGTGAGGCGAACAGCGTTGTAAGCAGCGCTTCAACTGCCGTAATTTATGCCTCTAGTGCCGCAGAGACTGCAGTGAGTCAGGCCACTGCTAAGGTTCAATCATTATCCGACGAAATCAAGTCACATCTTCCAGGTTTCTACTCTGTGGGACTTTGGGGATATTGCCAAGGCCAGAAGGAAACAGTGTCCAACTGCTCACAGCCAAGTACCTCCTTCTCGTTCGACTTGTTGGCCATTTTTGGTTCAGTTTCCCCAGCTATTGAGGCGGTGCTACCAGACGACAATAACAAGGTCCTTGCCGGGTACCATGACGTTTCTCGATGGTCCATCTCAGCTTACATCTTGGGTATCGCTTCCACGTTTCTGGCTGTTGTCTTCGGCGTCACTGCAGTCTTTTACTCTTGGGGAAAATTATTGCTTATCATTTCTTCCTTGGTAGGTCCCTGGTAGATTGTTTCTAGACGTGATGAGCTGACCATTACTTAGTCTGCAACTATCTTTATCACCGGCGCATCCATCAGCGTTACTATAATCTACGGGCTGATTACAGGTGCTGTAAAAACTATCGGAGCGGATGTAAGCTTGGGGGTTCATTCGTTTACCGCAACCTGGCTAGCAGTAGCATTTTCCTTCGCGGCCTTTTTAACATGGCTGATCGAGATGTTTTGTTGCTGTATTTGATGTGCTAAATTTGAATATGGAATAGCACGAAGCGAGTAAAATATGGACCAAAAGCAAAGACAAACAACAGGAGATTATGCACAAGTAGTCATTCCTCAAATCTGCCAGATAAATGAGCGCTGTCTAGACCTAACTAGATACAGACCCGCTCAAAATCAGTTTCACCTATTTCTCCTCTTCAATATTTTCTTGAAGTCTATTCTGAACTACGCTAGTCAATCCTTGACTTAGCCCGTTGCTAGATCTTGAAATTCTTTGTAACAATAAACACACGACTAGTGGGTCTGTAATTAACCAGAATTAAGAATACAATTGTTACTCGATGGTGGGGCATATTGCTCAACTCAATATTCAATTATGTTGACCCTACGGAAAGGCAATTTTCACCATGGCATCTACCACATTATTTGGCGACTCAAGATCTCCTAATTTCCAGAGTTTGTTGAACGCACACAAACTCCATAAAGTCTAGCAAACAAGTTTTATCTTGAACGCAAAATCCCGATTTTAAGTAGGGCCCATGGTCAAAGTTGGGTTATCGTTTAGACCCGATGATACGGCTTAATGTTGAAGTATAGGGCTGAAGCAGAGCCCCAGGGATAAAGCCCTTAGTTCTGTGACAGATTTAGAAGAAATCATGAAAATATCAAGATACATAACGGAACCATTTACGTGTCTCAACGCCTCGTATTGCATGATTTATGCGCTCTCGGGGTCTTTAACATCCGGTGAAAAACGCATCACAGAGATACAACCTGATCGACAGGCTAAGGCCACTGTTGAATCTGCTACTGCGGACACCACCGGACGATACTGCGGAGGTAGCCAAATCACATTATGTCCCTCATTCACAATCCATATGCCATCAGCACTTATGAACCGGTGGTGCATGTTCGCTGACTTCTGACTTGACAGAGATTGTGTTAAAATAGCCCTCTTGGACCTCTATCTGTGTCTGTGGAATGCTACATGATCAAGTCTGCCGGCAAAATACGCTTGGAGGAGGAACGCCGGTTCCTACAAAACTCCAATAAATGGCTAGTGAAAGAGAACGAAAAGCTCCAGCAATGGTGCAATAACCAGGAGCTGCTGCTTTGGGATCGTCGTCAAGCCTTTGTTTCGGTACACCAGGGAGTTCTTGGAACATTGCAGAATGGTGATGGACGCTGAACTTGTATGTTTTACGTTGAACTAGATGGGCGGACAATGAACGGATAGGAAGGGATGGTTGAACGGGGTGGGTCTTGGGTGGGGCATTTCCCAGGCACACGGTCAATAAATGGGTAGTTCACTTTGAACGAACGTCATAATTCGATCATGTCTGCATCAATCTAGAGACCAGTCATGCACATACAAGGGATTTTGGTCGAATATACCGACTTTCAATTCCTAATTCTTTTTTGCTTTTCTCCCCTCGTGTGGTGACGCCGGCGAAATGCCTGTCAGGCATTCTGGTATATATACAGACTTTAAATCACCAATGCTGTCTTCACTCTCCGATTTATCTTTTCTTCACAAACCGACTTTGTTAAGTTTGGCACGTGCGGCGCCCGAAGAATGGGACACCTTGATATAATGGGTAAGTTGTATGATCTTCAATGACTAGTGTTGGCGCTGACAGCCAATCTCTTCAGACCACGATTTGGATCTGGACCTTGATTCAATCTGGAGAGAATTTCCCAATATGCCGACCCCACCACCTTGTCTCGCAGCCAACCACCACAGTCTCCGTTTAGTCCAACCTAATAGCATGCCAAAGCATGCAAGATACGGGGCCGGGAGGCCTGCCTTCATCGAATGCCTATTCTATCCTAGCTATGAGAGCAGGTGCTCCTTCAGCTGGACCGGACCGGATCCTCTATCCCCTGACACCTGCGCCGATGATATATTCCTCTACGTGTCGGCATTCTTCCTTTTTGAGCTCGTGGACTGGATAGAAATTCGGCTCAGCAAACTCAGCATAGGAAACAAAGAGGTCGTGGAAGAGTACCCGTTCTTTCTTCCACGGGTTGAATCGATGCTGGGGAATCTACCCAGAACGCGTGGTCAGATACATGATATCGTTTCGCGGGGTAACCACGTGGAAAGCGTTGGAGAAATCCGGTTTCAACTGTCTATGTGGCCACGGACTGAGAGTCCAGAGAAATCTGCTATGCGGGGTACGATCCCTCTATCTTACATCCACCCTTCCATGCAAGTATCATCGCTTGATCCACAGCTTTTTGTGCAAAATATTGTAGGAAACTGGGGGCCGTGAGCGCTATTGCGTTAGATGAGCTCTTATTGGCTTAGACAATTAATACGGCTTTTGCCACTTGCATCCAGGTAGTTCGCCTCTTGTCCAACATCAGGTTTGTAGCTGAGGTGTCCCAAGCCTCTCCAGTTACCTTTTGAAATCTATCAAGCCTGATACGCCACCATCGGGATTACCATGGCACCATTCAATTATGAGCAAAGTATTAATAGCCTTGAGCGGCGCATTTCAAGTGCTCGATTACTTGCTAAAGAAAGGCAGTTAAAGGCGCCGGTATTTTATGTCCGCTTACCTAAGGGTGACTTCTTCCTACGAATCCACTCGGTGCTAATTAGCGGAGCGATTCTCTCAATTTATGGGTTCATTAGTCCTAATCTTGCTCTGGTCAAGTGCTTTTGAAAAACAAGACATTTTGATTTTTGCCATGCCCAGCGCCACACATCACGTCCAATCCAATAGATCAACCAGGATGCTAGGATTGAGGCAACACAAGTGGCATATAAGTTAGGGAGAGAAGTCTCAGCAACCCCTCGATATAAGTCCGACCCGATAGGGGGCATTCTGCTTGATTACTGGCAGATTGTGAAGAGAAAGGAGAACGAGGCTACTTATAGAGCAGGCTGAGCATATCATTGTTTATATTTCTTTTCTGAGGCCAGCAATAAAAGTTATTATCTGCAGTTCTAGAGGTCACAAGTCGGCTCTATCTCCAACCGGCCATTTTCTTGCTGGCTCAAGCACAGCAATGTACCGACGAACGCCCGCACAACCAGTCGGTGATATCAGTTCCCTCATTTAAGTAATCCTTCGATATATTTCTTGCGCCATTGCGTGCAGTACCTTTCACCTAGCCAACAACCAGACCCGAATCTACTAATATTGGTCCTAAAAGCTGGTTCTCTGGATAACTCAGAGTACGATCGAAACATAAACGGAGGAAAATAGCAACTCCGGTATGTCGAGAAGGCGTTCGACTCTGCTTCAACTCTGCTTGGTAGCGGATTGCTCCGGGCGATCTTGCCTTTCCTTCGCCAGCTGGTACTCTAGTTCTCTATTCTTGAACTCTAGATCGCAAGCTTCTTGATGAGCTATCTTGATGCGCTCAACGAGCCATCGATTTTGCTTCTCCAATCCAGCTTTGTCCGTCGCTTGTTTGCGTAAAATGGCGTCGCAATTTCGTAGCATAACGATTGCCTCGTCCTGTTGATGTTGCATTTTTGACATTTCAGCGTATATACTTGTAAAAATTCGCTCAAGTCTTTGTGCCGGGTGTTGTGTGCCTGTGTCGATGTTAGTTTGCAACTCGCATTTTTTTCTGTTCCAGACTGACCTCGATGGATGCTGGAAAAGGGTAAAGGGCTCGGGCGATGCGACGCCAGTTGTCTTCTCTGTGGAGGCATCTCGGAAGTTTGTTTGAAAGGATTGACTGCCACAAGTTTTCGAGTCCAATGCCTCTTTAAAACATAATCCCAGAAACTGTTTATGTGATGCTGGGGTCATCACCGAAATGAGATCGTCCACTTAGTATAGCATCACAGGCTCCTAGGATCGTGAGGACGTACTCCTAGGAGCGATGGGGTTCCCAGGACATGGTGTGAGGGTCTCACGTATCCGTAAATGAGTAATCAATATTAAAGAAGGCTATAGTTGACTCTAGATACAAGACGTAGCGCGAGGAAGCAAAAGAAAGGTAGCTTCCTCGCATTCAGGGGCACCCATATACACCATGTGGGTCCCGCAGATCATTTCTCCAAACATCCTGTATACTTCATGTATATCCCTGACAGGTATACACGAAGCACACAGGTAGGACCTTTTCCTAAATTGTCAATTGTAATGACGATTCCATCGGTTTATCTGATCTACTTCCCGGTTCCCAGGAGCCTATAAGCATGTAAAAATCGAGACAAGACCCATCGCGCGTTTTATTTGAAATTCCCGCGCACGAGTACGTCCTAGGAGTGATACACATCATGAGCAGATTCACAACCGTTTCCAACTTTATATACATCTATGAGAGACTCAGAAACAATGATACCCACCCCAGGACCATATGGCTCCTAGGAGCCGAGACTATAACAGTTTCGCTAACATTTTTGAGCTTTCCGTAGGCTTGCTAAGCAATCAGAGTTAAAAGTTGGAATACTTATTGCTGGTATTCCCTCGCTCGTCCTCCGTTACTCAATCCACTTCCACCTTACGTCTAAACATGATGAAGTGCGAGCTACATGAGCATGAGAAGCGGAAGCGTATTATCCTTGAGCGGGTTGCAAAGTTTGTGTTCTAGCTTGGCTGTGAGGCTTAACGAGATACTGAAAGCTAATTTGAAATAAAATAGACTTTTTCTCAATCCAGATCACAGCGACTTGACGATTTTCTGCGGCAAGGAGGTTTTTCCTGTGCATAAAATTCTCGTTCAGCCTGTCCTGAGCCAGCTGCGCAATATACAGGTAACGCATGAAACATTCCATCCTGGATTGCCTAGCCTCTTTCCAGCTAAGCAAAGTATGATCCCTAGAAAACACCCGAAGAAAGCCCCCTCTCCAGCTTTGATCCATTTGTGGTGCGCAAAGCTTTGGAGTTCATTTACAAAGGCCAATATTCGTCCGAGTCTGTGTCAATGGACGATTATACCGATGCCCATGATTTGAACGGTTCTGGCCGCAACCCGAGGAAGCGGAAGCGCCTTCCACTACCTTTAGGCTCATCTACCGAAATACATTGGACCAATTTCCATCCATCCATATTACACTTGAGAGTGTATGCAGCAGCTGTGGAGATATCTTTCCACCGACTCAAAGATCACGCAATGAGAGCAGTGATTGCTTCTATGGGAGCGCTTTTCGACCACGATCAGTTTGCAGCATTCATTCAGGAGCTCTATGCGCAAGATACCTATCGCTCACTAAGAGCCCCTGCGATTGATGTTATCACAGCCAATCTTCAGACATTCAAAGCGAATGACTATACTCTCGTTGATGATGAGCTTCTTGCCAACGTCCCTGACTTTCGAGATCATTTGTTGGCGACACTCATGGAAATCAATTGCCGCAAGAAGTCCACTATCAGTCAGTTGAGTGCGGGTGGAGCATGTGATTGCTTCTTTGCGAGGGCGACTCCACATAAGGTTCACCCAAAAGATGCTTGTAGTGTCTTTATCAACCAAAATTTCATTCTGAGTTCAATTGAAGAGTAAGACCCGACTGCAATGCTCTTTGATGTGCTCGCTTACGCAAACTAGACAATTCCTGAATTCGAGTTACAGCGACGTAACCCTTGTTTGTGGTGAGCACGAGTTCCCTGCACACAGGGCTATTTTATGCTCTTCTTCAAAATATTTCCTTGATGTTTGCAATGGTAATCTCAAGGTAAGGGGTGGAGTGATGACAGCTTGTGAGGTTCTTGCGCATTCACTAATCTGACACGCCCTTTGTTCGTTTAGGAGGCTTCGGAGAGTTCCGGAAAGATTCAGCTGGACGATCACGACCCCCTTTTCGTGAAAAACGCATTGGAGTTTTTGTACAAAGGCAGATACACAGAAATATCCGTCGGCCTCTTACACCCAACAAAGAGCATACCTTTTTTTCATGCACGCATGTTTGCAGTGGCCGATTATCTCGATATTGAAGAATTGATGTTAATGGCCATCGATTTGACCTGCCGCACTCTCGTGGAGAACCTCGAACAGGATGTATTTGTCTCATTGGTCCGCAAGGCTTATACCCAAAGGGTCAACTCAACTGAATTGAGGTTAGTTTTAGTCGAAAACCTGTTCGAGTCTATCATCCGGTCTCCACTCTGGGACTGGGGCTGGATCGAGGACCTCTATGATGAACCGCATTTTGGCAGAGACCTGCTGTTCTTCAGTCCAGTTAGAAGAGAATTGGAGGGCATCGGAAAAATGTATCTGGGCGACGAAGCAGTCAAAAAATGCGATGAGAGGTTGGCAAGAATTAATGGGCTTGAAGCACATACAAAATGCCAGAATTAGTGAAAGAAGATTGCGTAGTTTTCACTATCATTTCATTGGCCGGTACGAATTGCACCTGACTTTAAATTATTACTTAGTACTGATCAGACAATACAAAACATGATGAAACACTGAATCTTGACCTTAACAGAATGTAATCAAAACCAGAACCAACGGGAAGTTACATAAATGATTTCACATACATACACACAGAAATGTACTCAGCCCTAAACTATGTTTTTGCTCGGCGATGGAGCCAAGTTACAGCACATTTTTCGAACTGTTGCAAATTAGTATCCCCCCAAAAAGTGACAGCCGCGGTGACCCATGTATCTATCTCTCCTTCTTGCTTTCCAGTAGTACCGAGTCCGTAGTGAAACTGATTTCGAGCGCGTCTGTAACGGTACAAGCCGAGCACCCACAATGCGCCAGAAGACCATCGAAAGTATTAAGGATACTATGGATCTCTTTGCCAGTTCCTGAGAAGACAGAAAGTTATCTCAGGTCCATGGGATATCCACTGGCGTTCCTCGATCCCTCATGCCCGCCCCTTGGGAATCATTTGTTAGTACCAAGGAACCCTCATGCTCCCGGTATTCGTGCTTGCTGAGGAGGCGAGGGATAGACTTTTTTTTATCGATTAGAATTTTCCCGGAAAGTGACCCACTGATCGCCCGGGCGACAGAAAGAGGTAGGCTGACCAATCGTCGTCCACCTTTTCAAGGTCAGGACGATGACAGGTAGCATTTTGAAGGCAATTTTTCTGCAAGAAGAGTTGGTATAAAGCTCTGTCTCAGTATGCTCCCATTACGCCCCTGTAAGGGACGTACAATGTTGCCTTACATAATCCAACATTCCAACGAGAAAGATAAGATGTGTGCCGAGGAATGTGATATTCTTAGCTATATATAACTGTGTATGATCACGACTGTGTATGATCACGCTCGTGAATCTTGTAAAACAAATAAACCATGACGATCAAGCAGGAAGCCCAAGTGGTGCTAGCGGACCCTGCTCTGCTTGAAAAAATTGACAAATTGTTCGCTTGCAATGTGGGAGAACACATCAATTTACCGCAATTGGTCGTTGTCGGAGATCAATCCACCGGAAAGAGCTCCGTCTTAGAGGGCCTGACAAAATTAAATCAGGCTGCTTGAGCTAGATGATGTTATTTGGGGTTAATAATGTAAAGGACAATTTGTTAAGCTTTAGGTAACCCAGTAGCGGCCAGGTTTGAAATCTTGGTTTCTTTATACTAACTCAAGATTGTTTCTATACCTTACCCAATTCTAAAAATAACACTAGCAAGAGGTCTTAAACTCTATCAGGAGGTCTTAAGGTCTATTTTTTTTAGGGCAATACAGTAGCTTTTGATCCAAATGATGTCTTGTATCTTTTACATAGACCAGCTTATCGTGAAGGCAGAAATTTGAGGCATTTATGCAGGGGCATTGAAAATAAGGCGTACAGTGCGGCTGTTTTAACCTTAGGGTGTTCCAGCAAGTTTCGATTGATGGTAAAAAAAGGCATGTTTTGATCTGAAGAACCAGACTTACTTTTCTTTTTCTGCTGGGAAGCTTGATCGTGCCCATCATCTTTGCCATCAACGCCCGCCGAAACCCGGGAACTTAATCAAAGACTACCACGATCACGCAAGCCCTTTGCCTATAAATACCTCAACCCGACGTCGGGTCTTCTGGCAATGCCTAAACAAATTACCGTTGCCGTTCCTATCAATGAAGGCAGTTTTTGTATCGCCCACAGAGCCTATTCTTGGCGAGGGATTCAACTATGCAGGTATGTCTCTTTACCCTCTTAAGAGCATGATTCTACATACGTGACACATGAATCAGTACTTCGAGAACTGACTCGGAAATGATCGCGGGCGACTCTGATTAGAGTAGAGACAAGCGCTAACCGCTTAGGGCTAGTATGTATACCTACCTGATTTTCTGGAAGAAAGTATTTTCCGAAACCCGGGATTCACTGGCAGAAAGCTGATCGGACCAGATCGTCAGCCGGGCTCTGACGCACTTACGTTAAAGCATGACTTGCCCTTTCCAACAAATCGATGGCCGACCACAGCTCTCCAAATTACAAAGATCTTTACCTTAGGGCAGAAGAAGGACGGAAGCAGGAAGCAGAAGGGAGACGGCAGGAAGCAGAAAGGAGGCGACAAGCAGAGGAAAGCAACCAACAGACCTCTTTCACAGAGCTCTTACAGAACTGCCATGACCTTCTCTCCCGCCAGTTGCGAGTCGAGACACCATCTCGCTCAACCACTGGAAAATACCCCTTCCCACTGGAAAATACTGCCCAACTCGATTGGAACATTGGGCCGACTGCCCAGAGCAGCTGCTAAGGGTCTACAAGTCTGTCTGCCAACATCTACAGTCGGAGCTAGGGCAGGCGCCACGCTTATTTTCGTCTCTATCAGAGTTAGAAGGACTTGGCCGTCGATTTGCCCGCAAGCCTCTCAGTAGTGAGCAAGATCTCGAGGCCTATGAGCGGTTTGGGGTGGAAGAACACGTCCATGATATAATAGCCGAATGATGCAAACTCCCAGCGGCATGTGACGAGTTCGGCCTCGGTGATGGAATTTAGTTTAGCAATCACACAAATTCTTTGAGCAAGAATGAAACCTTTGAAGCGAATACAAGCCAGCTATCAAACACGCCTCACCCGCGACCAGACCAGTTCTGCATTCATCGTGTCGACGGCAACACGACCACGGTGCTAATGACCGTCGAGTAAAAGCCGTAACGGTACATTACATTCAATAAATACCTGCTGGATATCTACATACGTCCAAGTGTGGCGGTGCAACCATGTAATGGTAATCTAACAGTTTTTTACACTGTGACAAACTGGCTGTAATCGATTTTCCTCAGAACACGTTGCATTCACCACTCGCCACCGTCCTAGATCTGCTCAACTTCAAATCTAGCACAAACGACGACTTTCTTCACGACTAAAAACATCGATGGATATGGTACAAATCCGCACCAGCATAAAACTCGCTAATTTATCCTATTCTGAACAATCGGGTGATAGTTATGAAGCTGACCAACTATTATTTTACAACGGGTTGTTGATTATGACAGTACTCACGCCTTATTTTCTTCACTTGTCATGTGAAATAATAAGAACAAGTATTGTTTTCCTAAGTCAATGTATGATCTTCATGATCTGCAAACCGTTCTATCTGACTGAGAAAGTATTTAAAATAGCTAGAGGCACTTTCCTTATGAAGGATTGCCCTGGCCTCGGACGAGGATGCTAGTTGTAAAGGAAAGGCAAAGAGCGAAGTGATTCTTAATGATGAGTTTACCAACATTTAGAAGAAAATCGGATAATGTTCAGTCAGAAAAAGGTGTGTTCTGATATATGTCCCCACCGGACACAAGACTAGCTGGTTTCCTGCGCTGGTCCGCAAGACGTTCCATCGACCAGCCCATTATCAAATCCACAATTTCGTCAATCTGAGCTGCTGTGTTGTCTGCATGCATCACCAACCGGACTCGCTCCTTTTCTCGAGGCACGATAGGGAAGAACACCGGATTCACCTGATAACCAGCGTCCTGTAATTTCTGAGCAAGGCTCGCTGCTTGTCCAAGATCCGTAATTAGTGGGATAATTGGGACAAGGTATGGACCAGTATCCCAGGTTTTCTCCGTAGGGAGGCTCAGGATCCCGCCGAACACACATTTTGCCCATTTTGAATGACAAGTGAGCTTCTCATAAAAACGGCGAATATTATTCTGCAGACGAGTGCGGCGCTAGTCATTCATTAGTGGAAATCTCCCAAGCCTATCTCCACCCATTGCCATGGAAACTCACCTCCTCGCCTTCTTTGCTGGCCAGAATTCTGTACCCTCCTTTCACGGCCGCCAGCGATGGAAATGCAGGTGCGGTAGAGAAGATCAGGCCCCTCGCGTAATTGATTAAATAAGAACGGATGGCGGGATTGGCAAGTACAGCAGCTGCCAATGGGTCAGAAAATTAAGTTTTAAATATTGAATGCATTCACAGAGTTTTTTCGACACCGACGGGCTTACCTCCTGTTGAGCCGAGTCCTTTTCCACACGTGTGCAGTCGGATGGGAAATTCCTTCTCGAGACCGTAGTGGCAAATGTAGCCTGATCCATTTTCGCCAATCACGCCATTAGAATGGGCCTCATCAATCGAGAAAACCGCATTACCATGGGGCAGGATCTCTTTCGTCAGCTTCAGCATTTCATGCACAGGTGCCATGTCGGCATCCATGCTGTAAATCGATTCGAGAGCTATGAACACCATTTGTTCTCCGTTTGCCACTGCTGGGTCTGTCTGGCATATATTCAATAGGCACTCTCGGAGGGATGCACAGCTATTATGAGAAAACATCCGACTCATTGCTCTTCCCTGACGCATCCCATCATGAATACTAGCGTGGATATACTCGTCGTAAACTACAACATCACCAGGCTGGGGAATCGTCGACCAGATGGCTACATTGGCCTCATATCCAGACGGGAAAAAGAGCGCAGATTCTGCTCGGTGAAATTGAGCCATGTGTTCCTCCAGGTCCAGAAGGTACGGGGTAGTCCCCTCAAAGATCCGCGTGGATCGACTACCAATTTCAAAATCAGGATGTTGGGCAAGTTCATCAAGAAAGGCTTGGCGCAGTGCCCCTGAGGAGGCAAGGGAAAGAGTGTCGTTGGAGCCAAAATCTACCATCTGACCAGTCCTCTGTGGATTTGCCGGCTCGATTAATCTTCCCTTCTGGTGACGATTCTCTAGAGCCGCCTGGCACTTCTTCGTCAGGGCATGTCCAGAGTGCCCCGATGTCCGATGAAAAGAGCAATGTACTGTATTTGAGGTTCCCAGGCTTTTTTGTGACACCGAACATAGGGTGGCCCGATGGAGTGATAGCACGGTCTTGAGGAGAGCGGATAAAGGGCGATTGACGGACATGTCGGCAATATGAGATGGTGTCAGAGCAGTTCGGCCTTGAATTTATTCAGGATATAATTCACATAACCAGCAGCAGATACTGTATTATTCATTTATATGTGATTCAGAAAGCCCCTATTATCCGCTTTCTCCACGAAGTTTAGTCCTAAAGGCATACAGAAATCGGTTGTCATACTGGAGCCAGCATGGAGTATGCTGCTCCATTCGGGAATATTTGATATGTCATCGGTTATCTTAAATCCTTGGAAAGTACCCTGTTAATGCCATCATGTGAATTAATCTTAGTTTGGAGAGAAGGCCCATGAGGCACACCTTCATCATATCACAGTAAGCCACGGACAGAAGATATCATGTGAAACGATCCATGATAATCATGTCGCATGGATGCTGAAGAATGCAGGTTTTCATTCGCGGAATATTGTCCCCTTCTGCAGCGGAAAGATGTGTATGCATGGTGAACTACCCAATATAGGCCCAAAGCAGACTACCGACACAGTGGAACGGGCTATGCGCACGACTTTGCCAAAGAAACCAGGACTATCAAGAGATACAATATTTTATGATGTCAGACGAGCTTGAAATGGATAAGATAAGCAAGCGATATCGTGGATGTTGTAATGCAACGTGTCCAACGGAGCAATGACATCTACGGAGGAATAGCAGGCTGCCACTCAGGATTTACAGAACCCCGATCGACCTATATCAGGTATGAATGACACCTTTTCAATCCTTTTTCTAATGGATAGGATGTAAACAAGAGCAGACTCGTACTAGATGTGTTGAACAGCCGCAGACTGACGCTCAGAGAAGCACGGTCGTGGAATTACAAAGTTGGAGTTCTCTCCCACATTAAACAGCTTAACCTCTTCAGTTTAGTCGGAGCATCAAGATAGGAAATGAAAGCAGAGAAGGGAGTGGAAATCGGTTTACGAACGATGATTATACCAACTTCAGATGCTCTTGCATATGCACATGTCCAATTCTGTGAACTCACCCCACTTGCTAGGTTTTTCAGATTGTTCATCTAGCTCCCTTAGTCTACCCGCCAATTATATGTATGTTGGAATTATATTCCCAGCGGACAAAGCGTAGCGTCTTTTACTTTGTTTGATTCACAAATGTTAAATGTCTGTTATTTCAGGTCATATGTGGATTTCCTGCGAGTTCTGACTGCCGATCCTTGTACTTGGAGGTGAATAAAAAGAAATGCACTGCGCACGAACACTACGCTCGAAGCCTAGGCGCCTGTTGCACGTCATCATAATCATCAAATTGTACCTTAAGGTTTTCTTACGAGTTGCCACGATTATTGACTGTGTCATCTTTGTGTTATACCTGTTCACAATAAGTTCTTCCAACAAATGATCAATCTTTTCCACGGAATATGCCCTTGGTGCTTTGCAAAAACAAGAAATACTGCGGGCAATATCGCTTTTTATATGATATCATCAACGTTATGCTGCTGTACAGAACTTCATATCATCATATATGCCGCGTGCTGAAGAAACCTTTAAAAAAGGCGGCATTCTGTCAGTTCTGGTTTCATTATTCAAATTCCTATTTGCACTTTCACCATGTGCTAACACCAGAATACCAGAACACCAGAACAACCAATCCTGATCCAAACTTACCGTTGCTCGAGTTACCATGGAAGATATCATTCTTACCCACGCTCAGCGTACCCCCAACGCCCTGGCCGTTCTCGACGAATCCAAGTCATTGACTTACGCTGAGCTTGTCAGTGAATCAAGCTACCTAGCGCACTCACTTCTTGAAAACAATACCAAGTCCCCCGTAGAAGAGCCTATCGGAATTTTACTCGGCCCTGGTATCGAACAAGTCGTGGCTCAGCTCGCAGTACGCTTTGCCAGTGGAACATGCGTTCCAATGGAGCCTTCGCCCTCTTTACCAGAGGAGCGTATGTTTGATATGCTTCAGGATGTCGAAGTTGAACGCTTGATCGTTGACGTCAACAATACCACCGAGATATGGCGTCAATCGCTGATTGATTCGGGATTCAAGCTGATCCCCATCTCTCTTGGTTCGGACGGACCATCGGTGGCTGTGGAAGAGCTCCTGCAGCAGGACCCCCCTCCAGACCGGAGTCACATCCTTTTTACTTCAGGCTCGACGGGCAAGCCAAAAGCAGTGCAGATCCGAGCATCGGGGATTATGCACCTGGCAACCCGGACACCTATGACTCCACTGGAACAGACTGACCGGGTTACCGAGTTCAACAATCCTGGCTTTGATCTCAGTTTGTTTGAAATATGGGCAACTCTCATCGCCGGTGCTACGATCGTGACTGTTCCCCGACATATCGCGACAGACCCGAAAGCCTTCCACCGTTTTCTGAGAGATAACCACATAACTGTTACTATTCTGATGGCCGCATTATTTGAAGTCACGGCGTTCGCATCCCCGGATACTTACCGGTCTCTCCGTCATGTGCTTACTGCTGGTGATGTAGCAAATGTGCAAGCAATGAGGAGAGTTCTAGAGAGTGACGGCCCCCCACAACATCTGTGGAATACTTACGGCCCAACGGAGTGTACTACTCTGGCCACTATGTATGAAGTAACCGCGCCAGAGACAAGAGGAGATCGAATCAGCATTGGCCGAGCTGTGGGCGACATGGAGGTCTACCTACTTGAGGAGGATCGTGCCATCTACGAGCCAGGAAAGCAGGGCGAAATCTGCATTGCAGGACCGCAGCAGTCGCTCGGATATTGGAAGCGAGAGAAAGAAAACATGACATCCTTCGTCGATTTTCCTCGAGAACATCTGATCAACCCGCGGTCCTCAAAGGGGCTGGATAAGGATCAGAGCGGCACTGTACGACTTTATCGAACAGGTGACCTAGCCGAATGGCGATCTGACTCCGGTATTCTTGACTTCATCGGCCGCAAGGATAATCAGGTCAAACACAATGGGTTTAGGATTGAGTTGGGCGAAATCGAGCGCATTATCCAGTTGGTTGATGGGATCAAAGGTGCCGCTGTCATTCAGCAGCCGCCTCTCTCTACAAAGGGCGCAGAGGCACTGGTAGCTTTTGTTGTGGTAGATGGTACATCGCCTTCCCCAAGCGAAGAGGACCTTTTTGGCTTGATGAGAGAACGGCTGTCAGCCTACATGGTCCCAAACACTCTGGAATTCGTCAGCAAGCTCCCACTCACCGCGACAGGTAAAGTGAACTACAAACAGCTGCTTCAGCAACAGCTTCAGTCACTCAAAGAAGAGACCGGCAACCAATCCCACACTGCTACAAGCAAGTTGAATCCGAAAGAATGGGGGTCAGATGAGAATGAACGTATCAAGGCAGAGATTCGGAAGATCTGGACTGAAATGTTAAACAAGCCACACATCCAAGACGAAGATGACTTCTTTGCCCTCGGCGGAACCTCACTCCAGGCCGCGGCGCTGATCGGCCACATCCAAAGAATTTTAGACTGTATTATTACGATGGAAAAGCTCAACCGGAACTCCCGACTCTCAGACCTGTGTGATGTGATTACTTCCAAAACCGAAGCCGCAGAAAGTCACAGGCGTCAGAACGCCCCCGACGACAGCAAAGTCTGGATTGGCGATATCGACCTCGTTGATGACATTGAAATGGTGCCGCAGTGGGATGCTCCAGATGAAGGAAGGGTGTTACTTACGGGGGCCACAGGCTTTGTGGGCGGACGTGTCTTGCACGATCTAATGATCCGTCCCACGGTCAAGCAGATCGCATGCTTGGTTCGTGGTCAAGAAGGAGTGTCTGCAGCGATGCGTGTGCAACGTTCTCTTGAGAAATATGACTTGTGGCCTGACTCAGTAGAGGCGCGGGAGAAGTTGATGTTTGTTGAAGGTGATTTCTCTGACCGGACCCTTGGTGTTGGGAAGGAGAAGTTCGATTGGTTTGCGAACTGGACGTCCGTTATCTTTCATCTCGGAGCAAAGATCAACTTCTGCGAATCATATCGCGAACACCGTTCATCCAACGTCCTCGGTACCTGCAATATGCTCCGGCTGGCTGCCGCTGGTCGCCGGAAGGGGTTCCACTATATGTCCACAATCGATGTATGGGGTACAACGGGGTATACGCTTGGAACGGAAGCCGTGGAAGAAGACGGGCCGCTGCTTCCCCATGTTCAGGGTGTCCGCTTTGATTTAGGCTACTCGCAAAGCCAGTGGACCGCAGAGTCTATGGTGCGACGCATGCGAGACCGCGGATTACCAATTATAATTTACAGACCTGGATTTGTGATCGGAGACCCAGATACAGGTTGTAGTAATCCATCAGACTTTATGTCACGACTTCTGGTAGGATGCATTCAGATGGGGACGTGGCCTAGCCTGGTTCAACGACTGGAATATGTGACGCTTGACTATGTGGTCAACGCGATGCTTCATATCGCTGCGGATAAAGCTAATCTCGGTCGTTCGTATTGCCTTGTTTCGCCAGATCAAGCTCATTCAGTCACGGTTGAAGATACCTGTCGAGTGCTCAACGATGCTGGGTATCCGGTGCGCCTAGTAGACTATGATGACTGGGTGGCGCAGGTTGCTGAAGAGCAAGAGCCAGATGGACCATTGGCACCGCTGATGCCAATGTTCCGGGAGCCAGTTCGGGGGCCACTCACACGCTGGACAGCCAGCCAATATACCCCGTGGTATCGAGCGGATCAAGCTGTCGAGGCTCTGCGAGGTCGACCGGATATTGCATATCGTTCACTAGATGGGAATATGGTACGGCAGTTTGTCAAGTTTTGGAATCGAAAGGGTTTCTACAACGTACCTGTCATGGATTGATCATATATGTTGAGATTACCCTAGCTGGATTTCAATTCCACAGGCATCTTCACTTTTGTTATCTTTCACTCCCATTTCAGATTTTATTTAGTTATCTCTTACTTCTGCTTTAGAATTGCTTCGATCAATGAAAGCTTTTAGTTAAAGAGCCTTTGCTACCGCGAGACATAGCAGAGATATAAGTTTGCAGCACGTATGAATATACGATCCTTTTGAGGCAGTTTGAGTCATCCCCGGGGGTTTGGGAAGTCTGGTATTCTCCACCTATCTCCTGGTCTACCTCATATACTTCAGCAGTCCCTCAGACCTAAGGTCTTCACCGCATCTTACCACAGGTATGAATGAAGCAGTGTATGATGTACCTTTGTGGTTAACAAGTGCCGCTGGTCCTGATAAACAACCAGAGATCTCCTTGGGTTGTTCACCTTTGATAAGTTGATACTTCAGACTAAAGTGTGTAGGATGGGATAATCCTCCGATGCGGAAAAGAAAACCCTCGTATTTCAAATGTTCCAGCAGGCATGTCACCTCAAGAGACCGCTTTCGGGCGAGTGACGCGGATTATCCCCCCCAGGGAATCAAAAGCTCGACAATGCTCATCGGGTGGCACAAGCAGCCTATCAGGTACGCGATCTCACCCCCAACGCACCGCCTACAGCACTATCCTCGGCAATCTTCGAGAACTGCATGTGCTTTCTACCCCCTTACAACAGGCACAGGCAACTCTTGCCCAGGCTGGTGGCGAAGTGACAGCGAGATCTCCCCACTGAAGAATCTGATCAACTGCGCTCATGACTGGCTCTTCCAAACATTCGTCATTTTTAAAATTCGACTTATCAAGAAGATGACGCAGCATATCTTCTGACCCTAGAGCGAAACTATGCCGAGAGGATCATATAATTGAATGTGAAAGTCGAATCTGGCTAAGATTGCGCAGCCGGGGCGACTATTTTATTCAATCCAATTATTGAGACGAGTAGAGCCTGTTTGACATAAATTCTCCACATTGGATAGGCTAGGAAGAGTCTGGGCTGTGACAGCAGCCAAATGCTCTAACCAATAGCACGATGCATAAACAAGGAATTCGTCAAACCCACGATCAGATGGATCAAAGTGAGTCATGCCTTCTTCCCACTTTTCCCACGAGCAATCGAGGGTATACTCGTCAGAATCATGGTTATCATCGAATAAATTGGTATTCTGGGGAAGCTCTGAAAATGCCACTTTTTCATCCGAGAACAAATTTATATTTCCAATATCAGTTAAGAGAAAGTATCTCATGCAAATATCCAACATAAATGCCTCCACGCCCTCAAAGCGTGAATCAAAGACCTTCTGATCAGGCTTTGTTAATGTCGACTCCTGCGGATGAGGAAACAATGTCCATTTTTCCATGTTGAACGCTTTTATCGACTGGTGATTGAGGCTGACTTGACGCTTCTTGACCTTACAGGGGTTAAAGTGAATAACGAAGGGACGTATCATATTCATGACCCTTTCATGGTCCACTAGTTCAGCAAGAGCGTCCAAGGTGGTGGTCTATTGAGCTACGCTAACGGTAAGTGCCCACAAGAGATATATCACTTATTTTGACTAGGTGACTGCTTTCCTACCAACCAACACAAAAATGGATGTGGACCTAAAATAAAGAACCCAATTGGCTAGGTAGATGAAACCGCACAACTCAGACTTTGTTTTTATTTATCTTTCTGTATATTCTGTCAATTTGAACCGTGTTAACCAGGCAGCTTCGGCACTCTGCTCGTACGGTACACCCCTCCTTGGCATTTACAATGATGAAAATGGCTCCTAAAATAGTAAGATCCCAGGAATAAAAGTGACTGGTGCAACACGGTCTACTGTCATTTCGAGGGTGGTCAATTAATCAATTGACTCACTTATTCGACAAGAAAATCTTTACTGGGTAAAAATTACAAGCCAAATAACCTCATTTTTCAGTAGGGTAGGATCCCCACGGGGAAGGCGAATTTCCTCAAGGATATCGTGAGTGTCCGAAACAAGACCTTCAACCAACGAATTATCCGCAATTCTTTTAAAGAGCGTGGTATATACCCTCCAAATGGCGATGCCATTATTCAAAAACTTCAAGATGCACTTCCACCGATACCAGATCTCTTCGCGCCCGATCTTCGTGCATACGGTGAATCAACACCTCCCCCGAATATATCTTCTTCCAGCGTGGAAAACACCCCTCCAAAGAGTGCCCAAGACCTCGAGAAGAATCAATACAGAGGGTCCCACACCGAAGCTCCAACGAGGCCTACAACGTGCGTTCTACCATCATAAACGTACGGCGGAAGAGCTTGCGATAATGAGCGATACAATTAGTCGAATGAGGGAGATACAGGCCCCTCGGAAGCGACAAATCACCAAAAGAGAGATTCCTAAGATCGGAGACTCTGGTATACTCAGTACAAAAGATGCCAATCGATCAATGAAGACCAGGAGAGAGAAAGAAGCTATACAAGAGATGAAGATGTTGGATAAACAGTGGACAAAATTGTACGGCCGACCGCCACCCAAGTCGCCTACTGGGGAGAGTTTTATTTTGTCAGATAGTGTGGTGGCTATGCAGCAGGGAGGGGAGTCTTTTTGGATAGATACTCAGGGTGAAAAGCAGAAATTAATGTGAATGGCTTCAGAATTGGGCTTACGGTGTGGTGCACCCCCATCCCGAAGGCGGTGGGGGGGGCACTGGAAGGCACAGATATACTCTCATTATTGTGATCGGTAACAGGCCAGTCTATCAAGTTAGTATTGAAGCCTTCGCCCAGCGGTCGCAGGTCCTGGGTTTTTTTGGAACTTGCGTCTTTGTACATTTTGTATGATCCTAACGGTAACAGCACATGGAAAAGTAGGAAGGGGTTTTGAGGAGAGAAGAAGATGGTTTGCCAGGCTGTTCAGGCACAGGTATGATACAGTTTGCCTTGTTTGCAGCGAACTTTCTGGAAGAAGGGATATTTATAATTGTGACTAAGCATTCACCTAAACCCGTTCCGTGTGTAGGTGAATGCTTAGTCATAATTAGAAGAGATTCAATACGGTATTTATAGTATAGTCCTGTCACAGACAGAATGTAAAATACTAAAATAACGAGCTAAGCTCCTAGTAGACTGGTCCCCGAAAGTGGCGCTGAGAAAGAGCGAAAGAGTGTAAATCATGTAGAAGCCGAACTTGTCAGCGACTGTACATGTATTGATAAAATAGTAAACAACTTCATCTCTCAACGTCATGACAAAAGTCTAAGTCAATTGATCACCATCAATCGACCACTCTCAAAACGACACTGGACTATGTTGCACCAGTCACTTTTGTCTCTGGGATCTTTCTATCTCAGGAGACATTTTCACTATTGAAATGCCAAAGGGAGGGGTGTACCGTACGAGCAGAATGCCGATATTGCCTAGATACAAAATACGTTACAGAGAGATAAAGTCAAAGGAATAAAACACCAACGCAGGGCTGGCTACTACTCTGATCAATAAAATGGCTGGGAAGTCAGATAATTAATCTTTGGCAGGGATATGCGGACAGCTGGTTAAGTTAATTGGAAAGTTGATTGCATGGAGCAACTAGAGAACTATAATAATTAACAGGTAATTAAGTGATGACAGGGAGAGTGGGGTGTAATTCCGATGAAATGAACAGGCTGCTCAGCCGTGTTTTGAAGTAAACATTGTTTCTATTTACTCGTTTTGCAGACCATCACAATTCTCTGATATCTTAATATGATCAAATAAACCAAATTGTGAGGTCAAACCGGTTGAATTCCTGTAAAAAATAATTGTTTGCATAAGGACTTGGTTGACCAGGTTAACTACCCCATCGAATCACCCCTCCCCTCAATCGCCCATCCAATCTGGCTAATTAACCTATTGAATTACCAGCCCCCAACATTTTTCGTCAGCAAATCTTATTTTTCCTCCAGCCATAATGAAATGTTACTCTTGGCCAAGGATAGCCATTTCCCAGTATGTATTTGTTTAATCCACGGCATGTTCGCGTTCCCACTCATCAAAGATATGTAGGCGTGACCCTCCAATGCTCGCAAACTTGTGCAGTGACCAGACAAAATATCATATATTCTTGAGGGTATAATACTGTAAAATACCTGGTACATGTTGAATTCGGGATCCCATTTGTGCTTGGGATTCCAATCATGTTTTTCGTTGCTGTAGTACCAACTCTCTCCGACCTTGTCCGTGCCATGCTTGTCGGAGGGAGCGCCATAATGCGAGAGAGAATGCGAGTGTTCTGCGAGGGGTACAGGATGGGTGGATGGATGGATGGATGATTTCATTTACCCCGACCCCTCGCAAAGCGATATGCAGGCTACAGCAACTAAATATATCCGTGTACTAGCCGTCAACCCTCGCTTCGCTCGGGTGGTTTCTCAGGAAGCTAATAAGCTCTGAAAAGGGTGAAAACGAAAAGTATATTTCGAGCAGGTATACATATTATGGTAAGCCTTTTTCTCGCGTTCTTCGTGAACGTCGTGTCACAGTGGGAGTGTGTTCATGATCATCCGTATCTGGCCATGTCATTGGAGCCTCATCATCTTCTAAGATTGCAAGTTCCGTATGGTCAGGAGTGACCGGGTCGGTAGAAGTGGTAGACGGGTCATCTTGGCATGTAAGGGTGGAGATTGTACCATGGAACTGGGATGAGCTGGACGGCGTGCTGGGTCCAGCTCGTTGGGCCCAACGGTTGGGTCGCTTTCGTTTACCCTTTGCTGAAGTTGGACTTGGTGGTATAGGCGGTGATATACTGGGTAGGAAATGTATATCGTCCGTTAGTATGGCCAGTTGTTGGTTTTCTTTAGTAGTGCCGAATATGCGTCCTGTAACGAATATCTAGGTTTGTGGCGCTAATAAAGGGAAGTTTGCCCACCGTGGACCATTTTTGAAGTATATAGTGATTGGAAATGTGTGTTGGGTTCGAGAAGAACTATTATAGACCGTTACTTGTAGGCAGTAGTGGAGTAGCGTTGAACCGTTGTTGAGTTCCCCTGCGTGCTTATCAATAACGCCTAGGAAGGTTACGGTTGGTTGTGCAGCCTCAGGACAGTGCATAAAGTATGAATCAGAGTCTTCATGATTCCCAGGATGTCTAGCGAAATTCAGCATGTGTTTTGGAGACTACTGAGCGTTACGTACCGATCGACAGTGTGAGCGTGGAGAAGGATATGGAATCCTTGGTCTTGCGTCGTGGCTGTTAAGAAAGAACCCCAGGCATAAACGAAGCAATTTTCGTTGTATATATCGGATCGTCCATGGTCGGAGAAGAAACGGATCATAGTCGGTATATCTTGTTGCTCTACATCGTCTGATTGAGTGTCTTTCTCGGGAATATTGAGTGAAATACGAAGTTGTAAAGCAAGTCCCTTTCCGGGTCGTGTGGGGTCTTGCTCGACTTGTTCAATGAAATCTCGAATATGTAAAACTGTAGGAAAGCTTTTATTTGACGGCATATGGAAGATTCAAGTAGAAATAGAGCAGAAAGGCGAATAAAGGATTTATTTCTTAGTACGGGTATAAGAAGAAAAAGCGACGAATATTCAAGGCGTTATAATACGGAGAGAAAGTAATGGGTCCGTTCATAGCTAATAAGAGAGGTTGTTAGACACGCTTGTACGAATGTAAAATGTCTTTAGTGCCGCAGATTGCTAGGGCAGAGGACTAAATAGACGCATATTAGTGGTTCTTCAGGGCCGGTTCTTATTATGAAGGGAATGACAGGGTTACATCTGTGTAATATGTGGGTTTATGGATTTATAATGATTAGTTGTACTGAAGCTAATGGAATAGATATGTTTTGCTACTGGACATTATGTCAGTCTGCCAAGCTTGTTGTGTTCTGTTCGTGAGCTTTCAAACGATTCATCTCCAAGATGAATTCTTGATCAGGTGAGAGGCGAAGATCGTTAATATAAAGACCTTACAGGAGATATATTCCTTTGATACTCTATCCTAGAGTTCTGTGCATTTCGATCGTAATAATTTCTGGAAATCGATCAATGATGGTGACTGGATGACAATTTGATAGTTAACTAACTTCTACCGCCAATGCTGTAGTACAGAAGCGTTGTAAGACCTCTGGAAACACAACATTTTCCGTTGCATCTAAGCTCTTTGCGTGTAGGATCGATAGTTTGGCTACATTTGTCACCCTCGAGAGCGCGACGTATAGCTGCCCATGGGAGAAGGCTGGAACACGAAGGTCTACGCCCACCTGTTTCAATGACTGTCCCTGGCTCTTATTAATCGTCATAGCAAAGCAGAGGCGGATAGCGAATTGCACCCGGCGGAGAGTGAAGGATAGCTGGCCTTCGGACGTTTCCAACGGGATACGGGGGATTGTGTGCTCCGCCCCTTTGTGGTCGCCAGCGATGATCTGGGCGGTGATATTCCATTGGTATAGACCTGTAATGATGAGACGGGTGCCATTGCAGAGGCCGTCTTCTTGGCGTAGGTTGCGGATCAGCATAATCGGTGTACCGACCTTCAAAGTCAGCTTCGATGGCGGTAGGCTTGGCATATTGATAGAATGTAGATACTCCTGAGGGTGTTCTGTAAGGGTCGGTTGATCTCTGCCAGGGCGGTTCTGGGCGCGGTCTGCGGACCACTAAACACTCGAATCGCCGGGCATGCGGTTAATTAGCTGGTCGTTGAACACTGTAACCGCGTTGTTACGGATGGTGATAATGGACCGCTTAGCAAAGAACTCCAGGTCTCCGGTGGTTGCCGACAACGCTGTAGCGGGATAGATAGTATCACAGAGCTCCTCTACTGTATCAGATCGGGGGATATACTGGGGCAGGGTGATAGAGCCCTGTAATTCCTCCCGATAGGACATTGTGGATAGATATTGTCCGTAGTCTGCATTGACGCCGGTTGGCGAGAGACGCATATTGTGATGTAGCTGTAGAACCGTTAATCGTGGCCAGATTGACGAACGTTGTAAGCACGCAGCTACCGTCCTAGTTCGGCTATACGGAACCACTATTGGCAAGGTCTGTGCAAAATCACCACCCATCAAGACTGGTAGACCACCAAATAGACAGTGGTTATCACGGGCATCCTGTAGGAGACGATTCACCAATTCCACTGCATACCGGTCCTGCATCGGGACCTCATCCCAGATGATCAGGGCCGCTGTCCGCAGGCGGCGGAATTTTGCAGTCCTTGGCCGTAAACTCGAGATCGAGTCCTCATGTAGCTCGAGCGGGATGCCAAAATAACTGTGCGCTGTGCTCCCATCTGGTAGTAGCGTCGCTGCGATGCCAGATGACGCGATACGGGCCACGTCGAAGCCTAAACACCGCAGCTCAGCATAGATCGCCCGGTAGAGAAATGTTTTGCCAGTACCGGCAGGGCCCTGTAGATACCATGCAGCAGGCCGACTATCAATCACAGCGGATACCACAGCGGAGAAGATAATCTGTTGGCCATCATTGAGTTGATCCCGTAACTCAGCGGCCGCGGTGATTAGCCGATTTAAAGGCATATTATGCAGACCCTCACGGGATGATGGCTGGAAGGCAGACCAATCAGCGTCCGGTGATGGCATATAATAATCCGCTAGCGTCTTACCCTGCGCTGCTAGCAGTTGGCCAATCAGAAACAGACCAAAGTCTAGATACTGTTCTCTGCTAGAAGTGGCAGGTAGTTCTCTGTTAGCGTCTGCGTGTAACTGTAACTGACGCGGGAGGTCGTCGCACAGATGCACTTGGAACTCATCCCAGAGCGCCAGCGGGTCCGTGACACCGCCATGCACGACAGCCACACAGAACTCATTCCGTAGGGACTTGCCAGATGCGAAAGTCACTGCCTCCGTGAATGCGGCCCGCCAGTGGTTGTCATCCTCTAGCAGTCCAAGTTTCTTACAGGCGTCCCGGAATGTTCGAACCGGGGGGCCAGGGCCTACGGTTTTTAGGTCGTCAAAA
This sequence comes from Penicillium soppii, assembly GCF_028829465.1. Lineage (NCBI taxonomy): Eukaryota > Fungi > Ascomycota > Eurotiomycetes > Eurotiales > Aspergillaceae > Penicillium > Penicillium soppii. The sequence goes on along the minus strand of NW_026643235.1, from coordinate 4,211,075 downwards.
CTTACAGCATCATGCCGGATCGTTAATAGCAGTCGCAGATGGAAGCGCTCACCGTCGCGGGGACTCACATGGTATATGCGACCAATAACAGTACCATTTTTTCGTGGTTGCCAAGCTCCCCGGGACCGGTTCCAGACACAGTGCCGCAGCATATCCTGATATAGATAAGTCTGCCGCCCTTCCCGGCGGGCAACAGTATTGTAATCAAAGTAAGCCATCAGTGGACTGCGCGTGTTATCCATCCGGTAACGAATTTCATTAGCATCAGCGCCAGTCGGAAAGCGGACAGGCTGTTGACCCGGGAGATGAACTGGAAGCGCTAGCACAGGCGGGAATTCCTCATGGACTCGGTATCCAAGCAGCCGCCAGATAGCCTCTGACGGTCCGATATAGCGGCCCTCGAGATATTCCGTGATCTCATCGGTGAGGGTGAGTTGGACTGTAGCCTGGTCTGGACCTTTGTACGCGTATTTAGTAATGTACTTAACGACCTCGACACCGCGACAGAGCTCAACGTTGATATGGCAGTTATAGCGGACCGTGAGATACGGGTTATATGGCACCACTCGGCTATTATCTATAATAAGCTCACGGCCCTTGACATGGTTCGTAAATGCCATATCAGGGAGGTCACGGCGGCGATACTGGGGGTATCCATGCTCGTTCGGGATTGTCTCGGAGGTGAATGGCTTCGGGAATCGCTTCTTACAGGTACTTTTGCCTGTTGTAGTGTCACTTGAAGTACAGGGGCCCTGCAAGCCCTCGCCACATATATGGACCATACAGCCACGGACAATCTTATAGAGCTCTGGATCTATCGCCGGATCAGGTAGCTCGGCACAGACCACCTCATCTATCATCGCCGAGTTGTAGAACTGGCCGCTGTTTTCCAAGAAGAGCAATATATGGCAGTGGGGAAGGGAACGCTTTTGATATTCAATCGTCCAAAACCGGCCAGTGGAAGGACCAAAAATACCCTTTCTACAGAGCTGCAGAAGAAGGTCTTTTTTCTTCAGATCAAAGACACGGCTGACCAAATCCGGACGATCCATAGCAGTTTGGCCAGGGAATAGCTCCCGTATAACCTCATCCCAAGTTGGATTGGCCGTCATAGTAATAAATAGTGTTGGGGGCCCAAAGTTACGGATCAATGCAATTGCATCTTGATAGATCTTTTGCATAAAGCGTGGACTGCCTATATGCGATGAGGGTAATATCACGCGCTGACCGACCGGAAGAGTTGCCATAGTGTCTGTGCCCTCAGTAGCAGCATCAATAACGGCTCCTGCTAGGTGATCTGTAAGACCTTGATAGGTATCTGCCCGGATATCCTCTTGATGGCCACTGAACCAACGGAGCCGGGATTGCTCGATAGTAGCATACGCATCGACCCAGTACTGATGGCCAAGGCGACAGGCGTGGTGGATTGGATTGAAGTCAGCAGACCGAGTAAATACACGAAAAGCATGATACTGACGGGCTGTGATGCAGTCCGAGCTAGAAGCCATAGTGTTATCCTCCGGGTCGGCATTCATATCCAGCATGTTATGTAGGATAGCTGGTGGAACAACTTCGTCATCGTCAGGTCCCAAGTCGTCTACTTCATCCTGGGCGGCATTTTCCTGGTCACGGAACGTCAAACGGAGGCCCCAGCACCATCCGGTATCCCCATGAGGGAAAAGCAACACATAATGCAGAGGCAGATACGCCGCATGGCTAGGATCCACCCTGCGAAGTGCGCTACGATTCGTACCTGGGGCCCGTAAGGTCAAAACCATATCCCGGTACGTGCGGTGACCGAAGTCTGGCGGAGCATTTGGAATAAACGCCGCTACCTCAGTCCGGGCAGGCAAGTTATGCGTGCGTGGATCGACTTTTCCCTGCAGAATGATACGCAGATCTGGGGATAGTATCACATCCATAGGGGTCTGGTGCTGAGCGGCCTCTATGAGCTGCTCCCGGGCGGTTTTGTAGATCCTGATGAAGGGGTTATAGCGGTTTAGCTCATCTGTAAGCTGCGCTAGGACTGACGTGGAAAGCGCACTCCGATTTCCATTCTTATTACCCGCACCTGGCCGCTGTTGGCCTCGCGCTGGCTTCATTGCGCTACGGATTGGGATGGTGGCCTGCTGGTCCTCTAACATCCATAGTTGAGCAAAAGCGGGAGATACGCCCCCCTGAGGCTCTAATGGGCCATATATATGAAATAGCTCTCCAGCCACCATAAAGGGTTTATAACCTCCTTCAATTCGCTGGTCCGGAGTGTAGGAGATAGAGGTAAACGCGAAAACCGAGTTGTATTGGCGGATCCGATCCCGGAACTCTTCTGCGCGAGGATCTTCACTTGTTAATAGCCAGCGTAGGTAGGGTGGTGGGGGCTGGATGGGTTTTAGTTGAACAGCCCCTTGCTTGCAGCAGCGAGAAATAGAGGATTTTCGTGGGATGAGTTGACATCTCGCTCAGCAAGCCAATGAAGAGCCATGCAACAACGGCAGGCGTGTACCATACGGCCAAGATCATGTCGCGGTATAGTGCCGGGGCGGTACTGGGAGCGAAAACCAACCGGTGTCAGTACGGCGGGTCGGCAACACGGGCATAATTTAAACGGCTGGCGGCGGCGTGCTAGGTCGATAAACTGGGCTAGAGGGAGCAGATCACCACATCGTGAACATGATTGCATACCGGTGCGGCCTGGTGAGGGGACTCGGCCAATCTGCAGTCTGCATGTAGCGCAATTGGTGAAGGGCTCAGGGCGGCGCGACTGATCCATAAAAACTGATAATGGGTATATGCCGCCGCAGCAAGTGCACTGGTGAGTCTGGGCCACCTCCGGTGTCACGTCATGTTGTGCAGTACTAACGGCACCCGTAGGTATAGTGGCAAAAGCAGGGGTGTTTATTGAGTTTGTTAGGCGTTGGGCCAGGGCCGGGGTATCCGGATAGATTGATATCATCGGCACAGCACGTTGTCTCTCCTATTGCGGTTAGTATATTCAAATAGCGGGCCTCATAGAGAACACACTCGGCAATTGAAGCATGTCTTAAAGCGCCTACCGGCGGCAGATAGAAACATAGAACGCGGATGATGGCGCATGCACCGACTGCAGCGGACCAAAGAATCGTCTGTGTCGCCGGCAGTGGCAGACGCAGTAGTCTCGCACTCGACCTGTCGCGGCTGGGGACGACGGCATCTGTGGCAGGTTCTAAGCTCGATATTTCTGTCGTTGATGAACGTAGCCAACGGTCGAATGTTATGGCAGCGGCTACAGCACTTGGTAGACAGACGGGAGTTTAAATCAGCGGCAGAATGTTCACGGGGTGGCATCGGATGGGCGAGATTTGACATATATAAAGCGCCGTGGGAGGCTGAAGATGCTGGAAGACAACAGCGCTTGAAGAAAGCTGGCAGTATACCAAACCAACATCTCAAAAAAGGCACAGCATGCGATATACTCTATAGAGGCAAACCAAGAAGGACTATTGGGCAAGATGGGCAAGATTGGAATAGGCTAAACCGAAGATGGGTATGCAGTTTTTCGCATAACCAATGGTAAAGCGACAAACAGAGCAGACCAACGAATGGGAGGGCCAGGAACTGACGCAGAGCGGGTCGCGCTAAACCCAGAACAGGCCGACCTCTGTCAAGTATCTATATATATATAGTAGAATAGTAGAAAGTAGAACGTACATGTAGAATGTTCCACTTCCTGAAAACGAACTTAGAGCCTCGTCAAGGCCTGTCCTGGCCTAATTGCCGTTCGCAATGTTAGGCTGCCCCCGTGGCGCGCGACTTTGAAACCGTTGTGACGCCTCAGCGAAGTCCAGCACGGCCTCGACCGCCCTAGCCCGCGACACGCTGTCTAGTTTACCTCTCTCACCTTGTTTTGAGCCTCCCAGCAGACTTGACACGCTGTTAAACGCATCGCCAACTTCTTTCCTCAATTTTGTTCGAAGTTCCCTCAGGTCCGGACAGTCCACCAGCACGTGGGTGACTGTTTCTTGCGCGCCGCACGCGCATTGATCGTTGTCGCGGAAGCCAAAGGTCTTGGCGTAGGTGGATAACCAATTGTGGCCCGTGCGTAGTTGCGTCAGCAAGTACGCCCGGTTTCTGGTCAGACTTCCATATAGCCTTCTGGTGTAGGTCGCCGGTAGTGTGGTGTCGATTCTTCGAAGGTGACTGCCTTTGGCAGAGGACTGCCACTCCTGCTCCCACTGGGCTAGGATGTTACCGCGAATGAACGCTTTCTCCCTTGTGATCAAAGGACGGAAGGGGTGTGTCTTGCCCGGTCTTGCTGCGTCTTTGGCCAGTCGATCCGCTGCGTCGTTCCCTGGATTGTCACAGTGTCCTGGTATCCACTGGAGGCGGAGCTTAATTCCCTGTGTTTGAACTTCTGCTGCTGCCTGCCGTATGGCGTGGATGATCAGTTGTCTAGATTTATTACCGGGATTCTGAATAGCCTGTAGCGCTGATTTGCTGTCGCAGAGAATCGTCGCTGTCTTCGTCGCCGCCCTCGAGTTTGCTGTCCATGGGGTTTGATGTGCTAACTTAAGCACCGAGCTGATGGCGTGGAAAATGCCTATTAACTCGGCTACGTGGACCGACCATCGGTCCATCGGTCCCACTTGAATCTGCTGGGATTCAATGACCTTTAGATCGTCATCGAGAGCTACGACTGCGGCACCTAGATGGTCCTGGCTTCCGGAGGCATCCGAATATACGAGAATTCCGGCCGTGGACCGTATGGCCTCGGCCCGTTCCCTTGCCGTTTCTCGATCTGGCTGGATCTCAATCTCCGTAAACGGCTCGGCTCTCCACGGTGACAGTGGCCGGGGGTCAATCGTCTCAAGTTCATTTAATCTCTCCAAGTTCATGGTCTTCATTGCTTCTGCAAGTGGGAAACGAGCGTACGAACCGACATTGTTCCTACGCTTCTGGGCTCGCGATAGTATATCCCAAATAGGGTGGTCACGGGGCAGGGTGTGGAGTCGTGCGATAGTATTCTGGGCTCGGAGGCGGAGACGGAGGTGTGTTGGAAGTATGTGTGCTTCCACTTCAAGTGTTGTGGTGGCTACTGTTCTGAATGCTGACAGGATGCGAATCAGTGGTGTCCTCTGTACTGTGTTTAGGTGTCGTAGGTGGGTTTTTTCTCTAAGCGGGTCATGCCAGACCGTTAAAGCGTAGTCAACCACCGGCGTAACACACGCCTGGTAGAGCTGCCGCATCTGTTCTGGGCGTAGGTGTCGCATCCCGCATAGTGCAATAGTCACCTTGGTTGCGCGTTTGATAGCCTGCTGGAGATGTTCCTTCCATCGTAGCTCTTGGTCGAAAACCACGCCAAGCAGCTTCGCGGTCGGTGATGGACTAATCGGCTTCCCATTCATAACTATTTGTCCTAGAAGATATTCGCCCTTTTTCCTAGTGAGATGGATGAGCTCAGTTGTTTGGGCTGCGAAGCAGGACCCAGTTTGACGAGCCCATGCTTCAATGCGGGGAATGTCCTCGGCCTGGATCTTGGCTAAGTTCTCCTCGGCTGAACGACCTACTCGCCAGCGGAAATAATCGTCGATAAAGGCAGATGCGCCGCCGTGAATGGTGACAGGTTGGTCGACTAGGTCTGAGTTGAAGAATGCGAACAGAATGGGTGAAAGGGGCGACCCTTGTGCTAATCCCGCGTTCCCTAGTGGCGCCACTTCTGTGCGGAAGTCGTCGAATCCTATACTAGTATAGCGGTCGCTCATAAAGCTCGCGATCCACTTTCTTGCCACTGCTGGTATTTTCTTCGCCCGGAGACGAGCGTCTAGGCTCACTTTATTGACTCCGTTAAAGGCCCCTTTAAGGTCGAAGGCCACGAGGATCACCACCTTATGTTTATACCACGCTCGGTCAATCGCGTTGGATAAGACCAACAGGGCCTGCTCAGTGGTTCTTCCCGGCCGCCCACCAAACTGGGTGTCTGGTAGTAGCCCATGTTTTTCCGCGAGATATGATAGTCGTCGAGCCATTACTGCCTCGAGAATTTTTCCTAGGGTGTTGAGGAGTGAGATCGGACGATAAGCTCTAGGGACCGAGTAATCTGGCTTGCCTGGTTTTCGTAACACCACTATCTTTGCGCTCCGCCATCGTTTCGGATGGTATCCTAGGTAGATGGACGCGGCGAAGATTCGCGTGACCAACTTTCCGAGGTGTTTCCACAAGTGTTTCCACACGAGCGTTGGAAGGCCGTCCTCGCCCGGTGCAGTAGAGCCTTTTGCGGTGTTGAGAGACCGCTGTATCTCCACTTCGGTGATGGGATGCCATGGGAGTTGTAGCGGCACCTGGGCTGGCTGGCCCTCGTAGGGCTCGTCCATCTCGGGAAAGAAACTGTCTAAGAACGCTTGTGCCTTATCCTTATTTTCAGTGAGCTCGTCGGTGCCGACTCGCAGAGCCGGGGTGCACCCCCAAGCCTCGCGTGGTTTCATGTAGTTGGCAGCTTTCCACAGTTTCCCTTCCCCAGCTTCGTCTAGAAATTGCTTCCAATGTGACGATTTGGCTTTTTCAATAGCCCGAGTCCAAGTCCTTCGTTTCTGGCGCATGTCTTGAAAGAGGGTCGTGGAGCGGACGTGATCTCGTCCGAGCTCCGCGCAGCTGTCCTGCCACTGCCGGCGCGGGTGATTGACTTCGGTCTGTTGTATCTTAAGGTCCGGTGTGAACCAGCGTTTAGAGTACGGTGTTGGTCGTAGATTAGGTGTATATCTATCCACTGCTGTGGCAGTTACCTCCGTGAGCCTTTCGACTAGGTCGTCTAGCGCCGGTCTGGTTTTAACATCGTTCCACGGTCCTATCTGTTGAAGTACTTCGTCGCCAATCTTGTCCCAGTCTGCGCGATCATACGCCTTCTTTTTGTTAGTGGTAGGGTTGCGCTGGTTTCTTAGGCTCCATTCTGAGTAAGTCGCCCGGTGGTCCGACCCATAATTTTCGTGGTAGAGGTGACACTTCACGAGCAGGTCTGGCCGGTTTGTTACAGTTTGATCGATGGTGGAGTTCCTCCCCGGGTGGCTCAAAGACCAAAATGTCGGCGTCCCCCGGGGAAGGCAGCCGTGTAGGCCATTAGTTTGGAAGAAGTCGATCAGTTCGCCTGCGTCTTCTATAAACCTAGGTTGTATGTGGTTGCCACCCCATGTTGGGTGGTGGCGGTTGAAGTCTCCCGATAGCACGACGGTTGTCAACCTTCGGTCGTCCTGGAGAGCATCTGTTATTGTGTTTTGAATAGCTGTAAGTGCTGGCTCTGCCGATGCCTCTTCGGGCGTGTGCATCGGTACAGAAGGGATGTAGACTGAAAAGAGAAGGAATTGGGAGTCGGCTGTCCAAATCTTGACTGCCGTGAGGTCTGGGTGGTTGCACGGGATCTGTCGGTGGGAAGACGTCGAGACCCTTCGATGGACATATAGCAGGCTGCGATACCGGGCCGTGTCGCTTTCAACGGATGGCCGGTAGAGCCGCCAGGCGCTATGGTTAACGTGTGTTCGATACGCGGTGACGGAAGGTTCCTGGATTAGCAGAACGTCCAGGTTCTGGCTCTGACGGTCATCGATGAGCGCTTCCATCCTCGGCCCCGATTTCATGATGTTTAATTGTAGCACACGGAGATTCGTCTCTAACATTGAGCAGGGTTGGAAGTCGCGGGGGTCAGACACTGGAGATCGCCAGTTGGATGTTCACCACTGCAGTCGAGGCATCGAGCTCGCACGCCCGGGGGGCACCGCTGTCGTTCGTGCTGGCCAGCGCAATGTCCGCATCGCGGTGTTTCTTTACACGACCACGCCAAGTGTCCGAACCTATTGCATCGGAAGCATCTCTTTCTCTTGATCTCGCACCGCTCTACGCTCCCGATGTATCTCTGGCCGGCGAGGAAGCCGTTGCTCAACACCCAATCAGCCCCTTCTGCCGAGTCGAACCAGATGCCCAGTGACGCGAAGTTGGATAGTGCCTTGTCTTTCTTTTTCAACCATGCTACGTCTTCGATACCGAAGCCTCGGTCGGCCATGTCGTTATCCGCCATAATTCTCTCGATAGCGTGCGCATTTGAATTTTCTAAGTCGTAAAACTCCGTTGGAGTGCGGTGGACGACGATTCCGAAACGCGGTTTAACCAGTCTTGTATTGTTACCCAATTCATGCAGCCATTCAGGGTTGCTGCGGGCTGCGTTAGCCGACTCTTGGTTTTTGAACCGAATCACGTATCCAGTCTTGGTGGTGCCTACCCCAGCAACCTGGGCGTCTTGTGTAGATGGTGCGCTCGATAGGGCCGTTCGGATGTAGCCGTTGGCAGACTCTGTGGGGAGATATCTGCCAAAAGTATTTCCATCGCTGTTGTCATTGTCTCTAGGATCCACAAACGATCGCTGGGTGCTGATTCGGACACAGTTCTGATCTTTGTCCGGTCGTTGGGAATTTGGTTGGGGAGATGGGTTACCATCGTTTGCCGCGACCGCCGCCCATGATCTGGTCGGAGGCGTTGCCGCAAGCGCGTCGATCTGGGAACGAAGCGCTCGTACCTCCTCGTGGAGCTTCTCGTTCTGAGCACGGAGAACGTTTTGGTCGTGTTTAACTTCAAATAGCTCGGATTTTGTGGCTTCGATGAGGGTGGTCTGGTTGGTGATAATGTCTTTCAGATCGTCGATAAGCTGTCAGATCTCCCTAGTCGTGACGCGCCCGTTGTTTGATCCCGTTCCCGCCGACTCGGCGCTCGGTCGTGTTATGGTTGTTGTCTCATCTCTCTGATGAGGTTGTCTTCTCGTGCGCGGGAGGGTCAGCGAATCAACGTTCTTCGCTGGGGGAGGCCCTGTCGATCCTTGCGTGCCCGTGGGAGGGCGGCCCTCCACCGGTGGGTCCGCCATCGGTCCGTCGTTAGTTCCCGCTTGGTACACCCTCAACAGTTTTTAGTCGCGATCGATCGGACTTTCGTCAATCCCAATGAGTTCCGTCTTCGATTCCAATCAGTTCCGTCAGTTCCGTACAGCACTTTCCGAAACTCAGTATGTACAGACGCGATAGTCACAGGATGGATCCATACAGTACAGCATGGATCGAAATCAGTTTCACCACTTTATTCTCTGAGATTCTTTCCCAAATCCTTGTTTGAAACAGGCTAATCTATTCCCGGTCTAGGATGTTTCGAATTATCGAAAGGTATTGTAAGACATATCACATGCTGCTCCACTTGGTAAAGTACATGAAATCTAAATACAATGGATACTCACGTCCTCTTTCCCCCCCTCTCGGATTTTAATCTCATTCGTAAACTGACACTCGCAAGCTACCCAATATATTACAAGCTACTCAAGCGCTGGATACAGTAAGCGTCCAGTCATCGACCCTCGCCAATAGAAACAGGCCCCCAAACAACTCGTGCCATGTCGGTCGACGAGAAGCTTACCCCCATGAACACTCGAAATGTGCTGACACATCTTCGTATCTAAGTTATGACTTCATTGAGTATATTGTACTACGTGAATAAGAAGGGAAATCTAGATGAAGATTTGAATAATAAAGCCTTTGCATTTGCATAACAGTGCAGGAAAACCTAAATCGGGGAAAACCTATACCGAGGCAGAAAGAAAAGAAGAGCAAATGAGCTGAAGGTTGAGTCCACACTACCGACATAATGAGTTGTTAAATCGGAGATTGATAGCGCGAATGTTATGAGATGGTGTCCAATACTTGAAGAATCAAGCCATTTCGAAGGGAGTACACCTTGGTAGGAATTTCGAACGGCTACCTCACTAAAGGCCCCTTCAATTCAGCAGTGTGGACTGAACGTCATCGCTCTTCGGTCAAGGGGCATCACTTTCACCCTATTGATGTCCATCCCAGTCAGCACTGTGTGATCCAAGTCATTGCTCTTCGGTCAAAGGGCATCACTTACGGTCTATTCACGTCCGACCCAGCCAGCACCATATACTCAAAGTCATCGCTCTTACGCTCGAGCTATAATCAGCCGCAATGATCCTTCAAAAAAAGCCTGACTCCTGTATTTGCCGTAACGTGAATCCCAAGTGCCGTCGTTAAGATCGCGCGTAAGTTTATTCACGAAGCGTTCAATGATGCCCTGGTTGGTAAAGCTCCAAGCCGAGTTGGCAAGCCTTGCTCCCGGGTCCAGCAGACATTCGGGTCGCCCATAATAAGCTTCACTGAAACCGTCGATGCAGTGCAGCGGGATTGGTACCGTTAAAACCTCGGTAGTACCTCCTAAGGCGGCTTTGACGACATCTGTGGCGGGATATCGGCGGGCTTCGACGGCAATCATTTCAGGAGCATATTCATACAGCCAAGAACGCTCGAGTTCAGCTGGATCACAGCTGAGAATGAGCACTGGTCCGCGTGATACGCGCCGCATCTCTCGAAGTCCAGCCTTCAGGTCCGACCACTGATGCACCGTAAAGGTCGCCATGCTCGCATCGAAGCTATTATCAGCAAATGGTAGTCGTTCAGCTGTTGCGTCGATCGCCGCTGGAAGACCAGCGGCTCGTTGAGACCGCATCGATGCTGAGGGCTCCACAGCCGTCACGTCGCGATCGACTGGCTCGTAGGAGCCCGCGCCTGCCCCGACGTTTAGCACCGTCTTGGCTTCTCCAAGTGCCTTCAAAATGAACTCGGCGATATAAGGATCCGGCTGGCGGTAGTGTGCGTAGCTTGCCCCAATCACGCCGTAGTCTGCATCACCAGCGCTGCCGTCCGCATGTCTGCTGTAAACTTGCTCTTCGTCCATGCCACACAACATGGGCTAATTAACGCGCAAAAGTATCGCTTTTCGTTGGAGACAAAGATACCTGCACGATGTGGAAATGTTCCAACAGAAGAAATGAACATTATTTGCAGTTGGTCATATCTTAGCACATGCACGTTCACGCGTCCGATTGCGTGACTGCGTGTGACTCACCGCGGTCAGTCGCCGCCTTGCTTGCCGGTAGCGTCGGTGACTAGAATTGTCTTGCGTGGGGCAGACATCTTCAAATCTCGACCGATAAACGACGAAGAGTGGATCGAAATCAGTTTCACCACTTTGCTCTCATAGAATCCTTCTCGAACCCTAATATGAAACACGCTAATGTATTTCTGGCTTGGCGCAGTTTCCGTATTGAATCGCATTGAAATACATAATCACGTGATATAGGTGTATAAATTACTTGTAATGCTTCCGCTAAAATTACGGGCGTCTCGCAGGCCCTTAGCTCGCTCGTCGACGACTTTCCTTCTGCTTTCCCTCAATCTCTTCGCATCGATGTTCACTGAAGTCGTAAAGTCAATTCCATGTTGAGCAGCGAGCAATAAGTCAATCTATTATGTATGAGAAAGATTGTTTTCAGAATTTAACATTTTTAGCAGAACTAGCTGGGTAAATATGTAATATTGAAGTATCCAGCTTTCCTATGATATCATTTTTGAGCGCTCCGTTTCCCATTCTAACAATGTTTCAAAATTAGAAAAAGTAGTGGGATGGTTCAGGCCGAATGTTTTCTTCTGTATGGTTAAACTATCTCAGCAAATTGATGGCTTCGGCATTGTGAGCTGAAGGTTTCCAGGTGAAAGCCAGATTAGCCATACTGGTCAGCGGGTTGGGATGATCCTCGCCGAGCTTCGTCTTGCGAGTCTCCATTACCTGCACCTCGAGCTGCTCGGCCTCCTCCCACCAGCCCTCAATCCAGTATGCTGTTGCTAGCATGCCTGTGCTATCAAGGGCTTCTTCATGGTTCTCACATAGCAAGGCCGTTCTTTGATCTCTTGACTTTGATGCCATTTCTCTTATATCAGCGATGTTACCGCTTGTCCATGTATACCATGCACCTCTATCAGGCAACGTAGCCCTTTCTTATAGACACTCAGGTGATGCTAGCCCTTGAGACATTGCGGATTTGACATGAGGAAAGACTGGCCTGAACTTCTCCCAATTCTGTATTCCCCGGTGGGAAACTCGTCGCACAGGGTGCTAATGAATTTATTCTTCCTTGGTTTATTTGTCCATGAGATTTCAACCATGCGCGCGTAGCCAGTTGCACCAGCCGGTGCATCGTGAAGTGCCGTTCTCGTCTGAAGATATAAATGAATAATCCCTCAGTGTTGCGACGTCATCTTCAGTATCCGGACCAAAATTAGATTCAGATGTTTCCCCGTCACTGAAGTCACTTAGAAATTCTGAGCTTAAGATGCAGTTGGCCTTAGGATGATGCCGGATAATGTTCTCTGGTATCCCTTGCCGATCGAAAAAGATCATAAGACAAAGCAACTTCGCAGCAGATGGCTTTATTGGGCGTATATAATCTAATGACATTTGCCACGTCACTAAAATTGAATCAGTTGCTTCCCAGTCTCGGTAAAGGTGATCGGCCACCGATTTCAGAAGCTTTGTCGCTTCACGGTCACTCCTTTGGGAATCTGTTAGGTATTGCGACACCGAACAGCGAAGCGCCTGATTTCGAATGTAGCTAGCGGCATGAATTCCAACGCGCTCACCAACTGTTGACTCTCTTAGCTTTCCATCAGCAAAAGACGATGAGCTTACGCTGTACCTCGAGAGTGATGAGTGATGAATAATATTTCAAACAACGCTTGTTCTTTTGTTAATCATCCTGATAGCAACGGCTCCAATTGCTCCGCGGAAAATTTGGAAGAGAATGAATACAAGTTTCGAGCACTCGCAAAAATGGCACCCGATGTGTACAAAATCCTACCATCATCCAAGACCTCATGTTGTTTATGTATGCGTCAAGGTTCGAGGCAGAGGAGGAAGATTTTGCCCTCTGAAGCAGTAATTTTGAGGAACAACAAGCGCTTGATGAATAAGCAGACGCTCAACAGCTCCAAGATAAAAGAAAGAGGAACCAGTCTGAGCGTAATGGCCAACTAAGTACCTGTCTGCATTGTATCCGATATTTTATGTGGTGTCTCAGCTAGACAAATGCGCGATGGCAGGACACATTGCGACAACGTTCATTGGACTCTCACTCATTTTGTCCAACCTCGCAACTCCTGCACTGCCCTGTTTGTTTCTCTCGCAAACCTTGTCTCAAGGAGCAATTTATCAAGCCCATCACGGGATACCCTTTTTCGTTTGCGATTTGGTGAGATCATTCGCAGAACGGGCCGCAAACTAAGGATTTCCGCCCTTTCAAAGTCAAAAAAGACAACCTTTTTGCTTTCTGCATTGTAGAACCAATTCCGAGGAGCTGGATCCCTGTGGACAACGTTGAGGCGGTGCATCTGCGAGAGTGACTCTTTCATCTTGGCTATTAAGCAATCTTGACTCATTTCTTTGAGTGCCAGGTCGAGAGGCTGTCCACCCGGACTCAATAACATCATGTGCTTGAGATACGCGATACCGTCGTAGCTGTACGGATGAGCCAAGTCAATGCTTCCGAGGTGGAGAGGAATGTATATGCCCTGAATTGGACGCAGTCTGGCGTATACAGTAGCTTCATGCCGAAAGTGTTCCGCAAATTCTGGTACAGTGCATTTTGCAGGCACAGTATATCCGTGTGATGATAGCGTAACTTTCAAAAGAGCACCTCGAGAACCGTGTATACCCAGCACTTCGCAATCTGCATTAACGGTCTCAGATAATTGACGCTGCAACCGTTTGATGAAAGCTGTTGCATTTATGACATGGCGCGTTTTTCCATGATCGATAACATTGGGGCAAGTCTGATCTAACTCGCCCCCTTTCATCATTCCACCTAGACACTTTAATGTGCAGTAATACCGATGGTTCTCTCCCGAGGAGGGCCCATGAGTAGCTGATGCGGGTGCTGAATGGGTCGACGGTGGCTGTCTTCGTCCGATGTCCTGATAGATCCGTGGATTTCGGCTCGGCGTATCGGGGTCAGAATGATCGTCGTAAGTATCACCCTGTGTGCCGCTTGGTCGGCAAGCACCAAGGCTGGATTTGTTTCGCCTGCAACGTAGTTGTACCGGAGACATTCGAAGAAACCCATTCGTCCGCGGAGGACGATACTCGGAAGTCGGCACCTCCTCATCCGGGATACTGTCTAAAATATCCGCAATTACAACTTCCCACTTGGGTAATGAGTTGATTGCGTGCTGCCTCCAGGCTTGGTTCCGAGGCCGCAATTTAAGCGCCTGGAGAGTGAAAGCGAGAGATTGCCCCACGGCGGTCAAATGCAGACGATTAGGGCCGTCCGAATGGGGATCCCAGCCCGTGAATTCCCCAACATCTCCCTTGGGAACCGAGAGGTGGTACAAAAGCGTCCCAGGTTCTTCCCCAATTCGCAGATAGATATCAGCTTCGCCAGTACTCAGCACTCCCATTTCCGTCCCAGCACGAACCATGTAGTCGTGTGGCTGCACGAGAAGCCCAGCAATCGCACGACGGAACCGAGCTTTGGAAGTTTCGTCTTCTTTTTGCTCAACCACTTCATCGATGTCCATATCCTCCAACCCTTCGTAAATGTGGCCTAGTGTCACCTTGTGCGGAGATTTGTATTCCTTGATATAAGCTGCAACGCGATGGATCGATTCAGACGATTGACTGGGAATGTTGTAAACGCAGAACTGATCGGCACGAGGCCTGTTGTTTCGCGCTGGAGGCGGAGTTCGCGGGCCACGCGTCGCTGCGATGCTTGATGCACTTTGTTCCCGGGCAGCTAAACGTGGTGAACGCCGTCGTGGCCGACCACGAATATCAATATTCTGCATTCCCTCCTCAAGTTCCCATTCGGGGCTCAAAGTATTGGAGTGGTTCTCAAATCGTATCGACCCTCTCAACCCAAATGTTTGTCGCAGTGTTGGATCACGGTAGAGTTCTTCGATGATTTTCGAAACGTGGTCCTCAACGGTTTGGCGAAGAAAATGGTTAAGGTCAAGTTCTGAGCCAACAAGCTGTCGCCGAATGCTTTCTCCTGTTTCTTCGAGGGTGTGGAGAGAAGTGAACAGTCTGTCTTCGACGAGCGAAGAGTCCATCAGCAATCGCCAAATCTCTTCTTGTTCTTTCTCGAAAGAGTCCCAGGCTTTGAGTTTCCTGGGGCGAATTTTGTTGGTCGCATTAGAGGGATCCCCACGCGTGGATTGTGTCTTATCCTGCTGAACTCCAAGACCGAGGAAGAGGTGCTTATGAAGACCGTCGAGAAATGTGGGAAGGCTGCTCTTAGACGTCCTCTCCCTATCTTCCCTTCGAAGACGTTGTTCTTCTGCTAAATTTTCCCTATCCTCTCTCCGGAGGCGTTGCTCCTTTTCAAGAAGGCGTCGTAGCTTGTCAACCTCGGTGGACATTTTGAATTTAAAGTGTTGCCAAAGACATTTCCGACGTGCGGGGGTCCTTGTTTTGTCCTTGTCTAGTTCTTGTTTACCTTACGCGTGGCTCACGTGATTATCACGTGATATACCCCTGTCTTGAGTCATGACTCGTGAGCTTTTCACTTCCCCGCCTCTCCTATCTCATTCAGCGCACCCGGGCGGCAATTCACTCGGGATTCAAAGGATTCAAGCGGCAGATTTCTTCTGTCGAGTAGGCGTCGCCTTTTGGTGCTCCGCCCACTCGACCGGCTCCCTCGGCGGGAGCCCGCGAATCTATCACGGTTTAATCCGACCTTCAGTATGATTTTGCGGTCCTCGCGAAGCTCATTTCAGGCACTCCGGGAGACTACGTGCGGCTGCTTCAGGCCCCTAGATCACTCTTGCATGAAGCGAGCCACGGTGTTCTCCCAAAATTGACTGGTGGTTCGGTATATTGTTCTATACCATGCACAGACACAGAGATTGTGTTTAACTTACTCAAACTTGCCGGAAATGGGCTCTACATAGGATGGGTTCAACAAAATCAGCACCCGCTGACAAAGGCAGCGCGGCGTGGCTGATAGACACTCCGGCCCCTGCAGGCCTTTGAACGGTAGAATCAAGCGAGGCAGTTGGCATGTTCGGCAAAGTGAGAGATTACATGGCGGATATCGCAAAAAGACTAGGCTCCGCACCCTAAAATAGGGGATATCGATGCTATGAGTCGAAAAAAGCGATCATTAACGGCAACTTGGCTACACTCTCGGCCCTCTACTTCATGGACGGGCAAAAGTCCTACCATAAATTCTTTTGATGGCCTGAGTCATGCCCTCACTACATGTACTACTCCGTTCTCCGTTTTCTCCGGGTTGCAATTTGCGTTCACATGAGGTGGTTCTCGTGCTGCGGCGCAAGCGGTGGCTTCTTTTACTATTAAGTCATCTCTTGGATATTTAGTGAAGCTCTTGAAAAAACCATAATGGTCAACTATGAGAGAGTAGGGAAGAGCTTCATCTTTGGGAGCCAGAGAAGTAAAAGCTTACTGGAATCAATTTCTCTGCAGTTGAAAAATAGGTTTTATCGAGTCGAACAACCCCATGCCGATGTTCTTATCATTCCTCCCAAGTTCGTGGATGAAAACGCCAAAGATAACAACAGAAGATGAGGGGAATTCCAACTCAAAGTGAACAAAATCGCAATCTACTTGCGCCAGAACATAGCTTTATTGACCGCGCGACCAGCAGACCATTGAGCCTCAGAAAGCTTATCCTTAATCGATGTACCACCACCGTAGCGCACAGGACGAGCCGCACTTTTATTAGACTCGGAAGTCGCACCGACACTCGATCCACCGTAGGAGCTAGGGGCGAAATTGCTCATATTACCGGCATCGAACTTCGTCGTTGCTTCAACAATCTTGTGAACAAGGTGGAGGATAGCGTAGGCAGTTGAGCCGATAGCACGAATACCAGCGAGAACAGCCATGTGTCCGCAACTTCTCCACGCGAATCTTCGAACGTACTACCCCGGAGCTCCCTCGTCACGATAGTCGATGCTTTATCTTCGAGACATTATCGTTCAGTATTTATTTTATCCAATCGCACATCACTTTTTCGAGTGCGTTGTCGTCAGTCGCGTCTTTGGGACCATTTCAACAATTCTAACAAAATCAGGATCCTCCTCGCGATGCTGACCTTCTTGCTTATTTCCTTCATTTCTTGCGAATACTGGAACTCAGTCGCTGTCTGTGATAGAAGGTTACAACATTTCCTAAACTTATGCAAAAAATACCTTTGCATCTATCGCTGCTACTGTACCTACATCAAATCTCATTGTCTCAATTTTACTAGTCTTGCCTTGGGTGTATGCTCAACCATGGGTGAAATGTTATCTTCGGCGCAACGGGAGATCGCTACTGAGAAGTGCTGCAGACAGGTGGAAGTGGACTTGTACAGCTACAACAAGGTTTTCGGGACTCATACGTATGGAGCTTCGATTTGGGCTAAAGACAAGAGGTCATATCGGAAACGGAGAAGAAAAGTCTACTAATGGCATTCGCCGCCAGCCAGACGCGTCGCCGTTATCAACTCAATTACCGAAATCTCGAGCCAGAGTCTAGGCTAGACAGCAGTTGGACCACAGCGCATAATTCTTCGTCTATGGATGATACAGATATGGCTTTTGTTCGCGCTTGACGCTCAGATGATGAACCCAGAATCATAGCAGGCACCTCAAACCACTACTGAGAGGTGTGCAATATGGCCGGCGATGTTTCCCAATTTACTTGATAGCGACCGGACCCTACTTATACCGGTGTACTCTTCAACTTATGAGCCACAACATGAAAACACACAAAAAAATCATAGCCTCCCATTAGCTCTCGGATTCGTGCGTTATATTTACCAAATTAACCTCTGACAGACCCGCTTCGATGTCGCTGCAGTGCCGGCCCGGCCAATGGCTTTACGAATACCAAAAATCGGATGGTCAACAGGCGATTAGGTAGTGCAAATATGTTTCAGCTTCTATTTTTTTTAACCTAACTGTCATGCGCAATCTCCCGCCGACCTTTGTATACATACTCGACTAGGACTTTAGGACTGGCTGGGTAGCCGGGAACAGTGGTGACCAGGGAGTCGCCGTCGGTCTATGTACTAGAGTTTGCGTGCATTGGAGGGTCACGCCTACGTATCTTTGACGTGTGGGAACGCGGACATACCATGGATTAAACAAATACATACTGGGAAATGGCTATCCTGGCCAAGAGTAACATTTCGTTATGGCTGGAGGAAAAGTAGGATTTGCTGACAGAAAATGCTGCGGGCTGGTAATTCAAAAGGTTTATTAGCCAGATGCTGAGGGGGGGGTGTGATTCGACGGGGTAGTTAACCTAGTCAACTAATTTCTATGCAAACAATTTTTTGTACAGTTATTCAACCGGCCTGGCCTCACAATTTGGTTTATTTGGTAACATTGAGATCTTAGAGAATTGTGATGGTGTGCGAAACGAGTAACTACAAACAACTGTCTACTTCAAACCTCGGCTGAGCAGATCGTTCATTTCATCGGATCTACACTCCACTCTCCCTGCCATCACTTAATTACCTGTTTATTATTATGTATGCAATCAACTTTTCAATTGACTTTACCAGCCATCCGCATTTTCCTGCCAAAAATCAACTTTCTGACTTTCCAGCCACTTTGTTGACTCCCTGCTTTTGTGTTTTATTCCTTTAAATTTGTCTCTCTGTGTATTTTGTTCATTCGAACCGTGTTATCTAGGCAACCTCGGCATACTGCTCGTACGGTACACCCCTCCCTTTTTCATTCAATAATGAAAATGTCTCCTGAGATAGTAAGATCCCAGAGACAAAAGTGACTGGTGCAACATAGTCCAGTGTCGTTTTGAGAGTGGTTGATTTATGGTGATCAGCTGACCCACTTATTGGCCAAGGTATTTTTTTCTAGCTGAACATTACAACATTTAATCATGAAGGGAAGTAGACAACGGGTAAAAAATCGCACATTTTGGTAATCTCGTCTTACCAGAACCACCAGAAGCGATGCCTTCAATGATCTGTTCCATTGCAAGAATATGCGGTTGTTCGGCAGTCCCAATCCTCCCACAATCCCTCCCAGTCCACCACCAAGCATTACTCCTGTGAAGCTGGACGCCCTTTGTGACCACCTCGCCGAAACACCCGGCCTAAATATCGAAGAGATGGCTAACTTCCTATGGGACGAGTTCAACATATCACCGTCGTCATCCAGCATCCAACGTGGTCTTTCTCGGGCTGGCTATACCAGAAAAAAGCTCAGCAGAAAGCCATTACGGGCGCAGTGGCGCCTGACAAGTTGCTTTCTGTTCATCCTCAGCTCATCCATGAGTATTGATTTTCAACACCACATCCCCAGCGACAAGACAAAATGCATTATCTTCGGACAGTGGAAATTGAACTTCGCCCTCTAGCTGCCGCACATCAACAACAGAACATGTCTCACTCAAATATCCGATACTGTCGGGTGTGAACCTTTCGATATAATACCTCAGCGGGCTTTTCCTAGCTGTGGAGGCTGGTTCATCCTGGAGGCCAAGATGAATTTCAACAGATTCAGTGATAATAAGATGAAAAGGTCTGTTGTATTTCACAAAATTGTAGACTGGTTCTCCCTCAAGCAGGTAAACGGTATCAATGGAATTACCGGATGCAGTCTCATTGCTTGAAAGTCGGCTGATTGACAATGAAGGGCCACATTTAGGTGGATCATCGGACAAAGTAAAAGACGACGGGGCAATTGAAGAAATATGTCCTTCTGGGCTCTCTGACACCGGCTCTGGCATACTCATCGTTGTTCCCGAAGCCGATGAGGTAAGAATATTGCTTTCATTAGGACACGGATGAACAGACAGCTTCCCCTGAGCCAAACCTAATGAAACATTGTGCTGAAGACTTTCAATAAGACTTTTATTGAGTCTCTGCTGAATGACTCTAAATTGTGGCAGACTCGGGAGCCTCCAGCCGGGATAAAGCCGATTATGGGCTCTCGGGGTATGCATTCGTTCGTATAGTTGAATGAAAGTGTTGCAGAGAAAGCAAGCGTCTTTGCTTGAACTAACCACTCGTGGAAACAAATTAAGGGCTTGTAGTTCGCAAAAAGCGATGATTTGAATTTCTGCGTGGATTTTGGGTGCTGAAAGAGCCTTTTGGGCTCCTTCATACCTGGCTTGAGCAGCCTTTTCATCAATTCTCAAATTGCGGCACAATTGAGACAAACTATGTTTTTGCCCTTTAGCGAATCCATGCCTGGATAAACATGAAGATAGTTCAGAAAGCTCGCTGGAATTTGTTTGACTTTCGAATGCCTTTTGGGGTAGGCTTGCTAGTTGAATTTTCATATTACGGACCAGTGGAAATTCCTTTGCTGTTCGATACAGTTGTCCGGCGGCTCCCCAGTATCTTGAGACCTTTCTGATGATGTTCAATAAACTGGATCTTGAGCACGGATCCATGTCATGATTCGAGATAAGATCTAGTAAATCGTAAAAGCGTGGTGCTGTTTGTTGCAAGTGATGTATTCCTTCCACAAGATCACCCAGCTCATCCGAATTTTGGTGCCTCATCCATCGATCAACTAGTTGTATGACCTTGTTCGCCTCTGAGATGAATGATGAGGATGTAAGTGATAAGCCTTTGCCGTGAAGTTTCTGAGAATCAATCCGTCGAATACTAAATATGGCCTCCTGCAGTAGATCTTGAACGGGCCTCTTATTTGCCTTCCGCTCGAGTCGTAACCGGCATAGTACCCGCGGTGAGCACATTGAGATGACTGACGCAAAAATCTCCCTTTGGACCTCAGATTTCTCTACAACTTCTGAAAATTGTCAAAGTTCATCCTTAGATGCAAATTGGTAAGTACTGACCATATTTTGAATCATGAAGTACGTGGAAAATTTCTTCAAACCTGCTTTTCATCTTTTGTAGAAGGTCATCTCCATCAGCATAGGTTCTTTTGTTGATTGCTAGGATGACATTCAAATTTGTTCCAGGTGAGTTTTGCTCTACACAAACTGCAGGTATATGATCCCATCCATCCTTAGTTTTTGCCAGGAATGCAAGAACTTCGGTTAGCCCACGCTCTTTTGAAAAAGGCAAAACATAATTTCCTTGCTCGACTGACGACTGATTAATTTCATTTCGGACGACTGGGGCAGGAACCTGATAAAAGAAGGAGCTGAGAGCTATATGCTCAGCACACACTGTGGCGGGGTCTTGGCTTGTCTTAGCCATGAAATTCGACGATCGAAGAACATTGCCTGGGTCAGGGCGGAGCACTTTATAGGGGGAGAGGGAAACTCTGAATTTATAAGCTGACGGGAGGCACCTGGAGTTTTACAAATAGATGAAGCTCGCGCTTGTTACACACTTTCACGCACGATAAGATGGGGTCCTCTTTGGCATAGATTAGGGGCAGAATTAGGCCCGCCTAGACCCTGCAGCTTATGTATCGCCGAGGCGTTGGTGAGGGGTCACACGAGATGCAAACTACCACACCGTACTTATGAGTCTAGTTGGAATACCATATCCTGAAATGAATGTTGGGTGGGTGGGGGTGAGATGAGAAATTGAGATCGATGATTTTGATTTATCAAGCTTGGTCTCGATAAGGAGTTGGCCAATGAGGATAGAGGGTTGCCGAGGTTTGGCCAGAATCAGTCACACTTTACAGGGGGCCAGCTGAGTACATTCGCTTCTCCTGCGGCCTCCACAAATTTGAGGGAGAATGAAGGGGACATGCACGGTTCAAAACAATGGCAAATTCCTGCGGATGTGCTTAGTCAACCGTCGCTGCATTCAGCTATCTCAGCTATTGAAGACGGGATTGGTGAGTAGCTTATTATAAAGTATAGCTTTGATAGGTGTAATGTTGGTACCACGTTATGTAGATCCTCTTTGTTACTTGTTAGAACGATCATGCGGCACTGAGGAGGCGGATGATTTTGCCTGGGGGTTTGACGGCTGGTGGAGGGCCGGAAGTTTTAGGTGTGTTGTATAGTAAATATAATCAGGTGGAGATGGCGATTTGAGGCTATATTCAGGTAAGAGTGGTTTCGGGTACGCCGAGAGATAACGCGTTAGTGTCCATGGGAGAATCCGATTTCGAGATCTACTGTATGATGGGGACTGTATCAAAAAGAGCTGACTGTAGACGCGAATATATCAAAGGCTGGGACGTTGTGGTTGATACTATTGCGATATAACTTTATTGTGTTGTGTGCCGGATGGGAGCTAATGCCAGACGGATGGCGGACTTACACACGGGGCTTCCTCAGCCCTTGCCGAAGACATACAGAACACGGCAACGATCAGCGGGCCAGACCAGGAGACACGCACGCGTGGAAGATGACCAGGCTCTCACGGCCTTGCCAGGTGATGAACCAGTTGTAGCCTTATATTAAAGAGCATAGAAGAAAAGTGATTAAGATCGTCACCGCTGCTATCATAATCAAAGCCATACATGAAGTGGAAAATGGCTTCGATAAAATGTGGATCATGGTCTTTCAACTGGAATGTATTGTCGGTCGTTTCCTGATATCTAGGTTAGAGTTCAGGATAATCGATGAAAATCCTGCACCATGGGGCAGGGCGCAAACGGTGCTTCAGCCAAGTCACTTTCTCTCCTTCTGCCCAACTAGCGGCTCGTCGGGAGACCGGTAACCAGACTCAATGAAAGGACGCACAATTTTGTACCGAGCGATATTTCTGCAACAAGACCCACGGTCATGGCCTCGATTATGTGGACGTGGATGGTACGCCGCTGTTTGCAAGTGAAAATTTGGAACCATGCCATTCTAATCAGGACGTAAAAGAGGAGGTGGATGAGCAACCTACAGTTGCAGCGCGTGCGAGGAAGCCACGTCACGGGTGCTATATCACATGCATTAGCTATTCTGTGACAAAATCTCGCTGCAAGCAAAGGATGCGCTTTGCAACTCCAAGGAGAAAAGAGTACTTCCAATCAATACAGTAATTAAACTGTAACATACCATTTTGAAAAAAACTCCTCTGCCCCTTGCAGCACCCATTGTCTCTTAATAGTTTTCTTCCCAGTCGATTAACAAATAACTGAACTACAACTTTCCTCTAAGGAAGCACCACTGTCTGACATAATGGATGACTTCAGCATAATTGAGAAGGCTATTGGGGGTGCCAGTTTGCCAGTGGCAGTCAAGGAGTCTAACGACAATGGGACAGTCGACCCTAGCATCACAAAGACGGCCCGGAGCCTGCAGGGCATGGTGAATACCCTCATGTCCGACAGCATAGAGCTTAGGAGGAGACTGAGCACAATTGAAGCCAAAGTGGCAAGTATGGATGCGGTCTTCATCAGGCCCTGGAAGAAGATTAGCGTCACGTTACCCAATGAGAGCACCGTCGGAGACAGGTATGTGGAGCAAGTCAAGAATTTGGACAACGTCATGAGCCGAACGAAACATCCGCGCTGGCTTCATAGCTTGTCCGAGCAGGTTGTATCTACGCGAACACCTATACCGAGGACATTGGATCTTAAGGATCAGATGATAGCCGATCAGCAAGAACAGCGAGAGAGGACGCATGAAGCTGTCGACGACGTTGAAGCTTATGTCGCGGGGCAGACCTGGTCGGTTGATGATTTTCATCATTCTGTCTGTTCTACAGTCGTTCTCGAAATCGGCTTGACAGATGGACTCTTCGTCACTCTTTTCTGGCCCCACCGCCAAGGCCTTAGCGCAGATCAATCATTGAGCGGGCCTCATCAAATTGATGGACATCGAAAAAGGTGCGCAGTATGGTACTGTATTTTGGTATGTAAATTACGAAAGGCTTACGAGATATGGAAAGAATTCCGTAGAAATCTATTGTGGGACTTTGCAAACCATACGGGATGGTCGCCTAGCAACCGGTTCCTGGTCTTCTGCTAGGTGACTTCAGATTTCCTCCATGTGCAGCATCGGTTGTATCCCTTTGCCGGTGATTAATCTTGACAGGTGTTTCTTTGCCGTAGTGAACATCAGCTATTATCGTGGGCAATACATTCTCTCGACCAGGACCCTGTCGCGGACGAACAACAACCTTTTTGGCAGCCAATGGCGTAGGCCGCAACTAATAGTCACTCACCATAAGTCTTTCGCTACAGTTTGCTCAGAGATATGAGGCGAAGTTCTCTCTTTAGCAATGATGATTGTGACGTCCAACATGGTGTAACGTTAGATCCCTGGGACAATACATCGCAATATGCACCAACACCTGGCAATCTCCAACGTTCACCCAACTCCTCGCCCGAACGCACATTTCCTTCCAATCTTGCATCTCCACAAGAAGAGGCTGCGCAAGATAATAGCCTTCCATTACTCCAGTTCGGCGACTGGGAGGAAGGTCGGACTTATGATGAGGATCCACCAGCCTGTATTCACTACTTAATTGAGTGGAAAATTACACTCAATAACAGGACAGTGGCAAAGGATACTGAGCAAGATCTTGTCCTAGCCCCTCGCTTCTACTGGAGGCTCTTTCTGCAGCCAAAGCTGAAAGAGCTGCTTATTCGAAAGTATCCACATCGGAAACTCGAATCGGATGACACCTCTGTTGTGGTTTCAGCCACACGGCAGAAAGGCCTTACCCGGAGATTTGACAGGACCGATGTTGACTGGTCCTCTATAGAGAAACAGCTCTTTGATTGGGGAGATCTCTTTCTTGCTGGCAAGACGCTGAGACTTGGTATCTCGTTCAATTATACAGAGAACACAGTGGGCTCCACCGCCAACCGCACGACGACTGATAAACGAGGTGCTTCTTCTGCCACTCAGCGCATGCTCCAAGAGCGAGACCAACAGATCGGGGCCGAGGAAGAAATATTGGGGGAACCTCCCGCCTGGAAGATGGTATATGCTCTGATGCGCTGTCCTGGGTCTTGTGACTCAGGCCCTCATTGTTGGCAAGATCCTTATGGAAAGAAGCACTACAAGCTGTACCGCGACCAGCTGGAGAGCCTGGTGAAATACGTGCAGTGTGGAGGGCTTTTGCAATCACACGAAGATGTCCCCGGTATGATCCGCGAACAAATATATAGAGCGGAGAGGCAACGGCTTGATAGGCCAAGGTCTAATAACCGTCCTAATGCCGAGTCAAGCTGCCCACCTATTACTATCACGAATGTCCTTCCAGCACAAGCTCCGCAGACAGCCGAGTTACCCGCACTTCCATCTCCAGAGAATGGTACTGCTTCTCCTGTCCATATGCCTGAACTTCATGTCTCAGGCTTTCTTGACGTTGCTGTAAGAGAATACAGTGCCTGGCAGCAGTCACGCTTAGGTGATGAGGAATTGAAGACCGAGGTTAAAAAGGCGTGTGATGTCGCCCTGGATGATGGGTTAGATTTGGCCCAGATTGATGAGGACAAAGACCCTGACTACTTCACGAAGCGCGGTGTCAAGTGGGGTATTGCTCGCCGTTTTGTGAAGGACATTAGGTTTTGGGTTGACAACTATAATGGTTGTGTGGATACGACAGGTAATGTCTCATACGAGAACTGGTTATGACGGTCTGTTTTTTAAGGCGTATATATAATTTGATATATTTGTGGCATAAAGATTAGAGTTCTTCAATCATCAGACCTGCATTTCGGAAATGACCTTCCGCGCTAGAAACCCTTGAACCAATCACGTCAACACACCACTCAAGAAAATTGTCGAAACCTTGGCTTGGATTTACACCATACTCATTCCACTTTCGCTTGATGTACTGCTTGAGCTCGGAAAAGAACTCCTCGATCGGGTTCAAATCCGGTGAATAAGGTGGAAGATAGATCAACCTAACACCGCGATCTAAGCACATTTGCTGGATCTTGTCGGTACGATGGAAAGATGCGTTGTCCATGATCAGAACAGACTTTGGACCAGGCCATCTGGTGCAGTGTTAAAGAAGCTGTTCGATGAAATCCTCGAAGACATCGGCGTCGGTAGAGCCTTAAAAAATGCGTCTCAATACAATTCCATCTTGAGCATACGCAGGTAGTATCTGATAGCGTTTATCCCGGTGGAACTTGGATATTTGAACCGGAGTCACACCGAGAGGAGACCATCCCGTTCGTCTGAACCCAGCCCTTTTATCACAAACTGACTCATCCACAAAGATCAACTGGTATGATTGAAAAGCAGAAATTGTGTGAATATAGTAGTCCCGCAAATCCGCATTTTGTTCTTTCGCAATCTGTCGAGCTGCTTTTTTGGACCAACCCGCTGATGCAAGCGCTCTGCTAATACTTTGAGTCGTCACATGCTTCCCAAACTCGTCCCAGAGAAAGAGAACCATCTCGTCTTGATATAAAGTCGGCTTTTCTTTCAAATGTTCACAGAGAGCTTCCAGCATGGTGGGCGTAATACTTCGTGGGTGTCCGACACCATTTCGGGGGGCTCTAACGTTTCCGAACGCTTGCATGTTGGAGCGGATGTGTACAATTGACTGCCTGCTGCAACCAGCGGCATGGGCCATTTGAGACGTCGTTAGTGAGTTACTCTAAATCATATGATGAATAAACACCAGTTGGGAGGGTTTCAGGTTTGGTGCCATCTTGCTTGCTGGAATATTTTGGGACAGTCTTCCACTGGCGCCAGCAAACAACGGAACCCTGGTCTGGGATGTATCCTGCCGACAAACCTTGCTATGTCAGTCCCTTATCCGGGATAAGGTTCCTCAGGAGTGATGACCGGCACAGGGAATCTATGGTGTCTATGTTGAGGGGAAAAGTGGAGGCCATCTAGGAGATCTTCCGGGAACCAGTTGCTAGGGCAACCCTCTGGGTGTTTGCGAAGACCCACTAATCCGGCCGTCGAACCCGGAGGTCCACCTTGGCGTTGTTATGTTTCCGTAGAATATCATGGAACAAACGTGGGTCTCCGAACCGCGAGTCTAGACACCACGTTCCCTAAGCGATGTGATATGTCTGGGGTGAAGTGCGTTGGTCGTGGGCGGCAGAGCCGTCAACCCAATAAGGGGCGTCTCGGTCCAGAACAAGTCCCCAATACACACTCACAGGTCCCTCGACCGATCTTCCAATTCTCTCAACTGTCCCTTGTTCGTAATATATTATTAAATGCCACTTTGAGCTGAGTTGTTCCGGGCGTGGTTAATCGTTGGATGGTTTTCCTCTTGGGCAGAAGTGAACGGCCCCTTGTGGTAGGCACGTGGCTCATCGGATCGGGCAAGCGCCAACCAGGGTCCAAGTTTGCTCTCAGCCTCACTTTGACGCCTTCCCCTCAAAGAGGGGCATAAGCTCCATTTTGTCTGTCATCCCTTGCGGCATCTTTTTACTTTTGATATTATTCATACTGTGGAAGGCTTTTTTACCATGGAACCTCTTTCGGGTGCAGCAAGTGTTATCGCAGTTATCCAGTTAACCGGAGCTATCGTGCAAATATGTGGGAAATATCTTAACAACGTCAAGAACGCGACGCAGGATATTCAGCGCTTCCAAGAGAAGATCACCGCCCTTGCCCAAGTGCTTCAATCTCTCGATGGGCTGATCCGTGGATCTGATGGCAATGAACTTACTGCTACGCAAGACCTGGTCGACAATATTGTCAAATGCTCCTCAGCACTTACATATTTGAAAGAGAAAATCAATCCGGAAACGACGCAAAGACGGATGAGGAAATGGGGCCTTCGAGCCTTGAAATGGCCGCTCGCACGGTCGGAGGTAGATTCTGCTATCATGGAGCTTGAGTGGTATAAAACAACATTTGCTTTGTCCTTGCAGGTTGATCAAACGTAGGCTGCGGACCATAATCCGGTCTCCAAATTACTCATATCAAGGGCCAACTCTGACGCTGACTCAGGAGATCTACCAATTCGATCCACAAAAAGATAGACCTCAGCAGACTACAGACTGCAAAACAAGCAGCATTCGACTCTTACGACAATCAACACAGTGAATGTCTTCCAGGGACCCGAATTGACCTGCTTCGAGAAATCGAAGAGTGGGCAAAATCGCCACACGGAAAATGTATATTTTGGTTGAGCGGCATGGCAGGGACAGGGAAATCAACAATATCCCAAACAGTTGCAAGCCGTCTTCAAGCGCAGCAGCTTCTCGGGGCGAGCTTCTTCTTTCGGAGAGGCGAAGAGGACAGAGAAACAGCAAAAAAGCTTTTTCCAACATTGACCGAGCAACTGGTCATCGGCATACCTCAAATGCTGCCTCGAGTTCAGAGGGCAATTGAGGATGACCCGAATATTTCGGAAAAGGTGTTGAGGGAACAATTTGAACGACTTCTACTGGATCCACTATCTGGAATTGAGCAGCGAGAAGAGATCACAAGAAGAGTGATCGTGATTGATGCTCTAGATGAATGCGATTCAGAAGACGATATAAGGATTATTCTCCGGCTCTTGCCACGAGTTCAAAAGTCAACTTCCGTACAACTACGGTTTTTATTGACAAGCAGACCTGAGTTGCCGATCAGGCTGGGCTTCGAAGGGATCACCGATGCCCATCAGGATTTGGTCCTACACGAGATCGAAGAGCCAGTGATAGCGCATGACATATCCTTGTATTTTGAGGATCAGTTCCTGCGCCTAAAGCAGAGGCGCTCATTGCCACCAGATTGGCCCGGAGCTGCAGCCACCAAGATATTGGTTGATAGGGCCGTCCCTTTGTTCATTGCAGCTGCTACCGTATGTCGTTTTATCGGTGATGCAAAATGGAACCCTCAAAAGCGACTGGAAGCGATATTGACAGACCAATCAACCTATGTGTCCAAGATGGACAGCACATATATTCCCGTGCTAAAGCAACTTCTCACTGGACAGAATAAAACAGAGTCATGGGAATTACTTAAAGAGTTCAAGGAGGTAGTTGGGGTGATCATTATTCTTGCCACTCCGCTCTCGATCAACTCCCTAAGCCACCTAATAGACAGAGAGTCAGATGATGTCAAATGTCGATTAGACCAGCTCCACTCGGTGCTCAGTGTACCAAACAATCTCGACACACCAGTCAGGCTCCTCCATCTGTCATTCCGAGATTTTCTTTTGGATCGCCACAAAGACAAAAGCAAATTCTGGATCGATGAAAAATATACAAACCAGTGTCTTGCAGAACGATGCCGTCAGATCATGCAGGACAGCCTGGAGAAAAACATCTGCAAACTGCCAAGCGAAGGCACGCAAAGGAATGAAATTAGCGATGGTTCGATTCAGCATTATATACCTCCCCCACTGAAATACGCCTGTCGATACTGGGCGCATCATCTGTTACAATGCACGGACTTGTCTGGCATGATGCACAATGCTTATTTATTTCTCCAGGTGCACTTTTTGCACTGGGTGGAAGCAATGAGCCTACTGGGCCTTACGTCAGAAGTATCAGGTATTCTTGATCGCCTTCAAACGTCCACATCGGTAAGTTCCGAAGATAATCATACATGGTATGCACTGACAGCTTTAGGGTAACGACTCTTCCCTGATTTCGGATTTCCTTCACGATGCAAAGCGCTTTGTTCTGAAAAATCACCAGATAGTTGATCAGGCCCCCCTTCAAGTTTATTGTGCAGGACTTATATTTGCACCCCGAACGGGGATAATCCGTAGAGAGTTCAAGCGGTCGCTTCCTACTTGGATATGTCAGTTACCACAAGTTGAGGAAGGATGGAGCGCGCTCACCCAGACCCTCGAAGGCCATTCCGGTTGGGTTTCTTCAGTGGCCTTCTCGCCCGACGGCCGCCTGCTGGCGTCCGGCTCTGACGATCAGACAGTGCGGCTCTGGGACCCGGCGACGGGCGCGCTCACCCAGAGCCTCGAAGGCCATTCCAGTTGGGTTGGATCGGTGGCCTTCTCGCCCGACGGCCGCCTGCTGGCGTCCGGCTCTGGGGATAAGACAGTGCGGCTCTGGGACCCGGCGACGGGCGCGCTCACCCAGACCCTCGAAGGCCATTCCAGTCTGGTTCAATCGGTGGCCTTCTCGCCTGACGGCCGCCTGCTGGCGTCCGGCTCTGGTGATCAGACAGTGCGGCTCTGGGACCCGGCGACGGGCGCGCTCACCCAGACCCTCGAAGGCCATTCCAGTCTGGTTCAATCGGTGGCCTTCTCACCCGACGGCCGCCTGCTGGCGTCCGGCTCTAGTGATCAGACAGTGCGGCTCTGGGACCCGGCGACGGGCGCGCTCACCCAGACCCTCGAAGGCCATTCAGATTTGGTTCGATCGGTGGCCTTCTCGCCCGACGGCCGCCTGCTGGCGTCCGGCTCTGGTGATCAGACAGTGCGGCTCTGGGACCCGGCGACGGGCGCGCTCACCCAGACCCTCGAAGGCCATTCCAGTCTGGTTCAATCGGTGGCCTTCTCACCCGACGGCCGCCTGCTGGCGTCCGGCTCTTGGGATAAGACAGTGCGGCTCTGGGACCCGGCGACGGGCGCGCTCACCCAGACCCTCGAAGGCCATTCCAGTCTGGTTCAATCGGTGGCCTTCTCGCCCGACGGCCGCCTGCTGGCGTCCGGCTCTGGTGATCAGACAGTGCGGCTCTGGGACCCAGCGACGGGCGCGCTCACCCAGACCCTCGAAGGCCATTCCAGTCTGGTTCAATCGGTGGCCTTCTCACCCGACGGCCGCCTGCTGGCGTCCGGCTCTTGGGATAAGACAGTGCGGCTCTGGGACCCGGCGACGGGCGCGCTCACCCAGACCCTCGAAGGCCATTCAGATTTGGTTGATTCAGTGGCCTTCTCGCCCGACGGCCGCCTGCTGGCGTCCGGCTCTAGTGATCAGACAGTGCGGCTCTGGGACCCGGCGACGGGCGCGCTCACCCAGACCCTCGAAGGCCATTCCGGTTGGGTTTCTTCAGTGGCCTTCTCGCCCGACGGCCGCCTGCTGGCGTCCGGCTCTAGTGATCAGACAGTGCGGCTCTGGGACCCAGCGACGGGCGCGCTCACCCAGACCTTCGAAGTTGAAGGGGAAGTCACTACGCTCGAATTTTCCCATAGCGGTTTATATCTCCACACCAACTTAGGCGCCCTTTACATCCAATCTAGGTGTGACATTCCTAAGTCTGATCCACGTCATGCAACTCCAGACATCTCTATTGAGCAGAGCCAATGGATAGCATTGAATGGTAGAAGGGTCCTGTGGCTTCCGATCGAGTCTCGGCCCAGCTGTTTCAAGATAAACGGTAATGTACTTGCCCTGGGACACTTATCAGGACGGATTTCCTTTGTTGGGTTTTGTATGTAGTACTTAATGATTTTTTGTTTCCCCTCTTCCTCTATTTTCTAATCCCTTTATAAAAGAAGGGCCTGGGAGAAGAAGATGATTTATACGGCCCTATCCTGCTTGCGGAATATTCCATAAAGTTCCATAAAGTTCCAGTAGACATAGTCGCCAATCCATGTGATTAACTAGCTTTTGCCACAGAGGCTGCTTAGTCAAGAAATCGCTACGTGCGGTAACCACAGAAGACTTCCCTACGCAGCATTCTGATATCATCTAGGTCAATGTCAAGTCTGAATTTGGGCCTAAGGTTTTATATTTTCGGTGATATAGCTCGTATTAATCTATCCAATTACAGCCATAGAAATTTTGCCCAACTTCGACACAATAGCACCCTAGACTTAGTGCAGCTGGATGTTAAACGTTGTAAGGCTAGGTGTTCATATTAGTTATCCGTGGGTAGTATTTTCAAGGACATAAGACGAAACGCGCTGGACGGACTAATATGGCAATAACTATACCCTCGTTATCTGCAGTCCGCATGATGCTGTTGCTGCAAGAGCAAGCCCTGTCTGCTCATCCATTTGTAATTGAAGTCCACGTAGCACCAGTCATCTAGCAGATCGTCCAGGAACCAGGTGGGAGGCGGCCACCTCTGGATGATTTCCAGAGGCCCACATCGGCTTCCATGGAATTCCACTGAATTCTCGTACGCATTGTGTAATCTTACGAGCAAAATACAATACCATACTCAGGGCATCTTACGGTATTCCTCAATTTCTTGCGGCCCGCTCAATGATTGATCTGCGCTAAGGCCTTGGCGGTGGGGCCAGAAAGAGTGACGAAGAGTGTATCTGTCAAGCCGATTTCGAGAACGACTGTAACAAGACGAATGCTGACAAGAGGAGTTTAGCCCATCGTGCAAGAGCGCAGTCGGTAAATGGTGCTTTATTGAGGGCTGTTTCGATTGGTGCTTTGCGCATTCTGCCATCTGTACTGGTGGAAATGGTCAAGCTACAGGTTATTTGATATGCAGGGATAGGGATGAAAATGGCAACAGCACTATCAGAGAACCACTTTTCCAGTAGATTTATGCAATTCTGCAGATGCAGGTGCAGATTGTGATATATTATTACAGTTCTCTAGTTGCTCCATGTAATCAACTTTTTAATTAACTTGACTAGCTATCCGCATTTTCCTGCCAAAAATTAATTTCTTGACTTCCCAGCCACTTTGTTGGCCAGAGTAGTGGATCAACGTCTGAGATCCCGGCGACTATGAGAAATGGACAAAATTTCTTGAGTATCAGATTCAATAAACAGCACTAAACTTTGCAGTACTCCCCAGGAGCAAATCACCGCTTTAATCAACCAATACACTTCAGCGGAATGACTCGGACTCTAGTTGCTTGGAAGATGGCCATACTGTCTTTTTGCCTCGTTGCCTTTTGGCCGAGTCCGTCTTCTCTCCAGCATGTGTTGCGCCCACAAACCCAATATCGTCTTTCCCACGAACATAGCCATGGCTAGCGACATGAGTCCCATGTAGGAGTTGATTCTCGTCTTTGTAGCAAAGAGTCACGTGTGGACCCAAAGGATCTTTCTGGTGTATGCCATTGATACTGGTTGTATCATGAACCTCGGACCTGCAAATTTATTCAGACATCAGCTAGCATCTAGTAGGGATTCAAGAAAAAAAAAACGCCATATAAGTATCGCCTTGCTCGAATGCATTGTGTACGCACCTAATAAGAACCGCCTTGGGGTAGAGTTTTCTGTCTCTTGCTGTCTGATATGCCAGAGCCACAAGCTAGCGCAGTCGGTCTTGGTCTTTCGGGACCATACCCTTATAAAAATAATATTTCACCATGTTGACCGTAGACATGTTTGCTAAGATGGTCTCTCGAATGGGTTTGTCGCTGCTGAGGCAATACTTCAAAGCTTTGAAGTAAGGGAGAATAATCGCAAGATGGAGCTGCGTTGTATTTCATCCTAGGCTGTGCCCGCTTTTATAGCCTCACTGATAGTAAAGCCACAGCCTGCCTCGTGCGCCAATATCATTACTGGCAATCGCCAAGGGCGCGTAAATTCCGTCGAATGATGACTTCGATATTTCAGGAATGACCAGATAGGTGAGTCTAGGCACCAGTCCATCTCGTAGAGGCCACGCAGCATGCATATAACGTGATCATGGTATCAAATTTTGGCGGGTATTGACGCGAGACGTGTGCCTATGTTGCAGTAGTGGCGGCTTTTTTCTGTTGAATGCTGGCCTGTCAGCCAACAGCTAAACGCTTTGTCTCGGGCTCGAACTCCCTCATACCCCGCTCCACCCAATCATTGACCAGAACCTTCTCGAAGCTGGTTAGCGCCTGTCACGTGACGTTTCATCATGAGCATTCGTCTCACGTCGGCGACATAACTCAAAAAATTGTGATATATTTTTATCTCCTCTATAGAACTACTTTTGGTTCAAAATTTTTCGCGTGATACGGCGACGAGTCAATTGTTGTCATTGGCCATTCGGTTGTTGCGCCCGCATTATTATGTTCCTCAGCCATTTCTCCTGTCCTTCGTAAGGGGCATATGCCACTGCTTCATCATAAGCAACCTCGCTGCGCGTTGACTCTCACCGCATTCAAATTAATGGAGAACAACAAAGAATTTGACAGGCGTCTCCTCTACGAGCCTCTTGAGGGAGTCGAAAGACTTGAGAACTATCGACTAGGGGGCTATCACCCCATTCAA
Source organism: Penicillium soppii (assembly GCF_028829465.1). NCBI lineage: Eukaryota > Fungi > Ascomycota > Eurotiomycetes > Eurotiales > Aspergillaceae > Penicillium > Penicillium soppii. The sequence goes on along the minus strand of NW_026643235.1, from coordinate 4,177,333 downwards.
ATCGGAGATCACCTTCACGGTCGATATCGAGTTGTTCATAAGCTGGGACATGGGTCTTATTCAACTGCGTGGCTAGCCCGTGATGAACAATTCAATAAATACTGATTTTGGGCACTCATATAACAGGGAAGCTGGCAGAGAACACGGAACCGGGGATGAGGAATAGGGGATAGGGGATAAGGTGCAGGAGAGGAGAATTTGAACGGGGTTTGAGTTCCGGTTTTGCCATTTGGTCGGCATATCTGCTTTCAAAAGATCTCTAAACGAATTTCGGTTGGGGTCTGGACCTCCGAACAGAACTGTCTCACGCGACTTTCCTGGAGAGAAGAGTCGGGTCATAATATCTGAAAGCAAACAACGAACTTTCGGTATGCTCCAACAGACCATATCACTGTTTCCAAGGCTCCAACCAGAGAATTATTTAGCTTTGAGGGACCAACGGAACCATTCCCACTGGGATAATGCAGCTAGGCAGCTATTGATATGGCGAACAAAATTTTAGTGGCGACTGTTCGATGTTCTTATGGTCCCGCGATACCGATCAATCGAAAAAAAAAATAAAAGCTTGAGGTAAATAGAGTATACCGTAGTAGATCACGTCAGTATTTATGTCGTATCATACAAACGTAGACATAGCATTTACGGTACATTACATTCAGTAAATACCTGCTGGATATCTAGGTCCAAGTGTGGCGGTGCAATCATGTAATGGTAATGTAACAGTTTTTTACACTGTGACAAGCTGGCTGTAATCGATTTTCCTCAGAACACGTTGCATTTACCACTCGCCACCGTCCTGAATCTGCTCAACTTCAAATCTAGCACAGACGACTTTCTTTCTGACTAAAAACTTTTTCTAGGATAGATGCCTCTAGAGAATTTTGCAAAGGTAATGCTCCCATTTCATGAATTAGCTACAGCGACGAGCCTGTCGCTGGAGTTTTGAGTAGTGACATTATGACATTGCAGGCAAGGATTTGTCAAAGAGCATGGTTTCTTGGTCTATAATTGGCCCCTGATCTGGTGGATCGCTGGGGAAGCTCCAAATCCTGCCAGGTCTGTCGCAGAAAGGCTGTATCTATGTCTGCAAACTGAGGCCCAATCTGCCTCAAGGTAAGTTTCTGGCCCTTAAGCTCAAGCAGCTTTCGTCTCTCTTTTGTATTAAGCTTCTGACGGGGCTTGCGAGTACTCAAATCACCCAGATGATTCAGAAGTAGCTTTGATCTTGTCTTGGCTCTGGTGAGCGGGACACCGGCTTCATCATCATAAGGGAGTTTATTTTCGGGTGCTGCCTGCGTATGATGGTGCTCTTCGCGCCTCCTCTTTGGCCTTTGATTGCTGGGGGGATGAGAGAATCTGTTCGCAAAGCCTTGCTTGGCCTCTCATCTGCCTCGTCGCCGGCACAATCTTCGTTAGATCGTTTAGCAGAATTGGAACAAGTGAAGAGTTCGTTCTTTGTCTCCAGCTCATCCATAGAGAGATCGGATGAGTTCAGTTGAATAGGTGCTTGTTCGTAAGGCTGGCTTCCGTCCTCCATGTCGAGACCAATAGGCTTGAGGATCCGAGGATCAATGACATCGAGACCGGGGGTGGTTGGCGGGGAGCTGAATGGAGAATCTGCTGCTGAAAAGTAGGATGCAGCTGAGCTACTTCTGCTGCATTCACTTGAAGTATCACTGAGTCCCGAACCGTAGTATTGCTCGGGATGTTCCTCAGCGTACGAAAGCAATGCAGGAACAGGCATAAATATGTGGTCTGACCACCGTTCGTGGCGCGGAAGCGGATAGTGGTAAAAGCGGAGTCTCTTAGGCCGCTCCTCCGGATCCATGGAAGATACTTGCGCTTCTGCCTTGCAGGCACGCTTTCTCTTTCTCGGAAGCTTTGGATTTAACCATATGGCTTTGTTTAGCTTGTGGGTGTCATGCAAATGATGTCGAAGGCCACGGTCATCCGCGAAAGCTTGGCCACACCCACAGATTGGCTTCGCTGCGGACCCCTGGTCTCTAAGCATATGCTTCTCTTCAATGTGTTGCTTCAGATTTCCGCTTTTCGACCATTGATTCAGTCGGTCTTCCGGTTCGAGATCCAGATTCATGTCCCACAAGCAGAAGGGGCAATAGCCCGGCCGGATGACTGTGTGGCGGTATACAATCACTTCACAGTGCTGTGTTTTCCATGACTGGAGATGAGAAAAACAGTGATCTCGCCATTGACTTGATTGCAACCATTCCATGCACTCGTAACAAAATTTCAACTTTGATTCTGAGATCTGAAGACCCAAAGCAATCTCACGTCGAACGCAGTTGTGAATATGAGCACTTCTGTCGGTTTTTTTCAGCCTGAGGATGTCAGCATTCATTTCAGCATTATTTAATGGGGCAACTCACCGTTTGACATCTTCGTGGCAATCTCCAGCGGGGCAGCGACCTTGAATGGGGCTCTCCCGTGGAAGGTAAGCCACCCCGAAATCGCGTTCACAATGAGCTTTTAGATCATCCACGAAAAGAAGCATCTCATTGAACGAAAGCTCCCTGTCAGAAGACATCAAGGTTGAAATCCGGGCAGTTTCGGGCATAAGTAAGGATTGAGCCCGCATGGAAACGTCATTGTCACTAATCACTGGCTCTTCTTTACCCCTGTTGAGGATCCTTTGGTCTCGTCTTTCTCGTACCCAGCGGTTCTGGTATTGCTTTAGTTCTGCAAGACGAAGTCGAATCAAGGCCTTTCTGTAGTTCAGCTTCTCGGCAGCTAAAAACTCCTTGTCGTCGCTTGATTCCTTAAGTTTCTCGATCTGACGTCTGATATCGACGAGTTCTGGCATCTGCAGGATACTCGCCTCGATTTCAGCTGGCAATTCTCCTGGAAGTCCACGCTCATAGAACTTCTCGACACCTTGGAAGTACTCAATATGATGTGACTGTTCTTTTTCTCCCAAAACGGCCGAGACGGTATCAATCGATGAGCAGTGTAACAAGTACTCTTTGGGGTATGTCCCCGCATCTTTGTGTCCATAAATCTGAGATACCAAGGCAGAGCCATGGCTCCCTATGTCAGGAATTAGCAAATATGCCCCTTGAACAAGCTGTGAGCGTGGCTACCCTACCTTCAACAACACTTCCAAGATACTTCCGAATCATATGAACAGTCACACTCTTGCTGTATCCAGCGGTCGTGACTATTCCACGCAGCAACTCACAAAACCGCTCCTTATGGAGTGGAACGTCTTGTGGACCCTCAGCCGTGACATTTCTGAGAACAGGCTTTTTCATATATTCATCCTTCCAACGTAGTTTCATGGGCTTTCCACTTGAAAGGTCAAACTTGGCAAAGTCTTCCACCGTTTCGATGCCAAACAGAGCACCGTGCTGGAGGGCAATAGATAGGAGAATATAACCAGATGCGAATTGTGGTTTCTTGGTGTCACGAATGCCTATTCCGAACCTTAACTTTTGGTCAGCGAGTGAGCTCTCAATTCAAGTCAGCCTGTTCGAGGCTTTTTTGTATTTAACTTACACTGTGTAGTCTGGGTTTCGATTCCCTTTGAGCCACTTTTGGTTGAATTTGCACTCTACCGTCCAAGGTGCCGTAGAGGATGGAAACAAAAATAGATCGATGTCCTGTTTAGCAATTAGCCACGCACAATCTCCACGTCGCAGTGCTCTCACCTCGTATCTTAGGCCTTTTTCATTTCTATCCTCATGAGGTGGGATGAAACCTCCAATCCTTGCTCCGGTGAAAAGATATAGTTGAAGAGCTAGCGTTATGATAGCCTTGAGCAATCCGGGCATGAACCGGCGATGATCCGCTCGCCACATAGAAGATAAAACTCGGAGAAAATCCTTTTTGGTAAAGCTGTGAGCTGGATCCTCGACATTCTCAATCGTTCCTTCGTTTTCTGTTAATGTTCTCTTTACCCACTGTGCCTGAGTTAGTTTGGCTTCCATTCCGGAACATAGAAAGTAAGATCCATGAAGTGGCTTACACTGGTTATTTCTTTCCGGTCTTCCAACACAATTTTAATTTGCATTTTTTCTTCAAATCCACCAAACAGCCTCTCCGCACAATTGAGAACCGATGTCATCACCGGCCGTCCATTCTTACTTTTTTTCCTCGCGCTGAATGACTGTACCACCGGAGAAATTCTTTGATGAGTGTGTGGTCTGGAACCGCACAGCCAGGCCCCAATTTGTAGCCCTCGATTCGATGCAGCGTAACGAACCTAACAGCAAGTAAGTAACTCATTCGTCGGATACACTTCATGTACAAGTGAATGTCAACTCACTTCATCCAAAGATTAACAGCATGGTAGTACATCCTCTTGGTCTTAGGTATTCTTTTATCTTTCTCTCGGATGGAGTCTTCATCTGTATGAGCGCCAAAAACATAGCTGCTCTCTTGCAGTTGTTTGTAGCGCTTCTCTTTGACGATCTCATCTTGTTGAGCAAAGAAGTTTTTTCTACCCATGGCTTGATAGATTCCCACAAAATGTAAAAAAAGGCGACGAGCTGAAAGGATGAAGTAGAAAATAGATAAAGCTATCTTGTAGGTTTAGAGCAAGGAAATAGTTCCAATTTATAACTCAGTAATTTGAATTGACCCAAAACTTTGCTCCTGCATCGCCCCGTTATAGATGAGCTCGGTGCCTTCCAATTTTGCGTCATCGTGTTTTAGTGCGTTGTTTTTCAAGGGGGAAACGGGACTAGAGGATCGCGCACCTCAAGAAATCGGGGCATGGTGAGAAGTGAGGGCCATCAAGAAGTGATCGCAAAATAAACAATATTGTGGGGCAAAGTGCTCCTTTGGGTATGGACTGGGCGTGGACTGAGTGCTCAATAGATGGCTCTGATCAGTCTGAGTAATCAGTGAGCAATCAGTGAGCAATCAGTGAGCATCCAATCACAATCAGTGAGCGCTCACTGAGCGCCCATTGGACCTCACGCCTTTGTCACGTGATGCTCATGAGCAGCTCACTGAGTCTGAGCCCGGACTGAAATTTACTCAGTGAGCCTGACTCTGAGCGCCCTCGTAAAAGCGGCGGCAGCTAAGATAGGAAAGCCCCACCCGGCAGAGGAAAAATGGTACGTACAGCTACCTAGGTATGTAGTGAAGATAGATATCTATCGAAATTCTCTAAGCAATAATTATGTTGGGTGGATCAGGTGATCTCCCACGCTTAAGTCCAGGATCTGTTTGTAGCTCTCCCCTCTTCTCTCTTCTTTTCCCACAATTTATTATCAGGAATATATTCAATTCCATTGATCCTCCTCCAGGGCTTGCATTCTACGTGAAGATAAAAGCTCTCTAGGAGCGCTCTCCGAATCCCGAATCGCCCAAATTTTGTCACTGACTATCATTCAAGGAAGACAAACATGTGCAATATCGAAGCACCTTGCATGGAGTGATTCCGAGATACGTAGCATCCGGGGTGACTATTTTTTATCGCATGATCGATCTACACACACCTCCCTGCAATGGGACTAGAGGTGTAAGGTATAGGGTGAAGCTCCATTATTTCCCGAGGTCTCCACCACGACTCAGCTAGCAATTATAATCAGTCTATCGGAACTCAGTCTCCGAGGCAAAAGTCCGTACAGAGTAATGTGAACAAATTTCCCAACATCATATATCGGATTTGTTAACGGTGCGAATTTCTCTTCGGTGACTACATTAAGGTCTATGCCCTCAATGTATCCTACTGAATATCCAAATTGACAAAGACCCGGCCGCCGAGTAGCAGATCTGTACCACTACCACCATAGGTTGGAACTGGCAGAGTGTATTTTTGCAAATCCTTGGTACTTTTACCGTTATGTTGGTCGAAGAACAGAATGTGACAATGCATGGATCAAGTGCCGAGGTAAGATATAGCCTTTCTGTCCCAGCTCAGCCTTGGGCCCAAATTGTACTATACTTAGTTCCCTACCTCGGTAAGATTGGATCTGATCATCCAATCTGAATTTATCATTATCATGGACAGCGTCCCAGTGGGCCCCAGTTAAGGGTGGCCAACAAGAATTAGTAAGCGATTTTTGTGGCCATCCCGAGGTACGTATTTTGGGCCACCGTTAGCTGAACAGGGTCATGTCCCCGCAGGGCTGATCCTGGTCCCGAGACCCGCAGTGGAAGCACCGGGAAGCCGGAAGCTCGGGAGAGGCCCTGACATCATCGACTACACACAAAAATATTCTTGTCGCATTCGATTCTTAATCAAATAAAAAGCGCATATTGATATTAATATTTACGACGGCTATTGCTTATACTTTAATTTCGTTCGCACAGATCTATCACCCATAGTACCGATCTTGAACGGGCTCGTTGCTCTAGTCAGCCAGCCGATCTCCCAAGAATGGCCACAGCAGCACCGACTGCTAGGACCAGGTCGCATCGACATGAGGCAATAAATTCGGAGGACTGGCCTGAAGAGGTCAACGGGTCGCTTTCCCAGGGTCCGGAAGGGATCCAATTCAGCGGAGATGGGCTCAATACTGGAGTCCGAGTCCTGAGTTCGTGATCAACTGGAGTCTCTAGCGAATTAAGACTGATAATTGAAACAATGCAGGTGACGGTCGGCTTGATATAAACATCAATGAACATAAGCCGAGTATCGCAGGGTTATTGAATCGCATTCACAGAACACAACGGGAACCCGAGATAGAGGATCTCCATCACAAAGAAAGCCAGGAAGCAATACCAAAAGATGAAGGGAAAAATTTTCCACTGAAAATGAACCTTGTCATTCAAGTCATTGGATCTCGAGGTGACATACAACCATTCGTCGCGCTGGGCAAGGAGCTAAAAGCGCATGGACACCGGGTGCGTTTAGCAACGCATCTAGCGTTCAGGGACTTTGTTCTTGAGAGCGGACTGGAATTTTTCAGTATCGGCGGAGATCCTGCAGAACTCATGGCGTTCATGGTCAAGAATCCGTCTCTCCTACCGGCTTTGAGTACGATTCGAAGCGGGGCGATCCAAAAACGCCGGCGCGAAATGAAAGAGATTATATACGGATGCTGGAGATCGTGCATTGAGACTGGTGATGGAACAAACCTTCATCAAATTAAGGAGGATCCTTGGAGCGATACTGTGGATTATCGTCGGCGGCCGTTTATTGCCGATGCTATCATTGCCAACCCGCCGAGTTTGGCCCATATTCATTGCGCACAACGGCTTGGTATTCCGCTACATATGATGTTTACGTGAGTATCACTCATGGGACCCTCATTGTTTTATATGCTGATGTAATTGTGCTAGAATGCCGTGGACGCCCACTCAATCATTTCCACATCCTTTGGCTGTCCTCCATCAGCAAGACTGCAAACCAACAGTCGCAAATTTTGTTTCTTATGCTGTTGTTGACATGATGATCTGGGAGGGATTGGGAGACCTTGTGAATTCATGGCGGAAGAAGTACCTCGCTTTGGACCCATTGGATTCGATCACAGCGCCCAGTTTGATACATCGCCTCCGAGTTCCATATTCATACCTCTGGTAAGATCAAGCGACCACAAAAGGATAACTTGTGCTAATAATATGAAATTTCAGGTCGCCCGCATTACTCCCCAAGCCACGCGACTGGAGCACTGACATTGACATTTGCGGGTTCAGTGTCCTTCCCGCCAAATCAGACTACAACCCCCCGAAAGAAATCGACGATTTTCTCAAAGCTGGCCCAACTCCAATTTATGTTGGATTCGGCTCTATTGTTGTGGATGACCAGATAAAATTAACAAAGATTGTGTTTGAAGCGATCGGAAAAGCGGGCCAGCGAGCCATTGTCTCAAAGGGTTGGGGAAATCTCGGAGTCGAAGAGGTGGATGTCCCTGATAACATTCTCATCGTTGGAAGTGTTCCGCATGATTGGCTTTTCCAACGTGTCTCATGTGTCATCCATCATGGCGGTGCTGGTACAACTGCTGCAGGCCTTTCCCTTGGGCGGCCGACAATCATCGTTCCATTCTTTGGCGATCAACAATTCTGGGGCGGGATAGTGGCCACGGCGCGAGCTGGACCAGCTCCAATTCCTCACAAACAACTAACAGTTGAAAAACTGAAAAATGCAATTGAGATCGCGCTTCAACCTGCGACCCAACAGAAGGCACAGGAGATCGCAGCCAAAATGCAGAAAGAGTCCGGTGTAAAAGACGGGGTACGCAGCTTCCACCGACATCTCGATCTGAAATCTCTTCGATGCGCTATATGCCCATCCCGTCCTGCTGTATGGCACGTGAAACACACCCAAATTGGTCTAAGTGCTTTAGCTGCTTCGGTGCTGGTCGAAATGGAGAAAATAAAACCTCACGATCTTGTCTTGTAAGCTCACCAACCGCGAGCTGTTCCAGTCTACTAAACTATTTTCCAGAAATCGTTCATCGGAATACGACACCTGGCGCGACCCCGCCGGCCCAATCAGTGCAGGAGCACAGGTACTCGTCGGCGCCATTGCAAACTTCGTGACCGGAATTGGCGAGCTACCTTATGAAATGGCAACGGATCTCATTTCTGCTGGCCGTGCAATTGGGCATCCACACAGCGAAAGGGACCCCGTGTCTGCGGCCGCTTGCGCATGGAGAAATCGCCACCGAAGAAGCCAGGAGTCCAGCGAAGAAAGCGGAGAGGAGCAGTTCCATGAAACCAATGAATATCGCCAATCCGACGAATCAAATGACGACGATGGAACGAGCCTCGATGAGGATGACGAGCTGAGCGAAACGCTAGCCGCAACCAGTCTTGAAAGAACACGCAGCCTACAACTCGAAAAGGCCCAGACGATGAGCTGTATAGACTCCCCGCAACGGAATACTGCTCTCACTGAGATGCGCTCTCATGGCAGACGGATGTCATTGAAGCTTTTGAAAACTGTTATCTGGCTCCCGACGGACCTAACTCTTAGTTTATCCAAGGGATTCCACAATGCGCCGAAGTTGTACAACGACCCGACAGTAAAGGCAACGCCGAAGGTCATCGGATTCCGTAGTGGAGTCAGGGCTGCTGGCACGGTATGTGAATGACAAACCAAAGAAAGTTGCAGGTGATGAAGATCGCTGATAGAGGAGTTAGGAACTTCGAGATGGCTTCTATTACGGAGTTACGGGCTTGGTCACTCAGCCAAAACAGGGTCTCAAGCACCATGGCGCGAAGGGGATGGCCAAGGGTATCGGGAAAGGTATTGGTGGTGTTGTCCTCAAGCCACCCGCAGGTATGTCCGGGAATACTACACTGATCAATATCTAAGATTGATTCTAATTCATTGCAACAGGACTCTGGGGTCTGGCCGGTTACCCATTAGCCGGACTTCGCAGGAGACTGCAAATCTCCTTAGGCAAGAAGCAGGAGAGTGCTGTTGTGGCGTCTCGAATAATGCAGGGACTCGATGAGATGCGGGAATCATCTGCTGATGAACGAGCAGAAATTGCCAGGAAATGGCTTCTTCTGGAGGAAGATCTCCGTGTTTCTTATTGAGTATCTTGGGGACGACTGTCATGTATTATGATGAGTGACTTTGTACATTATTTACCTAACTTCTAAAATCTAATAGCATGCATATGTATGTGTATGCATACATATTCAAGAATATAACAAATGCAAGTGTATATTTGATCAAGTCAAATTGTTGTTCAATCGCTCGGCTGAAAGTTGTCAGAATTGTTGGATATGATCCATTAATATTCCCTAATTAATATTGATGGTGTGCGAACTGCAGTCAGAATGTAGTGGCTACCGAGAAAGCACGAAATTTCAAAAGGATATATCGGACATATAAGAAATATCGTTCAGCTCCCTCTGATATATGTACTAGTCATTAAAGCCATAGGTTCATCAGCCTAGTAAACGTAAATGAAGTCCTCGTTCTTCAAATCTGTCACATCCAGCAAACCCTTGTCTTGCGCCACAGAGGCCTTTTGTTCTGGGACATTCTCGAGTTCGGCTGCTTTGTTCACTTTGAGTTGGTTCTTCCGGAGCATAGACATGTCGGCAACATGACCCGACTTCCCAAGCTCAACTCGCATTTTCTCATGCTTCTTGTTCAGATAAGCGAGGTAAATTGGAATGAGACTGCGCCTTTTGTTAGTTCATCTGGTGAATGATGTGAATCATAAACATTTACTTACCCAGAGAGGACTCCAACAGTAACAAACATAGCAAGATCAGCTATGAGACCTTTTCGGTACAATGGTGCATCTTCGGTAGAGAAGAGCAGAGGTCCAATAACGTTACCAGCGCACATGCCAACAAAAACAACGCCCGAGGTGCACTTCTTCTTGGTATCGCCTGCCGTGTTTTGAGCTTGCCATGCATATAGCATCGGGGTTATGCCGGCTAGAGTGGAAACCTGCAGCGCCTGTAAGCTGCCATTTAAAAAAATCAATCAAAGAAACTCAGCCATACCAGATAGTAGCCGAAAAGCAGAACTCCCTTTTGTTTTCGTGGGACTGTAAGCATCAATATGGCCCCAATTGCGGGAAGTATGCTCAATCCGGAGATGACGAGACCCTTGCGCTGAGTTCGAGTGGCTATCCACCCAGCACCTATAATGGCGATGACCTGGACAACACCGAAGGGAATATTGAATAAAATGGTCTCAAAGCTGCTGTATCCAAAGGACTTGACAATTAAAGAACCGAAAGTGGTAATTCCACCACTCGCAATACTATCCAGAAGGCCCATCAGCTTGTGTTTTCTCTTTATATCGCACTACTGGGGCAATAGAAGAAACTCACGAAATCGAAAGGATGGCACAAAACCAGCAATATGTCTTGAGATCAAGCGCCACTTCCAGGACATGGTCCCAGCGCCACTTTTGAGTGACGATGCCCATCTGGTTCGCCCGAAGTCGCTCAGTGGCGATGAACTTCTCCCTCTCATTCAAATACTTAGCGTCCACCGGGGAATCCGGCATGAGCCAGAAAACTAAAAAGGAGTAAGCCACCGTCAACAGCCCACAGAACATGAATATAGTCTGATAGCGATATAAAACGGTGCTATGAATATGACCTAAGCCATAGGTTAGGAGACTGCCTATGATGGATGTGACGCCGTTCATTGCACTCCAGTAACTAACACGTAGCGTCTGTTCACTGCGACGCCACCACATCTGCGTAATAGCCACACAGCAAGGTGCAATCAAAGATTCGAAAGATCCGAGAACAAAACGAAGTCCAAGCAGTGACGGGAAGTTGGTACAAGACGACATAATTACAAGTGATGAGCCCCAGAGGAAGATGGCTGAAGCCAAGACCTTTCCTGTTGGAAGCTTGACGAGAACCAAGGCTGCTAATGGTTGCATCACCAGTTGGGCGAGATACAGAATGGACCCAAGCCAGGAATATTGAAGGCCAACCAGGTGGGCATCATCGGCGATTCCAAAAATCGAGACATAACTGATAATAGGTATATCAGTGTTTGTACTTGACAAAAGTTTTGAATAAGTAAATACCTTAGTGTACTTTTGTCTAGTTGTTGGAAAAAGTATGCCCACAAGACGAGAATAAGAACCCGCAAATCGATGCGGCGGAGAACGGCTTTCTCCTCCTCGTAGGTGAAATCGGGCTGCTCACTTGAATGGCCGGCCAAAAATTCCACAGCCTTAGAATATGTTTCCTGCCCAGCACCATAACCTAGGTCCTGGTTTTCGTCATGGGCGATTTGAATATCATCGCTTTTGCGGGTTGTCATGATAGGCGAAGCTTATAATGCAAGCAGAGCATGAATAATTTCGTGGCTATACAGCTTGCTTGCAGTGTTGAGCTTTCTGTTACTTCTTTGTTGTTTGGGGAATAGGATACCTTTCAAATCTATCCCTACTACTCATCTTATCTTTTTATTATTCTCAAACTAGCCCACCCATTCGTAGAGGATATTAGGCTGAACATAATTAGCGTCGATCAACATACGAATATGGTTACCGGCGCCGAGCCGAAGCTCGAGACAAGAATACCAGCCCCAGATCAATTTTTACACCAATGAATCCTAGCCAAAGTTAGAATGAAACAAGGTTGCTGGTCAGATGAGCAAATCCTTTCAAGGTGCTAGCTTGGAATGCGGGGAGAAATGTGGCGGCGCAGTGTTGTACAAGTAATGATTGGTCTGGTCACAGAAGGGATAATAGAACGTGCTAAAATGACCGCATCTTGGCGCTCCTAGCTGTCCTAGCGTCAACACAAATTGCTCATGACTTTTCTGATATGTAGCAACCAATTGACCCGCCTTCCCCAGATCTGCTATTGGCCCCCACGCTAAATGCTTGGCGCTCATACCCCGGCTTTTCCGGTTATCCCTCCGATACCATTTGTGACAGTTATCCGTCGCTATCTTTCCTCTTCGCGGTGTTTTATCAATCAGTGCCGATGGCTAACCCCGCACGTGGCGGCCTTTAGTACCCCTTCGCGTGTCTATCCGCTGCCATCGGTATATATAACCCCGAGGCCCAAAAAGACCCAAGATTCATGTTGGGTGGTTGAAATCACAATTGAAAGCCAATCTGCTTTTCTTGTTTGCAAGTCAAAGTTGCTTAACTGTTTAGTTAATTTGTTGTGGTGGCCTTAGGCCGCCAATGGCCTTACCAGCTTATCAGAGCCCACCCGCGTTTATTAGTCTGAGGTTTGAACTTCGTAGATTGCCGCCGCCATCCGTTGTGAGCCAACTTGGTACCCACGCCGTTGATCAGGCGCAGGTAACGACGTCAGAGTCGCCGGGCTTCGCGGAAAACAGCGAGGCGTCGCTCCTCGCATTCTTCGGCTCGTTCGGCTCGTTCTCGAAGTACAATTAAACTGTCTAGATCGTCGTTGCTCGGGATATGTACAGCGCGATTATTGTCGTCCATGGTTCCTACCAGTATTAATTTCGTGAGTATTGTTTCAAAAGCGGCCCGTACCACTCGGACTTGAATTCACTCACAGTTGGTAAATAACTTGGAATCAATTTGAGAAGAAGTAATGTTTCTTCTATGAAGTGTTAGGCATAATCATTAGTATTTCATGGCTTGCATCTTATAGAGAATTACCTACTTGGCTGTATCCTGTGAGATTCTGAGAATGAAGACGAGGCAGAGTGAGAAGCAAAAAGTCAATTGAAAGGAAATGAAGTGAAGACAAAGTCATGGTTTCCTAACCAGGGAGCAAGATGAAACAAGTCCAGTACCCATGCACAAGGTTGCCAGGCTTATTACCCTTGCTATCAAATATATATACTTTGACAGTTATGTAATTACAAATTGAGAATAATAGCAAGGGGGATTATCTATTTTATAATGAAGCCTATATAGTATACAAAGATAATGCACTGTGACAATAAGGCTTTATATATAGTCGTTGAATAAATTATTATATAAAATACTCTTTCCACTTATAACAAAACCAGGCAATCTAAACTTGACTATGGAAGGCTCAAGATATCGCTGACAGTAACCACTTGACCAGTACGAATAGAGCGATTTGCAGCGACACCAGTCAGGATGGAAGCAGCTCCATCGATATGACTAGCAGCTCGCATGTGCTCATCCGGTTCCACCTCTCCAAACAGATCGCGAAGCATCACATTGTCACCACCTCCATGTCCTCCTGCTGCTTGCACGACCTCGATCTTTTGCGGCTCCTGGAACAGAGGTCGGAGCATGAGTGTGATATTCTCAGCTGCGCCTTCCAGGGATTGCTCCCCGCCAGAATTGACATAGCTGCTTTCCACAATTTCGGCTTCCAATCTTCCACCGGTTCCATTGAAGCTGACGCGAAAGCCTTCCCACGGGGCGTACGCAGTGAGTGAATAGGTCAAAACAGTATCATCGTCGTATCGGACGAGCACATTCATCGTATCCTCAATGCTGATTCCATCACCAAAAACGCTCTGGTCACGGTAGTATCCGTCTTCATGCTCGGCGTCAAGGTAAAGAGACCTTAGTTGTGTATTCTGGTCTAAGTGAAGAGCAAAGAGATCATCTTTGGCAGCTTCACTACCATGGGCCCTGGAGTAGAAGTTGGTGACACCGCGCTCCTCGGCGTTCTTTTTGCCGTAGAACTTGAGATCTCCCTGCGCATACACAGTCTTTGGTCTAGATTGAAGCCAGAAGTTGATCAAATCAAAGTGGTGGGTTGATTTATGAACCAGGAGACCGCCGCTATTGCGCGCATCACGATGCCAGCGTCGGAAGTAGTCTGCTCCATGGGAAGTGTTGAGCATCCATTCAAAATGGATACTTGTAACGGTGCCGATTGCACCAGATCGGATAAGCTCAAAGATCTTCGTGTTGTGTGGCGCGTATCGGTAGTTGAAGGTAACTCTGACTCTTTGGTTGGTACGTTCCACAGCCGAGAATATTTCCTTACACTGTGGAACATCGATGGTCATTGGCTTTTCGGTAATGACATCGCAGCCAAGTTCCAAGGCGCGCACGATGTAGGTATGGTGCGTGCGGTCAATCGTGGTGACTATAACTTCATCTGGCTTGGTTTCTTTGATCATAGCGTCAAAGTCCTTGGCGAGATAAGTAGGGATCTGACCACTGGTAAGAGTTTCGATCTTGGACTTCGCATAATTCAGCCGAGTTTGGTTTGTATCACAGATGGCGACTAAGGTGCTAGTTTCGCCGAAGTCTTTGGCAATGCTGGTGTAGAAGAGACCGGCTCTTCCGCCGGTGCCAACTAGGGCGTAACGCTTCTTTGTGGGAACTACCAGATCACCCATATTGGCAAAGATGATCGATATCTTCAGATTTTGAGATAGTTTTGGAGAGTCAAAATGAATTTCACGTCAGAAGAATGGAGCGAATGAAAACTGACGCAGGTTGTTGACCTGTGAGCAACGTATTGAAGAACAAGTGAAGTGGCTCGTGCTATACAGATCTATAAATACTATTGGGCACAAAAGTTCACCCATCCAATTCCTGGACTAAGCCGGTCAAAACACCTGGGCACCCCCAAAAGTTCTGAAAAACTGCACCCAACTCGCGATAGTGTGTAATTGGTTCAAAAATGATTTTCCGTTGATCTAATTGTAGCTATATTCTGCTCACGGGATCTGTACCCCGCCTCACGGATCTGCGTCGGATATGCACTGGGATACGTATAGGTCAAAGGATTGCCGTATTTTACTTTGAACTGGTTTTGCTAGACCATCTGGGACTTCCGTGCCAAGGGCTCCATCTCCGCTCAACAGCCGCGTAAGGTTTCTCCAATTGGCGGGGCCCAATCATTAAGCATAAGAGAATTCGACCCATCTCGTATTTGAACAATTGTCCAATACCAGCATTGGTGTTCAACAAAGCGCAATTAGGTGAGATTAGCGTTTCTTGACTTTTGACATTGGGTTCTGGGGGCTCGTCGGTGAAATACTGGCGTATGATTGGATTCTTATAGCCTAAATGACTTTACCTTCATTTAGCCGGAGGTAGTCCCGAATTGATATCCTCTTTATGTTCAATAAAATCACATCAATTGAGTGATGGAATAAAGCTGACGCATCAAACCCGAAAAATCTGTTAAAAACAACAATCAGAGCACCGTTCGCTTCTGCCACCCGCCTATATAAACTTAAATGGAGTTGTCGCCATAGTCAGGCCATGAAATCGAGCAACTTAGCAGGATGGCTCATGCTTTTAAGCAACTCGGAAATCACCGAATAAAATCTACAGCTCGCTATGATTTCGGTGTACGAATCTTGAAGTGTATTGAGAAACAAGAGTCTCTACTTTCGTGGGTCCAGGAATCTTGGCAAATAGCTTCGAATGGTTCAATGGCAACAGATCGCAGCATTGGCAAGGCGGCGACGAAGGCCAACTCAGCTCTACGGACCCATCGTTCTTTTTTTGACAATTTTATGTGGATGCAGCCCACTTTGCACGGTGTGGGCAGTATACTTACTCGTCAAAGGCTAGCATTTAAACAGGCTTTTGATATCGAGCATTGCATTCATTTTCCCATTACTATCATTATTTAGCGTTTAGCCATAAGGCAGAGGTTGCCAAGGCATGTATTATACAAACGTCTCATAATATTTCACATGGACATTCATCCGCGCAATATCAGTTTGATCAAATTCGACGGATCTGTACCGATCTCGACGGTAATCGCAATAGATATAATCAAAGTTGTGAGAATAATCTGAACCAAATTAGCAACGCTCTCAAATCTACCAGTTACATCCCACAAAGAACTCACACAGCCCAGAAGGATCCCGACAGAGTTTAGTTCCCATCCCCCAGCATGGATCTTACCCCGGGCAATTGCATTCTGTTGTCTCCAAAATCGATAGGCACCAACCAAAGCCACGAGAATAGCCACACTATGACAAGTTACCGAGAGCGGGATACCGACCTGCTGGAATCCAAGCTTATCCGCCAAAGCCTCCGCCGCCTGTAGACGGAACAACTGCGCTATAAGGACTCCTTGCTGTGTGATAACAAGGGAGGTACGTATATAAGCCAGAAAGGTTCTCTCTAAAGCTATAAAACAATTAACATGGGCTAGAATAATAGGAATTGGCGGTGAACACCCACCAAAATAATCACGATTACTCTTATGCGGAACCGTCAAAGTAACATGGTGCGTCCAAAATCGTGTGAGTTTGCCCCAAGCGCCCTTCCGCGCCTGGCGGCGATGTCGGGCATCTGCATGCGCCGCGAGAGCGCGCGATGTGGTACGACGCGTTACGACGCGATATTCATCGCCAGACGAGTTTGACGGCGTAGAATTGTTGAGCTCGTTATCTTCATGCGTTTGAATCTCCTGGAGCTCGAGCGCTTCGCGGGGATCCACGTCGGTCGGGTAGTGCCGCGATCGGACTTCCTGTAACACGGTGCCGGAGGGTCTCTCTGGATCTGAAGAATGGGCGGTGGCTGCCATTTTCTCGCGATATCTTTAACTTGAGCAGAACAGCATTGTTCTCGTCGGTTTCGCTGGAATCGGCTTATCTGAGGTGGTCAAAGCAGATTTGTTGGCTGGCAGTTTCTCCGCGGATCGACACTTTTCTCCCCCCAACCGCAAGTTGACTTGGTCATGGTCTGGATTTCGACTATATCACCACAACAAAAGTTGAACAGGACGGATGGTGCATATAAACGATATGACATAAATTATACAGCTAAAATAGAGTTGTGTGTGTTCTAGAAACAATGTTGCCCAATCAGAGTGCGTAAAGCTTTTAGTCCAAATGGTGTTATATGCCCCTCTGATGACAGTATAACGTGCTTTTTACTTTGATGTCTTCATTCTACCGAAGATCTACTGACAAGGATATACTACCGCAACATTAATTGTCGGTAAATTGACTTGTGCACAGGGCCTTATGGCATTGATTGCAGCGATGTTTACAGCCACTTTTATGTTTTTATAGAATCATGTAGATACGATGAATACTACATGATTTGAGCACTCTCATAGGAGGAATCAGATATCAGTCAGATCCAATTATGAACTAGGTCTACCATAGCTGAGGTATTCTAGATCATATAATGAACGGGTTGAGCCATATGACTATTAGGAAGTGCCTAATGAACTACTATCAATATTTGCCACACTCCACCTGTCACAACTATATCAAGTTAAACATCAGCTTGATCACCTAGCCCTGAACTGGTTCCTCATGCCAAGGTGCCGTTCGGTATCACACGCGCCCTATCACGTGGCTTCACCCGTCAGATAGAGCGGGTGAGATTAGCTTAGCCGAGCCAAGGCTCCAAGGCTCTGGGCAAGGCTTGTTTTGTTATCTGTTCTGAGATTTCACGTTCCACGTTGGAGACGAAAATCAATTCCGCAACTCATCAATGGCCACAGATATCTAGTCGATGGGAACTGAAGGGACTTTCAACTAACAGTAATGGTCGAGAATCGTAGGAAAGCTCTAAAAGATAATACCCGTGCTCTAGTTGCTAGATAGAACTAATAAGACAAATAGTATGTGTACATTACCTCGTGGAATCTCACGCCCATTTTTCTATTATATTCGTCGATAAGCGGAGTCCGTAGATAGCCCGGTGGCCACCCAATAATTAAGGGGCCCGTGTGGCGTATGTGGGTAGGAAATATCAGCCGACAGGAAGCCAATAGTTATACTAACCAATTACATAGGACCAATTCAACAAGTCCGATAACTATTAAATTGGGAAACAGCGCCGAGGTGGAGCTGGGAAGCGTCCCCCCATACAAGCCTTATCTTTTCCCCACACTCACATTCTTAAAAAGTATGCCTGCCCCTTCTTTTCCAATCGCTGCTTCCCACCAGGAATCATGGCCTTTGATCCGGAGAAAGGCCTTGCAACAGGCCACCCAACTGAAAAACACAGTTCACCTGAGGTGATTTCAGTTGATGATGCTGCTCCTCACGAGACCGGTATACTCGCTAGGATTCGCGCCCTGGAAGCTAGGCTGGATAAAAAACTCGGTATAGAGTCTGATGCCATCGAGCGCAAGCGTGCTGAGGATAAAAGAGAGGTCCATTGGGTGGAGGAGATATCAATGGCGGCTCTGTGGGCGAGTGGCACGATGAACACCTCCTGCTTTGCGACTGGCTTCCTCGGCTGGGAATTCGGCCTGACTATGAAACAATCGATCCTCATTACCATCTTTGTTTCAATCTTGGCTGCATCGCTGAGTGGGTTTTGCGCGACCTTTGGCGCTGTTACTGGTTTGCGTCAAATCAGTGTTAGTCGGTACAGCTTTGGTTGGTGGCCTAACAAGCTGGTCGCCTTGCTGAACGGTATTCAACAAATGGGTTGGGCTGCTGTAGCATGCATCACTGGAGGTCTTGCGTTGACGGCGGTCTCCGATGGTCACGTCTCTTTGATTCTTGGAATTGTTATTTTGGCTGTCGTGGCCCTGTTAATCTCTTGCGTCGGGTTAAATGCAATTTTGATTTACGAGAGATGGGCCTGGATGGTCTTTCTAGTTATTTTCCTGATCATCTACGGCGAGACTGGTGAATATGCAGACAATGCGGCTCCGGCTACCGTGACTGGCTCCTCTTTCTCCGGTGCCGTTCTCAGTCTAATCGCCGTTGTTTACGGTTCCAGTGCCTCGTGGTGCACAATGGCTAGTGACTACTATGTCCACTATCCTGCCAACACGAGTCGTCTGAAGGTTTTCCTCATGACAACCTTTGGTATTTCGATTCCCACCTCGATCGGCATGGTGGCTGGCTGCATGGTTGCGTCTGCTTTAAACACTAAGCCCGACTGGTCCGCCGCATACGAGAAAGGAATTGGTTATCTCATTCAAGAGATGCTTCATCCTCGCGGGTTCGCAAAGTTCCTACTTACTCTCCTCGTCTTGTCCGGTATCAACGTCAACGTCATCAGCATTTATAGTTCCGCCATCTCCTTCCAGCAACTTGCCCGACCCTTAGCTCGCATTCCTCGGTCTCTTTGGACATTGTTCTGTTTCGCCTGCATCCTCGCCCTGTCAATTGGTGGTCGGCAAAAGCTGAACGAATACCTTCAAGATTTTTTGAGTCTGCTGGGATACTGGTGCACAAGTTATGCCGTTATTCTGTTCCAGGAACACTATATCTTCCGCAAGGGCAACTTTGAAAACTATGATCTCGAAGGATGGAACGACCCGGCGAGGCTTCCGTTGGGAATTGGCGCGAGTGTGGCCTTTTCGCTCGGAGTTGTGGCGTGGTGCCTGGGTATGGATGAGACTTGGTTCATTGGTCCCCTTGCTGCGGTGATTGGAGATTACGGGGGTGACGTTGCCAACGAGTTTACGTTCGTTGTGACGGCTTTGGCTTATTTACCGGCAAGATACTTGGAGCTTCAGTACTTCGGTCGATAAATTGCGTGTACAGAACTCTAAGAAGTTGGTGTGGGCTTTTTATTTCAGTCCATCAAGATGGAATTAATTTTTTTAAATTAAACTGCTCGGAAATTTATGTTTGCACGTGAGACATGGGCATCTGCAGTCGTTGCTTCAGGGTCAGTCTAGAAGCACTCCATCGTCAGCAAGGATGCACATCTAATTCTGGCAGCGATCTACGTGCTCTATCTTTATTCTTTTCAAAGACACTAGTGACCGAAGATACAGACGGATCTATACTTTCTTAGATTATTCAGTAAAGGAATGGAATAGTCATTGCCTAGAAGCTCGTTAAGTCATGCGGGAGCAGGCTATATGATATTAGTGGCTTCATTACAACATGGAATTGGCTCTTGGGTCTGTTAAGGGCTTGAAGTGTGGTAAGTGAAAGACCAACTTCAAACTCAAATACCTCTGACCTATCATAATCACTTTTCGTGTAACCATCCTTACTGTTTTACTTGAAACCAGTTGCCAGATATGCCCTTCGAAGATACTCCAACAACGCGATGCACCGCCATGAGGACGTCACCCTGCTTTTGCCATCTTTTTTTCTGACGACCGGTATTCGCCTGTAATCCCAAGCTCGCAACTACATAGCGATCAAATGTTCTCCCAATATGTTATGCTAGACGCCATATTTTCCATCCACGTCTTTACTACAAAGGGGAAAGATCTATTGGTCACACTTCTTGTTTTTGATATCACGCACACGCTAGCCCTTAAGCATGCTTTTCAGTGACGTCTCCAAGACTTACCCACTGATGTCGCTTACTGACAAAAACTTCAGTGGTAGGAGGAGAGACAATTTGGAACAAGCTTGCCTTCAAAAAAACCTTTCCTGGAGCTTTAGGGGTCTTGGTATACACAGGACTGCGGTCAAATATCAGCTTTTGTTATCAAATGGTCCTCGTCGTTTCATACCTCCCACAATTCGAGCAAAAATGGCGCTGTTCTCAGATCCACTGATCAGCATTTGTTTGGAACATAAGTCAAGTGAGTTGAGGATCATAGCCAAATATATACCTTGACAAGATTTACAGTTAGTGACTTCCTATCGGCAGATATCTTCAGTGTCGAATTAGGATCATCAACAGTCATTTCATTCTCGTCGATGAAGTAGTTAAGTGAGAAAGCTTAAGAAAGCGTTAGCAAGAGTCGTGGTATTCAATAGGTTCCAAGGCAAAAAACGAACCACCGCCACCCGCCCGCTTGCAACAATCGCTGCATTAATGATTAGCAACTATACCGGCCTTGTCAATAACTGTGAATCCCATACCAATGGCAAACAATTGTGTTCGGGGGCTGCTGCGGAAGGGTGATGCGAACACTTTCGCAATTGCAATGACCCTGATATGACATGTTAAAATTTGATCTGGTATATGCAAAAGATGCAGCAACCTTGTGAGAATCGACGTTATATCTTCTAGCAAAGGAAAGGTTTTATCCAGTGATAATGACGGAAATCAAAATGATTAATTCCGCCCTTGCCGTTCGCCCCACAGCTACGTGACGTCAACTCCTGATGGTCGATATCATATTATTTCGAACTACAGCATAGATCGAATGTCCACTTTTGCGATAGAATATACCTGGGAATACCATGCTGCTTATAGTGCCTGGACATGCAATACTTTGAAAACGAAAATTCGAGCCAGTCACAAGCACAGAATGATTGTAACAACAACGCAACATCAAAGTTTATTCACTCTGCAATCATGGTCGTTGTGTTGAGATGACATGATAAGAAAAAATGGACATGCAAAGCTTTGGTTGACGTCGGTGAACAGCAAATTACATCCCAAATTTTGAATCAATCTGCGCAATCGTACTATATCTAGTAAGAACATATGTTGAGCCTTTCGCCGACTGTATGGCCCCGCATTACCACCTTGACCACCAATACCCATGGAATTATTGGCTAAATGAAATTCATTTTGGCTTCTAGATCTTTTTTTATGGAGAGAAATGACTCTTCGTCATGCGAAGTCGCAGAAAGAAAGCTCTCAACTATGTATACAACAGGCGTCCGATAGGTCCGGTCCGATATCGGCCCCCTCATTTCTCCTGCAGCCTTGCCGCTCTACAGTTATAGACAAAATATATAAGAGAGCTCAAAGAACCAGTTTGTGATTCAAATTCACCAAGAGTTTCATACCTCGAGCAATAATTTAGTTAAAAAGC
The DNA here is from genome assembly GCF_028829465.1 of Penicillium soppii. NCBI lineage: Eukaryota > Fungi > Ascomycota > Eurotiomycetes > Eurotiales > Aspergillaceae > Penicillium > Penicillium soppii. The sequence continues at coordinate 4,155,371 of NW_026643235.1, read as the reverse complement.
AGCTCTAGAAATCGACCGCTTTTGTCCCGCAATTTGAGAGATCATCTTCGCCAAGCAACCTCTTCTCCGCTTCCCATACATCCATCTGTCAAATCCAATATGACGGCCAACGCCCAGGCACAAAATGACAACTGGTCCGAAGAGGTATGTAGGCGGCTGTGGCAAAACGCCTCTACAGTGACTGACTAAATCAGGCATACGCTGCTTCTGCATCCTTCGTATACTCCGCGAAAATCGTCGGAAAGCTCCTGAACTCTCTCGACCCCAAGCCAACAGACAAAGTTCTCGATGTGGGCTGCGGCGATGGGAAATTCACGGCAAACTTTCTTCCTGCCATTGGCTCCGTGCTAGGAATCGACTCATCGGCATCAATGATTGAATCGGCCAACAAAGACTACGCAAGTCCCAAAGCCAACTTCCGCGTTGTCGACTGTCGGTATCTGGAGAAAGAGACCTCGATTGTGGATGGCTCATGGGATAAAGTGTATGTAATTCTTTATGATACATTGTTCCTATGAACCGCCTGCTGACGACCTTACAGCATCTCCAACGCAGCACTCCACTGGATCCTGCGCGATGAAACCACACGTATGTCGACACTGCGTGCAATTCACGGATGCCTGAAGCTGGGGGGCACATATGTGTTTGAGATGGGTGGACATGGTAACGTCGCAGAGGTCAAGACCGCCCTTCTGTATGCACTGGTTCAGCAAGGCATCTCTATCGAAAAGGCTAGAGATACTAGTCCTTGGTTTTTCCCATCTGACACTTGGATGAGGAGCGCGTTGGAAGAAGTCGGGTTCAATGTTGAAAATGTTGAACTTGAGTACCGACCAACCAAACTGACCACCGATGCTGAGGGCGGGCTGAAGGGTTGGATTAGACTTATGGGCGCCCAGTTCCTGGAGGCTCTCCCCGAGGACAATCGGGATGCGGTTGTCAAGGAGATTTGTGATGTGCTTCAGACTGTGGTGACTCGTGGCGAGGATGGAAGCCAGTGGCTGGGATATGTGCGGCTGAGGGGCATTGCGAAAAAGATCTAGAGGCTTCGATGCTATGTTCATATTGTGCGTATAATCAGTTCAAGGATTGTTCCTGCTTGCGCCGTTGAATCAAGACTGCAAGAGGAATGTCTTCCTCGTCGTAGAATTCTGCTTCTTCATCCACCCCGAAATCACGGAGGCGTTCACCCTCAGCATTTCGCCAGGACTCCTCGCCCTCATCTGAGTCGCTATGAGAGCCGGCACCAGACTCATCGCTTTCACTATCGGGATAATGGTCTACTTTGTGTCGATCATGGAATGGCTTGCGACGTTGTAACCCCGGGCTCTGTTGAAACCGCTTCATGTCTTCTTGTTTGCGGCGATTGAAGGCATCAATCTCATCTTGTATAGTTGCATATTGAGGCATGCGGAAGTCACTGGGTGGCTTTGCACTCGCTGGCATCGGAATCCTATCTGGATCCGGAGGCGGCCATGAAACACCAGGGTCTAGATAAATGATCAGCAATGAAGCCGGTCCTTGTGACATATCAGCTCACCCTCAAAATCGTTTGTCTCGAATTCCCAGCCACTGCGACGATCAGGACTTGCAGCAAATGGCCAGAACCAGCTTATTACCTAGAGATGCATTAGTTTGGATGTAAAAGATATGTATATCCCCACTCACATTCCAACTCCCGCCCATGCCTTGCCTGATATTGGCCCAAATTCCAATATCGTAAGGGTACTCTTGCTTCTTTATATACACTCGGATACCGCCGGGGCCCTCAAGATACCCGCCGAGCACACGAGCGCGTCTAACGAGAGTAGCATGTCTTTCGATTTCCCAAGTTTCAATAGTGGTCGTGTTTGATCCTAGTGCCCAAAGGCTTCTGAGCAGGAGAACACCTAGTGCAAAAGTAGTAAGAGTGTTCACCACCATGAGTATAAACAGGTGGATGAGCTGTCCCAGTGTGGGCCCCATGTACTATCTATTTTTAGCAACTCGAAATGCTAGGCGGCGTGCCGATTCACTTACGCTGGGCAAATGGCTATTTTTCCATACAAATGATGCTCGCTCCCAGATTAGGGTCTCGAGATACGACATTCCAACAGTTGCATAGAATAGAAAGCGCATGAAATGCGGGATGGTAAAATGAGAGACGCAGTTGGAGGTCCAGGGGCAATGATGATCCATCTTTGGAATGCATCTGCGTCAAGGTCAGCACGTGAGTCCCCAACGAGATTTATCTTGTCTCACCTCTTGCAAGTTTTGCAGTGATGAGCCCGTGGAGGTTTGTAGGCTTCACATCTACGGCACCATCGCTGGCGGCCAGTGACTTCGTCACTGTCCTGCTCTTTGGGCTTTGGTCGATGCTCGGTCTTCGGAAGTCGACCTGGATCTACGAAACATGTTCGATAATAACATATCCAGATGCATGCAGCGAATATGTTAATTTTCCATGTCTCCTCTGTTGTGAGAGGCACAGATTCGAAATGCAGAAAGAAGTACTGCGACGAGTAAGCGAGAAAAGCGATCAACACACTCACAGCGGGGATTGCCAGCTGAGATATTGAGAAGCCCTTGCTGAACATTTCAATGTCTTCAGCCGCGTTGATGGGCGATGCTGTTGCATTGAGAGGAGTCAAGTTGGACGTGTTGTTTGTCGTGGCTGTGCTGACTAATGGAAACGCGGACCCATGGACCTCGGGAAGCTTTCCAGGTTTCGTGCGTGGAATTAGTCGAATCCAGGTTCATTCTACATCAACATTTACATCCCGTCTTCATTAGAAGAGATTGAATCTTCTGTATTATCTGATTGGCCGATCTTTAGATTGAGAGTGTGCCTTGGGTGTTTGTGTGATGAACCTCTGATATTCATGTGCATGATGCCGATTGAGGCCCTTCCTCAGACCACAATTCGGGCGATCGGCTCTACATCTGTTATCTCAGACGCCTATTCTGTGGTCAAGGAGCTTATTGACAATGCACTGGACGCGTCAGCCTCATCATTGCAAATAGAAATATCCCAAAATACGGTGGATGTCATACAGCTGAAGGACAACGGCTATGGAATCTCTTTAGAGGACCAAAAGCTTGTTTGCAAGCGAGCCTTTACGAGCAAGATACAGACTCTAGATGACCTCAAAAAAGTTGGTGGGTCATCATTAGGCTTTCGGGGGGAAGCCCTGGCTAGTGTTGCAGAAATGTGCGGAGTCATCAGCGTCACCACGCGAGTTAAATCCGAGGTTGTTGGGCAATGTATGAAATATGGAAGGGGTGGAGAAGTCACAGGGCAAGCAAACAAAATAACTTTGATCTCGTGGCTTTTTCTGACTTTTACAAACAGAGCACAGCGGATCTCCCACCCAGTGGGAACAACTGTCCGGGTCACAGATTTTCTCAAACACATCCCTGTTCGCAAGCAGTCTACATTGAAGAGCGCTGCAAAAACCCTGGCGAGGATAAAAAGGCTTCTCCAATCATATGCCATATCACAGCCATCAAAGAGGCTATCGCTCAAAGTCCTTAAAGCAACTAATGAGAACAACAATTGGTCCTATGCACCAAGCGCAGATCCATCGTTCTCGGATGCGGCTCTCAAAGTAGTCGGCAGGGAAATATCTTCTTCTTGCGTCTTGAGACGGCTTTCTTCCGAAGGTGCGAGCGGGAAAGAAAATGAATCATTGGACCGGGAACAATATGAAGCAGTCGCCTTTCTTCCCAATACACAATTCGGTGAGATTGTTTTTCAGAATTTCTTTTCCATAACGACTAATAAAACTAGAGACTTCCAAGATCAACAATGCAGGCCAGTATATTAGCGTGGATGGCCGTCCCTTGTCTACCAGCAGAGGGATTGCACATGAGATTGCTAAAATTTTCAAGCAATATGTTCGTGTGGCCGCTTCCAAATCCGAGACAAGCAAATCAATCAGCGATCCATTCATGTGTTTGCACATTCTTTGCCCTCGGGGAACTTACGATGTGAATGTTGAGCCGGCAAAGGATGATGTCTTGTTTGAGGACCGAGATTTGGTTCTAAATTTGATAAATGGGTTGTTTCGCGAATACTACGGAGAATTGGATGGTGCAGCGAAGAGCCTTCCTAAACAAATCAAAGAAACTGCTTCCAGCTGCGACCAAGTCTCTGCCGGATTCGAGCTGCTGATGGCGAGGAAACCAGCTACACAACTCCCTCGTGATCCTGCAACCCCTTTCAGGGATGATATACGAAATAAATCAATTTCACAGAGATCGCTTCATTCCGAGAATGACATCTTGCCTGTGGAGATCTCCAGCAGTGAAGCGCTTGAAAATTCCGGTCAAGCAGATACCACAAAAACAAAGCGCTCTAGCTTCGTCAACCCATGGTCTATCTCCAGAATTAATGCCTCGTTTCAAACGCCGAGAAGCGAGAAAATTTTGCTCAATAATTCAAGTCCCGTTGGTCTATCAAGTGGCAGCCTGCAAGGGTCTATGGGAAAAGAGACCGAACCAAGAAGTCTCCAGCATTCGCCCAACACCACAAACCTGCCAAGCCCTCCCACTTCTAGATTAACGTTCGGATCACCGGTGAGACACCGTCGGCAACAAGTAAAAGGATCGCTTGATTCCTCCCCGGAAAGCAGGCGCATGTCAAGTGGCCGGCGCGCTGAGAGGGAGCGTGCTCGAGAGCGATATGGGAATGGAGCTCTTGACACCGGGTTCCAGAAAACCACGCAAACCTCACTGCAGCAAACTCCCGTTGAGCATATTCCAAGCCAAGACCCGAGTGAAGACTTGTCTGAATTGTCACTTTCTTCGCTCGCCCAAGAACGGTTTGGCTCGCCCGCTATCGCGTCACATGAGGGCGGACATGATGATGAACGGAGCAGTGCTTGCTCTGAGGCTCATTCCATGGGAGGTTCTCCACTCGAACCTGCTCAGCTTGATACCTTCCTTTCAAATAACCAAGATGCAGAGGCTCCCGTGTCGATGGATAGTGGCCGAGGATTCCCGGTCCTTGAGAGATGGGCCGCCCAGCTTCACGGGGACAACAACCACGAGGAACCAACTGATTTAGAAAGAGCACTAGATTTCGAAAAGAGAAAGAAAGAAGCCATTCAAAACAAGCGCTTGCAACTGAAAAACAGAGAAAGACCGTTAAGCTCGCATCCTACACAAATATCGAATCCTACTCACAGCAGTCGATATCTCGCCGCGAAAGCCGCGTTGACATCATCGCAATCCTTGGTAGGAGAGCCTGTTTCTGCAATCAAGATATCTTCTCATGATTCACGGGCGTATCTCATGCGCCAGCAGGAGGTTTCCTCGGTTGACGAAACCTCGGCGAATGATGCCAAGGGCCGAAGGCCACTCACCAACCGACTACCGTTTGAACGGATACCCGATGGCTCAAACCTGCATGATGTAGGCACAACGTGCCAAGTTGACTTGTCTCCCGAGTCTGAAATTTTCAGAACGCACACATGGGAGGATTTATACATCCAAACTGGTGATGAGGCTACTGCGTTTTCGTCATCCGACATGGAGGAGTGTATGCCCCTCTGGAATGAACGGTTGGCAATTATCTTGAAACAGCAATACCAATCTAAGGATACCTCGCTGTCACCAAGCTCTAAAATCGATCTTTCATCCATTATATCTCAACACTTAAGGGACTTTGATGAAAAATGAGACCAACAGCCCAGACATGTTGCAATGAGAATCTTCCATGTTTTGGGCCTTGTTCTCGATCTCAACAATTTTGCATACTATACCCACGCTATATATTTTAGCCGGCATCTCTTATGCCTTCGATTTGATTATCTTGCTAATTTCCCAGAAAATGAATGATCCATTATTGAAACCTAAAACCTGGCACCGCGATTTCCACTATTACATAGTCTTGACATCAACACCTGTCCAGGACCTATATAACAGCAAAGGCTTCCGATTAACCATTCAATGAATTCCGGTGTGTTTAAAAATGGCACACCTAATCCCCTCATCAACACTGCAATCCCATGTATCTAGCCCCCTCCACTCCCGGCCCCTTCAAAAGAACCTAACACCAGGCGATGTGGGAATCCTAAAATCAACCCTCCTGCCTTCATTCGGACTATACTCCTCATTATCTCTAGCAACATACTTTGCAGCGGAAGCAACCAATCGAGTTGAGCTGAAAGACTGGCTCTGGCCTTCCGCCCAAGTCCTCAATGCATGGTGGAGTGCCATCGGCCAAAATATGTACAAACATGGCCATCCATTTAGAGCAGCCTGGGATGCATTACCATGGACAGAACAGGTCCTTCTGAGCTGTGTTACTATATGGGGCACTAGGCTCTTCTCCCGGATCGCATCACGATCCTTGAGCCGGGACACGGACGATGCGCGGTACGAGGCTGTGAAGAAAGAGCCTGGATTTTGGAAGAGTGCGTTTGTGAAGATCTTCCTGCCTGAAGCTCTCATTTTGAGCGTTATTTCCTTTCCATTTACGCTTCCATTCAATACGGACAATAATACTCTCGCGCTTGGAGAGGATGCGCGGAACATTGTTCGGGCGCTGGGCGTTGGTGTATTTGGCGCTGGGCTCGCGATGGAGGTATTGGCGGATACGCAGCTTGAATTGCATCGTCGTGAGAGAACAGATCTGTGTCGACATGGCGTTTGGGGTTTGGTGCGGCATCCAAAGTATGTTTTGTGGCGTGGAGGTTGCAATTGCTATATGGATTTGCTAATGATTGTGCAGTTATCTGGGCGACACATTGATTCATTTCTCTTTTACATTGCTTAACATGGCCGGGTTCTGGAACCCGATTGTGCTACTTGGTCCCATCACAAACTACCTATTCCTTCGTGTTTTGGGCGGCGATAAGCAGACTGAGGCTAGCCAGGAGGAACGTTACAAGTACCAAGACCCTCCAAAGTACGAGCAGTTTAAGCAATGGCAGAGGGATAATAACAGCTTTTGGCCTGGCTTCCGAGACTTGGCGAATCCATGGGTATTGGTTCTGGCGGGTTGCAGTTTTATTGGAGTGGTGGTTGAAGAAGCACTGCGAGGCACTTTTCATATGTAAAGTACGGACCTGTGAATTACTACATGCGGTTAGTCTTACTGGTTTTAGTCTAACGCTGCCATACCTCGTTTCTTGACGTCTTCCCTATGTTGCCCTGACATAAAAGCTCGCCCGGCCCCAGTAATCTCATGTTTCTTTCCTTCCTTCCTCCAACCACTCTCTATCTTTAAGTTTTCCACCATTCAAATCTAATGAACGCCTTCAACTCAGAGAAAAACGCCTCGATTGGAGTCAAATCAGGTGCAAAAATTGGCCGTGAACGAAATCCCACTCCTGTTGCCGGGCCTCCTCATTATATGACCGCTGGTGAGGTAGCTACGATGGACTCTTCGCGAGATGTCCTTAATCTACCCATGCCGGAGGTCTTAGCATACTTCACAACATCGGATAATCCTATTGGAGCAGAGTATATTTTGATGGAGCGGGTAGAGGGGGAGAGTCTTGCCTCGCGGTGGTTATTTCGTACGACCGAAACTTCCTTATCTCGGACTCCGGTGGTATCTCCTCAACTAGATAGGGTTTCCCTAGGACGCACACTTAATCAGCCTACGTGCTGCCTTAGTAGGCATCACGGCCCCATCGGTATAGAGCCGTATCTCCTCAGCAGTTTTCCCGGTTGTGTTGAGTGATAAAGAACGAGAGACTGCCATCGCAGAATCGCAGGGCTAGACCGAGTCTGTAGAGCTACTGTCCCGGGCTATAGACAAACTTAGTATTGATCTGGAAGTCGGGACCGAGTCAGATAACTTTGAGAGGGCAATGAAGGGCAATCTACAATTTCGTAAGGAACTGGTTCAGTAAGCAGATGTCGGAGAGTGGGAGATCGCTTGACGTAATTGGCCATGTAAGGATCAAGACGATGACAGCCTGCCTCCCGAAGATATCTAACTTATGTGCGACGCAAATGTATGCGTGAGCATCTGCATCCGAGAAACAAGCTGTCGGGTACATATCCTGTCAGCAGATGTTTCGCGAGCGGACGGTTTTGGGCTTTCCTTATTTCTCGACTTTCATGCTTCTCAATCTTCAACTGATGAACTCCGAGTTTGATTATAGCTTAAAGGACGGAAAAGATTGGGGACGCGCTAATGTACGACTGAGAATATTCAAGGCCCGATTGATAGCAGAAACGAACCATATCTCAACTCTTCTCATATTCTTCCCTTTTTTCTCTTGTTCATGTCTCCAACAAATTATTGAAAAAAGGCAGTCAATGTGCGAAGTTACTTACCTTGAAGCAAAAAAAAAAACGTTTTGAATTTCACTCTCTGATCCTCTGATGAAAATGAGGAGAAACCTTCAGATTCTTTATTCTTGACATCATGGACAAAGCTAATAGCCCTTGCCCCGTTTATAAACATTGATCAATGGTTCCCCCTTAGCCATACGCCCCAAGTTCACCTTGAGGATATCGAGTGAACGCGGGAAATACTCATTTCCATGAGAACTAACGTGCGGACTGATTTGGACATTCGGCGCATCCCAAAGAGGATCATCTTTAGGAAGAGGTTCGGGGTCCGTGACATCAAGTGCCGCACCACCCAGCACACCAGAGTGTAACGCTTCAACGAGGGCCTTCTGGTCAATAACCTTGCCTCGTGAGATATTCGTCACGTATGGCTTGCTGGCATAGTGATGACAGTTTTCAGACAAAATGGTGATTTCTTCGGCTGCGAGAAGATGGGTGGTTTGAGGGGTCAGCGGGAGGGAGATCACCAGATGATCGAGTCCGATGGCCAGGAACTCGCGGATCGAGTTCCGGTCTGTTCCGTGGTGCCATGAGGCTGGAATTGAGCCATCTGGGTCTCCCGTTCCAGGGACAATGTAGCCGTTGTCGTGGCGCGACTCTGGTGTTGGTCGCGGGGAGGCTGTGTAAGCGTGGACGGTCATTCCCAATGCCTGCGAAATACGGCCAACTGTGGATTGTCAGAATGGGTTTCTACTGTTCTTGAAATATTCGCGTTGTTTGTGATGTTCGCGTTATCGTGTTTGAAAACGTACTTTGGCGTCCAATACTTCCATATCCCAGGATACCCACTTTTTTGCCCACTTGGTCATGCATATCACGCGTAGACGCAGGCGTTTTCAGCCACTCGTGTGACTTCTGCGCCTCGTATGTGGAAACATATTTACGCGAAGCCACAAGCCAATTCATCACAGTCCATTCCGCGATGGGAGGGCCGTGGATGCCTGAGCTGGTAGTGATTGCAATGTCGCTTTCACGCAAGATTGGATGGTGCAACAAGTGATCCAAGCCAGCAGAGAAAGTGTGAATCAATTTGATGCTAGAACTCAATTATCAGCAAACAGTTCTGATATTTGGGGGTTGCGCAGCGTACTTTTTCGCATCTTTGAGTTCTGGAAGATCCAAGAAGGTGGCAAGCACAGTCGCGTTTTGATATACCTCTGATTCAAAAATTAGTCATCGAATTTTGAAAATGAGATCATCTATTCATTGATCTCTATATGCATCTCAACGTACCAGGGGGCACAGGAACACCCTGCTGCGACTTGTGAATTGTTACCTCGGCATCAGGAAATTTGCTCTCGATGTCCTTCTGTAGCTTCTCAGGCATGTGCTGCTGATAGAAAATGACGAGCACCCGCTCTAGTTCCTTCTCGCCGCCCATCGTTGGTTGCAGATAGATGTTGGAGAGAGTTGGGTTGAAGCAAGTCTAAAATGTCGTGAGGAGCGGGCGTAGGGCGCGGGCAACGGTTTTCCTTATCAATTTCCCCACTTTGGCTTAACAAGCAGTTCCAGGTCTCCCGAGGTCGTCAATTATAACGCATGGGTCGAATGGACGTTTTTTATTGGAATAGAACCCCGATTTTGGGCTCAACTTGTCTTTTTAGAGGGAATGGCGTGGTATGACGACACTTTGCCCCGATATGGTCTCAGAACAACCACGATAAATAAATTTGAATACTTGACAACATCAAAAAGCTATGAGTGTTGGATATTCAAGACCTGTTCTCATCACTCAACTAAAGAAAAGTTCACGGGTGCACCCTTTCTTGACTAGGCTATGAAGGGGGCCGCTCCATTAGGACGATTTTTTGCGTTGACACACCTCATCAGCTGGCTGTTGCCATTGGAGCAGGTAGCTAGGTCGGCTAACAAGCAAGAGGATGAAGCTTTGGTGGGTTGTCTGTGCTTATCATTCGTTCTGGCTGTGTGATGCTTCTTGTCGATTTCCTATGGTCATTGGCTTCAACAGAGGTACTTCCTAGGGGAAAGTACTCTCTTTCTAGCACTCATTTCGTGTGTTGAAGGGCTAGTGTCTCTGGATATGTGGTTCTTGAGATCGTGCTTTGAGCTGAGCTCAGTTGGATTGGAGGTAGGAGAGTTCTGTAATTTGTGGCTCAGAGTCCTGTTGGGTTCATAAATGTCGGGTAAAAAACGCCTGTTTTCACCGCTCAGCCAAACAGGCGCATACATCTATGGGTAAATATATACACCTTTGACTAAGCTCAGGAAGGACCACAGGGCCATGGGGGTATTAGGACGTATTTTTTTCGTGCATCTGGAGACTTCGACAGTTCGTCAGATGGTTGCCTTGGTGCCTTGGTGCCTGAGACGTCAAGTCAACTGACCCATGGATACAACAACCTTGGAATGTCGATCGCCCAGTCAGTCAGGATTTGATATCAATTGCACGTTATCGCAAGATAGCCTGGTTATGGCCATTGATTTCTTTGATAAAACAAATATGAGCCTCGGGGTTGTATTCGAGTAGAATTACCCAAAATCAATAGAAGAATTGATCAACCTAACCAAAAAAAAACGCCGCATATCGATACCCTTGCAATATACCACTGAGTCAAGCTCTATTTTCCACTAATTGCCTTCGACCTCTTTTTCGAACTTTCAGCTGGCCACGCGAACACCAGATTGAAAGCAAAAGTGCGTCGAACAGGCCAATCATGACCCGGCCTCTCATCCACAGTGCATCTCAAACTAAAGCTTGGGCCCCAACTCATCACAACACTCTCTTCAGGGGCTGACCCACCAATCCAGGTGTAGAAAGATGTTCACTGCCAGCGCCACGCTCATGATAATTCGCTGCTTGGTCGATGAGCCAAATTTGATACATCCAAGGAGTCCCTGACAATCCAAAACTATTGGCTCAGGTGATTTCCATTAGCGACCATGATATCGAGTGAACAATCGGCAATTCGCGTAATTTTTGGCAGATGAACGTGTATGTGGAGTCATCACCCCTTGCAACAAGGTCCACCGAACTTGCTGAAACAATGCCAGATCTGCAGTGTTCCAATCTCGATTCAAACCACCGGACCCAAGGTTCTGCGCCTGTCATGCACAAGTGACAAATGGTCGTGTTTATCCGCCCAGATCCTAGTTGTCGAGTATGAATCTACTCCATCCATAGCCCGTCCCTAGTGTTGTTCGGAAGATTTCGCTTGCTTGATACAGCAAGTTGCAGAAGTAGTGTGAGAGATCATCGCTTGCCACGGGATTGGATCGCGATCATGATCTGTGATTCCTCGAGTCTTGAAGGGTACCCCACCGTTCTTGACTGCTTCCTGTGAGTGCTCCGTGCTGATCCACACCCAAAGCAAGCCACAGCAAGCCCAAGGTTCAGTCAAACGCAAGTCCAAGGAGACAATATCGGCTCTTCTTGGACCTAGCTTTGCGCCGTGCGCGCGGGCCAATATCCGCCACTGTCTTCCAACCTGTCACAATAGGGAGCAGCCCCAGGAAGCCCGCCACTCGCCGAACCCTGCAGGTTTTGTGTACAACCTTTTCCTTAAAGGGAAGATTAGCTTGCTTATCCCACGTCGAGGTCGGTTGTGGTCCAACTAACCACGCTCTAGCCCTTGTCGGATGGGAGTTGCTTAATCTTGGCATCGCCAGCGAGTCGGATATCTGCACCAAAACAATCGAAAGACATTACCGGTCCCGCTTTCACCTTTGCTACAAAAATGAAGGACTTCCCCCCTGTGTTTGCGGCGCGCACTATTTTTCTCTCCCCGGTCTCCCTCTCCCTCTCAATAGATACCCGCCATGTCCCAAAGGAAACCTAACCGAAGACTCCTTCACCGGATTATTGAAGCCGCGCTGGATCGCGAAGAACAAGGCTACCCACCAATGTCCGCACACGCGGCAGCACAAGCCCAGGGGATACAAAATGGAGGATATGGAGGGGAGATGCCGCCGCCAAAGCGGGTAACGACCACGCAAATGGAATCTCTCATTCCAACCAACGACAAACTTCTCGTTTTCCGCGCCTTAACCGGAATTGACAGCGTCCCCGCGCTCACACAAGCCGGTCATCTTATCCGCAGCGCGCCAAACGTAGGCATCTACACGCGCGTCGTCGACAATGAAACCAAAGCGCAGCGCGCATACAAAATTTTCAACTTTCTCATCAACACCTGTCTCGGAATCCAGGTCGTGGTCGCTGCGGCTGTCACGGCCCTCGGCGCCGCGAGCGGCCCACACTCTGCAGTCACGGCATTCGGCGCTATCAACACAATTATGGCTGGCGTTCTAACCTACCTTCGTGGTTCTGGACTTCCCGATCGCCTGAAGAACTACCAAAATCAATGGAAGAATATTCGCGAATACATTGAGCAGCGCGAACGCGAGTTCTGTCTAATCGGGTGCGATCTCGATGTGCAGGAAGAAGTCTTCATTGTGGAGAGCATGTACCAGAGTGTCAAATCTGAGATGGAAACGGCGAAAAGCACAGACAACAAAACGCAGCAACCTGATGATCCGCGTATTCGCCGTTCCGTCTTGCCGCCTTCGCACGAGTCAGCATATAAAGGGCCTGTGGCTCCTGGGCGCGGGGATACGATGCCCCATTCAGATGCTGTGAGCTCGAGGCGTGAGTCCGACCCGGTCAGTCCGATTACCACTCCTCACACTGCGTTGCATAAGGAGAAGCAATGGGATGATGATACCCGTCGTGCGTGACTGCGATTGTAGACAAGTCGGTCAGCGCGACACAATGCCTTTGCCCTTGTGTTTTCAGATGACGCGCGCACCAAAGACATTTTATGTGGCCATCATAATTTTTATCTCTAATGTACTTATCACTAATGTTTAAATTGCCAATACTTGATGTTTTCACTGGACAGCCATTATTTTGAGAGCAGAAGAACAATATCACAATGCATCAAATGATCTTGACACAATCGTCGATATGTAGGGTTGTCATGCAATAATATTGTGAAATCGGCCTCAGAAAAAATTTTCCAGTTGGCTATACCCAACATCTTTATACGTCTCCACAACAAATGTTACCTCAGAACTCCACAATTATCCCGCGATGACTCGTTCGCCAACAAACCAGATGCCTGTCTTTGAACCTTTGAACCTCCCTGGTGTCCGATTTCTTTCCAATTGCAACTCTTAAATATTTTATACAGCACATATATCCGAGATGTCCCTTGAAATTCAGCTGGCGGCCCCTGCTGACGCGCCCGCACTGACGCAAGTCTTTTATGCCACATTTGTGGGCGACTTCAACAGAACCATGTTCCCGATAACGCCCGACGTGACCGCATGGTGGGAACGCAAATTCAGCGAGGAAGCTAGAGCCACGCAGGCAGGCGAGGGGCGCGAGGTTCTCCTCAAAGTAACTGGGGAAGATGGTGCAGTTGTCGCGTTCGCGAATTGGAAGTGCCCCGCATCCGCTGCCGATCGCGACCTGCAGAAACACGAACCCGAGGACTGGGCACCCAGTTGCAATAAGGAGCTCTGCGAGAAATTTTTCTCAAGAATGGACGCAGAGCATAAGGAGCGGATGGGGGAAAGGCCTCATTATTGTATGTTTGACCATTTTCGGATTATACATCTGGAAGCCGGTGATCAATCAATGGCGCATAACTGACTTGTAGTAGCTTTGAGTATGCTGGGAGTTCACCCTTCCTATCAAGGCCGTGGGCTCGCATCGAAGCTTCTAAAATGGGGTCTTGACCGTGCCGATGCGGAGGGCGTAGAGGCATACCTGTCATCATCTCCAGAGGGAAAGCCCGTGTATGAAAAGTATGGGTTCAAAAGTGTTTACACGTTTTCACCGTTCCCCGGTTATTTACAAGAAGTCATGATACGCCCGGTTACTAGCCAATGAGACTCGGAATGATTCATCGAAAACATGTTTTCTTGTCAGCCCTGAGCTGTACTGTTCTTCTCACTGAACCTTCTTCGATGGCAAGGGGTGATGTCAACGTCCCCGACAGCATTACATGGTTCATCGCCTATGCTGCCGCCATGGCCTGTGTTTCGACGGGCAGTGCCAACCACGCACCAGCCATCAGAATCCAAACGGTGCCGCAGAACCAAACTGGTCCTCCGCTCGAACCCGCCGAGTTGTCAAAAGTAGTGATGATGTACGCAATCAGGCTAAAAACTCCCCAAAAGAACCCCATGATGCCCAGACTGTACCCTCGCACGGTGGTCGGCACGACCTCGACTGTATAAAGAATCAGGGTAGCCAACCCGGCGAAACGAAGGAAATTAAGCATGCACTCGAATGCCAGCGCGGAATCGTGAGACCGAGCCACAGTAGCGAGAAACATGAACAACCCAGTCAAAATTGCAATACCGGCTCCAGTGCGTTTGCGCCCTATACCCCCGACTTCCACCAATAGTGCCGCCAACAGCGGACCTGGGATGGCGCATAGGGCAATATACAGGTATCGGCTATAAAGGTAAGATCTAGTAACGGTCGTAGCGTTGACCTGGGACACACCGTGCGCTGCGAGATAGCTACCGATATAGGTTTGGTGAAGAACAAACGTCAATCCCGTGACGCTCCACAGAAGAACAAGACAGGCAATTCCAGAGAGACCGAGGGAAGAAAACAGCGCCCTAGATCGAGACTTGGTACGCAGCTCTCCTTCGGAAACGTCAATCGTGGAATCGATCCGCGCGAACGATGCCTCCGTAAGCCATGACTGGCGCCTGTTGTAGAGAGCGATGTCTTTAACCAGCTGAGTAGCTTCTGCGTCACGGCGACGCGAGAGAAGAAATTTGGGTGTCTCATGGAGATTCAAGGCGAATCGGCACAAGTACAAGAAGAGAGTAATGCAGCCAAATATCCACCATACATACCGCCAGCCTTTGTTGCTGACGTAGTGACAAGATGAGGCGCTGCTGGATGAACTGGAACTGGCACTGCTGGAATGGCCGAGAGCCCGTCTACTGCTCATTGATTGGGAGGTGCTAACCTCATCCGGGCCAGTGCCGCATGTATAAAGTCCGATGAAGGCCCTGAGAAGTTGTCAGTATATCTCCATTGTTCAAGGGTTCGGATTAAATTGCTTGCCAGCCAACTGCTGCCGAAACCAGCTGACCCAGTCCCCAAAACACACCTTGCAGGGCAACAAGGTATTGATGGGATGCCGGTAGTGATTCCAGTAGAATCATTGCATCCACTGCTTGGTTGCCAGCAACTGCAAATCCAACGACGAAACCGACAACGCTTAGTCCAGTGAACGAGGGCATACCCGCACCGACTAGACCGCCCATTCCCATTAACACAACAGTGCTAGTGAACATCCACTTTCGGCCGAGTGTATCTGACATCATGGGCCAGGCTGTACCGCCAACTGTGAGTCCAACAGCAAGGCTGATGAAGAGATAATCCGTGTTATCGCCCGTAAAAAAGAACTGGGCTTCATTGCCAGCTGATGGGGCGATGACTAGGAAAGACATAATCCAGAACTGCAGGACAATGTTCTGATCAGATGAATTCTCACCCTTCATTTGCAGGAGAACTTACGCTGTCGAGAAACCAGCCCACGCCAGTCATCAAGAAAAGCAGCCACTGATAACGCCCCATTCCCATATCCAACAGCGCCTGATTAAGAAGCTGTGCTTTAGCTGCGAAGACGGCATCGCTTCCGGTATGGGTCTTAGGGGTCTTGATTGCAAGACCAAGCAGGCTCCTGTGTTCTTCTTGTGGTATTTCGCTGGGCTTGGATGGCCTTCCCTTCTCCACATCGTTCACCAGAGTAGACGCAAATGCGCTCTGTGCCTCAAAATTCCTGGCAGGTCTGATGCAGTCACTGTCGCTCGACATTATGAGCTGATGTCAAATTTTAATTAGCTCGATTAGTGTGCAACTGATGCTATCAGTAATGGAGGCCCTCAGTCTTGAAGGCACCCCACCTGGGACCCAGCTGGGTTATGTATTAACGACTATGAACTAGTTCAAGCAACTAACCTCCAATTCCTCAACCCCCGCTTTGGTATAAAGATATATGGGGACATTCTCGCGGGAAGCGGAGAATTCCGTGTCCATGGGACCATTGAATTGCATATCCGACTCATCTAGACTCAAAATTGCACGAGGAAGTCACCGAATTAGGCAGCCCGAGCAGCAATAAGTATCATTCTCCGTGGAAGTTGCAAGCGCTACGATCCGCGGGCTTGCTGCCAAGAGAGGCAATTATCAATGGAAACCTTTGACTCATGCCTTCGATAAGGCTTGAGGGCTTTCTCCAAGGGGCCAGGCACCTCGGAACGCGAGCGATAGGTCAGCGTGGATTGAGATCAATCGGCTGATTGATTAGCGTGGTAGCTTGGGAAAATATAGAACCGTTTACGTGGCCATTGGTTAGATTGGACTCCGCATGGGGAACATCACCTTCATAGAGCCTTGGCTTGAGATTGGATCCATGTTCTCGTTTCATAGTGTAGCTATATAGAATCCATAGATGAGGTAGTATATCGAGTCAGCCTGCTCAGTCATAGCTTTACTTTTTTGTAAACTGACTACAGTTGTAGTCTTGTGGGAATTTGACAGCAAGGAATATCATGAATAAAGAGTGAATTTGCTAAGGCCGAGACTCGGCGCAGATTTCTGTTTTAGGGTTCCCGCACTAACTTGGAATTCGGAAATCAAAGAATCAAGAACTAAGCTGAATGAAACGAAGACACAACCTAGAAGTTTGGTATTTTCACAAACTAATAGCATACACTACTCCTAGGATATATTCTCATGCATCAATAAGGTGACCCACCCACCCATTTCTATATATGTGCGTAAGACGGCACCTTTATGCTCTAGAAGAGATATAAACGGAGGTAAAAAGAGATGTATAATGAAATATAAAAGTGGTAGAAGGATTGTCATTTTCGAAAACAGAACGACAACGTTAGATGACCATTACCTATGTAGATATCACCTGGAAGATTTGCTCTCGGTCAATACTTGGACCAAGACATCTCTTTGCTCTATGTAAGGATGTTTTCTTTGGGATGATATCAATCAAAAGCCAAGTAGCGCATGAGTTCATTTGAAGATGAAGAGATGCTTATAAATAGGTCCACTCGGCTATACATGCGGGGTTGAAAAGAAGACAAATCAAGATCAATTGTAACATACTGCATTAGATTCAGTCACTTCATCACGGTAAAGAAGCCATTCTAATTCGCTACGCAAAATCCATATCTTTTTCAAGATTGTTGTATTAGACCCTCAATCATCAAAGACGCAATCCTATGACGTCACGTCTCACCTTCCAGATAAAATCAACATGACCAAAGTTTTTATGTGAGTCTGGAGTGCATCACTCAAGAAACAAAGTCTGATATTTCTGAAGCACTGGTGCTACGGGATACATCGGTGGCGACTCTCTGGCCACATTGGTTGCTCAGCACCCAGACTTCTCCTACGCAGCTCTTATTCGCAGCATTGAGAAAGCCGAACGAGTGAAAGCTCAGTATCCATCTATCCGTATGGTCATCGGAGATCTTAATGATTCAGCCCTGCTGGAACGGGAAAGTGCCGTCGCAGACATCGTGCTGCGTAAGTATTCGATTACAAAATACCCCTAGGTTCATACTCATAGCTAATCATTATTAACTCTCGCGGAACAGACACCGCAGACGCTTCCGACCATGTTGGAGCTGCAAAGGCTATCATTGCTGGCCTAGTGACCGGGCACAGCAAGGAAAACCCAGGCTACTTGCTTCACACTGGCGGAACCGGCATCCTTACGTGGGAAGACAGCGATAAAAACGAATACGGCAATGAAAGCGAGCATATTTATAACGACTGGGAAGGCGTGGACGAATTACTCAGCCTTCCCGACCACGCATTTCATCGAAACGTCGACCAGCTCGTATTGAATGCTGGGGCCAAGTATGCCGATGTTCTCAAAACGGCACTGGTCTGCCCGCCAACAATCTACGGTACGAGTCTAAACCCCTAGGTCAAATGCGAAAACGATCTCATTATCCAACAGGTAAAGGAAGAGGGCCAGTCTCCCAGCGTGGGCGTCAAGTCTACGAGCTAGCGAACGTTACGCTCCGCCTGAAGAAAGGCCCCATCATCGGCGCTGGACAGTCAATCTGGAACAACGTACACGTCCACGATCTGAGTGACGTATACGCATTACTCATCGACGCGGCAATCGCGGGTCGAAATGATGACGGACTCTGGGGCGCGAAAGCCTACTACCTCACCGAGAACGGAGAACACCACTGGGGTAAACTGTCTCAAGCTACCGCGGAGGCCGCGGCGAAACTGGGATACATCCCCGAGGCCAAGGCAGAGCCTATCGACTTGGAAAGCGCCAAAAAGTATGCGGGTTTTGAATCTCTCAGTTGGGGAATGAATTCTCGTGGTCGGGCGCGGCGTGCTCGTGAGATTTTGGGGTGGAAACCCTTTCGACCTAGTATTGTGGAAGAGCTGCCTGAAATTCTTCGCGGGGAGTGGCAGCGTTTGCAAAATGCTTCTTAGGATATAGGGCCGAGTAGATTCTTGTGTGACGGGAAATTTCAGCCTTCTAATTTGACACGTGGTGGCTGGGCTGCGGTGAACTGTGGTGTAAAACGATTCAGTGGTCTTTCACTTGGTCTTATACTTCCGGTCAGCAGAGAATGAGGAGTTTGATGCGAGGTCTAGGTGTTCTCGTATGGACCGGTGGAATTGAAATTGGTCTATATTCCAGATGCACGAAATTGAGACATGTTTCAACCTCGCGACAACCAAGCCTTGCGACCTGCTGGTGTGATACAAGTATCTAGGTGAGACCGATATGGATGAAATCAAAATCGCTCTTCTTGCTGCCTTTCTTGTCTGACTTTTAACCTAATGAAATCGTTCATGCTTGCCTGTCTTATCACTGGTTTACCAATATCTGCATCTATGGCAGTATTCGAGCACAAAATTAAAAAGATAATTGCTTTTGCTGCCAAAAGAATGCAGAATTGGAGTACATTGATGTTGAATGACTCATCTAGTCAACTTTCCACCAAAAGCATTGTCGTCACAATACTCCCCAAATATACCACCGTGCAGTATTTTTTTCACATTCTCCACCTAATGAGCAAAACGGAAGTCTAATCTCTTGTTTCCCTCGTCTTTGGTAGTTGCCAAGTAATGATCTTTCTGCTCAGGACTCATGATGTCCCATGCTGCCGCACGGATTCTGTTTCGCCGGATATAGTAGCATTTAATGAAGATGGTCATAACAACATTCCATGCCACAAGTGCGAGTAGGATCTTATTTCCCCTCCGGTAGTAAGGCTTATCATCAGTTCGATAGATCTTTTTCAAAATCACTCATCAGTCACAATTCAAATTGTCGATATGTGAGACACTTCAAGCTCAGAGAGAGAGACTCACGTTGGAGGCAATTATCGATCCTGCTTGACAAATCATATTGTATACTGCACTTCCCACAGTTCGCGTGCGCACTGAACCTGCATTGCGAGATATCAAACTAACTGCAAGATGAAACGAATTAGATTTTGTAAAATGATGCGAGGATTGCATAAATACTGACCGTTGATAGAATGGATGTAAGGGAAACCAATTATCAGCACAGTAAGTGCGTACCAACTCCATGCACTTGCACTGGAAGGCAGTAGCTCCAGTGCCAGCAAAATAGGGAAACACCACAAGGAGTAGAAAAGAACAATAGCCATGCGGTTGTTGATCTTTTCGGACATCCAAGACCAAAAGACCAGCTGGATCAAAAACAGCACATATCCAGGAATGGTCAGGAGATTCACCTCGAATGTATCAAAGCCAAGCGACTTCAAGAAGAGGGTCAAATAGGCCGTTGGGGGATTGGGCGGAATAAGCATTGTGAAACTGATCAGATACATCGGCCAAAGATCATAGTCCATGAGAGCGTCCCAGAGAAGTTTCAATGTAAGACCTTGGCGATTGTGCATGCCGCCCTTAGAATAGTCAGTATGTGTACCGGTGGTTTCAATCCGATCTTCGCATACCTTTGCCGGATCATCACGCAGTACTCGATTAACCATAATGATCTCTTCCCTTTCTGTGAACCAGCCATCCTTACCTCTAAACCAGCTCTTGGTTTCAGTGGGACTCGGGGGAAGATAAAACCAAGAAATGATGCCAATGATGCACGTCAAAGCGCCCTCGAGGACAAACAACCACCTCCAGCCAGCCCAGCCGCCCACTGTGCGCATGTGGAGGATTCCAAAGGCCAAAAACGCAGCAACAATAGCAGTACCGTTCGATGCGCAGTAGAAGAAGGCGACCCGCATCGGCAGCTCGGCATTAGTGTACCAGTACGACAAGTAGAGGAGGGCATCAGGAATGAAGCCACCTTCTACCAGGCCCAAAAGCGCTCGGGTAGCGTAGAAACTCTTCTCGCCGGTAACTGCACCTTGGCAAATACCGATGACACTCCAAAGAACCATTTGGATGGGGATCCATCTGTCCGGGCCGAGTTTCTTTGAGATCATTTGTGAGGGTACTTCTGCACACAGGAAACAAAGATAGAATATCGTCATGCCGTAATTGTACTGGTTCGTCGACAGTCCGAGGTCATCCAGCATACCGTCAGATAGTGCTTGTGAGATATTGCCACGATCCAGCTGAAGGGCAAAAAACATCAGGCAAACCCAGGAACAAATTCTGTAGTCCAGCTATATTGTCGTCAGAAAGGTGTATGCTGATAACGAGATGGAGAGGTACTACCCTTCGAACTAGTACTTTTTCTTCCTTCTCTGTCCATTCCGCCGTTGGATCATATCGATGTCTGCCTTCATACTCCGGGATTGGAGCATATAGCTCTACTGAGCCGCCAGCGGCTAACACTCCACTTGATCCGTTGATTTTCTGGGTCGGCTCCTGGACAATTGAGACAAATGCCTCCTTTGCTTCAAGCGACGGTGTGCTTGTCCCCGACATCTTCGATGCTGACTTTGGATTGTAGAGCTCATATTTTGGATTTCGAATGTTCTTATATCGTGTTATTTTTCACGACGTGCCTTGCGCCTAGAATTGCGCAATGCGGCCGGCCAACATTAAGCCAGCTTGATTGTGGTGTAGCGCAAAGCCGTGCCGCGGAGAAATTATAGCGGGAGTTCCATGCTTGGCATCTCATGGCAAAAGCTAAGCACTTCTATCTTGTTGTCCCGTGAACATTAAGATGCTTAGCATGGTGTGAATCATGCAGGGGCGAAAGTGGTTGTTGGCTTGGAGGTGCCATAAAGAAAGTTGTCTGTACACAGTGATTATAACACGGAAAGTTGAAGCCGGAAGAACAGTGTCCAGTTGACTAGATATCGCGGGGTAAATCAAAGCGAGCGTTTTTCAATGCTAAGCCTTGGAAAAGAATGTTGTCATCTGGTGTGGAATTGCGCCACTACAACACACTCCATTTTTCACGATACTTTGTTTTTGTCCGTCACAGTCTTCGCGTAATTGTTTGATATACATTCGTGTAATTTGTTCAAAGATCATAATCTTCTCCATTTTGGATCCTTGTTATTCAACTGTAGAGAAAGGTTGACTCCGCGATTCAGGGTCCAAGGCAGTTTGGGTTTAACCGGGGAAAACAAGTGCCTGATATACCTGCAGCCCTATTTATCCGGCTTTACACATGTTGTATGAATTGCATATAAATTCCCGTGCTACCAAGTGATAAAATGAAATAGATTGAACTTAGTAGCTGGGTAAGCTTAACATCCCCCACATATCACTTTTTATTACAACTACTGGTTGTATGTTATATTTGACCTCGGCAGCATCGACATTACACAAATTCCTACTTAGTTTTATGTATTTGGCCGCAAATCTCAGTAAGCCTTGGAAATCGAGCTGGATAATACATTGCGGGCTGAATCGTGATCGTCTTATGGATAAACTAAAAGCAATTGGTTGCTCCCGCTTAGCTCAGACACTACAGGAGGTTTCCCATGAGAATTGAAGTCACTACAGCTTATTCTAGTCTACCGAACTTCACAGAAAGTTTTATCTAGTCTGCGCATGAAATCGGGGAGTACAGCGAGTCTAGGAATGGAAATTGCTCCAAGTTTTCAGGTGATGCAGGTGATCTGGATATATAGGCACCGCAACCTTTCTGATGATTAATCACCAGACACCGTTTACTGTAGACCTGCCGGTCTTCTTCAATTGGGAGAAACAATCCATAGCAAACGAGAACATAGGGTTCCAATATGGTCAACAGTTGGATGTTGAAGGTCGAAAAGGAAAAAGAACTGCAACAGCATGCAGCGTTCCGACGATTTTAAATTTAGTCGATTTTCTCTAAATACTTATCTCTTCCCAAAAGCTACTCATAGACACGAGGATATAGGATCAAACAATGCGAAATAGCAGCGTATTACATTCCTTGTAACCCAGGCGTAAACTCGGTCGCGAGATCGGCCTGGGCCATTGACAGACCGACTCAAAGTCGAGTCCCAATGAACCAAGAAACATCAATTGCGAACGAATGGTGCTCTTGAAACCGATCTAAAATACTGGAAACACATGCAGTTATCCCGAACACCGGCTGACGAGAAGCTCGGCGTGGAATTAGGCCGACTCTTGGCAAGTCGATTTCCTAACTAAGGCTCTGCAGCCTGGTTGTAACTCCAACTAGGGCTGTCATGGAGACCCTGGAGCTTCAGATTGTCCGAGTACAATATGAAGATACCAACCACAACTGAGGGAAACCATGTTTCTGGGTCGAAACGGAGCAACACTTCGTCCTGTTCAAAACTCTGTATGGAGGTTTGTTAATCCCGCGTGGACTGGAGTCTGGACATGTGTTATAACATTCTATATATCTATCCATAATGCAGACTCTCGGTTTGATTTGATTTTGTTTCGAGGTAGGATCTCAGTCATCACCTTAGGTCGGTCATCCAGATTCACCTCATTTTCCATCATCAAAGTCGTTGGTTTTCGCCATGGCGGACTCAAGCTTCCCATTCTATAGACCTGGCAGGTCAGAGTACGAAGACAGCGTGAGCAGATCATCATTTTCTGTAAAGGGGAAGAAGAAGAAGAGCGACGATGACAAGTTTGCTCTGGGCCGAAGAGGAATTTTGGTTTTCTTTACTCTTTCGGTCCTCACTTTGATGGCCGCTCTAGATGGCACTTCACTTTCTGTGGCTCTACCTGTGAGTTCTCACGAGAGACTCAGACAACCTCCATCTAATCAGGCCAGGATATCGCGCAAGAACTTAATGGAACAGCTATCGAAGCATTCTGGAGTGGAACCTCGTTTTTGTTGTGCTCAACTGGTTAGTCTGATTCTCAAATTTCAAACGTTTAGGATGCTGATATTACATTCATCTAGTGTTCCAGCCTAGCTTCGCCTCCTTCTCCAACATTTTTGGCCGTCGACCCATGATCTTGATTTCTCTCCTGTTCTTTACCGCTGGTGCCGTTATCTGCGCTATTGCAAATGATTTCACCTATATGCTGATCGGTCGATCCATTCAAGGTGTAGGTGGAGGCGGAATTATATCGCTGAGTGAAGTCATTATAACAGATCTTGTTCCTCTACGATGGCGAGGTCAGTACTTCGGTATCCTCAGTGCAATGTGGAGTGCTGGGTCGGTGACGGGGCCTATCCTTGGAGGCGGCTTCGCTGAGAAGGTTTCATGGGTAAGTCAACGTATCCGATTTCTGGATTTCTCTGCTAAAAAAATCAGAGATGGATCTTTTATATCAACTTCCCTTTCATCGGAGTGGGTGGCATACTCGTTATCCTATTCCTAAATCTTAAACTCGCACCGAGCTCGCTGGTTGAAAAACTTCGTCGAATCGATTATGTCGGAACTGTCATATTTGTCGGAAGTATGTCGTCTTTCCTGATTCCACTTAGCTGGGGTGGCATATCTTATGATTGGGACTCGTGGCGGACATTGGTACCTCTGATCGTCGGTGGAGTTGGTCTACTTGTTTTCGCATACTACGAGTACCGCTTCGCAACCGATCCGATCATTCCACCGGTGATATTCCAGAACCGAACCGCAACTGTTTCTTTTATTGGCAGTGTTCTGCAGGGGTTGATCTTGTGGTGTGCGCTTTATTATCTTCCTCTTTATTACGAGGCAGTGAAGGAGTTCAGTCCTATCATTTCCGGTATCTCTCTCTTCCCTGAGACGTTTACTGTTGCACCAAGCGGAATGGTGGTTGGAATCTTGATCACGATGACAGGTCGATACAGATGGTCTGTCTGGCTTGGATGGACCCTATCGACACTCGGAATAGGTCTTATGTGTCTCATCAAAGTCCACACTAGCACTGTTGGGTGGATCTTCTTGAACATCGTTCCTGGTCTCGGACTAGGCATTCTATTCCCTGCTCTTGGCTATGCCGTGCAGGCCTCGTCGGAGCCCGAAAATCTTGCCATTGCAGTCGCCATGTTCAGTTTCTTCCGTGCTCTAGGCCAAGCCATCGGTGTTGCTGTCGGTGGCGTTGTCTTCCAGAATCGCATGTTTAGCAACCTTATGCGATATCCCGGTTTGGCTCCTATGGCCGGGGCCTATAGCAAGGATGCTGCGGGATTGGTGCAAGTTATCAAAGCTATGGAGGATGGTGCAGATAAGGCAAATCTAAAGGAAGCATACACAGACAGTCTGCGTACGGTGTGGGTAGTCTGTTGTGCGGTTTCAGGTGTCGCGATGGTTATGAGCTTGTTGACTGAGCATTATGATCTTGACCGTGAGCTGGAGACGAACCAGGGGCTACGTGGGGATGATGAATCTTTTGTTGAAAGTGAGAAGGATTTAGAAATGCGCGCAGAGCGAGCAATGGTTCCGGAGACTCGGCCTTGGGCCTGGTAGGCAGCGGTCGTCAACACGGAGATGGTTTACACTGTACAAAGTAATGACAGTTACTCATAATGATAATTGAAATCTCATTTCATTACACTCAGCCATTCGGCTCAGCTCGTTTCGACGACTGTACTCACAAAACCAACACCGCGAAGCAATGCTTTGATCCTCTATTCCCTCTTGGCAGTTTTCTAGGCCTTGGTAACATCCTTGCAAAGAAAGAATTCGTGTGATAAGTATGAAATCGCCTCGGTTGCGGTATTCAAGAGGTATTGTGTCGAAGACCTAGCTCCTCTATTTTCCGCGCAAACTGAAGAGGTCGAGGGAAAGTGACGTCTGATTTGGTTAGGATTCGGTACGGTCCAAATGTAGTGAACATAGTCAAGTAGATTCTGTACTCATGGTGATGAGAGTTCGATGCCCGATTTCTCCATTTTCAAGGCGGAAGGCTTGCTGAGTTTGGGAGTGTCACTTCGCTGTTGACCAAGTCCATTCTGTGGTATCCTTGGCCCAGTCTGTCGTCTTCGGAGATGGCTTGACCAAACAAAAAAACCGTAGTACTTATCCGTATCTCAGGACTCTGGAGTTGAGTGCCAGTGACTGGAATTTGAGAATAGGTCCGCATCAAAGCCATCTTGCTAGGATTTTCCTTGCGATGGCAGAGAAACTTAGCAGCCTCGAACGGAAGCCCAAGGCCATCGGTAACATCCTGCCGCCTCATTAGCTAATATCGTTTAGAGAGCTTCCTATTGATCATTCAGACTTGGCGAGATGGATAAAAATGCAGCTGGGATGACTGGGCTGGCGTGCACCCTTGATTTCTTCCCGGACGTTCAATTATCAGCACTATGGTATCTGTAGGAGAAGTGGATCGAGAGTGATGTCTGTGCCTTCTAGGTCGCACAGGAAGTCAGCAATTTCAGGATTATTCATGCTGGCTTGATGAATTTCGCGTTGGAAGAGGGCGTATCATGAAGGAAATCCTAGTGAACCTGGCGTTTGGATGGGAGTAAAGAAGGCGAGAGTGGATGAACAGTCAGAGAAATGTCTGTGTGAACATTTTCAGTATACAATAGTCTACGGAAAATTTGCTTAAGGAATAAAATGAAATGTAAGTGAAAGAGCTGTCTAGATGTTGATGGGGAAAGTGATCAGTGCACTCAGACTCACGACTGCCTGGCCGGTTCATTCCTAAAACAGAATTGCAAAGCATACACCTTATGATATACAATATTGTAAGATACATACAAAGGTGTATATATGCTAGGGTCAACGGCCTTAATTTAGTGTCCGATTTTGTGTTAGTAACAAAAAGATGGCAAGAGCAAAAACGTTCCAACCAAAAGTAAAAAATTCCTCTGACCCGGGATCGAACCAGGGACATCCAGATGACAAACTCAATTACAGTCTGGCGCTCTTCCAGCTGAGCTATCAGAGGATTGGTTGTTGAGGGTCTGCATGTCTCCACCTATCAGCCAGAAACTTACTGATGGATCGTGACTAGCTTCAGATTGACACATCTGCATCGTTTGTCACAAACCCGACCAACGTAACTTTACCACGCACAACTTTGGGTATGTGCCTGCTATAGTTATAGTATAGCTACTTGCTACTCGTATTAAAAAAAAAAAAATAGAGCACTACTCCACTGTTAGGCGTACGGGACGGTGCATATACACTGCAAGTAACCGAAAAGAAAATTATTGACACTTAAAAGCACCAATGCACTTTGAAACATTCGAGGACTCATCCTACTAATAAGCATAAAGCATTACAACCAAAAGCAAGTCATGACATCGTAAGGGGAAACATAAATAGCAAAAGAAAAAGAGATCAACGGCCCAGCGCACGAAGCCGATCTTTCAATCGATCCATTTCCTTATCATACTCCATCCCAACACGCTTCTCCGCCTCCCGAGGAGCATCCTGGAACATCACAGACTTATAATGGCCATCTCCATCCGGCGCACCGACAGTGACCCAGACGAATTTTGCACCGGGGGATTTCGGCTGCGGGCGCTCTTGTGTGCCTTGCCAAAATGCTTCGGTGGGCATGGAATCGGGAGAGGAGTCGACGGAGGGTGGGCGACCGCCTAGACGGCCGAACTTGATCCAGACTCTGAGGGTATCTTTGATGAAGGCGATTTTCTGAATGAACGCGTTTGCGTCGAGGATATCGCGAATGCGGTCCTCGGTCGAGTTGAGGGAATCACCGTTCGCGATGCTGAGGAACGTGGCGGCCTCGTCTGAGGCGACGGCGCGGGTGTCGAAGCCCGCTGGGTGCATTTTGCCTTTTGTGGCGAAGTAGCGAGCTGCCGAGGGTGAGAGGTGGTAGAAGTCGATCCATGGAGAAGAGCTGCGAGTGCGGCCGGGCGAGATGACTAGCTTTGTGTGGTCTGGGAAGTTGAATTGGAAGGCTCCATCTCCGAAACCCCAGATGCCGACGTTGCCAAGACGCTGATAGAACTTGATGAACTGGGCGCTGTTATGATTTGGTAGGTCTGCGTCCATGATACCTTCATCGCCATGGCGACCAAGGGCTCCGATCATGTATTTACCGAATTGGTCGACTAGTTTCATGCGCTTGATTTTCTCGGCATCAGCTCGTTCAGACTCATTTCCAGTATTGCTGCGAAGTCGCATCGCTCTGGAAGTTTTGATATCGAAAAGGGAAGGCGAGATTAATGCTCGTCGAATACCGCGGCAACCGAGTAGATCATCATCCCGATTTTCATAAAACTCGACCGAGGGTCCTGTTCTAGGAACTAGTTGGTCGGCCTCTGAATAATAGATTGGTTTTTGTTCGCTTTTCTCATCTTCAACGCTGCGAGCCTTCCGACGAATGTGTCTCTCGCCATCGCGCACCACAACACTCGTCGCCGGTTGCCCGTTCTCACCCTTGAAAACACAGCCCACACTTCCATCATCCAGAACATACCCAATACCATAACGATTGGTGTAGTCAACCCATTTGATGACATACGCGTGGGGCTGTTTGCGTGCACCTCCTCTTCTCCGACTTGGTGCGTGGTTGACCAGATTGGACAGCATAAGACGCAAGTCGGTGTTGACTTCAGTCAACGAAGTCCTGGGTAGAAGCTCACAAGGATCTTCGGAGTGGAACAGTGGACTCAACCCCAAGCTCGAACGTGCGCGGCCAGCTGTCTTGCTGTTAGATCGACTGATACCATTCGAGTTCGACCGACCCAGTCCATCGGATCCGCCAGAAGACCTCGATTGTGCTAATGAAGGTGGGGCGTTTTCCTCAGCCGGGCTGTCCCTTGGTCTTTCAACACGAGTTGGCACAGCTTTGAGGTCTGCTCGGGAAGTGGACCGCAAGGATGTTTGACGAGCGATCGCTTTACGTTCCTCTGGCCTCGTGGAGGGTTGCCGATCCCTGCTAGAGATAGAAGGCTGCAGCAACTCCTGGTCAGCAGCCGCCAATCTCCGAGACTGAGAGCGTGTTTTGCCTACAGTCAAGCCATTTGGCATGCTCGTCGACTTGCTCAATTGTGGGGCAATTTCCTTATCCTTGCTGCGTAGTGTGGTTGCTTGAGACGCAGATACCATTCTTCGGGTGCGAATGGGACGATCCGCTAGTCCTCCCGCTGGCACTTCTGCGGCTGAAGCCTTTGGCTCTGGGGGTGGGAGATCACGGTAAGGCCTGGACGAGGTTGGGGGATCGCTGATTCCAGGGGCTCTTCGGGGGAGAGAGGGGGGGGTACACGGGCCTGTTGTCGCAGTGTTGCAGCGTGGCTCTGTCCTTCCATCCGGCGCTGTTGGGCAGCAGCGAGGGCGGCATTGGTGCGCGAGGCTGCAATGGGGTTGGGCCGAGACGAGACGTTCCGTGCAGACATCGTAGACATCGTGCTACTGTTGAACATCGACTCGTCGGCCCGTACTACCTTCCGAGATGTCTCCAACAAGCACCAATCTCCGTCAAGATCATGTGGCCATCGATAGACAAAGTCCGGTGACAAGGGGATTACTGGCCGCAAGCCTCTGGAATCCTCTACATCACACTCAGAAAAGGCTGACTTGGAGCAATTCCTACCGACCGATTTCCGTGGCATTCCATCGGGTTTCCTTCCCACCCCGCAGAGGGAGTAAAATGCTGCCTTGCAGGAATAGTATCGCTGGGTGGGGTCATCCACCTGGTACACATAGGCTCGCAGTTTCTCATCGGAGTCCAGTCCGTAACCGCTTACCACAGCATCACCCCTTGGTGAAGCGTCTTTGAGCCACAGCGGCTTATTAAATCGAGTTGCGGGGTCCAGTTGACGGGGAATACAACCGTCGTACATGTTGAAGAATGCGTGCTCGACGATATCATCTGGATCCGGCCGTTCTTCGTCCACTAAATTCAAACAACCGGCAACCAAGTCCTTTGCTTCCTCGGGTATGAAATTGTTTGTCTCCGATTCTTTGGGCCACACGTAATTCAAGTTCCTGACTTTTTTGTATATCTCCTCTTGTGTTTTTGACTGAAATGGCGGGTATCCAGTAAGCATGGCAAAGCTAGAACAATAGTGTCAGTTTCACAAATTACATTCCGATTTCATATTTCTCTTACCATATCACACCCAAGGACCAAATGTCGACTTTTTGTGTGTGACCACCTTTGCTCTTGTCCAAAACTTCTGGAGCGATATAGTTAGGTGTACCACACAAAGTATTCCGTCGCTTAGCGTCCTTCTCGGACAGAATCATCGCAGCCAGTCCGAAATCTCCGATCTTGATATTCATGTTTTGGTCGAGGAACAAGTTACCCATCTTCAAGTCTCTGTGGGCGACAAATCGTTTGTGAAGATATTTAACACCAGCACAGAGCTGAATCATGAACCGACGCACTTCTGGTAAGCTCAAACAACGGCGTTTTCGCACCATATCCATTACTGACCCGTTCGGGCATAGCTCCAGGACAACATATGTGCTTGATTCAAAAGCGAACGCGCGATAAAACTGGACGATGAAAGGGTGGCGCATCTTCGAGTGAATCTGAAGCTCGGTTCGAAACTGGGATAATAAGTCAATTACCGTCAGTCGGTCGACAATCAGAGATCCGGCGTACCTTCTCTTCCATCTTCTTTTGAGGCATCTCCGACTTCACGACTTTCATAGCATATACCCGCCCATTTCGTGCCAATGTGCCCTCATAGCACACAGCAAATCCACCTTTGCCCAGGAATCCACCCATCGAGTATTGCTCCCCGCCATCCTCGGGCTCTGTGACTATGGGCGGCGGTGGGTCGGCATGATTCTTAGACGGCGCAGACTTCTGCTGGTTACTCGGTGGTGCAACATTCTTCTCCAAAGCCTTGCGATCCATGGCCAGCTTTGGTTTTATCAGTTGGTTTGTTGAGCGCGGGGAGAGGGCCTCCATTCTTGGCGAGTTGACTTTATCGTTGAATTAAGATAGTAGCAGTAATTTGAGCATGGGCAGCGAAGGGGGTATCGAGCGTAAAGATCATTAAAACAGTGATTAAGTGTTGTTGTTCCAAAGGGTATCAATTTTCTGCAGGCTTTGTATCCCTGCAACAATCAAGTCAGAATTCGCTCAACAGTCGGCAACCCGACGCCGGTTCCCGTTTAGAATGGAATAAGAGAAATTCAAAGATTCAACTTACCCGAATGCAAGGCGCTAAAAAAGAGAAATCAAAACTGTACAGAGCTCTCCGAAAGCAAACAGCAGCGCCTCAATTGAGGGTTGGGGTGAAGATGGAGAATAGCAAGAGCCGGACCATAACAGTTTGCTCAAAACGGTAATCGATAAACACGGTCGTTGGCCCGTGAGGTCACGTGTGCTCATAGATATTCACTTCCTTTTTTCTTTTTCTTGTTAGTCTGAATCATTCCTATATAAATTGATAAACAAAAAAATTTCATTCATATACTCTAGGTCTATTTGAATCATGGATATGTTATTGAATGTTTTCCATGAAGATCTCCATGTGATGTTGGGAAATATATCTTTGTTTACTCTTGAAAAAGGAAAATAAAAAAATTGAACCCACTGGGCCCACCTGGACTTAGGAAAAAGTACTCAGGGATTTACATAGGAGCAGAAGCAATAACTCTGGAATCTGTCTCTTTTCTCTCTTTTCTCCTTGGAAAATTACACCTAGAATGTAAGGTATAGCCTGGGTATAATTTTGGACGTCAAGCTGCTGTTTAACTGTCTGACATTATCGTTAATCAAGTAAATTATTTAGCACATACGTAACTACGCTCTTTTTCTGACGATATATATCCGCACTCGACGTCGATATTTACCCGTCTGGGTTCCAACAGCAACCTAAGAATCTAAACTACACCAAAATTAGCTCACCGTATAGCTGAATAACTGTAGGCCAAGAGCAGAAATTAGATACGAAATCGAAAAAAGGCAGTTCGAACATCCACAAGTTACATAGGTATAAGTCTCTTTCTTATAAGTTGTGTGCTATACTATGATGTTGGATATATCAAGATCTGTGCATATAAATATCAGTGAACATGTACTTGGTCTGCACTAGGTACCTAATTACACCGATAGGAATGTTCAAGCAATGCAGATATCTCCTGAAACAATTCACAGTAAATTCTAGAAAACGCGTATATGCAAGGAAGATGATTCAAAACGGCCCAAATTAGGGCATGTCACATTCACCGCCCGGTTGATCTGTGTCCAAAGTGCACTCAGAGTGATCTCCTGCATTGTTGTCGAACGTCACTTTCAGAGTATCCCAGTCGATAACCACAGCAGCGGAGTCACAGATAGTGTGTGTAGCCACGCCCGAATTACCACCACAGCCCTTGTCGAAAGGCTCGGAGCTCCCATCCACACAGCCATAAAGGTCGCCATCGACAATAAGCGTGCAGTGCGTGACGTACTTGTTGGCTGGGGGTTGGGTGTTCTCGATGTGAACACGGACAGCTGAGGAGAGCTGGGCCAAGGCGAGGAGGGCGCCAAATGTGTACCACGTGGAATGCATTTTGATGGTGGTATGAGAGTGATATGGTACGTTGAAGCAATGGAGAGGTGGAATTAGATATTGATTGGAAATGAAGGACTGGATGCTGAACAAGTGAATGACTGGCGGATAGAAAAGACCTTATATAGGAAATATCTTGAAATTTAGAGATAAATTCTAACAACGCTAGTCCTTTTTCTACTAAATTAGAGATTTCCAAGGATGCCTGGGTAATACAGCGAAAGATCGTAGTCTCCGGAGCTTCTGCGGTCATTCTGTGCCAGTTGATTGATTTACCCCATAAACATAATGACTCAGGCGACAGTCATAGTTCTAAAATTATCTCATCCCAAGCTCTACGCCAAGCCTGTAGAGGCCTTTTGGCCCCCATACACTCGATTTAACCGAGTGCAACCCCCACGCAGGATTCGGAGGGGGGTTGAGACCCGGGGGCTAAATGGGGCCAAAAGGAGGGGATTTTGCCCCCAGACTAGATCTAGAGGGATAGTCTTGATCAGATACTAGATTTGAGTGTTACAAGCATCATAGGATTCCGAGAGACCGGAATCAAAATTGCACTAAGTTCGTTCAGCCGCCAAAGATCCTTTACGTCGGAATACTTTCCTCGATCAGAACAAGCATTGCCTAAAAATGCTTGGAAGACGCCACTCTGTTTGCTTCTTTGCGCCAAAGTCATTATTTGTCATCCAAGTCCGGGAATATCGACTGTGGCTGAATTGATGCTGAAGGCTTTGATGTCAAGTAGATCTAACCATTGAGATACATTAGCTAAACAGCTTTGTCTATTTCTTGTGGCATGAATTCACATATGAGAAAATGTGATTAATCTATGTTCACTGGTATGCATGCTAGTATCTGTAACATAATAAGCCCCCCTGTGTGTCCATCACTTCCTCTACTCGAGGTTCTCGAGCCAATCCATGCATGGGAAGTGTATCATTGAGAGAGGCCTGGACTTCAGAATGGCCACTCTTTCTTCCATTATATTCCATTTTCCGTGACGGTTGTTCTTGTTGCCATAACCACCAGAGACGATCAAGTTGTACATGGTGGAGATAGAAGACGGGGTCTGCATTTGTTAGCTGACGAATAAAAGCAAACTAATTTTTTCTTTTCAGCTTACCTGCCGGAGCATCAAATGAGAAGAAGTCACCACACACCCCATTGGGCATAGCATTATGAGGACCCATCTCAAGAGAAAGAAGGAAGTCAAGGTAGACTGTCTTATTATGGGATCTCTCTACAGCCCGAGGCGAGAGAAATGTTCCATCAAAGTTCCCTGAGTCCTCCATACACCCAAACCCTCGGGATAAACAGTGTGGTTTGATCGTGTTGTTGGAATAGTAGACAGTGTAATCGGCGAATGGGCCGTCACTCACGCAACGACCGGAGAATACGGTCTCATTACCATTGAGATCCCCATTGCCGCCAAACCCTGTTTCAGCGTCCCAGATAGAGGACCTATCAGGGTGTTTCCAGTCCAGAGTCCAGTCCCAGTATGTTAGTTGACCATTGTATCCGCATTCCTGCCTCAAAGCCAGCTCATAGACATGGATAAAGTAGCGATGCCAGGGTAAGAAGGGGGCGGCATCATGGGCTGCTTACTTGTTAGCAACAGCAAAAGTCACTGATCGTCAACAAATGGCTCAAACTAACCATAATGCTCAATGAGACGGTGTGACCAAGGGAAATCATCACTAAGCCGACCATGTGAATACATCTTGGATGGCAGCTTATTCAAACATTTTACAGCCTCGATATAGCTAGCTTGCTCGGAGCGAGCCAATTGCCGCCACTCACGACGTAGAACAGGCTCAGTACATGGGGAAGGTTGTGGATTGAAGGCTGGTTCGTTCTTCTTTACTCTCCATTCGAACCCCAGAAACATACCGGCCACAATTAATATTGTTGCCACGACGCCTGCCAACAATGATTTGACATTGGGCTTTGGCTTCTCTAATGACGGCTCAATGTTATTTCCATTCTCGATATCGTCACTCGGAACCGAGGAGTATTTTGGCGAAGAATGCATTGGCGAAGCCATAGAGAGATAATGGTATAATTCAAGAAACGAATATACCTTGGGGAAGTGAAAGAAAACAGAACAGAGACATTCTCTTTCGCCTCACCTTCCATCTATGTTTACTACAGATATCTCAACTTGTAATCTACAACCAACGCGTCATGATCGGCGTCGCCTCAAACTAAAGTGTTGTTGGGGCCGTAAAGTGGCACCTCGCCCCCTATATGCTAATGATGGCCCCCATGGAGTCCACATAAACCATCGAATTGCCTCGGAAATATCTATCGACCCTCATCGACTCGACTTCAATGATGTAAGATGAAAGGGCACAAAGGACACTAGTCATTGAACATCATGCTCGGGCTGCAATCCTATGAGCCATTTTTGGATTGAAACTTGCCCGACAAGCGATATCTCCATGTGAATGTAGCGACGACGATCTTTTACCCGCGACTTTTCGCCTCATGATCTCTTCTGATGAGGGGCGAAGTAGCCGGCAGCGCTGGTATTCATGTATAAAAGGGGCCCCATATACCTCGCATTTCCTACCCCAGAACAAGAACCCACGAGAATAAACATGTGAGAAACAATCTTGAATGACCAACTGCTCTTGTTGGCCCACGAGAAGAAACATAGCTAATGCCAAACCACAGAAGCAAATCACCATGCACTTTTCCACCAAATTCCTCGGTTTTCTCGGCGTGAGCGCCATGATCAGCCTAGGCCTGGCCAAACCCATGCCTCAGGGCTATGCTGTGCCTGCCGGCAACGACGGGAATGGAGATTGCGCCGGCAGCGACGGAGAAGAGCATTCGGATGTCCTGGCTTGCCCTGCTCATCCGGAAGCTATTGATGAGCTCTGCTTGGGGAACCCCTGGAAGGGAGACAATTGCAATGGCGGTGTCGCTGGGTCGGGCCCACTGTGTTTAAACGGTAATTTCTGTACCGGAGACATGCACGGTCAAACAAAGAGCGGAGAGGATGCTATTGATTACTATAACAAGATGGGCTGTAACTGTGATGGTTAGAGGGTTGACTGTCCATGAAATGATACATATGTGCTCGGAAACCTTGTTGTTGTACAAAGAACGTTGTACGAAATAGAAGCTCTGCTTGTCCCTGGAAGGCAATTATCATACGTCCCGCGATGGTTTAGCAAGAAGTCATCGATGCAAATTATTTGATTCGTGTCTCGATATCAAAGCTCTAGTAGAAAAACAATCACTGCGCATATAACACAAGCCAGGTTACCCCCAGAGAATATTCATCTTCGCGAGGATGCTATCCTTCTTGATTGGAATGTTCTCCGGGTCATTGTTGGCCTCGTTAAGTGCCTGGTGGACCGGTACCATTTTCAAGGGAATGATTTCTGTCCGGCGGAAGAACTTGTATCCTCCGTACGCGCCAAGAACAAGCGGGATGTCACTATTGCGGTTAGCTCACTGAGGTTGCATATAACGTGTAGATTGGACTCACAGATACGACGAAACAAATGAGGCAGGATCCCAATTTCCGGTCGTGAATACCTCAAAGCCTCCAGTCAGAAGAATGAGGACACAGGAGATCAACGCAAACCAGGAAGTATATCCTAAAAGGTGTTAGTTGTGAGATTATAATCAAGAAATTCGGACCAGAACTTACTGGTAATACGATTATGCCACGGCAACTCAGAGGCCGGAATGCCCTGTTTGTCCATTGCCTTCAATAAACGAATATGGTTCAATGCGATTGTGATCCACGAGACCAAAGTACCAGCAGCGGTCAAATCAACGAACCACCAGAAGACATTCATCGCGTCATTAGAAACACACATGTAAGCCAGCAACGAGAACAAGATTTGTAGCAGCACGCACATGTAGGGCACACCCCACTTTGTCGTCCGCAAGAAAATCTTGGGAGCATGGCCCTTGATCGCAAGACCGTACAATGTTCTCGTTCCCGCCAGAATACTCTGGTTAGACGCGGACCATGCAGAGGTCAAGCAAACTGCATTCACAACAGATGGAATAGCCTTGATGCCTGCGTCACCAGCAGCAATCACAAATGGACTGGTAGCAGCTGTGCCAGAGTCTGAGCCGAGACGCTCATCAGCGCTGGAAACAAGCATACCCACAACCAGCACAGCGGCCAGGTAAAAGATCGACACACGTGCGAAGACACGCTTGCAGGCCTTGGGGATATTCTGTCGCGGGTTCTTGGTTTCAGCAGCGGCCATGGCCAGGGATTCCACTCCGGCGAACGAGTACACTGCATTGGTCATGACAGCCCAGAATCCGAGGAAACGGCCCCAAGACCCAGTAGAGATATACTCGACGAACGGACCGGGGTCTTTCCAGTAGTGGAATCCGCGCCTGGGTACACCAGGCACACCACCCAGGTCAATGACGAGACCTAGAATAACAACAAAGACAACCAACAAGATCTTGAGAATGGCGAATATGAACTCTATCTCGCCATAGACGCGGATAAATGAAATGGCGACAACCACAGACACCACAATAAGGATGGTCACCCAGACAGCGGCGTTGATATCCGTCCAGTACTGGATCAAAACCACACTGGCAGAGATCTCACTAGGTACGCTGATAAAGCAGCCATAGACGACGTTCCAGCCGACGGCAAATGCCAGCGCGGGATCAACTAGGACTTCTGCGTGTCGCACAAAGGATCCGGTGACGGGTAGCAGGGCTGAAACCTCACCCAGTGCAAATTGAATACTGCAGACGACTAGGCCGACAAACATATAGCCCAGAAGAGCACCTAGCGGACCACCCGTGGCGATAGAGCCACCGAGACCGAGAAAAAGACCCGTTCCCTACGGAAGATTAGTTGGTGACTCGCTGTCCGGATTTGTTGTACATACAATCGCACCGGCAATGGCAATCATCTGAATATGGCGCTGCCCCAGGCCCCGGATCAAACTCTGCCGTTCATGCTGGGTCACGATCTGCCCGTCCTCGGTGATGTCCCTTGGATCCAAAGGACCCGCATGTGGTTGATTTTCGACATCGTGTACATCTTGTACGATGTATCCAGTCCCCGTTTTGGGAGAGCTTTCCTCAAATACCCCTGCCATGGCTGATATGAAGAAAGCAAAGATCAAAAAATAATTTGGTAAAAACTGAACCGTGGTAGTCTAAATCACATCATCTGACTGGCTAATGAGGGAAGGCTATTTTTGCTTATCTGGGTAAGGTGTGATTTGATTGCGCGTAGCGTAAACTGCCTGAGACACTTTTGGACATTTCAATGGAATTTCCGAGGTTGGGAGAAATTGTGGTAAAATGCATGCATGATGTGATTGGTCCCTAGCTGCAGCTTATTGCGCCATATCAAGTATTGGATAGGAAAGCAAAACGAATCTTGAATGAATCTCTAGTTGTACACTCGGAGCTCTCCGAGCTATTGTGGACTGTTGTGGGCTCAAATTTTATTATTTGGCGTGTGCCAAGCAGATCGACTGCCAAGGGAGAGCCACCTCGAGATGTGTATGAATGCGAATTGAGCTGTGATCTGATAAGTAGATGGGTTATCTAGGTAGTCAGAGACCAACGGCAATTTTGAAATGGCAGAAATATAGAACATCGATACAAACCCGAGAGCTTCTTTTTATCCTGGAGATGTTGAAATCTGGGTTCCTCTCTCGTGATTGGCTCGTGATTCCAAGGTGGGGTTGGTTGTATACTTAGTCATCATGTTCGGGCGGTGCCTGGATGTCTCACGGAGACAATGAAGTGATTCACAGCCTTCGATTTTCGTCATCTCGTTTTCCAGCCATGTCGCTGACATTAAAGCTGTCGTCTTTAGTGATCCGAACCCTATCAAAACCCATTGCAGTAAGCTTGCTCCCAAGCTTCATTCATCTAAACTTCCGAGTTGACCCCCACAGTCGCAAATAAAAGCCCAAGCTCGAGAACATGAACGATTCCGCAAAGTTTGCGTCTCGATGGCGCAAGCTCTCCATCGATTCGATATGCGCCTGCGGCTAGGTTCTCTCCGCGACACCGCTGCCTCACAAAAGCAAGCCGCCGCTGAAGCCGCAGCCCGCAAACACAAACCGTCAATGCCGACAGTTAAGAACGCCTCCGAGACCAAAGCCGCAGAGGAGGCAGAAGCAAAAGCAAAGGCTGCAGCGGAAGAGGCAGCCAAACCACAACATTACCGCATCCGACCGTTGTCCGAATCCAAAGCTATTGAGTCCGGTGCCAATTTCATCTCCGAATCATTCCTCTTCGTTGTCGCTGGAGGACTGATCCTCTTCGAGTCGTGGCGGTCACGCAATAAGGAGAGCACACGGCGAGAGGGTATTGAGGGAAGGTTAGCGGAGCTTGAACAATCCGAACAGGCTGCGCGGGGAGCTTTGGTCGCGTTGGAGAAAGAGCTGCTCCAGCTAAGAGCGAAGCACGGTGACATGCCCAAGTTGGCATCGCAGAGGATCTTGCCCCGTGAAATATACGAGCAAGCTCCAGAAGACGATGAACCTGAAGTTGCAAAGGGTTGGTTGTCGCGGGTTTCGTCTTATCTTTCATTTGGTCAGAGCACTGAGACTACAACGAAGTCAGAGCCTGATAACAAGTCTGTTCAAACAACTCTAGAATCTAAACCGCCTACTGCCTCGGGTAGTCAAATTCCGGCGGCTGCGACGAAGAGCCAGTGATTTCTGTCTGGCTCGTTCTTACATTACTAGCGATATCCGGTTATAGAGGGTTTAGCGTGCATTTGCTTTTGATTGCTTCGGTCTAGATACCCTTACATATCAAAAAGACTGGAAGCTCCATGTCGTATTAACTGGAGAAAGACACCAGAAAAGACAAGGCGGAATCTGTCAATATTTCTCTCCGCTCTTTCCTCTTCTGCAAACCTATCTTGTTTCATAATCAACTCTTTTCTCTCCTCTTTCAACTTCTTTCTTCCCTCTCATATCTTAACCAACCAATTCTCTATATCTATCTACTTCGCAGCTATGGAACCGTCTGGGCCTCCAAATACAAGTCCCCCGAGCCCATCTGCTCGGCCTCCTGCTTTCGGGAAAGTGTTGCCCAGTGCTTTCACCGGTGGCTTGAGCTTTGGTGAGTTTAACAGTCCTATCAATCTGATTCTCTCTCATCATTCACAGCTGCTTCATTCGGAACTTCAACGAGCGCTTTCGGTCAGCCTAGAAATCCTTTCGGTCCTTCTGCTTCGAGTTTTCGTTTCTCGAATCCTGCCGCGCGTGCAGCCAGTACTTTTGGTCAGCCCAGTTTGATGCCAACATCTGTTTCATTTCTTCCTGTTGCATCTCTGCCCCAAATTCCTGTTGCAGCATCTTCCTCCGCCGCCTCTGAAGCGGAACCTGCTCCTGTACTCGGGTTGCGGGGACGATACAGCTCTTCACTTCGCAACCGCGAAGAATGGACCCCTATGGGACCGACTCTCTCGGCTTTGGGCTATGTAGAAGAAGTTTCCAACGCACTTCCGACCGATAGCAGATTTGATTTGATTTATTAAACCCAGCCAATCCGGACACTTGATACCACCCTTTAAATGAATTGGTTAACTTTAAATATTTTACTCCTTTCCCCCTCTCGATTTCTGGCAGAAATCAACGCCAGACGGGCCAAGCAATCCAAACTTTCGCGGCATGCAACTTGTCATATTTGGCAGTCATCGTCTACTTGATGAACGCACAGTCACTTGGGGAGGAACAGGTGGACGCCGTACAATCTTTAGGTGCACTTCACCATTGCCTGTCTTTGGGCGTTTCTGAACAACCACCAGTTCTTGTGGTTTCTGATGCTTCATACCTGATCGACTGCATTGAAGGGTACATGAAGAGTGTTTCGCGTGCGAATCCGGTGAGCTCCGGATCATTGTCTTGCTTTGATCCTGTTATATACTGACACGCCATTGGATAGAGATCCATGCACACCAATGTGCCGAAGGCTCTTATTCGCGCTGCAAGTCCGGTGCGTCGTACCCAGACGAACTCTTGACCTTGCCTCTATCGTCTACTAATGCCTCACTGGATAAAATTTCATGAAGAGCGAAGGGAATAACGCGTTCGTGCGCTCTTACAATGAGTGAAGAGTGAAGAATTGAATGAAAGCAAATGAATGGCCTTTTCTAGGCGCCATGAGGAATTGAATTGACGCTACCACACTGGTGGAACAATGGATTCTTCGGCCATAATATTAGATCTTTGTCATGAGCACCAGAATTATGTGTTGACGTTTACTTTTCATCATACCCACCTGGGTAACATGTTACCAAATTAGCGTCATAGATATCTCTTTATACCTGCTGCTCAATAAGAAGTCCAATCTATGTATAATAATTCAATCTACAATAAGTACTTGGCTGAGATTGAAGCGTAGCCCTCTTCATATAACTGACTCTAATCTAGAGAGTCATGATATAGCATAACGTCGCTTTCAAAAGCTTGTCCTGGCAGCCCTCTTCAATGTCATCTTCCATCAGCTTTTCCCATATGTAGCTTTATGCAAAGGTATATCCTTTTTCCACAATACACCCGATTGTATTTGCTACTCATACATTCATCAAGTCTCTTATACAAGATCAACTATAAGCTTCTAGGTCTGATTCCGCTTCCGCAGAGCATTGGCGGGAAACACAGGTTTGATAGGTCTAAGCGAGCAAAGCGATTCATTGAAGTTTCCTATAACTATTGACAGGCTAGAGAGCCTCAGTCCTCATATTTATAGCGCTAGTAACACAAGGGCACACATTGCTTGACATATGCCGAATGCCGAGTTGCAGGCATCAACAGAAGCAGGTGCTCCTCTTGAAGAATATAACGAGACAAACATATTGTGTATGTATTCACGGGGATATTCCGAAATAAACCCTAGAGGGAGGGTCTTTGGATCCACTTCAAATCGGACTTCATATTTTTGGTGAACAAATCTGAATTGGCCGGAATAAGTTCTACAGTGAGTAGTTATAGAAAATCTCAAGATTAGACGCTGATTATATAGCATTTATGTGGACATCATAGCCTGCGAAAAGTCGACAGAACTGGGCAAAATTTCTCTAAACCAAAAATCAAGAGACAATTGTCGATCTCAGATCGAAGCTATAGGCTACTAAAGGCAGCTAATGCTGTACAACGTATCCACATTAGCGTAAACAATGCCCCGCAACCCCTCCACGCCCCTCAGCTGAGCTCTTCCATTCCATTCTGTTCTTTTTCAGCTCTCAAAATCTATCATCGCCATCTTCCAGTTTTATCATTCTTCATCTTTCATAAATCCACACATTAAAATGTCCTACAATAACTACGGCAACGGCGGCGGCGGCGCCAGCGACGACTACTACAACCAAAACAACAACCAAGAGTTCTCGGGCCGTCAAGAGGGCCACCACCGAGGCAACCAAGGCGGCTACGGCCAAGAAATCCAAGGCAACGCCGGTTATGGCCGGCAGGAGGAGTCATACGGTCGTGAACAAACCCACGGCGGAAGCCAGGGTGGCTACGGCCGGGAAGAATCCTACGGACACCGACAAGAGTCCCAGTCCTACGGACGCCAGGAAGAATCCTACGGGCGTCAAAATGAGGGCCGCCAGGAACAATCGTACGGACGCCAGGACGAATCCTACGGGCGTCAAAACGAGGGTCGCCAGGAACAATCGTACGGAGGCCAGGGCGGCCGCCACAGCAACTCGAACGATGACTTCAGCAGCGCTGCGGACCACGCGCAGGAGCACCACGGCAGCGAGGATAAGTCACTGTTCAGCTCTGCGCTGAACTTCCTCCAAGAGCGTAAGGGGCAGTACTCTGGCGATGTTGATGAGCAACAGGCTGCCAATGCGCACCAGGCTATGTATGGGTCTGGTAGCTCGCAGGGCCAGACTCATGATTCCGGGACTGTTGGTGCTGGTGCTGCTATGCAGGCTC
This sequence comes from Penicillium soppii, assembly GCF_028829465.1. NCBI lineage: Eukaryota > Fungi > Ascomycota > Eurotiomycetes > Eurotiales > Aspergillaceae > Penicillium > Penicillium soppii. The sequence continues at coordinate 4,113,397 of NW_026643235.1, read as the reverse complement.
TGAAGATGTTCGCTGGTGGTGGTTCTGGCGAGAGCTCTGGCTCTGGTGGTATGGATAAGAACAAGCTTATTGGGCTTGCTATGGCTCAGGCTGGAAAGTTGTGGGATGAGAAGCAGGGTAGTGGTGGTAACATGGTATGTTTTTAATGGCATTCTAAGGTTTGGTTTAAGCCTATGCTAATGATTGTTTCTAGTCTGGCGACAAGCAGTCTGCTGTTAACTCTGCTGCTGAGATGGCCCTGAAGATGTACATGAAGAGCCAGGGTGGTGGTTCCAGCGGTGGCGGTGCCAGTAGCCTCTTGAGCCTTGCCAGCAAGTTCATGTAAATGCTATGTGATCGCAATGTATCTACTTTTGAGATATGACCATCCAGAATGATATGATGACTTTCTGATTTTAGACTCGCGAATAACGGTATATAATGAACTGTGGCTCTACAGTGAAAGCCCGAAACTCGGGGGAAAAATGACTCGCTGACCTGCACATGCAATGCACATGCCATAGCCTCGCATGAAAAACTCAAAAAGGCCAACGCTAAGCGCAGAAAATGTCCAACACCGCGACCGACCATAAACAGATCTGCATGTACTATCTAATCTACCACTCGTCATCGTCATCATGTTTGCCCTGCATCGCACTCTGCCGAGCCCTTAGTGCTTCGGCCAAGCCACCCGCCAGACTAGCGTTCGATGCACTATTGGGTGTGCCGCGACCGCTAGCGCCGGATGAATCGCCCGAATTCATGCTCACGGTGCTATCGCGAGGAGCAGGAGGGGGCGCGGGTTTGCGCCCTGCCATGTTGGGTCGCTTGGCAGGAGGAGCGGGAGGGGCGGGTTTGGTCTTTGCAGCGGCAGCGGCTCCAGCACCATTCGGCACAGGGCTGGAGGTTACACGGGGCGCCGCAGGGGGAGGGGGAGGAGCGGGCCTAGCTGTGGCGGCCACAGCGACCTCTTCAAGGTAGGCTTCCGGGGTCCATCCTTGAGTAGAGGTTGTTGTGTTCATGCACAACCACCAACCTAGAAAAGTTAGTAAAAATAAATCAGAGAAATATCATTGAACATACCGTTTCCTTCCTTGGACACGATCTGTACAATTTCGCCCGTACGAATGGATAACTCGTTGGCCCGGTCGCTGTTGAAGTCGTATTTGACCTTCGCGGTGGGCTTCTTTGAGGCTTGGGGGGCCGCAGGAGGGGGTGGTGGGGGAGCCCTCACGGAGCCGGTAGACTCGTTGCGAGAGTGCGACGCTGCGACTGCAGCAACAGGTACAGGTACGACGCGGGGCTGTGCGGCGGGTTGAGGTGCTGCAGCGGGCTGGGGGGTCGACCGGGGAAGAGGTTGGGCGGCGGGGACAGGTCTGCGAGCAGCCTGGGAGAGTTTTGAAGGACCACCGCCAGGGCCACCAGGTCGAAGCAGCTTGCCCTTTGTGACTGGCCGAGCAGCAACAGGCTTCGACCGAGGAGTAGGCTTCGAGACAGAGTTGGGAGGCTCGCCGCCACTGGTGTGGATTGTGCTACTCTTGTAGCTATCGACATTTCCAGCGGCTGGATCTTTGACTGCCTTGACTGTTGCCAACTTGCCAGGCTTTTTGTTGTATTCGATGGTCTCTCCAATCTTCAAGTTGAGAGAGCCACGGAGAACAGTGGACAGGTGGGTGAAAAATTCAGTCTTGAAGACGCAGTGAATCAGGGGATCAGGCTCCTGGGCGCCAATGACCAACGAGAACCAGTCATCCTTGAGGTTCGATGTGCCGACACTCTTAATAGCTCCGACGGGTACGGTACGTTCTGATGAAATGTCAAGCTGGTTGTTAACGATACTCTGCGCGACGATGAAGACATGTCGACTGGTCAACACAAGAATCCGAGGAACAGGCTTGCTGGAACGACCGAATTTATGAGCCAAGACCTCCGCACGGCAAGAGAAAACAATGTCTTCCGTGCCGCTGATCCCGGCGCCGCTGCGAATCATTGCACCAGGACCACCAGAATTTCCAACACCAAGATAATCGCCCAAGAAGCGACGAGAGCCTAGCAAACTCATTCTCCGGCGCTCCTTGCGGCCCTGGAGTAATTGGTGTCCTTGGTCACGAACCTTAATGAGCTCCAGTCCACCATTCATGCGGCGCCAGAATCGCTGGATACGGATCGCGCATTCAATACGATAACGGAGATAGTTTCTCCAGGCACGCTGAATGCGAATGGCCATGTTATGCCAGTACTTGTCTCGCATGGCTTCCAGTGCGAACAGCGTCTCGGGTGTTTTAACGAAGACCTTGGTAATACCCATCTGGTACTCCTCGGGGGGGATGCGGGTGTCCTTCAAGATCTGCTTAGCACCGGATTCCACATCACCAGTCCATGTGTAGTCACCGGCGTAAGATGTCTTGGGAGAAAGAAGGTAGAATCGCTCAGTGAATTTGTCGAAAGTCTGACGGTAGGCGAAACCAGCACGTCGAATGCGAACGTTCTCTTGCAGACCGAGGTACTTGATCTGGTGCAGAACATTGCTATGGTTGTACTCCCTGGGCGCCTTGTTGTCGTTTGGTTTGATCGTACGGATGTAAGATGGCTGTGCCTTCATGAGCGTAGCCACCAAATCATTGGCAGAAGCCTTGATCTTGTCGCCAGCAGTTGGGGGGCGGCGCTTGTCATCCTGGTTGACCTGGTCGGGGAAAAGTGTATGGACGAACTGGTTGCTGCTGGATTGGGCAAGGTTCAACAAGTCCTTCAACAGCTGATCCTTGTTCTTATCCGTCATTCCTTCGACGGCGTAGCTCACATCACCGGCGTAGTGTTTAATAATGAATTGACCTTGGCGACCCTCGAAGTTAGGGTTTTGAGACAAAAAGTTCAGTCTGCCGACGAAAGTCTGGTCAGCCGCGCTGGGATCGGCGTGGGCGGTTGCGCAGGCATCGTTCAAGGCTGCGAAGACACCGGGAGGACGCTTGTCTTCGATCAACGAGCACACGACCTTGTTATCAAAGTACTCGATCGGAGTCCACTTGATCTGTTCGCGAGCGTATTCGTCCTGCTCTGCCTTGAGAGTCAATTGGATGAAAATCTGTTGCAGCTTCTCGTTGACATAGTTGATGCAAAGTTGCTCAAATGAGTTCTTTTCAAAGATTTCGAATCCGTAGATATCCAGAATACCAATGGAGTTGGTAATGGATCCTCGGGCAGTCAGAGACTGATTGACACGCTCTACAATCCAATCGAAGAGGTTGAAGTAAATTCCCTTGGCCAAAGCATCTCGTACGGCTGCAGCTTGAGCCCTGTTAAGCGGTACCTCATAGACAGAACCCCTGCGGCCTCCACGAGCAGTCTCCATCAGACGAATCGTGAGGGCCTTGTTCACTTGCTCGGCGTCAACTTCCAGCAAGTATGCGACGAAATCAACGACTGACTGGTCGCTGATGGCAGCATTTCCAGAATCGTCCTCGCTAAATTGCACGTTGCCGATCCACAAGATAGCTGCCAGCATGCGGAAGACATTATCCTGCTCGGCGTCACTCATTCCAATAACTCTCATGGCATCCAATGTATCCTTGAATTCGGCAACATCGTCGATCCCGGGTACATCGAAACATTTGGATCGGCTCGTGTAGAGGTAGGACTGTGGCTGTTGTAGGCCGAAGCTATCGCGGTACTTTTGTGGGGCGCCCTTGGTGAGCTGGTAGAAAATGTGGAAGTTTCGCTCGTTGGTAATCTGGCCCACAACTCGCGATTTCTCCAGCAGATAGTTTGTAATGTTAGCTCCCACCGGTTCACCATTGGCATTGAACTCCAACTCCAAGTACTTTCCGAATCGCGATGAATTGTTGTTGCGCAGTGTTTTGGCATTACCAAATGACTCCAGCAATGGATTGGTCGCTAGCACCATCTCTTTGGTCTGTTGAATGGACGAATCATTGCCACCAGACACACTGGCAATGTATTGCATAATCCGCTTGGCGGCCTCCGTCTTACCAGCACCGGACTCTCCAGAAATGATAACACACTGGTTGTCCTTGTATGACTTCATGTTGTAGTATGCGGATTCGGCGACTCCGAACACATGGGGAGGGACTTCAAGGCGGTTCTTGCCGCGATAGGAGTCGAGGACATTATCGGTGTAAATACCCACTGTATTGATCGCAAGCCTGTTAGCAAATAGACCACCGTATCCTCATCGCGGAGTAACTCACGGTCTCGGAAAGGATTCACGGAGACCAACACATGGCCAATATAGGTCTATAATTCTCCCGTTAGCCCGTGCTCGTGTTCGCGCACAACCCCGCAGTCCGCGTGCGAGAGCGATCCCTTACATAAATCTCGTCATGCTCAAATCGGAGTTTCAAATTATCGTTGATGGCTTCATTGGAGATCTTGCTGAGTAGTGTAAGATCTGATACACCGATCTCCTTCTTCTTGCTGCTCTCAAAGGTGGCCTTCTTGACTTGCGGTTTTCCCCCCGCTTGCCGGCCATCGCCAACATCGGCGACTGCTTTGGAGCGCCCGAAACGGCTCTTTTTTCCCCGCCAACGGGGCGTCGTGACTGACCCTATATCACAATCGCAGGGTCAGTTTGGACCTTATCTGGTTATTCCGCGCGGAGTAGGCTACCTACCATGTTGTATCAATCTGTCGGGTTCTCGCGCCCGAGCTTCGTAATTGTGACCTGTCAACCGAGTCGTAGTTGGGAGACTCTGATAAGTAGGAAGACAAAGTCAAGAAAAGTGAATAGTCTAGAACCAATGCTGTAGGTAGGAATGAAAGTGACTGGGGGGGACTTACGTACAACAAGTCAAACCAAAGCAAACAGCTGCGCCACACAGGGTCCGTTGCTGCCTCAGGGGGCGAATTGGGTATCATTTATCCGCTTGGTAAATTCGCCAAGTGGTTGACTAATAATAAAAGAACGTGATTCTCAATTCTTATTGCTCAATTTCTATCACAAATTCTTTTTTTCTTTCATTAAATCTCATGTCAGCCACGCGCGTTACGGCTTGTGGCTCGTGTGGTCAAGAATAGAAGCACCGACGTCATTGGGCATATCCAGAACTATACTGCCTAACTGCATCTGATTACAATTTAATTGGTAGCATATACATTAGAGTGGAAACAATAGTTGCTTGAACTAAACTCGAGAGCTAAGAAAAATCGCAAATGGGCCGACGCAAAGAAACCAGAGATGAATGGAACCTCTACGGGGTCAACGTATGAATGCTGAACGGATTGTTGCAGAGTCTTAAGGGTATCATGGACGGAACCTACAGCTTGATGAGCCATGGTCTAGGATCAAATAGAATGAAATTCTAAGGAAGATCAAGTTGCTCGGGTTGGTCCGCAGAAGAAGTCTCAGACTTGAAACACATTACTGCAAACGAGACAGACTCGGGAGCATCGACAACAGGGGGTCTGACGGCACGAAAGCTCATTTTTGAATGAGACCGATGTTGAACGGACTTCCAAGAAACAGGTGTTGTCCTTGTTGTTCAGCGAAAGCTTAGCGATTGCCATTTATTTATACGTCTGACTATAGAAGAGCTTCAGATCGACCATTCATGAGCTCGATTCAATTCGATATTTCAATATCCAAATGAGGCTCAGTGTGATCACCCATGAATTTTCGGGCCATTAGCTGAATGGTCTTCAATTTACCTTCAATCATTATTGATGTATCAACAATGATGCTATCGCTTGTTTTTGACATGTGTGTATGAGAGATCACTGTATCCAGGTTATAGATTTTTAATGTGATTCAAAATGTTGAGTCAACAGCATAGCAAGATTCAGCCTGCCTATGTTGTAGAATAATGGTTTAAAGGGCAAGAGGTGAAGAAACTAAACAAACAACGAAGGGAACCTTGGAAGTAACATGTTAGATTGCTACTTTCAAATTTGACCTCAGTCATGACATGTTTGTCTGTCATGAGTATTACAAATCAGCCCAATTGGCTGAGTGGTATAATGCCTCTTGTCACGTGACACTTTGGCGGAGTGGTTAACGCGCGGGCCTGCTAAGCCCGTTTCCTCGGAAGCGCAGGTTCGAATCCTGCAGGTGTCGCATTTCTTTTTTTATTCTTTCCCACCAGATCGATCTATGAATTCTCTTTCGATCCTTTTTTTTATCGGATTATTCCTCTTATATAACAAATCGACTATTAAGTGAAGTTACAGTGTGAGCTCTGTGGGAGTGTGCTCTACTATATAAGTTCCAGTGAGTGTGGAGGTGATCCTATTGTCATGGTCCCTTTGAGACTCACCGTATTTTGCTGCCTACAGCTATATATATCAATATCGAAATTCTTATCGTTGCTTCTGTTCTGCTTCTATTCCGAGGGACAAATGCCTGATTCCAGACAAAGTAGTAACAGATAGAAATTACTGAGTTCTGATGTATATTTCCTCCTTCTATTGTTTCCAAACAACTACCTTTGGCCCTTTACGGTTTGCAATTAGTTACTGCTAGACGAAAAAGACACACGGTCCTAGAGATACCATGACCCATGGATAGACTACGTCTCCGCTCCATAAGGCCCACGATCAAAACCATGACCCCCAACCTTATCGAAATATGGCGTTACAGGAGCCCTTCGAGAGAGGTGGATCAATGTCCCCGTGGAAGAATTCCCAACTCGCCCCTTTTGACTCACTATGATTGACTTAGAGGTCCAAAGAAGGGGAATAATCCACAAGGTCTCACTTCTCCACCCGAAGAAGTGTTCAAGAAAGTTGTCGATGTAGGTAGGACTCCCAATCAAAAACATCTATCGAGCTTTGTAAAAGTATATATCTGTCAGACTAGACATTTAGGAAGAAGCGGTCATATTTGCCCGGAGTGATCGCAGAGCACATTAAGAATGCTAGTCGGACACCTCACAGGCTGTGTATTAGAACACCTATCTGATGGAAAGACTCAAGTACATCCACCCTTGTAACGTCATCCATAGTGGAACGCTGTCTTTTGTCAAAAAACAGCTGGATCTTTACATTGAATTCGGTTGACCTGTAAGGCACAGTGCGTTTAGGAGGAAAATACTGCCCAGGGGCAGAGCTCCAGGGTTTGTTCGGGACTCTTATTGGAAGATCGGTAGCATATTTGTTTATGGCAGGCTCGAGATGCAATTTGACATTGATGACATTAATATCCAGTAAAAACGAGTACATTGAATGTGTAGTAGTAGTCCTATCGTACCTACATTTTTTCCTCCCTCGGCTTTCTATAGAGTCTTGTCAGTGCGCTAGATTCCCTTGAATCAACCCCCACAAAATAATGATTGGCGCGAACGACGCGGGAAGAAGGTCATTCTTTCTCAAATTCGAACTCGTGCATGAGCCCCCATAAAAGCCGGGAAGCCACGGGCCAGAGCTTTGCGGACGCCTTAGTGCCAGACCTTGGTACAAGAGAAAGCAAACCAATAGTTTCGATGATCCCCCAACCAATGCAGAACGACAGCACAAATAAAACCTGTGAATGGACAATGATTCGACTCAATGCTTGGCAGCTGTAGCCGAGGAGGGGGTTCACATCAATAATGCGAGTCTTGTATACGATTCAGTGTCGTCTCCTGGCTAGACGGGACTTTGGTCATGCGAATTGAGGGGGCTCTCACGCCAGATAATCAATCAGCTATGAAAACCATTTTTGTCGGCATCAGCCTTATATATGGATCTCTTAGCTCTCCGCTACCCGTCCGTCAAAATTCCGCCTTGGCGAATACCAATCTTGTCGACATTTTATCCAATGCCGCGCACGACTTGTATATAGGCAAAGATAGATCAGATGCCATACAAGATCTTGTACTTCAGCTTGAACAAACTGGTTCGATCGCCATACAGGATTCTGCTCAGTCTGCATTGTCGGCATTCGAAGATATTGTGTCGAAAAGTACCTAATATCGTCGATGTAGCCAAAGGCATCACGGAGATCGGCCTTTTACCTTCCAAATTTAACTCGCTTTTGGATGTGTATCTGGACAGCAAGCTGAGCTTACTCGATGACCAAATGCCAGCCCCAAGTCGAGAGGTTTATCTCTCAAAGGATTCAGGGGATGCACCCTACTTGATCGCTCAGGATATACCCCGAGCAGCAATCTACATCCCAGATTCATTTTCGCTTGGCTACAGTAGTCGAACACCAGTGATATAGTAGAAGGGTCAGCGTTTCCCGCCGGAAAGACCTTCCACTTCAACTTCGGCAAGCTAGGCTCTGCCATCTCCGTCGACCCAGCATGGGTGAACCTTTCACAAGCATCAGTATCCGACGCCCAAGTGAACGCCGAGTATGCCGCAAATGCAATCAACTACATCGCCACACTCATCGGCCAAAGTCCAGCCGAGATATCATGATCACAAGGCGGACTAGACATCCAATGGGCGCAGAGATACTGGCCATCGACACGAACCGTCGTGATAGACTTCATCACAAGAAGTCCTGACTTCCCCGGCACGTTAGTTGGCTCCCTTGTCTACCCAGCCCTAGAAGCAGTAGTATGCACACCATCACGATTCCAGCAAGGATGGGATAGCTCGTTTATCCACACGCTACGCGCAGACGGAGGCGACTCCGCCTACGTGTCCACAACAACCGCGTACTCGACCTTCGACGAGATCGTCCAACCAATGTCCGGACCCAGTGCGTCAGCCATCCTGAGCGATGTGCGTAGTGTCGGCGGGACAAACGTCCACCTCCAGAAGGAGTGCGCGGCGAAGCCCGCCGGTGCCGTCTATACCCACGAGGGCGTGTTGTACAACCAGCTTGCTTAGGCGCTGGCCATCGATTCAATCACGCATGACGGGCCTGTGAATGTCTCCCGTGTTGATCTTGGTCGGGTTTGCCAGCAGGTGCTTGCGCCGGCTTTTAATGGAAGGATCTGTTTGGAACAGAGGGCTTGATGCTTATTGCTGTTAATGCTTTGTTGGTATATACGCCTCATGCTACGGGTGAGCCACCTATCAAGGGGTACGCGTCTTCGGGGCTAAAGTAAAGTTGAATAAATAAATAATAAAAGTGGTTCGCGGGGGTTTAGCCACACGGCTTGAGAATCAGAGTCAGGGCGAAGCCTCAGCTCACGTAGACTAAATTGTGGAATTGTAGGTAGAATACATATTTATCCACCGTTGACTCCATGTAAGCAGTGCATACATTGTATATAGTAGCTTACAACGGAAATTATTATTGTAAACGGTAAAAGTGTTCTAGTAGTTGTCTCCGTAGGTGGATCTGAGACAGATCGCCTAATTGCCGAACCCGACAATTCAAAAAGATATCAGATTCTTTGAAAATCTTCCTACTTTCTTGTCGTTGAAGCCACGGAAAAATATTTCAGCCGTCCATGTCAATCCTTATTCCAGACTGGAGTTCAAAACTGGAGCAGCGGACACTGTCAGGGGAAACATCACCCATAACGACTCCACGATGCACCCGAGATGAAGTGCCAAGAACTTCCCCTGGACGATCTTTTCCTGCTAATCACACGCGGCAAAACGGCATCCGGGAAAGAACTTCAGCAATCTCCGCTGGTTATAGCGCTTATTGGGTTGTTTGTGTGGGCGTTATACTATGGGCGATGTGTGGGCTGATTGAGGAAAATAAGACCGAACCCGAATGCAGGGGATTCAGCGAAACAGAGGTCTAACCAAGTCGGAGTTTGTGGAACCTGAATGATAATTACGGAGCAGTATACGGAAGTGAAAATAGGAAAATATACGAGAGGAGAGGAACTCCGCTGTGGATGGGGCTAAGACTGTCGTCTTACTACCGTTCTAGAGGGCGGATTCGTGTACTTCGTGTGCATTTCTCCACTCGAAACAATGCCAAGACCAAATCATTACGTTGACTCGTTGACTCGGCGTGGCCTCTCTTCTCTTCTCTCGCCGGTCTTTTTAAGACTGCTCTTTTTTTGATTGGACTTTCTTTTATTCTTGTCTTTTTATACTAACCCTTTTTAATTGTTTAGCGGGCCCCTCTTTTGCTTTCATGTCGTTTCTGGCGTCGGCGCTTTAGTCTCCCTTCATTCTCACCTTCACTTGCATTCTGCCATTGCTGGAAGATCTACCTTCCTAGTCATTCCTTCAATATGTTTTGGGGTGCGTTATTACTCCTTTTATCGAGTAATGTTGTCGCAGAGCGTCATGACTCGGACTTGATGTCCTTTGTGACGGTATGTTGAACCCAGAGATCCTCAGACCTGTACAACACTAACCAATAGCCTATCCAGCTCCCCGAGGTCCGGGCCTTGAAATGGGAAATCGAATACCATGATCGTGAGCGCATGGCCCCTGGGTACTGGTTCGTTGCGCCGTACGGACAAATCTCCCCCGAAAGGCCCACCCAGAAATACCAACAATACCAAGTCGGACCCTATATCTACGATGACAGTGGCGTATGTCGAGGCTCCAAGACTCGGAGGATTACCATGCTGACTGAATTCTGACTAGATTCTTATCTGGGCGGGATCGCCCTTGTACGATAACGAGAACACCTTCGATTTCAAGCCGGTGTACAACATCGATTCGAACCCCCACCTGTCGTTTATTGTTGGATGGGCCTCCGACGGAACGAAGAAGGGCCATGGTGCGATTGTGAATCAACATTATGAAGTGGAGAAAGAAGTTCAGGTGATTAATGACCTTCATGATTTCAATATGCACGAATTCAATATTTTGGAGGGTGGAAAGACGGCTTTAGCTTGCACTTATCGCAATGCGCTTATTAACATGGCTGATTTCGGACGCCCCACGGAAGAAAGTTGGGTTACGGTTGGTGGGTTTGTCGAGCTCGATATCGCCACAAGCGAGGTTTTGGTTCAGTGGGACTCCTTCGACAAGATCGCCCTTCATGAGTCGAACATGTTCCACGCGTGGGATGATCCGGCCGGAGGAGAGCCAGGTTGGGATTATGTGCACATCAACGCAGTCGACAAGAACGAGGCAGGTGACTACCTGATCTCCTTGCGATTCACCAACACTCTGTATTTGATTTCAGGTCAGGATGGAAGCATCCTGTGGCGCCTGGGCGGATTGGAAAGCGACTTCGACCAGGACTTTACCTTCTCCAAGCAGCATGATGCCAAGTTCGTCTCGTCAAACGGCACTCGTCACGTTATCTCGGTGTTGAACAATGCCTCCGACGAACGCGGCAACGACGAGAACACCTCCGCCGGCCTAATCATCGAGCTGGATACCGCCGTCACCCCCATGACCGCTCGAGTAATCCGCCGCATCAACCGCCCCGACAGCGGACTCACCAGGCTCCGTGGAAGTTTCCGCCCCCTCCCTAACGGCAACTACTTCGTCGGATGGAGCGAGCGCGGCTATTCTAGCGAACACGCGCCCAACGGCGATCTTCTTGTGACTGCCCGGTTCGCATCGGACCGGTACTCGACCTACCGCTCATACAAAGGCGAGTTCACCGGCCGCCCCAGCGCGCCTCCAGACTTAGTCTCAAATGTCTACGGCACTGACGACAAGGACACCACGACCCTCATCCATGTCAGCTGGAACGGTGCAACGGACGTCGTTCAATGGAAGTTCTACGCACAGTCCTACGATCGCGGCGAGCCCGTGCTGATCGGGTCGACCAACAAGACAGATTTCGAGACCATGTTTATTGCCGACGGCTACATGGACTGGGTTTCTGCACAGGCCATTGACGCCGACGGCAACGTCATGCACACTTCCAACGTGATGCGCACAGGCATCCCAAGCAACTGGAAAGCGGCCGGCTGGGGAGGCGCCAACTCTGGTCCTAGCCCCGATGACCCGTCCATCATCGCCGCCGCCAACGAAGTCACAGACTTGGCTTCTTCCGACACCGCCAGCGATGACGAAACGGCCGAGGTGATCAATGACAGCACCTCCAGCGGATCCACTGGGTCCAGCGGAGTCAGCGACCACTCGGCAGCGCAATACGCCGACGCAAAGGAAGTTGCCAAAGCCGTGTACAAGGCGTACGACATCATCCGCGGAATCGGCAGCCTCATCATCTTCATGCTGGTAGTTTGCACGCTGGGCGGGGCCGGCTTCGCCATCTGGCGATTCATCCGCGGTCGCCGCAAGCGCAGCTACCAGCACGTCCCCAGCGAGGAGGGACTTCCGACGGAGGAAATCCGGCTCACGTCCACAGTGCGCGAGTAGTGTTTTGCCTTTCTTTCACTCCATTAGCATTACCGTTTCGCATTTGCATTATATCGAACCGGGTACGCCCGAGGACTGACAAGTCGATACACAACAAAACAAGAGAGGGATGGCTGAGGCTATCGGTATATACTACCGTGGTCATGATCGTTCTATGCATATCATACCCCATTTGGCGTTTTTGTTTACTTTCAGGCTGTGCTTGAGATATGTCTATATTATTTTTTTTCTCTCGGTTTGGGGACTCGAGCTGACCTCTGCATTGTAATTTATTGACTCGGGATCACTACCCGGGTTCCCTTTCGTTCACGAATCCCATGTCTCTGTATATAGTGTGCACAATCCTCAAATTCAAATTATCCTGATACCCCGGTTCATGGTCTGATGTTTCGGATTCGCAGTAGTGCCATTCGAGAACCACATCCGTCTACACTAACGTTCTAGGAATCGATCGCTGACTTAGATCCACACCCAATAGTTGAAACTACTCTTAGTGAGACGCTCATTGCTTACCCCAGCCCTCTAACCTGATACCTAGCCGGATGGATTTCTCGGTCCAGACAGCAATCCACGAACGATATCGCGGGTCTGCATTTTTCAAACAGGGCCATTCCATTGACCTGCCAGATCCGTTGCTAGCGAGCCTCTGTTACACACCGCTGGTATCTGATCGTCGCAAAATTGAGGCATCGGGGCGGGGCGAACGGGTAAATGTGGTAGAACAGTGGGGAATGGGAGCAGGAAATTGGGATCGAGCCATTTGTTGAAGGTCGCTGATCAGATTGCATGTGCATCTACACAATTTTCAGCGCAAAGAATATAACTGCGCCTCGGGAATGATACAGGTGGTGCGGTATGAGGACGCCCCAAACAGGCCGCGTCTGCATTGACGTGGATGCAGAGTCGATCTTTGTGGCGTTTTTAGTTCATGTCTGACAAGGCCAATCAAGGTATTCGAGTTGACTTGAATTGATTAAGCATTTTTCACATTGTGAAGGCTGGTTTCAACCAATAGTCTCTATATACCTTGCCTTTCGCTAGGACCACCACATCCATAATGATACAACTGTTATACAATTACCCAGACAACCCGAGTCTAGAACTTGACAATCTGGCCCTTCTCAAACCCAAGCCTCGCCAGGATCCCAGCCCTCCCACTAGGGCCAACCAGCTCATTCTCCATAGCAGGTGGGCCACAAACAAAGACCATAGCATCACCATCAGCCCTAACAACCCCCCTCAACAGCTCCTCAGTCACATACCCCTTCCTAAAATCTCCACCCACCTGCACATCCTCCGGATGACTAACAGTATAAACGTAATCAAACCGATCCGGAAATCTAGTCTTGAACGCCTCCAACTCCTCTCTAAGCAAAAGATCCCGCTCGGTATTAACCCCGAAAACAAGCCTGATCTTCGTCTTGTCGGCGGGATTGTTGAGAATTCCTTGCGCAAGCTGGTAGATGGGCGTTATGCCCGCTCCGCCGGCAATGAGGTAGACCTGACGCGCTTGGTTGGGCGTCCAGGCGTGTCCTTTCAGCGCGGCTGCGAATGTGAGGGTGTCGCCTGGGACTAGGGAGTGGATGTGTGTGCTTGCTTTGCCGTTGGGGTATTTTTTGACCATGAACTCGATGTAGCCTTCTTGATCTGCTGGTTGTTAGTTTCTTTGTTGAGCGAGTTTGGGTGTTTAGTGTCTTACTTAGGTCGCTGATGGGTGTGTATGGCCGTGGCACGGGGAGCCATCTTCCCTCCGGTCGAGTGATTGTGAGGAGGGCGGCTGGGGATGTTAGTCATACTGTCTTTGGTTAAGATACCGTGGTCCATACATGTAAGTGGGAGTCCGCTTTTCGCGGATGGGTCTGCGAATTCGAAGACTAGTCTTTTTGTGTTGTGATTTACTTCTTTTGTACTGTGAAGGCGTAGAGTGGTGAAGCCGAAGCCCGAGAAGACCTTGGGCGCTTCGGTTGACTCTGCATGGGCAGATGATAGGAGTCTGGATTGGGTGAAGTAGGCGCCGGCACCTAGTATGGCGATGGCTGAAGTGGCTGTTTTCGTTGCGATGGATCGAGGGAGTCGTGTTCTGAACATGGTTGCGATGTAAAAATAGGTCGCGATTTAGAGGGCTTGAATCAGTACGTAGTTGATTTTGGAAGTAGATCTATTCAACGAAGAATGAATCGAAACAGAATCACTCAGAAGTGGCATGTTCATCTCTTATAAGCTCAAAACCGACATTTCTAGATCCACAACGCCAAAGCCCGCCTCCCGATCTCCAAAATCCGACAAAAGCCAGACGGACAACGAGGCCCGACTACCGACATTCAAGCCTCAATTGAACTTCGGTCAGCGGCATCGGGTGTTTAGACTTCCGATGGGGGCCGGAAAAAGCGAATAAGAAACTTATTGGTTGAATGTGGTTTATGGTTACATTGTACTCCAATTCTGAACAAGTAAAAGAAGTCATTATTTCATTAAATAAACAGCCTCCAGCGCCAGCGCCGGCAGGCGAATCCAAATATCAATCTAGTTGACAGGCTGGTGGCTCATGCAAGAAAAGAACAAATTAGACGAGATCAATGCATTTGACCACCTCATTCTTTCTGAGGAACAGATTTAGCCTGCGGTACAAAGCATGCCTTGCCCGTGGCTTCGTTGTAGACATTATACCCATAATCGGCGGCATTAGGTGGGGTATATACTAAAGAGCTGTCAGTCATCCATTTCACATACTGGAAAAGTTATAACTACTTACAGTGAAGAGAGACAGCAACCTGATCACTGCTGGGGTTGTATACACGATGTAACCCGATATCGTCAGAGATATAGGCCACGTCGTTCATGGTATGCCTCGTGTCAGACTTGATCTCCAGCGGACCAGGAGGACCTGACTCCTGGTCAGGAATACGGTAAACGGTTTCCTGAAGCGTGCCAGCAAGGATCTTCATGATGCAGTGGGCATTGGCGTGATCGTGGACGGGAGAGCCTTTCCCGGGATTCCAGACGAGGAGGAGCTAGGACGGGTTAAATTCAAGTCAAGCATGAACACTAGATGCGACATACGATATTTGCTTTCTGGTTGATATTCTCAATAGCATTGCGGGTGTAGTTTTTGCTGGTATCGTTGTAGAAATAACGGGCCCAGTCGTTCGGATCAGAGATATACTTTTGTGCCAGCGAGATCAAGTACTCGTTATCCACATCTGCCGAGGAGATACCGCCACTTTCTCCTAGATATGTCTTGATATCCCGAACCAGGTCGTCGAGGTTGTATTGGGGTTCGTAGTGTTTGTAGGCCGGGAGGCCGGTGCTAAGCGGGAGTAGAGGGACGACGGCAGGCATTGTGAGCAAGGTTGAGAATGAAAATAAACTTGAAACCAAACGCGAAGATGGAAGATGCGAAGATAAATATCCTTCAGCCCGTGCATGAGTTTCATTCCCCTGAATTCCCCGTGCGATCTCAATCGCAAAATTGGGAATTCAATCGCCGATTGATCCAATGCCTTGCATTCCAGCACTCCAGATACATTACAGTCTCGCCTGAGAGTGTGCGGCCAGGACTAATGACGTTAAGCATGTTATTTTAATCTAAAATAACCAATATTAATACACATCAAAGCCGTTGGACTATTTCTATCGTGTAGTATATGCTGTGCTCCCCTGGAGACCATAATTGGCTGGAAGCCCAAAACAGTTCTAGAAAATTTTCCAATACAATTTTAAGAACAATCCTGCTCATTTTCTGATTTCTCTTCTCATTTTCCAATCATTTCGAAAGAACCTCGGGTCAATTTATAAAATTTATAAAATTTGTTTCCATAACGCCATCGCGTCAAATTCTAACGCAATAGACATGCATCTTGTTCAACACGTCTCGTGTGCCCAGGTGGCCCATGATGTAAGGATATCAGCAGTCCAAATACATAACTTAGTCGATCCCAGGCCCAAGCATAATCTTCACTTGCTATCCATCGGCGATCAGGAAAGCATCATATCAGTGTCCGTTATATAGACACACGGTTATCCCCGGATACTTGATAACAGATACACATACATCCCGATGGAGGAATAGTCGGTGAAACAACACGTACATAGATTCTTCATCCTAGCTGAAGTATGACGGGGCAAAGCGCGAGACTGCAGAATACAGGGGAGAGTTGACCCAATGGGAACAGTTTGCAATACCTAATTTGATTACAGAATGCCCATTCATCAAGAACTACGTACTCGCCAACGTATCATCAACCACCAACGTACTATCTACGAAAGTTCCTACCGGCACCGCCAATTGTTGCACAGGCATGCGCATGCTCCGAATGAAGCACCGGGTGGAGTCTATCACCGCTGTGAACCAATCACAGCCATTGAAACAAGGTACAGTCGGCGACCGAACGGTCGATCGGCGTTTGAAGCAATGCGCGAGAATCTGAGAGGTCATGCCCAGACCCCTATAATTACGTATCTAGCATTTGGACGCGGCCAAAATGCACAGTTACTGCACGATGAAGTCGATCGACACTCACGGAAATGGCTAGGTGAAAAGTGTATCCATATTTTTTTGGAACCCACCGGGTATAAGCGAACTAGTTGATATCGAAGTCAGGGATAGCGCTGAAAAAGGAAGCGTTATAACAAGAGGGATCGATGAAGGCCGGAGCGAACTCCAGCGGCATGAAATCGTGGCCGTCCGGCATTGCGGCTGCTGGATTTGCACTGCTGGGACGGTCGTCGCTGGGGGTTGTGGCTGCTGGGGTGAACCGGTGGAGTGGTTCTGCGTTCCATTTTGCCATGGAGTCTGATAGGACGTCTGCTGCGGAAGATCGGAGGCCGTGGTAGACAGATTCGGTTAATTTCCATGTTCGCTGGGTGCTTTTGAGACAGCCTAAGATGAGAGTGACGCGGTTGCAGTGGTGGTCAAAGCATTCTTCTGAGTGGCTGGTTGAGGTTGCAAGTTGGATGAGGCCGCAGAGGGCCAGGGCGGGGATGATGAAGGGGGTGTGTTTTGAGACGTTTGGGCAGATGGAGATGGAATCGGAAATTCGTCTTGAGGCTTCTGTTGCTTTGATGCTATGGACAAGACGGCTGAATGTTGATGAGAGTTGGCCTGTCAGACCGGGCCAGAATCTGTAGTCTGGCTGGGATTGGGACAAGACGGCTGGGAGATCGCTTCGGGGAAGATGTAGGAGCATGGCGGCGTAGGCTATAGTTGCATGGGCTTGGAACATCATTTCGTCGACGTTCCCGTATGAATCGACAATATCGAGCTTTTTTGGTGGTAGGTGGTTGATCCAGCTCACCAAAGCATTCTCGACGGCTTGGAGATGATCTCGATGACAGTCGCGCATGCGATTGAGGATAAGAACTCGACATAAAATCGTGGTAGCCTCAATACGATAGCTGAACGACGAGAAGACGGTGTCCTCTGCGGCGAGGATCCTCCGTTTGAATTCGATGATCATGCGAGGCTTCGGGACTTCGCTGCCACTATTATATGTTGACTCTTCACATGGCAAAGCCACTTCCGGCGTCACGGTGCTGCATCGAAAAACCGTGGTTTTCAATGGCACGGCCATGAAGATATCAGTGACATACAGCTCCCACCATGTCCGTCTCATGCTCTCGGCTTCAATAGATCGTTCCGAGCTTGCAGATGAAGCGAATGACCAGCGATTCATGCCGAGCTCCAAAGCAATATCAATACTATTAGAAAGGGCTTCTTGAGCCTCTTGCCATTCATCGCGAGCATATAGAGCGATGGAATAGATAAGCCAAGCCTGCACCATGCAAGCCGATCGGTCCGGATTGGTCTTCAGCTCAGCAGTGACTTGGTCTTTATAAGGCTGACTGTCAACGGAAGAAATATAATGAGAGCCCACGAAGTGCACTGCCAGTTGTAGGAAGCGGGGATAATTCCGGTCATGATACATGGAGCTCGGCACCAAGACCGGGTGGGCGACATGGAAGTTCTCATAGTAGACCCGAGGCAGCCGCTCGTCAAAAAGCGAATTTTTGCTAACCAACTCTATAGGTTGCTGAACTGGAGCATTTCCCGAGAGAATCACTGGCCAAGAAACTGGTTCAGAGGGAATAGTGAGCCCCGTCTCACTGCCTGATTGCGCCGGGGGATTTTCCGCAGCCTGCGCAGGGGTGATTGGCAAGACAGGGACTGCGGACTGAAATCTGGTCTGTGATTTGTTTAGTTCGAGTTATTCTCCAGGGACCTAGTTATTCTCCAGGACAATGAATGACTGACATTGATATTCGGATTGCGTGCATATGGGCTCTCATGTCGGGATTTCCTACGGCCGCCTCGCCGGGAGGGTAGATATTGACAGAGGAGCCCGTTTTGTGCACATCGCGTACATGATGGTTTATCACCATCACATTTCAAGTGCTGCTTTCTGCACTCAGTACAGGCAAGCGATGCCAGGCCACTTTTCGTTTTTGGAGTCATGGTGAATGAAGAAAGGCTCGGTCGGCGATTGACGCGGGCGGTATGTCCGCCCGCACGTCATCCAATACTCTCCGTTTTGGTAATTTCATTTTGTACTGGACAACGCTTTCTCATTCCGATTTACTATATGATATTTTAATACAAAATATCAACGTTGGAACAATGTGAAGCTTAGACGGAAATTGCCGGTGTTAGCATTTGTTGAAACATCCGGAGCGAAGTCCCGACCTCCGCACCTAGCAAGCATCAAGGTGTCACGCATAATAAGCTTGAAATATCCTTCAAGTACACCAAGACAATAAAAGCTGCAACAGGAGCAAACCTCTGTTGGCGAGAGAACCCCGCGACATGTGATGATTGATGATTGTACTATAAGAAATGATCAACCGCCTGGTCCCCAAGAAGGGACCTACTTCGTAGTCGTTTCACAACATCTTTGAAACAACGGGTGATCGGCCGTGATGATCTTGTCGAAACCTGTAGATCTGCAATCCTCCGAAGCGAGGCCCTGACATATGGAAGATTCGCTCTTACAGCCACTGACGTGCACCCGGGAATTCTTCAACTCGGGAAATTCACCTTAAGCAAGAAATCAACAACTTGCTTTATCCAACGTTCGGGTACCTGGCTATCTAAGATCTGCACGGTAGCTCCGGTGGGGTGCAAATCCCTCTCCTAATGGGTATACATCTCCGAGCGGGGTGTCGAATTAATGAACATCCTAGTATCCGGCGCATGTCGCTACAGCTGAATTGTCTTGAATCACGACGATCCGACAGGCAAAGACTCGGAGAATTATTCGTCCTGCACATCTAGCTTGATTACGGATAATATTATGCCGTTGCAGATCTTTCTATAAACGCAGTAGAGTGTCTTACGTCGAAGTATAAGTTGAAGCAATTCTCCTGCAATCCTACGTAACACCGATTATCCAGTAAAAAAGATACCGCGAAAAATGTATTCTTCATACATTCTTGCAAGTCTCCCATACCTGGCTCTGGCACTACCAAGCCACCAAAGCCACACCAAACGCGACACCACGCTTATTCCAACATCATGTTTCGATACGACCGCCTCGCTGACCCAGTACTTCAACTACGGCTATCCATGGGGCGACACACACAACGGTGCGGCCATAATGAAAGAGACTAACGCAGTAATCTCGACCGCGGGGACCCTAACCCTGAACGCAACATACACCGGGGCATCGGACTACGCCTATGACTCCGGCACGGTGTACGCCAAGCAGCAATTTACCGTTGAAGCGGGCGGCGGGCTGGATTTAACAGCCGATTTCATCGCGACGGTGGACCAGGGCACGTGGCCTGCTTTCTGGCTGAATGGCGTGAACTCGTGGCCTCCGGAGATTGACATTGCGGAATGGAAGGGCTCTGGAGATATTAGTTTCAATACTTTTAATTCCTCGAGCGAGGTGCAGGCCAAGGACGTCGAGTACCCGTCTCCGACCGAGTTCCATACTGTGAAAGCTGAGTTGCGGGATGAGAATGGTGCCGATGTTAGCGTTAATTTCTACCTCGATGGCACTTTGGTCACCACTCAATACGCTGGGAGTTTGGTTGGCGAGCCGTTGAACTTGATTATTGATTTGCAGATGGAGGGGAGCAGTGGTAGTCCCGGTCCAACAGGAAGTAAGTTTTTGTCTTTCTTTTCCATCACATGCGGGGAAAGCTGGAAGGCCGGGTGGCAACCTCGCCAAGAGGCTTGCATTAGAAAACACCTGGGCAGGAGTTCCACGCGAACTGGATATTGTGTGCGATGAAGTAGATGGATTCTTTCATGTTCGCGTTTGTGCCATGTTGACTCTGATGCTAATCTGAATCATAGCAACGCTGTTCGAAATCAAGAATTTGGAGATCATCGACAAGAACCCTTGATTTCCATCTTGTCTTTGGGCAAGTATTATTCAGGTCGAGTGGTGCAGAGGATGGGCAGATCATAAAGTCCAGCAGCCATAACAATGTATTACTCTTTGCATAAATCCTCCAGTAGCTCTAGCATACGCTGCTGCAGTTTCATCAACTCAGGCTTGGTAATTGGCATCGAAGCTGCAGTGGAATCAGCCCGGTTCTGTCGTAGAGTACCTCCAGACCCTTCGGAACTTGGCGAATCCTGCACTAGATCCTTGCGGAGCGTGAAGAACGGAATGCCCATCCCTCGTAATTCAGCAAAAAGGGCGTCTGACATCTTGATAGCAGCTGCATGGACTTTGAGATCGTAGGCTGATATCTCTGCGGCAAGCTGTTGCTCTGTCTGTATATAGATAGTGAATGGTCAGTAAGCCATGAGCCAGAAAGAAATCCAATGAAATGATGGCCAGATGGGAGGAAGGCAGAAGAGAACGGGCAAAAACAATAAAAGGAAAGCATACCGAGCCATCATCTTCTTTGACAGGGGCACCAATCGAGCGCCTATCGAGAGTTAGCGCAAAAATCTCTTCCATAAGCCTGTAACATCCAAACTTACAAAACAGCATCCAACTCCCTCTGCTTCTGCGGGCGGCCCTGTTGCTGTTTAATCAAAGCCTCGCGGGCCTGGAACCAATTTCGTTCATGGCTGTGCTGGCTGCGGATCATTCCACGAATGCGCAGTTGAGTCTCCTCATTCTGGCTAACGGTGCGCATGACATGGCGTAGCGCCGCGGGCCATGTAGTGATGGTTGATGGATCGGTGCCAGATTTAGAGACTGAAGGGCGCACGGAGGATGGCCTAGGTTGTGACTGGCGGGGATCCTCAGTGCGACTTGTTGGTACATGTGTACTTGAAGATGTACAATTTAGTGAATTAGGCGTGGGTGTATGCTGGGGGATTTGAGTTTGAGGCTGAGGTGCTAGACTTGAGAGAGTCTGTAGGACTGAGTTCAGGTCCTCGGCATTGTATGTGTTGTTGTTCATATTTGACAGCCAGTAGAATGTCCTGATATGATGAGGTATCAAGCTTCCAGAATTGGTATCGAGTTGTCAAGTCAACCCCAGGGATAGATGATAAGCGGTGGAGAGCGGAGAGTGAAGATTGATGATGTAGATGAGAACGTCCACGATGACATAGACGTGTAAGAAGAGTGATTGTGGAAAACAACAATAAGCAGAAGACGAAATTTTAATTAATTAGTATAAAATGATCCCCGAACAAACCCTCTTGCAGAAAAGCTCGTAATCATGAAGTTCAATATCATAAGGTGTTTGAATGTCTTGGCGCAATTCCCGTGAAAATTTACCAACCTCAAGAACCCCAGTTTTCAACGTGCCAGCTCGCATCCCCACAACAAACCTCCAATTGCCTCAGGCGAATTGTCGTCAATCCACTAAAAACCCCTCCCCCATCTCGCGGACACACACAGCATGTCCCGATCAGCCGCCGACGCCACGCGGTTCACGGCCACAGGGCCGTACGCCAGCTCGAAGACCGGCGCGTTCTCAGTGCCGGGAGCCGGAAAACCAAAGGGCAAGAAGAATGCACCACCACAGCTCGGCCCGGATGGACAACCAGAGACGCCTAAGGAGAAGGTGGAGAGACTGCGAGCGCAGGCTCGCGCTGCAAAGAAGGCACAGGCTGCGGGAAGCGGCGCGGATCGATGGATTGAGTCTGGTCGGAGATTTGCCAACAAAGCGCACAAGGGAATGGTTTACTCGCTGATTGCTGCGTCTGGTATGTTTGATTCTATGTTCTGGCTCGGACATGGCACGATATATGACCGGCCCATCCGCGTTCATGTCGATGCATCCCCGTTGATCCGGTTCGGAGTTATGCTAATTCTAATTCGTGTATTTTCTAGGTGTCTGTGGAGTCCTTACGATTTATTCGATGGTTTCGCTTACAATGTACAACCGGCGCCAGCGCACGCTCTGGATTGAGAAGGAGCTCGAGACACTCAGGCAGGCTGAGCTGGCGATTGCCAACGGCACTGCGACTACGGAGCAGCAGGAGCTTGTCAAGAAGGAGAAGATCGGCGACATTATCAAGCAGAAGCGCGAGGAAGATAAGGCACAGAGGCCGTGGGCCAAGGCGAAGCGGTTCCTCTTCGAGAAGCTGAATATGGAAGACAGCGGTGCTGCTGCACCGGCTTTGGCTGTTGAGGGTGCGGAGCAGCAGGGTAGTGTTACCGCGGCCGTGCAGGCTAAGCAGGCGTTGGATGCCGCTTCGGCGAAGACCGGCGCTCCTTCGCCTGGTCAATTGGATGTTCTTGCCGAGAGTGCGGAGCAGGCCGCGAAGACAAAGACGAAGGGTTGGACTTCCTGGTTGACGGGGCGGTAGATGGAAAATGACCGACTCGACAACAAAACGAGATGGCTGGACTGGATGGGAGTGGGCATGGCCTGTCCGCTGATGCTGACTTGATCTGACCGGACCATCTACTGGACAGACCAGAGATGTCTGGGCCCATCCTCTGCTCCGCCGATCTTCTCTTCTTGCCATCTACAATACTTATTCTCTTGCATAGCTAGCCACAGTTTTGTCGTGGTCCGCTTCCATCGTCCCAGGGGGTTCACGGCGTTATATCTTCTCATTTTCTTTTTCTGGAATGTGTTTCTAGTCAATATGGTCCTCTGGCATTCCAAAGGAATGATCGGGTTGGCCTCCAATGTATATCGTGTACAGTACATAGATCTGTTTCTATCTGCTCTATTTCAACTCCTATATCCAGATGTCTTTCCACCCTATCCAAGGTATCACAACGAATACAGTATAATTTTGTACAAGAGCCCACCAACCAACGACATACAACGACACATACCACTCACTCCACCAGTGAATTAATACTGTACAATATTGTAATGTACAACTGATCTTCGCTGAAATAAATCAAGTAAGATTGTCTATTCGCTTTTATCTGAGTCACACTAATCCCCAAAAAGGGAGGTGACCCATCGTTGCTCCGGCAGAGCGCTTTGCCGCGGAATCAGGTGGAGCAGCCAAAAAAACGAGAATCTTATAAGTAGAAAGACACACCCTGGAAAAAAATCTTTTGGAAAAGATTTAAGAAAGAGATTCAAGAAGCTGATCATATGCCATTCTTATCTTAAAACTTTTTTCTTGAGTGGTTTTCATCCACACACACTAATGGAATTCTTCCCAGAAACATTCGAACCCTTCCTATTTTTAACACCTCTCATGTTCATGATCCATCCAGGAAAGAAAAAAAAATAACAAAGGAAGCCGCTGAAAACCCGAGAAAAACAACAAGTACCAATAGGTATCTATGCCACACCCTCTCGGACAAACCAAGAGAAAGGAACTTAGTGCGAGCCATTGGTCTGCGCCTTGAGAGCCGCACGACGGGCACGAACACCATCCGCCAGATCCTCCAGCACCTCGACCGTCATCTCCCAGTTGATGCAAGCATCAGTGATGCTGACACCGCGGAGCAGAGCCTCAGGTCCCTCCGGGGGAACCTTCTGGTTACCCTCGTAGATGTTGGACTCGATCATGACACCGATGATACTGGTCTCGCCCTCGCGCAGCTGATCGGAGACCTCCTTGGCCACGAGCGGCTGGTTAAGGTGGTTCTTGTTGGAGTTACCGTGGGAGCAGTCAACCATGACGACCTCGCGTTGCTTCTTGGAGCGGAGAGCCTCGCGCGCCTGCTTGATGCTGGCGCGGTCATAGTTGGTTCCCCGGTTTCCGCCGCGCAGGATCACAAAGCCGTGCTCGTTACCGGCGGTCTTGGTGATGGCAGCCAGGCCCTGCTTGGTGACGCCCAGGAAGCGGTGAGGGTGGGAGGCGGCGCCGATGGCGTCGACGGCGACGGTGAGGTTGCCGTCTGTGCCATTCTTGTAGCCAATGGGGAAGGACAGGCCGGAGGCGAGCTCGCGGTGCAGCTGGGACTCTGTTGTGCGGGCGCCGATGGCTCCGAGCGAAATCAAATCCGCAAGGTACTGGGGAGAGATGGTGTCGAGCATCTCTGAGGCAATGGGGAGACCGGTGGAGGTCAGGTCGGTGTACAGCTTACGGGAGACACGGAGGCCCTTGTTGATGTTGTAGGTCTCGTCGATGTCCGGGTCGTTGATGAGGCCCTTCCAGCCAACGGTTGTGCGGGGCTTCTCGAGGTAGGCGCGCATGATCACGCAGATGTCCTTCTCGAGTTTAACAGAGATCTCCTTGAGGCGGCGGGCGTACTCGAGAGCGGTGTCTGGGTCGTGGATGGAGCAGGGGCCCACGACGACGAGGAGACGGTCATCGCGCTGCTCGATAATCTCGACGGCCTGGTTGCGGCCGGCGCGGACGGCTTCGATGGCGCGTGCAGGCTGTGAAATTATCAGTTTTTTTGGTCTTTTGTGGCCTTATAGGTTGATTTGCGCGCGGAGAGTGGGGTGACGGGAAAAATTTCATTGACTCACCGCGGGGATCTCGTTCTGCAGGAAGTAAGGCGACAACAAAGGGTCGTATCCGAGGACTGGAGATGATAATATTAACAATTGTAAAATCACAGGAAGCATATCATTCAGGACATACCACGAGTGTCCTCGTTGACTTCAGTAGTGTTGACGAGAGGCATGACTGAGGACTCTTGACAAACAAAGAATGTCTTGTAAATTATTAGTATTAAGAATTATGAAGATCACCAAGAACCAATTGAGAAGAATTTATATCCCAAAGAAGATGACTCACAAAGAAAAGCTATGAACCGAGGAGAAAAGGAAGAAAATGTAGCGAAGCAAAAAAATAAGAGGCAAAAGTGGGACCGCGGGCTGATCTTTTGTAGTCCTTCAACGAGCTTTTCTTCTTCTGCAAGGACATAAAACTATTGATGGCTGATTCGTTTATTAAATGACTTGTATAATACATTTCTTTTTCTTTTTCTTTCTTTTTCCGCATTTTGTTTCCTTTTTCCCTTTTCCCCCTCATTTCTCGTACCTTCGACCTTAAATACTAAAAGTCCATAGTCCAATCACCGTGCCGGGGATGACCACACACAACGTACGATGGTGTACTTGTTTGTATCACCTTTTTATAGTATATGACACTAAACCACTCTTTCTTACCTGCACTTCGTGTCATATCTGAAACTGATACGGTCTATCGCCAACAGTGTATCTACGCTGTATACTACTGTACAATGTAAATTATAGCACGGAGTAGAAAGTAAAGCGGCGATAGTGTTAAGTGGAGTATGAGCCATATGTAGAAGAAATTACATTATAAGGAGACCTCCTTTTCTTACTATAATATACAATCTTAAAAATACAATACTGTAGCTATATCCCTCGGTCTTCGCCGGTCTTTGTGTACTTCGGGCAAAGATAAACAGCCCGTAAAGACTTGAACTCACCGTATCCCTGAGTATGGAGCAAACATCATCTTACATACAATGTGATTGGACAACAATTTCCCCTGAATCATATCATGAATGAACTATGAGATGTAAGTCGCCCTAGGGTTATGTGTCATATAGATCCACGCGATCTGGCGATCTGATCTACATTCGGATCGGTGAAATATGTAATCCAGAGATCAATTCAATCAATTTCAGATCGGACAATAATCCAATAGCTGCAATAGCTGCAATAGCGGCAATATTGCCCAGGTCTATTCTAATACTGTACAATCATAGTATTGCCTGCTAACCCGGCTCTGAGGTCAGCTTTAAGCATGTCCAGTCATCCTGTTTATCTCGGAACTATACACACCTCCTTGCCTCGGGGTAACTGTGGGTCACCATGTTTTTGACGAACTCCGTAGCTATTTGTGGCTGCCTGAATATTTTACTATTCTCATATGCTACAACAATATTCCGTATGGTAGGAGTACTTACATGTGGTCACCCCTGACAGCAAATGGATCCGATCGGACGAAAACTTTATTGCCAAACCTATGACTCCACTCGCGGCACATAGCTATACCATTCCGGTATCGAGAATTATGCTTACTTCCTTTACATCATATACGTTGTACTTATTGCAGCGATAGCAGAATTCCTTCGCTCTCCCTAGTATCTGTCAAGCTGCATGCGTATCATATCTCACACTGGACGCCTGTCTCAGCCGCACGAATAACCTGGTATCCATTCGATAATATTTAGTGCACCAACTCAATGGGTCTAGAGTATTGATCGGCCACAAAGCTGCCCAGGGGAGTAGGTGGAACTTCTGAAAATTGCGATTCGCAAAGTCCACCCTTCTCTCTCGAAGCAAGTTCCAGCCGCCGAGGTCGGGATAAAAAGCGGGTATCGATCTCTAAGCAGGGTGCGGTAACTCTATCTAGTTAGAAGGTGTGGAGGTCAGATGGCCCAATGGAACCAATTCTAATATTGCGTTTTACTCAGCTCAATCACTTACTTGGGTCAGAGAACGTGGGCTCATAGAAAACGACATCGTTTCATTGGTACGACTATAATAATATGGTATCCATAGTTTAAGTAGTTTTCGAAATCAGGGGAGAAGGGGGCGTACAAGACATTTCCCGGTCGGATCAGCGGTGTGCTTGGCCCAGATTCTTTACGGTAGAGCAGGCCTTCACCTGTCTACGACATCATAGGCTTCTTCGCTATGCCTGTGACATTTGCAAGACAAATACTCCATCGTTTTCATTCGTACAAGACTCCCCAATGCGATGACCACAGGCGACATTAATGAGAATCACTTATGACCTTCTTGTAGCGGAACGAAAGCCAATAAGTCGCGAAAAGCGTTTTCGAGCTCGCAAAGTGACAGGGGCGATTCGTTGGTATTAAGAGCACTCACCCAGGCAGCACCGGTCGGATTAGCGGAAACTGCGCTCAAAAATATGTGGTAGCAAAACGAGGCGGATGGACGATCCTTCGGAGCAAAAGCCATCTGCACCTCCAACATATTTTGACGCCACTTATCGACGAAGTCTTGGGCCTTCATTTTAGGATCGTAGGTGCACTGAATCCAGCGAGATAGCTTGGCGGAGGTGGATTGATGAAGGTCCTGGCCGAAAACAGAGCGAAGGATGTCAAAGGCTTCGAATGCAGTTTTGCATTCGAATAGGTAGATCATCATATATCTTTGGACGGTGGCGCAGATAATTGCCTGCCCCATGGCGTTGAGATCGTCCCATTCCTGCTGCCGATGTTCGATTTGAGTGATGAAGGTGGCGGCAGTGACTTGCTCAACCGGAGGTGCTAGGGCGTCAGAGGTAGACTGGTTATCAAGGGTATCAGCGGCAGTGCTCATGGTTGGGTTGGTAGTCGAGTGGGGAGGGTGGGGAGTAAGAGGCCACCTAGGTACCGTGGTGTGATGGCAGGCGAAGAGTTTGCCTTCCAGTGGGTTACATTTTGTACCTTTGTGATGGCCGACTTGGCTTCATGGATGGTGGTATTGACAGGGCGAGGCTCTTTGCCGGTGATGATGTCCCAAAGTTTGCTGTTCTCGGCCTGTGCAAAGGTCTGCAGGGACTGGGTCCACTCGTGCCAGCTGAACTGGCCTTCCAGGGTAGGGACACATTTTGAGAGCTTCAAGCGTTTGTCAGACATGGCGAAACCGGTGAAGAGGATTCAGGGGAGAGACGGACGAGATGTAAAAGAGATGTAAAGTGATATGAGAGGTAACAGAAGTAAAAGAGAAGTGAGAGGAATAGGAGGCAGAAGTGAGACGCAAGGGGGCGGGGCGCAATCAAGGAAAACGAGGTCAGATGGCAAGCAATCTACTGCGAAATTGCGACGGCTAATGAGGTTGATTAGCTCCTGAAGATTGCAGGAGGGAATATTAGCGGACTCGATCTCAAATTGAGGCACCAAGGCAGTTGCTGAGGGTCAAACCTCAGCAAGTGAATTGCGGGTTTAAAACTTTGGTCAGTCACAACGACGTCAGATAGGATATGCTATTTGTAATTGAGGTAGTCAGGGTCCAAGGATGAGCGTGTCGGAAGAGGTCGGTCAAGGGGTTTGGTAGGCTGTTGCATGTAAGCCACCTCTTTGTAAGCTCTGAATTCATTGAGATTTGCAACTGTGAAATCCGCCTGTCGATTGTTGGACCCTCCGTCCAAACAAATTTTAGACATTGACAGACGGCTGCTCACCAGCTTGTCAAGTCTCCGTACTCATCTCGGCAGTGTACCTCCCTCTCCTCGATGTCATATGCCTCGACCCAGAACCTTTTGAACTTCGTAACCGATATTGACTCGTAATAGGATGGAGGTCTATTACCCCTCACGATTGATAAAAACTGAGCTCACGGCTGATAGCAACTAAGCTAAGAATTGAAGGTGTTCACAAGCCATGAAGTTTGTGCCGTGTTTGAGTCATTTGTTTATCACCTTGACGTAAAATGATGAAAAAGACATATGAAAAAGAGTTATAAGGATATTAAAACGGTCATCCTGACCCGGAGCTGATAGAGCGTTTGAGAAGTCCAATGCCTCCAGGAAAAGTGCAATGTAACCAGCCACTATATTGTTCAGACTTGACCCTTCTACCCGGAAGTTTAATGGCTTAGAGCTGCCATTTGAACAATGCTTCCCTGCTCTCGTACATTGAGGCTTCCTCCAAGCTGAAGAATTTCTCGGGAAGATGTGGAGAAAAACTAGCGATCGGAGATAATACATCCAGTGGGGAAAAGAAAAATGAATCCGGGGAAGCGGGTCTGCGGGTCCATGTATCCCTAGATACTAGTATATTTAATGTCTTGAGATTCTATCTCTCATCACTTATATATGTAAAGATTTCAAGGAGTTCTACAGATAATATAACTGTTAATCATCTTTAATCATCTCCTTTGCTCGCCGGCTATATCTCATTGTCTACGTTGTACGAGTGATAGGCTTCACCCACATCTCGAACTTCAAGATTGATACACAATTGAAGCTTATTGATTTATCTTCCGATGTGTCTGCCAAACATTTTTTACACGTTTATATAATCTGTGGGCCCGAGATGTGGAGTATTTCGGGGAAATACTATATGTACATATCTAGACGTGCACGTCTACGCTATTATGCAAGTCCTCGACTGATAGCTGGGAATTGTTATAGTCCCGCTCAGGGTCGCCGTTCTTGATATTGACACAGAAAGATTCTTTCAAATCCTAATCACATGATACCGTAACCAAAAACGTTCTGTATTCACCCGTAACAATATTCGTCCCTTCTGATACAGTCTAAGAGCGATTCAAGAGCATATGCTCCCAAGCCTAGACCTCCAAAGCTCGAAAGGTGCAAACAAAGGCGAGAAATGGTACAAGCAAAGCAACATCTTAAGCAGCAAAAGATCCACTCTCTTCTGAGCACAGCGGTTCATATATCAGGTTGACTACAGTTATAAACACTATGTAGATGATATCCTGAGTTTTCTTCATACTTCACGCAACACCCATTTAAACTTTCACAAACTCCCATGCTGTTCCATCTTCTCCTTCTCCAGCAACCATCAGCTCCCTATCGTCAGTGCCGCCTACTTTCATAGCACGAAAGCCATGCCAATGCTTCACAAGCATCTCATAGCCGCCATTCGGATGATGGCGGACACAGAAATATTCCCATTCATTGTGGGCTTCTACCTTTGCTATGAAACGCCAGTGCTTTTGGTTATTGTCATGTCCAATAAACTCCCCTGAAACCGTATTCTTGAAGCCCAACCAGCGGTCCTTGTTTTCCACACAGCGCCAGTGATTGCCATGCCCGTCACCACGATTGAACAATGGATTTCCATTTCCGTCAGGTAGCAAGCACAGATTGCCATCCGTAAGTGCGATAACGAAGCCCCTCTGAAGATCGCGAATGATGAAAGTTGCTCCTTTATAAGGTGGCCCTATCTTCTGTGCGGGATACGGTGGTGAACCGAGCTCAGTGTAGGATTCGTGTAGACTGGTATGCATCGGTGTCATTACAGAATCGAATGAAGAGTGCGATGAGGTTTCGTTATCCTCCATCATAAGGCGTGGTTGGAGTGGTCGTTCATATAATGTGGGAGCGAGGTCGAGATACGGGTCTGCTGTTTATCAGAAACGGGTGGATATATAGAGCAAATAATATAGATTGTTGATTAAATGCTCGTCAGAGAGCTTGAGTATGAGCTGGAGGCAAGATTAATGAGTCGGCATCGACTTGGAACCATCCTAAACATTTAGGTCACGAGGGAGGGGTATCTTGCCAAATTCACGATTCGCCAGAAACGAAAACAAGTACTCTTTTACAGGGGGTAAATGGACGTATCATATTACAGCTCTTGTTCGTTTGTATTTTACCGTTCAAAGCAGAAACACTATCAAAATTACGGGCCAAAACCACATCAAACTATTTATCTCACATCAAATCTCCTGACGCTCTACCCTACTCATCTCGTAATTTCTCTTCTTGGAAAACCACGCGTAATTGCTTCAAACGTGTAAGCTACTCATTTCAGTTTTTTAACTCTCAACTACGTAAGAAACAAGATACTCGAGTTCGCTGTCGTTAATCTTCCAACGGCCGCTACCTGAATAAGGTTAGGTTACGCCTGAGAGTCAGACCCACTGGTAGCAGCCTGAGAGTTTAAAGTTTGTCGGGTCAAGTATAGATCTGCCCAGCTGATGATAGTACAACATCATGCTAATATTGGTTGACTCTGACGCTTAGTTAGATCTCGATGGAGGGGGGTTTGAGTTATTCATGGGTCTTGGAAATGTGTCAAATGGCTATATATGTACGCATGTATAAATACATATTGTAGCCAGCGTTGTCTTCCTGCACACACCAATCATCAAATTTAAGCTCAAGTCGAATTTCATCAAATCCCACTACCCCCAAATATCCCCCCCACCCAACGCTGCCAACGCAAAATGACTCCCGAGCGTCGGCCGCGCACGGAAAGAATACGCCTGTCCAGCAACATACTCGCCACTATCGACGACCCAATACCGATCCGAGAATGGCGCCCCATTGAGCCCGTTAGAAAGATACGCATGCAAATCCGACACAAACGTCTCCCTCGTCGCGCCACCGACCGTGGCCGCTACAAATGATTGCCAATTTGTCTGGCCCCAGCCCAGCGCGCCGTCGAGCGGCACGCCAGCTTTCTGCCGGACGGTCGGGTAGAAGGCGGCTGTTGCGTTGGATGCTTCGGCGAAGAGGTCTAGGTCGAACAGGACGGCGGGGTAGTGGTTGAAGACGAGGAACCAGGGCTGGACGCCGTACTGGAGGAGGAAGTGTGAGCCGTTGGCGGTGCCGAGGTCGGACCAGATCTGTGAGGCGAAGGACTGGCCGTAGGCCGTGTATGTTGCGTTGTTGGTTAAGCCGCCGTAGGAGGCAAGCGCGACGGCGGCTTTGACGGCTAGGTTTGTTTGGTTGGAGAGTTCGCCGAGGGCGTCGTTTAGGGAGAGCTGGGAGGCCGGGTAGAGGCCATTTTGGTAGAGATATGTTGCGTATTGGGAGAGTTGGGACGCGTAGGTTGTTGAGAGGTCTGTTTTTCCTGTTGCGAGTTGGTAGGCGTGTGTGAGGAGGATTATGTTGCCGCTCTCTTCGATGGGCATTTCTTCGCCGGTGGCTGGGTGGCCTGTTGCGTTGGGGTAGCTGGCACCGATTTCGTGGACGGCGTAGGTCTTGTCGTATGCAGTGCTGCCGGTGTATTCGAGGATTGGGTCTAGTAGGAGCTTGATGTAGTCTGGGCTTAGGAGGTAGAAGATTGGGAACGTGGCAAAGATGACGTCTACTGTGTTTATGTTGCCGTCGCTGGAGATCTCTTTGATAAAGGCATATGTCTTGTTTATGTCCAGGGAGTCATTCGGGATGGTGATTTCAATGCCTCCGTAGACTTGGCGGACGGATAGGGCCAGGATGTCTGAGTAGTTAGATCCATAGCTTGAGACGCCAGTCGATTGAATGAGGTTGTCAAATGTTGTAGACTCCTCGTTCGCATCGGAGTAGTCATCCAAGAAGTACGAGACTGCATCGACGGTACTTGCGTATTTCGCACGGTAGTAGCCCGTCTGCGCAGCGCCCAGGTAATTGATCGATTCTTCGCGCACATGGCCAACCGCAAAAGTCACAGCGATCTCCCCAGCGGTCGTCCCAAGATCATGCGCGAACCCAACGACGCCATCGGCAGACCATTCAGCGTGCTTGCCAGACAGTGTACCATTCGTGATGAAGCTCTGGCGCACTGACGCCGACGGTCCAGAGGCAGCGGAGAGCGAGCCACCGGTCGGGGGACGGGTGGCGTAGACGGCGCTTCCCCACAGAGCTTGACCGTTAGCGTTCTCCGAATACGTTGCCGTGTCAACGCCTTTAATCTGGAAGATGCGGGTCGAGTTCTTGGTGGAGTAACTCCAGCTTACGTCGTTCGCCTGCCCGACCCAGCTATCATCGATATCGGAGTAAACCTGCACAGAGCTCGAGTCACCCGCAGCAAGGGTGACAGTGAGATAGGAGAAAGGCAGCGATTGACGAAGGTAGTTCTTGGGCGAGACTGGGGAGAAGAAATCGAGGGTGAAAGTCCTCGCGCCTGCCTCCACCGTGAAGGTGGAATGGGTGGACGTGTATGCGGCCTTTGTGACAGTCCCAGCCTTGGATCCAGCCAGGGGCGCTTTCACGCCGAAGAGATTGTACGCGACGCCATCAACACGCGCGCTGACAGACCAGATCAAGTCATTCCCGGCCCAGAATTGCGCTCTGCTGGACCCGAGTGACGCGACGGAGTTTCCGGGGATCCACGCTGCCGATCTTTGTCAATTGCTGAATTTCGGGGTGATCGGCCTACGTACCTGAGAGGTAGGGACTGCGCACTGCCAGTGGGTATGATGGTGGTTTAATTGGGGAGTATGTGATGGCCTGGCATGGAGAGAGTGAAGATATCACAACAAACAGTGCTGCCAGGGCAGATTGGTTGAACCACATCGACAATTTGCGGTCGACAACGCGACTATTATATATACAAATTAAGGTCGGAAATATGTTGGGTTTTCCTGAATATATAATCTGCTTTGTCTAAAATTCCTTGTTTCCGGGGAGTCCAGGGCTTCAAATACCACGCGAGAAATGGAGAAATGGGCGTGGCCTCGATCACAACATGACAAGTGTGCCTTGCGCAAGGGGGCTTTGATGTGCGATGTAAGTCGATAGTCGGCAATCGGCTGGTTATAGATTAAGTACAGATGTATGTATACATCTCGTACTAAAAATCAGTGTGTAGTTGTACACTTCCATCTCCACCTTGAAGCACGCAATATAGTGAGCCCATGATGCTGTTTTGAAGATCATCTCGCAACCCTACAATTGAATACTTATATTGGAGGGGATTTGTGAAACTTTCGTTCCTTGAGATGGCGATGATGCATATTATTATGATGAAAAAAGGAGAGCTAGGCTAGGTTATTCGGTCGATACCGGTCTAGTTGATCCATGATTCTAGACAGACCATCTGCCGGCTGATCCATGATTTCAGACAAATCGGCTGTAGTGAGAGGGCCCTCATCTAAGCCCGACGGCTAGTCCGAATTTGTTGGAGTTGGAATGATCGTGCATGCTTTGCTCAAAATGAGAGCGTCTTATTTTAATAGCCTGGGAGAATGCTTTTGTTCGTTGGCTCATTTTCTGGCGCCATCGATGGCACCAGCGGTATGGATCATATGGAAACTTCGGCAACAATCAGAAGCCCTGACCTGTGAGCTGTACAGTGAACTAGTATTACCGGCCATCACTATGTTCCACGATTCTCTCTCTTTCTTTTTGTCGTTCGTTTGAAAAGAAAATCACGGGGGTCACTCCGGGCAGTTCGAGTAGGAGTCGGCGACGAGGATAGTAAGTATGTGTCGAGCACGATGTACTTCGCCTCTGATGCACGAGGGAAACATGCGGCCCAGTCTGTTGGGATTCTCCCTTGGGATCCATTCGCATCTCAACCTCTATAGAACTGGCATGATTTACCGCATCTTTGCTCCCGGGTTCTTCTGCGATGTCCCAGGTTTAGACGTTCACATATCGAACCCCTTTTTATTTTAAACCTCGTTGGTAGTGCACCCAGCCAGGTTTTCATTGCAGGGCTCTCTGCCTCAGGTATCTTCCTTCTGTAATTTGAGTCCTTCATCGGCGTGGCAATGGTCAAGGAGGATGTAACAGAACTTGCTGATGGCCAGCGAAAAGTCTACTATATCATACCCCGTCCGCATTCATCCTTCAAGGCAGAGTTTCGGATCAATGCTGGGAGCCGGTCAGGCAACATCCTCCTTAATGCGCGCTGAATTGATGGTCTGCCATCTCATCGTGCAATGGGAGACGGTTACTTGGTGGCGAGTCGTATCTGCGATGATCAGATGTCTTTCGGCAACCTTATGCAAGGATGATGGATTGACTTGGGATCTACTGTTCCGTGTGCTGTATTCCCGTTGTGAGAAATTCAGGGTCGAGCCATTTCGAGTAATTGTGGCCCCCCGCTCGCCGCGTTTGTTGCAATAATCCAACCATTTTTCCATCATATCAGATCAATTTGACTTGAAAATGGACTGAAGCCTCTGCCTCCTCGTCCTTTATTTGCTCCACTTGCTCAGCGGCACTACCGTGCATCTGAATAAAGCCCAAGAGCCGTTAACCGCGGACTAAGCTTACGCTGTTGATCATGATATATATCGTCGGACCAATGATTCCAAGCCCAATCATTGTATGATGTCGTTCCAGCTTTTCGTAATATTTCCAGGGTCTTTGATCGCGTTGCACAGTTTCCAGTTTATCATCAAATTGAGGTCGGTTCGACCGTTCCGTCCCTTAGCTGGCTTACCATCATCCTTCTTGGACTCTCAGTTCTTTGACATTGCCATGTTAAGTCTGACTTCTTTTTTGATCGCGTTTTGGCACATTTCTCTGTTTTGTTTGTGACAGCCACGAGGGGGTCTTCCCGGGGCTTCCAGCCCATATCTGCCTGTTTCCTCTGCCCATTGAAATTGATGTCGACACCTTGGTATTGGGCAGTGCTGCTTTACTCCTTTAGACCCAGGCGGAAGGTGAATAGAAAGCAGAGTCAAGACCGTGATTAGAACCGAACGGCCGTCCTCTCTGGGGCGGGGAATGAATAGGCCGCAGCAGTCGCAATTCAGCAATAGAAAAGCGCGGTTGCAAATCACGCAGATTGGTCTCTGCCTGGGTCCGGGATTTGAACACCAAAGAAACCCATTGGAGTTATAATTTGTGTTCTGATTTTGGGGTTCTTGTAGAAAGTGATTAGATTGAGTAGAGGAAATGAAATGAAATTGGAAATAACGAAGCGAAAAGCGAGAAAGAAGCATCGACGATGACCCGGCAAGTAAAAATGGAAGGAACCATATAGAGGTCGAGGTCTCAGAAGCAAGGAACAGCTCCAAGCTGATGATAATGTAATTCAGATAACTTACCCTTTTCGGCTCTTGTCCTTTAAATTTTGAGGATTTGGGGTTACCCTTGAACGAGGACTTCATCACTTGGGTTATATAAGTTCGTGCATATGGTTCTCAATTCGTGGTCAGAGTGTGACGACAGACGAAGGTCTGAGATTTTAGTAGAGAGGTAATTCCATTGAAAATCCATCAAATCGAATCCAGCTTACCTGTATTGTTGTTCGGCGGAGACTGGTTCGAGATCGAGACCGCCGCGCTCAGCAGTAACATAGTGCATATGTGTTTGACAACATATGCAACCGATTCTCAACCGATAATCAGTCAAAGTGCAATCAGATCTCAGTTGAAGGAGGTGGTTAGTCGATAAGCGAGAGCCGAGCGACTCGCAAAGTCTTTCGGTAATGGCGTCATGATATAAGCTTGCCATGGTGCTTACTTAGGTACATTTGACTTATATTTAAGGCGGGGTAGTCATTCGTCAGAGTGTGGGTAGTGTAGGTATATTTAGGAAAGCATAGAATGACTGTGGAATGATTGAAGAACAAATTGAATGCAAGGTTGAGCGATGATTTGAGAGTGAGCCTAGTTTAGAGGAGAGTGTTCATAATGAGATCAAAAGTTTCATCAATAGTCCAGTCGTATAAATGCTATACTATGTACAGTTGTACAATAACTTGTGATATAGGTGAGTGCGGGGTAACTATTTTTCATCAAGACAAGTAAGTCCAAGGTGCCTAAGACATTCTCACCTCCATCAAAAAATATATCAAATATATCAAATGTTTCCAATGTATCAGAATATGTAAAATCGAGGGACGTGCGCAATACCAGATTAACTATACATACATTATACATACGGAGTACTCCATATGGCCAAGTCAGGGATCAAGGATGAGATCTAGACGAGCTGACCAGACCCTCGGAATTACCCAGGCAGTGGGAGTCGGGATCCCCCGTACATATGAGGATTGCAGTTTAAAACTTCACTGACGACTGGGATTTACGACCGGGGAACTGTCACTTCTATACAAGTATGTACATTGGTATAAATAAAATAAAGATCCGTGCCTTCTTTGTTAAACATGGACCGGTCTCCTCTGGGTCATCCCTCAAGGGTGATTCCAGGGTTTCTGAACACAACAATAAACAAATAGTAAATGTGACTATCTATAAAGTATTCTACCGAGTAGTTAGCAATTTTCCTCATACCATTTCTATCCAGATTTATACAATTGAGTAAATTGCTCGTTAGCTATGGAGTCGATGTTCAGAGAATAACCAAGTCCGTGCACACCAAGAATCACCCACCGCAAGGGAAATTACAGCAGGGCAGAATACTCTCAATGTCTGGTTCAAAATGGAGTCAAGTGAAAATTTGTTACTTGTTCGACGAATGAAAAGAATGAAAAAGAAATGAAAAGTCGAATGCAGATGACCGTTTGCGGGAGACCGAAAGCGGACGAGGCTCACAGTGTGTCAAATGGTGTAGTCCCGAGTGTCTGGTGTCTGGGATCGTCTCTTCATTTGGGGAGAAAATGAGTTGAAACACACCTTGAACTCTTCTCTGCCAATCTTCCATTTCCGCCTTATTATTTTCTTTACTTCTTCTATTTCTCTCTCTTAAATAATCTTCAATCTCCTTTCTTTGTGAGTTCTACCTGGTACAAATTTCCCGCGAAAAGGGTGATCCGTGGAAGCCCAGCGAATCTCCCGCATTTGGACAGCGTCATCGTGCCGTTCATTGAGGAGCTTGGAGCTTGCGAAACTTGCAAGACTCGCGAAACTTGGGAACTTGATCCTAACCCAAGTCACAGGGATTTCGATAGATCGCGTGTCCTTGTTCTGACCGTTCCCTGAAACCCTTCGATATCGCCACTCCCCGCCCTGAGCGCATTCTACGGTTCCGCGATAAAACTCTCTCTGACCTCAATCGATCCTCGCTTCGGCTTTTCCGCTACCAGTTCACGATCGCACCGGATCCCATTCGTGATATTATATTCAAACGTCGGATTGGACAACTTCCGCCGCAAAAAAACACAAAAAACACTGCAGCTCGTTTCGCCCGCGCGGACTCTTTTTCCCAGCTCAAGCTCGTCGATGCTCCAGCAGTGACGTCTGAACATCCGCGGGGTCGCATATCGCATATGCCCCTCCCTTCGAACACTAAGACAGCTATAGGATCTGGCAGATCTGTATAAGCTGTATTCCACCGTTCATCCAGAAACAGTTACCCTCGGTTCCTTCCCAACCGATACCATGTATGCCGTCGAAGATAGACATCATCCCGTCCCGCCTCCCCTCTCAATGGATCGCATCTCTGCTCCGTCCTACCCGCCGGGTCCCAATTCCATGCGGCCTTCCGATCACCTGTCCCCTATCCAGAATGAATACGGCGGTCGCCTCTGGGCATTAGAGGTGGTCCAGCAACCAATCCGAGCTCGCATGTGCGGATTTGGTGACAAGGTGGGTGATTTTTCTGCCCATTTTTGTGTGCCCCCCAGCTTCTAATCAACTTACAGGACCGGAGACCGATCACTCCCCCGCCATGCATTCGTCTCATTGTGCGTGATCAGCTCACAAATAAAGAAATAGATATCAAGTATGTTTGCTTTTTCCTCCACGCGCGTTCCCCACACATTTACTAATACCTACCTCTAGTGAGATCGATACCTCTTTCTACGTGCTCACCGTCGACCTATGGAATGCTGACGGCACCAATGAAGTCAACCTCGTCAAGCACTCCGCAACATCCCCTTCCATCTCTACCGCCATGTCTTCCTCATATCCTCCTCCGCCCCAGAGCATGTCTCCAACCTACACAGGCTACGGCCAAGGTCAATACCCCGTCGCGGGGTATCCCCAGATGAACAACTACTACGGCAGTCAACATATGACCTACCCAAACCAATACGGGCAGCCAGTCACCTACCCGCCACAACAATATTACGCCGGAGGCCAAGTCCCACCCGCCATGTCGCCCGCCGCCACGCAACCCGCCGTCTCAGGCGGACCTGGTGGGATGTTCACTCGCAACCTGATCGGCAGTCTCAGCGCCAGCGCATTCCGCCTGACAGACCCGGACAACAAAATCGGCGTCTGGTTCATCCTGCAAGATCTGAGTGTTCGCACCGAAGGCACTTTCCGGTAAGTTTTACCCGAAGCGAAGCACACGAAAAACAATTGCTAACAAATCCCAGTTTGAAAATGAGCTTCGTCGACGTAGGCACCCAGTCCGCTGAATCAACCAACGGCGCCCCAGTCATCAACCACGGAACAGCCCCCGTCCTTGCCTCAGTCTTCTCAGAGCCATTCCAGGTCTTCTCTGCCAAGAAATTTCCCGGTGTCATCGAAAGCACCCAACTCAGCAAATGCTTCGCGTTGCAGGGCATCAAGATTCCCATCCGAAAAGACGGGATGAAGCCCCGCGGCCGAGGCGGAGACAACGACGATGAGGATGAAGGCGACTACTGAACGCGCTCTGCGTATCGCTATTTTTACCTTTCTTTTCTTTTTCTCTTTCTTTCTTCTCCTTTTATTCTTTTTCTTCTTTTTCTTTTAATTCCCTTGCTCGGGCCATGACTTAAGACGGGGAAAATCGGCGCGTGG
Organism: Penicillium soppii; assembly: GCF_028829465.1. Taxonomy (NCBI): domain Eukaryota; kingdom Fungi; phylum Ascomycota; class Eurotiomycetes; order Eurotiales; family Aspergillaceae; genus Penicillium; species Penicillium soppii. The sequence goes on along the minus strand of NW_026643235.1, from coordinate 4,073,965 downwards.
CTACGGTGTTCTGGCGCGATATTGCTCTTGGCTCTCGGATTTGTGCCATGTTATTCATACCTTCGCGGCCGACCCGCGCGTACATACCAATCGAATGTTCTCGGTTAGAATAAAAGTTTTGATATCCAATTCTATCCCGGTAGTGGGGTCGGGGACGTGCCTTATCTCCACTGTATCCGATACGTATCCTGTAGATCGCTGCAGATTCCTATCGTTCCTGAATATCAGTATTAGTCCCATCGGGTGGCCCACTTCATCTCACCATCTCTACAGTACGTTGTAGATCTCCGGCTCCACGCCAGGCACACGACACTAGACCTTGAATCTGTCACACCGTCCCTGGCCACCCCAACACGCAATCCGCGTCGGACATGCACAGTGCCACGTCTGTGTGACAGTTGACCTCATTCTCTCACCATATCCAACCACCCATGCACACAGACGGCATCGTGCATGCCGTTCGACAGAACTCGTAAACATCACGTGCCAGGCTTCGGTTGTAGGAACTCGCGCTGATTGTATGGAGCTCCTGCTGCTGCCGGTGCCGCGGGGTTGCGTGAGATATGTACCGGTGCTGGTGTACGTCGATGGTGGGGTGGCGGTGGCGGCTGTTAGAAGAAATATGTAGCATTTATTGGAGGTGGTGTTGCTGGATTTGGGATTCGTTGCGGATTTGGGAATGTCTGTCTCTTAGATCAAGTGTGCTTGTTCAGTGGTATGACTGCGTATGCGTGCGCTAGGACGCAAGTAGTAATACATTCTTCTTTTCTCTACAAGACCTGCAGATTAGCCGGAATGCGAGTTCAGCCGAGACATTGACAAAAATATACTACCTATAGTTACTAACTATGTAATTACAGTCTTCAAAGAAGCGGAGTACTCGTATGGTGAGACAACCGCAGATCCCAAACCACCCGAGCAACAACCAACCACTAGCAACCCCCGGCCTCAATCCACAACAACCCACAATCCGCGACCGCAAACCACCAAAAACCACCATAGGGCTCCCCCTCCGCGTCTTGGCCGCCTCCTTGGCCTCCATCATGTCTCACATATCTCGCTTGAGAGCGAACCCCAGCTCCCTCGGCAGGGACCAAACTCTCCACCGTTGCATGCGCGCACTTCGCTAGAGATAATTATATCACAAATGCTTCAGTAGAACCTGTCCGGGGACCTGCTTGTCTCAAACTATACCAGGCCCATCCACATGTTCGTCCAATGAGCTCGCCACTCGGCGCGGCCAAACCCGACAGTCATGACGGAAATTCATGAACGTGTTTCCTGATCCGATGGCCCATGAATTGCATTCCTACTTGCGGATCTATATTTATATAGTATTGTCCTGGGATGAATATATAAATGGGGCCTGCACCGCTCCCATATCACAACATTCCAATCCAATTCAATCACTCATCTTCCACAACACCTATATCTCTACCATCCCATCTACTCGCATCCAATCTATCAATATCAATCCAACCTCCACCCAATATGAAATACCTCCCCCTAGCCCTCTCTCTCCCCCTCCTGGCGGCCGCAGCCCCAGCCAGCGTCCCAGCCAGTGACCCAACCCCCAACCCCCCTTCAGCGTAATGGCCGTCCGCTCCGCCTCCCCAATCCACTACCTGCAAATGAACGCCGCAGGCCAGAAGTTCTACCTCGGCGGTGAAACCTCCTCCTACTGCCCAAGCATGGTCTCCTCTTGCCCACCAGGCAACCAGACCGTTTTCGCGCCCGGCGGCAGCGCCCTGGTACGCTCCCCTCCCCCATTCAAAGAGAAGGAAAGAGCGCAACGCTAATAACCACACTGCAGGACACCGAAGTTCCCGGCGGCCAGCAGGTCTACGTGGACCCTAACGGCGCACTGAGCTTCACACAGGCGCACTCGATGAATATCCCGCCGGGCTCCTCACAGGGACCCTTCGAGTACGCTGCTGACCAGCCGTGGGCGCATTACTCGTTTGCCGGGTGGGGTGCGAGTGGGTTCATGGCTTGTCCTACGGACGATGCGAGATGGCAGGTTTTCGCGGCATTGCAGAATGCTACTGTGCCTGGGGGTGATGTTAGTGCTTGTTTGGGATTCTCGGCTATTGCGTTGACGTATGAGGGGGATGTGCCTGCTTGGCAATATGTTTGATTTTGATTATGTATGGTTTGGTGGGGATTTGCGGTGTGTATCATAGTTGATCAGCTTGGTAATTAATGAAGGATTTAATTCGGGTTCGATGAATTGAACATTGGTGTAAATATGTACATATCTAATATGTATGTAGTACATCGTGGGTGAGGTAGTCATAGTCAGTTATCTGTGTATGTACATCATAGGAGGATTGTGGGATGGCAAGCTTCGAGAAACTGGGTTTTGCTCGAGTCTGGAAAATAGGTTAAAGACAATTGTCGTCGGTGGCTGCAGGGGCAGTGAAGAAGGGTTACGCTTGTCTCACCATCGGCTAATGGGGAGATCGAACGCAGCTCTAAAATTAGTAGCGTTAATGTACTTCGTAGTATAATCGGAAAAGGTATCCGAGGGGATTGGAAGAAACTCTGAAAAATTAATTCTAAGTGATATCCTCCATGGGCTGATTTAAAATAAAGGAAGATTCCTACATAGACACTTATACGCTACATGTGGTCTGCTCAAACCATATGCCCTAGTGATGGTAGCTTCTCGACATAACGGTAGATTTAGAAGGATTAGTGCCTACATGTACATACATGCCAGCCTCGTGTTATGTATGGCAGATCTCCAGGGCTGTAGACACCATTCAATAAGCTACTGTAGGCCTTGAAAGTCGACTTTTGATCAATTTGAGGAATGTGCAAGAAATGATATTCATGAGACGCAGCTAAATACATAAAGTGTCCTTCTCTATATCCTGCCCGGCAGGTTGGACAGTCATCAATAATTGACGTTTAAATGTCATCTAACTTCCATGCTTTTGTTGCAAGGTCCGTCTAACACAGAGATACTTCGAAGGGCCCACGGCTCGCTTCTGTCTATGATCACGATAGTATACAGCCAAGTATCACCGTACCAAATCTTGACAGGAAGCGAACCCACGTGGGTTGATCTTCGGGGATTTTACTCCCAGGGGGTATATAAAGTGTCTGTCGCAACCACGCATTGGATATTAATCAGTCGTCTCCAATGTAAATATAGCTAGCCATCGAGACTAGCTAGTGAAAGCAAGTTTTGAGCAAGCGGGTAGACCTAGTTGCGCCAGATCTTGATCTGCTTGTCTTTACCTCCACTGCCGATCTTTTGTCCATCGGGACTCCAGTCGACGGCAAAGACCTCATCCCTGTGACCGGGAAGATCCATGCGCAGCTTGCCGGTGCGCACGTCCCAGATCTTGAGCGTGGTGTCTTTGGACGAAGACACCAACATGCGTGAGTCGGCAGAGAAACAGCACTGGTAGACGGCACCTACGTGGCCACGGAAGGTGGTGATGAATCTAAATTGGTTAGTTACGCATCAAGTAGGGATATACTGAAGACACTCACTTTCCATCCCGACCATTCCACAGTTTGACGTGGTTGTCAAATCCAGCTGAGGCAATGTAAGCCATGTCAGGCGAGAAGGTGACATGGTTCACCTCCTTCTGGTGGCCCAACATGCGTGCAACAGGTTTGCTCGAAGTAGATGGCTCCCACAGGTACATTGTGAAATCGTCACTGGCCGACACCAACCGCTCAACGATGGTGTTGTTGACGGTGGCCGCATCCTCGAACTTCTTCTTAGCAGCAGCCCGCTTCTCGGCCTCAGTCTCGGGCACCTTGCCACTGTGGTCGTGATACGAGGTACGAAGAGCGAAGTCGGTCGACAAAGCAAGATGGTTAACACGGTGGGCATGCGCTGCTAGAGTCTGCAGCAAAGTACCGTCCTTAGGGTTCCAGATCTTAATGGTCTTGTCGTGGGAAGCAGTATAGATCTTCCCGGTACCACCCCACCGGACACAAGTGACAGACGATTTGTGACCAGTGAGCACATGATCAATTACTCTCGAGACAACATCCCAAACTCGCACAGTAGAATCCTTAGAGGCGGAGGCCAGACGCGGGCGCCCAGACTCCTGCACGTGGTAAGGCTCCCAAGCCAAGTTGGTAATCCACTTCGCGTGACCCTTGAGCGGGCCGCCCAGGGCAGTACCCTTCTTCGCATCCCAGAACCGCACGGTGTTATCCATGCTACCGGTCGCGATCATAGCGCCGTTCGGCGAGTATGCTACAGCCAACACCCAGCTGGTGTGACCCTTGAGGGTATGTTGCGGGGTTCCAGTATCGCAGTCCCATACACGTGCAGTGTTGTCTCCGCTTCCGGAGACCATGGTGGATGAGTTGATAGGGGAGAAAGAGGTTGCGAGAATTGCTTCACCGTGGCCTGCGATTGAGGCAGCGCATCGTGAAACGGCTTTCACTCGGAACACTGCCTGTGGTGTGTAGAAAAGAGATACTGTATCTTCGGTGGTCTTGACTCCGGGCTGGAGCAAGGAGTGGTACACATCGCGGAGAATGTCAATAGTTTGTCCTTCTTTTTCGGAGTGGTAGGCGAAGCGGTACGGTACTCGCTCATCATCTTCCTAGAAACAATCACTGTCAGGACCAATACCAATTGCAAATCAGTAACATATTCCAGTTCTTACATTTCCTTGTAATGTGTTCAGCAAAGTTTCGAGGTTCTTCACATTGGCATCAGCGACTGGAACAGAGACCGCAGGCCCAGTGGGCTGGCCGGTTGCTTGATCGTAGAATTGGACTCGGACACTGCCCAGGTCGGACGGAATGCTTTCAATTTCTTGCTGCTCACGGGCCTTCTCAGCCTGAGCGAGCTTCTGACGCTTGCTGGGAGGAGGATAGAGGGTCGCCATGGTTGATTTTGATTTTGTTTGATGTCGTGGGGGAAGAGAGAATTTTTGACGGGCAAAATTATCTCGATGCTTATCTTATCGCTATCGATTTATCCATCTACAGCCATCTACGGCCATTTACTCCATACAACCGTCTCAAATGTCAATGTGAAGTTCACAATGTCGGTTTATTCATTGAACTCAGTGGAGTCTCTACATTCTATTTCTCGATTGGTTTCTAGGGGCACTAGTAGACGCCCAACTGCAAGACCAACCACAACAGCCACCAGTGTCGCATCCCAGGACATTATCTGTGCTGTCAGCGAATCGCGCGGTGTTCCATCTACTGTTGGTCTCGCATTCGTCAATCTTGTAACGGCTGAAGCAGTTCTTTGTCAGATATGTGACAGCCAAACTTATGTGAAGACAATTATCAAAATCGGGGTCTTCGAGCCCAGCGAGATTCTGTTTATGAACACTGCCAAAGAGTCCAAGTTTCGCTATATCATCCAGGAGAACTTGCCTGAACCTATTTTCACCTTCCTAGACCGCAGGCGGTGGTCCGAAAAAACAGGACATGAATATGTGGAGCGACTCTCCTTTTCAGAAGAACTCGACTCGCTCAAGGTGACGCTGGGTGGGAACTATTTCGCAGCTTGTTGCTTTGCGGCAGTATGAAGACTCGTTTAAAATGAAAAGAATTACTGACATTGGGACTAGGTTCTCAAATATGTTGAAGTTGAACTCCAGCGATCGTTTGCGTCCCACTCTTTGCGCATTCGATTCGAGCCATCCCAAGGTTCTATGACAATTGACCTCGCGACTATTGTATCCCTCGAGCTCATCCAGAACTTACAGAATGCGAAGTCTAAGGAGAGCCTATATGGACTGCTCAATGAGACACTAACACCTATGGGAGCAAGATTGCTCCGGGCTAGTATTCTCCAACCTTCAACAGAACGAGGCAAGCTGACAGCAAGGTACAATGCTGTGGAAGATCTCACAACCAAAGAAGACATGTTTGTCTCTGTGAGACAAACGCTGAAGGGGTTTATTGATGCCGATAAAGTCTTGACTGCGGTAGAGTATTTGAAAACAAAGTTGCAGAGCTGTGCTGACTGTTATCGAGATTATCTTGGTTCCTACTAAACAGACCATCCAATACATCGAGCAGTCTGTGAACAATGTCATTATGCTCAAAACATATGTGTCTGCAATTAAGAAAATCTTCCAGGCCCTTGCAACGGCGCAAAGTGATTTACTTCTCACAATACGCGAAGTAGGCATCGATTTGCTGTTGATCGCAGTCAATACTGACTCGCTTTAGCTGTGCGCACCAGAAGGTCATCGCGCGATCGAGGAGCTAATTGATACAACATTGAATGAGCATGTTACCTACCAGTCTCGGCCACTTGATCTGCGAAACCAACGCATTTACTGTGTCAAGGTTGAAACCTCTGAACATTAGGCATGCTTGAACTTTGCTAAGAAAAGACAGGCCGGTGTCAATAGTCTGCTCGATGTTGCCAGACAGACCTACAAAGAGGCGAATGCAGATGCCACAGAACTGATCGAGAAGCTATCAGGTAAGCCTTGGAAAATTTTTCTTTTGAATCATTCTTAACGCATTCCAGAAAATTGCGACATGACTTTAGACCTGAAGTTTGACACAGCACGGCAGTACTACATCTGTATCTCTGCTACAGAGCCGGGTCCACTGCCAGATATCTTTATCAACGTGTATCGCAAGCGAAACCGCATCGAATGTCAGACATTGGATCTAGTCAAACTCAACCAGAAGATCACGGACTCACACAGTGAAGTAATAAATATGAGCGACCGCGCCATCCAAAACCTGCTGCGCGATGTGTGCAACGAAGTATCCGGACTTTTTCGAGTCAGCGAAGCAATTGCAATGCTAGACATGCTAAGCGCATTCGCACAGCTAGCATCGAGACATGAGTACACCCGACCAGAGCTAACCGACACCCTAGCCATCAAAGCAGGACGGCATCCAATCCGAGAACAGATCCACTCTGCCAAATTCATCCCAAACGATGCATATGCGACACCCCAAACACGATTCCAAATAATAACAGGCTGCAACATGAGCGGCAAATCAACCTACATTCGCTCCCTAGCCCTGACAACCGTCATGGCTCAAATAGGCTGCTTCGTACCGGCCCAGTACGCCTCCTTCCCAATCTCCAGCCAGCTCTTCGCCCGCGTAGCAACATCGGACGATTTAGACGCAAACGTGTCAACCTTCGCCGCAGAAATGCGCGAAATGGCATTCATCCTGCGCAACATCCAGCCGCGGAGCATGGTCATTATTGACGAATTAGGCCGCGGAACCAGCACAACAGACGGACTCGCCATTGCCGTTGCGCTAGCCGAAGCACTCATCTCCAGCAATGCACTGGTTTGGTTCGTCACGCACTTCCACGATCTAGCGCAGATTCTCGCCGAGCGAAGTGGCGTCATTAATCTCCATCTAGCTGCTGATATTGCGTCTGACGCATCTAAAATGACGATGCAGTATCGTATCGCCGAGGGACCTGTCCCGGACCGTCGGTATGGTCTTGTTCTTGCGCGGATTGCTGATCTCCCTCCTGATGTGTTGCGTCGGGCGGGTGAGGTCTCAGAGACTATGGATAAGCTGGCGAGTCGGCGGAATAGCTCTTCGCGGGCTGTGGCTATTGCGCGGAAGCGAAAGTTGATTTTATCTTTGCGGGAACAGCTGATTCTTGCTCGCCAGGGGACGATGGATGGTGCTGCTTTGAGGGCTTTGTTGATCAATTTGCAGGATGACTTCGTCTTGAGGATGGCTGCTATCAACCGGGAGATGGAGCTAAACCCCGGTGATGAAAGTGAGGATCGTATTGAACATGCTTCTGATTTGTCGGATCATGAGCCCGAAGCTCAAACTTCGAATTCGGGAGATGATCGTCTTGCGATGGACGAGGCTCGTGCTCCTGAGGCGATTGTCATTGACTCGCAATCAGAGCCATATTCGGAGTCTGATTATGGCGAAAATGATAGTGTGGTTTTGGTCTGAGCAGACTAAAAGTAGTGCGGATGGTAAGTTAATCGGTCTCATTATGATTCCAGTCTTTAGATTCTATATTTGACGTTTGTACTTTTATGGCGTGAACTGGATGGGATGACGGTATGAGAGCTACATCATTTCCTGATTGATATATGATACAAGACACAGAAAATAAAATGACATAATTTACCTCTGTACAATACATTGTATCTGCAGTCGCAGTACAACAAAAAACCACAACAGATTTAAGCCGACATATGAGATCGATCATACGTGCTCCCAACTATAATAGTCGATCGGCGACAGGAGCAAAGATAAGATACTATCTAGAAATAAAATCTATTTAACCGAAGTGGAACAGGGTTTGCTTTCCCTTGTTCTTCTTTCCCTTCTTACCGCTTGATTCATTGTCATAATTAGGTTCGGCCGGAGACGCAGTACCAGAACTTGGGTTTGACCCCCATGCCGTCGGCGCAGGGCCACGATTATCGTTCCAACGCACAGTACCGCGAGTCTTGCCAGCCATAAGAACGTTAGGCTTGGCCGCTGCCGGAAGAGCCGGGAATGCGTCAGCGCCACGAGGGGTGGGTGCAGCAGGAGCGCGGCTGGAGGATGGAGCTGAGTATGAGGGGCCGCTAGATAGGGCTGGCGATGGGCGGGATATAGGGGGAGGGGGAGGTGCTGCTGCCCAAGGGGTAGCGGAAGATTGGCCACGACGAGATGAAGAGCCGGCCGCAGCTGAGAGAGGGGGGAAGGGGTTGGAGGGGGCTGTTGGGAGAGCGCCACTTCTGCCGACAGCGGAACGGGAGGATCGGGCAGTTGATGACTTCAAGCGCAAGACACGCTTGCCGCCCGTGCTGACGGTGCTAGGGGACATGCCGGGGATAAGCCCACCGGGGCCTGGGAGGGCCGGATAGTCTTCGTTGATGGCACGCCAGTCATTCCAGGCTCGTAGGAGATCGGCGCGCTTGGGCTCGTCCTCGTAGATCTCGGCGAGTTCCTTGATGAGCTTACCTAGCTCGGTGCTGGAAGTGTCAAACAATGAGAAGAAGGAATCGATGAGCTCGGTTGCTGAGATTGATGAAGCGCGGTAGCTTGACACTCTGCTGCGGAACTCAGAGAGCTTGGTGGCATCATTTTTGAGAAGGCTAGAGGCACGTTGAACCACGGCCTCATGACGCATCCGGCGGGCTTGGTCTTGAGGAGTAGCTGGTCCAGAGTTGGCTGCCAGGTTGAGGTTCTCAAATGCTGCAGTAGGAAGAGGTTGACGTGACGCGGGGGAAGACTGTACTGGAGTAGCAGCGGCAGAGCGCTCCGGAGCACGCACTGGCTGAACGTCTTCTCGGGTAAGCTGGCCACCGAAGTTTCTTGTTGAGACAGACTGAGAGCTCTGGATAGCCATTTGTCGTTGGTATGCAAGTTCGGCGCGGGTTAATGGCTGTGCGCTGGATTGTGGTAGTGGCTCGGCGTTAGGGTCACGGCCTCGGCCTGCACCGCGGCGCTGGCGCTGCTGTTGATATGGCGTGCGCATATTGTCAAACTCGGCCAGGTCAACCATTCTTGCGTCTCGGCGAACGTCCTTAGAGAGACCCTCCGGATGTGCTTCAATTTGGTGGGCCTTCAAGTCCATCTGAGATTCGAAAACGACAAACTTTTTCTCCAAGCATTCTCGGTCAAGACAAGTGAAATGATCTTTTTGGAAGTGCTTCTCGAGAGCATTGTAGTCAATGTAGTATTGTTGCTGGCGGTGGGAGGAGCGTCGGTCACAAATGTGGCAGCGTTCGTGTCTATCACGGCAGTGAGCGTACAACTCGTCGTCGCCATAGAATCGCTGACGGCAGAAGCCACACTCGGGGTGTCCCTTGAAACCACTTTGGTCTACCGCTCCAGGCTTGTCGTCACCAGCCCTTTCGTGTTTGCGCAGCTCGGCTGCAGTAAAGAGCTCATGCTCATGTGTAAATACCTTCTTGTTACGAGTACATAAATCACTTTGGAGGGGACGTGGTCAGCTGCTGATTCAGAACTTGCACATGCTGTCAATTTGACATACCACATTGCTTTGTTATGCTTGGTTTTTACATGGCGGTGCAGATCCGGCCACCCCAAGCAGGCCACATCGCAGTCCTCGTCCGGGCAGTTGTATCGCAACAAGAGCACTGTGTCCTCGAAAATCTCATCATTTTCATATTCAATGCCGAGGTTTTCGTCCGTCCGAGCAAAGTCCTTCTTTTGAAAGTCCTCGTATCGCCGCTCTGGATCATCTGTAAAGATAACATAGTTGGACTCCGTCTAATATATAATCAGTATTCAAGTTCCAGCCAACAGTCGTTATGTTTGCAACTAAATAATCTTAGGATGACCATACCCGGCAATGAGCGCAAGCCTTATTCTTGTACAGTGCCCGCAGCCGCAGCGCACAAATATGACACGTTCGGTGGTTGCAAGGAGAGACCGAGGTATGTTCGACGGGTGAGGCGCAAATGAAGCACACCTCTCCATCATCTGCATCGTCGGTGGCAGCTTCGACTGGTTTTTGTGTTGCAGACGTCACCGTAGTTCTTGGTTGAGTGTCGTTGTTGTTGTTGGTCTGATTGGTAGTGCGATTTTGGCGGCCGGAATCACCTCCCCCACGACCACCGCCTCGTGTGCGAGGCTTAGGACGTTTCTCTCCATCTGTATTTTGTCGCGAATCTCCACGGTTGGAGGGAGCTACTCCTCCGCGGCCGCGGCGACGCCCGCCACGACCCTGGCTGGATGATTCTGGAGCGACCTGGTTGTCGGCCATTGCGGGAATGAACGGATAAAGGCTCTGGATGGCACGGTCGAGACTGCTGGCACCGATAATCTGCGTGTTTGAGCTGCAGAGCTCTGAATTTGGGGAGAGTGGCGGGGGAGAGGTTGCGGGAAAAAGTGAGATGTCGCTGACTGATCCCGCATGCCGCATTGGATGAGACAAAGCATATACAATATGTACAATAGTGAGCCTGGTCACTTTCTGTTTCTGTGGAAAATATGAAGCAAATGACCTGCTCTATATCAATTGATTCTGTTCATTTTGGTCATATTCGCCCAAAGTTCAGTCGCCACAGGAATAACCCCTACAATGGCCACGGGTAGTAGACATTAGTTACATCGCCCGCGGGCGTGACTTCCTCTTACCGATTACAACTGTTCAATCTACAAAGGATCTGGGGAGTCTGTGGATAGTAGGGTCGAGGACCTTGAGAACTATGGATCAAACCATCTGTGGAAGGTTAGGTCCAGATGTCGACATCAGGAATAAACAAGAAAAAAATGGCGAATGGAAATTGCTCAAAATTCGCGCCAGCATCCCCATGCATCGCAAAAAGACCTATCAAGAAAGACCAAGGAGAATCGTTAGGAAACAGGGCTTGGGTTGGAGCCTGTTCTTCCAGTATGATCGAAAGCAACCCTCCCAAACCAATACTATTCATCGGGATTGTAGAGATTCTGGTTGAGGATTTTCGTCATGGTGAACATGTGAACGCGGTCTTGCTTGAAGACAGCACGCATGGCATCGTCGCATCGGATTTGGCGACGATCGCTCGGGTCCTGAAGCTCGTTCTCACGTATGTACTGCCATACCTTCTTGACAGTTTGCGGTCGCGAGAGCTAATGCGGTCATTAGCAAGGAAGGCCCAATAACCAAGGACAGTGATGTGGCTTACTGTGACTTCTCCCAGAAGTGCGGATAAAGGCTCGGAAAGGTTCAGCGGTTTCTGTAGAACGATGAGAATTGATAGAAAACTGAGAGGGGATTTTGGAGTCGCATACGTGGAAGCCGGTATTTCGGTTCACTTCTTTCTTGGGCTCGTCGCCAGAACCGATATCCGAGTCATCAGAAGCCTTCACCCTCTTTGTGGTCTTGGCCTTGCTCTTTTTCTTAGAAGGAGCCGCACGACGGGTGTTACCTCCCCGAGTGGGTCGAGCGCGTGAATTTTCCTCGGCCTGTAACTTCGCGGCGAAGACCGCATCCGCATCGACATCATCATCTGGCTTCCGTTTCTTAGCAGGCGGCGATGCGCTCGGGGGATCGAAGGCGCCGTCGCCGGTGGTATGGCGTTTGACAGGGGACGAAGAAGGAGGTGGAGATGGCACTGCAGCCGAGGCTGAAGCAGAATCGCGCTGGCCATTGCTTGTAGCATTCTCCTCGGGTGAATCACCAACGCCATTCTGCTCGGCATAGTGGTCGAAACGTTCCATGATCAACTGTTTGATTGAAGCCTTGATATATGTCAGTCATATTTCGTCGCTTGTTGTCCTAGCGAGCTTAAATAAATTCTCGCGCGACAGGTTGCTGTGGTTGACTGACCTTTTGCGGCGTGAGATCGTGCCCGACGGCATCCTGGAGACCTTTGCGAATCCGCTTCTCCGAGATGGTGGTGAGGTCACTTTTAGCCAAGATATCATCGATAATCGCGGTGTACTTTTCGCGAATCTCCAATGATACTAATGCGCACAATCAAAGATTGGTTAGCAGGCTTTGGGAAGCACCGGCAGTCAGCGCCGGGGCAACGCCGAGGTAGCTTACACGACATCTTGCTGCAAGAAATCACCAAGGTCGGCTCTTTGTATCGCAATTTTTGAAATTCTTGAAGTTTGCAGGGTGCAATTGAGAATATCGCGGGGAGTGTAAAAGGGTATTCTGGCTGAGGGAGAGCTCGGAGTTGTCAGGTGGGCTATACTCGAGTCGCACTGGCGCTTAAGACCGGCGGGGCATTGGAAGCAGAAGGCTGGGCAGAATGAGGGCAGTCCGAGGTTTTTTATGAATAATGATAGACAAAGCCTGGATCAAATAAAGAGCTGATGGTAGGACATGCAGTAAAAAGCACTGTAAATACAATTGAGCGTCTCTCCAGAAACATCTATGATGATTGACGGACCTCAAGCTGGGGAAATTATGTAATGGGTCACGTGCAGCTTGGAGTGCTCTAACTGCACGGCATATTGCAGACTACAACTAAATCAAATAGGTAGATACATAAGAGAATTTGGCGTATAGATAAAATTAGAAAGACTAGCCACTGATACATAGAAAATTGCAGATATATGGCTAGTTCTAAAGGTTGGGTGGTCCGTTGATATAGTACATATGTACTTGCTGCTATAGAAAGCTCTTCCTAGGTCATGTCGAAGAACTTTTGGGGCTGATTAAATTCTGCTTTATGGTTCCATCAATCCTCTAGTGGTCAAATCTCAAGTGGTAGGAAGACATAAACTATAGAACACGACTTGCATAACTAGTTGTGCCATAGATCAATGGAGTCTGTCTGCCAACAGTCCATATGACCTCTATATCTTTGCTGTAATTATCTCACTTACGATTTACCTAGGTACAGTTTTAATTTTACTCATCCAGTGTAACATGTGTAGATCAGAGTACCGAAGGTAAGGTCAAATGGGTTTTATAGACCCTGCAATCTATCATTGGCTGGAAATACATAGACTAATCCTAACATGACAAACTGGTGCAAACTAAACAAACAAAGCAAAGTGAGGCTGCAGGCGCCGGGGGCCCGCCCGCGCAGGACGATGCTGACTCAGAGATTATGTCAGTCCGCACAAAGAATTGCTTGGCGTCCGCGATTTGTTTCTGCCCGAAAATCCATCAGCGGACGACACCGATCTATCTTTGCTCCGAAACCTATAGACGCCCTCGGTATTACCACATACCCATCATGGCGCCCAGTTTCGATACCCTGTCTGAGCAGGACCTCCACGAGGAAGAGGAGGAGGAGATTGACTTCTCCGGTGAGTGCAAGATTTCTCATGGTCTGTGTGCCCCTCTCTAACATGTTATTGTGTAGATCTCAAGGCGCAATATGAAGTTCAGGTTGAGGAAGGATTGGACACATTTATCGTCATCGACGGCCTCCCCGTTGTGCCCGAAGACAGCCGACAGAAGCTCGTGAAGTTCTTATTGAGAAAACTCAACTCCGTCGGCAGCACATCCGAAGATGCGGTGTTCATGCCCGTCAACGACAAGAAGCAGACCGAAGGGTGCGTATGGGATTTGAAACGAGATACGGAGGGCAGTGGATATATTCTAATATTTGTTGGGGATATACAGATTTGCCTTTGTGGAGTACGAAACCCCCGAGCAGGCTGTGGCCGCCGTCAAGCAGCTGCACGGCGTTCCTCTCGATAAGAAGCACACCCTGGCCGTGAACAAGTTGATGGATATTGAGCGTTATGGTCGCGAAGGTCGGATCGACGAAGAATACAAGGCCCCCGCCCTGGAACCGTACAAGGAGAAGGAGCACCTGCGCTCGTGGATGGGAGACGAAAAAGCCCGCGATCAGTTCGCCCTCTACCGCGCCGACAAGGTTGGCGTCTTCTGGAACAACAAGACCAACCCCCCAGAGAATGTTGTGGACCGCGCCCACTGGACACAACTTTTCGTTCAATGGTCCCCCAAGGGAACCTTCCTCGCCTCCGTCCACCCCCAGGGTGTCCAACTCTGGGGAGGCGAGTCCTTCTCCAAGCAAAAGCAGTTCCCCCACCCCTTCGTGCAGTTGATCGAGTTCTCCCCGCTCGAGGGCTACTTGACGACGTGGTCCGCACGCCCTATCCAGGTCGAGGAAGGCCAACCCGTACTGACCTACGAGGAGGATGGCAAGAACATTATTGTCTGGGATATCGAGACCGGCAAGCCCCTCCGTTCCTTTGTCTCACACGACCTCGCTGCCCCCGCTGCCATCGAGGGCGACGTTGCACCCAAGAAGAAGGTGCAATGGCCCGCGTTCAAGTGGTCCTCAGATGAGAAGTACGTCGCTCGTATGCTCCAGGGCCAGTCCATCTCCATCTACGAGCTCCCCAACATGAACCTCCTTAACAAGACCTCCGTCAAGATTGAGGGTGTTATGGACTTCGAATGGTCTCCCGCTACCGTCACCCGCGAGGGTGTCAAGCAGTACGAGCAATTGCTCTGCTTCTGGACCCCGGAAATCGGCAGCAACCCCGCCCGTGTTGGTATGATGAGCGTGCCCTCAAAGGAGGTTGTCCGTACCCGTAACCTGTTCAACGTTTCCGATGTCAAGTTGCACTGGCAATCCCAGGGTGCCTACGTCTGCGTCAAGGTCGACCGTCACTCCAAGTCCAAGAAGTCCATGGCCACCAACCTGGAGATTTTCCGCGTTCGCGAGAAGGGTGTTCCCGTTGAGGTTGTTGACAGCCTGAAGGATACCGTCATTAACTTTGCCTGGGAGCCCAATGGATCCCGATTCGTTGCTATCACAAACGGCGAGGCACCACAAGGCGCCGCCGTTGGCCCTAAGACTTCCGTCTCTTTCTTCGCACCTGAGAAGAAGGGTTACACAGCCGGTAACTTCAAGCTGGTGCGCACTGTCGATAAGAAGACCAGCAACGGTATCTACTGGTCCCCCAAGGGTCGTTTCGTTATTGTCGCAACCGTCCACTCCCAGACCAGCTTCGATATGGACTTCTGGGATATGGACTTCGAGGGTGAGAAGGTTGAGGCCGAGAAGGATCTCGCCGCCAACCTCCAGCTCATGAAGACCGCTGAGCACTATGGTGTCACCGATATTGACTGGGATTCCACTGGTCGCTACGTTGTCAGCAGCGCCAGTGTCTGGACACACTCTGTAAGATTTAACTTAGATTCATTTCTAATCTCTTTCCATGATACTAACTACCTTATAGATGGAGAACGGCTGGAACATGCACACCTTCTCCGGTACCACCCTTTCCGAGAACCCCACCGAAAAGTTCAAGCAGTTCCTCTGGCGCCCGCGCCCCGCCACTCTCCTCAGCAAGGAGGAGCAGAAGCAAGTGCGCAAGAACCTCCGCGAGTACTCAAAGGAGTTCGACGAGGAGGACAAGTACGCCGTGGACATCGCCAACACTGCTGTTGTGGAGACCCGCAAGCGCGTGCTCAGCGAGTGGCTCGCCTGGCTCCGTCGCGAGAAGGAGCTCCTGGCCGAGGAGAAGGAGGTCTTCGGATTGCCCGAAGATGCAGATACACCCAAGGCGGCCCGCGACGCCCCCCCTGTTGTCGAGGACCAGGGCGACTCCGTGGTCGAAGAGATTGTCGAAGAGATCGTCGAAGAGACCGAGGAGGTCATTGGATGAATCTGTTTTTATTCTCGCAAATAATGTGTTTCCTTTTGTTCCTCCTCTTTTTCCCCTGTTTCGACGCTGGCGTTTCGCGCCAGAACCCAGCCTTCTGTCCCCTTGTGTTTCTTTTAGGTTCCCTGGGCAAGCCCTGTGAGGATCGGGACATTCCAAAATTCAATAGATCGAGCGGTGCGCCTATCGACGAAATGTGCAATGTGGATAAGCATGAAAGATGGCTACGAAACCAGTTCCTAGTGATGTTAAACCTTGTTTCATTCTCGTGTAAAAAGATCTGTAGAGAACAAAGATCTGTAAACTACATGCTAACACCTGTTCCCAATAACAATAATGTTCAATAACAATAGTGTGGTTCAAGAGACCAATAAAGAAACTCAAAATCCCAAGTATATCTATCATCCCAACCCATGTCTCAGAAGTAAATCACCATTTCAACACAAACAGTCCCCAAGGCAACAAGCATCACCCCCACTGTCGAGCCCATTCCAAACCGCATAGCACCACCAGTGTGCGAACCCTGAGCCCCAGCCGTATTGGCAGTCGCAGTCGCAGCCGCAGTTTTCGAAGCCTCCAACGCCGAAGCAACCTTAGTATCCATCGGCAAGACATTCTCTTTAAAATACTTATTGTCATCCCCAACGATATTCCCATGAGGCGAATATTCACAAACAACATACCACCCCTGAGCGCGTAGCTCGCCTTTGTCGCCGGTCTTCTTCCCCGGCTCGGTATACCCGCAGTTGTAAGCGGCGCATCCAACCTGCTTCGAGGCCTTCCAGACAAGCTGGGTGAAATGGCCCGTTTCCTCGGTGCTGCCCATCGGTGGATCGTATTCATATAGCTTGCCTTCTTCGCCCCAGGCGATGACGGCGGCGGAAAGGTTTCCGAATCCATATGCTAGGTTCTCGCCGAAGGCGCCGTGCTATAGATATCTTTAGTATGATGTTCTAACTTTTTCCAGTGAGCATGGGGACGTACCGAATGTTTCCAGATACAAGCCTCCGCCCATGCTTTTGCGTACTGGGTGAGGGTGTCGTTCCATATCAGGGGTTTGGCATCATGTTTCTTGCGGTACTCGTTTGAGACTTCCAGCACTTCTTTCTGAAGAATGGCGGGGTCTGTATAGGATGGGTGCATTGGTGCAGTAGGTGTTGCGCGTGCAGTAGCCTCCACTGTAACCCAGACAGTTTCCACTGCTGCGTCTGCTTTGAGGGCTATGGTGGTGAGTTCGGCATCGCTTACGCTGATCATGAGAGTGAGGAGGGTCAAGATGGCCAACCATATTTTGGTGTTGGAATTGGGTCCCATCTCGGAGTAGTGAATATGGCGTTCTTGTTTGAGTTATAGATGTATGTAGAAGATGGAGTTGTAAGCCTGGTTGCTGATGTTGTCTTCAAGGATGCGATATGAAGTAGTGGTTGGTGTTCTTGGAAGTCTTGATAGATCCAGGCGATGCAATCTTGGTAGAAGTTGTTGATGGACTTGATAAATTTGAAAAGGATGAAGTTCCTTTTTGTGCCTGTTCGCGCTTTTATAAACAGTGAATTACCTGTTCGAGTCGCGGAGACGGATTTCTGGCGGAAGTCGCTACATGCAGTCGCGGCAAGAAGTCGCTAGAAAACCTGAAGATATGATCGAACTATTCCCAGTAGATTTGTCGAAAGAGAACTGGTGGTCGTGAACAGAGAGAGTTCTTTGTCTTTGAATAACCCAGTACCAGAAGCACTAGGGCTCCGCTCCGATTCAGGCAGCGGCGGCGATGAATGCGTTGCCGGGATATTGACGGTAATGCAATAATTTTTTGGTATTTGTGCATTCAATTATGACGATATTCATCTATTGGGCCCCATTCAGCTTGTAGGAACAATGTACTATAAACAAGAGATTAGATGCATGATCTTTTGCAAAGTACTAGTTGGCGAGGCACACAATCAACACCGTAGGATCGGCAAAGGTGAAGAAAGTTGCAAGATCCATCGAAATAAACCCGATCATTTTATTTAGTAACATGGACGTTTTAGAATGCAACCAAAGCTGGTGACTGAAAATGGTCGTTTCAGACGCAAATGGAGTGTTACAGCAGCCGCCGATGCTTGACGTCACATCCTTTTAGGGCTGAACGTGCATGTATAACACAAGACTTTTTAGACACAATTTACATTGTACTTCCAAGGTGTTTTCGGTGAGATAATGAATTTTATAAAGATTTACTTATTACTTATTACTTAAAGCCAAAGGCACCTTCAACGCTATCACTATCAAGTTTCGTCTGGTTTCGCTTCATTGTGTCTTGGAGAAGAATTAGAGATAAGAACTTCGGACTTATCTCAGTCATATTTGCAGGTGCTTGAAAATGTATTAGTTTGAGGCCTTAAAGAGGGATTACTTAGCAATTGTAGGTTGTCAGCACTCATTTCATGGTGAGGTTCCATAACTCAGTTGGGAAGAGCGCGACGCCATTCCATCCCTCTCAATCGCAATAGTACCACGGCTCCAGCCCGAAAGATACAATTGCACAACCACAGAACTTTGAAACACCAGCGGTATCCAACAGCCATAAGCAATGGCTGCAGCACAACGACACCGGAGGCTGCTAGCGCGCCCTGAGTAATGCTTGTAGCTGCAGCCGCCGTACCAGCGCTATTTGGAAACCTATCTACCATCAGTGCGTTGAAGGCCAAGTAAACATTCGTCTGCCAAATGCCCTGGAAAAATTGCACTATAACTATGACAGCCTTTGGTGGATGGCCCAGCCACATCCAACTATTGTAGCTGTGGAGCTTGCCATTGTATGCAGGCTACCCCTTGTACGGGCCTTCTCAATTGGAAGGTTCCAGTATATCTATTATCATTTTTTGTGCTAAGAATTTGAGATCTCTTTTCGAAGGAATAGCTCAGGCTGTTAAGTCAAAAAGCAGGCACTAAATGAGTGCAAGGATGTGGCATTAGGTACCAATGCTTTAAACCAATGGAGATCTCTGAGCCTGTTTGTTGGCAAATCTGAGCACAAGATTAGCTAACGCTCAATATGACTCTGAGATCAAACGGCAAGCGGTGCGCATCAGAATTGAAAAAAATAGGGGTCTAGGGTATGAAAGCCAGTAAATATGTGTATTTCCAGCTCTTTTAGGACATCATAATATCCAGATCTATACAAAACTAGCTATGCAATCCCGGGGTATCGGTATCCATTTACATGACATTGCAGCCAATGCCATACATAGCACGTTCCACGTCCCGCTTAACCTGGTACCAGTCAGCGCGGCGCTCGGCAAATTCAACAACTTCCTCGACACGCCAGATGCCATGGAAGCGATCTGCATCGGCGATGAGGTTTGCCAGTTCCTTGGCGTCGGACGGGTCAACTAGGTATATCTGCACGAGCTCGCGGAACGCTGTAAAGTATAAAAGAAGCTCGTTGTTGCGCAGAGTTTGGATATATTTGAAGTAATGGTTCATGTCGCTGGGTCGTCAATTAGTATAGTTCAAACTGATGGATCGTGATACATACCTGATCAGCTTGAGTGAGCCCTCTACGCTCACGCGCTGTCGCTTGAGATGTTTGCATAGAGCTGTGAAGAGGCGGAGACCAACCTCTTGGTTGAAGACGTCGAGGGTACTCTTGTCTGTACTCCCTACTAGCATCTGTGTGTGCGAGGAGACCACGTCGACAACAGCGGCGGCGACTTCGCTGACGCCTACGTCCATGGTGTGTCGGTGGGGGTCTGAGGAAACACCCGGGTTGAAGTCTGTGGCTAGCTGGCGGGTTGCCAGGATGTAATCCACTTCTTCCATGAGGACGTCGATTCCCTTATTCAGACCTGCAGCGACACGTTCATCGAGCATCTGCTCGAACCGTTTCTTCTCTTTATTTGCAGGGTCCAAAAAGTCATTTCTATCGGTCAAACGTGTGCCGATCAATTCTTGTTCGTAAAAGACATCCATCATTTGCAAAATGAGATCGCCGACATTGACCAGTTCCAGGAAAGTGACCAACGGCTCGACACCAGATTGGTCGCGTTCACCTTGTTCGCGCGGTCGGTAATTGGAGAGATGGCTAACGGCTTTGTCAAAGCCAACGATGACGTGCTGGTGTCCCAAAATGCGAAGCATTGTTACGAAGATCGCCTCGCACTGTTGCTTGGCTGCACGCCCGTGCTCGCCGCCAAGCCGTACGAATTGAGCTGCTCTCTCCAGGCTGGATTTGGCGGCGTGGACGAGACCAAGGGCAATTTCAATACTGAATAGGGAGCGGATACCCTCCATCTTAGTCTTCATTATGGCTGCTTTTGCTGCTAGCTCGGTGGTTGGGACTTCCTCGACAGTCACTGGGGCAGGTGATGATAGCGTTGAGAACCGATTGGGATTTATGGGAGGTTGCAACGGGTTGTCGCTGTTTGTCTCTGTTTCCTCTTTGCTTTCCTCTGTTTTTGCACTTGAAAAACTCGGCAATATGTTCACGGGCATCATGATTACCTTTTTGAACGACGTGAGGAAGTCTCGTTTATCGGCTTGTCGATTGATATTTGACATCAAGAAGGATTCCGTTGATGCCGCTTGCTCGGATAATTGCCGGTCCCACTCACTTACTGTGGCTTCGCAAGTTTTTTTGAAATGAGCCAACTCTTCTGCCAAATAGAGATCGATGTGTGGTTCGTAAATCTTGATCACAACATTATCCAGATACTCGTCAAATTTGGCATCCGAGCTTTTTATGGGAAGTAAAGATTCCGAAAGGTTCATGCATTGCACAAAAGTCGCAGAGATTGCGGTGAGATATGACTCGACGCTGATGCGATGTAACTCATCGAATATTGCGGTGAGAAAGGGAGACAGAACATCCTGACCGACTTTCTCCATGAAAGCGGATGATACCTCCAAGGCCGGGGGGAAGACGCGGTTCATGATGGAGATCTCATCGTTGAAAGCCACACTGAGACGTGTGAAGAACGCTTGGGTCTGCTCCATTTTAACCGTGCTAGTTACTAAGTCTATGCAATCAGCAACGTTTCCGAGGTCAGACTTCTGGGTCATTAAGTGGTTGTGGTGAATGAAAAGGTCCACGGCAGATTGTCCACCATTGAGTGTCCACAGGATATGGGCGTATCTGCGCATATTTCCGTCGACATCGTCAGATTCATATCCTTGGCGGAACTCTTTCAATGCAGCAGTCTCAAACATAGACACTGCACCCTGTAAGCGTTCGAGTCGCTCGTCCCATCCAGGTGTCAAATCAGATTTAGAGAACGAGAGCAGTTGTGCCAGTATTTGCGCTTGGTCCTGGGGGTCTTTGTATTTTGTGAAGACGAGATTCGCATCCGACGGTCCGGTTCGAGCAATGTCCTCGTAGAAAGGTGCCAGTGCAGCATGGATCTTCCCATATTCCTGGCGAGCCTCGCCTCGTATTGACCTTGCTTGCTTCAACACCACCAAGGCAGGGTCGGTGCTGAGCTCCTCCAACATACTTGATTGCGTTGTCGTATTCACCAACTCTATCTTATCGAATCCATCGGAGATATCATTCAGTTCATGGGAAGGGTTGTTGCCAATTGTGATTGCAGGAACGGATCCATCGCCCGTCTCGGTCTCCTCTTGCTGATGGACGGCTTCCATATTGGCAACCGTTCCAAAGAGAAGCTCGGCATGCTTTCTGGCATCCACTTCGTCCCAGCATCCGATCCGCTTCAACTTGTGTACCCATCGAGTGTCATCATACGCCATCTCGTGCATAAGCTTGCAGGACCGTGCTGCTCGGATCAAATCAACGGGACCGAGGTAGTCGAGAATCGAGGATACGATTTCTGTTTTCTTATCAATAATTGTCTCCCCAGCATGACCATATTATCTCACTCACCTGCTGGAAGAGCAGCTCTGGAGATGTCTTCCATTGATGCCATGCGCAGCGAGGCCAACACATCTCTGCGTGGTCCGGCCGTGGCCATAGGTCCTTTCTTTGCACCTGGCATCGTGTGTTCTTGGACTCTTCATCGGGATAGATAAGGCACTAGGTAGCCCGTAGTTTGAGACAGCCTCGGACTCACTCCAGGCTGGCCCCGCGGAGCTCCGTTTTGTCTTAGTAGTGAACAGACACGGTGTCACTTAGGTCAAATTGATGTCAAATTATCACATAAACATTGCCAGCATCTAAATACTTCTCGACTCTTTTGCTCAACTGCAAACAAAAACAACAACCCATTCCTGCATCCCCACGCACAGACAGGGTCCAACGCCGCCGCCCCCCAGGTGGCAGAATTACACCGCTTGACGCACTTGTATACTTAGTGTCAATGGTCAATGGGCTTCCCAATCATTCCGATCTGAGAGGAGGGACAAAGCAGGCTATATAGTTCACGAATACCTCGAGGGGTTATCATACGTATTGTTTCGGAATAGTAGAACAACTCTTGATATTGGACATGTAAGCATGGAGGTTGCCAATATATATATACATCAGGAGCTAGGATCTATTTTGAATGAACAATTCAATTTCTCCATTCCTATCAAGCTTGAATTGTCGTGTAACGTATTCATAGGACCTTATATATGTAGGTGTGTCTAAATGTGACAGACTATAAGTATGCAATTGGGAAGTAAAACGCTGGTAACGGCTACTAACTATAGCAATAACTTTTGTCCTGAGCTATGAGCTACGAGCTGCCAAGTAGTAGCTGCCACCTACGTGGACCCAGGGGGTATCCCGAGACAGAATTCAAGTACAAACTGAGGAAGAGACTACATGTACAATAGTTTAAAGAATATTGTGATTTGGAGAGCCTCTTTGCACTAGAACAGTTCTGTTGTTCCGGTGATGCGTGGTCTTTTTTCGGTGAATCCCGGAAGCGAACAGCCGGTCAAGAAAAAACCAAGGAGAACCCACGATACTAAAACATGGAGGTAGATATCATATCAGATTGACCGATTAAAATCAGATATAAAGAATATAGAATATAGAACAGCAGTAGTTAAGCAGACATGAATACAAGAGTGAACTTGTTCCGAAAATCAGTTTTCTAGCGCAGTGCGGTGGCCGCCCAGGAGCCGCCCAGCCAATCAGAACGAAGGGGTAATCATCAACGAAGAAACTTGCAACTTCGACGTCCAACCTCCAAGAGCACCTCTCTCCTGTTCCATCCTCCCCTTCCCCACTCACCCCTCTCTCGCTTTGGCGATTCAGCACCCAATTCCCATCCATTCTCAATTGCTTGGAGGGTTATATTTCGTCATGCTGGGACGTTCGATTCTGCGCGCGTCCAACCGGACCTTTGCACGCCAATCCCTCGGGAAGTCCACGGTACGACAACTCCAATTGACCTTTAAGGAATAGGCCAATCGATTCAACTAGCATCACTTGCTTTATATCAAAGGGATTTGTTACTAATTATCAACAGCGTGCTTCTTCCACTGCCGCCGGTGCCGAGGCCGCCAGCTCCCCCTTCTACCTCACACTCACTGCCGGCCTCGCAACCGCTGCCGCCGCCGGTTCCACCGCATGGTACTACCACCTCTACGGCCAAGAGGCCTTCGCCATGACACCCGCTGAGGAGGGGTGAGTCAAACTGCCCATGGAAGATCGTCACAAACTCGCGGTTCCCGCGCACCGGGCCGAGCATTGTGCGACCAAATTGGAAAGGATTGAAGCTAACAGACGGGATTTTCTTCAGATTGCACGCCACTCAGTACCCCTGGGTTCACGAGCGATTCAACAAGACCTTTGACCACGCTGCGTGAGTGACCACCCCTAAAAGTCACATTTTTGCTCACGCCGTATTAACCCCATTCAAGCCTTCGCCGTGGTTTCCAGGTCTACCGTGAAGTTTGCGCTTCTTGCCACTCCCTTACCCGTGTCCCATGGCGCTCAATGGTCGGAACCATGCACACCGTCGATGAGATGAAGGCCATGGCCGAGGATAACGAGTACGACACCGAGCCCAACAGCGAGGGTATCATCGAGAAGCGCCCCGGAAAGCTCTCCGACTACATTCCCGCTCCCTACCCCAACGACGAGGCTGCCCGTGCTGCCAACGCCGGTGCCCTGCCCCCCGATCTGAGCCTGATCATCAAGGGCCGTCACGGTGGCTGCAACTACGTCTTCAACTTGCTCACTGGTTACCCCGATGAGGCCCCCGCTGGTGCCAACGTCGCCGAGGGCATGAACTTCAACCCCTACTTCCCCGGTACCGGTATGTGACGACAAATTTCCATATTGACATCCAGAATCTCTAACCGAGCAACAGGTATTGCTATGGGCCGTGTCCTGTTCGACGGTGTCGTCGAGTACGAGGACGGCACCCCCGCCACCACCTCACAGATGGCCAAGGATGTCGTCGAGTTCCTCAACTGGTCCGCCGAGCCCGAGATGGACGACCGCAAGAAGATGGGTGTCAAGGCTGTTGCCCTTCTGACCGGTCTCTTCGCCATCTCCGTCTGGGTCAAGCGCTACAAGTGGGCCCCTCTCAAGACCCGGAAGATCGTGTACAGCCCCCCCATCGGTCCCCGTCGTTAAAGTTGCAGCATGACCCTTTGTTTTTGAGTGGGAAAATATGAGAGGTCCACGGGGCCGCATGGCTGGGGAATATTCATACCACAACCCCGGCTAGGCCCCGAAAAGGCCTCTTTGTTTCCATCTGTGTCTATCTATTGGTCGCTGTCTCTGTGTTTTGTTAGAACGCTCCCCGAACACCTGTATCTGTATCCTAGATATATTCTTTTTTTCATTTCCTTTCGAAAACTGTGTGCTTCGAGGAGTCATCTGAATTTAATTTCCTTTGTGATTATGACGGAGACTTCTACATGTGTAAGGCTTTGTATGTGACTGCCGATATTTATGTACATGTACGCATCAGGGCATCAAATCTATGGACATCAGGCCGGGATATCATCCAGAGTTCGCTCACCATCCCCAAAGACCCCAACAAAGAAACAATCATAGCTAGTCCACATCCCCGAGAACAAAGCATTAGCCAGCGCCACCAGCCACGCAGGGCTCCGACCATCAGGCCCAGCAAAGATCTTCGACAGGGCCAAAGTCAACAGCACCCAAGGAACCCACAAAACCAAGAAAAGCACCTTCCCAACCTTCTGCCGCGTACTCGTAATATGGTAAGTTCTAATCTGCGCCAAATACTCCCGATAAGAAACCGGAAGATCATGCTCCTCAGCACCATCCTTAATTAACCCAAGATAGCGCGCCGAAGGCTGCGCATAGTCAGGATCAGGTCGGAAATGCAAGCAAACAGTATGCCACCACGACAGTTTCGGCTTGGTGATCTGCGCGCCAGTCTTTTGCGACTGAGAGCGAAGCCGGGCATCATCTGCAGCTGGCGAGAGCAGCGTGCGCGCTTTGAAGGCCGGCGTGGAGGGGTATTCGGGGACAGGGTCGGAGGAATTGTACGAGTCCGGGAAGGCGTGGCAGTCAATGACGCCATCGCGGTATCCGCGGCCGCCGCCTTCTGTAGCGATGATTTTGGCGTAGTCTGCGAGCGTGACTTCGTACACGACGCCGACGAGAGGCTTGCTCCATCGGCGCTTGTGATACCGCGGGATAGCGGATCCCATCAGATTTGCCTTCTCGGATAGCTCCTCGCTGTCGGAGTGGTGTGCTTCGTCGTGCGTCGGGGAAACATCTCTGTATTGTGTACCTGCGAAGCAGGGCTCTGCGTACGGGATCCCGGGAAGATCGAAGGTGAGTCTGAGTTCTGGGACGAAGACGCCGACTTGCGAGAGCGGTTTGATCCCGCGCATTCCGCGGAATGTCTTGGATGTCAGATTTGATCCATAGGCGAGGTACAGGACTGTTTTGTCTGTTTCCTTAACTGCATGGCCGTGTTCCTGCTGCGTAGAGATCTTCTCCGCAAGGTGTTCATCGCTATCGAGGGAAACAGCCAAGCTGGAGGCTCTGCGACGGCTAACGGGTGTTATTGGAACGGGGGTGGAATCGAATTCGACTTTTTGTTTCGCGAGAGGACCAGGGAGAAGATTTCGTAGTTTGCTTAGAGATTCAAATGCGCTGAATCGGCACCGAGAGACTGGAGCCGCCTCGTCGGGTATTGAGGGGTTTGCCATATTGAAGAAATATAACGCGATATTGAACGTATGAAAACTGGACTGGCGCATCCATCAAGGGGTTAGCCGCGAATACATACGCATGGCTTATAAAGCGGCTCTTCAGCCACGATTCGGACGAATTGATACATCGTCCTCCGTTGCAGCGAACCAGATGAATTGCTGGTGGCTTAGTAATCGCGGAACCGGTGTAATTGACGGGTCTCGGGGCTTGCGCGGGCCGAGCGGGTGAGACATGGTTTCTCAGGTTTGTGAAGATGAAGATGCAGGAGGGAGATAGAGGTGAAAGTTGATGAAGATAGAGAGAACATACAAAACGATCTGGATATGTACCTCACATGTGATCGGGGAAATCTGGGGTAACCTGTCAAATGTCAAGCAATAAAAATAGAAAATATCTCCACTTAAATCTTGTACAACAGTTCAATGTTCAACGTTGTACATGGGAGGAATGGGACATTGTTTTCACACTCGAACACTTGAGGCTATAGTTCCTTCTATGTAGAGATCTTTTGCTCACCTTTGACGAGATAGCCAAAATTGAATACCTACATGCGTCTAGCAAATTACCTGCAAATTAAATGACAGCCCCGAAATAATTTTCCAGCAAGTATATTCTATCCCAGCACTGTTGTTGACATCTACATGCCCAGGTGGTGATCGGGTATTAGTTGACGGTATCATGTGATGAGCCCTTTTCTTCAGAGCACTCCATCGCCGAAACCAACCTCTCTCGTTACACTCCATCCACAAGCTTCAATTATAATGTGAGATGACTGCATGATGACTGCAACGGTGAATTCGGGGTCATTTGCACCCGTCGATGTGGGCCAGGCCAGTGAAACTGCTAAAAGCCCCGGACACTCAGGTCATCGAAATCCTCAGGATCCTCCAGCGAAAACCTCTGACTCGAAGATTGTTCGACTGAAGCTTACCAAACCAAGACGACCAAGAAGCAACCCTCAGGAGGTAGATTGGGATGAAGATCTCCGGCCTACGCCAAATGAGATAGTCGAGGCCAATGCAAGCCGTGGAAGAACCTCTGTTGCGCATACAGGTCCCAAGAAATCGAAGACAATTGATATAAGAACAATCAACAAGCGGACAAAGCCATCGAAACCATCAACTGCCCCAGCCAAGCGCAGAAAGTCAAACCCGACAAAGAGCAACACAGCCAAGCAAGAGAAGGCCAAACCATCACAGCTGCCATTGATAACTCTTGCAGCAAGTGCCCTCGCCGCTACCATTGACAAAGATGAGCCACCGCTGCCAAATCAGTTGAATCATCCTGTCGTGAAGAACATCAAGGATCTACCCGGGGCCTCTCATCAGACATCTCCACCAAAGGATAACAACAAGAAAAAAGCAGAGACTAGCCCTCGCGTGAGTGTCGAGATTCGAAGCAGCAGATCAGTGACAAGTGACTCTTCTTCGGGTTTCGATTATGGCATCAAGTTTCCGTCTCAAAGCCAGAAGATCAGCATCCTGGAGCATAAGGCACAGCTCAACAAACAAAATAGCAATAGCCAGGTCGTTACTGCGCGAGCCGATACATCTTCCAGTTCCGACGGCAGTGCGAAAAAGCAAATTCAAGAGAATGCTTCCAAGATCACCATTCATGAGTCAAAAGCACAGAGGAAAAGTACGAAGACCAAGGTTGTCCGTGAGACGAGCGTTTCCAAGAAAAACGGCAGAGCTCAGAATGTGGGCAATAAACTCATGCTCGCGCTTCACGGGAATGAAGAGTCTCAGCATGAGCCTATCGTTAAGGATGATGCCCCTATCATCATCTCATCTGATCTAGTCGAGCCCGAAAAGTCTCCCCAGAAGAGACAGCCCGAGTCGCCGCCGGTCCAGGCTGCACTGAAGCCTGCAGAAATCGAGCGAGTACCGGAAGGAAGAGTTTCTGTTGGGAGTCGTCAGCATCAAGTCAAGTCTGAAACAATTAAACCACCGTCCCCAGTCATCACCAATAAAACCAAAGAAGCTGAAGAGATAGATGCGACAGGCGGAATGGCCACCTGGGGCTCCTTCTTGGAGTCCCTGGGACATAGCTCAAGATCTAGCACCGAAGACTGCTCTGATATTGAACTAGGCAGAGGTCTGATGGATGATGGCCCTTCGATTCTTGACTACCACATGGGCACAGAACATTTGTCCGGGTTTGAGGCCTTGCAACCCATACGATCTGGACCGACCACGTCTTCACAACTGACTAAACCCTGTGAAAGTCCGGCACCCACCTCGTCGGATACTTCAATCGCAGGAAAGACAATCGATCCCACAGCAGTATGCATCGAGAAACATAAATCCAGTCATACACCCGAGTCTCAGAAGCCTCTTTTGCCCAACGACACCCTGACGGAATTCAACTATGCATCTCCCCAGCACTCCAAGTCAATTTCAAAAGCAAGCATCGTCGACAGAAATGGCAGTCCCCGACTCGTGCCCCAGTCAACTAGGAGCACGGTTGCACTTCAACTTGATTTGGATGGCGAACCGATCTATGAAGAAGAGGCCAGAATCGCTGACATCAGCCCAAGTGAGTATGATCGAAGCCAAAGCGAACCTTCCACAGAGGGTAAATACGATAGCGTCATCTGGACCAAGTTCCAGAGAGATATGTTCAAGGCATACGGAATCGAAACAGATAGACTACCCAAATCTCACCCCTGGCCGCCGCAAACCAAGCACCAACAACCATCCTTCTCGCAGGAAGAGACAGTTGATGGTGCTAACCCACACAAGGGATCAGCGACTGGCCCAACTTCTTCCCAACAAACCATCGAAGAAAGGGGACTGGGCGTCCAAACTTCAGGAAAATTTGACCGATCATTCTGCAGCGAGATATCGGGATCAGCACAGCCAGATATGCAATCACACCGCTCCTCGGACGAAGACCCAATGGATTGGACATCGACCTTGCAAGCGGCACAGAAAGACGCATACAATCTGCTTCATCAGACTAATGCGGTAAGTTCAGCTTATTTATTGAATAGATTATGCGTTGATTATGTTCTAGAATCTCTCCATCCAGCTGGCTGCAGAGAAAGCCACCGTCACACGCGTACTCGAGATTTACCGTCAAGGTTGCGGTCGGATGCTAGATGATTTATTCCGGGCGCAAGAATCCCGTATGCAGCTATATCGGCAGCAAATGCAATACGTCAAAGAGCAGCACGCAGATATTTGTCAAGATCTGGTTCGTGGATTGCAGGAGCTGGATCGTCGGGTGCAAAAGGGGCCAATGTGAACGCGGGGAAGCAATTGCATAGCTAACCGATAGAAAGCACTGGAGTGGGCCATTTTTAAAGAACCCTAAGGGAAATTCACATGTTTTAAATCCACAGTTATAATGCCATCGCCGTGATTGGAACTGTTGCGCCGTTCACCGGATCACGTGGGAATGCGATCGGATCCCTATACTTCTATTGACTCATAGCATCGCTTTCTTAAAGTTTCTTTGACCTTGGCAATTTGACTTGATTTCGTCCTTTAATTATACTTCTCAATTCCTTTCAATTCCTTCAATTGACTTGCGACGTCCCTTTAAACCATGTCGGTAAGGTCCCACCCCTCACTAAACATCCCACTTCAACCCTCTGACGTCGCCAGTTCTTCATTGACAACCCTAATGTGGGCAACACCAACCACCTCGAAGATTCACGCAGTAAGTCTCAATTTCTCCCAAAACCTCTCCAAACCCCTCTCCAAACCCCTCTAACCTCTCCAGTTCTCGGCTACAACCCCCTCACCCCACCCAATCTCCTCCAACATGAAATCGCCTTAACCGAGAAATCTCGCCAAACGGTCCTCCAAGGGCGCTCCGAGGCCGTCGAGGTCGTACATGGCACAGACAAAAAACACCGCTTGATGGTAGTAATTGGACCATGCTCAATCCACGACCCTGAAATGGCACTGGAATACTGCGACCGCCTAATGAAGATGAAGGAGAAGTACGCAGACGACCTGCTGATCGTGATGCGCTCGTACCTCGAGAAGCCGCGCACAACAGTCGGCTGGAAGGGCCTCATCAACGACCCGGACATTGACAACTCGTTCAAGATCAACAAGGGTCTGCGCATGTCGCGCCAACTTTTCGTCGACCTCACGAATAAGGGCATGCCCATTGCCTCCGAAATGCTGGATACCATCTCGCCGCAGTTCCTGGCAGATTGTCTGTCTGTGGGTGCTGTCGGGGCTCGCACCACCGAGTCGCAGGTTCACCGGGAGTTGTCGTCTGGTCTTTCTTTCCCCGTTGGATTCAAGAATGGAACGGATGGGTCGCTGGATGTTGCTGTTGATGCCATTGGATCTGTTAAGCATCCCCATCACTTCCTTTCTGTTACGAAGCCCGGTGTTGTTTCTATTGTTGGAACCGTTGGAAACCCGGATTGTTTCGTGATTCTGCGGGGTGGAAAGAAGGGCCCGAACTACGATGCTGCTAGTATTGCGGATGCCAAGGATAAGCTTAATGCTAAGGGCATGCGGCCTCGCTTGATGGTTGACTGCAGCCATGGAAACTCGGAGAAGAACCACAAGAATCAGCCTAAGGTTGCTGCTGTTATTGCTGAGCAGCTTTCTGCCGGTGAGGAGGCTATCATGGGTGTTATGATTGAGAGTAACATCAACGAGGGTGAGTTTCGTTATGTTCGGATTTGGGATTGGAATTTATGCTGACTCGTTCTAGGCAACCAGAAGGTTCCCGCAGAGGGCAAGGCTGGTCTCAAGTACGGTGTCAGTATCACCGATGCCTGTATCCACTGGGAGGATACCGTAGATGTGTTGGAGACCCTTGCTCAGGGTGTTCGTGCTCGCCGCGAGAAATTGGCCGCAAAATAAGCTGTGTTGGGATTTTTCAGTTATACCACAAAAAGCCATTGATTAAGCGTGTGATAAAGAATCAAAAGTTAAATACTCTTATTTCGGTCCCTCATCGTTCTTGTTTTGATTTCTAGAAGTCAATGAGCCATTGGCCTCTGAGGTCTGGAGACACCTCGTATGAAGATATTCAACTACAACACACCATCAGATGATACTCAGCCACTATACTCCAAAGAATGATACGAAAGAGCGAAATAGACCAATGGAAAGGGATGAGGAAGAACCGTTAGAAAGAGGTATAGAAAGACGAAATTGAAAGGCAGATAGATTAAAAAGCTTCAATTCACTATGGTAAAGATGTAAAAGATTACTGACATCGGTCGAAATGGACTATCAAGTCGATATCAGCGTCCAAATCCTCAAAGCTTCAATGCACGCCTCTCATGAAAGGCGGAAATACCTCGGAGTAGAAGAAAGGCCAAACGTGCCGAATGGGTCCCACATCCGGGTCCAGAGTGGCCCCCTGCAGCCACTGTTCTCTCATAATCGCATTTCCAGGCAGGAAACAGGGAGGCAGGGCAGAAAGTGCAATTCCTCGCTGATGGCAAAGTTCAGACGCGTCTTGTCCAGCAAAGAGCATTCCAAAGGACGTACGTTCATAATCTTCCCAACCATAAACCAGATTAGGCGGTCCTTCGTAGGAAACCCTTTGCAGAGACCCTAGGTGTCGGTCATCTTGGGTCACCAACTCGATTAAAGCAGCGAGCACCTCAGTGCTGAAGAAGGGCATGTTTTCGTGGAGATAGAAATCAGGTCGGATGTGGATGGTTCTGATACCCTCTGGCAGGACATCCTGAAGCTTAGACTTGCCCGTTCCCCAACCGACGAGAAGGTAGAGTGGAATCTCGATCGTTTTGAGATTTGGCAACCTGTGGCGAACATCACGGAAAAGGTTGCAGCCCACATCCTCATAAAAAGGCAACATGTAATTCTCTGCGCATGCTGGCATGATTTCCACGCTTATAGATAGATGCTGCAGAGTCTTGCGTTTGGCTTCTAGGGCATCGAGGAGGTGTGGCGACTCCCGGAGAAAGTCGGTGGTTCTCATACATCGATATGTCAATCCCAGATGGACGCATTTTAGAGAAGGAATTTTAGATAGCAGAGTCCCGATTTCCTCGGTGGAAGTAGATGACCTGCTAATAATAAGATTGTGCAACGAGAAAAAATGGGGACAGTTCAACATGGCGACAGGATCGGTCAGCCAAGTAATCCCAGCCATGCTTGGGAGCCAGATCTCGAGAATCTTTAGAGAGGGAAGTTGGAACCAGGGTACGAACTGATTGTTCATGTCCAAAGTAGCCAGGCTTTTTTTCAAAAGATCTTAGAGGCACATTGCTTCCATAATCAACCATCTCCAACTTTGTGAACCGAGACAATAGGTCAGGGGGTGAATTGCCAAAGAGGGAATGGTGCAGCATCGTTCCAGGCATACCGCCATTTTTGACGACAAACAGAAAGTCCAATCGAAGGCTGCGGAGGTTATGCAATAGTGATAGCAAAATCGTTGCATAAGCGTGTTCGTCCCCATTAGAAAGGAACGTAACCCATTCCTGTTCCATCTTGGCTGGATATTTGGCGGCTCGAACAAGCATCCGGGCCCACCTCAAAGTAGGTCTGAATCGATGCTGTTTTGCAACCCAGTCGCCGTCTGAGCTGCCGATTTGAATGGTTTCCTCGGTCTGAAACGGAGCCCTCCAATTGTTCATGCTCACGTGCCAGATGTAGTTTGCAACATACGGGCGGTCTGAAAGGGTACGGAGAAGCATCAGCATGCGTTCCAAGAGTGGATGCTTCCAGTCCCAGTGGATCGAGCGATAGAGGAAGGGCTCAGCCGAGGCACGGAGGGCATGAGATGTCTTTGACAGGCTGAGCAGGGCTTGAAAAGGCAATATGTCTAAGATCAAGAGCCAACAGTCCGCAGGAAGCTTCGCATGAGGTGATGACGCCATGCTGAGTTGTCAGCAGCAATGCTGCAAGTACTAGTGTGTGGTCAGATATGATTAGCTCTACAAAACATTGTGTCAACATACAGGTGCAAAGGCACGCCAAGATCTAGAATAAGAGACCAAAAGCGTGGCGAAGACGGGGCAAGCTTTCTGCGATGATCAACGAATCCACAGTCCCTAAGGACCATGATCCCCTGTAGATCAGAAGCCTGTTAGGATGGACGATTGAGATTGAATATGATGGAGATGATTGACGGACGGGGATGTGAGAGATGAAGAAGGATGAAGAAGAAGGAAGATAGATGAAGTACGTGGAAGAATAAACAGTAGCGAGAAAGGAAAAGAGAGGCCTGGAAAGGAACGAGCTATGAACTTCCATTTTATAGGAAGGTGCGTGACCTATTGACTTACTATACATGACACATGTGTACCTAGTGCAGCTATTATGGATTGTTTCAAGCTTTGATATCTAGATCTACGAATCGGCATTCGTCTAGACACTGCTAATATTAAATGAACATATGAGTATAGTGAGCTATTACAGATGTATGCTCGAAAGGGGATTAAAAAGAGACTTCAGAGAATGTATAGAAAGACTGGGAACAAAATCTATTGAAAGACTATAAGAAAGACTACAAGAAAGCGAAAGCATACATGTATCGAAGATGACAAAGTTATTCTATTTACCGAGTTGAAAAAGGTATCTTCCATACTTTCAAGACCTAGGACTAGCCTGTTATATACAGACAATGGGTTGTCAAAATTATACAAAAAATCTTTAAGAAACAAGTATATAGATTTCGTGGGAGTATTTCACTTCAGTATAATCATTGTTGGTAATGAGATATATGCCAATAGATCAAGGTAAGCAAATAATATACAAAAGTGTGAAGTTATATACAATATCCAACAGTACACACGAAACACCTCAACTGCCCAAATCAGGAATCTTAAAATCAATAATACAGGCCGCAAAGGATGATCTCCTGACACCGGGATCTAGATGCCCATGCAAACCAGCCGAACAAGGCTTAACATCCAAATGACCTCTCCCATACCTCCCCCCGAAACCATCATCCTCGGCTGCTCTTTTCCTCTTCAATGAACACTTCAAAGAACTATTCTTCGATCCATCGACCTTCACCAAACCCCCTTCCCTAGCTTCAAACCTCCTACCCTCCAAATCTCCAGTATCAACATCAAAAATCTCCCCCTTGCCATCGCCCCCAAAGGCCCAAACCCGCACACCACCCTCACCACCCAGCACCGAAACCTCAACAGCATCCTCAACAGTCCCAATCACCTTCCCATACACCTTAAACGGCCACATCATCGCCGTAGCCCGGTAAGCAACACTCAAGAACTCCCTCCCATTATCAGGATCAACATTCCAGTCGCGCGCAAGGTCGCCATCCCCCATAGCACCGCTGAGCTGGCGCTGACGCTCACGACGGATAACATTAAAGACATCGAGCGGAACGGAGTAGAGGACGAGGCGGTTGCCATAAACGGCGACAATGCGCAGACCCCAGCGGAGATCCGAGGCCGCAGCAAAGGCCACCGGAATGGGAGGCATTGCGTCCGTGCCGAAGGGAGGTATGCAGACGAAAGCACGGGTCAGACTGGTTGGGCCGCCGATTGGTGCATCAGAGCCAATGCAGAGTAAGTTTGAGCGTGGGTCGATGAACATCATATGGAGACCGTCATTGATCGGCACGGCACGGTAATGGTGGCAGTGCGTTGCGCGAACGAAGCTGCGGGAGGGTGCGTGTGGGATGCGACGACGGGAGAAAGACTGGACATCTGCGAGGAAGTGGAAGCGGGGTTTGGGGGAAGGAGGGCATTTGCATTCGTGCAGGCCTGGGCCTGAGAGGGAGGAGATGAGGCGGAGCTCGGTGGGTGTTTCGGGGTTGCTGGGGAGGAAGTGGAGGATTTCAGAGGGCTGGGGGAGAGTGAAGTGTTTGCGGCTGTCGGTTCGTTTGGAGGTTGTGCTATGGATTTCTATCCCGGACGCGCAGCCGAAGGCGACGAGGGGTCTGCCCGGGCATAGGGCTATTGTGCGGGGTGGGTTGTCTTCTGTGCAGATGTTGTAGAAGAAGTGGTGGGATGATGGGTCGATTGGCGTGGGGGGTTGTGTGGACTGGCTCATGTCTAGATCGCAAATCATGCCAACGCGATTGTGTAGTAAGGCGGCGATGGTGAAGCGGGATTTGCTGGTGTCGATGGTGGCTGAGACCACGTCGAATGGGCATAAGATGCGTGAAATCGGTGTCATGTCTGCATCGCTCGAGTCTGGAGATATTGGCCGTGTCTTTCGACTAAGAAGGTGATAGACGTAGATCATACGCCCAGTTGTCACAAGAAGGTACTTGCTGCAATTGCTCACACTGAAAGCTGACGTTCCTGGTCCTTTGCTTTCGCTGATTTGCATAACCGGTTGGAGTCGATTGCCCCGAGCCTTCTTTGCAGTATCAGAAAGACCCGAAAAGTCAACCACAGCAGTTTTCAAGAACCCAGGCCTCTCAACATTTGACTTTCGTCCCGAAAGAAGACACTCTGTTGCAAAGCGTCGGCTCATTCTCCAGATATCGCTTTCATCTAATCGGGTTGATGTACGTGGCGTTTGTTGGTCTTGCAGCCATGCATCCCACCACCCTGCCTTTTTCAACATGGTTTCAAGGAGCCTGTGATTCAAACTGACACGCATCCACTGGGAGCAAGTATGCCGGGCGTTGTCAAAATCCCGTGGCGCCAGCATAGAGAAAATTTCCAGTAAGATCTCTGTTGGTGCAAGGTTTGCCGCAGACGGCGTCGATTTCCTTGTTGAAATAATTGGCTTTGTACCTCGCCTTTGCGGCATTTGTTTGGCCTCAATCCTCTTCGAATTAGGCGGCATTAGCCCTGAATTCCGCTTTCTGTGTGTGACAGAGTCCCTTCTAGACATATGACCAGCATAGTCTTGATTTGAGGACCTCAACGATCTCAAGGCAGGCATGTTGATATAGCCGGCGGTGGTAGCCATTCGTTGCAGACTACGATATCTCACTTTCTCTTTTGATCAAGTCAAAACATTGCCTGATAGATGGTAGAGAAAATGATAATCGTGCAGTTAACGCTACTTCAATCGAAATAGATGCAGTGTGGATTCCTTTAGTTGACAATACACAAAGGATATATAGTCAAGTCCCAGATAAATTAACCTGCGACAAGAATAATCCCCAAGACTGTGTTTATAGAACGATCAACAGCGTAATGATCGTCTAACAGTAAATCCACCGATCAGCGATCTCCCATCAAAGATTTCTACGAAAGATTTAAATCCGAAGGGAAGACCACTCACATAAAGCGCTCCCAAATCCCGTGGATTCAAACAAGTATTTGCCGAGTGCAAGGTTGTATGGTTGTATCGGCAACCTACTGAAAGCGGAGCGGGAATTTGATAGGACAAAATGGAACGGGAGATTCAAGGGCCAGGCAAGGGCTGACTTGTTTAATTAAATACTGCATCTCACTATTTCCAGAGGCGATACTAAGTTTACACAGTAAATTCAATTACGGTCCTAACGTCGAGACTTGACACCAAAAAGTAAGCACTTCACCTGGACGAAGTTGATACAGATGTGCGTACCACGCGGAAGTCCGAGGAGTGGAGCACGTCAAGAGACATCAAAAATGTCGGCTTATTGTACATAAGCAGGTTAGTTTCAATGCAGTATGCAGCTACCATCATTCCATTGCAGTGCAGGCAACTGTCAGGTAGACATTGAAGGACCCATGGGTCAACTACCGAGCTTAACTTTGTGCAATCGAGTGGTCCATGGTTCCAGGTCTCAACAACCCACTTACTGCGATACCGTAGTACTGGACTAGAAACCATGTATAGATCAGATCGTGAATCTGAACCCCATATGCAACACTGACATTCCAGAGGATCTCGGTAAAGAGTGAAGAATGCCGGATGCAGCATATGTCTTGGCATTTCGAACCTCACTGCGTACATGATGCAGATGAAAGTCATAACAATCAAAAATATAAGATTGAATAAACACAGTCTTGAAATTGAGTATTTAATCCAGCACATCCCACATTCCTGACCTCTCAAGGATCCTTTACAAGGTTGTTGTGTCTTGTTCGATTGTTTCAGCTCCTCACCGCAAGAGAGACAACCGAGCCCCCCACTGCTCAGGAATGCGCCCCGACCATGTGGACCCCAACGTACAACCTAGGGATTCCAGAAGTCTGTCCGTCCATGTTCGAGGTATGTCCGCACTGCTGGGACGTTCGGATTCAGGAGGGGTTATTGGATGGTGTGATTTCGCATCTACGGCCACTGTAATCCATTGATCGTATAGATCACAATCCGCCGTGAACCCCTAGCAGAATGGTGTCTGAGGCTATTCGTTCCAGACCAATCGTTAGAAGGATACTTCTGACTGGTAATATCTTACATTTCTATTTCACATGATCAGGCTCAGGCGTCCAATTTCTCGTGATACATTTCTAGGTTCTTGTGTGAACTGGGTTGAATTCACGCTCAGACATTGCCACGTTTGCCGCTTTTTGAAACGGAGGAATGCGGCAAAAGAGTAAAACCAAGCGAAGCCGACATCTTTACCGAAAAATCTGGCAAGATATGCTTCGATTGGGGGCTGTGTTACAATGTATCTAGTTAGATACTGTATGATTCAAGGCAACAGTCTATGCAATATGACTACATACATCACACGGATCTCAACGAGGTATTACATACAGATCAGTACCGTACAACCCTATACCCAATGGACAAGACACTGAAAATACAACAAACAATGTGCTTTAAAATAAAATTCAAATCAAATACTTGAGGGAAATAAAGAAGGACAGGCGGAACGAGCCCGACAAAACCCGACAAAAGTAAGCAAAGATGCCACGCAGGGATATCATAACCGAAAACATCAGAGAGTAGAATGCGAACGAGGTATCAAAGTCGTATATCATGATGGGTCAAAGACACATGCGAACGAAAGTATTGACAAACGGCGGAAGCAAAAAAGAGAAAGAAATCAAACGTTCGGGGTCTGACGAGCCTCGAACGCCGAGGCACCATTGCCTTGAGTGGCCCGACCAGGTAGCCAGGCAGCATGTAGCGGGACAATCAAGCTCGGATTAACGTACTTCTTTAGCCGGAGCTCGAGATCATGCCCGCCGATGCGGATCGGAAGACTATCGCGATCGAGGCCCGACGGCGGTGAGAGGGTTGAAGAGGGGGACGGTGAGATCTCGCCGCCGCCCGGCTGGTCTCGATTGATGCTTTTTAGAGCGATGAATTTCATCAGTGGCT
Organism: Penicillium soppii; assembly: GCF_028829465.1. NCBI lineage: Eukaryota > Fungi > Ascomycota > Eurotiomycetes > Eurotiales > Aspergillaceae > Penicillium > Penicillium soppii. The sequence continues at coordinate 4,035,739 of NW_026643235.1, read as the reverse complement.
CATATGTGCGACCAAACCAGTAGGAGAACCAGACGGTAAAGCCTAGGAGGGGGACGAGCAGGAGTGACCGGGTGATTGCCTGGCGGAGGGCTAGGACACCGATCATTGCGAGTTGATGCACTACTAGACCAACGAATACGCGATTGCAGATCATCGGCCATGCGCGACCAGTGGAATGTTGTTGGTGGTCCATGGCGTACAGGAGTTGGTACTTGTAGATGAATTTGCCGACTGTGAAGTAGATGAGGCCAAAGAGGCAGATCAGCCATGAGCTTGGGAATACACTGTATACCACGCAGATGACTAGGACCAGGATGGTTTGCGGGATAGAGAATCCGTAGCTAAACTTGGGGGGCGTTGCTAGTTCAGCGTATTCCCGTGGCGTGCGAGCGGATAGGAATTGGAAGGGATATAGTGCTACACTTCCGAATTCGAGTAGTCGGAATGGGAAGAGACCTAGTCCCTGAAGGATCAAGAGATTGATGTAAAAGGGGGCGAGACCTTCCAAAGATTTCGCCAAAGCGAAGGCAATCGTGGTGGAATCTTTGAATGCATCTCTGAGGTTTTCCCAAAAATTATAGAAGCCACTTGCTGTTCCGAACACAGTGAACAATAGGAACAAGTTGAAGAACGAGAAGAAAAAGTTCTTGGAGATGACGGATAGTTCAACATCGCCGCGCGAAACCATTCCCTGGTTGTTGGAGAGCCCTGAAAATATGATCAGCAACGTGTACAATTTGTGGCGGGATTGATGCAAAACTTACACTCGTAGACATAAGGAACAGCAACCGTCAAAAGCGAGAACGCAAGTGTGGGCAAACCAGTTTGAACCAAAGACTTCAGAATAGGATGCTCCGAGAGGAACTCCGCGAGCTGGGGCACAATCTTGCGCAGTGTCTCTAATTCGAGCAATGATGCAATAGGCAGCAAAAGCACGGACCAGAAAACGGTGAGGAACCCAATGACAATAGTGATGGACCACGACTGGGCCATTCGGCGCGCGCGAGGCAAGTAGGTATTCTTCCAAATAACATCCGCCGGCGCGGGAGCAAGTCGAGCAAACATCTGCATAGGATGGGGGTCAAGGATCGCCTGGACAAGCATTTGAGACGCGGCAATCGATTCCATAGTCACAAATGCGATCTCAGTGCTAGGGTATTCTTTCTCTCGAGCGCTTTGAATGCGTTCGTCGGTTTTCCGGAGCTTCTCCTCGAAGTAATCGATTGCGTCGATCATGCGGAACCGAAGCTTGAATGGACCGTACCAGATGCGGACTTTGGGTCTCTCGTTGGAATAGCCGGAGATATGACCGCGCTCGCTTCCAGATAAGAGTCCAGACCGTTCGTCATCTGAATCGTGAGGGGGTTGATTGGTGAGCGGCAATGTATTCCCATCGCTCTTTGGTCGCTTATATCCAATATGTTTTGTCCATGCCCTCTCAAGTTCTCGGATGACTTTCATTCTCTCGTCGAGCAATTCATCCAGTTCGCGCCACTTCCGGCACACGGTGATACTCTCCACCTTGCCAACGCGTAACCCTTCCACGAACTCTTTGATCTGTTCCTCCGTGCTCAGGTCGTGCGGGATCCCTGATAAGCGAATCGTGCGATCTGTCGTACTGGTCTGATTGCCAAGATATGTTTGGCGAACGCGGATGATGATATTCGTCTCCTGAAGAAGCATATAAATAGCCAATCCACTGAAGACGTATGCAAACAAAACATAAATCCAGATGTATCCAGGGTCAGTAATTGGCTTTTCTTTTTCTTTTTCTGCAATCATCGTGTCGTTGCCAGGCACGTTGTCCCATCCAGGAAGTCCGTATTGGCCGGTATATTTATAATGTATGGGGAGGATGATTGCGACAGCGAAAATAAAGACGGCGAGTAAGAATCGAATCGCAAACTTGAAAAAAGACAAGAACTAGCCCAACGCGCAAGTCAGTGACGGTCAATTGTACGGTATTTTCCCGAGGCCTTGAACATACTACATAAGCATCCAAGCCTGCGGATTGCAAGACTTCTTCATCAGTAATTCGATGAAGAACAGGAATCCAACCGAAAAGGGTATCCGGAAGCTCCGGTAGACGCGAAGCAGCATTTCGTTGTCGTCGTCGCGCAGCATACAATTCGGTCCATTTTGGTCGCAAGATCTACAACAAGCGAAGTTAGCAAGTGTGGCTTTCAAAGTCATCAGAATCCAGAAAACATACACAGAACGTCAAGAAGGCACTCAAGCCCAGCGCAGAGCTAATGACGAATTGCGTGTACAGATCGCGCTGCTCTTTCAACTGATCTTCCCACCGTCTCTCTCTGTCATTGGGCTTAACAGCAAAGGCCGTAAATACCGTCGCCGCCGCTGATGCTGTCAAAGACATGACTCTGGTTTAGCTAGTTGACTTCGACAAGCGGGGGCTGTCGGTGCTGGTGGTTTATGAAGGGCATGCAGCAGATTGTCGTTGCGACTGACGTCAGGTATGTGGGATGATAGAAGGAGAATATCCGGGTGGTACAACCACAGTAGCGCGTTTTCAAACCGATGTTGTTAGATAATTGGGATAAAAGGAACACTCGGTGAGCGTACTCCCTTTGTTTTTTCTTCTTTACGTCAACTTTCGATGACGACTCCCCTGGAAGATGAGTCATCACTTTATGTGCATAAGCCCAGAATAAGGCAAAGGGTGGCACTCAATCTATTCAAATGTTCCTGTCTATTTTGCTGTTTGATGCATTGATTAAAAATCTCAAGTCACGAAATGCCACCTTGGAATTGAAATTATTGAAATAATACTATCTACGTATGTTGATTGCAAAATTACCTGAAATGCCCCATAATTACTAATTCTCACTTAACTCAAGGCTCATCTATTGCGCATGAATAGAAATGAAGCAGATAGAACACTCTTCTTGAACATTGACTTGCCAAAGTGGGAAACTCGTAAAAAACGATCATTTAATAATACTAAAGCAATACCACCCCCGAGAAAACAATGATAGACCATCAAGACAATTAGAACAGCTTCAAACTCCCGTCGAACTCAACGTAGCTTCCCAAGAGCAAATCGCCCCGTAGCCATTCCTCAACCGCCTCTTCTTTTGCCTCAATGATTGAGCACGGAACCGACCGATACTGGGCCGAACAGAATTATCCTTGGCTTTTCTACGGTGTCCTCAAGACCTGTCAGTCACGAAATGCCACCTAAGAACTGAATTCATTGAAATAATACTAGATGGATATGTTTGCGGTCACGCTGGCTCAAATATTTAATTGATAACCAAGTACTGGGATGGGATCCACGGGCTAATGGGCGGTGGACGGAGCAGAGTTTCAAGGAAATTGAAGGTGCGTTCGACTATGCGGCACGAGAGGTGATTGTGAAGGACAAGGATATCGTCATTTGGCATACAATTGATATGACCCATACCGTGACTCTGGAGCATTTCCTCGTCAAGTCTGTCTCGGGTTTTCTGAAGCCGACTAAGCTCTTCGAATTCAAACCTGCGTCAGACGTCCCGCAGAGTACGCAAGCTATGGACAAGTGTGTTTCCAAGTTGAAGGGAAGCCATGTCAATGCCTTTAAGAACAATTCAGATCAGGAAATAGAACCGGGCATCTCTCGGACTTGTGATCAAGTTGGAGTGCGAATTTGGCTAGAGAAGTTTATCTTTGACATAGTTATCACTGCCTCAAACGCCGCGGGAGTCCTCACTGCCAGCTGAAATTGTTTGACTTGTTCATGTCTTGCACCCACGATACAATGTCAAAATTCGACATTGTGATTTCGTCAAACATAGCTGCGCTGTGAAAATGCTCAGGGTCAAATATTGGCATGGAGTTCTGTTCAGGCAAAGTCGAAGATCCCTGTGAATAATGATCAGAAAGACCTCCGAGTTGCGTATCTCTGTAGGGGAAGTTTGGAGATATTTGGCTGGGCAGCTGGACAGTGTGCTCGGACGTGTGAAGCTGGTGTGATAATGGTTGCATTTTGATGTAACAAGGCTTCAAGATCTGCAGAGCTGATGCTGCCAAGGAAAATCTTTCTCGAGCTAGTTCAAGACGATACATAGCCTTCTCAATCGCATAGAAAGTCCGCAGTATTTTGGCGGGGTCTGACGGTGGGTGTTCGACAGTTGTGACAGAGAGGAAAATAGCGGCATCGACGGTGTATACACAAAGGGCGTATATACTATAGTATTGCGTGGCCATTAGATCGAGCAGCCGTTCCTGTGCATCCAATATAGATAGTGCTGCTTCAATTGCAGCATCACGACTAGTCGCTCGTGTTTTGGCGTGGGGCTTGCGAAGAGCCATCAGAAATGAATACGCCGCAGTTGCTATTTGCTGACGCTGTTTCGGAAATTGAGGATGACCTGAATCCCAGGATATATCCGGGCTCACTGGCCTGTGTACCGGAGGCAGGCCGCTAATCAAGGACAAAACGCGGTCATGGAGGATAGTTATTAGCTCATAATCCTCGAGATGGCGCTTTTGAGCCCCGAGCGACATAGCTTCATGGATCTGTCGACAGATGACATACTGAAAGAGATGGGGAGTGAAAGATGAGGGACTTTCATGGGCGGATAGGGCCATTTGTACTGTTCTCGACGAATCTCCCAGTATATCACAGTCCAACGGCGGCACGACTGTACAGCCACTGCTATTAATTGCTCGAGGCCGGCCTAAACTGAATGCCATGTGACTAGTTTTATCAGTAAAAGTGGCAAATATGTCGCGTGTTTCAGAAGCGTCTAACCTGTCCCAGGAAAACAATTTGATCCATAGCCTTCGTTTATATTCGTCATACCACAGCTCACTTAAAGTTTCTTGTAGTGAGTAGTGTGCTTTCTGAACCACCTCAGACTGTTGATGGAGCCCAAGTTCTGTTCAAAATGAGTAACGTTCATGACGCGATGGTTGAGGACGCTCACCTGATAGCACTGTCCAATACGTGCCACGCCTCTCTCCCACGACTGGCGTTCTTCAGCCACAATGCCCTCATCAGGTCATTTTGCACGGTAGTTATTGCTGGTTCCTCCTTTCCCACAATATGTATGATTTCCATGCTCCTCGTAGAGAAATCACTGGAAAGGCGATCACGTCCAGTGAACCCAATCAACTGTAAAGCCTGCAGACATGGCATAATTGGGTGAATGAACTGTAAAGCAACGGCAAGGACCTGAAGCAACAATGCGGGAAAGTGAAGAAGGTCGTTTGACAGTCCTTCGAGTTGCCCAGTGGAATTCCGGTGTCATAGAAATTACACCAGGTACTGTAAAGCTTCTCAAATAAATATTTTTCCAGAAGGGCAAAATACCAATTGGCTTCCATGAAATAGATTTCGATGAGGTGTCGAGTAATAGACCGTGGAGGTATTTGCGCATAAAGATCGGAAAGATGCAGGCAATTCGGTAGTGAAAGAGGCGTGGTACGTGCAAGTACCAGGGCGCGACTTTCGGAATCGCCTCCCCCGAGCTGTTTCACCTGTTAGCTATACTTAGTTGAGGAAAAAGCGATTTCCAGACTAACTCCACACAATTCTGATACAGTGGTTTTTGAATGGCTTGATTGAGAATATCCAACCTGATTTTGCAACTGCTGGTTCGTTGGCAGTGTCGGAAATTGATTTTCATGTGGTGTTAATGGGCTCTGCGATGCCAATGGCTCTGTCTGGGGTGCCGATCTTTCATTAGGACTAGATATGAGAAATGTTAACTAACAGCATACATCGGCTATATGGGGCGAAATACGATGTCGATCTCTAGCACTCACCTTTCTAGATATCGAAATTTACATTCTTCTGGAACCCCTCTTCCAGTACATCTGTTACATGGTTTTTCACGACCGCACTGTGAGCAGGTTAGGAACCAAACGGCTCAAGAGTTGACCCAAAGTCCTAGGGTCGTTAAATTCCCCACCGGCGTTTCTTGGCTCCACAGCTGTGTCGAGTCGATCGACGTGTTGCCATTGGAGTACGTATGTGAAATCCAATCATTGTACGGTATATCTACCGACTATCATGAGAGCTGTCAGGAAACAATGTATTACATCTCGCAAGTGAATGAGAACTTATAGTGTAGATAGCGCGAAGATCACCGACATATTTCTCCATCGGATCTTTAGAAATTTCCTCCAACTCATAAAAACTTCTCAAAAATGTCCTTAGTTCAGATCATGCGTGCTGTACTATTTACTTGAGTAGCGGAATCCCATTTGAGATGTCCGTTGAAGACGTACCAGTTCTAACCATCGAAACCTCCACCGACGCCATTGTTCGCGTCACAGCTTCTGCCCTCAGCGGTAGTGATCTCCATATTTAACGCGGAACCAGAGTCCCCCTAGTCCCTCGGAGCCTATCTTTGTGGGCCACTAAGCAATAGGTGTGATTTCCGAAACCAGCTCTGGTGTCAACTTTTCAGCTCGTGATATCGGCGTCATACCAGACCGCATAGACGACAGCCACCTACTGCTTGAATCGGAAACCTACACTGCCCAACTTGGTTGCTGTCAAGGTACATTCAGCTTCATACCTCAGAAACCTAGTGGCTAATATATATATTCTGGATAGCTAAGTATGGGCGCGTGTCATTCGCCGATAACGATATGATTCTAGCTCTTAGTAGCTATACCTCTGATCCCATACTAGAATATTTTTCTTGTCTGATATCTTTCCAACTGCATGGCAGGCCTTCAACTACGCAGACTACGAGCCTAGTGACACTTTTGCTATTTTTGGGGCTGGTCCTGTTGAACTACTCTCTGCCTACTCTATCATGCTTCGTGGGACTTCCCGCGTGTGCTCGGTTGACAATGTTCCCGCGCAGCTTACCTTCGCGGCCTCCATTAGTGCTATACCGATCACCTTGAATGAAATAGACCCAGTGCAACAAATTATGTCCTCGGATTCTGGCCGAGTGAGACGCAGTGTGGAATGCGTCGGATACAAAACATTGAATGCATCCCTATCACCAAAGAGTGATATCGTTCTGCGTAACATGATTGAGGTTACGTCGCTCAGTGGTGGTTTAGGAGTTGCTGGTGTTTATCCTTTGGATGGAAAGCTGCTTATTAAGATGATTTTTAACTGCAGACCTCTTATTGAGATGTTTCAATGTGTTCGTATAATTATCTGTAATTAGGAAACTAGCTCACTAAATTTTCTTAGACATTGTTGATTCTGGGTCGTCGCGCTATATTTGGAATGCGACAAAGAGCGCTACATCCCATTATAACGCCCTAAATTTATCATGGCTTGTAGCTTTGGTACAGTTTACGAACCTTTATTTATTCCGAGGCGGATTTATATAGAAACGTCTTATCAATATGAATGATGCGGTAGGTTGCTTTGAGAGCCGACTAACTCTGCTCGTTTAAACATCGGCCAAGTGCGTTTTTTTAAGTTCAAAGCTAATTCCTCAGACTTTAATCGACCAAATTTTGTTTGTTTTAGTGAAGAAAATACAACTTGACCTTAAGAATCAAGATGATATTCCTGAGGGGATCCAGATGTAGTTGTATGCATAGGAGCAGTAACGACTTGAACGACGGCGGAGAAATTCTAAAGACCCAACGGCTGAATCTCCTTGGCCCCCAATCGATGTCCATCTTCTGCCTAATTAGTCTCCTCCGTCGTCCTGTAGTTTACACAGACAATTACCTCATGCCCCACCGCCAAGATAATGGTCAAACGGCCTAGATCAGATTAGGCTAGATTATAGATCAGCCTGCTCGTAGAATGGGATTGTAAACCTTTTGACAAGACAGATAGCCGTCTTACAATGACCGGGTAGCCCATTTGGGTAGTCCACTTGGGTAGCCCATTGGTCATGCATGGTAAGACGGCTACGCCCGAGGGCGTCCCGCTTGCTGTGGTCAATCTCCCAATCTCCCAACCGATCTCGTGTAATTGCAGCCAACCACATCGACTTTAACACCACCACGAACACCCACGCACAGAATGTCTCCAGAATTACCTTTTCTGATTTCTATGCTACAGCAATGTTTGAATTTGGCTTCCATAATTTACGTAGAGAGACTATTTCCAGTCTCACCGCCAAAAAATGGTTTAAATCGGCTAAATCCAGCTAGGCTGAAGCTGCTCCTTGCTTTGAACAGTTTTCGCGTATGTTACGGAACATCGGGCGCAATACAGATCCACAATTTACTCATTTATATTAAAGGAAATTTGATAGGCACTCATGCGGTACATACGGATTGTTTCTTCGAGCACTATTTGTTTGCATAAACCAGCTTGATGTAGCCATCGTATTACAGAAAGAGGGGGGGAAAGAGAGATCTCAGAGATACATGAATACACAAGCTGAGACTTGTGGCGTTTCTCCCTTCAATTCAGCGAATCCCGCCTCTTTGTTTCCTTCCAAGAATACTGGGATGAAGATAGTATGCTTTGAAGCCAAATGTACCGTATCTAGTCTTTGAAAAACGCATTGATATCGAATCCTTTGGCCACACCCACGATTCCCTTGCCACCAGTTGTGGCTTTAACATTGTGAATCCGCTGATAAACTTCTCCTTCGCTATCCTCGAAACCTATACGTCCAACGAGCACCTTCCCGTTTTCGCTCATTTCAACGTCAGTGATGTTTTGTGCTGAGCGAGCCTGCTGAGCCTGCCTCAGCAGATCTTCCATGAGTCCCTGAGAGGCATCCAGAGTCGCACGTTGATACTTGAGTTGCTCGAGCAGTAGAGTGCGCTCCTGGCTGTCTGAAAAGGATGCTTGTGCAGAGTCATATTGATCCCTCTGCACCGCCGCGCTTTGCTCCTTGATGCTGACTATTTGTTGGGCAATTTCAGTTTCTCTGACTTGGAAGTCTCTTCGCATCGCGTCAGTAGTGGAGCCCGGGGCTACATTTGACATCCTTTTCGAAGTTGTTAGCCTATCTTGCTCATCAATCATGTTTAGGCGTATATGAAAACACCTACAAAGTTGCGATGCCGACTGCTAAATTAACGTTTTGTTTAGAGCGTTCGAGCTGTTCACGCAAACTCTTAACGGAACTTCGACCGATCACGCCGTATCCTACACGATCTCGCCAGTGCAATGCAGCACCATCATCCGAATTCTTGGTCCAGCTCACCAGCTTGACCCGAAACTTATCGCAGGCATTTTGGCACAGCGTATTGGTTCTCTGCAACATATCCCTTGAAGTGGGAGGGAGGTGTTCATTTGCTTTCTCCAAAACCAACAGAACTTGCTCCGTGGCCATTAGCTCATCATTGAGATCAGCTATCTCGATCGGTGCATTTTTGATAGCATTGATAATCTGGATCAGGTGGTGGATACTGCGAGCGACCGTATCAGCAATGCCCACAGCACCAGCAACTGCATCAAGTGATGCCATTTGTACAGTATGTATAGCACTGCAAAGCCGCAAAACTTTTGGTATAAATAAGAACGCAAGGTTCGGGCGCTTGGTTTTTCGTATATGGAGTTCGGTTCTCGTCAGACGTTTCTGAACAGAAACTGGGTTGTTTCGTGAAAGAGAAGAAAACTGGCCAGATATTATACTGGATGCAGGGCACTAGCATCTAATGCTAACTAGATTTGAGTTCCGCTTGTGGCTGCTAGTAGCCGAAAAGCCCTGTCCTGTCAGCAACTTGATTTACAAATATGTGCAGTGGGCTTACTCGATCGACCTGATATTAATCCTACCTCACCCGGGCAAAGCACTCCTAATAGCATCAAACTAGCCCCCAATTTATTGACGTCCAATTGGAAGGCAACCCGTTCAAGCTAATGCAGCTAATGCAGCTAATGTGATAACGAAACACGACATGCACTAATTTGTAGAGCGCGCGTTACGCCGCGAAATATTTCTTGGCACAAGAGCTAATAATAGGACAGCTAATATAGATATATCGGCTTGAGCCGAGGCGAGGGAAGACGCAAGGCAGCGCTTGAGAATGTCGCTGAGGCTCCTGCATATTCACAATCCCTTGGTAAATAGCCACCTCAGCTACACATTCGTACCTTCGCTTTTTCTGGAAGAGTACAACTTGTTCATCTCAGCCTTTTTGGATTTACTATGTCTGGCTATCAGAATACGATATCCACGCCAGGAGTTACCATTATCCAAAATATTTCTGATGTAAGCGCAGAATCAGGTGGTAAATCGTTCGCAGGCTATGCGGATAACAGTATCCACCACGTACATCACGGTGATACTTACTACAACCAATATCCTGGTAGGTTGTTGGAAAGAAAATTGAAAATTAACCGTCGCATTAACCGTGGAAACCTTAGAGCTACCGGAAACTCCACCAGCCCCTCTATTGCACATCCCCTTCCCTCGCGATGCAGACTTCGTTGAGCGTGGAACGCTGCTCGATCGGATACATGAAAAAGCCTCTGCACCATGCGCTCGGATAGCGTTGGTTGGTATCGGTGGTGTCGGGTAAGTGGAGATGGCCAGTATATTGTTCTTTATTAATGACCAAAAAGGAAATCCCAACTTGCGATTGAATACTGTTACCGAATCCGAGACCAATCGCCGAAGACATGGGTCTTATGGATCCACGCAGGCAGTGCCGCACGTTTCTTGCAGAGTTGCGGGGAGATTGCCGACATAGTCAAAATCCCTGGGCGGAATCATCCCAAAGCAAATATTCTCCAACTCATTCACAACTGGCTTAAAGATGAGAAAACGGGGAAATGGGTAATCATTCTAGATAATGTGGATGATAGTCGTTTCCTACGGGATGTTCCGGCGGTTGGCCAGGGCTCAGGAGAGAGTGGTCAGAATGGCATGACGCCAGGGCGGCCACTCTTGACATACTTCCCGATAACCTGCAACGGATCAGTCGTTATTACATCCCGAACCAGAGACGCAGTTTGCAGAATCGTGAAACATGATAATACAATTGCGATAGAACCGATGGACCTGTCAGACGCAACGATGCTCCTCGAAAAGAAGCTAGGAGCGCAGGCAGAGGAGGAAATATTGCAACTTGTCAACGTACTCGAATCAATGCCACTTGCGATTGCACAAGCAGCGGCCTATATTAGGGAAAGGGGGCCACGCATGTCCGTGCTGCAGTATCTCAAAGAATTCCAGGAGAGCGACTACAAGAAAACAAATCTTCTGGAATATGACAAGGAATACCTGAACCGGGATTGGCAAGCGAAAAACGCCATTCTTGTAACTTGGCAAATTTCATTCGATCATATCCAGCGAACGAGGCCGTCAGCTGCTGACCTCATATCGCATATGAGCTTTTTTGACCGACAAGGCATTCCTGAATCTTTGCTACGATCTAGCACAGATCGTGGAGATGACCATGGAAATCCCACGACAGAAACCGTGAATGGCAAATTCAATAAAAAACGGGACAGCGCGATTGAACTTAGCGTGGACGATGATTTTGAAAACGATATATTGACACTTAGAAACTACTCGTTCATATCGGTCGGCGTGGATAACACGACCTTTGGAATGCATCGCCTGGTACAATTAGCGACGCGAAATTGGCTTGAAGCCCACGAGCAACTTGAGAAATGGAAAACGCATTTTATTGAAATACTTTCCAGCAAGTTCCCAACGGAAAAATACGAGAATTGGTCAGTGTGCGAATTGTACTTCTCCCATGTACAATCTGCTGTCATACACCGGCCGAAAAATGAAGATAGACCATTGCAGAAGTGGGCTGAGCTATTGCATAAAGCATCGCGGTATGCGCTCAAAAGGAACAACCTCGTCGAAAGCGAAAAGATGGCCACAATGGCTATGAAGACAAGAACGAAAATGTTTGGTTCAGAGGACCATGAGACGCTGGATAGTATTGAAACAGTAGCGTTGTCACATGGGCTTAGAGGCCAATGGATTGAGGCGGAAAGGCTCCACGCACAAGTCATGGAGACCCGGAAGCGAGTTCTAGGACGACTGAATCCCTCTACTATGGACAGCATTATCAACCTAGCTACAACATACTCAAACTGGGGACAATGGGATAAAACCGAAAATCTCAGGTCACAGTTAATGGAGATCATCACGCGGCTAGGACCAGAAAATCCTAACACTCTGGTTTGCAAGGCCATTGTAGCATCAACCTATCGGAATCAGGGACGATGGAAGGAAGCCGAAGAGCTCGAGGTGCAGGTGATGCAGATCCGCGAGCAAGTGCTAGGGCCAGAACATCTCGACACTCTGACCAGCATAAGCAACCTGGCATCCACCTACCAATATCAAGGGCGATGGAAGGAAGCCGACAATCTCTGGTCGCAGGTGATGCAGATCCGTGAGCAGATGCTAGGGCCAGAGCATCCTGACACTCTGACTAGCATAAGCAACCTGGCATCAGCCTACCGGCGCCAGGGACGATTGAAGGAAGCCGAAGAGCTCGAGATGCAGGTGATGCAGGTCCGCAAGCGGGTGCTAGGGTCAGAGCATCCTGACACTCTGACTAGTATAAGCAACCTAGCATCGACCTACTGGAGTCAGGGACGACTGAAAGAAGCCGAAGAGCTCGAGGTGCAGGTGATACAGATCCGTAAGCAGGTGCTGGGGCCAGAGAATCCTATCACTCTGACTAGTATAAGCCACCTAGCATCGACCTACTGGAAACAGGGACGATGGAAGGAAGCCGAAGATCTTGAGGTGCAGGTGGTACAGATCAGTAAGAAGGTGCTAGGTCCAGAGCATCCTGACACTCTGACCAGTATAGGCAACCTAGCATCGAGCTACCAGCGTCAGGGACGATGGAAGGAAGCCGAAGAGCTCGAGGTGCAGGTGGTGCAGATCAGCAAGAAGGTCTTAGGGCCAGAGCATCCTAACACTCTGGCCAGCATAGGCAACCTAGCATCGACCTACTGGAACCAGGGACGATGGAAGGAAGCCGAAGAGCTCGAGATGCAGGTGATGCAGATCCGCAAGCGGGTGCTAGGGTCAGAGCATCCTGACACTCTGACCAGCATAAGCAACCTAGCGACCTACCGGCGTCAGGGACAGGGACGATGGAAAGAGGCGGGAGAGCTCGAGATGCAGGTGATGCAGATCCGTGAGCAGGTGCTAGGGTCAGAGCATCCTGACACTCTGGCTAGCATAGGCAACCTAGCATCGACCTACTGGAATCAGGGACGATGGAAGGAAGCCGAAGATCTCGAGATACAGGTGGTGCATATCAGCAAGCAGGTGCTAGGGCCAGAGCATCCTGACACTTTGACCAGTATAAGCAACCTAGCATCGACCTACTGGAATCGGGGACGATGGAAGGAAGCCGAAGAGCTCGAGGCGCCGGTGATGCAGATCCGCAAGCGGGTACTAGGGCCAGAGCATCCTGACACTCTGACCAGCATAAGCCACCTAGCAACCTACCTGCGTCAGGGACAGGGACGATGGAAAGAAGCGGAAGAGCTCGAGGTGCAGGTGATGCAGATCCGCAAGCGGGTGCTAGGGTCAGAGCATCCCGACACTCTGACCAGCATGAGCAACCTAGCAATTACCTACAAATATCAGGGGCGATGGAAGGAAGCCGAAGAGCTCGAGGCGCAGGTGATGCAGATCCGCAAGCAGCGGCTAGGGCCAGAGCATCCCGACACTCTATCTTCCATGGAGAGGCTAGCAATGGTCCACTGGAAACAGGGACGATTGAAGGAAGCGGAAGAACTACAGGTGCAGGTGGCTAAGACCCGCAAGCAGGTGCTCGGACCAAAGAATCTCGACACTTTAATTGCCATGGGTAATCTTACCCTTATATGGATGTCATCTGGTAAATATCAAGATGCCTTGTTATTAATGGCGGAATTTGTCCGACCTTGTAACATGGATAAGGCCCTGGTCGCACATATTCCTTGGAGAAGCATCATGATCACACGTATCCTGTGGAGAAGCATTATATGGTGCCTTCTCTTCCTTCTGTTAGGGGTTTTCTTATACAAGGTATGAGAAGAGCATATCTCACTGGGTGTTACGAGCCGACGTGCGAACACTGACGCATGATCCGTGTAAAGCATCATCTGGTTTGAGTTTCGCTGGTGTTTTTGGCCCGCTCCTGTGCACCATATAATAGATCAAAGCCTCAAACCTTCGGATAACAGGAAAGGTCATGCTCGATCCCATTATCATTTGGCGGTTGAATTTGTAAAACCTATTTCTCAACAGAGAGGGGCAAAACAGCATTTCAGCAACTAGGTCGCATCATAATATCAATCTTTTCACAGAGTGTACGAAGGTATAAGTTGATTAGAAAATAGCTTAGACCTTAGACTGTGCATATTTTCTCCTCTTCTCCTTCCATCCCTCTTAATCATAAGGAATATACGTCGATCTCTATCGTGGAAGCATCGACTTAAATCATCCGCACAGCCACAACGTGGTCGCATATCTTAGGCATATAATGCTATTGAGTCTAGGTGGATAGTCTCTCGGCCAGGCACTTTGGGAAATGAATCAAGATTACTTAATGGCTAATGTGGAGGAGTCGCTCGCGGGGAAACATTGTCTAGGACCACGCCGAGAGGAAACTCCTGAGGTTGATCCATATTGAAACGTTTTCGATCGAGATTCAGATACACCTTGGAGAAGATGGAGAGTCTTTACTTCCTGGATCATATGATTGGGCAGAATAAGGGGGCAAATCTCATAGATCAATGGATTAAGCCGCCGCAGGACCCTAACAAACTTGGCTCATAAAGTAGGTACGTCCCTGCAGCACAAAGATGCTATGGAACCATGTCTCATGTGTAAACGCTTCAACGCTGAACAAAAATCTTAATGCATTATATCTATGTAGTTATCTCGTCTCTCATGCAATGTGTGAAAATAATTAATCATATCAAAATGTCCCAAAAGAATCTACGAATGCTTGGAAGCATCATAGTAAACGTCAAGCAGACAACCCGCAGACCAGCACTGAGTAGGCGACTATATATCATTAATATCAAGCAGAAAGGAAAAGAAAAACAAGAAAAACATACCGAGTCATTGCAATGCTCTCCGTTCTTGTTAGACAGCTCGGTCAAGCCCTTCCAAGGACTCTCCCTAAGAGCCTTCTTACAACCATCAAGACGTCTCGTAACCTGCTGGAAACATTCAGTGCGCTCTTCGGGCGTCTTACGACGCAGGAGATCGAAATGCAGCAGTGCACGGAGGAAGTAGCCGCGTTGCCAGACCCACTCCGGACCCTGGTGGTAGTTGCGGCCCTTGGCGGTTGCGAAGTCATCCGAGTCGTCCGAGTTGATATAGTAGGGACGGTAGTTAAGGTCGGATGGGTCGAGTGTTGCCATGCCGACGGGTCCCACGAGTGCAGAGTCGGCAATTGACAGAGCAACCAGAGCCTTGGCGGGGGTGAAGAGCTCTGGGGCGACGGTCATCGCGATGGGGAAATTGGAGCGCAACTGGTAGTCTTCATAAGGCTTGCCGGACTTGTACAAGTCCTTGTAGATGCCGCGGCGGTTGATGATCTTCGCGTCCACGTCGTACTGGCCATCTTCACTGGGGTCGAGTGGGATGAAGTAGCAACGCTCGAAGTTGTCTTTGATCTTGCCGGCCCACTCAGCGAAGGTAATCTTCTTGCCTTCGCCAATTTCCACGCCTTCATGGGGGTATGCCTTGGATTCGTGGAGACGAGCTACCCATTTTAAAGCGCTGTAAGCGAGACCGGTAATCTCGATAGCGGCACCGTCGCGCGGAGTTCCGGGAACACCCTTATTTCCAGCCTTGGCGCTCTCTCCCATCTTGTCTTGCCAGGTACCGCAGTTATCCTGGTTACCGCCGAAAATGAGACCGGTTTCCCAGTCGACCTTGACATCGATCTGGAAACCTCCGTCCTTCATTTGGCAATCAAGGTCAGGACCAGCGTTGTATTCTCTGAATGACAGGCCAGAAGCATGTCTTTGGAACACTTCCTGGACACATTCGAGGAGAGTAGGAGACTCGGAGTAGGCGCGAGGATCGTCGAAGGGGAACCAAGTATCGTCATAGGGCAAGAATCTTCTGGGGACCTTCTCTTGCAAAATTTCGATGCCGTTGGGCGCCATTTCAACAAAGTCCTGGATAGTTTGCATGAAGAACCAGACGGAGTCGCGAGAATTGTATCTTGGCAGCTTACCGCTGCTCAGCAAGTTCGGGATCATACCATGCTTCAGCACACTAGCAAAGGCAATAATATGTTCCTTGGCATCGTCGAAACGCTGTGTGCAAAGGAAAAGACCACGGATAGAGATAAAAACATCCCGACCCCAGCATCTGGACCAATCAACCGAGAAATGAGGCAGTCCAGCCCCAAGACTAGGAACCATCTTGGTAGGCCACAAAGAAGCAGACTTCACGTAGCCACACAATTGAACACTGACCATAGCCAGCTGGTGAATGAACTCCTGGCCGTGGCGCACATTATCTCCGAGCAGATGAATTCCTCTCTTCCAAGCAGCATTGTATGCGACCTGCACGATGATTGCGAAGTATCTCGGGAAAAGGAAGTTGGGCAGATTGCGAACGGCGTCGAACTTCTCTCGCAGCCATGCGGCAGGCTTTTTCAACTTCACGTAGCTTTCGTTAGCTGCCGCCTTCTCCATGCGCCCAATGATGTAGTCCAAAGCCCATTGTCCCTCACGCAGGTGATCGCAGAGGGGATGGCCGAGCTGATTGTACTTGATGACATCCTCAAGGACACTCCACCAGCCCTGAAGGCCAGCGTAGACCATGGGTCCCAGCTTGGGAATGGTGTAGATGCCATCCTGACCATCGCTGGCGTCTCTCTCCTCGGCTTCACAGCGGTAAAGCACAAAGTTGAGATCAACCAAGCTGAGCTCGGCAAAAGCCTCGTCCGCGCCATTGGCGAGGTTGTTCTCGAAGCCATTTGCGTGGTCGGCGCCGGGGATCCAGGTCTCAAAGAGAGCAATGGATCCAGGGACAAGAGTGTCAAGAACAGAAATGATGACTTCCTTATCGGTTTGCTCAACCTTGGTGCTATCAATATCGCGGGTGCGGCTGGGAAGACCTTTCAAGTACTTATCATCGCCCAGGATCTTGGCCTTTGTGTCATCGTCAGCCTCAACCTCGAGCTGCCAGGATCCAATGTGCTTGGCATTGGTACCCGCGATGTGGGTGGCATCCAAAATAGCACCGCTCTCGTTTCCTGGGAAAGCAGTGTGTGCGACCAAAAAGATACCCTTCCTGGTCTTGGGATGGACCCTGTGCACAGTGATGTATTCACCATCGTGATGAATATGAGTTTCATCGTATCCTTCAACTCCCATCATGGTGTGGAGCTGGTTGAGAAGCTTCTTAACACCACCGATGCCGCCTTCGCAAGACCCAACAGCCAGTGTTTCAGAGTCTGAGAACTGAGAAGCATATTGGCGGGTTTCGTGTACGAGATCGATGAGCTTGGGATATACCTCATCGTAACCCATCACACTACCCGTAGCTGATGCGCACATGGCCACAAGGGCAGCGTTAGGAAGGGTGTCTCGGGCATCGCGCTTCTGCGCAGGCACTTCATTATCGTGGGTACAGTCCATGAAGAGCGCAGGAACCGGGCATGGGCGAATATGAGTGATTTTCTCATCGCTCTTGCCAGATCTAGCAGATGCAATAGCATGGCTGCTACCAGCGGAAGGCAGGTCCATCTCAAAGCTACCGATTGGCTGGCCACCATGACGGTGAACAAGACGACTGAGCTCCTCCGTGCTCCACGCCTGCATGGCTTCGCGAATGAGGGCATTGATACCCAAGCGCTTGACGAAGATATAGTCGGCCTCCTCAGAGCCAGTAAACAGCTCGGCAAACACAGTCAGATCAGGTCTGACTTTTCGGGCTTCATCCAGCAAGTATTCTGCTACAACCAGGGGTGTTGAATGGCAATTGTCGATTCTGAATCCATTGAAGTACTTGGCCATGAGGCGAGTATAACGGGTCATGAAGTCCCAGAGGAAAGGACTGTCCTCGGGCGAAGATCCGTATCGCAGTTTGACACAGTCACCCCAAACGATCACTTCGCGGCGCAGGTAGGCCTTTGAATCGGGGCCGGCATTGTCACGCATAGCATCGGCGTTCCAGATCCAGCCATTATTAACCAAAGCCAAGGCCTTGGGGTCGTGCTTCTTTGTAATTTCGTTCAGAGGAAGGCGGGTGAAGTAAGTTTCGATCAAAGGGTTCTCCTTTGTAACAGCGCCCATTTTAGGACCGTGCTCTTCAATTCTGAGATACTTGATGCGGTTGAATAATTGATCCATGATTGCATTAACGTCAGCATTGTGTTCACTGTAGAAGGACAGATTGGCTTCATCAAGTAGCTTGGTCAAGAACTCCTCGGCCTCGGTTAGGTTGGTTTTGTCTTGGTTGTAAGCACCGAAGATGATATTCAAGGCAACAGCACCAAATTTGGGATCTACAGCTCGGCCAAAGCGTCCAAGGACTTGCTTGGCGGATGGAATACCAAGCTCATGAACAATGTTGGCCTGCTGGGCAAGTGACCATCCCTTGAACTGTTGCATATCATCCCGCCTAATGAGCTCGGGATCAACGTCTTCATTGATCCATGCGTCTAGGATCTTCTTGACGTCGCTCTTTACATCGAGGACGTAAAATTCCCAAAGACGAATTCCATCGATAACTTGCTTGCGTGCTGCGTTCATAACAGTCACCAAGTCGGCCTCGGTTTTGAACTCTGTTGGGAGACCTTGATCTTCAAGGCCTTCACCGAATTCCAAAAGCGCAGTGTCCAGCTCGAGAGCTGCTTCCAGCCAGGGAGCAGTCTCCACACTGTAACCAGACTCGGGGTGCTCTTCCAGCCACTTGCTGTTGTTAGCTGTGTGGTTCCAGACCACATCAGTCAAAGTGAGAAGGCCATATTCCTTCTCCATCCTCGCGACCAAAGAAGTGACATCATCCTCTCCATTGGGGAAGAAGGCGCTGTCGAATGCCAATTGATCATAAATACTGTATGGGGAGTTCGACGCGCCACGCTGCATCAGAGGGGTAAAGTGAACCATGTTGTAGTTCCGCTGACTGATGCCACGAAGGTGTTTATTCCAGTCTGTGGGGTATTGACCCATAAACTTAGAGATGACCGAGAAGACAGATAGCGCATTGAGCGGTAAGTCCTTTCCTTGCAGCGTGAGTCTCGGCGACACATCGATGTAGTGTACAGGTGTCTGGGTAGGCTCCGGGGTAGGCACATCCTCCACCGAGAACTCCGGCAGGGGAGAGAACGTTGTATAGAAAGCGAACGATCCCGCAAATAACACAGGGATGTCAATCTGAATGTTCTCGTTGAAATTGGGCCGCAACCTACATTTGCTTAGTATTCGCGCATCTCGTTACAGACACAAAGAGCTGGAGGACCTACTTGAATTCCCGGAATGCATGGCGCTCAAAAGGCTTGCCCTCTTCAGGGATATTCACCCAGAGGCTACCCTGGCGGCAGATGGAGCTCGTTCCCTCGATGATGAACCGGAGAACATATCCACCCTTGGGCGGAGGAGCGAGGTAAATGAAGCCCCCGGGAACATCAGGAGCTCCGTCATCCTTCAATGGAAGCAGGTAAACCTGGCGAGAGGAGCTCATTGCGACTGATCGACAATGATTCCCGGAAGGATCTAGATCAATGGTACGTGAGAGTACAGGAGAATCTGGAACGATTCACCTTACTTTCACAGCAATAGTGAATGGAATTGAAAGTTTTAGAAATTATTTGAAGAAGAGAAATGGAAAAAAAATCAGGGAAGAAAAGTTGGGCCAGAGAGGACCCAGCGTTCCCCTCATCTCGTTCCTGGAGAAAGCCCAGACCGCGGGACAAATGACATCATGCATATGCCTTGGTATTTTTGTTCCTTGTACTTTGTACCTAGATTAGGTTGATATGTAGGGTAAATATAGTAAACTTGTACAAATATACAGATTTAGAAGCTCAAGGATAGAAGGTATCGTTTAAATATGTGGGTAGACTTTGCTAAAAAAATCGGTTGATAAACAGCAGAGCTGTCATGAGAGATCTATATTTACCCACATCCAAGCCTAAATCGGAATTGTAGCAATGACCTAGGTTTTTCCACTCCGATTTTCACGGAGGATATTCTATTTATAACAAGATACTCATCAGTGGCAAACATAGAGAAGAAGACAGAATAAAATACAATATAGAGAAAAAGGGATGAAACCGAACCACGGTTTGAGAGGTCGATATGGTCACTTCCAAGGTTGTGTTCCCGCAAAAAGTCATGTTTGGTCCCCTGCTAATCATCTTTGTTTTTCTACGGAGCATATTTTGTTGTTCTGAATTGCTAGGACGAAGGTTTACACATGATGATATAGAAAATAAATAAATAAATAATCACAATATCAAATGTCTAAAAATGCAGTACATGCAATCCATAAATACAGGTAGGTCATGAAAGTCTATACAAGCCATGTCTGATACCATCCCAGCCCAAATCATAATCGTGCAGCAGTGAACCGAGCGCCGTCATTTCCAGAACTTTGAGATGCAGTAGGTGAAGTGCGGGCCTGAGGGGGGCTGTAAGGAGAAAAACAATTTGTCTAATAAGCAACACAAACAATGAATGAAAGGTTGCAGGGACTTTTTACCGCTCAATGTATTGAGGAATCTCCTCGACCTTCATAGTTCCCTCCAAGATACCTGTGCAACTTTAGTTTAGATTTGAAAAGAGAAAAGATGTAAAATAGAAACTTACGGTAAACAGCAGTGAACAGAGGGAACTCGTCCTCCATGCCCTGGTTCTTCAAGAAGCTGTTGACCTCGTAGGCAGTCAGGGTACCCTGCAGCTTCTGGCCGTTGAGCTCTTGCTTCTCAATCTCCTCGATGGGAAGGTTGCGCTCAACGCTGTGCATGGCACAGCGGAAGTTACGACCACCGCTGGAAGAGGTGATCAAGTCGGCAACACCGGCACTCTCGTCGGTGAAAGTGCGGGTATCGATGGTAGCACTGAAGAAGGTATCTCCGAACTTGACCATCTCCATAAGGCCAACACGCATAATGGCAGCCTTGGCATTGTCACCCCAGCCCATGCCGACGACCCAACCGGCAGCCAGAGCAACGACGTTCTTGAGCGCGCCACTAATGGAGACACCGGCAACATCGCTAACGACACGCACGTGGAAGTAGGGGCGGTGGAAGACGGACTTCAGCACAGCGTGGTCAACGGGAGGGTAGGAAGAGGGCAGGGCCTGGAGCTTGACCTCTGAGATTTGACCGGAAGTGTCCTTGTGCTGGAACTCGACCAGGTTGGTCTGGGAAGCAGAGGGTGAGCGCTGAGGAGTGGGCGCCTTGGAGTCCATGTGTGGAGGGTCGTAGGCGACGCTGGTCTCAGACCACTTCTCGAGAGCGACCTCGTTGGCGATGTTGGCACCGGAAAGAGCACCACAATAGATACCGAGGATTCGACCGATGGTCTCGGAGAAGAGGTGAATACCGTCGGCATTGACATCAACACCCTTGATGCAGGAGATACCGCGAGCGTAAGGAAGAATCTTGCCCTTGATTTGCTCGCAGGTCTTAATAATGAACTGGTGGGGAAGGTTGAAAATGAGAAGTGTGCTGTCCTTGACCGCATCCTCCAGGGACGGGTTGGCGTGTAGGTTGACCGGCAACTGAATTCCTGGGAGGTACTTGGTGTTCTCGTGGACAGTGTTAATCACCTCAGTCAATTTTCGAGGGCCAGCATTTGAAGCGTCGTAGTTCTTTGATGTCTTAGGAATCTCGACATTCTCCTCGAACACCCACATCTCTACCTGCTTCTCAAAGAGGTCGGAATTGGCTGCCGCATTTTCGGCAACGATCTTAGCAATGGCGCAGCCCCTGTTGAAACGCGGCCCGTTAGCGCGCACTCAAGTCAGTTGGAATAAATAGCCCTTACCAGTTACCGGAGCCGACCACAGTGATCTTGTGCTTTTGTTGATAAGGACCGAGAGAACCCATGATGTGTGAAGAGGCAAATGATCTGCGGGAAAGAGATCTGGGGGAGACGGGTTTAAGAGTAAAACGAGAAGCCGACGGAGGCAATCGGGGTGAGCTAATCAAATGGGATGTATGGAACCGGAACAGTGACCGAGGTTGGGGAGCCTTATAGAGGTGAGGAAAGCAAACCCGATGTAAGTTGAGAGGTTTATCCATAAAAGGTCTCGTGCTGGGAACCCAACTAATTTTCAGCCGGATTATTTGTTTCTGATGTCACGGCCCTTTCTTTCTTTTTGAAAATCGATTAAATCACGCAGCTCCGGGATAACGTCACAGTGTTTTCGTTCGTCTGGCCTTGAGACTAGTTGATTCTAGTTCAACATATTTCAACCAAACAGCGTTGAGTTCCTGGACAAAATGGTGGGGAGAAGTGGAACCGGGCGGTGAAAGCGGTGAAGGCGGTGAATGTTTTGAGAATTCGGGACTTTCGCTTTTCCCGAAGCAATTTCGTTCTCCGCTGTAGATCTCACATGTTATTATGGTATGCATTCTTTTTACTTATCTTGTTCCACTTTCAGCCGGTTAATTATCGTTCTTTGATACCAGGCGCCCATCCGAAAAAACACAATGGCGAAAACTGCCTCCGGGAGAGGCGCGATAGCCAAACCAAATGTTTTCGGTGACGATTTCCGTACGACCAAGAGGGACAAGCGTCAGATCAAGCATGCTGCCCTCGTGTCAAAAATTGAGAAAAACACCCAAAAGACACCCAAGCGTCGACGTGCGTCAAAGAAACTCGTCGCCAACCTCGAATCCCTAGCCGATGCTCTCCCCGAGGCCGCCGAAGAAAATGATGCCGCCAGTCAAGCGAACGTGATCAAGCAAAAGACACTGCGACACAAGCCTGGTGCGTTGAAGCGCCGGGAAAAGTTGGAGAAAATGGAACGGGACCGATTCAACAAAAATTTGACTGAAATGTCCAACATCACGGCTCCTGCTGCCACTAGTGGCGAGACAAATACCGAGTCGAATGCGACGGCTAGTCGGTGGTCTGCGCTTCGTAACTTCATCTCCCAAACGATGGAACAACAGCCTGTGTTCAAGGAAAACAAATGAATGTAACCATCTTCATAATCAAACGACACAACCTAACAATGACCGAGCCTGCGATATGGCCACAGCGATGACTTCCACACGGACGTAGCTCGCAAACCGATTACGGCCAACGATTTCGAAAAACTTGCATGAGAATCCCTGGCTTCAAAAGCCGGATATAAGCGCATGCCATTCAAGCGATTGCAATCTATGAAAACACAACTCACAAGCATCTCGAGTGGAAGATCACAAAATATATACCCGGCAAGGCTTTGACTGGATCAAGCCTCGGAAAACAAAAGCATCTTTTGACACATCAATAATCAAACACCCATTCAAACCGAAATAGTTAAAAGACCTGCAACTGCCTTATATTACAAACCGGTCCCATTGTAGGGTCATATACCGGTGGCTATTTATCCATAATTTTCCCACCACTCATTTCAAACACAACCCCGCATCATCCCAGTCCTCACTACCCACCGCTCTCCGAGCAATGAACAGTCCCTTGGGGTCCCACTTCTGCTTGATTTTATACAAACGAGGATAATTGTCTCCCCAGAACGACCGTTGAAAACCTGGCTCATATGGATGCGCCTCATTGCCATAGGCACCCATCTTATGCTCGCCCTCCACCGAGCGAATTAGTGGAATTTCGATATCCGTCGCGTTCCTGATAACGGCATGCTGGTGCTCAATGGTGGCATTGGCGGGCCAGCCTCTCGCAATCACCAAGTGCGTAACGGTCTTTCTCCATGCCGGGTTGACGGCGCTGTCGACTTTTTCTCCGTTGGCTGCGACAGCTCCTCCTGCCACTACATGGCCGCGGAATGAGTCACCGGATTTATAGTTGAGGGCACTCCATGCTTTGACTAGTCGACTCGGTCCGTCTTTAGATGTCAACAGCTCCTTGGAATAGAGACGGGACATGGGTATGCCGACGCTACCTGTCGAGTCGCCTCCTGATCCTCCCCATTTGTTTTGAAGAATTGAGCTTACGGATGGCATAGGCACCGAAGTGTACTCGAGCTTTACACCAGGGAGCTTCTGCAATTTTCTGTGCAAAGGTGCAAAGAGCTTGTCGATGGCGGTTGTGTTCGAGTGCTCTGGGAAGAAAAGAAGGGAGGTCATGGCGGAGACTTCTGCTGTAGCATTGACTGGCAGAATTGGGTATCCAAAATAATAGCCGGAGCCACCAGCGTCGTTCAGTCCCGGCAGCTCTCCATGGTATTCACTCACTGCATTCCAGAACTGGAAATCGCCGACAGCCGTCGTGATATTCATATTGACGACTACCACTGGGACCTCTGGGAGTGTTCGAACAGTCACATTGACCACAACACCGAAGGTTCCGCCGCCGCCGCCTCTTAAGGCCCAGAACAGGTCACTGTTCTGGTATCCATTAGCAACAACAAGTTTGCCCTGGATTGTCATTAAGTTAGCCGTGTGTCAGCCTTCGTTTGTGCAACTCACTTACATCTGCTGTCACAACCTGAAACTCAAGCGCATTATCAGACGCCAGCCCTCCCCGAGCACCGAAAGGCGAATGCCCCCCGGCTTGAATATACCCTCCCGCAGCACCAACAGTATGCGACGCACCTGCCTGTACAGTCCTTTTCTTCTCCCCAGCAGCCTTATAAAGTTCAGATAAGTGAACACCAGCGGCCATGGTAACTGCATGGCCCTCGCCCTTTCCGCCAGGCGCACCAGCCGGCACGAAATTATCAACGAATGTAATATCTTTCATCCCATTTGTAAAAATCTGCAAAGACTCCGGCGCCGTCGAGCGGCCCATGTAATCATGGCCAGAGTTCCGAATCGCAAGACGAAGGTCATATGTCCGAGCAAAATCCACAGCTTTCTGAATATGCGAAGCAGTCTGTACCTTCGCAGAATACAACGAGATCCGACCCTGTCCACATGTCGTGCTCTCGTCCGATTCGATATAACAGCTTTGATGATGCTCAGGCCAAGCCTCCCAGTTCTCCCATTGCACAGCGCCGGGCTGTGCAGCTCGCCAGTATGAATCGGTCCATCGCTCTTTGACGGTTTTGCAGGCTGCTTCGTCGAACTCGGCTTCGTGGCAGACTGAGGCGACGGGTCGTGTTGCTACTAGATTCCCTTGGATGGTGCTGTTGAGGCTAGACCATTGTTCATTGGTTGGCCAGCAGGCTTCGTGTGGTCGGCATCGGCAGTGGCTTTTCTCGGGTGCTGCGAGGGCAATGCTTGCGAATAGCGATATCAAAGATAGACCTACCATGCCGCGTAGGATTGCTGATAAAGGATTGAGAGCTACGATGTAATATTGGCCACGCAGAAAGGGATTACCCCTTGCTTTATGTTATGAAATTTGTTAATTTTATTTTCGCTTTGCGTGGAACATGGCTCAGGTGGGTGATTCAATAGTTTCCCATATTTGGGTAGGATTTCTTCTTAATGCGACTCCGTAGAGGTGCATATTATGGAGAACAATCACAATAGTTCGGGGATTGGACCAATTGGCTTATACTACGGGCTTTGAAAAGGGTCTGTGATCTGCAGAAATGCATTGCAACGTACGTAGACAGAGATAATCCCCATTCGATAAGCTTCGATTCATGGACACGATGCGGTGAAGGGCAATTGACCTGACTTATTCACCGACATCAGTTCATCAGTTCGCCAGTTGACCAGCATGTCGGCATTCGGCCCAATTACTCATCAGATAAGATCACCTGCGGGGAAAGCTATCCGGTATCTGATCATTACTCCTCTTTGGATTGCTACTTCTACTTCGTACTTCATATTTTGTTCTTAGCTACGTCTATCTGATATTTTTGCGATCTCTGGGGCAATGCTGTGGCGACCCTTACGTCGACTGCCGGCCGCAGTGGCCCATCATGGGGCTATCCGATGTCGGCTTCCCCAGTCGCCCAGGTTGACACGCCAACTGTCCAGCTCAACTACATTTCCGACATGGTCACAATTCAACCGGTCCGACTTTACCAGTCAGCCTTTTAGCGGCAGCTATGAGGCTGGACTCCCCACTGCCGGGCCACTGGCATCTACACCAGCCTTTGGAGCCCCGCGCATTACACCCAAGGTGCTAAAGCAGTACCTGGATCAATATGTCGTCGGCCAAGATCGCGCGAAGAAAGTGCTCAGCGTAGCTGTTTACAACCATTATCAGCGCGTGCAGGAGGTCGTGCGCCGCGAAGATGAGGTGACCGAAGCTAATATTAAGCGCCAGCGAAGGGAAGCACTCGAAACTCATTCCTTAGACGGTATGGTATTTGTGCATCCTGCGATGACGTCGGTCATTTGTTAATATGCTAAATGCGACAGATGACTTCCCAAGTCCCCAGAAGACTGCCGCTATACCGCAAACTCCCAAATTCCGCACAAATGCCTCGGGGCAACCAGAGCTCGCCGATACGTCACCGTTACAACTGGAAAAGTCCAATATTCTGTTGCTTGGTCCGTCTGGTGTAGGAAAAACGCTCATGGCAAAGACACTTGCTCGAGTCCTTTCAGTTCCTTTCAGTATCTCCGACTGCACTGTGTTTACACAGGCTGGTTATATTGGAGAAGACGCTGAGCAGTGTGTCCACCGACTTTTGGCAGCTGCAGACTACAACGTGGAACAAGCGGAGCGTGGAATTATTGTTCTTGACGAGGTGGACAAGCTCGCGGCTGCGAAAGTCAGCCATGGCAAGGATGTCGGCGGCGAAGGAGTGCAGCAGGCACTTCTCAAGATCATCGAAGGCACAACCGTGCAAGTCCAAGCCAAGCCAGAGAAAAACCCCCGCGCAACCAGCCCTCCGAACAGCTTTCCGTCAAACAGCCCACTAGGCAACGGGTCCTTCCAATCACACAACCCCAACCCAGCCGCAAAAGGCGAAGTGTACAACGTGCGCACAGACAACATCCTATTCGTCTTCTCCGGCGCCTTCGTCGGCCTGCACAAACAAATCATGGACCGCATATCTCGTGGATCTATAGGCTTCGGCCAACCCGTCCGCACACCCTCGACAACAAACGATTTTCCGGGATCACCAAATGCCACCCCCAACCAACCCGTTCCAATCCTCCCCGGATCCGAAGAAGAAGCTCTATACAAGAAACATCTTCCCTTCTTCAGTTCCGCATCGCCAGCTGGTTCTGGCGAACCAACCTATTTCAACGCTCTAGACCTCCTAACACCCTCCGACCTCCAAAGCTACGGCTTTATACCCGAGCTGATCGGCCGAATCCCCGTAACAGCGGCTCTCTCTACTCTCTCCCAGCCTCTCCTCATGCGCATCCTAACCGAGCCCCGCAACTCTCTCCTCGCGCAATACACAACCCTTTTCTCGCTCTCAGGCATTGAGCTGCGATTCACAACGCCGGCTTTGCACAAAGTCGCTGGTAATGCATTCACCATGGGGACCGGCGCAAGAGCACTGCGCACAGAAATGGAAACGATTCTCAGTGACGCGATGTTCGAATCACCGGGGTCGAGCGTGAAATTTGTTCTTGTTACCGAGGCTGTGGCAGAGCGGAAAGAGAAACCTATCTATCTCGCTCGTGGGCAGGGCGGTCGTTTCCATGCTATGATTTCTGCCGAGGAGAGTATTTGGGAGGAGAAGACCAAGAAGGAACATGATAAGAAGAAACCGCGGGATGAGGCGGATGGCTCTGATGCTTCAAGTTTTCAGGAGTATAGGAGTAAAGCGGTTGGCTAACTGTAAATGATATTTCATATCGCATGCGTTGGGGAAGATTGTCTTCTTGTTTAGTAACACTTCTGGGCTTGCCCTTTTTTTTACGTTCGTACGTTACTTTCATACTTCACCAATTACTTTGCCTTTGTTCTTATGGAAATTGGACGGAATGAATGGTTTCATATCAATGAATCATGATTCATTTCTGCTCATAAATTTCGTAGAATCAATAAAAAAGGGTATCGTATATTCGAAGCAAGAAGGCAAGTTGAAAATCGAGCATAAATCCCAGAATATCCCCGTTTTGTAAATGTGGTGTGTGATTTATCTCCTGGTCTCGAGTCTCGAGTTTGAAATTCCAGAGAGCTCAAGATGAGATGCAAGCACGCAGTCATAAAGTGTGTTAAAAAAGAACGAAACAATCACTCGTAGGGAGCAGGATACCTGCTAATCCATTGAGCATTCGGGTTTCCGTTGAAATTGAATTGAACTGACGTATTGGCAATGTGAGTCTAGTGGTTAGGCGTGCGAGGCGTAGTCGCAGCAACAGGCGTAGATGGCTGGCTGGTGCTCGATTTGGAATCAGTGTATAGTTGGCGCCAGAAATTGTCGATGTCCGATTTTTCCAATCTGAAGCGTTTCCACAGGTCACTGTAGCCACCACGGATGACATTCATGTGGGTCCATGAATTCCAGCGTGCCCCGGCGGGCTCGACGATGGAGGTGGCAACAAAGAAGTGTCGGAAGCGTTGCCTGTTCATAAGCGACCAGCCACCAAAGAATTCGATGAGGTGATCTGCGTCGCGTTCAACCTTGTCCGTTATTTTCGGTTCATCGTGCTCGGTGCGAGTACGATAGCCGTAGACATGGTGTGAGACCACGAGACTCGAGGAGTCGGGGTCGAGGCTAGATTCCTTGAACAATTCCGTGCGAATGTCGGAGACATTACATTGCATGATCAAAGCTTTAACGAGGCCAAGGCTGGAGTTTGTTCAGATTAGTATTTGATGTGGTTAAGACCCGGTATGTGACTTACAGCCCATGATCTTTGGAGCAACGCTCATCGTTAAGTCTCCTTTCTAACCATTCGATTATCCTGGGAGGGAGCATCAAGTGCCAAGGGGTCGACGCGTTCGAGCCAGAGTTGAATCGGTGTCGTATCCATTGAAGAGTGATGGCTGTTCCCTTCAGGTCTTTCAACATGTCTTCGGTGAGAAGTAGAAGGCCGCGCTTGGGAAATATACGTGTGCAGTGATCGTTGGGTGAACAATATCGATCGTCCATCAATTGGAGAGGGGTATTGAGACGCATCACCCAGAAATTGAACTTAGATTCGGAAAGCAACTTGGTGAGAGGAGGCTGCATATTGTCGTATCTGCTGAATGATTCGTGGAACTATGGGCGA
Organism: Penicillium soppii; assembly: GCF_028829465.1. Taxonomy (NCBI): domain Eukaryota; kingdom Fungi; phylum Ascomycota; class Eurotiomycetes; order Eurotiales; family Aspergillaceae; genus Penicillium; species Penicillium soppii. The sequence goes on along the minus strand of NW_026643235.1, from coordinate 4,006,684 downwards.
TTAGCTGAGGTTTCCTATGAACGGGCAGCCCAGAACATACTATGACCACACCCATTCTGCTATTTTGCACAAATTTGGCCAGTCCCTCTGGGTCAAGATTTGTGGAAACCGTCATTCCATGAAAACGCAAGTGTACGCTCAGTGCAGTCAGTTCATTTTGCACAAGTTCGTCATCCGAGGGAAAGTGTAGATAAAATAACTGGGCTTTGTAGATCTTGCCGTCACCATAGATTGTAGCTAGTTCTTCCACTTGTATGCCATGTTCGGTCATGTAACTTTCAAACAAGGCCTTTGCTTCGACATTCACGGTTGGATAATTTGATGTTGGTGGATCATACTGGGGTGCAGACTCGGATGAGTGAGAATAAGAGACACTCTGAGTCCGCACCAGCGAGTCGTTGGTCACAGGCTCAGTTGGAGAATAGAAGTCACCCTGAGTCTGCATCGACGAGTCCTGTGCCAGAATCGGCATCCATGTATCTTGTGTCTGGAAAGATTTACGCATAATTGTATCATTGTGGAAGCTCGACCGTCTCGATGGTTTATCAGTTTCCGCATTCTTGCTGACTTCAGAGATCCCGGTGCGGAGTGAAAGCGATCTATCCAAGGAAGGCTCCTGTGATTTTTCGTGGAAAGGGTACGGAATTCTGGGCCCTAAAACCTCGATCGGTCGAAGCATAGCGTGTGCAGCAACAAGCAAGGGAATTTCGACATCAAGTGGCAACTCCTTCGTCGACCTCGGAGGGAAGTTGAAGCTCGGAGACCCATGGGACCATGCAACCCATGCACACTTTACCGCGGAATGCGAATTAGCCGGGTAGAAAATAGCAATGAGGTCATCTTGTCGGAGATCTTCTGCCATGTGAAACAGCTTCACATTAGTCTCTCTGGAGCCTTCAACCCATCCGGTACTCTGTATGTTATCAGGCTGTGGTTCCGTTAGTCGTATGTAAGTGATAACGATCAGAATTGAGACTAACGTGGGGGTCACACAGCCGTTCAAATTCAGCAGCAGTGCACAGATGTCTGAACCACACCTCAACCCGTTTAGTATGCGTTGTTTTTCCAGCAAGAACCAAATCCTTCTTGATATGACGATATATGCCACATAGCCTGAGGGGGCCGATAAATTTTTTCTCAGGCCCAAAATAAACGTGTATAAGGGCCTCGTCTTGTGTGTTGTCCCACCAATAATCTTGACTAATCATCAAGCCTTTGATTCCAAGTGGAATTTTGGGCTTTTCGCGATCGGGCATCCGTGCCAATCGATCCTCCGCGGACAACTCTGTTACATTGGACCGGAAATACTCCGGAGATGGGCTAAAAGGGCCATGAGCGTATCCACGTGCCATCCGAGTCTCAACAGACGACTCGTGTTGAAGTGGAGTCCGATTTATGGGCTCCGTGGCAGCAGTAGTTAGATTGTTGGCCGATCCTTTGATTTTCATGTTGATAGAGGTCCATTGCCCAGAAACATCGGAGAGGGAATAATTTGGAGATGGGCTACGAGTGCCACGACCGGATACACGTTCCATTCGAGCCTCCTTTGATGGGTCGTGTTGGACTGAGCTCCCAGTCGCGGGCTTCATGCGAGCAATTTTTTGATCTTCGGCCGAACCTTTGATTCTCAAGTTAACAAAGTTCGAAGACCCAGACTCAATAGGCCGATAACGAGTTAGAGATGGGCTACGAGGCCTCCACGAATCACCGCCTCTAGGGAAAGACAAATTTGATGGTCTTCGAGGAGACAATCGCCGCGACAGGGATGGTCTTCGAGAAGGAGGTGGCCGTCTGGAGGGTGGTGACCACCGTGAAGGTGATGCTTGGCTGGAAGGTGACCATCTTGAGGGTGATGGGCGCCGGAGCGGGGATGCTCGGCGGGGAGGGGATCGTCTGGGAGGCGATGACCACCGAGAAGGAGATGACCGCCGTGGAAGAGGCGACCGTCGGGGGGGCGATGACGGCCGCGAGAGCTCAGATGGTCGATAAACATCATGTCTAGTAGGCTCTCGTCTGCCACGGCTATCCTTCAAGTCTCGAACCCTGGCGACATTCTCGGCATCGGTGAAACCGCGAGGTTGAGTGGGGGCATTTGGAGGAGCGGTTTCATTGAATTTTGAAGGCTGGGTGAAAGTAGAACCTGCACGGGGCCCTGTGGAGATCTTCGGCGAAGGGAGGAAAGCAGTGTCCGCACAAGGCCCCGTAGGAATGATCGGTGAAGAGGCTGAGTTGGTAGAATCAGTATTCAAGGAGCGCGGCGCGGGGCCAACCATGGATGAGATAGGCGTTTCGGCTGGTTGTCTGGTTGCTGGGGAGCCAGTGAAGCCGAAAGAGGGCTTTCGCGGACCGGCCATGCTGAATTGGTTCTCGTCGGCGATTTGGTCTTGAGGAGCACCGGATTTGGAACCTTGTGAAGCCATTGCCACAGCTGGAGTGATATCTCTCATCATTGTCCGCGGCCCGAATTCCTCAGGCTTCATCGGTTTCGTGATGTCCGATATGCCCGGTGCTCTTTCATGCCATTTATCTTTGATCCGAGAGGCACGCTGTGTTCCAGTGCCCACACCAAATACGGATAGGCTTGGTCTTGCCGATTCAGGACTTTTGGGATGAGCCGGTGGCTTAGCCGCAGGGGGTTTTGATTTGGCAGAGATGATATCTATAACCTGACAAGGTGTAGAGCTCAGGGGCTCCGGTATAAATGCCTGGGCAGCAGACGAAGTCGATGTTTCAGGTCTTTGCTGTGGCAGTGATGGAGGAGGCGTCGCCTTCTTCGACCGCGCAGGAGAGGTTTCTGCGGAGACAAACAAATTGGATGAAGCAACTGAATCGATAGAGAGACGCCTAAGAGCTCTTGGTGGAACTGAGGAGCTCACCTCAGGTTGGTCTGCAGGTACAATACTGGAACGGGCATCCCGTGATGTCTGGGGCTTGCTTTTCCGCTGGGCTCTCCGGGCCCGTTCCCGCCTTCTTTCTTTCTTTCTCCGTTCAGTCTTTCTCGCTATCATTTCACAATGATTCTCCCATTCCTTGACGTTGAATGCATCCTTTTTCCCCTCGGCAATCTGCCGTTTCCTTGCTTCCCAGTTGCGCAGTGTCTCCTCAGTATCAAATTGCTCCTTGGGCTCCCAACTACACCTGTTCATGGCATATCCAAGCCATTTAACGAGATAGTGAGTGACATAGCCTGCTTCCTCGTCTGAATCATCTGAATCCGGCTCCACCAATACCTCTCGTTCCGCGAGTATATGTTCAACGGCGTACTCGGACGCCGGTTCACTCTCTGCAGTGGATGCTAGAGAGGCAACATCACTAATTCCGTCTTGGGCATCCTCCATCGACATATTGGACGCCATCACCGTAGTCTGGAAGCCAAAGTTAGTAACTACTTCTTGTGTATAGCTTCAGTGATTTCCAGCATTAACATGTTCGTATAGCCAGAAAAGCTAAGGCTTGCAACATATCATTGGGTAGAGATGAAGAAAAGAACGCGAACTCACCGCATTACATAGTCATTGGGAAAGAAGCAAAACTACGGCAATGAAGTAAAGAAAGTAATGAAAGTAATGAAAGTATGTATTTAGAACGTAGAGCTACAATCCACCCAAAGAGATAACAATTACTGCCGATTAAAATAGATACCGCCTGCGCGTCAACCCGCACGTGATTGCCTAAATCACAATAGGCTCGGCACGATTAAGGAGACATTATTCGACTCGCGAGGCATCACTAATTATCCCCTGCTGATTTCCTGTTACATCCCGTTTGTACCCCCTGGTTTATTTATACGTACTGCAAATACAGGACTGACCAAGCTAACAACTGGCTCTTTCAAGTCTTCGCTTATCCACCACGTTTACCCGTACTTTGATACCACCGTTTGAGCTCGACCAGCTCGATCATATCCAAGATGGCCAACGACGAATATGATGTGAGTTGAAAATGGATATTGAAAGTAGTCATGTTTCAGATCGATGTGCTAATGGTTGTATCCCCGCAGTTTCTCTTCAAAGGTAACGTCGCCACCTTACGCTGATGCCCGCCCTCGCTATAAATCGTTTTGCCCCCTTGTACCCTCCAGAATCCCGAAACTGACTATGGAGCTACTGTGGAATAAATAGTGGTGCTCATCGGAGACTCTGGTGTTGGTAAATCCAACCTTTTGAGTCGTTTCACCCGCAATGAATTCAACCTGGACTCTAAGTCAACTATCGGTGTGGAGTTCGCGACCCGATCCATTCAAGTCGACACGAAAACTATCAAGGCACAGATCTGGGATACTGCTGGTCAGGAGCGCTACCGTGCGATTACCTCTGCCTACTACCGTGGCGCCGTCGGTGCCCTCCTTGTTTATGATATCAGCAAGCACCAGACCTACGAGAATGTCAACCGGTGGTTGAAGGAGCTGCGGGACCACGCCGATTCGAACATTGTTATCATGCTTGTCGGTAACAAGAGCGATTTACGCCACCTGCGTGCGGTGGCCACAGAAGTGGCCAAGGAGTTTGCCAGTCCGTTGCCTCGATTTATCAATGTGTGGTCTGTGTCGCTGACATTTAGCAGGCGATAACAACCTTTCATTTATCGAGACATCCGCCCTTGACGCTAGTAACGTTGAGCTAGCTTTCCAGAACATCCTCACAGGTTGTGGACCTTCTCTTGGAATTTACCTTTCAATGCTGACAATAAACAGAAATCTACCGCATTGTCTCCAGCAAGGCTCTCGACTCTGGGGAAGGTGGCCAACAGGTCCTCCCCGTCCCCGGCGGGCGTGTTATCGATCCAAGCGAGAGCGACCCGAATCAGAAGAAGGGCTGCTGTTAAATTACCTCTCGCGAGGACGATTCACCGACCGCCACGACTCTTTTTTTGCGATGTGATATTGAGATGGTCTTGATCTGTGTTGGAGTCTGGAATTCGATGTCTACAAAGATGATAGACAGGCAGGGTCTGTATTTGAAACCAGACGGGAATATGGCGATCTGCGAGAAATGATGTCGCCGGCTGTCAATGTCCCATTCTCCCGTCTTTTTCTTCTATCCCTTTCTCCTGTGGCCCTCAACGAAATTGATCCCTTTTTTACTGTTTTCCCAACTGGTATGTTCGATATGTTTCTGCCTGATGGACACAATTGCTGGTGCAATGAACTTGGTTGGGCGTCTAACATTGCGGTTGCGTTTTGTATGAAACTTTGCTGAAAATTAGTACATTTATCCGATGGCTTCTGCATAAAGGAGAGTAATTGTCAGTGCCGTCCTCCACGGGTATCAGTAGAGATAAGGGTCCACATACACTCCACAGGTAATTTATTTCTCCGGGCTAGCCTTTTGTAGCGCAGGATTATTAATTAGCGTCTGTAGATGTGGGACAACGCTCCTCCAAAGGTAGATCGTTATTTACGAACAAGACCGACGGATTTGGTCTTTGCCGAGGGCTTTAGGGGCACAAAATTAAATCCTAATCCGAGCAGTCAGCATCATGGTACTAATCAATAAATCTGCTGTATTAAAGCAAACAGAACTATGCAATTTTTGACGTGAACCCCTAAAACAGATATAGCAAACCAAGAAAGATCAACAAACATATATCTAGTCTATCACAATGCCCATATCACGATCAACCACGGCGGATCGTAGTTCTTTGACATCAAGGCCACGTTCATTCATGACATATTCCAGCGTATCCCCAAAGGTTTCCCCATTGTCACGGAACCATTCCCCCAAAGACCAAACATACTCTTCCACCTGCTCCTTTAACAGAGCATGGTCCCGCAACCATAATATTTGGCCAGGATCAAGCTTCATCATGTCCTGCATGATATAGTAATGCGGGATCTCATCACCCCAGCCTTCATACCCCGGGTCGTGGGAGAGATCATTGCGAAACCGTGATCTGTATTTAGCTGGGGACTCTGCGAAGTTTGTAGGGTGTGCAGTGTGGAAATATTGCTGGATAGAAGCACCCGAAGCCTGATCAAACAAGGACTGATCATGTGAGGACAAAGAGGCAGCTGATGTAAAAGGATAATTGAGGTGAATATTGAACGCAAGCTGTTGGTTGCTATCTGGGTAGCGCTTGCGGAACTTGCGTTGAATAGTCCCGTTGCTGGGACAAATATGATTTTGAACGATGTCACTCATAACGAGACGCAGGTCTTCAATCTCCGCCAGTGCTTCGGTTGACCAGTTATGAAGAAGCTGAGCGCGCTCCAAAACCACATGGCGAAGGCTGCGAGAATGCCGATCGTACGCACGAGAATGGAATGCATTGTGGTATAGCCACAATCGGTATACTGCACGGCGGACCCTTAATCGCTCTTCATTGGTGAGGGAGCGGCGATTTTCATAATCTACCTTCCATTTCTTGAAAGGGAAAATGGTTTCCCACTTGCGCGCCACCCTGCCTAAGTTGATAACTTGTTTCAGCAGGGGGTCAGACATAGGAGCATGGCGGATGTGATGAGCGGGCTGGCTCTCGTTTTGTGTCACGACTTGGATTATGTCGTCAAGTGGGCCGAACTCATTCTCCGCGGCAGTAGCTAAGATCTGGACTTTACTTGTCGAGTTGAAGATGCGGTGAAGCCGACGGCAGCTGGCAGATAAGTTCAGAACATCGGAGATTGAGTCGCAGGAGCGAAATACATGGAGCAGAAGCTCCGTTGCCAGATGATCGATTGGCATAGTGGAGATATTTTGTTGTTGATGACAAACAAACACCTGGGCAGCTCTATTAGAATGATATGACAGTAAGGCGTAGACTGAAGATGATTTACCCGTTAGAATGGGTTGATTTGGTAGGTAGTAACTGGAAAATATAAAAGATGAATTGTCTTCGAGGATCTATAAATCAAATTGGACAGTGTTGTCGCGAAATGAAGCATTCAACACTTGTCAAAGGTACAGTGGGCTTATTGGAGATGGACCCCGCCGTTGGAGCTGTAAGCAAATGACAAAGTAGATTGAAGAGAGAACATATCGATAGACCTGCATTGCAGCCACAACGGGCATTCTAACAAAAGTGATGCCATGATGGTGTTGAGAAGCAACAACGCCATGTGTCGCAATAGCGGCGCTTTATATGACGATTAGCTAATCGCCCCTTGCATCCCACCTGGGCAAGATCGTCCCCAGGGCTTCTAAAGTTGCAGTTCACGAGTGTCTTAGATTACTAGTAATGACCGTTTTTTGTACGGAGGAACAGCAATGAAAATAATCAACTTTTGAAATTAACCAGGATGAGACATTGCCCCGACGCCTTAACGGACCATGATAAAAGCGTCGCATCAAATATACACATGTAGTCGAAACATCATCCCGAGGGATATCAAGTCTAGAGAGAAATAACAGGAAACAAAAACGAAAACCCCCTATGCAAACAGCTTCCTTGTGTCCAATGCATCCACCTTACGAACAGAGTTGTCTGATAGTCCCAGGTTGGAGCGCTTGGCCACCCGATCGGTTTGGTCATCCCGGCGCTGGGAGTACCGACCAGCCTTGCCCTGGCGAATCTCGCTACGGACCTGGTTGGGGCTGACGTATTCCTTATTCTCGTAAATGACGGGGCCGCCAAAGCTACCCTCAAGGATGACAATGGGGGTCAGAACGAAGCGTGGGCCGATCTCGACCAGAGAAACCTCAGGTAGGCCATCCTTGCCCTTTGGTACTGGCTTGACAGTCTCATCTCCCTCCTTCTTCTTGTTCCCAGCTTCAGATTCGCGGATCTCGTAAACACGGATCCAGATCTTGCCATCCACTCCGAAGATACCGATGATGCGGTCGACGAATGGCTTCATGCCACGGACGCCGCGCTTAGGGACGCAGAACACTCCGCGCAACATCTCTCGGACAAGCGCCCGGTATTCACTGCCAGGCTTGCCCATATCCGGACCTTGTTCATCGAAGGACCGATCGAACACGACCAGACCGCGACCACCCTTCAGGCAATTTCCAGCGAATCCTGCGCCGAGCTCGCCCATTGTGTGCAAGTTGTTGAGATGGAACTTAATTGTGGGTCCGTTAGGAGGGCGTGACAGCCAAAGGTAAAGATCCTGGCCGTTCTTCTTGGCCTCGAGGAAGAAGATAACGTTGCATGAGTGCAGGTCGGCGAGAGAGTTGAGGAGGAGGTTGTAGCCAGCGGCCTTCTTTTTCGTATCGAGCTTAGTCTCTTTGTAGGTGTGGGGGAGGAGGCCACAGATATCAGACATCAGGTGTCGGTGGCTAGAAAAAAAGCAAATTGTTAGAGATCATCGAACATGTTTGGCATCTCTCCATGCGCATTGTGCATACCGGTATGAGGCACCTCTGGAGGTCAAGATGAGTACCCGAGTCTTGGGCATAAATCCAGAAGCAAGCTGCTTCTTTACAACCTCAATACTTTCATCGTCGGATTCTTCCTCTTCGCTATCAGTGGTGTCGTTCTCTCCATCGAGAAGCTCCTCCATCTGGATGTCCTCGTCGGAAGAATCCTCGACCGCTTGCTGAGCAGCCTTCTTTGAAACACTCTTGTAAACCGAAGCCATTGTGATTGGTATTTTGATCAAAATGGGTGAAATAGATCTTGCAAAACTAGCCCGAGATCGAAAAGTTGATGGCAGAATATTTTTTGTTTCCCACCGCCTGTGTCTCAGTCACGTGCCATGTGGATCGTTCATCTGCCAATGGTTACCGCCAATCACATCTCCATGTCCTAACATTCAACATCTTGTGCATTCTTCGACGCAGTATTTCTTCTACTTGCAGCTGTAACTGACATTTCAGTGTTATCATCACAAAATCGAAAGCGCAATGAGTCAATAAGATCAAAAGTCCATCGCTCTATGTAGGTTTCCGAAGCCCTCCTGTGTTACCTTCAGCCCAGCAATCAGATTTGCAAACTCCAATCTCTTTTGAAAGTCCCAACCCTTGCTTCGGTATATCAAACCATATAGCAGTCCAGCTATGAAGGTATCGCCAGCTCCAATAGTACTATAAATTGTTAGACTTTCACAGGCATCTCTACAGGGAAATCTCAGCTCACTCAATAACCTGCCCTTTGTCATGTGCCGGGACATGGGCGAAATTGCCGGTTCTTGGTTCAAGAGCCGCAGCACCATCATCGCCCCAAGTACAGCAGAGAAGCGATCTATAAGCCGACCAGGTTAGATTCATATTTCTGGGAAAGCCGGCATAATTCAACTGTACGCTTGATCAGTTTCTAGCTTTTGCTTTCTTATACAATCTTCAGCAGATGTATATCCATTTTTCTGCCCAGCTGTTAGAATCGATTCTGAAAACCAGATGATCAGTATCTTTCTTTCTCACCTGGGCCCAGCCTTTGGAGTAAATTACAACGTCTGCCGCCTTCGCAAGTTCCTGTAGACCTGGTCGACCTGGCTTTTCAATTTCAACGCTGATGGTGGCTCCCGGGAAATGTCCACGAATATGACTTATGCACTCAATTGTTACGTTCGGAGAACGGCCCTATATCAGAGTCAGCATTCGCTCTAGTCGTGAAGGACTACGAAGATGGTCCCCAATATACATACTTCGAAATGAAACCACGGTGTATCAGCCACAGTACGCAACGGCTTAACCGCAGTGATGAATTCAGCAAGACTCATATCAGGTAGCTCGTTGTAGTTGACACTTGTTCTACTACCAGTGGCCTGGCTCATAATGATGTAGCTGGATGCTGGTTCGCTGAATTGTTCTCGATAAATGCAATTCTCAAGGCAAACTAGTTCGCCTAGTCCTTTTTGTATCTGGTCAGATGCCACTGATGATAATGAAGGGAGAACGGAAACCAAATTTAAGGATGATCCGTCGCTCGAAGGGCCATGTTGCAACAATTGTCCAAGAACTTCAAGAGTGTTTGGACAGTTTCCGCCTCTGCGGTGACTGATCTTGGACGCACGCAGTTTCTCATCTTCACCCGGGTAATTGGGAACTCTGCCAAATAGTATGAGTGCCACATCTCTATCTGGTCAACTGCATTTTGATAATTGGAAGAACCCACGATAGAATCGTGTCCATGTAGCATGCCCCTATTGCTATTAACGTCATGATACCGTTTTCACATGTAGATGTTTGCAGAATAATTGGGCTATAGTTTGCGTAGAACAATTTGAGCCAATAATAGCGGCAATGATCGAGTCAAGAGTTTGCCTCGACCTCACCTTTCTCCTGGGCAGCTAAACATGGCTCCACCTGTCCGAACCTCCTGACCTCGGCCCGGTGGGATGTTAGTCAGCATTGAGATGCACCTGTGGACACTTGAGGAGGAGTATGTGGTCTTAGATCAAACAAGTATCAAGTATCACTTGTCAAAGAATCTATCCATGAGCGTCTGCCCTGTTCACTTTCCCATGGGCACTTTCCTCGGTATCTTAATTGCTGTAAGTTAGCACATAGTCCACAATGAACTGTTTCATATATAAGAGCTTTAAACTGACGATGCAAAGAAACATTTAGCTTTGGTCTATGTCTTGTTTTGTCGCTTGCTATTTTATTCAGAATAGAGAACCACATTTCTTTATATGGTGCTAGTATCAGTCAAACCAGGGCAACAGGTAGCATGTGACCTATATAGAGCGCAGGAATCCTTAGAATGGTCAAATCTAAAACGACATCTAGACAATATTGTAAGGAAAGCTGCCTCTTTATCCAACCATGAATGGAACAATGAGTATCAAATTTCATTGCCAAACATGATAGAAATGTATAAAGAAATAGGCGGCGCCACACATTATGCAATTGCTTCTCACCAAGACAAACTAACTTTGTCAACTCTTCCCAGCAGCAATGAAAACTTGATAGGCCTATCGTTGCTTTCTCTGTCAAATTACAAAGAAACCATCAATGTCCCCATCAGCTATCCGTACGTCTGATGAATGTGACAATCATTTAGTGAATATATATCCGATTGGAACTTTTCACGAGAACACACTTTTTCAAACTCCTTCTTGCTCTCCAATCACTGAAATTGATTCTTCATCTGAGCTATGGTCCAACGGCACAAGGTCCTAGAGACTGACAGTGCTACTGCAAAATTTCTCTACACGATAATCAAGCAATTAGAGATAAAATCAGTCAGTATACTGTGGTAATATACTGCCAATTGTCTAACAATCAAGCCAATTCAGATCGATTGGAACCGAGTTGCCTCCGATCTTGAGATATCCAACGGCCATGCCGCTCGCATGCGGTATTCCCGCTTCCGGCAACAAATGGATGGTACCACAGGGACACCCAGGGCAAAGCGGAAGCAAAAGAAACCCAAGGTAGTGGACCCCCCTTCTGGGAGTCAGCGCATGCTCCCAATGGCTCAATCTTCCACATTGTCCACCGTGGGATCAATGGATACATCCCTCCCGACAAATATCTTCATCAAATCCGAGCTCGGTACGCAAGGCAGCCCATGGATACAGAACTCTATGCACTATAATCCCCAGTCAATGTCGGAGAGCAACCTACAAGGGCAATATTACTTTCCCCAGGACTTCGCATCAATGCAGTTCAAGATTGCATCCGGTATGCAATCTGGACTTGCCCCGTCTTCCAGCCTTGCAACGTCCTCATCCTTTGTGAATCATTACCTATCTGATGGCATGTCACCTGGCCATGCTTCCTCATCCTCGGGCATTCAAGGGGGCTACGGCTTTCGAGATACTGAAATGCAGAATATCTTTCCCCATATCTCTTCAAACATCGACTGGGAACCACAGGCGTCTCTTTGTCTACGGCCTACAGCCATCAAGTCTGAGGAGTCGGAACAGAGCAATTCGTTGATCCCATGGGAGCCACTAGGCTCTCCTCAGGAGACTTCCATGACAACAATGACAGTTGACCAGCACCAGCCCATCCAAGCCATGGCATGGGAGAGACCGTCCTCTCCTCAGCGGAGTGATACGGCCACGACTATTGAGCCGTCTCAGCCCAACCTAGCCATGATAAGGGAACCACAAGACTCTTCTCAGCAGAACCTACAATTCAGAAGATATGAGCAGCATCAAGGAAATTTTGCCATTACACGGGAGCCATTGTCCTCCTCACCGCAGAACATCACACTTACAACATCTGCTGAGCAGCGTCATAATAACTCTTTTGTCAGCTGCGAGACACAGCCTTTTCCTCGCCAGGTCTCCCCACTTATCAAACCCGAGGAACAGCAAGAAGACAGTCAAATGATTACGTTGTTGGAGCTTGCACCTTCTCTTCCGCAAGATATGCTAGCCACAGAAGGTGAAGAGCAGCAACCCGATAATCAGGATATCACGTGGGATACATTGCCTCCCCCTGCAGAGGATTCCCCGCCTGCGGAGGCTGAGCAACAGCCGAGCAACGCCATGGTCCTCTGGCAGCCGATACCCCCTTTTCACCAATCTACATTGACTGCCCAATCTGAGGAACACCAAGACATCAACATGATCACACATTGGCACCCAGATTCTTCTACTCGCCAGAATATCCCGATTGTGAATCGTGATGAAGGAGGCCACGGCAAAGATGAGTTTTTGGCTACAGATGAGCAGCCGACCCACGAAGCTTCTGTTACGGTCAACACGATTTTGGGTCAAGGGGATGTGGTCATGATGGGGTAATTAGATTTATTTTGAGAAAGAATTTATAGTTCTCTCTCTTGATTTTCAAATTTGAATGCATTTTTCGAAGTGAGTTTGATGCGAGGCAAAGCAGTGTTAGTTAGACCGAATTCTGGTCTTTGGTTGAATAGCAGTGGCATGTCTAATTTAGAAGAACACCTACTGGAAGTCTTTCTCTTTCACCATGCTTAACAGCACTTGTATGTCTCCCGCCTTCGGAATAGCACAAGGCTTAGAGAAAACATGTTGTGAAGGTGGAGGCTACTCATAAAAAATGAGAGAAAAGTGCAGAAGGATAATCACAATACAGATACAAGTGCTATTGTAGATAGATGTAGATAGAGTAAGAGGCAATGAGAACTTTGTTCACTGACTAAAAGACGGCATGCTTTTCAGTTTCCTGACTGCCCCGACTACCTTGCCGCATTGGATGTGGATGATATCAGACCTTATCGGGAAAAAGAATTGGAGAGTCCGCTACAAAGGCTATGCTTCAGGACAACAGGCCAAACAGGTCTGTGAATTCCATCGAGGTGCTCCATTCTGGACCAAAAGGTTTGATTCTGATATTGATGCGGCAGCCCCTGTTGGCTTCGTCTGCAAAGATGTCTATAAGCTCATGCGAGGGCGTGCGACGCAGGTCGACCCAACCACGATACGGCTGGCTTTCTTGTTGAGAGGTCATCCGAAAAAGTCGGAGGGTGCTCCGAGATCCAAGAAACCAAGCACTCGCTGAAGGTAGTCGCGGACGTTTACTTTGGAGTCAAGCTCTGCTATGCTCCTTTCAATCCTGCACTTTTGCTCGTCCTCCGTGGCCTTAGGTGTTTCCTGTACCTTGCCTACCAGCTGGGAATCCCACATTTGTTTCCACGAGATCGATACTTGGACGCGTTTCGATAATTTGAAGTATAGGAGAGGCTCCCAGGCACAATACAACTTTTGTTGATGATACTCTCCTCTTTTTGTGTAGTGGTTGGAATTCCGTGAATTAACACGCAGGTCAGAGCTGCTGGGGAGTAGCAATGGTATCTCTTCCGTGGGGTTTCTGCGCTCGGATATACTCACAGACATATTTCCTCGGCGCAAAAGTCGTTGAAAACCTCAAATTGTTGTACCAGTTTGTAAAGAGTCCACGCAACCCGGTAGTTCGCGTTGTATGCACTTTGCTTCGAGGAGACTTGCGCGCCCTGCGAGGAATCATTTAGCGTAGGGGATTGCTTAAAAGGATCGTCTGTGTTGACGAACTCTTCACTGTCAGTGTCATTCAGCTCGCCATTCTTGGCCAGAGTATGAAAGACCTAATCCTTGCTCATATTTGTGAACCATTCTCTATATGTTTCGAAAGTTCAAGCGTAGGCCAAGAAATGGACATCTGCCACACCTCAGAGGTACTGAGAAACAAAGATTAAGCTGCCAAAAGCCTCTCTGAGCTGTAACTACCTCTCCTTTTGGGGCCACCATCACTGCTGACTGGCGCATGGTTGTTGAGCTTTCTTTCGGGGAGTGTCCAATCTTCTTTGACATCCAGGGCGTCCGAAATGAAGTCTCTGGCGGCGGGAGGGAGTCCATCTAGAGGCTTCACGGCGTCAGACATTTCTGACATGTACAACGGCAGCACTTTTGTGAGAACAGTCAGTGTATTGATCTCTTTACACACATCAAATCCAACTGGGTCACTTGACAAGCCTCGGATAAATAAAATTGTATGAATCTGGATTGATGGTTGTTTAATCACTAAAAGCTAGGTTTTGATATTTTGTAGCGCAGATAATTTTAAGTTAAAAACATCAGTTAGTAATGAGAAGTCAAAAATATTTTTTGCAAACAAAATATAAGACGAAAACAAAAAGAAACTCCCATGCGGGGATTCGAACCCCGGTCTGCACGGTACAACATAGGAATGAACCTATTTGAAAACGAGCGATGATAACCCCTACACCACATGGGATATTATTAAGCGTTTGGCGCCATTAAAGCTATACTACACAATTTGATGCAGAGGCAAAGGATATTTACACTTTATAGCTATACAGTAACTACGTTGGGTCGAAAAGGAGGAGATGTTTAGATCTTATTTTTGTTCTGGCCAGATGTATTTTATGTAAGAGGTATGGTGAGAGCCCTGGAGACAAAGATAAAATTTAAAGAGAACACCAAAATATATACTGTGCGGATATGTTGAAGCAAAGCCTATGCCATAGTACTATATCAAATGCAACAATATATATGTGTACATATATAATTGAATACCTATGTGCTTATGTCACCTTGAACACAGTTTGCAACCCCCCAAACAAATGATTCCATGCAAACAAAGGCAAAGCGCCAGATGAAGGGAGCAAGTGCCCTGCATCACAAACAGCTCATATCGTGGCTGCTCCCAAAGCCATACCCAACATCCTGAATGTGGGATCCGTCTAAACCCTTGAATCGCTGGGACTATCAACGACGACGCCGTCTTCCTCAGATTCAGCCGCGACCAACACCCAGGATGAGCCTGCAGCGAGTTCAGGGTATTCGTCCTCGGTCACGAACTTCCTCGCGCTCTTGGAGATGTGGTGGTAGTATCGTTTGCTGTTTGGGTCAGTATCTGCTCAAGACTGAAATAATCAACACGCGAAAATTTATGCGACTGAGTTGGTCATGTTGCCGCCGATTGTAGAGTTAACTTTCGACCAATTGATCTTGAATTTCTACCTATGTCAGTCAATGGGGACCATAAAGAGGGTTTGAGTCGCGGATGCTCTAGTAAGTTCTGTTAGAAGCGTCGATAATAGCTGGTAGGTAGTGTACGGCATACCGTGCCCTTTCGGGAGCTTCTCACGCACACCAGAAGGAAAGCGATAGCCTGCTCCTCGGATGAGTTGATAGAAGCCATGTAGATAGCGATGGCGATGGCGGGTAGTGAGGCTCAAATTTTTTGTTTGATAGAACGGAGGAAGCGTGATGCCAGGAACGTGAAGAAGGTGTTGAATGATGGCATCTCAATTATTTACTTTTCTTTGTCCCGTGTATCAAGCTTGTTCGCTTTGGATCGGCCTGGACGAGAAGGGTCCTCCCGATCCGTTCCAACCCAGATCAAAACAAGGGCTCATTGTTTACGTTTTTGGGAAGGGAATATGCCTAGGAGACGAATCCACCGCTAACGAGCAAAAAAGAAATGAATTTCTACCTGTATCGTGCAGAAAGCATCTGTAAAAATTCAGCAAGGGCTACATGTACAGCCCAAAAATCACAAGCTGTTTCCAGTATCATTGCAAGTAAACTATAGGATTGAATATATCAAAGGGGTATCCTGTCAAACAAACGCGAGAGAGCTCGCAAGGTAGGTATCACACAGTACGTAGGAAACAAGAAGCCACGGAGGAAATTCTAGTACTAATCAAGGAAGATTTTTGGGTCAGATATCGGCCATGACAGATTCCACAATATTTCGTTTATATTGCGACAGAGCCTGCTCCTTTTTCTGCATTTGAGCCCGAAGTCTAGCATAGCGATGTTTCCACGTTGCTTCAGTGGCAGGCTCACCGAACTCGTCATTGTCGATGTCGAGATCCACGGTTTTGCTATTGTGGATAGCATCATGAGTCGGAGCCTCGACCGCCCTTGCATGACCAGAGTGTTCCAATCCAACTATACCAGGGTTGATATTTGCAAGAGTGATTTGCATCGAGAATTGGTTTGAGGTCTTATACTCGTGAGAGATGGTATAATGAGAGCCGGTGGAATGCCCGTTCGAGATGGCACCGCGGCTCTCATCATTATTTGCGATCCGTTTCACATTTATAACCAACGACCCTGGATGGGTGCCCGAGAAACCAAAATGATGGCCTACCCCGAGGTGGAAGGCTAGCAGCAGGGAAGGAGTGCCGAGTTGGAATTGGGAATATATCGAGGATAGGTTGATCACCATTGCGGAAGCCAGGGCGGCGGCTTCGTCGGGATGAATAGAGTGCGGGTGCCCTACTAGTCTGGCGCGGAAAATTTCTGTAGAGAGTGCGCGGACGATATCGTCGATGGAAGGATTGGGAGGATTTCTGGGGTTGTTTTGCCCACCGGCAGATGTTGGAGGCACCATACTAGTATTTTGAATATCTGTTGTATTGTGTTGGTGACCGCCGTTCGGGCCTTCAGTGCCGGTGATGACAGCACCGTTGACACCGTTGACTACCACCCTTGGCGGCGTGGCAAGTCGTACCGGGGCCCCAGAATGCTGAGGGACCTGCAATTGAAGTTTATTGGGTCTGCCCTGCACAACAAGTGTTGGAGTTTGATTGTAGGATGGGGTTTGAAAATGATGCGGAGGATTTGTGTCAAGTAGGAGTGGAGTAGGCTGTGATTCAGAGTTGGGTGTTTGTGACGATTCCTGGTTGGTATTCACTTGAAAGGTAGAGAAGGAGCCCGATGATGATCCTTTGTTTGGTGGCCTACCTCGGCCTTTCCCCGAAGATACACCGTTACTATTTGGCCAAGCTGATGAAACCGCTGGACCATGTCGTCTCCTAGCGCGGCTCTTTTCGCCAGTTGAAGGAGTGATGGCTGACCGCGGTTCGGCAGACAATAAGGCATCCGATGGTAGATGGCTGCGCGGAATAATGGCAGATTGGGGATAATTTGCAGGAGAAGCGTCTCGGTCAGGTAGCCTCCATCGCAGATCTTGTCCGGCCCCGTTTGGAAATGAGGAGTTAGTCGTCATCCAACCGTCGTTGGATTCCATATCGTCTGGGAATGCACTGAACGGAATCGCACTCTGCGGGAATGCCACGGATTGTGAATGAAAGCTGCCTTGTCGTAGGGCGCCCACTGATGTATCTAACTGTGGTCGTTTAGTTGCCTTCTCTTCCTCGCCATCTCTGTCCTCGACCCTTTTCCGCCCGCGCTTTGGCTTCCATTGGGGTACAAGTGCTCCGAGAGCGAGATCCTCTTCCAATGCTACACCATCCCGCGGCTCACCTACAAAGTGATCGGATGGTGGGAGTTGCGTGTAGTAGGAGTGAGGAAGACCCAAGCAATACTCAAAGAAAGCATCAATATGCATAGCACGCATCCACCGCTGAGAGAAATTAGCAAAATGGAATATCATAGAACCGGGAGGAGGCATACTTTGAGCCTGACAGTATACTGCTGGACCTTTTGGGTGCTTTGCTTTTTTTCCATGTCGGGTGGTTCCACGCCCAGTTCAATTGCTAGTTGAATCCAAGTCTTCAACTCTTCATTCTGGAGGCGTCTTCGAATGAGTCCAAATAGGGCAAAAATATCGAAGCTTTTACCATCGCTGCGTGGTAGACAACGAAAGGTTTTCCGAAGCTCTGATGTATCGACAGATGATGGAACATTAGGATTGCAGTATAGAATGAATGCCACGTAGGCATCGTCAATATTCTCATCAGTGATCTCCCGCGATGGGAGAACACGAGACTCTGCTTGATCGGAAGAATCCTTCACTGGGTGATGACGATGAGGGTCAAATAATGGTGGAGACATAGATGTCCCTAAGCGACTGACCGATGATGGAGGTAGAACGGAGCGCATTCCTCTTGGCGAAGATTGCAAGCTTCTTGGCGTTTCTCTTCGCTGCAGAGTAGGTGACTTGTTGATATCTATTTGACTACGAGCACTTCCCAAAGAGGAAGCACTCTGCAGTGTTGATTCCAAGGTCGGAGGATACCGAGCATATTGTTGGATGACCATCTGCGGCCCGCCGAGGTCTCCACGGTTCGATCGATCGGAATCCATCATCACAGGAAATGAGGTTTCCATGGGCAAAAACGTGACCTGAATTGACTCGCCCTGAGGTTCAATTGCAATGTAGAACTGGACAATTTACGCGGGCAAACAAATATGAGAACCCCGGGTCGCATAGGTCGTCATTACTGTTCAACCAAAGAAGCATAGATGTCGGGCTATGCTCCACACAATACGTTGAAATAAAGACAAAAAAAAAGAAAAATCAAATTCTGGATAGCAATACTCCGACTGTGTACGGTTCCAGGAGGTTTCCCCTCGAGATGGCTGGAAGCGCCCATCTTTAAAGCTCAAGCTGAGAATCTATTTTGGGGTCTTCTAGTCTTCCCAAATTGGGAATGGCGTTGTTGCCTGAGGGCGGGGGTTGATGCCTGAACAAATCACGTGAGTGACATTCCTTATCACATTATCGATAAGCCCGAGTCTTGGCGTCCTCGACTTCATCCGTCGAAGAACCGGCTTCACCCGGGCTCTCAGCTTTAATTTGAACGGCAACATCTCTAGATTGGTCGCCTCCGAGCCAGGAGCATTTTACTGTTGCCCATATTGTTGCGCTCTTTCTGTCGGGCGGGCAATGTGGCTCGCGTTTCTATTACCCACTCTCTTATCCTAGCGCGACCTTATCCGTCATGGCGCCCTCGAATTCGCGACCCAGATCCACCCGTCCTATGCGGTCTAGCCGGACCAAGGTGAAGACATACAATGAGGAGACTTCTTCAGATGAGACAACCCGAATCTCACGATCTGAGCGTGCATCGGTATCCCTCCGGTCGCGCAGTACAACTCGAATGCCAAGATCCTATCGCGAAGAATCAACCGATGCTAGCTTCAATGAGCCTGTGGAAGACCAAAATTCCCAATCATTGGTAGCTGCACCAACGGAAGAGCAATATCTGGCCTCTGAATTTGTGCCTACCCCTCGGCCCCCCAGACGGTCGCAGCCTCGACGCACCCCAAACCCAAAGCCAAAGCAGACTAAACGACCATCCCGAACTAGGGGCCAGGTAGGAAGAACTTTGCACAAGCGCGCCAAGACCGACCACGATCACGGGATAATCTTGGGATCGGGCGTCATTCCTCCATGGCAAACGCTGCCATATCATGTCCTCATGGACATCTTCCTGCGCGCGTCCTACCCATTGCTCGATGAAGGTCGATCAGACCGCAATGATTCTGTCAAGTGGCTGGTGAATGTTGCTTTGCTTTGTCGAAGTTTCCAGGAACCTGCGCTCGCTGCACTTCTTCATTGTCCGCCGCT
Source organism: Penicillium soppii (assembly GCF_028829465.1). Lineage (NCBI taxonomy): Eukaryota > Fungi > Ascomycota > Eurotiomycetes > Eurotiales > Aspergillaceae > Penicillium > Penicillium soppii. The sequence continues at coordinate 3,987,104 of NW_026643235.1, read as the reverse complement.
ATTACCTGCTCACAAAACCCATGCCCTTCTTAGTCTCTTATCACAACCATTAGATTCTCTCTCTATGAACTACGCTAGCAAGATCAAGAAGCTCCATGTTGAAGTTGAACCTGTGCTCCTGCTTAAGAGTGGACCTACTCTTGGCTATTTTGACCTCGCGAAACTGATTGAGAAGACACCCCAAGTACACACAGTGCGTCTTTATCACAAAGATGATTACACTGTGGGAATCCCTCCGTGGCACATTACCCTGTCGAGGTGGATTTATCCAAATCCTCTTCTTGATGCTATCAACGATAGTGGTGTTATCCTTCGAAGTTGGGATTGGAATGGTCGTTTCTATGAAACTGATATACTTCTTGAATTGATGGCGCACTATCACCTGGGACCGGCCTTCCGTGGTCTGCGAGAGCTTAAACTACTTCACCTCAACGATGCTCAGCCAGACGAGTACTCTGGCGAGGGAGGAGGTTGTTTAGTAGATGGAATCAAACGTCTTCAAGAGATCGAGCGATTGGAATTCCTTGAATGTTCAATGGTCAGCGGTCAAGTGTTGACCAATCTACCGCATACGATTCGCTCTCTCACTCTGAGAAACTGTGACCGCATGTGGTCAACGGATCTCACGGCCTTCCTGACCTCACATGGCACAAATCTTCAAAAACTCAGTCTTAGTCACAATCGCCATCTCAGCATGTCTTTTATCCAAACTCTGGGGCAGACTTGCCCAAATCTGGAACTCTTCAAAATGGATCTTTCCATGCATGACGGGTCCAGTTACCACGATGTTGAGCCCCACTTCGACCAGCTACTTCTTCAAAGCGAGACCCCCACATGGCCTGTGAAGCTTCAAGAAATTGAACTCATCCAGTTACGCAAATGGGATGATGCCACTGCAGAGGTCTTTTTTACTTCGCTGGTAAATGCGGCGCCTGATCTCCGTGATCTACGAAAACTGGGCATCAGCGCCATCCTGAAGATTGGATGGCGTGACCGTGCGACATTTCGCGAAAAATGGATCAGCAAACTTGAAAAAGTCTTCCTTCGTCGAAGTCTGCCACCAAACCCAAATCTTCGTTCGCTTCGCAAGCGCCAACTGAACCCTGATAACCCGGCAGCTCTGGATGGTAGTGAAACCAACATCGATGAATCGCGCCCAGGAACCGATGATAGCGGACCGTCAACTTCTACCAAACGTCAGAGCACGCGCCTGGCGCAGCAAAGTTCGGTCGAAGCCGACGATGCCACCGCTAGTTCTTCACGGAGAACCTCTCCTTCCGAGTTTGGCAAGATCCAGGGGATGTGTGATATCGTCAACATTCGAATCGACAATCAGCGACCGACAGAGATGCAATATAACGAGAATGACTTTCTTGATGATGAGCTTAGTGGTGATGAAGACTGGGATGGTGCCGACTTCGAGCCTGCTCCAGGACATGCGTGGTAATATGGATATGCTCACGGCCTCCAAACTTATTTCTTTTTTTGCCATGGCTGCTTTTTGTCTTGAGGGGCTTGGCTGTGCACCTTAAAGGCGTGGAATTTGTTTGTTTTGCTCTTTGTTCTTGCAAGGTGTTGGGATAGGGCGGTATTCATTGTTTTTCTTTTCAAAAGGACCAAGATATGATGGGATATACCTAGTTTGTTTTCAGTTGTTTCTTTCGGAATAGCGATGAATGTGAATTACACAATAGTAAATTAACTAATACTAAGCCCTGGAGGAGTGTGTTCAGGACTTCGATCATTTTCACGTTCAATGGTCTGTGCACGATTCAAACCAAAAGCCCCACAAGATCGTCTTATCCGTGAGTTTCTCTGAACTTCATGTTTATCACATTTATCCCTTGTTCCTTTCCCTTCAAGTAATTTGAATGCCTCATCATATCTTTTTATCTTGACCTCGAAAAACAATAGGCCATGGCCCCCGAGGCCCCTGCAGATACCGCAGGCCCGTCCTCCCCACCACCACGACTTCCAGAAGGCTGGTAAGTCCCAAAATGACGTTTTCAATACTGTGAGCTAACAATAACCAGGCTTCCTCAGTGGGAAGGCGTACGAAGGCAATGGTATTACGTGCAGCGAACGACCGGCAAATCACAATGGGAGATCCCAACCGAACCGATCCATTTGACGCCGTCGACAACACCGTCGATCGAAGGAGGGCCCTCGCAAGCACCGGCACACCAAACAAATAATAGCACTCGAAGGATGGAGTCCGGGAATATTATGGCGGGCAACTATCCCGCGGCGGACAGTGCGAGAATTTCCGTAGGGAATCGCGCTCATTATGTCTGCGAAGCGTTCCAAGAATGGCACTGATGGTGGGATAGAACTCTCTTGACCCACAGATCTATGGGCAGTCGGAAATTCCACTGCATGCATCCGGGGCATCGAATTGGTACCCCAACCAGACTACTCAGAACCTGCCCAGTGAGTATGCGCAACAACCCGCAAATGCCGGATACGGGTCGGTAAGTTCGAGAACTTTGAGTCTCCTGGTAACTTATCAAATTGTTAATCAAGTATCAGAATGTATTTCAAGGTGCTGCAGGACAGATGAAAGGCGTCCAGCCGGCGTTTTATGCGAACCATGGCCATCCAAGTTATTCCCATAATTTGGGTCAAAGTCTCTCCCCCTCGGCATGGAGTAACAATGCAGGTGGATACCAGGGACAACCCGGCGCTTACAACATGGGCCATCATCCAGAATCCTTCCAGGGATTTTCTGCTGGGGCCGCCATGCATGGAGTTCAGCCGCCGGCATCGTGGACAGTAACCAGCAGCCAACATGGTGAAATGAACAGGGGGATGGTTGGAGCTGCACAGCCCCAGTGGCAAGCAGAACTGCAAACAGGTCACCAGCCAGGATTGTCACAACCACTCTTTGGTTCGTACTCGTCTCCGCATCATGCTGAACAGTCTTCGAGGGAATTCAATCGTCGAGCCTCGAACGCATCCCTCCACCAGGAAGGTCAACCCTACCAACAATTAGACAACTTCTCTGGCCACTCGTCGCAGTCGATGGTTGATCCGACCAGATTCCAGGGCTACACCGCGTCACGTTCTCTATCACAGCAAGCCGCCACGGACCCTGCTCTACAGGGATTCTCACCCCTGCAGCACGCGCAGAATCACTACCAGCAGCAACACATGATGAGGCCGCAATCAGGACCGGAGCTCCCGCACTGGTCCGGCGGCCAAGGCCAGGGAAGTCCTCAACACCACAACCCCCTGGTCCAAATCGGCTCCAATCAATACCTCCCCCAGCATCAACTCGGCCATGGGGGACCAGCTGGCTTCCCTGAAACAGCACATGTTCACCAAATGCCCTATGTTCAATCTGGTAATTACTCAGATCAATCCCCGCAGGAGATGGGGAGAGCGGCGGGGTCGCAGTCTGTCAGTGAGCCATGGAATCCCACGCCTCCTTCTTCGGGTCCGTTGTAGATATCGAATTGTTTTTGCTCCAATGCGAAGGACATGCATAGTGCATCATTTCATTTTTCAGCGTCTTTGTGGATATTTTGTTTGGTCTACGTTGTGATTAAGTATAGATTCCCAGCCGAGAATGTTATCCTAATTGAACTTATTTGTGCGTTGCTTGATAGCATATGTTTTTGCGTTTGAATACGTCCGCGATTGGGATGCCTCGCAAATATTATCAAAATTGTCTGTTTTGTGTATCAAATCTCCACGAGAGAGTTGAGTAAAGAAGAACCAGGATGTTCACACCCTAGAAATGGAAACCTTGAGTTCACCGACTCTTGAATCCCCCGAGCCACAGAACGTTCATGAAGCAAAAAAGAAAAAGAACCGAAAACGAAATCCGAAATAGGCCCAGAGAGCGCTAGAGGCCCCGTTCGTGCGCAAATACAGGGACTCGTCCCTTCTTCCACATCGAAAGAGGGAACCTACTCATTCTCGCTCTCTTCGGCAGAAGCCTCGTTGTCGGACTTTTCGACCTTGCTAGCCTTGGTCATGGTCTGCTTTGGAGCAGCCTTATTCGGAGCAGCCTTCTTGGAATTGGTTTTCTGCGGACTGGCTTCGTTCTCTTCATTTTCCAGCTCTTTGCGGACCCGTCCCAAGTGATTTCTCAACGCGCTGTATGAGCAGTCTGTGTTGTATTAGAATTTAATTGTATGAAAAAGTGAAATGGGATAGAGATACTCACCCATCTTCTTGCTAACGGCCGACCAATCCACGCCTGGCTTGGTATCGTCGATTGCGATTAGAAGCTGGAGTGAAGAAGTCCATGTTAGTTGATAAGGTCGTATGGAGCGGATGAAGATATGGCAGTGGGCGTGACTTTGGAATAAGCATCTTGACTAGTGAGGGCGCCGATGATGAAAAAGTGGGAATGCGATCCAGGTGACATACCTGCTTGTCCTTCTTATGGTCCCAGATCCCCTTTGATGCGGGCATTTTGATGAATGGATTAGATGTTGGTACCAGTGATGAATATCAATGGTGGAGTTGGTTGAGTTGGAAGGTCGAATAGGAGAAGTGTAGAAGAAAACTATTTTGAAATAAAGTGAGGAACTTTTGGATAGATCATTACCAGATACACCGTCGCATATATCAGATGACTTCTTCTTCACTTCATAGCTGCCGATGGGCGTTGAAAAGTCCCATACCGAGGACGCTTGTCTTTATTTTTTTCAACCTTTTGTTCGGGCCTTTAACACCAGTCATTCACTATCATTGCATTTTGATCGGTACGACTACTGCCCATGAACTATGGCAGCAGTTCTGTACTCATCAGCTTGAGAATTACCCCCCAAAAAAAACAAAGCATCTGCGGTGAAATGTGAGGTGAATTTGGCTTTCAGAGCAATGTCTACAACCTCATCTAAGCTGTAAACTAGGTATACAATGATGGCCATGCATTTGTTGATAGGTATAAGATTGTATTTGGCGCTTCTGACGATCTCGTGATTCATAAACCACTTTCATATCGAACCATTCTTTTCTATCCCGTATTGAGCATCGAAGTCGTCTGCTCTCTCTAGGTATTCGGAAATCTTCTCCCCTAGGCCTTGGTCCATGTTGTTGAACAGTTCTTCCATTCGAGTAGTTTGGGTCGCTCTGTCATCTACTGGTAGTGCGAAACGGCGCAGACAAACTTCACGGAGACCTGTCCAATCGCTTCGGATATCTGGATCCAATGGCTGGAACCAGGTGTCAGCTCTGCTAGCCATATTGTGACGGAAAACGAGTCCAGATTTATCGGATCTTCTTCCAATTCAAATGATAGTTGCTTCAACTGATAACAAGGTAGCTTTATGGCCTTGATTGGAAATTAAGAGAAAACTGAAATCTTAGCATCCAGGGCAGGGCAGGCAAAACCATATTTCTATAGCTATATAGCATTACGCACCCAGCCTCCAAACACTAAAGTGCCTGTTAAGATAGACAATTTACGGAAAGTAGCCCGTCGAGCATCTGGCCGTATGAATCTGTTTCGGGCTCAATATGTGATCTCGTGCTTACATATCACAACTGTTGCGGGGTCCTGCTCAAGCCCAGCTACGGTTATGTGGTTCAACCTCCTCTTTACTACCCCGTTCCGGCCCCCTCCAGGCTTACATGCATTTAGGGTCTTTGATCAATGCCAAAGTCTTTGTTTGTCAATTTGACTTTCCCTACGTTTCAGAAAGTTTGTCTACACATCGTTCTGTCTGCGTTTTTGTATATTCTTGTTGCTTTTGCTTTTGCTACTCACATTTTCTCTTTTGATTCATATATACTGACTGTACAATACAGATTGCAGCGAGAGCGCAATTCGAAGCAGGATTTCTCGAAGTCGGGACCCCGCCTACCCCGACGGCAACCCTGCTACTGAAAGCGCCTCACTAGCGACTTATAGCTTTAATCATAAGAGAGGAGTCGCCGAGATTATCAAAAATCTTGAAAGTGGCGACAAGGGGCTGCGGGCCGAGTCCGAGGCAGAGTTCATTGCTTCGATTCTGGACAGTGACAGCGACCAGCCCATCGAGTCTAAGAAGCACAAGAGTGCGAGATGAATAGAAGAAGTCAGATTTCGCCACGATATCAAATGGCGACAAATATCCAGAAAGCTAATCATGCCGAATAGGCCTTTCCGGGGCTAGTACAAAAGCAATCCCTTGAACCTGATACCCGCTGCACTCTCTGTTTCGCTTCGTTGAGTTATTCAAGTGGTCACTAAGCCTATTTTACAAGCTTTGTAACTCCTTCACAGTATAATATATAGAAGCAGAGTAGAGCCAGACGGTGATAGAGTAGATTCGGCTAAGTTATGAGGCTAGCAAACAATCCCCAGTCAACCTTCTTTTTTTGAAATTTCGAGATTTTCTTCCGTCTAGAAACATCCAGGCCACGCTGCATATCCAAACTCAATGATCTGTCCATAAAACAAGAAAAGACAGTTTTTGAATTCATGTGCGCCACAAGCAGAAACAAATGGAAAGTGCTTGCATAGTATCATGAGGACCTCGAGCGTGCATGCGGTTGTCAGTATGTGTAAATGATGTACAAGGAAACCGGACTGCCACAATTGTTGCACATAATGAGACTCAGAACCGTGCTCGACGCAATTTCACAGCCCGTAGTCTGCAGGGTCCTGGCTCAGGGTTAGATCGTCTGGGTGATTGCAGAGACCAGGATCCTTCTCGCCGGCGGTGTCATCAAAGGGCTCTTCCTTGGCAATGGGGGAATCAAAGAGGCCTTCATCTTCAGTATCGGTGCTCTCTTCTCTCGTCGCGGAAATAGGATAGTTGAAAAGCTCTTCATCTTCCTCCTCGGTGATCTCTCGTTTGATTTTGGGCACCGGATCCTCCTTGACAGGCCCAGCGGTAGTAGAAACAGTCTTCGCCTTGGTTAGAGTCTTGCGCTTCTTTGTCGGAGTGTCGTTGGCTGCACCATCAGCGGCTTTCTTTCGGGGAGTGACCTTCTTTGGAGTAACGGGGCTGTTCGTTCCAGCGGCGTCAGGCGCGCCCTTCTTGATGATGTCCTTGATTTTAGTGATGCGCTCCTTAATAGCACGAGGAGTTGGCTTTGAATCATCTGCACCGGCTATCAAAATGTTAGTATAGATTCCATTTCTTTGATTCAGCTGTGTTTGAGATTGGGGTTGCTCACGCCAGGCTGCAGCGACAGCGTGACTATCCACACTCAACTCATGGGTCTCGAGGATCTTCGCCAGAAGCTATTTTTGTTTTCAATGTTAGTTGCATTGGTCGAAATGCCGAATTCCATTCGGGTGTTGTGATACGAAAGAGATATTTGAGCAAGGCGTGGCGGTTCAGTAAATCAAATCATAGAAGGAAAATGTCAAAGGGGGAGACGCATAGCTCTCTCATGAGCTTCTGACATTTCCTTGGCGCTTGACCAAACATCGCCCAGCATGACGTGAGGTAGAAAGGAACGGCCAGGAATGGACCCAACACACGTTGGCTCATGCAATAACGGAAACATAACAAAGAGTTGAGTGAAAACATACAGTCTGATCAGCAGTGCTATCCCACTTGACTTTGCCCATCTTTGAAATGAGATGCAATTGACTGCGGCTCGGATTTAGACAGTAAAACGGCTTTCAGGTGGACTTGAAGTAAATTGTGTGTTGCTTAAGCTCCACGGAAAGATAGTGGAAAAGTTGGTGAGGAGGAGGAGGAGGAAGAAGAAGAAGAAGAAGAAGAAGAAGAAGAAGAAGAAGAAGAAGAAGAAGAAGAAGAAGAAGAAGAAGAAGAAGAAGAAGAAGAAGAAGAAGGAAAGAAAGAAGCTTGAGGCAAACGATCTATAGTTTTAGTCTGAACAACTTGATAGTATATAACACGTGATTGATGAGTCTCCCGTGTATAGCGTCATACGTAGTCTAGACTAACATCATATCTTGTTCAACCTCAGCACGCTGCCTAATTTGAAATTACGCAAGAAACGTTTAACTGAAGGAATTGTGATTGGGCCATCTATCGACTCTGCTCATTTATTTGCCTAGTGGTTTATGTTGTTTCATGTCATATACATATCCACTCAATGCGTAATCGAAGCGAAATGGACCCAACATACGTTGACTCATGCAATAACAAGAGCATGACAGAGAATTGAGGGAACAACATACAGTCTGATCAGCAGTGCTATACAACTTGAGTTTACCCATCTTTGCGATGCGATTCATATTTTATCATGGTTCGATCGTGGTTCGACTGCAGCTCGTTTTTGGACGGTAAAATAGCGTTCAGATGGATTTGAAGTAAATTTTGTGACGCAGATTACCTATGGTCTGGAATCTTATTGGATCACTCTTCTAGTAAGTCGAAAGAGAGCTAAAATTATTCCATAGTCTTGCACCAACGAAGCACATCTTTCGAGAGGTCTTTCTTGATATATTTTATACATTCGTTGGTGGCTTATTGCAATTCCAACCCAACCGTTTATATAAACTGATCTACTACGCTCCAGTATTGTTGTAGTGGAATGAATGCCTTCGACATTGGCAGTTGGCAGAGTTTTCAACCACAATGTATCTAGGTTGGAGTTTGTCAAGTCTTTTGATCCGTCGACTTGCTTTTGTTAGCACCAAAAAACATATCTATGGTCTGCTAGGAGCTTTTGTTTTGCCCAAAGAGGCCTGTGATGCTGGTGTTAACAGATTTAGTCGTAGCCCTAACGCTATACCCGATTAGGAAGTTTATTGTCCTTAATATCTGTGGTACAAATAACGAGCGTATGGCCACCTACTAGGTAGGTGGCACTAGATTATGTTAGCAAACAATCACCACAAAGCACAAACCGCATTGTTCACCAATTAAGGCTGACAGATGCAAAAATGAAAAAGATGGGGCCAGCACGGATCGAGCCGACTCTTTCGAATACCGCGACTACTGGCATGTCGAAAATCCCTAAGTATCAAAGAATAGCTTCCATCATATAGACAGAAGAACCATATCATCCTGTCGTCAAATGTCGGTATCGATACCAACAACCTTTCGGTTCCCTGATGAAAGCGCTGGGGGAAAATAAGAAGACAGAAGCTGAAGTCCAAATTGCTTCCCGAGTTCTTCTCGTGCAACCTGATAATGGTCGGTTTTCCGACGTGGGCCCAGTATAGGCATTTTGCATCGACCCCAAAGGTTTCATCTCGCCATCGACAGAACGTCTGCCTTGCAGCGGTTTGTGGGGGTGGTATCGTGAAGATTTCAGGGATGATCCATGCTTACCTAGTCATGTTGCTCTTATCAGAGGAAGTGACATAAAGAATCTACTCCTGTGAGTGATCGTGAAAATAGAGCACAACATAGGTGTGATAATGCCAACCCGCGAGTTGAAAGTAGCTAGATCAAGTATTTCAATATGAATATAATCATGAGATTCCACCCTATATACGACGGCAATATAACGGGAATGTGACGATCCAGCACGGTCTTCAGTTAGGCAGATGGGAACGATTCTGCTTAGATGTTGGACGAATCTTTCTTGTAGAAATCGTCCGAGTAACGTCCAAGTCAAGCGAGAGAACAGCAGAACAGTTTGCTCAGGGTAAGAACGTGCTCGCTTAACATCTGAAGGCAATTTGTATACCTCTCCAACTTTCACCGGCAAGTTTCTTTCTTTCCGAAATTTTCCATTAACTCGTTTCTTTTGCATCACAGCGTGCCTGCGTTGTACCTTTTGTTCTCATCGTTTCCAATATTCAAACTTCATCATACCACATCAAACAGCCTTGTAACGTCAAGATGTCGAATAACAGCGAACGACTGCTTGCAGCATTCATCGCGGCTCATCCCGAGATCATGGTACGTATCATCATCTTGTCCCTTCTTTCTTCTTATGAGATTTATGGTATTGGCTCAAACTTCCAGGCTTTATGCCTTAGATCATTGCTTCTGTCGGAGGGCAATACCTGGTGGTTCTCAATGATAAGCATCTGTGGTCCGAGTGGTTTTTTCAGGTTCAGATCCTCTCTAGACTTTGCAATCCCATGGGCTTCTGGTCGACATGATGGCTATCCATTGCCTCTCTTGTTAGCGAGACAGTGTGTCTTCTCTTAGACCAGGTGCTTCGATGGCAGCAGGACAAAATCTCCCCACCATCCTATAATCACGTTGCTTTTGCGTCCTTTTTGCATTGAAATGGTTGCTAATAGTTACAAAATAGCTTCGATATGATCGTATGGTCGTGTTTTATGATGGTGACCGCAGTATCAACTACATGGAGCGCCGATTCCGCCGCATCCGCCAGATGGCTGCAGACATGCAGGATGCCCACCCTGAGGTAGTTCAAGAGGCTCGGGCCGACATTCAAAGAAGGGCAGAGATTGTCAGGGAAGAGACCCTTCGGGATGCTGCTGCCAAACAGGCTGCCTCAACTCGTCGGGAGGCTCGTCGTGCTGCTGCAGATCGTGCTACAGGAAGCGCTGTTGAGCAAAATGCTTCATCGCCACGACAGACTGGTGGTAGAAACCATGAATTCGCTCTCTTTGACACTCTTCCCACCGCTATGAGACCTAATGCCGCTCCTGGGGCTGCTAGCACTCGTGCGCCGGTTCAGCGGAATGCCTCTCTAGTACGACAGACTGGTAGTAGCGACGCTGAAATTGTTGTCATTGACTCTCCTCCAATCATACAGAGATCTACCACTGCTCAGGATATCGCCGTTTCTCCCCCAAGTCGTACGCTTCAGCAGAATATTCGTAATGTTGCTGGGCATTCTGTAACTGGATCTTCTCCTGCTGTCGATCCCTACGCTCTTGTTACTCTGCGTGAGGTTATCATGCTTGATGAGGTGATCTATTCTCGTGCGCAAGAAATAGTTCGTCATGTGGGTCGTCCCATTTCGTTCATTCCGCAGGATGACGTTGGCACAAACCTTGTCCTTGAAGAACAGCAATTGTCCAATGATGAATCCGACCAATCTGAGCTCGGTATTGCCCGAGGCCCAGTCGGCTTTGACCGTCGTTCATTCGGTGCTGTCCGTGACCCAGTTTATACCGATATCCATCTACCTTCGTGCGGAAACTGGCCTCCACCTGATCTTCCACGGTTCTGGAGATGGAACAACGGCCTGAATGAGTGGTATGATCCAACTAACCCCCCTCCTCCCATAGCGAGCAACCAGACTCCCGCGGCAAACCAGCCCGCTAATCCCGCGAATTTCATCGATCTCAGCTCTGATTCCATCAACGAGAGTCGAACCAGCATCCAAATCTCTCAGCCGGATATCGCACCTGACTTATCCAGTCCTGCCCAGGGTATGGCTTCGGCCAAAATTCAAGTCCAAGGAGTGCAGGGCACAGGAATCTTGCATTGCGGTGCCCAGGATGATTACTCCATGCATACTGCACTACTGGATCCCACGCTGCAGGTGTCTCGGGACCTTGCTGAGACCCTTCGTGATGCTCGGGTTGCCGAGGAAGCCGTTGGAGAGATGTGAAATTTTTGGAGTTCTTGATGGAGGTGAAAGCGGGAATCAAAATGATCGAAAAGGAAGCTAAAGTGAAAGTGAAGATCGGAGAAGAAGAGATTGAAAGATTGGCGCGGGCCCGTAAAATAGCGAGGGGGGGGGGATGAATGACAGCAACTTGCATGTTCACAGCGCATTTCACTTTTATCCGTTTACTATCATAATCGTAATGTACTTTTCTCGGCTACTGTCGCCTTTGGCATGCTTGATTGCCTACATAGTTAGGTCTAAAAGCCCAAACGATACTTCCTTTCTTCTGGAGTTTTTCCTTTGTAATCAGTGGAGTGGGTTGTTTTCCAATCGTCATATATGGCTACCCAGGTACTATAAGGTCTTAGTATTCACATATCCTCAATTGGAATATAGTTGCACACTGGGAAAGTAAGCGTGCGAAAAATCAGTGTAATTAACGCCGGAGGGGTATCTAGAACATCAAACAAAACAATCAAAGGTACTAAATTACTGAGCATTATCTTTGTATGCAGACCCAATTCGCCTCCAGTTCCAGTTGCATCGCGCATTCAATTTTCATTCACGATGCCAGTTGATTCATAATGCCACATTCGGCCAAGATTATGGTTCATTCTTCGTGGTGACATGACACCTCCTCGATATCAGAGCTGGTGCTTGGGGCAACTCATCGGGCTCGGATAGATATGGAGAATCATCGAGACTCTTTCTGACTGGCTCCTGCTGCTGTTCGGGGGTTTTTGATTGCCTCCTGATTTCTTTTCCCGATAGATTCGAGTCACGATTGTTTGTCGGAAGATTGCCCTTCCTTGAGGCAGCTTTCATTTCACTGCGGGGTTGGAACACAAGGGTGGACGACGGTGCAGGGTTGGAACCAGACTTACGTCCGGCGGTTGAGATGGACCCTAAGTGGTGATGCAGTTTCCTTGATACAGCATGGGCCCGATTGTTGGACGTGGGTGATCGACACCGGTACACAGGGTGCGACTCAAGCTGAGGCGATCGTGATCGACGACGAGATTGAGAAAGTCGGGGTAATTTAGGGATGCTGTCAGGCTTTTGGCTGGACCTGGCTGCATTGGGAAACAAAGTCCTTCGCGTCCATTCGCCGACAACGGCAGGGCTTTCTTCAAGCTCAGAACACGCGGGGCTGTTGAGGAATGGTGGCCCCGTTGGCGTCTCGTCTCGTTTCTCTAGTGATTGCGACTTTCCACTCAAGTTTCGCCGTTGTGCAGGCGTATCAACAACAATCGGAGGGCAGGGTTCAATAATTGGAGACTCATTGCTGGCTACTTCGACGGGCGAGGTTGGTTGGCTAGACCTTTGTGGTTCATCTTTATTCGTGGACCCCAGGATATTTCGCTTCGCGGATTGCCAGGAATATTCCCGACCAGTATACCGACGAAAGAGGGTCACAAGATTGACCCAGAAGCTTTTCACGGGTACCTCTCCAGGTGGTACAGAGGGCAGTTGTTGCTCATAAAGCCGTTTCAGAACATTTAGTTGTAATAGAGTGAGCTTCTTGCCGCGTCCTGTGTTGGGACGATTTGTGACAACTATATCAGAAATCATGGCCCCGTGAACAGATGCAAGACCCATCGGGGGGACCGGGGGAACCGACATCAGGGTGTCGCGATTTTGCTTGATTGGCGTTCATTTAACTCGGTCAATTTGATTGATTTCCGACGTGGGATGCTACTTTTGAGGCTCCAACTAATAAGATATGCCCGCCGATAAATAGGGCGTATCCGGACCCACAGACTAAGTTTGGGGAACGTCAGTAGAGGGATGTCAGTGGTCAGCTTTAACAAAATCCAGATCGGACTGGAAGTGGATCGCGAAAGGATCGCGAACGCGGCGCGTCCAACACGCGTTCCAAGATTGCGGGGTCAACACGTGACGGTCTCCCTATTTCGATTATTGTACGGAGTAAAGGCCTAGATGATGACGGTAAATTTCACTGATGATAAGGATAACAGTGGTAAGGCTTCTGTGTCCGTTTTCCCAGATTTTTTAGCCTGTCAAAAAGGTTGGAGTTTGTTTCTTTTTGCCCATATATATATCTGTATATATTGACATTCAGAAACGAACAAGTCGTGCATATAGACAGGATAAAGTCTGGCAGGTGGGGCCTTTTCTATCTATGCTGCCGCCGCTTTTATAGGGGCAATGGCGGCTCGGTAGTGAATCATGTTAGTGGAATTTGGCGGATTACTTACATCCTGACCCCTGGCATACCGAGTGAGGATCTAATACTCATATTCATATTCCTCATTTACTTATCAGAGGGTTCGCCATGAGCGCTAAAGAATTCCTCGCTGGCGTCGAAGGCGGCGTGGTGCCGGTGGACTGCCATGAGAAAGTGCTACGGATAGCATTCATCTATATGGACGAGGGGCTGTGGCTCGACAGCGGCGTTTTTGATGTTGTCGAGAAGCTGCACGCGCGCGGATGGTCGTTCGGCGAGAGCGAGTTGAGGTTTAATCGGTAAGTTCCAAGGTTATTATGCCCTGGGCAATAGCACTAGACTACAGGTACAAAAACTGATAAATCACAGCACCCTGGATATATTCTACCTCGCCCAGCTCGCAGCGGCCATCTACCGCTCCACTGACCAACTTGAGGGTGACTTCCCTTCCCCTGATGATTTCCAGTCCTTCTACACCACACACCATGCACTCCTCCACTCCTCCGCATGGCGCTCTTATTACTCTACTGCATTCCTTACCCAGCGCACCACAGCGTGCTTCTACCGCCTGCCTGACCTCCAAGACCTACCTGACTCTGACTCTCCGCTGGGGCTGCCGCGCCAGCGACCCCCGCACACGCCACAAAACTCCCCCGCTGGGCCTACAGCGTCGCGCGCACGCGCCGCAGGCAGGCCTCTCTCCCGCTCGCGACTTTCACTGGATTAGCCCTCAGCACGCTCGAGACGACCATCACGCACCTGCGCACGGCCCACACCAGTGTGGCGCCCTACTCGGAGACGCAAGCGTGCTTCTGGCTTGAGTACATGGGGCTGGGTTCGCCTGGCCGATCTGGCTCAGCCAAGGCAGTTTCCCGGGAAGCGTGGGAGCCGAGCTTGTTCGGGAGACTGGTCGCGCAAGGAGCCTATGATATGTACGCGTGGGAATCAAAGTATTCGGCGCAGCTGTGGGAGACGAGTGCGGCGAGGAGGGAGGCTGCTGAGCCAGATGCGGATGGCGCGTGGAAGAGTGAGGTGGTGTGGTGTGGGTTGCCGGATGGTGGGGTGGGGCCGATGGCATGGTGGAGGGGGTGGGAGGGAGAAGTTGGGAGTGAGGAGGAGGTGGAGTTTTTGGCTGCTGTTGCAGTGAAGGAGACGGTGGGGGTGAAGGCGGAGGTAGGTGAGTTGGACTTTGCAGTGCGGTCGCATATGTTGCTGGGGGTGATGCGGGCTGCGGTTGAGGGGGGGCGGGAGAGGGATGTTTTTCTGGAGGACCTAGAGAGGGGGATGGTGGGGACAGGGAGGATTGAAGAGGGGAGGGCAGGGAGGTGGCTGAGGGAGGTCTTGGGGGCCGTGAAGCCATATGTGAGGATATGGGAGGGTGTGTGGCCTGCTACAGAGGCGGGGAGGGGGGAGGTGCTACGGCGGATCTTGGTGGAAAATGGGCAGCTATTTGCAAGGTGGAAGCTTTCGCCGGTTTTGAAGGAGTTCAGTTTTGCGCTGGGTCCGAGGGAGTAGTACTGAGGTAAGCTGCTGAGCTAGCTGCTCCCGCGCTTTGCTCAGGTCGTGCTCAGTGAGTATTATCAGGCTGCTCAGTGAGCAAAAAGCCACAAGAGGTGAGCACTAAAACGGAACGGGAAAGCCAAGACTTGTGACGCATTATCTTGTCTATATGCAAAGATAGAAGAAAGAAAAGCATGTGGACCACGTGGCGGCAGCCATAAATCAACTACATTTATATAATGTCGGCTTGGAGAGACAACATCATCCTTGTATCCTCAGGCTTCATTATGTTGCGGTGTGCTGTCAGCCGTCTCTTGCATTTGGATTTCACAACCAGTCAGATCTGCTCCCTTCACAGGTGGCTAATGTTGGATCTGTCTTAGAATTCTCAAAATATCCTCACCTCTACATGCCGCGCCACTTCCCTCGGCAGTTAAGAGTCGAACACATGCCCTTAGACTGAACCGAAGATGGTAAGAATACCCTTTCCCTGCATGTTTCCTGCATGAGGTACTTTAGCTGACACCCATGCAGATCGCCAAATGTAATGCAGAATTGTACTTAGAATCAAAGTATATGCTTATTACGGACCTGAAATGTGTTCTCAATGAGCTGGAGCGTGGTGGACCACCCAATCATTTCGTTATCGAAAAAGGAACCATCAAAAGCCCACCACAACATTCAGACCAATTTCCTAATGAAAAGTGAATTGACAGAGTATTTTGTATTATCTTTATTTAGTTTAATAGCTATATGCAATGCATCCATGGATGATCATCACAACGCGGGGCATATTCAATAAGCCATCATAACACATAGACAACTTAGTAAGTCATGAAATTGGCACCAGACATCTGCTGCCAGGCTTGCACAGTAAAGCCAGCCATCGTCCAGCGCCACATTCAATTTACGAAGAACTTGCGCCACCCAGGAGCCGCCGAGCGCTCCGCCGCGAGGGTAGTTGTAATCTCCTCCCACTCAGCAACAACGAGGCAGGCCATTAAAACGAATGTTGATTCATTTGGCTTGAGCTGTTTTCCAGCGCAACGTGGAAAGTGGACATCATTTTCAGAATATCCTATATTGCCGTTAAATATCATCAAATTCCCAACTCAGATCCCATCATACAAAAAGTAATCGCTTAATGAACCCCCCAACGAACGCCAAGTAGCCGCGTACCAAACCAATCGAACCCATCTAATGACACAACTGAATCCACTGCGCAATAATATCCTCCATATCATGCGCAATCCCCCACTGGGAAGACAAGCACTTAAAAAGCTTCTGCATAGAGTTCAACTCATAAAGCAGATTCCTGACTGCACCGCCCCGCAGGGGAAGCGCAGAATCCCCACTACATTGAACAAACCGTCTCGTCTCCGATCCAGACGAAGGTCTCATATCATCATGCCCAAGATTCATATCCGAATACGAGAGCAGCGCGTCTTGCCACACGATATTTCTCGGCAGACTAACTGTCGCAACACCTGCAAGCGAGAGAACCACGTAAATCGTCGCGGCTGCAAAGAGCGAACTGGGCATGTGCACGACATGTGCTCGGCCGCGCGGTAATTGCTCGACGATATCTTGGATTGCGACGGCGTGGAGGACGGCGCGGCGAGCATCTTCTGAGGTTGCCCATTTTGCTAGATCAAAGCCTGGACGGACGGTTCGACAGCCTCCCGAGACGTGTTGAGGGATATTATAGCGTAGACAGACGTATCGTGAGAGAACGGTCGAGTTGATCATCGTGTCTAGGCAGATCGTGTGCCAGCGGAGAAGAATTTCGAGTCTTTCAGCCGCTGTGAAGTGGATGCTCATCGTGATTGTTTCGTGGACTTGGGCTAGGGCCCGACGAACGTCTGATTGGCCCGGGACGCCAACGGCGAGTTCATTTTCGTCACAGTCTGAGATTAGGGATTGGAGGCCCTCTAGAACGACGCGGAGTGCGAAGGGTGAGAATTGGTAATCTAAAGGACGGAAACTGCCAACTGGTGGGAAGAGGGAGCGGAAGATGGCGCGGAAGGAGGACTGATCTTGCTTTTGGGGGTGGATGTGGGATAGCCATTCATCGGCTGTGTTGGCATAGAAGGCTTCTTCGCTGCTTGGGAGGTTTAGGGGGTTTGCTACGTGTCTGGCGGAAGCGGCATCGCCGGACATCTGGGCGACTAGACCGTCCAAGATGTAGTATGCTAGCAGGGCACGTTGTTGAATCTCCCGTGCCGACCAGATCCGCCATTGGTGTTCTTTTTCGGCAGCCGGAGCGTCCATTGATGGGAGATTGTCCATTGAGTATGGTGCGCTGTCGTACATGCCACAATGTCTGGCCCAGAAGAAGCCCAGTGGGCGGAAGACCTGGCTGGTGGTTCTGATTGCCCGATTCTTTGACAAAGCTCCGTATATTTGGCCAAGCAGAGCGGTCATCATTAATTGAACACCTTTGCAGGCATCGTATGGGCCGTTATGGGTGATCAGAGACTGCCATGACGTGGCCACTGCTGTGTGTGCGAGCCGCCAGAGCGCTTCACCTTTGGCGACCGAATCCTTGGGGCCCAAATACAAAGAGCCGATGGCAATTGCATTGAGTAGGAGAGCATGTGTGCATTCTTTAAACACAAATGTGGCACGATGCAAAATTGGAAATGTGGGAATGAAGCGAACAAAGAACATATGGAGGCATTCGTCGAGGAATACTGATGTTATGGATGTAGCTTTGACTGCAGCGGTGACGCTCGAGGACTACACGAGTGATAAGTTAGTCTCGAAGTATTCATGGTTTGACCGGGAGCTTGCCGATGACTTCTTCACCGGATCGGCTTCCCGAAACAACAAGATGCCTCAAGTGCAACTCACCGAGCTCGTCACCATCTCCGTAACATCTCGCACCGCTTGATGTCCCCCGCCAACTGGGATAGCACCAACAGAAGAGCTCCGATCATCGAAAGAAATTGGCGAACCGAAGCTCATAGCATTGACATCCTGCACCACCGGTGGAAAGGGCAAGGTCCCAAGAGGCATTTGCCACTGGTCCGTCGTATCGGAGGACATCAAGCTCTGAAAGAGACTCTCCGAATCAGGCCAGACCAACGCAAAGTCCAATTCCGAAGCGACATGCATGCCAGCACCGGAATGGGTCCCATCCCACGACTGACTCGTCGCCGATGTAGCCGGATCAGCCGTAGAAGCACTGCTCGTGTCCCATGAAGCAAGCGAGTCAACAGAAGGCCGTGGCATGTGAGTTTCTGAGCCAGGTTTTGCATTCATGGCACGAGCATGGAGCTTCTCATGGCGGGTAAGAGCATCTTGACGGGCGAATGGTCGTCGACACTCTCTGCAGACATAGGGTTTAGATCCCGTATCTAGATCTTCCGGTTAGCCGAATGGGACCTTTTGGATAAGCAAGGATCGAACAATATCGGCATTGATCTATCTAGAACATACGGCATCGTTCGTGTCTCTATAGGCTATTAGGCTCTTACATCACTTGGCGCCCCTCTTTCGTGGGGAATACGCATATCCACTCACCCTTAGATGTTCAGCTTTCGAGAAGGCTTTGTGACATACTCGACAGCTCAATTTCTTTGCTGGAGAAGGTGCCGTCACGATCTCCATTGACGACATTATTGTAGGAGGAGAAAGAGTAGAAGATGAGATTGTGGAGATCAAATTGTGGGGTGTGGCACTGCTTATGCTAGCACGGAATTATATTTTACAGCATCCATCGGATTGATGGAAACTTGCATACAATATTGTATGTGATACTTCGAATTGGACTATTGTTTGTATAATTATCAGGATAAGGAATTAAGCATTCTGTTGAAAGTCATGAAATTATGGGATCTACCTAGATATGACTGCACATGTACATGTAATTCATCTATGTACGCAGATTAGCGTGTCGTGGAAAAGCCGAGACACGGAAATGGGCGTGGCAATACAGCCGAGGCAGTGTGTCTACAATTCGCCTCCTTTCTCCCTTTGTGCTCAGACCAAGTCCCACAATGTCATTGCGCGGCTTGCAGATGCGTAGCAAATACCGTGATAAGGATTTCCAACTTCCCCAGAACTCACGGTGAGAGAAAATGACCGAAATATATGGAGAATCGAACCTGGGGAGATTGCGCCAAGATGTCATAATGGAGTGAGTTCGGTACTTGGCTCGGGTAGCGAGCCGTGATTCATAGTAGAAGAACTCGTCGGCTAGCCGTACTCAATTGCCTTGGCGGATACCTTCTGTTGACCAAATCCCATGACTTGCGGAGATGGCAACTCGGCTCTGATTTCCAATCAAACGTGGAGAGCCTCCGCATTTCTCTCCACGGAGGGTCCGCAACGGAGCCGAGTATCCCGGAGAATACCCCTTCTACCCCATGTCCCAAGTTCTGTCCGACGTGGGCTTAGCGGGACGTTATGCGCACTCACATTTGGGATTTTCCGCTCCCTCGTGGCTTTTGCATTGCCCAACAGAAGTTGAATTGTACAGTCACCAATTCAATTCCTGGATATCCCTGCCACTCCTTATCTCACTCTTGTTTCTCACCTCATCTATCCCTTTGGATTTTTTATACCTGTAATTCCCCTGGTCAGGACTCACCCATTCTGACGATCATCCTCGCCCCAGCCCTGCTCCATAAAGAGGATACTTGAAGTCTTCAATTGCTTGTCTCAATTTTTTTCTGTTCCGGGGGACGTGATTAGAATGACGTCTCTCGAGTTGCAAACGAGCCCATCTCGACGAGATGAAGTCGAGGAGGTGCCAGGCACCAAAGCCGACATTGATCTCATCGAGAGCGCAGGGCATGGACGAGCAGCCACCTACGAAGAATCTGTGGCTGCTCGTCTACCCAAAGCTCATAGAGACTATCTGTTGGAGCGACATGGGACATTGGCACTGGATCCCATTCCCGGAATGGGCCCAGCCGACCCCTACAACTGGCCTGAGTGGAAGGTGAGTTCCTAATTTCCCAGCTAAATGGTTAATCAGAACCCAAATTCGAGCATCGAAAGACTGACATATCGACGTGTAGAAAATGATGAACCTTATCCTTGTGGCGTTCCACGCTTGCATGGGCACATTCACCGCCGCCGCCATCATCCCTGCCTATTCAGACATCTCCAAAGAACTCGGCGTCAGCCTGCAAGACGCTAGTTATTTGACTTCTTTGCAAATTGCCATTCTTGGAGGTGCTCCTCTGTTTTGGAAGCCTCTGTCAAATCGATATGGCCGCCGACCAATTTTCCTCCTTTCCCTCATCTGCAGTCTTGTGTGTAATATCGGCTGTGCCAAGAGCACTGATTATGCTTCTCTCGCTGCCTGTCGTGCCCTGGTGGCTTTCTTCATCTCCCCTGCTTCAGCAATTGGTAGCGCAGTCGTGATGGAAACGACCTTTAAAAAGGACCGCGCCCGGTACATGGGTGTCTGGACCCTGATGATCACCCTTGGTGTTCCGATCGGACCTTTCATTTTCGGTTTTGTCACCTACCGCGCGGGCTATCACTGGATCTACTGGATCCTGGCAATGGCAAGTTTCCAGCCGCAACCAGATCGTTTCATCAGCTAACAAACCCCAAGATCAACGGCGGCCAGTTCATCCTGTATCTCTTCTTCGGCCCTGAAACCCGGTACCTGGGCAGCGGCGTAGACAGTCAATCCGCCACCAAGATCGAATACATGTCCCTGCGACGTATTGACCCAACCCCACTCTCATTGTACGAGTTCGTGCACCCACTAACCATGGCCCGCCACCCGTCGATCCTGATCCCAACCTGCGCATACGCAATGGTGTTCCTCTTCGGTAGTATTCTCGCCACCGTCGAAGTGCCACAACTCCTCCAAGAGAAGTTCGAGCTGAATGCCGAACAACTCGGCCTCCAGTTTCTAGGTGTAATTATCGGCTCCGTGATCGGCGAGCAGATGGGCGGCGTGCTTTCCGATTTCTGGATGAGTCGTCGAAGCAGACGTATTGACCGAAAAGCCGAGCCGGAGTTCCGTCTCTGGCTCAGCTATTTCGGCTTCGCGTTGACCATCATCGGTATGATTGTATTCTTGGTCTGCACGCAGACTTCGCCGAGCGGACACTGGAATGTGACGCCGATCATCGGCACTGCGATCGGTGCTGTTGGAAACCAGCTAGTCACTACTGTGATGGTCACTTATGCTGTTGATTGTTTCCCGCAGGAGGCTGGTAGCATTGGAGTCTTCGTCACGTTTGTGCGGCAGATCTGGGGTTTCCTCGGTCCATTCTGGTATGTGGTTCCATCATTCGTTGCGCTTGGAATTCTCGTTAACCTCGCCTTAGGTTCTCTGCGATGTTTGAGAATGTCGGTATTGCTCCTAGTGCGGGTATTGGATCGGCGCTGGTCGTCGCCGTCAGTGTCATTCCCACTATCTTGCTGCACTGGAAGGGTCGGGTCTGGCGTAAGGAGGAGTAAATGGCATCGAGAGTGGTAGAGGAATTGAATTCGAGTTAGGCAATTCGTGAAAGATTTTGTGAAAGACATTTGACGAATTTTTTGTTTCGGGGTCAGAGCATTGGTGGGTACGATAGATCGGGTTCGGGTTCGGCGTGGATAGGTAGACTCGGCATCGGGCACGGCAACGTGTCGGGATTGTACATAGATTGACGCATAAGCATTGCACGCTTTTTCACACATGACATCCAACGAAAGTATCATCTGTAGTAAAATTAAACAAACAAGGCGAATATACCAAACCGTGGAAAATTGATATCGGCATCTGGGTGAAAGTGTATAAAAGCATCAAACGTCCACAAATAGGGCTTGCGGCAAAGAAAAGAGAAAAGGCAAAGACGAAAAATTGAGCAGTCTCAACCCAGCAATAATATATACCAAGTGAAAAATCTCCAGATCAAAAAAATCAAAGAAAAGAGCCGCAGACCGTCTTTTAAGGAAACCTACTCCGAGCAGGAGACCGACCCGATAAAATCCCGGAGCGCTAAAATCGAGCCATCGCGGGTCGACAAGGTCCACGAGGAGCCTTGTCAGACGACCACGGGTCTGTAGATCGGCTTGCGCTCTGGCTAAATGTTTCCAGGCATCAAATTAGCTAGTCAATCCATGGATGTGTGGCTTATTTGCTATTATTGTTCTTCTACGCCGTACTTCATACGTAGAGCAAGCACCCTTAAGCTATGCACTTTATATCACCAACAATGTGAACATATCTAGTTAAAAATTCACAAACTAGTGATCAGCGAGTTTGGGAAGTCTACCTACGAAACCAACATCTCAGTTCCTTTGAAAGATTTTTTTTGCTCTACACCCATGCCATTTCATAGTTCCAAATGCCAAGAAATATCTCCAGCACATGGCGGAATAGACTTACTCCGCCCAGGGAAGAAGTTATATCCCGTTAAGCTCTATGATTGGTCAAAGCTCTTAAATCTTTCAATATCGCCCAACCGGTATTTTCGAAGTCACCCCTGGCCTACGGTTTTGGTGAGGATTGTAATTATCTATTCCGATGGCGGACATGGCCTTGACTTGATGTTGTGGTCGTTGTGGTGGGTATCTGTTGAGGGGGTGGAATTTTGTATGCATGCGCTGCCGCAGAGGTGATATGCATAGCTTACTTACATGACAGCTACAGTGTGCATAATAACGTCTAGAAATGTCCAGGGACCAACATATGGGCATGTTTGCTTCTATTTACTTGTCTATACTCAATGTGCATGTACAAATGGCAAACCCAGCAAAGATGAATCGTATTTATGATTTTATGAAATTATTTACTGGTGCTCGATCTTGTTGATGAGTGTGCCAACGTGAGGAAGTAACTCAACGGCAAACTCATCACCAGCCTTGATGAACTCCTTAGGGCTCTTGGCCGCACCGACACCGGGCGGGGTACCGGTCAAGATGATTGTGCCAGCGGGCAGTGTGGTGCCCTGGGAGAGGAAGCTGATCAGCTGGGGGACGCTGAAGATCAAGTCACTGCGGATGGAACCAATATTAGCTTTTCTGTCCGTAAATCCGAAGGTGAGATGTAGGTAGATCTTACGTGAGGGGGCAGTCTTGCATCACGCGGCCGCTCTTGAGGCCACGGATCTGGAGCTTGCTCGCATCAGGGATGAGGGCAGCGGAGACGAGAACGGGACCTGGGTGTTCAATCAGCATGGTGATATTCCGATATGATGCACAATCTGAATGACATACCAATAGGGCATGCGCCGTCGAAGCCCTTTGAGAAAGACCATTGGCTCTGGTTCATCTGGGAGGTGCGACTTGACACGTCGTTGGCGGCAGTGTAACCGAGGACGTAATCGAGAGCCTCGGACTCAGGCACGTCCTTAGCATCACGACCGATAACGATGACCATCTCGGACTCGTAATCACCGGTGTTATCCTGCTGGGTAATCTTAGGCAGGACAGTTGGCGCAGGCCAGGGATCTGCCAGAGAGCTGGATGGCTTCATGAATAGTGTTGGTACTTCTGGAATTGGGAGAGACATCTCCTTTGCGTGTGAGACATACTACAGCATGTTAGTAACCTTGTAGAGGGATCGATTCGCTTCCATAACTCACGTTTAATCCGACACAGCGAATAGTTCCAACTTCAGATTGCGCGAGAGGTGACAGAATGCGCGAAATAGTTTCCGTCGCGTCGGTGACATGACCAGGGCTCAGAACCGAAGTTCCAGAGAAAGGGCGCACATTAACCTCCTTGCCTTGGTAAAGGGCCAATCCAACATCTAACTTGGGATCGACCGGCTCCCCGATCAAAATCTTGGAGGGGTTAGACTTAGGAACGAAACGCACCAGGCCTATTTGTTGCCATTAGCGTTGTATATGAAGGCAATGCACTCAAGAGACTCACGCGAAAAGGTTGATGCAATCTTAGACATGATTATTGTGTTGATTGAGAGGAGAGAGTGCAGAACCCCAGATATTAAGAGGGACCGATAGCGGAGTATTTCTACCCCGAGGCTGGATAAGCCGGAGGGGCACCTCCCACAATGTGGGGACGTGGCGAGTGGCCGGATGCGAATAAATAAGTCAAACCCCCGCGAATTGCGCGATTCCATATTCAATTTTGGTCAAAATGTCTGCTCCTAAGGGTCCCTTCCACCTCGTTACTGTCAATACCGCGCCGGAGCGCGCCAAGCGCCTTATCGGTCGCCTGGTCGAGGCGTTGAAGGACCAGTACACCATCATCCACGTCGATAATTGCGAAAGTAAGTATATTGAATAAAGGCGCAATTCAATCAACTAACAAAAACAGAGATCGACGAGGTCGAAGGCAAGGTCAAGGAGCACAACCCCGAGGTTTTGGTAAGTTCGGGTTCGGAAATTCCGACCGTTGCCGAACTAACAAGTTGGATAGTTCAGTGCGTCAATGTGGTCCGCCGAAGAGGCCAAGCAGATTCACGATATTGCTCGCTCCGTTCGCCCTGATATTAAGCTGCATGCTATTCCTGAGGGTTTACAGGTTGAGCGTGGCCCCGATGCCATTGTGGAATATTTGTGTGAGAAGGTTCCTGGGCTGCTGGACAGCTAGATTGTATATGTGAGAAAAAAGATGTAAATATTCATGCCCTGAGATCATTGATAACTGGTCGTTTCTATTTTTATTTCTGCTTTGAAATTTTCTCTTAAACCCTTTCGGGTTGTTCATAAATCTCCATTTTTATGATTTTCCAGTTCTGTTCCCAGCTCCAATGCTCTTGAAACTTCACCATTCGAATTCCTAAGCGCGGCAAAGTGTTAGCTTCGACTTTGTAAATTTTCAACTCAGATTTGCTTACTTCAGTGTGGAAATCAATTGATGGACCATTGTCATATGTACTACGATATAGAGCTTTTCTCGTCATATCAAGCATGTTGACAGGTCCGCATGCGCCAACTCCAATACGCTCTTCGGGGCCACAAGAATTGACACAATCCGCGATGTGACTCGAAATATTCGGTCGTCCTCTGCGAAGATCCGAGGTTGAACGTGGTGCTGAGTTTTCCTTGCTAGTGAATCCTTTCTCGGGATCATGAACACTTGACTCAGATGACGATCCTTCTCCTGCATGGAGGCTTTCGACTTCCATAGACTTTTCAATATCGCCTTGTGTCACGTAAATGTGCAGATTGACTCTGTGACTGTCCCGCAGCTCTTGGAGTTCTTTGCCAAACCACTCCAGTGATTCTTCGTGAATGTTAGTTATTTTTCATCTACCGGGATTTGGCGAACCTACCTAGTCGCCTCACTGTCCAGACAAAATCAATTGACCTCCTAGTGTGAGCGGCAGCTTTCTTCTTGATAAGATCGAGAGCAATGGCAAATGTAAAGCTAGCCCCACTTCCACCAGCAACGAGAACCACCCTATCGAAGTCGGTAAAGCTAGGAACCTGGCCATATGCACCATCCAAAGAGCACCGCAGCAATCTTCCAGGCTGTTTCTGAGCAGCCTCATATAAGTCCGATGTGAATCCATCACAGGGACGAATCAAGAATTCTGCCGGCTCGTTGGATACCAAAGTAAACGGGTGCGTTTCAAATAGTCGAAGAGAGGGGATCCACAAAAAAGCATGAGACCCAGGTTTGCACTTCAGACTACGGTTGAGCTTGACTCTGACCGCACCATCCGGCACTGGATTGATGCTCGCATGGTTACCGTATAGGTTCCAACATATCTTCGCAAAGCGAAGCAATCGATCGAGGCCCCACAGGCATCCTGTGAACATGATGATGATCACTGATTGTTTAGCGATTATGGGACGGTGCAAACCGATCATGATAATGATGAGCAGGAAAAAAGCCAAGTGGATGATATAAAATGCTGTATGGACTAGGTCAGCTATTGAATTGGTTGATTTTATCGTTTCTGTATACCTTCATACGAGCGGCGAACAAACCAGCCAAAGGTGGAAACGCCAATGATAACCATCGATAGTCCGGCAATTCCTCCAGCGAGATAATCCAGCTCGCGGAATTTATACAAGGTGCCCGATTCTGATACGTCCGCCAAATATATGATACCGTGAAGTACACTGGTGGCAATGCAGGTGTAGCCAGCGGTTTTGTGTAGTGGACGGAGCTTCTCGTAAGACTGCCCAGATAATGGGGCGAGAGGGGTGTTTCGAAGAGCGAGAAACACTAGAAGAACGAAGTTTGCAATGGATAGCCTAGAGACAATGTTAGATAGGCTCGGCATGGGGTTTCGTTGTGAAGATACCATCCGAGACGTTTGGCAACCTTTATTCTTAGGTTAGTATGGTTACTATGAAAAGGGTAATGGGTATGAATGAACGCACGTATTTGACTGTGAACTCCACATCGGCTAAAGTCAGGATCAAGTTCATGACCCAGTATATGAGGTAAAGAGACCATCGCCCAATACAGACTCCAGCAACTGAGCCGGCGAAGTATCGTCTTGTCGCCCTTCGTACTGTTAGCGACACACTTCCATAAGGCTGTTTCTCAAAATATACCTATGGCTCTGAATAAGGCATCTTGTGATGTTGCTCTGCTTCCTAGGTCCATATTTCAAATAAATAACATTTGCCCAGTGGTATATGATGAACAGCGCCATAATTGATCCAGTGGCAATGGCGAAGTATTCTACACTCCAAGCATTATGAGCCTGACGAACAGTTTTAGTAAACATCGCTGAACGCACAATTGCAAACTCTCAGTTGTTCAAAGGAGCATGGGAGATTCTTTCAGTGGCATATGATTAGAGAGGAGACCGCACAGATTATCAGTCTCTTGGCTGATACCCCAGAACGCTTATTATCAGAGATTTCCTTGGTCGACCCATCGACGGTCTGGATCTCAAAGTCAAATTCAATTTCATCTGATCTCATTTTATTTCTTTCCTCCGAGACTAATGGACTAATCTCCACACACGTGGTAATGACATAGACAGGACCAAGAGAAAAACTGACGGCAGACCCTGAGCAGATAAGAGCTAGAGTTGATTAGTGTGAACTCTAACGCCAATATATTTCCTCCATGTTGAAGACCGTGCTAACCGACGGGAATAAGTTGCCTATTCTCGAAAAGACCTTTGGACTGCACTTCGTTTTGGCTTAGGTTGTGTTGTGATGCGTCTGGGTGTCTCGGATTAACTTCCACAGACCTCATTTCGTACCATTTTACAGTGACATCGGGAATTTTGACAAATACATCACGATGAATGGATTTGGTGGTAACGGATGTTAGTGGGGATGATGAAAATCTCTTCCAAGGACACTCAATCAAAGTTCTGGAATCTCAAATTGACTCGCGTGATCTCGAATGTTCCGTCCCTGCGGATACATGACCGTATCGAATAGGTCAGCAACTTCTTGAATACGAGTTGTGGGTATTGCGATCTCCTAAGCATTTGATTACAATGTAAGCTCGCGGCCAAGCATTCTAGCCCAATGCTTCTTTGCGTGTCACAGAGAACAAGAGGCTCCTGCTGATGTATCTCCTTTTAGTTTCCTAGTGAACACGTACAATGTACGTACGCAAGTATCTAAAATGTAGAATTGTGGGATTTGAGATCGGCTCTTTTGCCATTCCAAGGAAAGATCACCCATCAGATAAAACATCTGCACAGCCCTGATCCACTCTTCATTTTCCCACAACGAGTTAGCCGCGCAGCACCTGCCCCACTTAACAAACTCGGTCCCTTATCTGATGATCTCGTCCCAGAGTTTGGTTCCACGGTTGCATTTGGCACTTGTTCGATTTGAGAAGGTAGGAGTGTGTCATTTTTCGGTAATATAGTGTTTCGCCATACATATACCAAATTCGGTATGTGTACAGATGGCTTGGACTTCACTATGACAACTCTCAACCAAAAGTCAACTACTATACGAGAACGAACCGTGTAAGATTGTACCAATGCACTTTCAATTTAAGTTGCAGATTGCCACGAGTCCCCAAAACGAAATCCCCAGAATTCCCAGACCCAATAAAAACCCTGAATGTACGTTGCCAGCCCCGAATATCGCACCGCGATCATCCGAGATGCTGAGTCGAACACTTCGCGTATAGCCACGGTTGATCTTCATATACCTACTTGGGTTTAATAACCATCTCTTCCAGTAACAGCCCGGTAACATGGCCCATCCCTTCTAAACATAGCCTGCAAATCCTCAGCAATAACGTGCGGAACCTCCCAGGCAGCAAAATGTCCACCACTTGCGTGCTCACTTTCTCTCACCACATCCCCCAGCACAGCAGCCCAGGAACTAGGGACAATAGTAATCTCCCGAGGAAGGTGCGCAATTCCTAGCTTGACATGCGGAAGATAGCCGAGCATCTCTTCGAGTGACTTACCATTGATCGGGCACGCATGCATGGACTCATAGTAAATCCGAGCACTGGCCGACGGTCCCGCGGCGGAGAACCAGTAGATGGAGATCCAGGTTAGGATCTCATCATCTGTCCACGGGTACGAGTCTGTCCAATCATGCAGTTTTTCGTAAATCCACGATAACAAGGCGGCGGGACTATCTTCTAGTGCTGTGCCGATAGTTTGCGGCTTGGTGCTTTGCAATTTATTATATCCGAACCCTTCACGGGCGAACCATTCCGATCGTTCAATGCCTTGCTTTTCACGAGAGCTGTATGGTAGCAATGTATGCCGTAGTGCTAGCCAGGGATTACTGGCAAATTTTGGGGGCCGGGATAAAACCATGTTGATATGGGATGCGTGGCAATGCTGTGGGTATAACCATCCAATGACTCTGGTTATCCAGAATCCCCAGTCTCCACCTTGCGTGACTGGATATTGTTAGATTTGGCGCTCGGGGCGGGTTGGGATTTACTTACCGTATTGATCATAGCCTAGCTTGAGCATGAGTTTATTCAGGACTTCGGCGTATTGGGCAAGACCGAATCCCCGACGGGTGACTCCTGAGGAGAAGCCGAAGTTGGGGAGGGACGGTGCAACAATGTGGAATGCAGGGCTATTTTCGTCGCCTTTGAGCAATGGGAGAAGTTTTGTAACTTCGATGAACGATCCGGGCCCTTTGAGGTGGTAAGAAACTGGCAGAGTCAGGGATAGCAAGGATTTGCTTACATCCGTGGCTGAATAGAAGTGGAATTGCGTTCTTGTTCGTGTTGATTTGGTGCACATCTGCATTCAACAATGTGAGTATTTGACTTGCATCTGATGAGAGTCACTCACAGTGAATATTCAAGCTGCCAAACCCATCTACTTCAATTTGTGTCTGAAACTGAGGCAGTTCGTTCAATTTCGCTTCGGCCTTTCGCCAGTCAAACCCGTTCTTCCAATACTCTACAAGACGATGAACATCCTTGACTGGAGTTCCAAAATCCCACAGGTCCTGCTTATCCGACTCAAGCTGAGCTGGAAGCTTGGTCAATGCTAACCGTTGCTGGAGATCTTTGAGGGCATCCTCTGGAACAGAAATCTTGTATGGTTGAAGCTCGGTCATAATGAAGAATTTGTTTCAATCACTTGGAAAAGTTATAAGAAAGGGAAGTTTTCCCACTCAGACAGATCATTGATCTCCATTTAAATACGACTTAGAAAGTTCTTTGTGACATCTGCAGGTGTGATGAAGTCATTAATCTGTATAACGTTGGACGTTTTCCCCGCACTATCCCTTCAAGCACCCATTGTATTTGTAATCGTGATGTTCTCGATTCAAGGCACGGACATTCTTGGTTCATAAATTGTTATTATTAAAAGATATCTATAAGAATGTCGGTGAAGGCAAAAAGGATGAAAGTAAAAGATGACGACAGTGCTACACCGATGCCTCTCCAGAGGGCTCTTTCTGTTGCACCGCCTCTCTCCAAACAACAATCACCATACACAAAACCCCCAAAGAACACAAAATTGCTAGAATAGTCATCCACCATCCAAACCCAATGCTCGCTACTGCAACAGGCGAGATAACAGTACCAATAGCAGCTAGGATATTACGTACCAAATTCAAATCGGCCACAACAGAAGCACCGACTCCAGGCTTAACATCCACAAGGAAAGGCATAATTGTCGATGTGATAAGCATGAGTCCCAGTCCAAAGAGGAAAGCTCCCACCAAGGGCGCAAACCAGAAAACTTGTTTTTCGACCAACCAGCCGTAGAGTACCAAGCCAACCGGAACAAAACCAACACCATACCATACAGTCTTGAGTCTTTCAACGGGATTGATCTCTCCATCATGGGTAAGCTGGTATTTGCGCAACTTGGCATCGCTGAGTCGACCACCTGCAACGCTACCGATTGCATATCCGAGGCAGTTGCTGATGTAGCATAATCCAACTTCGATAGAAGAGAAGCTGTAAGGAGGCGCGGAGTATGCATATGGGAGTGTGGTATTGAAGCAATACAGACTTGCAAAGCAGATGCTGACATATGCCACGGAGAGGGCGATGGAGGGAACGAGCAGGAGTTTGAGCTTGGGCAAAGGGGCAGCAGCATCGCGTTGGAGTTTTTGAAGCCAAAATAGCGACGACTTGGTACTTCCTTCAGCGTTTACTTTCACCAGAGTTTCAGGCAACGCCAGCAAGATGAGTATCGCCATGGCAAAGGTAAAGATAGCCATAAAGTACAAGTTTGCCCGCCAGCCAAGCCATATCTGAAGAGCGCCTCCTAGAATCGGAGCAACGAGAGGCCCGATCAGAGTTCCAAGATAGAACCATCCTAGAGCAGATCCGCGCTCGACGGGGAGATAGATATCGCCGATGACGCCAGCACCGACGCTTTGAGCCGATGAGCAGCCGAGGGCCTCAATTAGTCGGAAGACTGTGATGAGCGGCAACGAATTTGACACAGCGCAGATAACGACAGCAATGGCCGAAATGAAGAAGCTGAAAACCAGCACTGGTCGACGCCCGTATTCCTGGCTCAATGAACTCCACCATAATGGTGCAATGGCTAGACCTATCAGAAAGACGGTTGTGGTCAGAGCTACTTTTGGCTCTGTGGTGTGGAAATGATCGACTAGGGTGGTGAAAGATGGGAACAGGATGCAGGAGGCGAAGGGTGCCGTGAATGCTGAAAGGGTGATTATCACGACAATGCTGTTCTTTTGCCATGCCGAATGGGATTTAGGATCATTTTGTCTTTGAGCAAGACAGAAGCGATCGAACCACGATGGGGTTGGAGGAAAGTCAGACTTAGATTCCGCCATCATGAGACGTTAGACTCGTTAGAATTTTTGGTGAAGTTCTTGTTGGGTGTTGAGCTTTTATAATCAAGGAATTGAATGGATTTGTTTCTAATTTTTAAATGCATCCCCTTCGTTTATATATGAATTTTAGAGGCAGTACGATGTAGAGAAATCGGGGTTTCGGAACTTCGGGGATTTAGGAAGACTATTCTGATCAGCCCTACAAGACTTCCAAAGCTTCCAGAAGATCCCGGTGACCCGATAAGAAGTAAGATGACGGCATTGTATAAAAGGACCAAGAGCCAATTTGCGTCCTGAAAAAGTGCCACAGTCAAGCATTGTTTGCTGACTATCGGAAAAAAACTGAATCAGTGGCTGGCTCGTATTCCCTTATCTTCCCCTTCTCCCGCTTCAAGGAAATTGCCGAAGTCCCGAAACCATCTGCGCGACTCAACCACTCGACAACGATGAACAAATGCTGCACTGCTTGCGCAGAAGCCAAGCTTCGCTGCGAAGTGCCAAGCAACGGCCAGCCTTGTACAAGATGCGTCCACAAAGGACAAATATGCACTCGGGCTGAACGGAAAAAACGCCCCAAAAGAGCCAGATCCACCACTCACACCGTGTCTTCGACGGCAAACGAGAAGCCAGAAGCGCCCATCCAGCATTTATACCCTATCGAGCTATCACTCATGGATATTTTTCCGAATGACGAACTCGACTTTTTGACGCAGTTAGCCGACATTGAAAGTTCGGTCGATGTGACATCCTGGATGTGGAGACCAGAAGATATTCCCTCAGTCTCTGATGAAAGTACCACAACAACGGCGACATATTCACCCATCTCATCGTATACCGCTCCCGATTACCTGTATCCTGACACTTTCCGGCTACCGAGCGAATACGTACTCAAACTGGAAAACGCTAACTCGATTCCTTTGGACCGACTGGAAAAGTACTCACGACTATTTTTCACTCACTTCCAAGCTCTATTGCCTATAATACATGTTCCTACATTCTCTCTCACGTCAGCTCCAGCAGTACTTGTCCGAGCCATATGTTTGATCGGAGCTAGGCTCGACGCTAGTTCTCTATCGTTTCCCGATGCCGCGGCATTCTACGGATCTCTCCCATCACTGTTCGCAAAAGGTTTTCTTCGTTCAGATAGAGCGGTGCCGAGTTTTGAAGAAACTCAAGCACTTGTACTGTTCCAATTCGCCAGTATGGCAAACGGGGGAAGTGCCGAAAGAGCCGCGGCGCGAATCTTACATCCACTTCTTATTGCAGCAGTCCGACAGGCGGGGCTGATGAAAGTCCACGGGGAGTGTACTAAAGCAGCACGGAGCGCAACTTCATGGCAAGCCTGGATCCAGAAGGAGTCCCAAAAGCGTGTTCTTTGGGGTGTTTACGCGGTAGATTGTTATCAGTCCATCCTTTGTGGAAGTCGACCGCTTCTCTCGCCAACTGAGACACGAGCTTCCTTTCCTTGCGATGACTTGAGCTGGAATGCTTATTCTGCTTCTTCTTGGGCTGCGTTACCTGCGCAGGACCCGTCTAGCTGTTTTCTGAGTTCGATCAAGAGTCTGTTGCTTGGGGATCCTCCGTCTTTGGCAAACATGACAAGCTTCGGTATGAATTTACTCATTCTAGCTGTCCATACATTGCTTCTTGAAGCTCAGACTTCGATCCTTCCTGTGGATCTTTCGGCTCTCGATCGAGCGCTTCGGGCGTGGCACGCTTTGTGGGAGGAGTCGAGGGGGCAGTTTCTCTGGAGTTCTGATGTTGGCCCGGAATTCTTTTTGATCACTAATAGTCTCTCGCTGTATCATCTTGCGACTCACTTTTTGCAAAGTGGACGCCCGATACTGAGCGAGAAGGCTTTTCTGGAAGAGTCCACGAATACGGGGAATCCATTGATTATCAAAGAGCAGATCTATCAAGATGAGATGATGAGATGTGTTCGAGGAATGCTTGAGAAACTTCAGTAGCTAATTTCTAGTAGAGAATCAGAACACCCGCTGAAGTGTCACAGATAGTCTTTCCAAGTATCCTAAGAATTCGAGGTACCAGGCAAACATGAACTTACAACTCAGCGCAAAGCAAATCGCGTCCATGGTGTCAAGGGTCGAACACATAAGGTGTACTATTAGTTAATGGATCTTGGGCCATGTGCGCATCGGTGGAATGGCTTCTAGTCGAAATTGTTGAAGTATGTAAAGAGTAGAAACGAATTCGTCGGTCTTGACTACATATGTATGTATGTATGTATGTAATGATTCAACCCGATCCTGACGTTGATATTCATCATAGACCAAATTGTAGGCTTAGGCAGAGGATAGTCATACATGCTATTAATTTGTTTTCGGTACGTGTGCGCCGTGGTTTTATTTTGAAAGTATAACAAAGAACATGATATCTTTCCTGTTTAATACATTGAAGCTATCGAAATGCATCACTTGACTTTGTTGTTAAGTCTGACATAAACAACAAATTGACCACCGTTATGCATCGTATTCTTTCCCGTCAGAAACAAAGCATAATTACGTCAATGTTGAGGTTCACGATTTCGAAAGGCGCGATCTCGGGAAAACAATATGCATCAAGAATTTCAAGTCCACGAGTAGTACTACACTTTAGTTCCCCAAGTACTCAAGCTAGAATAATTGATCCTATTCAGTCGCTGACTTACAAGCTAATAGCTTATTGAGTCAGGCTCAAATGGGATAGAATGAAATGGTTACGGGTGTATCAAAATGAACAATGGCCGATCATCCCCCATTTTTAACTGACGGCCGAGCCTGGAGCCTTGACTTGCCTGGGGTTGTGGGCCCGGGTCGGTGCTTAGTCAGTAGTTGGTTGTTTTCCCGACGTTTGAATATCCGACGTTGACCTTTGCCAATAGAGACTCATTGATGATGTTTTCCCTTCGGATAGCTACCCGTGGGATTTCAGGCGTACGCGCCTTCTCTACAGCCCGCGTACTGCAAACTGAGCTGGCATATCAAGTATTTGGCCCGGAGAACGGCGAAGTTGTCCGAAACCCCATTCTGATTTTGCACGGGCTGTTTGGATCGAAACAGAATAACAGAAGTATTGGAAAGTAAGTATGCCACTGAAGTATCTGTCTGTTACTATTCTAACATTCATAGGGCGTTGGCACGGGACTTGAAATGTCAGATTTTCGCTCTGGTCAGTTTCCCGGACTGCGCGGAATACATGTCAAATGCTGATCTTGTCTGACAGGACCTGCGCAATCATGGCCATTCTTTCCATGCTCCAGAGCACAACTACAGCGTCATGGCTGAGGACATCCAAGAGTTTATCACCCAGCAAAAGCTGGACAAATGCGTCTTAATCGGCCACTCCATGTACGTGATCTCATCACCTACCCAGCATCAAGAACAGCGAAGAACAGCACATGCATACAAACAGGCCTCAAATTGCTTAAATAATAATACGGACTAACCACCCAAAAGGGGCGCAAAAGCCGCAATGGCAGTAGCTCTGCGCTCCCCAGAGCGCGTATCAGCATTGATCCCCGTGGATAACGCGCCAGTAAACGCCGCTCTAAAGAGCGACTTTCCGAAATACGTCCGGGGCATGCAAAAAGTCGAAGCCGAGAAAGTGACCAAACAATCCGACGCGAACAAGATCCTCGAAGATTACGAAGAGGTACGACAACCTTCGTATTTACATGTCGTCAAAGCTAACAGGCACACAGTCCCTTCCGATCCGCCAATTTCTTCTTACGAACCTGGTCAGGTCGGAGGAAGACAAAACTCTCAAATTCCGGGTCCCGCTTTCGGTCATTGGTCGCTCGTTGGATAATATGGCTGATTTCCCTTTCAAGGAATCGGATAATCTGACTTATAACGGGCCGACTCTCTTTATCCGCGGTACCAAGTCCGGATATGTATCCGATGATACGGTGCCTGCTATCAAGAAGTTCTTCCCTAATGCCAAGATCGCGGATGTCGAGGCGGGCCATTGGCTTATTTCCGAGAACCCCGAAGCATTCCGACAAGGTAAGACACTTCTATCCCGGATACGCTTGGTACGAGTTTATGCTTACAATGGATATAGCGGTCGTAAAATTCTTGGAATAATTGGTGGAAACTAATTGGTTGTAACAACCGGTCACGTGACCTCGAAATTTATAGACATGTAGAAAGATTGAATGTACAAAATTTCCCAGTTTCCTCGGCAATAGTAGATATTGTGGAAGAGCATCACCACGAGCCTGGAGGCATTCCACGGTTGAATTCTGTAGATAATTTGCGCATTTCTCGTTGAGAGATCATGTCTGTCCTGGCAACTGGTCGATGAAATTCGAGTCGTAAATTCGTCGGGGCAGGGCAAAAGCCCAACCCTATGATAGCCGGTTTAATGATATCGAAAGGGTCGAAATTAATTCGTCTTCCGCTTCTTGGCTGCCTTTCTGGCTGCCTTATTCATTGCTTCTTTCTCTACCTTCTTCCTGGCCAATTTTCTCTCCTTTTTAGAAAGCGCTGCGCTGAGATCTCCGTTGTTAGATGCCGCAGAAGAGCTTGGAGCTGGCGAGCTGGGCAGCGAGAAGGATTCCGGTGTAGTTCTTGCGGACTCGGTCACATCGGACTCTCGACGGCGCTTTCCTTTCAGATTTTGAACTTGACGGGGTTTAGCGACGTCCCCGAACGATGGCTGGCTGCTCAATGGTGTTGCACTAGGCGTTTTCGATTTCCGTCCAGGTTCCTTCTTGATGGGAGGAGTTGGCTCTGTGATTATCGTCGGCAGGTGGTGAACTACCGTAGGACCATTCGAGGAGGGGTCCGAGTTGGAAGCTGGAGCAGTTCTCAGAGTCAGAGAGCTACCATTTTGCGAAGGTCGCGGGGTGTCCAGGTTGTCGACACGCTGATTAATCGCTTTGTCGGACACCAACCCTTTATTAGAATTCGTGCGTTTGTCAGTCGGTTTGTCGGAGATGGGGAAATTCTTAGGATCGTAGCCCCATGTCTTCAAGAAATCCTCTAATTTCCTCAGTCGATAGAGAAAGCCTTTCACTTTGTCGTCCCTTTCTTTTTCACGCTCGGTCGGTTCTTGCGCTGTGTCTGTCTTTGGATCAAGATCCTTATTGAGGCTGGCATTCAGCTGGCCGCCGGCTTCGTTCAATTCTTCCAATTCCTTCAATCGCGACCGGAGCTCCTTGATCACGCTGTCATTGAGGATGTCCTGCTGCGCTGCGGCTTGGTTCAACCCTTTGAGACTTTCCAACTGTGAGCGGAAGCTTCTGGAGTCGTTGGTTTGGGTTGAGTCCTGCTCTGCGGCAGTTTTCTTCCACTCTTCCAAAGCATCCAACCGGGAACGGAGGCCGCTAAAGCCGTCAGTTTCAGTGGTGTCCTGCTCTACTGCAGCGTTCTTCCAGCCTTCCAAAGCGTCCAAACGTGATTGGAGCGCGTTGAGATCAACGGTATCTCGCTGGATCGCGGCTTGATTTAGAAACGCGATCTGTCCGTGAAAATTATCGACTTGCGAAGTATAGTCATCGATCTTTTTGTTCAAGGGATCAAGCTTTTTTACTGATTCAGCAACTTCGTCATAACCTTCTTGCTGCCCATCAACCTTTTCGGAAAGCTCAACCAAGCTGTTAGTTTGAGACGCAAGTTGATTTTGCATCTCAATCATTTTCTCGAGTCTCGCTTGCAGTTCAGTGCCATGGGTTTTGGTGGTTGAGTTCAATGACTCAAACTGATCTTCGAGCGTCTTGACATTCTGCAGCAAGGTTGGAAGATCATACAAAGCCTTGAGCTGCTCAGGTGACAACTGCGTTTGTTGTGAATCATTTGTTTCCGGCTGAGACTTTTGAGCGGTTTCGTATGTTTTGAGGTCGGCCTGCACCTTCTGGACGAGTGTCTTGGCTTCCACGAGGTCTGCCTTGGCCTTGTTTATTTCTTCCTGGTCCTTTCTGTGGTCTGCCAGGAAGTTTTGCAACTCTTCTCTGCACAATGCGTTTGCATTCTCGAGGTTGGAGAAATTGGTATCCATCGCAGTTCGATGATCTAAGAACTGTTGAGCCAGCTTTCCAATATGGGGATACATTTCATGCATAGCTCGTGTCATTTCGGCGACCATAGGCTCCGAGGTCGTATTATTCCACCGATCCTCTAATGAACGAATAGCGGTTCCGTGACTGTCGAGCCATCTGTGGATGGTTGCGACAGTTTGGAGACGTTCATTTACCTCATCCCGGTACTCTTTAAGTTGCGTCTGAGTGACGGGTTGGAGGTTGTTGATCAGTTCATCCATTTTCCCTTGAACATCTTTCAGATGGCCTTTCAAAGTTGTGTCAATGGTACTCGACATCTCGCTGATTTCTTGCTTGGAGGGCAGGTCCTGGATTTTGAGGGCCAGACCATCCACCTTTTTCAAGGTCTCTCCATATCTGTCCGTACATGACTTTCTGTGAGACTCTTGCGTTTTGGTAAGTTTATCCATTTCCTTGAAATGGGCATCGTGGGCTTGAGCGTGAATGCGCTGGATGCCTTCCAATAGCAGGTCGTGCTTTTTTAGATTCTCCTCCAGACGGGCCATCCATGGATCTAACCCGCCCTGGGTAGTGGGGTTTTGGGCCCGGAATGAAATTAAGTCGCCATTGTCGAGGCTTTGCTTTCGAGCGCTTAGCAGGCTCAAACGATGTTCCATAGCAGCGATTTCTTCCGCATTCTGTCGCCTGCGGGCATCGAAGTCTGTGCTGATTTGTGCAAGAGTAGTCGACCTCTGATTGGTCAGCTCCTGTCGGTTGGATTTGAGATTTCCGAAATTGTTTTCAAGCTCGGACAGTCTTTTGCCAAGTTCTCCGTCAGAACTCTTCAGGTTTTTCTGCATGTCGAGAATCTGCCCATCAATCCCTTCATGTGCAGCTTTGAGGTTATCCTCAATTTCCTGTACCATCTGATCAAATAAAGACAACGTTTCTTGCGTTGTCTTGTCGTTTGCATTCATATCGGTTCGAAGCTTGGAGATTCGACTTGTCAATAAGCCCTCCCGCTTGAGTGAATAGTCTACCGAACTTGCGATTCGTGTGATCTGTGCCATGAACTGCTCCAGGACACCGGTTCCTTTGAGACAGCCTTGAAGTGAAACCTCTATTCCCTGAAGCTTCCGACGGAGCCCCTGTAGTTCTTCGTCCGAGGATTTTGCGGTCAGTCTGAAAGTTTCGATGTCCTTGAGTGCACTTCTGAAGGTTTCGCTTGGGTTGTTTGCTGCAGGACTGTCATGCGCCTTCCTGAGATCACTCAGCTCGGACTCCAACCTTTTGACGACCACAGGCAGTTGATCGAGTTCAGGATTGGGTTTTAGCCGCGAAAGTACCGTATTGAAATCATTCTGCGCCTGATCCGAATGTGCCTTATTTTTGCCCATTGCTTTCGTATGATTGGCCAAGTCATTTTTGACCCTCTCCAGCTGGGACTGGTATGAACGGGTAGCACCTGCAAAATGAGGAAATTGTTTCGCTCTTTGCAATGATTTGGTGAGAGAAGCCACTTCCTTCTGAAGCCTCACTTTCTCATCTTGCTCTTTGTGGCCTTTAATCAAAGAGTTGACCAAATCTGATATAGAGAACGAGTCTGAGCAGACGGGCGAGTTTTGAACTTCGATGGGGCTGGGGCCTGACACAGTAGATATTATAACAGGCGAAGGGAGTTGCGGTGACGATGTCAATGGTGCCACTGGGCCAGTGGCTTTTGGTTCTGGCTTTGGTAGTAGGGCGCTCGACTGGGTGTCAACAGAAGGCCCGGTAGTACCGGCACGTCGAGGATCTCGCCCCGTGTTGATGTTCGTAGCTGGAGGTGCGGGAGGAGTCGGAGCTAGTGTTGCACCTGTCTTTGTAGGAGGGAGCCCCGGGAAATGGCCTGAGAGAGGCTTGGGCGGATGCTGAGGTGAATCAACATCCATCTGGTTGGCCATCTTTCTTAATCCGTATTGAGTGTGAGATACTCATAGTATTCGCAATCTAACTGAAGTGGAATGTTTAGCTTGTCATACGCTCCCCTAGTATGGGGTAAATAATAGAAAAGCGAAGCTAACAAACTCACTCCCAGTGCAGGTGCCTAGGTTTGTAGTGTCAATAATTGAAGTAGCCAACGCGTGATGCACGTGAAGGAGTGACGAAATGAATTTAACTCCCGTGGTTGAAGGAGGAAGATTGAGAATCGAAGATTTGGGTATAAAGAAGTGAGGAGGTTATAAAATCCACGCGAAGCTCAAGATCACTTAAGAGGTTGATATTTGAAGTGCAAATCGACAAAGGAACCGAAGTAAACGAATCGTCTTTCAGTTATTCTGCCGGGCGGAAAGCCACCCTCCTGCGATCTGCTCTGTCTCTTCACTCTTTTGCTTCGAGCTCCAGCCAAATTTAACCAACTTAATATTCAAATCACAGTTATTGTTCTGAACAATTTCAAGAATGGCTGTAGTAAGTTCTACTATTACCTCAACATTTCCTTTGTTGCTAACACTAAACAGCCAATCTCCACCGTCGCAGAGAGCAAGGAGCTCCGGGGACTGAACCTCATCGCCGCCCATTCGCATATCAGAGGACTCGGTGTTGATGTAGACTCTCTGCAGCCGCGGACATCATCTCAGGGGCTTGTTGGCCAGGAAAAGGCTCGGAAGGCCGCGGCGGTGATTTTGCAGATGGTGAAGGAAGGCAAGATTGCCGGTCGCGCAGTTCTGATCGCGGGACCTCCTAGCACAGGAAAGACAGCAATCGCAATGGGAATGGCACAATCTCTCGGACCAGACGTGCCTTTCACAATGCTCGCGGCGTCAGAGATCTTCTCAATGGAGATGTCGAAGACAGAGGCTTTGACCCAGGCGTTCCGCAAGTCCATCGGTGTGCGCATTAAGGAAGAGAGTGAGATCATCGAGGGTGAAGTGGTGGAGATTCAGATTGACCGGAGTGTCACTGGCGTGAGTCCCAGTGGGCGTGAATGGATCAAACGCGTCGAATGCTGACTACCTGCAGGGCAATAAACAAGGAAAGCTCACAATCAAGACTACCGACATGGAAACGATTTACGACATGGGAACCAAGATGATCGACTCTATGACCAAGGAACGAGTAATGGCAGGCGATGTGATTTCGATTGACAAGTCCTCTGGAAAGATCACCAAGCTCGGCCGATCATACGCACGCTCTCGAGACTACGATGCCATGGGCGCCGATACCAAGTTCGTCCAATGTCCTGAAGGTGAACTCCAGGTTCGCAAGGAGATAGTCCACACCGTCAGCCTCCATGAGATCGATGTTATCAACTCGCGCTCACAAGGTTTCCTGGCCCTCTTCTCTGGCGACACGGGCGAGATCCGGAGTGAGGTTCGCGACCAAATCAATACCAAGGTGGCTGAATGGAAGGAAGAAGGCAAAGCAGAGATCATCCCCGGTGTTCTTTTCATCGACGAGGTCCACATGCTCGATATTGAGTGCTTCTCCTACATCAATCGTGCCCTCGAGGCCGAGCTCGCCCCCATTGTCATCATGGCCAGCAACCGCGGCCAGGCACGCATCCGTGGAACTACCTACACCTCTCCCCACGGTCTTCCTCTTGATTTCCTCGACCGTGTCGTTATCGTCAGCACACACTCGTACTCGGGCGATGAGATCCGTCAAATCCTCGCTATCCGAGCACAGGAAGAAGAAATCGATCTTTCGCCTGATGCGTTGGCCCTTCTCACCAAGATTGGTCAGGAGTCAAACCTGCGCTATGCAAGCAACATTATCACCACTTCTCATCTCTTGACTCAAAAACGCAAAGCGAAAGAAGTCAGTGTTGATGATGTTCAGCGCAGCTTCAGACTGTTCTACGACCCCGCTCGGAGTGTGAAGTTCATCAACCAATATGAACAGCGCTTTATTGGTGATCAGGGCAATGTCAGCTTCATTGCTGGTGCCAATGGAGATGCGATGGAGCTTTCTTAATAGATCATGTTGAGGAGTGCTTGCTGGGACAAAATTACACTGGATATTCTGATTTACTTTGCTTTTGTGTGACATCAAATGATGTACGATAGGATTGGCGCTTACTGAGGTTTCTTTTGGCCTTTGGAATTCAATTGTTGTCCTCACTTATCGAGGACTTGATATTAATATTTCATGATTTCTCTATGTAGCACAGTGTAGCCGATGTTTTGGGATATCACAAAAAGTCAACAGTACCGCTCCACGAGCCAGTATCGCCAACTTGGCGGAACTCGACACCTTCGCCGAAGTAGCCAGCGTTCTTCCATGAATCCATCATGGCACTGTCATATGGACCATGGGCATCCCCTCCATCTCGAGCGTCAGACCACCGATATTCCCACATCGCAGGTGCTTGCTCTCTCTCTCCATTTCCGGAAGGAGGATCAACCCATTCCTCGCCTGTTTCAGAGCGGTACTGCCGCGTGAGAACTTCGCGTTCTGTGTCGTAGATGTCCACTTGGCCCCGGCTCATCAAGATGTCGGCGGCTCCAGTAACAGAATTAATTGCCTCCTTCCGGGCCACTTCGTTGGGGTCCTCATCTGCCATCTCGGTGTCCTCTGAGACGTTCTTCTTGTTCTTCTTGTTCTGCCACTTTGGCTTACGGCGCAAGCCTTTGCCCAACCGAGCGAGCGCTTCGAGTATTGTTTCGCCGCGTTCGAGGTGAGTGATTATCGTCTTCAGCACTTCAGATGTCAGAACGCTGTCGTCCTTGCGATCTTTCTCTTTTCTCTCTGCGTCGCGCTGCTCAGCAGCTTCTTTGGCTTTCTTGATATCCTTCTTGGAAACACCGTCCAACCATGAGTCGTAAGCCGCATCTGGATCAATTGCTTTGCGAACATAGTTGCCTGTCTCGTCGAATTTGCCCTCCTCCTGCTCTGCTGACATGTTGAAGGCATCGAGAAGAGGTGCATGTTTCTTTTTCGCGCCTGCGCCAAGCTCTTCATCCACATCGTCGTCGACGCGGGCGCGCTCTTCCTCTCCAATCTCACTGTCACTCTCGTCTTCCTCTTCGTTAATCTGGTTTGCGCCCTTGCTCAGATCAACATGTAAAGAGGTGCCGCCTTTCGAAGAAGCGACCTGGCCCTCGATTTCGTCGTCTCGTAAGAAGCGAACGGATTTTTTGTTTTTGCGCAAAACTTCGTCGCCGTCCACTTCTTCTTCGCCGAAATCCTCCTGTAGCTCGGCGAACATGTCGTCGTCCTCCGCTTCTTGTTTCTTTTCTTTGCCCTTGGATTTGTCCGTGCGCGCATCGAATCCCTCATTATCGCTGTCCGACTCGTAACCATCGAGGTTGACGGCCTTGCGCCTTACTTGCCGGCCTCGGCGACCAATCTCATCGGCATCCAAAACTGCATCCTCCTCGGGGGCATCTGCAGCTAGAGCTGAGGGGTTGCGAAGATCGAAGCGCGGCTTCTTGTGTTCTGAAGAATCGTCCGGGTTCTCATCGTAGTGGGTGCGGGCGAAGTCTTCGCCGCCGCGCTTGGAGTGCGGGAGCGAGTTGGACATCACGCTGTGATATGATTTTAGGTCTCAATTCAAAAGAGAAAAATAAAGCTTAACTGTGAAGCTTGCATAAATTGGCGAGAGCTGACTCCATTGTCTGGGGTCGGAGCGGAAAATCATGGCGGAACGAACTGCGTCACCGACGGCGATCCAAAAGGCGGCATTGTACCTCAAACGAACCAGATTCATGCATTTAATTTTACTTTCCCATCCGCTTCTTTAGAGAATTTCAATTTCGATATGGTAAGTAGGCATTCTATTTCGCTCATCTCAATATCATAACTCACTCAGAACTTCAGTTTCGACCCGGTTATTGGTCCGACGACCCCATGGACGGAGTCCTAGGCGCTGGTATGGCTCGCCCCGGTGCCGCTGCTCGTCGCTTCGATGAATACTACCGCTGCTATCCTGTGGCGATGCTTCCCGGTCCCGAGAGAGAGAATGTCAATCATGGCGGCAAAGTCATCATGCCTCCCAGTGCATTGGACAAGCTTACCCGTCTCCACATTACCTATCCGATGATGTTCGAGCTTCACAACGGCGCAAAGGACAAAATGACACATGCTGGTGTTTTGGAATTCATTGCCGAGGAAGGAAAGATCTATTTGCCATTCTGGGTAAGCAAGTCAGAACAAAGTCAGAACCCTCGGTGTGTGGAAACTCTAATGCGACTCTCCACAGCTGATGCAAACATTACTGCTCGAACCCGGTGACCTCCTTCAGATTAAATCGACCGACCTGCCCCCTGGACAATCCATCAAGCTCCAAGCACAGTCAACTTCCTTCCTCGACATCAGCGACCCAAAAGCCGTCCTTGAAAACGCCTTTCGGAACTTTTCATGTCTTACCAAAGGCGACGTCTTCACCTTTGGATACAATGACCAAGTATACGAGATGGCCGTGCTGGAGACGAAACCATCCGGTTCCAAGAGTGCTGTGTCAGTTCTAGAGACTGATCTGGAGGTCGACTTCGCCGCTCCGGTTGGATATGAAGAACCACAGCGAACCAGTGGAACGAGTACGCCCGGCAGCGTCATCAAAGGTGGTAAACTACCCGCCGGAGGTCTATTGCACCCACACGGTAGTATGGCACAGTCGATCAATTACCCCGCCATAGCCCCCGAGGCCACCGACGCTGTAGCAGGTGCCCGTGCCGCATCTTCTAACTTCTTGACCGGAGGACAACGTTTGAACGCTAAGAAGGGCAGCAAAGCACCAACTCCCAACCCCTCTACTCCTACCCCCGGCGCCTCTGGTCCCCAACATCCTCCTCCAGCCCGGAGAACAAATGGTCCGCAGCCACTCCGACTTCCTCCCAATCAGCTCTTCTTCGGGTACACAATCAAGCCTGTTAAGCCTCGTGATGAGAACGGACAGGTCATTCCAGATGATGATCAGCCAAAATTCCAAGGAATTGGACAAACATTACGCGGAAAGAGAAAGGACCTGGCTGACTCTGCCACCGCCTCGGGCAGTGAGACTGAAAGTCAAAAGGGCAAGGACACCACAAAAAAGTCTGATGGTGGTGGCAGGACATTGGGGAAGCGCTAATGTCTATTTTGTTCAATTTAACCTCACTTTCACGACACCTCTGGACTTTTAGATAGGGGAATCTCTAGATTCAGTGGCGGAGATTTTCTTCGGGGACATAGCAAGGCTCGGCCTGGCGTTTCGGGGCGTTTGATCTTGCCTGAATATAAAATGGTCTTGCAAATTCCAAAATCTTCATCGTATTGTCAGTGGGAGTTCTCCAATCTAAATTCTTTTGACTTCTAGTCTCTGAGGAAACAGTAAAAACATTCATGAGTTTAGTAGCATTGATCTCTTTTACGGCCATTGCCACGTAGCGTCTAGGAGTTCTATGGTATGATATTGATAACAAGCATTATACAAACTATCTATACTACAATAGAACCGCTTCACATTTATACTGTATCCACGTTTGTAACCTCAACCGGGCCAGTAGCAAAAGGTTCAAATGTCCTCCAGATACAAGAGAGTTGGTCAGGCAGTTATGTATATACCGAATAG
The DNA here is from genome assembly GCF_028829465.1 of Penicillium soppii. Taxonomy (NCBI): domain Eukaryota; kingdom Fungi; phylum Ascomycota; class Eurotiomycetes; order Eurotiales; family Aspergillaceae; genus Penicillium; species Penicillium soppii. Next base: position 3,942,384 of record NW_026643235.1, on the reverse strand, counting down.
AGCTTCTTTTTTATTGCCATCTGGGCAAGTCTTACATGTATCGGGTGACATATTTCCAATTGTACAGGAATTCACTCATAGTAAGCCCCTTGATCAAGGGCAAGCGGTGTTTTCTCAGGCCACAATTTAAGGATGGCAGCTATTGCATCCCTGACTTGATTTTCGTCGATAATGATTTGAAGTTCATATAAAAGATCAATCTGATCAGTGATCCAGCATCTGCAGCCGACTCCATTCTCATCGAATTCATATTTATGACGACCATGTCGAGTGATTTGGTCCCAGATCCGCCCAAATGATAGCCCAAACGCAGTGTTAAGAATAAGTTTAGCTTGAGCGTCACTTTCGGCCTCGTAGGGCAGTTCCGAGATGATTAAGTCGGCTTTGGAGCCTCCCTGGAGTATGGAACTAGGGACGCTGTAGCTTGGTTGGCAATCCAAGCGGATTGAGGTTGTTGGCGAGGTCGAAAAATAGAGACACCAGTGATTTGTGCCTGCTTCTTGTTGATGCGGGACTGCGATGATATGTTTCACTTCCATCTCTAGTATCTGGGTCTGGCGCTTAGCGGGCACGAAATGAATACGCTGACTGTCAGACATGACTGCTTTGGTGAGAACTAGCAAAATATCAGCATTAATGGGGTAAAACACCAAGGATCGTATTTATACCTCTTGCTTGAAGGAGCAGTCAGTCCGGGGTTGATAGACTTAGAATAGATAAGTATTCAGTGTGGTTGATGAAAGAAGACTGGGAGTAGGCTGCATATCTCTAGACCACCGCGCCTGATAGACAAGGCATATGTACATACGACCAAAATTCTCCCAAGAATTATCTCATGGCCCGGGTAACTCACATGTTTATTCCGTTGAACATGATACATACTATTGAACAACTCGTTAACTTGGCACAGTCTGATGCATATCATGCTGTGGGTACTATTAATTGACCATCGCAGCGCTGGCGCAGAAGATCATGACACGATCACACAAAGGAAAGAATCTGGAGATATGGCACTGGCCCTAATGACCCCCTATTTAAATCTGACTCGTATAGATCTTTTAGTGTGAAACGGCTCTTGGCAATCGCGGGGATCGCCGTCCATTTTTGATTTCAAAAACAAAATTACTATCTTCTCTTTGATCATTCACATCATGACCACAAAAACCGAAACCCCCCTGGCATCATTCTCCAAGCTGACCGATTCAGTCTACCTCCAAGACCCCAGCGGCTCAAGCAACAAGACAAACCAACCAGTGATATTCATTGCATTTTGGATGAATGCCCCTCCACGTGCTCTGGCCAAGTATGTGGTCGAGTACAGGCGCATAGTCCCATCAGCACGAATCATTTTCGTCCGAAACTCATCAAACGATTTCCTTTTGCGCCTAAGCGCCCAAAGCCAGAGAGCCCGTGTTACTCCAGCCGTGGAAGCCATGCGCGGGCTAGTCACCCCCGAGAACCCAGTGTTTGTGCACCTCTTCTCAAACGGAGGCTTGTCAAGCACAACGCATTTATTGCAAGCCTGGAAGAGCGCGACAGGAAGCCCATTACCAGTTTTGGCAATGATTCTAGACAGTGCGCCAGGAAACCCGAGTTTGCGATCTGGACTCAAGGCTTTCTCGTTTGCGCTGCCGCAAATGTGGATCTTGCGGCTACTTGGCAAAAGCTTTATTTTTGTTTTCTTGGTTCTTTTTAAGTTGATCCATGCTTTAAAAATCTTTCCGGATCCTATCTCCCTTGCTAGGGAGGTTGTTAATGATTCTTCTTTAGTGCGGGCGGCTAACCCGGAAGGGAAGCTTGCTCGCTGCTATATTTATTCTGATGCCGATGATCTGGTGGATTGGCGCGATACTGAATCGCATGCATTGGAAGCAGAGGTGAAGGGTTGGGCGGTGCGTCGTGAAATATTTAAAGCGTCCCCTCATGTTGGACATATGAGGGCTGAGCCAGATCGTTATTGGGGCATTGTCAAAGAATACCTCGGGGCTCTAGCATCGACATGATTTTCGCATTTCCGTTTTGTGCTCGTGGTTTTGTCTCGGCTTCTGAAATGAGTGGCATTGGTAGACGTCATGCTGTGCAACCAAGCTATACTAAATGTGTAGATATAACTGCATTTGTGCATATAAATGCCCGTGCATGGATCCCCTTTTTTATGGCTAAATATAGGAAACACATGATTCCTCACTGGATAAAGTAAATATCGACTCTAAATATCTCGAATGTTTATAGCCATTGTTTCTTTGGGTGTTCTATATAACAACCAGTTTTACAACGATCCCACGGTACCGAGAATTGAATCATTATGACTGACTTTTAAACCCTATAGCTTCAGTTATCAATCATGGAACTGTGAAGGATCGGAGCAAATTTCCGCAGCTCTCGTTTAAGAGAAAAGTTGCAATATTCCTAGGTGGGCTGAAGACGACACATCTGCATCATTACGTTGTTCATGCCCATGTCGCCAAAATTATATCCTCGTGGGACAATTTCTTGTCTCAACCTCAAGAACGTCTTGAATTCTACTAGTATTCTCGTATGATCTGGTGCATGGGATTTCGAAAAAGATTAATTCCCAAGTATGTCCATCCTCTTCGTTCCCAAGTACCTATATTGGGTTCACCAGTTGTACCGGAGTTTTCCTAACGAAATGTGAAGAAATAGATATATTCTCCTTCTGTGAACGTGACGATGTTCCAACACAAGGCCAACGAGGCCCATTTCCTGAACAACAAGGCATGGAGAGACTGCCGCTTGACTCTCCCGGGATACGGTAGGCCGCTGGACTTTGCTCCCACAGAGAAAAACATCTATGGCGTTGAGTGTCGGAGCATGTTTCCCTCTGCGTTGGATGATAGGGACATTGAGGCAGGATATGTGAAGTGAGTGCATAGACCTCGAAAAATGCTCAATGCTGAGATGTCCTCTAGTTTACCTGTTCTCACCTTGCGTGAGATGGCAATGGTATGCTTCATGGAGGTCCTTACAGATATTCCCAACTGGTGGGACAAGGTTATTATCTCTCATGCTATTGATGTGGATTATCTTACTGAAAGTAGATTTAGATCTTTGAGCCCGCGGTCCAGGAGCAGTGGAAAAAGGATGCCATGAACAGTGGCGATGACATTACGGCCAACATGGCCCAATGGATTATTGATGAGCTCCAATTCAAAGCCATGATCTACAAAGACTCCCACGTCGTGGCCCTGTACAATGGGGATGTCACCAAGTCAGACACAAACTTGTCATCATCGTTAATCAACACTCTGAGAACTGAGATTAAGCGACTGGAATTCAACCAGGAGGATCTGAAGTTCTTCCACCCAGGACCTCTAGCTAAACAGCGAGACTTCATCTCCATGGCTCTGTACCCACTTGTTTATGGCAAAACTCGCATTCTCTCCGACAGGGTCATCAAGCTCGATGAAGCCCTTGATTATGCTGGCCAGGGCGAGGTCATCCCAATTCCAAGAGAGACCGGCATAACTAGAGAAGACATCGCCTGGCGAGTTCTGGCCCGTGCAGATATCAAGGTCCGACCTTATAGCCGAGAGTACCAGATCTTGCCTACCGACTGGGAACTACGTGAGGACGGCAAATGGCATATCGCCACATACATCAACAATCTGCACCCAGTCAAGCATCGGAACATCTACAAGCTCATCGAGGAGGCTTTCAACTGCATCATCCCACAGTGGAATATAACTCTCACCCCTCTCAAAGATATGCTTCATTCTCGAGCCCGGATCGAGTACCACAAAGCAGAGTATCATCCTCTTCCCGAGGAAGTTGCCGCCCAGGCGCCTCGAAGGAACCCCAAAGAAACGCAGAGCGAATACGACGAGCGCATGGAACAATGGAGAATGGAAAACTATCGCGCCGTCCAACCTGATGCAGGCACATTTTTACCATGGGCAGTTCCCACCTGGATGATGGACAAGCTACCGGGGGACCTGCCTGCTCCCGTACGGATTGAACGAGGCGTTGACCTCAACCGGGACTACAAAGAGCGAGGCCTGCAAGTCATCACCCGCATGGTAGGAGTTGATCTCACCCCCGAGGACCCATACTTTGAAGCCGACTGGCACGTCGAAGGCACAATGGTAAGACCCGAGCACTTCATACCCAATTCAAGCACAAATTCTAACAAGGAGCAGAACGAGCACATCTGCGCCTCGGCATTCCTGACGTACGACCACGATAACGTGGGCGATTCGTATATGGAGTTCCGCAACATGGCAGAAACGGACACTCTCACCGAAGTCGAACACGAGCAGAACGACTTCATCTGGCTGCGGCAAGTGTTCGGTCTCGAGAACGGCGAGCCAGCCATCCAATGCCCGGGCACGATCCGCGCTATGCCAGGCCGCTGCATCATGTATCCGAGCACGGTGCAGCACAGGTTCACGCGCTTCGAGCTGCAAGATAAATCGAAGCCTGGATTCGCGCGGGCGTTGGTATTTTTCCTCGTCGATCCGAATATACGGATCATCTCTACGGCTAATATTCCGCCTCAGCGGCTTGATTGGACGATTGGTATCCCTGAGACTGGGGATAACCTTAGAGAGGCTATGGCGAAGTTGGCGCTTGACAATCGAGATAAGAAGGGGAATATGCCAATGACTCTGGATGAGGCTTTGGATACACGGGTCAAGGTTTTGAATGAGATTATTGAGTTTACGCGCTATCAGCATGTTGCGTTTGAGTCGAATGTTTTGATGCTTTAGTGTGTGCTTGGGGCTTGGGGCTTTGTTTTAGTTTTGGTTCAGAATGTTTTTTTCTTCTTTTGAAAATGATATTTTCAATGGTGTGCTCCGATCTTGGTCCGTTCTTAAAAGTGTAGATTGATGATTAGGAACAACTTCGATCAACAAAAGCTTCATCTACAATTACAAAAAAGGGACAAAAGTAAAGAAAACATTGAAAATCGCCGCGCTATGCCATTCATTCGTAAGACCGAGTATGCACACATTACCCATTTTGAATATCCCGAAAACACCAATTGACAAGCCTAACGACCCTTCATCTCAGGGAATTCATCGTCAAGCTTCAGACGAGCTGTGACATTCATACTCATCAACTCTTGAATGAGAAGCTTGGCAGCGTAAGGAATGACCATCTTAACAACAGAGCGAGAAGACTTGCACCCAGGACACCAATTCAGATAGCCCATGAAACCGCACTGCTCGCAAACATCGACCTCGTGGCGATCGGACGAAATCATCAATCGCTCCAGGAGCAACTGACTGGTACCGTATGCAATCAGACAATCACGCTCCATCTCTCCGAGACGTAGACCACCGTTTCGGGAACGACCCTCCGTAGGCTGGCGCGTCAACGTAGCAGTCGGTCCCTTAGCACGAGAATGCATCTTATCTTGAACCATGTGCTTCAGTTTCTGGTAGTAGATGGGACCAGTGAAGACGTAGAAAGGAAGCGCCTCGCCGGTGATGCCAGAAGTAAGGTAATCTTTTCCGCCATAGCTGAAGCCCTTATCGATGAGAATCTGGGACATTTCCTCGACGGGACTACCGCCGAAACAGGTACCGTAGCCGTGTTGACCGGAGAGAACGCCCGCCTTTCCGGCGACAAGCTCCAACATCTTACCGACTGTCATTCGAGATGGGAAACCGTGGGGGTTCATGATGATGTCGGGGTTGATTCCTTGGTCTGAGAAGGGCATGTCGGCCTGGTCGGCAATAATACCTACGACACCCTTCTGTCCGTGACGGGAGGAGAACTTATCACCGACTTCTGGGCGACGTGTTTGTCGGGTCAGGACCTTGATGAGCTGTGTTTCGCCTTCTGTTGCTGAAACGAGGACTTTGTCTACGTAGGCTGGATCGGGGAGCTTGTAGTTCATGGATGCATCGATGACGCCGCCTCCATTGAAGTCGGATCCTGTGATGCCGGACGAGTTCTGCACCTTAGGTGAGACCTTTCGGATGTAGGTTTCGCCGGAGTTCATCTGTTCGCCGACTGCGGCAAGACCGTCGGACTCGAGGAGGGCGTGCTTGCGAATGGGAGCGCCATCCTCGTAGTCGGGTCCTTTCAGCTCGTCCTTCGCGCCACTGGGGTAACTCTTGAGAGTTGTGACATATTTGCGGAATACCTGGCAACGTCCGAAACCACGGTCTACAGAGCCCTTGTTCAGAACGAGGGCATCCTCGATATCGTAACCGGAGTAACTCATGACTGCGACGGTTGCGTTTTGACCGGCCGGCAGTTGGTCGTACTTTGTCAGCTCGATGGTTCGTGACTTGACCATTGGCTTTTGTGGGTAGACCATGAGGTAGAGGACTGAATCAATTCGCTGGAATTGATTGGAAGCAATTGCACCAATAGCTTGCTTACCCATAGCACATTGGTAGGTGTTACGGGGAGATTGGTTGTGGTGAGGATAAGGAATGAGACCCGCGACGGCACCAAGAACTGTGAAGGGCTCAATCTCAAGATGGGTGTGTGTATTCAAAATGTCCTTCTCGTAAATGGCGATGTAGGAGTCGTTCTCTTCGTTCACGTCGAGGTATTCCACAAGACCTTGGGCGAGGAAATCATCGAATTCCATTTTTCCATCGCGTAGCTTTTCAAGATGTTGGGCTGTGACAAGTGACTTGCCCTTCTCAACAATAATCAACGGTCTGCAAATTCGCCCGTCGTCGGTCGCGACGTGCACAGCTCGCTGATGGTGATTGATGTAGATACTAACGAACTCGGAAACACGACCCATGCGGCGAAGTCTTCGGAAGGCATTGAGGAAGGACTTGGGGCGTCTGGTCAACCCAGTCGGTGTACCGTTGATGGAGATCGTGTAGGCTCCCTTAGCATATAGTTGCTGACCGCCCACACTCGAAATTTCTTCAATGCCCAGCATGAACATCAAATTTCGCACGGGTCCTTCTTCGTCATTTGTGGTGATGTGTGTCATGAGGGCCAAGTTCTTGACCAGACCACAGGCCTCACCTTCAGGAGTATCGGCAGGGCAAAGCATGCCAAAGTTAGATGGCTGCAAAGCACGGGGACCAGAGACCTTTCGGGTCTTCTCGAACTGCGAGCTGATACGGGTCATCATACCAAGAGCCGCAATGTAACTCAAGCGGCTCAGAACGTGAGTAACACCCGCACGTTCCATACGGAAACGCTTCAAGCTCCAGTTTCCGGTGGAAATAGCTCGGTTCATACCCTGTGTGATGTGGTTTCCGTGCATGGTGACAATGGTCCAAGCATCGAATTGCTCGGCCCGGTTGCGTTTGTTCAAAACCTTGTCGATGTTCATCTTGATGTCGAAGCAGAATTTCTTGAACAAGTCTTCGAAAAGGAGGGCCAACATCTGACCTGCCAACTCCAAACGCTTGTTTCCGAGATAATCACGGTCATCAACCAGAGATGGGTCGTTCTTAGCCATAAGAACACGTCGGGCCATGTGGGCAACGTAGATGGCCTTGGGTCGGAAGTTCATGTCTTTGACCTCGATGTGGGAAATAATGACAGATGCAATAGCCTCAACTGCTTCTTGCACGTGAGTCTTACGGTAAGTGGCTTGCTTGCGGTTGATCTTGATGCGACAGCCGATCCAGTCGAGGGCTTGCTGTTGAGTGAATACGCCAACGTTGACAGCCTCTTCGAAGTTGATGGCAAAGTCATCCTGATACACCTTATCGTCACCTGTAACCATTTGCATCATTTCTTTGTCGGTGTGGATGCCCATAGCCTTGAGCAAAATGACGATAGGGATGTCTTCGTTAAGCACGTTGTGCTTGACATATAATCTCTCCTTCTTCAAAACAATGTAACTCTTAGATTTACGCTCGTTGGAGGAACTGTACATGTTAGTCACAGCCCGCTTTCTCTACAAAGGGACCGTCGAGTACATACCTGGTGACCGAGGCCTGAACAATTTCCTTCTTCGGGTCGGTTTCAACGATAATTCTGTTCTTGCTCAATTGTTCTTGCACGAGAATAACCTTCTCTGTTCCGTTGACAACAAAGTAACCACCAGGGTCAAGAGGGCATTCATTGAGAACGCTCATCTGAGCAGGTGTTTTATTCGACAGCACACACTTGGAACTCCGAAGCATGAGAGGGATCCGTCCGATAGGAACGCCACGTCTAATAACCCTTTGCCGCCCACGAACATACTCGAAGTCGACCAGAATAGGCGCGGCATATGTAGTGTCTCGCAGTCTGCACTCCTGCGGCGTGATCGTAGACTCGAAATCAAATCCACCATCGCCTTGCTCGTCAGCTCGTCGAGGCGAAGCAACGTACACGTCGGTAAATTTGATGTAAAAGTTGTGGTCGACATCACTGCGAATCATGGCGCTCGACTCGACAATCTTCTTCATTTGTACTTCCACGAAATAATTGTACGAGTCGATGTGCTGCTTCACCAGACCCTTGACTTTCAGGAACGCCGGCAACAAGTTCCATTTATCTTTCGCTGTGTTGATTGGGTCTGTGAGTCCCTTATTGTAGTAGAATGGCTCCAAAAGGGCATCAAACGGATCCCTCGGCTTGAATTTTGGAGCATTGGGATCATCCTGGGGCGCGGGATGGTGGTGAGGCTCAGGCACAGGGTTGGACTGCGAACCGCGCTTCTTCTTTGTAGGATCAGTCGTCGATTGGTTTCCGGCCTGGTAGCGTCGCAATGAGTCAGTACAATCGTCGACAACATGAAGCTTGCGACTTGGAAAAAAGTTTTGTTACCTCTGACGGACGTCGCTGGCTGGCCGCCGGGGGCTGTGGCCTTCTGCGCGGAGGCATTTTGGCTAGACAGTTGAGTTGCAGAGAAAATACTTCAAAAATACCTCTCAGACTACTCAAATATCCAATGGTGAGCTCGCGAGGTGAATGCGCATGGAGGGGAAAGATTTGAGTTAATTTGGAGATTGATTATTAAGCGCGTAGCTGATTGTGGCCTGAGGCATAAATATCTTTTCTACCGCGCGATGGTTTACTAACCGTCATTGCTCCTCGCGTTGATTTTGACATATGGGACTAGGTGGTAGCTCATTCCTCAATTCCATTCTTTCGGTGTGTTTTTTTGGAGTACTTGACATGGTTTTTGACCATCAACATTCATAAATATGGGAAATTTGTTGTATATATTTAGAGATGAACACGGCCCTTTTTTTGACCAATGAATACCACCAGTGTGCAGAAAAAGGAGCCATCAAGAGTAACGAAATCATCGACAATTATGTAGGCCGTAGCTATTTGCCAATTGATACTTAGATTTATCGCGAGGTCAGTCTAGCATGCTCAATTTCAATATATGCAAGATCGAAGGATCGGAGCAAATGGGTCTTAACTCCGATGGAGAAATGTCAACAAGATTATCCGAAGAAGCGGGCTGTCTACAAGCCATGACCGGACACGCATTTTATATTTACAGACCTCACAAGACAATATATATCTAAGTAGGTTGTAGTAAAGGAAGCTGAATATATTCTGTACTAGACCGTGGCCAAGGATGACATGCTACTTGAGTAGTGGGTCTTTGCGCATGCCAGCCCCGGACGTTTATCTCTGCACGGACGAATTATTGATCAGAATTGAGATGATTCGGCTTGATGAAAATGATGTATACATTCCTGTAGAGCATTGACGAAGCGGTCACGGATAATTTAAATAAATTTGTCCCATACCAGGGCGCAAGGGCCTCGATACATATGAATAACACATGGTCGCACTAACTACCTGTAGCACTATGATTGATGAAGAACCGGGAAGATCCGGTCATGTATCCGCGTTAAAGAGGGGATAACTGGGATGATTATGATGTTTGTGGCGAAAGGATAAGTTTGACCGCAACTTTGTAAATTGCCACCCTCAACTTTATGAACACAGATTGTTCTGCTAAAAGGCATTTTGGTTATTTGGCTACTTGGTTTGAGAGCGATAGTTCTATTTTTGACCGGAAGTATATTCCTATCGCCACTATGAGGGGTACAACAGGAGGTCGATCACTGAGAAGAATATTATGAATATGAAGGAATTCCAAAAGTATATCACGCCTACACGTGGTGTTTATCTACCATCCCATTATGCAGACTATGCTCCGAGGAAATCTTTCAAAGAAGAAGATTAATGATGTGAGATATTGACAGGGGTATAACTATCTAGCATCGAGTCTAGAAGGCCTATTACAGGGCTATTGCAGGGCTCGACTTCGCGGCCAGTTGTTTCAGATATTATTTGCTAGTACTTCTAGGAGGAGGATGATAGTCTCTCGTAAGTCGACTTCACTGCAATTCGTGATTCGTTCTAGAATTGAGGCAGCCAGTCAATCAAGGCGCAAGCCGTTGGGCATGAAAGAGATCGGGCAATTTAAGAAAGTAATATTTGGGCGTCCATAAGTGGGTTAGAGTCCACCCTGGTATTATTAATGTGATTATTGAGTGCCGCGGCGATGACTAGCTGGCACACTAGTTCGTCTGGCAGTTGGGGTTGGACGTATCACTTTGGAGATCATGGGGTTCGCATATTGCATACAACTATTATAGTCTCAGGTAAAATTGACCATACGGAGTACAAGCCACTTTGATGTCTATAATCAGCACGGATCATAAAGAGTACACTGCTCAGATTGCAAAGAGAACTAAAGCGTACAATTTACGTTGTGTTGTAGTCGAGGAGGGGAAAAAGTGGTCCATTGGCGACCCTAGATAAAATAATAAGGACGGGGTTAAGTGATCCCCACTGGTATGCTCGTCATTCGGTGGATCAGGGGCTCCAAGCGATTTGATCAGCGTTGGCTGGCACGGTACACCGCTTGTCCTGAGAGAGAGCCCTTATCGTGCATATTGTGGATTTTACTCCGTAATGAAGCCCTAATGATATAATAATGCAGTTGGAATTTGGAATATGGGGAGAGGGAAGAGAAAAGTGTGGAAATATTTAAAGTATAGACGGCAGAAGCACAGAAGTATAGAAGCATAAAAATGAAAGCAAAAGAAAAGGAGAGTAGCTAATTGACAACCGTGGAACTAGAACAAAGAAAAGCGAATCATCCATGGGAAGAGTTATACACGAACCATTAATTTGGATATAACAATTACATACGTGTACACATGTAGTTAGAGCTAGCCCCTATTATGCTATGTACTATCTTGTACTATAATAGTTAACTAAACTATGATCTACTACCTACTCCGAACGGGGAGTACACTGTCTGGATCTAGGTATTCCGTATAGGCGCCTAATCTAAGGATCCGCTGTCACATCTTCGGGCATCTTCAATCCCCACAGGTTAAGTGATTCTGCACCTGCCACGCTTTTAAACAACGCATTGGAGCCCCCTTGCGCATAGTGCACAGATGTCTTTAGTCCATCATGGAATTGACCATTCCTCGAGGTCTCACGTTTTGCGCCCACTCATTTACCCTAGGCTCTTCCTGGGACAAATGCCCCCAAGTCGTACAGACATCGGAGTCTCTCCAATCAATAGAACCCGATCAATTTCCGAATGACTTCATATATATTTAAGTTGACTATGTGTTGAATTGTTCACGAGTATTTAGAACCTGTATTGGTTACTGTTATATGTTCAATACATATATGTATCTATAAGAGGGATTGCATATTCCCAGGATTGTTTTGCTTCATGAAACAAAAACATTTAATTACTATAATTCACGATCAGATGGTCATTACCACTGGGATCTTTGGAGAAAATCTGTTAATATAAATACTATATATTGTATCTAAGTAAATGATCCAAAGAAATTAATAATAATAATCAATAGGGAAAAAAGAACCAAAAAAAACAACCAAAAAAAAAAAGACGAAGGCCACAGAGTCGATTTCCCAAAAAAGGATCTCCCCGCTCTGGCTCTGGACTCCCCAGCCATTTTCTTCCCCCCTCTTCCTCTTTCTCCCTCTGCAACTCCCCTTTGTACAACAGTTCTGTATCGTTCCTTTGGGTTATTGTTAGGTTGTGTTTCCATTCTGCGCGACACGCTCGTTTCGTCGCGCCTCGATTCCTCGTTCGCTAAGAGCGGTAAGAGAGCTCCATCCCACTCTGCAACCTCCCTGCTGATCTCCGCATCGTTCAGGTACACACGATATTTCCCCGACAAAGAAAATCCCATAGATGACTTGCACCGTCTGAAATCCACACAGCACCTCACTATCCGACTTGATTTGACACCTCTCGAGGCGTTCATTGTGTGAGTTGGGGTCCCTTTTATTCCCGCGCTAGATCGTCTCTCGCGGCCCCTCAGCCCCTCTCTCCGATCTCCCCTTACTTGAGACCGAACACACCGCCAGCCCATCATTCGGACATTTCCCCTAAAGGACGTGGCATCAACATTTCGGGGGCTGGTCGTAATTGCGTTTCCCCGGAGCTCTCTAAAACCCCCGTGTCGGCATCAACAAATCTCGTTTCGCTGACCGGTCGACTCTTTTTGGTGTAGTTGGACAATTTGGCTCTGCCCACCATGGCCTTCAAGCACGGGCTGAGTGAACGCCTCGACGAGCTGCGGTTCCCTTCCCCACGATCCCCACCTTCGGAGTCTGCTTTCCCTGGGTACACATCTCTTTCCCCGGGTCATTCGAACTTTGGATCGCGGTTCTCAACCCGGCCGACGGGTGATGTTCGAGCGAATCTGCAGCGCCGCTTTACCACCGATTCAAGCAAATTCTCTTCATGGGGATATTTGAATCAAGGCTCTGGTGCGAGTTCGAGCACGGGCTCGACCCAGGATCCGTTAGATCTGTTATCTTCGGTAAGATTGGAATTTCTATTAGCATCTTTATACCCGTGCATCGAAGAAACGTACCCGCTGCTGTTTTCCCATTATATTTGAGTTGCGATGAACGGAAGTCTGCTGTACCAAAAAGTTGCTTGGTCAATTTGGAGCAGTTGATATCCCGTGAGCTATGATGGAATGCCCGTCACACCATTCAAAAAAAAGAGCTCTTCAAAAGATTACCCCTCATCATTTTCATCTCATCATCGTTTTTCCTTTCTTCATTCATCCAACCCATTGTCCCTATTCATCAAACATCAATATCTTTTTATCAATACCAAACCAGAAGCTCGCAGGAATTGTTGCCCATTCAGGCCTCGGCTCCATTTTGAGGCTATTGAGGCATTCACTCCATTTGAGGTCTATTCAGGCTTCAAATCAAGTATTGTCTACCCTCGGCTGGTCTGGTCACTATAAAAAGTACCATCCACAGTTTACCACCTGACCTTTTTCTTCCTCTTTTCACCCTTATCATTCGACTTTGTTCCTTATTTACAGGCCAAGCCAAGCACTTCTGTCTGTGATCCTGCAACACTATCTGCCTTCCGCGTTCGGGTCACCATCTGCTTTCTTCTATGCTTGATATTCATACTGTGCGTTTGGTTTATCATTTCCCCTGCACGTACAGTTTGTCTGGCTCTCCTCTGGACTCTCTTTTTTGCTGTCTTTTGAAGCTGTTTTTGTGACGTTTTTTCTGTTATCTTTTGAGTGCCTTGCGGTAGAGTTGTCAGCTCTCACTATCATCGGACTCTACCTCAACTCATTCTAACTCACGACTGTTCCCCAAATTTTGTTCTCTACTTTGATCTGACATTTCGTTTCGTTGCATGGTTATATGAACTACAGCTAACTTGTTCAGCAATTTGAAAAGAAAAAACAACACCTCGAATACATGCGGGAACAGAAACGCCGTTTCGAGGAAGATATGAAGATTCTTGATCTACAACACGCACGCGAGAAGCTGGAAATGGATCAACTGGCTCGTGAAATGGCTCAGAATGGTCTTTCTGGCACAGACAGCGAGCCCACCACTCCTCCCGAGTACCGTGAAACCGCTGTGACCAGTGCTTTCAGCCGTCCCAGCCGTTTCTCTACTTCCAGCGTCACTTCTTCGCCAGGGTTTTTCAATGCCTTTGCTCCTTCGGTCATGACCTCGCCCCAGGCTGTCACGCACTCTAACCAGCATTCGGTCGACCGCTTTGCAGGGCACTCTGTTCCTGGTTCTCGTCGCAACTCTGAGAAGGATGCTTTTCTTTCTGATCCTTCCTCGCCCTTCCGACCAGCCCAGAAGTGAGTTGAACTACCCAGGACCTGTGTCCATATTGCAGTTTCAACTAACAATTTGCCTTTCTCTCCACAGTGGCCACCGATACTCGATGCCGTCTGGCAACCCCAATGGCAATAGCCGGAACAGCATCAGTGGATTGAACAATGCCGCTCCCACTTCCGGTATGGACAACTGGGGCACTAAGTATCTATTTCAAACTGCCGAGGAGAAGTCTCTTGGACACCTGAGAGAATTGGAGCGACTTTCTACCCCTGATATCAAGAGTTATATCAAGTTGACTGAACCCGATGACAAGTTCCCAACTCTGTTGCGCAGTGGTAACTCTATAGTAAGTCTCTCACCGGTTTCTTCACAAGCCCAAAGGCTAATTATCTTATCAGCTGTCGGCAAACCCTGATGCCCATGATCTTGCCAATCCTCGTGGACATGGAAATGATGCCTTCTCTCACCACAGTCGCAACCGATCTTCACACCAGAGCTTGCCCCACAACATCATCAACTATGGACAGTTACCCAACCACAACGATGATTACGGCAATGGCAATTCTGTTCATGCACGCCATGGTGCTCGTCATTCCTTCAGCAGCAACATTTCCTTCCATGATGATCGTCACGATGAGCTGGCTACTCCTGTTCCCTCGAGCCGCCCCACTGCTCTGCAGTCGTCATACTCGACCAACGATCTGCCTACTGTGAAGGGCAACGGTAATGGAAACGGACATGCTGTTACCCCAAGCAAGGTCTCCCATGAGCATGTGCACCAGCACAGTGCTAGCATGGGACGCATTTCTCAGGGTGTTGCGAACAACCGCCAGATCAAGACTGAGATGGAAGAACCTGAGCTGAATAGCAATCACCAAACTCAGACCACTCTGCAGGCGAGTGCTGCGCCTTTCGGACCGCAGCTGACATCCCCTACATCCAACAACTTTGTCCCTGGCGCATCTTCTCAGATGGGTTTACCATTCCAAGTTCCTGCTGTTCCTTCGTTCGGTTACGGAGTCCAGCCATACGTCAACCAAGTAACTCCTATCAACGGCCACGTGCAGAACTTCCCAGGTGCTGCAGCTTACAACAGCAGCTATCCTCAATATGCCCCTGGTTTCCGCTTCAATGAAGGTGCTGGCCGAGGCGGCATGGCCCAGCGCCGTCAGGAAACCGATGCAAGCCAGCTCACTCGTTTCGGCAACTACCCTCTCGAGCACTACAAGGGCGAATTGTACAGCCTATGCAAGGACCAGCATGGCTGCCGATACTTGCAGCGCAAGTTGGAGGAGCGCAATGAGGACCATGTGCAGCTAATTTTCAGTGAAGTTTACATGCATGTGATTGAACTGATGACGGGTATGACACTGTTCCTTTTTTGTCATTGACCACATTTTGGACACTAACATTCTTTGTCCTTGAATAGATCCTTTCGGAAATTATCTTTGCCAGAAGTTGCTTGAATATTCCAACGACGAACAGCGCACTGCTTTAATTGACAATGCCGCTTCGCAGTTGGTCAAGATTGCCTTGAACCAGCATGGAACGCGTGCCCTGCAGAAGATGATTGAGTTTATTTCGACTCCTCAGCAGACTCAGACTGTGATAAATGCTTTGCAGCACCATGTTGTTGATCTTGTGCAAGACTTGAATGGCAACCATGTCATTCAGAAATGTCTCAACCGCCTCACTCCTGAGGATGCTGAGTTCATTTATGACGCTGTTGGTGGTAACTGTGTGGTTGTTGGCACTCACCGTCATGGATGCTGCGTTCTTCAGCGTTGCATTGACCATGCTTCTGGTGACCAGAAGGCTCGCCTGATTGCTCAGATCACCTCGCACTCGTTTGCGCTAGTTCAGGATCCTTTCGGCAATTATGTTGTGCAGTACATTCTGGATCTGAATGAGCCCAGCTTCACTAACCCACTGTGCGCTACTTTTGGAGGCAACATCCCTCAGCTATCAAAGCAGAAGTTCAGCTCCAATGTCATTGAGAAATGTCTTCGCACCGCTGATAACTACATGAAGCGTGAGATGATTGACGAATTCCTTGCAGGCAATGAGCTTGAGAAGATGCTGCGTGATTCCTTTGCAAACTATGTTGTTCAAACTGCCATGGATTTCTGCGACCCCGACACCCGCAACCGAATTGTCGACGCTGTTCGCCCCATCCTGCCTTCCATTCGCCAGACTCCTCATGGCCGCCGTATCGCCGGCAAGATCATGGCCGCTGATGGCAACAGCCGCAGCAATGGCAGCAGCGCTGTTACCAGCGGCCAGGCAACCCCCAACGAGGTTAGCAACACCGCCCAGGTCCCAAAGGCCATGTTGGCTAAGCCATTCATGTACCAATCCGGTCCTCAGCCTTCTGGCGTTCAGTCTCCAACCTCCAGCGGATACAGCAGCAACACCTATGTGCCGCATTCCTCCCAAAGCTCGGTCTCGAACACCCCTTCTGGACAGAGTGACAGCTCGTCTGTTTACAATGTCCCTCCTCCTCAGCAAACCGCAAACCTTGGAGCGCCGAGTCAACTCTACACCTACTTCTGATTGGGTCCCAGTCACCCACATCAGTGGTTGCTTCCGCAGCCAGTGTACCCATAGTGAGACGATGCGACGATAACATTTTTCTTTTTTTTTTTTCACGATTTAACGGTTACTTTACACACTGTCATCAAACTGGGCCCGATTGCACATGCCATGATCATATCCCCGTGATTTACCACTTGCGTTTTCCTGCATAACCTTATGAAGCAATGTGCCATGATCATAGCTTTTGCATTTGGCAACTCTGCCCATGTTGCATACTGCATATCTTTCATGAAGCGAGCCATGCATGATGCAGATTTTTTTTCGAGATTTCGTTGGAACTCTGTTCCCCTGCCCTTGTTTCCCCCTGTACTTCACCTCCCCCCTTGTTTCCTCTGGTTTCCCCTCGGATTTGATTTTGATCGGACCCGAAGCTGGAATCGCTTGGCGATAGTTCTGGGTTGTTTCCTCAATCTGGTTATTTTGTCTTTGAGGATTGGTGCGCCCAACTTGGGATCATTTTTCAATTTTTTTCCTTTTCTATTTCAACTTTGTGATTTCTCAATATTATTATTATCAGCCGCTGTACTTTTTTTGCTTTTTCGAATTGCTTTCGTGTTGTGCTTGATGCGCTCCCATTGGTTCATTGTTGCTGTTTGCGGAGCTGAACATTGATGTTAAAGGTGTTTGAGCCTTTCACTTGGTCAATTATTTCAGTCTCTGCTTACTGCTCCTCGACATTGGAATGGTGGCCATGGTCTATGAATCTGGTTTTCGTTCGATGCATGTTCCATGCACACACTTTCGGCATGTATTTTAGCAATGGAAGGCGAATTCGGTTTCCACAATTTCTTTTACTTCTTCAGCAAACCTAGCTATCCAAATGAATCCAGTAGATCCAGTAATTCCACCATTTTCAATGTTTTGTTAGAATTTATGCAATTTCGTCGCCAAATCTGCAACGCGACGCGTGGTCACGTGCATAAGGAGTCCGTCCGCCCTTCGGAGCTTCAAGATGCCGCAACTTCTCTTTGATACAGATTTGGCCTACAAAGTCAGAAAGAAAAAGTCGAACTCCCATGCTACCAACGCAGGTAGCGAGCTCGCTGAGCGCCCAATGGCCCTGTCGTGAGGTCCAAACGCGGCAGTTAGCCAGCCTTCTCAGTGTTAGTTCAATAGTGATGGCGGAATCACCATAGAGATTAACTGATCCAATTTATTTCATAACAGCCTCACACCCCTAGTCCATCTGCACTAGTTATCAGCGGTATCTCAGCGACTTGCAAATCGACCATTCTCCGCGCTGTCCTGTCCACCCTCGAAGTACAACATGCATTTGTCCGCAGCTCGGAATGTATCACAGGGCGACATCTCCTGACGAAAATTTTGTGGAATACTCTTGAGGCAGTGGGTCAGAAGGAAGAATGGGAGAAAGCTGGGAAAGGACGATGTGAACATGTCAGTGGATTGGCTGTTCTCCTTGAGGAGTGTCTCGGTACATGGTCTTCAAATGCCCGCAAATTTGTCTTGGTATTGGACGAGATTGATAGACAGAGGGAGGCACCACCTACGCTGTTATCGGCACTGGCACGACTAGGCGAGATTGTGAGTTGGTTTTGGATTTCCCTGGCTTTGAATGGCTGATCAGAAATATTGCGACTAACATTATTTATAGATCCCGTCTATTTGTGTCGTTATGGTTCTCAGCTCGACACCTCGCCCATTGTTCCTCCAAAGTGCGGGTGTTCCGCATATTAACTTCCCTCCATATACGCGCAGAGAAGCGATTGAAATTATTCTCAATTCGAATGCGCCGGCTGTGGAGGGTTTGTCCGATGAAACTATCGCGAAAATATACCCGTACTTCGTTTCTACAGTTTACGACTCGCTGGTTGGACCAACAGCAGGGTCTATTCCGAGCTTCCGCTCAATAGTCGAGAGACTATGGCCGCGGTTTGTTGCGCCCGTTGTGAACGGCGAGGCAGCACCGAGCGAAACCAGCGAATGGGATTTCTCACGGTTGCTGGTTAAGAACAGGTCGATCTTCCGACACCAAGGCGAGTCTGCACTGGTGCACCGTATTGTCTCTGACGAGGCAACTGCCAGCACGCCAAGCGCCCCATTGGCGAAATCAAGCATGCCCTCTGCTCTCCCTTCTTTACCTTATTTCTCAACCTTGATTCTCACATCTGCATACCTGGCCTCGCACACGCCGCAACGGCTGGATACGATTTTCTTCTCGAAGTTCTCTTCGTCTTCTCTCTCAGCGCGTAACAAGCGAGCCCACCACCGTCGCCGTCTGAAGGTGCTTTCACAAGCTCAGGCCGAAGAACGACAAGCTGCGAATGATGGCCCTTCAACCTCCAGGCGAGGCAAGGGAAAGCGAACTAAAACTCGCATCACGAAGTCTACTCTTTCTTCCGCCTTTGCAACTTCCTCGGCTACCACTTCCGCTGTCGGAGGTGGCGCTGGAATCACTGGTCCTTCTACTATTCTCACAGCCCGCTCGTTCCCCTTGGAACGTCTTTTGGCTATCTACCATGCTATCGATCCAAATCCACCTGCAACTGCGGTGAGGGTTGCAGCTGTCGCAGATCGAATCTATGCTGAGTTAGCGACATTGCGCCGGTTGCGCCTAGTCGTTCCTGCTGCTAGCCATAATGGTATGGCGAGTAGCAGTGGGAATACCAGTGCTGACGCGGGAGATAAGTGGTGCGTTAACGTTTCTGGAGACTGGGTCGGTGAGCTGGCGAAGGGGATTGGAGTCGAGGTTGGCGAGTGGTTGGCTGGTGGTTTGGATTAAGGGTTTCATGTAAAATCTAGCTTTGCATTTGTACTCGGGCGTCATTTGGTCTTTCGCATTGCATCTTGGGTTTCTGATTAGGAGATCAATTATACCCAGGTTTACTATTTCACAATTACTCTATGTAGTGGGGGATGATTGACTTGGTCTTATTCATTGGAGGGCCCAAGAAATGGCGCCCTCATGTTATGCCAGTGAAATATATGAAAAATACCTGAGACGCTCACTTCCACAAATGACGGCTCTTAAAAAATCCCCCTCCCCCGGAGTCAGGGAACACACCCACCCCCGTTCCTTCGCGTGAGCATAAGCTCAGAGGGACCTACCAGGTCCACTCCTCAACCCGCAGATCCGCACCAAACAGCAGGCTGGGGGCACGGGGACCACGCCACTCCGGAAGGTCGCACCCCCTGTCGAAGGTGACCGATAGGGGCGAGCTGGAGTGGAAGTTCCGCCGTGGGAGTACTCCCCCAGCCCGCCGTCCGGTGCGGAGCGAGTATGTGTCCAGCACATCATCCTGCACCTGCTCGCTCTGGTTGACTAATCAAAGTGAATGTGAATTGATATTCAAGTAAAAGTGAAAATTGTTCATAGGCGGGTCGAACTTACGAGCTACCAGCAGACCGAGCTCGCTATTCAGGTCGAAGCGAGGGATGTCCATTCCGATGTATTGTGGGAAGGGCAGGTATGGCCGTGTGGCCTGCCCCTCGTCGGGCGCCCAGCGCAGGTCGTACATTTTCAACTATGATCGTGAGATAATATCCAAACTGAAACCAAACTAAATAATGGGAAAGAATGTACTTACCGAGTTTGGGCCAGCTGCAACTACGCGATAGTCATCGACCTTCTTCACCTCGAAGACAGGGCGGTCGTGTCGCAGCTTGAAGCTGCTGGTTTGGGTGCGAAGGTCGCAGACAACGACCGCCCTGCTTCGCATGCCGGCGACGATGGTGATTGGATTCAACCAGTCCACGGCGTTTGCCGAGGACCTGGTCTCTGTAGTGCTACCTGCTGGTGCGTTTCTATCGGAGAAAGCTACCTTCTCCATATGCCAAGTGTTTTGGGATGCGTCGATGATCTGGACGCCACGACTTGTACCGATGGCGAATCGAGCGTGGTTTGTTAGGGTGGGCTCAGCCGCTGAGGCCCAGAATGAGGTCCTTCGCTCATTTTTGCGGTAGGAGGGGTATGGGACTTTCCGTATTTGTTAGTTGGATCTTGGATGAATGGGTGAAAAGAGGAACCATACATCCTTGGAAGCTGCCATTTTCATCTGGGTCCATGAGCTTCGTGATAGATATGAAGGTATCGCCTAGTGGACTACCACTATTGAAGGTCGAGCTGAGTATGTTAGCATGTTTAATTTAAACGATTATGCATGGAACTCACAGAAGGTGGCGGGTGGGACTGAGAGTCAATGATGAGAGCTAATGGAGATGTTAGTTGTTTTCTTCCCTGATAGACAAGATGGGAGATGGGATGAAAGCTCACATCGTATGGTGCATCGATCAATTCTTTCTGGTCATGATGGCGATAAACCCATTTCCCGTCCGTCTCGGAGAAACGAGGGTAAGTGACTCTACTTGTTTTTAGCAATGTTGAGGTCAATGATGAAGAGCCTACTTACAATATGCTGGATTGTTGATTGTATGATAGGCCTGTCATCGATATTAGCCGTGTTGCAGAAGCGATATCCGAAATAACATACCAGCAACCAATATTCCAGTACGTGGGTCCCGCATGACTGATTTCACAGTGAAAGAATCATTTTCTGGTGCGCCCTGACCGATATGCGTGGAGTAGTCCATGTGCCAACTGTATTTCAGCATTCGGGCCTGGGTGAGGGCCTGAACATTGGACTGATAAGCTGCAGTAGAGTTGCGAGAATCTATCTCACGGTTGATTGTGATTGTGGGCATTTGCATTACGGAGGACCTCTTGATCAATTCAGTCTCGCAGCGTTTCTTCCACTTTTCCGCCTTGGTCAATTTCTGTGTTTGTTAGCGGATGGGAATTGGATATCGAAACGCATATAACTGACCTTCACTTTGGCGTTCTTTGCGTTAACGTGTTGCTGAGTGATGCTTGCACCTGGCAGTGCGTCATGGCCGGCCTCGATCTTGAAGTACTTCTTCTTGACCGGGTCTGGTATGGTCAGTGTCAGTCCTCGTAGACAAGGAGTGGGTAAATGCGTGAGTCGATGGCGATCGCTGCATGTATAGAGAAGTATACAGGAGTCTGTTCAGACATGATACTAGACAGCGCAGGCATACAAGAATCATCTAATGGGGTAATGTGGGATGGAATTGGAAGGTTAGACTCACCGTAGTAATATCCTGGAAGCTGGGGAGCAGACATGATTGCGGATGAAGGGTGAACGAAGAGGAAAATCGGACGAGAAGTATGGTGATGATGACGGCAATCTCACGATAAAAACGATGGTAAGGAAGAAGATTGATAAGGCCAAAAGAATGATGAAGATGGAGAGCACAATCGCACGGGAAATCTGAAAAAAGAGGATGAAGAAGATGAAGAAGATCAACAAGACTAAAAAGATGGAGAAATAGAGACTTGGGAATGGAGCGTTCAAGCTATTTGCGATAATTGAGAAATTTGTACTTGCAAGCTCCGCGTAAACGCAACGCCGCATAAAACAATAAAACAACACAACTCCCGAGAATTGATCAAAGTATCATGCAATGTAAATGCAGAATACCTCGATCTCCCCGAATCACTGCATGAATTGAATGCAAATATCAACGGATGGCCTTCCAGTGACGTGAGGATATTATGTAAGACATTTCTGCCTCAGGAATCAGGCGGAACATTTGATATCCGGCCCTAATTCGACCAGATCTATATCCTTGGATCTGATCTAATCTTGATTTGCGTATTCAATTAGCCCAGTTGCAATATTTTCATGCTCAGTTTTATGGATTGCATCTTTTGATTCAATCCAAAAGCGTGAAGCCCATTTATGTAGCCTGAACAATTATCTCATAGACCTGCAAGCTCCCAGTCAATGAAGGATTGGGCGAATGAGCCGCCCGAAGTATGAGCCGCACGAAACGTGAGTCGTAGCTATTTTTATGCGTGATTGGTCGCTTCTCCTGCGACTTATAGATTGGAGCCGCTTGACTGGCCGATCCAAATGCCCATTGAAAGCGAGTCGTAGTGACCAATCAGCCTATTCACGGTACAATGATCAATTGCAGAGGTGTATCTCGTGACCAGGAACAGAAGAAAGGACTGAACTGGCAGGAGCTTGTTGAGCACGTGCTTAGCGAGGTCTGGTTGAGGGTCGTTCCTTCGACTTGAATTGCCTCGCCTTTCCCAATTCTCCCCACAACAACAACAACCATCTGCGTGGCACTTTGTCATTGCTTTCATCTCATCTCATCTTTTGGTGCAACAAGACAAATAATTTTTATTAGGTGAGCCACTGCTTGTAGTCTGTATGCAAGTTTTGTTTGTCGGAATGCACAGTATCATTCATCCAAATGAGGGCTTCTGTGCACCTTTCTTCCAATTTGATTGCATGATCATATCAACTGCTGGAACAACTCATAGTTCATCTTTGAACTCGCCTTGAGTGTCATTTCTAGACAAATTGCTAATTCTCCCCCAGCGTTGACTGCAAGATTTCCATCATGCCGAGACCCGAGGTCGATGCGAATGACCCTCGCAACAGGCCCCTCGGAAGCAACTCTCCCGATGGGCCTCCTCTTCTGCATAGAATTGAGGAGTCTGCTAGGCCACGAGTATCCGATGGCGTCAAGTGGAGAGACATTAACTGGTCGTCTGACTTGCTTCGCAGCCACCCGTTTCGTTCCAGTATGCCTCCCAGTCCTCGCTCCAAGGAGGGCCAGGAAGACGAGCAGAACAAAAAAGCGGAGTCAGCTGGTGATCGTGTGAATACCGAAGAGCTTGCAAATTTTGAGAGCAATCTTTCGGCCCCCTCTCCTGACCAAGAGAGACGAGGCCATTTGCGCCCTTTAACGGAGAACTCATCCTCGGTCGATGCC
Organism: Penicillium soppii; assembly: GCF_028829465.1. NCBI lineage: Eukaryota > Fungi > Ascomycota > Eurotiomycetes > Eurotiales > Aspergillaceae > Penicillium > Penicillium soppii. The sequence goes on along the minus strand of NW_026643235.1, from coordinate 3,919,002 downwards.
TCTCACTTCGAGTCACCCAATCGGGAGAAGTATTGGGGCAAGCGATTTGCTAGACGAATCAAGGAGGCAAAAATTTCAAAGACCCCAGAGGACATGGGCCTTGGTATCGATGGGATTGAGGTAAAAGTCAGCTTCAGCCCGATGTTCCATAGTTCAGTATGCCCGGACAGCGAGAAACTTGCCACTGACCATTGTTTCAAGGACACCTCCGCTACTACTGAGCCTTTGCATCCAATAATCTCCCCCCAAGAAGAGACCAAGGAGTCATTGGACAACCTCATTAATGAGTTGGTCGCCGAGGATGGCAATAATCCCGATGTGCCGCTGCTGACATTGACCTCCGACAAAGGCGATAAATACGACCATACCCTTCTCCAAACCGCAATCAACCGGGGTCTGACTGATGAACAGGTGGCTGATCGCCGCAAGACTCATGGCTGGAACCGCTTTACCCAGGATAAGGTTAACCACTGGATCAAGTTTTTGATGTTCTTTATGGGCCCTATCCAATGGGTCATGGAGGTAAGAAGAACAAAAGAAGATTGCATCACTCTAGTGTGGGCAAAAAAGAACACATGCTAACATGATCCTTCAATATTCCAGTGTACAATCGTGCTTGCTGGGGGCCTCCAAGACTGGATTGACTTCGGCATCATTTGCGCTTTACTCCTGCTGAATGCCTTGGTTGGGTTTGGACAGGAGTACCATGCCGGTAACATTGTTGCGAGCCTCAAGAAGACACTTGCTCTCCGTGCTATTGTCGTTCGTAACGGTTCAATTGTGGAGATCAGTGCTGAAGAAGTTGTAATTGGTGATATAATTCATCTGGAAGACGTGAGTGGTTGCTTATTTGCTATTTGAATCATGAAACCTAATGTTGGCTTTACTTCTCAGGGCTCCATCATTCCGGCGGATGGCAAGATGGTATGCGACGATTTGGTCATCCAGGTTGATCAGTCTGGCATAACTGGAGAATCGCTTGCTGTTGATAAACACAAAGGGGATCCTTGCTTTGCCTCCTCGGCTGTCAAGCGTGGCTCCGGACTCATGGTCGCCACTGCTATTGGTGATAAAACTTTCGTTGGTACTGCTGCAGCCCTTGTCAACAAGGCTGAGCAATGCATTGGACATTTCACTCGAGTGCTGAACGGAATGGCTCGTGCACTTCTGTATTTGGTGATTTTCACACTTCTAGCTGTTTGGATTGCTAGCTACTATCGCTCTGATCCCATTGTCGAGATCCTGGAATTCACCCTGGCAATTACTATGATTGGAGTACCCGTTGGACTTCCTGTCGTTGTCACCACAACCATGGCTGTTGGTGCGGCCTATTTGGCGAAGCGAAAGGCCATTGTGCAAAAGCTTTCGGCGATCGAGTCCTTGGCAGGGGTAGAGATCCTTTGCTCGGACAAAACAGGAACACTGACGCGTAACGTTCTGACTCTGGGAGATCCATATCTTGTTCCTGGCATGACCGCGGATGATCTCGTATTAACTGCATGCCTCGCGGCCAACCGGAAGAAGGGCGGAATCGATGCCATTGACAAAGTATTCTTGAAGGCTCTGCGTTATTACCCGGACATCAAAGACCTGATTGCATCATACAAGACTGTTGATTTCAAGCCATTCGATCCGGTGTCAAAGAAAGTCACCGCACTTGTGGAGGCCGCCAATGGTGATCAGATGATTTGCATCAAAGGTGCTCCCAAGACCGTTCTCAAGACGGTTCAGGAAGAAGGCGACATCAGTGAATTCTTTGTGACTGAGTACAAGGCAAAGGTTACCGAATTTGCCAACCGAGGATTCAGATCCCTGGGAGTTGCCCGCAAGCGTGCTGGTCAAAATTGGGAAATCTTGGGAATCATTCCATGCTCGGACCCACCGCGTCATGACACTGCTCAGACAATCGCTGAAGCTAAAGAGCTGGGACTGTGTATCAAGATGCTCACTGGGGATGCAGTTGGTATTGCCCGAGAGACGGCTGCCAAGCTGTGCCTTGGAACCAACATCTATAATGCTGAACGTCTTGGTCTCACTGGTGCCGGTTCAATGTCTGGGTCGGAAGTTGCTGACTTTGTCGAGGCTGCGGACGGGTTTGCGGAGGTTTTCCCCGAGCACAAGTACTCTGTTGTCGAGATCTTACAGAACCGCGGTTATCTGGTTGCCATGACTGGTGACGGCGTCAATGATGCTGCTTCATTGAAGAAGGCTGATACTGGAATTGCAGTCGAGGGTGCATCGGATGCGGCTCGTTCTGCCGCTGATATTGTATTCCTAGAGCCCGGTTTGTCTGCCATCATTGATGCGATCAAGACGTCCCGTGAGATCTTCCACCGGATGTACTCGTACGTGGTCTATCGAATTGCCCTCTCAATCCACTTGGAGTTGTTTTTCGCGATTAAGATCTTCATTGAGAATGAGATCATGGATCTTCGCTTAGTTGTTCTGTTTGCCATCTTTGCCGACATTGCAACTTTGGCGATTGCCTATGACAATGCTTCTTATTCGCAGCTGCCCGTTAAATGGAATACTCCGCGTCTTTGGGGAGAATCAATCGTACTGGGATTTATTCTGGCCGTGGGAAGCTGGGTGACGTATGGTACGATGCTTCTTGATCGTGAAGGAGGTATCATTGAAGGTCGCGGCTCGCGTGATGAAGTGATGTTCTTGGAGATCGCACTGACTCAGAGCTGGTTGATCCTGGTCACTCGGGCGGCTGGTACTGGCTCACAGTCTCTGTGGAAGAGCCCGCCATCTCTGGCTCTGCTGGGCGCGATTGGATCTGTGGATTTGACTGCAACACTAATGGGTCACTTCGGTGTTTTCGGCGATGCGACATCCGGGCTGACTATTGTACGCGTCTGGGTTATGGCTCTGGGTGCCATCTGTGTCACTGCCATGGCATTCATTCTGATGCACAACTCAGCTGCCTTTGATAGCCTCACTCATTGCAGAATGCCTCGACGAAAGACTAAAGAGCGTTCAAAGGAAGACTTTGGTAAGTAGAAAGAACCTCAGGTTTCTCACTTGATGAAAGGGATGACTAATTGGCTGTAGGCCTCGACTTGCAGCGCACTGCCAATGATCACGAAGTGAACAGCTAAATTTCTGCAGTGTCTCTGAAGAAGCTGTCTTGAGTGAAGAAAGATAAGCTTTGAAATGGGAATATGGTGATATGCTTCTTATTGATGTATGTTAATGAGATGATTGCAGGGAGGATTTCGGATGGTGAGGAGACTGATGTTTGCTCTTAATCCTTTCAGGTGCTGATAATTAGCTTAAGGTCACGTTCTTTATTCTTACTCTGAGACCATTAATTTGTGTCAAACCAGAAGGTTATCTTCAAACACTTCTTCTCAGTATTATATTTCATTCGTTGCTTTTGATACCTTCCAGTTCTAATTACTCGATGTTACTCGATGTGCTGATTTCTTGAAGACTATTGATGTCTCTCAAAATTGAGAATTCGAGGCTGAATGTGTTTGTCATTGAGAGGTTGCCGTGACGATTCGACTTGCGATTTAAAGTGATGAGACAAACGTTGCGCGGACCCGCTTTATAGATCGACCAATGACGGTGGCCTCGGCCTCGGCGACTCACTCACTCATCACGAGTCATTGCTCAGGTGCGACTCATCAAAGGGCGACATAAGCTTTAAAAATCTCGAAAGGTTTTCAATTACAAAGACAGCAAGCCTCACGGGCAAAACAACTATTCAGGAAAGAACCCTTTTGAATGGCGGGTAAACACTAACCAAACCAGAAAGCCCTAACTTCAGGTTGTTACATAGATTTGATTTTTTGTTTCATGAGCAGTGAGAAGCACCCTCGCGGATCCTAAAATCATTGGGAAATTCATATAATACAGTTCACCATTTATAAACAGGCTTGCCTAGGTGTCACTTTGACAGATGTGCGTGCAGGGCAAGGAGGGGATCTATGGCAACTCAGGGGCAGAGCTTGCCAGCTGGCTCACACCTGGCAAGACCTGTTCAGGTAAGTTTTGATGGAAATTGAAGTCATATCAGAGATTGCTTAAATAACTGCCGGGTGCATATAAGAACAAGGTCTGTTGAATGAAACTATGTATGTGGTTTGCATGCTGGTGTTAGGGCTACCAAGCCGCAATATTTTATATTTGACTGTTATGCTTATAAGTCTTACACCGCGAGTCCGAAAGGCTGCCCAGGCGAGACAAAAAGATAGATAAAATGTGACTTCATTATAATATTTATGTAAATACATATCCTACCCTTGCTGCAAACCCTAGATCGTACTGGGCACAGCTCGTTCCCACCAACCCAGTCTAGACCGAGGCGTCTTGATATCCCTCCCCAAATCCGCATCCAAAGCATCTACATAATCATAAGCTCCATTTCCCTCAATAGCGAGCCTCTCATAAGAGTTGACATCAGCTGACATCTCCCATTCAGGCAGGACCTCATAGTCAGCCGCCCCGGGGTATCTAAAGCGATACTCATATCCCTGTCCCTTCTTTCGTCGCTCGTAGTTATCCCCAACCAACCAGATCGGGCGATACCTCTTGCTCTTTTCATGATCCTTTGTCTTCTCAACCCTATACCCAACAACAGGGTGAACCCGCTCACACGTCTCGCCCAACCTCTGACCATTCTCGAAAGCGTATCGGCCCGGCGTGCGCGGCCGAGATCCATTAGCCACATAAACAATCCCAAAGTTATCCGGTAGATCGCCCAGACCCCATGTATAGATGCGCTCGTCCATGTACGCGGGCTTATCGCCCGGAGTGAGAGGATGCAGGATCGAAGAGGTGATCCATTGACCGTTTCGCTGGAGCCATGCGCCCCACGATTCCTTCTTCTGTTGTTCGACGCGCTGGTTATACCAATGCAGGGCATTGTTTATCTTAGCGAATCTCGTCCGGCGCGCGAGCTGATCTTTCTGTAGGATGTCGTCGTTGAGAGAGACGAAACCCTTGATTTGATCCAACATCCAGGCGAAGACAATGTTGGACATTTCTTCCATGTTTCCCTTGTTTTCCATTGTCAGTGTTGAACCACCGCCGATGTTGATGTGCACGCCTGGAAACCAGACTTGGAGGAGCTTTGAGCGGTCTTTCTGGCTGTCTTCCATGTTGAGGAGGGTTCGCGCGGCCTGATTTTTGGCTTTGCTCACGCGCTGGAGATCCTCTAGGGATGGGCGCTTGGTAGCTAGAAGATCAAGCCAAGCTTGAAATGTGCTTCTTTGCAGATCTTGCTGCTTTGAGAGAGTCTCTTGTGAGACTTTTGTTACGGTAGGGACGTAGAAGAGAGTCGGAGTAAATGCTGCACGATGCTCATCGAGAGCTAGTGCCTGGAAAGCATTCTTGATATCTATGATCGGGTTAGTAAAGTGCCAAGAGATTGAAGAATTGTAAATCCATACTTGGAGAAAGTCCAACGTTATGCCACTCAGGTTTGTCAGTCCTAGTAAGCCATTTTGGAACCTCATACCCAAAGATTTCGGGAAATCCCAGCGCCCCAACAGTCTCAAAGACACCAACAACCTCAACCTGCCTCGACTCAGGTGTCCTAGCCCACGGCCCTCTCCCAACTCTCTCCCAAACAACGTTCTCCCCGCGCCTCTCCACAGGCTGCGGGTCAGCAGGCTTCCCATCACACCAGTCGAACCAAGCCTCACTCCCATAAAATCTCTCCCCAGTAAGCGCCGGATGACTTTCCTTATACAGTTTCCAAATCTCGGGAAAATCTTGGATATCAGCCTTCGAACAAATCCCCAGATCAGAGATCAGACCGGCGATCGCACGGGCAGTATAAGCGCCGCGAGAGAAGCCAAAGCACATAATCTGGTCACCGGGGTTCCAGTTCAAGACACAAAAATTGTAGGCTTCGATGACGTTGCCTTCTAGGTCTTTGCTGACGGGGACTTCGCCGTTAGAGTTTGTTCCGACGCCGGAATCGTACCAGACGATCTGCTGCCAGGTTGTTGAGGCGGTGGTGCCGACGCTGTTGATTGCGCGGCAAAGACGGGTTACATTTGAGGGGATGCTTGCTTCGCCTGACACGGCGGATTGCCCGCTTCCATCACAGCAGATTATTAGGCGTTTGCGGGATGGTGGGGGGTCGGTGCTCATTTTGATGGATTGGGGTGCAAGCGGTTCATTGTTGCAGGGGGATTGTGATTTTATTTATGTTGGGGTTTTTGAACAGGATTGCATGGCTCAGCTGAGTGCTATCTTGCTTGCCACTGGCATCGCTTGAAATGGCTGGTTTTGGTTTTTGGAGCGCTCGGGAATCGTAGCCCTTTTGGTCGACTTGGCGATTCATTTTTTGGGGATTCGATTCTAGCAGTTGTATTAGCGAAAGAGGCCATGGACTAACTGTGAGGCAAATCAGAACAATCGGAAATATTTTAAATAATATGCACATTGAAGCTTGCAAGAAGGATCGTGAACCGAACACACAGTAAATGCATAGCTCGGGGAACCCCGTGTGGCGTCGGGAACATAAGCCCAGAAATGCGACCTCTCTTTTCGCTAAATTTGAGAAAGGATTGGAGACTCGTAAAGATGAGCTCAGCTGAAATGGATTCTAAAAATAAATAAACAAAATAAGTGAAGAATAATTCTCGATGTACAACAAACTAACAATATGTTGTACATTATGCAAGGCTAAATCAAATGCATCAAATATACCATCACCGTGAAATGACCGAAATGATAGGAGCCCCTGAGTCAACAGTGAAAAGACTGGGGTTAATATCATCCCCATTATGCTGTTTTCTCCTCTCAGCCTCGTCCGCCAAATACTTGCTCATCTCGACACCTTCTTTGTCCTCCACATCGCCCTCTTCCTCTTTCATAAACTGCTGTTGACGGCGGTACATCCGCCAAAATACAAGGCTTCCGTGTATTTGCGCTGCAGAGAACGCAATGTGTAAAAGTGGAGTTACCACCTTGAACGCCAGGCGCCATCGGTCCCACAGACTGCCAAACAGCCACATTGTCACGATGGTCTCGCACAGGGTGCCCGTTGCAGTCGTGAAGCAAGATAGAAGAAAGACCCGACTGAGGAAGCGATGGCGGTCGGGAAAGACGCGGTAGAGGATGATAGCGACATGAGGAAAGAATTCAGAGATGATGTCGAAGGCGCCTAGCAAACTGGTCAGTTTTTCTGGTCTTCAATCAAGAACCAACAGCGATTTCCAGGGCAAACTTACCCCACACAGTACAGAGAATAAACTCAATGTAAGCGTCCGGCTCACGGACTTCTCTCAAACTGATCGCAATAGCCGACTGGCCAATGAGGATCGTCCCGATATGGTGCAAAACGGCAACAGGCGAAAGTTTCGAGCGATAGATGAGTTCAAAGATGTACATTCCAATCAACATCTGCGCAACAACGACAAGCATATCGCCCAGTGTGACTGATGAGCCCTGTACGAAAGGCGTCTGGAATCTTCCTCTCCCGAAAGTGACGCTGATGAACGGGTATGCGGCGACGATCAAGATGACAATTTTGGTGACACCGGCGATATGGTGATTGATGAACCCTCGACGATTCAGCTCGTTCATGTCTGTATATGTTGATCCATAGATGCGACGAATGAGGAAGCCCTCGAGGACATAGAAACGAATGAGAAAGAAGACAACGAGGGTGACGGAGATGATGAGGGCCGAAAAGGGTGCCAAGATTGAGATAGGGCCTAGTTCCTTTGAGCTGAGGGCTATTGAGTGCGTGTGTCGAGGAAGAATATTCATGATGGAGGATGAAAATGGAATCGAAATCAATAACCAGATGCAGGTGGGACAGAAAGGACAGAAAGGAAATGGAAGGACTGTGAGACCCCGGTATGTGGCATGAAAGCCTTTTGAATCTGTATTAACGAAAGTGAGAAGATGAGAGATTAGGAGATGTGAGCCGCAGCAAAGTTGGGGGTGGTGTAACTATTTGAGCTCCGAGTGCAGCATCGCCACGAGTTACAGTACCCCGGGTTACATTACTGTGCCGTATATAGGGGTCAAACGGGTCGAACAGGCATATTATCCCATTTGCCACTATATCACGGAACACGAGTTTTTTCAAGAAACAGTTCTGGGGTACTAAGCCCCACGTTAGGAAAGTACGCTAGAAACAAATTGCCTCGTATCATAAAGCCCACACAAAGTTACACTGGCATGACTAGGCTCCAGGGCTGTTCTTTTGTCTTACATTACTAGTCTCACCACGTAGGCAAAAAAGCACTAAACAGGTCACTAACCAAGCATCCTGAAAGAAGAAAACCAGTGCGTTAGAACAAGATAGGTAAAAGCGATCAGAGAAGAAAAATAGAAGAAAAATGGAAGAAAAAAAAGGAGAGGAGATTAACTCGGCCAAGCTTTGCTGCGCACGGGAACCGAAGCTTAACTAGTGGGGATCCCGCCAATTGATTGGTTGCCTTGTCTCAGGGACCCTGTCTCAGGCAACAGAATTGAAATATTGCGCTGCCTGAGCCCTACGTTGTATGTATACCGAATCAAGTATACTGTGCGTTACACATGGTAGATTGGTTCCATCCATAGGTGCAAATTATTAAGCCAAATAGAACTATTGAAACTAGGTTGCCTAGAACTGGACCCTGAACCTTGGACAAAGTCAATTACTATATTTATCGTCGGCTAAAATGACACATGCGAAAGTTTCCATAGCCCATGCGGCTTATTATACTGTCGTTCATTAGGCGTTCCTTGAGTGATACAATAGTGGTTTTTGGGGTCTTGGGTATATTGGATGTGCTCGTTCCGCACGGATGACCCTTGAATAGCTGTGGAAATATATTAGTTTTGTGTGACGAGACGACATAAACAAACACGTAGGTATACGGTCCATCTCCTGAATTCCACCATTAATACATATCTTCCGAGCGAGACGATGACACAATATCACACTCCAGTGTCGCTAGTTTTTTCTCAGCCAATCTCGACATAGCTTTGACAGACCACGGTATATACCTTTAGTTTGGCTCGTGCACTCATAGACAAGACACATTATCACAGCAAATGCCATGAGGCTTAAATTGACTGGCTATGTTTAAACCGAGGCATCAATAAAAATACGGAACGGATCTCGGTATTAGCCTCGTATAGTATTACGATTAACCCCCTTAGTGAAAAATAATTTCTTTTCTACTCCTACCAGATCATGTGGATGCTTATAGTTTTAAGGTGATAAAGCTAAAGCTTGGTATACTTTAAAAGGCATTTCTCTTAGACAAAATCTTCACCAACGTTGATGGCTCGATATCATGCTCCGTCGCATATTACCCAAGTTCACTTTGCGGCGCAGTTGAAACTACGAATCTTGTCATTCCAATCAAGAGGAACTGAATTCTCATAACTAGGGAAGTGAACTTGAAGCTCCTGTCCGTGGCAAGTTTCTGCCTATTTTCATCAACACGATTAGCAAGAGACCTGGCATTTCAGAAACAGCGATTGACTCAGGGGCACATACGAGTACAGAGTACACCAGTTTCTGCGCTCAGATCCTGCAGCAGAAGCGCTTCAGTCTCCAGATGGAAAGCGATCAGTGATGGTAGCTTCTATGATTTCAACATACAAGGAATGACCTGGATAGAGAAATGATTTCGTAAAAGATCGCTTACTAACAGAGGCGAAGCTCACAGGCTTTATATATCCATGACCTCTCCCAGACAATGTAGGAGTGGTGGTGTTCTCCGATCTGACCGTCAATGCCAAGAATCTAGAGGTGGCCGTCACTTCACGACGTAGTAGTATAATCATGTTTCTTATGCATATGATGCAGTGAGATCACTGCCACGTAGTGACTCCTATACGATATCTGATGAAATATCTTGATAGTTAAAGTATTATATGGTTGGCCTTAGCCGGAACTTAGCGTTTGACTGGCGCCAAGCCGGGCTTCTCTGACAGTGAAGGTTAAGAACAGCCTTCGTATTGATGATTGCCCACTGCAGGATGCATTGCATTGCCCCGCGTGTCGAAGCTAACAACACAAGGCTAAATTCTTGATCCAGTATGAAGAATTGAATCAAGTGCATGGCGGATGCGGTCATCCCACCCGATTTGAAAATATTCTTCGCTCGGCGCCGAAACTCAGCAGCTCTTGTCATAACCTTTCGTCATCAACATGTAACATTGCCAACTGAACTGTGATCAAGGGGACAACAACTCCTACGGCACGGAGCCGAGAGCAGGCGCCCGGATTGTTGTCTATGATATCATGTATCTAACTTTTCAAATCAGCTTATCTTCGAGCTACGTAATTGAAAATATCAAATATGAATCCTCGGAGGCAGCGACGTCTTGGAAATTCAGCCGCAACGGATAATGACAGTTGAAAGCAAATATAGAGTGGACTAGCGGGATGCGGTCTATCTTTGATGCATTCAAAAGCCCGAGTGACACGTGTGGAATTCTTCCCGTTGTGCAATCAATGGTTGGTTATTATACGAGCTCTGCAGCTGCAGCTTACAAATGGACAAGGTTCAAATGGGTCGATGTTGTTGTACCTATGAAGTAAGCACTTTTTACTTCATGTCTACAGGGGATCTGCAGGAGCTTCATACTATTAAATTAAATCGCGCTATGTAACTAGTCAAATTAAAAGGATTGTGATATTGATATATATTGATATTATCATGAAATCGAGATGCAACATGCATTCAGTCATGAGAGGCCTTTCCATACATCAAAATAACAAAATGCTATTAGATTTTATCCTCTATGTTCTATTGTCCCATGTAGTCTTTCTTTCCCACAATTAAAGCGCTCGTAGCTCTTTATGCACCTTGGTTTATGCGACGATCTTCCCACCCGCAAGGCAAACGCGGGCCCCAAGAACAATGGCCGCACCAAGTAGACACACCACTCCTGCGAAAAGTATGGCAGGGTGATACGAACCATAAGTGCTGATCATAGCGCCAGTGATTGGCGTTCCGGTCAGACCGGAGAAGCTCAACACTCCCAACGCCATTCCCATGTAAGAACCGATCTCATTGGGCTTGCCCGCCGTCATGGCAATCGTGGCAGGGAAAAGGCCAATAACAGTCCCAGAAAAGAATCCAAACAATAGAGAGAAAGCAATCATTCCTCCAAGAGATGTAATCCTCAACCAGCAAAAGATAAGGATCCCACAAACTACCGATGCCCCAGTCAAGGTATTGAATCGCCCGACACGGTTCGCCAACGCGCCACCGAGCAATCTCCCAAACAAAGACCCGGCGTTGAGAATTGCAATCAAGTAAAAGGACATGTCAACACTAATTCTCACAGACTCCGCATAACCAGGAATATAAAAGAAAGGAACAAACATTGCCCAAAAGACAAGGAACAGTCCCGCGATCTGCAGATAGTATGCCGGGTGTTTCCACGCAGCCAGGAGGAACGGAGCACTGCCCTTGCGCTTCGGTGCATTTGAAGAAATAACTGCGCAGGAAATGATACTAAGTGCCAGCATCAGGAACCCAAGGACACGAACAGACCACCCGAACCCCAGAGTCGATTTGTTGAGCATGCGGTTCAGAGCAATTGGAAAGATCACGCCGGCGAGAGACGAACCACTGGAGGCAATTCCCATTGCGAGGGGTCGCTTTTGGAAAAAGTATTGGTTGACTGATGTTAAGGCAGGGGTGTATGTTAAGCCGTTTGTGACGCCGCCGAGGACGCCTTGTGCGAGAATGAACTGGTAATATGTTGTGCAGAGGCTTGTGAGCATGACAGATGCAATGAATAGCAGGGAGCATGGGATGAGAATAACCTGTTATACATGTTAATGGTGCTTTTTCGAGTGCTGGTTTGATCTACATACCCTTGGTCCGTAGCGATCCATCATTGGACCTGAGATCAGTCCGGCGGAGAACATGAAGAATACCTGGATTGATCCAATCCAAGCGATATTTGATTCACTCTGGTCGTTGAGGAGTGTGGCTTTGTAGTATGACTCGTAAATTCTATTGGGGTTAGTCATGACGCTTTATATCAATTGACTTTGCTCGACTTACCCGAAAGCATTGATGTATCCGAATGTGTTGAACATGATGCACCAGCAAGCCAGTACTGCAAGCCATGCTTGTGTTCCCCCTTCAGGGAAAGATGGCTTGGGTGGCTGAACCTTGTCATCTGGTGCTTTTTCCATATCGATTATTGAGACTGGCCGAGAACCGTTGCTGGAATGTTTGGACATGTTTGAATAGTTGATGGACAGTGTCATGTATCTTTGGATACTTAGAATTCGACATGAATGAAAGATCAGGTAAAAGGGAGCTATATAGTGATTAAATATTCGGTCAATTTGTATAGATGTTCTTGGCGTCTTCCGGGTTGTTCCCAAAAGGGCAATATGCTCAAAGTGGTAACTCCGAGCATGCTCGGATATACTTTGGTCTTCGTCAACCCGACTCGCCTTCTTACCTTTGTTCGGACTTGCGTTACTGAGGATAGGCTTCGTTTCAATTGTGAAATAAACCATGCTGTGATCTCATCAACCGAAGGCACCCTAACATACAGCAAAGGCGCGAGTTGTTGGACACCCAAAGTATTCTGATCTCCCACAGACGCTTGAAAGCACACTTCCACGCCAAGGCAGACTGGAAGAACATTTCTTTGATTATGTCGTCGGACTGGAGGTGAAATAGCTCCCTGATCTGTTCATTGGTGAGGATGCTAGCGTTTTTACGCGCTCATACGCTTCCCTCGTGTCAAACATGACAACCAACGTCAATTCGAATGGACTCCGAGTTCTTCGAGCGAATGGCTTTGACAACGTCCCAGAAGTTGCAATTCTCAGACGGGAAGGTCTTAAAAGTCATTGGAAGCCGACTTTCTGATTCTGACTTTGTCCATGGTTCCCCGCCGTCGCAAGTTGATTCTAACACGGCATCCGCCGGATCGAAGCCCTGACATTGTTCGCACTGATAATGAGGTGCATTGAAAATGTTGCAATAGAGCTCGATCGTAGGAGCGACCATCTAGAATTATATCTGGGTTCGATTCCAAGGCCTTCAAATACCTCAACTCATTCCCGCCAAGGCTGAAAATCACTCACGGCTCAGCGCGCATCTGGCGTCGATAGCCCGGTCGACAAAATCGGACGTGGTTTTATCAATTAGTCCTCACAGCCCAACTTTGTTGTTTTTTTTGCGGTCTTCCAATAGACCACGGTCGAGACCAGCAGAGATGATAGCAACCTTTAGGAATAATCCCTTCTTTTAAATCAACTTGTGAATCATCTCCACGATCTCCTGTACATGCTTATCACTACTATTCCCACCGACAAAGCTGATCTACACTTCGATGCCATGATAGACACATGCTATTTTAAATCGTCTGTAGGCCCCATCGTTAGTCCAGCCGCTATCAAAAAATACGGCTCTGGACTGAAATGGCTTGACTCTGTACTAGAAGTCATCCAATGGGTGGCTATAACCCAGCATAACGTTCAGCCTGAAAATTTTGAAGTCTGACATTCCAAACGACTTTGTACTTGTAGCTTTGCACCTTGTAAAAGAAATAATTCACACTATTAGCGAAAACAATAAACCGTCGATCTTTTATGCATATATAGATTCATACTCGAAGTAGAAGGTGCAAAGAAAACGGCAAATCAAATATGCCACACAGTGGGGTTCGGTATGATGCCGACGACACACTGTCCCCTCAAACCACCAACCCAACCCGGAACTTGTCCGCTTCGGGAACATGCCATACTATTCAAGGAAATATCTATAATTAGGTACGAGCATCGAGGCCCCATCAGCGGTGCGCTCTGTGTTAAAAGCCCTTTATAAAGAAATGCATCCTGTCTCACTTCCAACTCATCTCTAACAATGACGATTAGAATGACTGCTGTGCATCGTGATCCCAACAATGGGTGTCATCCACATAAATGTGTTGCCGAGGGAAGTGGCTTTTCTAAACGTCCCCGTTTCGAGGATCTACCTTCAAAGTCTGGTCACTCGAAAGGGTCAGCGTGGGGTCTTTGGGGTGCTGATGATGAGCGCGAGACTTTGACTCTTCTGACGGAAGATGTAGTATTTGCTGTTGGATCGGAGGTTTCGCTTGGGAAAGTCATTAGTTTGAAGCAAGTGGTTTGCATGGTATATCATGGCCCTACTAATAGTAATTAATCAGCTTGCCGCTGGATGTTCTTCTCAACCCGATGAACCCACAGAGAAAGAAGTGTTCTCACACTATCGTTGCAAAAGGCCATGCAAACGACGACGAGGTAAGTATATTTGTTATCATCTTAGAACACAGCTAAACAACTATCAGATCGACTTCAACACCCAAAGCTCAAGCCACTGGGACGGCCTCCGCCACTTCCCATACACGGAAGCCAAACTCTTCTACAACGGCACAAGGCAAGACGAGATCTCCGGCCCTCAAGCCAGCACAAAAACAGGCATCCAAAGATTGTCACCCAATCCATGTAAACAACCAATTTAACGAATCCAGATATCGCGAGAAGACCCATAGTCTCACTCGGCGTATTACTGGACTGGTATAGCTACGCGCGGGACGAAAAGCTTACATTTGCGGAGTTTGTGAATGGGCTAAATGTGTCTAGCGAAATCCTCGTTATAATATCTAGCGAAGCATCAAGCCGGAGATTGCCGAGCTCGCGTACAATGCCTGCAAGTTTCCGATCCCGATCTTCGTGATCCACACTCGCCAAATCCCGCACTTGAGACTCCAGTCTCTCCGCACGCAGCTTGAAATGCTGCACCTGCTGGACTAAGTGGGCATTGTATGTGGGGCTTTCCTTGTAGTTGCAAAATTCTTTTGCTTTGAGGCAATTCGCGCAGTGAGATTTCTTGCCGTCGCAGCGGATTTTGCGACGTCGGCACATTAGGCAGGCGAAGCCATACCGGCGTGGTGCTCCTTTTGTGCTCATGCTGCCATTTCCATGTGATGTTGAAAGACAAACAAGACACAAGGTCAAGGGTGGCTTGCGGGGTCATAGCTTAATCCGGGGTAAGGATTAGTCAGGGTGATAGGCGAATACTCGAAGGATTGTACATTTCTATGGTGATTGTGTTTACAATTAGTATTGTACTATCTTAGTAGTATTTGAATACTAGTTCATAGGGAAACTCATAGTGTGACTGTTATTTGATTTCAGTTACTAGTGCACACCCATGGACGCCTCGAACCGCCGTCGATCATAACCATATCGGTTCGACCCGATTTTGATCTTTACTAGATTGGCTCGTTGTCCGTGGTTGTCACAGGCATGTGACGTGGTAAAGATTTCTAGAATGTTACATGTTGAAGATGGTGAACTCGATTATGGATTATCATAAACTACAGACAAACAAGTCCAAAATCCTTGGGTCCGGCCCATCAGCAATAGGCGAGATCCGAAGAACTATGGCGTCGCAAGTGAAAAAAAACCAATGGAGACGATATACACAGCGCTGGATAAACGGAGGGAACGATCGATGCAAAGGAACTTGCTTATGTGGCCAATCACCAGGTCGGGCAGAGGTCCACGAGTTCCATGGAGTGAAAGGCAGAGGTCAAATCAAAGTATGTGGGAGATATGTGCAATGAGAAAGAAAGAGGGTCATGATCAAGTCTTCGAAGTCAAGTGGTCCGCAGCCTAGTTATTGATCAGTAAATGTCATTGTAGAATGGAAAGTAGAACTCACCTTGTCGAGGTTGTAGTCGTACTTCTCCAGGGCATCCAAAGACTCATCCCGGGTGAAGCCCATACCGGTCAACCGCTGCAGGATCAGATCATCTTCACCAGAATCGTTGTTCAGAGCCCATCCAGGCTGCTTAGAACGTTCGTCTGTTGACTCCTTGCCGGTGGCAGACTGGGCGTTATCGAGAGGCGCGAAAAGTGCATCCCACTCGTGGGCAGCTGGCTTTGACCCACCCTCGGCAGGCGAGGCGACTGGCTGAGTGGGGGCCTGCACGTTTTTGTCGAAGGAGAAGAACTCAGATGAGTTTCCTTGGCCAGTATTGGTGGCCGAAAGGGGCTGCTGAGTTTGGGACGGGGAGTCGAAAGAGAAATCAAAGTCGTTCGTGTTCTTGATGTCTTGACTTCCAGGCTCGTCGTCATCCTCATCATCTGCCTCAGCAGCGGGTGCAAGATTCATTCCGGCGAAAGCCGCTTCGAAGTCAGGTCCGCCGACCTTCGCTCCCCCAGCTGGGAGACCTGTTTCTGAGATAGAGTCCCGTTGAGTCTCATTGCTCACGACCGGGGCTCCGGTAGCATGCTCCACTGAATGAGGCGCGTCAGGAGCCACAGTGGGGTCAGCACGCTCAGGCAGCAAGCCATCAAATTGGGGAGGAAGATGGGTGTTATCCTCCTTGGCAGTGTCATATGCAGGAGGACTCTGCTGAGCGTCGGGAGAGGGGGGTTTGGCGTTGTTTCCCGGGACAGGGAAAGCAGCTAGCTGGGCAGCATCAATGGAATCAGGTTTAACGTCCTTAAGAGCGTTAGGCGCGGCAGGCGTGAAGTCATCATCAAAACCCAAAACATGCTCATCGTCCGAGCTGTCGTCATCTTCGGTGTCGTGGTGGAGCTCCTGGATTGGAGGGAACTCAGATGCACCAGCTGAAGCCGCGCCATTTGTCCTCTCGGCTCCGGATGTTTGCTTCATAGAAGCAAATGCTTCCTCAAAGTCGTTTCCTTGCTGAGATTCGGAACGCTTGTGCGCCTTACTACCAAACAACTCGTCAAAGCTCAAGTCTTTGTTTTCACCCTGGCCTTCGAGGTGGGTGGGAGAAGTGGCAGACTGGGCCTCATTTGTGGCTACTGCAGGGACCTCGGGGAACTTGGTCGAAGCGTCCAGTCCCTCCTCCTCAAATGGGGATCGGGCGGGGGTACCTTCAACTGTTGAGGTTGGCGCACGGCTGTAATCACTGGACTCTGCGATGGAGGCGGCGCCACCATAGTCACTGACGTCCTGGGTTGGAGTACCGAATCCGGAAGTGTCAGGACCACCGAATCGACTAGCTGGAGGCGAAACCATCGTTGACGAGGTCACTGACTGGGTGTCATTGAATTGAAGAAAATTGGGAGTCAGTTGTTGCGACTGGCTTGGCGCTGGGGGCTCAGACAAGGTCCCGGAAGGGAATGCACCAGGCAAAGGGCCAGGGGGCGGAGAGACCGATGGAGTCGGCGCAGCGGTATGAGGAGAACTGACTGCAACTTGGGGCGACTCAGAACGGAATGAGGTGGGTGGTGGTCCTGCGGCGGAGCCTGCGAAGGATTGTCCGAAAAGGCTGTCAAACGCCTTCTGTTGGTCATTTGCGACACCGGGCGACCGTGCCTGTTCACTTGAACTACCAGCTCGGCGGAAGAATGGGTTCGTGTTTTGGCTCGCAGTGGAAGCTGCAGGGCTTGTAACTTCTGGCACACTACCACTCGGGGTCTGCGAACCATCCTCGGAGTACTGTGGGGTCTCAGTTGCAAAGCCATCGATTTCTCCTTGGATCTTATCACGTTCGCCTTCAACTGTAGCCAGTTGCTTCTTGTTGATGGCAACCAGGCCCTTTTGCTGGCGCGCACCAGAGCGAGCCTTCTCCAATGCTGGCTTAAGTTGAGCAACCTCTGCATTGGCTTGCCGAATCTTCTCCTTCAAGCTAGCATTTTCTTGCTCATCAGCGGCCAGCGCAGTCGCAACCTGTGTATATTGGTTTTGCAAATCCTGGCGACTGCCCTCAAGCAAGGCATACTGCTGAGACAACTTCTCGGTTTCGGCTTTGGATGACTTGAGACGCTCCTCAAGTGCCTTGAACTTGGCGACCTCTTGTTCATACATGGACCGCGCCTGTGCAAGACGGGTCTCAAAGTCACGTTTTTGCTGCGAAGTTTGTGTAATGTTCTGTTCCGCAGAAGTTCGCTTCTCTTGTACAGTGTGCATCTCCTTGGCCAAAGAACCGATTTGATTTGACAGGTTCGCTAGCTCAGTGGTTTCCTGTGTCAGCTTGTTTGATTCTTCGGGATCATTGTCACCAAGAAGATCATCCGAGGGAGGTGGAGGTGAGCGTGCTGCTACCGGGGTTCCCGCGGAGGCACCAGTCATCTGAGGCTGCAAGCTCTGGCCAAAGGTGGATGATGGAACGAAAGGCTTGAAGATATTGGAGGCGGTTTGAGGAGATCCTCTGGAGGGCGAGGCTGGAATTTGCCATGCACTATTGGAACCTCCAGTAGATTGCGGCATCTGAGGCTGCGCAAATGGCGGCGCAGGAGAGTCCAGGCCGAACAGATCATCGGCAGCAGTCCTCACTGATGGAGCTGGCGCTGGGGGAGGGGCAGGGGCAGCCATTGGCGCAGGTGCCTGGCGGCGCATGCTGGGAGGAATGAGTGCAGGAGGCACGACCTGTGGGAGCGGCTCTTTTCCGCCGCGTTGCAATCTCACAAGGTACATAGCCACAGCGAACTCGTCCCGGCTGAGTTGACCGTCCGCGTCAATATCGGCAAGATCCCAAATTTGAGCGAGCGTTTCTTCGGGTAGCTGGGCCTTCATAAAGAAGCTAACAGCTTGATCTCCGGTGATGAAACCCAGCTTAGCCGTGTCAACTGTCTCGAAGATGCTGTCAAACTGAACCTTCTCTGGAGGGGTGATCAGCCAGTCACCCCCAGTAACCTGCGCAGAGAGGGATCCTCCAAACTGCTGGCGACT
Organism: Penicillium soppii; assembly: GCF_028829465.1. NCBI lineage: Eukaryota > Fungi > Ascomycota > Eurotiomycetes > Eurotiales > Aspergillaceae > Penicillium > Penicillium soppii. Next base: position 3,900,370 of record NW_026643235.1, on the reverse strand, counting down.
GGCTGGGTTCAGGGGACTCGTGGTTCTGTGGGGTCCTGTGAACTGCTTCGGGATGGTAGGGACGGGAGGCACCTCGGGGCGCGACCCGAAAGACGCACGTGCGGGTGCGGGTGCGGACCCCCGCCGAGCTGCTGCATCATACAGGCCGGGGGGAAGTGTCGCTGGAATTCCGCGCAAAGCACCAGATTTATAAGAAGTCAACAGATGCATAGCAATCGTAAACTCAGTGGCATCCAAAGCGCCGCGTTGCTTGGTGTCGGACAAAAACCAAATACGACCCAGAACCTCATTCGGAAGTCGGGCGCGTTCGAATATCTGCTTCGCAATTTCGCCTATACATCAAACAGCAATGTCAGAGACCCAGCGACTTTGGAAATATTTTTGGGGAGCACATACCCGAAATCATCCCATTGTGAACGTCTGACTTCTCAAACAACGAAACAAATTTGTTGGCATCATCGGCCTGGAGGGGAGGGACTCTGATGGGTCCACCGGGGCCAGGAGGAGGGCTCGCAGTTCCTGATTCTGGGATGTTTGCCGTCGTATCTACTACAATTCCGTCGAAACGAGGAATAGGGCCACCTATGAAGCAGATGCGGGATTAGTATTAGCTCTTTGAAAGAGAATAGTACCACTCACTTTGGAGAGCCAGCTCATCAGAGGGTGCGCGACCAGCTTGGGCATGTCCAATCAACCGTAGGACGATTCCGAAGCCAGATGGGGTCAGCAAACCCCTGTTCTCTTTGTCCGCAATTTGCCATATCTGCACCAAATTCCATTAGCCAAGTCCCTTTGATTGCGGTTCAGTACTCTTCCGGCATCACATACCAGACCGAGGGTATCAGGGGGGAGATGGGTCTTCTCAAAGAATGGAACGGCGATTTCACCAGTGATGACGCCGAGGTTGGTAGTATCCGCAGCCTGGAAAAGCTGGTAAAAGACGCGCTTTTCCTCCGGCGTGAGATTGAGGTTTGGGTGTCGCTGTGCTAATAGAGGATCATCCGTCAACTCCGTTTTTTGCGCATGGTGGACGGCTGTATAGGAAGGGGAGGGGGTAATGACGGAGGCCTGCGGGTCATCTCCTGAACTGCGCCGAACCTCCTGTGCCGTTCGATTGGGGTCTGATTGGATTTTCTTGATATCACTTACCGGTGTCAGCCATTGCTGTGTCCTAGGAGGAGCTTGACTCCCCTCCTTCCAATAACTTCACAATCGTTGGGTTCTTGGGGTTTAAGTGGGAGACACGGATGCCGTCAGCTTAATCTGAAGGTCCGACGGGCATGGGCGAAGCGCGGATTTTCGGGGTATTGTAAGGCAAGAGAAATAGATAAATCTCAAGCTCCAAGGAGTAAAATAGTGTCTAAGAAGAATGGGAATATAGAGTGGCTGGAGTCAATGGCGTAAGGAACGGAGGTTACTGGGGGGCAGGGCGGTCAGTCGATTAGCGTCCATTCCATCCGCCAGGGTGTTCGTTGTTCACTTGAGAGCAGTTCAGTTTGAGAATGTATTATTTTTACTATTGTTTACGTTTAAAGCTTGGTAAATCCTAAAGGATACTGTGTCTAATTTTTTTCAATTGTTTCCTGAATGTTGCAGTTCGACACAGTAGTCTTTAACTTACACGATTCCATACATATGTTCTCCATAGCTACATATGTATGCCTTGTGTTTCAATGAATCGCATCAAAAAGTGCCACTTTATAGATTGCGCAAATATTTCCATCTCAAGTGAATAAGAGCGCCGACCTACAATTGTTCAAGGCCTATCGGGTTCCATAACGAGGATAGGCATTCCTCCATGATATAACTTCGTGGTGATCAACATCCGAGGACGTGAGCCATAGGTTCCGACTCGGGGCTGTAGTCTGGCCGTACCTAGGTTATTTCTCAATTCTAGTGGATACTTAGGGCAATAATTTTGGAAGACCAGTTTTCAGCGTTGATAGTGAGCCCACTGTTGAGCTTAGGTATCAAAGGTGATGGCGAAGTTACTACCTACATCTGTCTAACACGGATCACATCGCCTAAATACTTGCATATGTCTCTGGAGTCTCTTTGAACTTTTCAAATCCCCCTTTATGCCTTTCCGTACTTGGAACATGTACACTGCATCGAACACTTTTCGAAACATGCAAGAATTTATACTTCGTACAAACAGAGGTTGTTCCAAACCGGTCTTCTAGAATGCAACGAGGTCGTTGGCTAAATTGATTCAATGTAGGCGTCAAGCATATAAGCAGCAGCTAGCACAAAGCATGTGGCACCAACCTTGGGGAATAATTATATAAGTACAGACAAATACACGGCTACACAATACGATCTGGAAAGAGAGATTGACAGTAATTACAATAACATACGTATGTAGAATCCCGAAAGGTAGATGGAACGAGGGAAAATTTCATCGCTGCTTCAGGGATATTAAAGATATATCGAACAACAAAGCCAGAAAATCATCGGCAGCAAAACTTATGATCCCTTCTATTTGCAAGAAGCCCGATAAACGCATGAGGACCAAACCCCCCAGACTCAGCGATGGTCACCAACCCAACCTGTAGAAGTGAAACAACCAAGAGCCTCGAAGCCGGTCACAAAACATGGCTAATCTAGTACTCGGGCTCCAACTCCTCGTCACCCTCAATGGAGTCGGAGGCGACTTCCTCGTAATCACGCTCGAGAGCAGCGAGATCCTCGCGGGCCTCGGAGAACTCACCCTCCTCCATACCTTCACCAACGTACCAGTGAACGAAGGCACGCTTGGAGTACATGAGGTCGAACTTGTGGTCGAGAGCAGACCAGGCCTCGGCGATGGCAGTAGTGTTGGACAGCATGCAGCTATATCTTTGTTAGTAACGCGGGTTTTTTTCATCAAGGGAAAGAAATAAGAAAGTCCATGGTGAAACTTACACAGCACGGTTGAGGTCAGCGAGGTCGCCGTTGGGGACCTGCTGAGGAGGCTGGTAGCAGATACCGAGCTTGAATCCAGTAGGGCACCAGTCGACGAACTGGATAGTGCGCTTGGTCTTGAGGTTGGCGACAGCAGCGTGAGCGTCCTTGGGGACGACATCACCACGGTAGAGCAGACAGGTGGCCATGTACTTGCCGTTGCGGGGATCACACTTGACCATCTGGTTGTTGGGCTCGAAGCAGTTGGTAGTGATCTCAGTGACCGAGTGGGCCTCGTGAGCGGCCTTCGCGGCGGAGATGATGGGAGAGTAGGCAACCAGAGGGAAGTGGATACGGGGGTAAGGCACCAAGTTAGTCTGGAACTCGTTGAGGTCGACGTTGAGGGAGCCGTCGAAGCGCAGGGAAGCAGTGATGGAAGAAACAACCTGAGCGATCAGGCGGTTCAGGTTCTCGTAGCTGGGGCGCTCAATGCCGAGGTTGCGACGGCAGATGTCGTAGATAGCCTCGTTATCAACCATGAAGGAGCAGTCGGAGTGCTCCAGGGTGGTGTGGGTGGTCAGGATGGAGTTGTAGGGCTCAACAACAGCAGTGGCGTTCTGGGGAGCAGGGTAGACACAGAACTCAAGCTTGGACTTCTTGCCGTAGTCGACGGACAGACGCTCCATCAGGAGAGCACCGAAACCGGAACCGGTACCACCACCGAAGGAGTGGAAGACCAGGAAACCCTGGAGACCGGAGCAAGAGTCGGCAACACGACGAACACGGTCAAGGACCTCATCGATCATCTCCTTACCCACGGTGTAGTGACCACGGGCGTAGTTGTTGGAAGCATCCTCCTTACCAGTGATCATCTGCTCGGGGTGGAAGAGGGAACGGTAGGTACCAGTGCGGACCTCATCGACGACATTGGGCTCGAGATCGGCGTAGATGGTACGGGGAACGTATTTGCCCTGGCCTGTGAAGTGGGGGAGAAAGAATGTCAGTGACAGGCCGTGGAATTTTGCACATCAAAGCGGGGGTGAACATCAAATGAAGAAAAAAGAGAACAAGAAGATTTCCATACCAGTCTCAGAGAAGAAAGTGCTGAAACCGTGGTCGGGGTCGGCCTTCTTGCGCTCCTCAGTGAGGAATCCATCGGGCTATGAATGGTGTTAGTCGCGGATGTTTACCTCTCGACAAGAAAATAGGGGTCGGGTGCCCGAGTCAAGACAGGGTGCCACGAGTTCCATTGGAATTCCGAACATACCTGGATACCGTGCTCCAGACAGTACAGCTATTAAAAAGCACTGTTGTCAGTTTACTGGAAACTTGTTGATATTTTTTTCAATGGATGTGGGTATTTACCTCCCAGCAGGAGTTGGCGATCTGGCAACCGGCCTGGCCGACTGTAGAAAATCAAAGTCAGCGCGTCCATAAATTGGGAAAATTCAATTCAATTCTGATGAAGGAATTTGATAGATAGTGCTAACTTACCGTTCAAACTGATAATCTCTCTCATTGTGGTGGGTGTTTTCAGGCTAAAAAATCAGGAGAGGGGAATCAAAACCCAAACAACAAACGCGGCGGTCTGAGAGTCAGGGGGGTCAGTTTTCAATTTCCAGAGTTCAAGCACAACGGAAGGGGGCGGGGGAAAGTCAGTACCTGAAGAATGGGAGGAATGGACGAGAAGATGTCGAAAGGAAAACAAAGTCGACCAGAAATGTTGTGGAGGAGGAGCGTCTGTGCTGTTACAGGGGGGGAACTTCATTGTTGATCCGTTCGTTGGGTCGCGTTGGCGCCTCTGATTGGTCGATTCCCGGCGAGGAGCTACGGCTATTGACCGCCTCGTAGAGAGTCCCGTGATGCCACGTGATGTCTCCTAATTATGGTACTTTTAAAAGAATGATTATAGTTATAAGGTATGATTGAATTATTATTAAAGTGCGAATGCAATATCCATTGATCATTTCTGATAACTCGAATAGTTGTGGTGAAAAACAAAGTTGCGGCGTTGGAGCTCCCAGATGCCGTACAACGCGGTCAGCTCGGATCCATTCGCAAATCTACGCAACCATTTGGCCAGCATCATAGCTCAAGTATCAAAAAAGCAACAAGTACCTTAATAAAGTATGAACCTTCTGAAAAAGAATTACTATGATGACTACGTGAAGCTGATTGGGTCCTAGATTACTCAAAATACTTGAAAAAGGCCTCTTAAACCCGGCCATGAGCTGTGAATAATACAACATCATTGAAACATTACCTCACTCGAGTCTGCACATACAACAGAAAATTCGAGTGTCCAGTCAACATGCAAACGAAGCTACTTTCAACCCTTGGACTTCTCCTCCCATTTCTCTCAGGTGTGGTACAAGCAAATGTGGAAAAAACCATCTTCCTAGCACCAGCACCAGCAACCATTCCCTCTGAGCAGCCAGCTCTCGACGACCTCGGCCTCGAAAGACTATCACCAGAGAGCCCCGTCGTACGCACTTGGCTAAATGCCTCATTCCCAACGACCGCCGCACCGGAGGGCACAGAATCATGGTTTTTCCTGGAGAACCTGAATCCAGGCCAACGGTATGAAGTACGCGTCTGCTGGCTAGCAACGGTAAGTTCATCTATCTGCATTCTGTTACTGAAACATCTTTCATCTATCCTATTCTTAAGTCAACGTCTGACTAACACAAACAGCAACCAACCTCCTTCACCCTAACCACATATCCTCTCTCAAAAGCAATCGAAGATACATCCCTTTTTTCTTCGCTGAGTGTCTACACAGCCGCTCGTCTAGCAACACTAGACACTGAGCTTCAAGCAAATTCAGTATCCCGGCACGCCAGTTTAGGCAAATCCAAAGACCGGCTTGATCCCGCACCGGCCAGCGACTCGGTCTTGTTCCTGCGCGTCCATGCCGCGGCGGATTATTTCAGCACTGATCAGGCATTGATGCGAAATGTCCCGCCCGTTGCGGTGGATTTGATTTTAGACCCTTTCTTGTTTAATGTTTTCCCGCGGTCGTTGTTGCCGACTGCTGGGTATATCGTGGTGGTTGCTATTCTTGCGGTTTTCCTTGGGAGGTGGATTGTTGGTGAGGTAGGTAGGGTCATTGATGATGCTAGGCGGCAGCGGAGTTTGGAAGAGTTGATGAAGAAGAAGTAGTTTGGAGTTCGGTTCGAGGGTTCGATTTAGGGTTGAGCCGAAACCCAATGGGATAGATAATATTGTAGTCTAATCATTCTGTTTGAGGTTGTCAACAAAACAAGGATGCACTAATTTATAGACACCAGCCATAGGCCATGCTATAAACATAGACCTCACACCTAAAGGGACATTCCCAGCGAAGGAGTTCAAATTCAGGTAGAACACAAGCTCAAGTACAAAGTCGCCAACGGCAATGACTCCCGCATATCAGATTTCCAGCAAGATTCGAAAGATCGAGTATTATTATATTGTAATCAATTGCATTCCCCTCGGTGGTATCTCGGATCATTGGCTGTACTATATCGGACTTTGTCAAAGTAATGGAGCTACGTTTGCCGAGCCAATGTTATAAATGCAGGAAGGTAAATATTCAGATGAAATGCATTGATGTAATGTAATAAGCAAGATCTAGCATAAGAAAATAATTAAATGCCCAAGGCGCCATATCAACAAATCAGATACAGGAGGGGAGTGAATACATGATAGCGAGAAGGGGGAATAAAAATAAGAAAGGGTCAGCCGAGCAAAAGAGAACACAACACGTAATTAACAAACGCCAAACCCAACGAGGCTTTCTTGTTTGTTCTTCTTCATCTTTCATCTTTCTACTCTATGTGTTTTCCAAAACCCGGCAAGAAAGCCAGTCCAGGTCAAACCACACATTCCATGCGGTCGTGCGCAGTATCAAAACCAAAACCCGTCAAATCATAACGCATAAGCATGTCGAGATATAGCCCAGATAGGTATCAATCTTCGAAGAAATTCAAGACCGCCCGGATACCCTTGGAGCCCAATCCGTGCGACGGATAGGAGATATACAAGGGGTCCTCGACAGCACCGAGCTTAGCGCGGAATTCACTCTTGCGCACGAGGTGGAACTGCTTCGCCAAAGCCTCGTAAGTGTGCTCCAGCATCTTGACCTTAGTGCCATGCATGTTGTGGCCGGGGATGAGTTGCGCAGTGGCGCCAGCGCCGAAAGTAAGACCTTTGACACCGCTCCTGGCAGCGGTTTGGATAGCGTGCGTGACGATGTATTCAATGACGCCATTTGGCGCACCGGGGAAGTCAAGACTATATTTGACTTGCATACCGTGGGCGGGAGAGATTTGAGCGAGAGCGACAAACGCGCAGACAGTACCCTCCTTATCGAGGGCATAGAAGTACCAGCGGTGCTCGGAATCGCACCAGGGGCGGATCTCGGAGAGGTGGACCTGTGTTCCTTTTCTGTTGGAGAGCCATTCTGCGACGCGCTCGTCGATCTTCTTGCAGATGTCGTCTGGGGGCAATTCGCCTTGGTTCATGGAGACGAGCTTGATGCCTTCGTTTTCGGCGCGGCGCAGCTTGCGCGCGATTTCGCCGTCGGAGGCGGCTTGGTTGCGGCTTGGGTCGACGCGCTCTTCTGCGATGCAGGAGAGACTGCGCCAGCCGAGGCGTTCGCCGAGAATGGTCTCGACTTCGGGGGAGCATAGGATCCAGACGGGCTTGAACTTTGTCTCCCGGCGGAGCCATTGCAGGAACTGTGTGATGGTACGAGTGTATTGCTTGGGGTCACAGGCTGGGTTGCCGGGAATGATGGCGTAGTTGTTGGAGCTGGGTACGTAGGCGACTGCGGCGCCGGTGGCCATGTCACGCCAGATCTTGAAACGCTCATCGAACCAAGAGGTGGATGTGGCATCACCATAGTTGGCAACGATGTGCTCCAGTGGCTGGAGCTCGCTGGGGTCGGAAGCTACCTTGGCCTTGTGCTCGCGGAACCAAGTTGGTTCGAGAGTAGAGGATTCAGGGTGGCGAAGCTGCTCCGTGACTGGCTTCGCCGGTAGACTCTTGGGGTCGCGGTGGAAGAGCGATGTCAGTCGGATGTTGCCAAGCTTGAGAATAAGCATGACAATACGTTCTAAACCAACACCTGCACCAGCGTGGGGCGGGGCACCCCAGCGGAAGCCCTCGAGGTACTCCTCCATATCCTCGGGGTTGATGCCCACACGGCGCATATTTTCCTCCAGCATGTGAGGATCGTGGATACGCTGGCCACCTGAGACGATTTCTTGTCCGCGGATGAACATGTCGAATGAGTTGGTGTATCTGTCATCCTCCGCATCAGGCATCGTATAGAAGGGACGAGCATCCCGGGGGAATTTGTCAAGGACATAGTAATCTGTACCGTACTTCTCCTTGACGAGTTCACCAAGGCGGATCTCGTCACGAGTAGCCAAGTCCTCATCCAAGGGTAGCTGGTTGCCCTCCTCAGTGAGCCATCCAGAGTCATTCAACATCTTGATGCCATCGGTGAAACGAATGATCGGGGTCTCCTCCAACCACACGATATCCTCAGAGGGGAACTGGTGCTTGACAAGCTCGACCTCACGGCGATGCTTCGTATAAATGCCCTTGAGGATGTTCTTGATCACAGCATCAAGAGTCTCAAGCATCTCGTGGTAGTGCTCCTCGATAGCCATCTCAATATCCAATCCAGTGTACTCGGTCAGATGGCGATGGGTATTGGAGTTTTCAGCACGGAAGACAGCACCGATTTCATAGACGCGGCCGAAATCAGCAGCAATAGCCATTTGCTTGGCCAATTGAGGAGACTGAGCAAGGAATGCAGGGCGGCCGAAGTAGTTTACCTGGAAAACACTTGCTCCGGACTCAGTGGCAGCGCCCTGCAGCTTGGGAGTATGAATCTCAATAAAATCACGATCATCGAGGGCGCCACGGAAAAGATTGCAAGTGGCAGACTGAATACGGAAAATAGACTGTGAGGTTGCAGTACGCAGGTCGAGGATTCGATTGGCCAAACGAGTCCGATCAGGGATATGGTTGCGACGACCCTCAGCCTTCTCTTCCTCGTTGGTCCGAATCTCCGCCTCATAAACGCTGAAAGGAACAGGCTCCTCACGACGAACTTGGAGATGAACAGACTCAATAGCCAATTCGACATCGTGGATGGAGCAGCCCAGCACGGGAACTTCGGGCTTCCGCACAGTACCACGGACCTTAACAAATGACCCCACCCGAAGATGCTCGACCCACGAGATCATAGCAATGGAAGAGACCCCGGGCATCTCATGCAGCACACCCTGGAAGGTGCCCAGCTGCTGACGGAACACCAGAAAGACTAACTTGGCACTCATCCGACGAATAACATGCAATCTCGCCGTAAATGAGATCTGCTGCCCTTCCATAGCGAGGGTAATGTCATCGATGCGAGTCCGCAATTCCCGCGGCCGCACGGACGACTGCATCAAGGGCAACTCTCCATATCGAGCTTTCATATCGGCAGTTTCCTCTGCCGCAGCTTTGGCAATTTCTTCTTCTTTGCGGCGGTGGTCGGTTTCCGAGAACATCTCCTCACTGAGACGGCTCCGCTCACTTCGGCGGTGCTGGCGGACCAACCGCTTTTGTTGGTTTTTACTCAAAACACCGGACGAAGAGTCGTCAGATACATCATCAGAAGAAGAGACATAATCATTTCCTTTGTCACGAAGGAAATTGCCTAGAATGCTGCGACGAGGGGACGCAGTGGGGGAACCGGACCGGGATGTCGAGGTACGAACTTTGGGAGATAAGGCTGAACGAATGGCGAGGCCGGAGGAATCATCGTCATTTTCTTTCCCTCTGATTGCTTTAGAGAGTGCTCGCTTAATCGAAGACATATTGAAATAGGTCTGTGAGCATATGAAAGAGAGGGGAAGAAAGAAAGGAGTGAGATTTGTATATTTGAAAGTGGGGGGGGGGGGGAACCGGGAGCGGCGATCTTTTGGTTCAACGGGATCGTCAACTTTGTAAGCAAGGAACAGAGTCCCCAAGTACTACACGAGTTGAGATTGTCGGAGAAGAATTAAGAGGATCGATTAATGATAGAGGAGGGTGAATTGAGAAATAGAGGAAAAAATATTTAGAAAGAGAAAACAGAATAACAATAAATATGAAAAGAGCCCAAGACCTGAAAACAACTTGATGACATCACTCAAAACCAAGAAATTCGACCTCGGATCCCTGATTTCTTGGTATGGAGTTGCTGTTCTGACGCTTTGTCTTTGCTTCGGTCAATTCTTTGACCTTAATTTAACCTCTTACCTTCAAAATTATTCACGAGTATTCTACCTTTTATTGTACTCTTTTACAATATTTTGTACTTTTTGTACTGCTTGGAAATCCTATTTCGCCATAACTTCCCGTATCCATCTGTTATCCTCGGCTACCGGGTCATCCGGACTTCCGAAACGCATATGCCAACACCGAACAACCTTGACCATTGAACCACCACCAGCAGTTCCGACATGGCTACCTCACGTTGGTGGCTCTACGTGCAGGCCGTCTTCTGGCGGTTCCTAATGCGCATCGGGATGTTCCTGCATGATATCGGTCCACCCCGACCGCCAAGACCACTCTTTACCCGCACCGTGAACAGCGACAAACACCGCCACTCCCTCGTCCTCCATTTCTACGTCCCACCCAAATACCACGAGCAGCGAAGACTAGGCCGTCGTTATCCCGTATGTGTCAACTTCCACGGTGGCGGGTTCACCCTCGGAGCAGCGACGGATGATTCTCGCTGGGCGAAATCCGTCTTAGACAATGTCGAAGCCGTAGTGGTGAGTGTCAGCTACCGGCGGGCCCCGGAGCACCCATACCCGGCCGCCGTAGACGACGGGGTCGAGGCACTCTTGTATCTAGCGATGCATGCCGGCGAACTGGGACTGGATGTGAGCAGGGTGGCGCTGAGCGGGTTCTCGGCTGGAGGCAATTTAGCGGTTACTGTGCCGTTGCGATTACGGGGACGCTTGTCGACGGAAGTAAAAGAAAATCTGGGTCGAGCGGAATCGACACAGAACCTGCTGAATCAGGTGGCTGATTTGAATATCGTTGCTTTGTTCTGTTGGTACCCGATTTTGGATTTCCAGGAATCCCGTGACCACCGTCGTGCTATGAGTATCATGCCGGATAAAACTCTCCCGGCATTCTTCACCACGCTGTTTGATGAGGCTTATCTACCTGTTCTGGAGGAACGTACCGACCCGTATGCTTCTCCTATCCATGCGTCGGATCAACTTCTCTCTGAAGGTCTTCCACGTGATGTTTTCCTGTTCATCTGTGAGTGGGATATGTTGATGAAAGAAGGCCAGTCCTTCGTGCGCCGACTAGAAAGTCTTGGCAAGCGTCCTCGTGCCATGCTCATCGAGAAAGCCCGTCATGGCTGGGATAAGTCACCGAATCCATGGCGAGACCAGGACAGTGTGGATGTATTGTATCGCGACGCGTGTGCATCCATGAAGGGAATCTTTGATCGGTGATCCATCCGCTTCGATTTGTATTATTGCATTTTTTGTCTTCTTTAGCACTGCGGGGATTTGAAATTTGCGCTGGGACCCTTCGGCATTCACGGCGTCTGCTGTAAATAGAAAGCATTTCTTTAGGCTTATTGGATCATTGCGTTCAAGTCTGATGCAAGCGGAAATCTGTAAATGGTATATCACGTATCATGTGCATCTGAATTCTAGGCTGCACAGTTACTATGTATATACATTGGACAAAAAGCAGACAGCATCTATATGTATGCAAGCCTATATCAAAATACCTGCATGAGGACGCTCATTGGCGGTTCAGCGTGCCGAGAATAACACACTCGCCTCAAGATCTTCACGATCAGCAAATATCCCGGTCCCCAGCTATGATGTCATTGGAATCCTTGATATGGGGAAGAAATCAAGTCACCAGTGTTAATGTCTGATCATCAATATCTCTATGAGGATATCAAAGCTATTGTGTCATTTTGTAAGCCAGTCACAAATTTCACAACAGGGGTTCACAAAAATGAGTGTAAACTTGACTTCTGTGCCTTGTTTTGATTTCTTGGCGGCGGGTTAGTGGCATTTTTGACTTCATCAGGCGTTAGCTTGTTGATGCCATGGCTTTGATTTAGGCCTAGACACCAGTTCGTGGTATGTGCATGGCCCACTGTGGCACTCGCATACGGCCGTGTTTTCCGGGTTTGAGCGCTGTTTTTTTAAGATATTCCTTTTTCGACCTACAAATACGGGGATTTACTTACATAATACCCAACCTTATTATATTTTATGGTGTCTGTGTCCGATAATAGATTTTACTAATATTGTTATGCGGCAACCACATTGAGGCATATTTAGCCGCTGTATATTCACGATTGACATAGAGCCAGGAAGATAATCCTAAGAAAGTTCAAAAAGAGCCGAAAAATCACATCTTATCTTGTGGAAAAGTCTCACTTTCCTATCTATCTCTATAACTACCCTAACCAGTAGTACATATCACTGATACAGAGCCTTACAAGGTTCACGGCAAAGCTATAGCCTCAATCTCAACACCAGTGCTTTTAGGCAACGTCTTGACGGTAACACAGCTCCGGGCAGGCTCATGCTTGAACCACTTTTCGTCTTCTCCGTTCATCTCCTGAGACTTCGTATCTAGATCATCTCCTGACATGGTTGTGGTTGTTGTAGATGTAAGGAGTAGTTGTGGTGGATATAGAAACGTTGAGCAGGGGTGGGTTCTCATATGTAGATGGGCAGGTGCCACCTGGGAATCTAGCTCTGATGAGTCAGGGCCGCATTGCTTTAGGAGAAAGAAATGCGGTCATCCCGACTTGGAGACGACCTGCATCGTACATGTAAAATCCATGGATGAAATATTTACTTTTTGTACCAAGCGACGAATGTACTGAATCTCAAAGCTTAGTTTCAAAATCCAATCTAGTGAAATTACCGAAGAGTACCTTGAAAGAGTGTCCATTGAAATATTTCCCAATACATACTTCCATATTGGGAGCATAGGACTAAAACAGACAGCGAATAATGGCGCTCAAATAAATGTCCGGATGTTGGGGAAATCCCACTCTTCTCCGCGACAACTACACGAAATCTGGCGGGGAAGCGAATCTAGATCTCAAAGATCATAATCAAGGAGACCTTTTGTCAATCCACCTTGTTAAGCCTGACTTTGCGATGAATAGAGCAGGACTTCGAGAGGACCGAATGTGTCACACATGTGACCGCACATTCTCCAAAAAAGAATATCTCACCAGACATATCCGTGCCCACAAACAGGAAAGACCATTTGAATGTTCTATATGCGGGAAACTGTACCCGCGAAATTATGGACCCCAAGCTTATTTGGCGAACCAGCATAGTTACTAACAATGCCAGTGATGTTCTATGTCGGCATTAGCCAGGTCGAAGATTGCTCAATATTCGCTTGGTGCGGCATGACGATGGATGGCAGTGGGACATTCATGATGGTATGTGGATCAAACGGTGGTATATCGAAAGCAAGTTGACTGAATATCAAACTCATAGACCTACTGTCAATAGGCCGATTCGCATCTTGTGTCCCACGTCAACTGATCTGCTCGACGGATACGACATCTGTGCAAAGCCATTCAAGGCAGTCTCAGAGTCGACTGCGAAGCTCCCCGAGTCTTTCATTGAGTAGATCATCCTACACCCCAAGTTGCACCAGCCATTTGAGTGGGGTGATTCTCGGCGTGTGTGAAGCAGCAGGCGGAAATGTGCTTCTACGATGGCTCGGCCTTGGGTGATGCCTATGTCACCTACGGAGTAGATCCAGCCCCTTCGCTATTGTTAGATCCGATGGGTTTGTTGAGGTGGTTTCCTCTCTTGACGGTGTGCGTAGAGTAGATAGGTACCTGAAGGAACTCTTTCGAAGTGTTTCAAGTAATTGACACTGCTGAGACTGGTTTCTCATTCATATGATTCTAGGAAGTATGCAGTAATACATATACTACCATTTATGGAATCAGCCACTATCCATGTGCTACAATATTGGTTATAGGGAAGGTATCAAATGGCTTTTTTTCATAGGGTTTATGTCTGAAGGTGTCTCTTTTAGACTAGCAAGAAATTGAAATACATAAATCACTATAACGGATGCCACAATAAGCAAATTACCTAGTATTAGAAGTTCAAAAGCTAAAAGATATTTGAAATTACAGAAACAAGCATTCAATTGTGATCATAATGGTGCATTTTTTAACATACAAACCAGATATAGTTGATGCCTGGGTTTGCAATGTTTGCCAGGCATCAACATTACTGGATCGGGTAAAGGGGACGTTTGATTAGCCAAAGGGATATTTATTTAGTGATGGGGGATGGTTTGTTAACAATCTTCTATATCTAATGGTCATCTCATGGATAATATCGAGCCGTCTCATTCCTTTGAGGGGCATTTCACCGCTTTGCAGTGCCCCTAGGACCATGTCCACCAGTTCAAACATGAGTCAGATGGACCATCTCCCCTAAATTTCTACTGTTGACGCTGAGCCACTTCATCGCTATCGAAAAGGTGGTTACCACCCAGTCAGCTTAGAGGAATCCTTCAAAGCTGGAAGGTATAAGGTCCTGCATAAATTAGGATGGGGAGGCTACTCAACAGTTTGGGCGGCAAGGGATCAAAGGTTATACAAGCTAATATGACCCGCTTTAGTTCTAGCTAACTTACAACGGCGTGCGTATAGGGAAGGGGCATATGTTGCTCTCAAAATCTCTATTGCAGAAACTGGACATAATTGGAACACGCGAGAGTTCCAAACTATGAAAGAGTTAGCATCTCATCATCCTTGTCCGAAACATACGGTACAAATGCTTGATGACTTCGATCTAAATGGCCCAAATGGATCTCATAAATGCCTAGTTTATGAGCTTCTGGGGCCTAACGTTCTAGGCACAATTCATGCACACTTTCCAGATGGGAGGCTTCCTGGCAAGCTCGCCAAAGGCATTGCAAAGCAATGTTTAATCGGGCTCGATAGTTTGCACCAGCGAAAGATTGGACATGGAGGTAAATCACTTTCTTGGAAATACTTCCAAGGTTTGAATGGCGCTCACTTGATATAGATCTACATACCCGCAATTTGGCATTTACCATCCCTCTAATAGATGATTTGTCAGAAGAAAGGTTTACTGAGATGTTAGGAAAGCCAGAGATTGGTTATGTCCAAAATCGCGATGGGAAATTCCTGGAACCTGGCGTACCCGAATATATCGTGAGGCCTACCTCATATTCAACGTATTCCTGGAATATGGCTCAGACTGTCAAAATCATCGACTTCGGAGAGTCATTTCTGCGCACTACTGTTCCTGAAACACTGCATACACCTTTATCTCTTCGGGCACCGGAAGTTATATTTCAAGATCGCATTGATTATCGTGTTGACTTGTGGAGCATGGGTTGCATGGTGGGTGAACTAATCATAGAATGACTGGTGACTAACAGGTTGGCAGCTCTTTGAACTGTTCCTTGGCCAGCCCCCTTTCGACACCTTCTTGATAACGCCCGCAATTCTTGTGGGCCAAATGCGAGAGATGGTAACTGATGATTTACCTGAAAGATGGAAAGAGAAATGGGATACGATGAACGCAGGGAACGGCATCGCTATAGAAAGTACTGGGCCCAACTTGCAGAATTGGCTCGAAGAAGTATACTTTGATAGCCGGCTAAATCCCGATCTCACACGAGAGGATATAGTGAGGCTGGGACATATCATTGGAAGGTTATTGCACTTTGAGCCATCGGCAAGAGCGTCAGCGAGGCAAGTTCTCAATGACCCTTGGTTTAATGAGTGACCCCTTGACGAACAGCCAATTTGCCGTGAATGCGCGTGGCGGAAGCTGTCCTCATTTGATTCTTATGTACCTAGCGATTCTCTGAGACTTCTTCTATTTTCAAGCCTGCGTGCCGGAAATGGCCTTCAACACTTTCTTCCTTCGCATAGACCACATCAAAACCCCATCCATGGATCTAAGAAAGGCATCAGAAAATCTCTTCAGTGTGAAGAGAATTATCTAGGGATAGCCGACAGGAATTGGGCATCGAGTGAGGGGTATAGAACTGCGACTAGGCAGTTTGACGCCACGAGCGCCATCGTGTAAATCAATACATATGCACGAAACCCGGATTGGATAAATGCCAAATGCCCTCGGCAGTTGAGAACAATTGAGAATTATGGCGTAGAAATTATTGCATAGTTACTGGAATAGCATGAATACATCACAAAGCTCAATAAATTCAGCTGATATGTTTCTGGAGGTTGAGAAGCTACTTTGTCGAATATGCGCGGAATTTCTATAGATGAAGGAAGAGACGCCTCAGGCCAGAAGGAGCCTTTCTTTCCATGAATAATTCCATTTTGCTATGCATCATCTGTCGACCCTTCGTCCATCCAAAATATGAACACTGAAAGGCAAGTCCTACCATGGTATGTCTCAAGGTAATTAGACCACATGTCACTCACAGCCCTATTCCAGTCCTTCCTACCTATAGCATAGGAATTAACCCGTCCTACTTCGGTAGGCTTTGACAGGCAACATTAATGGCACGAAGAGTCTCGTGAACCATGCATTGTACTCCAACTTCTTGGAACCGAATTTTGAAACAAAAACAATAACAATGGCTGTCTTCTTTTGTCCACTGACGGGGAATGAGGGCGATCCAAGAAACTCAATGCTTCCCGGGGTGTCATTTATCTTATCTCAGAGATCGGAGGGAGAACAATAATATGTTCACACTTTGCACATAACATCGGTGGATGGGAATACTCAATATTTTTACCAATCAATGAATGTACTGAATCTCAAACATTAGTTTCAAAATCCAATAGTCCAGCAGTGGAGCCCACACCAAGTGAGATATGGCTTGAAATTGTCTCGATTCAGCTTAGCTCACCAATAACAGCTCACAATTCCAATTCCCAAGTTGTTTCTATCGCTTAAGTCCCATTCAGGGGTCCAAGGGTCTTACATGGACTTAAAAATAGGTTATCTGGAAGATAATACAAATACAAAATCTCAACATGGGCCGTACGTAGGCGTAGCCATTAAAAAACCTCTATACCCATTACATTCGCTCAAACACGGGCAAATGAGCCCACAATGGCAACATTCACCAAATTGTCCAGTACGACCATAATCCTCCTAACAATCCTTTTCCTAATCCTCTACAACCACCCTTCACGCACCGAAACACCACACCACTACGCAACCCCCTCCAAAGACGGAATCCGAATCCCCAAGAAAATCTGGTACAAAGTAGGCCCGAAAGGTCTATCCGCCGACTCGGCAACCTGGGTCGAAGAATGCATGCACAAGAACCCATCCTACAGCGTGCAGATGCTGACCGACGAAACGGGCGATGAATATGTGAGGGCGCGGTTCGGATTACGCCCAGATATCGTGCACACCTACCTAGCGCTACAAATCCCAATCCTGAAAGCCGACTTGCTGCGCTACCTGCTTCTGTACAGCGAGGGCGGGGTATGGTCTGATCTTGACGTGTCGTGCGAAGTGCCGATTGAGGAGTATGTGAGTGTGGAATATGCAGGGCGGGCTGGGCTGGTTGTTGGGTGGGAATTTGATGTTGGGTGGGGGGAGAATATTATGCGGCAGTTTGCTAGTTGGACGATTATGGCGGAGGCGGGGTGTGTGCATTTGGGGGTGGTTATTGATGATATTGTTGATGCTGTTCGGGAGAAGGCGGAGATGTTTGGAGTTGGGATTGGGGAGTTGAGTGTTGAGATGGCGGGGGATGTTATTGATCTTACGGGGCCGAGGAGGTTGACGAGGGGTGTGTTGAAGAGTTTGGGGAATGTGAGGGGTGAGAAGTTTGATGTGGAGAGCGTGTCGAGGTTAGGGAAGCCGGTGCTTGTTGAGGATGTGTTGATCTTGCCTGGGTTTGCGTTTGCAGCGAGCTCGAATAATTATGAGCCTGGAGAGTGGAACGTTACTGGGCCGGCGCTGGTGACGCATCATTATGCCGGGAGTTGGAAGAATCACCATGGGGGCGAGATGTGAAAGGTGCTGTTGGTGTTTCGTATATTATTCTGTGTAACTTTAGCTGCTTCGCGAGCCTATAGAATAGACTTGAAGTTTAATTGTTTCCCATTTCGAAGCTATGTTGCTCTATAGAGTACATGAGTAAATATGCCAGGGAATCCAGTTCAGCTCACGATGTCATCAGTCATTAGCATGTATGAGGAACTTTTGGCAAAAATCAAAATCAAAGATCACAATCACAATCACAAATATGAGTGGAAATCCGAACGCCACGCTGAAGTAACAAAAGATCAATCCCAGATCAACCATTGGATTGTTTAAAAAAAAGGCCTCCACAAAACCACACAAGGTTCACTCTTCATCAGTCTCAGTGACATCTTCGCCATCAGATTCGTCATCAGACCCCTCAGCTCCACTGTCCGAGTCATCAGCGTCGTCGAGTCCCGGAATGCCACGCCACTCGACATAGTCGCCTTCCAGCCAGCGTCGGCTGCGAGGAAGCTGGTAAGGATCGAAGGGGAAGTAAGCGTCGAGCTGGTAGCCGCCGTTGTCGCCAGCGTGAATTTCACGACCGACGTGGCTGAAGCGCGGGTCTGCGAGTGTGGAGATGCTTCTGAAGGCAGTGATGCGAATGCGCTTGTTTGTCTCGAGAAGCGGGTAGACGTAGAGGAATTGGAAGTGGTGGGTGATGCGGGCGAACTCGGCGACGATGGCCGGAGAACACACCTTGAGAGGGTTGAGTCGGGAGTAGATGCACTTGTGGAGGAATTCTTTCACGTTGGGCGGGAAGGCGATCTGGTTGGGTTCCAGCTCGTCTACTTGGTCGGGTGTGTCGCCCTCGGCGGCTGCGGTGGTCAGCTCGCGCCAGCGGAAGCAGAAGATGTACAAAATGGCCTGGGCCGTCGAGTAGAAGGGGCCGTAGCGGCGGAGGTCGGGGCCTCGGCAGGTCTTTTCGTAATCGACCCGCAAGCTGTCGAGATGTGTGAGTAGGAGATCGAAGACATCGCGGACGACCTCTGGCGCGATGTGGGCGCCGCGGGCGACAAAACTGGCTAGGTATGCCGCCGAGGATTGCCGAATGATGGCAGACTGCAGCTTGTTGAAGATGTGTTGGATGAATGTCGCAGCGAAGCGATCGACAAGTGCGGGTGACATTTGGGAGAAGTGGAAGAGAAGAAATTGGGAGTGACGGGATCGGTAGGTTGGGAGAATGATGCTCTTGAAGTTGCTGAGGAGAAGGTCCAACGCATTCTCCTTGTCAGTCAGGCTACCATTGGCGAAGGGAACGGAGAAGTATTCGAAGAGGAGATCGATCATGCCGTCGACCTTGCTAATGTTTTCCTTGATCTTCTTCGCTGCTTTGGTGTCGTCTTCCTCCGAATCTCCGCTGGCAACTGAGACATCATCGTCCTCATCGTCCTCCTCATTGGCTTCGTGCAGGAGATCATCGCCGACCTCGTCTTCGAAATCTTCCATATCGACCTGGATTTGAACATCGATCTTGACAAGCTTCTCCGTGATCAGACCGAAGATATCGGACTGAAGCTCTGGGGCGTAGGCGATCATTTGGATGAGGTTGCGGGTGTAGGTGATGTTGGCACTGGCAGGGTCCGCGTCGGAAGGAAATTGAGCAGACAGAATCGGAGACAGTGCTCCACTACCAGCTGGAATAAGTCGTAGAACGTGGCGTAAAGCCATGTGGACTCGGGTGTGAATTTCCGACGCCGACACGACAGCGTAACCAGGCAGTCGACCGACTCCTCGAGGGACAATGGTCATATTACTGACCAACATTTTTAGGACAGAGCCGAGATATGAGTTTTGAGCAGCAGCGAGGTTGCCCAAGAATCGGATGTAGAGCTTGACATATGATTCGTCCCGACCGACCCATTCGCTGCTAATGATGGCGTTGACGAGGCCGCTGCACGAGCGGTCCAAGGAGGCGACATGCGAGAGGAGACCGAGAAGGTGGTTCTTCAAACATGTGTGTGTTGGCATATCGTATGCTAGTAATGCGTCATCGCCCTGCTCCTTGGGATCGGCGGTGAAAATCCCCTTGATGCGGTCATAGCCCTCGCTCTCAGACATCGCGACATGGCGATGGATAGCGCCGCGGACCTCTTCCCGGACAACAGCCAAGCTTGTTTCCGACGAGGTATCCTCGTGCATTTTCACTTCCCGGTCGAACTGCACGCGTGCCTTCTTCTTGGTGGGTTGGGTATCTTCGACGTCATCCTCCTGGGATGAGGATGGAGAGAGTGTGAGGTCGGCATCACTCATTTTCCGCTTGGAGCCAACAGCGGGAGCAGGCTTTGAGGTTTTAAGAATCGGGACTGGGGAGGAAGCGGTACGCATTTTGGACAGAGGCAATGCAGGAGTGGCCTTAAGCGCCGGGGTTCGTGAAGTCGTGGCAAGGGATACCATGGCCGAGTGTGCGGGGATAGAAAGTAAAGAACTTGTAGATGAAAAACAGTGTCGACATTTGCTGAAGAGCAGTGTATTGAAGTGTTGAATCAATGACCAGTGCTTATCGAAGCCTGGTCCAAGCACACGACACCTGAGGTCGAGATCTTGACGCTTATGCTACAGAGTGGAATGGGAGAAAGAGGGAAACATCTGTCTGCATCCGTTTGGGGTTCTTCAGTCAATTGGATAATAGTAAAATCGGATGCAGACAGATTGGTCGAGATGTTGAGTCTGAAGTAAAGCAAAGATTGAAGTTTTTTTCTTCTTTCGCTGTGGAGCCTGCGGACCACCCGTGACCGTGTCGGTGAGCCCTACCGCCTTATTGGGTGAGAGAGCTTATGTCATCGTGCTGTCATACAAAATTCTACACACACACCGTTACATTATTGTACCTACAATATTCTTATCATCTCTTTGATTGTTTTTGTTTTTTATTGTCTGATTGAATACATGAGTCATTCAATACTTGAAATGTTCATATCACAATTTCAATAGCATTGTACGTCGCATGAAAAGGGTCTAGGAAACAATAGTAACTAAACAAACAAACACTGTCTACGGGAAAAGAGATAACGAATCGAAAACAACCGGAATAAAGTTCAAGGAATGAGCGCAGGAATAGAAAGTCCTCCCATGGTATCGTAAAAACGCGAGTCGTAAAAGAGAGAGAATAAGAGTTGGTCATCGCGGCGGGCAGCGTAAATCCAGTCTAGCAGTCCGCATGTCGTGAGTCCGGATCAACCGGCCAATAAGTTCAAAACCAAAAACCTCAAAACCAAGAAGTGTACAAAGACCCGCGAGTATCATCATCAAAAATGCTACTGTAGAGCTCCTCCACTTCCACAAGATAATCCTTAGCGGAGAACTTCAACAATCCCTTCTCGTGGAGAATGCGCTCTTCCTCATCGAGCATGTTCAGTCCACCGAATTCCTCCGCAACCTCATTTACCTGCGCCAGCTCCTTGCTGAAAGGATGCTCAGGCTGGACAAAAGGTTGCTCAGGCTGAAAGAATTGCTCCGAGGCGCGGATCGTCGGCGTGCTGCGCGGGGCGTGCAGAGGCGGCGGCGACATCCGCGAGACAGATCGGTTGCGGGCGAGTTCCTGGTGTGAGCGCTTGGTGTGCGACAGCGCGCGCTGGGGGATGACCGGTGCGTCAGTGGACGAGGTCGATGAGCGCGGGTGGCTGGTGACTGTCGCCGAGCGCTTGGGGAAGTACGAGGTCAGAGGGTTCGCCTCGACGGGTGAGCTCTCATAAGGAGAGACGTCCGGGGAAGACATTGAAGAGGCGTAGCTTTGCGGGGAGAAAGCGTCGTCTGAGCGGAGCGAGGAGGCTGACGAAGAGGCGGATCTTATATCGGGCGCGTTGTAGGCTAGCATGTTGGTTGTTGAGAGTAGCTGGAGCGGGCCTGATATATTGCTGCGCTTGATGGAGCCTGAATTCAGTCGAGTGTGGCCTTCCCCGCGGTATGGCATGGGAGCGGACACTTCCGGGCGCTTGTTGCGCCGGGTGAATGCTCGCGAGAGGTTGGACATGGTGAATTCGGATGAATGGGATGATTTCAACGGAGACAGCGTTGGTATGTGTTTTGCTCTGCTTTAATAGGCTGTTTGTATTTTGAATTTTTATCCGTTTGCGATCGCGGACTTGATCTCGCGTGGTAGACGATTGCGGGACGGAATGTCAGATATCAGACTATCCGTGAAATCAGACCAGATAGATCAGGATCAAAGATCGGAAATCAGATATTGGATAGATGTGTGCTTGAGATTTAATTCCAAGAAGCGTCTTGCACTTCAAAATGAATGAGTCCTCGAAATTTTGCACAGCAAAATGGGAGGGGAATTGGGCTCTTGAAGGAATGGAGCGCACAATCAGTAAGTGAAAAAGGAGTCCAGGATCTCAGATCACTGTATCGAGGACGAGAAGAAAATAAAGGAGAGAATGAAGGAACCCAAAAATATGCACAGAGGAGGTTGGAAAGAAGAATAGAATAGAGTAGGGGGGCGAGAAGGTCCCTTACACAGGGCTCCACGGGTTGGGGGCGTTTAGGCAGTTTTCGACCACTCCGAGTACAAACCTTTCCTTCCGTTCCAAAGGATCTAGATGTTATGGAGACCCAACAGGAAGTCCGAGCCAGTCTTTTTACACCATTGTCAGTCTAGAAGACCAACAGGGCCCAGTTGTTCATGTTGGATGGGAGTGAGTGGTTCATCCACACTTTGCAGTTTCGCCTCATTTTTTACTCCATACAGTCCTCGGACTACGCGCGCATTTGGTCTAAGGGGTCATGCGGTATGAGTTCCTATTATTGTTTGCCCCGAAAAGGGTTTTCTATAGTCCTGTAAGGTCCCGAACGCGTACCTAGGTATGGAGGGGGGTCGAATATACGATCGGGCCTGACCAAACGTGTCCTGCGCTGTCTCCAAAAGTCTGCAGACACGTCTTCCAAGTCCACGTGAACCTATCGAGTGATGCAATCCGAAGCAATTTCAATGAAACACTTGAATGCAGGTCCGGGCTCTTAGATCAACAGCACGGACGTTTCATTTGTTCCCGTCCAAAGTAGCACGGTGCTCCGTGTCCTGTAGGATGATCGCCAGTCAATGGCTGTTCAGGGACACCCGTGATAATATAGTACGACCAATCAGATATTCCAGGTGAGAAAATTCAGCTAATAGCCTAACTTCCTTTTTGCGCCCGGCGCTTAGGTTTGCGAGTGATCAGGTCTGATGTCCCCTACGTCTTTGCACGTCTTTGCGTTGGAAAAAATTAGGTGTGTTATCTCAGTGGGTTCTGTGTGGATCGTGTTCGAAGCCCTTCGCTCCACCGTGAAAATTGTTGTGGAGTGTGATCAGACCCCGCCCTATTTTGAAGTCTGTACAACGTTATTCCGAGGTTGTACGGAGGTGCATTCTGCAGAGCGTTGAGATTTGGCCCTGTTTTTTTCTCCGACACAAAAGAAACTGCTTACCTCTCTTTTCATCATCTACCTAGGTATGTAAATCATCAGTGACGAAGTCGACCTTCCATTCTGCCAACCATCCAAACCCTGAAACCTAAAATCTAAGACACCCATTTGGAATAATTTAGCCCGTTACAGATAAAACCCCAAACCCATCCACGTTTTGAATACAGACTTCTCAAAAATAAAGACTCGGATTCCTATGTGACAGCTCCTCAGCACGAGTGGATCTCTTCACGGCATCAACCGAAACCCCAACATCAGCGGCCTCACCAACCCGCATCACAGGCGAAGCAATGACCTCATCAACCGCAAAATAAGGCGACGCCATAGCTTGCACCTGTACCGGCTGACTCTCATACGGACTCCCGCTACCATCCCCGCGCCATGCACGGTGCGGCTCCTCAGGCGGGCGCGTTTCACACGGCGTGACCGGCATCGGAATTGCGTAACCCAAGCTCCCACTCTCCTCGGTAGCGAACTGGTCGGACATGGCGCTCGCCCAGTGCTCCATGTCTTTCCAGTTGCGGAGAGGGAGACCGGACCATTCTGCCATTCGGGCGGATTTATGTTTGGGTGGTTGGTCTGGTTTGGGGAGTGGAGATGTTGTTTGGCCTAGTGCGCGGAGAGTTGTTAGGGCTCCGTAGAGCGCGGACTCGGTTTCTTGCAGTCTTTGCTCGAGTTGATTAAGGTAGCCCAGTGGTAGGCCGCTGTTAGGTTGTTAGAGCTGGAGCTGGAGCTGGTAAATCCTTGCTGAGTTGTTGGGCTCACCGCTTGCCACTCTCTGGGTAGATGCATTTTGATGGCTCGCTGGCGCATTGCGAACAGAACGGTCTTCTGATGTTAGTACGACTGGCTGTTCAAATGGCCCGAATAGTTGGTCTTACAGTCTGCGGTCACACTATAATTGATAAGCTATCTGTGTTGATGTGGCGGAAAAGGTGGACATACATACTTTGCATTTCCGCTGTCTGCATATTTCGCAGGAAATAGTATTCAAGGTTTCTTCTTCTATAGAGTATATCATATCAGTCGATCTATGCTCCATGTGGGGTATTTCGGTCTCACCTGGCATGGTAGCAGATGCTTTAGTCCGCTTCGATCGCAATTGCCCCATCGGCTGCTTGGGAGATTTCATGTATTATGCAGTGAAACTCTTCGAGTTCAATGCGAGGTTTCAGCTTGCCAAGGGCTTTTAATTCAACCTGGTTGATATGCACATTGCATGTTGCGGCTTGACGGATGAAAGTTTCGGAGTAAGAAACCTCCGGGGCATGCACGTGATGCTTTTTATACTTGGCGGATTTGGAATGACAATATTGATTCTGTGACATACATAGTTATATGTATCTTGATATACTTTACATTCACCGCAATTTTGATTCTATTTCAATCAAAAATCCAGCGATGACATGGGTCGCGCCAAAGACCCCGGTTGTTGATTCAGACACGTTTGATATGAGACCTGTATACTCGTCACCTTAACGATCCTGTGAGTATCAGGATAATGGCTCTTGGCCCCATCATCTCCACATCATCATCCTGCCATGTGGCATTATTTGATTCGGTGAGATTATGTTCAAATTTGCTGGTGCGTCGCTTATGAAGCGACATAGATCGACTGTATGGAATTGCAGTTTGACTCTTGTGCGAAGCGGAAAGACGCGGAAAGTAGAATTGTAGAGGGTGCCTAAAGACCGGCAGACAGGTGCATATGATGCCGTTGTTTGCCTCAATTACGCTCCAAATGGTAGCTGGGATGGGACCGCCTACCGTTGTTAGATTAGCCATGGTCTGAGAGCGCACCGCGCATAGGCGTAGATACTTACTACTTAGTTCCGAATCATGAGCGGACTCGGCAAGGGTGGTCAAGCGCGCAACGGTTGTGACGCACACACTAGTTTTGTTAGCCATCGTTGAGAGGCCCGTGGGAATAATGCCTACAATGCGCCCCTCCCGAAAATGGCTAGGTGGCCGATCTTATTCACTCGCTGAAGCTGCAGCTGGTTTACAGGCTTGATTGGCAAAGCTATGATTGCTAGATCGAATATGAGGTTCATGATAGAATATGTTATCGAGAGACCCTCTTTGCCTAGGCAGCTCGGATTTTTGATGGACTTGTTCCAGAAGGAGGCAATAGGGTTGCACTGAAAGATAGTGAGAAAGACATAAGCTATACCTCAGAGACTCACGATTCCAAAGCCCAAGTAGCAGCAATCCCCGAAGAACGGCTGCAGAAACATTCGAGGATATAGGCATAGGAAGGAGATGTTGTTGACGGCGATGAGGATTTCGTAGACGATCTGAGCGCAGAAGAACCACTTCAGGACGGTGATTTGATGTTCACGGCTGATATCTTTCGAGCGTTTGCCATAGCCATAATGTACCGCTATAACCAAACCAATGACCCTACAACCGAAAAGTATCCATAACTGGTCAACTAACCGGAGCATTCCGTCAAGGTAAGAATGATTGAACATATTTGCCAACTATCTGTTAGTATTTGGCTCATGCTCTCTTCATATCTCAATCTTTCAAATACCCATCAGCGATGCGAAGATCATCCAATCGTCTGATCCCAGTTGACGGTGGCGGAATCGAATGGCCAATCTGGAGAGAACGAACAGCCCGACTACAATCACCATTATAACACTGCACATCCATAGTGTAAACCTTCGACTAGGCACATCCTGGGGGCTCAATCCGATTTCTTAAGTCATTGTAAGTCCATGAACACGGCTCAGTTTGTCTTAAAGGGTTCACGCATGGGCTATTTTATAGATTTGGTATTCTTTGCTGCCCTTGATAACATCATGGCAATACTTGGTTTTGGGGCGCTTGGTAGCTTGGGCCCCGGTTCTACAGGCAGATCTCGAGTTCATTGGGTTTCGAAGGATTCGAAGGATTAAGGTTATTGGAAAGTCTTATCTATATTTGTTCCTACGGTGCATATGGTGGACAAACACATTATTGAAACAAAATAGGAATATACACAAACATCGAAGTAAGCAAGACAAGTGAAATTAATGAGATCGCCTTTCATCTAGCATTCTGATCTTGCTGGTATAAAGCATGAGGGTTACACAATTATAAAGCTTGCAGGGACTGTATTGAGCGGTAAGTGCGAAGGTGTATAGTGGCCAGGAGTCAAATGCGTTTCTCTATATATAGTCATATAGGATCAATACCCGAAGATTCTTTCTAGACTTTCTATCATAGCATGTATTGGAAACATTCCCATCTATAACTAATTGTTACTGTTCTCTTTTTAGATCTCTTTTCATCTCTCTTTTTAGGGTATAAAGGTGCCATTCTTCGTGGAAATAGTGAAAGAGAAAACTATGTAGAGACTTTGTTTAATTGATATTTTCTATAACGTATTTAACCACCGAGCCGCCATAACCCCCGAGTCGCCACATAATCTAAAACATGTCCATGAATTAGCACTTAATTAATTCAACCATCCACTATGCCACCAATTCGCCCCCAAACCTCTCGAAATTCAGTAGAGCAGGAGGGTAGGATCTTATTAGCAATACAAGCTTTTAAGAAACAAGATATCGCTACTGTTTCTCTCGCTGCTCGCACTTTCAATGTACCACGTTCCACTTTACGCGATCGTATCTCCGGCCGCACCGAGCGAAGAATTGTACGCGCAAATTCACATAAACTCACAGAGATTGAAGAAGATTCCCTTCAAAATTGGATACTCTCTATGGATGCTCGCGGATCAGCCCCTCGGCCTTCTGCAGTTCGAGAAATGGCGAATCTTTTACTCGAATCACGCGGAATAACCCCGGCTCCTTCGGTCGGTGAGAATTGGGTTACAAAGTATGTGAAAAGGCATCCCGAATTATCGAGTAGATTCTCGAGGCGCTATAATTATGAGCGTGCAAAATGCGAAGATCCAAAAATCATCGGGGAGTGGTTTACTCTCGTCCAACAAACTATTATCCAATATGGGATCAACCCCGACGACGTTTATAACTTCGACGAGACTGGTTTCGCGATGGGATTAACGTCAACCGCGAGGGTTATTACAAGGAGTGAATACTATGGTCGGCGATCGCTTCTACAGCCTGGAAATCGCGAGTGGGTAACTACGATTGAGTGTATAAATGCTTCGGGATGGGTACTTCCTCCGACTGTGATTTTTAAAGGTAGAATCTATATTGAGGGATGGTTCGATAACCTTCCCGATGACTGGCGATTTGAGATTAGTCCGAATGGATGGACGTCTGATGAAATTGGACTTCGATGGCTTAAAAAGCTTTTCATTCCATCGACTTCTTTAAGGGTAAAGGGTCGATATCGACTTTTAATACTCGATGGCCACGGAAGTCATTTAACCCCGAACTTCGATAAGATCTGCGAAGAAAACGACATTATCCCAATCTGCATGCCTCCGCACTCATCCCACCTTTTACAGCCGCTCGATATTGGTTGTTTTGCGGTGCTAAAACGTTCGTACGGTCGGCTTGTTGAAACCAAAATGCGGAATGGGAGTAACCATATCGACAAACTTGATTTCCTCGAAGCCTACCCTTCCGCCCGCTCCGAGACATTCAAATCCGATACTATTATCAATAGCTTCGGAGCAGCTGGTCTAGTACCTTTTTCACCTGATCGAGTAATTACAAAGCTCAGTATTCGCCTTCGAACCCCGACCCCCCTCTCAAGTCAAGAGAGCGAGTGGGAACCAAAAACGCCTTCGAACTGTACACAATTACTAAAGCAGGCTACATCAATCAAAGCATTGCTTCATACGAGATCCCGGAGTCCTCCGAGCCCACTTAATAATGCGATAAACCATGTTCTAAAGGCCTGCCAAATTCAGATGCAATCGAGTGCTTTTCTGGAGAAAGAAGTACGCGGGTTACGAGCCGAAAACGAGAAAAAGAAGCAGAAGCGGACTAGTTCTCGAAGGTATATACCCTCGGCCGAGGGCCTCTCAGTTTTAGATACCTCAACATTAAATATGCAGGCAGAGGGAGTAATTGAACCACCTCCCCCTGGCCCTCACATAGCGGGGGAACCGGCTATTCGACCGCGGACGCGGCCCCCAGGGGGTGTGGAATATGCAGGTTGCCAGGGCATAGGAGAGAGACATGCCCAGATAGACCATTTCTTAGTTGAATAAAATTGATGGCGTTTTGGTTGAGATAAATGCATTTAAATTCAATGGGTTAGGCTGGGGTGGCGACTCGGGGGTTATGGCGGCTCGGTAGTTAAATACGTTAGTTAGTTAATGCTTGTTTTAGTTGTTGTAATTTGCGTAGTGCGCGGTCAGCAAATCTTGTATTTGATCCCTGGCCGCTATACACCTTTGCAGGTACCTACACGTAGGTAAGGTTGCTCTGCTTACGCCTTATCCAATTGGCGATATGACTCGCTAGTCACACACACTCTTGGCGATCTGGTACTAATGCATTTACGGTATAGGCAATAAAATCCTTAAATCAAAACTTGCTCTGCCAAGTCTACCAGAAGATCGGCACGTTGCATTTCCGCATCCTTCGGGGAGATATGTATCTCGCCCCCAATCCCCGGACCGAGGATTCCTTCTATCGGGGCATGATCAACAATATTGTGTTCACCGGAAGCCACCATCACGTAACAATCCAAAACGCCTATCTCTTCATTCTCCACCTGCTTATCCTGTTTCTAATACAAATATCGCAAGAAAATATAATTCGAGGATGAAGGAGTGTTGGAAGCCACTTGGATCTGCCCTATTGCTGGCATCCCTTCCTGCAGCTTGGAGCCAAAAATGCCTAGATCACCCAGAGAAACATGTTGGTGCTTCTGTACGAACTAGCAGTGGTATGATTGAAGGTCATTCTGCGCCTCGCAGGCCTGCAGTATCTGAGTACCTCGGCATCCCATATGCATCGCCACCGATTGGGGATTTACGCTTTGCGCCTCCAGTGACTTACCATTCCGATGAGATCGTGCATGCAGCTGCATATGTATGCATAACCCCTCTTTGACCATTGATACGTGATACTGACCGCCATTCACAGGGCCCGTATGTATATGTTCATAATAATGATCTACCTATCTGACAAGGAATAGTGATTGTCCCGCTAATACCGGGTCAGTCCCAGACTATCCCGGATTTACCCCTCAAGCTCCTCGAATTATCAAGTCGTTCACGCAGCAGCTGGGAACTTCACAGAGTGAGGACTGTCTGTACTTGAATGTGTGGAACCGGCCCACTGTCTCCAAATTGAAGCCGGTTTTGCTCTGGATTCATGGTGGGCGTACGTTTCATCTTGATTAATTCAACTTCTTAACAAAGCTAAAACTTCCAAAGGGTTCAATGGTGGTGGCGCGAACAATCCATACTACGATGGACAAGCCTTTGCGGATGAGCATGATGTGGTGGTAGTGACGATCAAGTTAATATTCCTAAAGTGAAGCAATTTCCGTGTTCTTGCTGATTAAAGCCAGCTACCGCTTGAATATATTCGGATTTTCAGGCGCACCGAATCTTCCCCAGAACGCTGGCCTGCTGGACCAACGCATGGCGGTTGAATGGACCTATCGCAATATCGCCGCATTTGGGGGAGACCCAGATCGTATCTCTATTTTCGGACAATCTGCCGGTGGCTCTTCAGTCGACTACTACTCACAAGCCTGGATCGACAATCCCCTTGTTGCAGGATTGATTTCGCACTCTGGCACATCGCTCAGTTTTGTCCCTAACACCGCCGAACAATCCAGCAACAACTTCTTCACGGCATCAAAAGTTCTTGGTTGTGGAGATGAGAATTCTGATCACGAGGAAGTTGTGAAATGCGTTCGCTCGAAGCCATATCGCGACGTGGTGAAGGCGAGTGCCAAGGTTCCTACAGCACCTTCACCTACGATTCCACAATCGGTATTCCACCCGACTGTGGATGGTGTTACTGTGTTCGATGACTATGCAAAAAGATCTGCTGCGGGAAAATTTGCGCCGATAGTAAGTACACAGCAGACTCAAACTGATTATTTACCAGCAGACTAATATAACACAGCCATATCTGATCACCAGCAACAATTATGAGCCCGGCTACTATCGCGTGAGTGCATACGCAGCAAACATCTCTCGCAGCAACAGCGTATGGGATAGATTCAACGACGCAGCCTTCACCTGCCCTAGCGGTGCATCCGCAAGATATCGAGTTGATAACAATGTTCCAGCCTGGCAGTCCCACTATTTCGGCGACTGGGACAACTTGCGTCTCTACGATGGCAGTGGAAGCTACCACGGAGCTGATCTCCCAATGCTGTTCGGAACCGCTGAACAAGTCAGTGGAATCCCGAATAGCGACCAAGAGAACGAATTTGCCCGTTACATGGCTTCCGCTTGGGTGGCTTTTGCGAGTGACCCACACCATGGCTTGACCAAGTTCGGGTGGCCTCGTTACAATCCTGATGGTAAGTAAAGTACCTACTCTTAACAGCAGGAGCTTTCTAACATTTGAACAGAGAAAACACTTGTTGGGCTGGCTTACAAATTTGGTACTAATAGCAAGCTTCTCCGGCCTTCGGATGTCGAGCAGGGTTGTGCTGCTTTGATGGGAGATAGTACCCCTGGAAAAGGTGCATTTTAAACAAGTCTTCCAATCTTTAGTTCTACCTTCAATAGGATAATCCTATAGACATGAATAAAGGATACGTATTTTATTAGTCCCCAATCTTTTGCGTCGATGTATATAGTTCCCCGATCGTGGCAGTAGAAAAGCTGACATAATACATGACTAAACTTCCCCGGACCTACAGGTTAAATCGAGGATTTGAAAACTTTCCTTCGAACATTTCAGAACCGAAAAATGTAATAAATTTGGAGCAGAAATGATGGCTTCACCTTCTTCTGCCAGCACACGGTTTGAAGAGAATGAATCAGAATGGCCCTACCCTTCCCGTCCAACCAAGAGACACAAACGCGCTTCAGTTGCAGCGACATCCGGACCCTCGCCTCGCGAACTTGGGTTCATGAGAGAGTCGCAAAATGAAGGATCTGCTACTTTCCTCGGAAGCTCAAGTGGAATTCATTTTATCCGCCATGTTTACAATGCTTTCGCACGCCGCTCGGCAGACTTGGATCAAACACGAGCCCGCGACAGAACATCAGTGCCAGGCGAAGACGACCGACTGAGGCGAAGTGCAGGAAGTGTTCACACTTCTGATGAACTCTGGGGGAGAGATGAATTAAACTTTGATCTGAGTGCCTCTTTTGCCTTCGACGATCTTGTGAAGTGGACGCGCAGCTACTTTGAAAATTGGCATCCAATCTTCCCGTGTCTTCACGCCCCCACAGTCTTGAAGACTATGGAGATTGTCAGCCAGAAAGGGGTGGAGTCAGTCAGCCGGCTAGAGTTGATGATTCTCCGCTCCATTGTATCAATATCTCTTGGCGATAACCGACAAACAGCATCCGAATCAAAACCCAGTCCCGTTCCATCGGTCTTGGTTTTTCGAAGCATTCAGCATGTCATGCAGGATGTGCAAAGTCTGCTTGAGGAACCTACCACCTTGGCACTGTTACAAGCGGCTTTTACTGCACAAGTTGCACTGACTTCCCTCCTGCGCTTGAATGCTGCCTCGCGTGTAGGTGGAGTCATAACCCGAACTGCGTTTCACCTCGGACTGCATCGCTGCCCACGGCGCTTCTCGTGCTTTAGCAGTGAAGAAGTGGATATAAGATGTCGATTATTTTGGTCAATCTACTCACTGGAGAGATATCTTTCTCAAGCTCTCGGCATTCCTCTTTCTATCCGAGATGATGATATTGACGTGTGCTACCCTGGCTTCGAGCGGCATTCTTCAGCTACCCCCAAAGCCTCCGATGATCGAAGATTACGCTTGGTGTGTCATCTAGCAAAATTCGCGCGGATTCGAGGTCTCATTGTTGAACTTCGAAACAAATCCATACTCCACAGCCACGCCAGTCAGGTTGAGGCAGCTCATGTCACGGGGGAACTATCGCAATGGTGGAATGAGGTCTATGACGACGTCAACCCCATTGATGAGCCTGCGGAAGTTGGCCTTGACCAAGATCCAATTCTACAACCATACCACCGGCTACTCTTGATGATTCTCCGGCACGAAGCTATCATTTCACTCAACCGGCCTCTTCTAGCTGCCGAAAAGCCAAGCGCAGATTATAAAAATGCCTTGCAAACTTGTATCGGGTCCTCGCGGTCTATACTCGCCGCATTGAGAAAGCACATGTCCTCTACATCGGAATCTCCATTGTCTTGGCCATGCTTCACATGGTCAACTTGGATGGCCTGTCTCATTATCATGTATGCTGCTTGGGAAGAAGAATTCGCTGCGCCGACCGCTCTCAAATATGCAAGGATGGGCATCGCAATCTTGGAAAATCTGTCATTACGCGGTAGCAGCTGGCCAGAGACTTGTATTGAGGCAATCAAAGGAATGGAATCCGCGTTCTTGACAGAAACATCCAATGGGCAGCAATTCAAAATTCCAGCAACAATGAACAATACCGATAAACCCACACAACAGCACGCTCACATGACGCCATCTATGGATCGAAGGAGATCTCAATTCCCGTCAGTTCAAGATGGAACCAATGAAGTCGGTGATCCAGGCCTTACACTAGTCAGACCCCAATCCTCGGTGACGAGCAGATCCCAAGAACGCCAGGCCTCCGCGGGGATCCATCCATTCCAATCGTCCGTACGATCCACTGCCCAAGCATCTCACCCTGCGGAGGCCTATGAGTCGGCTGGTTTTTCGCCCGATAATATAGGCAACTATGATGACATGCTGGACCCTGCTTGCAACCCCATCGCTGGACAGTCTTCAGCGGGGCTCATCTTTGGCAACATGGCAGACGGCAATGCTGCCTTCAACCCGAATTTTGCTGGTCAAGACTCTTTGCCTTTCTCGTCATCTATGCTAATGAACGATCTATGGAGTGTAGCTGATGGACCATGGATGATTCACAATAACTTCCTGTGAGGTTTATAATTATCTCAAGAGCGAGCATTTTGTATTGTATTTTGTACCACACATATATTTGCCTATTCACTCATACAAGACAGTATTCACAACCTTTCTATCTTGGTCTAGAACAACCCTCAACTGCCCCTTCTTCGCAACATCAGACGATTTCAGATTGAAAAATCCACATCGCAATTGATCCAAATACAATTCATAAGCAGGCATATAACTTTTCACAAACTGAACAACGTCCTCATCGGTCATGCTCTCACAGGCTCGCTGACGAAGAGCATGTTCTTGCTGAACGCGCCATTGATACACATTGGCCAGATCATCGGAATCCAGATGAACCAGGAAATCCAAGTGCCGCGGCCCCATGAAAAGATCACAATAGCCACGTAGTTTCGCATTGGCTTCCAGCAAATGCTCAACTGCATGTTCCTTCAAAGTTTCCGTCGGATATACCGATTTAGACTCCTTGTGCAATGCATTCTCCCACCGCTGTCGAAGATCTATTTCCTTCAATGGCTGGAATCCAACACACCATCCCTCAAACACAACGATATCAATGACCGCGTCGGATGGAATTCGCTCCCATATCTCTCTCGGTGCTCTTCCACCTTCTCCATTGAATTTACTCTTGTCGAATGACGGGATGTAGACCTCATGGCCATTGTTCAAGCTTTCGAAGAATGATCGTGCGAGTACCATGTCGTGGGTGCCTGGTTGGCCTCTCATTTGGACAAGCTTGTTGGATTGATTGGCTGTGCGGAGTTTGACAAGTTCATCATGGTCGAGATAAAGGTCGTCGAGGGAGAGGTTGATTGTTTTGTACTTGTGGCTTTCTCGTAGAGTCTTCACGAGCGCGTCGGTCCAGGTTGATTTTCCGCTGCCTTGGAGTCCTGTCAGGGCTAGAATGAAGGGTTGCTTGGTTGGAGATGATGTTTGTGATTTAATGTGTTGTTCAATATGAGGTAGAACTTGATCGAGGACAGTTTTGATTGCTTCGTGTGGTATCGGCATCTTGAATCGGCTCTTTACTTGGATATTTTAGACGGTGAATCAGAGAGAGACAATTCTTGAGGTTCAGATTGTGATTTCTCGCAACTGTTCAAAATAACTACTGAAATCAGATTTGATCTACAGTTTGGCTTGAACAGAACACAGTCTATCTCGATCGAGTATGTTCTGCAAGTTAGGGCTGTTCGCCACCGGACATGTCTTTGTCCGGGTGGATACCACGGGCATGAATTGGCCGCAGAACACACCCCGGATCTTTCAATCTCCGACCTGGACCCCGCGACAAAGATTATTGTTGGATGAGCTCGCGATGAGGGGTCATGCGATAGGTCTGTAGGCAAATTCCATGTGGAGACTCGATTCTCAGGTGTTGGAAACAAACTTCTTTAAAGATCCTCGCTCGCTCTGAGTTCGACCGTTTCTGCTGCACCTAACTTACTTTGGACCACTTCACCACACATCATGTCTAAGACATATAGCATTGCCTCAATCCCTGCTGATGGCATTGGCCCAGAGGTCATTGATGCTGGTATTGTTGCTCTCAATGCCTTGACTGATACCCTCAAGACTTTCAAGTTGGAGTTCAAGCACTATGATTGGAGCTCGGAGACTTACAAGAAGACCGGAAAGTACATCCCCGACGGTGGCCTTGAGGAGCTCAAGAAGCACGATGCCATTTTCTTCGGCGCTGTCGGCGCTCCTGGTAAGTGGAAATCAAACTTCGAAATTGAACATGGAACTTACGAGACAAGATGTCCCCGATCACATTTCCCTGTGGGGTCTCCGCCTGGCCATCTGCCAGCCTTTCCAACAATACGCTAACGTGCGCCCAACACGGGTGTTCCGTGGCACTGAGTCACCACTGCGCAAGTGCGGTCCCAATGACCTTGACTGGGTGATTATTCGCGAAAACAGCGAGGGCGAGTACGCCGGCCAGGGCGGTCGCTCCCACGCTGGCAAGCCGTGGGAGGTTGCCACTGAGGTTTCAATCTTCTCTCGCCACGGCGTTGAGAGAATCATGCGATTTGCTTTCGAGACTGCCCAGAAGCGTCCTCGCAAGCTTTTGACAGTTGTCACTAAGAGCAATGCCCAGCGTAACGGCATGGTTCTCTGGGACGAGGTTGCCAAGGCTGTTGCTGTGGACTTCCCCGATGTCACTGTTGACAAGATGCTTGTTGATGCCATGACTACTCGTATGGTCCTCAAGCCCGAGAGTCTGGATACCATTGTTGCCACTAACTTGGTGAGTTTAGGAAATGTGCGGGAATTCGACTCTTGGCTATGAACTGACGATCGAATTAGCACGCTGATATTCTGTCTGATCTTGCTGCTTCTCTCGCTGGATCCATTGGCATTGCTCCTACTTCCAACCTCGACCCCACCCGGGAGTACCCCAGTATGTTCGAGCCCATTCACGGCTCCGCGTTCGACATCACCGGAATGGGTATTTCCAACCCCGTGGCTACCTTCTGGACTGCCGCCGAGATGCTCGCATGGCTTGGCGAGGAGGAGGCCTCCAAGCAGCTGCTCGTTTGTGTCGAGAATGTTTGTGAGCAGGGTGTCCTTACCCGCGACTTGGGTGGTAATGCCACCACAAAGGAGGTCACTGAAGCCGTTGTGGCTGAGATCAAGAAGCTTGCAGCCAGCAACTAGGCTGTTTGAGGGGAGATGTGAACAAGAATAAGCAGTCACTGTATACAAACTAAACAAGAATCATTGACAATACTTTGAACCTGACATTTCCTCCAACGTAAATCACAATGGATTGACTTCAGCCTAAATAAACAGCCGTAAAGCTTTGGCCCAACTTTGAGCCATATTCTTGTTCAATGTGGAGCAGCGTGCCCAGGCGCATAGCCTCATGGCGATCTAGATAGGCTGCGTGGGATTCATATCCAACATAGATTCATTGGTGACTCGATCCTAGTAATTTGTACCGGCTAAAACTGGACGATTTTTAAGTGCACTGCACGTCCAAACAAGCATTGCACCTCGTGATGTAATGTCCGGGCTATATACAAAAGCACCACTCAGCCTTCGGAGAATGCAACCTCCGATATGCGTGGGCCAGTCCCCACGGGGGCAAGTCACCCCAGAAACTAGAGGCCAACTCTCATCAGGCGTCATTCGTTCCCCGGTTTAATGCATATCCACTGCATAACTGTCCCAGTTTGCGGGGATGTGAAAGTCCGCTTCCCCGGTTTCATGGGGACCCCAGACCAAGCATTAATGCTGACAGGAGAGCAGCTTGTCTTTTTTGGAATGGTATGATTTGCGAAAATGCATATATAGCGTGCATCGTACCTTATTTTCCGACTCCAGTGTACTTTTCTTTTTTTTTCGAATTGTGCATCACTATAAAACTGCACTCTCCTTCCATCATGTCTTCTTCACTATACATGGGCCTCACTGGGCGAGCATTGCGTCTTGCCCAAATGATGCTCATCGTAGCCCCGGCCTTTTTTGTTTTCGGATACAACCAAGCCGGTACTGGCCCCTTGGCAACCCTTCCCAGTTGGGTTGCGACATTCCCTCAAATCGATACCATCAACACTGAAGGTGCCATGAAAGCCCACAATTCCACCGGCAAAGGTGCCGTGATCGCCTCGTTCCAAATCGGTGCTCTGATTGGAGCCCTGTCTTGTACAGTTTTGTCTGACCGTCTGGGCCGCCGAAAGACCATCTTCCTGGGTGCGATCCTGACCGTCATCGGTCAGGTTTTACAGACCTCCGCGTATACCTTGATCCAATTCACCGTCGGTCGTATAATCCTAGGCATGGGAGTCGGCCAATTGAGTGTGGCAGTCCCTGTTTGGCAATCAGAGTGTTCTTCTGCGAAGAACAGAGGCCAGCATGTCGTAGCTGACGGCATCTTTATGTGTCTCGGCTACTCCCTTTGTAACTGGATTGACTTTGGATTCAGCGAGCTTCCCGGTACAAACACCGGTCAGTGGAGGGGACCGCTTGCTGTCTCTTTCTTCCCATCATTGGTGATTCTGGCATCTATTTTCTTTTTGCCTGAATCGCCCCGTTGGTTGGTTCGCGTCAATCGCACTGAAGAGGCTACCATCAATCTAGCTACGCTTAAAGGTACCCAGCCAGATGACACAGTAATTCAAACTGAGATTTCTGGCATTGAGATATCATTCGAAGTTACATCTCAGTCAAAGGGTGTTCTTCGGGAGATCTTCTCAAAGAATGACGATGAACGTCTTCTTTATCGCTTCTGTCTCTGCATCGTACTGCAATTTTTCCAGCAGATGTGCGGCGGAAATTTGATCTCAGTCTATGCGTCGACAATCTTCGAGGAGAATTTGAATTTAGGCTCGAAGTTATCGAAAATTCTGGCAGCTTGCGCCTTGACCTGGAAGTTCTTATGCTGCTTTATCGCTTTCTTCACAATCGACCGTCTAGGTCGTCGTGCCGTGTTCATGATCAGCGGAGCCGGAATGGCAGTTTGCATGGCCGCAATGGCCGTGACGACGAGCTTCGGCACAGACAACAAACATGCGTCTATTGCATCAGCATTTTTTATTTTTCTCTTCAATCTCTTCTACCCTATTGGCTTTCTTGGTGGCAATTTCTTGTACTGTACCGAAGTAGCACCGGTCCGCCTGCGAGTTGCAATGGCAGCTATTTCAACAGCTAACCACTGGCTGTGGAATTTCGTCGTGGTCATGGTGACTCCAGTTGCACTCGACACAATTGGATACCGGTACTATATCATGTACGCAATTCTGTCGGCTTGCATTCCTATTTTAGTGTACTTTTTCTATCCTGAGACGATGAACCGCAATCTTGAGATGTTGAACCATGTCTTCCGGGATGCATCGTCGCCCTGGCAGATTGTCTCTATGGCGCGTCATCTGCCTCAAGGTGAGGTCACACCCGCCGAACTTATTGCTAGGAACAAGGAGAAGGGTGATACGTGCTCAGTTGAGATGAAGGAGAATGTTTAAGCATTTGGTCTTTATATAGACTGTTGCTGAATTAGACAGTAAATATATATATTTGGTGTCCGATTGAACTTTCGAGACCCCACAACTAAGAGCTCGGGACTGAATGAAAAAAAAAGTATATTTTTACCTACTGCCTGAACCATAAAATTCCTATTCTTGGATCTTGAGCTATGGAGCCGGAGAAAGTTGCTCCCAAATGACGAAATATTCTAATTCCGAAGCTATACTTCCAAGGTTGCTCCAAGGTTTGACATTTTGAATCAACTTTGCTTGATCTCACTCTCCCGCGTTGAAAAGAAGGAAAGATAAATAGCCTGGTAAAAATTGACGTCTAACCTAGTGATGGCCTCTAGACCACCGGCGGATGGATGCGACAGATGCTATATAATCACCAATCTTCGGACTTATGAGCGTTCCGGTGTGATCATAGAGCCTCGAGGGAGGTCTATACTCGTGTTGTGTTTATAATGTTGGGGGGGGGGTGCTGCTTCCTGTTTTGTTACTAGATCTGGCCATGTTTACATGACTCTCGATGGATTCTTCTTTCTGTGATGTGGGCATTGGTAAGTCAATTCTGATCACTTTCATGTGTTCCATCTGCTCTAATCGTGCTCTTCATTCACCTCACGATACCAACAACGTTATATTTGTGCCAGTGGGTTTATAGTAGCAAAAATCTCTCTGCTTTGCTTTCAGTTCAGCCGTATAATTATCGCATAGAGATAAAAGCCTGTTCATTTGACCGCGAAATACCGGGATGTTGAAGATTTTGAGAGCCAAATCAAGGTATTTGTTGGTCATAGTTCGGCGAAATCGGAAAAAAACCAGCCCCATATCGGAATGCCGATGCGGAAGAAGAGAACGCCGGCGTTACCCACGAATCACAAATCAACAATCTCTCAGCAAGTATATCCACAGCTACCGCAATACTATTCTTATTGGAAAGCGGGAACAGACGTTAATAAATTGGCTCCATTTATTTTCGCCGCGGCAGTCAGCGCCAAACATAGTACGCACTAATTGATTCCTCCGTCTATCGGTACTTTACCCCAGAGTCGACCACCACACGGCACACGCCGTGAAGGCCTATGCGTCGCGGACTTGGCCTCCTCCGCTACTGTCGGGTCATGAGTGCGGGATTTTCGGCGCGAAACATTGCGTCAATTGGCTGTCCCCTGGCTCCATGGGTCCGGTTATCCGATTGACGGCAGAGTCGCCGGGTAGTTTGATTTGTTCTAGATGCCTTCTTTGTTCTGAGTTTCAAGAAATCACTCTCTATGATGCTTCCGGACTTGTTAGAAGCCGACACATTATCCGTGAGGCAGCGGGTGACTTCGGGTTTGTCGGCGTTGAGATTGGAGACACGGCAACGTGAGCCTTTTGTGGATTCGTTGGATCTATACTTATAGATATTGGTTCTCGTTAGATATGTTCTGTTTAGGGATTGCTTAAACCTCATTATTTGAACAAATACATACCATCTTGGTTCTAATATTCTCTATCTATAACCACAAACCTACAATGGCCCCTTCCATTGACGAGATTGCTCATGGCCAGGTGGAGGCCACCTCGTCATGCAAAGTTGGAATCAATGGCTTCGGTCGTATCGGTAATTGAATCTGCTTCCAATACTCCCAAGCAACAGCCATCGCTAATCCAAGCATAGGCCGCAACGTCCTCCGCGCAGCCCTAGTCCGATCTGACATTCAAGTCGTCGCCATCAACCACACCTGCATCTCAGTCGAAGACCTCATCTACCTCATCCGCTATGATTCATCAATGGGTGACCTCGACGACCGAACCCCCATTCACGTCCTTTCTGACACACTGATCACCATCAACGGCAAACAAATAGCCCTAACCTCCGAGCGCGACCTGAAGAAGCTCAACTGGTCCGCTTTGGGAGTAGACTATGTCCTCGAATGCACGGGAAAATTCACTAAGCGAGAGCTCGCCCTCGACCACGTCACCTACGGCCAGGCAAAGCGTGTTCTCATCTCCGCTCCTAGCTCGGACTCGCCTACCTTTGTGTACGGCGTCAACTCAGACGATTATACACCCACAGAAGACTGCCGCGTCGTCTCGAACGCAAGCTGCACTACTAACTGCGTGACGCCTGTTCTGAAGGTGCTTCAAGGTTCATTTGGTGTTACACAGGGATTCCTGACAACCATTCATGCGGCTACCAGATCGCAGCAGGTTTTGGATGGATATAGTAAGAAGAATAAGCGGCTGGGTAAGTGTTTTCCTCGTTGTATTCAAACACACATCTAACAACAACACAACAGGACGCGGTGTCTTCAACAACATCATCCCTACCACCACCGGCGCCGCAAAGGCCGTCGCCGCCGTTCTGCCCGAACTAAAGGGCAAGGTCACTGGTGTCTCGATTCGAGTGCCTACGTAAGTTACAACAAGACCGTCAATATCACCTCACTCTAACATTGCCACAGCCCCAACGTCTCAATGATC
Source organism: Penicillium soppii (assembly GCF_028829465.1). Taxonomy (NCBI): domain Eukaryota; kingdom Fungi; phylum Ascomycota; class Eurotiomycetes; order Eurotiales; family Aspergillaceae; genus Penicillium; species Penicillium soppii. The sequence continues at coordinate 3,859,620 of NW_026643235.1, read as the reverse complement.
GACCTCACAATCTGCACCGAGAAGCCGACCTCGCTGGCCGAAGTCATCGCTGCCTTCCGACGATCTTCCAAGCTCGACATGGCCGGTGTCCTCAAAGTTGCCGATGAGGAGCTTGTGAGCAGTGACTATAATGGTAGTCCCTACAGCGCCATTATCGATGCTCCGTCGTGTATGGAGCTGAACCCTCAGGTAGGATGCTTTGTTCTGTTATCTGGACAGTGCGGTTGCTGATACTTTGCAGTTCTTCAAAATCATGGCTTGGTACGATAACGAATGGGGATACTCTAACAGATTGCTGGACTTGACGACTCATGTGCATGCCCAGGAGGCTATTTGAGGTTTTTTTTCTGTGCATGGGGCTTGGTGTTTTTGCTGCGATCTATAGATCTTAGATAATTTTCAAACAAACAATTTACGGTAACCGGATCAAAGCAATGAATTGGCATAGTCTAAAAAAGACGAGACGATACCTAGGTAAGAAGCAGACTAATTGAGGAGTAATCAGACAAGATGATAGGTAAAACTAAGAATGAAACTACAAATAATATGAGTGAAGGAGAGAAGACGAAGGTAAATGTACATATCAACGCAAGCATTTCCAGGCCACAGAGTATTAGCTCAAATTGCTCAACAGGAATGTAGAGCCGGTTCTCAGTCATTGCTAAATTCCAAAGTTTGGAATTCAACCAAGTTCCAATTGATTGGAGGAATTCTTCTTTGTTAGATTTGCTTGGGCCAGGCGGCACATACTTTACAGCAGACCAGTCTATTATGCCCTAATATCGTTGTAGCAGAATAGGTACTAAGTTGTAGACCTTTTAGACACGATGTACGATAAAGCTTTCACATTTTTAAACTCCATAAGCGAAAAACAGGTCATTACCATGCAAACAAATCTATTTTTTGACACAACAAATGATCCACGGGTATCAGTGTCCACCTAGTTTTCATCCATCGACTCCCAACCATCACCGCCACGAGGAGCGCCCTCCTCCTCGCCCTCACCCTCACCCTCATCATCCGAAGAGTCGTCATCATCAACAGTGATACCAACAGTGCGCTCCTGGACCTCACTAGCAAAGTCCGGAATGCGCGAGACGAAAGCCCGACGCACACCAGCATTCGTGGAAGCATCCCAGATCTGGACATTGCCCTTGCTACCAGCAACGGCGAGACGGAATCCGACCTCCTGGTCCGGCGCGAACTGAGTAGAGAAGACCTTGCCGACCTCCAACTTGCGGGTAACAACCAGGCTGGGCTTGTCGTCTTCGACGTTCCACAGCTTCACCGTCTTGTCTGTTGATCCGGTCACCAGGAAGCCGGGGATGGTGCGGTTGATGTCGAAGGAGGAAACGGAAGAGTCGTGCGCTTGGAGAGACCAGACGGGCTTGGACGCCGCAGGGGTGGTGGGCACGTTGCGCATGTCGAAGCGGTAGACCATACCGGCGTCAGTGGTGACGTAGAAGAAGTTGGGGTCGTGGGGGTCCCAGCGGACGGCCTCGACATCGGCATCAACGCCCCAGCGGGCTTGGGCATCTGGGGCGCGCATGTCCGCCGCTACCACTGTGCGGTCGTAGCTGCCGCTCAGGAGAATAGTGGACTCTGTGGGGTGCCAGTCTAGTGAGCAGACCTTGTCCTTGTGGTTGGAGTAGGACTTGGCGCAGGTGGCGGTGTTGAGGTCCCAGAGCTTGACGGTCTTGTCCGCGGAGCCGGAGGCGAGCAGATTGCGGTGCTGGCGGTTGGCGGCCAGCGCCAGGACTGCGTCGATGTGGTACTCGTCGTTGGCCTTGACCTTCTTCTTTTGCTTCTTCTTTGTCTTCTCGTCTTGGCCTCCCTGGCCGAGGATGGCATCGGGGTACATGGAGTCCACGACGTCGAGGTCCCAGATCTCGATATCGGGCTCCATAGTTCCGACGGCGACGAAGTTACCTGGGGTCCGACCTTCTGTGTTCTTGCCAACGGGGATATCGAGCCACTCTGTGCACAGCGGGATGCCGGGCAACATAATGTCGTGGTGCACGTAAAGGTTGTCCGCCTTGTCTTCGTAGACGTAGACCTCGAGATGCGCAACTTCATCCTCAACCTTTCCAGCGAGGAGGAGATTATCTTCGGGCATAATTTGAAGTTCCTCACGCTCGTCATCATCATCCTCGTCGTTCATGGTGAGGTAGGGATCCGCCTCGTTGGGCTGGTGGTAGGCCAGCGATTGGACATTGCCGAACATAGTGACCTTCTCGCCCTCTTCATCGACCTCCTCGTTATCGTAGTTATCCATGTCGAATTCCTTCAGGACATCATCGTCGCTGCACTGCAATTAGCACTAGTCGAATCATTCTACGCTCATGACTGCTCACCTTGCTGCATCTGTGCCATTCTTGACAGGCTTCTCTTCGCTGTCATCCTCCATAACATCATCATTCTCCTCTTCCTCATCCGCCTTTCCATCCTGAGCAGCACTCATATCCTCCTTGGCATCCTCAAGTTGCATGCGCGCAAGCTTAGATATGCGGCCCATCTCAGCCTCGTCGATGACATATTTGGTAGGGAACTGGGCAGCGACACCGCGCTTAACCCATGATGTAGTCGTAATCATAGAAGACATGTTGAACGTGTTGAGATAAAACCAAACACTTGCTCAACTTTTTTTTATCGGCGATTATTTTTTATCGGTGGGCGGGGCTTTTTTCCCGGCAGAACGAGGCCGATCCACCGCCCGGGCATTTTGCGGACAATGTCAGAACGCATCACTTCAATCATACGATTGAGCTTCGAGAGTTGTGTTTCGAGTTGTACTGTGTTTGATCCAGCTTTTACATTACCACCGCCATCATGCATTCCCACCTTCACACCCCCTACAACGTCAGTACGTCAGCCTTGCAAGCCGGAAGATCTCGCCAGCCAATAAATACTAATTGATGAACCAGACTGTGAAGAGATCATGACTGCTCTCGACGAATGCCACGCCAAAGGGTTCATGCACAAGGTCATCGGAAGCTGCAACGATATCAAGCGCGATGTGAACAAATGTCTCTCGGCGGAGCGGTACGACCGCGCAAAGCGAAACCGGGACGAAGCGCGCAGCAACCGGAGGCGTGTTGAGGAACTCTGGGCTAAGGAGCGCGAGCTTGATCAAGGGCCTTCAAAGGCTGCTGCAAATCCTGCCGCTGCAAGCACAGGTGCTGCGAAGCAATAGTTACCTGTGGTACTTATATGCTATCATGCCTGGGTCTGGAGTTCCGGATTGTTTTTTTTCCCACTCGCTGTGTCATGACGGGCCTCGAAACTTGATATGGGTCGTTGCTGCTTGGAAATTGCAGCAGTCGTTTGCATTTCTGGTCCCCTGGGACATTCAGTCTCATGTGGCTATTGTGAAGGTAGCAGCAGGTCCGTCGTTTAGCGTCTTTTTCTCTCCTCTCAAAGCATTCGGGGAGGAACCCTGTAACATAAAATATATTTGTATCTGTATATTTAACTAAAGAACCACCATTTCTCTCTATTTGTCTTACAATTTCGGTGTAACCTACAGTCTACTGAGATTTCGGATCGTGATTGAATCTTGAATGTACATTGTAATTCTGCACACCAGCTAAACTTTTAGATATAACCCATCCAATATAAACGCCGCCCTCAATGAAAAGTTGAATGCATGCAATGATAACCAGCATCAGTCGCCAGGCCGTATTATAATCAAGCGTCAACCTGCATAGGCTCTGACTCCTCGACGCCATTGAAATCATCAGGAATGCCCTTATTGTGGCGGCGCTTACGCTTAGGCTTAGCCGGGGCATCTTCACCGGCATCTGCAACCTCAACCTTTTTGGCCTTCTTGGGAGCCGGCGCATCAGGGCGCTTCTTGGCCTTCTTCACGCTGAGCGGATTAGGGCCCTTGACCTTCGGTCCGCGCTTCTTCTTCGGTTCCTCGGTCTCAGAGGCATCATCGCCCTCCTCGCCGTCTCTCTTGCGCTTGCCGAGCGCAGGGTCGAGGTCCAGGCCGGCGCGGAACTTGCCGCGCTCGTGGCCGTCTCGGACCATCTCGGAGGCGCTGCTCAGCGGCTCGAGGACCATTACTGAGCGCTTGACGTAGATGATGGGTACACCGGGAATGGAGCGGGCGGACGAACGCAAGAGCTTCGACCGGTTCATGGCTTCTTCTTCCTTCTTGTCTTCCTCAGTCTTCCACCTCCGCTTTGGTTCATTGGGGTTTGTCTTTCGCAGAAGGGGCTCCGCAGTGGCAAGGATGTAGTGCTCCTTATTCTTCTTTGTCTCTGTGCCGGGTGAAAGAAGCGAAAGTAGGCACTCGATCTCGTCAATTGGGGTGGAGTCTGCGTTGTGCGAGCAATGGCGCAGAGGAAGTTCTGTAGGTGGAGGAAGGAAGAGGGGACGGTATGGCTTTTCAGTTTTCGGGTTGATGGGTTGCGCGGCCATGATGGCAGCGAGAGAGCATTTTGTCAATACTGCGGGATGATTAGTATATGTCGTGCCGGATCGGAATTTTGTTGGACTCACGAGGCTTGACTTTGCCTTGGACGGTTCGTTCAAGAGCAGGAATCAACTCCATTTTGAATTGGTCAGTGGCGCGAAGGAAGTTCGAGTCGACTGTTCAAGCGCATTAGCATGGTGCATTTAAGCAAATCGTTGGAGACATACCCAAGACCTGGTAGGACTCTCGGAAACCGAAAGTAAGCTCATACTGGTGCATAAGCTTGCGGTACTTCTTTGAACGTTTGGCCCTCATTGTGAATGGTTGGGGTCAAGAAATCGAGGATTTGATGCAACTAAAAGTATGAGCTTCGATCTCAACCGAAACTTTTTTCATTCTGCCGGGCGGCAACACGGGCGGTGACATGGTCTGTGCTGAGGATGTACCCAGTACTGTGATCAAGTGGGGCAAATGCCTATAGTTTAGGTACTACAATCCATCTACGCAATCGACCTAGTAAGATTTGAATGTATATGGCTACACTGGATAATGGGAACTAGTATCACTAAAAAGCTTGTTTGGTATTCCATAGCATGAGATAATATTAGGGTATATGAGTGTGAGACAAAACAATTATCTCTTGTCCAGCTAAAAGTGCCTGATGGAAAGATATCATGTTTTCAGAGACGAAAGCGAGTGATTCTGCGTGGAAATGGTTCTGGCAACAGGTCACCGTAGTGCACTTGCTTTCGTCATTCTGATGACAGACCACGCGGGAGCTGGCGTATCATGGCACTTGTGCAAGCGGTGATGCGCAAGCATATGGCAGTGAAACGAATAGGCATGGCACAATTATGCTGGCTACTTGGTTTAACAACTTGGCCAATGTAAACGCCAGACAAGTTTCGCGATGCGGTGCGATTGAACATTATGGCCTGGTGCAATCCATTCTCCGCGGTAGCAAGGTGCTGATCGATGTATCGAGGCCCTACTGTCTGCAATCGAAGCCATGTAGGATGTAATGCTCGAGGACTTCGAGGTTCGATGTCTGTGGAATCTTGCACATGTGTAACGGCTGATTCCAGAGTCGGTAAAAGAAAGCCCGATCAATTCCAATATCCACACTTCACCCAGCGCGTTTCTTGCAAGATGCAACCACGACAGAGATGTCATCCATTTTGCCTCCTTCAATAGCCAGACCTTCATCAATAGCTTTCTCCATGAAGGGGCTTTCCGCGAAAGGATCCTGGGCGATTGCCAAAGCAGCATTCAACAGCTCCCGGGCAACAAAGACGTTGCGCTCCTCGGCCATCCTCGAATCCGGTAAATCCTCATGTGAAACACGTCCTTCCTCCCATTTATTGATGCTATCCAACACAGTTCTCAGAACCTCATGTTCCCAGAGGTTATCCATGACGCCGTCCGACAGCGCCAGGATAATATCATCTTCCTGCAGTGCGATCTTGGACAGCACTGCGTCCTTGCGCGGTGTGTCGATGCTGTTTGTTCCCAGCTGCATAGGGCAATCGAACCAGTGCCACTGCTCAGCAGTGCGGAAGATGACTTTCTCCTCTGCTGGCCGAATCACCAGAATCTTGCAATCGCCCAGATTCGTGACGTATAGCAATGGTTTCTGCGCACCGCCCTGTTCCTTGGTATAGTGTAGTATAGCAGTGGCCGAGGTCGTCGTTCCTAGCCACTCGGTCGGGGACGTAGTTGCGCGCAGCGTCTCCTCGTATGCAGACTGCAAATATCCGACCGGGTCGAGGGTAGTGGGGCCGTTGTCAGCATGGCGTTCGACCTCGAGGGCCCAAAAGTGTAGCAGGAGTCTGGACCAGAGTCTGATCGGCAAGAGTCAGTGATCGTTCGAATTTAGGTAATGGATTGGAACTCACGCAGCATGGCCACGGGGTTTGGTAGCCCAGGCGCCTACGCCATCGTCGACGCCGATAAAGTTCTCCGCGACAATAATGGCGTCGTCGCCGTTGTTCAAGCCACGGACTAGCTCGCCTTTGACGGATAATCTCTTATCCTGGCTTAGGCCGTGTGTCGTCAAGGGATCGGAGAAAGACGTCGACGGTGGAGAGAGGAAAGGTGGGGGAAATGGTCGCGAGGGCCTTTTGGCACATAGAGCGTAGCCAGTCTCGAGTCGGAAGGGTGATTTGGGGAGGTTCAGAGACTGGTCGGGGACCGGGGTGGTGATGCCGTAGGAGGGCCACACTGCCGCGTGATATGGCCGTGCCGTGCTCGGATGTCGGAGGTGGGCACTCTGGACCAGGGTCTGGTTTATGCTTATGTTCGCGATCCACTTGCTAATGGATGTCCATGATGATGATAAATGTGACACGGCCGCTGCCTTGGTCACCATCCCTAACTTGGCTTTCGGTGCACCAAGATGGGCTATAGGAGTTGGCTAAGACATGAGATGATGAAAAGGAGGGAAAAGTAATGAAAATCTAAATAGATCGGGCTTGAGCGCAGGGAGAAAACCCTGACACTTAACCCGGTGAGGGCCGAAGGAGTATCTCAAAATATCACTGGCCTGTCTCGCCGACTGTTCCTTGCACTACAGAGTACGTCTGAGAATACGAAAATGCACGACTTTCCATCTGACATTCTTTAACTATTCCCTTTTTATTCTATTGCTCATTATTGTCTATAGAACAAACTAGTAATTTTTCTATTTGCTTTTTTATCCTAGTTAATGCGCGTATTACAATTACTTTTTTTAGCCAATTTACCAAGGTACCAAGTTTATCGTCTTTTTAAATGGAGAGAACATGTACATGCAGGTACATATCTCTACAGTACTAAACTTATACTGGTTCACATTATAAACACATTTGCTATAGTGTATAAGGTGCAGTATATAAACCGCATACGGTAATCCACTTCTAACGGTGCTACTATTACAACGCTAATGTACAATAGCGAAAGAGAACCAGCGCCAAGAACCACCTCCGTTAGTTTAGATCTAAAATAACTACACTTATTATAGTTGAAATTATTAAAGGACGTTGTATAAACAATATGGTAAAATGCGTATAGTCTAAGTTTCCAATGGCGCCACTATTTTGAATTCTACATGTTTGTATCAATTAGACAATTAGTTACTCGGGGGCAACCGAATAATGAAAAAGATTTTCTGCTTGAAATTGACCGTAACATTGTGCTTATTGTGCTTTTTATGCTTTGGTTGTCTCTCATCAGTATATATTCATCGCTGTCATACCAATGCATACGAGTCCTATAATAACATTGGCTTGCATTTTCTCATCGATGTCCATGATAAATCAGGAAACGATCAATAATAGATAGGGAATTGGCCGAGGAACTTTCGAATATGTTAGCGCGTGTCACCTGCTCTCTACTAGCTATACATACCTGCATGGGATCATTGAACCGGAGTCCGACATCCAAAGAGCTGATCCTCTCTATCTCGCCCTCCTCCAGATCGAAGGCAGTGGATGTCAAATTTAAGCCCATCCGTTCGATGTTGGTGCTTCTCGGAATGACCACGATGCCGCGTTGGGTCGCCCACCGGAGAAGCACCTGAGATGGTGATTGGTGCACTCGTTCGGCAATCGAAACAACAACCGGATGTTCCAGAAGCGACAAAAACTTTCCAGATTCGGTGTTTTCAGCCTGAGGGTATGACAGGCCTCCAAAGGAAGAAAAGGCCATGACTACCATGCCGTTCTCCTGCGCAAATTTTACCAGGTGCTTCTGGGCTAGGTAAGGATGGTGCTCAATTTGCAAAGCTGCGGGCTGAATCCGTGCATAGCGTAGAAGATCCATTAACAAGGAGCCCGAGAAATTGGATACTCCAATGCTTTTGACGGAACCCTGATCCACCAACTTTTCCATTGCCTGCCAGGTCTCCTGGATGCTAGCCGTGCCGGGCTCCACGCGATTGTCCTCATAGAACCATCCAGGAGGATAACGGGTAGCTGGCTCGACATATTTCAAGGCAATGGGGAAATGCATCAAATATAGATCGAAATAGTCCACCTGCCAGTCCGCCAGTTGCTTTGAGACTATTTCTTCCACTCGGTGTGCTTCATGATAGGTATTCCAAAGTTTTGAAACAATGAACAGATCCTCTCGTTTCACTAATCCATCTTTGATTGCACGGGTGATGCCGTCACCGGCTCCGGCTTCATTCCCGTAGTCTGTTTTCACCTGTCAGCAAAGCGTACGAGGGCCATTATGGAATAGATTACAATACCGCAAGCACCATCGAAAAGCCTATATCCAGCTTTGATGGCATTATAGACAGCGTCGGCGCAGGAGTCATTGTCGATTCTCCATAGGCCAAATCCAACAAGAGGCAGCTTTTTCCCACCGCGACCAATCAAAATAGATTTCATTTTAGCTGCACAAATGTAGTTCAGCTTCTGCAAACTATTATTGAATTCAATTTCAATTCGTGCAAGGACAAAATTCGTAACGAACCTTGTACAAAGAGCAAGTGCTACTCTTATAAAGTAGGTATAGATTAGAAATGAAGACAACCAGTGGAGATCATACCTTTCCGAATGTGGTGCCCGCGCATTCAAAATTTTGCGTTTGATCCTAATTTCGCTTGGACCTTCTGCGAATTATCATGATGTCACTTTGCGGTGGTCTGCACAATATAATCATCCGATCTCCATCACTTCATATTCTTCATAGCAATTGCCTACATGCTTAGATCGATTGATCAAATCTTATAATTAGTTGATGTTTATTTCCAAGTATCAGTTGAGTGATTGTTGACTTGCTACCTGAGTATTGATGGATTTTGAACGGATACAGTAGCAGAAATTCCTTTTTCGCATTCACTATAAAAGCACCACCTGCTGGCAAGAAGCGCCTTTGCATACTTTGGCACCTGCCACTATTGATCCAAGCTTTCGTTTTCTTCACATCTGCTTAATTGGTGGATGATTCCAAATTCTATACTTTATCCGGGGAAGAGAGACCTAGAACAGCTGGGGATCGCGACTGCTATGAGGGGTCTTCCAATATCCTCTAGGCAACAAGCTTCCGCCCATGGGGAAGGTTGTTCCCGAGTTCGGCAAACCGGCCTCATTCAGTTGCACTTTGTTAGCTGATGGGGCAGGATCCACAACTGCAAAAGCGATGCCCCCAGTAAAAGTCAGCGCTTTTCCGAATCAAATACATGCTCAAATGCGGCAGCCTTTACGTTATAGTATAAGTGTTTGGTTTCTAATATAGAGGAGAAGCAGCTCCTTATGTTCCTATGTCAACGTGCAAAGACATGATCAGTTTTGCCGTTTCATAAAGCTAAGCATTTAAGCGCACAAATAAAAGGTTACGATGTGGCATAGTGCTCAAAATCTCGGGTCTGTCCCTTCTGTCCTTGGTGCAGACACATCCATATCGTTTCAACCTTGATCATGGCTATCCCTATATCCTTCCGTAATAGGCATGTTTCTGGGCTTTATTTCGTCAGAATTGCTTGGTTTCCTTTTTTCTTTCTCTTATTTACAACGTACTTGTTCTTTAATCAAGACGTTGGGTCAGCAGATATGAGATTCAAGGGTTTGTACGAGGCATCCGAGAAGATATAGGGCAAAAAATCATTGTCATTAAGAAAGCCGTCGCTGCTAAATCACAGGAATGATTGGCGTGGGATCAGTCTCCGAATCTATCTGCATTTGCCCAATGGCATTTGGCAACTAAGCTTGCAGTCAATGCAGTTTGAATTGAGGGCGTAGAATCCGATAATCTCCATTTTTCGTTAAAAGAACCTATCCGTGGTTCCCGGTCTTCATATGAACTCCATTTAAAATATCACATGACTCCCGTGAAGCCTTTCTTTACCTTTTTGTGCTGATTTCTTGTCCGGATTTGACTGGTTTTGAGTTCTGTTTGTGCTGGGGCCATGCTTTGAAACCCATCCTCTGAGAGTGCAGCTCATTGTCTTCTCTGGGCAACGCTTCTGGGGGTACCAGTCTTGCAAGGACTATTCTTCGGAGTACCGTTCTGCGAAATGCTCTTCTTTGGGGTACTTCTCTCAAGAGTTTTCTGTGGAGTTCGCTGCGGAGTTTTCTGCGGGGCATTGTATTCAGAAATACTCATTTTCAGTGAACTCTTCTGGGAAGTAGATCTGTTCGGAGTACTATATTCAGAGCGACCCATATTAGGGATACTATTCTCAGAGAAATATCTCTTTGGAGGACTGTTCTCATAAAGGCTCTTCTTCGGGGCACTCTTCTCGGAATCGCTCCTCTTGGGGACGATCTTGTCGCGCTCAATACTGATCAAATGGGCCATCGACTCGAAAGCCCGCTGAAGCTCTTGCGCAATGAAACGCTGAGTGACACCGCGCTTCAGAGAAGCCAAACCATGGAAATACATACGAGTCAAGGTGCCAGCAGTAGTAACAAAGTCGGTATCCGGCATTCTGTAATGAATACCATCCTTGACTATCATAATGCGCACATGTCGTTCCGCACAAGGACAGCTATGCAGCACGTCGCCGGTGCAATCCTTGGAGCAACGGCAGACACTTTGGCACACGCACTTGCGTTGCTTGGCAAGATAGAAGATTCGAGATTTGGGGTCCTTCTGGCGCTCTTCTCCAATGCTCGTACCCTCCAGCTTGGCAAGGCTCGCCATTCGGTGATCTTTGATGGTTTCAGCTGCATGAATATCGTACCCTATCTGTGAAGGATCGATGAAAGGGAGCTGGTCGAAGGGGATGTCGTCGGGAATCACCCTCACGGGAGCCACGGTGAGATACTTCTCAGACCACATTACCAGAAGCTTCTCTGGGAGGATGTTGAAAAATGGAATGAGTTCCTGCCATTTGGTGTAGTAGGATCCATTTCGCTTGGTGGCAATGCTTGCAGCATGAAGGCGATAACCGAGAGGGTCATGAATCGGATAGTCCGCGTCTTTCGTTTTATCCAGGGCTTCGGTGATGTACGAGTTCTGGAATTTCTGTAGAATATCCTTCCGAAGAATTGCACAGATGCACGGTGAGTCCAGCACGTCTTTGAATGTGAGAACAATACGATAGAGGTGATCGGGCTCGGGGAGGAGGAATGGACGATGAGTTCGAAGGGAGCGAAGGTCGATTCGAAAGGTACCGCAAAGTTCTATGTTGGCCAACTCGATCACAACCCGCGCGTAGATAGCATAGAAGAGGTTTTCCACTATCTCAACCAGTGTGCGCATATTCTGGCTCCTCACGTACTCTTCGCTGCACTCGATCCAGTATGACAACCCGGTCCTGGATCTATCGAGCTAAGTTTGAAACTATGTCAGTAACTGCAACCAAATAGTTAGCAAGACAAAAGTAGAACATACCTCCACGCCGTAACTCATCAGGATAGTCTGCATGATCTTGGCCATGGTATACAGCTTGCTGAATATACCCATAATCACACCAAGATGGATGGATTCATCGACAGGGGTCAAATTTTCCGGAAGTTTGATCGGAGGGGAGGTGGAAGATGGAGGTAACTTCGGGCCCACGATCCAGTCCTCACTACTGACAGTGTAGAGACGGAGGCGGCGTCTACTAGATGCCAACTATCAGAAACACGTCAATAGAGCTCAAAGTCGCGAAAATCAAACAAAGCAGACAAACAGTTGCACTAGCACTTACCAGGTGATCATCGGGGGAACCTTCAGGCATGGTGAACGATGACTGCGTGTTGGGGTCCGAAAAGGGTGTAATTGGCGTCTTTGGGTCAGATTTAAAAGTAGGAGAAGCGCTACCATTCGACGAACCAATCAAGGTCTTGATTGAGACTTTGCTCGAGGTGGCAGAGGGGTGAGTTAAGATGGTGGAGAGCTTGAAAGAATGGTTTCCTTCCTGGAGAGCGCTAGACTCTGCTTCCTTTACAATCGCCTGACAATAGTTTTGAAGGCCTTCCTTCAAGGCATCAATCTCGGTCTTCCAGTCAAAGTCTTCTCCAGCTTTGATACGCTCCACAACATCATCCATCATCGCCCTGGTGGCCTGGGCATGGGCATCGATACATAGCTTCCCGAACTCGAGGAACTTGTCACCTTCACTCTCTGACAACAATACAAGAGCATCAAGACGAGCTCGCGAGATGGTTGAGGCCATCGCCACAAGATCAAAGTTTGAGTCCATCACAAGTTTCGAGAAGAGTGTTGCAGAAAAACTCTCCTCCGAGTAAACGCTCGAGGTATTAGACTCTGGGAAACGAAACAGCGGGTATAATACCTCAGTTTCCTCTTTCGGAGCGGCAGCTGGCTCGCTCCTGCTCGGTTTCTTGAGCAATACCCGAAGGCCCGTCACCTTTGGGCTCATCTTTGCGGTGACATTCAGATGAAAAGAGAAATTCAGCACAGGGCTTTTACTTCTTTGCTCTGAATGTTCTATATAATAATCCTCTTTGGGCTGTGTACCGAACTATAGGTATGCGGCTCAACCAAGCTGGCCAATCAGATAATGACTTAGATTGTGTAACTATGATGTTGATCCTATATATAGCTGAAGTATTTAGTTGATATATCAGCCTAGATATGTAGCTTGGATTGGGTCATTATATTTAACGTGCATATCAGTAACACATCCCCTAAATACCAAGGAATCTAGGGTAGATACATACATCACCTACAACCCGTAATAAGCGCCGTATCAGACTCCGTATTGAATATTAATCGTGAGTATAAGTATGAGTTGTGAGTATGAGTCGCACGGGTTTTGCCTTATGATTGGCCGGCTGAAACGCATATGTGCGTCTCTAGAAGATACTGATTGGCTGAATCGGAAATCTGCAGCGTAACAAAGAACACAGAGCAAAGAAAAGCATTCCCAGCGGCGCGGGACGCGGCTGGAAGAGCTTCTGATTGGCTAGGCCAAAGTATGAGTTGCGGCCTCATTGTAGATTCTACAATATGTACATAAAAATGAACTTTAACGTCGCATACTCTGATATACATTTTCACAGTTCTTGTTCTTCAATACTGTAAAATAACTGAGATGCTGTCTGAAATCCTCCTATACTCATATACCTATAAGCACCGCTAATTGTAATGGGTATCTGGGTATGGCTCTCTCAGGAACAATGATGTGAGGCCCAAGTACTGAAGGCTACATGTACATGTAGGGAATGACAAAGGCCAAAACTCGCATTAATGTTACACACGAACAGTCTACCACCTAGGTAGGAAGCATGCATCTGGGCATCGGAAAGCACTGCAAAAAATATCAAATTGGCTCATGGAAAAGCAATTCTTGGGAACAATATGGACAAAGAAAAACAAATGTCTAACCCTGCACTCGGAACGTACGACCACTAGCGGTCTTGCGCTCACGCTCCTCATTCTCGGGCCGGGCTCGGTTAAGCACTTTCGCAGGTCAGCATTTAAGAGGTTTATCTGTTTGAGAACGGTATACACACCTTGAAGGAAATCTGCTGTCCTCTTTCTCATTCGAGTGTGAATATAGGCCTGCAGCGGATTTTGAATTAGCACACCCCCAAAGCACGAAGTGCCTAGGAAAAGAACTTACCTTAGAGGCTTTAATATGGTAGTGGAAGTAGTCACGGAAGGTCTGGATGTGGGAAATGTTGTCATAGCGACGCTGGGGGGTCAAATGCCGTGGGAACAGAACTGCATGTCGAGTCAATACTTAGAACAGGACAAACAGAGCAGATTGCATTCATACCGAAAGTGACATAGCTGACATCTCCTTCCTTAGTGCTCAAACCAGGCACACCTGCCAGCTCAAGAGGAGCATCATTGCGGAAAAGGACCTGGGGAGCATTCTGTAGTGTCTGGACACGGCGGCGGGCGTCGACAAATTCCTAGAGGAGGTTATTTAGCGCAGCGCCGGAAAAAAAAAGACGAGAAACATGTAGGCGATAACGAACCTGCAAGAACACCTTTCCGAAGATCCGGTCAGTCTCCTCCCGGAACACGGTGCTGAAGATGACAGTAACGCGATCCCAGTTGGCCTTGATGTAAATTGCCTCCTCCTCACGGTAATGGATCGCCATGACTTGACCACCCTCCTTGATGCCTTGAGGAGCAGACTCTGATGTGTATTGAGAGGCCTCCTCGGCGAGTTTGTTGAATTCATCGAACGCTCGCTCGAATGGAGCGGCCATTGCGTTCCGCTTCAGGAGGGCAAGCTTCATAATCAAATCATTACGGGCCTCCTGCTCAGCAGGCAGGTTCTCGAGGTCGATTTGTACTGAGAAATCATAGCCAGGCTCGGGGGACACGATATAGGGACCATATTCTCTCTCCAACACCTCCTGGGCGCCGTACTGAACCAGCTCCTTAAAGCATTTCACGTGGATCGAGATAAGGATCTTGGTCTTGGATTCGGGGGTAGAGAGGTGGAATGTCACTCCATCAAAGTCGGAAACGACCTGATCAATGGAGACGGGGGGTGCTCTGGAGCTTGTTAGCCGGATGCCTGATTCCGGGTGGTGTGTATACAATGCGCGGGTTCACAGAGCGGGGGAGTGGGGGGTAAGGCATACCCAGAAAAGCGATCCGTTAGGAGAGACTCAATTAAGACGTTTTGATAATCCAAGAGAAGCATGACGGGCAATACAATGGCTTATGTGTAGTGTAAAGGTGGCTCTTGTGAGGTTGCCCGTGATCGTCATGGGCGGTGGGGGAGCCGGAGAGGTCGCTGTCGCCGCCCGTATTAATTTTATCCTATCGATAGCAATAATCGGAGATTCTAAAATTTTCCCATCCACTCCCAACGATGGTGAAATCATACTTGTACGTTCGATTTTTGGTCATTTCTAATCCTCGGATCAAGGCGCTGATATCTATACAGTAAATTCGAGCACTCGAATACGTTCGGGCTCGTCGCCTCGGCGTCCTCCAATGCGATCTGGGCCAAAGATGAACAGACCGGTGTCGCACGCCAGACGGGCGCCGGACGAGCCATTGTGGGTGCCAGTGAGGAAGTTTTGTGCTGGGATATCAAGAAGGGAGAACTTCTAGGAAGATGGCGCGATTCTGGCTGCAGAGCCCAAGTCAGTGTCGTCTCGCAGAGCCAAACGGACGAAGATATCTTCGCAGTTGGGTAAGTGGTCCACAATTTAGTATATGATCTGCCGACTCTCTCTGACCCTGGATGCCCCTTTAGATACGAGGATGGAAGTATTCGTCTCTGGGATTCACGGACCGGCACCGTTATTATCTCTTTCAACGGCCACAAATCCGCCGTCACCAAGTTGGCCTTCGACAGCGCCGGCGTGCGCCTCGCAAGTGGCTCAAGGGACACCGACATCATCGTTTGGGATCTGATTACTGAAGTCGGTCTTTTCAAACTTCGTGGGCATACCGATCAGATCACATCGCTGCACTTCCTTTTCCCTTCTCAAGAACTGCTCACTGCGTCTGGATTGAGTGAGCACGCAGGATTCCTTTTGACCACCGGAAAGGATGCGTTGATCAAGGTTTGGGACCTCGCGTCGCAGCACTGCATTGAAACACATGTGGCACAATCAAACGGCGAGTGCTGGGGCTTGGGCCTTTCGCCCGACCAGGGTGGATGTATCACAGCCGGCAATGATGGCGAACTCAGAGTGTGGTCGATTGACGAGGCCGCTATGATGGTTATCTCCAGAGAGAAGGTCAGCGCGGACGGTCGCAGAATCTTAACCGACCGAGGAACCTTCTATCGTCATGGCAAGGACCGCACAATTGGCATCCGATTCCACCCCCGTTCAGACTATGTTGGATTCCACGGCTCCGACAAGTCGGTTGAGGTCTGGCGTATTCGCTCGCAGTCCGAGGTACAAAAGAGCATGGCACGGAAGAACAAGAGAAGAAAGGAGAAGGCTGCGCAGAAGGCTGAGGATGACGCGCCAAAGGAGGACGAGAAGCCCGAAGATGCTGCCGCCGCCCCCGTATCGGAAGTCTTTGTTCAGCATGTCATCGTTCGAACTGGCGGAAAGGTCCGTTCTTTTGATTGGATGACCAACAAATCAAGTGGCTTGAACCTCCTGGCCGCAACCACAAACAACCAGCTTGAGGCCTACACAGTTGTGCCGGCGAACAAAAAGAACACTGACAGTGAGGACTCCGATTATACCCGCAGCCTGGCAGTAGATATCCCTGGTCACCGAACAGATATTCGGTCGATTGCGTTGAGCTCTGACGACCGAATGCTTGCCTCTGCCTCAAACGGTACTCTTAAGATTTGGAACGTACTCACAGAAAGCTGTCTTCGAACACTCGAGTGTGGCTATTCTCTGTGTTCCGCGTTCCTTCCTGGTGACAAGATTGTGGTGGTCGGTAATAAGAACGGAGAACTCGAGGTGTTTGATATTGCGTCCTCCACATTGTTGGATACCATCAAAGCCCACGACGGCCCTGTGTGGTCATTGCACGTCCACCCCGACGGAAAATCCATGGTCAGTGGAAGCGCAGACAAGACTGCCAAGTTCTGGAACTTCCAGGTCGTTCAGGAAGAGATTCCTGGAACTAAGCGCACCACCCCTCGTCTCAAGCTGGCCCACACAAGGACCCTCAAGGTCAACGACGATATTCTCAACCTTCGTTTCTCTCCAGATGCACGACTTTTGGCAGTTTCCCTCCTTGATAACACTGTCAAGGTCTTCTTCGTTGACTCGCTGAAGCTGTTCCTCAACCTCTACGGACACAAGCTTCCAGTCCTGAGCATGGATATCTCCCACGACAGCAAACTCATTGTTACTTGCTCTGCCGACAAGACGGTTCGTCTCTGGGGTCTGGACTTTGGTGATTGCCACAAGGCATTCTTGGCGCATGAGGACAGCATCATGGCAGTAGCATTCGTTCCCCACAACAAGGATGGAAACGGTCACAACTTCTTCAGTGCCAGCAAGGACCGCATTATCAAGTACTGGGATGGTGATAAGTTCGAGCAAATCCAGCGTCTGGTCGGCCATCACGGCGAGATCTGGGCGCTTGCCATGAGTCGCTCCGGCGATTTCATTGTCAGTGCCAGCCACGACAAAAGCATTCGCATCTGGCAGCAAACAGACGAGCCGCTCTTCCTCGAGGAAGAACGTGAGAAGGAACAGGAAGAGGCATACGACAGCACACTCACTGCATCCCTGGAGCAGGAGGAAGACGGTGAAGACGGCGAGAAGGCCGAGGCCGTCGACGCTGGAAAGCAGACGACTGGCACTCTCATGGCGGGAGAAAAGATCATTGAAGCGCTTGAGCTCGGTCTCGAGGACCTCGAAGTCGTGCGCGACTGGCGCAAGGTCAAGGCCGCCAATCCCAACGCCGCCGCCCCCGATCGCAACCCTGTCTATCTGGCTCTCAACAACGTCTCCGCCGAACAACACGTTCTGAACACCGTCCAGAAAATCCCCGCAGCTGCCCTCCAGGATGCACTCCTTGTCTTGCCATTCTCTAAGCTCTCGGCCCTCTTCACATTCCTCAACATCTGGGCCGATCGCGAATGGAACGTGCCGCTGACCTGCCGCATTTTGTTCTTCATTCTGAAGACTCACCACCGCCAGATCGTGGCCAGTAAGATGATGCGCCCCATGCTCGACAGTATCCGGGTATCGCTGCGTCGCGTCCTCGCTCGCCAAAAGGATGAGATGGGCTTCAACTTGTCTGCTTTGCAGTTCATTGGTGACCAGATCCGGGAGCACGGCACTACGGATTACGTTGATGAGGAGACCTGGGAGGAACAGCAGACGTCCAAGGGTACGGGCAAGAAGCGCCAGTTCGTCAGCGTCGCCTGAGTAGGATAATGGTTGTGTACAAGCATGTCGATTGGCGTTTGTGATCTTTTTGGACCTTGTCGGGTCTTCTCTTCTGGTTTCTATACAAAAGTTCTATATCCTTGGGAGTTCAAGATAATATCAAGGGATGTAACATAGATTTATTTCTAGTAAAATAGATTTGTCTCTCTGAAAATTAGTTCTACTCGAGGATTATGGAAGGTGAATTATAGAAAATCGACTAGATGGTGTGAAATTGATGGTATGAGATTATGTTCAATTGCTTCATTGTGTGATATTATTTCCCTTGTCATGATCAAGTTATTCGACATCCAAACAAAGTACCTATTGCGAGAAATAATTAGCAATTGCTCATGCACGATATTTCCTCACCCCAACGAAGAGAAAAGCAAGCTTCTTAGGACACATATCAGAGGAACCATTATAAGCATCGACAACAGGGATTTTTCATCTAAGGAACAATCCTCTGCCATCCTCATACGGCTCTTCCTAATTAATTTGGTTCTATGCGGTTCTCATCATGTTGAGTCCGTTCGACGCGGTGCTTTTCTCTTGCAGGTGCTGTAGTGAGGACCATTGAACATACCTATCAGTGATTGATCCAGCATGAGCGAGAACCAAAAGCATTATTGTTCTCAATCCATGCTGGAAATTGGTGCGATTGAAGCTTGAGAAAGGAAGAGAGTTTGGTTCGGAGTTTTGTGAGAAAAAAATGTTGGCCCGGTGCTAGCTTAGTCATGTTGTCACGTGGGAGCTTTATATGGGGCGGTTACGTAGCGAGTGTTTGTATAGTCGAAATGCATGGAGCTTTTCCGACTCGAAATTTTTAATCAATGCGCATTTATTCTTGGTATCTAGTTCGTAATGTCGTAGTACTTCATCCGAGGAACGCGATAGGGGGTCATTAGGAGGACGGCTTCATCGTCCCACAGCAGGAGCATGTCCACCAATGAGTCTCCATAAAGCTGCCGCACGATTTGCAAAGCCATCCAAGTGGCTTTTTTTCGGTTCCACGATCTAGAGCTCTGATGGTTTCCAGTGCGCGGGTTCGGTTTTTGAAAGCAAATGTGTCCTTAGGATTGGCTTCCCTTTCTTCCTTTTCATCGACAACTAAGGGCCGTTTCTTTGGATTGAGAGATTTTGATTGTAGTGGTTGTGTGGAAGTGCTCCTAGATGTGGACTTTGGGGTGGTTTTTGTATTGGTTGGAGGTGGTCGTTCTGCTGCACAGACATCACAGCAAAGGAAGGTAGATTTATTCTGGAGAGTGCACGTTGGACAGGTCCAAGGTGTGTCGTATGAGCTGTTATCAGCAGTGAAATCCACAGCGTGTTCTTTTTCTAAATCGTTGACGGCTTGTGGAAGCACAGATGGAGGTTTGAACGTAGCAGGCGCGGTGTCTGAAGGAGCAGGTGGTGGTGATGATCTTGTTCTCGGTCCCGCGGGATTTTCTTGACTTGGCGGAACATATGATGAATCATACTTCTCCCGTTCTTCTTCTTGGATCAGCTCAATGAATGCCTCCATGATAGCCCGTTCATTCGCGTCGTCTTCTTCGGCCTTCGTTCTAAACCCATTCCGAGAGACCTCGTCCGCAAGCTCAGTGCTGCGATCTGTGCCAGAAGCGCAACCCTGGGTGACTTCAATGCGCCGCTGAGCAGCATCAGCCCGAAGCTTGCGTATGTCAGTTCCACGAAGGTGGCGGGTACCACCGAGCTTCTTCCCTGAATTCTTGGTGAGGATCCTTCGCTGTTCGGCAGCTGCACGAGCCTGACGCCGAGCTTCGTCAAGTGGAATCCTTTGACCACCGAGACGCTTGCCTTGTGATAAGAAGCCCTCGCCAGTGTAACCTTTTAGGGCTAGTTCCTCATGCTCGTCACGGAGTTGATTCCACAGTGCATGGAATTGCTGGTTGTGAGGACCAATCACATTGTGGCATAGTCTGCGTTTGATCAGCTTGTGCAATTTGACATAGAGCAGTAATACTCACTCGTGTAACATAGTATCTACGACCTGCTCTATAGGGAGAAATTGCCGCTCGTCGGAGGGATACCGTAATCTCAGGCACACCTTCTGACCGGAGTTCACATTCAGGCCCAAAAGATTCCGTTGCTGTGGATAGAACTCGCATAGTGCACCGACTCTCCAAGCCCGCTGTCGCATGATGGGTTTGACAAGGGACGCGACTTTGCGCAGAATCAAGAGTGCTTCATCCTCTCGGGGACGCTTCTTTTCATGGCGGTACTCAGAAATCAGAGGGTCTAGTTCCCGCATCTTTTCTGGTATTGACTGACGATTAAACGTGTTGAAAGACCTAGTATGTCACTAACA
The DNA here is from genome assembly GCF_028829465.1 of Penicillium soppii. Taxonomy (NCBI): domain Eukaryota; kingdom Fungi; phylum Ascomycota; class Eurotiomycetes; order Eurotiales; family Aspergillaceae; genus Penicillium; species Penicillium soppii. Next base: position 3,839,165 of record NW_026643235.1, on the reverse strand, counting down.
TGCAACACAGAGAAGTTCTACCCTCGTTGGGATGGCATTCTCCAGTCGAGGGTCTGGAAGAAAAGGTTTCACATCAGAACGTAATGGCAGAAGAGCACCATGTCTTGGGGAAAAGAAATTGATCAAAAGGAGGTAAGCAGAGGTGGAAGTTACCAGAGTATTCCCACTCCAGTAAATGTTGAGAAATTGATAATCGAGCAAGGCACAAACTCGACGCCTAATACTTCAGGCTTCTATGTGTCACGTGTCAGATATCTATACAGGTTCACTAACTATACTCAACTTCTTTTCTTTTAAATGGGTGGGTACCTAGGTATATAAGAGGAATTCTCATTTTCTGTTGATATGTTTGATCAATGCATCAATCAAAAAGCTCTCGATTCTATGGTTCTTGACTGGTCTTTAAGTTTTGGACTGCAGGCTCAGATGGAAAATGTCCGTATATATTTAATAACCAGGAACAACCTTGGAATTCAATATTGACAAAAGCAACATTTTTTTTTCGCTGCTCTAATCCGCAGAAAAGCAACAGACCGCAGAGAGCAGTAAAATATGTCCAAAGTAGCCTCCATTCTATACAAAATTTCCTCGGCCATCTCTTATACAGAGGGCTCATGTGACCCCGATAGTGGCTTTATCAGTGCAGTGTCGAATCTTATCGAACTTTGAACTTTGCGCTTTATTTTCTCTCGCAAAATAAACAAGATGACGAGTGATGATCAGTTCTTTTTCGACTACGTGAGTATTCCGACAAAATGATGATATCCCCCATTCAGCGCTGATACTTCTGTTCAGCTTGCGTCGATACCCCATGACGTAAGGCGGTATTCCCTGGAGGTCGCTGACTCGATCGACCGCTCAGTCGACCACGCCGCGAGCGCGATCAAGGACACACTGGCGCAGCAGTCATGGCTACCTTCTACTATTCGTCCGGCTCGTCTCAGCACGAGAGGTCGGCCGCAAGGCCTGACGAATCGATTGCAAAACTGGATTGCTAGGAATCGAGCATGGACGGCGGCAATGCTTGCATTTGTCGGAACAGGCGTTGTCTTGTACTATGGAAGCAAGAAGCTGCATGGAAAGCGCAGAAAAGCTAGAAGGGCGAGCAACGGTGGAAGAAAAGAGATTGTGGGTATGTGTCATTGCACCCAGTTAGGTTGCGCCTTGATCTGAGGACTAATACTGCGCATAGTTGTTGCCGGATCACCCCACGAGCCGATGACCAGAGCTATTGCGACGGATTTGGAACGCCGAGGATACATTGTATATGTGACTGTGTCTTGCGCCGATGAAGAGCATATCGTCAAGTCCGAAAACCGGGTCGACATCAAGGCTCTTTGGTTGGACCTCACAACTGTAAGTCTCCATCCGCGTCCGATAAGCCACCAAACTGACTTGCTGGACTAGACTGCCTCTTCACCCTCCGACATTCACCCCTCATTGCAAGAAATTCGCTCCCTCATCACCCAACCACAGTCTCCTGTCGCCGGCGTGGCCCCGCACACCTGTCAACTGAGCGGCGTGATCGTGGTCCCATCACCAAACTACAGCGCAGGCCCAGTCGCAACAATCCCACCATCCTCATGGGCTGACACAGTCAACACCCGCATACTCTCACCTATCCTCACAGCACAAGTCTTTCTTCCCCTCCTAACTCTCCGCAACAACAGCAGCACCCTCGTCTTCGCCTACCCCTCAATCTCATCATCCCTCTCCGCGCCCTTCGCCGGACCAGAAGTAGCCACCACGCGGGCAATTTCAGGCTTCGCAGATTCTCTCCGACAAGAGCTCCGTCTCCTCGAGCACGGCAACGTGAACGTGGTCGAGCTGCGCCTCGGCAACATCGACTTGGGCGCTACATACCGCACCGGCCAGAGTCAAATTGCAGGTACAGAGGTTCTCGCCTGGAGCACTCAGCAGCGAGCCCTATACGCCTCCCAGTATCTCAACAGCGTTGAGCAGCGTCCCGTTGCCTCTGCGGGTCCCGGCACAGTGCGCGGCTCGCCGGCGCGCAAGCTCCACTATGCTATTTTGGATGCGCTGGAGCCTAATTCGCGGGACATGTTCGGCCGGAAGACCTCGAAGAAGTCTGTCATGTACGTGGGCCGAGGTGCTCGCTCGTACAGCTTGATTGGTGCTTGGGTACCTAGTGGACTCGTGGCACTGATGATGGGTTACCGCAGTGGGAACGGGAATGCTTCTGACACTCTGAGTGGCAGTGGTAGTGGCAGTGAAACTAACTGAGAGAGAGAGTTTAGGGTGTGCTATATTTGGCGCCCCCTTTTTACACCTTTCTCTAGAAAAAGTTCTCGCTTTGCCTACTTTCCTGTATATAATTATTTTTTAGAAATACTCTTCGCTCTTAATGTCATTTAGCCTTTTTGGTTTGATGATTATTACTTTGCTTCAAAACAAAATGATCTTTGTACTAGTTACAACTAGTTATCCAAAATTTACTAAAAAAGCCACTTCAGCTGACTCATTCTACCACGAACAACAACCGAAGCTATTTTGCTCGACTACAACACCGTACTCGGCAGAAATAAAGAAGGCTACATAAATATTCAATACAACAACAATACACAACATGAAAACGAAAGCGACACCCAGAACCAATCGGACGATAGGCTAAACGTCCAACCAGAAGGACACAACTCACCCTTAGATCCACGATCAGCTAGCTGAAGCAGCAAGACAATGAAAAACCGAACCAAAATCCGATGACGAGTCAAACGGCGAAGGTGTGTTTTGACAAGACTGCAGGATCAAGCTAATCGATTCTTCATACTATGCTATATCGAACTATATCCCCTCTATAAAGTCTGGCGACGTGTCATAGCTTATAAGAATTGTCGAAGGCCCCCCTAAACGCCGTTAGTAAATCAGCCAATAAAACTCGAGATTTTGAACATACTCCGTACTTCTCGTTAACACTTTACTGGTATGCCGTTTTTATCTCGGACATAGACTTCGATAAGACCGCCCACCAGGTTTCGTTACTATACCTCTGTCTCCATCGATGCGGAGAAAAACGAAATCTCGACCATTTGTCGACACCCTATAGACTATGGTACTTCTACCATAGCAGGAGGCCTTGTGCTGTTGGTAAATACATGACAGATCCAAAAGCCACAGATTAATCAATAGTAGTCGTTAGAAGGGAGCTCGCATCCCAAATAATCGATACGTATCTCCCAATTGTCAGGTTTCTGGCTTGTTTTTTGGAGTCCGACTTGTCCATGTGAAATACACTCATCGATAATCTGACTATGCTTATGGTTAGCTATGAATTCTCAAGGTTAGCGCAGATTTGATAGACTTACCCATGTACCCTAAGGCTTGGATAGTCACTGTGCCCGTGCCTCCTTGTTCTTTTGGGTTCAATGACCACAAGGTCTTGTTCGAAGGTTGAGGTTCCACTTCAGAATGGTGACAGCGCGAACGTCTCCAATTCAAATGGTTCATCTCGACCATCAAAACATTCCAAAATTCGCTCCATCTAGACCCTATAATGAAAGACGGAGGCCGGTCGTAACCGCTGCAGAGAAAGAGATCTGGCTCCTTATTTGAAGCATAAAATGGGTCTATCGAACCCTTGGCCGGTATTGAAGACCACCGATGTATTGCGGGACTGTAGAATCTTGAAAGAGGAAACAAATGCCACGAACTGAGATCAAATAAGAGCAACTCGAAGATGAGCTGGTCGTATGCGAATTCACCGGCAGAAATCCGGAATGCTTCTTTATTGTGAGCAAAATGGGATGTGAGTTCCCTATATTGTGAGAGGAAGAGCGATTGATTGAGTTGTGCGGGGGAAGCTCCTCTCAATCCACCAGCGCCAGGATAGAAGCGAATATCAGATTGCCGAGACGGGGTCACAGTTCTTGACCTTTTTACATCTTGTAAAGCGGAGCTCAACCTCGAACAGGACTAGGAACTTCAAGTTGTCTTAAGAGCCATTGTAGAGACAAGACCGAATTGCGACGCTATCTTTGGATGTTGGTAAGATTCTGCCTTTTTTTTTCTTGCACAACCTTTTGTACAGATGATAAGTTTCGCTTCCTCTCCAATCTCAATCGCATATATCAGCTGTTTTTGGGCAGAGTGAGTTAGACGTAGGATGCATAGCTAGTCGATTTATTTACGGGAGAGTAAGACCTGCGAAGGTACGCAGCGGCCAGGGGTCGGGTTGAATTACTTAAGATACTTCAAATTGCACAAAAGAGACTATAGTAAAGACGACGTAAAAGGTAAACAAAAGGTAAGAAAGTAAGAGGTAAATGAAAAGAACAAGAGGTAAACAAGAGGTAAACAGCAATCGTAAAAATAATCAGATCCGACCCTCGGCTGCTATGCACCTTCGTACTGAACTTTGCTTACAACTCTAATGAATACGACTTACGTACATTATCGGCCTGTCAGATGCTTGACACGAACAGCCGCTCACAAAGGATGCTACATATCACATTCAACCTCACTACACTATTCAGAAAAAGAGTTCTGCAGGATCAGGGTAATCAATTATTCGTATTACTGTCACATATCGACGTGTTCTCGTAAACAATTAGCATCAGGTTAGTGAGATCACAAATGATCCATATGGCGCATAACCCATATCTCGATTGAACAAATCAATGAATTATCAAACCGAGACACCCTTTATTTCACCCGATTCTCCGCCCAAAACACCAGTCTCATTCACGCGCAGCGGATCCCGTCTCGCTCTCTTAACTTTATCACCCGTCAGCCAATAGCGCAGTCGAATCACCGCCCATGAAATGAGGAAAATGACCAGGATGGCGGCCAGAACGCCGAAACAGTAGCCAGTGACTTTGGCGCTATTCTGCCCGTGGTCGCCGACATCCAGGAATGAGTAGGGGTAAAATCCTTCCGTGTGGTAGGTTATGTATGCGACGCAGAGGTAGAACAGTAGTCCGAGAATTAGGAATGGAAGGGCGATCCAGGGGTGGGGTTTTGTGGCTGGAAAGATAATTTCGAGCAGGGCGTACAGGGAATTGAGACCGTGTTGGGAGATCTGTTTTTAGATTAGAGTTGTGTTTGGAACGGTTCTATGCAAACAAAGTGGTGGAGTTGATGGATCACAGATGTGCGTTTCAGATTGATCGGCGCGGGAGTATAAAGAAACCAACACGTACATTTTGCCAACCAGTAAATGTAACCGAGTACCAAGGGGGACGGAAAAGAATGCCCCAGAATACAATTGTCACGAGAAATGGGTAGGTCGTAATGCTGGAGTACAGCAAGCTGTGCAGCCCACGCAATGCCCGTGGCCACCGGTCAAGTAGTGAGCGACCCGTTCGCGCATAGTAAGCGGTATGGATAGCAGCGAATAACATGTAAAAGCCCAGCCCCCAGTATGTCAGCCAAGTGAAGAAGCTGAACGACTGCCCGATAGCAGCTGTGTCGTCATGTGTGCCATACCAGCCCCAGAAGAAAAATATCGTAGTGAAAATGTAAGTTGCGATCAGGCCGCGCAGAGCAGCAAGAATGGCGGGAGGTAAGAGCCAGGAAGTCACGAATGGGAGCGTGTTAGTGTCGACTCCGAACAGCGTGGTTAGTGGGATGCAACGCATCGCGTGTCTGGGCTGCAGCGCTGCAGGAGGAGCAAAAAGAAAGGAAATTCAGCCCTATATGTAGCACAGCTTTTGGTTCTGGATGGAACTTGCATTTTTAGTCGCTGGGTCTTGTCTGACTTTTCTTACCGACGGTATACCATTTGGGCACGCAAGCTTTGCCTCGTTGTAAGGCTCGGTTACGTTGTAGAGCGTCGTAGTGCATAATCTTTCGCTTTTAGTTCCGTTTTTAGACACGAGGTCTCCACAAGCGCCGGCTTTAGGCACCGGAAACGGTTGTTGGGTTTGGATTTAAGCTGTGAATCAGAGGCCTGTTGTTTTTCGGACTCAATTGACGAACTTTGACTCCGAGATCGAAATCTATAGCCTAGTTTACAAGGTAATCTGAGATTGGACTGCGGTGATCGACGTTTGGACCAAGACATTTGACGGGAGACGGCTTACGTCTTTGAAGATCGAGGGTAGTCCGGATAGGGACGTGGAAACCAAGGAATTCGATTTTGTCAAAGCTTGTGTTTATTCAGGATTAGGGATACAGTAGAGTCATACAGTATTTATATTATACAATGATAAAGTAGTCTGAAACATCATAATGCCCATTCATGGAGATGGATTCTGCAATTCCAAATTCAGAAATTGATATTCGGTGATCCACTCGACTGCATACAATTGGTGATCCAAGTCTGCGACGCACATGGAACAACCTTTTTAACCGTGGTACACTTCCCGAAAGCGGTGTGCTATGTTTTTGTTTGTCTTCGATTTCGGATTTTCGACTAACGACGGTTAGTGTCGATGAAGTTTTGCCAGAGGGCTAGAACGTTATTGCCCATAGAAGTGTTCTCCTTTGAAGGCTCCACTTCGAAATGTATTTTGAGTGTGTTAGCGGAATTGAAAACCGTGGCAACAGGAGTAAAGACGAGGGAGTCATAATAATTGTTACGATATTTAAATCAAAGGTCGCTTAGTATAGTCAACTAGTAAATGGTAACTATCAATTGTAAGACATTCGTTCAGTTGTAAGCCCTAGAATAGAATATGGTCAGAAGAAGCGATATTTACTATTAGTGGCCATTCTAACACGGTTATATACTTCACTTCACTTTTTTTTATGAGATACGATCAGTTCCCCATAGTGTTAAGCCATTTCATAGTATAATTCCAATTTTTAGTAAAGCAATGTAGTAGTAATGCACTATTGCAAGTATTGCAGCAAGGAATCATATATGAAACCGTGTGGGGAGAGCAGTGTCAGAATACAATTCTAGAAGATTGCGGGTCAAAACAAAACACTCCGATACGTGAGAAAGTGAGAGTCCAAAGACAATAGTCGACAAATATTTAAGTCATGGTTGGACTATAAACCAATTATAACGTCCAAGTATCTTTTATGGCGTCAATGGATGCTGTGTTATTCTTGGCGACCCCCTGAAGCTGGAGTACCTCCTCTTCTTCTCCCCCCTGAGACGATCTAAACGTCTCTCAGTGGAGTCCGAGTTCTTTTTTAGTGCACGGGGCTACGTTGTCATGTCTGTTGCATTGTGATCGTCAGGGCCTCCCGTTTTTCTCTCTCTCTCTCCTTTCTCCCTCTTTTTATGTTGACGTCTTGAATCTCTCGTCCCTTGCCTCACATCGGTAGGGCTGTCATTCCTTTGGCAACAATATTTTGCTCCCCGCCCGAATCTTTTGTCTTGTCTCAGAACAACTACACAGTTTACTCCGATGCTTCCTGCGCAATTCTCCAAAGATTCCACCGACTCTGGATGAGCAATACCAAACTTCAAACGGGGAACAGACATAGTCTGTGATTGCATATTATCACCATGCACATGAGAGGGAAACTGGAAGACTGTCGCTCTGTGTCTCATGACACCTTCCGGAGCGGCATGCCATCACCGCGGGTCGCGCATTTCGACGGTGAAGTTCCTCCCGCACTTTCACCCCTCGACGCATTCGCCGCCCAAGGCCGATTCCTCGCCCGCCAACTCGATGAGTCTCGACGCGGAGACCGCCGCATGAGTCGGCTGCCGCCCTCGAGTGTCGCTCGATCGCTGTCACAAGGCCGCCCAAACTTCTACCGATCCAAGTCCTCTGCCGATTCCGAATCCCGCCCTCAATTCTCCCACCAACCTACAGAGCTCACCCGCCAGCCTACACAGAAAGGGCTCCCCGAGCTCGAAGAACCCAAATACCGCCCTGTGTCCGAACACCCTCGATTTAGTTCCGTCTCCACGGCTAGCACCGAGGCTAGTTTCTACGATGATGATGATGATGATAATACCACACCCCGGACGACCATGGTTGGAGATAGCCGGGAGTCGTATGGGATCCCCCGCTCCCAGTCTCCCGAGGATGCGGTGTCGCTCTCTAGTGGAGCACAACCTCCTGTGGGAGTCGCGCTGACTGAGCCACGAGGTTCATCGACCGACTCGTCGACTTCACGACTTCACATCCCACGGACTTTGGCACCCCCTGTGTCGCCCCGTTCGCGCCCATCCAGCAGTGCAAAGACCACAAACGCCGAGAGTTCCGACGACGACTACAGTAGCTCAAATGGCGGTTCCACGTTCTCCAAACCCCGGAAACTGTCTTCCGGAAGCGCAGTGTCGCTGCCATATTCTCCCATGTCGAACTTCCCCGCACGACCACACCCCCGATCACCATCTATGAGCTCGGAGACCTCGGCCACGGGAGCGCATCATCTACCCCGTCCTTCATTTAACTTCTCTCGGCCATTGAGTCGCTCGAGCACGAGTTTATCCGCACCTGGAGCTTCGACACCCACAGAATCATCCATGACTCCTCTCTCGAACCAGATGCAGCGCCGAAGCAAGCCGACTCCACTCATACTTCCACTTTCAACCGAAGAAGCTGCCGCCTGTCAGCCCAATGAAGGCGATCCGTCCTCCGCCGTGTCGTCTTACACCTACGCCAGTTATGCGCTTCCCCGTGGGCGCTTCTTGTCAAGAGACTCTATTGTCTTTGCCGGCTTGCAAACGCCCCATTTTGAGTGGGCAGAGCCACTGTTTGAAAAGACGCCTCCCCGGCATTCAGAGGAACCGCAAAGAACGGCGCGAACACCGTCTCCTACTCCGCGTCGTGGGGTGCAACATTCACCTAAGCCTCACTCGATGCACGAAGTGCCAGCCTCACACCCTGCACCCACACCCCAGTCTCCTCCACCAACCCAACTTCCTCAACCCCAAACCCCCAAATCGGAAAAAGCACTCAAACCCCCACCCATCCCATCCACGCCAACACCGTCAGATCCGGCCCTACGACGCTCAGCGGAAAGTGCCCGACAAGAGAAAGACGAAACGGTCTCATCAGCCGACTCCGCCAGCACCGTGCGACCTCAAACCGCCACCGCACCAGTAACAGCCTCCGGCCTCACAGCCGACGACCACGTTGCGAAGGGCATTGAATGCCACGAACGAGGATCCCTCAGCGAATCAACCTACCACCTGCGCGTAGCCGCAAAACAAGACCACCCAACCGGCATGTTACTGTATGCGCTGGCCTGCCGACACGGCTGGGGCATGCGATCCAATGAGAAAGAAGGTGTCAGGTGGTTACGCAAGGCTGTGGACTCAGTCGGGTTGGAAATGTTGGCAAATCCTGATGCACCTGGTGCTTCCAAGGCGAAGGAGTTGCAGAAGGCTTACAGGGCGCAGTTCGCACTCAGTATCTACGAGCTCGGCGTGAGTTATCTCAATGGCTGGGGTATCGAGCAGGATAAATCGCTTGCGTTGCGCTGTTTCGAGATTGCTGGGCAGTGGGGCGATGTTGATGCCATGGCTGAGGCGGGCTTCTGTTATGCTGAGGGTGTTGGCTGTAAGAAGGATATGAAGAAGGCTGCTCGCTTCTATCGACAGGCCGAGTCCAAGGGTATGAGTATGGTTGGGAATAGCTGGTATGTTTCTTTTTGCTGCTTTGTTGGGGCTTTTTACTGACGGTTAGGCTAGGATCTACAAGGATAAATATATGGCTGAGGCTGAGGCTAAGGAGTCTCGCCCTCGTGGCCGAAATGCCAGCGGAGAGAAAGAGAAGGATAAGAAGCCCAGGAGTAAATCTCGCACTCGGAGCATCTTCCAACGCAAGAAATCCATCGTCCACGAGGCATAGATTGCCTTTCATTTTTGTTTTCGTGTTTTCTTTCTTCTGCTTCAAACCATTTTGTGCATTGTGCAATGTGTTTGGAGCGTTCTGAGCCAACATTGTTCGATTTTTGTTTTGCTATGGCCCTTGTCATTTGCATTCTTACACTCACTCCTTTCCATTTCCCATGTCTGATTTATTTCTTTTCACTTCTTTTCTCGTCCTTATTTTTTGTTTCCAATTTTCCAAAGCCGCCGGGCAGCTGTTTTCGAGCACTGGTCACAGTGTTTCGCAGGCTTAATACTTCAATTCTTCGTGGATACCCTTTATTTCTCCCATCAATTTTGCCACATTTTTGCCTTTTTTTTTTTCTTTCTGGCAGTCTTCTTTCATTTCTCTTCTTGGTCATACTTGGACTTCATTCCTCTTTCCCGGACAATCCTGGAATTCTACTTAGCTTATTTCCGCACGCATATTGCGATGAATATCATGACAGAATCAAGACAGCGTTGATCTGTAGTTTGCCCTTTGACTAGCCCTTGCGGACATGCGGATCTTCGCTTAAATTGCGTACACTAATCGTATATCAAAAACCTTTTTAGAAAACCTAATACTAGATCAAAAGAACACCTGACCCGCATACTCCCGCATACCCCGGCTTTTGGCCCCTCATTGCCAATTGCCAACGCGGAGGATTGACCTAAACTTGTCTAGATCGCCAATCCGGGCTTGACATTTTACCTAAAAGATAATGGTGTTCTTTGGTTTAGATTAACGCCACACTCTGGATTCACCTGATAGCCATTCCCCATTTCTAACCCTCTTAATACGGGACTCACCCTTGCATTTAGGGTTCTTGGCAAAACGCCATACAGTGCTAGTTTCACAGTTGTCCAATCATGTATCGGTTCATGCAGCGAGGGCTCAATGTAACCATACAATCATGGTCGACTTGCCCTAAAGTAAATGAGATTTCGCCCCAAATCTCTGGCGTTGCACAGATAATACTAGAAGAGACGCCCTATGCTCAATCTCATTTCAATTGGAAATTGGCGCTGATTATTACCTTGTAAACACCTCGGTCCATTCTCTTTCATATGGTCGTACTTAACCTCGTTGAGTATGGAATAATTGCCATCATGAAACATTGACAAATCGCGATCCTTTGAACCCCAGATCTTGTCTTCTCCGCAATGTAAATCCGGAGTTCCCCAGACGCTAAACAGTGTCCATGCTCTGTCTTGTCTTGTCTGTTGTATACCTAGTGCCTAGTAGAGTAGTGTACTATATTGCTTACATATTGAATCAGGGACCAACTATACTAGTTCAAACCTTGGAAATCATGGGACTGTCTTCCGCCATAAGCCACAAAGGCGTATTGGCCTACATTTCCTGCATATTCATTGCCCCTTTTTGCTTTTTTCTTAACATTTTGACATGTGTTAAAACATTAGCTTATTCCCGGCTTGCTTTTGAACCAATTTTGACTTGATACTTCGGACATGCAGCCCGATTTATTATAAAGGTACTACCCACACCTCATTTTCTGAGGCGGTGCGTTGTACCAGTCTCACTCTTTTATTGTGTTTATTTTCTTCGATCTTCTTCACTGTGGTCCGATACTTGGTATGTGTAGAATACCAATCCCAATCCTTCTCCCCACTAACAATTATCCCAGTCTGATAAGATGTCCACTACGAAGACCTCAGTCGTGGAAGAAGAGACCATCATCCCCACGCCGGAGAAGCAGAGCTTCGGCGCAAGAGTAGCTGCCCACTTCAAGAAATGGTGGTGGGTGCACTTGATCATCTTCGTGCTTTCCGTCTTGATCATTTCGCTACCAGTGTGAGTACCTCCAACCCGCCAACTGCGCACAAAACCAACAACTGACCCTTCCAGCGTTTACGTCGCCTATCCCAACATCGCGCAAGATGCCGTTAACGACTCAACCCTCGACATCAAGCAGATGGTCATCAGCGATCCAACGGCCGACTCCTTCCAGCTCAACCAAACACAAGTGCTCGGCTCGAAGAGCTCGTATCACCCGCAGATCTACGCATTTGAGGCTGCGGTCTCGCTGGCCGGCGCGGCCGCTCCTTTCACCACCGTTACTGTCCCGGGCGTGATATCTAATGATGGTGCGGAGATTCACGTCATGCAGAAGGTCGCTCTTAGCGATTCTGATGCGTTTGCTGACTATACCACGGCTGTTATGATGAACGAGGAAGTTTCGTTGAATATTTATGGAAGGCCTGGGTTGAAGGAGGGGGCGTTGCCGCAGACTACGGTAACCTATAACAAGACAGTTGTTATGAAGGGTATGTGTTGGATGTGATCATTGTGGATGTATGAGACGCTGACCAAGAACAGGACTGAATAAATTGGAGGGTTTCGCTGTACCCGAATTCCACATTATGATCCCCCCAGTGAACGGATACGACATGAACGGCACAGTCATGATCCCCAACCCTTCTGTCATGACAATCACCATGGTATTTCCAACCGCCCATCCATGCTAGAACTACCATACTAATAAAAACAGGGAAACCTGTCTATGGCCCTCTCGGTCGATGGAAAAGCCATGGGTACAACCTACCTCAACAACCTAGTCTTAAAGCCAGGCAAAAATACCATCCCCATGCTCGCAAAGGTTGACCAATCCGCCATCATCGGTCTCCTCTCATCAAGCAACAGTCCATATAAAGATGGAATCATACCATTTGACATCACCGGAAACTCGAGCACCTACAATGGCCAAGACCTGCCGTATTTCACTAAGGCTTTGTCGGCGAACAAGTTGACAGTCAAGTTGGATGTTGCTGCTGCGTTAAAGGAGATTGGCCTAAACATTATTAAGTCTGCTCTTACTTCTTAGATTATGATTTTATGCCGAATTCTCTGGGGAAAGTGGTTCTATGGTGAGTTTCTATGTGAGCTCTGTTGGGAATTTTCAATATTTTGTATATTTAATACCCTTTGTCATGCACAAGAGGAATTTGAAGACTCCTTTTTCCTTTTAAGTCTTAAACAGGTTCTTTTCTTATCTTAGATTCTGGTGTTGTACAGAATTTGACTGTGGTGTCTAAGTAAATGAAGACGTTTGCTAGCCAATGAGAATCGTTTAGTGTTTGTAGATTGTACTTTGGGGAATTCCAAATCATTAATAAAGTCAAGCGACCCAATCTAAAACGCAAATTCTATGCCGAATACCAATTATATAACTATGAAAAACCTGACAGTTTGTTTACCTATCAATCTCTGTCCCCAGATAACAAAAGTATGCAGTCTTTGTATTCTGGGCAACAACTTGCAAAACGTATCATAAGCGGCCGATTTTAGATTTAGAGTCTCCAAGCACTCCAATCACCAAGGATGGTTTTAGCACTGCAAGAGGGAATGGATCTTCGTCGCTCCAATTCTCTGCTTGGCTTGGTGGATTCAAGAGCTTTGCAGAGCAGATCTAGGAGATCGAGTGTATGCCACTGTCTTTTCAGTGACTGGAACATGATGCACTTCTCGAAAGGCCAACTCGGTTAAAATCACGCCCGTTAGCTCGGCATGGTCATAATGAGCCCACGTAACGTATGCACGATGCACGATGCATACTGAAAATCCCAAGCCAGTTGCGCCGATAATTTGCCAACAGGGTTTTGAGCTACATGGTGACAGTATTGTACAATAGCTGAAAGGGGCCTACCTTATAGACCCCTCTACCACGGCATTATGGCCTATAAGTGTAAATTGTGGCTACCCTACCGACCCTCCTTGCTAAGCATCATCCTTGGAATATTGAAAGACGCTAGATAGCTATTCAAATAGTTCTAACGAGGGAGATGGTTTGATCTAAAGCCTAAATTACCTAGGTCACAAAGACGAACATTAGGACTAAGGCTCCCTGCTTACCCCCTTCTTCCTTCCTCGATCTGACTGTTCCCATCAACTTATGCAGTGCGACATTCTCCTATCTCTAGGAGTTCATGCGCGAGCTCGGCGAGACCACAATTGCTTCAGTTTAAGGGAATATATGTCCATGATGTGTTCCTCGAAGCCATTATAGCACTTCCTTTTTGTCCTGCGCAAAAAAAGTCGTGTATAGTGGCCATTGTAAAAGCAAGTTTGCTGCAAAATGTTTTGAGTCCCGAGCGGTGATCCCTTTCACATGATATCTTGCTTCGCGACCTGGCGGAGTGTATCTGGTTAAATTCATACGATCTGGCTGTAAGAAGTATCTTACTTTTCGAATCAACGCTTCCAGAAAGATACCTCCAGCACTTCACTACTCTCAATGGGCGGGGGAGATATCAGCGGAACCTGATTTCTCGCAACAGGTGACTAAGATCTGGGACTTGTGCGCCGGGACCAACATGACCGAGAGAATAGAGCCTGAAACGTGGTGTCTAATTGGAAGACTTCATGGCAAGCACAGCTGAGCGAGATTATGGTCATTCGTGTTCTGAAACTGTGAGGCACAACCTCTAAAGTTGATGCCACTCGTCAGGGGTAGTGGTTTATTGAGACAGTAAACCGATATAGGTGATATACTGTCGGTGAGTTCGGTGTGAGCAAGTGTTGAATTGTAAGAGGCCTCCGGAGTTTGTCATCAAAAGTTTTAATATATATGTATATCAAACAACAATCACTAATCGACGACCCAAAAAGAATATATGCCGAAGGATAGAGGTATGTGGCATCCTCTAGCTGGCCAGGTGAAAGAAGGCGTTGCATTTATGATACCCCAAACAAAGGAACATTTAACAAACAATGCATTATCCCCTCTGAATGAGAAATACGAAGTCTTACGTCTTCAGTTATTCACTGTCACACTGATATAGTTCTCTTGACATCTTTCAATGACACTTTCAGGCAACCTCAATCATGCATATCAACTTGACCATCATCTATGCGTCGGACAAAGCGTCAAGGATTGATACTGTCGATTGATATAAAATCCCAATGAGTGACAAGATAACACAACATGATACGCACGCTCTTCGAGATATATAATGAACCCCATAATAGCCGGACTGCAAAAGCACACGAACAAGACTGGAGTCTCTGAGACTACAGTTTATGATATGCTCGGGGAACATTGTCATAGTACGGCACCACCACTGAATGAGGATCGTCGGTCAAACCAACCATAATCGTGGTGATAGGATGCACCGGCTTTCGATCAACAACCAGGTTGATACAACTCGGTCCAGGCTCAGCCTGAAGCTTATTGACTATAGTTTTGATCTCGGAAATGCGCGTGATCTTGGCGGCTGCGTTCTGCAATCCCCGAGCCACCACGTCGTACTCGGTTGCAGGGTTGAGCGAACTGGCAAGTCGAGCCGGATTCTTCGATCCATACACAATGTCCTGACCGTTGGAACTCATGCCCCAGCTGGAGTTGTTGACAATAACCGTCATGATGTTCAGTTTAAACCTCTTGTAAGTATCTAGCTCCATCAAATGGAAGCCGGATGAGCCATCTCCTTGTATATTGACAACTTTGCGCTCAGGATCCGCAATAGCACACCCCAACGAATATCCGAATCCATTACCCAAGAAGCCAAGATATCCCGTAGATGTGAGCACAACACTCGGATGCGAGTGGGCAGCAAGGTCGGCTGCCCAGGCAGATGCTTCGCCACCGTCAAGGACTATGATGCTTCCAGGCTCGATGGCGGACATGACCTGCTTCAACGCATGGTATGGATGAAGAGCCCCAGAGGATGTTTGCTCAGGTTCCTTCTCGAATGCGGATTCTAAAAATGCGAGACCAAGAACAGATTGCACCCAGGACTTGTCGACCCTCTTTTGAAAGACAGTTGTGACTTTCGAGTTCATCGCAGTAACGAAGGAATCTATATCGGATATTATGCCCAGGTCAACAGGCAAAGTGCGGCCAATTTCACTTCCATCACAGTCCACCTGCAGCAATTTGCATCCTTCACTTGGAATAATGGCTCCACTCCGGCCGCCAAGGAACATTCCAGTACGCGCTCCCAGAAGAATGATCAGGTCTGGCCTTTGTAATTGCAGCAACGGAAGCTTTGCTAAGGCTCCGGCTGTTCCCTGCGACAGCATTGGCGACTTTGGCGTGAAGGATGCATACTTGGATGTGTTGAAAATGGGGATACCGCAAGTTTCGGCAAATTGGTTGATGGCGTTGCGTGTCTAAAAGATGATCAGCAGCTTACTCAAATCTTGAAACTATTCTTACATTGGGATGCTTTGCGCCTGTGCCGGTTATGATCACAGGTCGCTTTGAAGATGCCAAAAGTTCCGCAGCTGCTTTGACGGCGCCTTCATGGGGACCTGGGCGGAACAAAAACGGCGAAGCGATGGATCCCCACGCGATCAGCTTGGGCTGGATTGGCGAGAACAGTACATCGATGGGAAAGTCCAACAGAACGGGTCCTTGATTAACCCAGATCAGCGTTTAGTTTGTCAATGTGCATGTTTCATTTTACCTGGAGCTCCCGACACTGCGACTCGGATCGCATGTGATATAATTCTCGGACATTCCTCAGGTGCCACGACCCTGTGAGCGAATTTCGTGACAGGGCGAGCTGCCACAACTTGATCGATTGAGCCTTGGAGCGAATTATTTTCTGTGTCTCGGAGTGGCGGCGATGATGTGATGCACAAAATTGGACTTCGATCGGCGTATGCCGTTGCCAAACCAGGAAACCCGTTGGAAAACCTAGTCCTCGTTCAGCTGCGTTGAATGGCTTACTGTATCTAGTACCTATTCACTAACCCACTGTTTGCGGTGACGAAGCAAACACCCAGTTTCATGCTAATTCGCGAATATCCCTCCGCGGCTTGCACGGCGACTGTCTCATGTCTAGTGTCGATGAGACGAATGCCGACCGTGTCACAGCCCATCAGGAATGCGTCCAGATGTCCGCCATGAAGGCCAAATGCGACTTCAACACCTGCATACTTTAAGCATTGTGCCAGCAGATCCCCGCCAGTCAATTCACGATTGGAAGGGTACTGCAAGGGAAAGCCTGTCATAATGAATGGGGGTGGTAAATTTCCTGACGCCGTGTACTGAGATAGATCTGGTTAAGGAGCAGGATTGAATTGCCACTGGAGGTGATTACCGAGGTCTTCTGCTAAATCGGCTAACATGAATCATGTACTACAGCCAAGATGTGGAGAAGGCGGGGAAAGCTTAGGTATCGAGGACATGTGGAGAGGGTTGTGGCGTCGGGTGCAAAACTGAGTCCATATCAATGATCATAGTGCATGAGGTCAGCTAATTTTACAACTAGATACGAATCTGTCCGAGTGCTGCCGCCTCCAAGAGCTTCACCATCACACGATCTTCATTGGCAGCATTTACAAGAATTTTATCAGCGCCCTGGAGCAGCCCCCCATCAGCTTTGTTAACCTCCAGATATTTCCCCTCCCAACTGTAAATGACTTCATTGTGGCGCTTTTGATCGCCAAACAAAAGAGCAACACTCAGAGCCACAGCCTTCGGCGGCTGAACGGCAGCACCAAGTGACTCGATGAAGTCTTTGGGAACCATTCCAGTATCAGTCCACGATGGTGAAACAGCATTCAATCGAACCTTGCCTTCCAGTTGAGATTGAAGGCCACGAACAAGCCCCAGCACGCCATGTTTGGTGATTGTATAATCGCCAGCAGTGAAGTTCTGGAATGACGCCGTAGACGCCGTAACCACGATACTCCCCAATTCACCAGCCGATCTGTGACTCGCGTGCTTTTGGATGTAGTGCGACGCCAAACGAACCGTTGAAATGACACCCAAAAGATTGACATTAATGGTTCGTAGATTGGGAGGTGCTAGTAGGCCATTCTCATCAAGGGTGTCATCCAAGAAATCTGTCGTCGGGCCAACGCCTGCGTTGGCAAATACATGGTCGATATGACCAAACCATGCTTCGATCTGAATGAAGGCATCGCGGAGGCTATCCCAGCTACAAACATCAACCTGGACGAATTTGAGCCTCTCCGACGACTGGAGATCAGCTGGCAAGGAGTTCAGGTCGCCAATGACTACGTTCGCTCCCCTTTGGAGACAGAGCTCAGCAGTCGCTCTTCCGATGCCAGATGCGCCGCCTGTGCTTTTAGTACATATATTAATTGGCTATCAGATGCAAGTATAAAGACCATACCAGTGATGAAAACAACTTGGTCGTTGATATCCCCGATGATATCTTCAGTAATGTTGATCTCCGCCATGGCTGTAGGTAATGTTAATGTTTGGATGTTGTTTTCAGAGTACGAAACTGGACTGTAAAATAGGCTTTATGTAGCTCCCTCCATGATTCTTGTACGGAAAAAGCCGAGGCAGATTGTTGGGGACTTCTATGGAGGGGCCAATTATTCGTCGTTGATCCTCCGGCTTATGTCCGAATGGGGATTCCTAGCGACTTGACTCCGCACCTTGGCTGGTTGGTGGGGCCTATGATAACGACTGGTGAAGCCACTTGCAGTTCCTAAGCAGACAAAGTGTCGGACGAAATGTCTTAACTTAGGTGCCTGCATAATGCCACGCAACATCCGTTTCAAAGTGTTCAACATTCATATCGCCTCTTCTAGAACTTGTCCCACAGTTTAAAAGACGCACTAAGTACCGGTATTATTGTTCCAGAACCCCCCGCTCGTTGCAACCATCACCAAAACCTTCTCAACACTCCCAGAGCTGAGGGCCCATATTTGACGGCAACCCATGCAAGAACGCCGACTGTTGGGACAGCGACAGCGCTTAGTCTCAACGCAGCCGCCTTTATCCTTGGCTCGAGGAATTCTTCGACGATCTTCTGGAACTTTTCAGGCTCGTTGCGACCGGGATAAGCTTCTTCTGGAACTGGAAGATTTAGGAATGGGCAAATTTCCTCCCAGCCGAGCCCATCTTCAAGTTGAATAAGGCATAGCCGATCAGCCGGGATAATTTGTTTCGCCGTTCTGATGCTGATATAATTTTCAGTATGAGCATTCTGGAATCAACACAGCGAAAATTGATACATACTAGTCGGTGTAATATTTGCGAACAATTTCCGCATTGTCCGGGTCCCCGGGTTTAGTAAATCCAGAGACAGCACCGTAAACAAGGGTGTTCAAGGTCAGAAATCGGTACAATGTGGCATCGAAGTACTTCAAGACAGAAAGAGGGAATTTATACGGCATATCTACCATAGCTCCTGCCGTTTTATTGACTGAAGTGACCCATTTGTCTGGGTCTCGCTCGGTGAGGATGAATTTGACATCAGGATCGCCCACATAGGATTCAAGCAGGCCCGCCTTCATTAGGCCTGGGACTTCGACGAGACACTGCGTGATTGCGATAACGCAACTGAGCTGCGATCCCATTTCATCATGAAGTTCAACTTACGTTGTAGTCTCCTAACCATCTATCATAATCGGCCCTGTTGAACTTCTTCAACCCAGAAAGATCGTTGTGCTGGGCAGTAATCGCTTCCGCGAAAACGTTCATGTGAGGTACGCCATGGACGAGCATGCATTCATAAAGATGATATGTTTTGTAACCCAAAATTCGCATTGCCTGGTAGAGTCCTAATGTTCCCGAACTGATACATTCGCCGTTAGTGTTGAAGTCCACCTGTTTGCTCGATGTTCCCCGTACCGGCTAGGACTCGCAACAATAACTTTCATTCGCCTAACCTCTGCCGGCATCGGCATTTTGTCAACTTTTCGTGACATCTTGACTGATTGACTCGGTAGAGGAAAAGTAACGAGTATAATCGAACAGATATTACGGTTTTGTCAGCGGAAGGAGGCTCTTTTATGGGCGCTAGAGGCGGAGGCTGATGCTGAAATAGCCTTTGGGCTGCATTTCCCAAATCGAAATGGCCCCCAACTATTAACAACCTTGAATAGGCTAGACTTGCGAAGGGACATAGCGGGAATGAGTCAGATCCATGGATGAGATGCCTCCTTCGCACTCTATTCCAAGGTTTCAACATAAGAAGACATTATACCATAATTGGGAGAAGGCGAAAGCCAATCGGGGGCATGAACTCATCTTCAATTGTGTTCGAGTTGACAGTACAGGTGTGGGCATAGAATTCGGTCTATGATTTGACAGAGCGATTAGCTGTAGTTTAGCGTCCGAAGTAAAGGTCCGAGAACAGTCTAATTAAATGACGCGTTTTCTCGTCGCTGATCCACTCGCTTGTGAATTGAGTTAGAGGGAGTAAGAGGAAAACTCATATAATTCTTGAGAGGAGCTTATTGTTTTGCGAGGCTGTAAATTACTGGATTGGAAACGAGGATAGTCAAATATCAATGCTGCACATGTGCATATCCAGAAGATGCAAGTCTGCGAAAGATCTCAAAATAAGTGCTTGGAACAAACGCCCACTAATCAAAATACGAAGTGAACGAAAAGGGGGTGAAGAGAAAATCTTTTTCAGGCAAAACCTGTAGATCAGTTTTGAAGAAAGATGAACAAAATAGAGTATAGGTGTACATCAAGTGACTTGGATCCCATGTTCCGGTTACTGGGACTAATTTACTCCTCTTGAGGTCAGTCTGATAGAAAAATTTCCGATTTTGTACAGTAAACGAGTATAAGACGAGTATTTTATTCAATCCATTGTACGTAAGTTCTATTTTAATAATTGGGCGCCTTACCCTTTCTGCCGGCTTCCTTCAAGTCAACATCACGGAATCTAGAGGCATGATTGTAGTCCTGCTCCTCATCACTCTTGTAGACACAATGGTGCTTGACTTCGTTATCAACATGAAGAATAAACATATCGGTCCTTGAACATTGCCCAAGAGGGTCAACGATGTTTTTCGCATAATCCATCTCGTTGAATTCCAGGTCAGCATAGATGAGACCCTCGAAGGTAGGGTCAACGGGCCCCGTTAGGGATCGACCTTCGGGGGCGATAATCTGGCTGAAGCTACATCCGATAGCGGATACATGGGAAGTGCTATCCGTCGGCTCCGACTCCATACTCAGACCATTAGACTTCAGCCTCTTCTCTCCCTTCGTATGAGAGACGAAGAGAACAAAGGAACCACCCTCGATTGCGTATACGTGGGCAGCCATCTTGCATGCATCAACGGTGTCAAACAAGGGCCCTTTTCAAACCGATGGGAACAGTATCGGCCATGAGGCGACGTGAATCTGCTCGCCCTGAAAGTATGTGGGGTACTTTAGAAGGGGCTGCAAGTGCTCAAAGCACTACAATCCACTGACTCGTCCAATAGGAGTCCGAACGGTGTTGGTGGTGCAGTCCACGGACTGCGGATAGGAATTTTAATTCACTGTTCAAGCTTTCCAACGTCAAAAGAAGAGCTTGTAGCATGAGGTTGAGTGGATACTCACAGCATCGCCAAAGACCACCCTTTCCAAGCTTGTGGGCTTGAACTTTCTCCTGTGGAGCAGAACATTTCCGTCCGGACCAATGAATGTCTTGACCGTAATATTATCCGTCCGTTCGATTTCTTTAATTATGTTGATACACATCGGCGTTTCAACTCCATATAGAAAGAACCATTCCGCCTTTGTTAAAGCGGTAACGTCATTTTAGATTATAGACGGCGATAGAAGTCCGTTATCAGAACCCATACTTGAATGAAAATGATCTTAGTTAGTCCAAACACTATTTGGTCAGCCTTCTAACACCGTTTCTTACCGATCAATTTGATAAACATCGCTCGATGATGAACGATAAGCGAGTGACAACCTATCACATGAATGTTCACCCTCTCGACAGATGAAATCGATAACGAAGACGACGAAGATAACCGGAAAGGTTGCGATCAATGTGTTTGCTCAGGAATACTATAGATATAAGATACATCAGCTGCGCTGTCTTATTTTCCCATTAACTGTAATTATTGATTATAATTACGATTGCTACCTCGAGAAGCTAAAGTGCCGGCAGCTATCATGAGTCATCTTAAAGAGTCTTCGGTTTTGTCGACTTTTGAGCGGTCTTCTCGTCCATCTCAGGCGTCTCAATTCATTTCTAATCCATAAGCACCAGAGACCAAGCAAGGATTGAAAAGACAACAAGGCAATCCAGGCTAGCTTATTTTCTTATCCGTCGTGTGCTTCATCGACCGAATCATGATAGCCGACCATCCGCCAATACCAGGACATTAAATAGTCCCTCGAAGTTCCATGTGTTGGAGCCCACCATTTTTCATGGAGAACAGCATAGCCAGCCTTGATATCATCCGGCCATGGCCATTGAATATTCCAGGAAAAGTCCACAGCAGTCCACGGAGTAGGACCCCACCGTGAAAGGGCGACATTCAAAACACTCTGGTCGCCTATGCTGGCGTCAAAACTGTTCTCGTCTGCCACCAAAGCTTCGAAGTAACGAAACATGGTGAGCGATGGTTGCAAGATCATGAAACCAGAATTGAGAGTATTCCAATCCCAAAAGTCTTCCGGGACACGAGATGGCTGGGACGAATGATTTTGTCTGAGTTGGGGCAATCCCGCTGCAATGTATGTCTCCGGTAGTGGTATCTCCACCCCGTTATGGGTGAAGGTTGAAGATGTAGATTTTTGAGGCCAAGTGTCTGGGTCGGTAAGTAGATCATCAATACATCTTGTCATCACAGAGTCGCCATCCAAAAAGACGATCAAATCGTACTGAACCATCTCCCACAGGCGTAATTTAGTCACCACATCCGCCCATCGGTGATCCTTGGGTCGTATCCAGTCGACTCGGAAATCGGGCCACTCTATCACCTGTGCACCATCTGACTTCAGCCCTTCTCTCTTCGCCTGATCGACATTTTCATGAACGAAAACCACAAATGGGATGTTCAGCTTGGTGCGAGTCTCGGGTGCGTGGAGAATCTGGTATGTGAGAATTCGAGCACCGTCGAAATACGGATCACTCGAGTTGGCGAATGCCGAGATGATCTGAGCCTTGGGTTTTGTTGGCGCACTTAGGTAGGTGGCATATATCACACGTTTGTTTTTGATTGACTCAAGTCGAGCTGTTGTTTGAATGGGCAGGCGGCTTCTCGATACCCACCACAGAGCGAGAGCGAGTACTAGGCCACCTAGCATTCCCATGAAGTTTATCTGGCGGTTCATCATCATAAAATTGTTTGAAGGGGCCTCATGTGGTCATGCGTAGCCGTTGTCACGAGAAATTCGCTGTATATATATTCAGCTGTACGCACTTCCGTATCAACTTTTTGATTTGACCCCGAATAGCACAATAAGCAAATACTAAATATAGCTACTTGTCCCGACCTTTTTGCGATTTGACCAAAGTTAACTATTAGTCCCATGGTTTATCCAAGAGGCACGTGGAACTCTGTCATTTCAACCAATGTATCATATATCAATATCAACCAATATCCATGGTCGCGATCGAAAGGAACCGGATGTGATTGAAGCCCTGGAGAGCAGGGATTATCTTAACCTATCTAGGTATACAAATGAGTACAAAGTCCTTACTTTTGTGCAAAACACCCCATTTTCTCCCATCTGATAAATATCAAGTTTAGCAATGGATAGCCATATCGAGAAAAATGCTAACTACATTAGTTATGAAGAGCGTATTTCTTCCGAGAAGTACACAAAGCGCTTTTACGAGCGTCTTAGCTACAATTGGGCCATCTTTCCTTTGACCGTGGCAATCTCATTCGTAGGTACGTCATCTCATACAGCCGCATTGAAGACGAACATTTCTCAAAATATATAGCTTTATACCGCGTAAGTACATGGACCGGTCTATATGACATGGTCGTCCAACAAGGGGTTTTGTGGACCACAGATTGTACTGTTATAGCGATTGTTCATGCGCCGTTTCTGTTGTCGCAACTACCCCCTTACTCCATTTTATGGGGTCTCTGTCTGCCCATGCGGCCTTTTGCCCAAGCAGACTCAACCAAAAAGCGAGTATTCCGCGAGCTCAAAGTGTGTTTGGTTACCAAAGGAACGAATGTGCAGGTAAGTAATGACAAAAGAAGGATGTATAAATGCGCATTCAGCTTATCCAAGTACCATAGACAGTTCTGAACTCCGTCAAGCCGTGGCGATTCTGCAAACAGTCATCCAGTGTTAGCTTCCACGTTATATTGGACTCCTGCGAAGACAGATTCAAAGCAAAACTTCCCAGATTCGTCAATATAGTTAAGGTCCCAGCCTCGTTCCAACCCGATCACGCAAAGTATAAAGGACGGGCATTGGAATGGTGTCGACAACTCTGGAAATTATCAGATCAAGACTGGGTCCTTCATCTGGACGAAGAGACCGAGATTGATGAATATCTTGTCAATGCCTGCCTGAATTTCATCGAGCGAGGAACGGAACAAGTTGGCATGGTATGTGCCCAATTGAGAAATTAAGCACGCTCGAAGCTGATCTTGCCACCAGGGAACTATATATTACACATCGCACAATTATTGGAAGAGCGGATTCCTCACGACCGCTGAGGTCTTTCGAGTAGCAGAAGACTTCGGCCGTTTCCAGCTTCCCCTTCGCCTGTTCAAACGCCCTTTGCTTGGATGGATGCACGGCTCCTTTATATTGATCAACGGCGCTGTGGAGAACACGGTCACTTGGGATACAGATTGCCTAGCTGAGGACTTTTGGTTTGCATTCCAGGTAAGTCACAAACAAATATTTTCCGGGTCGGCTGCTGATATGATAACTCCAAGGCCGCCCGCCGCGGATTCAAATTCGGTTGGATTCACGCCATCGCGCGAGAACAACCTCCAATCAGTGTACATGACCTGATTCAGCAGCGTAGGAGATGGTACACAGGTATCATGTCAATAGACAGCTGGCTGGTCAAATCGGCACTTGTCATTCCCATGATGGGGCCTCTCGTTTATGCCTGCTTGTAAGTTATGATTAGTAGAACATCACCACTCATGCTGAGATTGTGCAGAAATCTGTATGGCGTTGCAACCGGTTGGAATATTACGGTGTCGCACTGGTTCTATCTGTGGAATTTGTGGAACATCGCCGTTGACATGCATGGTCTCGCTGTGGGTAGTGTGCTTCAGGATTTGCACCTGCGCACCATCTCTCCAACCAAGATGGTCATGCATGTAGTTTTGACGTTGCTATGGGCCCCGATCGTTCAGCTTGCTCATTCGATTATCTTCATATCCGCGTTGATTCGTCCAGCAAGCAATTTCGTCGTGATAAAAAAGGTATAATCCTGCCTGATTGGGGCTTGGGTCAAATATTTGACTCTGGAGACGGGGGAATATAGGCAGAAGCGAAAGCGATCACGAAACGTCGCCATTGTCATGGAGTCCAAATGAATTTTGGCTCCTTTAATAGTGAAGGTCTGAATTTCAAGATACAACTCCTTTCCGTCCAGTAATGAGGATGAGCTCTGTCGCCGACGTCAGCCTTGTTGTGGACAGCTGTTGGAATAGCGGGATGCGAGAAGAACAATGAAGCATAAATTCTGCGGTTCACCGAGTCCAGATATCTCAATCTATCCTTAGAATCCAACCATAGCATTAAACCTCTTTTCATTTGCATGGTAGTTCACTTCATCGCATCTGGGTTATAGTGGTGACCTTACTCTTTCACATACCTTAACATATCATTTTCTGGCTTTAATCAGCCATTACTGGATCCTTAATTACAATTGAGTACTCAGTCTCGAGATATTAATATTTCAATCAGCTGGAAGAGGGAGATCCAGTGTAGATTACATTGGTGTTAAAAGTTACTATTGGTAGATTCGGAGTTGCGCTGGGCTAGGTTGAGATATGAAGAAGGGACGAAGAAAGGAGAAGGAGAAGAGAAGACAATACCAAAGATAAACGATGAAGGTGGGATATGGGAAGACTTTCAAACTCCTCTTAACTCTTTCTGGTTGACTATGGGCTTGAAGAATTAATAACCCCATAATTTCATATTAGACCTCAGACGTCTATCAATTCAACAATCTCGTCATCGCCGCGAATTTGTAATTGCTACTTGCCATATTACATTACGTCAATTGTGCATTGTACTTGTCACTTTTCGTCGTACTCACGGCTGCTAATGAGCCTCTTCGGCATCGTCTTGCTCGAGACGATTGAGTATGTCCTCAAAATGCCGGATGGTTGCCCGTTCCGCGGCAATTGCGTTGTTAGTCTCGGCGAGATGAGCCCTCAGAATTGCCCGGTCGGCCGCCATTGCGTCGCTATTATCTGCTAGATAGGTCCAAAGAATCCTCGTCACGACCTGGGCGAAATGAATGTCGATGCTGCAGCTGATACTTTCGTCCTCATGCTCAGCGAGAGAAGTGCGCAGGCGCTGGAGCTCTACCCGGAGACGGAGCCTCAATCGTGCTCTTGCAACTCCATCACCATCATTGGTAGTTTGATCCCGGTTGCTACTATCCATGCTAAGAAGGATCAGTGTTTCCATCTGCCAAACGAGAGAGACTCGGCTGCTTACTTTATTACTTGCAAGTGATTATTGTTTTAGAGAGTGCGCGGTTGCAACTCGAGAATTGGGTTGAGGACGAAAGGAGCATAGAAGAAAGAGAAGAGAAGAAAGGGTAAGAGCAAGCCGAAAAGGTGATTGATGTCTAAAATTCATCTGAAGTCGAAGTAAGAGTAGATTGAGCTCCCAGGCATATTACCAATCTACCTCGAGCCACACGTCAAATCAGTTCGATATCTCTGTCAAAGCATGGCGATTCTGAAACCCAGCAACAAGCCATGGGAATAAATGGCTTCTTAGATATGTCTGTACGTCAAAGCTGAAGCTAATTGCGCGCAGCAGACCAGGCAATCTAAAACGCAGCGCTAGGTAGATTCCCACATCGAGGCTTTGACCAAGTCCCTTCAATAGAGGTTCCACAACGCTCCTACGACTGACTGTACCTGATTGTCTTGCATTTTGCACCTTTGATACATACATTCCTTGGAAGAGCAACTGATACGGCGTCCAGGGCAATCCGTTCGTCAAGCATCCTTAATACATTACGATACATGAACTTCTTGGCCCAACGACCAGGCCAGGATTGATGAGGGATGCATGCTGGGTGACACTCTCAGATTCCGAAACAATACTTCTTCACAATCTCATGACCCCACTACGAGAGCATCGAGACCTATGTCCGCATAGACATACAAGGGACAATTTCGCTGGATTTGGACTAAATAAGTCGTCATATCAATGCAATTACATCGTGAATTGACGTTAGAAAAGGATCTACAACGCTGCGTGCCAATCCTTCATGCCAGGAGAGATGATGTCTGTCCGTGGATTCAAGATCAAAGTATAGACTTCTTTTCATACTCAAGACCCGCCCTCTTTGGCTAATATCACGGCAGACCAAACTCACACGACCACCAGACAGAATTATATTTGTCCATCACAGCATACAACCCTAACAAGCGGCAAGCTTATCAGTCGATATGGCACATCGCCAGAGACCCAACGGTATAGCTTTATACCATTTAGAAAACCCAGAAGACACTGATCAGCAAATCAAGTATGTCCTTGTGTTCACCCTCGGCTATTGCGACGGCAAGAGGTCATACCATATACCTACAACGCCGCAAGCTGAGGTCTTAGCGCACTTGTGCTACGCCAGTGTCAAAGCAGACCTGGATGATGGACTCGGGCAAAAGTGACACTATATGCACTGGCTAGATGTGCCTGGTGACAGTGTGATAACACAACATCCACACCAGCCAAGAGGACCAGCGGATTTCTTCGTTACCCATGCACATCTGAATCTGGGAATGGACGCACAACAGAAGATAATGCGGCATGTTACACGTAAAGCTATATCTGCAAAAACCTAGCACAGACCTGCCGTGCTCGTTCGCCGGCAATCATTGAGTGCTCACAAAAGGCTGCCAGGTATGTACATTTATGTCACGGGCTTATGTCTAATTTGGTCTGAGCCTGATTCGTTTGAGATTTGGCCAACGTTGACTATCGTGACTTCAATGTTCTGGCACGGGCTTAGAATGCATCTCAGACTCATACAACAAATTTTCAGCGTCCAAGTATTCAAACATCCTCTCCTTAGCCCGCTCAACCTGTTCCTCAACATCCAAATCCCAAAGCCAGCGCAGGCGTTCATTGAAAGTTTTTTTCAGTCTATCCGCATCATCGCCAACGCCTTCGAAAGATAAACAAAGCAAATCCGCATTTTCTTTGCTGGTGGTAACAACTCGTTGGCACCGTGGGCGCCTAATATCGTCGAACGCTTTCAAGGCAGAGACCACATCATGGGCAGACTTCACTCGATCATTACTCAAGAGCTCAGCAAGAACATGCGCATCTTCAATTGCCTGCCCAGCACCAGCACCCTGATGCGGCGTAGAAGCATGCGCAGCATCCCCCATGATCGCCACGCGAGACCGTGCATACGTTGGAATATGCGGATGTTCGAAAATCGCCCATTGCGACGGATCAGGCATATGCTGCGACGGTAAGCTAAGTACTGTGACATTCAAAGCCTTAAGAATTGCACAAACCTCAACAAGCGCTTGAACATATCGCCCCATCCCCTCCGTATCCCTCAGCATGTCCTCCCTCTTCGCCGGCCTCACCCAACGCTTATCCTCCCACTTCTCACTCAGCACATAAATCCCCACATTCACCATTTGCGCCCTCATAATCGGATAAGAAATCGCATAGCACCCCTTCCCCATATACAACGTCGACACCCTCGCCCTCTTCTCCCCAACAGCATCAACCATCTCCTCCATCCCCAACACAGCCCGATACCCATACATACCACTATACCTCGGCCCAACTACCAACCCAGGCACCACAAACTCCTTAACCCGCGACTTAATCCCATCACACCCAACAACAACATCCGCAAGCACAACCTCCCCATCCGCAAAACTACACTCCACCCCACCATCACCATCCCCAACCTCCCTAATCCCAACACACCTCTTCCCAAAGTGTACAATATCGGGCGGCACAAGCGCAACAAGCGCATTCAAAAAGTCCGCCCTCCGCACCGCCGTTTGCCCAGACGGCAAAGCCTTCAAATCCATAAGCACCTCGCCCTCGCACTCCCCACAAGCCCACACAAGCTCGAACCACGTCTGCGCATACTCCTCGAAACCAGGACTGTCTGCGTGCGTGGTAACTAGCGAGTCGTATATGCTTGCGATGCGCGGATCCAGGCGGGGCATGGCGCGGTACGCTGCTGGGCCGAGAGACAGGCCCAGACCTATTTCCGTGAATGCGGGCGCGGCCTCGTAGATTTGCACTGGGATGCGGCGCCTGAGTAGCCCAATTGCCAGTGCTAGGCCGCCTATCCCGCCGCCTATTATTGTTATTTTAGGGGGCATTGCGTATTGTGTGTTGCTGGAATTGGGATGGGGGTTTAAGTTTATGTTGAAGGTGGAGGCTCCCTGCAGCGGTTTGTGGGTTTTATTTATCTCTTACAGTCTTAGTGTATTTCTATCTTAGTCTTTGGATGGGTCTAAGTGTTCTAGCTTGGACAGAGGCATGACTGTACGGAGATGACTGTACGGAGCACCAGGTAGTCAGCGAAACGATTGGTTCGGGGAATGGACGTGTGGGGATTGGATGGAAAAGAGGACAGAGCGCCGATCTACATTTTAGCGTGCGGTGGTGCGACATGATCGGACACTACAGAGTACCACTCGGAGAAAAGGGTATATTCAATTGAATGAAATATGAATTGATTATATAGAAGAAGGGATATAGGAACGCTAACTGGAAGGCACACAAGAAATGAAAGCAGACAAGCGGCGCGATCCTGCCGCGCCGGGCTCTATTGAGGCCCAAGCAAATGCGAGTCTAAACATTACACAGCCACACTCTAGATCATGGGCGCAGTGACGATGCGCTGGCGCTCCCACTTCGGCGCAAAGGGGTCATCCCGGGAGTAGACGTCGCGGTCATCGTGTTCTGTCGAATCATCAGCGAGCGCGCGCCGGAAATGCAGGAACTCGGCGGATTCCACGCCGTGGGCGGGGTTCATTGCGCCACTCTGGATGGACTCCATTGCTGCGCGCTGCAGGAGCCGGACATCGTCTCTCAGGGAACCGAATTGGCCTTCGAGGTTTCGGCGGGCGGTCTGCTCGCGCCGGAGGAGGGTTACTAGGGCGCTGTATTGCTCTATTGAGACGCCTTGGTAGTCTGAGAGGGAGGAAGCGGAGGGGGTTGGGCGGAGGGAGCGCTCTGGGCGGATTGTGGAGGTGCTTGATGGTCTTTGGTGGATTGTTGGGAGGGGGGTTGGGTCGTCGTCTGTGTAAGAGGGGTGTTTTTGGCGGAGGGAATCTTTGCGCGGTCTGGGTTTTTCGGTGGTGGGGATGCTGGCTTGCATTCTTGCGATTGCAAATTCGAGATCGATCATTTTTACCTCGAGGGTTGTTAGGCGCTGCTCGAGGGTAACGCTGTCGTCGTGTTGCATGTTGTGGACTAGGGTTGCTAGGTTTGATGGAAGGGTTGGGATTGTTTCTTGTTGCTCGGATTCATGCAGGGAAGGGGCGGCTGATGCGCGCGTTACACTTGTTACTGTTGTACCGGTTGAGGGGCGCGCGGATTGGCCGCTGTTGGAGCTTTCTTCGAATGGTGGAGATCGGGAATCTGAGGCGGAGGCTGGGCCTGTAGCGGGCATTGTGCGCGCAGGCCAGATGTCTAGATGTTGCTCTGTCATTGCTTCCAATGCAACTGTGCTCCTTGACAATCTATGAGAGAGCAAACTGTGTCTTCGGTCTTGGATATGGGCTCTCTCTTCTTGGGGTTCGGATATTGCCGTCGAAGCCACGGCATATCGAGATTCATCATCAGAAAATATGACGCTAGGCAGCGTTGCACGTCTTCGGCGCGGCAAACCCGGTGAGCCGGGCATCGATGCTGGCGATAAGGGAGAAAGCGGGGACAGGTGTGTTTCTGCGAGTTGGAGATTTTCCGCAGAAAGCGGACTACTTCGATTGGAAGTAAGCTTCAACGGTGGCGGAACGGCCAGGAACGGTCTTCCTCGGACTGGGCCTGAACTCCGCGGCGGGGTCATCAACGTAGATTCAAACTGGGTTTCCTCCAGTTCATCGGCCTGACTTTGTCTTTTCCGATTGAAGATCTTGCGCATGACTGTTTTTAAAGTGCTTCCGGTCCTGCGATGTGCGAGCGCCGGCTGGGAGCGAAAGTCCATTGAGGGGAGCGCTGTATCATAACCGTCTCCGATGTAGGGGACCGGGTTCGAGGACGGACGCTCTGCCCGGGGGGCTGATCGCTGGCGAAGGCTTCCTGCAGACTCGCTGCCGGCGCTGGCGATTGATGGCGGGCTTCTCGACATTGCGCTCAGAATGGACGGATATATGAATTGATGCGATGTTGGTTTCGATGCTCATTACAAAGGATCTCCGTCGCGGGACACGGGGTATATACGGGGTGAAAAAAAGGAAATATGGAAAAAGCGCGTTGAGCGAGTGGTCGAAAAATAAAGTCGAGAAACACAGTCGAGGGGTATCAGGGTATTAGATGCAAAAGGCCGCTCAGCGGAAGTCGGTAGATTGAAATAAAGGCCAGGGGAGCTTAGTTTACTATTAATCAAACGCGGGTTAGTTGAAGAACTGAATGGGGGTACAAACAGGCGTACAAAGAATATGGACATAATGACAAATGGTATAGTTCCGAGTCGTTTGTCAGTCTCGGAGTGCAGTTCAAGAATGAAATATAAGAAATTTCAATGTAGTAGAGGGACAAGGATAGAGAGAGAGAAAGAGAGAGAGAGAAAGGGGGTAGCTAATCCCCACGGGAGTTCAAGCCACAGCCGAACAGGTTCTGGAAAATGAATTTGAACTTGAGAAGTGGATGTAGTGGATGAAGTGGAGAAACATCACAGTTAGGGGGGGGGGGGGGGAAAGACCGACGTTAAAGGTTTCGCACTTGTCTTTGATGCAGAGCAAAGATAAGTGGACTATACTCCGTAGAACGTGAGGCGCTATAGTAGATAGGGTAATTTCTTTTTCTCTTCCAATCAAAGTGCCAAGCTACAACACTACAAAGGGCTGAAGTCCAATCTCTCTGTTTATTTTTTTTTTTTTTGTTGCGTTGGCCCCAATAGTGGAGTGGAATTGAGAAATGGAGGATCTTCAATTCAAGCTTCTGCTTCCAATTGCATCCTCCAGACCATATGTAACAGAATTGGGCACATTGGAGTCCAGTCCGAAACACCGCAATTCCCCAGCACAGACCGCGAAAGCCCAAAGAAGGGCCCGTGTTGTGTTGTGCCCGGGAGTCGCCCGAGATGTCAGAACCGCATCTGGGCCCCGTTATTTGGCTTGATCAACAGTAGTTTGTGCTGCTTCAGGAAATCGACCTCCGAAGAATTAAAAACAATAAACGTTTCGGAATCTTTGATGCTTTCCGTGCCGTTTCAGAGCCGAATTAACTCCCCCAATATTGTCGGTCAAGAGAATGTCTAGGGCTTCCACGCCTTACATAGAGTGTCGGCCGTGCGCACCAAAATTAATCTATCTACACAATCCGAGATCAAGTGGAGACCGACATCGTTCTGGACGGGTTATGGAACAAATCGAATCGGAATCGGATCTAAGTCGAATCTTCGACGCTTGGAATCTTGGAATGTTCTATAATAAATCTCCAGCATCGGGGTATCGCAAGTCGGCGTTTTCTTCAAGAAAATCCATCCAGTGCTTGAGGAAATTACTTCCGCTAAGAAATCCGATTGTCGATCAGTATCAAACTCCAGAACTCAAACGTACCCTCACTTACCGACTAATCGTCTCCGAGTCCCCGCAAATACAAAGGTGTCGTTTCGGGCGTGTCATGGCCACTGCCGAGGGTAGTTAGTGGTCATTCGCTACACTCCCTATGCACTTCGTTTGAATCGGGCGTATCGGCGTAAACATAAAACATACCATTCAGCCGACGTTTCTCGGCCAAAAACCCAACTTCGTGTTCCGCATTGCTGCGCACAAGACTAACCACCACTGCCTCTTTCTCTCGCCCCTGGAACCCATCAACACTACCCAATTCGATACCGGGATATTTCTCTCTCAGCATGCGAGACAACAAAGCCAATTGTCCATTATAAGGCGTAATCACGGCAATGTGCTCAGGCCGGAGTCCTGCGTCGACAAGATTATTCACGTGTCTCGCAACGACCAACGCTTCCATCTCGTTGCTTTTGCTGTCGCCAAGTAAGGCACCGCCCTTGATCTCCTCCTCTGCTTTTTCGGGAAAATCCCCGCCTTGCGTGTCCCAGAAAACTAGTGGTTCTTGCGTATCGTCTGTGCTTTGCACTTCGTAGGGCAGATCAACGAGTAGACGGGCTTTGACTGCTTCACCGGCTATGAGTCTTCCTTCGTAGAGTTCGTCGGAAGGGAAACGCATAATAGTTTCATGCATGCGGTACTGCGTCGTGAGCATGCGTTTAATTCCAGACCCATGCAGCGCAAGTAGCCGATCAAACAAAGTTCGCTCGAGAGAAACGCCTTTCAGCAACTCCTCGCTCTCGGCGTCAGAGCTCTTCTTCTCACTCTTCTGCCCGCTCGACTTAACAGTCGGCGGCAATTGCAAATGATCACCCGCAAGAACGACCTTCTCAGCATGAAGCAGCGAAATCCAACACTGAGCCTCAAGTGCCTGACTCGCCTCATCAATAATGACGACATCAAACTTCTGCTGATGTTTCAATTGATGCCCACCGGCACCATGCAACGTCGCAAGCACAACGCTACTCTCTCGCACAAGATTATCAACACACCTCGACTCGCGCTCGCGAAACTCCTTCCGTAGAATCTTCAACTCATCATATATCCCCCTCCTCTCGCGCCCGCTCCGCGTCTTCCGAATACTAGCCTGCTTCTCATCCATCTCCCGCCGAATATCCTTCACAATGCCGCCCGCATCAGAAGTCTGTGTAAGAACTTCCAGCGAATGCTCCAGCACAGAAGGCAGCAAGCGCGCCGGATGTCCGATCCGCACGACGGGCACTTTCGTCGGCGCAAGTCGCTCAACGATGTTATCCACCGACACGTTCGACGGCCCGCAGACGAGAACCCGCTTGTTGCGCCGCACAAGCTGCACAATTAGCTCGATCAGTGTATGTGTCTTGCCGGTCCCTGGCGGCCCGTGGATGAGCGCGATGTCGCGCGACCCCAGCGCAAACCGGATAGCGTCTTTCTGCGAGTCGTTCAGGGTCGGATCGATGAATTCCACCTCCGCATCCGCATCTGGTGCCGCATCTCCAGCACCAGGCTGCAGAGGTGTGGTGTAGCCGAAGGCGACGCGCATGAAATGCGAGTACTCGGATTCCGGCATTTTGGCCATTTTCTCCATCGTCTGTTTCATACTGTGTGAGATCAGCACCGCACCGCATTACCAAGCAAAGACACCCCATACCGTCTGTGCGTAACATCGTTAGCAAGCTTAATAGCCCAAAGCTTCTTCCCCCACAGCGCATCAACAGCCTCATCGTCCTCCTTCCGCACAGCGCCCGACTTCCCAAACGCAATCCAGATCGCTTTCTCGCTTGTGCGCGTAACGACGCCCTCTGGCCCCGCCCCGCTCTCACCATCCTTATCCTTATCTTTCCCGCTGGCTGCCTTCTTCCCCGCGACGTCGTTCACGCGCACGACGTCGCCGACGCGAATGCCATGCGCCGAAAGACGCGGGGACCCGTCTGCGGCGCGGGTCTCATCTGAGGCGATTGCTGGGTCGGGCGCAAACTCGCCGACTAGACGGCCGCCTAGTCCCGTGCGGCATTGGGAGAGGAGGAGGCCTGTGAGGGCTTGGCCGGTTGCTTGGAGAGTGCGGCGGGTTGTGGGGGAGACAGATGCTGCTGTGCTGGCTAGTTTTGAGGTTGAGACTTCGGCAGCGTGTTCGAGGTCGAGGAGGTGGAGTTGGGTTGTTGCGAACAGGGGGATTGGGGTTGGTGAGGGGGGCATTTTGGGTGGGTGGGTGGTGGTGAGGGGGTCAATCATGAGAGAGAGCTTGGAGGGGTCGGGGATAATGAGGCTCCAACTCGCTTATATCCGATGAGATCATCGGTCCACTTTATTTTGGGGTTGGGTGTTTTAATGTTTATTTTTTTTTGGATTGAGTAGTTTCATCTCATTTGATTTGATTTGACTTTGGTTATTGTGGTGTATTAGAGATGTGGCTCAAACAAATCGAATCAATGCCCCACGACTTCGGGATATACAGTAGCGGAGTATGCACTTATACTTGCCAGGGAGGGTTCCGTCCTAAGCCATGTTGACTGGGCGCTTGATACTATACGCCCAGACTTCATCTGTCCAGCTTCCACGCCGTGCCAGCAGAAAGCCCCAGCCTATTAATTCCCGACGAAAAGCTACAGTTCAAGGTCCTCCAAATCATCGCAACAAGCTCAACAAAGCAGGACACACCCTGCATTGCAGCCCCGACCCCATCAAACGACCTCAATCTTGACCTTCGGCCCATTCTCCCCCTTAACCACCGACCTCTCCATCCCCCGAATCTCACTCATACAAAGCCCCGTCCCAGCAAGATAACAGTCCCCACAGCGCCGTTTAACAGGCAAACAAACCGTCTGCCCCAGTCCAACAAGCAACTTATTAATCTCATGCCACTTCTCATGCGGTAGCCAAGCCTGCAGGGCAATCCTCGTCTCCTCGGGCGTCTTGGTCTTATTCCAGCCCCAGAGATTCGTAATGCGATGAACGTGCACATCGACGCCAATACCAAGGTGTTTGCCCCACGCCGCGCTCAGACACAGGTACGCCATTTTGGGACCTACGCCAGGCAGTGCCATTAAGCCTTCTGGCGTGGAGGGAATGTCGCCGTCGTATTCGTCGCGTAGGATTAGGGCTGTTGCCTTGATGTATTTTGTTTTGTTGTTGTGAAAGCCCACTGTGCGGATTAGGGAGTTTAGGGTTGTTGGGTCGACGGCGAGGATGTTGTGGAGGTTGAGGGTGCTGTCTTTGGCGGAGGATTGGTTTTCGAGTTTGATTTTGGAGTCTTCATCCTCGAGTTTGATTCCGGGGTCCTGGTCTTCAGACTTGATGGGCGATCCTTGGCCCAGCTCAGTGTGCAATCTTTGCATTGCAACGGCTGTCACCGTATCTTTCGTTTGCGAGGAGAGCATCAACGCGATGAGCGTTTGGAAACGACGGTCCTTTGGCTCTGAGACGCGCCAGTAGAGCTCCGCGCAGCCCATTGTGTCAACCGGTGCGGTCGGGTTATCTTCGCGCATCTTTTTGACCGTGTCGTACATGATCTCCCAGTTGGACGGGGGCTCGACTTTCACTACGCCGGACGCATCGCGGATTTTGCGCGCTGGCAGGCGGCGTTTTCGTTCTGGCTTGGGTTTCTCATCTGGGTCCTTCTTGATGATGGATTTCTCCTTGATTGTCTTCCGTGGGTGTTTGACTGGTAACGCAGTCGTTCGCTTCTGGCGTTTGGAAGGGGGCTCGAGCAAGTCTTCGATATCGGCTGTATCTGCCTCAGACAGGGATGAATCATCGTCGGTTGGTACGGACAAGCTGGGTGTAGAAGTCAATTCAGGCTCCGTCTTGACGGTCGCATTTGCATTGCCATCGGGATTGGCATTGTAGGCGAAAGCTCTCAACGCGCTAACACGCGTGCGAGTCTCACGAGGGGCAGATAGCGCCTGTAGCACTTTCGCTGTTTCTTTAGAAGTACGGGAAGTGCGCATGGTTGTAGATTATTGTTGTAGGAAAAGGGTCCGATTTCACATGGAGATGACACGGTCCACACGGGGGTAAAGTTCCCCAGCCTCGGCGATCACAGCTCCGACTTTCAACGTCCGCGCTCAACTCTACCACAACTAATTAACGAGCCCACGCCCAGTATACCTTCCACGATGTCGCAAGCACCATCTGGAAACACGACGCAGCGGCTAATCCGCGAGCTGAAAGAATACCACAAGACGCCAAACGAGTCCCTGCTGCACCTCGGCCCCGTCGACGAAGAGAACCTACTAGACTGGGAAGCCGTATTGAAAGGCGTAGATGGAACGCCGTACGAGGGTAAGCCAGAACCAGAAACAACCGACAACCCCGATCAGACACTACGCCAATGCATACACCCCGATTAAACCCCAAACGCTAATTAACACGCGCAGGCGGCCTCTGGCACCTCCGAATCGCAATCCCACCAAACTACCCCCTATCACCGCCGACAATCCACTTCACGACGAAGATCTCGCACCCCAATATCTCTTTCAGCGATGGCGCCATATGTCTTACTCTGCTGACGACCGAGCACTGGAGTCCTGTGTATACGCTGTCGACGACGCTGACTGCGATTCAGCAGCTGTTGACGGATCCGCAGCCGGATTCGCCGCTCAATGTTGATGTTGCTGCTTTGTTGCGCGATGGGGATTTGGCTGGCTGGGAAAGTGTTGTGCGGTATTGGACTGGGGAGGAAAGGTGGAAGGGGGCTGGGAGTGGGAGTGGGCGGTGATGGACTGGGAATTGGATTGAGGGGGATGAGATATAGAATTAGGGGATTATTTGAGTGGGCTGCGATGATGGAGATTTTTTTTTCTTTTGTTGGTTGATTTGACATGCCATACCATACCCCTTTGCACATTCCGATCTACACGTTCTACTACACATCTATACATAACATAAGACAGACAATTGAACACAAATTTTGCATTTTCTCCAAAGTGAAGAAGAGCATGGACTAGAATTAATCACATGAAATATTGGCGTGTGCTAGAGCTGTAAATGTCCACACCGCTGATGAAAACAAAGCCCAATGAGGCAATAACAAATGCTGGCCAGTAACGCCAAAAGGAGAGACATGAGTAGGTCGTAACGGGTCGTGCGGAAGGATAGTACAATGACGAACGTCATGAGAATGCAGAGCCGAAGCGATATGCTGGAAAACGCCGTTGAAAATGATAAAAGAGGCTAGCAGGCGGGACAAAAAGACGCAAAGTTCTATCAAAAATCACAGGGCCATGGCGACCATGACGGCACCTCCGATCATGGCGACGACCTCGCGAGCCACGCCCGCGGTGGGGGCAGCGGCATTGCCGGTCTGCAGACCAGGACGAGCGGTGTTGGTGCTGGAGCCACCGTTGGTGGCGGCGGCTGGGGTGATCACAGTCACGGAAGTGAGGGTTATCAAGCTTCCATCGGGCAGGGTGCTGGTGCTCTTGAAGGTGGAGGTAGTCAGGCTCGTCTGCGAGGTGTGCTCCGAGGTCTGAGAAGAGGTCGACTCGCTGGAAGTCGATGAGGTGGATGAAGTGCTCTTGGCAGTTGTCAATGTCGAGGGCACACTGGTGGTAGTGGCCGGGAGAATGGTTGTCTGAGTGGTAGATGTAACCGAGGCAGTGGTCTCGGAAGTGGTGCTGCGCGAGCTGGTAGTGCTGGCGGCGGTAGTTGGGACGGCGGTAGTCTTCTCAGTAGTTTTTTCGGTGGTGGTTTGCTGAGAAGTGGTGCTAGCAGGTGCAGTAGTTGAC
Source organism: Penicillium soppii (assembly GCF_028829465.1). Classification (NCBI taxonomy): domain Eukaryota; kingdom Fungi; phylum Ascomycota; class Eurotiomycetes; order Eurotiales; family Aspergillaceae; genus Penicillium; species Penicillium soppii. Next base: position 3,801,091 of record NW_026643235.1, on the reverse strand, counting down.
TCAGCAGAAGTGGTCTTAGTGGTGGGCACCGAGGTAGTCTCAGTGGACGACGTAGAGACCGGCAGAGTAGTGGTGGGATCAGCAGAAGTCACAGCAGGAACAGATGTAGGTTCCGGGCTGGCAGTGGCATTGCCCTCACGCTTGGCAAGCCTGATCAAGCTGGCAATGGTTGGTTCTTCATCTTGAAGAGCCTCAGCGGCATGCAGGTCAGTCGGGAAGATTCCATGGCGGAATTTGGCGGAGAGGGCATGCAGGGCATCGTGAAACGAGGCTGCCTTAATGTCGTCAAGCGCTTCCTGGAGAGACTCACTCTGAGATACATCAGGTTTGACTGCATCTGCATAGACGGCAGATATGGCGAGCAAGGTCACGAAGAGTAATTGGAGAAAGTTGATACGAAGCATTGTGGAGATTGGAGATCCGCTGATAAGGCCCACGGGTGATGAGGTATTGGAGTTGGCAGAGGAGAGGAAACGAAGAAGCAAGAAGATGAGGAAGTTGAGGAAGTTAAATTTCAAACTTGGAGAAGAAGCTTATCAAGAGGAAGCTGCAAGAAATCAGAAACAAGAAAGAGAAATCAATACCGAGTGGCAATAAAAATCTCAGGAACTACTCCGTACTTGCTTTTCTTTTCGTTCCAATCCTTGATTTTTAACGCTAGTAAATGGAGATAACCGATAGTCGACTTCAGCGGGTTTTTCGGCTGATTTTTCACGGCTTTTTTACGGCGTAATTTCTGAGTTAAATGTCTCGGATCGGCTTCTTGTTTGACACATTCCGATCTCGATTTCATCTATTTTAATCTTCAATTACTAACTAGATACTATTTAACAATTTATACTTATTCTTCTCTTCACATTTTCCCAGTGTCACCTAGACCTGTAACACAAACAGCTCCAAAGACAAATCAGCAACCGGAAATCCGCAACTGGACACGACTCCACCGGCCCTATTGGCCCGGTCTCAGCGCTAACAATAGCACGGTACAATAATAGAGTCGTGTTGTCATGCACTATTTCTTTTTTACTCCATTCGTCTTTCTCAACAATAAAAAAAGGGGCTGCGATTATGTACCTGAACTATGTACCACGGGCTGACTACGTATGTGCACTAGAATTAGATAATGTATACAAATCTTGCCAAAAGAAATACCGAGAAAAGTCGAGCAGTCATCACCCCACAACGGAGAATAATATCGTCCCGACTCAGGTGTAAGAATAACAATATCCATCCTTGGTAGGATCCATAGCCTCGCCGATTGTTCGGGGCCGATCAAGAACACCAAACTCCATCTCCATATCGAGCGTGACGAGCTTCCCGGTCGGCGGGTTGAGAATCGCGTTGGTTCCATTGATTGCGTTTCGATTCTTTGCGTCCTTGTTTTGCCAGATACTCCACAGCCGATCAATCATCGCATGGTGCAGCATGAAGGCCGGGTCCTGCGGCGAGGCAAACAGGTCTTGGAGTGTTGCGCCGAGACTGAAGTGGCCGCCGCCATGGGGACCTAGTACCCCGTCTGGGCGTGGTGGCCAGTGGTCCATGACCGTTTGGAAATCAATGATGTCGGTCGAGGACAGCAGGCGGTCGACGATCGTCTCGTTGTTATAGTTGCTGCTGACGAAGTTGTTAAGACTGCGGTTGAAGCATCGAGGGTTATAGTCGAAGCCTGGGGCTGGGATTTCCGTTGTCGATGCAAGGTTTCGAGAGAAGGGTCCTAGGTGCAGCTCCATATCTTTGAATGGTCCGCATCGCACGCAGCCGCCGCCTGTGCCTGGTGGGAGAGTCTGGGATCCGCCTTGAATGCTTTGTTCTCCCGGGTTGTATTCGCCGTCGCCGGAGAGAGAACTCTCGCTACAGTCGAAGAGTGGGCTGGCGGCTAGATCATTGTCCCATTTGGGCCAATCCCAGTATCTGCGCTTATTAGTCGTTGAGGTGATGGTGGGCTTGGTTTGCTCACGGGAGATGTCCTGTGTATCCACACTCGTCTCGTAGGGCTGTCTCCCAGAGCCAGAGGAAGTGGCGGTGCCATGGGAGGAAGAGACCGCTGTAATGTACGTGAAGAGTGTAGTTGATGTGGGTTCTAAGCAATGTCAATTAGTTCACATCTCATGTTTGTATAATTATCATGAACGGCAAGAACATACGCCACAAAATCATCAAATCGATTCCGTACTCCCGGGAACTCTTCTCTTGGCAGGTGTTGAGGCTGCTTCTGCATACAAAGAACAGCGTCAGTATAGTCGATCCGCTGCGACGGCGTCAATTCTCCCCTGCGATATGTCAGAACACACAGGCTTGAGTATGGAGTACTAGTCCAACACGAACCATTCTTTCCGGCTAGCTTCATTGCGTTGTGGGCAACATCCATTGTCAGTCGACAAGTCCAAGTCCAAATCGATATCAATCAGAGAGGAGTGGGCCACCGAGAATAACCCCAGCGCAACAAGCACAGACTTATAAAATTGAACCATTTTATTCTTCGGCTCTGACCAACCACTAGTACTAAAAACAATGAACCGCGCAGACGAAGATCATCATAATGTCCTCCGGTCCCAGACCCGGTTTATAAACCCCAACGCTGGAACTCACAAAACCTGATAACATCCCTTGTATGATATGCAAGTAGATGGAGTCATTTATTGTTTCACTAAACTCTAGACTGGCAGAGAATCAGGAACATCCACTGCCCTTGACATGCTCTGACCTGTCAAAGTGTGAGCTATCACGCGGCAGGGACTTAAAGGCATGAACTATAACTGTCCGGCGGTCTCAAGCGACAGGGGTATGTTGTGGCGTGGCATAAAGTATGGAAATCAAGTGCTCCAGCCAACAATTGCATGCGCCGATCGCTTTTTTTCGAGCCACTGTTCCTAGTGTCGCGGTCTAGTCCGAACGTCTCGTTCCACAATTTTCTCTTCCCCTGCATTAGGACCCATATCTAACTACATATGTACATATTGACCCCATAGTAGAACAGGGTATTTGCCTTGGTTTCCGTAGCCTTAATATTCGATCGAGACTGCGAAAGTCAATGTCGCAGCCTACGATTAGAGCTGCCATAATGCTGCACTGGGAGGCGTGAAATCTCGTATTCCCGCGCACAGTCAGCAACGTCGATCTGCAAATTCACAGCCAATCGGCAGGTCTGGTACTGCTGTTGACCATTCTAAGATTGATTTCGGGCAAACCAACCGACTTGAGCACAAAATTTTAGGCGACTAGCTATTATTTGCGGGGGCAGCCGTTTCGTACTACAACACAACGTGGGCGATTTAGGTGATTGTGGAGTGGGATGATGAATACGAAGATCATCCCTGACACCTGAAACATGCATGGCTCTACTGTAGGAGTGGCGTGGCGGGAAGACATCTCTGAAAGCTGTCACACAGCTGCAGCTATGGGGCCGAAATATGCTTGCGCACATACCAAGCGCTATTTGAGGGTTTGCGATAACGCTTGGGCTATTGGAAAGCTTCAATCGATTTACGGAATGCATGGCCTACAAGGATGCTAAGAAAAAGCAAAAGTATCTACACCTGTGGTGGGTCTCTGGATTTCCCTGCGTGTGATAGATAAAGAAAAAGACAGAAAATTCCGAGCACAATCCCTGCATATACAGAAGTACCAGTTCTCAAATTCGACAAATTTACTATTTTGTCTCATGACCCCACTTAGCAGTTCCTACCTTGTGTCTAAAAAGTCTGGAGAAAAAGGCCACATTGAACGATTTCAGCTACGATAATATATGGGGGTGTTAACCCGCTATATATTTACGATCCAACCGGCATTGGAAAGAACTTTGGAGAGTATCCATAAACCCTGAAGAAACACGGATAGTGAGACGGATAAAAGACACAAACAACGAGTACAATAAATTGGTCTTTCACAGTGTTATCAGACTTTCTAGACAAGATATAGAAACGATCTGTCATGTACATACAAGCGACTCAGCAGATGAATCGGGCTGACATACCTTTCCCAAGTTTTTGCATTTCTCTTTCGATCCACGAATCCCCAAACACCTGGGCTATAGCTGTCTGATTGGTCCTTAAGGCCGCTTTCACGGCCCTCATTAAAGATCCCTCGGAAACCATTTGCAAGCACTGAACTTTCTCCAGCATGGTACAATTTCTTGCTGCACGATACCATGTTTTAATGATGAGCTACTTTGAGATCTCAGATCGATGGTTACATGAGCGAGATATTTGATCCATAACAGAGTAGTGCGTCGGAAGTAAAGTTGTTGGCGATCAATTTCGGTATTCTAGGTTTCGTGTATTCATTTGCTATAAGACATCCGAAAACTACCTATGTTCACACTTAAAGGCTGCTCAGTGGCTTCGTCGAACCATATATATTTGTCTATCTCCAAGAATATCACACTCGTTTCTCTAAACCGAAATCTAAAACCCTCCAGTGACAAATCGCGGGATCCAACTCTCAGATCATAGCCCTCTTTAAAGGTGCATTTCAATCTCCAAAGGCTATCCCAGTAGGCATAGAAGAGCCTACAACAATCAAACACAAGTCACTCCCATTTCCTCTTATAAACACCAACCCATTCACCCCACCCAACAACCTTCCCCTCAATCTCAGCTAACACCTCCTTGATCGTAGGCCGACCCTGAAACGCAGCCCCTTCAATCGGCTTAGACAACGCAACAAGAGTAAAAAAATACCGATGAGGCCCGTGGCCAAGCAATGGCCTGGGAGGAATATACACATTTCCCCTGCGGTTCTGGCCGTATGAAAATCCACCCTTCAATCCATCTCCGTCGCTCTCGAAATCCTCAGCAGTGACACCCGTCATGGTAGCCGGGATACCATAGTATATCCCGTGGATGACTGGGTTGGGCAGAGGTGCGTCTGGGTCTTCACTGATGAGCAGGTACTCCTTGATCGTGGGTGATATTGGCCAAGTGAGTGTTGGGAATCGACCCACACCATCCGCAGAATGGTCTACGTCTAGGCGCGTACCCGACGGTCCGAGCTGACATTCCAGATTGATAGTTGGGGAGGGAAATTGTGAAAATGAGGATGCTTTTGTGAAGAGTTTGGCATCGCGGCCTTTGAAGTTGAAGAAGAGTCGACTGAGGGTGTATTCGATGTGATTCATCTTTGAACTTAGACCATATAGTTTAGTTCCAAATTGTTTGGGTATATTGCACTGAGAATTTTTGGTAGGTCTCAATGGTTCCTGGAAAATGATTCTTTTGTCGCCATGTATATTCGCGCATTCCTTACCCGGGCCGCTTCCGGCCCGTTAGCGGATTCACCATGGCTTCGAATTGTGGTGGACCATCTGTATGCCTCGAAGCTTAGAAAGTGTTTTATGGGGTGATGATTCGAAGGAGCTAGGTTCAATAGCTCAGTGACACCATTGGCGACAATTTTCTAAATTTCCGAAGGGTACACAGAACTCTTGGAACAAACATAGAATGAGCCGCTGGCTTCTAGGTTACTAGGTAAACTGAAGTATCCATGTCAGATATAGAAATCTATATATCTGTGAACCTTTCAAATTCCTCCAACGCGCTACCTAGGCATAGCAAGGTTCAATGGGCGATCGTGAATTGCTAACCTTGAAATCTCTCCCCATAATCTTCGAAGCCTTTTCACATGGATCGAATATCTACCCGAGCCGCGATCATTGGTGGCACCCACTGCGGGGACTGAAGATTCCGGGGAACAGACCGAGGCACAGAAGACCCTCATAGGTAATACCCTCCCAGCTTGGCAGTGCCCAAGATCTGTCCAGGTGTCAGATTTCAATTCTGAGTATCGTCCATCCAATCTACCATGGAGACATTGCAAAGCTCTCTGGCTCAAGCCACAGCCTTCTGGACAAATATTGTGACGAACAACTCGCCCCAGAAAATCGAATTTGTCGGAACACTCGTGATTCAAATCCTTTTCTTCTGGATCCCATCAATCATCTACCTATCCCTCGATGTAATCGCACCCTCATTCTCCCAACGCCACAAAATCCAACCAGCACCCAAACAGCCAACCCGCGCAGAAATATTCCGCTGTTTCATAGTCGTCGCGCAAAATCAGCTTCTCTCATCAATTCTGCACATAGCATTACTGTGCTTAGCCAGCCGCTCATCATACCGAATCGAAGTCTCACTGCCCAATTTCCCTGAGATCGTCCGCGATTTCCTCCTCAGCCTGTTAATGCGAGAAGCTCTCTTCTACTACAGCCACAGACTGTTGCATATACCATATCTGTATGTGCGCATCCATAAAAAGCATCATCGTTTCACAGCGCCGATTGCGCTAGCTGCACAGTTCGCACATCCCATTGAGCAGATCTTCGCAAATGCGTTGCCTATCTCGCTTCCGCCCCAGTTGCTGCACAGTCATGTGTTGACTTTTTGGATTTTCCTCGCCTGGGAGTTGTTCAACACGGTCACTGTGCACAGTGGGTATGACTTCTTCCGTAATAAGGCCAAGATGCATGATTTGCATCACGAGAAGTTCAATTTGAACTATGGGTCCGTGGGGCTGTTGGATTGGGTGCATGGAACTGATAAGTTGGAGAAGAAACGGAAGGAGTAAGAGCTGTCTAATCAGCGATATCGTTGTATACTTGGGTATTTGTGATGTCTGCAATGTGTCCAGCTGCACCGTTTACCCGGAAAGCACGACTGTGCCTGGAGCGAGACCGCTGATCTGCGGGGATGTCACCGCTAACATTTGGAGCACTCTTGTTTTCTATCAACTTTGTCTTTCTCTTATCTCCAATGGCATAAATGCATCCATTCAACTGTTGTTGCTCTTATCATCACCCTCAATTTACCCCAACCTGATAAGTCTATCAATTGGGGTAGGATGCTATCATGACGATCATGTCCAGAACAGACCAATCCAACACCCAATCTATAACATTGTGCAGGGTACAGTGCATACAACCACCCCGCTCGGTAGAAACTATATGAACACGGCGTACGAGCATCTCACCATGAAACTATCAAATCCTCCAAAATGAGCAACAGCCTCCAAGTCCTCCCCGCGTCCGCGGGCTACGGCATAGTAATCGGAATCGGCACAATCTTCGCCCTATTCATGCTCAGCCTAACCGCGCTCCAAAACCGCTATACAAGCTTTTCGACGCACTTCGCCGAAGAATTCAACACCGCCTCCCGAACCGTAAAGCCCGGCCTAATCAGCGCTGGCATCGTCTCCTCTTGGACATGGTCCGCCACGCTCCTCACCAGCTCGACCTTCGCCTACAGCTACGGCGTTAGCGGACCAATGTGGTACGCCGCGACGGGAACGCTCCAGATCCTGCTCTTTGGGCTCATCGCAATAAAAATTAAAGCGAGTGCCGCTGGCGCCCATACGATGCCGGAGATTGTGCGCTCACGACATGGCAAGCTGGCTCATCTCACGTATCTGTATTATGGACTTGCGACGAATATGCTTGTTGGCGCTTGTTTGGTTCTTGGTGGTGCGCAGGTTGTCGGGGCGATTACCGGGATGAATGTTTATGCTGCGTCGTTTTTGATCCCGCTTGTTGTGGCGGTTTATGTTATTGCGGGTGGACTGCGGGCGACATTTATTGCGGACTATGTGCATACTGTTATTTTGTTTATTGCGATTCTTGTCTTTGGGTTCTTGGTTGTGGCGAGGAGTGAGGTGATTGGTAGTCCTGCGAAGCTGTATGAGCTGTTGCTTGTTGCTTCGGAGAAGATGCCGATTGATAGGAATGCGGGAGGGAGCTATCTTACCTTTCGGTCCGTTGGTGGGCTGATTTTTGCCTGTGATTTGTTTGTTGCTGGGTTTACGACTGTGTGGTTGGATCAGGCTTACTGGCAGCGGGCTATTGCTTCTAAGCCTGAAACTTCGGTGATAGCTTATATTTTTGGAGGAATTGCTTGGTATGGTATGTTGATACCCTTGCTATTGAACTTGGGTATACAGGCTAACGAGTCAGGAATTCCCTTCGGTTTCGCAACTATCATGGGTCTAGGATGTGCAGCGTTAACCGGGGACCCGAGTTTCCCGACATATCCAAACGCACTCACAACGGCACAAGTTGAATCCGGCCTTTCAGCACCAGCTACCGCGATTGCCCTCATGGGTAAAGGTGGCGCAGTCCTAATCCTGATCTTGCTCTTTATGGCTGTAACAAGTTCCACATCCGCAGAGCTCATTGCCGTCTCCTCATTACTCACTTTCGACGTCTACAAAACCTACTACCGCCCTAACACGGATTCACAAACCCTCGTAAGGGTCAGCCACTGGGGTATCGCGCTCTACGCAATCGTACTCGCAGTGTTCTGCTGCATTCTCAATGCAGCAGGCATAAGCCTAACATGGGTTCTGACTGTGCTGGGTGTGATAGTTGGTGGAGCGGCCCTTCCCGTCGGCATGATACTTCTATGGGAGCCCATGTCAACCGTCGCAGCAATTGGCGCACCATGGATCGGATTCTGTTGCGGAATCACAGTGTGGTTCGTTACGGCTTACAAGCGATCGGGAACTATCAACGTCGCTAGCACCGGCGACACGACAAATGCATTGGCCGGGAACTTGGCTTCATTTGGAGTTGGATTCATCATGGCTGTTGTGTTGAGTTATGTGTTTCCGAAGAAATGCGCTGACCCAAATGCAAGTGCCATTGCCGGAGTGGCGGTTGTGCAGGATGAACGGGACCAGATTCCGCGCGATAAGGGCGATGAGACAAAAGTGTCTGAAAAGACGGATTCGCCGCTGGCTGAGAGTTCAGGCTTCAGGAATGAATTGGTTGATTTTCTTGAGTCGCATGATGTCGAGCCGATGGACCCGGTCCTTGTCAAGAAGGGTGAGCGAATCGCTTGGGTTGCTAACGGGGTATTTTTCTTTGGCGCTGTAGTCTTAGTACCGTTTACCTTGTTTGGGAGTGGGTATATTTATAGTCGGTCATTTTTCACCGGGTGGGTTGTGGTGTCTTTCATTTGGATCTGGGTCAGTGTCTTGATTTGTGTGGTGTGGCCAGTGGTTGAGAGCCTGGGAGCGTTGCGGGGGATATCTGCAGGGCTATGGATGGATTTGCGATCATTGTTTGGATATGCGAAGGAAAGAAGAAGAAGTGAGACAGTCTGATCTACCTATGAGGCGATGTATAGGGGATCTATCGCCATGACGATCTTGAAGTTTGTATAACGTCCTATGGTATGTACCCGAGGGTTAATTTTACTTTTCTCTGCGTTGTAGTTTGTATACGGAGTATTCAAAGTGCATATGTCAACCATATTTGAAACATTCAAAGTCAGAAACATGCTAATGGTCAAATAATATTGATGTCTCAGGGCTAAGTATAGAATCAAATTGAATGGTTGACAAATTCGCAACCACCAATGTCAAGAGCAAGTGGACTGCAGTGGCGCCGAGACAATGCAAATTGACCAATCATTATCATCAAATGTGAATTCTAGAATTTGGGTGGCCTTTTTCTCCTCCGGGACCACACAGCACTAAGTATGTAACTCAAGACCCCTAATCCTCCAAAAGACCCTCAAAAGCCCTTAGTCCAGCTACGATCGGCCCTGATGGCGCGTCATCACCAAAGGGGTCCACTTGAATTTTGCGAGGCAGCAGAATAGATGTTTTATTCAAACATTATGTGGTAAGAAAATAGTACTGTGTGAGATACAATTATAGATTCAATTGCAGTACCATGGATTCTGAAATCCATTGTTCCTGATCCGAATGAAAATAAATCATCAGCCCATAATAAATACCAAAGTACGGAGTAATACAAATAGGGGCCCTTGAAGGGACTTCGGCGGCAATTCAGGGTCATCCCCATATTGATCCCCACTAAAATCCTCCTAATACCCACTCACAACTTATTCACACCCACTCATGTTGCCTGTATTGACCCTTGCTGTCTGATCGACCACTCGGCACAGACAGAGAGCCAATGTACTTGGCATAGCACAGCCCGCTTGGCTCCCCAATCGCAACTTAGGCCTTGCCGTCCCAAATTGGACATGTATTTCATCCCTTCCAGCCTTTCCAGCCTTTCTTTTCTCCTTCTTCATTCTTTCTGACCTAACTTTCGTCTCTTTGACTGTCACTCTTTTAATATATCAGCGCATCTATCGACTTTCGTTTAACTCAACAGATTTCCGCCTTTCGTTTTTTCCCCCGACTTTCCCACATCTCTCCCACATTATGAAGACCTCCGTCGCCTCCATGGCTACGGCCATGACTCTCGGCGCGTCCAGTGTTCTCGGTGCCGCTGCCAACCTCAAGGCCCGTGATAGCAGCATCACTCCTATCACTGTCAAGGGTAACGCCTTCTTCAAGGGCGATGACCGCTTCTACATCCGTGGTGTGGACTACCAGCCCGGTGGTTCCTCCAAGCTCGCCGATCCCATCGCCGATGCTGAGGGCTGCAAGCGTGACATCAAGAACTTCCAGGATCTCGGCCTGAACACTATCCGTGTCTACTCCGTCGACAACTCCGCCGACCACGACGAGTGCATGAACGCTCTCGCTGACGCTGGCATCTACCTCGTCCTCGACGTCAACACCCCCAAGTACTCTCTTAACCGTGCGGACCCCGAGACCTCCTACAACGATGTCTACCTCCAGTACATCTTCGCCACCATGGAGAAGTTCGCCAAGTACGACAACACCCTTGCCTTCTTCTCCGGAAACGAGGTTATCAACGACGGCCCCTCCTCCAAGGCCGCTCCCTACGTCAAGGCCGTCACCCGTGACATGCGCACTTTCCTGAGCGGCAACAAGCTTCGCCAGGTTCCTGTCGGCTACTCCGCCGCCGATGTCGACACCAACCGTCTCGAGATGGCCGAGTACATGAACTGCGGCAGCGACGACGAGCGCTCTGACTTCTTCGCCTTCAACGACTACTCCTGGTGCGACCCCTCTTCCTTCACCACCTCTGGCTGGGACCAGAAGGTCAAGAACTTCACCGGCTACGGCATCCCCCTCTTCCTCTCCGAGTACGGCTGCAACACCAACACCCGTAAGTGGGAGGAAGTCACCTCTCTGTACTCCACCCAGATGACCGGCGTCTACTCCGGCGGTCTGGCCTACGAGTACTCCGAAGGCGGCAACAAGTACGGTCTCGTCAAAATCGACGGCGACGATGTCTCCACCCTCAAGGACTACGATGCTCTCAAGGCCGCCTTCAGCAAGACCAAGAACCCCAGCGGTGACGGCAAATACAACTCCACCGGCGGTGCCTCCGGCTGCCCCGTCCAGTCCAAGCCCAACTGGGATGTCTCCACCGATGCTCTCCCTGCCATCCCCGTCCCCGCCAAGAAATACCTGACCAACGGCGCCGGCAAGGGCGATGGCTTCAGCGGAAAGGGCTCCCAGAACGCTGGCACCAAGTCCACCACCACTGCCACCCAGGGCTCCGGTGATGTCGCCGCTGCTACCAGCGGTGGCTCTGCTGCTTCTAGCACTAGCTCCCAGGGTGCTGCCGCTGGCCTCAAGCCCTTCCAGTTCAGCTTCGCCCCTGCCACTGTCGGCCTTGTGTCGATCATGTCGGCTGTGTTCGGCGCCAGCTTTGTTCTTCTGTAATGCTTTAACCTGATATAGGGTTGTTTCTGTTTTCAATTCTTTTGGTGGACATGTATCTTTATTCTGGAATTTTCGTCGCTTGGCACTTTGGGTTGGGCGGGATGCTTTGATGGTGTACAGCAGGCCTTGATGTCTACGCCTAGTGTTCAATGGAACATAAAACTGCTCATAATCTGATCATACATTTTCAAACCACGTAACCTAACTGAGAGTGAGAATTGTAAACGGAATCCCAATGTTTACGAACATTTTCTCTGCGCTTTGGGCATTGTGTTAAAGTACGGGAGCAACTCACCAAGCGAGAAAGCCCGAGTGCCTTGCCATTTGCCTTCATAAACTCCCATGGTAATAATAAGATATGATGCGTGAGATACAACGTGTACCTCTAGGACGAGCACCCAAAACAAGAGCAGCCACTGCCTTACCAATCTTCGTACCAAGCAGGGCTTGATAGATCTCAGTACCATAATTTTAACACCGAGTAGAGCTATCAAGAGTGGATTGATGTTCATTGAAATACCCGACTGATTGTCAACAAACAGACTGAGCCGTGCTTGGGCATGATGTACAATGTCAGATATCCAAGCATATCTCAGCGTGTCCATATTGTACATAGAAGTATAGTGAACTATAGCAACTTCAGACCTATGGGGTCTACGGTACCTCCATATCAAGGGGGCAATTACAACATCCTCGCCGGTATGGATTAGCAATGACCATAAATCCGTATGAGGATAGTGATACTGAGCCACATGAGATTAGTGTCTTTTGGAAATTTCGACTAGAATCAATCACTAGAACCAAGCAGTTAAAGCCAAACTAATTTGGAGCTACGTATGCAGATGGCCTAGACGCCCATTGAGAAATAATGACCTGTGAACCTCAATAGGAAACATGATCCAAAAACGATCAAGAGTTAGCACCCCATCCCACAGACATCCTCCAATCCTGCCTCACCTCTCCAATCCCCCTAACCAGCCCAACAACATTATCAAAAAACCCACCCTCCCCACTATGAACCCGCTCTCGCCTCTCCCTCTCGGCATCCGAATCACCGCTCCGAACGCCAAGTAACTGCTGAGTACTATACCCCTGCAAGCGATCGGCATCCATACGCGTCAAAACCTCACAACCGCCCTGCCTGCGACTCCAAGCAGCTTGCTTCACAGCAGGAGCCCAGTATTCCGCCAAAGCAGACTCGTTGCGGCCCCGAGCATAGCATCGAGCCAGCGCAGAGTCAGTCTCTGGGATGAGTGATGAAAACCAGCGCACGTTTGCAATTTCATAGCGCTTTTCCATGAAGAAGATTATCGGCCAGCTGATTATCCACAGTTGCAAGATGACCACCGCCCACCATACGAAGCGGTTTGCGCGTAGCCGGTTGATCCAGTGCGGAGAGTAGACTGTTACTGAGCGGTGGGCGATTGTTAGATCGTAATTTATTGTGCCGCGGTAGTTGAGTTCGCGGATGTGTGAGGAGAGGACGTTGCGCATGGTGTTTGGGTCGAAGCCTGCCAGTTCGCGATGGAGGGTGAATCTGTATATTGCGTTAGTTGGATGTCTGATGAGAAGTAGGGAGGAAGGTCGTACGATTTAACAGGTGCTGGATCGTTGCAGAACCGCTCGCACCATAACCGGAGGCTTTTTCCTGCGATGGATCGATCTTCTTGGTCGCCTCCGCTCTCTCCTGCCAGAAGAGCCTCGTTGTCCTCGTTCAGACGGACTGCGCCCTGCGTGGGGGATTTGTACGCCCGCGAGCGAATGATTCCACCACGATATACAGACTTCTGGTCATCATCGTGGATGATCTCAACTCTCATCCAGTTGAACTCTGCGCGTCCATCCTCCCATCCAGTAAGCAAGGTCTCGGCAAGATCGAGGCTGAAATCGAAGTCCGTGACCGTGTTGCTGTTCTTTTCCTTCTTGTTATTGTTCGATTCTGTATGCGTGCCCTTAATGTAGAGCAGGGGCCGCGGGGGCAGCTTTATTTGTTTGCTGATGGCATCGTAGAGCTGGTTGCAGTCACTGGATAGCTCCGGCGCGAGTGTCAAAGCGACCTTGTCGTGTGGTCTGATGTCTGTCCCACCCGTGAGAACGTAGGCAGAATCGATTAAACGGAGGGGTTGAATTCCGGTGGGAGGTTGGGAGATTTCGGGGTCGAGAAAGGGCTCGGGATCATCGCTGTACGGGGGCGGCGCGTCGTCGATGGAATGGAGGGAGTGCGATGATGACGCGCGATCTGGCTGGGGACGACCCATAGTGATTTTGCTACAAATCAAAGAGGAAATGTGCAGCCAAAGTTGTAAAGGATTGAATTTAGGAGTTAGATGAACTTGACAACCCCTCCCGGATTGTTGATTGGGGGCCGCAGGGTTTTTTGAGGCTTAGACCTCGTATCATCACTTTTAGGCTGCACTCGACAACTGGTCAATCTTAATTACATCGAAAACTCCCATCAAAAGGAAATGATTTCATTGATTACATCGAGTATCCAAAGAAGTATCCCAAACGCCTGTTCTTTCAAACTTACATCTATCCAACATAACACTGCATTGACTTGAATGGCCAAGGGTCCGCGTCCTTGCGATTTTGGCAGTCACCTGGCCCCCGAGAGCCATACGTCTGGGCAATATAGTTGTAATTATCACATACTTCATTCTCAACAACGGTACATAAACCATTGGACATGATCCACGAGCTTGGGACCTGCATGCGGCTATTGGAACAGGGTCCCCACGCGAATCCATCGCCATCATCAGCCCACCATCGACAAGATACAGAAGTGTCATTGATAATGGTGCCAAGGTCACTACCAATGACCATACATGCGCTGTCATCAAGCCTTTTGTTGTGGCCTTGTATTGTCATATAATTGCCCTTGCAATATCGGCCGGTGTACATCGACAAAGACCACCCCGAGTGGACTGTTTCGATAGTACTGGTTTTTGGAGCAAGGCCTGTAGTTTGTGTGGCTGAGCTGGTAGAGTCGGATATTTTTGTAATCTCTTCTTTGGGGTGGTAGAATGTCAGTGGAATGTCAATGAGTGCAATTTCGCTCGTTGTGGAAGTCGTTGAAGTCGGAAGAACAGATACTGTGAGTTGTGTGGCTGTGTCTGAACTCATTGTCTTTGGTGATTCAGACTTCTCCTCAATAGCAGCCATCTGAACAATGGTAATCGTAGCTTGATCACTTGCTGTTGACGATGAACCGCAGAAGTCTGCTCCGGTGCCGCATTGACCTTTCCCAGAGCACTACAATTTTAATCAGGGATGGCCATGAGATAGTACATAAGGAAAACTTACACATTGACCAGATGGGCATGGGTTGAGAGACGGAACTTGGCTCCATGTTTTCGGACGTGTAGTACCAGGCACCTGAGGACCACAGACGGCATTTCCAATGGTCACTGGCATTGGAGGGTCACCAGAGCTAAGGCATATATAGTCCCCTTCGTTCAAACTGCCACAGCTGCTCCAAGCCCATGTCTCTTTGTTGTAGGTCTCGATATCGGCAGTGGTCATATAATAACCCTTAGCGATCTGGTCGCAAGTATCACCACCTCGGAGGGTGTAGCTGTAACATCTGGAGCCAACACTCGGCGGCGGAAGCGACAAGTTACCATCGGAACAGCAAACCGGCTTTCCTTTAAGTAGAGTAGAGCAAGTAATCGCTGGGTTAAAGAGAGCCAGATCTTCTGCTGAAACGCCGCATTTGGCAGACAGGGTGTCGCATGTATCACCGTCGTTGATGAGGATGGACGAGCATCTCTCGCCTTGTGCCTCACGTCTCTGAATCGGCCGATACTGCCTTTAGTTAGCAACGGTCCTTAGGAAATGTGTTCAAGCCTTCGGGCACAAACCTGATGTTGTTGACCCGTAGCTAAAGCGGCTGTTGAATGAATCAGAAGAAGGCCACACAGAGCGCGGGAGATGCCAGTTGGAGAGCACATGTTGCACAGACTGGATGAGAGTACAGCATTCTTTCGAGAGTGACGCGTACTCTTTATACAAGTGTATAAAGGTCGATGAATAATAATAAAACCGTCGGAGACACACCCTGGAAGGGAAGTCATTGATGCACCACAAGGGTTGATATGAAACATGTATTACGTTTCTGGTATCGCGAAGAGTCCAAGTTCAAGAGACCCCAGGAAACCATTCATTCTAAAACTGATTATTTTGCAGAAGATAGATAAAAACACTCCATACAAAACTTGCGCGCCACCAACATCAAAGGACGTTATTGTAGCGCATGGACAGCCGCCAGCGTGACCTCGAAAACCCTTTGTTCAGCGTCTCCTTCTCCTTAGGAGTTTGTGAAAGTTTCTTTCAAGTCTCGAAGCAAAAATATTTCCTGTAAACAGTCTTAGCTGTCAGAGTACTGAACGTCCATAGAAATCCACTGCTACGTGAATTTTGCTCTTCAAGTATCGACTGAATATGTTATAGAGGCAAAGACAGCCGACGGATAGAAAGACAAATATTAAAACCATGCACTGCCGAAGAGCGGAAATTAAATTAATATTTGACACCTAGGCACAAATCAACGACTAGAGGGAACGAGTGACACTGAGAATTTTGTATTGTCCGACTCTATGAACAAATCCCAAACCCACTGCTCAAACCACGCATTGATACTTGAAACAAAGATCTAGAATAAGTTCCTATTTGGGGCAATTCACTTGTTTGACATGCATCGTTTTGATGCACATTGGAAATCACCGGGGATGCCTGGATGAAAGAGTAAATTTAGCACGAGCTGGGCTATTGCATCTTGAAACCAGCACACTGCGGCCAATCCGACGAGACAGTTGAAGTAATACTATTCATAACATAGACGGACGTTGTTAGATATCCATGCGGGCATTTGCCCAAATTGACTGGTCTGAGCCACATGTGATTGTATATGTTGATGCAGAAATTTATGACTGCATCATGGCGCCTTTAAACCATCTAGACACTTACACTTCGGAAGGGTAAACAACTATCCGATCCAAGTCCGCACCCTTATGGTCAACTCCATTATATAGGCCTCCAATCGTTATAGTGTTTTTCTTTCCCTTCTTCAAAGTCAGCTGCAGTGGAGTGGACAGGATAATTCCCTTGTGTGTATCTCTTTGGTACAAAGTTTGTATGGTCGACGCGTCTCCGTTGACTACCACACTGCTAATCCGGCGAAGCTGCCACGAGCCACCAATTCTGTCCGGAGAACCTCCAGCTATTCGATCTCAGTACCAAATTTGAATCGGGATAGATAAGTGTTTACTTACGTTGATCTCCGAATCCCATATCATCGGTATCTATCAGAATTCTAAGCTCCTTGTGTTTAAAGTCTGTGCATTGTCAACTCACTTTGATAGTAAAAGGATACCCATTGTGGTTTTCCCGATCCTTCGATATGCTCAAATGTGACGGTGCTGTCGTTGCCATATATTCCTGTAAGAATTACACCGTCCGTGGCGAAATTCTGTCGAGTACATTAGTCAAATAGTCATGTAGCACATATTTGTCAAATTTTGAGAATGCTCACGGCCTCTTGCTTATATGCATCACCATTGGTCTTGGCATTCTTCACGGTGTAAGTTGTCCCCTTTACAGCTTTCCATTCTCCGGTTTTCCTATTGTGAGCTCAGCATTGAGAGTCAATGATGATATCGAGATCAGCATACGCACACGTCCAGGTCATAAACATCATGCCACTCTAATTCCAACGTCTTGGCCTTTTCATCTGTCTGAATCGGCAACCATATATAACGACTGTCCCACACAGAGTTTGAATCCCATTGGTCCCCGATATAGAGGTAAGTTGTTTTCTTACTTCCCTCAATCCGTAGAGTGAACCCAGACTGCGAGTTGAAAGTCCGTGTGTTCAAAGGCGAGATGATGAATGGCTGGGACCAAGGCCCACTCAGTGAGTCAGCACGGAATGCCACCACATCTGCTTGATTAGAATAATTATCGTATGCATTGAAATGAAGTGCTTACTATTCGGTCTGTATCCGGTCTTGTGACTCATCAGTGCCCAATAGCTTTTTTCCGTCTGCATGATGGTAGGCGCCTCGAGATCGAATTTTGGGAATCGATACACGACCTCTTCGAGAGATGTGAGATTCTCGTTCATGCTCGAAATGTACACATCCCTGCCATCTACGCTGTCTCCATTTGAGTAGAGGGCATAGGACCGGCGATCTTTGTAGTCAGTGAATAGGCCAAAATCTTGAGACCAATTTCCAAGGGGTGCAGTCGCATCAACAAAATTGTATGGCCCGTTTATTTTCGATGATACAGCGTGACCTTGCAGGAGAAGCCCATATGTGGAATTGTCGGCATGCCACCACATCTGTCCCATTAGTATTTGCCTAGATGAACCTGAGGAACGGGTAAAGCAACCCATACATGATAGTCATCAGTTTCAGCACTGTAGGCCACTTTAGGTCGCTGAATAATGTTACTGGACGAGATATATGGGTGCCCCTCAACCGGAGCTGTAGATCTGGTCAGCTAATCGGCGTCCCTCCAGTATGGTAGAACTAGATTGAAGATAGAAGGGAGTAGAAATACCCAATGCCAGCCCACCAGCAGTCCATACGCTCAAATCTTCTGAGCTATACACCGATACACCGCCACCTTCTGGATGCTCCTCGGTTTTGTATTCACCAAACCACCAAAATTTGCCTGATCTGGAGTCGAACGTAATTCCAGCTCCGTGGGCATTAATAAATGATCCATTCGTGTCCTGCCATCTTCCTCCAGGAACAATGTATTTGCTCCTTGCTGGCATTGCAAGAAGGCTGGCCACAAGAGCCAGAAAGATACGCATCTTGATTGAGTAATTTGTCCCGAGTTAATAGTCTAATCCGGTTTTGGTGTATCAACAAGCGGCTTTGCCATCCGAGGTTGATTTATAGTCGTCATCACTGAATATCGGCCTATATTATACCGATAATGCGGGGTAGAAAAGAACACAATCGTTTGTTTGTCTTGGCATGAGATCTGGTAAATTGGCTTTGCAACTTCATCTCGCTTGGAGGGGATTAGTCCCTCCACCAATGGCGGTTCATGAGTGCAACATCAATCTTTCAAAAACGGAAATATATCCACGCCAAGCCACTTCGCACGGGTAGTTAAAGTGATACCCTGGTCGAGGTCGGCGTATGATAAACCGAAGAGACATAGAAACTCGATTATAAGCTTCAAGTGAGAGGCCAAGACAGGCCAAGCTTGACGCGATTTTCTTCCCTCGATTGAACCTCGCAATGTACCTTTCGATCCTGATATTTTTGACCGTACTAGGGGCTTCATTTAATCCAGTAGCCGCCAAGGATCATCAAAAGTCTTGTACAGTTCGAAGTGGCGGAAGCAATACCACTGATGATGCTCCAGCAATCTTGAAGGCATTCCAAAAGTGTGGCCAAGACGGAAGAGTTATCTTTGAACCCACGACATACTATGTCAACTCCGTGATGAATGTGTCTTGGCTAAAGAATGTGGATATAGATATCCACGGAACCCTTTTGGTATATTCAGTCCTTGAAAGCATCACGCAGATGTATCATTTAGATGTTTTCTGGCCGAGTCGCTGACGCCTCATCATTGCAGTGGAGCACTGATATTACCTACTGGCTGAACAATTCAATGGACGTTGGATATCAAAACCAATCAACAGCCTTGATAATTGGAGGTGATGAAGTTCGAATTAATGGGTTCGGAAAGGGCACATTCGACGGAAATGGTGACTACTGGTATCAATGGATTAGAAAGCAACCAAATACGTCCAACTACCCGGGCCGACCGCACGCTGTGACCTTCGATAAATTAACTAACTCGGTAGTTCGTGGTCTCAGCTTCTTGCGCAGCCAGATGTGGTACGTAGAACGCTGACTTCAATCCTGAATATATCGCTACTGTTTCTGACAACCGTGACTACGAAGGACCATGTCGATCATCAATTCCCACAATGTGTTACTTGATAGTATCTTCGTCAATAACACTGGAAATTGGGCTCAAAGCTGTGAGTAGCTGCTTGAATTGACTTCCATCAAGGAATCAGTGCTGATTTCATATAGCCAACACCGACGGAGCCGACACCATCCGATCATCCCACATTACGTTCAACAATTGGACTGTTTACAATGGCGATGACAGCCTGTCTATGAAGGCAAACAGTACTGATATTGCAATTACCAACAGCAAGTTTTACAATGGCTTGGGCATTGCGATGGGAAGTATCGGCCAGTACAAGGACCAGTTCGAAACGATAGAGAGAATTACTGTCAAAAACGTTGAGTATGAGAATACGCTACACGCTGTGAGTAGTCACCCGTTTGGGTCAAGCAATCTGATAGTTATATGCGATGCACGCGGTAAGCTAACTTCAGTTATTTCTAGTTCTATGTGAAAACCTGGACTGCCGACCAAAACGGATACCCACCTAATGGAGGAGGCGGCGGACTAGGATGTAAGTTTTCAGATGTTTCCATAATTCTTTGCTTCCTGAATGCGTTTGAAATAAGTTCTCTTGTCGAAATATGTGCAATATTTAAGAGTTTACTAACAGAATCCACAAGTTGCGTCCGACATGCAACTTACAAACCTCACAGCTAAAGGACTTCGGGGTGCGGCCTTTGCAATCTCACAGTGCACTCGGTTTTCAGGAGCCCCTGGCCAAGGCAATTGCACGAACTCTGAATTCCAGATCAAGAACGTGGTGATTGACGGTCTTTCCGGGACCAGCGAGTCAACACGAGTAGCGAGCTTGCAGTGCAGTGCAGTTGAACCTTGCACCAATATCACCATAATTGATACCAGTTTGCAACTTGATAATGGGACTCTCGCAAATGGGTATCTCTGTGGAAATGTCGTGAATCCGGTAGGATTTGAATGTACTGGGGCCCCATGTGTGGGTGGGAGTGCAACTGGGGAGTGCTAGCACATCAGGAACAATGTATCGAGCGATCTGAAATTATTTGAGGATCGAGCATATTTAATGCTGTTCAATTCCATAACAACACGCTACATGCAAGATATAAAGTAGCTTGATGAATAAAAACAGGAACTTTTAGGCTTGTACTAGAGATAATTCACGTGGACTTTTGACAGATGCAAAGGGCTTTTATGCCATGTCTTCTTCGCTCTTCATATCTGGGCGAGGTGTCTTCTTACACCATCGCTTCCAAGCCCTGGAAGTGTCACCCATGGGAACTCGGAAAGGTAGAGACTCTTCGCAAAGATAGTGCAGGACGCAATAGTATCCGCATAAGCTGGAAACAAAACCGAAGGCACCGGCAGCGGTGATCAGGTTTGCACTTTGTTCAACCAGGCCGTCGGCCAACGCAAAGCTGGACGCAGCATCAAAAATGAGGCAGAGCTCAAGCATGAGAAACAAAAGAATATAGACAATGTTCCTGTTTGGGTGAGATTAGCTTGCGTATTTAGAGCCTAGAAGAGGAGGAACTCACACAGCGCAGCTGGCTAGAAGGAAGAATAGATTAAAGACCGCCCATACTAGGAGGAAAAATGTCAGAAGAATAGCCCATAGCACAACCTAGATATGCAGCTCACATAAGACAAAGAATCCCAGCGCGTTGTGGTATTCCGGGGTATAACCGCCATACGCATCAGCGATACCCAACGCGGGAATCAAGATTACTCCGTAACCGCCATAAAACAAAGCTGAACAAGGCAATACCAGTATTAGCCAAAGTAATGCAAATGAATGTTTCTTATGACGAACCGTATGCAGAAAGAACTGTGTACGAGAATGTATTTCCGCGGACCATTTCCCATTGAGCGGAAATAAGTAGGCCAATTCCAGCAACGAAACAAAGATCACCCATGAAGATTGTTTGAGTGAAGACGCCACGGAAATTCATCATGGCCAATGACAAAGACAGAAAAGTGGTAGCAAAACCACCCATTGCCAAGGGCGCCTATGGATAGTATGTCAGTTGGTTCTACCTTTCAGGCAAAATTCAATATCGCTTGAGGCTCTTACTGGGTTTGCAAGATGAGCCCCAGGCTTGATTGCCTGTGGAGCCTGTCTCGAGACCATTGTCTCGTTTTCCTTCACAATGGACATTTCGTCGGATAACATCGATAAATTGGCAATGAGGTAGGTCTCAGCAAATCTACCACAAATCGTAAAATTTTTTGAAAGCTTTTGGTCGAAACTCATTATATAGACATTCTTTCAAGGTCGAGGGACCCGGACAGACCCGACCCAAATGAATTTTCCGGGGTTTCTGTGACTATTCGCAGCAAAAACCTGCAGTTCTATGACAAATTTGAACCATCAAAAATGTAATAGCCGTGGAGATCAGCAAGGGCTTCCACCAGATATGTGGGTCTCACCCCGCCTTTCGGGGCGGCCATTGGGGAAGAATCGCCGCCAGAACCCTCGGCCGATTTTAGTGTCCAATTCTTAATTTTCATTACGCTACTCTTTCTACCCCAATCTGACAACTTCCGGGCATTAGGTCCCATGGACTGGGTACTAGAATAATCATTGTGTATTCCATCTAGAAACTTGTCTTCCAAATCTCACCGATCTGCGGCAAGTTGATCGTCGTCGAGGCTTTGTGAAAACAAATGAGACCGCATGCCCTTCAGGGTCTATCAAGGTTCCCTCCTGAAACAAATTTCCCGCTTCATCGATCAATTCGAGACTCACGTCGCTCTTCGCAACCCCAGAGCACTCAATAACAAATTCTCCAGCTTCTCTGCATTGACCGTCACCCCTATCTCTTTCCACTCATCTTAGAGAAGCCTTCTCCCTTCTCAACAAACCATTCTCTCAGCTGAAACCGATCAATGAAAGATGTACTCGGAACAAAATGAAGCCCGCTCATACTCGAATTCCCTACGCTCGGCTTCGCGATCACCACCACCCCTGAAACCATGTGCACCCTGCACTGGGGCCACTCAGCCTTCAACAACGCCTGCACTTCTGTCTGCTTCAGGCCGGCCTTGACATAATAATCCTTCAGCTGGACGGTCAATGTCTCGATCTCTTCTATTGCAGCGAGGAGACTTTGGGACTCCTATACCTCAACCTTCCACTCTCCGCCGACGAGTGATACCGCCTTGGAGAATAACTTACCAAACAGGGACGCCATCGCGTTGTCGTGTTGTCCCAGTGATGAGTACATATTGACTTCAGGAATAATATCATAGGCGTCCATGGAGAGCGGTGGGATAGTGCTAGTGGTAAATCCTGGTTCATTGACTGAGGAATACACTAGTTGGTCGAGATGGATGGCCGCTGGATTGTCGCCGTGGGCTGCGGGGTACAACCAAAAGTCGGGCGCGAGGAAATATGTTTTGCCCATGGTTGTCGAGTTTGGAATTTCGATTTCAAGACCTGTATAGGCGGGGTTACGAGTATTAGTAGTTTGCAAGTAAGCAAGCTACTGTGATTACCGTGTTTCTGTTAAGTAAGTCGTCACTTGGACAATTAGGTTGCTTGGCTTTTGATGGCCGATCAGTTAGTGCCGGCCCCGCAACTGATTGGTGACTAGTGTGTCTAGGCAGCCTTGTTAGCGACAGCTACAATCACTAACAAAAGGTGACGAATTCAGGCCTATTTCTGTCCACGAATTTAATTGGGAATAATATCTAAGGGGAGTTTATAATATAAGTTTAGCATCAGATTAACAAGGTATTCCAAGGTTGCTTTCCGAATAATCTAATATGTGTGGCTGTTGAGTGGTAATTGATTGAAATTTTAGCGTCAAGGTGAGCTCCTTTATATATTGCGGCTCTCTCTATGGTCAATCCTTGAAAATGCACGACTCCTGACATAGTTTGTATATATCTTAGCCTAGAATCAACGTAACAATTAATAAAAAAGTAATTAACCAATATGTTTCTACATAAATTGGTGGAGGAAAAAGGGCCTGAAACCGGCACTTTTGCTGGTGGGTAAAGACTTATTGTCAGCGTCTGTAGTTCAACCAGATTCAAACAAACCACGCCATGCCCAAAAGAGTATACTCATCATTAGCCTTTGCAGGGATCGAACACCGGAACATTCATGCGAGTTTTCTACCACTTATGTTGATCTAACCTGCGCAACATAGCCTCTTCGTCATTAAAATAGTATTTTTAGAGCCCAGGCTGCAATATGACCAGCCCACTCAATGTACTGACCAAGTCACCTAGCTAGGAAGTATAGATTACGAAGGTGCCCAAATTTCAACATATAAGTACATGGAGGCCACCAGCTTAGTGCTAGAAGAATTCCACTCAACCAGCAATTACGACCTAAAGATTCAAACTCATGATGCTCTCCATGTTGAAGGCTTTCGCTTTTGTTCTAGCATTCGCTGGACTTGAACAGGTTTATGCAGCCTGTGAACCGGAAATATCCTTCCCTGTCCCGAAGTATGGCAGTAGCACGCTGCGCAATACTTTCGAGACTATCGATCGAAATCTTGAGCAAGCCATCGCCGCTGGTAAGTTTGACGGATCATCTTTCTCGTTGGAGATCTCCTCCTCGGAGAAGACCCTCCACACCAACTACCACTTCAACAAGTCTCTAGGTGGATCACCAATCAATGGATCTTCGGTATACCGAATTGCTAGTAATACAAAGGTCTTTACTGCGTTGGCAATTATCCGCCTCGAGGCGGTGGGGCAGCTCAGCCTCGAAGACGAAATCACTGATTATATCCCCGGGTTGCTGCACAACAAGAGCAAAATTTCCTGGGACGGGATAACTATCCGCTCGCTCTTGTCGCATGCTAGTGGTCTGCCAGACAACTGTGAGTTGAATGGAGAAGTTGAAAGCTATATGATGCTAACTTCTTTCTAGTTGGTGGGGAAGACTTACTTCTTGCACTTGCCGACCCTTCCATTGTTGGACTGCCACCAATTGGTGAATCGCAAACCAAAAGTCTTCCCAAATGTGGAGCATATACGAACTACAAGGTACCTTGCACCGTTGAGGGTACGTACCTATCTAATGCAATTAATCTGGGAGGATACCATGAGACTGACTATGAAATGTCAGATTTGAATGAAAGTCTTCGCCAATCGATGCCAGTGTTCGCACCCCAGAAAGAAACATCCTACAGCAACGTGGGGTTTGATCTTCTTGGCCAAGTTATCTCGAATGTCACCGGTACCAGCTACGAGGACCACATTACCAAGACCATTTTGAATCCCCTCCAGCTTGAACAAAGCTCTTTCGCGGTACCAGATGCCTTAGTCGCAGCGAGTGCTGGACCGGGTTCCGATTGGGGTCATGACTCGGGCTCAGACAACCCGTAAGCTGAATTTCTACCCTCCATTCCACATAACAGTCATTCTAACAAATTAAAAAATCAGTTCAGGCGGCCTCTACAGTTCCTCATCGGACATGATCAAATTCTTGCGCTGGGTCATCAACAATTCCCAGAAAATATCTCCAACGCTCAATTGGCTTCAACCCGCCGCATGGAGTTCCGGTTCACACTCTTCACTCGGTTATCCGTGGGAAATTTTCCGGACCACGGACATCCTGCCAAACACGAAACGACTGGTTACTTTCTACACCAAGAGTGGCGGCTTAAACAGCTACTACAGTTACAGCATCATCATTCCGCAATACGATATTGTGCTGTTCATGGCAGTTGCTGGAGATCTCACTGCATTGAATACAATTTTCACTGAAATTCTCAATCCCCTTGTGATTGCAGCAGAGGCGGAAGCACTATCCCAACTGAAGGCTTCTTATGCGGGAGTCTACACTTCAACCGAGAAGACTTTGAACTCGTCAATTACATTGACCCAGACCGACCCCCGAGCGCTTTATGTTACATCATGGATCTCCAACTCGACCGATGTTCTCGCGGCCCTGATCCCTCTCGTTGCTGCTAAAGCTGGCACGAGCGGGGAAATTTATTTTCAACTTCAGCCAACATTCGAGACAAGACGGAGAGGCAGTGAGACAGGCGAGATCTGGCGCTTCATCAATGTAATCGATGATTACGATTCCCCCACGAATGCTACCACCATTTGGAATGACTATTGTGTGTCCAACGTGGACCCGCTGTCATATGGAACAGTTCCTTTGAATGAGGTTGTCTTTTGGAGAAATTCTAGCAGTCCTACGTCAAAGGTGTCAGAGCTCACACTTTCTGCTTTCGGGGCGAACTTGCGACGGGAGTGAGGTTCCTGAATATAAGATGGACTGCTTTTTGATTGTGATAGATTGTATTTATACTTGGTGGCGGGTGCGAAGGGATATAGAGGCCTTGTTGGAAATGTTTAATTCTGACCGAATTACCTAAATCACTTTCACAGAGTTTGTGTTAAGTAAAAA
The DNA here is from genome assembly GCF_028829465.1 of Penicillium soppii. Taxonomy (NCBI): domain Eukaryota; kingdom Fungi; phylum Ascomycota; class Eurotiomycetes; order Eurotiales; family Aspergillaceae; genus Penicillium; species Penicillium soppii. Next base: position 3,775,245 of record NW_026643235.1, on the reverse strand, counting down.
ATGGAAATAGCTTCAATTGCAAGAAAGGGATACAGTACACCATATAGAGCGGTGCAAAAAGGGCACTGGAAAGAGACCTAATTAGGAGATTGATACCTTTAAAAATGGGTTCCGACCCTGGACGCAGTATCCCTCGTAGGTGTGACTATTAGCATAGGAATGTTACATGCATCCTGGGTGGAGAGGGGAACGTTAGCTCTGGCAAGTTGGGACATTGTTCGGTTGGTTTTAGACCACATGTTCTCTTACCAATTATTTGCGGTAATGCCCATATCTGGTTTTTTCTGTTGCATGTTTTGCATTCCAGCCATGATAGACAAAATACGTAGCTGCTCCTTAATGTAACTCTGCAATTCTTTCGAGCCATGGGGCGATTGCTTGCACATGCTTAACGGCCACAAAAGGGAACGCGCCCAAGCGGAATATTGTATTCGGGTATTTGGATCGTATGACCAGTTGCCAGGGCGCAGATCATTTGGCACACTAGCGCATATATCTATCGCGACCATGTTTGCGATCCCCGACGCAACTCGCCTCGATTCCCCCAGGTCTTCTGCGAGTTCTTCTGTAACATCCGCATGGAATGACAAGTATGAATTGATGGCCGATGTCAGCAATGTTGCGGTAAGCAAACACATCAATCTTAGCGTATTCCAGGCTTGAGCAATCCGAAAGCTTTGAAAAGTGTGACTTGGGATTTGAAGATATTCCACCGGCCCTGAGACCGATGTGTAGTTTGGTCTGATATCGCGGAATGTAAATGAATCAGGATAGGTTTGGGGCATTGAGACAAGTAGGGATTGAATATCGGTTTGCAGAGTTTGGAGCTGTGCCAGGTACGAAAAAGTGATTGAACCTTCCTTAGACTCCGCGTTGAGAGTAGCAAGGCGATCCAGTATTAACCACATATCCACTTGGGGGCCGTTTTTGTACCATGAAACAGAGTAAAGAGCTTGAAGCTGGTCGGGCAACCGTACGCAACGATATATGCAATCAAGCTGTACGGCAGAAATTATATGATGGAGAACACCTTGACCAACCGGTGTTTGGAACGATTCGGATGTAGACCACTGTGCAATTACTGCTAAAGCTCCTCGAACATGGGTTGACCAAATATCCTGTACCTGATGATATGATGTTGGCGAGATGGCTTCAAAGAGTGCCAGCAATAAAATAGATGCGATGGTTTCTGTTGTTGGTGGCGCTTTTGGTTCTTGGAGGGCTACCTTTATTTGCGACAAAGCATCGCCGTAATTTCGGTGGGCAAGTTCCCGCAGGTCTTCTCGTTGTTGTTCGTTCGCCATATGGCCCAAGGCCACTGCCTCAAAGCTCTTTTCTAATGAAGCAGGGCGAGTTTGTCGCATGTACATGACTGGTAGATATTCGAGATATACTCCATGTGCATAAGCAGAGGCGAATAAGCCGATAGCTTGGAAAGATGGAGGATGCGCCAGTTGTTGTAGTGGTGCTGAAGTCGGCGGTCTGACAGCGATTTGATTTCGCACCGGGCTTGATCCTTCGACCTTTAACTTCCGCTTAGAGGTATGCGATCCTGCCTTTCGGATCACTGTGTCGGTTTCATGTTGAAACATGAGATCAAGCTCAGTACGATAGCCATCGCATATAGCTTGGACATTCCGGCATTGTGTGCAACCTGGATGTTGACGGTCGCACTGGACAATTTCGGTTACTCAACTTCTCCTTAATTCCAGTTCTTCAGCTTACTTTTATGCGGCGTTCGCGGCACAGCCTGCAGGCTGTTGATCTTCTTCCTCTGGTCGCCATTGTGGACCAATTTGGACGATTCTATCCCTCGACATCAAAGATCAATGAAAATTCGACATACACAAAGGTATTGCCAGAGACGATCGCTTCGTGTGATGGAAGCCTAGATTATGAAGGTGGCTGAAGCCAATGTGGGGGCGGTTCTCAGGCACGTCGTTTTGCTAGTGATCTCAAGAATTTGGAACTCGGATCTTGGACCTGCCAGACATATCTACCTTAGATGTTGCAGCTAAAAGGAAACCTCAGTGGAGAAAGCGCCAGTGTTAAGATCCAGTTGATTTTTTAGCATTCTAACAATTCCAGGGATTATGCACCAACTCATGCGCCACAATGCTTTGCGAAGGCGTATACTTAGTTAACTAGTCTCCCCCTACCTCTCCCTACTCCATACTTGGTTTTCCATGAATGTATCTTACTCTGTATTCCCAAATGAAGTCGTGGGCTCCACCTAGCGTCCAGATTCTACTGGTCGACTTTGAAAACCCGGCCAGATCAAGATTCTAACCATAAATACCGTCCCAAGGTTGACCTATACCCGGACCCCTATATCTCCATTACGACGACCTACTCAAACGGCATCTTGATGTCCTCGGTTAAAATCATTGATTCTGTTGTTATAATTAAGCAAGAGCATTGACCAGGCTTGATCGAGCGGCAACTTTCTCCGCAAGTGCACGCGGAGTTTGGTTCACCAGCACATCAGCCGACTGTAACGTCGCCTCGAACCGTTTCAAGATCCAGTTCCGCAACTCAACAGCAACCAGGGAGTCCAAGCCCAGAGCAAGGATTTCATCGACCGTGCCCACATCGACCGAAAGTAACTGAGAAATTTTCCTCGTGATCGCCCGCAGGATGAAGTCGGCCACAGCCCCCTCGCTACCATCGGCGATGACTTGCTCGAATGATTGCTCTTCTTCGTCATCACCACCCCCAACAGGGGCTTCATTGATGCCGCGCCGTGCCTCACGGAACAAGGCGGAGTGAATGGGTCCATTGGGTGCGGTTGCACCAGCTAAAGACTCGGCGTCGAAACCAATGACAGCCTGGGAAATTCCGGCCCCATTTGGCTCAACAGCAGCACCGAGGATGTAATCGAGGAACCGGGTAAGATGTTCTGCTTGAATAGGCTTGAGACCCACCCGCCGGTTTTCATTCTCAAGAGCACCATCATCGTTCACTGACAAAGTGTCCTCTCTCCAATCGAGGTTCACTGTCATGAAATTGGTCTGAGATGATGATTTCAACTGCTCCTGATGCGCCAGGGAGTCTTGCCAGGCGTCGACACCAGTATTACTGGCATCGATGTTATTTCCAAGGAGATGCTTGGCCGATAATAGCGAAAGGAAGAATGTCAAACTGGGAGAGGCAAAGACACGGTAAAGGGCAGGAACTCCATTCATCTCGTCTCCGTGATATTCCTGTGGTAAATTGTGAGCATAGATTCCAAAGTTCACCGAAAATGTATCGAAATCGCAGAGCAAGAAAAAAATGTCTGAAAATATGGGAAACGATTGGGTCAACTTACAATTTCGGCAGCGGCGGTCTGAATAATTCCATGAACAGTGGGCGCGCCACGACTGGCGAGTGTAGAAGAAATCTCTCGGAGGGCAGACTCGGAAGATATATCTCCTTGGGCGATATATAGACAAGCTCCAGTCTGAATGGCCTGCAATTTCGCTTGGAGGGTCTTTGTGTCATTGGGATCTACAAGTTCCCTTGACACCAGAACAACATGTCTCGCGCCGCGACGCACCATCTGCATCATGAGGTTCTGCTCCAGGTTTCCTAATTTGCCTGCAATGAGATATGTGGCGTTCTGATTGGACCAGGGATCATTTTCTGAAGAGGGAAGAACTGGAACACTTGACTCGGAGCTGACTTGAAGAACAACCTTGGAGGCAGTGCCATTTTTCAGCGTCTTCAGTGCATCTGCAACTTCCGACACATCCCGGACAGCTAGATTGAAGCCCCCCATTGGTATATGCTGGAACGCAGCTGTCGCTTGGGAGATCAGGGTGGTAGTTAGATTGGGACGGGCTTGAACAAGGCTGTCAATGTCGACAAAATGAAGAGCCACGTTGGGCGGAAGCTTGCTCGATATCGATGACGAGGACTGTCCAATGACTACCACGCTGCCGAATGGCTTGATGTGGGCAAGTGCTTCTTCTGCTGGCGCCGAATTGCCCGCTGCATGAATCACGGCGTCGAGTCCATCGGGGAAGATATCTCGGGGTAAGCGTCGATGGAATGAAGCACGGGTTACCAATACATCCGAGGGATCAATGCCCAAGTGCTCTTTGAGTAATCGAGCTTCGGCAGAGTTCGCAGCAGTTGCAACGAGGCGAATGCCAATTGATCTGGCAATTCCGATGGCCGCCCGACCAACCGCAGTGCCGGCTCCGTGGATTAGTACAGTGCCCCGGCCCGAAAGCATACCACCTACCTCGCGGATAGCATATGAAGCTGCCATGGCTTCCAAAAGCATTGCCGCAGCGTCGGAAGATGGCAACTTCATGGGCAGGCGGCCAGCGAGGGTTCCTGGTATGCGCAGTCGAGTCGCACCCACGACTGGGGCCAGGGCAATTACATGATCACCTGGAGCCAGTGAAATAACGTCGGAACCAACGTTGGTGACGAAACCTGCGTACGCACCCATCTTCGGGCGAGAAATGGGATCCCCCATGGCAAGATTCTGGGACTCAATCTCAATTGAGTCTGGACCTATGGGCGTCGCAAAGGTTTCTCGGTCCTCTAGGAACAGGTCGGCACCATCCGAAGAAAGCACCAGAGGTCGTTCACAGCTAGCAATTTCTTGAAACTGAGGCTCAGCGCTTGAATTTCCAGAATTGTAGATGACCCAGTTGAGCCTTTCGCTGCGGTGTAGACGTGGAACCATGACGGCACCATTGTTGCGAACTCGATATTCACGTTCCGTATGGGGCATGCTGAGGTTTGACACCTGATTAATTGTTCCAACCACAATGTCAAGCAGGCGTGCTTGGTTGAGGTCGCTTGCGAGGAACAGTGAGGATACATGGACGGTAGTAAGACGGAGATCATCTTTTTCCACATGCGCAGTACGAGCAAGGCTCTCGTTCTGATGGAAAGACGGAGGTACATCAGGGCTGAGCCAAACGAGACGCGAAGAATTTGCCAAGAGCGTGGTAATTGCAGCTGTAGCGACTGGGTCTGCCAAAATGGGTTGCTCTGGCTGGTCATCAATGATTAGGGCGGCGTCGTTGCATGTGTCGCCTAGTGCACCAGTGCGTTGAAGATCCTCCACGGCACTTCGAGTCAATTGATTGATTGTAACATTCTCGTTGACGGCCTGCAATGCTCGAACCAGTGCAACGGACCAAACCGGAGCATACTGGGGCACGCAATGTGTGAGAATATGCATGACCGGCATATTCTGAACTCTGGGAGGTCGTGTCAGAAAAACAAGTCTACCGCGGGCGTCATCTTTGTAGACAACTTGCTCCGTCAGTGAAGTCGAGGTGGTGTTCTGTGATGTATATTCCTTGGACTCGCGTTGATTGAGCCGAAGAAGTACAATGCCGTTGGGTTTGACCAGCATTTCAGCCTGACTCAACCATTTGGTCGAAGTAGCCAGAACCAGATCATAACATCCGAGTTGAAGTCCACGCATCTTGGGGTCGCTGGTGGGGAACATGGTCCGGAATTGTATCAAGGGGTTCTCAAGACGCGTAGCGGCTTCGTCGAAAAGACCTGGTGTGGTGTCGATAAAATCGAAAGACGTGATTTTATTGTTCGGAGACTCGAAAGCAGCAGTGAAGTCTTCCGATAGATCGACCCCAGCGCCAAGCCCGATCAAGGATAATTGGTCTTGTTTTGAGGCAAGCAGCCCGACAATATCCGCAAATGAAGGGTTTTGGGGCATGTCTTCAGTTCGCAAATGATCGAGGTCGGGTTGCAAGCGTAACTCGTAGCAGATCTTTGCAGAAATATCGCCATCTTCATCCCGTTTCATGTTGGTTGAGGGTTTCGTTAGGCTTTGGAGCTTTAGACCAGAGATTGAAATCACCTGGTTGTCGCCGCATGCAGATGAGATACTCCAACTTGCTGGGTCAGATTCGATGGTGTCCAGAAGTGTGGAGATTTCGAAAGTTGAGCCCGGAGCTTGCAAAAGGGACGATGTCGCGACCAGCAGCTCACTGATGTGGCTTGGCATGATAGGACCAGGGCCGACGCGAAGGGATTGTAGCGGAAAGACTGTTTGGAACATGCTTTCAAGTGTCGACGGGTGGATTATGAGCGGATTCTGGTGCCCATCAGACACCATGGCCACAGCATCTGGCACTATCAAGGATGAAGAGGATTGCGATCCATCGGGCGCAACCTTAATGGAGCTGATGCCCGCAAAGGCAGGACCATATGTATTGCCCACAGAGTCCAGGTCCCTATATAGGTTTTGGTGGGGGATGATGTGGCTAGTGTTTGGCATTGGGGGGAATCCTGTACCCTTTGTGGATGCTGCTGTGGCGTTGTCCTGCTCGGCGAACTCTGCCTCGATGATACCGGTGGCATGAGTATGCCAGTGACCAGTACTGTCGGAAAGAGCAGCAATCGAGAAGTCAAAAGAAACATCCGCGCCAGGGTGTTGCTGAAGACTCAATTGAAGTTCAACGCGCTGTGCATCATCTGGCATAAACAGTTTTCGTTTGAATTCGACGTCACGAAGCACCAATGTTCCAAGCGAGGAAACTGGGAAGCGCCGGCGTGAAACCTGCGTCACGGCCTCGATGGCCATGGAGATGTACCCTGCGCTGGGGAACATGGTAACGCCATCAATGGCATGGTCGGCAAGCCACGGCAGCGATGTCCGGCTAATGGAATGCCTCCAGCGAGGTTGAGAATCAGTTGCATCAAGAACTGGCACACCGAGTAGCTCATGATACGGCTCATTACGCAAACGATAAGCTTGAGTCAGGCGAAATTCCTGGCTGTGCTGGGTGGAATGGTCCCACGAGTATGCCGGAAGATCATACAGCACGGCTGCTGAGTCTGCGCCATGAGCCATTGCGGACACGGCATTCCATTCCACATTGACGCCGCGTTCAAATAACTTACCCGTCAGAGTCAATGCGCTGGTTATAGAGTCTAGCTTGCGCTGCAACACCGGATGGTAGTCAAATGAAACCTTAGGCAGATCTGGGTGGCTGAGACTTTGTCGAACTGGACTAGCCAAGCCCGGGTGGGGACCAATTTCCACGAAGAATACGTGTGATTCTGGGTGAAGTGTCTCTTTGGCAAGCGTTTGAATAGCATCGCTGAAACGGACCGGTGAGACGATGTTCGAGATCCAATACTCTGCGTCGAATCCAGATGACTTCACTTGTCCGGTGACAGATGACACAAATACCACCTTTCCATCAGGAGCAGTTAAGCTCTCTGTGCTCATTGTATCAAGGCGGAACCGATAGTAGTCGGCCACGGCACTCATGTGGTGCGAATGGTACGCTGTCTCAACAACCACTTTGCGATGGAAGGTTCCATCGTCAGCTTGGGCGATGCGCTTATCAATCTCATCAATGGCGCTCATATCACCCGAAATAGTCACGCTGTTGGAACTGTTGACACAGCCGACCACGGCTTCTCCTGTTGGCAAATTCTCGAGATATTGTGCAACTTCATCCTCACTGAGACCAACGGACAACATGGCACCTTGTTCTAACCCCTTCAGTTTTGTAGCGGCAGCTAAAAAGCCACAGTGGAAGGCGACTGTCATCGCTCTCTCCTGCGAAATGTGACCTGCCAAAAATGCGGCGGCTATTTCACCACTTGAATGGCCTATGACGGCGCGGAATTTCAACCCGTAGGCCCGGAGGAGAGCAACAAGAGCAATTTGAATGGCCGTAGTGGCAGGCTGGGATAGCTCAGCTTCGTTGATTCTGGACACTGCTTTGTCGCAAAGAAGTTCCTCCTCGAGATCCCACCTGGCACCCAATTTGCAAAGGATGTCTCGGGAGAGGCGCAAGGAATCCCGAAAGACAGTAGAGGCTGTGGTCTCATGCAACAGTAGCTCTCGGCCCATGCCAGCCCATTGTGATCCTTGGCCACTGAACACAGCGACAATATCAGGCTCTGAAGCTAGTGATTTTGTGATGGGGACTGAGTGTGATTGGTTGAGAATTTGCAACAGAGATTCTTGATCGTCTGCTACTGCGCTGAAACGATAAGACATGTCACAGCGTCGGTGCAATAGGTTGTAGGAGAGATCCGCCAGCGGAGTATCCTCAGTGTGACGGCTGATCCAGCTCTCGTATGCGGCAACTTTGGCTTTCAATGAAACCAAGCTGTTGGCCGAAAATTTGAAAAGACGAGGGCAAGGTGCGCCAGACGTGGATATTGTGTGGGTGTTCAGTGATCCTCGCTCAAGAATAACGTGAGCGTTCGCACCATCAGAACCAATGCTGTTAACCGAGACACGAGGGGTAATTCCAGGGTGGGTAGGCCAAGGTACTGCCTTCGTTGGAATAGTAATCCTATCCAGCGGGAGACCTTGTTGAGGATTTGAGAACCCGGCGACTGCGGGAATCACTTCCCTGTCTAGAATGACGGCTGCCTTGATCAAGCTCGACAAACCAGCTGCACTCCCGCCGTGACCTATGGATCCCTTAGAGGAGCCAACGTAAAGAGGAACTGAGCGATCCTGGGATCCTCCAAAGGCCTCTGCGATGGCAGTTAGCTCCTCATGGTCGCCTGCCTTGGTGCCCGACCCATGTGCCTCAACATAGGCAACTTCCTCTGGCATCAACCCAGCACGGCTGTATGTCATTTGAGCCAGCCTGGTTTGATCCTGGCCGATGCCGCTGTTACGGATGATGGTGCGCACTGGGTTTCCATCTCGGACGGCGGCATCTAATCGTTTCAGAACCAGGGCAACTGCGGCCTCGCCGCGACCGTATCCATCACCACGCTCGTCGAACGGATAGCTCTGCCCAGTGCTTGTAAGAAGATGCAAGTTGGATGCAGCGACCAGAGCCATTTCCGAATCGCCATTGCGCAGGCTTTGGCATGCTAAGTGGAGCGCAACGAGACCTTCAGAGTCTTTCGAATCTAATGTCAAAGAGGGGCCATGTAGGCGCAAGAATTGCGATATGCAATTTGAGGGCTTGACACCACTTGTATGGGCGACTGGGAACTCCACAATGTCCTTGTTCAAGTGCCGATCATATTCTGTGGTGGAGACTGCTGTGTACACTGACGTTGCGGTTCCCAGGATGTTCTCGCCTGAAACACCGCCACTCTCGAGGGCTTCATATGCTAATTGTAGCAGAAGGCGTAGCTGTGGATCGACTGCAGCGACTTCAGACTTTGAAAGACCAAAAAAGTCATGGTCGAAGTTGTAAACGTCACCAGAGAGGAAGTGCCCACCCCGGTGATTGCCAGGATGCTCAGAGATCTACGATCGATCGTCAGATTCCATGCCTTCCTTTTTTCTTTTTTGCTGGGTATGATCACTTACATCTTCGTCACATCGCTCTTTAGGAATGTCGATCCATGCGCGTTCTCCACTTTCGAGAAGCTCCCAGAGGTCCTGCACGTCGTGAATCCCGCCAGGTAGACGAAATGACAGGCCCACTACCGCAATGGGCTCAATCGAAGTGGGTGCAACCATGACTGTGATTCAATGGCTTTCAAAAACTGATATACTGATTGGGTCACCTCGATAGGCCCTTTTAAAAGCCCCACATAGACTTGTTTGCAATGAGAAAGAAATTACCCTGTATGTTGATGCATCGATTGCCTGCTGAAGCCGTGGTTAAAGGCATTGGCACCTGGTGCATTGCTCCCGCAGAGTCAATGACTCCGTAATTCGGCGACAAGCTTGCCCGTGCAAGAGTCATTCTTACTGACAAGCCCAATCGCTCTCGAACACAGATTTGGGGGCCGAGCAGAGTGGCCTAGAAACATTGTCACGGAGATTTGACTGTGGTCTCGTATCCATCAACTCTATACGGTGGGGTACTTGAACCCGCTTGTGACTCCGTGGATGGACGGAGTAGACGAAGACAACCCGGGACTGGTGAAGCTCCTTGAGAGTACATGGAGACATTGATTGGATGAATGGAAAGTAAGAAATTAGTCTAGCCAGTAATAATTGTTCAGGACAAGGCAAGTCAAGGGCATAAAGACGCGTTGAAACAAACATATGTGGTATTAATACAATGGTATTGATCCACGGGTACCGAAAATTACTTAGCGCTAGAGGTGGGCTGACAATCCGTCAACTGGTGACTTAGCGCCAAGAATTCCAAGGTTGTGAATAGCTGGGATATACTACATTCTGAGGGCAATCAATTATGGGCATCTCGGGATGATAATGGCTTGGATGTGATATTTGAGACGAGACTACCAGAAAAAGAAAATTCGTTTTGATGGCATTGTCCTGCATACTACCTAGAAGGCCCTTCCATGCAGACTAGAATGCCGAGTTTGATCCCCCACATATCAATATCATATTATCATTGTCATTCTGAATATGGATAAATTGTACAACCAGTGTAAACAGATATTACGTATTGGGTTTTCATATTATCAACATTCCGAAATATATTTTAGTGACTAGAGAGTCATGAGGCCAAAACTATATAACTGAAATTGATCTTGACGTTTCGGTTTCAAAGAATCGTTAATTAGCAGCCACACGTGTTGAATCTCTCAAAACATTGACAATACAAGTAGATCCTCAAGAATATCTAAGTGAGCAAATAATCCAAAATTTTCCTCGAAAGAAAGGAAAAAGAACATGCTTCACATCTGCATATGTATGATCACTAGTATCTACATGGATTTACTTCGAAGATGGCCAGTAGATGCACGGTACTAGAATATCTTTGGATAAATTCCTAAAGAGTTGTTTTCCTGATTGTATCAAGCAAAGCACTGGTTAGAATAGATCTCTCAACGTGCGTGGCAGCTGTTATCCTACAAATTAATTGCAAGAGTTGAAGTTTTAAGATAGCATGACTAGGATCAAGAACAAATAGCCAGTGTGGTCGCTAACATCATCATGCTTTCCCGAAAAAAGACATAAGAGAAGGTGTGGAAAGAGGTCACGAAGAAGGACCTTCGCGTGGAATTCACGACCGGCGGAATTACAGCCGGTGATGTGACTGTAGCATAGTATATTGCAGCTTCCGATCTTGCCGGATATCCAAGTTCTACTGTATTCGTGGCAGTAATTGAATCATTTCGTGGTCAAGGCTTGTGATAGCGTCCAGGTGCATCTATCTCCGGTGATTGATCCTTTTTTTGAAATCAGATAATGGTGAATGATTTACAAGATAGACTATCCAAGGCGAGACAGGTCGCAGATTTTGGAACTTTTAAAGTGTGAGACCAAAAAGCGGATGTGTTCATTTATATCGGACTAGATTTTGCGACACTTGCAGATAATCAAAAACTCCGTATCAAGATTACCCAAGCCTACAGTCCCCTCTTCGCCATGATCTCGAAGATCTCTTGGAGTGCCTCGCGGCGCTCCTTGACCTCGTAGCCATATTCTCGCAGCTTATTCTGCAGCTTGCTTGCATCCAAAATGCAAATCGCACGGGGTGCTTTCAAAGTTGCCAGCATGTCCTTCAGTTCGAATGTTTCCCATTTAAGGTCGGGCCGGATGTATTGCTTGGCCATTTCCATGACCTCAACGTTACTGAGTTCGCCGGGTGTGACCTGAAAGAGGGTATCAATACAACCGAAGAGACAAGATGAGCCAAGAGAAGAATAACTTACAAAGTTGTAGATTCCGGTTTCGGAGTTCTCTGAGAGAATTACAGCACCCGGAAGCAAGTTGGGGAGACAGGTGCCAGACTTATTGAAATGAAGTTAGTCAATAAATTCTATCGCAAAAAACGAAAAAGAATACTCACGCCAGTCAGATCCAAGATCTTATCATACTTCAACAGCCTCGCGACATGGTTATTTTGGTGGAGGTCTGCAGCTAGCGGGATCCGCATTCGGAGGAGCAAAAGGTTAGGATAGTGGCCAATGGTCTGCTCACTGAGCAAGCGACTCCGATGGTACCAAGCGCCTTTGAAGAAGGGCTCCTCGGTCTCTGAAAAAGGTGCGCGGCTTCGGACCTGGTCCTCCGGTAGGTTATAGATGCATGCCGATCCAAATTGCGTGACGTGGATGCCTAGCTGGTAGCAACTGTCGACCACGTTGAGCGCACCCAGCACATTTGAGCGGAAGGTTTCAATCTTGTGGTCTTCACACCAATCGGCGTTAGGCGTTCCTCGTACGCCAGCGGTATTGATGACGCGCGTGGGCTTGTGTGTGGTGAGCTCGCTGCGTGGGTCAGTGGGATTTTCTGGAGATAAGAGTCTAAACATACCTCATCACCTGCTCACGGTTTTCAATTCGAGCATTTGATACGAAGACTGCTTTCCCTTGTGCCTGGAGGATTTCTTTGAATTGACTGGCAATCCAGCCATTTCCTAGATATGGGGTCAGTCTTGAACATCCGAATCGCCAAGTCCACTCACCAAAAATCAGGAAACGTTCAGATGGAGCGATTGATCCCATCTTGAGAATTGTAAGGTTTCCACTGTATCAGTGTCTTTTAATTGATTGCTGCTGAAAGAAAAGGCTGCTCCCCCTCGATCATCTTATAGTATCCAGAATGGATGATTCTCATTTTCTTCTAAGTCAGAACATTCAAATGTGACTCTGACTCTGAATCTGCTTTTTTCTTCCATGACTCTGGATGCAAAGGGTGATTGGACACAGAGATGGTGAGATTAGTGCCTACGCGACAATCTTACCAGTCGCGCCGAACGGAGTCATTCCGGGTCGCGGGCCGCGACCATCGGAAAACGAAGTCACCCCCAACCATCAACTTGGAGCGACCGACGAGAGACAACCACATCCAATCTATCCAGATGCCTGACAGAGGATGTCTCTTGGAGTCACCACAGCCTCATTGTTATCGTAATGTATTCGGACGTTGAACTATTTCAAGGGCCTGCGCGCCGCAGAAAAATCCAACAGCCAGACACCAGCAGCAGCTTCTTCGCCTTCATCGCAAGATTTCAAGAATCACTCAATTCATACAATCGTTAGATTTCTAGACAAAATGCCTGCTCTTCGTGCCCTTACTCCCCCTGCGTCCCCTCCTCTCAAGAAGGGTCTTTCGCTCGCTCCTGCCAGAGCTAGTGCGAATGACATTGAGGGCCGACGTCTCATCGGAACCACCCGATTCGAGCCTCGGAGCGACATCAAGAGCATTTTGATCACTGGTGGTGCAGGATTTATGTGAGCAGATTCTTCATTACCCCAATTGTACATCACTGACATGGCTTTCAGTGGAGGTTGGGTAACCCGCCACATGGCGGTGCAGTATCCTGAATACAACATCGTCTGCTTTGACAAGCTTGATGTTGTCGCTTCTCTGTCCAATGTCAACTGCTTGGACTCTCTGTCCAATTTCACTTTTGTGCAAGGCGACCTTACGGATCAGGCGGCCCTCGCCAAGGTTCTTCTGGACCACAACATTGACTGTGTGATGCACTTCGCTGCGTGCTCGCACGTCCAGAACTCATTCAACGATCCCCTCAGCTTCACTGTCAACAATGTTGTCGGTACTCAACAGCTCCTTGAAGCTATTCGTCACCACAAGGGCCCCCAAAAGGGTGAACCGCTTTCTCCATGTCAGCACCGATGAGGTGTATGGAGATGTTGTGGAGTCGGCATGTGATGAGACCAAGCAATTTATGCCCACCAACCCATACTCAGCCTCCAAAGCTGCCGCCGAGATGTATGTGTGGGCATACGCAAAGTCCTTCGATATCCCAGCTCTCGTTGTGAGAAGCAACAACGTGTTCGGGCCTGGTCAATACCCCGAGAGTAAGTATTACACACCTCGGACACTTTCAGGGGACGGAAACATGCTGACACATGAGATTAGAAATCGTCCCCCGCTTCTGCACCCTGCTGATGCAGCAGCAGCCGCTAACAATCCAAGGCACCGGCTTGAACATTCGCCGTTACCTCTACGGAGCTGATGCTGCCGACGGCTTTGACACCCTGCTTCACAAGGGTGTGATCGGCGAGGCATACAACATCCAATCATCCCACGGTATCACCAACCTTGAAGTCGCCGTTCGCACACTCGAATTGTTCGGCTTCAGTCCGCGAGACTTCACACGCTCACTCACTTGGATCCCCGACCGTCCCTTCAACGACACTGACTACTGGGTCGACGGCAGCAAGCTGGCCGCATTGGGATGGCGCCAGCGTGTGCCCTTCTCCGAGGGACTCAAGGCCTCGGTCAACTGGTATCGCAAGAACTTAGAGACTTGGTGGCCCGAGGTCTCCAAGACCATCAATGTCGCTTCGACCGCAACCACAGAGAGCTACATTCCTCCCCAATTCAGTGTGAATGCGGTCGAGGATGTCTATGATGATGAGGTGGTGGAGGAATCATCGGGCTTGAGCACGCCTGTGATGGTGTCGGTGTGAGCTCAATCATGCAGCTTTCACTCCGTACATGATTTAGAGCTATTTTGGTGCAACAAGGGCAAGGACAACTCCGGTTTGGGTTATATAAAGAATGTTTTGAGTTTTATTGTTTGAAATTGTGTTTATGCGTTTCTTATCTATCGAGTTTGGTTTAAATGGATGCTATTTTGTTCTATTTTTTGGATCACACGCTGCAACTGCAATAAGTCTCTGTCTTTGGTTGAACCCCTTGTAGCATGCCTCCACATAGGTCCTACCAACGCAGCAAGTGCAAGGAATTGGGGGTTTTGTTTCACCTATCTCTTATTACCTTGAGACAAACTAAGAATATTAGGGCAACTATATTATTGTAGTCAGTCTATCCGATTTCTCGGAGAGATACATAGGGAGGTATGAATCCACCAACTGGATAAGCACCTTAATGGGAACATCGATCGCGAACTGCTTATTCAAATTACTATGCATGTATAAATTTTTTACTGGTTGGTCACCTTTACACCACGCTAGCTAGACTAGATTCGAAATGATCGAATCAGAGTGTTCACTCGTTCTAAATGAATTAGCAATCCGATTGTCGGATTATCCGTTGTTACATCTAGCATGCGTCCGACCCTTACATTCATATGTCTCCGGATCATAAATTTGCGCTTTCCAATCACGCAAACTAGTTGAGATTAGCAAGAAATAAGAAATCAGCCCGAATGCGCCCCTGCATGTAAAGGAACCTGACTCCGTTTAAGTGGGGACCTGACTCCGGAGCCCCGCTGAGACCAATAGCAAACAAGAGATTGTAAGTTAGCCTTAATCATTTCCGTCGCAACAAAAGTGGTGAACATCAAAAACATGCGACCAGAAATGCAGCGTCACATTAACAACATTTCAACAAAGAAAAGTGGAAAAGTTGAAAATTCAAGTTCGCGTAGGGGCCAAATACATCGCGTTTACCAGATCCATTCCGGAGTCAATTGCCAGCTCTAGTCATCCAAGTCGATGCACGACTCCGGCTAGTCCCCCACTGATGCGCACTAAAAGTGCGGGTCCCGCGGGCTCTCAGCCAATGAATGCGCCATCACCAACCCCTGTCGTCGGCGCGATAACACGCCGCACCCTGGGCCTTAGCGGTTTAATGTGTCCGAAAGGCGAGTTGGCCCGTGAGAAAAATGTGTCCGATCACGCTGACCAACTTCCAGATTCAACGGCCAGGGTTATCGTGACTTTGTCATGGGGACTCAGTATATGTATCCCCTCCTGCCGTGGGAATTGAGTTCACAGATCCCACATTGAACGATACTAGCCTGAGGTTGTGCCTGGATAATCCGGCATCTGCGACTATTTGTTTTTTCGCTTTCAATTCATTGCCCACAACGGTTCAGTTTAAGGTTTTTTGAAGGAAAAATATCGATATGGAGTCCTGGTTCCAATACCGCCGTCTTCGCCGGGAAGCAGAGGAAGACTTGGCCAACAGTCAAGCCAAGTCGGTGCGCACTAGTACCTCGTCGCCGTCTCTGGGATCAGACCCAGAGGCAGGAGTAGCAGAGAAGCCGGCGGTCTTCGAAGATGTCCCCCTTGTACCCGGTGTGGAGGTATCTCGGTCAGGAGACAACGGCGAGGTTGTCTTCGTGGTTGGGTGGAGGGAAAACGACCCAAGTAACCCGCTCAATTGGTCTCTGCTTCGTAAATGGATGGTCATGTTGACCTGCTGTCTGGTTGCCATCGCCATGACAGTCCCCTCCTCGGTGGAGGGTGCGACTCAAGACGCCTTCGATGCGCGCTTCGGTGTTAACGCCATGGCTGGATCCATGACGACCGGTACGTTTATTCTGTCCCTCTTTTGGGAATCCTGCATTCTAACATTCATCAAAAGGTATCTTCCTTATTGGAATCGGCGTTGGCTCTCTATTCGCTGGTCCATTCTCCGAGACCTTCGGCCGCAATGTGGTCTACTTCACCGCACTAATGCTCGTAATCCTGTTCGTCATGGCAAAAGCCCTGGCACCAAACTATGGCGCAGCCCTCGCCTTCCGCTTCTTGTGTGCTCTATTCGCCGCTGCCCCAATGACAGTAGCTGGCGGAACCGTCGGCGACATCTGGCAACCATTGCAGATCCCCTTCGGCCTGCCCCTCGTCACCATCGCTGCCTACTCGGGCCCGATCTTGGGCCCCGTGATCGGCGCCTACACGCCGGAGATCGGCTACGTGTGGGCCGATTGGATCTCGATGATCATTGCCGGCGTCGCTCTGGTCGTCGTTATGCTCGCCCAGCCTGAGACCTTCAGCCCTGTTCTTTTGGAATGGCGCGCGAAGCACCTCCGCGAACTGACTGGTGATAACCGGTACCGCGCTGCCCATGCGTCTACCTCTGCAAACTCATTAGGGCCGCGTCTGCTCACCAACGTCTCCCGGCCCTTCGTCATGATCTGGACTGAGCCTATCATTCTTATCTTCAGTTTCTACCTGGTCCTTCTCTACTTCGTGCTGTTTACATTCCTCAACGGCTACCCCTTCATCTTTGCCAATGTGTACGGTATCAGCACCAGCTTGACCTTCGTGATCTTCGTCGCCATGATTCCCGGTGTCGTTGTTGCTCTGGCTATGGTTCCTCTTCTGTACAGCATGACCAAGAAGGCCGCAAGACAGGCTGAGGCTGCGGGTCAGCCTTTGCAGCCCGAGGTATCGCTCTACTGGGCCATGGCAGGCGCATCTATTATGATGCCGGTTTCTCTCTTCTGGATGGCCTGGACCTGCTACGTAAGTTCTTTTAATGCACCATCTCCCATAATATTTACTAACATTACCTTCCAGGCCGACATCAGTATCTGGTCCCCGATCGTGGCCTCCGGCGTCTTCGGCTGGGCCCTTGTTTGCATTTTCACAACGACATACATGTACATCATCTTCGTGTACCTGCAGTATGCTGCTTCGGCACTTGGATTCATGACCTTTGCGCGGTACGTCGTCGCTGGTGCTCTCAGCCCTGCTTCTGTCAAGATGTACGAGAACATTGGTCCCCATTGGTCGGTGACTATTGTTGCTGTTCTGGCTACTCTCATGGCGCCTGTTCCCTATGTGCTTTACAAGTATGGCCACAAGGTTCGTGCCATGAGCAAGAATGCCGTCAACAAGGCGTAGATACCCAGGTTTTTCTTTGAGGCTTGTATTTACTTGTGAAGATGCGGATGGGACGTATGTGGATGAGAGGTGGTTTTGGGTTGCATAGGGCTAGATGGCCTGATTTATATATTGCATTTTCTTTGGGATAGAACAATTAGTAATGAACACGATTTTACGTACTATATCTCGTGGTTGTGTCCAAAATAGGAAGTACAAAAAAGGCATAATTTCCTCATTTGACCTCATGCATCATTTTTGAGCTTCTATCGCATTGCTGGCTCAACAGTCAAAAGAGTATTCCCAAAATTCGAAGAATGTCTCGATAATATCCTTCTTGCAATTCTTGATGATGACCTTCGGATTGAATTTAATTCAAATTTAGTCTGATACAACTTGATGGCATTTTTGCTTGTAAATATCCAGATCTAGGCTTTGAGCATAATGAGTGCAAAGCACAATTGGGATACAAGCCATAAATGACTCTGGTTGACTCCGATCCCGTGCACGACGATTCGACATTTTGATGTGAATACGGAGTCATGTAAGCACCCACCTCGTACCTAGGTAACTCTGGAAGCTCGAACATCGAGACCATCGTAGAAACCAACCTCCTCGTAGTCAGGAGAGACCGTTCGATGCCAGAGTATAAAGCGAAGCGTAGTCTGTTCTCAAATAAAACCATTAAATCAGAAACAACTCCTCTAAATGGCCATCGAGAATGAGATCCGACAAACGGTGAGTCCGTTAGACTTCGTTCCACCTCTCAACTACGTCCGCCTTGTATTCCCCCTTCCCCTCAATCCCGACGCCGACGATAAGCTCGTCTTCACCGATCTCCACCAGGCACTCCACAAGACCTTTGTCCAAGAACCATGGGCAAGCGGAAAAGCCTACCGCCAATCACCCAGCACACCAGGATGGCGACCAGGGCAAATCGAAATGCGCCATCGACAGTACTCACTAAGCGGCCCACTCCCGTACCAGCTGCGGTATCTAAAACTTGAAACAGACTGGTCATACGATGACTTCAAAGCCGCCGGGTTTCCGAGTGATGTCTTCCCCGAAGAACTTCTCCTACTGGATGCGCCATATCTAGGCGACGTCGACGTCGCAGGTGCCGATATCTTCTTAGCACAGGCGAACTTCCTCACCGGGGGCGTTCTGCTCGCTTTGACGGTATCGCACTCGACAATGGATGCTGGCGCTATGATCGGGTTGATGAAGCTGTGGGCTGAGAATTTCCGCGAGCTGCGCGGTCGCGACGAAGGAGGACAAGTCGCGGCCTCGCCGTACACGTCCATCGACCGTGATCACACCCAGCCTGACCGGATCTGGGAAAAGGAAACTGCCCAGCGGATCATGAAAAATAGTCCCGACGACCCGTGGCTACGGGCATTGGTCTGTTTGGACCTAGGCCAAGACGGCATCCCCGGCAAAACCCAGAAAGTAGTTGAAAAAGTACACACGGACGAGCGCAAGATGTTAAACCGGGTCGTCTTTCTCTCCGGTCCGGATCTCGCCGCCCTGCAGAAAGAATGCGCCGCAGAGTCCTCGCTCCCCGGCACGCCTCCACTCTCCATCAGCGACGCCATCCAAGCGCTCCTCTGGCGGGTCCTGATGAAAGCCCGGGTATCAGCAGCCGAAGCACGATCGGCCCCACTCCGTGACGATATCTCCGTGTTTGAGACCCCGGTGGATGTGCGCAGCACGTTTGGACAAGGTTTCCCACCCGCATACCTCGGCAATTGCTTCCTGATGAACACGGCCCGCATGCCGCTAGCTGAGCTTCTGGCTCCGTCGACTTCACTCGGTCGCATTGCGCAGGCTATTCGACAGGGTGCGGCCCGGTTGGATGAAGAGGCTGTTCAGGATGCGTATGGTTTGTTACGAGAGACTGGCGATCTCTCGCGCGTGCAGGGTCGCTTTGTGGAGAGGCCGGACTCTTCTGATGTTTTGGTTTCAAATATCATTTTCTTGCCGTTGGAGGAGATCAGTTTCGGGGATCAGTATTTCAGTAATGGCGGTATGCCGCAGGCGCTTCGTGTTCTGCATGGACAATATGCTGCGCGTGTGAGACTGGCACATGTGCTTCCGAGGAATAAGAAGCACGGTGGCATTGAAGTGAGTGTGAACCTGTTTGATGATGAGTTTGAGTATCTTGATAGGGATGCGCAGTTCAATCGGTACCTGGTTTCGATAGCGCCGTGCAAGCGGGAGGCGGACTAGGGTTTTAGAATAGCATTCAACGGCGACGATTCCATAGTTCTACCGCGATCAATCCAAATTTTTTGTGCCCAATCACGACATTCTAGTGGTAACTTCTATTCAATTATGAAGCTTACGTGGCGTACCCAAACCTAGGCATCGTGAAACAAAAGTACCCTTAGTGGGTCTACATTACAGCGCATTATTTCACGATACTACTCCGTACATATTCGCAATCTACATGACTGGAATAAGAGATGCAATTAAAATTGAGGGGAAATAGTTGCGGGAATTTCCGATGCATTCTCCCTTTTTTGCTTGCTAGACTTGTACCCGAATGTCTAGAGTTGTTAAGGTCCTAAGGAGGCAAGTGCTTACTCTGTAAGATAAATACAACGCGCTAATGCATGGCTTGCACCTAATCAATTAAGATCTTCGACTACACTGTTTGCCAAACAGGGTACACGTCCGATCATACTACTCTAACTGACAGATTAAATTTGCAGCATACATATTGTCAAGCTGCAATTCCCTATTCAGGGAATCGCTTGCGGCTCTACCAGACATCACAGCTGTATTGCCTCCCATCTCGCTTATCTTACTCGGTGCTAGATAGCTCGGAATTACGCCGGTGACCTTCCCACATGCTGATGTGCATGATTCGGATACTCCTGAAGCCACTCGGCCCACTTCATACGAGCTGACACCTCCACTCTATGTCCTTTTTTAAAGATAAATGAAGTCTGGACTGCGGAATACGGAGTAGGGGTTGTGTTGGAGTACGGAGTAGATGCTGTGATTTTGTTGAGAATCGTGGATCCCAAGACTTATCCGTGGATGAGTGTGTTGATTGTCCAATAATCGGTGAAAATCGCTGTCCCACTTCCACCAATGGATTGTACTCACGTGTTAGATACCCCTGAACTACATGAATTTTGGTGGGCTATGCACTGACAAGCGTGTTACAGGAATGTACCATAAAAAAAATAAAAGTACAAGGCTGTACCTAGGTATATTCTGGGCCTCGTGCTCCCATCTGGTTCTCCCGATCGATAGATACACATTTCCTCAGATAACTTCAACAAAAGTGTACAAAAAGGGCATGGCTTATACCCATGGTGTGCTTCAAGACTCTATTCATTTGATTTGATTCACCACTTCGAATTAGAAGATAGGTCGATTCAAGGTCATTCTTCGTGCTCAAAGCACGGAGTAACAAGAAGCACGATATATTTGTCGTAAATTTGAAATCTTAAGCCTCAATACATGAACACACCTGATCAAAATGCGCGACCGGCATAATTATACATGTATTTACATAACAGTTTAATGTATGAAGACTGTCGGAGCTTTGAGATGTCCGATATCTCGGTAAAATATGATTGAACGTTACATTTACCTTTTTCTTTGTATAGGCCCACTTTTCCACTCCCGTACGCGAGGCTGCATTCTCTCTGGTATACCTTTGTCTTAATAGGGATGCAGGGGTTCTTCAAGTAGGACAGTGCCAAATTTGATGTGATTGGTCGAAATCTCGAGTCTTTGAGTCGCCACTTGTCTGGGATTCAAATGCTTGTGTAGTAGACAAAGAAACAAGCCCTGGAGCAGATTACAGAACCTCCTTATTGTATTCCGCGGGATTGAATCAATGAACCAGTGCCGAGCCGATTTCGATCACAAACGTACAAATGGCACAGACCCACCCGGAGGTCCACCGGGAGATCCACGCGGGAGGGATCAAAGCGGGCCGGGAACCACCTCAGTGTCAGAATATTCATTTCAGGGAAACTAATTCTTCGGCGCCTGCGATAGATACGAGTGGCGAAACAACTCGACCGGAGTCAAGAACTATCACTAGTAACACGGACCACATGCAAGGGTGATTAGGCAATTTGAAAGATTTCCGATCCTTTATATATAGATCACAGGGGTTCTCACCTAACGGCGAGGGGTTGGGCGAACCACAATTCGCCATGGATACCTCGGATCTCTCCCTCACACCTGGATCATCCACCCAGCTTTCTCCTCAGAAACCCTTGAAAAAAGGCAACTGGATACCAGCAGAAGATCAGCGGCTCCGCAATGGGGTCGCCAAACATGGTACTCGCTGGGTCCTGGTTGCAGGCGAAGTCGTCACTCGTAATGGAGATCAATGTGCGAAGCGATGGAAGGAAAAACTGAACCCGGAGCTGGATCATAGTCCGTGGACATCAGCAGAGGTACCGAGCCTACCAGTCACCACAAATCTAGGACACGCTGATCCCTGCACAGGAAACTCATTTGCTGGAATTGGTTGATCGGTACGGTCGCAATTGGAAATTCATGGCCGACTTCTTTCTTGAAGCGCGCGCTCCGTTGGCGCTCAAAAATCGGTACGCGTTGCTGATGCGCCGACTTAAACGACAGGGCTCGGGATCCACTGACGCCGGTATCGCCGAGGTCCCCGCCCATGCAGCCCTGATCTTGCCAATCCCCGCCACTTGTGTCTCGCCAACAATCCACGACATCGTTGATACTGCGAATGCGTTGATAGAGAACGAAACCTCTATTGAATCAGTCTTGGGCACTTCGCCTAAAACTTCGGCTTCTTCGTCGACGATCTCTTTCCCGAACGGGATCAGTTCTTCTGTAGAAAAGGTCACCGCGGAATTTCCTCCAATAGATACCCTCGGGCCTACACAGGCAACATGCAAAAGTGCTGCCATTGCCTGGGACGGCGAAGGTGTTGACTGGCAGCAGGTCATCCTGGACAGCATGATGGACCTGGATGGAGTCGAGCCTGTTATGAGCAATCCCTGGGACGGAAATAGTCCTTCCCATATGGCGGTGGTCTCGACAGGGTCAGCACGGCCCTCATATTACAGCGACTCAAGTGAGAGCAGCTCTGCCCGGAGGAGTCAAGAGGACAGGTCCTCTGACAGCGACGGCAGTAGTATGACTTCTAGTTCCAAGGTCAAGTTCTCTGTCACATGCCAGCGAGGCAAGCTAAAGTCGGTTGTGAAGCACATGGTCGACGCGGCTATGGCTGAGAGTGGTGAAATGGCGACAGAAGAAGATCAGGTTACGTTGACTTTACAGTTGAAAGGTTGAGACTACCCAGGGTGTAGTCGAGATCCCTGACGGTCTTTTCATGAACTTCACGCCGATAGATTGCATTATGAGTGTTTTATGTTATATATCAAATCTCGATAGAGAGAATGGCGGGTAGCCCGCATTCTCGTTCAATTCAAAGAAGCGGGCTCTGGATAAGCCCCGCCGTGTTAATACCATCACCCTGCCATTGTATACAACGAGTCTGGTGATTTGCTCGATTTCTAACGGTATATAATATCTCGCGCAGTACTGGGGCATTGGTATTGACGATATATCTAGGCATGGCATGATTTCTTACTTAGTGTAAGGCCTCAGTACTTCTGCATCGTGAATTAGGAGCGGGGTCGAAATGGGGGCGAGAAAAAGCCACTTTGACGTTTCAAAGGACTAACCGTGAATTGCGCCCCAAAGACGAGGTTATTGACTCCGTAAAAGTCTCGGCGACGGTCCGTTTTTTTAAAAAAAGCGAACTATGATAAAGATCCAAAGATGCTACCCTGCCACATAAACTATAAATAATTAGTGTTTCGGCTCTAACCAAATGCACAACATGGAAGTAGCAGCTAGGTGTGAATACGGGGGGCGGTTTATTTGGATAAATCGACTCTAAGCACAAACTTATTCACATTTTCTGTGACAGCAGTGTCTAAATTGAGAGATTTGAATCTTTACATTTGAGACAGCTGCTATAGATTGATATATACAGTACTGTCGCCAACGTGGGGGCAATCATGATTCAAGTGGTTGTGACTCCGGCGGAGGTCCCTTGTCAGCATTGTCAGTCCGGGTGTGGGCCTTTTGTCCGCTGCATTCGCATCCCCGGAAGCCTGGGTCCTTGTAGTAACTGCCACTGGAACAGTCATCGCGCTCGTTGCTGTTTCGATCGAACACCAAATAACGCTGCAACAACTTATATCCCCAGGGAGTTCCGTCAACACCATACCACCGTTCGAGATCTGAGGGAACAGAAGGGCCAACTGACGGGCATACGCGCGGAAGCCAGCGATGTCTCCACGAGCAACCCACAAATCTAGCTAATGACCCACAAATTTAGCTAATGCGACTACTCTTAGCGCAAGCCCTGTCCTCATCGAAGACGTTCAACGTCAAATCACCGTTGCACAAGATGCCTCTTTTTTTTTTATAGATTTCTGCCAGTTGAGGAGGGGATTACTAACGTTGACAATCTCCTGGACGAAATGGTTGATGACTTGATTCCTAATGGACTGGATTTTGGGCCGGTGAAGGGGGGATTACAGACTTATTTAGTGCTTACTTTATTATTACCACCTCTACGAGAAATTAAATTATATTACTACCTAACGTCCTTATCGCTAAATACACCCTGATGATGATTGCGTTGCCTCTTGCTAAGATGGGAAAGCTTCTCAATCGACCTCACTATGTTGGGGAAGCTCTGCGCCAAATGCTCACCCTCGTTTAATACCTCTTCGACAACTGGAAGGGCTTCTTCTTCCACGGCTGGATATTTGACACTTTTGCGGATCTTTGTGCGAGTCAAAACCTCGCGAATACGCGCTGGACCAAAGGCAATAGCTGGCCGACCATCGTGACCCGCGGAATGCTGGAGGTTCTTGAAAAGATGACAACAGTCCAGCACTCGGTGCACTGCGCGCTGATTTGACCAACACTTTGACAGCACAATGCAGGGCCTTATCTCGCTTGCAAGAACCCTCCGGGTTGCCGAGGACGTTGCTTCACTGTCCCGCTTCTGAAGGGTTGTACCCGGAGGCATCGGCCACTGCGGGCTTTGCTCACGGTATTGTGAAGGCAAGAATGAAGAGAATTCTTCCCGCGTAGGTCGGTGTTACCTCTGTGACAGGCACATGTGACGAATCGCCCTCTCTGCTGTGAACGCTGTTTTGGATAACTCGTTTCTGGATGGCGAGCTACTTCAAGTTAGCTTTGGCACGGGGATGGAAGATACCCTACAGTTTACAAGCATATTCCCAAAGCAGCAATGCCGTAGTGTCAAGCGAAGGCAATTATGGCGTTGGCAGAAATGGCTCGTCAACTTTATTCAATCAACATAATTTGAAGAGTCTCGCGAAGATCGCTGCGAATAAAATTTCGGGATTAACTGGATTCGCAGTCAACTCCATTATTTCTCTGAATTGTTTCCTTTTTGGTACATGCCAGTGGAGATCGAACGGTTTTATACACAAATAACAGCCCACGGATATCTGGTGACCCATACAGTGGATCAAGCATCGGATATTGCCGCTCTGGCGCCCTTGCCGGCAAGTCAACCCCGCGAATCACCCCTTGCTGGCGGTTGGGGTCATGGAAGTTCACAACGAACAAAAACATAGGCTGCCATAATATGCAGTTCGGTACTACCGTGGGGAAGCCGATACCAGGTGGTCAGTTCCTCATAGTGTAAAGCTTCAACGGGCCAAACTTTTCGTTGATCGTTGTCCCATGGAATATGTTTGGACCACACGACCACATACCCCGTTGGGATGAGGTGGGTCTCGGCAGTGAGTATAAAGCCGCAATGACCCCTACAATGGCCCTAGAACCCGAGTCCTTTCAAACATTCTCATTTGAAAATGACAACCACATTCTCCTCCCTACCCGTTGTAGACGTTGGGGCGCTGGGCTTGCCGACGGGTGCTTCACCCGCGGAACGGGCAGCCCTAAGCAAACGTCTCTACGAAGTCTTCGCAACAACAGGATTCGCATACCTCACGAACGTGCCTCTGAGTTTCAAACACGAAGATGTCTTCGACCTTTCCCTTCAATTCTTCGCCCTCCCAGAGAGTGAAAAAATGAAACTTGCGAAACGCTCCTTTCGCCGGACCAATACAAACACATATCGCGGGTCAATACACATTCTTTGGCTGTCTCTCGCTCCCTAGTACTGACAATGATGACTTGTAAGGTATTTCCCGACGCAGCCGGAGTTAGCATCGGACAATTTGAAAGAAGGTTTCGAAATGGGTCCCGCGAAGTCTATTCGAACAAAGTCATCCGTCACTTCCGGCTCCAAGTTCAACCTCGCTGAGCCAAATGTGTGGCCCGATCAAAACAATTTTGCGGCTCGCCCAAGCTTAGAAAGGCTGTATTCTGAGCTGCAATCCCTTTCTTCAGAGCTGCTTTCTCTGCTGGCCGTCTCACTCGGTAAGCCGGCCGATTTCTTCGCGTCGTATCTGGACGACTCACTCAGCACCCTCCGGCTCTTGCA
This sequence comes from Penicillium soppii, assembly GCF_028829465.1. Classification (NCBI taxonomy): domain Eukaryota; kingdom Fungi; phylum Ascomycota; class Eurotiomycetes; order Eurotiales; family Aspergillaceae; genus Penicillium; species Penicillium soppii. The sequence continues at coordinate 3,749,357 of NW_026643235.1, read as the reverse complement.
CTATCCACCTGTCGCATCTTCAGCGTCAGGGTCCAGATCTGCGGGCTCAGATGTGAAGTTAAGCTGCACGCCGCACACCGATAGTGGGATTTTGACGCTGCTCCATCAAGATTCGACTGGCGGTCTGGAAGTGCAGAACTCTTCCGGAGAATGGGTGGCTGCGCCATATGTTCCTGAGTCGCTGGTAGTCAACATTGGCGATTTGATGGCGAGGGTATCTGGTGGAAGATTTGTCGCGACGATGCATCGTGTTCGTGCGCCCGCGGTGGGTGCGTCTGCCGCTGCTGTTAGTGGGCAGCATAGATCGCCGCAGACTGGTCGGATCAGTGTACCTTTCTTCTTTGAGCCTGGTGAGAATTGCTTGGTGCGGTCTGTTGATGGTGATGAGGGATTTGTTGTGTACGGTGAGCATGTACGGATGAAAATGAAGACGTGGGTAGAGTTCCAGGATGATGGGGACAGCAACTAACACCCTGGTATCCCGGATCTGTCTTTGGAGGAGCTCCAGTTTTGGACAGTTTTGTGATTTCTTTTTGCTGCCCTTGCGCCTCTCCTGTCTTGCTTTTTCAAAGCGGCAAACCCACGCGACTTTGGAGACCCACTGCGACATGTCCTTGCGCAACTACCTCTGCGACCAAGTTTGGATTATGAATGCCAATGAACGTTTCTCTTTGAATTTCTGGCATGATTTTGGTTACACTCTAGTATATATATAGGCATAGAGAGTCTGAATACTATCCATAACCTAATGCGCAGTTCGCTGGAAACCAAAATACAAATGCTGGCTATCGTGACAGGAATTTGGCAAGACAGACCAATCATGTGGAAGCTTAAAAGTTCTAACAACCTCAGAATGATCCTTGGCCAAAGCATTGACCTCGTTGGTCAGTCCAGAAGGGCTAGAGGCAACCCTTTCAATTGCATCAACCACCAAAGTAATTGACTGCTTGGCAAGTTGGAAACACCGAGCGAGCACAAAGTCAAGCTCCTCAATGGAGAGGTACTGTAACGCCGAGACACAAAATATGTGGTCGACCATTTCCGCCCTTTGTGCAAGGTATACTTCCATTCGTTCGTGAATCAATTCGCTATAGATATCGTGTGGGTGGCAGATATTCAAAATCTTCTTGGAAATATCCACTCCCACCATGTGCGTAATTTGGTTTTGTGAATCTATCTTCAGATGCTGACCGACAGTTCCAGCTCCACATCCAAGGTCTAATGCGGTGCCTTGATAAGATCTTGTCGTAATGTGGCTGGCAGTATCGACCAATGTATCGGAGTGTTGAGCCGAAGAGTCGTAAAAGTTGGCTACCTCAGCAAAATGCTCCTCGCGCAACCCAGGGTTCTTGAGGAAATAGTTGGTAATATAAGTGTTGACAACAGCTCTATAACTCCCAGGGAATCCTCGCTGCACATCTGTATCCTCAAGCTGGGATCCAATGGGATAAAAGAACACAGGAAGCGGGTCAACCTCGATAACATAAGCCCTCCCATCACGGCCAATGCGCATGTCAACATCGCAGCCCATGTAGTTCGTATACATCTTATTCGTCGTGAAAGTCTCGACAGCGGTAGCCTGCAAGTGTGTCCATAGCTCTGGATCATCAGCCTCATTGAGCAGCTCATAGCCCGACTCTTCATCGAACTTCAAATCCAGTGTCAGGAACCGCTCATCTCCGGAGGTTTTCTTGTATTTCGCACGCTGCGGAATGAGAGGGTACGGACTCTCGCCCATGGCAATCACCACACAGGAGAATTCCTCTCCATCAATGAATTCCTGCACGACCAGATCCGAGCTCTCCCTGCCTTCCGCCTCCCGCGCATTCGCATATTGCTCTGGATCTGTGTATCCAATGGCGTTCGCACGCAAAATTCGAACAGGCCGCATCAAATTGTTCAATCTTTGGATACATTTCTCCAACTCATCTTCGTCCCGACACAAAGAATGTTCATCAATGAACATACTGCCATAGCTTGAAGACGGCTTAACGAATAACGGGAAGTTTGAGGTTCCTGGAATGAGGGGACTTCCTACGCGCTTCGCCTCTGCAAAAAAATCCCATTTAGACTGCTCGCGCTCAGAGCTTTGAATACCTGCGCTGGGCAGGTTCAGCGACTCGAAGTATCGAATCGCGTCGATACCAGCCAGTGAATCGTCGTGTGTTCCCCACATGAAATTCAAATAAAAATCATGGCCTTCGGCGACAGCCTCATCAATTTGAGCTTTGGCTGTTGTCTTGTGGATTGTTTTGTGGGATATTACGTGCTGGGTGATGTGTTGGCCAGGGTTCATCCATAGCTTTTGTGATTCGCCGACTGAGGCTTGCAGTTCTTCGAAGCTTGATTGAAACACGCAAATCTTCATATTGAGGGAGATGCCAGATATCTGGCTTTTGGAATATTTTCGTGTGAGGCTTTAACTGAGTGATCGCGTGCCGATGCCCCGCCTATATCGACCCCTCGTTCGTGGCTGCACGATCGGCGATACGTAATCGGGCGAGATCTTGAAAGGACCCATTGTTTCTGTCTTCTTCTCCACTGGTGGCGGTTCATGGATCGCTAGTTAATCCAAGATAGAAGTGCTCGGAAGATAGTGTACCGTGCCATCGGTATGCAGGTCTCAGCTACGCCGGGATTCTTCAGCTGCTCGGGTATTTTGCCGCTCTCTGGCCCATCAAAATTCAAATTCCTTTTTTAGGCCAATTTGTATGTCTAGATCCAAAATCTAAATAGTTCGAAATGCCAAAATGCTCAAAGAATGCATCACTACAGCACAACACCTGGAAACACCACCGTAGCCGTAGCAAAAGCCACGATCCCCTCTTCGCGCCCCACAAACCCATTGCGTTCATTTGTCCCCGCCTTAACCGAGATACGACTACTATCCAATCCCACAATACCAGCAACCGAGTCCCGCATAGCCTCACGGTGCTCGCTAATCCGCGGCTTCTCACACACAAAGCTCACATCGCAATGTGTAATAACACCACCAGCCTCCCTAACAAGTAGGACCGCATGTTTTAGGAACTGATCAGATGAAGCACCCCTCCATCGTTCATCCTTCGGCGAGAAATGGCTTCCTATGTCCGCAGCGGAAATCGCGCCGAGAAACGCATTCGTCAGAGCATGAAGACCCACATCTGCATCCGAATGCCCAAGGAGTGTTGCGGTGTGTGGGATTTTGACGCCGCACAGTGTAATCTCCTTACCTGGGACGAGAGAGTGCGTGTCATACCCGTGTCCGACGCGGACGTCAGGTACCGATACGGGTATCTGGCTATTGGCTCGGAGCAGTCGTTCACCTTCTTCGAAATCAGAAGAATATGTCAATTTCAGGTTTTGGGAATCGCCGGGTACAATGCGGACTGGTAGTCCTGCTTCCTCGAAGAGCGAGGCGTCATCCGTGTAGGAAGAATTAGAAGTAGTTGCCGTTTCGTGGAGTTGTAAGATTGTTTCCAGTGCAAATGCCTGGGGTGTCTGGGCGCGGAAAAGCTCATCGCGTGGAACTGTAGCCGTTATCAACCCGTTCGAGTCGGTTCTTTTCAGTGTATCGGAAACCGCAATGGCAGGTATCACACCAGTTGAGGGATCGTTGATCAATGATTCCAAAACATCATTGAGGAGACGATGAGATGCAAATGGACGCGCCGCATCATGAATGAAAACGTGGGTCGGGCTGTGCGGGAGGGAGGAGAGGAAGCGCAAGCCCTGTAGCACAGATAACTGTCGCTCGACGCCTCCCGTCGTAGAATATATATTGAAATCACGATCTATGGAAGCTTCCAGCAAAGATGTATCAGCCTCATGATGCACGATGATAATCGGACAATTCGCGTCCCATGACCGGAAAAGCTTGATAACGCGATTGAGAACTGTATCTCCCCCGATTCGACGATATGCCTTCTGGCAGCCGTGACCTGCTCTTGTGCCGCGCCCAGCAGCTGGAATAACAACACCGATCGTGGGGGTTTCCGTCGTAATAGCCATGTTAGGAAATCTGGAATGGCGCGTTCACAGGTAGGTGCAGGAAGAGCTCTCTCCATGCCCCTCCATGATCTGCACTTGCACCTGCGTCACTCTCCACATCGCTCGAGATCTGATTGATCATTGCAGTTGAGATATCGCGTGGCCAACTTCTCTTTATGACTTTCTCCAATTACATTTACTGGTCATTTACACACATCAATATCGAAAAAAAAAAAAAACAAAACCACGCAATGGCGATCCCCCTAAGCTCGATTTCTCTTCAAGTCCCCGCAAAGCTGAACCCACAGCTCCGGGTCGGGCCTCTTCGGGAAGATAGATATCACGATATCACACTCGTCTATCAGGCCATATCGCTCTATGATAGTTTAACCATCTCTTCTGATTGCAAAGGCCCTACAATCACCATCACAGGCGTCGAAAGTGATCAGATCCCAACAGACGACCGGAATCTAGTCCTCAGAGCGGCCAAAGCTCTGGGAGACCATTTAGGCATTGAACCGCGCGTTCATTTTGATCTGATTAAGGCGATACCCACACAAGCCGGGTTGGGTGGTGGGAGTGCCGATGCAGCAGCTGCGCTTGTCGGATGCAATAAGCTTTGGCAATCAGAGGTATCCGACGATGATCTCATGGAACTAGGCGCGAAGCTGGGGGAAGATGTACCGTTTTTCATCAAAGGCATGATGGCCCTTGGACTGGGACACAAGAAGCCGCTGGTTAGCGTGGAGACGAGTTCAATTACGTGGAACTGGGTGCTAGGTGTGCCTGCTGCGGGTCTTTCGACGAAAGCGGTGTTCGACAGATACGATACCATACTGGCTCGGTGCCCGTCTGCCGAGGACGTCTATTTAAAAAATCGGCAGGATTGCCTTGAAGTTCCTTGGGGTACATGTCCTCCGGAAGACCTGGTATCCGCGCTTGCGAACGATCTTGAAGGTCCGTCTACGCAGATGTTGCCAGAGATTGAAATTGCGCTGGGGGCTGGAAAGACTGCTGGTGCCGTTGCTAGCCTCATGAGTGGCTCGGGGTCAACATGCGCGTTTCTAGCGAGAGATGAAGCCCATGCGAGGGACCTACAAGTTCAATTGCAAAAAGAGAGTGTGTTCAAGGAAGTCCTGATAGCCTCGGGACCAGTGGAGGGAGTGCGGGTGCTGTCAGAAATGAGGTGATTTTCGCACTTGCGCAATCTAAACGATGTATCTATCTATCCCGCTTCAAGTTTATGAGTACGCAAATGAAACTAGAAATCCAAAAATCGACACCCCTTCTCATCCTCATTGCAACGCAGACTGCGCAGCGGCCCACTCGAAAAGTCCCGCGATGGTGTTGCTGACAGCAGCATTCCGAGGAATCTCATGACCACCGCCATGATCAAAAGTCCGCCGCTTGTCGGGATCACAGATGCCCGACAAATGCACACCAGCCGCATACCTCGGATCCTTGGATCCGTAAATATGTACCGTAGGCACCTTAATCCGGTAGGGACTGGTGATCTCGGCGCGCAGCTGATCCTCCGAAAGCCCACTATCAAGCGACCTAAGACCAGTCCAGCGATCAGCACCCTGAGCCAACAGGGCAGCCGAGCCAGCCTGCAACGCCAGTGCCGTCCGCGACGCGGCATCGCGTTCGCGCGCTTCAGCCGAAACGTGGAAGCCCATTTCCTCGAGGACGAGCATCGACGGACCGCCGCAGATGAAAATGGCTGCTTTGAACGGCGGCGGGAGGTGGGGGTTTTCTTCTTGGTGGAAGAGGAGAGCGCTCGAGCCGAGAACGCATCCTTGCGAGAACATCATGGCGAGGTCGTAGGGCCCATTCTTGGCGACATGCTCGTTCAGCCAGTCGTGGGCACTGCGGATGTCCTCTATGCTCTCATTTTTCCACCAGGAGTAGTATGGAGGCTCGTAGAAAAGGTCTATTCCTGCTGCTGGGTCGCTTTTGAATGGGCCGTCGACGAAATCGAATTGGACTTCGGCGGGGAGTTTGCTGCGGAATGAGGCTGCGGTGTGTGAGATTGGGATTGGTGATTTTGGGGTCGGGGTGCTCACCGATTTGGGAGCGGAATATTGCACCGCTGGTTCCTTTTCCGTGCAGACAGAGGACCTTCATTTTTTTGAAGGGAAGTAATTGTTTCGTGAGGATTGGCGTTGCGCCGCAGATCATGGAGGGGTCACGATAAGCACTAACCCCGCAGCAAGGTTGTTGACGCCGCGGCGCTTATTTCGATTACTGCGTTTTGTCTGTTCAAGCAGTTTTCGGATCTCTCCGTGTCATGTTGAACAAAGAGCTTGCTCCTTTTTTTCCCCAAGGAGACATCAGATTATGCAAGTTTGCTCGGCATCCCTTGCGTCAAGCGGCGAAATTGCTTACTCCACTAGTTCCATGATGATTTATCGCCGTAGCCCTTTCTGGTTGAGTTTGATGATATAGAGAAAGGGAATGATTTATCCTGATAATCATGTGAGTAGCAAGGTGCTGTAGTTGCGGACAAAGAACCTCTTTCTGATCAGATCATTTTTGGAGGTATATCAGCGGTGTGGCTCGAAATGTACACAAATATTGTACACACCAATGAGACGCCGGCAACCCATGGGCCATGATAGCGGATCTTCAAAGGTTATACTTGACCAATTGTATCACAAATCTTCATTCCCAACCTCAGACGCTGTGATCACTTTAATCCTCGCTAGGTAAGAACGAAAGGAAACGTCCGGGATGCAGATTCCGATCCACTGTATGTGGTTGTGTTCAACATCATGACCCCCTCTGACGACAACCGAATATTCCAAGAATCAAGTGGAGAAAGAGCCGGAGAGTTAGAGACGGAGTCGGTGCAATATTTGGGACGATCCGCCCAGAGTGGAACTCAACTCGGCCTCGGCTCTCACAATTTCGTCATACTCAATTTTCAACGGTCAACTATTTAATCCTGCCGTGGAACTTCCTCGATTTCCAAAACCACACACTATAATGACCACCATGAAAGCAGTTATCATCACCCAGCCAAAGACCGAAGGCCTTGTCGCCGACAGACCCCTCCCCAAGCTCCGCGATGACTACATGCTCGTCAAGACCGTCAGTGTCGGCCTGAACCCCACGGACTGGAAGCACGTTGCTTACCTCTCGCCCCCGGGTGTCCTCGTCGGATGCGACTACTCCGGTATTGTCGAGGCTGTCGGCAAGGACGTTAAGAAGCAATTTGCGAAGGGTGATCGTGTGTGTGGATTCGCGCACGGCGCAAACGCAGTGCAGCCAGAAGATGGCACTTTCGCCGAATACATCGTTGTCAAGGGTGACGTGCAATGGAAGATCCCTGAGAGCATGAGCTTCCAGGAAGCCGCCACTCTCGGAGTTGGCATCAGCACCGTCGGACAGGGTCTGTACCAGAGTCTGAAGCTTGCGCTTCCCACCGAGCCAATTAAGGATGCAACTCCAATTTTGATTTACGGTGGCTCCACCGCGACTGGTACATTGGCTATTCAGTTTGCCAAGTTGTCTGGCTACAAGGTTGTGACGACTTGTTCGCCTCGGAACTTCGAGTTGGTCCGCAGCCTTGGCGCTGACGAGGTATTCGACTACAATGACCCCGAGGCTCCGGCCAAGATTCGCAAGACTACCGACAACAAATTGAAGTACGTCTTTGATTGTATTTCGCTTGAGTCTAGTGCTGCCTTCTGCGACAACGCTCTTTCCACCGAGGGCGGCGAGTACAGCGCCCTCCTGAGCGTTAAGATCCAGCGTGCCAATGTCAACGATCGTTTCACCCTTGCTTACACCACTATTGGAGAGGCGTTCTCTTTCGGTGACATTCCCTTCCCCGCCAAGCCTGAAGACAAGGCTTTCACTGAGAAGTGGGTCCCCATTGCAGAGGGCTTGCTTGCTGAAGGAAAGATTAAGGTTCACCCGCCCAAGGTTGGCCAGAATGGTCTGGCGGGTGTTATTGACGGCCTCAAGCTACTGAAGGAGGACAAGGTCAGCGGCGAGAAGCTTGTCTACAATGTGTCTGAGACCCCATGAACGATGCACTACTTTCTGTCAGCCAGATAAATAGATCCAAAATAGTCCTTTGACTACCCTTTCAATGATTTCATGTACACTCTACGATAACACAGACCCATCTAAGTGAATATATATCTTTATTTAAAGTAATATGGATCTGAAGCTCCCCCGAAAACATAATTTTGCAGATCAGTTACGTATTCTTTATCAACGCTTCGATTGAAAATCGAGCCATGTTGTCGAAGTCAGGCTCGCTTGCTCGAATCAATGACACTGAAACGGCGTGGAACGCGTGTACGAAGGTGCACAGCGCCCAGGGGTCGGATTGAATTATTTCTTGAATTGCTGCCTGAAGATGCCTAGCTTAAGTCTGGCAGAAAATGAAAAATTTACATTACTGTAACAGAGATTATGGAAAAAGAGCTGTGGAAAATTGTAAAAAGAGGTGCAAAAAGAGGAACCTTCTCAGTTGGGCTCGCAAATCTGGCCTGATTTCAAATCAATCGGGACAATTAATAACCCGACCTCTATTCCAGACGATATGGTAGAAATAGATCGAGTTTGAAAAATCTGAAAGATGAATAAACGTGAAATCTCCAAAGCGGTCATTACCGCATTTGGTTTAACCTCCACCGTGGCGCGGAAGCCTCGGCGTTGAACAAGCTTACCTTGTCGACCAATCAGGTCGAGTCCGCCCTAGCCATATTGGGTTTAGTCTCCGCAAAGCTTCAATGACCTAATTATCAGAATATTGAATTCGATGGCGAGAGATGTTTGGGGGCTATAAATGAGTGTATTTAGACCTGGGAAGTATTGCACAAGCATTCCTTTCTCTCTGCAGTATTCACGCACAAAAACCTCAACCGAATGGCGTTTGGCTACAAAAAAGTCCTCATCATCGGGGCCACCTCCGGGATTGGCAAAACGCTCGCCGACAAAGTCGTCCAAAATGGATCGAAGCTCATTGTAGCTGGTCGGAGAAAGGACAATCTCAATGAGATCGTCCAGAAACACGGCAGCGAGCAGGTCTCTGCAAAGACATTTGATGTCACGCAGCTCGAGCAGGTAAGATTACCCATGCAAACAAGTTGAATCCCGAACTAACATGAAGCGGACACATAGATCCCTCAATTTGCCTCAGAGATCATCTCCGATCACCCCGACCTGGACTGCATCTTTGTAAACTCCGGCATCCAACGACCCTTCGATTTCTCGAAGCCGGAAACCGTCGATCTCGACATCTTCGATCAGGAACTCATCACGAACTATACATCCGCGGTCCGCATAACCAAGGCATTCCTCCCGCACCTGCAGAGCCAGAAGAGTCAAACAACAATCGCATTCACGACGTCCCAAATGGCCCTCGTGCCTATGATGCGATGCCCGAATTACGGCGCTTCAAAGGCTGCTCTGCACCATTTCATTCTTGCTCTGCGGACTCAGCTGCAGGATGGCCCTGGCAATGTCAAGATTTTGGAGATCTACCCTCCTGCTGTGCAGACTGAGCTTCATGATGCCAAGCACCAGCCCGATCTGAAGGATGGACATTTGATTGGCATGCCGCTGCAGGAATTTGTTGATGAGGTCTGGCGCCGGATTGTGGAGGGCGAGGATCAGATCCCTATTGGGTCTGCGAAGGACATTTTCAATGCTTTTGAGAATAAGAGGCAGGAGCTGTACCACGATATGACGGAGCTGCTTTCTGGATTGTTGAAGCAATTTATGAGGTAGGGGACTGTCAAATATTAGATGCATAACGAAGTTCAAATATATAGACATTGAGCTCACGTTATCATTGGTGTATTTCCATGATACGTCGCTTCGTTAGGTATGCGTTATCAACGGTCCATATGATAGTCCACAGGGGGAGTCGGGATCATAAAAACGGCTCGACCTTTACAAGCCGCAAGGATCAAGGCACTAAAAGAAGAAACATCATAAACACGGCCCGCTGCCAGTCCATCAGACCACTCATGTAATGAAACCATAGAATCACGGGAGTCAGAGAGCGCATCTTGCCACGCTATGTCCGAATCATTGTCCCACAAGTTGGTCCGTAGATCAAAGGGCAATGAATCCACAAACGGCGTCCGAACTGAATATTTCCTGGTGTTCAAAGAGTACGCACTGCGTAACATGAAACATACGATGATCGTTCGCCGAACGCTCTCAGCAAAAAGCCAAGCACGTCTAGGACTGAGGGCGTGCGGAAGTTGAATGGGTGCTTGTTGAAATAGTTTGCCGGCGACTCCTGCGAGCATGGCACTGATCACTTCCGAATATGGACGTTTGGTGCCGTCTTCGTTGAAAAGCAAGATGCATTGGATTAATACGAATGCTTGGCTATATCCTAGTAGCTCTTCGAATGATGCAGCTTGATTCAGTCGCCGATATATCTTCGCCGAGTGCTGTCGGAGCATTGATGAAAGGATGAAGGTCACTCGACTGGATTCTCCAGTTTGTATGTTAAGTTTGCAAATACTGTGGATCTCCCGGACAGGGATCGGCAGAACGTTCGTATACAGATCGGGGTGGATGAAAATATTCTTGTTGTTTTGTGCAAATTTGACCGGCAAATCGCGCAGCCCGGCCACGAGAAGTTGAATGATATTCGGATCAGGTTCTTTCATCATTTCTAGTTGTAGTGGTGCGAGAATTTGTGGCGTGAAAGTCGCATTTGCGATTGAGTAGTCAACGCCCATATATTGCCAGGCGGGTGATATTCCAGTAGATGTTACTGTAAAAGGTGCATTGACATATTCACAGTTGATGTCCTTGCCCAAGCATCTGCCGCATCTGGGCCACCCCTGATCACAACGTCGCTTGCTTTTGACGCAGGCTTGGCATGATCTGCGCAACGTGAGCCGTTTTGAACGGTCAGCGGGCATTTTCGTTTTGTCCACTGCAGGCAGACGGAGGTTCAGGATGCCCGTAGACAAGTTCGCTCATCTGTAATCAATTCAGAGGGTGGAAGAGGCGATTCGAGCTCTGATTGGGCCACCAGATTACATCCGCCGAGCTTAGTAATATCGGCACGTCGCTTCCATCACGTACTCTGTACAAGCACAAAGACGCGGGATCATTTCGGCCCGCACGTCGCGGCGGTGGTCAGGGTCGGCTTTTTAACTGGATTATCTATGGATATACGCCCCAACTGCTATATATGACAAGGCGTGATTCCCTTGTTTCAACCCGTGTCAAACTTACGCCTTTGCCGCGGGATGTCGCCGCTACAAAGCTTAGCTATGCATTCAGGGTCCTTGCCTTTGGACACAAAATATTGTGACAGCGCAATTCATCAATGGCAAAATCTTCTGGTGTTTTGAAAAAAAGGATCAAACTATGTGTACATTCAACTAGATTGCTTAGACATTTCCGGAGGGGATCGAGGCGCTGAATGCGGCATACACGGTTGGTTACTAGTTGAATTCGACTGTGACTTGCCCTCCGTGAGAGACCTAAAGGCCTTCAATATATCATGCTTCATTGGCCTGCCCAGAGGTACAGGGCGCTTTTTCAACGTGCTCGGTAACACGTCGACATACACGTATTCGGACGAATACTCCCAGTCGACTCCCTCTTTATACTTCCCGTCAAAGATTATCTGGCAACCTTTCGATTATAGCTTATATCTGGGATCACATCTCCCTAAATATACGCTCAACGGCGTGACGAATCCTCTTTGGACAATTGCTTATACACAATTTGAGCTTGATGCAGACCGGGTCTCAGAGCACAAATCTATCACTGATGCGATTCAAATCAAAAACGCGACGGCATGCGTCTTTTCGACTTGCCTCAGAGACTACCACGTCTCTGTGAATGACGGTATTCCCTCGGTCCGATCTGAGAACTTCGATCTTGGCACTACATACGATGATATCTCCCCCAATGCCTATGCGGCGTCAGCGTGCTGGAAGCCCGGAGACGCTGCTGGAGGGGACAAGAGCAAATTTGCCTTTTGCGACGAGACGATGTCGAGCTTTGAAACTGATTCTCTGGGGTTTATACCCGATGCTCAAAATTTAGAATGAACCTTCGATCACAATCTTGATACATGGTCCTTATTGGACACTTATTCAGATGAAGTCCCGAAATCAAATCCAATTCTGCAGCAATATGTCCGTGTCGGCTTTGAAAAATTCATTACCAGAATGGCGGACTCCTTAACTAAGTTGGGCCTGGAGACGACAAATCACAGTGTTATTGGCACAGCACAAGTCCCCACGGCCTTTGTGAGCGTGAGATGGCTCTGGATTATTCTCCCTGGAGTTCTTCTTGTTACTGGGGCTTTCTTCCTAGTGGTAAATATACTCACCAGTAAGAAAAGCCATGCGCCGCTTTGGAAATCCTCTGCTCTGGCACCATTTTATCATGGGTTTCAAGAGGATGATGAGGATGATGACGAGCTTCTTGCTGCTAGCGCTATGGAGATAAAGTCAGAGGGGGACGCTGTTAGATTACAGCGCTCTGAGAATAATGGGAGATTGGTGCTGCGGAAGCAGGGGATATTGAACACCTCCGGGTAAATTATTCAATCGAGATGATCAACTCGGGATTGTTTACCGGTATTGACGTTGATCAAAGAGTGATTCGATTATGGCTCCTTCAACTTATCCTACCCATCAAGTTCAAAAAATAACTTTGACTTATTGAAGATGTTAAGCAGAAAGTGACACTATTATAACCACTAGTCAGCAGTAGCCTTCGGCGTCTTTGCAGAGCTCAACGAACTCATTCCTGCATTGGGAAAGCAATTCCCAACTTGATGAAGATTTTGTTTCGGTACACTTCCAAGCAGTTACACCCATGTAGCGCAGTTACAGAACCAATGACGTCTTGAAACTTAGCTTTCCGATTGACAATTGGTAATTTGTCAACAAAGGGTGATTCACACTCAGACCTCGCCCGTATGAAGGGACCAAACCAGTGTCAAAGGACTTTTATCACAAAAGCCTTCACTATATCAACTCTAAAGAAAGTATCAAGACGCTAAAACAGTGCCGCTCGACCTCGTTAACTCATTGATGATGGTAAATGCGATTTCTAGAGTCAATTAAGTCTTGAAACGAGCAAAAGCTCCCTATGTACAACTAGCCCTGGAGCGCCATGGATCGCTTATCAGGCAATCGATGCTCCTTCGCGCTGCACTCCCCGCTACTGTCACACGACAGGGCACCCGAAGTACCGTATCGAACCGCCATACCCCCAATACGAGCAAAACATCCAGCAGCTTCGTGAGCTGGACCTCTTGCTTCGCGGTATCTACGACTTCGCAACTCACGAAGGTAACGCCGCCCTCCGGGCCAAAATTATCGTTATGTACCGCCGTTTCCAAGCCCTGCTTGGCGAATATGCCAACGAAGGACTTGATGAAGACGAGTGGTAGTGAGTGGGATACATTATGGCGGAGAGGGAATACCTTTACGCAGCTGCATTGCTTGATATTCTACTCCTCTAAATATCATAAATGACACTCCTGATAACATTTTGGTCAACGTTGGCACCACACAAGACAATGACACTGGTTTGGCCGATCAACTGCTGGGCAACCTTGTTGAAACCGGCAAGCGCAAGAGCAGCAGACCCCTCAACAATAACATTTTCCTCGAAGGCAAGCGTCTTCAAAGCTTCCAAAATCTCTGCTTCAGTACATTCGAGCGTATGATCTACCACCGAGGTGGCTAGAGCAAGTGTTATTGTGTCCTGATCGATTCCACCAGCCACAGCCTCGGCGAGAGTGGGAAAATGTTCCGTCTCAACGACAGAACCGGCAGCCATTGACATGGCTAGCGACTTTGAATTGGTGGCCGCAACACCAAAAATCTTCGTGTGAGGACTGACTCTTCTGAAGACAGATCCGATGCCGCTGATCAGTCCACCACCACCCATTGAAATGAAGATGTTATCAACCGATTTGCACTGCTCGACGATTTCAAGCCCAATTGTCCCTTGTCCAGCAATTATATCCGGGTCGTTATATGGTGAAATATAGGTGTAAGCTCCTGATGCGGCAAGCTGTTGTGCATGCTGCTCACTCAGACCTGTTTCCGTGCCATGCAGGATGACTTCAACCCCGTAAGACCTGATCTTTTCCAACTTTGCCGGTACCACAGTTTCTGGTAGAACAACTGTGACATCTCTGGATAGCACTTGTGCCGCAAAGGCAGTACCAATACCATGGTTGCCAGATGACGCTGTGATCAGTCGACCAGGGTTTGACTGGGCTGACAATTTGGCCAAAGCGCCTCTCAGTTTGAAAGATCCAGTGAGTTGGAAATTCTCTGCCTTGAAGAGTACCGTTGCGCCTTGATCGCGACCTACTTGTTTTGCTGGTATAAGGGGAGTTTGATAAATGTGGTCACTGATTCGACACCGGGCTTCGACGCTGCTAGCCGCGATTTCGAGTGTTGACTTCATTGTGGAATCTTTATACGATTTTGATCAAGGCTAGGGGCCAGAAAGAATGTATTGACTCGACGCTCCCTCTTTCGAATCCTGTGGAAACTTTGCAACCTTGAAAATGATGAAAGAGCGAATGAAATGTGTGAGATTAATCAAGCGCCAGTATTCCACGATCTAAGTGCAACTTGACGACGAAAGAAGAGGGGACACGGCCCGGGGGCAATAGAGGAGCAAAGTAAGCAAGTGGATGAATGGCCTCCGGGTCAGATCTATACCCCTCACTCCTTTGATGACTCAAAGCGGAACACACCTTGCAAGGTAGCAATGGCAATAATGAACTCATGTGGCGACCACATGGAATACGATAGTAGTAACACCCCACACAGCTTTCAATTCATTAACGGTTCATTGATTGGAAAGATTGTCAGGGTAAGGGCCCGATCGACTCCCGCGGCTGATTCCCGGAATTCGACCATTTCTCCCCGAGAACAAATGGACTTGAAGAAGGGACAATGAGAGTGATATAAAAGAAAGGGTTTGTCCCCTATCTTTTGAAGCCCACAGAAATTGGACATTTCAATTTTGCATCTTGCTTTCTTGTCCCAAAATGTTGCCTGCATTTGCTCCCTTTGTCAGTCGACGCAGCGCCGTTCATAGCCTCCATGGAATGGTAGCATGTTCTCAGCCTCTGGCTGCTGTTGCCGGTCAAAATATTCTACGACAAGGAGGTAACGCTGCGGTAAGTTGCACCTTCTTCCATCCACCATCTAACTATTACAACGCTCGCTAAAAACAAATCATCCACCAGGATGCTGCTATTGCTGTAGGTATGTTATCTCATCCGACGAAAAGCTTGAATATGGCACAATTGCTAAATGCATGCCGCTAGCCTCTTGTCTGAATGTCACTGAGCCCTGGTCTACTGGAATTGGAGGTGACATGTTCTGTCTTTACTATGACGCGAAAACGAAAGCTGTTCATGGCTTAAATGGGTCTGGACGAGCTCCAGGCAACATTTCACTTGAGGAAGTACGAAACAAACTACGAGTACCAGATTATCAAGCTGGGAACATTCCCCTTACCAGTGTGTATGCAGTAACCACCCCAGGTGCTGCTGCAGGTTGGGTAGACACCGTCGAAATCTTTGGCAGTGGGAAGCTTTCTTTGATGCAAATCCTTCAGCCAGCTGTAAATTTAGCCCAAAGTGGTTTCCCCGTCTCTGAGATATCAGCACACTACGTGAGTAATACTCCAGCTCATTGTACTACAGAATTGGACATTTATCTCTGATGCCATCGCTAGTGGAAAGCCAATGAGCCCTCCCTTCGCAAGGCTTCTGCAAACTTCAAAGAAATGTTGAAAGAGGACCCTGCTGCCAAAGATGGTGTGCGGGCACCGCGGGTAGGAGAGATCATGAAGATACCTCGTCTCGCAGAGACATTTATTCAGCTGGGCACGCATGGCAAGGCCGGATTCTACTCTGGTCGCGTGGCTGAGGCAATTGATCAGGTCATGAAAGATCTCGGTGGGTATTTGACCAAAGATGATCTGGAATATCATGCGAGCAAGGGTAGTAAGGCCGTCGATCCCATGTCCTTACGTTTCACCCCTAAGAATGACACTGATCAAAGCGTTGATGTTTGGGAACATCCACCCAATGGTCAAGGGATCATTGCGCTCATGGCCCTTGGCATCATTCAGGAACTGGAGGGCTCGGGAAAGATATCCCGAATTCCCCAGCATAACTCGGCAGAGTACCTACACTTGATAATCGAGACCCTCCGTATTGCGTTCGCGGACGGCGCATGGTGGATCTCGGACCCAGAACACAACGCGATGCCAGACTTACTCTCACGGTCGTACCTAGCGGATCGTGCCACGCTTTTCAACCCAGATAGCGCATCGGATATCCTGAATCATGGCAGCCCGGCACTCAGATCCAGCGACACAGTTTACTTCGCCGTGACTGACTCAAGTGGGAACGCTATTTCGGTGGTCAACAGCAATTACCACGGTTTTGGCACCGGGGTCATCCCACGGAATTGTGGATTCACTCTACAAAGCCGGGGAGCGAACTTTTCGCTCGTGTCTGGTCATCCAAATGCACTCGCTCCACGCAAGCGACCCTATCATACCATCATTCCGGCGATGGCAACGAATGCAGCAGACGGATCACTTCATTCCGTGTTTGGCGTGATGGGTGGATTTATGCAGCCACAGGGTCATGTGCAAGTTTTGCTTAACATGCTCGTTTTTGGGATGAGTCCACAAGAGGCTTTGGATGCGCCGCGCGTTTGTATTGGAGGTGGTATTCCCGAGGACGATGGCACCGTGGATCTGACTGTACACCTGGAAGAAGGAATATCTGCGGATGTGGTGGAGCAGTTGGAGAAGAAAGGACACCGAGTCCAATTGCGGACAGGCTGGCAGCGTGATATGTTTGGCAGAGGGCAGATTATCCTTTCCGTTGTTAATGAGGGCCAAAGAATCTATTCGGCTGGTAGTGATCCGAGGGGTGATGGCATGGCTCTCCCTCTCTAGGAATTTCAGATGGAACGTTTCTTACCTGCCCAGCTGCTGTCTTACGGGGGCCACTGATTATACGATCCAAGTAGTCGAATTCGCATCTTGGGTTACGGGCTCATTGGTGGAATAATGTGATTTATTGGGATGCTAAAAAATATAGTCTGCGTATTCAATCAGGCCATCCAGTATTCGCATGAATTGGGCCGAATTGGAAATAAATACCGATTCGAGAGCAAGGAGGCTTAGATGAACTATTTGAGATGTAAATGCGATTTATTCTCCCGTGATGCACTCGTATGTACTCCGTTGTACGGGCCCCTAACGGTGCTCCCAGCCAATGATAAAACAGGTGAGCCGCTTGCCTCGCAAATAGTTGCCAGTAAGCCCCCCAATTATCAGCAGCCACTCATACTAAAAGAGATGAATAGGAACAATGGAAGCTACTTTATTTTGATTCTGAGGTAGATTATAGCTTATCTTTAAAAAGGTCTAGTCCATAACCATCTCAATATGACACAAATGAAGACGAACATACGATGTATAGAATGAAATCAGCCGGTGTACCTTATCCCGCCACATGCCAAGGTTCCAAGGTTGGAATCGGGGATTATGAACGCCAGGCTGGAGATAACGACTCAATCACTGGTAAAGAAAGTTTGAAAAAACCCGAGGAACTTGATTTCATGAATAGTTTGAATTCAATGGGGTTGGTTAATGTTGAGGGACGCGGCTGCCAGATGGAACTCGGTGTTTGCGGAGTTAACCATTTGCGTTTCCGACGTAGTCGAAGGGAAGTTATTTCCGAGTTCAGTATACAAACATCTCAATTATTGTTCTCGGGTCTCTTTTGAGGCAGACACCTTCAAACTTCATCGGCGAACATGGCTACCCATCAGGCTCTCGTGCTCCATTCACGCGACAAGCAACTTGCCCTCGAAACTGTGCCCCGTCCGGTAGCTAAGGCAGGCGAAGCAGTGGTGCAAATCTTAGCTGCTGACATCGTTCCTTATATGGCAGAAGTATTGAACGGCTCTCGTCCTTATCCACTATGCCTACCTATGACGCCCGGAAATACCGCCATTGGGAGAGTTTTTGAGGTTGGCCCGGACGC
Organism: Penicillium soppii; assembly: GCF_028829465.1. Lineage (NCBI taxonomy): Eukaryota > Fungi > Ascomycota > Eurotiomycetes > Eurotiales > Aspergillaceae > Penicillium > Penicillium soppii. Next base: position 3,731,329 of record NW_026643235.1, on the reverse strand, counting down.
TGTTCGTCTCACTGTAGGTCAACTTGTGTTCTGTGACATCAAAATTCGCGGCCGCGATGACCCATCAGTCACCATACTATATGGGATTCATGGAGGAGGATATCCGGCCGCGCAGAAACTCATGGAGGGCGAGTGGCGGAACGCAACATATGCGGAATATACGCGTTTTCCCCTTGAAAACCTGTATCCACTGAATGAGAACCTTCTTTTTGGGCAAATGGGATACACTATCTCTGATTTGTGTCTCTTCCCCGCTCTGCTAGTCCCATTCGGTGGTTTATCCGAGGTTGACGTGAAATCCGGCGAAGTCGTGATTGTAGCACCGGCAACTGGTCGATATGGCGGTGCTGCTGTTGCCGTGGCACTTTCAATGGGAGCTACAGTTATTGCCGCTGGCCGTAACTCCGTCGCCCTTGAAAATCTCGAAGCCATACACGCTGCTACAGGTAGACTTCGGACTGTGGTTCTCACAGAGGACCCCGCACGAAATACAGAGATGTTTAAAGCTGCAGTAGGAAGGCCAACAGGTGCAGATGTATACCTTGACTTTTCACCACCCGCTATGCAAAGTGGCTCGCTGCTGTGTGCTGGCATTGGAGCCTTGCGTTCTTTCGGCAGGTGCATCATCATGGGAGGTAATTCGGGGAAAATTGAGGTGCCATATCTAGATATCATGTTCAAGAGCATCCGGCTACAGGGCCGGTTCATGTATTCAAGACACCACATACTGCAACTCATACAAATGGTGGAATCTGGTCTAGTTCTCTTAGGGGCGAAGGGCGGAGTCCACTGCAAACAGGAATTCGGTCTAGAATCAATTGATGATGCGTTTGAAGCGGCAGGGAGATTAACTGGTTGGGGGGCACATGTTGTCTTGAGGCCATGCTCAAGGTAAAGAATACCTCCATTTGGACATACCAACATCTTTTCGACCAGATTGACAACCATTATGTATCGCCTTTCTGAAAAATTTGATAATTACTCCCTCTGATACTAGCCTATGAGCTTACTACTAGCGGGAGGTCAGGGAAGAAAACATCAAGGAGAATTTGCATAAGAATGAAAAATTCCATGATGCGTGCACTGGACAACACCCATCCCGGCAGAAGAAATTTGATGCATTCCAATCCACTACTTATTAGTCGTGTTTCTATTCCTATAAATTACCAGAGCCAGAGATAATAAATTTTCGCACATATTTATTGGTCAGGCCAGAGTAGCTCTGACAATTTACGTTAACTAGTCTCATGAATCACAACAACGGTTCAGCCATTTTCGCTTGAAATATTGCTGTGAAGCCGGATGGTCTGACTAGGTATGTTCTCCAGGACTTGTTTGTTTGCTTCCTCTGTCTTCGTCTTCTCTCTTCTTTTTGTAATCAATTTGATATCAGCTTATGGCGCGTGGAAATTCGCCCCGATCTCTGTAATGTTCTTCAAGTCAAGCAGAGCCATTCGCCAAGCGAGGAGACTTCGCAGCGTCAAAAATATCAACGAACATTATATTTCTACAATTTTAAACTAAATCATTAAGGAATATATATCTAGGACGCAACATTCATGAAGCCCAGATGGGCTGTTCCATCAACCCTTCGCTCCTAGCTCAAGCAACATTACACATGACACAAATTAACCACTTAGCCGTCTAGCACCCAAAAGAAAATCATCTCAATCAAGAGAAGCAACCAATTTAGTACCAGATACCTTCCCTTGTCGCAGCAAGTCAAGACCTGTGCCTAAATTTGCCAATCCGCCATCAACTTCTTTTAGGGGAGGTGGTACAAGGTATTGAGAAACCTCAGGCAACGCAGCATAGAATTGGCGCAGCGCTTCTTTGTCCGCAGGTATCCCGGCAAATCTAGGCCCGAAAGGGGGCAGCCACTGGAACTCCTTGTTAAAGGCGGTATAGGCGAGCAAGAAGTCGATTTTCACGCCGTCTATGTCCGTCTTCCCTGAGTCCAAAAGTGTGACCACCCATCCTCGGCTGTTGTGAACAACCCTGGCACAGAAGTCGGTCGAACCGCCCTCCGAGAAACAGTCCATGGCTCTATCGATGTTGGGGTAGGCTCGGATAATCTCTTCAACGGCGGTAGGTGATCGGTAGTCGAATACATCGTCCGCACCATATTCTTTTACCAAGTCATGAGAGCGTGGCGATGCAGTCGTGATAACTGTCAAGCCTGCAAGCTTTGCAAGCTGGATGGCGTATAGCCCCGCAGACGTTGATCCGGAGTATATGAGAATGGGGGTACCAGGTTGTTTTGGCGCTGAGCCAATATCAACCCAAGGGACGCCGAGACGAGCGTTCAAAGCCAACATAGCGGTGATAGCAGAGACTCCAAATGTTGTTGCTTGCTGGTCACTCACAGAGGACGGGACCTTCCAAGCCAGGTCGGCTGGAATTTTGAGATACTCAGCAAAAGAACCTCGATCGGTATATAGTCCGCCATGAGTCGACCCGGCTATTCTGTCACCGATCGCCCAGGTCCCCAGTACCTTCGAGCCAACCTTTGCGACGGTACCCGAATAGTCACAGCCAATGATGGCTCCTCTGGGGGAGAGTATGTCGATATGTTTGAAGTCCGTTGGGTTGAGGGCGACGCATCGTACTCGGACGAGGATTTCATCATCTTGTATGTCGGGCACGGGGACGGTTGCAACTTTCACGCCATCTCCAGAGGGATTGTTGCAAATATAATTCGAGATTCGAGCATAGATCGAGCGGTCGCCCACCAGGGCCCGCATGGATTTTGGGATCTCGGTTTTCATGGCGGCAGGTTGTTGTCAGAGTTTGGACAACAGTAATAGGCGCAATTGTTATAGAGTCCCAGAGATGAACACTCAGGTAGCATGTGAATGTTTGCCGGTGGGGCCTAGATCCTTTAGTAGTAATTTGACCCATCAACACACGGCATTCCGATGATCACATTTATCCCGACCTCGGCACGAGTCAAACTCGGGATGGCATGAGTTTGCCCGGCGGATGGCGATTTGCCCGACGTTCAGCTCAGTGGTACAATGTATATGCATGTGTCAGACACGGCTGGAACAGCTAATTCTGCAAAAGTTCAATCACTTACGTATGTTCGACCAGTTGATGCGCAAGGTTGTTTCAACTTGACCCACTAAATACGCTTTTGTCTTGCTCTATAGATCTGCATCGCAGATTGCCAGCGATTGCCAGTATTTGACAGTGTTCGACGATCAAAAATTGCACGAGAATAGCCTTACTTCTTGCCTTTCTTTAGAATTGGCATCGCGGAACAGTTTTGAATGCAAACCTGTTGTATCTACAGAGATGGTGAGACGAGAGATCGACGACGCAATATATCCACTGCGTGCTCAAGCAGTTAGCAGAGCTGCTTCACCGGACAATAAAAAATAACTTACGTTGGGGCCTCTGTAATTTAGTCCAATCTTGATTTCAAGCTAAGGAAGTTCACAGGCTGCATGCAAAGTCCCACCGACGAGTTCTGTTCGTGGTGATTTGCCCATAAAGACCCAATTGGTCGATGTTACATTGAATGTGAATCGAGCAGGTATACGGACCATGCAGGCTCAACTAAAAAACTTCGATCTTCAATCGTATCGACTGGCTTGTTCAGGAGTAAAAAAGCGGAAGGTCGGCGGTATCTGAACTGGAGATAGAATGTTTCGAAATTTTGTCGGATTACTGCCCTGCAAGAGTAAGAACGAATGGATAGGCCTAACAGCCACCGAATAAGAAAGGAAAACAAATAGATACTATAAAATATGAGTATCCGGAAAATCCGGGAGTCCAAGGAGCAATTGCGTTGCCTCCTAAGAGCGGTTATGAGGCCGAAGAGCAGATACAAATAACTGAATCAATGTCCAAATCCAAGATCGTAATCGACCATCAAGGTCATTCTATTCAAGCCGTCGAGGCATATGTCAACATCTATTGACAGACCAGTTCTGTCCAACGAAAAGCGCAGGTAATCTGCCCGAAATATGAGGAAAAAGCTCCAAGGGAACAAAACGCCAACGCCGAAACGTGCCACGCTGACATACAGAGCAAGACGCCAATAAAGGTATAGAGCACCAAAGAGAATCACAAATCGCTAATGAAAACACATCACATATTGAGCAAGCTCATCTGTCTCCGCATGGGATTGGGAGAGATAGCATCTCCATCCTCGCTCGGGCCAATCCCACTATCTGTCCCCGCCAGCCCGGCATCTGTATCGATATCCCACTGTTCATCTTCGTTTTCAGCGTACTCGCCGTCCGCGTCGCCGCCATCCCAGCCCTTCTGGATCGCGCCCCGGGTATTCCAGCGCAGAGCGCGCTGCACGCTTGTGAACCACTCGCTGTTGTTGGAGACCACTGTTGGGAAGGGGTACTGGCTTGCCTCGACGGTGACGTAGTCTCCCTGTCGGAGCTCGACGCGGCCCTTGCCGTCGAAGGAGCAGTATGCCGTTGAGCGGGAGGTGTTGGGGACGGCGATTCGGAGGAGATGGGAGTCCGAGAGGACCATGGGTCGGAAAGAGAGGGTGTGAGGGCAGATGGGGGTGAGGAGAATGCCTGGAATAGAGGGGTGCATGAGGGAGCCGCCGGCAGAGAGGGAGTATGCGGTTGAGCCGGTTGGGGTGGAGAAAATGCAGCCGTCTGCTTGGACGACGGTTAGGAGCTCGTTGTCGGCGTAGAGCTCGAGGTTTGAAACGTATGGGGATGGGCCGCGGTCGATGACTAGCTCGTTCAGGACTTCGAATTGCTCGCCCTCCTCGACGGCGCCGTCTTCTGCGCCTTTGCTGCGGTCGCGCCGGAAGACTGTGCATGTGAAACGCATGCGGAGGTTCACGCGCATCCCGACTTCGCCCATGACGGCGTTGAGTTGGGATTTATAGTCGGCGAATTCGAAGTTTGTCAGGAAGCCTAGGCTACCGAGCGAGAAGCAGAGTACTGGTGGCACTACGCGCTGGAAGAGCCATGATGTGTAGAGGACAGTGCCATCACCGCCTAGTGTGAGCACCAAGTCGAATTTATCCGGTGATGTCCAACACAGATCTGGTGTCCAGAAATGTAGCATTTGGGAAAACATCGGGTCTTGTTGCAATAGCCCTGGAGCATCGAATCTTTTCGAGTTCCGTAACTTGGCGTCAACATAGACATTGACACCGAGCTTATTGCCGTATCGCGGGGTGGAAAGAAGCCACTCGGCAACTTGCCGAGTCAGGTGCACCAGACTGTTATCCCGAGCCTTAGTAACGATCATAACATTTCGCACCGCGCGTTTAATGGGGCGGCGCTGTAATTGCTTTGAAACTTCGCGCACACCAGTTGCAGTCTGAACAAGACGTGAGTGCGAAAGCCACTCATCGTCGGCGATTTCCTCTAACACCTTTTTTATATTCACGGCGTCGTCAAAGCGCTGGTGGAAATAACATGGGGATTGCAGAACCAGTCGTGCTGTAGCGGGGGATCGGTCGAGAAACCCACTCAGCTGGAGATTGGAAAGTGCCGTAGAGAGATTTTGGGAGGCATTGCTCCCCCGCCGCCGGTCATCGGAAGGCGGGGAAGACTGGGTGGATTTGTTCGCCAGCATATTCGACAAAGAACTCGCCGACATCGTATTATTGGTATTGTTGAGAATGGATGGTCTGGAAGCTAGCGCTTTCAAAATCGTCTGTCGCGGGATGCAGTCGGTTGACAATGCTTTCTTTGATCTCGGCCGATTGGGCGATTTTTGATGAATGGACCGTAGAGTCGACGAAGATAAGGTCCAACCTGCGATCTCTTCTTGTGCTATTTCAGAGCTCACGGTAGCCAACACGCTGGTATTTGCTTGATCTCGGCGGTTCTCGGTGGGTGCTATGTTCAGGGCATAATCGCGGAGGAGCGCCGCGGTGGTTGGGGCTTTTGAGGAGGGAGAAGCCGTAGATATTTTCGAAGGAATGTCAGACCGTAGCTGATCACGGCTGGACGCCATCGGCTTGGGCGGCAGGTAAAATATGACGGAGGGTAATCAGAGGTGTCGGATGTAACGGGGATTGGCGGATCCGAGTGTTGAGATCGCAGCGCTGTGTCCCCGTGGGTCGCCCGATACTAACGATTCTAGTGTCTTCCACAGTAAGAAATGACAGGGATACGACTGCATAAATTAAGAAGAAGTTGGGGAAGGAAAGAAGTACGGAGTAATAAACTAAAAATAAAAAGTGACTATCGATTTTCTCTTTCAAAGTGCGGAGGTTCAATCTCACAGACCGCGACGATCCGTCCAAAACTCAAGGGATAAATACCACGGATAAGCTATGCTGTGCTACCAGACAATATATTACGGTGTATAAATGACTGCGGGGGATTCATGGCTATGAGTGAATTGGATCGATCCAATTCCCCCAATACCAGAAAAATGCATTGGTTCGCCCAATCCGTCGACGGACATGGACAGAGTACGCTCGGTTCTTATGACGTCTACAATCAATCAAAACCTCTTACACCTGGGCAGTTCTGTTGGTATTCTATTTTGGCATTTGATAGGGTAATTCTTCATCGAAGCGAGGGTATATCGTTAACAGAATGTCGGTAAACACATCCCTTCTAAACTCAAAGTGGACCATCTTTCCAAGGCTATTATGTATGGTGCGGATCTATATCTGAAATTTCACCGCCTGATCAATCAGACGGTGTGACGCACTTATGAACTTGCTGCCAGGACCCATAAACCAACATTTGGGGTAGCTCGAAATAAGCCTCTTTTGCAGTAGGGCTGTCGGTTGTGGCAGCTCAACCTGGTGTGTTGTACATGCAGCAAGAGTCAGGTGATGGTACCTTAGCCGGGTGTACTACTCAAGATGTCCTGTGGCACATGTCCCTCTCCAGTCGAGGGGGACGTGTCGCGGTTCCCCGGGGAAGTCGTGTTATAAAGAGGGGACCGGGGTGAAGGGTACGACCAGGTATATCGACCGAAGTCAGCCGGATAGACCCGGCACAGCTGATCACGTCTCACTATCTTTCCGCAAAGTGTATCGATCCCACCTCAGATAGAGTCAAGCTTGTGTGCGTAGTCGCTGTAGATCTGGTCCTCCACATTCTCGCGGATGAATGCGTTCACGCTGGCTGTGTTCGCACCTTCGCTCATGGCAACATCGCCATCGGCGCTTGCTTCACCCTGGCAAATGGAGAGGGCACGTTCCCGGACGAGCTCCCAAGTATCGAAGTCAAATCGGCCCTCGCTCTCGTTGAACAGCAGGTGATTCTTCGACGAGATTGCCAGAGCGTGAAGGGACACAGCAGTCTTGGCGACGCTCGGGGAGGGATCCCGCAAAATTTCACCAGACTTGGTCACACCGAGAAGGACAGCAGAGAAGGTCATGGCCAGAGGAATGGAGGCGGAAATCATGGCGAGCAGGGATGCATGCAGGAGAGCTGGGAGGATGGTAAGGTACTACATAGGTTAGTTCTGACAGCTCCGCGTAGTGCAAATTAACACGAAGGTAGTTGTACTCACCGAATCACCACGTTGAACCTTCTCTCCCCCAACAATGTTCAAAGTGAGGACCACACCGCGGCGAGCAAAGCCCTTCTCCCGTCCTAGTACGATCTGTCCGAGCACAGACCGCAATATAGATTCGACATATTTTTCTCCCACGCCAGCGGTGGTTGTACCAGGCTTAACAAAGACCTCCACGGTTGCTTCTTCGGGTTTCAATTCGGCGCGACGCGCTGGGAGCTCGATAGGGCCGTTGACTGCGCCCAGGATGTTGTAGCCCGTGGCTGGGCATTTGTATGTTGCTGAACCATCGGCACGGTTTAGTGTTGAAAGAGAGACTGTCGGGCCAACCATATTGAATCACGGCAATAGAAACAGAGCGAGGATTGAAAGCGAAGCTGTTGTTTGAAGAGCAAAAAGTGTCTCCCGCTGCGATTTTTTATCGATGTGCGGGCCGCCTCTTGATTGGTCGCTTAGCTGGCTTGTACTGGGTACCTTGTTTGTCTACGTTCGATCCCATCCCTCTATGGTATCATCTACCTAAATTGATTTGTTTGACGTTTTATGGAAAGAATCTTCTAATCGAGGTCTTATTTTTATTCAACATTGCGCAATTATCTAATTTGTCCGAAATTGCTCCATCAGCCACACAGTACAGTTCAAACAGAAGCCGACCATACCTGACTTCGACTCCCGAAATGCCAGTGATTCCTATAGGCTGCCCCCCGCAGAGTGGACGTGTCAGCAGTACCAAGATGCCCAGCTCTTGTAAAAATGGTGTCCAGTAAGCAGAAGGATTGGCAACGCGGCTGTGCCAAAACAATAAATGCAGATGCAGTCATGGGTTGTCACGGAACCTGAAGCATACGACCATTCAGTCAGCTTGTCTTTGTCTGTTCGTGAACCTAAAACAACAGCCAAACCAAAGTCCACGGTCGAAAGTACCCGGGACTGCGATATGATGAGCCGTCAGCTTTCATGTTGGCTTGTTCAGAACTCCAGGAATACCACGCGACGACTGCCGAGAAGTACGTGGATTGTGGCTTCAAGCCCGGACTGCGATGCCATCCAATCTCAATACAGGGATGTTTTGGCCTTAAATCATGACTGGAATAAGTCCTAAAAATGCTGTAACTTATCGCCGGTAATCAAAGCAGCCAAGAATTCCTCTCTTGGTCGCCCCAATGACATCGTGGCTTCACGATGTGATTAAAGCTGCCCCCTCACTGCTTGCTTGGTCAATCCCCTCTCCCGGAGGAAGCAAGCGAGCATGTGCCAATGTTTGAATTAGGCTATGTTTTCCATACATATTCCCTTTCTACTGGATTCCATTCTTCATTTTGTTACTACTCTCCCAGTCCAGACGGTCTCCTTTCCCACCGGGTTCACAGTTATCATTCACAGAATCAGTAGCGTAGCTTATTTCAAGCCTACCACCACGCCTTACTATTACTTTCTATTGAATGGGCGTAGAGACAATTCTTGATGTCGACGAGTCGACAGAACCTCCTATATGTGGTTATAAGGATCCAAGCTCCCAGCCCAATGTGACAAACCACATAGATTCTCAGCCCTGCGCAACTGAGGAAAAGTCTATCTCGTATACGAACGAACACCCCGCGCCCTTGCACCAACCAAACAAAGAAACGATTGATGAAAACGCTCATCTCATTAAGCCCCCTGAGATTGTATCTCTCCTACAGACAGATCTTAGGTTCGTGCAAATCCAAAATATATAACCACCCTTGCCACGTTTTTGACAGAATATGTAGCGATGGATTGTCAGGCACAGAAGCGGCGACCCGCCTCCAGCGCGATGGTCCGAATACCGTGCGTGAAATGGAGGGTTTCTCCGTCTGGGGGATACTGCTAAGGCAGGTGTCCAACAGCTTGACACTAGTATGTTCGCTAACCCTTAAGCATATGTATACCTACTCACTGATATGTAGGTCCTTCTGATAACAATGGCCCTCTCTTTTGGAATCGATGATTACATCGAGGGCGGCGTCATCACTGCAGTGATTGTTTTGAACATCGTGGTAGGGTGAGTCTAACATCCCGCTGCCAAACGATATTTCCTGCTAGACCTAACCTTCCCTCTAGCTTCGTGCAAGACTACCGCGCTGAGAAGACAATTCTGTCACTGCATCATCTTTCTGCTCCAATATGCAAAGTCATTCGAGATGGCCGAATCACCTCCGTCAAGGCGGAATCGCTGGTCGTCGGCGACATAGTCCAACTAGCAGTTGGAGATATTGTTCCTGCTGATCTGCGCTTGTTCGATGGCATGAATGCCTCGATGGATGAGGCTCTTCTCACGGGCGAATCCCTGCCGATCCTCAAGACGCCGCATGTCACGTTCACATTACCCGATATCCCTATTGGCGATCGAACCAATATGGCATACTCAGGCTGCAGCACCACCCAGGGTCGCGCAATGGGAATTGTCATCGCGAGCGGCATGAAAACGGAAGTCGGCAAAATCGCACAGCTCCTTCAGGCCCAGCCTACTATTGGAGACTCTAGTCGTTTTGTTCGAGTGACGAAGCGAGTGAAGAAATTCTTCATGAATATTTTAGGTCTCGTCGGTACGCCCTTGCAAGTCAAGTTGAGCAAGTTTGCCCTCCTGCTGTTTGCACTAGCGATTCTGTTGGCGGTCATTGTGTTCTCAGTCAATAAATGGGATGTTCAAGGCGAGGTTCTCATCTACGGCATCTGTGTTGCAGTAGCCATTATCCCGGAATCACTCATTGCGGTCCTCACCATCACAATAGCAGTGGGGACCAAGGCCATGGCCAGAGGAAATGTCATTGTGCGCAAGCTTCAGTGTCTCGAGGCTGTGGGTGGTGTCACGAATATCTGCTCTGACAAGACTGGGACATTAACCCAGGGAAAAATGATTGCTCGCTCAGCCTGGATCCCTAGTGCTGGGACGTTGACCGTTAGCCATACGACAGATCCATTTGACCCTACCAGTGGACTGGTCCAGCTAGACGAGATAGATTGGAGCTCGAACAAATCCATTGAAGAAAGCTCTGCATTGAATATATTTTTGCGAGCGATCTCTCTCTGCAACCTTTCCACTATCTATCATGAGAACCAAACATGGAGTGCAGTTGGCGAGCCAACGGAAATAGCTCTTCATGTCCTAGCCCTGCGATTCGGATTTGGGAAGTCTTCTGTGATGCAGACACGGCAACTTCAGCTGCATACTGAGTACCCGTTCGACTCTGCCATCAAGAAGATGACCGTCGTCTACAACAATAAGAAAGGCGGTACCAAAGAGTCATACACGAAGGGAGCCCCAGAGACAATCATCCCCCAGCTCGACGTCCTCGAGTCGGAAAGGCAGACGATCCGAGATACAGCCGATCGAATGGCTGGCGAAGGACTTCGAGTCCTTTGCATTGCGCACAAGACGACCCCAGCAAATGATGAGTCGCAAGTCTCTCCGCGGAGCGCTGCTGAGTCAAGACTCAGATTCGGCGGTCTTGTTGGCCTTTACGATCCGCCTCGAGTTGAAACAGCAGCTGCAGTGCGCAGATGCCAGATGGCAGGAATAACGGTGCACATGCTCACTGGCGACCACATCAAGACGGCAACAGCGATTGCGTCAGAAGTCGGCATCCTCGATCGTGTTACAAGAATGGTCAAATCTGGACGCCTTGTTATGGCGGCGGATGAATTCGATAAATTGAACGATGAGGAGATTGATGCTATTGAAGAGCTCCCTCTTGTCATCGCGCGATGCAGTCCTGCTACCAAGGTTCGGATGGTGGATGCTATGCATCGTCGCCAGGCATTTTGCGTTATGACGGGAGATGGCGTCAATGATTCTCCTGCTCTTAAGCGCGCTGATGTCGGCATTGCCATGGGTAAAAATGGCAGTGATGTTGCTAAGGAGGCTGCGGATATGGTCTTGACAGATGATAATTTCTCATCTATTGTGAAGGCTGTTGAGGAGGGAAGACGCCTTTTCGACAATATTCAGAAGGTAAGGCTTGCACAAATTCAATCTGAAATACGTATGCTGATCTCGCATTTAGTTTCTTATGCACCTTCTCATTTCCAACATCGCACAAGTCATTTTGCTTTTGATTGCTCTTGCATTCAAGGATGAGGGAGGTGATTCTGTGTTCCCCTTATCTCCATTGGAGATTTTGTGGGCAAATCTGGTGACATCTTCATTCTTGGCCGTGGGTCTAGGTCTCGAAGAAGCCCAAGCAGACATTATGTTCAGACCTCCGCATGATCTTCGTATTGGCGTTTTTACCCGTGAGCTCATTGTCGATAAAATGATATACGGCACATTTATGGGCACCTTGTGTCTTGTCTCATTCGTCTGTGTAATTTATGCAGCAGGATCTGGAATGTCGTCTCTCGGCGATGGATGCAACGAGGGATATAATCCAACCTGTGACGCAGTCTTCCGTGCTCGCGCCACTACATATGCCACTCTTACTTTTCTCCTACTGGTTACTGCTTGGGAAGTGAAGCATTTCTCTCGCTCACTTTTCAATATGGACCCAATTCGGTATCCCAAAACGCTATCGGTATTTCCCACCGTATGGAATAACCGATTCCTGTTCTGGGCTGTCATGGCTGGTTTTGTCATTGCCTTCCCGGTGATATATCTCCCGGTCATCAACAAGCTGGTCTTCAAACACCAAGCTATTGGCTGGGAGTGGGGTGTTGTCTTTGGATGTACGATTGTTTATCTGGTCCTTGTTGAGAGCTGGAAGGCAGCCAAGCGGGCATTTGGCATTGGAAGTGGGAAGAATGCGACCATCACCCTTGAAGATGCTAAGATCCGGGCGGGTCTGGCTACTCTAACTCCACTCTCCCTCAGCGAGAATGCGAGCGTGGAGCTGAAATAAACGCCATTCAATGTTTGGCTCATTCAACTAGGCATTCATCAATTGTTGACCAGAGTATTCAACATGCTCTATGGCTTTTTCTTTTACAGTCTGACTCATTCAACAAGTCATTTTTGAATAGCTGAATAGGGTATTCAACATGCTTTGCACCCTCTTTTTCTTTTTTTATAGCTTTAGACTAGTGTGTCAAAGCAATTCAAGCGGCGAGTTGACGTGTGATGCCAACCGCGTCTAGATTATAGTATATTAACGTTATGATAAGGGTACATGCTCCAATTACTACCGACTCCTCTCACTGTCGAGTTCGGATATTTCCTGCCTATGAACCGCAGGCAGTTCTGCATACATATACGTCTCTGATCCCAACTCGGAGCGACCATCTCGGGACCCTGCTGGGAGCTCTGGCATCGGCTGAGGCTTCTGCGCTACAACCTCAGCTTCAGACGTTTTGGCCATTTGCTTCTTGTGTCTCGCAATGAAAAACCATGCCAGGCCTATGATAAGGGCCAGGCCTGCCACGCCACCGACAACCCCACCAGCGATGGCACCTTTGATTGCTGGGTCGGATGTGTTGACCCCTTGTGATGCGGGGGTAGAAGAGGTCTCGCTGCCGGTTGCAGTACTGTTTGTAGACTTGCTCTCTTCAAAAAGGGCTTTTAGGGCCGAATCCGCCCATGTCGAGGGGGATGGGGAGGCCTGGATATCTTTGGACGTGGAAGAGGATAAGGAGAATGATGAAAGAGCGGGCTGTTGAACTGTTAGTATGAGGGACTCAGATTTGGATCGATCAGAATACTGACATCAAACGAGGATCGCGATGCCTCCGATTGAGCGTCGTATATAAAGGCCGGTGCGTCATAACAGCCTGCTTGACCGTCCTCTGCCCACGCAAGTCTTCCCCCAATACCAAAAATCTGACGTCCGTATGTCACGCATGTGAGCGTCATGCGAGCCTTGTCGAGAGGGGCAGCAGTATACCATTTGAATGAGGGGATTGATAAGTAGTTTCTAACAGTGTTAGACAGCTGCATAGTGATGACGAAAGAAAAGATACAACATACACATCCAAGATCGTATCTTTGGATTTCAGATCTGCGCCTCCGAGGATATAAATCTGGTACGAAGAGGATGATTCATCGTGTTGCACAGAGGCGCAAAATTGTGTTCGGGACGTTATAGTCCCGGTCGTGGACTGGTTATACCACTTCGCCCCAGCAATGTCATAGACTTGGACGTAGTTCCATGAGTTCTGGCCCATATATCAGTATCTCCATGTTCTTTCATTGATTGATTTCCCATACTAACCGAGCTCATAGTAGCGTTGATCCCATCCGCAATCGACGGAACGTCACCACCGATGTACACCAAAATGCCCTTATCGCCAACTGGCACGTATGAAAGCGAACCCTCCTCAACCGCGTTGTAAGGTCCGTCGAGAGATGTGTAATCCCCAGTCGTTGTATTCAATTGAATCAGCCCCTTGGCGTATTCCTTCGTTGCATCTGTGATTGATGCAGTTGTGCCACTAGCCCGATAGCCACCGATCCAATAGCCGGCGTGGATAGCAGGCGCATTTGTATAGACTTGTGAGAGACCGGGTATTAGAACGAAATCTCGCAAGGCTGTTGACTTCCAACTCACCACCGTATTCTAGTCGCGAAGGCTGAATGGTGCCATCTTGTTTGTTCCATGATTTCTTTTTCGTCGCATAGGTCCAGATTGTGTTTTCTGAGGTGATGTTCTCTAAAAACCTTCCTCCGTACTGGTACAAAGTCGTGTTCGCCGCGTTAGACCAGAGCGCCATGTCTTTGATCTTGGGAACTCCGGTGTTGATCTTGGTCATCTTATAATTCTTACCCTCGGATGTTTCGAAGGAAGACGTGAGATCGAGCGTTACGAGATAATTGTCTATTCGCGGCGATTCGTAAGTATCATAGCTTGAGTTGGAGAGCTTGCTTACTTCACTCACTCGTGGCGTCACCATCATCAGGGACAAGCCCCCCATCCAGACCAACCATGTACAAAACATTGTTGGCGATGTCCGCTATGCGATCGATCGATAAGCATTTGTTTTTGAAATCAAAATTTCCTACATACCTCCAAATCTGTAGCTGCGACAAAATCCCCCCGATAAATCAGACAAGATAGTTCTCTTAGCATGATCTATGACCCGGGAATTTGCGACACAGGGGCCCAATACCCAAAGTAGCATAAAACACCAACCCACCATCGTGGCTGATTCGTCTTCGCAAACAGCGAAGTAATCAGGGAGTGGGAATTTTCAGGGTTTAAATGGCACGGGCTGGGGAGCCCCGTTAATAACTGGCCCGATTTTAATCTTATTATAAAGGACAACGCGATACCAAAATTAGCCTCAGTAAGCGCTCCGGTCCAAAGGGTCCGTTTGCTAAACACTGCATGGCGTTGGTTAGCGTGGACATTATGCTAGCTCGATTGGCCAGAGGTTCCGATCTGCATGGAGGCCCTCACGTAGGCTTTGCGTCAAGGCTCGAAGAGGGAATTTAAGAAATAAATCATTTCACACAGCCCATGAATTTATTTTTCATGTTATAAGTGGCTGATGCTTAGATATCCAACTTGCGCAATAGTCCATTTTGGACCCCCAACACATCGAGATCACATCGAGGTGAAATTTTCAGAGGAGAATGCTTCACGGCATTTGTTGGCGAGTACTCGCAAGGTTTGGAATGATCTGTGGTAAATTATACGAAACTCATGGGGTCTGCGGGAGGGTTCATATTATTGTTTTGATCGAATGAATACAACAAATGGCTCTTCGAGTATAGCGCTTCATTTTTCCAGTCAAATTTCACGATTTATTGGTACAAAAAGACTGCGCCCAAAACACTGTTCAATCTGAACAGATAGTGAAGGAGAAGTGGTGCAAAAATTCCGGTCCTCATTCACTCAAAACCCAACAGAAGCCTCGACTCCTCCGAGAGTATAATGAGTCTCAAACCTAGCCTTTCCAACGCAATCGCCATATTCATAAGCCTTCTGCAAGCCACCAGCATGACCCCTAGAAACAGGCTTCCCAAAGGTAACACTCGTCTTTGGTAAATCACCACACTGATGACTATCCATCCCATTCCACGGATAATATTCAACAAAGCCCATCTGTGAGCCTTGAATACCACCCGATCCACCAGGAAGGGTATACGAGCCAATGCGAGTCTCGCTCCCACTGACAGAGTCAATCAAAGTGCCCACCCAAGTTGTTCCAATGGTGTTATTGATATGCAGCAAGTAAGTGTGTGCGTATGAGCCCTCGATATCAACAGCACAGCTCACACCGGCGCCGCCATCGGCGCCATCACTGCAGTTCTCGTCCGTGGATTTTGTGCCAGCAATGAAGCTGGAAAACGCGGCGTGAATGACGGGCTTGGAGTTTTTATCGGCGCGTGGCTGCAGCCCTGTGTAGCCTACGTCGGACTGGCCGGCGAAGTTGAATTGCTGTGCGAAGTAGAAGCCGGCCTCATGGGTTGCGTTGCGGATGTTCATTGGGAAGGTGATTTCGCTCACGCCGGATTTCGTGACGTTGGAAAGACTCCACGAAATTCCTACCAGAGCGGTGGCTGGTTGGAGGAGGGGGAGAGCAAAAAGGAGGGTATGGGAGAGCTTCATTTTGGGTGTTTTGCTGAAGAGATGATTAAGAAGTAAGGTTTGTTGCGTTGCTTTATACAGCTTCTTGCGCTTGCGTCTACTTTGAGACCTGTGATGGTTTGTCAAGGCGAAACACCGAGGCGTTTCAGTATAGATAGTGATCTGCGAACTTAATTCTCAAACCGATAGGACCCTGGTTTCATGCATATTTCCCTGCATTCGATACATGACCCTTCAGATTAGTGTGGAGTATCGGATTTTGAATGTCATCCGACATCAATCATCCTCTAGATGCGCATACCGTGATGTTGTCATAGGCAGCTTAAGGAATGCTACCGCATATGTGGCTCTTGAGACCTGGAAACGTTCTCAGCCTTCTTCTCCTACTTGAGGATATATGCATGAATCTAGGCAAGATCTCTCTCGTTTCTATCAGTCGAATTATCCAGAGAATTGGCAGCACTCACAATGAACTATTGCTGGAGCAAAAGATCGAGAAGTCAGAACTAGAGCAGATCCAGTCCGAAAGTTGGGAAATACTACTATCCATAAGGAGTTTCTTAGTTTAAGTCAATCCGCTATAGTGTGGGGTACAGAGAGAAGTGGCTTGATATCTAGCGCACTTGTCCAGATGAAAGGTGATGGATGGCATTCTTGTCCTACACTGGAACTGGTGTCAGATCATCCTAGCAAGGCGGCTAAAGCCTTAAGTAAAGGATTCACAAGGCTCTGTCTAAGACAACTAGAAGAGTCCAACTCCATATATGGATATCCTAGGGCCTGAAAAATCAAATTTCTATCGTGATTCTGCAACGCAAAGACTTGAAATTACCCTGGTCGGTAGATCAACGTGTCAGTCCGCGGGGTTGCTGCTATATACGAGCGATCGTCGAAAGGCGGGCTATGATACTTTCCCGTCAGAAAGCGCATCTAAGCAGACGGAAAACAATAAATTCCAAAATCTCACTGTTTCAATTCGCAGCAAGCGAGCACTCTAGCGCGCCGTCATTTGGCAGGAGACCCATCCGTGGTCTCCGCAATCAATCGCCGATCCTGCGTTTCATAGTTTGTGTAGGCGACTCTGGTGTCATATAGATTAAAAAAATCGCGTTTGAGACGTATAGTCAGAAAATGCTCGCTTGGACTATGAACATAAGGCAGGGGTTTGGATCTGGGTCTGGATGAAAGGTAGGGTAGATGTGCACTCGGTGAGACGATTGAGCAAATTGAGTGCGAAGCGAGGCCAACTGCGACCAATACGATCTTCATATCTTGCAGAATGATGCTTGATTTACTCCTTGAAGGGACAAAAAAACCGTATATGTATAAGTTAAACACACAAGAGCCTGTGGCAGTAGCAGACTTTTATTATGCGCAGAAAGAAAAGCCTAAACCTTCCGTCGAAAACACCAACATCAACCACCAAAACAGGCAAGCCTCTATCCAAATTCCGTTCATCAGACCGTGTCTTTCATAACCATTATTAATTTGTAATTTTCTTCTACCAGTCGCAGTTATCAGCCAGGAAGTTTGCCAATTTCTCGAGGTATGTCTTGTCTTCGTCATCGAAACCGTTGGGCTCGGTGCAGTCAATGTCAATAATAGCGACGGTCTATCAAGACGTTAGTTGTGCTTGGGATTGTGGATGGAATGTACTGACCTCTCCGTTCACTAGAATCGGCACAACGATCTCACTGCGGCTCTCCGCGTCGCATGCAATGTGTCCTGGGAATTCCTCGACGTCGGGCACAACAACAGTCTCCTGCTTAGCAGCAGCGGTACCGCAAACGCCCTTGCCGAAGCGAATCTCCTGGCAAGCGGGCTTGCCGTGGAATGGTCCTAGGAGGAGAAGTTGGTTTTCCGAAGTGGTGTATGTGGTGGAAATAGTGACGTTGCGGGTGCCGGCTGCACCAGACAATGGGGGCGAGGAGATAGGCGAAGCGAGAGTGGGAAATTTATCGTCACGGATGTAGAAACCGGCCCAGTTTACGGATGAAGAGGGGGCGGGGAGGGAGGCGTAGGCGTGCCAGAGGAGAGATGCGACATTGGAGAGGTTGCTAATCCTTGTTAGCGAGATGGTTTCCAGGGCTGGAAGACAATTTGTCGTGACTCACCTAACCCAATTGCGCTGGCCGTCGAGGAGACCTTGTGTTTGCAATAGAAGCATTTCATATACGTCGGCTTTTGACGAGCCTGGCGCAAAGTAGGAAGAGTCGGCGTGAGGCTGGGTTGGGTCAGCTAGGGATTGTGGGAATTGCAATCAAGAAACATACCATGATGACAGATGATCACAAATTCGCACAAAGAATCAAGTTGTCAATTGACAGATGCGCAATGTGTTAAAAGGTGAAGGGACACGATGAAAGAGCAGAATCGGAGAAGCGGGCCGTCAAGAAAACATTCCGACCGCCTAATAGCGACTTGTTCTGGCCAAATTCTCCTCTTCTTCCTCGAAGATGGTTTTTCCAAATTTCGGGATTCAATCCAGTTGCCGAGTCCTGTTTCGCTGATCTTGCCGACTCAAGAAGCCACTATGTCATTTAAACATCTTCAATATCCGGAGATATGTTTCCTCTCCCTCTAAACACGGTACCACACTCCTTAGCATGGAACCATGTGGGAGTCCAAACTCTCATATCCGATTCATTCTCGTCAACGCGGGGAATCCAGTGACGTCCAAACCCCAAACTTTCAACCGGATTCGGTGCTTGGTCGTTGACTCCAACTCAGAAACCCAAAATTCAGGAGATATGAGAGGTCCCATTTGACGTCGGAGTTCAAGAAAGCTTAAACCCTTCGTGTTCCAGATCACTGTCTCCAATCTGAACTTTAGGCTCACGGGGAAATTTCGGCCGCAATTTTGTGCTAACCACTACTCGGGGCACATGGTGCTTCTCGACTAGACCACTGATGATCCGGTTGATCTCCACTCGGAGCATTGAGCTTACGCGCGATATCGATCTTCGCTGGATCTGGAAATTCTGCACTCCGCGCCCTGGTTGAGACTCTATTGCCCCGGTTCCTTTAACCCAACTGTCGACATGCAATTGGGTGACGGGGTCTAATACGTGAACCTCGTCGGGCGTGATGCGAACCACCGAGCCTGTCGTTGTGAGAGGCCATAATGTATCGGGGGAAATCGTACTTACCATATTGTCGATGCATTAAATCAATCTCATGCTCAAAACTCCCTGGTCCCCAGGCGGAGAAATATATCTCATACAAACCAGTTGCAGCGGCCAGACGAGGCCCAGGGAATTTATTCAATGGGTGGAAATAGAGTCGATAGATAACCATAACCACATTATAGGCCAGGGCACTTCCTAATAAGAAACAGCCGAACATGATTGCTGGAATCGATGAACAAAAAGTTGCAAAAAAGGAGTAGAAACCAGTCTACTTTCTGGTAGTCCAATCTAGCCCGGGACTTTTCTCTGAATATAACTAGACAGACACTAAGGATACTCAAGCTAAGACTGTCTCCCCACACCTTGTCCCAGCCCCAAACCAACAACCCAATTGGCCAAGCCCATACCGCATATTGCACTGCATAAACTATTTCGCACGAACTCCATTAGTTCTCCCAAAGTCACAGATTGCATTCATTACACTGTCCTCAAGTTACGGAACAGAGCGACCCGGTATTGAAATTGTGTTTCGTAGTGTGCCAGCGAAAAAACGCATGAATTATGGACAAGACAACTCCAGTCTCATTGGGTAGCTCACACATCGTCCACCAATCCAGATAAACTGTACACCGATAAGTGAGATCTTGTATCGATTTAGTGTGGTAGGGGTTCGTGCCCATGGCTGATTTGATGTGGTGGGGGCACCGATGGTAGATCCAGACCGCTAGTTAGCCTTGCGTGGCCCTGCCACTGTCCTACCGCTGGATGATCTGTCACTTTCTGCTTCATATTGGGTTCTGAATTGTCGGATGACATCATGGCGCATTGGTCCTGTGTTCTGTGCTCCGCTGTGGCCGTTTCTTTTAACCGGCCGCATTTTGATGTTATCAGGGTCGCGTTCTATTTGACGAAGGGATGTATGGCTTGGTACATCTATTGGAGAGTGGTTGAACAAGTGACGATTGTAACTAACTAGGATAAGGTTGTGTCTTGTACAATGTGTATTGGCCCCAGTAGTTTATGGGTTACACCATATGCAGGATGAAGTGGAACGTATTCCAATAAAAGTAGATCATTGTCTGCAATGCCATCTCTTTATGTAGATTTGGTGCCAAAGACGCCATCCTGATGTCGATATAGTTATTTGAGTAAGTGTTCTACAGCTGCAGATGTGGACAGATCCCTTTCGGGCTGACAAGATCATCCTCGATGAATGGTAGGTTTGACCGTAACACAGACTTTCAGTGTTACTTTTACTTGGATGATTGAATTGCAGCATATAATCTATTGTCTGTGAGGGCGCCGGCTCGCCAGATGACCAACTACATAGTCCATAAATCCGGCGATGTGTTGAACACCAACAACAGTGTGCTGTTTCATCAGACAAGTCATGCGATTGATGAGGGCTTATTGGGGTATTTGGAGGCTGGCTATGATGATCGTGATACAATAGTTTTGAATCTTTAAGGTTAGATATGATAGTTGGTAAGACCTTTTGGTTCGTGGATCTATCTACTTTGGTGCATTACAAGGGTCAGGTGTAAACATGAACTAGGATTATAGTTAATATTGAGCATCACTCACTTCTCATTTACATCTCTTTGTTTTATCTCCCTAGGTACCAGCGATAATAGGTGATCCCATTGGGACATGGGTATTGAAATTGATATTTTCTTACCGTTCGTTGTAAAGCCAAGATACTCACAAAGTACTTACTAACATCATCATCTTCATTTCAGTTGCTTCATATCTCAAGATCTGTATTGACATTCTGGAGGTCGAACTTCCTGCGCATTTGCCATTCGGCTATACCCTTCCTGTATATTGACCCAGCAAAGGGTTTCCAGAATGCATCTGAATGATCCATGCGATTGAGTTATTGGGCAGACGATTCACTCAGTATACGGCACAGTCTGCCAGAATCGACAGCGTGAGTTGTCAGTCGGATCGTGGATAATCTTGAAATTGTTCTGTTGAATGTCCATGAGCCGTGCATGCGGACCATGTTGGGGGAATTCAGGTGCCAAATCAGACTCAGGCTCACCCTGCTGAGCAAAGCTGGTGAACCAATCCTGCATCGCCAACGCCACGGTGACATTAGATACAGGAATTCCAAAGAGAATGCTTGTGAGGGTCGATCCTTGCTCGTAGAAAGTGTATGGAACATCCTGACCATGGAGGCCAGGTGGGATGCTGAACATATACGCGTAGGTCTTGTCGTGATATGCTCGGCGTAGATAGTCATCGTTGCAGACCAGTGCCCACTCCTGAACGAAAAGAGCAACCCGCTGAACTGGCTCTGTATACCCGTACGAGCCATCATAGATCGGCGGATAGACAAAATTTGCGATATATTCGGCAATTTCCACCGGGATACTTGGAGATGCAGCGAGCACGAAATCTTCGAAGGCACTGCTATTACGGCTGTCCGGCGAGGTAAAGAGTAGCCCTTCATGCGAATTATAACCAATCATAATTTTGACGTCATGATCGAACTTGTTTTCCAACAGAAGTCTCCACGGAAAGGTAGGAACGAAGCTATGATCCACAACAGGGCCGTAGGTGAACTGTCCCCAAAAAGAGTAATACACCTGGTATGCATTGGCCGCGATCAACTTATCAGCTGATAGTTTCCGGGCATCTTGGATGGTGGTAACTCCAAGAAGAGACAGAAATTGGTTCAATGTGTCATCTTGCTGCTTTTCGGTGATGACAGGAACCCAGCCTGCACTCTGTAGGATGGCTCGCTGGAACGGCGCAGGACCTTTGGCACCGCCGTAGGCTGTGATCTGGTGTATTATTGAACTGCCTCCAGCCGACTCGCCTATCACCGTTACTTGGGCTCTGTCGCCGCCGAACAAATGGATGTTATCAGACACCCATTTCAAAGCAAAACGTTGATCGTAAAGCCCTGCATTGGCGATACCATCAGATTTGACATCACCAGCAAGCCAGCCAAATGCTCCTAACTTAAGTAAAGTTAGATTCGTTTGAGGGGCCTCATATTCCATGGGTATCTTGATACTCACCCGGTAGTTCAACTCCACGAAAATAATTCCATCTCCCTCATCCATGCTTCGTTTGATCAGACCAGAGGCATCTAGTTGGGCCTTTTCACCCGATATCTGACCTCCGCCATGGATCGACACCATCACTGGCGCCAGTTTTTTGAATTTCGGGGTCTTGTTCTTTGTGCGATCAAAGATCTTCTTTGGGACGAGAACATCAAGAAATAGGCAGTCTTCAGTAGTGCGTCCATCCTGCGGGGGTGGAGTATACGGATACGAGGAGACGTTGGAAGAGACTGTGACAGTCGTGTTGTGAGTGTAGCTGTCGAGCCACGACACTGTGAGCTCGGCCCACAAAGGCAATCCGCCGGGGCACACCTTGCCTACAGAACCATTCTGAACCTGATCTCGATTGCTTTCAGGGGCCACAGGTTTCTGCCATCGTAGATCGCCAACCGGAGGAGCTGCATACCGAATATTGCTGAAGTTATATAAGCCGTAGGTGCTCTATAGATACGGTTAGATCCGGAAGGGAACGGCGAGTAAGCATGTAATGAGATTGCTTGGTGCAGTTCATAGCCCAAATCAACCACAGGCAGATCAATCTTGGGCACGCTGGAAGCGTAACAAGCCGAAACCAGCACTGCGATTGACAAGATAGCATAGCTTTCATCTCAATTCTGAGAAAAATTAGGAAAGTTATAAGATCGTTAGTAGCCCACCTCGCCATGCTAGAGCTTTTATAGTTTTGACAATCTCACCAGGCTTAATCTCAGGCACTTGGGGACCGTTATTGAACCTATGCGACTTCGCTAACTCGTAATCAACCATATATACCCCTGCATACGTACTTGGGATAAACACGATCGCCTGACAGATCCCATCGGGGAGACATCTATTTCAATATTGGGTCGAGCTAGTGAAAGCGACGTTTGTTCTTATGCATGTAGAGCTAATGTGTGTGGTTGCGTTAAAAAGGTAGAGATCCGAAATCATCCGGGCTTATTCTATTGGAGGGCGTGGTGGTAATGGATCCAAAGTCGAGGTACTTTCTCGTAATAATATTGAGCACCACGCTGAGGTGGAAATCGATAAATCGCTAGGAGAAGTTGTTGTTGCAGTCACTTGCGATTTACATTTGGATTATGCAACTAATATAAGCCACATGATGGTTAGAATGACAAACATGGGAAGCAGAATCATTAAACAGGCCAGACTAGGCTATTTACTCAAATTTCAATCATTGCATAAGGGGCTCACTTGAGACGAGTTCATGGCTCTGTTCCCCGGATTCTGCCTGTTTGTAGACTCAAAGATGGTCAGAACACTCCTCTCTTGTAGTCTTTTATCTCAAGGTATAATTGGCCACGCCCCTGAACACTCTGGTCCACTCACTGATCACTATCTGAGAGATTTGATTTGCTCACAAGGTACAATCAGAGTGGCGGATTGAAAGAACTAAGTAAGCTACATCAATAGAATGCGACATGTTTTTCAAACATTGTCTGGAGGTCCGTACAGTCAGAACATTTTTCTAATACACACTCCTAACACACACTTCCAATACACACTTCCAATACACACTTCCAATACACACTTCCAATACACACTTCCAATACACACTTCCAATACACACTTCCAATACACACTCTAATACACACTTCTTATGCATCATACGATCGCCTCTACTGGGATTTACAAGATCTCATCACCTCAGCCTCTTTCTCATGGAACCGATCATGAGCCCCGCGGTGTCCATGGTGTCCACTGTGTCCACTGTGTTTGTGTCCATGTCCTCTACCAATTCCGCTAGGAGTTCCGCTCGCGACTGCACCGAATTTTTCACTCGGAATATCGAAAGCACCGCTGGGAATGACGCTCCACGCGTCACTTGGGAATACACTTGTGCCGACGACAACACTTGGAGCACTGGGGATTTCAGTGGGAGTAGCAAAGGGGATCTCGCTCTCAGATCCATTCGTGACAGCAATCGCGACCGCACTCGGAGTGGAAATGGCAGTGGCAACGGGGACGGTGCTCACGGTCTCGCTCGCAACCTCAATCATGGCACTGCTATCGACAGCGCTAACACTGCCAGCTGTAGCTTGGGCTGTGGCTTCGATGGTCACGCTTACAACTTCAGCGGTTGTCTGAACAGACGCTGCTTTGGTGACGGCGTTAGCAGTCTCGCTGACAGCAACCGCGGCGGTGGTGCTGGTGGCAGCGCTGGCAACAGTGGTTTCGGAGGACTCAGTGGTTCCATCGAGGCTCATACAAGCAATGCTTATCTTCTTTCCAGTGACCGAGGAAGTGGAGTCATCGATAGGCTGGGACAGGTCCCAGGTCATGCTGACATACGGCCAGCAAATGCGGCCATCCGACATCGTGACCATATCACCAGCGATGTAGACGTCGTCGCTGCTAAAAGACGCGCCAATTTTCGAGCCGGTCGAGTCGACTTCCTGGAAGTAAGTTCCTGCGAAGGTACCACCGCATCCCATGGCGATGAAATCGCAGGTCGGGTTTGAAATCTCTTCCCAAGTAATCAAGGCGTTGCTGCTTCCGAAAGTGGCAGCATGGGCATTTGAGCAGTCGTTTGATCCGGAAGTTACCCAGGTGATCTGGCTATCTCCATCTTCGGCACCAACCACGGACGTAGCCTCGGCTCCAACCTTCGTGTACTTGTCTGAGAACAGTGAGATAGCAACGTTGCGGCCGTTGGTACGGTTCTGCACGTTTGTATAGCCGGTTCCCATCCACTCGTTCTCAGTCACGTCCATCGCACCCCGGGAAACCCATGCGAAGATGTACTTGGTTGTCTCAGCAAACCGAGCCAGTGAACTGTAGCTACCAGACATACCACCCATAGGTTCACCAGATGCGCCGTTGGTGGTGTTTTCGTTCGAGATCTTGACGCCATCATTGTTCATTCCCTGGGTTTTGGTGTTCAACCAGATAGCCCCCTGATCTTCCGCACAAATACCAGCGAAGGGAGCGTCGTCGGCTGCCTCAAATGCAATACCGGTGTTGTGGCTGCATCCCCACGAACTAGAAGCACCGCTGATTGTTTCGAGGGTTCCGTTGGTTGATACGTACTCGACGCTGTCGCCGAAGTGACCCGATGCATCGCCGGAGTAGTCAGTCACAACGAAGTATGCGCCGTATAGCTCTGCACTCTCAGAGTAGACCAGATCACCATTCATGTCGGGGGCGGCAGACAGACCGTCAGATTCGTGGACACCAGGTCCACCCAGCCAGGTCTTCCATGTCTGCTTGCCTGACGTATAGCGGTACAGCACAGGAACGGGGGTGTCGCCTGGTGGAGCATTGGTGGTACCGGAAGGCATGGCCTCGTTGGTCAGAAGGGCGAATCCATCATTGTGAGCAACCAGACCTCCAGCTACATTGTGTATTATTTAATAATCTTTGACTAACTTATGAGAGAAAGGTCAACGCACCTTCCTTTCCACCAGAGACAGTCACAGTGGTACCGGTAGCAGCAAAGGTCGTAGGATCCAACTGCTGCACATGAACATCGGTCGCACTAGAGTCCAGGTAGGCAATGTATGCCGACTTTCCATCCGGCGACACTGCAAAAGGAGTACGGCGATGGTGAGGATACCCAGTCCAGTAGGCGGCCTTTACGGGGTTGAAAGAATAGTCGAGTGCCAGCACATCGACATAAGTCTTGAGGTTCGACTCAGAAACGGCGGCGCTAACGCCCAGCGCTGTAGAAAGCAAAGAAAGAACGAATGTCCCACGCATGTTGGGATGGTCGGTTGCTGTCCGATTCGCGACGCCTCAAACAATGGGATCAACGCCCTTAAATACCACGATAAAACTATGGTCATACTTCTGTGAAATTTCGGCGAAATTCATACTGTGTTAATATTCGCGTTGAATTTATGCTATGGGCAGTTTGAAGTGGATGACTTAGCGCCTACCCCTGTCTGGTTTATAGTAGATCCTGACGAAATGGGGTCTTCATCCGTGAGACAGCGTTTCAGCTTTGTTCTTCGGATCCTTCCGTGGCTCCACATCTCAAATTTGTTTAAACTCGTTATCAGTCGGGTGATCCCACGAGGGTCAAAACGAACTACATAGACTACTCAATCAAACCCGTGAAGGTCAACAAAATCCACCAATTAAGCCGACGCTCTAGTAGGCTTTTTACAAGGCTCTCTGAACCTAGAAGTGATAAATCCCAGTCCCATCCAGCCAGATATTTAAGCATAACAGATTAGAGCATGGATAAGGATAAAGATAAGGACAATGTAAGGAAACGAAAATTGAAGCCTTTTGCATCAGCAGAGCTTGATATATATATGGGAAATCAGTTCGCCGTGGTCTGATGGGTGATATCCATAGACAGCCGAGCATTACTCGGCTGACGAAAGGCAAGTCTAAACGCATACAGTGTCCATGGACCCCTGGAGCATAGCGGTTTCTCTCGTCTTTCTCGGATCCCTTCCCAATTATAGTGTTAATCACTTTTTGATCGTGGATGAATATCATATACCGTCTAACTCCGCCCTCGTATGGTTAATGCGATATTTTCTACCAACACCCGTGGACCACCTCTCCATAACCAGCATCAGATCGATCATATATTCAACCTAGTTTAATCTAGCCAAAGATACAGCGTGCGGACCACTATACTCGGTCTATTTTCTTCCACCCATCTCTCTGTTTATCATGATTACTATGATCTTATTCCAAGGTTGGAGATCCTTTTTGTATGAAGCTCACATACAAAAGGTACTTGAGTAAAGAACAAATGGCTAACAGCTACGGAGGTATAAACGGCTTAGGCTTTCTTTGTAGCGAATTTTCACTATCGATTAGAAACGCAAAACGTCCTACGAAAGGGCCTAGGAGTGTGCCTTTAGACCGAAAATCCCACTCTTACCCGGAATCCTTACCCGGCTACATTTATCCTACTCTAGAGTCTTCGTCACAGTTATCGTTTTCCATGGCTCATACGTTTACAGTAAAGTGCATCCCTAGTTACTACAACAGGTCTAAATGTGAGCCCCTTAAAATCATGTTCTTCGCTTACTCCCGTTAGTTAGGTCTAATACTCAGAACGTTGTTCACTAGGGTCAGAACGCTGCTAGTGCTATTAAGAATAATGACTTAACCACCTACTACAAGTAACTTTAGGCATAGATATCATTGTACTCGCCTTCTTAAACTAGTATCGAAATGGTCAGACCATTCCATCCAGCTCAATTTGCCAGTCATACTCTATATCAACGTCTAGTGAGCCTCGGTAATGCGATACCCTAGCCGCGGCTATCCAGCAATATCAGTCAAATAGGATTGAGGTGATATTGTCCTTAGGTAGTGTAATAGGTGCCTCATCGCTCTTATCCTAATAGGAAGCCGAGATCATCGGACAGAATCTATAGGAAGCGTATAGCAATACGGACGGGAGCGATATCCCCCGACCCTTCGGTAGCACCTTCGTCAACGGCTAGATTCGATCTTAAACGTAATAGTGGCAACCAATACTGCTAGTATCTAGTTAGCGAATTACGCTCTGATTTCGCATCTAACTCCTCTAGTGCTAACTACATCACTACTACACCGCAGTGTCCTATCCTAGAACCTAAAATATAAGAGGTCGTCACTAAGGCCCAATTTGACTACTTATAGGTTCAATTTTATAATACTCCTAGCTGCTCGTAAACAATACAATCAATTACAATCAATAGGTGTCCAATATCGTGAACAATCCCTCACTCAATACCAAGATCTTTATTAGCGTACCAGCATCTCCACTTAGAGCCACAGGCACCTAGAGCGGCTCGCAATACTACCTCGCACCGAGCGATCTCGCCTCCCTTATCAGTCAGCACAAGGGCGATACTGCCTTCAGCGAATTCATGATATAGTCTACTAGCTTCTCAAATACAAACGTTAGTAATAGATGCACCTACGCCTAGATAGCTAAGCACATCCGAGGCACTAGCTTACCTTGTTTAAAAAAGCTAATTGTTATTATGCGAAGCTAGTATAGTCCAAGAACCAAGCCACATCATTGGAAATATTTCTTTAGCAATCTCTACGAAGAACTCAATTCAGATATACATTATTTTGGTATTCATCATTCATAAGTTCCTATCAAACACTTTCTCTTACCCGCTTTCGTTTGACCACTTTGTACCGCGACCCACGTTAAGAAGTGCTATTACGCAGAAGGGAAGGAAGTGAAGAGCTGCCGCTTATCTCCCGAGTCGAAGAAAGGAATCATGATATTAGGCACCCCCAACTTTATGGGATCCATAGTAGTATAGCCGCCGAACGAGAGATTAGTAGTTTTTAGTATTAAACCTTAGGAGCAAATAGGCAGGGAACGTGCTTTCTTGGGCAATAGAAACAGATTGCCTATCTTCCGACTAGCGTAATACTTCGCCATTCTTTAGATTATCAAGTACACTTTACATATTAATCGATAAGGTAATATCCTAGTTATTGCTTCACTTACTCGCTCAGGCTTTAGGTAAAGTCGGATGATTGTAATCTGCATCCTAGTCTTACGTCGGTTCCTAGGTTGAAACCATCTCGTTGAGAATTGTTCCTCACAATAGTAACAACTAGTAGAGCTGGTTCATTCAGCTCTATATTGACTGGCTGAGCCAATCCATCATCTTAGCGTAGCAGATAGTCGTAAGGGCAGATGGTGAATTTCGGCAACCCGAACTTTCATATTCTATCGAGGCATTCGGGTCAGAAACACCTTGATTTATAACAGAGGAATGAGTACCATCAAAAGGCAGGTCAATCGCCTTAGGGATGGTGTGATGCTGATTCTCAGAAAGCTGAGAGACTAAATCGTGATGATTTCGGGGACATTGCTCAACAAGCGAGATTTGATCCAAGACTATATCCATCAACTTACGGAACAAAACGCTTTGAAGCAGGAACCCCGCGTTGATCACGCTATAGTCTCAGCTTTTTATTAATAGCCACCACACCTTGCACCCAATAAGGCTTTGTTGATGCCGTGCTTCATCGAAGTATCACGATCCACTGAAGAACAATACCCTTTGCTTTCCCCTTAGTATACTGGTTATCCCCCACGATAGATAGAAAGACATCGCCAGAAAGGTTGCTTTAGTATGGCTCATGACCGATGAAAGCGACCCCCCGGGTCCCCTATCGAATCACGGCTTAATGCAACCAACAATTTGACTGGGGTTTTAGAATCGGATTCACCACCAATCAGTTCGTCCATGGTCAACTTTACGGTGGCTGCAAGGCGTATCAATCTCTACAGGAAAACTTCCTTCACTGGCTTGAAGCTCTGAATTTGCTAGGAAAGTGTTCAGAGGCTATTCAGGCTATTCATTTATTGAAAGATTTAGTAGAGGCAAGTCACTGGCTACTGTTCCTGTATCCTTTGGCTAATCTAACCAAGCCTGAGACGGAAGCAGAAGTCCACGCCTTTATCCATGATGCGGAAAGATTCCTCCTGAATAGTCGATCAATCATTGAGGAGGCACCATTGCAGATATATGCTTCTGCTCTTGTGTTTGCACCTCAGAAGAGTATTATCCGCAATCCCTTCATCAAAGAGACTCCGGACTAGTTACAGAGATTATCACACCTGCCAACAGAGTGGAGTGCATTATTGCAAATCCTAGGAGGCCATTCAGGCCCTGTCTTGGCGGTCGCTGGATCAACTTCTGGCAAATTAGTGGCCTCTGCGTCACTAAGATCGCGATATGCGATCGATCGTTAATCGATCCGGGCGCGATGGCCGAGAAAGCATTATAGATATATATAACCAAGATAGTAAAGATGTTCCTCAGAAGATTAGAGACGGCAAGCGAGAGATTGCTGCCGGGCTCATAGCCTGTTGTATGTCAAAGGAAGATTGATTGTTCTTATAACAGAGGAAATAACCGAGGCTATATGTACAATGAGAAGATCAAGTTGGTTGAAATTCAACTTGGTTCTTTGTGTAGACAATGCAGGAATTAATTCAGCTGGGGCGGCTTGATTCCTGATCTGGACCAGCCTCATATTACAACAGACTCTAGTGAGGGTTCTGCGAGAGCGTACCGCTTATATCTAGAACATATAATCACATTGTCAGAAAAGAATAATCAAAATATTCCCTGCTCAGGGGGTGGTTCCATATTTTTTAGTGCTTCCCCTATTGCCTGGAATGTGGCAATCTGCCGTTCCTGCTCTTCCTGAGGCAGAGCAGCAAAAGCACTTGCTTCTTCGTCCCACTTCCTCACACAGTCCATATTCCAATTGCACCTCTCGACCTCTCCAAAGATCGGATGATAGAATCGTGGGTGACGGTTTGGCCACGCAGATGCATGGTAATGGTGCTTGACCAACGCCGCGCGCGAATTATGGGTGCCCGAGTCCGAATGGCCTTGCCCAGCGGCGAACGCTTCAACTGTGAGAACCAGAAACCCCCCGACAACTTTGGACTCTGATATATCATGGAACATACTCCATGTGACATCCTTGCCCGTTGCACGGCTCATTTCAGATAGTATTGCGCCTGTAAAGGCAGAAGGCCCGGTTCCTGTGATCACATCATCGAAGTCCAGCTGAAGCTCTGAGATTGGCCTCCCTTGCTTGATGGAGAGCTGGTTGAGCCAGTGGAGGATATTCTCTACTAGTCGCATCATCACGGGCTGTCGGGGCTTGCACATGAATGTCCATTGACAGAAGGATTGAGATTTTTGACCTAGTATAGGATGATCGCTGAAGTGTGGCTCATCGATTTCGACGCCAATGACCATGTCGATCTCGCTCTCATCGTGGCCGCTTGGGATGAATCGCTCAACTGGCCTCAATGCCTCCACGTCTATATCAGCATAGACACCTCCCTCCATGTACAAAACAAGATACCGAAGTAGGTCGGCCTTGATTATTGGAGCCGTTAAAGACCGGTATGTTTCAACGATATCTGGTCGATTCAGCCCAAGGGGTCCGAAGTTTGTTTCGACATAGCCGAGGTCATTCTGGTCGGTCAAAACCTCGTACCTATAGTCCGGATTTTTAGATATCCAGCTGCGCGCTACCCCGATATCACGCTCGTCGAATTCCAATGGATTCACTTTCCAGATCTGCCAGATTTTCCTGGGAAATTGTTCGCCAATATTGCTCGTCAGCTGAGTAGAGTACGATTTATTCTCGCCAGATTCGTGCGACGTTCTGGTGACACAAAAGTAGATGAACAGACACAAAGCCACTAGGCCCCCATGTGTGAATCTGCGTGCCTTCTTCGGAAAGAGACTGGGCGACACGAAATTCTTCTCCAGCATGACTGGGGCCTGTGATGGAATTTAATTCAGTGGCCTCCTGTCTGGGACAAGCATCGAAGTCGAGAAAGGAGAAAGATTGTTGGTACAGGAAGACAGGGCCTTATTTCACTGATAAGTATATTACATACAGTACATGGCATCGTAATTAACATGTGGTATTCATTAAGTCTTGGTCAAGGGTTGAAGCTTAACTGATTGGATCATTCCTAGAGCAGTAAAACACCTCCAGGCATTCGGGCGGCGGAGCCAACAGTAGAGACCTTGTGGGGGCCGTCATTTATGGATTTAGTTCAAAACGCCATTGAGGCTTCCGTAGGTTTTATCCGGATTGAATGGTGCGCACTCACATGCGACCTCAAGCCTTGTTACATTGCAGGGGTGAGATCGTGGCTGCATGGCGTTAGTCACTATCGGGTCATACCCCCGAATCTGCATACAGGCCCTGACCGGTGGGGGAAGGGAAGAGGGCCGCGGGGATCCGGCGTTAATTAATATGGAACCCAATCTAGCAGTAGGTCTTTATGGGCCTCGGCACGACTGGGCACTGGGGCTCACCCGCTAAAAAGGACTAACCGGGCCTTACTGTACGCACTGGATTCACGTGTTACAGAGTTGTACTGAGAGCTGCGTAATTCTTCAGTGGTGAAATTTTGGTTTCTATTGATCTTTTCTTCAAATTTCCAAAGAACTCTCTTAACATTAATCCACTCGCCCGATGCCTATGCTACACCCCTCAATCGAGAACTCTTCACC
This sequence comes from Penicillium soppii, assembly GCF_028829465.1. Classification (NCBI taxonomy): domain Eukaryota; kingdom Fungi; phylum Ascomycota; class Eurotiomycetes; order Eurotiales; family Aspergillaceae; genus Penicillium; species Penicillium soppii. The sequence goes on along the minus strand of NW_026643235.1, from coordinate 3,699,191 downwards.
TCAGTCGTTAAAGTCAAGCCCAGAGCGAGCCCTCGAGGATGGGCAGTGGAAACCACAGTTTGCCCATATGACACGCTCTCGGCATGGGATGTCACTCTCCTCTTGCATGGTTCCCTTCCTACCCATACTCCTTACTGGGCGGACAAATAGCGACAACAACGCGAATGAAAAGCAAAGGTCACTTAGCAGGCCTACCGCATACCTAGATGGATTGCGAGGCTTTGCGGCTCTACTAGTCTACTGGCAACATCATCAAATTTGGGCCCACGATGGCGGAGGGGTGGGAAATGCCTTCGAGCTGGCCTACGGTTACGACAGCAAGTATTATTTCGCATGCCTTCCTGGTATTCGAACATTGTTTTCGGGGGGGGGTTTGCCGTCAGCGTATTTTTCGTGCTCTCTGGGTACGTTCTTTCAATGAGGCCACTGGTTAGCATCCAGGATGGCGATTACGTTGGACTAGGTAAATGCCTTTCCTCAGCCATATTTCGCCGATGGTTTCGTCTATATATTCCTGTCATTTGCACAACATTATGCTACATTACAATTTTGCACTTGTTTAAGATCACCGCTGTCCTAGAGCTTCAAGGAAGCTACCGCGCGGAGCTATGGAATTGGTACGCTGAGTTCAAGAATTTCAGTTTCCCTCTCCGAACGGGCGGCGAGCCCTGGTTCACATACAATTTCCATGCTTGGTCTATACCCGTCGAACATCGAGGCTCTTTGGCTGTCTACACCGCCGTTCTCGCTTTTTCAAGATTTCGCCGCGATGCCCGGCTCCTAGGCGAAGTCGCGTTGGTTGTGTACTTTCTCTACATTGCGGATGGATCACACTATGCTATGTTTATTGCCGGCATGCTTCTAAGAGATCTCGACCTCTTGGCCATGCGAAATGATTTGCCCCGCTTCTTTCTCAGACTGGGTCCCTTTAAGACAGCCATCATGACTTTTCTCTTCTATGCGAGCCTTTATCTTGGAGGGGTCCCCTCACATACGGACAATTTGCAACAATTACGTGAATCACCAGGGTGGTACCTCTTATCCTTCCTAAAACCACAGGCAGTGTTCGATTACAAGTGGTTTTACCTGTTCTGGGCGGCTGTCTTTCTCGTCGCATGCACATCTCACCTTCAGTGGCTCAAGACATTTTTTAATGCTCCATTCAACCAGTACTTGGGCCGTATTTCGTTTGCATTCTATCTGGTTCACGGACCTGTTCTGTGGATTTTGGGTGACAGGATCTATGCTGCAGTGGGTTTCGTACGCGATTCACACTCTGAGAATTGTCCCTGGTGGATTAATCGCCTCCCCTTGCCTAACGTTGGTCCTCTTGGGCTTGAATTCAACTTTCTCGTCGCGAATCTGGTTTTGTTGCCCTTGACTATCTGGCTGGCAGAGGTCACGACTAGACTAGTTGATGAGCCGGCGGTGAAGTTCTCTCAGTGGATGTACCAAAGGGCGCTGATTGACAAAACCTGACAACCCTCCGCATGTGTCCATGATCTGCCTGGTTTGTTTTTGAGTATCTAATGCAAAGCGTTTCTCTGAATGATAAATTGCTGTATAATAAGAGTCTTGCCGCCGGAAACGAAAGTCACTGCTAGCCCGGAGCCCGGAGCTCAGGATACCAGTGGATTATAAAATTCTTGTAATGGCATCGCGAGATTCATCTTAGATTTGGCAGTACTATTTGCAATATTAAAAATTCTCTGCTGGAAGCAGTGTTCCTATAGTTTGCAAAGATACCCGGGTCACTAAGCCATGTTTCGAGACCATAGTGGTCAAAATTGTCAAGAGTAGTGGATGATCGCCCTAATCGCCATAGTGCAAACAAAGTATAACCCCTCAATTCAGCCACTGCCTGTGTCAGTTAAAGCCCCCTTTTTTAGTCAGTGTCAACGACCAATCTCGGCAAGGCTTTCTCTGAAATAAGACTTAGAAACTCTTACTGTTACATCCCGTCTACACTCGTCAAATTGAACATGGCCAAAAAACTAGCCACGCACCTGATACTTATTGCAGGGCTATTGTCCGCGGTGATTCTCGTCGCCAAATTTCAATCCAGCCATGTCGGCTTGCAATCGGGATTTCTATTTACGGACTATTCCTCGGGTGGTCCATATGGACAATTACACGATGATGCCGGACAATCCGACAAAGATATGTTTCGGACACACCATGTAATATACTCGGTATCGAATCCCGACCGAAAGTATTTTAGGATCGACTTTGGAAGAAGATTCGTCTTGAACCCCAGTATAATCCCCCACCCCGAGCTGCTTGACACCTGGATCATCACTGCACAACTTTACAAGCCTCCGTCTGCTCGAACTGCCTCAGTCTGGTTCGCTGAACTCGTCTGCAATGCCGCATTTTCAGACGACAAGAGAGTCTTGAGCTGTCTGGAGCCACCACTGCAATTGCCCATCCCAGCGACCTTTGGTGACTCCAGCAAGTGTCACGGTGACATTGCGTACTTTAGTCTCAACGTTGGGCCTCATGATGCGAGGGTGTTCTACGGGCCCGAGATCCCGTACACCATTTATGGCTCCAATTCGTTCTTTACATGCTTCGGACAATGGATATCTGACTTTCGAATCCTGGTGGATTGGGGGATAGACACCATAAATGAGCACGAGTTCCGGCAGTATCGTGAGCTTCAACGTCCAATGCCATGGAATGCTGTTGAGAAGAATTGGTTTCTCTTCTGGGATGATTCGGGACAAATGTTCCTACACCATGAAATTGCACCGGCACGTGTGTTTTCCAAACTCGAGCTAGATGGCTCTGTTGGACCAAACTTGGCGGTGACGACTTCTGCTTCTGACCAAGAATGTCTCAAGAGATTTTTGCCTGAGACGGGAAAGATTCATCAAGCGACAAACTCGCTAGCTATCACTCTATGTGCACGGTCTGACCGATTTTGCCAACCTGATGCGACCAACACCTTTGTGCTCTTCATCATTCAACAAAAGACTTTACACGGTCTTCACCCCGTATATGAGCCTTATGTGGTGCTGATGCGGCGTTCGATGCCATTTGAGATCTATGCGGTCTCGTCAAAACCAATCTGGATCTTTGGTCGCAGCATTAGAGCAGAGAAGTCAGATGAAGATTCTTCCACAGGATTACTGGAAGATACCTCCGAGATGCTCTACATGACTAGCATCAGTTGGAAAAGCCATGGCCAAAAGGACCATGGGTTCATTGATGATACACTGTTCTTAGCTTTTGGCAGGGAGGATTCAGACGCTGGCGGTATCGACGTCACGGCGAGAGACCTTCTAGCAGAGCTGGGTACATGCGCAGGATTTGATTTAATTCCCTAATACTGTAACATTTATGCGGGCTTGCACGTTTTGTTCTCAATGGGATTAAAGGTAACTGCGACACCACTTCTAAGATGCTTAGTACGCAGGCGCGTTCGGGCAGGGAATAATTTAATTTATGGTACTGTACATACTAAAAATTACAGAACGAAGAAAACAAAGACAAGGAACCCTTTCAAGGTCCGTACTGTTCCAAAAATCTTCTCCAACCCCTCTTTCTCGTCCTGTCTTCCTAGCTTTCTCTTGCGTAAATCATTGGTCGATGGGCTAGGTGGCTATGGTGGCGCTGTCTAGCGCATTTTGTCGCATAATTAATTTCTCGCCGTGGAAAGAGTTGGCATGCTAAAAAATTGTTGTTCATTTTTTCACGTGTTTTGCTACCAAATTCTCCAAGAAATTCGTCGACCGAGGTTTTCCAAGGTCTCAAACCCCCCGTACCTGCGCGTATCCCATAAGTTCTTAGCCTATGTCTCAAAGTCTAATTGATTAGGGCTTACGGGGTATGGGATGGGCCAATTGAGGTTTTTAAATCCTATTGCCAGAACGCCCCTCTGGCCGTTCAATCTTATTCCGACTAGAAATCTGTCGGAAGGAGCTGATTTCGTCGCATTTAGCCAGCTTAGACCTTTCGGAGAAATGAGCTGTCATCAGGAACAGAATCGCAATGAAGTTAAATGCCATGAGTGGTTTCTCCACGCACCACACTAATCTAGTGGCTTCGGACGAAGGATTTATTTCCCCTTTCCTTCCTTTTTTCTCTCCATTTTTTCTAGTTCGCTGTTGCCGACGTTGCATCCAATTTCCCCACACTCGGTTGTAGGAGGCCGGCATAGTGGGATGCTTGTATGATGGTGTATTGATATCTGGGACAGTCCTACCTGTTTGGTATTTTCTACATAGTCACCCAAAACCTGGAGACGAGAGTCTCACCTGAGACTATGAATATTTCTAGTGAAGAAATGCGCCTTGGAATTCAAACTCCCGCCATTCGATGTTCGAAAACTCTATTCTAGAATAGTAAAGGTATTAAAATGAGTGTAGCTTGAGATGGCTTGGTAGAGGCAATGAACATGGAAGGAGGTACCAGCGCGAAATTAAGTTTAGCAGACAGCAGACAAAGTACCATTCTGTTGTTTCTCCACACAACTCTTCAAACAAAAAAGATCATGCTGGCTAACAGGATAGCACTACCGACCATCTGAACAGCCCCGGGTGCAATACTGGAGGCACTGTTGAACTGGGAGGTGCTCTGAGGCGAAGCTGTGTTGATCGTGGACGAAGTTTTGATCGTGGACGAAGTCTTGGAGCTCCATCCGAGACCACTGACTGTGGTAGAATTGGAGCTCCTCGCTGTGGTTGGGATAGCTCCTATGGCAGTCGTTGTGGGAATCGATGTGTCCACCGCGGGGATAGAGACCGGATGGCCAACACCGGAACACAAAGATTCAACGACGCTGGATACGACTATAGGGCCTAGTTAGACCGGGTCATACGAAAGGGAATGTGGCTTCTCATACCTTTTCGGTCCGTGATATCACAGGCTTTATTGATGCATGGCACAATCTCCGCTGCGAGGCCAGGCTTTTGGCAATGGCACGCGAAATCCGTAAGCTCAGAGCAGCCGTCCCCGCCAAGGGTCGAAGTAAAGCAGGTAAGCTGGAAGAGAAAGAAGAAACAAGCACGGGTTAGTTAGGAACGAGACACTGAGCAGAGATTTTGAGCGGATAGAGCATACAGAGCATTGGGGGATATTAGATAGTTGAGCTCTAGTGATGGCACCGGCGGCGAGCACAACAATAGCAGCAGTAAGGCGCATTTTGACTATGGTGTAGAACCGAATAGATGAATAGCCTGGAGCCGGTCTGTCGTGGAGGACACTTAACGCGACCAGAACAACGAAGTCTGAAGGTATGCACGAGACTAGTTTTATATGACTCAGTTCCAATCCAGGCTCTGTCTCAGACTAGCGGGATATACCGGTTATTAGAACATCATTCATGTCACATTACTGGTCAGATAAGAATCATTTTGATTTCTCACCCAAAAGTACAGTCGGCTCGGTCCCCTTACTACTATTTCGACTATTGCAAGCCCTGTTCCTAGTCCGGCAACAATACGAACGAATGAAATTCAATCATCGAACAGGGTCGCAAAGCTTACACAAAGATGGTTTAGTGTGGATCTATAGGACGCAAAGTCATTGAGTTTTTGTTGCCCCGGACTTAATGACGTTACCCGCACATGTCTTTAATTAAACATGGTGGATGGTGGACCGAGGCGGGGGTGCGGGATAGCCAAGGGACCATTCACTACTCTAAGTTTAGTAAGCATCAGATTAGGTTGCGTTGTTCACGGAAGATGTACAGTAGAAAGCTTAGAGGTCAGTAACCCAGCCAATTCTTATTAAAAAAAAATTGAAGAAAAACGAAGAAAAAAGAAAAGCACAGGCTTACCTCATTTTCAATAAAAATGGAAAAAAGACGACTACTGAAGCTCAATTAAATGGAAAGAAGGCTGTTCTGAGGTCCTGTTCGATATAAGGGAAGCCGAGAGGTTATCAACTTCATTGTGAATATGTACCACGTATGCGTAGACCGCAGAATGTGAGAGAAGAGCTGCGTATTTGAAATCCTTTAAGACCATCAACTTCTGTTCATATTCAACGCCTCTGGTAGTACATCTGGAAGAGCTCCGTAAGTTATTTGAATCTATCTGCTTTGGCCTTATCATATCTTGAAGGTTTCTACACATTATATGCAGGAGGGTCAGCATTATCAAGGAAGAATGCTAACAGTCTCATGTTTCCCGCGAGCTAGCCCGGTGCGTGCCGCTAAATCTTCCTCGGGGGCTTTTTAGAGACGGAAGTGCTGCAGTGATGGGCTGGCTTAGCCTAGTAGACTATGAATGTGAAGCCAAGAGGTTTCGAATAAGTATTTATGTAAGAAACCACGTTGCTCGCCACACACCATTCTAGGGTATACGGTATGTGAGTGGATGTCATTTACCCCAACCCTTCACAATGGAGCGATCAGGATACAGCAACTATATCTACCCGTGTACGTACGTGGAAAGCGCTCCACTTCCCGAAAACGAACTTAGAGCCTCGCCAAGGCATACCGTGACCTACTTATCGTTTGTACTGTTAGGCTACCCCTATCGCACGCGATTTGAAAACCGCCGTGACGCTTAGCGAAGTCTAGCACATCCTCAACCGTCCTAGCACGCGACACGCTGTCTGGTTTACCCTTCTCACCTTCTCTTGAGCCTCCCAGCAGACTCGAAATGCTACTAAATGCATTCTCAACATTTCTCCTTGGGTCTTCCCGCAAATCTTTGAGTCTCGGACAATCAGCCAAAACGTGATTGACCGTTTCCTGGGCCCCGCATGCGCAGCGGTCGTCGTCGCGGAATCCTCAGGTCTTGGCATATGTAAACAGCCAGTTGTAGCCCGTGCGTAATTGTGTCAACAGATGCGCACGATTCCTCGGCAGAGAACTGTAAAGTCTTCTCGTGTACTTGGCTGGCAAGTTCTTGTCGATTTTCGCAGGTAGTCAGTTTGACAGTAAAAGACTTGGCTGTAGCTCCCGTGGACTACCGGGTAAAGACATTGAAACCAGCCGTTGAAGAAATGTTGGCAACGCCTAAGATGGTGTAATCTAGGGGGATATCATCCAGAGCCCGCACTAAAATACCATATGAATGGCAACACAAGGGTCATGAAATGCCAGGTTTGTCATTATTGATGGAAACAGACAACGAGGTGATTTATTTTTCGGTTTACGATAGTGGAATCTGTACCACGTGGTCATTGAACCGGCGACATTAACATTGCAGCACTTATGTGATACTCATTTGATTAATGAAAGCACCTAGTATGAAGGTATCCCTTGTGAACGTGACATCAGCATTGTCGGCGTGCGTACTGCTTTCAAAATGATTTGAGAATCACTATTAATGCCCAGGATCATGTGTCACAGGGCGGACGAGAGTGTTGTGTTTGAATAGTTACTTTATTTATCCAGATACCTGCCTGCAAAAGCTCCGATACTAGGTACCTTCAGATGGCTTCGCGCGTGAGGAAACCACCGCACGCAAATACCGGGAAACACCATTATAGACCTATATTTTGTTTCTCTCTTCTGCATCCGAGCTTTGAAGATCAACACAAGTAGGGCTCGTCGGTGCATAACCCAAACTCCTGATCGGCTGTATACTGAGACAAGGAATCAAGCATTAAGTACTTGCGCTTCTTCAGTGATCCCTCATATGACCTCGGTTGCCATTCGATCCAATCTGATCCACTGTGAAAAGGTAAGCCAGGCCGGCACCATCAACTTTCGCCACTTGTTAAACTAGACCTGTAAACCTCTAGACGGTCCTCTGCGGCAACCCTGTTCTCAGTAGCTGTCTCAAGCCACTGAAAACCCTCTCCGCGCATACCAGAATAGCCTTCACCGTAGGTTTTCCATCTGGTTGAAGACGTCATTTTGTAGGACGCGTGTGGTACATGTACCACAGGATGAACTCATTGATCATGGTAATATTGGAACAGAAGATCCCTTCTCCAGCTTATAGCCAACTGGAACAATCCCGCTGTCAAGAAGGAACCTGAGGAGCCAGTAAACAAGGAAACTGAGAAGCTTATTGTGGCTACTCACCCAATCCAAAGCTCAACGTACCTCTGATGAATCGGTTTGTCACTGACAGCACGCAGAACTTGTCTCTTGCTTGCTGAATAGAATGTCCGTAGGTGAATTCCCATATTTCAAGATAGGAATTGGACGCAGGATTTATTTGAGTACTCAAAGCAAAAAGAGTAAAGGAAATTGCCAGTTTGGTATAATTCCGAAATTCAATAGGAATTTGGTACTTCTCCATCCATGGGGATTCAACCGGTTTTTATAGCTCATATTTGGAACTTGGAATTGGCTTACAGTAACCAGTGGTTTTGAGGCAATAAGGTGACGCATATCCTTGTTCACCAGGCCCAAGGCGCACATAATAAAACATGATTGCGATGGATAAGTAAGCAAGATGAGCTGATGGAGAGAACTCGAGCGAACGCCCGACCGAGTGTGCAACTCATGCAGTAAATCGAGCAACAGAATCGAGATATACGCTCGGGGAGTCAATATTAGCATAAAGATGCCAGAAATAAGGACTTCTTTCGTCTATTCTGTTCTACTCATCGGCCTACTTCATCTGAATACGACTTGAACAGTAACGTAATTCAAGTACAACCGTATATCAACTTACTTAATCCAAAGATTAACAGCTTCATAGTACATCCTCTTCGTCTTAGGCACCCTTTTATCTTTCTCTCGGATAGCATCTTCATCTACATGGGCGCTAAAAACATAGCCGTTCTTTTGCAGTTGAATGTGGCGCTTTTCTTTAGCGATCTTATCTTGTTGAGCAAAGAAATATTTTCTACCTATGGCCAGTTTAATTTCCTAGGCAATGCAAGAAAAAGACTGAGAATCTGAAAGGATGAGGTAGAAAATAGAGAAAGCTATTTTAGAGGAATGAAGTAAGAAAATAGCTCCAATTTATGATTCAGTAATTTGATATGACCTAAGACTCTTCTCCGGCACCTCGCCGTGATAGATAGACTCTGTGCCTTCCAGTTTTGCGTCATGATGGCTGAGTGTGCTATTTTTGAGAGCGGAATGGGACTGGAAGATCATGCACCCCTAGAAATAGGAGGAGCATGGTGAAAATTGAGGGCCATAAAAAAGTAGTCGCAGAGTAAATAGTATTGTGGGGCAATGTGCTTCTTTGGGTATGGTCTGAGTGTAGACTAGTTGCTCAATAGACGACTCTGAGCGGTCTTTGAGTAACCAGTGAGTCTGAGCCCGGACTGGAATCTACTCAGTGAGCTTGACTCTGAGCGCCCTCATAAAAGCGGCGGCAGCTAAGATAGGAAAGCCCCACCCGGTAGAGGAAATCAAGTACGTATAGCTACCTAGGTACAGCTTACTTTTCGTGAAGGACGTAGAAGATATATTTGACGAGGAACTCAGCGGAACAAAGGTAGATTATTGTCTAAAAAGCTAGGGAACAGGAGGAATGAGTCAATCAAACCTATCTTCCACAATATGGGGTCACCATCTATGGATCCATGGATGGTGTGTGCCTGTCAGCTTCGCATTCGAAAAGCCCGGAGCGATTTTCCAATTAAAACTACATATATGGATGTACATAGCCACCGGGCACATCGGAGTTCCGCGCCTTCCCTTTTCAAACGGTCCTTCCAAGGTTAACAATTTACTAAATGGTTAAGAGTGACTTGTCTTTATTATAGATTTTTATAGTAGATAAGATCATCGTATATAGAACTAGAGAACGGTGCTGCCCTCGTACCTGAAAAACCTGAAAACCCTGAAAAACCTTGCATAGTTGCTAGAGCTCGTAGTTATTTTTCTCCATAGGGCTTTTTTGCAAAGACATGCGAAATCTAAATACACTAAAATGTTGATTACTATATTTCATAAAATTATGAATTATGCCTTCTTCTCATCCACACGTTGAGCATCCATTCCGCCCACATGCTGCGTTACAGTATTCTGACCACTCAAAAAGCTCACTGCGCCAGGGCCCGAGAACTGCTTACGACCCGTTGTGATCCAAGTGACCAAACTGATCAGAGCAACTACACCAATAGCAGCGCTGGTATAGTTCATTGATTGGTGAGTAACCGGATATTCACTAGGGAAGTTGAAGGTGATAGCAGCGAAGAGAAGGAAGACCAGACCGATGACATTGAGAGCGATCGATACTGGTACTGAGAATGAGTATGGTCCGTCGAGCTTAGTTACGTGGCCGGTATAGTAGCCAGCCAGGCGGCTGAACAGTGCCATTGCGTACGAAAGGTCTGAGTAGTTATTAGTAGGGGCATCCTTGATTGCAGTGTATTAAACTTACAAAAGCCTTCAGTTGAGATGGCAATGACGGTCTGGAAGCCAGTGGTGGTACCGAATTCGATGGCATCGAGCGCAAGTTGGACCACTAAGGTGAGAAGCACGGCGTTGACAGGAACGTGGGTCTTGCTTTCAACCTTGCTGAAGAACTTTGAAAAGGGCAAGCCGTTGTCTCTAGCAAAGGCGTAGACGGATCGCGAGCCCTCGGCAAGAATGTTGTTCCCCGCGACAATCACAATTACCGAGATCAAAGTCGATAAGATGCAAGTCGCTACCACACTTCCAGTAGAATCATAAATGATCTGAATCACAGGGACGCCGGTGCTTGTGTTAGCAGTCGTTTCGATGTCACCAATGCAGAAGCAAAGGGTGACAAGGAAAGCAAATCCGGTCACAGCACCAAGAACAACAGCGAGAATGATAGCCTTGGGTGCTTCTTTAGAAGCAGACTTCATTTCTTCGGTCATGTGTGACGGGGCATCGTAACAGCACATGCCAAAGCAAGCTTGGAGAACACCGATAATAGCAGCCATTCCAGTGCCAAAGCCGGTGCCATTCTGGAAATCCTGGAACACGAAAGAAGCGGGCTGCTTGTGATCATTCATAGCGAGAATTGTGGCAGTAACGATAACGAACGAGGCGACATTCCAGATGAGAATTGCTTTCGAGATTTTATGCAAAAAGTGGGAGCCCCAGAGGTTGACAGCAGCAGAGAGGAATGCGACAAGGTAGGCGACCAGCACTGTTTGCCATCTTTGAATTCCGAATTCGGGGAAAACGAGGTTTGCCATTCCCAAGACAAAGTTGGAAGCGATTGAGTTGTTCGTGGCACCCATAGCCAAGAGACCTAGTTCGGGTTAGTATAGGTTTGTGGCGCACTTGGAAAAGGCTTACCAATTAGCATGAACCATCCTGTCACGTATGAAAGACCTCGAGCGATTTTTGGTGGAGCGAGTGCCGCGACCCAGGAATATTGACCACCTGCCACCGGATACATAGAGCACATTTCTGCCATGGGAATTGCGACAGCTAGAGTCAACAGACTAACACCGATGAAACTAAACACCATAACTGGAGGACCGCCGGAAGATACTCCGACAATGAAGACTCCACTTAGTGCAGTCCATCTAGAAAGCGGTTAGTGAGAAGTTCTGGATGTTGAAAAAAGAACTCACGATGTCACAACACTGAAACTGAAACCTATCATTCCCATCAACCCGAAAGATCGTTTCAGCTCTGCGTCGGTCAGCATTAATGCAAGGATATATTCAGTTTTGATGGAATGAACCTACCCTGCTCATATCCCAGATTTTCTAAACGGACATCTTCACTCGGTGTGCCCTGAAAAACTTTCAGATTCTCTTCTTCAGCTGACATGGTTGCGAGTAGCAAAAGCAATTAACTAGCCGAGATGTTGCCTGGCACGGGGGTGACACGGCTTATAAGCGACAACCGATAGATATAAAGAGCACTCCGATCACACCCCATACTTTTTGTCATCACCCCAGAGTCACCATATTGACAGCATGATAAGATAGATGTTCTATCTTGATTTCCTAATTGAGAAGGTCTGCGCGATGACTGTGGAGCCCGGCTGCCAACCGGGTCGGAGAACCACACTTAACTCGGCTTCTTTGCGGGGAGAAGCGTCTAGGGTTCGATAAGCCTTGGAGGCAATTGGGCAATTGGAAGAGAAATAATTTTCCATGTGGCTTTTGTTATTCTATTTATTCTAAACCTCATCTGTAAATTTATAACCATCCTGTTCTTCACGTCTGTCGTCGGCCCGGTCAACCTTGCAGGGCCGGTGCTTGGGCCCTTGCCGCTATGTTCTCAAAAAAGTTTGCCTTGGGTGTATCTCAAATGCAACGTTTTCAAGGTTGTTTTCATATGGATTATGGATTTTAACGAAAGTCCATTCCATGTTGCACGCTGAATGTGTCTGATAGTGATCTATTGATCTATTACTAACTCTTACACCCTTATCTTTCGCTTTCTCATCTAGGCGTAGTATGTTGTCTCCATTCTCAGCAGCCCCGTTTAGACCCATTCTTTGGAATATGTCAGTACCTAGCGCGAGATCCTTCTTTGTGGTAAAAATCCACCGAAAATTATAGAGATCAGGCGCACGCTACGTCCAATTGGATTTATAGGTGCAGAGCCCTATTTTGAAATATTTATCAGCGCTAAGTGCGTCGGTACATATAATTCCGGATTCAAAGTATCTTTGGCAAATCACGCGAAGCCCTCTCAGTGCTCTATCATATTTCACGAAAGCTGACTTCGCGACTATCTATGCTGACGGCTCAGCAGCTCAGGTCTTATACCCTCCTGGTAGTAACGCAAGAAACAGGACCAATTATGCGTGGGCGTATAGTCAAAAGTGCGAGTGCCTTACAACTGCTGTGCTCGTCATCCTCGCATTGCCTGTGGTGGCTGCGTGGGAGAACTGAAATATTTACAAGAAGCAAGTGAAGGGTACCGTCATCCAAACACCTAGAGTGATAGAGGCAGATTAGCGTGGGAGATTGAGTAGCAGTCTATATACAAAATCTCAATTTGATACCTGGATTATGCTCTATCTTCTTACTAACAACATCATTAAAGGTGGAATATGTGGTTGAAGTTACAAAAGATCTGATACAAGACCATTATAATCCGAATAGGCATCAGGGCTTAGGGCTCTCGGATGGGCCAGCTTCCGGGAAGGCACGTGACGAGCATAGAATACCCCGGAACACGGATGTGTATTGGCTGTCAGTTTATAGGTCAATAGATCCATGCAGTGCGAGCTTGACTACATCTCTGCTTGCTTGTTTGGTCTTCAAGTTCATACTTTGATTTTAACCCTTTGATTTGCCAGGAAATGCGATAATTACTACGCTATATTCACCTAACATAGTAGGCATACACAGGGAGCCGCGTAATTGCAGGTATCTAATTTACCTACCGGCAAGGCCAAGTCCCTTTGGTGGTCCGATTTCTTCGAGGCTGGCCGTTCCCCAGAAAAACGCGGCACCCGAACCGACTTGACCAAGCCCAAAGTAGATGCCAACGTGGCCAACAAGGACGGAAAGCGGGTAGAGACATCCGTCGCCAAAAAAAAGAAGAAAATATTTAAATACTAATCGAATTGAATTTTGCCATTTTCACAACACTCCTTTCACAATAGCCATCACAACGATCCACAAAAATGTCCGAGCAAATCCTCACAGGAAAGACATGCCTCGTCACCGGCGGCGGCGGCGGTCTAGGCAAAGCAATCGCGACCCAGTTCCTGGAAGCCGGTGCGAACGTTGTCATCTGTGATGTTAACGACGAGCGCCTGCAGGCGACCTCGGCCGAATTGTCGTCTAAGGGTCCCCTGAAAGCTATCAAGACCGATGTCACCAAGACCAACGAGGTCGAGAGCCTGTTTGAGACTTTAATTGGCGAATTCGGCAAGATCGATGTCCTCGTCAACAACGCCGGCATCATGGATCACTTCGACCCGATCGGCGATGTGGACATGGAGCTTTGGGATCGTGTGATCGCTATCAACCTCACTGCGCCTGCGCTGTTGAGTAAATTAGCTGTGCGCAATATGCTGGCGCAAGCGAAGCCCGATGGCCGAATTATTAACATCGTTTCTGTTGCTGGCAAGGCTGGGTGGGCTAGTGGTATGTTTCTTGCCTTTTTCTGAGGGCCATGAAGTTCATGTTAATTGACTCTCGCCCTTTCAGGTGCTGCATACACATCTAGCAAACATGGTCTGGTCGGCTTGACTAAGAACACTGCTGCCTACTATGGTAATATGGGAATCAAGTGCAATGCATTGATGATGGGTGGTATGGAGACCAATATCACTGATGCTTTACGATCTGGCGTGAATGTCCACGGTATGAAGAAGGTGATGACTGTTCTGGAGGCTATCCAGGCACCGCACGTTGATGTGAATGAGGTTGCTGGTTTCTGTGTGAACTTGACTTATGGAAGGGGCGCTAGCCAGATCAACGGCGCAACCATCGCTATTGATAACGGTTGGACTTCGGTCGTCGGATAAGCCTGGTTATGATTAAACCCAACTCTACTGTGGCATCACTTCTTTTTTTCATTCAGCGAGTCATTTGTTCAAGAGATAACTCTATTTCTCCAAAAAAACCCGATTCAATCCTTCTATCCAAACACTCAAGTAACCAATGGATTCGGCTGAGGCGGCGCTTGATCCCATTTCTCCACGCCTTCGGGAATATCAATGATCGCCTCTTGACACCAAATATGAACCGCCGACCGCAGCAGTTCTTTAGTCAGACCTTCCAAGCAACCGCCTTTCACATTAGTGATTGCCGAAAAATGCGGCTGCTCACCAGGTGTCGGTACAGCATCTCTGAACCGATGAAAAAGTCTAGCGCCACAATTCTTGCAAAAAATGCACTCCAATTCACGGCCTTTGATGGTGACACGGGTGTAGCTGCTTGCTAGATTGGAGAGTTCCTCGGGGAGTTCGAAGTACGGAAACGTTGCAGAGATGCCGAAGGCGGACGAGCTTTGGTGTTGGCATTCTGTGCAGTGGCAGATCCAAACTTTCAGTGGTTTTTCTGTCGGTGTTGTGAATTGAATTTTGCCACATTGGCAGCGTGCTTTCATTCCCATTTTGTTTGGGTGCTTGGGAGGATGTTGATTCTAGGTTGGTGAGGGGTAGGTTGATAATGATGTAATATCACAACGCAGAGCCGCAACGGAATAGTTAGGGTATACTAAATTCCTGACATTCCCTGCGGCGCCAAGCACAGTGGCTCATTTTCCCGCTCGATTGGTTCTCGAGGATTTTGGGTACTAACTGGGCGCTTGGATCTAATTTACTTAAGTAGAAGCTTAGGGCCTTTCTATGATCTCTTTCTTTGCCTCCTTAACACTGGCTATCTGGTAAGTAGGCTTTTGATGTTCGAGTAAGATATCCTAATTTGGTCGCCCTTGTCCTGTCAAGGTCCTTTTCTATACCGCCTGACGTCGAGGGCCAAGGAACATGGCACACCGGGCTAGCCTGCCCAGAAGAGGAACTGCCAAGCCCCCGTGGTTGGCGAGCTCTATAGGCAAGGAATGTTGAGATAGCAACGTCCTTTATACACCCTGAATCCGGTCCAATTGTGCTGAAGGATATTTCCAATAAGAAAGGGGCTCTTCCAAGTCCTTACCATCAGAGTTTAGCTTGAGTTGGCCGCTATATGTTTCTAATGTTTCCTAGGTGTCTGCGAGAGAGCGACACAGTACATTGTTCTTTGCCTACAACACCGAAATGGCTCCTATGCCATCCAGATACCATGGCTTAGATCACGGCCACACCGACTTATCGGTCGACGCCTAGAGAACCGAGGTGGAACCTTCCGTTATACATCTGGGAGAGAGAGATATGAGCAGCCCGTTATCAAGAATGAAGCTTTTGAAAGCGATGCAGCGCCTGTTGGCGCAAACCACAGGACTGATCAATCTAGTCCAAGAAATGACCATGGGAAGATTTTACGTGACTTATTTCATTTCATTCAGTATTGCATTTAGCATAAATATCATTTTGAACAATGTTGCGTATATGTACCTAAGCTTGCGTTTATCCAAATGTTCAAAGTTGATTCATCGCTCTCTTTGGCTATGAGATTCACGAATATTGGTTCCAATCTCACCTTTTAGTCACTTGGACCAGTCATCGTCCTGCTCTCCAGGTGCACTGCTGGTATTTACAGACCCACCCCCTCGTTGCTTTTCACCGTGTGTACAATTTGCCTCGGCATCTTGATTTCCTGCTATGGGGAAGTCTGCCTGCGTGGGTTAGGTGTTTTGATACAGTGTGGGGCACTTTTATTCGAAGCCATTCGCCTGCTTATGATGGAGCAACAGTTGTCCAACCAGAAACTTCGGTTTACACCTTTGCTTTTTCTGAACTATCTATCGCCAATATGCGCCGCCTTCTGCTGGGCTATTGCACTTATAACAGAACCAAATGTCTTGACAAATGTACATATTCGAGAAGCCAATGGCTGAATGCTACTCAGTAACGGGATAGTTGCGTCTTCATTGAACATCGCTTTAATCTTTTTTTATTAGTAAGAGCTCCTCCTTGAGCCTTGCTCTGTGTTGTGGTCCGAAGGCAATGATGACCATTACCGCGTCTGTTTGGCATTGGCAAGAGGCAATTACTTCACTACAGACTGGAGGATTTCTTCTTGCACTACTAGGGTTATTTTTCTACGACACTGTTCAAATAATAAAAGTGTTAGATTTAACCTGAGTAACGCAGCAGGGTCGGGGATGATGGGATTGACTGCTACAGCATGGAGTCAAAGCCATAAATCATAGTAAAACGAATCAAATAATCTATTTCCCCAAAGTACGGAGTACTCAACGGAGAATAACCAGCGTAGTCACATACCAGACCCGCCGGTCCCCTCAACAGCATTCCCTCCCTCCAACCAAGCACCAGGCAATTTTTCTAAGGTCACCCCTTGTTGAAATACCACGACATACCCATTAGCTCAACAGACACGCAGGACCCTGGGACACAGCTACGTCAAATTGCCAGCATGAGTGCAAGAACAACTCCATGTTCGACCGAAACAGCAAAAGGGTACCAAGATGTGGACACAGCCTCAGAGTCCCAGCAAGGGACTAGCACTCCTTTCTCGAGCTTTAAATCCGTCTCTAAATATCTAATTACGATCATGGCCTCAATGGCCAGCCTGATCTCGCCCATGTCGTCTAATATATATCTCACAGCCCTAACACCCATCGCTGAGGATCTACATGTTAGCGATTCGATGGTAAATTATACGATTACGACTTATATGGTTTGTTGGCTTTCGCATCCCTTTACTTCACCTACATTTACATGGCTCTTGCTAATATAGACTAGATTTTTCAGGCGATTTCGCCTGTTCTCATTGCCACCTGCTCTGATGTTGTGGGTCGGAGACCGGCTTTTTTGCTCTGCTTTACTCTCTACATCGCGGCCAATATTGGGTTAGCTCTGCAAACTGAGTATGCTAGTCTACTTGGTTTGCGATGTCTTCAGAGTGCAGGATCTTCACCGACCATTGCCCTTGCAAGTGCGGTGGCTGCTGATATCGCCGCTTCAAAGCAAAGAGGGTCCTTTCTGGGGGTTGTTTTGGCATTGCAAATTATTGGTCCTACCATGTAAGTTTTGAATGTTCTATCAAGTATCTTGTTACTCACGAATGTTCAGTGCTCCCGTTGCGGGGGGTCTATTGAGCAATCACCTGGGCTGGCACAGTATTTTCTGGTTCCTCTGCGCGGCGGCCGTTATACTCCTTATCCCAATGTTTTTCTTTTTTCCCGAGACATCACGCAATGTTGTAAATGACGGCTCAACACCTCCACCGTGGTGGAACAGGAGTGTAAAGCAGATGGTGTGCCGAAACCGGCACTGGAAAACACCAGAACAACATCCAACAACCCCCACCTCTCCCAAAGGACCCCGACTCACCAACCCCCTGCCCACTTTGTGGGTGATCCTCACCGACACACAGTCCCTCATAATCCTCCTAATCATAGGCCAAAGCTACTGCGGAATCTACGCCCTCATGACAAGTATCCCAAGCCTAATGCACAGCACATACGGCTACAACAGCGAGCAAACAGGCTACCTTTTTCTCGCCTGGAGCGCCGGAACCATCCTCTCAGCCTTCTCAACAGGCGCCTACCTGGACTGGCAGTACCGCCGCGAAGCGCGAAGACTAAACGTCGACCCAAACACAGACCTCCAAGAAATCCCACATTTCCCTATCGAAAAAGTCCGCCTAAACCTCTGCATCCCCATCCTACTCGTAACAGGAACAACAATAGTACGCCGCTTTCAAAATCCCAATCCCGCCCTTAACCTAGATCTAAATCTAACGTACCAAGATAATCTACGGCTGGCTCCTCGAATACGCATACCCAGTCGCCTTCGTCTACGCCTTTGAACTCATCTTCGGCTTCTGGGCTTCATCAATCTGCCAAATGGGCACAACACTCATAATGGACATCCACCCCGCCTCCCCCGCCGCAGCAGGCGCAACAGTCAACCTCGTCCGTTGCCTGCTCGGCGCTGCAGTAACAGCTGCCACCCTCCCGCTCATGCACACCATCGGCAAAGGCTGGTTTCACAACCTCGTCGGTGTATTCTGCGTGTACGCTGGCGTGCCGATGGTGCTGTGGGTTATGCGCAACGGCGCGCGGATGAGGGAGAGCCGCGCGAAGACGAAGACGGCTTCATGTTGACATTTTGCGCTTGCAGATTTCGTACTGTCAAATGTGCCCGCATACATATCATATTACATGTAGCTGCAACGTGGTAGTTGGTTAGTTTAGTCAATGTCAATCTTACTTGACGGCCGGAGACCCGATTCCCGCCCGGGTATCACCTCGCCCCTCCATTCGAAACATGCACCGTCCCGCAGGAGCTTGGGCACTGCGGATCCGATGTGATGGCTGTTGTTTGTGTTCGCGGCGGAGTTCCGTGTAGGAGGTGGACGTGGACGTGCGTGTGTACAATATGCAATACGTATACGGGGCTGATAGCGGGTAGGCGGGAGGGAGGTGGGGCTCGAGATGTCAAGCTCTTAACTTCTTCGGGTGAGGTGCAGGGCGGGGCGATGCGTGATATCGCATGTTGGCGGTGAATCTGGTCTGGATGCGAAGATGAAGAGGTAGGTTTATTCAGCACAGTTGCGGAGGAGATTGGGTAATTGACATGTATCTGCGTATGCAGGATTCGAGATTCGCTGGTGCTAGAGGTTTGGGCTAGATTTTCAGGGCATATACTCCGAAGGCTCGTACGAGATGATAATTTCTGGGGGAAAGTCGATTTTCGATTTCGTTACACGAATTTATATCTGGCCTGTACACTCCCTAGAATTTGCGCTATGTGTAGCACGGCGGAAAGCTCCGAGGTGCAGCGCTGGATGCAGGGGCACAGGGTGAACCCGAAACTTACTGCAGCCTGTTGGGTCCAGTACCATAGGCAGTGATATGGCATTGGTAGTAATGTGAACGTCTTGGCACTTGCAACCCCTCGCTTAATCAAATGGGTTTAGTGGATGGATGGCTAATGAAGAAGATCGGCTCTAGGCATGCGGAAGAGTCCGAAATAATGAAACTAGAGCTAGCCCATTCTGCAGCTAGTCCAATGAATGATAAGCACTGGATGGGTGGCTCTAAATTGCTTTTTTGGTGTGTGCAAAACGGTTAGCTGTCCGTGACTACGGCGTCCACCTAGGTCATTATATGGTTCAGATGTCACTCTGCACGGGGGATGGCGTTTTAAACCTCCAGACAGACAGAATGTCTCTTTGCAGACCATCGAATCTTAAGAATTCTAAAGATATCCAATTCTGCAGCTTTGCCACCACAAGCAGCGTGCTAGCTCGTGGGAAGGGATGGGAGCTTGGACGGTAATCCGAGACATGTATGTATGCAGCCCACCAGGAGGGTGTATAGAACAGAACCCAGATTCAGGACAGTCCAACCAATCAGAGAGAATGGCTGGTTCCCTCCACGCGTGGTGATAGGTGTCGGGTGATGGAAGTGGATGGGTGAAGGGTGAAGGTGGCCAGATTGGGTTTGACTCTCGAACACAAATGACAGAGCGTCACTGCTGTGATTAAAGACGCGTGCGAATCAGAAATGACCTCTCGCTCAACCCATGACACATCCCCGGTCGATCAACCGCGATTGCAACTGGGATCTTCGCCGTTTCTGGTAAGGTGATGGTACTAGGCAACACTGGCAACACTAGATGTTGTTCTCAAATGGTCTTGCTCAATTTAGTGTGATATGAGTAACTAGTCAGTATGTCTGTTTCTTTTGGTTTTTTATTTTTGGTTTTGTTTAAGGGCTGTGCCTTGGAAATGTGTGGTCACCAGGCGGTTGCGCGTGGAGATAACCTTATGGAGTGGAAGATGGTTTCACAGGTGCCTTGTACCTGGAAATATCGGAGCTTTTAAATGAAGTTGATCTCCCTCGATTTCAATCCTAAACCGTTGATTTTTTCTTCTTCGGATATTGAAGGGGAAATCCTCAGATTTTCGGATGAGAAAAGCCTTCATCTAGAAAGCGCAGACCCACTACAGCGGCACATCCGTCATTGCTGTAATTTGCACAAGGTACGTGGACGTTGATGCAATCCCTTTTTTGGGTTGTTTTTTTCTATGTGTGAGGAGACATTCTGTGAGATATTGGAAACCCTTGATATAATATTTCTCAACTCTGAATATGCGACTAGTTCTTTTTTCTGTCCTTCCTTTTTTCCCTTCTACCCTTTTCAAAGTGATTCCGCAATACCTGGTGGAGTCCCCCCGCAAGTTGCTTAATGCACACTAACGGGTGAAAAAAAACCACAGATGAGAAAACAGACCGATTCCCCTTTTTCATTTTCATTTTCTTCTTCGTCTTCTTCATCTTCCTCTTCACTCTATCCCTCATCACGCAGCAGTTCTTTTTCTCCAAGTAAGTAGCTAAATTCCTCGTTATCTGTGGTTTGTGTACAATTTTCCAAAATTATGAAGATTTTATGTGTCGGATGCCTTTCCCCCTCTTTCATCATTGGCCTAGTTCCCTCATTGGCCCTTGAACTATACAATTTGGCTAGTGACATACAGTGACATAATTAATGTCGGCTATCGCGATTGTCCTTTCATTCTCGAAACACGTGTGACATTCTGATTCCTATGCTGATCAAATTGTAGGCCCATCACCGGCTCGTGCAACATTCCAACCAAGAGACCATTTGGAGAGTCTGATCACCAAGCACGGCTACCCCACACCTGTCTCGCTATCGTCCCTGCGAGATCTGACAGCCACCTCGTCTACTTATACTCCTCCATCGCCTCGTCGGCGTCACTCGGATATACCGATCGACGCCTTTGACTCGCTTACATTATCATCATCCACTCGACCCATTCCAATTCCCAAAAGGCCCATTTACGAAGAAGACCTGCCAGTCACACCGCTGACCGGTCGGTTTGATCACCACACCTACTTCGACGATTGGGAACGCGCGTCTCAATCCGCCCAATCCCGCCTCCATCCAAGGCCATCCCACCGCCGGTACCAACCCCGATATCAATCCCGGTACTCAACAATGCGCTCCGATACATCACCCTACTGCTCCCCAGTCTCATCACCCATCATGTCTCCCCGCCGCTCCAACTCCCCACAGCCCTCCCGCCGCAGCACCCAACCCCAAGCAAAGTCCAAGCCCACCCAAAGCTTCCACCTAGGCAGCCTGCCCAGATTCCACCCCGCCGTCTACGGCTCAAACAACACCTCCCACTCAGCCGCTCAGCCCCCCTCCCCCCGTCAATCACGACAGCCCACCTACCGCGCCGCGGCCGGCTCACGCGACATGATGTGGCAATACCGCGAGCTGGTCGAGGGAACCCACGCCAGCCCCTCGGCGCCCCGGCTAGACCCTCTCGTCAGCCCTGGCGGCCCGGTCACGCCCCTCGCACTCGAGGCAGGTGATTACCTCGCGCATGGCTCGGTCAGCAATGCGTCCGAGCGCACGCCGCGGGATGTCTCCAAGCAGCACGCCGGCCCGTCGCCGGAATTGGTTGAGAAACTTATTGCGTATGAGGAAAAGGCCAGGCAAATAGCGCGCAAGTCTACCAAGGGCCGGTGATGCTTCTGTATTGCATTGTTTCTTTGCTGTTGCTCTATAGAGAAGTCGAATTATTTTGCACTTCTTTGTCATTGTCATTGTTTGCTTTTTGGTGTTTTGGGCATACAACAAGCTCGCCCTACGGAAGACTGCTGATGCATGGGCCGTTTATTCTTGTTTTCATCTTGCATCCACCTCCCCCCTTGATCAAACGTTCCTCGGCTTCGTCGACTATTGCGTTTGATCTTGCATCACGACATCATGTACCTACATTATATTATATACCCCACTCAATCCAGGTGTTCCTGCCACTTGGCATATTCGATGAAATCAAACTCAATGTACAGCTTGATCGATGCATATTCGTCTATACCATTGTAGACTGTGTGCAGCAATTTGTGACACCAGTTTTCTCAGGCTTTGATCTTTTTGTTAACTAAACATGCAATCTCAGCAAGATCCTGCACGGACACCAACCACGAAAGCATATCTGAATCCACCTCATCTGGCAAACCCCGCGTCGATCCTTACAAGGATCGGATCGAAAACAAATGACATGCAGAAAAGAAGCCTCCCTGGATCCATTACCCCAGTCCCAAAAAAGACCTAGTGGAAAGCCGTCTTCCCGCCTAAGGCACCAACTCCGGAGGAACACCAGCCCTCCCCGAGAAATCAGCGGGGCCAGGCCGATCATTAAAAACGAACTTCCCTCTCCAAACAATACCTCTTCAACCTCAATTCTTCAATTTTAACCTCCTAACTCCTCTCCAAACCCCCAATATCAAATCCCCCACGCAAACACACCACAAAGCACCTCCAAACCCTCCGCCATCCTTATCGTATCGGCTCCCGTCGCCACATCTGCGCACGACCCTTCCGCGCGTGACAGCCACCGCAAGGATAAGGGATTACGAACGCGGTCGCGTTAAGACGAGTATGTCATCGGCGCAGGCGCCCGTGTCGGTTAATATGACGAAGCAGGCGCAGCCGGAGATTGCGGAGAGCGCGCTTGCGCAGTCTGGGTCGTCCAAGTCGAACTATAAGGGTTTTGTGGCGGGTGTGTTTTCGGGTATTGCGAAGCTGAGTGGTGAGTTTAGTTTGCGGGTTGCTTTTTGCTTTTACTTTTGCTCTTGACATCTTGATTGTCGCTTGTTATTACCGTTTTGTGCTTGGGCCGTGCTAATACCCATCCAGTTGGACATCCGTATGTGGCATGCTCTGTTATGTTCCTTTCGCAGCCAGGCTAACGGCGCAGATTCGATACTATCAAAGTCCGCCTACAGACGAGTAAGGATGTGCAGTTCCGCGGGCCTATCGATTGTACGCTGCAGACATTACGGAATGAGGGATTACGCGGGTTCTATAAGGGTGCGACGCCACCGCTGGTCGGATGGATGGTGATGGATTCTGTGTGAGTGGGCCGGTCTGGTTCCTAGATATTGTGCATGCTTGGACTGAGCTGACTGGCGCTACGCAGCATGTTGGGATCTTTGACGCTGTACCGCCGACTTCTGCTCGAGAATGTTTTCTCGAAACCTAATATCCGTCCTTACATCCCCTTCTCGCGATACCAGCCTGATATCACGACTCTCCCGAGCGTTGGACACGGTATTGCGGGTATTATGGCCGGCACGACGGTTAGCTTTATTGCTGCTCCGGTTGAACATATCAAGGCTCGCCTGCAGGTCCAGTATGCGGCTGATAAAACGAAGCGCATGTACAGCGGGCCGATTGACTGCTTGCGCAAGATGGTAAGCAAGGGCGACATCCTGTAGACTGGCGTAACGGTTGCTAACTGGGACAGCTCCGCACCCACGGCATCAGCGGCGTATACCGCGGCCTCTGGGCTACGGTTTTCTTCCGGTCCTTTTTCTTCTTCTGGTGGAGCTCCTACGACGTTCTGACTCGCGTTTTTAAAGAGAAGACAACGATGTCAGCCCCAGCTATTAATTTCTGGGCTGGAGGTATCTCCGCTCAATGCTTCTGGCTTACTTCCTACCCATCAGACGTTGTTAAGCAGCGTCTTATGACGGACCCCATGGGCGGGGCTTTGAATGATGGCCAGAGACAGTTCCGCGGGTGGAAAGACGCTGCGGTCGCTGTTTGGCGCGAGCGTGGGTGGAGAGGGTACTGGCGGGGCTTTGTGCCCTGCTTCTTGAGAGCGTTCCCGGCGAATGCTATGGCTTTGGTTGTGTTCGAGGGTGTAATGCGCACTCTGCCTTAGCTTAATGTATATAAATGACTACATACACTGGATACTTCCAAGTTCTGCTGCAGCTATTCTGTGGCTCTAAAATTCAGTGAACGAATATACCAATTGTATTGTGAAAAGTCGGGTTCACACCAGTCCAGAGTCCAGGAATGTTCGCGGGTGGCTGCATTCGGCGATGCACACTCGGCCCACTTTAGGTATCCCGATAACACGGAGGAGCTTGTCACCTCCGATTGAACACTGATTGTAATTGGATGGTGCGATTGGGATGTCGAATCTCGACTTGAGAGGATCCACGATAGTGAAGTGACATGAATTTCTCTTTCCGGACAATGCAAAGATTAAAACCACTCAACTTCTTAACTCCCATCAACCACACTCACCATCCCTACCTCGACCTCTAGTGTGTTATAGGGGAGGAATATCGCGGCAAGGACCAATTCCTGTTCCTGTTCCGAATTCTTGGATGTACCTAGCTGCCTGAGGCATTCCCGCAATCCAACTGGGCATCAACCCTGTCTTACAATATAGCAACACGTCTCATCAACCAAACACCAACCGGCCATGGCCGTTGCACGCTCAATGCGCCGCACAAGCCCAATCAGCCTCTTGCTAGCGGCCCTACTAGCATTCGGCTTCATATGCTTCCTGCTATCACCGTCCACACCGTCCACACCCACCGCCATATCCTCCCAACAGCGCCAGGACAATGCCGCCGAACACCCTCTCTCCCCGCCCACAAAACCCTTCTTCAAATCCCAAGCCGTCCGCGCTGATGGCCACAAAGCTGCGCCCCCGGTCGTCCACTACAACCTCAACAGCCTATCTAGCACCGCCGACTCAATCGCAAACCGCGAGCGCGTCCTCATTCTTACCCCGCTAGCTCGCTTCTACACAGGCTACTGGGAGAACCTGGAGAAACTATCCTATCCCCACGAACTGATCTCTTTGGGCTTCATAGCGCCAAAAACAAGCGAGGGCAACGCCGCCGTCGCCGCACTCGAAAAAGCCATCTCGAAAACGCAGTCCGGCCCAATCGACAACCGCTTCGCAAGCATCAGCATCCTCAGGCAAGACTTCCTGCCGCCGCTCGCCTCCCAAGACGAAAAAGTGCGGCACAAGCTATCCGCCCAGAAAGAGCGCCGGGAGTCCATGAGCCGCGCGCGCAACAGCCTCGTCTTCACAACTCTAGGGCCAGGAACGTCATGGGTTCTCTGGCTGGACGGGGACATAATTGAGACGCCTTCGTCGCTAATCCAGGACCTGACGGCGTTCGATAAGCCAGTCGTGGTGCCGAACTGTTTCCAGCGGTTCTGGGACTCCAAGAAGCGGAAGTGGGACGTGAGGCCGTACGACTTTAACTCGTGGATCGATAGCAAGACGGCGCGCGATATGGCCGATGCTATGGGGCCTGAGGAGATTCTGCTCGAGGGGTATGCGGAGATGCCGACGTATCGGACGCTTATGGCTTATTTGCCGGATTTGAAGAACCTTGATCCGACGAAGATGGTTGCGCTTGATGGTGTTGGTGGGACGGCGCTGATGGTTAAGGCGGATGTGCATCGCGATGGGGCTATGTTTCCTGCTTTTCCATTTTTCCATTTGGTTGAGACCGAGGGCTTTGCGAAGATGGTGCGCAGGCTGGGGTATGAGGTTTTTGGAATCCCAGATTACTTCGTATGTATTGTATTGTCCATACTGGAAAGGCTGGAGATTGGATCTTGCTAACGTGCATCAGGTATACCACTATAACGAGTAGTAGTCTTGCCCTTTGATCTGCGTTCTCCTTTGCATTCTGCATCGACCTTTGCCATTCCGGAAGCTTTATTACCAACATATATCTTGGCGTCTTGTGTTCTTGTGGGGTTTATGTCATACGTTTGCACTATTTTTCCAAGTGTCAGAATTTGCCATTGCATTATTTTGTTATTACCAAGAACATGACTAGGTATTCATTGCAGGAGGCTAACTTGGGGGCGTTGCTGGATTGGTGATTCTTGTGCATTTATTTTGGTTTCTAATATGGCCGACGGCCATCTCGAATAAACTACTATTTATCCGTTCCAGCCCTGGAGATCAGAACTGAATCTTGGTAGATGCGGGGTTGTTCCAGGCGCAATTGTCTGTCGTCCGCATGGCTGGTCTGTTTTAATGAACTGAGACAAACGAGGTCTGTGCTTGCGTCGAGATCTATATATAAACAGCCAGTACAAGTCACTGGACTGTATCAGCTTATATAGTTTCGAAATTAGTGCCAAGAAATGCTGTAGATTGTTAGTTTGTTTCAATTATCAGAAAAGAGGCAATACTCACGCAAGCATAATTCCTGCGCCAAGAGCAACAGCCAAAAACTGCGTAATGGTCTTACGGATCTCAACACCCTTATCCTTGCCAGTCTCCAGCAACTCAGGAATAACTGCCACAGTACCAACATACAAGAAAGTGCCTGCTGTGAATGGCAGAAGCATATCGCCCCAAGTGAGGCTCGTTCCCATGATTCCGGCGGGCTCGGTGTCATCCAACATAGTTCCATTACCACCGAGCTCCTGAACCGCAATACCAATAAGAGTACCCAGGAACGCTCCAATGGCAGTAACAAACTGCGCACCCATGGCCTTGCGCTTCGAGAAGCCAGACTGAATAAGCAGAGCGAAGTCACCGACCTCATGGGGGATTTCATGGAAGAAGACCGCCACAGTAGTTGTCGCACCGATGGTAGGCGAGGCATAGAACGAAGAAGAAAGCGCAAGTCCATCGGTAATGTTATGCGTAAAGTCCGCAATGAGATTAAGGTAGCCGCCGAGCTTGACGCTGGGGTTAATTTCTTTCTCCGGGACAACAACAGACACAGACTCCTTGGCATCGGACTTGCGCTGCTTGAGCTCGCCAGATTTCTTGGTCTCGGCGCCGGAAGTGACGGCGGAAATTGACTCTGTGTGCGCATGGCCGTGGGAGTGGTCATGGCCGCCCTCGCCGCCTGTGGCGATGCGCAGGATCTTGTCCATTGCGACAAATGTGAAGAATCCGACCATGATGCCGAGGCCGAGGAGGAGGTTCTTGTTCGGCTCGACCATTACGAAGCTCACGCTGTCTGGGGAGTCTTCGCCGACGAAGATCTCCGGGAGGAGGTGGAAGAGGGTGTCACCTAGCAAGCCGCCGACGGCGAAGGCGACCATTACTGAGAGCGAGGATGGGTCGATGTTGGGTGGGCATAATGCGAGTAGGAAGTCTATAATCTGTAAGTGGGGTGGTTTTAAATGTAGACATTGAAATTGTGGCTTACTTGGAGGACCGGAAATGTACAATGTTGCCAGAAGAGCATTGATGGCGGGACTGCTGGGGAAGAGGACGGCGAAGATCTTCGCAGTAAAGCTGGTGGTTTCTGGCTGAGTGGCGCGCTTGTGCTCATTGAGAGACTCGACCAGGGGACAGCTCTGTGACATGTCAGTTTCCGTATACAATAGGTTTGTCGTATCGCATTATACCTGCAACTGTTCCTCGATCTGGCTCACGGAGAGCTGCCCGGGGCCAACATTAGCCGCAGCCAAAGCAGAGAAGAACAAGCATCCTGCAGCGAGTGCTAGACCTGTTCTACGCGAAGGAAAGAAGCGAGAAGCCATTGCTTATGAATTGGCCGAGGGAGATGTGTCAAATGACAGGGGATATATAGCCCCAGATGTACAAGCCGCTTTATCGCGGTCAGACCACTTGTTTATCGCGGGACCCTGAACAAACATGCCAAGACATGCAAACTCAGAAAAAAAGTTTCGATAACGCTTTGATTTTATTATCGCCGACAACAGAGACAAGCACTTTTTGACCTCTACACTCACTCCACATATACACAATGGGTAAAGTCCTGCAGAAGAAGAAGGCCCGTTCCGGTCGCTCCAAGGCTCGCGCTAAGGACAACCGCCTCAAGAGCGGCCACAAGAAGATCAATGTGCTGGGCAATCAAATCATCGCCGACAACTGGTATGCGCTTTTCCTCTCATGTAATAGACCAACGAACTAATAATCCTAGGGATCGCAACCTGACCTTGACTCAAAACTACCAGCGTCTGGGTTTAATGCACAAGCTGAATGCACCATCCGGCGGCCGCGAACGTCTCCCCGTTCATGATGAACAATACCCCGAGAACAAGAACTCCCTGCACATCCGCGGCAGCGCCAAAGCCGACGCAGCCAAGCTCGACCTCGGCACGACCCGCGTCGAGCGTGACCCGGAGACGGGCGCCATTTTGCGCGTCATCCACGAAAACGAAGACAACATCGAAGTTGCCGGCCGTCAACGCTCCCGCAAAAACCCCCTCAACGACCCTCTGAATGACATTGAAGGTGGCAACGGCGACAGCAATCTCCTCGCGGACTCAGTGATTGTGCAGCAGCTTGAGCGCCAGGCTGACCAGGAGGGAAAAGACCGTTCGGGCGAAGAAGCCCCGGTTCCAGAGCACGCGTGAGGCCGAGTGGGCGCAGCGCTTGATTGAAAAGCATGGCGATGATTTCACTGCCATGGCTCGTGATCGTAAGCTGAACCCTATGCAGCAGAGTGTGGGTGATCTGCGGAGGAGAATTAACAAGTGGAAGAAAAGCCAGGAGTAGGGCCTTGTTCATTTTCTTCTGAGCATTTGGTTGGGCGAGTCTGGCGTTTTTTTTTTTTTGCTTTCGAGGTTTTTCAAAAGTACTTATCTACGTGTGTGCTTATGCATATGACCCAAGTAGTAAATATTATATGGATGGCAAACAGCTGTCCGGAAGTCGTTATCTCATCTTTTTTTGTTCCTTTAGCCCTATTATGTTCGGCTGCTGAGTGTTGAGTAGGAAACGACTCCCGCCGGCGGAAGGCTGACTCGTTGCACTACTCGCACCCATCGTCGCCGTCTCCATTCTCCTACTCCGTGAGATGCGTTGCCTTCCTCCCAATCTCGGAGCTTAGGCGCTTCTTTCTCTTTCTTCTTCTTCCCCTTGGGAGTGGGTGACTCCGGCGGCAGGTCTCCGTAAGCCAATGGCATTTCATCATCTGAATCCTGCGAGCGATTCGAGGGTAAATCCCAAACCCAGCCGCCAACCTCCCCGACAATAGCGTTGCCTTCGGCGGTCACACCGGGGACCTCAAATCCAACGCTGGTGATCATGCGCTCCACCACCCATTCCCGGCAATCCAGGTCAAGTTCCCATTTCTTGCTCTTCCAGGTCCAGCCAGGCGGCGCTCGCACGTCCTCGAAGAATCGGCATCCACGAGGCCGGTCCCCCGCGATACGAGATGGTGAAAGTGGGTCGTACGGTGCGTGGCTGAAGAGGAAACTCTCCCAACCGGACTCAGAAGTTCCTGCAGCGCGATGCTGCACTTCAAAGATTTCGACTTCTCGCTCTTCTGGATATGTATCCAATGAGATATCTGCGAGCTTTTCCATCGCGGACATTGCTGCAGATGGGTCTGAAGGGACAGATGCAGCAAATCCGTGCACTTTTTCGTCATCTGAGTCCAAGTCCAGGGAATCCCCGGCCATGTCTTGCATCATAGCCGTAACGAATTGCCTCACAGTGGGGTGAATTGCTAAAATCGCTGCATTTCCTCCCAGAAGGAGGACAAGCCTTAAGGGTAGGAGATGTGCGCTGACGAACAGCACCACGATAGCTATAGTACAGACTAGAAACAGTGTTGACGAGAGCTTTTCGTTGGAGAAATTGGTCATTGGCGCAATGACGGAAATGGCGGCGTCGTGAGCGTCCGAAAAATCAGCCATAACGTTTTGCAGATCTCGCATGTTCCGAAGAAAGTCCTTGGAGGTCTCTGGTGCAGGCTTGATAGTCGTGGCCGGCGCCAGCGCTGGTCCATCATAAGAATAGTAAGGAGTAGTGCTAGAAGTGGAACTGTTGGGTGGTGGAGGGTGGCGGGTTACAAAGGCCGGCACCATGATAAAGAGCAAAAGTACCACCAAAGGGAGAACCAAAAGAAGATGAGGTTGCAAACAGATAAAAGAATAGACAAAAAGAAGGGAGATGGTGTGAGTTGGGGTGTCCCAGGTAAGTAGTCGCTCCACGCGGTCTTGGAATAGGAACACCACACCGATTCTATAGCAATTTTAGTTTCGGTTGATATGAGTTAGAGATGTTTCAGACACACCTTGCATTGAAGCGACGAAAGTTGTTTGCCATTACAGGTAAACTGAAAGCCGGTTTTATTGGAGAGGCAATAGCCTTGTCTCCAGATGAATCAGTTTCATCCTCATTGTCTGTTGGGATAACTTGTTGGAGTAGTCTATTTGGTCAGCAGATAGCCTCTTGATAAACGGAATCATGCAAAGCATACTTTGTGAATAGGCGGTCTTGTAGGGAGTTCTTGGACATAGAGGATGATCTCGAATGCGAACTATCAGGCGAACCAGGTCTGTTCTTTTTGGGAATCCTTGGCTCTTCGCCTAAGGCCTCTGTGAATCCATCCATGATGAATATTGAGGCATGCCACAATCTACAGGAGAGAAGAGGAAGAAGATGAAGAAGAGGAAGAACCAACGTCGGCTATATCCCACGAGACCACAAGCACATGCGATGCCGATCAGAGAAGCAAGAAGCTGACCTAATCTGTAATTTATATAGTGGTAATATTACCATACCATACATAATCCCATACATACAACTGTTTGCATATCAGGGGAAACGAGAGAAAAGATTTGATAGTTCCAACTGAGCATCTCTTTCTCTTGTTTTATTATTTATTTTGATTATCTTTCTTGTTGATGTTCAAGCTTCAATCTCATTTGAGATCTTTGTTTCTCTTGTGTTTATAAGCCCCCCTCCTCCAATTGCCCTCTTTTTTTATTAGTTACCGCCTTACACTTGCCCCAGCAACCCTCGCAGCTCCAAAATTATTATCAAAGAGACCCTGGCCTGCTCTTTCTCAACTCACTCACAATGGCCCGATAGTGCTTTCAAGAGTCGCGCGACGGTGCTCCAGTGTCTCTCATATTTTGTTCATTGAGACCTCGCACATCTCCTGAATGTAATTGAGATCGGTTATCTGGCACGGTCCAGTCCTCTCCTTTTTCCTCGACGAGTTTACGACGTTTTTGTTTCTCTCTCGCTAGGGGACTTTGGAAATCATAAACAATGCCGACAATACCACCGCAAACCCCAGGGAAGGGTCAAGTGCGGATTGAACACTCCAGAGCGTCCAATCTTTCTAACGACGATTCGGGATCGGGAGGTAAGTTGACATGCCCGGAAAGGTGCAGCAGCATATGCTAACTGTCTCCAACAGCAGAAGGTCCAGTCCGCCGGCGTCTACAAAAGTCTGCCTCGACCAACTTCCCCCCGAATACTAATACCAATTATGAATCACTCTCGAATGGGGTGGCCGGACCGCGCGCAGGTGGGATGAATAGGAGAAGACTTTCAATTCGGGATCAAAGGGTGCCCCAAGGCCCGCGACCGCAAGAGACGTCGCGATGGAAGTAAGTCTGAGACTGAATCTGCTTTATGTATCTATCGGGGCTAACTTTTTGTCCAGCAAACCCGGCCCGTACCTCCATTCTGGGAATTCATCCATTGATTCTATAATCGACTCATCGAAAAGCTTCAACCTCCGGTCTACGAGCATGGGAAACTTGGCTAAAGCCGATTCTAATCAGTCATCAGAGAACGTGGACTTTCTCGCGCCGATCAATTTTGACGACTTTCATAATAGCATCATGGCGGAACCCAGCTTGAACCACTTCCCTATGCCTGGGAATGGCGGCGAGAATCGCGAGACCGGCTTGAACAACCCTTGGGAAAAACACACTAATGATAAAAATGCGTCGGAACGTACGCGGGGTCCTCCTTCTGCTCGCCGAAAAAGTGAGGTGCAACGACCTAATGGCCAACCTCCTAACGCAGGGCTTACGGCGTCAACTGCCAACACCCGTGCGCGTCGCCAGAGTCTCGCCCAGCCATCTGCTGGAAATACTGCTTCAAGAGGTTCACGCAAGTCTGTTAGCTCTGGAGCATTTGCGCCTACGAATGCTTCGGCTCGACGCGCCAGTCTGAGTGTTCGTAAATTCAGCACCGACACCACACAGCCAGCCAACAATTCCCTCCGTCCCAGGACTCAGGATTCGGATGTGAAGGTTCCGTCCGCTATTCGAAATCTCAAGGCGAAATCGTTCCAGCCCAGCCCACGAGATCCTCCAGGTCCATTCTTGACTGCAGCGGGTGCTGTTGACCATACGCGATCATCCTCCACTAATGCTGTGCGAACCCCAGTGAAGAACCCTGCGGGTGCGGTTGCAACTCCCTCCTCTTCCTCGAAGCGGGCTTCTGTTATGCCACATCATGCGACTGGATTAGGTGCTCGAACTATAAGTCCCACTGATGCACGACGAATGAAGCGAATGTCAATTGCGCCCCCCGCGCCTCCGATGCCACACACCCCCCAACCCAGACAGAACCACTCCCCATCCGTCCTCTGTCCTCAACGCAATCTCCCTCTCAAATTCCGAGGAAAAGTGTCACACCCTCCTCAAATCGAACCACGCCTGACCCGAATCGCAAGTCGTACAGTTCAGGCTTATCTGTTTCATCGAGTACCAGCTACAATTCGGCACGTAATTCTGGAAGCTCTCTGCAAAACCGTCTTTCTCATAACTTTTCTTCGTCACGTCTTCCAACGCCCAAACCGCGCACAGAGCAAACGAACTCTAACGGAGAAGAGGTGCCGCCGGTCCCAGCGATTCCCAAAGCTTACGAGTCGCCCAAGGGTGAATTAGATGCGCCTGTTTTCCCTGCGCCCAGAAAATCGAGCATTCCTGTGGACATCGGCCTATTAAATATAAAAGAGTCCAGCTCCGACGCGCATACACCCACCTCCGGTACTGTCAACAGTCATGACCCTACAGAGTCCATTAATACACCCGAGGCACGAACGCGAACTTCCACTGTACTCGGTGGGCGAAAGGGTCTGCAGCCTTTGAAACTGCCCCCATTGAACTTGCTGCCTTTAGGCACTCCCATGGCGGCCAAGATCGATGCCCTCAAGGACAGAGACCAGGATCGCAACACTCACACCCCCTCCAACCAAGTCCTTTCAAAGACTCCCAGTACTCCTATGACAGCATCCAAAGCAAACTTCTGGTACCGCGATGATGATGACGAGAAAGTTCCCCTTACCCAAGCTCGAAGCAGCACTTCTCATTTTGCCGTCAGTACATCAACGGCCGCATTGCGGACTTCGAGCAGTACGAGTGCATTTGAGTCTTTCGAGACGCCAAACTCGACTCGCAACATTTCTCCTTATGCCTCATACACGCTGCCCAAGAATGGTGCCGAGTTGAATCATCTCCGCCACCAGGTCAGCGCTGACTATTCCAACCGAACACAGGCGCACAAGTTGAATGGACCTCGGCCACAAACACAAAGTGCCATTTTTACACCGGCCCCAGAACGTCTTAGTCAAATCTCGACACCGTCAGAGCCTGAGAGTGTTACCACATCAGGGTCTTCACTTCGTGACCGGCTCAAGGTGGCACGGCTGCGCAGTAACTCGAAGACACAAAAGGCTGAAACTGATACTGACCCAGCCAAATACAACAACATGCCACCGCCTAAACTCCCAGCGTCAGCCACATGGAATAATCTATCTTCGGTCAACTCCACCAGCCCCAGTCTCAAGCCGTCTTATCTCAACCCTCGCCGGCAATCGTCTGTCTCAAGCGCAACGAATCCGACAGCTCGCAAGCCAAGTGTCAGTAGCGAGAGAAGTCTGACGTTGGAGCAAACTCGATCTAATGATTCGGGTGAGAGTGACCGTTCTAAGCGTGCACACAGCTCGTACATCTCTCCTGTTCAGAAGATGATCAATAATGCTAGATCTAGCACCGCGGCTGGGGCTACTCCGCGGTCCGCCGATAACACTGTTGATCAAGATGTCGTTATTGCAGACGAAGAGATGAAACGACTTGGGTCTAAACGGAAAGACTTCCAGAAGGCAGCCAGCGTACTAGATGACTTGCGCCGCAAGGCTGGACCCAAGGACCGTGTCAGTCCCGCCCAGGCCCTGAAGATGGCAACTCTGAATATCTTTGAACGTGGCGAGATTATCGATTATCGTGACATTTTCTTCTGCGGTACGCAAACTGCTAAGAAACATGTTGGCGATCTCCACTCTGGTGCGGCGAACTTCGGATACGATGATGACCGTGGTGATTACAACATTGTCATGGGTGATCATCTGGCCTACCGATATGAAGTTGTTGATGTTTTGGGCAAGGGCAGTTTCGGACAGGTCGTTAGATGCGTCGATCACAAAACGGGCGCTTTGGTTGCTATCAAAATCATTCGCAACAAAAAAAGATTCCACCAACAAGCTTTGATTGAAGTCAATCTTCTCCAAAAGCTGAAGGAATGGGATCCCCACGGAAAGCACAGCGTGGTCAATTTCACCCAGAGTTTCTACTTCCGAGGCCATCTTTGTATTTCGACCGAGCTGCTTGGCATGAACCTTTATGAGTTCATTAAGGCTCATGAGTTCCGAGGCTTCTCATTAAAGCTGATTCGTGTTTTCACAAAGCAGATGCTGAGCAGTTTGGTGTTGCTTCATGCAAAGAAAGTCATTCACTGCGACTTGAAGCCTGAAAATATTCTTCTTGTTCATCCATTGAACTCTGAAATCCGTGTCATCGACTTCGGTTCAAGTTGCTTTGAGAATGAAAAGGTATACACCTACATCCAGAGTCGCTTCTACCGCTCGCCGGAGGTCATTCTCGGAATGTCATATGGGATGCCGATCGACATGTGGAGTTTAGGATGCATTCTGGCTGAGCTGTTTACTGGATACCCCATCTTCCCTGGTGAAAAT
Organism: Penicillium soppii; assembly: GCF_028829465.1. Lineage (NCBI taxonomy): Eukaryota > Fungi > Ascomycota > Eurotiomycetes > Eurotiales > Aspergillaceae > Penicillium > Penicillium soppii. Next base: position 3,664,267 of record NW_026643235.1, on the reverse strand, counting down.
GAGCAAGAACAGCTTGCCTGCATCATGGAAGTATTCGGTCCTCCGGAAAAGCACCTGATCGAGAAAAGCTCACGCAAGAAGTTATTCTTCGATTCCCTTGGCAAACCACGCTTGACTGTTTCGTCCAAGGGTCGCCGTCGCCGCCCAAGCTCCAAAGAACTCCGACAAGCTTTGAAGTGTGACGATGAAGCTTTCTTGGATTTCATCTCTCGCTGCCTTCGCTGGGATCCAGCTCGTCGAATTTCGCCTCACGATGCGTTGAAACACGAGTTCCTTACTGGCATCAAGGCCCCTCGGCCCAGGATATACTCATCTAATTCGCCATCCAAGCGCGGTGCCACGTCTACATCTCGTCCTCTTCCGGATCCTCCGGGCACAACGCTCAAGAGCGGGTTCTCCCGCACTCGCGATGTCTCTGGCACTTCCCCCGTCAAAGGTGGGAAGCGCCACTCGACCGTCAATGGTCCCCCGTCCAGCCCCGGCAAGCGAGGGTCAAGCAATATCACCGCCCACGGGTCCGCACTTCCTCGCGTTTCCGCTCGGAGCATCAGCGGAAAGCCAGACCTCGCAACTGCGGCGGCTGCGACAAGCCTGGTGAGTTAGGCCGGCCAAATCAGGGTCACAGAACCAGATGCTGACCAGCTGACAGAGGAAATGATTTTTTTCCATGTCTTCCCAATGCCCTGTAATATTAACTCTGTTGTATTTCCTGGTTTTCCTTTTTTTTTCAACTTTTGCTCGCTTCCTAAACTTGCATCGGGTCGGTTTTCATGTCAGCATTTTGTACCTTGAGATGCATGATTCATGTTATACCCCCCTTCTTTGTGATTACATTTGCATTGTACGACTTCGTGAAAGTCCCATCGCTTATACCTTATCTTTGCTGATGCATTTCCCTTCGCTTTTTTCTTATACTTGATGACTCCCCATACAGGGCTATTCCCCTGTGATTGTACATTGTTATCTCTATGCATTTCTACCAAGAGTTCACGATGTATCGCCAGCGCTTATGTGTAGAGTGATTTGACGTGTCTTGTGGCTTCCATACTGAATTAATGACTATCCAATGAATTTGCAAATAAGATGTGAAAACAAGAATATTTATCTACAAAACAAAAAATAGTAACAGAGAAGTAGATACAGGTAATTATATGCAGTTATACAATTTTGTAGTCGAGTAAAAGGATTACAACACATGGACTCGACGCGAGGCATGCGCATTCGGGCTACTTGGCCTCATCGTCTTATCTTTATTTACTTACTACTCCACTCTTCTCCAACAACCACTTGTTCTGCAATTGGCCCTACATTTATGGGTAATTGATCGCAATGAATGGCTTTGAAAAGAAGAGCCTGGACGAAGATGCCTTCGGCGACAATAAAGCTCTAGCGGGCCTGAAGACCTTCGATGCTTTCCGTGAGTACACATAAAATTGATCACCTCCAAAGCCACCATCGCTCGCTCACAAGCTAACAAAAGATCCTCCACAGCGAAAACAAAAGCCTCCTACACAACTCCAACCCGCAGCGGAGGTCAATGGACCGTCCTCATCCTCCTAATCTGCACCGTCTTCAGCTGGTCCGAACTAAAAACATGGTGGCGCGGCACAGAGAACTACCACTTCAGCGTTGAAAAGGGTGTCTCGCACGAGCTACAGCTAAACCTCGACATAGTAGTCGACATGCCCTGCGAAGCCCTCCGCATCAACATCCAAGATGCAGCCGGCGACCGCATCCTCGCCGGCGAGCTGCTAACCCGCGAAGACACAAGCTGGATGCTCTGGATGCAGAAGCGCAACTACGACACCTACGCCGGCCACGAATACCAGACCCTGTCCCACGAAGAAGCAGACCGACTCTCGGAGCAGGAGGCCGACTCGCACGTCAGCCATGTCCTGGGGGAAGTGCGCCATAATCCGCGCCGCAAGTTCCCCAAGGGCCCGCGCATGCGCCGCGGCGATGTCCCAGACGCATGTCGCATTTACGGCAGTCTCGAGGGTAACAAGGTCCAGGGTGATTTCCACATCACCGCGCGTGGCCATGGGTACCGTGAGAACTCGCCGCATCTCGATCACGGCTGTATGCTTCCCCCCCTCTTTCTCTTTTGATCTTCCTCTTGGCGTTTTGATATTCCAGTGCTAATCACCGAATCCAGCCTTCAACTTCTCGCACATGATCACAGAACTTTCATTCGGCCCTCACTACCCCAATCTCTTGAACCCGCTCGATAAGACCATCGCCGAGAGTGACGCCCACTACTACAAGTTCCAGTACTTCCTCTCCGTCGTGCCGACCCTGTACAGTCGCGGCAAGGGTGCGCTGGAAGCGTACACGCGCTCGCCTGAGAAGGCCGCACGGTACGGGCGCAACACTGTGTTCACGAACCAGTATGCGGCGACAAGCCAGTCCGGGCCGATTCCCGAGTCGCCGATGCTTGTGCCGGGGATCTTCTTCAAGTATAACATTGAGCCGATCCTGTTGCTGGTCAGCGAGGAGAGAGCGGGCTTTTTGTCGCTGTTGATTCGTGTGATCAATACCGTTTCCGGTGTGCTTGTCACTGGTGGTTGGCTTTATCAGATTACGTCTTGGGCTGGGGACGTCTGGGGCCGGAGGAAGAACCGTTCGTCTGAAGGATATTTGACCGGAAAGGCTTCTTCGGATTAAATTAGCATTCGATTGTTTTGGTTTTACTTTGCATTCACATTTAGTCTGGTTTATGTTGGATATCCTACAATTGCATTGGGAGTTTGCATAAGTTGATTTGGTCCGTTTCAGACCTGGTATATAATAAACGTGTATGTCGCTCGTATGGGAATGTACCTCATAAAGAGACAAACTAGACTTCGAAAATCTCGCCCATGCCAACGCCAGCACCCTCCGCGCCAGCACGACTATCCACCAGGTCCAGGCGCCAGCCGTTCCAGTCGCGAAGCTTGCTCTTGATATCACGCATCCAGGCAACACGCTTTCGACCCTCCTCTTCGGCCTGCGCTAGTGCGAACGCGCTCTCATCAAATTCGTCATCAAGATTCTCCTCAGAAACGAGCTCAAGACTTCCCCTAGTACCAGGCGGATGGGGCGGGTTAGACGACGAAGCACGAGCACGGTTCCCACCAGCCCCCGTAAAGGCAGCGAAGCCACTAGACAGAACCGTCGAGAAAGACGAGTGCTGCTGCTGTTGGCCCATGCTGCGACGGCGGGCATGTTCAGGCCGTCCGCCAACAAGATCGACGTCATCGAATGCGTTGGCTGCATCGCCGGAGGCAGGGCTTGGCCCATCATCTGGATAGTATTCCATTTCCTGGCGCTTTTCTTGCCAGACGCCACGGCGCAAATCGAAGACCTCGCCTTCCAGCTCGCGGATGCGGCGCTCGAGACGCTGGCGTTCCTCGTCTTCAAGTTCATCTAAGGCGTCATCGTCGGCGCCGCCACCTGCTTGGCGGGTGCGGATGCGATCGCTTTCTTCGCGTAGGCGGAGGTTCTCGTTTTCTATGCTGGCGATCTTTTTGCGCATGACGGCGATGTCTTTCTCGGATTTCTCGCTCTCGCGGAGTCGTGTCTGGTGTCGGGCTTCGGTTTCTTTGTGGAGCTTGCCTATGGCTTGTAGCTTGTTTTCCAGTACCTCGATCTTCTTCTCTGACTCGACCTTTTCGTTCTTGTGGTCCTCGATCTCGCGCTGAAGAGACCTTATCAAGGTTTCTGTGGATGTCTTGTCGACACCTTCCTTGACTGCTTTCTCGGATGCCCGTGTCAATGCCTGCTTTGTGTCTGCCAGTTCGCGTTGTGACCGTTCTAGTTCCGACTGGCTCTTCGAGGCTTTCTCTTCCAGTGCTGCGACCTGTGCTTCGTGCGCAACGTTAGAGGACGTCTGAGAAGTGACCTGAGCGCGCAGGTTCGAGATCTCTAGTTCCATTGATTCAATAGTGGCCGATTTAGACTCGAGCTGGCGGACCAGGTCGACTGGTGGTGACTCTGTAGCACTTGTGTTCCGATGTGAGCGCGTTTGCAGTTGTGAGTTTTGTCGCTGGAGAGAAGCAATTTCGTCCTTCTTTTATATCAGTTAGCAAACTTACATGCCCTCAGAAACCAAAGATACATACCAATGACTCAATACTTGCGACCTGCTCTTCGGCCTTCTTCAACTGCTCCTTCAGCTCCGCACCGTCAACACTCGCCTCGCGCAAATCTTCCACCTGCTCCTCCGTCTTGCGCCAGCGCGTCGTCGCATCCGACAAATCCTTCTCCAAGCGCTTGTTTTCTTTTTCTAGTTCTTCAATCTTCGCGGACTGTTTGCGGAACACTTCGTGAACTGAGTCTCCATCCCCAGTCAGGGGCGGTAATGATTGTGCGGGGGACTTGAGCGTAGAGGATGGAGAGGGGGAGACACTGCCTTGCGAAACTGATGTTTTGCGAAAGGAGGATGAGCGCATCTTAGATTGGATCGATAGAGATGGCTGTCGGCCATGGTTGGCGCGGGGTGTATCGAGCTTCGGTAATGGCTCAGCGTCCGGGCCAGGAGATGTGGGCGCTGGGGGCATCGGTTCGAGCGGAGACTCGACCAGTGTATCGTTAGTCTGCTCCATTTGCGGCTCCTCTGCTCCCTTGGGCTGCTCGGTTCCTGCGGGCTCGGATTCAACGACTAGTTCATCCTGCTTGTCTGCCTCCGCGGGGGCGTCTGCCGGTGGTGTTTCTGGGGCGGGAGCATCTTCGGTGGGTTCAGCCTCTGTGGATGGCTCTACTGATGACTCTGTTGGTTCGGGCTCCTTGGGTGCGTCTGTTTCAGTGGTGGAGGCCTTCTTGGCCTTCTTCTTTTTCTGGAGCTGAGCCACCTGCAAAAACAATGGGCGTTAGAACCAAAGGATGACCAAACAACGCAATCACTTAGATATATACCCTTTTCTTGGCTGCTGCCAGCTTCTCAGCTTTAACGCGCTCCTCTTCTTCGGTCATAATGAGTTGTCTTAAATATGAAATGAACAAGATGAAGCGGAAGGGAGAGAATGGACAGCTTTCCCCAATGCACGGACCACGTGTCCGATCTATACGTCAGTGAGGACATGTATACAGCGACAAATTAGATATACATATGCAGTCAATATGCTATATTATTGCTTGAATATAGGTGAGTATAGGCTAAGTTGGTGCTGATATTTTGAGAAAACATTGGTATACTCCCGATTGGTTATAAATTCATTCTCTCCATGAAGCTGGATTCATTCTATGTCATAGTAAACATTGATACTAAAATAGTATATCAAGTCTATTTAGGTATCAGGAAAAATAATTCAATATCATATTCAAAGAAGTGAAGGACGAGTAATATAGCACGTACATGTACCTAGGTAGTTACCAGTATGTACATTCATGCAATGCATCATATGTGGGTGTAATTATGCGCTCACCGAGTTATCTCACTTGAAATATATTCCGACACAATCTTGCCTCAACATCAACCACCTCGAACCACAGATTTATATCGCCATCAACACTTAGTGACATACGAGACAATGGCAGAATTTCCCCCACCCAGTCTCCAGCCCCTCCTTCAGGAGATCTCTGACCTTCTCAAAGCTCGGAATGAAACCGTTTCTGTTGCCGAGACGGTATGTACAAAATTCCATCTATATTCCATCTATGATCATCTATGATCATCTACCTAGTCAAACCAAGACAAAAATATTTTAACATCTTGCTATTAGGCTGCAGGTGGCCTCATCTCCGCCTCTCTCCTATCTACCCCGGGTGCATCATCCATATACAAAGGCGGACTCACTGTCTACACCCTAGAATCCCGCCTCGCATTTGCGGGCTGGACACAGGAAAACATTAAAGACTACAAAGGTCCCACAACAGAGATCGTCGCCAATATGGCTGAGCATACCCGGCTCACCCTAGGCTCGACCTATGCGGTCAGTGAGAGCGGCACCGCTGGGCCGACAGGCGGGACGACGAGAAATCGGATACCGTAAGTAAAACCTCTCAGTGAAATTTCCATATATCTAAACTCCTGCAGTGGTTACGTAGCTATGGCTGTATCGACTGCGCAGGGACAGGTCAAGCGCGAGTTTGACACGGAAAGTAATAATCGGGCTGAGAATATGGTTGCCTTCGCAAGGGAATCGTTGAAGCTGCTGATAGATGTTATACTATCCCGCGCTGAGAGCCCATCTCTTTGAGCTCGAATTAGGTCTTTTTGCTTGAGCGTCCGTCCAAAGATTTTGTCCGGCTCGTTGGCGGTCCCAGCAGAATCATCAGCTCCTTTCACTGGGCCTTCTGACTCTACGATAATTTCAGGGGATGTACTGCAATACAAGACTCAACTCCAGTGCCTTATTTATTTTTAGCCTAGTAGCCAACTATCCCGGCTAATTGAGTACTGATATCTCGATAATTCTGTGGCGAAGACAGATCATTGGCCACTAGACATAGATTTCCCTACCAAAGCCAGGTTAGTTACAATGATAATCTCATGCTTCACATTAGAACATAGTCTTTCCAGATATGTCTAGCTAGCAATCTATCTCAAGGTGACCTGCGACGTGGGCAGTCTGAGCAGATCCATTCACCACAGCTAGGGCAAGATTGGTAGTGATTTATGTAGAACCACCCCGAGTAGCAGATGCACTAGAGACATAAGCACAGAATAGTGGAACAAGCATCAAGATTTCTTCATGTACGCATTGCCAGAATAGATTCACAGGCACTGGGAGCTGGTTTGTGGAGAGGACCATATTGTTCGAGTCCTCAAAACAACTCTCCAGGGCTCCTTGCGTGAGGCTCACTTCATTTGTACCTTTTTGGCTTATCCTTACAGTCCCTGAACCATGATCTTGCAATGATGCACTTCACTGTGTCATAATAATCCCGTGTGCTTGGCACAACTCTCCGAATGGAACCAATGCCGAAGGATATTCACGACGTGGGGCTCAGAAATCTCAGGAAACCAACCAAGCCGGTTTATGGTGGGCTGATGAGTTGAATGCCTAGCTACAGTTGTAATGCCCTTATAGCTTTGGTCGTTCATACCTAATTTGGGACTCACTTCCCATACGACATTTGTGCCCCCTGTACTGCTGAAGCATTTGTGTATTCTGAGCCCCTCACCAACAAGGTGTTTTGCCCTGTAGGGTTCAAGGGATGTACAGCCCCACCGACTTACATACATTGTAGTTGGATCTGAGATGCTCAAACCTTCTATATCGTGATGTGTACAGAGCCCTGACTCAATTCGATTCCCGTCAATCATCTTGGAATATAAAGACCACCTATTCCCTCCGCTTGAAAATGAATCTCACCACAGATATTGAACTCTGCCACTACCCAGGGTTCCTCTGCCAGGTGGGATACTACCACCGAAACATTACTTCAGTCCAAGGCCATACACCATCAGGGCCCCGCCCTCTGAATATACTTCCCAATTTCCAACATCCTAAAAGAGCAGTGACATGCAACTCACTCAAGAAAAACCAGCCTGCCACCTTGGAGTAAAAGACTAAGAATAAGCCATCTATCATCGAATTAAAGACTAGCATTGACGGCTTATTTTTCATTCTAGGGACTGCCACAGCTCTTTTCAATGCCATTAGACGACTGCAAGTACCGCGGAATGTTCTCCGCTACGAATTCGTTGATGCGCCATGTCAAAACGCAGCATGTTACTCTACGCCCCTTCAACTGCCCTAGGTGTGATAAGCCCTTCAATCAAATAGTTAAAATGAGAAGCATGTGGGAAGGATTCATCGAGAGCGCATCTAAGTGTCAGTCTAGAGGTGTTGAACTTCGAATTCTCAACCTAGTTGTCGAGCGTTATTCAATACAAAATGGATTGTCTTCTACATTTGAATAAAGCGCTGCTTCTAGATCTGAGCGAAACTTGAATCAAATCCGCCACCAATTTTGATATCTCACAGACTCATGATAAATATCAAAATAGACAGATCAGCAAGAATTTTCAAAGACCCTAATGAATAAGTTCATAGTCAGAAATCAAGTTCTTTTGTCTCATATTTTTTTTAAAACATATTCCGACATCTAAAATTATATCCTGGATCTATAAGCTGGGCATGAATCATCACATTTCATGATTACAGGGTTTATTGACTACTCGTCACAAACAAGTCCTACTCACCGCGAAGAAGGTTGTTCTTTGCATAAGATCTACCTTCTTCATACCGTTCCAGGTGATAGGAGCATATTCTAGACTTTATATTGATAACCTATTGGCCTGTTTGTAAGATGACGGTTTGACATTCTGTCACACCTCTATCTTTGCAGGTTTTATAGTTCTGTGTAACGTGGGAGAATTCATTCTGCTATCCAACCTCAAAGTCTAAAATGTTTTCCATCTCGATCCACGTTCTTGACAAGTCGTTAGAGCAAACATAGCCCGAGCAATGGGGTAATTAAATTGTTCAATGTAAGGAAGTACATTATAGTACTCAATTTAGGTACTGATATCTTGCTCTAGATGCTGCAATAGGAACAAGTCGCTGGAATAAGCTCTGATCTTCGCATTTAGCCGCACCACGGTTTCGCGAGAAAAAAAACCTATGAGACGTAGAATATATGCTTACAATTTTTGCAGTTGGTGGAATTAACGACCGTGAACAACAGCGGCGTATGCTGATCGTCAAACTCGTGGCAAAGATAAAGTTTGAATATCTCTAAGGCAACCGCTGACATAGAAGCCTGGAACCTTGGAATTTCCCGGAAAGGCTATATACATACGATTGAATACAGTCTGGAGCTGCAAGTTGCTTTAAGAAGGGTTATATGGAATCATGAGTTCTTCAAACTTGGATAGACTTTGAGACAATCAACAAAGCCATGAAGATCATTTCCGATACATGGTGCAATTCAGTCATATCTCAAGAACAGACCTCGATAATTTCCCATATTATCGAGGTTTAACTACGTCACATTTAGAAATCGAAGGAAGATCTTAGATCTCTATACTATATAAGGACCTCCTTGACCGCGCTAAATTCCACCAACAAACAGAATCCAACAGACTAGCTCTTTATCTTGAGAGCTGACTGACACCCTTTCATATTTCCGAACGATACATGAGACATTGATCACCCAACGAAGATGGAACAGCTACTTTGCAATCGAGCCAATGAATTCGGCGACCATCTGGCTATTATCGATGGAGAGCATAGTTTCACTTATCATGAACTTCTGGTCAAAGCGAGCATTTTGGCTTTGAACCTCCTCGACAAAGATTTGAACATCGAAGAGCCCGTCGGTATTATCGCTGGCCCAGGCTGGCACCAAGTCGTTGCCCAAATCGCGGTGCTGAGAGCAGGTGGAACTTCTACACCTATTGATCCATCTGTCCCTGATGCTCAACTACATTCTATGCTCTCAGAGCTGGGCGTTCGATATGTCATGACTACAAACAACACATCGGCAAAAGTGTCCCAATTTGAGGTTGTTTCTATCGATGCAGTCCTGGATACCAAAGATCTAGACGATGAAGACGGCGAGATACAGCCACTTTCTGGACAGCCAGAAGGCCACAGAAGTCATATTCTCCATACCTCAGGATCAACTGGAAAGCCCAAGGCTGTTCAAATCTCTTCGAAGGCGGTGCTCCACCTCACCGACTCCCTCCCGATGAAATTTGGTCCAGGAGATAGAATTGGAGAGCTCAACAACCCAGGTTTTGATCTTTCTTTCTTTGAAATTTGGGTCGCCTTGCTCTCGGGCTCTACGGTGGTCCACATTCCAAATTCGACCATCAAAGATCCAGTTTCCTTTGCAGAGTTTTTGAAAGACAAGAGCATCACTGCAGTCATACTGCCCTATGCCCTCCTTAATGTGGTTTCCACAAACACCCCTTCCGCTTTCCAACATCTTCGGCATGTTATAAGTGCTGGCGAGTCACCTAGTTTTCAGACAATGCAAAGTATCCTCAGCAGTGATGGCCCTCCTGAAAATCTGTGGAATGGCTATGGTCCGACAGAAACCACGTGTCTTTCAACATTGCAGAGAGTAACTCTTCAAGAGGCGGAATCCGAATCTATCAGTGCCGGACTCCCAATTGGAGATACCGTGGTGCACCTCTTGGATAAAGATCAGAAGCTTGTTGTCGAAAATGAAGCTCCTGGTGAGATATGTATTGGAGGACCAGGGTTATCCGCCGGATACCTGAATCGCCCAGAGGCAAATGAAGAGAAATTTATCGAGGTCAAACTTGCAAATCCCGAGGATAACAGTCAAACGAAAACTGTACGACTTTATCGGACTGGTGATATCGCGATGTGGAAAGGCGAACCAAAAAGCTTGCACTACATTGGACGTGAAGATCTCCAGATCAAACGGCAGGGTTTCCGTGTTGAGCTAGAAGAAGTTGAGCGGACGATTACATCAAATGAGGCCGTTGAAGCAGCGGCCTGCGTATATGAGAAAGCCGATGATACTCTTGCGTCAGACCGTCTTACGGCTTTTGTTGTTCTCGCAAATGACGCTTCGGCGGACCCCGATTCAATCACCAAATGGACGCAAAGCCACCATCCTCATTACATGGTCCCTGATCAAATCAAAATTGTCTCTGAGATTCCGTTGAATTCCCGGGGCAAATTCGATCGTGGCGCGTTGAAAGAGATGGTCAAATCCTCGGACTCTTCTGGGTCTCATGTGACTGAGGACAACGATAACCCACTCAGTATGGTTACGAGCTTGTTGGAAGAAATCCTATCAAACTCTGAAATCCGGCCCGATGACAACATCCTTGCTCTCGGTCTGTCGTCTTTGCAGCTTGCACGATTTCTAGGTTCGATTAAGCAAAAATTCGGAACTTCACTGTCGATGAAAGATCTATATAGCAAGCCAACAGTGGAGGCTGTTGCTGAACGCCTTCATCAAACCAATGAGATAAGTTATGGACCGTCTGAGATCTTACAACTTGAAGCCGACAGCCATCTGGCCGATGACATTCAATTGATTCCCGAATGGCCGTCTGAGGGCCGTCTATTCCTCACAGGGGCTACCGGTTTCGTCGGAGTCAATCTTCTTTATCGATTCCTCGCCATGCCATCCATGAAAGAAATAGCATGCCTCACTCGAGGTACTGAAGAAGTTTCGCCCTTAGACCGGATTAAGAACACGTTCAAAAAATACGACATGTGGAACGAAGACGTTTCCAAGAACTTGGACAAGATAATAATTCTGGACGGGGATATGACGAAGGATCGCCTCGGTCTTTCAGAAAGCGACTACCAATGGCTCATTGGCTGGGCACCCGCCGTCTTCCATTCAGCTGCGAAGATAAACTGGTGCGATACATATAGCGGACACTACGCGCAGAACATTATAGGCACCAGGAACATTCTACGGGTTGCAGCAGAAGGGCGCAGAAAGACGCTCCACTACATCTCCACCATCGATGTCTGGGCAGTCACTGGTCTGATCCTCGGAACAGATGTTGTGACCGAAGACGGTCCTCTCAAGACCCATCTTGCCTCCCTGCCATTCGATACCGGCTATGCGCAAAGCCAGTGGGTGGCCGATGAAATGGTGCAGAGGGTACGGGACAAAGGTCTCCCGGTTGTGATCTACCGTCCTGGATTTGTCGTCGGGGACAGCAAAACAGGCGCTGGAAATCCGGACGACTTCTTCAGCCGGATGATCATAGGATGCATCCAATTCGGGTATTATCCGCAGCTGGAGTTCCAGAATCAGGGATATGTCACTGTGGAGTACGTGTGCGATGCCATTGTGCACATCGCTTCGAGTAACTACAATATTGGACGTGCCTTTACGCTGAGTGTACCGGATAAAGATCTGATTACCACTATGGAAGATTTGTGCGTGATGATCAACCAAGCTGGATTCCCAGTTGAGCAAATCGCGTACCAAGATTGGTTGGATAAATTGCAAGCTTGGAACTCGCTCGAATCAAGCCCTTTGCTTTCTCTGATGCCCTTGCTTGCGGAACCTGTTCTACGAGGCGCTACGCGTCTTCAGACAAGCAAATATACACCAGTTTATGACTGCACGAATACTTTGAAGGCGATTTCTGGTCGTGGCGATATTTCTCATGTCCCGCTCTCACCTGAGCTCATCAGAAAGTTCATCGATTTCTGGATAGGCAAAGGTATGCACAGTCTTTGATTCGACTTGAGAATGAAGAGGTTAATACTTCTCACGTTGCTGCTTTTTTTCGGGGTTTTTTGCGCAGTCTTTGCGACACTCACTCGCTTAGCATCTATGTCTTTTCTATGATAAATCTTTGTTATGAAATCCAATGAATGAGTAAACTATATCACTCTTCTTGACCAAACTGCGTAATCATTCTCTTCAGTTAAAAGCTCAGTGAGGTTCATGGGGGATATATGATATGGACAAACTGGAAATTTGTAGATAGATAGGGAATGCTCGATAATATAGAAAAGACAAATTCGCACGGCAAAAATAGCTTCTTAAATAGTTGCCCAAAACTATTCTAATCGATGAAAGTGATTATATGAAACTCTCTATGAACATCGTCGTAAATTTCTCTTAACGCGAGGACCACTTGATTCAAAACACGTACTGTGTCATACAACACCGCTCCCCAACACAGCCTCAAATCTGTATAACAAACTGCGACATTGAATAGCTTTGCCTAACGAGCCGCCTGGAATGGCCTTGGGAGATGAGAAGCCAGGTACGCTCGCGATGGGCAATATGAAAACCATAAGATACCATAGACCCGGGGGATATACTTGGCAGAGGTAGTCAATCTAATCTATTATTTCGAAGAAGACGTTTTGCCTAAAGGGGTCTAGTAGGTGCATACATGGCGTAGGTCCGGAGTACAGACTGAAAGAGCCCCTGTAGGGCTGAAGCCGAGAAGTACTGTTCTCGAATGCTTGATCAATAAAATTCTTGCAGGCCACTTTGTTATCGTATGAGCAAACTGTAACATATGAAGAGCATCTTACTGCGCTCTACTCCATAGTATGTAAGACGCAAGGTTCTTCCAAAATTATGTTGGCATAGCAATCCAAATAGACATTGATGATATTAGGCAGTAATAGACACAATCGAAGTAAAGAAGCGACAAGGGGCATTATATCAATCCTGACTATTCAATAGCGCCCCCTGCAGAACGAGAACATGCATGTTGATTGCGCCAGAAATACCAAACCAACACCTCGGCTAGAAAATAAAAAAATCCTTCAAACCCGATCAACGGGGCAAAATAATGATCAAGAAACGAAAGGCAAAAGAGAAAGCCATTCTTAGACCTCCATCGAGTCAGCGATTTCCTCGCTCATAGCACGCACTCCACGTCGAGGGACGTGATCCTCTTCATCACTGACGATGTACGTATCGTATCCACCCACGGAAGGTCGGTTCCTAGAAGGACGATCCATTTCGTCATCGCTATCGCTAGCGATAAGAGTGGATCTAGCGCGTTCGCCAAACCAGAACTTGGCCCGCTTGCTGGAACTCAGGTCCGGTGTGAGATATCCATCATCGTAGGTCCGCTTGGCATTAGGCGTAGCGACCATGTCGTCGGGAGTGTGGCTGAGGATGGGGATCGCGCGCAGATAGATGTAGCAGACGCGCTTGCGGAGTGGGTTGAAGAAGAAATAGTGGAGACTCCAGATGGCCCCATCGTCGGCATCGGAAGGGTCTTCTTCCGGCAGATAGGAGTAGATTGAACACTCCTTCAGCGACATGTGTTCATCGATTGTTTTCCAAATACGTGGACCCCGTGAGGAAGATGATCCTCCGGTGTAAGATCCGGAAAGTGTGGTGGGTGATGCGGGAGACAAGTTGATATTCTCGCGCGGTCGCAGATTCAAGAGCGTTGAGTCAACTGAATTCATGACCCGCTTAAGATTCCGCTCGCGTCGGAAATCCGTCGGGCGCAGAACTTGTGAGAAGTCGTAGTCCGGGTGGCTGGCGTTGAGAGTAGCAATCAGATAAGCGAAAGTCCGTCGACTCGAGTGGTCGCTCAGGGGGCCGAACGGACTAGACCGCGATAGATTGAGGGTCTCGGCGGCTTCGTGAGCATTTGGAGGTGAAAGTGACGCGGAAAATCGAAGAACTGATTCATATTGAGCTTCAAGGGATTGCTCGATGTGATTGTAGAGCTTCCGATCCGAGCGGGCGGCCTTCGTAGTGTAAATGTCGCATCCACCGACGATGTGACAGTCGGTTGTATCGAAATTGAGAGAACTGGTCACGTCCTCGAATTCTGGCAATGGAAGAAACTAGATTCAAATTATGGTTTAGTACGGAATGACACGTTGGAAGTTCAGTCTGCAGCACTGCCTGCGACCGCTAGACTCACCTTCATCGTGAGTAAAATGGGGCAGTGGAGCAACCCCGAGATAAGCCGATAAGCACTGAGATGACGTTTCACGGTTTTCGATCCTGGTCAACGGACTTTAAGAGCGATTTGAAGACGAAGAGAGACGAGGGCGCAATGTGATAACACGGGTGGTTGCGCCGAAGGTGGAGACGTGATGATGTCGATCGGCGATAACCGCAAACAGGGACTCTGGGGGTAAGGGGAGACACACAACTTAAACCGTTCAACGTAATTTGTAGCAAATTGATATCAACAGGAACAAGATCAAGAAAAGACAGGGAATCAGATGAATATAATGCAAGAAGATGGGATCCTTGGGATGGGGGGATGACCGGAAAGGGTCACGTGTGGAAGGAGTGGCCAGTGAGAGCCCGCACTGACCTCACGGGCGACTTCTGATTCCACGGTTTATCATGTAATCACTTATCATATGCATATCACAGTCCGACTTCTTCCAGATTGCGACTGATATCTTCCGATTCCTGAAACAATTTTGTATTCATTAGTATTGTAAACCTATGTACTCCGGGCAAGCCTGCTTGCTTGGTGTTACATGATCTTGGTGACCACATCTTCCTCAACCTGAAATAATTAGCCCGGCTGAACTTGGCCATGGCTGACGCATAGAATAATGGGGATGTAATGGGGTAAAGGGGGTGAGGGGGTAAGGGTGTAGGCAGATAATGAACAGTATCCAAGTATAGCCATAAAGCTCTGTGAGACAAATGGCAAAGAACAACCCCGAGTGCAAGATGAAATTGACACGATGAAAGAGAACTGGCCAAACTCACCTCCATATCTTCCAAACTGTCCTGCTGGCTGATACAACGAAGAACATTCTTCTTGCTCGTCTCCTGCATTTCTCCCGCTATCAATAACTCATCGAGAATAAAGTATGCCTTCTGGAAGTTGAAGATGATGTCCAACTCGCAGACATTGCCATAGTACTTGTCCATCTGCTCCACATATCGGTGCACCACCTCCAGTGTGATCAATTCGTTATCGGTCGAGGCACAGCCAGCGATGAAGAAAAGGGAAGCGTAGCGACGGTAGACGACTTTCGAGTCTGTAATCATAATGTCAGTCAGTGTCCTGCAGTGTCCTGCGAGAAAAGGGGTCGTGCGGGGGTAAAAAGCCACCTTTGTATTCCAGGAAATTGCACATCCGCGTCCGGCGGGACAGCACTAGCTGGGTGACATCTTTGATGATCTTGGCCTTCTCCTTGGGGGAGAGGGTTGTGAACCACTTTGCGAGGCGCTAGAAAGGAGTTGTGATTAGTTCGGGCTTGAGTCGGCTGGTAGTTGGGTGGGCGACGAGGCATACCACTTTGCCCTGTCGGGACAGTAGAATTAGGTAGCTTGGTGGAAGTCAGTCACTGGTTTCAAATTGCATGGGGGAAAGCTAGGGAATCTCACTGGACGGGCATATTGATGGTGATGTGAAGTGAAGGGATGGGGAAAGGTGTCAGAGCGGAAGCTCTGGAGAAATTCTTTGGGTGGAGCGGAGGGGAGTTTTGCCCCGCTGAGCCCTAGCTTGAGATTAATAAACGTGGAGATTGAAGATACAAAGTACTTGATAGCTAGAGCAGAAGATGGTCTTTGAAGCTTTCGAATTCCAAGTTGTGTTCCTTGCGCACGGGGCCTCCATGAGTCAACCTTTGCCCCCATGACGAAGGTACACAGCTTTAGATTGTTAGGATACATGAGCACAGTAATGCACCTGGGCGTCTAGAACTTTTAAATTCAATACTCTCAGAGCCTCAACTTTTATGTTATCGACATGATCATACCACATTGTTCTTTTTGATTTCAAGTTTCTTGTCCATCAATGTAATATGCAACGTTCACCTAGGTATACCTCCATAAGATGTATCGAAAAACCAGGCGCCAATAACAACCACCCTATATTTCACAATGTTCCGCCTGGGTGGGCATCTACAAATACATATTCAATCTCGAGTAGAGCCCCAAACTAGCAGTCAGTCATCCCAAG
This sequence comes from Penicillium soppii, assembly GCF_028829465.1. Lineage (NCBI taxonomy): Eukaryota > Fungi > Ascomycota > Eurotiomycetes > Eurotiales > Aspergillaceae > Penicillium > Penicillium soppii. The sequence continues at coordinate 3,647,964 of NW_026643235.1, read as the reverse complement.
CAAAATAATAATCAACCGAAACAAATATTATTAATGAATAAGTAGTAGCACATGAATTATCAAAACGCCTCCCAAGGGAGACTAATAGAATAGAGGCGATTCACATCAAGTCGTGTCATGGATATCGTGACCAAAACCAGAGAGAACCAAAACCCATCCTACAAGCACCTATACTCTCAACGCCCTTCCTGTTCCCATAACCACAACCAGAACCAATACCTATAATTTCAGAGTATTCCAGTATCCATATTACCAAGCATCCATAAACGAAGTAAGGAGTACACCGTGCAGACGCGAGCCTATCAAACCGCTCAACATACGCCCGGATTAAGCTCTTCTTTTTCACTCTAGACCTGGGCCATGCTTGGCGCACCGCCACCACGACGAGCACTACCAGTCCGGCCGCGCAGGTTCACTGTCGAAGCGCGAGACATGAAGACCGAGACAACGACGGAAGCCATGTACCCGGCCCATGCGAACCAGAGGAACGCAACGGAAGCCTGGGCCTCGCGACAGCGCTTGGTCATGTTGTTTGAGCCGTTGGTGATCTCGTTGTTCTTGAGGTACTCCTAGAATGACATTAGCATTGGTATGTCCAGATATTTATATATATATATATATATATGAATATATATAAAGTGCGAGCAGGACACAGGCATTAACATACTGTGTTGTTGCAGGAGTGACACTCGAGCTTAGCAGCGAGCGCGATAGCCGCGCAGAAGAAGAACACGCAGTTTAGCGAGTCCAGGACGATCATGATAATGGGGTGACCGGCCCAGTCGATGTTGAAGGATGCCGGGATCGTGTAGAAGAGCGTGAGCATCGAGAATACAGAGCAGAAGATCGAGTAGTTGACCGTCGCAGGGTTTCCGGCGAACGCTTCGGCGATCATGTTACCGAGGAGGGCCATGAGGAGGAGCGACCAGATGAACTGTGTTTAAGTTAGCACAAGCACAAGCTCGAACGCGATTGCGATCGCGATCACAGTAAAGTAGCTAAGCTATCTATGTATCTATAGCCAGCTGCACGTACCTCCCAGGCCCTCAGACCCAACTGCACGACTTTCAAACCCATTTCGATGTGCGGTTGATTGGTTTGCGAAAATGGCGGTAATGCGATAATTAGTGTACGTATACCTCTGAGTTGAAAAATGGGAAAGATGGAGGTTATAAATCGGAAGCTCCGGAGATCTGGTGATGACGGCAAAGGCAGAGCTTTGAAAAGCTAGATCTCGATGCTACGTCATGCATTCGGGAGCAGGCGGAGTATAGAATGTTGGAGATGAAATCATTCAAGTGGTCAATGACAAAATGAGTTTGTCTTTGGATGTTAAGGTTGTATCTACCTTAAAAAATCTTTCTGTTCCTGTGTAGGGAGATTCCTGTTGAATGCCCGTGGATCTATCTGCCCACCTGGGCAGGCGCCCAAGTAATATAGTAATATCCAGTGTGTACCTAATTAATTAGTTGGCCTTATTTTGTTCAAAGAATGTACATTCCATTGCTGTGTCTATCATTTCCTTTTTGTATGTTTCCCCTCATTGACTGACAGTTCCACTAGTTTTGACCAGGAACAGTGTCATACACCGTCGTTATGTAGTACTTGGTTGCACAGGCTCAATCGATATTTTCGAACATCCGTTATAACTCCCATCACTCATTCTATATGCCTGTTTTGATCTTCGAAAAGAAGAAACCGTAAATTCCCAAGCAAATGAGGAATGTAGTCAGAAACATTAGAAAAAAGACTTCGAGACTTTGCCCCAAAGCTGTTACAAGATTACGTAATCAATTTAGTACCGCGGGGCCACTCGTCTTGTTGAAGCAATTCGGCTTAGGCATCAGATAAGCCAGAAGCACTAATCCGAGAATGAAATCGATAGTCCAGATGCATTGTCAAGTGGCCTAGTTTCAGTTCGGATACGAATACCATTTTCCGCACTTGCTAAAGATACTGAGGTAGTCAAGTTCGACTAGGGAGTCAGTCTCGACAAATTCAACTCCCTACTGATGCTTATGCTTCTTTCGGTGGAAAGCACTCTGTACCGAACCAAACCTAAACCAAAGTTAGTAGATGTACATATATATCTCTCTTTTTCATCTGTTTCGTCAACATAGCAACAAACTCACCCTTGAAGACACTGGCTACCCAACGCAACACTGCCACTCCGCATATAGCAGATTTTCGCTTTCTGACACTCGGCAGTGACACAGGCAGGAGTTTTCACGCTCCTTTTCCCCTGGAACTCATTATGCAGAGTAACAAGCCCGAGGTCCGTCTCCATGGCCTCAGTAACGCGATGCCAGAAAGTCGCATTGAGCGGATCATCAACATCCCAGCCAGCGGCAGGCCCATACGTCTCCCGAGTCGAGTATTCGAACTTGAACGTCGGGCCTGTTTCCACCAGGGCCGGGTACTCAGACACGTTGCTGTAAAATGTATGAGCGTTGTAGATATTGAAGTCGCCCGTGTCTACCTCGTAGAGGCGGAAAGCGCTATTCAGATTTGTGAGGGGTGTAATGCTCGGCACGATCCAGCCGGTTGCTAGGGCGGTTTCGACACTCTGCATGGTCCCGTTGTTTGCGTAGTACACCATGAATTGGTCTTCGTGGGTGTGCCCGAAGAAGATGTTTGCTATAACGTGGGGCGAATAGCGGTCGACGATTTGGTAGAAAAGGTTTGTTGGGTTGGGGAGTGGGTTTGTGCCATCCCAGCCACTGAGGACGTGCCCGATTATCCAGACTCGTTCGTTGGCATCTTCGGCTTTTTGGAGCTCCGAGATCATCCAGGAGAATATGCCGGAGTTGTCGGGGTCGGTGGTGTTGACGAAAGCTAGGAAGTTGTGCCTGTACCATAAATCTAAGTGGGTTGGTTAGTGAATCGGATTATGTTGGTAGGTGAGAGCGTACCAGTGTTGAATGCGATGATGCGCAGTCCATAGTGTGTCTTGATGGAATAGCCACCATAGTGAGTTCGCGCTTCATCAGCCGTTTCACGACTGATCCATCCCTCGTGTTGCCAGAGTCGAGCCAAATGATCATAGTTCCAACTTTGCTGTTCTCCCAGACGCCCAAGGAGATTATGAGGAGAGTCGATATTCGCTGGGCTGGTGTCGTGATTTCCAAGAGCCGCAAATACAGGACCCGATAGATAATGTTCAAACATGCCATAGATGCTAGTCTCCGTATACTGAGTCAAGGCCTTTGAACTCTGCGGAGCTGGATCATGGGACACCAGATCGCCAGTGTAGAGCGTCCACGCAAAATGGTCATCATTCTTCCCTTTACCAGTTCCAGTCAGAGGACCGATAGCCTGCAACGCAGCTAGACCGAGGTCGTATGGGGTATCACACAGGAAAGAGCCATAGGCGGAAGCAGAAATCAATGTCTCGTCCTCGGAGAGGTCATTATAGTTATCACTCCGACAACACAAATTGGAAGAGCAATTCGCTTCGGAATTGACCGCGTAGCGAGCATCGAGATGGAAGTCCGAGAGATGTAGCACCTTGACTCGCTCGCCACTCGCTTTGGGCGCCTGAGCATTCGCAGGCTTGGGCTTGGGGAAAAGATTGCTTGTGTCGAGGGAGCTAGTTGTCGGCGCATCGCACCACTTCTCGTGGAGAGAATGGCAGATATACTGACCATCCAAACCCTCAACATCGGCATATGCCAGTACTTGTGTCCAGACCGGACCGAAGGCGTTGGAAGCGAAGTCTTGCTCGCAGGTCTCGTTGGCGTGGAACCCAAATGCCTTGCAGAGGTTGACCATGGTATTTGGGACAAGAACTGGCGCATGAAGTGCTGCGGGCTTGGCTGCAGCCAGTGCATGCTTGCACTTGGTGCACTTGTTCGTTGAGTTGGAATTGAGGATGCGGGTCACATTTTTCACGGCTTGTTGGACCAGTTTATATCTCTCTCTGACGGGCATGTGAACTGGCGGAACGGGAAAATAAACCTCATCTTGGTTATCCGGGATATTGTCGGGGTCGGTCAGCTCGTAAGGGAATATCAGATCTAGGACAGGGTCATAGAGGATGGGCTGGGGCTCCTTGGTTGGATGGGCTGGAGAAACGTAGTAATATCTGTCGTTTATTAGTTCATGACTTTGAGACAGTCAAAAGTGATCGTACGAGAACACAGATGTCGGAAATCCTGCTGCAGCCACGTAGGATGAGTTCCCCGGGAGAGAAGACGCAGATGTGAGATGCAAGAATATGATTGTATTCCGTAAGAGGGTCATGATGGGCTGCATTTTGAATGGATGCAGATATCCTGTTTTAAACGAGTGGGACATCAGAATGAAGAGAAAAGACAGGAGCAGCAGGTGAAACTTTCCAGAACTAATTCGCGTTCGGAGGTTTTGATGCGTAAAGAGCAAGGTGCAGATGTTGATTTCTAGCAAGTACGAGGCGCACGTGTCCCAGACTGCATGTCTGAGTGGAAGGAGAGGCTCACACTTTGTAATCCAGTGCTTGATGTTAGTCTCATGAATCGGAATAGTCAAATCGCGTGGATAAGTATTAGTTCCATTGCCTTGGTTTCACATTTACGTTTTACTTTATAGGCTAGCTATTATAGGCTAGCTAGTGGCTGGGACGAACTATATCTAGAGCAACAAGAAGCAAGGATGGGCACAACAGCAAGGGGAGCTATGCAAATTTTAGCGTACATGCATTCAAATCAGCTCATCTTTGTTTACTACCTAGGTAGCTGTACGTAACATATTTCTTCTGCCGGGTAGGGCTTTCCTATCTTAACTGCCGCCGCTTTTGTGAGGGCGCTCAGAGTCAGGCTCACTAGACGGACGGTACCCTCTTCTCCCTCTTTCTTTCGTGATAAGCTGCAACTTTCTGCACCACGGCTCCCTGCTTACCGTTATTGGTCCAGGCAATATGGCTCCAGGACTCTCGCCTGCAAAGCTTGTTTTTATCCGTGATATGATAGAGAGCGAATCTTTCACCACGTCTAGAATGGCCGAATAGGCTAAATGCAGTAAGCAGATCATCATTAGTATCCGTAATAACTTGCGACAATTTAGAAGCTTATACGCACTATAAAGCTGAGTAGGACGAAAACGAACTGTGACGCCGTTGATGATCGTTCCTTTTGTTGGGGCGAAGTTCTCCGTCATTACCTATATGAAACCCGGCCTCTACCTCAAAGAGATGGTGATATTCCTATAGGATGATTTTCAGTTTTTAGTTATAACCTCTAGCATCAGAAGAGCCCTGTCGTAAAAGCTTGGTCTAGAAAGACTGCACGGAGACGTGCTAGAGAACAAAATGCCGATTTGCGAGACTATTATGTATATAATCTTTTAGATTTTAAATCGTACTACTTAGTCTATGTTCATAAATCTAGATGTGATAAATGTGTTAAGTTTAGACGGACAGGCTGGGTCCTACGTGACACCTCCCCTTTATAAGTAGTATAGTTCTGTCGTAATCAGAGATGCTAGATATTGCCCGCGTATATGAAGGATAGGATCGTTCTGTCGCGTGTCTTTCGTGGTTCTGAGGATACTACCGTAATTGAAAGCTTTACAACTTTACTGCTCTAATATTACGGACGATAGCTAGAGCCTTAATCTGTCCTGATCATATATAACGTATTATTTTACCCGTTAGAAGGACTTGAATAATAATATCAGTCTATATTGAGCAGGTATGAGACACCCAAACACACACCCTGGTGAAAAAGTGGGCTAACAACCTGCATGCTGATATTTCCCGAAGGACACAAAAAGACCATGCAGATGCTCCTCTGATGAATACGCAAATTCTTCATTCATACCTCTACATTCCCAGAATAGAAGATACGCAGAGCCTGACGGAGGTACGGTGTCCGATCTGTATCAATGACTCCCTCAGAGGCCATGATATGCTTGTATTCAATTCAAACCTCCAAGTATCACCAACAAAAGGTCTGCCTAGTTTCTTGAATGAGTTGATATACACACGTTGCAATTTGCTTCTCGGGAGCCCCTTTTTTATTAAGTCAATAAACCATTGGACACGTCCTTTCTGATGAATGAAGTTCTGGTGAGCCGAAGGGAGGTCAATTGTCGTTCAGGAATCAACGTCACCCTTGGTGCCACTTGCTTATGAATCCGCCGTCAATATTCTCATGCAATTCAATTGCATTGAATGGTGAACCACGAAGGTCGATCTCCAAAGATTAAACATTCAATGAATAAAGCCTCCTTTGGGTGTTTTATACATAGTGATCGTCGAATCGACGTTTGAGAGTCTCTTCGCAGCTCTTGTTAATCGAAATGACGGGAGCGACAACTACCATGTCAACCAGATCTGCCACTATCAAACGATTCTCAGCTTCCGTTGGGAAGTTGAATTTTCTTGTCATGTTGCTATTTGCGGTATTAAGGAGTAATTTCGTTGTATCGCAGGTGTCGATGCAAAACACCATGACAACCAGGCGCATTGCACGCAAATCATGAGGAATGTGAGGTATTGGGTTAAGGAAATCAAATTGCTCAGCTCAACTCGAGCTACAGCAAAATCATTCTACCTGTTTCTAGCTCCTTTATCTGCTTTTGCAACTGACGACGCTTCCTCCGGACAGATACTTCCTCCCCGGCAATGTGCTCTAATCGTTCATGTGAAAGATTGTAGACCTAGGACGGGGAAGACAGTTTCATCGGTGCTGCAGGCCCGGTGACCAAATAGAAATCTGCCGCCTGCATATACACATTGTCTGCGAACCTCTTTCGAGCGACTTTGTAATACGATTTCAGGATATCGTGGATGTCTTGCATAATCTGCTGCAAATTACTTATATGGTGAATTTGCGTAAGATCAGAAACTAGAACACATTCTTCCTTTGAGCCCTTAAAATTGACCGAAAATGTTGACTTCTTAGCTACAGTGGCGATTCATTCCTAGCGGCTGTAATAAGATTTAGCCATATATAACTAATAACTGGCATTTGACTCTGACTATTTTTGTAAATTGCTATTTAAGTAATGATTTAGCGTTATTAGCGTCCCTTCCCTTTTAATTTGGAGGAGAAAATCCGTTATCGAAAGTGCTTACTGATACTTCTCGATTAGATCGTCTATTAGGAATGAAAGGATATTTCGACTTAGTCTCTAATCACAATAGGATATATTTAGTGCCTTACTCTTAAAAATGTAAACTATAGGTATAATATTATAAATATAGCCCTTAGCTAGAGACGGCTATTTCGCGGATTACTTCTTTAGTATACTTCTTATTTAATGACTTAATGTCGAATATGCTCTAACTAGCATTGGTGTTTTCATCGATATGTGCTGCTGAAATGATGGAGCCAGCGATTCTCCGTGATTTCGGACTGGCGTCTCTGCGAAATATTATTTGGGTGGTAAATCGAGTACACAGACCACTTTTCCCGGGAATTTCAGTTTTGTCAGGCCCTCTAAGACAGAGTTTTTCTGCTGGATTGATCTCCGACAACGACCAATTGTGGTAAATTGATGTATTCCCCCACACTGCAAGCGAATAATCTGTTAATTTTTTCAAGCAGACCAATGTGCGTGTGGACTAGCGAGAGAGACCGTGGAAGAGTAGATTAGCGATAGTTGCCCTTTCGGCTTAGCCGCCGGGCGTTAATAAATTGTGTGTGTGTGTGTGTGTGTGTATCAGTACAGAAAGAGCTTGGAGAATCAAAGGTGAATAACTTATCATGGGTCTGCTGCACGACAGCATCTACCGGCTTCTGGTGCGAGGGAAATCAATCCAATGCGACAAGGCAGACGTGTATTTCGACAGAGGACCGGGGGAAGAGGCCGTATTTATAGGTTTTTGGCTTGTCTTTTTACCGCCTGCTTCATATTGCCGTGGTGTAGTCTCTTCTGTCTGTCGCTTTTTGAGGGCATTGAAGATGCCTGTGTAAAGTGGGGCCTGTTGACCCTTCCTTTATTGAGGTGATGGTTTGGGCAAGAATCAACTGCAGGCCTGTCCGCTGAAAGGAATTCTGAAGAGCCATAGCGTGGCATCAGTTTTTTGTGCTGAAATGTTTTGAAGCAGCGTTGATCAAGCTTCAACCTTGTGTCAACGATCATGATTTCAACACTTGAAAACGATGTGCAGCGGATCACCGATTTAGTGCGACGAGGTGCTTTGCTATCACTATCGTTTCATTTTTAGCACTTTCATTTTCAGCACTGGCTGTAGGTTTGAAACTGAGGCTGATGAGCGAGTTGTGTTTTGAGTACGGTCGTGCAGGGTCTTAGCCACAGCCCACAGAAAACGTTTTCATTGAATGCAGCCATGCCATATTGGCTGTAGATCTTGTATAAATTAAGCACTGCGTCCTTGATTTGCTCAATATCCAGAAAGCGTCATCTATCGAACACGACGGGGTTGTGTGGCCAGAACCGAGACTCTACGTGACAATGCTGTAGAGATATGTCTAGTGCATGTAGATGAGCCGGAGACCTTACAAACACTAGCAGGAAGAGATATGCCGGCAAAATCAGATCTGTTCTTCACTACAGTACTACTGTAGAGATCATTGAATTTACCTTGTGGAAACTCATATACCTTGACAGAAACTTCGAAACGATTTTTGATTGAGTGATGCTTTCTGTTGTAGTTCAGAGGTATGAATTGTTGTTATTTATTTAATGGAAAACGCGAGGCTATATATACCACGAGAAGATCAAGTTGATGTCCAATCAACTTGATTTTTCATACACATACTTCGGGATTAATATCGATGGTTCTGCTTGGTTCCTGATCTGCACCAGCCACATATCAGAACACATATGTATAATGTGTTTGGTAAGGTGAACGAACATCCAGTTGAAGTTATGGCGGATTGGAGTGCTGTCACAGATGGTGTTTTGAGTTTCTCGGGTCTGTGAGAGTTGCGAGGACTTTTAGCTTCTTGGGTTTTAGTTCATTTTAATTTTGTTCCCCACTTAAACCCCTCTGATGGAAGCGCCGCTGTCATGGGATTTCGAAATGCATACTATATTTTGGATCATGTGTGGCAACCGCTTTAGAATTGAGCACATAGCGAAACGATTTATATCGAACACCGACCGTAACATGGATAATAAATTGGGTCTTGGTTATGGCGAACTATAGATGTAGCTGATTCACCATAAAGCCGCTCGCTGTCGATGAATTTCATAATGAGGTCAAATAAGATATGACCTCGTATTTGTATTTTGCTTAACTATCATATGGCCCAAATGTCATGACATGCAGCAAGCCTTCATTACAGTCCCAGATGTTCGCGACAGTACTTTTTACTTTCCTCACTTACATCAAATCCATAGGTCCACATTCTACCACCAGGCTCAAACGTGCTCTTACAAGCTGGATCAGGCGCGGGTCTCTCCCGGATCATCTTCTCTCTCACCTTCTCAAGTCCAAGCTCAGCCAGCTGTGCCTGTTGCTTGTCGCGAATAGCATTCCATTTTTCATCTCGTACAATCTGACATTCTCCATCCGGAAGTGTCATATCACTGGCATTGCCACGGCTGATATTGCGTAGATGATCCACGCGAGCCTGTCTAAACTGGCTCCAAGCACTCATCACCTTCGCCAGATCCTCTGTCGACCTCAGATGTCCCACAAACTCCGCCAGACTCGCCGAATCCTCTATCGCCATTCCGGCCCCCTGTGCAGCGTGAGGAAGAAGAGCATGCGCTGCGTCCCCAATCAGCGCTACTCTTCCAGATGTACTAACATAGCTGGGAATAGGAGGCACCTCGCCCAAGGTCCACGAAACGCAGTCCTCTTGAACAAGAGAAGCCAGCGCTCGCACTTCCTCACACCACCCAGATACAAGCCCGCGCATCGTCTCAATGTTGGCAGGGTGATTCCAAGACCCAACGGGCACTCCTTCGCTCGGCCGTGGGACACCAATAACAAGATTATACAACTCCTCTGAGGCAACTGTATACCCCAATACAAACACGCCGGACCCCACCCATAATTTCGCCTCTGGGGAAGCTATAAAAGGCGCAGTAATGGTATTGGAGAGCATTCGCGACCGTGGAATCACAGCACGGTAGTTATGTTCCCGATAAGCCGTTGGGGACACATCCTTTGACGCCGGCAAGCATCGCCTGGATCGAGACCAGATCCCATCTGCTGCGACGGTAAGATCTGCCTCGAAAATCTCCCCGTCTACCGTATAGACAGTGCCGGTCTCATAGTCCACGGTGTTAACGGATTTCGCAAATAAAATCGACACGTTGGGCAGCTGTTTCACTCGTTCGAAGAGCACTTTCTGCAGGTCTGGTCGGTAGATCTGCCATTGGGGCCAGCCGTAGAGCAATGTGCTGGAAGGATTGTTCATGTTGACGGACAGCTCTGTGTTATCTTCCCAACGGCGAATTGACAAGTGAGAGGACTGGAAGGCAACTTTTTCCAGGGCCGGTGTTAGGCCCCATTTGTGAAGGACGCGAGTGCTGTTTGCGAAGAGTTGCAGTCCGGCGCCAATTTCGCTGAGAGAGGCGTTTGATTCCAGGATTGTAATCTGGTGGTCAGGATTTATGTCTGAGAGCGCTATTGCTGATGAGAGACCGGCCATTCCAGCGCCGATGACTGTGATTTTCAAGGAGATAACTGGTTGATTGAAAGACATCTTGATCTGCGAAAAACCGTCAGAATGATTTTCGATTCAGGTGCTGCTGTCCTGGGTTGTTGATGGAGGGTCGTTATACTTCAGGTCCCCCTTACGAGTATCAGCTATCGGCATCAGGCAAATAGGGAGGACCAATCTTCAAAAAAATCTGCAAGCTTTCTGACCTGTATGACAAATTGCGGCTGGAAGGTAGCAAACACATCGACATCATCAAGTATGTACTGAAGAGGGAAACACTTGATGGCTGCCCGCTCTGACAACGTGTGGATCGATCCAAAAAGCAAACCACCACCCACATTGGTGTAATTGCGTGAAGAATAGAGTGAGGTACCTGTAAGGGCCAAATGAGAGAGGACTAAGAGTGTGCATTCTATAATTACCACTATCTTGTACTAATATGGCCTCCTTTCTTACCGGACGGGACGTTACCTGTAATGGTATGGTAATCTGTAATAGGGACCGGGTCTCCCACCACAGTACATAGATCTTGGGCGACCCGTGGTGTTCCTCTGTGTCCCCTTTCAATTATTGCATAGTTATCATTTCATACTGCTGAGAAATTTAATTTTTCTTTTCCGATTCTGCATGTGATTTGGAAGTGGCCTTATATATGGTTCTGCCGGAACATGGTTGACTCTTGATGGCGCACAATTTGCGAACGGATATGTGAGTCTGTAAAAAAATGCATATTACCGTGATTTATCCCCAACAGCGGTGACGACTTTATGCGACGGTTACACAACCGGCAGAGATTGATCGAGCTCCACCACTAACTCGTGCGAATCGGCATGCATATTCAATCGCGGCGTTTACCGCTTTTCATTCAAAATACATGATTGCGACCTTCTGGCAATGCAAAGTCCCATAATTTGTACAATGTCAGGGAGCCGTATGGGTAGCGCCGAGGGTAGGTTGAAGATTACGAAAACTAAGCCGCGAAGAACCTTCTCCGTATTTACAAGTAGCAGCTCCAAGATCCATTCCTGGTCGACTAGCAAGGCCTCTTCCCTTCCGGAGCAGAAATCTCGACTTCTGCTTTCGTTCTTCTTTGCCCCCAATTTTTTCTTCTTTTCTTTTCGCTTCCCTGATTGGTTTCTTACCATCAAGACGGAACGTGTATCCCGGCATCCTGGAAAGGGGTCACCTGCGTCTGCGTTGGGATGCGGTTGCTGTGAGTACATATGTAGGGAGATTGGTCTGGCGGGCTCAGCTGAATCTTGCTCCCATATTGGTGCATATCCGGCCTAGCTGGTTGATAGAGTTCTTTTCACAGGTAAACTTCATGTCGTAAATTTATTTTAGTTCGATTATTCGAGTTCATTTGCGAGGAAGCCACTCATAATGATTCAAATATCATGTTGACTGCAGACCCTAACAGTTTGGATCTTGTGCTTATTTTGCCAATTTTCCAATCTTGATTTCTGCCAGCACAAAGGACACCGGGGGGGGGGGTGGGGTTGAGCCAAAAAGCTCAACTGTGACGTATAGATGTTACACAACAGATCAGGGATTAATCAATATATTGCAAAGTGTATGCAGACTGCTCGATGCATTGAAGTAAGCCATGCCGGAAATTTGGCAAAATCAAATACTGTACTTTCATGGTATTGATCACATCGCCATGCATGTAAAGTGCTGGGTGTCCTATATTTCAAATTCGTCCTCATTTGTATCTCAAACGGCTTGGTTTCAATCAGCTAGTCTGTACCTTGAAAAAGCCCAGCAAAGAACTATTACCTTGGTATTGATGGTATCATCCGAGAGACTGTATGATATATGATAGATCCAGCTTACGACGCGATTGATTGCGTATGCAGCGCAGAAGACACGACGGCGTATTTGAAGATCAAACATACTTGTATTGTCTCCACTCTCCGAACCATTCACAAGAAGGTGCAGATTGAAAAATTTCCTACAGAATATTTACTCTCTATAATGTGAGGCATCAAAGCATCTGCACTAAGCGTCATCTAGTCGGTTTTGTCTGTATAGGTTCACAGCATAACAACCCTAATCAAAGGAACCAGAGAAAAAAAAACTTAAAGGGTGGGTGAGAAAGAGTCGATCTTTATAGGAGAGAGGATCCTATTAACCCTCCCCACCCCCGTTGGAGGTGCGCAAAACCAAATAAGAATACCCATTCCCAAAGGTGTCAAATAATCACAAAGTCCAAAGTTCCTCAATAGAAGACAAATGTTGAAACAGCAACCGAAAATATACCATTGCATTCCAACCATACATTCAAACCGTCTGAGACTTTCCAGGAAGTTTGGCATCATCTAAAATTTTTGCTTTATGCTGCTGCTCAAGCATTTTAGCCAACATTTCAGGGTACCATCGCCTCCCCAATTCAGGATAGCTCGTGATGCAGTTAGTTAGAAGAGCCTCACCAGCAGGGCCTTCGAAAAGATCATTGAAAAATGTTTCAGCGTCGGACTTCACATCATTCTCACGAAAAGCCAAAATATGGGGGGGTAACTCCACTCTCATATCCTCTTGAGTCACATCGAGAGCCACGTGTTGGAAGAATGCGAAACTCAACCGCTTTCCAAGAGGAATATTATCCGCCCCAAGGTATTGAGCTGGTTTCAAGTTGACTCGGTGAGTAGTGGCAACGCAAACTCCTTGTGTAAGAGCTTCTAGTGACCGGCCGATGTTCACAACAAGCGTGTTCGGGATAGGGGGAGCCGAGATCCATGTTCCTGACTTGTTCTGCACCTCTAGACTTGAATGACCCGTTCCTTGAAGCAGGTAGGTCAAGAAGCTTCCATCTTTGTGAGGCCCAACGCCCTGGATATCTGCCGCATCAGGCTTTGAAGGATCCATTTGAGGATAGGCACCGACTCTGAGAAGACTGTAGGGATATTCTCTCTGGAGTACCTTCGTAAAGGCATCAGGGTGTAGTTCCAATGCTTCAGCAATCAAAATAATAAATGTGTCTGCTAATTTTTGGGTCTGCTCAATGTATGCTTCGACTGCTTTACGGAGGCCTGGGGTAGTTTCTTCAGGAAGCCACTTTGGAGTTATAGTCAGAAATGGATATTTTGGGCTGCTCTGACTCTTTTGTCATACCTGATTAGGCCCCTCGAGACCGTAGTAGATGGGCGAGTCCGAACCATGGACAGGTGCGTCGATACCAACCTTTCAATGATGTTATTATGGATAAAGTCCGCCCAAAACCTTTTAAATCGTGTCATCAAACATACAGTAAAAGTTTCCCGCTGATCGCTTATTGTGGCTGTTTTTTCGGCACCCGCGCAAGCGTATCCCCGGAAGTGCTTACTCTGGGTCACGTCCAGCTCTAGCTTCTTTTTTGTTGGGAGGTCGAAAAATGCACCCGTTGTCCTCACAAGTGCCTCCTGTAGTTCGACCTCGATCGGGGGATTCTGAAGGTAGAAGAAACCTACATCGATGAGTGCACTCCTAAGCGCGCAGAGGAAGCGTGGCTTTGTGTCAGGGGAAAGTGAATCGTGGTAGTCGACCAAAGGGATGGAGGTGAAATTAACTGCCATTCTGTTTCTTGAAATCTGTAACGCTCAAATTTTGACAAATGGTTCTCAGGTCGCAGTTTTAATCGAAAATTACGAGAAGTGTGAACCCGAAATCGGGGCATGCATGTTACATAATAGGCTCAGTAAACATGCTGCACTAGTCACCACTACTTCAGAATCGTGGTCAACACGATGTTTCTTCTCCTAGCTAATTACGCATAGTGCATCAAAATATGTGCTTCATGACTTCATATTACTTACTTGCCATGCATTACACGACTGCTCGCATTATCCAAAGTTCAATACACAACTTGAATAGATGAAGTATGCAGGGTGGTTCTCATTCAGATGCGAATTGACACTATCAGTAAGGCTAGTATATAGTGCTGAGACTACTCTCCAACAGTTTTTAATGTAAAATAGATTTTATAAAGGGAGTATGGGATTGAATTGACTAACGGAAATGTGAAGGTTAGCTATTCGACGTGGAATGCACGATGGTGATCCACTCTTATGCATTCATACAATAAATAATGCAGGCCCAGGGGGCGGCTGGCGGTCTATACGTGGTTACACCGCAGTACTAGTTGTACTACATATACTAGTCCCGAATTTATATACGGTATTGAGAGATATCATAAGTGCTGCACACCTGGGCATGTGAGTGTGACAGTACATTTGCAACCTGTTGCTAGATTGTGAGATTACAGGTTCGGTATTTATACCACAATACCAAGGTGGTAAAAGTATAGGGTCCTGATCGTGCGTACCTGGCTCAAGCACATGCTTGGCGACCGACTTTCTTTACTTTATAAACTATCGCACTTATGGATAGCACCGATCTCTGAATAATGTAATTGTCGAACAGGTTACGCATATATAGCAAATATAATAATTTAGTATATAAGAAAAGGTATCTTAAACCTAGATTCATGAAACCCTGCGCCCATTCTGTGAGCGTCATCAGTGATATACCTGAGAATTCTGCGAGTCACCACCCCGAATTGGCCTAACGGATCAGTCAGAAAAATAAATGGAGACAGTAAAACACCGCTTTTCGTAACGCTTATCATATTCGCCTCGTAATCGGGATCAACCGAATCTCGGCTTCCCCGCCCGCGGATTTCCGCGACTAGACCTCACCAGTAAGCCCCTTACGCAGTATCGAAAAATAAATTCCGCCTCTACTAGCAATGCTTAGTACACAAGCTATCATGAGGCTTGACATTGAAGGGAACTCTCCCGATGAACACATCATGTGCATATCAACGGTCGGCCTGGCCCCTATGCGTCATTTTGCGTTCGGTCACATTCACTTCCCTTGGGAACATGCTTTCATTCATTTTTATTAGACCCTAATCGCATATTCTCTTTTGCAAAATTTTTGAAACAACGTGATAGGTTATAGCCCATCGGACGGTAAGAACTTTTCTGTATTCGAAAAGAGCCATGGCGCCGCGGGCGGAACGGGCCGAGGATACGAGTCGGTCCCACCGTGCCTGGCCAAACAGATGTCAGCCTGTGGCTCTGGAAGGCGTCAATCACTTTCCAGAAACCCCACGTGGCGCAAGACCCGCTGTAGATGTAACAGCCCGGGACCACGAGCCATGGTAATTTCTCTTGGTAAATGATCGACCAGAAATTCTAGGCATGAGGCGGATGAAGGGCCGGACTTACGAGTTGCTCTGGGTATATACATTGAACCTAATGGCCAACTCGGTGATGTATACTGACTGAATAATATGCATACATAACAAATAATAATTGTCCGGTTCCCAGTGCGTCATGGTTAGCGTTGCCTAACGGCCTCTATATCTCATAGCTGCCCTTCGCAGATGCTTGGAGCAGAGATATTGCTTGCAGCGTGGCTAGCTGGCTTCAGGGATTGAACTTTTGACGATTTCAAACTGCCTTCTGGCCCTTGCTCGAGCCAGTGGAGTGATTCCATCGCTGTCCGGTGTTCTTGGTCCGAAGCGAGGGAGCTGAGACACTGGATTAGGTCGGTATTGGACGTATTCACGGCATGTGAGAGGACGGATTGACCTCTTTGTTCTCGCTGATCTACCATGGCCTTGGACCGCGAGAGCAGACACTTGAAAATTTTGACATTGTTGGGCTGATCGCCGGCATGTAGCTTCGCAGCCAACATGAGGGGCGTCTCCCCCAGATGTTCGGGACAATCGACATCAACAAGCTCCTCTCTCGCAAGCCTTGCAACCGCGATAAGGTCATCGTAGATCACAGCCAGATGCAGGATTGTTCGGCCGAAGTTGTCCTTCATTTTAATATTGGCCCGAGAATCCCACAAAAGTATTTCAAAAATCTCATGTTGTCGGGATTCTAGAGCCACCAAAAGGGGTTGCTGGACTTTTGGGTCTTGGCTGTAGAACTCAACATCTCCCCGGCAGCGCAACGTTCGATTTCCTGGAGCGTACAAGGTGCATATAGCATATCAAGCTGCTGTATCTATCGGACTAAAGCAGCTTCTTGGACCGGATTGAGAGCTTTATTGACCGGTTTGTTCGATTTACAGGGTTTACGACCGTGAAATCGACCCCAAATTGTATCATAGCTGATATCTAAATCACGCGCAATAGCGCGTAATAAAGTTTTTTTGGCCTGATATGGTAGCAAGGGCCTCGGTTAACCCCTTCTCGAGATCACATGGCATATTGAATGTTGTTGTATTAAATTGTGGTAGAATTGGTCAAAAAAATGAATGTCGGTGTGGAATTGAATGTCGGCGTGCTGACCAAAACGGTTCAATTCCCTTCCGTCTTGGTGACGTTTCACTTTGACGAATCACAGTGGGCGTCACTGTGATATCTCGCGACGATGTGATATCTGCGATAGTGATAGTGTGATAGTGTGATAGTGACAGTGATGGTGTGATATCTGTGATTCTCTAGCGGAGAAAAGTCCATCCACTTCATCTCATCCAGAGGGTTTGAACTCTTGATTTCGATACTCTTTCACCAAGTCACTGTGTCAATGTGGTTAGATCTTTGATTTGATGACGTTATTACTTGATGGGGAAGCTAAGCTGTAGGTGATAGCAGAAAGGTGACTGTTTGAATTTCTGTCGCCGAGTTGCAGGCCTAAGGGTTGCGCCACCTCGGCTCATAACCTGCTGAGATAAGTGATTGTCTGAGTGATTCTAGTTGATTTATTTACAGAAGAGGGGTAGCCCGTCTTTATAAACCCGACCCTAATCCACTCCATAAGCTTAGACGCCGTGATATTCAACAGGCTTATTCATTTTCATATTATTCAATTTATACTGTTTGTTGAGTATCGCGGTAATCAAAGCTTATATGGCGAGACTAGCAATGGACATATAACTTGACAGGGTTCCTTTCCACTTTCGATAGTAACCTTAGCAAGATTATTACAACTACCTATCTCAACACTATTCATATTTGCAGATATTCATGAATATTCACGAATAATCGTTTTCCTTTCGGAGCCCTAAAAAAGAACCCGACTGGACTTCATCGTTTATCCGATTAGTTGCATGTGTCTGGCAGAATCCTAGTGTACGACATTTTGCTACCACAATTTTATAAGACACGTCTAATATACTGAGTAATGGCCTCATTGGTTCATTCTAGGACCAGTGCATACTGCCTCTGTCGGAACCGATATTAAAGGATAGTCAGATTCTGCCCCCTCCCATCCTCTCACTAACACCAAAATACATCAACTTCGAGTATAAATTACCTACACTACAGAGGGATTAGAGAAAATATAAGAATAGATTAATGCTCCTGAGAGGGAGGGTTTTTTGGGTGATGTTAGTCATGAGAGGATTCGCCCTGATTTGGTAGGCTCGACAAAGTCGACAGTTGGCTAACAGACAAGAAATTACAAAAACCATGACAATCTACACATTACCACCATTGGAATTGTTGCTTTATATCTGCTTCAAATTTTGGGAAATCTGGGTTGTTCTGATGTTCGGCTACCATGAAGGCTCTCATTTTCTAACATTATTAGCGGAGAACATGTCCGTAGATAGGTAGCTATATCCATGCTTCCTCTCCGTTGTCATTTATATGAGTTTATGGAAATGTACAAATTTGACCGTTCTAACAGGTGTCCAATCAGTCCAGAGAGAGCTGTGGGATGCACCAAAGAGCTGGAATAATAAGCAACGTGCATGCGGCGCAGAGCCCTACTGCTAAGTCAGAAGCAGATAATAGGACATGGAGAAATATAAGGCTTAACTACCTGGCGTAGTAAGAAATGCTTGCCTGTAACTATCGGCGACGACCACTTGAAGTCTATCAGACAAGTGGGTAAATGCAAACCGACTGTCTCGTAATATGTTTTCAATCATCTGTTTATCATTAGTCTCCCGAGACAGCGATACCCATTCCAATCAAAACCAGAGACGCCTACCTCAATTGCATTAGGCTCCATGGCGCACTTTTCGAGGAGATCATTTCTGAACACTT
The DNA here is from genome assembly GCF_028829465.1 of Penicillium soppii. Classification (NCBI taxonomy): domain Eukaryota; kingdom Fungi; phylum Ascomycota; class Eurotiomycetes; order Eurotiales; family Aspergillaceae; genus Penicillium; species Penicillium soppii. The sequence goes on along the minus strand of NW_026643235.1, from coordinate 3,629,412 downwards.
TGCGTGTAATTACTGCCGTGGCCGTTACTCCCACCACCATTCCTACCTGCTGTGCCAAATAATAGGAAGTGATTGCCCCGGATCCGGCATTCTTGGGAACTGACACTGATATGGCAACAAATAGGGTGGTAATGATCCCCGTATGGCCGACAGCATGAATAGAGAGGTATCCAAGTTCCCAGAGCTTGGGTTCCTGCGACCATCGAAGCATAAGCAGACCAATACCCACAAGGCTAGTAACGCAAGACGTAAATGCCAATGCCTTGTATTTGCCGGTGCTGTCGAGGCGTTAGCCAATTGTCTGGGCTTTATGTGTAGTATTAGTTTATAGCATCCGCTCTACCTACCGTCGTATCAGAAATCCGAAAATAGGAGATCCAACAACACAGCCAACCGTTACAGAAATGAAGGTGGATCCACTGAAAGAAGCCGTAGCATTTGTGGTGCGCGTGAAAAACTCGCTGATATTGGAAAGAAGCTTTTTGATACTTAGTTGGGAGGTTTGAACATGTTGGGGTTGACTTACACCAAAGGTGGCAAAGGAAGCAAGGAACTGCGTCAGATAGATTGCCCAGATCCGGTTATGCTTGATAACATTCAAAGACACCAACGGAGCTTCGGTCCAGAATCTTTCATTCCATCCATACGCGACGGCAGATAATATACCTGTCGCGGAAATAACAGCCATTGTAGTACCATCTCCTCCTTCGAGGGAATGGCACAGTAACGTCAATGCGGCGACAGAGATACCCAACGAGAATACACCGAACAGATTTAGTTCACGGTTCACAGTATAGTCGGGTCCATCTTGCGATGCGTTTGATTTATGATTTGGTTCTGGTAGCCTCCACATGGCAATGAAAAAGCAGAGTAGGCCGAATGGGATTTGAACGAGGAAGGACCTGAATAATGCACATTAAAAACAGCCAAAATATAATAAACAGGAGCATCAACCTACCATCTCCAGCCAACGACGTCCACAAGAATTCCACCAAGAGAGGCTCCACAGCTGACCCCGAAAGGGAATGTCATGCCAAAATAACTGCGCAACATTACAACTTGCCTCGGCGGGGCCAAATCTGCATTTGTTTGGTTAACGGTGTTTTTTAGGCAAGAAAATACACCAAAGAGTACAAAGATTTACCGTTGATGATCAAGCTCACGAGATCTGTCATGCCAGAAGCCCCAACGCCAGCTATAAATCTACCTCCAATGACAAGCCAAATTGAGGGTGCAACGCCCCTTGGGGAAAATTAGTCACGTCATATGAATGACAAGGTTTGTATGGAACGTACGTGATGGCACACCCAAGCGAGAACATCAAATAGGCTATCATTAGTACCAACTTGTACCCATATGCATCACTGAGCTTTCCGTACTGATATTGTCAGATATGTAATCGGGTATAATCTTCGCACGGCGCTTACACACCAACGGAAGCGTAGTAATGAATCCAAGGTTATAGGCTGAAATAAGCCAGGGCCCTAATGGAACCTGCTTGAAGTCGGTGGCAATTTCGCCGTGGGTAGCTAAGACAAAAGAATCATCTGCAGACGCGAGAAATATTCCTATCGGTGGCTTGTAGTTAGCGAGAGTATTCTAGGGAGCATTTCAAGGCAAGGGTGGACCTGGGTACCTAGCAAAGCAATTGAAATAAAGACGCGATCGATAGGGGGTGCTTCTTCTCTTGATTCTGTATCCTGTTCAGCCGTGGCACTGTATTCCGAGAATAACTGAGGCCCAGCCAGTGGCGTATTTTCATCGATCATTTCAAGATGGCGTGGAGGAGGATGGATTGGAGGAAGACTTTGTCAATGAACGTCGGAGATATGCAGATTCAACGAGGCAGGAATTGAATCGCAGCAGTTTCGTGTAAAGACTAGATTGCCAAAGCACTAAAAAGCAAATTCAGCCGCAGTGCAATGACATAGCCGATCCCATACATGAAATACCAATTATCAAGAACCGCCACCACAACCAACTATGCCCGGGTCCATAATAAATGGTAATTTATACAACAGGCCGATTACGGGCCCTTTGTTACGGCCTTAGCATTCCATTCAGTACGGGCCGTTCCGTTACCGTCTTAGCATTCCACTCAGTACCGACAAACTTTGTTCGTCGTCCGTAATATTGAGATTCCCTAGTCATTCAAGGGCTACTCTTTTTTCACTCAGTTCGACTAATAATACTACAGAGAATGTCTTTTACATATGCATGTGCAGTCGTTCTTGAAATGAGCTTAGCCAGTACCCGCCAGGAAACTCTCTCTGGTTACCACTGCTAAGGCCTTAGCAGCGATTCTAAATACAGTGGGCCTCGAACAAGAGAGCTGACGTAGCATTTCCTGCATGGTGTGCAATTACCATCGATATATATTCCACTGCATTCAACGAAGATGATGTCTCAATTAATGATCAGCGTTCATGTCTTGGCGGTGGATCCAGCAAAGGTTTGCGCAGCGTGTACTGGTCAAGCCGATGTCAAGAATCACTGTATTTGCTACCTGTAGATCGATAGTTCCCATTCCTACAGGCCAAGCACGGAATTCGGTTCCAAAAAAAAAGAAAAAAAGAAAAGTGGCGGCGTGCGTAGGTAGCTACACAAGCTGAGCGTGCGGGACTTGGTGTAACCTCAAGGCCCATGAAAATGGAGACGTACATGCAACCGGTACCTTGCTTAGGTAAATCATCGCAAGGGTCACTGTCGGACCCAATGCGATCTGAAAAGAGGGATTCGTATTGAAATAAGTGAATGCCTTCTAGCTCTCCCCTTCTCCACTGTATACAGCCTTCGGATTCACCCTAAAATGACGATGGATTTCAACTATGAAATACTGCTTGCTTCCTTCCTACCTTCACCAATCTTGAAGATAACCGCCATCCTCTTACTCGCTACCGCCGCATCTTGTCTTTACCGAATTTGGAAATCTCAGGAACGTCAACCACCTCGGCGAACACCCCTTCACTTCTTAAGGAAGTTGACCTTTATCCCCTCAGCCGTCAAACCGATTGCCAAGGAATCAGGATTCCAAGAGCTGGAATTTTATAAGAATCTCCTTTTCAAACTGCAGAATGAGGAGTACAATCCGGAGGTTTCAGCACTTGGACGACAAGCAATCTTGTTCCTACTGTCCGAAGCATTGAGCAACTATACAAAAAGAGAGTCTCATCCCAGTATCCTATCATTGGAGACTTTCAACAAAGAAGAACTTTCCCAGTTTCTCCAAGATCATCAGAAGGATGTCACGGATCGATACGCACAATATATCGCGCAAAGAGACTTGGGTGGCCCTCGGCAATTGGTTCGCAACCGACAGGATGCAGAGTTATGGTTGAGGAAGATTGCACCGTTGAAGCTGGTCGATGGGGCTTGGCTGGGTCACTTGAACAAAATCACTTGACCATTTGCCTTGCGTCCAATCATGAAGAAAATTTGGCAGGTGTTCACTGAGGAGCTAGGTGATGGGAATCTTCATCAGCACCATGTTTACATCTATGAGGACCTTTTAAGGACCTTCGAGCCGGAATTAGCCTCCCCAACGACAAAGGAAATTCTTCATCCTAGATGGAATTTCAGCAGCATCAAGTATTGGAGAGCGGCTGCAGCTCAATTGATGATCGCCCGGTTTTCGGAAGACTTTTTCCCGGAAATACTGGGGTTTACCATGCACTTCGAAATGCTTCAGCTGGATACAATGCAGGCAACAAAGGAGCTATCAGAAGTTGGACTCGATCCATACTACTTCATGCTTCATGTGTCCATTGACAACAGCCATTCTGGTCATGCTGTTATGTCGCTGGAATGCGTGGTTGATTACATACGAAAAATATCGGAAATGGATGGTAAAGAAGCCGCTCATACTGCGTGGCGGCGGATTCAGGCAGGATACGTCTTGAGTGAATGGCTGGGTTCTGAAGAGACTTAGACGGCAGACATCCCTCCAAAACTTGATTCTATGCCCTGTGGCCAGCTTGAATCCAGGGTGGGCAAGATATTTTACGCCAAAGCTCAGGCTGCGCAAGGAATACACGCCGGATGCAAAGCAAAGATTGACAATCGCTCTCTAGATGACTGGATGAGCCCAAGTAGCTTGCTAGACGAGAAATGGCAAGTGAATTTTCTCCAAGCTCTAACCACTTCAAAGCCATGGATTCATCCGGGTGACAGCAACAAGAGCAGGTTGGTGAAAGAACTCCGTTGGGGAGGTATAATGTTTGGCACCTTTACAAGGGAAGAGCTCACTACTCTGCAACAATGGATCGATTCTCTAAGACCACACCGCATTCCGTTTTATTTTGAGTTTGTTGGTCTTTCAGAGGCCGCCAATTGCCGGGGCTGCAGAAACTCGAGTACGCCTCAGGCATTATCTGGATCATCGGATTCCACAGACCTGACAGATGAGATTGCACCTTTGCTCCACCACCCGCAATTATCAGCCCAGTGGGAATTCAGTGCGGGTGATCTTAGTTTACTACTGTTGCTGCCTATTTGGTTCTCTCAGTGCAGTCTCCTGGAGTCCTTTGTATACTCTCCGGGGAGGACCGCAGACCCAATGGGTTGCGCAGTGGTGCGCTTGTTACGAGCTCAACTTGAGTTTGAGATGGAGCATACGATGGTCACAGGGATATATGAGTCACACACCGAAGAAGACAATGGTATTGTTGGAATCGGCCTGGAGATGATTAAACGAGCCTCTTTGCCTGTTCCCCCTGATCTGGCGATGCTCCTCGCTCGTTGGCCCTCTAGATTCGCAGACAAGATGCTTCAGCTGTCTTCAAAACCACTCCAAATTTTGGGTATTCTACTTGGTATCTCCGCGGCTCTGGTTGAGCTCCAGGGGGTCATCGCAGAAGCCCCTGGCGCTGGACTGGTTTCGCCGGAAAGTTGCGTCCATTTGCAGGCTCTTTTCTGTCGACAGTACCACTATTTGCAAGAGTGCCGGCAACACATATCCACATTGTGGGAATTTGCTCCTGGATTATTCGCGTGGGTATGCTATGGCAAAATCAGAGATTGGCGATTGTGTCAAGGTCAATATGCAGAAATCGAGGAGAAATAATTAGGAAGCGGCCTTGCCTTGTGGTCCTGGTTGCATTATTTATAGAGAATATATTCGGTTTCTTTCAGGTCAAACAAACCTTTCGTGTTCTGCTGGAGCGTAACCGTAGCCTGACTGAGTGGCGCCTGCAGTCATTGCACAGCATAGATTCGAATTGTAGATGGTGGCACAAGGTGACAATCTTCAATCTATCACTTGAGATAGCATAAATTCACCAACCCGATATGGAAATGAATTCCGTAAAGCTAAATACAAGATTTCCTTGCATGATATCTCCGAGAGACTTCCACAACTCTAAGCCAAGATACGCCATTTCCAATCTGGGGAGGCTATTGAATCTGGAATTTTCTCGTCCTGCAGCAACAGATAGCAAATAGCTCATCTTTGAAACCTAGTGAAAACCGAATTTAGTTGGAAGGCTACGGAGGGACATAGTATAGCTGCATAACAAGAGTCCGTGATCATGATATCAATGTGACACGTAGAAGTTGCTTCGTCCTCCGGGATGATATTTGCCCCCTTTCGGAGCGTCTTTCATTACGTAACCTTGCGATCTACTTCCTTGTTACCAATTTCTTTATGTTTGCGCGGGTTTTTTTTTTGAAGGCGAGTACAATGGTATCCCGTGGTGCAAGTTGAACTTCCCGCACTTGGGCAACTAAGTCTAAGGTAGCGTACTCCCGAGGTCCGAAAGACAAGCAAGGCCTGAAGCAACTTGACAACGCTCATGCCAGTGAAGTGAACTTAAAAAGGAAAAAAAACCAGCGATAGGTTTAGCGATCCGTATTGTCCAGGAATGCCTGGGCAGTAGACCAGGAACTTGAGCCGGTAAATATGATGAGCGGTGTGGATCATAAGCGCTTCAGGCCTGAGCTTCGTATATGCACACGTATGGTGTTGTCTAGTAGAATGAAGAGATCCAGTCTGCATTTATTCTGCATGTATCTACATACAATGTGTGGCCTCTGTGTGGGTTCTACGTTGTGCTGTGGGGAAGATCCGAGTAGCGAAATGAAGATTGCCGTGTGGTGACTCGGCCGTCCCGCATTGGCCTTTTGGAGGCAGGCTGAATTCTCACGGGTGGCGGAACAATGCCCAAACTGGCGGAAGTTATTTTCCCGTCTCTTCCTTGTCAATAAAAACCGTGAATCGACAGATAAAACCAACTCAACTAACTCCCAATTTGCTTATGTGGCTTAGCTACAGCCAGAAGTTGGTGTTTGTGTCGGTGCCAGAACAGGTGAGTGTCACCCTTGAGCGTGCGGCCACCACACGGGCCTTTTCAGCTTTTTTCCAGGCATGCCATGATGTGTTAGCCTTGATTGGCCCGAAACTGCAGTTCCTTGGCACCTGTATAACGTAATCGGACACCGAGTGGTGCACCCACCCAATTTACCTACTACTAATTTTCATTTTGTTCAACCACAACGCCAATTCAATTAAAATGAAGTTATTCAGACCTCTCTGGGCATCTATCTCTCTTGTATCCAGGCGTTTTACAACGACTGCATCGCGGTGCGCGCCTCTTATTGGTCGGATTCGGCATCGGCGATGCCCCGCCGGCTTGATCAGATCTCGCTTCTTCGACCTCTCTCTCAGCAACAAAACGCGATATAGCTTACTCAACTAATGGACTCCTTCATATGCTATTTGAGCTGTCGTCTGCGCTTTTTTGCGCGTGACCTTTGCATTAGCGGCAAGCAACTCCTGACTTTGCTGGTGCTCAATTGTATAGTTATGAAGAGCCAAATTGAATCCTCTTTCCAATTGATCAATAGCATCATCTAGATGCTGAGACTGTTCTTTTGCGAGTTCTCGAATAGGTGCTGCCTGTCTGCTTATATCCCTTATAGTATGAGATGTTCTCGGAGTGAAGTCTTTGCTCGAATTGCTTTTATAGCTTCCCTAGCTAGTCGGACGTAGAGGTGTAGTAAGACGTATATTAAGCTTCGATAGAACGCGTTCAGGATCAAATGGAACGAGGCCAGTACTAGCGAAGCTATTCACAATAGTTCCTGGCTTGAATGCTTTATTCCTCGCCGCCTGATATGCCTTCAAAAAATCGATTTTATCGACACGGACCCGATGGAGTTTCGCCTGCGCCTCGATCACCTTACTATATGCCCGCTTGATTACCCTAAAACAGCCTATATCGAGAGGCTGTAAAAAATGAGATAAATGCTCTGGCATACAGATCGGAATGATGGCATTTTCAACGTAAATTTGATCGAAATGCGGCGTAAGATAGCTGCTATGTCCGTTTAGAATTAGAAGGCGATACCTTCCCTTTCTTCGGCTAGAAGTTGATAGAGAGTCTTGGTCGACTCCTGCATTATGGCAAAGGCCAGAACATCCAACACGTGAGCAGACGCTCGGTGTCCGGTTACGTTATATCATGAGATTTAACACAGAGTTAGCCAAATCTGAATTTCACATGCATGCGTCAACTTCTACATGGAGTGGTTTAGGGTCTTCAATGGTACACATGTGGTCTTGAGACAATGGGACCTTCAAGCTTTGAAACGCTCAGCCTCCTGCCCAGGTGGTATATACATAGTTTTAACTAGTAAGAATGTTAAATCTCCGATCTCTGAAGTGTCATCTTCAGAAGTCAAAAATTGTTTATTGACACAGTTTACAATTAACAAAGCGTCAAGTAAGTGGTGAAAATAGTTTACTGTTCAGATATTATCACTGCATGTGATGTATGGTTGCATATGTGACTATTGTAGGTACTTTGACCCTCTCCTTGCTGCTCGGCATATCTCGCACGGTCCGGCTGTTGGGTCGCAAGGTTTTATGCAGGGACGCGAATAGGACCTATGTAGAAATGCTGTGTCACCCCATGGGGGCTACTACGTCCACCAATATATCTCTCAATGCAGCATTCTGAGGGGAAACGATGTTCATTTGATGAAGGATCCATCTTTAGAGGCAGGCCGCGGAGATGTTCGGCTCAAGTTCCATCTTTGCGGTGTAGCTGCAGAGAAATTCTATCAGCTGGTCGAATCTTCTAAACAGCTTTCAAGTTCCAAAAGACATGCTAATGAACGTGATATTCGTGTATGCAGCTGGTCGGCGATAATCGGTTTAGCTGTAAGTCCGTGGTACTTGATCTGGCCGTATAAGGCACTCTTTAATGGAAGTACCCAACTACTGAAGAAGTGGACCTAAGGATACTAACCTCAAGAACTCCCACGCTTGAATATTGCTCTTCCAAGAGCATCGGTTATGTACACCAGGTCAAATATACAGGTAGTTTTCTAAGTGGATTGTCGCCTGTTAAGTGGCTGAAGGCGCCTAACCTTGTTGATCCAATAAACCCGACACAGTAGCATCATATTACAACGCGCTCCTGGGACCCGTCAGACTTAGCTCGCAATCATGCCTAGGTAGGTCGGATGCAATGCATGGAGTCTAAGTCGTCATCAAACGATAGCGGTGTGTCGGTAGCTTCATCTGCAGTAGTCGAAGTAATAGACTATCCACGTCATGACATTGTAGATCCAGCTACACCGCAACCACACTGCTTATTATGTACTTTTCTTTTGGTCATTAGCATAGGCAGGTCGAGTCTGGGCACATTTTGTACGACAATTCACTGAGGTTGATTGACTTATTCTGCATGCGGAAGTAAGCGTAGCTACTAGTACTGGAGATAGAGGCTGTGATTGGGCCTCCAATGTTGCATCTTCCTAACGATACAATGAATTCAACAATACACGATTCATTACTTACCTTGTAAGGCCTATGGCTCGCTGGAGTTCTCACGCATAGAGAGTGATTTATTAGCACCGCTGGGTAAGTTATAAATTGTCCATCCTGGCACGTTCAAATCATGTCTTCTTCATCCTCGTTGCACTTCTCTTCTATCATCTATCAAGCTCAAAGGTCCCGATAAAGAATCATCAAGATGGTTGCCAAAGAGGATTACGACAATATCCAAGGAGATATATGGTCAGTTTTCGAGTCTGGAAACTAACAAGGACATGAGTGCTGACTTGAACCTAGGCCAGGTTTGTCGAAAAAGTACCAAGTGTTTTACTTCTTCAGCATCGAGAATCCTGCGCTCTTCAAACCCGTCCTGAAAAAGCTTGCGGATGAACAGATCACTAGTTCCACCCATGCCATGGCTCATCGCTATACCATCCAGAAGCTCAAGGCGGCAGAAGCCGAGAATAAAGCCGAAGAACAAACGAAGAAGAAAACTCGGAGCACCGGAGGGGGTGGTTTCTTCGGCATCTTGGGCGATGTAGTGGAAAGCGGGGCCTCAATGGCAAACTCCGGGATTGATATCGTGGGCAGTTTGGCGAATACTGCGCTGGATGTCACCATTGGCGTGGCGAAGTTCCCATTTGAGGTCTTCGGACATCTTGTCCCGAAAGATGCAAAGGATATCCCGAGATCTAAAGGATCCAAGAGCCATATGGGCCTAGCCCAGGTTAACATCTCTTTCACCCACGTGGGTGTGAACAAGGTAAATGGGATCATTGACCTTCCTGCATCTAGCGTCAAAGTCTAATCATTTCAATCTCGTTAGCTGTGGAATGAAGATTTCATGGACGACCTGTACATTAAAGGCATGCAACAGGACATGATGAGCGAAGGTAGAGATACAGAGAAAAATTGGCGGAAAGAATTCTTGAAGGATGTCGAGAACTCAACTCCTAGCAAGGTCGATGGGTTGGTCATCGTTTGTGGTACCAAAGAAGAAGTGCAGGACAAAGTGGCCTATCTGAGCCACAACTACCTAGGCGACAAGCAAGGATGCCGTCACGTCGCGACCCTGGATGGCCAAGAAAGGTCAGGTGATCAAAGGGGCCATGAGCAGTAAATTCAAGATTCTGAAACTGAGAGAACTTTAAGCTAATCGCAACTTAGCTTTGGCTATTTGGATGGAATTTCGCAGCCACTCCTAACAGGCTTCGATGATGAAGACCTCAAGGCAAAAGGGGCTCGCAAAATCCCCACTCGTCCCGGGTAAGTTGAAATTCATAGTCATCCAAGGTCATTCACCTGGGCAGATCAAAATATTTATATTTTCTAGTGTCATCATTTTTGGACACGACGGGGAGATGGATAATGAACCAGGGATGCAGCACCCCGAGTGGGCCAGAAACGGAAGTATCCAGGTTGTTCGAAGAATCAAACAGCTCGTGCCAGAGTGGAACGAGTAAGTGGTCCTTTTCTGTCTCGTGTTTGAAGCCCCTTTAACGCTATAATTTCTAGTTACATCGTGGAACAGGCCGAAAAACTCCACTTCACTCCGGAGCAGTTCGGCGCTCGGTTGATGGGACGCTGGAAAAGCGGTAAGATGCAAGCCGAGACAATATTGAACTTCTGTACAATGTGCTAAGATATATTTCCAATGCCAGGAGCACCTGTTGAGCTGTATCCCGATAGCGACGAGCTCTTTCCTAAGGAGGGCGCGGCAAAGTTCAACGACTTTGACTTTGATCCAAAGAGCCAGCTCAAGTGCCCATTTGCATCACACATTCGCAAGACCAAGCCTCGAATCGATGTGGGCAACGTGGACAAGTTCGACATCATGCGTCGCGGTCTTCCCTATGGACCGGATCATGATCCTAAAACTGAGCCTCATAAGACGACACAAGATCGTGGCCTTATGTTCGTTTGCTACCAAACCAGCCTTAACAATGGCTTCTCATTCATCAAAAACAGTAAGCCATGCCTTGTCTTCGAAAGTTTCTATCAGGCCGCTGACTCCATATTCAAGAGTGGTGCAACCCGGATAACTTTCCGAATAAGAAAGAAAAGTACACCGGAGGCATTCTTCCGGGACAGGATCCTGTTATTGGCCAGACACTTCCATCTACTAAGCAAGAAGATGACACGAAGTTGACCTTCAGCATCACCGATGGTAAGGGAGAGCACAACCAGATTGTGTTCCCGTCTTTCGTCGAGGCACAGGGCGGAGATTACTTTTTCACACCATCTCTGTCGCTTCTTCGCATGATGTCCGGGGCTAATTAGTTCAAATACCAATCACCTTGACACCTACTGTCACCATGTTGCCACCTGATGGTAAGATAGTGTGATGTGGTTTGCTGAGAGTCCTGGGGAAGGAGCAGAAGCAGCTTAGGTGTGTCCGGGGAGCGCTGCATCCATCTGACAGTTTGAATTTGCTCCTATTTTACCAACGAATGCCATTTACGAAGGTTATTACGCCGACTAAAAAGAAAATGTATAGAAGATATTATCTCCATGAATGCCCATGTGATTTGTTTCGATTTCGGGGGTTGAGTCAGAAAATTAAATAAAATATCATGACATTGATCTTTCGCTGTGTCCAAATTGCTCAAATTTCCACGCTCAATGCTTGGGGTATCAATATGTAAACATGAACCAGCACTTGAGTAGTCGAAACTTGAACGTTTCGGAAGCCCTGGCGAGTTGTCATGAACTCCCGAGACGTACTGTATCTACCGTACTTTGCTGCAACGAATTATGTAGCACCCAACCAAAACTTTCCTGATGTGTAGTCGTCATTATTGACGGTTTACAGTGAGGTGAGAATGAGTCCTTACGCCGGAAACATGTACGCCTAATCTCATGGGCAGCCTTGATACCCGAGTTTGAGTTGTGCGCGGCTGTTTCCCCACTACAGAACAAAAAGAAATAGGTAAAACCTTGGAAGACTACATTAACAGAGAGGCCAATAGTATGTCGTATGTTTCAAATGATGTTGTGTATTTCTACATAATGGTATAAAGCATTGGCCCATCCATTGGATATTAACATGGAATTTACACCGTTCAAGTGTTGTATCCAAGCCCATCCCCCTTTCCAATCTTCCCAGTCCCGGGGACAACTCAAGGAAAGAAGAACTAACACACAAATCAAAAGAAAATGAATAAAGAAACATAACTTGACGGCAGTACGTCAGATTGAGAGAGTATTGGCAGTGATGACTTCGAAGGTAGTGTAACCATTATGTGGATTGATCCACTCTACATTCCACATGTGCATGAGTTGTGGAATTTACACTCCCAGCCTTCATGTTACAACGGGGCCAGCCTTCGCCTCGCCTCGTCCACTAAAACGAGGGCCTAGATCATTCCCCAGCCTATGGCATACGGGAAGGAGATAGGAGCAAAAGTTTTGAAGACCTAACAACGGATCTCACCAACTCTTTACATTCTAGTATATTGCAGGTAAAATTCATAGTGGGGTAAGGAGTCGGATTACTAGGCCAAGTGACATTTACGCCGGTACATTTTGAATTCTCGCTCGGGCCCCCAAGCCTCGTCTGCCGTGCGGGCCGTACCTTTTTGCCCTAGCCTCCGATGTTTTGGATACTACTTTAATCTGATTCGTCAATTCTCTTGGTGGGGACAACTGAGGCAAGGTAGGATGCACGCAATTAGATCAACAGAACTATCTACCGGTTTGGTAAAATAAAGCAGCGGTGTGGAAGACCGATAATCTTGTTTGGTTATTAATTTGGGTTTCGTGACCTTGGGTCTCCCAGCACTGAATACAAAGTCAAATGCTACCATTCTGTAAGAACTAAGAATCATTTTGGAAATCCATGTTACCCCTGGCTTGGAGGGGCCTTTACTGTTCATCAACCAAGGAAAAAGCATTAATTTGCGATGAAGTAGACGCAGTGCTTAGCTGTTCCTCGATTTTACTGACCAAATGCGGGCCATTGAAAAAAAAAAAAAGAATAAGTGTACGCTGACAGAGTGAAACTCAACAATGAGGCAATAATTTCGCCTCGGAAGGACATCGAAACACTTGCCACAGTACTGGCCACCATCGCCACGTCGTCGAGGTGCTTACCCCTTGCTGGGGCAATCTGCATTGTAGATATTGGGTATTGATCATTGTCGAGATACATATGCAGGGGTAGCTTCCTGGGCACCAGCAATCATTGGTCGCATTGGAATCCATGTTCCCATAAAAATTGGATGTAATTCTTGGCTCAGCTAAGATCTTCCCCAGGTGGCGTTGTAACCGTCGAGTACGGAAACTCGGGGGCATTTCAACAGCACCCTCATCAAACCTTAGCTTGGGATCACCATCAATCTTCCTTTCACGTTCATTCCATTTGATGCATGCTTTTCTAGAAAATAAGAATAACATTTAGCTTGATTTTATAGACATTAACTAGTAAAGTGTTCAACGACATACCTGATGTGCCTGCTCGATGCTCCGCATGCAGCGTCCAGTCTTCATTTTTTACGATAAGAATTGTTATTCAGAAGTGTCATCACACAGCCTTAATATAGCAATTGAAGCCACTTCAAGGGGTTGACCTGGAAAAAGCAGCTGTTCATCTTATATTACATGATCTACATCCAATTCGTATCTTTCTGAGCATACATGAAATAAGCATTCTTTCTCAGGTTGACAAAGCCATACACCACATAATTAATGAAAAAAAAGGACAATAGTTCCTGAATCATTCTCTGCATGTGTCACTTTCTCCAGCTAAAGTGGTCATTGATCAACATCGAAATCATACGCCTATGAAGGGGCTCGATAGGAATGCGATGCAAGAGAGAGCTGTATCCCAGCAACCGTTGTCGTCGGACGAACACCGTCCACGGATGGTTCTTAAGGAAGAACCTGCCCATTGATCAGATATGACCAGATCAATCAATCAGTCATTCGTTCCTTCATTTCCTCGAGCACCATTCGACTGCCATTCATTATAGCTCCCATTCGTCCTAGCTCTCATTCTTTGAGCTTCATTCTACTTTTCTTGTGGTTGCAGACAAGAGAATCTCAAGATGAAGCTCGAGTGGCATGTCTGGATATTTTTGCTGGGTGCCGTGAAGGGCCTAGACATGGATCGGCTTGAGAGATCGTACATAGAAGGAAAAACTCCCGATACTACGAACATTCATGGAACCAATGTTGCCACACTCTCGCAGACTCCACCAGAAGGTCAACAGATCTCGACCGATGGCTGGACTGCGAACTGTACTTCTGTCGCGAGCGGCCACGACTGCAACCAAGCGTTTGATGCCGACAACAGCACCTACTGGCAGAGCGCTAGCGGCACAACCATCCAGTCTATCACCATTCACCTCGGAGATGCGGAAATGGCTATCAGTGGGATCGTTGTGGTACCACTCCAAGGTCAAAATGATACCCATTTGATTGAGCAGCATGAAGTCTTCCTGAGTAACGACGGTGACAACTGGGAGCGTGTTGCATATGGAACCTGGTGGCCTGATGAGAGTCTCAAGGTGGCAGCCTTTCAACCGCGCAAAGCAAAACACGTACGATTATCAGCCCCTGCTCCCACCGGAATTGCCATCTCGGATATCAGCATCTACCAGGATCGTTACATTACCCCCGACCCCAGTCTCGGAGCCTGGGGCCCAACGATTGACTTCCCGCTTGTCCCGGTGTCCGCTGCCGTCGATGCACACTCTGGTGAGCTCGTTGCCTGGTCCGCCTGGGGTTACGACCAGTTCACTAGCGGCAAAGCAGCGAAGACCCAAACTGCGACCTGGAGTCCCACTAAACAATCCGTCACTCGCCGCACCATCACCGACACTCACCATGACATGTTCTGCTCGGGCATTTCGTTGGATGAGAACTCAAAGATTATCGTGACCGGCGGAGCTGATGGAGGAGAGACGAGCATCTACAACACTACCGATCGCGATTGGTTTGTCGGGGAAGGTATGAATAAGGACCGCGGTTACCAAGCAACGACCCTCTTGTCCGACGGACGTATGTTCGTCATTGGAGGATCCTGGAGTGGAGGTGTCGGCGGCAAGAATGGCGAAGTATATGATGTTAAGACCAACACATGGGACGAGCTCCCCAACGCGAAGGTATCGGCGATGTACACAAAGGACCGACGCACATACAGACGCGACAATCACGGCTGGCTGTTTGGTTGGACTGACGGCTACACTTTCCAGGCCGGCCCATCTGAACAGATGAACTGGTACGGCTCTGCCGACAGTGGTAGCACCAATGGAGCAGGCAATCGTACAGGTGATCAGGACGCCATGTGTGGCAACGCGGTCATGTATGACAATGGCAAGATTCTCACATTTGGTGGCTCCCCATGGTACGAGGACAAAAACGCCACCACAAATGCCAACATCATCTCCCTCGACAAACCCTCCCAAGATCCTTCTGTCATTGCGAACGCAGGCGGTGGCATGAACTATGCGCGAACCTTCCACTCATCCGTTGTGCTCCCTGATGGGACCGTTTTTGTCAATGGTGGCCAGTCCTACGGAGTTCCTTTCGGCCAGAACGATGTTCAGATGACACCGGAACTTTTCATTCCTGATTCATCAAGCGAAAACGGAGGGACCTGGAAGACCCTTCAAACCAACACTATCATCCGTGTGTACCACAGTCTTTCGTTGTTGCTCCAAGATGGCACTGTCTTCACTGGTGGTGGTGGTCTCTGCGGATCATGCGAATCGAACCATTTTGATGGTCAAATTTACACCCCGCCTTATCTGCTGAAGGCTGATGGATCCCTTCGTGATCGTCCTGAGATCCAAAGCGTGACTCCCAGCACCGCCAAGCCTGGCACCACTGTCGAAGTCACTACGGCTGGCCCGGTCGATACTCAGGCCGCCATCATTCGCTATGGTTCCACTACCCACACCGTCAACACAGACCAGCGTCGGATCGGTGTTGAGCTGAAGTCGACTGGGGACAACAAGTACACCTTCGACATCCCCTCTGAGGCAGGCCGGGCTATTCCTGGGTACTACATGCTCTTTGTTATGAAGGATGGAACACCCAGCCACTCCGTCAACATTCAAGTCACTTCTGACTAAATCGAAACGAACCTCAAGTCCGCTTGTGCTAGCTTCACTGTGTTTTCATTTTTCGTGATTCAGGTATGAGGTGAATTTTCACTTCTTGGTACTTTTCAATGCTCTGTTCCAAAGAGCTAGTGTCGAAGCCAGGGCTTTTTGCGCCTAAGCGAACTTCCTGATTATGTACTATCATTCTTTAGCAACCTAATTTTATTTCTAATTAGCCCATCCTAGGGGTTCTGTTACAGGTTACTAGATTGCTGCGGCAGTAAGCATTTTTACTAGGTATAGGCAGAATTTAGCATATACGTATGCCACCCCCTCAAATGAACCCTATCTCGTTTCACCGCGTCGGCGCGACTATAGACGTGATACGAGACGAGTTTGATGGCCATTAATCTTATTGGGATAACATTTATGTTGTCTTAGGACCTAACACAAGCATCCTCTCTGATCATGATGATGTCGAGATCTATTACTAGGCTTGCTAGGCTCTGATTGTTCCCATGGTGGTGACAACTCCTCTAGAGCAGTATCAGCGGGTAACAATCGACGGCATAGCCCTGTCAAATTGGAAGCGCCAATTAATTTTCTCCGACTTAGGGGCTACCCGAGGGAAGAGACACTCGGCTGCGTGGCTTGGGTAGTGGGGGCTGTGATACTGACCGGTTCGGCCTTGGGCAAAGGGCAGGGACAATCTGGAGTACGAACAATTGGTGCGGACTAAAGATGTTAAAGAGCAATCGAAGGTTGAGCTCATGGTGGGATGTTCAAGACAGTTTTTCTCTGCTCGAGTACGGACGGTAGAAGGGTGAAGAAGCCCTTACTGCGGGAGGAGTAATTGAATATATATATAACCCTTTTGCGGTGACATCACTTCAAGCAAAAATGAGAGAAAGGTAGGGCTGGTGTTCCTTGGAGCTCGCTCGCCTTATGTCTTACCGTAAATAATTGGCTGGAAAAAGTAGCCTGTAAGTCTCAGCTCTAGTAGTCTAGTAGGTTCCTGGGAGCGCGAGGCGGGCCACCAACCCCATTCAACAATGGCGAAAAAGTCTTGATGTTATATGTTCAGAAAAGCCTACGAATATGTGCGCTCATTGGAAAGAAAATTAACGATCTAATACATCTTCGTTGCTCCGTTTCAGTTTGACTCGTTGTAGGGCAAGATTGTAGACCTCCAAGTAAATTCGCCCACTCGCGATCGCCCTACCAGAGGTTCAAAGCTCGAGTGGGCATTGTGGGGCAAATTAACGAAATAATCCTGGGAGCAAAGCTAAAGTGGGAGACCGATAGGTCTAGAGCGAACGGTCGCATTGACGATGCCCTTTTTATTTGATGGGACGATGGGGGCAATCTAGAAAATGATTGCACGTGGTGGAACTAGTGTGTTGCATTTTATTGATGTGGCTTACTTAGGCCGCTCATGCACTGTACGCTCAGCTCATGCCTAGTGCGCGAATTAGGGCACTCAGATGATGATCAGTGAGTGGATCGGTGTGATTATGTAATGCTCAGTGAGCGGATCAGGGCGTGCTGGGATTTACTCAGTAAGCAAAAAGCGGCAAGGCCTGAGCACTAATATGGAAAGGGAGCGCCAAGAAGTGGCAGAGGAAGTCAAGTACGTAGGTACAATATGTATGTCTGATTTCTCCAAGGTTCTACCAAAATAAGCTTTCGGATCTGATAATCTTTGTACATTTCTCGCCTGTGAAGTCTACCTAGATCACAAAGTTATCTAAAAAGCTTCAATTTCCCATTGCGAAGAAGTAAATAGATAACGAAGTGAAATGGGCTCTCAACACTTCTCTGAGTTGACATTTATAACGATGTTCCTGTGAGTTGTGTATAAGAAGACAAGAAAGATACTTTGGCAATCTAGCATTGTCCCAAATCTAGTATACATAGTACAGAGACACGCTCATGCTGCATACGTTGAGCTAGAGCCCGTGTCCTAAATGAATACATACGTACATATGTAGCTGGTAGCGAGTTCAAGTATGTTTACATAAAGCCTGTATTTCCAAGTTTTAGCAGGTGGTACCAGGGTTCATCATCAGCCATATACGCATGTACATGAAGACTAACGCGAAGTCAAACTTGATATTGGAATACTCCGCATGAGAAAGCGGTGGGAACACTGGGGCCTCTGAGCAGGTGTCCGAAGTGGGTCATTTTAAACTAGTGATGTTGCTTTCGGAGCGTTGGGAAGTCGTGATGTCACGCCGATATACCTAGAATTATGATGAACAAAGATGAGCCAATAATTTGAGCACTGAAGACAAGTGTTCAGAGTAAAATGCTGCATTGTTGTATGAAGAGGCTAAATGCAAGTAAATATGGTAACCAATGAGGTTGGGTAGTAGAGAGAACATATAGAGAGCAAGATGGCGAATTGAGTTTGAATCCAGCTATATAAAGCAAACAGGGCGATTCCATCGAGTGCAACATACACCTGAATCCGAACCCAAATCCCAAGGTCCAACACCGCAATCCGCAATCCAAAATGCCCGTCCACCCCCCTCCGCCGAATCAACCTTCCAAACCGACCTCCACGACCGCCACCTAATCTACGACTACGACGCAAGCGATGCTTCCGGCGCACCGCAGAAATGGCGATATGAGATGTGGTTTGAGAACAGCGCGCGAATCAACTACGCCATTCACGGCGGCCCAATGGCCGGCCGGGTCAATTTCCAAACAGCAGACTACCAGTGCATCCGTCCTGGCGAGATCTGGCAGTGCAACTGGCTCGAGGAGACGGGGACGATCGTTTCCCTTGTTTATGATATCCCGCGGAAGAAGATCACCACCCTGCTGGCGTTTAGCAAGGGGCATTGGGAGAATGCCGACAGTGCGCACGGTGATAAGCGAAATGCAGAGGATTTGGAGAGGTGGAGGGGGCTGGCGAAGATCGGGGTTCAAACTGATAGGTTTCTTCTGAGTGAACAGGCGGATATCTTGGAGGATTTCCGCGGAAAGGGGAGTTTGGTGCCCGTTGATATGAGTTTGCCGACGCTTTAATCGGTGCGATGATGTAGGCTCAGGAATTAAATGTATTGCTGAACTCAACACGGCGTGATTTCGATTGGATTTACTTGATGCGGAGTCCCAGTACCCAAGCAATGCTGATGACGCGAGGGATACGGTGGAAGATGACCAGTTGTGGGTGGTCTTTTCAACTCATTGTGGATGCACTTGTGCCAAAAAGAGTTTATAACTCGCTGTCGTGCCCTAGGTCATATCTGAGGCGATCGGTGGAGTCGCAACGATCTGCAAACATTTTCGGTGAAATGCTTGAGGCGAGCGCCCGTAGGGTCGGAGGTGTCCCCATAAAATATCACCAGAGTAAGAAAAAGTCCAGGATGACCTTAAAGACCATCCATGCTATCTGGATTAATTTTGAGCGCCCTGGGATGATCCACTGGAAGGTGCCTGGAGACAGACAAGATCGACCATGATATCATCCGGGCTGCGCGGCGGGGCACTGTTGTACGAAGGTGCACGGCTGATGATACCAACAGCAACC
This sequence comes from Penicillium soppii, assembly GCF_028829465.1. Lineage (NCBI taxonomy): Eukaryota > Fungi > Ascomycota > Eurotiomycetes > Eurotiales > Aspergillaceae > Penicillium > Penicillium soppii. The sequence continues at coordinate 3,610,052 of NW_026643235.1, read as the reverse complement.
TGAGAGGCCTGCTTGCGAGCGTTCATACCGTCCAAATACCAGACCTGCCACGGCCAAGCGCCCGACCCGGGTGGCATGATAGTAACGTTCTGATCGGGAACACGCTCTCTGGCAAAATCTTGAAGGCGTTAGATAAGAAGGCGGAGCGAGCAAACAAGCCTGACTTACCTTGCACTGGAATAGAGGCCACGTCGAGAATGGGTGGTGGACATGAAGGGAGGGGTGGTGGCTTTATCAACATCTGGTTGAGAGCCACCTCAAGGGGCTTGGAATAGTATTCACCCGAGGTAGCAAGACGGAACATGCTGTGTTGCAGGGAACTCTTGAAATCCCGAGAACAATCACTTCCCCAAATCCCATCGCATCCATTATTAGATCCGGAAGGGGTACCGGTCATATTGCCGATCCTGAGGCCGATTTCCGACGTGCGATTCGAGTCGACGGCATTTTTGTTGATATTATGGTTTGGATATCCTAACCAGAACGCCGTCTTGGTCATGGGCCCTTCGCCCTTCCCCGAGGGACTAGCATCGAAGCTGTAGTAGAGTGTAACGGGATCGGGGAAGAGAGGGTTGAGGTCGAAACGGACGGCCGTTTGAGCGAGCGAGTCAATGCAGCCAGTATTCCAAAAGGAGCAGTATTGAGCCGAGACGAGTTGTAGCAATAGGATGAATAGCAGTAGTGAGTTGAAAGAAGCCATCGTGGATTTTCCGAGAGAGCGACCGCGGAGGCCCTCAAAGGCTGTATGATCAACGACAGACGTGTTGCAGGTTCATGGTCTTTCGGACGGATTTATTAAAAACCTGGATTCTTGGGCTGGGTTAATATCGGAAGGGAAATGGGTCCCCGCAATACATACTAGGGTCTTTTAGGGGACGAGAAATGAGGCTAGTCTCGGTGAAAGCCACCAGGGTCCTGTGGAGAGTTGAAGCGAAACCAGGGAAATGGCTTTTGGAGCCAAGTGAAAAAAAAGAGAAACACAGAAAGGAAATACCAAACGATGGGAAGAATTAAAAAACAGTGTTAGAAGAAGTATTGGAAGTATGCCGGAATTGAGAGTAAGACCCAAAAGAGAGAGCGTGAGTGAGAAAGAAGATCAATTGGAGAACGATTTGTTTCTCCGAGCATTCCTAGTGAAACCGGGCGCGTATTGAATTCAAGGGTACCTGCTGGGTACCTGATGCAGAGCAGCGGGGCGCAGCCAGAAGACAAGTTCCCCTGAAGTAACTACTTATTTATTTATCGGAATCTCCCATTTCCTTGGCTGATGAAAGAGCACTAGACAAGTCCCCGCAATACCAAACCTGAATGAGTAATTATTGACGGAGATCACAGTCAGGGTTGCTAGGATCAAGCAGGGTCCAGCCACTTAGATGTGTCGATTGGTGCATATTTCGGATTTTGAGGGTTCTTGGACCACTTATATCCTCTTGGAAAAAGTACCATTATTACAGAATAAATATTGTAATTCAATGGTAAGTATCAGTTTTGTACATTGTATATTGTATTTTATAGATGATAGAGCTGTTCAGATCCTTTCTTTTTTCAGAACCCGTTAAGATCCTACGATCTCTGATCTTCCTCAGATATTGAGATTGACATGACCTCACTACAACTTTGTATTTAGTGTATCGTTAGACATACAAGGATATCTCAAGTAGAACATTTTTCTTATATCAATATTAGTGTAGTACATTCTAGTGACCTATAATATGGTAAAATAAGTAAAATAACTCGGCACGTCGGAGATATTTGTGTGTAATGATACATACATCACTCAGACCTTGTCTGACAACTCTCAAGTCTCTTAGCACAAACTGCAACTGACGTATGGAGGACGGAGTAACAGAGGCCAAATCGGTACATTCCGACCCTCGTCATACCTGAGACAATTAATGTGTTCGCTTTTCGGATGCCAAGGGTCTTGGGCTGATTCGGCTACCGACTAGCGTGCAATTATGTGTATCGCGCCTTGTGAACCCACCTATCTACTGGTATCTATTGGAACCCCGAATCAATTAGTAGACCCTGATCTTCTTGGCGGCTTCGGCTCCTACTTTCGAACGTATTGTATACATTCAAGAAACTCCCTAATCGGGGTTTTAATGTTGGTACATGCAAGTCACAAAAATGAAACTATTTGAATTCTCGGTATGTGCATCATTTCCCAAACACGAAACTACGCTAGTTTCAACGCATGTGAATTACTGCCCGCTTGAACGAAACCAATAATAAACGCATACCAAAACCGCTGCATCCCCGACTATTCAAAGTCGGATGCAAGAAAAAACAAAGATGAAACCCCCTTTAGATATCACCATCGTCATCCTTGATGAGGTCCGCAATTCGGTTTTTCAGCACCGTTTGCGACTTATGAATCGAATAGGTCACCGTGTTGACCCTGGATTTGTCACGCTTGATGCAGTTACCGGCAGCGACGTTGATCGACCGCAGAATTTCGGCTTCGGCAATTTGCTGCTGATCCAGGCCCTTGTATCGGTCATTGAGGGCGAGACAGTCCCGGGCGCGAATCATCTTGATGACAGCTTTGACGAGCGGAATCACGCTTTGCATATGAGCCGATAACCAAACCGCATTGCCGGCGGTAGCTCCGTTGTGCTTCCAGATGACGTCCATGGCAGCGGCGCGGGCCCTGAATGACTGGCGACCCTCGTCGGGAACGGGCTCGGTGCAGGACCAGTTGAAGGTTGGGATGGGAACGCTCTGCCGTTGCCATGCCTCGAATGCATTCAGTTCGGGGATGCTCATGGCTCTTTTAGCCTGGGCGATCGCACCCAGCCACATTTCGACTTCCAGACGGCCCCCGCTGGAGATGATGTCAGCGATGGCTTCCATCTTCTTGGCTGTTGCTTGGAGATCATCATTGGCGGTCGGGAGAGGGATCAGGAAGGGTAGATCCTTGAAGATCACGCGGGCCATGTTTTCGGGCGGCATGGGGTTGGCCATGTTTTATTTGGTCTGTGGCTCCGGCGGGGAACTATCTGATTCAATCAAGATGTTAGATGGACTTATTCATGCGATTGGTTCCAGAAATGCACTAGGTTCTGGCGCATCACAGTTGGAGTTCGCTGGACAAAGGGGGGTAAGTATGTACCTGGACATGGAGATGGGTAGGCTATGGAAGTTTGATGGTGCACCGAGTTGTGATGATTCAACTAGATGGACACAAAGATAACGGCGTGCGAAACCAGAGACGTGTCACCCACGATTATGTCGTCAATGGACGAACAAATTCAGCGGAAAGCTGCGGAAACTTCTGGGGCACCATGTCAAGAATCAAACCCGTCAACCCCGTCAAAACTTCCCAGCAGGACCCCGACGACCTGACTTGACTATATAGATATAGCTAATTTCAGACAAATAGAACTATGTTTATGGATCAATTAAGCATGCAGACGGATAGAATAGATGAAGAAAACAATTCAATAGTTTTAATCTAGCCTCATGAAGACAAAGATAATGAATTGATGCATATTGTACAACCTTCGAGTGAGTGTTAACCATAATCCCTAATATACATTCAAACATACACACCAGCGGCAATTTCCCATGCAGAAATGGACCATATACAAACTGAAAAATAAGAGAGTGTGGGAGAGTGTCCATATCTCCGCGCCAAAACGCCACGCTTGAAGCAGAATGCAACGATGGGACGAAAGTCCATGAAAGGAAGAAAAGAAAAGAAAAAGGGCGATAAGAAGGCATACGTCAAATCACTTGTCGTTTTCGATGGACCGGTCCTTGCCCTGCAGCCAAACACGCTTCCATGGTCCCTCAGGCCCAAAAGCTGCCTCGCGGTCTTCGCGCATACCCTCCAGAACACCAACAACACCACCACTGCGCAAGCGCTCAAGCACAATGTTCATGCCCTGCTTGCTCTTCAACACGGCTTCCTTGGTGCGGCTCACGCCGATCAACTCAATGGTCCGCTGAATGCCAGCCGTAGACAGAGAGGAAAAGAATCCTTTGCGGGGTTCTTCTTCTTCATTGTCATTCGTATCCTGCTTCTTTCTTCCAAGAAGCTTGCCCTGCCCGAGACGAGAGCGGAAAGTAACGGTTGTTTTGACTGTAGTCTGCTCGGAGATCTTATCGACAGCAAGACCGTCGAGGGCCAAACGATCTTCTTCAGATGGGAGGCGCTGGTATCTTTGCTTCTCAACCACACTCAAGATACCGGTCCACTCCATGTTGCGAGACTCGGTTTCCATCCAGCCCTCTTTGGCATCAACAATGGTCTTCTCGAGGATGTAGCTCTGGCCGGAACTGTCGGAGCCTCCTATGCCCTTTGGTAGGAGCTTGAGGATTCCAGATGGCACCTTTGATTTCTTCAGGTGGAGACGGATGGTGTGCAGACGTTCGGTCTTCGGATCGACGTACCGATCAATGACATCTGTTGTGAGGACATGACGAGAATAGGGGTTTGGATAGCGGAGGAAGTAGGCGAGGGAGACAGCGGGGAATGAATAGTCGTAGGTGAATATGTTTTCGAAGAACTTCATGATGGCAAGTGATTCATGAATGGATTCATGAGGGATCAGAACAGGCAAGTAGTCGTCTGATCCAGCGGTTTTTGCGAAGGCGAGTGAAGCTAAAAGTGGGGATGGATGAATGGTTATTCCGGATGATCTAAATCATATGTTAGTCACGTGGTATGGAAATTTGGCCTATCATCGGCCCGCAATAGCTAATTGTGAAGCGAAATGTTTCCACCGATGACAGTCTACCCAAGGCCGGGATGAGATGGGCTTTTGAAGAGTGTAGCACAAATTATGAGATCTCAGCAATCTTCTGATGTAGATATTGACCCCTCTTCGAAAAATAGGAAAGTCACTTTAAATATACAATATTTGTAAAACTGCCTTTCACGCCAATTACAGTTATCAGAATTTGGTATTTTTGAAAAGGAAAAGTAGTAATATCGTTCATATCAAAACTTTCTTTCTGGGAGCTTTATAGGTCATGTTAAGTGTTAGCCTCATTTATGAGGCCGCCAGAGCGTCATCATTTCCTATATAGGCAATTATACTTTCAAAATGGCTAAAACGCGCACTATCAACGTGTTTTCTCGTTGTACAGAACAAGCGATCCGGTCACACACATCGAAGTTGAAAATCGTGTTTCATCAAACTCATCACACCATACCTCTCACTCATCATTTTCTCCTTGTCAAAACCCTCATCCAAATACCTCACGGTCGCCTCTACTGATTTCAAATGTCTTCTCAGCAAAAAGTCGATCTTCCCTCTGGATGTGGCATCTGCGGCAAGAATGACGGGGTCCGCCTCTGCTCTGCCTGCAAAGTAGTGCCATACTGCTCTGTTGAGCATCAAACTACCCATCGCTCCGCTCACAAATCCGATTGCAACAGAATCAAAAAGTGCCTCGTCAATATGCAACGAGAGGAAAAGGCCTTGCGCGAAGACCCTGCAGATGAACTCACAAACAGTGTCGGTCATTTCTGGAAGATTCGTTCCACACGCCCATACATGCACACTCGTTTGGACTACCGGGCCGCCCTGACTTTCGTCAGGAACGTCGAATCGGTTCGGGCGCAGCTCGATCACCTCCAGGAAAACCTGAGACTGTGTCGCAGTGACAATCTTGGATCCCGCGATCTCATTCCCAGCCTGATGGTCCGGTTGAACCAGGACCAGGAATGCTACGATTTCATGAAGTGGTGGGCGACGTCCGCCAATGACAATCATTACGATTGGAGCAATATGTCTGTGCCATACCTGGACATCAAACACGCCAATCCACTTGAGCAAGTGGACTGTTTCGTCAAGGGATCCATCGATATTGCACACCTTGTTACGTTGACTCTCGTTAAAATCAAGCTGTACTTCATCCTGTACGCCTCTTACGGAGCGCAAGCAAAACTAGGAATGTCGGACAAGCAGCGAGCTATAGTTGACGAGATGATGCAACTCAGGAATTCGAGCATCGCCAGACATCCGAATGTTGCCAACCTGACCTCCCTAGAAATTGCGACTCAACTTGACAACCTCAAGGCTCAGATTCGTACATTATATGATGCTGTTAATTCAATGAACCCGTTCGTTTGGCCAGAGTTCATTGACCCCGACGAGTCCTTAAATTCTGCGCCTTCGATGTACAGCCCTGGAAGTAAAGAGGAGATGCAAGCAGTCACTATGTGGACCTGGCAGTCGTGGAATGAGACCTTCGGCGCGCTTGAATTCATTTACTCGGTTGTCAAAGGCCAGCCGGTTGCATTTGGACTGTAAGCTAGTCAAGGTAGGTACCTGGAAGTGGCTATGAATGCGGAGTTGATGAACAGAAGTGGTCATTTAGATCTTAGAAAAGAATAGAATAGATGATGCGATTGAGCGCTGAATCGCGTTAGTGGAGCCGGAGTTTTCCCGCAATCCCCCTTTCCACCACTCTTCTATGATGTATTTTGTACAATCCAACCCTCTTTTGACTTTGATATTATACATGGGACGTTCACGGTGCCCACCATGTTTCCAATGTCGATGTCGCAAGGTAAGATAAGATGACAAGAGTTTGCACACCAATTGGGCTGACCAAATCAGGTCCGCTGTGATCGCCAACCAGGAACTTGTGAGAACTGCGCTCGACTAGAATTCAAGTGCTCTTTTTCAGATGTAGCGCCCAGAACAGATTTTTCGTCTGTTCAGCGCCGACCGGAGCGACGACGTGGCACCCAGGCCTGCATAGAATGTCGCCATCAAAAGTCACGCTGCTCCGGGGAAGTGCCTAAGTGCGCAACTTGTATTTTGCATCAGCGACAATGTCGATACCCCAAAGAAGTTCGAGTTTCCAGTGAAAAGCGGAAGGTCACACGGGTTGAAAATGAGAGCATGTAAGTAGTCCCTTCCGGCTTGTTGTTCGCGCTTCTGATCAATAGACTTTCTCTCATTTCTCGGGAGGATCTCTTGCAAAGAATAGATGATTATTTTGAGCATCTTTACCCGATCCCTTCATACGCATTTCTGCATGAGCCGACAATTTGCCAACAAAGCTTGAATGGTACTCTGGAGCCGTCGCTTGCATTGTCCATCGCTGCAGTGTCAAAGCTACTGGTATCCAGCAAAGAAGAGAGTGCGTTAACAACAAAGGCAGAATCGATTATCTGGGAACATATGGAAAACCCTTCCATCATTCAGCTGCAGTCTTTAGTGCTCGTCATTCATCATTATATTCAGACAGGCCGCTTTTCACGAGCGTATATGCTTGCAGGGTTAGCAGCAAGAGCAGCAACAGCCTTGCGTCTTAACTATGAACGACCAGAGCTGAGCATTGTTGCTCAAGAGACTCGCCGACGCGTTCTGTGGGCTTTAACCTTCATCGATGGCCATTTCTCTGTCGGACTTCCAGAATATGAGACTCTACCACACACAATCATCTATCAGCAACTACCTAGCTCAGAATATCTATTCACTGGGACTTCCCAACAAGCAGAAGGCCAGCACAGCTTGTTGGGTGCTTGCGTTCGTCTTTCCAAAGTCCAAAAAGACATCATGCGCTTAACTCGACAGTTGGCATTGTCGGAGCAACCTCTTGCACAACTAAATGGCCTAGTTCAAGAAATCCAAAAGGATCTATGGCGTCTAAAAGCTGATGTCGAGCGACCATGTGGATATCATATCAACCGTCCGATGGATATGAACCAATCCCGGTGGTTTCCACGTTTTCTCCAGATCTCCATCTCATGGCATCAAGCACACTGTGACCTATATCGCCTGTTTCTCCCCGGATATCCAGAGGCAGCACCTCTGGTCATTCTGAATGCTATAGAAATCGACGTGAAAGAGCATGCAGTTCGCCAATGCGACAAACACGTCACGCGAATCAACCAACTGCTTTCTGACCTATTGGCCAGTCCACATTCGGTCTTACCGCACTATGTCGCCATTTGCGCCTACCAAGCAACACGGCTGACTCTCTTCTTATCCTGCTCACCGGATGTCAGAATAGAGTTGGGTATGGCTGATGCTATCCAGAAAGCTCACACTGCGGTAACGTGATTCCCGGCCGAGCGGCCATCCCTGCCGAGCGGCCACCCCACTCCAAATTTCGCATCCCCCGAGCAACCTATGTTTATAATCATCCACGATGCCCCCAAAACGCACTGAAAAAGCCCAGAAATTCATCGAACAAGAGGGCAGGATCCTATTAGCTATTAAAGCTATTCAAAATGGCCAAATTCCTACGGTCGCAGCTGCTGCACGCTCTTTCGACGTCCCTCGTTCTACCCTACGGGCCCGTCTGACCGGACGTACGAATCGGTCTGATACTCGACCAAACGGCCATAAATTTACTCAAACTGAGGAGGAATCGATTCAGGATTGGTTAATCTCTATGGATTCGAGAGGTGCAGCTCTTACGGTCGAAATGTTACGAGATATGGCCAATTTATTACTTCAGCACCGGGGTGATGATACCCCCTAGACCGTTAGTAAAAATTGGCCAACCCAATATCTTAAACGACATCCTGGGCTTACGTCCCGATTCTCTCGCAAATATGACTATCAGAGGGCCTTAATGGAAGATCCAAAGGTCATTATGGAGTGGTTTAATCTCTTTCAAAAAACAGTCATTAAGTATGGGGTATTATCAGATGATATCTACAACTTTGATGAATCAGGCTTCGCGATAGGGATTAGTGCGACGACTAAAGTGATTACTCAATCATTTTATACCGGTCGGAGAGGGGTTTTACAAGCTGGGAATCGTGAATGGGTGACAGTGATCGAGGCTATTGGTGTATCTGGATTTGCACTGCCGCCGTATATCATTTTTAAGGGGAAAAACTTCATGGAAAGATGGTTCGACGACCTCCCTTATCAATAGGCTATAAACCATAGCCCTAATGGATGGACGAGTGATCAGATTGGTGTTGATTAGCTACAAAAACACTTTATACCGCATACTATAAGCCGTACGAAGGGAAAATATCGTCTTTTGGTTCTAGACGGTCATAACAGTCACCTGACGGCTTAATTCGATAAGATTTGCGAGGAAAACTATATTATACCAATCTGTATGCCTGCCTATGCATCCCATCTTTTACAGCCCCTTGATGTAGGCTGTTTCGCGGTTTTAAAGAGATCTTATAGAAGCCGGGTTGCGGGATATACCCGATTAGGCATCAATTCTATCGAGAAAGATGACTTTATCGATATATTCCCTATGGCCCGTACGGATGCTTTTAAAGATACTATTATTTATAGTGCTTTTACGGCTACCGGTTTAGTTCCATTTGAACCTGATCGGGTGCTATCTAAGCTCAATATTCGCCTTCAATCCCCACCTCTACCAGATCGACCTGGTTCGCAAGGCTCGACATTAGATAGCAATATCTCGACTGGTATACCTCAGAACACTAAGCAACTAGCAAAACGCAAAGCTAGGATCAATGCTGTACTGAGTGATGGGTTAAATAAGCTGTCCAGCCCTACTAAACGTGATCTAGAGCAGTATCATAATATGACCCTCAAGATCATACATAAGCTCGTTTTTCAAGATGATGAAATCAAGCGATTACGGGCTGCAAATGCAAAACAGATGAAAAAGAGGGCTAAATCTACAAAGCAGATATCCTACCAGGGTAGTCTGACAAATTGTACGGCCGCTGAGATGGGTGATAATAGTGGTGGTGAGATATATATATCTAATACACCATCTATCCCAACCCTCCCGGCAGAGCCCGAATTGCCTATTTTACCCCCTACACGTCGTCAAATTACTTGTTCTGGGTGTCGCCAGAAAGGGCATCAGATTAATAGATGCCCTAGAGCTTGATTTAGTGAATTTAATGGCGTTTTGGTTGATTAATCAATGTATGAAAATTCAGAATACTGATGGGGTGGCCGCTCGGCAGGGATGGCCGCTCGGCCGGGAATCACGTTAGTTGTCACCCAGACCTACTTCTCCTCGCCGAGTACCAAAGAGCTTGTGCTAGATCTTCAACGATTAGTGCAAGTAGCAGATAATGATCCTCCTTCGATATACAAAGAGTTATGTCCATCGCCCCCGTTGGATGAAGGCGTTCACAGACATAACCATCTAGCTATTCATAGTTTGGTCCGACAGGCCAATTTTGTCGATGATAGCTATGAACAATTCAATTGATTATAAATTTCCATATAATCTTAATTGTAACAGCTCAAAAAATGCCCCAGTAAGAATTCGCCATATCATTGCCAATATGGGGTATGTCCAATGTGGTGCGTCAAAACCCGACTGCCGCCGACTGCCGTTACCAAGTGGACCTGCGATCTGTATACTCCAACCACTTTATTCCCATTCGACAGCCATGAACAAAAGCCTCTCATGAGAGGGGTAGTAGAAAGACCAAAGATTATTTAAGCACGCAACTCCCTGCAGCGTGGTTTTTTTTTTTGATCTTGTGCCGATTCTCAAGTTACCCAGCGAACCTCAAATTAAACTGGATATCACTTCACCATTCAAGATGGCCTCTCCAACTCGCCCCAACATCCTCTTCATCATGGCTGATGACCATGCCTCGAAATCTATCTCGTGCTATGGAGCAGGAATCAACAACACGCCAAATCTCGATAGGCTAGCCACCGAGGGCATGAAATTCAACCACTGCTATGTCACCAACAGCATCTGTACTCCCTCACGAGCCGCCATTCTGACCGGAACACACAATCACGTCAACGGTGTTATGACCCTCGACTCGAAAATCAACAAGCATAACCCAAATGTCGCCAAGGCCCTGCGAACCGGCGGCTATCAGACAGCCATGATTGGAAAATGGCATTTGGGCGAGGGAAAAGAACATGAGCCTACGGGATTCGACTATTGGAGCGTTGTACCCGGTCAGGGCGAGTACCATGATCCTGAGTTCATTGGACCGGAAGGGACCAAAAGAGAGCGCGGGTACGCTACCGATATCATCACAGACAAGAGTCTGGACTGGATCAAGGAGCGAGATCCAGAAAAGCCTTTTTTCATCATGTGCCACCACAAAGCGCCTCACCGCAGCTGGGAATGCCACCCCAAGCACAAAGACCTGTACAAAGATCCCATTCGGCTTCCCGATACCTTCACAGACGACTACAAGAACCGTGCAAAAGCAGCGAAGGTCGCCAAGTTCCGTGTGGCGGAGGATCTCACATACTTCGATCTGGGACTCGTACAACCTGATGGCGGCAGTGACATTGGCGAAAAGATGATTGACAAATGGTGGTTTCAAGACCGAAAGATCGCCGCCCCAGAAGACGTGACGAAACTATGCCTTATCGACAAAGAAGACGGCACGGTCTTCACCTTCAAAACAAAACAAGAGCTATCAGAGTTCAAGTTCCAGCGCTACATGCAGCGCTACCTACGCACAATCCAAAGTATCGACGACAACGTAGGCCGCATGCTCGACTTCCTCGAGCAAGAAGGATTATCCGAGAACACAATCGTGATCTACACCTCCGATCAGGGCTTTTTTCTTGGCGAACACGGCTGGTTCGACAAGCGCTTCATGTACGAGGAGAGTTTCCAAATGCCGTTTCTGATTCGATACCCTCGGGAGATCCCGGCGGGTAGTGTCTGCGACGATATTATCTGCAATGTGGATTTCGCGCCTACATTCTTGGACTTTGCGGGTCTCCGCATGCCGACGTATATGCAGGGGGTGAGTTTTCGGTCGCTGCTGCGGCGGGAGACGCCCCATGATTGGCAGCAAGTTGCTTATCATCGCTATTGGATGCATCGCGATATTATCCATGAGGCGTATGCGCATTATGGTGTGCGTGATCGCCAGTATAAGTTGATTTATTGGTATAATGAGGATTTCGGGATTGAGGGGACGAGGCCCGGTGGCGAGGAGAAGGAGTGGGAGTTGTTTGATTGTGAGGAGGATCCTTTGGAACTTTTCAATTGTTACCACGAGACAAAGTATGGGGATGTTGTTAAGCGCATGACGAAGATTCTGGAGGATAAAATGGAGGAAATCGGTGATGAGCCTGTCCATCCTCGTTGAAGGAGGTGTTATCCAATGTACTCATACAGTGAATATCAAGCAGACTACAGGTTGGACCCTGTCGTCCCGCCAAGCAATGGCTATTACCCCTAGGCTTTTTAGCACTCGCACTAGCCATCGTGCAGTATCAATTCGCAGGTAACGATAAAATGAGACATTGACGCCAAGGACTGAAAAAAGAATCACGAATCATGATACCATTGATGCTCTAGCGTTTTCCGTATCTCCATCTATCAACACTCCTTCTCTGACGCATCGTTCAGAAGAACTGGTTTACAATGTGCAGCAAAGAGCATGATGCTAATTGCTCACCTGTGCATTTGCCCAGACCGAAAAGGTCGGCGAGAGTCCGCACCGGCAAATCTTGGCGCTACTCTGAGACTTGAATAGCCGTTCTAAGCCACCTCATTTCTCGGCGTTAGAAATGGTCGGAGGGCTATCAACTTGTCCCGAAATTGATACTCGCGGGGATGCCGACGGCCAATGATGTCACACTCATATCAGACGCTTTTCGAAATTTCGGTGAGTGCTTGCGGCGGGGCTTTCACAGGAAGCTTCCCGGTCCCCACTGAGTCGAGTATGTCGGGTTTTGCTGGAGACAATTTTTTTATACAATAATCAGGATTATTCGAGACCTAGCATTTTAAGATAAGGGTACGATTAACCTACCACCGCCACACACCTAACGTAAGCAAAAGCTTGTTGAAAATTGGGAATATTGACTATTGCTGAATGGAATCGTTCCGGTTGTTGAGCCGCCTAGGGGCTAGCCCGCATGTCAAGCTGCATATTCTCTTCAAATTCCGGGCTTTGACCTGCCGATAAATTCCTCTCCATACGTACGGCCCCCACATCGAGTTCGGGAGAAAAAGGAAGATAGAGACCTCGATTAGAGTGAATGCTACATTGAAGCGACTTGTTCACGAACTCAATAGCCGTTCATTGCGCGATGAGTCTGCCGAGTTTCATTTTTACATTATTTACTTCAGATCGTCCCTTCTGCCAGCCAGTAAAGAATAATTTTTATGTATCTGGAGTTGGCGCATGCATCATCCGCCAAGTTACAGAGGACGGCCTGTCGCAGACCAAGAGACCGTCGGCGAGTCGGGCCAAACCTCATCCCCCTTAAACAGATGTTCGGGACTAGATTCGGCCAAGGTAAGTTAGAGCGACAGGAATGTAAAAGATATGATTGGTGGCGATTCCAGGTAAATAAATAGACGGCCTTGGAACGAGGAAGCCATTTTCCCTTGTAGCCAGAAAGAGAAAATACTATCACCGACGGAACACACTAAGATTTGAATTTGGGAAAGTGGCGGCGAGGATTGTTTGAAGAGGTGAGATCGGCCGCACTTAAAGTTTGCGGGAAATTCCCCAGATCTTTGCCTTGGCAGTGCGGGGATTCTGGGGTTGACATTATTGACGTATGCGTTTTTACTGACTATATAAAGCTAGCTGGGCTTATTTGTTATTCTGGGCAGCAAGATCGGTTCTTACCCATCACTCATAGATTCAATTGAATCTTTATCACGCAAATTACGACTTTTGTTCAATCATCTCGACTTCTCTACTTCCCCGCATCATGTGGCCACTCAATAAATCCTCAGATGAGGATAGAAAGAACACCACGATAGATAGTTTTGGATCCGATGACATGAAAGAGGATCTGGAAAGTGCGCACGTTGAAAAGATCGACGCCAGTGTCGACAACATCGCCACCAGCATTGACAATCTCCCCGTCAGTTGGTTCGTCTGGCTCGCAGCACTAACAGCCTCAATGGCTGGTTTGCTATTCGGATATGACACTGGTATTATCTCCGGAGTATTGGTATACTTGGGAGATTCCCTTGACGGAAAACCGGCTACGAGCAGTGAGAAGGAGATGATTACCGCTCTATGTTCGGGAGGTGCCTTCGTGGGGGCCATTTTTGCCGGAAACACCGCAGACAGAGTAAGATAACCCCTTTTCTAAACCTATGAGTGCTAAGTTTTAGTTCGGTCGCAAAATGGCCATCTACCTCGGTTGCTTCCTCTTCGTCGCTGGTGCCGTCATCCAGGCAGCCGCCTATACTATCGTCCAGATGGCGATCGGTCGACTGGTTATCGGATTCGGTGTAGGCTGCGGCGCTATGGTTTTGCCCCTCTATGTCGCAGAGATTGCGCCGGCCAAGGCCCGCGGAAAACTCATCGGATTGAACAACATGTCCATCACCGGAGGCCAGGTTATTTCCTATGCCATCGGTGCGGCCTTCGCAAGCGTTGATAATGGATGGCGGTACATGGTTGGGCTCGGAGCTGTTCCTGCTATCGTCCTTGGTGTGCTCATGCCTTTCTGTCCCGAATCACCTCGCCACTTGGCCTATAATGGCCGCAGTGCAGAGGCTAGAGTGGTTCTCCGCAAAATATATGCCAAGGCCACCGAAGACCAAATCGATGCCGTGCTGCTCTCCATCTGTACTGCGTGCGACCAGGCGCGCGAAATCAACGAGAGCGGGTCTCGGTTCTCGAAGATCAAGAAGTTGCACACTGTTCCGAGCAATCTTCGTGCGCTGATCAGTGCCTGCGGTCTGATGGTCATCTCTCAGCTGTCTGGTTTCAATGCTCTGATGTACTACTCTTCTACGCTGTTCGCCCTGGTCGGATTTGACAACCCCACTGCTGTCGGACTCGTGGTAGCAGGTACCAACTTTATTATGACATTTGTCAACATGATGATGGTTGATGGGGTGGGCCGCAGAAAACTACTCCTTTCGACAGTATGGGGAATGTCCGTTGGAATGATTGCCGTTGCGGTCGCCTTCCGATGGATTCCTATTAACATGGAGACGATGGAAGTGGCGACTACTGGTATCCCTCCAGCAGCAATTGCAGTTCTAGTCTTTATTATCTGGTTTGTGGTATTCTACGGAGTCTCCGTTGGAAACACTGCCTGGATGAGCACCGACTTCTTCCCTCTCGAGGTGCGTGCCATCGGAACAATGTGGCTAACTTGCTCCAACTGGGGAAGCAACGTTATCATTTCTAGCACATTCCTTTCAATGATGAAAGCATGGACCCCCTCTGGTGCCTTTGGATTCTTCGCTGCTATCTGCGGGCTCGGCTATATCTGGCTTTACTTCTTCTACCCCGAGGTTTCTGGCCTTGTTCTGGAAGAGGTGAAGGAGGTATTCGAGCATGGCTTTGGGGTTAAGTATGCCAGAGAACTTCGGAAAGAGCGAAAGGACATTATCGAGGAGAGAATGAAGACCCAAGAAAAGCCCATCGCTGTTGGGCACTAGGCTTCTTCGCGTAAGGGTTTGGTCGCCTGTACCATAGAATGAATACAAATATCAGTATCACATAGCTATAGCGATTATCGCAAAGTGATTAGTACCAAAACCATGATTAATGTAAATATTCGTTAATTCATTGTCAGTCCAGTGAGTCTTGGCTGTAGTTCTGCAACGGGGAATGATTCCCCGTACGGATGTGTTCCCCGCAAAACATCCCCGCGTTTGAAAAGGAGGAAATATTCGCCGTGATTACCTCTGGGAATCTATTGGACATTGAACCGTGTTTAAAATACTATACCTCCTGAATCAAAATATACTTAGTCCGGCTAAGCGTTTTGGCGCAACAACCTATAACGTCACGGCCGACTTCCTCCATGGCCTCTCGCGATTCCGAACCCTTGACGACACAGAAACTAAATCTTAACCTCAATTTGACAGTAAATATGGGTTTGTTTGGGAAACACCCACTCCAACAACAACAGAAATCTCGAGTATATATGGGCCTGTCCTTCCTGCACGAAAACTAATTGGTCACGGGAACTCCATCGTAACGCCAGTAATTGGCTTGAAATCAATGAACTCGTCCTTCCATTCAATAGATCCCACTTTCTCCAAATTATCACCGAGCTTCTCTAGTAGTGTTCTGCCCCCGACTATAGGGTACCCACGCGTGCTATATTTCCCTACGTGCCTGTACTCAGCCGCCTCTGCATCCCGCCAGAAATGTGGCCATAGCATCAACTGAGCTTCTTGGCCATGCACGTATTCTATACCGGTGGCCCATAGCTTTAAAGGATAATGGAGTTGACGTTTTTCGTCGCGAAAGTCTTGGCAGCTAATCGAGTGGGCCGGTTCACGACTGCCTTTGAGCTTCAAAATTTGGGCCTCCTGAGCTTTGGTTATAGGTGTCGGAAAGTAGACCCAGACCAATTGAACATATGATTTTAGGAAGGTGTTGATCCAGTAAAATTTAGAGCGTGTCTCGCGAGAATAAATGTGTATTATTCCTCCACTCTTAAGATTCTCCCGATAGAGCTGTGCGGAAGGCGAGGCTGTGATATCCCTTATGCTCGAGGTTCTCTCCTATGCTTTGCGATCGGACATTAGTGAGCGGACTTTGGGGCCGAGTCGAAGCATGAATTACCTGTTAACAAAATAATTGTGTCCGGGCGCTCCTGAACTCTTCCACACCCCGACCCCTCGTGTCCGGGGGCCCCGAGGAGTAGCTGGAAATAGGGATCTAGTTCCAAATCTTTGGGGACCTGGAGCTCGGTCCATATAAGAATCTCTTTATCGCTTTGGTCATCCATCGGTGAGTTATCTATGGAACGATCCGTGGCCCTCAAATGATGGTTGAAGTTCGGACTCAATGGCGCAGTGAACACTATCAAACATGCCGGCTGATTGGTCAATGCCATCGTGACTCGCGTTGTGGTTGGTAAGTTTCGACGCTCGGACCCGTGCGCCACGTGACTGCCCAAAATAAAGGATGTCACCTAACATCTCCGATTTGGGGGGATTTTCTCTATGTTTGTTCACACCATATCAACTAGTTTGACGATCTACATATACTATTGGTACTAGCTACAAGCCACAAGTTAATACCCTATGTAGATAGGCTATGGCAAATTTGAGTTATTGATTTTTCGTAAGAAAAAAAACCTTGGGCTATAGTACATTGAATGATTTTGTAAAGCAGGGTTATTGAGCCATGTACATCCAGATGCCTCAAGATCTACATAGCAAACTTAATGAGAGCATTTATGAATGTTGAAGTATTGAAACGGTTCATTGAACTAGCACAGAAGTGTCTAGTGAGTGCCGGAAGCCATGGAATCGAAAAGGGTGCATCTCGTATGTAGCATGTAAAGCCAAAGAGGAATAAAAAACCCTGGAAGCATATACAAAATGGTAAAATCCAGTGCACCCAAAGAAAGTATTAGGAAAAGGCCGAAAGTACCTAGGTACCAATCCACAGCCAGGCTATAGTCATATCACGCATGATAAGGGACCTTATAGATACAATAGTGAATGTTAAAGATATTACGTAAATAGCTTAATGTGTAGTTTGAATTAGTCCCTAGTCAGTCACCGTTAGTTATAATAAATCGGGAGAAAGGGATCGACCCGCGTCGATTAAGCGCGGTTACACTATAATTTCGTATATTGCTACCCTCGAAGAAGTCTAATTCGAGACTACCTACCGACCGGGTTGTATCTTCTAATAAGATAACGCGCGAATATATATAACGAAATTTACATGAGTGGTTCGAAACATACGGTGTATACGTCGAGGAGTGAGCTGCGCACTCGCCGAGTTTAAACCCGAGTAAACCCGCTTAGCGGTGGTTAAAACTCAAAATTTTCGAGTTGTTTTCCGAGCTCATATATATATATATATATAAGCCTGAGGACCTCGGGAGGATTAGAAGGTGTTTGAAAGGTGCGTAAAGGTTGCTTAGATGGCTATTCCGTAGGAGCGAATTGACGAAGCATAAGCAAACGCTGTGAGGCGGCGCGGAAAGCTACAGGTTATTACACCAAGATATTAAAATTGGATTTCAACCAAGGGTGGCCTAGGGCAAACATAAATTATAAAAAATGAACAGAATATGTGGTGGTGCAGTAATATATAGTTTTGTAGATATAAATATTTGATAATGATGGGGTAAAAAGCCAGTAGGTAAAGGCTTTTTGACAGGTTGTATACCAATCCACAACCAGACGGTAGACCATGTCCATGTATCGTCCTAAACTCCTATCCATTCCCGAAACTCCTTCACATAGTCAGATTTATTCCTTGATAACCCAAGCAAGTCAAAGTACTGAGTCCAGATTGGTCTTGCCAGGGACTTGTAATGCCTGTCTCAACCGTATCCATACGATATCGATATTCCGTACATCAGATCACGGGTTACGTGAACGATTTACATTAGTATCAATCTGGCCACAGCTTCCATCGCTACCATCACTATATCTCCCATAAGACCGAGCAGCTTGGGGATCGGGATGTGAGGGATAAGAAGTGGAGGAGCTGCGGCCCAGGGAGCCCGGGGATGAGGGCGTCGAGGAGCCTGGTGTTGTTGCGGTTGCAGAAGTGGGGTTTGCCAGGGCTCTCGCTGCGGCAGCTGCAGCTGCGGGGTTGCAGTGTGCGCAAACAAAGATGTTAAAGCCGCGACCGTTGCAGGTAGCGCAGATCGAGCCTCTAGTCAATGCGTTAGCCTTAGCATTTGTAGAGGGATCGAAGTCCGATGTATGTATGTACCTTGGGGCATTCCCTGCGCAACTTTTGCATGTGACTACGGTTCGGCCCCCGATGCATGATACATGCTCTGGGTCGAGGGTGAATAAGGCGTTGGTGGAGCTAGACATTGTATTGGAGGGAGAGGGATGGAGGAATAGAATATTCAGCGCAGGAACGGAAGGTCTGATAAGACGACGATGCGTTTGATAAAGGTACGGTAGCTTTGTAGTATTGATTCCGTTGGTTCTTTGTTTGTCTTAGCGGGACAAAGTCGATAAAGAGTAATCGACTTTCTATTGTGCCCAGGTGGTCCCCGAAAGAGTAATCGGGAACAAAGGAAGACAATAGTGTAGTCGGGCTCGGCGATCAGATGTAAGTAGAATCCCGTCTAGGCCAGAGTATAACGGAGCCGGGAACAAAAATTGCAGAGCAACTGGAATTCTTATACGACAGAGGGGAAAAAAAGTAATCGTGGCACGAGTTCACGAAATTCCCGAGGTTTTTAAGTGTTACATCTGCATTATATGCACCGCAACGGACCGTGGAATTTGATGACGGGAATCGAGGTCGAGTCCACTATCCGGATGATCAGCAGGACGGCCTCTGAAAGTCAGCCCTGGAGAACACGGTGATAGGACAAGTGATTGACTTACGTGTGTATATTTGATTTTTCTTTTCAATTTACATATTTGCATAAATGGGGGCGAATTTCACTTTGAATCCTTCGGTCATTTTCCGGACAGACTACATATCTCCAAGATTGAAAAGAACCAATAGAAGAAATGAAATGTAGATCTGGCATAGAGGGGAACGGCACAGAAACCTTTTTTGGGCTTAGCTGGAGTTGAATCCCACTATAGATGCGTGCCTGTCTAAGTACCTGTCTAAGGTACCTAGCGGAAATGCAGGGTTTATGAAACAGGAGCTGGTGGGGAGAGTATTCTAGTGTATTTCCACCGATCCACTCGAATGGGTACATGTTGTTAAACCTTACGTTCGGAAAAGGGCCATCTTCGCTGATCCCATGTTCACTTATGGCCCAATGAAGTACATGGGAAAAATGGCATTTGTGGAACAAGAACTTTTTTGATCACGTCGAATCAGAGATTGCCTGGCGTGGAGCATACATTCATTTGTTTCGCTGGAAATATATCCCAGACGTATATGGCTACTGCGACCCAGTGACACGAACCACTCAAATCTACACCGTCACAGTCGTTGTAGACAATCAGTACTATCACCAATATCGTGCCCCTGCGAGTACGAAACGTGGAATGTCAACCACGGACACCACGGATATCTGCATTGGGCCATGCGACCATGATCTGATATCCTAGATGTAGTAGATAACACAAGCCATGCTTGCTGGATGGATTTTCGATGGATCTCTGACTCGTAGTGGAGCTCGTAAGCTGTCGTCGTATTCTTTCTGCCTTCTGAGGTAAGATAGTCTTTCCATCCCAACCAAAAAGAGAAAAGCACCATGCATCAAATTTGATGACCTGGGATCAAATGGTCACCTGCGCTTTGCATAAGAAACACCAGATCAGGCACGGTAGCTTGCTTAGCGGCTTGATTTTGCTTTTTCGAGTCTTCACAAGTGCACGGGTGTGCCGGCATTCAATAGTGCATTCAGCGCCCAGCATTGACGATATATTGCGTTGATCCCCATAACCCGTCAAATACCACATTGATAATACTTAATACTGCATGGTAAGCGCAATCTCCGATGAGCAGAGCCGGAGTCAAGCGGATACGCGGACCTGACAAGCCGCTTGTGGACCCGAGAGTGAGGAGCCACAAAAAGCGAAAAAGAAAGTGAAAAAAATGCAGTCTTGATATGAGGTGAAAAGAAAGCTGTGTGAGAGGGATGAGTGCCCAATCAACAATGATCTAAAATTCAAACTCGCATCCAATCGCACACGGGACTTAATACTCAGCCGAGGCCCCGAAGCGCCGTGGATGTGACATAGCCTCAAGCAGGTAACCGTCGAAGGCTGCGTGGTCGAGGGGGAAGCGGCAAGGACCAGGGAAATTTACCATTTGGCATTTCAATGCCCAAAGACAGGGATTCCCGGCAGCCGTTTAGTGTTGCTTTGAATTCATTGTATGATCTGACGTGAAGCGTTCCGTGCCAAAATGTTTTGCTTTCGTTCTGCAGACGAGTCACATGCAGACTGAATCCTTCATTGATGCACATTGAAAACACACTTTTAATTCCGCCATCAATTTTGAAGCTGACGTGTTTTTCTTTCACTTCTCTTAGACAGACTGTAAAATTAGTGAAGTTTGCCTGCTGACATCGGACCGGTTAATAGACGAAACGGGTATGTGCGTCATTGCGCGGGGCTGTGGATTCGATACTAAGTATATCAGCCTCTAGGCGAAGCGCAGCTCAGCTCCAAAATAGGTGGGCTCGTTAACGCGTTCGCTGAGGTCTGCAGCCAGCCACTTCCATCACGCGCTAGGCCGGGATTTCGAGTCGGGCTGGGATCAAGGCTTCGTATTGGCGGTAAACTGGGTCAATCATGGCAGATAATGTTCCATTGATGTCTCAAAAAGGCCATCTGAGACTTCTGAGGGTTGTCCCGGAACCAGAACGTTTGTCTTTCTTGCCATTGGTGTTACTGTTGAACCCCGAGGGGGCAGAAAAGAAGAAAAAAGATCCTCACGTTGCACATGGGGGAAAAATGAGCGAGGTTGCAGGTCAGCTGACATGAACTTGTGGGATACCTGCAGCCCAATTCTCATTGTGCAAGAGGTGAGTCTGAGTTTTGATTACTTGTTTCTTTGTTGATGGGTTGGAGTTAGTTCTGGTATATCTGCCACGAAAAGAAACATCCTATCGCTAGATTTCATTGGTATATCTTGAATGAAGTAAAGAATATGCCATTCGAAGAAAAAAAAAAAGGCAAAGAAAAGAAGACAAAAAAAGGGACAGGATGTTCAAACCAACCACGTTATTCTCCGACAACCGGCAGCTAGAATACTTCAAAGCGTGAAAGAAATGAAATTCGAGTTCACATGTAATTTGCTCAAGCCAAGCTTGGCAGCGAGATTGAATGATATCACGGTGCATTTTTAAATGAGACTACCAAAAGTCAGTACCTGGCAGGGTGACACCGTCAAGACATGCGCCAAGCAAGTAGACCACGAGTACGAAAAGAGTTTAACAATACACAGGGTAACGATAGAATCAGTTTCTTCTTTTGTTAGAAAAACAAAAGCATTGGCATTCTTGCTCATTACAGCCTGCATAGCTATCACATTGAGGGGGAAATTATCGAGCGGTTAACGATGCATGGCGTTGATCCACGTCAGAGTTTCTGCAATCTGACCCAACTCATGATGTATGTCTGCGGCTTTGACAAAAAAGGAAAACAGTAGAGCAGAGTGAAAAAGCAGACGTTAACCAGCCAATCAATCCAAACGCCTAGTTGCGCCCAGCAATAAGTGAACACGGTGTGCTGAGGCTAAGGGGAAAACACAGCAAGGAAAGAGTAAAGCAAAAATAAAGAGTCCCCCCCATCCATTCTCCCACCTAGTCAAACCCGAACGCCTGAGTAATTTGTAAATCATAAAATCGTAGGAAACACGCCGAAAGTCGAAGGGGATAAATCATGAAAAATGAAGACGAAGAGAAAGAAAAGACAACCAAACACCCGATTACAGCTTCAATCACTGGAAATATTCATTGGGCAATGCTGCAAGCATAGCAATAGTTCCTAGGCCACCTAGAAGCGCACCGACAACGGCAGTGGTCGCGTGACTTGCCAAACTCTTCGAGGACGAACGATTGGGCTTGACCCGCTTTGCAGGACGATCATTCTCAGCAGCAGCAGAATCATTCTCAGCAAGAGCAGAGGCAATGATATCTTGGACTCCGGTTGAGATTGGCTCAAGATCTGGCTGGCTGGCTGTCTCGTGTGGGACCCGCTGAGCATTTTGAGAAAATCCAGACTCTGGAAGCACAGAGGATTCCATATCTGATGCGCACCGCTTGAGCGATGTTTTGACCGCTGTCGCAGGTTCTAATGGAGTACAAACATCTTGGCTGGAACAGATGGTGTTAATTGCGAACGGCCCATCCTGATAAGCGCGGTTTGTAACAACAATGGAGGGCTGAGGATGAGAAACCGGTTTCTGACAGGAACTTGGCAATTTATCCGAAACAGTGTGTGTCGGGAATTGAGCACTTGGGTTGGTCATAAGGGGAGACATTACACCCCCGAGCGGCAGCACTCGGGATGTGTGTGACTCGAAGATCTCACTTGGTTGTAGCCATTCCTCGTTCAACGTCGTAAATAGTTCATCGCGCAGCTTGGTATTTTCGCTCTTGAAATCGTTGGGGAACGAAGAAGGACCAGCCTCCGCCATGTCGTTGCCGGGAAGGCCAATGTCATCGGCGGCGAACACGCGTTGCTTGACCGAAATTGGGCTCTGTTCAGGCAAAGCCATAGATCTATCCTTTGGTGGTTTGGTGAATTCCATCACAAGGTCATCCGAGCACTCAGAGTTGTCATCGGATTCATCATATACAGACTGGTCGGAATCTTCTTCATTCGTGAGGTCTGAAACACATTCCGAATTCACCGAGTAGTCATCGACTTCCGAACCTTCCTCTGAGTTGGAGTAGCCCTCTGCGTCGCATCCATAGGTTTCTTCATTGAACTTGAAAAACGGATGATAATCCTCGAAGTCTGAAGCGGCTGACTCCTCCGAATGGTCCTCATCAAGCTCAGAGTCCTCCGCTTCGTACGAGTTGATGGAGTCGTCATCGGAGGGTAATTCCTTGTCGAAACTTGAGTCCCAGTAAGGAGGCGACTCGCACCACGTGCTACCAATCATTTGGGGTTCCCAGGCTCTGATAAACCAACATTTGTGGCAGTCATCAATTTCAGTTTCAGTCGCAAGTTGCTCCTTGATCTCTTCACTAAGAATGTCCCATGGCTTCTCGACGATCCACCACAAGTTGCCCATATCCAAGCCGTTTTCGTCTTCATAAATGATCCAGTATCTGCGCTTGTCGATAGCCCAGTACTTGAGAGAGTTTCCGGGCATGCGGTGGAATGTGGTGTCCGATGCCTTGGAGTCTGGTGTCCACATAACCTCGGTGCCAGCCCATGGTTGAAAGCCGGGGGAGTCATCAACCCAGTAGGATTCTCTAGATAGGGAGCAACGTCGTGCAGCATGGATGATGCGTTTCTCGTGGTCGACATCGGGAATCTGGTCAGATTCACCCCAAGCCATGTCAGCAAGACGCATGAACATAGGTTTCATCATTGTCCAATTGCTATAACAATCCTCGGGGACCTTTTGATAGCAGGTTTTGGGAAATCTATCTGTTTGGCAAGATGATGACAGCTTGGCATCGGAAGGCAACGACTCAGCATCAACTTCCTGGAACTTAGCTTCCAATGAGGCAGTGGTAGGTATCGGCAGTGGCTCGATATCAGGTGACATTGTATTCGTGGGCTCGGACGCCAGTTTCTTCACGGGATCCGGGACGTTTGCTCCCGAAAGGCTCAGAACCCCGAAGGCAACCTCCTCAGTAGAAGAAATATGCTCAACGGGAGCGGGGTATTGTTTAAACTCAAGCTGCGGCTCAAGCTCAAGCTTAGGTGCAAGCTCGGGCTTTGGCTCTGGTTTCTCATTCTGGTCCACACTCGAAACAGATGAGGTCTCGCCAGGGTGAAGAGTGTCAAACTCCAAGGATCGGGCAACAGATGCTTTAGAGTCATCACTGGGGTGGTCAGCATGCTGGTCATCGATTTCGTCCTCAAACTCCATTTCGCCCTCGTAGTCTTCTTCTTCTTCCTTGTAGTCATAGGCGCTCTCGTCGTCGTCATCGTCATCATCGGGGACAGTGAAGGTATTGGTGGAAAGACTGATGTTTACTTTGGAGGCGGGGGTATCGTCTGAAATGACTATGACCTCTGGTTTGGCCCACGCTACCTCGAACCGAACCTGAATAGCCTCAAATATTTCTGCCACAAAGTCAGCCAGCCCGACATATGAGCTTGACATCAACATACCCTGACCACGATCGACATTAACACCGAAACGAATGGTGTCTCCATGGAATAGAGGAGTATCGACGCTTTGTTCCAACCGGACATCGTTCACATAGGTTCCGTGGGTAGAGCCACCATCAGAGATCAAGCAAGTCTGTCATAGTGTTAGTATAATGATACAAACAGAATGAGCGGCAGACTGACCCGTTTGTCCATGTTGATGTTCAGCATGCAATGATCCCGAGACATGACTCGAGAATCGAACCATGCATTCTCTGGGTCGGGCACTCTCTTTCGAAGCTCACGTTTAGAGCTTCGACCGATGGGAATGTTCTGGTGGGCGTCGACGGAGGAGAGAGTGATAGTGCGCAGAGGATCTGCGCCGGAGAGCGGGACCAACGTCACGGTGACTATATATTCGAGTGTCAGCTTCGAGTGAAGCAAAATTCAAGGTTCAAGGACTTGCCGTTCTGGTCCGACATGGTGAAACGTCGACAATTGTATCTTATGGCAGTTGCGTAGTAGATGTGTCAAGGTATTGGTTCTAAATGATGATCAGACCAAGGACAAATATTTCATATCGCTCAAAGCGAGAACATGAACTGAAAGACGAGGTCTGAGGGGATAGGCAACGGGAAGAGGGGTGCTTAAAGAGTTGGAGACAAAGATAGCTTACCCGGGTGTTTCCTGCTAGCACGATCACATGGGTCAGTCTCGTGAATAAGGCAGCCCAAAGGTGTTCGCAAACCTTTTAAAAGAGAAGTATTTGCAAGCAGAACAACAGGAAGATTAAACACGAGTAGTTGTTAGATGATAGAAAGTGTGGTAGAGGAAAGTAAGGAAGAGGGGTAGTCGATGAATCAGGTTGAAGTTAGGTTCACCGCTGGCAGACAACAAGGCAACAAGGGACCGGAGATCCTGGCAAATTGAGCTTCTGTTTCAAGTCCAACAGACAACTCTAGAAATAAAATTATTAGCACTCTTAGTGAAATGATAAAAAGGGAAAAAGATGCCGGAAACTTAGGAACAATGAGCGATGTATGAGAAGTGATAAGGCAAGATAAGGAAATGTGACGCCGTTTAAGGGCTTTCTGCAACAAGTTGCATATAACTCTGGTCTGCTGGACAATCCCGAATAGACCCTAAATCAAGAAAGGTAGTATATATATCACTTACTGATGTCTCTAATAGTGAGAAATGAGATTGTATTGAAGTTCAACAGTGAACTACAAACAGAGTCCGGAGATCCCGATAAGGAGTGGGTCAGCTGATGCTCAGGTGTGGGGTGTAGTCACGTCATGGTCATCCGTACACAGTTAACCTTGTTAGTATATAGTGTATAGTAGTATAAGGTATATGTGTATGTTGAAGAGTAGAGTGTATTCTAGTAATGTAGTCTAGCGGAGTATAAAATAGTTTTGGAATACTCTCATTCTCTATAGTACACAAATTACAACATGGTCATCCAAAACCCCTAATGTAACTTGTAGTCTGCCCCCATCCCCAAGTCTTAAGAGCCCCAAAAAGAAAAGAATAAGAAAAGACGGCCGGGGAATATGTCAACCGATAGTAAATACACGCAGAGAGAAAGAATATAGGCCTGGGATCTAAGATCCCAAACCGGGGAAGAGAAAGGCCAATTAGACAAACCCCAATTCAGGGTGAAGACAGAAGCGAAGAAACGAGGAGGGAAGATTCAAGGTTGCAAAATCTCGCTTTTACATGGGAGGGGCACCACCACCGCCCATGGCACCCATGGTGTTAAGACGAGCAGCCAACTGAGGGTACTTTTCCTGGACCTCCAACTGAGTACGGGTAGCCTCGGCGTACGAGATAGCGTTGACGATCTCAGCCTCCGTGCGAGCCAGCTCGGCAGCACGCTCGAAGTACTTCAGAGCCTCGGAGACCTTGCCCTGCTGGAGAAGGAGCTGGGCCATGGTGCCGACAGCAATGTCGCACTCGGGGTCAATAATTAGAGCCTTCTGGCAGAGGTCCTCGGCCTCCTGGAAGTCGTGCTTCCACTGGAACAGGGCGAGAGCCTTGTTGATCAGGGGCAGAACGTTGATGCCCATGGGCTTGCTCTGCTTCTCCATCTCAACAGCCTTGTCGAACTTCTCGATTGCCTCGGAGTAGTTTTGCTGATCGAGCAGGAGCTCACCGTAGTAATTGTATACGTCAGGGACATCCTCGAAGTTCTTAACCGTCCGGCGGAAAGTGGCCATTGCTGAGGCAACGGAGCCCATCTTGTACTGTGTCACACCAAGCTGAATGTGGGAGTAGATGAAATTGCGGTCGAGATCAATCGACTTCTGGTAGTCCTTGGCGGCCTCGGCGAGCTCAGTCAAGATGAAGTGAAGCTGGGCGCGGTGGTAGTAGATATCAGGATCATCCTTGTTGTGAGTGATAGCAAGCTCGAAATCGTCAGCGGCAGCATCCTTGTTACCGAGCTCCAGGTGCAAGCTGGCGCGCTTGATGTAGCTCTGTACCAGAGAAGGTGAAAGCTCAACACTCTTGTTAAGGTCAGTAAGAGCACCGGTAGCGTTGCCGCCAAGGTAAGTAAAGGTAGCGCGCATGTTCAGGGCCAAGCCTTCGAATTCACCGAGGTCGCCGATCTCGAGGGCCTTCTCGAATGCGGCGGCAGCCTCCTCGTAACCATCGGCGGTCTTCTTGCCCATGGCAATGAGACCCTTGCGGAGCTGGCCCTTGCCGGACTCGTCGGCCAACTCGACGGATTCTTCCAAGCCTTCAGGCAGGACCTGGGGACGGAAGCTCTGGAGGTAGTTGGACACAAAAGTGGCGCTGGGCAGCTTCTTGGTGCGTGCCTCCAGGATGGCCTGGCTCTTCTTCTCGGCAACCTTCTTCAGCAGGCGTTCCAGGGAGTTGCGGCTGACATCGTTGGAGAAGGCATCGATGATACAGCTGGCGGTGAAGTCGAGAAGAGCTTCACTGTACTTCTCGAGGTGCTCGTATGCAATGGCTCTCCGGTTGAGGGCCTTGACGTATTCACTGTCCATGGCGAGGGCGGCACTGGTGTCCTCAACGACCTTCTCCCAGTTGGACTGGACGTTGTAGCAGGCGGCGCGGTTGGAGTAGAAAACGGGGTCGGGCTTGCAAATGATAGCCTTGCCGTACAGCTCAATGGCGTTAGGGTAGTCCTTGGCTCCGTAGGCCTTGTTACCGGCAGCCTTGAGCTTGGCGGCATAGGCGTTGCGGGTCTTTTCAGTTAGCGAAAGCCCTAGAGAAATCGAACTCAACATACCTCTTCGGACAATCCTCCAACGGTCGCCTCATCAACCTCAGGAAGCTCCTCGGCGGCCTCCTCGGCCTTTTTGGGGGTTTCTGGGCCGATGTCAGTCATACGACCACTGTGTTCGGATGAAGAGTCACCTACCCTCCTTTACTGACTCGGCCTTCTTAGCATCTTCGGCCTTCTTCTTCTCTGTTCGGCGCTGCTTCTTGCTCTTCTTGGGCACAGAAGGAGTGGCCTTGCTGTTGTCATTGAGGTAGTAGACGACACCCGCGCCGGTCACGACGACGGCGACACCAGCAATGGTATAAACGACAGCCTTATTTTCAGAGACCCAGCCAGTGATGCGATCCCAAACAGATGCCGATGATTGCTCAGTCAGCTTAGATGTATCGAGCACCACATTCTGGGCGGGCGAAGGTAACGGCAACTCGTTCGACATGATGTGAAGGGATCCCAAAGGATGACGCTAAATCTAAAATTTGCGTGAGATTAGTATGGATGGTCTCAGTGATCTTGAGATGGAAGATAATACCTCGACAAAAGAAGTTAGAGAGATAAGGGAGGAATGATGAAGCTGGAGGAAAAGTCAAGAGTTCCGCAAGCCGGGCCGGCCAATCATGCGCGCTGCGACGGCAACGCTCGAGTTCTCCACAACACATTTTCCGAATTGAACCGTGAAATCGATGTCATCGTTTCTTGTTTTTGTTTCTATCTATCCATTTTTTTACCATACTGTTTCAACCACAAAATATTCTATGTTTAACTAACTGGTAAATGCAGCAAACTATTGTGGCATTGCAAAAATGACGGAGTCCTTCGAAATCTTCTCTTCCCTGCGCTTCGATCCGAATCTCCCAGAAGCAGCCTCTCGTCATGCACAGAGCTACCCCAATCCTCACAAATCTCCCTACTATCTATTTCGCTATCACCAAGACCGGCTGATAGCAGCTGCCCGTGACTTTCAATGGACAGAAGCATTGGAATGGCTGGAGCAAGATCTCCAAAGCTTCGAGCACTTTTTCGACGCGTCCATCCCAGACCGAAGCAAAGCATGGAGGCTTCGAATTGTAGTGGATAAATATGGAAAAGTGAATATTGAGGCAAATCCGACGGCAGAAAATGATATAATCAGCTTGTTCATTCCAACTCTACACACAACCCCGAGCTTGCCTGTGTGGAGTGTCTACGTTGACACCCAGTCCACCACCCCTTCCAAATTCACCACACACAAAACCACTGCACGAAATGAATACACCTCTGCCCGACTCAGGGCGAATATCAATTCCCCGACAGAGACGTCGGAAGTGCTGGTGGTGAACCCGGATGGCGAGATTATGGAAGGTAGCATCACTACACCATACTTCTTCCGGAGTCCCATGTGGGTTACACCTCCGTTGAGCAGTGGCGGCAATGCAGGTACAACACGGCGATATGCATTGTCCCAGGGCTTCTGCATAGAACAAAATATTACTCGGGATGACCTTGTGGATGGCGAGTCGTGTTGGTTAAGCAACGGCGTAAGGGGGGTTCTTGCGAGGCCAAGTTATTTTGTCGTAGATCAAAGTCTTTACTGCTAGTAATAGCAATTGGTTGTTGCAGTGGGCCGATACAACAGAGCTGTGCCATGATCAATATTGAATGGTATTGGTAAATTGCTGAAAAGGCTATGGAATCATATGAATTTTTGCACTTGCTCCGGACAAATTATTTGTCAAAGGTTTATTTCTTGGCCTTCTCAACCACGACTGGGTTGGGATTTCCCTTCCACTCCAAAGGACGGGGACGCATGTACTCGGCCATGATCTCATCCGTAACCTGGGCCCTACGCTCCTGGAACCCTTGGACATAAGTCTGAAGCTCAGCGATACACTTCTGCTTGATCTCGCCGGTCATCATCTTTCCACTTTCGTAGTCGGCACGAATTTGCTCCAACTCCGCGTCATCCTCGAGGAAGAATGTCAAGTATTGGAAGGGGATGTCGTTCTTGGTGTTGCCGCCAAGCTCACGCTGCAACTCGGCGGTGTCCTGGCCACCAGAGAAAGCGTGCTTGTTGATTTTGTTCTTGATCTTGTTCGGAGTGTCGCTCATGAAAATGGCGGAGCTGTCCACACTAGCAGACATTTTAGATCCAGGGCCCTGGAGGGCAGGAAGGAAGATGGAGTGGATGAGAGAGGGCTTCTTGTACTTCATCTTCTCGGCGTGCTCACGGCATTGGCGGAAGTAGGGGTCCTGGTCGATGGCGCAGGGAATCAAGCAGGGAATTGAGGCGACCTTCTTGGTCTCAGTGCCGAAGATGTGAGGGAAACTCGTCGCGAAAGCGGATGCTGACTGAGTGGCACAGAAGTGGAACTCGCCGATGTTGTTGCTGTCATTGAAGCCGAATGTGCCCTTGACTTGGTTGATGGTAATTCGCTTGGCCATACGGCACATGTTCTCGTAGAAAGCACCACCAATGAACTCGAAATCACTGAAAATGAAGGTCTTCTTCATGTCGAATCCAACAGCAATGATATCCTTTGCGTTTGCCTTTGTGTATCTCTTAGAGTCCTCAATCTCGATCTTCTGGGAGTGCATGAATTTTTCGTCGTCGGTCATCATGATCACGAGCGGCACATCGAAAACATCCTGGAGCCATCTATCATAGTTAGCACGGCACTATGGAATCGACAAGTTAAACACACTTTGTGAACTCAAAAGGCACGGTGTGTCCGACGTGCATGCTGTCACTGCTCGGTCCTCGGCCAGTGTAGAGGAAGAAAGGCTCGCCCTTCTCGTGCTTGTCCAAAATCTTGGAGAGATCCCGGTGGCTGAACACGATACTCCGGCGCATGAAACGGTGAGGCCGGTGGCCGGTCACCTTTTCAAAACGCTCCAATAGAGCGGCATTGATAGGTGTGGCGCCAAATTCCCTAGTGAGCTTTTCATAATCGACGGGCAATAGCTTGCCGGACTCGTCAACTCCACCGGAGACATCAAAGGGTGTCACGATCTGCCCAACGGCCTTGGTGTCGGTTTTCTCGTTGATGCTCAAGTCGTTGAGCGCCGGGGGTTGGGCTTCGTTCGCCATGGTGTGTGGTTCTAAAGGGCTGATTTTTTCAATTCTATGTCCCAATTGCGGTAATCCAGGGCTTTTTCTCACTTTTATTTTATGGTCGAGAAAGTCCTGAATTTCTTCTGCCCCTCTCCAATAGTCGGGATGAGTCAGAATTCCCGCTATCAGTGGACGCTGTGATTGGTCAGATAGACACCCTCTCAGGTGACCTGCCTTAACCCCGCGTATCGTCCGGTTTTCTTTATTTCTTCTTCGATTCCACTTGAAATCGATTATTCGGAAGATATTCCAGCCTAAGCTTATGTGTACCTTAAGAGATATCAGAAATACGTTGGAGTAATCGATCGGTTGAGCTACTAAGACCACTAACAATGTTTCCCCGAACTATATATATTTTGCCGACGTATGCAGATAATGGCAAGACTGAACCTCCATTGAACATTGTGAAAATAGAATCAGATGATTCCTTTTAGCTATCAAAGAGCGGCATATATACCTAAATACTTAATCAAACTATCTAGGTATATTCTTAATTACCTAGATAGTCCATTGAAACTAGAAGTAGGTACCCTTGGTATCCCTGATAACTGACATTTGTATGTTGTTCAAGAATTCAGACGACCAAAGTAGTGTTTACATGTGGAATTTCAGCCTCGAGCAAAACTCTTTCGACAGCTTTGTAACCATTTACTGCGGGCCAGTAGAGTAACGACCGACCCTGATAGTCTTTCGAATCCACACTCGCCCTCCCCTGCTGAACTAACAACCTCACTACCTTTTCATGCCCCCTTGCTGCAGCCATATATAGTGGTGTTCGTCCCTCTGTGTCCTTGCAGTCGACGTCCACCCGCCCCGTTTCAATTATCATTTTCACAACAGCCTCATGCCCATTTGCCGCGGGCCAAAATAGCACCGTCCACCCAACAGTATCTATTGAGCTCATATCCACTGAACCTCTTTCAATCAAAAGTTGCACCACAGCTGCGTGTCCATTTGCCGCAGCCCAAAACAGTATCGTCCGACCCTCGGCATCCTTTGATTCCACGTCCACCTCGCCCGTCTCAAGCAAAAGCTTCACCAAATCCACATGTCCATTTTGGGCAGCCCAAGTCAGCGGTGTCCAGCCAATGTCGTCTGTTATGCGAACGTCACCCCCTTCGCGGATAGATAACTGAGCGGTTGCCTTGCTACCGTTCTTGGCAGCCCACAAAAGTGAAGAGCTTGCACAGTATCGGGAATTATATCGGTACAGCCAGGGGTTCAAGAGAAGGTGCAGTCGAGAACAGGCTCGAGATAACGAACTGATATCCCTTTCTGCATTTAGGAATACTGGGAGCAATAAAAGCAGCTCTGCTGGTAGCTCAAGGAGACCCATATGATGGTTCGTGGGAAGTAATAAGTTTGGACAAAAGGCTGGGCCAGAGAAGGCAAGGGAAGAAGGAGAAGGGTTGACATTCCTGTGTGAACCTTAGTTGTTGACATACCATACTGACCGTCTCCTCAAATCCTAGATTATGCAACTATCTTTAGTTATCGATGCAGTCCAAAGTGAAAAATAATGGTGATTGTCCCAGTGATCAATGTGGCGCGCTGAGTCTACTGTGGCGCTGCTGCTTGATATTCTTGGCGAAGAGATGCAAACTGTTTCAGCCACTCGTGGTGCCATCTCCGTCGATGTATCTTGACTATAAAATTGTGAGGCCAATCTGAATTAGGGTAACGTCATCTTCAAGTAGATTACATGGTCATCAAGTATACCTCCTTATGGGATAATGGGCCACTGTATACTCACGGCCACAAATGGGCTGTAAAGAGACACCAAAGTATATTGAGAAAGTCCTGAAAAGGGCATGCAGTAGAAGAGACACATAATAGTGAAAAGAACACGATAAAAACCGCATTCATCAGTGTTGCCAGACGTTCTAGACGGATTGTACAATCATGATCAGTGATCAAGATCAAAAGCCCCCTAATATAAAACCGAGCCCAAACATGATTGCCATTACAAATGATCGGGATTGAGTTCTCCATATTCAATGGATTCATGAGCTAGTCAATAAAATGTGCTCGGTAGCTCCTGGCTAGGCACAGTAAGAACCACGATTGCTTGCAGCTCATATGTGTGTTGAAAAATTTCAACCTGTCGACCCCTCACTGGCTTGCCTTTTTCATCAAAATGCCCTGGACCCACTGCCATGCATGCATGATCAGCTGACTGCTATTTTCTAGTCACATCTTTGACTCCCATAGTAACTGCAGCGATAAATCTGCACCTCCAGCCGTCACAGAGGGGGATTCTCGAATTTTTTCGGCCAAACACTAAGTTTAGCATTGGCGGCAACTAGAAATCAGAGACCGCTTCTAATATCCTCTCAACATGGCATACCTTCGAGATGCCAGCTGCATCTTGGCGCTAACTAGTGGGGTATCCTTGCACATCTTCATATATCGGCATGGCGATTGGGATACGAAGTCGCCAGCTATTGCCTTGGCTTACCTTCTGCTTCTGCTGTCTGGAACAGTTGTAACGCATTCTTTCCCATCTTGGGACAACTCACGCAGAGGTTCATCCTCGGATCTATTGAGCTTGTTTGCATGTCATCTGACTGGGGTTTACGGCAGCATGCTCATTTACCGAGCGTTCTTCCATAGACTATTCCAGTTTCCAGGTCCATTTCTTGCTCGTTTGTCCAACTTTTATGTGACAGCATTGGCAGCAAAGAACCTCCAGCTCCATGAAGAGTTACAAGGTTTGCATGCTAAATATGGGGATTATGTTCGATTAGGTAGGTCACAGATTCTCTTTAGGACCTTCATTGCAGCAAATTAAAGTTTTATTTGCGATCAGGTCCCAGGGAGCTATCTATTACAGATCCGGCAGCTGTTGCCGCAATATATGGGAGCCAGTCCGAGGCGACAAAGGGTCCTTGGTATACGCTGTTGGACCCACGAACACCCATGTCTTTCACAAGAGACAAGAGTGAGCACGCACGACGCCGGAAGGTCTGGGATCAATCTTTCAATACCAAAGGTAGGCTGCCTATGATCCCTTATCCGTTTTTATTTTGCTCACAATTGAAACAGCTTTGAATGCATATGAGCCCTTAGTCACCAAATGCACACAGCAGCTAATCGAAATAATCGATCAAAAGCTTGACACGCCTATTGACATGTCCATCTGGGCCACGTACTATGCTTTCGAGGTTATGGCCAATCTCGCTTTCGGAAAGCCATTCAACATGCTCACTGAACAGACCGAGTCCTACTTTCTGAAAGTCATGCGTCAGGATATGAAGCTAGTCGGTTACTTACGACATCTACCTTGGCTTACGGCCCTTTTGATGAGAACACCAGGTATCAATTGGAACAATCAGCAATTTTGGAGGTGGCTTGAAGGCCAAATTTCAGAGAGAATCGAAGTAAGTGTTCCTCGCCCAGCCATACCCTGGGTATTGCTAATGGTCCTTCTTTGCTGCTTCATCCAGAAAGGACCTCAGCATCCGGACATCTTTTCGTCTGTGCTCAAAGCATATATGCAAGGCCCAAGATCAAAGTCTGATACACTGAGGTTGCATGGGGACGGTTATCTCATTGTAATTGCTGGCAGGTATGATATGATATTCCCGTTCTAGTATTCATATATTTGCTTTAAGAAGCATGTCGTTGACATCCTATTAGTGACACTACATCTTCAACTATCACTCATCTACTATTTCACCTCGCGCGTGACCGGGCACTTTCTACCAAACTCCGAAGCGAGTTGGAGAAGCTTCCCGAGTTTAACGACAAAAGCTTGATGAGCGTTGAACTTCTCGACGCTGTTATCAATGAGACCCTTCGATTGCACCCCGCTACGCCAGCTGGCCTCCAGCGCACAACTTCGGACAATGGGTTAACGATAAACGAAACTTACATTCCTCAAAATGTCGTCGTTACAGTACCTCTCTACACACTTTTTAGGGGTTTGTTGACACCTTTCCCACTTAAGGTCGCATTATCATCATGATCTCCAAACTTACGTCTTTTGAAACCATAGATGAGCGCTCATTCGAGCGCCCAGATGAATTCATTCCGGAGCGATGGACTGAATGTCCCGAGCTTGTCAAAGATCGATCTGTCTTCATCCCCTTTCTCATCGGTGAGACACTCTATGTGATGTACCTGGGGATCTTTAAGCTAATCAAAATCCAGGCCCAAATGCTTGTGTGGGCAAACGACTCGCTATGATGGAGATCAGACATGTGGTTGCAGAAATACTCCGACGATATGACGTCTCGTTAGCGCCTGATCAGACCGAAGAAAGCTTTATCAACGGAAAAGTAGACACATTCACACTGTCTGCTGCACCTCTATTTTTGCAATTAACAAAGAGAAATGAATAAATACAAAATGAATTATCTTTTCTTGCATAGTTCTGGTAAACAGTTATAACTAGTCGGAATTAAGTATACAATTCTAGCTTAGAATTTCGGCTTAGCGCTGATCTTTATCTGGTATAGACTCGGCCGGAGATATTGAAACTATTCCCGGTTACGTGATTCGCATCGCGACGAAAGCCGAAAAGCCGAGCTCGCTCAAAGGCTAATCTCACAAAGCCGAACTCAGACCGAGCGCTGATCAACAAGACTTTAAATTCACTTCATGCCCACACTCGCAACGACATCCCACTCAATTCAAATAATACCATACACGAACCCAAAAGCTTCCCACACAATGGCACCACCCTCCCACCCCAAGCTAGCAGGCCTCGACCTCATCCAAACAACTTATAAAACGGTCGCCTCCCACTCAATCCGCACAGACATCCTTATCCCACAGAACCAGCACACCGGCAAAAGACCCATAATAATCCGCTTCCACGGCGGCGGCCTGGTACGCATACCCGTCCCGTCCCGCCCCAAACCCAAACCCTAACTAACCAACACCGCAGGTAACCGCCGACTCCCTATACATGGATTTCTGGCCACAGTGGCTCACCGACCTCGCTATCGAGACAAACGCCATAATCCTAAGCCCAAATTACCGTCTCCTCCCCAGCGCAACAAGCACCCAGATCTACGAGGACGTCGAAGACTTCTGGGCCTGGGTGCACTCGCCAGCATTGGCAGATCTGCTGGCTGCGCACGGCGCGGAAGCGGACTTGGCACGGATCTTGTCAGCCGGCGAGTCAGCCGGCGGATTGCTGAGTATTGCTCTTGCGCTGGCGCACCCTGAGATCCGCGCTTGTACGGCGGCGTATCCGTGTGTGGATCTTGCCGCTGAGGCGTTTAATGCGCCGCGCGAGGTTTTGCCGTTTGGGATTAGTCAGGACAAGGGCTTGATTGAGAAGACTATTGAGGATGTGCTCAAGGCTGGGGTAGTGGAGTCTTCTATTGAGGAGCATGAGAGGTTGGTGTTTATGCTTGCTCTTGTACAGCATGGGGCTCTTGGGGGGCTTTATGAGCGTGGGACTGGTGGGGAGGGGGAGGGAGGTGCGATATCCTGCTGTTAGAATTGAGGGGGTGGGTGCGAGGATTCCGGTTGGGGGGATTGCGATTATTCATGGGAGGGGAGATAGTGTTGTTCCTGTTGGGGAGTCGGAGAGGTTTGTTGGGCGGGCGAAGGAGATTTTTAAGGGCGTTCCTGGGGGCGATAGGATTGTTCTTACTATTAGGGATGGGGAGCATGGGTTTGATGCTGGTGTGCGGTATGAGGAGGATTGGTTAAAGGATACTTTCAAGGGGGCGGTTGATGCTTGGTTAGAGTAGATTAGATGGATATCTTTCAAGTATATAGTTCATTAGAGAATATGTGATCTATGTCCAGTTTATCAGGGAATCAAAATATAACAAATCAACCGGCGAAATGGCAAATAGTGCCCCAAAACGCCTCTAAAAGAAAGTGTGCAAGTCTAAAAAGATAAGAAAAGAATATAAACAAAGAATGACAAATCAAGCCAAAGGCGGGTAACTTATTTACCACCCTTGGACTTGCCACCAGGGATCAGCTTCTTGAAGCTATCCTTCATGCTGGCGGAGTTCCAGCGCTTCACACGAAACAGGTAATACATAGCAACAGCCATGAAGATGTTGAAAGCAATGAAAGCCCACATGATTCCAAAGTTGCGCCATCTCTGCGAGTAGGAAATTCCGTAGCCAGCCATAGCCTGATCAGCCACAGTCAGAGGACAGTAGCTGCAATCGCTGGTCGCCTCGGGATTGAGGATTTGACCACCGGCGGCGGTGGCATACTTCTGCAGATATTCCATGCAAGTCTGGCCGGAGGGTGGATTGAAGATGGACAGCTCGGAAGTCGAACATACGACCTGGCGGTTGTGGACCTGGGTTCCAGCCATACCGCCAACCCAGTATGTGAATGGCGAGACACGGTACATGAAGATCCAGAAACCAGGGAGGGCGGACGGGGCCTGCATGACACCGCAGAAGGTAAGGGACATGGCGAAGAGGAGGACGACGATTGCGCTTGCGGTTTGTTCGTCGGGCAGGCCGGCGATGACCATGTGCGTGAAGGTGCTGGCATAGATGAAGAAGACGATACAGAAAAGGAGGACTGTGCCTTGGGTTGTGGAATCGGGGACCCCGACGACAGCGTAGAAGTAGCAGGCGTATGTCAGGACTCCCATGACGATCATGTAGGGGATTTCAACGATGATGTTGGCGACTAGGAAGGCTTTCCAGGAGTAGGATTTGCTAGGGCGTTCGCGTCCTTCGTAGAGGGAGCGCTGGGTGACGAAGACGGGCATGATTTGCTGAGCCAAGGAGGAGAAGATGGTACAGATCATGAACAGGGAGTAGATGATCGTCTGCATTCCCTGGAGAGACGTCTTCGCGCTGTAGAAGGAGAAACCGATGAAAAGGCCAGAAGCAATTCCCAGTCCCCATTTCGCCAGAACGTAAGAGGGCATGCGCCAGTATTGCTGGAAGACACGTTTGGTGACCTGGGTGAGCTGGAACCAAAGGGGCATAGCGAACTCGGAGTGGCTCTGAGAGGCGTCGACGTCTGTAGCAGATGCTTCTTTCTCTTTTTCGGCATGGATGCGGTTGAGCTCGGTCTGAACCTGCTTGCATTCTTCGCTCTGCTTCCAGACATCGAACCAATCCTGGCCCTTGTTGTTTTGGCCGGCGTTGACAATACCCAGCATGTACTCCGCTGGGTTCTCGGCATCATCACATTTGCGGGCACCGTTCGATTCGAAGTACTCGAGCATTGTGCTGGAGTTGTCTCCCACCGGGCCGAAGTAAACAGTCTTACCACCACGCGCGAGGAAAAGCAGCTGATCGAATTGTTGGAAAAGCATAGCACTAGGCTGGTGAATTGTGCAAAGAACCGCTTGGCCGTGCTCGGCAAGCTTGCGAAGGAACGAACAGATAGCCCAAGAGGACTGGGAGTCAAGACCACTAGAAGATGATTAAAACCGGAACGGGAAAAAAAACGATGATGATG
Organism: Penicillium soppii; assembly: GCF_028829465.1. Classification (NCBI taxonomy): domain Eukaryota; kingdom Fungi; phylum Ascomycota; class Eurotiomycetes; order Eurotiales; family Aspergillaceae; genus Penicillium; species Penicillium soppii. The sequence goes on along the minus strand of NW_026643235.1, from coordinate 3,571,770 downwards.
GCACTTACCTAGTAGGCTCATCCAAGAAAAGCAGCAGCTTGGGCTTAGCAGCAAGTTCGACACCGATAGTCAAAAGCTTACGCTGTTCGACATTCAGACCCTCACCGGGGACACCAACGATGGCCTCGGCGAACTCCTCCATCTTCAACATTTTAATGACATCCTCAACATAGTCATACTTCTCTTGGGTAGAGACAGAAGCAGGCTGGCGCAACATAGCACTGAACCGCAGGGACTCACGCACCGTAGCAGTATCGAGGTGAAGATCCTGCTGCTGAACATAACCAGTCTTGCGCTGGAAACTGGCATCCAACTCGCGACCGTTGACAAACATGTCACCAGTGATAACACCCATCGATGTACGGTGCGCCAGAACATCCAGCAAAGTCGTCTTACCGGCTCCACTGACACCCATCAGAGCAGTAAGTGTTCCAGGCTTAACCCACCCGGAAACATTATCCAAGAGACGACGGGGCTCTCCCTTGATCTCGATATCGTATGAGACGTCGCGCCAGGTAAATGTATCAGTTTGGGCCTGGATGGCGCCCATTCCCTTATCCTCAGTCTCAGTCGAAGCCTGGACCTTGGATGGCTCGGCGGATTCGACATCAGAGCCAGACTTATAATTCGGGCGCATGGAGGCAGGCTCATGACCACGGCGGAAGACAAGGGCCTCGGCGGTGCTTGTGGTGGAGGAGTTGAGTTCGCAGGCAACGAAGTAGATGACCATGAAAGCGATGAGGAATGCAATGAGGATGCCGAAATTGCGCCAGACATGGCTGTAGCTGTAGGAGTAGTTCAGCTGGATGTAGCGGTCGCCGTTGACAGTCAATGAGCCGGCCACGGAGCCGGCGGTGGAGCAACTGAAAGCATCACCCGAGAGGTCGGCGTAGGATGGGACGAAAGATGAGCAGGGGAACTCGCGGCCGTGGAATTCGTTGGCGATGAGAATCTCGAAGGCGTAATAGATTGGGTTGAGGTAGTGGATCCATTCGAACCAGGGGTGCATGGACGGGACAGGAAGCACGAAACCGGTGTATACGACCAGAGCTAAGATCATGACTCCTGCCAGACCCATTGCTTGGGAGACGGTCTTGGTGACAGCAGCCAGAGTGCGGAAGACAGCACTCATCACAAATGTGATTATAAATGTGATCAGGAAGTAGAGGAAGAAGTGGGATGCTGAGCGCTTCAGGCCGGCCAGGAAGTATAGGATAATGTTGAAGACAACGGCTAAAGCAAACTTCACTGGAATATCACTGAGCACACCAGCGATTGCTTCGGTGGCTGGATGGTAAAAGGCGAAGGATGCATGTTTTTCGACGATTGGGCGTTGTGAATAGAGACTGTTAATTTCGTTCATTGCAGTGAGGGCATTCAGAAGAACTGCGAAGAACAGAGTTGCACCTTTAGACGTGAAGCCTGCAGTGGTATCCGTCGTGCCGTAGAAAACCGATCCAATAATAAGAGCCATGATGATATTAGTGATCACAGTGGCCATCGTAGAAGCAGCATCATTCCACAGACGTTGGTATGCGCGAACAGTGTTGAGCTTGATCTGCATGGGAACGCTGATGATGTATGGAGACTTGGGACGGGTGTGCTTGGCCTGAGCACCACGCTTGCGCGCCTGGAAATCAGTGACGGCCTGCACATCATGTCCGACGGGGTTTTGCTGCTCATATGCAGCAATATCATTCTGGAGCTGCTTGTACTCAGGGGACTCGAGCCATGCGGCTTCGAAATCTTCAGGGGTGCGAGGAACACGGTTTTCCATTCCAGGCTTGGCCTGGCGTTCCTGGGGGTTGGAGATGGAGGTGAGGAAATCACCAGTGGTCTGTCTAGCAGGGCACTCCCAGCCCTGCGCCTCGAAGTACGACTTGGCTCCAGCGGCAGTTCCAAAGTAAATTTGGCGACCCTCGTAAAGCAGAATTACTTTGTCGAAAATATCGTAGATGCTCTGACTTGCCTGGTAGGCAGCGACAGCGTGGCATGATCCGGTGATATCTGAAGACAGACGCAATGCTTCAACAAACTTCAGTGCTGTGGCAGAGTCCAGTCCTCGGGTAGAGTTATCCCAGGCAGCGATAGGGGCATGCGCCAAAGCCATCTCTGCAATACTGACACGCTTTCGCTCTCCGCCGGAGACACCACGAATGAAATCATCGCCAACTCGTGTGTTGTAAGTGTGGCTCAGGCCAAATACCGCCATGATGATCTGGGTCATGTACTTGGCATGCTCTGATCGCGACATGTCTTGGAAACGATGGGCTGGTGTTCGAGTGGCGGCGGCAAACTCAAGAGTCTGGCCGACAGTCAAGTGAGGGAAATGTCTATCGACCTATATGGATTCGGTCAACGATAAGCATTATTGTTAAAAGAAGGGGCGAATGGGAGACTGTACCTCTTGGTTGTATACAAGTTCACCCCTGAACTCCTTCACCATGCGGGATTGAGGAATTCCTGTCAATTCCGTTAGCTCTTGTTCGGAAAAGGCTAAATCAAAGCTTACCATTATAATGGATTGTGCTTTCCTTGTCCAAGTTCAATCCATGTAATTCTCCAGTCATGGATTTCAAGAGTGTACTGCAACCGGCACCAGGGCGACCAAGGACAAGCAGAAGCTCGCCGCTCTTCAGAAGACCATTGAAGTCCTTGAGGATCCGCCTCTGAGGAGACTTTGATTCTCGAAGGACTTGAGGCCATCTAAAAGGAGCAGATAACGTAGATGAGACTGTGTCCTGATATTGTAGTGCAGCGCCCGATCCGTATACATTAAGCTGCTTGAAAAGAACGTCAGAGGTATGTCCGGTGTGGCCATCACGGCTCATATCGTTGAAAGCCGCCTTGAGCCATTTTTGCAAGTCGAATTTGCCAGATTGAGGGTCGAGTGATGGATCTTGTTGAGCGAGAACGGCTAGGTTATCTGTAGCTCCGAATGTCGATTGACGGCGTGACCGTTGAGTGGCAATTTTAGTAAGAGTGTCTAGATCTTCTTGATCGATGAGGGCCATGGGGGAGTCATCAAGAGTTGATGTATCTCCAGAACGGGATGGGGCGTGCTCATCCTTTTCCCGAAGGTCGATAGAGCTGGTTTCTGATGCCATCGTGCCGATATGAAAAGGCAACTAGCACAAGAAATATGCAAAGATGATGGGTCAAAAATAAATTAGGATATACTGAATCAACCCTATTTTCATGAAGGGGAATAGTCAGATATTTAAAGTCTCTGATTTATTTGAGCCCGGATACGACCTAAGATCTTTCCGTACCGTTCTTGGACGTCATTTTTCTCCCTATTGAGAATGTGGGTCAACTCGGAATCGGAAGAATTGAAAATAAATAGTGTAAGTGGAGTAAGTATTGGTAGAGTTTCGTATAATCGTGGGCCGATGATTCGGTGGAGGCAAGGAAATGGTCTGGGCAAGGACACAAGGCAGGGTCTAGTCCGTCCATTTGGGCTCGCAAGCTGCCTGAAAATTGTGCAAAATGTGCGAACTGCCCTATGCTCAGCCGCAAAACTTAATCTAAACCTGCCAAATCCATGGTTTCGGGTGCCGTGACTCAGCGGAAACCTGAGTCAGCGGAATCTCCAGCCCGGGGATCTCGGGACGTTGGAGATCCCGGCTCCCGAGCGCTGTATGAAGTGATCAACTCCCGTAATTATGTCTATCATAAGTTATGTACGGAGTATAACTGCAATCTACATCCCGGGCCTCCCAACCCCGAGAAAAATTGAACCCGAACTTTGCTCGAAATTATATCGCCCTTACTTCCAAATATTAGTGTGTACATAGTACTCCGTAGTTAGAAACAAATATACATATTTACTCATGGTTCATTTTTGGCTCTTATTTTTGCTTACAGTTATCGAATCAAAAATGTCGGTTTCGGAGGAAACTTCGGTCGAAATATCGTGTTTTCGGCTCGGCATAGCACTAGAACTATGAAACCTTCTAGTGTACAGTAGTCAACGGGGCCTAACAACCTCCGACATTAGATAGGGTCCACTTCTTATCTCCTTTCTCCGTTGCCGTACAAAATTCTAATATTATCTTCAATCTGCCGGACGATTTGGTCCGAAAACTAGGCGCCTACCACACATGCACGTTGATGTGCCGGATCTTCATACCAGATTTTCATTCACTGACACTTCTTGATCCGAGCGCCGGTTTTAACATAAAACTAACCCGTAAATTGTGCCGGTCGGCATCGCGCCATGACCCCTTTCTTTTACCCCTTGATAACGAGCTAGTGTTTATGGTCGATCTGATTATCGATCTCATCTTTCAGGCCTACCTCGGTATATAAATAGGGGGCCTAACAGCCAAGTATCTTAGGCTCCATCTTGATGAAAGTGCCACCTAGGCCACCTTGGCAGTGACCAATTTTCAGATGATAGTATTTTAAATAAATCCCCTCCCAAAATTTATTAAAATTAATACCTCGGTTTCCAAAACTATTCCTGGGGATTTACGTGGATCGCTTTGGATATTTACTACTCAGGGCCGCAGCTGACCTCCCCAAAGAAAAAGAAAGACTTATAGTTCGAGAATCTAGCGTTGCCGCTCATGCTACAAGCTACAATGGTTGTATTGTGAAATAGCCTTGCGCGGGATCCTTATATCCAGATATCAAGGCGTTGACATCACTAATGGAATGTAAAGCTGACGGTGGTTCTCTGCACATCTACAAGGCATAAAGCATCCTTTCATAGGGTCATTATGCATTATTCGGAGGATTTTTCCCTTTTACTTTTCATGGTTTATATTGACCAAACTAGTAAGTGATCATTTCTGACTGGTGGCATGGATAGAAACAATCACACAATACTGAAATGAGCTGGCATCTCTGGTAAGAGAGCTACCGTTCTTTCAAGCAGGGGCAGTTGTTTTGAAAGAGCTGAGCGATCCAAAATCTATACATCGAGTAACATCTGATTCGTCTCTATTGATATCATAATCTATGCCCAAGTGGCTAATTGTGCCTTTCGTGAACAGCGCTATTAAAATTTTGCATCATTTAATGTGCGAATTTATTTGATCATTTGATCGCGATACCCGCGGATAACTGAAAGTTCTCAAGGGATGACTCCTCGCAACTTGATACCTGTCTCAAGGTTCTTTATAGCCTCTTGAGGACCGAGGTATTGAAATAAATTTCTTTTACCTCTTCAATTTTAATTCTAAAAATATATCTTTCAATTTCAATGACAATTTGCTCATCTGATTAATTGTCAAGTCCACTACTCCGCAATGTGACAAGATATACGGAGTATGCATTCACCCAATCAGAACTTAACCACAACACAAGATCATGCAGGCGACCGTCACAGGAAGTTGCACCCGACCCAAATACCAGATATAAGCTTCACGATTGAGTGAAGAAGGTGACACGACAGCCCTAGTCCAAATTAAAACAGGATTCCCCCAAATTCCACTGATGGACGACATCAGCGGCTGCGGGGCTGATCGGCGGGCTCCGCTGGATAAAACTAGCTCCGCTCCCCCAACACCATCTTCACCTCTGCAAAACTAGATCACCATGGCGATCCAGTCCCTGCGCGAGATAAACGCCTACAATCTACGCACCTTCAAACGCCACTATGTCTCCGAGATCTCAGGCAGCCTCGGCGACCTAGGCACATTCCTGCCCATCGCCATCGCTCTGGCCCTCAATGGCACCGTCTCCCTCGCTAGCACCCTGATCTTCTCTGGCATTTTCAATATTCTAACCGGTGTATTCTTTGGAATCCCGCTGCCGGTCCAGCCCATGAAGGCCATCGCCGCAGTCGCTATCGCGCGTAGTTTCTCCAACGGTACGATCGCCGCCGCGGGCATCTTCGTCGGCGCTTGTATCCTCGTCTTCAGCTTGACGGGTATCCTGCGCTGGTTCTCCAGCGTCATTCCCATCCCCGTCGTCAAGGGCATTCAAGTTGGAGCGGGCCTGTCTCTGATTATCGCGGCCTGCAGTAGTGTGCTCCAACCCCTGGGTTGGGTTAGCCCCTCATGGGCTGATAATCGGATCTGGGGAATCGCCGCTTTTGCAGCGCTTCTCATTAGCAACATTTACCGCCGGGTACCATATGCGCTCGCCGTTTTGGCTCTGGGACTGGTGTTTGCCGTTATCCGTACCGCTCTTGCGGGACACCTGCCTGGCTTTGCGGTGTGGCGTCCATTCGCTGTTATTCCCTTACCTCATGAATGGAGAGTCGGTGCTATTGATGCTGGCATTGGGCAGATTCCTCTGACAACGCTGAACTCAATCGTTGCCGTTGTTCATCTGTCGAATGATCTGCTGCCGAACGTGCACAGTCCGTCTATCACCCAGATCGGATTTAGTGTCGCTGGTATGAACCTGCTTTGCTGCTGGTTCGGCGCAATGCCTGTCTGCCACGGGTCTGGAGGTTTAGCAGCGCAGTACCGCTTCGGTGCTCGCTCGGGGGCAAGCATCATATTTCTCGGTGTGTTGAAACTCATCATCGGGCTTCTGTTTGGGGAAACTTTGGTTGATCTGCTGTACCGATTCCCGGCTGCGTTCCTCGGCGTTATGGTCATTGCGGCTGGCGTGGAGCTTCTGAGCGTTGGCGAGAGCCTCAATACTACTGGTGCGCGGGATCTCAATCATGCTGGTGTCGGCCTTTTGGCGAATGCGGAACAGCATCTTGGTCCTATTCTTACTGACGAAGAACGCAAACGCCGCTGGACTGTCATGATGGTTACCGTAGGGCTGCTGGTAGGGTTTAAAAATGACGCAGTCGGTTTCATTGCCGGCATGCTTTGCCACTGGGCTTATGAGATTCCAGGGTGGTGGGAGAAGGGACGAAGCCGCTGGTCGGAAGGACGTCTACGTCTGCGTGACTGAATACCGCAGTGTCTTACGATTGTTCATATGATGATACATAATCAGAAATGCTTTCATTTTATATACAGCAAGAAGCGAATATATACTTACCGTCTTCTATACTCACCATCCCGCTAAAACACATTGTTAACATCGATATCCGACTCTCTCCTCAGTCTAGTCCCGGTACTAGGATTCTCGAAAATCCGATTTTCCCTCGCAGAAGAAGACAAGCCATCCCCTTCATAATCCACATCCCTCCGCCACCTTCTCCCACTAGCATCCCTCACCTCACGATGATGTCTTGCAGTCCCATCAATGCCATAGTCGCTATGCTCATCATAAGCTCCCGTCATAGGGTCATAAACCCTAGACCACAGCGGCGCAGAAGCAAAATCAAACGAAGCGTCCTCCCCATCCCCATCCAAGAGTTGAGCCGCCGGACCGCCGACACCAGCCAGGTCACGCGCCGCGGCAGCGCTATCATCGGAGTCGCTGTCGTCTTCTAGCTCGGTGATCCTGCGCACACCCCCCGCAGAGCTCGCGCCCGGCTCCGGCAGTGCAAGCTGCTCTTGGCCAGTGCTGTCGTAGCGGCGCTCTTCAACGATTGCCGGTTGGCCTAGTTCTTGTTGAGCAGTGCGTACGATGGTCGTGCCGTCTCCTTGTGTGTGCGATGTTGTTGAGTAGCGGTGTCCGGTTGTACTCTTGCCGTCGTTACCGTTGGTTGTGGAACTGTAGTAGTATGAGGCGCTTGTGAAGGAGTCGGACATCGTGGTGGACGCTGGCACTTGGTGGGATGTGCGAGATGAAGATGTTGATCTGGTCCACTTCGGGTAGGGATATTTACTTGTTGAGCAATGCTTTCGTTCTTTTCGTTGGTTTACTTGCGATCACTTTTCTAATATTATCATAGACTTTGTGGGTGTTTTTTCTTCTTGTTTTGATGTTCAATTCACCATTTTTATATACAGTTATCATATCGACCTGTGGCAAGCCCTAGTTTGCCGCTTGCCTCATCCCCTTTCTGCGGCAACAGCCTTCTATGGAAGAGGCGATGACCCATCGGTGTCACCGAGGGGTCTGGAAACACCTGAAAGAACGGAATGTGGGGAAAGCAACGTATATCAACGATCCAGGGCCAAGTCCATAGTTGCCAAGTGCACGGTCCGTATTCGAAGATAAGCCAATGGCGGGCGTATCAAAATCGCTTATCACCCCTCCCCGCTTTTCGCAAAACACCCAACCGACCACCTTCTCCGGATGATCAATCACCACTCCAACCATGTCCGGACTTACCGAAGACCAGGTCGCCTCCTTCAGGGAAAACGGGTACCTTGTGCTCCCGGAGTACCTCACCCAAACTGAACTCACCTCCCTCCTCAACGAAACAAACAAACTCCTCGACGAGTTCCCTCTGGAATCCCACCCCCTCACCCAATTCACAACAGAAGAAGACGCAGCCGACCATGTAGGCGACGACTACTTTCTAAACTCAGGCGACAAGATCCGGTTCTTCTTCGAGCCCGACGCGTTCAGCACAGAGCCCGATCCTTTAACCGGCCGCGCAGCCCTCACGAAGCCCAAGAACCGCGCCGTCAACAAAATCGGTCACTCGCTGCACACCCTGTCGCCGCCCTTCCGGGCTGTGTCGCTGAACGCGCGCAACGCTGCCGTTGCACGGTCCCTCGGCTTTGCAGACCCCCGCGTTTTGCAGAGTATGGTTATTTGCAAGCAGCCTTCCATTGGTGGCGCCGTGCCCTCCCACCGGGACTCGGAGTTCTTGTATACCGATCCGCCTTCGGCGGTCGGGTGGTGGTATGCGCTGCAGGATGCCGGGCCTAAGAATGGTACACTGGGTATGTACAAGGGATCGCACACGGGGAAGAAGGGTGGACATATTGCTAGGCGGTTTGTGAGGAAGGAGGGTGGGGGTACGGAGTTTATTGAGAATGAGGGTCCCTCCTTGCCTAAGGGGATGGAGGAGGAGAAGAGCTCTGAACCTTCGGATGAGGATTTGGAGATTCTTGATATTAAGGCTGGGTCGCTGGTGCTTATCCATGGGAATGTCTTGCACAAGAGCGAGAAGAACACCAGCCCTAATAGCCGGTATGCCTATACCTTCCATGTAATTGAAGGCGCTGAAGGGTGGGAGTACGATGCGCGCAACTGGTTGCAGCCTCCTGCTGAAGGGTTCTCCAAATTAGAGACGTAGTACATACAGAAATGAATATGTTGCGGCCAGTAAATTGGTAATAGTTCGACTTTTATTCTATGCAAATCCTGTACAAAAGTTTGAATGGCCCGCCATGTACACCGAGTGTGCGAATCGAATCCCAGACACCACGAACTCCAGTTGATCCGAAACATCAGGTTGCCTTCAACATATCCAGCATTCCCTTCGTCTGCCATGCCTGCTGGGCCATCTCCACCTCATTGCGTACGCGCGTATGCAGACGCTCAACGATCTTGTCAATCTGTGTGGACTGGCCGAGATTGCCAGAGTAGATATCGAGGAGGTTCATGGCGACCTCGACGCTGAGATCGACCAGACGGGGTTCGCGGATGTGGCTGTGGACCCACTGGAGGACGGGCTGGAGAGTGACCTCATCGCGGTCCTTCAGGGACTCGCGCAGGGCAGAGCGGTGGCGGAGGGCTGTGAGACATGTGAGGGTGGAGGTCTTGTCGCCCGAGGCGAGGACCTGGTCCAGAGCAACAGCGTAGCGAGCCTTGCGGAGATCGGCCTCCCATGACTGTTCTCTCTTGCGCTTCTTGCTGTCCTGGCCTTCGATGACGATTTCAACACCTTCTCCGATGAAATCACGTCCGCGCAGACGCTTGTCCCATCCAGAACCGCGGGTCTTCTTCTTCTTGGCCATTTCCTTGTCATGCTCTTCCAACTTGCCCTCCAACAGAGCGGCCATTTCCTTCCGGCGTTCCTTCTCCTTGATCTTTTGTTGGCCGGACAGGCGGGTCTTGATAGACAGCAGACCAGACTGCATACCGACAGCAATGTGCTTGTCTTCATATTCGGTTCCAGAAGTGATCGCACGCAGCGACAGAATAGGCGATGGGTACTTAGATCCAGAAACGGGGTTCCATCCTGTAGTCTCGAAGACCTTCATGTGTCCATCCAACGCACCAGAGAGCAAACGCTCACCATTTGAAGCCAGCGCAAGAGCAGTGACGGTCTTCTGGTGGCTCTGAATCATGTGCAAAGGCTTACCAGCAACAATGTCCAACACGGCAATCTTGTTATCGGCGGCCGCCAGAACCGTAGTGCCAGCAGGCATGGGCAGGACACTCTCGATCGGCGCGCCCATCTTGAAAGTCATAGCAGCACGGTTCGCCACACGGGGATCCCACAGACGAACAGTACGATCATAGGAACCAGAAACCACCAGACCGGAAGAAGCCATAGAACCAGGCATGTAAGCACCAGTACGGACGTAATCGGTGTGACCGACAAAGGTGCGCGAGCTAGTCTGAGAAGCCAAGTCCCACATGCGCACGGTGCGGTCGTCACTAGCCGTGAGCACTGATGTGGGATCGCTGGGCGAAAACTTGCTCACCCACACGGGCTGCTTGTGTTCTTTCCATGTCTTCAGGATGGCGCGCGACTTGACGTCGAAGACCTGCACAGCGCCGGTATCGTCACCTGCAACCAGAACACGGCCGTCGGGACGGACATCGGTGCCGCGCACGGTATCTTCAAATCGTGTGAGGGTTCGCAGAAGTTTCCGCGTACGGATGGAGTAGATCTGGACTCGTGCGCCTGTTGTGACGGTGAAGACATCAGGCGGTTGTGTGAGAGAAGGGAATGCTGCAGCGGAGGAGGGGATGGATGGCTGAGTGATGAGGTTTACCGGTCCATTGGCCGGGGAGGGAATCAGAAGAGGATTTTTGAAGGTCCGCCAGTATTGCTGCTCGGGTGTTAATTGCGTTGAGGGCAACGAGGCGAGCTTAACCTGCTGCAGAGGCAGGACGGGCGCCGCCATGGTTGCAGTGGTTTGAGAGTAGTTTATCGGGGTCGGAGGTATTGAATAGGTATGCGACCGGGAGTGAGCAATGGCGTGGTAAAGTCGAGGCCGACTACAGTGCTATCGTTGAAGTTCAAGACCATCTTTTTTTCTGCCGATCAAAAAAGTTCAATTGGGAATGGTGGCGGTAGCTTCTCTAGCCTGAGGCACATATCTATATGCCTCAGGCCACACGGCAGAAATCTGACAATGACCGGCGATACCATCGCTCATTCCTGTGAACAAGCCGAGTATTTTCCTTATGCTATGGTAATTGCATCCTCCCATAGCTCTGAAAAGCGCCTAGGAATGGATTTTGCAATGCTCACGCCTAAATAATGCGAATTTCTTCTTCTCTAGAATACCTTCCACCTCTTGGAGTCAGTCTACCACACTTTCATGTTACTTTTCTACCTCGCTTTCCGCATGCCTCAACCCCCATCACTTAACCTTGTTGTACATGCTTTACAGTCGCTGTATGACATTCAACCCTGAAGTATTCCATGGTTGGCAGCTGACAGATTCCATTCTCCGATCATGTAACCTAATCAGTGAAATCGGTCGTTGATCCAGACCGCCGATTCGATCACAAAGAATGGACATGATCTATCAATTGGCCTAAGGCAGTTATTGAATTTGGGCATAGGCTTCCACATTTTGACGACTTTAATAATAGAAACTTTCAGGTTGAATCATAATCCGCGATTGCCCGTTGAACCCACTGGGCAGTGAGGCAGGCAACATTGATAAAAAAAGATAACTGAATTCGGCAGGGGATGATTTATTTTCAAACAAGACAGTCTCACTAATATTGTCAATGTATGAGATCCTTTATAATTGAAGGTGCATACTCCGTACACTATTGTAGAAACGTATGTGGTCTCTGGTACAGGAGTTGGTCGCCATGGCAATTCAGTGGGGAGAGGATCCATCGTGGTGCAGCTCATACCCTAAAGGTGGGGGAGCCTCGACAGCTTGACAGCTTGTTATTGAAGCCCCAATGCAGCTGAAACCTGATTCAAAAACAAGAAATAGAGGGGATGACGATCTCGTCTAGGCCGGTCGCCAATCATTGCATTGGTCGGTAGTCTTTGCTTCGTTCCATGTCTAGAATGCGCAAATCTCTGAATCTCCGGTGGCTGGGGATCCGATCGAGCTGACGCCGTCGATCCACTTTATTTAAAATGCCTAACAGGGGTTGGGCAAGCAATCAAACAGTAGACATCATGCAATATATTCGTTAATATCCAAGGTAGTCTAGTCATATTGTAAAAGATGAACGCGTTTGTTCCTTCTGATGCTATAAAAACGTGTAGTGGTTCATTGTTTACTTCTGTATCAACGCAAGGTTTTGGTTTTGATACGGTAAATCATCTGAGTCTGGACACTGCCGCCAGGGGTCATAGCCAATCACATTTCACGGTCTGATACACCCCAGCCACCGCCAATACCGGTTCGGGCATTCCACGCAGTGAGCCTCTTATCAACCTTTTCTTCTCTTTTTCTCCCCCTCTTCTTCCTCTTAAAACTTGAGACACTGCCAATGGTTTTCTTTGCCTGAACCTATATGCGCTAAGAATACACCATGTCGAAAATATCCAAGGTCAACCATGCGGCGGGTATCTTCGCTGATATCTCCGTCGATGGTCCTATCATTGGAACTCTGGTCGTTATTATCGACCGCGCCAAAAACCTGCCCAACCGTAAGACTATGGGCAAGCAGAACCCGTATGCTGCAGCAAGATTGGGCAAAGAAGCAAAGAAGACACAGACAGATTTGAGAGGAGGACAGACTCCCAGATGGTAAGCCTGGATACACGATAAGATGTATGGATAGTGGATACTGACTTGCCCCAGGGACTCCGAACTCCGTTTCACCGTACACGAATCCCCTGATTACTACAAACTGAAGGTTTCCGTGTTTAATGACGACAAGAAGACTGACATTATCGGAGAGACCTGGATCGATTTGCAGAACCTGATCATTCCCGGTGGAAGTCAGAACGATCACTGGCACCCATTGCAGTGCCGTGGAAAATATGCTGGAGAAATCCGAATGGAGATGACGTACTACGACACCCGACAACAAGATGAGGCTCTGATTGAGCGCCGACAAGAAGCAGCAGATAGAGTCCAGGGCAAAATCCCACCCACTCCCAGCAGTACGGGTTTGTCCGGTCCCCGACAATTGAAGGATGTTAAGCGACGACCATTGCCAAGCGGCCCTCCGGGTGCCCCAGTGAGGCTAGCCGTGCTTGAAAAAGTTCACTCGGCTCCGCCGCTTCAGCATCCGGCTCCGTCCAGGCCGGTTATCCCCGAGCATCTGAATTCCGTATCGACTTTACCAGAGCCTTTGCCCCAGCCCAAGAGACATTCAGAGCCTGTATATGATGCAGCGGCTTATCGCGCACCTTCCCCTGTTCCCCCTCCTTCTCGGGGTGGATATGATGGTGTCGATAGTTACCCCCAAGAATGGGAAAACTCAGCTGTTGTTGCCCCCCTCCGCAGGCAAACCACTCACGAACTTCCATATGCTTCCCAGGAGGTTGTTGAAACTCCATATGATCCCCCATATGACCCGCGCCCACAACAACAAAGGAGCCAATCTGATTATGAACAACCACCTTCCCGGGACTATCAACTGGACATGGAGCATTCATATGAATTAGATGCCCGTGGGGCGCCATACCATCCCGCACAACAAGATCCATACGCTCAAATCGAGCAGCCCAGATATAACCCAGATCCCATTTCTTATGGAGCACCACAAGTACATGAACTGCCAACTTCTGATTACATGATGAACTCTCACTCGGGTCCAATGGATGACCCAAGATACCACCAACAAGCTGTTCGACCCCTGCAGATCACAGCTCGTCCTCACGATTGGCATCCAGAGTATGCTGGGATGCAGCCACGAGTAGAGGATGAGGATGATGGTCAAGCACCTCCCCCACCAGTACATCGATCACGAACACACTCACAATTGCCGACACCCAAAACCTCACCCAATCCCTACCAACCCTACATGCCTCAATCATCCAGGCAATCAGCTTCTCATATCCCATCAAGCATGTCCACGCCGTCCCACCGTGGTCGCTACCAAGAGCGCGCCTCAACGGGAAATTCGCCAGCCATGCCTGCTAGCCTTGTCGCAGGGTATGAAACAGAAGACTCGTCAGAGAGAGCAGCATTTGAAAGATCGGTCCGCAGACGCAGCCCACATCCCCACTGGGATGATGAAATGATGCTCTCCGAGCCGCCTGCACCTGCCCCTGTGCCAGCACCCGTTCACTACGATGCTCCTGTCTACCCTTTGCGAACATCCCCACACCCTATTGAGCAAAGACCGGTGTCTAGTAGAGGTGTGAGTCCCGATACACGAGCCGTAACTCGCAAATCAGTCAGCCCACGGCCATCTTCCTCGGATGGTCGTGGCGGTTCCTCAATTCCCTTCTCTCCCGACTCCTATATTTCTCTGAACCCGAATGCATCTCGCCCCTCCAGCCGGGACCCCTCGCCAATGTATGACTCGCCCTCGCAGGCCAAAGATGCCATGGTACGCGCCAAGATTGAGGCCCGACGAGACGCAGATCAACCGATTATCGGAGACGACGGTCGTGAGATCGATCCCTCAGATCACCTTCCCACCGATACCTGGGCCCCCGAGCCTGAGAGAAAGAACCGCAAGCCAGAAGTAATCATTCGGTTCAAGCACTCCCCCCGACCAACATCAAGAGGCAACGACTCTCCCTCGGCCCGTCCCACGCCTCCCCGCGTGGGATTTAGATCCGAAACCACAACATACCCCGCAGACCGCCAGATCAAGTATACCCCCACCCACGGGCACGCAAACCCCGGCGCCGTCGTTCGCACACCACCTCGACAAGACTACACCCGTGAGCGCTCCGACAGCTACGCCCAAAGTCGAGGATATAACACACCAACCTCCGTCGACCGGCCGCGCTCTTCGCGAGGCTCTGTTTCGCCCTCTCCCAGCTCCCGCTCCCCACTGTACGACTACAACTCCGGCCCCCCAATCCCAAACAAAGTGCCCATCTCCGGAGGAAGCCCCAGCTACCCCGTCATGTCTGGTAACCCCAGTGGCGGCCGCATGGATGCTTTGAGTCGCGAGCTGAGCACCATCGACATCGGCTCTCCTGGATGCAGTCCTGGTCGTGGAGCTATGCGGAAGTACGTTCCCAGGGCATCTGCGTCAATGGGCTACGCCAGTTAAGATGACCTGCATTTGATAAATGATTTATGTACCATGCATGTTTGCCTGGGCTTTGAAAATTCTTTTCTTTTCTTCGTCGCTTTTTTCCTTCAAATTGCATTTCAACTGATATCCGGGACATGGAGTTTTGGTTTGGTTTATTCACGGGGTCTATACATTTTTGATCATGTAAACATAACAAGAATAACGGATGATGATACCTGGAAATGTTACTTTGATTCTTTTTGGATTATTATCTTTAGTTTGAGACAGGGCTTGATTTGTTGCCTGCTATTTTCCCAGTAATCTGAATGTCTCTTCATGTCTCCTATATATATAGGGTTTCTGATAATCCACTGCATTGAAATTGCTACCTTGATGTTTCTACTATCAAATCAATCGTCAGATTCCGTCTATCATGGTCATAACTTTATCGTGATGAAAGCCACAATGGAAGCACATCAACATGTAGGTGCGTACGCAGAAATTTTCCACATGATGTGTCTCTTTAGTCGTTGTACTTGAGCCCTGACTATGTATCGATTCACACCAACACAACAAATTATCATTTAGAAACCTTCGTCCTTCTTTTTCATAGCTCAAGCAGCGTTTGATAGTCCTCGATTCCTTCGAGTATCGGGTTCCTGAAACACCACTGCCTACTCGATCTCCTAGACCGAGTAACTAGAAATTATTCCCATACTGGAATTTGACACTCGATCATCTCAATTTGATCCCCAATCCCCACCGTAGTATGATTACTCAAGATGTTTGATATCGGTCGTCATTGGCGTCAATATTGAGATGGCGATATCCTCCAAAAAGTCATCTCAACTCAGTCAAGCACAAATCAGGCAATCTCCTACAAACTTATAAAGGCCATATTGATTCTTCGATTTGCTCTTCTTCCTCTATCCTATTCCCCCCACCTTGCATTCATTGTTCCCGTCACCCATCATCCTCACATTGCCATCAGTTATCCCATTGGATACACACTCGGCCATCAAAGCTCTGTGTATCTTCTCTGATAAACCCCATCTCGAAGTCTGGGTATCTCAACAACTCGTTTCCGTCTTCGACGGCCTCACCATCCCTTCACTGCCATAGTGATGGAGCCAGAGGACTTGAGAGAACGGGATTCTCTGGAGAGAAAGTCTCAAACTCCGATACAAAGCCCACAAAGGTATATCCAAACACATCTTAACTTCCTGTTACAATGTGCCCTATTGCCATATTTGTCTAGCATCGCACTTCATTCACAAGCATCCAATATGACATTGAGGACTCAATAACTTCTCCTTTATATGCATATATTCTGACTACCCTTTCCCCTTGCCGATTTACTATGTTGAGATGGCACAACTGACTGTAAGACAAATCAGAGTATCTGGTGACAGGACGCCTTCAATGTATGTCCACGAAGCAGTTTATACCATGCCACTCTTTTCAATCTCCCACACTTCGGCCAATATGACGTCCGATATTCTGGATTTCACTTTATCTTCACTTTCTCTTTGCTTCACATTCAGTTTACTTTCACTCCCTCTGTGGCTTGTCTATCAATTTGTAACCCCATTTTGGATCACATCGGCATCAATCTTAAGAATTCTACTAATTTATACATAATGCTTCTAGTGCTGCTGCTGATGATGCCGAAGCCGTCTTCCACAATGCCTCACCGGTGCCATTCAACCAGATCTTATCCCCCCATGCAACCCTCCCGTCTCCCAACACAACCTATTTTCGCCCTTTTCCCTACGGCTTCTATGGATACAACCTTCAACAGCCTCATATTTCTCATCACGGCTTAGTCCCCTCTGTGGTGGACCGCAACATGCGAGCCCAGCAACTTATCGATGAGGCCAATGAAGCAAATCCATACTGCCCTTTGCCACAGTCTCCTGATCCTATCTCCGTTGGCATGGAACGCAACAGGCGAGCCCGGCAGCTTATGTATGAGGCGAACGAAGCCAATCCGTATCGCAATTTACAACAACCACATGGACCTCCCAGTCTAGCAGCCACTGGGATTGACCGCCAAAGGCGAGCTCAGCAGCTCATGGATGAGGCGAGTTCAGCCGATCCATATCACAATTTGCCATCACCACCTGGGGCTCTTTGCCTGTCTTCACTCGGAGTTGACTACCAGAGGCGAGCTCAGCAGCTCATGGATCAGGCAAGCGAAGCCAATTCATATAGCGAATTTCGATTACCAGCTGGGGCTCCTTGCCTGACTCCGGCCAGTGTTGACCGCCAGAGGCGGGCTCAGCAACTCATCGATGAGTTGGACGAAGCCAATCTATACAGCACCGCATACCACCCCACATACCGGCTCAGGCGAGATGAGCCGAGGGCCCGGAGCCGGAGCCCTTGCCCAATGAATCAGAGTAAATTGGGATATCAAAACTCATACGGAGGTATGC
This sequence comes from Penicillium soppii, assembly GCF_028829465.1. Classification (NCBI taxonomy): domain Eukaryota; kingdom Fungi; phylum Ascomycota; class Eurotiomycetes; order Eurotiales; family Aspergillaceae; genus Penicillium; species Penicillium soppii. The sequence continues at coordinate 3,554,272 of NW_026643235.1, read as the reverse complement.
AGATACCTGGAACTACCTCTCCATCCCAACTCCATCCCCTGTCACCACATAATCGCCATGTAATCCTTTCCGCCAGCCCTGGGATGGGAACAAGCGCTTCTGTTCAAAATCGTGGCCGGGGCCCCCGCCGCAAGAAGGATGCTGCCTCAAGTTCAGATGAACTTCTCCAAGACGCTAGCCCGGCTATCTATAGCCAGGATCCTGTTCTCCGGGAACTCTGCCAACAGTTGAGCAGCCCTGATGATGCAATTGATGGCAACGCGTCAGGCGGAGATTCAGATTGTGTGGTGTGCGAGTTCGCAGCACCTTGCCGCTTGAACGGATCTCCAGACGGCTTCCATTTCCGCAAGGTCGTCTCACATGTCTTTGGCCGCAACAAAGCAGTGACCAAAATCTTCCCTCAAGAGGTTTGGGTTCACTATTGTCGCAAACACTACCAACGTGCCCGATACAGGGCCAGACAGTGGCCCTTCACTCAGTGCGACCTACTTGTGGAGTCTCTTCGGCGAATGGAGGAATGGAATGGAGTTGGATCATGGGACCTTGAGCTTCGCCGCCGCGAAAAGGATCGTGTGAGCGCAGAAAAGGGAGAACCGGAGAAGAAGCCTTCTAAGAAAGACGGGTCTCAAAAGAACAAAGACACCAAAGACCGGACTCCTGGTAAAAATCCCCGTAAGCATCCAACGGCGATTACTTCGCCTACTCCAAGTTGGCTTCAGGCTTGCGTTGGCGAGAAGATGTCGTTCGATGAAATCCGTACCATCATTGAACGTATCCGGGGCTGGATGGCAGAGCTTCGTCGGAGAGAGAGAGAGGAGTATGAGGCTGCCCATCCAGACGAGAAATTCCCAGAAGACAAAGACGAGGACGAGGACGACAAAAATGATCTTTTGCCACAAGCTAAGACCAAGCGCGCTTCAAAGCAAAAGCTCTCCAGCATCCGTCCCAACAGCAGGGTGCATTTCCCCGACATTGAGATTCTGCCAAACTTCAAGCCATGGGTTCGAGAAGCAGCTCTGCGCCAGCGGTCTGCAACTGCCCATCCTCTGGCCGAAGATAGTTCCAAGCGCTATGTTCCAAAGCAAAACGTTGACACGGGGCGCGCTACCGTGACGCGTCAAGAGACTCGCCGGGAGACTTGCCGGGAGCCTCCTCGCCGCCAAATCCGACCTCTACACAACACTCTTCCTTTCCGGCCTTCTCTAGGTCCCGAGATCAATCATCGCCAACCACCTGCACCCACTGCTTGTGATATCACCGCCCCCAACAGGACACTTGAGGGTACCATCGGACGAGCTGGCAGCAACCGTGGAGTCTCGGCTAGCCAGCAGCGCCGCAGCGAGCGAGTCTACCAGCAAGCCTTGGATCGTGTTAGCCCTCGAGGAAGCGTGAAGAAGCCCAAAGAGCCTGATGAAAAGTAAATCGACACCACAATATTGTACCAGCATTTCCACGAACGAGAATGAGATAATCTGAAAAGCCAAAAACATCGGGGACGACTACTTCAACCACGCCTTTGTTGCGTTTTCCTGGAGGAATGAGATACTTCGAAAACCCAAAAAGGGGGATGATAAATTTCAAAAATCAAAAAAAAAAATCGAGGATGACACTCACAAAGACTTGTGCCATTCTGACGCCAGCAGTGTGCAAAGATTGACATCAAAGCGTTTGTCCCACAGGATAACACGAGATAAGGTTTTATGTCTAATATATTTTGCATGATTACAAGTTGCTTTCTGTTGTAGACCTTAGAGGTGGGATTCCAATATACGGGCTGGACATAGAAGGAATTATGTCTCATATGCTCTAAGATCTCGTGTTCTGGGCTTCTTGTTCAGTCTGAAATATTTTGGACGGCTGCAGAACATACAGCCTGGTGCATATACTGTGGGGTATTGGGCGGGAGGATTCGCAGGCTCGCTTCCACGAGGACCATCTCAACAATAGTTGAATCAATGTATTCCGTTATATATACATCAATTCGCAGTTCCGCCGAGCTTCTCTATCTACGTCCACTCAAAGACTTGATACCGATGCGCGGTTGAGTGCCAGTAGCAGCTTCCACCAACATAAAGTTCAATAGCCTCGAAATATTGCAGGATCTTCTTCGAAGCCGGTCTCTTCAACCTTTCTTCTTTTAGCTTTGCGGCCCTAGACTCGAATTCAAAGATGATCCCAAGAAGCATCGTCTTTGCCGCATCTGCAGTGATATTATGCTCCTTCATCAGAACCATCACTCCATTTCTCATCCGGTCTGTCTCCTGATCCTTTTCGACATTCCAACTAAAGTAATCATTAGTCAGACCGAGAACATTTCCCATTGCAATATCATATTGTTCTATACTCGCGTAGTCCTTGTCACTGAGGGCCATACCCATCCCCCAACGGATGAAGTACGAGGACATCCTAAGTATTGATGACTGTCAGACTCTTGTCCCGAGAATCCTTTTGAAGGGAAGAAGACCTACCAGTAACCGCAATTAGAGATACGGTGTGGCATGTACTCCTCCATTCGGGTGAAGTCACCACCGATGTTGTCAAACGTAGCCAAATAGATTTTCAACATTTCGATCATAGCAGGAGCCTGCTCGGGATCTATATCAATTGCTTTTCGAAGCACAACTGCCAGCGCTTTTTGTCGCAAATTTTCTGACCCGACGCTTGATGGATCAATGTCAAGTCGGAGGACTTTAGCCAATTCATCATGCTCTCTGCATGCCTATAGACTGGTCAGACCCTCATTTCTAGACAAAGAGCTGGGGCTCTTACGGCGCTGTGATCCATCTCCTCCGTCACGTCTGTAGATAATTATATGTTGAATGAGCATGTACATTGTTTTCAAGAACGTTGGTGTCCTACCATCATGTATCCACATCACCTCAATCAAACAAGCCAGCAGAATCAGCCTTTCCGGAAAGGCTGAGCAGTGGCAAATGGTAAATGGATCTCCATATGGGTTGGTGTGTCTGATCAGTGCTCGACGCCTTTCCCTTGAGCCTTCCTCAGAAGCTTCCTCGTCAATGCTTCTGAGAGCCTCTTCAACTTCCCGGGGTGCATTACTGATTCCAACAGGGTAACGCGAAAAGAAGACAGGAACTCTGTAGCCTTCCACAGTCTGAAATACTTGAGGAATAGAGGACACAGGTGGAGCAACCGAAGAAGAAAGTTTTACCCTCATTTTGAGTCGCAAGGTGTAGGTCGTTGGGAGACCGTTTCAACGGATTTGTTGAAAATACTCTCGCGGTTGGAGAATAGGGCCTTTTAATCTTCGATAGAAACAGTTGATTGGTTGCTAATATCTGCATGGCAAATTGTGATCAGACCCATGGGGAATTGGATATGAGCGTTCGAAAGGGTCTAGTCTCATTGGGTGCTACTACATAACTGCATGCCATCGAATTTTGCAGGGTGACAATCTCACCCACGGGCTGATAGGGGACAAATCACTCTAAACCTATAACAAATACTAGTGTATCCTAACTATTACTTACTTTACTAACCCTCCTCGAATGTTTTTTTAAACCTACGAGCCTGCGAACTAAAAAGTCGGTCAATAATTCCAAGGTAACCTACCAGTAAGGTGACAGTAAATCGGTCTTACCTACTAGAAAAACCAGTAAAATTAACCCTGCGGGCATGTCATTGGCAGGGGTCACTTGACTTTTGAAAACCTTACTAATGTGACCTATATTTCATATAAGGCCTAGTTCCTTCAGGACCTCTTGCTCGAGCTTGGTTTGGTCATTCTTCGAAGCTTGGGAGGGTTCGCACCAGCTTTGCGAACCTAACCTTGACCGGGGTCTGGAGATTCCTCTACCTGTTTCCTTTGCAACCACCTTCCCTGAACCAGTGTGCTGAAATTTCCTTTCCTAGATTTCTTCGTTAAGTGGTCGATAATCCGGAGCGCCTTGATAAGTTTTGATTGACACTCCCCTCGGGGCAACAGATGGGACGACTGGTTTTTGAGCATAGTAAAGGGACAGGTTCGAATTACCTAGGACTGTATCCTTGTGGCAACATCCGTAGGCGAATAGGGAGAAGCCCACCATACCCCAGTCAATAATGCCGGCTAGCTCGTGTTTCCTGGGTGATCCCTTTCTAACGAGAATGTTGCGGGGCTCGAGGTCGCTTAGCATAAGACGGCATGCTTCTAAAGCCCATCGAGCTCGGAGTGGGACAAGTCGATCTGGCCTATATCTTCATGTGCAGACTGAATTATAAGTCCGTTATCCATCTCCAACTGCTTCCAATCAGATGATTTGGGACAAATAGGACAGAGTGCGAGAACTGCAGGGTTTGAAGGTGGATCGCCGGATGGTTGAGGCAAACGGACTTATACCACTGAAAAGGCGACGTCGCGCCCAAAAGATTGTGCGCTGATGCACGTGCAGATACGAAGCTGCCCGAGGAGTAATACATCTATATGAAGTATGCTGAGTTGACTGGTCGAACGGGATTTATAACGTTGTTATTGTGTTGAATTTTCGACTACATATGTAGACAAAAGCCTAATTAGTTAACGTAAAGGTGTCTGTCTACATGTGTAAGGATCTTTCTTTATTTTCTCAACATATTGGTCATTGTCAGTCTTGCTGTCCTTCATCCTAACGAAAAACGAGGAAGGTCAAATGAAATTCATGTACAAATTTTCAGTATCACCAAAATTGAAGCTTCAACAAATATATTCAAGAAGGGAAATCAGACTCAGATACTCCATACAATGTATAATCCTCACCAAACAACGCTTGCTGAAAGACAAAATGCAGCAGAAACCAAAAGCTCCGATGCAACCACTCTCCCAAGCAGTATTAATAACATTAATGTAAGATATCAATTATAAACAAAAGCACTCTTTCATATCACAGAGCTCAGAGCAGAGATCATTACCGATCTAGCTTGCCACAGCCAGCTGGGCGACGAGATCAGACGCCACATCGAGGAAGGGGTAAGGGCTGGTAACCTCCTTCTCCTTGTTCTTGAGACGCTTGCTGATCGGATGCCATTCAGTGTCTCCGTCGGCGCGGATGACGTTTTGGTAGCCGTCGCATTTGAAATCGACCATGTAGTTGTTTTCTTCGAGTTGGTAGAGTTGGATGTCGAGGAAGACCCAGACGCCGTAGGTGATGTGAGGGAGCCCGCTTGGGCCGTTGGCGGAGGAGGCTCCGGATGCTAGGCCGCTTTCTGGGGCTGAGAATTGGTGCTCGCGGCTTCGGTCGTCGCTTGGGGCGGAGATGCCGGAGATGTTGAAGCGGCGTCGGAGCTCTTCCAAGTCGCTGCGGCTGTTGTAGACACTGGTGTTGTTGGCGCCGGGGGCTTTAATGCCTTCTTTCAAGAGACGGGCGCGGATGAACCATGGGTCCTTGGGGATGTAATAGTCGGATGGGAGGTCGGGGTATTTGCTCTGTAGGGGCTTTGGCTGATCGGGGGAGGGGGTCGCATCGGGACCGATGTTGGTTCCTATGGAATATGAGCATATGGACTTGGGGATTGAGTAGATATAGACAGAATGGCTTACCTGATTCTGCGGGTTGGATGTCCCATAGACCACCCTGGGCGGCAATTGCCCGGTACAAGTATAGCATAGCCTCGTATGGCTGGTTTCGAGAGCGAATACCAAACTGCCATTTGCGGCTTCTCTTTGGCTGTTTTTCGATAGGTTGGCCAATTGGTGGCTCAAAGCGCAGCTTGTCCAGGTCAACAACACTGCGGGAGTGAGGCTTCAATGCCCGAGCAGTGGCAGCCTGCTCTTCGGGGGACATGTCTCGGTAGGCAGCTGCCTGGCCCTCGCGATTAAGGTGGCCAGCTTCTTGGAGTCGCTGCTCGAGAATTTCATTGCGGGCTCTCTGTTCCCGCTCACGTTGCTCCATGAGCTGCTCGTGCACATATGGCAAGCTGGTGGGAAGAATTCGAACATGGCTGATGCGAGCTTCTTCCCCTATGTCCGGTTGAGGGGGCTCTTCTGAGGCTCTGCGGCGTGATACGCTGGTGGCTCTTTGTCTAGCTGCTGCGGATTGTGGTGGAGCCAGTGGAGCGGAAGTTCTATCCGCGGATGAGGGTGCGGCTCCTCTTTGTTGGACATTTGGGGCCAACATATTATCTTCTGTGGGTGCTGTTGGAGTTAGCAATGATCAAGACCATAAAAGTCCGACGGTTACACTCACAATTGGTCTGCATCATCTCATTCTCAACGACAATGGAGAAAGCATCCTTGATCGCGCTGGGTTCGGGGTGTCTCAGTGCCTCTTCGATATCCTCTTTGCCATATCCCATGCTTCGTTCAAGCTTCGAGACTGCAATTGTGTGGATCTTATGCTGAGCCGGTGCGGGCTTCGCCGGGTCAAGCTTTCCATTATCGACTTTCTTCGGATCCACGCCTGGAGCAATGAACTCTTCCGGTGGCGGTTGCAAGTATGCCGGGAGACCGTTGGTAAACCATGGGTCCAATCTAATCTCGGGGATGGTGATTCGGTGAACGGGGTGGACTTGAAGCATTGATCGAATCAAACGAGCTGCCCCGGATGAGATATATCCAGGGATGTGGAAAGTACCCGCTGCGATCTTCTTGAAGAGGGCGGGAATGTAATCATCGTCAAAGGGCAATCTGCCTACCAACAAAACGTACAAAATCACACCACAGCTCCACACATCCACCTCCGGGCCGGCGTAGAGCTTTCCAGAGATAACTTCGGGTGCGGCATAGTTCGGACTACCACAACTGGTCTTGAGGAAATTGCCATCCGTCATAATATTGCTCAACCCGAAATCCGCAATCTTGACGTTCTTCTGGTTGTCGATGAGTAGGTTCTCGGGTTTCAGATCACGGTGTACAATCTTGTGTCGATGGCAGTATTCCACCGCGCAAATAATTTGCTGGAAAAATTTGCGGGCCTCGTCGTCGCCACATCTGCCCTTTCTAACAAGATAATCGAACAACTCTCGCTCCGCGTACTCCAGAACCATCACAATATCGGACTTGGTCGCAATCACCGTATACCTAGAAGAGCCAATTGATCAGTCAACGGAAACCGACACTTAAAATCCCGGGGACCGTACAGTTTAATGATATGGGGGTGCCGTAACAATTGCAAGTACTGGATTTCTCGCTCAACCCGACCAACCATGTCTCGGGACAGCAGCTTGCGTCGCGAGATGATCTTCATGGCTACCTGGCGCCCACTTGGCTGATGAATGGCAAGCTTGACCTTGCCAAAAGATCCCTCGCCTAATACTCTCACGGTCTGGTATTGATCGAGGCGTTGCATGTCTCGTGTGGTCGAGGGGGACTGCAACAGGTCCTCGGGTTTGCCGGTCGGCTTCGGAGGTGGCATTGCCATGGCGGAAGGGTTCTGAGGGGTAGAGGCCCTTTTCTCACGACGATCACGATCGGAAGGGAGGGGAATGGCGAGGTCTTCCTCGTCAAAAGCGGCGGCCATAGTGTGAACGTGACGTGATTGATTCTCTGGTTTATCGGTCCGGAGCTGCTGACTGTGCAGACCGTGGTTCTCGTTCTATTTTTTTCTTCTTCAAAACATAGGGATCCAATCAGTTGACCAAGTCTCGAGCCCTCCCCACAACAGAACCGAGGGTGGAGTTAGAAAGCTGGCAAGTTGACAAGTTGACAGTTTTGTGAGGTGGGGGAGGGGTAATTGACACGATGTGGTGTTTTTAATTTTTATCCAGGGAGTAATTGAAAATGTTTGATGGATGGGGATGGAAAGGGTTCAATGAATGTTGAAAGGAGATACAAGTTGAGCGAGTCTGGGGAGTCTAGGAAGTTCTCCAGGGCTGGGGTGTCTGGACCTTACTAAGCTAGTTTTATCTAACGTGGGCAGCCCGTGAACCTCACGATAGTGTACTTTGCATGTCACACAGGTGTTTTACCACCACCCCTTTATATCTTGGCCTTCAGTCTATGAAATATCCTCTACATAGATACTGATTATCTGATTATCTTCAATTTGAATATTCTATCTACAAATATTCTAATTTTTCAATTTTGCTGCTTTTTTTGCTACGTTTTTGCTGCTTTTCTGGACGGCCCACAGATATATATATAGCCAAGGCTTGTCGGTCAACACAAAATACATAGTTCTAATGCACATGCACCTTGAAATCTAAAGTTGGTCTGTGTATCTCACTAGCCAGAGCTAACTCAATATTGTATAGGAAAAAAGAGCTATAGATTTCTTTTTTAGTGAAAGGATTTTCCTTGCCAAGGCTCTGAGTCAAAGCCGTTTGTCATACACAGCCCTGGAGTGGGTCAAGACCCTGAAAGACCTGTGGCTTAAAGCTAATTGATCAAAATACAGCGTCGACAAATTGGTTAAATGCCCAATTTATCTCCTTTTTGTTCCTCTTTACCACATGTGTAGGTATCCTTATAGACTTGAAGATATCCTGAGATCACCTTCCCGAGCCATGTCAGCCCTAGTGCCAATTCAGTCGGGCTATGCAACATAGCCTCAGCCCTGAGCCATGCTATGTTTTACAAAATCAAAATTTGATTTATAGTTCGTCGTGCCATGGAGTTATTCTGCGATGAATCGTGAAAATCATATGTACATCATCTATATAACTGCCAAGGCATGAACTTTTTCAGAGAGCCAAAGTAGACTTAAACCTTGGAAAGATACCTGAAGATGCATACTGAGAGTGTATGATGGGGGAAGCACCGCCTATCAGCCAAAGAGGGTGAGCAATGTGTTCAAATAAACACCTAAATTATAAGGCGTCCGCCTTCTCCCGCGTCGGTACCTTGCCTCAGGCCAAAGAATATCTGATGAAAGTACACATGTACCTGGAATGCATAATAAAAAAGCATGATGGGGGAGATAAGTAGCTATAATCTGTAGATTAAGCAGCGTTGCGCGTGCACACGTGCACCTCCGTAACCATCCCACGGTCGAGTCTCGTCTTTGACACTCCATTCTCTCTACCACCCTACTGTCACAATATTTTGGCGAGGCTACGGCGGCGAAGATGCCAGCCCGCCATTCGGAGATCGTGAGCTCTCTCGCCAACGCATTGCCTATTGATTCTTTACGTCAAGAAGCAGTAAGTGATTAGTGCTTCTAGAAGTCGTCTTCTAAGTATACTAACACCACTCAACGTAGCATCCTGTGGAGGCTTCGCTGCTTAATTCCTCCCCCCAGTCATTGTGAATGACTCCCGCGTCATTCTACCGGGAGAATTTGCTCTCCCGCCTGGAATACATATTCCGGGTCCCATACATTTTGACACAGAGGAATTCGTTTCTGAGCAGGATCTAGGACATGCAGAAGTCAGTGCGTTTGTTGACGGAATCATTATCGAAGATTATTGGGCCCCCTTTCATGACCTACGACGCTGGATTGTACGTTGCGTTATCCATGAGATAAATCGACGAATCCTCTCCTGGATGGAAACAGCCGACTATGGCGCTCAAATCGACCGTGATCCTGATATCCTCGCACTTTCCAAGTCTTTGGCACATTAGGACGACCAGGCACTCCGCCAACAGTCGAGTGGGATTCCTCAAGCTACAAAGGATGGGTTAGCGTTGCACGGGAGGCTATCCAATACCTGGATGAATCAGATATCTCTACCGATTCCTACAGTTCATAAATCAACGCTTATCACACACAGAATGATGATAGGTGGTGGCGGGATAGTCCAGCTGGAAATGAGTACACCTACCCAAAGTTGTATTCTATGGCCGTGAGATATCACCAAAGTGCATATTATAGCTACATAGTTTACCTGTGATCTCGAGCTTGCAATTTACAATTAATTTAAAATTACACCACAACATGGTAACGGTAATTTCGGCGCCGGCAACAGCTACTCTTTAAGCTATTTCAAGCGTCATTTTTACCAGAATCATAGTCATCGACCTCACACGGGATCTGTTTCGGCCCACTATTCCGTATGCTCCCTGAGCACTTATAGTTGCTTATGGATCTGCTCACCCTTCACTCAGGGCACTCAGGGTAGACAACCAGGGATGTCGTCATGTCTCGTCTTTTGTCTTATCCGATTATATCCGCCAATTCCAAAACAGGAAAGGTCCTTCTATTAGTCGCTAGACCATACTCAAGTCAGCTTTTTCAATACTTAAAGAGATCCTTAGTCTACAAGTGATCATAAGATGATCGTTTCCTAGAAAGCGATTAATTGGATAGCAACATCTAGCTTTTTTGGTAGGACTTAAACTACTCTTCAGTCACAGACGACTCGTTCTCACAAAAAAAAGTGCTGCTCATCTTCTCGGCCTCTTCATATCTCTCCTCCAGCAGCATAGCGACAAGATCCTCGCGTTTCTTCCCTATCGCCTCGGTAGGGAGGCTTGTCCGAGCGTTCTTGAACAGGATAGAAGCTACGCTATCTAAGGCCTGCAGAGATCCATAGCATTTCTGTTGGTCTAGAACATATTAGCGATTGAAAGAGCATCAAGGGAATTTATAGACAATACCGAGATCATTCACATTGTCCGGGGTGAGGCCATATAGCGTACGGAAAGATTGCCATTCGGTGCTGCTTTTCTTGTAGCGCTCAGTGACTACCATGGCATCGGATCGCACATCACCGCCGTGGATAACATCCTTATTCAGTCTGCGGATGTCCTCCTTCCGGCCTTCTGTGTCTTTGTTTAGCGCATCTCGCACCCATGTGGAAATGGCCCTTTGACGGATATCTAGATGGCTCTGGCGATGAGATTCGAGCTTCTGGAACTTATCGTTCATTCTTGCCATCTCTGCTCGAATGCCACGCATTTCCGCAAGAAAACCGAAGCCGCCCTCGTTAGCAGCTATTCTCTGCTCAGCATCGTAATGCAGAAACGGCGCCTCCTTGACCATTTTTTCCACACAGGCGTCAAAAGGGGTTTCCTTATCCCCAACTGAACTATGGTAGGCGATCTGGGTGTGAGTCTAGTAAAAGTGAATTAGTTGAAGCTTTCATGCGAAGGGAAGGAGATGTGAAATGGACTCTACCATTCCTTGCGGGTTGGGGTTCGGATTAGTCATGGGCTTTTTCTGAACCCCGCCGGCCTCCTCAAGGGCCGGTCTTTTCTTGCCCTCGGTCGAATCCACATTCCTGGTTGACATGGCGAGAGTGTATGTTGGCAGCCGCCCCTACTGGTTATGGCTGAGATAAGGATCGCGAGGATGGAAGCGAGAAAGACACTAGATGCGGCAAGCTTACAGGAGGGAGGATGAGAGAGGATTATGGTGTTTGGTGGGAGGTCTCTGATCCGAAATAGGGCCGTAAAAAAGACGAGGGATTTTGTTAGATCAGACATAGCATCTGCCCCGGCCTCGGACCACTTGAGAACTGACTAGCGTGAAGAGGGACAATATGTAGAGGGAATGATGTTCAAATGTGTTCTAGGGAATTTCAGTTCTGAGGCAATCACGGCAGAAGTGAATGGATAAGAACTGACCGTAGTGAGAATTGGGTGAACTTTGAGTGAGCGTTGAGTGAGAGTTGAGTGAGCGTTGAGTGAGCGTTGAGTGAGAGTTGAGTGAGAGTTGAGTGAGAGTTGAGTGAGAGTTGAGTGAGAGTTGAGTGAGAGTTGAGTGAGTGAATGAGTGAGTGACTGTTCTGGGATATGGACTAGGGAATGTTAGTTCTGAGGCTGGAAAACGTAGACAAGAGGTGAGCTGACGGAACAGTGTAGAGTAAGACTGTATTCCTATTGAGAGTGAATGTCATTTCTGATGCTGGCAAAGCATAGACAGGAGGAGAACTGACTGGAATGATGTAGAAGAAGAGTTGTCGTGTTATTCAGGGCGGATGTCAGTTTGAGTTTGCCCTATGGATAGTCATCATGGGATAGGTAGGAGATAGGTAAGATAAAACGAGAGAATATAAGAGAAGACAATAGTTGAGCTTTGTTGCTGTAGCATGATTAGTTCTGTGTGTTAAGGTTTGATATTGATCCACACCCACCTTCTCCTCCTGAGCAGCTTCCTCTTTTGTTTCTCCTCTTGAACATTCCTCAAGGAGAATGTTCTTTTAGGCCTTCTGTTCTTGTTTGCTCCCCTTGAGCATCCTCTTAAGGAGAATGTCCACTTGAGCCTCTCGAGGTCCTCTTAGGCCTGCCTACCTTGAATTCCCCTCAAGACCCCAACAAGAACATTCCAATGGAATTTCCCAGATCGTCCTGTCTTATGCAGACTCACCACCCAAGGCCTCACGGAGGGAACCAACATGGACTATCCAATCAGCGCTCGGGTTATAGGGGACAACCTGCGGAGGATGGCCGTCGAAGCAGGCGTTCTTGGACGCGTCACCCTCCATGACCTTCGGAGAGGTCGGCCTTTGAGATCAGCCGCTTACCGGGGTTATCTCAACACGAGGGTACAGTCGCTAGCGCCCTCGGCCACAGCAAGGCTAGTCTGATCAGTGGAGTTACCAATGATTACATCGGAGATGCTGAAAACGTTTTATGGAACCTTCGGCGAGAATCACCATCGTCAAGCCGAAGCGATCCATTAATCGCCAGCCAACCCTTCCAACCATGACACTCTTCTAACAACATCACAGAGTACGGCGCTTTAACTGCGATCGGATCGCTCAGTAGGGAGACCATCCGCCAAAGACTAATTCTCGATACTCGAAAATCCTGGGAGAAATCGCTTACAAGTCCTCCTCAAGACGAGGACTTGACTCTTCCGCCTCTGCCAGCAGTAACCCGGGGGGCCACAGCTCTATACAGGCAAGTTGTTCCAAAACTCACATTCAAAGCATACATTGAAACTAATTTGAATACTTTTTATAGCAATACGATGAGGACGGAGTTACGCAGCTAGAGAACCTCATCTTTGAGGACCATTCCCAGAGCAATGTCTCTGAGGACCCTTCGAATATGTCCATTACACTTGGCCCCCGTGAAATGCCTCTGCAATTCTCGGATCTGGCATACGTTCAATACTTCGTCGACATCAAGAGGGAATGTGTTCCTCCAGCTCCAGCTCCACCCCTGCAGCTCCATCACTAGAGGCCTGGCCACGATTCAAGTGCACAAATGGATCCTGCCGCTTTGTGTCCTTAAGGCCATCAGACCTACATGAGCACAGCACCACTTGCGCCGGAGTACATACGAGCTGCCCAATCTCTGGATGCGGATCAAATGCCAAAGATGTACGGACTCATCTCCTCGAAATCCATAAACTCCCGAATCTACGCATTGCAGAACTTATCTCCTACGAGTCTGATCAGGACCAAAACCTCTGTTATATCCCTACATGCCCGCTGCGGGGCCTGCGATTTGACTCTTCTATGATGCTTTACTGTCATCTGAAGGATACGCACCAATGGTCCGAGGCCGAGGCAGAGGCTATGTCTGATCTAACAAAATTCCTCGTCTTCTTTGTGGCCCCAGTTTGGATCAGAGATATAGTATAATTTCGCCATGACTGCTCTCTATTGCGTTATACTATAGCGATTCTCACTTATGATGATACCTTGTATACTATACTATTACTTATAAGATTAATTGATAGGTCCAGAAATATGCATCTGGAGCAGTGACGAGCCTTAAAGTCGATCAACCAGTAGACATCGAATTATTTTCTTAATATCAGGCGGCTACGGCGACACCATCTATAACTCTGGGAATCTATATGGGGAGCCCTGAATGCTTGTTTTGGGGTCAATGATAGCAATTTTAAATTAATTTTGAAATTGCGAACTCGAGATCACAGGTAAACTATGTGGCTATAATATGCACTTTGGTGATGTTTCACAGCCATAGAATACAGGTTTGGGTAGGTGTACTGATTGTCAGGTAAATTCGCAGAGAGTATACACTATTTATTTGTAGTTTCTAAGTCATGTCAAATCCCTATAGATTGCCAGATTCAAGGATAATAAAACCCGGAGTCTTTCGCACATTCTTATTGGCCAGGGCACAGGTTGACCAAGAAACAATTGTCGGTCCCATCCACCGCCTTTCCTCTTTTATTACATACCGCCTTTCTACCTTACTATACGTGACAATGGTTATTGGAAGATATGTACATATGGAAGGGCACAATGCAGTATTAAAATATCTCAATACAATGATAATTCATATAATACTGGCAAAATAAACTGTGGAGATTTAGATTTCCTTTTTAATGAAAGAACTTTTCTTGCCGAGGCTATGAGTCAAAGCCTTTGTCATAGTGGGTCAAGACCCTTAAAGACCTGTGGCTCATAGTTATTAATTGATCGAGACAGAGTCGATAAATTGTTTAAACACACAAGTTCTCTACTTTTTGTTTCTCCTTACCGCATACGTTGGTTAGCTTATACAATATCATAGACTTGGAGATATCCCGATGTCACGTTCCCGAGCAATGTCAGCATTAGTGTCAATTCAGTCGGGCTATGCAACATAGCCTCAGCCCTGAGCCATGCTGTTTTTACAAAATTTTACTTTACTGTATAGTTCGTCATACCATGGGATTATTCTGTAACGAGTGGTGAAAATCATATCTACATCATCTATATAATTGCCAAGGCATGATATTTTTCAGAGAACAAAGTAGACTTAAAAGATACCTGAAGATACATACTGAAAGTGTATGATGGGGTAAGTACCTCCTAGGTATCAGCCGTTGAGTCACACCGCGGCGGGGTCCAAAAGAGGTTTAGCATCAACGCTAGCGTAAGTCGGGGTCCCCATAGAGAATGGTGGGTTTTGCATCCCTACCATACATGAATCGACTGCTGCCTCAGGTCAGATCGTTCTTCACCTTCTCCGGAAGCCAATATTATTCTCAACCTGGTTACTAGGCCACTCTTCTTTACGACCTCCTTCAATTTCCTCATTGTCCTACTGCCTCAGGACTCTTGGCCTGACCAACACGGCTCCTACAAAATCCTAACGTCTTTCTTTGACTCTTTATTCCTCCTACTTTTTAAAAGATACCAGTGATACCCATTCCATTCTATACGTTATTTTTTTTTCCGAGCTATGGCTTTCCTTGCGGATCAGTTCATCCCTCAGATGGAATCCCCCAATGAGTGGGTTGACTTCGATCAATTCCTCGATCTCCCAACAGGCTACGACGACCAGTCGACCGCTACCACCATCTCGCCTCAGGACTTGGCTCTGCCCTACGAAAGCGATGAGATGTTCACCTCTCCAGCCGAGCTCATGCAGCCCTCCTTCGACATGGCTAACTATGATATCCCACAAGAGGACTTCATGGGCCTCGGAGGGTTCATGCAAGACCCGGCAGCTCCTTTGTTCGACGATGCTTCATTCGTCGGATACAACCCATACGATAGCTGCAACGCATTCCGAACCATGGTTGAGACACAGGCCGCTGCCGACCCGCGTGTTGCGACCGTCAAGGAGAAGCGCCGCGAGGCAGCAATTGCGCTGCACTTGCAGCGCCTCTGCGATGCCACTGCTCTTGACCTTGACATGTCCATGTCCTCAGACTCTAACACTAGCTTCTCTTCCCCCAGCTGGTCTGACTACGTTCGCGCAAGCACTTCGCCCCGCCCTAGCCCAGAGAACACCTCTACCTCTGAGGCACCCCCGCCGGGAGGCATAGAGATGGTTCTCGACTTGAACATGAACGCCACTTCCAACGTGCCCAAGAAGCAAAAGCCCCGTTCTCAAGCCCAAAAAGAGAACTACATCAAGGCTAGGAAGTACGGCGCTTGCGAGAAGCACAAGAAGCAACACAAGCGAGTAAGTCTTCGTTCCGTTCTTGACACCTGAGCAGGCTAACGTTACTAGTGCAACTGCCTGGAAAAGGCCGCGGCACGCGCTGGTGTCAGCGACCTACCCACAACTGCCGCTTTCCAAGAACGGCCGACGCGGTCGATGCTTCAAGTGCCGATTCTTCCAGAGGCACGCTACGCGGGCTCGCCTGGTCACGACCCAACATCTCAAATCCCTCAAGCGCTCCCGTCTCTGAAGATGATTCGGAAGCCGACAAGCAATTCGTCTGGTCACGACGTATTAACCAGACTGCCCGTTGTCCCACAGGATATCGCCAGAACGAAATCTCAAACGAGTACTTCGCCTGGACTCGACACTGTTCCACCTGGTGTTCCAGGTTTCAAGAACGTGTCTGGTCACGGCGTGGTCTCATCACCAGGCAAGCTGACCATGAAAAACTCAACCCCAGCACACATCAAGACTGCTCCACCCGGAAGGAACACCGCGAACAACTCATCCGCGACTCACGATACTGTTTGTTCTGGCCGCAACGTTGTCGTCGCTGGCAAGAACGCTGGCATCAACTCTTCATCGGGACACGACATAGTAACCCCATCTGGCCGCAACACTGTTGTCTCTCACAAGAGCGTTGTCCGCAACGCATATGCGGGACACGACACATTAATCGTCGGCAAGAAGGTCTCAAACACCGCCGGAATAGACCAAGGTCACGACGCACGCAATTACACCACGCCACAAAACGTCCGGACAACTTCGAGCGAATCATCGAGGCTTCGCTGGCGCGTCTCCACGTCCGCGTCAGTTGGAGTTGTTTCTTCAGCAAGAGCAGACACCACGTCGACATCGACGAATCTCCCCACCACTGGTGTTTATTGCACCCCAAGCTCGGATGCTCGCCGATCAAGGACTGTCCGGTCTTCAGGCGCGGGCTCGAAAAGATTTGCTCCTGGCAGTATCGCTGCAGGCCTTGGGATTCGCGATTGCGCATCCCCAGCGTGCAACCTTGGAAGCGAGGTCGTGCGACCAGAACGCAACAGAGACTCGCGTGGCCTTGCGAGTCTCGCAGTCCGCTCGGGTGTACAATCTGGACCGAAGGATCAAGTGGCCTTGCCCTATGGGCTTGGCTCACCAGATGCCTTTGGCAACTGCTCACCTGACAACTTTGGACCCGTCGTTCTTCAATCGCTTGCCCGGCCTATTCGTGGCATGCTTACCAGAACTGTTATGGCGGTTGCTTGTGCTTGGCACTCATCGCTGTCGTTCACTTCTCAGGCTGAGAGTGTGACACTCAAATGCCTGTCTTTGTCTGGCCGGTACCTCATGTCTGCTAAAAAGGGACTGCATCTGCTCGGATTGCGGACATAGTCGAGAAAATCGACTCTCTTGCCGATCACTAGTTCGGTCAGTGGCTGGCTTTTCATTATGAATGATATAGTTGCTTTGAGATAGCGATTTGGATATGACCCCGTATATCCACGGTGGTTCAGATAATAAAATCAAGAATTCATTGGTATTCAATTTCTGGCTTTTGGTAGTGACGTGGATTATAAATTTCACATTCTTGACAAAGACAAAGCCCTGTATATGTCGGCAACCGCACGCTAGAAATTCCAAGGTTGCGGATGGCTATTTTGTCACTTCCAAATAAAGTAGAATCTCACTTGGAACTCAAGTCACAATGTTCTAGCCTAGGAAGTATCGTCAAAGGCGACACGCCTTTGCGGGAAACAAGTGTATATATGGATAGACATTAGGGATACCAAAGAGATTGAGAGTTGTTCAGTTATATTATGACTTCTGATTTCATGTAGCCAATTGGACTTGTGTTCATGAATTCCCCAGATTGCTTGCCAACATAGTATGTTGAGATGTAGACCTAGACCCCACCAGCCCTACACCCGCCAAACAACCCCAACCTCTCTTGCTGTTTACACCTCAATAAAACCCAACTGCTTCACTAGCTATCTGCGTATCATAATGTCCACGACAATAGAACGTGAAATATCTTCAGTGAAGGGGTATTTCTTACAAGACGACCCCGCTACAGACCCAGAGACCTTTGACTACGTGAGTGACCTACCCCTAACTTAAACCCTTACTATCTAACAACTAAAATAGGTCCATTCAAGCTTCGGCCTCATTAATCAGCCGTATAGCACAGAATCCACGGCTAGCCAAGAAGTCACCCAGTGGAAGCGCTTTAAACAGCACATCGATCTATTGAACAGCCAGAGCGACACAAAAAGATTCAAAGTCCTTTTTCTTGGACGACACGGACAAGGCGTCCACAATGTCGCAGAGAGTCACTACGGCACAGAGTGCTGGGATGTAAGTTAGTGTTATTCCGAATCTGATGCTGTGATACTGAATTTTTAGGCTTATTGGTCTCTCCAGAACGGAGATGCCGAGAATACATGGGTGGACGCCCGACTCACGCAGGAAGGCATCGATCAAGCAAGAGTCGCGCACGAGGCTTGGAAAAAGCAAATACAGGACGGAATCCCATCACCCCAGTCTTACTACGTTAGTCCTTTGAACCGGTGCCTGGCAACCGCCCGAGTGACTTTTGAAGGACTTCCAATTCCACGTGTCGACCCTTTCCAGCCGATGATCAAAGAGGTGAGTTTTTCAGCAACCCGGAAAGAAATTACCGAATTAAGCTATTCTTCATTCTAGTTGCTCCGCGAGACTATGGGCCAGCACACCTGTGACCGTCGCTCCACTGCCACGGAAATTGCGGAAGAATACCCATCGTACCACTTCGAGGATGGCTTTACTGATGAGGACTTGTTGTGGGATCCGAAGGTCCGCGAGAGTAACGAAGATCGTAATAAGCGGCTTCGCTCCCTGCTTGACGACATCTTTGCTACTGATGAAAGTACTTACATTTCGCTGACTGCGCATTCCGGCGCTATTACCAGCGTTTTGGAGGTTCTGGGTCATCGAAAGTTTGCACTAGCTACTGGCGCGATGATTCCTGTGGTTGTTATGGTAGAGAGACAACCGGGCTTCTTGAAGCGGAAAATGTAAGCTCATCGACAATTGAGTCCTGAGAGGAGAGCCATGTGGGAGAGATGCTATGATTCAATATCCCATTGCGGAAACAAGCATATATGTACAGCCACAGTGATACCTAGGTACTGCTAGGAATGGGACGTTTGAGTGGGGAGCGAACTAATGTAGGCCTTTCGATACATACAGACCAGACTTGAAGATAAAGAACTGAGATCCAAAATTTATTCAGTATTGTACATAGGTCGCTCAAGGGCGACTTTTCCACAAATGCAAGTCTCGCCTCAAAATTGGGTAATGAAAAACCACTGTCCAGTGCGAGCCATCTAATATAAATAATACAAACGCCAAGAAATCAATCACCAGCTGTAGTACTGGTTCTGCGTGGGGATCTTGCGATCTGGCAATTGAGTCCAGAGCTGTGTCCGGCGTTCGCGCTGAGCCTTGGCCTCCCGCTGCTCCCACTCACGGATGCGAGTCTTCTCTTCCTTCAACAGGACAGACAAACTTGTGACAGGGGGACGCATGTTGTTGATTTGACCACGGGCACGGTGATCCATTTCGGATCCGTAGGGGCCGCGGTTAACCCAGGCCTCCTGAATGTAGATGGCAGAGGGGTCGGCGATCTTCTTGCGCTCGCCGTTCTTGAGTGTGACGGTGATGGGTTTCTGAGTCTCGGAGCCTGACAGGCCCATGCCGGCACGGACCACGGCGACGTTCTTTGCATGTTCTAGGTGCTCCAACACATCCTTGGCAGCCTTCTTGTTGCTGAAGCGCATCTGGAGGATAGCCTCGTCGATGTTCTTACCAGCGATCTGTCGGGCCAGGGGACCCAGCTTTTTCAGCGAGGTCTTGATCCACTGGGACTTGGCGAGTTGTTCGCGCTCGGTGCGCTTGATCTGGACCTTCGCGGGTAGGCGACCTCGTTTCCGGATCTCGCGGACGGCCATCTTCCTCTCCCATCGCAGCTGTGCCTTGGGGTCCGGGTGCAGTGCTGCTTGAAGACGGAGAGCATCACGGTCCTCCAATCTTGCGGAAGCGGGACCTTCTTCTGCTTTGCCTTCCTTGCCCCGGGATGGCATAGGGCCCGATGATGGTGCGGTCAAGTCTGTTCCGAAGATAGAACTCGCACCAAGACCACCTTCCTCCTTTTTAGGGGCCGAGGGTCGATGAGCGACCTTGGCTTTCTTACTTGAATCACTCAGAAACAGGTTCTTCATAGAGGCGAACAATCCGGTGGATTTCTTTTCGTCATTGTTCGCAGCGTAACGGACGGTCGTAGAGGCTAATGTTCGACGAGGGACGAATGATGCGGTCCGGGCGGCTATTAAAAGGTGAGATATAGTAAGTAAAGTCAGATTTGATCAAAACATACCAGACCGGACCAATTGCCCTGAGCGATAAACCATTGTGTGCTGTTGATGTTGTGGTCAAGGAAGTTGACGCGGAAAAAAGGTGGAAAGATTCCCTGCACTTGTGGTCTGTGCAGAACACCGAAGCCTGAGGCATCCGAAGTTGATGGATCAGAATAGCCTCAATGAAAGATGCGACAGAAGAGGAGAATAGATCTACATAAAGCTCCTAGTGTTTCTTCTTTTTCTATTCTATTCGCTTTGTGATTCAGAAAAATATTTGCGCATTCTCATTCTCGCGCATGTTCTCTTCTCGAAATTCATCTCCACAGTATCCACTAGCCCTCATCTTTCCCTCTTTCAGTTCTTCTCTCTCTTTTTTGTCACCTTCCTTCATCCGTCTTTTTCCTTTCCTAGGCCCTTTGCCTGAGGTTTCCATCCTTTTCAACCCGAGAACTCCTTTTCTGGACAGCTTCCATTTCTTGACTCGCCAAGAGCTCCCGTTCCTTTATCTGCAGGTTCTACCAGCTTGCGCAACCTGTCTGAAACCATACAATTTGCGACGAGCAAGAGCACAAACCAAAGGGGGGATACTAGAAGAATCTGCGGTTGATGCGGGAATGGACGTGTTGAGGTAGCTAAAGGAACTTGTCGTATGATCTGGATCTCTGCTTGAAGAGCACTATCCGTGGTTACGACATATCACCCCGATCGCGCTTTCTCACAAGTGTCGTCAACATGGACATCAATTCACTTCTTTCGCCGGACTCGAATCCGAAATCTGGTAATTCGACGCCTGTGCCTGGTCCTACGTCAAACGCACCGGCCACCTCGGGGCCATCCCCCCACAAAGTTATTCAAAGAGCTCGCTCAGGCTCAAGAAGGAAAGGAAAGACTTCTTCGCCTCTTGCACAACAAATATATGCTCCAACCGGTGAGCCTTCCCCAGGACCAAGTGGAGGCAACGGAACTTCTCCAACGGAAGCACCGTCGAGACAGGCGTCCACCCCCGGGATGGACACTTTGGCGGATCTAGCTTCGATGCAGCACCACCAGCCGCAACGTCCGACCCAGACCAGCATGCTTCGAGGAACCGAATCCTATGAACATCAACTATCTCCCTCTACCATCCACCCTCATGTCAACTCCATTAACCACAACACCCCTACCTCTCGTATCTCCTTCGATATCGCCATGTCGGACGGGCGCGATCCAGCGCAACGAACCTATGCCGCGACGTCGCTTGAACCGGAAGCGCAACAGATGGCGACCGAACTTTTTCGTCAAATCTCGTTGAACCCCCACACACATGACGCGCACGTGCAGTTTATCGGACTGCTCCATGCAGGATTTGTCAACCATGTCTACCCACCGAATAACCCAGATGTTCACGGCGATCCACGATGCTATGATCTGCTCAACGATTTGAAGACCGCCCGTGAGGAAATGGATAAGCTGTTCGCCATGGGCGAAGATCTATGGGCCGAGTGGATCCAGGACGAGAGCATGCTTGCACAAGATGTCGATGGGCGCATTGCCGTCCTGGAGCTCTGTCAACGATCTGTGGAGGAAGAATTTGGTAGCACGAAGCTGTGGAACATCTACGGTGAATGGGTGCTCTATCTCTACAACTCCGCCCACGGCGAAACTGGTATTCAGTGGACCGAGGAGGATCGCATGGTTGGACGTGAAGTATTCACCTGGGAATCGGTGTTGGAGGTGTGGCAGCGCGGCGCCGATGCCACACAGTGGAGAATCAACAATAGCCACCTGGTCTGGGACCGTCTCCTCGATCTATATACCCAGGACATTGCGCGCGCGCCTTCCCAAGACAAGATAAACCACCTCCGCGGACTCTATGACGTTCGCCTACAAACCCCTCATGCTACCTGGGATGAGACTTTCCAAAAGTTCTCAGGGTTTATCTCTACTTATTGCAACAACGAGTATGAGGACATCATGGCTTCGACTGTTGCCCGCGCTGCCGAACCAAAAGCCTTGTACAGTGCCCGAGAAGAATTTGAACACCGTCTAGCCAAGGCTCTAGAATCCGGCGATCGTGCTTTGGAGTATACTGTGTACTCTGAGTACATTGACTGGGAATTGACTCGCAATCGCCGCAAACGAGGTGATTTCAGCTTCGATCTTGTCAATGCCATCTATCAACGCGCTGTTCTCCAATTCCCAACTGACGCTTCGCTCTGGGAGGATTATATCATGTTCCTCATCGGCGAATCTCTCCATCGCCGCGCCTCTACTACGACCATCTCTACTCTGGACCGTGCCACTCGCCATTGTCCGTGGGCTGGAAATCTGTGGTCCCAATATTTGCTGAGCTCGGAGCGAGAACACCAGTCGTTCAACAAGATCTCCAACATCAAGCACAAGGCGACTAGCACTGGCCTGCTCGATGCTGGTGGACTGGAAGAAGTCCTCAAAGTGCATGTGACCTGGTGCAGCTACCTTCGCCGACGTGCCTTCCTGCCCGACTCGACTGACGAGGATATCGATGTTGCTGAAGTTGGAATTCGATCAGCGATTGAGAGCGTGCAGGAATTGGGCGAAAAGAAGTACGGTCCGGCCTATCAAGGCGATCCTCTCTTCCGCCTGGAGCGGATCTATATTCGCTTCCTCAGTGAAAGCGGCAGTTGGGACAGTGCGCGAGAGACCTTCAAAGGACTGGTGGCCCGCCGTGGTAGCAGCTATGAATTCTGGCTCACCTACTACGGATGGGAGTTGATCTGCTGGAGCAAGTTTGTACAGGGGGAGGCAACGGTGGATGCGGCGCGCCGGACGCCGAACCCCAGCTATGCCACTGCCGTGTTGAAGCAGGCGATCAAGCGGACAGACTTGGACTGGCCTGATAAAATTGTCCAGACCTACATCACTCATTGTGAAGACTACGAGGACTCGGACGAGCTCCAGCTGGCTGTAATCGAGACCCGCAAGGCGATGAGAGCTGTCACCGCACGCAGGGAAAGGGAGGCGCAAGAGGCCGCAGCCGCTCAGCAGCAACAGCAGCAACAGCAGCAGTGGGAAGCTACCATGGAAGCCGCTGCTGCGCCCGAAAAGAGAAAGCGCGAGGATGAAAAGGAAGCGATGCCAGAACCCAAAAAGGCACGCAATGACGAAGAGCCACTCGCCGAAACCACCGCGCCCGCCGTTCCCGCGCGGGATCGGGAAAACGCAACTGTTATAGTCAAGGATTTGCCAAAGGGTACCACCGAACATTCTGTTCGTCAATTTTTCCGTCATGTGAGTCCACCCAGTTTTATGTTATATCTTGATTGTTGCTGACCCACAACGCAGAGTGGTACTATCAACAGTGTCAAAATGCTGCGAAGAGGTGGGAAAGAGACCGAGGTTGCGATCATTGAGTTCGAAACCAAGGATGAAGCGCTTGCTGCTTTGACCCGCGATCAGAAACAGTTTGAGGACAGCGTTATCAATGTGTCCATTGGGGCAGAAACGACCTTGTGGCTCAGCAATCTGCCGCTGACGGCAGATGAGGAATACTTCCGCAACCTATTTAGCAAAGTAAGTCCTTCCTTCCTTTTTTCTTGTTCAGAATTCGTGCTGATCTTGAATAGTATGGTGAGGTTCTCGAGGTCCGAATGCCTTCCCTCAAATATGACACCGATAGACGTTTCTGTTACGTGCAGTTCTCCACCCCTGGTGCAGCTCTTCATGCGACGGAGCTAAATGGAATGCGCTACGACGAAAACGACAAAAACAAGAAGCTTTCCGTCAAGATCTCTAATCCCGCTGAGAAGACTGCTCGTAGTGGGCCCAGATATGAAGGACGAGAACTTTACGTAGTGAACATCGACTGGGAAGTGGATGAAAATGAACTGCGAGAAATATTTTCTCGATTCGGAGAAGTTGAAAAGGTCATGCTTGGCCGAAAAGTCGACCTCGGTAGTAAAGGATTTGGTCATGTTACTTTCACCACCAAGGAGGCGGCCGAAAAAGCTCTTGCAATGCATAACGAACCGATCAGATCGCGCCGTGTTCGCGTCGAGATTGCCAGCACCGAAGGCCACAAGCGAGCGACTCATACTACCATATCCCGGGTTGCCGGGTTCGGTTCGCACGCAGAAGCTAACGGCGCTGCTGACTTGGAAGTGCCTGTCGGCGAGCGAAGCGAGCGCACGATTGCCTTGATGAATATTCCCGATACTGTCAACGAAGCGCGCATTCGTGTCCTTGTCGAGCCATTTGGACGCTTGGTCAAGATTTCTTTGCGTCCTGATCATCAAGGTGCCATTGTGGAATATGTCGATGTCCACGATGCGGGCAAGGCCTTGCTGGCTCTTGAAGGAAAAGAAATCACTCCTGGACGCCCTCTTCATCTTGGCACGGTCAATGAGATGAAGACGCAGCGCGCGGAGTGGAAAAACGACCGGGTTACTTCCGTGAAACGGGAAGATCAAACGAAAAAGACGAACCTACAGCCCGCAGCCCCGATCAAACGACCCCAACAACCTGGAGGTCGAAAGGGTGGTCTCGGACAGAAACGATATACCACCACTCATGCGCAAAAACCTGCGGTGAATGACCAAATGGACACTGCAGCCGACGGCGACAGCAAACCGAGAAAGAGCAACGATGATTTCCGCGCTATGCTCCAAAAGGGACCGGAATGAAGTGCAAGTGCAATGACAGTAACTGTTCCTGGCGCTTTATTTTCCAATATTTGATTTCAATGGCATGTATTCGGCTGGAGTTTTGTTTTGTTTTCTGGTGGTTATCTCGATGCACTGTTAGATCCGCATGTATTCATTCGGGTCTTTTGCGTCATGACCTCTTAATGGCACATGCCGTCGTGTATATTATGACTGTATCTTGCTCTTAGTTCTAATGATGATGTCTATTCCGAAGGGCTGTCTTTTCGACATTGCCCTGATGATTGCAATATTAGAAGGAGTAAACGGAGTTCTTAAATACTATATAGTTACTCAAAATCCTTTAGTACATCTATGTAAATTGTAATGGGACTGAAGATGAAGCAATGCATAGATTACATGCGACATTTGATTGGCCGAATTGCAAGGATAGTCTACCGCATTGACATCTATCTGCCTTGATTTGCTCTGCGGGGAAAACGTAGTCTTTCTATTGATTGTGGTAGCACAGAGCGATTTATTGCTACCGATCGTTTTTAAGCAAATCAAAGTTATACTTTCCTACCTTGAAAGTCCTCGTGATCTTTTGCTATCGGGTTCCCGCCGATCAACCTCAGGGTTTCTACATATCCCTTCCTTCAGTCCACATCATTCCGGATTTATTCCACCCTTCCCCGTACTACAGCACTGTTCTGTGCAATCCGATGCGCAGAGCTGTCCAGGCCAAGCTATACAGACTTACATCGCCAAGCCGCGATGGACTTCCGCCTAGTGCCTCGCGGCACTGACCGCAACTACACAGGCTTCCTAACAAAGACAATAGTCTACACAGGGACGCTGGTGATATTTCTAGCCTGTGAGCAGACATCAACCACCCAAAGAATAGATCTATATTAACGATCCCAGCTCTCGGTTTAACAGTAGCTTCCATCGTCATCCCAAAATGGGTCAGCTACCACAGTGAAAAGGTACGGGCTTCTTAGCAACATAATAGCTTCAGACTACTCACTGATTTTATTTACAGCCGAACTACCACTATTCCTACGGCCTCCATCGCCGCTGCTCCTCCCTCACAGACACATGCGAGAGCTTCCCACAACGCGAAGACTGTCACGGCGAAGACCGCTACTTCTGCTCCATGTGGCGGTCCGTCGGATTCCTCATGTCCTTTGCCATCGTGCTGCAGGGCATAAGCGTGGTCACATACCTGGTTATTCTCTCTGGCGGAAAGCGGCTGCGCGAGAATGGATGGGGCGTCCTCAGTCTGATGGTTGGTCTGTCGGCGATTGTTCAGGCTGCTGGCATGTCGATCGTAGTAAGTTTTTTGCTGTGTGACTGGGAGGAATATGCTAATAATCTACAGGCATACCTATTCGACAACGAGGACCGGTTCTTCGTCGGCTGGAAACTTGATCAGTCGTGGGTCTTCTGCACTGTTAGTTGGTGTATTAGTCTCTTCTGCGCGGGCGCGGTTGTGGTGGCCGCCAAGATCTTGCCTTCTGAGGGGGGATACGAGTTGATTCCTGATCATGATGAGCTCAGGATCACTTGATACGATTTGATACACAAAAAACGAATCACACGCGAGTCACGGATTTCTTGTGTCTCTGTCTAGTCACGATAATGGTTATTACTCTTACTTTACTCATGATTCAGTCTTTAGGGTTGCAGATTGCGTTGTTTTTATACATCTATTTTATGCGCTTTGGTGTTAGGGCTGTATATTTCTTTTGCGAGTTATGAGACATATTAAATTTATTTGAGAGTGTTTATCTACAACCTCATCATCCCTTTCAAAGCTATCTATATTTTTGTAGATCGTCTTTGTGACCTTTAAACAGACCAAAATCAGTTATTGTCGAAACCCAAGATACGCAAATAAAAGTAGACGTGCTTCATGAAATTCATTTCATACAATACACCATATCCTCCGATAGGTTGGTTCGACCTACCAAATAATTTCCTTGCCATTCAATCCCTCAACAGCCGGAATCTGCGGGCGCAGCGCCTGACCATAATCACCCCCATTCGGTGTCCGAAGAAGAGTATGAATGTGGAATTTCTTCGGCTCCTCATTATTCAAAAACACCCCGGAATGGTGATCAAACTCAACAAGAATCACCGGACTCTGAATCCGATAATAGAACGGATCTTCATCCCCATACCCCCCGATCCAACAGAAGTATGTCTCATTCTCATAAGCGCGCACCTGATCGATCTTCATCGCCCGCGACTTAGCAGGCAGGTAAAGAAGGTACTGCTCGAGAATACCATACATCAGCTCCTTCTGCGCGGCATTAAACGTCGACGCAAGGATCCCCTCATACGGCACTTCCCGGTTATCCCGGTACGCGCCGCACAGATGACGCTGGTCATCTTTATTCCAGCGACCGGGCGGCATGGCGGGGTCCTTCATCTGGGCAAAGACACGCGCGGAAGCCTGCAGCTCCGCAGAAAGCGACTGCATGAGATCCAGCCCGAGCTTTTCTTCCAGTTGCATGATGCGCGTGCCAGCGTGAGGACCCGCGTCGATCTCGTTTGGCTCGGCACCGGTGAACCACGGCGAGGCGACGATCTGGCCCTTGTACAGGAAGATGTTTAGGCAGAGGTGGTGCCCGTAGAAAGACCAGCCCCAGGGTCTGGTGGTAGAGGGGCGGCCGAAGAGAACGAAGTTGTAGGAGAATTCGTTCATCACGGCGGGTGACTTGACTAGTTCGCCGAGGAAGTGGTTGATGCGCATTGCGCTGACGGCTTTGTCGTAGCCTTCTGGGGAGAGGGTGGTCTTGAGAACGTTCATGACTGCGTCGCGGATTTGCGAGGTCACTTCGTCGAGACGGATGCCCTTGTGCGCAAGTAGGAACTCTGGGTTTGACCATGTGCGCCATTGCGGGGAGTCGATATGGTAGTTTATTGCTTCTTTTTGCTTGTCGTCTAGCAGAGCTGTTACTGCTTCTGTTGCGTCGACAATCTGCTGGATTGGGACGTCTTCTTCTTGTAATGTGAATAGACCCGGGCGGACATTTCCTAGATCAATGTCAGAGGTGGTTATAAGGTGTGATGGGGGTCGAACGCACCATCGGTCGTCACGCCCTTGAATGGCTCTTGTAACAGCTCTAACCAATGCATATACAGCGCATGAAGCCATGGCGGCTGGTGTCCAGTCTTGAATGCATGCGCGTACTCATGCGCATCCTGCTGGCACATCACCTGGAAGCGCTCCAGGTTGAGGTCGGGCAGGTATTGGCGGTACTCGCCAGTAGGCTCTTCTAATGTGTTCGCCATGATAAGTTCTATAGATTGAATGAAAGAAAATCAATTGAAGAGGAGAAGAAGCGCCCCTCAAAAAGGTATTATAGCAAGCTCCAACCCCACATCGCTGAGCGGCGAGGCTTCCCCACGCTCGTGGGGATTGTGGGAAATATCTTACCCGTCGGTTTTGGCGTGGCAAGATGAATTTCTGGCCAATCCGGATGCGCCGGAAAGGCATTTATCAGTCTGAACCTCGTCAGATAATCATGGAGAAGCTGGGGATGGATTGAATTGGACAAAACGCAAAGTTTGGGGTAGTCGTCGTGCCATCAGCTCGGCTTTTGGGCGCGTCCTAGGTACCGTTTGGATCAATCTACAGCTATTCCTTGATAGGGATAGAATTAATGTATTGCAAGCTGTGGCTCGTTAAGATTTCATAAAGATCATCAACCATTAGTCTGTGGTGAGATGAACTGCGCCTCAACTACTGCGTACTCCATAAATCACCGTGTGACTGTACGCCACCTTAATATTGATAGCTTCGCATCCGAAGCTTCACCTAATTTCGAGACTCGGATCTTCCGACGGGTTCTCCGCTCGGAGGCTGCTCCCCCGCATGCCGATATCCCTCCCGTGGGACTTTAAAACTGCTGGCATCGCGGGGATCTTCTGGAAAAAACACCAACTTTTGCCATAACTACTCACAATGTCATTGACCTTCACCAACCAACCACCTGCATCGCGGGTTCCATATGCCATTCCTCAGTTGGAGGGTGAGCGCATCACAATCCCCGGTAGCAAAGGTGTCTTCCGCATCCTTACCTCTGCGAAGCAAACCGGGGGTTTGATGGCTGTTTTCACAAGCGGTGCTGTCCTTTCCGATGCTCCCGGATTCCACTACCATAACCACGCCCATGATGTTTTCCTCGTCACAAAGGGTTTCCTGAAGTTATGGAATGGAGACCAATGTCGGATTTTGGGACCTGGCGACTTTGCCTATGTTCCTCCGGTATGTAATTCACCAGAAGAAAGGAAATTCAGGACTGACTCCCGCAGAAAGCTATTCACAATCCCGAAATGATCGGCCCGCATACAGAACTCCAAGGCTTGATCACCCCCGGTGATTGGGTGGACTTCTTCCGTTATGTGTCAGAGCCTTTCGATGGCGTGGTAGTCCCCGAAGGCGATGATCGTGACCTAAAGTCCATTCTTATCCCCAAGGTTATGGCCGCTAAGGAAAAGTTCGATGTTGTATTCCAGCCGCACTACGTGGCCCCGGAGGTTACCGAGTGGACTAAGGAAGACGAAAAATTGCCTGAAGGTCCGGCTGGATACTTTTTGCGTGCCAATACCGGCCCCAAATGGATGCTTGGGGGTGTGATGTCCCGCCCATTCGTCACTACCACCCAGAGCAGTGGTGTGTGTGCGATTTCCAGCATCGAGTCGTCCAAGGATTATGGCGAGACGGCGTTCTCCAAATATATGACTTTCCCCACTGTCGACCACTGCTTCTGTGTTATGGAGGGTGCGCTGCGGGTGAACTTGCAAGGTGCAGATGATGCTATCTTCCGTGAGGGCGAGACTATTGTTATTCCTGCTGGGCAAGCTTTCTCCCTTGGCTTTGAGAGCAAATATGTCAAGTTCCACTCTTTCACCGACGGAAATGGCATTGAGTCATTGATCCACGCTGCTGGCAAGCCATTCCAAGGGGCAGTGCTTCCCGATAAGGCTCCAGAATATGAGCAGTCGGAGGTGGAGTCGGCTGCCACGCGTTTGAATATTGCAATTTAAGCCGATCACCTGTATATAATTAGAACATAACGAGATATTCTTGCCACCACAACATCGTATGGAGACATGGCTTAAGTGGTTGAAAATGCCTCACTCTCCGCAATCTCATTTCCAAACAAAAATCGAATATTGACCCCGCATGATCGATTGGTCCCCGGATTTAGTCCTACGTAGTCTGCGGCCGCCCGTCACGTGGAGTCAAGGGTGTTCGGAATTTCCGGCCTCACTCAATCATCATCTGTACTCCACTGTAGGCGCAACGCTCAACATCGATATATATTACCCGGAAACCATTGGAGAATGTCTGCATGATGCAGAACCTCCGGTCTCCTGTTAATTCTGCAGCCGACGAGCCATCGGCCAAACGCCCGAAACGCCCGCGCGCCGCACAAGCTTGCGACCGATGTCGGCTGAAGAAGTATAAGTGCGACGAGCAATACCCATGCCTGCATTGTAAAAGTGAGTATGCAGAATTACCTGAAAAGATACTTATTTTCTGACTATTATATAGAAAATGATTTGGCTTGCGTGTATCAGGGAAATTATCGAGAACGTGAAAGCAGCCGGTCTGCAAAGTAAGTCAACCACTCGGGCCGATCACGGTGCACGCTAACATCCATAGCTATGTCACCGACCTCGAGAGAAAGGTCGAAGAATTGACCTCCAGGCTTCGCGCTTCGGAATCAGTAACAGGCACATCTCCACATGTTGTTCCAGCAGCAGCAGCTGAAACAACACCATGCTCTATGCCCAATGCTTCCACACCAAAGGAGATTATCAAGCTGTCTGAGACACGTGCCGAATCAGCAGAAAGCGCCGAGAACGAGATTAATGAGTTCAATCATCACACAAATGGTGTTGAATTCCATGGAAGTACTTCATCTGCTGCACTTATCGGCCATTTGAAAAAAGCCCGCGAACCCAAAGGCCAGGAAGAGCTCCAGGCTCGTCCAGCAGATTACTCACTTATCTCTACACTCCATAATCCGAGCTTTTCGCCGTCATATACCGCCGGACCGGGTCAGATGCTTTCAATCGAACAGCAAAACTATTACTTCGACCAAGCGCATATCTTCATGAACGGATATTTCGAGAATATCCATTTCATCCATCCGTTCATTGACAAAGAGGATTTCCTGGTGCGCGCCAACGACCTCTGGTTTAACCGGTCACGCACACCAGAGCCAAGTTTCGTCGCGCTGTATCTGAGTATCTTGTCCGTTGGATCTTTGGTACGCGTGTGGGACGAAGGAACATTGGCTGGGCTAGGTCGCTTTGAATGGAGCCGAAAGCTTTTTGCTGAAGCGCAGGTTTATCTAAACCATTTGAAGTTTTCCAATGACCTTGAAACAGTGCAATGTCTCTATGTCATGGTGTGTATAGATTTTCCGAGGTGTGACCACTGCTAACTGTACTAGGCCAAAGTTTGTCAAAATGAACTTAACCCTAATTGTGCGTTGGTCCTTCAGAGTTAACTTTGATCACAAATCTAACAGAATAGTGTCCTATATGTACCTTGGCTTAGCAGTGCGCACGTGCCTTTCTGCTGGCTTTAACCGAGAGGTTCCCTCCCCGGGGGAGAATGGGCAGCGCGCGGGCTGGATTTCAAAGACCTGGTGGTAAGTCTCATAGTCCTCGCAATGCTGTGCATCTCTAATGTGGTTATGGTACAGGGGTTTGTTCTCCTTGGAAATGTAAGCGTTTTGATTCGAATTTTTGAGCCTGTACTGACAAATCAGTGAGATGAGTTTCTCGGTTGGACGGCCAGATACTCTCGGAATGGATGAATACCATAACAGGAGGATTCCACCACGCGACGATTCCGAATTTGCCATCATCCCGTGGATGATTGACTTTGCTCAGATCATCCGACGAGTATCCGTCCAGATTTATCATTCTCGCATCTCATTACAGGAAAAGTTGCAGCTTGCTTTGCAGATCGAGATGGAGATGGACCGTTGGTTAGCCAGGTTGCCAGAGAAAATCAAGCCTGACATCGGTGGCTACAGGCTGTCCCGCAGTGCCTTGCGTGATCCAAAATGGGCGAGGAGACAACGGCTTGTATTAGGAATTCGTGAGTTCCCTTTTGAAGTTTCAAGATATTATCCTGACCTATCAGGATACTATAATGTCAAGATGCTGCTCTTCCGGCCTTTCTTGAGCCACTTTACACGCAAGCTGCGACACCCTCCAACTGAATTGGATGAGACCATCGACAAGTGTTTGGACTCGGCTATGAAGACTCTTCAAGTCGTGCATGATATCTACCGGGTTCACACTTTCTTCCGCTGCTGGTATGTTACCAATCAGGCATAGAATTGGTGATTATTGCTGATCTTGTAGGTGGTACAACACAACATACGTAATGTTCGCTACATCCACGCTCCTTCTTCCAATGTCTAAGCTAGGCATGTGTCCTGAAACAATGCCCCTACTACGGTCAGTAGAGATGGGCGTGGAAATCCTGGAAGCCATGGATGAGTCCGTGGTAGCCCGAAAATCAGTTGAAATCATCCGGCAGTACCTCAGGGATTTCCGCGCCACTGGCGCTCAGCAGACGCGTGGGGAAGAAGAAACACCAACTGTAGAGACAGCACCCGGACAAGGATTCGAAGTACCGGTATGTAATCTCTACCATTCTACGAACCTGACTGACATAAATAGGAATGGGCCTACGGCTTTGGCTTCCCAGATTACTCTTTCGACGGAATTGCTCGACTCTTCGACGATGTTGGTGGGCTTCCAATGTTGGATGAGTAGTCTATGCATCTAGATTGATGTTTTGTATATATGTATTGATATCACACTATTTAATTGGATATAAGAATTACAAAATCTGACAGCCCCATGATTCGGACTTCGAAAACAGCTCTGGGTTTTGCGTAACCGCAGTCTCGACTTCCTTGATTGCATCGTATCCATACAGCCAAGGCTGTACCTCGGGACATGTCCTATTGATGTTAGTTGCTTCATACAGATTTAAATAGATCAACTCACCATCGACTGGGGAACGCGCCCTTGATCTCTTTTCCGAGTTGAGAGAGGAAGACCTGGTCACGTTTCTCTTGCTCTTCGCCGTTATGCATGTGGAAGTCGTGCCGCTATATTGTTAACGAAGTCTCTCAGCAATAAGATAAAAACATACCTGCTTGAAGGTCTCCCGAACAATTGCTTCTCCTCTGGACTTGCGCATACTCTCATACAATCGGAGAATGCGAGGTAGCTGTGTTTTGTCGGTCATATGCCCCAGGAGCAGCCCCAACACGGCGCCATCCTCGAGAGACGAGTTGGCACCTTGAGCCAGGTATGGAAGCATTGGGTGGCAAGCGTCTCCAATGAATACAAGATTCGAAGTATCGTTGACCCAGCGCTCCATTTCACCATGATGCATCAACTTCCACTTGTCTACGGTGGTCACATAGTTTAGAAACCGGTTCAAGCTGACCAGTTAGCAAATTTCCAAACCACTCAAAGCCGAGACACTCACATCGGATCCCACCCAACAAAGAGCTCACGCATCTCCTCAACAGACCCAGCCTGCCTTGAAACTCCTGCGGGCAGATTATCTGGCACCAAGAGAACGATATTGAACATCTTTCCACCGCGAAGCGAATAAGCAACCGCATGAGCACCAGGACCTGCCCAGAAATGCACCTCGGGATTCTCGACCAGCGCCCTGAGATCAGGATCGGAGATTTGATCTGTGCTCAGCACAATACGATAGGCCAAGTCACCAGTAGGAATGGGCTCATCCTTCTTCCCCACAAAAGCCTCTCGACACCGAGACCACAACCCATCAGCGGCGATGATCAGATCACCCGTGTACTTTTTTCCAGCAAGAGTGTGCACGGTGGTGGCATCAAAATCAACGCGATCGACCTTCTGGCTCATATGGAATGTCACGCCGAGGTCTTGAGCCCGAGCAAAAAGCGCCTGCTGGAGATCTACGCGGTGCAAATCAACAAAGGGCGCATTGTACTTGGCGCGAATATTCTTGTCGAAGTTTTCCTCGTGTGCCAGAACTTCGCCCGAGTACCGGTGCACCGTGAGCTTGGTCGGCTCTGCAGCTGCGTCCCACAGTGACTGAGGAAGTTTCCAGTACTTGAGTAGCAGGGATGCGTTTGGGGTGATTTGAAGACCAGCGCCGACCTCGGCAAGCTCCTTCGCCTGCTCGATGACTTCAACGGAGTGTCCTGATAGCGCGGCGGAGACGGCAGTAGCTATGCCACTGAGGCCAGCGCCGACAATCACAATGCGGAGACGAGCTTGTTCGGGAACCTACGGTTGTTAGTTGGGTGTACAGCGGGGGCTGGTGCTGGTGCTGCATACCATATTCACAAGTGCAATTTCTTTCGTTTTATTATCGACCAGCACTTTCTAAAGAAGTCTTAATAAACGGACTCTGCGAAATGGCCAATTTAATCCCCGCAGACGCGCTACTCGCGCCCCGGGAAGACCGAGGAAGAGAATATCCCCACGACTCGGGAAACCCGGTCCCACCGGGTTTTCCATGAAACCGATGGCTAAAATCACCAATAGCTAACAATCACCAAAGCGCAATGTGGAGCCTGGGAATTCCCACGTGAACATGGTGGATCTCGTTTTTTATGATTTTCTGGGGTGCACATCGCGGGGATATATCCCGGATTTGTATCTGGGGAAGCGGGACACTATGCATTTGGTTAAGATCAACTGAGAGCACCCTAGCCTCAATATATTGAGGGTTTCCCGCCCTGTCGATGTACTCAATAATTCATTTGCACATAACATGGACGCATCAGTCCTATGGACCATTGGCTTGGTTGTGGTTTACGGCGATGACAAACGACACGGATTTCAAAAGCATGAAAGACAAATGACATTGCCACTTTCAAGTGCCGAAGATAATTAATCACAGAGGAAAAAACAAAGGTTCACCCAATCATGCGCCCCTTATATCGCTTAAGAAGAACATTATCAATGTGGTCCCGACCCGCATCCGAGCGACCTCCACCTTCCACGGACTACCCGAGAAGCCTAGGGCGTTGATCCAGACACGCCAAAACCACGCTACCGAAGTACCGACGACCCAAGACAGAAAGGGCGTTAATCTTAGCCTATCTGCGTGCGTATGTACTTCAATCCTGCGGGGAACCCCCGTGTTGGAATTCCCATGATGACTCGCTCATTGTCAAAGCTCTCAATTCCCGGCCGGGGGAAAGAGTGCTATATGTACCTCCCTTTTCCCTCTTGATCTCCTGATGTTTTAGCGCCAGCAATACTTTACCCGTCGGCCCCACACTATCTTCCCATACTAGCTGCAAGGATGTCGATAGATCCTAGGGTACGTGTGCATGCCCATTCATACAATTGTGGTACCATGAGGCAACCCGGCTAACAATTCGGCAGCTCTTCCCTAAGCGGGTGACCTATAGTGCTCTGCTTACTGTCAATCTATATGTTTTCATGGGCAACATGTACTCGGTGAGTAGGCCTTACCCCTGATACCGTGACGTTGCTAATATGTTTAGTCTGGCCTTGCCGTCGGCTTCGAGGCATTGGCTGCTGACTTGCACATGCCTTTTGCTACCCTGGCAGAGTTGGTTAGTTACTCCGTGTTAGCAATGGGGTTATCCAACTTGATTTGGATGCCCCTAGCTCTGACCTTTGGAAAGCGCCCCATTGTGGTGATTTCCATGGCGATGTTTTTGGGCGGAATAATCTGGAGCGCAGTTGCGAAGGATTACAACAGCCTACTTGCATCACGAGTGTTTGCTAGTTTTGGTGTGTTGCCTTCTCATAATGGCTGGTAATTTGCTAACAAGTTCACAGGATACGGCGCAATCGAGTCTCTTGGGCCAAGCATTCTTGCCGGTATGTATACATGCCCTAATTCAATACACCCAAACTAATTGATTTAGACCTATTCTACGAGCGCAACTACTCTAGCGCAATGGCAGTCTACGCCGCCTTCCTCTCTGGCGGTTCTCAAATCGGCCCTGTCATTGCAGGCTATTTGATCCAAGCCAAAGGATGGAGATGGTTTTTCATCCTCTGCGCCATCATTGCCGCTGTGAACCTTGTCACCACAATCTTCCTCCTTCCCGAAACCCTATATGAAGTCGAGCCTGAACTCGAAATCGTCAACGACATCGAGAAAGATGTCGCCAGCCACGTTGAGACCGTCACACGTAGCGAGACTCGCACCGAGGCGCGTGCCAAGATGGATTATGCGACCTACTGGAAGGATCTTTGGTCATTCAAAATTTCCAAGGAAGCGCAGGAAAAGGGGATCTTCAGGCACTTTGCCTATCAATTTGTTCTCCCATTCCCGCTTCTCTTGGTTCCTGGGGTCCTGATTGCCTCTGCTATGTATGGCGTTATTCTTGGAGCGTGAGTACTCTATATTCTCCTAACCTGAGATTCAAAGCTAATAGCACAGTGTTGTTATTATCTCCACCATCGCACCCGACGTGTTTGCTCCGCCTCCCTACCTCTTCTCATCTGCCGACCTCGGCCTCTTCACATTCAGCAGCTTCATCGGCATTGTGGTCGCTTGGCCAATTGCCGGTCCATTGACCGATCGCTTATCCCGCTGGCTGCGTATACGCAATGATGGTGTTCACAAACCCGAGCACCGTCTTCCCGCCCTCGTCCTCCCATTCCTGATTTGCCCCGTGGGTCTGATTGTTTTCGGATACACCGTGGCCAGGCAACAGCATTACGTTCGTCCTGCCGTTGGCGCAGCAATTTGCGCCGCGGGACTCACACTCGTGCCTTCTGTCATGCTGTCCTACGTTGTGGATGCATACCCGCGCACGAGTGGTGAGGCACTGGTGCTGGTCAACGCATCCAAGAATGTGGTTGCCTTTGGTCTTGCCAAGGGGGCTTATGCCTGGATGACAATGGAAGGCATTGACAAGATGTTCTACGAGTTTGCAGGTATTGAGTGGGCTGTTTTGTTCCTAGCTCTGCCGCTGTACATATTCGGGCCCTGGATTCGGCGCCGGACTGAGAGGTGGTTCTAAATTATTCATATATGATCGTAAATTTATATATTTTGTGATGTTGCCGACTTTTTGTAACAAGAGAACAACATAACTATAGCTAAAATTCTAACATTTAGCTTTTCTTTCGTAATAATGTTCTTCCCTAATAATAAGGCCATAAAACATCCTTATCTGACCGTGGTTGATGTTAGCTATTACCTATTAGATTTATAGGAGTAGTTAGGGCGCTCCGGAGGCCCTGGACTTTTCATCATACTGTAGACCCACAAGTAAAACATAAATCTGGATTCGATGGCAGTCCACTCTTTAGAATTTCAAATCTTAGCTCACATCGCAGTTAGTGAGACAGCCAAGAAAACTTAGACAGATATGGAAATAATGATCAAGTATTGATTCATGCTGTCTCGCTTTTTGCCGTGTTGGTGGATTCTGCCTCTCTTCGACATATTTCTTCCCG
The DNA here is from genome assembly GCF_028829465.1 of Penicillium soppii. Classification (NCBI taxonomy): domain Eukaryota; kingdom Fungi; phylum Ascomycota; class Eurotiomycetes; order Eurotiales; family Aspergillaceae; genus Penicillium; species Penicillium soppii. Next base: position 3,517,133 of record NW_026643235.1, on the reverse strand, counting down.
TCTCTTCAAATCCCTGCAGAGGTCTATCCATGCATTGTTCTATCCTAGACCCGCATGATCTTTCCGGCAATGCGGAAAACCATAGCGACATGCACGGTAGCCTCATATGTTCTGCTGCTCGGTCTCAACCAGCTAATGAGCCAGTACACTGCAGTCAGGTTGGCACATCCAATCATTACTACAGTGGGAAACCTATCGCAAGAAGCATTTGGCGGGGCTGAAGGCTTATTGGACAACCGAAGGGCGTGAGCCTCGGTTTGCCTACGTTCAATATGCGACCGATTTCGACTATTTGTGTAATGCGGTAGGCATCTCGACACAGAATCTAGATTCCCAGCTAAGAATCGCTAGATGATGAACTTTGCGCGCCTCGACCGTTTTGCAACACATTTCGACCAAGGGTTGATCTACCCAAAAGACTGGGCAGAGATTAGTCCTAATAGGGCTTTTAGCACGGCACATATACCATTTATGCTTAAGAGCTAATGAAAGACAATACAGGCCGGCACAAGCCGCGAGAAGCTCGCCCTCACCAACGTTCGGAAGCAATATCCGCACCTTAAGCTGCGAGCGGTGGAGGTGATATCGACTTCAACGGGCGACCCGACATGGCACAAAAGTCTGACCAAGTTCCAAGCGTTCGCCCTTACCGAATACACGCGCGTGCTGATATTTGACTCTGATTCTATGGTGCTTAATAACATGGACCACTATTTTCTCTCACCTCCCGCCCCTGTGGCGGTTCCACGGGCCTATTGGCTTAACGGCAAGGATGAGAACATCAAAGACCATATTCTCGGATCGCATGTCATGCTCATCGAGCCGAACGAGGGAAACTACCATCGTATCATAAATGAGGCGAAATTGTCAGGGGACTTCGACATGGAGGTGTTAAATAATCTGTTTCGCGACTCGGCGATGGTCCTGCCTCATCGCCGGATTGCGTTGTTGACAGGCGAACTTCGTGGCCAGAATCACGATCGATACATGTCAGAGGATAATGACGAGGAGTGGAATGCTATGGCGGAGGTTTCGCGGGCGTTTCTTGTCCATTTCAGTGACTGGCCTCTGCCGAAGCCGTGGTTACCGCACTCAAAAGTGCAGTGGGAAGCTGCACTACCAGCTTGTCGCGATGATGATGTGAAGATGATTAATAGGCCAAGATGTGCGAATAGGGTTATGTGGGCCAGTTCTATAAGGATTATTATCATGATCAAAAGGAGATATGCCTCCCGCTGACGGAGGCCTGAGTCACCATCACGATGAACCTTGGAACATCATGTGTGCAGAGGCTCTCAGGCATCATGAACATTGCTATATACCACAGCGTCTCTCCATACATTATGTGACCCTGTTACAGATAAGCCCTATAGCGCTACAAGCTGCGTTCGATTAAGGGGTTTGCCTAGCTGGGTATAATTACCGGTACGGTGTATTTAATCTATCAATCATAGGTCTTTGTGATCTGGATCGACAATACGTAGGCCTTTATCATGCTTTTCTGTTATTGACTGTTTATGCTCTATACTCCCTATTGCAATGCTATATAGAAAGATCATTCAAGGATACTTCCTACAAATAGATAATGCAGCTAGAATAATGAGGCTATTGTCTGTATTTACATAATACAAAGGGCCTGTCAGCCTTGGGCAGATGAATCTTTTCATACCATATCAATTTATGTTTCATTGAAGTACAAGCGACTATGAATTTATGAAGAGATGTGTACAGCAGATTGCTCCTCCCCGATTCTCGAATTCATCCAAAACATAGCAGTATCAGGAAGCCTGGTTCTTGGAATGCACACAGACTGCAATTCCCCCAAGGACCAGCCCCATACCCAACCACGTCTGCTTCGCAATCACTTTGCGCTCAACATACCACTCGCCAAGAACGGTGAAGAGGAAGGCACTCGAGTTGATGAGCGGAACAGTCAGAGAAAGTTCTAAAAAGACATTAACACCAGACAAGTACACAAACTCCGAAAGAACTCACCGTGTTTCCCAACGAGCAAAAAGAACCAGATGCTACCGGTCAGGTTGATCACCAACGGAATCGCATACGCTGGCGTGCGAAGCAAATTGACAACCGTCCAAAAGATCGAGATGACCTTAGCACGCAACCAGGACTGCTTTGCCGCAGATCCCCGTCTCCAAGCCGGAGCTGGCAGATTGTCCTCGTCACCATCATCCCTCTCGATCGAAGAATCGTGGCTCCCACTCTGTGCAGCATCTCCATTGTCCAGCTCCGAGTCCCTACCCCCGGTCTTCGGTTTGCGATTCAGATCACTTCGACTTGTGCTCCGGTCACGCACGCCATCCTCGTACCCACCTTCACTATCCTGTCCCTCTTGGGAGAGCAATTCCTGCTCCTCGCCGGCATCCGTGAAGCGGGTTTGGGGCGAGCTTTGTGATCGTGATCTTCCGCGTTCTGTCGGTTTGTTGGCTTGCTTCTCTTGCCGTGCGTTGAAGTCTGCCGCCGCGCGTCGGATAAAAGGGGTTGTAAACCCCCATGCTACGCCGACAAGGAGGAATGAGAGCACATAGCTGAATACTGATGGCTCTGGCTCGGTAGGAATGCTCGCATCTGGGTCCATTTTGACGTTCAATGGGCCTTTGTAGCTATTGAATAATGCCGCTGTTTCGTTGCGGCTTTGCACTGACGTTGCCGGCAGTTGGCCCGTGCGATCGATAAGAGATAAGGTTTCCGTCCGCGGATCTATACAGCGGAGACCCGTGGACTATAACATCTTTATTTTGTTGATAACTCAATAATACGCGGAAAGGAGAACATTGTATACTGTATTCTGTTTGAATGATGTACTCAATAAGACACCAAATTCAATTTGAAATCCCTTCCAACACCCGCGGATAGACACATTGCCCTCAGTAGTCAAATGCGAGCCTCCGATCAAGCTTGCCCGGCCCTCCCAGAGGGTGTCGCCAAGTCCAATGGATGCATAACATCATCAAGACTGAATCATCACAGAGCAAAAGAGAGCCCGCCACCCACCAACTTCCCCAGAGCCCACCACCAGAGTCCACATCACCAGAAGAACAGACCCCTTTGTCCGTAGCTTAAGCAAACGCCGAGGCTTGAGAAGACGTTGCCCACTGTGTCCGAGAAAAGAGTTCTGGCTGTGCTTCTTCCTCTGGCGCGCCCAAAGCAAGCTTCTTAGGCCTGTTGCGGCGTACCCCCTCGCTCTCTCACCAGCACCATTCCTCCTCTTGTATCCCCTATCTTGTACCGTGGCGACCCTGTGGCCGCTGCCAAATTCCGTTCGTCATCCTCCATCGGTCCAGGTGAGTCTGGTGTCGTCTCCATAAAAGTGTTCTCCAATCGAGCTCGGCGTGAAGAGTGGAAGGGAGGGAAAGAAACGAAGATAAGAGGACTGGTGTTCTATCTTGAGGTCTGGGTTCCTATCTAGGAAGGCACTTGATGTTCATGTAGCTATCTCATTACTACCTCAATATTCCCATCTTCGCAAAGTTCCACCTCTACATTTTCCAACAGTCTTTTGCTATCTACGTAATGAATGCTGTCAATCAAATTATCCATCATATCATGCCTGACCAAAGTTGCGCCCTCCTACGTCTGAAATATATTCCTCCAATCATGATTTTCCGCGTTAACTAGATATATATGTTTTCCACCAGTTTTCGATCCATAATCATGATCACGGAATCGCAGTACGTCTATATGCTTGAAATTATGTTATGACACCATGCAGTATACTTTATATGAAATGTCTACCTAGGTAGACTGGAAGGATCACTAAGATGAACCGAAGTTTTGCAACACATGATTCATTCATTTATAGACCAACACCTATCCCAGTAAAACAACGCCATTCAGGACGGAATAATCAGACACACCGTATCTACAGATAAAGTACAAGATTCCTCGCCAAGATAAGAAAAACCCAAAAACCCAAGTAGACACATGCAAATGCAATGCAAGCACCTGCAACGGCAAGTCCAGGATAGAGGGATACCAAAAAGCGACAAAAGCAAATAAATCACGATATCATCATTTCGCATGTCACGAAGGACGAAAATCATATGGCGGAAGTCGTCACGCATATTACATTGACCCATTTCATTTTCTTTCCAATATACCAGACCGGGCCCGCCGTGGTAGTCATGACGTATATGAAAATATCGCATTGCATTGGAAGCACAATCATCAGTTGGAAAGATCGCTAAATCAAACGCCGCGAAACTAAGACATATTTAGTGGATGAATAAAATCAAGATTGAAGAGGAAAGAACTTACCATCCGAACAACCAAGTACCACATCGCACCGATGAACTTGAAGCCAGATAGACCAGCAACACTCCAAAGAACGACCTTCATGTAGATCAAGGAGCGCTTGCTCTGCGTGGAGTCTTCGCTATCGCTGGTCGAGGTTGTGTCGTCGAAAGTTTCGAGACCGGCAGCGCTCAGGACCACGGCACCCAGAGCGAAGTTACAGAAGACCCAGGCGAGCACGACAGCACTACGGAATCCCTTGTAGTAGTCTGCTTGCTTTTCTTCCTCGGAGATAATCTGGACCTCCTTCGGGGGCTTCATGGAGAACTTGGCGAGCTCGGCTTCGTACTGGGCATTAAGGTCACCATCGTCTTGGGGGATGTTAACGTCGACCTTGCCACCGGGCTTGAGGTGGGCAGAGGGTAGTTTCTCGGGCTTGTCATCTCCTTTGGTACCCCAGGTGATATCGTGGGTGTTACAGAAGGCGTAGATATTGAGGACGTTGATGTAGGTTGGCGTGAGTAGGATATATTGGATGAACTAGATATGTTAGTAAAGGTAAAAAGAAATGGTAGAGTTCACATACACAGGTGAACATGTGCCATGGGTCAAGGAAAATGAATGAGGCTATGAACCACATCACATAAGTCGAGCCAAGAGACACGATGATCGAGAAAAATGTATCGTTCGTGAACAAATCGCTTGCCGTGAAGCCGCTCGTCTGCACCTCCGTTTGAATCGACTTCACCGTGACAAAGATGGCAGCGAAGGCAAGGTATATCATGATAACAATCCAGAAGTAGACCATGGTCATATAGAACTTGTTAGATCCACCAGGTCGATTACCCAGCGCCAACACGAAGCACGTAACGAGGGTCGCCAGATAGAGCCATTCGAAGACAATACCTAAAGCCTTACCAGCTGTACCGAGGAGATCATCCGATCCCAGGTATGTTGTCAAGATGTGGAAGACCAAGAAGAAGTTACCAATACCAAACCAGGCAAAGATCATGGCGACTGTCTGGTAAATGAACTCAATCATCAACATGAACTTGCGAAGGGAGCTGTGGTCACTGCGGAAAATTTGATAGAAGTGGGCAATGGCGTAAACAGCAGCGAAGAAACTACCGTTCAACCAACGACGACGCTGGAGGATGAACTCGGCCATGCGATCAGGCACATCAGTCTCACCAGTAGACGACTTAACATACTGAAGGAGCCATCTGCAATTTCTCTTTGAAACAATCTCAAAGCACAGAATGCGATCCTCGGCAAGGTACATGTTAGCCGTGAAGATACCGGCAGTGGCACCGTGCATCTTCTCACCCATGAAGTATCGTTCCAACGGGCCTTGGCCATTCTTGTCGTTTTGCAGTGCCACAAACCGGTACGCGGAGAACGCACCAGGCAACACAGTGATAAAACCGAAAGATGACTCAAGCGGCTTATCGAGAATGTTACTGAGCTTGTACTCAAAGTTTTGGCCGGCGACCAGCGGGTTCAGCAATTTTCTGCCATTCGACAACATGACCTTGATCTCACCACACGCACCACCGCACATGGGCTCGACATCGAAGGCCTTCCAGAGGTGGTAGATTGAGTCCTTGCCGGGCTTGGTACCAGCGTCAAGAAGAACACAGATATTGGGGTCTAATACACGACCGAAAGCCTGGAAGAACCATCTATGGGAGTTGATCTTTTTTTGGTTCTTTTCCTTCAGACAAAAGATCATCTGCACAGGAGGTCCAGATCTAGGCTTAAGGTGTACCTGCGTTCCCTTTACTTCCAATCCCACCTGAGTGGTGTACTCGTAAATGTGGGCGGTGACGTCCTTTCCGTTGACCTGTTGCTTGGCGATTCCATCCTGGTACACACCTAGAGCAGCCAACACAGCGCGTGTGCGAGGGTTGATCTTGGCACGACCGTCACTGATGACACAGACAACAATCTTCTTCCACGCATCCTTGCCCCAGGTTTTGCTGCTCGTGCGAGAGCACATGTGATCGATGTTCTTGAACACACCGGACATGGTTCGGGCGAAAAGGAAATCATCCTCGTTGTACATGGTCACAACGATGAACAACTCGGTATGGCGAGGCTTTGCGAAAAGCTTTTGGCGCAGGGTAAAGCGCTCCTCGAAGAAATCAGCCGGATCGCAAGTCGCGGCGGAGTAACGCATATGGGTGAATTCATCACGGCCTGGCGCTTCTGCATGCGGAATTTGGCTAAGAAGTCTCGGGGCAATAGGGCAATCAAGTACCAAATTGCCGTTGAAGAGCTGAACTTCTTTCACAGTCTTCCACCGGCGAAGAGGTTGCGGACTAGGCGTTGGACGCATATCCTCATCAATGTCGTTGTTATATGGGTCCGGTCCAAAGGGGTTATCCCCCGGCTGCAGCATGGGCTCTTCAACTTGTTCGAATGGAGTGTGTCCACCTTCTGGATACTGTCCCAGATCATAATCGTCATGTGGTGTGTGTGTTGGTTGGTAGGGCTGGGTGTAGTAGGCATCATGGTGGGCCTCTGGATCAACTGCGTATTCGTGACCAGGGTAGGGATGGTGGGCATCGTATGTATCATGGTAACCGTAGGAGTTCGAGACGTTTTCCACTGAGTAAGTAGGTTGTTCCGCCAGACGATCACTTGATGGCATGGGCAGGTGCGATTGAGGTCCGTAAGGGTTGTCTGAAAGCTGGTAGCCCCCTGGAGAAGGAGTTCGAGCACTATATCCAGAGAGCTGAGAGGGATTCAACATGGGCGCGCCATGCTCGTCCGCGAACGGGTCTGGTCGTCGTGACATTGTTAGTCTTGTTATATCCTCACTGACAGCTGGGTTTGTAGAAAATTGAATGCGCAACTTGCACGGCAATCATTGAAGTCTAGGAGGGCACTGATTTGTGAACTTTCAATGTTTCAAGCAAATGGGGAATGCGCCCGACAATGTGGAGGGAAAGAAAGACTAAGAAGACAAGAGCACTAACCGTTACCGACACGATTATAGGCCATAGCGAGCCTCGGATTGAGTTAGATTATCCCACCCAAAGTTCCTAGTAGAGGTTTTTGGAGATTGCGCCAGGAGCGCCGGGTGGAATGTTAAGCGTCCAGCGGGGAGGAATCACTAGTCCAATGGGGACCCGAACTCTCGGCGTCGTTTCAGGTATGAAAAAGGGTCGCAAGCGTAATTTGATATGCGGAGAAGGTATCGGGTTGTCACAGGATTTCGAAAGTGAGAAAGTGCAGCAATCAAAAACTGCGAAATAAATGCAGCTGCGCCGTGTGTTTGGTGTTTACGAGGCCTTCAGTCGATCCCGGCAACGATGACGGTGGAGATGGGGCGAATCAGAAGTGTCTGTGCTAGGCCCCGCAGTGCCTTGTGGATATGTCCTCACGCAATGATTTGACCAGTTGTATAGAAATGAAAGGTACAACCATTCAAAAAATTGCTCTGAAAAGGGCAGAATCTTCTTCGGAATAAAAGAGTCCAATGATAATGCAGTGTTTAGAACCAAAAATGCCTGAAACATTTGAGCCACGGGTTGATGAGAAGAGGGAGGTTCCACCGGTTGCTCTGTTACTGGGCCAACTGACTGGAACTCAGCCACTTCTCTTGGCAATTGTGGCTCATCCGTACATAGGTACAAATACCACACACCGTTCCAAGGTTAAACATCTACGCAGTTAGTTACTAGTACGTCCACAGGCTAACAATAGGCTGCACCATTATTTAATCTTACATACAAATGTTCTTTTTTTAGACTCTGAGATCACACTGTGGCTAGTTGTATATTATATATATTTCGTGCCTCTAGTAAAAGCCGTTGCCTATTCCACGAATAGATTGTAGATCTTTACCTTCAATAGCTTCCATAGCGACATATGTAGGTATAATCTTGGCGTTTGACCTGTGTATTCCTATATCACATATGCAGTCTACTGATGTTCCTGACATGTATAACATCCGTAGCATTTACGACGTAATGCAAGGGCATCTGCGGTGGGGTCTTAGGGCCTATCGATAACCCCACCCTTTCAAACTTCAAATGTTACAACCTTGGAAGTCAAACTACTGTCTTACACTACTTCCATTTTCTACATATCACCAATTAAAGGATTTCCTGATTGTGTGACAATGGCTTCTACTTCAAATGGAGGGACAAGCGTCCTATTTGTCTGCCTAGGAAACATCTGTTCGTCATATACCCTCCCTTCAATGACGTTGTAGCTAACCCCTCTAGGTCGTTCCCCGATGGCCGAAGGTGTTTTCCGTGACTTGACCTCAAACAACCCCTCCATCGGTGAGATCGACTCCGCCGGCACAGCCGCCTACCACAGCCTCGAACCGCCCGACTCCCGCACCATGTCCACTCTGCGCCGCCACAATATTACCGAATACGATCATGCCGCTCGCAAAGTGAAGCTGGAGGACTTCCTGATCTTTGACTACGTTCTGGCCATGGACAAGTCCAACCTCAGTGAACTCCTCTACTTACGCGAGTCCGTCATCGCGAATCTGCAGAGGAAGACCGATAACAAGCCAAGCTCGAAGGCTACCCGATCGCATGTGGATGCTTCAATTGGTACATACACTCCCGATACCAAGGTTGCCGACGTCCGCTTGTTTGGTGATTTCGGCAAGGACGGCAAGTTGAATGCTCGTGTTGGTGGCGGTGAGGTGGTGAAGGACCCTTACTACGGCGGTGCCAATGGGTTTGAAGAGGTATACCAGCAAGCTGTGAGATTCTCTAAGAACTTTGTGGACTACCTCAACCAAAACCCGTCTTCTGAGTAGTCAGACAAACAGCATGGCGATAAATTCGGCGGAATTTCTCTTTGATACCCCGGGAACAGGAAATATACATACAGAGTCCAGACATAGAACATAGAACATATTTTGGAACCAGTGTGTATTACAGGTAATCAGTCTACTACGGTGGTACGCAGGGATATCTAGTCCCTACCTGTTTATAAATGAAAGGGAGCTATGAATAGACCCCAGCAAAGGATTCGAAAGGCCCGAACGCTAACTGATAGAAACGCTGACATATAGAAAGAGTATACGAAGATGATCATATTCATATTCCTAACTTTTTTTAAACGGAGTGTAGTCAATAATTTACAAAGGCTTAATCGAACAAATATAGAACAGCAACGGGGTCCAATGCATCAGATCTTCTCACTGATCTTGATAGCAGTCCGGCAACCAAATCGAATTACATCAACGAGTGGATCGTAGGGCTTCGCTTCCTTAGAATCATTGGCCACGGCGTGGTCGAGATGTTCTAGTTCCTCATCGCGAATCCTCCGGAATGTGGCCAGCATCTCCTTAAGTTCATCATCCAGCTCCTCCCCCCGTCTTGCAGCATCTGCCTCCCAGGACAGAATCTCTCTTACTTGGTCATTGTAGTGGGATCCGATTTCAGTCTCGACAGCTTCGGTGCAAGCCATTGCCGCCTCGCGACCCAATGCTGCAGTGGACCAGCCCAAGAAAGTGGCTGCCACTTCCCACGCTGGGTACATTGCCGTCGGTCGAATTTGATGTTTCGCGATCAAGTGATTGAATGTTTTAAGGTGTCCTGCTTCTTGGTCGTACATGTGCTTCATCAAGGGCCGGAGGTGCGGGTAAGATCGGACGATTTGGGGTGTTTGAGCAGTATAAATCAACGTCGCAGCAAGCTCACCGGCTTGGTTGACGCGGAGAGCGCTGTCCATGAACTCTCGCTGTTCTTTACTGAGAACATATCGAGGTTTGGGCTCACCGGAGGTGGCGGTTGAAGCGTTCCGACATTGGCTGTGTTTCAATTTTGACGGGACAAGAAAGTCGAGGATAACAGGAGACGGTGTCTTGCGACAGGATGCAAGCGCACTTCGGCGCATAATAGGTAAAGCCATCGTGCACGAGTTGGTTAATGAAGCCTGGTTTGAGGAAGCTTCCGAGGTCGCTTAGGCGGTCTGGCGGCTGCCGCGCGCTTGTAGGCTTGGCATTTGAACGTCATGAATTAACGGCAAAGGCCAAGTTGCGACGACCACTTACGCGCTTTTTTACGATACAGGACCTACGCTCTCACCTGATCTTTTTGTGCAGCTCCGGTTGCTTCCAGACTAACCACTCACTTGAACGACACATTTTTGGTAACTTTTGATCGCCTCGCCCACTTCTTATATTTTCAAGACAACTCCTTGTCAGAAGGGGATAGATCAACAGAAAGCGGAATAATTATAGGGTTCTGAGGCATTTGGGACTCCTATTGATCTATAGGCTATTGTTACAGGGTATATTCTATTGTGAACATTATCATAATGGCAGACGATTTGGATGCTGAGTTGCTCGCTTTGGCGGGTGACTCTGAGGAGGAAACTTCACCAGCACCAAACTCACTGCCACACTCTCCTTCTTCCCATACCCAAGATCGGGATCACTCGCCAGAAGCTATGGGTCGCAAAGGAACCGCTAAACCGATTCCCGCTCGCCGGGCCCGCAAGCCGAAGGAGGAGTCTGAGGGTGAAATGTGAGAACCCCGCCACGCTAATGACCAAGCCTCAGGCTGACCATATAGCTCCGACGATGGCTCCCACCACTCGCTCCAGTCTGCTCCTATGTCTGAGTCTGAATCAGACTCCGAGAACTCCGAGAACGATGAGGACCGCCCCATTTTCCCATACGATAAGCTGTACTACTCAGCCCAGGACAAGAAGGAGATCATGGCCATGCCTGAGATCCAGCGTGAGGAAACCTTGTCTGAGCGTGCCCAGCAAGTCGACCGCCATAACCAGGATTTGGCTCTCCGTCGTCTGCTAGCCTCTCGTTCTCGCGAAGAAGCCCGAGCAGCCAAGAAGGCGAAGAGAAAGGCTGGATCTGCCGGCTTGGATGAAAATCAGCGCAAGAGTTCCCGCCAGAAGACAACACTTGGTGGTCGCAAGGTCGGAGAGACCTCCGCGGCTATCGATGCTTACAAGCGTCAGCGTGAGCAGAAGGGCAAGCGAGATGAGCTCCGCCGCCGAGACCCCGCACAGTCGCGCCGCCGTTCCCGCTCCTTGGGATCAAATGTGTCTGATGAAGATGCCGAAGCCGAGAGCGATCTGGAACTGGATGACCGTGTTGGCCGTTCTCCATCCATTCCTAAGGACGACCCACCAGCCGAGCTGCGGGACATCCAGCGTGCTCGTGTTGGTCGTAGCAACTTTGCCCAAGTTTGCTTCTACCCCGGCTTTGAGGATGCTATGATCAACTGCTACGCTCGTGTCAACGTTGGACCCCACCACGAAACCGGTCAACTGGAGTACCGCATGTGCCTTATCACTGGCATTGTCACAGGCAAGCCGTATGCTATGGATGCTGCCAATGGTCGCCCATTTGTCACAGATCAATATGTCAAGCTTGCCCATGGAAAAGCTATCAAAGAGTTCCCATTTATTGCTTGTTCGGACTCCCCTTTTACTGAGGTTGGTTTGTCCCATTGGGAAATTGTGATCATGCTAACGAAAGCAGGCTGAATACAGTCGCTACCGCAAGACGCTGGCCGTTGAAGATTTGAAGATGGCAACGCAGGGAAAGCTTGCCTCTAAGGTCACTGATATCAACAATCTTATTAACCATCAATTCACCCGCGAGGAGCTGAACGAAAAGCTGCGTCGCCAAGGTGCTTTCGACCAGAAGAAGAACGTTCTCAAGCGATTCGATGTTGAAAGAGATCTTGCCTTCGCCAAAGCCAACGGAAACGATGAAGAAGCAGAAAGGCTCAGGAAGGAGCTACATGAAATTCTTAACCCTAACCTCTCTTGGGGAACAAGCCTGGTCAAGAAAGAATCCGACAACAAGGGTCTCTCTGAGGCCGAGCGTGTTCATCAAATCAACATCCGTAACCAGAAGCTCAACTACGAGAATGTCCGCCGTGCTCAGATCGATGAACGAAAGGCCGCCCGCAAGGCCGCTGCCGCAGTTGCCCGCGGCGAGGCCATTCCAAACCCATTCATGCGTGTGCGAACAGTAGCTAAGACTCATCATGATGTCAATGGAACACCTCAAACCGACGGCTCCGCTGGTACTCCTGCGGAGACTCCTAAGGATACCCCCAAGCCCAATGGCAGCCAGGCAACTACCGTCAAGACAACCCCGAAGAAGCCTAAGAACGGTTTCATGATCAGCTACCGTAACACTGATGACGAGAACATTGCCGCGCTTGATATGGACATTGACATTGAAATCTAATCGCTTGGTCTGCGATTGGAAGTCCTTTGATCCCGTCAACGAATTCCCACGGATCTACCTTAGAGCGGTAGTGGGGTATAAGGTCATGACCCCACTGTGATTTTACTTCTTTTCCCTTTTACATTTTGCGTTACTTTGAGGAGTCAACGGGTGGGCATCTGTTTAAAAAATAGCATTAAGCTTTTGTATTATGATATTTGGGCAGCATGAGAAAGTTCCTAGGAGAGCAGACTGAAAATAACAAAAATTAATACCGTTTGCTACACCTCGGCCTTTAGGGCTATTTTATGCATTAATATAGAATTGGAACGCGATAAGATAAGAATCACGTGTGGGGCCCAGCAACGCGAGGAACGCGCATCGCGTTCAGAGCATGCGCCCTCAAACCTGGCGTCGACTTCACTTGATCTGGACTTTGAAATCGCTTTTGTCCGTTTTATGTCCAATTGAATCCATTATGATCATTACCAACCAACTATCACATTAATACACGCAGTACCCATCATGTCTTCGCCATCTACACCACGCTCGACGCGTTCCGTGTCGCCTGCGGGCGACTCGCCGAACATTGTTACACCGGGCCAAAAGATCAAGGCCTTGATGGCTGAATTTGACAGTGATTCAGAAGATGATATTCGAATTGCGAAATCCACAACCGCAGTGTCGAAGCTTAATCTACGTGATTCGCGGTCTTCTCAGACAGGTGAAAATGGTTCACCCCACGAATCAAATTCGGAGAGCGAAGACGACGTTATCCGGCCAAAGGGCCGGATGGCGGCTCGAATGCAGGGTAAAACATCCAAATCACCCGATTCCAAGGATGACTCCGCAATTGCTCGCGTGTCAAAGGCCCTGCGGTCAGAGAAAGAAGAGGCCCGGAAGCCGAAACAGACCGAACCGGAATCCACATTAGACGAATCTAGCGACGATGATCTTCCTACGGCGGGCCCGAGGAGAAAGACTAAAGCCGCTTCCGACTCACCAGAATCCGAAACAAACCGAATCCCTCCCCGAGCCGAATCTCCTTTATTCGTCTCCTCCCCCGGCGAGCCTGCTGCCCAAAGTGAGGACGATAACGATACCACCGAGAAGCCCAAAGGAAATTCTCGCTTCCTCGCTCTTGTCGCGCAAAAGCGCAAGGAACGCGAAGAGCGAGAGCAGGTCGAAGCTGAAAAGAAGGCTGCCAGGAGGTCCCAGATGGAGCAGTTTAGCTCCGAAGTGCTCTCAGGCGAGGAGAGCGGTGCCGATGACCCCAGTTCTGCACACAAACTGTCGCAGAAGGCCCGTCAGCCCCGAAAAGCCAGCAAGAAGGCTTTGGATGAGATGAGACAGGAGACTCAACGAATGAGCCGTAACATGCAACTGGCTCACCAGGCTAAGACAAAGAAGAAGATCACCAAGGAGAGCCTCTTTGCTCGGTTCAACTTCATGCAACCTGATCCTCCAGCCGACCAACCCGCGGCAAATTTATCCTCCACAAACCACTCACAAAATTCCGAAGGAGAAGTACCTACTCAAAACAAAGATACCCCGCAGACTTCTCCAGTCAGTTCGTCAGATCCGAGAAAATCGGTCGTTGAAGCCGAGAACACTCAACCCGACATAGATATGGATGCAGATGACGAAGAGCTGGTTGACCCTAATGACATATTGACTGGACAATACCGCCCTGAACCACCAAAGCCACCTCCAGCCAAAGATGCACCCATGTCTCAAACAGTCCCTGTCAGACCGAAGCCAGCCTCTCGCCCGGACACTGGACGTCCTTTCCGCGTTAGGATTTCCAGACAAAAAATTGCCGAGCGCCAGAAGAAACACGATTCAGAGGATGATTCAGAGGATGAGCTCGAGATTGTTACGTCTCCTGGAAAATGCCGTCGACTTGCAGCATTTGAGAACCTCCCAACCAGAAAAATGCAAGAAGACCCCGCAATGACCAAGCTGAAGGCTTTGGCACACTTGACATCTCCTTCAAGAAAAGGGGCTTCCATGAACGCTGCAGAGCTTTCTGCCAGTCTTCTACGCCGTGCCCGGCAGCAAGCTGCCAAGGAGCGTAAAGACCGCATTGAAGAGCTCAAAGCCAAGGGCGTGGTCATTGAAACTGCCGAGGAGCGTGCAGCTATGGAGGACGACATGGAAAATCTTGTCGAAAAAGCACGAAAAGAGGCGGATGAGATTGCCCGTCTAGAAAGGGCTGCTAAAAAGAAGAATGGCAATGCCCACGACGATGACGACGAGGACCATGACTACAACCTCTCCGGCTCTGACGAAGAAGGCTACGGGGAAGGCGATGACGATGACGAAGACGAAGAAGAGAGTGACAGTATCAACGGCGGGGAACTCGTCGAACGGGAGGCGGATGATGATGATGATGATGATGAAGCCGACGACGACAGTGAGGGTGTGCCTTCGGATGCAGAGGAGGTGCCTTCCGCCAGGCGGAAGCGCCGAACTCGAGTGATTAGTGATGATGAGGATGAAGACCAACCACAACCGCCATCGACGCCGATGAGAGCTCCTAGTCATATTCCACAATCAGCCGAGCGTCCCAAATTCCCTGGTATGGCAACACCCGGTGACATGTCACTAGGTCTAACTCAAGCGTTTGCTTCTACGTTGGATGGAAACGGCGTTAATCAATCACCATCTTCCACAATGATGTTCTCCCTTCCGGATCCTGGTCAACCTGTGCCACAGCTCCGCAAAGAGGAATCTGAAATCCTCGTCCCCGACAGTCAGCCGCAACCCCAAGAAAAAGACTTCGCGCATGGCTACACACAGAGTGTCTCTCGTGTATCGGAGTCACCAGCTCCCTACGCCTTCTCGGAGTTCTCCCAGTCTCAGCTACCCGATCCAACCCAGGATGAAGGCTTTGTCTTTTCCCCCTTCGACCCTGCCAAAAGATTCAGAGGCACTCCGCCCGTATCTACCGTTGATACCGTACTTGTGGGTCAAACCCAGTCGCCCATCGCTGACCGCAAAGGCAAAATGTTGCGTCGGGGACGCGCAACCGAATTGCTCCGGGTAGATGAGAATGAAGGCGAGTTTGAAATCGACGCCAACGCTTTCAATGTCATGAAGAAGGCCAAGGCTACGAAGAAACAGGCCGTGGAATATGATAAGAAAAATAGCAAGGCCAAAGACATTGTTGATGAAGCTGCAGAGGAATCCGAGGATGAATATGCAGGCCTCGGCGGTCACAGCGACGAGAGTGATGGCGAAGAGAATGCCATTGATCGCCAGATGATCAACGACGACAGTGGCGAGGTGGTTGATGAAAAGCAACTTGCCGCACTCAACGCGTATGTATTCCCGCTCAGCTGAAAACTAGCAATACCTAACATTTACAGTGTCCATGATCGTAATCGTGACGAGAAAGATGTAGCAAAGCTGATGCGAGACATTACTACTGGAGCTCTGCGTCGTCGCAAAAACGCAAATGACGATCTTGACCTCGACGACTCCGATGATGAGCAT
Organism: Penicillium soppii; assembly: GCF_028829465.1. Taxonomy (NCBI): domain Eukaryota; kingdom Fungi; phylum Ascomycota; class Eurotiomycetes; order Eurotiales; family Aspergillaceae; genus Penicillium; species Penicillium soppii. The sequence goes on along the minus strand of NW_026643235.1, from coordinate 3,501,199 downwards.
CTGGCTCGTCGTCGCGAAAAGCAGCGGGAATTTGCCAAGATGCGTCGAGCTCTGCTTGCAGATGAAAAGATCGGCGAGATTGCCGAGAACCCCAAGAAAGCGGCGTTCTTCAAGGCTGTCGAAGACCGTGAAGTTGATGATGATTTCAATATTGACTTCCTCGAGGAAGAAGAGGGTGGCTCCCAAGAACAATCCCAGGATGTTGGCTCAGATGGACAGTCAAAGGACGCAGCCGACAAGCGCAAGCGTCCTCTCGAGCCATCTGCTGAAGATGCGACCAACCGACCGCCGCCTAACCTTCGTCGCACTCCTGCCAGCGCAATTTCAAAGAAACCGGCTACCTTGGCCGAGATCCGCCAAACGTTGTCTTTCCTCACAGAAACCCCTGAATATGACTCCTTCCGCGAAGACGCATCTCTCGATGAGGAAGAACACGAGGAAGATGAAGATGAATCCGACGAAGTCCAGGCTGAAGAAGAGCAAGACGACAACACCTCTGCCAAACCCAGTCACCCACGCCGCACCCGTGGCGTCGTGGTTGATCGATTGGCCCTCCTCCGCCAGGCATCGTCCAACTCCGCAACGACGAAGTCCGGCTCTGGCAATTCCAAGTTTGCATTCCACAATGGTGGTAACGGTGATGGTCCAATTGGATTCCGCCCGCCCCAACTTCTACGCCGGGTTACAACTGGTTCCTCATCATCCAGTGGATCTAGCACATCCAATCGTGTTTCCAAACCCACAGCTTCTGGCCCGAAGAAGGGTGGCGCTGTCAATTCATACACAGCGGCGCGTGAGCGTGAGCGCGAGAAGGAACTTCGCATTAAAGAGCGCAGTGGCGGATCGAACATTGCTAAGTTGCTGGGTAAGCACACTGGTGGTGGCCTAGGTGCGCTGGGCAAGGGCCAGTGGGACTGAGCTGATATATTGTGGGCGCTATGATTTCGTTTTCATTGGAACGGCGTTTTGTTTTGTTTTGTGCAATGATATGATGGAACCTTTTGGCGTTGGTTGAATAAATATTTCAGGAAGCAGGCGTATCGTTAACCATCACGATCTACATATTCAATCAAGCATTCAGTTTGCACATTTATCACACGATTTCCAAAATAATTCTTGGGGGTGTATGTGTATCTCTATTATTGGCACTTCTCACTTCGACGACTGCGCCTCACAAACATGGCCTTGATTAAATTTCCATTGAACCAAAGGAGCCAAATCGAGATCGTGGTAAGTGTCAATCCGATTGTGATCAGCCAATATACCCAGAAGTCCTTCGATATACTCATTCTTCTTTTTCCATTTGACCCATCGAAGTCGAAGAAGTTCATGCCAAATATGCCCTTTACCTAAATATAAGCGATTGGACCCTTGAGTCTGGAATCCGAACTCACCGATACAAAGGTCCCTGGAAGATAGACCAGACTGACAATGGCCACCGTTTTCATCATCGTGTTATCCATCAGCGAGTGTTTCGCCATTTGAATTGACACTTCGTTGTCTCTTTGAGCGACAATGTTGAACGCCTATAAACGTGAGCCATACATCTTTGAGTACAAGAGGCAGACAAAACCCACCAGATTAATCTCATTCTGTAGTCGCTCGCTGAGTGAATTACACCGGAGCTTAGTTGCACGGAGGCTTTTCGTCGCAAAGTACAGTTGGCGCTCGATATCCCGTGAATGCCATTGCGTTCTCGAAGTCGGAGAAGGATGATGTTCATCTAGCAGGACGTATTGGTGCATTATACTGTCCACTGTCTCCAAAGCAACATCGAGAATCTCTTTTGAGTGACTGATGTGTCTTGCAAGATCATGTAGCAAGATGAATTGTGGCTGAAAGGCTTCCAGGTCCTTTTGATACTGCAAGACATTAACAACTCTGTCATCAATCTTCCATGCATACATAATTGATCACATACAGCTTCAACCTCCCACACCACGCCGCGAAGATCCCATATGGCCTGATCATATATCTTTCTCATCTCGCTGACAAACAGAGCATGCCATGCATATGGGTCGCTTTTGTGAATCTTGGGTAATAATATATGGAGCTGGTCAATCAGATATCTTGGACAGTCCAGGAACAGAACAAGTTGTTTCGAAGTTATCCAGTCCTGTCGCACAAAGATGGAAAGTTGCAACCACTCATCGTATACTTTAAAGGAATTGGGGTTCTTCCAAATGCGCTTTAATTTGAAAACGCTCCATGAATCTTTTAACCATCAGAAACACATATTCATCCTATCTAGTAGGTGTGGAAGGGGCCTGACCTACCGCATGCGACAACCTTGCCATCCCTATCTCGATAATATTCACAGCCGAATGAGCCATTCAAATTTCTCAACATAATGAGCCTGAGTTCCGCAGGGAAAAAATCTTCATGTCCCTTGGATACCCAGGTGTTGATTGCGTCGGTAGAGGTAAACCTAGATTTGGTTATTAAATTAGTGCTCTTTTTGAAGCATAAAATATATTGATACATTATAGCTTCAGGGAAGCGGATATCATCCTAAAATGCAATATCAATATCACAACCCATCAAAACAGGGCGCTGGTCACGTACGTGAAGTTCTTCGTCTAGCGTTGATAGTCGCTCATAGTGTTCGTCATAACCTGTACATATATCAGCTCCCAGCCTCCCAAACTGCTTTTGATGCACACTGCATACGTCCAGAATGTTCCAAAATGTGCACGCTATCTTTTGGCAGGCATGTCTCATTCGGACTTGAACCTTGATAGAATGTTTGCGATGTGACGCCCTTACAAGGCGACATTGTGAGACTGAATGAAATATAAAGAAAGCAGCAGATAAACGCGCAGGTAAATATTTAAATCTTCACCGTTACAAGTGGGGAAGTGTCAAAAACATGTTGGCGTTTACCCATTTATGATTAACGCTCCTTGACTTTAAAATTATGATTGGATATAAATTTCCAGAAAAAAGCTGGTTTGCATATTGGGCGCGGAGCTAGCACAGTCTTTAGTCCTAATGCGTATGCACTAGCAGCGTGGTACTCTTGCAGGCGCATGAATGTCACAATGTCAAAAATTACAAGTGTGGGTTGGTGAGCCTTCCTCCCCTTGATCCATGAATGCCCAGTGTCGCAAAATTACAAAGCTGGAAATTGAAACGAGCCTTTGCAATGGAGAAAATGTCTTCATTCCGAATAAGTAAGCACTAGCAACAAGCGCGCCATTGTTACATACAAGACACGCTGGCTATCCACTCAATCTATCGGGGGCGTCATTGGTGGAAGTTCGTCTATCTAGAGCACTCTATAACTAGCACGCAGCCATGCGGCTTAAACAGGAAATGTGTCATACCCCAGCCAACGCTTCGAAGTTACCTTTCTTGATCGTAGTCATAAAACCCTTGGCCATTTTTCACACCAAGATGTCCCCCTTGAATCATATTTTGAAGATAATCTCTCGGCTCTGTGGGAATTCCATTTCGCGATTCCGCATAGTGATTCTCAATGTCCAGAACAACATCCAGACCCACCACATCCATCTGCTCACATGGGCCCTTGGGTGTTTTCAAAACGTCCTTGAAGATTGCATCAATTTCTTTGGGTGTCGCAACGCCCTCGGATAGGGTTAAAAGGGTTTCGCGCTTGATAGCGGCCCAAATCCTATACATAACGAATGAGCCTAAGGATTGCTTACTAAGGAAGACAGATGGGATACCTGTTGTATATGTAGCCGATAGAGGGTTGCCTGACATGGAAAGGCGAGAATCCATGTTCTTTGCATTGTTCTAGGACAAGGTCAATGAGTTTCGGATCGCTATCCTTGTGACCCATGATTTCGATGGCTGTGCATGTCAGTGATTGAAAGATGTTTAACAGAATGGGTTCATTGGAACTACCTGAAGTTTCTGGTGGCCAATCTGAGACATCGTGTCAGCGATTAGTCGATATTCCATGGCAATAGGTACCCACAGCAGTGTGCGCTCATAACCCTCTTGTTGTTCTTCAAGTTTAATCCCTCGAGGATTTCAAATATTCCATAACTACTAGAGTTTGACGCAATGATGGTTCTTTCAGGAGCCAGGTCATCAAGCTGAGTGATAACCTTTTGCTTCAACTTCAAATTCTCAGGCACACACTGTTTAGACCATGTTAATTGAGTATCTTCTAGTCAAGTAAGGGTCCTACCTCGACAACAAGCCACGCGTCTTTCAGCGTAGATTCCAATGCAGCAGGTTGTGATACTTCAACTGCTCCCCAATCTCCATCATGGTCTTTTGCTTCCTCCCGCAATTGTTGCACGTATTGCAATCCGTCTCGGAGCTGTTGCTCCTGAAGATCGACTAGAGCGACAGTGCCACCTTTGCTTGACCACTTCATGAACTCAGTGGTTAGTGTTGGAAGAGAAAGAACTTGACATGACTTTGAGGTTTATCATACCATGTAGGCCAGTCTTCTTCCCTGTGTACCAGCTCCGATAATGACCACAGACCCCTGAGGCTTTCGAACGACTTGCATTGTTGATGAACTCGTATGGTGCTTTGTTAATTTTGGAGTACACAATGATAATATTCAAGTAAGCAATTTCAATGCTTGAATGCGTCAAGATGAATGTTGTTAGAAGGGTTGAGTATTACGTTCGGTGCGTAGTCCGTTCCACGCGAAAGTTCCTTGGATTATGCGGGGTGCGAAGCTGATGATTGGCTCATATATACATCCGACGCAAAAGTTGGGGACGATATTCGCTTGGAGCAAAAGATCGGCGCATTGTAAAACAATTTGGCTTGCAAAATGCCTCGAACTGGTCCAGTGCAATAGGTTACAGAAAAGATTACCAAGAAAGGAACAGTTAGGAGTCAAATCAATTATAGAAAGCAAAGCTGTCCCGATTGCTTTGACAGGATGTGTCAAACCCCTTCTTGCCACAAAGAAAATTTCCATCTGCCTTCTGTACAAGCTTTATTTAGGTTCTATCTATTACCAGTGTAGGTGTTCCTCCGATTGAGTTAGCTTACTGTGTGTTTCATGATGTATCTTGGTGCTTAAAGCAACACCAAGATATGTACAACAGATCAAGCAATGCTATAACAATTATAGCATCGAGACTGACCCCGACACAAATTCGTTTTGTCGCCCGAGACTCCTGCCTGTTCAGACAAGAAAAAGTAGTGGATGATGATGAGGATGTGCTCAGAACTGCATGGCTTCTAGCTTGCGCACAGAATGCATGAACATGACGAACAGTACAGCTGGAAACATCCACGAGTTTTAGTAGATACCAATGGAGTTCTGGTTGTACCTGGCAGAGGAAATGTAGGGTCTATAAGTTGGGTGGATCCAAGTAGCTTGAAACACGGAGACTGAAGTAGTAACTGACTCCCAATGCCATTGTGCAACTTCGGGGCATGTGATCATCTGTCCTCGATGGTAACAAGGTGGTAGAGCGGTAGTTTGATCCGTACCATTGAGTGTTGGGTTCTGTCGAGCGCGTTCACTTGTTGTTTGAAGGCAGGAGTTTCATGGCGCAAGCTCAAGCTTGTCCATCAGATCGAGGAGACCACCTATTTCCTTCACGTCGTCCTCGTAATACACGAACTGATCTCGAGGCATAAAATAAGTCTGCCAGCCAGCAGCTCTTGCGGCACGACAATCCTTTTGGAGATCATCTCCAACATGTATAGCGGAGAATTTGGTCGATCTAGTTATCCAGGGACGGGAAACTAGTAAAGCCTGTCGCTTGGCCACGTCAAACATCAAGCGATGAGGTTTCTCTTCGCCAGCTTCATAGCTCGTAATTACCATATCAATATCAATGTTGAGATTTTGATCCGAAAGCTCCACGAAGCTTTTCTCGTGGGCCTTGTCTGTGCCTGCGCGATGCTCGAAACCGGGGAGCTCCATACTCGATCGATCCTGGTCCGCGCGCACATCACCGACCTCCAGTCCCAATGATCTCAGCACCGCCGGAACACGATCATCAGAGTTGGAGACAACACCAACAATAATACGATCATATGACCACTTTCCAGCGGCTTTGAGCTTTCGCATTCGCTGGAAGAAAGGCACCACATCGTCATAAAACGCATATCCATCCGAGTTCGCAAACCGGTCGAGTAAAGCTTCCACCACACCAGCCGGGAGGTCAATATTATTGTGCATTTGTCCTTCGTACTGCTGCGGTTCTCCAAGCGGCGTTGGGTTATCTGCAGCTAAAACACGGGTGAAACTACCCCGGATGACTTCCTCCCACCACTGCCTCGGACCCCCATATTGCCCCCGAAGAACGTCTGCGCGGCCGTAATTTGGATATCGACGCGATTGCTCGCGAAATGTGTCCTTGAACGCAGTTTTGAGTTTGTTCGGGGTGATGGCGGTGGGTGATAGTCCGAATTGGTGGGCGGTCGCGGCATACTGTTCAGGGACGGGGAGGCGCGGATGGAAGAGCGTACCGAACGCGTCTAAAGTAAGAAGAAGTGTCCGTGAAGACGCTGGCACCAAGCGGGATGTGGTCGACATTGTACAATATCGTGGTTGGATGTTGGAGGCTGGGAGGTTGGAATCTCCGCACAACGGGTGCAGCCCCACTATGCTTGTTTCCCTTGCGACCAATGCACATCATACTTCCTGTTCTATACTTGGTAGCTAACGACAACTATCAAGTTGCTTGAAGATAAGTTGCCAGAGTACAGAAGATTTAAGGTCAATCCAATTAACCTCTTTTGGAAGATAATGTGTACTGTAATCCTCCATATTGCTTTATGTTCAAGCTTATCTCAAGTAAGAAACATACAGCACAGCACATAGGACCTAGGACCCTGACTAGGGATGGTCTCTCGATACCTGCAACTGACTCCTGTGTCTTGCATCTATTAAATTCTGTCCGTGATATCTGCCATTTCTGCTTACTAAAGGCAACCACATGTCACACAATTGATGATGTTTGCATGTGCTTCGAAGGAACGAATAAGCAAAAATCTATAGAGCGAAATGCAAGCCTTGGAACGACTTTTGTCTTCGATTTGCGATCCATTAACTCTGACGCAAAGGTCCAATTACTCGATCCAACTTATTTGAAATTGAATAGCTTTAGCGCCTTACATATATGTAAATTTCTTAACCCGCAACACCCGAAGCCCTTGTTGAGGTTTTGCAATTGCCAATCACATGCGACCATAAGCAAGCAAATCCCGAGGTTGAGGTGAAGGGTCGACGTTCAAAAAGACCTAATCTCACCCTGATAGCATCATTTCAACGGTTACACCAGTTCCCGACAGTAAGTCATCTGTTTTTCCTCTAAGTCCTCTTTTGGGGCCATGGTGTTGCTATCACTAACGAGGAATTTGGTACACTTTCAGGTATATTCTACAGTTTACACAAAAAACTCACTCTTTGGTATCTCCCAAAGAAACATCAACAAACATGTCACAGGATGGTTTCCCTTCAATCATATTTTTCGATGTTTTGGGAACAATTGTGGAATGGAGACATTGCATCGCCAAGGAACTGAATGCCAAAGCACAACAAGCTCTGCAAAATCAAGCTCGAGATCTGAGTACCGATATGCGAGCACGTATCTCTGATATGTCCCTTTCGAGCTGGCAAGAAATTTCTGAGGAGTGGCATGGCTCCTATATGAACTTCGGAAACAACTACGATACATCTAAGCCCTTCGTCTCAGTGGATGAGCACAACCGCATTTCGTTGGAAAGTATTCTCACCAAACGGCTTCTCCGAGGTTTATTCAACGAGGACGATCTCAACAATTTGACACTCGCTTGGCATCGACTGGACTCATACTCTGACAGCGTGCCAGGTCTTTCTTTGTTAAACACTAAATTTTTGACCTCTACATTATCCAATGGAAATGTAACGCTTCTTGAAGACCTAAAAGAGCACAATTCTTTACCCTTTAAGCACATCACCAGCGCAGAGCATCTCGGTGCTTACAAGCCGTCACCAGAGGCCTATAATGGTGCTGCGGGCAGATTTGGTCTCATGAATTCCCAATGTTGTTTTGTTGCAGCCCATCTTGAGGACTTGTATGCCGCCAAAAAATGTGGATTTCAGACAATCTATCTCGAGAGAGACTTGGAAGAAGCTTGGGATAGTAAAGATGTTGCACGAGCCAGAGAAGAGGGGTTTGTCGATCATTGGGTCGGAGTTGGAGGCTCAGGTCTGATTGAAGTTGCTCGATATCTTGGTATAGAAAGCCATGGAAAGTATTTCGAATGAATGATCGCCCAGTCAAACCCTCAATCAATAGATTCAATTCCTCCATCTGCCCTTGAGCGGATGGAAGTTCATTGTGTCACAACAATGATCTCGTTTTTCCTTTGATTTTTGAGACGCAATTGGATAATTTTAGAATTTGGTTGAAAGTTAGTAGGTATATTGACATCATTTAGCTGGTAAGATCATTAAATTCTCATGTAGCAACGTTGCGTTTATCCAGCAGTTTAGCCAGCCCGTATCTTGTCTCGGCAAATATGTGCTGCCATCCTATAATCCCAATGCATCCTCTACCTACACCTAGCGCATTAACTTTCGAAGAAGGTTTCTCCCACATATCTAGGAAAACTGCAGCGTCTTGATCCTGGGGATGCTGGTCTACCAGGGATTGGAATATTTCCTTCTCTGTTTTGAGACCCTCCAGAGGGAGAGAATATGTCTTGTGGGCAGCGAAAAACGCCATGGATAAGTGATCATGATCTGCAGATAGCAGCTCAGATAGGTGGCTGGAGTTTTCTGCACAGAATCTATCTCCGTGATTCCGAGGCGGCAGACCAGTGAACTCTAAGCCTGTTGAGGGTGGGGGCTTTCTCGTGCCTGCTAACACGGATGTGACGACGGATTTCAAATGTACCAACATCCATTCGCCGATCTGGTCTCTATCCATCGATGGCGGGCGCAAAGTTGAGGGATACGACTTTTAACCCAACCGGTATGCCAGAGTCTCAAAGACTGACTGTCGATACAGCCTCGTGGGATATGGCGCGGGTGTACGGATATGGCTTGGTCAACACTTCGCGAGCCTGCCCATGAAAACTGTTCTCTTTGAGGTCGTGTCTAAGTATCGCATCTCGACAGAAGTCCGGCCATGGGACATGGGCTTCCAAAGAGACAATTTCGTCGTGACGCCCGAGAGTCATGAGCTAGTGTTTGAGCCACTTTAAAACCCCAAGCGGGTCATCGTATGCTGCTCATGTTAGACTTTTAGCATGTGGGTCAAATGTCACACAGCGGAATAATCCCGACCAGTGCAGAAGCGGAATTCATCGCTTTTGAAAGTAAAGAATGATCCTCAATTTGAGGCTGAAAGGATTTGTAACACTCTGATGATTGCCGAGGATGCCGAGCACCCTTACTGTGCACTCACTCGCTTTTCTGCTTCCAGAGATCTGAAATGACAATGCGATTATGCATGATTACCTGAGGTGGATCCTCGGGTGTCGTTCTGCTTATTTCATGCTTGGTAATAAGTGTTTGATATCCACCCTGGGCAAATATTTCCAAGGTTTCAGTTCACTGCCCAGGAGCAGAATATGGATTGTGGCTGAGCGAGACAGAGAATCTGATACGATCCTGGGCGCCTCATCCGTGAGATAGATGAAATTCTAGAAACGTGGTAAGGTTTAGGTTGATTGGCGCTACGTCAGTGGCATCAGGGACTGTGGGAAAGCGCTTTGCCGGAGAATAAGGTGAGACTAAAGCCGTTCTGGTCGAGACTTTCGGACCATTGCCCCGATTTTTCAGGTGGAGGCATATTTGGTTGGGTACGCCGAGACCTTCAAAACATTGGCAATTTATCCGTTTTGCGTTCAGTACTAACCTGCCCGTAGTAGTTTCAAAAGCTGTTTTTGTATGACAGTAAATGTATAGAATATTATTATGAACAATTCAAATGGATGAAAGAATAGATGGAGTGACCTGAGATGCAGAAATGTCTACCGCAACTGTTGATCAATTGAGACTAGTCAGGAACAGGAAAAACTCTGCTCTTCTTATCTGATGGCGCTATACCTAATCGGTTGTAATTTGACGAAATGAATTCCCTGCCGAACCACGTTATGCCATGCATGTCCCGTGCCGAGTGTGGAACAATTGGCAGATGAGTTTCCACTCGACGGATGTACGGCCTAGACGTCATGAAACAGTTAAAAAGGTCGGGTGACCCCTTTCCTGAAGAGATTTGTTGATCGGCATCCTACATTAAGATCTCATACCTTTATCACCATCATGAGAATCTTCCAGGCAGGTCCTTTAGCAGCTGCGCTGTCCGTTTTTAGCGGACTTGCTTCGGCTTCTGTTTTCCAGAACAACACTTATGACTACATCGTCGTCGGTGGTGGTCCCGCCGGTATCATCAGCGCTGAGAAATTCGCTGAGGCAGGAAAGAGAGTTCTGCTCCTCGAGCGAGGTGTCGGCCCTACCGTTGCCACCGGCGCCAATGAGACTCTTGAGTGGAACCACTCTTTGACTCCCATCGATCTCCCCGGACTATCCGCCGACATTGGTAACCTCGATGTGTGGAACCAGTACATTTGCTCCGACACCGAGGGATATGCTGCCTGTGTCCTCGGCGGTGGTGTGACCGTTAACTACATGGTCTTCGTCCACCCACCTGCCCGCGACTTCAACGACAAGTGGCCCAAGGGTTGGAAGTGGAAAAATGTCGAGCCTGCTGCTGACAGACTCTACAAGCGCAACCCCGGAACCATTCAGCCTTCCGCCGATGGCAAGCGCTACGACCAGGCTCTCTACAACGTGCTATCTAGGTTCCTTGGCGGTCTTGGCTGGAAGTCCGTTGATATGATCGCCCAGCCCAACGAGAAGCACCATGTCTACAGCCACCCTGCTTGGAACCTCAAGGACCAGATGCGCGCCGGTCCCGTCCGCACCTACCTCCCCGACGCTGTCAAGCGCCACAACTTCCAGCTCGCGCTTGGCACAAAGGTCATCCGCCTGATCCGGTCCGGTAGCGAGGTCACCGGCGTCGAGATTCAAAACGCCGCTGGCAACTCCGAGATCATTACCCTTGCTAACCAGGGTCGCGTGGTGCTGGCCGCCGGTGCCCTTTCTACTCCCCGTGTCCTGTGGAACTCTGGCATCGGCCACAAGGCTCAGATTGAAATCGCTAAGAAGAGCGGTGTTACTGTTCCTCCCCAGGCTGACTGGATCGATCTTCCCGTCGGCGTCGGCCTCAAGGACCACCCCATTTTCTCCATCGTCTTCAACACCAACACCTCGTTCGGTCTGGTCGACTACGACGGTGTTCTCGACGGAACAGACACCGCTGACATCTCTCTGTACCGCAAGCACAGCGGTGTCCTGACCCAGGGTAAGCACCGCATGATCTTCTTCGATTCCCAGGAAGTCGACGGCCACACCCAGTACTTCCAGGGTTCCTGTGCACCCACCGCTGAGGGCGTCGTCACCATCAGCACCTACCTGACACACGGTCTTACCTCGTCCGGTGTCCTTGGCCTCGACTCCACTGGAAAGACTATCATTGAGCAGTCGCCCTACCTCCAGACCGCTTCTGACCGCAAGGTTGCCCGCTCTTTCATCCAGAGGATGGTCAGCCAGATCACTGCTCCATCTACTGGGTTCGAGCTTGAGACCTACCCTAATGTCTCGGCTATCCTCAAGTCTCAGAGCCCTGGTATGCACTACACCAGCACTGCCAAAATGGGTACCGATGATGGCCGCGACAACGGTACTTCCGTTGTTGACACCAACACCAAGGTTTACGGAGTGGACAACCTGGTAAGTCTTTCCGAACATGCTGTTCGAAAGTAAATACTAATTACAAATCTTCTAGTTCATTGTTGATGGCAGTATCCACCCTGACCTCCCCACTGGTAACATCCAGGCTACCATCATGGTGGTTGCCGAGGCTGCAGCAGCCAAGATTCTTCGCTGCTAAGAAATAGGCACACTGAAATGATGCTCACTACTCAATAAGCCGCCAATGCAAATGCTCCCTGCGAACCTTTTCATCACTGGACTTTCCCCAATTTATGAAATTGCAGAAACATGAGTGAACCAGGGCTATCCTGAACCATATCATGCGATGTATTATAGATCCTTGTAGAACTGTACAGAGAATGAATTCATCTTACTTGGAATATTCATCTCGCGTGTCGATGCCTAATCCATTTAATGTCTGTGACTATTGAAAGTTTGAATAAGCTTCGCGCGGCTTTTATCCGATGCAACGTCGGACATAATCAGCCCCACTGCCATTTCTGCGGTGAGGGGGTATCTAGTTTAATAAATTTTTATTTAACTATCGAGTATAAAGGTCTAACGAGAGAGTTCCGTATAGGCCTTTAGACAACATGTTTATTTAAAGCCCGAACAATCTAAGGTCCTACCGTAGTCGAGGAGGATGACATCTAGCGATTAGGATCTTTAGCTCTTGATAGAAGAGAGACGAGTTATAAAATATTGAGTATATATTACTTACTAACTGCTATTAATTAGATTAAAAATATCGTAGCAGTTACATACGCTCTCGCTATGGCAGATATAGCATAGTTTAACTATATATATATAGAATTAGTAGAGGAATCTAACTAAAAGTTTTCCAAGGAGTTTAGTAGGTAAGGCACTATTAACGGAATGTATGTCTAACGGCACAGACTACAAACCTTAGCAGGCCATTCCAGTGTCTAGATTCTTAGCGGCCCCAAGCCTATATAGCGATAAATTCGGTTAGTACAAGACAGTCTTAGGTATCAGAATTGTATTACAGTCTGTAATACTTTTAAATGGTCATAGTATTCAAACCAACCCCATGCCGTTGAGATTTCGAGATCTTGCTAAAGCCTTCTAGGAGGATTTATTCAATCGGTAAATATAGTCCTATCCTTCTTTCATACTACTTACTGAGATCAATATCAATATAGGGTTATACCAAAGCGGAAGCATCTTTCTCGCAAGAGGACTGGAACGATCAACTCCTACAATTCATTACTATCAACCGACTCCCATTCCGACTTGTCGAAACCCAATCCTTTCGTCTCTTGATTTCGCAATCACAATTAGCCCCAAGCCCTTCGGATATACCATACACTACTACAATTCAACGTCGGCTATCTCTTCGTGTCAAAGAGCGGCAAAATAATATACTCAAAATGCTACCGGAGCATGCAAGGATCTCAATTGGATTGGATTGTTGGACATCTCCATTTGGGCAGGCATTAATGGCCATTACTGGCTATTTTATTGATGCTGACTGGGTCTACCGCGAGGTGCTACTCGTTTTCAAACCCCTTCGTGGAACACACTTCGGTGTGAATCTGAGTACAACTGTCATACAGACGGTTACTCAGCATGAAATTGAGAACCGGATATTTGGATTGACCACTAATGTTGCGTCGAATAACAAGACTGGTTGATACACTACAGCAATCTTTGTTACAACAATCTTTATCTCATGCACGGGATATCAACATCATCCGCATCCCCTGTCTTGCGCATGTGAACTAATTGAGTTTGAACCAGCTACTTGACCGTCTCAAAGCAGTCTCTCAGAATGAGACCATAGAGACCAAATGAACTGAGCAACAAGTCACTCTCGCAAGGGCGAATACAAAAAACCGGGATATCTCGCATACTTTGAAAAGAATATGAGCACTTGCTGTATACATCCGCGCCAGTCCTCAGCGCCGAGATTCATTTATCAGACTTCAACCTTCAGGGAAGGGGATTATGCTTCTCCAGGATGTAGAAACTCGGTGGAATTCAACATATCTTATATCCTGCGAATTAGATTTCAAGCTTATAAGAAGATGGTTCATGTACAGCTTCACGTACAGCTTAGACGCTAATTTGAATACCCCAAAAATCCGGAGAAAAATGTATTACTTATGCAGCTGCGATAAGTAGGCATGTTTGTATTGTTTGGTGCATAATGAGGGCCCACTGCTCAGCATGTTGGCCCCCTAACTCAACTTCCCCAGGACCTTGTTACCCATAAAGTGCTTCCTAGTAAGGGAATGCTGTCCAGGGACTAATTCTAGGTTTCCTACGACTGAGAACGAGCCAAAAGTAAAAAGACGGAAGCTATCCAACGAGCCAGATTCCACGACAGCTTCTCTATAACGACGGCCTTCATTAGAAAGTTTTGCCAATGGCATGCTCATGTCAACGAGCGTATAGAGCAAAGCACGGGACTTTACTGCAGTCATTGATAGGCCCATGAAATGTCAAACTTGCCACTGTTCTTGCTCTGCTCATCTGAACCCTCTGAACAAACCCACGCCTACCTTTTCACAAACCGCGCCAGGTAGGACTCTACTCTCGCCACATCCCCCAATTCTGCCACGATCCCAACATACCCATCAGGTCGCACCACCGCCATAGCCCCCCTGTCCGGAGCGACACCGAAGCGAGTGTATGCATCTTCACCCTGAGCCAGATCCGAGCCGGAGCCGTCGAATAATCGCATCTCTGAGTACACCTTCACAGTTCTCGGGAGATCTTCCCAGCGGAAATGTCGGCAGACGCAGAGGCCGGGATAGAGGATGACCTGTTCTATAAGTGAAGGCGGAAAAGAGGGAATAAGTGTCCCTCCGATTGTATTCAGGGTGCTGGATGAAATGCCGAGGGGGGCCAGGAAGTCGGTCGAGGTTAGAACTAAGATACGGAAGCGACCGGTGCTGGGGAAGCCTGTGCTGGAAGTGTTAGCTTCAATGTGTCGTTGACTTTATCTGGATGAAGGTGTGGGTATGGGAATGGGCTTGACCGACTATCTTGTAGATCCCGCGGCGCCCCATCGACGTATCTCTTCAGCTTCACGTTTGCAACTCTGGTTCCTGGGTGGAGAATGCCGCACAGAGGATCAGTATCGGTACCATGAATAGCAGGGAGCTCGACGAGCGCATTTTCCGGGTACTGAATGCCACATCCGCTGATGAATCCCGCTAGAGCGCTGAGTATCCCATCCAGTTGCTTGGAAAGCGACCCTTGAACATCGCCAGATTCCTGTGTGCTTGCAATTGGCTGCGAAATCGCCGTGCTGAAAACCTTATCAGCGTCGAGAAGCTGCCGCGCAACTGCCCGCCGCTCGGTTTCGTACGTCTCTAAGAGAGGCGTCGGTGTTAAACCGTGGATGGAGTATGCGAGCTTCCAGGCCAGGTTGTACGAGTCCATCATAGAGACGTTCATGCCCTGTCCGGCCTTGGGGCTGTGCGTATGACAAGCTATGTATCCTGTCAGCTTTCGCCCTTTTCTCTCTTTATTTGCAGAAAATGGACATTAGGGATGCTCACCATCTCCCACCAGAAAAACGCGAGGGAGACCAGTTGAATCCCTAACGATAAAATCCTTGGTCATCCTCTGCCCGATGTGATAAATAGCCCACCACTCTACCGCGGTGCCCTGTTTCTGCTTTATACTAAACGGCCTGAAGACCCGGCCAGCAGTCTCAAGCAAGCTTTCCAACGTGATCTCACTGCGCTTCGCTCTGGCTTCCTCCACGCTCATATCTAAGGCCACCTCCCCAGGGATCTGGATGTAAAGTCGGCTCAGATACTCCCCTGTTGCAGGTATCTGCTCCCGCGGTATAACAAGAACCGAACCCCCCGCCGAGCGCACTGAAGAGAATCTCCGGATATCAGGGAAATCCGTGTCCAAGACAAGGTCGACAACACCCCACATATACCCTAGCGAGTCCCCGACTAGATCGAGCTGCATACATCGCCGCACGGTGGAGTGGGCCCCATCCGCACCGACGACGTGTTTGCACCGCACAGTACGGGTCTGAGTTCCGCCCTGCTCATCGTCTGCCGTCTCAATCACACATTTAACCGGAAATTCCTTATCACCGTGCTCGTCAATGCCCACATCGATCAGTTTTGTCTCCCTCTGAACCCCGTGTTTTGAATACCGCAGCAAGTCCGCCTCAAGCATTTGCTCCGTCCTTCCCTGGTGCATCAACAACACAAACGGGTACCGGTACCCAGCGGTGGAATCCAATACCGGTTTAACATAGCCCTGTTCGATCTTTTCCTCGTTCCCGGGCGAGGGATCCCACGCACTGCGTTCCCAGCACTGAAACCCCTGTTTTCCCGTTAGTTTGACAATACCATACCACACCATACCATAATCTACGGTTAGCTTAGAGTTTTAAGCCAACTCACCTCATTGATAATCGCATCCGCCAGACCCATCGACTTCAATACCTCCAATGTCCGCGGCTGCAGCGCATCCGCGTGTCCCGACCCAAGGGTCCCGCTCTTCAGGTCGATGCATAGCAATGAATTCTCGTCCCTTAGTCCGTACCGGGCTAGGAGACAGGTGAGTAGGATGCCTGCAGGGCCAGCCTGGTTAGATTAAAATAGAGTCAGTCAGTCAGCTAGCTACGCCAGCAACAGGGGTAGGCCTCGATATGTGTGTGCTGTACGTACTCCAACAACGACGACCTCATATCTCTCTTGCTGAATCGTTTCTTCGCGTCTTGATGTGATCAAGTCCGGCGTATAGCGGGGTAATGGGGGTAGGCGTGAGCGGGCAGCTTGTGGTGCTGATGAGACCAGTAAATGTTCTTTGTCCACGGGCATTGGACTGGGCAGAAGGGAATACCGGTCTTCGGGTATGCTTCACGATACCTAGCGGCTTAGGATTCGGTTGGAGAGGGTAGGAAAGATGTAACTCAAAGTAAAAGATACGAAGGAGGGTAGGTGAAACCTCACCGAAAAATCGTTGGCTCAAGGAGGTTGGGGACGCGAGGCAGCTGCAGCTGGTGAACACAGCATGTGAACTATGACCAATCTATTAATAAAGTCGTTCAGTCCCAAATTTTGTTGCCCAAAATTAGGCATCCTTCCTGTTGCATACTTAACCCAGTCCACACAATCCTCGTGCCTTGAACTACAACAGCTCAGCCATGACATGCACTGGTCAAAACGACACGGTCCTTGCCGTCAAGAATATCAGCCAGCTTCTTGAGAATGCATCCCGCTGCCAAAGTGGCCTGACATTCTACGAAACGTCTTCTTCGCAACCCATGTACACCTTGTACGCTGATTTCCAGCAAGACACGACGGAGAAAGCTCACCTCCTCCGTGATTTCTCGGCCTCAGCCTCAGCCTCAGCCTCGGGCTCGTCCATTGTGCTCCTGCACTTTGACACCCAGTGTGAAGCCGTCCTATGGTTCTGGGCTGTGACCCTGGCCGGTCTCATCCCATGCATGTCCACCCCGTTCGTCTACGACGAAGGCAAGCGCAAGAAACACATCCTGCATCTCCAGGCTTTGCTGGACAAGCCCATAATTCTAACCAGCGAGCGACTGCTGTCGGAGTTCCGCGATGTGGAAGGGCTTGATCTACACTCTGTTGAGTCGCTGGGTGACAGAAGGACAACAAACCCTGCCATGAACTTGCCCGGCCCGCTCAAGAACCCCGAGCAGACGGCCTTGTTGATGCTGACATCCGGTAGCACGGGGAACGTAAAGGCAGTCCCGCTCCGCCATGGGCAGATTCTGGCCGCGCTGCGGGGGAAGGCGTCTCATTATGGGAGTCGACCGGGCGATGTGTTTCTGAATTGGGTTGGTTTGGACCATGTCGCAAGCATGACGGAGGTGCACTTGCTTGCGGTCAGCCTGGGGAGCGAACAGGTGCATGTCCCTGCAAGCAAACTATCACATAATCCCCTCCTGTTCATTGAGCTGCTCGAGACTCACCTCGTCACATCGACATTCGCGCCTAACTTCTTCCTCGCCAAGTTACGTGATGCTCTTGCAGCAAATCCCAAGGTAACGGCGGATTTGTCTGCGCTGAGAAGAATCAATTCTGGCGGGGAAGCCAATGTTGTCGCGACGTGCGAGGCCCTAACTCGCCAGCTCCAGCAGAGATGCCGTATCCCCAGCAATCTGGAGGTCATCAGCCCTGGATTCGGCATGACGGAGACATGTGCAGGGGTGATCCACTACACTGGTGGATTCCCATCTGCAGACGTCAAGCGGGGCCTGGAGTTTGCGAGGCTGGGGACTTGCATCCCCGGTGCGCAGATGCGGGTGATAGGCAAGAACAATCAGCATGCGGCGTGCGGAGAGAGCGGCGAGCTACAGCTCAAGGGCCCCGTCGTCTTCACCGGATACTACAATGACCCGGTCGCGACTGCACAGGCCTTCACGGAGGATGGATGGTTCATTACAGGGGATCTGGCCTGGCTAGACGAATCGGGCAGCCTCAACCTCGCCGGTCGGATCAAGGACATCATCATTATCAATGGGGTCAACTGGAGCGCGGCCGAGATCGAGACGGCCATTGAAGAGGAGGGAATCCCCGGCGTGACGCCCTCGTGCACTGTCGTCTTTCCGTATCGCTACCCTGGTTCCCCGACAGAGGGTGTAGCTGTTGTATATGTCCCCACGTTCGGCGAGGACGAGGCCGCCGTGCGGTTCGAGACCGACGCCGCAGTCGCCAAGGTCGTTGCGCTTGTCACGGCGCAAAAGCCAGGCCATATTATCCCGCTGCCGGCAGAGATGCTGGAGAAGTCGTTGCTGGGCAAGGTCTCGCGCACGAAAGTCCGCACTGCGTTTGTCAGTGGCGTCTACGCCGCCATAGAAGAGCGCCAGTTGGCTGCGCTCAACGAGTATCGGCAGTCAACCTGGAAGCAGTGCTCTACAGAGACAGAGCGTAAGATTCAGGCCGTCTTGAGCGAGATACTACAGATCCCTATGGAGAATATCAGTGCCGACTCGTCAGTCTTCGAGCTGGGTATCTCCTCATTTGACCTGATATCACTCAAGACCAGGATTGCCGTGGACATTCCCATGTCCGTCCTCATGACACAGTAACCTTATCTACTCTTTCCACATTAGTATGAGTGTTTGTATACTAACCAACCACCAGACCAACAGTGGGTGAAATCGCCTCTGCAGTCGACAACCTCTACGCTCTACCCCCAGTCTATAACCCCATCGTTCCCCTTCAAGTCCACGGCACGCAAACCCCCCTTTTCCTCATCCACCCCGGCAGTGGCGACATCCTTGTCTTCATCGCTCTAGCCGCCCAATTCCCCAACCGCCCAGTCTACGCCATCCGCACCCGCGGATACAACGCCAACGAGCCGCTCTTTCCCACCATGCAATCCACAGTCGAAACATACAGCTCGCACATCCGCAAGGTCCAGCCCCACGGGCCCTACGCCATAGCAGGGTACTCGCTCGGCTCAACACTCGCCTTCGAAGTTGGTAAGCTGCTCGAGTCCCAGGGGCAGGAGGTCCGCTTCCTCGCATCCATCGACTACCCACCACATATCCGGAAATACGTGTCCGGCCAGAACTGGCAGGACGTTGTCCTGCACATCTCGTTCTTCCTAGAACTCATCGGCGACGAGCTCATGGACTCTGCGAAAGCTTATTTTCTTTCCCGTGAGAAAGAGGGGAAGCCTCTATCCCGAGATGAAACCCTCAGCTATGTCCTGGCTATTGGGAACCAGGACCGTGCGCATGCACTGGCGCTCTCGACCGAGATCCTAGGCAAGATCAGCGATATTGGTGAGAACTTCCGAATGCATGGCGAGAACTATGAGCCAGTGGGGAGCGTGGACCATCTCGATGTGTTCATTGCGGATCCGCCGGGGTATGCGGCCCTGGATCGCCGCGACTGGGTGGAGAATAAGTTGGGCGCGTGGAGGGAATTTGGCAGGACTGATGTTGAGTTCCATGAGTGTCCGGGGATTCATGCGCGTATGTTGAATCCAGAACATATTCCGGAGTTTGTGAAGAGCTTTAAGGCAGCGATGAAGAGGAGGGGGGTTTGACCTATCACATGGGAGGGAGACAGTTGAGCCTGTGTTGGGTTGACGATACATTAATTACGGGTATTCAGCAGAAATGGTTTTTCTAACAAAAGAGGGCTGTACACCTTCGTAGACTAATCTCTGTTAACTTTTCAGATAACGTATTTCACAAGCGAGTGGGACACCCCAAAACACCATGGTGAATGCGATATTTTACAACCTTAGTTTCTTCATTTCCATATTATGATACGTTAGCCCCGGTACTAGGAGTAAAGAGGGAAAGTGCTGATAGTCCCGCCGGAGTTCGAGAAAAAGTTACACTATATAAAACGCTTCGCACCTAAGTGAATTAGTTACGCATAGCTAACTGGTCACATCTATTTTAGATAGAATCGGAACATACTTCTCTGATTTCCTGTAGACTCCTAATATTAACGATCTGTCTCTCAACCGTACCGTTGCCTAATAGGCGTTACTACGGGATTGAGGCCTTTCGAGGGTATCGAGGAACGATGCTAGGTAGTGCGCCAAATAGATCTAGACCGAAGTATTAGTCTATGTAACGGAGTGAATCCTGAACCTTCAGAGTCCTGTCATTGAGTCAGATTATTGCCAGCGTATCACTGTCGATCATACAGCGTAAATTGACCGCCACTCTGTCCCGCTCCTGTTCATGTTAAATAGCCCACTTTGGGGAACCTGGGAGTTCCCCAAGAATCAGTCTCTGTACTATTCATACCATTCATCTGTTCCTGAGACATCTTCATCTTACCTAGTTGACAGGCCCTATTCTGTAAAACCTAGAACCCCCTATATTTTACAAGTTTAGAGGAAGCCATATATAGGCGTAAGTGCTATAAAGGAGGCCAGATATAAAGACTAAGGTAGAAAATTTATATTATAAGAAACGATAACGCTAAGGTCAGCTTAAGGCGTAGGTAACGAGGATAAGAGAATAGGAGGTATAAGGACACCGGAAGGAGGGAAGGCGAAGCATCTTATAGGCGCTTGAATGGACTAGGCGAAAAGGGAGGGGAGTTAGATTTAGCTAAAGGGGAGCCATTTTTGGCGTCGTTTTGGTCGCCAGTAGAAACGAGGGGAACAACTATGTAAGTCGAGCGTCAACATCAGGACCGGAGGATGACTAAAAGTGCTAGGCGGGTGCAGAATAGTTAGTGGTGTTACAGGACAGTGGGCGGTCAAGGGGCGGCTGGACGTCCAAAGTTACGAGTGGAAAGGCAGCCGTTTCTGGCCTCACAAGCGGTCATTTTCGGCGTCAATCCCACAGGTCCTCATATTCTAGTTGTAAATGCGCAAAACCGAATGTCAGAAATTGCAATCGACAGTGTCTGTTTTTGCGGTGTGGAGTTCAGTTGGAAACCGTCATTTCGGGCCAATGAGTTGTAAATTTTGAGCGGTCTCAGCTCAGGAGACTCGTGCTCATTGGCACTTTAAAGGGGTAAGGTTGTTTCCCGTCGTGTCGATCCCTCACCTTTGTTGCCTACGGGAAGTATGAAGCCCCTAAGATCTTGGAATCAAGCCCCTGGAAGCTATATCGCAACTTTGAATACTGGGAACCATGTGGTAAAACACTTTCTCTGTATGACGCCTGGCGTTCTAACAAGCGAAATTCTCCATTCTGTGGGCTGGTGCATTGCAGTCAACGTCGTTGTCTTGGCTTGGACCGTTATCTCGGCTTGGGGAGTGGAAATTGAACCCCGGCTTTTGACTGATCTGCGGAATGGCTGATGAGGATTGGCTTCTCACGAAGCTTAAAGCGGAGCTAAAACTTCTTTGCCGGACCCAATTGCAATGTGGCGGCGGCATGGTCAGCCACTCAGGAAGAAGCTTATTTCTTTCGGAGGCTAGTCGAAGCAGGGCCCTGCTGGACTAATTTGTGATATCTCCTGCTAGTTTGGGCTCAGGAGACTGAGGTCTAGGTACGGGTCCAGGCTGATCCCTCGACAACGGTTGTATTTATAGGAGACGCCCGTCCGTGATATGTGATCTTCAAGATACTTCTTCTTGTCATTCCTTACCAAGTCATTCCTTACTTTCGGTGAATACCGTCCATTCATTATTACCAGTTTTTAACTGAAGTCACTCCTTAGACAAGATGAAGTCATTCGCCTTTTCCGCCGCCCTCCTGGCCTCGACTGCTGTGGCCCTGCCCACTAACGTCTTGTCCGGAGTAACTGGCTCGCTGCCCTCTGGCATCCCCGCCTGCCTGCCCTCCGGCACCATCCCTTCAGGCTTTCCCCTGCCTATTGCCTCCCTGATCCCCACCTGCTCTGGGGCTGCAGCTTCTTCCTCTTCCTCTGTCGGGGCAATCCCCACCAGTGCTGTCACCAGCATGACCAAGAGCTTCGGCGCTGGCCAAGTCCTGAACGTGCTCAACCAGGCCGGAACCTCCAACGTCAAGATGGTGGCTGAGTCCGAGCTCCAGAGCCTCGTCAGCAAGCTGCCTCTCAGCGTTCTCGAGCAGCCCATTGGCCAGGTCATTCAGACTGCTCAGTCTGTGGACCAGTTGGACAGCAGCAATGGCTCCGGTCTCACCCAGGTCACCGCAATTCTAGAGAATGGTAACGCTGCCCTGATCGAGCTGACCCAGAGCGTTGTCGATCTCCTCGACAGCCTTGGTCTCGGCGAGGTTGGCAGCCTTCTTGGCTCTATTGTTGGCGGCCTTGAGTCCGTGACTGGAAACATCAAGCGCCAGGACATTGTCTCTTCCGCTCTCGGCTCAGTTGAGTCTCTCACTGGCAACATCAAGCGCGAGGATCCTCTCTCCTCTGCCCTGAGCTCCGTGGAGTCTCTTGCCGGCAACATCAAGCGTGATGGCCCTCTCTCCAACGTCCTCACCATCACTGACTTGAACGGCCTCGCTGGCGGTAAGAACATGATTGTCCAGCTCGAGCCTACTCTCCTCGGTCTTGTTGGCGGTCTCGACCTCTCCACCGTCGAGGGTCCTATCGGCAACGTCGTTGCAATGGCCCCCTCCGTCTCCGGCCTCCAGTCCCAGATGCCCCAGATCCCCGGCGCTAGCTTCATTGCCGTCCAGGCCGAGAACCAGGCCTCCGTCCTGCTTATCAAGGTCGACTCCGCTTTCCAGAGCCTCCTCTCTACTTTTGGTCTCGGCAGCCTCGGCATGGCCGTGGGCACCGTCGTCAGCACCGTTGACGCCGCTCTCTCCCAGTAACCTTGATAGGATCCAACTTTTTCTTCTACCATCCACCATTGCCCATTCCCTTTTGGCCGAGGGACCATGACCTCGTTTTTGTTTATAATATCGCATGCATATCGACGAACACAATGGTCTCCCTTGTACAATTCTCGAGAATATGATTCTCTGCTGTATACTGTATATACCCTCCACCTTTGATAAATGCTCGATAAGTGTTAAATAAAATCGATTATTATGTCCAAACAAAACCCCTTCCCGGCAAAAAGAAGAACTAATAAAATCAAAGCATCAATCTTGTAACCTGATGACCCACTTAAGGGTGCATACCACCCCAGTAGCTCTCCCCACCCTGTGGGTAAGGATCAGAAGCATCCCTACACTTCGGGTTCTCATAATCCTCGACAGTTCCCATAGGCCAAATAGGTACCACACAAATCTCATTCGCCTCACAGCCCTTGCACTGCTTCCACGTAGTCCAATCAAGGTAAACCACAAGATCGCGAATAACCTGCACCGCAGATTTCAAACCGCCCAGACCCTGAGCCTCAACCAAGCTCGAGCAAATCTTCTGCGCAACCCCGTAAACAGCGCCAGCGGCAAGCGTGCCACCCTCCAAAGCCTGCGCCGGCAAGAACTGCGTCGTGCAGCGCTCAATCTCAACATCAGAATCGCGGTTGCCGAAATCAATGAACGGAGACATCAAACGCTCGATCTCGTCTTGCAGGCGCTCCATTGACTCAACCTTGCCGGAAGCAAGATACGACAGCTCATTGCTGTACCGGGTAATGATCATATCGGAAATCGCTTGCCAATCCTCGCAGACTTCGGCTGGGTGGTAGAACTTGATCATGTCAGTCACTTCATCGCGAATAGCGGCGAGCTGCTCGTCAGAAAGGTTCGCTAGGCGAGGGTGACGTGTGCCATCTTGGAAGAGGTCACCGTCGTGCGAGAAGGCTGTCACGAAGTGATCGAAGTTGAGAGATACTCTGTTGCCACCGATGCCGTTGTAGCGAGCAGTCACAGCCCGCATCCATCTTGATGAGTCAGGTCCATGTCCCGGTCCGCCTGGGCCACCTGGGCCACCAGGGCCGTGCGGTTTGCCATCATCTTGGCTGTGTGGACCATGGCCATCACGGTACTCGCCATTGATACCCAGGCGAGGGTGGCGAGCGTCGTAACGCATTTTATCATTGCGGGACCTAAGAAGCTCTTCAAGGGCAGTCTCACGCGGACCTTGACTTTCGCGGTGCTTCTTGTCGTCCTCATGAGGACCACGGCCATCATGGTGTTTTCCCCCATCCTGCTTGCGGGAATCACCATGCTCGCCATGCTTGCGGTTATCTTTAGGTCCAGATCCACCCTTCCTACCATGCTTACGGTCATCCTTGGGTCCAGGTCCATCATGAGGTCCACCCCGCATGGTATCCTGTTTAACTTGCGTGATCCGAACAGGAGTCAGATCGCGCTCGAACTGACAGAGAATGATTTCGAAGCCAGCCTCCATGCGGAGCACACCATCAATGCGACCTTCCCATTCATTCTCGGCGAGCTCACAAGCAAATCTAGCCCGCTCAGTCTCTTGGCGACCGCCACGGGGGGATCCTCAATGGACCCGTTGAACAAAACAATATCCTGCGAATCAAGTGTACCCTTTGCTGTCTTCGCAGCAGACATACCATCAAGATACAGAAGACGAAGATCCTTAGCAGCAGCATAAGTGTGTAAGTACCCAGTAGCATCCTCCGAGGCCTCCGTCGGCGGACCGTGTGGTGGGCCGGGAAATTTCTCGTTCTCGCCATGCTCGCGCTTGCGCAGCTCCCCATGGCCGTGTTCCTCGGTATCATCATCGTGCGGGGGTGGAGGTCCACGGTGTGGACGTGCGAAGACCATAGCATGTTCAGGCTCGAAAGCCAACCATTGGGTGCCGTTTATTGGGTTGGCCTCGGAAGTTCCGTGGTAGAACTCGGTGCCAGCGGGAACGCGGGCGAGGAAGAATGACACACCGTTGTGGTGGAGGGAAGAGCCCCATTGGCGCATGGAGTCTTGGATGGCATTGAAAATGTGGTTTGCATTTTTGATCGGCGCTGTACTGTTGATCGGGAGTGGAGCAGTGACGAGGGCGCTCGATAGGCTCAGGAACGCCGGGAGGAGCGACACAGGTCGCATTTTGGACGAGTTCCTGTACCAGGAGTGAAGTTTTGAAGGATATGCGGCTTGGAGAAAATTTATCAGATCGCAAATTTGACTGCAGGTTGCAAGGTTCATATGCCACGCATTTAGGGCTGCAGCGACGACAAAGCCGCGTCATAGCGCTTCGCATTATCCACTATTCTTTTTTTGGTAGTTGGCTCCGGCGTTAGGTGATAAGCTATGTATAGTGGCTATTAGGACTTGTTTACTGAGTTCAAAACTCGAATAAACGGATAAACACCGTAAGTGACCCGCTGTTCAAAAGTCAATCGCTGTAATGCAGGAGGTCTCTAGTAAAGACAAACTGGCTTTCAGATGAGAACGTGTTTCTTACTATCAATTACAATCTGGATCAAATTACGACTCTCCCTTCATTCTCTGCACCATCTTCTTTATCAATATATTGGGGTACAGATCCTTTTCAAGGATTTCTCGTGGGATCCTTCGTCTAATCTTCATCGAAATATGGTATTGACGTAGATTCATGCTGTCACACGCTTATCGCGATATCACATTGTATAAGCTGATATTGAGCAAAGAAGCCTCATCGTTTAACTTGAAGGTTATGCTTAGATTGGGTTTACGAAAAAGCCAGAGGAAGGAAAGAAAGTCGGTGTGGTCTTGCGGAAAGAATCCCCGTATATGAAGGCTTTGTCCTACCAATGGCTTGCAAAAGATCGCTGGGTCATGTACTTAAAACGATGATCAAACTATATATATCCATGTTAAAGAGCAGCGACTAGCCGGGGCTTGTTCACACACAATAATGAAGGTAGGCTCACGGAACTCACATAAAGCGCGACAGTCATGTTTGTGCAGGATGTTGCTTTTATATTTATGCTATTGTGCTATGTAGATACAAAGAGCAAAGTCATCAAGGACAGAATTTCTTTTGGTTCTAGTCCTGTCATAAGTCTGCGGCATTCCAGAAAAAGCACATTGTCCTATTTTAGGGCATCACTGCCAGTTTGTAACAACTCTAGTTGATCATATTATTATCATAGTACACCCTTGCCTTTATCGATGAGGTTCAAAGCATAGTTCTTGGAATTTCTTGGTGGCATCGGGGTTTTCTTTTCTTTTGCTTCCCATTCACTGAAACAGAGAGGCTAAAGCAGCGAATGTACCGGCACGGAACTCAAGATAAATATTTCCATTTAATCGCCTTGCTGAGAGAAGATCTTTGCATGAAATCGGCCACTTAGGTGATCTTTGGCTCATTGCACTGAGATTGATTCAAGTCATGAGCTATTAATCCTTTGTTAGGTGTCGTCAATTTGACTTTCGAGGCGTTGAGCCCCAAAGACTCAAAGAATTCATTGTAACCATGCATCAATGAGATATCCTTATGATATATACAACGCTTTATTTGAAAGACCCATGACTTGATCTGACAGGCTAGTACTTAATCAGCCTGGAAGCCAAAATCCTATGCATCCACTCAATAGCATAGAAGTCACAGTCCTACATCACAACTCTAGCAATATCACAGGAAACTTGAATTTTCTTCCTTGAACATCCAAGCTGAGAGCCTAGCGCAATATAAATACTGAAATGGTTTTCTACAAGTCTCGGGCTTCCACCCGAACCATATTCATGGAGAACGGCGTTCCCATTTTTGAGGACCATAGCTCTGTCAAAGACCTGCAATGGATGTCAGTCAGAATTCGCAACAATGACCAGCATAACACAGATAAGGAATTGATGGATCTTATTATTGAACGCATACAATCGGGAACTTTCACAATCACGCCACATGCCATGCACCATCAAACTCGATTCCATGTATCTTTTCCCATTGTGGAAAAAAGCGGCTCCTTGACTGCCTATGTTATCAGTCTCGTCAAAGTTTGGAGACAGGATATCGTGGCGAAGCTTGTTTCCGTTGATCGAGATTACCTCTTTGAGCCTCGCCATTGATTTACGCGTGGCTCATAGAGAAAGATAGAGTGAAAAGGCGAACTCTGGCTTTTTGAAGAGAGAGAGGGGGGGAGATTATCAGATATTTTCAGGCAAATTATTAGTTAGATTTCCTTATGGCATTAATTTGGGGGGTGGGCAACCCCAGGGTGATTGTATTGCGATGATGGATTTTCAGTGATTGCAGTACTGGGCAATATGATCGATAAAGACACTCAATGGTTCTCTAATGTAACTAAACGCATAAATTTAGATGGTCTCCTGATTGGTTGGATCATGTAGTGCAGTTGATCTTCGTGAGTGAAATTGCGATATGAACAATGTAAGACATTCAGGACTATGGGTTAAAATTTTTTGAACAGAAGTAGGAAACCGTAAAGTTTTAGCTCCTCGGATATCGACGGATATCGAATCATCAATGATCTATCCTCTTCTCAATATTCGCTATTGGCCTCTCTTGGTATATAAAGAATATCTTCCTTTCCCAAGTCCTACCTGAATAGCTACTATAGCGAAAGCGATGTTAGGCCCGACGAAGTAGTTTTCAACCTTCTACATAGGTTCCTCCGTAGGTCCGTGTTTCACTGGGGCAAATCCGGAGTTGGAACTGTGGGGAAGCTGGAGATTGGCGGGGTGACGGACGCGCCTTGCCACTCAAATCCAAATTGATAGTCGCATCAATAATTGTTCGTAGTTCATATGGAGTCTATAATCCATATTTAAGTGTATGTAAGAGAGAGAGAGAGAGTCGCGGCAAATGTCAAGAACTAAGGAAGCCGGATTCAATCCCGTGATGCTGATTGGCCAAAATGTGCTAGACAATGCGATATGCAGTACAATGTACTCCATAGAGAAGCTTGAGATGATTTCAGCCGCTCTACTGATTACCGAGATGTTATTTG
Source organism: Penicillium soppii (assembly GCF_028829465.1). Classification (NCBI taxonomy): domain Eukaryota; kingdom Fungi; phylum Ascomycota; class Eurotiomycetes; order Eurotiales; family Aspergillaceae; genus Penicillium; species Penicillium soppii. Next base: position 3,473,280 of record NW_026643235.1, on the reverse strand, counting down.
CGAGCGGATAAAGTCCAAGCAGAAAATGATGAAGTCTCCAACCTGGCCGAGCTCCTCCAAGCCGCTTAAGACCGACGTGTGGGGAGAATGTGGGAGAAGCGGGAAAGATTTACTCCGCCGTGACCATAGAGGTCCAGCAGTTTACGACACCAAATCTGGTCGGCAACATCCCTCGGGCAATGGTTGATTATAATAAAGGTCTGTGGCCGAGCTCCTTTTGATTTTCTTTTTCTTTGACATTTTGAACTTCCCCTATATCTACTCCGCACAACTTCGACACAATGACGAAAGCACCCCAAGATTTGCAAATCGCCATTCTGGGCGCTGGTATGGGCGGTTTGACTTCCGCCCTTGCTCTGGCCCAGCAGGGATTTAAGAATATTGATGTTTATGAAAATGCCAGCGATCTTGGCTTTGTCGGTGCTGGTATTCAACTCGCGCCCAACATGGCTCGTGTTCTCGATGGACTTGGTGTCTGGAAAGGCATTGAAGCCGAGGCCGTTAACATTGAAGATACATCAGTGAGAGGTGGGTTACGCTCAAAGATATGATGATTCATGGTTGTCTAATCGCAGTTTTCAGATGGCGCAACGGACTCTGAGCATGCGTACGTTGATCTGCGTTACATTGAAGCAACATACGGATATAAGCACATGGTTGGCCACCGTGCATCCCTTGCCAACGGCTTGTATGAAGGCTGCAAGAAGCACTCCTCAATTAAATTCCACTTCGGAATCAATGCCGACAACGTGGACTCCTTTGGCCCCCGGCCATCCTTCACAGCTAACCCCCGAGCCGAGGGATCTGCGCCTTACAAGGTGGAGTGTGATGTACTTCTTGCAGCCGATGGCATTAAGAGTGTGACCCGTGTAGAGATGCTGAAGCGTCTGGGCGTCGACGTTGGCGTCAAGGACACACAGCAAGCAGCCTACCGTATCATGATTCACAAGGATCAGATCAAGGACGACCCTGAGCTCCTTGCGCTTATCAACAGCAACCGCGTCACTCGCTGGATTGGCGCAAAGCGTCACATTATCGCGTATGCCGTTTCCAATAACACCATCTACAACCTCTCCACCACCCAGCCCGACACCAACTTCGCAGCCGCCACCAACGCCACCTACACCACGAAAGGCTCGAAGCCCGCGATGATGGGCGTTTTCTCCGATTTCTGCCCCATGGTCCAGCGTATGCTGAACTACGTCCCCGAAGGCGAGGTCTGCGAGTGGAAGCTGCGTGTACACGAACCTCTTCCAACTTGGGTTCACGATTCCGTCGCCCTTGTTGGCGATGCATGCCACCCGACCCTGCCTCATCTAGCCCAGGGTGCTGCCCAGGCTATTGAGGACGGTGCTGTTCTAGGCGTTGTTCTCTCCAAGCTCCCCGACACAACTCCCGAGTCTATCAACAAGGCTCTTCGTGTCTACGAGAAGGTCCGCAAGAGCCGCGCTGAGGCTTTGGTGGAGATGGCTACCGCTTCTGGTCGCGCTCTGCATTTGGGCGAGGGTGCTGCCAAGGAAGAGCGTGACAAGCAATTTGCTGCCCTCCGCGCTGGCAAGGGCCCTGTCCCTGATAAGTGGGCTGATGCCGATGTCCAGCGGGAGATCTACGGCTTCGATTGTACCAAGGTTGCGGCGGATAACTTCGATGAATACTTCTCACAAATGTAAGCGTTGTTTCTTTTCTTTATAGATACTTTGCGCCATTCTTCCTCTTAAAGTTTGGGATACATACTTTTTGTACATTTACGGCCATATGATGATCGGTCAAAACAATATGATTACCATGACCCCTGAAGCATTTCATCCCCTTATTTGAAGCTTGAAACTAAATTTATCGCTCGCGTAGGGATGCCACTCCCCGCAGCTCTAAGCTCGCATAAAAGCTACATGGTTGTGTGAGTTAAATCAAAATATAAAAGAATAATCTAAAAGTAGTCTTGGAGCTATGACTTATTCTTATGAATATATTGCCACTTCCGGTTAAAAGCGTATCAACAACCCATGAGCTAAAAGTTAATTGTAGCTAATTTCCACCTCTGATCATATCAGCCGCTCGTTCTGCAACTGCATAAACAGCAGCCTGAATATTTCCACTCGGTTCAAGAGGGAAAATACTAGCATCTACCACCCTCAAATTTCTCGTGCCGTAAACCTTTAGCTTAGAGTCAACTACTCCGCCGATATTCTTCGGCAACATGGCGCACGATCCCGCGGGGTGGAAGCAAGTATAGAGCCTGTCTTTCACAATGTCCTTTGTGTGATTTAGGTCACTGAGACCTGTTGCATGCTCAGGCATGCGTTTCCCTGGCTTTAGGAGCGTCGAAAATGGCCCTGTCTCAACAATTCGTTCTGCGAACTGCATCTGCCTGGCCATGATCTCTAGATCAAGCGGGTGCGACAGGAAATTGGGGTCGTAGGTTGGTTTATCCTCACTCTTTCCGGAGAAGATATGGACGGAGCCCCGTGAGAAGGGGTGGTTGTGCAACATCATGATCGAGATATAGTTTTCTGGGAGTGTTTTGGCCAAAACATCGGTGAGTGTTGTCTTGCCTGGATGCATATGGAGCTGTGCGGGGAGGAAAAGGAAGTGCGCAGAGGCGTCTTCAGGCTGGAGGAGCATGTTGCGGAGCTGGGTATATTGCACTTGTAGGTTGGCTGGAATGTCCTCGTTGTCGAGGTATGTGGTCAGAAGCCTTTCAATCTCTTCCCTGGGTACGGTGCCATTGCCATCTACGAAGGGGAGATAGGCCATGCTGATAGGCATGCCTGCCAGTGGCCCACCGTTTGTCTCCTCGTAGATTTTCATGACCGCTTGCACAACGTTGGGATCGCGCAAGATATCACCCGAGATCTGACCATCAGCAACCTCGAAGTTGATAGTGGTGAGGGCGTGATCTTGCAGGTTCTCGCCCACTGCTGGGTTATCAATAAGAACTGGGATGCCGTGGCTGTGCAGAAGATCTGCGCCTCCAATGCCAGAAAGTTCAAGCAGCTGGGGAGAGTTCAAACTGCCCGCACAAAGGATCACCTCTTTCTTTGCGATGATTTGGTATGAACTGTCCTGGGTCTTGACTTGGACGCCTTTTGCGACCAACTCTCCCTCCTCTTGAGTGAGATCAATCTTCTCAACCATTGTCTCTGTGAGTAGCCGCAGATTGGGCCGGGCTGCAACTTCGGGGGTATAGTATGCCGCCGCATACCCTCTTTTTCCCGTGTTTGCATCCACGGTCAATGGAGAAGTGAAAGCTCCTAGTTTTTGCCCCTCAATGGGGTCGGCGTCTGTTTCCCAGCCTAGTTGCGCAAATGTCTCGTTCCACGCTTTATTAAACGGGCCATACACATCCGGAAGAGACAATGGAACAGGGCCGTCACAGCCCTGCTTTTCAACACTCATGTACCGAGTCGTATCAAGGAGTTCTGCGGTAGCTTCGCTTGGTGGAGAGTAGGAGTGGAATTTCCGAAGGTAAGGGGCCATATCCTTCGCGCCCCAACCTTCATTACCTAGCTCTTTCCAAGAGTCAAAATTCGAAGTGGTGGGATAGACGGCCACTGCAAAGTTCATGGCGGAGCAGCCACCGACGACACGGCCACGGGGCTGGCCAATTTGGCGGTTCTTCGCATTTACCTATACTTAATTAGGATAGATAAATTGCAAACGCCGTGGGTTGCAAAGTACCTGAGGAACACTCATGTAATCCCAGTCAAAGTCCGGATTGCCATAGAGCGTGCCTAAAAGGCCAGGAGTGTCAATGCGAGGATCGCCCATGCGATTGGCACCTGCTTCAATGAGCAGGACGTTCACGGATTCATCTTCACTGAGTCTATTTGCCAAGACAAGACCACTGATGCCTGCACCGATGATGATGTAGTCGTATTCATCCATGTTTTCGCGCCGTAACCTTTAACGGAGATTGCAGTGGCAGAAATATTGGGCCCAAACGCCAGATTGTACTTAATGACAGAAGACAATCATTTTAGGAGTCAAAGTCGGATTTAACAATGCTATTAAATGCTGACAGCTTCGGCAAATGTCCGAAGACTAACCGTTGACGGCCTTCAATGAGTTTAGTGTCTAGGGCTAGCGAGGTGGGGTATGCCATTGGCATCGCATGGTGGTGAAGTTGGTCTAAGTTAGCTCCAGACAGTCTCCAATGAGAATCTACTGGTGCAGCCATCGGCCGCTGAAACAGTGCTTCGGCCCGCTTTGAACGGCCCGCTACGATGGGTCTATAACAATCAACTTCTGCCGATCTGTCTTCTGGCCAATATTGTTCGACAATTCGAAACACAATTGCGCAACATTTTACTTATACCTAGACATGACTGATGAGCTTAATCTATAAGCTCTTGATGAACACTTCGTCCAAGCGGATGGATGTGATGGACGAGCATAGTGAGCTGGGTCAACAATACAGAGTCGAACGGTCTCTGACTGGACCAATTATAATTTATGTCGGTACTCTTACTTAATATATTTAAGCACTTAGAAGCATTGGCAGCCTTGACCTTGCACATCGAATCCCAAGGAGCATTGTTTGGTCGCACCAAGCATTGCCCTCGACTCTTTGACTGCTATAATCGCCAATGATATCGAAATCAAGCCTTTTCTCATTTTCCAAATCATGCAAAGCTGGGATTTACTTGAAACAATCGCTTGAAATCCAAACGCAGTTCCTCCAAAGAACCAGATGAAAATTGTATACTTATGGGATGATATAGACCATGTCGATGTACGGATACGCATTCCCAACTCTTGGAATTTGACTAAGATATTCATTTTGATGATGTCAATAATCCTTGAAATGGAGTATATTAATTATCATTTTGATCATTGTCATCTTTTTGTTTTGGCTGAGTAGATTCCGTCAACGTAGTTAGTTGAGGCTCAACCTCATTTGCTCGATTCTGCCCGATCCCCGACCTGAGAAGACCTTGCAGATCCAACATCTCATTCATCGCTATGTTCTCGGCTTCTGATCGGTTCAGATAAATGCCTTTTCCAGCGGTACAGTTCGATTCTGTACGATTGATCTCTTAATCTAATAATTCGGGTCACAGACACCATCACCATTCCGTCTCTCCCGCCGCAACCCATCCACGCGCCGCAATGCCGGCCCTCAATTCGCCCCCACACCTCGATTTCTATTGTCCCAAAGCGCAACACAGAGCGCAAATGATGACAACGACGTGATTGATGATGATGAACCGTCTGCGACGCGTCAGGTTGCATATACCCCACCTGCATCTCAAGTGGCCGCTCGCTCGCGCTATCGACGCGACGTAATCGATGATTCCGATGATGTGGAGGTGATAAGAAATAGGGGTGTCGGTGCCAGAGGCATGAATGAAATACGAGATGATGCTATCGACAGCACTCCTCCGGACGAGACCGAGACCGAGACCCCGGGAGTCCTTGACGCTGACTTCGACGCCCTCTTTGCTCCTAGCAGAAATGGGAATAAACGGCGTCGCACGGAGAGAAGCACACCCTCGGCTTCGACGAAGCTAACACAAGCCGATGCAATATCATCATCGCCACCTCCAACGGCGAATCCACTGGCTAATTCCATCGAGTCGCCTGACTTGGACAGACAAAATACCACAGCCTGGGAAATGGCCACACAGAGAACACCAGCACCAATTGCACGTCCATTTGCACCACTTGTGTTGACACCAGGCGAGATGAAAACACCGTTCCGCAGTCGTCCTCGGTTCATGCTTTCATCAACAATGAAACCCCCCAGCATTCAGTCTGCGCCTAAATTCAAACCAAACACACAAACTATATCACCACCAGAGAGGCGCAAGCCAGTATTTGTTTTGCCGCGCTCGCCCTCGCCCAACCCAGATACAGAGAATATACCGGCACCATTTTCTCCCTCGTCGCGCACACTCAGTCGTCGTGGTCGAAACTCTGCCGGTGTATCCAATTACATGCCCGGTGGAATGGCCACCGAGGTGCGCAGCTGGGTTTTGGAAATGGGAACAAAACGTGAGCAATTTTTGAACCCTTCACTGGCCCGGCCTGTGGGCTCACAGACAATACACGCATCTGAAGAGTTGGGAAAATATATGGTGGCTGCGCGTGTCATCCGTGTCAGTCACTCCGGTCTACGTAGCTGTGGCCCATTAGCCTTCCTCCAAGCCGAGCATGTTGCTGGACAACAGGCGCAAGAGAAAACACCTATGGACACTCTCAACATTATGATTATGGGACCTCCGCGTTCAAAGCCCGACATATACCCGAGTTCCTCCCATGCCGAAACAGCCCAGGCATTCCCTTTACAAGAAGGATATCTTATTGGGATTCTCCCAGGGCTTACCTGGAATTTAGAACTTGGAGATTACTGGAAACAAATCAGCGCACAAAATCAGAGCCCCAATGCCTCTTTGTCCAGCGCTTCGTTAGAAATCGATGGATCCACGGAGACAACAAAAGAGCGTTGGCTTGTGGCTATGGAATGGGATTTGATCAAAACACATGCCGACTCATGATATGATTTTTGCATGAATGCATGAATGCATGAATGATTGAAGCTCTAATGACTGCCCTTTTGCTGTATACTACTAACCATGCATGGATATTCGAAGCATAAATCATGATACCCTTTCTTTCAAATACAACACTGATGGCTCGGCTCCCGGTAGCCTTCGTTCATGTAACATTAAGATCGTCCATCATCTGTATTGCGAATTTATGCGAGACCTCGTGAGGTTAGAATTGATGAAACCTCAAACCAATGAGTAGCATAACAACTTGGGTATATTCTATATGCATTACTAGATAAACATTGCTAGTCCGCCACAGCCTTGAGGGCATCCACCGCCACATTGCATCCCCACCGAACGAGTTTTTGGTCCTCGTCAGCAACAATATCACTCTTTGCGACGACCTTTCGCACAAAGTAGATGAGACCCTTGCCGATCTGGGGTGTCTCCTTGACACGCAAAAAGATTTGCATCAACGCCTCTTCGTTCCTCTCGGGCTCCGCAGTCTTGGAACTTTTAGATTTCTTCTTCTTCTTGGACTTTTGTGACTGTTGGATGATGGTGATTATCAGAACCTCCACGAATGTCTTGGTCTTTGGCTGCAGGTATGCGAAGTTGAGGTTCTTCAGAATGCTCAGTGTCAGGCTGCCGTCCGCAATCAGATAGCTGTACATCTTGGCCAGGTTAACCACAGCCTTCATGCTGACTCCATTCTCCAGATCATCAGGATCGAAGCTATCGTCCTCATCGTCATCCATATCTCCTCGCTCGCCCATCTTCTTGAAGACGTTCCAGAGAGCAAACATGAACGACATCTTGATGCGTCGTCCCATATCACCGCAAATGCGGCGAGCAATGAGCGTGTAGTATGGGTTGTGGGCCTGCTCCTCCATAGCACAGTGCAGGAGAACACGAGGAATCTCGAATTCCTGGGCACGCTTCAGGCGCAACTTCATCAGTCTGACATGCGCATCCTGGAAGTCATTGGCAGACATGATGGCAACGAAGATCGACCGACGGATATCTGTGTTCATGCGGTGGGCCTTGGCCAGTTCGCCGAAGTCAGGTTCGCCGTCGCTTTCATCATCTTGGACTTGGTTTGTCGGCGCATCTTCCATTTCCCGCTGGGCGGCTACTAGAGGATCTTCCTTCCAGCTTGCGCCGACCAACCACCACTTGCCCTTCTTTGTAGAGTTGTGGATATCGTCGCGAGAGATGTTGATGGGCTCGGATGCACGAATGACTCGAGAATTGTTCAGAGAACCAAGGATTTTACGCATCTTGGTAATATGTTCAGTGGTGATACCCGCTCCAGCTGCGGCCGCAGACTTGGAGCGGTTGTTCTTCAAGTCTGTGATCAAATCGATCATGAACTTGGTTCGAACGGAGAGGGAGTCCTCCCCGACCTTTGCCACGGAGGGCTGAATGAGTAATACAATATCCTTCAACGCTGACGGGTCATCCATTCGAAGTTGTGGGCCAGAGTCTGTACGTATGTTAGAACAATTCTGTGTGTTTGGTATCGTGACCTATATGACTTACTTCGGATGACCTTAAGAAGCAATTCTGTGTTCGCTTCTGTGATGTTCTGTACGAACAGGCGGACATAATCAAACATCAATGTCGAACCAATAACATGGAAGTTGTAAAGTTGGGAGAGAAGAGAGACCAGGTTCAGAGTCTCCTTTCCTTGAAATTTGCCACGTTCGTCTCCTTCGGCATCCAAAGTTTCGACTACTGTTTGCACAATCTCCGCACCGAAATCCATTCCCAGGAGCTTGTACAATGCTGAGATGAAACCGGCGTGCAAGATGAGAAATGTGTCGTTCAGAGCGGCTCTCTCGCAAATAAGGGCCATTAACAAGTTAATCAGAGTAGATGTAACGTGTTGACGTGGATAGTCACGGTACAGCTTTTCGAACTCCGCAACAATTGAGAGCATATTCGCTTCAGACAGTTTGTTCAGCTGACCCTGGGCCTGGCGCTTGAGTCGAGTGAGATTTTCACTGTCAGGATCAGAGCGCGCTCTTAATGAAGGTGGAATATATTTTTGGGCTGTGGGTTCAGGTTTCGTAACAGGGGCAATGTAAGGATTTTCCTTTTGCTTTGGTCCCTTGTTTGCTTCCTCATCGAACCCTTCGAAGTCACTTCCGTCGGCGGCCTCGTCCTCATCATCGCTCCCAAAAATCTCTTTGTCAAAATCACCATCCTCCTCGCTATCCAATTCACTGTCCTCTTGTTGAGATGTTTGTGCTTGGCGCGTTTTAGCCTTGAGTCTCTTGGCTTGAAGCCAGTCGTCAGCTTCACGCTTTCTTTTCCGGCTTTCGTCTTCTGAGCCATCGTCACCACCACCCAGGTCACCCAACAGGTCATCCAGACCATCATCTTCGAAGGCTTTGGGTAGTTTGCTTCCCTTTTTGAGGCCAAGCTTCTTCTCCAACGCGGCGATTTCGGCGTCATCTTGCGCCAGTTTAGATTTAACCGATCCTGAGACCAGATTCTCAGAGGGCTTATATTCTTCAGATTCATCTTCGTAGATATCTTCATCTGATTCGTCGTCATCTTCCTCTTCCTCGTCCTCGTCCTCGTCCTCACTCTCATTCAGGTCTATGTCGGACTCAGGCTCGGACTCGGACTCAGACTCTTGAGGAGCTGGTGCCTTTTTCAAAATGGATTTTGGCTTTTCGGCAGTCTCCTTTGTAGATTTCGACTTCTTCCGTGGAGGGCTAGGCATTTCATCCACATCCATATCGTCCGAGTCTAGGTCGACATTGCCGTCCCCGAGCCCCTCATTGCTGTCAGCCCGAGCCTGATGGTGAGGCCTCTGGAAGACTTTCTTATTCGGCGGGGCTGCATGTCGTGATTTCTTCTGCGTTCGTTCATTTTGGCGGCGTTCTTTGCGCGAAGCAGGTCCGTTGAGGCGTCGCTTCTTTTCACCGTACGTATCGCGGATTCCGAGCTCAGATCGGAGATTCCGAGGCAAAGCAGTTGTATTGTGCCGTGGGCGCGGCATATTGCTTGTTTTGAATATATTCTCTGCTCTCAAAGAGTTCAGATGTTCGTCTTCGATATCAGGAACCCCGGGCGGTATGGAACTTTTTTCACTTTTCTGCCACACCAAAACAAAGGCGGACAAGCGCCCACAGCGGAGTTTCTCCCCCACCGAGAGCAGTTGTCCCCAGCTGTCAATTGCATATTGATCACTGCTCCAGCTTCCAAGTCGGTCAATTGTCGCGCGCCTTACACAAGCGATTTCAAATATGGCGCCCCATTTGGGACAAGATGAGGTAAATATTGATTCCTGTCCACGGGTGTTTCCTGACCGCTATGCCTCCGCACATGCGACCAGATCACCGAATCCTAAGCTATATCACTAACATCGGCCACCTTTAGTTCTTCTCATCTCTCACCGATCTACTCTCCAAGACCTCTCAAAAAGCCCGTGGCTCAGTAATTCTCACCCAAAAGCCTCTGATCGATGTTCCCGGTGCCACATCCACAAACTCACAACCATCTATCCTTATTCGGGCCACGGATGGAAACACCAATGCACCGAACCCCAAGTCCGCAAGCAAGGACGGCAAAATTACAAAGGACAAGTCCACCAAGATCAAGCTCTCGACGGTCGTTAATCCGGACGAGCTTGAGGCCTTTTATATTCGCTATGCGGAGGTCTGCAAGGCAGGAATGACCGGATTGAAGAAGCGAGATCGCCGAGGCCGCAAAGCGAAGACCAAGGGCGGAGCTGCTAAGGCGACAAAGGCTTAGAGGTGCTCTCTAACCTGTTTACCACATGATTTTATCGACTTTTGCTCACGTTGCTCGGACCTAACATGTGATGTGTTGATGGCTTCGTTTCCTTATGCATTAGCTGGCGTTCGAGGGTGGTTCTGTTTTATTTGTGCTCTCAATTTCCAATGTGAGCTTTTGTCAAGTGTACATATTCCCTTGCACTTGTTCTACACAAGCACTGTTCTTGTCCATATGTCTTGTCTCATGGAAAAGAAATTAACAAATCTAGCTGCAAGTGGATGTTCTTTTCGTAAGATATATACCTTCGTCATGTTTGAGAATGGCACAACAACATACGCAAAACTGTGTTGAATCTCACAAAGACAAGAGTGTTGATGGAGATGAAGCATGTTTGTATCATTAATTAGCTATTCAGTTCTGATATGACCCCTGTTCCCTCCAATGACACATGTCACGCTAGAATTCAAAAGAGGGATCCCGTAAAATACAAACCGTGCCAGTATGTCTGGGCACCCATGAGTCGTGCAAATCGGTGCTAAATATTCATGACAAGAAAAAAAACATTAAGATGATGTGTGTGTGTGTGAGGGTGTATGTGAACAAAAGAACACCAAGGGTAAGAGAAGGATTAAATAGGGTGTATGAGAAGAAAATTGACAAGAAGAAGAAGAAGAAGAAGAAGGGAAAACCGAGAGAATAACGGGGGAAAAAGTTCACGTTTAGTCCAGATCCCAAGGGTCAAGCTTCTTGAAGATTTCGGCATCCTCGTACTCTGAGGAGGTTTGAGGCTCCAGGGGAAAGCTGAAATCGTCCTCGGTTGCAGGACCCTCGCTGATTTGCTTGGGATTGGAGTTCGAAGCCTTTGGCGTCGAGCGAATACTCGATTGGGTAGTGGGGGGATTGATGACGACGCGCGCTGCAATGTGAAGGAGAACGACGAAAAGATAGGCCGGCGGAATTAAAACTAGCATGATGGCCTTGGAAATGAATGATTTGGCATCGTCGTTGGGGGAGGGCTGATACAATGCCGAAGAATGAGGCATGGGAGAGACTTCACGTTCCCTTGTGGCTTTAGCCCGGCGCCGGAACTCGGTGCTCATGTGGTTGAAATCAGTGTTTAATGCTGAAGCCTTGACAGCAGGTCGAGTAACCATTTTAATTTCTTGGAATGCATCCGTATTCGGACTGGATTGGCATGCCTGGCTGGTAAGAGCCATTGACAGGGAATCGTTCGAAAGCGTGTCTGGAAATCGCCTGGGCAGAGCATCTGGGCTGAGATGGCTAGCTGATCTATCAGCAGGCACCACGATATTGGTTGAAACATCGGCAGTTTGAGCGCTACTGTCAGAAATTGGGAGCTGCGGGCTGTTGCACCAGCTGTTTGGGGTTGATTCCATTCCAGAAATTAATTCTTTTGCGCTCGGAAGGTTGAACATATCTGTTGGCTCTGGTAAATCATGACCTCCCACAGAAGTAGGATAGGTTGAGACTGAGTCAGGAGACTGAGGCTCAACAGAGTGGAATGACTCGGGACTGGACGAAAAAGAGGCATCATCATCGACTTCAAAATTTTGTTCGGTGGCGAAATGAATATGGTCATCACTGCCAACCTTCGCTTCACGGGCTTCCTGGGATTCAATTGTAATGCTGGGCTCGGCATCGTCTAAGCCTTCAACTTCCAACGCTCTTTCAGCCTGGACTGGAATTGCACTCTCGACTTGCAAATCGGCCTCACTTGTGGGCCCGGCTGATGATGCAACTCCGAGCTCAAGCTTATTCTCAATCTTTGGATCCAATTCAGCTGTAGATTCAGCTTTTACTGTGATTTCCAATTCAAGAAGGGTTTGTGTTTCACCCTCGGATTGCGGCTCAGGCATGTCGTTCTTTACGACAGATTTTGCCTTAAGATCTACCGGGGGCACAGATTCCATTCGGGTGATATCCTCTGGCCTGTGCTCAAGCCCAGAGTGGCAATCGTCTTCCGGAGCCAGTGTAGCCTGAAACTTTGCAAGCAGACTGCTAACAGGCTGTGGTGTTTCGCTTACCAAGCGGCTAGGGAAACCATGAGATGAGGAGGGTCTCGGAAGTTCGGCAGAGGTTGATTCACGGTTATTAGGGCTTGTTTCCAAAATGTTGCCGTTGGTTTTGTGCGACGTGAAACAACTATCATCGGTCAAGTTTCCGTCAGTGTCATCACCGGTGCTTGCAGAGTCGATACATTCCGATCTAGTTGAAAAGAGTGAAGAGCTTTCCAACGGAGACTCCAGAACTACCGGAATACTTTCTCGTCGATCTTTGGGCTGCCAGGCCTTTTTGCGTCGCGGAGCCATCGCGTCCGACGGGAGCTCGACGCTAAAAGCGCGTTTAAAAGGACATGGCGTGACTTCATAGCGAAGTACGGTTGGCAACGCGATCTTGAAATCTTGTACCAAGCCCCGATCGTCTTCTGATTCATGTGGTATTTCGATGCGATAATATGTGAGAGGTCGGATGCGCAAAACAAACTTTGAAACCCCGTCAACACACCAACACTGGGAGTTCTTCAAGATCGCATGAACGACATTTCCACATTTGAGGAAGGCCGTTGAGCCTTGGACCTTCTCCAGCCGTAGTGGTGCTGTTGCGACCGTTCGTTCAGTAGCGGAGCGCCAGGGGAGTGTTTCGATGGTGTCGACGGGATAGTCGAAGTCAGACGGCGCAGAACTAGATGGAATAGGGGCGAGAGCTCTCGGGGCAAAATGGACAATTTTGGCAGACGGATGATAGAAAATCACATGCTCTGGCGTGTTCGGGACACTCGAGCGACGTTGCGCGAGCGGATTTAACTTGGTGGGAAGAGTGACAGAGCGACGGATGGACTGTATCTGACCCAGCTCACTTGGAGACTCGGGCATGGTTCATAAATGCGATCAATATGTGATAAAGGAGAGTATGGATATTAAAGTGACATGTTTGTACAAGTATAATGCAACTAGGCTGTGCGATGCAGGAGGCGGCTTATCTGCCGCTGTGTTTGGGCGGGGACATGCACTAAGGCCTCAGGCCTTACAGCAATCAGGTGACCATGACGCAGCTCTGAATGGGCCAGGCATCCACAGTTATTTCTGTTTCACCTTCAAGAATGCATTGTTGCTAGACCCTCAGCTTCACCTCTCTTTCTTAGCAAGTGTGGAATCTACAAGCCGTATCTTATACGGTCCTGGAGGATATCCACGATGTCGAACTTTGAGCCAAACGCCGTGATCCGCGGCTTCCAGCTCACAGTGGTAGGAAGTATGTCTCCCCGCACATTCATTGGTGCTTTGCAGCCATCCAAGGATTCCTGAAATGGGCTGAATTCCTGCCTACAAAACCAGTCAAGCGTCTGTACAATGTACAACGTACGGTATATAGCTGCCAAGACTTTGATCAAGGAGCTGCTTGTACATATTGGATCTCCAAGCCACCCTCTGCAACTGACTTTGGAATGAATCCTTGAGGGGTCTAGACTTTTATACATTTGCTAACTAAAACTTTCCACAGCTGTTCGCGCATTGACCAACCCGGAACTCTTCAAGTATGATCATTTCCGCCAAGCAGCTCTTGCTATAGCCGTCGGCATCGTTATCCAGTTGATCATTCAGATTCCGGTAATTCACATACTGTTCTTGCTTGTTGGGTTCCCTTCTAACATTGATTTAAGATCATCAGCGTTAAGTTCTCCATCTGGCTAATGTCATGGGTGGTCAATCTGGAAAACGCCGTCTGGGACGACAAACTTCTCAGTGGCTTGGAATTTATGTCCAAGTCGGTCCTTCAAGTGCCATTTTTGCTTATGACATTGATGAGATACGTTACTCCCACTTTGGATGAAATGTTCGATTCTCTCTCTGCTCCGACTTTACTTACGGCTCACGCTGACCATATTACTAGCTTCATGCAATCCATTCAATGGGTAGATACCACATACATCCAAAAGCACAAATCTGAGAACCCCGATAATTTACGGGCGATGTACTATCCTCAGCTTACCCTGTACTCAGACAAAGGGGGTTCTAGTGTTTCTCGCCCAATTCCCGAAGCACTCATGGCATTCTTCCATCGCTACGCAAAAAAGATTGGAATGATGCTTGGACTCTACCTCCTTTCCATGGTTGTGATTGTTGGTCGATTTGTTATGCCTGCGGCAAGTTTCTACACCTTCCGAAACCACGTCGGCTCTGTTCCCGCCGCTGCCATTTTTGGCGCAGGGCTGGTTCTTCCGAAGACGTACATCGTGACCTTCCTTCACACCTACTTTTCTTCACGAAGTTTGATGCGCGAACTTGTAAGTTTTACTTTTCTCCAATCAATGAGACATCTCTAATTTCTTTCAGCTTGAACCGTACTTCTCGCGTGTGAAATTCACACCCGAGCAAAAGCGTCGATGGTTCCGAGACAGAGAAGGTGTTCTCTTTGGTTTTGCCTTCGCCTTCACGGCTGTCCTGCGGATTCCCTATATTGGTGTGCTGATGTATGGTGTTGCGCAAGCATCCACAGCATACCTTGTCACTAAGATCACTGACCCGCCTCCCACTCCCGCTGAAAGCGAAAACTTTGCGGAAAGCCAGGTGACTTGGAAGAACAAGCATGACTTCCTAAAATTGTCTCTTGATAACCTCGACAAGCTCAATGTAGATGCCGATGAGCCTCACGCTCGCGACTCTGGCTCCCCTGGGAAGAAGTTCAGTTGAGCCTACGTCGCATTGATATCCGTGAGGCAAAAGCTACATCACGCTTTGCCCTAGTCTAGATTTCAGAAATATGGTGCATCTTAGGGCGTTGGAGTACCTGGAATGCAAGTTTTACATACCAATGTATTTTGGGGTAACATTACACAAATGAGCTGTTTATGTTTTAGCAATCGGGAAAATTGGAGCTTATCACCGGCAATATGCGAGATAAAGCGATGATAAGCCAGATCTTTATGTAACTGTCAATGATGCCGGCACCTCAATGGACCCCGTCTGCGGGGTAGGGCGTTATCGTGAGGGGGTCCAAGATATAGATAGGTACATCAAGGGCGCCCATGTTCTAGCTTTGATATTCTTACCAACTATCTTGAATACTAGTCGTGTCAACCACCGCAGTTACCTCAATCAATTAGCCCAACCAACATAAATATGGGTCTCAAGGGGATTCGCACTGCTCTAAAGGTCGACCTTAATAAACCTGCCCGCGAACAGCCCGGCTTACATGTATGTCTCTATCTTCCCTTCGTCGTCGCTCATTGCTCATTTTTGGATAGAATAGATGGCATCCGGAAGGCATGTCATGTTATAATAATGTGTACGACCGCATACTGACAATTTCCAGTCCCGGCCATCGGCAAGATCGCGAACAATGAAGTCGTTAAGATCGAGTGCCTTGATTGGACAGGAGGACAGATTGGGAACAATGACTCAGCCGACGATATCAAAAATGTAGATTTAACCCAGATCCATTATCTCTCCGGTCCATTCGACATTGAGACTGCAGAGCCCGGCGATGTCTTGGTCGTCGAGATACAGGATGTTCAGCCATTCGAGGAGCAGCCGTGGGGATTCACTGGTATTTTCCACAAGGAAAATGGAGGCGGCTTTCTAGATCAGCTTTATCCCGAAGCGTATGTGCTCTGTGGTACTATCCATATCCCCCACACGTACTAATCGACTCCAAAGAGCCAAGGCAATTTGGGACTTCGAGGGAATCTTCTGCTCATCCCGACACATCCCACATGTTCGCTTTGCTGGACTGATCCATCCTGGCATTCTCGGGTGTGCTCCATCCGCGGAGGTTCTGGCTGAATGGAACCGTCGTGAGGGTGAGCTCATCGCCACTAATACCGTTGCTGATCGAATTGTCGCTCAGCCGCCGAATCCTAAGAATTCTCATGGCGGAACTGCTACGGAGGATGTACAAATCAAGATCGCCAATGAGGGCGCCCGAACTATTCCAGTAAGAAGTCATGACGTTCCACAGCAAGCCCCATATTGATCTATTCATTAGGGTCGCCCCGAGCACGGTGGTAATTGCGATATCAAGAACCTTTCACGGGGATCAAAGGTCTACCTCCCTGTTCATGTCCCTGGAGCCAAATTCTCCGTCGGAGACCTGCACTTCTCACAGGGAGACGGCGAAATCTCTTTCTGTGGGGCGATCGAAATGGCTGGCGTGATCACACTCAAGTTCTCAGTCATCAAGAATGGCATGGCGAAGCTGGACATGAAGTCCCCGATCTTCCATGCAGGACCCGTAGAGCCACAGTTTGGTCCCGGACGATACCTGACGTTCGAAGGGTTCTCAGTCGATGAGAATGGCAAGCAACATTTCCTGGATGCCACTGTTGCTTATAGACAGACGTGTCTCCGGGTCATTGAGTATCTACGGCGCTATGGATACAGCGATTATCAGATCTATCTACTTCTCAGCTGTGCGCCGGTACAAGGACATATTGCAGGCATTGTGGATATCCCAAATGCCTGTACGACTCTTTCGGTGCCGATGGACATTTTCGATTTTGATATTCGGCCCGAGGCTGACGTTGTCATGAAAGAGATGGGTTCCTGTGCTTTTGTGAGCAAGTAAGCTCAAAATTTCTACCGGGCGTTAGTTTGTTTGCCCTGAGTATTTAACGATATGAATTTCTTTCATGAATGCCATCCCTTCCCTATGCAATATGAGTCCATTCATTATCCTTCACATCTTGAAAATCCATCAATATGTTAGGTCCCCCAAACCGATTCTGCGTAGACCACCAGTCTCGGTCGACTGCAATCTCAGGTCGCCATCTGACGACCTCCTTCAGCTCTTTCTGTAACCTTCCCTCCAGTGTATCTGCGATAAACGCGCCGATCGCAGGCATTTGCATAGCCCCGTTACCTGATCCCCCAACGGCAACAACTAGAGAAGCATGTTCGGGGTGTCGGTCAATTAGGAACGCGCGATCCACCGTATCTGCATCCCAGCAGATACGAGCAAACGAGAAAGGTCGATCAGCGAGATGCGGCATAGTGTCGCGCAAGAAATCTCGGGCTCGTTTTTCGGCCTCGAGGGGAATTTGTTTCTTGGCAAATGGAACACTTCTCTTCTCGCACTGATGAGCAGGATCTGCAATGAAATTGCAGTATCCCGGATGCTCATCGCAGATCTTAAGCTCGTTCTTCTCCTCGTCCGGCTCCATAAAGAAGCCTTTCGCGATATTGAACAAAACGGGGAGATTTCGATACATTTGGGCCTCCTCGGGAGTCAACTGGATATGGCTCAACGTCCAGGCAGTTGGACGCAACTGCTTTTTAAAATCCAGCAAGCGATCACTGCCAGCACCTGCAGCGAGAATGGTATGATGGGCATAATGAGTTAGGCCGTCTTCGGTCCGAGCACCAACAACGTCGCCATCTCTATACACCAAGCTTTCAACATTTCCCTGCGACGAACCTGTCACAAAGACCACACCGAGGCGCTGCGCTTCTTTGTAAGCAGAAACCATGGCCTTGCGAGCGTGAATCCATCCAGCCCCGGATCGGCTGATCCAGCCTTTCCAGCCTGGAAAATCACCGGTCAAGACACCCGGTGGCATTGTTTGACGGAAATCCTCGGATGTTTCCAAAGCTTCAAAATCGCCTTCGTAGTGGTCAATTTCGTCCGTTTTGATATGTTCTATAAGCTCAGGAGTATGTCCTGCGACTACGAAGCCAGTTTCATGGAAGTAGGGCTGGAAAATTGCATCGGTGGTCCAGCCTTTCAATGCGGCTCTAGTGCATGTAGCAAAAGCGATGCTTTGAGCATCGTGATTTGATGCTGATCTGGGTTAGCTTTTTTCACCTTCACATAGCAAACGATCATTACGTAAGGATATCAATTCTTACGTTTCAATTCCTTGTGCTCCATGATCTTATTGATATCATTCCCCGCAGCAATAGGCGACGGGACTGGATATGGATCTAGCACCTTGACATTGGTGTATCCCCGGCGGGCTAAGTGAAGGGCTGTTGAGCATCCCCATGTACCAGCGCCGATGATTAGGATTGCTAATTCCAAGTTGGGTTTGGGAGTCGCCATAGTGGTGTTGTTCAAATTGCAGGTGGGGTGTAGAAAAGGGAGTCGGATTCAGTCTAAGTAGATCCTGGAATAACATTTGTAAACCTTGGAAGTTCTCCAGGCAAACTAGTACAAAATCAGCAACTATGAGGTAGTACATCTTCATCCCATCCTACAAAACAATACATGCTGTCTGAAAAGACCGGAGCCAGGTTGTATTAAAGATTTCCTTTATGAAACGGTATTATAGCATATATATCCAGTTAGCCGCAACCTAGTAATCGGGTCGTCGAACTGCGGCCACCGCCTTCGCGGTGTCCGGGTTCCCTGGCCTAATTACAACCCGGGCCTAATTACAAATTTTTCATTTCCAACCATGAATTCATTGAATTTAAATAGCATCGCCTTCTGTATCAACACAATAAAGATCATCTATCCAATCCTGGGCCTTTTCTGCACTAGTACCATCCTCAATTTCTCCTGAATTTTCAATGTCGCCGTCCTCAATTGCTTTTAAAATAGCTGCATCCCGCCATGATTTCTTAGATCGGTTGAACATCTGCAGCCTTTCTCGGTCGGCGCGGTCAGATATGTGTTTTTTACAGTCCTTAACTAGGCGGGGGCCTAGTTAAGGAAGTCTGCGCTTTGTTTTAGCAGTATTAGACTGTTTTTTTCGTCGTAAAATGCGAACATTGTCCTCCGCAAATTGAGCACCAACTTCGGCAAGAGCGAGTCCACCTGCTAAAATGCGAGCAAGACTATCCCGCACCTTCGGGGAAATTGTAGCATCATTCTGTATATGCTTCACAACCTTATTGCTGGCTTTTCGTAGCTTTTGGACAGTTGTAGGTGGTGAATTTGGTAGTGAACTTGATAGTGGTGGGGGTGTAGTTCCGGCAATATCATGAACTATAAACCCGGGCATTTCAGGGAGATCATTATCTACCAACTTCAATTTTTCAAGGCCTTTGTCTGAATTGACAGGCCAAATTCCAGTTTCTCGGAACCCGTGTCGAATTGTCCGCTCGGTTAATGATCGTGTGCGCACATCATGAATACCCGCGAAGAAATTGGCTTTGTGTTTCGCATCACCACCCCAAAAGGCAGTCTCGTTGTTGTATTGTTTATAGTAATGCTTTAAGACCGAGAAAGGTGTATCATCGAGAGGTTGGCAACCATGTGTTGTATGTGGAATAAAGCAGTAAGGAATAATGCGTTTGGTCCAACAAAATTCAATGAAATCATAGGTCAAATGTGAACTATGATTATCCATTAAAAGAAGACGATATTCCCCCTTTTTGATACGCAATGATGTAAATTCATCGAACACCTGGAGCCATGCAAAACTAATGATTTCATCAGTCCAGCCATTTGGGGTTGGACAAATTGTGTAGTTGTCTGGTAAATTGGTGTCGATAAACCAACTTTCCATATGGAATTGTCCCTTCACTAAAAACCATGGCGGCATAACCCAACCCGTAGCTGAGACACATTCAATACCGGTAAGCGATTCGGCTTGACCACCGGTACTATTATATGAATTGCCCCGGGCTGAAACAACCTTTTGAGCCTTCCCTTCGCCAATTCGAAACCCGGTTTCGTCGAAATTGTATAGGTTTCTCGGGCTAATGTTGTAGTTTTTAAGCGTAATATTTAGACGATCGTACCAAGTGACAACATAGCCAGGATCTGCGGCCTGAAACCGTGCTTTCTCTATTGGTTTTTGGGTAAGATACTCAAAGCGTGGTGGTAGACGAGCAATAAAATCGTAAGCCCAGTTTTTTCCGAGCGTGCGGGCGGGGTCGTGACGTCTAATAATTTGTAGTGCAGCACACTGAATCTGGGCTGTAGATGGTGGAGAATAGGCCTGATCTAAGGTATCGATCCATAGAACTAAGGCCTTTTCTTGCTCTGTGTGTAGTGCTTTATTGGGCGCGGTGCGCTTGTTTCGAGGCTGGCGACCGTTAATGCGGCCTCTTAAGACGCCGTGCGAAATGTTGAATTGCTTAGCGATGGCTGAAACGTTTTTTTTGCTACTAGCATGGTATGCTAATAAGGCATTGGTAATGCGATCTTCTGAATCTGAATCCATAATATAAAGAATTGGAGGTGTAGTGAATTGTTGAAGAATGTGGAAATGAAAAATTTGTAATTAGGCCCGGGTTGTAATTAGGCCAGGGAACCCGGACACCGCGAAGGCGGTGGCCGCAGTTCGACGACCCGGTTATATCCATCTGATGGAACGGGCTGATGATGGAGCCCACCTATCGTAGCTATTGCAGCTGTAGGTTCATTATATACTATCCGGTTTAACACTTCCAAGGTTCAATGTGATATCTGGTTCTATATATCATGTATGGCTCCACCCTGAAATGCCGTTTCTAAACTCTAGGGACAATTCATACACATTTTTATGGATACTTCCAAAATTGTGTCCAGGAAGACTTTTTTCCAGCCTCCATAGACCTTGCATTATAAAATTTCGAGTCTTTCTATGTTAGGTAACTTCATAGCACACTACATGTAGAATATACTAATTCATAACAAGCTAAATAACGGGAGAGCAAAGCAAAGCAATGTGATTTGATGTTATATGATACATCATAGGTCTTTGGTGACAGGGAAACCACGTCGTGAAATCATGAGGAACAGAAGAAAAGAACAAATCATTGTTGAGAAGTTCAAGAGAAGAACTTCTGAGCAGCCAACTTGTCCTTGGCCTCACGCTGCTTGACGATCTTCTTGATCTTCTCAATCTCGTTTTCAATACCAGCATCACCAGGGGCGAGCTTCTTAGCCTCCACCAGATCCTTCAGCGCAGCATCCTCCTCCTTCAGACCTTCGTGGGCAAGGGCACGGCGGTAGTGTGCTTTGGCCTTGTCTGCATCCTTGGCCTTGGCAGCGTCAGCAACCTGAAGCGCATATGTGGCCCAGTTCTGAGCCTGGAGGTATTTCTGAAGCTTGTTGGCAAGCAAAGAGGAGTTGGAGTGCAAGGTAAAGCGGAGAGCCTTCATCTGCTCGCCGAGCCCCTTAGGATCGTTCTCGCCGGGCTCAGAGTGTTCGTTAAGGTACCGGAGACCCTTCTGGTACTTATCGAGACCGAGGTTAAGATCGCCGCTCTTGAAAGCAGCGTTACCGTAGCCCTTCAGCTCGGAAGCGATCTTGAAGCAAAGAGGAGCGGTGAGTTCCTCGCCCTGGTGGTCCTCAGTGTACTCCTCATATGGGTCGCCTGTCGCATCCGGGATGCGCTTGGTAGCGTTCTCGTAGTCGTCGCCGAAGAGCTCGCCGCAATCCACCACGGTCACATCTTCGACAGGCTTGTCGTTGGAAGTCTTCATGTTCTCGATGTTGCGAATGATGTTCTTTCCGTTGATCACTTCACCGAAAACCACGTGCTTGCCGTCGAGGTGAGGAGTAGGAACGGTGGTAACGAAGAACTGGCTGCCATTGGTGCCGGGGCCGGAGTTGGCCATGGAGAGCAGGAAGGGGCGATCATGCTTGAGGTCGAAGTTCTCGTCGGGGAACTTTTCACCGTAAATGGACTCGCCGCCAGTACCGTTGAACGCAGTGAAGTCACCACCCTGGATCATGAACTGCTTGATCACGCGGTGGAAGATTGAACCTGAAGCGGACCAGCACGGTTAGTGATGGTCAAGGTTATGGGAGCGGGGTATGCTAAGCATGCCTTTGTAAGTCAATTCCTTGCCCTGGGTGCCAATGCCCTTCTCTCCAGTACACAGAGCCCGGAAGTTGTCGGCAGTCTTGGGAACAACTGGTGTTCATGTCAGTCGTGGTCAAAAATCGAGAAAACCAGGTCATACCATCATTGAACTGTTACGGCCAAATGTTAGAAGCTAGGACCAAGCCATGAAAATTAAGAGACTTACCAATTCGAATGCGACCCGACCAGCATTGTTTTCGCCGATTTTGATGTCAAAGAATACACGGGAGCCTAACAATGATTAGCGACTCGGAATGTCTTCGACGTCAATGCAATTCCTGCAACCCGCGGGCAGATCGGTGGACCCCGCATTGGACTTACGAGTTGTCGCCATGGCTGCGGAGTCAGAAAAGACAGAAAAGCTAAATGTGGAGAAGAAAAGAGATACGAAAGATTTGAAGATAAAGAGAGAGAGAGAGGAAGAGAAAGAAGAAGTACGGCGCGTTGTGGGGGAAGAACCAGCGCGAAGTGGTTCAGGAAGCTTCCATAGCCGCCCCGACCTACAGTTGTGACAATTCTATACATAGGTCCAATTAGCATTGCTTTTGGGGGTATCTGCTGTCTATTATGTACAAAACATTATTCTATATTTATTTTGTCTTCCTTTTGTCTTCCTTTTGTCTCCTTTTGTCTTGTTCGCTTTTCTTTTTGTTCATTGCAGTAACTCCGCCGGTATTTGGAATTCATATGATCCTTTCAATTCATGTTCATTTGGGTTTCTGTCCGCGTTGTTCTCCTTGGGTTCCTTTTTGGGAAGATTGGTGCTGATTTCAATGGTAACCTGTGATTCAATCAGTCAGTAAAGATTCATGTGCGGCGAGGAATGGGAACAGGAAGGCAAAATGTACCGCCGCGTCTTCGCTGCAGTAGTCTACACCCACCGGCCCATCATTTTTTAGTTCAACTTCCATCATTGCTTGGAAGACACCATTCTTGACCCGATCCGGTTCATAGCCATCGCTCATCTTTGTAAAGAAATGGTCATATACCTTGCGCGCTGTCTCGGGGCTGGCTGCTTCGTGAAAGCTTGGTTTATTGCCTTTGTTCATCTTTCCGTAGAGGGTGAATTGAGAAACTAGACAAATTTCTGCAATCAGCATTGTTCAACCACATAGATGGAATGAGATTTGATATCATACCACATAGGATTTCTCCCTCAATCTCCTTCACGTTCTTTTTCCACTGCGACAAGGGTTAATCGTTGCTGCCACGCACATGAGGCGCTTGTCTTACTTGTACTCCGTTCTCATCAGGCCAGAACTTCGCCTTTAGTACTTTGTTGACAAGAGTCTCCGCCTCCTTTTCATTATCGTCTTTACCAACACCGGCAAACACAAGTAATCCTTTGCCAATGGACGAGATCAATTCCGAATCGACGCTGACGGAAGCCGATTTAACTCTCTGTATGACGACTGGGTGACATTAGCAATGTTTGATATATGTTACGCCGATATTTCTGACCTTTCATATTGATATGCGAAACTGTGGCAAGTTTAAGTGTCGTAGAGGCAGTAACTTCAGTAAAGCAGAGAACGCACTGGCCGTTTCTGGTGTATACAAAGCTTAGATTGATCGATGCTCTCAAATCTCTTCAAATTTGTGGCTGACATGTATTGTGAATGAATTTGGCAAATTCCACTAGCAATAACAAATTGATTTGGGGTGTTTAATAGATCGAAAACAAATCGAAGACTAGAAATCCGCCCCTCCGGTCATCATAGTGGACTCCGCCCGCAACCACCGCCTACCTATTAGAGCATCCAGAGCTTTCCACTCAACGCGGAGAGGCAATCCACGGGCTTCCGAGTCTCTCTATCCTTGTGTCAAACCAAGCATTCTCCACAATTCTCTCAACCTCACCTCCTTCGATTGTGTATTTCTGACCATTTAGGTCGAAAGCGCATCAAAACTCCACGACCGCATCCATACCGAACGCCAGTGGACGGCTCAGTCCATGTCGACGGATTCAGAATGGCAGCAAGGAAAACACAACAAGAGATCGATAAAACCTTCAAAAAGGTAGCTGAAGGGATTCAGGCCTTCGAGGGCATCTATGAGAAGATCCGCCAAGCCACAAATCCCACGCAACGGGATAAGCTCGAAGACCATCTCAAGCGCGAGATCAAGAAGCTCCAAAGGTTCCGCGATCAGATCAAATCATGGGCTGCTGGAAATGAGGTTAAGGACAAAGCCCCGCTTATTGAGCAGCGAAAAGCCATTGAAGTGGTGGGTTTGCGACTACGACACTGGGCCTTTTGGTCGATGAGTCGTGCAAAGGACAGCAAGCTAACCGCCTCGGCAGTGCATGGAACAATTCAAGGCTGTTGAAAAGGAGATGAAGACGAAAGCCTACTCAAAAGAAGGTCTATCGGCAGCTTCGCGACTCGATCCCAAGGAGAAGGAAAGAGTGGAGTGCTCCGAGTTCCTGTCCAATATGGTTGATGAGCTTCAATTGAAGATCGAGGCCTTGGAGGCGGAAGAGGAAACACTTCACGCACAAATGAAGAAGGGGAAAAAGGATACGAAGAAGGCGGATCGAATGGGCGATATCTCCCACACTACGGAACGACATAAGTGGCACGTGAACAAGCTGGAGTTTCTCAATCGTTCGTTACAAAACGGCAATCTCGATGTGACCGCTGTTCAAGATCTGAAGGAAAGTATCAAGTACTACGTCGAGGAAGGGGGCACCCCCGACTACTCCGGTGAAGATGAGACGCTCTATGACGATTTGAATATCGGAGAGGAGGTTGAGGCGGTATTCGGCATGGGCGGTGAGGGTGATCGTGTATCGTCGCAAGATGCCCAATCCGTGCAAGATGAAGAGCCAGAACCTAAACCAAAGGCCAAACCGGAGGCGCCTGCTCCTCGAAGACCATCCACACAGATGAAATCACCGCTTCCTGTTCTTGCTACCCTCCACCCTGCAGCCTCCTCCAGTGCCACCCCGGGCATGAAGCCCGCTCCACTACCAACCCGTCCCCCCGGGGAGACTCTCAAGTATGCCTCCGCCGCGGCTGCAGCTGCAGCAAGCGACAAGAGTGGTGTTGGCATTCTTCCTCTTCCCCCACCACCCGGGCTCAGCCCGGCTCTCTCCGTGGCGATGCCCACCACCAAGTCTTCCACTGCTTCGCCTAGCGTAGCGCCAGCACAGCCCGTCCCTAAGTCAATAATACCACCCACTGCGACCGCCTTTTCAGAAGATCTCAGTGGAATTGGGCGATCCAAGATCCCTGGTGGTGCAAGCTCATCCCCAGCACCAGCACCAGCATCAGCGAAGGTGGAGGCATCAACAAATGGCAAAACAGAGACGGAAAGTATTGAAGGTGATGAGTCTGTATATCACCTGCCCCCAGGTCTGCAAGATCTGCTCCAATCATTCGAGGTGACGAAGACGCGTGCTTCGGCGAACCCATCGCCGTCTGTTCAGCGTCTTCTCGCTACATCGTTGACAACATGCCCGGAAGCCAGTGATGCTGAAAAGCCGCGTCACTACAAGCCGCAGAACCCCTACAGCACCCCGCTCTACTACCCACAGGAACCCCTTTCAATATTTGATGACCCTCGGTTGTACGATACCGGCAGAATTGACACGGACACCCTCTTTTACCTCTTCTACTACCGTCAAGGAACCTACCAGCAGTACCTCGCAGCCAAAGCACTCCGGAACCAAAGCTGGCGCTTCCACAAGCAGTACCAAACCTGGTTCCAGCGTCACGAGGAGCCCAAGAACATCACCGAGGAGTTCGAACAAGGCACCTATCGCTTCTTTGACTACGAGAGCACATGGTCAGTTTTCAGTTTCCGGCCAGCCCAGCGTCAGATTGACGAACTCACCGCTTACGAACTATGAACAGGATGAATCGGCGAAAGGCTGATTTCAAGTTCGTGTACAAATACCTTGAGGACGAATTATAATCCGTCCCTTTTCCATGAGGAACCCATACGGTGTCTCCAAGCACAGTTAACTTTCTGTTTTTTTTTACCCTGGTCCTTTGTTTGGAATATTTGTGGCCCGACGCTATGACTCGATAGACTGGGCTGGATGTTTGAGGCTATGCGGGAGGGAACTTTGAAAACTGTCATGGGGTCCCGGTGGGCTTGTTTATCTTCATTTGCTGTTTTTGCAAGGGCTTCGGGCAATGAGTGCAATGAATGGGCCTCGGTGACACGGGAGTTTTATGTTGTTGTTTTTTCCACGCACGGTTGTTTTCGATTAAACAATACAATGATGCATGTCGAGTTTGACTATGGTTTTCAAGTAATACGAGCTCCAGTGGCCAAGTCAACCAAGTAAAGTAAATCGCACGCTTATGCGTCCTTCTGCCTTGCAGGTACCTGGGCTAAGCCCTGGAAGTAAGTACTTTACCCGGGTACAGATTGAATCCGGGGTTGTCGATCTATACATCTAGCCACGTATCATGTATATAGGATGTACCACGCATGGGTAGTACCTATGTCTTCATTGGGACGCATGCAAGTGGGAACGAAGAGAAAACCCATTTTTTTTATTTTAATTATATTTTAATTATGCACTTAGAGACGGCACGGCTGCAAGCGATTCACATCCGAAATACTAATTCTAAGTATCATGTGTAAGGTTGCCCAGCAGCGCGGAAGCAAGTCCCCGCGGAAATGAAGCATACCAAGTATTCAAGTTAATATAATAGAACACAAAAAGAGGAACCTACAGCGATTCAGGACAAGGCATGTGACGAATCGCCTCACTTGTGTGGACAACGTCACAGCAAATTCAGTACCAAGAGCAAGTACGACGCACTACGAACTAGGTACAGAAACGAAGTCTCTTTCAGCCGCTTGGCAAACACTAATATGCAGTAGAAGCACTAAGTGTGCGGGATTTTTCCATTCTAGAAGGACTGGGATAAATGACACTAGTACTATAGTAAGGGGCTGTGCGCGACCGGGCTATACATCATCGGTCGATCTACGACCCCAGACTGGAAAGATTTCAGATTTTCAGGTTCGCAAGGCTGATTAGTCTCTGACTCGGCATGATTGTGCCGATTTGGGATACGTCAACGTGGGTTTTTGTTGGGTTTGTTAGAAAGTCTGGGCATTACATACATGTAGTTATTATACATTTGTGCAACTATACAAGCGAGTAGGTGTACTCGGACTCGAAGTCAAATTGGACTTCGACCTCGACCTCACCTCGATGTCACCTGGAATCATTCATATCACATTTCGTTTCATATCTGTGTTTTATGTTTGTCCTAAGCAAACTATGACGAAAGCAAACAAATCTTGGAAAAGATTCCGTCACAAGGTCCTTGGCAGAAGCACTGGAAAGACTAGAACGACGCTAGAAAACACACAGAAAACACTAGTCACCAATCAGGAGGAGATCGTCTGAGGGGAACTCTGTTTGTACAAAGATTGTACGTATTTTGACCGCTTGTGCTTATCGAGAGCAAGTATTGGCTCCTCTGAGGTTATCATCAGAATCCACCTCCAATCATAATCCTCCAAATAAACCAGGATACACAAAAAAAAGACGCTAGAAGGGCCGTGGAATCTTCCCCGTAAGCACTACTCGAGGATCCGCTTGCATACAAATTCCCGCAAATGCGAGGAGGCGGGGAGGCTGTGTGTTTTGGACCACTCTCCTTCGAGAAGGCTTCTAGAAATGCAGCTCACAGCCATTCACAAGGGCCCGCAATAGATGGGTTGTCCCGTGTCGGCCAACACCTTTGTCGGGCTTCCGGTCATGCTTGAGTTTCACGGTGAGAAACATAAAAGGCACCCCAGGGTACGTTTTTAGAATTTATTTACACTTAATGAATCCTGTTGATCATTATTCGGCCCCCAATCCGAACTTAAGATTTCAATAATTACATGAAGGATTCTCTCACGATGGTACGTAACATTAACATTGCATTAGTCCCGCTCTAGAATAAACAACTAACTTGGTCTCTTTCTCTTGTATAAGACTGCGATTCCAATTCCTACAGGGACATCCCACCGTTCCCTCTCATCTACCTCGATCGATATGCAGTCTCAATTCGGCTATTCAGACTGCTATTCGTCCTACTCTTCCTCACCAGGAGGAATGGATTTTTTCTTCTACGGTAGCCAGCCTGTCTACGACTCTCTGTACGACCTAGAAACAACCAGTCCATTCCCCATGCCAGAGGCCAACCCAGAGGTATACGGCCTCACCAGCTCTCCATACACCTACACCTCGCCGCAGGAATACCCAATCTTCCCCCAGCGCATGATTCCACCAAGCGCACCACCTAGCAGCTGCGGAAGCAGCTACAGCAGTAGCTACAATAGCAATTTCAACTTCCCCGCCGAGGAGATCTCCCTGCCCCCATACCCCACCAGCGCATACGACTCAGGATCCGACTCGCCAGCGCCTACATCTTCATTAAAGTAAGTATCACCAGCAAACACAAATACCAATGAACTAAGCTAACAAGTCCTTCAGGCCTAAGCCCTTCGGGTGCGATAACTGCGGAAAGTCATTCACTCGTTTTGCCGACTTGAAACGCCACCAGTCTAGCGTCCACTACCCCGTTTTCCGGAACTGCCCTGTTGAGCACTGCTCACGCAAGGGGAAGAATGGCTTCCCGCGACAGGATCACCTTGTCGAGCACCTGCGCTCATACCACCACATGGATGTGCCCAAGCGGGGCTCTTGCAAGCGATCCGCGAAGCACATCTCATGATTGTCTTGCGGCATATTTTGCCGACAGTAACTCCTTGACGATATTACGACTTCACATTATTTGCTTCTTATCTTTGTTTCTCATATTTTTTGTTGTTTTCTTTTTGGTGGTTTAGACCGCAGTCCGGTAATGGATCGGTCCTGTATAGAAGTTCACTTCCTCGCTTTATCCTTGCTTCGGCTTTTGGGCTTTTGATTTCATGTTCTAGATTCTAGATAGGCGCCTTTGACTACATGGATTCAATGTGGAATGCGGTGGATGTACGGTCAAGATTACGATATCTCAATATAAACCATACTTAGTGTGTTCGGGATGATTTTTCCATTTTCTTCGTCTTCCATGTATTTCACTGACTCGACCACTTTTTTGCCTTTTCCTCTTTTATGACTGTTGATCCGCCAAGCTCTCCCTAGACGCTTAGCTGCACAAGCTAGGACAACTACATGACTCGTGTCTGAATGAGTAAATGTAGGTTCTGTACTAACGTATTCGGATTAACAGGCTGGTCACCCCTGACCTAGTAATCTTCTTACACTAAATCACAACGAAGTATACGAAACCGGGTGTCGAGAGGCCCGGTAACAGTCGACAAACATACTACACTGATAAAATGGTCAGTAAATAACATAACACGAAATGAAACGGAGGCAAGGGGAGGAGGGGGATGGCGATGTGAGGGAGTGATAGAGGATGGAAGATAGACGGTGCACCCTATGACGATCATTTTAGGATTCCATACATATTAGGATAGGATTTGTTCTATAGGCTGGTAGGAAGGAAATGGACTGATTTCCGCACTCTTTTCAAATCAGCATGTGTTTCCTCTTTGGAAAATACCCTAGCTCTGGCGTTTGGCTACGAGTTCTTGCCTCCGCTGGAGGAAGCGCCTGCATAGTCATACGCGACTAGTTAGACTGCAACAGGTTAATTGAACTTTGATTGATTGATTGATTCATTGATTGATTGGTACGCATTTGTCAAAAGCTAATATGCTCGCTAGTAAGCGATCTCAACATAACATTTGCTCAATTATTGGCCTGAAAACCGAATATTAACACAGGATGTTCAAATTTGGCATCCTGGAGAGGCTGGTTTCTTTAAGCCAGGTAAGGGAGTCTGCCCAAATTCGGCGTGCTCTTGATATCTCAGTACTGATTTGAACGCAGCTCGCCTACCGGTACAGCTATTTTGAGCGAGGGCTCCAGTGCAACCACTGCTGTAGCAGTGCCTATTGATGCCCAATCTCTATCCAACACTAATTGTGCGGAATGGCATGAGGTGTGTGATGACAGTCAGCCTGGACTACTTTCAATTGCCCTAATACTTCGCTAGGTTCTATCTGGAGAGGACTGTTCGACGGTCTCACTCAAGTATGCCATTTCTTTGAGTGACTTCTATTTCCTCAATCCACAGGTAGATTCAAACTGCACAAACCTATGGCTGGACACGTCATACTGTGTTGAAGCAGTAGGAAATATCGCTAGTTATACGGATATGTCACCTCCACTGCAGCATACACTTTCACGAAGCCTGCCTCGACAACATACACCCCGACCCCTGCTGCCACGGCTACTCTCGAGCCCACTGCACCTGGTACTATCGGAGAGTGCGAGATTTATAACAACGCTTTCAGTTCGACTACCGCGAATGCGACAACCCTAAATCAATGCGATATCTTGGCCAGCATCGCAAAGGTCACCGTCGATGATCTTCTTGACTGGAATCCCAGCTTATCGGCCAGTGACTGTACCTTCACGCCTGGGTATAGTTACTGCAGTGTTTCTGGGGAAACAACTAGCAAGTCTTACCCCTAGTCCTGCTGTCGCTTCAAACAGCGCTAACGCCTTCCTAGCTTCCCAAGATCTGCCATACGACTATTGCTTTGCCGCAAATAGCAGTCTAATTCCATCAACCAGTGTTCAGCCATCTGATTGCAATTGCTATATCCAGCTCCGCGCTGCCGATAAGAGTAGGTTTCCAGACGACATATACTGTCAAAAAAAAAGAAAATCAGATCAAGGTTGCTGGCTTACTCGCCCTAGGTGCTTTCAACTGCACGATATTTTCATCTCTTTTCAATGTCTCTGTCACAACCGTCACCTCGCTTAATCCTTGGATAGGTAGTGATTGTGATACAGGTGTCTGGAACGCACTCTCCAGCGATGGATTCAAACAAATATGTGTTGAAAGGAACTCCACCGCAGTTCCGACTTCCACAACCTCGACAACATCAACGTCTACCTCCACCATCAGCACAATCGCCACTCCGCCAGCAGAGGTCATGCCGAATGAGGCTTCTAACTGCAACAAATGGCATACTGTGGTGTCTGGCGATGGTTGCCAAGCCATTGCCGATCAATATGACATCATACTGAGCGACTTCTACACATTGAATCCGAGCGTTGGAACCAGTTGCGCATCACTGTGTCTTGGATATGCTGCCTGCGTGGGAGTTTCATTTTAACTAGTGTATCCTTCCTCGTTTCATTGTCTCGCTTCCTAGTGACTGGACTACAGCGTGGGGAGGCGTGGAACTCCAGATATAGCTCATGTTTTGATAATCGTTCTCTCAGAGGTGTTCCCTTCTTGAGCTCGCTCTATTACATAGTAACTGTGCCTTCCTACTTTTGATTTGGCTCCTAGAAGCGAGTAAGAGCATGCCTAGGAGCCATGCCATGGGTCCGGGGGTCGAAAATGATCCTAAGGTCTACTGACTGCCAGGCACGCTTTCGATTGCTCCCAGAAGTAAGTAGTAACTAAAGCTCCTATGGTACCTGTTATTACGAGCCAACTCTTAATGATGAAAAGAGTGCATTTGAACGAGAATTCTAAACATAGGGAAGGAAGAAGGAGTAGACCTTACCAACTCCCATGGGACTAAAATTATTCTGGTCCCATATCCTAGTCTCATCTACTCCTAAGTACCTCTACCTCGCAGTCTCATATAGACTGCGAGACATGTATAATTAGACCTTCTTAGTACTAGGGTCCTAATAATTAGTTCGGCTAATATGGTGATTCGGTTCGGGTTCGGGTTCGGGTTCGATCGTAATTAGTAGTTAACTAGTGCTAAGAATGCGGTACGGATATACGCGTTTATATAGCTAATAGTTAAGAAAGTAAGTGAAGAATACTCTTTAGTATTATATAATACGGTAAGTTAAATCAAAAAGATATAGTCCTATTTAACGAAATACTAAAGATAGGGAAAGTAAGGAAAGAGAGAGGAGAAGAGCTCCCTAGATTGATACAAGTAACTATACTGTTCACTAACTTGAATGGCACGACACCAACTTCAACCTCTTTGGGATTGGCCCGAAACAGCCTCTCTCGGCTATGAAAGACACCTTCAACTCGGAGCAAGTCCACTACTCTGAGGGACCGAAATGCCTGGGGAAACACCGCCGGGCTAGATCTATATGATAAAATCGAGCGGCTCGAAAATGTGACTAGCGAAACCACTTCACAACACCGTTATCCAAAGGTGACCACTGAAGGCGCTCTACAACTCTGCACCACAGTGCTAGACATCTTCCCAAAAAGTAAAAAAACATACAACAGTGAGGATTCGCTGGTGGTCACCCACCCAACTACTAACTCACCGGCGTGTGGCTTAAACGCGGTCAATAGTTCGGTGGGTGTCGCCCGGGTGAGAAATAGGCGAGCGCCGCTTTACGGTCGCGCGACCGGGGGTGACAAGGGTGAGTGCGCTATAGACAGGGTGAGAATCTGGGTGAGAAATCACCCAAGTCGCGCGACCACTGCACTGACCTCTCTAAGTTTTACAACGGCAGGAATATCATTGGATAGCACTGTTCTCCTTGAAACACTCGGAATCTTGGCATATGCACTTGACTACAACTAGAAGCATCCAAAGCACTGTCCCTACGACCCCTGCATTCAAGAATTTCACAAACTGATTGAACTCTGGCTTATCTGATACCTTCGAAGCGAAGAAGATACCCAGGGGTATTGAAATAGATGTAGAGAAAGACTTCGCAAGTGGGATGCATGAATATTGCAAAGCTAGAGAGGGGAGCGAATAAAATAGCCCTGGTCCATCGCTCTGTTTTTGACCGTAATTGATTGTTCGGTGGGACTGTTCGGACTACGGAAAAGTTTAAGACTCAAAGTTTCAAGGTTGTCGACAACGCAATCACAATATGTAGGAAATCTAAGGATATTAAGCGGACAACCAGAGATGCCAAAAATCACGAATATCAACTCCCGAGGTCCTAATGACACGGGCGGTAGTAATACCCTTTTAAACGCCCACGCAAACATAATAGTTGAGCCAAAGACCCGCACAGTCGCTTCCAACATAGGGATTCCACGTGTTAAACTTACGCAGTCAGTTCTCATACCTTTTTTCAAAGGATGAAAAGTAAAGAAACTCACCTGAGCCGCAGTGATGCTATACTCGGATTCAATGGACTCACAGTCCTCGTCAGCAACCACGTAGTGGAACTTGGCACAATCTGCGTCGGTGCTCGGGATGAGAGGGGAGGGCGTGGTGCTTGAAGCAGTATGGGTCGTAGTCGTGACCGAGGCCGTGGTTGCACTGCTCTGATCCGGAGCATCGACACACACATAAGTATCTAGCCAGAGATTCTGGCAGTCGGTGCCATCCGCAACATAGGGATTCCAAGTGGAGAACTTTTTGGGTCAGCTTTCCTGTAACTCCGCTTCCTCGTGGTAACGTACCTGAGCAGCTGTAATATCGTTGGCTCCTTCGATAGATTCACAGGTGTCGTCCGTGACAACGTAATGATACTTGGTGCAGTCGGCGACTGTGCTCGGCATGACAGGTGAGGGAATGGTGCTGGTACTTGTCACAGTCTGGGTCGCAGTGTTTGCGATGGAGGTTGTTGCTGTACTGCTGCTCGAATCTGGAGCATCAACACAGACGTAGGTATCCAGCCAGAGATGTTGGCAGTCGGTCCCATTTGACACGTAAGGATTCCATTTAGAGAACTATTACCTTGTCAGCTGACGGTGTCCTATTATTGGGCTTATTTTTAGCCAAAGTACCTCGGCGGCTGTGATATCGTGGGCTGTCTCGATGGATTCACAGCTGTCGTTTTCAACAACGTAATAATATTTGGTGCAGTCGGCAGCGGTGCTAGGCATAACAGGTGAGGGTTTGGTGCTGGTTGCGGTGCTGGTCGCGCCGCTTGATGTTGGCGTAGCACTTGTACTTGGAACTCCGACACAGACGGCATCCCCTATGCGAGTGTAAATGAGGGGTCCTTTCTAGGAAGATGACATTGAAGAACTTTCACTTACCAGCATCGAGGTATTTGCAGGATGTACCGACGGCTGGATTCCAGGTGTAAAACTGGGTCAAGGTAAAGTTCCCGTAAACCTTCACAATGCTTGCGCAGGTATCATTTGTTTTGACCACATACAGGGCATCACCTGGAAGAAAATTCAGCATTTTATTTGGGAGAGAACTGAAGGGAAAGAGGGAAAAGAGAAGAATAAAAGTCCAGTTATACAAGGGGCAAGTGAAAGCCATGGAACTCACAATTATTTGCAATACCAGACTGAGTAGGTGGAGAGGATTTAGTCGAAGTGGCTGTTGTGCTGGAAGCAGTCGCCTGGTAGTAAGCGGGTGAGCATGTATTAGGGAACTTGGTACTAGCGGGCATTGTCGCATTTAATGAGGGCTCGCAGTATTTCAAAAGGCCGGCGTAGCAATCGTCTGGCAAAGAGGTTATATCCCAACCTGACATGGCATCATTGAAGGAGATTGGACAGTATGTTGTAAGATCATTGTAGGAGCTGACAACAGATGAAGATAAGGCAGTAGCTGTCTGGGTGTAGTTTGAGATCGTGCTGGTGGTCACAAACCAACTTGTGGTATAGTTTGGGGCTCCGGTCTGGGCAGGGAGGGTTGTGAAAGCGGTTGTTGGGAGAACAAACGTACTACCAGGCTATCAGATACAGTCTAAAAATGGAGCAGATAGTTTGACTTACACGTTCCAAACGGTGGTGAAATTAGTTGTGGTAACGTTCCAGTCTTCTTCACCAGGAGGTCTATGAGGGTCAGCTGACCACGTCCTTTCCCATTCAGTGCTCCTATTGACTTACCCAACGCAGATTTGATCTCCCACCATAGTATCGAGATTGTCGCAGTTGGTATGAATCGTTCTGTAAAAGTGTTTAGTATGTTAAGTAAGCACACGAAATGAGAGACTTGAAACGCAGTAACGTTCAAATTTAACCCAATTTGAAGCGTGCGGGGCTATACTTACGGGTTCCAAGATAAAAGCTGATTCATGTAGAAGGTATAGTTGGCAAGAATGGAGCTGCAGGTATCGCCCGGCTGGACTTGGTATAATGAACAGCTTGTCCCGATGCAGACATCGTCTCCCACGCTCATAGCGGTACAATTTGCATCGAAATGATTCTCCGTGATGAATTTTCCCGTAGCAACGTCATGAGCTGCCGCGATGGTGTCACAGCTGTCACCCTGTTTCACAGTATAAGTGGTCCCAGTGCAAGTTGTGGTAGGCGAGCTGGTAGCAGATAAAGATGTTGGACTACTGGTGCTTGTTAGTGTAGAGTAGGGATAGCTCGAGGGTGGCACACTGCAGGAAGAAAGAAGAGAAGAGAAAGATGCTGGATCAACACGTTGCCTGCCATACGCGGAGCCTAGCATGGCAGCCTCGTATTGTAGGAAGCAATCAGAGCAAGGCTCAATGCTGGTATTGCGGTTGGTGATGTCTGAATAACAGTATTCATCGCCATTTGTGAGACAGGAAACATTGAAAGCCCAAGTGAGGGGATCCAAAAAGTTTTGTACAGTTTGGTTGACGCCGGCAAAATCATATACTTCGGTTCCACAGGCACTCTCCACCTGGTCGTGGTAGTCATAGAGTGAGTCTCTACAATTTGATACACAAATCGCTTCAAGCGTTTTGCTCCCAATGAACTGTTGGTTCGAGACAGCGGAGACTGAATAGAGCTGATCGCACGTGATGTTTGTCACCAAGGCATCACCGCAAGCTGAGGGAATGCCGGATGGAGTCGCGTTGAACAACTGGAGCGCAGTAGTGTCGACGGCCAGAAGTAAAGCAACCGCCACCGATCCCAGAGCCGAGATCGATCTGGCATGGACAGCCATCTTCCCGAGCAGAATCAAATGGATGGAATTAGGGTTGATCGGACAATGGTCGCGTTGAAAATAAATACAGACAAGCAAGGCAAGACATTAATAGCTGGCTTTTTTGTAATCTTTCCTACTGCAAAGTTCCTTGGGTTGAACGAGCGTCGGAGTACGAGTATAATACGAAATAGTCCATGAAATCAATCTTAGTCCGTACTGTAACACGCTAGAAATGCTGCGGTCACAAGTGTAGGGGTCCACGCCACTAGCGCGAGACAGACCTTTATTTGCACAAGTACTCGGAGCTAGCGGCTCATTCTTCAGCGATATGCTGAAGGATTACATTGATCAGATAATCGATACTTCGATCTGTACTTTGAAAGTTGTATTGAAGGGTTGAGAAAAGTACATGTAAGGAGAAGAGCAAGCTACAAGAGGGGTACCTGCAGGAATGCATGCAAAACATGCAAAAACTGATCCCTGAAACTAAGTCGTGATTGGACACTCCCTTTCTTGTCCTCAATTTTTTCTTCTCTCGGCTGTTTTCCCGGTGGTCCATTGGAGTCTCCTACTTTTGAGCTGGATCTCCTCGGTTGCAGATGCCCCACGGGTAAGCGGGTGCTCTGAGACATTCTCCACCCGGCATCGCTTGGCCCCCGACTCAAGCCTCTGCCAAGAAATTATCCGATCTTAAGTACCGAAAATCTCTCGTTTCACTCGCATTCTGTCCCACTATCATCCGTGGTGAGGCTATTTTGCAATATGTCTGCGTTCCGAGCCTGGCAGGCTGATTTGTTCCTCCTGGTAAATCCATATGGTCAGCGCTCTAAGGTATAGGCATCCTCTAACAACATCCAAGGAGCAATGGCAGGAAGACTCGTCGCTATCTATCGATGCCCAACGTGAAGAAATTCTCGCTAAATACGTGACACTCGGAGTCCGTGGCCGTCAGGTATTTTGATTTTGGCCCGCTGTGACTCCATTGGGAAAGCTAACCCATCGGAATAGCCATATCGGGAGCAGCAGCGAAGACTAAAGGGTAGGTCTGTACAGGGACTTCCATCCCACAGTCAAGAGCTATTGAACCGCGTTCGCCAACCGAGCTTTGAGCGCCAGTTGGTGGACGGAACGTATTGGCTCCGAACCTGCTATGAGCCTTTCTCCGAGGACTCTTGGGCTGAGGTTCAACGTCACATTGAAGGCAAGTTCGGTCGGCCTGCAATTTGCAACGATTCATCCTTGTATAACTTCAATTCCAACTGGGAGAAGATTTTTCTTCGTCTGCCACAGCTGCTCGACTGTACTTGCCCTACCGAAGAATACGAAGAGTATGTCCAAGAGGCCCTACTAGATGGAATCGAGGCCGCAAGCCTTGACCCTCAGGCTGCGGAAGAAAGCGGCTACGATCCGGAGGAGGATGAAAATCCGTGGTCGGAATTTTATTCAGACTACCACATGCGACTAGTCGCAGGACGCATCCATATCGTTGATGCTACGACCCTTGCTTCCGAAGGCTCCGACGCAGGAACTGTTCTTGTGCTGTGGTTCGACCAGTGTGGACGGGCAATCCGTTACTCTCGCGAGCCGCTAGAGGATGCATCGGACATTGCCAATGTTTCCGATGCCATGCTGAACGAATTTTCGTGTTGGGCCAATGCTCACATTGGCCAATCCTATGAATGGGGTGCGCCCCTGGGTCCCCCCTACGAGAATAATGGAGAAAGTTCCGGGTAGCGACTTTTGCCTCGGTGGAGTACCATAGCCTCAAATACAACTAGTTTAGCTCAGTGTATGCGTTTGCACTAAGGAATGTGTGTAAAATCCACTCATATATCAACTCCTTATCTTGAATATCGAATCTGGCCCCTGATTTTCTGTTGTCATACCTAGGTACTGAACTAAATCTTTGAAACACGCTAGAATGTTCTCCGAGTTCCTTTTATAGGTAGTGATTTTTATAAGACCAAGTGGAAGCTAGTCACTAGCGCTCGTACAGTGCCCAAACTAGGTACCAGACTAAATCTTTGAAACACGCTAGGATGTTCTCCGAGTTCCTGTTATAGGTAGTGGTTGTTATAAGATCAATTGGAAGCTAGTCACTAGCGCTCGTACCGTGCCCCAACTGCAACCGAGGATGCACCGGACTCGAGTTGCGAAAGCGCAAAGCTAGATAAAAGAAATCCGTTCGTGTGACATAAATCGTCTTCATAGTCCTTTGGTCCACGAAGGTGATGTGTCGATCCTCTCATCAATTCTACAAGTAGCTGAGATATCGAACTTCGCCGAGTCCTACAGCTCTCACGAGACGGATTTTGGCATGATGAGGTTCCTCAGGTCACACACTCTTTTGTTATTGATTTCCTCAATCATTCTTTTTGCGAAAGCGCAGCAAGGTGCCACTTGTTCGGAACTAAACCCCTGCTTGGAAGGATGCTGCAGTCAATTTGGAAGGTAAGATAATACACCTACACCCAGCTTTCAATCACATAATGGCCAACCATACTGATATTATTTCATAGCTGCGGCTTTGACGATGACCATTGCGGCGATGGCTGTCTAAACAACTGTAATGCAAAGGCCGAGTGTGGCAAATACGGAAATGTCACCAGTTGCCCTCTTGGTGTTTGCTGTAGCGAATTTGGCTTCTGTGGCTCAACAAGTGACTTCTGCGGTGCTGGTTGCCAGAACGGCTGCGAATTGGTGGAGTGAGTTGTCTGTTCAAATATTTCAAAAATATATTCATGGATATATGTCCAATGCCGTTAACAAAATCAGTTACTAATTCGCTTCCTTCTACCATATTAGTGAGCCATCATGTACGAGCTCTAGCAATAGCAGCTCACTTGAAAGAGTGGTTGCCTATTACGAGCTGTTTCAATTTAGCCGACCATGTGGCACTCTACAACCGGAGAGTATCCCTGCCGGTGCTCTTACTCACATCAACTTGGCATTTGTCCAATTTGGAGACGATTGGAAAATGATTGATGAGTACGGTGACATTGTGACCCGAGTGACTCGGCTCAAAACAACTTATGCTGGGTTGAGAGTCAACGTCGCCATTGGGGGCTGGAATTTTAACGATCCACCTTCGTCAACTTATTTCTCAACAATGGCAAGTTCATATGTGAATCGGCAAACTTTCATTAGCTCTCTCATGTCGTACTTGCAAAAGTATGGTCTGGACGGTGTTGAAATAGGTGAGCTTCCCACTGCAATTGCCTTTTTCTCTGTGTTCAGTGTTCTTACATGGGGGACTCCACAGACTGGGAATATCCAGCAGCAACAGATCGCGGTGGCACTGCTGACGATACGGACAACTTCGTTGTATTGCTCGCTGAAATGAGAGAGGCTTTCGATGCTGTGAATCCCGGCTGGGAGATCACCTGCACTCTTCCATCCAGCTACTGGTACATGCAAAATTTCAGCCTCGCATCGATGCAAAAGTACATCTCGTTCTTCAACATGATGAGTTACGATCTGCACGGCATGTGGGACCAGGATAACAAGTATACAGGGTCCTATCTGCGAGGCCATACCAACCTCACGGAGATCGATGTAGGGATGGACTTGTTGTGGCGTAACAACATTGATCCAAAGAAAGTGGTTATGGGAATGGGATTCTACGGTCGAAGCTTTACGATGGTCGACAAAGACTGCCATACAGCGGACTGCAAATTTTCTGAAGTTGGAGGTGCTGGACCATGCTCACAAGCTGCTGGCATTCTGTATTATTCAGGTGAATTTACCCATCTGCTTCGTCTCTTTTGTTCACAATACTTACGAAAGGCTTCAGAGATTGAGTCCAGCAACAGCTCCAGTGACGTCCAAACTTACTATGACCCAGTTTCAACGGTCAAGTATAATGTTTACAACGGCAATCAATGGATATCCTACGATGATGCGCAGTCGTGGCAGGACAAACTGAGATACCTGACAGGAAAGTGCATCTCTGGTGTCATGATATGGGCTCTCGATCAGGATGATGGAATGCACAGGGCTCTGGGAGCGCTCCTGGGCGAGGATGCGCTGTCTGGCTCACTTATGGAGGGAGGTGATCTCTCGACCAGCCAAAAGAAGGAGTTGACGAGTCAAATAGCTGCATACACCGGGCAAAATTGCTATGTCACTCAATTCTGTACCGATGGTTCAGGCTCCCATAAGAACGATCCGGATTATGTGTGTCCCACTGGTTTCTCCTCCGTTGCCACTGCACACGCCCCTCAACAAAAGCTCGGATACTACATTACCGACACTTGTGATAGCGGATTCTACCGTCATATTTGCTGTCCCACAGATGCCATGCCGAAGAATTGCGAATGGACCGGCGCCCCGGTACGCAGTGAAGTTGGCTGCAGTGGCAAGTGCGGAAGCGATCAGTTCCAGCTTAACGTCGATTCATACGTTGACGCCTCGGGTGAGGAACCATGTTACCAAGGAGACCGCGCCTTGTGCTGCGATGGCGCCGAGTCAATCAATCAATGCAAGTGGACTTCATGCCAGAAGCTTGCATCCACTCAGGACAAGCCGAGTTGCCCCAGTGGTAGCACCTATATGACCACCCGTTTTGACGATGGAGATGGCAGTTTATGCTCCTCGGACGATGATGACGATCTAGAGATTCTCTACGCTCAGGCATACTGTTGTCCAAGTGATGATGTGCCGTCTAATTGCTCTTGGCCATTCGAGACGCTACCTCATACATCGGAATATCTCTGCTATCCCTCTGCCTGTGACTCCACCAAAGTGCAGTATACCACCGCGCTTGATCCTAGCGAGCCATATTACGGCGGTGGCTTGCAATCGGATGATGATTGTACTGCTTACACCCCTCCTGCTGGGGAAAATCCCAATTGGCCATACTGCTGCGACCCACCGCAGGCAAACAGTGAGAAATGGCCGGTTGACCCCAAGTATCTCTGGGATAACTACTACGAAGACACTGGGGACGACGTGGAATGGGCTTACGTCGACAACTACGGCAACAACAACAAACAGAGCTCTCCCGGCGACGATGATGGGGATGATCCATATGGATTTGTGATGCTAGATGGCCCTGCAGGCTCGATTGACAGTTCATTTGCCTCGACATATGAATTCGCTCGTCGGAGCGAGGAAGTTCCCAAAACCAAACGCTCCTTGTTCACCACGAACCGCACCCGCTTGGATACCAATTTCGATCATGTCGAGGAAACGCATCATATCTTTTGCAAACTGCCCACTGGCTCGTTGAAATGCGACAATTTATTCTTCGACGGTGCTGAAGACACGATAATCCATCTGCCAGAACACGTTGGCGAAGGCCCATTTGCTCGTCTCGTTTCAATACAGCGAGCCCATAGCTCATACGACCTTCCTCGGCATCATTTGGTCAAGCGGATTGCGGAAGAGAATGAGAATCCTGTCTACAAGATCAAAATTGACTACAATTTTCAAGCAATCAAACGTGACTCAGGTGCTATCAACATGCGTGTGGATTACACCAACCTGCTTGATTATTGGGAAGACGTTACAGATACTCCTGCCACTCGCCGGAAGAAGCGCTCTACTACTTCGGTCCGCGACGAGCACATATCCTACCGTGAGTGGCGCGGTAAGGTTAATTGGGCCAAAACCTCGCATGAGGCTCTTCGCAAGCGACAAGCGGACATCATGACCTCCAATACTACATTTGAGCGCGCCGGTGACCGAGAACCTCACAAGCTCCAAAAAAGGTGGTTTGGTAGCTTCAAGAACTGGCTAAACAAGATGAACACCGTTGAGAGCAGCAGCGTTGGGTATCTGTCCCAATTTTGGAAGAGCAGTCTTCTCCTCTTCAGCGCCTCCACGGGATGCCCAAAGGCGAACGCCCAATTGAACGTCTACCTGGATTCTGAAATCGGTATGGACAGCACATACGCCTACTACCTCTCCGGTACTCTGGTCCCTCCGTCTCTGGATGGCACATATGCATACTTTGGCATGCAGCCGAGTGTGTATATGGGCTTAACAGTTGAAGGCACCGCTCGTATGGACTATAAGTCCGAGCGAAAGCAGCTCATTCCAACCCTTTCCTACCCTGGCCTGGCAATCAAGGGTATAGCAGCCGTTGGGCCCACCCTTGACATCTATGGACAAATCAGTGGTGTTGTACAACTGAGCGGCAAGATGTCCGTTGGTGCCAAGTATACCTTTGAGAAGTCAGAAGTTTATTGGCCTGAAGGCGATGACAGCACTGATTACAGCAAGATCAACGATCTCGTTGGTGACCCTGAGCCCGTGGCATCTGGACTTGAGCCGTCATTCCAGGCGTCAGTTCAGGCTAGCGCCGATTTAGATGTCATGGTTACACCCGAGGCTAACATTGGCATCACCATTGGTGGCTCATCTCTCATCGGAGGCGTTACCCTGGTCGATGCCCAAATGGTTGGCTTTGTGAATACTACACTGAGATTCCACGCTGATTCGGGGGCATCCGTCTCGGGCGACTCCTCCACCGTGAGTGCTACTTATACATACAACTATGGCGTGTATCTCCTGTATAATCTTGGATATGGTGGTCATGCCACAATTCCATTCTATGAATGGTATATGACAGCCCGGACACTGTTCAGAAGTCCAAAGTTAATCACTCTTTACTCGAATGGGGATGTTGGTTCATCTTCAACAAGTATATCGACCAAAAGAAGTCTATCCTTGCATGAATCTCCTATATTCGAAGGAGTCGATGTGGTGACCGAGCCATCTAGAATCCAGGGCGTGGGTCGCAAGATAGGATTCGACACCAATCGCGACTTGCTTTGGGGATCCGCACCCCAATTCGTGAATGGAACAGGCAAATCTCTCCGCAAACGCGATGATGACAGTGATGTCGACATGATGGATGTTGACGATGATGACCCCAACTTCAGCTCATCAAGCGCTCTCACTTGTCCCGCGAATGACTGTGCCACCCCAGGGAGTAGCAACCCAAAAAATTTGCCAGCATGTTCTTGGATCCTGCCTGAGTTGCGCTGTAAGTCACGTATCCCATGAAGCAAGCCTCGATTGAGCAAACAAACGACAACCAGGACCCGTTAACACTCGAATCTTCTATCTAGACAACTGCCTGTTCTTCCCCGATCGACAAGTCAATGACGGCTATGGGAACTCGAGGATCGTTCCCGGAATCTGTACCAACGTTAATGGCTTCTTCCAAAATCGTGGTACAAGTGCCAGCACAGGAATCACACTCACATGGGATCCCGACACATCACGACAAACTAGCCGTCGTAATGTTGCATGCCCCGCATTGAAGAACGCGCAAGGAAACGGCGGATACTGCAGCACTGAGAACCAAGTGATTGCTGGTGCTCTCAACTTGCCATCCACAACAAAGATCGTGAGCTGTGATGAATTTCCAAT
Organism: Penicillium soppii; assembly: GCF_028829465.1. Taxonomy (NCBI): domain Eukaryota; kingdom Fungi; phylum Ascomycota; class Eurotiomycetes; order Eurotiales; family Aspergillaceae; genus Penicillium; species Penicillium soppii. The sequence goes on along the minus strand of NW_026643235.1, from coordinate 3,430,092 downwards.
TGCCTCTTCGGAAGAAGGGGGGAACTTCTTCCCAAAGTTACCGGTAAATCCAACGTCGCAGGGTGTGAAGTGCGTGCCAGTATACCAACAAACGCTCCAAGGGAACTGCCATAGTGAGTAATTTCGAGCTTTACCCGTTTGAAATTCCGATTCGCTAATTAGATCATCAAAACCAGAACTTCTGTCTGGTATAAATGCTAATGTCAACGCAACCGGGGATGCCAATTGGCAACTTTGGGGGAGTGGAGGGGTGGGCTCCAATGCCGAGTGGCTGGATTTGACCGCTGACTGGCAAGGCCTGGCACATTACGATTCATATATACCTCAAGCCTATGGCATCTCAAAGGCCGTGAGTTCTTTCCAAAGCCTGAATCTCGAATTAACGAACTCTTTGCTCTCTCCCCTACTTCTTGCTCTTCTAACGCTTCAATCAGGATTATGAAAGCGGCCATGGGGGCTACCTTCATAAACGCAACTTCACTCTTTCCCTCGCAGATCCCTCTGGTCCCACAGATGGTGCAGCCTGGGGCTTACAATCATTGTCTTCATACTCCGATGGAGCAAATGTCAAAGGCACCGATGCTACCCAGGTCGCGTGTGCAGTCAATACCTTTAATCAGGATACCCGGTACAGGATTGATGGACGTAACGGGATCTGCTTGTCCGACTACAAGCAAAATGCCGGTAAGCCCAACAACGTGCTCGAGATCTCAAACGATATCGGCTAACAGTTTGATCAGTGTATGGTAATATTGCAGTCTGGGTCGAATGTAACGTTCAGTTTACTGGATCCACGTCAGGTCAGACCAACTCCAAGCGAGACAATGGGGGTCATGTCGAAGAGGATGATGAGGTTATCGGCGAATTTGATGGATGGAAGATCAAAGGTATATTGAAGCTGATTTTTTTGAGTTGAAACCTTTTAAATACTGACAGAACGCAGGCATTGAGATCGAGAGGGACGCCAAAGTTATCGCCACGGAGCCAGACTTGGTACCGCAAGGTCAATGGCTGCCAGTGGTATATAAAGACTAGGTAGAAGCAAGAAGACAGCCCTAGAGATATAGAATTTTGAATTTGAACGAGAGTGCGTTGATTTCTGGGATAGCCAAGAAATCTGTCAGGCTAGATGAAGCATTTCTTGAGTCAAATCCATGTGACCATCGAGTATAAGAATTTAATATGAGACTTCCGTAGGGGTCTCTAGACTCCCTTTTTATCCAAAGCCCGAACGATGCAAGGACCCGCTATGGCTGAGGAGGACACTGCCTCACCTCAATCGCCACAGGAGAATCCATTCAAAACTCTACGAAAAGTTTCAAAAGTTAGGGAGTTAGGAAAGGCGAGTTAGGAAAATTCGAATCTATAGACTCGTTACGGGAAAGCCTCTATCTGCTACTAATCAGAGATTAAGATCGGTAAAATACGAGTTAACCTTACAGAGCCTAATGGCCAACTGCATAGCCGTATTTGCCGAGCGTAGTAGGCGCTAGCTCACGGTAGCAGATAGTGTTATCCTCTTCTTCCTTCTCGTTTTGATATTTACGTGTGAATCCACGTGATACGGCACGTGCGATACGCTCCTAGAGTGCTTTCTAGAGATTCTTTTCGGAGAACATAGTTTAAATGGCAACGAAATGTAAATAAGATCATGGCAGAGCAAGAGAACGGCCTCGCGGCTTGTATTTATGTCTTTGACGGGCATAGATTCAGAGTGAATCAGCCCCTGTCACCCTAAGGGTGAGAATTGTCACCCCGCTCTCACCTCTCTCACCCCAGTCTCGAGACTTCTCACCCATATCACCCACACTCACCCTAGAGTGCCGCTTAAGCACTAAGGGCGCATTGACTATTGACTGCGTTGAATATGTGGCTTAAGTACGGCTGAGCGGACGGGAAGCCCTGTTTTCCACACCCTATGGTCGTATGTACTGAAATTTCGCGAACAAGGACTTATGATCTAATATATTCAATAGGAGCCGAACTGCTATAGGAGCATGTAAGGTATTCTACGATAAGCCTATGTCAGGGCTTCCCCTTGAGTTACGCATAATGTCGAATTATATTCATCACTCAAACTTGATGACTTTCCGGGTATAAATGTGGTGTTGAAGGTGGCTTGTCTGCTCGATCGTCGTCGAGGTTTTCTATGGGCATTCAGCTAGAAATCTCCCGAGGTCTCATTGTCACACTTGAGTCACACTCGATGCCCAATTGCCATGATATATTTCACACATCACAAAGGTGTCCGTGCAAATTTACATTGACCAAACATTCAAAGTACATAAGTTTCCAAGATCCATTCATAATTGCATGATTCATCCTATCGAAACCTTGGAATACACAGCAAACACCCAGAATAAATCAACATAAATCATTGAAGCACAAATCACTTCACCCCAAAATCCACAAACTCCTTAAAACAAATACCCCTAACCTTTCCATCAAGAAAAGTAACACCTTCCTCCTCAAGCCTCAACATCTTCTCCTCGCAGAACCCTCCACCAGCCTTATGTCCATCAACCTTCCACTCCCCCTTATACCCACCCAGGGACCCATCCGCTGCAAGCACCCGATGACATGGCACCTCCGGCGCAAATGGATTGCTGCGCATCGCATTGCCAACCGCTCGCGCACTGGAGCCCAGATACGCCGCCATAGCCGAATACGTAGTCCAGCGGCCTGGCGGGACGGATAACAAGGTGCGATAAACGCGCCGGCGGTAGGGTGTTAGTGTAGGGTGCAGAGATATGCGGTGGAGATATTTTTTAATTTGGATGGTGGGCTGGAGAGACTTGTCTTCTCCTTCATTTATGGTTAAGGGTTTCAGGGCTTTTTCTGGGGTTGGGCTTGTTGATGCTGCGGGTGGGCCCGTGGCCATCGGCTTTGTAGTGAGCGCCATGCTTCCACTTGTGCAAATTTGTCGGGGTTGCTTTGTTTTGCCCTTGGACTTGGGGATGTAAGGTCCCGCTTAGATTTTGGAGTATGGGGTTGTCCTTGGCTGCTGTTGGCTGTGTTCTTGATTAGTTGAGATCATCTGGATGGGTGCGACGTGATGCGACGCGTCTTAGGAGACCTGGGCTTACGGCGTGATTGTATCTTTGGTTTGAAATATGCTTGTTTGTGTTGCATGAAATGTTTATGAAAAGATAGAGAGAGTCCAAGTTGAAAAGATAAAGGGTCCTGCGGAAGTTCGGTGCTGACAACGGTCGATGGTTGTTGCTCTCAAAGTGACCAATCAGAACATCTCCCGAGTATGAACTTGATCGTCTACAACATCCAACGGAACACATGACAAGATATGGTGCATGAGATATACTCAGTGGTTGTGACAATTCTAAGCACTTCTTGATGCTCTCACAGTATTAAAAGTTTTAACGACAAATTCGGTCTTGATGTTGTTGTGAAGTCCTATGGCCCCGCCCCTCCTGCACGAAACATAGAAACCGAAGATGTTTGGTTGTACGGATATTAACACATAAATCGTCCATAATTCACATAATCGACTCTAGCAAGTCTAAGAGTGATCGTCTAAGCATGATCAACATGCTCCGCGCCTGTAGCATCGTCGCCAGCCTTAGAGGCCGCAACAGCCGCAGCAGCACCAATAGAAAGGTGCTTTCCAGTCTCTGGATCCACCACGCTGCCCTTGCGACCAAGGGCCTGGACCATACCCGGGTTCTCGGCCTTCAGGCGCGCAAATGTCTTTTCAGCGTCCCAAACCCATGGTGTCTTTGCCGCGAAGAGCAAATCCATGTCTTCAAGCGTACGCTGGTTGCTCTCTGGGTATAGCGCCCACACCATGGGGATAGTGATTACATTGCTAGCGGCGAACACGTAAAGGGTTTTTTCGTTGATGGCACTAAACATGACGGGGCACAGAAGGGTCTATAAAGCGGTATATTAGTACAATTCTGGTATAATATTCTGGTAAAATATTATGGTATTCACTTACCAGCCATCCGTTTCCGATACTCCATCCAACAACACCGAAGGCGTTTCCGCGGGCACGAACGGCCAACGGGAAAATCTCGGCTGGGTATACCCATGGGACTGTCAACCACGTGGCTCCAAAAGTTGAGGTGAAAATGAAGATCATTGAAGCAGCCGCAGCACCATAGGATGATGCCTTGCCCATGTTGTCGGCAGCCTTGGCATCAATGGCCAGTCGGGAGAATCCACCCGCCAGGAACATGGCAATTCCCTGGACGACCGAGCCCCAGTATAGAGTCCATCGTCGACCGAGGCGGTCTATGGTAAAGACACACACTAGTGTGGCAAACTAAAGACGTAGATTAGCCCTGTTCCTGCTTTTTGTGAGAAGCGGAAACATACCATATAGAAGACATTATTGAGTCCACTGATCCACTGACTCTTCGTCGAGTCAAAGCCAGCAATACTGAAGATAGTCGGGGCGTAAACCGTAACACCTGCGATACCAACCCATTCTTGCATGATTTGTAGCCAGATCACTAGCTGCACACGGCGGCCAATATGGAGATCTCCAGATTTGTAACCAATAAGCATTGACCAGTAGGAATCCGCGTGATCGACCGTCTTTTCCAACTCGGCGATGCTCAGAATATCTTGGAACTCAGCCTCGGCGCGGATGAGGTCTTCTCCGCTAGATCCACGCAGACGTTGCAGGATATACCGAGCCTCGTCCTCGCGACCAACCTTGACGAGCCATCGAGGAGATTCGGGGAAGAACCAGACAGCCGCAAAAAGGGCGAGCAAGAAGACAATTTGAAATGCGATAGGGAATCTCCAGCGGAAGGCAGACTCTCCGTTGTCAATGAAAGACAGGCCACTGTCGAGTGTTAGATGTTATCGCATAGTGAGAGAATGGTACGTACAACTCGAGCCAATAGGCCAAGACAACACCGAAGATGTTCAGGGTGAACTCGATTGCAATGAACTGACCGCGCGAAGTGTGCTCCGCTGTTTCGGTGGCCCAGACGGGAACGATGGCGTTCAAAATGCCGGTTCCAACACCATTAACCATACGCGCTGCACATGTCAGTGATGCTCATTGTACAAAGCCATCAGCCATCATCCCCTTACCGCAGATCATCCAATTATGGTTCATGGCCGAGCATTGCAAAGCCGCACCCACGATAGCCCAAGCAGCTCCGACACCAATAGTCTTGATTCTTCCCATGCGATCTCCTAGCCATCCACCAAATAAACCACCGACCAGGGTTCCGAGGTAATATACCGACACGATTCCACCTTGTAGTAGTGAATTCGTAACCACTGGTGTCGCTTCGCCGTCCACCATTTTAGTATATCCAAATCCCATAAGATCGATATAGTCCTTTGCGTTATTGACACCGGACATCATTCCTTGATCGTAACCGAAGAACAAGATGGAAAGCGCAGCGACGCAGTTGATCCCGACGAGAAGCGAGCGCTTCTCCAGCTTGTGGACGACATTCCACGACGGAATTTTGTCGCTCATCTTGAGTGTGTTTGAAGGTACGGGTCAATAAATATTGTGGACTTGTCGCATGAGAGATTCGGTTGAAAAGAAAAAGGTCACCGTCTACTACAGTGAGAAGAAAAGCAAAAGGAGATCAACAGATCCAAGCCGACCTGCGGGGTATCGTTAAAGAAGACAGAAATAAAACGCAAAGTCGCGCCGACTTCATATCAGCGACCCAAGCCTTTTATACCGCCTCGGCGAGAGTCCGAGTCAGTCTAAACCGTATGATACGGTAAATTCCCCACGAGGATCGGCCGAGAAGCACACCAGGAAAAGCAAGGAGCGACAGATCTAATGCGGTTACATTCCGCGGGACATAAGACTGGTTCGCGTGGTCACCAGTGTCGAAAATTACCCCACCAGCGCGACAAAGCAGGGCCAGAATCCGACACGGCCAGTTATGGTAGTACTGGGGAGTATGTCACGGCGGGGCCAGGTTTGGGGGCTTTTACCCGGACGCTGAACTCGGCAATCCGAAGGGGTCGAGGTTGCGGCACGATTTTCTGGAGTCGTGGGGATAGGAATGTTTATTGGCTATTTCTCTGCTTTGTTACGGGTTTGACTCGGCCCACACGGGGAACCATGATGATTGTCGGCAATGCCATCAGTGGCTGGTTTTGGCTTGCACCTCCCTAGGCGGGTTAGTGGGAAAGTGAACGTTCAAGGGGCACTCGGGTAAAAGGGATTTGTGGAGAACGGGGAGAAAACACGGAGAAGTTGAAATCCCCAGATTCCAGACTTTTGACATTTGATAAGCTATATAACTCTACGTCTACGGTGTACAATTACATTCGATATCTGATTTATTCAATTATGCTCTCTCGTTCTCTTCTAAGCTTCCTGGGTCTGGACTCTGCTCAAGTGACCGAGAACCTGAAGATCGGAGTTTAGCCGACGCGGGGAATTATTCTCCACAATTGGCCAGGGTATGATGTCGTCTCTGGGCCATTTTGAGGTTCTTGGATATATCATACAAAAGGAATAGTCTAGCATTTTCCAAGGGTCATAAGACTTCAAATCACTGATGTTATACCAAGACACAAATGCATAGACTGAAATTGTCGGACTTGAAAGGAATGGTCTCTTCCTTCGCTTGTGTCTCTTGTTATATCCTATGTCTATACCATCTACCTGATGTATCCAAAGAAAGTAAAAGATCATACATATGTACACATCTAATTACCCATTTAGAGTGTGATCGTCCCTACTGACTAATGATCGGTCACATGGGCACTCTGTACCTTGAATGTTAGCTGAAATTTGCAATATGCATACATACTTATGCATGAATATGAGAAGCGAAAGAAGCTGAAGCTTTGAAGAGTGCCGCTGCCGGGATTGGTGTCGGGGCATCTGTGAACTCTGATTGGTTTACATCCCGGAAGCGGGATCCGAACTATTCAGGAACAAAACGACCGTTTTACTTCACCTGCTTTTCAAAGATTTTACCATATGGGTTGAAAATCTCCGAATGCCATATCCAGCCATGGCAACAAACAAAGGCAACATGGCAACAACCGAGGCTGATCAAACCAAATCCCCAGACTCACCAAGCCAGCATGCAGATCAACAGGAGGCATATTCTCAGTTCTCAGTGAATACCAAACGGTATATCGTGGCGATGGGATCTTTGGCCAGTTTCTTCTCACCCTTATCGTCGAGTATCTACCTTCCAGTCTTGACCACCATCGCGGATGAGCTGCACATCTCCACCTCTCAGGTCAACTTGACCGTCACAACATACCTAGTAAGTCTTGCAACTATTCACACGAAAACCAACCGCTGACCATTCTTTCCGTCTAGATCATGCAGGGTGTCGCACCCATGCTCATAGCAGGCTTCTCCGATACCGCAGGTCGCAGACCCGCCTATATTATTTGCTTCACAATTTACCTCGCAGCCAACCTAGGGCTAGCTCTCCAAAACAGTTTTGCAGCCCTACTCGTTCTCCGTTGTGTCCAAAGCGCCGGCAGCAGTGGAACAGTTGCGCTTGCAAATGGTCTAGTGGCAGATATGATCACGTCAGCCGAGAGAGGCTCGTACATCGCTTTCGCGTCGATCGGAAGCATGCTTGGTCCTTCGCTATCCCCAATAATCGGTGGTCTCCTCAGTCAGTATACCAACTGGCACTGGATCTTCTGGTTTCTCCTAATCTTCGGCGGTGTGTTCTTTCTCATTCTCGCGCTTTTCCTACCAGAAACCTGCCGCAAAGTTGTAGGTGATGGCTCGATCCCACCACCTCCATTGAATAACTCTGTTGCGGATAAGATTCGGCACCGCATACGCAAAAAGAAGGGTCTTGCGTCTGATCCGGATAAAGAAGCAGAGGTGCGGAAGAATTACTCACTCAGGTTCCCCTCGCCCGTCCCGACTATGAAGGTTGTCTTGGATTTCGAGACGTCGGTTATTCTGATTCCCACAGGTTTGCTGTTCGCTGGTTTCTATGCTGTCATGACTGGGGCGTCGACTTCTTTCCACAAGATTTACAAATTCAATGATATCCAAGGCGCGCTGATGTATCTCCCCATCGGCGCTGGCGGCGTTCTATCAGCCTTCACGACTGGCAGAATCGTCGACTGGAACTATCGTCGGCATGCGAACCGTGCAGGTCTTGCTGTTGTGAAACATGCTCGTGCAGATATACGAAACTTCAATATCGAACGTGCCAGACTGGAAGTTGGCTTGCCACTTTACTACATCAGTACCTTGGCGATGCTGATATACGGCTGGGTACTGGGGCGGGAGGTCCATCTATCTGCACCTGTAATCCTTCTATTTGTGATTGGATGGTCTATCATTGGTACCTCGCAGGTGCTGAATGTCTTACTGGTTGATCTTTGGCCAGGTAAATCGGCGTCAGCGACGGCAGCCAACAATTTGTTTCGTTGTGAGCTCGGTGCAGCGGCATCCGCAGCAATCAGCCCTATGGCCTTGGCTATGGGAGAAGGCTGGGCCTATACCACGCTTGCATTGATTTCAATTGCTGCTTCTCCTTGCCTGTTGGCTGTTGCAACTAAAGGTATTGAGTGGCGAAAGAAAAGGAATCAAAAAGAGGAGGAAAAGCTATCTTGCGTACAGAACTAGCATCTGCGAAGTCCAGATTTAGAGGATACATTCGGGATATGGCTTTCAACTTCTTGTCAAAATTTTAGCTTACACGTCGGGAAAAATGCACTAGCTTCCTTCTACCTAGGCCCATTCGGCTTTTATGTCTAGTTCTATGCTCCACAAGCCCGTATTCCTACTTTCCGTGAATGAAGACCCTTTGTTCCAGAGGCTCAAATGTCTTCTCCATAGGTGGGCCAGCGGGCTTCCCGAAGACTAGCTGAGCTTGTAATCTCCATTCTTGAGGAATGCCCCACTGCTCGGAGACAGGCGAGTCTATCAGCGGATTGTAGTGTTGTAGACTGCACCCAAGACCCTCAGCTTCAAGCAATGTCCATACTGTAATCAATGTAAGCCCAAATGCTACAACTGCGCTTCACCTGGTACACTTACACGCAAATTGATGCATTCCACTCGAGTGTTGCGACCCTGTTTGGTGTTAATATTCATAGATGTACTTCTAACGTCAAAATGAGACATACATTCAGGGAACTTCTGGGTAAGCATTGGCCATTTTTCTTCTAACGCTTTGAACGGGACAGGATCCTCATAGAACAACACCTTGTGGATAGTCAGTAAGTTTGCCCAGGTCTCAGTCTTGAATTCTAAAACAAAAAAGGAACTGCTCACTGTCCCATAGCCTGCTCTGAATGCAGCGATACGAGGCTTGTACATCTTTTCAAATACGCCCTGGGGCACGCTCGCACTTGCGGCCTCATAGGCAATATCCCAGAGTCTCTGGTGTTCTTCTTTCAGGAGCACGACAAGTCGGCCGGATTGAACATTGAATGGACTCGGTGTATGCAAAGTCACATCTGAAACAAGTTCTTCGATGCGAGCATCGGATATTTTAGTTTCGTTTGTTAGGGCACGGATGGATCGCCGGGCTCGAAATCCTTCGCTGATCGTGGATGCGAGGGTGGTCATTTTGATAGTTTGGGATTTGGGCAGTGATACCTGATGATTTGTTGGAAATATTCGTTCTGTTTATTTCTTCTATCGAGGACTATACGGAATTTATACTTGACTTCCAGGCAGCGAGTCAGTAAGACGGCGAACGGAGCCCGACACGGGACTCCACAAGCCAGGCTGAGCACGGTGATGGTTTATCTTGCTATCACTTAGCGTCAGACTTAAGAAGGGTCGCATTGTATATCGGTCCTTTATAACCGTGCATATATCGGTCAATAAATGTCCGACATGCCGACTATATTGTTCAGCGCAAGCAAAGCACTGTGATGTCAACGTTGGTGGGCCCGGCCAAGACTTCTGCCCCAACGCCCAACCAGAACTGCACAAGGTTTAAGACGAGTCCCTAAACCGTCAAACTGCCACGAGGGGGACTGTTTACACAGACGGGTTATATTTCAAGCGAGGATACACCACTTATTTGAGTCTAGACCTGGATGCGACAGTGTCCGCTTGTAACCGCCGCGGAGCCCCCCGAGAACACTTCCCGATCCAAGGCCCGCGGGTATGCAGATTATGGGGGAATCGCCGCTAACTCTTTGTAAGAGCACTTGGGTCTCCCCGGAATAGTCCTGTGCGAACGGGAAAGGATATGTTGTGTTATAGAGAAATTTATTCGAGATTTCCGTGGCTGTTGGTTCATTTGAAAAAGTGCAATGTTCTAGTACTCTATGTTCCACAACTTGTTGACATCTTTTGCTATGCGTGACTTTTAGCTTTTGTTTGTGACGAATGGTTTCAGAAATTCAGATATTGAGGCCAAAGCCCTTGGGCGGCATCGTTCCCGGTAAAGTGGCTGATGGCGTAGGGTGAGCCATAGCGGCCATAGAGGCTTAAGTCTCACGGACTCGTTGGGGTAAGCAGAAAATTAGCCAATATCAATGTTGTCCTCTTGATGTTGAACCTGAGCCAGTGGAACTTAACAAGGCTGTAGTATCGCGAAACCTCCAATAACATACATCTATGGATGAAGTCCAGATATGAATAAGTAACGCTGTCTATGTAACAAGTTGGTTCATAATACGCTGCTCCGTACAGAGTACACCCCAAGCATACTCGAAGGCGTTGAATCCCGGTGGCCAACCAGACAAATTTCCCGATGGCCGCTAGACCTCTCTGCCTGAGAACTCCGTACCAACCGGTCAACCGACTCAACCCGAGTCGCTTACTAAGGATTTGACGGGCAAAGCTCAAAATACTGCAAAAGGTCAGTTCCTTCTTATACTCGAATCCACGTCTCTACCCACCACACCTCCAATATAGTTGGAATTGGAGGATTTTGTCTGACCGCCTTTTTTTAATTATCGTTGCTTCTTCTCTTTTTCACAATGTTCCGCTCTGTCTTGCCCCGGGCTACACCGCGGGCTGCTCTCCGTCATGCTGCCCCCAGGGCCAACTTCGCTCCCTCAATGATCTTCATTGGCTCAAAGCGTGGCTACGCCTCTGAATCAGGTGAGTTCTTGTCTCTCCGGCTGTTGCGGCATGCCCGGAGAGATTTTCCATGCTTCCCGAATGCGATTGCTAATCTCCGCCTTCCCGACAGGTGACCATGACCTTGTTATCATCGGTGGCGGTGTCGCCGGTTACGTTGCTGCCATCAAGGCTGGCCAGGAAGGTCTCAAGGTGCGAAAACTTCAACCCTGGGCTTTCCGATCTCCAATTGGGTCCGTCCCGCCATCGCGATATGCTAACTGAATACCTTGCCAGACCGCATGTATCGAGAAGCGCGGAACCCTCGGTGGTACCTGCCTGAACGTCGGCTGCATTCCCTCCAAGTCCCTCCTCAACAACTCCCACCTTTACCACCAGATCCTGCACGACACCAAGAAGCGCGGTATCGAGGTCGGCGATGTCAAGCTCAACCTGACCCAAATGTTGAAGGCCAAGGACACGTCCGTTGAGGGCCTGACCAAGGGTGTTGAGTTCCTTCTTAAGAAGAACGGCGTTGACTACGTCAAGGGTGCCGGTTCTTTCGTCGATGCCAACACCATTAAGGTCGCTCTCAACGACGGTGGTGAGCAGACCCTGCGCGCTAAGAACATCATTATCGCCACTGGCTCCGAAGCCACTCACTTCCCCGGTCTCACCGTTGATGAGAAGCGCATCATCACCAGCACCGGCGCCCTTGCACTCGAGGAGGTCCCCAAGAAGATGGTTGTCATTGGTGGTGGTATCATTGGTCTCGAGATGGTACGTTTCTTGTGCCCTCTTTCCAACCCATGGGGATGTTCTAACATTTTAGTAGGCTTCCGTCTGGTCCCGTCTCGGTGCTGAGGTCACTGTCGTTGAGTACCTTGGCCAGATCGGTGGCCCCGGCATGGATGCCGAGATCGCCAAGCAGGCCCAGAAGATCCTGGGTAAGCAGGGCATTAAGTTCAAGACCGGCACCAAGGTTGTTTCAGGTGATGTCAGCGGTGCTACCGTCGGCCTGAACATTGAGTCCGCCAAGGGTGGTAAGGAGGAGACCATCGATGCCGATGTTGTCCTTGTCGCCATTGGCCGCAAGCCCTACACCGAGGGCTTGAACCTCGAGAGCGTCGGAATCGAAAAGGACGACCGTGGTCGTCTCGTTATCGATCAGGAGTACCGCACCAAGGTTCCCCACGTCCGTGTCATCGGTGACTGCACTTTCGGTCCCATGCTGGCCCACAAGGCCGAGGAGGAGGCCGTCGCCGCCATTGAGTACATTAAGACTGGTTACGGCCACGTCAACTACGCCGCCATCCCCAGCGTTATGTACACCCACCCTGAGGTTGCTTGGGTTGGCCAGAATGAGGCCGAGGTCAAGGCCTCCGGCGTCAAGTACAACGTCGGCTCTTTCCCCTTCAGCGCCAACTCCCGTGCCAAGACCAACCTTGACACTGAGGGTGTTGTCAAGTTCATTGCCGATGCTGAGACCGACCGCATTCTCGGTGTCCACATCATCGGACCCGGTGCCGGTGAGATGATCGCTGAGGCCACCCTTGCCATTGAGTACGGTGCCTCCAGCGAGGATGTTGCCCGTACCTGCCACGCTCACCCCACTCTCTCCGAGGCTTTCAAGGAGGCCGCCATGGCCACCTACTCCAAGCCTATCCACTTCTAGACTTGATCTGTTTGATTCGATATCCTCTTTAACCCTCCCATGTACTACTTTTACCAGTTCTGAGCTAGCTCGTCTAGCAATCTACATGTAGCATTCCATGCATGTACTCATCTTCCTATGTTAAATCAACATGCTGCTACAGTCATGATTCTTGTAATCTACGAATAATAGAATCGCTCTTCGCTTTAAACACGCAGGTGCTTCCTCACGCTTTTCCGCTGAGTGCATGAACGCTTGAAAGGTCGAGAAATAGATTTTGTCTTCGCGACAGTGTACTGATATTTCTCAGCTGAACATAGGCAATATATTAATGGTCTACATCTCTATATCTCTATGCCCATGTTTCCTTGATCTCCTAACACAATGGCAATCTAAGCAACAGTAGCCTTCAAGAACACCTCGCGGATCTCCTTTAGGCCCTTCTCCTCTGCCAACAGCAAACCAAGCAGAATGCGCGACTGCTGCGGGTTATACATGCCACTCGCAATCTGGGTTTCGGAGTTCTTGCCAGTGATATCAGCGGTAGGCACTTCGCCGTTGACAGTGCGGTGCGACAGAACAACGGGAATGTTGTGCTTCTCAACAATATCGTTGATAGCGTCTGCGAAGTCGGTGGAGATGCCACCAGCACCTTCACCAGCGACCTATATCCGCATTAGCACTGCGCCACTCACAACTGAATCACTTATCAAATATAGATTAGAAACTTACAACAATACCCTTGGCACCGTTCTCAACAGCGCTGTAAAGCGAATCGGTCTGCATATCCTCATACGCGTACAGGATATCCACGCGAGGAACAGCATCGATGCCGGACACGTCAACAGTGTGCTTAGCATTAGCCTGCACGGCAGGGTAATAGAAGTACGGCTTGTTCGATACAATGAAGCCCAGACTTCCCTGCTCATAAGCCTTGAAAGTATCCATGGTGTTGGCATTGGTCTTTGTAGCGAAGAAAGCAGAGACAATGCGGTCGTTCAGCACAACTAGTGCACCACGGTCCTTGGAGTCCTCGTCTGTGGCCACTGTCACTCCCTGAAGGAGGTTCATGGGGCCGTCGGCCGAGATGGCGGTTGAAGGACGCATGGAGCCAACGAAGACGATGGGCTTGCCGCAGTTTACAGTTGCGTCGATGAAGAAGGCGGATTCTTCGAGGGTGTCGGTGCCGTGGGTTATTACTGCGCCGGACATTGTGGGGTCGTCGCAGACTTTGGTTTGCAGTGTGTGGGTGAGGTTGAGGAGGAGGGTGGAAGAGACATCTCCGCTGTTCACGTTGCCCTCTTGGACGGCGGCGATGTTGGCGACGTTGAAGATGTCTGGAATCCCGGCCAGAAGCTTCTTAATTCCCAATGCGCCGGACTCATAGCCTGCGGTTGCGGTCTTGTCATCGCTGGTGCCGGCGATAGTTCCACCTGGTTTCATTTCGTTAGGCTGTATTCAGGGTTTCTTTTGGAATTGGCACGCACCTGTGGCGAGAAGGGTGACATTGGGGAGAGATCCGTTGATATGGTCAAATTTCAAGCCATTGGGATTGGTATAGGATGTGTTGGTTGCCCGGGAGTGGATCAAAGGAGAGGCATAGGTGGTAGCAGCCAAGGCTGAGATAGCGAGGGTCTGAAGAGTGAAGCCCATCTTGCTTGCTATTGTGTTCTCTGAAAAAGAGAGAGTATTATATAGTATGGCAAGTTAGGGTTACAAGAATTGCACTCGGCGTGATAGAGCGGGTTTATATAGATCAGCCAAGTCTACTGTGTATAATGTATGATACGCATCTTCGGTTCTAGGGTTCCGAAGCCGGATTTCAGGCACCTTGGTAAAAACAATTAGGGTCATTTGGCAGGCCTTGTCGCCACTAGTGTGTTTTAGTGAAGATGCGAATATATCGTAGAGCTATCTGTATCGGCGGTGGAAGAAGTGGATGAAGAGTTGGAGAAGGGATAATTGGGGTAATACCGGGGATCGTCATTCCTCACTGAATTGAACAACACGATTGAGTTCCAATTGTATTGTTCCAGCATAGTTCCAGAATGACCCAGGTGGCAATAAAGTTATAGGAGGGATGTATATAAGATCATTGTCGTACATGAGGTCTATTTTGACCTTTGAGAGTAGATTCTACATGATGCTCTTGATACTAAAACCCCAGTTTCTCACAGCCATCCTTCTACGCCATCGACATCATTCTCCATAATTGGCCAGCCTAAAAAAGCCTCATGAAATGAAAAAGCCTCAATCAATGACTAAAATTAATAACTTGAAGCTTGGCAAAGACTCAATACCGGCCAATGCTTTCAAGCCCAAGACTAGCCAAGCCACATGTGTTGGGAATCATCGGCCCATGCTCGGAAGAATGAAGCACGGTAGTCAAGCCGAGCCTTCGATTCGTTGTTTTAACCGGGTTGGCGATCGTACTCCAAATATGATCGGAATATAATATAAGGTAACGTAATTCACCACCGAGAAAACCCGCTCAACCTATTTCGTACTCCACCTCCCGTGGAAATCCCGGGAAGCCCAAATTTAGGTCACCATGCCAAGATTCATCAACCTTTTCAATCCTTCTATAACTTTATTAGAGCTTATGTGTAAACTCTTGCCTAGTGAATAGTGAGAATATAGTAGAACACAAATCATTGGTATGCTCCTGCGGGGTAGAATCCATTGAATACGATAGAGTACTCGAGATATACCTCGCAAATATCAAAGAGATATGGTTGTAAGATGAGAGGTAGGAACAATCAAGGGTAGAGGAATGAAGAAGAAGGTGTTGAAGGATGTGAACGAAAGATAAAAAATGTTGTTGTGCTTTGTAAAGGTCTACATCAGATGGTGGTTGCAATTGAGGAAGGCACTACTTGTTATATATGTATTTTTATGTCTACACCACTTTTTATTGCAACCTTGAAACAAGCGCTTGAACTTACAAAAAACCGACCGGATCGTAGGTATCGAGGTGGGACACGAAACCCGCGTTAGAGATCAGATAATTCAGTCTCCCGCCTGTGATACTTGCAGTCTCAGCCACCGCGGTCTATATGATTGCGTCAATAGACTGTTCCTGTGCATCTTTGAGGTTTCTCACCTTTCGAGCAGCAAAATCAGTGATATCGGCCTCCATGATGTCAATGTTGGTACGTTCCGGCAATTCCTCCTTTACTTTCTCCTCGGTTACTGACTTGCTACGAACAAGCCTGATGACAGTATTATTCAAATTGATAAATATCTGGCGAAGAAACTTCCTTTGTTGTGGGTGAATGATGTTGTTAGTCTTCATGCGGTCGGTCTTTAGGAACGAGACTCACTCCAAGTCCTCTAGAGGCTCCAAGTGTAACTTCGGACGGCATTCTGGGCATAATATGCAGCTACAGTTGAACCGGAGAGTATTGTTACTTTTGCTTCCAGGTATAGGAAGAATTTGAAAATGGCAAATGAGGATGGGGAAGATGGATTTATACGATCTGGTCGATCTAGATGTAAATCCATAGACGAACTGATTAAGCTGACCCGCCGATGACTTCAAATCCTGGTCGATAGCCACGATGATTCATTGTTTCTCTCTTCGTGAAACTTGACACTTCTTTCAATGGCCGCGCGGATCTGCACACCAGACCATATATTGTAATATACACACTAGTTTGACTCCTCTCAGGCACATTTATGTATTTTATCAGACGAGAATAGTAAAAAGATATGTTTTCATAAGGTCAACATATTTTGCTTCCGATATTTAATTTTTAAATTTAAATATAAGGTAAGATGCCTAGGTATATTCAATTTATATCCAAAAATATATTAGTATAAACTTGCTCTACCATCAGTGAATTATAGCACCATGATATATATAACCGAGATTTTCTGGAAATTATATTTACTTAATCAGTTACCAACGAACAGCTATATGAACCACCTGGGCAGATCATTCGAAAAGAGACAATATGTTAATCTGGCATAGAAATATTATGAAAGTCAATCTAAAGAATTAGTACTATAAGAATCCATGGAGAAAATCAGGCCTAAAATCGGCACTTTTAGCAGGTGATTATAGGAGTGGGTAAGGACTTATTGACAGGGGGTGTAATCAGAAAATACAATTGCTCAAATGTCAATTTAGCCCATTCAGATGGAAACCCATAGCTTTTCCCATTCTTCAAGAAACCGTTCCAGAAGTTGTGCGCCCCGACCTGCTCATCCAGGAGCCCCCATGTAGCAATCCCTTCGACTCTTTCGTGAAACTGATCACGTGAATACATGATCAGGTGTCCCAAGGCACGTGACCGAAATCCATCGCCAAAAAAAGATTTCCACACAATACTCCATATTGCTCCACCCATTCACACTTCCTAGATTATGCAAAAAAGGAACTCCGATAGGGGGAATCGAACCCCCGGCTGTCGTGTGAGAGACGACGATGTTAGCCACTACACCATATCGGATAGTTGTTGTATGGAAGCCAGAACACGGTCTCATAGGCCATAAGTAGAATATTAAAATATGTGGATGAAAAGGTATCTACTTCTTATCTCTGTATTCGTTTTGCTACGCTTCTATACATCTACATCTCCATTCTAGCGAGCCAATATTCCTATTGATCCGGAGCAGATAGGCCGAGAATCCCGCCACCCTTTCCCCCAGTGTGACTCTTTTGCATCTCTGTTCTCCCATGAGTGTGAGGACTGCCTTCATTCAATGGATCCGTAGGAATTTATAGTAGCTTGGGGCAAAATGTGAAATATCTATTATATCAAAAGCCGTAAGTCAGAAGCCATTGTACGAGACCGGCTACGTCCAACAAGGCAATGGTTATACATTCTTGTTCATGTGACTTTGACAGGCAACCTGGGAAGAATTGGAATGCTCATCAAGGTTTGTATAGATGTATGATCCAATTTCAATGATGCAATCATGATCGACACACTATAACACAGCTCACTGGCAGAAGCTTTGGACGTTCCCTACACTTTACATTCTGTATCGCCCCCAGTAAGCACAATTTGAAGCGAGCAAAATTAATTCATCTTAATCATGAGGAAAAAACGTGTGTATTGTTATTACGAGCGTGATCCTCCATGTGCGTCTTGTGGAACTGCTATTGAGCCTGAAGACGAACGAGACAGTAAGTTCTACCCAGTTGCAGCCTGACGATTATATCGTAATAGATCACTAAAGATCAACTCAACGCCAGTTCGAGACCTCATCGAAGAATATTGTGATGATAAAGAAAAACACGAATGGCTCAGAGATTGGAATGGCAGCGTTTCCAATTTTTGCGTGTTTCATGAAGGCTGCTGGAAATTGTTGATACAGCATTTCAACAGCGGAATTGTGCCTCTCGATAAACTGGCAAATGTAGTCGAAGAAGCACCTTGGCCACGGTATCTTGCCTGTAAGTCAATATTTCACTCCTCTTGTCAGACTTCCGCACCCACGAACAATTAGAGACTAATCAATGGGATTCTTTAGATTATGTAATCCGACCAATTGGGATTCCTAGCTCGAGATGCTTTCGATATATCGGGTTCCGGGCTGAGGCAAGGACCTTCCCAAAGGCAGCAAACATGGAGTTTGAACATAACCTGAAGGATGAGACCCAAGTAAATGACTGTTTCAGTCTTCTTCCACTCGAAATTCGCTTCGAAATTGCCTATCTTCTTTCAACGCCTGAATACCTCAGCTTGAGACTTGCGTCGAAGTCTATGGTTCACATATTTGAATATCAGGAATTTTGGAAAACACGTTTTCTGATTCATCGAGAACGAGGATATCTCAACTATCTTTTGGAAGAAGGTCGTCAAGATTGGAGATTAATGTACCGCTGCACTAGCAAAGTGAAGCGTCTCACCAAGATACTACGTTTCCGAAGGCTACAGTGGCTTCATAATGAATGGATTAAAGATAGGTGTATGATGGTTGGAGCTCCAATATCGACATCGCCTGAGAACAATACTCGATTTGATGGCCTAATCTGGGACAGAGCAGCTGGAAAAATCCAATGCGATAGACCTTACGGCGAGGAAGACCCTACTTCATCTTCATTTGGCAGTGACATCTGCAAGTGGTGTCGTGGAGTGCATAATCTATCACCACCTCAGATGATCACCATCTCTAGTGAGATTGTGGAAATTGCTGTCTCCGTTCTTGCTGAAGATGAACATACATTTATCACCGGTTTCAAACCTGTCTACGGGGGAAGTTCACCAAGCATTGAACTTGGCTATCAAATCCCTCAAAAGCAGATCAAGATTGATCTTCGCGGCCAGCCGTTGACAGGCTTCGAAGTCTTTGCTGGAGAAGGGGGCATCCAGGCCATACGTCCAATTTTTGACCCAAAATATGGAATATGCCATAGCGTGATTGGTAAGCCGAATACAACTTGCGAATTAGTACTACTTAACCCAGATGGAGAGATACAAGCCTTTGCTGGTGAGTTTGATGTAAGTAAAATATTGATGTGTGCTGTTCCAATTCACAAGCGCAATTTACTGACTCAATTGTAGCATTGCAGGATGGTAAGGTTTGGGGTAGGTTCCTCGCGTTCAGGACCATAATATTTATCTCAATTAGAGAATGATCTCACCTCTGTTATCAATTATTATTGCTTTCGCTCTCTTCGCTTTTGATCTCTATTAGTTTTGCTTCTAGGACTTCCTAGAATCACTACCCCAAATCGCGAATTTTATTCTTATTCTCGCAGGGAAAATTCCCAATGCAATCCTGGTACGGAGCACTTCTGCCACCACACCCATTATTATTCTTTTATGGTTTCTATAGGCTTGAGCTCGGTTGTCTCTATATCAATGATCCTATTCCCCTCCTACTCATCCTCATACCCTTATCTATACTAACTATCTTCTCTAATTAATCACCAGATGAAAAGAAAAATAAGGGTTTTACACAATGCAGTCAGCGAGTAATAAGATAGCTGTGAAGTAGAAGTATCAGATACCAACAAAAACATTCAACAACCTTTCTACGGAATCAATAGTGGGAATTTACAGAGTAAATACAGCAAGTTCCTTCGTATTCGGTGCGACTTTCCAGTCTTCCATAATAAGAAGTTTTTGATTTCCCTACTCTACTATTCAGACTTATATTTTCGGCAATTTATGTTCCTGTCCCCTAGCCTTCTATCATCTATTCCGCCTATACCAAGATTAGGTTTATAAAGTTTTTCTCTTTTCCTTACACTTCTTTTAGAGATTCAGAGATATACAAGTTGTTCTTAACCAACTAATTGGTATCCCGTTGAGCTACTGACACTAGAATATATATACTATAGAAATCTTCATAACATCAACATAGATTTTGTCTTTCCTAGCTTCAGAGAGTAGATTTAACATATTCTTTCTACTTCAATTACTGAATAAATCAACCAAAGTTCAATTAATTTGGTGCAATGTAACTAGTTATGTACGTCTTTGTAGATGCTATATCTAAGTAAAGCAGGAACTGAACCCGAATTTTTTAAAGAATACAGCTTCCTAGCGTACATCCTCTATCCTCCATATTCCACATTTAACTTCGCTCTACTCTTTCATCCATGTATCTACGCCATCTTCGTCTTCCTTGCCACACTTTCAATTGGTATTATGGTTTCCCTAGCCACTGATATCGGCCTGTTTGTCGACCATAGCTAGGTTTCTCACGATCTAGCTTCGTTGTTCATGGCTCATACCCCTATCATTTTATCGTCTTCCTCCAACTTAACACAAGTGAATTGTTAAAGCAGACCTATTTGTTGCATGAATATAGCCATATCGCATTTCGCTCACGGTTGCTATCCGTTCTACTTATTAACATCTTAATCCAGAGATCTCTAACACGTTATTTATGCTACTAAGCATCTCCTCTCCTTGTGGACGCTCTGATTGTTCGGGGAGCTTATACCCATATTTTTTGTCTCTCTCTGTACATTATTTCCCTTCTTTCATGCCACTAAATCACAAACATCTCTTATTATCCTGCATCTACGTACATCCGTACACCAATTCTAAGATCTCTGACACTTTATTTACCCTACTAAGCATCTCCTCTCCTTATGGAAGTTCAAATTGTTCGTGGAGCTTTAAATCCATAGCTCTTATCTCTCTCTGCATAAAATTCCACTTCATTCATGTCACCAAGTGATAAATATTCTTTACCTTCCTACATCTAAATACCCTCATACACCAATCCCGGGACATACAACACTTGATCAAGCCAACGACTGCCAACTACTCGGTATCCATTTCTCTACGGCCTCTCAATCCCTAAACACACACATACATACACATACGCACCCACACTACTCAGCAGCAGCAATTGGCGAAATGGCTGTAAGTCTATAAGAGCTTTAACGTGCGAGTTCATGACACTGATATAAGAGCGCAGCACCAGCAAAAGCCGATAATAGCTTCCTACATAGCGAAAATTGTACCTGGAAGTTTAGAGGCTGATGTCGATCATCTCTGGACGAACCTCCTCGCATATTATTTCCCAAGCTCAGAAAACTACGGAATTGAACGGGAAGCTTATATCAAATCCCAATCAAAGACTAAGGCATCTGTGTGAGCACCCTAGGTCGTCGTCCAATGTTTAAGGCGATCATGGTCGAGAACAAAAGGCCCTCGGAGTCAGCAACTGGTCATCCTCCACCTAGTTCCTGGGCTCATGCAAAAGGTCAGCTCTTGAATTATATGCTATCTCAACGCGAGGATCGTTCGCGAATCTTTGCGACTACATCTGGAATAGTGGGCATTGGTAAGTATGTGAGGTTCTATCAACTTCGACGAGAAAACGAAGAGCTTAATGACTATCAAGATGGTTTGATCTACCACTTAGATACTGATAGCGCGGCCATTGAGCGAAAGCTTTTAGCGATGAAAAGCTATATCGCTAGATATCGTTGACTTGATATAGTTTACAGTTTTGTTTCTCGTTTTTTTCTTCTTTGTTTTTTATGCTCTTTTATCTTTATTTGTCATTCTCTCTGTTTTCGTTCGTTCACTTTTACTTCTTTTCTCTTCTTTCTTCAGTCTATGCAGTGTCTTTTTAAATAGGATTTCTATGGAGCTTATATGAGATTCAACAAATCCTGTCGATCAATTCCAATATTAAGGTCATCCATGGCAATAAAGCAGCCGTCAAGTACTTCACGTGGGGTACTAACCAGTGGATCGCGTACGACGATAAGCACACTTTCAAGCAAAAGATTGATTGTGCGAAAAGTATTGGCTTCTCTGGCTCTCTTACTTGGGCCTCGGACATAGGTATATAAACATTTGCCAAAAATGGGCTTTTTAAAAGCTGTGCACTAACGTATATTAGATGATTACAACTGGGCTGCCCACAAAGCACTCACAAGAAAGGATAATTTAGGTAGGTCGGTCAGCTTGGTTCAAACAGATGAGCAACAACCATTGGTCGAAGCTATAGAGACTTACCTTGGTGTTGGGTGTTACAAGTTCGATGAAAGTGTTGATCTAGACAACCCTCAGGCAGCCAGTTGCTCCCCGCCGACCATGCTTGGCTATGACAAGGCAGGCTGTAAAGGAAAAGATGTAAGTGAGTGCGAGATTGGTCTCCGAGATATATTTCAACACCAAGCAGGGCACTTGTGGGAAGCCTGTTTGTTGCCCCAAGGCTAGCGGCCTAAATAATTGACAATGGTGGAATGGTCTAGCCCACGGTGACTGTAATAGGCAATGTCATGCCGGTGAAGTCCAAGTGTCGTCTTCCAGCTGGGGTGGTATCCCAGGCGAGTCTGGGACCGGGAAGTGTGGCCGAGAAGGAAAAGCTTTCTGTTGTGAGATGGTCTCATATGATATCCTGTTAGGAAGTTGTTACTGGTCTAAGGGCCTGTGAGTCTCTTCCCGGATCGTTTTCAGCCTCTCCGTTTCAATGGGCGGGTTCCACCACTTTGATGTAATCAGCTCAACGATTGATCCACGCTTAGGACTTGGCGGTGGGGCCAGAAAAGAGTGACTGAGTGTGTTCGGATGAAGCCGATTTTGAGAATGACAGTGCCCCTCCCTAACTTCTATCTATAACATCATTTTTCTTAGGAGATCGAGGCTTAATTGACATATGAGGATGTTCTGACCGCCCCTTTTAATGATAACTTTCCTGTTACGCGGCTGGATGAAGAGTTGCTCCATGACACTAAGCGACCTTAGGATAGTGCTGATATTGAAAGAAGAAAGGAATTTTAGGCTGGAACTGAATGAAGAAAGAGAAAGAGATGGAATAGGGATGGGAGAGTCCGACAATACAAAGATCGATGTTTGACCCGACTTGCACAACGCGATGAGTTGGTTTCCTTCATCAGCCGTATCAACTTTCCATGAACGAACGGTACTTTGGACGATATTTTGCAGGCAACCAGAGAGCCCTCTGTCTTTCAGAGGCAACCCACAATCTATAAAGGTCAATGGGACAGTGATGTCTGAGGCCAGGACCAAGCAGTTTTGATACCTTTCACAACGCTGTACTCTCTGCTTTCGACCCGTTGGAGGCATTCGCGACTGCTAGTATCCCAAACAATGAAGTCGCATTTGTCGAGCGATATTTGCCGTTTGCCATCGCAGGAGAAGATCAGTCCGTCAAGAGGCAAAGGATGGTGGGAATAAACGAGTCTCAGTAGGACGCTATCTGTCTGTCATAGTTAGATAATGCCGCCATAACAGCCCGCCAATGCATTCATGCCGCAGAATGACATGAAAAATAGGTAGACTGCACGATCATGAGCCCTGAAGCTAGTAAGGCAGAGATCATTCGTTGATTATCAGATCTGAATCTCTCCATTCGACAAGCCTGACGCGATGATTATTTCGTCGGGAGAGAGAACAACGGATTTTACTTTATCATGAGCTTCCAGTTTTTGGAGATACTCGTCACCTTTCGAACCCTAGATGCTGATTGTCTCTTCATCTGGGCCAGACACAAGGGCTCCATCAAGAAAGAATGAGAGTGAGTTGCACCGCAATGCCTCCTTGCCATATCTAAGGACTCTGAAGCAGCGTCCATCATTGGACTTCCAGATCTCCACGGTCCCGTCGTCATGTCCAGATGCAACCCTCCATGTCAAATATACAAAGTTCCAAGACACAGATTGTGCACTCTCAAGGTACTTGCGATGAGTGGGTATAAAATTTCAAAGTCTGACGGTGTGGAATTTACCCTCACACGCGGCAAATTTGCCCATTTAGGTCGAGCGTCAAATAGAAGATATTGATATCAATGCGAAATCTCAAGCTTTATAGAACACAAATTTAAAAGTATCTCACCTGCTTACACAGGCCTGTAAATTAGTTCCGTGTCATCCAACCTCTTGAGCCCCGTTGCTAAAATTTTGCTGGGGTGCATGACCAAAAATATCAACATAACCAGAAACATGAGTGTTGTATCGAATATATAGGCGTAGTACTCGTGGCTTTGCAGAACGCCAGCTGAGCCTTGGATATACTCAATCACTCGATAAAGACAACGAATCATGATCAAGACGCTGGCAAAGTATAGGACACACATATATTGTTGCCAGTTGACCCCACAACGCATAGATGCCGAGGTAGGACGATCCCTCATTCTCGTATGAAATATAATCGAGACGATGACGAAGAAACCGAAGAAGATGATTTGAACGATTAAGCCGACAATAATGACATCCTCGCCGAGCTTCAGGCTACTAGCGGATTTAGCGCTAGACATGAGGCCACCACCTAGGAACAATTTTTAGTATATGAAGAGAGCTAAGGCGCTGAAATAATTTCTTACCGCCACTTTGGATAAGGAAGGATATCACATCGCCACAAACAAATATCTTTGTTAATCGTGATGCGCGGATTAGAGAATTTGAGTCGCCTTCAACTAAACGGATGATACGACCAAGAATCATATATATAGATGCCGCAAACAGTGATGGTCCCAGGAGAATGAAAAGGCTCTGCAGGGCGTACGGTATCGTCGAATAACTTGGTGCTTGGTTTGCGTTCACTGCTCGTGCGACGTAGCCAACGACCTCGAAGAAACCACCAACGATGAATGCAATCAAGAATTTGAGATTGTGTCGAAAGGCGAGAAAGGCATGGCCAAAGGTCGCAATAAGAAATAGGACAACGAAGACAACTGCAGCCGCTAATGACGGAGTGTAATTGTAAAGAATGAAGTCGGAAGACATTTTCGATATCGAGAAAGCACTGTCTCCGGAATGTGGATATAGAACCAGAATTCAATTGAAAGAGATTGAAGAAGAAATGAAGAAATGAATGAATGAAGATATGCGAGCTTTAAGTGTTATTTGCAATTTTAGCTAAAGCGCAACGAAATGTTAAGACTAAACAAAGCATTCAATAATACTAGAGATTCTTGGGCGAAATTTCATCCAGCTATGGCTGCTAGTGCCAAAATAGATTCTTCTTTATACGCAAGATAGCGGAGGCTCTCGTTTAGCTCTTTTTAGCTCGCTGAACATAAGCCGAATACGAGGAATGCGAGACTAATCCGAAAGACCCACAACATTCAAATCGAAGGCTTAGTTCGAGACCACAGTTTAGACTAGGATAGGCACACGTATACATCGGGAGCTAGCATCATTCGTCCACTCACAGTACAGTATGGGATAATTATAGCAACTTGGATTTCCTAACTGGATATAGTTACTATCGCTAGAATTTTGCATGATCGGTTACTATGATACGCACACAGATTGCCATTAGGCGATCTTAGCTCCGCTGACAAAACTCTGTACTAACTATGCAGTTATAAAGTGGGGCTTTAGATATCTTGTTCATCAATGATTGCTGCCTATGCAGTTCTTTGACGTTCTTCTTAAACTGTTGGAAATTCCTTCCAGTAACCGAAATCCTCTGCTTTCACACACCCTTGATTGAAAATTGATGTGTGATGGGTCTGAGCAACTCTGCCATCATTGTTATCGTGCTTGTGTGCTCTCTTGCATCAGTATCACTTGCAGCGGCTCTATTCGGCGCCTTTGTCGCCCCTCAGGCGAATTATCTATGGTCTCCGACCTCAGAACAACACATATATATGCAAAAGGTTAGATCCAGGTATTTAAGAGCGATCATGGAAGAAAATGGGAACAGATATCCAGTGATTGGCTCCCGGTAAGCATGCCATTTCCAGCAAAGCTTCCATTTAATTTGGAATTCGTGCTAAACTTTTTGTGAAAGAGATCGACCTGTGGGCATAGAAATGGATTCTCCGAGCGAGAGTGCCATGACATATGAGAATTATACAACACAAGAGACGAAGTAGGACCATGTGAAGGAGCAACGTGTTGTACCCATCAAAGAAGGACTTCTGTTGATACAAAGCTGTGTATAACCCATTATAAAGTTTCACGAGCAACAAGATCGAATGAATGAATATCTATTTGTTGCCCATAAATCACCTAATGAGCCACCATGTTTTTTGGGGGCAGCCACTGAGAATGATGGGTAACCCTGGTTCACACTGAACTTTAGTCAGTCTTTAAATTTCGAGGCCCAGTTCGCGGAATAGGTAACAGCAATTGCACAGGAGCTAGAGTCAGGATCAAAACGAGTCACCTTCATATTACAGCGGGATTGCCTTGCTACGAGAGGTCAAGAGCAATGTGCTATGAGCTCTTCTCGCTTGGCGAGAGTGAGGGACAAATGAACTATCCTCCATATCTTCTCAGTATCTCTCCGAAAAGCTTGAGAAATGCGTGCTAGGAATTGAGGGGTATGTTGAGTCATGAGCCTACCAAACAAGGAGCGAACTTCGGCTGAGCCTCAACCTCCACCCCCGGCCTCAGCCCCCAACCTTAGCCATTTATGTGGACCTTAGCAGAGGCACACCCAATTGGAACATGTCGTTTCTCACCTTTCTCATTCTAGGCACACGCTAGCCCTGGTACTAGGACTGAAGAGGAGAGTTGCCAACAGTCGTACGGGATTTTGAGATGTGACTTAACTACACAGAGGTAAGGGGATGAGGCAGAAACAGAACAGCTGCGCAGCCTATGCGCATTACTATTCAGTCCTAGCGACTAAGCCTAATGACTGTGACTTAACAATTAACATCGTTGGAAGAAAAGAACTCCCAAGTAGATAGGTTAGCATTCCTCCTTTGAGTCCGACGGATAGTTTTGAGAGCATTAGGATCAAGACTGAGTCGGGTACTGATCTGGCTTCAATCAAAAATCAAAAATTGCTCATGAGCTTTGTTTTTCTACGCGCTCCTTCTAGGAAGCAAATACTACTTATTTGCTTTCCAGGGTTCATCTTGCAGTCTGCATCATTCAGGAAGAGGCTAAATAAGAAAGCGCCATATAAGTTCCAAGAGAGATCCTTAATTTAGGAATTCATTGTATTTCTAACATTCTGTTTTCCTCTCTGTGCAAGCGCCTGGAGATAAGCAGGGGGTGTCATAACTTAATGGAAACCCAGGAAAAAAGATGCAGACTGAGGATGCGCACTGGCTCGCTGATAGTGAAAAGAAAGGAAGACAAACAGTCTCGATAGGGTTTAAGCAGTCTTGTCAAACTGAGTCACCTGATACGTGATCTCATCACATCCCAAGCTAATCCTTACCACAAAATCCAGCAGGGGAAAAGGACTTCATTTGTCGAATTAAGCATTTACATATTAGAGACAACAATAAGAAAGACGGTATCAGGCAGCAATGATATATTTCTAAAACTTCTGGCGTAATGAAGCGAGTCGTTCTTCTTCCACGTTCACTATGCTGCACCCGTCAAACATCATAGGTGGCCGTAAATAGAACGCCTCCTAGTTCGAGGATTGTTCTGCCAGAATATCGTACTACCACACGTAAGAATCCATAAGGGTGTACATCCATCCGATCATTTCGAGTTCGTCGTCTGTCTCACCATCATGCCACTCCGGATGTATCTTGCATTTCCTTTCCTTGGGGGTCAAATTGCCCCACGGCTTGGACAAAATCTTCACAATAAGACCCCTAGGGGAGTTCTCAAAATGCTCAAGCGAGTCTAGACAGAAATCATCCACAAAGAGGCAAATGTTATACCGTGGGCCGAGAAAGAACTGTGGACCCAGCGCATAACTATCGTTTGCATGAAGGTTTTCGAGTACTTCAAGGCTAGCGACGATCTGAGGTAGTTGGTCTGTAACTCGCTAGATCTAGCTTTGCGGCTTTCATCAGATTCCCGTTTGGCAAAATCCCCGTCAAAGTCGTTACCAGGAACTTCGGGATTATATTCAGCTGGATCGTCTGGTCAGCCAATGCTTCAAAACAAGGAGCATGCGACAGAGTAGTGGTGCTCATCTCCATCATATGCTCCGCGTGAGAGCCCTTTGTTAAAAGATCGGCATACTTGGGGAATTGAACAGCAGTGGATGAACAAACATCTTACAACATGCTATGAAGTCTGGTCAGCTGGTTCGACCCCATTTCGGAATGTAAGAGAGTTGATGCACTTGAATCCTCCAGCGAGACCCAAATTGGACGATCTATCCTCTTTAGATACCTTGAGTCCTGGTTGGTACGGTCTAGAAAACGCGTCTTTCCCGGCCTTGAATAGCCTCCAGCCCGCGATCGCATCAATCGCTATCTAACATTCCCTCGCGTTGCCGGATAATTTAGCGCTCTTGACTCAATGACATAAGGCGATTCCATAGCTCCACATTCATTTCCCATTGGAGAGTTCATAGGAGCGCTTGTTAAGCAGGGTATAATACCCATAACCTTCACCTACAAAGCCATCTTCCTCGTCGCAACCCTCGTCAGATTTACTGCACAGATCGGCATCGCAATTCAAGGTTTCCAGGGCTGTTAGATTAGGAGAGCAGCAAATTGTCTTCTTTCGAACCCCTATAAAATTGATGAGTTCAGGGTCACCCCTCGGTGCCTAAGATTAGAATGTGAGCTTACAGCTACATCCACAGTATGTGCCTCCAATTTTATCCGTAGCTAGAGTGATCTCTTCTGAATTGCAAGTGTTATCGGCACTTTGCCAACCCAGTGGCAATTTGTAACGGTAAAGGGCTCGCTTTTAGGGCAGCAGTAATGACCTCCTAACAAAACGTTGTGCCCCATTTAGTGTGAGCCCATTGGTAGGCGACGCTTTCCTCGTCGTCTTTGCACTTGCTGTTTCTGTTTTTAGGGTTTATAGTGCTAGGAACGCGCCCATAGAAATGGAGAGACTGGAAACGATCCGGGAAGAGATTCACAGGCCCTTAGACCAGTAACAACTTCCTTACAGGAGATCATATGAGCCTATCTCACAACAGTGACCGTGGGCTGGGCCACCCTGCCATTGGCAATTTTCGGATAATTTTATAAGATGATCCAATCACTCCACACAAAATGATAATCGAATAACCCAACCTCAATACCTCGGAATATTATACAAGAATGGACTAGAAGGCTTAATTGGCGCAAAAAGGTCTTTACTGGCTTAACTAAAGGTCTGAGGGTCCTGCATCTAAACTCAATAATTCGCAGACCCAGAGATCTTGAATCATGGATTAAGATCATTATCACTGCTTCATTCGAACATTCGGAATTTCCGATATGCGTTATTCCTCTTGAGTGCTATGTGAATCTGATAGCGAGAACATTGAACTGGCAGGTTCGGCCTGGAAGCATTGATATATTTATGGCAGAATACCTTCAGGGCTGAGGCATATGACCATCGTTAGCTTACTCGGCAACTGTGTTATAATGCACCATCCCATGTTTTTGTTTTAGTGAAGTGCCTCCAGATAGATATAGCAGTCTTTGTTGAGATCTCACTAATTCGGGTCCGGTATGGCGTGATAATGAATAGCAGAATGGACACGCGCAATTACCAACAACACACCATCGTTCATCGAAATGACATAGTCACATCCCTGTCAGTTTGGCGAATCTACGGTATTTCAAGTAACTCCCGCTAAGCTTCATTTATGTTTTCCGCCATTCAAGGAGCTATTGCGTGCCAAATCCACTTTCACCAGGGCCATAACCTAGGCTGCACTGCTTCGGGCATTTGTGAGGTGAATTCGTCTCACCATGCAAACCATTAAACCGGCAGACCTTGCATTGAGAAGGGCCACCACATAATTTCACTGAGTACTATTGCTTTGAATGTATAGCCACCGGGTGTAATGGAAAATGAATTTTTCTCAAGTACCTAGGTATCAATAATTTTAGCCCTCACCCATGATTGCGCAGTCTTGTCCCCACTTGTAGTAGACTAGAATTTGTTGACTTCCTGCTTCGATGATATCATCCGCCTCTCCAATGTTGACATTTCTTTACTCCACTTAGTTGCAACCGATTTGTTTTTGACACACCAGCTGGAATGATGGGGGTTAGAATGGATAAAACATCCGACATGAGGGGAACAATCGAGGTGGTTTCATGATATATAGATTGCTCGTCCTGCGCAAATTCCGTCTCTTCTCTTAGCATGTGAAGTATTATACCGGTCTGCAAGGCGCAACTTTGCACTGTTCTGCGAAACACTTTCGCATTTATCAATCTTTCAAAACCTTAGCAGTTGATCAAGATGGTATGGCGGCGACCTTTTAGTGATCGCCCTGCTGTATCCAGCACTGTGGTCGAAGGCCATACGGTCTATTCGTCAACTTCTCGCGGACAGTATATCAGCGAAAAAGGAGGAAACGATGCGCCGCCCACATACCAAGATGCCTCTGGCGCTCCCATCGAGAGCGATTCGCCCTTGGGATACTCTGTCGGCCCCGCTACGATTACATTACTGAACATCACAATGATGATCGGCGCTGGAATCTACTCCACACGTAAGCAAGCTACAGTGTGTCTCTAAAAGGATTGACAACTAAATGAGCAAAGCATCATCTATTCTCTCCGGTACTGGATCGGTTGGCGTCAGCCTCATTTATTGGACCCTGGGTTACCTTGTATGTCTTTCCCATGATTGGAGGGTAGCATTGACTGATATTCTCTGCTTCATTCCAGATTTGTCTCACTTCGGGGGCCGTGTATCTTGAATATACTGCATATTTTCCCAGTCGATCAGGCTCGGAAGTGGTTTTCCTCGAACAAGCTTTTCCCAGTCCGAAGTGGCTGTTCCCAACCACATTTGCGGTCCAGAGTGTTATTCTCTCGTTTGGAAGTGCCAATGCTACCGGTTAGTGAATTCCGCATGTGATATGGTTCCAAGCATTAATAAAGAATTTATGTCAGTCATGGCCAAATATCTCATCGCCATATCGGGACACACGGGAACCAACTGGCAAATCAAAGGCACTGCTCTAGCTTGTTACAGTCTTGCTACCTTGAGTACGTCCTCTTCATATATCGATTTGAAATTGGAAACTGACAAGATCCAGCTTTGGTTTTCAACACAAAATATGCTTACTGGTTCTCCAATGCTGTTGGTCTTGTAAAAATTGGGACACTTCTATTCGTTATAGTGACTGGCTTTGTTGTTTTGGGCGGCAATACCAAGGTTGAGAATCCCAAGGCCAATTTCCAAGATGTGTGGTCAGGCAGCTCCACAGCTTCCGCATACGGCTTCACCACTGCGTTGTACCGTATCATATTTTCCTATGGTGGTTATAATAATGCCTTCAACGTGGCCAATGAGGTCAAGGTATGATAAACTGAGCATCATGCTGGACTATGGCTGATACCGACATTGGTGTCCATAGAATCCCGTCAGGTCATTGAAGATCTACGCCACCACCGCTCTTACGACAGTTTATGTTTTATACATGTTCGCAAATGTTGCTTTCTTTGCTGCCAGTAAGTTTTTAATAGTGCTGCCCGTACTAGAATCACCACGCTAATCGCCTTTGGCTTTTTAGTTCCGAAGGACGAGATAGAAAGCTCTGACCTCACGACCGCTGGTCTATTTTTCGAGAAAGTCTTCGGTGACAACGGTGCAGTTCGCGGTCTCAACTTTCTCATTGCGTTGGCTTCGTTCGGTAACATGATAGCCGTGATCATCGGTCTTTCCCGGCGAATCAGAGAATGTGGCCGACAGGGAGTTCTGCCTTGGACGCCTTTCTGGGTCTCTACCAAGCCCTTCGGCACACCTTTGGGTCCCTACGCCGTCATTTGGTCTTTAACGGCGCTGATGATCTTAGCGATTCCATCCGGAGACGCGTTCACTTTTGGTGGGTTTCCTTCCTTATCTTCTCTCCGCTATATGGAGGCCGACCTGGAATACTTCAAAGGCTAATATCCAAATAGTTAATGACTTGAACATCATCCCTACTGCTGCATTCAACCTTGCAATGGCTCTGGGTATTTATATTGTTCGCTGGCGCCGAAAGGAGGCGAATCTCCCGGAGCCCGAATTTAAGGCCTGGAATGTCGTGATTCTATTCAACATTTTGATCCAGCTATACCTACTTGTCATGCCCTGGTATCCACCCAAAGGTGGCCAGTACGCTGGTGATGTCAGCTTTTGGTATGCAACATCCGCAGTGACGGGAATCGCAATGTGAGTCAACCCAATTCATTGTTCGCTTCTAAGGTGCTACCATTCTTTTGGTACTGAACTGAACTTTATTAGTCTGCTTGCATGTGGCACCTATTACTGGTTTTGGGCCTTCCTGATCCCCAAGTGGAGGGGCTATAAGCTGCGACAGGAACTTCTCAACTTGGATGGCGGTGTTCAGAGCAACCAACTTAGGAAAATTCCTAATTCTGAATTGGCCCAATGGGACGCGACGCACGATGCGGCTGGCTGTCTCATTGAGTCAGTATTTGAGGAGATTCAAGTACAAGGGAAAGCTAGCGAGACTCCCTCGAACCACAGCAGTACATATGTGTACGGGTCAAAGAAGTCCAATGGCGCTCCGGACGTTTAGATCTAGGCTTTTGGTATGAGTTGAAGCAAAATATATAGATATGAAAGCAGATACTATACAAATTTGATCTTTCGACCAATTTTGGAACCAAATGAACACTTTTGTTACCGCCAGGGGACGAGATGTGCAGCCTCGCTATCATTCTTGGCTTTCGGGGTCGCCAGCCTTGCCAAGACTCGTAAACAAAACCAGCCTCTGGACCAGGGGTTGAAAGCAATTCTCACAGAATATCACCCCTCGCTTTTTGCAGGACGAGATACGTCCTCGGTGTACAGGGATTACTTTCAAACCTTCCATTTTGCAGGCAGTAAGCTCAAGAACTGGGAAACTTGCAATCAACGACCATGGCATTCCCACATTGGCTTAGCATGTACACAATCCCCAATGGCCAGTAGTAGCCACTCGTCTAATCAACTATTTTTTTAGCATCCTTTCTATTGCGACGATCTTATCCTTCTATCCCCAGCTTCAATGTCTTCGGTTGAAGAAGGATAGCTCCGGCATCTCGGTCTACTACGTGCTGTTCAATTTGATAGCCGCTGCGGAACAGTTCACGATAGTGTTCCTCTTGGTAATGAACAATACTGACAGTGATTTTTTGTTCATGACCCTGTAAACGCTAGTGACTGGCGCAATTTGATTCAAATGACCATCTCTTTTGTCCTATATCTAGTCATGTACGAACGACTTCATCCGTCCGCCGCAATCGCTGGGGTGCTAATTAACTTTTGCAGATTCGTCTTTGCATTTAAATATCTTCCTGCTAGCAGCGTCGTTCATAAATGCATCGCCCAGGCAATATTTACCGCTTTCCTGTTTATTTCTGTTATTCCAGAGTTATTTGCTGCCATCAATAGTGGCCCTGAAGACAATGGTCCTTACGAAAATGGCCTATCGCCATTTTCGGCGGCCTCCACCTTCTTTTAATCAACCCAATCGTGACCATTTTTCTCGTTGTTTCATTTACTTTTCAAGTCCGCGAGACATTGAACAAATCTTCTCACTGTATGAGTATCCGTTTCTTGCAGTTCAATCTTTTGCTTTCGCTTCGCTAGGTATATCGTGGCTCCTACGCATTCGGTGGCCGAAGTCGAGTATACCTTCATACTACACCTCACCCATCATGAAAATTTACGAGTTGGTGGCATGGGCAGCCGTGGATCATCTCATTTTCGCTCTTGAGCAGGCGCTTCTTTGTTTTATCGCCTGGAAACGGGGCTTTAATGCAGCTCGGGATGTGGAGAGAGAAACAGCACCCTTGTTGGATGATATTTAGAACAAGGAATTAGATTATGGGTATTATTTTAGCTATTTTGCTAATAGCTGATGGATGTGGTATTCAATGTTATCACCCCTGGGCAGATGCCAATTACTGGCCGCCTGCAGGCACCAAGGTAAACTCAATAAAAATTGAGGAGTATGATTCATAATGCTATACAATTATTTTCATAAGGCAATCTTTGTTCCAAAATGATGTGCGTATATATTCTATGAGTTAACTTTCTCTCTCTGAACCTACAGTGCGCAATGACATTATATCATCCCTATCTTGAAAATGACCTATATATGCGATATTTCCGACATGAAAGAATTAGATGGTGCTAATTATAGCTCTATACAATACCCAATCTTTTTGCCCGAAATCCATCGGGTTATCCGTTGCCCTTCGGCTTTGGTGTCTTGACGTCATCTTCTTTACCGCGCTGCAAAATGTATATAAAGCCCGCGGCCACTCGCATTGTCGAAACGTTTCAAAAGAAAGAAAAAAACAAAAGAAATTCTCATAATGTCTACAATCAAAACTGTCAACATCCCAAACATTGCATGGGAAACTGCCGCCAATATACTGTTTCCACCCAACTTCGACGCTGACAAAAAGTATCCTGCCGTCGTGTCTGCTCACCCTATCGGTTCCTGCAAAGAGCAGACTTCAGGCAACATCTACGGAAAAGCTATTGCCGAGGCAGGCTTTGTGGTTGTTACATTTGATGCGTCATTCCAAGGAGCCTCAGGCGGCCAGCCGCGCTTCATGGAGAACCCCGAATTCCGCGTTTCTGATTTCCGTTTCGTCGTCGACTATATACAGACACTCTCCTATGTTGATGCCGATCACATTGGTGTGCTCGGTATTTGCGGCGGTGGTGGCTATGCGATAAATGCGGCTATGACTGATTACCGCTTCAAGTGTTGCGTCGGCATCACGCCGGTGAATTTCGGCCGCCTCTCCCGCGAAGCTTTCGGTAACTTCGATCCCGTCGATTCACTGGAGAAAATGGCAAAGCAACGTACCCTCGAGGCCCAGGGTGGTGATCGTCTTGTTGTCAATCTCCTCCCGTCAAGTGTCGAGGAGGCCAAGAAATCAACTACGGATATCGACGTCCTTGAGGCCACTGAATACTACAAGACGCAGCGCGGTCAGCAGCCCAACGGATGTACTAGTGGCCTCTACTCCTTCAATAGTGCTGCTCTCGCGTGGGACGCCTTCAATCACGCGGAGGTACTCATGACTAGACCTCTCATGGTTGTCGTTGGTGACAAACCAGGGGGCTTTGGCGCCTACCGCGATGCCCAGGAGATTCATGGCCGGGCAGGCACTAAGGAGAAGCATATCATAGTTGTACCTGGAGTTTCACACTATATGCTCTACGATAAGCCCGAGGCGGTTAAACCTGCCCTCGACCAAGTTCTTCCTTTCTTGAAGAAGCACCTTGGCAATTCCAGCTAGATTCAAAAATTACTTGAAAGCGAAATTTGATAATAAAATTGTTCGAACAAAATTTTTGGCCGTTGGCCGCCAAGCTTATCAGCTTATGCTGGTGTGAAGCGATCCTGCGTATGGCTATCGGACTCGACGGAGATCGCTAGAGGCTGACAGATCGCAGTTGTAGTGGTCTCTGGGGACTTGATAAACACTGCTGCCTACGTATTCGCTTCAGCCGTGCTGGTCACCTCATTTGGAGGTTTGAGTATACTCATTGGGTGAGTCGGACGAACTAATGATACTCTGCCACGCTGAACAACAGTAGCGCCTCAATGGGCTCATTGTTTCTCAAGGAAAAGGTAATTTTCCTTGGGAAACTCGGATGCGCTGCTTGTATCTTGGCTCAGTATTGCTAGTGCTCCATGTGCCGGGCGACAAGGATATCAAGACCATTGATGAGATCCTGCAACTGGCGATGAACCTTGTTCGCAATCCTTCCGCTGTCATATTCATGACTTTCTGACATATCTCTAATTTTTCTTCTCTATTGTCTTTGTGTTACAATACTTGCCAATTATATCGTCTGGAAAGTCGCACATGTACAGGAGCGAGCCAACCCATTGGTATATATTTCGATATGCTCTTCAGTCGGATCCGTGCCTGTGATGTCGTTCACAGCGTTTGAGATCGCAGTAAAGCTCACTACTGGTGGTCACAACCAGTTCCCTCATGCCAGACCTATGTCTTCGTATTAATTTTGATAATCACCACATTGACGCAGGTGAAGTACCGGAATGAAGCAATATTCTAATTTCCTACATCACTGTGAGTCTTCCGTCCAACTTTACTCTACACGGTTTTTGTACTTAGCTTTCTACAGAGTAACCGCGATGTATTATGTTGATCTTACAACGTGTACCCTCTCCGCCTCTATCGTCTACTACCAAGGGCTGAACACTAGCAACTGGACAAGTATCCTCTCAATGATCTGTAGATTTCTGCTCAATTTTACGGGCATCTCCCTTTTGAAATTGTCCAAAACGGCGTCTTCTTCGGGGAAGCGCAAGGGTCCACTGCGAGGCACAAGCATGAGGTCACTCAGCCTCTCCCACGGAAGATACAACCACGTGGTAACAAGCAGTGTAGAGATCGAACACAGCCCCGGAAGGCGATCTTCTGGTGCCCAATTAGAAGAGGAATTGTAACAGTGACTCGCAATCATGGAATCGGTTCTCTCTATATTCTTTCTAGTCACTTTGGCCGGACACTCGATATTAGCTGGACTAGTCAAAGGTGTCTCTCCTTAGATGAGACACAAATATCATTATTTCTTCATTAAAGATTGGCTTTACGACAAAGTCTTATGAAATTAAGGCCAGCCGCTTGAACATGAATCAAACCCACCTTGTTGCACTCGACTAACCCTTGAAAACCAATTGCTGTAAGATCTTCATGATGATATGTCTCATGGTAGGAAAGGACGAGCCCGATGCCATACGAGTAGACCGGCAGCGAAGAGAAACTCGATTTAGGCCCGGACCATGGACCCGTTGACTAATGGCTCGGCCCGACTCGAGCGGCGCAAGTGATCAATTAGGATATCAGAAAAGGTTTAAGCAAAAATCAACACCCGGAAGCCACGCTAGAACAATACCTACAGTCAGCTGAGATGGACTTCTCACTTGAGGTATACTAATCAGCTGGATTCCGTTTAACTATAGCTATTTTTCACACCAGCATAGTCCAAACATGACACTTCATTTTCTTTACAATGTGTTCCCAAATGTTCTAGACGGCAATTTCTTGAAAGTGGCTGTCTTCGACTCAATTCCCTGCAGAACCCATCCTCCCCCTCGAGGTGGCAGTGGGGGACCCCACTCCCACTTATAAGTCCTCGAACCCCGAGCGGTACTTGGCAAGACGTTTCCATAAACGCCATGAGGTCGACCATCAGAGTGTTGATTGTTATGTACAGGGCAGTGCGGGTCATGCGTGGTGGGATAATGAATAGAGTCGTTTTCCTCACTAAATCTCACGGATTTGATGTGGCCCTTGTGCCTGCTTGTGTGTGGTTTGTGCATCGTAGCATGAACAAAAGAACTAGGTTCTGCTGATACAGTACGTTGGCGAGGATGGTATTTGTGAGATTGTTGGCAATACATAGTGTATTCCTCGGGGACCGATTGATTATTGATATGGTAATGGTTGGAATGGTCGACATAAGTATCACCTTCACTCCAGTTACTGAATTCTGGTTCGAACTGAGCATAGATACATGGAGTCTTGAGTCGAAAACAAGGGCAATTCTCATAATGATGAACACATTCTGGGGTCCTCTTCTTGGTTTTGTTCCTAAGGTGTGTATTTAGTCTCAACAATGTCTTTGCAACACTGGTCGCTATTCTCTCACATTCGGGGACCAGTGTCTAGACTGCAAAAGTGAGTACCAAAGGGACAATGAGATTGCTCTTTCTGCATTAAAGACTGCCGATTCCCATGTGTATAAGGCTGGAGATCCTCTCTCTCGCTTTCGTCTGTTGGATTTGGGTTGTGGCTTGAGGATGGCGTGGCTTGATGGACGTGACACGGACGATGATGGGAGTGACAGTGACTCCTCTGGCACACTTCATCCTGATAATGTAGCTGAGCGCGAGTCTTGCATTTCTTTTGGGTTGGGTGACGTTCGTATCGACGATACATCTTGAGCTTGTAGAGTTTTTGTGGACAATGAGAGACCGGCATTGTGGCCTAGGAAGGGTGATATACTCAACATTTTTGGGAAACGGGGTCCCGATCTGGATGTCCTGCTGACTCTTGGGGTCATCCTTGATTTGCCTCGCACAAGTCCTGGCTGACGAGGTGCAAACAACCCGTGAAAACGATACTTTCAATCACGACTAGGTGGGAACCCGCTTTATCTCGTGATCATTGCAGCTCTTAGCAGTTGGCTATGAAAGCTGGGTTTGCCATTTCTGCTGACCATCTTCTTAGACTGACGCATATTTTTCACATCGGAAATGTACATTCTCGAATACTCCGAGGATTTTGGAGGTCCCGAAGATGACTTCGCATTCGAGAAGACCACCATAGTCTACGAAATGGCTGGCTCTATCTATCGGGCATTTTCACGAAAGCGATATCTCTCAAAGGAAGAAATCCAGTTCGGCGATATGTTCAGTACCAATAAGATCCAAGGCGCCCTCGTCTTCCCTGAATTCAAAGACACATTCACAAAGGCAGAAGGTCTGCCGGAGCATTTGTCGACGCTGTATCTAAAGAAGCCAAGCCTATCCCCTTACAGTCCCAATTATCCAGATCTCATCCGGGAGACCTGGATAGCAGAAGTGAAGACCTGTGAGATTTTAAAGAAGAACCCTCACCCGAATATTGCCCAATACCACGGTTGTGCCGTTGTCAACGACGGCTCGATTAGAGGCATCTACTTCACCAAGTACGACCAAACACTCATGGACAAAGTAAACCCTGCTCGACGCAACAAGTTAGAATTCGCCTACCAGAGAACTCAGGCCGATCTAAGCAAGGTCGATGGTTGGTTGAAGGGGATTGAACTGGGATTGAAACATCTTCATGGCTTGGGAATCATACATAATGACATAAATCCCTGCAATATCATGTTTCAGGGCGATAGTCCCGTCATCATCGATTTTGACTCCTCTCGGGCTCAGGGTCATGATCTGAGCCTAGTTAAGCGGACTCATGGCTGGCATGATGAGAAAATTGAAGTTTCTTTGCCGAGCAATGACACCGATGCACTTCGGGAAATGAGAATGTGGCTTTTGGGAGAAGTGCAGCAATTCCAATTTTGAATCTTGTCACCCGTCTCTATGCAATGCAGTTTGATGATTCAGAGTGGGTCCTGCCTAATTGGGAATTCGAAGGCATTCAAAACCAGTAAATGTCTCGTCTTTCTCGAATGCTTACAATTCGCTATCATGCATGATCTTTTGTTTGCTTTATGCCTCTTTCCATAATTCCGAAAAGACACATTGTCTCTTTTTTTTCAATTGGAAAGCTCAGAGGTGAGTAAACCAGCTACTTGAAACAAAACCAGACATCTCGCAGGCTTCCTTTCCTACCAAATCAAATGCCCTGCTATCATTCCACATTCAGAACATGACCAGACGATGTAGGGAGCTGTTTGCTATATGTCATCGAAGGCGTGAATCTCTGGACCCATTCTTCCCGAATAGTCAGGAACGTATCACAAACAGCCTTGACGGCATCGTCGCGAGAATTTCCACAACTCTCGATATAGACTATTTGAGCTGTCAGTAAACGTTTCACTGCAATAACATAGTGGAAAACATACACTTGACCTTGGGCTCTGTCCCCGAACCTCGGAATGTAAACCGAACTCCGCCGTCAAGCCACAGCGTAAGCATCTGGCTCGTCGGATCTTCAGGCAAGTCCGGCTTATTATCAGATGTGCTGGAGTCGTAACCCTCTGTTAAATCCCTCCATCTCAAAATCTTGAATGGGCCAAACTTCATTTTTGTGAGGCACGAGCTGCCTCTGATGCCCTGGAACAATTTCGAGGTAAGTTTAGGATCAGGAGATCGGAAGTAATTGTTCAGTGTCTCGTGGTGTCCAAATTCAGCAAAGAGGTTTTGGAGTTTAGCATATGCAGTTAGCCCCTGGGCTCTCCACTTTGCCTCCGCCGCGAGAAACACTGTAGCTGCTGTAATTCCATCTTTGTCATAACACACAGATGGAAACATGTAGCCTAGTGCCTCCTCGTAAGAGAAGACGACGGTCTTTCCTGCTTTCTCCAAATCCCGAGCAACATTAGCCATCCACTTGAATCCCGTTAGGGTCTCAGAGAAATTTATTCCCTTTGCAGCTGCCATCTTTGCAAGCATGCCGCTCGATACAGTTGTAGTCAGCACCGCGATATGAGACCAGTCTTTGCTTGTGTCAAAGGAATCCAAAATATGGGACGCCAAAAGAACGCCCACATGGTTTCCAGTCAAGGTATACCAAGTGCCACTGTAGAAAAAATTAGCCGCTGCAAAGCTGCGAAAGGCATAAGATTGCATACTCCACTTTCTCTGCTACTGCAAAGCGGTCGGCATCAGGATCATTTGCAATAATCAGAGTACTTCCTTGTTGATCGGCGGTCTGAATAGCAAGATCCAATGCTCCGCTTTCCTCTGGGTTTGGAAACTTCACGGTTGGGAAATCAGGATCCGGCTTCTCCTGAGCGGTGACAGATACAAAGTTATTGATTCCGAGTGAGTGACAGAGAGTCGGGAGCACCAAGCCTCCCACGCCGTGTAGTGGGGTGTAAACAAATGATCTCGGGGGCTGCCAGTCTGACACGGTAGTTTTCTTATGTTCGTTAGATTGGCCCCTCAATTGCACTTAAAGGGCGTACCATGAATTCTTCGACTTGCTTGCTATAATGAGGGAGAAGCTTCCGGTATGAATCAGCGCACAAGTATTCGCTCGGTTTGAGTTCTGCCCATGCGGCAGGCCAAGGTTCAAGGTTCTCTTTAATGGATTGTGCGATCTCCCCGTCCTCAGGTCGGTTTATCTGAGCGCCGTTGCTCGAGTAACTGTCAAACAATATTGTGTCAGTAATTTTCGTACGTAGCGCTTCTAGCCTTCTTACACTTTGTAACCTGCGAAACGATCAGCGAGAATTCGTGTTCCTCGGGTTGAACTACATACCGTTATCCTGAGGTGGATTCTTGGGACTCCTTGGTTAGTATATCTAGCTACGGGGCTAACCTTTGGAATGAACTTACATGGCTTGCTGTCACCATAATACCTGCCGCGGCTTGGAAGTGGTTCACACCAAATGGCACCATTGGTGTTGGTCCTTCCTCTTCAAAGAACCAGACAGGAATACGTTGCGCAATGAAGGCATTGGCAGCAAGTGCGGCGAATCTCGCGGAATTATGGCGCGCATCGTGTCCAATGACAACACCGCTCGAGGCAATCTCAGAACGCTTGTCTCGAATAAACTTGGCAAGCCCCTGGGATGCCTGTATGACAGTCAAAGAGTTCATGCAAGAGAAACCTGCTGCCATGCGGCCTCGAAGACCGGCTGTTCCGAACTCGATGCCTACGGGTATGTAAAGATCAGACGGGGACGGACCAAAGCGTGGGGAAAGACCACCAACGGTTACGCAGTCGGCTTTCCAGCTCATCCGTGGCATTAAAGTCCCTCAACTGCTCTATTTCCGCCCTAGTAGTAGGGTCCTATATCCGAGTCAGTGGAATCAGGCCACCAGATTATGGAATTCACTGACTTGGTCCCACTGCAGCCATGTTTGAGTTAAGGAAGAAATTGATTCCTAAAAATAGTTAGAACAATATAATCTCGGATATATAATCAATCATAAGACTCACAGCCATCATGCCATAAGATATGAAACTCCAGTAATGTGAAAGGTGACATGCACAAAGTAAAAAGTAGTGAATGTGATTGACCGCGGCCGATCGGTCCCCGCTGTTATCCACCTCCGCCCCTTGCACGTTTCTGTTTCTGCCTTGCTTCCGGTGGAATTTAGATTCTATCTTGTTTCTTGCTTCTTGTTTCTATTCTTTTTTCGATCCGCATTCTGTCTCTTGGAATCGCTTGACTCGGCAATGTCTCTGTGAATTGTCACTCTCGTTCCTCAATCTGACACACTTTCACCACACCTTACGATGGAGAAACCCGCATACCGACCATCCCGGAAGGACACGCTCTTGTCTCGACGATATATTGAAGGACTCATTGCAGAAGGGAAACATGTCATGATCTATGAGGATCGTGTCCTGAAGGTGGACGCCTGGATCAAGTACCATCCCGGAGGGGACAAGCCTATCAAACACATGGTGGGCAGGGATGCGACAGATGAGATCAACGCGTATGTTTTGAAATTGCAAGCAGCACAGCCTTGTATCAATCTAATGAGAATTCACTTCGTCCAGATTACATTCTCAAGAAGCTCGCGAGCGCATGCCTGCGTACCAGATCGGACGAATTGAAGGAACATGGACCAACTTCCTCCCCCCGATACAAGGCGGCAAATTCCGGCTCTATACAGAAGACACGTGCTTGAGCGATGAGGATTCCACGGCTCAAGAAAGCTCCGATGGTTCGAGTCAGGAGGGATCAATCCCACCCTCGCCGACATTTGATCCCGTCGACTCAAAACGTACTG
Organism: Penicillium soppii; assembly: GCF_028829465.1. NCBI lineage: Eukaryota > Fungi > Ascomycota > Eurotiomycetes > Eurotiales > Aspergillaceae > Penicillium > Penicillium soppii. The sequence goes on along the minus strand of NW_026643235.1, from coordinate 3,387,788 downwards.
TTCGGCAAAGGAGACCAATCAACTCCAACCATCCTATTATGACCAAGGACTCTCACTCTCAACTCAAGCCTGCCTTCTTAGATGCCAGGACTCAAGAGGAGATTGATTTTGATATTGCCAAATACCCTTCTTTGGATACCGCGAAGCAGGAGGAGATCAAACAAAAATACCGTGAACTACACAACCGTATCAAGGCCGAGGGTCTTTTCGACTGCAACTACTTTTGTTATTTTATTGAATGCTGTCGATACACGCTTTTTGCAGGCCTGTCCTACATGTTCCTCTGCATGGGGTGGTGGGCGACTTCTGCATTTTTCCTCGGTTGTGTCTGGCATCAGCTTGTTTTCACCGCCCATGATGCTGGCCACATGGGAATTACACACAACTTCCACGTGGACAGTGTTATTGGAATCGTCATCGCGGACTTTATTGGTGGCTTGAGTCTTGGCTGGTGGAAGCGAAGCCACAATGTGCATCACATCGTCACCAATGAGCCTGAACATGATCCTGATATTGAGCATATCCCATTCTTCGCTATCTCTCATCGTTTCCTTACGAGCCTCAAAAGCACCTACTACGACAGAATCATGGCTTACGACGCCCCGGCTCGATTCTTCCTAAAATTTCAGAACTATTCTTACTATCCTATTATGATGCTCGCGCGCTTCAACCTTACCGCCCTAAGCTGGGAGTATCTACTCAAGGGCCAAGCTCCTCGAAGAGGTCCTGCTTGGTGGCATCTCTACTTAGAGCTTGTCGGACAGGTCTTCTTTTGGACATGGTATGGCTACGGTATACTGTACAAGACGCTTCCCGATGCTAGCAGCCGGATTGTGTTCCTCCTCATCTCAAACATTGTCCCTTCGCCTCTCCATGTTCAAATCACTTTGTCCCACTTCGCTATGTCAACGGCCAACCTGGGTGTTGGCGAATCTTTCCCTCAGAAAATGCTTCGAACTACCATGGATGTCGACTGCCCAACGTGGCTTGATTTCTTCCACGGCGGCTTGCAGTTCCAGGCCATCCACCATCTCTACCCCCGCATACCGCGCCACAACCTACGTCGTACGCAGAAATTTGTTCTGGAATTCTGCCGCGAAACTGGTATTCCCTATGCGATCTTCACTTTCTACGATGGAAACAAAGAAGTCATTAGCCGACTGGGTGAAGTGGCGAAGCAGGTCCGCCTCATGGAGGAGTGTCGCAAGTCCATTGTTGAAGAAGGTGTCTTTTCCGATCATCACCACTGATATGTGAAGTGTCTGTTCCTTGCTGGCCATGTGAGCGAGAACGAAACGAGTGACCCAATAGAACGTTATGAACACCTATGCCGCATTCCATCCTCGAGCGTATTAATGAATCAACTGAATGCTTCTTATTCCAGTGCTTAATCGCTCTTTACATGAAACTCTAACAAGTATCTTTTATTTACATTACATTCGTGGCAATGCACCAGATTGGCAAATATGACTTAGGCCCATGTACCATGTAGATCTCTTCGCGGTCTTAACCAGGCAATCCACCGCGCGCCATCTTCTTCGCATGTTGCTGCCGACGATTATGATTTGCGCGACTCCCCTTGTTCTCCTCCTTTCTCTGTCGCGAAGCAGCACTATCCGCCTGTCCCTGACCTCCAGATGCAGACTGAGGGCCGGCACCGCCGCCACCACCACCACGACCGCGTCCACGGCCTCGTCCACCCCCGCGTCCCCCTCCTGCACCACGTCCACCGCCCCCTCTGCCACCCCTTGAGCCAGGATGGCCAGATGATTCACCCTCGTCAGAGCCCTCGTCGCCATCCTCACGAGGCTGCGGTCTCCTGTAAGAAGTAGAGCGCAATTCAGGCTGGTTCAATGCTCCACCGCCAGGCCCACCGGCGTCCATAGCCAGCTGGCCTTCAAGTTTAGCAAGGCGCTTTGAGTCACGCGCAAGCATAACAGCCCATCCCTCAATAGCCTCGTCGGTCATCTCAGTCTCGCGCTTCAATGACTGGCGAGGCTGCGAGCGGCGGGTCGCCGAGTCACGGGCGAAGAGACCAGGGTTAGACTTGTATGTTCGGAAGAGCGTTGCGTCGATGTCGACTGCGCGGCGGTTGCGCTGGTCTGCATCGGCTTCGCCGTCTGCACCTGTGGGTCCGTCAATGGCGCCGCCCACGTCGGTTGCATCGTAGGTGTCGTCCCGCTCATCATCGTCGGAATCGAATGTTGCCAAGGCAGAGAGGATTGCTGCTTTGTTTGCGGCGTGTTGACTGCGGTCTGACAGAACTGTGTCGGCTGTTTGGTCTGCATCGACACGGCCAAAGTGCAATTTTCCTTGGGCATCGCCTGAGCGGCTGAGTTCGGCTATGTCTACGTCATTGTCAAAGACGTTCTTTCGGGTCGGAAGGTATTCGGGTTGGGGTGATGGCATTGCGGGTGGTGTTGGTTGAGGTGACATATGGACACGATGAGGTCCTGCCTGGGGAGGCAGTTGCTCTGTTCGATCTAGAGACTGAAGCTCCAGAGGGAGCGAATCATCAAGCAGTTGGGCGACAATAGTTTCAGGGTTTTCGTTGTAGAAGTCCAGAAGCCGTACAATGAATCCCGACCCAAGATCAGGGAACAGGTCCTGCACCTGTGTGACGAGTGACATCTTATGTGCATGGACTTCTCCAGAGATGACAGGATCTGAAGAAACATCTTTACCCTTGTCTACTCTCTTGCGCCTCTGATATCGATGGTGTAGCGACTTCGATTCCACTTGGTAGGCACGCAAGCTGGCGAGAAGATCTTGCCCCCGTTTCTGGGGGTGACTGAAGAGATACTTCTCCAATCGAATAAGCAGGTCTGAGCTACAGACTAGATCAGAGAGCAATGTTGGTTCTTTCTTGATCTTCGGTGCCCCAACTCGGGCGGCGGCTTTGAGACTGAACAATTGGTCCAACAATGAGGACAAATTGACTGGCTCCTTCAATAAGGAAATCAACCCAACGTAAGCATTAGCAACGAGGATCTTGCGAAACTCCTCCCTAACACCCTTTGACTGATAAGCTTCTGCTATCGTGTCCAAGAAATCGGAGCCCGCCATGAGCTCTTGGCCACATGCTGGCAGGACAGAAGCTAGGATGGTCAAACGACGAATGTCAGAAATGATCTCGGGGTTTGAGGAAGCATTCGCCGAAGAGAGATTCTTTATCACGCTAGCTTTCGCTTTGCCGATACTGGAAGTGATTTTGGCATGGTGCAGCTCCCAGGCCTTTAATAATGACGTCTTCAAAACCGCACTGGACGGATGGCAGCAACATAAATTGCCGAGAAGTCTCCATTCTAGAACATCATCTGGTGGATTGGATAAATCAAGCAAAAATCGCCTTGTGACCAAAAAGCAGAGCTTCCGAAGCTGTCGAGCTTTAGGTCCGCTTTGCAGACTAGAGTCCCCTGCGGCCGTATATTGATAGTATGACCCCAAGAATAGGGGAATCGATATGTCTTCAGTGGCGGCAACTTTAAACTGCTGATCAGATGCATTCAGCCGGATTCCCAGTAGAGTCATCCATGCATCTAAACAATTCTCCCAGTCATTTGATGGGATTGTCCTCCGCACTGCGGGGGATGGCACTGGAGCAAGTGGCGGGAACTCCGCCATTTGAGCAGATGACACTGGAAATGACTGTGATTGATGTAACAGGATACAAGAAGATGGGGGCAATAAAACAAAAGAAAGAACACGCTAACATTTGTCACCTCATTATCATCTTTGAATGTCATAACTTGGCAGGCTCATGGCCCAAAAGAAGGTGCTTACTAAGCATACTTTAGAAGGGCACCAAAAGTGGTTTAGCGCACGATAACCGAAGCGCCAAGACTTTCGCACTGAACTTTTTGGATATCCAATTCTCGATCCACAATAACTTCGACCAGCCATCATCACTTTACCGAGCCTAGTAGTTCAGGTCTTGACGGCATTAGCCTTTTAAATTGTGCGCTCTCCCTCTTTGGTCTTTGAAATCCTCCCTCACTAACCCGACCCAGTTCATATCAATTCAAGATGTCTTTCCAGAAGCCCGAGAAGGATTTCGGCGAGGGCCCTGTACGTTGTCCCTGACTCCAATGGTCACTGTCGCACACTGCCGTCGCTGCAGCTCAGAGTGTACATAGACCTCGTCGACCCCAATGGAGTACTAATCACCTCTTTTCCGCTATACAGAAGGTCCACAAGATCCGCATCACCCTCACCTCCCGCAAGGTTGCCTCCCTCGAGAAGGTCTGCCAGGAGCTGATCGACCGTGCTCGCTCCAAGTCCCTCCAGGTCAAGGGTCCCGTCCGTCTGCCCACCAAGACCCTCCAGATCTCCACCCGTAAGACCCCCAACGGTGAGGGTTCCAAGACCTGGGACAAGTTCGAGATGCGCATCCACAAGCGTCTCATTGAGTGAGTTTTTCCCGCATTCGAAAAATGCGGCATTGTCGCCGTTGAAGGTACAACGACTAACAGTCTACCTTTCAGCCTCCTCGCCCCCACCGAGACCGTCAAGCAGATCATCATCAACATCGAGGCCGGTGTTGAGGTTGAGGTCACCATTGCCGCATAAATGCGCTAGGTCGGGCTTGACTCAGGGAGGGATCATCGGTTGGTGGATTTGCAGTACAATCTGCTACTTTGGAGCTAGCCCTGACCCACTGGACTTGTATGAGGCTGTGGGAGATCCCGTTTTACCTGAAAACAAAATAAAAAATGGAAACATCTTGAAACAAAAGAACTTCGTAGATGCTAAGTTGGCTTCAATCGTAATTTGATTCGAAGTAGACTAATTGCTTGCGACACAAACTCGAACATGTTTTAACTTCCATCCATGAATATACCGTGCGTGTTTTGCAGTCGCTGCGCGATTTGCCTTTCGTGGCTGTGATGAAAACAATATGCACCATCTTGTCGAATCATGAGGCACAGGTCATTGGAGGTAGGAGACGAACAGATATGCTTTTTTCTGCGATATCAATTGATGTGTTAAAAGTCAAAACTGATCCACTCTCGCTGGGGAGGTACTGCGGGTATTTTGCCATCCTTAAAGTGGCCATTCTGGAGGAAGAATTGATACGCTTCGACCACTTCCGGGGTGTATTCCTCCAGCTTGCCCTGAGAGTCTCTGAGGCTGGCTGGTTCAGGAGGGCCATTGGGGAAATTGATTCTGACAAAGGTTTTGTTGTCTTGTGGGTGGAGATAGCATGGGTGTTCATTGATATAGTTGACGGGGCGACCTTTCCAAGTTGTCAGTCTCTTGGTTTGAGGATCATGACGGGTTTCGCCCTGTAGTTGCGGGAGTGGGTTGAGCTCGTTGGGAACATCGGTCTTCATGAATGCATTTGGTCCAGCGTTGGCAGTTTGTACCAGTACGCCTTGAGTCACAGGAGGCTGAGGCTGTCCAAATGGTGAGGGAGCGGTTGATTGCTGTGAAGGGGCCCCGAAAGGAGATGGAGCTGGAGGCTGTTGAGTAGGGGCCCCGAATGGATTGCTGTTGGCGGGTTGGAATGGTGAGGGCTGAGGGGGTTGGACTTGTGATGGCTGTCCGAACCCACCAGGAGCGGATGGCGTGCCGAATGCTGGTTGTTGCGCGGGGTTCTTTCCAAATGGTGAGGGGGCAGTCTGTGCAGGATTCTGACCAAACGGCGATGGTCCGGTTGGTGCAGGTTGGTTCTGGGAAATTTGGGCGAAAGGAGAGGCAGCAGATGGCGCACCGAATGGAGAAGCTCCTCCTAGTCCTGAAGGCTTACCGAATGGGTTCGCACTCGCAGCTGACTGGCCAAATGGTGCGTTGTTAAGGGAATTTTGCGCGCCTAGGGTGGAGGGTTGACCAAAGCCGGTGCCACCCAAGGAGGATGGTTGCCCAAATCCAGATGGTTGGCCAAACGCAGTTGCTTGTGCTGGTGCTGAAGCCTTGCCAAATCCAGAAGGTTGGCCAATTGCTGTGGTCTGGCCAAATGTTGAGGAAGGAGCGCCGAAACCTCCAGGTGCAGGGCCCGCATTGGATGCAGCGTTCATGTTTGGCTGGCCAAATGGAGAAGGCTGAGCAGGTGCAGATGGTTGACCGAAGGGCGTTGGGCCTTGGTTAGAAATAGCATCCGTTCTGCCCTCAATAATGTCGAATATATTGGGATGCTCGTTTTGACCGTCGATGACATATTTGGCAGCGGCATGCGGGTCATTGTAGGCGGCATCTGTCTGCTTCACACACTCCTCCCAGAGCATCGAAGCTTCTTGCACCGCCTCGTTGAGATTACCGGCGGCAGCCAATTCATAGTGGCGCAGTCGCATTTCTTCTGCGCTTCGTTCGCGGTGCGGACCACCGAACAGGAGACGCGGGACTTCCTTTGAGGGTGCGTATGCAGAGAAGATCCATTGCGGACGATTTTTTGCCACAATCAGGTCATCTCTGATGTTTTCTGCAGTCACTCCAAAGCTGTGTTCAGGTTAGTTCGTGGTTGGCTTGAAGCCGGGGATATGTCTTACTTGGCTGGTCGTTGACTTTGGTTGCTTGAGGTTTGATTTGCACCTGTTGTTGACCATCTGTCAGACTTTGCAAGAGGACTGGGGATAAACGGTTTGAAAGGCTGAGGAACTCCAATGATTTCAGACAATCCTGGAAGATATCACATCTTGAGACTCAAAGCAGTATGGGATTGAAGAAAACAGATAGAGGTAGAAGATTGAATATGGAAAAGAGACAAGACAATTGAAGAGACAAGCGTGGATATTGAAGAACAAAGGAACAATAAGTGAAGAAAAGGGAGGAAGAACAGCAAATGTGCACTGAGTGTTTCTGTTCTTTTCATAACAAAGTTGAAGACTCACCTCCAAACCCTCCGGCTAAAGCACCGAATCGATTCCCCGATGCACCTGTTCCTCGACCAGGATGTTCAAACTTGCAACCCGCTAGAAATGTTTTAGTGATTCCCTTTTTTTTTTTTGTCCTAAAACAAGTTCATACCTCCGAATTTACAGCGACCTTGCTGGAAGAAGGTGCATACCACCATCTTTGCGATTTAGTTGTCTGGAGGCAAAAGACCGAACCGATGACTAGGGCCCCGGCACTGCAAACGCGACAAACACGTTCAATCACAATTATGTGCCCTTTCAAGAATGACTCTAGGGTATATATATGAGTTTACAACAAGAAAGCTCGTTGTCGTTATGCGGGAAAAGGGATGTGGTCAGCGCTGTTGGGACATTTTCGCGGCAATCAGACCGTATCTTATCGTCACGGCCGCTTTACTATTCCGACTATTATTTACATAGTTAATTAACTGCCCTTTCATTAAATGTGAAAGAAGGAAGAGTTTTTGGCGTAAGTCTGATCAAAGCGATCATTTTACCTATTTCTCACTTTGTGCTTAGCATTGTCAAACTATATATAATGTTGCTTCAAATAAATTGCCCTACAGGCTGTAACTTCATGATATATATCCCCACACGAAGCGGCGATCTTAGTCTGCAACACTGCCTAGGTACTTAAGCATATATAGCATCCATGCCATGGATATTGGGATAGGAGTATTTGATAGAGTTTTTCATAAGAGCAACCATGAACCTCCATTTCCATTGCAATTTTTAAACTAATCAATCATACCAGTGTTGTATTGCTGGTTGGGTATATCATCTAGTTGTGTCGTATGCTCGCCCGGAGGTCATCCCAGTTCAAACCGTCAACCTTCTTGCCACCCAGTGATTCGAGCTCTGGTGTAATTTCCCCAAGTCGGCCAGTTGCTAGGCGTCGCATCATCACGGTATCTTTGGATCCAGGCAGGGTACTGGCATTGCCGTGTAGCAAAACAGACTCAAACCACTGTTCTTCGTCTTCATCAAGTGGAAGACCAACAAGCTCCATTGCGCGCCTACTTCTGTTTTGGCCAGGGCTAGCCTTGTGCACAAACTCCACCAATTGCTCGAAAAAGTCCCGACGAAGATCTTCGTCATACTTGCGCGTAAAGTAGAATGCTTCGGTGACGTTGGCGCGGGTGAGAGTTTCAAAGAAAGCCCTGCGAACCTTGACAGTTGCAAGAGGAGGTGCCGCGGTGAGATAGTATGCGATTGCAAGACTATCATCGTGCTTTGGGAGTTTGGTGAGGGTTAAGACATGGAGGATCTCGTCCGGGAATGTAGGAATAAGAGAGGGATCTGCTAAAAATTCGACTGCGCGCTGGATTTTCACATACTTGTTAGCAGATGGTTGCCATCAGAGCCCTCGACAACTCACCCTGAAATCAAGTCGATCCAGATTCCAAAGTCCATCAATGAAAAGACGGTACTTTTCCGGAAGATAACATTGTTGCGCAAATTGAGCTGAAGCTTCTGGAGCAGTGCGACAGTCCTTGAGGATGTAATAGATCAAGGATTGTTTGTGATGGATATCAAGTTCAGATGGGACAATGTGGTTGAAAAGTGCTCGGAGGTCTGCATTCGTCTTTGGAGGATAGACCTTGGTCACTGCAGAAAACCGTTGATTTAGCATGCAGTTACAATCCCTCATATATGGTTCACTGTACCTCCTTGGATGCCAAAGAGCTCTAACAGTCGATCGGCGAAGAGCTTATCGAGTGAGCGCCGATTGGCGAGAATCTGGTCAAAGACCTTTGGTTCATATGCGTATTTCTTATTGAAAGAGAAGACTTGGTCAAAATTCTCCCAAGGAGCCATGGTGGTCAGAAATGAAGCTGATGGTGTCTACAATAGAGTAATTTTGATGAACTGCACTTGAAGCTCCGCGGAGGAGTAATTACCGTACGGTAACTTACAGTGGTACAGGGCGGTGAACTGATTGTTATGGCAGAACGGCGGCCACCTTACTTGTTTGGGCACGAGGTAAACAACCCACTTTCAATTGGCAAAACAATCCATTTATCCCCCATCGCCCCTCCATGCTGCAGACACCTAACTGATCTGCACATCATGGCTTCTGTCGCAAAGGGCCGGCCATCGCGCCGGTCTGCTCCCCGCCGGAGCTATGTCGTTGAAGATACATCTGAATCGGAGGACCTCGGAAATGTCACACCAACACAAGATGCACACGACGATGACGACGACGAGGAGGAGCAAGAGGATTACACACCAGTTCCCAAGAAAGCAAAAAGAGCCTCGGGCAAGAGAATGACTCTGGAGCCCGTGACACCGTCTACTGTCCGCGCAACCGGCAAACCCCAAGAAGCATCAACGGATGATTCCGATGCGATGGATACAGATGCCGATGCCAACACCGATGCAATGGACGCGGATGAGATGGATGTCGACGAAAATGACGAGGATGATGAGAATGACGAAGGACTTAGTATTGCTTCAATGGAGGCCGATCCTGAATCGCCTTCTAGCAAAGCGGCTTTGAAAAGAAAAAGTATGGCTCACCCCCGCAAGAGTCGTGGCTCAATCACACCCAAACCAACAAACGGCTCACTTCCAACTCCAGAGCCTTCCCAATCACCAGAGCCTCATGTGCGCACACAACGAGCCAGCGTGCCGCCTTTGTCTGATATCACCGAATCCGCCGTCAACCAGAGCCAGTCTCCGTCGAAGCAACTGGAAGAACCCAAATCCCAGATTTCTATCATCAACCCGAACTCAACAGTCCTTGAGAGACCCATGGATATTGTGGCGAAGTCCAGAACCCAGGCCCCCCAAGCACCCGAAGAGCCCGAGGGCCCCAAGCCCCGAATGATCATTGAGAACCTTATTCTGACAAACTTCAAAAGTTACGCGGGACAGCAGATTGTTGGTCCATTCCACGCCTCATTTTCATCTGTTGTCGGACCCAACGGCTCCGGAAAGTCCAACGTCATTGACTCGCTCTTGTTTGTGTTTGGCTTCCGTGCCAGCAAGATGCGACAGGGAAAAATTTCCGCACTGATTCACAATTCCGCCCAGTATCCCAATCTTGCATTTTGTGAAGTGGAGGTGCATTTTTCTCAGGTTATTGATTTGCCTGAAGGTGGCCATGAAGTGGTCCCAGATTCCCAACTGATTGTTTCCCGACGAGCGTTCAAGAACAACACCAGCAAGTATTACATGAACAAGAAGGAAACCAACTTTACCGCCGTGACAACTTTTCTTCGGGACCGAGGAATCGACCTCGATCACAAGCGTTTCCTGATCTTGCAGGGTGAAGTTGAGTCGATCGCTCAAATGAAGCCCAAGGCCGCCAACGAACACGACGAAGGCCTACTTGAATATTTGGAAGACATTATCGGAACCTCGAAGTACAAGACCCCCATCGATGAAGCAGCCACCGAGCTCGAAACCCTGAATGACGTATGCGTGGAGAAGAACAACCGTGTCCAGCACGTGGAGAAGGAGAAGTCCGCCTTGGTAGATAAAAAGGACAAGGCTCTCGCCTATATTCGCGAGGAAAACGAATTGGCCCAGAAACAGTCCGCACTCTATCAAATCTACATCGACGAGTGTGCCGACAATGTCCGCGTCACGGAAGAGGCGATTCTCCAAATGCAAGAGCTTCTGAACATGGAACTCGAGAAACACGAAGGAAATGAATCTGGCATCAAAGAGCTCGAGAAGGCCTACAAAAAGGGCGTCCGTCATTACGAGTCTATGGAGAAGGACACCCAGACTCTGCTCAAGGAAATGGCGAAATATGACAAAGAGTCTGTTAAGTTCGAGGAGAAGAAGAAGTTTTTACTGGGCAAACGGAAAAAGCTGGAGAAAGCCATGCAGACCAGCCGTCTCGCTGCTTCAGAATGTCAGAGCCTGGTTGAGAAGTTCACTTCTGACATCGAGAAGAAGACTGACGAGACTACTCAGCTTGAGAATGAGATGGTAACAGAAGAAAAGGAACTGAACTCGATCCGTGAGGGCCTCAAAGGAAAAACCCAGGGACTTTCAGATCAGATTGCTACTAAGCAAAAGTCTCTTGAGCCCTGGAACGCAAAGATCAACGAAAAACAGTCTGCTGTTGCCGTTGCCCAGAGTGAACTCGATATTTTACGTGAGCGTGGAAACGCTGGCGCTGTTCTTCTCGAGGAGGCACAAGGAAAAATCGTCACGATCGAAGAGAGTTTACAGTCAAAGCAACAAGACCTTGAAGAGCGACAAGCCCAGAAGGAGAAATTGGAATTTGAGGTGGAAAAGCTCAAACATGACCTCAAGAAGTATGTTGGCCGTGAGCCCGAAGTTCGCTCGCATGTCTCAAGTGCCCGGCAAAAGGCAGACGAAGCTAGAGTTAGCTTGGCCAGCACCCAGAATCGTGGAAGTGTTTTGACTGGCCTGATGCGGCTCAAAGAGTCGGGCCGTATTGACGGTTTCCATGGCCGACTTGGTAACCTCGGTACGATTGATGAGGAGTACGATGTCGCAATTTCTACAGCCTGTCCTGCTCTCGATAATATGGTTGTCGAAACCGTGGAGGTTGGTCAGCAGTGTATCGACTATCTGCGCAAGAACAATCTTGGCCGAGCCAACTTCATTCTTCTTGATCGCCTTCCTCGCCGCGATATGTCTACCATCTATACCCCTGAGAGCGTTCCTCGTCTGTTCGATCTCGTCAAGCCGAAGGATCCTAAGTTTGCACCGGCTTTCTACAGTGTGATGCAAAACACATTGGTTGCAAAGGACCTGGAGCAAGCCAACCGTATCGCCTACGGTGCCCGGCGTTGGCGAGTGGTCACCCAAGACGGTCAGTTGATTGACGTCTCAGGAACCATGAGTGGTGGTGGTACTCGTGTTGCTCGAGGCGGTATGTCGTCAAAGCAAGTCGCAGATACCACAAAGGAACAAGTATCTCGCTTGGAATCAGACCTTGAGGATCTGGAAAGAAAATTCCAGGCGTTTCAAGAGAAGCAGCGCAATGTGGAGGCTCAGATGAAGGAAAGATCAGAGGAAATCCCTCGCGTCGAGACTAAGATCCAGAAAATCTTGATCGAAATTGACAGCACCAAACGCAGTCTTGTTGATGCGCAGCGTCGTGTCAAGGAACTGAGCGCACAGCACAAACCATCAGACTCCGACGAAGGTCAAATTGCTGCCCTCGAGAAGCAAATCAACAAGGCCCAAAGAGAAATTGAGAAGCTCAACGATGAGAAGAGCGGCATCGAGGAAGAGATTCAAGCACTGCAGAGCAAGATCATGGAAGTTGGTGGTGTTCGACTCCGTGGTCAAAAGGCCAAGGTTGATGGCTTGAAGGAGCAGATTGGCATGCTTGCCGAGGAGATATCCAACGCCGAGGGCCAGCAGGCCAAGAATGAAAAGCTCATCAAGAAGCACACCAAAGCACGCGATGTCTCGGAGCAAGAGATTGGCCAAATCAATGATGAGTTGGAGAAGCTCGAGGAGGATGTTTCCAACCAGGCCAACGAATCCTCCGACTGGAGACAGAAGGCCGAGGAAGCCCAAGAGGTATGTGATTTTATGTTTGACGAGGCTCTCGCAGTGACTGACTATCCATAGGCATTGGAGACTCAAAAGGATGAGCTCACAACTCTGAAGGGCGAGCTTGACGCAAAGGTGACCGAGCTTAACGAAACTCGAGCCACCGAGATCGAGATGCGTAACAAGCTGGAAGAGAACCAAAAGGCATTGGCCGAAAACCAGAAGCGCAGTCGCTACTGGGAGGAGAAGCTCTCCAAGTTGACAGTTCAGAACATCAGTGACATTGGTGAAGAGCAAGAGCCTGCTGAACTCCAGATGTATACCAAGGACGAGCTGGAGGCCATGAATAAGGAGTCTCTGAAAGCCGTCATTGTTACCCTGGAAGAGAAGGTCCAGAATGCTTCAGTCGATCTATCGGTCATTGAAGAATATCGTCGCCGAGCCGCCGAGCATGAATCCCGCTCAGCAGATTTGACCACCGCGTTGACGTCACGGGATGGAGCTAAGGCTCGCTTGGATGGACTTCGATCTTCTCGTTTAAATGGATTCATGGAAGGATTTGGAATCATCTCTTTGCGCCTCAAGGAGATGTATCAGATGATCACCATGGGTGGTAACGCTGAGTTAGAGTTGGTCGATTCTTTGGATCCCTTCTCCGAAGGTATTTTGTTCTCAGTCATGCCTCCCAAGAAGAGCTGGAAGAACATTGGCAACTTGTCTGGTGGAGAGAAGACTTTGTCCAGTTTGGCGCTCGTCTTTGCTCTGCACCACTACAAGCCCACTCCGCTCTATGTCATGGACGAGATTGATGCCGCCCTGGACTTCCGAAATGTGAGTTCTTCTTTCGCAATTGCCATAATTCTGTGTGCTAACTACTTATTCCTGAAGGTTTCTATTGTCGCCTCATACATCAAGGAACGGACGAAGAATGCTCAATTCATTGTCATTTCGTTGCGAAACAACATGGTGCGTGCATATGTTTGCTGTTCTTAATTAGCATTACTAACATCTCCTCTAGTTCGAGCTTGCTGCCCGACTTGTCGGTGTTTATAAAGTTAACCACATGACCAAGAGTGTAACGATCGAGAACCGGGATTATATTACCGGTCGTTAATGATCTGTTGTACGCTTTGCTGTTGTTTCTCATGTTCAACCTTTCGTCTGGTTGGATATGGCTGTTTGTTTGCCGTTTACGATGATATCATGGGTTGGGAGTCTGGGAATTTTTGGATATTGTTTCCTTTACATCATATGATGCTTGTGCACTTTAGAAACGAGACCTTGAATGGTATCTTTCCATTGAACATAAGATCAAGTAGCGTTGAATGAGCTATATAAATAAGTGTTATAGACGGAGGAATGACGAACCCCAATGCTGGGACTGTTGCAGGAATGATTGCTAATTTATGTTGAAGATGTTTGTATAATATATGCGATGGCATTGAAGATTAAAGGCCATTAAATCTAGAAACGCGCATTTCTAATAGGAAGACATCTCAGGTCCCTGCGATGTCGGTATACCCCGCATCGATGTGCCGAATAGGTATATGATTTCCTTTGCTACAGGGTCGATGCGCGCAATGACATATTTGATCGGCAAGAGATTGGAGAAACGCTACATTGCACGGCATATGCGTGGCTATAAAGAGTCTATTCGGCTATTAAAGACCCGAGAACTGTGGCGCTAGTTTTATAAGTGGAAGGTTGGAAGCCGATCAGTCCATCATGTAACAAATCAATTCTTCTTGTATTTCGATTGTTCAAAGCAAGGGCACTGCATGGGGTCTCTTTGGACCGTGGTCGACTTGACGCTGCAATCAAGGCCCAAGCGAGGGTTACACTGGTCAACCATCTACAGGAATGTATAAAAGCAAAGGAGGTGTATCATCCCACTCTTGTGCTTATCATCACGACACAGTATACTCTTACTTTGATGCTTTCAACTTTACACTGCGCCCACTCACATGATGCTGTTACCACCTATACGTCTGGCTATCTGGGGCCCCTTACTTCTATACATCGGCCCCTCCATCGCCACCCAGGTAGACCTCTCCCAGTATGTGAATCCATTTATAGGTTCCGAAGGCCCCGAGGCAGGCACTGCCTTCGGCGGAGGTGATATTTTTGTTGGTGGTGCGCTACCATTCGGCGTAGCCAAAGTTGGACTTGACACGACTGCCGCAAACTGGACCACCGCCACTCTCAATGGTGGGTGGACGCCCGATGGAAATGTCACTGGTATCAGTATGATGCATGAGAGTGGCACTGGAGGGTCGCCCAAGTATGGGATTGTCTCTCAAATGCCATTGACCTCTGTTGAGTTGCCTGTCAACGTACTTGATAATTTGACTTATAGTCAACCAAGGGTATTTAAACCATGAATGGGGTGTATGATTCGATTTGGCTTTTTGACGTTTTTATAGGTTGGCAACGATACTGCCAGAGTTGGCTATTTCAAAACTCATTTGGAGAACGGAATTACCGTGGAATTGTCAGCATCGCGCCATGCAGGGATTATGGAGTATTCATTCCCCGAGGGGGAGAAGCATGTGCTGATCGATGTGTCTCACGTAAGTAGATTTGGAGAAACGGTTTACTTCAAAAAGCGGACTGACCATAAGCAATAGTATCTACCTGGCTCTCCCGGGGATTCTAATTGCCAGTCATTTGCCGGAGGCGAGATACAGATCGAGGCCAATGGCAAAGCCTACAGTGGATACGGAACGTATGCTGGTGGTTGGAATAATGGCAAGTCCTTGATACCTTCATTGACAGCAGAATCTAACCTTAAAACAAGGAGCACCTTTCACGATTTACTTTTATGGAGAATTCGCCAATTCCCCTGATCATTCACAGACGTTTTCCGGGGTGAATACAGACCCGATGCCACGGTCCCAAGGTCTAGCCAATGGCGGGATGAGTGAGCCAATGTTCACAAATACTTCTAGCAAAGTGACCTCAGGCTTAATGAACAACCGAGTCGGGTTGCTATTTAGTTGGAATGATGGACCTGCTTCACACGTTACCTCGCGCGTCGGTATTTCCACTATCTCCGTTGACCGGGCACGCTCCTATGTTCAAAAAGAGATTCCATCATGGAAGCTTAATGATGCAGTAGCCGCTGCAGTGAAAGAATGGAATGAAGATGTATTCAACAAGGTCAAAGTCCCATTGGGTAGTTCAGCCAACATGACGCATGTCAGACTGTTGTACAGCTCATTGTACTTTATCCATCTCATGCCTTCGGATCGAACGGGCGAGAACCCACTCTGGGACTCGGGGGAGCCTTATTGGGATGACTTTTATACCATGTGTGAGTGATTTGACATCCGAAGTGAGGTCGGGTACTGACATGGCAACAGGGGACATCTTCCGCTGCACAGTCAGCTTTTACCATATCTTCCAGCCCGAGTATTATGAGTCTATGATTCGAGGTCTGATCGACATCTGGAAGTAAGTAAACAAACAAACCGCCAGATTGACTCAGACTAATGATGGAATCTCGCAGGCACTCAGGGTATATGCCCGATGGGCGTTCCGGAAACTGGAACGGATTAGTTCAAGGTGGTTCCGATGCAGACAATGTACTGGCAGATGCGTACGTCAAAGGTCTGCGAGGCGGAATCAATTGGACAGAAGGCTATGCAGCGATGAAAAGAGACGCAGAAGTTACACCATACAACACCTTTGACCCAACCGACTTTTCAGCAAGCACGAAGGAAGGCCGTGGTGCGCTAGACGACTGGAAAGAGCTTGGATTCGTATCGCAAGATCGGAATACTCGCTGTATCTCGCGCACAGTCGAATACAGCCTCAATGATTTTGCAGTCAGCCAGGTTGCTGCTGGAGAGATGCCCAGTGATCAGGAAAAGTATCTCAACCGGTCTGCGGGGTGGCAGAATATCTGGAATACGGATGTGAAGAGTTTGGGCTTTGATGGATTCCTGGCACCTCGCTTTTCGAATGGTTCATTCAATAACAGTGGCTATGACCCGCTCTATTGTTATGGGTGTGAGTGGAAAGATTACACTTATGAGGGCACTCCATGGGGTTAGTATAATTCTTGATCAGCTATGAGAAGGAGCTGAAAGAGGTGGTGCTGATGTTGACGTTACTAGAATACTCCTTTGTTATCCCCCATGATGTGAAGACTCTGATTGAGTTCATGGGGGGCGCGAAAAAATTCGAGTCTCGACTTGACGTGATGGTAAGCCGCACTTCCAACATTGTAAGCTAGTTACTAACAGCATCTAGTTCAAAGCCAACATGTCCGTTCAAGATCTCGGCGCAAACGGCGCAGGTATCACCACGTTGATGAATATCGGGTTTGTACCTATGATGTCCTCAACGTTACAAAACTCTAATTGCCTGTAACCTAGTAATGAGCCCGATTTCGCAACGCCATATCTATACAATTACATCAACAAGCAAGCTAAGAGCGTGGATCAATCACGGAGATTAGCCACTCAGTAGTAAGTCTACCTGCTTACTTGTATTCGGGATAATTGCTAAACGCCCCATTCTCCAAACAGCTTCAAGGATGCAGCCTACGGAATTCCTGGAAACAGCGATGCCGGTGCCATGAATTCTTGGCTGTTGTGGCAGATGCTCGGTATTTACCCGATCGTCACGCAGCCCGTGTATCTTCTCTCATCTCCGTGGTTCCCGGATCTCAACATGACAATCAATGGAAACAAAACACTCCGGATCACTGCAAATGGTCTAGAAGACGGATATTACGTACAAAGCGTGAAGATTAATGGTAAAAAGTGGGAGAAGAATTGGGTTGAGCATGACGATGTGATGACGAAGGGCGGCACAATCCATTTTGAGCTAGGGGCTGATGCGAAGGCGTGGGAAACTGGAGAGGTTCCGCCTTCCCCGGGACATGTGCAGTTGAACAAGGATTGAAACATCTGATGTGTTCTGACGGAGCACGCTAGATTCTCTGGATGAGACTGAGTAACAGACAATTGTTGCGCAAGTAGCATTTGAATACCCTACAATAGTGAATGATTTAACCCTGAGCCCGTCTTTCGGCAACTCCGTAGCATAAGACCTGAGAGAACCCTTGCACTTTCACATGCCAGATGAATGCCAAATGAAACAAGACTTTTCATGGCTAGGCACTTATAGCTCAGGACCGCAAACACAATTGTGAGAAGCTGACCAACAAATCTGAGGACCAACATCAAAGAGCGGCCAATTGTAGCCTCCGGCAAGTGTTGGTTGCCAAAATTTCGAGTTTGCGCAGTGAAAAACAAAGGAAGATCACTCCTCTTCTAGGCCGCTAAGCGCCCGCGATGTCCGACTTACATCAGAAGCGGGGATGTGACGAAGTTCGGGTCAGTTTCTTGTTCTCTACATATATGATGTGAGGCTCTCGGGATGTTTTTTTTTTTTTTAATTTTTCCCTTTCCCACCTGTTTATGTTTTCGTCCTACTCATCTACACGCATACGCACGTTTGTCATGCATTAGTTAGAGTCGGAATTTAAACAGCCCCGCCGTTCTCTATGCCATTGCCAACCATTGAGCATTGAAATTCTCCGAGAAATCAATAACACAGACCAATTGTAAAGACTGCTATGGTACGTGCTAATCCACAATATTGCATGATGATATGCGAGTTCCATTCCGTGGCTCATCTCACGGGCCGAACTAAAGAACCATGGACCGAGAATCTTCCAATGCTAACGATAATGATTACTCAGGCCCCAACAAATTATATACTACCCCGGCAGTCGAGTGGAGGCGACAGTTGTCCAAGCACAATTGACGGTGGTACCATTGCAGGTATCGTCATCGGCTCGATCGCAGGAACCCTTTTTCTGCAATTGCTATGGTGGTTCTTCAAGCTACCCGGAGCGTGGGTGTGTTGCGGTGGCAGCGAGTCCGACGACTACAATCCTCCTATTGTGCGCGAGCGCGAGCGCTCTACACACCATCGCAAACGTCGCCGTAGCCATCCTACTACTACCACTCATATGAGCTACGGTACCAGTAGGATGTCCAGTGTGCGCTCACCACCAAAGGTCTACGAAGTAGCACCACGATGACATAAATGGGAACATGAGTTTATGAACCTTGCACTCCGTACTCCGTACGGAGTAATTGACTATTGGGTGAATACCATCGATTTGGCGCAGGTGTTTGCTATTTTTATCTCTGAGCTCGGGGGATAAAGGTGGGCCGGATGGACCGAGCCAGGATTATTGATGAGATGTGACATACAATATTGTACGACCGTGATATTTTACGATTCGATAAAACTATATCAAATGAATTTCCTTGGATTTTGCTTTTTTGTGGCACTTTGTTTGGAAGATAATATTCTGCGGACGCGATTGACCCCTGAGTTGGGATCTCAATCTGTAGGTAAGAACAACTCAACTGAGTTATTATTTGCACCGCTGCAAGGTACATGTGGCTATCGACAGATAACAAGTCCCACATACGTAGGTTACTGACGGGTACCTGAGAACGGCCAGGTGGTTATGGAGTACCTCGTACTTCGATCTAGTCTAGTTAGACTTGGCTATGGACTTGGCTGTGTGTCACCGCCAACGAGTGGCGTTTGATCGATCAGAACAGCCAAAATTTCCTTGATTGGTCTCAGCCTCGATAGAGCGAAATTTATCGGTAGGAACGCCGCAGCCGTCATTTGACTCGTATCGGCGAATGGGAGGTAAGCTCGAAGGATTTAGCATCATTCGCATGATACTAAAAAAATTGATGGACACAGAGACAGGGGAAAGGCCCACACCGAAAATGCAAGAAACAGAAATTCCTAGGCTAGACAACTCCACTCGTGGACCTGGGAGGTAGGCTTGGCCTTTGAATATGGTTTTGTTATTGGCTGTATTATGCGGAGCATTCGTAAATTTCAGATTGTGAGAAACAGGAGGAACGAGAGGAACGAGAACTGAAAATAGATTGATTTTATTGTTCAAGGGATATGCAAATGTACATGAGCACAACTCACCCGTGGCGATATCAATTTGGGGTTTGATCTTCATTGCAAAACCATTTCCCACGAATGGTCCAGAACGAAGCTAAGCCACTAAGTTTGATGCTGCCAAGTCATTGTAAAATACAACTTATATATATAGACAAAGTACTCCGTAGAAGGGCTAGAGTTGAGTCAGAGCACGATATTCATACAAGCATATACACCTAGGGGGACAGGCAACCTTCCAAAGTACATAATTCGTTATCTGAGGAAAAGGGACCAATCAGGGTCTTCAAGGTAACTTTGTTATTTTTCAATTATACCCAAAGTAGCTTAGTATCAGGCACGAGACCCCTGAAACTCCCACTTACGGTTAGCGGGATGCACGGAAGCGGATATTGGTGGATATGTTCCAACCCAGACTGGTTAGTTGTTTAACTCGACCATAATTTCTGCAAGTTTCCCCTTACACTAACTGCCTCCTTTGCTTTCTGTGGCTAAAGGTACCACAACAAAAAAAATCAGCTTGACCCAAAACACTACTAGCCTAACATGTCACGAACCCACCTGGGCCTAAATTGGGTGTTTCCCCCCGTTTCCCTTTCTCATCTTCAGATCTCACTGCTGGCAGACCCTTCCACTCATTAGTGCATTTGCACATACATTCTTTACTGAATCTCGAGTAGCCTCGAGTCCACTCCTTTTAATAACTTGGGACTGTCCAGTAGTAGAGCCCCCGAATTGAGAAATCAATCGTTTATAGATCATGTTTTTCTCTCGCGTCGCCCTGTTCGCGGGTTTGGCTAGCTATGCCTATGCCCAGACGTCAACAACGTGTGACCCATTGAACACTACATGTCCCGCGGATCCCGCCCTCGGCACCGAGCACACCTGGAACTTCAACACGACCTTGGACGAGACGATTTGGAACATGACCACCGGAACCTACAAGTACGATGATACCGGAGCCCAATTTTCCCTCACTGGAGAAGGCCAGTCCACCCTCCTGAGTTCCAACTTCTATATCTTCTTCGGTGTCGTGGAATCTCACGTAAAGATGGCCAAGGGAGGTGGTTTGGTGAGCAGTGTCGTCTTGGAATCCGACGACCTCGATGAGGTCGATTGGGAGTGGGTCGGATACAACACTAGCGAAGTACAGTCCAACTTCTTTGGCAAGGGCAATGATACCACCTTCGACCGTGGCGGCACCCACTACGTGCCAAACGCAGATACCGAGTTTCACAACTACACCACCTACTGGGACCAGGAGAGACTTCAGTGGTGGATTGATGGTAATATGGTCCGCGAACTCTTGTATGACGACAAGGGTACACTGGGCGGAAAGAACTACCCACAAACCCCCTGCCGTGTCAAGTTCAGTCTCTGGCCCGCTGGTCAGAAGAGTGCCGCTCAAGGTACCATTGAGTGGGCAGGTGGTTTGGTCGACTGGGATAAAGCCCCCTTCACGATGACACTTGGAGCGCTCCGTGTCAAGGATTTCCACTCTGGCAAGGAGTATACCTACTCGGATCACACGGGTTCCTTTGACAGCATCAAAGTGGCGGAGTAAGTGAGACCGAACCGCCTCGCAAGATCGTAGCTAACAAAACTTCACAGCGGAAACTCGACCGTACTGACCGAACTGAACAAAGCTCCAGCCAAGTCTCTCTCAGAGAAGTGGGACGACCTTGGCCAGGGAGCCCACATCGGTGTGTACTGTGGTGCGGCCGGAGCCGGCGTGCTCGGAATCGCAGCCTTCCTGATCTTCTGCCTGCGCCAGCGTCGCAAGGGCCGTCTCGAAAACGCACTGGACAACAACCAGTACGCCGAGAACCGCACCGAGATGCAGAACTCCCAGAACGACTGGAAGCAGAGTGAATGGAAGGGAAGCGAGTTCAGGAACGGTGGCTACCGACAAGTCAGCAACTAGCATGGTTGTCAAAACATTCACCAATCCATCTTGCCTCTAATCAAGAAGGAACAACTTCAATTTCCCTTTTCGCGTAGAGCCGGGGTTTCAGATTGTCGCCATGATCACTCCAAGTCGGAATAATGAACCTTTTCCTTTCGCCCCGGCTTCTTATCTGTTCATCTCTGTTTCTTTGTCTCTCGATTTCTCGAATCCTCGCACACAGAGCCACTTTTTCCGCCCTCTTTCTGTTGATATCCCACTTTTGGTTTTTTTGGATCAAAATTTCCCTTCGTTGGCTTTCAAGTCCCCTGTTGATGAGTTGCGCTCTACTCAATCATATATACATGTACATATCTTGCCATATAAAACGGGGTTTTCATTCCAATTGCCTTTTTGTGGAAAATTATTCGATTAGCTTGGCATTGTCATGTCAAAGGTAAACACCCACCTTTCGAATAGCAAGCCATCACAACTTATGACGCCAAGTTCTGCAGGTCGCATACTTTTTTCATTGACCTGGCGAATTGTACAATATTGTATCTTGTACGGAGTACAATGATATTCATTCAAGACCGGCAAATACTTTGCAAGACGCGCGCATAACAGTCGGAGGTCGGGTCCACTCCTGCCCCGCTCCTTCCCCGATGAGGATATTCCCGCGAGACGGTGTCAAACGGAATTCCTGATCCCCCACATACGTAGGCAGCTTGTGCATTCATTTGTGCAGAAACTCCGTTTTATAGGGAGATCATAGCGTCGGTCGGAATCCAGTTGTCAATCCCGTTAAGGCGGCAGGAAAAAAAAACTTAGGGAGAGTCTCGGCGTGACCACCGATTTATACACAGCTATCATGATTGGATTTCAAGGGATGCCGAGCCCGTAGTGGAACTTGTATTCCAGAGAAATGTTGAAACAGTTCAGGCTGTGCATATTAAATGAAGACCTTAATTGTTTATATAACTGATTGAATATACCGAGGTTCAATAAGTCGGTGAGATTACGATTACACTTTTTTTCTTTTTATAAGAAAATACGTAGGGACATAGGGATATTCCCATCCACATCTCAAAACCTCAAATTTCCCCCGACATCCTCACTCGACGATCAACTATACAGACTAACATCTCCGATCTCCGATCTTACTTCGAACCCCCGCTGCGACGTCAACCGGATTTGGTAGTACGAGTTTCAACCCCGCTGAAAACCTCTGAATTTCTATTTTTCTACTTGACTTGAGTTCTTCTGTGATCTTGGTTGATTTACACCTTAATATCCAAACCTGATCCGGAATCATATCCATTTAATTGAAAGACCACAATTACTCGTCATGACCTCATCCAACCAGGTCCCCATTCCGGGCCCCAGAGGCGTCCCGTTCCTGGGAAACATCTACGACATTGAGCCCGAGGTTCCAGTAAACAGCTTTGAGCTACTAGCCGATAACTACGGTACAGATGAACACCTCAAGCAAAGGATGTGATTGGGTTGGATTGATGAGCTGACTACTTTGATCTGTTTAGGCCCTATTTTCCGATTGACCACATTCGGCAGACCCCGAGTAATCATCAGCTCACACGAGTTGGTGGACGAAGTCTGCAATGAGGAGCGATTCAGTAAAATGGTTTCGGCCGGTCTGAATGAGATTCGGAACGGCGTACACGACGGTCTCTTTACAGCGAACTATCCCGGCGAAGAGAACTGGGCTATTGCGCACCGCGTCCTTGTTCCTGCGTTTGGTCCGTTGATGATTCGCGGCATGTTTGACGGTAGGTGACTTGCTCTTCCTTGCAGAGGAGGGGAACAGATGGAAAATGGCCATAGCTGACAACAGCCAGAAATGTATGATATCGCTACTCAGCTTGTCATGAAGTGGGCGCGTCAGGGCCCTACTACCCCTATCACGGTGACAGACGACTTCACTCGCTTGACACTGGATACTATCGCGCTCTGTGCGATGGGAACCCGTTTCAACTCATTCTACCATGATGAGATGCACCCATTTGTTGAGAGTATGGTTGGATTATTGGCTGGATCTGGCAGCCGTGCTTTGAAGCCTGCTTTGCTCAACAGTCTGCCTACAACAGAGAATTCAAAGTATTGGAGTGATATCGAGTATCTTCGCAACCTGGCGCGCGAATTGGTCGATTCGCGGAAAGAAAACCCCGTTGAAAAGAAGGATCTTCTCAATGCCCTGATCCTGGGTCGCGACCCTCAGACCGGCAAGGGCATGACAGATGACTCAATTGTGGACAACATGATCACATTCTTGATTGCTGGTAAGTAACCATCGCGAAGACCTGCTAGCTGCAGAGCTAACCTGAGATTTGACAGGGCACGAGACGACTTCCGGCATGTTGTCATTCCTGTTTTACTATCTGCTCAAGAGCCCGAACGCGTATAAGAAGGCCCAAGAGGAAGTAGACCGCGTGATCGGCAAGCGCAAGATTGTCGTCGAGGATATGTCGAAGCTTCCGTACATCACCGCTGTGATGCGCGAGACTTTGCGTCTGAAGCCAACAGCTCCAATGATCGCTCTGCACCCCCACCCCGAGAAGAACAAGGAGGAACCGGTGACACTGGGAGGTGGCAAATATGTCCTCCACAAGGATGAAACTGTTGCAATTTTGCTCACCAAGATGCACCGCGACCCCAAGGTCTACGGCCCCGATGCCGACGAGTTCAAGCCCGAGCGGATGCTTGATGAAAACTTCGAGAAGCTGCCCAAAAACGCTTGGAAGCCCTTCGGAAATGGAATGCGAGGCTGTATTGGACGGCCCTTTGCTTGGCAAGAGGCTCTTCTCGTGGTTGCGATTCTGCTGCAGAACTTCAACTTCCAGATGGATAACCCTACCTACGACCTGCGCATTAAGCAGACCCTTACCATTAAACCTAAGGACTTCCACATGAAGGCGTCACTCAGA
Source organism: Penicillium soppii (assembly GCF_028829465.1). Classification (NCBI taxonomy): domain Eukaryota; kingdom Fungi; phylum Ascomycota; class Eurotiomycetes; order Eurotiales; family Aspergillaceae; genus Penicillium; species Penicillium soppii. Next base: position 3,363,663 of record NW_026643235.1, on the reverse strand, counting down.
GATGGCCTCGACCCTACTCAGCTCAGCACTTCTCTCAGTGGCTCCGCTGGTACGCCTAAAGAGACTGGCGCCGGCAGCCGGGACCGGAAGCCCAAGGTGGCACCTCCCGCGGATGGAAAGCTGAAGCCAATGCACGTGTTCTATGGCAGCAATACTGGAACTTGTGAGGCCTTCGCTCGCAGACTAGCTGATGATGCCACTGGATACGGTTACGCAGCTGAGATTGGGTCCTTGGATTCAACAATGCAGAATCTGCCGAAGCACGGCCCTGTGGTATTTATTTCGGCTTCGTACGAAGGCCAGCCCCCCGATAACGCCGCCCACTTCTTCGAGTGGCTCAGTGAGTTGAAGGGTGGCGAGCTGGAAGGTGTCAACTATGCCACCTTCGGCTGTGGTCACCATGATTGGTCGTCCACCTTTTACCGTGTCCCCAAAGCCATCGATGATCTGGCCGAGAAGAATGGAGCAAAGAAGCTTTGCGATATTGGCCTTGCTGATGCAGCAAACTCTGACATGTTCACTGATTTCGATGGCTGGGGCGAGACCTCATTCTGGCCGGCTGTGATGGCCCAATTTGGCGGGGCTGGTCCCGAGCAGGCCGCCAAGTCAAAGTCATCATTGCAAGTTGAAGTCAGTTCTGGCATGCGTGCATCCACCCTAGGCCTCCAGCTGGAAGAAGGATTCGTCATCGAGAACCAGCTCTTGACACCGCCGGGCGCCCCGGCCAAGCGAGTGGTCAAATTCAAGCTGCCATCAGACATGACCTACCAGTGTGGTGACTACCTCGCCGTACTACCTGTAAACCCAAGCTCAGTCGTCCGTCGCGCCATCCGCCGATTTGACCTCCCTTGGGACGCCGTGCTCCGTGTCCAGAAGCCACCAGGCTCAACCTCCTCGCCCTCCATCCCCATCGACACCCCCATCTCCGCCTTTGAGCTGCTATCCACCTACATTGAGCTCTCCCAGCCAGCATCAAAGCGCGATCTGAACGTTCTAGCCGATGCAGCCATCAACGATGCCGAAGTCCAGGCCGAACTGCGCTACCTCGCCTCCAGCCCGAGCCGCTTCACCGAAGAAATCGTCAAGAAGCGCGTCAGCCCGCTCGACCTCCTCACCCGCTACCCGGCCATCAAGCTTGCCATCGGCGACTTCCTCGCCATGCTCCCCCCAATGCGCGTGCGCCAGTACTCTATCTCCTCATCGCCTCTAGTCGACCCATCCGAATGCTCCATCACCTTCAGCGTGCTCAGTGCGCCGGCCCTGGCCCACGCAGACGACGACGCCGAAATCGAGCAGTACCTCGGCGTGGCATCGAACTACCTCTCCGAACTGCAAGCCGGCGAACGCGCGCATATCACCGTCCGCCCCTCCCACTCAGGCTTCAAGCCGCCCATGGACCTGGAAACGCCCATGATCATGGCCTGCGCAGGCAGTGGTCTCGCGCCCTTCCGTGGCTTCGTGATGGATCGTGCGGAGAAGATCCGCGGCCGTCGCAGCTCCCCCGATTCCGACGAGTTGCAATCCCAAGAGGTCGTCAAGCCAGCCAAGGCAATTCTATACATCGGATGCCGGACCAAGGGCCAGGATGATATCCACGCTGCCGAGCTGGCGGAGTGGGCGGCGCTCGGTGCCGTCGATGTTCGCTGGGCGTATAGCCGTCCCGGCGAAGGCAAGGGCCAGCATGTGCAGGACGCTATGCTTGAGGACCGCGAAGAGCTGGTGAAGCTGTTTGAAGAGGGTGCCAATATCTATGTTTGCGGAAGTACGGGTGTTGGCGCTGGTATTCGCCACGCTTGTAAAGAGATGTACCTTGAGAAGCGCCGTGCCAAACATCGTGAGCTTAAGGAGAAGGGCGAGACGCCGGCTGGGGCTGAACTTGATGAGGATCAGGCTGCTGAGCAGTTCTTTGATAACTTGCGCACCAAGGAACGCTATGCTACTGATGTGTTTACTTAGGTTAATTAGTTTGGTGCGTCTTGGTCTATTTTGGTCTTGATTGCTTGTATAATCATTTGTTACGTACAATTTGCATCTATCTTATTTCGATTATTCGGAACTCGAAATCGACACACCACAGTTTGTTTACAATCTCGCAATGAAACAATTTGCAAAACAACTATGAGTCTCACCGTTTATTGCAGCCAATTTTCACTCATATTCTGAATTTCAGACCTCTGATAATGCAGATATGCAATCTTCATAGCAGTACAAAATATTTTCGTACTAGAAATGAGGCACGTGACAGTAAAATTTGACTGCCGAGAGCCAATCAAATCAACGGCAGGCACGCCGAGTGGTCGGGATAAAAATGGAAAGTTTCGCTGAAGCTTCGGCATTTAGAATTTGGCTTTAGTTTACTCCGTAGAGTAAAAACGGTTATCTTCAATGAGCTTTTTTTGTTATACTGTGAGTTCAACCTCGGCTGTTTCATCGCATATATGAGATGTTACAGAAGCAAAACGTACATGCAATTTGGCGCTTCCTAAATTTGCGACAAAAGCAAGCCCGATGGCGTGACAGAAACCTAACTTTACCCAGATAACATCCCATTTTTGAGTCGGCCGAGACAGTGAGGTTAAAGCGTGACTCTATACCCAGTCTTGAACACCACATTTTCTTATCATTATACCATGTCGCATATTAAGAGCGTTGCTGTTATCGGGGCTGGCCCTGGAGGCGCCATTACAGTTGATGCGCTAGCACAGGAGAAATCATTTGATGTTATTCGTGTCTTTGACAGACAAGAGCATGCTGGCGGGTGTTGGTATGTTACATTTCAATGAGATCCTTGATCAATCTAACAATCAACAGGGTATCAAGAGAGGATGAGCCACCTCGGGAATTTGATTTCGATGCGCTATCCGCACGAACAGCAGATGCACCCCTTCAAATTCCCGAGCATCTGCCCTGCCGAACACCCGTAGGCTCTCAGGACCGGTTCATGGATTCACCCGTGTATCCGGCCCTAGAGACGAACGTGGACGCAGGCGCCATGTCGTTTTCTCAAGAGGCTATCCCTCCAGTGCGATCGCAATGGTCGATTGAGCGCCATGGCGAGGATACACCTTTCCGCCACCACACGGTGATCCGGAAGTATGTCGAAGATCTGTTTAACCGCAACGGTTACCAGGATCTTGTTCAGTACAATACTACTGTGGAGCGCGCTATTAAAGACCCCAGTAGCCAGAAATGGGTGCTTACATTGAGACGGACGGAAGTTGCCGATGGTGTCAAGTCTGATTATTGGTGGTCTGAGGAGTTCGATGCGGTTGTCGTCGCTACGGGTCATTACGCAGTGCCGTGGATTCCTGCGATTCCGGGATTGAAAGAATTTGCGGACAGGTATCCTGGTAGTGTGCAGCACACAAAGCACTACCGGGGGCCAGAGAAGTATCGAGGAAAGGTGATTGCTCCCTTTAATTATTTCCTTCACAACGGACCGCTGACAAACTGTAGAAAGTCATCACTGTTGGCGCGTCTGTCTCTGCGGCAGATACTGCGGTGAACTTGGTCGACAGCGCCCAAACACCAGTGATTGCTGTTGTGCGTGGTCGTTACAATGCATACTTTGGCGATTTGGCATTCCAGCACCCAAAAATCCAGCGTCGCACGCCTATCTCGCACATCACGAGTAGTGACCAAGGCGAGAGGACAGTGCATTTTGAAGATGGCACTTTTGAATCCGGCGTTGATCATCTGATTTTTGGAACTGGCTTCAGTTGGACATTGCCTTTCTTGCCCCAAGTTGCTACGCGGAACAATCGCGTGCCAGATCTGTACCAGCATGTTTTCTACCGACATGATCCCACACTGACCTTCGTGGGCGCTGTAAGTTTATACTACGCAATCGCATGGTTTTTGAATGTCAATGGGCTGACAATTTTTTCACAGGTTGGCGCTGGCCTGACATTCAAGGTCTTCGAATGGCAAGCGGTTGCCGCTGCCCGCGTTTTGGCTGGCAGAGCGACCTTGCCTTCTGTTGCAGAGCAAGAAAAGTGGGAAACCAATCGAATTGCAGAAAAGACCGACGGGCCCGCATTCACCGTGCTCAACCCTGAATTTGAAGCCTACTTTGAAGGGCTCCGTCTTCTGGCCGGGGAACCTCGCGACGGCACCCCAGGACGACGCCTACCTCGGTTTGAGCAAAAGTGGCTTGAGCATTTCAATGATGGCCATGAACGCCGAAAGAAAATGTGGCGAAAAGCCAATGAAGCAGCCCGGCTGTAAATACATTCAAGGGTTGCAAAGGATATGAAACACATATTGCATAGATCACATTAAATAGAGAAGTAAGGAGAATGCGGCATTATAAGCAATTGCCCTTTTCTGTCTCACCCTAACACCAATGACCTCAATTCAAACCACTAATTCGCCAAAAACATTGATTAACGAATGGATTCATCGTATTCGGGATCCTGAAGCCCCATCAGCTGCAGAATTGGGTACAATATTGTATTTGGACTCCACTTGGTTACCAATATCCCCAACATAGCGCCTTGGCACTTCCCCCACAGATGATCATTCAGGAGTGAGTTAAAAGGCGTTCCTGAGCCGCGCGGGACCACTTTACGATTTTGTTGAAACAAAATCTTGACAATCCCTTCCCTGCTCGACACCCAAAGCACATAATACCCGAACTTGCAATATCGCACTCTCCATCCCCCGCGATTGACTATCCGTCCCCAGCCAAACGATCGCTAAAAATCGCGTCGCATCTCGGATCGATCCGGAAAGTGCCAATCGCATAGAAAACCTCCCACAATGGCAAACTCCAATGGAACGAGTTTCTCCCAGCCCGTACACTGCTACCACTCGCGCGACACGATGTCTTCCTTGCCTGCGAATATCAACTATTACAACCAAGTACCGCTGTACCAGGAGAAGAACCCAGATCGTGATATGGAGGCTGTTTTGCAGTCCTGTTGTTCGAATGGCGTGTGGATTTATGAGGACCCAGATCCTTGTACTGCGGTCTGTCGCTCGTCTTCTTCGGCGGAGACGAAGAGGGTCATGTACTGCCTGAATGCTGCGGGCGTTATGCATGGGAGCAGTACGGAGTATAAATCTGGGGCGGTGCGGAAGGGGCCGTCGATGGGATGCTCGTTGGTTTCCTTGGTGGTTGGGGGTTTGCTTTTGTCGGGAATGTTTGTCTGAGCGGTGCATAGCGTGACTGTTCTTGTTTTTGTTGCATTTTGAGATACCCATTTGTGATTACAGAGTTGATGTGTCGGAGGATGGTGTGGATATATTGTTAAGTGGATAGGTGACTGAATTGCTTAATTAAGGCCAAGAGCCTTGGATACATATTCAGTCATTCTAGAATATGCCAAGCCGAACATTCCTAATATTATTTGGTCGCCGTCCTGCATTTCTTAAAGACGGCCCGAACCTCGAGAAGAAAGCATTGCAGATCCACCTTAAGATGACTGGTCTCAACACGTGGTTGACCATAGATTTTGATAAATTTGTTTACGCTCACAGAAGTAGAGCGGCTGTTGTCTTGAAAAATCTAGCATCTTGACTCCCTTCGAGCTTGTATTTCCTGGAGAAAAGCCTTGCACCACCACTCGAGCTGCAAGGAACGAAATGAACTAGGAATAGGTATATTGCAAGCTTTGCATGATTCCGGACTGAACCCTGAATAACCCCCTGCCCTCAATATGATATCGTTCATAGTGCTGGGTATAACTTTTCCCATTATCAATGAGTGGAGTCTCGCGGGGTAAATATCAGCTTTCTTATTGACAGCGAGACGGAAATTACAATTTAGCCGATTATACAATGCAACACCAATATAGCCGGCCTATAGATTGGACACGGAGGAGCTCCGACCCCACGTTCTTCCACCACTTTGGGGTATTGACACCCCACATGTACTTGAAAGCGACAACTTGCGCCGAGTTTTCTTTCTCTCTCAACTGTCTCTAAAAAATCCAAAAACCTCCCCAAGTTGCGCAAATGGATTCCGTCAAAGGCAAAGTCTACGCTGTAACCGGCCTAGGCGGCATCGGCCTAGCCGTCGCCCGCCAACTCCACGCCCAGGGCGCCCTGCTCTCACTCGCCGATTTGAGCCAAGCAGTCCTCGACACAGCGCGCCAGACAATCGAGGCTGATTCCCGCTCCTCCACAGCCTCAACAATCATCACAACCGCTCTAGACATTAGTAACGTGTCCGCTGTAAAAGAATGGATCGCCTCGACGGTGTCGCACTTTGGCCGACTCGATGGCGCCGCAAATATGGCCGGCACAATCGGCAAGCAACACGGAATAGGCAAATTTGTTGATCAGGATGATGCCGAGTGGGACATGCTGATGCGGGTCAATGTGACTGGATTGATGTATTGCCTGCGCGCGCAATTAAAGGCTATCTCGGAGACGGCCCCGGGAGGTAAAGGAAGTATTGTCAATGCGTCGAGTATTCAGGGCATTAGAGGGTTTGCCCTGCATGCTGCTTATTCCACAACCAAGCATGCTGTTGTTGGCCTGACGAAGTCGGTTGCGAAAGAAGTTGGACCCGATATTAGGGTTAATGCGGTTGCACCGTGAGTATATTTATCTTACCGGTTGGAGGATATCGCATTGATGAATGATTCACTGATCGCATCTTCTTAGTGGGTCCATTCAAACGCCCCTGCTTGACATGGCCAAGGAGATCCAGGGTCAGATTAGTGCTCCACCCACTGCTATCCCGCGCATCGGCAGGGCCGAGGAGGTTGCGCAGACGGTTGTGTTCCTGCTCAGTGATGCTGCATCATATACGACGGGTCAGATTGTCAGTGTTGACGGTGGATGGGATCCATGAAAGATGTGATTTCAAGGTTATACTGCGAGAATTATAAATTCGGTAGCTGATCTAATAGTTTGAGGGCCAAGAACGATGTTCCATGATCGCTAAATGACATTTGTAATACCCAAAGACCAGCAAAACGCCACCACCATGATATCTATGTACAGTCATTGAGGAATATGGATAAAAGAAGTAAAGAAACCGGCGTCGAATGCGGAGTGCGGCCGTCGTTATGACCAGATGTACAACCATAAACCTGTCGAATCAATTAGTGCATGACAATGAAAGGACATTGAGATAATTCTGAACTTACCAAGGACAATTGTCAGGGAGCTCCATCTAGGAAGAGCATTGGTAGGAGCGGCGCTGGCAGCGGCAGCATCTTCGCCTTCGAGGGGTACTGGCCACCCATCCTTATATTCCAGGTAGTTCCAGCCCAGTTGAGCTTGCTGTAAACCCAATCAGTTGAGTCACAAAAGAGACCCTCAGGAGATGGACTTACTGTATCCAGGAACCCAATCGAAGTGTTCAAATAATGATAATAAAGAATATCAGGCGTTGAATCATTCCCAGGCAAAACTCCGATTCCACCAGGAGCATAAACAGCCCCATGATTAGACGCATAAACTATCGTCCCCCCACCATCAAGCAACAAATCACCCTTTTTATCCGCAAAAGGACCACGAACATCCTTCGATCTCCCAACACGAATACTATACTCCGCACCACGCTTCGGGAACCCGCTCTCAAATTTGCAACATTTCCCATGACTAAACCAAGCATAGTAATAGTCATCATGATAACTCATCCAAGACCCCTCCTCCGGACGGACCGTCTCATGCGGCACAAAAGTCAACTGCACAGCATCCGGCTTCGCTGCATCCTTCACAGAAAGCAAATCATCAGAAAGCGGCACCTGCCAGATATTATGCCAGAAACTGCCGTAATTCAGATACGCCTGTCCGGAGCCCTGGTCAAAGATAAACGACGCATCAATGGCGTTGGTAATAGTGTAAGGATACACATCGGAGCCAGGCCCGCTCCCCGTATTAATGAGGAGGCCGTGGTCCGTCCACGTGCTGCCCAGCGCCGTTGTTGTTGCGACACCGATTGCACTGTTGCGAGATCCGGGCCGGCTCAGCGTGTAGTAGCAGTAGAAGGTACCGTTTTTTTCAATGATCGTTGGGGCCCACGGGCGGGACCGATTGCCTTTGTCAATGATGCTGTCGCCGTCTAGGACAGTGCCGATCTTTTCCCAGGGCCCGGACATGTTGGTGGATTTGAAGATTGGGATGTTAATCCCGCCTTTGAAGAGGTAGTAGTGGTCATTGGAGAGGATGATGTTGGGGTCGTGGACTTGTAGATGGCCTTCGTTGGGGAGAGGTACTCGGTTGGTGGTATCATATACTTGCGTTACTGTGTGGCCCCATGATTGTGCTGGAACTGCCCCTGCCAATGGCGCTGTGGTTGCGAATAGCAATGATAGTAGATGTATGAGGTGCATCATGAGACGAGTTTATAGTAATACAGGTTTTTGTATCCGCTCCGAAGTTTGACGATTGATGCTCAGATGAATTTGGAAGTCGGCTTAGTTTGCCGGGGAAATGGTGATTGTTATTGAACTGAATTGCACATATCTATGCTCTTTTGCATTGAAAATGGCCAGTCAATGTAGCAAATAGGGGAAATATAGTATGTGGAGAGGAAGCGGAGAATTTAGTCTGAGAGAGAAGAATGAAAGACAATTCAAGTGAGGGAGGCGCACGTGGTAATCATACAATCTCAGCAAGGGAAAAGGAAAAAAATTGAACTAAAGACGCAGCCTAGGAGCCTCTTGAAGTCGAGGGTCCATGAATACTAAAATCAAAGCCAAGCGTTTTAGGGGACTTCTAGGCTGCGATATTTTGTTAGACTGGTACTTATAGGTACCTAGATCCTTAACGTTATTTACCTGGCTATCAGGTACTTCCAGGTACAAGACCCGCACCAAGGTCTGGCACAGGCACGATCCACTAGTTAGACATTGTGATTGGTAGATTTCATCGGGTGAGTTGTCTGGACTGCAATTTGATTAAATTGCTTATCTTTGCTTGTTATTTCTGTCATTACTTTGTGGGGTTAAATCAAAGTACTTTTGTAGTTATAATGTAGCCCAAGGAAAATCAGCCAACAACCTATTCAACATCAATTCTCAACTTGGACCTCGGAGCCTTCAAGCAATATCCGAGTTTAGTCATTCATTAGAATTGGCCCCCACAACGGCTAGCATGATCGACGGTTAACACAACATGACTCCGCGCTAATATCCAGGTGCAAGCCGACAAGGCTTAAAATAATGTATGCATAGCCCGAACTAGAGAACATAGTGAACCAAAACTATCATATGTCATAATGCTCGGCAATTATGAGTAAGGGTGCAAATAAGGCTCTGCGCTAAGATGTCGCCTTGTTTTTCCCCCTTGCATCACGTCAATCCTGATATCTCCGATCATGATCTCATGGTGAACCCAAGCAACTGTGATCAACAACAATCACACTTACGCAACGGAATATGACATCGCCATGTCGAATGTTGACAGAATAAACTAGAACAACTAGAAGATTATATATATTGTAGACATAAGATGAATAAAGATAATGGGCATTGATGACCCCGGATGATCGTTGATGGTATGATGGTATAATGTTGATAGTGAAAAGAAGAAATCCTGCATGTATTGTACATAGCGGGACGAAGTCTCAACAGGGGAGTGTCATGCCTGTCAGATCCTCCCAATCGAATATCTCCAAGAAAGGGTCAAATTCGCCAGGCGGCTTCAAGACAATGGATGGTCAATACAGAGATCAAAGAAACAGGGGCCAGAAAGGGACTCACAGTGACGCCTAGGTGCGGCGGCGGTAACATTCCATTGGGATCAAACTCTGTCGGCATAACAGGTACCATCGTTGGGGTTGCTGTGAATGCAGCCACCTGATTGTTTTTGAAGTTGCCCATCCCGTGCGGACCAAGATGCTCGCAGCCAGTGTGCCGGGAGAACAGAGCCTGTGCAAATGCTAGGATCCGTTCGACCACCTGCTGCTTGTATACGATTGCTTGCGCTGGCCAAATTCGGGCTTTGACTAGAGCAACAATTGTTGAAAGGAAGAAGTAGTCCTTTGCTCCCTTTGTCACTAACAAGGATCGTTCTTCAAGTGAGATCAGGGCCGTTTCTACAAGCGAGAGGAGAGATTCTGGGAAACCGGGTAGATTATGGACAAGGGAGGTTGATGACGTGGGATAAAATGGGGCACCTAATAAGAGATCAGTTTGTATTCTTGGATCAAGCTGGGACACAGAAGATGTACTGTTGTCAGATTGTGTCGAGTGCAGCAACTGGCAAATGGAGATATAAGCATGTATAGTCCATTCCCCAAGCGTGCACAGCGAGAGGGACCGTGAGGTTTCGTGCATCCGTCGCTGGGTTGACAATATCCGGATTGCAGCGTCCATGCGAGATCGCGCCGAAGGGGCAAAGAGGGCTTCTCGTCGTGCTTCGATGGCAAAAGGGGTGTGAATTGATAGCAGGGACTGTGCGAGTTTGCTTTCAATCAAGGACTTCCACAGAATGACTTTATGCTGGGTTACAATGTTGTGAGGTTCTGTGGTCACCCAAGAAGGAATCCGAGCAAGGTATCGGTTGAGTTCCCAGTCCAGGCGCTGTATATCCTCGTATCGACAATTAATCCGCGGAGAGTGCATTAGGGAGCAAGCTTGAAGACGAAGCGGTAGTGATTGGCTCAAGATGGATTGGAAAGAGGTGTCTGTGACTTCGCCCGGTGGCCGACTTTCGGGAACTTCGGTAGTATTTTCGTTGAGCTCATCATCATGGATGTTCAACGCTGGAGATGCATCAAAATCAAAACTCTGCACCGAGGGTGGCATACCCCGATCGAGGGCAATCTGGAGGTCCAATTCAACTATTGTGTTCCAAATTCGCCGCCTCATCTCTTTGTTGAATATAGAGATCCGCGAATATCTGCTCGGGTCACGGTGATATCCTGCCATCATCGCCTGCTTCACAAGAGTACCCGTTGCGAACCAGGCTTGACTACGTTTCATTCCGTGACTGTTCCGTGCCAATATCAAGAGAATGGAGAGTCTCATCGAGTTGATCTCCGGACGCTTGTTGTGCAAATTCTCAATCCATCTCTCGGCGTGGAGCACCCATTCAATCGCCGTGTAACACTTGAGCTCGGAAACATTCTTTGACTGGAGACTAGTAAAGTCCGCAAGATTCCATGCGCAGGCAAGAACCAACAGCAATTGAACTGCGAAGCCCGCAGAGAGAGAGCCGGGACTATCTAACATAGCCCAGAACTCGTCAACCTCACGTAAGAAAGATGGAACATGGAGAATTCGGTGGGTTGACTCGATGTAAGTTAGATACAAGCTGATTAGCTCATCTACTACCCCGCGTGAAGGTAGCATCTCAACCAGTGACGCTGTCGTTGGATCAGGGAAGGGTGTATTGAGCGGCTTGCGTTTCCAGAGGCCACGCTTCACCTTTTCGAGATCAGGTCGAAGCTGCGATATAATCGGATTTGACATCTTGATCTCTTCCGCAAAAGATTTAATATCCGGGAACTTTTCGAGTCAGTCATTATTTAAATAATGTCAATTGTCGACAATCAGAAGAGCAGAGTGTAGACAGACCTGCGCTAGGAGGTTCGCGAAGATTCCCGACCCGCTGAAACGAGTCTTCGTTTCACGGCCTCTCATCATCATACAAGGAGAGAGATCAAGCTGATGCGACGGCGATAAGAATTCTTCTTCCTCATAGAGGTGATCCTCATCGACCCGCGATGAGGATTGCATGTCGGACTCCGGCGCAGGGCGCTTCAGGCGCTGCAGCAAGCCCGAGTTCACATAAGGTTCCTGATTGACGGCCGCCTTGGGAGCACCGAGAACAGTCTCCAAAAAGCAGTCGCGTCGCTCTTTACCAGGTGGGCGACCTCTGAAAGGTGGCGCAAGAGCATGACCCGAAAGACCGTGGTGACTGTGATGCATGGGGTGACTCGGAGTAGGTCCACTGGTTGGGAATAGCTCCGACCGAGTTGATACCGTTGCCATCCCCGAATCCGGGGGAGTTTCAACGGGGGTGCGATCAGCTTGCACAGGTGCAGTGGGCCCTCGGTCGGACGCAAATGCAGTCGTGGCCACAGTAGTGGGTTGTTGCCATAAGAAGCCATCCTCATATGTGCATTTGCTCGGAGTTCTGCTTTTCAGACAGCGACTGCATGTGGGATATTCGCGATCACATCTCAATTTGCGATTACGACATTGTGTGCACGCCATTGTGCGGCGGCGACGCTTGCGTACCCGGTCAGGTTGGGTATTAGCATCCATATTTATCTCTAGCGACATGCTCGGGATGAGTTATACTTGAGATCTTACGTCCGAGATGAGGGAGGTTTTGGGGGGAAAATGGGTTTAGCGTTCGGCTTACGTGGTCCCGCTCTGCATTGCCCAATCCGGAAAGTCTGACCGATGTATTTCTTCTTCTTTGTTTCTTGCTGATCAAGTTCCCATTCAAAGAGGATGTTTTTTGTATCATAGACCATCAGTGTGTTGCTTTGATTTTACATTTACTCTTGTCTTTTAAAGAGTCAGATTGAAATCTTCATGGTTTCAGGGGCAGTCCCGAAGCTTCCGTTAGGCCCATTTCGAGAGCCCCGCTTAAGGGTTCAAGTAGACTCCACTGGAAATATGCATCGCGTCCTCTATTCTTGTATAAATTCCATTAACAAAAATCTAGGTTTGAGAGACGATATTCAAGCCTCCGGAATGGATAATTGCATTACTTGGCATTGTGGGCATTCTAGCCATCTCGGACAAAGTTGGTTTCCGAATTATGAGATGTTCGCCAAGATCCACAATAAAACCGCCCCCTATGCCGTGTTTCAATTCTCTTACTCAATTATCCATGCTGGCCAAACCCAGGTGCAAATGGCGGTCTCTTTGATGAGCGGTGCTGTAATTTCTAAAGATTATGGGTATATGGTCAGTTATTGAGCCAGATCTGAAGCATCAATGTTGCCAGCCTTTTGGTCTTCTAACTAGTTAAGTAGCTCTCTTCAACTTCGTTTACCTATCATTCTCTTCGTTGTTCTTAACATAGAGAATGAGTATATATGATGTTTTCTATTGTACCTTTAGAATAGCTGACTTCCAATCGCAAATGTACATGGAGCCTAAACTTCTGGAAACAGCTTTAATGAAAGCAAGTCAGGCTATAGTTAGTAAGTATATGGTCACGATTGAAACCTTGGAGGGAAACTAACAATATCCTTCAGAGACAATTTGAAAATTAGGACCTGTAGAAAGTGTACAGAAATCTCATAGTAATGTTATATTCAAGAGTATCGCCAAACTTCTATGAATTAAATGCACCGAGATTTCGCCTGCTTTTAGATGACTTTAGATGACTTGTCTTCTCGATCAAACTACAATCGCCATATGCTTCACTGCAGCGGCACACCGAATGCAGATTTCTGTACATGCTGAATGCTCATGGACGTGGCCGTAAAACCCCATCGGAGGTGTATCTCAATGCCAACTTGTACCGGACGAGCACGAATTAGTATTGCCGATCGAGGTAAAACACTCACACTTCGTTCCAAGGATTGTTTGCATGAAAGTCCGATGATGTCTCTCAAGGATTAAGTCGACCACTCTGGGGTTTTCTTTAGCACTAGGTCACTGACTGACCATTTTGTAGGCAACTGCGATAAAAGTGTTGAGCCGCCACAGAACTCAAAAGCCTTTCAGATCAAATTAAAATAAGCTAGATACCCAAAAATAAAATAGGGTCCAAATGCCCACTGAGAATCTCCGAGAATCTGGAGATAAAGCTGTCAGATCGGAGCTCGGGGTTTTCATTCCCCGAGTTAGTGCCCATCTCGGAGTTAATTTGGACTATATCAGTCAGGCAACACCCGACTGAATTAGCTTGCAAGAACTTTCATTCTTTCATCAACCATGCTGCGCTCTTTACTTTCCTTGGGCCGCACAGGCGTCAATGAGTACTTCATACCCAAGGTGAACCCTAAAGAAGATGGCCCCGACTGCTCAAACGATTGCGCCGACTGCACAATACAATTTCCGTCAAAGGTCAAAGTCGAAAATCTAAGGCCCTTGTATGGCCATATTAAGGAATTTCACTCCCATGTTCTCGTGGCAACGGGACAATCAGATTGGAAGGAAAAGGTCGAAAAAGAGTCAGGAAGTTTGATGGAAGCATTTGATTCAGCGAAATCAGAGCTCGGTGTATGTTTCCTCAAATCCAAGTTTTGATCACTACTGACCTTGCTACAGCGCATCATGGTCTCAGCATCAAACATCAACCCTCCCGGCGATTCAATCGCAGAGAAAGGCCTCACTAAAGCAACCACGGTGCTCATTCTACCATCCTTCACGTATATTGACTCCGTTACGCAAAAAGACGTACCAAACCTAATCACCCAACACATCGACCACCCCACCAACCAGCAAAGCGAAAACGTCACCGTCTCTTCCGAAGGGTCGATGAGCGCTCGACCTTGCGAACTGGACTACGTGATTTTGTTGTGCTCACACCGAAGGCGAGACGCGCGCTGCGGTATCACGGCCCCACTGATCAAACGCGAACTTGAACGACATCTTCGCCCGCTGGGGCTGGACCGAGACTCAGATGACTCGCGACCTGGCGGAGTGGGCATCTTCTTCGTGTCGCATGTCGGCGGGCACAAATTCTCCGCGAACGTATTGATATATCGCAAGAAAGACCAGCAGATGATCTGGCTGGCGCGTGTCAGGCCGGAGCATTGTGAGGGAATTGTCAAGTATACTGTTCTGCAGGGGAAGGTTGTACATCCCGAGTCGCAGTTGAGGGGTGGGTTTGATCGAGCACGGGGGCTGACCAGTTGGTGATCGGCGTTGGAGCAACTTGCTTAAATTGATACGGCCCTCCTAAATAGTTTTCCAGCGTGGAAGATCCGAATTTAATAAAACTATATCTTTTAGCGTAAATTTTCTATTTTGATACACTCTTCAGTCTCTTCTCTTTGAATAAATATATGATCGGGTCAGCTTCCAATGAAGGATGTCCTCATCGGATTTATCGTCACAATCAAAATCGCGAATTTGACCTAAGACAAAGGATATCAGCGCAGTTTGAGGAGTCAACTCACGCAATCATTTAGACAATCTGAAGATGGTTATTTGCAATTGTCAACTCGATTGATACATGTGTGTATATTGTATTTTTCAAAGGTTTGATCTTGGCCAAAAGAGGAAGCCAAGACGGGGAGATTTAGCGTGGGGTTCGTAGTTTTTGGATCAAAACTTGATGTCATGATCTGCATAAATCTATAAAACCATCAATAAATCTAAGAATGAAATGCAATTGAGGATTCTCGAGGCTCAAAAGGTCAACTGCCTCGTACATACTGAATCAACACCGTCACAACGCTGGGAAAATATTATCACGACTTTTCGAGAGCAATCGATATTTATGCGCTTGGGTGGAGTCATAACTAAAGGCCTGATCCACAACAAGCAGGTTCCAGAAGTCGGCTCTAGAGCCGAATAGAACACATAAAGCCGCGTGGTATTCTCTCCCATTCGTCATTTCTTCAATCCTCACATCCCCAAGTCTTAAAATGCCACCCAAGATTCATCTCGTTCGGCACGTCGAGGTACGCTTACGAATTGATCTTGAAGCTTTCCGACACACTGCTCACCCCATCTAGGGTGTCCATAATTTGGGACGAGAAAACTGGAATATCACCGACCCTCAAATTACCGAAAAAGGAAAGACGCAATGTAAAACTCTACGCGAGGATTTCCCTTACCATTCTACAGTTGAATTGGTCGTTGCATCACCACTGCGGCGAACAATTCGAACAGCCTTGGAGGGATTCGCTCCTGTATTTGAGAAAAAAAAGGACCTGAAGTTGATTTTGAACGCGGATCTTCAAGAAACCAGCGACTTCCCATGTGACATTGGCAGCAACGTTGCAAGCCTGCGCAAAGAATTTGAACATAGCAGTGTATCACTAGATTTCGACCTTGTCCCCGACAATTGGAACCGAAAGGCAAGGAGACGGCCTTCAATAATAACCAATCGACTCGACTAACTGACACATTAATAGACTGGTCGATACGATCCCGGAAGAGAGGCAGTCTCGGCTCGAGCTCGCGCAGCAAGGCTTTGGTTGAAAGCAAGGCCCGAGAAAGAAATTGTGGTTGTCGCGCATGGGGGGCTCATGCATTTTTTGACCGAAGATTGGGAGAACTGTTGTCAATATGAAGGTATATATGGCACTTGAAGACGTAATTTCGGTCGACTGACTTCAATATTATAGCAACCGGCTGGCGCAATGCGGAATACCGCACCTACGAATTCGATGCCGCCAAAATTGATGAGGACCTGCCTCTACTGGAGACGTCGGAGTCACGTTTGCGACGTGGTAAGACCGGCGCTCAGCCAAGCCACGAAGACCAAATATCACTTCGCTTGGCAGGCTTGCAGGGCTGGGCCAACCAAGGATATGCGGTGCCTGAAAGAACAATAGACGGAAATTACTGACATTTGCAAGGCTGATCGTTTATCATTAAAGGTGTACGCTTACGTGTTATATGCAATTTCTCAGAATAGATAGCATCAAATAGAGATGTTCCACTTCGTAGAGCTAGGATTCGCAGCGCTCAAACCAGATCTTTTCCCCTTTCATCTCAGGCTCCAAATCGAGACCAATCTTTGTCACGCCCGCACAGTCCAAGTGGAATTCAACCAGGAAAGGTGGCGTCAAGTTGTGTCCTTCACTATGAAATCTGCCAACAAAGTATTCCCCACTTATATGGTCGAGACAAAGTTCACATGGAATGATTCGATCGCGCAAATCAGCAGTCAAAGACTCCGAGTCAATGATGAGAGTCAGTTTCGTTTGCGTCGGATGTTTGTATATTCCAGCATACTTCGACAGGGGTAGGGAGTGCGGAAGTGGTGGATCAGACAACTGAGGGAACAAGCGTTGTTTTGATATATTCGGGTTTTCATTTTCGAGCCGTTCATGCCACTCCCTGGCGTGCCTCGGCGAACAAGCTGCAATCTGCTCTTGATAAGCGGGATCAACGGGTAGATCAAGATGTTTATCAAGCAGATATGTGACCAATTTGAATGCAGCATATCGCGCCGAAGAAGAATTTCCCATGACAACACATCCAAAGCTTTTGCTAGGAACAAACGCCACCCAGGATGCGTACCCGGGCCAACCACCGCCGTGGCTATAAAGGTACTGGCCTCGGTAGCTGTCCACCATCCACCCCAACGCGTATAAATGAAACGGGGCAGGAAAGCTAAGATCGTCATTTTCAAAGGAGATTGTTCGCGGATCTATCACAGTTTCGTGTCCTTTTAAAGGGCCTTCCCTCTCGATGAGCTCCCTCACCCATCGAGCGTAATCGAGAACGTTACTTATTATAGTCCCGGCCCCGCTGTTGGCTGGCCAGTCCTGATATGGCCTTGGAATGAAACTTCCGCCCTCCTTTCCTGGATACCAGTCATATCCCGGAACAAGTTTTGCCTTACTTGATGGATCTTTCCTAGCCTCGGCTATTCCGAAGTATGTCTCAGTCATATCGAGAGGCTCCCAGATGCGCTTCTTCATGAAGGTTCCCAGTGAGCCCCCAGTATGCTGCTCCAGTGCGTGTGAAACGGCAATGTACATATGATTGCTGTAATGATATTTGGTGCGCAGTGGTGTTGCCAGAGGCATATGTCGCATGGCGCGAACCATCGAGCCCGGTGTGTGGTCCTTCTTTGAGAAAAGTGCCAAGGTCCAATTGTGTTCTGGCATTCCGGTGCGATGCGAAAGAGCATCTTCTAGAGTTATATTCTTGGTGGCATAGCCGTCATCAAGAACAAAATCTTCTGGCATCAGTGAGGCCAACGGTGTGCTCCAGTGAATGGGGGACTCGGTAGATTGGCTATCCTGAATCGCTATTGAGGTTGCAGCACTTGTAAACGCCTTGGTTGTGCTGCATGTTGCGAACAAGGCGTCGGTTGTCATCTCTCGTGCTGGGTGATCTCTGGTGTTGTTCGGCAATTCTGCCATTCCATATGCCTATCTTGAGTAAGTATTAAACTATCAAGTTCAAGTTTAGGGTCGACCTTAGCGTAAATGTGTGAGCTTTGAATGATTGAGATGCTCAAACCCGGAATCTTCCATTTTTCCAATTCCTCTTTGACAAGTGCGTCAAACTCGCCGTCAAAAAATGAACCCCCGTATGACATGGTGAAAAAATTTATAGTTCCAGTGGAACAACTTGAAACTAAGCTGTCAATCTACAATTGAAACAAAAAAAAAAGGAGAACCATCATAAATAACCCCGCACTTGTATTTAAGGGGTAAGCAGCGAGTAAGCTTACGAGTCTACAATATGTCAGCTTGATAGGCAGCTCTAGGCGGAGGATCTTTCAATTTCAATTGGGAAGTCCATAAATCCGGTGTAGCCGAGCCTCGCTAGTACTTTGAACAAGTATATTTTCACGCTGTTAAAGTCGATCAAGGTTTGAAGCGTTGAGTTGTACCTTTATACAAACCGCAATGGAAGTTTGAGTACATTCCGTCTAGAAAATCTGACGATACTTTTGAGTCTCGCATTTATGCCTTGTTTCTATATGCTCTCTATATTTACGATTTTTTACCGGCTTCTGTTCAAGTGTGTCTCTTCTTGTCTCCTACTCTAAAACATAGTTGATATGTAAGAGGCAGATTTCCTAGAACGGATAGAATGCCTCGACCTCGATTTCAATAACCATGCCTTCAATCCCCAGTTTCGCAATCTCTACACAAGTCCAAATAGGCCGGTGATTAGGGAGGGTGTGCTTGAAGTTCGAGGTCACGATATCAAATGTTTCGGTGACATTGGTATGGTAACTGCGGACGGCGTACACATTTTGCCATGACAATCGACTGTCGACTGACTTTAGAGCATTTTCGACGTTTTGAAAGGCAGTTGAAACTTGCGCATGAATGTCGGGGGTGATTTTTCCGTGAATATCCCAGCCACCTTGGCCGGAGGTTTTGATGGTGTTACCGATTTTGACAGCTTGGGAATAATGGAAGTCCTTTGAATTGGCTTCAGTGCCAGGGTAGTTGGTGTATCGCAGGTCTGACATGGTGGAGGTGAGGGGTGGTAGGTGCCGTTGGAGATGTTTTTGGGCTAAGGTATATGATCACTCTGTACTTTGAAAGAAAATAAAATTATTGAAAAGCTGCTGTATATAGACCTTCACGGCTGGGGGTGTGGTATTTACATATAATTATCGCACGCCTCCGAGAAGGTGATTCGCAGCTATATGGAATGTATCTTTACTCGAATAAATGGAATAAAACTTGCTATGCCTATACTAATTTAGTAAATGAGGGGTCGGCGTGTATGGTCTTGGAAATTTCCAAATGAGGATAATATCGAGGCCAAACAGAACGGCACCCGGAGATGAGAGATTCTGGTTTACTGGAAAGAATCTAGCTCATGTCAATGTTCAGACTGGCCATTTACTTGCCAAAGTGAGAATAGACCAGCATTGTTGAGCAGGCTTGCAGGTCATGCTAAACCAAAGTGAGTGAACCTGAACCTAACGGCAGCTGTACAGGCTTATCCACCTCAATGACCATTTGGATTTTGAATGTGGATAAATAAGCACTAGATCACTAGTACATCCTCGCCCAAAGATTTGAACATATCCCACCAATCTCCATTATGTCGAGGTGAGGTCCAAAGATCTTCTAACGCTATACGGACCAAGAGTACAGAATTGAAGCGCAGACATCGGTGTATGAGACAAAGTCGCTCCAAGACAAACTCTTGTTGCTCTTTCAGAAAAGTATGGGCGCCCATGACATACAAAGGAAATACTATACAGTTATGTGCTTTTGAGATGGGCGATATACTCTTAATGCATTCCATGCATGATTGAACATGCTGTTGCACCAGGCAATGCCGCGGTGGAAGACCACCAATCGCTCGGTAGAGGTAGATTAGAGCACTATGTTGGAAGGCGCGCGTGAATGAATCGGATTGCATTCTCAACTCGAGCATGGATCCATGTGTTGTGTAATTATCCGGAAAGTTGACGTGGTTAAAATTGAGAAGCAAGAATGACGGTTGTAGAGATTGTTCAAAATCTTGTATCACTTCGATCGATGCGGGTCCAAGACCATCTTCTTTGACTTGATGGCGATAGAAAGCCATCTCCGCAATTATTTTGAACACCGATGCTAGTGTAGTGCCATTATAGGTTTCTTGTTCCCACCACACTGTCCCATGCTCTATCTGCGTCCAAATTTCAGCTGGAAAGCAAGGAGGTCTGTCGTCTAATAGTGCCCTTGTCAAGTCTGTTGATGCAAATTCCGACAAAAGCATATTGATATCCTTCTGGCCCATTTTTATCAGCGTCATGAAACCACCGAGATGATTGACTATTGCTCGAATTCCAACGTGGTGACTGGCCGTTGAGGCGGATTGATGTCCGCATTCAATGAAGCCGTCTAAAAAATAAAGGAGAAACACGGCGACCAAGAGAGGAGAAAGAGAACTCTGATCAAAATTGTTGCGCGAAAGCTCTTCTCTGACAGATGCCAAGCAGCTCATGCGTTTGACGAACTGCACATTTTCCTTGACACCCCAAATTCCGTCTTGGGGTATGCGGTGCGCGTCAGCTAGCTCACACAATGCCAGAAGCAGCGGTTGGCATTTCATGGCTGAAGAAATTGGGGGTGGGCAAGGATTAACGGCCGTGGTGAAAAGAGGCCATAAAGCAACTTTAAAATACTCGATGGCCTTCACATCACCAGCCCCCAGAGTTGTGTCTTTGAGGTACGTATTGAGGCTTAAATCTGGTGACTGATGTATAATTGTGGTTTCCTTATTAGGTCGGGGCTTTTTCCATCTTATCAGAAGCTTGTCATAAGAACACTTTGCCCCGGACGAGAGACATCTTTGGCATACGGGCTTCTCGAGATCACACTTCACACGGCGGTGTTTGCATGGCCAACATGAGCCGTGGACAGTTCGCTCACGTTTGTTGGGCATATCTTGAAAATTTTCATCGCGTCATAGTTCAATCAGGATTAAAAGTGAAAAGCCGTTGAATTTGAATACCGTGTCCAGGAATAACCGAGGAGCCGGCAGGAAACTATAATTGCGGGGGATCTTCCCCTCGGTCTTATCACCGGTGAGGCCTTGGAAAATGCCGTATTAGGCTAATCATGTCCTAATTGATAAACTGGGTCCTCAAGATAATCTACTATTGCACTCTAAACAGGGTGTGGTTGAAGATAAGCACAAATTTATTTTTCCTTAGCTAACACAATGACCAAACTGAGAGCCGCGATAACTACAACCGTGCAACTGGCTTGCTGATCTCCCCCATGATATCGAAGATATCGTTTCTGTTACTCTCAAGACGAGCTTGGGTGGTCTCAAAGATTCTTGGGATCCCAGATTGTGCGAACGGAATTCCTTCCGAGACCATCGCAGCTATACCCTTACCGGAAAGCCATGCCTGCGGCATTCCGTGTCCGGTGAACCCGGCCATTATGAACTGACCTTGCTTGCCTGGTACCTGTCCAATATGAGGCAGAGAATCGGTTGAATAGCCCATGACTGGTCGGATTTCAAGTCAGCATCATGCTTTTAAAAATTAGATAAGTAAAAGGTGGTGTTGACTCACTTCCAGTCCAGATTTGATCTACATATGCGCCGCTATTCTCCCAGCCATGAAAGTTCCGTTGCATGTAGCCGTCAAAGTACTCTCTGGTAGATTCGATTATTCCATTGTCGTTGACATTGTTATACCAATCGTTTGTGTTCTGGTGGTATTTACTCCAAGCACCGCCGACAATAATGCTGCCATCTTCACGGGGAATAAGATAGTCAAACTCGCTCCATGACCACCTGAGAGTGTATGTTTCAAGAAGCCTTTTGACTGGGCGGGTTGGAACAATTCTGCAGCAAACACCTCGCACCGGAACAATCTTGTTCGTGTACATAGGAAG
This sequence comes from Penicillium soppii, assembly GCF_028829465.1. NCBI lineage: Eukaryota > Fungi > Ascomycota > Eurotiomycetes > Eurotiales > Aspergillaceae > Penicillium > Penicillium soppii. The sequence continues at coordinate 3,341,792 of NW_026643235.1, read as the reverse complement.
GACTCCGGAGGTGTATGCATTGGTGGCAAAGATGACATGTTTCGTTGTGATAGCACCCCGAGTTGTATCAACAGTCCATCGGCCTGAAGCGTCCTTTTCCGATGAGACAGATTGCACAGCGGTGTTAGTGTATAATTTGATGCCTTGTTCCACACAACGACCCAAAATGTGTAACACTAATTTGTACGGCCACATATGGCCTGCCACATAGCTAAAGCAGCCTTGTGCGCCTTTGACATGAGATCGCTGGAAGCCCGAATCAGTTATTTGTATCAAAAACATAAGAGTATTGAAGGCCTACCTTTTCTGCTTCGCCTTTATCGGTGAAGCTCACGGTTTCAGCGGACTTTATCCCAAGACCAGGCAACGAATCAAATCTTGTCTTGACCTTTTTGCATTCTTTGGCGTTTAGTTGAACATCGATGGCTTTTGTCACCACAAAGTCACAGTCAATTTTCTCACTTTTTACCAGATTGGTAATTTCATCAACATGGGAGCGCTCAAACTTCGCAACCTCTTCCGCAGCTTCCGGGCCATACTCTGCAGCAAGCTCACTAGTGAAGCTGTACGGATCTGGTTTCAGGTGACCACCTAGAATGTTTTGTTAGAATCGATAGTTCTGAAAAACGCGATAATGACTTGCCATTTCGACCCGTTGCACCAGAGCATGCTTGACGAGCCTCAAGTATGGTAATTTTCGAGGGGTCTTGATGCTGTTTGAGGAGGTGATGAGCAACTGATGCGCCAGATATTCCGGCTCCAACAATGACAACGTCGGACTCTGTTGGCACAAGCTCGGATGAAATGTAGTCATCAAGTTGGTGCAATTGAGTTCGCCACCAGGAGGTCAAGCTGTGTTTAGGTGGTATGGCGGTCATTCTCAAACCCGAGTTGGTGGTTGATAGAAAATATGTTGGATTTCAAGAGAGATAACATGCATCAAATTTATAGTCGCAGAAGTGAAGTTCTTTTCGGTTATTTATGGTCCATTTAGTTGCCCAATTTGACTTAGTGCCTCCGCGTGGGTGATAAGATTCGAGCCACCAAAGTTTCCTTTGCGCTCAACCCTTTTTGGTCGAACTTTTGGCCAAATCAGGCAATTTTGTTGTCCAAAATAACGTAATATGAAATTATCTCCCGATCACAACCATATTCATGGTTATCCCAGGTTCCACATTTCTATCTAGCTAGGCGAGGACTCGAGATATCGACTTTTGAGCCATGCAAAATCCAGAGTAGCTCAATCTACAAATACTCCCCCAAAGTCAACGAAATGGGTCATCCTTAAATTCTGATTTGGTCTGTTTACTTCCAACCACTTTTTATATCTACACCTTCGCAATGGATGAACCCAAGTCTCCAAGTATGGAAAAGGGTGGTTCAAGCGATATGGTTACCCAGGACGCTGAAGGCCTCGGAACAATTGGCCATGTCCAAAGTCTTTCCCGAAAGTTCAGTCCATGGAGCATGCTTGCGCTCTCATTTAGTGTCCTCGGAACATGGGCTACTTTTGCAGTCGATCTCTCCAATGGGCTGACGAACGGAGGACCTATCACCATCCTCTACGGCCTTCTACTTGTCACCCTCTGCAATCTTTGTGTCGCTCTTTCCCTGGGAGAGCTATGCAGTAGCATGCCAACAGCATTGGGACAGGCCTACTGGGTTTCCCGTCTCTGGAAATCCTCACTTGGTCGATTCGTTTCATACTCCTGTGCCTGGATCAACGTCTTCGGCTGGTGGACACTCTCCGCATCCCAAAATGCTTTCATGACGGAGATCATCTTGGGGGTGAGGACAGTCTCGCAAGAGAGCTGGACTGAAACCAGCCCAGGGTGGTTAAAATTCGTTATTTATCTCGCCATCACCATCTTAATGACTTTTTCAAACGTCATTGCATGTCGCAAAGATTGGATTCTTCGGTGGTTCAACAATTTTGTTGGTGCTTGGTTTGGAGGAGAGTTCGTTCTTTTCTCTCTCGCCATCCTTATCGCTGTAGGTGTGAAGGCCGATCTATTCTTTCAACCACCCTCTTTTGTTTTCGGGCATTGGATCAACGACACTGCATGGAGTGATGGTGTCGTTTGGTTTATAGGCCTTGTGCAATCTGCCTATGGCCTGACTGCTTTTGATGCGGTGATTCACTTGATCGAAGAGTTACCATCGCCACAGAGAAATGGCCCGCGAGTTCTTTGGATGTCAATCATCTCCGGTGCAGTCTCCGGTGGTTTGTTTATGGTGGTTTGTCTTTTTTGTATTCAAAACTTGAAGATGGTGTTGAACCCCGCGTCTGGACTTCCTTTCTTAGAACTTGTCAGACAAACTGTCGGGCCCCAAGGGACGGTTGCGCTTTTTAGCATTTTCATATTCAACGGACTAGGTCAAGGTGTCAGCATTACAACAACTGCGTCTCGGTTGACATGGGGATTTGCACGTGATGGAGGCCTTCCGTTCAGCCACTATTTGACGCATGTTGATGCCTACTGGAAAGTTCCCGCTCGGGCTCTTTGGGCCCAAGGTGCTATAATTTCCTTGGTGGGTGTTTTATACTTCTTTACAGAGGCGGCTGTTGAAGCTGTGGTCAGTGTCTCCACGATTGCCTTGACTATATCATATGCACTGCCGATATTTGCAGTTGTGATTTTTGGAATGTCTGATGTTCCAAGGGGGACATTTTCTCTTGGGAGATTGCGCCCCGTTATCAACTGGGTCGGATTGATTTACTGCTGTGTTACAACAGTCTTTTTTCTCTTTCCTGGGTCACCATCTCCAACTGTTGCGACAATGAATTGGGCTATCGCAGTATTTGGGGCGATGTTGCTGATTGCAATTGCCTTTTGGTTTACCAAAGGAACATACATGAGGACTGATCGTGCCTTAGGTGAGGTATTTCGCGCTGCCCAACTGGAAGGGGAAGGGGGGTCTTGAATATTTGCCCAGGTGCTTTGGATATTATTAGCAACTGAATTTTCTTTGCATACTTCTTACTCTGCTCGCATTTCGAGTTCGAAGGTAGATAGAACATTATAAGAAACCTCAGACTTCATTTGAATATGAATATCTAGTTATTCCGTAGACGGGTTACGGGGAACATCTAGGGCTACCCATCGTCCAATCATATGACGCGTGACGTCGCGTTAATTAAGTCGCGTCGCGCGGATCAAATTTCCACACGCTTCTCCCATGAACATGCGATAATGGATGCTCTCGCCTCTAGTGTGGAGGTTGCTGCTCAGGCTGTTAATGTTCGCGCCGAGTTGAAAGTTTGGGAGAAAGCGTTCGCTTCATCTAATGGTGGCAAGAAGGCTGGACGTGATGATATCAAACAAAACGCGGAAATCGGTAGGTCGAGTCCTGGAATTACGGGACGGTGCTCATTTACAAGTCACAAAAACTAACTGGTACTCTCACTGGAAACAATTTAGCCGCGAAATACAAAGAATATGGTCGCCTTAAGGCTCTCGAGTCATCTCTGAGCCGACGTGAAAACCGCGCACATGAGACATCCGACAGTCACACCAAAAAGCGGAAGCATGCATCACCCCCAGGTCAAGACGCATATCAACAATCCACACCGCGCAAATCTTCTAAGGGCCTTTTTGCGACTCCTTCCAACAATCGCACTAGGAACCATCCCGCACAAGTCGATCCGTACGACTCGCCATCAACCCTTCGCAGGCTCTTCAGCCCTACTACGCACAAACAAGCACAACCTGCACCATCGCCTTTGAAGGCTGCGATTGGACCAACTCCGCAGCGCGATGGGAAGACTTTAGGATTGTTCGACATGCTTTCTGAATCCGGGGGAAGTCGCGACACACCTGCTGCGAAGAGACAAACCAACAACCTAGCTGCGGCGTTCCGAACTCCCTCCAAGAGGAGGCCTGTGGAATCCATTCCCGAGATCCCAGAAGAAGAGCCAGGACAGGAAACCCCTAGGCTTGCACGAACGCCCGCATCCGAGACGAAGCAGTTCTATCTTGCAAATCTATTCGCGACACCTACAACAATGCGATATGCGGCCATGGTTGAAGCAGAAGATAACGAGGAGGCACAAAAGCACGAGACCCAGGGTGGGCCTCAGATCTCCCCGCCGATGGCTCAGTCGGGGACGCCATCTTTTCTACGTCGCTCCAATTCCGGTCGTTACCCTCCACCCAGTGCAAGGCCTGGTGGCTCCGGACTCAGTCCCATGGTTTCACGCAAACCGCAACAATTCGCTAGCAAAGGATTATCACATTTGGTTCAAGGCCTGCGGGATATGGAAGAGGATCGTATGGATGACGACTGGGATGTGATGCGTGAGATGGAGGAAGAGGCGGAAGCAGAAGAAGCCTCCAAAATCCAAGTCGAGGATAGTCAAAACCCAGATGTGAACCGCAAGTACAAGAAGAAGGGCCAAAAGCGGACGACTCGAAAAGTGATTATGAGGCCGGTTTTCCATCAACCTAAGCCAAAAGCAACCACACCCGATGTGGAAGACTCGGGAAGCGATGATGAGCTCGCTGCAGTTCCAGAGACGCAACACGCACCAGCTGCCGATGATGGATGGGACGATGTTCCGAGTGATATTGAGCGTGCGGAAGACGCCCACACCATGTCGGATCCCGAACTTGATACCGAGGCAGAATTCGATGGGGACTCGGATGATGATCCTGAGTTCGGGGGCAATTCTAAGCCTGCTGCCAAACCGAAAAGCTTCTCGGAGAGGATCAAGGAAGCCGTTTCATTGTCTGCTGCGTCTGCTGCAAAACCAAAGGAGCAAGCACCTCTGGGTAAACCCCCCAAGACTGCAGAGGCTACAGAGAAGAAGCCTCCTGCTCGGAAGGTAAACCCTCTGACCCATGCGAATTATCGGTCATTGAGTATCAACAGGGGAGGTGGTTCTTCTCGGGGCAGAGGGGGACGCTTTCGTCGGAGATAAGTACGAGGCAACCCTTTTTGTCTTTTACGATGTCATGACTGCATTGGATTTTAGCATAAGGAGCAAGCATTTATTGGGGGATTATTCATAGCGTGTCAGAATTCTAAAGAATCTAATTGTGTTGTTTGTCGATCTATCTCTATCTGATATTTACCTAGGAGTCACTGATGGGGGATATATAGCAAGTGGTCAAAAAGTATGTGGCTTCAATATGGATGATATCGTTGCTGAGCCTGCTGCAGCCGCTGAGAGCGACCCTCTGGATCATCAGATCGGGGCCTATAAGAAGGTCGTCGGGATGCCTGCCCCCTGCCGCGGTTTTGTGTAGGGTTCGGTCTACGATCCGAACGATGTGCATCTCTAGGTTCTCTATCGGATGTGCTCTGCAGACCATTCGGGTACTGAACATGACGATCCCAGTCTACCAAAGAATTGTATGGACTTCTCAGCCATGCCTGTAACTCGTGGAGGAAAAGACAGGCATTCTCTCGTCCGATGAAATCGCGCAAGAGCTCCTCCGCTTGTCCTGCACTGCCTTTGAGATCCACTGTCCGCAAGATAGCAATCACATATTCAAGAAGGAACTCGGCATTATTTGCCCTGCGGTTCTCCAGCCGTTGGGTCCCAGGTCGGGAGACCTGCTGGGGTATGCGCTGCTCTTCCTCCATCTCTGGATTCAAGAAAGCAAAGACTCGTAGTTCACGGCGAATCCACTTCCGAGCACGCGAGACAAGCTCCTCATCGCGATTGAAAAGCTCTGGTGTCAGTTCTCGATATTGAGACAGGCGATTGGATCCGACTCTCATAGAGTATGTTTGGTTGCGATAGACGTCGCGCCGGCGCTGGAGTGGATCGTCTGGCGGTGGTTGCGGCGGGCCTGGCGGACGTCTTGCTCCTCGTGGGCCATTTCGAGAGCCTCTCTGTGACCGAATTACAGATGGAACTGCGGGAGGTGTTGCGCTCGGGGGTAGGAGCTTGTATAGCTTTGGACCTTGCGGGGCTTTGAGTTCGTATTGAACGGCTGTCAGGTCGACTTTGCCTGTTGTGCCGTCAGTAAAACGAAAGTCTTCAAAATGTGCAGTCAGTCTCACATAGAGGGCATTTCTGCTGTTGCTCTAGCCAGCTAACAAGGCAGAGGAAGTCGAAGTTGGCATGATGACATGGCTGTGCCACACATGGCTCGGTGATAGTGTCAAGGCAAATAACACAAGGATTAGCGACTGCTTGTTTTTCCTCATCAGCTACCTCCTGAAGGGTACGCTGGAGGATTTTCTGTCGCAAATCGACATCATCCATACAGGCATACAAAATACCACAGAAGAAGGGGGGTTGATTCCAGAGTCACGTTCTAGGCGGGCGGCAAAACTTCCCCGAGCGCATCTTTTTCTGCGGCCAACGTCACCGCGCTTTCTTCTTTTGCGCTTCTTCCCTTCTAATATGTGCTAAGTGGTGTTTTCAAATTGTACTGATAGCATGCGATCTGCCAAAGCTGTCATTTCAGAAAAACTCGCGCGCTTAGGATCTGGTTCCAATATGTCTTACAACACAGGAAGCGGTATGCACGCCTCTAATCGGCCGCCGCGCACCATCACTTCTCTGCGTCGCTGGTCTATCATAAACAAGGAGCTCCCTGGTGAGACCTGAGTTGCCCCATATAATCACTCGAACTCTTCTGACAATTGCAAATCTTAGCTATTCCCCACATTCGCGCAATTCACGTCTACGATTTCGACAACACCTGTGAGAATCTACAGGTTTCGAATGACTCTAATTTTTGAGACTAACACTGGCGCTTTTCAGTATTTCTTAGCCCCTTGCCAAACCCACAAATATGGCATGGATCCTCAGTCGGCTTCCTTCAAACGAATGAAAGCTTCGCAACTGGAGGGTGGTGGCACGACCCCAATATTCTCCGTTCGACAGGAAAGGGTCTGGAGGTAGAAGAGCCTCTTGCGTGGGAAGGCTGGTGGAATGAACAAATTGTGGGGCCTCAGATATATCTTGCACCTTGAAGTTAATCAACTGACTCTCTCAAAGCTTCGTTTGGTTAGGATGAGCATGGAGCAGAAAGATGCCCTGACGGTTCTTTTGACTGGTCGCAGTGAAGCTGCCTTTTCGGACATCATCAAGCGTATGATCGCAAGCCAAAAGCTTGAATTTGACCTCATTGGTCTCAAACCAGAAGTTGGGCCGAATGGCCAACGATTCGCAACTACAATGAACTTTAAGCAAAGCTTCCTTGAAGATTTGGTTCTCACTTACGAACAGGCCGAAGAAATTCGCGTGTACGAGGACCGTGTGAAGCAGTGAGTCTCATGAGGAAAGAATTCACATATGTCCGGGTTATTGGGTACTAAACTACTACCAGTGTGAAAGGCTTCCGGGACTTCTTCGAGGATCTCAACAGAAAGCTTCAGATGGGAACTGCTCCTACCACACGGCCGCCTCTTCTTGCAGAAGTCATTCAGGTAAATGAGGGCTCCACATACCTTGACCCCGTAACGGAGACTGCTGAGGTTCAGCGCATGGTGAATGCCCATAATCTTGCATTGCGTAACCCTGCCCTGAATGCGAGCAAGAGTCGAAATGGGCGGTTGCAAATCAAGCGTATCGTCTTCTACACAGGTTACTTGGTTACCCAGGAGGTGTCGAACAGCATGACACAGAATTTACTGGGACCACTTCTGCCCCCCGGGCTTGCTGAATCAAATGATCTGAAGTACATGGCTAACAGTATTCTCATCACTCCACGCCCAGCTTCCCGCTCTATTCTGGACAAGATTGGAGGTATGGGCAAGAAGCTAACCTGGAAGGTTACTGGAACTGGAAACCTGGACAACAAGATTTGGGCGGCCCGCGTGGCGCCTATCCCAGCAACCGAGCCATTCCACACGGAGAACCCGCTGCCCATTGTAGTATTGGCCGTCCGCAAAGGTGCTCGTCTGATTGATGCAGGAAAGATTCAGAACTGGCATCCTATTCCGGCTGACAAGGCCCTTACCTTTGAAACGGTGATCGGGGAAAAGGTTGTGCTGCGTGTTGAAGACACAGGAGATTTGCGCGCTGGAGAACGCACTTTGAACAGGGGACAGAAGAGACGATTGCAACATGATCAAGATGACAATGTCAACTGGGCGCCCAACCAAACCACTGGGTATGAAAGTTCACATCATGACCGTGGCAACCACCACACTTCCTATCGGGGAGGAGGTGAGAGCCGCTTCCAGCCGTATGATGATAACCAACGAGGAAGAGGAGCTCACCGTGCCCGTGGCCGAGGTGCTGGCCGTGGACGGGGCAACAACTCTCGCGGTCGTGGCAGAGGAGGCCGAGGCCGAGGTGACTACTACCAGTACAAGTCACTGGATGATCACGGCAATTCATATGATGGGCCACACGACAGCCACGGTGGTGGAGGTGCGGCAAGAGGGGGCTACTCGATGGAATATTGATCTGCAAGCTGCGTTTAACGTTCCAAACCCGCAAATACCCCCAAAAGGTTGTTCCACGGACTGGTGGGCAATGCTGCTGTATTTTTTCGAGTTTTTTTTTCTATCCCGGGGTTCGGCTTGCATCAAGATTTGGCGCATGGAGCTTTTTCATTCTTATATGCGGTTCACGAGCAGAATACCGCAGAGGGATGATCTATTTTTAACTGTATCATTGATATTGGCCCATTGTACGCATATTTACATTGTGTTTATATTCACTGGTCAGCATCGGTAGCCGACTCCGATCAGATTATGCATTCAGTTTCAGTGCTTCCAATAGGTACACATGGGCGCATGTAATCGTTCGTGGAAACTAAGTCAAGTCAATCATTCCCAGCAATATATCTAGTTATCTTTTGTCTCTGCTTCCATTTGTGAGGCGTGCTCCTTTCATTATTATGATTTTTATGGAGCTACAGTATAGTCAGTAATATGCGTATGGATGAAGGAATTAATAGAGATGAAGGAATCAATGGAAATGATGGAATGATCTGAGAAAAACGAAGCATATAGATAGGGCTTACTGCGCTGATTCCAAGGTTGTAGTGCGAAATTCCGTTCTGGGCTGCGAAACGCATGGGTCGTCGGTTGGGCTGCGCGTATGGCTGGCGAGGGGATCTGTGTTTCATGAACTACATATGGTGTCTACTTTGTCCACTGGTTACATTTGGTGATCTGAAGAAGACAGGTCTCAGAGTTGAGAATACTGGAGATATTGAAGATTATGATCAGCACAAGTTCAATTAATGTTATCGAAAAGAGATATGTCACTACATTTATAAAGACTACTATAATTATCTAGACATTAGTATAGACCAATTTCAATAGATTGCAATCCAGATCGTCATTTTATGTACTGCAAAACAATGGATCAATCTAGGAGCAACTCAGCTACGAATGTACAGTTTCTCATTTTCTGCCATTTTTTCTATAAACTAGTTACGGTTTGCAAGTGTGCATGAAAAAGAGGAGGGTGAATACAACTTAGTAAAATCCAATGAACCATAAACCATGGTGACTTTATACAAGGCAGGAGAAGCAAACGCCGGATATTGGAACATAAAACATAAAGCCACTCAAAAAAACAAAACCAACACCAGTGTAGAAAGTCTGTACACAATGGGACATAGTATCATTGTGTTTTATGTCAAAAAAAGAAGAATAGCTTATACCAACAGAGCAGCAAAATAGCCAGACATGATGTTTCCCAAGAGATGTAATGAGAGCATATGCATCAAATCCCAAGGAAGAAAGCAAGCGAGGATCGTTGGCCTCTAATATGTTCGTGAATTATCCCAAATTGACCAAATCCCAAAATTCCCTCAAGGAATCATATGTTCCAAGTTCGCGTGTTCCGTTTCCATCCATTCCGTGAGTTGCGAGCTTGTGTCGTGTGCTCGTAGATATTATTCATTTCCCATTTGTGTCGTCCCGTTATAAGGGTGGTGTATGTCGCAGGTAAAGAGGTAGGTGCAGGTCGTTAAAAAACAAAGAAAAGGAAAGAGCAAGTTGTTTTTTTCTTGCTTTGGCGTTGAAATGAAACGGTTGAAAATGTTCGATTATTCGTCATCAGTGAGTTTGCGGATCAAACTGATACTCAAAATCATGACCAGCAGTCCAACAGTCACAATGACTAGTAGAACAAAGCCGAACCAACCAAGCACCATGGCGGAAGAACCCACGCCACTCTTGACACTTCCATTGCCCATGTCTTGGGCTATCGTACTGGCGGCGACAGATGCCGTGTGCTGCCATAATACAGATACAAGAACGAAAACAGACGAAACAAAGATGAGGGCCAATGCAGCTTGGGAGACAGGACGCGAGGGGAAAGGCTTGACTTCACGCTCGGAGCCTGTGTCATCCATCTCCTCGTGCCAGCCGGGAAACGTTGCCAGAAGAATGAAACAGAAGAATGCGAGAATGACGGCAACAATACTGTACATATGTTAGTGGGTTTCAATTATCAAGAGACATATACTCACAGGAGATACGGAAACACCACAGCGTCTTTAAACGTCGATGCAACCCAAATCAGGTTGAGAGGATCTTGATCCACAGTGACAATCTCAGCCAATGCCGTCGCGTTTGCATTGCAGATAAAGGAACCACGGTCAGGTTGAACACAGATACCGAAGTATCCTACGCGGACTTCCAGCTCTGCGCCACCAACGATATTTGAAAGGGCAGTGACAACGCCTGGGTCGACTTGTGCGAGATCCTTGATGGGATTGTACTTTTCGTAGTATAGAGAGATAAGGAAGATGTTAGGCATTTGTGGGGATGACGATGAACATCCAGCCAACAGGAGTGCTTGTATTTGTTAGTGGCATTCCAAGAAAGATCAATGAACAGGATAGACACTCACATAATAGGATGATAGCGACGGCAATAATAATCATCAACACATGGTGGTACCCGATCATCGGAATGAACCCTTCAATGAAAGTTAGCTATTTGAAATTCCTTGTTTTGCTTGTCTATCAGCAACATCGTCACTTACGGGCCCATTTTTGCGCAAAGGGAGAAGCCATTTTGTTGGATGTTGACTTCCTTCACTCGCTTGTTGACTCGCTTCTCGTTCTCCGAGAAGGAGTGACTGCGATCAAATGCAATCTCAGAGCAATTGTACGCCCAGTGGCGCACTCGTTGTCTTGTCGTGAGATCGAATTGACAAGCAATCGGTATCAGATGGTGGGAATGTGGTGAAGAATGCGGGTGACGAGATGAGAGGTTGAATTAAATCGTTCAGGATATTATTCGATGCTGAGAGTTGTTTGAAGAATGCCCAAACTGATTGAGATTCTAGAATCCGGCTCGCACCTAGAGTGGATTTTGGGTCAGAGATATGACTTGACGCCCGTAGTAGGTGGGAAGTATATGAAAGAGAGGAATGTGTAGAAAGAATGGAAGGGGGGAAAGGAGGGATCGTAGCTAGCACAAAATTCCACTTCAAATTGACAATCTGCTTTCTGGAGGCTGGGGTGTGAGGCAAGAGTATAGGAATCTAGGAGGCTGGGCTCTTGTTTACTATTCCGCTTCCCCGGTAACCACATTTGACCGCCTACCGTTGCAGGTAATTCTGCTAGGCACGGGACAAATCCAGACTGATCTAATCCCGATATGTACTAGTGCAGATCTTGATAAAGTTAGGCCCACTTTTAGGCGCCACGCGATTCAACCAGCCACTTGATATTGGGCCGTCCGTTGCTACGTATTTGGGCACAATACGGAATACGGAGTACGGAGTATAGGGTAGGAAATTTCAGGGGTTCAGGCTTTCCAAGCTGAAGTTTCAAAAACTACCCAACGCTATTTTAAACAATAGTAATCCCAAGAAGAAAAAAAATATTACAGGTTGCACGCCAAAGTGGAACCAACAGTGGTCCAATGCTTTACCCCAGATCCCATACCCCAGTTTTCCTGTCCCAATGCTCCATAACCAATAGATATGCATCTTAGTTTGCTGTGAACGAGAACCGTTTGAGGTCCAATGGAGTCGCTGACACGCCGGTGTCAGGCTCCTCTTCCTCGTCGCTGTCTGGAACCATCAGATCTTCGCTGCCTTGGGTTCCTGCGAGAGAGGACCCTCTTGTCATGGGGGAACGCTCTGCAGGCTGAGTTTCTGCAGGCTGAGTGACCCTGAGTTTGGCCGGAAAATTAAGACTGCGGGACCGGCTGAGAGCAGTGTGTCCCATACGCTGGAGCGGCGTCAGGCGTCGCTGAATAGCGCTGCTCCGAGCGATGGCCGCTGGGCTCTTTGGCGTGGAAGGAGTTGCAAGTCTCCGAGGCTGAACCACAGGAATCTGGACTATCGATGGAGCACTAGCTAACTCGGCCTTTGGTTCTGACCGAAAAGTGAATTTAGAAAGAACCTCTGAGTTTTGTCGGTCAACATGATATTCCAAAGCCCGATCAAAGCCCGGAGAGTTTGTTGAAGCAGCCTCAGTGATATCCCGGGGTGTCTCGACGTTGTCTTCGGTCGGACTTTCCTTGTTGTTAGATTTGGAGAGAGTTCCAACTTCGCCAGACTTGTCTGCCACCTCCAGATTGCTTTCAGGTCTAGACTCAGTAGGCCCAGGTATGAGACTAGGATCAGGAATACTGGACATGATATCTTCTGCATCTTCGTCAGAGAAGACGCCGATCACTGATTGTCGGGAACGTTTAGACCTGAACAGTTTCTGTCCGCTGGGGCTAGCTTGATTGGAAGTGAGGGCAAAAAATCGGCTGCGAGCAGGGGAACAAGCAGGTAGAGAATCCCCTTCGGTCTCGGAGCAGAGCCTTTGCCTCTTTGTTGGCTGCAAAGTTGATGGCCTTGTACTTTGGGTCAGGAAGGATGAGCGCTCTACACTTCTGATCATAGGGCTGAGACCTTGGTCAGAAAATGCCCGAAGAGGCGTCGATCGAACTGAGTTGGAACGGAATGGTGCGGCATTGGCTTGCCAAGAGTTGTTCGCATTGCGCTCAAGGAGTCGCTGCTGACTCGGAGATGGAGTCAAACTGTTGGGGTCCAGTTCGGCCAACGGGGTTCTCTTCGGGGTGAAAAATGAGCTGATAGGTTTGCGCGGTTTCAGCTCAGACGATGAGCCCAATGTCTGGCGGCGGTTGATACCATGAGACCATTTGCTAGCAGCCAATGGTTTCAATACGATGGGTTCCTTGGTGGAAGGATCCAGATCGCCCCGAGAAACACCAGCAGCAATCTCTGGCTCGTAATCGCCACCAATAAAGGGCAACTCCTCGAGGTCCACACCTTCTTCCGGTGGTGTTAAGGTCACCAGCTTTTGGGCTTTGGCGCAGAAGACCCGCTGGTAAAGGAATGTCAACTCTGCTTGCTTGAAGTTGGCAAGGTAGTCGGCCGGAACACGAAAGTTGCCTTCAAATTGAAGCATACGCAGAGCTTTTTCCACGCTCCTGTGCTTGCGAACGACCCGGTAAGCAGTCTTCAAGCCCAGTTTAGGAATATTCGCCAAGTAATCACAACCGCTCAAAATGCACATAGTCCTGAAGTCTGGATCACTCCAACCGACCAAGCTAACCTCGCGGCAGGCACTGAATTCGGCCCGATTAATCTCAATGCATTCCCCATGTTGGTCCAATTTCGAAAGCAGCCGCTTTGCTCCAAACACAAGTAAATCAGAATCCTCTGATATGATTCCATCGATGTCACCTTCCTGTTCTAGGTACACAAGTTGTGCATCTGCTTCATATGGCGCAACCACATATTGTACATTCATTTGCTTCAGTTCCTCAATCAACTGCCGGGCCATGTAGGGTGTAACGTCGACGGCTTTTTGGAATTCCTGGTATGCTTCTGGCATTCGTCCCTTTCGTTGTAATTCAAGACCAAGTGCCTTGCTTTCTTGGCGTCGGCGGTAGCGATCCTGCTCGGTGCCTGACTTGCTGGGAAGATTGTCGCCATCAAAGACAAGGTAGGGTTTTACTCCAAAGAACAAAAGCATCCGGACTCGATTGAGGACGAACTCGATATGTCTGTGATTGAATAAGGGGGTGAGTGATCATTTCATGGGAGGATACCTGTGCAAACATACTTCCTTGTTGGATTGTCCAGTACCAGATCCACGGAACAAGCGACTGTACCGCGGTGCAGCCATCCATATGCGTCCACACCGAGGGTTTGTCCACTGAACTTCTTAATATGACATGGTTTCTGTATGGACTTGAGAAGCCCGTGAAGTCCTATTTTGACATGTCAACAGAGTAATTTGTCTCCCCCTAGCGAAACGTACCTTTAATGCCCATGGTGGACACCCTTCGAGGCACAGGCGGGTCCTCGTATTCAGGCAATAAGCAATAACATAAATTGATATTTGCACAACCAAAAGGCCGAAGAATAAAGAGTCCAATGTAAGTCCAATTTTAAGGCCAATTCAACATTCGAGGGAGTAAATAACCCCGGAATGTCCCCTTCTCGACGCGCAGACGCGCTTTCCTCAAGTGGGGAAGGCGGTGATTTCGGGGTCACCGCCTAATTTTGCCGTTGCATCCAAGAAAATTATCACCGAGATTATTTTGTGAGAATATCAATATCACGCAGCCATGCCTAAAGTCTCTCTTGGAAAGGTGTCTAAGCACATCTCCAAAAAACGCGGAGATGGTCTTAATATTATGCACGAAAACAGCCGTGATGCTCACCGACTGCGCAAGGCTGGCGCCCGCGACGATCGATTGTCCCGCCACAACCACACTGTGAACCGGGCAAGACAACCATACAGTGAGACACATGTCGCATTTTGACCGAAGACAAGCGAACTGACTTGAGTAGTGGATCGAATTGAATACATATATGAAGCTATCCAAGAACATACGGAAGCCCTCTCAACTGAACAAATGACCGAGTTTGTCGCTCAGTACGTTCCACCAGCCCACCAACTCATCCAATCCAACACTTACATTCGTTAGGTACATTGACCGTGACACCGAGGAAATCAAACAGCTCCAGTCCGAGCGACGCAAGGGACGTCCCCCAAGCAAACGGGAAGAGGCTCTCAAAGAGCGGGTGCAGACCGAAGACCGAGAATTCACAACCGGACTTTGGATGCCAGACCTAAGCGATCAATTTGCATTGACCGGAATGAAGACCTGGAATGGACATTGGTCTGGTCTCAGCTCCATCAAGTTCATTCGTTTCACAAAGGCTGGAGAGAAACTCACATCTACCTTCCCTCCCAAGAGCTTGTCATGATCACGATTATTTTATCTTTTTTTTATCCTTTTATTTTGTCTGGTGTCCAAAAAAGACTGGGTTGGCGCACTGTGGGTACATCGATTCTTTTTTAGATTCTGTACAGCCGAATATCTTCCAATATACCATTTCATCAATACTATTTCTTGTGCTTTAGGTAGTAGTCTGGTTTTACGGAGTAGTTCCGCCCCAATAGGTATATGGCAGACCTTATTAGGCCACCAATTGTCACCGCAAGCTGATATATTCTTAGATACTCTTTTATGTCATTATTTATATGTACTTAGAACTCATTCAATAACTAAATTAAAGCAATGAGTATCTACATATACATAAATACATATGTATGTAATAATGTCGAAGTAAATCTTGCGGCCGGAGAATCGGCCAAAAACAAAAAAAAAGTCTTGGCACCGGTAACATCATCAAGTTAGCTCATTGATACTTTTTCGCAAGCTTCCATCTTCAATCCTCCAATTTGAATCATCTACCATCATAATGTTGTCTCTTCGCACTATCTCCCGCTCGATCCCGCGCACTTTCTCGCGCTCCATTGTCACATCGGCTCTGCGCCCAGCGTTCCCCAAGCCTGCTGTCTGCCAACCCTGGAAGCAGGCCATTAAGCCATCCTACGCTGCTTTCTCAACCTCTAGCATCCTCAAGGCTCCCGCAGCTGAAGGTGAGATAAATCTATTGAATTCCAAATGCTCCGCGATATTCCAATGCATGGGATTGCGGACGGTGCATGTGGTCTTATTGCTGAACTTCTTTTTTTAACAGGCGACATCGACCTTCTCGCCAAGCTCGAGGATGAGCTGAAGCACGAGAAGACATCAGATATTCCCGAGTTCAATGAGCAACAGGAAATTATCGACGAGATCATTAAGCATGGCGAGTGGCAGGTGAAGGATGTTCAGGGTGACCAGGAGGTCATCCTCTCCAAGAAGTTTGGCAACGAGACGTAAGGCCCATCTCACACCTGAATTCCCATCCTTTTCCGTTCATTTTCGATGATTGAGGCTAACACGTTTGATCTTCTAGCATCCGTGTCAGTTTTACCGTCGCCGACATCCAGAACATCAGTGAGCAGGAGGAGTTCGATGACTCCAGCCTGACTGATGACCTGGACTACCAGAATGATAACCAGCGCAGCCAGGAGAATGGCGCTGAGGAATTCGAGCAGCCCGAGCCCAGCTTCCCTGCCCGCGTGAACGTCACTGTTGAGAAGCCCAACAACGGTGCTCTTCTCATCCAGACCGTCGTTCAGGACGGTGTCTTCCAGATCGAAGAGGTCTCCCACTTCGCCAAGGCCGAGCTTGCTCAGGCCCAGACTGCCGAGAAGGACTGGGCTCGCCAGAGCCTCTACGCTGGTCCTCCCTTCGAGAACCTCGACGAGGACCTCCAGGGCCTCTGGGACCGCTACCTCGAGGACCGCGGCCTTAATGCCGAGTTCGCTAACATGGTTCCTGACTACATCTCCGTCAAGGAGCAGAAGGAGTACCTTCATTGGTTGGAAAGTATGTTCCCCATGCTATACCATGTTCCTGCAACTTGATCGCTAACGACTTTCTTCTATTGTAGCTGTCAAGAACTTCATCGGTGCTTAAATAATTTACAACTCAGATATGGTTTCCCTTCCTATTTAATCTCACTGGGATTACCTTTTGATAATGAGAAGCATGGCCTAGCTTGGAATTCGTCTCCGTCTTCCTTGTCCGTGGCCTGCTTTGTTGCGCCTACCTTTTCGAGTTCTACATACTATTCATTTTACAGGTCTAATGAGCTTCAAACTATTTCACAGGAATACATGCAAAATGAACTTGTATACATAGATATTTACCTATAGTATAGACATAAACTGTCACTTATTAGATCCTCTCTTCCCTTCCCTCTCTTCATCTACCTCCGCACTCATCTTGTACGAACAGTCAATACTATGTATATATGCATGTTTGGAACTAAGGCTTTCGAGGCTAAGATCATTTCAACACACGTTTCCATGCATTTCCACATACTTGGCCTGTCGAACCTCGCAAACTAAATTGTAAAAGGGTTTTTTGCTTGTATTGTGTGTATGTTTGCTCATAGAGTGAGTGAGTTTAATAAAAAAATCCAAAGAAAAAGAGAGGTCGTGCCCGGGATCGAACCGGGATTGCCAGAATCAGAATCTGGAGTGATGACCATTACACTACACAACCTGCGGTGTTGAGGGCAAAACAAAGTGCATTTTGACTCAAAATCTAGCGAAAAGTGGAGTATTCAACACCATACATACATACGCCTCTTTACATCCTTAACTAGCACTCCAGTTTCTAAGAATGAACACCACTTCTACTATATGTAGCTTCTACTGTAGTAGTCTGGCAGTATCTATAGATGTCATTTTTTCCTCTCAACGGCTTCTATTGGTTACTGAGCGCCTTTCTTCTGATTCCAACTGTCAACGTCGACGTTAATTATGCATAGTGTTAGAGAGTGTTGATGACTTGTTATTGCTCCACGCCCTATGACTAGACGGGCTCATATGAAAGAAAACGGCTGCGACAGACAGCTACGTTTCTTTCTCTTAAAACCCTTCTGCCGATGGCGATCTTATTCTCGGATGACCTTGACTGGGTCCACGGGTGGTTCCCGGACGGATAAATGTGTTCATTTAAAGACAACGACGTACATAGACAGTGGTATTCATTATGTTTCATTCTTGTAATGGTTTTCAACTACCGATGACATTATCTCATTCTATAACAACCTGTCCCTTTGTCCTTAACTAGCCTCCTGCTTCTAAACCTAAATATTACTTCTTACGTTCCGGATCTTATAACAAAAACTAGCTCGTTATTGTTATGAATACAATAGGGTTACTGCTTAACGACTATAGCTATCAATTATAAGGAGCACACTAAAGGACTTGCAAAAAGTCGCAAAAAAAAGAGAGGTCGTGCCCGGGATCGAACCGGGATTGCCAGAATCAGAATCTGGAGTGATGACCATTACACTACACAACCTGAGGATGTGAGTGGGCCCGAATTAAGTGTGTTATGAATCAAGCGTCAATATAATGTAGGAGCAAGTTGACTCAACTAGGCATATATATCTATATAACTCTAGGTTATGAAAACACTTAAAAGACTCTCGAGTATCTAAGAATGACTTCAAAGTAGTATTTTTCAAAGGAGGAGTAGTTATAGACCACTGTTATTGAGATATCAAGCTATAATTTATCGATTTTACTATGTGTTCTGGGCTATGCAGCTCGCTTACCGAATAGATTACTATACACTGTGGCGACCCAATCCACTCAAAGGGGTCGGGTCGCATGGACCGGGTATGTCTAAATTACCGATATAGAATACGATCCATGGATGTGTGATAATCTTACCTAAGAGCCAAAAAAAAAAGGTCTTACCCGGGTTCGAACCGGGGCTAATGGTAATTTTAGAAGGGTATCCTCAAAAACCACTGTCCTAACCACTAGACTATAAGACCAATTGATGGAGATTTAGGTTTTAAAGCTCATCATATTATTATCATCAATAACCTCAAAACATTAGGATTACTCCATACACGATTGTAGAAAAATACCAAGTCTCTATATAACACGATTACAAGTATACTTACAAGCCACAAAATCTTTCATACTTTAAAAGGGCTTATTCTTATACTTAGAAGATATATCTATGTATTATAAACCCATAGTATTCCTAGATATATTAACACCCTAAGTCACTAAGCCTCCCTGATCCCTAAACTGACCCTGATATAACTAAAGGGAATAAAGAAAAGCCTTATAGTTACTAGGTAGTGCTTATATCGCGTTATACAGATTGCATTCTTCTTATTGTATGTGTAGTAACACCCTGGTAACTTGACGTTATTGATAAGTCATGACTTATTTCATATACAGGCTACGCATGTGAACGAGCTACATGATCTGTAACACATAGTGATTGCGATAGATTACATCTTACCTCAGTAGTGTGTCAAGAGAAGTAGTTCATATAACCTTGCTTTCACATACGGGTGCCTTTTATATGATATCAAGCCACTTAGGGAGGGATGATTAGGTTAGGTAAAATAGTGACTGAGATATATATGTACATAAATGTACATTTTTCGGTTTTACCTACATAAGTTTCGGTATCATGATGATACAAGTTTTTATTGAAATCAAAACCAGCATATACTACTACCAAAGATGCCTATATGTTTCCATCGATAAAGAAATGAAATGAACCAAGAGCATGGTTGTCAAGATATAACTATTGAATATCTCACATTTACCATGTGCCTCAGACTATATAGCCCGCGTATGAACTAGATTAATAATATGAACCTCAGAACTTTAGAAATTTCTATTGTGTATGTTATAACACCTCATATTTGAGGTAAATTATAATTGCGAACGTAGTGAGCTAATATGCAAAATCTAGGCCATCCGGGCCAAAACGTAATGGATAATGAATAATCCATACAAGGGAATATCTTGGATACCGGGCCAGTGGAGGCTCTAGGCAGTATATAGTGGAAACCCTGGTGTGATAACCGTTATCACAAGTCGAACAGGTTATCATAAGTGGTCTTTTTAGTACATGCGCCATAAAGAATATGCCCTTTGTGGAAATTAAGTCCAGAGCCCTAATTCCATTACACGAAGGGATCGCCTACTATAGCTAGTGATCTCTATGCCATAGGTTATATATGTATGTATATACCGGATCGAGATTCTAGATTCCTGAGCTTTTTTTTTCTAGAATTTCTACATATGTGGTTTCGTCTAACAAGCTAAGTGTTCCCTGGCATGACCTCGTTCCTTTTTCTCCCTATGTATTGATTTATATTTATTAATTACCTTTGATAAAGCAGGCAACCTATTATTGATAACTACATACATATAGCATATAGAACCTATAAATATGTATATATCTATAATAATAAGCTACCTTAGGGACTTATCTCTTCAAAACCCACAAATTTAATTTACTAAAATTGAGTTTAGGTTCATATAACATTTTATTTTCCCAAAATCAACACCTCGGGTTGTGTAGTGTAATGGTCATCACTCCAGATTCTGATTCTGGCAATCCCGGTTCGATCCCGGGCACGACCTCTTTTTTTATCTTGCTTTTTTTTTGCAAGTCCTTCAGCTGGAACGTAACTAGGTAGCCGTCTTACCATAATTTGATTCGTGGTCCAGGAACTAGTATGGTAAGACGGCTATTAATTATTTATGCGAGCAAATGAAACCAGAGTTGAACTCTAGCGAACGAAATGAAGTAAAAGATTTGTTTTAGAATACCATGGAGTGATTCTCTTTTGTAATCTCTTACTGCAAGTATATTTGAACTATCTTAGAAAGTCTAGTCTCTCAGTTCGAATATAAATTGGACATCACCCTCGCTATACAACTAAACTCAAATTACTAAAAACAATCAGGAAAATAGAGAGAGGAATGTTACAGCATAATAACGATGGGTGCCGATTCTCTGGACGTGCACGCACCGAAGGATAGGGTTGATAATATCCCCCTGTTTCCACAGAGGTGCTCAATGGGATAAACGCTTTATTCGTCATGGCCAGAAAAAGACCAAAGAGGCCCCACGATCAAACAAGTCGCCAGCAAAAGCCTCAGCCGCACCCGGAGCCGGTTCAAAAGACTGCAAAAAAGAATGACCCAATATATACCTCTATCTCGCGGTATACATATATATGTTCATCAGTACCTAGTCCCCAGCCTGCTCCATGCTTCGAGACACAAACTTGCATATGCACCTATATACGTAAGTTCATCTCATATGTGGCTAACAGCAGTAGGTACATTCAATGTTCAGTTGGTCGATGGGTTGCAGTGGAAAAAGGTAATAAATGCATCAACGTCAAGCTAATTACGAACAATTAATTCAGTTCAATACACAATAAACGCCAAACACCATGAAGACTGTATAATCACGGTTGTAAGTCTCGAGTGAGATAAATAGAGGTAACCAACAGAGCATAAAGTCATAATCCCATGAGGCACTGCATTGCAACATGAACATGTGACAGCTAGAATTCCATGGGATCCGCCTTGACAGCTGGCCCACTCTCATCCCGCTCACGCTTGCCCGCACGTTCCTCCTTCATGAGGCCTGCGATGAAGGAGCGGAAGAAGTCGATGTAGGGCTTCAGGCTAGTCTTTTCATAATCTTGCAACTTGCGACTACCCTTAACATCAGAGCCGTTTGCTGCACTGCCTTCCACATCCGGGACATCAGCCTCCGCTGTGCCAGCAGGGTGCTTCGCATCGTATTCGTCAATCTCCGTAAGCAGCTGCATCGCTGTCGGGACGGATAGAGGGTCGAAGTTTTCGGCATTGCGAGGATCAATAGGAACACAAATACGGCCAGTTCCTGGGTGAATAACGAAGGGACTCTTCAACAAGTGAATCATCTTTTTGCTGACCTCGGCATCCAGGCGAGGGTATGTGTATTCCAAAACAATATCCTGCTTCGCATCCCGAAGAGTAGATGTCTTCAGAGTAGTGCTTTTACCGCTCTTGGCGAGTGAGTCGATGTCAGCCCATTTGCTGGTGCTGGCGCGACCTGGAGAAGAGTCCCACTTTCTTCGCAGGGAATCATTCAGACCCTTATCGGGCAGTAAAGAAAGCAAGCGTTCCGCCTGCTCATCGCTTTCAAATGTGTCTTGATCGCCAAGAGTCGTTCTAGCGAAATCGTTCTTCAGGATCTCGAGACTGCGGACAATGTGGGGGTGCAGTGGTCGTTTTATATTGACTTTCTTGCCACTCTGTGACCCTCCTCGAATGAGTTCGAGATAGCCGGCAAGGGCTTTTCGTCGATCATCCGGCATAATACGTGCCCGCGGATCACACACCCAAGCGTGAACACCACGTCGGCCGGAGTAAACCCAGAGAATGTGCTCAAACCCAAAGTCTTCCCGTAGAGCGGTATCAATGACCTTGATAGCCATTGTCGCAAACGACCAACACTTAGGGCAGATATTCGCCTTGACACAGCAAGTACGGATGTCGTCATAATCAGTCAAATCGATATCGAACACCAGTTCCTTGGAGACAGGCTTCATTTGACCACCTCGGAGCGTTTTGCGATCGCGCGGGTTGGTGCTGTAGACGGGTCCAATTTCGAAACGAGAGGGGTTCATTCTCAGAATATCCTTCCGGAACCTATCCATATTTGCGTCAGCTTAATCAGGGCCAGCAATCCAAGAGTTGAGTAGTCTCACATGTCTGCGGTGGGGTATGATTGGTATCTGAGATAGGCGTCATTTTGTAGCGTAAGGGCAAATTCGCGGTTTCCGAAGTCTTTCGTCGGCACAATTCCATGATTCAGCCACTGGAATAGGTATCGAAAGGGAAAAAGTCGTTGATAAAAGGCAAGCATGACTTCGTCGTCAACCCCAGATGGTGTAGGGACAGGCCTGTTGCAAGATTTAAGTCAGTGTTGTGGTTATTCATCCTCTAGATTTTGGTGCTCACTCTTCTGGCTTTACGGCTGGAGAATCCATCTTCACATCCCCGGAAGTAGGGAATTCCTCATCGTCCTCATCGTCGTTGAACATGTCCTCCAGCTTAACATTGTTCTCAGTCGAGGTTTCGACTGATGGCGCATCCGGCATCTCATCATCATTTTGCGCAAGATCAGGCGATAAAGAGTGCGGCATCTTGGGCGAATTTGGTGTTGGCAAACAATCGCTCTTAATTGAACCTAAACGGGAAGGCGCGACGCGCGACGCGTGAGACCCGTGCACGTGCTTACCCTAAGCCCTAACTACCCAAATTGGAAATATACATCTATCGACGGAAACGGATAACTTGACTCAATATTGTTCCTCACCAAACAAGTGCAAAAGGGCAGTAGAACTTTTCCCTCCTTCTTGCCGCTTGCAGCCAAGTTACCTGCAATCCTGATGTGGTACCTCTCAGCTGCCAGGATCCGTGGATGACATCTAGACCTCTTGTGCTATTGGACACATACGAAGTGTACAGCGACGGTACAACCCCAAGTATTTCAGCATATTTCCTCTGATTGGCGAGGGTACAACTCTGAATCCGGATATCTAAGCAGAATTTTCAATTGAACCCCATTGTTATTTTGCGGCTCCATCTTAGGAGGGACTCTACCAAACTGGAGCAATCTCCGAAATGTCCCCGTCATTGATAACAGCTAACGGTGATATATTGGGTGACATTTGGCCAACAGCTTCAGATCGCGAGAGTTTCGGGAAAATCCCGTTGAGACGACGCTTCGAGTTCCCCCGTACATTCTTTGGCCTGTCGATGGAACGCGCCCATGCTCTGCCTGTGCCATGCTCACATTCCACAGGACACAAGGAACTCTCTTATTCGCTCCCGAGGCTTTTGGCTGCCTGTAATTGATGCGTTTGGCATTCGCAATATGCGGGAAATCATCTCCAGGTTTTCTATCTCCAATCACAGAAGTCTATTCAAAATAATGCTCGCTCGGGCCACTCGAAACCCAGCTATGCTCTCGTCCAAATCCAAGTCTGGACTTTCTTTAGTTGGCTGTCATAGTTATTATGTTGCCCTAATCATTTCACGCATGTGTCCCTTCGCTGCAAAACAAGATCAAAATGCACGGAGCTCTCATCAACAGCTGGTGATGCCCTCGATCGAATTGGAAAGCACTTCCGATCAAATCCACATTGACTTAACTCTGTACAGATCCGTACATGAATGAAAAAGCACCAATAACCCTCAAGATCCTCCTTATAGTTCCGGATTAGGTTACTCCTGTGGAGATCGTGTGCACTGCTTTACTGCAATGATACTATAAGCTGTCACGTTTGCATCAAAGTCGATCGGATGGATGTATCATTGCTCAAAATTTTCATCCAATGGCCTTGCTCATGTACCTTTGTCATCTCTGCTTGAGCTATCATGGTTCCTGCATTCAG
Organism: Penicillium soppii; assembly: GCF_028829465.1. NCBI lineage: Eukaryota > Fungi > Ascomycota > Eurotiomycetes > Eurotiales > Aspergillaceae > Penicillium > Penicillium soppii. The sequence goes on along the minus strand of NW_026643235.1, from coordinate 3,317,743 downwards.
CCTTAGATGGTGACATTGTGGATCAGGTCTGACTTTTTTGTCCTGGACACGACCGTGGCACCCATGTCTGTTCTCACTTGGGAACTGTACTGTCGAAAAGAGCATATAAGATCGTTCATCTCTGCCCGATTTCAAACTTTCTTTTCATCATCTCTTCACTCGTTATCTTTCCAAGTACATTAAGAAAAGACTTTTATCTCTCGAAATGATCAACTCCGTTGCTCTTTTGGCTCTTGCCGCCAGCCCGGCCTTCGCCGGTGTTATGCAGGCTCGTGGTGAGGACTTCGTCCGGCCCGCCGCTCAGAGCTCTGCTGCCGTTGCTCCCCACCAGGCCGAGGGTTGGGGTGAGAGCTGGTCCAAGCCCGCCGGTCACGTCTCGACCCACGAGTCCTGGACCCGTCCTACCGACTCCTGGACCAAGCCCGCCGAGTCCTGGACTACCCCCTGCACCACCTCTACCACCCCGGTGCAGACTCACTCCACCCCGACTCACACCCACACCACCCCGGAGCACACCCACACCAAGCCGGAGTCCACCCACACCAAGCCGGAGTCCACCCACACCAAGCCGGAGTCTACCCACACCAAGCCTCACTCCACCACCCCGTGCACCACCTCCACCAAGCCGGAGCACACCCCCACCCACCCGGGAACCACCAAGACCCTTACCATTGTGACCACCACCTGCCCTGGTAAGTTCCATTGAACCATGCAATCACCAAGCCGCACCTACTAACAAAGCTTCCAGTCACCTCGTCTACTGTCACCTCTGGCTCTAAGACCTACACCATCCCTGTCACCAACACCAACACCATCACCATCACCAAGACCACCGTCTGCACTCACTGCGAAAACGAGAAGCCTGTGACCTTCCACAACGCTACTCAGCCCGCAACCAGCGCCCCCGCCCAGGCCACCGGCACTGTCGTGATCCCTCCCCAGAAGCCTGCCTCCTCCAAGCCCGTTGTGCCTGCCCAGCCTTCTGCCACTCAGCCCGCTGTGCCTGCCCAGTCTGAGCCCGCTGCCTCCAAGCCTGCTGCTTCCCAGCCCGCTGCTTCCCAGCCCGCTGCTTCCCAGCCCGCTGCCTCCCAGCCCGCTGCTGTCCAGCCTGCTGTCTCCCAGCCTGCTGTCGCCCAACCCGCTGTCTCCCAGCCCGCTGTCGCCCAGCCCGCTGCTTCCCAGCCCGCTGCCTCCCAACCCGCTGCTGTCCAGCCCGCTGCCTCCCAGCCCGCTGCTACCAAGCCTGCCGAGACTCAGCCCGCTACCCCTCAGGAGACCCAGCCTGCCCAGCCTTCCACTCCCGAGGAGTCTTCCACCCCCGCTACCCCTGAGCAGCCCGGTTCCTCCTCCACCCCCGGTACCTTCACCGGTGGTGCCTCCAACGTCCAACCCGCCTTCGGCTTCCTCGCCGGTGTTGTTGGCCTCATGGCTCTCTTCTAAATTAGTTGAGCAGCTTTGAGCTGATCCACCCCCAGGTGTTGATCGCTTCTCAGATCCTGACCTCTTCTGATCTTTGTGGTGTGGATCAGAGAGACCCTCACGGTATCTTGAGCTTTTGTGTGAAAGTTGACCCATGCCCCGCTTGGTTTTTCCTCTTCTGTTCTTTGACAGGGCCGGAAGTTGAATAAGAGCGGCTGCTTGGTCACTTCGAGATTTCTTTTGTCTTTTCTATAATTTGTTGGATCTATCCTATCTATATTCGCTAATAGTAATACATAGAGTCTATTATTGCTTGGATTTTATCTGACTTTTGACAGTTGCATTAATAAAAGTTGTTTTCAAAAGCATTCATTCCAAGAATCAGGCTTTCCTTGTAATACATTGTCTTTCAGTAATCTTAAAACATTTCGTTTGCACATTCCGCATCGAATCTTCCATTGACTTCGTAACTCATCTCTATTTTAAATCTATCCTCTATTCCTCGTTGACCAGCACGTAGCGGTAGCGCGCCTTGCCATCCTCCATATCGACGATTGCCTTGTTGGCGTCCTTCATCGGGATTTCCTCAATCCAGGGGTGGATGCCCTTCTCAGCAACCAGCTGGAACATCTCCCGGATTTCGTCAGGGCTGCCAACAAGAGAGCTCTGGAGACTGATTTGGCGCATCAAGCTGCGGACAGGAGCAAACAGACCGCCGTCCTCGGGAAGACCGACCTGAACGAAAGAACCACCGGTCTTCAGCAGACCCAAGTAATCATTGAAGGGCATCTATAAAACGTAGTTAGTCCTCGGAACGTCTTACTTTAAAGCCCCAACCAGCTTTTGGAACTCACCTTGGTAGAAGAGACTGTGGAGACAATCAGATCCAAAGACCTCGCATTATCGGAGGCCCAGTTCGGCTCATCGTCAGTGGCAATGTAAAGATCCGCACCCATCTTCAGCGAATCCTCCTTCTTGCCGAGCTTGCGCGAGATAGCAACGACCTTATCAGCACCCATTGCCTTAGCGAATAGGAGACCAAAGTGTCCAAGTCCACCAACACCAATGATACCAACCCGCTTGCCGGGACCACAGTTGTTGTGCTTGAGGGGGCTATAGAGAGTAGCACCACCACACAGCATAGGCGCAGCATCCGCAGAGGGGATAGCATCAGGGATCTTGATAGCAAAGTGACCGGGCACACGGTTATACTTCGCGTATCCGCCATAGGAGTTGCCACCATCATAGTGGACGCTGTTATAGGTGCCGATAACTTTCTTGCAGCAGTAGTTCTCCTTCCCGGCAGCGCACTCCTGGCAGTCGCCGAAGCGGTTACGGCAGGAATCACTCTGGGCACCGACACCGACACGATCGCCGATTTTGATGTCGGGGACTTGGGAGCCCACACGCACGGCTGTGCCTACAATTTCGTGGCCAACACAGCAAGGGTAAGTGGTTGGGCGCTGTGGCGAATGTTAGTAATTGCTTCCATGTATCCCATCCTTTGATTTTCGGGGGTATTGAAGGAACTCACCCAGCCGCTGCGCAGAGTGTGCAGATCCGAGCCACAGATACCGCAGTGCGAGATCTTGATATCGACATCGGTCTCTTCCCAGTTCTTGGGCTGGAATTCTTGCCAGACCATGTTACCCTCACCAGAGCTAGGGTCAAGACCCATCCATCCTTCGAACTTGTAGTCGGTAGCCATATTGTGTTTTGTCAGGAAGTTTTCAGTGTAGTTGAACCCTTATCTTTGGGGGACGTCTGCCCCATTTATATCCGTTCCAGGCGGGACTAGCCTACAGTCCCACTTGGGTTTTCACTGGAAACTTCGGTGTCCTGTTGAATTGGTAAGCACCCCCACGGGATCCATTTACATGTCGGAGATATGGACTTAAATGGGTCGTCGACCTGTGTTATCAATGATTGGGGGAACCCGGACACTACCAGGCGGGTTGGACACCTTGATTAGGGGAACTTAGGGCTTTTTAAGGTGTATAGATTAGGACATATATACTACCTACACACTCTACCTAGGTAATGCCTAGGTATGTACCTATGGCAATTGAGGCTTGTTTCATTCGTTGACTAGTATGATAGAAATTAAATTGTACACTATTGTACATATCGGCACGATTTCCGAAGTTCGTTGAATTTTTCTTTCTTAGTGGAGCCGGTGGCTTGCATTGGGCGAAAATTAAGGCAACTCTAATTGATCACCTCATTTTACGTGATTGTGTGGTTTTTTAGACCGACTTCAACAGTACGGAGTATACAGTAGATTCATGTTGGATTTTATGTTGAGATTGAGTATAGTTCTGGGCCAGCAAGGTCCCCAGATAGCCAAGCTTTGAACTAAGGCCTTTAGTGTTCGAAGCCTAAAGCAAGAAAATTGATATTTGAGGAAAATATACAAGCCTTTTGAAGTGCGATTAGGGAGAGATGCAGTCAGAATTAAACACATAATAGAAATCTATCTCGCTCTGTTCGAATTCTCGGCTTGCGAAACACCTGCATATAACACCAATAGAATCGGCTAGACAACACTATACCATCAATGGCTCTAGAAGAGCGACATGATGTCATCGTTAGATTTCTTGGCCTGATTATCTCGCGCAGGTGCATTCCCTGAGAGATCAAGACCAGAGAAACCGTTCATGATATCGGCGCCACCGTTGCTGGCACCGCTCGACGAGGGCTGCGCGGATGCAGAATCTCCAAACACGCCCAACAGGTCATCCAGGTTGTTGTTGGCTTGACCGGATGGAGTGCCAACCGCAGGCGATGCGACCCGGACAGGGGTACCGGCCAATCCCTCAAGGCCCGACATGCCGCTAGCCGGCTCGTTTTGTGCCGAGGCAGGCGCACCACCGTCGAAATCGATGTCCAGCAAGTTCTCGACGTTGTTTTGCGCCTGCGCCGGCGGTGCGGAGCCACCGGCGGCTGCGGCGGCTCCGGCAGCTAATGGGTTCTCGAGCGCATTTTGAAGTTGTTCCCTGTGAATGATTAGCAAACTGTGTGGTGAATACAAGGTGAATACATACTCGATGGCAGCACGTTGGACGGCATCGGCGCCGAATCGGCCGTGGCCAACAAACTGCTCTGGGGGTTTGTGGTAGACAGAAGAGAGAGTAGACAATTCAGTGAGGAGTTGATCGAGGAGCGCCGGAGGTAGTGAGTGGATGGTGGTAACGATAGGAGGCTTATCGGAGAGCACAATGCTCTTTGTCGCATTTGAATCACTGGTGTTGGACAAAAGACGCCAGTAGATATACGCTCGGTCACGAACATCAGGGTTGTCGTTCTCGGCTGTCGCGGCCTGGAGGACCCGTTGTACAAGGCCCTGGGCCTTTTCAGGACGCTTGAGGAAGAGCTTGACCACAGAAGTGAGGATTTGCAATTGCGTCTGGAAATAAATGTTAGCCATGGACGATGCACCCATCAGAAGATAAAAACGAACCGAGGAGAATTCTTCGTTAAATCCATCCACGAATCCACCCAGGATATCACCCGCATTGCTGATCTTCTCGGCATACTCTCCAACAATCCAGATGAGTGCCGCCCGAGCATTAGGCTCATCTAACTCATCAATGCACTGGCACAAAGTCGGGATAATACCCTCGTATCCAGGGTACTTTCGGAAAATGTCCTTGATGACCACGATTGCTTCCTGAACGACGTAGTTTACCTTGGTGTTGATCAGATCCAACAATGTGTTGACGCACCGTTCACTTGCGCTCTCAATCTTGATAGCAACCTGGCCGATGGCCTTGACGGCGCGCCGGACAAAGTCCATATCGACTTCAAGGGCGTATTCTTTCAATTCAGCCAGGAGCTGGTCCACATTACGATCGTTCGCAATCCGTACCATGATCTCAAGCTTCTGGAACTTGACATATGGCGGATCGTTGTATTTGCAAAAGAAAACACGAAGTTCCTTCTGGAGAATGTCGGGCTGCTTCTGCAGCAGGAGGTCGATATTTCTCAATGCCACATATTGCACCTCGGGAGCCGACGAAACCAATGTGACTAACTAAAATTAGCGAAAGATGCGCAGTAAGAGCAACCGGGAGGCATACCCAATGGCGGGGCCATTTTCTTCAAGTAAGTCTTTGCCAATTCAGAGTTGACGTTCTTCATATGTAAGAATACAGCCTTGACCGCTGCAAGAACAACACCCGAGTTAACATGTTGAAATTGAGGCGCAACTCGTTCGCAGATATGTTCCGATTCCTTCACGTCGGTCGTTTTGTATTCGGCCAAAGTTGAGAGAATAGTAACGCGGCCCCACTCTGTGCACTCGTTCAGTGCCATCAGCATCTTCCGTAGGGTGTTGTTATTAATTTTCAGCGCGTGTGTCTCCGGTGCAGTGTGGTTAATCTCCGAAAGTGCGGTCACTGCATTCGCGACCACCATCGGGTTGGGATCACCGATCATCTCCTGGAGCGTCTCTAAGAATCCATTCTCGAGGGCCATCGCGGGATTCAGATCGAACAGCTTGGCGACACAAATCGCAGCTGTCTTGCGAACATATGGTGATTCGTCCCGAAGAGTCTTGCGTAGCGGTTCTTCCATGTAGTCCACCATCTTCTCCACCCGAATACAGCCCATTGTTCGGATTGCGAGCGCACGGATCAGCGGGTTGGGGTCTTCCGAGTCTTGTACGAATGTGTTCACGGCGAGAATACATAGATCAGGGTGCGATTTGGCGTAGTTCCTAAATGTGAGATTCCACATATTAGCGTACGTAGCCACGCTGAAACAACCGCGATACCCACATGAGATAAAGGTAAACCAATTTCTTTTGCTCAAGATCGGCTGTAGCAATGTTCTTGAGCACATCGGGGAAAAGGGCCGAGACATCCTTCCCCAGGGTCATGGCCATAATTGTCTTTTGGATGGATTCCTTCCTGTTACATGGTTAGCCACCACGTCCTCCTCCTTCGGTCGGCCGAGATTCATCGCTTTGCTGCTGTACATACCGTTCATAGGCATACTGGGAACTGCGGAAATTGTTAGCATCATACCTCATTTGTAACGATGTGGCAATCGCATTGTGGAGAGGGCCGCGTACACAAGTCCAGCTCGCAATTCGAATGTCTCTCCTTTCCTAGGCACCGCAAAGGCGCCGCGGATTTTGTTCATCGCCATGGCGAGTATGTATAAGCTTCAGCAACGACTAAGTCGTGCCTCCGCCTAGAGATTCGGGGATGGGAGGGGGATTAATCGAGTAACGTTGGACTGCGGGGAATTTCAAGCTCCTCGGTCGTCGGAATGGAATATGTGTCAAGATTGTTCAGTCTGTCCGCAGTTACCGACAAAGAGATGGAACAACCGAGTGGTGGGGGGATTTCAAGGAGAAGAATGGGGGTAGGTGAAGGGTGGACGATCAAAAGTTGTCCACAAATGGCGGCTTCTGGACTCTCCCGCCTCTACGGAGTACTGTCATCTCACCTTCTCTCCTTTTCAAGGTTATTTTGGCAATCTCTCCGATTTACCCCAGATTTAACATTGAGAATATTTTACTATGGTGAGAGGCTTTTTACTCGGATTGCAAACATGGCCACTAACAAGTCTGCAGGCAAACCTCCCTAATTTGCGACGTCTCTTTGTCGAGGCTAGAACAGAGGCCGAGGAGAACGAGTACTCAAGGAAAGCTGTAGGTTACCGTTCGAGTATATGAGCATTTGTATCTCGCTAACAGTCTCAAGTTCTATAATCTCGTTCTTTTCATCTCTTCCGTCGCCATTTTCAGTTTAACTGCTCAGCGCATGAGCGGACCCAAAGCTGCACGATAATGGGGTGTATTATTGATCATATATCTCGACCTTACGATGTATGAAATACAAATGATTCAAAGCGATCTAACTCGGCTTCCGGCCCTCAAACAGCCCAGCTGCCCGGCCGAAGCTGATTCTTTACAAACGTGCGGTCTTAATCGGTTTCCTCACCATCGTCGCTGTCCAGGAATGCAAGCGACTGGTGCCCCCGATTAACTCTACGCCGAGGCTTCTCGTCATCACCACCCTCCTCGTCGCTCTGCACACCCCAGTTTTTCTCTCCCTCTTTGATCTGCTCCAGGTCGGCTTTTAACTCCCGTTCTTCGCGAATTTGGTTAGCCCTTTCTTGAGATGGCCTGCCCTTCATTCCAGCATCTTCAAGCATTCCCTTCAGATGCTTAATCTTTGCTTTAGGGGTGTCATATGGAGCAAGCTCTTTACCCCATAGCTTGCGGATCCCGCACTTGATGAGCCATCCTTGCAGCCTTTTAATTTCAGCCTGGTCCGGGCTGATATCTTCACCCTTGGCCTTCGGTGCTTTCTTCGTTTTGGAAGCAGGACCATCTGTACTCTTCTGTCGCTTGCGCGGGGCTTTGGGCTTTGGCTCTTCGTCGAGTACCACTGACATCTCGCTTTCGGAATCGTCTTTTGTGGTCGCCTTGGGGACATCCAAGGTGTTTGCAGCAACATCAGAAGTTTCCGATTCGTCCGATTCGTCTTTTTTGGTGGATTTTGGGGCAGTATACTTGGACTTCTGTACGAATGCCTTCTTCACGGGTACTTTTGATCGTTTCTTGGGTTCTGCCACCTCATCACTCTCATCACCGGACGCGACTGAGGGATCGTCTTCACCTTCGTCTGATACTGGTGTCTTCGTCTTCTGGCGTTTCCTAGGCTTAGGTGCGCCTTCGGGCTTTGGTCGTTTAGCTAGGGTAGCCGGCTTCGGCTGCGGTGCAGGTTCGGGCTCTGGTTCATGCGCTGCCTTATCTTGTGTTTCCTGCATCATGATCACAATCAGTGCCTCTCACCAAGTGAACCCCTGTTGGCAACGTAGAACAATACTTACAACCTCGTCTTTGATGATCTCCTCACTCCGCACTTTCCAATCACCTGTAGACTTGAAGTACCCCGCTGTGAGACCTAGTTTGTTTTCCACCGCAAGTCGCACGCGTTTCACAGTCAATTCCTCCATATTGCCCGACTTGAAGATTGCAGCAACTCCGTCGCGGAGACCCTTTTCGAGAGTCTGGTCAGAGGGACCACTGGCAGTTTCTCTGTCGGCGTCTGAGTCGGAGTCGGACATTCTATACTTCGGCGGCATGTTTATGCTGCTCTAGGTCGCTTGTAGATAGAATTGAAGGTGAGTCAAATCGTATATGTAGCTCAGTATATAAAACGAGACAGCGCGAATTATTATTAGAGGTAAAAGGAGGGAGATTGAGAGAAAATGAAAAGAAATGTGAATGTCAATTAGAGCTAGATGCGAAGTTGCGCGTGTTTGGGCGAAGCCGCGAGCTTGAAAACGGATGACAAAGCGGGATCGAGATCCACGGGTGAATTGTTTGGCGCTATAGCATTTCACTTATACACAATATTTGCTTCTTATAAGTGTATACATGCTGTTATAAGGCTGCATATAGGTATGTAGAGACATGGAGCCTATAACTTATATTTTAAGGACGTTGTTATCTTAATTTCGTTATATATATGCCGGCAAAATATGCATCTAGTGCCTCCTGGGTATAACTAGCTTAGGAGTACCACTTATGGAGCAGTTGACCTCTTCCTATTATAATTCGCATATACCCAATGTCCTTTCGTTCACCAAGGGGCTAGTGACAATTAGGCTACCTAGGGTATTTTAGGTACAAAGTCTATTCTACTCCGTATATATATAAAAGTGAGCGTGCAATTAAAGGTAAGGTGGCTAAAAAGTTAGTCAAAGACAGTTTTAGTATTACCTATGACCTTAGTTTTTCCTGCACTTCGTAACTAATACGCCATTTAATTGATTAGATCGCAAAAACGCATCATTCTTTGAATGTAGAGATAGTCAAAGGTTTAAAAAAAAATGAAGGTCTTACCCGGGTTCGAACCGGGGCTAATGGTAATTTAGAATAGAAGGATACCCTCAAAAACCACTGTCCTAACCACTAGACTATAAGACCTTTTGATGCAAAAAAGGAGACTCCAAGGTACTTTGATCTGAACACCTGGCACTTCGCCTTGCCATGACTCCGCTGTTCTCCGCAATCTATTAGAAATCAAATGCGAGGCACTTTTAAGACCGCCAAATATTAGTTCCACGCCTTTTGCAAACGTACATTATTGTCGCAATGGCCGAGGCCCCACACGAGCCGATTGATAGCCAATATAAAGGCACTGGGAACATCTTCAACCAGAAGTCTACAGCCTCGGCCGGCTCCTCCAAGCAACCCCGAGACGATGACCGGAAGGCCCCATTGCCCAAAGGAGTAGTTTTAGACAAGGATGGAAAGCCGTAAGTGCCAAACAATTCCTTTGAATTTCTGTTTTTGGCATAAAGATCAAACTAACATGTCGTATCCACTTCCAGCTGCCGCACCTGTACCTCCGTCGCGTCATGGAAGGCATTGACAAAACAAGCGGACCTCAAAAACTCAGGTTCCGCCTCAACCCCCAGCACAAGTAACATGACAACGTCGACAGCAGCACTCGCCGCTGCCGCCGCCACAACACCCCCACCAAACGAAACGCCCTCCGACTGCCCGCCAGATGTCGAAGAACTTGGCCGCTCAACATGGACACTGCTCCACTCAATGGCAGCCACATACCCCGAAAAAGCAAGCACAGAACACCAATCCAATATGCAAGGGTTCTTGAAATTCTTCGGGAAGCTCTATCCGTGCTGGGTGTGTGCGGATGATTTCCAGACTTGGATGGCGCATCCCAGTGGACGCAATCAGCCGAAGCTGGGGAGTCGGAAGGAGTTTGGATGGTGGATGTGCGAAGCGCATAATGAGGTTAATCGCAAATTAGGCAAGAAGGAGTTCGACTGTCGGTTTTGGGAGGAGAGGTGGCGGATTGGGTGGAAGGATGGCCGGTGTGATTGAGTTGGACTTCGAATATTGTGATTTAGATTTGTTGGAGCGTTCTCCTCTCTGCTCTTCTGGGTTGAAAATCTCCCTTGTACATTAGATATGCATAGTCTGGCGAATCAATAATAGACTTCAATTTAATTACCATCGACCCTGTGGCTCTGGGGAAGCTGAGCATGAATCGTTCAAGCATTCGTCTATAGGAATATATATTATCAGGTAGAACCTACATTGAAACCTACATTGGAATCTTTTGGACAAACATGTTCGCATACAAACTAGATCGCTAAGCAATTATAATCTTGGATACAAAAAGACATCTAGACAGGCATGTGCAGGAAGTTTTGTCTTTCTCCCGGCCGAAAAAATGAAAAGCGCCGCCAAAACACAACTTCACCCTGTGCAGATGAAAATGAACCCATTTTGTAACTTCATATCAGGAAGAATAGAAAAAAGGTAGAAGACCGTTGAGATTCGTCATACTGCAATTAAAATTGACTGGGGACGAACAGACGCAGACCACTGGCCGGCGCACCAATCTCAGTGACATCCGATATCCGGTCGACACTACCCTTGTACTGGGGGTGGTACTTGGCACCGGTGAAGGGATCTAACACACTGGGGGAACCGTTGTAGATCGGGGTGTGGGAAGCAGCACAGATGTCGAACTCGGCGAAGGGGTCGAAGTCAATGTCGATCTGGTCTTGCGGGTTACGTTCGCACTGAGCTTTAATCTTCTTGGCCTATTGTTCATAGTTAGTATTGAGATAAGAATGATAAGTGGGCATTGAGTTATTCCTACCTGCTCCAGAAGCTTGGCTGAGCCTCCGTTGGCCAGCATCCGGTTGGCAAAGCTCAGGGCAGAGCCGTAGTTCTTGTTGGCAAAGGCGAACTTCATGGCAGCCATCAATGCAAGTTGACGATGAGCGACCTCGAGCTTGGGAATGGTGAAGTAGGCAGACAGTTCAAGGCTGCGCTTGAGGTTTTCGGGAGTGTCAGTGGGAAGAGTACGGCGCGCAAGCTCCATCGACATGGCGAGAATGTATTCCCGAGCAGTGGAGATGATCTTCTTTGCCTGCTCCACATCTGCCTCGGATGAGACAGTGTTGACGAGAATAGTGTGCAAAATTCGCTTGAAAGTCTCCACGCCTTCCTCCAACTTATTGGAGCGCATAGCGCTGTAACCTTCCTGCAAGTCGACGCTGGCAATAGTCTCTAGGTCCCGGGGAATGATGGGGAGCATCTTCCGAGAGTCGGTCTCGTCGACAGTTCTGCGCACATAGTTGACCAAGGGCGGTAGGCCAGCGCTCGCGGGGAGATATGTCTTGGATGCCTTGTAGACTTCCAAGAATCGAGGCTTCAGAGGGGCGAAGTGAACGGCGCCCACTTGACGGTTCAGCAGCTGCATGGCAGTGTCGAAAGAGCCAGCGGCAACGTGATCCGCAGCCAACGGGGAGTTGCGAGCCCACAGGTCGGCCTCGGCACTGCTCGCGCCAGCTTCAACGCTTTCCACATTGACAAAGTCAACATCTTCCTCGACATTGACGTCGTCTCCCATGTCCCATCCAGATACTTCCTCTTCATCATCATCCAAGGTCTCTCGAGCGAGAGTAGCTTCTTGCTCCTCTTCCTCGATATCAAACCCATCAGCACCGGCATCTTCATCTGCGGCACCAACCTCTCCAAGGAGAGCCTTCTCGAAAGATGAATGACCAGCAGCCTTGACCGGCCAGTTAGACTTGAAAGTGGGCACAATTGGATGAGGAACCTTCAGGGGTTGCTCGAGTGCGGGCAAGCCAATCTGATCTTCAGTGAGACCGCAGGCCTCCAGAATGGACTCGGCCTCTTCAACCAAGCCATGTGACTTGGCAGTGAGATAAGCAAGAGGGTACAAGTCGACTTCCTTGAACATTTGGATGCGGTCCTCTACATCGCCGCGGTAGATAGCGTTCTGGAAACGAGAGGTGAAATCACCACGGTGCTCGGCAATCTTAGCCATACGTGAAAGCTTCTCCTGGTCACCAGTAGCGAGGTAAAGGAAAGAGAGCTTGTCGAAGTTGCGCTGCTTTTGGTAGGTCATTTCGACGGTCTGGTGGTTACCATGAGCCAACGCCTCGGTTCCAAGTCTGCTCCAGAAGTTGGGACGGTCCAAATCCCGTGCCATTTCGTTGGCGACCTCAAGGTTACCACACTCAAGGGCAAGGTCGAAGCGAGTCTGGGGGTCTTGGACGAATTGCAGAGCAATCTCGGGGTAGCCCTTCTTCTGTAGATACGAGATAATGCTCTGGCCAACCAAGCTAGAGGTCTTGATGATCTGAAGCATCTCATCATAGTTCCGCTTGACCAAAGCAAGCTTGAAGCGGTACTCGGTGGGGTCAATCTCCAAGACACGGGGCTGAGCATTGCGGTCAAGAGCGTAAACACTACGTCCCTTGACGCGCACCAGATATACAGTCTGGTCAAGAGTGCGGATGATACCGTTGTCTCCGTTGAGAAGAGAATACTTGACGTGATTGAGGGTAGAATAGAGCAACACACCGGCGTCATCCCAGGTAGCACTCTTGATGCGAATGGTCTCGTGCAGGGTGCTGACTTGCTCGAGAGACTTGGTGACAATCGTTACATTGTGCTTGCTCAGCAAAGCGCAATAAAGTCCATCGTTAGACCAAACCACGTACTTCACTCCACTGACGGCGAGGTCTGCAAGCTGCTTCTTTTGTTGGATATCGAAGAGAGCGACGTGTGTAGGGGTGATAAAGAGCAAGCATCCGGTGCCACCAAAGTAGATATCGGTGGTGCCAGCTGGGGGCTTGATGGTCTTGGTGGTGGAGTTGCTTAGATCCTTGATATCGACCTGCTGGCTGGAGGGGTTGAACACAGCAAAGCGGTTGCGGGCAACAAACACGGCCGATGTAGCTTGACCACGCTTGACGTCCGTGGGCTCGATAGCTCCAGTGGCATCTCTGGGGAGGTGAATCAATTCGTAAGTTCCGTTATCGGCGGGTGTGGTGACCAAAATAGCACGCTCGGCGGGGTTGTAGGAGAGGGTACGGGGAGGGACCCATGGAGATCCGAGTTTGCGCAGTGAAAGCATCGGCGGCGACTCGACATTCTTTGCGAAGTCGTATGACTTTACGTGCTTCTCCTTTGTGATGTAGAACAGCTGGTTTTGGTAGATGGCGGAAGCAGGGCGCTCACGCTCAAGCTTGAAGACCATAACACCAGTGTCATGGCCCGCGGCAAACAGGTTCATCTCAGGGTGGGCAGCGATGACCCAGAATCGATCGAGGTCGCGCTTGAAGGACTGCACGGAGGTCCGCTTGTTTAGATCCCACGCGCGAATCGTCTTATCTTCACCAACGGAGAGGATGAGGTCCTGGTGCGGGTGGAACAAAGCCGCAGAGGCATTCTGGAAATGACCGCGACAGGTGTCGACCTCCCACGCCTTGGTATCACTCATTCGCCAAAGCTTGACCAGTCGATCGTCACCGGCCGAAACGAGCAAAGGCAGTGTGGGGTGGAACGACACCCAGTTGACCCCACGGTCATGTCCCTCCAGCACAAACTTGACAACTGCGTCGGTGTTACCAAACATATCGGCTTGGTTCTGGTTGGCTCGTGCCATTTGGTCTTCGAACGAAATCGAGGTCGGGGCCGAGTGCTTCTTTCGCAAGCCGGAGATGTCCCAAATGCGAACCGACTGATCCAACGAGGCTGAAGCGATGAGGTCCTCGGTGGGATGGAACTGGGCGCACATAACATAATGGTTGTGACCGGTCATGGTGCAGACTAAAGGGAACCGAATTGTTAGTCAATTTTATTCCAAAAGGCTTCAATGGCACTTACTTAGTGACCGGTTTTGCCAGTTCCAGATTCTAATGGTCTGGTCATCAGACGCAGACAGGATCCAAGGTAGCTCCGGGTGGAAGAAAACCGTCCGGACATAGTCCAAATGGCCGTTCAATGTGAATAGACATCTCCGTGTCTGGTAGTTCCAAACCTTGATCTTGTAATCGTCGCCTCCGGACACAAACAGGGGCTGGGTTGGGTGGAAATCAACACCACGGACCGGTCCATCGTGTTCTTCGAATCGATCAATAAGGGTTCCCATGCGGTAGTCCCACAACTGGATAGTAGAGGAGTGGAGGGAGACAAGAATCCATGGCCTATTGGGAGGTCAGTTCGGGTGCTTTGGCTATGTGTCCCCTCAGGTAACTGACCGTTTTGGATGGAATGCGATTCCTTTGGCTCTGGATGATTTGGACTCAAACTAATCAAGAAATGACCATTAGGATCTCCAATTGGATTGTGAAACATTGACGGGCGCGCCATTGACGAGGGGCGTACCTTGGTGAGCATGTTTGGGGAAGACTGCATCTTGAAGATTTGGCCGGAGCCGCACTGTAAAGCAGCAAGCTCCGCACACTAGAGATCAAAAGAAGGCAGAGGCGACCACCGCATCCACTGCCAGAAAAGAAAGAGTACAGTAATAAGTCGAGGTAAACACTGGATGGCTTGGTGAAGGTAAACTAAACGTGGACTCTATTGTGCAAGCGAATGACGGCCAATCATGCTTCCGGGCGGTGAGCCATCAGGGGGGAGTAGAGCTTCTCGACCTTTGCGACCTTTTTTATATTTAGATCAGGGTCTATTTCTTAAAATATTTCTATCTCAATGATAATGATTATATTGCTTCTATTCATTCTCCTTATAATTTAGATGGGTGGAGAGCAACAGTGTTCTCCATATAACTCACCACTACTCCCCGCGTTAGAAGCATCTGGAAATGATAAATGATGCTATGACCAAACCCTTCTTACAACTTCTATAACTATACAACTTTTTCTCTTCACTGTTGCAATATATCCACCCTCCCAATTTTGCACTTTCATTGCTATCCTTTATATCTTTTCTTTGAAAATTGCTTTAGCCTGGTCTATTCCAGCTATATAAATTGCGACTTGATCTACTGAATTTGTTGATCACTGTCAAGACATGATATACCAAAATGGAAGACCTTCCAATGACCGATACACATCCCTTTATCCATAAAAGCAATCCAAGTGTCTCATCTGGAAACTTTGGCGGATTTGCCCCGTTTGGTGCTACCGCACGATCCCCAACAGAGGAAAGCGAGCAGAGCGTGAATGATTCTGGACCTTCAACACCTATACACGACCTTGAATCGCGTGATAACAACGATGAGAAACGTATCATCAAGCCATATGCCGTTGAGGAGCCCGAAGACGAACCCGAGTCCTACACGCCAAGTCTGGATGTATTACGCCTTCCAGATCGATTCGAACGATGGCAGCGCGATTTGTCGGACTATATAAAAGACCTGAAGTACCAAGCGGATGGGCAAAAACTTGACTCAGTTTCTATAGTACGAAAGAAAGGACTAAAGAGAAAGTCGGCTGATACCGCAGCTCTTGGACAACATTGCTCCCCGCCCTTTGAACGAAACGTATTCTCAGAGAGGCATCAAGCTTGTTCTCAGTCCACTAAAAGGAGAAGATGCAACATACCGTCACAGGAGCAATCCTACTCTGGAGAGTTGTTTGATACCTTTCGCGAAGCCAAGGGGAACGAAAGTTCAAGTTCTGAGACACAATCGACGGATTTTAGCGGCGTCAATACCCTTGATAACTCGCCTATGGCCGATGAAATGGATATTGACTAAAATATTCCGAAATTGAACCTCTGGGTCCTACATGGATTTTCTGGATCCGAACCCCCCGATGGGCTCTACGCATGACGTCACATGTATATCACTGCAGGCGCAGAAGCTCCAAAGCTCGAACACACTCCCCAACCATTCAACTATCTGGATCTCTACCATCTACGTTATAACATCCTTTGATTCAAAATGGCGACACGAATGTCCTCACGCAATGCCGCCCAAAAGGCCAAGGAAGCTATCTCAAGTACTGCCGAACCGAGTGGGAAGCCTGGCACAGGCACAAAGCGAAAAGTCCCGCCTAAAGAGGCCCCACAGCCTAAAAAGGAGAAAAAAGAAGATGTCAAACCACAGGATATAAAGCCAGAGGCACCGAAAGCGGAACCGATAAGTACTTCGGTAGACGGCCCTTCAACGCCGAAGCCTGAAGAACATATCAAAGCTGAAGAGCCGCTTGAAGAGCATGCACCAAGCGACCAACCCCCAAAGCAAGCGCCAAGTATTGAAGCAGGTCTTCGCAAGTCTGAAGAGAGGGAGAACGTGGTATCTTCCAACATTCTTGAGAAAGGCTTCATCTACTTTTTTTTCCGCCCACGGGTCAACGTGGAGGATCCTCACAGCATTGCGGACGTAGCTCGAAGCTTTTTTGTTCTCAGTCCTACGGCCCTCGGGGCTGAATTTAATCATGGCCAAGGCCCTGTTGATAAAGGCACTCAATGTCGTTTGATGATGCTGCCGAAGAAGAAATTCCCAACCTCAGGCAGAGAGCGAGATATGGGGTTCGTGGAAAAGGCCGGGCAATCCATGCAATCTTTACAGGAAAATTTCATTGCTGGTAAAACATACCAGACTGTCACAAAGGGTGAACGTCACACCGAAGAGGCCCGGCCATACGCGGAAGGTGTCTACGCAATCACCCACACGCCGCGGAACGCTCTTCTTGCCTACATCCTGACCATCCCTGCCGAATTGGGGACTATTCAAGAAGACTTTGGTCTTCGAGAACGCGGGAGCTGGATTGTCCAATCCAAGAATCCCAAATTTCTTGGTCCCCCGAGTGGTCGATTACCAAAGAACCCTGAGTACCCTGCATCGTAAGTGAACTTGAATCAAGAATGTATGGGGCATAGAGCTGACCTTATCTTGTCAGAGTACTCGAGAAGTTCGGAGACCTCCGATGGGTGCCCCTGCAACCCGAATTTTTGGACTATCCGAATGCCCAATTCCTCATGATCGGCGAGGGGCAGAATGACCTTGGCAAAGCTGCGACTGCCCAGGGAGAGAAATTGCCTCACGAGGAAGAGCCTGGCCAGGAGTTGGAGAAACTGGAAGATGAAAATGAGCATCGAATCGATGCTCTACAAGGTATGTATTCATGCTGATAATTTCTGTTGATTTTAATTAACCTGAAACTTATGCAGGGGACGCGACGGTCTATCAAGACCTGGGTTACCACGCGAAGAACTACCCGAAACTGCCCACGACTTGGAATGTCTAAGTAAAAGAATAGGCGGAACTGATCTATCAGATAGAGAGTAATAGGACTGATTTAATTCGGACATTCAAGCGAGTACAAAGCTTAGCCACGCGCGGTAAGCGAGCCTCCGCACTTCCAGATCAGATAGCATCTAGGCTCTGCATACCGATCGCGGTAATGATAATCGTGGCTTGACATCAAAGCAATGGACGACTGCCGAGCATTTGATGTTGATCCCTGTTCATCCGCCAGCAAATGACGAACGGCATCGCCCGCACGCTTGCTGCATACCGTACCTCAAACTCTACATGCCTGAGGGGTTCCAAGATCGGGCCACGACCTATGAAGCATCCAAATATAAAAAGACACTACCAACCATTCAATATGCCTGTTCAACAATTTCAGTCACCTTTGCTACCATGAAGCTGACTTTTGCCATCGCTGTTTTGACCGTAACAGCAAATGCTGCCGAGCACGTCGTCAACCAGACGACTTGCGGCGGTAAAACCTACAAGTACACCGGTCTCGCTGGGTACGGTTTCGTTCCCTCGAATGCCACCGACAAATATGGCGACACGATTGGAGGAATAGGCAGCTCAATCGCCTTTGACCAATCCGCCTGGCGCAAGACCAGTCAGTATAGTTACTCGGGAACTGTCTACGCGACCCCGGATCGAGGCTGGTAAAATTAACCCCAGATGTGCACGACTAGGCCCTCCCTAACGTACCCAGGAATACAAACGGCACTCTCAATTTCCAGTCCCGCATCCACAAGTTCGCCATAAACTTGAAGCTAGCACCGAACGCAACACCCAAGAACCCCTCCAACCCAAATGTGAACCTTAAATACCTCGACACAATCCTGCTCACCGGCCCAGACGGCCACCCACTAACAGCCCTGGACGCCGACGTCTCCGGCCACGCCTCCTATCCCGGCTTCCCCCACTCCCTCTGGCAACCTATCCGGGCAATGGATACGGCGGACCAGGGCCGGGCGGCAAGCGGGTCTCTGTGGACTCCGAAGGCCTGGCGCTAGACACGCGCGATGGCGGCTTCTGGGTTTCCGATGAGTACGGGCCGTATATTTACAAGTTTAATGCCGAGGGCCGCATGGTGCATGCCATCCAGCCGCCGGAGGCATACCTGCCGCGGCGTAACGGGACACTGAGCTTTAACTCCAACTCGCCGCCGCTGTATAACCCGCAAGCTAAGCCGGTTCCAATCTACACTGAGTCTGGGCGGAATAATAACCAGGGTTTTGAGGGTGTGACTGTCTCGGCGGATGGGAAGATGCTGTATGTGCTTGTGCAGAGCTCGTTGAATCAGGAGGGTGGACCGGAGAAAGTTTCTCGGTCGCCGGTGAGGTTGCTTGCTTATGATATCTCGGTTGCGGAAAAGCCGGTGTTGGTTCATGAGTATGTTGTCATGTTGCCCAAGTATTGGGATTACACGGAGAAAGATGCGAAGAAGGCGCATGGGGTTGCTAGTCAGTCGGAGATTCACCAGTTACCCTCTGGGGATTTTTTGGTTCTTGCTCGTGACTCTGGGTTTGGTCGTGGACAGAAGAACACGAGGTCTGTGTATCGGCATGCAGATGTCTTCTCTTTGAAGGGTAAAATTCCCGCTACTGATTTGAAGGGGAAGAAAAATTACGATGACGCTCATGGAGCTATTGCTTCCTCTGAGGGCGTATTGTTCCCCGGTATCGTTCCAGCGGAGTACTGTTCGTTCGTGGATTACAATGTCAACTCAGAGCTGGGTAAGTTCCGCCTTCACAATGGTGGTCCATCGGATGAGTTCCTTTTGAACGAGAAGTGGGAGAGTCTTGCTGTTGTTCCTGCGAATCCTTCTTCTGGCGGCGCTCATCGAGGAGCTGACGGGGAGTACTTCTTGTTCAGTTTCAGTGATAACGACTTCATGACCCAGGATGGTAAGAAAAAATTATTTTCTTAATAGGGAGTGCAAAGTTAACGATCCTCTAGGGCACCTGGATTTTGGCAAATTGGACTACAAGGATGCGTCTGGCTACAACCTTGACACTCAGGTGTTGGTATTCAAGTTGAAATTCTGAGCTTCAAGGATTGTGGATATAGAGTCGGCGAAGACGTCCCATATACTAGTGATGAAATTTTGATATTGTTTAATGTCCTTTTGATTAAAATTTCTTTTTCCGTAGCTGTACATAGCCGACGTAGTGCATACCAATCCCCCAAATCAACCTCTTGACCATATCCCTAAGCAGTACAAGTCCCTAATGTCAACGCAAACGCTGGCAACCGCATGGCGGTCACAAGAATTATAAAACTCAATTGCAGATGCAATGGCTATGTGACCACTGGAGAAATTCCAAGTGAATCCAAGGACCTCGATCTGCTGAGCTGGGGAATTTAATCTTTCACCACCTTAATGGCACGTAAAATGTCCTCAAGAGACCATCCCGGCCCGCCAGGAACAATCTCTGCCCAAACCTCTTCTGGGACCGCATCGTTAGGATCAAGTAGACTCCAATTTGGACTTGGCTCAGGCTTAATCCATTTGAAGTCTTCAACCTGACTCCAACGGTCTTCATGGTCAGGTCGATCGTGGTTCAATGCCTATGAACAAGAAGTGAGTATGGGTTAAATAAAGTGGCTCGATGACAAGAGAGGTACTGACGTAGGCCTTGGGGATCCGACCGAAGCGAACGTTGGAACAGTCCTCAATGATGGGGTTGCTGGAACAACTGAGATAGACATCAACGTCTTTGCAGTTGTGCATGCGGAACTGACGACACGAGACCACCATGACGCTTTGTTCAACGTCAGTAACGTGTGCAGGGCCATTGACCTGACCGCAGACCAATAAGCTCTCTTTTATTCCCTTGGCAGTCAGACTAGCATACGGCTTTCCGTTGGCGGTAGGGATGGACATGTCAACAATGCAGTGATCCAGAGAGGTGATCGACGCTGGGACTGTAGAGGTTGAGCCAGAAGCCGGAAGCATTATGTGCAAGGCATAGTGGTCGTCGACAGAGACAGACGATATGCCAGTAGCCGCGAACTTATTCGAGTGGGGATGTGTGGCAAAGTCAGCAGTTGAGACGCCAGGACATGAAGTCGGCGTAAGCTCCGGTCTCTCTTGCTGCTGCTTGTCTGGCTCATTCAGTGGCGTGGAAGGGTAATTGGGCGTGTGGTTCGCGGACGAATCAACGGACGAGGAACCCGGAGAGCGATACCCAGAAACATTGAGCCGGCCCTTTACGGCCAATGACGCAGCATCAGACAGGGAGATAGCTGATGCGTTCTTCTTGTTCTTGAAGCTGAATTTTGATCTGGGTTCGAATGCTGTACGGATTTCACTCAATCGATCCTGCAAAGCTTTGATTGCCTGAACAACTGTCAGTCTCGGTCAACAAATGCAAGCTTTGAGCACTGTGTACCTCTGCATAGACCCTCTGATCATATGTGGGAATATAGCTCGCCGCATCCTTGACTTCATTTGATAACCGCACGATGCCGGCAAGGCAGTGATCTGTTGCATCGGCCCGTTCACCTCCCACGAGAGATGTATCTGCAAGGTGGTCCATTCTTTCTTGCAAAGCTAAATTCGGATGACTTTAGCACAACGCCCTTCACGTACCCTGATAGTCACTATTGAAACGTACAGGTGATCTCATGCTGGAAGTAACGAAAAAATCGTTCATTCAAGGGTATCTCCGCTTTGGAGACAACCTGATTATTCGCCGACATTCGACGTGGTGATTGAGTCTCGGCCATGGTGTGATTGGGATGTGAGGCGAAGGTTTGGGGGGGGGGGGGGGGGGGGAAGGGCGTCCAGTCCCGATATATATCTAGCAATGACGTATGTAACCCCGCAACTTTAGGATTTCAATTTATTCGGATTCCCCGGGTTTTTTGGTTGCAACAAATTCTTGTTACTGAGTTACTGAGATGTTTGATCAAACAAAAAGAGAAGAAAAAAAGAGGGTCGAGAAAAAGTTGAGCTTTCCCCACATTCGAGATTCCAATTAAAACTGCACAGTATCCCATTAGGTAGTTGGATAAGCAACTAAGGAACGAGATATGACAAATTCCTCGGACTAAATATTCCACAATATTTAAAGTGAATTCCAAATGATCGAAAAGTGATCTCAAATGATCCTCCATTCATCGTGACGTCGATCATCCCGCATTTCGCGGGTTCTCAATTGATCCGTGTGGATCCGAATTCAATATTTTGGTATTGACATTCTATAAATACTATAGACTATAAAGTCTGGCTACTCTGTAAATATCATTCCAAAGTCTTTCTTTTCCGTCCATTTATAATATTATAGTCAATAGCAGTTTTGAGATTCAAAAGTGGGAGAGAATTGTTCTGTTACCAGTAAAGCCTTATTATAAGTGGCCACTCCAGCTACATACGAAATCCACTTTGAACCAAATACTTTTGCTGGTCATTATTAGGGGCAGAAAGACACCTTTCCAGGTACACAAGGGATAAAATTAGTTAACTAGTACTTGGTAGCACAACCTAGCCTTTCAGGCATTACAGGCCGATCATGAGACATTGCTAGAATCGAGACAGGAAACCGATGTTTAGTGGTACAAGTCGAGTAAGGTGGCAATAGTTTACTCCCATAAGATCATTTATATCAGAAATTATATTGTGTAAGAGGTGAATGCAGCCTCGGCTTCTATTTCTACAAAGAAGAGTTTAAAACACTTGCCTTCACAGCAACTATGAAGTAATAATACCTATTGGTTGGTTGTAGTTGCGCCTGTTGGACTCACCAGCAACAATTGAAATATTGAAGTACTTGAGCTTGCACAGGTTGAGCAGCAAAGCTCGGTAAACGGCAGGTATCGGTGACTATTGCTTTGGTGTGCAACGTTGTATTAGGGACATGGGCTTCCCTTCATCAAGCTAAATCGGATAAGTTCGTTCGCCCCAAAACGAGATGCGCTAACGTTCACATGGTATTTGGGAAGAAACATACAGCCATTCAAAGCTCCATTTTGATTTCAACCTTTCATCTTCACTTTGATTGTCGAGTAACAAGATGAAACTCCAATCTCTACTTATCCAGGCTTTGGGCCTTGTGATATGTTATGCTCAGATCGGATCATGTATTGATTCAAGTCATCAACGTGTTGAGCAGCTGGAAAATGTGCCAGATGGCTGGACGAGAGGAAGTAGACCACAGCCTGCGAAGCTCATGAAATTTCGTCTAGCAATTACGCAGAACAATGCCGCAGACTTTGAGCAGAAGGTTATAGAGCTTTCCACTCCAGGTCATCCCAACTACGGCCAACACATGAAGCGGGATGAAGTGAACGAGTTACTGCGCCCGTCCCCTGCTGTTTCCAACAAGATTATCGCATGGTTGAGATCTGCCAAAGTCCCAGCCAATGCTATCAAATCAGATGGCAATTGGATCTCATTCATGATGCCAATTTCTCAGGCCGAGGAGCTTCTGAAAACGAAGTTTTTCTATTTTCATTATCGCTACCAGCAAAGCACCGCTGTCAGGACCCTTGAGTATTCTGTGCCCAAAGACTTGCATCCATACATTCAATTGATCCAGCCTACAACTCGATTCGGCAATTTCGGTCTGCAGAAAAGTATGATCACGCAAGCCACGCCAGCTAACCCCGAGCAACTGGCCGTTGAATGTGATCGAGCTACTACACCACGTTGCCTCAGAGAATTGTATGGAATTGACAACACATCAACCAGACCGGAATGGCGCAATCGATTGGGCATATCTGGGTTTTTGGATCAATATGCTCATTACGAAGACTTCGAGGAATTCCTGCAAAGCTATGCACCAAATAATACGAACTCCAATTTCAGCGTTGTCTCAATCAATGGCGGTCAGAATAAGCAAAATTCTTTCTTTGACAGCATTGAAGCCAATTTGGACGTACAGTACTCTATCTCGCTGGCAGATGAAGTGCTAGCAACATTCTATACCACTGGCGGACGCGGTCCTGCGGTTGCTGAGATAGACCATCCAGACCCCTCGAGCTCGTCGAATGAGCCCTACCTTGAACAGCTCCATTACCTTTTGAATCTGCCCGATGATGAGCTGCCGGCAGTGCTATCGAACTCATATGGCGAGGATGAACAAAGTCTTCCGGCATCTTATGTGAACGCAACCTGCAGCTTATTCGCCCAACTTGGCGCGCGAGGTGTATCTATACTTTTCAGTAGTGGGGATTCTGGCACAGGAGGTTCTTGCTTGATGAACGACGGAACCAATCGAACCAGGTTCCTCCCCACCTACCCTTCTTCATGTCCATTTGTTACCTCTGTGGGAGGCACGCACAATATCAATCCTGAAACAGCGGTTTATTTTTCCGGGGGAGGATTTTCAGAGATCTTCCCTCGTCCCTCATACCAAGAGCAAGCGGTGAAAAATTATCTCGAGCGTCTAGGTAGTCAATGGACAGGACTTTACAATCCCAATGGAAGGGGATCCCCCGACGTATCAGCCCAAGCGACCAACTTCATTATCCGAGACCATGGCATGTGGATCTCGGTGGCCGGCACAAGGTTTGTCTTTCACAATCACACCGAGAGAGTAGCAGACTGACAGTGAGTAGTGCTTCAGCTCCGGTTTTCGCGGCGGTTGTTTCACGGCTGAACGCTGCTCGCCTTGCCCAGGGTAAGCCGCGGATGGGATTCCTCAACCCATGGCTTTATAATAGCGGGCAATCAGGGCTCACAGATATTGTCCATGGTGGTTCAACCGGCTGTAAGGGGTCTTCTGGGGGGTTTCCACTGCTCTAGTCCCGAATGCTAGCTGGAATGCCACTGAAGGTTGGGACCCTGTAACAGGGCTAGGTACGCCTTTATTTCGTACACTTGTCAAGCTGGCCTTGTCAAAAAACCAAGCGTAGTTTTATTTTTATAGCAAAATTGAATTGAACCTTCGGAGATTGACAACTGCACCGCGTAGTTACTTGTAGTGATGGGCAATATCAGACCGCCCAGCTTATAAACCGCCAAAAAACATACACACGTGACGTAGCTCTGACCGCCCACGACAGCTCCGCCGTCATGGGCATCGGCATAGCGCCAACAACCATCAAGCAAAACCCGCACTTCTTATCTCCCTCGCCGTTCAAGTCATTGCTCCCGTTAAGCTACGGCTAGGCTTTCTTAATCTTTCTCCAGTATTGTTCTGAATCCACAACATAAACGCCATGTCCGATCTACAGTCCCTTGTGTCAGAGCTCCACGGTGCTCTTGAGCGCAAGCAACTGGACGCCGCCAATGACCTCCTCAGCCGTGCCAAGCGAGCCCTTCTTATGCAGAATGCATTGATTCCCACCCCATCCACATCTCCCCAGCTTGTCGTCCTCGCCCGTCAAGTCCTTGAGCTCGGAGCCCTCGCCTCAATTCGCCAGACCGACGCGCAGTTGTTCACACGATACTATCAGCAACTGCAGCCATTCTACGACCTTGAAAGACATGCCGGTTTGCCAGGACAGAGTTCGTCAGAAGTTGACTTCAGCACAAGCCAACGCAGCAAGATCACAGGGTTGTACTTGCTTCTGCTTTTGAGCATGGGCGACAGTGCCAACTTCCACACAGTGCTAGAGGGACTGGTGGAAGAGGCAAGCTTGAAGGGTGGTCGTGTTGAGGACGATGCATACATCAAGTACCCCGTTGAGCTGGAGCGCAACTTGATGGAAGGAAGCTACGACAAGGTGTGGAGAGAGACAAAGTCCGAGCGTGTGCCATCCGAAGACTTTGGTCTGTTCTCAAACGTAAGTTGCATTAGTCGCAGTCTGGTGGAATGATTTGGAGAAAAGTGTACTGATTTATGATTGTAGGTTCTCATCGGTACCATCCGTAGCGAAATCGCAGACTGCTCGGAGAAAGCATACCCGTCTCTTCCCATTTCCAACGCCAAGAATCTTCTTTTCCTCGAGTCCGAGGGCGCAGTTATTGAGTTTGCTAAACAGCGCGGCTGGATCCTCCGTGATGGCCGGATATTCTTCCCCGAGCCCGAGTCGGGGTCCGAGAAGGATATCTTGATGGCCAGCGGTACTGTTATTGAGAATGCATTGGGATACGCCCGCGAGCTGGAGACCATTGTTTAAATTATGCGCTCAATGGAAACGACACACCTTCGGATATGAACCATCTTTTTCTTTCGGGCGCGGATGTACTTGTATACCTGTCGCTTATGCATGTTATTTGTCTAGCGTGTTCATGACCACAATCATGTCAAGAGTTTAATATCGGCGTTCACTCCTGGTACTGATGTAGAAAATGTAGAGAGCCTAGACCCTGACTTCTATGATGTTGAAAACTAGATTTTGAAGGTGTGGGAGCTGCAGTGCAATGGTGCTTCTTTTGACTATACAGTTGCGATCCAAACACAAAGCCTTCGATCATAGAAACTACTTGAGACGACCAAGAGCTCGGACGACTGATCCGCTTTTTCGCTCGCCTTTGCACCATTCCAAACACCACTGGCATAGTTCATGCTCTCATGCTCCGTAAACTTCGCCAGAACCTCGATCTCCCATTCAGAAGATCCATCCTGTTGCTTGCATTTAACACGAACAACTCTTGTCCCCGCATGCATACAGCTAGCCAGAACCAAGAAGCAGTCCTCAGAATCTGTGATCTTTGTCGTATCCAACAGCTGCAATCGCCACACACCACCTTCCAAACTCTCTTCAGCGAGGACTTCACCCCTGCGCGAAGCATGATACACGCGCAGACCCTCGTCATAGCTCCCTGTCAGTAGAATAGGAGCATCGTCCACCAAGGGAACAGGAAGTGGCAAGATAGCGGTCACGCCAGCAGTATGATGGCGCGCACGATCATCATGCTCAAGAAGCATCGGCGAGATGCTCTCATCTGGATCATCCAGCTCAGCAGTATTGTCGAATCGGCGGGTGTGCAGCGAGCCAAAATCATTACCGGTGAACATGAATGGGGACTCAATGGGCTTTTGACCGGCAGCTGGGCTTGAGCCTGCCATTGAGGCCAAAGCAACAAACCAGACTTCAATCATCTGTTTGGCTTCATAGGTACCCCATTCTACTACGCTCTCTTCTTTGCGGAGATCGCCTTGTGTCCCGAAGACAGCAGTTCGGCTATCAGAGAACGTGACTGCAAAGCCGTCTGCCGGGGACCGTGGGAACCAATTCTGTGGTGCCCAGGCGAGGAAGAGGGCTGGAATTGATGAGTCTTCGTGGACTTGTTTTGTCCATAGCTCGGTCATGTTTGGGTCTGTAGTTGATGCATCTCCGGTGGAGTCAATAGATAATTGGAAGAGGGCGACTGATCCCACGCTGCTCGCAATTGCAAATATGTTCTTTTGTGTTGGGTGAAAATGCAAATCAAATACTGCGTATGGTACAGCAATCTTTTGTATTTGGGATCTAAACGTTGTTAATATGTGAACAGGCCACGATAAAAATTTATCAACTTACAGTGCTTTGCTGACCGGGTCTAGTTTCCATAATTGCAGACTGCCGGTTTTACGTTGCTGGATTTCCCCATCCTCGGCTTTGATTTCTGATAGAAGGTAGGTTCCCACAATGAAGTAATCTGGAGCCTCCGGACAAAATTCGAGGCAGCTCGGTGGCTGGTCTAGATAGACTGTGGTTGCCGATTGAGGATTTTGAATGCTTGCCATTTTGATCAAGTTCAGGTTCAAAGATTCTACCTCCCCAGATACAATTGTAGTCTTGCAACCCTCGATCTCAAAGCCGAAAAATCATAGAGTGGGGCGGTGAGAATCCAGTGAAGTATGGGAAAAAAAAATGAATACATACAAGTGATACATACAAGTTCATCTGAACGAACATTTTGGTGGTTTACTTTTACATAAAAGTGGCTATGAACCGTGAGAATTCACCAAATGCTGCAGCTCATTGAGCAGTATACATGCATTGGAACTGGCACTGGCACTGGCTCTGCTAATCCCACGCCAAGGAGTCACAGCTTATTTCAACTATTGAGTTGTCTGAAACCACGATGAATAATATTGTCTGAAGGAGTATTGGGTTACATCCATGGATTGCATGCAAGCCAGTAGTAATCACATGCAACAAAATCCTCATTCCTCTTACAATGAGCCGCTTGTGCATCCTGGATCATGATTGGGACTATACAACTCGATTGGCTTATCACTCGAACTACTGTTTCACTGCATTTGCATTGCATAACTCCACTTGGATGTTTTTTCTATCTGTGAGTCAAGATAGAATCATGTAACTATGGCAATGCCATTGTTATAGCGCGAATACGGGTCTAGTTTTATACCTCAGTCATACTAATTAGAGATCCGACGGTCGCCGGCGGGCTATATCTATGGTCACGAAAGTTACGAAAATATTCAAGACATTTATTTGCCTCGCAGGTTTGCGGGCAGCCCGAATTTTCTCTTTCTAGTCACTGCATATGGAAAGTAAAGAAGTTCGTATCCTGAACACCGTAAGACTGCACTTTTCAGGATTTGCACCTCGCAGGGCCCGCTTGTCGGGAATGGTTTGAACTCAAAATGTGACACATAGGCTGTTTTTTTTGTCTTCTCCCTTGCAAATGAGCACATTGGTGTGCATTGGGGTGCATTGGGGCGTCGATCACGCCGGCTTAGACCCGAGGGCGATCTACATTGGGTGTTTGCCTGCCCCCGGCACTAGAATCAAAGCTAAGCTTGTCGGCCAAAGAAATACGAAAAAGAAAATAAACAAAACGATTTATCTTAGGGATCTAATTCTCTCACTTACATTTAGGTAGCTTTGTAGATTGTATTGATGATGTGATCCTGCCGGTGAGAATCTAGAATACTTATCTTGTCTTTACCCCCCACTTTTCTCTCTTCTTCTTGACACTTTGTCACAACTTAGCAATGGAGTTCAAAAAGCCCTGGGGCTATTCCTGGCGGTCATCCCGGTTTCTGATCGTTTCCTCGATCACAGTTGCTTTATTCGCAGGTGCGTGTGGCCTTGTTTCACTATAGGGTATTGGGATCTAATAGACTTATCGATTTAGAGACATTTCTCTATGGGTTTCTCACCCCCATTTTGAGTTATATGCTTGAAGAACGACTGCATATCGACCCATCGCAAACACAGAGATATACCACGGCATTGCTCACGATTCATGGATTCGTTGGTCTGATTGCAGCTCCAGCCATCGGCTACCTTGCCGAGAAGACCACAAGCCAGAAGAAGCCGCTATTGATCTCTCTGGCAGGATGCTTGGTGGGAACGTTGATGATCGCTCTCGCCTCTTCTGGTATGATCCACTTTTCTCTTACTGGACGAGTCTCACTCAAGCTAACCATAACTTCCAGTCTGGGTTCTATTTCTTGGTCGCGTTCTGCAAGGCGCCGCAGGTGCTGGCACTTGGGTAGTCGGATTTGCTTTGTTGGCTAATAACGTGGACAAAGAAAACTTAGGAGCATCGATGGGAATGGCAATGTCATTCGTCACTGCAGGAATCCTCGGAGGACCAACAGTCAGCGGTACATTGCTGGAACTTTTTGGTTATTGGACCGCGTGGTCGCTGCCCTTGGTTGTACTGGCTCTGGATATCATCGCTCGTGTGATCATGATCGAACCTCGGTCTGAGTCCTCGATGCATGCCTCGGACAATGGGATAAAATCCTCTAGCACTCCGATTCCCAACAACGAAGCAGCACCCGGGGAGTCCACTACTCTGCTATCTGACGCACCGTCCACCATCAAGCAAAAGGACTATGAAGCAGAGAACAAGGGCGACCAAAAGATGAAGTTTTACAAGGTCATGCTTTCTGAGCCTCGAGTGTTGATTGCTTTGGCAAATGTGGTAGTGGTCGCTGCTCTTGGGTCGGGCATCAATAACACCCTTCCTGTCCACCTGCGTGATACGTTTGGCTGGAAAAGCTTTTTTATCAGCATGATGTTTTTCTGCCTACAGGTTCCCAATATCTTTTTCAGTGGACCAGCTGGATGGCTTCGTGATCGACTCGGCCTACGGGGCCCGGCCACCTTAGGTTGGATTGGACTTACCCCTCTGGTCCTACTTATGGGGATACCAGGAGATTCGCATTTCCCGTGGGCAGGAGGTGACGCAGCTGGAAAGGTTATATTTACTTGCACTCTGATTGCTTTGGGGAGTGTTTATTCTCTGGTGCGCGGTGTTGGAGCAGTGCAGATGGCCTGTGAGTTTGTGTTGACTTTGGTTCATTTAAATCTCTTGCTAATGTCGCTTTCTCTTCCCCTTAGATGTGGTTAAGGACATGGAAGCCAAAGACCCGATTCTGTTTGACGCCAACATAAGCAATTTGCGAGTATTTTCCATTACGGAAGTGGGGTTCAGCATCGGAATGATGTTTGGACCCTTGTTGACCGGCTCGCTGTTTGAAACCATCGGCTTTTTCTATATGACTGTGGCATTAGGTAAGTCATTCGACGAGTCTGCGATATATCGTTCAATTTACTGATGCGGGATAGCTGCTGTCTGCCTTGTTCAAGCCATTGCTTCATGGCGTTGGCTGGATACCAAGCATCCAACCGAGGAAACCGAATCTCCTGCTTAGACTTTCATGGCATCTATGAATATTTCTTTCACTTCCCAGAAATTGACGGCTATGTTTTCAGTGGGTGGAGAAAGTTACAAAAAGCATGCACGTACGAGCATTCCTAAATTTAGCGGCACATAGAATGTATGAAGAGCCTTTTCCAAGAGATGTTCGAGATTTGCGCATTGTATCAATATGTGTATTGTAGCAACACAGAGTGGTTCCTGCAGCAATCATCGTGTCATGGTTGGTGGATGATAACGGCGGATTTACCCCGCGAAGTATGAAACGGCTTCTAGACATCCCTTTTAATTATTTCTACCTTCTACCTGGAACATCATCGAAGCCATCATGACTCAACAGGCCGAGGGCTCACAGCTCGCAGAGTGTGACCATATCCCAATTATCGACCTCTCCAATTTGAACAGTCCTCATTTTGAAGATCGACAGAAACTTGCTCAGTCGATCCGTGACGTCTGCACCCATGTTGGTTTCTTCTACATCAAAGTAAAATGCCGTTGTCATACTCCAGAGTGTTTCTGTTAATACTTATATATTATTTAGAACCATGGGATTGCAGAGGATGTGATTAAAGACATCCACAGCGCAGCAGAGCGGTTTTTCGCCCTCCCCGAAGAGCAAAAGATGAGACTCTATATTGGTCACTCACCGGTAAGTATATAATAAAAGGCATTCCCGAATTTTCAAAGTAATTGACTAATACATTACTAGAAATTCCGTGGCTACAGTCCTCTAGGTGGGGAGAGATCCACAGGGACGGACGATGACCCTATATCGCAGGAAGATGCCGCCAGTGCTCTCTCTGAGGCATTCGATATTGGATATGAGACCGCAATGGATCTTCAGAAATCGAAGGATGACCCACTTCCCCTTGATCCATATGAACTATACGGAGGTAATCAATGGCCTGATCAAGATACACTTCCAAATTTCGTCGATACCTATATTCGATATTGCACAATGATACTAGAGCTATGTCGAAAAATGATGAGACTTATTGCCCTAGCTTTGGATATGCCAGAGAAGCATTTTGACTCTATGGTTTGTGATCCAGGAGTCACGTCAAGAATGATGCATTATCCACCACAGCCGGTTAAAGAGGAGATACGTGAGGGACTCGGGGCCCATACGGTAGGCTCTCGGGGAAACAAGAATAGAGTTCCAATACTGACATCTGGATGAATACCTAGGATTTTGAATGCTTTACCATTCTCTCCCAAGGCAACGTGCCGGGTTTGCAAGTTTTAAACCATAGCGGCGAGTGGATACTTGCGCCGCCATTGCCAGGGACTTTAGTTGTCAATATCGCAGATTGTCTATCAATATGGTAAGAGCAATACATTTGCTAGCAGAAATACTATGTATTAACTTTTTTAGGACGAATAAGACATTCAAGTCGACCATTCATCGCGTCACAAACTTGACAGGCCAGGAGCGCTACTCCATTCCCTTCTTCTTCGGGATTGACTACAATGCAACGGTTTCTGTTCTGCCAAATTTCATTACGGTTGACAAACCAGCATGTAAACAGCCTTTCAAAGCAGGTGAGGTGAGTAACTGAATACAAACCTTTTTACCTAAGTAGCTAGGCCCTATTGGACAGCTAACAAAGAAGCAGTGGGTTCGTCAGAAGCTATCAAACGCGTATGTTGGATTTGAGGGTTAGTTGTCGTAAGCATCAATGCCTGCATATATCTTTTTTGGACCCTACCAACCTGGTACGATGCTTTCTTGATGATGATCTAAAGAGCACATATATAACCAGGATGCTCCGCCGCCATTGCTGGCCTGTAACGATCTTCACTGGTATATCGAGAAGCCATTTGCCATTTATCTTTTTTTCTCCATGGAGCCTGCTCGGTTGTGCTCCTGGATTGAAACAACCGGAAACCTGGTGCCTGGGGGACAGCATCCATACATATGTAGCTATTTTATCGGTCTTGAGGTACTCTCGCAGTTGAATGCTAGCACTGATGAACAAAATTGAAGTAAAAATACTACAGGTTATTTTTTTAATTGACCCATTTGTACAATATTGTAGACTCTTTTTATAGAATAAAAAGACATCAAGAAAAGGAAGACTAGAGGTGGCCAAAATAGAACGCGGATTGTTTATTAGGCAACACGCTGACTTTCTTTCTTTCTATCCTCAGTTACTCAAACCCCGCCAAATTTCCCCAATTCTAGAGCAATGGCACCAACTGTAATGGCCGATGAAATTCTCTCTGACGAATCAAGTTTCTACGGTAAACCTCCACTATCAATCAGCGAGCATGAACATCAGCTGACATCCGCCTAGGCGATGAAGATGAAACACACAGACTGGAGGCACAGGCGGCAGCATATGATCCGGAGCCATTCTGGGGAGAGTGCCATCACAATCTTCTATCAACAAAACAACACAATCTACGGGCTCCGCCTGCTAGAAAATCATCGTCTGATGTGTCCATGAGAGATGCATCCGCTTCACCAACAACCCTGCCCCACGACCGTCGCGGTGAGAAAGAGCCTGTGGCTCAATTTCTCTCTCGTCTGCCACCATCAACTACACAACTTACGTTTACAAGGCCTTGGATATGGATGCACAATCCCAAGGTCCCGTCTACCGAAGATGGAGATATCCCCACCTTACTAAGAAAGGGCCGAGAGCTCCTTCAGGAATATGAGAACGAAAGTACCGTGCTGCGCGAGGCACACGATAAATCAGGCGCGAAGACTACATCTGCTCTAACCCGCAAACTCAATCCACTTCGACGAGAACTCGAGAAGAACATCCTTGCCTTGGCACGCGAGACGGGTGTCACGCATGGTAAGTGGATGTTGTTCCCGACACCTGACCAGGTTGATGCGTACTGGGATGCGGTCGTCAAAGCGATGGAGAGGGGTGAGCTTGGAGATGTAGCCAAAGTCGCCCCGGATGATGGCTCCGGAAAAGCGCGTTTGATCTGCGTTTACACGGCTGATTTTGAGGATACTGAGGATGTTAAGCGTGTGGTGAAGAAACTGGTTGATATTGGGCTTGTGGAGAAGGGTACTCGACCTATTTACTATAAGTGCGATGCATACACTTATCTTGAAATTTCCTCGAAGAATGATTATGGTTTGAAGGCGAGCATGTTTTCGAGTCGGGATGTGCTTGAGGGGAAGTGAATTAGATGATCAGTTGGGCTGTTTTGTGAATTACGAGCACGAGTTTCATGATTTGTATTTTTGCTGGAATGGGTATCTCTGAACAGGGCGATTATCTATGGCATTTGATAAACATTGGAGCTCTGAGCAGCAGCCACCGGTAGCAGTGAGCTCTGACATGCGAGAACAGGCCGGTGGCTTGGTGCGTTCCCGGGATCCGAGAGGGCGCCAGCTTCAATGAAGCCAGCTGGGGGCAAGCGTGGGGTGACCATGTCTTGGAAAGGCAAGGGACCGTTTAGGTTTCTTGAATGAGTTGGCTCATCCAATGACCTTGGTAGCTGGTCCTGTCAAGAGGCCAAGTAGAGGAGCCGTAGCCGTATATTTTGTGACCGAGGGCAGATGCAGAGCTATTCAATCATTGTGACCCGCGCGATTCATGATTTTTCCGCAGGCATCACGAATATCAGTAACTCCCTTGACGTCAACCCAAGCGTCAAGCAGCTTCTGGATTTCGCTCCAGTCCTTCTCCGCATCCTCTCTTTTTCCATCCGCCACAAGCTTCTCAAGTCTCTGCGGCGCAGCAAGAACCCACCGAACAGTGTCTTTCTCGTTGTTCTGGGTCGAAGCCCCGGCATTCCTTTTTGCCTCTTTCATGCGCTGCCGTTGCTCCTCGCCTTCTTTAATGAGTCCACCAGCGGTCTCAGCAACAAAAGCAATCGCCGGGCCCAGTGTTTTCGTCATGGTCAATGGAGCACCACGCTCATCCATGCTGCGTCGCATTTTGCCAATTGTTTCCACGGCACGGATCAGCTTAGAGTAGTTATCGTAGACAAGCGCTTTCCTTTCTCCGTCAAGAGTGCGAATATCTCCGACCAACGTATTTTCCGCCTTGAGCACAGTAGATAAAGATGATGTTGAAAGAAGATGCTCGACATAGCGGTGCGGGTCGAAGTCTGCACTGTCGAGCTCTGTCCCTGATGCTAAAGCAGATGGATTGGAGATCTCTCCTGCATCTGTGTTCCGTGGCACGCTGCGGGAGCGCGAAGCATCTCTGGGGGAAGACTGGTCCGCCCCGGGGGGCTTAAGGTTGTAGTAGTCTCGAAGGGCGCTGCGATTTCGTCGTAGTGGTAATGAGGGGGAAAGCGCTCGTGCGGTGGACGGGGTAGATGCGGCGCTGAGCCCCCGCTGACGTTAGTGTTCAAAGCATCGAGTGATGGGCGGGATGAAGCTGGAGTCGGGGAGTGAGCTCGAGATGAAGCAATGGAGGGGCGTGGAGAAGATAAAGTCGACATTGCGGAGTGCTCTAGGGGATGTGTCAGAGGTGTCGGAGGTGAGAGACTCGGGGCCAAATCAACGGCTATAAGCGGTGGTCTGTGCTCTTGCTTTCGCGTTGACGGTTTCCCCGACATTTTGCTTTGCTTTGATCTTCAACAATGTGAGCTTGCGAGCAAGTCAAACAAGATGACTAGCCCTGATCAAATTGCAGCTCAAATCTTGAGCACCAAATCTCTTTCGGTAGCTCCAACCTGGCTCAACAATTTCCTATCATCCTCCGGCACAGCACAGCGCAACATTCCTCCCTCCGCTCTTGCAAAGACAGCAATTTTCCGTCTCCTCGCCTCCGATATCAAAGAATCGCTTTCCAAACACAGATCATGCGTTCTACCGGTCGATACATACGACCCAAACGTCCAAGAACGCCGATTACAAGGCTCAATCCCAGTCCAAGTGCTAGACATTGAAGATATCGGAACAAGTCTGTGGAGCCAAATCGAAGCTATTGAACGCGTTGAGCGCGGCGAAGCTATTCGAGGACGTGAAATTGTTCGCACAATCGCTGTTGGCGAGGATTCCGAAGCCACAGAGAATGGTCATGCGAACAGCGGCCCTGCTGCGAATGCTTCTGGGAGCAGTGGATATGGGCCACATCGTTTGATTCTTCAAGATGCAGCAGGTACTGTTACCGTGGGCGTTGAGTTGCAACGTATTGAGGGAATCAATCTGGAAAAACTTGCGATTGGCGCGAAGCTTTTGCTTTGCAATCCCACTGTTGCGAGGGGTATGGTGCTTCTTTCACCTAGTAGTGTTACAGTGCTTGGGGGAAAGATAGAAGCTTGGGATACACCATGGCGGCAAGGTAGAAAGGCTCGTTTGCTGGAGAAAACCGCAAGTCTGGACGGGGAGTAATAGGGTACGAGTGAAGCCAAACAAACGTGATGGAAAGCGTGGCTTTCTTAATGTGCAATTTTAAAAAGAAGGTATGGAAGTTGCTTTTTACTCTACATTGTCTTGTCTCATGAACATTTGCTGGAACTAACTGTGCAGCCAAGTTCCTAAAAGAAATTACCTGAATTCAAGCATTGATGGGCGGAGGGCTTCGATGACGCTTTTATGCAGACAGGGTAGACAAATGATGATCTAGTTCCTCCCAGCCATAGCATTGCCCGGGCGCGATCATGATAGCCCGAAGAGAATCACTGATCTTACCGCTGTGCGCATATGCCTGACTGAGACCTGCAGCCTCGAGGTTACCGTGGGGTGGCACGCCCTCACACGCGCGCTTCACGGTCATTTCTGCTGCGGAGGAATTTTGTGATGCCGTGGACAGCTCTATCCACCCCGCGGGCAGTCCAGGCGAGATCATAATCGCAGCAGAGGCTTCACCAATCCGTCTGGTATCCTCGGGAACATTCGCGTGGGCGTTGAAGCCCAAGGCTGAAATGGTCGTCTGAAGTTTGATCAGTTTGGCTCGCTCGTTGTTATCAATATCGTCGCGTATGATCATGCTGTTGAGATCTGCCTCCACGGCCTCAATTGCACCCCGATCCCCATCCAAGATCGCGATGGCACCCAGGAGGGTAGTAGCCCCAACGTGATATGGGTCCTTCTCGAGACAACTGAAGAGTTGCTCGCGAGCGACTGACCGGTCTTCCTCGCCACCCTTGGCCCACAAGACCTGGGCAAGGAGACAGACTACATCTGGGTCATGATTTGCTTCTTCTAGGGCATCGCGGAACATATCAATAGCTTGGTCCCATGACTTTGTATAATAGAATGCGAGACCAGCGGTCAGGTGTGCTGATAGACGAAGCTTCCGACAAGCCTCAGGATCGAACTTCTCCGCATCTTCCTCTCCAGAGAGTGTGAGCGCAAGCTCAGCCTTCTCTGCAGCTTCTTCATATACATGGCGAGCGAGCAAAACTCGAGCCATATCGGCATTTGCCTGTGCATATTTCGAAAGGGATGCAGGTGACTCCGTTTCTTCGAACTCGGTTTCCATTCCTGCGCAGACAGCCTGCAGGCTCAATTCAGCATCTGCGCTCTCGCCCATTCTTTCTGCCAATAGGGCGGAGATATGAACAAACGGTAGGTCTGATGGGTCTTGGATGCAGAGTTGGTGGAGGGCAAAGAACGGTTGAATGAGTTTGGACACTTCATTTGACGCCAAAGGCTCGGTGAGAAGATGATCAAAGAGGGTGAGTGCGTACTGGCGCTTAGGGATAATCTCAGAAGAGTTTGAAATGTCGAAAGCGTGCTCAAAGATGCCTCTGGCCTCCTTTGTTTCTCCAACAAGAAGTGCAAGTAAACCTTGGCCTACCCAAGCCTGTGCAAAGTCTGGATCAATTGACTGTGCTCGTGTGAAGGAGTCATTGGCGAGCTGAATATCGTTGTGAATGAGGTAGAGCGCTCCAAGGTTGGTCCAGACGGACGCGTTGCGATCATTCAAATGTAAACTTCTCACGAACGCATGTTGCGCGACCTTAGGACTCATGCTAGTAGTGACCACACCCAATGAGTTCCAGAAATCAGCATTGCCGGCTTCCAGTTCAATTGCTCGCTTGAAGCACTGCATGGCTGCCTTCAGGAATTTGCGGGACTTCTTGCCCTTCTTGGTGGACTCTGAGTGCAAGTCACGATATGCGAGGTACTCAGCCCAACCAAGGTTGTACCAGGCAACCGCCTGGGCGTGGGAATCTTGGACCGAGACGTGAAGTGCACGTTTGTATGCGAGAATGGCTGTATAAATGTGCAATTCAGAAGGGGCGGACTGTTCATCGTTGCTGGTCTCGAGCCACTCCTTTCCAACACCATCGATCTCGGTCATCAAATCAAAAGCCATAGGATCAAGATCAACCGCCAAGAGAGTCTTGCAGTCGGAAGCAGATAGTTTTACTAGTTTACTTTTCATGTGTGAAAAGTAAGAACAGGCGTCGCCCACAGCCTTCCACAGATTGAAAATGTCACTCTGGATCTGGGCCAACGATTTCGCCAACACTAAAGCTCGGCATGCCAATTCGGCGGCATCATTGAAAAGACCTAAGCCGAGACTCTTCGCCGAGCTCTCGGTCAAGGTCTGAAGGAGCGCGATTGACACGCCTATGTCGTCGGGCCGGGAGCTCAAAACATTGTCGTAGCTGGCGATTGCATCATCATATTCGCCAAGCTCTCGCCTGACGTTTGCCAGCATGTATCGTGAGAACCACACATTTTCCTTCTCCCTCTCCGATAGTCCAGACTCTAGTGTTTTGGCATGCTCAAATGCCTTGGTGGCAGCGATGTAACGACCAGAGTGATGATAGCTTTCAGCGAGGCCAACCCAAGAATGGTAGTCATTTGGTGAGAGTCGGAGCGCTGCTTGGAATGAAACAATACTTTTGCTGTATTGTTGCTTGTTGATTTGGACAGTTCCTAATGCAGCAAATGGCCAGCTAAAACCTCGGCGCTTTGATCCAGGGGAAGGTTTGGCTTTGCCGGATTCAACGACTCGCTGCGCAACTGCTTCGACGAGGTCCCACTCTTTGGAGTCAGCAAAGCCCCTGGCGAGACGCTCAGCGGCCTCAATCTCTGAAGTAGAAAGTTCGAATGCCTTGTGGAAGCATCGGCGGGCTCGCGTCTTGTCCTTTTTATAATCAGCGAAGTAGATACCAAGGATAGTGTATGCAGGCGCGAAATTCATGTTCGCCTGGATGGACGCAAATAGGCTGCTATATGCACGGGTGCGGTCTTTTCGTGCAGCTGGGGACGGATCAAGCTCCCATTGGCTGTAACCGATGCGATATAGAATCTCGGATTGAAACTGTCTGTTGTCTGGCTGAACTTCTTTCAGGTCTTTAAGTACGCCTTGAAGACCGTCCAATCCAATTTGGAGGTCGCCCTTCAATGCCTCACACCAGGCAAGCTCACCGCGAATGACAAGATTGGAAGTATCACGTTCGAGGGCACGACGCAGGAAGTCAACGGCTTGAGCATAGTCCTGATCTTCTTTCAAAATCAGGCCGATGCCGAGTAAGCAGCTGCACGACGTTGGATGCCTTTCCAGGATGTTTTCAAAAATCTCCTTTGCTTCTGGGTGATGCCGGGGTGATTGGTGGTGAATCAAGGCATTGGCAAGCGCAATATTCATAGCATCAGCCGTGTTTTGAATTCTGACTCCACAGATTTTAGCCAAATCCTTGACATTCGATAGTCCTTTGCGTGTAACATTGACCACACTCTCATACTCTTCTAACTGAAGGTAAAGATCTGCCATGATACGGTGGGCAATTATTGAGTTTCCGGCAGATTCCAGTCCTTCAACCATGAGTATGAGACGTTCCTGAGCGGCTGTTTGCTTGTCAAGCTTCGTGATGTTATCTCCGGACTCATTTTCAGAATGAGAGATCACGCCTTCTTTGCCCTCTTGGTCGTCTGAGTCTTCGTCTTCACTGGGGAAAGGTGACAATTCACTAGATAGGTAGCCTTTCAGAACCTTTGAGACTCCTGACTCTGGGAAAAACTCGATATATTCGCGCAGGTGTCCCACGTCATATTCAACGAAATTTTGAACATCTTGCCACGTCAAAAAGACCTTCCATGCAGGCTCAAACGGATGTTTAATGATCACCATATCCTGGGCTGCTTTGAAGACGACGTCTTTCTTTTTTGCCTTTTGGTCTGCTGGAGAAACACACAGGTCTTCATATGCGCGTTGGAAAAGCTTCTCTTCGTATTGACGTCGTACCGCATCGTCGTTGGTCCAATCGATTATTCCTCGATAAAGCAGATCCAGCCCGCTCCTTTCAGAGGCTTCACGTTTGACCTCCTGAGTGACATTCTCAATGCGCGCACCGAGACGTGTTCTCCGCTCCCCAATCTCACGATTGATAAACTCTTTTTCGTCGCTCTCGGCCAATTCAATCAACCGCAAGTATGTGTGCGACGGATGAGGCAGTCGCCCTTCAAGGAAATCGTACAACGGTGAGCTCGGCAATTGCAGCATCAACGAAGATTTGCGTTGGAGTTTGGATCCATGACTCTTTGCCAGTTTCGCATATTTGTTGACCAGATCCTGACAGCGCTCTTTCTCGTCACTAGAAGCCGTCAGCACTATGTCTCGAACACGCAGGCATTCTGGATAATGGCCTACCTTTTGGCAAATATTTTTCCAAGCTGAATAACCACATTGTGATAGGAATCAAGTTTCCTGCCACCTTGTTTATCATATAATGAGATCAATCCCTGCCAAGCAGCTCTATCGTCGGCCTTGATGTGAGTCGCGGCCAGATATGCAGTCTCTGAGTCATCATCTTTGTTCAATTTATCGCTTGCAAGACCTAAAAAGACGTGGCTAAAAGAAAAAAACAGTTAGCATGTCCATGGGAGAATGAACACGAAACTCACGCGTGGTAGTTCCGGGGGTCTTGTTTGATAAGCGCCTTGGCTTTTTCGGTCACATCTTGGTAATCTTTCGATTCCAATGCTGCGCGTACAGCTTTCAAGGCCGCTTTGCTCGACATGACTGTGATTGCAGAAGTAGCGGGGAGAAACTGGTTGGTTGTGGAGCAGAGCGGTCGGCTATCCGATACGTCACAGCTTATCGTTATTGCTATCGATAGTCCGGTTGGAAGGTTCCTTCTTCCAACGTTCTAAGCTCCTCTGTGGCTACATGATTGTCTTGTCTCAAACTATTACAACCTCGGAACAGACGGTATCTACATCAAAGGGCATTTGAATAAATCTGCAGGGCAAGGTGATACTTGTTATCCAAGGAATCACGTGCATTGGTCATCTGAACGGAGTTAAGCCCCCAGCCGTTCTCTCCGCAGTTGTGACCTTCAAGACATCCGGAGCTATTTCATTACGTCCAGTATTCGAGAAGCCGTGTCGACGCCTGACCGAACTGGCTGATATCACGGCTGCATTTGAATACTGCTATCCCTCAGGCAAAGATGGCCCCTTTGCGCCTTCGTGTCGAGGGCCAGACTTTCCGAGACCCCAATAACAGAGAGATTACACTAAGGGGGATCAATGTTGCCGCTGATGCGAAATATCCAAAAACACCTGACACGCCCTCATACATTGCCGAAAAGTTCTTCGATGCGGATAATGTCTCATTTGTTGGGCGGCCTTTTCCCTTGGAAGATGCTCACATTCACTTCAGACGACTCCGGAAATGGGGTTACAATACCATCAGGTACATATTTACCTGGGAAGCCATCGAGCATGCCGGACCTGGAATCTACGACGAGGAGTGGATTGCATTCACTATAGAAGTCCTCCGAATTGCCAAACAATATAACTTCTACATTTTCATGGATCCGCATCAAGATGTGTGGTCACGTTTCTCGGGAGGCTCTGGAGCACCTATGTGGACACTCTATGCAGCGGGACTCAACCCTAAGAAGTTCAAAGCTACGGAGGGCGCCTTGGTGCAAAACACCTATGATATCCCTGCAGAATTTCCCAAGATGATTTGGAGCACGAATTACACTAGATTAGTCTGCCAAACTATGTTCACCCTGTTCTGGGCTGGACGAGACTTTGCCCCCAAAGCTGTGATCGATGGGGTGAACATTCAAAATTATCTGCAAAATCACTTCATTGGTGCATGTGCCCATTTGGCGCAAAAAATCCACGATGCAGGTGATCTTGAGGGTGAGGTGATAATTGGGTGGGAAAGCATGAATGAACCTCATCGGGGAATTATTGGTGTGCAAGATATATCTGTTGTTCCGCCAGAGCAACAGCTCCAACTTGGAACTTCTCCTACAGCGTTCCAGGCCATGCTCACTGGTTCAGGGAGGGCATGCGAACAGACAACATGGGCATTTGGCAACTTTGGACCTTACAAAACCGGCACCGATCTTGTGGACCCTGCAGGTGACATAGCTTGGCTGCCAGCTGGATATGACGACAGCAAGTATGGCTGGCAACGAGACCCTGGTTGGAAGCTCGGGGAATGCATTTGGGCCCAACATGGGGTCTGGGACCCTTCTACAGACACCCTCCTACAAAAAGACTACTTCTCAAAGAATCCTCAGACTGGCGAGCCATTGGACTATGAAAAATTCACCAATTCCTATTTCTTGGATCATTATCGGACATATAAGAATGCCATTCGAGGCATTTGGCCAGATGCAATAATGTTTTGTCAGCCGCCTGTTATGGAAATACCACCGGACGTCAAAGGTACTGCTGATGATGATCCAAACATGGTCCACGCAGTTCATTTCTATGACGGACTTACCCTCCTCACGAAGCATTGGAATAGACTCTACAATGTAGATGTCATCGGTGTGCTCCGGGGCAAATACCTCACCCCAGCA
This sequence comes from Penicillium soppii, assembly GCF_028829465.1. Lineage (NCBI taxonomy): Eukaryota > Fungi > Ascomycota > Eurotiomycetes > Eurotiales > Aspergillaceae > Penicillium > Penicillium soppii. Next base: position 3,276,055 of record NW_026643235.1, on the reverse strand, counting down.
TTTGCTCTAAAAATTGGCGAGTCGGCCATTCGAAACTGTCTGCGTGACCAGCTTAAATTCCTCCGCGAAGAAAGCCGGAGTTATATGGGCTCTCATCCTGTGGTTTTCACGGAGATTGGAATTCCCTATGACATGGATGACAAGTACGCATACAAGACCGGTGACTATACTAGCCAAACTAGTGCTATGGACGCAAATCATTTCGCGCTAGAAGGCAGCACGTCTAATGGCTATACTCTCTGGGTATACGTCACTCAGAATGACCACGAATGGGGCGACCAGTGGAATGGAGAGGATTTGTCTATATACTCCCGCGACGATCTGGAATTGCCTGCTGGAAATACTGCTCGGTCTCGGTCCGCCAATCCCCATTCTCCGGCCTACTCTGAAAGTCAAAGTAGCGGAGAAGAGCCAGATATTGGGCCTTGCAATCTCAAGGGTGCTTTAACAACTCCATCTATCTCCAGTGACCGTTCTCATCTATCTTCATCTGTGCGACAAAAGCAGGGTTATCGCGCCGCAGAAGCATATCTTCGTCCTAGCCCAACTTACGTGAGCGGCAAATTGGATAGTCATCTTTTTGATCTCAAAAATTGCACGTTCACACTCTCGTTGACGTCTAAAGGACCTACTATGGCGACTGCCCCCACCGAGATATACCTCCCAGACTTCCATTTCCCCGAGTCCAACCTTGTTGTCACAGTCAGTGGCGGCAAATGGGACATTGATAACCAAGACATTCAAGGGGTGAAATTGCAACATCTACGATGGTGGCATGGAGAAGGAGAACAGGATATCAAGATTGAGGGACTGAAGCGCAAACCCGGGGAGATTGCTAATCCAGCTGGTGAAGATGTGTCTTATTTGGAACAATGCCAAAAAGGTCAATGTCTCATGATGTGATGTTTTGACAAGATTTGACCTATTTTTTTATCTTTCTCATCGTTTTTCGTCTTTTCCATATTTCCATATTTTCTTAATAATCACTTGGAAGTCAAATTGCTATGTACTTGTGACAGGTCAATCCCAAGTAGTTGACTATCGTAACTATACCCAGATCCTTCCCCGGGGCCAGGGCTAAGCTGCGAGATAAGATAAACAATGGTGAGGGGCATATTATAGGCAGCTATGATGACACCAAGACATATAACGAAACAAAGAACAAAAGAAAATGATAATAATATTGCGATTGTAATTCTCTTTAAGTCAGTATACTAAGAGCTTCATTGTGAATTCTTCCAAAGGTCCGAAGAATAAAAATCGCGTGGAGCATCAAGCATCAAGTTGAGCGGTGTGTGTGCCCTTGTTGATCTCTCTCTCTCTCTCTCCGGGGAAAAATCTCAGCCCGACAAGTCTCCAATTGTTTCTGCAGACCTTCTTTTCCGCTTCACCTCAACCTCACTGCCATATCACAAGTACTAAGTCACAGCTTCAGTTCCGAATCGGAATCTCGGGCCTCCTGTCCCTTCTCCCGGAAAGAGCGACTGGCGCGTGCAGATGGCCGTTGCGGTGTCCGACTGCTAAGCCAAGAAACGGAACAGGTCCAACGGCCATCGATCATTACCTGATTATGAGTAACGATCTCGTACTCTGACACTCATTCGAACGCAACCCCGTGGACACACCTATCGCTTACATATTCCTACAGCAAGTACATTACCAAAATGGCCGCGGAGGATTTGTCGGAAGGCGGAATGGCCGATATCATCCACGCCCTGCAGGTCATTCATAACCCTGCATCATCAAACGAGATTCGACAAAATGCCTCTCGGTTTGTCGAAGAGCTGAAGGAAACCGAAGGCGCTGCACGAAATGGCTTTCTACTCGCTTCTCGTACAGAGCATGAGCCTGTGGTGCGATACTTCGGCCTGACTCTACTGGATCACGTCCTACGAAAATTGACATTCTCTACCCCCGAAGACGCCACAAACATTCGATCGATGGTTTTACAACTCGCCGAAAATGTTCGACCCGAAGATCCGTCATATTACCGCAACAAAATCCCTCAACTGTGGGCCGAGGCCGCGAAAAAGAGCTGGGGATTAGATTGGATGGACATGGACGCTACACTAGTTCGATTCTGGGGTGCATCCCTTGTGCACAAAGAACTGGTACTTGCTGTTCTTGAGACCCTCTCCGAAGATATTTTCTTCCGCGAAGATGTTATCTCGTCTTTGCGGGGAGGCGAGCTCAATCGGTCGCTCATTGAGATCTTTACTCCTGCGACCATCCTTGAACAAATCACCTCTTCGGAGAAAAATACAACTGCCGCTTTGCGCTGCGGGCAGGAGGGCTGGCTGGTTCGAATCTGCGCGTTTCTCGAAGACTGCGTTCAGAACGTCTCTAGCTCTGAGCAGGCTCGAGATGCAGCCGTAAAAGCCCTGGCAACATTAAGATCCGCCCTGTCTTGGTCTGTCTACCCGGCAGTCATTGCTTCCCAGGTTGTTTCCAGTATTTTCAGAGCTCTGCCTTGTCAAGATGACCAGGTTCTTCTTGCTGCAATTGAAGCGCTTCATGCGCTCTATGGCAGAAACACTATCGGCTGCGAAGAATCCCACGGTCTCGTTTGTCTGATCTTCGATCCCGAATTTCTCCTCGTCTTACAGAGGCTTTACGAGTGGTCAATCGTGGGCCCAGACGACATTGATGATCCCAGATATTTGGTCTCTAGAAAGGTTTCCGAAATGGTATCATATATTGCTGGATGCCTGGACGATGAGAGGTTCTTGCGTGATACTATGAATCGTCTGAACCTGCCCCCATTTTTCCAGTTCATGGTCAATATCATGCAGCACCGAAGTCTGACTGTCTCCATACCCTGCCTGCATTTATGGTCCAAGTTGCTACAAATCTCGAGAATCAACAGGATGGACTTTGTGATCGAGCAAACGCCACAGTTCCTTAATATTTGCATCGAGCGACTTCTGCGCTGGGAATCTCTCCCAACCAATTCCGATGATCCCACGGTGCAGTTCTTGATCGAGGATATCGATACAGCCCCTGAACGACACGCCTTTGTCGGTAATTACCGCAGATATTGCTCTTCAATTATTGAAACCATTACATTGAAGCGACCTCAGGAGGCAGTCCGCGAGATTCTTGCCCGGGTGGACAGCAATCTTGATAATTTGTATAGCGGCGGTCCACGATTCAGCAGTGAGTATTATATCGTTCTTTCAATAATTTGTACACAAACTAAAGCTTCTCCTTGCAGTGGCAACGTTCAACAAATCCTCCATTCCTCTCATGCGAGCAGATTCTCAATTTGCAGTTGTAGAAGCCGTCATCAAGGGCTACAATAAATGGGTGTCCGCACATGGAAAAGCACCTCAGCATGATGTAAGAACATGCACCTGCCACCTAGTGACGCAGTCACTAACTTATGACGCAGGAGTCGAATCGAATTGAATTAGAGGAAGCCATTGAGAACTGGGGCTCAAAGTTAATGACAAGAACTTATGAGGTATGACATGATGCCACATATCTGCAAAGTCTCATCACTCACTTCTTCGTAATAGGACCCGGTTCTGAAGCAGAGAATCATCAAATTGGCCGTCGACATTTCCTCAAAGGCTTTGGACAACCACCCTGGATTCGCACTCAAAGTCCTGGAGCACATTCTTATGACGCGACTGCCAGATCATCCCGAATATCCAATGTACTCTGAGGCAGTTAAAGAACTTCATGGTCTCGCAAGCCATGAGCTTCGTCGCTTGGCTATGCGTTATGCAGACTATTTCTTTGTATGTCTGCACTGTCTATATCGTCTGATAAATTCTAACAACCAATTTTTGACAGACTTTCTATGACCTCCTTGAGCCGAAAATCAAAGAAATTACCATGGCGAACCGCGTGGATGACAAGCTGCAGATGGAGTTGACTTCCATATTGCTCATCATCATGTAAACTGCCTTCGCTTCCTGTTGTTCGAAAATCGATTCTCTATACTGACTTAATATAGGCAACGCGCAAACAAGGTCGATCCATATTTACGACAAAACCGACTCGCATCGTTCCTTGAACCTATTAGAGCTGCGTGGAATGATGAACAATTCCGTCATACCAGCTCTTCTTTCGCGGGATTCTGTAACATGCTTGGTTTGGAAAACGTCGGCCCGTACATGCAGGCCAAACAAGCACAGAAGTTACCAGACTGGTCGGTCATCGAGTTGGATAACGAAGGAAAGCTTGTCCAAGAAGAGATGACCAGAAAATTCCAGGTACGAAATTTTATTTTGAGACCTTGCTGGTACTAGTCTAACACGTAGTAATGTAGCTGTTGCCTTTGCGTGGCACCAAGACCATGTTGGCTGTTTCCACTGATCGACTCAAAAAGAACTCCCCGGCCTATTTAATTTCTTGTGAGATGTGGCATGAGCTTATCCCTTTGATTCTTCCAACTTTGCTCCAGCTTGTCAGGTAATTGTCGATACTAATATGGATTCACACAATTAAGCTAATGGTCCACTTTTAGCCACGCCCATGCCTTCCATAACCCCGTCAATTGGAATATGGTTGACGGCATGCAACCAGTGGTCGAACGAATTTTGACAGATCGGTTTTGGCAGGCCGGTATCTCAACCGGCAGCCGTGACGAGTTCTATGCCAGAATCACATCTTCAAAGTCCACACTCGAAGGGTTTGCATCATCTGTTCGAGGAAAAGTCAGGGCTGTCCGCGAAGCATGCTATTCAATGTTATTTAGCATGAGCCGGATGCGAGAGCACTTCTATGGGTTTGCGGAACTTCCGGGGCCCCTGTCCGAAGCATTGTTCGTTGACTCAGCCCATCTCTCATCTCATCAGTTTTCAGTTCTCCTCAACATCTCCCGCTGTTTGATCGACGACTGCCCCGTACAATTCCGCGCTCAATTTTTGCCACCTATGCTTTCCACTCTGTTCACCAACATTGACCGCAAGATCACCACGGAATGGGAATTCATTGAACAACGTAGGGATGGAAGTTCGGACGGAGATCTCACTACTGAGATGAAGTCTGAAAGTGTCCTTCGGCAGTTGACTTATACTGCTGTGATCATGGTAGCCAGTCTATTCGATCCGCAGAGAGGCGGTAAAGATTCCCGAATTCATCAACCACCCCAGCCTTGGAGACACCCGACACTAACGAAGACCCAATTGGAAGACCCAGATGGAAACGAATCAGACCCCAGTGCAGCCCAACCGGTCCCGGAGCTCTCCGACTCTATCCGCCATTTCGTCTTATCTTCCCCGGCGATCTTTGAACCCGTCATGCTCTTCTGTACGCATGCTCTTCGCATGCGTGATACGCGTTGTTGCAGCATTATTACACGAGTCATCCGGTCAATCCTGCAGGACTTCGCACCTAGTTCTACCGTTGAAGACACCCCCACCATTAGCACTATCCGCGAATTCATCTGCTCCGATGTCCTCAAAGCATGCATTACATCTGTGCATGAATCATACTTTGTCGATATGCAAAAAGACTTCGCTCAGCTAATTGCATCAATATGGATTCTCTACGGCACCTGTAGCCATACGCCCCGCAGTATCTTCTTGAGTTTGCCAGGAATCACTGAAGAGAAAGTCGCTCAAACAGAAAACTCTCTCCATCGATCGACTTCCCCACGACAGCACCGGGCATTGGTTCTTGAGCTTCTGGAATCATTACGGGGCATCAGCATTGCTGAACAAGGAAAAATTCTGGGATCTCGAGAGGACCGCCGCAAAGCGCGCTCGGCATTGCAGGAGAGGTATATGACCAATGAGATGGACTCTCAACAGCAAAGCCGCGGCGTTGACATCAACGATGGTCCCGATCTTGGCGGAGTTGCTGATTTATTCGGTTAAGCTGGAAAGCTTTCTTATCTTTAGATTGGTTGGGAACTCACTCATGTCACTGTTGGGTTTCCTTCACCACATGCCGAAATCTCAATTCCTTTATACCATTGGGCTTCATCGCCAATGGCAGTCAGTCCACTGGTCCATTGCATCTTTTCTCCCTTTTTTTTTTTGCCGTTTGTACCTTCATTGCAGATTAACAACTACCCCATCGTTAGCGAGCGGTGGCGCTTTGTGAGATAATGTTATAGAAAAAAAGAAATATATCCTTCTTCACATCTTCATCGATCCGTACTGGTTCTACCTTCCATCCAGAAAGTCTGGCGACATACTTCAGTAACACTTTATCATTTGGTATATTTTGTTGTTACTGGCATTTATTATAAATCTTTTTTTTCTCAAAACTTCATTCTTAGAATCTCTTCCTGGTCACTTTTTGATCGTGGATACAAGACGGCTAACCTTGCCCTAACATTTTAATAGATGAGTACCTAGAATATAACTTTTTTTTCCAGAATTTTGTACACAAAATAGTCTAGTTTACTGGAAAATTGTAAATTCTGATGAATAAAGAAACAGACATGTTGTAAAAGACTGAACTAAACCTTTCACTGGGCAAGTAATATCTACAGTTAGTTTTACTCGAATTGTCTTCGAGACGGTTCGCCCTCAACAGCCACCACAATGCTTCCAGCTCTCCTCATAACGATCAGAAAGGCCCAGTTCAGTCCATCTACCATTGAGGCAAGGGGTCACAATCAGGCATCCCAAAACACCAGCATCATACAAAATTCAAAAGAGAAAGCGGGAAGAGAGGCACAAGATTGCTCGATATCATAGTGACATTGTCAAGATGTTTATTGAGTGGCGTTGGAGGGGGTATAGGCGAAAGTAGGGCGGACGAAGCTGAGATTGGAACAATAAGTATAAATACTGCAAAGGATATAACATCCACCAGCAGCGATGAGCCAGACATACCGGTCGGAATTGTAGACCTTGATATCGGTGCCGAGAAGCTCCTTCTCGCGCGCCTTGTCGGCATAATGCCGACGGACCTGATCACGGTCCTCCTCAGCCTGTAGGAGAGGAGTGAGGTGGTGACGGGACCACATCTTCTCACGGGCGAGCTCACTATTGAACCAAATTAGTCACTGATGTTCGTTCAGTTCCTTTCTATTCGTGTTCGACTTTGCATTCGTCCACGTTCCAATTGCAGTCCTCTCGGGATACTCGGAGCGAAGAAAGGAGCCGGCTGGGCGAGACGTACCGCTGCTCACGGGCACCGTGGAAGTACTTGTAGAAACCGTATGCCATGATGACGTGCATGCCAATCATGTAGTAGGCGGGCTTGAAGCCACGGGCAGGGAGGTTCCGCTATAACGAGTGAGAAGCGAATCCATTAGCCTAGGTACTTGTGTGCTGGGCGCGCTGGACCATTGAGATCCCAGGATGAGAGATGGACCACATACCTTGTACTGGACTTGAGCGTAGCCCCCCGTTGGGGGCATATCCTGAGGCATTGTGGCGGGTTGAGCGGGTGAGGGCTTGGAGGGATAGCGAGGAGTCGCTGTGACGATTGGAGAAGTTGGATATGGACGGGTCACGTGAAATCGCACAGTAATGAGGGCTGAGGCAGATATGATTGGTTGGTGGGTTTCCGCTTTTTCAATCTCCGATCTACAGTTAATTGACAGCCCACCTTCCTTTTTTTGGCCAATTCTACTATAACGCCATGGATGAGCAAGAAAGGCCTCGGAAATTACCTAAACTGGGCCACGACGACCAGAACCTCCATGAAACCCTCGGTCCCGCCATGACAGGAGCTGGTGATGTAGCCGGCAACGAAACGGAGTCTACGAGCGCTCAGTTTGCGAACGAACCTCAAGATCTCTCGGAATTCACGGTTCATGAAGAAAAAATAACCAATAATGAATCTATACCTCCTGTCGATGGAGAGGAAGCTCCGCCAGTGATGTCCAAAAACCAATTGAAGAAAATCCGCAAGGCAGAACGGTTTCAGGAAAAACGCGCGTTCATGAAATCCCAGAAGAAGGAGAAGCTCGCTGAGAAGAAAGAGCGTCGCAGGAAAATGTTCGAGGAAGCAAGAGAAACTGGTGGCAAGGAGGCTGTCGACAAGCTACGGGAGACAATGCGATCAACAAAAGTCAAGCACCGCCGAACCACACTTATACCCTTGACACTTGTGATGGACTGCAGCTACGATGAATTGATGGAAGAAAGAGAGCGGATCTCTTTGGCCGGTCAACTTACTCGAGCATACTCGGACAACAGCCGTTCACCCTACCACGGACACATCACGTTCTCGTCATTCGACAAGAAGTTGAAAGAGCGATTTGACAATGTTCTATGGCACCACAAGAACTGGAAACATATTCGCATTATGCAAGAAGACTTCGTGCATGCCTCTGGCGTGGCCAAGGAAGACATGTCAGGTCCGAAGGGCGGCAAGCTAGTCGGGCCGTTCGCTGATCAACCCGATGCGAAGCCCGAGGATGGCGAAATTGTATATCTCAGCAGTGATAGTGAGAATACTTTGACCGAGTTGAAGCCCTACAGCACGTATATTGTTGGAGCTCTGGTGGATAAGAACCGACACAAAGCAGTTTGCTACAAGAATGCGGTTTCAAAGGGCATCAAAACTGCGAAACTTCCCATCGGTCAGTACATTGAAATGGCACATCGACCGGTACTGGCCACCAATCATGTTGTTGAAATTATGCTTCGATGGTTGGAGGTTCGGGACTGGGGTAAGGCTTTCATGCAGGTTATCCCACCCCGGAAGGGCGGTGCATTAAAAGGGAAGAAGTCTGAAGGCGGGGAGAGCATTGAGGAGGTTGCTCAAGATGAAGATGAAGATGCCAATGATGAGCAGATTGAAGCAGAACAGTTGAAACAACTCGAAGAGATCAACGCCGCAGAGGAAGAAGAGGAAGGAAGGGATTAAGTCTCCAGGGCTATCCAAAGCTACCGAGATAATTGTACATATATTCATACATAATTTATGTCTTATCGATACCAAGTGAATCGCTCACATCGTTCAACCTAAAAGCAGGGGTGAAGGAAAAATATTGGAAAGATGATCTTGGAAAGGCGAGGGGGGGGTTATAGATGTGAAGTCACTTACTTGCCTTCCCAAACGAAAACGATTTGATGGACTGTAATTCAATTGCGGAAACAGCAATTGAGCGTAATCAATCCCCTCTAAATTTATTGGAATGTGGTTTTAAGGCTTTACTGAAGTACCATAGCGTTCATGTTTGATGTTCCTATCCATGTCCTGTAAATATATATCCAATTCGAGTCAAGATACCCGAAAAATGGTACCTATATACGTGTATTGTCCAAAACATATAGAACAGCCCTAACGTTCCCATATGTCATATTGGCGATTGATTAAATAAAGTCACATCCCAATTGAATGAGGTTATACCCACATATAACTGTATATTTAGGCGTCTGACCAGCGTATCTCATACTTCATAACATCAGACCTTCCTTAGATATTGATCTGTTTGTTTAAATCCACATTCTTTCACAATGAGGCAATTCACTATGTCAGAGACAAGAACAATTATGAAATCCAAGGTAGCTCAATTAACCGAGTCCACATCTATAACTAATTGCCCCTCGGGTCTTCGAGTCTAGTACTGCTAGCCGTTCAAGATGCCACAAATCACCTGATTTTCCATCAAATAGTTTCGTGGTCTAGCGGTTATGATTTTCCGTTAACAATTGCTTCAAAAGCGAGTGTTCCGGAAAGGTTCTGGGTTCGATTCCCAGCGAAACTAATTTTTTGCCTTTTAAAGGCTTAGTGGGTGGATAGTGAAGGTTTTTTTCTTCTGTGGAGTTGGTATAGAACCATATTGCCTATTTAGGGCAAGCGTCAGCAGAGATAAAGCTTACATAACAATTCCGCCACAAGCTGCAGCCACAATCTATGACGGAGGCGAATTTCACGGTAATTGCAATCTTGTGTTTGGTATCTGGCTTTTCTTCTCTCATACAACGTAGGCAGAAGATATTGCCTACGTCTTACGTGGTCTTACAGTCTTTTGCTCTTCTTTAGAGTAACTTCCTAATTCTCCCTATTGCTTTCCTCTCCTTTCACATTTTTTTGTTTTGGCAGCTGCCCCTCGCAACCATGTTTATGCTCCGCAACGGTAAGTAACGCGCTTTCATGCCCCGCCAAACCCCTCCATAATTTTGGGATAATTTTGAAGGCAGTCAACTGACTTATCATCATTTTTACAGTGAGCAAATTCTTGTTCGGTGACGCTTCGAAAGAATCCATCATCGAAATCCCCCAAGGCGAGCTGTATCTGGTCAGACCGCAGTCGCCCAAGGGTTACTCAGAGCTTATTTTCAAGGACGCTGCTGCGACTATTCGACGCACCGGCCAGGACTTTCAGTACCAGCTTGTGATCCAAAGAGCTTACGAAGAAGGCGAGGAAGAACTTGGAGACGACGACGGTGAACAAGGCAATGGTGATAGCCTAGACAAAGACGAAAAGGTCTTCCTCCTAGATCAAACCCTTCACTTCCGTTCTGAGCTTCGCGACGGAGGAGCCAAGATCTTAGCTTGGGATGATTTGAGCGGTGACCCTGGTGACTTATATGAATTCATTTGCGACCCTTCGGTCCCTTCAGACAAAGTCGCCACTTTCGAACTTGCCGCCCTCCAGTGTCAGTACGAACGCAAGCACCGCCGGAGTGCCCAGAAAGCTACCGAGGCAGAATTGGAAGAATTCTCCTACAACCAAGAAAAGCCCATCCCATCTGCAAGCCCACTCTCATCCCCAACTACCAAACCACGTGGGAATTCCGTGTCTGCAGAAGAATCCGCCGCTGCCATGGCACGAGACGTGGAATATGCCCAACACAAAGGGCAAATCCGGACTGGGACCGCTGAGGATGCACCAACCCAGGCCCCCCCATCTGCAGCCCACCCCGAGGCCAAGGAGGTCCTCGCGAAGGAGCGTGCAGAGTTGCACCTCTTTGACTTCACTACTGGAACCTTTGTGCAGCAGGATTCTGATGTCATTGCAACTGTGTCAGAAGTTGGCACTTGGCAGTATTGGCTCCAGATTTCTGGGGAGGATAAGGAGTGGTTAGGACAGGCTGTGGTGGCTGATATCAACCCAGTTTTCAATTTTGAATACCTGTCCTTCATCTTTAACGCTTATGGAGAAGATGGGACGGCCTACTCATGGCTTCTGCGCTTCAGGGATCAACCCACGGAAGAACGATTCCAGGAGGGTCTGATGCAGGCGCTTTGGGAACAACTGAATGAAATGAAGTGGACCAAGGTCAAAGAGAATGAGCGAGACTACGTGCTCGATGCCTTCCAGGATCTCACAATGGAAGATGCCGATGATCAGCCAGAGGAAGAAGCTGAAGAGGAAGATGTCGAAGAGGAATACGACGGCGACCAGGATGACGCACAGCGGAGTGAACACTATGATAGCGACGAAGAGGAGGAAGATGTCGTGACTCGTGATGCTGATGGAAACGTCAACTCCCAACTCGCAGTTGGCTATAAGCACGATCGATCCTTCGTTGTTCGCGGCTCCAAGATTGGTGTTTTCAAGCATACTGCTAACAACAATCTGGAGTTCTCCACAACTATTTCAAAGGTTCAGACTCCCAAGGGCACCCTCTTTAGTCCCAAGAAGGTTATGCTCCATGCGGAGGACCAGAACATGATTCTTCAAAATGGCGATGATCCCAACTCTTTGTTCAAGATGGATCTGGAGTACGGCAAGATTGTCGATGAGTGGAAGGTTCATGACGATATTGGCGTGGAGACATTTGCTCCTGAAAACGTGAGTTGTCCAGCAGTTCTTGTTTCTTTCTATCATAGTAAACTAACCGATCTCTTAGAAATTCGCCCAAATGACCTCTGCACAGCCGTTCGTGGGTGTATCCAAGAATGCCCTCTACCGCATCGATCCTCGTCTTTCGGGTAACAAGCTCGTCGATTCCGATCTGAAGCAGTATGCCAGCAAAAATGACTTTTCCGCTGTGGCCACCACTGAGAAGGGTTATATCGCTGTCGCCTCAAACAAGGGTGACATCCGCATGTTCGACCGTCTGGGCATCAATGCCAAGACCCATATTCCTGCCCTAGGTGAACAGATCATCGGTCTTGATGTGTCTGCTGATGGACGCTGGGTATTGGCAACCTGCCGTACCTATTTGCTGCTTATCGACTCCCTGCAGAAGGAGGGCAAGAATGAAGGAAAGCTTGGGTTCGAGCGTGCTTTCGCGAAGGATTCGAAGCCTCAACCTCGCCGCCTTGGTCTCCAGCCCGCCCACGTCGCACAGTTCCAGCACGAGACCAAGCAGCCTATCTCATTCACCCAAGCTCGATTCAACACCGGTGTTGACTCAACCGAGACTAGCATCGTCACCGCCACCGGGCCCTTCATCATCACCTGGAGCATGAAGAAGGTTATCGCGAACCGCAGAGATCCTTACACCATCAAGCGTTATGGTGAGAACGTCATGGCTGACAACTTCCGCTTTGGGTCCGATAAGAATGTCATTGTTGCCTTGCCCAACGAGGTCAACATGGTTGCCAAGCGTACCTTCCAGAAGCCCACCCGTGAAAGCATCGCGGGCCCCGCTACGCCAAACCGTGCTAGAAGCGGATGGAGCAGCCGTCTTGCCAGGGATGATGTTGTCAACTCGCCTTACTAGTCTTCTGGCTTTGGTCTCCTTACTGTTACGTACTTCCCTCACCGACCCCATGATCCCTATACTTTTTTTGTACCATTACCCATACCCCCTGATGTTTTGTGCTTTTCCAATAATTCGTTGTGATATTTTCGGGGCTTGCTCTTCTGATGCCGCTGGAACTTGGTGATATTTTGGGGTGATAGAAGCTTCGTTTCCCCCCAAACTCACGAATGTGTTCTTCAGTCTATTCAAGTCTGCCTTTCTTTGGTGTCAATGTCTTACTGAAGATTGGCAATTTGATTGAACCTTGAGATTTCGTTTCGCTAAGCTAGCCAGGTAGTTTAGATAAATCACAAATGAATATTCCAAAACCAAATTCCAGTTTCTTATAGAAGGCTGATATGACCACCCCCCTTGATAGCGTCTATGTTCAGCGCAATGAGTGGAGTTAGACCTGAAGAGCATATCCGATGGATATCTCGGTGTCATTCTTGAAGTATTTGGGAGATATGCACATGAATCAAAGAGCTTGTTGTCAATGACACCAAAAAGGTTCGGTGCACTTCTGTCACATGAAGCAAAAAGGAAAGTATTGACTAGCTCATCGCTGCCAGTTCCCCATTCCTCCTTAGGTGCAGTGTGAACGTCCGCAGCATATGGCCCCTTGGGACCATTCTCACGGTGATAGCAGACATCTTGGCCTTCTATCAGCGTTTTGAAGCCGTGCTGCTATAGTGTAACGATTTTTAGTATGTAGACAACAGAATTCTTCCCGAGTATCCGGGTCATAACTTGATTGGCGAAAAATGGACCAAATATAATTCCCATCGTCATCCGGCGTGATAAACCCATAAAATAATTCGTCTATCGATCGGCATTAATGAATTACTTGACAGTTTTATATGTCTCTTCTACTGCCAATGCCAATGTCGACTAGGGATAAATGACGATGCAGCCGAGTGTGGAGGGAGTTTTGTGTTGATAGGAAATGGACTCAACAATGTGTTGTATAATGTATTTTATCGAGTAAAGCGAAACTCACTGGTCCAGAGTAAAACTTCTTGACTCAGTTCGATCGACAGTAAATAAGTCTGGAGAAGTACCCATCGTAAACACACAACGACTTTCAAGCATTCGCTCCTCCATCGACGGACCAAGTCGCCCCCGTGACAAATCCAGCCTCGTTGCTCAAAAGAAACGCGACGACATTTGCAACCTCGCATGGCTCGCCCAGTCGCTCTAGCGGCACCGCTGGAGCTGTGCCTTCGGCACCACTTTCCTCATTTGCGCGAAGCATGGGAGTATCAATGGGGCCACTAGTCAAACCAAATCAGTTTCACTTGTGCAGATTCACATCATTTAGAACTTACGGCATCACAATATTGACTCGGATCCCCCGTTTTCCAGCTTCGATCGCAGCACTCTTGACCATGCCAACCCCCGCATGTTTGCTGGTACTATAAACCGAGCCCTTTGGGAAACCCCTCTCGGAGAACATGCTGGCTGCGTGGACGATGCTTCCTGGCTCTTGCAAAAACCCTGGTTTGAGTGCCTCGCTGAGGAGGTTGAAAACACCTTTCACATTAACGTCCATGATGAAGTCGTACTCCTTCTCATCAATCTCCCAAATCTCTTGATGTCCCAGTTTGTGACCGGCGGTCCCAGCAAAATTCGCAAGTCCATCAACCTTGCCAAATTTCCCTTTCGTTAACTGCAGAAATGATGCAACAGCTGAACGATTCGTGATATCGACTACATGCGGAATCACCCTGCCCTGTTGTTCCTCATCAAGCTCATGGACGAGCTTCGACAGACCATCCTGGTTCATATCACACAGTCCCAAGAATGCGCCATGGGATAGCAATGTAGTTGCTGTGGCCAAGCCCATTCCGGAAGCACTCCCAGTGATAACGAAAACTTTGCCAGCAAGGGACAAAGCCATGTTTGCATTACAGAGTCAATGTAAATCACTCGATCGGTAGAAAAATCCTTCCTTTTTGGCCGCTACGTATTCGGAGCTGCCAACTGACATATTCGTACCGTCCTCCTTAAAGGAGCTTTTATAATTAGCTTTCCTCAGTGCTGCCAAATTAGCACATTATCACTGATTTCAAATGAAATGTTCATCAAGTGGAGAAAGTGTGTAATCGTGCAACCTGCTTATCATGCGTCATCGCCTCTATTTGTGTTTCTGTCAAAGACCGCTGATACGTACGATGACAGTGGGTCTCCCAAGCTATGCCAACCGAGCACCCAGTTGGCTAGGTTTAGCCTTAAGTCCAGACCTCCCGCTATCTATTGGCCGAAGAACCCAGTTTGGTTGACACTAATGCCAGTTGCTGACCGTCGCTGGCCTGTATCGTATTAGTGCCCGACTCTACTGGCCGAAATCCACCTATTTCTATTAAGATTCTTTAGACCGAACTCATATACTCTTTATAGTCACAGATCTACAGAGTAGAGAACCAATCATAGTTCCATCTCTCTTTTTTGCTTATTGAACCCACTCCCTTTCTACTTCGTATGGTCTCAGAACACTTGAACAAGATGTACTAGGTATCTATTGGTAGGGGACACTGCCTGTCTGTGGGGCTAATGCAACCGGCTTATGTCTTGTGGATACACAGAGAAACCGACACCTCTTTCATCTTCCTCACATTATCCTGACCTATTTGTCCCAGACTTTTGATGGCGCTTCCCACCCAAAGATCCGCCTTGTCCCCTACCAGCTCCCAAACGTCCCTAGAGTCAGAGGATTTCTGTTCCAAAAGATTCCCAGCAAGACATGTAGCCAGGATCTTCACGATGTTAGGTCGGTTCCAGAGAGTATCGAACGTTCCATAAATCTCCTTGAATCATGCATCCAGCTTAGCAAAGATACTGTCTGCGTCCAGTGATAGTGCCTGGAGAAGACGTTCACCCAAGTTCCAGAGTCCATTTAAAAATTCGAAGACTGATGAGGACCAACGTCCAATGCTCCTCGACATAGTGTTCGCTGGGCGAGGAGGTTGGCAGGGCCCTCGAACTCAATCCACTGAAGCGGCTGGAGGTGGATGAGGATGCTGACTCTGAATTCGCACTCGAGCTCCCGAACTTGCTGGAACCAGATGGGACCGCTGGCCCTGTCTTGGCACTTTGGCCGCCGAATAGACTGCCACCAGCCGAGGGAGCTGGCACTGTATTCGCACATGGCCGATCGAGTAGGACGGAGCTGGATGATTGCTTTGGTGGTGGCACCGAACCAATTACGCCGAGACCACCAGCACTGGGCGCGCACGCGGGCCTCGCCGTCTCACTCGAGCTACCGAATAAGCCGCAACTGGCTAGGGATGCGGATCCTGAGTTAGTACTTGAGCTGCCGAACATGGCCGAGCTAGGTGTTTGTGTTGCCAGTGGCATTGAAACAATTGCGCCTAGTCCCCTGGTACCCGGGCTGCCAAATGTAGACGCACCCGGTAAATCAAACGCAGGGGTACTTGGTGGGCCAAACGCAGCAAATGTAGAGACAGGCGGTTGACTAAATAGGCTGCCCATGGGTGCTAGGAAGAGCGTTGCCTGCCAAAAGGATTAGCTCCATTGTTCTGACCTGGCATTGATACAAAACTATGTTCGACAGAAGGAGCCTTTGCGCTTGTCTCCAAAGGGTTGGTCTCATCAACAGCCACAAATGAGCAGATATTTCAGGGGAAGCGGGTTCCTCGTCGCTCACATCCTTGTTGTACCGGCTCATTAAGTCGGCTATCGTGCTTGTTTTTGATGAGGTTGCCCTGAATGTCTTTGGCCTCTCTGGTCCAACCTCTGCCACGTTCTATCTCGAAGGTGGCCCTTATGACGGCCAGCTGGTGGGTTGTTTTTCTTCGGCCAATATCTTGAATTTGATTCTAGTTCGAGAAGAGCTTGCTTACTGGTGACTTGGAGGGTGGTCTTCTCTAGCAAAGGGCCTGAGCTCGGGACAAAGTTACATCATGCCAATTTGGCACCTTCAGGGTGGAAAAGTCCGATCCAAATCCAGTGAAGCAGCCCAGTTAGATGATTGGCCAGCTTTGATGTCTGAAGCTTTGATGTCTGAAGCTTTGATGTCTGAAGGAGGCTCAACATCACTTACTCTATACGAATCTCTCAGCCACTCTGAGGCACTTTGTCTGGGAGTTTCTTAGATAGGTAGCTTAAAAATACACATCGTAGGGAGCTACCCAGTTCAATATTGGACTCAAGTTTCAGGCACACAATGACAAACACTGTTGAAGTTTGTATCAAATACACTTGTATTCTAGTTTATGGATTATCTCACGTGGGGAAAGGGTCTTCAGGTCTAGTACATTAAAAAAGGTAACTGTAAAGGTATTAAGCGGGCAGAGCGGATGGTGGAACGCACTGCCCACCCACATTCTAAGTGCTCCACACTAACATAATTAAATCTGTGCCAACAATATCAACTTAAGGTGCATTACCGTAGAGTCCGCCCTAGGCGTCTACATTGGCACTTTGATTTAGCAGCATTTGGACCACCTGGTTGTGGCCCCCACTTGATGCTGCCCCACTTGATGCTGCTTGAAGTGCATTGCCACATAACCCATATTGTGCGTTCACATCGGCACCTCGATCCAGCAGCATTTGGACTACCTGGCTGTAGCCCCCAATAGATGCTGCGTGAAGTGCGTTGCCATAGTTTCCACCTTGGGCGTTCACGTCGGCACCTTGATCTAGCAGCATTTGGACTACCTGGTTGTGGCCCCCACTTGATGCTGCTTGAAGTGCATTGCCAAAGAGTCCACCTTGGGCGTTCAAAACGGCACCTTCATCCAGCAGCATTTGGACCACCTGGCTGTCACCCCTAGATGATGCTGCTTGAAGTGCATTGCCAAAGAGTCCACCTTGGGCGTTCACATCGGCACCTCGATCCAGCAGCATTTGGACTACCTGGCTGTAGCCCCCAATAGATGCTGCGTGAAGTGCGTTGCCATAGTTTCCACCTTGGGCGTTCACGTCGGCACCTTGATCTAGCAGCATTTGGACTACCTGGCTGTGACCCCTAGATGATGCTGCTTGAAGTGCATTGCCAAAGAGTCCACCTTGGGCGTTCAAAACGGCGCCTTGATCTAGCAGCATCTGGACCACCTGGCTGTTGCCCTTAAATGATGATGCTTGAAGTGCATTGCCACACTTTCCACCCTGGGCGTTCAAATCGGCGCCTTGATCTAGCAATATTTGGACCACCTGGCAGTCGCCCTTAAATGATGCTGCTTGAAGTGCATTGCCAAAGAGTCCACCTTGGGCGTTCGCGTCGGCACCTTCATCCAGCAGTATTTGGACTACCTGGCTGTGACCCCTAGATGATGCTGCTTGAAGTGCATTGCCAAAGAGTCCACCTTGGGCGTTCACATCGGCGCCTCGATCTAGTAGCATTTGGACCACCTGGCTGTCGACCTTTAATGATGCTGCTTGAAGTGCATTGCCATACTCTCCACCCTGGGCGTTCACATCGGCGCCTCGATCTAGTAGCATTTGGACCACCTGGCTGTCGCCCTTAGATGATGCTGCTTGAAGTGCATTGCCAAAGAGTCCACCTTGGGCGTTCACGTCGGCACCTTCATCCAGCAGTATTTGGACTACCTGGCTGTGACCTCCATATGATGCTGCTTGAAGTGGATTGCCATAGTATCCACCCTGGGAATTAACTATGTCTGATAAACCAGTAGACTCCCCATAAATCCCGAGAATACCCCTCAAGGTGATCTCTAGTCCCAAAAAGGATGCGTAATATACAGGCGATGCTATGTTGTCCACGCTTCTTTCAACATTGAGATCCATGTTCCATGAATATGGATGGTCAATCTCATGTAACCTGACCCAGGTCACGAAGGAATTGTTCTCGTTCTGAAAAATCCTTGATACCATTTTTTCAGCTTTCAACCTTTCTTCTGATACTTGATAATAGTGATACCAATGTAGAGCAGCGAAATGAGCTAGTGGGAAGTGTCGAAGTTTTACATCATCCAGAACGCCATCTGATAGCGTCGGGTTCAAAAGATATACGAGGCAGATTTGGGCCATTTCTGCATTTGCAGCTCCACTATCAATGGCGAATATTTTCGCTTTCTGCTGGCGGATACGGTCTGATTGAAGATACTCTTGGATGGAAAAATGAGCGATGCGAACTGTCGAGGTTATTATTCCATGGTCATTGTCATCGTCAGTTTCCACGATCTCGATGAGTCCAAGACATATATCAACAAGATCATCTTGCTCATAGCATCGGCCCTCACGATCGAAATACGGTGATTCGCCGAGTTCTACCGCGTGAGCGTCGACTAACTCATCAACAGTCAAGGGTCGGATAGAAAGACAAAGTACATTTAATATACGTCGTACGTCCTCAATATATGATTCGTCGATGTCACAAAGCATGCGCTCATAGGTTTCATCTAAATCACGAGGCAAGGTGTGTAAATATTTGTCAAGTTGGTTTCGGTTTCGTGCTCGTCGAAAAGAGTTAAGCTGACATTCCACATATCTGAACCTTTAGATAATTGCTATTAGAAACATTAAATAAGATAACTATAACACAATACTCACATTCCCTGCACGTCCTGCGTTAACTTCTTTTGGATCTCGCTATGTCGCTCTTTCCACCTCTGGAGCTTAGTGTCATTTTTCAGCTGATAAGAGACGAAATCAAAAATATCTTGGTCAGTTCCCGAGTTTTTCATTGATAGATCACAGTCATAGGGAGGGTTTAGTGATCGTCGAATGTCAAGTTGGTCCCGACTGGTTACTAAGAGATGAACACTAGGCAAGCACCAGTCCCGTATCACTTGTATCACTCTTAAAACATCTTCTCTGCCATCATCTCGGGGGCACTCGTCTAATGCATCGAGGATAATATAACTGTCTTGAAATCTTCTTAGAGATCTTTGAAGAGTTTGAAGCAGTACTTCCTTAGAAGGTGTAGCTGACTGGGACAGTATGCGGAGTTGCTCTAGTTCTCTTTCGCCGTCTTGTAACTGCATCGATAATTGTAGCAATAACGCACGTAACATCCCGTGAGCATCTCGCTTTGATTCATCACTAAAAGCGAAGTAGCAAAATGCGATTCCAACTTCGCTCCTGTGCCTCGTCTCACGAAATGTATGTTGTATTATAGCTGAACAGAGGACCGACTTGCGCAACCTGCGAACCCGTTAAGCCAGAGAAATGAACTTCGCTCTACTTGCCAGTTTGCGAATTGATGACTGTTGATAAACCATTGTCCAGTTCTTGGGTGGTGCTTTGCATACATAGCGTTGTGATTACTTGATGCATCGGGTGCCTGAAGCCACGTACGAATAACGAAAGAAATTTGGCTTGAATTAGTCCGCTCGAGAAGAGATCGAACTGCCAATACATCATCTTCAATCTGATTGTGACTTTTGAATTGTAGTACGCTGAGTGCGAATAGCAAGTTTTCGCGTATCGCGCCAACATCTTCTTCGATTTTCTGTATTGTGCTTTTTCGGAACGGATAAGTGACGCGGCGTCCGCGGCGTCCAGCAGCTTGAAAACGGACCTTTAAGCTCGTACTCGATTCGGTTTGGAGTTTCTGGTCGGTTTGGAGTTTCTGGCACTCAGACTGGAGCTCTCGAATGATCTCGTGGCATCTCTGTGTAGCCTTATCGACTTCTTGAAGTAGCTCTTCTGCGTTAGTCTGAGATTGACGTTGGTGGATCGCAGTCTCTAGGGATCGAAAGATGCTTTGAAGGTTCTCCATATTTTGAGTAATTTTTGCAATATCAGTGTCTTGGCTTCTGTAGACCGAATAGAAATCCACTAAGGTTTGCGTCACCTGGATCCCAAGCGAGAGGAATCCAGCGATGCCAGCTGCGATCGAGAGGGGGTCACTCATGACGAAAGGTAGTGGCCACTCAATTTAGAAGACAGTATATATTCAGCGGTGCGTGGAATATCTGGCGAGACAGAGGAAGGGCAATAGGAAAACGCCAATTCAACCTCACTGCGAGGAGCTGACCAGATGGATGGCCGGCCCCCTAAGAAGACCACGCGAGGCTGAGTATGAACAAGTTTGGTAATGCTGGTTTTTCAAACAATACAATACTTCGTGTAATGACAGGGGTTCTTCGTATGTTTCTCAGAGCAGACTAGCGTATCTTAATTGAATAGTGTAGGGTGGTGGCACCGATTTCTAGTTCTACTGTATGCAAATCCAAGCAGAGATATTTAGATAACACCCGAGGAGCAGTGTGTTACTATTTCCCTTTTAGCCTCACTTAGTAGTTCAAGTTCCGCCTACACGAGCTTGTTCTTTCGGATATTAGGCTTTCGGCTGCCTAGTTATTACTGTGGGGCGGTTTTCTCGTACAGCTTGGCGCTTGGCTTAGACCTCGTATACCTAGCATGTCAACTCGGCCCCTAAAATGAAATGAGTCATGTAGATGATTCCTACGTTGTAATTTTTCGTAGAATGAAGTTGTGGAACTTGCACATCGCCAGCACTAAATAAGTCAGGGCAAGGTGACTTCAGTAGACACCGTTAAACCATAGTTATGCATAGAGGACATTGCAGAGCCCCTGGTAAGCAAATTGTCAGCCTATAGTGAGAGATAGATGTTGAAGAACAAGCCTTGAATGAAAAATAACGGAATCTGTACCACAGAATTCAGATGCGTAGAAGAAATAACTTTGTATAGCAAGATAGATCAGGCCCGACCGAAAAGATTATATCCATCCTCTTCGTAAGTGAACCTCGAAAAATGCAAAAAACGATCAGTCATCTTCTTCCATCTGATCGTCCTCATCATCAAACTCCTCAATTTCACCACCAAACATCCCACCATGGACTTCGTTCATATGCCCGTAAATTCGATCATCATCAAACGCACCCCCACAGAAATAGCACCAATCAACACCACAGCGTACCACAGAGCACTTCATATGGCCACAGCCAAAGGTCTTCATAGTCATGGTTCCACACTTGGGACATGGTTTGATGCTCTTGAATTTGCGCTGCTCACCTTCCAACTCTGCAAGCGCCCGCCTCCGCACCGCCTCCTCTAACCCCACTCCAGCCATCCTGGCATCTTCTAGCTCTTGCTCCGCTAGCACCCTCAAAATTTCAAGCCTCCGCATCTCCTGGGCCTCCTGCTCCTCAACACACCCATCACAGACCCAATCTTTCAGATCTGGAGGCGCTCCACGCGCACAGCTCCGCTCCATCAATACCTTAGCAGTATGACATTCTCGACACCATGCATAGATCAACATGCCCTTATCACGGACAGCATGAGCTAGATCCTTAACTGCATGGATCCCCAATCCATATTTCGCCAGCGTACGAGAGGCTGGGTACCGACGACAGAAGGGACATCCTAGTGCAGCAGTGTTGATTACACTACCCGCCGAATTGAGTCCATACCATCCTGACAAGCACGAAGTGCAGATGCGCTGGAGACAGCCATGGCGGCCGCAGGCCTCAGCTAATGTACCGTGCGGGAATGACGAGAAGCAAAGCGAGCAGTCTGTCTTGCTGGTCTGGCGATTTGCGACTATTCTTCGAAGTCTTGAGATCAGATCGGTTGTGTTATGGATAGATTTTCCTTTCAGAACCAATTCAGCTTCGGCAACTGGGAAGAGCGTGATTTTGGAAACGAAGTGTTCAACGCCGATGTTAGAAATGGCTTGGTAGACAGATTTGTTCTGGAACAGCATTTCGTGGGAGCTGCTCGCATCCTGGACCAGCCAGGAAAAAGTGTTCTCCCCCGCAAGTGCGTTTGCTGTCACTTCAACTTCTGTGGTTGGACCACATCCTGATGTGCAGGGTGGACAAACAAACTCTGACTCGAGAACTGACAAGTCTCTGTATTCTTGAGGCCAAATCATGCGATTCAAGCACCTATTGCACTTGACGGTAGGTGCAGGACCTTCGTCTCCACTTCGACAGAAATGACATTTTGGAGGAACGTTCAGTGCAGTAACGTTGTAAACGATATATTGGGCCCTACAAGTTCGAGAGGAACACTCAACCCAAGTGGCTTTGGAGGCGGCAGAGACGTCTTTCGAAACCCCTGTAGTCAGTCGGACTTCCTTGACGTTTTCATTGACATACGTTGGAACAAGACAGAGACCACAATTTCCATCCTTTCCCATTATGGTGACTGATCGAGGATATTGACAGCTTCGACAGGTCACCAATGGGCCGACTGATGCGCTTGATTTTTGCGGAGTCCATGCAACGTGGGCTGCTAGCGGAGTGTTGAGATTTAGCTCAAGGAGCTTGAAGGAAACAAGGCGCTCAAACAATGTTCTATCAGAAGAGCTCAACAGCCTGAATTGTTCTCCACTTTGCTTCCGAGTTTGTTGCTTCCAGTGCGCTTCATCGGCGTCAATGAGAAGTGTCAAACATCCCATGCTCCATGTCTCGGGCGTTGACAAATCGTTCCACTTATCTTTAAAACCAATCATTTCTTGCTCGGCTGCTTCTGAAAGTGGTTTTACTCCCATACGAAGACTGAGAGCAGCAACCAAAGCGGCGGGTCGCGCAGATAGCTTCGTTCCAGGCTTGATTAGGTGGAAGAGGACCTTCCAGAATTGCCTTTTGTATTTTTCTGATGCCAATGCTAAAGGGATTTTGGCCAAATCCTTTGTGGTGGTATGAGAGATATGCTTGGGCATATCGCTCTCCCTCTCTACGATGGTGAGTTGCGTTAGAATGCTTCCCAGGCGCTTTAGAGTAGCTGGGTTGCAGCTTCGACCAATCTCCAAAAGGTCAGCTCGGGTCAGCTCGGAAACAAAATGATCCTTTCCACATTCTGTGCCAGATTCTGCATGAGAGAAGCTCAGAGTTGGGTCTAGAAAGACGCAAGGGTACCTTTCTGCGTCAGAGACACTGTCAATAATGGAAGCAATCTCTCCGGCAAAGTCGTAAGATTCCTCGAGCCACGATTTCATCTTTTCACGCTCGTTTGCTTTATCCATGTTGTCCAAGCTGTGGTTGAAGGCGAGGACGATCTCATCGCGGCGAGCATATTCTCTATCGCTGCAAATGGCTCGCCACATAGTTCCAAACACAGGATTGAGGGTCATTGCTTCGACGTGGTCTTCAATTATCTTCATCAAATGCTTGAAAACAAGCTCCTTGTACTGATCATCTGTCTTCCAGCGCCCTGCAAAATCCTTGACAGGAGTAGTCTTCTTGGGAACATGCTCCTTTATTACCTCCGCCGTCAGCTTGCACTTTGTGATATTCTCCTCGCAGGGCGCCTTTGTTGATAGAGTGTATGAGAAAAATAACTCTGCGTTGGGGTCTTTTTCATTTTTGATGTTGTCGATGCCATCGATTGAGATGTAGCGGGTCAATTCCGCAGGAAGATCAACAGAATCCTCTTTAGTAGTGGCAGCAAGAGGCTTTTCTACTTCCATCCATGCCAAAAGTAGATCAACGGTCACTTTGGATATAATGTCTGAATGAAAGCTCTTAATGTGAACGCAGGTTCCGCCAGTCCGGGTTGCCAGATAGCCGTACCAGGCAGCATCACCCGGTATCATATTGCGATCGAGAATAGCGAATACCTGTGCCTTTTTCGGCCCATTTCGGAAGTTATTGGTTGCTGAAATCCAATCAATACAAGAGAAGCCGTATCTGGAGTAAGAGCCCCGTTCAAACAGCGCAGCTTTTTCCCTCGAGGCGTTATCTGTACCGAAGAGGTTACCGGAATTTGGATGAGGGGGCGCATCGGTATATAAAAAGATCAATGTCTCTGCATCTTCGCGCATGATCTGGCAGGCCTTTGCGAGAGCTGTCTTCACAGCTTCGGGGTAGTCGCCTCCTCCGTCGGCTTGAAGTCTTTTAGCAAAGCAGACCAGATCTGGCTGTTTCTCTTGCACAGCCGCTTGTTGATTTTGCTCCAACCAGCCCGACCATTCAAGAAGAATTTCGCCACCGTAGTCACGATATGCCAGGACTCCGATTCGAGAAAAACATCCTGTAAGGGCAGAAATGGAGATGATTTCCGGGAGGGATGTGGCCAGCGAGCGTAGATAGCAGCTCATAGACCCTGTTGCATCGGCGATGAAAAGTAAGTCATGTTTCTCCATGATGAAAAGAAGTTGTAGAGAAAACTAATTCAAGAGAGAATGTTGCAAGTGGTAGATTGAAGGCTATATATGTGTAAACC
The DNA here is from genome assembly GCF_028829465.1 of Penicillium soppii. NCBI lineage: Eukaryota > Fungi > Ascomycota > Eurotiomycetes > Eurotiales > Aspergillaceae > Penicillium > Penicillium soppii. Next base: position 3,251,370 of record NW_026643235.1, on the reverse strand, counting down.
ATACATAATATTTTCTTGACTCACACTAGTCAAGTTCGCTTGCCTAAAAGGGTGTCCGACGAACTTGACTGGTCCTGGAGAGGGCTACGTGTGTAGATGACTCACTACAGAATATGTAATTCGGATATCCAAGTATTCCTTTAACTCTAGCAGGTAACTTCGGAAAAATGGCCATGATTCCAGTTCTGGCAAATTGTCAACCTCTGGAGTCACATGCTTGGAGCTGGAGTCAAAGGCTGCTGAACGTGGGGATCAACTAGGCATGATTACTCTCTTTTTGCCTCAACAAAGGGAGTGAGGAATGCCCCAACATTATCACAGTAGATAATTCATTTTATTTGCAGGTTTCGTTCTGTGCTGACTTGACACGAAAATAGTCAGAGAATTTGAGAGGCTTACATGAAGCAAGCATGAAAAGAACGGACCACGGTCTCTCTTTAGAAACATGACCGTCGTCATGTTTAATGCCTCAGATATAATTCACATGTCTACTTTGAGTCTAGGAAAGTACCACAAATGAAATAGCACAATAAGCTTGCGAAGCTATGATATCAATATTGATATATGGAAACAGTACATAGATAACTCGACTTGGGTGAGCCATTGGATCTACGAGCGGCTAGCACTGAAGTCAAAGGGATTCAGAGATTGACCTGATGCGGTTCGCTGATTCATCCTTTTCGAAGCATGAATTAGAAGAAATGACTGGACAAAGAGTTTTAGGGAAGAGTGATCACGGAGCCAACTAGAACGTGCATTATCCATCCAGAGATCAACAAGCAGCCTTAAAAGTAGAGCTGAGTGTACAGTGTTTTGAAAAGTATATGTCACCGCTGTGCTACCTAAGACCGTAAGAGTTAGAAGTCCGTAAGACGGTGAGAGAAGTATCTCCCGACTCTATCTAACATAACTGTGACCAGTTAACTGCGCGTCATAGGGGGTTCGCATAAAGGTCACGATAGCAGGTATAGACTCTGTGAGACCGGTACCTAGTGGGTCTCAATACTAAAGGTAGACTCGAAATAGAGGGTACAGTATGTAGCACGATGATGTAGTGATACTAATCGTTGACCTTCCATGCGAAGGTCAGGCCCTTATTAGATACATGTGAACTAAACGACATCTGTCTAGTTCACATGCCAGCGCACAGTAAAATGGTCCTGACACATCATCCCATCGTTCATCTGAGCCCAGCGGATTGTATCATTCACCCCCAATATGCCCCTCCAGCTTCCCTTCTAAATCGTAACAGCGCAGAGTTTGATAATCAAGGCCAGCGGAATAGCTACTCCGCAGGAAAATCAGTTGGTTTATAGATCAGTTGCTTAACCTGGTCGCTCATGACAATATCTAAGCTGCAGTTCAACGGTGGTACTGAGTTCTGAAACCACTTCGCATAGATTTTGTTAATCTCGCCAGAAGCAAATGCGTCTGTGATGGCTCGGTCGACCAATTTCTTGAAGACCGCATCTGCTTTACGCAGCATGAAACCGTACATTTCGCTCGATTGCGGCGTGCCAACTATATGCAAGTCTTTTTGACGCGGTGAACTAGCTTTGAGGCCTTCCAACAGTATGTCATCTAACATCAAGGCGACGGCGCGGTCTGTTCGGAGCAGCTGATAGGCCTGACCGTGGTCATGTTCCAACAGAATATTCATATTCATTCTTTTTTCGGTATTCATGGCCTTAAGCAGCCGCTCGGAAGTAGTACCGGCTGTTGTCACTACAGCCTTGTCTTGAAGATCACTAAAGTCATTGATACCACTACCGCGTCGGACCAATAAGCGCGTTTGGGCTTTGAAGAAGGCCACAGAGAAATCGGCTAGACGCTGATGATCCATGTTGTTTGTAGTCGAGCCGCATTCCACATCGATCGTGCTGTTGTTCAGCCACGGAAAGCGATTCTTAGGGCAAACCGTGACGTAACGAACTCGCAGATCGGGTACGGCGAGCTCCTTTTTCAATGTTTCGACTACCTTGAGTTGCAGGTCATTAGAGTAGCCTATCACCCCTTGATTTTCATCATAGTAGGAAAAAGGGCAAGATGATTCGCGGTGGCCAATTGTGATAACGCCTGTATCTTTAATCTTCTTTAGGGTACCGGTGAGTTGGGTAGACATTTGGCGTATCATGACGTCCGATAATGTTGAAGGTGAATCTTGGAACTCAGTAGAAGACTGTTATCTTTATGTCTTTTATAGACGATTGCTTTCAAATCAAATATGAAGAACGTATCCACCATAGCAGGCTTGTGGAACGTGAGGGCGGGGTTATCTATGCAGCCGTTTGTTATTACTTTATACACAAACAGGGCGTGAAATCGTCTATACGCTGATTACACTCAAACCTGCACGAAATATACAGCATGACGCACTTGTATTGGCCTTGCACGAGAGTTTCTCGCAGGGAGATCCTAACCTGGAGTGGCCCCGAGCCTTTCTCAATCGATACATTCTACTCAATAATATATTGTCTTGCATCGTGATCAACCCTTCACGATTTGCGTCCACACGTCTTCCCGCAAAACTGCTGGTCTAAACGCACGAAACATCTATGATCGACCACCTTGTGGACAGATCTCAGCGATCAGGAGGGACCGGGGTCATTGTGGCCACTGAAACCCAAGCGCAGCAAAGGCAGCAGAGGCCCAAAGTGTTTCAACTCGAGAAGACCATCTAAAGTGGGACCGAGCCATTGGCAGAAGCGGTAGATCTCCTGGAGAGTGACGACAACAAGATCATCATCAATTTTCAAGGAGATGAACCCTTAGTTGAGCCTCCGAGCTCATCGCTCGGGTCGTATGGCTCAGGTCGTATGGCTCAGGTCGTATGGCTCAGATCGCGCACGAGCTCTCGATGCATACCACGGACATGGTCACGCTCGCGGTGCCGATCAACAATCCCAGGGATGCTGCAAATTCAAATATTGTGAAGGTTGTGCTCGACACTGAGGGAGACACATTTGTACTTTTCGCGGGCTGTGGTTCCATGGCAAAGTGCCACTGGTAAATTCAGGAATAGTAGCCTTGGACTTCAACAGATCAGCTTCAACATATCGGCCTTTACGGTTATCGGGCAGGCTGTTTGCGGACATCTCCTGCTTTGAAGGTACTGCTGTTGAGGAGATCGAGAGACTGGAACAACTTTGAGATTTGTACCATGGAGGAAAATTCATATGTTCGGTATCGAGTTTGGGCGTGGAAACGGAACAGGATCCGGAGAGTGTTCAAAGAATGAGCCGAGAATGTTACTCAGCTACTCATTGCTATCATCGCCACTCCATCTCATCAAGTTATCAAAGAAAGCCATGTCCACCCCTTGGAATGCCCAGTCATCAGTTCCGACAGCAAAAAGGGGATCTTCATATCCCCCCAAGAGAGGTTCATCCATAGCACTGGAGCACTGTGATACAGCGGGCGCTGCAACGTGACGATTAACATCAGCAGCGGATCCAACTGAGGGCCCCACATGGAAAGTATCTCCTGACGCGTTTTTGCCATGAGAAGTTCTATGAGAATCGTTGAATTTAGAACCTTGCTCTCGTGCGACATCGGAAGTAGATCCAAGAGCCGCTTGAACTCTGCTTTGGTTCGGATTTCCTATACTTGTCTGAGAATTGGGTAACTTAGAAATGCTCCCATTGTGTGTGATTTGAATAGTTCCCAAATATGGTATTTGGAGATGAACAGCATGGCCTTTATTCTCGTCAATTCCTGAAGAAATATGGGGATATGTCTTTGCGGGTAGCGCCAAACTTTTAGCTGCTGCCTCAGCCTCAATATTCATCAACTGCCGCAGCAAGTCCGCAATATTTGTACTCAATTTGTCTGTCTCCGTTCGACTGGCGTACTCGAAGCTTTCCTGAATTTGCTCCACTAGCGCACGGTCGCCGGGCCGTTGATGCGCAAGCAAGCTTTCTGATGTTGTCATGTGTTGTCCCGGGGGATCGGTGCTGGTAGCTATAACACGTCGATGGCCGTCGATGTGCGCTAGCAATAGTGTCATCGCCCCCATCAGGCAAAAGAAGTCGAACGTACGACAGGAGAAAGCAAATATGTTGAAGTTACGGAACGCGAGAAAACGCGAAAGAATTTCTCGAGCTGCGTTCACGCAGGTTATGCGTGAGTAATCGTAATTTTGACCAGTCGGCGAGCAAATCATGTATGGTAAGTGAATTTGAATCAGCAAATTGTAATGATAAAGCTGATGAAACAGTCGTCGCATCTCCCAAAACATTGCCTCTGGTTGGTCTTTGACCGAAACCAAGTCCGCAGTGAGCCACCATTTGCACGGTAACTCCGTCGCTGCTTTCTGCAAATCTCCATCGATCTCCCTAGTCAATGAGTAATCGTGTGGGATGAGGGCCGAGTGGTTGCGTTCGAGAATACGGAATGAGATAACACAATGTATTCGCTCAAGGTATCCCATCGGTGTTTCCGTTTTTAGAGCCGCTTCTGAAGCCATGCTATCGCCAAGAGTTCCGTGTGGCAGTCCTAGCATCAAGCAAAGGTGGCGTTCGAGGGATAGGCATCGGAACCATAGAAACTGTGGATGAGCTTCCGTATGCGGGTCAAGAAGCTTGCACTGAATGTGGCTCTCAGCACGATGGAGTCCCATTAATTGTGCAACTGTCATAGCTCTGCGGACAGCAATCAAAGCTTTTCTCAAATTGCCGCCATTAACCTGGTACCAGCTCTGTATAATCATACACTCCAATCCTTCGATACAAGCGACGAGATCATCGTTGGAGATAACGAGGGCGATAGCACTGTCGGCTAGCCGATCCATTATCTCGTGAGGTGGTTCCGAAAGCTCTGGGATTCCTTGGTGAGGGGATCCTGGAATGTGCTGCAAGAAGGTCGCGACATAAAGCATGTATCTCGCTATCAAGACAGGATGGGTAGTCGGCCCAGGCCTATGAAAGAAAAGTCTTGTAGACATAGGCTTTCCACGGCTGAGTCCATCGTATGGAACAGTGAGCATCCGGAAGAAAGAGGTGGACATGTTGCCACATATTTGGAGTATTCTCGCCGTGTCATCCGGAGAAGGTAATAAATGATAGAGAGCCTGAGACAGTTTCTCGAATCTGCCTGAATTAAACGATGGATCATTTATACTATGTGACCCACTGCGAAGAATTCCAAACCCGATTGTCTCTTTTCCCTGGTTGAGGAGTGAGCAGTGTATCCAAGCCACATTTGTTCAAAATGAACCACTTACTGCGGAAGGACTAGATGTAGACAGGATACGCGAAGGTTCAAGAGACATTGAAGTTGGAGTCAAAAGACCTGGGACATTTTCACTCTCTTCTCTGTCCGGTATAACTGGACCAAGTGGATCTAAGTCATTGGCACGTCTTTTCCACGTCTGCTCGACGAGAGGCTCAACCTCCGGAAACTCTTGACCAACACACTTTACGCCACGACGCTGACAGCGAATGCAGATTGCATCGGTGGATGACTGGAATGTACACTTTTCTTTCCGCCGCCTGCACTCCCAGCAACTGCGGGTTCCCTTTCGCACTTTTCTGCGTTTTGACTCCGGCTCATCTGGAGAATCACTGAATCTGATGTCCATTTTTTTCAAGAACAGTAGTTGGGGACATTGGATGTTGTGAAGTGGATATGTTTTCGACCGGAATTTCGGAGAAGATGAATCTGGGGATCGGACGAAGAGCTGCCGATCGGTGGGGGCCCAATTTATGTGGGTCTGGATGCTCCAATCACACCCACCCGCCGTACTTCGATTCCCGGGGCTATAGATCCGATTATTTAAACTCCCGAGGGCTGTCGGACGAAGAGTATCTGATCAATAAATTACGGCTTAGGTAGTTCACTTGAAATGTCTATATAAACCTAGCATTTCTTCAGCTAACTACAGCACACAGTGTACAGAAACCCCTGTTTTGTTTCCTACATCTTTGATCGACCGCCACAATGTCCAGTCCTTTCGGCATCCCTCCTAGAAAGATCGCAGGCAAACTAAAGCCTTTCAAACTGCACGTCTCTGAGAGCGAGCTGTTCAAATTCCGAGAGCTGCTCAGTCTCTCTGAGATTGGACCAGAAACATGGTGGAATACACAGAATGATCCGCAATTCGGAGTATCCCACAAGTGGCTGACCGAGGCGAAAGAAACTTGGCTTCATAGTTTCAACTGGCGGGAGCACGAGGATTATCTCAACAAGTTTCCTAGCTTCAAGGTTGCCGTGGATGACGTGGAAGCTGGGCTGGTCACTATCCACTTCGCTGCCCTCTTTTCCACCAAGGAGGATGCCATTCCTGTGGTTTTTCTACATGGCTTTCCGGCATCTTTCATGGAATTTCTGCCGATGATGCAGCTACTTGCCGAGAAGTATACACCTGAGACTCTACCATATCATATCATTGTACCCTCTTTGCCGGACTATGGACTATCTGGTGGATCCACTCGGAACATTGAGATGACAATAGCACAATCAGCACGCATCATCAATCAGTTGATGATTGAGCTTGGATTTGGAAAAGGATACGTTGCTCAAGGAGGCGATCTTGGTAGCATGCTTGCCCGAGTCATGTCCGTCGATTACAAGGAATGCAAAGCATTTCACGGTATGATGAATCCCTGTTTGCGATAGTTAAAACGGGTTCTGATGGCTGATTAATTAAACATGTAGTCAATATGCTTGCACTAAACCCGGGCGAAAAGCCACCTTCTTCCAAGTTGACTCCTGGAGAGTTGGGAATATTTGAACGAACCGAGGCGTGGAGACAAACGGGTCTAGCATACGCACTTGTGCATGGCACGCGCCAATCCACAGTCGGATTGGCCATATCATCTAGTCCGCTTGCATTGTTGGCATGGTAATTTATCCAGATCTCTGACTGAACCATTCTGAGCCTTAGCTAATTGTCAGCCAGGATAGGTGAGAAGCTCCTTGAATGGGTAGACCAGCGAGAACCATTGCCACTCGATACTGTTCTAGCTATGGTCAGCTTCTATTGGTTTACGGGTACATTCCCCCGCAGCCTGTATCATGCAGAGCTTGTCAAAAGCTATCTTCGAGGTAAAGCGCATCCGATATCAAAAGAGAAGCCACTTGGGTATTCTTTATTTGCTCATGACCTTGCTGTGTTACCGAAAACCTGGGCCGAGGAGATGTATCCAAATCTCATATTCTTCAAGGCCCATTCAGCTGTGAGTAGTAATATCGCCAACGCAACTTCTCCAAACCTTATCACTAATGCATACTCGCAGGGTGGACACTTTGCCAGCTTGGAGCGGCCAAAGGAATTCTTAGAGGATATCGAGGACTTTTTGAAAAGTGCCCATGATTTGTTTCAAGTCGAACGAAGTTGATAAGAACCAGACTATATGCACCAGTTGTACGTATAGTAGGGGAAGGCAGCTGTTTAGTCGTGCTTCAAAAGTCTCAAAATCGAATATATACGATGTATGAAGAAGGTGATATAAGAGATTCAACCGAACCTTTGTTTTCGCCTACTTGAGAAAATGATAATTGTCAAAGCTTTGGCAAATGTCTTTTGAAGTATGTTTAGAAGATCATCTGTCAGACCGCGGGATATTTTTACATGTTCTTTGTGGTCTGAGGTTACTTTCTTGTTTTCTACATGATCTACCTCGCTATCTCCTTTCACGTCTTCCTTTATCTCTGCCATTTAACCTCTTGCCTCTGCACATTTCCTTTCCTCTTAAGGCAAGAAAAAGGACTGGTCTATTGGAGTAGCAGGTCAATTGACTTTTCGAGAAAAGGACCGAAGGATTGACGTTTGGGGGATAGTGAAACGAGGAAATTTTGTCAAAATATTAACAAATTCGGAGCGGGTTATCATCCATCACCTGCCAATGGAACAGAAGGCATCCCGTTTTGGAAAGTCGAGCACCATTCAAGTTCGTGTAGGACCTTTGGTGGTATCAAATAGCTACATATGTAGGCATCGTTATCATCTTTTGCTTGATGAGAACGTTGAGCCTGCCAATGATTATCAAACACACCCTGCAAATGTTATCATTGTGATTATTCAAGTGTAGATGTACGAAAAGTTCATCCCTAGTACGATCCATGCAAACAGATGATTTACGAGAAAACCCGTGAGCCCAGCTCATCTTGAACTTTGGGAGAAAAACTTGTTGAGGGCAAGTCAAAGACGTGAATGGCGGCATTCGAACACGCTATGCAACGAACTTTGCCCCTCAACGCCTCATTTATAGTTCACAGTCTGATTATTTGATTATTTAGGAGCAAATTTCTCCCCTTTCAATGGTTATATACGCCCTGATGCAGACCCTTTATACATCCAGTGTAATGTGTCAGGCTGCACACATGCGTCTGTTTCACGAACCGACATACCACACCTCGACCCCAAGAATATCGAACTTGATGCCTTCATCAGAGAGAGGCTCATTGCCAAATGTTTGGCAAGATGCACTGACTCCCTTTTCGAGGCCATTATCAACCCACAATCCGTAATGACCGTCACTATCAAAACATTAGCTTACAACATCATTTCGCAAGACACAGAAGTACTCACCCGCCTCCTAAACTCAAAAACCCAGTTTCACAGAACATCATGTAATCATTAACACCGCTATATGGGAAAGCCTTGAAACGAATTCGTTCAGGCGTGCTCGCACCACTCCGCGAAGGGGTGTGAATGGATGACGGAGACGGCGGGGACAGAACACCACCACTAGCAGCCGCAAGATTGGTTTTGATATTCATATTGAGGTTGTGAGAGGGTGATTCGACACTGGGTTTCGATTTTGCCGTATCATTGCGCAAGGTGCTCCAGCGAGCAGCGGTGGTTGTATCGGCAGAAGGCGGAGGCGGGAGACCGGCGCGTTCAAGAGCTTCTTCGGACTGGGGCCCGTCGCCTGGTAGCGCAAAGGGAAAGCTTGCGGGAGGCGGGAGCACGCTTGATCGCCAGAGGAAGCACTCGCCCGTCCCGAAGAATTGGGAATCGGGGTGCGGGGCATCGGTCATGTAGGCACCAAATACAGACCTTGAGGGGGAAGCGTCGTGAATAACGAGGACGTAGCCCGCCCGCGGGCTACGATGGGAAAATTGGGCGCAATTCTCGTAAAGTGTTGACAGGGAGGCGCCGTCGCGGTCGAGACTGTATGCTAAACGCCATGTTTCAGCGAGTTGGAGACGGGGTGGGACGAGGAGGCGGATTTCCTCGGCCAAAGCACGGGTGAGGAGTTGTTGTTGAAGGAGGTCTGCGCCTCTTGGAATTTCGAGAGTGAGGGGTGTAAGTGGTGGTGGTTGGAAGGGGGATGCTGTTCGGCGGGGCGTGAAGACTTCAGTCGAAGAGGAGGATCTCGACCATGGCATGACGGAGGGCATATCTTTTGTTATGTCCGGGTCTGTTATACGTCTGTAGAGGCCCGAGACGACGTGGCTGACTGGGTAGGAAAAGTAGGAGGCGGCGGATTGGTAGGATGTATTTTGGGTGGGCGTGGAGGATGAGGTGTCGGGGGGATTGGGAGAATTTCTTTGTGACGCGGACGACATGCAGATAATACGAATCAATTCTGAGCAAAGGAAGTTGGGCCAAAGCCTGAATTGTAGAGAAGAAAGAGAGAAGACTTGCGGAGTTGAGGTTGAGAACCGCTATCGCATCGCTTATCATGTGGGGAAATGTTGAAGCGCCAATCCAAGTCATACATAGTAGTCTGTACAGTATTGCATGATGCCAATCCTGTGTAATTCTTTTTTTTGTGTATAAAATGGTCCACATTTGAATTTAAATACGTAGATAGATGAGATGATCCATGATTTTAAACATTTTATTAGCATAGAGCTCAAGTCTAAATGTGCTAGGTATATTTAAACGTAATCTGCCAAGTTGCCTGTGGACGTCCATGGATGTTTACAAGATGTTTCACCGATGGGTTGATTGAGATTTGGAGTCATATTGTAAAGTTGATGCAATTGTTAATGTACCTGGGTAACTCCATGGCCTTCTATTAATAGATCGAATAAATGCAGACATGGTATCGTAATCAGCTTCGAATCGAGATCCACACATCAAGGTATTAATGCCTCGCGGCATCTGGCCGTAGGTCTACTGTCTCAAACTCTAGATCACTGTGTTCGTAAACATGTCCTGGCCGCAAGGCCCCCGTGTAGATATTTTCTTCGGCATGGGGATGGAATAAACCGGTTTGATTGCAGTTCAAGACAGACTTGAGCCCCGGGGGATCCGTCAATCGGAACACACCCCAGTCCGGAGTTTTGCTCGGTGCGCATACAATGGCGATGCTTTCAGGGAGCATGACTTGGTATCCGCAGTGTGTATGCAGATCACGCGAACTCATGAAACAGGTCTGCGATGGGTGCGTGTGAATCCAGCCAAGGGTCATCAGATCCTCGGAGTCGCAGTAGTCGAACAGAGCGGACTCGTTTACTGTTTCGCAAGTATCAGAGGTTGATGTCTGCTCTGGGATAACGAGTTTGGAGATAAAAAGTGCGTTAGAAACGAGAGTACCGCAAAGAATACCACAGGTCTCTAGGTTGGCACGGGTGTTGGAAGCTGCCAAGGACAAGAAACGAGATCGGAGATCCCCAGGTAGAAACACAGAACGCAGAGGAGTGCCGTTTTCGAGGTACGCGGAAGGCCTGAAGGTATAGCTCGAAGGATCAAGAATTGATTTGCTGGGAACAATTTCGTCGGATGGGCGTACTTTGTTGGGGAGCGCTGGGCTTGGTGACACTTTTGCCGGTCGTAGAGGTGCAATATCGCCGATGATCGATGCTCTGCTAGGTTCCATGCGCTCCTTTGGAGGTAATATCGGCGGTGCATGGCGTTCCGCATTCTTGTCAAGAATGGCAATTTGAGCACGAGACACGTTGGGCTCCAGAGAACTTTGACGAGGCACGCTTGGGTACTTGTATACCGCCGTAGGACCCTCGGAATTCTTAGCACGGTGGCCATACGGGTTGTCGATATTTGACCTGATATTCTGAATGCGTTGACTCAAATCTTGGTCGCCTGGTCGAGTATCCGATTTCAACTGGGTATCCCAGTCACCCCATACACCGGCCGCACGACGACTTTCCAGCTCGTCAACCGAAGACCCAGAATCGACCTTGGAACTTCGCGCAGTTGCTCGCCGACTGAACTCCGATTGAGCTAGTCGCACGGCGAGATCTCGATTCTCCGCCGCTTCCAAAGGCTCTGCTACGCCCGCAAGAGCGGGATCGGGGATTCGATCTCGTGGTTCGGCAACAATTTTGGCTGGTACAGGTTGTTTGCGGGTATCGCGCTCTCGCATGAGTTGGGTGTAGCGCTCGAATCGCTTGTTGATCCTCGGCTTCAAAACCTCCAGCTTGCTAAGGTTTTTTTCAACCTCCTTCTCGGCTGCTACCAAGGCCTTGCGATCTTGTTCGTTCCGTTTGATATCAGGATGCTTGGAAAGATTCACGAGGACCAACTGAGCGTGCCGAAACAAGAGGAAGTAAGCTTGTTCGTCATGTCCTTCTCGTTCGTAGATGTGGGCCTAAAATGGTAAAACAAAAGTCAGCGGTTCTGAGATGGTCATGATTCAGGTACAGGCAGCAGGGTACCAACCTCCCGTAGAAGAGTTGCGGCGGTCCTCATCCAATAGCGCAATGGGACTGAAGAGCTGTATTCATAATTTTGTGCTATCCGTGTGATACTTTCGACGCTCTGAGGAGCAGTGCCTCCCGTCGGGAGTATCGTGTTGGAAGCCATAGCAAAGTGAAGTTAACTGAAGATCATCAAGCATCAAATAGCATAACGCCTGAGAGAAGATCAAGATCCCCAAACCCGGACACGAAGACCAGGGGTAATTGTCTAAGGGAGAGACGCATTTAGGCGACGTTGAAGTTGATGAGGGGAATAACAAGTGGGATGGTGGGAACCGGAAGCTCTGTCTCTCTCCGCTCTGGGGCGGCGGCTAAAAAAAATAAGAATGTCCGAGCAACATAACAGCCTATTATGATTTAACATGTTATATTCTTATTTTACTACATGAATAACACGACTGATTCTCTGGTGTGAGTCAAACTTAGACCATGCCACTCCGATCGGTGCGGTCAAGTTCACAGCGCTTCCCAATAACGAAGCAATTAAAAGAAGTCTTCAACACTCGACGCGGCAAGTCTGGTCCTCGAGCGGACCTTGTCAACGAAGAGTTATGGGGTAAGTCAAGGCCTTTCTCTTCAAAACATACAATACTGATACTCTTTTGAATCTTGTAGACCACATTCTCCAGCGCGTTGCACCTTACATTCGCCGAAATCCCCCGTTAGACATCCTCGACCTTTGGCCTACCTCAGGCATATGGTCTTCAAAAATCAATGAATTTCTTCAACCTCGTCGTCATGTTCTTGTTGAACCAGAAATCACCTATCATCGCTTTCTCAAACCGCTCGTCCAAAGCAAGCCTTGTTACAAACTCCTCAAGGAACCTATATATGGGAAGGCTGATTGGGCAGAATTCATTCCAACCCATTTTCCAGAGCAAAGTCCCATCGTACCGAACAAGCCAGGTGTTCTTCCAAAAAACAACACATTGCTCATCCTAGCCAATCCACCTGCGGCCTTTTCCCCCAAGGACCATTACACCCCAAGCCGTTGGTGGCTTAAGTTTCTAGAAGACTGCTTGCACCAAAATGGATTGAACATGTATGGGAGCGTCCGAGTCCTTGCCTTGGCCCCCTTCAAAGATATTACGGGTGTGCTGCCAAGGACCACTGCGGACCGCAGACGAATTGGCTCGCTCACGGAAACCTTGGCCTTGCACGCCATCGAAATTGCAAGCTCGAACGAATTTGAACATTGGCATGCCTCGCGTGGGTGGGATGCTCTTTTGGATAACAGAAAACGGGTGGCTGAAAGAGCTGCCGCACAGAAAATTATCACTCCGCCCAATCGAGAGCCTCCACCTCTGGAATGCATTCCAGATATCAAGGCCCGGGGTAGAAAAGAATCCCCATATACGGCCCGAATGCTTTTGCCTTTGCACAAAGAACTGCTCAGTACCATTGAGGCTGGAGATGCAACAGGATTCAAGAGCCGGACTGGGGTCACAGACCCCAAATTAAGAGATCTTCTGCGACAAAAAAGTCTCGCTGTCACCAAACTTGCAAGAAATAACACAATGGCGTATTCGCGCCAAAAGCTGACCGACATGAGATTGAATATTGACGAAGAGACTCGCAAGCTTGCACGGGCGGCTGCGGATCCCAACGAGACTCCCGAGAACCTGAAAATACTGGATGATCAAATTGGCACTCTTCAGTCCCAATATGCTGCCGAGGTGTCTAAAACACATTTCTCAGAATCCAGATTCTATGAATCGACCATTGACGACAGCCGCATAGCTTTCATATCCAACAACTTCGATGATTCCCAGCTGGTTTGGGACCGCCGACCATTTGAACCGCTAGTCATCCATCCTGACGAAATCTGGCCAGCCGACCGACCGATGGGGCTCATATACTTCGAAGCACAAGAAGCACCTCTCGCGCTGCAAAAGATCTTTCAACAGCCGAAATCAACACACCGCGAAGCGCTCGATCGATTCCTGGCTTTGATTAACACCACCAATGGTCGAACTCTGATGACAGTCAGTGAGATCGCAGAATTCGCTTTCTCGAAACTATCCACAAATGAGCTTGTCCGAGCCATTCCCAGTCTGGCTACTTTCGCCAACAAACGGATCAAGCCTGGTAGCGGACCGATGCCGTTGGGCGATCCCGCGTTAGACCCAGTGACCAGTTACCAGGACAATCTAGATTATGACCTGAGCGAGGTTCGACTACGCATCCTTTCTATGGCAACCATCGGGGAGATGGTTGTTGAATACGAAAAAGTTGGGTCCAAGCTCTCTGCTCAGGCATTCAATCGACTCTTAGGCGGGGCACTGACTACGGCCCAACTCGGAGTGGAAGTAGAACCGCACCTACTGCGGAGAAAGTTTTGAAGTCATTCACTGTACAGGTGAGATAAATGACTGAGATAATAATGATTAATCACAATAGATGGGTCAAGTACATATATTTGATCTGGTTATGGATCTTTAACCCTTTTGCGGTAGCGTTGGGATACCCTTTTTGCACATACCTCTTTGTACTATATTATAGCTTACTATCATAACCCGACAGCTTTGACCGTCTTTTTTTTCCTTCAAGTATGTAGTCTCAGAGACGAGTTCATTAGAGTGCCAATAGATTCGACTTTCTATCACACTCTGAGGGAGATGCAGTAACAAATTCTTTGGCATCGAGTTCCAAGGTTATAGCCGTGGTTAATTACACCTGGTCATACGTAAGTACTTAGATATATCTATAATAAGCATGGTCCCAAGTACATATGTACCAATCAAAAAGATTAGAATTACTCATGCAACCGGGTTCGAGCACGAGGTTGAAGGATTGGACATTGTTCAATACAAAATTATATATGAGGTAATTATCTCTTCAAACTTGACTTGTGTATTTTTAATATGTGTAGGTATAATTATAGATGTTATACATGTACATACTATCCTATCACTTATACCCTAGGTAAATATGATAACAAACAAATCAATAACCGTTGAGATGCATGCGGCCCCCGGATCGGGATAGCTGCATAGCCGCCGGGTAATCAATTGTTAATCTATACCTGTAACTATGTACGGAGTAGTTCTTACTTACATATTTAACTAGTTAGATAGTAGTTTACAACTGTATCTAAATAAATATTTAGTTGCCTAGTAAGTAATTATTATGATTACTATGATTACTCTCTCTCATACCAAATCATAGGTCTCCAGAGTTATTGTAAACTCGAAATTAAACGGTTCGTGGAGAGAAATCAGCGCGAACCGAAGTCAATTTCCGCTTTAATTTCATTGACACCGTAGTATTTGATTGTCACTGTCGATCTTATGTTGGTCCGGCCTCATTTCCCTTTTGTTCAAGACCGGTTGTTTTCCTTTTCTTTGCTTTTTTCTTTTCCTTTTTTTTAAAAAAGAATCTGAGGTGTTGCGTTATTTGTCTTTTTCTTCCTCGCTCTCAAATGCGTGGGCAAATTTCGATTGCCACCTATTGAACCGTGGGTTAATTTCAGCTATCTTTTGGTGGCGTTGATATCACATCTATTTCACTGGACCCTTGTCTGGGCCGTTCTGCCGACTGCGCTCGTCACAAATTTCCTTCTCTGCAATTTCAGCTACTACTGCTCTTTAGCTATTGCAGCTATTGCACCATGGCCAATCTTCAATTGTCGCTTCAAACGGATGGCAAAACTACTTTTCCGCCGAGTCTTACACCACCTGTGACTCCAATCGCCAAGAAAAGTGGACCAGTTAGTCTATTACAAAACACAAACACAGACCAAAGACCCTCCAAAGAAAATCCCTGTATACTATCATTTACCGACGACCTCGAAATCTGTCGCGACAGCAATGACCGATCCGTCGAGTTCGGCCGTGGTGTCTGGAGCATAGTATACAAAGCACGCTCAGCACCCGCCAAAACCGCCCTGGGAACACCCCCAAGCTCGCCAGTCACGGTCGCGCAGGTATTCGCTGTGAAAGCACCATTGCGCCGCGATGCGCGCCCAGTACTCAAAGCCGAAGCCATCACTCTCACCCGCCTCACCTACACCCCAGGCCACGAGCACCACATTGTCCCCTACCACGGCTTCCACGCCGAGCTCTGCGCCCTGGTACTAACAGCAATCCCTCTCTCATTGTCAACCTACATCGAGGAGCAATCGGATATCGCGCGCAACCGCAAACCCGCAACACCAACAATGTTCGACCCCGTCCAAGGCCCAGTATCCTACCAAGCTCTCGCGCGCAAGCTGATCAGCGGCTTGGACTGGCTGCACAACACCGCCGGTGTTGTCCACGGCGATATCAAGCCACAGAACATCCTTCTCCGCGCAACCGAGGACGACGGCGAATTCCCGTACGAGCCGCTGTTCGTGGATTTCTCCGCGACGGTCGAAATCCCGCAAGACGAGAACGAGCCGCTCGATACAACGCGCGCGTCCATGTCCTCGTTTACCCCGCCGTTCACGGCGCCGGAGATGCTGGCTTCGCTTACCTGTACTGAGATGGCGCCGACGCCTGCGTCGGACGTGTTTTCGCTTGCGGCGACGCTGCTTGCTGCTGCCACGGGGGATTTGCTGCTGTATTCGAATATGAATCATCGGTTGAGGCTTGAGATGGCGAGGGCTGGGCATCAGATTATTGATTTCACGCGCTCTGGGATGAATGGGAGTCGGGTGCCGAGGAATGGGTTTGTTGAGCGCATCGTCAAGCCTGCTGTTGTAAAGGACCCAGCTATGCGGATTCCGGCGGCAGATTGGGTGACGCTTGCATCGGTTTGATATTAGACTTTTGGTCTTTTGGGTCTTTTTGGTTGTTTTGCATTTTCGCTTTGCATTGTTGATATACCCTGTTTAGATGGAGTTTGGGGTTTGTATGATATGAAGATATAGTAAGCTGGAGGAATAATCATAGATTCACATAATATCAAAGAATTCCTAATGTTGAATCGATCGGTCATTATTCAGAGTAGGCGCGTGTTCGGGTTGCGAGTGACGAGTACAGCAAATCAAACACCGGATACAACT
This sequence comes from Penicillium soppii, assembly GCF_028829465.1. Classification (NCBI taxonomy): domain Eukaryota; kingdom Fungi; phylum Ascomycota; class Eurotiomycetes; order Eurotiales; family Aspergillaceae; genus Penicillium; species Penicillium soppii. Next base: position 3,234,773 of record NW_026643235.1, on the reverse strand, counting down.
TACATATACATCAAGTTAACGTTCGAGCAAATTACTCAAGAACTACCTGCACCTGCCTCAACAAATTGCTTCAAACCGTTTACCCATAGCTCAAAGTTTGCCTGCAGCCGCACCCCATACATCCACTTGACCACATAAACAAGCCACCCAGCCTGCGCCTCCCAATTCCGCACCTCCGTGCCGCCCTCCACATCCGTAACTTCATGAACCCTCTCCGCAGTCAACAGAGACGGTGACATTGTTCCTGGTGCATCATAGTCCGCTGTCCAAACGATGCGACCGACGGCGCCTGTTTCAGGGCTGGGAGCGCTGTACTCGGTTACAATGATATTGACATCCGTTGAAGCTTGAGGTTTCGGGGATGTGGAGGTTGGGTCCATGCGGACATGGAAGATCAATCTCGTTCCCTTTTGCAAGAGCGGGGATAGGGATTGCGTGCTTTGGGTTGCATTAGACTGGGATGCTGGTTCTGGTGCTGGAGGTGAAGTTTGTGTAGGCTGCGTTGGCTGGGAGCGGATGGTTACGTGAGGGACGAAGGGATTCCAGCTTGGCCAGGTTGAAGTGTCGGTTAGGGCGGCCCAGACTTTAGGGGAAGGGGCTGTTATGAAGGTTGAGCTGCCGATGTGAAGAGAGGCCTTTTCGAAAGGGATGTTTGGGGTTGCGCGCGTGGCATTGGTTGGGTCAGTGAGGGATGTCATGATGACTTTGTTTCTGATTGATTTGAATTTTTAGTATTCAGGTGAGAGTGTGGTTGGGAGAGGAGTGCAATCCATCCAGTTACGTAGGTAGACTCGGAAGTTATTTGAATCCGAGCCGCTCCACGTTCATGGACGATAAACTGCGATAAGGACCCGATAAGGACCCGATAAGGACCCGATAAGGTAGTGTAGTATAAGATCAATCTTCATCATTAAAGCCATCCAAAGTTGAAAACTTTTCATGTGTGTGAGATATATAGCAAGGATTTATAGAAAGCTCACGTAGCAATACGCATTATCTGATCTTTTCCTTTTAATATCCAAACTTAGCATCCATGGACCGTTGTTCTTCGACTGTGTATGCATCAGGTCCGCATGCTCCTTCCGCATACTCCTTCCGCATACTGTTCCTGCCTCAGAACTACACCTTTCATGAACAAGATGCCCCAATCCTCATCTTGTCTTTCTTCCATCCCCATCCATTCTTTCATCTGACAATCAGTCCTTTCAACACGGTCTTTTAGATATTGACTACTTCAGCTTACGCTCAACCTTCTTTTTCCACACTCATTTCTATATTGAGCACCTTCAACATGCAGTTTGCTTCCCAGTACCCGACCATGGTATCGGCCCCTCCAGGCCTCCCCAAACCACCACCAAGATTTTGTATCCTTTGGCCCGGTGGAATGTGGACGCCACTTATCCCACTTGACGAGTTGCCCGGCTGGTTGGAATTTGGCAACTGGGGTCCGGGTTTCTCACTGGGACAGTATCCAGTCTCAATGACTTATATTCCGCGAAACAAAGAGTACGAATTTGTCTGTCGAAACTGTTCTCACAGCGTTGATTCCTTAGACCAAAGCATGCCAGAGCGTGAAGCCTCAGTGGCTGGTAATGCCAAACCTTGTCCTGCACCACCCGGCTCACCACCACCTGAGCAGTCATCTCATGCTTCTCTCCCTGAATTAATTGCGTCAATTGCCATAGGCTATCCATTTTCCATGTTGGGACACCCACCATTCAATGCAGTCCTTCAAGCGCCTTTCGTGGGTATGTGTCTGGTTGACATGCAAACAATGCAATCCAACTCTACAGGATCCAAATCTGCAGGCGATTCGTCTTCTCCAGGTCGACAAATGAGTATGGAGAATGCTTCGCCGCCCCATGTCTTCGGTCCGGAGAGAATGGATGCACAACCCGTTGCAGCTGATCTTGCTGGTGCAGCCAGAGACTTGGGCACTTTCGGTGCTGGTAGCCCAGGTCTCTCCTTGTCTCCCTCAGAAAACATTCACAGATGGAATACCTCGCATGCTCACGGTGTGGAATCGCCTGAAAAGCCCCAGCGTGTTAGCTCATTACGAAGCGAGAGCGTTGCCTCCACTCGATCTCTTACAGCCGCGGTGGCCATCCTCCGGATGAACAGAATTCAAGCACGACGGCTCACTCGTGGAAGCAGTTTGTGTGCAACAATCAGTGTCACAAGTACAGCAAGTTGTCGCTCCATTGTCTCGATCTCAAAAGTCTCCAAAGATATCAAGGGCCCTTCAATCTCTGTGCTTTCAAAGCACAGACGCAAGGTCCAGCTGCGTCGCCGGCGTGCACAACTGAACAAGACATCCAAATCTCCACGATCCACACTCTCATTGTTGATGCCCAAGCCAAAGCCAGAACAGCCAAATTCAGCGACCAAGAGACGCGATCGCCGTGAGCGTATGAAGCGGGGAAGAAAGCAATCCGATCGTGGCAAACAACCATATTACAACAAGATGCGAAACCCAAATTGGAAACCGGGCATGTCCAAGCACTGAGTTGAAAGTGGAAGTGGGAGACTCCGCACATGAGAATATTGGCCCGTAGCACAATGTTTCTTGTACCCGTGCTTTTGTTTGTTTTGTTTTCACTGGTACATGGATATCTTTGCTTTCATGTTTATTCCGCTTCTCTCTTTCTTCCAGCAGTGTGTTCTTGCTATCCCCAAGCCCCCTCAGATTTTGGATTTTGCTTTCCATTGTCAATCCTTTTCTATGGAGTTCCGTTTTTCTTTTCATTCTTCTGTTGCTGGTTTTGTGATTGTCCGGATACCGCGTGTTCCCAAAATAGGTAGCTTTTATGTTGTGGCTTTTGCTTTCTCATTTCGCTTCTTCGTCTTCCCTTTTCATGTCTCTCTACACCACAGTGTTTATTGGGCCCCGGTTCATTGATGAGCCTATCTCTCATTTGCCCTTTCTCACGATAAAACTGGCTGGCTTGATATGTGCTTCCTCCTTTTGTTTCCTCGAAGCCACAGAATTGAACTCGTTAGTTTCTCGTCACTGTTCCAGTATTACCACCTAAGTTTTAAGTACGGGACGACATTTTCCCACAACTGACTTTCTATGGTATTCCAGGCATCAGGGGTAGTCATTTGTGGAATATTCCTTGTCTGTCCTCCCCATGGCAACATCCAAAATCCAAGTCAGCACACGTCATCCCTATCGGTAGACACACCCACCACTTGCGTTTTTATCGTTTTTTCTGCTTTATAAACAGATCTGTCCCGTAAGATTGACTCTCAGACCTGCCGTGTAGCCGAATTGCCAGCCCGTCGGCAACCCCCGCACGGCTTATCTCCGGTATAGTTGATAGCCCTCCCAGCCAAGTAAGCAGCTTCATGCTTCAGAATTTGACCATTATGACACGAATCAAAAAGCCTCGTGGCATTCGTCATGATCGAGACTGCCACCGCTGCAAAGTCCGAGGTATCAAGTGCGATCTGAACCGCCCCCGGTGTCAATCCTGCCTTCAGGGAGGAGAAGCATGCCAATATCCACAAAGGGTCGTATGGGTCAAAGACAAGAAGGCAAAGGCATTAAACCCATCACCAGAGCCAAGGGAAAACTCATCACAAACAAGCAATGTACAAATACCGACCACCGAGATCGTAACCAAACCAGCATCCATCAATCTATATGGCTTCATTGACCTCCTAGGCGCTTTCTACCAACAAATCACTTCCAGCAGCCGAGACATACCCGAAGAAGGAGTCCAGCTAATATCACGCACTCTCAGCTTTGCACGTTCACGCATAGAAGATGCAGGGAACAAAGAATCTATCCAGTCGCATCTCATCGCCCTAACGAATCTCAGCCAAGTCATTGAGTCCGCGCACCCGATTGCGCTTTTTGGGATAGCCACGTTCGCCATGTTCGAAGTGTGTTGCGGGTCGTTTGGGAACTGGCATTGTCATCTACAAGGTGCGCGTTCGCTGCTGGACCTCCACTGCCAGCATAAGGGTGCGCTCGATGATCTCTGCGGCGAGATCTCCGGTCTGGCAAATGTCCTTGCTTACCTTGTTTGGTTCGATGTGACCGGTGCTCTGGTTAGAGAGAGCTCGTTAATATTTGATGATTGGCATCGGGAAACACTGGACGCTGAATTCTTTGACTCTGTCGGGTGCCCGGCTGATACATTTGAGTTTTTGGTGTATCTTGCGAAGCACCGCAATCACGACGGTATCCATACTTTAAATCTTAGCTCACAGGCTATGGCTCAAATATTGCAGCTCAATGCGGGAGACTTGAGTGAGCGCAACCTCGCTGCTACGGTTTATAGAGGTGCCGGGGCTATCATGGCATTTAGTCGCGCGGGTGGGCTGGAGGATCTCGATTCTTCAACGTCGATGTATCATTCAATCGTTATCTCTTCGATGGTGGATCGGGTCTGCGAGGCTATAGCGAAGATCCCTGCTACATCCAGATTCTATGTGCATCTAGCTACCCCCGCATATCTATCAGGAATGCAAGCCTCGACAACAAAGCAATGTGAGATTATCCGAGGGTATTGGAGGAACTGCCGGTCGTGTGAGTTCCCTCGTTATCCGGATGCAGAGGCGCAGTGTGAGAAAAGGTGGAGGAGATCGTATAGAAGCGGGGGTTAGCGTCAATAAGATAGCCTTCCTATTCGGGTAAGGGATCACCCTTGTTATCTATACTACGATTGTATATAAGATATTGCGTATTTCTCGAGAATAACCAGATAACCCAGATAATAGTTGATGCACAGAAAACACCATGACTACTACTTCAGCAGACACCACGTACCTAGACCGTTGTGCCCAAAAAAGGGCCGACCAGCACTCCCTTATCCCGTTCGAATGGCGCTTAGATCCGATCCCGTCAATTGAATCCGAGCCAAACGCGCTGCCAATTCTGCGCAAACTCCTCAGTCAACGAGAACTTGCTCTTACAGAAGAGACAGACATCCGAGTTCTGCTTCAGAAACTTTCCTCCGGAGCTCTTTCATCACTAGAGCTAACGCGGGCTTTTGCCAAACGCGCCGCACTTGCCCACCAACTAACAACATGCTGCACGGAGGTTTTCTTCGAAGAAGCCTTTGCTGTCGCCCAGGAACTAGATAAATATTTCGCAACAACAGGAAAAACAATCGGCCCTTTGCATGGACTACCCGTTTCCATCAAAGATCTATTTTCCGTGAAAGGAGTAGACACTTCGATCGGTACATTCACCCCACTCCCACATCGACACTGAGATTATAAGCGATCCTTTAGATATCCAACTAACACCCATCGTAGGCTGGGTCGGCCTCACAAACAAACCTGCAACAGCAGACAAATCCGTGGCTCGAACGCTGCGCCGGCTCGGCGCTGTACTCTATGTGAAGACCAATCTACCGCAATCGATGATGATGTCAGACTCATACAACCACGTCTTCGGACAGTGCGTAAATCCGTTTAATCGCGGGCTGATTTCTGGGGGTAGTTCCGGCGGCGAAGGGTCGCTTGTTGCTGCCCGTGGAAGTATTCTTGGAATAGGGACGGATCTTGGTGGATCGATCCGTATCCCGGCGTCACTCTGCGGGCTTTATGGGTTGTCGCCTAGCCCTGGAAGGCATCCTTATGAGCGTGGGAAGTGAGTACAACAATCTTATACTGAGTTCTTATTTGAGATGAGATGTTGACGTTTATTTTGGTTAGTCCTGGGCAGGATATCGTTCGCTCTGTTGCTGGACCAATGGCTTGTAGCCTTGAGACGATTGAGAGATACATGGAGGTTTTGCCGGATGCACGGCCGTGGGAGATCGATCAGCACGTTGCTCCTGTACCGTGGAGGACGAATTTGGCCTCTCCTGGAGCCAAGTGTCTAAGGATCGGCTTTGTGATTGATGACGGTGTTGTGAAGGTGCAGCCTCCGATCGCTAGAGCTATGAGGGAAGTCATTGAAGCGTTGAAAGAATCGGGACACGAGGGTACGTGATTATCTTTAAGTTTACTATTTGGCGAGTTGTTAATTGCAATCTTCAGTGTTTGAATGGGATGCCTCTTCTCATAGTTACGCATACGACCTCTGGGCAAAGGCTATCTTCTCCGATGGGGGTGAGGGTTGTCGCAAGAAGACAGAAATGACAGGCGAACCACTGATTGAAGGTATGCTGGTTGGAAAGCCGGAGGATACTTTGACGACTAGTGAAACGCATCAGGTAAGAGACTGATAAAACCTAAAAGCGGTGCCCATCTAACATGCCATGCAGCTCAATGCAGACAAATACACATTTGAATCTGCATATCTTGACAAATGGCTGTCCTCAAAGATCGACGCTCTGATCATGCCCAGTACTCCCTGGGTAGGATACAAGCCGTGGACATGGGTAAAATCCAGTGCTTATGTGGGTTACACTAGTATTTGGAATTTCCTGGGTTACGCTGCTCTAGCAATTCCTATTACCACAGCTTCAAGAGAGAAAGATGTCCCTGATCAGGAGTGGCTGAGCCATGTTCCGCGGAATGATGGTGATAGATTCAACAAGGAGCAGTGCAAGTACATATATTCCTATGTTGGGAAAATACTAATAAGGGAATAGATAACATCGAACTGGTAGAGGGCATGCCAGTTGGAATACAGGTTGTCGGAGGAAGATTCGGTGAAGAGAACTGTGTCGCTGTGGCCAAGGCAATTGAGCAGGCTATGCAGAAGAAGACTTTGCCGATGGCAAATCTTTAATTCAATAGCCTAAATTGAATAGAAAGTGGCGTTAGGACACACAGCCGACAGATCATAGAACTTTCGACTCATTTTCGTCGCTGTGGAGCCGTAACAGAACCACCTTCCTATTATTTACAAGAGGGTTAACAAAAGGATTCAAAACACTGACGATTGGAGCACAGAAGGCCTTTTGATTTAGGTATTGGATCTTGGGAGTACAGTGGTGAAGGGTCGAACTCAAGGTTAGCTTTCACATTCTTCAAGATACGATGCTTCCAAAAACCCTTGAGTTATACAGGTTAAGTCTGACTCACTTGACCGTACTCGAATTGAAGGACCTGATACAACATGAGTCAAATCACATTGTAGCATAAATAGGTGGTTCCCAAGATATGTGGATACCCGTATACGTGTTTCATATAGTGTATTTGGGTTGTATCTTGCTAACTGCATCAGGTTAAAAGCCGGAGACAACACGGGTTATTTCACGTCGGACTAGCTAATATATAATGACAAACGGGGATTTATGGCTTTGCTAGGTAATCGGGAAGCCGAGAAAACTCTAAAAGATTCTGCGAAAATCGGCGGTAAAATGTCTATTTACCTACGCTTTGTGTTCGTTCTTTTTTGAGTCAAATATATTACTCAGTCATAGCTTAGTTACCGGAGAACCCGCGGAGGCGCGTTGGCCACTCTCCTCGGTTAGGTATTTTGGGTCATTTCCACCCAAATCGGCACGGCTCGAGGCTTTCTCACCCGTACCCACACCATCGGGTGTCATAACTAACTACCGTTGTACGGAGTACACTGTGGACAACCCCATTGGCAGTTTGGCAATGCGGGGACAGAGATTCTAGGTACTGTCTCAATAATTTTGGTTGTGCAAGCGTTTGGCTCACCCCCTTTCTTAGTTTAAAAGGGAACATAGAAACATTACATGGTTTAACCATTTGCAACAGTACACATTTTCTCGTGGTGAGGTTTTGTTCGGGAATCCCGAATGCAGAAGATCGTGCATTTGAATCTCCCAACGAAGCTCACGCGACCACTATGCATGCCCACATTGGAAGAGGTTACATTTATTTTCATGCCTAGCTTGATTGGCCATTAGCTTCATCTAACCCAGCTCGTGATTGTTGCACTTAAAGTACTGATCCACAATTAAAAAGTTTACCAGGCACTAAAACAAAAGAACTCACTATGGGGGCCGAGACGGGGAACTGGCTCCTAAAGGCTTAACATATGGGGCGATTCTTTTTACTTTTTCTGCCAATGAGCATTGTTAGTGTGCTGAAGCGAAATAAATTAGCATTAGGACCCGACGGGAAAACTGCGGCACGTTCAGACACTACACAGGCGCATTCGATCGACGACTAAGGCTCTAGAAGCTGGGTTTGCATATTCCCGGCGTTTATCGAAAGTTTGATTGCCGGCTTGTCACTATTACCTGATGCTGCGATTCGCTTATTTTTGTTAAGGTTATTTTGTGCGCTGCAGACAATTTTGAGCCTAAATTGATCAATTCAGAATGCTTCGAGAAGATGGTGCTTCTAAATCCTGAGATACAATGACCTGCACTATTTGAAGACAAAGCATGTGAGCGTGAAATTACTTCTCAAGGTGTGGGTCAGGTACGTTTAACACATCCATGTACATATGTATGTCTCTCAATACAATTTACGTCTGCGGGGTGCCGCCGAGACCTAGACTCCGATGAGGGCTACGGAGAGAGATCCATAGCATTTAAAAGACTGTATCTGCCAGTCGCATCGTTTCAATGAAAAACTTTGGTTCACCTCCTTCTCTCTGCCTTTCCAGTCAACTGCAGATATCAATATTCTCAACCCCATCTAATTCTTGCGCCAATATTTAATGTTCAAGACTCTCTAATGCACCCTCATACTTCGATCGAACACTCTGAGCTCCTTTGATTGGGTCAACATCTCAGCCTTGAAAAATGCCAAATCAGTTGCTTTGTATGTCGGACTCCAGTGGGGATGATCGGCATACCGTGGGGCTAGTGTTGCCTATTGACGATAACGAATTTGCCGACTTGCTGCAATCCGTGCAATCCTCGCAGACTTCGGCAATATCAGAGACCCAAGGGCAACATGGACCATTACTTGCACCTGTAGCCCCGATTCTCCCGAATGTGCTAGCGGCTAGCGCGAATCATGTCACTGGCCTACCTACGAGCCCTTCTACAAACCAGGAGAAGCAACAAGGAAAGGATTGGATGGACTTTGAGTGGATGGACGGGGACTATGAATACATTAAGTCGTGGAATTCTATGAACGATTTCAAGGTATATTAGAAAACACTAGATCCACTTCTTGACTTTGTTCACCGCATCATTAACACTGGAATGCCCAGGATCGTTCTCACACCGTGTTGGCTAATATACAATTTGACGTAAAGGATGACCATTTATCCAATTTCGGTGGCCCTGTTAATTCTTGGTTTCATCAAATCCCAATAACGCCCACGCCCAGTTTGCCATCAACTGAGGCACATAGTCCTATCTCGCAATATGGCAACCAAGAAGAACTGGAGTGGGCCGAGTACATTTCTATGCCACAAGAAGATCCGACTACTTCACGAAATATCGGCCCCGTCGAGTTCAACAACGACGGAGCTGCCAATGCAGGAGCGGCAACAAGCCCACCTGTTTCTTTTCCGAGCAGCCCTTCGTTTCCCACAGCACCAATTCTCCAACTACCAGTAAAGCCAAATACTGTGTCGCCCCCAATCACATCCACTGCAGCTACGGCGACTGGCCGCAAAACCTCCTCAATCCAGAAGCGACAAAGACTAAAAAGTATAAGCACATCCCATTTGCGACCAAAGTTCAATTCTATTTTGCCAAGTACCAGCAATTGCAATGGTGAGTCGACAACTAACAACTTCTGACAGAAAGAAGGCTCTAACACTCTTTCAGATACACCTCCCCTACCTGGGTATAATCCTAGCTCGGGACCAGGTTCCAAGCATAAACAAGACACAGCAGGCCGGGCTAGACGCTCGAGTAAATCTGACGAGGAAAGTCTGCGCAAAAGACGCACTTATCAAAGGCTTGCCGAGCAAAATCGCAGACAGCGGCTCAACTCTGCGCTCAAAGATCTGGAGGCTCTTCTCCCTTCAAATTTTACCCAAGAGAAGAACAAAATAACATCTGCAGTGCCCAAGACCATTCCTAGCAGGGAGAAAAGGGAGAAGGCACCTTCTGCGGACCAGACAAAAGTTTGCGTGATGGAACGTGCTATTGAGTACATCAAAATGTTGCGTACGACCTTGAATGAAAAAAATGTGCGAATGAAGGAGCTGGGTGCTGTTAGCCCAGGCATCCTGATGTAAATATTAATGGTACCAGATACAAGGCATGTTGGACTCGGGTGGTGTTTTGAATGGCTTTTGGTGCTCTAGTTGATTGTACAGTGAATAAAAGTTCTTGCCCAATTCTTCACAATAAGAGGTCGGCTGTCACGATGGCCCTAAAAACTGCCTGTGGTTTAGTAGCCACAAACAACCAAAGGCAAAGAGCCAGCACAAAACGGGAAGGAAGACAGGTCTTGGTAAAATGCTTGTTCTCGTTGTTCTCGTTATGGCAGCTAATTACATGTTATGATCATAATTTTCAATATATACAAGCGAGATCTCTTGTCTCAAATAGGAGCATTCATCCTCTCCTTATAATCCGGAAACTGGAAATCGCCCAAATCCCACTCAATACTCGGGTTCGAGCGAGTGTTCCCATTACCAGCAATACTGTTCGAGGAACCCTCACCTTTCTCCAGATCATAATCGCGAGCATGGGGAGAAGGGTCCCGAAGCGCCGGAGTAGGGCAAACAGAATCAGACTGCATCCTCAACTCCCTCACGACCCGGATACCGTCTTCATTACTGCAGGTGAGGTCTTCCTCATTTGTGTTCACTTTGGCAATGCTAGCAGAGTAACTAGCTGGCCCAGGTGTGAAGAGCTCATTGTACCAAACACCCCCGTCGGGGCTATGATTGCTGCCGTAGTGGTCATAGATGGAGGGTTTGCGCTCCGTTAATTGCGTTGTGTTGGTATGGAGCCTTGAGGCTGGTGAGGAGTGGAGAGGTTGAGGGAGGAAACACAATGAGAAGACACGAGAGAGGAGTGGGTGGAGTGGTGGTAGGCAGACGCAGATTATGGAGATGTTCGCTTCAAGTGAAGACCAGACGCCGGCTTTGGAGTTGGTTTCTGGTGGATATTAGGGTTGGTTCGGATGTGTAAAGAAAGACCGAAGTGAGGACTAGACTTACTAGTAAAGTCACGCGCGGTGATCATAATGCTCAATTGATATAACCGGACAGAGCTGGTAGCAATCACACTAAAAAAGCATTAGTTCTGCTCAAAGTATCACGGTAGATGACCTCTACTCACAAGATGCCAAGGCTAAAGACAAGCATAATCCCCCACTTTTGTCTCCTGGGCATCTGCAGCTTCCACAAAAGCGGCATGGGCAAAACCAAGATTATCAGGTCTGTAGCAATCTGGATCCCTGCATTGGTGAACCAGACAGGACCTTCAGGTAGGCAATGCCGACTGCGAGTCTCTTCCAATACGTTCCAGAAGTCATGAACGGGAACACAGAAGATGAAACCACTCAAAGTCATCCATAATCCTGCAATGACGAGGAGTCCCATCGAGATGTAGCAGGTGAGTAAGAAAGGACGCGGGCGGAAGAGGCGAACGAAGAGGGTTAGGGCGGAGAGTTTGGCGAAAATGAGAGCGAGGTTGTAGAATGGAACTGAAAGCCAGAGGTACTATGGAGATTATATGTTAGGGCTTGTCTCCGTTGGTGAGTGGTTATATATCTTACATGTAGTTGACCCTCGATGGTCTCTGGGGCCAATTGGGATCTGGGAACACCGAGGCCATAATTCCGTTCTATAGGTAAGAGCATTAGGCCGAGATGTACATTTAAATTGTTGGATTGGTCACTTACCAACGAGCACGAAGGCGTAGAATATGAGGTCAGAAAGCTAGAATAACCGTTAGCATTAGGCACTTGGTTCATGGTGATAACTTCAGATGACTGCTATCCCATTGGACATTCCAGTACAGTATTCCTAACACATACCAATGCTATCACTATGAGCAAATCATCCACACCGGGAGACTTGATCAGGTGAAATCGAGTGTATAGTCGGAGGGCAACTATCAAAGTCGACAGACCCGTGAAAATCGTCGTGATAATCAAAACATACATTCGATCGAGCAACAGAACAAATCCCAAAGATAAAAAAAATGGTACAAAAGAAGTAGAAGATGGACTTGTGTCAATGCATCGGGTAGAATGCGGTGATGCCCAACACTATCAGCATGACTCTGTGAACAATGAATCAAGTCAAAGTTTGAAGTCGATATATTGAATATCAGAGAGGAAAAGTATATATATATGAATCGAGTAACAATTGTAGAGGGTGACCATAAGATGCGACCTGAGATGGATCTCAAATTCTGCAGAAGTCTAGTGTGCAAGAATTTCCACAAGTTAAAATCACAGTTTCAAAATCCAAAGTCTATGAAAAGATGATTGTTGGTGCCACCAAATAGAGGCCGGAATAGGCAATTAGCGATGACCGATTGCGTCAAAGACATTTGGAGGAGATCGGGGAGTGGCCGGCCGAAGCAGGTTCGTTTCATATGATTGGCTGCTCAAATAGAGTTATGGGAATTCCGAGCCAAATCAATAGGTTCGCTCTTTCTCGTACGAAATTCCTTGGGTACGGATCTTCTCCCCGTTGGATGACTTAGCAGGAGAAATCACCCGCCAAATCATTTGGGATGAATTAAACTCCATCCAAATCGAGAATTCTTCACAACTCTACTTTTGGTTCGATTGGTATGGGGCTTGTTTGGATGCTTCTGGGCTTAGGGTTTCGGACTGACCGATAGCCCTGACTCCGAGGAAACGATATCATTATCTGATTAGAGTCTGCCTGAGTCAGGAGAGTTCGATTTCTTGATTTTGCGCCAGTTGTGGCGACGGTCACGCTTCCAGACTGCTGACTGTTGTTCGGATTCACGCCGTCTGAGTGGCTGCATCCCCTGTTATCAGTCAGGGAAGAGTAAATACCCACTGCGATTGCGCATGGCAGAGAGGTACCGTGGGTGAAGAGGTTTGTTGTCCTAATACAATCTGAATAACGTGAGGTGACTGATGCATGTTCGGATTTTCCGAGCGCCTTGAAGGGGTTACCGTGACACCCCGGGAAACATGCAAAGAAACCTTAAAAAGGTTAAAAGGACATGTGTGGTGTCCTTTGCTTACAGGTATACTACTAGTAGGAGAAGGTTGTACAGAATAGCAAATCAATTGCAGGCAACTATACATATAACCAATCAAAGCTAGACCAATGGCTTTCCCATAGGGAGTTTAAAGCGGGAATATCTCATGAAATTTTGCGTCAAATGGAAACAATCTACAGGCGTGCCTTAAGGTTGGCCTTCAGCCTCCGCTCAACGGCAGCCATGTACTCTCCGGTAGTAACCCAAGCCTCGCGCTCCTTGCGGCCACAGGCGAGAGCAAGATCCTTAGTCATGATAGCCTCCTCGTTGACGACGTCAATACAGGCGCGCTCGAGCTCCTCGGCGAAGGAAACAACCTCGGGGGTGTTGTCGAGCTTGCCGCGCTGAATGAGACCACGGGTCCAGGCGAAGATGGAGGCAATGGGGTTGGTGGAAGTCTCGTTGCCCTTCTGGTGCTCACGGTAGTGACGGGTCACGGTGCCGTGGGCGGCCTCGGACTCGAATGCCTCACCGGTAGGGGTGGCCAGGGTGGAGGTCATCAAACCGAGGGAACCGAAGCCCTGGGCGACGATGTCGGACTGAACGTCACCGTCGTAGTCTAGGGTTGATGTTAGATATAGAATAAAGTGGGATAGAATATGATTAGCACTCACTCTTCAGGGCCATGACGAAGCCACCCTCGGATTTGATCATCTGGGCGACCATGTCGTCAATGAGACGGTGCTCGTACCAGATCTTCTTGGCATCGAAGTCCTTCTTGTAGTGCTTCTGGAAGATCTCCTCGAAGATGTCCTTGAAGCGGCCATCGTACTTCTTGAGGATAGTGTTCTTGGTGCTCATGTACAAGGGGAGACCCTTCATGAGGGCCATCTGGAAGGAGGAGTGGGCGAAGCCAGCAATAGACTCATCGGTGTTGTACTGGCACTGGGTGACACCGCCACCCTGGAAGTCGTAAACCTGGATGCGCTCGGGCTCACCACCGGCAGGGGTGTAGACCAGCTCGAGCTTACCGGGGCCGGGGATGACGCGGTCCTGAGCACGGTACTGGTCACCGAAAGCGTGACGGCCAATAACGATGGGCTTGGTCCAGCCAGGGACCAGGCGGGGAATGCGGGGAATGACAATGGGCTCACGGAACACGGTGCCGCCACTGGATAGGTCGTTAGCATTGAACGCTAGGTATATCAGATCAAGTAGACTCACAGGATGTTACGGATAGTGCCGTTGGGAGAGAGCCACACTAGGGTTGGGTTAGCATGTTACACAAAACGGACTTCCGCCGAGCTTACTCTTCTTCAGCTTGAACTCCTCAACACGGGCCTCATCGGGGGTGATGGTGGCACACTTGACACCAACACCATACTTCTTGATAGCCTCGGCGGCATCAACGGTGACCTGGTCATCGGTCTGGTCACGGTACTCAATGCCGAGATCGTAGTACTTCAAGTCGATGTCGAGATAAGGCAGAATCAACTGTAAGCGGGCAGATTAGTATCGAGACTAGAATTGCACCGGCAGATATGATACGTCAACTGCATGCAGGTTGCTGCAACAGCGATGATCATGCAGGTCTGGCCTCAGCCGAGGTGGGATATTAGCTTACCTTTTCCCTGATTTCTTGCCAGATAATACGGGTCATCTAGATGCGCGGAAGACGATTCGGGTCAGCACATGTTCAAGATGAGTCAAACAAGCGTTCCACGTCGTCATTATCGGGTTGACACATGAATTTCATAGTGTATTCCCCGTGTTTCCCCGCGTTTTCGTGACGATAATGCGCCAGCCGAACACAAGGAAATGCTAGCTTGTGAAACCGCCCGATTGAAAGTTTGAACTATAAAAGGAGACCCATACCTCATCACCATCCAGTTCCACCAAAGGGCTCTTGACCTTGATCTTAGTTTCGGACGCCATGGTGCGGATTTGAGAGGAGTACAACGAAGGAATCGATCCGGACCAGCGGGAAGATGCAGCAACTCGATTAGTGCTCTGAGAGAGGGAGGCAGAAGAGATAGATCTGGTAGAGGAAGAGGTGAAAGAGGAAGAAAGAAGACGAGTAGAAGAGAGAGGGGCGGGAGGGGTCGCGAGAGACCGACGAGCGAATGCGGAACCTGATCGGAGGGCGTTCATCGTGGGATCCTTTTCAGAGGGAAGTCAGCACCAGTTTCGCCCTTTCTGTTTGGCTGAGCGCAAGTCGGCCACTCAATCGCCGCGGGTTACAACCGAGGGAATGAAGTTCGGCAGAAAGGATAGTGTGGAGTCGGAAGTCTGGTCCCGGAGAAACGAAGAGCAGTGCGATTTCCGGGATTTCGTGGATATCGTGGGGGTAAAGGGACCGGGGCACCGGGGCAAAACGGGTAGTTAAGGGAAGGCAAATAGGGATAGGATAATTACCGGCTTGCAGCTTTGGAAAAGAGTAAGAGAGAAGGAAAAAGCCTTGTCCGGTGCAATGGAGAGAGACCTTATGGAGGTTCCTTGATTAACCGTTGCTCCGCAAAAAGAAGCGCCGAAGCCGGAAGAACGTGATATTGGGGATTTCCCAAGTGGTTTTGTTGTTTTGAAGAGCTTTCCAAAGTCTTTCAGGAACGAATTCTGGAATTGGTTTTTTCTTTATATCAGTTTGATCAGGTCTCCTGACTCATCGATCTAATCCTATCTCAGGTTCAAATTTCAGAAAGCTCCATCGGCGGGTCTATACTTTGTGGTAGAACAGTCTCCGGAGCTCGGAGCAGAACTCCGCGGCCTTCACCGACCCTCCTTATTTGACCCCGGGAAAGCTCCTACCGAATTGTACGATAGTGTATGCGAATTTATGTTTCTGATGATAATCGAATGTGTCAAAATGAAAGAAATTAATCTCCAATTGACCCCCGGATTGTGCGCTTCTGGTGTTGAAAATCCCCGTCTAAAGACCCGCTCCGATTAGACGCCATTAACTATGTGTTGAAGAATGATCTAGTAAAATCATTCATATTTACAAGTCCCAAAGAAATAAATCTCCCTAATCATACTTTAGAATAATCCATCAATATCGCCAGTCTCAGTGTCAATGTCGACATTGAGGTAGCCAGGGGCAGTAGGCAATCCGGGGATGGTCTGGATGTCGGCAGCGAGGGCGTAGCTATAGTTTTTTTTTTGTTAGCGTGACCATTGAAAAAAATTTAATAAGCTAATACAGGGTGAAAAGAAGAACTTACAGATATCCAGCACCAACCGCCAGTCTGACGTCCCGAATTGGCACAGTAAATCCAGTGGGGGCACCCTTAAGGGCGGCGTCATGACTGAGCGAGTACTGAGTCTTGGCGATACAGATCGGCAGGTTCGAGAACCCTTGCTTGGTGTAGGTGTCGACCTTCTTCTGCGCCAATTCGCTAAACTCGACCTTCTCGGCACCGTACATGGCTTGGCCAATGCGCTCGATGCGCTCCTGGATAGTTCCATCCAGGTTGTAAAGAAGCTTGAAATCTTTATCCTTGGAGCTAGAGGTCATGACGGCCTTGGCCAGATCAACGGCACCGGCTCCACCCTCAGCCCAGTGGTTGGCAGGAACGGCATCCTCAGCACCAGCAGCGATAGCCTCCTCCTTGATGACAGCGATTTCGGCCTCGGTGTCAGTCTCGAACCTGTTGATCGCGACAACCACTGGAACGCCGTACTGCTTAGCGTTGGAAATGTGCTTGCGAAGGTTGACACAACCCTTGCGCAGGACATCCACGTTCTCGGTACGGTAAACCTCGGGAAGAGGAGCACCAGGGCTGATCTCGGGGCCGCCTCCGTGAACCTTGAGTGCACGGACAGTAGCCACAATAACAACGGTGTCCGGGACTAGACCCGAGGAGCGGCACTTAATGTTGAAGAAGCGCTCACCGCCCATGGTGAAATCAAAGCCAGCTTCGGTAACCACAAATCCAGTCTTGGCTTCGTGGTCCTCATCGGGCTCGGTACCGGCAAGCTTCAGAGCAAGCTTGTCAGCGATGGCAGAGCTGGCGCCAATACTGATGTTGGCGAAGGGACCAGCGTGCACCATGACAGGAGTACCCTCCAAGCTCTGCATCAAGTTGGGCTTGATGGCATCCTTCATCAAGGCAGCAAGAGCACCACCAGCACCAATGTCGTCGCAAGTAACGGGGTCGCCGCTTCTGGAAGTAGCGACCACCATGCGGCCCAGTCGCTCACGCATATCGTCCAAGTTGTTGCTCAGGGCAAGGATGGCCATACACTCACTGGCAACAGAAATGTCGAAGCCAGTCTCACGGGACAGACCCTTCTCGGTGGGTGCTAGGCCGACCGTGATACCGCGTAGGTGACGGTCGTTGACATCGAGAACGCGACGCCAGGTGATGGTCTCCGGGTCGATGTCAAGACGAGCGAATCGAGCAATTTCTTCCTCGGTAAGATCGTCGGGGTTGGTCTTCTCAATGCCAAGCTTCTTCAAGCGACGGAACATGATAGGCTTGAACTCGCGCTTGCCCTTGTTAGCGGGGACGAGACGCTTGTAGAGAGGACCATTCTTTTGGGTAGACTCGTGGAACATGCGAGTCTCGATGGCGGCAGCAAGAAGGTTGTTCGCGGCAGTGATGGCGTGAATGTCACCTGTCAAGTGCAGGTTGAACTCATCCATAGGAATGACCTGACTATAGCCTCCACCAGCGGCGCCACCCTTAATGCCGAACGTAGGGCCTTGGCTGGGCTGGCGGACGTTGGCGAAAGAGATGCGGTTGAGGTGGGCACCGAGGGCTTGGGTAAGACCCAGTGTAGTAGTAGACTTGCCCTCTCCAAGGGGAGTAGGAGTGATACCGCAAACCAAAATGTATCTTCCGTTGCGACGATGAGCAAGTCTGTCCAATACGCTCAGGCTGATCTTGGCCTTGGTGTGACCATAGGGCTCCAACTCGTGGGGAGCGATGCCTACCTCGGAGGCAACTTGAGTAATGGGCTTGGGGTACTGAGCTCGCGAAATGGCAATGTCGGAAGGCACGGGATTTTGGAGACGAATGGGCAGAGGGGTGACATGGCGGTCCCTCTGCTTCTCAAAGTAGCCCTTGGCGGCGTGAACCACGTTCTTCAGCAACATGGCCACCGTCATAGGGCCAACACCACCGGGGACGGGGGTGATCTGCGAGGCGATCTGGGAAGCAGACTCAAAGTCCACGTCACCAACCAGGCGCTCACCAGACTTCTTAGTCGCATCAGGCTTGTAGTTGATACCAACATCAATAACCACAGCACCGGGCTTCAGCCACTCACCCTTCACCATCTCGGTCTGGCCAATGGCTGCCACGACAATGTCAGCGCTCTTCACGAGACGGGCGATATCAGGTGTCTTGGAGTGGCAGACGGTGACAGTAGCATCAGCATTCTTCAGCAAATAGCTGACCGGGCTGCCGACAATGTCGCTGCGTCCCAGGACCACAGCCTCCTTGCCTGCGGGGTTCACGCCGCTTGCCTGAAGCAGCTCCATGACGGCCAGGGGAGTGCAAGGAGTAAACAATGGGCGGCCGCCGCGCTTGGCCAGCTCGCCGATGTTGATTGCGCCAAATCCATCAACATCCTTCTCGTCTGCAACGGTTGATGTAACAGCATGCTCGGACATGTGGCTCGGAAGAGGCAATTGGACGAGGATACCGTGGATCGCGGGGTCATTGTTGGCTCTGGTGATCTCTTGGATGAGCTCCAGCTCGGTGCTGGATTCAGGCACATTGATCAAAGTGCAGATAATGTTGGCCTGGTATATTTTGTCAGAGACTGGCTTACGCAAGAAAAAAAAATCACACCGAGATCATACCTCCTGAGCAGCCTTCAACTTCATGCGAACATAGGTACCTAGGCAACATTAGTTCGAACGACCTTTCAAACTTGGTTGTAGATAGACCAACTGGAATCCGATCGGCTGCCGACTAGATGAAGTGATAAAATCAGTTTGCTGTCCTCCTAAACTCATTGTCCCAGGAGGGGTAATGCTTACCTTGGAAGATAACCAAGTTTGGCTTGAATCTGGGGTTTGTCACTTGGATCTGCTCGATCTCGGTCTTCAACCCCTGGCGAATGCTCTTCGCGATGGCAGTGCCATCAATCTTGGCGGCAGCCATTGCTGACACAGAGAACGCTCGAGATGAGGTGGCGGGGCTGTAAGGAAAATTGACTGGCTCAATTGACCGTGAATGATGCCCTCTGAATCTTGGAGTGAAGGAATAATTATAGGAAAGGAAACGTGAGAAAGAAATAAGTCGGAGAGAAGGGCCCGCATGCACTTGGAGATAAAAAGCACAGCGGGGTAGGGCAGCGGGGACGAGTGGCATGAATTATTGCTTGTTCGGGAGGGCGAACCCTCGGAGACTGTTATCGCCGCTGAAGTTTTCTCAATTAGGCTGCAATTTCACATGCACTCCTGCTTCAAGAGAATTAACGGAATGGATTGAAAAGCCAACTACCACTTCCGATTATTCCCCTCACATTCACCTATTCCTTTGTCTTGTAATTAAGCCTTGTGCGGAGAGCCGGGGAGTTTTCGGAGCCCCTTGTTTCCAATATTTCTGCCTAAGGCTTTCAATATTTTGATCATGTAATCGTATAGGGTTGAACAGTCAGCATAGGAGCCTGAGGCGAGATTGGTGCCCCATAGTGTCTAGAAAGCCTGGAGAACAGCATTGAAGGTATTATTACACTAGACCAATAGTAGGGAGTACTCACTTGCTATCTTCCCAACAGTGCCATGAAAGATCTGAAACAATACCGGTAGAAAAAGGTATAGAAGTGTATGTTGTACGGAAAGCGCATAGAAAGAAATGGGTAATATAACGGTATCTAACAGTCTCACAAGAATCCTAGACAGAGTGTAGTGCAACTAATGCATAGTGTCCCATGAAGCTCTGGGCTTTCTGTGCTCTTCTCTTATATACCTAAGTATTTGTTGTGTCATATATAGATGTCATGTCTGTTGACTTCTCAGTCAACTACAGGCCATTGTAGTGTATTTATAGATGTCCCTTTTTATTGAGAAGTGGAAATATATTACTTGATTCAACCCAGGCTACATTCACAATTATCTAGAGAGGTTTGCAATAGGCGGAGAGCCTATGAGTTTTGTGATGCTGAGCCCGGGCCCCTCTTATAGACTAGACGGTTGAGGTTTTACTGAGGTTCCAGTTGGTTGCGTTAGGCCAAAATTATTTCAGAACAAGGATTAAATGAATACAGTATGGAGCATGAAAGTGCAATATATTAGAATGTAATTTTGTATGAGGACAATGGATGCCTCCAAAATTTGACCAAAAATAGATTAGCGCTTAGGGCAGCCAGTCACGTGAAGATATCGAAAGGTACATGTCGGAGAAACCAAGTCTCCGATATGGTCTTGGCATTGAGGGCCGAGTGTGCGATGAAATTCACTAGTCAAAGAAAGTGAGGTTGACGAGGTTGACCCCCCCAATAGCCACTCCGCCTTACCCCCTCTGAGCCGAGCCTCTCAGAATTTTCCCCTCTCTATTACGGCTTCCCTGTCGCATCATAATTCAATATGCGTCCTATTTTGCTTTCCGGCCATGTGCGTTGATCCCCTCAAATTCTTGCCGGATCCACAGAGACTGACCGCGGGCATCTATATAACAGGAGCGGTCTTTGACCCAGATCAAGTTCAACAGCGATGGCGATCTCCTTTTCTCCACCTCCAAGGATAAGATTGTGTGCGCGTGGTGGTCCGCCAACGGCGAGCGTCTCGGAACATACAGCGGCCACCAGGGTGCTGTCTGGACAGTCGATGTCAGCCCCAACACCGTTCTCCTTGCCACCGGTTCTGCCGACAACACCGTGCGCCTATGGAACGTCAAGACCGGCGAGTGTGTGAAGGTGTGGGATTTCCCCACAGCTGTTAAGCGCGTGGCATTCTCCCCCGATGGAAGCAGACTTTTGGCAGTTACGGAAAAGCGTATGGGTTTCCTCGGCACAATCGCGGTCCTCGATATCAACTACGGCGAAAACCTCAACGAGCAGGCCGCCGAGCCTACCCTCACCATTACCTGTGAAGATAGCAAGGCAACCGTTGCCCAATGGAGTTACCTCGCCAAGTACATCCTTGCTGGACACGAAGACGGCAGTGTCACCCAGTACGATCCTAAGGTACGGTTTTTTTTGCAGCTATTCCGGCTGTTTTATCCGGATTACGGCCCAAATACTAACATCGATCTTAGACCGGAGAAATCGTCGAGAACATCCAGATCCACGAATTCGACTCCGCAATTACCGATCTTCAAATGTCCCCTGATAGACTCAGCTTTATCACTGCTTCCAAGGACAAGTCCGCCAAGGTAAGCACTATACCCTAACAATTCCCCGCACCCGCTAATAATATATAGCTCGTCTCCTCCCGCAACCTCGCCATCCTCAAAACCTACGTCACCGATACTCCCCTCAACACCGCAAGCATCACACCAAAGAAGAACTTCGTGATCCTCGGTGGTGGTCAGGCCGCCATGGATGTCACCACAACCTCCGCTCGCCAAGGAAAGTTCGAGGCTCGTTTCTGGCACTCCATTGTCGGCGAAGAAGTCGGCAGAGTGAAGGGTCACTTCGGTCCTCTGAACACCATCGACGTCCACCCTGCAGGCACCGCATACGCCTCAGGTGGTGAGGACGGATATGTCCGTGTTCACCACTTCGACAAGTCATACTTCGATTTCTTGTACGAGGTTGAGCGGGAGCACCTGCGTGAGCAGGCGCGCAAGTAAGGAGACGATTTGGTGAATGTTTTTACGAGGCGAAAAGACTCGGGAAGGATTTCCGAGTCCCGCATACGGAGTGTTCCGTTGCACGATTTTCTCATTTCATTGATTCCATGATCAATCGGAGTTGGTACCTTGTGTTATTGTCTTTGTTTAATAAAAAGATGACATGGTTCAGATTTTGAGCTCTTATGTCTGTCCTATTTGCTGGGCCGGTGGCCTTCAGCAGGAGAGATTAAAATCAGGTAAATAGACAAATTCAAAGCTTTGCAAATCTTCAATTACACTGGAAGGTCTGGATTGTACCTTAAATCCGACATCTGTATCATACCTGCAAAGGCCACTACTTGCTTTTATATTATGCGCTTTGCAAAGGATGTGGCTTCGGTCTGTATATGTAATTAGGGCAGAGAGTTTCTGCCCAGGTGGCGTCCGGGTTCACTAAGCGCATGAGTGCGAGATTCGGAAAATGCTCTATGATCAACTTAACACTCGACCTTCAACTACAAGAACCGAGTAGTGGAGAATCTATGTCCATCATGATGAAAATGGGAGGTAGTTCATTCATACAAGTTTTTTTTCGTATTATTTTTCTCTAAATCCGTTTCATGCAAGGCCAGCGCTAATCCGACCAGCAGAAAAGAAACTCGTATAAAAAATCGAAAAAAGTGACGCCTCATGAAAATGAGGATGAAACATGACAGTCATAGAGCGCAAAAAAAACAAAGATGCAGAAAACTTGAGATATGCCGCGGCCTCGTTCCCAATAGAGGGGCCAGCGGCTCACCCACGTTCGCTTATTTCTTCTTAGGGAACCTCTCAGCACCAATGTCTGATCCACGGAGCTTGATGTTGAGTGCACGCTCCATGAATCCAAGAACCTTCTGGTCGGGGGCGGCGGTACCGCGCTCGAAGTCCTGGATAACGGTCACGGTGGTGTTGCACTTGGTGGCGAGATCCTTCTGGGTCATCTTGTAGCCCTCCTCGGTGCGGCGCCTCTTGATAGCGTCAGCGACGGCCATGCCGACGGTCTTAGGCTTGACGATGTCATCGCTGCGGTCGACCTTGGTCAAGTGCTGGCCTTCGGGGGCTCCTGCCTTGGCGCCCTGTGTGGGTAGTTAGTATGGGTCCTAATATGGTTCTACTTTGTTTGACTCTGCGGATTTGGACTCACAATGTTACCAGTGGTGTACTTCTTCTCAGTGATGACACCACCAGAACGCTGGGCAGCGTTCAGGGCACTCTTGCCCTTGACAACAGTCTCGCGGGGGGTGGCGCCGGCTCCGCGGTACTTGCTGCCAATCTTGGTGGTGCTTTCCCAATCATCAGACATTTTGAAAGGTTGGTTTTTGGTTGGTTTGAAGGGTTGAGGTATGGAAGAAGTGCGATTGTAGGGGAAGAAGATGTCGTTGATCGTGTGAGGATAAAAGAGAGAGACGCAATTTAGTTTTATGACTGACACAGAAGCTTCGCGAGGGAGGGGAGCCCGCACTAGTCCCCTTTGGGATTAGTGCCTTTACAAATCAAAGGACAACATTCCCGTTTGTGGCTCATTTCTTCTTTGCATGTTCGATTTGAGTGACAATTAATTCGCAAAGTTCGTGTGACTCTTCATTGCTGACTTTCAGTTTTCGCGGCAATGCTCAATGGCCCAAATTTAGAATGTGAGTGCTTCGCTATGCTCATCGGCAAGTCCCCCCACCATATCGATTGCTACAGCCTCGGCCACCTCCAACTACGCTCTTCCATTTATATGGCTCTACAGAACGAATGAAAAACATATCAGATATTTTATAGCTATCTCAATACCATCTACACTCAACTTCCTCTTTCATCGATCATAAATGCAGGCCAAAAATTGAGATTGTCAAGACAATGATGTTGTTCGACCCACAAGTTGATGTCATACGGCCTTGCGTGCACATTTCCAGCCCCAATTAATCACTGATATCATAGGCATGTAATAAATGAAATGTCCGAAACAAGCAATAGGGGTCAGTCAATGATTTTTTGCGATACTCTCCTGACAATTGAGTCACATTGAGTCTATATAACTACACCAGCCCCACGATGGTGAGGCTGAGTGCATGATCGGGGACCAGGATAGGCTTAGTCTGCCCATTGCCGTGCTCTTTTCGTTCACAAAATTATATTTTCTGGTTAGACATAGACATCGCACTCGTGTTGAACTAGGCTTAGTTTTCTCGTCCATTTAGACCTATACATAAAGTCCGATGTGCTCTTTTGGCTAATGTTTTCACCATCATCTTAATCAAAGCACTGTGCTTATTAGGCCTTCATTAAATCTGACAGCGATGTTGATCAATCGTTTCTTGCTTTTGACCATAATATATTAACTGGGGCACTATATATACACAGATACATATAAAGGTTAAAATTTATTGCACAGTTTAGACTATCTTCGAGGACTTCATTGATCAGCTTCTTCGGCATAGTGGAAGATACCTTGGGCCGAATTCTGTTCTAGTGATGGACAACGCCTCTTTCCATCATTCCGATCGTATCGAGGAAATATGTGCTGGAGCAGGAGTAAAGCTAGTGCATCTAACATCTTACTCGCCCGACTTTAATCCTATCGAGGAGTGCTTCTCAGGATTGAAAGCATTCATTACACGGGATTGGATGTGGTATGAACAAGACCCCAAACACGGCTTTTAGAGTTTCCTTGATTGGTGTATTGAGGATATTGGGCCTCGAAAACAGAGTGCTTTCTGTCACCTCCGACATGCTGTAGTGGTCATTGGGACTCACGACTAATCGGTAGGGTTGAAGTGTGAGCCGCTTGGTCTTGTATTACACATCAATAGTTACTAAAAGCAGGGCAAGGTACATTAAGTCACACCAAAACCCAGGAGTGCATTCAACCGAGGAAACTAAACACGAAGAAAAAAGAAGAGAAGAGGAAGGACCGGGGGAGATGGTTGATATAGATTGCCAGTTCTCATTTCCAAACCCAATCGACCAATCACATAGATGGAGAATAGACCAAATGCAACCAAGGCAGAAAACCATCAAACTATCACTTAAAGTGACGCATTTCGTCGTATTTGGTTCCCGCGCAATCCCCTGGTAGATTTTCAAGGCCAACGAGCACGCGATAAGCAATTCTCTTGGACAAAGGACCCATATTCGTGGAAGTCGCTGGTAGAGAACGCCCAGACGTTACCAGAGCCTAGTTTAGAGGACGCCTAATTTGGTCAGCTCAATATCCAGACGCAAATCTTTCGCCTCTTACCTCATCAAAAGACTCATCGGCCTCATAAATACTGAATTCGCGGGACCAAGTGTCGATAAGCCCTCGATACCTCCCCCATCGAAGATCCTTTCGAATAGTAAATTCCCGAGGATTTCCATCATCACCATAGCACCAATATAATAAATTGTCATTCAAACAAAGAATCGCCCACTTTCCCATGCCATCGCCAACGAATGCATCTTGGCCCCAATTGGCCCTTTCTGGGTCTCGGCGATATTTCATATTGTCAGGGTGTACTTCAGCACAACTTTCAACGTGGGTTGCTTTCGCAGATGGCAACCGCCAAGACGTGGATTAGGCAGGGTGAGATGAAAGATATTTTTGTTCCACGATAATGTCTTCTGACTGAAGTTATATATGATTTGCGAGCTATGACGTACCTAAATTCTTATCCTTAGCGCCGATGGTCCGCAGAAGTTTCAGCTCGCTACCGTGACGCTTGTGGAAGAGAGATCGACATTTTCTGCATCTTGCGCGAAATTCAAATCCCAAAAGAAAAAAAAAGCTCCTTTAAATATATTAGTAGATACTGAAGGGTGCACTTCAAGCACGCCTGTAAGGTATTTAAATCTATACCTAGGTATCTTTTATAAAGCAGTTTTGCCTGCTATAGCTTATAACCTCTATTCTCTCAGTAATGGCGTTCACTCTCGGAAATTAAGCGAAAATCCTGTAATCCGCTTATTTTCCAGCTACAGCGTATGTAGGAAAGTACCATCTCTACGTAGATGCGGAGCTATCCACAATGGAGAACGCGAGTACAAAGCTAGCCTTCTAACGAATCGCCCGTCGGCCTCTACAAATACCGTACTCCGCCACGGAGAAGAACGTGCTATTGAATTGCGGTGGATAGAAGATATACATCCTAAAAAGGAAAGATCTACAATAGGTTCGTGATCGAACCCTTTCTTTCTTCTTTAGGACTTTCAGCTCAGCATCACAGTTCA
Source organism: Penicillium soppii (assembly GCF_028829465.1). Classification (NCBI taxonomy): domain Eukaryota; kingdom Fungi; phylum Ascomycota; class Eurotiomycetes; order Eurotiales; family Aspergillaceae; genus Penicillium; species Penicillium soppii. The sequence goes on along the minus strand of NW_026643235.1, from coordinate 3,208,876 downwards.
CAAGTTCAACTCTGTGGGAAGACTTAAAAGGTTGTCTAATTTTATTAAGTGATACATTTATATAACAGTGATATCATCGGTCGAGGTCAAGGCTGCCGGCTGACCTATATTATACCGGATTTGTAACAAAGTGATTTTTGGACTCTATTCTAGTGGAGAAAGTGTTGTCAGATGGCCGCATCCACCAATTTTCTCGCTAAGAACGAAGTTATCCGTCTATACTAGAGAATGTACAGTAGAAACGATGGATAACAAAGCGAATTATACGCTAATCTATTCACATTCTTATACGATACGCTACTTGCTGTGCCGCTAGTTAAGTAAAATGGCTTGAAATTGCACAAGGTATAGTGGAATTCGAAAACACATCACCTGCGGACACACTGGCCTTCTTTTCCAGTGCCCCAGTCATATGAATTCGGCCAGAAAAGTCACTGCTTTATTTACAGCTGACGAAGCTACTGAGACTAGACTTCCGCAAACCCTTCGACCCAGAGCCCAACCCGGACCCAGTACTGGGGCCCCAGTAAAAGAACTAGCTTACGCATTATCATGTTGTTTTAGCCCAATGGACAACGAACTACATACGTACTTAGGTATATCTAGATTTTGTCTTTATCTATAATTTAATACCAGGTTTTGAAGGAACGGGTATACACCATTGATATCTACTCTAGCGTGTTAGATAATCGTTATAAATAATTTGAAGGATATTTCCACCAACTGGATAAATGTATATAGTTCAATGTACGAGAACTTGTGGTGACCATACAATGTTTGTATAGTGAGATGATCTTTGGTTACTATGAGCTTAGATGACTTACTATTCGACATAGGAACAAAGCTTGACCAATAATCAATACTTCGAAGGTTGTTTCATAATGATTTGGTGTTCAGCAAACAATATCAGTTATAGGGTACCTAGTTAGATAGCGCTAATCTACCTGATCGCTTTAATAATCATACGTAAATCCCCCTTCTGGTAAAAGGATCTTAGACAAGATGTAGTTTTTTAATAAATCCATTGAATTGAAGCCTTTTTAACCTGTAAAGCTCAGGGATACGACATTGCCATCTAAATAAGTGAAGATGTTGAGGTGTTTTGAATTGCTACTGGGGTAATTCTCCATAGGCCTTGGCGAGTCCCCAGATATCCATGTCCCCAACGCAACAAGGAAACAAACAAAGGTCGAGTGCAAAAAGAGGTTTCATTCAACTGATCTAAGTAGGGGGATAATTTTTGTTTTCCAATTGGTATATCCCTTCTAGATGTTATAGTAAAACTCGGTTGGCGTAATCTAACATCTTGGCCTTAGGCTACATAGTTAATAAGACCTGACTTGGCAAAGTCCTATCTCCGCCCTCTCCTTACTCCACTTTTACACCTTGTCCTCTGGTGAAAACAACCAGATTTCTTTCAATCCACACCACCAGTTGCATCAATCTCTTGCCTCATTTACCATGGCGGCCCCCAGCAACTTAGAGCTCGCCATGAGAACTCGGTCGCTCCGAGCGATCCAGACGGTATATCTCCTTGGATCCCGGTTCCTAAAATGCACGTCAGGTACTAACGAAATACCACCAGGAACTGGAATTCCTCGACTCGGTCGGTTTGATTACTCCCGCTCAGATGGATACCATCCTACGGCCGCTCAAAGCCATCGCCGACACACATGCTTCTGAAGCGCACCGACAGCTGCCACAGCCTGAGCCTGTCTACCAAGCTCCAGTACAAGCACAGCATCCCCCGGGACCATATGCAGTACAAGCACGGCATCCTCCCGGCCCATATGCTCCAGTGAATACGCCCCCTGCATATCAAATGTCCCATATGTCGGTGAACGAGAAAGCCGCGCAACACAACCAATACGCAACAAGCCCGACCCCACCAGCCCCGCCGGCTTATCCCCAAGTCATTGGAATGGCAAGGGCTTTGTGGGACTACAAACCGAGGGAAGAGGAAGACGACGGCCTTTCTTTCCAGGAGAACCAACAAATTCAAATCATCAAGAAAGAAAGAAAAGAGTGTATGATCCCCCCTCCATCTAGGAGAGAAAACCAGTTGACCAAAGATAATCAGGGTGGTATGGTCGCAACATGACAACCGGAATGGAGGGTCTGTTCCCATCAAACTATGTCGAGGAGGTTCCTTCGCAATCGCCCCCAGTTCCAAGTTATGGACAACCGCCTTCGGCTAAAAACTATGGAAACATGCCTCTCGATGTCAGCCAGAGTGGACAACCTGCGAACCCGGCAGAGCCGAAGCAAAACAAATTTGAAGAGGGAGGCAAGAAGTTTGGAAAGAAACTTGGCAATGCCGGTATGTTGGACTTCTGTTTCCAGCGCTCCCATGTTACTTGCATTCTAACTGATAATAGCAATCTTCGGCGCCGGTGCCACTGTGGGTTCCAATATTGTGAACAGCATCTTTTAATCTCATAGCATCTCCATTCGCTCGCAAATTTGTTGTTTCGTATTCGCACTCATTGATACGGCGTTGGGGCTTTGTCGTTTGCTTCAAATTGATTGATCTAGCTCCATCAGCAGCAATTATTGGCACCAAATGTCCAATTGCTAGTATTGCTTTGGTGTCATTATTTTGACACGGGGTCTATGTACATACTTATCTCGGCCCCGTGTCCAATTTGAAGACCCGTTCCTATAGAAAAATAGACTACGCGTCAAGATCGACCATAGGAGATCAACTATCAAGGACATATACCGACCAGAATTCCCGATGGTGCTCCTCTTGCTTTGAGCAGAAAAGCCGTTGATCAGGCTTCGACATTCGGTGTAAGCCTTGAAACATCCGGGCTGCCAGGCCTATTTGCGCCAACTCGGCCGCCCGGCCAAGCGCGACCAGCTGGAGATTTGACAATATTAGCCAAACGTTAGGACAGTGGATTCTTATTTTTACCCGTATAATCAACAACTGCAAGCAAGTTCACCGCGCTAAAGTGGTCCGCCAGAACTGACAGCCACAATTCTCGCGTTTCTGACCTGCGTAGAATTCCTGATTTGAAAATCGAATATCAGAGAAAAGAACTGATAGTTCAAAACACCGGGGTAAAGTTGCTTTCTATTTTTTGCGTAAAAGTTGCGATCTCCGTGGGTTTGAAACCCACGTAGTTATCGCACGACAGCACATCACATGGTAATTTTCAACATGTTTGTCTCTTGACTACCTGAACTGGACGGTGCAACTAAATATTGGTTGACAAGAAGACGACATCCATCCAATCCACAGCAAGGATATGGTTACGCGCTGATGCTAAGAAGAAGTCCCTTCTAGAACTGTGGTATAGCGTGATGCGGGCCGCAACTAGCGTAGTGACAATACTCTAATTAAGGGCAGCCCCTATATACATGCACCTACCGTTTGAGTGGTTTTCAAAAAATTTTTGACCCATGCTTAAGATATTCTTAGCTCTTATGCTATCTTTGCCATGCAGGGGTTTAACGAGTGTGAGAAACTCTGTCCATATCGAGTTGGGATCGGCTATGATGGCGGATGACGGGCTTGGAGGAGTGTTTTCCTTAAGAGGGTGCAATTTGGACGTTCATTTGAGAGAATTTGGTATTGGGTTGCTAATTTACTACCTACGTATGAATGTTTAATGACCTATTGATCTATGATGCTTTCTAGCTTTGTTTTGATCTTTTTGTTTGTTTCCTTTGTGAATGCTGCTGATAACTGGGATGACTTCACAAACAATCTTGCTACCGACCTGGTATATTATATATGCAGCTCAATGATCAGTAATATATGCTACTTCCAGAGCTAAGGCACCATTGATTACCTTGTTTGGTGAAAGACTTACGAAGCAATTTCTCTCTGAGTCGATCAGCTCGCTCGATAATCTCATATTCGCACTTTCACCATTGGGAGTAATGACTGCAGTTGTATCAATGATCAGGATCTGCGGTAGCTCATATCTAGGGGCATTCAATGGACGAGCCCAAGAGGCCCCGGCCGAGGCTGAAAGTGAACTCCTTCCGTGCGTCTCGGCTTTCACCGCTGAGCTTTTCAACGATGGTGGGATTACATGGGTTTCTGGAAGGCCTAGGATCATAAAGCTGGTATTTTGGGAGCAGCAAGACGAGAAAACTGGAGAGAAGGCAACAAAGATGGGTACTTTAAAGTAGGCTCTCGCTGAAGGGGCTTGGACCTGCAGCAGCAAGGTTTCCCCCTCTGAATTACCTGAGCTTGACATTCCAAATTTGTCTTTGAATAAAGGTATCAAGAGGAGGGGTCAATTCTGGTTCTACTGTGCTGCAATAATTGGGTGCATGCTTCAAGGAGGTGAGCCGCTTTTATGGCCCTGTATTTGAGGTTGAAGATCCACTGACAGCTTCGGCATAGGTACTGTTGTGTATGCCTCATTGACAGTGTTCGTCTACCCCAGCCATTTCAAGAAAAACAGTAAATGTGTGCCCTCATATGCTTTTCCTTTATACATTGTTGGGACAACACTTCGTCTCATTGGAATGTTCTCTTGTGCTTTCATCATGGAGCGGTCATCGAAGGAGTATTATCTGCACCCAACGAAGCCAAGCAAGATATATTGGTTACAGCCTGGCAAGCAGAATATAGATGATCAGGTTTACAAGGCATTCTTAATTCCCAAGGAAGGCCGTGACTCATCTATGACCACCGATATCTCTTATATAAAGTCAGTCAGAGACCATAGGTTGGACAAGAAATACTAAGTGATCTATTGCACCTTAGCATCAACAATGACAGATTTTATTTTTCAATTCGTTGGAATAAGAGGGCTTCATGCTTCTGTGATCCTGGCTCAGATGGGATCAACCCTTTTGATGGCTGTGATCAGAACATGCCTTCGAGCCGAGCGGATGGCACCAAACGAAAACGAATTCCTGGAAGAACAGAAGCTTTTGTCATCGACCAACCAAGAGCTGGACTGCTTTGCATTTCGTCTCGAAAATATCGATTCATTGACCATGGTCCAACCAATAGCCATGTGTTTATACACAGCCATATACGATCCGAGCTCAAAATTAGGAGAAAGATTCATTCATACGCGAGCGCGACTAGCAGAAGTCACATCAAATCGAAATCGGGACTTGATGGTCTCTTGGGACGATATGCCTATTCGACGAGCGGCTCAGAACCTTGCAAAGGCCATTGAAACGACAATGGGTCTGACATCTACCGAATGGTTTCTTCATTTCGATGTGGAATTCACTTTTCAGATCTTTATTGCTTCCAAAACATCCTCTGCAATAGACGACAATTACAAAATCGTGCAATACCCCATGACGATACGTCGAAGCGAGAATACGTTGAAATGGAAGATAAATGCCAACACACTTGAAGCGATTCTAGGGCTGTGGGTTTGGTCTATGAACAAAGCCCGTGGTGAAACGACAGTTACTCCGTTTTATCGTCTAGTTGGACTTAATACAGAAGATGCAGGCACGGAGACAATGGATCTATTATTCCACAAGTGAATTTTTCGCCTGAGGAAGGCAACCATGATATCCTCCGACCTGATGAATTTTTCATCTGACCTGTTCGGGACCTGTTCCCAGAATAATACCAAGGAAGGGGATATACTTGCAGTCAAGCTGGAGGGTGGTCTGACAGAAATGGCCGCTCAAGATATCTATATCCATTTTCTTCAACAAATCTCTACCAAGTGGCGAGGCATCCTCTCCAAAGGGCTCGGCGGCAAGGTCGATCTCGTCAAGGAAAGCTGCAACGATTGGATTGCCAAAAACAGTCGTATTGAGCAGTTGGTAGATTGCTTTGAGCGAAGCAATTTAGGTTGGCGCGAGGATGCATTACTATGCATTGTCCCAACCTTACATTACCAAGGGCTTTTACCAGAACTTGCGGCAGATACCGAAGACATAACAAAACACTTCTCGAATTGTCACGACCGATCAGCCGAGCTTCCAGAACCGTTCAGTATCCTACGTTGGCTTTGTGCAAGGACAGATTCAGCTGAATTCCAGCGATCCGTATATGCCTTTGGACATCTTTGCCTTTGAACCATCCTGCACGGAATCACGAGAAATCGCCCAATGGCACTTGGCGAAATAAATTGGTTGATTTCCTCTAACCCAAGGGTCAGATTAGTCCACAAATCATCGGGAGTTCAACGCCCCGATGGTTGGATGGCCTCGGTTTTGCGTGCGAAATGGTGGCCCTCATTTACTGGAGAGCTTGGATGGGCGTTGCGTCATATTTCTAAATTTGAAGACCTTGAAGCCTTTGAACGGGAAGACATGATGAAAATGACATCGGAGCATCACAACATTCTGCCTCAACCAATTGTGGTTGGTCAGCATGAGGGCGACACCCAAAAAGGAATCGACACTCTACTGTACTGGCTAACAGACCTCCACACAGGGTCCAACCTCTGCTCAGTGATGTCCAGATATGGAGAAGGTCTGGCTTTGGAATGGGCTTTCCGGAGCAATAACTACGGACTTCTTTTTCTTCTCCTGGCTACATGGGCAGAACTAGGCAAGCAGGAGCCTGTCCTTGTGTACATGGCATATTTATTAGCCGTCAAATACCGGTCCGACGTCGCAGTCCGGATTCTTTCGCGGGCTGGCGCTTTTATAAATGCTAAGGATTTGCAAGGCTACTCGGCTTTGACTAGATCACACGAATCCAACGACAGGATAGCAGTGAAGATGCTAGAGGCTCATGGAGCTTCCTTTGGTAAGGTACCACCAATCCGTGGGGTCACTTGATACTGTTAGTTGTACCTGGATACCTGCAAATATTTATAAATTGTACTTTAATATTCCAGTGAACTCTCTTTTGCCCTGTATACTATGGCTACATCGAAGCCACAATTCTACATTCAGACAGTTAACAATGATTTCAGGTGGTGCCATATGATGACCATCAATGTTTACAATGACCATTGTTTACCACCAAAAAAAAAAAGAGACCAGAAATTACCGCACCTTAACTACCATAGTTCGGTAGTCGAATCGTAGTGCTATAGTATCGCCAAGTCTGAGCTCAAATTGTTAACCTCCCGCAATAACATCTCCAGGGCTAATTTAAGGGTTTCGGTGGTCGTGGGTCTATCCTGAGTCATATATTATTTCAACTCATTGGAGAGAACTTGTAAAGTTAAGTTCTGTGTTTATTCTTGGCCTCTTCATAGCACGTACTCATTAATCAAATAGCCAATAGACATCGCTAACTCAATGTGGTGGTCTGTGGGGTCAACCTATCAGATCGCGCAGGGGAACATCCTAAGCGCCCAGCTGGGATGAGCATGCAGTAGTCATGTGTGACTGGCGAGTAGTGCCACTCTACGTGCTTTGCGAGGTCTTTTCACATGAGTGATCACTTCCTATGGCTTATTAGTCTAATTTTAGTTTTGGAGCTCCTGGTGCGGAGTTGAAGCTGTGCTTTTAAAAAGAATGGTCCGCCACAGGATGCCCCCTCCCCTGGACAGCTTTTCTTAATGTGTTAATTGTTTACTAAAATTCTCTCAATACAGCAATTGGCTTGCTAAATTTGAGAACCCAGAAGTTTTTTATTGATTTCGCATTACAACCCACCTCTCTTTTTGTTTCTCCGCATCCTTCGCAAAGGCCTGGCCTGTAAGCCTGACAGACGACGACAGCTAGAAAGCCAATTTAGAGATCCAACAGCTCTACACTGGAAAAAGAAATCTTCGAGTGTGAATCAATCTCGATCATGTCACAACAACAAAATTGGTCTTCTCCAATGTCTGGTAAGATCCATCCCATTGCTATACGGGGAAGCCCAGCCCACTGACCAATTGAGATAGCCCCAGCACATGCAACATGTAAATCTCTCAGAAGTATACCCAAATCTACTGCTAATACTAATACCATCGCCAGCATTTCCCCTTCAGACATTCTCCCGAGAATCTTCAGGTGGCGGAGCTCCGAACTTTGGCTACCCACCACCTCCCAGACAGACGCCTCCTTCGGATGGTGGCTATTCACCACCACAACCTTCAGTGAATCCATTTGCAGAGAATCCGCGACGAAACCAACCTGTTTATTCGGGTGGGCAATTTGCGCCCCCACACTCAACGCCTACTCCACCTATTGACCAGAAAGCTGTCCAGCAGCACAGTATTGGTGCGTACAACCATAATGCGGCACTTGGACAGCCTTCTGCCTCATCACCAACCCCTCCCTCCCCTCCCTCGGAGTCGGCAAGAATGACCAGAATTCCCGGGGGTGCGCCGGCGTATGGCGAATTCGTTGGAGCCCAATCAATAACCCGGGATGACGTTGGGACTTTCAATGGAGGCAGTTACAGACTCAGCCACCGGGACACAAACTCACTTCTGACTCTTCAATTGGCAATGGGATGTCCAATGACCGTGAGACCAGGTCAGCTCTCTTCCCATCCCACCATGTCCTACAAAAGAGATGGTTACTCCCTGCTATCAGGATGGTTCTAAATCTATTCCCGCAGGTGCAATGGTCTCAATGTCCCCAACCATCACCCTGATGGGAAAATTTAAGTTCTCCTTCAAGAAGCTGATTTTTAGTCATCTAAGAAGCATGACTATGTCGACTTTCACCGGCCCGGGCGAGGTGTTGCTTGCACCCCCTATGCTAGGAGATATCATTGTCCTCCGTATCCAAGAGGAAGACAACGGCAAAGCCAAAAGATGGCAAGTCGGCAGAGATTCCTTCTTAGCCCACACAAGCGGTGTACACCACGAATACAAGTCTCAAGGACTCATGAACGCTTTCTTTTCCGGAGAAGGTCTCTTCGTTTACGAAATCACCGGCGTTGGACTGCTTTGGATGCAGAGTTTCGGCGCAATCATCAGGAAAGAAGTGAGATTACCTTCTGCTCGACTCTATACTTGCACTTGACTGATATTCTCATTTAGCTTGCCGTAGATGAAGTATACATCGTTGACAACGGCCATCTTGTGGCATGGAACTGCACGTATACAATTATGCGTGTTGCCTCTGGTGGTATCATATCTGCATTCGGTTCCGGCGAAGGTGTCGCTTGCCGGTTTAAAGGTCCGGGAGTAATCTACTTCCAGACAAGGAACCTCAATGCTTTTGCTGCACAAATGAAGATGAGCACGGCCAGTGGCTGATTGTGATATACTGGTTCGTCCCGGAACCGTCGAAGTTCAGTCATTGTATAGGTTTTGGCACCTACTCTCCTACCGAGCAAGGTTTTTTTGTTGTATATCTATGCGATGCATTAGGGCAGATGCCAAAAGCGCCCCGATGTTATACCAATTTGTGAATTATGAAGGAAATTTCCAGTCAGTAATCAAATCAGCCCATTTGAAATGACGTTACTTTTCATCCTTCGTATCGGTTCTCGTCTCGAATCACTTGCAGTGGAAAAGAATGCAAGAGGGGTGTTTTGATTGCGGAAACAGACCTAGTAAGTGACACGCCATGAAGAAGGGATGAGAAGAACATCCTCCGCAAACTGCCAGAAGAGTTCTACCAATCTAACTCACAACTTTTCTGCGGCCGATCTGGGAGCGGAAGCTGGTCTTGGTGGCGGCTACAAAACGACGAGATTTACATACATTGCAAGTGATGAAGTAGAGACGATTTCCTCCCTTGTCGAGGAGGGTGTGGCAGCTTTTGCAAGTCTATATTGCGATCTGCGTCAGCGATATCAATTTCAAAAAGGAATCTGGGGATTTTTTACTTTGCATTGAATGTATTCCGCAATATATCTCCTGAGAATGTTCTCGATACCATTCTGCTAGAGTCGACCCTTGATTATCAGCCGACGTGAGCCGTCGACACTACCACTATTATCCAACTCAGCGAACGAGAAGGACCTGCAGTGCTCTTCGCTAATGAAAATATTAGTTAGCGATCACATAGCGGTAAGCTGGGTGACGGAAACAAATCTCCGATTCATGTGTGTGCAGATTTCGGCAATGTTGGCGAAAATGGCTCTACGAATACCCTCACGCAAGCACTGGGGAGCTGGAATCTTGTAAGACTTGCCGCTGCCAGGAATCATGTCGGGATTGTTTTTCTGAATGAGAGAGAAGTGATGATCTGAGTGGCGCTGTGAGCCCAGATACCAGCACCGGGCCCGGGGTCGCCCTCTGGCACTTCCTCGTGGCTTTCCTTGCCATCCTCCTCGGCAACACCGGCCTCAGCAAGCTTGGCTTTGAAGTGCTTGGAGTTTTCCTTGGGCTTGCTGCTCTTCTTCTTCTTCTTTTTCTTGAGGATGGAGGCATCACATGGAGATGATTTTAGCTGCATGAATAGTAGAAATTGAGTAAAGTTGTCTGAACCTGATATGTATATACGGAGTAGTAGATGTAGATTTGGAGATTATATCATGAATTGATTGGCTGTTACGGCATGACCCACGTGACCCATTACATGATCATTTGTTGATCGGTGGCTGCCGGGCGGCACCTGGGCAGTGAACTTCTTGATTAACTACAGCACCAGGCAGGCCATTGCTACTTCCTATCGAGCTCTACACATTTTGATCTATTTTCACCATGTCTGTCCCATCACCAGACAGTTCGAATCCTTCCTTCTCGATGTCCGCGTACATGGTTCCCTCCAGGCAGAACTCATACTCCGAGTCCGACGACGAGATCGCCTCCCTTCCTTCTGAGTCTACAACTGATTCCGACCTGGACACATTATCCGAATACTCCTCTGATGCTGAGGCAGAATGGCGGGAGAGCATTCAACAGCTGGAGCTCCTGCTCAGTATGGTCCTGGTTCCCTTCATCGGGAAACTCTTAGGACGACGATGCGCGTATTGGAGTAGGTAGAGTCGACCGGCAACGCAACTTGCCGTATGTGCTATCGTTTTCTAATTGCTGGATTTCTAGGTTGGACGCGATTCATGCAGTGGAAGTACCCGGTCGAGGTGGTGATACGGAACCCGGCCGCATTCAAGGCAGCGGGTGTCATTGAGGCAGCAGCAACTCTATGATCGCTCCATACTGCGAATATACTCCATGCACCTAGATCCCATACACACCGTTGTCTCCCAACTGCTGGGCCGGTCATATCATCGTTTCCCGCACAACCTCCGGCTCACTGTTCAACTCCCTCTTCAACCCCGACCTGGCTTGTTTTTGCGGCATTAGCAATACCGCTGAAACGTTCGAACAATATCGCGAGCCAAATCAAAAGCGTTCACAGTCTTTGGGGACCTCGTCTGGCGCAGAATAAAGATACATATCTTTTGATCCATTCTGTTCCATGGCGACTTGTATAGGCGGACAGGTTCATATCTTGAACAGACAAGCATTGGACTTGGCCTATCAGAAAATGCGTTTGATCTCCCTTTCATTTTAGACTGTTTTATACCCAATGAATTAATCGATCCTCACCAATCTCGGTGCACACTACATCCAATTTCTAAATGGCGATGGCTCAAATGGCTACATGATCCCAAAAGAACCTAATAGCTATGCCTGAAGTTCATCTGCCACAACGATCTGAATACATTGCTAGCTACTGTTCAATCACGATTGAAAACACGATGAGGGACAGACTAGATAACACCAAGAAAGATATCCAAAGACTGTATCAGAGTTTTGCCATACTTTCCAGGCAGCATGTATCTGCAAGTCCCCTGCCAGTACTCTCAGATCACGACAACATCACTCCAGCACAATACACCCAAAGATCCATCTTCCAATTTATATAGAATATCATGATCGATGCGGCGCCAACGGAAGGAAAAGATGGACAGATCGGCTGGCGGGAATGAAAAATGTGGACGTGTCGGAGCGACGACGCCGTCCCACTTTCCCTTAATGAAGACCTTGGGGGCCAAGCCTTCACTGAGTCTGTGCCTGGAATGCCTCCATACTAATGCATGACTAGAACATCCTCTTTACCCTGTGCAACCAATCTGTTAAGATATTGATTGCGAACGTGGGCAGCGTTGTCGGACACGGTTGTTGAAGTTGGGCCCCCAGCAGAGAAGTTTTACTGTCTTGACGGGAAAGCTTTGTTTTGTAGGATGTCTGCCACAGGATCTCAGATAGTTATGATACTCTTGTTTGCCTTAAGGTACGTCCGCTGGAGCTTTTTTATTATAAATATTATCACCCCCAAGCTTTTGTACGAGACTGATGGCTTCACGTTATTATCGGGGGCTAAAATAGGCTATTAACCAAGTCTCAATTATTAGTCTTGCTGGTGAATATGAACCTACCGGATCATAGGAGTCACTCAAGGTTACACGGTTGGGACCCCATGGCTATATATCCATCGATAGAAATACGCCTCTACATAGCTATGAATGTTCATCCATGCCTGTGCTTTTCTTTGAAATATGGTATTGCATTTGGATCCCATCATGCCGTATGTAAATCTTCCGCTGTTCAAATCAATAAAGCTTGTTCTGCCGCCAAAAGCCAGATATCTGCCCGATTTGGTTTGTCATCGAGCTGTGCGATTGAGGCTCGTTGGCAGCTAACCAAGGTAAATGTGTACTCGGGCCGTAGAAACTTTCATCGTCATGACACGTGAATACTTCGTGAGTATTGGAAGGCTCAGGTGGTACCGTTTCAGACGCCAACTTTTGGTTGATGTGTTCCGGGACCGGTACCGACAAAGTTGGTTCGCGTGTCCCTTTTTCCGGAAGGCTTTTTTGAGGGCTTGCAAATGGAGTTGAATGGGGCAGCCCTTGTAGGCGAAATGGGTTGTTATGGTCAGGGGATGTCAGTAGCTCCTGCAGGTTTGATGCAACCTCTGCAGCAACTTCAGAGCGCACTATAGCGTGGTAGACAGCATCCAGTGTTTCATAGAACATATCATCATCCTCAACTCGACTAAGTCCATGTAGATCGATGTCATCCAGGGATGAACGCGAGAATTCCGATGCAAAGGCAGTAAGTAATTGCTCGTCTGCGCATTTCCTAGTGACAGTCAAGTGCTGTTGGTCATCCTGACGGCATGTTGATTCATTATTCCCGCCGTATGTCTCGAGGACTTTTTCTGATAGCATCAGCGATTCATCCTTTTCCAGACCTTGGTGTGTAAATCCTTTGCTATTGCGCGGAACTGAATCTTGGACTGATACACTGTTGTACGTGTTGTAGCCTGTTTCAACTGCGATCTCCGGTTGTTCGCTCTGGTTGGCAACCTCATCATGAATATCATCAACATCGAAAAGAGCAGAGGAATTTTGCGCAATGATATGAGACGTGGTTTGTTTGCCCAGTGCAGCTTGTTGCCCGCTGGCCTCGTTCGACCATACCACCTTTCTTTCTTCCAGAAGTGTCCACAACTCTGAAAGATTCCAATACTTTCCGGTGAAAACAAAATGAGAAATCTCGTTGGATATGCCTTCAGGGGCCATCCCAACATGCATCGAAGCGAGCAGGTGTCGTTCGAGAGCATGTTCTCTTTCTGTGTTGTCATCCTCGGTTTCAGTCCAAGTGTATGGAATGATGGATGGAGAGTCTTCCGAGACCTTTCTCTTCTTCTGAGGAAGATGAAGGGAGGAGGACCGATCACGCCTCGAAGGTAACGGCGAGTGAGAAATCTCCTGTTGTATGGTGTTGATCAACATGCCGACTCTTGGTGAGTTACGTAGAGAATGTTCGGGATCTTTCAACAGAGGGTGTGATGAGTAAGGCTCCTCGGGCTGCCTTTTATCCAGAGGCTTGTTTAAGTTGAAGACATCGACCTTTGATGTGTGTTGGGAAGGAAGTTCGAGATCATGAAGTGAACGTGGTGGCAGGTGAAAGGCTTCTCGTTGTCCCGCTGCAAGAGGTATGTTGACATGAGGCACTTCAGCCTTTGAAAGATTAGGTAAATAGTGTTCGAGAGGTGGGCATGTTTCATTACGATCTTTTCCTTGAGCCTCAAACAAAGTATTCCCGGTAGGCGAAAATATGAAATCCGGCCCGATGTTCTTTTTTCCTAACGAGACGTTTGACGTGAACATCATCTCGGAGAAAGGCAGATCAGTACTCAGCTTCTGCTTATGGGGCTTCTTGCTTGGCCCAGCGTTCGTACGAGAGATTGGCGGACTGGCTCGGGGGTGGGTTGTTGAAGAGGTCTTGCCCTTGCTGAAGATACCCAAATTCGTGTTGTTGCGCAACTAATTTAAGATGAGCACAATCAAGCCGGAATTGGGAGTTGACTTACCGTTAATCTGTTTTTAGTGACATCAATGGCATGGAAATCATCATTCACGGTGTGCCTTCTTCGGGACTTCTTAGCCTTGGTTTTGGCAACCTGCGATTGAGATCCAACCACCGACGAGGGACCCTTGTACTCGTAGTGATCTTCCCGAGTCTTGTGTCTGCATCTCAACTCATAGTTTTTTCGGGGTCTCTTTTGTAGAACTTCTTCAGGAGTTGATGTGTTGGTTTTGTCAACCTGATCCGCATTCCTTTTTCTGAAGGATGGATGTCCTAGCCCTTTCAAATTCGATCCTTCTAATTGCATGTGCGAAAAATTTTGCGCGATTCCTCCGTTTGTATGTTGGTTCTGCTTCTCATCTGAGCCCTAGTTAGTAGGAAATTATTCACTTAGGCATAGTTGCTAAAGTGACATACCTCTATCGTGGTAACTTTGTGGGGGGCCCTCCAAGCATGCCAACCATCGATGGATTGAACCGTTGCTTTCATCCATATTGAGAAGAATTTATGTGCAATCGATAGTGAACATACAGAGAGAGAGTTGTTGTGATTGAATGTGAAGTAAAGGATAAGGTCGAGGTTAATTATCGGATTGATGGTCACCGCCAGAGAAAGCGCAACCAACTCATTTTATTCTTTGGATAACTCATCAATTCACAGTATACATACATAATGGATCTCTGATTCTAAATCATTATTTTCTACACATTGCCTGTCATTGGTATCTTCCTCTTCCAATAAATATAGCACCAAAATGACCAATGAACCCAGCACAGACTTGGAAAAGAACAAGTTTGATATTCAGTTATTCTCAGAGAGTGTTCCTGGAGATCATCTCTATCCATATTATATCTTACTTCAAACTAACTCTTTAGTCGACACATGTTGGCATTTTATACCGACTCATGTGCCGATCGTCGCTATCTCCCGGTATTCCTCCAGTACACGGCCCAGGCCGCATGTGGGCCTACGCGGCACTGCCCCTCTACCCACATGCATCCACACATACAGTAAAGCCACTCGGATTGAGATTAACAGCCAAAGCTGACAGGGCGGCTAGACCAATACAATTGCATATCTGGAGTCTGCATAAATGAATGGCCAGACCTTCAGCCGCCTTTGGCCATCATTTCCCGGCTGAATAGGGAAAGTATCAACATGCATAAGCACACATAACGACCAATAATGGACAGAACTGCGAGGTACGGGGGAAAATAATTAATCTACCAAATTCTCTTAGTCCACACGCATGGAGATCCCGCTCAGCCCACGATGGCTCCCTGTGTCAAATCACAGTTTATGGACTTTGTCGGCCATAAATGTCGAAAAGAAATTTGCACCGTGCAGCAGAATTCAACCAAAGATCAAGGGTGTTAATTTAGCCTGATGAAAACCCAGTGCAACATGGCCAAAGTTCGAGCCACAGCATGAGGGGCAGACGAAGTGTACATCAGCCGTTCTCCTTAGTGCTGCCAATTCTTCATTGTAACGAAAGCTCGGACACATTCTGGCTCATTGCAACTGAATTTTAGCCCAATGCGACCCGCACATCAATCAATTCAAGGTTTAGACTCATGTGCTTTGGCAGGTTTGTCTCTTTGCAGCTTTACCCCCACTTTGTACCCTTTGGGCGTAGTCCGCGCTCTTTGTGACTTTAGCTTAGTTTCTAGACAAAGACACAGTAAGCATTATATTGCGCCTTGTGGGCATGTTGTTGGTATCTGACCAGTGGAAAATTCCCAGTGATGTGGAAGCCCTAACGCAGTGTGATTGTTACACGGGACTGAATGCTGACTCGCCTCTTAACCACTAGGATCTCCTGGTCATTTCACAACCCGGACGGATTCTGATTTTATCCTTCCCTCCTTTCATAAATCATCTCCCTCTTTCATCCCCCCCCTTGCTTTTATTGAGCTAAGGTGGTTCGAACATTACGTGTTTCTTATCTTTCATCAGAACCGCCACACAATGTCCAAGCTATTTGTCCAGTATGTACTTCCCTTCTAGGGAGCGATTTATATTTAACAAAGCCCGACTGACGGCAATGTTAATTAGCGGTCTTTCTTGGCACACCTCGGATGATGCCCTGCGTCAGGGGTTTGAACAATTTGGTGAGATCCAGGAAGCCGTCAGTTTGAATTTACCCAGCGATCGAATGCGTTGAACTTCCATTAACCTCATCATTATAGATTGTGGTGAAGGACCGCGCGACTTTGCGCAGCCGTGGCTTTGGCTTTGTTCGATTTGCTACAGATGCTGAAGCGGATGCTGCCATGAATGCCATGAACAATCAAGAGTAAGGATTTGGGTTTAGTGTTATATGCGCTTAAACTTGAACACTGTGGTCTCATGCATGCATGTTTTAGATTCGACGGACGTGTCATTCGTGTTGACAAGGCGTTTGACCGCCCCCAACGTCCCGAGGGAGGCTTCCAGGGCCGAGGTGGATACAATTCACAACCCACAAGCGGATACGCGGGTGGTGGTTATGCTGCAGGTGGCTACAATAATGGTGGCGGATATGGCGGTGGATACAACCGGGGCGGTTACGGCAACGGCCCCGGTGGTCCCGCCAGCTACAGCGGGACGGGTGGTTATGGGGGTGGCTATGGTGAGTTTATTTATTTTTTTGCACGTTCTGGCACTCAGTCAATTATACTAATGCTCACATAGGCGGTGGCGCTAACACCGGATACGGTGGTGGCGGAGGTAAGTTTTGAAGTCTTAATTTCCCCACTGGCAGGCATATTTATTGATATTCGAAGGCTGGCGTGGCCAGAACAGCGAACAGGCTCCTCAAGATGGACATCACACCCATTAGATGATAAAACATCTGCATAATGCCTTCCTGTGTGCTTTATTTTCCTTTCGAAATTCTCCTCAAAGAAGTGATGACAGATAACGGGGTGGGATACGGTCAACGGTGCCTGGGAACAACGGGTGCTAGCTTTCAAGCAGCAGAGTTCTTCTTTCATTTCATCTATATTCAACAAGTTACGAAGGGAATATGGATTTTGTTGACTCGTGTTTGGTAATGGGATGCAAATTTTGGGCATTTCTATGGTTGCATTCGGCCCTGTCCACAAAGTTCTTTTGCAGTTCTTCTTTTCTTGTTTCACAGAATGATCCATGTCTGGTTCATATTGTTCGCAGCCCCAAAATTGTGTTTAACGACGAATCTCTACCTACAGCAGAACACAGAGCAAGAGCGGACTTCTCTACGAGATTGAACATAATCTGGATTGATATAGAGAAGGCTTTGATGCTAAACGCCTTCCACTATGAGATTAACGAGGCTGAAATCGTCTGTCACATGCCTAGTATCGCATTTTCAGTGTTTCTGATCTAGCCGAGGGAATACAATGGCCTGCAGAGGTCAACAAGATGACAGCACGGCCGTCAACAGAGTCCGACATATCTTTTCTCATTCGATCGTTGTTCGACCATTCACGTGAGCAGGATCCTCGGCCGCATCCTCCAGAGATTTGGTAACATGCAGCTCGGCCTCCTTCTCCTCGGCCTCTCCAAGACCCACAGCCTCAATAGCCTTAACCCTCTTCACCAAATCAGTAACATGAACATCCGCAGTCCCAAGTCCGATTCCCTCAAGCGCCTTCTCGAGCATGAACAAATATTCAGTGTTCTTTCCGCTAGCACCCTGACTGGAACTGATGACCTGCGCGACTTCCTGCGGATCGCGAGATGATGCCTCCCGCAAAAACTGCGAGTTAGACGGCTGGCCAATGTAGACCATGCAAATTATCGGCGATGATTCTTGGTTTTCGCCCGCTTTGGTATCCCCAAAATTGATGGTCGGGTGGAACGGCGTGTAATGTGCAGTGTAACCGTTAATTTCCCGTTCGTCCAGATAGTCGTGAACTTCTTCGGCATGTGAGGCTGGGATGTGATATGCCGCGCCCCAGACTTTGCCAGTAGACGCTGATTCAGATTCTAACTCGGCGGTCTGTTAAGAAGATTAGTATGGAAGCACGTGAAGAGGGAACAGCGTGAATTACTGGGTCATTCAATGTCTCCCAAAAGCTTCTTTCAATGACGGTCACTACGCGTCCGGGTTGGTCGCGGGTCCCGCGGTGGTCGGAACTTTTTCAGACGTCAGCAAATTGCTGTTTTCGCAAATTTTACCCATTTCAGCCGCATACGTACCTAGCCTATGCGAATCGAATATGTTAGTCAGTCTTGTCATTCTGATGGTGGACGTATCGGATTCTCCCCGAAGGAACAGAGGAAGACATACCTGCCAGAACCGTCGTACATAGCCATTGATATAGCCTGGGATACGTTGGTCTACACGACCAAGTCAGTCATTGTTTTCATTATAGGCCAGTACAAGATTCGTTCTAGAGCTGACACCAAATATCTTCGCCGATTCACGTACCAAAGTGTGGCGGCGGCTTCCAAATTAAACTCCTGTGAGAACATTAGCATGCGATATTCTAGCGACTTTGATATGACAGCAAACAATGAGTTGACTCACCCATAACCGAATACCCAGAGATCACCTTCGGGAAAGTGAGTCTTCCACGTCCGGCCTTCCGGATGGACTAGATGTCCTTGTTCAGCGGCTGTCATTTCTTGTATGACTATGTCGATTCCTTAACGAAATTATCCGCCGCAAGTTTGCCAAGGTCAGGCCGAATTCCTGAAAAGTTGTGGATTAATAATTGCCCCGCGAAGGCCAGATGCTGTTCGGTCTGCGAAACCGCAATGTCAATGTCGGAGAACCAAATGTCAAGTGTAGATCGTTTTCTAGTGATTGGATCTTTCTCTATATAATGGTAAATCGCAATTGTATACATTCGTTGAAGTGATAGACAAGAAATGAACATAGCGGTCGCGGCTGTTTGCAGTGTTTGCTCTATGCTATCCCGCCATTGCCTGCATCGATGAGACATATTGCGAAAATTGATTAAATACAAGGCTTGAACAAATCTTCCATTAAACTACATGTCTCTTACGGACAAATCACAGACTGTGTTACAAATGGCCTAAGTAGCGGCTATGCGAACTCTTCCCGGTTCTTTCGGCCCTTTTTAGCCGCAGTATTGACTTCGTTTCACACACACCACACAAATTTGGTGAATACTTCGTGTTTGTACTATATCCATGATCTGTGATGTTGAATTAGATCATCTTGGTCGCAATTCTACATGTCTCTCTCTTATCTAGGTCTTGGAGCTTCATTTTCAGGCTGACTACGAAAGTACTCGCCTATCCTGCATTGTGTAGCACTCTACAAGGGCGCCTAGATACCAATTACAATGGGTTCTTCAAGCAATATAACCACTGAGGACAGATAAATGATATTAACAATCTAATCCCAACCAGGCAGTTTAGTTCTGCTAATAAAAGTGATGTAATGGCTCAGCAAAATACTCAGACAATATACGTTTTCTTTTTCTTCCAAAATGAATGATAAAACAACACGATTTGACTTTTGGAATCGTGGAGGTTGAATCAGGATACCAAAAGGTAAATAGGGCGGAAAAGTGCTTTATATTAGATATACTCCTCGACAGAGTAGATATACAAACAAACAGGCCGGCGTTCTTTTCCAATGTGTTCAGGGTGCAATGCCATTCAGTTACCTATAATAGAGTCCTCTCTGTCAATCCTCTGCACCAAATATATTCTTTGGCCAAATCTCGCTGCAACTACATGGATACTTTCTACCTCCTAAATCAGTGACGTGGGTTGTTTTCATACAAATGATGTTGGGACTATTACTGACTGCCCAGGTGCTGCGATGCCCCTCTTCAATCCTTATCGATTGTCACTCACTCATCGGTCTTATCGCTTATCGCTTATCGCTTATCCGTCTCGCGTTATCACTGCTCCAAACATCCAAGTCCTTGGACGCGTTCTTCATACTTACACTTCTCAAGTTATTTTCGATTTGTGGCTCAAACGATTCCATCATTATGGCTGGTCTGTTTAGGCTGCTCAAGATGCAGTACACCCCCCTACTGACCCACAAGGCGTTTCCTTCGCGGGCAAGATTGTCCTCCTGACAGGTGCTACCTCGGGTCTCGGATTCGAAGCTGCCGTCAAAATTCTCAACCTTGGAGCCGAATCTCTCATCATCGGATCTCGCAGCATTGAGCGAGGCAACAAAGCTAAGCTTGAGCTTGAGAAAGCTACCAACCGACGCAATGTCATCAAAGTGTGGCAGCTTGAAATGGACAGCTTCAGTAGTGTCAAGCTCTTCGCTGATCGCATCTACAAGGAGGTTGACCGACTTGACGTCGCTCTTCTCAACGCTGGTATATGGAACCGTGCATATAATCAATCATCCGAGGGCTGGGAAGAGACCTTACAGGTCAACACGCTGTCCACCTCGATGCTGGCTTTACTGTTGCTTCCCAAGTTGAGAAAAAGCGCCTCCGCCGCTAACCCCGTCCACTTGAGCGTTGTCTCAAGTCAGCAATTCGTGCGAGTCAAGGCCGAGAGCCTACAAACTGACGACCTTCTATTGCCACACCTGAATGACCCCGTCAACTTCAAGGGCCCCAAGCAGTATGGCATCTCGAAGCTGCTACTTGAATTTGTGATGAAGAGGATCGCCAACGTGTCGCGCAACGAAGACGGTACCCACCCCCTTATTGTTAACACCATAAGTCCTGGTCTCTGCGCTTCGGGTTTGGGCCGTCAGTACAACAGCTGGTATGAGAAGTGTATCGTGTGGATCATGTACAAGCTTTTTGCCCGAACTGCCGAACAGGGAAGCCGTTCTCTTGTCAGCGCAACCTTCCAGGGTATCGAATCTCAGGGCAAGTGCTGGCGCAGTGATGGGTACTTGGAGTAAGACAACCTTCCGCTGTGTTTTATCGTGCCTTTGCTAATCATTTTGCAGTGAGTCCACCGCTTTGACTACTGGCCCAGATGCAGAAGAGCTCCAGGAGAAGGCTTGGACGGAGATCATTGCTGTGCTCGAGGACGAGGCACCTGAGGTCTCTCTCATCGCCCGTGGTGTTTACCAGGGTGTTTAAACAAAAGTGATTTTCTTGCGCTGGATGCATGCTCGTGAAAAAAAGCGTTGTTGTCTCGTTGAGATACCCTTCTTGTTATGGATGCATTATTATTCAAAAATACTTTTGTGCTTTTCAATCCTTCTCAGCTTTAATCACTCGCAATTTATTTTCTTGTCAATATGTTAAGAGACTGGCAAATGTTGGGCTCAAGAGAATTAGACATACGAATACGAGAAGCGGGGTCTGACATAACGCTTGAATGGTTCCAAGTCAAAATTGGCCCCAATTTATTTTTAGGGCCTGACGCCTGCAAGATATATGGAAGGTAGGGCTGAAGTGTCAACATGGGCGCCAAAGTCATATCAACAAGGATTAGGGACTTTTGCTTGAATATTTCGAATGTTCAAATGAATAAGAATGCAAATAGAATAGGTTACACCATTTTCAGAATTTAGACATTGACATTCCCCTCGATAATCTCACTTGGCGCGCTAAAGTGCCTTTGTAAACCGCCCCACGGCTCCGCTTTAAGCAATCTGCAATTCTCACCTCCTTTTTCTTCTCGACATTCCCGTTATATTCGGATTGTTTGAACATTTCACTTTGTCTTTGCCTGGAGGCTGACGTGTTTCTCTCGCCCCTTCCCCTCTACTGGGTCACCTCCGACAATGGCTTACAACAAATCCTACAACCCCGATGCGCTGCCGGCGTAAGTCCCTAACCGGTCGCAAGTTACATGGAAGCCTACAGCTGCTAACACGAGAATACGACAGTCATGCCGAGCCCGAACAAGTACTTTAATCGTCGCGTCCCATTCCATCTTCCCCTTGCTAACGGCCTAGTAGGTTGCGCAAATGATAGGCTCGATGAGTGTATCAGGTGTATCAAGTGGTTTCCAGAGCCAGTCTAGCCATTCCTCAGGGCACAGCCAAAGCATGTCCCAAAAACCACTTCCTTCCCGCCCACCACCGCAGGCAGGCCACAGTGGTGTTCCTCCTCGCGTGCCTGTATCCAGCGCTCCCCCGCAGGGCGCATACGCTACCCCGCCGCCGCGCTTCGACCAAACACACTCATACAGCGGACGTCCGTCATCGAACCCGCCTCTCCCAAGCCAAAGCCACCCCCAAAGCTATAACCAGACTCAACCGCGCCCCCATTCTCTACACCCTTCACCGCCGCCTCAAAATTACGGCTTCGGCCCACCACCCGTCCAGCGCAATCGGCCTGCGCCCTCTTCGCGCCCTCCCCAATCACCCGTTCCACCCCTCACAGCGCCCAGCAATGATCCGCAACAACTGTTTCCCCTGTTCCGCGCCGCGAACTCCTCCCACTCCGGCGCCCTCACGGAGATGGAGCTCGGATCCGCCCTTGTAAACGGCGACTTTACCTCCTTCCACCCACGAACCGTCAGATTGATGATCCGAATGTTCGACCGCGACGGAACCGGGACCATCAACTTCGACGAGTTTTGTTCGTTGTGGCGGTATCTCGCTGCGTGGAGAGAGCTGTTCGACCGCTTTGACGAGGATCGCAGCGGGCGGATTAACATGGCCGAGTTTGAGAAATCGCTTGTTGCGTTCGGGTATAGGCTCAGTCCGAAGTTCATTGGGGTTATATATGGTGTCTTTGAGGGCAAGGCGAGGCAGATGGCTGCGGCGGCTAAAGATCCTGGTCGCGGGGGTATGAGCTTCGATTTATACGTTCAGGCTTGTATTAGTCTGAAGCGTATGACGGATGTTTTCAAGCGGTATGACGAAGACCGGGATGGTTATATTACCCTCAGCTTTGAGGAGGCCTTGACGGGTAAGTTTTGATGCGAACGAGTGTTGATACTGGATTATTGGCTGACATCACTTTGGCTGCAGAAATACTTCTGCTACAGGAATAGTATGTTCCCGGATTTTTGCCTGCTTTTTTTTTGCCTGCATGTTTATGCTTCATTGTGTTCTTTCATGGGACTAGTCTCCATATTATACCCTATCTCCCTTCTGCTTTTGTCATAGAATTGCCAGGGGAAAAGAAATTCTCGTTGCATATTGGTAGAGGTGTTATCAAGCCATGACTCCACTTGGCAGTTTAACGTTCGAATCTATCTGGGTCTTACCCAGTTTAAGCCATCTCCAGAACAGTATTGAGAAGACTCTTCGGGACTGGAATTTGTTGTTTCAACCTAGACAAACACGAGAGCGAGTATGGAATTATGCAAACAAGGACGAAGGAAATATTTGAAGTGTTTTTCCCGTTCTTTCTTCATCTTTCAAACATGCATACTTAAACTGGTCATAGTCCACGGTTTGTGTTCATTGGATTGGCATCCACGGATTGTTTCCGACAACCTTTATGACATCGTATCTAGGCAATGAAAAAGATAATCCTGAAATTTGATACCTAGGATACCTAGGATACCTAGTTAGCATGTTTGAGTTTCAATAGAAGGTCCTATTTCCAAGTAAATAATAGTTTGGTTTGAAACAGGTGGTTCTACACATTGCCATTTTGAGATGACATAGATAGACTAACTTAAGTAGCTTTCACCAGTTACGAATGCAAGGATTCTATATAACAGGTTGTTACACCTCCATCAATTAAGAATCACTTGGCTAGGTAACGCTAATCCCCAGTCAATGCTATGCTGTGGCATCTGCCGGCCTGAGAGACGCCTGGTTACTTAGTCTTACATACTAGGTCGCGGGATCAGTATCAATGCTATAGATTGTCGGATAGAAACAACGCCTGTTTCGTGACCGCTTGGCCAAAAAGGTACACACCTTCTTAGCTAAGCTAAGTACGGTGTATCTATGCGTATTCTTTCTTTGACATAAAACATATAGAATCTGTGGGCACCACCAAGCAACATATTATATCCAACACTGTATATGATGACAGTCATTGTCAAAGTTGACGTTTAACCACATCGATTATACGGTGAAATTGCCTCTGGCTCTGCCTCAATAAGCCTAGACCCATGCTCTCAGGCGTCAGGCCACTGAGCTGCGATCATCTCTACTTGAGGTGTAGCAGCGTTTGATTGAACCCTGCAACCGTCATTCATGAGTTCCCGTTGACAAAAACCGTTGGAGCGTAGCGTCGGAGGGCAATTTCAATAATGGCTTCCAACAGCTCTGCGTACGAGATACCATTGCTCTCGGCGCTACCCGGCAGTGGCGAATGGACCGGAAGCAAGCCGGAAATCGGGTTCACCTGCGCAACGAAGATATGAGCCTAGTGCAAAAAGAATGAACACGAAAAGGAAAGGTGTCATGATACTCACCTCCAAAATGTTTGGAACAGCGTCCGATTCGTTCGAGTCAAAGCGAATGTCAACACGACCGGCATCCCGACAGCCGAAGAGCTTCCACGCATCTAGAGACACGATACAGGCGGCTTGGATTTGCGGATGGGTCAAATCGTGATCTTGACAGACGAGCAGGTTTGCTTTACTGGATTTGCTCCGTCTGCTGGCATATTCCAACTCGCTGTAGTGGTCATCTCCGTTGGTGGAGTCAGTTGATTTCTTCCAGATCGATTCTCGAACCCCAATTACCGGCTATCTTCACCCGTTCCTAGAATGCTCACGGTTAGTTCACGGCCCGGCAGGAACGTTTCCACTAAGATATCCTGGCCCGGAAATTTGTTTCTCAGCTCTTGCACGGCTGACTAACTCAAATAAAGCGCAGAGTCATGCAGCGCCGATTAATGATTAGACATCCTTGTAGCCCTTGATAAGAGCATACGTGCGCCTTCTGAATGATTACACATCATCAATAGCATTTTAGTATATGCACAGATTAGTGCAGAAAACGCATTATACGAATTCATCCAACAAACGAGAGTCAGATGGATAAATAAAATTATACTAAGAGACATGAGGTATCTATAGGCATATTTGTTAGACGAAATTTTGACCTAGCTAATAAGGATGTGCAGAACATCTTCGCTTTCTAATTCTCCCTATTCTAGCAATCTATAGCGATCCAAACGTGGCTAATTAAAATTATGATAAAATGATTCAGATATATGGACCTAATTCTAGATTTCACCTAACTAGCATGTGGAGTAGCTTCCTTAAGCTACCACTCCGCTAAGGCTCTTCGCCCTCATAACTTTGTGTCTTGTCTCTCTTTTAAGTTCAAGACTAAGTGCTTTACATGTGACCTAGCAGATAAATATGAGCTATACACAACGATAATAAAAACAACGGACTCTCAAGTTCGGTCTAGATTATACTCGACCTACTACTTCGAAGTGAGTCATACGAGGTCTTATATACAAACTTCGGAGTCGGCGCTTCGTAACGACCGACACCGAGGATCCACCAGATCATCTCTAATTTTACTCGGCAAACATCGACGTTCCGATACTTCTCAAATTCCGAAAATACGTTGTCCGGTTTTCTTGCTTCTATAAGCATCCTCACTATGCGAAATTAATATTTCTCATCCCAAAACTCTTTTGTTTCTTTTGAAAATTACGAATAGATCGCACATTGACACAACGCTAAGCGGGGACGACGGAGCGGATCTTAACCCCGATTTTTTTCTTCTACACTTTTTCTCCCTTTCTTTCAACCCCCTTTGCACAATGGCGAACGACCGCCAGCATCAAGATGCTTCAAGCGCCGATACTGTTTTTGACCAGACCAATGCGGAAAAACCCACTGTCGATGCGCCCTCGGAAGAACCAACCCAAGCCCCGGTGGCCACTCAACCCGACAACGATGCGGACAGTGTAGAGGAAAAGACTTCCGGAGGTGCGCCTCTAGATCGGACACCGTCGCAAGCAGCAAAAATGGGAAAAAAGAAGATTATAGCTGTCATGGCGGCTTTATGTGTAAGAAATCTCCGAAAAGGCCTCCTATTGGGCAAAGCGCGCGGGGAAATGCAAAAAAATGAGGTGCAGAAGCTAATTTGGTGATGTCTGATTTTAGTTGGCGTTATTCTTGGCTGCTCTGGACATGGTATGTTTACTTTTCTTTGCCCCTTTCTTCGGCACACACTTTTGTTCTCTTTTCTAACGTCGATCTTGCAGACTATTATCTCCACTGCTCTCCCCACCATCGCGGCTCAATTCGGTGCATCCGAGAGTGGTTTTTCATGGATCGCCTCGTCGTATCTTCTGGCAAACGCCGCCTGTATTCCGTTATGGGGAAAGATTAGCGACATCTGGGGCCGAAAGCGCATTATCGTGCTCGCCAATGTTGCTTTCCTGGTTGGCAGTTTGATTTGCGCCCTCGCGAAGAACATGGCCATGATTCTGGCAGGCCGAGCGATTCAAGGTGTTGGTGGTGGTGGCATTATCATTCTGGCCAACATCAGTGTCTCCGATCTGTTCAGCATGAGAGATCGTCCAATGTACTACGGTCTTTTCGGTGCAACCTGGGCCATCGCGGGAGCTCTTGGCCCTATTGTTGGTGGTGCCTTCACTACAAACGTGACTTGGCGCTGGTGCTTCTACCTCAACCTTCCTATTGGAGGTGTCTCGCTTGTTATTCTTATCTTGTTCCTGCACATTGAGTCACCAAAGACTCCATTGCTGGCCGGTCTGCGCAGCATTGACTGGGCAGGAACATTTTTGATTATCGGTGGAACTCTGATGTTCCTCTTTGGTCTGGAGTTCGGAGGTGTAAACTACCCGTGGGCTTCGGCCACTGTGATTTGTCTAATTGTTTTCGGCGTGCTCACCTGGACCTTGGCGATGGTCTATGAATGGAGGTTTGCTAAATTCCCCATAATTCCCTCGCGGCTGTTCAATGAGTGGTACAACATCCTCATTCTCATGGTGTGCTTCTGTCATGGCTTTGTTTTCATCGCTGGTACCTACTACCTGCCGCTTTACTTCCAAACAGTCCTGCAAGCGAACCCGATTCTGAGTGGTGTTTACGTCTTGCCTATGGTATTGTCTCTTTCAATTGCTTCTGTTTTCACTGGCATCACCATGAAAAAGACCGGTCGCTTCCGCGAGTTGATCATCGGTGGTATGTTCTTCATCCTCCTAGGATTTGGTCTTTTCATCGATCTCAAGGCCTACGCTTCATGGCCCCGCATCATCATCTATCAGCTCATCGCCGGTATCGGTATTGGCCCCAACTTCCAGGCGCCTCTTGTCGCATTCCAGGCCAACATCCGTCCCGCCGACATGGCCACCGCAACAGCTACATTCGGCTTCGTTCGTCAACTTTCCACTTCGATGTCTGTCGTTCTCGGAACTGTCATCTTCCAAAACATCATGGGCCAACAGTCCGACAAACTCATTGCCTCCGTTGGCGCTGAAACAGCCGCCACCATTTCCGCATCATTCGCCGGTTCCTCCAAGTCTCTCATCAACAGTCTCAACGCCTCTCAGCGCGAAGTTGTCCTGGGTGCCTACACGCATGCTCTCAACCGCATGTGGATTTTCTACACTGCCGTCGCAGGCGTCGGCCTTATTCTCTCTTTGTTTATCCGCCGCCGCGAGCTTACAACCCACCACACTGTCCAAAAGACAGGCCTTGCTGAGCAAGAGCGTGCCCGCCAAGAACGGATTGACGCTGAGCGCAAGACTGAGTCAAAGCCCGAGGTTGAGGTTTAACATTCTTATAAATATTCCTCTTCGCGTTGAGTCGCACATACCTTGTTTACAAGTTAATGTATATTGTACCTAATGGAGTGACCTCTCTACTCTTCAACCTCAAATACCCCAGCTCGGGCTTATCCCGGGTCTCTACGATTTCGCTCTCATACGAATGACGATACACATTGAGACTTTTTTTTGGCATTTGTCACCCTTTCAGCTTATTTCTTAGACTTGCCTGAAATTTCATAAATGGGTTGATGTTTGAAAGCCTACCAAATCTATGGATCAACTTGTACATAAATAACCAACAAGTCCCTTCCAGATTAATGATTGGTTTTTTTCATATACTTCTACGAGCCACAGATCTGCAGCCTTGTTAGATTAGCAAGAGTCTATCGAGGCCCAAGGTTGTTCCAAAGGGACGGGACCATGCTTAACTATATCAGACGGCAAAGCGACTACCTAGGTACTAGTCTTCCAGTGACCGATTTACTTAGTTGCCTACAGAGCCATGGAAAGCTTACATATATTTGTAGATCCATTGATGGATGGATGGACGTACAACTGACCTGCATATAAGCATGAATCAGGACGCGGGATCGTTCCAAGGTCAGAAATGGTTAGGTTTCCTCCAGGGCTGTTCCATGTCACCGAACGCCGCCCTACATCGGGATTATCCCGTTGTGGGACCTTGTTCTCTAACATCAACAGCGACCTGTCCAAAAACCCTCTACACGCATTGAATCGAAATTGTCATGCTGCCACCAGGCCATCGTGTGCGGTTCCTTGATTCTCATGGTGATCTGTTGACTCGGATATGTGTGCTTTAAGATCTGTGGCTTTTACATGATACTCTTTCCGCATTATTCTTGAAACTTTGGTATGTTTATTGGATGGATAGTACATGTTTACTTTTGATTGATTGTGAGCAGGATGTTTCTTCGACCTTTTCGACATATTTGTCATTTCCAAGTTTGTTCCGGCTTCTTTAGCCTTCTCTATAACAGAGTTGAATGCTTGAACAAGTACTGTCTGCGCCAATACTTTAATTATCGGCAGTTACCCCGGATTCCATCATGGGAAACAAGTAACTGGGGTTCCTATATAGTTTTCTATATACTTCTGCTGACCCTTCCCGTGGATTAACAAAAGTATATATCCAGAGCAGTCCCTAGGTTCTGTACGAGACTAACAAAGCCGTGCCCATTTTAGGTGGCGGCTTCAGAGCCTTGGGACATTAGCTTGGAGATCATGTCCCTCGATCAATTTCTGACTCACTTTACTCTCCTCCTATCTACCCCATCTCCTTATAGTACTTACATTCAACAATATATCTCCGACCAAATTTCTACTTGAACAGTCACCAGTTCGTGCTCAGTCCTCACAAGACTCACTAGAAGCACAAGACCGCCTACTGACCTCTGAACAGATCTAAATGAACCACAAGATGTCTAAACAAGCTACTGAGGTAGTTATTCCCCTGATACACCTATCCTCTTCTCAATAAAAAGATTCTCACGTTCACATCACTAGTTTGCTCCGATTCTTCGCCTGTTGTATAGACTACGCACCGCTCAACACACCATTGCAACTGCACCATATGAGATTGACTCTATGGACTGTACTGAGCTAATCAACGAATCCGATCGCAGACTTTGTGACGAACTTGAAAAGGATCTTGAGCGCGCTCGTAAGGAAGGCCCGGGCCTTTTGAACAAGATTTGTAGGGATATTGTCATGCTACCAGGATGTCAACGCCAACAATTTTCCGACATGCATGGTGACGAATTGATAGAGATTGGAATTGTTTGAACTACACATATTTGCTTTAATTTGTTTTGGACTTTACAATGCGCAAGCGATCGCGGATACCGGATTCTGTTTTGATGTTGAATGTTTGTTTTGGTTAATTTCTATTGCTATATTGACTTTGCCGCTGTGTTCAGTGTGTTTGTTGAACATGAATTTCATCCCTGTTTCTAGCTACCAATCATACATCGTAACCTGAACAAGAGCTTTCAACATACCGATGAGTAACCCTCTCGGACAACTCTGCGATCTGCAAATCGCTATCTCGGCCGAGGATCCACTTATAAGGAGATATAGACCGAACGTTGAGATAAAGTGAAGGTCGGCTTACTTGGCCCGACTCTGGCTGAACTATACTGTTCGCCGTAAATGATTAGATGGCGTGATAGAACAGCAAGTTATTGTTCCCTCTCATCTCACATTTTGCTCTAGATGTCCTATTTTTATTTATCACAAAGGCTCAACATGAGCTCGGGTTTTAGCTTGTGCCGAAATTTACCCGATTTATCAGCAATCCCAGTAACTTCGATTTATCAGCTATGGGTCAGTTATACATGAACGCATATAAAATTTCTGAGGTTTCTCCTTTTCCCATATTTTCCTCTTCAGATTCCAGAAATTTAGCTAAACACGTCAAATCATCGCGTGGGCTCCTGATCCTGGAGACAGCGCGATAACTACTTGACCGGTGAGAACACAATATAGGGTCTGAAAAGTTCAGTCTAATTTTGATATTGAAAAATGCAGTCCTATCTGCAATTTCGACGATTGGGTCATGCCGTTCACAGGCAACTTGATAATGGCCCCGAGCACGGTACGGCTTCTTCCGTGAATAGTTCTGCTGCCCGCGAAGCAGTCATACCGGAATCGGGCCGATTTAGCCAGGATGGGACCGAGTCAGTTGTGGATACGCTTTCGCGAAATCTCACGCAGTATTCTGAGAAAACGGCTCTGGGCAATTCCCTCGCCGGCATCGAGATCCAGAAGCAGATCGATACTTCTGGTCCAGATTCCCACCTGTTCATTGTTGGCTGGGAAGATGAGAATGATCCCCTCAATCCTAGGAACTTTAGCTACGCCCGTCGAATGGTCGCCACGCTACTCGTTACCGCATTAGCTTTTGTTGTTGGCTCTGCGTCGGCAATCGAGTCGGGAGTCTTACTCCAGATCACAGAAGCGTACCACGTCAGTGAGGTTGTTGGTACATTGGTGACTGGTATTATAACATCTCCTCTGCCTGCCATTCTCGTATAAAGCTAATAGTTGAACAGGCGTTTATCTCCTCGGTTTTGCAGTCGGCTCACTTGTTAGTGGACCACTGTCCGAAATTCTTGGCCGCAATGTTGTGTATGCTGGATCTCTTACCTTGTTTATGATTTTCATCATGGGCTCGGCCCTCGCCCCGAACATCGGTGCCCAACTTGCCTTCCGCTTTCTAGCAGGTATATTTGGCTGTCCACCGTTGACATGCGCAGGGGGTACCATTGCAGATCTGTGGAATCCACTCGAAAAGACCATCACGTTCCCTATGTACGCCATATTGTCATTTGGTGGCCCCATATTGGCACCTGTGATTGCATCGTTCATTGGTCAAACAGGCGTCTTGGGATGGCAGTGGACGGCTTGGATAATTCTCATTGCCTCCGGCGCCATCTTCGTTCTTGTTCTTCTCTTCCAGCCGGAGACATACTCGCCGCTGCTGTTGAAATGGAAGGGAAAGCAATTGCGTCAGCAAACGGGCGACTCTCGTTTCCGTTCAGCAATGGAAATGGAGAAAGTTTCACTTTCTAGTCGAATTGGTGGCGCGATGAAGCGACAATTCCTCATCCCATTCCATGAACCTATCATCCTGCTCATATCGCTCTACATGACTGTTCTCTACATTGTGTTATTCACATTCTTCGACGGCTACACTTATATCTTTACTGATGTGCATGGCCTGTCTCAAGGTCTCACCAATATCGTCTGGGTGGCGATGTATGTTGGCATCTTACTCGCAGGACTCCTGGTGCTTCCAGTTTACCGCTGGACCAAAAAGGACTTCACGGCTGCTGCACAGGAAATCAATGGCACTGATCCAGCCTCTGATCCCCGCGCCTTGGATAACGTCCACACAAAACCCGAAATTCGACTCTGGTTTGCCATGTTTGGAGCACCAATGATTCCTATTAGTCTATTTTGGATGGGCTGGACTGACTATGTACGTTCACTCACCCCTCACCACATTAATTCGCTTAGATTAAGGCTAATTTATCAACAGGCTTCGGTCTCAATCTGGTCACCCATCGTGGCATCAGGTTTTTTCGGCTTCGGATCTATCTGCATTTTCATTAGCTCATACATGTATGTTATCGACGCGTACGATATTTACGCGGCGTCTGCACTGGGTTTCATGACTGTTTCGCGGTACCTTGCTGCTGGTGTCATGACCGTTGTTGGTATCCCATTTTACAAAAATATGGGTGTTCATTGGACCCTCACCATTCTTGGGTGCATTAGCGCGATCATGGTCCCTGTACCGTACGTGTTTTATCGATATGGGCCTATCATTCGGAGATGGAGTCGTTATGCTACGACGGAGGAGGTAAAGACTTGAGCATGAGCTGAACTGAAGGCTACAATATTTGACTTTGCTTTGTTTTATGTTACTTCAGTTTTGTTGCTCCTACATGTTGTGGAAGGTTGCTTGCTCCCTAGACTGCTTTATCTTGCGAACCATGAGGTTTATGTTGAATTGCTTCTATTTCTGAATATTTCGGCCTACGCCATAAATGGCCCCAACCTTGGAACAAAACTTTGGAATGCTCTGTCAGGCTTGGTCAAACTCTGGCCCATAGCAACTCTGCGCTTTGCTAGTCACTTGCGTTGATACATAGTGATAATACTTCAATGTGACTAGACTTGATGAGATACATAATTTGGCGAAAAAGGGCTACGGGAGTAGAAGTAAGGGGGAGAGAAAGGAGGACGAGGATGTGGCAGAGGAAGACTAAAACAAAAATCCTCGGCGGCCCGAAACATAGTGTTACCACCATGGTGGTGACGTGTCACAAACTAATGTGGTCAATGGTCCTGAGGCAATAACCACAGAGGGTTTCATCTTATTTTTTTGACAGCCATGTTTTCTTTCCACAAAGTAACATAAGCTCCTTGCGTAACATGAAGTTCTCAATGAAAGTTCTCCATCTTTGTGACTCCATTTTCGTGACAAAATTCGCTGATAGTGCAGTAGTGCAGTATCGGATGTCATCTACCTTGAGGGGGTGGGTTCAGGTAGGAACTTGGATTATAGGTGTCAAATGTCGAATTGTACTTTTAATAATTTATCGTAATAAATAACCTTTTTACCTCAATATAAATGGGAGATACCTCAATCTTTCTCAGCTTTTGTTGATTTTGCTTGACCTTTATGTTAGTACAACTATATCTATAGAATCACTGGGGATTGGTTCCAACACAATGGCTCTCCCGGTGTCCCAGTTTCCCGGGACCGCGAGTTTAATTCAAATTCAACCTCAAATACGCACCCGCATACAATATTGTATCGTATCGAAACTAATTTAAGCAAATTAAAATTAAACATCTAGCAACTACTCAACCATTTGGATCCGAAATTGGGATCAAAGATTTCCAAAACTTTTGCTGGTGTATCTTTCGTACTTTTGTCCCAACTGAGACCCCATACTACGCGGGGTCCCGCCAATCATCTCTGTTTACAAAAAGATGCTAAGAGAAGAATATGTGGTGTACGGCCACATTTTAAGGTCGCATCATTGCATTAGATCTAGTAATATGTTCACAGGGCTTATCCTATTGGTATCCTGTCTCCAAATTTTGTGATTGACAGCGATCCGCTCAGCCTCAGAACATAGGCTCTCTTTCATCACTAGAAGTGGCATCAATAATGGGCCTTATATAGCCCCCCTTTCCCTCCAAAGCAGAAAAGATCGGGGCCAAGCCACAATATAATATTATATTATATTCAATGCACGCAAGCAAGGGCCCTTTCCGGCAAACAAATGCCGTGTAGAAAATCTAAGTATTACATTAAATTCGTCTAAGTATTCTGCGTGCAGGAAGTGATATGCCAAATAAATGATGCAATAGAGCACATGTCTACAGATTCATAGAGAACGAGTTTTTAAATTATTCGGCGGAGCCCAAAGCAAGGCTTAATGGGAGGTTTTTTTGGAGGTTTTTTCTAGGAACAATTTAACTCTACCTGGATAACTTATTCTATGGGAGCTCCATTCGAGAGTGGTAAATAATAAAAATAAGGATCTGAGATCATGGAATGCTCGGACTGCCTGAGTGCGGCTGAAGGGACTAATTTTGACTTGCATATTACGCCCAAGTTCACGCACAACACGTCACATACCCACGAGTCATGGCCGTAGATCTTGCTTTTAAACGCTGAAGACCATCAGTTCTAAGACATCTTAGCTGGGGGAGGGTGTTTTCGCGTCTTTCTTTAATCCCGCGTTGTTGATACAACATTCTTGATGACAATACTAGACACTCTAGGTTGGGCTGATAAAAACATTTATTATTTTCTGTAGACTTGGTGCCACCTGGAGTCGGCATTTGATTACGGAGTAGTATACACCTGGATTATAATCATTGGCCCCCTAAGGCACTAGATGCATGCCGTCCGACACAATGTAACCCCAAGATACCCGTCATTTGAGGAAAAGCCACCGCACAACTGAGGCTTTTTTTCGCTGTTATTATTCTATTGGCTCAGACACCAGATCACTACCGAAAAATCAATTGAAATTCAATTGAAAATGAAGAAAAAAAACGAAAGTCGAAAAAGGGAAAACAGTAAAAGATAGTGGTAAGATATTTGACGAGGTGCGGAAAATGCACACTATCAACGCACTAGGAAACCCTCGTAGTACTTCCCAGTGGGCCTTGCGACCCCACGGGTTGGTGATCTGTTCGATTCCCCTGAAGTGACGTGGCGGCAGACGCCTGTGGGATTGAGCGGGGACAAAATCCCATACCGGGGGCTATGGGAATGAAATTTGTATACATGCGATTTGTATACATGGTATAGAGTAGTTGAAGTTCACATTCCAATTGATAAAAGCACGATTGATTGATATCTGTGGATCCATGGATAACCCAGGCTGTCGGTACGTAAGGCGGGAACTAGTCTCCCAGGTCCATGGGATGGGAATTTCGGAAAGTTCGATGGCTTCTATTCTGATGACACACAACATGTATTACAATCTTGAAACGCTTGAACTTACATTTAAATGCTCTGTAATGAGACTGTCAGAAATTCTCGACAACCTGCCATCTATCCTTTTGTCGATCACTCAGTGCGCGGAATCCTTTAGGTGCCAACGCCGGACTGGTAGCTGCTTTGACTGGTAGCATATCCCTAGCTCTTGCAATGTACAATAATGTGGAACCTCCTGTTTCCTCTTTCTCCGGTTGATGAGACAGAAAATTAAAGGAACCGTGAGTACGAGTCTTTCTGCAACCAAGTATCACTAAAACCAGGGGGCTAATTATCAGCACAAAGCCCTGTGTGGTGGGTGATACCGGCTGGTATTGAAATCGTACTTTTGTACTATAAACAGACGTGCTGAATGGAAAATGTGATGTGGAGACCAAAATTCTGGCTCTTTAATCACCAGTGCTGTTACTAAAATGGGACTGGGAGGAAGTCTCAAGGCAACTGCCTCGTCGAGTTCGTGTTCCACCTATTTTCGACATTTTTTTCTCTACCTCTTCCTCTCATATCCATAAATACCTCTGAGTGCCCTTCATCGGTCTGAATGATAATTTATTTGCATAACTTTACTTTTTGTACGATTCTGGTTCATCCCCAACCGTTGAACCCTGAGACTATACATTCAGGTCGACGCTTACTCTCATCATGTGGTGGCACACACGCAGCAACAGCAATTCGAACATTCCTCAAACCCTGTACTCGTGGTCTGATCCAGAGCTGGAGGACTGGAGCACTAGCTTTCTCAAACGGCCCGAGGCTTTTCCCATGTCTCCCTCTCCCGATCTGCTAGTCGCTCCGTCAAATGTGTCGCTGGTCGCTGGGCCTTATTTATACGGCTATCGGTCACATCCTGCTCCAACGCCGGTTACCTTTGAGCCCATATCATCTCCTGCCCTTTCCTCTGTCTCTTCCACTTATCTAGACCCACATACTGTCAACGGATATCTCAATGAGAGAAACCAACCTCCTACTCCAACCGTGACTTGCGCCACACTCTCTTCCACAAATGATTACGATCCACAATGTCCCAGTCCTTGGGCTGATGTGACATCTTCGCCTGTCCCGTCCTCGGTCTACCCAAACCAAACCACTATCAAGAGGCCTTTCGACGAAAATACCCCAAGCTCTTCGTCAATTCAAGAGAACGGCGCTGCGCTCACCCCAACAAGCCATTATGATGACAGGCTCTGCGGTCCTTGGTTTAATATGACGCCCTCTTCCGTCCCTATCGAAGAAAGCCACTGCACTAGTGAGGCCACCAATGAGCCTAGCCAGTCGAAACTTCCCTGCCGATCTCGTCGTCGTGCAGTCAAAAAACAGTTAGTATCCTCCTACACTTGGTCTATCCTTCCTCTTCCAAACACATATTTAAACACGTTTGCCCAGGCAAAGCAAAGACTACGGTACCTACAAATGCGAATATAAGGACTGTACTTATGATCGTATGTTCTCTCGTAAAGGGGTGTTGGTACGGCACATCCAGACTCAGCATATCAACCCACGGGGATTCAAATGTCCCTTCCCCTTGTGTGAACATGCTTCCAGTCGACGGGAAAATCTCAAGGCTCACAGGCAATCGGTGCACAAAGAAATATTATAAGCTTTATGATTGAATGTGTTGGAGTTGGGTTCCAGAATACCATTTGCAGGTTTGCTTCCGAGGTTTTTGTTAATGAGTTATGAGGATGAAACCATACTTTACTTCGGCTGGAGTGGAGTTCAGATCTAATTTATGTGGAAATATATATTTGGCGGCTTCGCTTATCAGAAGACGGAAGGATTCTTGATGGTCTAGACCGGCAAATGAATAGGAAAATTAATATCAGATGGCATTGTTCTGCAGAGTGAAGGGAAAAAAGTCAAGAACCCAAGTCAAGAACCCGGTGCTGCGTCCGAAGTTGAGTTGATAGTTGACACTAACTAGTGCAAGGTCAGTATGGGGATGCGGGTCCACATCGCACACAACCTGGGGAACCTGGTCACCAGAAGGGTCTATGGGTGCCAGAGCCAGAACTACAATTAAAAGCCTAGATTGCCTAAGTTGCAATGGGAATATCGTGAAGAACAAAATGCCGTGGTATAGAGGAGCCAGAGCAATAGATGCAATTCTTCCTAATCAACAGACGAAGGACTGACATGAAGAAGCGGATCGATTGACCGGTGCTGGATTTTGAAATGGTATGGAATTTGGTGCGCATGAGCGTCAGATACAAAGTGGGAGAAAGTGACGCTGCGCGACCAGACACATCATGCTCGCGAATTGTTAGAACAAGGAGAAATATCGAGACGGTGCTCGTTCCCGGTGCCTCGAGGCCAACACAGCAATGAAAGGGTAAAATTTTTTGATTCGTAGGGCTCTATGGCCCTTCCTTCTCCCACGAATAGAACGTTATCAACCCGCCAACTCCATCACTTCAAACCAACATCGGCTCGTTCCGTCGACTTTTCCTTGCCTGACCGACCGTCTGCGCGAAGAAGGGAATCGCCCACTAAAAAACAACACAGAGAAGCCGTTTAGATGTTGGAGGGGTAGAGCATAACGCGGACGGTGGCACCGAGAGACTTGGGGGGGAGGTTGTTGCGGAACTTGGCGCGCACAACACCGGAGTTGCCTGAAATAAATTAGTTCCGATGTTCAAGATTCGGGCTGCGGTTCCCATGGCTCTCCGAGATGCCCTTGGGTCCTGTTCCTTTCACGTACCGTGTGGCCGAGTGACCTTGCCCCAGATCACCCGGATGTTGGAGCCGCGGACCTCACGCTTAGCACGGTAAACGAAAGCGACCTTCTTGCCAAGGTAGAAGTTGGCGGACTTGGTGTCATCAACACCCTCAATCTTGACCAAGCTAGATTCCACATATCAGATTCCGTCCAATTTCATTTTGTGTGCGCAGGGTGTAGATACCTGGTGTTGGGGGTAAGGGCGTGCTTGCTACGCTGGTAGCTGAGGTGACGTCCCCTGTGAAAGAAATTCGCGTTAATCCTCTGTTCTCATCGTATATTGTTCGAGTGGCGATGGCTGAGTCCTCCAAATCGATCCTTCATTTCGAACCGGTATCTCGAACGTATATTGATTTGCGGTGATAACTTACTTGACGTAGACTAGAATAGGAAAAAATCAGTTAGCATGTAGTTCATTCATTCCCTGGTCGCACACAAGGTGCCTTGATCGAGTACGGCTTTGCGATTTCGAGACCGCCGAATCGACGATCGATATGCAAATTCGTGATCAGGGGATTCACTCACGGCGGTGTCCTTGTTCCGAAGGCATTGTGTCGGCGTTTCTCTGTGATCGGGCAAGGAAAGAGTGTCGAAGGTGACCCGCGGTTGTCGTATGTCGGCGAGGTTGGCGATAATTCAAAATTCAATAGGCGAGCACACAAATCCACACTGGAATCGACCCGGATCACGTGGATTAGTGGGTCACGTGGTGTGGTGGACCCAAGTGCTAGGGCTCAACCCTGAAATATTGCTCGAGGTATTTTAAGTATGGGAGGCGCATACAAAAAGTACTTAGTTTCAGTAATATGATCCATGCGGCGACAACTCCTGTTTGTAGTACAAACTCGACGTTCTAAAACTACAGGTACATAAGCG
The DNA here is from genome assembly GCF_028829465.1 of Penicillium soppii. NCBI lineage: Eukaryota > Fungi > Ascomycota > Eurotiomycetes > Eurotiales > Aspergillaceae > Penicillium > Penicillium soppii. The sequence goes on along the minus strand of NW_026643235.1, from coordinate 3,170,572 downwards.
CAATAACATTGTAACCCACAATCAGAATCAATACAAATTTTTATTACCATCATTAACTAGCTAATTTTTGTTCTAATTATATAAAAAGTACAAAGCCCAGGGGAGTATAGTTAAAAAAGGTCGTGAAGACATATAAAATCTGTACATATGTTGTTATTTGGTTCTAGATATCTCTATAAACGTGATATCTTATATACAGATTTACTTCACCAAGTTACGTCAGATCAATGTTAATGTAATTGCATTATATAGGAAATTGATAGCTCTCCAAATTTAAAAGGGATCAAACCTCTCGTAGTCTATAAAATCTGCGAGTTTCTAAAGAGGAGAATAATTAGTTTATTCTATTTGGAATAATTCAATGGGCACCTACTCTCGTACGCTAAGAATACACCGATAACTTGCACATAATGCTGTGAGCTAATCACTACAGTGCTTTGGTTTGTTCTTTCACCCTGTTCAATATACCTACAACGTACATGTTCTGTAGCGCACCTTTACAAAAAAGGGTGTTTGAAAATCCCACCTTTGGTTTCTATATACCTTTTCTACGGGAGTTATATAACAATGGTACCTTTCGTGGTTTCTTTAATTTTTCTTTTTTTTAATATTTTTTTAAATTTAACACGACAAAGCAAATAGCTATGATATGGCTGTGGATTTCTACTTCGTCCTAAGCCACGTCATTTCTTATCTCCATGAATTGTTGATACAGTATGTACAAAGAATTTATCATAGATAGCTCATTCTTGCGGCTTGGATTTTTAACTCTTCGTAACTACCGATATAGTATTGTTATACACTTCATGGTCCCATAGTAGCGCACAACGAACAGACAAAAGCAAATCTTGTCTTTTCAATCCTATCTTTTCATTTCAATCTTATGGTAAAGAATTCAGAGTATGCTCGTTAAGTAATGTAGCCAGACAGATTTCACTTATAAGACAAAAACTAAAGAGTAAAAGCTAATGCTCTTAGCCGCTCGTATCACAGTAAGCTTGGCCCTCTATTTGAATTAGAGATCCTCTTATCTCGAAGTATTAGTTCTGCCTTGCAATTTATTAACAGACACAGCGATGTTAGGTCTGCTCTTACTAGTGAGCTATCTAATTTTATATAAAGCGAGTAGCATCGCCCCTTTCGACGGTGGGCTCGTCATTCTTTACATCATTAGGAGAAGCATTACTCAGACCTGCCTAGGCAAGTATCTCCTCGTTATACGTGTCTTAGCTTAGGAAGATCCTCTAATCTCCATGAGATAGGGTAACCCCCAAGAAAACGGACTGGCTTGCTAAAATCTTTGTATGCGAATGATACATTATCTTGGAGTCCTTTGATATCTTCATCAGAGCCTGCAACAATGGTATCATCGACGTAAAGCAGTAGCCACAAATTGCAATCCTAATGAATTAGAATACATGGCCCGTCGAGAAGTTGTCTGAAACCTATGTTTCGCAATGCCTCAACGATAGTGTCGTACTATAAGCAGTCGCTCTGTTATAGACTGTAGAGAGCCTATGATAGCAAGCAGACCAGCCCTGGCTTCTCAAAACCAGTCGATTGACGCATGATAATGATCCACTGGTTGATGGGGACATTGAGATAAGCGGCAGTGGAGTCTATCTGTTCCAGAACCATGCGCTTCTTCACCACTATTGACAGGAATAACCTGATGGTCTCGCCGCGAGCAGCCGGCGCATAATTATCATCGAAGTTCAGAGCGTGTCAGTGTCTATAGCCAGGACCACTCATCGTACTTTAACTTAGCGACGATGCCTGCGGGATTAGTCTTCGTTGGCAGTGAACTCATCAAGTACATATGTAGTGCTAGTAACAACCTTATGAATCTGTCTACATATATGCAACTCTTTCAGGGGAAATTGGAATGGAATGTTTAGGACAGTAGTGAGAAAGCTTTTGATCAATTCAGGTTGTAATTAGAACGTTATGTATTTTAAAGATGTCAGGTTTCCACCTGCCTTGAAGCCATATCACGTAGGCATCAACACTAAGGCGCCAAGGCAGACATGTTGTGTGACGTCATTTAAGAAGCTTATAGTTATAATTAAAGTAATGAAAGACTGGATGTAAATCGACTGAACAAACAGTATAAATACTATTTTATCCAACTTCCATGGTTTACTACTGAGTCGCTAGGAGAAAATGGTGTAGCTGAAATTGTCCTTGTACCACAAAACACGTGATCCACATCTTTCGGGGTACAGTCGTCCGTAGGAATATCCAGACCTCTCAGGGCTGACAAACGTAGGATCCTCGGCCATGACGACAGGTGTTCCATTTTAGAAAAAGCAACGTGCAAAGGTTATCGTCGGCCTTTGGTCGGCTTTCTTTTCTCTAAAGTCTGAGTTGTAAATGTTCCATCTTTGCAAACTCACTAGACATCACTATAAAAGTAACTCTCAATGAAATTTTGCAATGACCTGAAAGACATGACATGATCCGGGTACAGTGTACGGAGTAGTTCTCCGGTATACTTCAGACCGAGACTACTTATTGGGAAATCTAGAAGTTCCTCAATCCTGCCCCACCATCCTGGCTGTCGGGATCACTGATTACACCTGAGACCGGTAATCTTGAAATACTCGGAGCAATTTTCAAGCGGACTCGTACGAGTCTCGAACCACCAGAGGTACCTTAATACCGAGGCAGGGAGAGTGTAGTTGTATGTGAGAGCTATGGTAGCACTCAACGGTTAATATGCTCCGGATTCGGACCCCTTCCGTAGATCGGGACAATACCTACCACCGGACTTAAGAATGTTCTCACGGGAAAATAGAATCCGTCTGGTATGAAGATGACAAATGTGCCGATCCCTCCCCACGATTTCGGTCACCGGTCGAGCTCTTATCGAGTTGCGTGCTTGGTTTCTTGTATAATTTTGTATAAATTTGGTATTGTATTCTGTAAAAGCGGGCTTCGGTACGTCTTCCGCAGAGAAGCGACACCACTTTTTTTACACCATTTTTAGCAATAAACTCAGTGGAGATGTCACATCTCTTCGGTCTTCTTCAACCTTCAGGTGGCTTGCTATCTCAACTACTTTGCAGAAGACTCCACTCTTAACACATGTACAGACTGTACAGCTGACCGCAAAGCTGTATATATAAAAGTATGAGAACATTGTACAATATTGTAGTTAGGAACAATGATACTTGATACATCTCATACGTATAGTGGTGCCCGCTCCACCATCGGTTGAATTCAGGCTGTTTGGGGCAATGTGGTCCGCGCCTATAAGTGAGACGAATCCCTCTTATCAGATGACCTACATCCCATGTCTCTTTCTAACACCTAGAAGAGTCGAAAATTACATTGAACTAACAATAAGCGACGTGTTGTTTGGAGTCGTACATAGTAATGACTCCGAATTACTAGGCTCAGCCCAAGAGAAAGCAGCGATAGTAACCTGCGCGGGGTAGGTTAAAACGGTTAAGGTCCTAGATCCCAAGAGGGGCCCAGTAATTGAACTGAGGTCAATGATAAAAGGGTGATCACTAAGATCGAGGTTAGGAAAAAGGTCTAATATAAGAAAGTCGGCAGACCGGCAATTGCCACGAGGACAAACAGGTTCAGGGCCGAGATGAAATGGTTCATCCAAGAATTAAAACAATAATAAGACCAAAAAGAGTAGATAAAGAGAGTAGGGGGAAAAAGCAAATCAGTAATAGAACATCGTCATAATTAAGACAGAAAAAATAAAAGTCAGTAATACCCTGGAATAATCATAAAACACATAAAATACCCATACCTCACAGCCCCACTAGTCAAAGCTGTGAGAGCGACTCCCGTTAAAAAGTACTCCGCCGGATCCTGTTACAGTGTTTCTCAACATTTCTCTCTCTTCCTTCCCAATTTCCCCTTCTTCATTTTGTATAGCGCTGCAAGATGTCTAATGTCATTAACCAGACCGATGAGCGCCAGGGCGCTGGGTACGTCTTCCAAAATTTCCCCCTCATGCTCTGATTACATCATATGAAGCCCACCTCCGAAGGGCTACCTCATCCTCAAACCTCAACCTTTTGTCCCCAAGATTGCCCTCTGGAAGGATACTGCATTCATCCAAATCATCATCAGTTTCCACTGGACTCTTGTGCAGGCTTTTTGCGGCTCAAAGAGCTCCCCCGCCCAACCCCTCAATTACCGCGTCCAACGCAAATTCTTCCTCGAACGAATCACTAACAATGGATATCGCATTCAGCTCCATCGAACTTAAGGATGATACCATCATTGTGGTACTAGGTGCCTCTGGAGATCTGGCGAAGAAGAAGACCGTTCGTGCCCCACCTTTCCGGATTATATGACTCGTACTAACTATTCGGCAGTTCCCAGCACTCTTTGGCCTCGTATGTGTCAATTCCAGTTACCAATTCAGCTTCAAAAAACTGACAATGCCCTGTAGTTCCGCAACAAGTTCCTCCCCAAGGATATTCAGATCGTCGGATATGCGCGGACGAAGATGGATCACGAGGAATATCTTAAGCGCGTTCGCTCGTACATCAAGGTTCCCACAAAGGAGATTGAGGAGCAATTAGACCAATTCTGCAAGATGTGCACCTACGTTTCCGGTCAATACGACCAGGATGACTCTTTTATCAACCTGAACAAGCACCTCGAGGGGATCGAGAAGGGCCGCCAAGGAAAGGAGCAGAACCGTGTCTTTTACATGGCTCTGCCTCCCAGTGTTTTCACTACTGTCTCTGAGCAGCTGAAGCGCAACTGCTACCCCAAGAGCGGCCTCGCGCGTATTATTGTGGGTGGAGATTATGATTCAAGATAAGCTCATACTAATGCGATTGTCTGCAATAGGTTGAGAAGCCCTTCGGTAAGGACCTCCAGAGCTCGCGCGACCTCCAGAGGGCCCTGGAACCCAACTGGAAGGAGGAAGAGATTTTCCGTATCGATCACTACCTCGGCAAAGAGATGGTTAAGAACATTTTGATCCTGCGATTCGGCAACGAGTTCTTCAACGCTACATGGAACCGTCACCACATCGACAACGTTCAGGTATGTGTGGAACAAGAACTTTTTATAAATGGGTACTGATACCGGTAACAGATTACATTCAAGGAGCCGTTCGGCACTGAGGGCCGTGGTGGTTACTTCGATGAGTTCGGTATTATCCGTGATGTCATGCAGAACCGTACGTTAATTCCAATGCTGATCCAATCGCGGAAAAACTGACACATTGAAGACCTTCTGCAGGTCCTCACATTGCTCGCTATGGAGCGCCCCATCTCCTTCTCTTCCGAGGACATCCGTGACGAGAAGGTCCGTGTTCTCCGCGCCATGGACGCCATCGAGCCCAAGAACGTCATCATCGGTCAGTACGGCCGCTCCCTCGATGCCAGCAAGCCCGGTTACTTGGAGGACGACACCGTTCCCAAGGAGTCTCGCTGCCCGACTTTCTGCGCGCTGGTGGCATACATTAAGAACGAGCGTTGGGACGGCGTGCCCTTCATCCTTAAGGCCGGTAAGGCCCTGAACGAGCAGAAGACCGAGGTCCGCATCCAGTTCAAGGACGTCACCTCCGGTATCTTCAAGGACATTCCCCGCAACGAGCTTGTCATCCGTGTCCAGCCCAACGAGTCCGTCTACATCAAGATGAACTCCAAGCTCCCCGGTTTGTCCATGCAGACGGTGGTTACCGAGCTGGACTTGACCTACCGCCGCCGCTTCTCTGACCTCAAGATCCCCGAAGCTTACGAGTCCCTGATCCTGGACGCCTTCAAGGGCGACCACTCCAACTTCGTCCGTGACGACGAGCTGGATGCCAGCTGGCGCATCTTCACTCCCCTCCTGCACTACCTCGATGACAACAAGGAGATCATCCCCATGGAATACCCCTACGGTGAGTCTATCCGCAGTAATTCACCAGTTTGGACTATAACTAATTATATCATTAGGCTCCCGTGGACCCGCTGTCCTCGATGATTTCACTGCCTCATACGGCTACAAGTTCAGCGATGCGGCCGGTTACCAGTGGCCTGTCACGACCTCGGCCCCCAACCGGCTGTAAATCTTCGGGATATAGCTGTTTACGACGATTATGGGAAGCGGATTAGGACATGAAGGAATCAAAATCTCTGTTTTTCTGAATTCTGTTGGTCAGCTGGCCAGGCAGAAATTGCGTCATGTTGTGATACTTAGGTTTGTCTTTGAGCACTCGAACTTAGGATTTGATGCGACGCAATGAAAGATAACTTACGCTTTTATCTCGTTTCTATGCACGGTGAATATGGTCCTCTACGGAGGAGTTGTTCGCTGGATTTTTTTACAATTTTTTTTCACGCTGTTTGACAAAATCAAAAATTTGATCAACAAATATTTCTAGTATCGTACGGTTTTTAAGCGACGATATAAAAGCCCCTATGTCGTCCCACGTTCATCCCGTGTCTATCCCCTTTGTTTCTATTATTGGTATCCAGGGCCTTGATTATGTCACGCCAATCGCGGATGAGTGTCGCCGTGAAAGGGTTAAGATGAGCTGCAAACGGAAATATGAATGTAGATAGGATAATAAGCCCGCAAAATAATAAACATTAAAAGCAGCCCTGGAAATATATGTAAAGACCCTGGCTGTTTGTGTTGAGAATAGCCGGATCGGCAGACAAAGGGCTTGCGGGTCTAAAATAAATCGATAAGGCCGGGGGCCCGCATGGAGGCGCTCATGTGGATTTTCTCTCCTTGAAGCACCTCTTGTCCTCCAGAGCTCAGATCCTGGACTCCGACAGTCAATTCCCTCGAATTCCGAATATACAATTCCGCAAAGGAAACCAAAAACGACAATCGCCAGCCCTGTCAATATTTCGCCCCAACGCGCGCCACAAACCCGGCCCCGAACCAATTCGGCCCCCGCGAGCTCCCCAGCACTTTCCGACGAGCACGCGACTCATTCCTCGATCCTTTAACACTTCCCGGCCGCTTTCCCAACCCCCGGAACCCGTCCCGAATCGAGCCACGCTGCTGTCGCATTCTGAAGCGCGACGAGATACACAACACTGGCAACCTGATTTTGGCTTGGCGGAGGAAATAACAAGCGCATGATTGCGAGCTTGCATCATGCCTCAGGCTGCGAGGTGGGCAGGGACGCCTTCTATCAAGGGTCGCAATGAGTCGACTCGTATGGCGCTGTTGACGTTTAGTTTGGTGGGATTGCAGTGCGTATTTCTCCGCGGGGGACTTTGGACTTTGGGTCTTGGGGCTTGGGGGTTGTTTCTGTGGCTGACTTTTGGCTCTTAGGTTTACATGGGGTACTGAGATGACCTGTAAGAATGGCCAGATTCGATGCGCAAAAGAGAATAGCATTGCTGACTTTTTATCTTGGGTAGATTGCACACCATATCTTCTTCAGCTTGGGTTAACGAAATCCAAGACTTCGCTGGTGTGGATTGCTGGTCCACTATCTGGGCTGATTATCCAGCCTCTTATTGGTGTTATTGCTGATCGGTCACGGTCGAAATGGGGTCGTCGGAGACCCTTTATGATTTTTGGGTCTTTCATTGTTGCTTTCTGTCTGCTTGTCTTGGGCTGGACGGCGGAAATTGTCGCATTATTCGTTAAGGATCCGGAAAAGGTACACTTCTTAGATGACTAACTTCTAGTTTCTCAGTAACAAGAAGCTAATGCCAATTATCTCTAGGCTAAGAATGGCACAATTGCATTGGCAGTTCTGAGTATCTATGCCGTTGATTTCTCTATCAACGTTGGTAAGTAATAAGTTAACTAACCTTTATGTCTTTTTTTACTTACAATGTTTCAGTTCAAGCATGCTGTCGCAGTCTGATTGTGGATACACTACCCATTTCCTCCCAGCAAGCCGGTTCCGCATGGGGTATGGTTCTTCCCCATATGTTTCAGTCTAAAAACACTCTAATTTATATCATAGCTGGCAGAATGTGCGCCATCGGCCAGCTTTTTGCTTATGTGGTCGGTGCTATTGATACTGTCAGTATCTTTGGAACAATCATCGGAGACACGCAGTTTAAACAGATGACTGTGATTGCTGCATTTTCATTAGTGTGTGCGGTGGCAGTCACCTCATACTCGGTGAAAGAGCGTGTTCTTATCTCAGCAAGGTTGGTTGGCCCTGAAGAATATAGGAAATCATTGAGCTAATCGATCGTGGACATAGGGATGATGGAAGTGCTGGTGCGATCCAAGTTCTTTCACAGCTGTTCAAAACTACATTCGAGCTGCCGCCTCGGATTCAAGCTATTTGCTGGGCCCAATTTTGGGCTTGGATTGGTATGTAAGATCTCCATCTATTGGTGATGTTTTCCTCTGATTAGAATAGGTTGGTTCCCCTTTCTCTTCTACAGCACGACCTGGGTCGGTGAGACCTACTTCCGCTATGAAGTACCCAAGGACGACATGGCCAAAGCGACAGACATGCTCGGCGAAGTGGGCCGGGTGGGAAGTCTGTCATTGACGGTCTTCTCTTCTATCACATTCCTCAGCTCTGTCCTCCTGCCATTCTGTATCCAACCACCGGATACCAAGCGAACACGATTCACCCCACGTCCCCCGCCGGGCGTGGCAGCCGTCCTCAAGGCTGTCACCGCCATCCGTCCCGATCTCCAGACAGCCTGGTTGATCTCTCAGATCATGTTTGCCGCAACCATGATCTTCGCACCCCTTGCACACTCCCGAGCCTTTGCGACCTTCCTCGTAGCGGCCTGCGGTATTCCCTGGGCAATCAGCGGCTGGGCCCCATTCGCCTTCATGGGCGTAGAAATTAACAAATTGACAACAGGCGGATACTCCCCCGTGGTACCGGCCTCACGATCCGGTGTAACAATGATAACATCAGCTAGCCTGCGCAACAATGCCGCAGACACAGAGCTAGATGTCCTCCGACTGAACCACCACGACTCGTTCGACAGCGACACCGACGAAGAAGATCCATCCTCCAACATCCCATCAACAGGCGAATTAGCTGGCATCTACCTAGGCGTTCTTAATGTTTATACAACCCTCCCGCAATTTGTCGGCACATTCATCAGCTGGATCGTCTTCAGCATCCTTGAACCCGGCGCCGAGCCGTCAGACAAGAGTAGTTCGGACACGCAATGGATGAACCTAGACAAGGATAGACCCAACGCCATTGCCATCTGCCTCTTTATCGGGGCAATCAGCGCCCTCGTGGCGGCCGAGGCCACCCGCCGGCTGCGGTACATACTTTGAACAGTTGCCCGCTGGAACTGCATATTACGAACCGTTGCGATGATAGCCATTGTTTTGCTCACGAGCCCGTGACTGTACAGGATTTCTTGTTGTACAATGCGAAGGATAGGACAGTGTGAGCTTGTGATTTGTCCCAAAAGCAATTTTGAGATTTTTTTTTCTTCTTCTTCTCGGTACTTGCACATATTATATATTTAGATAGGTACATTGATATAACTAATTACATTACAGATTTACTTCTTACCGTGTACTATGTACAATATTGTGATTCTAGTGTTTATGATCGGAGACTTTTGTAGCCATCGGGATGACATCATGCCATATGTGGGTCGAAGCTGTGCAAACCCTATATTATTGTAGCTTCTGAAGAACGTGATGTCTCTGAATTGAGAGCTCCTATTGGTTTACACTTAACATCAACCCGTGGTGGGGTAGTGACGAGATAGTGATATATGATCGCCTCGGACACACCGCAAACGGAGGGGCAACGTATAAATCTCAGCCCAACGCCCCTCTATGCCATAAGATATTATATATCGTAGCATAACCCTGCTATTTAAACCATTTTCTAAATACCCAAACTCGCCAAAATGACACCCAAGGTTCTCGTCGTTCTCACCTCCCACGACAAGCTCGGTGACACCGGCCACCCCTCGGGCTGGTACCTGGTACGCCTACCCAAACTAACAGACGACTCTTCAATCCCAGTACTAACTACCTCAAAAGCCCGAATTCGCCCACCCCTATGAAGTCCTCCACAACAAGGTCTCCCTAACCATCGCCTCGCCCAAAGGCGGCGAAGCACCCCTCGATCCAGCCTCCGTGAAGATGTTCGAGGAAGACGCCACCTCGCAGACCTTCCTCAAGGAGCAAAAGGCCCTATGGACAAACACCCACAAGCTATCGGATATCCTGCCCCGCGCAGCCGAATTCGACGCCATCTTTTACGTCGGCGGCCACGGACGTACGTTGCCCTAGCCCATAGCCCTAACCTGAGCATCTCACTTACATGCAATGTATACAGCCATGTTCGACCTAACCACGGACCCGGTCTCCCTGGCTCTGATCCAGACATTCGCGGCCGCCAACAAGCCCGTCGCGGCCGTCTGCCACGGACCCTGTGTCCTGCTCAATGCTACCGCGCCCTCCGGCGTCCCCCTTATCTCCGGAGCTACGGTGACGGGATTCTCGAATGAGGAGGAAGATGCTGTGCAGCTTTCGTCGGCTATGCCATTCATGCTGGAGACGGAGCTTAGCCGCGTCTCGGGCGGGAAGTACGTTAAGGCCGATCAGGCTTGGGGGGAGAAGGTTGTTGTTTCTAAGACGGCTGGTACTGGGTCGGTGCTTATTACTGGCCAGAACCCTGCGTCTGCGACGGGTGTTGGTAAGGCTATCTTGGAGGCTTTGGGATTGTAATTTTCATTATTTTAAGAATTATGCTACTATAGCCTAGAGGCGAATATTGACCATGACTCCATTTACTTTTCCTTTCCTAGTGTAGTTCTCAGGTAGACTACTTTCATGGTTGGATTAGGCAGGAAGCGATTCATATTGGAGCGACCAAATCGATAGCAGTAGCAGTAGCAAAAGGGGAATAGAGCAAGTGATAGACCAAAAACAACATATCACCCACATCCAATAGATGGGTAGACAAAAAATCAAACAAAAGATATCTGACCAGTCACGACTGGAGAAATGTCAACACAGTGACGAGAAAATTAAAAGAAATCGATTGTCAACCAGACAGAATCCATTAATCGTTTCGCAGTATTCGTCGGTCTGTCCATGCTCCGGATAGACCTCGGCCTTGCAGACCGCGTTCAACAAGCAGACACGACCGGTGGTGGTCGGTAGAAGGGTATATGCTTAACAAAAAGTAAATCTTGGATCATCGAAAGCGAAAAGAAAGCCAGGGTGATCGGTGAAATTAAAGCTGGGGCAAGGCGGGCTAAGGCTTCTGTCCGTCTTCCATGTTGCCGGTCAGTTCGGCGACGCGGGCCTTGATGCGAGCGACGCGAGACTCAATGGCTGGGGGTTTGGTTAGGGCTTGTTATAGTAAATATGGAGGATGACTTACTCTCTTCTCCGCTGGTATCTCCCTCATCAGTGCGCTCGGACTGGCTAGTCCGGGTGGTAGTCTCGGTCTCCTGCTCGGTCTCCTGCTCATGCTCATTCTCCTGCTCAGGTCCGGCCTCGTAGACAGCAGCAGCCCGAAGGGCCGCGGCTTCGCGGATAGCCTTCCATCGGTCGTGTTGGGCGCCGGTTGATTCAGGCGAGGTAGCACTCTCAGGTCGAACGCCGTTACCATTGGTAGGGGTCTGGGGAAGCTCAGTCTTCTGAGCTGGCTGATCGTCCACGGGAGATTCCTGAGGGACGAAAGCCGGCTGCTCGACTAGAGGGCCCTGGTCGAATTTTGAGAATTCCTGGTCGGCAGCGTTGCGCTCGTTGGTGTCAACGCGCGACAAGGCGTCGTACTCGAGCGCGCGTCTGGTCTTTGGGGGCGCGCCGTTCTCTGAAATAGCGGCGAAAGGCTGGGTTGGGCGCTCAGTTGTGGGCTTTGCGCGCTGTTCGGGCTGCTTGGGTGTCGAGGGCTTCTCGGACTCAGCAGTCGCAGGCTCGATGGCAACAGCGGCTTCCTTGGGAAGGGGCTTCTTCTTCACAGGCGTGGACTCCTGGGCGGCCTTTTGTCTAGCCTCGAGAGCTGCGCGGGCAGCTGCCACACTTGAGGTTTCCTTAGCACCAATGTTCTTCATCGGGGGTTGCTGTTGTTCAGGCTTCTTCTTGGTACCGAACATGCTCTTGAAAGCAGCAGAGTTGGAAGTCTTCTTCTTCGTCTTCTTGGTCTCATCGACTGACTCGCGAGGCTCAAGAGGCTGCTCAACAACGGCAGGCTGTGTGGTAGTCTTCTCCTCTTCAGGAGTGTTTACCTTGACTGCCTTCTTTGCTGGCTGCTTGGGAGACGGAGGAAGAGGAGTGGCAGCTGCTGCAGCTGCTTCTTTGGGGGGAGGAGCGGGAGCGTGCTCTGTAGGGGCTGGAGGCGCCACGGGCGTGCGAGGTTTTTCTTCGGTCACCTGGGGGGAGAGGTCATTGTCGAGCTCTTCTTCGGCGGCACCAGTGCCAGCCCGGTTATTTTTGAGATAAGCTGCCCGGAAGGCACCTTTGTCGTAGTTCTTAGTCCACTTCATAGCTTGGGAGGCCTCGTTGACGATAGCAGGTTGAAGGGTCATTACAGAGTTTGTCTTCGAGTAACGATCGGTCTTGGAATCGTTGCGGCTCTCCTTCGCCTCTGCTTCTTGCTCGCGGTGCTTCTGCTGGAGAGCGGCTGCGGCTGCTTGAATTCGCTTGTGCTGATCAGGACCGATGCTAGTCTTGCTCTGAGGAGCCTGGTTGTTGGCCCTGTTGTACGACTCTTCGATAGAAGAGACCTTCTTAGCGGTTGACTTGCTGCGGCTAAGCTTACCCCTGCGGCTACCAAAGCTGAAGAATCGCTTCTTCTCAACAATCTGCGCACCAGCCTCGGGCTCTGGGGCAGCTCCCTTCACCTGCTCTTCAAGGACCAGCCATTTAGTGTCACGAATGACTGTCTCCAAAAGCGCGCATCGGCCAAACACAGCCTTGCGAGAGGAGGGCTCATCGCCAGACAGGCTGCTGATCCACACCCACCAGAATGAGTCGTCCATATCAAGGGTGTTGATGCTAGCCAACTCGGCTGGCTCGAGAGCGGGCTCGTCATTCAAAGAGCGCTTGTGGGACTGGGAGCTCTGTCCACGCGCGGTTGCAATTGGAGGCAGAACCTTGTCAGGAGGCAACAGCAAAGGGCTCACATGGGTCTTGATATTTTCATCCGCAAAGCCAGAAGACATAAAGTCCGCCCATGAGGGGGTAGTAGGGCGACCGAGATCACCAGTTCCAGACTTGGGCACGTTGCTCAATCCCCCTGCAGAGTCGCTCTTTCTCGAGACTGGAGGCGGGGTTGCTTCCTTCTTCTCCTCCTCGTCGGATTCAATTGAGCCACCGAAACCAATATCTTCGAAGCGAGACCAGGATGCGTCCCGCAAACTAGTGGATTGCTTCGTGCTGGAGACGCTGACTTCATTTGCGGAGGATATACATTTGAGAACGCGTAGACACTCATCAGTCAATGCGGTGATGGGATCATCGTAGTTGGCAAACTCCTGCAGATGCCAGTCATCGTCGCGGTATTCGAAGTTCTTGGCGCGTCGCAGGAGCGAAAATGGCGTCGGCGAAACATTCTCCACAATCATAACCACCTTTGTAGTCGTAACCTGAAGTAAAGTGGGGGTCTCGGGAGGGTACTCGGTTGCTTCAACGAGGGATTGTAGGGAAATTGGCAGTGTCGAGATGGCGCTCACACCGCGAGGGATATCGGGAGACAATGAACGGAGATAGGCGAAGAACAAGTGACTCGTGGCATCGGCGGCACTAGAAATTGACCATTAGAACATTGTCTGGGACCAGAGTGATAGAAGCCCATACACAGCCCAGTTCTTGTAGGCGGCCTCAAAGCCACCGCCGGTATCGACGTGCTCGAAGGCCCACCATCCAGCATAACGAGAAAGTTTGCGTCCACCCAATCCATTGGACTTTCCATGGGCCGCAATGGCAGCCAAAAGATCGAAAAAGTCGATAATAATGTTCGTTCGGGCCTCGGAGTCGCCACCGATAGGAATGAAGGTCGAGAAAGCATCGCGGGCCATATCCGAATCTAACATTTGATCAGCGCGTGTTTTCCCCGCATTTCATTGAATATCGCGCACCATTTTCTCCCATCTTAAAGGTTTCATATGCCTCCCAGGTGACCACACCACCGGGAAGTCTGCTCCAGCACCATTTCATCACTCCACAAAGGACCTAAATAAAGGAATAGCGTTAGTACGCGATCTGTTATCCATGGGATCATCCCTCACCATCGGCTCAGTGAGCCGAAGCTCCTGCGATAAGGCATCTCCGTTCACGGGCGAGCCCTTGTCGAACGACTGATTGAAATAATTGCGAATAAACGTGCGGGCAGCACTCGGATCTGAGCTCGGGCGGAACGGTAGGAGTAGGAATGGAGTGTCAAGAGCTACACGGGCGAATGATTAGCGATCCGGAGAATATGCGCCAGCATTCCTCAGTCGGAATGGAAATTCAAAACCTACCTCGGGCCTTTAGTTCATGCACACAGCCTCGCACCAGCTCTTGAACTTCCTCCGGCGCGACCTCTGTCCGCTGCCAGGCATCGGTCCATTTGGGCTTCGTGGGAATGGTGTCTACGGCGGTGGTAGGCTTTGGCTGTTTCTTTGTCGCGGCCTCTTTACGAAAGACTCGCGAAAAGAAGGACATTTTGACGGAAATGCGACCGCTGTGAATTGACTTTGCGCGTAAGGAATCCGACTTGTGGGGGAGATCGAGGGTCCGCTTTTTTTCTTCTTTCTTCTGTTGGCCAAAAGTAAATTAATTGAGGTTTCGAAATAAACCAAAAACAAAATTGAACATGGCAAACCAACAGATAATTAGAACGAGTGGATAGATAAACCGCCCAAGCGTGTCCGGGGTGTCCTGCAGCCTCGAAACAGGCTCAGTTGTAAAAAAATAAAAAAAGACGAGGATCCCTGATGAATGGAAGTTGTCTGTGCTTCTAGGCACTAAGGGTAGATGGTTTAGTGATAACCACCTTGACAATATGCCCCAGAACTTATAAAGAACGAAAAGAAAGACAAAAACAACGAGGAAAATGAAGAAGTGAATGGTTGGGAAGAAAAAACACGAAGCGATTCACGAAGCTCAGGGGTAAAAAAACTAACCTTATCCGCTCTCGACTCAAATCTCGACTCAGTCTTAACCCAGTTAGAAGCCTCCACACAAAGAGAGATTCACGACTATTTTCGGACAAGATTAAAAAGGAAGAGAATCTCGCAGAAGTGGAATTGGTACTTCGGTGAAGTTCAAAGTGGGATGTGAATATGAATGATGATGGCGATCATCATCTTACATCTCTGGTTCGGATCCAACTATATTTACATATAGAGATTGTACCTAAGCATGGTAGGTATCGTAGTGACTTATATATTTCGCTGCCTGACTTATCTGAAGTCCGACGTGTCAAACGTGTTTAACGTGTCTAACTTGTCTAACTAGTGATATTATTTGCGAGTTTTCAGCCAATTGTCCGACGATCGCGACGACTGGTCAAACGGTTGTGCCGCACTAGAACCAATCAGTCTAAACGATTGTCAAGTACAACTCAGTACGGTAATAGGGTTCAAGTAGTTACTTCTGCTCAATTCCTGAAACTGATGTGAGATTAATTCCAGATTCAAATCTCGCGCTTGGCTCTTTCAGGGGAAGCCTTGTATACTGTAAGTGACAATTTAGGTAGGGCTGACGATATCACGGGGACTTGATGTATCAGGCTCCAAGGCCTCCAGGCCTCCTATTTGGAATGATCAACTAGTTATACATATGAGTGATACTTGGGTAGTTATATTGTAGCTACATGACAAATATGTCTACCTGTGAACGATAATACCTAGGTATCGAAATCTCAATTTATATATATACGGAGTTCCCTGATTAACTGTACCTGTCATACCACAGACATATAATATATTGTTGAGTCTATGGGTGTCGCGATCACATAGTTACAGCTACCTATGTAAATAATTAAATAGTTAGCTATCTACGTAAGTATGTGGGCTTTTGCCTGCAACTTATCTAATTTTTGCTTCGATTTCGACGTTTATGTATGCAATTGTAAACAGAAACTCGATAATGCCTAGGCATGCGGAGTACTTGCATCCATAGCGTACATAACGAGACTTCTACAAGGGGTAACCTTTTTGAGACACCAACCAACACCCACCAACATTGGAAGTCAGCCTTCATCTTAGGACACAAAACAAAATACATTCCCATGGACCTCCAGAATATCATTTATTACTAGAGATATCATAAGAAGCGCGGCGAAAGCATTCACAAGTAGTTGCATTGTAAGTGCAATGCACATATGGTTGTATATGGATGGATTAAGTTGACTTCTTAACACTATCCAAGTGAGAGTGCCGATTATGATCCGAGCCTTTCCAACCCGTGGCTGGTGAGCATACATGCCAATGGTGAATAGGGTATAGACTCCACTGTGACAAGCCACTGCAGACACCAAAGTGCCAATGTGCTTTAAGTATTCCGTATGTGATACATAGATCTATATATAGAACAAAAGACCCTACAGCATGGAGTTATGTGTTAGACCCTTTCCTAAACGGGTCATCTGGCGCTTAAAATTTTATGGAGCGATGAAAGTGATGAGTCAGCCTCGACCAACGGCCACCCTGCAAATCCTCTCCCTCGATCCTAAATTTAGCAACATCCTTTACATCTTCCGGTTCACCTTTTTTGTCTTTGTATTGTTTCCCTTGTTCTCAACCCTTTCAACCTCCTCGGGTTCGATCAACCTTGAACTCCGAGGGGTCTTATTTGTTCTTTTGTCGCGTTGTTCCCCTCCCCCCGCTTGAGTATAGACCGGGTTTCATCACGTTCAAAGGAACTAGACCTTTGGTTTCAAGAGCTTTTTGTGGGTGAATATTGTTGCATCAAACTTCTCGAACTTGTTGCAAGGCACTTATCGAAAACTCTTCTCCCCGCTTCCGCGCGTCTACATTCCGCCATCGCGTCGATCTTACATTTGGAGCGACCGAGGGAAGCGCCGCGCAGAACTTTCTGTAAATCGCAGCGCAATCCGCTGTTTAATTTGGTCTCAAACTTTCTATTGGCGCGCATTCGTTGCGCTCGCTGCCCACCATGGGTCGGAGAAAGATTGAGATCAAGGCCATCAAAGATGACCGTAACCGCTCAGTGTAAGTTGACCTTCCGGCTCATAATTATGGCCGTGGCTGACTAGAGCTTCGTTTATAGCACGTTTTTGAAGCGAAAGGGTGGTTTGTTCAAGAAGGCGCATGAACTCGCTGTTCTATGCTCCGTGGACGTAGCGGTCATCATCTTCGGCCAGAACAAGAAACTGTACGAGTACTCATCATGCGATATGCATGATGCTCTCGGGCGCTATCAATATGTGAGTCAACCATTGTATTTATATTCACATTTTCGGCGCCTATTTTGTGGCATTTTGGGGACGTTCTCCAAAGGCAGCCATGGCTTTTTACTTGTATACTGAATGCTAATTCTGGCTCTTTAGTTTGGTCCTCCCCACGAGCACAAAGGACCTGAAGATTTTGCCGGCAAACGAGACGATGATGAAGACGATGATGAGATGTCACCAGGTCCCGATGAAATCCAAGCAGTCCAGCAAACCCAGAGTCATCCCGCTATTCCCGCCCACCTTCAAAATACACCCGCATTTCAGCATATAAACCATGCACCTTCCGCGTCTCCTCCCATCCATCATGGAATGACCCTCACGCGACATGGCACCCCACAACCCCAAGTCACATCGCGTCCCTCTTCAAGAAATCACATCCGCCGAGTCAGCTCCAACCTAGGTCCTCAGCAACATGGTACACCTCCGCCGCCGCCACCCCCTGGTTCTCAAAATGGGAACTTTGGGTACATGCCCAACCCGTCTATGTACAACCCGAATGTCCACGCAATGAATCAGCAGCCTCAACCCGGTCAGTTCGCACACTATGGACACCAACCAAGGCCACACCAAGGAACGCCTCCAATGCACACACACGCTCTACCCCAACAGATGCCATCTCAGCACCAAGCCCAGCAACATTTCCAACAGCATGGCCATCCCGTAGGAATGCCTTCTCAAGTGCAACAGGTATATATGCAGGAGCATGGCAGAGGGTCTCTTCCACCAGGATTTGCGCCCGATGGCCACCAAGACCGACCCGTTTCTGAGCATACTCAAGAGGAGCCTTCCGGCTTGAAACCGGAGCATAGCCAATCCCCGCCTCAGATAAAATCTCTTTCTAAATCACGCAGCATTTTCACGCCTATTGATGATCGAGGATCCGTGCTTGCCCGCCACTTTGGCGCGGGGGCGCCTACGTATGAGCCTCCACGGAACACCCATTCCCTCAAAGTCGAACCACTGCCGCAAGGTTTCTCTAATTCAAGATCAATTCCTGTCAGAGCTGCCACGGAGGCTCCCCGCTCGGGGTCGGAATCTAAACCGTCTCGAACCAGCAGTGGGCCATTACCATCAAAACGACCGCAATTGAAGGTGCAGATTCCCAGTGAACACTCCGATGGCGGCGGAAGCGCCACTGCCGAGTCATCGCGTGACTCTTCTGGCAACAAATCCTCCACGCCTGCGAAAACAAGTGCTGAAAATGGGGGTTCGGGCGTGGTCTTACCCCCTCCATCACCCTCAGCGGGTGCAATATTGAGCGCGGGAGCCCAGGGACCGCCAAATCCCTTCGCGCGACCACCGCCCCCTGTTCCCACAACGCGAAACGACTCTTACGGCAGCAACAGCGGCAATCCTGGCAATGTGAACAACTCAAATAACATTGAAACACCTATATCAGCCCTGCCAAGCCGTTTTGTATCCGATGCCCTCCTCCCATCACCTTCCAGCTTTTTCCCGGAATGGGGCTTTGGTCGCTCAGGCCCAGACTCCAACATGCTGCCCAGTCCTCTCACTTTCCCGACGCCGGCAGTGCAAAGCGGTCCCAGCTTTTCTCGAGAGGACGAACAAGACAAGAAAAGAAAGAGTCCTGAAGGGGGATCTGGAGGGGAAAGTGCGAACAAAAAGCCAAAAATTTGAGACAGTTTGGCTTGATTCAATCTATTTGAGAAACTGTCTCCACCTTGTAAAGCACTGGCACTTGTTCAAGAGACTGTCCAGTGGACAAATACTCTCAATTCTTGTCACCCTAACCCTGTAACTCCATTTGCCCTGGAGGCTTTTGACCGTCCCTTTCTAGTTCGATCAAGATTCTAGTCTGTATCCTCTCTATACCCCGATTATTGTCGTTCCTTCTCTTCCCCCTTTCCTTTCGTCTTCTGTCTTCCAATGACCCTTTTCACGTGGACCTTGAACTGATATACCAGTGCTGCCTGTCTTGTCAACTTTACTTCCATTTATTTCCTATCTCCTTGATTCTATCGTGACATTTTGTTGGTTCTAGAAACCTGGTGTTTTGTGCTTTTACTGCTTTGACTTTGTGATGTATATAAAGCAGGTTTTTATTTCTAGGAATGATGCCAATCTTATTATCCTGCCTATTCCAATCCTCGACGTGTTCCGTAGCATCACAGGATATGTACCTATAGGTATATGCACAGAGATAGTCCTCGTAATTAGATTTGCGACTAAGTACTCTCCAGCTACATATATACTCACAACAATAGGATTGTCTCCCGTACCAAGTCCCCGGCAGAATCAAAATGAAATAATTCTCGGTGTTCGGTGAATGAAAGGGTGGGGAACACCAAATATCGAACACCGAGCCGTTTCGAAACTATAAAAGCTGACAGCTTGCATCCCCGCTTTTGTACTTTGATTCCACCAAGGTATTATCTTTTGAAGCTTAATACACACATACACACCATGACTCTCACCGGAAGCTGCATGTGCGGCGGTGTCACTTACACTGTTGAAGGCATGTATGCGTTGAAACCTAACCTGAGTCAACTCGCGCTAACAATTTTCCAGCTGACAAGTATACGTCTGCTTTGTGCCATTGCATTGACTGCCAGAAGGTGACTGATTCTATACCCAGGAAGTCTGTACACGAAAATACATACAAGCCCTAACACCAAATAGTGGACTGGCGGCGCATTCACTTCCAATGCCGTCGTTCCCCGTACTAGCGTCAAAGTGACCAAGGGTAAACCATCTCTAACGTTGAAGCCCCCCTAACTATACCCATATCTCTGATCACTTTCTCCATACAGGCACTCCCACCTCGTACGATGCAACCGGTGCCAGCGGCAAGATCAACAAGCACTTCTTCTGCCCGACCTGCGGTTCAAGTCTCTATACCGAGCTGGAGATCATGCCTGATATGACATGTGTCAAGGCTGGAAGCTTGGATGGCGGCGAGGCTAACCTCGGAGGGAAGATTGACGTCGAGTTCTATGTTAAGGATCGTCCTAGTTATCTCACTCCTGTTGAGGGCGCTAAGCAGGAGCAGATGCTCGGCTGAAAAATTTTCATGAGCATAGTACCCACAAGATCTAGTTTGATAAAATAAGCAACGATTTAATCTATAACAATGTTGGAGATCGGTGTGTGGCGCGCGGGGAATCTTCACGATTCTTGGCATCAGCCCAAACTACCCAACAGGAAGATAAAGTTGGGTTTCAATGAGCAAATAAAAACAACCCCTCTATTTTCCTTGTAGCATGACTACTATAATGTAACATTGAGCTTCTCAAATCTCACCACCTGGGCAAATTTATACCTCTTATGTCAGCTCTTCCGGAAGTGGATAGATAAAGAGGTCTCCACATCTGATGCCCCAAGCTGATGTTCCGAGTGCTCATTTGTGTGGCCGATCATAACCGAACTTGCAGGAACTCAAAGGGAAAGCAATTGGATACTCTACTACATCTTTTTCGCAAACTTTTCTGTCTACCCGTCTTAACTTATTGGCTTGCAGTCCAAGTGAAAACTCTTCGAACCATCGCCAAGATGACCCAGTCAGTTCTATCTTGCCGGGCACAAGCTGTGGTCGATTCAGGATCAGATAATCCCTTTTTTGATGTCATTAGCGATGTGTGGTGCCCATCAAAGAACCCTAAGGGATACGTCAATGTGGGCGTGGCAGAAAATACATTGATGCACGATGAGCTATTGAAGTTTCTCAACCAGAGGCTCGAACTCCCCGCTAAATATCTCACATACAACGAGGGCGGATCTGGCTCTTCCAGGTTGAAGAAAGCCATCGCTTCATTTTTGAATAATCACCTGAAGCCCTTCACACCGCTAGACCCAAGCCATTTGATGATTACCAACGGCGTCTCACCTGCGGTTGAACATGTTGCATGGGCATTCGCAGACCCCGGGGAAGGGATTCTCCTCGGCAGACCATACTATGGGATGTTCATACCCGATATATCACTTCGTTCAGGGAGCCCCGTCGTTCCCGTCAGCTTTGACGAGCATGACCCTCTCAGCCTCGAGGGTGTTGATAAGTATGAAGAAGCAATTTTGGAGTTCCAGCAGCGAACTGGCAAGAAAGTCAAAGCTCTGATGCTTTGCCATCCTCACAACCCACTCGGACGCTGCTATCCCAGAGCAGTGCTCATTAAGATGATGCAGCTTTGCCAGAAATACCAAATCCATCTGATCAGTGACGAAATCTATGCCCTTTCTACTTTCGAAAATTCTGTCG
Organism: Penicillium soppii; assembly: GCF_028829465.1. Classification (NCBI taxonomy): domain Eukaryota; kingdom Fungi; phylum Ascomycota; class Eurotiomycetes; order Eurotiales; family Aspergillaceae; genus Penicillium; species Penicillium soppii. The sequence goes on along the minus strand of NW_026643235.1, from coordinate 3,149,054 downwards.
ATACGCATCCTCCACCTGTCAAGTTTGAATCCGCCTTATCAATTGACCCAACCGGGATCATCGACCCTGGTCTAGTCCACGCTCTGTGGGGTATGAGCAAAGACTTTGGTGCAAATGGAATGAGAATCGGAGTTATTATTTCTCAAGCCAACCGAAACGTCCACATGGCACTGCAGGGTACCGCTCTGTATTCTCAGGCCTCTGGGATCACGGATCACTTGACATCTCTCTTGCTTGAGGATACTGATTTTACCAACCGGTACATTCAACAAAACCAACAGAAGCTTTCTGAGGCACATGCATACACGACGAATTATCTCAAACAGCACGGAATTGAATATGCAACAGGATGCAATGCTGCTTTCTTCGTCTGGATGGACCTGGGCAAAAGGTATCACGAGCTCCATCCCGAGGAGGACTGCGAGGACATTGAGAAAACAGTTATGCAGCGACTTTTGCAAAAGAAGGTGTTTCTGGCTACTGGCTTTCTCTTTGGGTCCGAGCAGAAAGGATGGTTTCGAATTGTTGTTACGCAGGGTCATGAGCTACTGAGCATGGCTTTGGAAAGAATAGTTGCGGCACTTGAGTGATAGTATATGTGGTAACCTCTACATCTTTGACTCGCATAGCAGTTTACTATATTATACCTAGAAACAATATAAAAATACAACTTCGTCATGCCAAAAGCCACTGAGGCCCCTTAGGGGGTCGTCTATTATGCATGGGGGTAACGCAAACTTTGATTCTAAGTTGGCAAAGCATCAAATCTCCTTGAATATACCAAAGTCAAGGGAGTCAGAAAAAGATTTAAAAAAAAACGAAGTGCCCAGGTGGTCGGCAAGCAATACAATCCATCGATATTAGAGCTCCTCCAATACCTCAAAAATGGAGAGCGTCACTGCCACGAAATTAAAGTGCTTCAACAACCTGCAGAGCCCTGAAAAGGATAATTTCGGTAAACGCAACCACTGCCACTTCGGCGCAAAGGCTCTCCGCGCAGTCCCAGGAGAAGCCATTTTGTTCGCAAACCAATGCAACAGGCACTACGAGAGCGAGGGCCAATATGAGTTCTCCCGTCTCTCACCAGCTCAGCAAGCCGAGATGATTGTCTCATTGCCCCTAGAAGCATTTGTCAACTACTTCAACGAGCCAGGCTCTATTCGTCAGATGGGCAGCAATATAAAGCCCTTCGCACCGTTTACGTGGAGCACTACCGACGAGCCCCTTGCGCGGACTGTTTCTGCTAGGTGCCAAGCACTTGGTATCAGACTTGAGAAGTGTAATGTTGGCGTCTCTACCACTGAGGAGATCAAATTACCAAGAAGTGCTGGATTTCGTGGAGTAGAGGCTTAAAATAGGCCATGGCTATGTTTAAGTGTCCAGATGATGGTGTTCAGAATTTTGGGATTCGCTATGAACACTGCAACTTTTCTCCACCGTCGGACAAGTCGCTGTTTCCATGTAATCGGTGTTTGCAGGTGGGGTATTGCGAGAAGCAATGTGCGGCTGCAGACTGTAAGTTTCACAGTCAGGAGTGTGAGCCTGATATTAATTGATTTGTTTCTTCCTGGTTCGATTATGACAGCTCGACAATAGACTAGCCGTCTCTTGTTTTGCCTACTGGTTTTTATCGGAATACACCCCGTTCTTCGGTTCGAGACTTGGAAGATTGAGAGTTTTGCAATCATTGAAGCTTCGAGCTGACAGGGAAAACCTTTCACTTAGACCCAATTCATGTGTTGGTGGGCTCTTGCGACGAACTGGCGGTCTTTACCACAAGCGATGTTTATAAGAATCAGAGAGAAAATCACAATAAGGAACCAAGTGATGATATTCCAAAATAGTTACGAACTCCCTTCCGATGAACTATCTCCACAATGACTGCTTTCGTCTTCGGTCAGACGTTGAAGGATCTTAATGCTGAGGATCATGAGCCAGACCGCAAGGCTCACAACGATAATTGCGCCTACCGAAATCCACCCCAGTGCCATCGCGGTGGTCCCAACATGACCTGAGACGGCGCCATAATTGAGGACTTCGGCCATCGTCGCAGTAGAACTACTATTAATATGCTGCCAAAACACTGAGACAAATGCAAACCAAACCGCGCTTGATGACACAATCAAAGAAAAGCGCGAGATGAAACCCCCAGGGAACGGTCTGACCTCCTTTTCCTCGCCATCTGCGTCTATTTCTTCATGCCATCCTGGAAAGGTTGAAAATGCTATGAATGAAATGAAGCATAATAGAAGCACAACAAATCTGGGGACCCGATATATAAGTATGTCAACTGATACAACAAGTGGGAGTGTGTCGGACTTACAGCAACCCATCAAATACTATCCTTTGCCTAAACTCCTCCGCAACCATGATCAAGTTAAGCGGGTCTGGTGTAGTCTCTACACTGTTATTTCCATTAACGATGATTCTGCGCTGCGCTCCAATTATATTTGCAAGCACTTTGGCACTGCTAGAGCAGATGCGATCTTCGTTGCTTTGCCCCACGCAAAGCCCCCGGTAACCTGCGCGCACTTCAAAGGTTGTTCCATTTCCCGACTGAGACACATTGTAGATAGCGTGTGATATAAGTGTATTAACTTGACCTGGTCCCTTAGTTATCAGAGGGTTTGGTACATTATATCGCAGGGATATTAGGTAGACATCGCTCATGCCATTTGAAGTGCAACCCGCGAGCAAGACAGCTAGATGAATATTAGTGAGGAAATCTACACACAGGACATCGATTGGCAGCTCATACACAACATGACTATTGGAATTAAGAGAATCATCATCAGAAAATGTTGGTAATTTATTTTTGCCACGAAAGTTGGGACTCTCCCTGTGTTGGCGAGCCTGGAGTCAGCACCAATCGGAATCACAACTATAATAAGAAAAAAAATAAACACACGAGAAAACCCGGCCATTTCTACAACTCTGTATAACAGGACAAACAGTCGCCGCGAAGGTGTTGGGCTAATTTGGGGTATTGGGCTATTGCTGGACAAAAGAAGAAAAATCGATAGAAGAATGCCCCTCAAATGGGACAAAAATCTCATTAAATGTATGGCACAGCCCCGAGGGTGCAAATATGCACAGTCAGCACATAGACTAGCCCTGAAGGTATATGATTTCCCACTATAGCGATATTCTTGAATGTGCCTTCATTGTCATATTCTCATGCTTTCTTACAACCCTTTGTGATTTTCCTAAACAATTTTAATAATGATGCAGTCTTCTTACAATCGTCTGCAAAAAAGTGGCCAATGTTCTAGACTCAAACAATTGATTATTAGGTCTAAAGTACCAAGAGTGGAGCCTATCTCGAAGCCCATTATCAACACTTTATGTAGAAGTATATGGTGACTTGTTCTTATAAATCTGAGCAATGTCAGAGCAGGAAGTCACTGACGTCCTTGACATGGGTATCAAGATCGGGACATCCGCGCTGAGACCGCAAGAGGGAAATCTACCTTAAACCACCAGCAAATGAGCAAGCACATGATAGAGATCGCAGACATCAGAATCCCCGCCGTAAGCCCTGATTTGATATCATTGGCTAGCGGGCGCATCCATATTAGTATTAATGGAATCATCATCAACACGACAATGAGACTTGAGGTGAGTACCATCCTCAAATTAGAAGAAGGTTGATAGAAACGCATTTTATCATGAATCCAATTTGGCAACGCATGCCGGAAGTCTGGATCAGACCAGTACCAAAATGGAATTCCCACGCCCACGATGACGATCATAATAATAGCAATGCTTACAGCGTACCGGGTGCTAGGATCCAGACGTTGTGCCCAAAGTATAGCAATCAGTAACCCAGAAATTGATCCGTTCAGCAAGATGAAGAGAATAACAAAGCCAAAGACTTCCCAAACCTCCTTGCAGAGGCTCCAGACTGCTACCGCGGTACTTCTTATTGACTCTATAGCTGCTTTGATACCAACACCAAGCCAGCTTCCAATCCATTGAACTGTGAGGAGGGTTGGAATTGACTGGGTCGGGACGGGAAGACTATGACTTTTTGCATATCTTCGTACATCATGTCTTATTACCGTTTTGAGATAACCAAGCCACTGGCTGCGCATGGTCGCTCGCATGAGATAGGCAAATGTTGTGACCACAATGGCAACTATGAAAAAGCTGCGGAGAGGCACTGGATCGGCAAGTGGCTTGACTTGCATGCCGAAGACCGAGGTTGCAAATGATAAGGGAACAAACACAAATGCCAGCTCGGTCAACCTGCTCACAGCTTGAGCCTCACTGATGGAGCGTCGGCTATCTAATAGGCCCATATTAGAAGTCAGTAAAATCGACGTCCGCTGAAGCCGGTCGGACATCTGCGTAATATTTTCCGAAAACTTCTGAAGATCGCACATCAATTCTGAGCGGAAGACTGCATTCTCTTCACCTGTGTTGAGAGGAAGATCAAGCGAAATGCAAAACACAATGAAAGGCTCCACAGAAGCCTGCAACTCGGAAATTTCGCGCTGTGCACAGCCAATTGCTTGGATCCACACCGATAATTGGTCCTCCATTTTACTGTCATCAAGAAGCCCAATTTCGACTTCCTCAAGACTGTGGCTCAATTGTTTCAGCAGTGTCAATGTGTCTTGTCTGATGATGTGAAAGAGTGACCTGCTCAAATTAAATGGTCTACCATCTCGCTCGAGTTTATCACAAACCCCATCAAGAGTTGATTTGGTCGAGTTTATCTCTCTATCAAAAGACATCGTTAATTCTTGTGATTGAAAAGCTTGGTCTAAATCGATGTCGATTGTGTGACGAGGAGCAATTTGCGTGATGATGACTTTGTGCAATGATACTTCTTCGGGCATACTCGAAACAGTGATCCAATCCGAGTCGCGTCTCATCCTTCTCTTCATCCGTTTCTTGATTGCCCTGCCCCATTTCATGAGCAAGGGCTCATTTGCTCTAGTCGGGTACCGTAGGTCATAGACCCTGCGGGCGATGCCCCTTTCAGCCGAATCGGTATTCACCTCGGAGAATTCCGAATAATCATCTGCTTTGAATCTGTGCTCTTGATAATCTTGAGCGATAGGTCCTGGATGCTTCTCTTCTACCATTGGCAAAGGATCGACGAGGACAATGACTGCGTGGCCTATCAGTCCTGGTCGTTGACGGTTCGCTTAACAACGTCCAAGAACTTACCAAATTCACAAGCTCGGCCTGGAAGCGTTCCTTTCCAGACAGTAATCCTCTCTTCTAATCCACAATCCCTCCTCACATTCCCTGCTCTTTGGGAACTATCCCATAGATGCCATTCCGACCGGAAAATGTTTGTATAAGCTCGTGTAGTGACTACTCCGTTAGGCGTGATATGCTTGATGTGACCCTTCGGAGTTTCGTCTTTGTCGATATTCTCTTCTCGATTTTCTGTACCTGGCAAGCTATTTGTAGCAAGATCCTGCATCGTATAATTCCAAGAATACATAGGCAGCCGTGAGACAGGTCGAATCCACTTCGTTGAGATATACGACTTCTTTAGTGATGCTGTCGGCCACATTTTGGCTGGTAACATGTCGTATTCCCCACCAGCATATCCAGAATTTATCAAATGCTCTTCGAAGAATTCTGGGTTGATACAGAAGGTTTGCCCTAAAGCAAGTATGGTCCTTTTGGATAGATCTTCCACGACAAGAAGTCGCTGCTGTACATTTTGTGGCGGTTTGCTCAAATATGCAATTTGTTTGGCATTATAAATCTCCGTTGCGCTCGATATGAGGCCGTTGAAATAATCGTAATAAACAAGGTGAGTCTTATTGTGACGAGACCTTTTGCAAACATTCCCAAGTCTGATATGTTCCAAGACTTTTGCATTTTCAAGTGTCTGGCCATATGGTTGTCGAGCTCTGTGCCTCGGTTCTGGCGTCTGTCTTCGTGCAGAACTCCCCACACGATGACTGGGCATTTCTTCAGTTGAGACTTCTGAATGCGAATTGTAATCTGACAGAGAAACGTAATCAGACAGAGAAGTGGAAGGTGATTTCACTGGATCTATATTTCTCAAAATATCCTCTAGTGAATCTGACAATGCATTCTGGTCCATAATTGGTGTTTCAGTTACGGAAGATGAGGCATGGGAGTCTGGTAGAGGGATTTCTTGTGGAATCTCATCGTATGACCAGTAATCTTGATGCGCACTATCGTTCGATGGACTTGGCCCATTTCTTTCTTTGTCAAAATTTTGGGGTCGCTCTTTGCGAATAGAGTTTGTGTCAATAGAAGTTGCGTCAACGCTGTCACTGGCCGGATCTAAGAGCTGAGAGTGATCTAATTGTTCCAACCAGTGAGTGAGACGCTCAGAGGGTTGATTTCCAGACATTATACCAAAAGGCCTCAATTTGACGGTTGGGTTCAGCACTTTGTTACAGTTCAAAACAATTCACACAAAAACTTGAGTTGAGCCTCAGCTGAACTGGCTTGAGGGGTCATCGCTCAATATGGACTAGGGCCGTATGCACCGTACTTTGTATATGGTGGGACGCCACCTGGACCACAGAGGCTTTATATTATCATCAAAACTCTTCAAAGTAACCATCAAACTACTCTGTGAATTTTTGATCTAGTGAGGAAAAAGTCATTACCTGTGTCAGTTTTCGTCTCTTTATTGAGCATCTAATGGCAAGTGGGGATTGTTACTGTAGATCCGCTGCATAGATGAGACTAACAGACGAGTTAAAAAGCAAATGGTTAATAGACAAAGTCTTAACAACCACAAATTAACGTTCGCTAAGAGTTTTTGTGTTATTTTTCAAAAGGCTCAGCATCTGCCTAGGTATACTCTGACTTTGATTCTAATGTATGCAGAGTTTATAAATTGGAAGTGATAGAGGTGTTGTCTCAGAAGTAATACTTAAATTACACCAGTTCAATCCGTTCTGATCGATTGATGGTCCGAAAAAACCTCCTCTCGAGTCCGGTTGCGATTTAAAATCGTTTCTCGTGGGTCTTGAAGCAACCTCGGTTTAACGCTAATAATGTTCCGCTTTGACACCGAGTTTGGTTTTTATAACCGCTGAAACTAGACGTAGAATAGAGGTCCGATTTCGGCACTCAATCTCGGTGTTTGATGGTTATTGAATCTCCACAGCGGTAAACGGGATCTTCGAAAACGAAGAGATTAATTTTACGAGACCTGACGTTACATGGCCTAGTCTATGGCCATACTTAAATGCAGGGGTCTTGCTCGGGCAAATATCATTGTATTCTCGAGAGCCAAGTTAATGGCATTATGACAATGTATAGTGTTCTGATCCAGGAAAGACTCAAGGTCATTCATTGGCTTGAGATAGAAGCTCGCGGGGAGAGTGAGGAGATGATTTGTTGTCTGTCTCCGGTTTATGCAACTAGGAGATAAGGGAAATTACCCAAAATTAGCACATAGGAAAATCTAGGAACAGGTAATTGCTTAGCAGAAGTAAATGCATGCGTGTTACAAAACCCTGCGTTATAGTCAATGGGATACACTTGCTGGGCTGCAATTTTATTGAATAGCGTCCATACCACTCATGCTGATGGTCAACTCAATCCACTCAAGCTATTTGTGATACGTATTTAGCTCATGAATTATTACTTTGGATAAGTTTGCCAACGCTCTGCAGAATTGGCCCCCGAATTTGATTGAAGTTTAAGCGAAACAGTTACCGAGTGTACCAGAAGAGGTCTAGTCGATACCATGGTGCCTGATGATCAAACAAAATAAAATTCAAACATTTGATGGAAGACGACTGGTGCCTGATTTCCACCTCGCTCTCATGGTCGAAGGATTTTGATCTCTAGGGCTTGTTTAATCCACGTGATCCGACTCATGACGAACAGAATCGGCACCACAGAAAATCAACGACGATTCTACCAAATTACATGTATGAAAAGTGGAAAATTCAAATTGTAAAAGATGTAATAGATTGATGCTTATCATCTGATCATGTGTAATTTGTCATTATCGTGTCTCAAAACCCCAATATGGGTAAGAGAAGACCCAGCTCCCTATGTACAGAAACCCTTAGAGGGCGGGGAGGGGTAAAAGCGACGAGTATTTTCTACACCGTCTTTTGAAGGGGTTTGAACCGCCGTGTAAAAGTAAAAAGAAAATGCAAAGATAAGTCGCTCAATGGCATATCAGGAACGAAAGGTATCACGCAGGAAACGCCGAGGGGTATGCTAGGATAAAGGAGGCAAGACAGAATGAGGTCACTTAAGCGACAGGGGCGCACTGGGTGTTCAGAGCCTGCGAGAGGGCCTGAGCCTCCTCCTGCTGCTTACGCTCTAGTTCCATCAAGTACAAGGAGTACTTGGAGCGATTGTTGTGGATACCGCACTCGGTCTTCTGCTGACCCTTCCAGCGACCAGATCGCTCATCCTCGCCCTCAGCGACAGGCTGGGTTGAGTGCCAGTCACCAACGCTCTTGTATCCACGGTCGAGAAGTTCGTTGTAAGGGACATCATTGTTCTTGACGTATTCCTTGACCTGGTTGAAGGACCAGTTGGCCATGGGGTTGATCTTGATGAGGCCAGCCTCGTCGACTTCGATGATGTCGAGGTCGCCACGCTTGCCACCCTGGCTGCGGCGACGACCGGTAAGGACGGCGTGTACGTTCATCTCACGGTAGGCACGCTGGGCGGGCTCAACCTTGGCAACCCAGTCATAAAGCTGGTCGTCAATCTCCCAAAGCTTTGTGCCATACTTCTGTTCAAACTCGGCAGTCGTGTCAACGCCGGCAGGTTTGAAGATGTGCACGTTGTTGTTAGGGTACTTGCGGCGGACACGGTCAACCAGGGACTTGGTCTCATCGAAGTGGTAGAGAGTATCAAGGAAGATGAGGTCGACCATCTGAGGGCGAGGCACCTCAAGCTTGGATAGCATATCAAGTGTGGCAAGTCCAGTGAGACCAAAGGCAGTGGTCTGGTAGAGATGAGGCAGTGAAGTAACACACCATCTCAAGATTTCTGTAATAATGAGTCAGCTACAAGGCTCTACTGGAAGAGGGGCCATTGTGATATCAATACGAACCTTGAGGCTCGAGGAACTGCAGCTGGCGGTTCAAGAATTGAAGGTGAGGTTTGGTGAAGACGATTTCGGGGACATATTCCTCGCTAGCACCAGAACCAGCACTAACATAGCCAGACTCAGTCATGGCATCACGGTGGTCGATGACCTCCATCTCGGAGGGGTAAGAGTCCTTCGCAGGCATTGTGTTGAGTATATGCAAACAAGCAAAAGAGGGCAAAGAGGCAAGTTGATAAGACGCGGAGAAGACGAGTGAATTGAATGTTCTAGTGGATGATTCAAGATAAAATAAGGTGAAAGTGCAGAGTAGAAAGGATCAAATTGCGAGAATTATAGCCTTGAAATCATGGGGAGAATATAACAAGACAGGGCTCTTGCGTGCTCATACTTCACGCCCCACATAGATTCCTACTGATCAATCATAGCGCGTCTCGTAGCGCTAGTCCATTTACGGCATTGTCACTCTCTATATTAAACTGGCGGGGAGGTACAAGGTCCCAATCACGTCAGTTCTAACCACCGCCTTTGTGACGATTTTTCGGCAGAATTATGGCGCAATCCGCGCTAAATCACGTGAGTAAGCAAGATCCCGAAATTCGGTCGGTCGGACTTAAGAAGATTTTCGGTAGAACATTCCAAGGGCTTAGCGATTGCGCTCATTTCAACGTTTCCCCGGACATATATTGGTAATCGTTTGCTGACAAACAGTCATTTGGGTTTCCGGGTTTTCCCTGATAATGTTAACTTGTTTCCAAGCTTCGGTGTAAATCGTCATACCCCGATCTGGTGATCTGGTCAACTACTGTACATGATATGAAATAATCTGTTCTCTGATTTAGGACATGGTGGATATGGATGAGTTGCTTTATGCTGAAAATTGTAATACTATCTGTGGAGATCTCATCACTTATGATCTCAATCTATGTATAAGCTACGACCGGGTTTAGCGGCACATTACAAATGGATATATGATTGGTTGATATGATATTAAGTGGACCGGCCGAGCACAAACATCATCATTGTACTCTGTGCTATCCTGCTGGTATAATAGGCTTCATTCTAGAGTGTAATGCTTCTTCTTACTCCGTAATGCACGCTTCATCATGAATGGTCTAATTTATCATGTGCTTGGAATGCAACAAGGTAAGGTAGTATACAACTTAATTCCATATGTAAGCATAAGTAGTGTGGGACAGCAATCCAATCACAGTTATTGGCGGCTGATGGCGCTAACTTGCTTTGTACTAGGCGCACGTGCCGGCCGAATCATATTCACAAATGGAAGAGATCTGCAGAGCTTAGTTTCACTTTATATTTATCTGGAGTACAGCCATTGCCCATAGAATGATGAAAGAATGATGGAACACAACAACGAACCGTGAAGGACTGTGACAATGGTACTGGAACTTTTGAGTGACTCTTCAGCATGAATGTGATGGCTTTTTGTTATTGTAGAGGCAAATCCTCTATCACAAAAATCGACTCGAATCCTTCTAAAATTTCTTCTTCCTCAATAAACTCACTTTCTACGGTATTGTTTCTCGAGATAAGCTCCTAGAAGAAAGGAAGCCCAAAGTTCTCACTATTTTATATAGGAAAAGAGCTAAAATATATACTCATGTATAGAGGTCTACTGAGTTGGTAATATCACCCTACAACGTAGTACCACTGTGGTGACTCAGTGCATTCATATTGACCGAAGGATCTACCTGGGTGCGTAGCTCTAGGGTTAGCTTCCAAGTCTATGTAAGTAGATGAACATCTGGACCCCATTGCACTAGTGTTACTCCGAATAAATCTTTTGCTGCGTAGTGGCACACCATCTTCGTAGATTTAGCCGGTGGTTATTGCGGAGCAGAGTACATGGACTCACTGAACTATCATCAAACCGCTTGGATCAATCAATTTGGACATAATGTCGACAACATGCCGCTGTAGTGTTGACCGACGATGATCGAGTCAATCCACCAAGCATCTTTGGTACTGAGCAGGCGTAGATCTAAAAAAGAGATATCCGCCCAGATTTTCTTGATTCATTCATTCACTATTCCCGGCGCGTAAATACTTGCACCCTATGTCTTCGAGTGGGGACGTAAAGCCTACAACCCCACCACAAAAAGAGTGAAGTAGAATCTTCAAGCTTATAATTTGTTTAGACCCAAAAGCCTAAATATCCGAAGAATTCATGTGGATCATAACTATATGCTCACCTGAGACTTTTGCTTGAGTGGTATTTCTTTTAAAATAAAAGTGTTAACATGACTAAAAATATTGTCTATAAGGCCGAAAGGCTCGTTAGGGACAAGATTGGACGAAAGCAAGAGAATACTCATCAATATTCATGAGGATAATCAAGCCGATTTCCGAACTCTACAGATTTCTGACAAGCAGCAGATCGCTATTCATCAGTGATCTAACTCGGTGGAGATCCATGGCCATCGTCAATCACTTTAGTCTCCACTAAAGACTTCTGTACCCTCTGCCGGCGCTACTGTTCCTGTTTTTGCTGCTGTTGCTGCCGGTACTGTTCCTGTTGGTGCTGTTCCCGCCGATGCTGCGCCTCAACTACCTTCATCTGTATGTCTATCCGCCGTATCCGTTGCTCCTGCTCATCTACTTGTTGATGAGCTTGCCCTGATGGTTTGAGACCTTGGCTCTGCTGTAACCCCTCAAATACTTGGGTCCCCTAGGTTATTTTGCTGCTGTTGACCAGCGTCTGACACATAGTTCTCGGTGATATTACCGACAGGAGCGGAGGCTTGGGGCTGGATACCCTGGCTCTGTAAATGCTTCTCAAAATCCTGGATCTCCTGGAGTTGCTTAATCTGCTGCTGCTGAACCCACCGTTGGTGAATCCACTGCTGCTCAAGTTGCTCTTGCTGATATAGTTTCTGCTGGGAAGCAGCAACAGCGTGGCTCTGTAAGCCTTGACGCTCTTGAGATTCTCTAAGGTGCTCAAGCTCCTGGAGTTGTAGGATCTGAAGGATTTGAAATTGCTGCTGCTGAAATTCCTGTTGCTGAAATTCCTGTTGCTGGATCTGATATTGTTGGATCTGATATTGTTGGATCTGCTTTTGTTTGATCTGTTGTTGTTGGGTCTGGATTTGTTGGATCTGCTCTTGTTGAATCTGCCGTTGTTTGATCTGCCGTTCTTGGGCCAGCTGCTGTTGCATCTGCCGTCGCTGCATTTGCTGCTGCTGTATCAGCACTTGTTGCATCGGTAATTGTTGCATTGGTTGATTTTGGGGCTGCTGCTTTTGAACAATCTGCTGCAGTTGACTCTGTTGTCGTTGGATCTGCTGTTGTTGGATTTGTTTTCGTTGAGTCTCCCGTTGTTGGGTCTGCTGCTGTTGGGTCTGCTGCTGTTGGAACTGCTGTTGTTGAGTATGCAGTTCGTGGATCTGTTCTTGCTGGTACAGTTATTGCTGGCCAGCAGCGAACAAAATGTCAATTACGGTGGCTCCCCCCACCGGAGGACAAGCATTGGACTGCATACCCTGGCTCTGTAAAGACCCCTCAAACTTCTCGATCCGTTGTTGCTGATTGAGCTGTTCCTTGGCAGCGGTAAGTAATTCGCATTTATTATCGGCGCTATCCACTTCAATAGGGGCATTGGTAAGAGTCATAGGAAGAAAGTTATTGGTGAATGCAGGGTCCTGAGCTTGTGTCACATCGTCAACGACATTCTGTATTATAATTAATATCATCCTCTCTCTCTACCACATGTGTAGATCTATTCATACCGAGGAGTTTATAAGTACAGGTTGGATAGATACCGACTCAGTCCCAGATGGGAGAAAATTTTGATGTAACGGACAGTTGGTCGTGTCGTGGTCGTGTTGATCGCACGTCTTGCAGCGGTCGCAGCAGGACTCCCTCGATCCCGATTCAGTTCCAAGGGTCACAAAAAATTGATGGAATGGACAGTTATTTGTGTTGTGGTCGTGTCGACCACACATCTTGCAAAGCTCACGGCAGGGTCCCTATTTCTTGTTGGTATGCCACTTAGTCATACTGACACAGCACACTCACGATTGGATTTGGGCCCAGGCCGCTCTGGTCTTCGGGAGGTTTCACATAATCTTCGGGTACAGTAGCATCAGCATCATTTGTCCCAACAATATTGACCATACTGAGTATCGACAAGAGTCAGTCACATAATCCAGAGTCGGAGCTTACTTGAGACAGAACTTACTATTTTTGGATGGATTTCAAAATCATCAGAAAAGAATGACTCAATATCGTTGTGAGCAAAGCAGGGACAAGAAACTTTGGAAGAGTCAAGTACAATTTTCTTTTGCTACAACCAAATGAATGTGTATGTGAGTGGTGCTTTCCAAACTTTCCATCGAAACCCCTTCGCTACAAACTCGTACAATTCCAACACCTCCCCTTTCATTGGGCTGTCAATTAATTTGCAATTCAAGGCTCAGCACCATTACAGCGTAGACCAGAAAATCAAACTTCAATAGAAACTGTGTTGGGGCCTTCGGCTTTCTTATTCTTTTTATACAACTTCAGTCTCATCAACAATGTATCTATTGTAGAGACAACTGGGTAAGGACCGACAATTAGTAACAACATTTGTTGAAAAGCTAAATCAAAATATCAAGAAATGAAGATATCGATATGAGAGACTTTGCAATTTTGTTGAGCTAGGCTTGATTTCGGGTAGAATAGAAGTCCTCCTTCGGCACATGATTCCTTAGATAATTAGTCTACAGAACAATGGGATAGGCCCGACCCACATCCCAATTACAAGATTGATATAAGTAAAGCTTATTGATTTACTTTCTGATGTATTTACCAAGCATTGTCTACACGTATATTCTACATTGTGGGCCTAAGATGTGGGGAAATCCGGAGAGATGTCATGTACATATATACCTACCTAGGTATCAATGGGGTTTTTCTATGATACTGCTAACAGTAGATGTCTATCTAGGTAGCGAGGAATAGTTACACAATATTGGTCCGGTACCTCCCGTTCGTACCACACAAAATAGTGCCAACGCGTCTTCATCTACTAATAGCCAGGATATCTAATTTACGAGTGTTAGCGATGCTGAATCGGCTCTCAGTCCCTTCACTGGCCGTAAGGAGGGGGGCTTGTTCAGGCTGGACCAGGCTGTAAAAAATCCTGTTTTCAGACAGCACTCGCCTTGGCTCGGACACGCAAGCTCCCGGTCCACAACCGCGTAGGGCATTTCACCGGCCTATACCACTGAGCTAGTGGGCTGGAGAGGTGTTCTGAATCTTCATGTTAACCTCACTTTTTGTTCTTTTCTTATGGCCTGATTGGTTGGAGCTGACTTGGCTGATCAGGTGAGCATGAAGCTACTCAATCTACGAAGTATCACCGTACCATGTAACCACAGAAATCAGGGGAGTCTCACCTCGTGAATCTCAAGTGTCTTCGTTCTCTTCATCCCGCTCCGGTGCACCAATGGCACCTGATAATCATCCAGCTCGGGGTTTTTCATCCACATCACCCACTTTTGGTACACCACAGATGCCCACAAATTCGACTTCATGTGCCTTCGCGATTTATTTGAAGGCCCTTTGATGTAGATAAGTCTAATCCGAGGCTGTAATAGTTTAAGTAAGACCATCATCCTTAGCCACAGAGGAGCTTCAAATCAACATCAGAAGGTCGGCACCCGAGCCATTAGATCCTCGATAGAAATAACGAGGGGTTTCCGCTTTCGGATAGGCTACCACTTTGGTCTACAAACAACCCGTTTCTCTTAACTACTTCTGCAATCACAGCCATGCTGAGCAAAGCGGCATTGAAAGCTGTACATGCAGCATTGGAATCGAGATATTACCAAGATTCGACCGAAAAGCCAAGGCGGCTTACTTGGCTGTGAAGCTCCCATTTGTATATTTTTGGCTCCATGAAGAAACATGGAGTTTGGACGTTTATTTTCAGCTCGTAGTGCATCATTGGCTATTTATCTGCAATCTTGCGATGTGGGACGCCCGCCGCATGCCTCTAGATGCTACAGCTATCTATCCATAATATAACTCAATGGAGCAAATTTCTCAGCACTTTACTATGGCATCACCCATTATGAGGACACAGTCCACATCGTAGAGCTCAGGGCCACCGAAAACATCTGATCCAGTTCCAGTGCGACCCGTTTCAGAGTACAAACATTTTCGGCAGATATTACAGGTTCGGCGGCGGCGGCAGTCTAATCAAGCTATTCTTATAAAAAGAGACCAAGTAAACATATGGATGAAACAGTGGGGAGATGGCAATTTGAGGTTTTGATTTGGCAGGACTGGATAACTATAGGAAGACAAAAGAAAGACACCGCAGAAGAAAAAGTGGAAGCATACAAGAAACGAGCATTTCAGGCCGAGGCTTTAAAAATGAGCACATACCTACGTACACATGCGCATCATTGACTGGAATTTGGGAAAAAAAACCAGTCTTATAGTTTATGTTGTAGATGTTTTTAGGGCTAACAAACCAAGCCCCGATTGGTCAGAGACAACGTGGGGTGTATTGAATCACGTGTTGTGCCGATCCCGGTGGTTTTTCGAATGTTGATCTTCTTGCTTCAACATAACTTAAACTCACAAATAGCACTCTACCAGATCATTTCCATAGTCCACCATGGTAGATTCCAGCCGTCCCACGCGGCCATCTCTCGGCCAAATGCGCAGCAGCTCATTCCTGCAAGACCACCAACAATACAAGCCAATGGCTCCAATCAACCAGATCAACCCAAACATCAGCGAGGTTCTAGCCAACCAAGTGGACGAAAACCTAGTGCTGAACGCAAACCCAATCAAGCCGGATCCCGAGCGCGTCACTGACAGCGGAATTATCCACAACATCTTCAACCACCACGAGAACCCCCTCCCAAGCGGCACGGCGCAAATCGTCGCGACAATCTACTACAAATCCGCCAATCCGATCCACCCCCACTTCCACCCCGATGCGACGCCCCGTCCTGCAGCCGGTGGTTCCCTCCCAGCACCAACCGTGCCCGAGGGTTCAGCTCCGACAGAAGATATGGACAAGTTCCCCCGCGAGCCACCCGCGCCAGAGCCTGAGCCGCTGGATCACCTTTACGGACCGTACGTCTCGCAGATGTGCCTGACGAACTTCCTTCAGATTTTGGAAACTTTGCCTACGCCCTACCAGCGCATGAACACCTCCCACCGCTGCCTGGATCGCGAGGAGCACCCCCGCGTCGTGGAAGTCACTTTCTCTCCCCCGCCAAACCCGGATTATCTCTCGTTCCCGGATCTGCGGAAGCACGAGAGTATCTGGCGCTTTGAGCGCGAGTGGAACGTTGAGGTTGTCTTGCAGAAGGAGAGCGTGTTCCGCCGGCACAAGCGCCTGGCTGTGTTCGATATGGACAGCACTTTGATTGACAACGAGTGCATTGATGAGATTGCCAAATTCATTGGTGTTGAGAAGCAGGTTTCCGTATGTAATTGTCAAGGCTCACATTTATCCCAGCTACTGACCTTAACAGGAAATCACCGAGCGCGCCATGAACGGCGAACTGGACTTCTCTGCGTCCTTGAAGGAGCGCGTCGGCTTGCTGAGCGGTGTTCCCGCAGACGTCTTTGAGAAGCTGAAGTCCGTGCTGAAAATCGCCAAGGGTGCCCGTGAGCTCTGCCGAGCATTGAAGACTCTGGGCTACACCCTTGCCGTGGTCAGCGGTGGTTTCCAGCCTCTCGCCGAGTGGCTAGCTGAACAGCTGGGCATCGACATTGCCGTTGCCAACCACGTAAGCCTAGACCCTGTATCTTCATCCGATCAATCTAACTCTATTAGCTCGAAATCGACGAGGCCAGCCAAACCCTAACCGGCAAGCTCGTGTCCTCGTACCCCATCATCGACGCTGCGCAGAAGCGCACACTCCTCAAGTCCATTGCAGCCGAGCGCAACATTCCCATCTCGCAAACAATCGCCATTGGCGATGGCGCTAACGACCTACTCATGCTGCACGCTGCCGGCCTCGGCGTTGCCTGGCGCGCCAAGTCCAAGGTCCAGCTGGAGGCGCCGACCCGCATCAACGGCGAGAGTCTGGTCGATGTCCTTTACCTGCTTGGATTGGACAACGACGACATCGCGGAGTTGACCTCCCAATGAGCTGAGTAGACATGGACGAAGTGCCATTCTGTAGAGAATATAGGCTTGGTGAATGCCCTAGTCCACGACACCAAGCTGGCTTGGTTAGAGAGTTGCTTGAGATTCGGGAGTTGTCTTCCCTCACACAGCGATGGAGATAGGTAGGAGTTGCATTACGTAGGACGCAGCATGGAACTTGGAATTCTGTATAGTGGTGATATTGGCCCGCTGAAGGCGAGTCAACGGATGGGTTTCTTTTCCCGTGATATACGAAAGCAGATTTAGTCGAGCGATTTTAAACTTTCTGACGGAATTTGACTCCGTGCATGCTGCAGACATGGGCTAATGTTGAGACGTAGATTTAATGGGGTAAAGTTGGTCTATAGTCTATGATATTGCGATATGTGACGCTGCACCGAGTTGATTTCTTGTGCAGCTTGAAATTAAGAACAGACGGAGTTGGCCACAAGACTTCCCCAATGGTGATACAAAGCATAATTCCTGTTGAAATGTTGAACTGACGAAACCAACGACCCCTATATGAACCCCAAAACCAACAACCTAAAAGATGCAAGATAACTCCAACAAAAGATATGAGCACGAAGGTGAAAAAAGCAGGACGGCAGAGGTAGATGGATATTTAAACACGCCGAATTTTGTTCAAACGAAGACCTCATTGGGTAGCTTCCTTAGCAGTGGTCTTCTCGACAGTCTCCCCAGCGGCGCCAGATCCGGAGCGGCGCTTCTTGAGAACATTCTCGATGAAAGCTTCGCCCGCCTTGTAACTGCTTCGGACGAGAGGCCCAGAAGCACAGTACAGGAATCCCATGTCAAGGGCACGCTGGCGCCACAGCTCGAAACGGTCAGGGGTGACGTATTCGTGAACAGCCATGTGGCGCTTAGTAGGACGCATGTACTGTCCGAAAGTGACAACATCGACATCAACAGCGCGAAGCTGACGGAGCGCATCCCAAAGCTGCTCATCTGTTTCACCGAGACCCAGCATAAGCGAGGTCTTCGTGATAAGATCAGGCACAGCCTTCTTAGCAGCGTCAAGTACACGGATCGACTGCTGGAATGTAGCACGACGATCACGAACGAATGGCGTAAGCTCCTCGACAGTCTCAACATTGTGCGCATAGACATCCAGTCCAGATCGCGCGACCAAAGCCGCCATCTCCGTATCACCACGGAAATCACCAGTCAAACACTCGACTAACATACTAGGCTTCTTTTGTTTAATTTTGATAACGGTTTCAGCGAAGTGGCGCGCGCCGCCGTCTGCCAAGTCATCACGGTCCACACTCGTCATAACCACGTACCCCAAGCCCCAGCGGGAGATGGCCTCTGCGGTGTTCTCTGGTTCGTGAGGATCGAGTGGGGGCGGTGTGCGGGAGGTTTTGACACTGCAGAAGCGGCATCCTCGGGTACAGGTATCGCCCATCAACATGATCGTTGCGGTGGCGGAGGACTTGTCGCTGCCGCCCCAACAGTCGGAAATGTTGGGGCATCGGGCTTCCTCGCAAACTGTGTGCAGATTGAGGCCTCGCAGATCCTTCTTTAGGCGCTGGTAGTTCTTGGAGTCTGGGATGGGAGTCTTTAGCCACTCAGGTAGGCGAGTGATTTCCTTCTTGCGGCCAGCGGGGCCGGCGAGGGCAGTCTTGAGGGCGTAGGCTTCAGAGGGGTCGAGTGGGGGCTCTGCATCCCCAGAAACAAAATCTGAGAACGATGGTCCTGCGTTCAACTTATCCCGGAAGGTTGTTGCTTTCCGCCGTGTGGTTGGGGTGTTGGTGGCGGATGAGGAGTCGGTTGTGGCATAGGTTCGACGGGGAGCAATCGCCGTTGAGGCAGGGGAAATGGTGTTTCTGAATGACGACAGGCGTCGTAGGCTTCTTGTTGGAGCTGCCATAGTGTGTGAGTGGGTGAATTGTAGAGGAAGTCACTTGGAGTTTGTTCAACAAGGTTGGCCGGGCGGAAAAGTATGATTATGTAATTTTCGGAGCGGGAAACTCCTCAGATTATCGATCCACGAATGTCTATGAACGATAGGAAATTTTGGAAATATAGAGAAAAGATCGTGTGACAGTGCCATTATTATTATGGTTGCTATGCTATTTAATGAACTAATTATACAAAATTCGTAACGCACAAGTTCCCAAATCCAGCACCGAATCGCAATGCAAGGGTATGAAGTATAACACAAAAAAAGGACTAAAGAAAGTTATCAATGGAGGCGAAAATCGGCAATATGACCGGAGATATAAGGATATGGCAGGATAGTCAGAAGGAAACAGTTGTCAAGGAGAGTGGAAGTTCGGTGAGATAGAAGGAGACATGTGAGAGCGAGTAGTAAACAAGTAAAGATCGAGGGAGATTTCATGAAAATTCAGAGAAGGAGATAATCAAGGAGTGAAGAGAGGTAAGGAAATATGATGCAAGGAATGTCAATGCTAAGCATTGGTTTCGAGGACCTGTGCAAGGACTTCAACAGCTGCTTTCAGAGTAGGGTCGGAACGTCCACAGATGGCGAAGAGGAGATTGTCCACGATTCGCTCGAGGTGTGTTCCAAGATCCTTGCTGCGAGAGCCAAGAACACGGTCCTTTGGCCTGCCCGGTGTGACGGATGGGATTTGGATACCCAGTGTGCTGTATGCTTTGGTGGGGACAGAATCAATGGCATAGTCATTGCGTGAGATGGAGCTTTTGTTTTGTTTGCTGCGGTGCAGCGTTGATAGAGAGAGGAGGTAGTTTCGGGCGAGTATAGCAGCGCAGAGACAGTCGAGAAGGTTCTCTGATACATCAGGGAAGATAGTGCGAAAGGGTTTAATGAAAGGCTCCTCGTCGCTTTTGCGGAGGAATAAGATGACTGGGGATGTGAGCCGGAGCATGTTGCGAGGGAAGTCCTTGACTGAGTGTTCTAGCTCGTTGACAGTCCATTCATGATCGTCCATGCTCCAATCATGATGCCATAGTCCCGGTTTTTCATTTGCTTTGTCGGACTTATTGGAACTTCGGCCTGGTGAATGGGGTGTCGGTGGTGATGGTGATGGCGCTTTAGGGCTCACGCTACCAGAGCGGATTTCAAGTTGTGGGAATGTTTCGCGGTCTTCCTGCGCGGATTCCGGTCTTTCACATACTACCGTTGAACCAACGCTGTCGGACGAGGTCAATGAACCAGGATCTGTGTATGCGTCGTCGTCGTCATCAGCTTTGATGTCATCATAGCTATCGAACGAGTAACCAGAGTCACGAGTACCGTAACCACTGTCAGACATATCGAGCGGCGTGTCAGGACTAAATGCCGAGACTTCCTCTTGTCGCTGGTCTGGCGTTGTTGGTACTGTCTGAGGAAGAAGAGATGGAGGCGGTGGCAATGGAATGGACGGTGAGGACTGTCGCGCAATGTCAACAAGCTTTGGTTTTGTCTTGGTGGGGACAACGACGAAGCGCTGGATTCCGTTAGCACAATGTTACGAACGTGGGGACTTGAAGACTTACAACAGGCGCTTCGAGGGCCTTCGCTCCAGGAATAATATCAAGTTTTGGCATTGGGGGATCATTTTCCACAATCTGAAATTTCCTTCGGTTGTTAAGTTCCTTCGCTGGTGTATCTTCGTCATTCACCTTGTCGACAGGTACACCTTGGAGCCATCTCTCACAGTATGAGAAATTACTAGGAACCCAGCTGGCTTCACTTGAAACTGTCCCCGTTCTAGGCCGTTGAGGCCTGGGTGAACTTCCTGGGGGAAACCCCTTCTCGCTTTGGAGAGATTTGGGGGATGTGATAGAGGCTGGTGATTTCTCAGAGTGTTGGGCCGGCGAATCCGGTTCATTGATAGATTCACAGATAGATTCGCATCGTCGGACGAATTCCGAGTGAGCCTCATGCACATTCATCACATCCGTGCGTGGTTGACTCTTCAAATCTGGTGGACGATAGGCCTTATATTTGATCTTCTCGTCAATCTCGATAGTCGTGATGGTCGGGGTGATGTCGTCCTCGCTGGCCGTGTCGGTAGAGTCCACTTCCTCCACTTCATTTGCAATCTCTGTCGTTTCAGCCTCATCTGCCTCGTCCTTAAATTCCTCTTTCGAGTCGTCTGACTCGTCTGAGGATTTGCTATCGAAGTAGGAAATCTCCGGACCTATGCTGGCCGGACGTGATTCTGATATCGGGGGACTAGGTAGAAGGCCAAGTCCTCCAATATCGCAAGTGAGGTTTTGGTCCGAACGCCAGGTTCGCAACGATCGACCGGCCGGCGGTCTTGGGAATCGCCCTGACTTTTCAGGGAAGTTTGATGGAGCCCCGTCAATGGACGCAGGTGATGTGGGAAGCATTAATTGAAAGGGCTCTTTCATTCTGCGAACAGAGCGAAAAGGCGACATACAAGCCGGGTTCCGATCTAATGTCCTCCGGGACATTGAAGCCGAGAAATCGTGCGACTCTATCCGAGGCATGACTGGTGACGGAACAAAGGATAATGAAGGCACTTGCCTGCTTCGACGGCGCGGTTGGTACGTAGGTGACCAGCGGCGGGGTGACGGTATGGGTTCGGCGAAGGAAACTGCATCTGGGCTGAGAGGAGACGAGTTTGAGCCCTGATTCCTTAGATGTGTTTGAATACGGGGCGGGAAATGAGCATGGCTCGGCATATCTGTGACACCACAGTCCATATTGGACGGGGGCACGCGGCTGAAAAGAAGCAATGCTAGTCGGAAGTGTATGAAAAAGCAAAATGGGTTGCACAAGAGTGACCTAGATGAGATTGAAATTCAGATGTTTATTGTTGAAGTCAAAACAAATGGACGAAGGTCCATGTAGGGGCTCGATATGTCCTTATACAGCGAGAGTGGCGCTAGTCCGGTAATTCAAGGTGGGTAAGGTCAGGCTCAAATGGACATCCCTTGACAGGAACAAAACCCTGCCATGAAGAACCCCGAAAATGTTCAGCAGGATTCCCCCTTCAGGCGAAAAGAGGGTCCGTCGTCTGGCACGAACTCTTCTCCGGTTGTCCTAGGCACGGGCCAGAGTAATAATAGTGAGAATGAGGTCGCGTCGTCCTTGCATTCCAAAGAAGATGAGAAACCAGGACAACGCCAGGCGACAATTGGCTCCAGATCTCGATTTGTAGTCCTGCAGGAGCCCGTCAACGTGGAGAGACCCCCATCCGGCATCTCATCTCGTCATAGCTAAGCCGGGTGGGCACTAAGAATGAGACAGATTGGACACATGAGAGGAGAGGGGGATCCCCGACGAATCAGGCCCTTGGAAAGGACAACAGGATCGACCTGAGGGTGTATTAAAGCGGGTCTTCATTGGATGTTGTTTCTCGTCGCAACAGCAATCCACCCCTTCTCGCGCCATCCCTTGCATACAACTGGTTCATACCGACTGTTATTGTCATATTAGCATAATTAGTGGAGGTTTGGATATAAATGCTTGAACATGGCGTGCATTGTCGCCAGGACAGCGAATTTGATCCAAATGACCTTGGAAGCTGAGATTCAGAATATCCTCCGACAATACGTACAAGTTGATACCTCATACTGCTGATTTCAAGGGCTCTCCTAGTCGCTGACTAAAAAATGGTAGATCCCGTCTGTGTAGAAAATTTGACGACATGTCATATTAAGGTATGCCCTCTAGGCCCTTCTATATGTCGTTTTATCCGTCTTTGCTCGACTCGTTTACCTTCATTAAGGGTTCTCATTGAATCATGACTCTATAGCGGCTAACCTGTTTCCAGAATTTGCAAAATTCATGCATAGTAGGTACAACTTGCAAATTATCTATATTGTCACGTAAAATATAGCACAACCGATTGAAGAATGCTGAAACATCTAGTATCCATATAGAAATTTCGGAGAAATCTTTTATGGCTGCATTAGCCAAAAGCCAAAGCCTCCAGATGAAGACGATAGATCACACTGAGCCCGTGTACAATCCTGTAGTTAATTGCAGACAAACAATGCAAACACCTTATCAAGATTAAGAAAAAAAAAGCTCGGGAATGGACTTGACCACCACTTCGCAAGACAGTCTTATTCCATTCCTCATGCTTTCCGAATCATTTGTGGCGTCGACGCTGGCCTCCAGCAAATCTCCGACAGCCTCGCTCCGAGATGTAGGGATCTGCGTTCATGAATTGCTCCCTTCTTCGATACTGCGATCGACCTTCAAGAAGAGCTCTACCACAACCAATTGTTTGGCCGTCAGCCCCTCGCATATTTTCACAGCCCAAGCAGACAAGGCTGTGTTGCACGTGTACAGCAGAGAGAAAGGAAACCAAGAGGGAATCGTACCATTTCCCGAACGGATACGCAGCATTGCTGTTGCAGGCGGCAAGTATGGAGATGTCTTAGTTTTGGGTACTGAGGGTGGCCGATTAATCCTCTGGGAGGTATGTTGATCAAATTCTATAAAATTTGCGACCATGTGTCTGACAGCTTTTCCAAGACATCCACAGGACGTCAGGTTGCCACGACGGCCTCGCATCTGCAACCTGTGACCTCAATCGTTGTCGACCCCACCTCCAACTTCATTCTGTCTGGCTCCTCGGATGCTAGTGTACATGTCTGGTCCTTGTCCGGCATCCTCTCTTTCTCGAAACCCGCTTTTAGCGCGACTCGTCAACCCACGAACTCGCCTATTCGAACATTTTCAAATCACCGCGCAGCTATTACCTCCCTTGCTGTCGGACACAGCAATGGCCGGAATAATATTGTGGTATCAACTGCGAAAGATAATACCGCCATTGCATGGGACTACCACACTGGGCGTTCCCTGAGAACGTTCCTCCTTCCTTTCTCCGCAACATCTGTGGCTCTAGATCCGGTCGACAGAGCTTTCTACGTTGGATATGAAGATGGCAGTGTACAATCTGTGGATTTCTACCGTGGCAACTCCTCGCAAAATCCTCTACATGACCCCTCAGTACAATCGACCCCAGTACAGGTCTCCACCGAGGACAGGTGGCTCCCTCCGTCCGCCGAATCAGGATCGGTGAATACAATCTCCCTTACATACGATGGCACCACCTTACTCTCAGGCCACGCGAACGGCAAGGTTCTTTCTTGGAATGTTGCCCGCCGCAAGTATATCTCTGCGGTTGCCGACTACACGCATCCAATCACCAATCTGTTCATGCTGCCTCCAGGTGGCATCCCCCACCCATCATCAGACTTGAAGAGAAAGGCCCACACTGTGGTCAAGCCGCGCCACGACAATGGACTGTCAGCTCCTCTCCACGCTCCCGGCGCGGTTCCAGCCGAGTACATGTTCCATACGCAGATCATCGCTTCCGACTCAAAGACTCGCAAACCCACTCAATTCTCCCAAGCACTAACCCACGCCTCATTCCCCGACTTCATGATCGACGACGGTCTAGCAGAGCTAGCTGCATTCCACCAGCCCGGCACAGAAGTCCGCGTCTCGGGCAGTGCTCCCAAGGAACCTGTCGAAGACAGGGCTCACGAGTCGCAGGTCGCCGAGTTAGAAAACGTGGTATCCGTGCTCAAAAAGAAAGTCGCAGTCAATGAGACAGCTCGTCACAATGCAGATGATGAGGTCGTGCAATTGCGCTCGGACCTCGCCAACCTGCAGGATTACATCAATGAGCTCCATGAGAAGCAGGAGGCGGCTCAGAAAGCTAAGGTCCTGCGCAAAGCAAGGAAGCAGGAGCACGAGAGGAAGAAACGGGAAGCTTGGCTTGCTGCCGAGAAAAATGGACGCAGTGGGGATGCGGTCGTGCAAAAGATGGACGTCGATGGTGCTGTGACCAGTGACTCAGATGATCAGAGTGATGAATAAAAGTCTTTTTGGCATGGTTGCGAGGATCGGCGCAGGGTTGGATTAGTATCACGTACTACGCATATATCCTTTTGGGCTTTTCAGATAATAAGATTTGCATTCTATTGTGGATTGCAGTTTAATTTCCCTCTACCTAAATTGAAGTTTAATCTGACATCTATTGACATCTAAATCTCCAAGCCTCGCAGCGAGGATAGATTCAATTCCTATTTCCAACTCTGATTTTTTTCGATAGTCTTTTGTCCCAGGCAACAAGGGCACGTCCACGTTATACACGGGGTAAATTTATCGTTGAGGGGTCTCAATATGGCGGGCCAGGGCGTTCGCGAGGCAACCCCAAAGGGGCAATGCAGGGCTCCGGGGATGCGCAGCGCAAGGATTTATATAATTGTTTCACGAACAAGTCCTTTCTTTGTCGCCAAGGGCGTCATTCTATAACAATGAATGGTCATTGAGATTCGCATTAAGATTCGAAGGATCAACCCTTTATTATCCTTGTGTGCATCCCCGTACTCGTGTGTATTCCAATCACAGGTCTATACAGGTGCATACAGTTAGGCACGATCTCAAGCAAATGATCATTCATCAGAATTAATGCCCACTGAGTTCATGATTTCGCTTAAAACAAGCCGACATCGATATCCCATCCCCACAAATTAACTCCACAACCCCCACACTCAAGCAGTAGCATGACCAGCACCCTGTTTCAAACTCTCACCCTCATCGATTTTCTTCATAATCTGAACACCACTACTAGTCCCAATCCGATGCGCACCGGCCTTCAACATTCTCACCGCATCATCAGCAGTCTTCAAGCCTCCACTCGCTTTAATCTTAGTACCCCGTCCGCACAGCTCCGCCGCAGACCTCATAAGCTTAACATGTTCAACGGAAGCACCGCCATTCCATCCAGTACTCGTCTTGATGTAATCCGCACCGGCCATGCAGACAAGGATTGTCGCGTCGAGCAACTGGTCTTTGTCCAGAACGGACGATTCAACAATGGCTTTCAAGACAATCGGCGGCGGCGCAGCTTTGCGCACTGCAATGATATCCTACTCATGTCAGTACACCCTTGCAATTTGTAGTATATATGTCTCAATTGGCGCCGTACTTGGTAAATCTCCGTATACCGCCCCTCCTTCAAAAGATTGTACCGAATGACCATATCCAGCTCCGTGGCACCCTGCTCAACAGCCTCCTTCGCCTCGCGCACTTTCTCACTCGTCTCATGTGTTCCTTCGGGGAAGGCAACGACACACGCAACAGCCGTCTTCGTGCCCTTGAGCTGGCTTACTGCACGAGCAACATATTGCAGACGCACGCAGACGGCGCCAAAGTCATACTCGCAGGCTTCCGCGCATAGCTTGTCGATCTGGGATTCCTCGATTGGAGTCGACAGGAGAGTGTGGTCTATTGTTCCGTTCACGGCCAGCGGCATTGGAGGCTGGGAGAGGTTCTGCTTTGGTAGGTCCTCTTTCATGCACGCTAGCTTAGCCGCCCATTCGGCGTCGTTGCCTGGGATTGCGCTCATGTTTAGTGCCTTTTCCAGAATACCTGTGTTTGCTGAGGGTTTTCTTCTGAATTTCCCCTCAAATTGGCGAGAGGGGTCTGTCACGTGGGGCTATCATAATGACGGGCTGTTGACAAGTTGCACGATGGGTAGAGGCGGTGTTGTGGCGCTGAGACTAGTGTCTTGGGTTGCTTCTGGTTTTTGGCGTTGGGTTTATCAGAAATATAACATAGAAAGCATTGGTGGTAGTAGAGTATAGTAGAGCATACGGATGTGAAGTATACAAAGCAAGCATACGTCAGATATAAAACTGCATTTCAGGATGCATCACATATGACGAGTAAGCGCCTGTTCCATAACCCAAGAGTTCATAGGAACGGCTTTTTACGGCCTTTAGCCCGTTTCTCCGTCCAGAATCTATTAAACTGCAGGTTCTCCACTTCCGATCTATCGACAGCTCCCACACTCCGGCCCGCGAACATCATCAACACGCCCCAGACGCCGGGGACCAGTTCCCGGACCACTGCCGCCGCCGCCGCCGCCGCCGCCTCCACCACCGCCACCTCCGCTAGAAGACGAGGTTCCCCAACGAGAACGAGTAGTATATCTGTTCGTCGAGTTGTTGATGTTGAATGAAGACCTTTCCGCGGCGGCGTACGAGTCGAGCTGCCGGCTTGTCAGATTGATCCAATGCGAGGACTGAGCGAAGAGAGTGCGAAGAGGGTGAAGCGAGAAAGAGGGAGAGGGAGAGGTAAGGTATGGGTAGGACACATATATAGCACATGTTAGACAACGTACCGCGAAGAGGCTGCTGAAGTACAGGCCGAAGAAGTAGTAGACGCTCTCGACGAAGCGGGTGAGCCGCACGGTCATTGGGGGGCTGTGATCGTCTGTTAGCGGGTTTGGGGCTTGATGATGAGATCAAGGGGATATTTACGTCTCCAGGAACTCTCCATTGGAGAAATAGACTGGTTTTTGGCCTCTGGATGACATCGTTGTTGGTTGTAAGAATTGAAGATGCGGCGTGGAGTGATCAACAAGGCTGGCCCCGGGTCCATCAAATGTCACAAGCCACACCCTGCTTTTCTACATAATTTCCACACAGCACAACCACGAACAGTACTTTTAATGTGTGTTAATTCACTTAATTCTGACATAACATTACGAACTACTCTTCGGAAAATTTCTCAATGATCATGCATATCTCGTTTCTAGGGGTATCTGAATGCTATCTATATACACTGCCATGCAACCTGCCGTTCATCGCTCAAAGACCAAAAATACAAATCACGCCTTCTCCTCAACCGAGTCAGCGACCACCTCAACCTCACTCCGCAACTCATCCAATCCATGGAATCCTTCCTCAATCGCCCATCGTTGGCCCTGAGGATTATGCAAGACGTGACAGCTAGCTCCAACAACGAGAAGACCCGGTGGTCGCGAACCAGCCTCTTCAAAAGCAAGGCAGACATGCTCCAGCGTTGACCGGATAACACGCTGGTCTGGACACGAAGCCCGCTCAACAATCGCACAGGGCGTCTCCTTAGGCCAGAGGGCACGTGATTGCTCGCCTCCCTCGGGGAAACTGGTAAGAGAGTCCACGAGAGCGGAAAGTCTGTGAAGAGCCATGAGGAAGACAACCGTCTGTGTCGGGACATAGGTGGGCGGGTTGGGAGCAGCGCCCTTCCTGCCGGTTCCGGTGCACACCAGGACCTGGTCTGAGACGCCGCGGTGGGTGGCCGGGATATCGGCGAAGAGCGATGCACTCATGGCGCTGGTGATACCGGGCAGCACCACCGGCGAGTAGCCCTCGTTTCTGAAGAACTCGAACTCTTCCGCACCACGTCCGTAGAGGTACGGGTCGCCTTGCTTCAGACGGAGGACTTGGCGACCTTGTTTTAGAGCTGCTAGGCCCATTTGCAGGAATTCTTCCTGGGCTTGGTCTGCGTTGCCGGGGAATTTCCGCGCAATGTGGACTTCTGTGCGGCGGGGGATGAGGTCGAGGACTGGGGCGGGGACGAGTTTGTCTGCGAGGATGAGGTCGGCGTTGTGGATTGCGTGGTAGGTTGCGCGGGTGAGAAGGTCTGGGTGGCCGGGGCCGGAGCCTGCGAGGACAATTTTTCCCTTCTTTGAGGGTGTGTCGACACTGTTGGCTCCATTTGTATGCTCGTTGCCTGCTGTGTAGGCCTTGAGAATAGTGTCCATGTCTGCATCGGTGATGGAGACAAGTTTTCGGAGGGGCCAGTATTCGCAGATCTGGGACAACCAACGCACCCTCCTCGTCTTTGCGGCAGCGACATCGCCTTCTGTGACGAGGTTGTTGAAGGTGTGTTTTTGACCAGTTGTGTCGTCGTCCTCTCCGTCGAATGTGGCCTCGCTTAGGCCAGCCGCATTGTCTTCTTCCCATAGCCGCCTCCGCACAGCACCGAGTCTATCGATAGCAGTTCCCAGGTTTTGCGGAAGGAAGGCAGCAATCTCCCGACGCAATCTTGAAGCAAGCTTGCATCCTCGGCCAGAGGTTGTAATGCCAATGTGAAGAGGTCCGTCGGAGTAGGTGGAGAGAAGAGTGAAGGAGCAGAGTTCGGGGGCGTCTGAGACATTAACCGGGATTCTGAGTCTCTTGCAGCGCTGTGAGATATGTGTACCTAAAGAATATGAGCAAGGGTATCTTGAAGATTGTATAAGAAGTACATACTCAACGGGTTGCTGGCCCCCAAGGTGACAAAGACCAAATCCACCACACGGTCTACTTCCTCTCTACCCAGTGTTGTCAAGTCCATATCCTGGAACTCATGACGAATCCACTGGGCAGAGCCATTCGCGATGTGCTCGGAAAGGGTGAAATGCATGTCAGCAGTCTCCGGCGCAAGAATGATTGGCTTTGCGCCGACTTCGAGACTCTTGGCACATCGTGCGGCGGCGAGAGGGTTGGATCCAACAATGAGGTGGACTTGAGACTCGGTGTTCCATGCTGCCATCAAAGGCGCGGGGGAATTAGGATCGCTTGTTGCGTCCTTCATTTTGACGATGGTGGGGATAAAGTAGAGCCCCGCAAGTGAGTATAGAAGATGCTTTTTGGAAAGGCGCAGAGAGGTCCGGAGGGTCTCAGGCGTTATAAGCAACAGAATGATTCCTCTATACTTAATGATTAGAGCCAATGGATTGTAACAGCCGAGCTCCGCGGAGAAAGCGGCGAATATTGAATGTGAGTAAAAGGGCTGTCACGATTGGTGATAACCGCTGATAAGGATATTGAAGTGGGGGACAACTTCGCTTCAGAGAGGAAGTCTGAGGATGAAGTCGAAGGTAACGAGTGTCAGTCAGATGAATCTGCTAAAGATGTAATTGAGGTTTTTTGCAATTCCACTGACTCATATTATATTCAGTGTGTTCATCAAAAAAATATTCTATACTACGATTGCGTGCTAGGGCTCCACTTATTTCACGCCGATTCCGGGGAATCGGAGACTCGCCATTTGACTTCAACTGTTTGTATTTGGTACAATGATAGTATATATACTTACGTAGTTAAATGTACGTAAGCATGCATATATGTATATAGAATTATTTATGTGACAACGTTCAGTATGAGTATAGTCTGAAGATATATATTCTATATACCTTCAGCGGCAGTGAGATATGTATAGAGAAGCCAATTAACATCTACACATATAGAAGTATTTTTCCCCCAATGGAAAATACAGAGTTCGAACCTCTAAACTGGATTGGCTTTCTTTGAGGGCACATGTTCTTCACTCACTTGAGCTGCTGGGGCACAGGATACAGATTGGAGCCTGATATATCGGGCAGAAATGCAGTGCAGACTTGATTGTGAGAAGGATACGAGAGAAATCTGTGATTATCCTTATTGATATATAATTGACGAGAAAAGCGTATAAGTGGAAGATAAAAAAGATGTTTTGATGAAGTCCTAACTAGTCCTTAATATGGAGTAGCCCTGGAAGGTTAGAAGAGCCTTGGCGCAGAGGCAGGGCAGAATATTTGGCGGTCAGGAGCACTGTCAGCTAAGGGCGTCACCTACCAACAGCTATCCGTCTACCATTCAGCAACTCGCATTGTCATACAAAACAATCGTGTGTCTCTAAAATCCCAATTTCCACAACACCATACACTTCTTAAATCGACCGCATTCGTCATCATGTCCGCCGGCCTGCTGAAGCCCGAGAAGGACTTCACCAAGGATGCCGACAAGCTCATCCCCGAGGCTGAAAGCCTCGCAAAGGTAAGTTCAGCAATGAGCATATGGAAAAATGAATGCTAACTAGCCTGACAGACCGATGTCCAAGGCGCCGTTGATAAGCTGTTGGGTCTGGAGAAACAATCCAGACAGGTATGACGAACGCCATCTTCATCACTGATGCCCAAATTAACCTCTTTCGCATCTAGGCATCCGATCTTGCCACTACCTCGCGACTCCTTATTGCCATTGTCACAATTAGCAAGAACTCCGGCGACTGGAGCCTTCTAAACGACCAAGTGTTGCTCCTCTCCAAGAAACATGCCCAGCTCAAGCAGGCCACAACGAAGATGGTGCAGACGGTGATGACATTCCTCGATGATACACCGAACCTGGAAGTCAAGATGTCTGTGATTGAGACCCTGCGCACAGTGACCGAGGGAAAGGTAAGCAAGCGCCCTTTCATCAAATATACTGGTGCTGATAATTTGCAAAGATCTTTGTTGAAGTAGAGCGAGCCCGCGTTACCCGTATCCTTTCGAATATCAAGAAGACCCAAGGTGATCTCAACTCAGCAGCAGACATCCTGTGTGAGCTTCAGGTGGAGACTTTTGGTTCAATGACGAGACGCGAAAAGACAGAATTCATCCTGGAGCAGGTCTCTTTGTGCATCGAGCGCGGAGACTGGACCCAGGCCCAGATTCTCAGCCGTAAGATCAACAAGCGGTACTTCAACCGCAAGCCAAAGAAGTCCGCCGAGCAGATTGAGAAGCTCAAACAGGAGGCCGAAGAGCGGGAGAAGACTCGTGCGCCCGATGAGGCGCCTATGGAGGTGGATGACGATGTCACAGATCTCAAGCTCCGTTACTTTGAGCAACAGATCATCTTGGCAAACCATGACAGCAAATACCTCGAGGTTTGCAAGAATTACCGGGAGGTTTTGGACACAGAAGCTGTTGAGAAGAACCCAGAACAACTGCGTGCAGTATGTAACCCTTGCCATTCTAAAGTACCACCACTAACATCCCACAGTCACTCGCCCGAATTGTGTACTATGTTGTGCTGGCCCCCTATGATAATGAACAATCCGACCTTCTGCACCGCATCAAGCAAGACACCCGGCTGTCACAAGTCCCCGAGGAAGCTCGCCTGCTGAAGCTGTTCACCATCCCCGAGCTGATGCGCTGGCCCATGGTCGCTGAACAATTTGGTCCTCACTTGTGTAACACCGACGTCTTCGACGCCGAGGCAAAGCAGTCCACTGACAACGAGGCCAACACAAGGTGGCAAGATCTGCGCAAGCGGGTCATTGAGCACAATGTCCGTGTAGTGGCCAAATACTATACTCGCATCGAGATGAGCCGTCTGACCCAGCTCTTGGATCTGACCGAGGAGGAAACCGAGAAGTACATCAGCGACTTGGTCACCTTGAAGACCATCTACGCTAAGATTGACCGTCCCGCGCGGTTGGTCAACTTTGCCAAACCCCGGGACGCGGACGACGTTCTGAACGAGTGGAGCAGTGACATGAAGAACCTGCTTGGCCTGCTTGAGCGGATTGATCATCTCATTACCAAGGAAGAGATGATGGCCCGCATCCAGCCAACCCGCAGTGACATGGGCAAGGCGCATTAATTGGACGAGTGTGTATGGACTTGGGCGCGGATGCCACCGCGTGTAAAATAATTCGCCGGTAGATCCAATGTCACAGCATTGAACCTTATATGCCATTTCCACATTTCAATATCTCAACAGTAGCAATCGTGAACCCGTCAGTTGAAAGGGGGTATGCATCTATGATCTAGACTCTAATCTAACCAGGTAGATCCAGCTCTATCTATACAAGCTCAAAACGGCATATCCATATCATTAACATCCACCTCGTCAGCCTTCTTTCCCTTCCCCTCCCCACGCTCCATCTGCTCCCGTATAAACCTAACAGCAGCATCCAAATAAGGCCGCTGACTAGGCAAAAAATGACCACCAGGATGCCAAACAACAGAGCCATCCTTCTCCGGCTCTCCACTACAAGCCTCAATCAACGCCCGACTCCTCGACTCCTCAACAACAGCATCCAAAGACCCAAGCACATGCAACACAGGCGTCGCAATAGCGGGCTCGTAGAAAGCCCTATACCGCGCTCCTGGTGCGCGGAACCCAGAATAACAAAGCGCAAATTTAAGCGGCGGGTGCTGGAAGTCCGCATCGCCAAATGGCGCAGGAATAGCCATCCCGCTCGCGCCGTCTTCGCTCACGGTAGCAAAGTGCTCGAATGTCTCCTTTCGCCCTTCCAGCAGCGCAGCCACCATGCCTGCCATGGCAGCGCCCTGCGAAAACCCGATCACGCCGTCGAAGGGGCCGTCTTTCTTCAAGGTCTCCGCAACAGCTGCAAAGCCCTCCTCGATCCCGGTGTAAAGGGGGGGGATTGGCGGTGTTCGAGCGCCGCCACCAGCCGTAAGCTTCGATTTCGTCGGTGTCGGGCTGGCCCTCGGATGAGGGCTCGTAGCCTGGGATTTCGGAGGGGCGTAGGCGGAGAGGGCCTGTTGGGTAGATTGCTGTGACTTCGTGCAGGGGGAAGGCCTTCTGGATGTGTTTTGTGAGGGCGCGGCTTTTGGCGTGGAACAGGGAGCCGGATTGTGTATAGCCGTGTAGCATGAGCAGTTTGAGGGGCTGCCGGGCGGTTGGATTGGGTGCCATTGTTACTGTGCGGAGGGTGCGGACTTGGGTTGCTTTAACGATTGGGAGGGAGAAGGAATTGAGGCGGGTTATATGCATTGCACGCTAGTTGAAAAGACTGGTGGTTTTAAGTCCCCCTCTTCAATCCGATAAGATAACGAGGGCGGAGTCCACGATAGGAAATTTCCGAGAACCCGGATCAAGTATAACCATCACAAACCATTTACTTCAACCTTCCTACTATTCCTTTCGCAACTTTCTTCTACAATTTGCTCCACTTCGAACACACATAATGGGTGACATTAACCTCCAAGACCTCAGCAGCAAGATGCAGGCGCTTCTTGAGTACGTAACTCCCCAATATATCTCTCAGCCTACTATATCCACATCGAGAAGCATCCATGCGTTTTACTAACCAAGAACAGCGCCTTTGAAGCACACCCCGAGTGCCAGCCTCCCAACACCAACCCCACAATCTTCTTCGTCTATGACTTCGTCCGCAACACCCACAACCAGTTGAAGAAGGTCGACGCCGCCAAGTTTGCTGCCGGCGACAGTGCCGCTGTCGGCGTTGTCAATGAAGCCCGAGGCCGCAACAACTTCGCTTCCCTGCTCATCAATGATACCTCTGGTAAGATGGCTTTGATGACTGGTGGCGACCCCTCCAACCCCGCAGACTTCGGGGCGGAGGTTAAGGCTCGGGCGGCTGATTTGGCTTAATTGATGATATTTTGGATACATTACATTTTACTTACTTAAGGATTCTCTTGACTTTGGCTAGGTCTCCAGGTTCTTTTATTTGTTTGCTGGATTCAGTGACTAGTCTTTCGTTCCGAAAAAAACCAATTTTTTGTACATACACCAAAATCCGCAATTATTCTGTTTTTCTTCTTAGCTATTATGGGTTCTTTCATTGATTTCTTGTGGGAGTTGGATGTACAATATCATAGTGGGTTGCCTTACTAATAGAGAAGTTATTCTTGTAGAGCTGTTTAATACCTAGATGAGCAGTAGAAACTAGACTTAGGCACTGTAGTATCTAATTAGCTAAAAGAAACATGTTTCGATATTTCAGAAATAATCAATGTTAACTAGCTCCAATCTGACCCCTGCTACATTGAAGCATACATGACATCAAGTAATGCCCAAACAAGAACATCAGAGCTTTCGTAGCGCTAAGTGGAGAATGCTCGGGTGGCGCATCTCCGCAGGCCTGGGTTTGGGGCATCGCTCGGTCTGTGCCACAGAATAACAGGGGACTGCGGTAGGGGGACTACTAACGCTCAATGGCTCCTTAGGGTGTGATAGCGGGGAAGTATGAGAACGGCATGGCGCATGGTATTGACTTTATTTGAGCCGGATGTTCCGGGTTGATGGGCATGTACTCATGATACGACGGAGGTGGGTGTCTAGTGCCCAGGTGCGTGCCTCGAGGGCCATAATACTACGCTACTCTGACAAAGTACGAGGTACAACTCATATATTGAGAGAACCGATTGTACAATAGTCGCAGAAACATTTGAAAGCCAGATAATCAAACAAAAACATAGCACAAAGTCAAGCAGGGTGCCTTTTTTTGTGCCAGATATCCGGAACTCCCTAGCAGAATGCTTGCTTTTTTTGAATGCTTTTGGGGTCGTTGACAGGGTCGGGTCATTCCATCTTCTATCTGTCATCAATGC
Source organism: Penicillium soppii (assembly GCF_028829465.1). Lineage (NCBI taxonomy): Eukaryota > Fungi > Ascomycota > Eurotiomycetes > Eurotiales > Aspergillaceae > Penicillium > Penicillium soppii. The sequence continues at coordinate 3,114,040 of NW_026643235.1, read as the reverse complement.
GCAAGAAAACAAAAATTCAACGCTGAGATACTGATCGTCACCGTGAAATGCAAAGGAAAGAACAAGCAAGAGAAAATAGGAAGGGTCAAAAAGCCACATTCAAATTCTTCTTCATGGAAATGCGAACAGATATAGTCGTGAAACCAGATCATCCACAAATCGCATCCCGACACCAGTCGAAGCAACAGTTAAGAGAAATGTCCATATTCGGCAGGGGAAGGGTGATATTGAAAGAAAAGGGTTGGTATGTGACATTTTGAAGCCCGTTAGGAAGAGAACCGCATCTAGCGGCAAATGCTAGAAAAGGGCCATGGGAAGCCTCTCCCCTAAACGAAAACCGAAGCCGAGACGATCAAAAAAATAATAAGAAGAGGTCAACCCCGGGTTTTGGTATTTTCATCCTAATTTCTCCATGCTAATTCTCTCTTTGACGTTTCAACCGGAACATAACAAGAAAAAAAAGTTTTTCATTCGTTTCTCGTTTACTTGCGGCGGAAAGAGCAGCCCTCGGTCAGACGAGCCTTACCACCAGTAGGCTGGCACAGAACGGTAGAGCAGCCGGCGCAGATGACGACGGTCTGGGCGTGGGAGAAGACGGTGGTGATGGTGAAGCAACCGGGGCACTTGACGTCCATGAAGAAGGAGCGGGGCTGGGGCACAAGAGTCTGTACGCGAATTCGAGAATCAGCCATCAATTCGGAGTCCAGTATTCTTTTTGTCCATCTGAATCCGTCTGTTCCTTTTCGCCCGATGGCGAGTATCGGGACGTCCAGGTCCAGTCGTAGATCCAGGTCGATCGGGGATTTTTTGCGGCGGAGGTCGGTCATACCTTGAGCTTGTGCTTGCGGGCCTCAGCCTGAGGGGTGGGGTTGAGAAGATCGACAGCGAGAACCTAGTAGGACAGCATGTTAGCATCGATGTTGAAGCATTTGTCGATAATTCGTCTCGGCCCCGGTCTGCATCGAATCGAATAGGGCCGGGCGAAAAATCAGGGCGAAAAATTGGGCTCACCATCTTGACGAGTGAAAGTCGATCAGCGAGATAGTTGATTAATGGCGCTGATGGCGATGGCCTTGTGTGATGCGAATGAAGTCGTTCGAAAAGTTTGAAGGGATTTGTGACTGCCAGCGGTGCTGACCCGTTTGTGCCCTCTCTCTCGCTTAGGGCACGACGTTCCAGCCAATCAGAGACCAAAGCATCTGGTCCACTTAACTGCCTACTTTGGACTAGCGCCATTTGTATATCCAATGGAGGCAAGCAGTCTCATGACTTTTAATACAACAATCTACATTTCTTGTAGAAGGATCGAGAAAATTTGCAATTACAACCCTTATATTCTACCGCTAAATCGCCAGTTTAGAGCTAACTTGCTCGAAAAATTATGTACTACCGAAAACGTCATTAGTCAGGTATCATTTGATGCCTGCTCTTCGGTATCTGTCGATACTCGACTCCGCCTAGCTCAACAGAGCTTTTCCGCTTGTGGAGGGTGAAGGTTGAGCTTCTTTCCACCAGCTCTCCAAGATTTCGGGTTGTCCCGATAACCCTCTATTTGGTCTTCTTCAGCACGCCATTCTTGCGCTCGGTTTCCTCGGCGAAGGGATACTTGATGCTGAGACACCAGATGTCGAGGTAGTCACATATCGTGGTGATAATATCGAACTGGGGAGCATTAGCAATGATCGGGCACCAGCAAAACAAGAGAAAGGATACATACCACAAAGCTACCGTACACTCCAACCGCCAGACCCAAGCACACAAAGACGAACGCCACCTGTCCAACACCGTACCCAAGCACAGGCGCAGACCACAATCCAACCAGCGCACCCGCGCTATCGAGAACACCCAAAGCGAGCGGGTACAGCAGAACATTGTGGTAGGGGAAACTCGTCTGAGTGAGGTGTCCAATGATAATGCGACCGACCGAGTAGGCATTCACCAGACTCACAAACAGTCCGAAGGGAATGGTATAGTTCTCCAAAATTGCCGGCTGCAGGTACAGGTAGGCGGGGATGAGAGTCCAAATCGCAATCAGAGGAAGCAAGCCGTAAAGCGGCACGAAGGGGTCCTGGCCTCGCTCGCGGCGCACCTGCATAACGTGCATGATGCTCGAGCCTGTGGCGAAGAATAGCACGAACGCGCCGTACACCAGGTACCACTGCGTGAAGGGCATGTTGTATATTTGGCTTGGGACGAAATTAGGCTTCGGCACGCCGACTGTAGAGAGCATCGATTGGTGCCAGAAGCTGCCGCCGCCAATGTAGGCTGTGAATGCGTAGACGGTGCAAAGTGCCAGAATGCCCTCGACGGGTCCGGAGATAACCCCGAGTGTCAGAATTTGTGTGTAGTACTCATCCCAGGTTTGCACGTAGAAGGTCATTGTTGCTGCGCTTGTTAGAACGTTATGTGTGGGGGATGGGGATCCTCATACATCCAAATAGAGCGATGAAGGTCATCCAACCTTGACCGAGGTTCATTGCCGATGCGAAGACCAATACGCCGAGTCCGGTGTTACATGCGTCGACGCCTGTAGAGGTCAGCTATCCGGTCCGTTCTTTCATGTCAGCTCGCAACTCACTGTGATCAAAGAGTTCGCCAAGAGGTCCGCTCTGTCTCGTCCTCCGTCTGTACCAAATCAGCAAAGCCCACCAGCCTGGGAGTGTAAACATACGCTTGCATGCCATCTACGGCATCAAAAGTCTGGTACAGGAACAAGCCAATGGCGCAACTGGCATAGACCCAGGGCGGACAATCGGTATCCAGATTCGGGTTGTACCACATAACAGTGATGAAATTGATCACCACGAACATGAATCCGGTGAGAGTGATCTACCAACAGGAAAGATTAGATTCTGCCATACTCCAACTTGTCGCACAGGAAAACTTACGGCATTTGGTCTTGAACGCGCAAAAAGAATCCAAGTCAGTTATATTGCGCATATTTATGGCAAAACAGAAACCAACTCGTGGTGCTGTCTGCGAAAGTACAGCAGGAAGCGGTATACTCACGCCATGCCCATTGGGAAACATTTGATCACGAAATTGCTATAGAACGGCTTGAGGACAAACCGACTGATCGGCGAGTGGTCGACGCCCGCATATTTGTAGTTCTTGAGATTCGCGAGGTGATGTTGCCGGATGTACACCATCGCTGTGTTATTGCGCGTCTGCGAATGCGCGGTCGTCTATTGTGCGGTTTCGTTCTGCGCGCGCATATATTGGATATTGAGAGGTTCGGATTTCGTGTTGCGCCAAACACGGGAGTTAGAGCGCGATTGTTGGAGTTGACGTTCCAGAAATGGGAAATGGAAAATAGAGAGAAAAAAACGCGGCGGAAAACTGGGTCCCGCTGGGGAACTTGAAGATCGGCGAAGCTGAAGAGGCCACTTGGTCTCGATCTTTGGTTATTTATTTAATTTTCTGCCGGAAGTCGGAGTGGGATAGATTAGATCTGGTGAGCTTGAAGTTAACAGTTGCAGGATGGCTATGATGTAAGTAGTACACTTCCAGTTTAGAGATAGTTCTTTGTACTCCTTTCCAGAGAGGGGACCGCTCGGCAACACGTGCAGCGTGTATACTGCTGTCCAAGCGTTGCCAATGAAATGCCTCAACGGTGTTGAGATCGTCCTTTTATGGAGCGGGGTTATCCCAGGCTACACTGTACACAAAGAATTCGACGTATGCTGGATTTGATGCTGCATGCTCAGGTACACAATACAGGATATGATACAGAGGGCCTGGTATCCTCCACTCATACTCAACGGGAAAACGACAGGTAATAGAGAGCAATGATGAAATCCATCTCGCTATGGTTCAACCGAGAGAACCTGGTAAACATTCAAATGAACAGACGCTTCAATGGGTTTCAATTTAGCCAACAGGGCTCCATGGCATAGGAACGAGAATCCGGCTTTGCATGCTCTGGATCAAGGGAACAGTCTTGTGGACAGTCTCGGCCCAACCCTCAACACCCCATGACTCCTCACGACGAATCTTGCGCTCCTCCAAGTTGGCAAACTGCCAAAGATGGTGCACTGTGTTCAGGTCGCCAATCTGCACGAACCAAGCACCCACGCCCTCCATCACTTCACGACGGGCTGTCAGACCACGGCGCCAGTGGGTCTCCCACTCCAGGAGGTTACCTGGGTGCAGTGTGTACGATCGGAGCTCAAATAGACCACCGAGACGGCGGGGCGGGGTGGTGGGCCAGAACGAGAATTCTTGCATGAGTGAGGTCTTCTTGCTCTTGATCAAGCTCTTGAGTTTGCGGTCAAACTCGCGGAACTCTGGGTGCTCCGAGATGTTGTGAAGGGAGGCGTGGTAGCCTTCGTAACGTTGGTATTCCCAGATGTGGACTGTTCGAGCAGAAATGGTCAGCCTACACACAATGTATCCAAAAGCTTCGATCGATATTTACTAAAGGTATCATTGTCGCCCACTTGCGTGCGCCAGCTACCGACCAAGTTGACACGGTTCTCCTCGGTGCCCGCCATACGAGGGTACCACTGGCCGACCAATTCTACATATTCGTCGACCTTGTCAGGCTTGACGTCGTGCATAACGATGGAGTGGACGTATTTGCCGCGAGCCAGAACCTGCGAGAAGGAGCGTTCCATATCTTTGTCAAAGTGCTGGCCCTCCTTGGTGCCGTAGATAAGCGACGAAAAAGAGCCCCTTTTGGAGGCAGCTTCATGTTGATGATCTTCCCCTATATATCGGTGCATCGAAAGTGAGTCCAGTGCCTTGTGATCAAGTGGCGTAGCAGCATCGAAAGTGTGGATATAATCATGACTGCTCGCATTGCTCACTTGTGGAGCAGTGGGAGCGTACTCACGGGAAGGGGTAGAAGAAGAAGAAGAAGAGGCAGAAGCATTGACAGACTGACTCTCTTGCTGTTCTTTTCTCACACGAGCCTGTTCCAGGTTCTCGCGGAATTCCTTCTGTCGTCTGAGGAACTCCTCAGTCGACTGAGGTGTGACGTCTCGAATGGAGGGGGAACGGTAGGCCATGGCCGATGAACTAAACGGTCGTAGCAACGAGGTCGCTGACCTGGCTGTGCGGATTGCGCGTGGACCCAGCATTATGGAAGGAACAATAAGGTACAAAAATATGGTTCACTAGGGTCCAAGGTAGAGGGAGCTAGGAAGATAGGAAGATAGAAGTGGGAAAGGTATGGGAAAGGAGAAAAAATTGTTACAGAGTGAAGAGGGGAAGAGAAGGGGAAAGTAGAGTGGAGAGGTAAGAACAGGGATTGTACGCAGAAAAAGAGGCGATTGAAGGGGCACACGACGATCCGGGGGATGGATATACCGATTGGGTCGGAGAGTAAGGGAATGTACCAGTGACAACAAGTTGGACTAGTAAGAGAGAAAGAGGGAGTAGAATTAATCCGCTGACTATGAGTGAAGAGTTGATTTGCCCACAGGTGGTGAACAAAAGAGATGCACTGCCCTTGAGCTCAATGTGCGGGGAAGGAGCTATCCCCAGAGCTGTGGGTACTGGTGACGAACCATGCTGGTACCATTTGTCTAATATACAGCCAAGTTACCACTAAAATGTGGATAATGATGACATGGCTGAGATGTACTGTATACAATATACAGGTATCGGTTCAAGGCACAGCTATTGTGATTGGATCAAATACCGTACTTTATCGTAACACTGTGTCTACCATTACTCCGTTCATCGCCTCTATTCAATAAAGGGTGATTCATCTAATTCAACTGTTTGCTTTTTGTTTGTATATGATACCGCAAATACTCGATTATCATACCCTCAATAGTATATATTATAATGTAGCACACGATCATCAAATCCATCTTGTCGCAATTATGACGAAATCCTATTTGACTTGTCTCTGTGCTGCACATCCCTCCAGGGTTTGCCGTGTATAGGCGCTTACACTGAATGACAACTACAATAGCGGTAGAGGTAACAAGTGAAGTCTAGATTGATCTAGATACATGTTGAGCCTTGGACCAGAGTAAAAAATTTACCGAAGATGTACCTAGGTAGGTAGGCAAATCATGAAACGAAATAAAATGGATGACGTTGTGCAATGATCTGCCTAAAGTCATTGGACACCGCCCCTCCCGAATATCGGCAGATCTCGATCGTCCCTCTTCTTCAGCTTCACTGTTTTGCAATTGTGAAAATGACTGAATCACTGAACCCCCCACTGTCCTACGAGGCATCTGCGACCACCACGCATCCTCATGTCGCAACCTCCCTGCCGTCGGAGGTCATCTCATGTCTCAAAAACTCCCGCTTCGTAAGTGCAGCCAGATAAGCAACCGAACCACTCTTGGAAACTAATCTTCTCTTCCAGCTGCATTTGGCAACATGTGATGACAAAACACCCCATATCTCCTTGATGTCCTACACCTATCTCCCCTCGACCCCGTTCGACCCCCCCCCAACCATCATCATGACCACGAACCCCGCATCGCGAAAAACAAACCACCTCTTGTCCAACCCGCGAGTCTCCCTGTTGGTCCACGACTGGGTATCACATCGCCCGCCTACCCGGGCCACAGCACACGGTGATCGCGAAGGATCCCCTCCTCCCGCCGCTACCCGCTCGTCGCTTGCAAGTCTGCTGCTCAATTTGAACACCAGTGCGCTCTCGAGCATCTCGACTACTATTTGTGGTGAGGCGAAGTTCTTGGAGTCTGGCTCGGAGGAGGAGTCGTGGTGCAAGGCTCGTCATTTGGAAAATAATACCTTCGAGGAAGAAGAGATCAATCTCTTCGGTCAGCAGCAGCAACAGGATCCCAATCAAAGGCGACCTAGTGTCTCGCTTGATACTGATGTGCGTGTCGTTATTGTGAGGGTTACTGAAGGCCGTATTGCTGATTGGAAGGGTGGTGTCCGTGACTGGGTTCTGCTTCCTGCTGAGCAGCAGGATGCTGGGCTGGTCAATGGCGTGGCCTCTTCTTAGTTTCATACGTTGGCATGCTCTGCATTTAGGGTGTAGAGAATGGCTTTACAACAATCGTTCATTGATATCCTCGCGCCAGATATCGTCCCAAACGCGTTTCGGAAGCGGTGATCTGTCTATACTTTCCGGAAATGGCCTTTGCTCATGTACGATTGAATACTACTAGTCCAATTTGTCTAAGACTTGCCATGCTTGTAAATTAGTTTTGGCCTTCATTGATTATCCCGGATATCGAAAGCTAAGAGTTACATGGTCAAGCATGAAGTATTCAGAGCGAAACTAACCGAACAACTTAAACATAGCATTCGCAGCAGCCCTTTGGACTTTTACAAACGTAGGTTGTAGCATCTGGAATGGAATCGCAGCATTGCAGGCCGCTACTTATCAAACCTTATCGGAGCCAGGAGCTCGCAGCTTCTCCGCAACCGACCAACTCCGTGGAAAACACAACTCACCATCCACAGCCGCAAAATGCAATAAGAGACACAATTTCACAAACCATTTACCATCTCTCCAAACCTCCAAACCTCCAAAATGAGACTCGCTCACCTCCACCTCCCATACACAACGCCCTTCGCCCGAGTCTCCGACCTTCAACAAGCCCTCACAACCCGCCTCCTCACCTATAAAAAGCTCGCCTCCCCAGGCTCAATCTCCTCTCAATCACCCAGCAAAACGAGCACCATTTCTCTAACGCCACCACCGCCCCCAGACCCAACAATCATAACGTTCAGCCCGAACCCCGTCTACACAACCGGCCGCCGCGACCTGCCGCCATCAAACACCCCACCCTCACCAACAACCCTCTCTCTGCCCCCACCCCTCGAGCCAATCCGCTCCCTGTTCACATCCAACAAAGCGGAGTACCACCCGACCCTGCGTGGCGGCCAAACTACCTACCATGGCCCGGGTCAGATGGTTGCATATACGATTCTCGATCTGAAAAGACTGGGGCTCACGCCGCGATGCCATATCCGCGTTTTGGAAAACAGCGTCATTGATCTATTGGCCGGGTATGGGGTCAAGGGATTTACGACGGAGGATCCCGGGGTGTGGGTTGGGGAGGGGCCGAAGAAGATTACTGCTGTTGGGGTGCATCTGAGGCGCAATATCAGCAGCTTTGGGATTGGTTTGAATGTTACGGATGAGCCGATGTGGTTCTTTAAGCAAATTGTTGCTTGTGGGCTTGAGGGGAAGGAAGTTACGAGTTTGAAGGGGGTTGGGGTTGAGGCGCGCGTTGATGATGTTGCTGAGGGGTTTGTGGAGCGCTTTGTGGCGCGGGTTAATGCTGATTTTGCTTGTGGAGAGAAGGCGGGAGAGAAGATTGATGAGGTCTATCGGGTTCGCGAGGAGGATATTTTGCCGTCTTATCCGTCTTATCCATCTTATTAGTTGGGTTGTATTATAGGCTTGTATGCTTTAGATTATGCCTGTATGGCAAGATGTCTACTTTGCAATTGTGTTATTTGATGCTATGTCAAGCTCGTCTATAGGATGCATATTTCATGTACTATAGCTGACCCAAGCACGGTGTTGATTCGGCTGCATCCATGGATGGTCTATATCATAACATGCGATGCGAACATCCAAATGGGGACCTGCATGCTGTAATCAATGTAATCAAAATATATCTAGGTGGTTGCATTGTGAATCAGTCTACATCAGCCGATCATCGACTGACGCAAAGCCATACCCTTGGTTGTTCCCAATGAGGACGAGCAAGGGATTATTATCAGCATAAGAATGGCTTTGTCCACGGTATCTCCACGCGTACTTGGTGAAAGTTACACGTGTTCCATCTCAATTTAATCTCAAAACGGTAAAGAAAGGTCCAGGCAAGACTTCACATAGAACAGGAACGACGAATAGAACCTAAGAAAATTATATTTTTATTTAAGCGTAAGACATCAAAAGACCAACCTCGCTGGGATGCTCGGAATAGAGATCCGGAGCTATGCGAATGCAATCAACACAGGTCGATTTTCGAGCCATGGTCGAGCCTGAGATGATAATATAGCCCACTCTGGCCGAAAGAAAGATGGTCGAAAACAAACTCAAAACACCAATGCATGGGGGAATCAAACAAATCGAGTATAAATATGAGTGGAAACAAAAAGCACGATAGGGGGAAGATGAGGCCAGGCATCCCCTCAAATATGGCATACAGCCCTTTCGACGAGGAAGAAAGGGCAAAATGACTAGGCCTGAATGCCAGACACGAAGCTAGGATCACAGCGCTCATTGAATGATACACGACGAGCCAGAGGACGCGCTCCCAGCCGGCTTGACATCAAGAGCAACTTTAGCAGCTTCATAGAAGCTCTCCCTAATACCGCGATTTTGGACCGCAGAGCATTCTACCAATAAGTTAGTCACATTCAATTGAGCACAACCAAGCACACCCACCCAAGTACTTCACTGCGCCAATTTCCTTCGCCTTCGCCAGACCCTGGTCAAAGCTAATAGCATTGGGATTATCATTCATATCCTCATCTTTGCGCAGATCGCACTTGAGGGCCGTCAGGACAACCCGTACACCGGGACAATTCTCATTAATCTCCGCGATCCATTTCGACGACACGTTCTCGAACGAGTCTGGGCTGTCCACCTATCAGTGTTGTTAGTGCGCGCTCTCGTCGGAGGAATCATCCGCTTACACTAAAGCAGAGCATGAGCACATGAGTATCCTCATACGATAATGCGCGCAGGCGATCGAATTCCTCCTGACCGGCCGTGTCCCATAGCGAAAGCTCGACGTGTATGTTATCGACGAAGATATCTGGGTCGCATGAGTGGTGTCCTAGTGTGGGTGGAGAGTGGGAAATAATATACCGTGGACATAGTTTTCTGGAACCTGTTAGTTAAGCGTAGACGTAGATTGACGGGGAGATAGGGCGCATACCGAACACCGTTGGTTCACTTCGCGCGGAATCAGTCAATAAGCTGGATTTTCATTCGTATTTTTGTACTTTTCTTACTAGACAGTCGGGAAAAATCTAGATTCATTAGCTCAGGTTTTGGATGCGAGGGGGTTGCGCGCACCCCCGTGTAAACACGTTCAGCGCTGATGTCTTGCCACAGGCTCCGTCGCCTCTGTTGAAGTGTTAGACCGGTCGTCAATGGGGAATCCGAATTGGAAACTAACAGCAGCACCATCTTGCGCTGGACTAACTTCTGTCTGCCGCATAGCTGCATTGCGCAAAGTTGAGGGTTTTTATATAGAGAATTAGGGGTTAATATGAGGTTGTTGTCGGGGGAAGATTCCAGGACTGGCCGAGTCGATGACATCGAAGGATCGGCGAATAGCGTCTCCCCCCTTCTCAAGGTTTTTCTCGGCTTTTCTCTCTGCCGTTTCTTGGACTATTGACTTGTAGCTTTACTGGCGCTTGTTTCTGCTTGCTATCGCTCCCTGTTATAGGTCTGATTTTATACTGTTTTATACTTCCCCGCTCCTAGGCTTACGGGGAGCATTGGGGCTTTTAGATACCGACCTACATGTACGTTGTATACCTTTTGTACTTGCTTTTTCCATATAACTATACAATATATTACATACATGTGGAAATTTATGTGTTGCTTTGGGATGTTCTCTACAATCAAAATATCGAAGATCGTAGATTGGAATCTTGCTTAAGGGGAGAAAGCATACCGAGCCCCTGACAGGTAACAGAGCTTGGAAAGATGATGTGGATCTCTCATTTCCTTTCTGCAGGTGGCTTGATCTATCTCGCTAAGATTCGAGCTTGAATGTCGTCTGCATTGTTGGATTGAATCAAAGTCCATTAATGTCTTAACAAGCTCCCAGGAAGTTCATCAATGGGTGTAGCACCTCAAACAATATGCTTGAAATACATTCAAATCATTGATATTAACTTTCAATGGACAACTGACAATCTATAATTTTGAATAGAAGCCTTCATAGACATAGACAACCATTACCTAGTTGAATAATATTGTAGTCAATTCAGCCAAATAAAGTGCCTGAGAAATTAGGATAAAAGTGACCAAAGTCCAGAGTCGCGAGGCGGAAGCTCATCATCTCACCAAGCTTCTCCAAACCCCACCCGACTTCGCGACCTCTCCTTCCACACTACTTCGCCTACTTTTCTATTTGCTTGAGATTTTCTTTTTGCACAGCGCTTGTTCAATATGTCTGATGACGATGATTTTATGCAGGACTCCGGGGATGAGGAGTATGGGCCCTTCCTCCGCTCCGCCAGACCAAGCTGACTGTTGACATCGCAGTTACGACTTTGAATACGAGGATGCAGATGACGACGAATCCGGTGACATCGGAATCGAAAACAAATACTACAATGCGAAGCAGATCAAGGTCGACAACCCAGAGGAGGCGATCGATGAGTTTCTAGGCATAGCGCCCATGGAACAAGATAAAGGCGACTGGTATGGCTTCTAAGCTGGTCGCGATGACCAGTGCTGACTGAAAAACAGGGGTTTCAAGGGTTTGAAGCAAGCTATCAAGCTAGAGTTCAAGCTTGGACGATACGACGATGTGAGTTCATATCCCAACATGCTTTGGTTGCCGTACTGACTCTCCATCTCTCTATTAGGCCGTTGAACACTACCGCGAGTTGCTCACATATGTTAAATCCGCCGTTACACGAAACTATTCCGAGAAGTCAATCAATAACATGCTCGATTTCATCGAGAAAGAATCGGATGATGCAAAGACGTACCAATGCATGGAGGAGTTCTACTCTATGACCCTCGAATCCTTCCAAAACACAAACAATGAACGCCTTTGGCTGAAGACAAACATCAAATTGGCTCGCTTATGGCTTGAGCGCAAGCAATACACACAGCTGGGCAAGAAGGTGCGCGAACTGCACCAGGCGTGCCGGCACGATGATGGATCGGACGACACCAGCAAGGGAACATACCTACTCGAGCTCTATGCCCTGGAGATCCAAATGTTCGCCGAAACGAAGAACAACAAACGACTCAAGGCCCTGTATCAACGGGCTCTCAAAGTGCGGTCGGCAGTGCCACATCCCAAGATCATGGGCATCATCCGTGAATGTGGGGGCAAGATGCACATGAGCGAGGAGAACTGGAAGGAGGCACAAAGTGATTTCTTCGAATCATTCCGAAACTACGACGAGGCGGGTTCCATGCAACGAATCCAGGTACTCAAGTACCTGGTCCTAACGACCATGCTCATGAAGTCCGACATTAACCCGTTCGATTCCCAAGAAACCAAACCATACAAGAACGACCCACGAATCTCGGCCATGACCGATCTAGTCGACGCCTTCCAGCGTGACGACATACATGCATACGAGGATGTACTGAGCAAACATCCCGACGTGTTGGCCGATCCTTTCATCGCGGAAAACATCGACGAGGTTAGCCGCAATATGCGCACCAAGGCCGTCCTCAAACTGATTGCCCCCTACACTCGGTTCTCGCTCCAATTTATCTCCAAGCATATCAAAATTTCGGTCCCCGAAGTGCTGGATATCCTTAGCTTTTTGATCCTCGATAAAAAGCTCAATGCCAAGATCGACCAGGATAATGGCACAGTTACGGTGGAGAGTGCGAGTGACGTGGAGCGGCTGCGGGCTGTGGAAGAGTGGAGCTCTGCGCTGCGCACTCTCTGGCAAACAACATTGAACAGTGAGGGGTTGCGCGCCGACGAGCCTACTGGCTCGATGTTCCAGCCAGGGTTCCGAGATGAGCGTGCTCGCAAGCCTGTCAAACAAAAGCCGTCACAATGGTAGAGTAAAGAATATTAAGCGCCTAGGTGGCACGTGTTCTGTACCTGGGATTAATTGAGCCGCTGGGATCTCACACCGATTGTTTGAAGGCTACAATTTCATGTTTCGACCCGCTATTTAAAGTTGGTCTGACAGCGCTAAAATCATGATAAGATGAACTTTTTCACAATGTTTTTCCTCAAAGTATGGTAGTATTAAACTTATATATATCTAGGTGCCTACATATGTACCTATAGTTACATGTGCAGGTGGAGTAGGCGGCAGAGATTATAGTCTCACGTCAGGTATATCCCACAGAATTAATGTTCTTTCTAAAAGTTGAAACTTGTTGCAAGCCACTCAAATGATAAGTCTCCTAACCCAACAGGCCGGATTACAATCCGACGGGCCTCGACGGAGAACGGAAGCCCCCTCCGATCCCAAGGTTGGGATCCTACTTAAGAAGTAGTATCCTAGTATCCCAATCCCAGTCCCAGTATCCCAGTAGTACTTTGTGAAAGAGGGTAAATAAAAAGAAAGGAAAGGAAGAAAAAAGACAAAGAAGAAAAAAAAGCATGTGAACAAGTTATTTGCGCCGACGACGATTTGACGCGCAGGTACGGAGCTTTTCTTCCTTTGCTTCCTTCGAGCATCGTGGACGCCTTAAGCCGCACAGATCTCGATTTCCTTGAAATTGCCAGCAGATTTGGTAAAGAGAGTGTTTTAGCGCAAATCACCAAGAGAGAATGGATATCCGAGCACTAGGGTCGGGTGATTGAATTATCACATTGTAAGCCATCTATAAGTATATAACTACAGGGTAACTCTACATTGGTGTAGAGAACCAGGAAGGTTCCAATAACCATAACAACATATACCTAGATAGTGATAATAAAGAGAAAGAAAAGTAAGAAAGAGGTTCAACACACAAGAATATTGTACGTGGTAATAATGGCTAATGCCACCATCGCGGCGACAATAGCGCCACGATTTCTCGATTCGGCTCTTCTTAGCCACGAATCATATCGGGATCAAACAATATTTCAGCCCTGGAGAACCCCGCTTTTCCAACCATTTACCCGTATTGATATTTTGTGTTTTTTTGACTCCGTAAATGGAGAGAATAATATAACTAGTGTATAGTATATAGTATAGTATAGTAGTACTTCGGGATATCGGGGGGTTTAAGCGTAGGTACTTATGTGATATCAGATAGGCTCACCTAGACACTATAAGGGATTAGTATTATATACGTACATTTATAGTTATATATTTTATAGTTATAGGCTATTACTCCATATATAAGGACAAAGTTACCTTTTATCTTCTATAGGTACGGTTGATAATATATTGTTTAACAGCGTTTACACGAGCCCCGATCAGCATCTTCAGACATCTGTATGGAAATTGGGCACGGTGCATCGTTACTTTTTCTTTTCTCTTGTTTTTTTTTTCCTCTCTTTTTCTCTTTTTTATTATTATTGTATTATTGTATTATTATATTATTCCTATTCTGTTTTTCCGGGATTTTTTTAGGTGATTTGATTGTTTCTCTCTCTCCCTCACTCTCTCTCTCTCTCTTAATGAGGGGAAAGGTTTCCAAGGTTTCAATTTTCCCTTTTCCTTTCCCTACAAAATCATCACATAACTTCTTATCCGCCAACGCCCGATCTTCTCTCTTTTCTTACCTCTCAACAACTTAACTCTTACCTCTTTCAACATCCCATTCTCTCCACTCCTTGATTTTCTCATGGGCAAAAAGGTACTTAATTTCCCTCCGATCGCATTCTTTTTGTTGTCATTGTGTGTCATACACATGTCCCTCTAAGGGCTTCTGGCCCCTCCTTGCCGCAACTTTCTTATCCATAAACATCCATCCTAGGATCTATATCCGTCTCTAAAGGTCATCTGAATCCCTGCCCCACGGATGGTTCGTGCACTACCTTCCCCCCCCCCTTCACCCCCCTGAGGATTTACATATTGGAAAATCTTCCATTTTCTAGAATGAGAAGGTTAATGAGATCAATGAACTCAAATGACAGTCAAATTGCCCCTGACATCATTTCTCATTGCTCATCTCTCATAATGTGATTGTCCTATACCGAGCTCTTTCGTCACATTTCTTTTCATCCTAACCCAATCAATGTGTCTTTTCTACCTGTTGTAGTACCACACCTTTGGATATCACTTTTGCCTAACTTCTGCCCCGTTTCTCCTTTGCATTACCCATTGGTCCGGCATGTTTATGCGAGCCTGGCTTTTGATTTTTATGCATGCTTCGCGTCTTGATCGTCATCCATGCTGAGAACTGTGTCAGTAGAAGCAGACCCATTGTACCGGGATTCTCAGTGTTGCACAAGGAGTGTGCTGCCTTTTGTTTTGAGGTCCCCGGGAAATATCAGTTCCAACTGTATGTCTTTTTTTTATTCTCTTTTCTCTCTACATTATATATGCTTCCCCAAATTCCTCGAACTTTCTAACATTTATCAGAAATTGATATAATACTGCGTGGACTCAAACCGCTTCCGATAAAGTCATCCTTCGCCGTATGCAATGTCCTTATCAGAACCTACTTGGAATCACTTTGGTTCTCATCATCCGTTCCCGGTAAAGCAGGATTTCGCCAATTTCTACCCGGACGCTCTTTCTCCATCCATTCTACCTCCCCTTTATCTCTCTGCATTCCCCCAAACCTCCTCCATCAACATGAATGCCCTTTCAGCCGACGAAATGGAGCGCTTCCAAAAGCTCTCCAACACCTACCGGCCAGAAACAGAGGTAGCAGTTACCCACCCTCTCCTTCCTGTAGCATCTAACATCGTGACAGGGTCCCCCTGTCTCAACAAAACAGCCCAGCCACAATATCGCTCTGGATTATTCTAATGCAGACCCGACTCTCGCAGCAAAGACAAATGTAAGCTTTTGTGGCGAAGTCTGTGTCACCAAATCGTGTCTCGCATCTGACTTGCTTACAGGCGCTTGCTAACTCCCATCCCGAATGTCGTATCATGAGGGGTGATGGGGATTGTGGTTGGAGAGGTATGGTTATTATGCAACATGTTATGGGTGACATACTAACTCGGCGTAGCGGTGGCTTTTGGGTATTTCGAAACTCTTTTTGCCCTGAGAGACCCCATCCGTATCGAGTCTGAAATCAAAAGATTCAAAAATCTTAATGGATTACTGGAACAAGTCGGGATCGTGCAAGATATCTACGAGCTCTTTGTTGAATCTACGGAAGATATCTTGAATCGGATTCACACCGCGATCCAGAACGGTGTTCAAGATGAAACGTTCCTCGTTGAGGCTTTTAATGAGGGCTACAGCTCCGATGCTGTCATCACTCACTTCCGAGTAAGTAATTTTGATGAGCTATCTTCTGTCGTTGTGCTTTTCTTTTCTCTGTTTTTATTGGCAAGCGTTGCCTCTTTTGATGGATATAAACTGACACTTTGTCAAGTTATTGACCAGTGCTTGGATGAAGCTCGACCCGTTACGGTACCAGGCATTCCTCCTTGACATACCCGTGGATCAGTACTGCAGCACCCGAATAGACCCCGTGAAGACCGAAATTGACGAAGTGGGTCTCCAGGCGCTGATCCACAGTGTCATTGAAGGGTCTGGATTTGGAGTCGAAATTCTATACCTCGACCGAAGTGTGGGGGACGTTGTTACACCGCACCAACTGTCCACCCATTGTCCTAATGGGGCAACAATGCGCCTTCTGTATCGGCCGTGTGTATTCCCAATACCAATTTTGTCACACCAAGTCTAACCTGATATAGAGGACACTATGATCTCCTGTACCGAGCTGACTCCACTTTGAATATGGCACCTATCGTCAACCTCCAGTATGGATTGAGCTCCGACTACACCAGCTGGGACAACGCTACCTTGGGCTTCGACATGAACTCAAGTCTAATGGCCATCCCCAATCTGATGCAAGATTCTGCCTTTGGAATGGGTGCTCCTATGTCACCCATGCCGTCCGTCTCGCCCACGCCGGCCAGTCCCTTCCGCATGTCTCCGCAACAAGACATGTACCAATCACCTATGCAAAGCCACGTCCCTATGCCACCAATCCCCGTTCCCTCTAGTATCCCTCCCGCTCCACTGTCCTCGGCCCCGCCACCCATGACTTCACTGCCCAGTCGATCATCGGACGGCCCGCAGATCCGGTTGAACCCCCTCGTAATGAAACCGAATCTGAGTCGTTCCCTGCCAGTCACGACACCTTTCAAAAAGTGAGTTTCACTCGCATCATGAATCACATCCAGTTACTGACTTCTCAGCTCTCCGTACAACCAAGCTCATTTCCAAAACTCGGACTTCGAGCCAATTCATTGGGCACCGCATGGAAGATAATGCGGGAGCCGCAAAAAAGAGCCATGGGTTTTCCTCACGCTTCTATAATTATCCCTGGTTCGATCGCCTGTTCATACATTTTGCCCGAGAATGGGATTCGGCATCTCTCTCGTTGAATATTTGATAGCGCCTTTCTTCGTATGACCACGACTGTTTTCTCTTCATTCCTTCTACCTCTCTCTCTCTCTCTCTCTCTCTCTCTCTCCATTGTCCTTTAGCGTGGTGCAACGCGTTGCATGGTACGAGCGTTATCGCCCAAATTGCTTCTATCCGGCCTTGGGGGGTTTTTTTTCTTTCTGTTTTTTCCTAGGACTCTAAACCCCAAAAAATTTATCTTTCACTTCCACCCATGCATTCCCTCGTAGTATGTAGAAATATCGCTCAATATACAGGATGACTTAACCCCCGAACTTATCGTACAAACCCATAATCATCTTGGAACCTCAAACTATGCCAAAACCTCTTCATCCCCAGCCTCACACACTGCACTAACCATCCCATCCACCGCGCGCTCCCGCACGCCTCCATCCAAAACCCCCATCTTCACAAACTTCCCTAATACATCAGCCACCCAATCCTGACTATTCCAATCATCTCCCCACGACCCATCCTCCGGTATCGGGATACTGGCTATAGTCTCCCGCACGGTAGCAGGCGCAGCATCGAAAGTCGAGACGGGGACTATGCGTGCCACGTCTACATACACGTATGTAATTAGCATGTACCGTACGGCGACCCAGGTTAGTTAATGCTCACTGGCCGAAGACACCGGTATCGCCCAGTTTAGGCGCTCCGAGTAACTGTAGAAACCTGTTGATCCCACGACCTCTGACAGGGAGGATTTTATGGATGCTGCGCTTTGGTCTGTGCTTTGCGTTTGCGCATTCTCCGGATCGTCATACTCGATGTATAGCGCTGTGTGCCTGTAGCGAGCGTAGTCGAGCGGCGAGGCAACGAATACGAGGATCGAGAGTTTGATCGCCATTTTTTTTGTGGCTGAGTAGTGGTCTTCGTGTAGGACGAGAACTGAATCGAGACTGTTCTTTCCTTTTTACATGCTTTTTGGAGATATAGATATGTACAATTACGTAGCTGAAGATTAAAATTACTCCTTGGTTTTTTGAGCCTCGGGATGACGTACCCACCTTGCGCCGTTTTGGGGTGCTTGTGTTACCTTCAGTATACATATGACATGACCTCTGGCAGACTACAAATGTAATTTTGTACAGTTGGAACTGGAAATTGATCAACCCGATCTGAACTGGGCCTTTAGTGGGCCAGAGCTTTGGAATCTCGGAAATCGCATAAGGTTTTGTGTTTTCAACATTTACCTATCTCCCATTTATGAAGCCTTAGAAAAGAAGTGAACAATTATTCTGGTTTGTATGGTTAAATTATTCAAATTTCGCACTTTACATCTGTCAGTGGCCCCACTTGAGCAGTTCTTCTCAAATCCCTAGTTTTAGTAGCCCACAAACGTCGTGGACAGACCTGGTAAATGCCCCCTCCGAGCCTTCGGACCAAATGAGTTGATTCTCCGCAACAAATCATTTGCCCCGAACCAGTCGGAATAACATATTCGGAACAGCCCTAACAACCTGCCACAGCACATAAGCAAAGTCACTCGTCGTAGTACTACCATAAGCCGCCGGACGAGGAGGGATATCCGCAGTGGCGAGGATCGTATTCACAAGCGCAGCAGGGTAGTTCTCACGAAGATACCCAGCAACAAGATCGTGACCGTTCGTGATCCCACCTGCACAGATTAGCAATACTCTTTCAACCCTCGAAGAACAGTAGCCACAAAACATACCACTAGTCCATAAATTCCCATCTCTAGCCACACGCACCGAATCATCCCACTCCGCCTCCGGGAACAACCTCTTCATCTCAGGAACCAGCAGCCTCGGCGCCGTAACCCTCCGCCCCTTTCCTATCCCTGCGTACCCAATCACGAAAGCGCCGGTGCAAATACTCAGAATCGTAGTCCCCGCTGCATTATGGCTGCGCACAAAATCAAGGTATGCGTCTTCTGGGGGCCCGGCTTTGGGCGATGGCCCAGGTATCACCACGACGTCGAGCTTGCCCGGTGCGACGGCGGAGTCGACGAGTGAGTCTGTTAGTCGGATGGACATTCGCGCTGTTGTCTCGACTAGCGTATCTGCGCCGCCGTGTCCTATGTAGTGGATTTCACAGGGCCGGCCCATGTCTAGTAGGGGCTTTGGGAGTGAGCATTCGTTGAGGTACTCGGGTGTTGTCATGTATAGGAGGTCGACGGCTGCAAGGTCGAGGAGTTGAGCGGTTCCCACGAGGAGGACGCCGACGCGGAGGGGATGGTGCATCTTGGAGGCTGGTTTAGAGATATTGGCTTTGTGGCTAATTGTCTGTTTTTGGTTGTTTAAGATATCGCATAGCCAGGGGTGGTTTATATGCTTGTGGGATTGGGTAATTTGGCATCAGCTGATGCGTGCTTTAGTTTGATAAACACCTAACTAAACAGATCACTAAGAGCAATCTCGCTTACATATTTGCGCAATCTCGCTTACATATTTGCGCAATCTCGCTTACATATTTGCGCAATCTCGCTTACATATTTGCGCAATTATGCGCAAATTTCCATGCATGATACGTGTGCAGGGAAGATGCTTATAATTCCTTACTCAAGTGATTATATCCAAGGATTCGCTCAGGATGAGTTGCTTATCTCGCGATCCGCCGTTTCCAGCATCCGTGAATGGTGTGAATCTATACAAGCGAGGAACAGTGAACGGAGGTCGCGCGATACTTCGGAACATCCCCGATGGGTTTTCAAAGTTCCACAAATTCGCCGTTTTTTTTGTTACTCGGATGTGTCCGTCGGCCTCGGCCTACTCTGGGGCCGAGTCACCTTGGCGGTGTTCTCTCGGTAATCAATATGATACCAACACACATCAAAACTAATTATCAACATCTATAAGTATGTCTATGGGATGCAAACACTGCACAGCTCTCGGTCTAACCCCCACGTCTCCGGCCCGGGAGAGTTTCCCCGCATTATCAACCCGAGTCGGCCCACTTGAATATCGGGGAAAGATCTTCCCCCCAGACTTGTTTAAGCTCCCCTATTTCGCATTGGCTCGGAGGAGAGCGCTCCGCCTTGAACTGCTTATAAGACCATAAGGATCCAGCTCGCGGAGTACTGTGGTCCTGGCAGCTTCACTCGTCTATAGACAGCTCGGAGTACTGTATTCCTAAACGGCAGAGAAGAAGGGGTACCAGTGTCCTAATCAGGTATATGCGCCAATTCTCTAACCGTGAGCGAGCATATAAAGTATCCATTGGAGGACATTGTTGCAATCAGCTCAGGACTGACGATCCAGGCATCATGGCTACTATGGATGTTCCGACGAGCAAGAGTGGATTTTCCCTTGTTTTACAGAATCCCTATCTATGCGGCGTTGCATCGGTTTGTTCACACAGTGCGTGGTGAGATCTATAGCTCTATAGCTGACACCGAAGCAGTTCTCAACGCTGGGCGGTCTGTTATTTGGCTATGACCAAGGCGTCATAAGCGGTGTCATTACAATGGAGTCCTTCGGGGCTCGGTATCCGCGTGTTTTCGCCGACAGCGGGTTCAAGGGCTGGTTTGTGTCAACGCTATTGTTGGCTGCCTGGCTTGGATCCTTGATCAATGGACCTATTGCCGATCGAATTGGGCGGAAGAGGTCGATTAATGTCGCCGTGGTGGTTTTCACTATTGGCTCTGCTATCCAATGCGCGGCGATGAATATCCCGATGTTGTTTGCTGGTCGGGCTATTGCTGGTTTGGCGGTTGGACAGCTGACAATGGTTGTGCCTTTGTACATCTCTGAGGTTTCGATCCCGGATATTCGTGGTGGACTTGTGGTTCTACAGCAATGTAAGTTGACTTCGAGCTCGGGTATATGGCACACGCTCATTTGGTATTAGTATCTGTCACTCTTGGTATCCTTTTCAGTTATTGGATCGATTATGGAACGAACTATATTGGTGGAACCCGCTGCGCTCCCGATATCCCATACTCAGGTGGCACTGTTGCTAAGCCTACCTTCGATCCGTACCACGACGTTCCTATTGGCGGCTGCAATGGACAATCAGAAGCATCGTGGCGATTTCCTCTCGCTCTTCAGATTCTTCCAGCGCTTATTCTAGGCGTCGGAATGCTTTTCTTCCCGGACTCGCCACGCTGGCTTTTAATGAAGGAACGAGACGATGAATCACTAACAGCTCTGTCAAAGCTACGCCGACAGCCTCGTGACAGCCCTATGCTGGTCAACGAATACCTCGAGATCAAGGCCTCTATCATGCTGGAGAATACTTTCGCTAGAGAGAACTTCCCCAACCTATCAGGATACAAGTTACACATGGCCCAGGTTTGTGCTCACATCACTTCGTTTTCGAGGTTTACTAATACTCTTCAAAGTACATGTCGTTTGTGACAACGTGGGCCCGCTTTAAACGGCTGGCTATTGGGTGCATCGTGATGTTCTTCCAGCAGTTCATGGGTTGCAATGGTACGTCCCCAACAACCGTCTCAATAGCAGCATCTAACCCGAACAGCCATGATCTACTATGCACCTACGATATTCGCCCAGTTAGGGTTGGATGGCAACACCACTTCCCTGCTTGCCACTGGTGTCTATGGCATAGTCAACTGCCTGAGTACCCTTCCGGCGCTCTTTTTCATCGACAAAGTTGGTCGGCGGCCGCTGCTCATGGCCGGTGCTACGGGAACCTGCATCTCGTTGGCCATTGTTGGTGGAATCTTGGGTGGATATGGATCTGGTCTGGTGGATAATAAGTCGGCAGGGTGGGCTGGCATTGCATTCATTTACATCTACGACATCAATTTCTCTTATTCGTTTGGTAAGATTGGAGGCACCATTGTACTGGCTTTTATTCAATCGGCACCACTAACGTTCTCTGTTACTACCAGCCCCTATTGGTTGGGTTCTTCCTTCTGAGATCTTCAATCTATCTATCAGGTCCAAGGCAATTTCCATTACGACCTCCGCTACATGGATGTGCAATTTGTGAGTGAAGTCTGCAGTGGCTCAATTCGAAGTGCCGGTCTGACATTCCTCTTTCCTGTAGCATTATTGGCCTTGTCACGCCGGACATGCTCGAGTCCATCACTTGGGGCACCTACATCTTCTTCGCTGCATTCTGTCTCCTCGCCCTGGGGTTCACTTTCTTCTGTATTCCTGAAACCCGAGGAAAGGTAAAACACCATCCTTTCGATTTTTTAGTATGCGATCCTTCCTTGTTAAGTTGCTAATCACGCCGTACAGACACTCGAAGATATGGACCTCATCTTCGGCGATACAGCCGCACACGAAGAAAAGAAACGCATCAAGCACATCGAAGCTGAACTGCGCGGCACTCCTATCGAAGAAGATGATGGATTTATGAAGCCTGCTGATCAACACGCGGAACATGTCGAGACTTGATATCCAAGGGACACTAATTATCCAATAATTCCAGAGAGAAGACGATACGTACAGACTTATATGATGAAAGCGCATTCGCTGATGCCTATACCTATGACTATTTCCAATGATAGTTCAAATTAAACCCAATTTTCCACATGGCAATCCTACAATGCAAAATACAAACCAAAATAACATCAATCAATCAATTGGACAAGGCAGTTCATTCTGCGGACGGGAAATTCACCCATTCGGAAAAGTCCATGCCTCCGGGGTTCATCTGCATCTGTTGTTCGACTGGGAATAGACTTCCGCCGAACCCGGGATCACCGAATAGCTGTTCGGGAAACGGCATCATGTTCTGTGACTGCTGGGGCATGTGCTGGGGCATGTGCTGTTGCTGGGTTTCGTGCTGTAGCCCTTCAGTTGGAATGCCCTGTTGGACTGAGTGGCTAGGTGGGCCGAGGAGTCGGTTGATAACTTCGTAGCAGCGGGTTGCGAAGCGGTTGGTGCCGAGAGAAGGGTGAGTGAGGAGAGCTTTGGTGGTTTCAATGTCCTGGAGCCAGCTTGCGGCTTCTGGGTTTGAGGGGTCTGTCATGAGGAAGACGATGGGGATGAGACCGGCTTGGAAGAGAAAGTAACTATTTCGAGTCAAATTTGTTTCGGGATGGAAGTAAACGATAGCAGAAACGGCTGGGTAAAATGTGAACTTACAGCATATACCATGCACCAATTCTGGTGCAAATGTAGTTTTCCATATACTCTGAGATAGAGGAGATAGTCAAGCGGGCATTCTGGAGACATCGCAATCGGCACTCAGTCTCGCACGGATCCTCGCATCCTGCATCCGGGGTGCCTGGGCCGCTCGACAAGCCGCTAAGTGGGGCCCAACGTCTAGCGGCCCAGCGGAGTAGGATGGGTCTGTAAATCAGAATAGTAAGATTCCAGTTTCGCCATAGCAGGCGGTTGCGGACAAGCGCAAGCGAGTCGGGGTCTGGGTTAACTGGCTGTACAGATAGGGGCTGCGTCGGGTTTTTAAAGTATGATGGAAGACCATTGTACCATTCTTCGATGGGCTTTTGCAGGTTCAACGTGTCTTCGGGTGTGAGGCTTGGGCTTGAGATGAGGCGCTGGTAGACGCTATTGGTGAGGAGGTGGAAACGAGCTTGGGCAATTAAACCAGAGTAAATGGTTGGACCAAGTGACTCATCGGGAAGAGCTGTGGTGGTTGGGGTCAATTCGTCTTCGTGGATATTTCGAACTTGTTTCGCATCCATCACACTATCCTCCGGGAGAAGAATTGGTCTTCCAAAGGTTTTGGCTGCGCCACTGTCGAATATAAAGACTCCCCACCACAATCTTCGGCGCATTTCTCTTTGTAAAAGACTGATCTTCCAGCCGGGGAACTCCTTGTGAAGACCTAAGCTCATGGCCATTCGAACGGCCAGACCAAGATAGTTCCACCCGGTATTGGGCTTGTTTCGTTTCTGTGCATAGTTGCTCAGTAACAACAATCCCTGTACCAATGTCAAATTTCCAGTCTCGAATACAGAGGCTTGTTGCAAGTATCCTCTGGCTTCTTGATAGAATGTAATATCAAGATCCGAGCTGTCATCTCCGATGCTCCAGGCTCCAAGGGCCAGTATCGTGTTTAGAAGAATATGCCAGGCCGTACCATGTGGGCGAATAGAAGGATCATTGAATTGTGCCCGGAACGTAGGTTCGTGGACAAAGGGATAACTGGTGTGGTAATTGAGAAAGAAGGCATCGATGAAAGCTTGCTCGATCAGCCCGGACGGCGCACTTTCCAGCAGCTGTGCCTTAAGAGGGACGCCCCCTGACCTTATGGAACGAACAGGCATATTCAAGTCAAACCCATGATCAAATAGTGCTCGTAGCGGCACGACACTTGAAGAGGCTCCTACAGCATGTGTTAGTCTTGGTCAATCGAAAACATGATGTTATTGGATAGACAGACCAAAATAACCTGCTCCTTCGGGCTTGATGGACAATGCAGCCATTCCGTCGGTCAAATCACCGAGTGTGATTTCTTTTTCAGCCCAGTCAAACCCATCGGCTTGCTGGGGGAGAGCTTCAGGTGCTGGTTCGGCCGGTTCGGCCTCGTGTTTAGCCGGCGTGGAGTGCCTTGAAGAAGATTTGGATGAAGGGGCCCTTGCCTCCGGGTTTTGCAGAAGAGACCTAAGGGTAGCATCTAGATCCCCACCTGGAAATAGTCTTCCCAAGGCTGTCTCAAACGAATGTAGGCGATCTTCAACATAGGTCAAGTGTCTGAACTTGTCAGTATAAGTTTAGAATACACAGTTCTCCCATCACAGGCACTCACTGTCGAGTCAAAGGGCTCCTGCTGACTTTGGGGCTGTACAAGCATTCTTTATTCAACTGTCGGCATTGCAGACAGATTGGTCGTTCTTTTGAGCACTATAATTGTCGGGTTAAACCATGGCCTGTAAGAATTCGACACAAAGAGCCACATACTCTTGACTTGCGCAAGCGGCATTCGTCGCACTGTACAAATCATCAGTCAAATCTCTGACTACTTCAAGTTACATGTCAGCAAATCGATACATACAGCAAATGAATGGGAATCACGGGTGCTGGCCATCTTTATCGAGACAAGTTGGATATCTCGTATGGTGTATGCAATGCGCTCTGATCATACCATACAACGGTAGTCATCTGCATATGCAGTCAGTCTCATAGATAATATGTAAGTTTGCGAAAAGACGACGGGTTTGTATACCGCAAAAGCGGGGTTTTGCCGCGGTATACAAGAACATGACTCGACAGTTTTGCGCAGGAGAAAGGATAAACTTACGATCGGCGCTAAAGCAATCATTGATCTACTTCGCCTCTTGCGATGTGATGGACAAGATGCAGCCGTTGCTCCCCTCCATGAAGTGGGGAAAAAAGCGGACAGGCGGTGCAAAACTTTTTATCGGCGCCTTAGGCAGAAACTCCTGGATTGTCCAGGTGGTTGGGATATAATTTGTGAATGTGGGCTAATTTGGGGGGATATAATATCAGTGAGAATATTGCGGTCTTCTGTTTACTTAATTCGATCATTGAAGACAACTATTCATGGTCGATGTTGATGTTGAACAATTCAGCATGTGAAAGCGCTATATATATTGATGGCATAATGTCACATTTTCTTCTTAAAGCGACCAGATTCAAAATCTATAGATACCAAAGATACCTAGGAAAATCTAATCTTATATTTGCTACTAGGCCGAGCAAAATAGAAAAATAATTTCAGAAAAATAGACCCTAACCATACTTCATTTTCGATATGCTATGTCTTGGCATTGGCGGGATGCATGAGCCGCAAACAATTTTTTCCCTCGACATATCTACGCCTTATTCGATCAGCAACGCACAATTAAATAAGAAGCGAAGAATAATACAGAAACAGAGGAGTAAAACCAGACTCAAGCTATCAAAGCAGCTCATCGTCATTGTATTTGAGGCGCGTTCATGCCTTCTCAACCCCCACTACCGCCCCTCCTCGCTCCATATGTATCAACTCTACCCGATTCATCTTTGACGCTAGTCTCTTCAATCCTTGGAGCAACCTCAAACTGGTTGGTGTTGAGGTTCCTGCATGCTGCGCTGAGCTCTCAATCAGGCTCTCATGCAACTTTCGGCAGAGACGAGCTGCAAAATGGCATCAAGAAGAAAGTGGTACTGGTAAGCTTCATGCGGAGTTATGAATTCTGGAGAACAGAGGCAAAACGACTGGTAAGTACTATTTACAGATTGTATGACATTTAAACCTTGAACATATGCCTTTCCATTTGTATTCCATCTTCTATATCAATCCTAAATCGATGCATACACTGATCAAAAAACTAACAACTCACCCAGGGCCTTGATCTTGCACGCCTAGCAGACAAACAACGATTTGCATTCATAGATGGACTATCTGAATTGTTTTATGCACCCCAGTCGACAGCCACAGCCACAGCCACAGCCACTCCCACCAGAACACCAGCTGCATTGGCAAGCAGTCCCCGGACAAATCTACCAATGCGGTCTGCACCCGGTACTGTGCCTGGAAGGGCACCACCGCCAACAGCACCGGCACCTGCCGTTGGGGGAAACACGACGCAGGTTCGGGCAGAGCCTGGCATTGCAAAGAAGCTCCATTTCTCTGGTCGCGGACTAGCCTCGCTCGATGCTTTGGAGAATGACATTTCTTCAGTGATTGAACAGCAAAAAGCCTCGATGGAGGAGGGCGACGAGCTCATCCTTATTATAGATCAGCCTGACCTGCTTCTTGCAGCGACGGGCCCGAGTATGGGCATTGGAGCCACAGAGATGGCGGAGTGGATTACAGGGTTGCAGCAGGTAAAACTTTACCATATCGATAGGTCGTTGAGTTCCCAAGCTAACTTGTCCAACAGCACGCACATGCTACGATTTTGACACTGGCTACGGATGCTCCGTTGATACATAATGCATCTACGTCAGGTGGGCAGTTGGCTACGCCAATAGAGACTGAACATGCGGCACTTGCTATTGGGCTGGCGCATCGGGCTCGGTCGGTTATGCAGCTCCGCACCCTGGAGACTGGGGCCGCGAAGGATGTGAGTGGGGTACTCAGAATCAGCCGCGGAGGTGTGTTGAACACGAGTGAAGACAACGGCTTGGAGGAGCGCGAGGCATTGTACTATATCCAGCGGGATGGTGGTGTCACAGTTTTTGGTCGCGGGGAATCATGAGACGAGGCTGTATACTATGGGTTAGAAGTAGCAAAAGCCACAAATCTACCAGCAAGGCCATTGAAGGATGTCAAATCAATGGCTGCAATCTTCGAGACCCAGGAAATCCCGTACTTAGTAGAACAAGCGGTGAAATTTTAGGAAGAGTCTTCACATTGTATCTGCAATGACATGGGGATATTCGCCAGCCATAAAAGAAGAAAAAGGAAATTCATGCACGCTTTCCCAGGATTTTTATCCAGCTCTTCTCCATAGAAAAGAGCCCTTCAACGAAACTTTTTCCACCGTTTCGCAATTTCTACTTTGTCATCTTGGCGTGGCAAAGAGAACCAGCAAAATCGACAGTTGCACACCAACTCCATGGGAAAGCGAAAAGATTCCGGAACTGCCATTGCATTTCGAGTAATGCTATCCCGTAATGCTAATTCATGTCATGCCAGGATCCCTCCCCTCATTCATTTCCAGCCTCTCCGAGAACGAAAACGCGACGCCGAGCGGACGAAAAAGGGAATCTAGTTGGTCTCGGGGCCACGGGCACCCTTGGGGGTACCGGTCTGGAAGCCGTTCAGGAAGCGGCGGTGGACATCACGCAGAGAGCGCATGCGGCCAGTGCCGGTGGTCTTGCGGCGCTTGGCCTTCTCACCCCAGTTGACTGTTCGTAGAAAAAATCCATGTAAGCGGGGGTTCTCAAATCGGTGCTCATGATCTAGATTTAGGACCATTTTTCAAGACACCAGTGCCATCGGGAGGGGTATTTGCGTACACTTGCGGGTCTTGGCGGCAGGGTAGCCACAGTTGGCACAGGTGGACTTCTGGATGTGGAAAGACCGCTTGCCTATATAGTCGCAAATTCGTCGATTAGCTCTTGTCCTTGCTCATTTATGTAGTGGTCCTCTCCGTAATCGCCAATTCAGTGTTTCGATATTGAAATTTGCAAATTTGCGATTGCGGATCGGATGGGTGGGATCGTGAAAAATAGGTGAAGTACTAACCACAGCGACGGCACAGAGTGTGCGTCTTGTTGTGGCGCTTTCCGAAGCTCGAGGTACCCTTAGCTGTATTGGTTGTCAGTTTGGACAAATTCGAAGTTGTAATGGTCCGCAGTGCGCGGTTTCGACTCGGACGTACTCATGGTGAATTAGGAACTGTGGGAAAAGGAAGTTAGTAAATCGATAAATACAATGAGCACTGTTGCAGGCAAGAGCATGCGAACGTACCTGGCGATTCCGTTCAAGGGGCTGGTGATCGGTGTTCTTCGTCGTCACTAATAGAACTTACGGGATGTGAATGTGTGTGGGTAGCCCTAGCCTTAAGCGAGATGTGTCACGGGATTGGTGCCTTGTGGCCTCGAACATTAGGTGTCGATCCTCGATCACGTGAGCACAAAACACCCCATAACGATGTGTTTAAACTTAGTAATTTCAACTAATTAACTATGTGTGTCGTAGTTATGTACTAAAGATACATTGCAATTCAAATTCTCAATCAAATTGATGTATTTTTTTACTAGACTCTTACTCCGTACATAAGTGAAACAAATGTAGCTTAGTATTATATCCGTACGAATCTATACGCTCACACCAATTTAACATTAATATAAAGGTTTCAACGATAGAAGTAGAAGCAAATTTGTAGTATAGCTTTCGACCCATTGGCATGAAAAATTAGAATTAGAACACTAGTTGATGCATTATGTCCACTGTTTAAGGAACAATTGAAGAGGGTATTATGTTGTACATCCGAACGCCAATGCAAATTTTTGGAGAGCAATTATCAATCTTTTCCGATGAAGTTCGCCATGGGATCATCAGCAGCCAAGCGGCTTCGCTTGTATGATTCATACTCCTCCTCTGTGACACCTGTCTGCAGTTCCTCCAGAGTTCGCTTTTTCCCATTTGTAGTTTCATTTTTCTCCTCCCGGCTGTTGACTGGTTCAGACCCATGGGAGGGATCCGCAATGTCAGTGTTCTCGGTCTCCTTCTCGTCGTCTTCTTCCATCAGCAACATGTTGCCCTCTTCCTCAAACGCTTTCTTTCCATCTTCCCCGGTGCAGTAGCTGTTCTTCACAGTGGAATAGCAACATGCGTATCCCCACTTGAATTGGTACCACCAGCTGCCGAAAACTGAAGAGTGATTATTGACCATCACATCCTCGGGGTACTTGGATTTGGTTGCATTCTTAGGCGCACCCTTGATGGCACCACTCTCGTCATATTCCACGAATCGTTCGTTTTCAACAACCATGGTTTCTCGCAGCGCAGTTGCTTGTGAGTGCTCATCACCGCCGTATTTCTCCATGAGAGCCTTGCGATGAGCTTGACGCTTACTCTCACTGTCTTCCTTCTCCTTCCTCCTGAGTACCTCTCCGGACGTAGGGTTGGCCTGGATGTGCAGTTGAGTGTGGCCCTTTTCTTGTGATTCCCAAGCATATTGCTGCGCTTTTTCAAACTCAGCGGCGTCTCCTGAAGCGCGGACAAAGTTTTCCTCTGCGACAAGCGCAGACGCTTGGTCATCCTGTGCGCCCATGTCCACCATTCGGCGTGTCTTGGGGTCGTATTTGGCCGAATCGAGATCAAGGTTGAGCAAGTACTTCGCGGTGTCTTCACGGATACGGAGATTGCGGGTGGCGGTACTTTGCTGGCGTCCCATGTCGGATTCTTCAGCGTAGCGGATATCCGAATCGGGGCCGTCATCGCCCTCTTCACCGAGCTTCTTGAGATCTGAATCCTCCTTCGCCATTTTCTTGATCTTCTCCATTTCTTCATATTCATCGACAACCTGGCGGTATTCACTGGCATCGTAGCCATTCCATCGATCTCTTTTGGCGTCCCAGCCCATATCAACTTTCTGTACGAGTTCGTCTGCTTGGATATCTTTGCCGGTCCATTTGGCGCCCTGCTTTCGGGGCCGACTAAGACACTCTTTTGTCTTGTGTGTCATCGCACCGCAATTCTCGCACGCGCCTTTGCGATATTTGGTGGCTGCTGGGCCCGCACGCTTTCCTCGATCGTACCATTTCGACTGATCGGGTTGGGCTTTCTGGAGACGTTGATGCTCCAGATAGTCGTTGTTCACATCATCATCGACGTAGAATGGCTTTTTCGAGATGAAAGCGGGAATGTACTCGTTGCGCTCTTTCGCTGCAACATCCGCGGGTTTTCGTGAAGACATGGTTGGCAGATCTGGCAGAGAAAATTTCGATAGATGCAAAGACGAGGGCGATCAAACGCAATATAATAAAAAAATATAATAAAAAAGAAAGAGTTTAAGCCCTCTGCAGCTCGGGATGTCAGGCGAAAGATGGAAGTGAAGTTGCGATACCAAGCTTGGCAGGTGGAGAATTGATACACGGCACGTGACAATGTGTTATCAAGATCATGTGATACAGATACATACCTATGCAGGTACCCGGTCACTCTTATCGATAACCGATAACCATTACGCGTTCGGAGTCAAGGGCATACTTCAAGTTGCGTTTTTTCCTTCACTTGCCGGTTGATATGCAACAATCACCTGTCCTTCGCAATGTCGCTGTGGTTTATGATTGCCACATACCAGAGCAATGGAGTCATTTCGGGTGCGCCTCAACTGTATCGATCATTACCAGGCGCACGCGTCGGAGTTAGATCCTCCGCTGCCTTTTCGTGATGGAGCATCGGAGAAAGATTTCAAGCCTAAGGTGCCTGTGATTCGGGTTTTTGGAGCCACCGAGACCGGACAAAGGGTGTGTGTCCATGTTCACGGCGCCTTTCCATACCTCTATATCGAATACAATGGGTCCTTGGTACCGGAAGAAGGTTTGCATGATATAATCCTCATTTCGTTGATGTTTGATCTAATATAAACCGTAGTAAACGCAGCGATTCGAACTCTTCATCTCTCCATTGATCACGCTTTGGCGGTCAGTTTTCGCCAAAATGCGTATGATAGGAAGATAGCCTATGTGGCGCATATCACCTTGGTGAAAGGAGTCCCATTCTACGGATACCACGTAGGATGGCGGTTCTTTTTCAAGATTTACCTCCTAAACCCCTCTCACACTAACCGTTTGGTTGATCTTTTGCACCAAGGAGCTGTGATGAAACGTCCTCTCCAACCTTACGAGGCGCATGTACAATACATCCCGCAATGGATGTGCGATTACAACTTGTACGGATGTGCAATCATGAGTTGCAGTAAAGTCAAGTTTAGAGGACCGGTACCTGAGTACCTCGAGCTTGGCGATCTCGACCATCGTTGGCATGACCGTTCAATTCGGTCTGAGGACATACTAGATCATCCTGCTTTACAAAAACAAAGCCATTGTCCGCTGGAGGCTGATGTATGTGTGCAAGATATCTTGAACCGTGCTGATATTAAAGAACGACCTTTGCATCATGACTTCACGGAGCTTTTGAGACCAGTTGCGGTGAACGAGCGGCTGGTTCCGAGCATGGCTGGATTATGGCAGGATGAGACTCGTAGGCGAAAAAAGAGACTGGGGATTGTCGATCCCGGAAGCTCTCCATTCGGACCGGAAGAGTTGGTCTCAATGTCAGCGGATCCAAGAAATCAGTCCAAGGGTGGATGGGTACACGAGGAAGAATTCCGTGATATGGAAGCTCAGCTGGCTGCCAACGAAAAGCGAAATGATGACAACAAAGAAACATCATTTGAAATTTTTCTGGATACCAAGGACTTGGCAGAGAGTGTCAAAACTGCGTTGGATAGCGTCGAAGATTTCTTTCCGAACAAGATTGGCACTTTGACATTTAATAGCATTCGTCTCGAAGAATCAGCCCAGCAAAACGCTCCAGAGATTTCGGTTGATGAGGGACTCGCCATGTCATCTCAAGCCGATGGACAGTACAACTCGGATTCGGACCAAGGAGATAGATCCTTGGAAGAAGAAAACGAACAACATCCTGAGAGCAAAGGGACCCGCTGGGTGAAAGCTTTTATGATGGGGTCTTTGACGATGTGCCGCTTTCAGATTTAGCTGCACCCCTGGAGCCGGCAGTGCAGCCAGATCATCCCCACAGAGACCAGAGCCATAGCTGGAACGTTGCTCCCAAGAGGTTAAACTTCGAAACATTGGATGAGAGCAATCCGCCAACCAAAAGACCTAAACATTCAACCAATGACGATTTGACTGGTGGAAATTCAGAATGGCCGAACGTGAGGAAGTGTCAACCAGACGAAAAACGAAAAAGTGTCTCATTTGAAAGCAATTCGGACTCGCATGCGGGTGCCCCGTCATCAGAGCCGAAGTCTTCTTCGTCACAGAGAACGGTCCGTCCAAAGGCGCACAGTTATACCAGTGGGCTGAAATTTCCGGTAGTTAAGGACCCAAATGATCCTTTGACTATAGTGCGGTACAGCCAAGATGATGGACATCATTCGAAGAAAGGAACTGAGTCATTTCAGCCTCCCTCGAGCTCCTTCACATCTGGATCTGCCACTGAAATTTCAGGTAATGCTAGTGGAACTGGAAGTTCTTTGGAGCTACATTCCTCTGCAACCGTGAGAGGGCCTATAGCACTCGATCCCCATCTGTCTGAGACCATTAAAAACATTCATCAATCATTCGAAATTGCACCAAACACATCACTGTGTTGTTTTAGATCCACTGGCCCAAGTTCCAACGAAGTTGCCTCAACGATAACTGAGTTTGGACGCCCTTCGGTCGTATACCAAAAAGCATATTACAGCGACGAGGCGGATGTTCCCGAAAGACCAAGAGAATATGGCGGCAGAGAATTTAGACTGGAAAGCAACACCATCCATTATCTGCCTGATTTTGAACCAACCGCAGACGCGCCTGCAATGTTTGGCGAGCAGTCACCGACAACGCTTGACCGAGATCAACAAGAGAAGGCAGACCGACATCTCCGAGAGAGCTGTACAGCTAAGGTCTGGGAGTTTGCACCTGTTCCACCAACCCGCTCAGAGGTCATACAGTGGTTTGAAGAGATTGAAGCTGCGCAAAAGTTGAAGCAAAAGGAGCAAACAAAAACTCGGCTCGCTCAGATGAAAGCAGACTTACTCTCCCAGATTGAAGGTCCAACACAGAAGAATGCCCAAGGCTTCAAATATTCACAGAAGGGAGTGTCCACAAGTGTGGAACACCAGGCTCAACATATGAGTACAATGAGCTTGGAGCTACACGTGAATACCCGCGGCGCTCTCTTCCCCAACCCCGAAGAGGATGAGATTACTTGTTTATTCTGGTGCATTCAGACTGAAGATGACGACGTTGAGGTCAACAGCCATCTTCCTGGGGTCCATGTTGGGATGGTCTACCACGGCGAAGGTGAGAGACCGGAAGCCAAGATATCCAAAGCTTTGACAATTGATGTCGAGCACGAGCCCACAGAACTGGATCTCATTAACCGACTAGTCGACTTGGTCCGGTATCATGACCCCGACATCATCACAGGTTACGAGGTTCACAGTGCTTCTTGGGGATATGTGATTGAACGAGCTCGTAAGAAGTACGATTTTGATATTTGCGAGGAATTTTCTAGGACCAAGTCTCAATCACATGGAAGATTTGGCAAGGAGGCAGATCGGTGGGGGTATGATCACTCATCGTCTGTTCGCATCACCGGTCGACACATGTTCAATATATGGCGCGCTATGAAAGGCGAGCTCAACTTGTTGCAGTACACTATGGAAAATGTTGTGTTTCATGTTCTGCATCGTCGGATTCCCCACTATTCGCCTCGAGACCTGACGAAGTGGTATCAAAGCGGCAAACCTCGCAATATGCTCAAAGTGGTAGAGTATTTCACCTCCCGGGTGCAACTGAACCTCGAGATCCTTGAGGCCAATGAATTAGCGCCAAGAACAAGCGAGCAAGCAAGATTGCTAGGCATCGATTTTGCTTCTGTGATATCTCGAGGATCCCAATTCAAAGTTGAATCCTTGATGTTCCGAATTGCTAAGCCTGAGAACTTCCTGCTTGTGTCACCGAGTAAAAAGCAGGTGGGGCAGCAGAATGCATTGGAGTGTTTGCCCTTGGTCATGGAGCCGCAAAGTGACTTCTATACCAGCCCACTTTTGGTGCTTGATTTCCAGTCACTGTATCCGAGTGTCATGATCGCGTATAATTACTGCTACTCTACATTTTTGGGTAGAGCAATGCACTGGCGTGGTCGAGATAAAATGGGGTTCATGGACTACAAGCGAGAGCCCAGACTACTTGAGTTACTCAAAGGCAAGGTCAACATCGCACCAAATGGTATGATGTACGCCAAGAAAGAAGCCCGCCAGTCCTTGCTAGCCAAAATGCTCTCAGAGATCCTCGAGACTCGTGTGATGGTTAAAAGTGGCATGAAAGTCGACAAAGACGACAAGGTCTTACAGCGCCTTCTTAACAACCGACAATTAGCCCTCAAGCTAATCGCAAACGTCACATATGGTTATGCATCCGCCTCATTCTCTGGTCGAATGCCCTGCTCAGAGATCGCCGACAGCATCGTGCAGACCGGGCGAGAAACCCTTGAAAAAGCCATCGCATTCATCCACTCAATCGAACGATGGGGCGCCGAGGTAGTTTACGGCGACACCGACAGTCTATTCGTCTACCTGAAAGGCCGCACCCGCGACCAAGCCTTCGACATAGGCGAAGAAATCGCCCAAGCAGTCACAGACATGAACCCACGACCAATAAAACTCAAATTCGAAAAAGTCTATCACCCCTGCGTCCTCCTAGCAAAGAAACGCTATGTAGGCTTCAAATACGAACACCGTAACCAAAAAGAGCCCGAATTTGACGCAAAGGGCATCGAGACCGTCCGACGCGACGGCACCCCCGCAGAACAAAAAATCGAAGAAAAAGCCCTCAAAATCCTCTTCCGCACCGCAGACCTAAGCAATGTCAAATCCTACTTCCAGCGCCAATGCGCAAAAATAATGCAAGGCCGCGTCTCCATCCAGGATTTCTGCTTCGCCAAAGAAGTTCGCCTAGGCACATATTCCGAGCGCGGCCAACTCCCCGCCGGCGCGATGATCAGTACAAAGCGCATGCTGGAAGATCCCCGCTCAGAGCCACAAACCGGCGAGCGTGTGCCGTATGTCGTTGTCACGGGCGCGCCTGGGTCAAGACTCATTGATCGCTGCGTCGCGCCGCAGACTCTCCTGCATGATGCGCAGCTCGAGCTCGACGCCGAGTACTATATCACGAAGAACTTGATTCCGCCGCTGGAACGGATTTTCAATCTTGTTGGTGCAAATGTGCGGCAGTGGTACGATGAAATGCCGAAAGTGCAGCGCATTCGGCGGGTTGATGCTTCAGCGCTTGCGCGACCGAATACGGGATCTGCTTTGGGGTTTGTGACTAAGAAAACTCTGGAGTCCTATATGCGCTCGTCGTCGTGTGTTGTGTGTCGGGCTAAATTGTCTGATACTACTGTTCCTGTTTGCGGGGAGTGCCTGCAGCAACCGCATATTGCTTTGCTGGATGTTGTTTCGCGGTTGCAACGCGCGGAGAAGCGGGTTGTGGATTTGGAGGCTGTTTGTCGTTCTTGCATGGGTGTCACGGCCTGTGATGAGGTTAGCTGTGATAGTATGGATTGTTCGATCTTCTACTCGCGGACGCGAGATGCCTCTAATTGGAGGCATTCGCAGGCTGTGCTGGGGCCAGTCGTGGAGTTATTGGAGCGGAAGGGCGATGAGGATCTGGATTGGTAATTTTGGTGGTGGTTTTAGATTTTCAAAAAGCCTGGAGGCTTTTGCGGAGTTGAGCGTGTAGACTTGGATATACCCCTACACAGCAAAGATACACTGGCGCATTGTTTTGGATAAATCTTTCAGGTTGTCTGTACTGTTCACGAATGGAGAAGAAATTTACACACCCACCCACCCATTCAATCACTAGAAGCTTTTTCTATCATAAAAAACAATCAAGTCCCGTTCCCTGCAACCTCAATTTCACCCCATCCGCATAACCCCATAACGAAAACACATGTTCTTCAATCTCCGCTTGATCAGGTATTTATCATGCTAATCAGAGTGTCAAGAGCTGAAGGCTTCACATCACCTTCCTTCTCCACAATATCGAGTTCATCATCTCCGGCAATTTTTTCTTTGATTTCCATTTTCTCATCTGCAACTGGCCCAACTGGCTCAACCGGCTCAAATGAAAAGTCTTCGTCTTTGTCATTGCTGGTCAGTCGAACACCTCCATCTTCATCGTCTTCATTGTCATCCTCATCCAGCCACACACCTGAGTCTCGGTCTTCACTAGACTTGTGGCGATGTCCGCTGCCGATTTCCTCGTTCAACATTGTCGAGTCAGACACCTGGTCTACTATCAGCTTGGTAGTGACATTGTCTTGCATGCCCCCAACAATTTTCTGAACCTGGGTCCAGTCAAATATCGGCTTTTTTTCAGTGGAACTGGGATCATGAACACCAGACGTTCCGGCCCCCGAGGCTTGTCGCTTGCCCATGGCAATTTCACCCAAAACTTCCGGGAAAATCCAAGGGAAGGTAATGAATGGGAGCTCGGTGGAAGGGATGTCAACAATTGAAAGATCTTCTCGAAGACGCTTCTCTTCTTTCTGAGCCTCGATGGCGGCGGTCATTTGCTCTTCGGTAACGCGGTACATGGCAACGACCAAGGAAGCAATGTGGTCCGCACCAGCTTTATCATAGCAGGCTTGACGGAATCCGCGCCGCATGTTACCGACAATCTTTCCTAGGTCCTCCTGCATCTTGAAGTCTTTGAGAACAAAGCCATGACGGAGAACAAACGTTGACCACACCTCAAACTCGGTGCTGATCTCGTACTGAGCCATGACTTGTCGCATATTCATGTCCCATTCTACCTTGAGAGCTCTGGCAAAGTTCATGTATAATTCACTAGCAGCAGCTAACGAGCCGTTCAAGATTCGCGAGTCGAAAGGCATGGCAAGGTTGGGAACGAAGTCGGGGGCGATGACATTATCATACAGCTGACCGAGAATTCTGCGAGAACGGTAGATACATTCCTTTCTCTTGAATCGCTTCTCCATGAAATGAGGCCATAGCGTTGGAGTCAAATCGCGGCGCATGACTGCGTGCCCGCCAGTTTTGTTGTAATCAACGGCATCAGAATGAAGTTTCGCCAGGCGGATGCACTTTTCTGATCGCACACCGTCTGTAAGCCTGTCAGCCCAAGCCATATGGGCATGTGCAATTTTTGGAAGACAGTCATTCTTCATGTAGGTGACGAAGAAAGATGTGACTTCATCAACTGTCACATCGTGATTGAGGTCTGGAGCTTTGTTTGACTTGTAGTCCATGGACTCAGTGAACCAATCAGTGGGAATCAGGTCGGGGTCCCAAATGACGAGGTAGTCGTCACCATCTAGATCACCACCAGAGCACATGCTCGCAACGTCCTGATCGCCAGTTTGAGGAAGAACGACGACGTCTCGGAGATCCCGCAGCTCGGGTCGGTCCACTGCTCTCACCACACGTATGTCACCTGGGTGAAGTGAGGGGTTTCGAGCCAGAATACAGACGCCTTTGATGATTTCGTATCTACCATCTTCTTCTGGGCGGCAGACCTGAACAAATATCTCAGGCAAAGCAGCCATTTTCTCCTCGTATGATCCATTTGCAGGAATAGTGTTTTTGAAATAGCCTTTCAGAGTAGCTGTTTCGTCAATGCAGCCAAGCAGGTTGGCACCTCCATCTATGACAATCTTGGCTTTCTCTTTGAGATGCTTCAGATGCCATGCTTTCCAAAGACCGAGCATGGTATTCATGAACGGCTCATTGGCCCTGCGGAAGCCATCGTTGATCATTTTCGCAAGGATGGGAGTTGTCTGGCTTGGGTCGATGTATTTCTGAAGTAGCTCTGTCACCTTAGCATCGCTGGACATGGCCTCATAAAAGCTGTTCAACATAGCATTTTGTTTAGCATGGAAGACATGGTCCGGGATACCCAGAGCAGTAAGCACAAGAATCAATTGGCGATTCAATGTTGCAAGAGAAAACTGAGACCAACGGATTATCTCAAGTCCTTGATGCTTTGCCTCGAACTTGTATTGACTGGGACGGATGTGTACCTCCTTCGGCAGAGGATCTGGGGATACGACGAGTATGCCTTTTGATCCGCCGAGGCGAAACTGATATGCCGAGGGGGGATCTCCAGTGGAAGTCCTAATCTTGTGCTCTTCAGTGATCAACTGAGCAAGGAACTTGGATATCTTTCCAACGCCATCTGAGAATGTGAAACCGTTGCGCCCAATATCATTGCGTACCACAGCCTGGACCGAAGATGAAGTGAATGCACGAGTAGTCGAAAAGCTCTGACCGAGCCTTGCGGCATATTTTGCGACGTTTCGAATGTGGTTGAATTGACCCATCCAAGCTCGGATGGTCGCTGCTGAGACACCGGCATCCGAAGAGAAGAAATATGCGCCGTGCTCACGGAACTGTGAGTTTCCGAATGCAAGGAATTCGTAGTGACGACTTCCAATGGTGATGCCGTTTGCCAGTGTCCTTTTAACACGGGTGTAAACCTCATCATTAGAATTGCCAATGGAAGAATTGATACGGCCTTCTGTCTTCTCATCGGTGAATCGAACACGTAGGAATCTACCAGCACTATGGTTGCTCGACCATCCACGTACAACACGATTTGAGATGTCTACACTTGGGGTATTGTAGTAAATTGTTGTCGGTGTTACTCGTGCTGTGTGCATGTAACAGCAATAGCCGGGAATTTTCGAGTCGGTGACACCTTTAAGAAACTGGAAGTCAAATATTCTCATGGGGTCAAGGTACTTTCTTTTCTCTGTAGCCACAAATTCTAGCAGTCTTCTTCCCTGAACGTCGCCCCGGGCTTTCAATTCTCGGATAAAATCACGAGTCATGGTGTATTCAGAGAGGTATCCTTGGGATAAGCAAACTT
Organism: Penicillium soppii; assembly: GCF_028829465.1. Lineage (NCBI taxonomy): Eukaryota > Fungi > Ascomycota > Eurotiomycetes > Eurotiales > Aspergillaceae > Penicillium > Penicillium soppii. The sequence continues at coordinate 3,074,942 of NW_026643235.1, read as the reverse complement.
CTAGTTGGTATCGAACCTCGAAAGGAAGATGCTCGTAGGTCTCGTTCCCCAAGTCTTGCAACAGCGCAGAATTCCTTTGGGAACCAGACTCAGAGAAGTCAATCCATTGCCACACCGGAACTGGTCGATGTGGGCTCTCGGTAAAGTGGCTTCCAATTTTGACAGTAATGTTGTAGTCCTTGAAGATTTCCCGCATTCGTATGAGAGGGCGGGTGTAGTTCGTATATAATTTGGGATCTGTGGTCGGCTCAGGTGCTAATGTGATCTTGAAGACGTTCCATCGCCCTAGATGGTAGCAAGAGTTAGCTCATATAACAATATGGATCATGGACAAAATACCAACCAAGGTCAATCACTTGGCCTGACTTCTTCAGATTTGTGGGAACATTCCTCAGGAAACTCGGGTTATGGGCCACCGAAGTCTGGCGATACCAGGCATCTTCTTCTCTCCAGCTTCGGGGCTCGGTAAAGGTAAATTGAATGTTGTTCACTTTCCGGTGACAGATGACGGCTGAATCAAGGATAATGAAGAGAGAGGTTTGCTTCTGATCGGCCTGTTCAAAAACCTCGGATAATTGAAGAAATGTGATCTTGATGCGATAGTCCTGCTGAATTAACTCAGATTTGTCCGATCCCCGGATTCCCACCTTTAAATAAATGAACAAGCACTTTAGTTTGACATTTACAACAAATCTTGGGTGGGAAGAGCCGGGAAAGCTTTGCATGAAATGAACAGTGGACTCATTCAAGAGGACGCCGATGTCAACTTGAGTCGTGTTGAGTTCCTGATTCATGATTGTTAGCAACCATAAATAAAAGTCTTTGAACTTCACTCACAATTTCAATTGGCAACTGTACCGCTGGTCGCACTGGGCTCGGAATAGTATGAGGGTGAGAGTCGCTGAGTTTAAGGAAGAGGTCATAGTAACCCCCGCTCCGGAGTCTGATGCGATAGGGGCCATTGGCCCAGAAAGCTTTCTCGGGTGGTGGTCTGTTGACAGTCAGTCGTAGGTTTCATGCAAAGCATGGGGTCAGAAGAAAATGCCGACCTAAATCGAATGCGACCTTTGGAGTCCGGTTCCCCCTTTAAATTCTCCCAAAGATCGATATGCATGATGTTGCCCTCTTTGCCAAAACCATCATAGACATCATGAGTATTTACTTCTTTTGGTATATTCAGCAGATCGACAGCCAGAGTATCCCATGATTTCCACGAGGTCCAAGGTGATAGCTGGGGGAGGTGTGGGTCCCTCCAGGCTTGGTGAGCAGCAGTACTGCGAGACATTGTGAGTTATGCAGAAGTCCAGGGAGAGTTGTAAATTGATATTGTCAAAGTAGAGAAGATAAGAAGAAGCATGGAAGAGCAAGAAGGAGTTAGAAGTACCTAGGTACCCTTGCCCAGGTGGAGGGTAGGAAGGCACCGTCCCACATGCCTTTTATTGAAGAAAGAGTAAAGCACTCTGTAAAGAATCAAGTAAAGAAGACTTAAAGATGAAGAGAAAGATAATAGAACTGTGAATTTCAAGGTAGGGCAACGGCTTCTGCAGCACTTACGGCAGGAGTATTGGCATAAGAAGCACCCGATGATTGAGAGAAGAGTGAGAAAATTCTCAAGACTTGAAGATAGATAAATGCATAAGGACAAAGACTGCACAACATCAGATAGCAACATAGCTGGTGCAATCAGTCATACGACAAACAAGCTGGTCAAATTACTACACAAAAGATGGGGATGTAGAAAGCTTTCAAGATAATTGCTGGAAGCAGCTAATTTACGTAGAAAGTTATTAGTTCCAGTAACGCCTAAGAGCTAGTGGGAGCCATTGATGACAGCTATCATTCGAGAAAGCGAAAGTAAGCTGTTTCAACATACCTAGAAACCTCAAACAGTATGGAATTTTGAGAGAAAACAGCTAGTAACCGCGAATTGTGGTCACTATCCGAGAGAGATTGACCAGGAGCCATGAATCTTAGGATCTTGCTAAGAGAGACTAGCTTGGACAATCGTCCGAATGAACTCATCCAATGGGTATGAATAGTAGAAATAGTACAACATTCAAAACAGTAGGGAAGTGAAAGCAATACGACAGTAAAAATGGGTCGAGTACGGGATAGCCAGAGGAAATAGTATAGGCAGAGTCGAAGCAGGTCTTCTAGTCTTCGAGAAAGGCAGAACCCACGAAAGTGATCAGAAGGTAGATCGTTGCTTCAAGCAAGTAACATAAAGGGAATTGCAGCCTTTAAAGAGGTCTATCCCTAGGATGAAAACACAAGCTACAGCAGTAGTAGCAGTGGAAGAAACACCAGTAAGTTGGATTGGCACGATATAACATGCTAGCTATATCGTCATAAGATACATATTACCACAGAAGAAAAAACACACTTATAAAGTCCCCTGGAACATGAATGAATTCATACAAAGAATGAAAAATGGCATGGTAAAACAACAATAATTTAATCCACGTGGAGTACCTGGAGGCAGACGAAAAGCCGCGCAAAACCAACTGCGCAACTATTGCAGCCCAGCCTGTTCATTCGACCCCGTGAAAGCAGTACTGGAAAAGAGAAAGTCTTTCGAAAATTCAAGATCCATGTCAAGACCCAGATCTCGAAGATGATTATCCTCAAAGCTCTCCCGTGCCTGGGTTCCCGGCACCATATCAACCTGACTATGTTTTGATCCATTGCTTGACGGTATCTTAGCAGGACTGTTGAGATCAGCCTCTGCCAATGGTTTTCGCACAGACCGAGGCCCAGCCGGTGGACTTCTTGTCTTCGAGATTGCAGCAGGGGAAGTACTTGTGTGGGGTACGGCTGACTTGCGGTTCCCTCTTGGGCGCTTCGGGGTGGGGCCCATGGGCATGTATTGGGATGATTGTGTTTGTGTCTCTTCTTCATCGTCACTGATTGGTTGGCGAACTCTAGCTACTGGTGTGTGGTTTGTGGATTTGGTCCGTTGGTATTGGGGAGAGGTAGATTCTGGGGCATTTGCTGCGAAGCCCATGACGCCCATGAGTCGGCCGATGTGTTGCTGGGCTTCTGAGAACTCTCGAGCCTTGTCGGCACGTTCGTCTCGTAGGGCTTGCACCTATATGAAAAATTAGTGCCGAGATATAAAAGAATCGAGGATAGTTATTACCTTTCTTTCCAAGTGATGGATGCGTTTGTCTTTGGATTGGGCATCTTTAGAAGCAACAATGGTGGCGGCCTGCATAGCAGCTTGCAATCGTTGGTTTTCTGCATTCATTTTTGCAATCTATAATTTCTTTTAGATTGATTCTTTCCAATTATGAACAAAAAGGTGAGCAAAGACATACCTCGGCCGTAGCTAGCGAAGCTTCATTGTTCAGCCTTTCGGCTTCACTTTGTAGATTCTCCTCAGATTGCTGTAGGGCAGAACCAAGCCTATCAATCTCCGCATTCCACTGCTTCGTCTAAATCCAATCAGTACGCCTTGATTCCACTGGTCGATGATGGAACTTACCGCTGTTTGTAATGTCTCCAGTTCCTTCCGCAGGCCAACTTCCTGAGCCAGGAGGCGGCTAATCTCGTCTTCTTTCTGAGCATTGAGAAGTCTAGACTGCTCCAAGCTTTGCGCAGCAACCGCAAGCTCCAGCTCTAGGGAGTTCAAAGCTTGTCGGGAAGTGTCATTATCCTTCAAAACTTGAGCAAGGGTCCGAGACTTCTGCTCGTTCTGCATTTGCATGTCACGGATTTCCCCTTGGAGATCCTCGATTTGATCTTCTTTTCCAGTAAGAGTAGCCATCATCTCTAACTCTTTGGAGCGAGCCCTCTCTTTCTCGGCAAAAATGTCGATTTCAGAGCTTTTTTTCAGCTCTTGAAGCTCCGCTCGTACAGACTCAATAGATCCTGTCAGCTCATCACGGTACGTGTATTGATCTTGAAGAAGTTGCTCGAGGCGTGCGTGCTCATGACCAAACTCAGTTAGATGTTCGGATGATTTTCTTCGTGTGTCTTCCAATTCGTCGGTTTTCTGTCTCAGTTGCTCGATTAATTCTTCATTTCGTGTTTTGAGTTCTTCATTTTCCTCAGCATATTTGTCGCGGTCTTGTTCGACAACTCGTAAGGGCCCTTCCACATCTTCACAGCGCCGCTCCAAATCAAAGCAGGTATCTTCAATCTTTCTCATCATGCTATCATGAGTAGTCTTGGCATTCTGCATAAAGACATCTGTAAAACCAGCGCGCCAATCCCGGTTGATGGTTGTAGAAGAGAATTCACTGTGATGGCGTAAGGTAACAGAGCGTTGGAAATTGCTTGGGCTTCCTGTTGAGAATGCGCACTGTGTATTGGGCAAAGACTGCTCTACGCGTCTCATGAATGACCTCATTATAATGTCAACCCCGGTCTGCGCTGGCGAGTTCGTACTGTAAAGGTTCAACAGTGACAAAAATAGCTGGTTCTGCATTCTGCATAGCTGCGAAGTGCACACGATTGACTGACTGCACTGACTTTCACACGGTTGTCGGGGAAAGTGCTCTATTGTTTCTCCAACAATTTGACTGAGAGCGCTTATTGAGTTTTTGATACTGAAGCGCACTGTCTCAGGTTCCACTTTCTGGAGGCCAGTCAAGATCAAATGCGCCAAGCGTATCGTTGACACTGTTTCTCTACTCTGCCATTGGCTGCCATTCAGCGCGGCAAATGTAAAGGTCGTGAGCTCGCGGGTAGCAGATTCTCCGGTGTCCTACTAATTTTAGAAATGACATCAAGAAAACGAATCTCAAACTCACAGCTAGCGACTTTCCAAGACGTGCGATGAGTTCCGGCGATAGTAACTCCAATGTTCCTTGGCTGTTCTTCGACAGAAGAATTTTGAGCCCAAAGTCTCGTAGCTGGGATGATAGCGACTGCACCGGGAGAAGTACATGCAAAAATACAATGGCCTAAAAGGCAGTAATTAGCGAATGTCCGCCGAGTGTGAAAAAGAGTCAGACAAACCATCGTTTGGATCCCGCCATATAAACCATCCTTGACAGCCTTCTCACGCAGTTTAGAAATCTTGGCCGAGTTACTTGCAATCCATGCCTGTTTCTGCTCAGGCTCGATTGCATCAGCGATAGTAATTGCGAGCCGGATACTCTCAGTAGCGTCTTGTGGCCCTAAGTTACAACTCGAAGAGCAAGCCAGAATCACCCGCAAAACGACTAGATCGAGTGTCTTGAGACCTCGTTTAGCCCCAAAGAAATGTTTGATATTGAGAAGCCATTGGCCTTCTGATCCGTGTTGATATTGTGGTGTTGTGGTCCGTCCTGTCGCGATCTGGGCAAAAGTGGCAAGACACAGTAGGTTCCCCATATGGTCGTCGAGGTTGCGCAGTGTTTTTGTGAACTCCAGCTGGAGATTTGACATGATTTCAGACGGGATATCATCTAGAATTCCTGGCGAGCCTTTGAGTCCATTGATGAGTGCGTGGAGTGGTGCTACGGTCTCAACGCATGGGTTGGCTGCCATCATGCTCACCAGCTTCGCAACGAACGGGGCGATTCGAGCAGGCGCAACAAAAGTGTCTGGCAGGGGTGACGTGAAGAAGGCAATGCATGCCGAATAATACTAATACAATCAGCTGAGGCTCATCAACCGGAAATTAATGTTGAGCCTGTGGGCCGGAACACACCTCGGGTTCATCACCGTTCATAGCTTTTTCAAGAAAAGCATCCAAGATAACTGGATGGCGCTCGAGAAGTGCATCGCGAAAATTTGATGAAGCAGCTATACTGAATTAGATCAACGGCATAGCAAGGGAAAATCTGACCGATTTCATACCAAACGTTGCGATTAAAGGCAGAGCGACCCGCGATCGCGATAAGGCTTCGACCAAAACATTGGTCAACAAGCCGACCTGACATGGCTTGCAAGATGCCCAGGAATCAATCGATGAAGCAGAGCCTTGCTGTAATAGATTGTATAGCCCCTACTATACTCGTTAGCGAGTATACTTCGATGCTGATTGCGACCACTTACATGTAGCGAGGGCACGTAGGGCGCGGTGACCAGACGTTCCACTTCATGCACCAACTGAGCGAGTTGCTCCATTATTCCAAATGGTGCATATATTGCAAGTATCTTTACCTGGTATTCCTGATCTGTTAGTCCGTGATCATCATATCGTATTGTGTTGCGACGTGAAGGTTCTCCGCTGGTTGCCCCATCAACCAAATTTGGACTCTACACCAATGAGATCTTAACATATTGAACATCGGACTTGTTACTTGATTTCGAGTATATAGGTTCATATGATCTTTAAAACCTATTGCGATAAATTATTGAGAAAGACTAAAACAAACCGAAACAAGATATTTTCCAAACCTCGGCTTTTGTTCATGTTGTTGGCGAGTACCCCCTTCGCTCTCAGCCACTTTTCTACCCCCGCGTACACCCCCCACGTCGGGGTTTTTTCCGCACATCCAGTGATCCGATCTGATGCCGAAGTAACTAAAGAAGAGCGGAATTATAAAGACGAAGATGATTCTCTCGGCCGAAGTCCGAGATTGCTAGCTCCTACAAAAGACCGGTCACATCATGCAGGTCCGCAATGTCGACAAGGGCAAATTGTTTCCCCGACACTCTCTGCATTTGTCCGCATTTATCTGAATCTCAAGCTATGCACTAAAATTCCCTTGTAACCATCTCAGTTCGGCATATTCTATTCGCGATGCGACCTGTTCTCAGGGCCTCTCGGGCTGTATCCGGTCCTTGCGTCCCTTGTCGGCCCCGGATCCCACCTCGTCACACTATAGTAGCCCGAGGTGCTAGATTAAACAGCTCCAATGCGCGCGAGAAGACGAAAGAGCAGAGCAATTCTTCCTCTAATGCTCCCCCGTCACCCTTCTGGACCCCTTCTAAGGCTCTCCTCGTCTCCGCATTTACTGCGGGGTTAGGCTACGGCTACGCTTCGTACAACCAGACAACACAGGGACCACAAACGCCCCAATATGCCTCAACCAAGGAATTCGCACAGGTAAAATCCCCAATTACTAGAGCTGCATCCTTGAATTCAACCAAGATTAACACCCAACAGGCCCTCACCGAACTAAAAGTTCTCCTCGGCGAAGACTCCGTCACCACCGAAGAAGACGAACTTCAGATTCACGGCTACTCAGAATGGTCCAGTCTGAACGCCGAACGACTCCCGCAAGCAATCGCCTACCCAAAGTCAACAGAAGAAGTCTCTGAAATCGCCAAGATCTGCAACAAGTACCGTATGCCCATGATTCCCTACTCAGGCGGCTCAAGTCTCGAAGCGAACTTCTCCGCGCCGCACGGCGGCCTAACAATTGACTTCGCATTCATGAACAAAGTCCTCGATATCCACCCTGATGACATGGACGTCGTTGTGCAGCCGTCGATCCAGTGGATGGAACTTAACGAGCAGATTAAAGAAACGGGTCTTTTCTTCCCCGTCGACCCCGGTCCGTCTGCTATGATTGGTGGTATGGTTGGCACAAATTGCAGTGGCACGAACGCTGTTCGTTACGGGACGATGAAGGACTGGGTTATTAACTTGACTGTGGTCCTTGCTGATGGGCGCATTATCAAGACGCGTAGACGCCCGCGCAAGACTTCTGCTGGGTATAACCTTACCGGGCTGTTTGTTGGGTCTGAAGGGACGCTGGGCATTGTTACTGAAGCCACGTTGAAGCTGGCGCCGTTGCCGGAACAGACTCGTGTTGGGGTTGTTGCTTTCCCGTCTATTCGGGATGCCGCTTCCACTGCTATGCAGTTGATTCGAAAGGGTGTTCCTGTGCAGTGTATGGAGATTATGGATGACGTCCAGATGGATGTGATTAATCGGGCTGGTGGGACCGGTCGCGCTTGGAAAGTTTCGCCTACGCTTTTCTTCAAATTCTCTGGAACGAAGGCTGGGGTCGCAGATAGTATTAATCTGACGACGAAGCTTGCTCAGGCTAACAAGGCGGAGTCGTTTGAGTTTGCCCGTGATGAGAAGGAGGCTCACGATTTGTGGTCTGCGCGAAAGCAATCGCTGTGGAGTATGATGGCGTTACGGAAGGAGGGCTCAGAGGTGTGGTCAACAGATGTGGCAGTGCCTATTTCTAGGCTGCCTGATATCATTGGTATGGTATCTGAACTCTCACTTTCGTGTGCTTTCTAATTCCAGACTGCAGAAATCTCCAAAAAGGAGCTCGTCGACCTGGGCTTATTCGCCAGTATCCTTGGTCACATCGGCGATGGTAACTTCCACGCGAGCATCATGTATGACCGGAACGATCCGGCCGAGAGAGCCCGTGTCGAAAAGGTAGTTTATGACATGGTCGATCGCGGATTGGATATGGAGGGTTCTTGTACCGTATGTGATCTACCGTTGAAATCATAGGCTATCCACTAACATTTAACAGGGTGAGCATGGCGTCGGACTAGGCAAAAAGGGATCCTTGAAAAAGGAGGTTGGGCCAGAAACAGTCAATGTCATGCGCGGTGTTAAGCGTTCATTGGATCCCAAGTGGCTGCTGAATCCCGGCAAGATCTTTGACCACGATGATGATGGAAAGGGCCCAGGACATTAATTGAATTTAGCATTATAACACTCATACTAGAAGGAACCTTTCAGGTGACTTGTGAAAACAGATATATGTGACCAGATACTATTATAGAGACATGTGCTCAGAGCCCAAAACCTGGAAGTAACGCTCGAAGAGCGTTGCACTCCATTGACAACCAGTCCCTGAGCTTGGAGTATCCATCGTTTCACTGGAAACTATTGTATGAGATGACCAGTCAGCAGCAGGGGTTGCCACAGCAGTATTTCCCAAAGTCCACATCCGAGAGAGCTGCTCTTGATAACCAAGTTGCGTTATCGGAAGTTCAGAGCGGCGTTTAGGAGCTCGCCCTTCATCACCGGAGGAGCGTTGGTTTGCTTCTCCGTGGCGTTTTGGTGTTGCCAATGTCTGCGTAAATGGCTGCGGGTCTGCAAGTCTTCCCTCATCTGGGGGTGTCCATTGAGCCGGATTCACTCGTATCAGCTCCCGAGCTGTCAAAGCCTTCGAGCGAAGATCCTCAACGTTATCCCAGTGGTGACCATGGAAATGTTTATCAGCTCGCCAACAATTATAGATTTCGTCGACTGCTTTCCAGGCCGAACCCAGCCCTTCTCCTTTGGGGACTAGGGAGAGGTTGATGAGAAGATATGTCAGAGCCTCCCATTCCAGGCTGGTTTGGAAAGTCCAAAGCCACTGTCTGCCTTTTTCATGTCTTCGTAGGATTCCAGCCTGCTGGAGGATTTCCGTACAGATTTTTCGAAAGTCCTCATGCATGAGGAAAGCTCGGTCTTGTCTCACTCGTGGCTTGCTTATATTCAGCTTGAGCTTTGAAAGAGTGAGACAATTATATGATGTGGTGAAATAGACTAGAGCGATTTTCTGATCACAGTCAGATAGCTCATGTTCTATGTTTGCTCTGAATCGATCGACGGCGGTGCACTTTTCTGAAGGCGACAAAATGGGATCATTGTTTTCTGAACAAAACTGGTCGGAAAAGATAGTCTGGCGGGCGAATTGGCTGGCTTTGATTTTTGTAGAAACGAAAAGCATCTCTGTCTTTTCGGATGTACTATGAGGTGATTCTTGCATATCGGGGTCCAGACTTGCATCGTTCACATTTAACGAGGGCCTTGTGTCAAACCAGGACTCCAAGATTCGCGGGTCTGTACCATGTTCCTCTGCAAAGGAAGTGTCCAGGATGTAGATTTGCCACCAGAGTCGACGCCGCATTTCGATCTGGAACGGCGGTAGTCCCATGTCGGACCCATCGCGATGTAGGCCGATCTTGAAGGCAATTCCAATGGCTGTCCCGATGAGTTTCTTCAAGTCCGGTGCTTGGTCGTCATTTCCACTACAACTCTAGAAAATCGTTAATAGTGAGCAGGGTTTCTTTTGAGCTTGCTTACAAGGTATATGATAAGAGCTTGCAGGAGAGTCACGTCTGATGACTCTGCTAGGGCTTTCTCGAAACATTTTCCAAACCCAGTGCGGTATCTTGAGGTATCAGTAAGTTATGTATAGTCAGATCTATCACAAATAGGTACCTCTTCAAAATCTCGCTCTTGTTCTCTTTAAATTCAATTTGACAATCGTCCGCCGTCATAGTCATAACAGCGGCATGATATATTGCGAACATCAAACACTCGATAGACAAGGAAAGTGCCTCTCGACTTCGATAAATACTCAATATCTGTCTCTGGGTGCTCGGGGCATGCAATATCTTTAGGATTGGATCCACGTTATCTAGGTACTTTTGCCATAGAGAGATAATTAGGACCGGTGGAGGACGAAGAGATTCGAGTGTAGGATCCGCAAGCATTTTGCACGGAGTATATCCGTGACTTATACCATATTCAGTGTTTCCATATTTTTGCTGATGTCGATTTACTTCCCCTTCATAGCTTTTACCGGCAGATGAAGAAGCTTGAGTCTGCAAAAGTTGTCGGATTTGAGAAAGACTTTGATCAACTGATTCTAGTCTCTGCTCAACCTTCGCAATGCGGTTAATAAGATCCTCTCCAGTCGGGTTATTGTCGCTTTTCTGATCTTTTGGTTGAGGATAGCTGCATTGGATCTTGACTTTGACGCAGTACGAGCAAGGCAGGGATCTGTCACATTTGATCTTACGACGGCGGCATTCGATACAAGAGCGCACTGTGGCACTGGAGGAGTTAATCATCAATTTCGACGACATTGGGGTACTGCACTCTATAACAAAGGAGTGAATTAGAAGACAGTAAGCAGGATATCGGTGGAAAACGGGGTGTTGTGACTTTTGATTGGCTAGAGCGGAGCGGCGGCGGCCAAGTCCGCATTTCTAAGCATAAGGCTGGTCATGTTTAACTTGACAGAGCACATTGTTTAAAATATTGATTTGATATCCATTAAGGTCGCCGGCTAATTTCTTTTTTTGGTCGAAGTGGAGCAGCGGACAGAAGGTCCGTCTTGCTAAGCATACTTCACCGAGTATGACAAAAACAACAAGGAACTATAGAGCCATGTTGCCTGACATCACGCATAAAGCTCGGCTATATAAGGATCGCATTTGATCTCCTATGGGTGATGTTTTCCAACTTTGAAAAGCAAGAAAATCTCTACCAGTACTTCAATCGCAATTCAACAAACCACAATGACATCCCCATTGAAGAACATTGCTATTGTTGGGGTATGTATCTCCCGTTCTACCACAAAACAAAGGTAACATAAACTGACCTTCTCGAAACTTCTTAGGCCAGCGGCAGCATTGGAAGTATAATTCTCAATGGCCTCATTGACTCCGCTCAATTCAGCATCACTGTCATCGCTCGCAAGGAGAGCGAAGCTACTTTCCCATCTGGCGTGACTGTCATCAAAACCGAAATCTCGGATGAAGGTCTAGAGGCCGCCTTTAAGGGCCAAGATGCTGTTGTCTCGGTGGTGGGTGCTACTGCATTTGATGAGCAGAAGAAATTCGTTGATGCTGCTGTCCGTGCAGGCGTCAAACGTTTTCTTCCTTCTGAATTTTCGATCAACAGCCAGAATGAAGCCGTCTTGCAGTTAATTCCTCTTTTTGCTCAAAAGAAGGACCTTATCGAGTATCTCAGAAGTAAGGAGGCGGAAGGTTTGACTTGGACTGCTATTGCCACCTCTGGCTTATTTGATTGGGTAAGTAACTTATCAGGAGTTTATGCCCGCAATTGGAGTGTCTAATGAGTGGTTATGTGTTATATAGGGTCTTGAAAATGGGTTCTTGGAGTTCAACATTGCCAACCATACAGCGACTATTTGGGATGACGGCAACAAGAGTTTCACCTTGACGAACAAAAAGGACTTGGGTAATGCGGTTGCCTATGTTTTGAAGAAACCTCAGGTCGCCGTGAATCAGTACATTTTTGTCGCCTCAATTGAGACCACCCAGAACGATATTCTCGCTGCTTTGGAGGAACAGTCGGGGGCCAAGTGGACAATCAATAAGACAACCACTGCGGATCAAATCGCTGAAGCCACGCGCAAACTTACCGCTGGGGACTTCACTGGCATCTTTACTTTGGTTCGTGCCACTGTTTTTGGCAGCATCCCTGCTCTCCATGCCAATTATGCCAAGGAGGAGAAGCTGGCGAATGATGTTTTGGGACTCCAGCTTGAAGATGTGAAGAATGTGATTCAAAGAGTGATTAACAAGCAGATCAAGAGAGACTGCTGCAGGTCTAGGTAATCTGTTCTTTTGCTGCGTTTCGGCTCTTCTTGATTGGAATCTCAGACTTACATATGCATATTTGGCCCTGTGGCTGGAATATATTATGATTTCCTAAAACGCCAAACCTCTCAACTCTTAGTGAACATTTTAAAGCATAAATCCTGCTATGCAATGGACGAGGCGTCGATTTAACTAGTTATAGTTAACTGCACCGTAGTGATAATGTTGTGAGTGCAAACAAGCCAAACTCATTAAAGTTCAGGGTTCGACCAATCGGGGAGCTGCATGATTTTGTCCGGATAATGCTTACTCAGCGCGGGGCCGGCGATATCGCTGTCGCAATGAAATACCAGAAGCCTTTATCTTCGTCACCAGTGAAGCGGTAAGTGCAATTGTCATTTCATATTGTTGTTTGATTGCAAGAATAGATTGGTACCATTACACAAGAGGTCGGCAAAGCATTGAAGCCAGCAGAGCCTCCTATGTCTGCATGCGGGGCTCTGAAAACGCTTTGACTCATCCAGGGCTCTGATGATATATGGCCCAATCCGACATTACATTGTCAATTCTTGCACATCTCGTATTGATTTGCTTACAAGCGGTGGTATTGTCCAATCGCTAACCTTCAAAAAGATTTGATACCCGGTTTCATATAAGAACCACACAATATGGCTCCTTCATTCGATAAGAAGAAGTGCGGTATGTTCTTGAAAAGTTTATGTTTACTGTTCAATTCTAACAATTCACAGGTGTTCTTGGTGCCACCGGCTCGGTGGGCCAGCGCTTCATCCTGCTGCTGGCAGACCACCCCTTCCTTGAGCTCCATGCTGTGGGTGCTTCTGCGCGCTCCTCTAACAAGAAGTACAAGGATGCTGTGAACTGGAAGCAGTCTACTCCCATGTCAGAGAAGCTCAGCAACTTGGTTCTGCGTGACTGCACAGCCGAGCAGTTCTCTGACTGTGACCTTGTCTTCTCTGGATTGAACAGCGACATTGCGGGCGAGACCGGTAAGTGATATGAGATCCGAAACCACCTAATTACTTGCTGAGTCGTTTTTTACAGAAATGGCGTTTATTAAGGCCGAGATCCCTGTCTTCTCCAATGCGAAAAACTTCCGCAAGGACCCCATTGTACCATTGGTCGTTCCCACTGTCAACCCCCAACATCTGGATCTGATTCCCCACCAGCGGGAGAAGTTCGGCCTCAAGAAGGGCTTCTTGGTCTGCAACTCTAACTGTGCTGTTATCGGAATTGTCATCCCCTTCGCCGCTCTGCAGGCCAAGTTTGGTCCCGTTGAGGAAGTCGAGGTCTTCACCGAACAAGCCGTCTCCGGAGCTGGCTACCCCGGTGTCCCTACTATGGACATTCTCGATAACGTCATCCCCTACATTAGCGGCGAGGAGGACAAGCTCGAGAACGAGGCCCAAAAGATTCTGGGTTCGTTGAACGCCAGCGCTACCGGTTTCGATGAGCAATCTGGCCTTCGCATCGGTGCCACTTGCACCCGCGTCGGTGTCACCGATGGCCACATGGCATTCGTCTCCCTGCGTTTCAAGAACCGCCAGACCCCCTCCGCCGAGCAAGTCGTTGAGGCTCTGCGCGAGTACAAGTCAGAGGCACAGAAGTTGGGTGCTCCCTCCGCACCTGAGCCTGCGATCAAGGTGTTCGATGAGCCCGACCGCCCCCAGCCTCGTCTTGACCGCGATATCTCTGGTGGATATACCGTGAGTGTTGGTCGAGTTCGTGAGGGTGCCCCTGGTGGTCACTTTGATATCAGATTCGCTGCTCTCTCACACAACACTGTGATCGGAGCTGCTGGATCATCCATCCTGAACGCCGAGGTCGCTGTTATCAAGGGATACATTTAGATACGAAAAGTGTAATTATGAGCGTATATCAATAGATACAAATTTCGTACAGATCAAATAGGCTCATTAATTCGATTTCCTAAAAGGGCAATAGGTGGGTCCTTTGGCTCTCATGCCTGAAGTGTAAGGCCTGAATAAGCGATGGGACCCATTAGGGCTAATTAGTAAGAGGTCATGTGACACACAGATCCTCATTATCCATTCACACTCTCAACTCTTCTCTTTCATTGCGATACTCGACCAACTCACCAACCGTCGACCAAATCAGTCAAAATGCGTGGCCCGTAAGTGTCAAACCATCGCCCTCTCGATCATTTATGCAGCACAATGGCTTCATCAACCTCCCACACAGCGAGTTCAGACAGCTGGCTGCTGCGAGCGTGATCGAAGAAAAATTCGACATTGAAACACCATAACTAACTACAATGGTTTTACAGCGGAAAGCACCAGAAGCGCCTTAGCGCGCCCTCGCACTGGCTCCTGGACAAGATGTCCGGAACCTACGCTCCCAAGGCATCCCCCGGTCCTCACAAGCTGCGCGACTGTCTGCCTTTGATCGTCTTCATCCGCAACCGTCTCAAGTACGCCCTGAACGGTCGTGAGGTCAAGGCTATCCTCATGCAGCGTCTGGTCAAGGTTGATGGCAAGGTCCGCACCGACAGCACCTTCCCCGCTGGATTCATGGACGTCATCTCCCTCGAGAAGACCGGCGAGCACTTCCGTCTGGTTTACGACACCAAGGGCCGTTTCACCGTCCACCGCATCCAGGCCGAGGAGGCTGAGTTCAAGCTCTGCAAGGTCAAGCGTGTTCAGCTCGGCAAGGGCGGGATCCCATTCTTGGTTACGCACGATGCGCGAACGTGAGTTCCACACTCCACAAGTTCCGTGTCATTCAGTCGTTGGACCAGGCTTTGGTTGATCGGCGGAGGACAATGAACTTGGAACTTCTGTTCCATCTGTTCCATCTGTTCCATCTGTTTGGAAACAGTAAGAACCCATTCATAAGAACATGGTTATGCTAACTTGTGCTCTTCAGCATCCGTTACCCCGACCCTGCCATCAAGGTCAACGACACCGTCAAGGTCGAGCTCGCCACTGGCAAGATCGTTGACTTCGTCAAGTTCGATACCGGTGCTGTCATCATGGCTACCGGTGGTCGTAACATGGGTCGTGTTGGTGTTGTCACTCACCGTGAGCGCCACGACGGTGGTTTCAACATCGTCCACGTCAAGGGTATGTCTCAATTTCAATCTTTACTTCTCGGTGTAGATTTGTGCTAATTGCATTCGCAGACGCCATTGACAACGTCTTCGCTACCCGTGAGTCCAACGTCTTCGTCATTGGACAGGAGAAGCCTTGGGTTTCCCTCCCCAAGGGTAAGGGTGTCAAGCTCTCCATCTCTGAGGAGCGTGACCGCCGCCGTGCCCACGCTATCGCCAACTAAATGTTCTTTGACATTGGTGAGATAGCCGGTCGGTAAAAACAACACAAAAAACAGTGGCTGGGAAACGGCGTTGTTGCTTTATGGGCTTGGATTTCAATGCTCTCGTAGATTCTGAACCATAGCAAACAAAGCAGGGACGGGCTAATTGCCTCGTTTCCGAGTGATATGATACCATTTGACGTTACCTCTTTTCAAACTACTTAATGACCGTATTCATTTAATTGTCCCCAAATCTTCGAACCCTCCTCAACGTGGATATTAGCTTTTGATCCCTTGAACCTTGCCATCTGTTTCGCTATCACTAATCACTGTCGACACCAAAAATCCACGAAGATCCTGGGAACCGTAGCTTGTGCTGATCCACGAGGTAATAATCGCCCACAAACCTCACACCTCCAACTTCGAACATTTTGGCAACACCCACTAGACCTAAAAATTCTGCAGACTACTGCGTACCAGGGACTTTTATGCGGGTGACAAGTGGACCTAGCTCAAAACTGAGACCCTCCAACGCTAGAAGTACAAGCTACGTGGACATGCACGATCCCAATCAAGATACTATATCGCCTTCTCATCTCCGGCGAGACCCGTTAATTAGATCCACATTAACAACGCACCGGCTCGCCTGGGCCGATCCAGTGCTACACTACCTTCTAAGCGGGTCATTGAAGCATACATACATCCATGCGCGCATCGGAGAACAAGGAGTTGACAAGGTTTCCGCCCGCAAGCCCGTAAATGGCGATCGACCAGAGCTAAGCACGGTTCCTCCGTTCTAAATATCCCGCTCAAACGTTAATATTTAATTTTCATTCCGGAATACATTGTATACAAACCCTCACCAAAAGTAATAGGAGACAATCATCTTCTGTGGAAGCGGTGGTGGAGATCAGCATTTTACGAGACGGCGCCTGCAGTCGAAATGTCGCGGGCCGACGTTGTTTACTCTTGCGTTTGGCTCTAGGCAACTTCTAGACCCCCGGTATCGGATTGCACATGCTTTGAGGTGTGATCGTAAGTCTCCGATGGTTATAGGTATGGCGTAAGTACTACATAGTTTGCGCGATGTATCAGAAAGATCCCGATTTGGGTTCTAATCCGAGGGAACGGTGAATCTTCAACTCCGCTGGACGCAACTCAGATGACCCACCGATCTAACACAAGACTCGGCACCGTCTGCCTGATCGAGGAAAAGTTCGCTTCCTCCTTCGAAAATTCAACAGGGAGATGAGGATCAGAGCAAAGAGAAAGGAGAATGGAAAATAATCATTTACGGTGAGCACTTGCGTAGGAGTGAAAACTTCAATTGGCACGGAGAAGGAAGAAAACTTAAATACATGCAAATTATTGGAAAATACTCTCGTATCAGGTTCTCACATATTAGACCCGGAGTTCTCAGCCTCCGCTTTGTTTAACATGGACCCTTTGAAAGCTTGAAGGAGTTGTGATAGAGATTCAGACTCCTGTATTGGATATGTAGGCGCGTAGAAATCTTAATGTCACACTCATTTGTTCTGATTGTGGAGAGAACAGTCTTTCAAGACTCCTCTCAAGACTCCTCTCATCCGCAATATTACGCTCTAGTTGCAGAAAGAGCCGCCTCGATCGTATCTGATCGGCGTATGAGTTTGAAATAAGTGTTCACACCATCAAGATAGCAAGTTCAAGATAGCAAGGTCAAAATCGGCTTCTCTATGGAGCAGCTAGGAAATGGTTTCCTGAAGTATGCGCGTGGGACTAGTCCGCTTTAGATACTCACCCCTCTCCTTAAAGGATTATGTTATGGCGTGGGTTGATTTTGGCATTGATTTTTGTTTTTTAAACCAATAAAATGAAGTATCAGTTTAGACAAGTAAATTACAGTATATCATCCTACCAAGTATATCATCATATTGTAATATAAGCGGTCGAAGGCGAAGGGTGGCGATTAGAATAAATTTGATAGATCCCAACTCGACCTGAGGGCTGGGCCGTCGCACGTTCGCAACCCCAATTGGAATATGCATGACAACATAGTGCGAGATTCGTGACCCATCACTTGCTGCAACGCGGGGATAAGCGAGCCTTCTTTGCAAGGGTAGCGGTAGGGGGTTCGAAGGCAAGGTAAAAGCTCAGTTGGCAAGGGGTTCTCTAAAATATATTTTGTGATAAGGGAGATCAATCTTGGAACACTTGGAGCGAGCGAGAATGTCCCGGGTCGTCTTGTATAGAGTGAAACCATTGTTCTGCAATACCCTTGAGAATCAAGTGATTGATCATTCTCAAAGTGCATAGTTTTGAACTGCACAACGGATCCTCCGATCGACTGCGCTCCATGTAATATTAGATACTGGCGATCCAAAATCTTGCCGGAATAGATATCCGGTAGATATGTACCAATAATGTCGGTAGATTCATTGCCTAGGTAGCTTTCAATTATTATTTATTTGTTTCCTTTTTTATTGAAAAATGCCCGGCCTAGAACATTTTTTGTAACCAAGCGCGGTCATTCAGCGAGTTACTAGTCCACATATAGATCAACTGATCAAACATGGAAGATAATTTGTAACGATATCAAACACCGAAACTTAGAGCTCATCCACTTCATCAATCATCTTCAGTTCTTAAGATTCTATAGATATTGGTGTTCGAATCCCCACACAAACTCAGGAACCGCGTGGATCTACCGAGATCCGTTTACCCAGTCCCAAGGAACTGGGTCCTGTAACCTAAAGAATGACTTGGGAGATTTCACGTGGTTCAAATGACGTATGTTTTGATTTTGGAGATGATTGGGTTGAATAACTTGGCCATCAAGAATTAGTATTTGTAACCGTCGTATATAGACAGACTTGAAATCTGTGCTGGTGGATATTGAAACCTGCGCCACCGGCATTTAACGAAAAGGAGGGTTCAAGCAGAACATTTTAAGCATGTGTCAATGAAGGATGTTTGCCCAATGGATATTCTAGCGGTGTAAATGATAATTTTCAAAAAAAGATAAGGGATCAAGCTAAGATGGTGTTTGCTTTTTAAAGGATTCAGATATCTCTTATTGGTGGAGCGAGAGCGAAACAATAAATAATCTGGGAATATCTCTTTCAACGTCGTACTACCTTTGAGATCTACTTAAGCATGATATAATCATGATACCATATCCATGGATATATAGTAAAATGGTAATTACATTAGGCCACAAACCCCATATTGGCGCCTGATGAGCCTTGCCTCAAAGTCTAGAAAGTTGCCTAGAATTCAGCGGTGTATACCCATGTACGAATTGCAAATACTTTCTGTAGTTAGGTATGATTCTCTCCGATCGATATTGTCCGAATGACATACAACTTACGCCGTGCTATTGTAGTCGGAATTTGAGATTGTCGGGTAAACCAATTGCGGGCTTCCATAAAATCCATACATCAACGGTCGAAGGGAAACAAATGAATATATATTCCCTTGATCCGTAGACTCCACCCCCTAACACCCCACGAAGTGTTCCTTCAATTTCTTTGTTGATCACCGGGCTCCACTATATTTAGTGGAAATTTTATGGCCACTATGATTTGCGTCTTTTTTTGTGTGTGTGTATGTAGGTATGTGTGTGTGCGTAAATTCGTATACAATAATAGATGTATGAAGTCATTGAAGATTGGGTCTGGGCCAATCCTATGTTGTCATTTGGATGCTGAACAAGAGCTAGGTGGAGGTCCGTCCACTTTCTCAAACAATATCGTACATCTTCGTGTTTTCTTTCTGTTTTCTTCCTCGAATATTTGAATACAGTTTTATTAACCCCCCCCCCCCTGACCGACTAATTAAACTTTCTATATTGATTCTGGAAGAATCAAATATGATGTACAATATTGTAGAAGGTTGACCGCTTCTCAACCGATTCATGTGGCAACTAAATATACTCCACACTTGTCATATTGTCAACTGGTCTACTTTCTAATGCTGCAGCCCAACGGGCATCGGGAGTTCGGCATAGAACATAGAACGAAATCAGAATCTCTCGGTAACCAGCAGACTAAGTACTACTAATCGCAGATCTCATTCTTTTACTGTGGAGTCCACCAACTTTCTCCCCGATCTGGGTCTGGAATGGAGTATCCCATGTTGCTCAATTGTCAATCATTACCCCCTTTTCCCGAAGGCTCTTCCCGTCGGGTATCCCAACAGCCTGAAGCTGGGATTAGCGCTCTGTGTTGTTAATGTGCCTAGTCAATTTCCTTGCCCGTTTCTACTCTCGTGATGTGTCGAACGTGGCGGAACAGTAACAGCAAGGATAAAAGAAATCATCTGCCCTCATCTGATGTTTGAAACCAATCACCCTCACTTTTCCGAGAAATCCGCTTGTTTATTACTTGTGTATTGTTTTCATTAATTTCCCCGATTACTTCTCGCCTGCCTACTTCTTCTTTGCTTCCATATCGCGTCTATCATACACTACTCATCCCTGTCCGAGATTTACTCTATTCAAGCGCCGTGTTACATGAGCGTTAACGTGTACTTTACTCAATGTGCTGGCCTTGAGTTCCTGACTGTTTGGTCTGTGGTGACCGCATAAATGCAATCGATCAGCCCAAAAGAATCGCCCATTGAACCACCTCCCAAAAAGCGATTACTTACCCCTGGGAGTGAGCAAAACCCATCTGAAAACCCGAGCATGTCAACTCAATCCAGAATCGCCATGCCGCTGGACTCGGGGATTTCTTACAAGCCAATCTTCCAATCCAGCCATGAGATTCCAGCTTTCTTCCCGACATATCGTTGGTGGGAAGATGAAGCGACAACTGTATTCTGGGCGTTCGAAATCGAACAAGTTAGCCGTGTGATTCGATTCGGACTCTTTCACGACGAAAACTTCCCGAGGACTTCTCTTTGCGCTCGCAATCCCGACACCATCGACACATTTTTGGTTGCACTGTCCGAGGCTCATGAGTATCAGAATCTTGGTAATCTCTCCCATATACAGAGGGTGGAGGAAATTCTCCGCCGATCCAGTATCCCTCGTTTCCAGGCTATTCCCTGGAGTTGGTTCCCGCATCAATCTAGTCTTACTCTAGATCCGCTGGCAATCGCTATGGCGATTGAGACCGAGAGCCATTTCCACTTTAGGCAAATTGCCTTTGAAGAGCTTGTACGTGCTGCTCTTGGATACAACGCTATCTCCGTCCAGTGGTTCCTACAACAACATACCGCTCTTTACATCATTATCATAAACCATCTACAAGCCTATCCGGGGGATATCTCCCTGTACGCAGATGTAGAAACGGTATGCGCCCTAAGTTCCTAATCACAAGGCAAGAACGATTCCACCGAATGCAAGCTGACTTCTTTAGCATCTGCGATTGCGGAGTCCATTTGCTCACCGGGCGCTGTATCATAGTCTTTTGGCTGTGCGACCTGGCGGCTATCGTGATATACCTCAACCCAAACCCACCGGATTTGAATTTGCCGCAGGTCCTATCCAGAGTCTATTCAAAAAGCAGGTTGGAAGTCTTGCTAATATGCTCAAAACACTAAGTGTTTTGGGTATTCGATTTCGCCGACAGTATCATCACGCTGCTGCAATGAACTGGATGGCACCATTTGATACATCGATCCCTTTCTTGGAAGATTGTCTGACGGCTTCGTCACCAACGGAGTTGGCCGACAATATAAGTTACCTAGACGAGCACCGTTTCGCCGAGATAACGACACAATCACTGCTAATAGATGAAACGGCTGTGAAATTACAGCTTCATTGGCAGGCTCTGACCATTTCTGTCTGGGAGTGCTGCTGTGCCCTCCCAGAGTTGATTCCAACTCTACAAGAATGTGCACAGGTATGTCTTGTTTCCCACAGTTAAATCCGCTGATAAACTCTGCCGAAGTGGTGTCATTGCACACTGTTCTAACTGTGACCAGTCTCTGCTGAAAAGGCGCAAAAATTACCATTCTCTTATGGCTATTCTCAACGGCCTTCGCGACTACACTATTTCAAAAATGCCCAACAACGTGGGAAGCAGCCCTGGAGCTCCAACCACCCTTGAAGCTTTGATTCCGGCCGAAGTTGTTTCTCTCATAGACCCGGTTGGGAACTACCACAACTACCTCCAGTTTTACAAACAATTCCCTGGAATCCCATTTCTGACCCCTCACATTCGTGATTATGAGCAGAACGGCAACAAAGCGCTTCAGCCAGTCATTCAGTATTTGAACGATTTACCAGGTCAGCAGCCTGCTTAAGCTGCTCAGCATTTTGAGGGGAAAAACAAGGAACCTGTGTAGGAGTGTGCTTGGCTTGATGTGGCTGCAGATGGCGAGACCGTCTCGCATAAGCCGTGTGTTGAAGGCCCTTGAAACCTTTGTTTTCCCCTTGTCAGCAGCTAATGCATTGGTTGTGTGTTTTCTTGGCAGTCTTACTAGGGGGTGGGCGATCTACACTGCTGATGACTTGAAATGCTCCGTTTCATGATTTGTATTTCTACCTTTATACCCATGCTAGTATCGGGCAGCACCAGGGTGCCAGGCGTTGCATTCTAATATGAACTTATCTCTTTTCGGTGACATTCAGGGAACTATTGATTACACTTGCATAAAGAAGGTCGTCGGATCTCAAAAAACGTAGTTGGGCACGCCTCTCGTCATAGGCCAATATTCCAGATCGCAATATATCTCCAAGCCAGAATCCATGCAATATTTCTATGCACCAGGATAGAACCTACGAATCAGATAAAACCTAGTGCATCCGAAGAGCCGCCCCAGACAATACCGGCACCCAAGTCAGTATTCCAAATATGCGGTCCCATGCACACAAATAGAAGTCCCCTGACCGGGAACGAAAATTGCTTTTTTCTACACAATAGGTAAAAGACAGGAATAGACTCGGCCGGGCCAATCAACACAGCGGGTCACACCTCACTCCTGTTTTGCAGCCGCCTTAGGCGCCTTCGCATATCCGAAAAATCCCCAAAGATAAGCGATCCTATTAACGAACAGGAATGCAGTCACTCCAATGTTACCCCAGGTCAGAGCGTTCCATGCTCCAACGTCCACAAACGTGTCCCAACCCATCGCCAAGTACGTGGCATACACATGGCCTACATCTGCGATGGCCAGCCCAACCAGGTAGTTGCGCAGCACTTTGGGCTCGGTGGTGGCATGGCATACACCGACTCCAACTAGGAATAGGAGCGAATAAAGATTCCCGATTTGGTAGGCTAGAGCGACGCTACTCGGGTGTAGGGTGTCCGGCGCCGCGATGGTTGGGGTTTGGCCGGCGATAAAGCCTTGGAGATCATATAGAGGGAAAGCACTTCCCAGAGCCCTGCGTGAGAAGTTGGTTGGGTTAGTCTCGTGAGCGGGAAAAAGGTTGGGGACATGGGGGTCCCTACAGCGAAATAGGCTCGAGGATGCCGAAAAGGATATGCGGCCATGTTGGGAAGATAGTGGGCATTTTGGGTTTCTGCAGCTCTCAATGTTATTCTTTGTGTCTAATTATTTGATTGTTATGCATTATAACTGCAAGGCGCTTTGAGCGGTCTCCATAGGTACGAAGCTTGCGGTAGCTTCATGTATTTTGTATCTGGGGTACCTCCGCGGAGATGAAGGCAGCTTACCTTTTGTTGGTTATCACAACAGATGTCAACTAATATTGAAAAGTGATGTATATGATAGAATACGATCAAGTTAATGAGCGAGAATCAAATATATTGTAGATCCAAGAGGAAAAGAGACAGGAGATCAACAGAAGTGCAGCTGACGTATACTCTGACTTTACTGGCGCTTGTCACCGCCCGTAGTCTACCGTTATCGTCGTCTTATCAAAAGCTTCATCTGTCTGCAAATCCATTATGGGTGCAATAAGGTGCAGGATGGTATCAAATCTGTGAGAGTTGATTGGAAATGGAATCTAGCAACGCTTTACGGCCTATTGACGAATCACTACTCCGCGAACTCCCCCAACTTTCTCTTCGTATCGCCCCTCTACGAGATCCAGTATCCTCACGAACCCTAAGCGTCCCATCGCCTCTTGAACCCAATGCCAGCGGTGCACGAGAATCAAAAAATATTTCTAAGACAAACAACAATGGTCGCAAGGCTTCAGCAACCGCAAAGGATGGTCTGCCAACAGTGACGGAGTTTCTCAACGCGGCCCGCACCAAGAAAACCGAACATTCCACGGACTCGCAATCGAACGTGGAACGACTGCCGAGGCCTATTCTTCCTGCTTTTGTGAATCTTCGTGCATTAGAAAAATTCCCGTTTTCCTCCTCGTTCGACGATGATGCCCTCCAAGGGACCCGCAAGCGTCGACGCCTAGATCAACAGGCTGATTCATTCGGCGAGCATCTACAACTGCCTATTCCACAAGCCCAGAAGGAGCAGCGCCCTCCCCCGTTTGGTCCGTTTGCAATTCTCAATGGATTGAATGAGCCCCCGCCAAATGCTGCTCTGCTCCCGCCCATCGAGGCTGGGTCTAATATCTCCCAACTTCTGACTAAACCTTCTGGAGGGGACGCGGATCTCGATTCGGGAGCATTGTCTTCGTCCCATGGAATAACAGCAGATGGTCAGCCTGCGGAGAGACGAGATGCCCGAATTGAAGAAATGTTGACTACATCACTCAATGCGGAAGACGATGAACATAATGATGATGACCACAATGTTGAAAGTACTGAATCTGTGGAGTCTGATAAGATTGCTCTAGCAGCCCGTGAGCCAATTTCACCCAAATATCACGAGACTATGGCTATCGCTCCCAAAGAAGATGCACCCATGTCGCCTAAAACTCGAGGTCGATCCCGTAAAAACTTGAGAAGATGGTCGGACGAAGAAACCACTACTTTACTCCGAGGTGTGGTCAAATGTGGGATTGGAAATTGGACTGCTATTCTTGCTCAACCAGAGCTGGATTTTAATCAAAGGACCGCATCTAATCTGAAAGACAGGTATGACTTCACTATGGCCCTATGACCAATAATTATCTTATACTAAATTTCATTATATCAGGTTCCGAGTGTTGTGTCCTTGGGCATATCGGTATGAATCAACAGGATCTCCATTCAGAACATGAGTAGGTTTTGCTAATTGCCATGACAGCGCCTCCGATCCCAATGAAGCTGCCAGAAAATTACACGACACCCTCGCTAACGCCTTACTCAAAGCCAAAGTCGAAGGCCGCGAGGAAACGCCCGGAAAAATGCACATACCTCAGCTTGTACGCGGCAACTCCGGAGGCTCAGACTCAACTTCTGGCTCTGGAAGCCCAGCTCTGATCTCCCGCCTCCCCTCAACCCCCAGTACTCTTGCATCCACCCCGGATTTGGAACTTGGGAGTATCAATTTCCAACCTATGTCGCCCTCTTCAGAAAATAGCACGTCTGCTTTATCGACCCAATCCCGATCAACCTTTGAGTCTCTCGGCATCCCAGAGCCCCACGTTACGAAGTCCAAACGCCGCTCGCGGCGCCCCTTCACAACAGCTGAGGATGAAGCCCTCCTCAAAGGCTACGCCGTCCACGGCTTCCAATGGACACTTATTCAACAAGACCCACGGTTAAGCCTCAGCCACCGCAAAGCAACTGACCTACGCGACAGGTTCAGAACGAAATTCCCCCACGCCTACCGTGACGGCGGGTCTGTGAGCGGCAAAGCCCTAACCAACCAAACTCAGACTCAAACCCAGGATCCCGCAGCCGGTGCATCAACGCCTCGCCCCCAAGCTGCCATTGTTAGCGAACAGTCTCCGGGTAAAGGTTATACGACCCCGACTCCGGCTACATCCCGCCACTCGAGGCGAGGTCACACTGCCACTTCTTCGCAGTCTAATCTCGCTCAAATTGACCCTTCGCTCTTGCCCCCACCTCAGGGGTTTACGGAACATTCAATTTCTCTTCCTGCTGCTGGTGGGCTTTCTTTCTCTTTGGATGAAGGCTCTGGTGCGAGTGCTTCCTCGGCGGTCGAGACAGCGTGGGAGGACAATACGCTTGCTCCTATGATTTGGGATGAATTGGCCTAAACCGAGGGCAATAGTTGCCTTTCATGCTACACTGCCGACGCATGTTACGATCTTCGAAAATCTTTTGGTATATTTTTTGGTTTCATGTTTCTTTTTGCGGCTTTCTGAAATTTCTGCATTTCTTCTTTATTTCTTTCGGTGTTTCATGAAGACATCTCTCTTTTTATGAGATCCTTCTGGTCATTTTTTTGCCATCATTACTCTATATCCCGCAGTACACGACGGTTTTTGCTTTACTTTTCCAAACAAAAGTTATTATTCGCATTGTCAACGTTTCATTCATAATCGGTATTTTAAATTTGATGACTTGTACCCTATGCTGCTGATGCTTGCATCTGAAGGAGAAGAAGATCAATAAATTCGGATATCAAAAAGCATAAGTGAAAAAACAGACAATGAGCATCTCATAGCTTACAGCCGCAAGTAAATCTTCAATCGCAATAGATGTCTGCCGAGGAAAGAATATGTAAGAGAGTAAGGGAGATGGAAGAAAGTAGACAGAAAAAGAGACAGAGAATGAAGTACGCTGAATAGGAATACCAAGCCGACAGTCGTCTACCACGCGTTGCGGTCCCAGTTCGGATCTACAAGATTGGATTAGTACACTCTCAACAAATATCGACATAGGATGATATAATAAACCCACCCTGTATGTAGCTTGCCAGAACTTTACTCCCGGTCTGGAGGAGGGGGTGTCCGGCGACGATCTGGAGGAATCGTTGGAGGCCCTCACGGCGGTGCTCGATGACATCGTCACTGAAACGGTTGGTGAATACCTTGCCCGGCAGTGGGGGTATTGTGACGCGCGTGCTTTCGCGCTCTAGGATATCGCGGAAGTACTCGAAATCAGAGTACCGGCGGCGCACGACGGAATGTTTCAATTTGAAGGCGGGGATGTTGGTTCTACACACGATCTCGTACGACGTGTACATGTTCCGGGAAGTGCCATGGGTTTGGGGGTTGCGGACCTTTTTTTTGGACCTGTTAGTCTGGAGTGTTCATTTGGTGCAGATAACGAAACTAAAGTAATGACTGGATTTGAGTGGGGAGGTGTGGGGTTTGGTTTTGAGGGATCTGGGCACGAGACTCGACACAACTGAGGCTGAGGATTGATTTGGATGTCAATTTCTAGGAGTTGGAAATTCAGTCACTCACTTCGATCTCAAGGAAGTTCTCCGGGGGTCCATAGATCTCCTCGAACGACTGTTGTCGTGGTTCCGGGACGGACTGCATCGTGGTGGGGTTGGATTGGTACGGGTGTGAAGAGAATGAGGAAGTGAGGGTGTGTGTTTTGGATGCTCAAAATAAAAATGAGAGCCAGATATTCAACCAGACAACTTGTCTTACGCTAATTCTCTGTACTTGAGCAGAGCATACAAGACGCCCGAGTTCTGAAGTTGGAGAAGCATCTCTATCAGTGGGGCTCGGGGAAATTGTTAGTCCGCCCTTTTAGCTTATCTTCTTAACGCCCGTCTACAATATTATCCTTCTTTTGCTTCTTATATTTTTGTCTTGGAGTTTTTCAAGCTTCCAGTATATACGAAGGCATCAGGAGTGAATCTATGATGATCATCATATATTTAAATTCGAAATGCATGACTAGATCGTAGTAAGGCACCTGTAGATGTAGATAGAGCTACTTGAGGCGAGCATCAGTCATTCTACTTTCTTATGCAAGTCTTAAGAGATCAGCCATAGCTGGTGCTTGAGCTTAATTGAGGCACTTTCTAGAGAGCTTCAGGTCTGCAAGGGCCATCTGATCTCAAACACAAGCTTTTTCTTACCACCACCGAACACGAGAAAGTCGGAGTGCCATCGGTGTGATTACTGCATAACATGCATGTGCAGAATTACAGGTGCATTCTACGCAGCCACGATATTTACCTGCATTCGATCTTTGTGTGGCTTTGTTCTTTTTAAGGACTAGGTGCTGGAATTAGGGCTACGAGAGAAGTAGGGCTTTTTTTGGAAACTTGCTAACACTGAATGAATATCATGACCCGGCAGGCTTGATAATGGGTTCAAGAGCCACAAAAAGCAAGGGTTGACAGTAGATCTGGAGACGAACTGATCCAATGTATCATTGTGAATGAATGGCATCTTATGGCTGCAAAAGGTCTCACTAGAACGTATATTGGAAGAGATCTAACAAACAGCTACTGTAACTATATGCCCCATAAATGGGAGATCTTGCCAAAAAAAAGAAGCCATATTTCAATAGTAGTCACTATCGATTCGAGTGTGTCCCAACCTCGGAGTTAAGCCACCCAGCGGAGTTAAGAGATGACATAACCGAAATCAGCGGTGGGACTCAGTTATCGACTATCGATAAGCACCATCCTCATCTGTCAACGCGCGACAGAACTACCTAGTTACACGATGAGCTCGAGGATGCCAAATAACGGAGAGGAATCTGCAGGAGAGTCTGAAGGAATCTGGCACCCTGCCCATGAATGGCTGGAAGAAGACGAGCTAGATACCGACTACCACCCCGCACAAGAGTCCGAAGGCGACGACGGATCGGAGGGTGACTTGCCGATTGAGGATGCAGCGATAGGTATGGGGTACACGGATGGTAAGGCCAGCGCGCGGATTATGCAATGCCAAACTTCATGATTGCCAGATAGCTAATAAATTCTTTATAGTGGATCCTACGCATTTCAATATCGGGAATATCGCGATTGAGTTCACATCCGACGACTTTGACATGAGCGAGCAACCCCCTGGTCCGGACGGCGGACCCATCCGCCGTATGCTTTACTGTTCATACTTCTAGGGCGCTATAAGGATCGCTGACAACTCGAAAATTATAGTTTCGGCCACCCAGTTGTTCGAAATACTTGCTTCCAGCGGATTACAACAAATCCTCCATGCCAATGGTTGGCCAACTGCACAGGAAGAGGAACAAGAAAGGCTAGCGGCCGAACAAGAGGACAATGACGAGGATGAGAGTGATGAGGATTTCCTTCCAAGTTATCGGAACCGGCTGCGAGCAAGACAACCCGGAGCAGTCGCTGAACTACCTCCAGTCCCTAATCCGAAAGGCAAGACATTGATGAACGACGGTCACTTTGGAACTAATCAATCTTATATTGATCGACTTAAACAGCGCAAGAAGGGTTGGGCCTCAAACTTGATGTGGCGAGAATTAGGGATTGACACCCAGGGAGCGCAGAAACGAGCAGATCAATCCATGTTACAGGTAAGTCAGATCTGTGTGGAAGTATAGTTGGTAATCTCAAATCATGTCTAAACACCGATTCATTGCGTACTCAGGGCTTTATACCGGCCTCCGTTGCCGATAGGATCATTCATTATGACTCGCGAAGTTATTCTGGCCAATTCTCGGACGATGGCAATTTTTTCTTTTGCTGTGCACAAGACTTCAAGGTTCGGATGTATGACACATCGAATCCTTATGATTGGAAATATTACAAGACCGTCGATTATCCCTTCGGTCAATGGACCATTACTGATGCGACTTTGAGCCCCGACAACCGGTTCCTTGTGTACAGTTCAATACGAAGCCAGGTATATATGGCTACCACGGACCCAGAAGATGATTCAGACCCTACTGTTCTGGACTTGTCTACTCCACCGGGCCAAATACGACACCGAAGCTTGGGAAGCTCACACTTTGGGGTATTTAACTACATATGCATCAATTCACAACGTCTTGGTGGCTAATATCGCTATTTGAAATCAGGTTTGGTCTCTTCGATTCTCTGGAGATGGACGTGAGGTTGTTGCGGGCACATCAGAAAACTCGGTGATCGTCTATGACATAGAAACAAAACAACGGGTCCTAAATCTTCGAGATCGACATCAGCATCACGTCAATGCTGTTTGCTACGGTGATACCTCATCACCGCATATCTTGTACTCCGGATCTGATGACACCACGATACGAGTGTGGGATCGACGATCAATGGGCGATGGGCGCGAAGCCGGTGCCTTCATGGGTCACACCGAGGGACTGACCTACGTTGACAGCAAAGGTGACGGTCGATACGTCTTGTCTAACAGCAAAGACCAGACAATGAAGCTTTGGGATTTGCGCAAGATGATGACATCCGCCGACGTAGAAAACCTGGACCCTCTTGAGTACACCACTGCCTTTGACTACCGGTTTGAGCCATACCCAGAAGAATATCGACGAAGTGCCAAGAACGACTGCTCTGTTGTTACATTCCGAGGTCACCGTGTTCTTAAGACATTGATACGTTGCCACTTCTCGCCGCCGGGGAGCACAAACTCGCGCTATGTGTATAGCGGTAGCGAGGACGGCAAGATTTATGTCTACAATATGGATGCCACGCTTGCTGACACGATTGACGTTGGGCAAGCGACAATGTACTCCCGGCCGCGTGAGCCAGATACCTATGCATCGGCATATGAAATGAGTGGTGAGATGCTATGGAGGACCTGTGTCCGGGATGCAAGTTGGCACCCAAATGCGCCAGTATTGGCAGGTATGGTTCATCCGGGCTTGTCCCTAAGATATTGCTAATCAATTGTACAGCAACTGCCTGGAATGGCTGGGGCTTGTCTACTGGAACCTGCACCGTGCATTCATGGAACGACGGTGCTGCCAAAGACGAAGGCGACCCACCTTTGAGTTGGAGCTATGATGAGAAGCTGCGTCCCATCCCCGCATTCAACGACTACCGCGCAAACGCTCCGTATGGTCACCCACGCCGTCCGCTACGCAGTCGGCCTGTCCGCCGGTGGGTGATTGACGAGGAGGCAGAGGACACGATATGGTAAATTAATGGCAACGAATGGTGGTATCTTCAGTTCTTCGCGTTTCAACAAAAGCATACATCTTCTTACTTTTCATTTACTACATCTTGAACGAAGATTAATGCGTACATGGTTGATTCTTTTCCAATTCACATTCCTTCTACGGAATAGTTAGGGCATAATGATCATACGAGTGCAAACAACGCTTTTTTCCAGGCAGTTTTCCAGCTAGATTTTACGGAACCAGAGCGAATTGGGTTGTAAATGGTTGCAGGGCGTCAATTAGGTAAAAAACAAGGACCCCTATTGGTACAGAATGCGTAAACGGTGGTATCTCATGGATAGCGATCATCACGGTCTCCCATCGCATCTCCAAAAATAAAGCGCCAAGTGGCAGCGGTCGCCACATAATATCAAAGCGTAAAGACAAGTGTTTTGCGATACCCAGCACAACAGGGGGGCCAAGTCTAACAGTCGGTGGGGGTTGGGTCGTTGCCGCGGGCGACTCATGCTAATCGCGAGAGCAGACGAGACCAGTAACGTGTTGCGTGTTGCGCGGGCGTGAGACGTTTTTTGTCCGTGATCCTTTCCTTCCTTTCCCGTCTCTCTCCTCCATCATGGGCCTCCCCGAGGGGGTTTGGGAAAGCTCCGAAGCATCTCTCCTTTATGCGCCACCGACCAGCACTTGGTTGACAGGGATATGAACTGCGACAAGCACGTTAGCTCAGCAAGAAGACTGAGTGTTGACTGCGGAAGATTGTCCGTATCTTGGAGAACATACTCAGCTTAACGAAATAGCCAATGGCTCCCTAGTTGGGATGTCAGTTATACCGGCTCCATATTCGATCCTAAAATCGCCGTCAAGACACATACCATAACCAGGAATCCCATACCAACAGCCTGGCTAATCTTGATAAACTCGCGCTTATCGGCTGTCACGAATGGTCAGTATGTGAGAACTTCATGAGATGGATGCCGATCGACATACGCTTAGTGCAGCGGCGGACGAATTGAGTGCCCTCACGGACAAAGTCCTTGGGGATATCAGCAAGCTCTTGGAAGGTCTCAGACATGTTTGCAGTGAATAAAAGTCCGTGACGAAAATTGGCGAAAATTGTCGAAAAAAGGAGAAAGTCTCGAGACAACACAGGGGACAAGAAGAACAGGTGGTTTCCCCGATCGGTCGGGCCAAATGGCCTTCTGGGGTGTCGGAATTATTGATATTCCGTTGGGTTCCGCGCTGACATCGCATCGTCGAGACTCCTCCTGGGCAAGCTTCCGGCTGTTTCTACTACGCGCCGTTGCCATTGAAGAAAGGTCTCTCACGCGCTTTTTAATACCGTTACGATCCCAACGTTACGCCGGTTGAAAAGGGCAACTACACGTGTGCATTTTCCCGGGAGCTTATTGATGTTCCATTCCCTTTTGTTTCCTTTCGCTTTTATCTCATCTCTTCTTCCCATCTGTGTCTCTCGCTGCTAGTTGGCGATTTCTTCTTTCCCATACCCCCTGTTCTGTATCCGCTATTTCACAGAAGCTATCTCTTCAGTTTGCGGTGCGTCTCCAGCTGGCGCAAGTCTTGTTTCCACCGGAAGCGCGTTATCCGCTTCGGATTTGTACGTATTATCAGGCCTCGCTTTGCTCTTCATGTTTGTTCTTCCTCCTGTGCTCCTTCGGGGGTCTTGGCCAATTCGTCTCCGTCCGCTTTTCTGTTGAGGATCAAGTCAAGCGGACTGTATGGAGTTACTTCGAGAATCGCGCTACCCCCTCCACTTGCCCTTCATCCGTGGTGATTTATGATGTTTCTTTTTCTCAATGCTAATTGGTGACATGTGTTTGTAGACGTGCGCTTTCCTTGACTTGCTCAGAAGCGGAGAGGAACCAAGAGAGAAGATCTAGGGCCTGTACTATCGAACATCAGATACTCAGGCAAATCGAATACTTTCTGGCTCCAATCCGTTGCATTGAATACTAATTTAGTACGCAATGGCTACCGAGGACGATAATTTCGATATTGACATCTATGGTGAGGGCACTTACAGTGCCAATGAGCCTGGTGCGCAGGAAGACTCGGAGCTTGTTCTAGACGCTCCTGAGAACTTGCCCGCATCCAACAATGCTTCGGCAAACCCCACCCCTACTCAGCAGGAAAGCGCGGCTCCCTCTCAGCCTCAGCCTGCCCAGGCCAACGCTTCCCAGCAGCAAGCTCAGTCCAATCCTCTTCCTACCGGACCAGCCACCCAAGGCACTAAGCGCAAGGGAATCGACGAGCAGGCCGACCCGGATGCGACCACTGCATTGCTAGTTTCGGAGCTTGCCTGGTGGGAAACTGAGGATGATATCCGTGCATGGACAAACCAGGCCGGAGTCGAACCGCAACTCAAGGAAGTGACCTTCAGCGAGCACAAGGTCAATGGCAAGAGCAAAGGGTAAGGACGCTCCGTCTTTCGTGTTGACAAATTCGATATCGATTCGTTACTAATATTCTGAAATCGAATAGTCAAGCCTTCGTCGAATTTACTACCCCTCAGGCATCAACTGCTACCAAGAACTGCATTGAAGCCAACAATGTGCCCGGTCGCAAGCATATCGCAGTTTACACTAGCCCTCAGCCCAACCCATTCAAGACTCTGCCAAAGGATGCCCCAATGCGCCGCGATGGCGGTCGCGGCGGCCATGGCCCCGGCGGCGGTGGTGGCGGATATGGCGGCGGTGGCGGCGGTGGCTACAACATGAACAACCACGGCGGCGGTGGATTCCGCGGTGGCCGAGGCGGCTACAACAACCGTGGCATGGGTGGTAACATGAACTACAACCGCGGCGGCTTTAACCAGATGGGTGGATTCCCGGGTGGTGGTGCCCCAAACAATTTCCAAGGTCAAATGGGCGGCATGCCTAACTACGGATTTAACAACAACCGTGGCGGAAACATGATGGGCGGTGGCATGCGCGGTGCTGCTGCTATGCGCGGTGGCCGTGGCGGAAACATGATGGGTATGCCCGGTATGAACCCTGGCATGAACCCGATGGGTGGAATGAACCCGATGGCTGCTATGAACCCAATGGCCGGAATGAACCCGATGATGGGTGGCATGGGAGCAATGGGAGCAATGGGAGCGAACATGGGCGGAAACATGATGCAGGGTAAGTGCTATCGATATAAATAGCTTGCTTGTCGCTTCTAACATCGTCTTCAGGACAACCTCCCTTCCAAGGTGGCCCAGCCCAGCCCTTCAACCCCGGCCAGAACCAGGGTCAAGGGGGTTTCCACAACCCCAATCAGGGGGGTGGCTCCGGCTCCGGTGAGGGTTCCTGGAACCCCCATGGAGCCAAGCGCAGTCGCCAGGACTAGATAGGCCCGTCCTCGGGTTCTATCGAATCTTCAATTAGCCGTCACTTAGCCGTTTTTGGCAATTGCAAACATAGGGATTGGCCTGCGCATTTCAAAGTCTGGACTCGATTCTTTTTTTTCGTCATACAAAGAACAGGGAAGTTATGAGGGTCTTTTTTTTGCTGGTTTTTATGGTTGCTTTCTTTGGCACTAGGGGGGTCAGTCACAAGGTTCGATCTGGTTTAGGTTTCTTTTTTGAGCTTTTTCCTCCCCTTATTCGTGCGGTGTACTAGGATGCAATGCAATTATGGAGTTCTTTGCTTTTTATTTCTGTGTTCATAACTTTTATATGGCGATATATGGCCATAGGGTAACTAATCACGTCACAGGATATTTGGAGCACTGTGAACGACCGACAGAGCCATATAGTCATGTATTCTATAGATTTACTGTCTCGCTATCTCACGTCAGTTACGCGTCACTTAGCCGTCACATAGCCGTCATTATTGATAATATCTAAGCTGAGCTATAGGAGGTGCGATAATAGCGATGTAGATATGCAATGATCTCGGAATGTGGTGTGTATGCCAGAGAACGTTGTAAACATAACGTGCTTACAATGTGAAATCGTGCTTAGATGGAATATTGCTCCAAAATCAAATGTACATTGTGAAGTCTCATAGAAGCAGGCGCAGCCTACTCCTATTAGATCCTTTTCATGGCTGTGATGCACAATAAATGCCTAGACTTTTGAGAGGAGTTCAAATCCAAGGATGAGATAATCAGAGCAATAAGTGCATAACTCGTATTGTCATCTTGCGTTCATTCTTGTGATTCGTAAAAAGCAATGTAAACAGCAGGCCTCCCGTACGCAAATAAACAAATATAATGTCTCAAAGGCCAGATGCCCAATTGCGCATTATACAGACTTGTACATGCATGGGACCATGCGTGGAAACATCTTTATCGGAAAATAGAAAGAACAGCATGTGAAAGAAATTCGGTTTAAGGCCATAGGGGTACATAAGATCGTAACACAAGGTGGCATTAGATACTCATAAACAGATTGAGCCCAGTGCGACCCAGCATCCAACATAATTTGAACCTGTACATGATATACATCGAGATCAAGTCTAGTATGTAGCCAGGGTCGGAAAGGAATAGTTTTGAGCACGTATCGGCATTTTCGTTGCTTGTCCACCGGGCCAGCTTTAACAAAGCTCCCTTGAGATCAAACTCAAAGGACCAATCTTCAACAACCTCGGTCCATGATATGACTTGAGCAAGTTCATCACCGGAGGGTGATGTAGAAGGGTCATGGTCGGAGTCGGTATCAGGCTCCGCGTCAGCTTCTGAATTGGGTTCGGATGTGATGTACAGATTCCTCTGCGTCTTCTTTTTGCGTGATGTGGATACAGATGAGCGGAGCCTGAGAAGCTTGACAACTACCTGCACTCGAGTGCGGAGGGGATGGCCGGACTCGCGAGTTATCGGAGACATCTTGAATGTCATCTCGACGAGCTCGAGGGGTGAGAGCCGGGCGCGTGCCTGGGCGTTATACCTTACGACAGGCATTGTAACGCAAGAACATTTGCATTGAGACACAGGACTAGGGATTCGGGGCGTGGATGAAGGTGGAGCGTCTCTTAAAACAAAGTCTATGTTCGTCCCAGGAGCAAGAGCAAGTGAAGCTCGTTTCTTCGATTGCTCGATTTGTCTTTTGGGGGAGAACGGCTCGATAATTGGACCCAAACCAATCTTGCTGAGCAACTTCAGGTCGCAGTTAAAGACGGGTGACTGCTGGGCCTTGTTTTGGATATCATAGAGAGGCCTGTGGTCTTCGACGACTATTGCAACGTTGACGAATGAATGTGCCGGGGAGAGCTCGTCAATGAACGTGTCTGTCGCACTATCAAATGAACGTCGCTGTGTTTGAAGCCCGGTGTATTGCATAGCCCCATCAGGATAATAAAGCTGTTGGGTTGGCATAGGTTGGAACAACTCGAAATCTCCTCCCTGTGCACTCGGGCCAAGGTAAGACGGATCCAGTGTAACTAGAGTGGATGATGATGGATCTTGCCGAGTCTGTATTGGCATTCCGGAAGAAGAGCTTTCTTGAATAGCAACACCGGGCTGGTCAGTACACCTGTGGCAGGCACGAACAGACTCCGTGAAGTGGCTGCAGTGTCCACATTTGCCCAAATCATGGTTGCACCGCTTGCATTTCCTTGAAGTAGAAGGTTGCTGGTCACTTGGCTTTTTTCCTTGTTCTGACGCTTGCGCTTCAACTGATCGAGTTGTGACAATCCTGGATTATGTGGGGGCGGCGCATGACTGGGCTGCCGGTTTAGACCCCCGGCAAAATGGAAACTGGGATCAAAGGGGGGGTTGAACAAGTCGTCCATTGAAAATTCCTCGATGGGAGTAATTTCTCCCTGGTGATGACTAGGTGCTCCCCAGGCATTGTTCGGTCTGCCAGAGGAAGGGCCATTCGCGTTTCCATCATTACCATCACCGTTATCGTTAACACCGCGACGGGGTCGATCGCCTTCGTCAGAGCCACCAACAGACCCAGAACCCACCAGGCAGTGACGCTTGAGGTGCTTAAATAATAAGTCCCAGGATTCGATATTCTCAGGGCAAAGCGGACAGAAAACCGGAGAAGGAACTTTCACTCGAGTAGCCTCCACATCGGCAGCTTTGAGATCCACCTGCTTGTGTGCGAAAGTCATGTGCTCACGCATTCTATCTCGTCGGTAAAATGTTTTGGAGCAACTCAGAACCGAACAACAGAACTGAGAGTCATAAATCTCATGCATTGTACCCAAGTGTCTCTTGAGTGACCCGAAAGAATGGATGACTACTTTTTTCTTCTTCTGAATATCACATAGCAAGCACTGGTATGTCTCTCTGTCTCTGTCTCTGTCTCTCTCTCTCTCCTCGGACACATTCGATGAAATCGCCGGTTGCCCTCTTTTCGAATTGAAATATGTCTTAAGAGCTTCGAGGCTCTCCACCCCCTTAGTAACTTCGTTATAGTTACATGGTTGGTTAGACATGAGACTTATAAATATATCCCATACTTGGTTCATGTGGTCATGATACGACGGCTGCAAAGATAAAGGTGTCGAGTTTGTTATTCCCAGCAAGGTGCGATCAACGCTTGGCTGGTGACCAGCGAAATTTGGTAGAGGCTGGGTAGTATCGTTCTCCCCTCCAAGATGCAGATCCAGGTTTTGGGGAATATCGTCGTCCTGGAATTCAAATCTCAGTTCGATGTCGTGCAAACAGCTATCGTCCCGTCCAATAGGGACGGTAGATTGAACAGGCTCTGGGTCTAACAATCCCGAGTCTTGTTGGGTGACATGGTCCCAGCTCGTTAAACTTGTCGCATCGGCGGAGGAATAAGAGCCAGGATAATCATGTAAATAACGCTATGAGTAGTTAGCCCGGTACCTCGAATCTTTGATCTACAAATCATCACCTACATGGACATCTTGGCCACCGAAAGGGCCCTCGGAGGAGGTGAAGGAGCCGGGAGGCATGGGGAATGCTCTGTAAGACGACTGCGTCATAGTCCGATGGGACTTTGCCATTCGATCGACTTCTTCAAAGTCGCAAATGGAGCCCATAGCCATAGACTTGTCAAGCAATCAATGATAGACCAAAGAGAGCCAGTCGCATAAACAGAAATATCATTGACCAGAGGAAAAGCCGGGCTTTTTATGGTGCAAAAAGGTCGTTGGTCATTAGCGTCTAAGCCTCAAAACCCGGGCGACCAACTTATTCCTTAGTAAACGGAAATCCATCCTTAAGAGTTAAAAGAAAATAAAATAGAAATCCAAAAAATATTAAATAAATCACTCAGGTAGGAAAAGCCTCCGATGCGGCACAGTTTATGCATTTGAAGTGCAGTTCTTGGAAAAAAAAGAAACTAGTAAAACACGACAAGACTTGTTTTCACTTTACAGCACAGAGCAAATAGAAGAGAAGCGAATTAGTTGCTTCAGGCGAGGTAGGAACGTGGCAATAAATCCTCAAGATAACCAAGGATAGTTTTCATACTGCATTATTGGGGCATTCGATGAGATTGAGAGTCACGAAACCCTATCTTCTGGGAACTTATTTCTCACTCGCTGAAGCTATAAAACAAACAAACATTCGCTTCCATATAGCATCAGGCCGAGAGACAGGTAACGGTTGCGGATTTGATACTTGGAATAGTTGCGGGGAAACGAGGCAGTGTCACTTTCGAAACCTCGTCATTACAATTAATACAGTCATTACATCTTTGCAGCCTCAATCACGTGTAGGTTCGATGAGTGTAGATCACTGGATGATTTAATTCGTAGGAAGCTGGGATCGATTGGGCGTTCATTTGTTGAACAATACCGACGTGCCCACTTTTTCAATATGGCCAAGGAACCGTAGTGGAGGGGCGCGCCGAATAACAAAAATGACGCTAGTTGTTAACCCCGAGACTCGTAAATGCAAGTGATAACTAAACTATGAGCTAAAGTGTGTTTCAGAAAGAAATAATCAACTTCTTTCTGGCCAGCAATGGTGGGCGTTTGGGTCTGACACAAAACCCCAGAGTGTTAAAGACCCCGCTCGGTCTCGCGTCTCGCTCACAGTCATCTCCTGCCTAAGTGAAAAAGGTTTACACTACAAGTACGCAGGGGTATATGTAGCACTCAGGGTTCTATTCAGCCTGAACGTGATAATATATAGATTTGTATGGTGGTTCATTTTCACACTTTCATTCCCTATGTACCCCAATCCAGCCAACCAAACTACGGAGTACCAGGGTCCGTAATAGTAATTAAGGTATTTTATTTCTGCGCCAGACCAAATAAGAATATCAAGGCACTACATAGTAAATCAAACACGGGCTAAAAAGAACCCTGAGCGCTATTGCGTACCTGAATGTTGAAGCAGAGGTCTCTAATTATACGGTTATGATTTTCAGAAATATTTGTTTGGTCAGGAGAAAGTGATCCACCAAGTTTATGATAATCCGCAGGAGATTAATTTTGACAGAAACCATACGTGGTCCCTGCCGAGTCCGAAGAACGCAATCCCATGCAACAGCGCACGGCCTAGAGCAATACCAGAAGAGCCGCTAGGAACCGCCCTTCCGGGAACAGAGCCGCCGTATTATTGCGGAATTTCCGCATCGAGTCAATACCGACGGTCTTTAGGTCCTTGCCGAAAGAACTAAAAGAGTAGAGAGCTGCAATATCGCAAGTACTGGGTGGGTGACTCCGACACCACCCTTGAACTAGCCTTGGAACCCGAGATTGGAAGAAAACTGACAGGCACATAGGCTGGTGATTGACAACTAATTGGCGCTACCAGGGAGTGTTACAGGGATGATAAACACACAGGCTTTGTAAACTCGGGCCTTTTAATCGCAAACAAAGCCCAAAGTACCCTGATTCCTAAGCCAATTATCTCTTCCTATGTAGGTCGTGGCGGACATCCAGAGTCGAGTGTACTTTCGTCTTATTGCCTAGGGATCC
Organism: Penicillium soppii; assembly: GCF_028829465.1. NCBI lineage: Eukaryota > Fungi > Ascomycota > Eurotiomycetes > Eurotiales > Aspergillaceae > Penicillium > Penicillium soppii. Next base: position 3,035,854 of record NW_026643235.1, on the reverse strand, counting down.
CATGATCTCGGTTGACTGCTGGTGATACTCGCCACCAAGGGTTTGTGCTTGATTCTCTCACCGAGAATTGATTGCTCTCTTCCACTGTTTATTCCCAGGGCCAAGGCTTGTCATGTTATGGACACGTAGAGGTGGGTTAGATTTAGGGAACCGGATGTGTTGGTCTTCTGATATGGATCCAAGCGTAGAACCGGATCAAGAAAATGAGAAATAAATTTTTGGGGTTTATATGTTTTGAAAAAAAAAGGTATAAATATAAGGCAAATATGCTGACGAACTATAAAATGAAATGAAATGAGATCAGCAAATCAGGAAAGAAAAAAAGGAGAGATAAACATCATAACCGTGATGCCAACAAAGTGGATTCGAAGGTTTAGTTTAAGCGGGCGGGTCAGTTGTACGGAGTAGCGGCTCTGCCGATAATGTGCCATGGTTCGAACTTTTGCCCCATGGAAACTCTGCGTTGTCGTATTATGTTGGGACAGAATTATTTACGTTTTAGCCAAATAAGGATTAGGGTACTGTAAGATTGACAACACTACAACACTTTCAATTAGAATTTTTACATTTGTACTATTGACCCGGTGCAACAATTTGAAAGGAAGGATACAGTATATTGTATTGCGCGAGGGTCCTTGTTTACTAGGAGCCCAACGAAGATAACGCGAGTCCAAATCTTATTGTTCTATGCCTTGTAATACCCGCAAACCTTCCTAACATGTATACAAAATGAAAAGAAAAACAAAAGCAAAAGATAAAAAAACAAGACGGGGAAATCGATTAGCGCAGCCGGCCCCACCCATCCCTAACCGTTTAATACAGTGTGCCCTACATAAAAATCCGGTAATCATTCTTCGCCAAACCCAATGGTGAAATCAAGCTCCGATCTCGGTTGCCATCAAACTCCCCCAGAGGCCTTGTACAACGCCCCATGTCACAACCGAATTGTCACCAACACCAATAAGAGGGGCATCAGCGATAAGTGACTTTGGCCGAGGTCCACGGGTCCGAGGACTTGTCTGAGTTCCTCCATGCCTCAAGCATATAGGAGCTTCCCTTACTCGGCTTGGAGCTGGTGCTCATCGACGAATTTGGAGCCGCATTTTTGTGGCCGAAACTAGTGCTTTTTCCGGTGCTGCTGGGGGTTTTGACCCCGAGGTTGACAGACGACGAGGATCTGAAGAAAGAGAAGGATTTAAGGTTAGCAGATAAGACGGCAAGATGAAAAATTGTATTGTTGATTGAATAACGTCAATGATAACTTGATTGGAAATTGAAAATTGAAAATTGAAAATTGGGGTGTTATCTGGGGATGCGGGAATCGGGTATTGACGGTAGGTATTGACCAGCCGGCTTACTTTTTGCTGCTCATTTTGGCACTTTCCAAATTAATTGGCGTCGAAGCAGCGGTGTGCACGGCCTTGAGGGGAGTGAATTGATTGGGCTGGTAGCCAGGGAGGCTACTCGATGGCAATGTAAAGAGACCGTATCAGAAGTGTGAGTAGTAGTCACTTGAGAAAATGATAGACGTTATGATTCTGGAATGTGTGGGAAGAATGGCATCTGGGGAGAGGATAGAGTATGAATATAAGTCAAATCTATTGTAGGTCATGAACATCTTGTTGCCTACGAAGAGAAGCCCGGGTTTAGGATTAGGGTCTGGCAAGTGAGGCAAAGCATGGCGGTGACGATGCTGGGTGAAAAACCATGGAGGATGATCTACAATGGAATCGCCAGGTGCCAGACCCAGGTATGAATTTATTATGTTTAGTCGAAGCAATATTTGAGAAAAAATAAAACCTCCAAATATACTGCTGACCAAAGGCGCTAGAGTAGGGTTGTTTCGCCTTGCAAGGCTTCTTCTCTTGTTTTTTTTGGAGCGATAGAAGATTATGGGGACCTCGGGAAGTACATCGGGCAACGGTCATCTGTGTAGTGGCCCCGCTGTGGCTCTGTCAATACAGATAAACAGATCCTCAATTGTAGATCATAGTTGACGATGAAAACGTACTTCTACTGTATAAGACCAGTAGTATTGCCCCTGCCGATCATTCCCCATCACGCTGCGGTTTACGATGTCTCCCCACTTAAGTGCAGACTGAACACCTGTCAGACGCGAAACATTAGGGGAATTATGCGCCCGATTGGAAGTGGATGCCCTATCGAGTAATGGAATTCAACTTACCTGACGAGGCAAAAGCTGACGAGACGATGAAACAAATGGATGATTTTGTTTTATGTGCTATTTCCCACCCTGGACCAAGTGGACCCTACGCACCAGCCCCTTCTACGCTGAGTATCGTCATAGTTATTAACTACCAAGCTCTAGAGATCCATGAACTGTGGCTGTGCTCACCAGCGCTACCCGGGTCTAGATTCCCATGACTCGGGAAGCTTTTTTGCAGTATAACATAGTATGGGTTTCAGTACTCCGTATGCTGAGGACAATGGCAGCTGAGCTGGCCCAGATAGCTGCTCAAAATCCACATTTCAAATTCTCCTCGTCTTCACCGCTCGCAATCACACTCTGAATCCCATCACATGGCACCGCACAGATGCCTCAAAGATTCTGAAGAAGATGCGGTGAAGGGGTATACACATCGCATCAATTTCATCACACCCTCTTATGCAGCCTATGACCAAAAAGTATATTCCAAGCCTCTAGACATCCGCGCCTGTTTCATAAAATAAGAAAAATAACAAATTAAAATGAAGAATTCGCACTCTTGGACTTACACCGCAAGAATTAATTAGCAATCTTGAAATTGTAACCCGGGTGGTTCACTAGTACCGTCATCTCCCAGCAACGAGGTCATCTTAGAGTAGGGACATCTTAGAGTAGGGATTATTTCGTGGCAGAGTTGGGATCTCCCCTGGAGCACAAGGAATTACCTTGCATACATCACTTACACTCTTACCGTAAGAAGTCAAATAATACTAGGGTTACTAGCCACAGTGGATCCTAAAGCCATAATGTTAATTCAATAATTTGATTGAATTCTACGTTGCAGATCGTGCGACTCATTCTTCAAATAGCGGGCGGAGGATTTACCCGGGCAGCAAAGTAGGGGAAGAAAAATGGAGGGACATTCTTTGCTTTTTCCGCGTGGCCTCAGATTCGACAAGTCACATCAATGGACCCTAGGTGGCGCAGGCCTCTTTTCGACTTCAACAGCATATCATTGTGATTACTAAACCACTCGTTCTCAAGTGTCAGGTGTCTTGTCCCCGTGTAAAAGGACCCGTGTCAATTTAATTCAGAAATTCAGACAAATATGCACGATATAGTGAAAGACTCTAAGCCACGAAGCCGGGACAAGCAACAATGACGATCTAGACTGATCGACCTGCAAGAGGAACCTCATTCTATCCACCTGGCAGTCATGCGAACAGAGTCTGAAACACAAAGGGGGTGGTTTGTGTGGATATCTTGAATCAATTCTCCGTCAGATTCTGTGTCCAAACTCCCTTCTAGAACCTTTCTGCTTTAGGTGCGCAGTGAGATTACGACAACCGGGCACAGATCCCCATTTCCATACATCCTGACCAAAGGCGCTCCTGTAGGGAATTAAAGACCCCCAAAAATATAAATTAATCACCAGTCCAGTCAGAGCATCCATTTAGCGATCAGCAGTCAAGTACATGAATGCCACAGGGCGTTCATGTCCGAGATACCGGGCGCAGAGTGCTTACCGCAAGTTCAAGGACATAAATCGGCCAAGCTAGAGCAAGGCACCGAACTAAACGGATACAAGAGATAGTCCACCGCTCGGAATTGGCTAGTGGCAATCCAATCACTGCTGAAAGCAGGGGTCTGACAGTAATACGAGAAGTCTATCCACTGCTGTCAAGTATTGGCTGGTGGTCTCAAGGAGTCTTCGGACTAGCTAGTTCGCTTGCACATTCATAGCGATGGTTTGGGGTTTTTTTAGGGGGTAGAATAATGAAAACAGGGAAACAAACAGGTCATGGTCGGTGCGTGGGTATAGAACTGTCCGCACAGGTGCCTAGCAGGGGTCAGTCGTAGAAAGATACCTGATTTGGTCTATGTGCCGATGCCAGGTCTTTATGGAATGTGAATGTCTACGTATAACAATGAAATGAGGACCCTCTGGATAGGCAGTGCAGGGACATAAGCATTGACCGCAATTCGACTATTGCGGGGGATCATGTAATGGGCTTAATAAACCAAGTAAAGTCTTGCATTGGTAGCTCTATGTCATGTAAGTAATAAATCTACCTGCTCCTTTCTTTTTTGCTCTGCCACGCCTTGAAGGCAAAGAAATTATATAGTACATGAGTGGCAGAGTAGCGAAAACAACAGTGAAGGAGACGGATGATCAACTACCAGAGGGATATCCGTCTTCTGTCAAAGTGGAGCCATGTAGGAGTAGAGACGTCTGTCTAGAAATCAAATGTGAACTCAAATCGTGTGCGCCCTAGACATACTCCGTACAGGTGGCTGTTTCCCTGTATATGCAGAGTAAAGGAAACACCCAAAAGAAAAATTCTCCCAAGTCACCCTGAGAGGCGGAGAGCGGAGAGAAAGGCGCGAAATAAACTAAATGTTGTACAGGGGCAAGAGTTGAGAGTCGTGTGACTAGGTGATTGATGAAGGTCGAAGGCATGTTATGATGTCGTGCCAAACATTCGCAAAATGACCTCGTACCTTGTAAATAATCAGTATATCATGTCTTCAGCTGAAGGAACATTGAGGCAACTTACATTCCGAACATAATCGCAGCGGAGGGCACGACACGAAGCAAGTGCGGTGTCAAGCCACCGTACATGGCCACCATACCCTCCTCTTTCCAAACGGTCTTGAAGCACTGAGCCAAGCCAGTGTACTTCATTTCAACCTTGCCATTTCCCACTGAGACGGTCGGTGCCTGACGTAACCGTGTCCGCACGACCTCATGGGGGTAAGTGATCGCAGCAGCGATCAGCTTGGCCAAACCAGCAGCACTGATACGACCACCCCACAGCTCTGCAGAGTCCCACGAGGTGTAGTCATATCCAGGATCTGATTTCTTCAGGGAATCACGGCGGGCGAGGTACATTTTCATTTGCTCGTACATCACCCACTGCAGCGAGGATTCTGTCACACCAAGGTAGGAAGCGGATAGGCCACGGTAGAGACCCTTGATGCCTTCATGGCGCACAGTCTGTTTCACACAGTCGAAACTGTTCCGATACTGGCGACTCTTCCCATGTTCCGCATTGGACTTATCCAGTTGCAGCCGTGTTTTGACCAGCCAGATCGGGTTGGTCGCGGTGCCCGTGGCGATGCCGGCAATCGCGGCTGCCGCGAGGTGGATGCCCATAGGAGTCTGCTCGGCAGTCCGATAGTTGAAGTATTCGCTCAGTATGCGTTTTCCGTTTCCATATACGTAGAAGTTGATAGCGCGTGCTGGTACCACGCCTATCAGGTTCGGTCCCAGTCCCTTGAACAGTGCACGCCATCCTTCGTGGACGTGTATAGAGCGGAGGATCTGGAAGGTTTCACTGAAATGCATGCCCGCCGTCCGGGTCCAGGATACCAAGGTTATAGATGACGGTTTGGGCGCGGGTTTGGCAGCGCGCAGGGCCTGGAGTTGTGCCTGATAGAAATCGGATTGTAGGCGCGTCTTCAAGACATCGAGCGGCGAAGTAAGAGTTGCAGCAGTCATGCCTCCTAACCTATATCCTTCAATTATGAATTATGTTCGGATTTTATTATATGACGCATTGGGGGTTCTTTCTGAGCGACGTACCCTCCAGCAATAAAGTGTGTGAATGGCTTTGCATCGGGCTTTTCTTCACGAGCCGGTGGTGTCCGGTTTGGGATGACATCGCCCATTTCTCGTGATTGCGGGATTGAATCTTTATTGAGTGATGATGCGCTTCCCATATGCGCCTGCGCAGAGCTGGGAGCTGGGGTAGTTGACAAGGTCATCGGGGACGGAGGTAGGGACCGTCAGGAAGGCTGACGGTTGTCGAAGATGATTAGAATGAAAATATGAAAAGTAGGGTCCGACTAAATCATAGTAGTTCGAATGGTAGTGGTCAAATAGTGTACACTGGAAGTAATGTAGTTGAAGTTGAAGGCTTGTCCGGAGTAATATTTTTTTCTTGCGGGCTCGTTCTCCGCTCCGTTCCCCAGGGGGAGGCCACATTTCTAAGGGGGCAACTTTCTTTGGATTTACAGGCGATCATGTTTGAATAGATTCTCTAGTAATCAAAGCAATTAATATTCGATGTTCTTTTAGTGAGGTAGTGATGTAGCCGGTAATCCCAGACTTGAAGAATATCTAGTTATACATATAGTTGTCAGGTGCACGAAACATATACATATACTTTCATTCGGAATTGGCGGAAGTAGAGAAGTCTAGGCCCAGTGCGCACGAATGGGCATACGTACGATGTTGTACAATGTAGGTAGAGCAGCGGATTGAATATTAAGATCGTAATCGAATGTCGGGATCATCAAGGTATCAGTATCTATATGGCTGCCGATCAAACGCAAGAGCAAAAATGAACATCACTACAAGTCTAGGACTAAGGGCAAATCTGGATCAAGTTGCAGATCCAGAAAAACATTTTAGACATAAACTCGGAAATTTTTTGATTTTGTTTCATTCAGGGGAATCTATGCACAGGCGAGAGATGTGCCAGGGCATCCGAAACCCTTTGCGCTTCGTCTCATCAAAGTCCATTTTAGTCTTTAGGCAAAAATGGAGTGAAAACCCAGTAAACACCTAACAACCGAACACACCGTTCCAATTCCAAAGCGATCCCTTTAAATGTGGGTGTCGTAGGCGATGGGAACGACGGTCTCGGGCTTGTTGCCAGCCTGCTTGACCATGTGGGCCTCACGGGGACCAACGGCCTGGCGCTTCAGGTGAACGTGGATACCCTTCTCCTTGGCCTCACGCTTCTTGAGGGCGTTCTCCTTGACACGCTTGATGAAGTCCTCGCGGGAGCGGGAGTGCTGGACGTGCTCAATGCGGACGCTGATGCGCTTCTCGAGGTAGCGGTTGTCGACCTTCTTGTAGAGGATGACACCGACGGAGGACTTGGTGACGTTGTAGACGACACCGGTCTTACCGTGGTAGACCTTGTGGGGCATACTGTTCAACTGTTAGAATTCTGATTTTTCCTTCGGAGTTCGCAATGCCCATGTTGTATGATCGCGGTTGACGGTCGGGGCGAATGCGCTGGATAGAGTGTTCGGAGATGTACTGACCCCTTCTGGACGGCACCGTTAACCTTGAGGTCGACAATGTCACCAACACTATAGAAAATTTCCGTCAGAGTTCAATTCTTATAATTTGTTCGAGATTCGAGGGATTTGATCGTACCGGTAGGTCTTCATGTAAGTAGAGAGACGGATCATTCCGCTCTCCTTGAAGCCACGGCTGAAGGCATACTGTCGTCTCGTTAGCAACCATTCCGATAAATCCTCCAAAAGTTTCGTGTCGATCCAAAGATCCCTCCCAATATCAAAAAAATCGTATGTCGCAAAGGTGATATAAACGTACCCGAGTGCCGGCGCGCAGACCGTACGAGTGAGGCATGACGGCGGTGTTGTGTTGGTTGCTGGGGGTTGATTTGTCGACAAGGCGTTCAATACGCTGGAGGATAATCTTCCAAGTGTTGCCGGGTTGTGGATGTGCTGAGTCATCTAGGGTTGAAGCCCTCTAGCAAGCCTGTGTAATAATTTTTTGATTGGTTAATAGTTTTTGAAATGCCCCACTATTTTCGTTAACTGGAACTTGCGACTCAACTTACCCTCTTCCTTCTTGCTTTTGTGTGTTCTCTCTTCGACGACATCCTCCGCCCAACCTAACCCGCAGCCATGGCCCCGTGAGTTATATCGATAATTGATGCTATATCCGCATTCTAATCGTTTTGCAGTCGCGTCTCCTCCAAGACCTACAAGGTCCCTCGTCGCCGTAAGTCAATTTTGATGAATTCTTGTCCTTAGAGATTTGAAGCTAACTTCTATCATAGCCTTCGAGTCCGCTCGCCTGTTAGTACTCTCCGGCCACTGATCAGAAGCGTGCTTCTGTTCATGTCGTGTTCATATCTCTAATCAATTTCTTCTAGTGACTCTGAACTCAAGGTTGTCGGAGAGTTCGGTCTGCGCAACAAGCGTGAGGTGTGGCGTGTTCAGCTCACCCTCTCCAAGATCCGTCGTGCTGCTCGGTATGTTCAGAAAAACTATGTGGATCTGCGAGGCACCGAGTTATCGGGTCTCTGCAAAGTTGAGGGACATTGCGCTAATTTTTCTCTCCGCACAGTGAGCTCCTCACTCTCGACGAGAAGGACCCCAAGCGTCTGTTCGAAGGAAATGCCCTCATTCGCCGTCTCGTCCGCATCGGTGTGCTCGATGAGTCCCGCATGAAGCTCGATTACGTCCTTGCCCTCAAGGTCGAGGATTTCCTTGAGCGTCGTCTCCAGACCTGTGTCTACAAGCTCGGTCTCGCCAAGTCCATCCACCACGCCCGTGTCCTCATTCGCCAGCGTCACATCCGCGTCGGAAAGCAGATCGTCAACGTTCCCTCGTTCATGGTCCGTCTTGACTCCCAGAAGCACATTGACTTCTCCCTCACCTCTCCCTTCGGTGGCGGCCGTCCCGGTCGTGTGCGCCGCAAGAAGGCCGCTGCCGCCGCCGAGGGTGGTGATGCCGAGGAGGAGGAGGATGAGGAATAAATTATTCCTCGTTTCTAAAAAATGGAGTACGGTCGGGTTTCGCTTGGGGCACCTCCAGCCTTCGGAGGTTCAAAATGACTGCATCACAGCGTCTCATGTTGTACGATCATGCAATACAATGAATCAAAAACAGCTAAAAGGCTTCAATTTGGAACCCGAATCTAATGATCTCAAATTCATTTTGAATCTCTCGTAATCTGCACTAGTAATATCCCCGGACCCATATATGTACAGTAGATCCTAAAACGCCAATTCTCTCGTCCCCACCTAGAAGAAACCCAGTCGTTCATTCCTCGTGTCGTCGTAGTCAAGCCTGAACTTGGCCTGCATGTTATCATACCTCGGTTCCCACCAATTCTTTAAGTATCTCCTCAGCGCCCCGGTACCACCGACCCATTTCCTCTAACCCATCACTTTCGCCCTGTTGTTTCTTTCGTTGTGCTTCTTGAGCTTGCGCAATGGCCTCCGACCTACGTCGCTCGAGTACACTGCGCTCCCTCTCCATTGCCTCCGCCTCTCGAGTTTTCCGAGGCAGCGTGTTCTTCACAGCAGCCAACTGACGATTCAGCGCTGCTAGTTCCGCCTCACGTTCTGTCAACAGTGTCAAGGTCGCCGGAAGGGGAAGGTTTTGCGACGAAGAAATATTGTGAGGATCGGAAGGGTCCATGTTGGCGACCTGTTTAGCGCGAAGACCGGCGATAGTGGACTCGAGATTCTCAATTGAGGCGGGCAATGTGGAGAGTTGTGTTGCTTGAAGTTCGACGTTCTTGTATCCTGTTGAGATAAGACGACTCAGTCAGTATGTGCACGTGTCATAGGCACCGAGCCGACACTCACGGCTTGCCAAATCACGGCCCATTTGCTCCATTTCTTCAATCATCACCCGCGCTTCCTCCTTTCGTGCTTTGAGCCCGGCTTTCACCTCAGCCATTTGTGCCTCCAATTCTATGTTCTCATTGTGTCCGACAATCACGGGCGGGTCGCCGACAATCGAGCGCAGGAACTTTTCTTTCGTGACTTGCTCCAGATAAGAGAATCGCAACTTGGAGAATAGTTCCTATGCAAAACATGAGTGTATAATTCTCTGGCGGGGTATTTTGGCACTACGGACCTTATAATGCGCGAGGTCTGCCTCCAGAGAGGCAGGAGTCGGGTTGTCCAGGTTTGAAACAGAAACATCTGAGGTTCTTTTTGAGGGGGACGAATATGAGCCTCGCACCTCGGTGGAAATTGGCTCGCTGATGCGAATGATCGCGAGTCGCTTCTTCAAATCGCCATTCTGCTCCAGCTGCTGAAGTGCTGCTAAAGCTTCATCTGATGTACTCGCCATTTTGAGGCTGCTTGAACTTTGCAGACTATATTCCCTGTTTTCGAAGCGACGAGAATTGCTCAATTTAAGTGAAGCTCGAGTTCAAAACAAAGAGATGCGGGAACTATCGCGATAACCTCACAAGGCGGTGAGTCAACTTTTCTGGTAGGGCGCTTTGGTCTTCGCCTCTTTGTCCTTCGGTCCTTGTTTCGTCTGAAATTGCTCCCAGGGCCTTGGTTCTTCTTATGCAATGGCTCTATGATATACCATAACTATTCATTTGTTTGCCTTGCCCTCCTTGGTCGCTTATTCAATCACTGAGAAACCCCGCAATCTGCGACTTAATTGCATCATGGACGACGACTATGTTGCGCAGATCCTTGCCAAGGAGGCCAAGGAAAGTTCCATAAAATACTCATCTCAAGGCCTCAGTGCTTTGATGCCTTCAAAGTTTGTCTGCCCTTACACTCTGCGGTTTGCTTGTCACGAGGCTCACAAGCATTCACTTACAGACCGACAAGCAATGTCCCCAAACCTAACACCCGCTTTTTACGCAACCTCATCAAAGTGACAGATAGCCATAACACGGCTCTCAAGCTCAAAGAGGAAAGAGAAGCTCGAGAGCGCATACGTCAATTGAAATCGCAGGCTTCAGGTGCTTCGCCTTCAACATCATCAAACCTTACATCCCGACGATCTAGTGATCGAAGTGGGCCGCGAGCGTCAAAGGAACATCGAAGAGATGATCATGAGGACAGCCATCGCTCGCATCGGAGAAGGCATCTAAGTCGTTCTCCTTCGGCTGAACGAGACCGATCAAGGCGCCATCGAAGAAGAGATGAGGGCCATGACGGGGTTGAAGAGAAACACAGAAACCGTGATGGGCACAGACGTGAACGCCGTGAACACGAGTCATCCAGAAAAGATCGGCGCGAAAGAGATAAGGAACATACCAGGCAGCGACATGACCGGTCGTACTCGAAGTCAAGGTCCCGCAGCCGTTCGCCGCGTAGGGACCGAAGTAGGGACCGCAGTGCTGGCCGTCACCGCCATCGACGACACGACCGCCGATCTGACCACTATACACGCTCTCGTTCTCATTCACCAGAAATCCGCAAATCTCGGTCATCGAAGCATGTTGATCCATCATCCCATTCGTCACGTCGTCCTCGCCCTGGAACTACCTCCCGACATCACCAAGCGTCGCCTCCTTCAACACTCTTGACTGAGGCTGGCGATGAATCAGATCCCCTCGAAGACATTGTCGGGCCTCTTCCTCCCCGACAGAAGGAGGCACCTCTCCGCTCCCGCGGGCGAGGCGCCTACAAACCCAGCATGAGCAACATAGATGCTCACTTTGCGCCTGGCTACGATCCGACTACCGACGTCCACCTGGAGGAGGACAATCTGCACTCCATGGATCAGCAATCTTCTCGTCGTCATGTCGCCGGGCTCATGACGAAAGACGATGACTGGGACATGGCGCTCGAGTCACTTCGTGATCGCACGCGCTGGAAACAGAAAGGTGAGGAGAGGTTGCGTGCAGCCGGAATCAATGAAGCAACGATTGATCAATGGAAGAACAATACTGCTTTCACTGGATTGGATGGTGAAGGTAACCCAGAAAATGTACAATGGTCGAAGAAAGGCGAGGGGCGCGAATGGGATCGCGGCAAATTTGTGGATGATGATGGGCACATTGATATTCGGGCTGCCTGGTAGTCCTAGTGGTCTGATATTTGGCGTTCGAAGGTTGTTTCTAAGATACCACGGTGCGTATATATATCTAGTAAAATCATTATTTCTCGCTATTTTTGCTATTTTTATCAAGGATATTTTTTTTTTCATCCAAGCACCTACATAGACAACGTTGAAATATATTAAATTGTGTAATATTTGATTTGACATTCGAATCTCAAATTTCCAACTCGGAGCCCCGGGGCGTTCCGCAGGTTTGTCATAGTGCGGAACTCCGCCGGTGTGATGATGATACAACGACATTTATTGACGCCATTGTTAACTATTGGCTAATGCTGAGGAATCCTACCTAGGTATGCATGAGACCCGTGGACACCTCGACTGATTGATAAGACTCGCTCCAATTTCCCTTCGCTGGAAAACTCTATACACCTCCGACATTGCATATATATATAATTGCATATATTTCCGGTTTTGACTACTTCCTTCAAACTTCATAGCCAACATGTCAGACCCATCTGCCTACACTTACCCATCCCCACTAGAGGGATATGAGAACTTGGAGCCATTGACCGAGTTAGTGTTCCTACATAAAACTCACACAATATAAGCCATACTAACCCTCTCCAGAGAGAAAAACGAGGATGGCAAATCATTGAAGAACCCCCAGCATGGAGTTCTGAGCAAAGCCTACGAAGAGTTCCCCGACCCTCTCTCGAAAGGCCGAGACGGAGGCTTCGACGTCCACATCTATTATTTCCAAGTATGCCACGCGACTGCCCCCACCAAAATCAGCATGTCCTAATATCTCAATCAGAACAACCCCGCTCAAGTCACATACGCCAAAGAGCTATGGGAACGAATCAGACGAGAATGTAAGCACACTTCCCTCGACCTAGGGACCTCGGCTGGTCATCTCTACGGGCTTTCGTTTGTCTTGATACATTGCTTACTCGCGACAGTTCCCGAGCTGAGGATCTACCGTTTCTGGGACCGACCTATTGGCCCTCATCCTGTGGCCATGTTCGAGGTGAACCTCTTCACACCCGCACAGTTCGGTGCCTTTATTCCCTGGCTGGTTATCAATCGTGGCCCGTTGAGTGCTCTGCTTCATCCCAATACGGTGGAGTCGGAGGATGAGCGCAACCATACTCAACGCGCCACTTGGCTGGGAGATCGAATCCCCTTGGATACGAGTATTTTCAAACAACGAGGTTGAATGGAGGCAGAAAGATTGATCACGCTGTTGGTCGTGTAATTGCCTCGGGTGTCTCCATACCCCCACTACAACTGTATATACGTATGTTGATACAGTACTTCCGGAAATCGGTGTCATCACCTATACTCTTTAATAGTTTCTCTAACCCTAATGCCAAGATCCACTGGCCTAAATTTAGTAATCACCTGGAATAGTGATATTCCCACAATTTGCAAGTACAGTATTTTACAGGGATAAGTTACATTACACAGTCTCGTAAGTGTATGGGGTGCTACTGTAGAAGGTTCCATAGAAATGCAAACTGCCCAAACCGAAAACCGAAAGAGTGAAAATGTACCAGGCGGATCTGGCAAGCTGTCACTGTTCTCGTACCACTCCAGCGACCAGTGGGGATCAGGGCGCTTACTTAGAACCAGGCAGCACGGACTATGGTCTATAGTACCTAGCTGGCTCACTGAACATTCATGAACCTGACAACCACTATACTAAGCCTATCAGCCACACATTCCTCCTTTACGCGTCGTAGCACCCCTTTATTCAAGCTAAAATGCGATGATACCACAACTAGGCTCCTCAGTAGCATGATCTACCTTGAGAGGATGACAATGACTGTGTTTGACGATGACGATATCCTCCACCCTGGAATACCATATTCGTGGGAACGGACCCTTTTGTATGCCCCCACCCCCTGTTATCTTGGCTATGGATGCACGCCATCTGTAATTTGCTCTTCGCCCGACCCCGAGGACATAGTGTATGAATGTCCATCTCCCCTGCATGAAACAGTCTAACCAACTGGGATTTACGTCAGTGGTTAAACGGGATAGGGGTAGATCACCTGATGGACAACCACTAACGTGTACTCATTACCAGATCGAGTGGAGGGTAAATTTGAACAACCGGGTTGCGATAAAGGACATGGAACAAGACCTAGCTTTGCCACCTAGTACTTACTGGGAACAATTAAGAGAGAAGGCTGATGATGTTTTACGCCGAAAGGTAGCCCGTAATCGACGGGTGAAATCAGACGATACCAAGTTGGTGGTATCTGTCAATGACCGCTCTCAATGTGATCTTACGAAGTGCTTCGAGGTAGACCCCAATCCAACGGGCAACGCCATTACACCCCTTCTGGATGGATACGGTACTCGCTCAGAGCACGATTAAAAACACGAAAACAAAGCTGAACGCGACGCGGATCATCTTATTGAATTCCTTCACGGAAATGTATTACATAGGCACGGGAGACCCAACACCCCTTGCCCGCTAGATATACGCTAACCCAATTAGGATAGGCCAAACTGTGTAGCGCAGTACCTCCTAATGTCACTCTTGCAAGATAAGGGTCTGATCTATTTCCTTTTTTCTAGATGGAGCAGTTGTTCTTTCTTAGAACGTGCCGCTGAAATATGCAGGCAACTTGTTACACACCTTGCATTCCTCTCGCATTTTGATCTGCAGAGGTCGATCATGATCGACTTGTACACAATGATACTGCCGAACTCGATGACTGCTTTAGAATTCTGGCGTCATATCTGGGCCCCTCAGCTGTCTGCAAAGAGGGTGCTTCTTAGCTCCACCTCTTTTGGGGGAATACATAAATATCACATCTACCCCAACACTAACACTGTCGTACACCATCCCAATTCTCTGATTTTTCTTTGCTTGAGAACTCAAAGCTCCACCCAAGATATTTGCCCACTATGAAACTGTCTGTCACCACTATGGTCGTGCTCGCCTCCATGGCGTTGGCGAGGCCAATCACTGTACGCTTCTCCAAGATGTAATACTTGCTTCACGATAACTGACTGGCCATTTTGGAGCAGGGCCTTGGCACATCTGAGATTGGCAAAGTCGAAAGCGTCCAGGAAGGCCGTCTTGATCCTTCTCAAGGAAACCATCGTGGTATCACCCGCCGTTCCCCCCAGGAGGAAAACGAGGAGGAGCGCTTGACCCGCCGTGTCCCGCAGGATGATGGGAGCGAGGAAGAGGAGCGCTTGACCCGCCGTGTCCCTCAGGAGGAGAGCGAGCAAGAGGAGCGCTTGACCCGCCGTGTCCCTCAGGATGATGGGAGCGAGGAAGAGGAGCGCTTGACCCGCCGTGTCCCTCAGGATGAGAGCGAGGAGGAGCGCTTGACCCGCCGTGTCCCTCAGGATGAGAGCGAGCAAGAGGAGCGCTTGACCCGCCGTGTCCCTCAGGAGGAGAGCGAGCAAGAGGAGCGCTTGACCCGCCGTGTCCCTCAGGAGGAGAGCGAGGAGGAGCGCTTGACCCGCCGTGTCCCTCAGGATGATGGGAGCGAGGAAGAGGAGCGCTTGACCCGCCGTGTCCCTCAGGATGAGAGCGAGGAGGAGCGCTTGACCCGCCGTGTCCCTCAGGATGAGAGCGAGGAGGAGCGCTTGACCCGCCCCGCCCCTCAGGAGGACACAGAGTAAGTCGAAAGACGTGCTCTACGGCAATTAGGCTCCAGACATAGACATAACTTTTCGGCGCGGTCTAGTTGGCTACACATCTCTTCAGTCTAGCCATATGACATCCTATAGCTCTTCAATATCAAGACCTGCGTTCCAGAAGTGCCCTCTTACGCCTTGCTTCTTTGCTCCCACCTTACCAACACGCCTTTCAAGGAAGTTATAAACTCCTTGACCGGGATTTTCATTGTAAGACTGCTAATGCCGCCGAATGAACGCTTTCAGTTCAGCAAAAAACTCTTGTCTGGCGAACACGGTGGTAGATATACCAGCCTAACCCCCCTCTCACGGCACATGTGCTCCATCCTCCCGGAACGATGAAAAAATGCGTTATCCATGATGAGAACTGACTTTGGCTCGGAGTAATTCCGCAGTGTTGTAGAAGTTCCTCAATAAAATCTTCAAAGAATAAGGCATCCGTTGAGCCTTGGAAAACACGGGAGAGTATTACTCCATCCTACACATACGCAGGAAGAATCTGATACCGGTGATCGCGATGAAATTCGATACTTGGACAGGAATCGTGCCAAGAGGAGACCACCCTGTTCTTCTGAACCCTATCCGCTTATCACACCCTAACTCATCCACATAGACCAAGTGGTACGAGCAAAACTCAGAGATTAAATGACAGTAATCACCACGGAAATCCGCGTTTCGCTCTTTTGCCTTTTGCCTTGCTGTCTTCTTTGACCGTCCTTTGCGATGCAAAGCATCGCTGGTCGTGGACGTGGGTATGGATACGTCGAATACATCCAGCAAGAATTTTTCCATTTCATAAAGGTGTAAACCCGGCTTTTCAAGTAGACGGTCACACAGTGCTTTCGGCTCAATTGGCGTGATGCTTCGTGGCCGTCCATCTTTGATGGAAGGAGCTTTGATGCTACCGAAAAGCCGCATATTAGAGCGGATCCTAGTGATCGCGCGTTGGCTGCAGCCAGCAGCTTCAGCTATTTGGGCGGTCGTTAATTCACCACTGCTTATCATACCATGAATAAACTCGAGCGTAGATTTGGCTAAGTTGGGAGCCATGGTTGGTTGCAGTACTAGTGTAAGTGATTTGGTTGTCAACGAAGACATTTCGGTGTGACGGGAGGTGGGGCTAGCAGGAGCCACCCGCTGACCAAATCGGTTAGTTCGAAATACTGTATAAATTGCTTCACAAAACTGGAATAATTATATGGTCTCATTGATGAGACATTCTAGAAAAGAGAAACTGAACGACGATAAATCAATAAATCTACAGCTGCTGCAATAATCTGCATAACTTACATATGTATCGTTCGATCGGCCTCCCAAAAGGGATTAGCGTGTGATGATGGGGACTGCAGGGGGTGCGAACGACTTTCCAATTTTCGCAACAGGTTTCCTATAGACTCGACAGTTTAATCATGGCTGTTGATAAAAGTAGGGATTCTGAGCCAATCCCAGCAGAAACTGGTGGCCTCGAGGGCACAACACCAACTGACAATGAGAAAAACGACGATCAATCTTTTCCAGACGGAGGCTGGCGCGCATGGAGCGTTGTTCTGGGGTCCTGGTGTCTGATGGTTCCATCATTTGGACTTCTAAATACAATTGGCGTGTTTCAAACGTATTTGGCCGAGCATCAATTGAAAGATTTCTCGACATTTTCTATCGGGTGGATCTTCAGCTTGTATGCCTTCTTCATATACTTCGGAAGTGTGCAGATAGGTGAGTCTCCTAGTGCTTCTCAGCCCCAGATTTTTTCTTGCTTTCGATGATACTGACACTCAAAGGACCTATATTTGATGCACACGGGATCGCACCTGTGTTAGTCCCAGGATGTGTAGGGCTTGTGGCTTCGGTGATGATATTCAGCGTTGCTGAAGGTATGTGACTGCTATTTCTTTCAAGCTTGATCGATCTAATATGTTTCCTTCTTCTTCCTTGTCTAGAGTACTACCATTTCATGCTTGGATTCAGTGTTCTTGGTGGTATCTCTGCATCTATGGTCTTCACCCCTAGCGTTGCCTGTATAGCGCATTGGTTCCTTCGACGCCGCGCATTAGCCACAGGAGTAGCTGCAACCGCCGGTGGCGCTGGCGGTATCATTTTTCCACTCATAGTCTCAAGCCTGACTGGGACCGTGGGGTTCGCATGGGCTATTCGAATCATTGGATTTATCAGCGCTGGGTTTTGTGGGGTGGGCACCCTTCTCTTGAGAACCAGGCTACCTCGAGATCCGATGAAAAAAGGCACCATTGATATCGGCGCTCTGCGAGAACGACAATTTGCGTTGTTGTCGGCTGCTGTTCTTCTGGTTGATTTTGCATTGTTGATTCCGTTGACTTATTTACCATCCTATGCCCAATCGCATGGAATGAAAACCTCACTTGCATACCAGCTTGCATCAATACTGAGTGCAGCATCAATCTTTGGGAGGACTTTCTCGGGTTACTTCGCGGATCGCTTGGGGCGATTCAATATGATGATAATCTGCACGTTTGTTTGTTGTGTGATTACACTTGTTCTCTGGCTGCCTGCTCGATCGAACTCGGCAGCAATATTGGCATATACTGTGTTATTTGGGTTCTGGAGTGGATCTGCCATCAGTTTGCCTCCCGTCTGTGTGGCACAAATCTCTAAAACAGAGGATTTTGGAAAGCGCTACGGGACAACATATTTTTTGGTCAGTTTAGGCACACTTTTGGCAATTCCAATTGGAGGTGGGCTTTTGAGGGCCCAGGTTCCGCCAGGAGGTAAGGAGAACTACTCCGCCCTTATCATTTTTTGTGGAGTGATATACTTTTTTGCTTGTCTGCTGTTTGTTTTAGCGAGATGCGCAGGTCCTGGTCGGAAGACGAAAGTATTTTGACTTTACGCTGTCCTTTGATCTATAGATCTAAAAAACGCCGGTTCCGCCGCAAAGAGCAGAGAATTTTGAGATAAAAGCCCTTCTAGCCAGGTAATTGGCACTATAGTGGCTGGCTTAATAGGAAAATGGCATGTCATAACCCGTTTCGGCTATAGATAGATAGTAGATACAAGGGTCTTCTTTCGCTCGGTCAGCGCATGGACCCATTTTGGACGCCTAGAATAAATGCCCAAAACGAACGTCTCTCGGAGACTTGACACAACATGGATGGCAAGATATGGACATTCTGATCGCAGTACCAAAGAAAATACATTTGACCCTAAAAATACCATCGCAAAATTGCTGGCAAGGTAAACAATTTCCCCAACATGAATCATCGTCATGAGGGCTCTGCTGGCAGGTGACCTTGTCACTCAGTGGTAAACAGCAATATAGAGTGCTGATCTTCAGCCATGCAGTGTTGGTTTTTAGTCTGCACCCTCCTGATGACGAGCCACAGCTCAAATATGTTGTGGTGTCCATGTGTTTGCGTGTCCGTAGGCCCGAGCTAGTGTTCACATTCCTCGCGGGTTGCATACCTCACCCCGGAGGGTAAAGCAGGTAAACAGGCACAGAAATCTCACCCTGCTACAAAATTGCTACCCACCTCAAAATAAAATCGTCGGTCGCGCCTTTTTGTCCAATTTTAAGATATCAAGTGGCGCTACTGTGATCTGCTGCTCAGAATACTGGCATGATCCCAGCCGAGGAGACCACTCATCACTGGACATCCGTGGTATCAAGCAAATTACGAGGACTTCTCAAACAAATGCGATGATTGTGGATTCTGATTGCTCGAGCTGCTTTTGTTCAACTGATCTTTGCCCTGGTATATACTCTGCATCTCTAGCAATAATTCTTTGGACTTCGACCCGGTGACAGTGTCATGCTGATTGTCAGTACATATTTAGCTAAAGCCTCGGTAAATAGACAGAAATCTCTACATAGGAACTATAAGAGTTCTGCCGAGATATCTTTGATCGCAAGTACCCTCACCACACAATATGTGCCACCTTATGTCAATGGCACTCGTTGCCCTAATTTCAATCCAACCTGTATATGGTTCGATCACTCACAGTGCTACACCAAGTGTCCCGCAATATGTGTTAGATTATGGTAAGCTCCACTGCAACAATATTTCCGGTCCCAGGATCTTAATCTCGACCCAACAGCACCCCTAGTCTGGCTCCATAGCCAGGAAACATACATGCCAAGCGATATCCAGCAACAGCTCGACCACACCGTGCCATATGTCAACTGGACATCGATTAAGGGCGTTCAATCTCCCTTGACCCTCAACAATCTCGACACATTGAACAATCTAGGCAATACCAGTGTTTATCTCACTTCTCCGAACGGTATCGATGCCAAGCCGCAACCAACCTGGCTCCGAGGAATAATTCCAGACAAAGATGGGCGGATAGGAAACGGCAGAGGATGTGCGATTATTGTCGCAGATCGTGGAAACGGGACGGTCGATGCCTTTTACTTTTATTTCTATGCGTGGGTTCTCCGCGGTATCCTGGCGTTGTATTCTCGCTGACCATTCCCAGATACAATAAGGGCGATAAGGTATTCGGAATGGAGTTTGGCGATCACATTGGCGACTGGTTAGTGCATGAAAATCTGGTAAAGACCTTTTAATTAAATTCCACAGGGAACACAACATGATTCGCTTCACAAAGGGCCAACCGACAGCCGTCTGGTACAGCCAACACGCCAGTGGCCAGGCATTCACATATCACGCCCTCGAAAAGAAAGGCAAGCGGCCATACTCTTTCTCCGGGAATGGCACTCACGCCAACTATGCAACATCAGGGTAATTAATCCAAGCTTCAAATATTGAATATGAAGACTGACAGACACAAGCCAACACGACCACACAATCCCGGGTGTGAACCTTCCCGCAGGATTCTTGATGGACTACACAGATCGTGGTGTTCTATGGGACCCCACTCTCAACGCTTACTTCTACACGTACGACTCCCAAACAGCAGGGTTTGAAGCTGTTGATCCCGGAGACCCAGTGGCATGGTTGAATTTCAATGGGAAATGGGGAGACGACCAGCCGCCTGGTGAGCCGGAGATCTTCGGTGAGGCGAAGTATGTTGGCGGTCCTAATGGTCCGAAGTTCAAAGGCTTGGAACGAAAGTTGGTGTGTCCGTCTAAGCCGTGCATTGTGCTTCCGTTTAGGATTTGGTCTGGGAATTCGACTGCGTAATTAAAGATGGGGATATGTATATGTTTGTTTTCGGGACTACAGAATACCTAGGTATATACGGAGAGTTTGATAATGGGCCTGGAATCCCATGTACTTCGTTAATCTAGATTGAAATTGAATCAGATAAACTCGGAAAAATTATTATTATTATAGCAGTTCGGGGACCATACAAACAAGGTCTCGCCAAATTCTTCCCGTTAGCTTTTCTTTACTGTTCCTCTTTCCGGTAGTTCCTGCAGAGGCAATCCGCCCCACTACAATGTATCCACTGCGGTCCTGGCACGTGCGAAGCAGGGATTGTACAATTTCTTAAGGAGATAATGAACATAATCGATAGAATAATGTATAGTGTTTTGATAAATTGTGTCTAGCAAGTCCAATACTGTATGTTGGAGAGAACAATGACAGGTGCAGATCAGAGAGCCCAAATCCCATGAGAAATCAATAGTTCATCGCGTCCCATTCACCGTTTGGTTAGCCCCACGCGTCTCCGGGATATGATATGCTTCTTTCGCATTATGAGATCTCCCACGCTTAAATTTATCATGTTTCAGAACTTGGCAGACATGGCTATTGGGGCTTATTTTGGATATGGTAATCAAACAGCTTACACTAGTGTGATCAGACGCGTTAGGTGCATTCGGTTGGCAAAATTGCCTTGTAGCCTCTCGGTGCTCGGCTCATCCTTTGAGTAATCCTATTGGGTGTTTCCAAGGTTGTGGGATATGGCTGACCTCTGTTTTGCCTGTCGCGGATGCTTAAGCTTATTCCAGGTGTTACAATATTGAAATTAGCCTTGGAGATCATGTACTACTCGTAAAGTTGCACTCAAACAAGACAAACAAAACGAACAAGGACTTTGAGTCGGGATGCAAACAGGTCAAACAAACATCATCCATCCATGGTTCAAAGCACAATAACCTCTACATACGTGTGTGTACTTGTCCATATTCTACTTTGTCTCTTCATGCTTTGATATCTCTTTCTCCAAGATATTCAAGCATCAGTGGTCTCATATTTGAGTCTTCTCCAATAAGATTGCGGAAAAAAGACAAACCTCTCTCAGATTAACTCAAACAGCAAGTGGAGACCTTCAAAAAACGGCCCCTGGCGCTATGCACGTACCAGATCCAGGAGGCCACGAGATGAAAAACAACGTGCATCAAACCATGTGTTCAAACATGTCAAGTTTCCGATAATATCAGACTTGAATACTGACTTTCTCCTCTATCCATTCTTGATACATCTCTTTCTCCCGATTCAGCTGGCAAGTAACATTCATCGACCAAGGCACTTCCCGTCTGGCCCTAGCTGCCCATTGGCGTGGGACGAACCGGCGCTCATAATCCATACAGCCGACAGCACCAAGCTCCTTGTGGAGACAACGCCCGGCTCTGGGCTCTCGACCGGAATTGACTGTTTTTACCCCTGAATTTCCTCAAAAGAGATAAATAAATATGAACAATTTGAGGGGGACTTTTGTTTTTTCTATGATCGCCATTGCTTGGATACGAAACCCCCGAACTTCCCCTGGTAGTACAGTTAATTAAAAAAAAACATAATCTCTCTATTTCTTCTTTCCTCCACCTCTCTCCTTTCTTTCTCCAAGCGCCGCTGTTGCTGGACGCTGTGAGCAGGTCAATTTCGCAATTTCACTAAAAATCAAAACCAAACAAAAAAAGAGGGAACTTTGTTTCTTAGTCCCAATTTCAATTCAACACGACAAAATACCCACTGGTTGGGAGCTTTTGATATTTTTGATATCTTTCCACCCTCGCTTACTCACTTGCTACAAATACATTCGTTTGAAATCGAATATCGAATTGTATTGGATCTTTTGTCTCGGGTTTCGAATTGCTCCAATACCTGAACATTCAATTGTAACAATTGGATTTCTCGATAATACCTTTTCTCGTATTTCATTGGTAAGTTCTGATTTCTATACCCCTGACCCTGGCATATATGGGGTTTTGGATACCATACAATGTCGATTTGAATAGATCGACAGAGTAGAGCTCCAGAACTAAAACGCAATCAACATGAAACACGGGATTCCATTTAATTAAGAAAAGCGTGACCTAATGTAAGCAAAAAAAAAAGAACAGACAAACCAAAAAAAACGAAGAAGATGGCGGACCCAACCACTACGCGCCTGCCTGATGCGATAGACCGCCGCACCTCTCTTGGATTCCTTCGTCGTTCTAAATCCACCGAGCCCCTGGGAGAACGCAAATCCTCTGGTTCTCGCAAGAAGATGACAAAGACTCAAGCCATGGAGGATGAACTGCGTCGTCAGCGCGAGTCTTACGCCCCTAAAGTTCCTCCCCGCTTGCCTGATCTTTCCCCCGCTCCCCAACTGGAAACCTTTGGAGGCGAAGAACGCGATAAGATCGACCCCGTCCCCCGCCCTCAATCTGGTCTTGCCACTACGCCCACCATGGCTGGTTCAATTACCAATGTGATTGATCCTTATGCGCGCACAGAGAGCATGACCCATCGTGGTCGTTACAGCTACGCCAGCAGTGCTAACAGCACCGTCAACAGCCCGCGCCGTGTGCGCCGTCGCAAGGATCCTACCTCCTACAAGTAAGTCGCGAGAGATAATGTTTACTTCTTAAAAACATCGCTAATAGACTGTAGTGTGCTTGTCATTGGCGCCCGTAACTCGGGCAAAACCTCGTTCCTTAACTTTCTCCGCAGTGCTCTGACTATGCCCGCCCATAAGCACCCCTCGCGCACCCCCGAGGAGGTCGAAGAGCTGGAGCGCCAAACCTCCGCCTGGGAAGGATTCACGGCGCAATACTTGGAAACCGAGTTCGATGGAGAGCGTGTCGGACTTACCCTTTGGGACTCGGTGGGTCTTGAGCGCAATATCGCAGATCTCCAACTGCGTGGCGTGACAGGCTTCTTGGAGAGCAAGTTTGAGGAGACGCTTGCCGAGGAGATGAAGGTGATCCGTTCTCCCGGTGCCCGCGATACCCATATCCACTGCACTTTCTTACTGCTGGACCCCGTTCGTCTCGATGAGAATATGGCCGCAGCCGAGCGTGCCACCAATGGTGCATCCAAGGCTTCTGATTCTCCTATCACTGGAATCCTGGACGATAATCTGGATTTGCAGGTCTTGCGCACGGTCCTGGGCAAGACTACCGTGGTGCCGGTTATCAGCAAGGCGGATACCATCACTTCCGCCCATATGCAGTATCTCCGCAAGGCGGTTTGGAACAGTTTGAAGCAGGCCAACATTGACCCCCTCGAAATCCTGACCTTGGAAGACCAGGAGGAGTACACCTCATCGGAAAGCGGGGATGAAGACGAAATCTCAGCGCCCGAAAAGGAGTCGAGCGAGACCACAGAGGCCGGTGAAGCCAAAGAAACCGAGACCGCGGAGGCAACCATCCCCGCATCGCCATCGCAGCTGAGCCAAGGCACCCGCGGATCCAACGCCTCCCAAGCCGCCAACCAGCACGTTCCATTCTCGATCCTGTCTCCCGACCCGCATTCCCTCGCCGCTGGCGACAAACCAGTCGGTCGGCGGTTCCCCTGGGGCTTCGCAGACCCATATGATGCCGAGCATTGTGACTTTGTACGCTTGAAGGACTCCGTTTTCTCCGACTGGCGCTCTGAGCTGCGGGAGGCCAGCCGCGTGATCTGGTATGAGCGCTGGAGAACTAACCGCCTCAATCGCAATGGACAACCAATTCCGTCCCAGAAGCAGATCTATGGTGGTCGCAAGGGACCTGGTGATGGCCGTCGCACACGGTAAACGGCCTTTGTTCTTTCACAGTTTTCTCTTCCCGCTCATACCCCCATTCTTCGCGGCCTCGCATCTTGTTAGGCTTCTTTTATGTCATACCTTCTGTTTCAGCTGTCATTTGACCAAACGTTTCGAGACCCGGAACTTGTACTAGTGCGTCTCTTAATTTCTGCACAGTAATTCGATCATACAATGTAGTCTCTGCACTTTTTAATCTAGCACATTACATTGTAGACAAGTAAATAATCGCCAAAAGTATCTTGGTTCGGCTTAAGTTGCAATCTCACGCGCATTGGCTCCAAGTGCCTGCGGCTGAAGGACGATCTTCAGCTCAGCAGTACATTGAACCAATAGAAGGCATGAATACCTTTTGGGGGCCGCTGAAGAAGCAGGTGCTAGCTTATATATTTTGGTGTTGAAATAGAATACGAGAACGCCTTTTTAATTCCTTTTTCCTCTTCTCTTTTTATTTTCTAGAGACAAACAGTGAATGGCCTAGACGAGGGATTCAACGCACAAAAGCTTTTTGTGCGACTCAGGCCAAACAGAAATAGTACCTACATTGTACTCCAGACAGATTCTATATCCGAACAAAACAAACAGACACCGGAGGTCCACAATTGAACCCAAACAATGTCGCTCCAAGTAAACGACCCACGGTCGCGCACCCGTTCCAAATCCCCTGGTCGCAGCCGCGAACGCTCCCGGTCGCGCGACAGCCGAGTGCCCTCCCCCTCACCCTCCCGCTCCCGTGTCGAAACCCCACGCTACACTCCAGACGAACAAGCTGAATTTGACCGCCAATACAAGTCTCGCAACGACTACCGCCGCGATGCACCAGAGCCGCACAGCGTCATCTCCCGAGAGCCCAGAGAGCCCAGAGACATTCGCTACGACGTGACCCGCCCCGGCTCAGACGAGGACAAGCGTCGCGATCATGCCGACAGATACAAACGCCGCGACGACCGCTACGACCATTCCGATGACGAGCGCATCCCCCGCCGCGAGTATCCTGCGGCTCCTGCTGCGACGCGGCCGCCTCGCAGACGCTCGCCGGATCGTGGAAGTCGCGTGGACGACTCCGATGACTCAATTGATGACGAGTTAGCGTATGGTGATGCGCCGGGTGCTCACCCTAGCTATGCGCGACCGGGGATGTTCAAGTATGGGCAGTCCACCCAAAAGCCTGCCCAGCATGCGCGGCCGAAGCCTTACCCCAGTGCTGATATAGACTGGGCTTCTGTTCCTGAGTGCGAGCGCCCGGGTTTCGTGCCGCCTTCTTCGCGCGCCGATACCGCTTCTATGCCTGGTGCTTTCCCACCTGCTTCGGGGTATACTGGTTCTGGGGTGTCTGCGCCTGTCTTCCCGACTCCGCACTATTCGGCTACCGGTGCGCCGTCGGTTCCGTATGGCTCTGGTCCTGGCTATGCGCCGTCGCATTATCCCACCGCTTCGGCGAGTGATAACAAGTACCCGCCGACTTCGTCTGTGTACGCCGACCTTGGCACATTTCAGTACGCACAGGTCGACCCTAATGTGAGGTATACTTCGGCGCCGGACCATGTCTCCAGGTCGCAGCAACCGCAATCGCAGCCTCAACACCAGCCCCCGCCTCAGCCGCAGCATAAGGACCCGTATATGTACAGCCTTGGGCCGCAGGTTGTGGAGATCGCGCCTGGTGGAAGTCGGTCTGAAGCCCGCCCTCACAGCCTCTCTGTGTCGTCATCCAACACCCTGGCAGTGGGCGGAGCTAGTGCAAGCCATGCCGGACACCCCCGGCTAGTCCGCTCCTCGAGCCATACCACGGTACATACCAGTCAATCTCGCCGATGCCAACGCAGATTGTGGTCCCATCCATCCGTGACGACGACATTTCCGACTTCGAACCCCTCGATGGAGGTTCCTCAAACTCAGAATCCGGCCGTCGCAGAAAGCACCGCTCGCACTCCTCCGTGAACGAAAAAGACCGCCCCCGCAGCAGCAAAGATAAAGAGCGAGGTTCCGACCGCGACGACAAACGCAGACTGACGGCTCACAACCACACGCACACCCGCCACGACTCATCCTCATCCATTGCAGCCGACTCAATGGTCGTCATCTCCCCAACAAGCGGCCGCAAACGCGTCTCCTTCTACGATGCCGCCGCCGACGCAGCAGCAATGCAAGCAGCCCTAAACCACACCCGCAACATAGACAACAAAACTCTCATCCAAATCCTCCCCCGCCTCTCAAGCGACGAAATGATCCTACTCCGCCAGGAATACAAGTCCCGCGTCCGCATGCAGGGAAAAGGCATAAATATCGCTAAACACCTCCGCCTCAAACTCGGCAGCTCCTCCTTCGCCAAAGTCTGCTACGCCACCGCCCTCGGCCGCTGGGAATCAGAAGCCTACTGGGCAAACTGCTACTACCAAGCGGGCACATCCCGCCGCGAACTCCTCATCGAGTCCCTGATGGGTCGCTCGAACGCTGCAATCCATGAAATCAAAAACTCCTTCCGCGATACCCGCTACGACAATAGTCTTGAGAAATGCATGCGTGCTGAGCTGAGAGCCGATAAATTTCGTATGGCCATCTTGCTCGCGCTGGAGGGCCATCGCCAGGATGATCGCGAGCCGCTGGATACCAGACTCGTTCGTCAGGACGTGCAGGATTTGCATCGCGCACTTGTGCGCGAGGGCGGCGAGACTGCCATGATTGAGATTATAGTTTTGCGGTCTGATAACCATTTGCGAGAGGTGATGAGCGCGTATGAGGATAACTACCGGAACAACTTCGCCCGGTCTATGATTCAGAAGTCGCAGAACTTGGTGGTATGTTTCCCTCTCTTCCTCTTATTTCTTTCTGTTCTTTTCGTTTTTTTGTTTTCGTCTTCTAACAGTTCCTATTCAGGGTGAAACCCTCGCCCACATCATCAACGGCGCAATCAACCGTCCCATGCGCGACGCCCTGCTCCTCCACCAGGCTCTGCGCGAATCGCGCAGTGGTCGCGAGCGCTCCGAGCTACTGATCTCGCGGCTTGTCCGGCTTCACTGGGAACCTAGACATCTGGCCCTAGTGAAGACGAACTATCGCCGGAGATACGGCGAGCGGCTGGAAGAGGCTATTGCGGAGGAGATCTTGTCTTTGAATGGCGGTCAGGACTGGGGGGAGTTCTGTATTGAGTTGGCGCGTAGTGCGTGATGAGTGCGTATATGATATGGCGGGCTGGCTTCTGCTGGTTTCTTGCTTGTGGATCCTGTCTGTGCTGGGCTAGGGCTTGGTACTTCCGTTCCTTCTAATGTTATGATTTTATGTACTTGTTGATAGCTTTAGTTGTATATGCATGTTTCATCCTACTGAGGTTTTGGTCTTGGTTCTACTTGCAATAGCTGCGGGGAAAGTGGCTGCATCGGTTCTATGTAGGACTGCGTTCTTAGATCATCCCAATCACATCTTACTACGTTCGCTAATAACATACTCTAGCTAAAACAACACAAATATCAGACGAGACTCTTGTCCGAAATCATAAATACATGTTAAAGCAAAATTCGTCCCCGAACATCCTTCAACCTCGCCTCAACCTCTTCTTGAAGAAACCATACCTCTCCCTCCTGAAAACAATAGTAGCCAGAGCATTCGCACCCAACTGCACACCGGCAATCCCAACAACAACAAAAACAAGTAACAAAGGCCCCAGAATAGAAAACACCGTGAACCCATACGAAGCATTCTGAAAAGCCTGACTACTTTGCAACCTCTCCGTTCCAAGCCCAACCTGCATAGCCGTCAAGACGAGCGCAATATACACCGTCATAGCTGTGATGGGCGTCAAGTACGCGTGGAACAGCTCCTGGAAAGTCTGGTACTTTGGTCTGTATCCACGGATGAAACTGCCCCGGACACAGAAGTATATTTTGTTTAGACGTGAGAGGCGCAGCTCGCCATATCTATAGCGCGGATTTATCTTGTCGAGACAGATTACGTCGTTTTTCAGCAAGTTTTGGACTAACGCCGACCACTGGGGCCATGTTAGGGTGTCGGGGAGGAGGCTGTGCTGTTTCGCGATGAGGAAATCGCTTGGGTATTGGATCAGCGCTATGTAGGAGTTTAGGAAGCCTAGGGCTGATTGGCTGAGGGTTGAGCATGGGCAGGGGATGTTGGTGTTGGTTTTAGTGTTGGTTTTGGTGTTGGTCTCAGATTCAGTGTTTGTTTGGTTGAGTTGGTGCGTGAATGATGTGTTGAGAGATCCATTGTTTTCACTATGGCAGCAGTAACACCCGGAGATATTCTCATTACATAGTAATTGCGTAGACCAAAATCGAGAATCGAGGAGGTACTGCGGTAGTGGTTTGATGTGGATGCGTCTTCCTGGCCCCCAGATTAAGTGCATGTCGACTTTTTCATCCAGAATTATTTGTCGAGATACCGATATCTGGTAGTTCAATGGCCTGGGCGGCATCGGCCGCCCTGCTAGCCAAAGATATTCTTGGATGTCATTGAGGCGCTGGACTGAAAGATCCAACTCTAAGAATTTCGAGATGTCGTCGAGTGGGGCATGAAATAACAAATTATCATCTCTAAATGATGCTGGTAGCACGTCCTCGAGTTTGTCCGTGATCCGTGTGGTTGGACTAAACAATTTGTCAATATTAGACATCGGATTTCTCAGTGGTTGGTTGTCTTTTGTGGTCGTTGGGCGTGAAGAAAATAATGGTGAGATTGTGGCTGAGGCTGAGGCGATTTGCATGCTGGATAGGGGGCTGATGCTATACGAATTAGCGAATGGACATCCCTACCATGGCATCAGGTAATTTGGAAACAAATTGAGTGCCAATTCTCCGGGTTGTGACATTTAGCGCCCGTACTAATTACAAGTGGTTGTGTTGACTTTCTGTTTTCGCCCTTGTTACCCTGCGTCGTCAAATGCAGTATTCCATGACAGGAGGGAAGCGCAATAAGTCAACCTTGGAAGGCATTGTTCGAGGGTATTAAGTAAACAGACCAATCTTAACTTAATAAACAATCGCCCAGATGCTCTTTGTACTCTGATCATTATCATTGTATCATTCCCGACCGCTTGCAATGGCCAAATCCTCCAGGAGCAAACAACGGGATAAGGAAGATAGGAAAAGAAGAGATATGTCAACCACCTGTCCGGAGTCGCCCCTCGGCACCCGGGAGAAGGAAACATAAGGCAAGTCTTTCAAGGCCCTCCTAACAAAGATATCCTGGCCGGTGTCCATGCTTCGGAGTCGTCGCGACCACACGTGTTTGAGATGCCCATAGATGACTTGACATATAACGTCTGTAATCTTCCGTTGTTGGCAAAGAACCTTTGTCAAGTCCATAACTTCAATCAAGTTTCCAAAATCTCTATAGAATTGCCAGCGACGTCGCGCTCAATGGTGACTATATTGTTGCACCACTAGAAAGATGGCAACGTCCTTCGGCTCTGCCATTAATCAACTGCCACTGGCCTCTTTATAGCCAAGCTCATTACTATCCTCTTACTGAGATTGAAGTGGATGGCAAACATACGATAGTACTTCGCGACGATAACTATACCCTTCCGCGAGCTCTGGAAAGAAATCCCCCAGACAATCCGGTTATTGCATACTATATAGGGTTGACTGACTACTGGGCACCCGAGATCAATAAACTGGCCTAGTGGGTGCTCGCAAGTTTGGCCAAGAGTTTTTCTGCACAAAGCTATCAAAATTTTGTCTCTGCAATCGGGGCTTGTATTCTGTGCGCCCCCAGAAACAGCACAGTTTTCATGGGCGACCTATTGCAAATCGCCGAGCAAGAGTTCCACATAGGAATTCTAGGGCTGGATATTCACAATCCCAGTGGATATGTTACTGGGGTTCGATTGTCGGGCCCGGAGGAGGAAATTGAAACTTCACCAAAGAGACTCCATCTTATAGTCGATGTTGAATCCGACGCGCAAGAACTTTCTCTCCGCTGGAAAGACGAAAAGCTGGGCGCTGTTTATTGTACAGACTATGAGGATCACACCTTCCTGCGGGCTGCAGCTGTGGAAAATAACAACACCAACATATTTGGGGCTCTGAAAAAATCAACTTGGGCTTTCCCGTCAATTGTAACTGGTGTCCTCTCAACCTAGACTAAAGATATGGTGTTGGCAGCAATCTACCGGCAACGGAACTGTAGGTTGACAGAACTAGTATTTCAAGATCACTACTAACATTTGCTCTCATAGATTCTGTTCTTCCGGATATATTCGAGCTTGTTACTATCTCGGGGACTTGCGATTCATCCGCTCGAAGAACGAAATGACCCGCAAAGGTATTTTGATTACTTTCTGTGTCTATATAAGCATGATCGGCACTAATATTTCGTATCAACCAGATTTCACGGATCGAGTAAATGAATACTCGACAATTCTGCCTCCCACATGGGGTAAAAACAGTTTCTGCGTCGCCAAAGACAGAAGCACAAGGATCCATCGATCCTCCAGGCGCTGGAGTCAGGAATATATCCAATTCTTGATGAAAAAAAGACACCCAGAGATGAAGATTACTAGATTTTTGATCCTCTTTTTACCTGCCGGATCGACCATCAGGGAACCATGTCCCAGGTCTTCATTGATGTGGGCCACGTTGATGTAGATCCCTGATTTCAGGTGCCTATCTAAAATTGATTGCTTTCGTTGCTCCTTTTAACGACAATACGTCGTTTACTTCTGCTCATGATGTTTAGGTCAGCTGGTACATACAGCTTGCTTCCCAAGGACTTTATTCCATTTCTCGTCACGAGCTTTCATTTGTACATATTTAATTGGAAGGGACGCCCGGGTGAGATTGGGGAGTTATCATGTGGATTGAGGGGACATATAAAGGCTTGACTTTCTTTCGATCATGTGCGAGCATAAGTGCTTGGATTTGGGGGGTCACTACTTCCAAGGCTGATCGTCGGTAATATAGAAGCTTAGTATCTCCAGGGGTAAGTTTACATGCCCAATAAAGAACCCTGGACTTAGTCTTCTGCCTTCTATGCTTAGATGATTAAAACAATGCGCATAAATGCACATGTGGATACTTTAATGGGCCGGAAGGACCCCCTGGAAATCCCATTCATCCATATCCAGTCACTAGTAATATGCGATTCCACCTTGTAGAAACAACCGAAGACCCGAGCGCACTTTATTGAATCTATGGTGTAACCTATGAAGCACATACTACGATTTGATGCATCTCACCGTGAGGGGTGGACTCGGAGATAGTATAGCGAGAATAATACGCTTCGGACAAACGGACACCGAAAGAATATACTGCAATTATTCATTCCCTGCCTTTTTACTGAAGTCTATTGAAATTACATGTGGTAAAAAGCCTACATTGAACCCAAGAGAGTCGACATATCAGCAAGGAGGGCTCAAGGAAGTGTAGTGGGTCTAGAACGACCAACCACACATATTTACACTCAGTTGTACTCATCTACGTGGCGCACGCGACTCCATGCAATCAACATATGATGCATGCATCACAGGCGTGTCTGGGACTGATGGGGTTTAATTGAAGGTTTATTTTCTTCTTGATCTCCGATCGGGCTGTCAGACAGGGCCCACCAAAAAGCTGACGCGTAGAAACTAAATCCCCTGCAAGGGGAGTCTCTTTGATTTGAGACCTTGATAAATATCATGGGCAATCCTCTAATTTACTGCAGGTTCCCGCAATCGCCCTTATTACAGATACTGTGATTCTTAGAAGTACATGCTTTTATTCTTCTTCACTTTTGAATACCACGATGATGCTCTGCTGATCGCCATTTCCCCGCAAATTGTCGGTCACTGAATATCAGAGGCCTGATATCATTTATGCATTAGATCACCTAAAGCCGACTACCGAAATGTCCGCATGATATAATCACGAAGGGCACACGCTTGGCACTTCTCCTGAATCAAGGCCCTATTTGCCCTGATGGACCTATTGGCGATTATTTTCAAACCACCGGTTCTTTTTCTTCTGCAGCCCATAGTTGTTACCTTTTTCCACAATTCTTACTTTCTCCACACTTTTATTTGCGCCATGCATTTGTGTGGTCCGTCATCTGCAAGGCGCGCACCGAACCAAAAGAGTCAGATTGCTCCGATGCTCTCGTACACTGGCGCCACTCATTTCGTCGATCCGCATAGACCGCTGCTTGTCTTCCATGCGACCTGAGAGTATGCCGTTTCTCCCGAGATTTGCTAGACCGCGACTTTATGCCCACTTTTAACTTTGGATATGATCCATATCAGGTAAATCCCCGTCTCCGCCATTTCTAATGCCTTTCCACTCGAGCCCCTGTCTTGACCCCCCTAACATCATTTTATCACTTTGTTGCCCCTCTTAGAATGAAATTTGTTGAATCCATCTGGGCTCTGACGGAGGTCAGCCGAGTAGCACACCTGAAATCCATCCAGACATGCATGTCTGCTGCTACCTGGCTTCATGCTAAGCCGCTTAAAGTATCCCCCGTAGAAAGCAAAGCACATTCTGGCATGCGGGTCCATGGAGCACTTTTGGCCCTCCACCCCCTCTCTTGGTAGATTGAGCTCGACTATAAGTATGTCCCGGCATTCCTGTCCTGTAAACACAACGCCGATCCCTGTCTTCAGCTGTGCCAATATAGTTCCGAGCAGCCAGGTTCCGAATAGCTAATCTCCTTTTGTTGAAAATAAATAATAGGACGGTTTTGCTCCTGCATTGACTTCTTGAAATTTCCCAACCCTCCCCCCCCGGCCTAACACTGTCATCATGCAGCTGTATCGCCTCGGTCTGCTGGTCGCCTCCTTGGTGACCTCTATTGGAGCCCAGTCCACCTTTACGCCTGCTCGACCTCCTGCTATACCGCTCGCTGTCAGGTCGCCGTATCTCAGCACATGGCTTGATGCAGGAAGTGATGGTGGGAATGGTGGCTACTTGGCTGGTCAATGGCCTGTTTTCTGGCAGTGCGTTGCTCTATATTGTTGTTTGATGTCAAATCAGAACCGTTTTGTTAATGTCTCGTAAACAGAAACCAAGTTACTGGGTGGACTGGCATGATCCGTGTTGACGGCAATGTTTATACTTGGATGGGCTTGCCCGGGTCTAAGACGGTCAATCAGACCGCTTACGAGTATACTTCGACTAAGAGCATCTTCACTATGAACGTGGAGAACAAGCTGGAGATGAACATTACTTTCTTGTCGCCTATCACACCTGACGATTTCAAGCGCCAGTCACTTGTCTTCTCATATCTTAATGTCGAGGTCTCTTCTCTTGATGGCCAGGAGCATGATGTTCAAGTATATGCGGATATCTCTGCAGGTTGGTTACATTCAATTCAGTTCTTACACGCAGTGGCTAATATTATGATAGAGTGGGTATCGGGTGACCGAAATACAATTGCAGAATGGGATTATGATACAATTGACGGTGTTGCATACCATAAAGTTTACCGACAGACTCAGCTGGCATTCTCCCAGAACAATGAACAGGGCGAATGGGGTAACTGGTACTGGGCCACCGACGACTCTGACAGCATGACCCACCAGTCCGGTGCCGATACTGTTGTTCGTGGAGAATTTGCCACGAATGGAAAACTCACCAACAATGGCGATACCAACTTCCGAGCGATCTCTTCAACCTGGCCCGTTTTCGGGTTCTCATCTGATCTGGGTTCGGTCAGCTCATCGCCCGTGAGCACCCTGTTTTCGCTCGGTCTGACACAAGATGAGGCTATTCAATTTGAAGGCGCCTCTGCTTACTCCCCGGTACCATCATTGTGGAAGAGTTACTTCGATACCGAATTGGATGCGCTCTCGTTCTTCCACAAGGACTATAGCCAATCTAGCGAGCTTACAACTTCCTTTGATAATAGAGTGGCTGAAGACTCGATTGCCACCGCTGGCCAGGACTATCTCACTATTACGTCGCTCTCGGTTCGGCAGGCGTTCGGCGCTACCCAGCTTTGTGGAACGGAGGACAAGATGTATCTGTTCCTGAAGGAAATCTCTTCCGATGGAAACATGAACACCGTCGATGTTATCTTCCCAGCCTACCCAATTTTCTTATACACCAACCCTGCTTTGCTCAGACTGGTTCTTGATCCACTGTTCGAGAACCAAGAAGCTAAAAAATATCCCCATGACTATTCTATGCACGATATGGGCTCATCTTACCCCAATGCTACGGGCCACTCCGATGGCAGTGACGAGAAAATGCCCCTAGAAGAGTGCGGAGATATGCTCATCATGACTCTAGCCTACGCGCAGAAGGCCGGCGACACCGATTATTTGAACCTCCACTATGATCTTCTCAAGCAGTGGACCAGCTATTTGGTTGAAGATTCCCTCTACCCTGCCAACCAAATTTCTACCGATGACTTTGCCGGTTCATTGGCGTAAGCGACCCTCTCTCTTCAAGTCTCTGTTCAAAATTAATCGGCACAATTAGCAACCAAACCAACCTAGCGCTCAAGGGCATGATTGGTATTCAGGCCATGGCTGTCATTGCCAACCAAACCGGCCACAGCGACGATGCTGCTAACTATTCAAGTATTGCTCATGACTATATCACACAATGGCAGGAACTGGCTATTGCCAAGGATGCTAGCCCGCCTCGAACGACTTTGTCGTACGGTGATTCCACTAGCCATGGTAAGTTCAACTCTCTGAGCTAGAATTCCACATTGCTTACAAATTCATAGGTCTACTCTACAACCTGTTTGCCGATGCTCAGCTGGGCTTGGATCTAGTTCCGCAGTCTGTCTATCAAATGCAAAGCGACTTCTACCCCACTGTCGCTAACAAGTACGGTGTGCCTCTGGACACTCGCCATACTTACACCAAGGGTAAGGAATCTTGCTTTAGTATCTTGTGATCTCATGATTTCTGACAATCAGATAGGCGACTGGGAATGCTTCACCGCAGCCATTACTTCGGGTGACACCCGAACAATGTTCATCAAAGACCTTGCTACTTGGATTAACGAGACCCCAACCAACCGACCTCTCACAGATTTATACGACACCGTGTCAGGAAAGTAAGTCTAGCTACTCATGGGCCTCAATTCTTATCTCTTACTAATGGTTCTAAGTTACCCTCAAAACACTTTCGTTGCTCGCCCTGTCATTGGCGGATCATTCGCGCCGCTGCTTATCCGCTAGCGAATCCCTTCGTTTCTTGTTCATTCATTTTTCTTCTTTTCCTTTGTACCTTCCAAAAGACCCTCGTTTAGAACTTCGAATCTGGTATAGGTATAGCCAGAGTTACTGGAAGACGCACTGGATACCTCCGCTTTGTTGACTCAAGGATTGATCATGTCTTCTTTTGTCTATACCCATCCATAGTCCTTTCATTTGGTCTGGGCTTTGTGAGTTTTGTTGAGCTACCCGCGCGAGAATTATTCTGAGTAGTTGTTGGTTCTCTCAGCAATGCAGAAATTTGTCGCTCTACACTAAAACAGCAATTTGTTCCCATCCCATGCTTAGGTTACCTAATAGGCATTGGATCAAATAGGATGCACTTTTAGTTTAAATAAGGTGTGTGGCTAGTTACCACACTTGGCACTGAATATTCATATGTTCGATGGTATATCTTTATGAACAATGACAGGAACTACCTAGGTAGGGGCGTTAGTAGGTCATGAGGACCAGAAGGCCCTTCCTCTGTCCAGTGGTAGCATCAGCTGGGTCCTTTTGTGGTAGGCAAGTCTTGAACGTTCAATTTGGTTTTTGGAACCATTGTATATATGCAAGTCAAGATACCTCGCAATGAGACGTGAGACCCATTTCTACTCAGACCTCTCATCCCAATTATCGAAAGACCGAATCAGATCTGAACGCACAGGTCAGTTAAGTTTAACTGGAAAACAAGAGAAAACGAAGGAAAAACAAACCGTAATAGAGCATCATGCCCTCCAAATGCACATCCAGATGAATCCGTTCGTCCACAGTGTGGATGTTCAGCGTTCCACCAGCACGCGACGGACTCCAACGGTAAATGTTCTCCGAGAGGGACCAGTAGAACCGAGTGTCCGTGTTGCCAGTCATGACATCGCCAGTGACAACAACGGTTGGCTTAGTTCTGGAATCTGACTTGGCAATAGGGTTCGAGTGAGACTCGAATACACTGCGTGCAACACCAGCGAAATGAGCCCACACCTTCGAGGTAAGCGGGTCTGTGGATGAGATTGGTGCAGGAGAGAGGGGTTCACTGAGAGGGTGCAGGGTAAGAGTGCGATCGCTCACATCTCCCTCCGTGGCAGAGTCCACGCCGGGGAAGGCAACCCGCAGGGTAAGATTGTGCTGTTCTGCAATAGGGCTGATGATTCGCACAGCACGCTCACGCAGCTCATCAGGTGTCTGATGCAGCGCCACACGGTAGTTCATGACAGCCGAGATCTTCTCCGGGAGAGCATTTACCTTGACACCACCGTGGATCAGGTCTGCAGCCTGTGAGGTCTGCATGGTGTAACGGACAGCGGGACCGCGAGAACTAGCCACGGCCTCGCCAAGAGCGGCGGGATCATTTGCTGCCAACTTGTCGGATAACCAGGCTTCAACGTGGTCAGGTGAATACCGTGCCTGGCACTGCAGCATGCCGTGTGCTGGGTGGTTGGTATCCAGCCAGGCGGGGAATAGCTCCTTATGCTCGAGGTTATAAATGATTTCAGCCATGATGCCAATACCAGTGTGCGCTGGTGGGATGGAACTGTGGCCACCGGGAACAGCGATATCAATGATCAGGTCAAGACTACCCTTTTCACCAACAGCCGGGAGAGCATACAAGACCTCGCTGTTGGAATCGGATTCTCCGCCAAGGCTTTGCAGTCCCATGCCACCCTCATCGAGAATAAACTCGAAGGAATCCTTACCATACTTCTTCTCCAGTGCTGCTGATATTGCGCCAGCGCCGAGGAAACCATGCGATTCCTCGTCGAATCCGAATGCGAACAAGACTGTGCGCTGTGGCTTCCAGTCCTGCGACAGTAGGTCCTCAACCACGGACATCAGTCCGATGAGAACATTTTTGCAGTCGCTTGAGCCACGGCCCCAGATCCACTCGCCGTCAAAGACACCCGCGAATGGCGGGTGCGTCCAGTCAGACGGGTCGTCAATTGGGACAACATCCTGATGCGCCATGAAGAGGAGCGGCTTGCGTGTGGTATCAACACCCTCAAAGGTGAAGACTAGACCAAGGCGATTGATGTGCTCAACCGTGGCATGCTTGTGTCTGTGTTGCTTATTTAGTATTTCTTTTGGTTGATGAAAAGTGGGCACTGCTTGAAGCTAAGAGGTTCTTACACTAGAGGGAACAACTCCTCGAGAAGCTCCTGGAACTTGACAACCGGCTCGAATGCCTCATCGTACGGGTCCGTAGCGAAGTCACCCACTGTTGTTGGGATTTGAACCGCACGAGAGAGTCGCTCTGCCTGGCGTGCACGGAATGCCTCGTCGGAGAGGAAAATTTGCGACGAGTGCAAGCCGTCTTTAGGTGTGCTCACCTTTGGTGGCTGGGGACATGCTTCCTGCACCGAAGGTTTGGATACTAGCGGGTTATAATAGCCGCCCACTAAGTTGCCGGGGGAGAGAAGCTGCTGTGTGGGGATATTTAGGGCAAGCGAGGGCGCGGCGGCCAGGCCGAGAAGAGCGAGGGTTTTCATGGTGAGATAATTTGAAGGGTCCAAGATGGAATTATCCAAAATCTCGTATAATGACCTGAGGGGATTCACCATAGCTTATGAAGAGCACGTCAAGGGTATCTTATCTCCCCCTCAGCTCGGCTGGCGGCCCTTACCGTTGGCGAATTGCCCAATCAGGGCTGCCGCTTTGCCGAGTTGGGGGAATCATGTAGCATTGGCCGATCACTGTTGGGGTTGACAGATCTGTTTGAGGAGTTGAATTAACAGCGGGTTGTATTTCATGAGAAGATAAGTTTATAAGACTATGGAAAGGTAAGAATAAACGCCCAAACGCCTTCAAATGTTTAATCTACTTACCCCTCGGCGTTTTCCTGATTTGGAATAGTCTATATGGTACCTGACAGAGCAACGAAATCAAATATTGAAACGAAGTCTCCGATAACTCTGCAACATCCTACAGTAATTATGCTGTAATCGAAGTAAAAGAGCTCACGGGGCCCACAGTAGCAATTGCATGTAAAGATCCAAGCATTGCTGTCAATTCTGAGATAAGAAGACGTTGAAATACAATCAAGAACCTTTTGCGATTTGAAAACTCGTTTTTGACACTGTGTTATTCCTAGTTCTATACATTTTCTTCATTGCTATTTGATTAAATGCAAGACACTGCGTAGAATATCCTACTCTGGAAGTATATTCACAATCTACGACCTAAATTGTACAAAGGCTGTAATTATGCATTACCTGACATCTCCTTAAAAAATTAGGGATGAAACCCGAAACATGGGTCCCTCTAATCTGTGGGGTCCATAGCGTGGGTAATCTTCTCCCATTACCTTCCGTGTCGTCCCAGCAGTGATATGTGCTGTTTGATGCATCGCAGATAACGATGTCAATGCCTTTCTCGGAACAAGCCAGCTGTGAGATTTTCTTTATTGCCGGTATGATTTGTGTTACTTGTTTCTTTCAGTCCATATGGGCGATCACCTTGGACATACTCCCCCACCGTCCTAATAGAAGTAATGCAAAATTGATCCTTTTGCGGTCGATGTACTTTGTTTACCCTTTTGAGAAAACCAGATGGGAATCAGAAGACCTTTTTAATCCAAGCGAGCTTGAAATAACTGGGCCCTATCTCTTTACTGATGGTTTCAACACGAGAACTACGGAGTAGAATGTGTTTACTTATCGGCGCTATATTTCGCACGCAGTCGTAGTTCCATTGATCTTGAAATGGGCCAAATGCACACAAGCTAGCTAATTACCTGTATGAAGAGCTATCTGTTACAAAGTAGATCAGAACATGGATTTGGAACTTGTACCTATGATTTGATGATAGACGACACGCATACTCGGTTAGGCAACGCTACAGGGCGATAGATCACCAACTGGCCTAAGAGGAGCATGTTTGTTACCTATGCAATATTGTGAAAAATCCATCCCAGTGACCTTTGAAAAGTCCAGGGTAAAGAACATCGCAATTATACTTACCATCTAGGCAATCCAATCATGACACATGTCTGCCCCCCACCTGCGCGAATTTGTATCTCCTGGGCCAAATTTGAGATTCTTGACTTAAGTCCATTTACGCATCTTACCAGAGAGCCCGGGTACAAAAAGATGTGAAAAAGGGGGAAAAGTGGGATGGGATTTGTTTCAACGAAGAACAATTTAGATGCAGGTGAACCTGACAAATAAGGCACTGAACTCGGAAGCCTCGGCTCAACCGTGGAACCAAATAGAGTCTATCTCGTAGCTGAATTCTAAATTTCATACGTTAACCTTCGCTTCAAGTCTTAGAATACGAGATGGTCATGAATCTACGGAGTACAGTGGAACTAATTCTCGAAGGTAATTTGCAGTATGTGGGATAAGGTCAAACTGGAAAGGAGGAACAAGGGGGTAAGCGATGACCAGCAATGGCGAGCAATGTCAGATTCCTTAGGCACAAATGCAACACACTAAGACCATTCTATACTCGAACAAGTTAAGCGGCACGACTAGAAACCCGCGAACTCTTCTTCGGTTTCACTTCGTTTGACTTGTAAGGCTCCATCCGCCGTCATTGGCCTCTCAACATGGAATCAAGGCGCCACACCTGGGGATGCCGATCGGGCGATCGTCAGCTCGCAAGCCAATTAACGCCGTGAGGCCCCAGTTCAAGTTCAATAGAACATGTCGGTTAGTGTTTCAGGATGATCACTTGCTCGACTCGTTCGATCAATGGGGCTGCGATGTCATCAACCCCTAGTCACTCCACCGAATAATAATCAAAAAAATGGAGCCCGACGGGTGTTCCTGGTGTTCCTGGGAATGAATAACTAGGTGCTTTAAAGAAGCTTGATGGACCCTTTTTTTCACCTATCATCTCGCCTCTCATTTATCATCACCAATCTCTCTTTGCAGACCTTTTCCTTGGATTGTTTCAAATCTACCGCTCTCTTATCAATCATTCTCTCATCTCTTCGTTGATCGAATATTTTATCCCGCCCACCATGCATCCCACCTACATTCTATCGGTTCTTGCCCTCGTGCTTCCTGTCTACTCGTCTAGTTCGACCGCTAGAATGGGCTGCTACTCCGACGTAGGAAATATGAAGAACCAAGGTCCCTACACCTACCAGTCACCAGGATACTGCCGGAATAAATGCTCCGCGCAAGGACATACGGTCGCTGCTCTCAGCCGCGGCAACATGTGCTATTGCGGCGACAAGCTGCCTTCGGAATCTGCCAAGATTGACGACGACAAATGCGACACGGTCTGCTTGGGATACCCCGCAGAAACCTGTAAGTTCTTTAGGGCCCCATCTCCAAGTCAAAAAAAAAACCCACCGGAAATCAGAACATGACTAACCCGGGTGTTTCCTTTTCTATAGGTGGCGGCCAAGATACGTTCAATGTCATTCAAGCGACTGAAAATGTCGGCGCCTCTGATTCCGGTTCCGATTCCGACAATGCCTCCACCACTGCTGCACCAACTGCTGCCACCGCGGCTGGTGGAATCATTGTCGCACCCTCAACGACTGGTGTACAAACCGGAATTGTCACCGCCGCCTCAGCCATCAACTCTAAGAGCGCCAGTGTCGCCTCATCCAAGACTGCAGGCTCCGCTTCTGCCGCTGTTACTTCATCCGCCACCCCCACCCCCACAAGTAACGCAGCCGGCACATTTCGTGCTGGATCATCCTTAATCGGTGCTGCCGTTGCAGGCATGGGCTTGCTTCTGTAAAGACTTGAAGTAGTGATACCTCGGTGACTTAGGTTGCAACTGTACTGTCGTTTTGACTTCCTGTACTCTATGTTACTTGTACAGATACAGCTCGCTCGCGTGTAAACCGAGTGGCCTTTATATTGGAGATAATCTCTTGTTCTTTATGCTGAGTCCGCTGGCCGGATTTGGGATGCGTTTTCTGCCTGCCTTGGGATAGGAATTCTCTACACTCCTTTTTTTACTTTTATTTTGCGTGGACAAACTACTTTAGACCAGCTTTTGTTATTACTGCCCGATGGACTTCGATATCCTTTTCGGAAATCTCAAGATTTTGCCAAAGGCATCATCAAAGATACAACCAAATTGGTCTTTCTTTTGTAAACGGTGGACCTATGAAAAATTATGTAGTGTGACTCCCCATAGCTCGAATAACGCTGATAGCGTCGTGTATAGTCCAAAGGCAGACATCAGTGAGACGAACAAGTTGCTCCACTATGCTTCTCTTGTATTCTACCATTCCTTCTGGCAGAGAGACATATCGCAAAGCATTTATGCTAGTTAGTATCTGCTTGGTGGGAATCTAAGGATACTAGAACAACTATAGCTGCTAGAAACACAGTTTCAATTATTCTACGAGATGTACAACTCGTGCTTCTTGCCTAGCCATGCACAAATTCTACAGATTATGCTCGCATCTAGTCCACCCCTAGCTCACCACGGAGTGGCGGGATGACCGGGGTACAATGCGATGGCAGTGACCTTGTCTTCGCTGTTCAGAATCTCCTTCGCCATCGTGCCAGACATTTGATTGAGTGGTTTTATGGACATGCGATAGCCCAGGTCGATGCCAGTGTTCCCTGTACACATTCAATGGTGATTAGTTTCCATACGATGTTGTCAACAGAAGCAAACGATTGGCCGAGTATAGCTCATGCGCTTTTTAGTCACTAAAGGTAAGGTGCTTGACTTCGGCTCAAGAGATTGGAAATCCTGAACCCATTTTAACGACAAGGCTGAAGGTCTATTTCCTGACTGGCGGGCCGTTCCTGCCTCATGCCACGTCAGGCGCATCCTAGGTGCGTTGATAATGTCGCTCGTGGCGAGTCTCATTTTCCAGTCTACCTTCAAGGGGTTGTCAGTGTTCTCGATCAGAATGACAGTCGAATTGATGTTGTCGATAGTCGCGAGGTAATTTAGCCTATACTAAAAGTATCACGCTACAAACTGATTAGATGATGTTTAGCTGCGTATGCGCGATTGAAAGGGAGCCTGGAACAACGCCAAAGAACACAAAATTTGACAAAAGTTTAATAAGGAGAGGAATTCAAGATGGAAAATTAGATTGTCGCTAGACTTTCTAGACGCAATGTACAAAGAAGCAATCAAATTAAACATAACGATAGTGCCTTTATTGACATGGATTCTTCGTAGAAGAGCTTTGTACAAGGTAAAAATTTATACAAGAAAAGAAAAGGCGAATTACGAAGCAAAAACTTCAGAGTAGCACACCATGTCATCCCTGGGTATTCCGACCAACGCCAATAGAACGCTAGCAAGGAGAACAGCAAGTTGAACAGTCAGCAATGTTGTATGAAATGGAATCGCGAGATTAGACCTTGATAGAGGCCAAACACTTTGGGACTGCCTGGCCCTCTCTGCAAACATAAATTAGCAAGATTACACATCGAGGGAAATGGAATTTGCTGTCTTACCTCTCGAACTTCTTTTTAAGGTTACGAGCCCGGTCTTTACACTGGACCTGGCTGCGATCCTCGAGAAGAGGCCCACCACCACTCGCAGGAAATGTACTGTCTGCCTTCTTGACAAGAGCATAAGACGTGCCGTAAAGTCCCATGAGCTTGAGGAGGCGCTCGTCTTCTTTCTCTGACCACCGGGAGGTGGGCTTCCGTTTATTAAGGCTGGGATCCGTGGCTCGGGCCTTGACCTTCGCCCAGTGGCTATCATCGGCTCCTGTAGAAGGGGTCTGGAATGGCAGCCGGCGAGCGGGCGACGTTTGATCGGCGATAGTCTCTCCATCGGTGATATCTTCTTCACTGTCCTCTCGGCCTTTCACACGAGGCATATGTGTAGAATTTGGTAGGCCCTGGCTTGTTTGCCTGGCGTCATTGAGGCTCAACTGAAGTTGGTTTCCTACACTTTCACCCCTGGCACCTCCTTGGAAGCGTTGTCGCTTTTCAGGCCTCCGGCCAGTATCGCGGGTATCTTGTTCAAAATCACTCGAGGTATCATCTGAGTCATCGCTCGAATCATTGAAGGGATTCTGTCGCTTGTTGGATTTTGCATGCGGAGGCACATCACGTCTTCTTTCCGCGCTCTGGGTATCGGCATAGCTGATCGGGGACACCTTTCCAGCATTCTTTTGCTTCTCAATGAATAAGCGGCGATGAGCTTTGGATCTGTCATTAGCATGAGAGCTTCTCTCGGCAGCTTGCCGTGAGCGTTGATTATTCGGCGAATCGAAGTACAAGTTGGGATTGTGGCTGACTCGATTGATTCTGGCGGAGGCCGAGGGGCTGGTTGATGCCAGGACACCACCTTCATGATCCTGGCCGAGATCCAATTCCTCGTCGTTGTTGACGTATGTGAAGTCGTCTGCAAGATCTGTGTAGCTTGGGTCGGGAGATTCATGAATTTCGCGAGGCTCTGAGGTGATGTGACCAGTAGAGGGTCCGGCATCCATACTTTGATCTTCTATGTTTGTAGTCACAGACCTATTAGGCGGGTGCGAGGCGACGTTAGAAAAAGATTGCTGACGACTGATATCCATGCGT
This sequence comes from Penicillium soppii, assembly GCF_028829465.1. NCBI lineage: Eukaryota > Fungi > Ascomycota > Eurotiomycetes > Eurotiales > Aspergillaceae > Penicillium > Penicillium soppii. The sequence goes on along the minus strand of NW_026643235.1, from coordinate 2,991,997 downwards.
CTCTTAAGAGCTGCGAATGAAGAAGCATCTCGGTAATTGCTATTGATGAAAGAAATTAGTAATCGGGAGTAAAGATTGGAGGGTGAACATGTAGTACCTCTTGGACTTGCGTCGGGCTGGATCCTTGGGAACTGGCTCGGCAACAACCGGCCCTGATGCCTTTTGAGGTGAATTCGCCGGCGGAGGAGAATTGTTTTCAATCGCTTCATTTACCGGGCGTTCCTTTTGAGGAGACTGGGCGTTTTGAATAGGAGGAACCTGTCGAGGAGGTTCAGCGCTTAGAGGCACAGTTGAGGCTTCACGTCGATTAGGGGTTCCTAATAGGGCTGGAGTGAAGCGACGCGCAGGGGACTGCTGCGCTTGTATCTCTGATAAGCGCCGGATGTCTTCCTTGATCTCTCGGCTGCGCGTATGGATCCAACGTGCAAGATCGCGTTCAACTGAGCGCCACCTGTATGCCTTCTTCAAGCCAACCACATCACAATCATCCTCCCATTCAGATATTTCTTCATGAAGCTCATTGAATCTGTCACTGACAGCGATCTGAAACTTATCGGGAAGGTTTACAGGAAGATGGCAGTCCTCATCCTGGAATACCCCCGGCAAGTTAAAGCCCCGGAAGGAGCCAGGACTCTCTTGAAAGCTGTCTTCACTAGGGATAAGATCCATGCAGAATATTTGCCTCAAGATAGAGAACGGGTTGAAGTCAGGCTCCTGCTGACGCCTTTGCAGTTCCATGATGAAGAAATGCGTTCTGATACTCAGGGCAAGGTTGAAGGTCGAATCTTGAGTGTTGCTCGAGCCAATGGCCCTAGACTTGGAATCTTCTGCAACATCGTTCATAAAACACACGGGGAAACCGGCATCTAGCTCTTGAATAACTTGTGGCTCGGGACAGGTCCCACCTTTTGAAAAGAAAATGTTGAGAGCCAAGAGCGCACAATTTGTCATGTGCAAATTGGGGATGGATGTTTCAAATTGAGTGGGAGAAAGCAGACGGCGGACTTGTGGGATGTTCAAGAATGTCTTGCCATTAAGAGAAAGAGGCGAATCGTTCACCTCATCATTCATTCCTTCGAAGGATCGCTTCAGCCGTTTAGCGTTGGGGTGAGTAAGGTTCTCAAATCGTTTGGCCTCAGCTGCAATGAGATCTGGGTTCAGCTCCTGAGGAACCAAGAGGTTCATGACCAAGCTTGCTTGTTCTTGGATGAAGAACAGGTGGTTCGTAATCTTCATGCCAACCTGCGAGTCAATGGGTTCCACATCATTGTGGCCCAGTGTGGTGCCAGAGACATTTGTGTGGCCTTCATGGATTTCAGGTGACTCCGGCACCATCTGGTTGGACGCAGCAAAGCCGGGAGTCGATGGCTCTTCGGCTAGGTTACTCAGCCCTGAATGAAGTCAGGATGGCCCAATAATTCATATGTGGAGCAAACATTTCTTGAGATTAAGACGGCAAAGGGACACAAGGAAGCAAATGGCTCAACCAATCGCAAGTGGAGAATGTGGGACTATGCGGGTATAGTTCACAGTGGTGGTTTATAGTCTTCCAGTTCCACTATACGATTGACATGACCAACCAGAAGTGCCGAGGCTAAAATTGTTCGTCTCGAAGGCCGGGGGAGATTGCTTACGTTTTCGCCCAGATTGTCCTGCGGCATTGCGCCCTTTGCTTGGTTTGTTGCTAGCCTCACGGCTCTGGCTTCGAGTCATGCGCGATCCGATGATGCCCGCCATGGTGAGGCGGTAAGACTCGAGGGCGGTGACAACGTAATGCACGTGCGTGCTCCTTCTGCTTCAACGCGTTGTTGTGGGCTCTGCTGTACTTCAACTTGTTGAGGATTCGATCAAACAACTAAACATACAAGGCGAAAGAACATTAGGCAAAATCTGGATGACTTACTGATAAACTGGATGCGAAAAATAATGCAGTTTTATGAAGGAGGAGGTTGGGGAGAGGGAAGAATGAGGGTTTTCGGGGCTGCACGCGCCGGTATCCGGAATATAGAAAATCCGAACAAGGGTCTTACAGAAATATTGATGCTTCAGGCATAAACCCTAAGCCCTCAGCCCTCAGCCCTATTACTAACGGTAGTTACTCGATTTACGGCACTTGCAAGAGGTTTAAGGAACAACATTAACATTTCGCCATCCCTGGGCTTCTATTGATTCAACACTCCAATACTTTGACTAACATGCGTACTCATACACCTTTACCGCACTATGCAAGCACACAAAGTCAAGGTAGCTAGCTGTTCTCAAGACAGCCGCTTCTGATTTGCATTTAAGTGTTGATCAGAACTACGACGATCTGTATACAATATTTCAATGCACCAGCGAGTGCCATTTTGTTCATGCGGATTGTCTCACGGACAAGAAAAATGACATTGAGAACCTGGCCATTGCGTGGGCCAGACACGAGATTAAACCATTAGAACAAAGCTATGTCACAAGATGCATTCGACCTTTTTTAACAAACCAACCGCCAAAAATTGTAATTCGCGTGAACACGTACAACCGCGAAAATGCAGCGCTCTAAAAGATAGCCTCAATGAAGTAGATGACGCCAAACACAAGGAATGCCACGGCACCGCCGAGAGTCACTAAAGTAATTATCATTAGTGGTGGCTCTGGATAACGGTTCAAGTGGAAGATACATACCAACACGCATGCTGACCCGACCAGCGATGGCCCGTCCACCGATCACGGCGGCTGCGGTGCAGATTCCGTGACCGGCACTCGCACCGACAGTCACCCACCAGTAGTCCTGGCCGGCGGCCATGGCAATGGTGGCGATCTGGCTACGGTCACCCCATTCACCGAGGAAGGTCATGACGAATGTCTGCACCCAGGCGGGACTGAGGAGGAGAGAGAAGAGATTGCTCAGCCCAGAGAAGGCATCATTAAGCCGTTGGCGGGGATGAGGGGAGGAACCGCGAGAAGAGGAGGAGGAGATGCTCTCTGGGGGAGAAGGAAGGCGATTTCCGGAACCGCGAGTTTTGGGACGGCCTCCAGCACGACCTGCTTCCAGGTTGTGAGGAGTGACCGAAGAACGACGGCGGCCCATGCGCAGCTGCTGGTGCTCCTTCTCCTCCAGCTCTGCCTCGACCTCTCGCATTTCTTCGCCCACTCCCTCATCAGGAGACATTTCACGACCTTCCTTGAGCATCTTTGCGCCGAAAACCAAGAATAAGATAGCGGCCATGAATTTTGTGAAGGTTTTGGGGATAAGGGTTGGAACGGCGTGGCCCAGAACTGCGGAGAGAACAGTCATGCCAATCAAAGCACTGAATGCTGCGCTAAACACTACCAAGCGGGGATGTCTCATAGCCATCAGTGCAGCTACGAGGAAAGTCTTGTCGCCAATCTCCGAAACGAGAATCATGGTGAAAGAGAAAACAAGGGAATGTAGCGAGCTTCCGGCATCCGGAATCTCGTCATCATGGTCGTGGTGACCCAACGAGGACGATGATGACGCTGGAGAACCCGAGCTGTGATCGACGCTCAGGGGATCATCCTTGTAAATTGTTGGAGGTTTGGGATGAGGGATATCGTGTGGCTTCTCGGGAAGATCGGCAGGTTTCTGTATGCACATTAATTTTTGTTGTTCAACGCGGCTCTGCGCCCAAGCCAAATATCAGGCAAAACTTACCTCGAGCATACCAAGAGATCCCGAGCCATCTGCAGACCGGCTGGCACCTCCAATTGTTGGGTCGTCGCTGTCAGATAGCTTCTTTGCCTCGCTATGCGGCAACGGAGGTGCCTCCTTGGGCCCTCCAGGGACTTTTTCGGATGTGAACTGGCTCTCCTTTCCTTTCTCCGACACACCACCTTCAGTTCCCCGTGTACCCTCTTTCGGGCCCGCCCGGTGCGGATCGTCCATGACGCCGCCGTTCGAATGCGGGATCACCTTCCCCTCTTCAGTGCTTAGATGCTGCGACGAAGGGATCTTGGAGTCGTATTTTGTCGAACCGATCTCGACATCATCGCCACCCTTCGTGGTTTTGCGATCGCGGTCTGCGTTGGTTTCCACCCACGGACCGGCGTGTGGTCTTCCATCTTTGCCATCCACTGGGACGTCCGGCGCCCCCTTGGCGACATTTGATGCGACTATATCCGAGTCGACGAGACGAGCATTGCTGCCAACGGTCTCACGCGAGACTCGAGAGTTTATGTTGTCATTGTATGTTGCGTCGGTGAGCGCGGCCGAAATGGCGGGAAGGAGGAAGAGAAGAAATGACGAATTGGTGATTTTCATTATGAGCGGTTGCTCCCGCGGAAGGAGTGAATCAGGATTAAATTCGTGTGGGTTGGAGGTATGATCGGTGATCTTTCACAGGGAAAATATAAAGGGAGATCTGTTATCGATGGTTGGAGAATTCTTTGAATGCCACGACACCAAGTCGCGTGAGAGAGGATTTGGATGGATACCAAGACGATGGAAAAACAACGGAATGAATGTGAATAAGAAAGAAAAAGAGTTATTAAGATGAAGTATACCAAACGAATAATCTCGAAAAGCGAAGCAAAGAATAATTGCCCTCAAGGGGGCACACACGTGACCGAGTTTCCGCGCACGGCAATGGTAATCGCCTCAATTTGATTCACCCCTTGACGCAACGGACTTGGATCTCCGCATTTTGTTGGTTTCCATTTGAATAAATATACATTTGGGAGGTAATTGACTGGCAGGCTTTTTTTTCATAGGTACGGTGGAAGATTCGTCGGTATTATTAATTCTCTTGCATCCAGTGATACTTGCTTTTTTGTCGATGCAATGAGGGGCCTTAGTTTTTCTGAATTTATCGAATTCTTGTAATGATCTATGTACAGAGTACTGAGTACTTGGAATAAAATGCGTGCATATCATCAGCCAAGTGCTGAAGTACTAAATATCGGGTATTGTGCTCATTCCAACTTATAGGGTGGTCAGGATCTCTCTAGAATGGCCAACTTTACACAAACCCTTGGCATTCGAGCTCGGCTGAGAATTGCTTCAAGTATACATTGCAGCGAGATTAAAACCATCTGCATCTTTTCTGCAAGGCACCAGATCGATCTCATGGGTGGTTCGATCTGGGCTCCCTAGCTGCCTACGAGTCCGCGGAGATATCTGGATGGCATGATGATACTACCAGGAACACCTCAAATACGATCTTGATTGGTCCGAGAGAGCTTCAACCATCCAACGAAAGTGATTGGGGTATGCAAAGAGCTATAATTCAACATCCAAGGACGTTGACGACGCAATAATAACAACATTGTACATAGACTAGAACTACAAAGACGACCTCGGGATGCTATCGCGCAACACGAGTTATTTTCGTTTTGAACGATTTGCAATTATAAAGAACAGGCTTGGAACCACGGGCAATCGTGGATATCGAAGCACCAGCGTTAACAGTCTCAAAAACTAGTCTGTCAATCCAAGCCCCTATTCTTGGCTACGGCATAAGTGGCGTATTACTTCCTGGGGATACTAGCTTAATCCCTCTTCCACCGAGCATCAAATTCGTATAAGGTTGTAGATCACCGACGATATTTCGAATTATGACCACATGAGCAGCTTGAGCACAATTGAAAACATTGACATTCAACAGTATACGAACCCTATTGCCTGAGCTGAGCTCCTCCCCCCCGCAATTAGATCTGCACAATGACGGCAGTCAGCGCCCCCTCATAAGTCACCTGAGATATGTTTCGGACATCATCTGAGCAAAGACGCCGAAATTCCTCAAATTCCATTTTATCTATGGCTGAAACAAATGATACGAAACTCTCGCGACAAGCGCTATATGTGCTCCGGGTTTGGGTGGCTTGGTATTTCCCCAGGAATGGCCGCGTGCATTCGGCGATCTGGAAAAATTTGGGTGAATTCAAGCTTCACCGATGATTGACATTAGGTATCGGAGTATATTTTCAAGGCCTGTACGGAGTACGGAGGGAAATGGATATTAATTTCCCTCGACCGCGTTATCTCGCATATAAAGTGCATGGCCTCGGGGTCCACTTAACGTACAAATGTAGGCTGGTGATCGGCTCATGGGGTGCACATCGTGTTTTGGAAGAATAGCATTTGCCCGGAAACGGTGTGCTTATCGGCTTTACGAGGACCATGCATTATGCTTCCAGACTAGTACAGATGTTGTATGTATTAAATCAAAATTATATCAGTGAAATACATCCGAGTTACTTAAATTACCCTTGATGATTATGCGACCGCCGCGGTACTCAGCGGGTACAAGATGATTGACCGCCCCCCCGCTGCCACATGGGATCGTCGATCACATCATCCTTTTCTTTTATACATGTTGCTTTTTTATACACGGGATACCCCTTCTTGAATGATCCTTGAAGCTATATATTTCTTGCCACCCCAATATCTCCACAATTGGGTCTTTGCTTAATCAAGCTATGCCTTTGAAAGGTGCTCATTTACTGCCGCTTAGGTTGATCCAGAAGCGTTGATCGCTTTTTTAAGACCTAGCGACACATACTTGCCTCACTATTTGGGGACAAGGCTTGCTGCTTTTCTACTTTCCACAGAGATCGCTACATACAACTGACAATTTTGGGCTTACGGCCGGATTCCGGACGTTGACATTCGGATTCCGGGGTTCCCTGTTGGCTATCTAAGATAGCTGTGAGTGTTTCCCCATGCCAGTGGCACATTATACTCTGGCCCTTTGTGTCCTGGGTGACTCCCGAAAATCGTTTTCAGTTGTATCAACAGATGGGAAAGCCTTTTGACTAACTATGTATTGCTTAGAAAACCTGTTTCGCAATCGGCACAAACCGAACTCTACATCGCCAATACCCGTGCGGAAAATGGCATCCCCAGAGGAAGATCATAATACGACAATGGGAGGAGATACTGAGGCAGATCATGTCTCCCCGCAGTCAGCTGCCCCGCGTTGGAGGCGGATCTTTGGGGGAAAGCCCAAAGAAAAGTCCGACTCCAGCGAGGATCAAACTTATCGCGCAAAAGCGACGCTAGGTATATTGAGCGATAAACACACTGATGAAGTACCTGGTGAGTTGAAGAATTTGAGAGGCAAATAAAAGTTGAAACGGGACTGATATGACTGCCATGGTTTAGGAACGATACTTCTTCTATCTTCGAATCGAAATGAGCCCTTGGGAATGAGACATCAACCCCATCGGACCTCGACATCGTCTATTTCCTCGTCTTATCGCCCCTCCAGATCTAATTCTCGAACCCGTATGCCAATCCAAAAGAGAACAGCAGATGGTCAATTTGTGCTTGATCCTCAACCAGACGACTCTGTCAATGATCCATTAAATTGGCCTGTCTGGCAGAGAGATGCCGCGTTGTTGTCGCTAGGCTTCTATTGCTTGATGGGAGGTGGCATGACACCCATTTTGGCAGCCGGGTTTACTGATGTCGCAAATACATATCATGTCAGCACACAGCAAGTTGCTTTCACTACTGGATTCTATATGCTGGGCTTGGGTCTGGGATCTGTTGTCATGTCACCCACGGCGATTCTATACGGAAAACGACCAGTTTATCTCCTAGGAGCCACTCTGTTTGTTATCTCGGCAGTATGGTGTGCTTTATCGCCAAACTACCCAAGTCTCGTTGTCGCTCGCATTTTCCAAGGATTTGCCGTGAGCCCAGTTGAGTGCCTTCCCTCTGCCACCATCGCAGAGATCTATTTCTTACACGAAAGAGCCTACCGGGTGGGAATCTACACACTCCTCTTACTCGGCGGCAAGAACCTTATCCCTCTAGTGAGTGCCGCAATCATACAAGGTTTGAGCTGGCGCTGGGTGTTCTGGATTGTTGCAATAGTCGTGGGCGCGTGCCTGGTCTTGCTCTTTTTCTTTGTTCCTGAAACATTTTGGGATCGTACTCCTCGACCTCGTGTACACAGACATAAACGACCACGTCCAGGCCGCAGTGTTTCTGACTTTGTTTCCCACGGCTTCCGTGGGCGGCATCCGCACATTCAAGTTCCAGATGAGCCTACCGAACAAGACCATCTAGATCAGACTCTCACACCGAAACGATCAAAGCATGCACATGTTGGATTCGCGGATGACCAGCCAGAAGACTTTTCTCAGGAATTGAACACCGAAAAGTCAAATGTTGCTTCAGAGGCAGGAAACACCCATGCCGACCATATCAATACTCAGCCTCCTATCCCAGCCAACGAAGAAAGTAATGATTATCTTCAACCACCATCTCACGCCTTTGTCCCTGGTGCACACCCGGATGACTTGGAAGCGTCTCGGCCAGTGGCTGTCTCGCCCGCGAGAACGGATTCTCTAGAGCCTTCTGGAACACCGATGACGGCAACACTTCAATACACAAACCGACTTCGCGAGCGCCCGAAGATCCCATACTCGCAACTACTTGGCGTATGGAATGGACGAATTGCACAGGACCGTTGGTACCGAGTTGCCGTGCGACCCTTTGTTTTATTCGCCTATCCTTCTGTGCTCTGGTCAACAGTGGTATACGCTTTATCGGTCGGCTGGCTGATCGTGCTTTCGGAGTCAGTTGCGCACATTTTCGAAAGTAAAGAACACTACAACTTCACAGCTCTGCAAACTGGTCTGGTTTACATATCACCGTTTGTTGGTGGTCTTCTTGGGACTGCGGTGGCGGGCAAAGTATCGGATATTATTGCTAAGTACATGACCAAGCGCAACGGCGGTATCTACGAGCCTGAATTCCGTCTCGTGATGGCAATTCCCATCGCCTTATCCACGGTCATAGGTTTGATGGCTTTTGGTTGGAGTGCTGAGATCGGAGACTCTTGGATCGTGCCTACTATCTTCTTTGGAATGATCTCATTCGGCTGCTGTTTGGGCAGCACGACGGCTATCACTTTTTGTGTGGATAGCTATCGCCAATACGCCGGCGAAGCGCTGGTTACGCTGAATTTTAGCAAGAGTATGTTGGAACTCCACTTGTGTTTTTTTTTACCCAATCTAACCATATTTCGCGCTCCAGATGTGCTCCACGGCCTTGTTTTCTCGTTGTTTATTGTGGATTGGCTTGATGCCAAAGGTTCACGCTCTGTGTTCCTGACTATTGGCGGTATCCAACTATTTTTCATGCTCATGTCGATCCCCATGTATATTTACGGCAAACGAGCTCGAATGTGGACTGTTCGAAAACAGTTAATGGAGCGGCTTTGATTTAGAGAAATCTTTTTTTCCGTTGTGCTGCATACGTATACATTGGGACGACCGGAATTGAACGGTTGGGATTGTCTTAGATATTTCTTTGGTTGCCAAATCTGGCGGTGGTATATAGCGAGACTGTTTAAAAGACCGTTAGCGTATAGTATAAGTGGCGAGATTCAGCGTCTGTATATAAATTAACGAGAAACATGTCAACAATGAAAATTTCAATTAGTATCCATTCGTTGTGCAAGCTTCTTGTCGTGTAGCTATGTATAATTTGGATCCATGAAGATGGAACCTATTTCCGACATTCCAAAGAAGACAAAACGACCGAGCGGGGCCAGCGGAGAGCCCGAAACCATTATCAATCTGCATTGCAGAGCTACAGTCTGTTTGAAGAACCCGAACCCAAAGGGGTTTTTTCTCCCGAAGGAGAGAAACCGGGTCCTGCGAAAAAAAAAAAAAACCACATGGTGAAGCTTGCTACGGTTCGGAGCCAAACCGATAAATATTCAAAGAATTCCACACGTGGGGGCCTTGGCCACCTTGTCTGATCGTTGAGTAGACTGTAATGAGCTAAATTCACCGACGATGCGCCGAGTCGAGGTAAATTTATAGCGCTAGACTGCAACGAGCAGTAGGTTGTCAACTTCATTGGGACAAATGGCCGATGTTCATCTCTTATCTGATGGAACCTCCGCTATGCCAAGCCCTCAGAAAACGTTATTCCCTGTCACTCATTACTGGTATTACGTTTTTTGGATTCGGCCAAGAGTTCCGATTCTTGAGATCAGCTCACCCAAGGACTTGTCTCCCGTGGTTCCGCTCGCGTGCTTAGATTTATCAATCTCCGAGATCAATCTCGTATAAATAGCAAATGCCGGGTTCTTTATACTTTCTGGAGCTTACCCTCCAAGTTTTCAACACTCTCCAAATCTTAACCTGAAAAGTTTATACCATCGTTGGTATCAAACTGTTACCATGCCAGTCAATACTTCGGTTTCGAAGTCCGTGGACGTGGTCTCGGAGACTGTCCGCGACATTCAGACTTCTGGAGGATCTGATACCGACTCTAATGATGGAAAGAAAGCGCCTCCACTCGTGGCGAAGCTATGCGCCGTCCTTCTGATCTCATGTATCAGTTTTGGCTCGCACTGGAGTTCTGGCGTTACGGGTGCCATGAAAAGCACCATCAAAAAGGTAAATTCTGCAAGCGAAGGACATGCCAATTTGGAAAATTTGCTCATGATCCATTGACAGCAAATGCATATCGACAATACTCAGTTCTCGCTTTTGGAAGCAAGCGAAAATTTCATGGCAACGGTTCTGCTTTTGATAAGTGGTGTAATTACCGACCGCGTTGGCGGCGCAGGTATGTTGCCAATTGTTGCAGCGTTTTGAGGCAGAAAATCCGCTTTCTAACCAAGTGTTGTCAATAGAAATGATCGTATACGGAAACGTCGTTTATACCATCGGATCAATCCTCGTCGCGGCCGCTACGACTGTGCGGTCTTTCAATTTCATGATCGGAGGTCGCATTATTCTCGCGTTGGGAGATATCGCAACACAGATCGCCCAGTATAAGATGTTCTCGTCGTGGTTCCCTCCTAGCAATGGATTCGCGTCCACTTTAGGCTTTGAACTTGCCATCGGCAAGATTGGTGGATTTGTTGGCAAATCAACTGCTAATATCATTGCGAAGGTATCTTGCTCTCTTTATTCAGTCGAGACCAAGAGTGCAGTACTAACGGGAAAATAGAAAACGGGAAACTTTGCGTGGGTTTTTTGGACCTCGGTGTTCATGAACCTTTTCACCAATTTCGCAAGTGCAGCATTCTGGTTCTTCAATAAATATTGCAACAAACACTTTAAGGGACGGCGCGACACAGCGACCAAAGAGCAATTGACAGAGAAAAACAGGAAGTTCGAACTTCAAAAAATGTTCGAGATTCCTTGGATGTTCTGGGCCGTCATGGCTTTCTCTGTTTTCCAAACTAGTGCGGCAACGGTCTTTTCCCAGAACGCCACCGAGCTGGCAGAGAAACGGTTCAATGTCGACTCCATCAAGGCTGGATGGTATAGCTCTTTGTCACAGTATGCAGGCTTCTTCCTCGTACCCTGTTTGGGCGTGTTCATCGATGTCCTCGGAAACCGAGCATCTGTCTGTGAGTTTCACTGGCGAGACCGCTTAGAAGCTCGACATAGACTGATATTTTAGTGTGCGTCTGTGGTATCGGCATGCTGCTCAGTATGGTCCTCATCAACTTTGCAACGTCGCAAGCTGGAACAGGAGCTGCGTTCGGCATCTACGCCATCGCAGTGTCTCTCGGACCGACCTCTGTCATCGACAGCATTCGCACTACGCTCTGGCACCAATCGGTCTTTGGCTCTGCGTACGCATTGAAGGTCACCATGAACAATGCGTAAGATTGACACCATCCCAAAATGTTGCGAGATGCATTGAAACAGAAGCTGACAGTCATTCGCAGAATGAGCATTATCATCCGAATCATCACTGGAGCTCTGCAAGACGCAGATGACAATTCTTACCGCCGGGTAGTGCAGGTATATTTGGTCCTTGCAGCTGGCGCGGCAGTTGTCGGTACAGCTATCCTGATCGGCTCATTTTTCACCGACAACCTAGCGTTGTTGCAATGGACTCGACAGAAGCGGTTGACGTCGGGGGCGGAAATCATCGAGCGGATTCGCGAGCGCAGTTTGGTGACCGAATATCGTCGCACTCGTATTATCTCTATAATCTCTTTTGGAGCTCTGATAGTGTTGACACTTGGGTCGTGGGCGGCGTATATTTGGGGCGCAATCACTGGTCATAATTCCTAGAGAGATGAGATTTTGAGGACCATTAGCTTCATTCAAAATTAGAAAAGAACATCTCAAATATTGTCCAATAAGTTTCCTCGAAGGAAAATACTTAATGAAAGTGCCTTCCCGGGATTTTTGCACAACACCAGTTGAGGTAGTATAAACTCTCCATCAATATGGGATATGATGTGCCAATCTGACGACGTATGATTTTGGAAGTGTTCAGCCAGCTTACGAATATGACGTTTAATATGTATAGCTACGTATCACGAGAAGCGGAGCCAATCACTCACAAGCTCGTCCTTATTTCGATGCACCAGTCGAACCATCGGTACAGTTATGCACACTTGGACCATATCCCTCGATCTTTAGCCACCGGCGTCATGGGCGTTCGTCTAGGGGCTTGCAGCGCTAGTGTCAGCCCCTGACAGAAATGACGTCGGGTTTGGGGCATTTCGATCATCATCGATGTGTGGAATGTCATATTTGGGAATTTACAATACTCTACGGAGTACACATGTATGCTTCGAAGTGAAAGGACAAGGGAGAAGACATGTACACAAGTGGCAACTATTACTAGGAGAAGAATGGTGAATTATAATTGGTCCACTTGTTTAGTTGTTTGTGCCTGACTTAAATGGCCAACAATGTGGCCTGAGGCCATCAGCCAATGATCTGCAGCGCGAGACCGCCACCGGACCACCACACAGCCACTGAAACCTTTTTCCCCTCCACATACATCCACATCCGTCGTGCACATCTCTCCCAGTGGACGCCCCTTGGAGCCTCCCACTCCATCGACTCCATTTAGCCTGTTGGTCACATTGGTCAAGGCAGTATTCGCGCACTCTATATCGTGGCAGTGTGCCGATCCTGGTATTTCGAGCAATTTTATGAGTGGGAGAGCTGATGAAGCGGTGGAGCAAGCCCTGGGTACGACCACCAAGCGCCCGTTCCCACTAATCAAATTCTATGGAGGCTTTCTCCCCTCACTGGTCCCCTCACCAGTACCCGTCCCCACCTTGACAGATGAGATCCCTGGCCACGCCTACTGCCGAATTTTCTCGCTGTCTGTTTCTCGCTTCTGTATAGCATGTGCGCTTCACCTGACTTGGCTACGGTGGGGGTCAGTGTCTACAATTGGAGATCCCACTTGACTGTTTCACCCATCTTGGCCCCATCCATGACTGATTAATCCACGCTCATCGTTTTGGCACCTTTTTTTATAACTTTTTTGACCACTCCGTTTCTCCTCGACATCCCCAAATATTGACTCTCTGCCTGGGTCGTCGCTGTTCTGCATACGTTGTCAGGTTCGAACTTTGGAGCCTGAGGATGCAACACTGCATTCTCACATCACCCAAGCTTGTGGAAAACCATGGAGGCTCCTAAAACACCACAACAGGCTCAGCACAACGCGGATCGCCATGCCAGAGAATTGTACCGTTACTACCAGCCGGCTCCCCAAGACAGCGTGGTTCCTTCTTGGTTCCCTGCCGGCGAAGAGTACTCACTGTCTTCGGTTCCGAGTGATTCAATAACCCCTCCTATCTCCGTAGGTTCAGGTCGCACAAACAGCACTGCCACCTCGAGACCAGCTGTCTCGGTTACTTCAGACAGTTTGACTCTAGGGACCACGAACAGTACATTGACATCGTTTGCCCAACTCGCAGCACTGCGCCTAAACGTTGAGCGGGCATTTCTCGCTGTGTTGGACCGCGATAAACAACACATCATCGCCGAAGCTACGCGAACTATCAGTTTAACCGACCCGTCCGTTCACGAAGAAGACGATGACCATATTTGGTTGGGAACATCTGATACTCGCAAGTCATGGAGCGTTTGCAAGGTAAGTTTGCTCACGCGACGAGCTGGCTAAACCAAAGCCATCACCACACCCGACCGCTATGTGCATTACCATGATGATCGATTTTGACGCCATTAAACAGGACACTGTTGCCCTACCTCCCAACGACCCCAATTCTACAGAACACCAATTCCTCGTCGTGAACGACATGTCCGAAAACGAACGCTACAAACATCTCTCCTTTGTTGAAAACGACCCCAGCTTTCGCTTCTACGCCGGAACTCCCTTGACAACCGAGAAAAATATCAACCTAGGCTGTCTCTTTGTGATGGACAAAAAGCCCCGGGATGGATTGACTACGGCGGAGAAGGATACATTGCGATCTCTGTCAATGTTGGCCATGGACTACATGAAGATTTGCAGACACGCTTCCGAAGGGCGTCGGGCTGCCCGACTATCCCGGGGCTTGAGTTATTTCGTCGAAGGAAGTTCCAGTTTTGTGGACAGCATTGATCCGTCACGCACCGACAGTGTCGGTCCAACATCGGAGACACCGCCATCCTCCTACAATCGACTCAGTGCCATGGGCGGCTCTCGGGAGAATAGTGCAGAACAGGCCTCACAAGCACCGTCACACAGCCCCTCCAATAAACGATCACTCAGCAATGATGCGCGATCTTTTGGCTCGGTTACGTCCGAGTTGAGATTGGATGCCGATTCAAAATTGGACAGTGATTGCAAGCTGGGAAGTGATTCAAAACTGGGGAGTGACTCCAAATTGGAAAGCGGGTCGAAGTTGGAATCGGGAGGCTCGGGCGTAGAGAGCTCTCTGCCAGAGTGGCTGACAAGCAGCAGTCGGAATCGCCTCCCACCCGATGATTCACAGGGTAATTCATGGTGTTTCCGCAGAGCCGCCAACCTGCTTCGCGAGAGTCTTGACCTGAGTGGCGACAGCGGCGTCATTTTCCTCGAAGCCAACAGTAGTCCGTTAATGGATGTTGATACCGGGAGTGATGCTTCGGACACTGGTGGACCCGCTCCTGTTTTATCTGCGTCTACAAACGATGAACCGTTCGCCCCACAAGCAGGGTCGATGGCCACATGCGCCGCGGCCAATTTGGACCGAGCTTTTCTACAAACACTATTGCGACGTTATCCGAAAGGAAAGCTTTGGTCGTTCCACCGCGATGGGCTCATTTCGACGTCGGATGATGACGACCAGCACCCCCATGACCAATTCCTCCCTGGTACTAGCACCACCAGTCGGTCACCACCTAGTTATACTGCTCAAACCAGAGCTTCGAAACCCTTGCGCAAACGACGGAAAGCCGCGGAGAACTCAACACTCAACCACTATTTCCCCAATGCCACCCAAATTATGTTTGTGCCTCTGTGGAATGCTGTTGGCTCCCAATGGTTCGCAGGATGTTTCTGTTGGAGTACTGTTGAAACGAAGGTGTTTAGTTCGTCGGTTGAGCTTAGTTCCGTGCTCGGATTCTCATCTTCTATTATGGCTGAATACAGCCGTGTTGAATCTCTCATCGCGGATCGCCAGAAGGGCGATTTCATTGGAAGTATTTCGTAAGTTCCCCTTAAGCATACATTTGAGGGAATCCCGCCCATGGATATAGTCGGCCGTATGTGCTAATCAATCCCACTGTTTAGACATGAACTTCGTAGCCCTCTTCATGGAATTTTGGCCGCAGCCGAGTTCTTGAATAGCACCCATCTCAATGAATTCCAGGATTCACTACTCGAGACCGTTAATGCTTGTGGGCGAACTTTGTTGGATACAATGAACCAAGTCCTTGACTTTAGCAAAGTGGTTTCCCTAGAGCGAACATGGCGGTCAATGAAACGCAGGAAAGAATCTCCGCTCGATTTCAAAGGATCAGAAAAGTTGGCATACCACTTGGATACGTACGTGGCTACAGATGTTGCTATCCTCGCCGAAGAGGTGATCGAAGGAATCTGCCTTGGACATGCATATGGCCAGAGCTCTACTGCCTCAGCTGATCTGCCTGTGTTGATGCCACATCATCCAAAGCTGCAGACCAAGCGATCTAATGTTGAAGTTGTCATTGACGTGTCCTTCCGCGATTGGGTCTATCGTACTCAGCCGGGTGCTTTGCGACGTATCATCATGAATCTGTTTGGTAATGCAATGAAATACACAGAGTCCGGCCGGGTCACTCTATCCTTGACAGCGTCCAGTAAATCCGAAGGACGATCCCGTCGACAAGGCCTTGAAGACTTGGTCACATTAACAGTGACCGACACCGGAAAGGGCATATCAGAAGAGTTTTTGCGCGGCAAGCTTTACACGCCTTTTGCCCAAGAGGACTCGCTGGCTGTGGGCACGGGACTAGGATTGTCCATTGTTCGAAGCCTGGTCAAGGCTTTGAGTGGAAGCATTCGAATTCGCAGTCGCCCTGGTGAAGGCACTGTCGTAACTGTGTCTCTCCCCCTTGAACGTCCTGTCGGCAAGGAAAGCCCGGCTATTGAGCCGTCTGGACAACTCATCCAACAACGAGAAATTCTGACGCAAACTCTTCTACTCCGTGAAGGATACCCTGGTAGACAGGCCGCCATTTGGAACGTTGATCCGGCCGACGTGACGGAGCATTCCAACTGGTCTGAAATTGCTCAATACCTTACACATTGGTATGGCATTGAGATCGTACCGTGGGCATCTGAAGCACATATCGATATTGTGCTCATGGACGAAACCGACATACCAAAGTTCATCGCCACTGAACCTTCAGCTACATTGCCTGCTCTTCTTGTCCTGTGCCACAAATCGGTGGATTACAGCGGGGCACGATCTGATTGGTTACCTCTCGCATCCTCTGTCAACATCATTCGACGTCCCTGTGGGCCACACAAACTGGCTCGAAGCGTGATGAAGTGTTTGACAAATGGGCTGTCGAGATCTCCAACGCCCGCCTTGGCCAAGCAGGCCATGAGCCTGCCTATCCGAACATCTTCGCTACCATCCGCACTCGCGTCACCTATGAGATCGGACGCAGATGTCATGAGTGCTCCCGAGCTGGACTGGCCCGGAACTCGCTCTGTGTCAATGCAGTTATCATCAACCCAAGCGCCATCGATAATAAATGCATTGCCGGAGGAAGTTGCAGAAGCTCCGTTGCCAGCACCACTCTCCGAGGGGGCAGTCCCCGCCACGCGACTGGCTCGCGTGCTTGTGGTCGATGACAATCGAATCAACCTCAATCTGATGATGACTTTTCTAAAAAAGCGTCAACTTGTTGAGCTGCATGGTGCCGAGAATGGAAAGCTCGCTGTTGAGGCAGTTGAACGCCTGGAAAGCGGCTATGATATCATTTTTATGGATATGTCGATGCCTGTCATGAATGGCTTTGAGGCCACCCGTGCAATCCGTTCACTGGAAAAGGATTCGGATGGTCGCAAGCCAGCCATTATCATTGCCCTGACAGGACTGAGTAGCTCGCGCGATGAGTCCGATGCCCTGGCTTCTGGTGTGGACCTGTTCCTCACCAAACCTGTGTCTTTCAGGGAAGTCACACGGCTACTGAACGAATGGGAACGAGACGGCTTGGAGCAAGAACGGAGGATGGTGTCATGACCTACCTTGATTCTTGGCCATTTTGAGCTAGCTTACGAATCTGTTCCTGTGTTCTATTCCTCGTTGCTTCCTCAACGCTTCTCCATCCATTGGTTGCCAAATCGCATGTTTAAGCGTTGCATCATTTCCGAATCATTCTTCTCTTCATCTTACAACTTTACCCCTTTTACCATCTCAGCCGCTGCAGTCCCTAATTCTGCTGTGAGATTTTCTCTTCCTTTTCTGTTTTTTCTTTGGTGTTTTGCATCACCCTTATACCTTATGATATCAAACCGCTGTTGACTGATCAAATGATTGGGATTGATTCTGTTATAACAACATTATCAATACTATCATTTCAGACAATAGACGTGATGATTTCCTAGTTTTCTTTCTCTTCTTTTTCTTCTTTTTCTTCCACTTTGATATATCACATATGTCAATATCCATCCCCGGTCCAGATGGCCGGGGTTGGCTGCCTGGTTTATTTATTTTATCCTTTTTTGTTCTTGTGTTTCACTTCTTGCATGATACTCAAAATTGCGTGGTGCGCATCGGTTCAGACGCTTAGGTGGTACGCGTGGTTTTGATTCTGGGGTGTTCTTTTGGCGAATGAATTCACGTACATACTTTAGGTGGCGCTGGATCGCTTGCTAATCTCGCGATATATACACGATTTGGGATGGATTTCAGAGAAGTCTGCTAAGCTGATCAAGGTATGAAATGAATTTGATCAACTTACTTTTTATTCATGTTATTTCGCGAGTCTAATGGAATAAATAAAATTTTAATTCCATGGTTGCTTTTTGCCTATAATATAATAACACAATAAGCTAGTGATTACGGTAGAGACAGCCCAACATTGAATGGTTTTCATTCGTCAATCCTCGACGCATGGCGGTGGATATGAGCATTTGAGACTGATATCGGGCATAACAGCCAAGGGTCAACTGTAAAGCCGACGGAGGCATAGTGTGTAAGTTAGGTTGAGTAGGAAGTACTGTTGACCGAGGAGCACGCTGGGGAGAGCGAAGAGAGAGCTGGGGAGAGCTATCATGAATACTGTGCACAAATCTCACTCAACATTTCTTGCGTGAGAATAACATTAGGAGCGAAATTTGCTGTGTGCCGCAGAAGTAGGCCAGTATCAATTTCAATGGAGGTGTGGTTGCCGTGTGGGCTGACCACTGTGGTGTTTTGTTTTCGTTCGAGAACTGGTACTAAGCCGAGCTCTGTTCGAAACCTTTGTGTGGATCGTGTCTCGTAACCAACATAACTGTGTAGAGCTTCTTGCCATAGTTCGACTTCGACGAAATGACTTGGTGTCTTGCAGACATTGAATAGTAGTATTAGCTTCGTCTGGCGAGAGGAATTCCGCCACCACCAGTTCGCGTCGCCACGGAGTTGCTGGAACGACTCGGAATGACCGACTTCTACCACAAAAGACGGCCAGTCTGTAGGCGCCAAGGGAGGAGTTGTGTCGGTGCGTGGAGGGTTGGCAACCGGGGTGAAGCTGTAATCCGCTTGTCTGCCACAATAGAATCCCATGAAGAGAGAATCTGCGGTTGCCACCCACCATTGGCGTGAAATCGGTATATTGGCTGTCTGAATAGCAAAAGGAAAATGTACATTGAAAGTGCCGACGAGGGTTCCATGATCACGACTGGGCATAACGCGATATAGGATGCAGTTTTTGGCCCTTGTAGCTTTTGCACCTCTCACCTTCTCGAGCAGCTTCTCGATGATGTCCTCGCTGGTTTCGGAGATGAGGAGGTATTTGGTTTGTTTGGACTTGTCAGCAGCCTTCTGCACGCGTGAGATCTTGTTCCTGGCTTGGGAGAGGGTAGTAGCTATGATTGTCTCAACGTTGTCGGGTATCCAGAAGTCTGATTTGGCAACAGGTTCAAAAGAAAATTGAAGTAATGGCATTTCATTGATGCTTGTACTGGCGACGTCGATTGCTTTTTCAGGAAGAGGTAGAGGAATGGATGGCGGAGTGTTGGGCCCCGCAAAAGCCACCTCTCTCGAATTTGGGGTTGACATAATTTCTTGGATGATGATGGTAGTCACGACTATGAACAGGGAAAGCACGATGTGAAATTGTGGTAAGAGGTTAGAGGTGAGTCGATGGAAAGCTTCAGGACATTAGCCTTGGAAGTCACTGGGGAATACGTCATCTTTACAAGCTCATTCACCTACAAACATATGTACATGTCGCATAGAAAAGACGCCTGTTTCGTGATCGCTAGGCCAAAAAGGTGCACACCTACTTAGCTAGGCTTAAGTATGGTGTATCTGTGCGTATTCTTGCTTTGACAGTATATAGTATATACATGTGAGGGAGCCGAATCGAACCTGACAGTGGATCCCTGGCTGCAGCGCAGGCCAATCCAATACCTCAGACCGAATACCTCACTCCACCCGACAACTGACCCGATGGTCTTACACAACGGCGCAAACGCTGTCGTTCTTCTCAGCAAGCAACTCGCTATGAACGAGGAACAAGAGGATCAATGAAATACGATGGAATCAAGATGCATTGGTCAAAATAATGGATAACTCGCAGCTCTGCTAAAGATAAGAATAATGATGCTTGCTAGATTGATGATCGGGCAACTGCCATACGTGATCCCCCCATTGAAAATGCCGTTTCACCCCCTTCAACATGTATGCCATGACCCGACCCGAGGGCAATGCAGCGCGAAAAATTTAAGGCCACATTTAAGAGAGAACAATGCACAGCATTCTCGCGTATACATATTTTCGTTTCCAAAAACCTTGACTTATTTGATAGCAACAGAGTTCTAGTGTTGGTAAGATCGTTCCAGGCCACAGCTGGCATTGTTCTTCGGACATGGGACAGCAAACGGATAGCCTCTGCCCGCGTTCAAGTGGGGTTTAACAAGCCGAGGCTTTAGAATGCCCTGCGAGACTCGATATTCCAAATCTCAATTCTGGAAGCCCCACGCGTCCCACGCTGAACCCGCCCGAACAGACATTGTTTCCGTAGCTTGTATCTTGCGACATCATTTAGTTTACCAAAGAGGGTTCTCCGTCTACAGTGATCGGTGTGTATTCCGGAGTCAACCCAAGTCCGTAAAGACGGTTAGAATTGTAGAAGAGAATATCGGCAGCTGCCTTCATGGCTTGGGAGATGGTGAAGTCGCCATATTGGACATATTCCACAAAGACCTGAGAGATACAAAGAGTAAGCATACTAAAAATGAAAGGTTAGGAAACGGGCTTGTGACTGACTTTTTCAAGAGCCTGGCGGAATTGACGATTGGCCAGCCAGAATGTCTCCGGGTG
This sequence comes from Penicillium soppii, assembly GCF_028829465.1. Classification (NCBI taxonomy): domain Eukaryota; kingdom Fungi; phylum Ascomycota; class Eurotiomycetes; order Eurotiales; family Aspergillaceae; genus Penicillium; species Penicillium soppii. The sequence goes on along the minus strand of NW_026643235.1, from coordinate 2,971,313 downwards.
GAAGTGACCATCGGTACTCCAAAGCAGACGACTGATGGGTGTGAGCTCCAGGCTTTCCCTCAGGATTTTCTCCTGGGCCTCTCGACTGACCATGGGGAAGACTTCGCCCAGATCAAGGTAGACATTCGGATACACGGAGGTTAAGTATCCCGCTTCGCGCGTGTAAGGGTACGCAGAATGAAGGAGAACAATGTCTGCGTCGGAGTACTGCGCTATCAAGGGCTGTAGATATGCGGGGTTAGATCGCAAAAGGCTGATATCGTTATCACCTAAGCCAGTGTGAAGCTGTAGAGGCTTGACGACACCAGCTTTCTTTTTGAATGAGATAGCCTTCAGAGTCTGTTGGACTAGCCAATCACACAAAGGCTTATCCTCGACCCGGAACCCGGATCTTACGGTACCAGAGTCGAGGGTGCGCACCAGCGAGCCACCCAAAGTGGAATCATCGGAGGAATATGGATCAACATCCAATCCCGTGCGATAACAAACAACCGACTTGAAACCCACGACGTTCGGGTCGTCCATTGCCTCGGAGAGAGCATTGAGGAACCGCTGGCGGAAATTGTTCCACACGGATTCGTCGGGTTTGCGCTCGCTGCTGGCTATCTGAAGAATTTGCGACTCGGCTACGGATTCAATGCGCACAATCCGCTTGGTTGCCGAGATGGTAAAGCGATCGTGCCAGCTAGAGGATTCAATGTCTTCATCATCGCCAAGAAGATCATCTAGTAGCAAAGCGTGCGTGCCTTCCAGAGACCGTCGGACAAGGCCCTCGTAGTCTTCGCGGACCCACCTATCATGGGCTGACTGGACTTCATTCCAGTCAGCGCAAGGACTGCCATAAAGCTCAGCAAGCTGGTTGGTGGCTCGGAGCAGGGGCAGGGTGGTGCGAGCATTTTTCAAGGCCCGACCGTGAGCTTCGGACGTAATAGCCTCGAGTGGATAAGTTTCGTAATCAGCGGCCGATTCTTGGTTCAACAGATTGTGGGCATGGTTGTCAATGAGCGGGTGAGACTGGATGAGGTTGCGGAGTGAATCAAAGTCGTCCATGTTGAGAAGAACAGGGTATTTGGAGAGGAGGAAATTGTCTGGTTTACAAGTCTCCCGGATGGGATGTCGCTAGAATCAGAAAACGTCGATGCTCTCAAAGATAGAGCAGGACGAAATCCGGCTGAAGGCCCTATCACGTCTTAGTCTCAAATGGAGTATCTGCCACCTTTATCTGCAGAGATTCCGAGCTAGTCGCCTGGTGGGTGAGGAGGAGCAAGAGTACATATATCCGCCATCAATTGATCACGGAAAAATCGTCCGTGCACTATCAGCCATGCTCAACGTTGATCCTCACAAAACCCCCAAACTTCGACATGTAATACAAATACTGATATTTGTCCTTATTTATTTTTTTGGTCGCATTGACTGGATGTGCTATTCCTTAAGAAAATGAAAGAATTACCCCATGTGGTAAACTCGGGTTAATGATTTACTGCTGGTGTTTTAAAATACCGTTTTGTTTCGATCACGCACAATCAATTTAAGGCCAAAATGAGGTAAATTACCCAATGGAGTATTTGAAATACAGAAGCTAGCCAATATCACCAGAAGCTCAAAGTAACCCGTCAGATGCTATTCTGAGTTAACCAATGGGATGTGCCAAGATTCTACAACTTATTTTTGTCGAATGAAAATCCACTGTTCTAGTGATTGCAGTTTGTATTCAATCTTGTAAGGTGTGTTTGCCCTTGGGTCATTCTGGTACGCAATACACCAATCAAGAGGATATTTCGACCGCAACATCATAAGCGGCAGCTCCATATACCCAGTACTGCCCAATTCATAAAATACCCGATTGTCCGTCCACTGGTCCACTGTCGACGGTACTTTCTCAATCTCTTCGATGCTAAGCAAAATATTACGAAGATGAGAAAGGGTTCAAGCACAAACAAAGGTCAAGCAATTTTGTGTTGGAATTTAAAGAGGAGTGAGTGATCATCGGACGGCGGGGAGAACTAGATCCCGACTAAGCATAGAACATCACTGGGGAAGTGTGATTCGATAGTCATGCTAATTGGACACGCATTATTCTCTATACGTTGTAGTTGGGCATAATATGCAACAAAACAAAGTTCCCCTGCCGAGCCCGGTAGGCGAACCAATACTATAAGTAAATAGATGTCAAACAGAATTCAAATTCACTACTCCGTACAACTTATGGAATAGGGCGCAATACGGCCGATCGAGAAGATATGTAAAGACAAGGAACCTCGAAGGGACAAGCAGATGCACATCAGTATTCATCCATGTATCGATTCAATAGTGTCCTTCAAGCGTCAAAGTTCCCGTTTTGGTGATCAAATACTCATTAACAGCCACGTCCTTTCCACTCTCTTTTCCATATCCAGACTCCTTGATACCCCCGAAAGGTGACTCGGCAGCTGATTGGTTGCCTATCAAAACATGTTAGCTCACTGATTAGACTTCTTGTTATGCATTACCAACCCGTGTTCATTCCGATCATTCCAGCCTCCAGGTTCTCAAAGAGGCGCCACATGCGATCGATGTTTTTTGTGAACGCATAACTAGCCAGACCCATACTAGTGTCATTGGCAAGCTTAACAGCTTGTTCTTCTGTCTCAAATCGGTACAATGCAGCAATAGGGGCGAACGATTCTTCCTGTGAGATGAGCATATCCTCTGTCATGCCCGAAAGAATGGTAGGCTCGAAGAAGTAGCCTGGCTTTGACGTAACCGGGTTACCACCTAAGAGAACATCGGCACCGAGACGACGAGCATCCTCAATCTGAGCAATGGCCTTGTCAATGCTTCGAGGTGTTGTCAGAGGGCCCATCGTAGTATCAGAGGCGGAACCGTGGCCGACGACTAGAGTAGCCGTGCGCTCCTTCAAAAGAGCAGCAAAGCGATCGAAAACCCCAGCCTGTACATAAATCCGGTTGGCGGTGATACACGCCTGGCCAGCATGGCGCCATTTGAGAGCCATCAGCTGTTCAAGTGCTTGGTCGAGATTGGCATCGTCGAAAACGATGAAAGGACAATTGCCGCCCAGCTCCAGAGTCAGCTTCTTCAAACCTTGAGCGCAGTGCGACGCCACCAGCTTTCCTACCCGTGTTGAACCAGTAAACGAGACCTTTTTGATGAGCGGGTGCTTGATAAGTGTCTCGCTCAGGATTGGAGTATTGTCAAGATCTGTGGTCAAGATATTGACGCAGCCCGGGGGGAAACCAGCTCGCAACGCCAGCTCCGCCAAAGCGAGTGCAGAGATAGGTGTCTCAGGACTGGGTTTCACGACCATAGTGCACCCCGCTGCCAAAGCGGCTCCCGCCTTTCGTAAAACCATACTGTTAAGCCAAATCAGTAACGACCTTCTAGATCAAGGCAAAGATTTGGTGGCACTCACGCGACAGGGAAGTTCCAAGGAGTCAGGGCTGCGGCCACTCCAATTGGCGCTTTAACAGTAAACAAGCGGCGATTTGGAGCGGCGGCTTGTGAGACAGTGCCTTGGATTCGTTCACATTCCCCGGAGAAAAACCACAGGAATCCCAGGGAGTAATCTATCTCGCCGTAAGCCTCTGCCAAAGGCTTTCCAGTCTCGTGTGTCACAATCTGGGCGAGATCGTCTCGAGCTGCTAGTGTGAGGTCATGCCATTTGAGCAGCCACTTGGCTCTCTGGCGCGGGAGGACCTTGCGGTACTGCTCGAATGTTGCATGGGCGGTTTCAACGGCTTCAGATACATCTTCTGCCGAGTTAGCGGGACAGCTCGCCCACGCCTTGTCGGTACCGGGGTCTAGGACATGCAATATTGATTAGCCATAACCCGCTTTGGAAATGACCGATGTAGAGTCTGAAGTGATGTTTGCAGCTTGTAATCCATCTTACCGAGTACTTCGAAGCGCTTGCCGCTCTTTGCGCCCACCCATTTGTCACCGACGAAGGAGTCAAAATGCAGAAGGCTAGGATCGGCTAGCTGAATGAATGCATTAGCGCTGTGCTAATAAAGGCCGGATTTTGACGTTGCTTGATCAAACCGCTTCGGACATCTCGCCGAACACCCCGCAGAGGGCGCAGAGGTCATACCTTGAAGGGTAGCTGGTATTGGGTCGCCATGTCGGAAGTGACAAATCAAATTTAGCCTTGGAGTTGGGAATATGAGCAAGCCAGTGGGTTGGCTCCGGGTTGGGTGTCTTTATAGGAAGTCCCCAGAGGAGGGGAAACACAAACCCCTCACGCATATCGGTACGCGATTGCATCCTTGGTGTACCTGGTCTGCCCAAGTAGCCTATTTACTACTCACACATTATTATACATTTGGAGACTTCGTAGTCAATGTCAATCATATATTAGTACTTTGGTACGCCGTCAAGTGTTGCCATGGTTGAAAAGCCACCCTAAACCAGCCGAGTGTATATCGAACAGATCAAGCTGTTGGAATTGATAAGAAAAAACCTCATCATAATATCGTTCTTCTATATCAATGCATCAAATAATTTGTATTTATCAACAAATTGCTATGTGGTTATCTATCGTAAATCATACTCATAACAACCAGGCCCCCTCTCAAACTATACTATCTAATTGGGTTTGGTAAGTGGTTGGCTTTGCTAAGTCTCTAAGTTGAAGTACTTACAGTACCATGAGGTAACAGATTGGGAGATGGCAAGGGTCTGCGGAAGTCACATCAATACACGCCCTTGATTAAACACTAGCAAATGGCTCACAGAGCCCACAACAATTAAGCAGTCATCTATGAGTAGCAATATTAGCAAACATAGCCCGAGATTGATGCCCAATAATATGCACATCATTGGAGTAAAGACAATTGTCTCATACCGCTTGTGAGTGTAGATCGTGAAAACCATCGGCTCCAGAGCCGAAGCAGAACTGCAATGCCGCCAAGAATAGGGAACGCGACCACGATACCAAGCGCAGTCTTTTGATGATGGTCGTCAATCACTATTGTATGCTGTGACAAGTTGAAACAAAAAGCTTGACAGTGATCCCCAGGCAGGCCAAGGCTGCGATCTTATAATACAGGGCTGGAATCGTGACCGCCACAGATAGTTAGGATCTGCAAGACAGCCCACTTCTTGGTTTCAGCCTTGAATTGGGGATCAGGAACGTTTTCCTCTAAGTTATTGGGCCAGTCACTCAATAAATCAGAGTTACGGCGTGGGTTTCCAGGTCAGTCCTACGGCCATTGGCGTATAACAAGGGGGACCACCAATGATGAACGGGGTGTGAGATCGACTCCACCCACCCATTGATATCAAATGACTGGGATGTGATGCCTCGGATGTTCCTGTCGGCTTCAAACCTAGTCTCAATGCCGGGTGCTTTTCCCACCTGACCATTCTTTGAACAATGGGTCAATTGTCTGGTTCATACTAGGTTGCTGCCAAATACCAGACACCCCAGGGTCCTCAGGTATGATGGCAACGATAAGGCAGTTGCCTCTCGGGTATTGGACAACTCAGCTGTTGATATATTTCAGACATCGTCGAAGTTCATCCTTGGGGAAAGAACGGCGGCTCTCTGAATTCTCGACCAAGCAAAAGATTGTATGCACTTGTGCCAGGAGTCAACCATGGTTGAATGGCTGGTATCCGCCAATCAATCGTCGAATCTGCACAAGGCCAAGCTCCATGAACCTAACCTTATTCACTTTGTAGGAATTCATCGGATGTGATATCAGCTTTGGAGGCGATGATCCATTTGTGAAGAGTTTGGATTATGGTCTTAAGCGCAAAAGATTTTGCTGTTCCATTTGTCCTCAGGTTTGGGTACGAACTTTGAATTTGAGACATTCCCCGAGTCCCTTATATGAATGGGTTGCCCAAAAAGCCGAACGGATTTCCCGGGGTGGAGCATTGTGGACCCCGTTGGAGAATGGAGTCGGTCAGACCAGACTCTATGTTCTCGAAAGCAACGTTGTGAATTAGATGATAGTCTTATGGTCGATTCTTTTTTGTTTATAAAAACCTGTCTTCACTGCATAACGAAGTGGTATTTCCGTCAACTTAGGTACACCCACTGCAGAGAAAAGTCTCGACTACTCCTTAGAACTTGTGGGGTCGACATCCTAGACTGGGCGTAGTTTATAGGTAAAGGTTTTATCCTAGTGACCGAATAAATGAAACTTGGAAAAGTCAAGCAATGCGAACACGTACCTCGGTCGGAAGAAACTATCACAAAGGGAATTTGTCCCGGACCACGATGAGCATGCGAAAACATGACCGGGCGTCGCAGATTAAGTGTGGCGTCAGTCGAGCAAATGAGTGATCCGGCCGGAGAATCAACCCCATCCGTTTCGAGCACATTATAACGTGTCTCATTGGAAGACAGGCATGGGTGTGGAGTGCGATCAGGGCTTGGGGGGTCAACTTCCGAATTGTGGTGGGGGGCAGTTCCCTTTTCTCCAAACAAAAGTCACTGTCAACCTCGTGGCAGACCACTCGCACTAGACAATGCATTATTATCCGAGATTTGGGGCTACTTTATAAGCCTTCATCTCCCCCTTTCCGGGAAATCCTCTTGTCGATCTCTAATTCCCTCAATCTTACACTTCACTATGGCCCCTGGCTCGTTATTGAAGGGCATTTTGCTCAGTGCTTTGCTGGCAACAGCCGGAGAAGCTGGTGCCTCACAGAAAGTCCCAGTCAACTCTTCAGCTGGTGCACCACTATTTGAATGGGAGACGACTCAGTTGACCGATCATGCAATCGCGAAGCTCAACCGAAATCAGGCAGCGTTGGTTGGGTTTGGCGACGATACGCCAAACACCACACGCTCTTCGGGAACTTGCAAAACTTTTCCTGGTGATCGCCAATGGCCTTCCCATTCTACCTGGTCAACCTTGAATAACCTTCTAGACGGAGCGCTGATCAAAAATGTGCCGCTCGCTGCATCTTGTTATTCGTCATGGCCTCAATATGATAGCAACGAGTGCGAGAAACTTACTGCGCAGTGGACTGATTCTAATATTCAGTGAGTGAAATCATAAGCCAAAGCTATGAATATGGTATATTGATTTTATGCTTAAGTGCCGCCGACCCAGCTTCGGTCATGTGGCCTTTGTTCGAGGGCAGGTCTTGTCTCCCCACCGCGAATGCGTCGTCAAGCTGCACCATTGGCGGATACAGTACTTATTCCGTGAATGTGAGTTAGCATATGGATAATCTAATTCCTTAATCTCACGGGCCAGGCGATGCTAACATTATCTTAGGTGTCAAATGTTGCTCAAATTCAACTCGCCGTCAACTTTGCTCGCAATGAAGGCATTCGCCTAGTTGTTAAGAATACCGGACATGATGTAAGTGCAGCCATAAAAAGCACAGAGCAGCTCGGACAAGCTGACAGTCGTAGTTTAACGGCAAATCAAGTGGTGCAGGTGCTTTGGGAATCTGGACTCACAATCTCAAGGACATGGAATACCTTGAGAACTACCACGGCTCGGGCTATCTGGGCCCAGCTGTCAAATTGGGTGCCGGAGTCCAGGCCCATGAAGTATATGAATATGCCGAAAAATTTGGGTTCACTGCAGTTGGTGGTGAAGGCAAGGTATGAGTCCATCATCAAAGTAGCACATCATTGCAGTTGCTGACCAATATAGACCGTGGGTGTCGCAGGGGGCTACGTGCTGGGTGGAGGGCATTCACCCACGTCTAGCTTGTTGGGACTGGCCGCGGATCAGGTCCTGGCGCTTGAAGTCGTTCTCAGTAATGGACGTTTCGTCACAGTGTCCAAGGAAAGTCACCCCGACTTATTTTGGGCATTGCGAGGCGGCGGTGGAGGTAGTTGCGCCCTCTTCCGTGAATTGAGTACATCATCTAACATATTATATCAGGAACCTACGGCATTGTCACTTCTATTATCTCTCGTGTCTACCCTAAGGTGGGCGTGACGGTAACGACATTCAACTTTTCCACTGGCAAGAATGTCTCCGTTGAGGCCTTCTGGGCTGGTGTGCGATCGTACTTGAATCGCTTCCCGGCCCATGCCGACGCCGGCACATATGCCTACTTCTGGGTCATGTCGACAGGTCCAAATGCCTTCACTTTCCTGATGAACCCCTTCTTTGCTGTCAACCACACACTGAGCGAATACAACGCTCTCGTGGAGCCATGGTACAATGAGCTACACTCACTGGGAATTCAATTCCAACCCAACTCAACCTACTATGATAATTTCTATGATGCATGGATGTCAGGATTTCCCCTCGAGACTGTTGCCTCATCGACCATGATGACAGGCAGTCGTCTGTTCCCACGCTCCAACTGGGAAACCACAGAGTCTTTCAATAATACTTTCAATGCTCTTCGTTCCACCGTCACTGCTGGTTTCCCCTTGCTCGCATTCAATATGAAAGCTGAGCTGCCGGCAGGCTTCACCCCGAACTCGGCCAATCCAGCTTTCCGCCAGACTCTAATGCACGCCATCACATCAACAAGCTGGACAAATACGACTTCTAACACAGCCATCAAAGCCAAGATGGATCATTTCACCAATGACATCCTTGGCAAGTGGCGCGCGGTTTGCCCCGACGCCGGTGCATACATGTCGGAGTCCGATATCCAAGAGCCTCAGTTCCAGCAGTCGTTCTATGGCTCGAATTACAAGCGTTTATACCAGCTCAAGAAGCGGTATGATCCTACTTCTCTATTCTATGCACCCACTGGTGTTGGTAGTGAAGATTGGACAGTGAAAAGCATTGATGGCCTTCCGGACCAGAATGGTCGTCTGTGTCGTGTTTAAAAAAGAGTGCATATTTAGTATTCAGACATGTACAGTGACAGATAATCCTAATATTCGGCATGTTTATTTACAGCCGCGACCTGCATCGATGACGTAGTGTAGTTCTATGACCTTAGCCGGGTTCATTCATTGAAGCTTCATCTCCCTCGGCACCTCAGACCTCATAAACGCATTTGTGTCCGTGACACCATCTATCACTGCAACATTAGTATCTCTCTGCTACGTTGTTTCCATTTCAGCTCCCAAATCTCCCCGCCTAACTTGAAGCTTGAACTCCGGCTAATTAACCGGGCGCTGGTTGGACGACCCCTGCGATCGTCACTGCTATCGACTGCATATCTCCCCCTCTCTGCGGGATGTACCGCAACGTCTCCTTGCAGTGATGTGACTCTAGAAGATTGCTAGGTTACATGGGGGACTTCTCCGCACGCTGGATGTCGCTCTACTTAAACTTTGGAAGGCAAGATTTGTTGACATCAAATCAATGCCGGGAATTATCATCCGTTTCTGCCTGTAACTATGAAACTAGCTCGCTTGCTCTTCTACACAACTAGTGCATCTACTTTCTTAGGTGGTATGACACTGAAATATCGGACTTTGCTGCGCAAATAATTGATGTTTGTTATCTAGGCCATGCTGCCCGCCTCTTGACAGTCCCCACCACCCCTTTTACTAAAACAGGAGGCGATTACGATCTTTCGAAACTCTCTTGCGTTGTCGTGGACTCGCGATATGCGGACTCTGTGGACAACAATGGGCAAACTTTGATTCCCCCGACGCTGCTGCAGTTTGCGGAAACCTTTAGGGGAGACCTCAATTCGGCCCTGGGGCTGAACGTGACATTAGCACAAGGTACAAAGCGGAAACAAGATACGATTTTTATAACTTTGAAAAATGAAACCGGGTTTCAGGATGCTGCTGGCCGATTTACTTCAGAAGCTTATGCCTTGACAGTTGACGATCAAGGCGTAGTGATATCTGGAGCTAGTCCACTGGGATCTTGGTGGGCGACACGATCCATTATTCAAGCTGGTATTTCCGGAGACTCAAGTATAGCAAAAGGTTCTGGCGTAGATGCGCCTGGATGGGGTACCCGCGGCGTTATGGTAAGCCGACACCACGTTTCACTCGTTCATCAGCCCGCCTCTAACTCTCGCCTAGCTTGATGCTGGCCGAAAATACCATCCGCCAGAGTTTTTGATCGAGATGTGCTCGTACCTCTCATTCTTCAAACAGAATACTTTCCACGTCCACCTAAGCGACAATCTTTACAACAATGTTGATCGCTACTCCACAGAGCGCTCGATGGAGCTATACGCAGCGTTCCGGCTCTGGTCTGACGATTCGGCCGTCGCAGGCCTGAACCGTCGTGCAAATGAGTCTTATACCCGCGAGCAATTCGACAATGTCCAGACACAATGCGCTCAACGTGGCGTGACCATCATTCCCGAGATTGAAGCCCCGGGGCATGCACTGGTCATCGTTCAGTGGAAACCCGAACTGGGACTGGATGATTTGAGCATGCTGAACATCAGCCACCCGGAGACTATCCCAACCATGAAGACTATCTGGCGCACATTTTTACCGTGGTTCCATAGTAAGACTGTGCACATCGGCGCAGATGAGTACGACAGCAGCCTGGTCTCAGACTACACGCGATTCGTGAATGAGATGAACACCTTCATCCAGCAAGAGTCGTCAGGCCGCCAAAAGATGCGTATTTGGGGTACATTCACCCCGAAAAATGGCGCCAATATCTCCAAATCTGTCACCTACCAACACTGGGATGTAAGCGCGGACGAGCCGTATTATGATTACATCGAGAATGGATATAACGTGCTCAACTCCGACGACTACATGTATCTCGTCAGTGGATGGTCGGGCTCCTTCCCACAGGAGCTCGCGCTGAGCAAGATATTCCAAGATCCCTACGGCGCACCATTTTCACCTGCAATGTTTGATAGCTCGAAGGCCGGGGACAACCCTGCGAGAGATAATCCTCGCATACTGGGACATGCTGCCGCGCTGTGGAATGACTACGGCCCTAACTCCACGACCGTCCTCCAGACCTACTACTCGTGGCGGAACGCTCTTCCGGCTCTGGCTGATAAACAATGGGGCGGAGATATCACTGAGGCGGAATATGCTTCTGTCTTTGATCAGCTACAAGCCGCGGTACCGGCTCAAAACCTCGATCGCCGGATTCCCAGCACGTCTGATACCATCCTGCACTATACGTTCAATGAAAGCTCAGACACTGTCACTGACATTTCTGGAAATGGGTATGACGGGAAGTTGAATGGATGCACGATCTCCGACTCAGCCTTGCACCTCTCCAACGGATGCTACCTCGAAACACCCCTAGGGAGTAAAGGGCGTGACTATACACTTTCATTCAAGATCAAGCCGACCTCTGGTATACCAGGAACACTGTTCTCTGGACCGGACTCTACTTTAGTGAACGGCAACGGAACAATCTCGAATGTCACACTAATAAGCGGTGGAAACCCGTACTCTTTGAACTATACATTGCCACTCAATGTTTGGACGGATATCAGTTTGATAGGAGGCGGAAATACCACCTTGCTGAGAGTGTCAGGTTCCTATTTTAAATTCCGGACCATGGAGTTCTTAGCCAAGATTGGCGTGAATGGTGAGTCGTTTGTGTGGGCTCCCATTGCTATTGAGGCGCCTTTGGCTCGTATTGGAGAGGGGTTTACTGGATTGATAAAAGATATTGTGTTGAAGGGAAGTGCGTAAGGAGTGAGCAATGGCATTCATCATGTATATAAATTACGTTGTCTTAGGGGTTTGCCTTTTTACAGTGTGCAGGCTCTTTATGCTCCATAGCATGGCAACGCTCTGCTCCTCTACGATTGACCAATCACAATGCATAATTTACCACATGTCCTTCAGTACCTTTTTTTGCCTTTAAAAGTCCAGGATTCCCATTTCCAACGAGATTCAATATGAAGTAGGTCAAAACTAATCATCCACTGCTTTTTTGGTCTTCGGTTGTCTTATTCACACAGACTTAAAGATGAAGGCCTATCTCCCTTATCTTCTGCTTGTCTGCTCTAGTTTTACATCCGCATCACCCATTCAGACTATAGTTCCTACGAACTCACCTTCACGGTCCAGTCTTGACCATACAGAATATACCACCGGAATTGGAGACGCACCCTCAAGTTCCAAGTCACATGCATACGTCACACAGCCACAATTTCCATTTCATGTCCAAGAGCATTGTACGCACGACAATCAACTCAGTCTCCCCCACCATGCCCCAACACCGCCTTTCCACTTAGAAGGGCGTCAATATGGATCTTTCTTCGGCAAGTCAGTGAACGCCACACGCTGCTACCTCGATGAATCAAACCCTTTGAAATATGATGTAAAATCAACGAGCCCCGATGACCTTACCACGCAGGTGGCGAATATGATGTTTACCATCGATAAATATGGACCTGAATGTGTGGTCCTGACCTTGTTTGTTCTCGTTCCGCTCATTTATCTCGTGTTGAGGATGCTCGAACTCGCCGTGATGCGATGTATCCGGGAACGATTTCCGCACCGAGGAAGAGAGCGAGTGCGGCTTTTTGGACCAGAGCGACAACTCCGTGCTTGGATTAACCTACGGCGTGAGCAATTTCTGGAAGATGAGAAGCGTTGGTGGCAGAGGCGGCGAGCGAGGTACTAGACGAACTGCAACAATCAAAGGGGCATTTATCACGGATGGGGCATCTTGCGGAAACCAACAGCATGACTCGCTATCTCTCAGATCTCGATTGAAAGTCGAGCGAGATGAAAGGTCTATCCAGATCCCTTCAAATAAGTACCGGGTAGCTTGGATTTACGACCAGCGTGAGTGAATGCTCTTTTGAATACACCGAAGATGATTTCTTCTCAAGTCACAGGCTGGCTATGACATCCCATATTATTTTCATGAAGTTTTTATGTTAAACTAGGTGTCAATTCATCAATTATCCCATAAGATTCGCTATGTATGCGCAAATTTTGCATCCTGTTCTGCTCGGTTTACTTATCCGCAGTTAATTTCGGATACCCGAGAGCAACATCACCATTAATTATTCAGGATCTGTGGTCGGTTGGCGGCCTTGTGGAGCAGATTATTTGCTAATTACACATGCAACTAATACACAGCTTTATGACCAAGTCAACAACAACTGAAAATGTTCTGAAGATCAAAACCCGGGGTAAAGCGTTTTCCGGGGCAACAAACCGGAAACCCGGAAAAGCACCCGTGGGATTATTAACCCGACGTGGGGATTTTGCCATATAAAGCTATCGTGAACGAACACAATGGTGGATTCGAAAACTGCAAAAATGGCTACAGTCACTCTAACAGCTACTGAAGGGGGCGTGAAGCCACTTCAGACCAAAGATATTGCGACTCGCCTTCTCAACGGTACACTCCATTCCCAGTGGCCCGATTTTGAACAATTCGCGACCATTGATGGCCTATTAAAATCACATGCTGCTCAGCCAGATGAGGGAAATCATCCCTTGGTATGCTATCCAATTCGTGCGGCAGCCGACTTCGAGGAGCATACAGCCGGGGATCTTGATCGATATACCGATGTTGCTGTCCGCTATTACATGCAACAGGGTCTTGCTCCCGCTGTAAGAATTCTACATCTTTCTGCATCAAATATAACTAATGAATTTAACTAGGACCCGAGTCTCGAGAAAGCACCTGTCATTGCTACCCTTGTCGGGTCCAGCTTCGAGGCTGTAGTGACTATGTTTGCGTTAAATCGCCTCGGCTACGCTGTGCTTTTCTTGTCCACGCGTCTCACAGCACCAGCATATGCACGACTTATGGACATGGCAAACTGCAATCAAATCATCAACACAAAGCAACATCAGCAAGTCGTCACAGAAATTTGTGCCCAGCGTCCTAGTTGTAGTAGCTTCTCTCAGCTACAGAGAGAGAACTGGTTTAATCGCCCTGCCAGTTTCCCTCGCTACCAGCGACCAAACGTTGATCCATCACGAGAAGGCAAGAAAGTTGCCTGGATCTTGCATTCATCTGGTAGTACCGGTTTCCCAAAGCCGATTTTCCTATCTAATCTTCAAACTCTGGCCAATTTCCGCAAGAGCTTTGGTCTGCGTCTTTTCACAATCAGCCCACTATTCCATTCACATGCCCTGATGGAGCTTGGGCGGGCGTTCTTTACCAGAGCACCTGCGTATCTCGGAAACCACTCCCTGCCTGTCACATATCAGAACCTTTTCGACGCCCTTCAGGTGGCCAAGCCACAGCAAATCAGCGCCGTGCCATACGTCATCAAATTACTGGCCGAGAGACAGGAAGGAATCCAAGCACTGGCAAGCCCGAAGCTCGTGCTTTATGGTGGCTCCAGCTGCCCCGATGATCTTGGCGACCGTCTTGTTGCGCAAGGAGTAAATTTGGTCGGCAACTACGGGGCTACGGAAACAGGTCAAATTATGACTTCTTTCCGGTCTCCTGGAGATAATGAGTGGCAGTACATGAGACTTCATCGCCCTGTTGCCGACCTCACTTTGATGGACGAGATCTCTCCTGGTGTCTTCGAATGCGTTGCCTTAGATGGTCTGCCAAGCAAGGGCCCTTCAAACTCGAAACCACCATACAGCGCAAAGAACCCCGAGAACAGTTTCAGAACGGCCGATTTGTTTACCAGGCATCCTGACCCTGAGAAGAGTAACTACTATAAGTATTTGAGCAGATTGGACGATCGAATCACGCTGGTCAACGGTGAAAAGGTTCTTCCTGTACCGATTGAGGGCCGCGTCAGAGAAGAGCCTATTGTGAGCGATTGTGTCGTGTTTGGGTTCCAACGAACTGTTCCTGGAGCTTTGATCTTCCGCGCTCCCGGCAAGGTGGAGCATTTGAGCGATGATGAATTTCTGGAAGCTATCTGGCCAGCTGTTGAAGCTGCAAATGCTCGTGCTGAAACGTTTTCTCGCATTCCAAAAGAATTGGTCGTGATCAAAGGCGCTGATGTTGTATACGCCAAAACCGACAAAGGCACATGTATCCGGGCTCAAGTATACCAACAATTTGAAGAAGATATCAAACAAGCGTATGCCAAGTTTGAAGGAAGCGACCAGAAACGAGGCACGCTTGCACTGAGCGTGCCCGAACTGGAAACCTGGCTCCTTTCAAGATTCAGCGAAGACTTGGGCGTGCCACTTCCTGGAGCCGAGACTGACATCTTCTCCGCTGGTGTCGACAGTCTGCAGACCACGCAGATCTGGAGGTACATTGTACGCGATATTGATATTGGCGAACAAGGGAATCGGCTATCTCAAAACATCGTGTTCGAGAAAGGCACTATCAGAGCGTTGGCTAAGCATCTATATCAGATGAGAACCGGCCAGGAGTTTGAAAAGGAAGATGAGCTGGCCATCATGCATGAATTGATCGAAAAGTATTCACACTTCACCCAACACTTCCCAGCTATTACTCAACAACCGCAAACCGAAGTGATAATGGTCACTGGTGCGACAGGTAACCTCGGAGCCTTCATTGTGGCAGAATTATTGAAGCGACCAACGGTATCCGAGGTATGGGCACTTGTGCGCGCACCAGGTCAAGCAGCAGCAGGAGCCCGTCTTTATAAATCGCTGGCTGATCGCAAAATCGTTCTCACCGACGAAGAAGCTGCAAAACTTCACGCCGTTCCCAGCGACTTGTCACAATCTAACCTCGGACTCAACGATCACATCCTCCGGCACTTGCTGTCATCATTGACATGCGTGATCCACAGCGCCTGGGCTGTCAACTTCAACTTGGGCGTGCGATCCTTCGAACAACAGCATATCCGCGGAACATACAATCTCATTAATCTCTGTCTACGCTCTTCTCTGCCTCTCCCCGCACGATTCTTCTTCTGCTCTAGTGTGAGTGCCGCAAGCAACACCCCCAAACCAGCTTCGATTCCCGAGACCATGATCGAGGATTTGAACCACGCACAGAAGATGGGATATGGCAGGTCAAAATTGGTCACTGAGCATATCACCCGCAACGCCATGCGCCAGACTGGCATGCAGGCCCGAGTACTGAGAATCGGCCAGTTGGGTGGTGATACTGTCGGTGCACAGTGGAATGAGACCGAAGCTATAGCACTCATGTTCCGCAGTGCGCTGACAACGGGCGCATTGCCGGAGTTGAGCGAAACCCCCAGCTGGTTGCCCGTTGATCAATGTGGCCTGGCAATCTCGGATATTGCTATGAATACTGCGTCTGCCTCTTCTGATGCTAATTTGGTATATCATTTGGTGAATCCTAAGGTGTTCAGCTGGAAGAGGGACCTACTCCCTGCTTTGAAGAATGGGTCTGCACTGCCCGACTTCGAGGTCGTATCCCCACAGGAATGGCTTCGAAGACTGGCAAGCAGTGAGCAAGACCCGGAGAAGAACCCCAGTATCAAACTCATTGATTTCTGGCAATCTAAATACGCAAATCATGGCCAGCAACCAGCAGGTGCTTTGGCTCCGGAGCAAGAACAGCAAAACGAGGCTGGTCTTTCTTTCGATACTGGCCTCACCATCCAAGACTGCCCCTCTTTGGCGCTGGTGGATGATCCAGTTAGTGTGGGTTTGATCCAGCGTTATATTGAGACTTGGATGAAGCGATGGACTAGTACATAAATAAGGACAACAACAAGAAATGACTATTTGATTGAACCCCCAAGCCTAGTCTTTCCAGCCTCACGGTCGCCTTCACGCTTGAGTCTTGAGTAACAATAAACCATACTCAGCTTCATCCTTGAACCTATATCTATGGGCTAGATAGATCGCTAGTTGTTTTGTGCCCCTTTGAGTGTGTTTTATACATTCTACATATAATTGGGCGATGATTCGTTCAAGGTTTTGAGTGGGATCCTGCCGGGTGAGAATGGGAAAGCAAAAGAGGTAATAATCCTGAATCATGAACAGCTAGAAAGGTAGAAAATTAAATATCGATTTAGAAATAGCATGGTATGATCCATTTACTATATCCAATTTCATCTCATAGCTTCCAGGCCATGGCTCTGGCAATTTATGTCAGAACGAGTAAGCTTAATTGCGAACTAGGTTGCCTTGGCCTTAGTAGACTCAGACTTGATACCCTGCTGCATAGCATTCAGGTGTTCGAACTTATAGGTATCCTCGCCCAAGCTCCAGGCCATGATACCGCCGAGCTTCTTCGCTTCGACAATGTCCTTGAACTTGCGGGCAATCAGGGCCGGGGTATCCCATGTCCAGAAGATGTTGTTCTCCTTGTCGAAGTAGTACTGGCCGCCAGCCTCTTCATCTGTCTTGCCATCCTTCTCGGCCTTGCGCCACGAGTCGATGATCGAGACACCCTTGCAGGTGCCGTAGTCAGAAAGACAGCCAGCTTGGCAGAAGTCGTCACCAGTGCCACTATTAAGTAATGTCAGTTTGAAACACAAGTGTTAGTTGGGGATATGAAACTTAACACTGACCAGTTACCATAAGCGCTGCAGCATTGGCCATCGGGGCACTTGGAGGCTTCAGCGAAACCACACTTTCCATTTGTGGTGGTCTTCAGATCCTTAGGGGCTTCCGCAACATTGCTGGCCTCGAAAGTCAAAGCGCCAGATTTACCATTATCAGTTCCATCATCATTCTCAAGCTTGACAAGCTTGCAGCCGAGAGGGTTCTCGTCACAGTCGGAATCAGGATCGGTGGTGAACCATTTAGCATAGAAAGCGAAGCCAAGGTTTAACTTCTCAGGAGGAGCGCCGATATCGAGGTACTCGTTGATGGTGTCCAGGGATCCCTGGACGGAGGTATGGTGATTGGTAACATTGTCACGGCGGTTGGTCAGGTCGTAGCTCATGACGTTAACCATATCTACAGATTTGAAAATCTTGGGGCCCTGCTCCTTGGTGAAGGCAATGAAGTCCTGCTTGCGACCAGGCACAGCGATGGACAGAGTCTTGTTTCCGATGGCCTCGCGGACAGCTTCGAGGAACTTGGGGTAGGTTTCGATCTCGTCAACCTTCTCCGAGTTCGGTACATCTCTGTAGTCTTGACCGTTACCACCGGGGTATTCCCAATCAATGTCTATATTCAATTGTTATTATTCTGATGCGATCCAATTCAAGTCACAGTTTGTCTTACCAACACCATCAAATCCGTTGGAATCAAGCATAGCGGCGACATTCTTCGCATAGCGCGCGCGAGAAGCATCGTCCTTGGCTCCCTCCGAGAAGCCGGAGGTATCACCCCAGCCTCCAATGGCAATCATGAGCTTAGTTTCAGGACTGAAACGCTTGCGCATGGTGTCAGGAGACTCGAATGGCGTGAATGATGGCGGGGAATCCGAGTTAAACAGTTTCGAGGGCGCAAATGCCATGATGGCAGTGTCAATGCCTTGAGTTTGGTCTTGGCTCGGGAGTGCGGCAGTATGGTATCTTGGGATAGCGTCAGCCAGGAGTCCTGAAGTGTATCAATTGCAAATGATCGTCCTTACTCGTCAATATACATGGCAAAGCGGGTGGCTGCCACAGACTGAGCGGCCAACAGGCCAAGTGCAAGGTGTTTAAACATGGTGAATTCTGGTGACTGGCAAAGGGAGAGATCTAGATAGCTCAATTACAAGAGGATCGAATATAATAAACAAAAGAACAAAGACCACCACCTTCAATATGTGGTAAAAAGCAGCTACTAGCCGCGAGCAAAATAAAACGAGGATCAGGGAAGGAAAGAAATAAAAGAATCGGGGAACAGTCGCGTATATAGTGTTGCGGAACGCATGGATACCAAAACATGTTCTCGTGAATGATCGTCGCCTCCATCCTGGTAGACAAGCGCCCGATTCTGCGGCTCAGGCTCTTGCGGGGCATGCAAACCATCCCTTCATTCGGAGAATGCCGCGGGATTAATATGGCCGGGAGACTGCTGAAGAAAGGGAATCAAGTGCTAATAAGGGCCGCGGAATGTGCAAACTATTCAACTTCGATTTGATAGCTGGACGATTAGATAGAGCCAAAATCATCTTATTGCAAGATCTAAATTCCAATTGTTTTGACTTTGTAGGAGGGTTAGTCTCTGCGTGATTAGCGGGCGGGAGGCAAGCGTTAGATCTCGATGCCGGCATGCCAAACTTACCGTGCATTCCCCCCGTAGGCTGCATTCCTCCCTGCGTCACTGGATGTTCTGTTGAAACCCAAATAGTATAGGGCCGAGCCCCGGAAATACCATCCAAGGCTCCCTGTCCCTATCACTCTAAAACATTGGTCACGCTGTGGCCCAATTGGTTGGGACAGGGGCATGGGACCTAAACATGGCAGGACGATCTAATTTAATCAAGGAGGAAAGTTTGTAGAATCAAATCTGGGGACGCCCAGAAATAAGTAGGCTGATCTAGGGGTATAAGCAACAAGGTCAAACAAACGCCTGGGTCTATATTACAATGGCGCCACAATTCATAAAACTTCGAACAGTCAATGGACATTCTTACGTCCAATGGCGCCGAATAATCGGCCTGGCTGGATCCCAGGGACCAATGACTACGTTCTTGTACTTCTGCAAACTGATGAGCCACCAGCTGCATCCGCCCATAACCAAAGCAGTCAGAATACTTCCCAAGACAGACCCGATGATGGCAGCTGCCCATCCGCCACTTAGTGTGACCCCTACAGCGCCACCAGCAACGATCACGAGGGTCAATGTCAAGACCACATGACCGGTCCACGACTTTTGCCGTAATTGCCGCCGAAATATGGGGAACAGCCCAAATACTTCCATCGAAAATAGCATGAGACTGAAGACGTGGGTCGTAGATGGCAGTCGAGATGCAAGCACGGTAGATGCCATCACGGCTGCATTCGTGGACAGAGAAGCAGGAAACTTGGTAGTGGCGCCTGCGCCTTCTCCACTTCCATAGTCGAAGGAAAATATATTCATGATTATAAGCCAGCAGCTCATAGCCCAGATGGAGTCGCTTGCGGTTGATTTGGTGAGAGACTTCAAGATGGGACTGAGACCCAAGAGGGAAAAGTAGATGAGGAAAGCTGATTTGACCGTGGTCAGTCGCTGCCGATTGCGTGGTGATAGCATGGATGTTCTGTGGGTATCCTGCAACACTGGTGCATCGGTACTGCCGAGAATGGACCTGGTTGGCACAGCCAGCGTAGCGTGTTGTTCCGTTGAATGCGTTATTGTGTCTATGCTTTCGCTGAAGTCTGCGCTGTGACGAGACAATCTTTCTTTGGATTCATTACCAGACATCGATAATCCAAGCCCATGAATAGCGCTGGTCTTTGTGTCGTCTGGTTGTAAGTCGTTTACAGGTGCATCTGCGGCGCTGGCAAATGAAGTCGAGCTGGAGCCGTCGTCGCCTCCGGGGATTCGATCGCCGCCTTTCGAGTTTTCTTCGTGCTCTTTCCAAATCCAATTATCCCAGAGAATCCAGCCCACAGCCGTACCGACGCTTCCCCAACACACAATGGAGACAGGGCTCACTCGGTCTTGGACAATCCCAACAAAGCAGCAAACAAAAATGACCACCGAGCATACATGTTGCACGATCACAGTTGAATCAGCCACGAGAGGCCAGAAATCATACGGCCGTACTCGAGGATTGCGCTGGAGATGGTCCAGAAACGTTTCCGTATCAGTGTAATTGTCCGGATCTATAAGCGAACGTCAGTATTGCGCAGTCTATGACTGGGGCCCCTAGCAAGCGCAAAGAAACATACAAGATTGCTTTACCCAAAGCAACTTTTTCCAAGCGCCCTTTCGTTTCCGACGTCTCGGAGCACCGCCCAACTTCTTGCGCAACGCCGCAGCGGAACCAATGTGAGATGCATTGTCGCCATTCAGGGACCGCAGGCTATCTTCATAATTAGCAGGTGCCGAGCGGACCCGTGAGAGAGCCGGCGCAAAGTAAGCATCCTCCGGAGCTAGTCGGTCGGGATCGGGGAGGGACCGCTCGAGTTCAGGAGACTTAGGCCCGGGTGCGTCGTTCGGGTGGATGTCAACGGGATTCGGAGGAGGGAAATGATCTAACAATGGAGGGGACGTCATCGAGCACAGACAGAACTAGCATCGGGACATGGCGTGAAAATAAATTGAGCCCGTTGAATTGCTGTTACTGGGGAAGTGACACCTGGGCAGCTTGTTGTACCTTGTAAACGCAAACGCGCAATCCGCACGTGGTGGCTGATTCAGCGGTTATCTATATACACGTGATTCCATCAGCCCTTAATGTCCTGGATGTCTCTCCCATTTGTTTCCAAACTAAAGTGATGAGGGAAAGATTTTGTTTCAATAGCTGCTGTCTATGACATGTGGCTTTATAGATTTATATGGTATAAGCAAAACTGATGTTTACATTTCATAAATTCTCCACAATATATTTGAATATGTGTAGTTTGACGAATTTGTCCATAGTTCACAATATATATATCATCGCTTTTTGGCCAAACCAAGACTGCTCTTTAGCCACAGTGGTGTCTATTTTCTCAGCCTCTTCATATCTCTCCTCCAGCAGTAGGGCAAATTCGCGTTTTTGTTGGTCTATGAA
Organism: Penicillium soppii; assembly: GCF_028829465.1. Classification (NCBI taxonomy): domain Eukaryota; kingdom Fungi; phylum Ascomycota; class Eurotiomycetes; order Eurotiales; family Aspergillaceae; genus Penicillium; species Penicillium soppii. The sequence goes on along the minus strand of NW_026643235.1, from coordinate 2,950,002 downwards.
AGTAGTAGAAACTTGCTTTGTTTCGATAACAACCACATTTAGAGCCGTGTTAGACTCCGATCCGTACGTAGGACAACGAATAATCTGGTCGATTAGATAATTCATATGGATTGCTTCCAAGGTTTCCGCGCCATGTCACGGTGTTTCATCCCATGTTGGTGGGCAAATAGCAACAGCATGTTGATTTTCCAGCGAGCATTGTCCTCGTTCAACCAATCGAGCGTGTAGGGCATCGCCAGCCATTTGGAAGATATCAACTATGTGTTTGGTTACTAGAATTCTCCTATTCGACTTGTCATTGGAATTTAAAGACCGAATAATACCAAATAATCTAAAGACAGAATTGCGCGACTATATAGGCTCACTATGAGCTCCTAAAATTCATCGCCCAACTCGTTTCCTTATCCTATATACCATGGTGAACGCTTCCTTATAATGACTTCATGTTACTAATAGTGATAGTATACTAAAAATGCTACTGCACCCGAGCCCTCCTTTAGAGATGCAGAAATACACTCTACTGCACGGATAGGATATACTGAGTGTTAAAGAGGCTCTAATATCTTGACTGCCGAGAACGCGAAATCCCGTTTGTCTTGAGCAGTAGCTCTGATTACAGCGTTGATTTGCATCACTAGTGTTACAGCGTTGATTTGTATCACTAGTGCAGATTAAAGTATAGTGTTATTAGAACTAGCAAGGCTTTTGGAAACGATTTCTTAAAAGAGCATTAGATCTCATCGCTTTCTTTTAGCAATGAGCTGATACGATTACTTCGTTCCAACCAGAGTAGTAGCGTCGACCAACGTCATACAAAGAATTTTCATCAGTTGTCGACTGATAAGTACAATAATTTAAAAAAACCAACCAGCCAATTTGGCCCATTAGAATTCGGAAAATGGATATGCTTGCCGTAAGATAGTAAAGTTGAGATCACTTGCTTCTCGCGCAAAAAATGCCAGGAAGATCAGTAAAAAGCAATTACAGACACTGCATTGCTTTCTTAAGGAGTAGGAAGTATCTTCTGGCTGTTACGTCTCAGGGTACTTACTCTCTGAGCTAGCAAAAAGGCATCCGTAATATAGACAAATCATTCGTGCGCTTCCGCTATTGATGAAATGAGTCTCTGAAGGTTTCAAAAGTAATCAGGGGAGAAACAAGGAAGAATTTTGAAATAGGCATAGTGGTAGTAAAGCAGTGGTCGCCAACAAGATGATGGCACATGTACGTTCTAAGTTTTCCCTAGAGTCTAGAAGAAGGAATTTTTTCAGAGGCAATACGAAATACCATTCATGCGTATGAGGCCCAACTTGATTGGAAATTAGCCAAAATCTTCATATTCCCAGGTGTGCCGTCAGGAGATTTTTCAGCTGGCACTGCATTGTCATCTCCAACATGTGAGGTAGCCTTAATTAATGGGATTTCGCGCTATAGTTGCATCTATCCCACGTTTGGAGCCTCATTACATCGATTTTCCAATTACTAAAGCAAACTTTGATTACATTTTACGTTAAAAGAGACGTCACTACGATGACTACAGAAAAGCACGTTATTATCTTATAGATAAAGCTGATAATTCCGATTGGACAGTATCGGAGTAGACCATTGGTCGGATGGCGACAACGCACCAATTAGGACAGAGATTTTACTCTAAGGATATATATACAGGAAAGCTCCTGGTATGAGTTTTGAACAAATTCACGATCCCAAATACTCACAGTGGTGGAGCAGACACATCCTCCAAACACTGATCAATGCGCATGATCTCGTATCCCGCACCCTTGACATGTTGAATGAGCTGTGGCAGGTATCCGATGGTAGTCGGGTGTAGGTAATGCATAACAGCAAGGTTCCCACCCTTGCTAACATCGCGATAGAAAGCTTCGAGCTGCTTCTCTGGGGTGGAAGTGTTTGCCCATAGCCAATCTTCGACATCCACACTCCAGTTCACGATGTACGGGTTTGGAATATGGCGTGCTAGCTGCTGGCGCAGACGGGCAGCTACCGTCCCAAATGGAGGGCGGAAGTACGAAGCTGCAGACAAGCACCGTGTCAGAAGTATTTCTCCCGTTCTTGGGGGGAGGGGGCTGACTTACATCCAATGCCCAGCTGTTCTTTGAACACTTGCACAGTCTGTATGATTTCGTCGTCAATCTCACGGATAGTTTGCAGCGCTTCCATCCTTGGCCATAGTCAGCATAGTCATGAACAAGTGAAACACAATTGCTATGGTAGACTCACTTTGGATGGGTGTTTGAATGGAGCGCAACCTGGTGGCCCTTTTTCAACATCTCCTTATAGAACGTCGAGAAATTGCTCGATGGATCCCTTAGTCCTGCCCCAACCACAAAGAAAGTAACCCGCACATTCTCCTCATCCAGGATACGCATGATCTGTTGAGAAAACTGTGGCTGGCCATCATCGATTCCGAATGCAAATGAGTTTGGTCGAGAGCAACGAAGAACTAATCGTCCGCTTGGAAGCTTTCCCGGCAAGTGAAAATGGCCATTCTCGGGAGATGGCGGTGGAACCGATGGCACGATTTCGACACAATGCAGTGTGATAGGTTCCTGGGTATAGAAACCGTTGAAGGAAACAGACACCACGCGATTGAAATCAATCTCAAAGTGGGTAAGCGGGATATAGAGCTCACGGCGTCCTGGTGGGATTTCAACAGTCTCATTAGAGTACTTGAGCCGGCTGTTTCTGGGATTGCCGATGTTTCGATGTTTCTTGCTCTTTCTATCCGTGTCCATGTCAACCTCGTTGTCCCAATCCTCATCCCAGTCCTCATCATCATCCCCATCTTCATCCCCGCCAGATGCTTCAGAGCGGGGATGCATGACGTATCGATCTGCTTGAACGGAATCGGCCACGCTAGGGAAGGGGCTGCGGCGTGGGTTGCATTCGTCATTGTGCTGGTTCAAAGAGACGCTGAATTGATCGGTACCCTCAAAGACAACATGGAGAAACTCGTTGTACCATGGAACTAGACTATAGCAGAGATGGTTATCGAACTGTGTGTGGAAATTTTGGTCGGGATCTGTTGGAAAAAGACGAATGAAGCCTGGTTCATGTTGCACTGAGAGGTTCTCGCCTGAGCCATGCCAGAATCCGAGATCATTGTGAGTTGGGTTCTGGAAAGTGTCAATGACTAAAGGGAGTCTTGAATTTTGGTTTTGCGATGTGTTGAGTCCCTTCGAGCCGTTGATTGTGAGGCCTCGCAGTTCATTCCAGTGGTCGTGCTCGTTGTTGTGGTAGAGAGCTGTGGTAGGGAGCAGATAAAGAGCGATAGCAAAAGACCCCATAAATAGCCGATGCATAATGAAGAGTCAATTTGAAATTAAAGAATGTTCGTTAGTCAGTTAAGTATTGTCGAAGTAGGATTGATCAACCTCTCTCTGTTAATTCTTGGAAGAACCAGGAGCGAGTCTACTCCCAGGGCAGGAGCACAGCAAATTTGCCATTTTCAAGAGACTTAAACTCGAGTGCGCATAAGGGATACAGAAAATAGGAAGTACTAAGTCAGTTAAAGATATTGTTATCGATGGCACATTTCTCAGCCAGCTAGCTCCCTTCACATTCACCGTTCCCAAAGGCCCGGTAGAGAAACCCACTAGATCCTAGAAAAAATGCAAGAGAAATCATCTTCGTGTTCAAAAATAAGCCCTCGTCCGCATTTGCTCTTCTTGGGTCCAAAGGCGTTCAGAAATTACGGCAAAACCAGTGTCGAAAAACCAAGCCGTCAACCTTGTTTGAGCCATATAGCTCGGGATCTTCCCCCGTAAAAGTGTCCCCGCTCTCCTCCTCTGAGTCCTTCTTGTTGTTCCATATTCGTTTTCGTAGGTTTTCCTTGCAGCATGGCTGACAACTTGAAGGCATACTGAAAACAGATCTACCAGTTGTTGTCCGACTTTGTGGATGTAGCATTCCAGAAGGAATCATCCTCCGCTTGCTTGGCACTAGGAGCCCATTGAGACTGGCCCAATCCACCCTTGCTGTTGGTGGCTGGACTTGGCAACGGATTCTTCTTCGGTGAGACCATCGGTTTCGAAATCATGAGCAGCTCGATTCTCGTCCCCTTCAATAGCATTGGAACAAGCGTCAGACCCAGCGTCGGATTTGGCACAAGGATCGGCTTCGTCTGCACCGGTATCAAAGAATTCGTCCTCTGAATTGTCGTCAAAGTCGATTTCTTCGCTATCGGGGCGGTACTGCTCCAGGAAGTCGGGGACCACCTGCTTGCATTCCACCAAGATCTTTACAAGGTCGTCGGCAAGATCTTCGTTGCGCTCATTGTAGAAGGAAGTAGCAATGCCTTCGTTGCCAATGCGAGCAGTACGACCTGTGGATTGAAGCAAAGAATATCAGCCAACGATCAACAGCAAGTGTAAAGCTTGAAAACATTACTTACCAATGCGGTGAACGTACTCAGTAATTCCTCCATGCATGGCACTGGGAAGATCATAGTTTACAACATGCAGGACGTTAATCACATCCACACCACGGGCAGTCACACCAGTGGCAACCATGATGGGACACTTGGCGGATCGGAAAGATCGCCTGTCAGATGAATTAGTAAAACATTGCCAAAAGCTGAAATAGAAAAATGATACTTACATAGAATCCTCACGCTCAAGCTGAGTCCGTCCACTATGGATAGAAGTAGTTGGCATTCCCGAGTTGTAAAGATAGTCATCGACGAAGTCGACCTGATCCTTGCTGTTCACAAAGATCAAAGTGCGAACAGGAGGCATGCTGATCAGAAGATCATAAAGGGCCTTCATTTTCTGGTTCTGATCAACCCAAATTACCTATAGTTTTCATTTCGTTGTCAGCACTGATCGAAATGTTTCAACATTGTAAACACTTCTGGTGGTCTACATACCTCTTGCACGACATTGCGGTGGGAGCTGCCGGCCCTTCCAACGCGGAGACGCACGTGGTCATCAGCAAGATAATCCTTAGCAAGCTTGCGGAATTCCTTGTTAAAGGTGGCCGAAAACATCATGTATCGGTGATCATCGTCCTCGTTGAGATCTTGGAACAAGTCAGCAAGATAGTCTCCAAATATTCTTAATACGGAGGCAAAGAGGCAAATCAATCGATGATTGTAGCAAATGCTTGGGTTTACTAACCTCCACCCGACATGATTTTCTTAAACTCTTTCTCCCAGTCAGAGTCCAGCATTTCGTCAGCTTCGTCGATGACAGTGTAACTGGTTGGTGGTTAGTATCCAGGACGCACATATATATGCATGTTGAGCTGTGAGTAAGCTTACCGAACACGATGAAGGGAAAGAACGTGAGTCTGTTGCATGAAATCAAGGAGACGACCAGGAGTAGCAATGAGAATGTCACATCCTTTTTGGAGCTCCTCGCGCTGTATACGTGCAGGAGCACCTCCGTAAGCAACACATGGGCGAAGCATTGAGCGATAACAGAGGCGACGAGCCTCATCAAAGATTTGGTAGGCCAATTCACGAGTGGGGCAGACAATCAAAACCAAAGGTTCCGCTCGAATGGCATCGCTAGCAGGATAAAATCCGTGGAGAGCACTGGGACGCGGTGCGGCCAGCTTTCTCGCCTTTCCCATCAGCTTGGAAAGAATGGGGATGAGGAAAGCACCAGTTTTCCCCGAGCCTATGTGAATTAGTATCTGAACTTCATCGATATCAAAGACCCCGAACTTACCAGTCTGAGCCACCGCGATCAAATCTTGATTTTTCAAAACAGCCGGAATAGCATAAGACTGGACAGCAGTGGGGCGATCATACTGGCAGAGGCGAATGTTTTCGAGCATGATCGGGTGCAAACCAAAGTCCTTCCACTGTGAAAGTTAGATTGAAAGATTGAATATCCATGCTCTCAAAAACTCACCTCGGTAACAGCGTGGATTTCGTTTGGGCTTTCCACATTAACCTTGTAATTATTCAAGCTGCTCAGGAAGAAGTGTTAGTTATCAAGTCAGTGCAATCATATCTACCATCTTGTCACTTACTCGTCAAGCTTGATACCAGCACGGGGAATTTCTTCGCTTCGGAAGAGCTGATCCTCCAACTCAGGAATAGCAGGACCGACATCACCATATTCATCCTTCCATTCATAGCGAGCAGCCACACCAGCCCAGTCACCGCGCTCCTTGCTGTTGAAGTCCGAGTAATTGAAGGGAACGGGGTCAGTCCAACCCTTGTCACGAGCAACCTGGCCAGCTTCTTCAGCGTTGGGGCCGATGCCAGAAAGCACACCTGCAGACACGCCTTGCTGCACGGGTGCCACGTGGGAATCGTGAACGGAGCCACTCGCATCAACGCCAGCATCAGAGCCGGCATCTGCAGCCGAAGCAGCAGATGTATGCTCATACTTATAGGGATCCATAGTGATCAAGGAAAAGATCGAAAAGATTAAAGTGACGTGGTTAAGACAAGTCAAAAGCACCAGGGAAAAGCGAAAAGGAAGAAGAGAGAGCAGTCGGGTTGAATAGCGAAGTGAAAGGCGCACCGAGACACGCGTTGGGCTGTCAAAAAAGGCAACTGCCACTTTGATCAAGTTGTTGAACCAGAACTCGATTGACCACTGGTTTTATATGAGGGAAGAAGTACCCATGACTTCCCAAATTGGAAGCTACGACTCTTTTTTCAGTACATAGTATAACGTGCATTGTCTATACATCTTCGCCTTCAACGTGTTCAATGCTCCAAGGCTTATATTCATGTTTTGGGTATATAATCATAGTCGACAACCTAGTTTTGGATATCTGCCTTTTTAACCAAGATTTTTGGTTATGCGATTCAATTGTTTTCCAATTGCATCTGCTCTAGGTCAAAATATGGGAGATGTAAGAGAAGTGACAGAAGGGATACCTGGCTGCATATGGCGTTTGAGACTCTTGTGCTACCAAACATGGCCGTAGAGTACCTAGGTAGAGCAAAGTTCAATCCCAACATAAGATGCACGAGGCAAATGAATCTATACAAAGAAAGCGACCTGTCACGTGCCATTTCATACCATGTCTCTTAAAGAAACCTTCTAATTCCACATTTAACCAGATGTATGTACACAAAACAATATATTCACTCTAATCGGCTAGAAGTGGAAATATATTCATTCTTGTTGCACTTATTCTTCATTGCAATCGGTTTTGGTAAGTGTGCAGCAGGTGTTTCATGAAAACGGAAGAATGCCAAGAGATGTTTGAGCCTTAGGAAAAGTTCACTCTCCCAACAACTCCGAACAAGAGTTCTGAAGATAATTCATAGAAGAAAATACCGTCAAGTGCAAAAGCCTCGGGAAGTTGAGGTCCTCGGCTCGGTATTGAAGTGGAACCCGCGTCCGTTTCGGGTAGAAGGAGATATACGCAGTAAGCGTGGGAACGGGTACCTCTCGTTCACTCTCCTAAGGGACCTCTTCAACTCCCACAACACTCACAATGACTCCCTCCGATCGTAAAGAGGTAGATCCCAATTCTCGACGCAAACGCCCCAATCGTTTGGAGGAAGCTATCACCAACCCCGGAGCTGTCAAAATCAACGTTAAAGGCGCGTTCATTGTCGATGACGAACCACGATCCAGGAGTCCCGTCGAGGCAGAGGGTGTGCATTATGAGAATAAGGATATTCGACTTCCGCACCATACAGGCGTTGTGAGCCATGTGGCTGTTGATGTGAGTTGCTCCTGAGCACGAGAAGAATCTCTTGTGCCCCGCACTGCGACCGATTCCCCCGCAATCCAAGGGCCCTGAAGAAACATTCCATCACACCACCAAACCAGGGCATGGCTGACGGTGCATGGGGGCTTACAGATCGGCGGAACACTTGCGAAGCTTGTTTACTTTACCCGGGAGCTGAACTCGGCGGATAACGGCGGCCGGCTTAATTTCCTCAATTTCGAAACCCACCGCATTGACCTTTGCATCAACTTCATTCGCCAGCTCAAAGAGGATCACCAGAAGCGCAATGGCTCAAAACGGGATGAACTATGCGTGGTCGCTACTGGTGGAGGTGCCTATAAGTACTACGACAGGCTGAAGGAAGAGTTGGATGTCAATATACTGCGCGAGGAAGAGATGGAATGTCTGATTATTGGTAAGTGGCAGTCAAGCATTTGCTGAGGGAATGGCTCTAACATGCTGTCAACCAGGTTTGGATTTCTTCATCACCGAGATTCCCAACGAAGTCTTCACATACAGCGATGCCGACGCTGAGCCGATGCAATATGCCGAGGCCCGACCCGATGTCTACCCGTACCTTCTTGTCAATATCGGCTCAGGTGTTTCAATGATTAAAGTATCTGGCCCAAGGCAATTTGAGCGTGTCGGAGGAACCCACCTCGGGGGTGGAACATTCTGGGGTATCATGTCATTGTTGACCGGCTCGCGGACCTTCGACGACATGCTGGCAATGGCCGACCGCGGAGATAACAGTGCGGTGGATATGCTTGTGGGAGATATCTACGGCATGGATTATGGAAAAATTGGTCTGAAAAGTACAGCTATTGCGAGTACTTTCGGCAAGGTGCTACGACTAAAAAACGACGCCGAGCAAGGGGCTGAAGACGGCGAGGGATTGATCCACGGTGACCCCAACGAGCCCAGGAGTGGAGCTAAAGCCAACGCAGAAGACATGAGTCGAAGTCTACTGTATGCCATCAGGTATGTTGGATATTTTCTTTTATTACCGTAGATCGAGTCTGAGCTAACGTGGATTAGTAATAATATTGGCCAGATTGCCTATCTGCAGTCAGAAAAGCACGGAGTCAAGCACATCTACTTCGGAGGTTCATTCATCCGAGGCCATCGACAAACAATGAACACTCTCTCATACGCCATCCGCTTCTGGTCCAAGGGCGAGAAGCAAGCATATTTCCTGCGCCATGAAGGTTACCTAGGCGCCGTCGGAGCCTTCATCCAACGCCAACCACAAAACTGGGGCCGCAGGAACAGCGTTGACGAGGTGGTGGCACCGCAGGCGGTGAGAAACCTCGTTCAAAACAACGTCCTCGGTCAACACAGCAGGTCGTCTAGTGATCTATGACACCCCGCCGCCTCATTGTGACTCTCCCCTTTCTCCTCTACATCGAGACTTGATACCCCTTGAAAGCAATATATGAACCATCCATTTTGCCGTCATTCCCTTTTCACAGACTGCTGAATTTCCCACCGGCCATCTGTGAATTTTCAATGTGGCTATTCCGTTGGGCACTTGTCCATCGGCTGTACGTCTATCTCTTATTTTGTGAAGCGATAATATTTTCTTCGCCTTTGCATGGTGAATTTGTTTCGGGCATGTTACCTCTGAAGAACGTACTAGCAAAAAGCTTGATATTCCATCTTTCAATTCGTAAATATGTTCACAGGTGTTCTCCATATAGATTTTTACTTGTTTTATATTCAGCGAGTTGTTTTGCATGTTATACTGCGCATTGGTTTCAAGGTTTCATCTCTGGTCGAGGATTGAGTCTATCTGTACTCTCGCCGAGGTCATCGCATCGTATCCTGGAGTTCTTTTTATCACGCAACGCTTGTGTCGTCGTCGTTTTAGCTTGCTTAGTTCTTGCCTCTTGCTTCTTCTCCTTCTCTTTCTTCTTCTCCTTCTTCTTCTTACCTTTGCATATTCATCCTCGTCGCCCCACGTTACTTGTCTTCCAATTTTGCTAGATCTGTTCCTATTTGCACTTTTCCTATCATTCCGATCATCTTTGCTCGTTCTCACGTCTCTATCCTTGTTGAAACACGGTAACTCTCGTTCTGCCACGCTCATTGCCGTTTTATCTTCACCTCAAGTGAATCTCATTTACTTGTGCTTTGCTTCCTCTTCTTCGAGTTTTCGATTTCGTGTTGCGTTTTCTGCTCAAAATTTACGTACCCATCTCCCGTCTTATTCTGCACTCGGTTCACATCATGGAGGACAATGTGGTTCACGTTTCCAATCAGCCAGAAGCCTTAAACGCTGGCTCTCCGAATGCCATTGATGAGTCGCATGTGTCACCAGCTGATCATGATATGGGTGAGGCTCCTGCAGAGGAGCAAGAGCTGGACGTACAGGAACGAACTATCCCTCAGCCTGCGACTCCCACTACTCCTACTTTCTCGGAGTTGACCCAAATGGATGATGCGATGCTACAGGATTCATTGGACCCTGCGTCGCCATCGCAGCTAATCACAACTCATACCCACTTTAACGATTCTCCAGCACCCCGAATCAGTTTCCAACCCTCTGATGGTGTCTTCATCATTGAGGAGCAGGTCCAACCCGTCAAACAGAAGCCGTTGTCAACATCACCTGCAACAACCCCAGCGTTTGAGCGGTACGCGGCAAATCAAAACACTCTGAATCTTCCAGGCAGCCCTAGAGCACCCCCGACTCTCGTTGTCGAGCGCACCATGGGCCCAAAAGGGTTTTCTCTCCCTACTAAGCTTTTTGAAAATCTTGAGCAATGGCACACCACCCACCCTAACAGTACAGAGCATCCTTGTGCCTTCAAAAAGCGTGCCCCAACCACCTGGGATAACTTCAAGATCTATGACGAGGATGCGGATGAGTACAGATTGTCAGTTTTCCAGATTACTGTTAAAGGCGCAGGCCGCAGGACCTCCCGTTACAGCGTCTTGGTGTTGCATTTGGAGAACGGCACAGAAGAACTGGTTATGCTCAGTTCAACTCGAGCAAAGATTGCAAAGCTCTGCAAAGGAATTTATGGAATGTATCTGTTTGCTTGGAATGTGACTAAGGAAAATTGGGAAGAAAAAGCTTGTGCTATCAAAATCTGGCGCACCGACAAGGAGAAAATAATCTTCAATACTCAAATGCTTGATGAGGGCTTCAGGCGCTTGGACAACAGCAGCAAAAGAAAATACCATGACAAGGATGATGAGTCTAACTTGCCCAACACACCTACACCTATGTCAAGAAACCAATCTCAAATCGCCTACGACCAGGAAAATTTCAAGACACCTACCTCTGCTGATTATACGCGGGTTCTTGGAAGTCCATTCATGTCTGACAATATTGAAAACAGGCGTGCCAAGCGCGACCTGAATGGTCAGGATACTGCACAGGCAGCCATTCATGCCTTGTCCATTCAGGTCGAGAAAAATCACTCTCTCGTCCGTTTCAAACTTGTTTCCAACGATAATGTTCAATCTCGCTACTTTGACACCGACGATGCAGATGTTTTTTTCAGAAAGGTGGGCGAATTCTTCAAACCTGCTCCTGCTGGAATTCTCTGCACGTACCCTGGTCTTGATGGTGTGCGATACATTGGTACTGGATGTGTCGATGAATTTAGTATTTTCATGGATGCCATTCGTCAATCATTTGTTCTTGGTGAAGAGACGGTTATTACCGAGGTAATTTCCGTTTCCTCACTTCATTAACATCGAAAATAGCATAGGTACATATGTACTTCCAATTTAAAACGGCCGTTGAGTGCTGAGCAAATGATACTCGTGGGTTCACATAAGCAAAATGAAGATTCGTCCACGAGTCTAGGGCTGTATTGACTGATCAAGCAAGTATATAATAGAGACCAACCGAGTACAAACGCCATACAGCATGTCTATCCAAATCATCATCAACCAAAGAGCCCAACAGAACATGGTAATACACAATGAGAGACGAAGCTCTCAACCAGAGCCCAAATTGCTGACCCCAAATACTAAATCCGGCCCTGCCCAACGATCACAAGCGTCGCCCTCAATGCAAAACTATAGATTCACAAAAAAAAATTAAAAACAATAAGCAAATAGCCTCCAACATAACAAAACGATCAGATCAAGCTATACTACGACCTAATCCCCAAACTCGGGGTTGGGACACAATCCCTTCTTCTCAATCAGATCCCGAATCCGAGCAGTGATCCAGCCAGAGGTGGCGTCGCCGCCGGGAACGGCGTTGCCGAGACGAGGGTTGGAGCTCGTGAAGCAGGTATTGTCGTGGAAAGAGAATTGCACGCAGGTTTTCTGCGCCTCGCAGATCTCGCGGCAGTCTTCGAAGGAATGAGCGAAGGGTTGGTCGTCGGCTGCTAGGTTGTTCCAGTTGAGACGGGTGGGTTGGGTTGCGATTTCTTGGTAGATGAATTCGCGGAAGAAGTCGCCGTGGAGGAGGATACGTTTGTTTTTCTATGGGAGATGGACGTTAGTGATGTGTAGGCGGTGATTGGAGGGAGATACAAATGGAGGAAGATCAGGATCAGATACTTACATCACGCCAGCGCTTTTGTTCAAACTTCCAGAGGTTCTCGATGTCGGTTGGGGAGAGATGGTGCATTGCGACGGCTATGAAGCACCACGGATGGCGATAGAAGTCGACGGTGAACTCGTCCAGCTCGCCGATATTAGAGTTCTGCAGGATCGGCCATGTAAAGTGTAGGTTTACGCCGGCATCGGCGAGAACCTTGCCTAGCACACAGTCGCCGGCCCAGTGGCCGTCCGTGTACGCGTTCAGCTCGAGCTCGCGGGAAGAGTACTCGTCCGATGCGCGCTGCAGAGCAGGGTTCGAAAGCATGAAGCCGGAACCGCCGTGCGCGAAGATGACATCTGCAATCTGGGTCTCCGTGCCCAGATAGTGCGGCTTCGTGTGATCGAAGCGGGCCAGCCAGGCGAGCACCGTCGGCCAGGAGACGTAGGTGTCTGCTTCGATGAAGATGAACCACTTGGCGTTGGGTTTGTAGTGGAGCGCTTCCTGGGCCATTGGAAGGAACTTCCATTTGTCGAGTTTCCAGCCCGGGTTGTTTGGTTTCCCGATGGCGGAGTTGGCCTCGTCGGCGAAATCCTGTTGTTCGAGGCCCTTGCGGCCGTACTTGACGACGCGGTTGTAGAATTCGAAGTCCGGGTTTTTCTTCGCGGTGCTGTCCATGTTGCGGAGGACATCGTGGATTTTGACGCCTTCGATTTCCTCCTCGAAGTCGGAATAGATCACATAGTGGGGGATGCAGCGCAGGGTTGTTTGGAAGTGGACGGGGACTTTTTCGCGGGATTCTGTCACTCCTGTCTTCATGACCACGAGCACATCCTCAATGCCGGGCAATGGCGGACAGAAGGGAGCTGGTTCGCCATTCTCGTCGAGGTCTGGGGTGGTTTCGGTGGTTGTGAAATGCGGTCGCCATGCGCGATTATTGTTATCGGATAGGGAGAAGATGTGGTAGAAGAAGAAGATCGCAACGGCGGTTGCAACAGCAATTAAGCGGCGACTGAACCTGCGACGAGAGACCATGATGAATTTGCTCAACTGATCAATCGGTCATCTTTCCAGAATTGATTCCAGATATTACCCCCTCTCCCAGGAGCTGAAGAGCAAAGAACTGGGGAAAGGTTGGCGCTAACAAGATGATCGACGCCGTGGTCTGCCGCTGACACAACGGAAGACGCGTACTTTTGTGTAGTACGTAGTAGATAATCCCTGGGAGCCTAGGAGGTCTGGAGCATCTGGAATTTCTAAGTTCTTAAATAATTCCCCCTTGACTCGAGCATGTTATCTTTCAATCCCTTGTTCATTTTACAATATAGGCGTCATTGCAGATTCCTTGGATGCTCATTCTAAAATTGTTATGGGTATCCACCCAGAATCGGGCAGTGCAAAATGAACATCATGACACGTAGGATATCGATATGCTGTTGATTCTATATACAATAATTAGAAATATGCCAAAAGATATAATCACTCTTTAATTTATATAAACGCCTTTTGGGGGACCAATTTCACTGCTTCGGTTGAATCTTTTTCTCAATCATCTTAGTATGCAGCTTAACCAACTCTGGAATGATAATGCTTTCAATCTCAATTCCATCCCGATTGGCATCCGCAATCTGTTCAGCCTCAGACTGCTCAAGTGGCACCGAGTTGCCCTTCTTCGCCTCAGCTAACCCAACTTGATCTTCAACACCAGAGATACTCTTACTGCGCCTGGACTTGGGAACCCGAATCCAGCGCTCTTGTGGCTCCTCAGGTGTAATAAAGACGACCTCCCACTTGCGCGTCGATAGCAAATTGCCAATAACCAAGTGGTGCGAGTAGCGCTGTAGCGCAGTGCGCGCCTTGTAAACAAGCAGCGAAGGATCCGTCTCCAGCTTGAACGAGACAACCATGCTCCCCTCAGGCGCCCAGCCATCTACCAAGCGATGCAGGAACTTAGGAACAGGGTCGAGGTTCACAACGAGCTTCTTGCGGTTCGAGGGCTCTTCCTCGTTCTCGCCCGTGTAGATCTCATTTGACCCGACTGCGCTGCCCTGCATGTGTGCCGGCAGTTCGGATGACTGAATCTTATGCTCCGCCATTCTACTGCGCGGAATGAAGAAATCACTCACGGCGGCAGCAAGGTAGAAGAGCGCATTAGGGCCGATAGGCCGCATGATCTTAGCCATAGAGCGGAGCTCGAACATGTACTCGGAAACAGTGGTGAACGGCAACAAGAGAAGGCGGTTGTTCTGTTTCGCGTAGCGGTATTTCCGTAGCACGCTGCGCATCTGGTCCTGATACTCGTCGCGGACCATGATAGGTCCATCGCCTGGATTGGATCCATCGGCCGAGGGCGGCGCCTCGTCCATGAAGTCCAGGAAACAGTTCGTTGAGTGGCTATAGTGCCGGGAGTACGGGAGCAGACTGTATTGCCGGTGGAGGAAGATCACGGCGTAGCCTTGCTCGAGGAAGTACTCGGCGGATGTGGCGCCACGAGTTCCGGCGGAGAAGTTGTCGATAAACCGCACTGTTTGCGCTTCTAGTGGTACTGTTGTGCCGCCAGATGTGACAAGTACTACACGGCGGTTGGCCTCCACGTGGAGATCAATGAATGCGCGAGCAAGCGCTTCATGTTTCGGCAGAGCCTTTGGTGGTGGGTACTCGTTGAAGTAGACAGATTCGGCTGCCGCCGGTTCCATTTCCGCGACTAATGGGGTTGCCATTGTTTTGAATGGTTGTTCTGAAGATTTTGTACAAAAAATTTGGAAGTGACTGCGAGAAATGGGAAGCTTTAAGAACAATTTGGCTTGAAGTGATAAGATGCCGAGGATGCCGCTTTGCGCCCTGCGTCTTTGGTGGGGTAGTTCTTTGATGCCGCTCAATGAGCTCCTACTTCCACACTCGGTCAGGATTTTCAAATTTCAATGATGCTAGTCGCACAGAATTTCTCAACGAACTTGCAGTTCATTCAAATTTAGATGTTGAGCAGGGATTTCGGCGTGAAGGACGTTGAGGCCGAACTGCCTGATTTGGCGCTAGCGCTCCCGTTTGACCGAAGATAGATTGAAACCGTCAAAGGTCAATGAAGTGTGAATCTTGATCTCTTTCAGGGCTTTGATAATTGATGAATACTGTACATGCAAGCGATAGATACACATCACCGAAATCGAGGCGCCACTTGCTGCGTCACGTGTATGCGGGGTGGCAGACGGCTACATCATAGAACTAACCTCCTTTGTACAAAGTCATGATATGCAATTTGAGGTCCTCTGTTATGTGAGATAGGGCTATCTAATTACTGCAGATAACGACTGCGGAGTGCTTGGCTGATCGTACTCATGCGACTTGCCATACCACCATGTTGCATGTTGCTCAAAAGAGCCTCTTCCAGGGCTGATTGCGTAACGCTTGCATCTTGGGAATCGATCAGAACAAATGCATTATCCACGGGACTGGGGGACATACCGTCGAGGTCACTGAAGCTGCTCCCCATACTAGGGGTACCATCACTGGCCTCACGGCCGGAAGTGTTAGACCGGCGCGAATTTTGACGGGTCCCAAGTGCTCGCTGAGGGCCTGAAATCGGTGCCCTATGATCTGTTCGTCCGGTTTCACTTCGAGGCAGACCAACAGGGCCGACAGAGCTCATCGAGCTAGTGGAAGACTCTGAAGCCACGGGTACCCTATGACCAGAGCGCTGATCCGGTCCCCGACGTCGCTGGGCAGCTGCTCGCTCGGCATCTAGTCGGAGGGTAGCACTGAGCTCTTGGGCTGGCCGTTCCCGATGGGAATGTCCTGATTCTCGGACAATTGGTAAGAACGCCGGGGTATCGTCATCATCGTCTTCGTCATCGCGGAGACCTGAGCGAAGGGTGGAGAATTTTCCAAATCGTCTGAACCGAGGAGCACCTCTTGGGTCATCATTGTCGGAATCTGTTTCTTCCGACGTGCTCGAAGACAGAGGCTCCTCTTCGAGTGGGAGAGATCGGGGCAAAGATGCCACTGGTGGTGGCTCTCGTCTGACAGCCGACGGTTGACGACCAAATGTGCCCCATCGTGATTCAGTGTCGGCTGTCGGCGTCTCAGTACGTGAAGGGGGTTGAGATCCACGGGCTTGGTTAGTAAAGGTGGTTGATGTAGCACTAGTACGCCGTGGTTCGAAAGCTGCGATCATGGTTAGATAAACATTTCATTGGCAGCACGAATGATGAGATGGAACAGAATGAACAAGACATCGGTCCATACCTCGTTGAGGGATATCCTTTTGTTGGGATACCTGCCGTGATTGAGCCCGATGACCTAGTCCTTGTCAACCTAGGAGTATACCAAAAGTAAGTTCAGAGGGAAGATATACCTGGCCCTGGCGTTTCTCTTGGTGGAATTCCACCCAACGCCCCACTCCCGGATACAGACCCTGGAGCCGGAGAAGGAGAATTCGACTGTGTCGTACCGACCTTACGCATCTGGGCCCGAACCTGAGATAACTGGCGATCATACAGCCATGCAGCTTGTTGAAGTAGAAATTGTAACGTAACTTCAAAGTTATCTGCCCTAAATCAATAATGTTAGCAGTCTTCATGTCTATAAGTTCCCTGGGGAGAGGATAGTCACAGGGCTTTCCCTGTGGCGAAGTCAGCGAAGTCAGAATGTGAATCATGGATCTGAAGTATATTCGTACAGTCTATGTCTCCTTTTGAGGGCCGTGAGAGAATATCCCAGAGTGCCTGATCTTTAGAAGCATTCCATTCCACCTGCTCTTCGTTAGTTAATGTCAAAGAAAGCTTCCTTTGAGAGAGCTTACAGGAGGTGGATCCTCAAATTCGCCTCTGGGAAATGGCAAACGGATGAAGACCGTATAGCTCGTGTCAACGGCGTCGGCCTTTGGGGCCATCTTGTAGACTGGTGTATTGACAGACAATGAGGTTTAAAACCAGATGAATTAGTGATAGTCGTTCGGCTCAGGCAAGATACCTTTTCATTTGATGATATCCAAGACTTGAAGGTCTAAATCTCTGCTTAGTTTTTTCTTAGTTGTAGATACCTTCCCGGGGCATATGATAGAGGCGATGACGATGACGATGCGAGATGGAGATGAGCATTGAGCAGCGTGACGACAGCGGGCAGTCATTCTGATTGGTAGAGAAGGTGCGTGGAAGACAGTGAGGCTCTGCGTGGAAGTTGCTCAATAGGGGTCATTGCGTGCTTATTGATAAGAAAATGTGAATCACCACCAGAAATGAGATATGCCGACGCACTAAGAAACTCGTATGATTGATTCATGGCACCAAACTGACTGGAGGTAAAGTATTTGGAGAACCATGTCAGATATTAAGTATTGATATACATAATGGGTTATTCAAGTCAATCTCTTACTCAATTCTCATTACATAGTTACACTGTAGACTGTATGGGTGCCTGAAATTGCAGGCATTCTTTTGCCTCTTGGTCGCATTACTCGCCGCAAACTGATTAGTACTAAAAACATGAAATTGTATTGTACTGAGCATGATGATCGGTAGATGATACTAATTATGGCCTACATTGCATTGGTCAAGATAGAACAGGTGGAGATCGGCATTTAGTGGCATGGCATTCTTAACTCGATACCTCGGCTCAGACTTAGTTTTAACATCCACTCAAGCATGTCGTTTCTCACTTATATGTTCGATAAATGCTTCGCAGTCATTTTGCGATTCATAGTTGGCCTAGCTGCCAATGTCTCTGCAACTCCAGATGAAGTGCGTCATATAAAGTCAAGAGATGCCGGCCGAACGATCAAGGTTCATCTGTATCATCCTTCTAGCTCGGGCCCATCACCTGTGCTCATTAACTTTCACGGGAGTGGATTTCTGCTGCCTCTCCACGGTGGTGATGATGAATTTTGTCGACGTGTCAGTCGTGATTCAAAGTATACTGTTCTGGACGTCCCCTACCGACTGGCCCCCGAACACCCTTTCCCTGCTGCATTGAACGACATCGAAGATGCCATCAAATATGTACTATCGCGCCCCGATGAGTTTGACCAGACCCATGTATCCCTCTCCGGGTTCAGCGCTGGAGGCAACCTCGCACTAGCAGCGTCCTCAAGCCTCTTCCCCCGCAACACTTTCCGTTCCTTGTTGGTTTTCTACCCCGTGACCGATCTAAGTTCGGATCCTGGCTTGAAACACGCCCCAGTTGCTGGAGGCCGGGTGATCCCTTTGTTTGTTGGACGTATGTTCAACCGCTGCTATATCCCTGCGGCCTTTGATAGGCGGGACCCTCGTATCTCGCCGCTCTTTGCCGAGGCAAATCGATTCCCCCAACGTATTCTTATGATCACCGCTGATGGCGATTCTCTCGCGCTTGAAGCGGAGGAATTGGCTCAAAAGATCAAGGATTTGGAGGGATGGCATGTAGTCAGCCAGCGCATGGAGAAATGCTCCCATGGGTGGGATAAGCACTCTCTGGGTGGAACCCCGCAATACGAAGCTAAAGAGCGGGCCTACCAATTGGCAGTTGACATGTTGAATGATAATTAACAGATGTATTTAAGTCTTTGTTTGAACCATGTTAACTAAACAACTCATGTTCCATGTCTTTGTTCCTGACCTGATCCATTTGAGTACAAAACGGGTATATTTGGCTCTCCGGAACGGACCGAGGTTGTTTCACTAGCCCTAACCCTACTTTCCTTATCGGGCAATCTTCGAGGTTTATGGATGTTCAACAGGGGTACGCATATAGTTAAAAAGAAGATAGGCACGTTGCAGCATTAAAAGGTAAGCATGAATTACGCAATCCGATAATTTTCCGAGATATATTAAAGTACGATATAAACTATAACCTATAACCCATGATTCTATAGTTAATCCTTACACCATATCATCTACGTCCATACGTATACAATGGCAATCCACATTTTAGGCGGTTTCACAATGACTCCAGTTTTCGACAACGGATAAACAGCCAGGGATTGCGTCAGGGTCACCCGTGGGTCAACGACTTGATTTCATTAAATAAAAAAATAAATAAAAAATAGGAGTTCAACTATCTTCTTTCCTTTCTGAAGTCCCCTTTATTACTATAAAGAACACGAATTTCTTGGCTTTGACCTCTCTCCTGTCCTTACAGAGCTTCACCCCTCATCCCCCTAAGCGCATGCCGTCATAGACCGCGTCTTTCTCGTCCATATAGTGGACGGGACCACTCTTCACATACCTTACTCCATATGTGCGCCCGCTGGTTAGGCGTCACAATTTCATATGGATTCATTCACGGGGCCCATCTTTGATGAGGCCCAATATCGCCAAGATGTCCTCCTTCTCTCCACATCAGAATCCGAAGAAGCGCAGGCGCAACAGCTGGCCATCGAGGCGCAACAACTAGGACTCAAAGCTCCGGAGATCGAGGCATCTGCGCCACTAGCTGCCTCCATCGCCTCAGGAATTGTCGGTTTTTCCTCGCCAGTGCTTTCTTCTGCTTCGTCAACCGATCGGAATTCAGTCTGTGGCTCCGTTACTCCGTCCTACGAGCCAGCATCGCCCTCTCCCTCCGCGATAGACCAGGTCGTCTCTTCCTTCTCAGATGTCGCAATTGCCTCAGATCGCTTCAAGCCCGGCAGTACCCGATCGCTTGCTACGCTTTCCACTCGTCCCACCTCGTTCTGTTCCAGTGAGGGAAGGACAGCTCTTGCTGGATATGGGTATCATAATGAATCATTTGAGGCCAAGTCAAATCGGCATTCGATGTTGAGTGTTGCTTCCGCCGATAAAAAAGAGAAACGACGGCGCAGCTTGAAGTCTGCGATTGGGAAAATTCACTTTCGCAAGAAACGCCCCTCTTCAACTCTCCTGCCTCCCGAGACGCAGATTACAATATCCAGAGGCGACAAAGGCGTGGAGCGTGTCTTCTTGGAACCCAAACCAGAGCCTAATGACCCTGGCCAAGTTATACCAGACCAGAGCACGAAGACTCCGCTCCCTAGGCTTGAAATTCCGCTATACAGCAAAGAGTCTCTGCAAAGGAGCTTGGATGATCCCGAGCTCAGTGAGATGAGTGAACGCCATAGAATGGAAAAGAATCGGCATCTCGCTTTCCAGGATGCGGCCTTTGCTATACTTCGGCGCCGGCACCAGACCGCTGTTTCTGAGCGGCGAGCTGACAATCAGCGCCAGGAGGATGAGAAACGCGAAATGGTTCGTTATCAATTAGGGGGTTTTATCCCTTCTCTACAATCATATACTAACAGACGTTTGTACAGAATATCGAAGCAATAGTTCGACTCGAAGAGCGACAACTTGCGGTAGAAATCGAACAACAACGCGAGTTCGACCGTGCCAAGATGAACTCACGCACTCGCATCAAGCATATGGAGGGATACTTCCGCAATGCAAGCCCACCGCTATCTCCCGCAGGAGGGTCGTCAAAAGCCGAACGCTCGTCAGATTCATTCTCTGAATCCGACTCGACTGCACCAGCCCGCGTATTCACTCGGCAACACATGGAGCAACTGGAGCAGCAATACCACAACCACGAATCCATGGATCAACTCCATGAGGCCCGCATCAAGGTTCTTCGTGACCGTCAAGAGCTCAAGCTTCAGGAAGCCACGGCGCGTATGGAAAAGGAACTAAATGACATGTGTAACCGTCACACCCAAAACATTGCTACCTTACAGAGCGAGCAACGACAAGAAGAGATGTTGCTCGCAAAATCCTTGGACACTAAAAAGACAAGTTTGCGCAAACGCTGGTACCTGGAAGAAGCTATCTTACGTCGGCACCTCGAAGTGCGACATGGCCAATTATATGGCCCCTTACCCCCTGTCTCATTCACAAGCACCACACCGGACACCCCCACCGCTGTTCAGGAATCCTCGCCCCTCGAATCGTCGAACACCCCGGATACGATTCATACCGGCCAGGATTGCGCGTCACTCTGATTGCAGAGCCCACGATATCACGACATCTACCTGTTATACCGTTGCATCCTCTCATCTCTATTGCTAATAATTAATGTTTCTGTTTTCGCTCTCTCTCTCTTTTCTTTCCCGCCAGAGTTGAGATATTTGGCTACTTGCGAGGACAAACCGCCTCTTCCATCCTTGTCATGACCTCTACCTATCCTTCTTGTAATCATTTTGAAGTCTGAGCTTGATCAACCCCGGGTCACCTTATATACACGCATTGCGGCGGCTTTTTGGTCTCATTTTTGCATAGCTTGGCGGAAACCATTTGAATAGACATTCTCAAAGTACTCATTAGCTGTACTTAACTGAAACAACTTGCTGAAAAGTTCACAATGGGGTATCTCGCGCGCTTAAACATAAACTCAATCAGTACAAAAACTCATAGTCCAGAAGGTGAAGCAAACAGTCCATCCACCCTCAACCTCTCCAAAACAGTCTCAACCCTCCCCCCACCACCAGTCATAGCATCCTCCGTCTTCTTCTCACGACCCTGATCACCAATAACAACAGCCCGCTCCACAATCCCAGCATTAGACAGCTTAAACCGCCCAACCCGCCCATCAGCCCACTCAAGCCTTATATACCTCGCCTCCAGCGCATCCGGCGCAAGGGAAATAATCCCTGTCTCTCGATCCGGCGATACATCAAACGGCTGCGCCCGACCCTCAGCATCAACAAGCCCCAGCTTCTCGCGCAGGAAATCAACCGCGTCAACACGCATATGCCACGCCACGAGCTCCCGCCGCAGCTCTCGCACAAAGCCCTGCAGATCCTGCTTCCGCACGCCCTTTCCGCTCTTCCAAGGCTTCGACACCGCTACCGCGTCGTCCCCATCAGACGCGCTATCCTCTTGTCCGCGTCCGCGCCCACTAGCTCGCGGCAGGTACGCGCCTTCCAGCTTGGCGATGGAGATAAATGCCGGGACGGTGTGTCGGTGGACGCTTAGTCTTTTCCCCGAGGGGCCGCGGTCTCGATCCTGTCGGAGAAGGACATAGTATGGTTTTGTGAAACGGCCATTGCGTGCGCAGACGTCGATGCGGACGCCTAGCAGGTTGGTGGGCGTGTTGCTTGTTGGGGAGGGGTCTTTGAATGGGAAGGCGGTTGCGCCGAAGGCGATGCGGTGGTGGTTAGATTTGGTGTGTGCGCCGGCTGCGTGAACTAGTGGGGAAAGTGTTGCTAGGTCGTCGTTTAGTGCTGTGACGGTCTGTGGTGTTGGTTTGCGGAGAAGCTTTTGGATTGGGTCTGTTGTTAGGAGGCTTGACGTGAGGATGCGCTTGCGATTTTGGAGATTGCGGACTTTGAGTTGTTAGGTTGAAACTTGGAATTTGGGGGGTTGGGACTACTGACTTTCTGCGCGGATTGAGGTTATCTCCGTGTCTAGTTCCTCCTCCTCTGGATCTGGTGATGCGGCGCGTTGCATTGTATTCATGTCCTGTTGAGTTGATGTTCGAGCGATCGCCATCTGCGGATGTTTGTTTGTTTGCGGCACGTGACTGTATCAACAACTTGGGGGAAAGCTTAGCTTCGGGAATTGTTAATTTTCCTGCAACTATGCCATCGCCAGTGCTTGTAGAGAGAATGGGGAGATCGAACTAAAAGGGCTTGGTTCATGGGAAATTACGCGTGAGATACCTAACCGACTTTAGGCTCAAATGGGCATTAAGTCCCACTGTGATATAGTTTTAGTTAGTGACCTCATTTGGATGAGTTCATCTGCAAATTTGTAACATGCAGATTGCCAGACTTCAAGTAAATCCTAGTATACCTCAAATCGATTTGAGTAGAATCAAAGCCATTTGTCTTTGAGTGCAAAAATTGATATTTACAGACCCTGAGATGCCCCGGATTTACAAGAATCCACTGGGGAAAAGCCAAGAGGCCAGCTTGCCTCAAATCAACTTTTGTCATCCTGCGGTTCGGAGATCCCCCACCAAAGTCCACATGCATTGAGGCTTCTTTCTTTTCATATATTCCTCTTCATGCATTCGTCACTCCTTCACAACTATCAGTGCAACCAACCAACGTGTTCTTCGGGTATCTAAGCATCCCAAACCCAACTCCGGTTCCATTTGAAGCCGATCCGCCCTCTTTCCATCCCTTACGCCTTACAATATCATAATACCCAATTTCCGTCTCTATTCCGACCAGGACGAAGTTGAAGACCTCGGAAAATTCACTCTACACCCAAATTACTCTCCAATGACACGCAAGAACGCGAACATCACTAAGCGTCGCTCCAAACCGAACCTGAAAGTTGCAACCGGGTCAAACGGACATGCGAATGGCAAGATGAACAACAACATTGAAATGCGCAGGAGGGACACTCCCTCCGCCGAATCTTCAGCCGATAGAACCGCCCAACTCATGTCGAGGCCAAGTTTCTCCCTCGATAACGAGCCTCCCTTCACCCCGCAGACCCCAATTCAAACAAATACAACCTTTAACGACCTGCCAGCCAGCGATCGCCGCAATTTCCTCCTTCTGGTCCTACTATACTTCCTCCAGGGGATTCCCATGGGCCTGGCCACCGGCTCTGTGCCCTTCTTGCTCAAGCCGTACCTCTCATACGGCCAAATTGGAATCTTCTCTCTCGCCTCATACCCATACTCGCTCAAGCTGTTTTGGAGCCCCATTGTCGATGCTGTATGGAGTACGCGATTCGGGCGCCGGAAGAGTTGGATCACCCCAGTACAAGTGATTGCTGGGTTGGCTATGATCTATCTGGGTGGCCACATTGAAGACATGATGGTCCAGGCTGGTGCCAATGGTGGCGCCGGTGTATGGAAATTTACCTATTGGTGGTTCATGCTGGTGCTGTTCTGTGCCACTCAGGATATTGCAGTGGACGGATGGGCTATCACATTGATGTCCCCACCCAACATCTCCTATGCCTCGACTGCCCAAACAGTTGGATTGACTGCCGGCCATTTCTTGTCTTATACCGTATTCCTGGCCTTCAACTCAAAGGATTTCGCGAACAGATGGTTCCGTGCTAGTTCTGGCGAGGGCGGTCTGCTGTCCCTCGGCACCTACCTCAGCTTCTGGGGCTGGGCGTATCTGATCGTGACTTGCGGGTTGGCCTTGCTGAAGAAGGAGGACCGCACCAAGGATCGCGACAGCATCATGGATGTGTATAAGAGTATGTGGAGCGTTCTGAAGTTGAAGAACATCCAGACCATCATTATCATCCACCTGATTGCCAAGATCGGCTTCCAGGCCAATGATGGAGTCACCAGCCTCAAGCTCCTGGACAAGGGCTTTGGTCAAGACAACATGGCTCTGGTTGTGTTGATCGACTTCCCCTTTGAGATTATGTTGGGCTACTATGCCGGTCAATGGTCCACCAACTACGGCGCCATGCGTCTCTGGGGCTGGGCCTTCATCGGCCGACTGGCAGCCGCTGTGCTCGCTCAGTTGACTGTCGTCATCTACCCCAGTGCCGCAGAAGTGCCAACATGGTATATGCTCACTGTCATTGGCGAGCACGTTCTATCGACCTTCATGAACACTGTTATGTTCGTTGCCATCTCGGCCTTCCACGCCCGAATTGCCGATCCAGCCATCGGCGGAACCTACATGACTCTCCTTGCAACGTAAGTCTCCTGTCGCAGTTGTCCTGATTATATCAAATTGCTAATAACCAACCCCAGTGTCAGCAACCTGGGCGGAACATTCCCCCGCATCTTCGTCCTCAAACTCGTCGACTTCTTCACAGTCGCAACCTGTCTTCCCCCAACAGTCGCTCCCCCTGCCGGCTCTCTCAAGGATGCCCTCATCACTACTGCATTCTCCTGCGCCCTCGAGCCAGAGAAGAACCGCTGTATCAACGGCGGCGGTACGTGCCAGATCGAACGTGACGGATACTATATGACCAACATGCTCTGCGTGCTGATTGGTACGGTCACCTTTGTAATGTTTATCAATCCGGCCGCAAAGAAACTGCAGGCTTTGCCGCTGCGCGCGTGGCGGTTGACTCCTGGTCCCGAGCAGAAGTGATTCCTTTCTGTCATGATTTGACTGTCGCAACGGTGTTATAATCCTCCTGTATACCTCTAAATATGGGTTATTCTATAGATTGAAAAAATGACTAGACATCTTATCTGCATTTCAAAATACACTGAATTTCTGTACGATTAATTTGAACACATGATACATCAGAGATTATTGGTCTATTGTTGTTCTATTGTCCACGCGTTATTGACGCGCCATTGAATTTCCATTGTTCTTGTCCTATTTGTCCAAAAAATGGTAATGGCACCTGGCCTCTCTTGCACTGTTTATACCCCTATGATTCCTCTTTCTCTGCTTTCTTTTCTTCTTTCTTCACCTCCCTCCCTGCTCGATCTCCTGGTGTGCGCCTCTCGTGGGAGAGCAGGGAGCAATGACTCCAGGAACTGGGTGTACATACACTTTTCCATTCCCTCTTCCCCATCAGTTGACCCGGCAGTGTCGGGCGCTTGAAGGGGGGCGACGCTGGAACATCCTATTTGAGTCTCTTAGGAGTTGACAATGCGAGCACTCCTACCATTTCTCTGCAGTTGGTGAGTCTCTGATAGTTGCGCAGTGGGCGTGCCTGTAAGGAAGTTATTGAATACATTGACCAGCATCATAACTGGGATTAGAAGGCAGGCCATGAACAGAGCTCTCCGTAACTCATCGAATGTTATCGCTCGCCAATCATATGCCCGAGGCTTCTGTATCTCCCACACATGAATGCCTCCCACACATGAATACCAAAGATACTGTCGAAAGCTGACGCTTGCAACCCTAAAGATGGCTGTCCATGGATTGCTCATGGGCCTTGAAGACTCCGATGAAAAATAAAGAGAAAGCATGTATCCATCCAGCACCCAAAAACCTTAAAAGACTCGTTGAGTGTATCGGGCTAGATCCATGGAAAAACAATATCACAGTCATCTCTGAGGCCATCTCGCAAGCCTCCAAACGTCCGCAAGGATGAACGTGAAATGCGCAAGCCTGAGCATACGAACGAAAAGGAAGCTCAAAGTCCAGTCCCACGGTCATCATCAATTCCATGTGACATGACAGAAAAAGAGGCGATCTCGTGTTTGCACTACCTGCATGTAAGACCTACTGTAGTCCCTGAGCCAGGCTAGCGCCTATTCGCCATGTTCCTGAATCGGCGAGACCACCATCTTCCCACCATCCAATAATCATCGCGAGAGCTTATTCACCTTCTCTGGCCAAAAGATCAGAGCCCGGACGAGCCGCGCCGCACATTATCCGATAGGACCCGTCAGGAACCAGGGTCTCGACAACGATCGCGCTCACCCAATGATTTGCTCAGGACTTGCTTTTTTTTCCCGATGCCAAGAAACTCTTATGCGAGACCCCTCTACTTTCCTTGGCCTAGCTGGTTTTTTTTCAGCTGCAGGCAAATGAATTCTTCGAGTCTATGGAGTCTCGACTGGTCGATGAATGTGATTGGAGCTGCTGGGCTCCGCTTCCTGCAGTTGTGGTTTTGTATTAAAATAGTCGGATCAGGATACGCTGCGGTACATAAAGAAGCAATTCTGCTGTTTTTAAGGAGGTTGAACTGCTTTTCTTTTGAGCAAATAAGCATCCGTTCGATCCTTGGGTCTCAATCTTGACTTTCGTCGATTATACACCTAGTAGCTTGTTGCTACTCATTACTCCACTATGCAGTTGCTTGCCGTGTGCTTGACGCTTTTTGGCGTCTTTTCTTCGGTCACTGCGTTGCCCAGTGTCCAAAGTCGCGCAGTTCTTGCCTACAGAAGCGTGCGCCGTGCCCAATATTTGGTCTTTTTTTTGGTCAAACCGCTAATGTTTCATAGTGGGACCTCCGCTTCCTCAGTGTTGCACCTCCAACTTGCGACCCTAGCCAATCTAACCTCAACTACTCCATCTTCCACCGCTACGGAGCCAGCCCGCGTGCTTGCGAAGCATTGGATACCGTCTCTTTCAACGCGACAAACCTCAAAAGCATCTCATGGAAGAGCCCCGAGCCTACGGATCAACAGGATATTTGCATGTTTAAAACTGCTGATTGCTCTGGTGGGAACGACGCTTTCCTGGGAACTATCACCAGTGGTTGGGATGTGTGTTACCTCTATAATGGCTTTTTGGGGTGGACTGTCATTGACCATGGCAAAGATTGCGTTTGAGCAGCGGAGGCATAGATCTATGGATCTATGGATCCTTGGATCTGGATAATTCACATGCAGTAATTACGAAAATAGTATAAATAGTCTTAAATAGGATTAATATATGTATTAATTAACGGGGCAAAGGATTGTGGACAATCCAATCACCAGTGAAAACTGGCGATCTCAATGGTTTAAGCCAAGCCCCAAGTGGAGAGAACCTCCTCAAGCGACAATCTCTAAGCACATGTTCTCTACACAAACTGAGCTATTTGACAACGGACGACACACTATTTCCAGAGTACAAAATTGCACAAAATAACCACTGCCAAGCTCAATAGAGCCGCCATCTCGATAACGCCAAAGAACCTCGCCAAGCCTCTAAGACACAGCCTTGTCGATCCCAATAGGTTCCACTGGACCCCAGTCTCAAAATGGCCCCCAATGGGCCCATGGCCCACGCGACGCGGTCGCAGTGATTTCTCTTTTCCAATTCCTATTCACTCCATTGCTTTCTCGTGTGAGGCTGCTGCAAGGAGATGTTGCGCATACCCATCGACATCCCGCGATAGTACTTCGTTACCCGAGATGCACCTCCGGTCTGGGTTACTTTCGTGGATCCAGTCGCTGCATTCCAGCGCCGTGGCTGCGGCTGACGCCATTCGCACGGGAACATGGAGAGAAAACCAATATCAGCTCCTTCAAGGAGCGCAACAGCAGAAAACCAAGCGCACGTTTACCTTCGCAGGGCTGACGACAGCGGCCATTCTGTTTCTTTGGCTTCTCGCCTCCAATGGGCAGCATGGTCCCCTCGACAAACGCTCATGCGAGCATCCAGTTGCTCGCCTTGTCTATGATGCCACGAAAGCGTTCAACGAAACCTTGGAACACCAATCTACCTCGTTGGCCGGAGCCGTGGCTGAATACCAACGACGGTATAATATGCCACCACCTCCGCACTTTGACGAATGGTACGCCTTTGCGACGGCACGAAACACTGTCTTGATTGATGAATTCGACACTATCTATCACACTTTACAGCCCTTCTGGGGGCTTGAACCCCGCACGATTCGTTCGCGCGTAAGAGAGGATCTCGGATTCGACAACCACGTTATGGGTGTTGCTATTCGAGACGGCAGGGCTATGCATTTGGGCAATGGCCAGGGAGAATTCCAGAAAGATGCCACGCTCAGGATTCTTGAAAAGTTTTCTCAATGGCTGCCAGACATGCTATTGGAATTCAACGTACACGACGAGCCGCGAGTGGTCATTCCACATGAAGAACTTCACATGCTGATCACCAGGGGCTATGAAACTCAAGCTCGGTTAAACCAGAACTCGACGTTGTCAAACATTTTCTCCAAGGGCGATTCGCATGACCCTCTTCCACCAGAGGAAGTCTTCACGAGCAGATTCAACAACATTGAGCGCCAGGAGACCTGGCTTTACTCCCGACTGTCATGTCCACCAGACACACCCGCCAAGTCTCTCGATGGCAACGCACCAGATAACTCCAGTGCGTACGCCATAGAGCCTTTGGGGTTCGTCTTCAACCACACTGCCGCCAGTGACATGTGTAACAGCCCGTCACTACGACACCGCCTCGGTGTTTTCGAACGCCCAAACGCTTTCAAGCTAACAAACGAACTTACGCCCGTCTTCTCCATGTCCCACCCGTCCTCATTCCAGGACATCGCGGTCCCTTCGCCATACTACTACGAAGGCATCGCGCACTACGACGAAAACACTTCAGTCGAGTGGGAGAACAAGAGGCGCCAACTCTACTGGCGTGGCAAAACAACTGGCGGACATAGTCGTGGTGGCACATGGGAAAATTTCCAGCGTCAGCGCATTATCGGCAATTTGACCCATCCCCGATCCCCCCAGTATTTGCTCCAGCCCAAAAGCGGCTCAGCTTGTATCCCAGGTCGCACCGAAGGCTGGGAGGTCCAGCAGGCCAATAGATCCCAGATAGAGGGATTCTTCAATACGCATTTCGTTGAAATCATTGATTGCGACGAAGACTGCATGGACGAGGAAGAGTTCTTCGACGACGTCGTAGAACCAGATCCACCAGAAGAAGCCTGGAAATATCGGTATCTGCTCGATATGGATGGTCATGCTTACAGCGGACGATTCTACGCTTTCATGCGCAGCAAGAGCGTCCCGTTCAAGCTCACATTCTTCCGGGAATGGCATGAGGACGTACTCGTTCCGTGGGTCCACTATGTGCCGATTAATAAGGATGGGAATGAAATTCCGGAGTTGGTGCGCTTCTTCGAGCAGGACCCTGCGGGTCAGCGGATTGCGAGGTCTATTGGTGAAGACGGCCAAGCTTGGGCTGCTAGGACGATTAGGAATGATGATATTGACGTTTACATGTTCCGGCTTTTCTTGGAGTATGTTTTCGACCACGCATTGGTTTCGTGTTGGTTATGCTGACTTACTTTTCTTAGGTACGCTCGTGTACAAGATGACCGGAGAGAGAGCCTTGGTTTCTCTTTGACGGCACCCTTATGAAAATCGTTCCTTCGGAAATCTGCTTCGTGCAGCGAACAGGATTTAGCTGCAGGACCCTTTATTAGGAGGCTCTGTGTGAAGTATATGATTTCATCTCCATTGGCCGTCCATTCATCCCAGGGGATGAATGCATGTCCAGCATCTTCTGGAGAATTCTACTTACAGATGTCACATCCGAACCTGTGGTCGGTGTGTTTGATCACGGGCCAGAGTCAGAATAGATGTTTCGCCCATGTCAACGGTATCGTCTCTGCCAATTAGAGGAATTGGAAGAGCGCCAGTGAGCACAAAGTCTCTGCTTTACCCCTCTCAGTTGCGTACTTCCCGAAGCTTCCTTGAGAAGCTACCTTCTGGGTTGAGGTGGAGTCTGAAGGACGGTCCAATACGCGCTGGCTGTTCCGCAATTCAATCTTGTTTGCGGGCTTGCGATCGCAGATTCCAAGGACCCCCGGGACGATTCAAAAGCCAATTTGTTAGATTGGAAGGTGAAGCAAAACTCCAGAGTGAAGATAATGTACGATAAGAGCCCAGGAATCTCAACCTCGGGCATCCAAATATTCTACTAATTACAAGCATGTTTAAGATCGCCCTTGACCTCTTTGACTGTAGAATCGAGCACGTATCTCGCATATCCGCGATGCAATCTCAAGACCCAATTGGGGATAACCTTCTGCTGTTCCAACCCCCCTCTGCATCAACAACTTCATAATCATGAGCGGTAGCAAATCGCACATCAACAAACTTCCTTCCTTCAATTTCAAACGGTTCAGACACACTCATCTCGTGCCGCACACAAGTCATCAACCGCCAGGGATATCCCCATCTCGCGATCTTTTCAAAGAACACCCGTGGCTCGTCAGGTAACTTCATCGAAACAAGTAGTCCATTGCTGTCCGAATCAGCACCCGGAACCCGCTGAACAAGTAGTCCGCCGTTGAGCAGCACACGCGGGGCTCCGGTCTTGTCAGGCGAGAACCCATACTCGGAGTCGCCTGTATCGCATGGCGTCAGGTTGAAATGAGTAAAAATACCAATCAGCAGGCCCTCTGCTCGTAGGACCTTGCTGTTGAATACAGATCTGGCCCAGGCGTTTTCGAGCTCGATCTTCGTTGGGGTTTCGGTGCTTGGGATTCGGGCTTGAAGGGCTGAAAGTGGGATTGTCGCTGCGTAGATGTCGGTGTATGCGCAGTGCTGGGTGAGAGGATCTTGCGGAGTTTGTAGCGCCTGGCTGCCCGTTGAATGGGGAAGGGCTGGGTATTTCCTTTCCAGGTGGCTAAGGCCGCGGTGAACGCTGTAGCTGGTGATGCCGGTCGCCAACGTGGTGTAGCCTAGAATACGGAAGGATCGCCCTGGCATTGTGGATGTGTAGATATACTCGATTGGAAGCAGTGCGCAATGAACAAAGGAGGACAGTCAAGGCAGCTGCCTGCCTGAGTACTTTCGTACTTTGGGGGCCAACTTGGGCCCCGGGGAGAACGGAAGCCATGACCAATCCGTTATTTCCATGTTTCACAGCCCATATAACAGATGAATCGAGTGTTTTGAGCAATTAGATATGATTATAAATACAGTCAATATCGAATCAAGTTCACAAATTTGTATACTTCAGTCCTCGATAGGCTCGGCGGGGTGATCCACCGGCCCTTATCGACTTTTTTTTCCCGCACCAAACAGCACCGAACAGCAACGACCAGCATCAACTCACAACTCTAGAAGCCAATTCCTTCTAGCAATGATAACCCGGACTGATTCTGAATCTCCACAATCCGCTCCCTCCTCCCCAGCAACAACAATGACATCCGCCCACTCCGACGCAAACCCAGACAACTCCCTCGATGACATCTTCGGGTCCTCCCCACCACGCAGCGAAAGAGAGCTCCAAGCACCACGCGCCACAGAGCCATCAGGCGCCGAGCCATCCGACCTCCCGTCTCTCCGCCGTCAACATGTCACAGCTGGATACCGCGACGGCACCGCAACCTCGAAGGGCCTACACGTCCAAGAGGGCTTCGACGCGGGGTTCCCCGTCGGCGCGCAGATGGGTATGCGCGCCGGTACAATCCTCGGTATTATGGAGGGATTGCTACGTGGGTTCGAGGAACGGAGTGGACCTGGCGTCGTGAAGAAGGCCGCTGGGCGGGCGGGCGCTGCGGCCCCGTCTACAGAGAACACGGCCGAGGTCGCGGAACTACGTCGTCAGAAGAGAGAGCAGATTCGCTCGCTGTACCAGGCTGCCCTGAAGGAGCTGGATGTGCAAGCTGTCTTTTCTGGTGGGGAGGGTGCTACGGCTACGGAGGTTGTTCCTGGTGGGCAGGGAGGGGAAGAGAAAGCGGAGACGCAGCTTGCTCGGAAGGGGGACGTTATTCTCGCTAGGTGGGAGGAGAGGGTTGGTGTGCCGCGGTGGGAGGAGAATATGGAGGCGTTGGAGATGAAGGAGGCCGAGAACAAGGGCGCGGGCGAGGGCCAGGCTGTGGAGCAAGAGCAGAGTTGAAGCTGTTTCGGATTTGGGCAGAGCTACACTCTACATTTCACACGGCTCGATGTCTTTATTTGTCATGGATACGACGTCGGTCTGTGTGTGCTCTGAAGATCTACACAATCAGGCCCTGTCAGTCGCAGAACCCGGTGGAAAAGGTTTCCTTGCAGAATCTGTTTCTGCAGAGACGGGCGGGTCTGTTTCTCGGGCCTGCCGTCACTCTCGTTCCGCGCTGCGGGATTTCTCTCGCTGGCTGCTATTCACCCAGACACCTGGAACACTGTTTCCGCTGCGGCTGCAAGGTAGATGCAGCGGGATGGGCAGACCCGGTCCGGACGGTCTGTTCTCGATCGTTTGAGAAAACGGCCGTGTCTTTCTCTGAGACACGCTGACGCTGGGGCTTCTGCAACATACTGTAGGAACGGTTGTTGCTATGGCATTGCGGTTTGGCTTTAGTATTCCAATCTTCCATTGCTGCAGTCGCGAGACATCGACAGCGATAAAACCAGTGCTCTACAATGTAGAGTGCGATTGGATTAACTAGTTATACTCTGCTTAGACTGAACAGTGAATAACATGACTGGTGCTGTCAAACACGAGGCAAATCAGATAGATCATATGTCACAATTGCTACGTAGCCAGCTGGCAGGGCCATCAACAAAAAGAGCTTTTTTCTTATTCTTCAAGAACAGGCCTAGACACCAAATACCATATCGACCTCCCTACGCCATCGGATACAAACTCCAATAGACCTGAAACTAGAAGAGATGGTGGGTCTCAGGGATGCCCTACGTCCGGTGGAGCGGAAGACCTTGCATGTGAAGTCACAGCGGAAGCTGAGTCCCGGCAGAGGGAATGGGGATGAATTGTGTAGTTTGGACGAACAAGACCCCTGTCTAGCGTTACCTGTCAAAGTGGCAATGGGAGTTCGTCCTCGTCCGGTTGCCTTGTGTCCGAGAAAATGGAATTGAGATATCAGATATCAGATTGAGGGGAGCGTGCTTTGGCTTTTGCTTTGGGGTTTTACGGACAAATGAGAAAGGGGAGATGCGATTAAGCTTGTATCATCGATCGAGTGGCAAAGATGAAAAAAAAAGTCGTTTCGTTGACCTGTCAAAGGACGTTCTTGGCGGTTGAAGGCCCCCTGCAAGGGATGAGTCTTGTCTCCACTTGTTAGGCACTTCTAGGCAGTGGATTTAGATGACTCTTTCGAGAATGTTTGTACTAATATCGAGCATGACCAGACTGACTTCGAATGTGAATTAAATCTACAGCTGTTGACTTTCAAGTCGAAATATGAGAAGTCACGAGAGGAGTCCGTGGTGTCGGAAGCCCTAACCCAAACGTCATCGTCAGCCCGCGGCCCAATGACACATCCATCCCAGCGGACCTCTACCCGGAATCCCCGATGCAGCACTTGTGGGGAAGACACGAATACAAGATCGTACGTAGTCCCAAAGTCGATAGGTAGTTGCACACTAATGTATCTGCTAGCGACCCAGCACCCAGGAATCGACCCCTGTCGGATTCGGGTAGCCCGAGACAGCTGCATGGATGATCGCTGCAGGCGATCGTGAATGGAAAGATCGAATCAACTACGGAGTAACTATTGTCAATTGACATGGTCGGTTGATTCTGTTCGGGACACTGTTTCCTTCAAGCTTGGCTCAGCGACCAAAGCTCTGTCTTTCGATCTAGGAGGGTAGGTTTGGTGCACGAAGGGAAGGTTTTGGTGGCTCCTTTCCTTTCGCCCTGTGTTCCTGTGTTAAGAAAAGGGTCGAGGCTTTCATGAAATTGAATCCCTGTGCAGGGCTTTAAGGGCTCAATGGTGTAAGGCCCAAGCCATCATGTTACGTTGTACTTCGATTACACAAGTCATAGTCAAAAGATGTCGCAGTAGTATCCAGGATACCTGACTAGCCATGCGGCGCAAAGCCACGCAACATTCCACGAAGGACCTATCTCCTGGACAACATAGTAGCGGGCGATCATTCATGCTTAAGGTAAAATGTGGTTTCTACTTTTGGTTTTGTCTATCCATAGTTGCAGCGAGCGAGAACAAGTTTTGTAATGAATGCAAGAATGCAGCAATGCAATTTTGGGTCTTAGGCCACAGACCAACCAAGCGCCGTGTCCCTCTATTTTGGGAATTACAGTAAATAGATCACACAGATATCAGAAAAAAAGATGTCGCAGCTAAGCAGGACACAAATCAATCAAACATGGAAAAGCGAAGACCGCCAAGTGTAGCGTAGCTTCTGACAAGACGATGATAGTACAACATGCGGAAGAATCCAAGACCAAAGCAATGAAACAGACAGGAAAAAGTAAGGAAAATTAAAGATAGGATGCTCGAGGGTATCGAGTCGTGAGTCGGATAGTCATGGCCACTAGGACCAGGGATCATGATCGTTTCGTAGCGCGGGAGCGCATGCAGAGAACGTCTTGTAGCGCGTCGGTGTCCAGCCACATCGGGTCTGGAGATTCATTAAGTTCATTGTGCGCGATTTAGGTGCGAAAGTTGCGTAGAGAGTGGAAGTGCTCGTAATCATTGAGAACACATGTGTGAAACGGAAAAGGGACATTGGGAAAGAAATCGTTTTGAGTGATCGTTGAAAAGCTGGAATGTTGTAACAATTGTCCATCCTTGGACTCAAAGAACCGGAACGCCGAGCTGTGCGATGCATTTAGATGGTGGTAACATTTGTCTTCTTGTGGGACTTGTGGGACTTTTGGCAGTTCAGTGAACGCAGAGAGTTCATGAAGCGCTGGAAGAGGGGGCGCTGCTCGCGGAAGCCATCCTGGATGGTGGCTTGCGAGTGCTTCTCGTGGCAGAGGGAGGTCAGCTTTTCCTTGCCTTCGGTGTCGGACGAGGAGCTGGGGTATTCTGGGGTGTCGGAGCGCTGGCGACGACGATATTGTGCTTGCCACGCTGCGGCTGCGGAACGATCGACGTCTGAGCTGTTGAGGCTGCTGTTCTTCCGGGAACCGGCAGGGCGGGCGAGAGAGGTGGTGGAAGGAGCAACAAGGCGCAATGTTTGCAAGCCGTTGTGTGTACGTGAGCCGTCTCTGCTGGTGCTTGGGCGGCTGAGACTGGGTCGATCCATGCTGGGACGGTAGGCCTCCGGGATGGGCTCTCCGAGGATATCATCGGGCATGCAGGGGAATTGCTCCATGACATGGTCTTCCAGCATAGCGTGGTGCAGTCTGGGCTGGGACTTGGCGCCACGGAGCTTTGCACGGCTGCGCACCTTGCGCAGTGTGTCGATGGGCTTGCGAGACATGGACTTGCGGCCAACTGACTCTGACTCTGAGTCGGACTCCCAGACAGACTGCTCGCAGTGCGCGTCGAAGGTGGAGGTTGAGGGCCGTTCCATGGATGTTGCTGTCCACTGGCGAGAGATAGGTGGGGAGCTGGCGACAGGACTGGGAACAGGACTGGGACAATCGTTGGCAGGGATGAAGAGAGCTTGATCGAAGTGGGTCATGTGAGGCTCTTTGGTGACAGGGTTGATCAAGCATGGTGGGGAGATCATTGAGGGATCAAGTGGGGGACGAGTGCCAGGGCTGGATTGCTTGCGGCCGTGGCTGTGCGCGCTTGTACCGCGCGAGAGGTTGAGAGGAGGAGGTTGCTTCCTGCGGCGAGAGCGAGAAGAACAGGATCCTGTTACGTCTTCGTAACCCATGGTGATGGTTGTGGTGGAATCGTTGGAGTGAGCAACAGAAGGAGTAGTAGGACGAGTATCTGCCGCAGCCAATGGCGCCACTGGCGGAGGAGGGGGAGGAAGAGAGTATGTGGGAGGTGTTGAGGCTGGAAGGTAGAAGCGACGTCTGGGTTCGTGTTGAGTGCCCTGGGCGTGCTTATACAGCTGCTGTGTCGCCCCGAGGACGATGTCAGGGCAATCAGAGTACGAAGAAGAAAAGGAGCTGCTTGGTGTCAAGTCCGGTGTAGTGCTATCTGTTTGCACGGAGCTGAAGGAGTCCTGACTGCTGTGCAGAGGACTCCGATCCTCCGTCGAGGGAGTGTATCGATGGAATCGTAGACTGTTCTCCAGCTCCACTTGAGCAAGTGTGGATCGATTTGGGCCGTATGGTAAAGTGTTGTGGACGTCCTTGTGGGTCAAGGACAATGTATAGTATTCGCTGTTGTCGTCAAAATGATCATCGCGCATTTCTGAGTTGTATGAATTCCAATGCGGCGTGGCGGCCAACGATGACTCGAGATAGAAAGGATCGAGATTTGAGTCTTCAAGAACCTTTGGGCCGGACTTTGGATAGTAAGATGAAATTCGCTTTGCTGGTGATGGTGATGGGTAACAGATAGTGGTTTCTGATCTATTTCGATCTGTGTTCAACACGTCCAACTCGCCTGGACAGTATAAACCTCCGTGAGCCATTGACTATGATCTCGAGTATACAATGAAGGAGTAAGTAGACACGAGCGTAACGCAGGACCACCAGTGACCCAATAGTGTAATCAGATGAAGAGAGGAGAGGAGAGGAGCCACCAGGACGAGAAGAAGGAATGAAGAATGAAATGACTAGGGTGGATGCCAGGGTGAAGGGGATATGTTTATACCAAAAATAACCTTGGATGATACAATGACCCGGTGGCTAGCCGGGGAGAAAGACAGATGCATGCCAATGCACAATGTAAACAAAAAGACCGAAAAGCACAGACGATCATGACCTATCCGACCTTACATGGTCCCCTTTGGTACCTAGGTAGGGATGGGGTTACAGCAAGGACCTTTCGATTGGGTTGAGCAAGGGCGCGGAACTTGATCCGTCTGTACCTAATGCTTGGAGAATCATCCGAAGTATTTGTTCTTTTGTATTTATTGTGTACATATTATATGTTATGTGTTCTTTTTTTTGTATTTGTGTTCCCATGTGCAAGCTCTAGCAGAAGGTGATACGGGCACTACTGGTTATTTGTCCTACCCACTTTTGATTCAAGGTTTTTATTGCTTTTTGTTTGATTTTTCCTGAAGATGGCTGACAGAAAGAGTAATAGTAAAAAAAGGTAAAAAAAAAGTGCGAAAAAAGTAAAACCCGTGCAGAAAGAGGCTGGAAGTTGAAAATGTGAGATATATACTCCCATACAAGCGACGGAGTATCCGGATCAGCCACTAATGCTGTCGATCAATGATCTGTACATTTTGTACTTATGTTCTTCTGACATGAGAATTATGATTTAATTATTTTCATTATTATTTTCAGCGCCGCCAACGTCGTCTCCCACATTCCACACCTATCCATTCCTAGCAACCATCAAATTCGAGCCTCATAAGTTTACAACGTTTCATCTCGGAAATTGTTCTCCCAGCACCTACGTCACTGCAAAAAAATAGTTTCTTCACCTTTTGAGTTGTGGCTAGATCTTTTTTAGGGGTCTTTCTTCTTCTAGGGACATAAAGTCTAGTCTTGTTCCACAGTGATGTGGTGATAGGGGTTTAGGTAGGATCTGTCCCTGGTTCCAGGATGATTTAGATAATTCTGCCTGGTCTTCAAATGATGTAAGATAATCCTCAGTGACTTTGTTCTCTTGGACGAGGATATAATGAGTGTATACGGAGTAGTGAGTCTGTGCTATTAGTCTGACCGGATGGCCTTCCTAACTTTCTGCGCTATGGACCTAGACCCTTCAATGACCCAAGGAGCTCAAGTGTCCTGACAGTTGATAAATCACAAATGTTGTGCATCTGAAACTTTGTGGAGGATCTGCTACTATTGGTTCATCGATGAACTCTTTTGGGGTGATTTTGTGATCCGGCCACTCATTTTGACCTAGCCCTATAACGTTGAGGGTCAATGTGTATTCTAGGTGTCGCGCTATCTCACGCTCTATACGGAGTATACAGGTGTTCCTGTAACTCTTGCATGGAATTTTACGATGGCTTTCAAACAAACACATAGTAATTCACAGGTCACTCAACTACGGAGTAAAGTAAACAAACAAACTCGAGACATCTGCCTAATTACCAAATCAATAAACCCCACATTCCATCGAAAAGTCTGACTTGCATGCATCCCGCTATGCATACGGACAGCCGCAGTGCAGCCTTCGACCATATAAGTATTGATGCGCCCCCCAGTAGTACACCTGATCTGCAGTTTCAATAGCTCTTCATCGGCTGGCTTATGCACTGTTTGTGATCTTAGTGCGGGTAACTCCCCGCGGATGCAGTCTCTGCAGAAACCCTCGCCTCCCATCCTCTCGGTCACATTCTTTCGCCGTGGGATCACGGCGGATACAACGTTTTATGTAGATTTGGACTACAGATCTCTTCACCGTGAGATACTAGCATTGGGGGTGCAACATCACTCCACACAATTAACTTCTATAATCTGTTTACAATAGCCGACAAAATCGAGGGGATTCCGAATTCAAATGCGAGGAGTGAGTGATGACCTAACAGCCTCGATTCAAGACTCCTTAAGAGCCCTATCCAAATATCAAATTGAAATTGAAATTGAAATGAACGACCAATGATCAACACGATCCAATTCCCATGGATAGGGACACTTTAATTAGATCCTTTCCGAAGGGAACCCATCCCCGGAAGTGTCTTTCGAAACACCATTCCGTGATTGGTCCAATAATCCCAGGTCCTTGGACAAGGAACTGAAACACTCGAAGAGAAAAAAAAAAGCAAAAGAAAACACCCAAGCTCCAGATCTCAGATGCTGCAAGGCATAGGTGAAACCTGCCTCAATACTGGAGCTTCTCGAGGCTGCGGGTTTCGCATTCGTGCATCCGCAGGGCTTATTGTTTCCGGGACCGCTCGAGCTATCAAATTTTCCGATTGATGGCCCTTGCGTTTGAATCTTTGGGTTGGTCTGGTCCAGACCCTTTTTTTTGGTTAACTAAGGTTAACTAAGGGGGATTCAATTTATAGTCTGCATGTTCTCATTGCTGTTGCTATACAATTAATGCATTTGCTTTGTTTGTTGTGGCCTTGTAGTCCCGGTGAACTGAGCTTGGTGAGCTTCACTCCTGGCTTGGATGGAATTGGTGAGTTGCGAGGGGTAGAACTAGTTTGATGCATACATATGATTAACTAGTAGTTGTTCATTACCTAGTTACGTGTGGATGTAAAGTCCGGTGTCAATTGACCCTGGGCATTGGAGCTCGCTTGCTTTGTCATATCTCTGCGGAGTTAGTTTCCACCCATGGATTGTTGATGTCATTGCGGGGGAGGTAGAGCCCAACGAACTCATACTATATTGCATAGATATTGTAGGGTTGGCTGACTTCTTGTATTTTCAAGGCTCTGTACTGATAAAAGTATAGCTGTACAAATATAAGATAGCATGTATCAACAGAATGAATGTGTTTCAGTATGAAAACAATT
The DNA here is from genome assembly GCF_028829465.1 of Penicillium soppii. Classification (NCBI taxonomy): domain Eukaryota; kingdom Fungi; phylum Ascomycota; class Eurotiomycetes; order Eurotiales; family Aspergillaceae; genus Penicillium; species Penicillium soppii. Next base: position 2,910,401 of record NW_026643235.1, on the reverse strand, counting down.
AGTGGAGAAAAAAAAGTAGTTCGCTCCAAGCTGATCTCGCCAACTGAACCACTGGATCGAATGGGACCTGATCCAATCTTTAGAAAACAGTACAATGTACACATATACAAGATATCAGTGAGTTATACATTGCATATGTATGTACGTATGTAGTGTTTGGGTAGACATATACTGATGAAATATGCCTAGTTGAAGCTATATATATTGGCTGCCACGTATTGCCAACGCACCACGATATATTTCACCACATACGACTCCGTATCTCTACTAGTACTACTACTATGCGACTATACCATTATTAGTACTTGCTACTATACTTAGCTTCTAACCCAACCGTGGGACAATGCCATTTAATTTCTCGAGTCCACTTTTGCTGTCTCCTCTCTTCTCTCTATTCTCGTAGTTTCGGGGTCTTTGGACAATTCCCTTTGCTGTATGCAGATTATCATAATTGGGCTGCTATTTTCAGATTTCAGCAATTCATGTCTGTGCGACCGGATTTTTTTTGGCGGTATTAATTATTGATTGCATATTATGTGTGTAATAACAGTATTATTGACAATCGATTTGGAATTGACTACCTTCTAAGTAGGCAAACTAACTGTACATTGGATGCTTTGCAGATCGAAAAGACAACCTTGGAAATTGGGGTCAATTAGGGCAGCCTCAACCATTTCCCCATTCTTGCCACATTGTTGACGGAACGCCCCGAGGAATCCTCAGCTTTTATCTTTCACCTTCTGCAAATCCGATATTTTCTTTTCTTGTGAATGAGTCTGCACTTTGTCGTGGACAACTTCATGATCCCCGAGACACGTCTGGCGCGCTGCAGCTTGAGCTGCGGCGACCCCCAGCCATCTTAATTAACCAGCCACCTCACGCTACCATCCTTTCTCGCTCTGTCACAACTCCTGATTTCGAACCTCTGTTCTTTTGGTTTTTGTTGCCCAATTGCGTTATTACGTGGATTGAGAATCAATTCCTATAGCCTTCCGGGCTGTAAACCATCTAAGTCGGCGCGATCCACCGTACCTACGATCGCGATCTTTGAGACCTATCGCCGCGGTGCTACAACACTAGCATTGTCTTTTAACCCACAATTCTATCGACCCTTCTTAGAGGTGTCTCGACATACCCAAAGACTGTCTGACGAAGCCCACGATTCTTACGACCCATCAACGTTTACGACCTTTGCACGGCAACGCCAGCCGACTGTTCAGCGACCTTCTTCCTCTACTTCGGTAGAACCTCCCTTTCGACCTCCCAGCGCCGCTGACTCCCAGCGTACATTACGACGTGTTCGCCGCCAGCCAGAAGCTCGCCAGTCACTTCACCGTCGAGCTGTATCCTTAGGTGCTCCGAGCTCACGACCTAATCGACCCCAGCCGGCGCATACTACCCCGGTCCCTGTGCAACACCCTCCACCCAGTGGCATTGCAGCTCTACGTCCGGCCCTTTCCGAAGTACACACTGACGATAACGGGTCGACCATCGACGACCCGTACCAGCTTCTCACTACTTCATATTGGCCCCAGAGGACTACCGGAGTTTCGTCACGCACCGCGTCGGCAATCTTATACGCCCTTGAGGACGCCATACGCGGACCGTTACAGCTTTCTACGGACTGGGACGAGGTGAATGCGTCCATGTCAGACATGGTAGGTGTTGCTGGCCCCGCTGGGCCTGTGAGCAATGGCCGCGTTCAAAACGGCGGAGCTCGTGTGCCCCCAAACCCCATTTCAGGCTCGTCACAGCCCCCGAGTGGTATGAGGACACCTACAGATATAATGAGGCAGCGTCGGGACCGCGAGGCTCGCCGCAAAGCCGAACACGATGCCCGAGAGCGGGAACAGGAAGATTTGGAACGGCAACAGGAACAACAGGCTCACGCTGAGGCCCAGGCCCAGGCCAAAGCTCAACAACACCCCGCTGGCGTTGCCGGCGAGAATGTCTCCCAGCAAAGAAGTCGAGTGCCCAGACCATCAAGGGGGCCGGAAGGGCAGCAGCCCGAAGCCGCACCCGTCTCTTCAGGCCCAGCGCCCGGTTATCGAGCGGCAGTTGATGCCTCGAATGGCCGAGCCGCTGAATACCAGACTGCACCGCCCACAACTGCTGCAGCACCAGTGACTAGCCAGTTACGCCCGGCACCAGCATCAGGTCAACAACCCCAACACGGTCGCTCACAGAGTGCCGCGGCCCTTGGAGCTCAGACTGGAGCTGGCGGCTTCACCAAACCTACCGCCCAGGCCCCACCAGCAGGTCAACCCAGCTCCCAACAAACCCTTCAGCAACCCAAACGCGTTGGATTCCCGCATGCGTTCGAGCGATGGGAGACGCTATCTTCTCATTGGGAAGGTCTCACCAGCTATTGGATGCGCAAGCTTGAACAAAACAATGACGACCTCGAGCGGGATCCGATCAGCCAACAATTGGCCCGACAGATCACAGACTTGTCCGCCGCGGGTGCAAATTTGTTCCATGCTGTTGTTGAACTGCAGCGCTTGCGAGCCTCCTCGGAGCGCAAGTTCCAGCGTTGGTTCTTTGACACTCGCGCCGAACAGGAACGATCAAAGGAAACACAGGCGGATCTCGAACGTCAGCTCAAAGCAGAGAGACAAGGCCGGGCCGATGCTTTCGCTGCCGCCCAAGAGGCCGAGAAGGATAAACTGAAGGCCGAGGAACTTCTCAAAGAAATGCGCCGCGAACTTCAAATCTCCAAGGAAGAAGCACGTCGTGCTTGGGAAGAGCTTGGTCGCCGTGAGCAGGAAGAAAGAGACCGAACCAACTCCCTCCGTAATGGAGAGCCCACGCTTGTCGGCGGCGTCCAGGTCGTCCCAATGGTCTCTGGTCTCCCAAGCCGCCACAACTCAACTCGCCCACAGACTCGCGAGGGCTCCTACCCCAGCGGCCCGGCCACAGGCACAGATGCCTACGGCAAGTCTGTAGACTCAAGTGCAAGTGGCCAGTACTACCACGACGGCACGCCAATGTCACCCACCGGTTCCGACCCCTTCATCGAGCCCAAAAAGACAGACCCCCCGGCCTCCAAACTCCCCTACTCGGCCCCCCTCTACGAGCACGAAAACACCGCAGACCAATACCCCCCAACCTCCGAGCCCGACGAGCGCTCCTACGTCGGCAGCAGCGAAGCCGGCGATGAAGAATACGGCCACTACCCCCACGACCCGCAGCAGCACTTCAACTACCCGCCAGGCCCCTCATCCGAAGGAAGTGAAGAGTACGCCCACGACCCCGCTGCCGGCGAGTACATGCCCGAAGGGTCTTTCATCTCCACCTCCGCAGCTTCCTCCGCCCCCACGCAAGCCCCGTACCCGCCCACCTCGGCGGCAGACTACAGCGGCGCAGGATGGGGCCCGGGCACGGGATGGGAGTCCATGACCCCTCGCCATCGCCACCCCACGCGTCTCAGTGATGTCCTCGAAGAAGACGAGCCCAGCCGCACGAGTCCTAGCCGCGCTAGCTTGGCTAGTCGTAGCCAGGCGAGTCGCAGCCAGGCTAGCAGGAGTATCCTTTAAAAGAAATGTTTCGGCTCATACGTCCCCGTTTTGTATTCTTAGAACTCGGGGTTCGCGCTGGGCTTTGTATATGCAGCGTCTGTCTCTTCTGTCCTTTTTAGCTTGATGGATTTCCTTTCCTTTCCTTTCCTGTTTTTTCGTCGTTTCAAACTCTATCTTTGTCTCTGTGTGTGTCTACTGGCGTCGAATTCCCCTATCCCCAGTTTTTCGTTGTGCTTATTATGTCTCCTATGTCATTTATTTCTTTACCGGTGATAATACTTAATTGCCTATATGTACATGTATCTTTCAAGTAGGCCTTAGTCTTTCTATCGATTGATCCACCGCATTGGGAATTTTGTTTATCGCTTCGTTTCGGCAGTACTTCGCGGGGCGCGGCAACGCTCCTGGATGATCATCGTATGCTTTCGTGTCGCTGTAGCTGTTGGTCCCGGTTGAACAGTAACGTCTTTGGTGTAGGTGGCGTCAGAGATCATCGGGATCTGATCTATGAGCTTACTGGCTGTTGTGAACGGTTGCCGCCTGGGTACTACAAATCATTCTTGTGACAACAGTCTACCTCGGCCTTTCGTGCCTCTTCCGCCTTGCGCATTCATACATAACCAGGTTCTCGAAGTACGGTTTCTATAGTGATATAGACCAGTCTCGGACTTTCTCGGATCTGACGTCGTTAGACTCTTGTATAAAATTGGTAGGCTTGCGAAAGCATATTGGCAGTGGCATTTGGTTGTAGTACTGTGCATGCAGTATGCGGGATAAGGCTTTGTCGTCATAAGAGAACACCGGAGCAAGAGACAAGACAGATATATATAAAACAGAGAAGAAAGAGGCAAAATATATACTATACAGATGTTGTCTATGTTGTTTATGTTAGAGAGGGTATGTCGAGTCATACAAGAAGTAAATAAAACACAGTATATATAGAATAACCTACTCTCAACTCTGTTTCCTCTCTTAATGGATTCTTTTCATCTTTTCCCAACAAGTTGGGTGAGTTTGCCGCCACTCCAGGGCTAACTTAGGACTTGTCACTAGCTCAGGATGGCCTACCTAGGTATACCCTCCAGAGCTCAGGATATAGATAATCACTTTGATGACAGTGCTTTCAAATATACATAAGTTTCTATTAACAGCTCCACGCCTAATCAGTGGGTGAACAATTTAAATCGCTAAATCACTTTTCATCGATCTCCTTTGACCCATCTGAGCTTTCAGCCGAAGAGTGAACCTGACTTGCCCTTTTTAACTCCCGGCCAAGGGCGTCTGTTAAAGCCCCAAGCAACCATTCAACTTCAGTCTTGTGTCCAAGCAAAGGATTTTTCTTATCAAGCCAGTTCCAATCGCGAGTCTGAGACTTCTCCGCATCTCCATCTCCGTTAAGCCTGTTCGCGCCACCGATCAAATCAAGAAAGTACTCCCACTCCAAATAATCGAACTCCTTGGAAGGGTTGCTGGAAGCGTGTTCCATCATTTTGCGCAACTCGCGAAAGATCAGATAGTGATAGTGATGGATGTTTTCCGCCGCGACATCGCCGCGCTCCTGGGCTTGCTTTTCCTTCTTCTGCTCCTCGGCCTCGAGAGGCGTGCGGCCGTAGTCGCTCCCAGACCCACGTCGGTTCTTTTCTTTATTCTCGCCCGTTGTCTCGTCCAGCCACCACCCGACCCAAGAAATCTTCGATAAATCCTTGATCCGGTCGACGAAGGATTGATCGCCTGGCAAGATCGTGATCTCGCCGATGAAAAGAGTAACATCTCGAACCAATCGGATTAGCGTGTCACCGATACTCGATATGAGAATCGTGATGGTTGGAACAGCAAGGAGAGACCAGAACACAAAGAACGACTTCCCCAAACTGCTGATCGGGTATAGATCACCGTATCCGATAGTCAGGAGAGTCGTGTATGCAAAGTACAGAGCCTGGAAATATGACCATTGCGCGTGCGATTCGGAGCGCCAGAAGACCACACCGCCGATAAGCCACATCGTCATCCAAAGCGTGAACGACACAAGAAGAGATATCCACTTGTGTTGGACTGTTGCTAGCTTTCGCACCTGGCGCATGGCAATGAATTCCATTTTGCGCTGTTCTCGCTCACTCCTTCCTTCTGCTTCGGCGTTGTTTGCGTCGAGGGACGGTACAATTCCGTGTAGACGAGAACGATCGGAAAAAGCTTGTTTGGTGAGGAAGTCGTGCGTGTGATTTGTTAAAATATCGCCGATCTTCTGGCGACCCTTTTCGAGCATGAGAGTTCGCATTGAGGAGATGATGAGACCCAAGATAATGATTCCTCCAACCGCATATGGGAAGAGAAGTCCACGGCCGAGATGTGTGGTTGGCGCAAAGTTACCAACTCCAATAGTGAGTAGCGTGTAGTCTGCCCAGTAGAGAGCGTCTAGAAAACGCCAGTGCTCTATTCTGGCGAAGACAGCTGCACCGCCAAGAAGGTAGAAGCAGAAAATGATCGTCTGCAGCATCAACGTCCGCTGGCTGGTTGTCAAATTGTACTTGCGGCTGTAGTGGCCCCGCCAGGCGCCGTACCCCGTTACGACCATGAAGGATGAAATGATAAAGTAGATTCCTGCGGCAAAGGCGCCGTAGTAGTAGCTCTGGGCGTATATGCGGCCGTTGTTCTCGGGCTTGTACATCATCACGCCGAATGGGATGAGGATGCTAATCAATAGCGCCGACGAGACATACCACCCGATAATAATGATGGGCTGGGCAATCTCGAAGCGAATGCGTCGCGCCATGTTGAGCGAGAGGGCCAGATTGGCTATTAGAGCGAAGACCAACGAGACTGCATTTATCGAAGTGACCCTGTAACACATATCCGACATCAACAAAGATGAACCTCGATAGGAGGGATTCTATACCTGCATACCATTTGGGGTCCGATACGTCTATCCCGCCACTGCTGGTGAGGTCCATTCGCCATGGCTGTGAGAGAGAACAGATATTAAACGCGCTAGCCATTGGCCCAAAGGTGCCCTGGACTCGAGTCAGCTAAAAAAGTCACAATGTAGGAAACTGGAAGACCTCATACAGCCATCAATGGGTACGCGGTGTTTGCAAGCCACCACCGAGCAGCTTGCGGATACTGGGGTCCGGAAGATTTTTCATCTTGGTCGGGATTTTCCTTTTTGTGACTGGAAGTATGATCTAAAGCTCCCGCCTCGTCGGCGATAGCATCGTCAAGACCAGGGTCGTTCATCTATGAGGTTTTGCTAGACCACGAACAGGATGGCCTGAGATAGAGAAAAGGTCGAGATCCCATGTGCATACATCATGCAGACATGAAACATCAGGAGCGGGGAATCCGTAAATGAATTTTAGTGGCGCAAGAAGAACCAAGCTTTTTTGACGAGTCTAGTGACTTGGTCGTCATGATCGGCAAATTCCTGGTTTGATTTCGCCAAACGGGAATTACACGATCGACGTCATACGTATCACGTGGCTGTGTTTTGGGGGTGAATTGCTTCAATTAGTATTCTAACGCGTTATATACTCGGAGAAGGAAATGATAGCAATGTAATCGGAAACGAGAAAATATATGTAGATCTTGGGATAAAATCCAGTTCATCCAGTGAAAGAGAAAGTAAAAGAAAGATAGAGCAGTATCAAAGCAGAAGCACCATCGAGTGCTTTTGGCCTTGGATAAAATCCATAGGACTTAAGAAAAACGGTCTATGTACATTGTACCCACCTGCCGCTATACACCGAAGTGCAGGCAGAGTACGACTGAGCAATTAATATCCTTCTTGATATCTTGGGGGCAAGAAGAACGTTGACATTGTCGTTTTGATAAGACAAACGAGCATAGATGAGAAGGAATAGTTGGAAAGTCCCCATAACTCCATCCGGTAAAATGACACACACTGTCATGATATCAAGAAAAAAAACAGGTCATCCAAATTTAACCAGAGAAGTGAAAAATAGGGTATCGCAGAGTGTCGAAGGGGCGGTATAATCATGTCAAGCGCGATATGACACCACCAAGCAAAAAAAAATTTCATTAATCTGGAGAGTCAGGTTAGCAAAAGTCTCAATCAACAGTTGGTCTGTTGTGATGACATACAGTGAGCGCCTCCGGGGGTTAAAGATGTGGGGATTGCAGAATCGTTGTGGGGTGATGGCTGACGAGCAAACCGGGGATCCACATCTTCGTAGTAATTCGTGCCCAGGTTACCAGATTGAGGAGATGAGCCGGGCGGCCGTGGAGATAATGTACGACGGTCGTTGGCACCCCAGCCTGCGCGAGGGGGAACATATGACCTAAGTAAAGATGGGTTAGCGGAGCTTCTAGACAAAATAACTTTTTTGCACCATGGTTTACATACTCAGGGCGGCTATACATGCTTGTTGGACTTTCAAGGGAAGCATTGTAGTTATCAGTGGATAGCGCATGTGGTACGCTACTCATAGGCTCTTGTGTGCCATATTGGGGCCGGGCTTGCGGCGTCATTTCAATCGCCTGGCCCACTGTCTCTGGTGACACGGCCATACCAATAGGCCCCGGAGAGGGCTGGCGCATCGGGCCTGGGGATGATCCATACCCGTAAGGGTCATCTTGGGGAGGCGATACAGGCTGGCCGTATGCATCGAAGCTGCTGGGAGGCCCGGCGGGACCAGGCCCATACCCGACAGGTGGCCCTCGACCTGGTGGCATTCCGCTGCGGCCTCCACGGCCTGCCATGGGCCCTGCGTAGCCACCTCGTGCGCCAGGGGAAGGCCCGCGAGGAGGTCCCATGTAGGGTCCTCCACGTCCACCCCGGGGTGGGTATCCACCTCGCCCGCGTCCATTGAAGCCGGGCGGCGCTCCGCCCCTTCGAGAACCCATACTGCCATTCGAATACTGAGGACGAAGCCGCGGGTCGGAGGGATTACGCGACATAGAACTACCACCGTATGGACCCGCGCTCTGGGACTGCATGTTGCCCAACTCATCTTGCTGAGCGTGGTAGGGGGTACCACGACGGTCCGGGGGTGCGGGGATGTCACTCAATGGTGTCCGTGAATTGAGAGGTGTGCGGTCATCGTCACTGTCGTGCCTTTCCGCTGGGAATGTTGCGAATGTCGGACCGGACTCGGAGGTGAGGGAGTCGGACACAAAAGGCTCCTTGGGCTCAGCAGGAACCGAAACCGGCGCAACGAATTGCTGGGCATTCTGTCGGTTGTAGTAATTCTCTCCGCTCATCTCGGCGTTTTCCGCGATCCGGCGCTTTCTTGCCTTACGGCTCACAAGGGTTCGGCGCATTGCGCAGGTGACCACCCCGCAAGAGACGAGGATGATGGTCGCCGCCAGGACAATCCAACCACCCCATCCTAGATGCGGCACAAAGAGCAAGATATCGACCAAGAAGGCCAAGAGTGTGACCAGTAGTGTTGGCAGCAGCAAGATCAGGAGAGCCAAGAGGAAGCGCGGCGAGTGGGAGGGGGCGTGGAAGTGGGCGGCGGCGGCTAGGCAGAGACAGATGAGGGTCAAAAAGGCAGCGACGGGGTGGATGATGAGGATCGAGGAGAGCGACTTTCGAGTACTGGATGGCAGATTGAAATCGTCACCGTCGCCGGTACTACTGATGTCATCTGCATGGAAGTTAGCTATGGAATTCTAGGCAGAAATTAAAAGGAAAAAACTGACTGCTGGTGTATCCCACATGGATATTGGTGCAGGTGTTGCCTTTACAATAACCAAAGACGCCATAATCGACATCCTGGAATGTTGCTAAGGGAATCCCTTTAATGATTGGGGTCGAGAGACATGAAAGTAGTAATAGCGCGAAGGCGATTAGTAGCAAGATGGTGAGGGGTGTCGCAGGCTTGAACAACATGGTGAGGGGTGGGCGACACTGCCCAAGAAGAAGCCCTTGATCCAGTCAAAAAGGAAGATAAGAACAAATGAGCGATAATTCTAAACACGCGACTACCAAGACTTCAAGATGGGATTTAACGCATTGGCATGTGGGGAAGAAGCAACAAAGGAATAGAAAAGAAGCCTTAAACCTAAGTAGTTGTATTAGTGTAGGAAAGAAGAACAAATGAGGGGAAAAAGCCAAGAAGGTCCAAAGGAATGTCTAAATGACCCATTAAGCCATTGAGAAATGAAAGAGCGTGGGATAAGAACCGTGGATGAGGAGAAAAAGAGGCTGTGAACCTCAGGCATCACAAGTCAGATGATTCCCCTATAACTGTCAAGGTTGTAATGACTGTATGGTGAGTGTAACTTCATTCAATCCTCCATGTGTATTCAATTTACTATCTGCTATATACATTCCCATTTTCAACTCTTTCAAAGCTTTCAACGTCTATATTTGAAGTGGCTAAATATCCTGCACGGATCCCCCCTCTGTGGAAGCCGGGGTTACTCGCTCGCAGCTGAGTCGTGCTCCCATTCGCTGTACCCGGTTGAGGCGTCACGCTTTCGGGATAACTTTCATGGCCCCCCGTGTCGCCAAGCCCGGGCGCCGGAGAAATCGCGGGCACCCGTCGCAATGCTTTGGGACCTGATGGTGCTGATTTCGCTGGCATTTCAATTCTAGTGTCATTCGCCATCTTTGCTTACTATGAATTTGGCATTTGCAGCCGTCTGCTGTCGTTCTGCGGGGGCTATTTTTACCGATCACTTCGAAGCTCATTCCTTATCGCCGGACTGAGGTTCCCAAAGGACCAGATACTTGGTTTCAGGAACCACATCTACATGATGGTGAAACGATATTGATGTTTCTGATGGTTAGCTCATATGAAAAAGCAATCCTTTGTGACCCTTGGGACTTACTTCGCAATTTTAACAACCAACTTTCCGGTATTAATTTCTAGACGCCAACACGGCACAGCACTTCGGTCGCGAATTTAGGCCTCAGAGAACGTTTGGGTCAGAAGTCTGGGCTCTGAGTATGACTATCAAGGCCCACAGTCCCACATTTTTAAGATGAAACAGGCCGTCTCCACTCCCAAGATCTTGCGTTAACCTGATTTACAAATAAGAAGTCATTTGCTAGAGACCAGATAAGGTCTATTAGCCTTATCTGGTGGTCGACTCCTGCTTGTTCCTTGAGGGGAAAACCGCTTTTCTAAGAACTTAGCTACACAGGCACTGCACTACTTAGGCTCCTTTGCTACCTTATCTTAGGGGTTTAATTATGCGGTACTACCGCACTAGCCAACACCTTTATGGTCATTCCATCACTAGCGCGTCATAGAGCAGCCGTTTATCTCCCGGGTGCACCACTACTTTGCTCTACTTTAGGAGCACCATACTGTACAGTGGAAGAAGCACAAGTCATGTGGGGTTGCTGTTACACATGGTGTAAATGAGTACAGTATTTGCTTTCACATGGAATGAGAAGCTTTGACTGTGGAAGCGCGTAATAAATTGGTAAGGCAACCATTCAGCCGAAGTTTACAGAACGTTTCATAGCGATACATTTCGCCGTGTATGAAGTCTGCAGTCTTGCTTAGATGTTGTCTCTGCAGCGTTACTTCCCGAGTAAACGCAGCCAAGACTACGTATCCTACAGCTACACTCCAATGTCTCGCAATGCCTGTGTAACCCACTGCGCGAAGCAATTATGATCGTTTATGAGAAAATGCGACACTGAGGCTGGAGTTCCACATCCTCAGATAAGTCAGCGATCACTCAAACTCGATCTGGTACTGGGGAAATCCAGTGCCCCTTGCCTATCTGTTCCTACAAAACCCGACGTGTGATGTTTAAAGAGTCAACCCATATTTCAGATATTCGATCAAACTCATCCTGCGCACTGAAGAAAACAGGAATACCGGTTGCAAGACAAAACATGCGCTGTCTGTGGGGTTTATTCAAATGGCCAAAACGACAGAGACGTGCGGAAGAAGAGCGCCAACTGTCGTTAGATACCTTAGACAGAGTTACTCTGCTCCAGCAATGGGATAGGAGTAGGAATGGTGAAGCCTACAACGGCACATCATCGTCCAGCCTGCAAGGGCGCTATGTCAGATTTGGAATCGGCGGTGCTGGAAATTTCCGCAAGTCTGAGTTCCTCTTCCTAAATACAGATCATACAATTAGCCTACCGGTTGTACTAACATGAACCGGACAGAGTTATTCCACATAATGGGCGACATGTGACAGCCACCGCACCTTGAAATGTTGGAAGATAACATTGAACACATGATAATAGATGAACTTACATACCGAATGCAAGAAGATGGCTGATAGCTCTAGGGCATCAAGATTTTGCGATCAATCTCTGAGAGAAGGCATCAACGTTGTAAGGACTTATGAATGTTCAAAAGAGGCGAAGGATGCAGAGTCATCATAACAATTGTGGTGTGATCATCAGTCTTGTTTGTTCGAATGATCACCGACAACAGGCAGGGTTGATTCAAACCAACAGACGTTCCGTCAATCGAGTCTCATTATATTGGTAGGAAGGCGTATGAAAACAAACAATAGGAGTTCGACGATAGCGCGATGTGCCGCTTCGTTTTCGAATGTAGTAGTGTACGCTGTGGCTAGTCAAATTGGAACATGTTTCAGGAATGAGAATTCAAAGTAGATCATGACTGCCCATAAGTGCTGAACATACAGCGGATCACTGTTTCAAGTAGCCCTAGATACAGCCTTATATTTTCCTGCTACGTTTTGCTGTCTGCCAAGTACTACTGTGCCCAGCCACGCCAGCAAGGGAGACGAGGTAATTGTAACACCACACTGCATCATCAAACAAGGAGAATTAACAATTGAATGAAAGCAAAATTGAATGAAAATACCCTGCTTGTAAACTGTTGATAGTAAGAAATATAGGAGAGCAATTGTTGGCAATTATTGATCCGAGACCTTGATGTGGAATTTGCTTGCAAGTTATAGTCAAGTTTTCGGAGAGTAATTCTGAGGATACCGACCGACAAAACGAAGCAGATTTCGATATTTGTTATCTCTCAATTAGATGATAGTCACTGGATATGTAGAATAGTGATGATGATAGACATTAGGAACAAGCCAAGCTTTGGGCCATCCGTGGATGGACATTCGGGCCGCAAGACAAACCTTGGGACTTAACATAATCAATTGATCCTCGAATTTTAATTGGATCTCTATTTTTTTGGAATCTATCGAATTAATAGTGTCTAAGTTGATAACCCCCATGTTTCATTTATCCCTATTGGCTTCTTGGTTGCAGACCTTGCTCTGGTGGCTGGGGTGGCTGGGAATCGTCGCCCAGTACTCTGACAGCCAGACAAAAAGCTCACTGGGCAGCGATTCTTAGTCCTCAAAAATCCCTTTGCATCTTAAACGCCAGATCGAGGAATGCTTCTAGATTGATTCTCATATCGCGTGGGATCAATATCCACATTCCAGAGCCAGTATGACGAGCCCGTCGAGAAACTTCAGCCTGCGCAACGTTAGCTGTACGTGCATATAACAATCCCCCGCCCCATTGTCAATTTAAAATGGCAGGAATCTCCTAGCTTTCCAATCCATTCACTCAATGTCAACTGACTCCTATATAGCAAGCAAGCCTCAACTTGCCCGGACAGAATCACGACAATCTGTTGCTGCTTCAGACGACTACTATTCATTCTCAGACCGAGCTGCTTCCTCAAGTCCAGAGAGTCGAGTAACAGTCATGCGATTCAGGACTGCAGACTCTCATCCATCTTCTAACGCATCATCGCCTACCATGCCAGAAGAAGAACATCCTATGCCAGAGGATCTTGGGTCTCCTCGCCCACCAACACCCAGCACCGTTCGCTTTGGCGAAGAAAGAGTAGCTCACATCAGTCCCCAGTCAGACGGCACAGGATCCGATGAGACCGCTCGCCGAGTCCCCAGCGACTATGCGGGACCAGCCCCTACCCCAGGCCTGGACGACTCTCCATACGTCCGGTTTGCAATCGACCAGCTCACCCAAGACAGGTCTGGGGGTGTTTCAAGACACGATTCCCTTTCCACCACCACTACCGGTGACTATTCCACTGACCGAATGGTCTGGGATGAGGGACTCGGCTATTTTACTCGCACTCGAACTCCAATTCGCCATGACACGACTCCAGTGAGACCGTCGTACACGTCTCCTTCACCGCAGGCTTTGCCCCAACGACCAGTCTCCGTGAACCCCGAGTCGTTTATGGCCGTTGACGCCCCAGAACAGAGCTTGTTGTATCCCCCCCTGAATTACCTCCCTCTGGCCCTGCGGCCCTGGGCTTTGGCCTTGACGATATTTTGCTGTCTTCTCATGATCGCCGGAATTGTCTTCTGCAATGTCTGGTCCCATCGTGATGAGGGCATTTGGGACTACGGGGGTCAGGATGGAGCAAGCTATTTCGTTTTGCAATTCTTGCCTCAGATCCTCGCTGCGCTTATCATAATTTGGCTGTTTGTTATCCAGGCTGCTGTATATCGCATAGCACCTTTCGCCATGATGTCAGCCGAGCGTCAGAAAGGCCTAGTTATGCAAGGCTTGCCAATTATCTCCAGGAACTTTGTCTTGCCTGACCTGTCGCATTTCCGGAACGGTGAGCCTTTGTTCGGCTTCTCTCTCTTCGCAATCTGGCTCTCCAACTTCTTCGCCATCCCCCTTATCAGTTGCCTCTTCCAAGCAAAATACTTTGTCATTGACGGGGAGGGGGTCTGGAAGTGGGCCGCCGTTGAGTCTGTTGGCTGGACGCTAGTGGCTTTATACGGTGTCCTGACAATTGGTCTGGGTTTGCTGCTTCTGCGTTTCCTCAAGGGCCGGTCTGGTCTGATGTGGGATCCAGTCAGCCTGGCAGATTTGATCTCAATCATCCAACGATCAAACATCCTACATGACTTTGAGCACTCCGAAACAGTTCCATCAGTAAAGGAATCTCTCGACCCTCGCATCCTTCGGCTCGGATACTGGAAATTGTCCAGTAAGGCAGAAGTCTTTTATGGGGTTGGTGAGATCGACGCGCCGGTCCGTACGCCATCACTTCACCAGACTGGCAAGAAGCAGCCCCACGGACTTGCCAATGTGAACTTTGACATCGAGAACCAAGGTGAATTGGCCAACGATCCGTCGCATAACCACCTGTACTCGACATCCATCCGTTACCGCTGGACTCCATGGTTCCTTCGCAAAATCTCAGTATGCGTCTGGGTTGCCATTGTCTTCGCTCTGCTTATTGCATTTGTCGCTGTCAGTTTCATCCACAATGGCATCAAGGGCGGCTTCCCTCCCAAGCTTCCGACCCTTCCATCGACAAGTGCATTCTCGTCCTCCAACTTCCTATACAGCTTTGTTCCCGCTTTGATTGGCAACGTGCTCTTCCTTGTCTGGCAACCTATCGATGTCTACTTCCGATCCCTACAGCCATTCGTCGAGCTCTCCGCTGCTAGTGGTGCATCGGCTGAACAAAGCATCCTCCTCGCCTACCCATCCCTGTTACCCGTCCAGGTCACCATCCAGGCTCTCATCAACCGACACTACAAGGTTGCATGCATCTCTCTCATGAGCCTTGTCTCTCTCGCCATCCCCATCCTCGCTGGCGGTGTTTTCATTGCCCTTTGGTACCCTTCCCATGACGATATCCGCATTTCCGCGTTGATGCCTGCATTCTACGCCCTGATCGCCTTCTGTGCGTTGTATGCGGTTTCCTTCCTCGCGATCTGGCCCGGTCGTCGCCGTTACCTCCCACATGATATTACGACCCTTGCCGATTTGATGAGTTATATCTACCAATCACCTCTGTTGTCTGACAAGATCCTCCGCGAGCCGAGGAGTAAAACCGACCTCGTCACCCGCCTTATCGTTGCCCCGCCTTCAGAGCGCCAGCTACCTCTCTATGGCTTTGGTATTTACGTCGGCCGTGATGGCAAGGAGCACCTTGGCATCGACCGTTTCTCAAGGCCTGGCCGGACTGACATGCTCATTACCACTGGCACTATGAAATAATCCACCCTTGATGCTTTTTATATATCTGCATCTTTGATATGTTTTGATGACCTGCATTGCTTTTGATATTTAAGCATATAACGACTGTTTGGAAGCGCTCTAATTTGTGAACGTATGTGATTGACTTGTTATGTTTTCGGTTTTTACCATTTTGTTACTTTAGCACTCTTGCATTTCTGGTGTTATTACATATTTTGCTATACATTCTTGGTTCGTTATCTCAGATTTGTTCTAGACAGCCCATATTTTGACCATAATCATTTGAATTCGATAATTATTTTTCAGGAGTCACCCACCCTATTAGAAATCTCACCCGTAGGCATCATTAAGGATCCTCGGACGTGTCTAGCCTTCAAGTGAAATGTCGGTGTATTTCGCTATACTGTTAACTTTGTGGTCTTGATTCAAGCTCTTCTATTGATCCATCCAATTCACCGCAAAGTCCTTCCGATTACCCAGCATATTTGATGAAAAATAGACCCACCTCGTCGTACCTGTGCTCAGGAAAGAACAGGAGAGAGAAAAGTGCCCCAACATGCCTGGCTACCTATTCAATTACAAAGATCCCTCCAAACAACTCAATGAACTGACGGAAAGCAAATTCATGCAAGCTTTGCCAAGCGCTCTTGATATCCAGATATCCAAGTTCCTGCCTATTGGCATTGTCTTGCAAAGGCTCCATAGAGGCAGCAACCCGGATAAAGATCGCATATGCGGGAAGCATAGCTCCAAAGTAGGTGACTGTAGCCGTCGCAAATACAATGTAAAGTGCTGTGTTGCGGGACACATCAGAGAAATCATGATCCAAGAAGCCCAGTGTACGAATAGCATACATGGTGAGGTAAAGGCTTAGATTCGACGCAGTGCTATACAGCAACGCAGCCGGGAAGATGTCGAACCATGTTGACTGATTGAGAACACGTCGGTGTAGTGGGACTTGCGGGTGCTTGTTGATAATGGCGTGCACATTTGCCACTTTGAGAGTCGAAAGCGCCAAATCACATATCACACTGACGAGGAAGCATTTCATAACACTGGAGCCTCGCGCGGGGAGTAAGGAAAGAAGGAGAATCTTCAGCAGTCGATGAAGGACAAAGATTGTAAACCCTCGAAAATTTTGTCTCGAAAATGGCCATCGCTCTGCTCTGGGTGTTGAGGTTGCGATGGATGTAGCAGCAACATTGCCACCAGCATATACAGCCTTTGAACAGTTAATTGGTCGTCCTTTGCCTTCTTCGCGTGATGGTACGTTGATTGAGATAATGAACTTACTGGAACAAGACCAATCAGTGTCGTAGCTAAGCCTAGAAGCACAAGCTGCACATCCCATTCTTGCAACATTTTTGCATGTTTGTTTACGGATTGATATTCATCCAAATACTCAGCACTAGCGATATCCAAAGACATGACTGGGGATGGGTGGAATGAATAGGTTGAACTTGCATGCAATGATACCCATCAAGTGAAAAGGATAGATGGAATGCGAAACAGTATCATGAAATAAGAACCTCATGAGTCAACATTGAAGACTCTGAGGCTCAAGCTATATTGATCGTGGGCCATGAGTTATTATTGGACAACTCACAGCTTCTTTTCTGCTCCACTAATTTGGGGGCCATCAACGACTGTTACCCCATTCTGCCTCATAGCTAGGCTACTCATCTTCATTTGAGATATCATGGAAATAACAGTCACTAAATCATTTATAGACAATGGTGTTGTAGATGATTTTAAGCTTCATCTAAATTCGTCTATTATTCTCATCTAAATCGCTCAGTTAATGATGTAAAATGGCATAGAGCCAATTTGTTCCAGACATTACATGAAACAAAATCGTTAGCACTTAATACGTCACCGCTGGAAGTATATGACCAAAATGCGCTCGATCTGGCTTTGTACCCAGGCCTTTTGCTCTGGTGGCAGCCCCATATCCGAGGATGCAAGGTTCCTCAAATACGGCGCGAGAAACCATGCACCCATGAGCGGAGCAATTTGCATATGATTCCAAGTGACCGGTCGTGTCTCGGCGAATGGATACTCAACGAGGCCTGTTTTCATGCGAACTGATTCGACTTGGTCGCCAAGACAAAATGGAACACTGGCGCAGATATCCTCCGCGAGGCAATGCGCGGTCGTCATTGCCAATGTCGCTCTGAGTCCATCCGGATCTTGGAAAGGCACCCTACGAAGACAACCTAGGATAATTATTTGAACCAGGATGCGGCAGTCCCGGTACATGTTCCAGGTAGTTGCGATCCACATGTCCGTGTAGCATTCGCACCTGTTCTTGTACATCCCGGCATCGCGGACGGATTGTGGAATTATGCTTGCTGCGATGGGGGCCCAATGTGGTGGAAGGAGGTAGGACCATGTTGCCAGATTGGTATCGATTTCGGTGGCTTTCGCCAAAATGGATGTAGCGAGGGCATAATCCGGTGGTTGCGCTATCATCCGTTCCCATGAATGGCGAAGATTGACAATTTCCGAGGCAGCTGTCGCTAATAGCGGCCGGGGGCTAGGCTGAGCTGGTGGCTCTGACAGGGGCCAGACTTTAGGGGTCGGCACCATGGGACTGTTCAATCCCCTAGTGGTTTTAATCTGCAAAAGTGTTGTCAGTGAGGCTTCTTCGAGATTGGGTGTTTCGAGACAAACTATTTGAGTCTGCACAGCATGATCAATCGTCTTTGATGACGGCGTTTCGAGACGCTTTGTTTTTCTATTGTTTATAAGGGCTATTGCTCCCCTGAGATGAGCTCTCAAGGGGTGCTGTTCATGTTTCATGGCAACAAATTCCTAGAGAAAGCTCGTTAATTTTAATAACGGTTTATAATTGGTAGAGCCATTGTGCTCACCTCGTACATAGACAGTAGGAGTGTGGACAACAAAACGAAGTCTAAGTCACTTTCTTCATTCTTTTGCAAAGCTTCGCGGATTTTTGATAATGCTTGGGTGAAATACCGCTCGGATGCACGGAGCAAAGACCCTTGGCCGGTCCACGCTGCCACAGAGAAGAAAGCAACGGCCAGAGTGCTGACATGGAGATGGGATCCAGGTTTAGTGTTCGAGAAGTTTGCAGGCAGTATGTCCATGAAGCCATTTCGCATGAGTTGATCTTTTGGGAGATAAAGGAAAGAATTGAAAAAGATAGGGACCACCGTATCTTCCATCGGCTGATACAGATCAGCTGGGCCGAACGGTGGAGGCCAAGGAGCTTTTCTGGTTTGCGAGTTTGCAGCAAAGACTGCTGTTGACACTACTCGGTCTGAATTTTCCATAGTCGGGACATTGGGTGAACTTTTGCTAGAGCTTGACCGATTGCCTGCTGTAAGGGATTTCTGGGCCCCGGCAGGTTTTCTGAAGGACGGTGTGCAGTCACGCAGCATCACGTCAAATGGGTCTGGGTAGCCCGGACAAGAGCGTTTCGTTCTCGTACATGCTCGACAGTGTGGGCGTGTTTCATCACACTTGGTGGGAATTATTATTTGGCACTGTCAAATTGGGGCATGAGGGGACATGAGATAACGATAAATACCTTGATATGTCGCTGCCGGCAGTTCCGGCATCCTGTGCTCGGCTTCCCACCATACACCATGGCTATGGTTATACCGCGTTCAATATTCAATGAAGTATACGAAGGCACTGGAGTCAATTGATTGACTGATCTTATAATCAGTTGGCCTCCATCGAGCCATCCATTGAGACGGCGCAAGTCACCTCAAAAGAAAATTGCGCAGATCCCCACTGCAGTGTATAAGGCCCGCCTATGCATAGCCTAGACCTGAAATCCATAAGATTGATGTTGTGTTGAACGCAGAAGCCAAGCTGATGAGCTCATGGAAAATCGGGTCACGTGCAAGGGATCTGCTCGTCCGTTCTCCGTCTCCGCACGGATTTGCCCTCGTTCATCCTCGAACCCAGAACAGCACGAATACCCCGCGTATACTGGGTCTGCTTTTTTCAGACTCCGCCGATAGATTTCCTACTTCTTCCTCTTTTTTGTTCGATTTTTGTCTCCTCAACACCTCGGAATTGGTCAGTCTCGAGCCATTCGGCTCCATCTTCGCATTACAAACCAGTCATCCCCTCCTCACACGCCTCACATAAAACAATGGTATCATTATTTGGCTGGGGCTCAAGCCCAGCATCTGATGCAAGTAAAACAACACAAGAAAAGCCGGCACCCGAGCAATCCCAACCTCCTGCCAAAGAACCTCTGCCACCTCTACCCTATCAGACTCCACGACCACCTCTCGAATCAAACACGAACCTCAAACTGCTTTTCGGAGGAATGACCTTTTTTGCGCTGTCTGTGCTTGTTACACGGCGCGCCTTCCACAAGAAACGCATCGCCTGCATTCCGCCTTTCTATACCAGCTCTTTGTACCACCAGCCTCACTCAAATTCTGCAATGGACGCCTTCGAAGCTTTGAACTTGGCCACTCTTAATGTGATCTCCTTTGGTCTGATGGCTGGCGGGGCGGCTGGGTACGCTTTGAATATCAATTCGCTTGAGGATATGCGGATATTCGTCCGGGCAGGATTGCAGGGCGGTAGTGACACACCTGTGAAGAGTGACGAGGAGCTTGAGCAGGAAGTGACGGAATGGGTGACTAAAGTACTCGGTGATAAGTTCGAGAAGCAGTTGGAGAAGGAGAAGATGAAGAGGGCGTTCCAGCAGGCCAAGACGGACCAAGATACCAAAGATAACTGAGTTGTTCGAGCATCATCAGTGTTTTCTTCCATGTTAATATATTGCATACACTCTACTCATGATTTGATACCAGCTTGTACATTAGACATTTACTTATCGCCAACCACAATTGAAAGGAACATGGCAGTCAGATTGGAAGATATTTAATTCAATTATAATTATCGTACAAGCTATCACCATAGACATGGCTGATCTGAGCACCAGAGAAGACTTCATTTGGAAAAGCAGCATGGACAAGGGTGAACCATAAGGCACCAGAAACGGATATTTTGATCAGTCCCCATACAATCAGTAAGCGATAAAGCGCGGCAGAAGAGTCTGAAACTCGGATATCACGGACACAGTTGATTTATAGTCAATCGGCCAAAAGCCGCACCGGGAGAAAATCAAGCCCCGTACATATCTTTGTAGCGCTGACGGGCAGAATCCTTGTTTTTCTCCAGAAATTCATCGTAACGACCACGTGTGTTTCGACTCGCCTCTTCAGTTGCATCACCTAGCTTACCTCCTTGGGCACCCAGACCCACACCCTGGGCATAGACTTCTGTGGCAATTGGTTGAACCACACCGGTCCCTTGCGCACCCAAGCCAGTGCCTTCGGACCAGCCCATTTTGCTGAGAAGTGAGGCACCCTTGGAAGTCGTCTTCGTCTGAACAGGTGGCTCGTTATCCTCCTTCGGTGCCACGGACTTTTGAGGGCCAAAGGTGGTGCCACGGCCAAACGCCCGGCGGCGCTCCATTGCACGGTCTCGGTATTCGGCAACAGGCAGTTGCTGGTAATCTTCAGGTGCTTTAATGAGGCCATGTTTAACGAGTTTGTACATGGCGTAATCCGTCAGTTCTTTGTTCTGCAGGTTGGCTTGGTGAAGTTCGCTAGCACGCTCGTGCAATTTGAGTTTTGCCGGATCTCTCAGCGAACGCATGCATAGCCAGCAGCAAACTCGGTTGTAGTCGGCATATGACTGGACCGGTTCGGCAGTCTCTGGAGGATTCCCATCTCCCGCGTTTGAGATACCGTGAAGCTCGGCATGACGGTCACTCCAGAATTGCAGTTGGGATGGCATTGCAAGCTTCTTGGCGTTTGCGCCAGCGGTAGCATCGGCTTTTCTCTTTTTCACTTTTTCCGAGTCCTTCGCCCCCTTAGCTTGGCTGTCTTGGTTGAGCTGCTCCTGCGAGGCATCATTCACCTCTGTTGACAGGGTGAGCTCTGTCACAAACGCTTCGTCATCCCAGTACATCAGCTTCAATGATGGATTGCTCAAAGGGCTGAATGTGAAACGGTTGGTGCTAATTGACGGGTTCATGACCGGGATAAACACTCCGGCATGAATGTAGCTGACCATGACAGGCTTTGACGAGATGGTGAACTTTTCGAAAGATTTGAGGCGGGTCATGGCCGCTTGCGCGTCCTGAATTTGAGCGTGAGATAGGGTAAAACCAATGCATGACGAGGAATAAATGGGCATACCATAACAACCGCGAATTCTGCGAAGCCATAACCCCAACTTTCATTGGTTCTGCGATCCCGCACGAGGAGGACACGGCGGATTGAACCTTCTCGTGCTCCAAGGTTACTATCGCCAGTCGTCGAGGCTACCTTTGATCCCTTCTTTGAATTGTTGGTGGGAGCGTTATCACTGTTTCCAGATGGCCGGTAAAGCTTGGCAACGCCCCTAGCAAGAAGCTCCTCCGTGACTGAATGGTCCAAGCCACGGAACAACAGAAACTGAGAGGGTTGATTCTCGGCAGCAGCATCATTATCACCAAAATTTACGACTTTGGGAGCCGGAACTCCAGGTGGTCCAGTAGCAGTCATTTCTATGCGGGCAGTTAGAGTATGTAGGAGAGGAGTTGTAGTTGAGAGGATTGATGGTTCGCACCAGGACGTGGGGCATTGCATTTGAAGCATTTGATACGTGTGGCATAATTGGAGATAGCACACTAAACAGGTAAGCACCGCTCAGGTTAAATCTTCCAACACCCAATTCAAATCTTG
Organism: Penicillium soppii; assembly: GCF_028829465.1. Lineage (NCBI taxonomy): Eukaryota > Fungi > Ascomycota > Eurotiomycetes > Eurotiales > Aspergillaceae > Penicillium > Penicillium soppii. Next base: position 2,888,262 of record NW_026643235.1, on the reverse strand, counting down.
AAGATGCCAAATGTACTTACCATCCGACAAGTCCAATCGCCCTCTCCCTTTTGACGAGCTCTATCTTCCCTCTCGCGGCTGTAAGCAATGCGTACTTTGGTGCTTCGGTCATTTGGGCCAGCACTAGGGCCATAAAAGTAAATGTTTGGATGGTTTTTTTCCACGAACTCTCGTGATTGCTCGATATTGGGAAATCGAAGGAACCCTAACTGCCTTGACAGTTCTATCAAACGCAATATTAGGTCAGAAGTGAAGGCATCGCGGCATTTTTGTTGATATCACATACTGGTCTGTCGATCACGAATCACCCGAACGTCTTCCAGGCCGTCAACACGATACGCAACTCTGAGTTCAGCTGCAATCTGTGGTTCAGCCAGACAAATCGTTGTCAGCCCTTGTCCTCGACCCCATGTGAAGAAACCGGCCCTGGGCCCATTGAGTGCTCATCACTCACATCGTCTTCTGTCATATCCACAGGGAATCCTTCCATCATGACTTCACGGCTCTCAAATCCAATATTGGACTGGCCTCGCCGAGGACTGCGGCTGCGACTATGGCTGCCACTTCGATAACCTTCGTGATCACGGTCTCTGTACGTTTGTCTTCCCCGGCGATCAGGCGAGCGAGAATTTCGACGACGATAGTCATCTCGACCTTGGCCTCGGTAACCCGCAGCAGATTCCGGGTCCCTGGAGCGTTCGTGTCTGCGGTCTATTGCTGGTCTTCGAGGAGGGGAGCGAGAACGATCTTTATTCCCCAATTGAATCAAGATCAAATTAGCCACAGTTCAACGCCAGATATAAATTTGGTCATGTTGCTAAGGTGTGTATAGCTCAGACGCCGTTACCGTGCGGGGAGGAGCTTGTACCGCCAGTTGTACCGCCAGGTGAGTGCGAGCCGGATCGATCGTCATACATACGACCATCCCGATCGTCGCGAGTAGGGAAGGGTCGATGACCCCTTCCAGGTGGATATCTGCTATCATTCGAATAAGGATGCACCATGGTGTATTGACTTGGAAGTCAGTAGTACGAGGTTGTGACAAACCAAGTTCGCAACAAACCCGCGACAAACCCACGACAAGCCGATAAGACGATAAGGCGCCACCGCCGATATCACCAGCATCATTGTTTGACCGCCCTATCCATGGATGCCTACATCTATAACATATAGATCACTAATAAATAACAAAACATTGATAACATTCTTACGCTAAGAGAATTGCATCTTTACAGCTTAGCTGGGTTTGTCGTTATCATATACAGCGATAATACCACCCCTGGGATCGATCTTTTGCTTCTTAAATAGAATCGCTTTCGTATACGAAGACAAGGGCGTCTCTGAGATGCCCGGAAATCCCCTTTCAGCGCCTAGGCTTCAGCAATTTAGACCTAGATGGTGGTTACCCTAGATAAAACCCATTTAGTCATCACAGATCTACTGGCCACATATAGACGACTAGTCTGCCGCGGTCTACTAGGGTGCGTTCATTTGTACCCAGCCATAAGTCCTATTAGGCCATCACATGAGAGCCAGATGTACCCTGGGTTGTAAATTGTAATCCTGCGTTCCTGTTTCTTAGTAAACCCTATAGCACTGAGAACATGCCCGCCCCACTGAATTAAATCTCCATTTTTGAAGCTATCTACATGTCTTTTCTCGATTTCCTATATAAACAACCAATCGCCCTAATCAAGTTTACGACTTTCTGATATACTACATTTCACTCTATTCTTTTTACTCTTCTCTCGTCATGGCTGGCCCCAGGAATTCCAACCACCGCGCCTGGTGGAAAGAGAGCTCTGTGTATCAAATCTGGCCAGCTTCTTTCAAGGACTCGAATGACGATGGCATTGGTGACATTTCCGGCATCATTTCTAAGCTTGACTATATCAAAGATCTGGCAATAGATATTGTCTGGTTGTGCCCGGCATTCAAATCGCCCCAGGTAGACATGGGATACGATATTTCCGACTACTACGATATCGCCGATGAGTACGGCACAGTTGCAGATGTCGACAAGTTGATCGCTGGGTGCCACGAACGGGGCATGAAGTTCTTGATGGATCTGGTCGTCAACCATACTAGTGATCAGCATGAATGGTTCAAGCAGTCACGGAGCTCCAAGGATAATCCATACCGTGATTGGTATATCTGGAAGCCTGCGAAGTATGATGAAAATGGCAATCGCCAACCTCCCAATAACTGGTTCTGCCGTTTCCAAGGTACGTGAATGCTTATATTTGTGAGTCCTGGTAGCCATCTAATTTGAGATTTTACAGGAAGCGTTTGGGAGTGGGACGAGCACACACAGGAGTACTATCTTCACCTCTATGCGGTAGAGCAGCCTGATCTTAACTGGGAAAATCCGCCTGTCCGAAAGGCAGTGCACGATATCATGCGATTTTGGCTTGACAAGGGATGTGACGGATTCCGCATGGATGTGATCAACCTCATTAGCAAGGACCAGAGCTACCCCGACGCACCCATCACAAATCCAAATAGACCCTGGCAGTGGGGACACATGTATTACGCCAATGGACCGCGTTTGCACGAGTATTTGCAAGAGTTAGGAGAGATTCTCAAGGATTATGATGCCTTTAGTGTAGGTGAGATGCCTTTCGTCAAGGATGAGAAGGAGGTACTTCGTGCCGTACAGTTTGAGCGCAACGAGCTCAATATGATCTTCAACTTTGAGCATGTCAATATGGACTATGGCAAGTACGGCCAGTTTGACCCTGGCAGCTTGCAACTCACCGACCTCAAGAACTTCTTTGAGCGCTGGCAGACTTTCATGTACGCCAATGATGGCTGGAACGCTCTCTACTTGGAAAACCACGACAATCCACGGTCTATAGATCGTTATGCCAAGGCTAGTGAGGAGCATGGACTGGATGCATCCAAGATGTTGGCCACCGCTCTGGCTTTGCAAGCTGGTACTCCATTTGTGTACCAAGGTCAAGAGATTGGAATGAGAAATGTGCCAAAATCGTGGGGCATCGAAGAATACAAAGATCTTGGCGCCGTGAATCATTGGAAAAGGTATGTCTACTGTTCTCCTTGTACATGGAAAAGCTGACTCTTCCGTAGTCTGCCGAAAGATGACAAAGAGGCTCAAGCAATTGCATTGGTGGAGTACCAGAAGAAGTCCCGCGACAATGGCCGTACCCCGGTCCAGTGGTCAGCTGCAGAAAATGCTGGATTCACTGGACCTGGCGTCAAGCCCTGGATGTCCGTGAACACAAACTATACCACTGTCAACGCTGAGGCTGCAGTCAAGGATCCCCACTCGACATACCATTATTGGGCCACTGTGCTGAAGCTACGCAAGCAGTACCTTGACACATTTGTCTATGGTGATTTCACTCTTCTGGACAAACCGAGCCAGGAATTCTTCGCGTACACTCGCCAGTACGATGACCAGAAGATCCTGGTTTTGTCTCACTGGACAGAGAAGACACTAGATTGGGATGCGGCGGCCAATGGTGTCAATACTGCCAAGCAGGTTTTGCTCAACTCCTACGAAGGCACTGATGAAGCTCTCCCGCGCTTCTCTGGTGATAAGTGGACTCTTCGGCCGTACGAAGCTGTGGTCCTAATTTTGTAAGTCGGGGTAGTCAATGTTCCCCAATGTACCTAGATCTTTATTTCCGAATAAATGAAATGACCATTATGAGTGTAGTCTCAATTCCTTAATAACTAAACGATATTGAAACCGAGTCTCATATCCTTCTCTTGAAGTCCTTCGGTGGTTTCCGCAGCTCGGGACGCTCTTATCCACCGATCCCCGCAGCCGATAAGAATCCCACTGCAATTCCATCTTGACTCTTGACTCTTCCAAAGAAGTTTCCACACAGATGCCAACACGATGACGACCAATGAGCCCGTTCCAGCCCACCTGGACCCAAAAACCTATCCACGCACACACCACGATGCAGACCAAAACATCCACGTAACGCTAACCTACGATGTACTCGACCCAAACACCTATCTATCACAGACCTCCTCCCCCGCAGCAGGCGCAAACACGCTCTTTCTCGGTACTACTCGCGACACATTCGAAGGCCGCCCCGTCTCCCAACTAAGCTACACGACATACCCGCCGCTTGCGCTGAAAACCCTAGCGGGTATCGCGGAGGTTGCCGTCAAGACACATAACCTTAAAGGTGTGAGCATTGCGCATCGATTGGGGGTTGTGCCTATTGGAGAGGCTTCAATTGCTATTGCTGTTAGTTCGGGACATCGGGCGGCGGCATGGAGAGCTGGCGAGGAGGTGCTGGAGGCTTGTAAAGAGAAGGCGGAAATTTGGAAGAGGGAGGAGTTTGTTGATGGGGGTATGGAGTGGAGGGCCAATGCCGATAGGGATGCTGAAGGGAGACCCTTGAAGGGTAATTGAGACTTGGAGGATGATGGCCCTCGGGAGGAAGCGCACCCTCGAATTAGTGGTTTCCTGCTTGTGGAATGTGAGCAGAGCTGAGTGCTATCCATAGATGCTACATTGTACGTTGTGACAAGGAGATCGGTTTGCTGATTCCTCACATTTGCGAACATCTTTCGAACAAGCTTGGCATCAATGTTTCAGCTGTGCGATTATATGCCTTTTGGGGGACCACAGTTCCGGTATGAGTAGGGTATTCAGATATTCAAGTAGCTATATTGTACAATTTCCATACATACACATCACACCAAACCGCTTACTCGACCTTCAGCGGCCTTCCTTCCCTCTTCCAGTCATTGATGTGCTCCAAAATCACCTTCGACGCAGATTCAGGGGTATCCTGGCGACCGATACACTCAACGAAGTCGTTATCAGGATCTATGGTGAATCGTCAGCATTCTGCCACCAAGCACATATTCTCGGTGGTTCACTTACCCATGAGGTAGAAGTAGATGCTGTGGTCGACGAGGTAATCCTCGCCGGGATTCACATCCTTAGGCGTACTGAAGTAGACACGGTATTGCTTGCAAACATTCTTGACCTGCTCGTATGTGCCGGTCAAGCCGACAATGCCGGGGTGGAATTCCTTCAGATAATCGCGCAGGACGTCTGGTGTATCGCGAACAGGGTCGCAGGTGATAAATACGGGCAGGAAGAGGCTCTCATCCTTGGTAGATGCCTTGACCTTCTCAATGATCTCAGCCATCTTGTCGAGCTCATCAGGGCAAATATCGGGGCAGTGAGTGAAGCCAAAGTAGACCTGGAAATGAGCGGAATGGTGTCAGCTAATATCCCGATGATGCCTCCGGCCAATTCTTCCTTTGTCAGAAATACTTACGAAGCTGTATTTGCCCTTCAAATCCTCTGCGGTAAACTCCTTCCCGTCAAGGTCCTTCAACACAAACGGACCGCCAACCTTCGGCCTTCCAACACCCTTGCTCATCTCCGTCATGCGCTTCCGTTCCAGACGGGCTTTCTCAACGCGGAAGTAGAGCATCATACCAGCACTGGTCAACACGAAGAGCAGCGCGGCCTTCCACGAAAATGGACCGTTCGTGTGACGCTGGCGCAGCTGGCCCATTGTCTTGCCTTTCTCGCGGAACGCAGAAGTTGAGAAATTGTTCTTTGCAGTAATCATGCTAGGCATACTTTGTTGGCATCGTGGGCGCTGTGCTTGGGTGTAGGCTCGGCATTGCGATGCAGTGTTGCTTCGGAGGAGGCGTTGTGTCGGGGCGGATTCAATGGCAATGGTCCGGGTGGCTCGGGTTAGAAGCCCACTTGCCAATCTCATAGGAGAGGCCATGTTGAGTTGTTTGTATCAAGGCTGTGGTTGGGAGAGAGAAGGTTGATTATCAATTGCCGCGGAGGAATTCGAGAATCTCCAGATCGACACCCAATGTAGTTTAGCCTTTATGCCTTAGGTGTCAATGGCAGCTATAGTTATGCCTGCGACTTTCTTTTCGGTTTAGAACTCCATTGAACAGAAAATTCTAATTTCATATATTAAATTTCTTTCTGGTTAAAAGCCTAATTGCTAAGCAGCAACATATATGATCAGGAACAATACAACTATACAACCCGTCAACATCAAGCCTCAATAGCTTGCTCGAGCCAATTTTCCGCCATCTCGTCAAAGTTAGGGCTGTATAGCCACTCCAGATCGAATTCACGACTTTGAATTTCCGTTGGGACCGAGCCAGGATCTTTAGGCATCCGGCGAGCATCGATTTGAGCATTAAGCTCCAAGATCCGATCGACTCGTCCCTGTCGACCATGCTGCCAGATCTTCAGACCGCGCTCAAGCTCCTGGGGCTTACAGCGGGCGCAGATTACAGCAAATGTGTAGACATCCTCGAATGCTTGGTTAACGCCCTGGCCAGCAGTAGGCGGAATAGCATGCGCGGCATCACCGAGAATGACGACACGGGAGTGTTTTGAAGTCCAGGTATCCAACTTGGGAACGACATAGAAAGGCCAGAGGCTAATTCTGTCCAACTCGATATTCGAGACTGCGTTCTGCACAACTTTGGGGAAGTCTTCGGCTCCTTGGCGGAGGAACTCAATACACCACTGCTTGTCGTTGAGCAACGCTGCCCAGCCCTCACGGTCCAGTTCCGATACACGCTTTTGCTTGCCGATGAAGGCTTCAGAGCCGTCGGCTAGCTGTGGTGCCATGACAAAAGCGCCATGTTTGGGGTTCATGAATGTCACGGGGTTGTCGAACGAGTCCGGGAGATTCAGTTGGGCAGTGGGTACAGCGGCATTGACGCCAACGGTATTGGTGAATATGGGTTCCAGATCTGGATACAGATACTTGCGCACACTGGAGTGAATACCGTCCGCCCCAATCAAACATGCTGCTTGTCCAGTCGTGCCGTCGTCAAACTCCCAGAAGACTTCGGTTTCGGTTTCAGAGAGGACCTTAACGAACTTTTTGCCGTATTGAATTTGTATTCCTCGTTCTTTGGTCGTGGCCAGTAGGGCCTTGATTAGTTCGTAACGAAAGATACGGACCCCGTCGTATCCATATCTCTCCTGGTTCCCGAATTCGTATGAGTCGAGGGGAACAGTCGTGCGGAAATGGAGGTCTTTGAAATGGAACGCGTGGGGCTTTATCTGTTCATAGATTCCCACTGCATCTAGAATACGCAGGGCGTTGGGGGAAAGCATGATTGCGCCGCCGATGTCGAGCGAGGCAGAGCGGGACTCGTATATAGTGCATGGGATCGACTGCTTGTCAAGTGCAAGTGCCAAAGTGAGGCCGGAGAGGCCAGCACCGATGATTGCAATGTTTCCTTGGGCCATGGTGTGAGGTGATTTGTTGCAAAGGGGTGTTTGGTGTGCTCGTGTTTGATTAGATTGATGGTTTGCGTTGATACATATTAAAAGATGTTTGTGGGTGTCTCAGTCTTTTATAGATAGAAATCATGTTGCCTCGTATTCCCCGTCAAATTAGCCCATTACCTGGCCTGGTTTTTGTCACTAGTTGATCAATTTGTCCACACAATTTAGTATACGCCTGCGGGCGCTGAGGTGAGATGATAGGTCGGATCCGATTCCGGATCCGACTGGAGATAGCACTGTCCGGTCCGTCAAGTAGACGTCTGATATTCTTGCTTGGATCCAATAGAATGTTCGTCACAATTTTTGAACATATGATCAGTTTAATGTGAGTAAGGTGGTTAGAGATGGTTGCAAAAGTCAAAGAAGAGTAAACCGCTCCAATGTAAAGCCCTATCGTAAATAGATTCCACGTCTCGAAAAGAATATATATTAAATACAACAAATAATTAAAGACATTCATCCTCTCATATCACGTACGTTCATCTAATCAACGTCCGATTTTTTTCATGTGTGCGAGCATCTGGCACAATCTCTTAGATAGCATCAGGGAAAGGGGAAGGATTTTTGAGGGTGGTGGGGGCCGAAGAGCGAGCCTTGGGGCCAATGAGATGATCAAAGGCAGGAGAGTGCTTCACACGAGGGCTCATATCTTCCAGATCCCACAAGTAGCCGAGCGTCTTGAGCACCGAGGTAGCGCTGTAGGAAGAGGATTTGCCAGTGACAGGATCGGTGCCATAGTTTTCAACATGGCCCTGAGGAGCATAGGGAGAAACCAACCAGGTGGGCATACGGCCACCCAGACGATCAAAGTTGAGTGTATACTCGCTGCCATCAACAGCGGTCTCAGTGTAGGTCTTGTCGTCGGGGCGGACGGCAAGCGGGGGCGCAACGTGGTCGAAGAAACCGCCAGTTTCATCAAAGGTGATAAGAAGGAGGGTCTTGTCCCACTGCGGACCGGTGCGGACGGCATCGTAGATCTGCTTCAGGAGGACCTGGCCGAAGGAAACGTTGCCGGAGGGGTGCATCGAGTTTGTGTTCAGACCGCAGCAAGATGGGTTGATGTAAGACAGCTGCGGCAGAAGACCCAGGTAGGCGTCTTGGTAGAAGTTTTCAAGTGGCACGACATTGCTCTTGGCGTTTTGAGCTGTCCAGTTGAAGAACATGGAGTCAGGCAGGAAATCGCCGTTGGTGCCGTCGTAGTTGAGCCACGAGATGCCCTTCTCTGAGGCAACTTGGAAGATGCTGCTGGTGTCCACGCCGGAGACATCAAAGCTCTCATCGTTCTTGCCGTGGCCATCGGCAGTACCGGAGACTGCACAGAGGCGATTGGGGTTGGTAGGCTGGTTGGTTGTTAGTTTGATCTTTCATGCTACGCCATCTTCCAAAGCTGGGTGATACTTACACCAGGGACACAAGAGTGCCAGTAGTTGAAGGTGGTGAATTCATCAACCAAATCGACGAGAGTTGGAATTTCATCTTCCGAGTAGTAGCCCATAACCTCATCAGTGGCCCGCTGGGCTGAGATACTGGGGTAGGCGTCCATCTGGCGGTTGACAAAGCCCTCCAGGTTGGGCTTCAAGGTACCATTAGCGATAGCCTCGTTGTCGGGGTTGTAAGTTCCATAGAGCTCAAAGTTAACACCAGTGACAGAGTGGTCAGGATCATGGAGGACCGAGTCGTAGTCTTTGTACTGGCTGTACCACTTCTTGCTGTTGGTATCATTGACGCTTTGGGGGTTCCAAAAGGGACCGTTGTTGACAACATTGTCCAAGCCATCCTTCTTGACACCACCGAGGATATTGTCAAATCCACGGTTCTCCAGTAGGATCCACACAACGTTCTCGATCTTATCCTTCATGTTGGCAATAGATTCCTTCGAGCCGGATTTGTATCCGAAGGGCTCTTGGCTTCCCTTAGCCACCGCAGCGCCTAGGGCGCTACCGGACAAACCAAGCAAGGAAATGAGAGCGTTTGTTTTCATCTCTCCAAGATTTGAAAGGAGTTAAAGGGTATGATGGAAGTGAGTACGATGATCACTATGGCCATTGCGAGGCTTTTATATCCCTGTCGGGGCTTATCCGAAATTATCAAACGACATTCCAAGTTAGGAATGTACAACGGTGTATAGAGCTAGTCCTAAATGGCATGGCAAATAAAAACCCATCATTGCGGCCACATGTGCAAGCAATATGTTTCCTGATGAAACAACCTGGTCAGTTCGAGTGCTTAGCGAGCACGCCAGCAAGCTTAAGTGGGATGAGTGGAGCGGGCAACCTTGGAATAATCGGATGATACCGATTTCTCCTGATATGCAGGCAACTTTAGCGAATCATATTGCGGAGAGTATAAAAGAAAGACAAAATAAAACGAATGTTCCTGCAAAGCACACGTGGGTCCTATAGAGCTAAACCTCCACAGGCACACCAATCAAATCCATTTTTTGAGCTTCAATTTCTGCCAAGCCACCAATCATATTCTAGTCTTGGCGCATGCGTTGAAGTATACAATTAGTATAGAGCCGACTGCATATTGCCGCATATTAAACGGGAAAATGGGATTACCACGTGTTCTGCAGGAAGGGTACTCGTTCGAAATTAGTATAAGTGGAGAGAGTCTTGAGTATTGATAAATCTAGTACAATCCTCGAGTGAGAAAGTATTCGTCCAGCCTCGACTCAATAGACGAGCCCTCGAAGATGCCTGCAATATAGTGATCGGGTCGTAACAGATAGACAGCATCCTTGATCAAGCCGGCTTCGGCGTACTGATCATTCCAATGGAAAATAAACAATTTGACATCCTTCTTCCGGGCCCACTGATCAAGTTGAGGTCCAGGCTCCCCATATACATGTAGCTGCCAGCACAGGTCTTGAAGAGTGGAAAAATTGTCCTGTTGATCTATACGAACCCACGGGAGCCGGTCGCCCGACTGCACCATTCCTTCATCGGTTTGGCAGAGAGCGCTACCCCGGTAATTGCATATGAGTTGGGACGCACCACGAAAGATCCGCTTGCGAGCGAACTCAAACCTCACAACTAGCGGGACAAGATACGGGATTAGCCATTTTCGGAGTATATGGCCGAGAATTCCTTGCGAAGTCAAGGTGGTAAAGCCGGCATCGGTTGATTTAACAATTGTCAATGCGAAAGAGCGTCGTTCGGACTCGTAGGAATCCAACAGTTGATCTTTTGCCTCTTCACTCATGTCAGTGCGCTTTAGGACAGTTGTTAACTTCCATGCTAAGTTGATAGAGTCCATAATGCCGGTATTCATGCCCTGGCCGCCAACTGGACTGTGGATGTGGGCTGCGTCCCCAACGAGAAAAGCCCGATTTTTGCGGAATTTATCCGCAACACGGTGGTGGCTGCGGTATGTAGAAAACCAGTTGACATTTTTGATGTCGATATGCGTTGTCTCCGTTATTTGGGGTCGGACGTCTTCGAAGGTGACCTGGTGGTCATGATCTGGCGATTCCAGGGTCGGGCTCTGGTCATTATTTGGAGTGATAATTCCAATTAATCGTGCATGACCCTTTTTGCTGTATGGAATCATCAAGTTAAAAATGTCATTTGTGAAGAGAAGATTCCCTTCTCCGTTAGAAAGCTTATTGTCTTGGGCTTCGACGTCGGCGATGTAGAACAGTGGTTTGTATGTTTCTCCCTCGTACTTTGCACCAATGGTATGGCGAACTTCCGAATGTGCACCGTCACAGCCGACGATATACGATGCTTCATGGGTAGTTGAGATTCCATCGGTCTCGTGAAACAGTGTAGCAGTGATGCTCGAACCGTGATCCACAAAGCCTTGCAACTTGGTTCCTCGCTGCACATGAATTCCGATGTCATTGAGATGCGTTTCTAACATTTTCTCGTGGTCGTCTTGAGGAACATTCAACATGAAGGGGTACGGAGTCAGTTCACGTCCGAAGTCCAGTAGCGAGATATGCGCTTTATGTTGCCCATGGACCCAGAGGTTCGTCCCTGGCAGCTTGTAACCAAGGGCTACCAGTTCTTCGGATAACCCAAGCTGTCGGTACAGCTCTATTATGCGTGCGTGGACGACAATTGCGCGTGAGTTCTTTGCGGGGGCGTCTGCTTGATCAAAAATGTGAACGTTGACACCTTGACGGTGAAGCCACAGCGCAAGAACGAGGCCAGTCGGTCCCGCTCCGACAATGAGGACATCTGTATGAGGTTTCATATCCACAGGGGGTAGATAAAAGGAAGAGAGTGGTAATGCGATTGCAGGTATGAAATGGGTTTATTAGATACAAATTGGCCTGAGCGAGATCGCCTTTAAATAATATTTTCCATGCGGCGAATATCCTGACTTTTTGATGGAAAACAAGTAGTGAGAAGCAATCTGAGAACTCTCAATCGTCACAGCTCGGCTGGCTAGTCGCCGACTCCGAATTCTTTTTCTTAGTCGCGAGGCCCAAACGTTCATGCGGGATCGGAGGGTCGGTTGCCGGTCGGTTGCCGATCGGCGCGAGCACCACCTGGGCACTGGCCTTGGCTTATGTACATGAACACGAGGACGATCTGTTCTCGTGATCTCTCGACACTGAGTCAGAATCGTGTTGCTTGTAAATACTCAGTGAGCTTTGAAACATTGTGTTGAAGCTCGATTTGTAAAAGCCTCCCCCCTCGAGATGAGAGGCTGTCCCCGCGTCAGGTCTGATAAGTTGCGTCATCTGCCAAAGATCCCTGGAATTGACTCAGTAGATTATCCCATTCATTCCAATCCATCGGGCTGTCATTAAGGATGAAATTGAAACTCCCCATCTCTTGGTCGGACTGCGCATGTGACCCATCGCCAGGCTCGACGGCTTCAATAGTTTTCTTGGGGGGTTGCGAGTCGGAAAACCCCGGTAGAGTAGTGAGCAAAGGCCCAACAATCGTAGGACAAGGTACCGGTGCGTGATTTTTGAGGTTACACTCTGCAATGTATGCCCGCCAGGCCTTGACCATTAAACTTTGTATAGCGACATGAAGAGGCGTGGAAGCTTTGTTGCCCATTTCGCGTACATGCTGGGAATACACGCTTCCAATCAGTTTCCAGACCTGGCTCTTTTCGCTAAAGTCAGTCCGGTGCCGTAACTCCGAAAGCATGAAAATAATGGCGTCCCACGGCATATGATTGACAGTGTGCCACGAAAACTTCCGGACCACTGGGTTGTTTTGGGCGTAGTCGGCATATTCCGTCATTTTGAATGAATGCTCAAATATGATATCTTTCTCTGTCGTGGAAACACTATTGTTGGGATCCTGGTATTGGCGTGGGTGGTGCGCCATCAGTCGGGTATAGTGTATAGCTGAACGCACCATCATTCTGGTTGCCATATGTAGCGGGATTGATTTGTCGCAGTGGCAAAGGAAGCTTTTTTCCATAAGATCCTCGAGCTCATCAATCGCTTTGTCTTTGTCTTCCAGGGCCCTCAGCGAAGATGATAGATATGCCCACGGCCCAGTATTAGAACCAACTATTTCATTTGACAAACGATGTAGCCATTCTCCAAATCCGCTACGAGCCAGAACAAATATCATTTCTGTCGGGCCTTGCTTCTCGCAGGCTGGTTCAGTCATTCGAGGGTCGAGATCGCTATCGTTTGCATTCATGGGTGGTCGCACATCGATTGTAGCTGGAAGGGGAGTTGATGCGACACCACAGAATTGGGCGGAGGTGGCATCTATTATCATGAGCTGGAACCAAACGCGGCGACGCATTTCTGTCTCGAAGACTGAGAATCCATGAGTGGAGCCATCACGATGGAGTCCAATTCGCTGCGCAATACGTGTTGCTATTCCACATAGCGTCCAGATTGTATGCGTATCGCAAAATGCACGCATACACAACTATCAAACCACTATTAGAACAGAGATCGAATGCAGGCTGGAGGGAGCCAAGAGGAAACTTAGCCTGCTGTATATGGGGGACACACCAAATAGAGCATGAACGCCTGAAGCACCGTTAGGCTCGATGTGCGAAGAAGCGACGCGTTCTTGAAAGCGAGCTGGGCTCCTTTTCTGTATTTTGCTAAGAGGGCTCTCTTGCTTTCTCCGAATGACTTTTCGGCCTCCACCGGTTGCATAGAGACCAATGCAATACAGTAAATCGCGAACATCAATGCCTCAAGTTCTTTGCTTACTGTTCGCAGGTCACTCGTGGCTTCTAAAATTTGTTGCTGGATAGTTGGCGCATGTATAATCTTGGTCAATGGGTTCACATTCTCGAGAAATGTTTGCCACAATTTGAAGATATGGAGGGGACTCGGGTGGAATTCTGTGAGAATGTTCTTTGTCATAGAGGTCGAGAGTATTGTGTACTCATCGTTCACGTCCTGGGCATAATCATCGGTGCCTGTATCCGATATATCTCCCAATACGTCTGCTGCATTTGGAAGCTAGCAAAAACGGTCAAAATCGCAACATTCAGACTCTTGACAAGTACTTACCTCATTGCTGACACTCGTCCATAGATTGCTGATGTGCGAGTCAGAAACTGATAGTAGGTCGGTTTCGGCACTAGACTCACTTGTCGAGGTAGATAGAATTGCCATCTTTCATGATCATCCTCCCAGATCCACTTTTCTTTGGATCAGCCCCGTACCCTTCCCCATCTGGAAGTCTCTGAATGGCAGAAGCATTTCCGACAGCTTCCGCATTGCGTCTAGCAGTTTTTCCGCGTTCTTGTGACACACTCCCATTTATCTCAGGGCCCCTTTTGCGACGACGTGGTGGGGGAGGACGGTAGACACACTCCACTTTTGCTTTTGCACAATTTGAACATGGTTCCTGCCTATCGCATTTGACCTTCCGATTGTGACAGACGACACACGAAAATGATGCGGATTGTTTTGGTGGCAAGTATGTTGCCCTCGCGCCATCTGAGGGATTATTGAGGCCGTCCATCACTGTGGCATAACCCTCAAACGAACTTGACTCACCATATAAGGTACGAATATCCTTTCAATGGTGAATTAATTAAAGAGGAAATAGGAGTGTGATACTGATCGTTGTTATCCGGGAGGTAAACGTCGGCGCCGAATGAGACCGATCTTCTGCCTGGATTACCAGGCTCCAAGGCGTAAAACTAAGTTAGTTAATTTACTAGCATCTCCACAAGCGACATCATTTCAATCTCGGTTGTTCCAAATTGTGTACTTCGATTGGCTTGGTCTTCTCCACTGCAATTGCTTGATTCCAGGCTGAAACTGTGAAAATTCCTTTGATCGGTTGAAGATTCCTATATGTATTTGTTCCAATGCCACCGAAGTCTATTTGGTCCCATGACTACACCTATACGGTCACACTGTCAGACATTCGCAAATGATTTTGTTCTGCATTGATACTCATTCTTTCATGCCAAAAGGGATATACATATATTAATACTTCAATCTTTACTTGAACCATGACACATTTTCTCGATCGAGTGAGAACAGTCCTCCGGAGAGGCAAACGGAACTCGGTCTCCGCTGGACCAAAGGAATCAGTATGGAAGAAACTCCCTTCCCATGTTTTTGTTGCGATATTGGCATCCTGTGATTTGAAAGACATTGGATCTTTGGCTATCTCCTGTCGATCACTGCACGACCGAGTCACCAAGCTGGACTTTGCCATAGCGTGGGCATATATTCAACTTCGTAAACAGATGCATCATGAGGGGCACTCTATTGATGGCGTTTTATCGCCAGGAGATGATATCGCATTTATCTCTGAGTTATTTCCTCCTCCGCCGCCTGAATACAACTCAGACATGGACCAAGATAATGCAGGATATTCTCTGGGATATCTCGGTGACTTGACGCGCTGTTGGAAGACTTGTATTCGGCTATCCTATCACCTGGCTGATCATGTGGTTGAGCATCACCTGGAAACGGATCCAATTGCCCATCCTCTGTGGTCGTCTTCCAAGACGGAGAAAGAAGTTGTGTACAGCAAAGCTGTGGTATCACTCCAGGCCAAGCTTCTATATCCGATGTAATTTTCCACCAAATATGTTGCGTAACATCTTTCTAATTCAGATCCAGAGCCTATGCAGTATTCTTCCTTGAGTCTTGCGCCTTTTCGGCCCATGAATCTCATCACTCAGGTCACGGACGTGATATGGCCTCGTCCATCGAAAGGCAGCAAACAATTCTTCAAAAGGCACCTTTTACAGACACCCAAATCTTTCTCTCCACTCACCACTGCATGCATCTACTTTTTTCAACGGTTCAGCGCTTAATGGGCCCGGAAATTCCCCATTCTTCTGCGGAAAGTTGGATCAGTCTTCTTCTTACCACTTCGACCATGGAAAGAATTGTCAGCTTCTTTGTTTCTGTCGCGAAGGATGATCATAGTAAACGGAAGGTCGTTCATGATTCAACATGGTCCCATCGCAAGGAATTCTTGCTGAGTATGCGAAAAGATCTGAACGACTATATGGCATCTGTCAGCGATCATGGCAAGAACACAAATCATGAACCAGAGCTGAACCATGTATGGTTTCAAGCAGCATGCCATGAAATGGATAGACGAGGTGCTATTCCGCATACTGTTCAAGATACAGAGGTGCATATTCTGCATGGGTCTGTTGTGAAGTTGGAGTGTGAATCTTGTTATGATTGCTATGACGAATGATTATAAACAATCTCACCTCACATTATAAAATGAGAAGATGACAGAATGAGAATGGATTCAAAAATGTGTATATCGAAGGTCCTAGCCGATCTCTGGGCTAAACGCTCGGATCGCGGCATTTCGGGTGCCGAACTTGCGACCCCAAGACTCGAAGTTACTCATTCGAGAGGCAACTCTTTCCCTAGTGCAATACGGTGACATGCCATAAACAATCCTCGGATTCCGAAACATCGTAAAATTCCGAAATGTCCGCTGTGAGTTGAGAAGCATCAGGAAGGTGCGATACAGCGACTATCAAGTCCTTCTCCTTTTCTCTTCCCCTTAAACGTACATATACATAGTCCAACTAATTGATTTCGCAGTGCGACCTCTGTCACACTCGAAAGGTAGAGTTATCAACTGGCAATTCGCTCTCTTCAATACCTGTGCTCATCTGAAACCATCGACAGGTGAAATGCGATCGCCAGGATCCTTGCATGAACTGCACCGATGCAGGCACAAAATGTCTTCGTAATCGTCAGGCACGCGTGCATAGACCCCGAGTTTCTCGGTATGTGCAATGAATCTTGGCTAAGCGAGGCTCGCAACCAGCAACTGATTAATTCAGATTGGAAGCATTAACTCAACGGTTGGCAAGACTCGAAGAGTCAAACAGTCACGAGCCATTAGACTATACAGCCAACCGTCATATTACCAATAGTACTTTTTCTTCGCCATCAACTGACTTCCCAATCACTACTGAGGTGCACAACGACAAAAAAAAGCGTCATAGAGAATATGACTCGCAAGACATAAAATTGCCACAGCAGTCAACCAGCAAGCGCCATAAGTCTCAGACTGTGGCTCAGCAGAATGTTCACCAAGTGCATTCTCCTGGCTCAACGCATCATGCCAGTGAAGCACGGGAGTACATTGAACATGAGCTACAGTGCAACCTGGCACTATCAAAAGATCGGCGGACTGCGCTTGAATCAGCCCGAAAGTTCATCAACCAGCTGTCTAACCCAACTTTACATTGGGAAGAGACTGCCGCCATGGACGATATTGATGTTGATGACAACCTCGAGCCTCCAAATCTCACACCGGAATTGCTCTACATGATGCTTCCTGGTACGTAGAATAGGAATTCTGGGGCAGATGGATCATCATGCTGACTTTATCAGGACCTGACAAGAGAACAAACTCACAGGGAACGTTCTCCTGGCCTGATCACATCTCTGATAGGGCTTTGGAACAAATGGGGCTTGCTATTATCGAGGGCAATGAATGCGAGCAAGTGCTCCAGCACTACCGAATCATTGTCTGGGTAAAAGCTATGGGATGCATATCAAAATTGGCCCCTTTGATCCCGAGCGAGCCTTTGAAGATCCATTTTCGGAAGCTTAAGAAAAGATATGAAGCTGCTGCTACAGAATTGCTGAATCAGGTTCCATTGGCAGCTGCCCCAAGTCTTCTTTTGCTTCAATCACTTATGTCTGCGGTTTGTCTCTTCAGCGTGATATCTCATTACAAAAATCTCACTGATGTATGTATGGCAGACACGCTTGATGCAATATTTAGGAAACATGTCACGCTGTTGGATGTTCACCGCGCTAGCTTCGAGGGTGATTGTTTCCCTGAATTATCACAACATTACGGACGTCCAACCCCGAAGTGAGATTGAAGAAAGTATACATGCTTGTGTGTACACTTGTTACTACTTTGACAAAACACTCAGCTTGCTACTACTTAGGCCGCCTTCCTTGCCAGATCTGAAAGTTGCCCCGACGCAGCTGATTCATATCGACCCTGATTTGCCAACCTCTGCTATGATAACAGGCATACTCGAGTATGCGGAACTGAAAAACTCGCTACTGAATATTTTGCTCGACACCAAAACTATAGGAGACACAGACAAGGCCAGGATACTATCAGATCTAGTGACTCGGGCACACGCAATCCATTCTAAAATGCAGATGGTAAAACCAAAGCAAATAGCCACCAAAACCACCAAAACTGCCACTGATTGAAACCTATAGTTCCGTCGTCGCCAAGAAGAAGACTTCCCACAATTGTGGAGCCACCTGCGACGCGAATGGCTATCAATGGACTTCAACTACTATTCCGTTCTGACGACAATTATCCAAGCACGCTCATCCGTGCTGAAGTCCCGCCTGGTCTGCGAAGATTGCCTATACACAGCCCGCGAAGCCCTGACTACTCTCCGCGCATTGCAGGAGGCGTTCTCAAGCCATCTCAACTCCATCAACTCGTATCCCTACTTTCTCACTTGGTATGATATATGATATGGTTTCATATCAAGATGGCGCGCACTAACAAGCCGAAATAGGACAATGCTGCTATTCCCTCTAGCGCCCTTCTTCGTGCTCTTCTGCAATGTGATTGCAACATCAAACGAGAGAGATTTCACCATGATCAAAAACATTACCGACGAACTGCACCAGTTTGCTGAAGCGAATGCCTCCATCGGAAAGTTGTACAAGCTTTTCTCCAAATTTCTGGATCTGTGTGCACCCCTCATAAAGGGTAACCCCGACCACCGTCAGCCTGAACAATCGATAGCCGCGCTTTCTGATGTTGGCCCAACTGACAAGCCTGGTCAGGGTGGATCGTACGCAGGTGTGTTTGGGCGTGCTGCGGATCAAGCTATGGTCAGTCTTCGGAGTACGGAGCCTACTGGGAAAAGCCCGAATGCTCTGCGGACTGTCGAAGGGTGGGATGACAGTCTTGTGTGGGAATTGTTTGATAATCAACCATCTTTAGGATGGGCGGAATCAGAGTTGTGGAATGCCATGACGCATTTTGATCGCACATAGACTAAGCTATGTTGAAGATGAAGGACTCGGGTAGTTCAATTCACGGCGATTTTTTCTTCTAGAGCTTTTTATGGCTGTCCATAAATGGGTTCAATTCAATTAGTACATGAGGTGTATTTACTCAGGTAACTCTTCGGGACACAGTCCCAGTCAACAAAGAAAGATGAAAAGGAAGCTAAAGAGCGTGGTGGTTCAAACATCCCAGTGTCTAGCCAGAGAGCAAAGAGAAATGTAAATGCTCGGCGAGTGTGGACATGCAGAAGGGCCATGATCTGTCAAAAGCCCACCGGCCAGGTATTATTATACAGTATGGAAGAAGAAGGGTTGGTGTCGTGTCTATCACGAAATCAAGACCCAGAGAAGGAAGAAGATCTAAGAACGATGTTTAGTAAAACAACCAAATAGGAGAGCGATCATACATACCATCAGAATCCCGAACATCTTGGCGATGAGCCAGCGATTGCCGGAGACGCGGGTCCAATATTTCATGAGTTCACGCTGAGCGCCTTGGACATTGTCCACGACATCCTCCGTGTTGGCATCGATTCGCTGGATCATTTCTGACTGTTCGCTAACCATCTGCGCTAGCTGGCCAAAAATGCCACCCAATTCACTAATGGTTCGCTCGATGGCCTCGATGGCCTCGCCTCGAGCTTGAACGTAGGTGTTACTCGACTCTCCTTCTTCCATTACCATCAACTGTTGGTCTGATTGGAACGAAGGGCGCCCTAAGGGTGAAGGGTTTGACGGCTCGAGTGTCAATAGATCAGAGGAGTTTCCTTGGTATCCGGGCTGGGGTGTCCGTCGTCCCGAAGTATTATACAAAGGAGAATCTGAGCGCTGGGCATCGAGGGCGTTGTGAGACTTCGAGGATACCGAAGAAACGAAGTTTTCGGTTCGTGAACGGGATGCTTGAATGTTCTTGGTGCGGACCTCAAGCACTTCTTTGAAGCTAGCGCCTACATCGGCCAGCTTACCCTGCAGCATAACAACAACCTGCGATAGAGCATCAGTACATGCCCCGGGTACCTGTTCGGAAGTCTCACTTACATTGTCGTTGTGTTCTCCTTCCTGATCCGTCTTTGAGCGGTTCGACTTGGGGTGTTGCGCTTGGGTAAGTGCCTGCAACGAGGCGATGCTTTGATTTAATGCGGCAAGATCTTGCTTAATCACATATGTCAATTCGGAGATTTCGACGGGTCGGTCATCGAAGAGGGTTTTTCGCTTTGCCACTATTTCGCAATTAGAAGGATATCATCTCAGACAATACGGCCACACTCACGTTCGGCCAATCGCTGCAACTTTGCCATTGTCCCCGTAATGCCCCTTCCAATATCGCGTGCCCTCCGGGCGAACTCCGATCTTGCTGCCTTCGCCTCCTGCCCAGCACCCTGGGGCGATGCATTGGCTTGTCGCCTCTGAGCGTCCGTCAACAATGCCTGGCGCTGTGTACCAACTTTCGACGTGCCCATGCGCTTCTGGGCCTGGCCCAGAATAGCGCTGAACTCGCTAGTTCGGTCTTGAATTGATGGGCCGGTCATTGTGTGATCCGGAAGGAGTATGGAAGTAGTATGGAGGGCGGTTCGGTTGGTGAATCCTTTATGGTCTTTGGGATGCAATATGAAGAGCGGGTCAATTTGCGACACAAGAGAGGGCCCGGATTCGGTCTCGAAACCCTATGATTGATCGATCTGTAATCGATAAGGGGCTGAAAGAAGTTGTCCGGGGTCACAGGTCCACCCACAGCAAGGATGTCTCAAAACAAAGAACAAATAGAATAGAATATAACCCCAGAAATCAGTTGAGATGAAGAGGCAAATCCACTTTCCTACGCAACAACTTAACTTAGACCCTGTTGCTCTTGACACTGAATCGGAAACGTCAATTCACGTGCTAGTTACGTAATCGCACCGCCACAACCAAATTTAGAAGGCGAATCATGGTTATCAGGGGCAAGGCAACAAGTTTATTTTGTTGTTTCTCTTATTCTTTTACTCTGTAAAAAGTAGCTATAACTACATAGCTATATTGTACATGACTTAATTGATTTACGTGTTGTCTTTCTCTTGTGGATAACACGTCATCCTTGTACACTAATACTTTGATCGACACTTTGCCCAACCGCGGGCCAAATCGCCACTTTCGACCTTACTCTTGTTGTTCGACACGAGGAGCACAGGGACTGTGTTATCCCTCTTTCTTACTTGACCTTCGCATTTTTGCGATTTAAACTCATCGGGGAATCACCAGGCATTCGATACGAATAATCGAGCTTGCCTCAATCCCTTGACATTGTCCTTCGATGAACCCTAACCAATCGCATGGGCAGGGAGCCCAGAAAATGTAAGATATTGATTCAGATACAGTTCGCATATACAGTCACACAAATACTGAGACAAGCTTTAGCCCTTCCCCGCCAAATGCTCGCAGTCCACTTTCCCCAGGCAGTGGTAGTAGCGGAACCCCGATCTCATTCCAACCGAACGTCAATCGCTCCAAAACAAAACGCTGGGTAGAAGCTAGGCAATACTCTTATGATGGTGGTGACTGGGGTGATGAGGAGGAAGACGAAGAGGAGGAGGAGGAAGCGCCTCCTGCTGTACCTCGGGCTCCTTACGCTACCCAGAACAATGGTAGTTCGTCCGAGTTGCTTTCGAGACGATTGTCTGGGCTCCCATTTGGAACTGATGAGTCGGCTTCGGTTGCCAGGAAACCTAGTGGAGGAGACCAGAAGACACTACCCTTTGTACGCCCAGCTGATCTGTACAAACGAATGCGGGAGGAGAAAGCGGCTCAGTCTCCCATCACTGATGGCAATGATCCAACGCCAAACGGCTCTGAAGCCCCGCCTCAAATAAATCAGCAAGCGGCCTCAGTCGGTCTGCCGGAAGTCAAGCGGATCTCTGCCTTCGGTACTGATTTTTTGGGGGTGCAGACCCCAGTCAGCCAGCAAATACGAATATGGAATCCCACGAGCCTGCCTTGCAGCACAATACCTCTTCGGGGTATCGATCAGTTGTCAATCAGGCCTTTGATGTCCCAGAAACTCCACAATCTACCACCACCAGTGTTGAGCGGTCGGACAGTGATGGCACTTCAGCGATCAGCCCTATCATAGGCAGTCGCAATATCAATGATGATCGAACACCCACTATCCTCGAGGAGCCAAATGAAAATAGTCCCCCCAAGGAAAATACAAACGCCGGACCTGTGTTCACTCCTGGACACCGGCGGGACCTCAGCCTTCCCAGTTCAGACAATAGTCCTTCAAGGCGACCCCAAGTCACAGACCAAGAAACACCAACGGCAGACCGAGCAGAAATATCGGATCTAGGTCTTCCCCAAGCCAACTCGGGGATTTATCAAACCCGATATCCAAATAATGGCGATTATTTGCCCGCCCCTCTCAAAATTGGAAGCGCATCTGATCCTGACAGCTTTCATGGCGACATACCCACGATTATGGGGGCGGAGGAGTCGCCGCAGAATGCTGATAACGACCGCTTAAGGGAAGAGATCATCCAATCACTGAGCCGAGAAGCCACTCCCTCAGAGGATCCGGACCAGAGCAAGGACCCTCAGTCGCAGGGCCCTGCTCAGTCGATTCCGAACCAGTTTGAGAAATATTGGGAGGGTCAACCAGGGCTAACTCCGACGCAAACTTCCAAGGGTCTGGTCTCTGACGATCATCCAGACTGGACGAACCCACATCCTCTAGCACCTCAAGATCCATACGCAACCAGCCAAGCTAACTCTTCATCGACCGCTGTTAACCAGCCAAAGAAGGCCAAGTTAGAACGAAGATTTTCTTGGGAATCCTCTGATGCTGAAGAACCCGAACCTCAAGTTCCTGGCAGTTATTCATCGCCCCCTCCTCTAGGCACATCACTGGCCATGCAAGAGCCTCAACCAATTGCCGAAGAGGTTGCCCCAGTGGAACCGAATGTGCCTGTGCCTCGCGACCTGCCTGCATCTGATAATGAAGTTTCCGAAACCGAACGCGTTGAAAGGCCTCGACTTTCCATCATCCCGCCTGTGCCTGAAAATATCTCGCCACCGGAGCAAATTTTGGGACCAGGTACTACGCCGACTCAGCAACCCCAGGTCCCTTCAATTGTCAAAAATGAATCTCTTAATGAATCTCAACTATTGGGCTTCCGTGACATCATTGGTATTACATCTATCAACCAGCGCATCAAATCTTTCGAACACACTCGCGACCAGTTCGCCACTCTTGATACTGGATTGAATCAATGGCTTCAGTTCATGGTTCATGAACACTCTGAGCACACTGATGTGGTTGCGCAGAGCAAGACCCTTTCCCCTATCATGCCACAATCATCTCCTTCCAGAAGCAGGTTCCCTAAATTGCCTTCTCTTTCCAATCTCGGCTCCTCGAATGATGGTACTCCAACTAGCGCCAGTCACGTCCGACGCCCGTCAGGCCACATTGGGTCTGTGATGAACCGGCAGAATGTTGGAGACAAAGGAAAGGAGTTCCTTCACACTGCAGGAGCATTTAGTGGCAAGGCAAGCGGAGCAGCGAAGGGTTTGTTTGCCAAAGGCAGAAGCAAATTCCGCCCTAGTGGAGGGTCCGACAAGGTAGATACCTGATTTTTCTTCGTTCTTTTTTTTTCAATCTGAGCGGGTTATTCATTTGGGTTCGCACGGTGGAGACCGTCGCTTAATTGCTCACTTATAATTCTGCATTCCTTGACTTTTGATACCAATGATGTAACTCCGAGCACTTTATGGCATTGAGCTCTAGAATGCGATACGATTGATGCTGCTACCCTCTTGCTGCAATCTAACGCCCCCGGCACTATTCGTTCCTGTTCTGATGTTGGTAATTTTGTAGGGTCAATCAACCCCGAGTGCTTCTCGACGCAGCTTTCAGTTCCCTTTCCCTTCAGGGTCGGGTGATGTGTCTGATAACTCTACTTCGCGAAACTCTGTCTCATTCGGCAGTCTGCCTATATTCAAATCCGGGAGAACTGGAGGCCCTGCTCCCAATTCTGGTCCAATAGGTATCAATTCCTCTCTAGAAGGTTCACAGGATGAGAATATTTCCCGCAAACGTGTTAGGGTGGCCAAATCGGGGGATAACTCAATGTCGCACAACTTCGTTGGCGAAACGGCTGTACAACCGACACACTTGTCAGCTACCAACGGTGTCCGGCCTAAGACTGGAAATTCTGACAGGTCTGAGTTTGCGGAAGGTTTGGAACAGGAGATGATTGCTGCGCTTGGCCTTTCACCCACGGAGCCTCAACCACACCGGTCGGTAAGCACGCCCATGGTTCTGACCCCTGGCCGAATGAACGGTGAGAATAAGCGACCTGTGGAACCGCCGCGATTGCCGGAGACCAAAATGACCGGGATGCGTTCTGTCAGTGATATGCCAGCGAGAAAAGCGTCGGTAGCCGATAAGGGGCTGCCAATAATTCCGATTGAGCCCTTTGATGTCTCTAGTTTGGGTTTGGGCAGCCAGATGGATCCCCCAAGTACAAGTACCCCAGAGATCATTGTCCCATCAATCCGTCCAGTGCTTGACGAAAGTACCAAGCCACCCTCGCCACCCTCAAACGGTATTGATGACGGACTTACACCTGGTGGGCATCATATACGTCAGCCCTCGGTCTCAACGCTCGGTCCTGATGAAGAAACCGGAAGACGCACCTCAGAAGGCGATGCATTTGACAGGGATCCTCCCTCTCCCTTGCAGCCATCACAGACCGAGATTGAGCCCGAGTTTGAATCCCAGCAAAAGGTCGAATGCCCTGTGAACGGCCAATTTACTCCGAGTGTTGATTATAACCCATCTACCACCGAGGATGAACGACCTTTGGTTCCTTTCTACCCGTCGGAATCCACGTCCTCTGCTGAGATCCTCGAAACCAAGAGGAAATCAATCAGCGGCTTACCTCCATCAGTCCCAGGAGTGCATAGCCCCTTGCGAAACGAAGTCAGATACTCCCCGGGAACTAGGAGCAGTATGCTGAGCTTTGGGAGCTTTGGCAGTTTTGGTAAACAAAGCGCCAATATCAAGGGAACTCGCCCAGTCACTCCCGCCAGCGGCCTATCGCAATTCTCGCGGTCGGGGTCTGTCGCTGAAAACGAGGAGTCTACATTTGGGAAACTCAAGAATTTTGGGAGGCGACGACGAGCCTCGGTGGGAGACCTCCTGTCTGGTATTCAGCTGAAGGGACCTCATGCACCGCCTGAAAGCCAACGAAAGCGTGCGCTTAGTAGAATCAGCGTATGTCAATCCCCTACACCTTTTTCCCTTTCCTTCTGACATAGCCAGGGAATATTTGGCCGGCAAGCCTCTCAAACTCCGGAACGCAACCTGCACACGAGAACTACCTCGGAGCCGCTGCAGAACAAAGATTTACCGGTACCCCCGAGTCACACTCTTGCTGTGCAGGATCAACCGCCGGTCCTCAACAATCCGTTCGAACAAAAGCCTTTACCAATCGATCCTCCAGAAATTACTGCGCCGCCACCAAGCGACGCTAGGCCTACGGCTCGTGAAACTCCTCAACGAGCTGGTGTATCGCTCCCGCCCAGTTCATCAAATAATTCCATGTTGACGGGTCGGTTTTATTCACACCTCCAGTCTGGGGCTGTAAGTGAGACTGAGACTCCTTTAGGCTCTTATCACAATAGAGCACTCAGCCAGCCTCTCACTGGGAAATCTCGGTCCCCCTCTCCCATGTCACTTCATCAAACTCGATTGACACAACCACTGTCACCGCTAGAAGAATTGCAAGATCATCAGGCACGTCGATTAGAGGAAGAACAGCAAACCCTAAAACTCCAGCCAGACGACAACACAGATCCAAGTCTCGGTCCATTGAACGAGAACCAAGAACAAGAGGAGCAAGAAGAACACAAGGACCGAATGCTCGAAGAACACCTCCGACACGAGCTACACGGGGATCCATCCCCGGTTCCGACCCCATCGCAGCAATCTGGCGCGCTACCGAGCAAGACCGAACAAACCCTCAGTTCCCAGCTCAGCGTCCGATCCCGAAAACCGGTGGTGTCGGACTCGGCCTCCCCGGCTGCTGAAAACCGTGCCGTTTCGAGGGTCTCCATGTCATCATCCCATCCTCATCGTAGCGAGGACACGGCGAGAGTTGTCAATGATTCACCTGAGCCTGTAGAACTTGCTATAACGGCTGACGATTCCAGCGAGGAAATAGTTATGTCCCCCACTGCATACCCGGGACAGGAGTGGACGCCAATGCATTTGTGATTGATGTTTTTTATGGCGTTCGAATATGATACCCTTGTCACTTTTGCCTGCATGGCTATTTGAGAGTTTGCGGTTTGTTCTTTTGTAAATCTGTTTGTACAATATAAATCGGAATTTAATTCATCAAAGCTCTTTGAGTGTTTCTCGTTATGAAGTTACAATCCCCAATTCATTGTCACCAACCCATGCCAACCTCCTCTCGTTTCCTCATTAGCTCACGGTATACAGCTCCCTGCGCATTTCCCCAATACCCTTATCCTCCGACGAGCCATAAGTATCCGTGTACCTCCCCGTCATCCACTCATGTACCGTAACAGGGGGATATTTAGCCCCCTCTATCAGATCTTCACAGGTCGGCAGACATCGAATGGTAAAATCAGGGTTCCCGGAGAAGAAAAACGGAACGCTAAACCTGACCTTGCCACCCCTGTTAATGACCCGATGTAGATTCGACAGGTACTTATCATTCGTCCAGCGCATCATCATATTGCCCAGGTTCACAACATAAGCCCCAGGCACGGGAGTAACATCCACCCATTCAGCCGAACCGTTGTTCCATACTTGGAGTCCGCCTGTATCGTCTTGTAGGAGGATAGTAATGGCGCCGAAATCCGTGTGCGCGCCAATTCCTAGCTCGACAATACCAAGATCAGCTATTTGAAGCTGAAGCTGTGACTTTAGCCTGGAACAGCTTACCTCGCTCAAGATCGGACGCATCGGCTTCCAGCGGCGGATAGCGCAGCAATCGGACAATGGAGACCGGATGATCGCAAAAATCGCCAAAGGCATCGTCAGGCAATTCCAGCGTGCGCGCCAGGATTTCCATGACTGCTCTTGCGAGCTCAGTCATGGTATCGTGGTACTCGTCCATGACTCTCTGGAATTCTTTTGGATCCGCGACTTCTTGGGGGTACTTGTTCGGTCCTTGGCCGAAACGTCTCTTGACTACGTATGGATCGTCGGGTGGTAGGTTTTTTCCTAGGTAGAACCCCTCTTTTAGGTCGCCTTTTGTTCGTTTTTCGAAGTTCTGAGCGCGGAGCCCTTCGTATCCTCGGTTGAAGCCGCCGGTGTCTAAGTGTTTGATATAGTTAGCTGTGTTCTACTGAGCATCTGCTATGCAGCTTCTACTTTGATTGTATTTCTCTTTGGTCTCCAATGGGAGGTTGAAGAATTCACTTGCGTGTTGGAGAACCGCATTTTGTAAGTCTGCTGGAATGGCGTGGTTGATGAGCTGGAAGAAGCCGAATTGCTCGCACGCTCGGCGGATCTGATGGACAAGCTGCTCTTTGGCGGCGATATTGGTGCCATACCATGCTATGTTGGTCAGATACTTGCATTGGCGGGAAGTAATAGAGCAGGCATCTCACAAGCAAAATCTATAATCGGTGGCTCTTCGGGGCTCATTGTGGAGTATACGAATATCTGGTGCGGTAAATCATGCGAAAAATGGACGATGGCAGGGGGCTTTGCACCCGAAGTTTCTCAAGCTAGCACAGGTTTGCATCTGCATATGTACTTACCTAGGTAACTGATCCTAAATGCGGGGGACTCGAGTTTATCTTAACATTTCGCTCCTATGGTATGATTACCAGAGACGTGTCTGCCGAAAATATATGCCAGTCATAGGGAGAGTGTCATTATTGGGAAGATTTCCCTTCGGTCTAAATAAGGTATAAGCAACCCATCACTTGTATCGATATCATCTATCCCTCGAAGATTTCATGATTAAGCTCAACTCCCATATCCTTCGCCATCACCTGCATCTGCGCCTCGATATCATCTTCCATGCCACCGCCCAAATGCAAAAACTGGCGCACCTTGGTGAAATAGAACCAAATATCAGTAGTAAACAGAACCATACGGAAGGCAAGATGGCGGCCCAGATTGCGGATCTTCTCGACCAGCGGGAGATCCGGAGACTCGATTAGCGCGCGCGAAGCCCATATTCCTGTTATTTTGACACGATTCACAGGGGAGCCCAAGAACTGGTTGTTGCCTTGGACAATGCGCAGGTTGCGGCCGATGAAAATCAGCTCCTGCGGCCACTTGGTTTCATCGCCTAGTATGTCCCGGATCGCCTTGCGCGCCGCCTGCTGCATCTCGTAGGACCGCTCTGCACGCTGCGATTGGCTTAGCCCTTGGATGCCCCGCCGAGTCGACATATCACCACCACTGTATGGGCGCATCAAAGTCGCTGAGGCGAAGACATCGGGATTTTTCACGCCCCAGCCTTTGACAATCTCGCCCAGCGTGCGATTGTCGAATGTAAGGAGGGCCTTCCAGAATCGGGCGTATTGGTGCCGGAATCCAGGCTCCATATGGATGTACAAGCCGTGATCGATCAATACCAATTCAGGTTGTCCGGACGGCTTGCGGCGGATGAAGATGTTGCCCGGGTGCGGATCGCAATGCACATATCCCCACAGGAACATCTGAGCTGAGAACAAGTCCACCATGGTCGTCATCACTTCCTTCAGGGACAAGCCCAGCCCATTGCGGTTGTTGCGACCCCGCCAGTAGTCACGCTCGGGCTTAAGATTTCCTGCCCGTGTCTTCCGGTGCGTAGGCGTCCCCGGTTGATCCAAGGGTGTTCCTTGACAGCCTGGGCTTCCCTGGCGCCAGCCCCCGCGCCAGGGCCGCGTGATAGCCTCCTTGTCCCAGAGCCGCACGCCTTCTACCCATTCGGCTGTCATGACACGCTTTGAACTCAACTCACGGTATACCCGAGGAATATACACACGGTCGCGCAGGCGGGGTTCTCCGGCCACTAGTTTTGCCATGTTTTCCGAGTTGTCTGCTTCATTCTCAAAGTCTGTTTCAAGTGATAGCCGCTCGCTGATGTAGGGAACAAGACTGTAGAAAGGAATATCGAAAACCTTGCTGTATATAAATGTCACAACCCTATTGATTTCCAAAAAATTAGTCAAAGGTCAGTCTCACGGTGAACCATCAACTCACTTGAAGGCCCAGAGATCCCAGGCTAACTGCTGTACAATCTCCCGCTTTTGGATCTTTATCGCAACCTCCCTGCCATCCTGCAGGCGCGCCCAATGGACCTGGGCTACACTAGCGCTGGCTCGAGCTCTGCGTTCCATCACACCTTTATCAGGCTCGCCCGTAAATGAGACTCCAAAAACCTCCTCGGGCGACTTTCCAAAGTCCTCGCGAATGACTTTCTCAACATCTTTCCAATCATTCTGGGGCGCATCGTCGAACATACGCGAGAACATATGCTGGAACTCCGGTGGCAAGATCGCAGACTGCATAGCGATGGCTTGGCCCATCTTTAGATAAAGCCCACCATTGTGCCTTAACAGATCAGACAACCGTTCTGCATTGCGGGCGTGTACGGCAGCAATGGAACTGGCCAGTGGTGGATGGGGGCGAAAGTTAATTTTGTAATCAATGGCGACGAGGAGGCCGAGGGAGAAAGTCCGCGCCGTTCGGGTCAGCGATGATGCGTAGAACTGGCGATCGACGCCGTAGGCGACGCCCGTTGCAAATGACAAATAAAATATCCGACGTAACCATTTTCGGGTGCGTTTGTAGGTCTTTGCTGCTGTGGGTTTGCCTAGGGAACTTGGTGATGGCGGCACGAGGGGTTGGAATTGGCTCGAATAACCGCATCGGAGTTGGGGGCGCAAGAGGGGACGGATGACCGGCCGCAGGGAGCGCAAATGCATCGCGTGCGCCATGTGTAGATAAGAATGGCGGGATCTCAGATCACCGCATCGCGTTGTACAGCAAAATTGAGTCTGGGTGAGAAGATAAAGGAAGTCAAATACTGTAGGAGTTGTTCGGACTTATCGTCATCCGCAGGTCGGTGGTGCGGAGTCGGAGCCGGAGAACGTCTTAACTGCGTGTTTAAGATACCCCGAGTTATATATTGCAATTCTGTTTTATATAGCGATATGTATATTGTCAACAAATATAGTTAGAGTCATAGATTATCTTATGTACAATTGGGTGTTTTTTGAACATTATTCACAACTCGTCATGATCGAATGGCCCCAATGTATCGCACACCTTAGCATAATCTCTCATGTTTTGAGGAATTATCTCTTCCCACAGCTCATCGCCTTCTAAGAATGTGAGTTGTTCCTTGCAAGCTTCGTTAGAAGCCATTGGGATCAAAGTTGGGAGATGCTTGATCGAAGCCTTGAGAAAATTGCGCTTGAAGCAGTTTCCGAACTCAGCCAAGGTCTTTTCATCTGAGCAAATATGTATCCCACCACCTAGCATTGGTCCACAGCGTTCCTTGATAGTAAGTGCGACATCGTCGCCCATCTTCAATAGTGCCTCTTCCTTGTGGGGGACGTTCATGCGGTGCATCAAACTGCGCACAGCGGGGACGAAAGTGTTATTGCGCGTCCAGAGATCCCAGTGAGGAACAGTCGGTTGACATCCAGCGGAGCAAATTTCACTCTGGAATTTATCGAAGAGATGGCCGGGTCGGCCGACAAGTGCGGAGACGACTTTGAAGCATGATGCGCCAATCGCTGTAGCGGGGGAAACGAGGATGACGAGGACAAGAATAAGGCGATCGAGGGAAAGACGCATTGCGAAGGTTATCAAAGATTGTACAATATTGTACTCCGCGTACAATGTGAAAAGTTGGAGAAGATCAACTAAAATCGTAATCCTCTCAGGGGGTAGAAGAGCTGAATGTGATTGACCCCCGCATTATTTTGTGGAGAAAAAGGAAAAGAGGACTCTCTGCCATTTTCCACTCTTACACTCCGGGACCACCATCAATATATTGTATACGAGCAATACCAACAATGAATCCACTCGATCCTTCTTATGATCCTTTTATTGGGTATTTCTTTCTTATATGCTTTTGACGTTGACTAGCAACTAGGCTGTGTTGTCGTCAGCATCCGTAATATGCGAGCTGGCAAGTATATAAAGCCCAGGGCTGACCTGAGTGTTGTCAATATAGTGAAGACTCTGAACTCCCCATCATGCACCTAAAAGAAGTCGACACTCTTGAGGCTATTGTCATTATTGACAATGAATTGGACCCGCTATCTCCCCCGGCCCCAGACACAGTGCAGATCTCAGGAAACCTGGGAACCATTGCTATGGGTTCGCTCCATAAGGTGACAGATCGGGGAGAAGCCTGTGGGGAACTCTGGCTAGAAGACGTGTGCTGTGCAGCGCATGGGCTGTCTATTCTTGTGGTAAGGTGATTTCGATTCTGAAATCTCAATGTAGGCTTATGTTAAGCCCGCCTCATACAGACAGCCACCAAAGGTGACG
This sequence comes from Penicillium soppii, assembly GCF_028829465.1. Classification (NCBI taxonomy): domain Eukaryota; kingdom Fungi; phylum Ascomycota; class Eurotiomycetes; order Eurotiales; family Aspergillaceae; genus Penicillium; species Penicillium soppii. The sequence goes on along the minus strand of NW_026643235.1, from coordinate 2,857,020 downwards.
AGAAACATGCTATTCTCTTCGATGCTGGTCCTGAAGAGAAGGCCTGGGAGAGAAACGTAAAACGGCTGCGGTCAGATATCTCATCTGTCGAAGTGATCCAGCTATCACACTGGCATCGAGATCACTCAGGTTCGTGCTCATGAAAGAGATAACATGGTCGTACGTTTCTAGTTTCTGACACATATATAGGTGGTCTTCTACGAGCAATTCGCATGATAAAAGACGCCAAGCAAGCTGAAGGCCGCTCTGAGGACCTCGTCGTAGACTTGCACCCAGACCGACCAGCCTACCGAGGCATTGCTCTACCTGAGCGCATAATCTCACTTGAGGCCGACCCTGAATTCGAGGAGATGACAGGCGCGGGCGCAGTAGTTGATAAACAAAGCAAGCCACATACTGTACTTGATGACTTTTTTCTTGTCTCTGGAGAAATTCCACGAGTGACGCCATACGAAACAGGCCTCAAGTATGCAGTGCGATATGATCCAAAGGAAAATGAATGGTACTCCGACGAGCTGATTCAAGATGAACGTTCCCTCATCTGCAATCTCAAAGGTAAAGTAGCTTTGAAGGCCCTCTCATGTCTGATCGTACTGACATGCTCTAGGCAAAGGACTCGTGATTTTCACAGGATGCAGCCACGCTGGTGTAGTCAACACCACAAAACACGCATTGGATTTGACAGGTGGGAAATTACCTGTTCATGCAGTGGTTGGCGGGTTCCATCTCGCCCAGAGCGAGGCAGATCAGATTGAAAAGACGGTAGCCGACCTCAAACGACTCGATCCTGCCGTGCTGATGCCCGGTCACTGTTCGGGCTGGCGAGCAAAATTTGCCATTGAGAAACATATGCCCGGATCATTGGTTCCATGCACTGTTGGGTCGAAGATCACCTTCTGATTGGGGTCGTGTTGGTATCGCCTGGAACAGTGATGATTCTTAAACATGTTCCTTGCAGTTTCGTGTTTCCACGTGTATGCAGGGTCATGCGAAACTGCATGGCCCGCGTCGCTCAGAGCAACAGCTCAACTCAAGGGGGTAGGTATTTCGTCATTTGTCCTCAGCACCGACTGCGCTCTTTTCTCATTCCGATTATCTGACTTCACTCTATCTCCTTGCTGCATTTCTATGCGATCGGGAGAATGCGGGAGAGATATAGATGCCTGAGTCTGGGCTCGTGATGGCAATGATAGCAATACCAGCAATGATACATTTTTTAGACGGTCTGACGACACACCTCAATATGACTTGATCATCACCATTCTATGCACTTCCTTCATATATTTTTACCGCTCTTTTCTATGTCTATGTTCACATTATTGTAGCCTTTTCATTACGCTTCTATCGTGAGTATATAGCGGCTAATCAGGGCCTGGTATTGTGGCAGCGCCATACCCTCAATATGGCCTGGCTGCTTCAATACCTTTTAGGCACAATGTGATACTTCCCAGCTTGTACCTTAATAACATTGGAACGGGCTTTATATGTCGCGAGACATTGAGCTATGCCACTGTTCAACCCGTCAATAGCTCTAGCATCTCTAACAATATTGGCAAAATAAATGCCATATATATTTTCACATGGCGATGTTCACTAAATCCACTAACGACTTTGTCGATAAACGTCCAGTAGAAGGCTCTCTTTGTTGGTATTGGTGTGAAGTGGAAACGACATGATATATATCCAACACCTGCGGCTCTCATGATACTCGCTTCAAGTCATCTACCTAGGATGAATACCCATGGACCCATTGCATGAGTTGCAGGTATATTCTGCATCTTCGAAAACCAATACCCGAGCCAACAGGTCAATTATATACACTTATCATATCTAGCTTTGTGCTTTGCCTCGAGCATGGTAGTTTCTATGCTTTCTGGATACCTAGGCATCTTTGATCATACGACGGTTGCACATCCAACCTTGGTTTCAATATAGCTCTATTGTTCATCCATCGATTCAACGCAGGCCTATGATGTGATATTGCATTATTACATTTACCCTAAGCATGAATCCTGGACCAATGAAAACGACGACGCGGCAAGATCTATATTTTCAACTCTAAACTCACCCGGCCTGGATGGCTATCTAGAAGCGTCTGATACTCAAGATACCAACAAAGGTACAGTGTAACCAGCAGGTACACCCACGCTCAACGCTGATATCAGCTGGACGGAACCTCTCCGTTTTGCATCATCCTACGGAGCCAAGATTCCTCGGAAGTGCAATATCTACCGAATTTGCAACAAAGAGCCAGGTGACTGGGCAAACACCAGCCGTCTTGGCCACAGGAAATTTCTCACCGTCAAAGTCAGCAAAAGCATCCATGGATGCTTACAGACACATTGGCGTCAACATCGATGAATCTAAACGCACCCCTGACAGCAGCATAGTTCCCTCACAGGAAACACCTCTGAGAATATGCACACCCCTAGATTACATGCAGTTAGTTGCAAAGTGTGTTAACTAGTCATTTAGAGCAAAAGCACGCACACTGCCCCCGCCAAGATGCAAGCACAACAAGCATTACACCAAAAACCCTTGCGCCTGCTGCTTCCCTCTCCTCTCCACCCCGCCCCCCGATCACCGAAGACCGAATGCATAATGATCTCACGCCGATTCGATGGCAAAAAAAAGGGGGGCTGGCTAGAGATCAAATGCTCGCCAAGACGATAATCAGGAAGGGATGGACGTCACGTCTTGGCATCGGTGGACAGGTACCAAAATGAGGGCGATCAGCAGATCAAGGGAGGGCGTTAGCATTTTCTCGCGACTATAAACGATACTTTACATCATGCAATGACTTTACCGTCGCACACATGTCCCGATGCCAAGAATCCACCTTCCAATAGCGTCGGGTTGGGCTATTGAGGAAGACACTGGGCGCCAAGAGTGATTGTCCGGAGGAAACAGGGATGATTTGCGCGCTTTGATTTTTGAGACCTGCCGATTCTCCCTTACAACGTTGTACTATAGTATGGCCTTTTGCTATCCGAACACTCATGTGATTTATGGAATTTTCCTTATGGGGTAAATCTGATTCACGATGTATGTCATCCTTTCCGACTAACAGTCAAGACCCGCGATGAGAACATAGATGAAGTCGATCATCATTCCCTTTCCAACATCAGTATCTCATAATTTGGCAATGCCCAGTGCCCGTATTGCCTCGCCAAGAAAACCTAGTAGAATGCAGTGCTGAAACTTGTGCATTATTGAAACCCCCCTCTCTTTTGGTGTTTTCTTGCTGGATCTTGGCTTGCTTGTCTATCGTCGATCATGAAGTTTATTCCCGCATATGTGCCAGAAATACTGCATCATCCATCCACTCACAACGACAATTGCTATCTATAGACAGTATTTCCGCTGCACAGTAGGCAGCATGGCGATCCTTTGTACATGTTGTATCCCCCTGCGAATTTATCCCTGCCTTTCTTGGCATGCCCGGACAAGGTATCCTAGGCCTGACTTGACTGGCTGGCAGGACTCAAGTATCTATACAATATTGTACGGGTACCTGTAGGTCTGGAACACAATTCAATCGAGACAATATCTGTCCCGGGATGCAATTATTGACCCCCACCCCCAAGATTTACAGTTGGCACCGGCACTGGAAATCCGGAGATTTGTAATGGTGGCTATGCAGCTCTGCAGACGCACTGGCAATAAGGTGCATACTACGGGATAGGTATCTCGTAGCCTGCCAGGCAGTCTCATATTCCCTTCTAACAATAGTAACAAAACAATAAGAGCGACATTCTCTACATCCAAATCGTCACACTCGCATCATGATGTCCTCTATTGTTGGAGAAACTGGGATGAATCGAGGATCGTGAACACCGCCGATCACCTTTGTCCGAGTGGCAGTGACCAGTAGCCCGAACTTGAATCCTGTAAAATTGGCTTCAGAGGAATCACCGAAACCGTATGCAGCCCGCACCTTGTTTTAGATTTCACCAACATAAAACAGCCAAGCGGAAAAGCAATAGTTATATGATCAGTTAGTACTCCGTACATTTACTTCGACGCGGATAGGGTGCGTGTGGATTGGAAGTCCAACCGCTTTTACGCACAGGGTAATTCGGGCTACCTACCTCATAACATATGATACAGAGCACAGGACAATACACCATGCTATTATAATGTACAGTAGCCCGGTACTATACCAAAGAGAGTAAGTAGTAGCTATGTACGTGCATAACATATGGGTGCAACATTGTACTTGCGTCACAGAAAGGGGGTAAAAGCATCCAAAATAATAGCATATGGCTCTTGTTATTTTTATAACTGTAGAGAGATCCAACCATCCTCAAGACCGGTTTTGAGCGCGTCAATCCGCCTAGTAAATAGTGATGTGCAACTATTTATGGAGCACCAACAACAAGCACAAACAACTCCCTGCGCAGCATCCCCAGTGTAATGCCACTACCTGCCAGTTGGGATGGTTCGCGTCGAGGAAGTGTGGGGGTTTGTTTGTTCTCCTGTCGATCATGACCTAAATGGGGAGACTAAACAGCTGGTCTTTGGGGTGTCGGTTTGTTTGGTCTCTCATTTATTATTATTATACGATCGAGTCGCGTCGACGTGTTTGAGATTTAAGTTCAGTAGTTGGGACAGCGTGTTTATTCTTTGCTTGTTTGGGTATCGTAGGACAGACGATGTCATCATTGCTATCTTGAAGGAAGGCATGGAACGATTGCTCATTTCGGGCTTTACATGAGCTACGATCTACCTATGTAGGTATATCATACCCTAGATAGATTGGAATCTTCGCCAAACGCCGACCTTTCAGAGAACGGGATTTGCAGTTATTTCCACCAAAAGGGCAACCCCTGAGGCTAAGAACAGCTGCTCTAGGTAAGACCGGAGGTTGATGTTCGTTCTCTTTTTTTTGCAGCGAACTGTGCGTATTGGGGCGTGTCCCTACGCGATTACTTAGACCTGATCGACACAGGGGTGTACATGCAGCCAAGAGAAAGGGGAAGAAAGCACACGATCTCAACAGGATAAAGGGCACAAAGATCTTGAAAGGCACAAAATCCCTGCAATATTGTACAATGTGTACTCCGTACAATTAGGTGCACAAGTCAATGAGCCGAATTCCGTGAGTAAGGCTAAGATAACGCCAATTGATTTTTCCGCTATCACTTCGTGGCGCCTAAAGATAATAGTTCGACAATTCCGCGCATTGATCATATGGTAAGACGGCTATAATATGATCAAACAATCAAACCCAGGACAATTTACCCGGTGTGTCGGCAAAATAGGGCAAATAGACCAGTCAATAGATTGCTTTTTCCTGTAATAAAAACCAGATACCAACAATGGTCAATTAGCGTTAGCAATTACATAGCAATAAAAGTTCTATGTGCTACAGCGTTTACGATAACTAAAATGCAGAATACAATGTCTGGACCAAAGAGCCTGAAACTGACGACGTGCCGAGTTCCCGCGTGCCGCGTAGCCCGAAACGGGTTTCGACGCGGGTTTCGACACGGGATTCCGATACTGACCGAACATGAGTCGGCCAAGGGCCAGACAAAAAGACAGGCCAAGGCCGAGAGGGAAAGAACCGGTAATTCTCAAGTCTGTGGCCCAATAGTGTGTGCGTGGCAACGCTCAATAATCAGAAATAATACCTCGGGTGGGAAATATATTACAATAATCGCATGACAGAACGGGCAGTAGTCTGGAAGCACAGACGGTGCTGTACGGGTCAAGCTTCCGAGGTTGATGACGATTACTGTTCACTGAGTTGTTCAATTTGAATAGCACCATCTACGGAGTACGTTAGAAGAGATGAAGGAGAAAAAAGCGCCCGATAGTCCCGAGCTTTGACCATCTTGTACCTTCCTACCGGGAATGCAGTTAGCGAGGTTATCTCCACTATAGCTCTGGAGATTAAAGAGAGGGATATTTTACACCGATGCAACCCGCCTAACCACGTTCATCGCCATGCGTTAGACACGGGCGCAGAACGGGATCCTCGTTTCAAAACTTTAAAGCGCTGCTGCAGGTGCGGGATCTGGATGGAATCTTTTCCTATATGGGCCATGGGGTGAAGCAATTTCACTACCAAAGGGGCAACTGGAATAGTGTTCAACCCGCGATTTTTTAAGAATATATATTTTTTTGCCTTTTCATTTCTCCATGGGCAGGAATCCTGGGGTGAACAAAGCTGGGATAGCTTGGCGAACCGGGCGTTTGAATCAGAGTTAATCAGAGTTACCTTGGTACTTTTGTTTTGAGATATATTGTGCAGTACCATGTACTGATGGAGCAATTCTAATTGACAATTTCAATTTCTCAAATTAACAGAAGTAGTGCAGTGAGAGGGTACTTCCGTGGACAACTATCAGGAGAAAAATCAGCCCGGGCAATTAATGATGAACCCTTGTCGGTGTAGTGAAAATGAGCTAGAAAGTGACAAAAAATGCCTCACGATCTGAGATCGGCAAAAAGTCCTAGGACACGGCGCCAATACCAGATACAAGATACGAAATACGTGACCTGGGTACGAGAAAGGTAATAAATACATAATTCAAGCAACGATTTGGCAGGCGGGCGATCTTCTAGTGGACCCCTTCACGATGCTCCTCTGGCCCACCGGTGAGGGTTTGATTCAGATGACTAGTGAGCGCAACTGAGGGCGCTGATTGATGGAAGAGAGCTATACCCCATCGCACTAATCCCACTACTGTAGGTACACGGCTTTGCGGTGAAAGCCAAGAGTGTTGGTCTCCGACGCTTGACTAGTAATGGACCAGTAACGATGAAGTAATGCCAACCTATTGTAGTGTGGGATGTCTAAGGTGGATTCAGGGATCTGAATTGGATGGAAATGAATAGATTAGGTTGTGTGTCCTCATCACCACTTTAAGGTGACATTGTATATGTGCAAACTTTCTACTTTTTTCTTAGGGTTTTATATAGAACACGGAATGTCCAACCTTATAGGATAATGACCATTCGGACGGGAATTTTCCAAGGTTGAACGACAAGCTTACTCATCCGAATTCAAGCGCCATGATTGGGTAGATGTAAGGGTAATCTCGCTGTTCGGGGATTAGCCCAAAGGGGAATTTAAATTGTTTCCGGGCGTTACAGTAATAATACTTGCATATTGCTACATATTGGAACATATTGGCATGTGCGGAGGGTTTAGTCTAACAATGGCATAGCGAAAGCGGCAAGATAAGAATCATGACGTGATAGTGTTATTCTTATCATCTAATTATATTCATATGTTTTCAATGTCTTATTTTGTGCAATTGATGCCGATATTCCGAGTCAAAAGAAAAATCAGAAATCAGGGTTAAGAAAAAAGACGCAGTAAGCTGCATTAAACCCATGGAACGGTCCACGGGTTACGGACATGGAAGGCTTCTAGAAAACATCCAGAACACCCTAAAATATATGCTGTACAGTAAAGGACACGCACTGAGAAGGTTGGCTCCACTCCGAAAAATTTCCAATTCGCCGGCGTTTCGGCACCGAGTCCTCCAGTTTTTCTCCATTATTTGGGGCCGGCCTCCAGATTACTCTACACGCAGCACTTCTGATATCAGTAATAGTTTGAACGGCTTTACCGTCTGTGGCAATGGAGCCTCAATTCAACCAGATTTGCCGTTTTCCGTCTCGGTCGAATCCGATTGATGAGGCATTTTGTTGTTCACAATGCGCTCATCCTTGGACTTTTGGACCTCTCCAACGACATTAGCGGCGTGATCGCCCAAAGCCACAAGGATGTACAACGTACATTCGCCGCGCCTTCTATACCTTGTATGCTTTTTCCACGTGTAGAAGGATCCTAGCGACTGCAACACATGCCCGACCGAGGGGAGATGATTAATTTGCACGGATGCTATAGTCTAGTTATTCGTTGGATGTGATGTGTTCATGGGGTCATGTTGTGTAGCTTTCGATGGAATGTCGTACAACTGATTGCCTTTTCCCAGCCCCCTACCATGTACACGCACACCGATCCGACTATTATATTGTACGTCGCGTTATATATCGGAAATTTCTGTACTCCGTAGTGGCCTATGATCAACGGAAATCATAAAAATATACACTTGCAGTACTGAAAACCAAAATCCTCGGGACGTCGAGTTGCCCGGAAATCATGTTTGTACCATCTTGTATATTGTATACATAAATCTGCATAGAATGTATAATCTACTTCCTACAGATATCGCTTTGTCCCACAGAATGATCCACGGGTCGTGGCGTGGGGGAATGGCCCTGCAAAGCAAATTTCCTTTTCTCGATGCTTCGATGATCCAGCCATTTTTTTAAAATTCGATGGGGTCAAGAGAAAGCTCTCCACTTATGCACCTCGGTTTGAATGTTGGAAGGGTCGTGGGCCCGACAGATTTTTTTTCTGATCAGACGAACAAAATGGATCCAAGACACTCTACACAACAACACACCAAAAATTCGGTACAGTGACCTAGGCGGCGTTGAATATACTCCCCAGGATCGTGCACTGCTGCCAGTCAGGCTTGGCTGACGTGGTATTCTCAAAGGCTAAACGGCGAGAATCCCCCGGAATGATCGTAACTCAATTGGACTTTTCTCCCTTCTGTTTTTTTTTTTTTTTTCTTTTCTTTATTGCCTTTGCCTTTGCCTTTTTGCTCGCACGGGGCTGCAGGAGGACGAAGCGTAGTGCTGCGTCGAATAGAGACGACGGATAACTTGGCTCCACCCACGGCCGGTTTCCCGAATAAGTTTGGCCCCAAGAGCTACTCTGTTTTTGTAGCTGTGTTATTAGTTTTATTTGGAGTGAGATGTGGTGATGAGACAGGGGGCTCCAGAGTGACGACAGCGCCGGGAAGAAAGCGGAATTAGGTCTCGTTCTTTTTTTTCCCCCGTAGGAAATCGTAACAGAGCGGCTACGACCAATTTAGATTCGAAGCCGTAATATTTATTAGGTATCATTATCTTAATCGCCAGTCGGGGGCCCCATAATTCGCTATCGTACTATTGTCTTCAATTGGTTCGCATCGTGAACGGTAACGCCTACCGCGGAAAGCACCGGGCGCGCGCTACATTGGTTGAAGTACATACGAGACGGGAAGCAAAGAAAGCCAATGTGAATATGTAAATCGCAATACAAATGTTTGAAATTGAGCTATATCGTGCATCTAGACTAGACTCGATGAATAAAAATCACTTTGTCTAGATCGCGTAGACTCGGGATGCCAGGACATTCGGACTTTCTCTCCCGCACTACTCACTCACCCCCAACGGCTCGTGCACGATCAATTCTGGGAAACCCCAGCCCTGAGGAGATTGATCCTCTGGGGAATTGCCAAGGGAACTCACCGGAAAGCCGGGGTGCATCGTCTAAAGAATGGACAAAAGACTGACTTGCCAAGGGGTTCGTGATTGATTGTGATTTGACTGGCCTAGCTAAGTCCATGGCTATACTTTTTATTTGCTACGCTGTGATTCGAAAGTGAAGAGTCCATCCAATCGCATCCAGGCTTATTATGCGTAAGGAAGCTTGATGGCGGATGGAGGGTTCGGTCGCGGATCACCCCAATGATATGTATTCGTTCAGCATCGGCATACGGGGAACGGTCTACTTGCATCGCGAACTAGGATTGTTCCTTGTTAAACCAAAGGTAGCTGGTGGTCATGCACACCATCAGACGATCAATGAATAAATTGGCCGGAGCAATGATGATAGTCTCATAGCGATAATCAGAATTTACAATTATGATCACGATTGGAATAGCTTGTTTGTGCTGGTGCTGGTCTTAGCATGTGGATTGTGGAGGATTGGGAATAGTTTCATTTCAGCGTCTCTCGGCCAACTTCCTGATTCCTTTTCCCTCATATGTGATACAACCCTTGCAATTCGTGAAGCGCAGCTATATCAGAGTCGGGAACAGCACGCCGATCAACGCGATGAAATCATCGGCCGGTGTCTGCACCCGGTGATTCGATCAAAGCCGACTAGGAGTTGTTAGTTAGCGGGGACTTTGACGGCCATCGTAGCCAGTGAGGATCGCCGAATTAAATGACGCTTCTGGGGACGCTCTCCACGAGGCCAGGGGGAAAAGAGCGAGGGCAAAGATCAGCCATGGTAGTAAGATACGAAGGAGGCAGCTTCGGCGAGGGACGTGGCATAAAGAAAAGTGCGTATTGATAACAGAAAGAAAATGTCAAGCGATGACATAAGTGTAATCTATTTTTTTAATTCTGTTTTTCGTTACGCGGGTATTCGGTATGCCTCAGCATTGGCATACATTGTACAGATATGAGAAAAAAAATCTCAATCTGCCGCTTCCGGACCCCTTGCTATGTTTAAAATGGTTCGGGTGTGACGGCCATGCGATATTGTCGTCACCATAGGCACAGTGCCATTTTGTCTTTCTTATTGTGACTTTGAAGAAGCTGCACTCGGCAGAAGTAGTAAAGAGTGAAAAGAAGTGTAGGGTAATTGAAATCCGTATTCGTATTAATCTAACCGTAAGGGCAATCGATATCTCCTCAGGCCATGTCACTCAATACAGGAACATTCTCCTGCAAGGGCATTGTTGTCTATTGTGTTTGCCATGCCATGAATTCTCCGCGCACCTAGCATACATAGAGCTAGATCATACTAATGCTAATCGTCAATCGCAATAACTTCAACTTGCAATTTCAATCTCATTTGGTCTTTTTTCTTTCTCTTTCTCTGTTGGCTCCAGGGCTCTCTTGGTAAAGACTATTACTCCCCAGATACAAAAATCGCGCATAGTTAGAGCCTGGGGCACTCGGCTAAGGTCTAAAAACTGTTTCGTAAATGGTACCAGCTCATACGAAATCTTTGTCTGTGGCCAACTCGGCAGACCAGTGCCGGTCGCACTTAGCTATGAAAATGGGTATTGGTCTCGGTATTAGTGTCGGTATTGTGTTTTCATACTAGACTGAAAGCGGGAGGCCCCACCTAATGCTATGCGTATTGGAGATCTCTGAGTGGCTGCAGCCGGTTATCCGGTTGGGGCTTTCTTGGTAGGGCAAGGGGCAAAATTTGGTAAAACCAAGAAAACAATAGAATCTAACCTGTTTAGGTAAGATAAAATATCAAAATGAAAAAATACAGAAAAAAAAAGAAAACCAAAAAAAATAAGTCAAGCGGGTCTACAGTAGTACCTTGACTATACCTTCCCCAGCAACCATACTCAAAAGTATTTCCCCCCAAGAAGAACAAACACGGGATTTTGGTCCAAAATACCTCTCCTTCCCTATTTTAATCAATTCCATTTAATTTTATTTTAATTCCCAGCTCTTCAATTTTTTCAATTTTTCAATTTTATTTTATTTCCCTCACTCTTTTCGTTATCCACTAGCCCACTCCGGTTCCTTCTTTCTGACCCCCCCGTAATCCATTATAAAACACGTCCTTCCTTCACTCTTTTCAATTTTTTCCTTTCCTTCTCTCTTACATAGGATCGATTCCGACTCTGTCATTCCTGTCATCTCGTTGTGTATACTCATATCGTTGGGTTCCTAGGCCGTGTGAGCCAAAGCAACAACAATGGCGGAGCGGAGAATTTCCTATGCTGTTGACGTCGAAAATGGCGAACGTCACAACCGTGAAGCTGGTGAGGAGTCTAACCTCGATGAGTACTCTGCCCTCAACCGCTACATCTCGACTGCTCGCGACAACCGCCGTGGCTCTACCTCGAGCGCCGGTGCTCTGAGCTCTGGTGAGGAGAAGAAGAAGAAGTGGTGGCAGTTTGGCGGCAAGTCCGACGGTGTCTCCGATGGCTTCGTCACTCCCGATGAGTGGCTCGAGACCGACCTCCGTTCTGGTCTCTCCTCCAGCGACATCGAGCCTCGTCGCAAGAAGACCGGCTGGAACGAGCTGGTTACTGAGAAGACCAACATCTTCATTCAGTTCATTGGTTACTTCCGTGGTCCTATTCTCTATGGTAAGCCACACTAACAATGAAAATGGCATGAATTGAACTAACAATCATCTGTTTTTCTTAGTTATGGAACTTGCTGTCCTCCTCGCTGCCGGTCTGCGTGACTGGATCGATCTTGGTGTCATCTGTGGTATTCTTCTGCTCAACGCTCTCGTCGGTTGGTACCAGGAGAAGCAGGCTGCCGATGTCGTTGCTTCTCTCAAGGGTGATATTGCTATGCGTGCTCTCGTTGTCCGTAACGGCCAGGAGGAGGAGATCCTCGCTCGTGAGCTCGTTGCTGGTGATATTGTTATCGTCGAGGAGGGTACCGTTATCCCTGCCGATGTCCGCCTGATTTGCGACTACAGCAAGCCCGAGATGTTCGATGCCTACAAGGAGTACCTCGCCAACGCCAACTCTGATGATCTCAAGGAGAAGCACGGTGATGATGACGATGATGAGGGTGAGGTTCACCAAGGTGTTTCTCTCATTGCTTGTGATCAGTCTGCCATCACTGGTGAGTCTCTCGCTGTCGACAAGTACATGGCCGATGTCTGTTACTACACCACTGGTTGCAAGCGTGGTAAGGCTTACGGTATCGTCACTGCTACCGCTCGTCACTCCTTCGTCGGCCGCACTGCCGCTCTTGTCCAGGGTGCCTCCGACTCCGGTCACTTCAAGCAGGTCATGGACAACATTGGTACCTCTCTGCTCGTTCTCGTCATGTTCTGGATTCTGGCCGCCTGGATTGGTGGATTCTTCCGTCACTTGAAGATTGCCACCCCCGAGGACAACGACAACAACTTGCTCCACTACACTCTGATTCTCCTGATTATCGGTGTTCCCGTCGGTCTCCCCGTTGTCACCACCACCACTCTCGCCGTCGGTGCCGCCTACCTTGCTGAGCAGAAGGCTATTGTCCAGAAGCTTACCGCTATTGAGTCCCTCGCTGGTGTCGACGTTCTTTGCTCCGACAAGACTGGTACCCTCACTGCTAACCAGCTTTCCATCCGCGAGCCCTTCGTCTCTGAGGGTGTCGATGTCAACTGGATGATGGCCGTCGCTGCTATTGCCTCTTCCCACAACATCAAGAACCTCGACCCCATTGACAAGGTCACTGTCCTTACTCTCCGTCGTTACCCCAAGGCCCGTGAGATTCTCGCCCGCAACTGGGTTACCGAGAAGTACACTCCTTTCGATCCCGTCTCCAAGCGTATCCAGACTGTCTGCACTTGCGATGGTGTCCGCTACATCTGCTCCAAGGGTGCCCCCAAGGCTATCCTCAACATGTCCCAGTGCTCCGAGGAGGAGGCCAAGCTCTACCGTGAGAAGGCTTCCGAGTTCGCTCGTCGTGGTTTCCGTTCTCTCGGTGTTGCCGTCCAGAAGGAGGGTGAGCCTTGGCAGCTTCTGGGCATGTACCCTATGTTCGATCCCCCCGTGAGGATACCGCCCACACCATCGCTGAGGCCCAGGTTCTCGGTCTCTCCGTCAAGATGCTTACTGGTGATGCCATCGCTATTGCCAAGGAAACTTGCAAGATGCTTGCTCTCGGTACCAAGGTTTACGACTCTGAGCGTCTGATCCACGGTGGTCTTGCTGGTTCCGCCCAGTACGATCTCGTTGAGAAGGCTGATGGTTTCGCTGAGGTTTTCCCCGAACACAAGTACCAGGTCGTGGAGATGCTCCAGCAGCGTGGTCACTTGACTGCCATGACTGGTGACGGTGTCAACGATGCTCCCTCTCTCAAGAAGGCCGATTGTGGTATTGCCGTTGAGGGTTCCACTGAGGCCGCCCAGGCCGCCGCCGATATTGTCTTCCTCGCCCCCGGTCTCTCCACCATTGTCGATGCTATCAAGCTTGCCCGCCAGATTTTCCAGCGCATGAAGGCTTACATCCAGTACCGTATTGCTCTGTGTCTTCACCTCGAGATCTACCTGGTTACTTCCATGATCATCATCGACGAGACTGTTGACTCTTCCCTGATTGTCTTCATCGCTCTGTTCGCTGATCTTGCTACCATTGCCGTCGCCTACGATAACGCTCACTTCGAAGCTCGCCCCGTCGAGTGGCAGTTGCCTAAGATCTGGGTTATTTCCGTCGTCCTTGGAGTTATGCTTGCTGCCGCTACCTGGATCATTCGTGGTACTCTCTTCCTTGCGAACGGTGGTATTATCCAGAACTTCGGTTCTCCCCAGGAGATTCTCTTCCTCGAGATCGCTCTTACTGAGAACTGGCTCATCTTCGTTACCCGTGGTGGAAAGACCTGGCCATCGTGGCAGTTGGTTATTGCCATCTTCATCGTCGATGTCCTTGCCACTTTGTTCTGTGTCTTCGGATGGCTCGCTCCCGACTGGAAGCAGACCCACCCCCACGACCCTGCTGGTCCTGGCTTCTCCAAGAACAACGATGTTGACATTGTTACCGTTGTTGTCATCTGGGCCTACTCCATCGGTGTTACTGTCATCATTGCCGTTGTGTACTACCTCCTGACCATCATCCCCGCTCTGGACAACCTCGGCCGCAAGACCCGCTCCAAGGCCGACACCAAGATCGAGAACATGATCGCTCACCTCTCCAAGCTCGCTCTCGAGCACGAGAAGGACTCCGAGGGCAAGTCTCGCTACGTCATCGGTGCCCGCGCCGAGGAGATCGAGGACGAGTAAATGCTCGATTCTTCGCTTTTTTCGACTCGTTACTGATCCGAGCTCTAATTTCTATTCATTTTTCCCCGCGATTACCACACTACGCAATTTGCCGTGCCACCTACTTGGACATGCATGCCGTGGGAATAAAAGAAGGCCTAGTCCCGTCTTTTTTGTTTCCTTTCCCCGTATTATAGACTTTGTGTGTTTCATTTACCCCTTGGCTGTGATTTCCTTTCGAGTTGATAGAGTCAAGTTTTCTTTCTCTACGTGTATGTATGTCGTTAATAGTGGCACTTAGTCAATCTAAGGGATTCTAATAATTTTTCTTCCTTGTAAATTCTAAACCCCCTGTAGATACCTGCACTCCACTCTGCATTCTTCGACTGTCTCATCCAGTTATCTGAAAATCTCGTGCCCTGGAGTCCCATCTTTACCCCTGTCAATTGCGGCACCCTTGTATCCCTCGCCTCGGCCGCTGACAGGTGGAAGCCAATTCTCCGTTCCCCTGACCCGATTACTTTCCCCGGACGATTTATCGCCATGCGGGGACAAGCTTTTCCGCGAGACTCCATATCGCTGCTCCCTATACGAATATGGCATAATGTAGTCAGTCAATTGGCTTCTCCGCCCACTCGGAGATACGATTCATCTATGGATTAGTCTTTGATTGGGCGAGATGAGTATTCTAATTTTCCGTCTTGTGCTGCAATGTACATGCAACTGACAAGACCCCTCTTCGAGGCCTTGTATAAAAGATGGAAACCAGCCATTCTTTTATACGTCACTGGAAGTGAGCACATCCAACAAGCACTATGCTTCGGCTATACTTCCTCTCCCTCCTAAGCCTGCTGCTGCATGCAGTAGGCACCCGCAGCGCCGCTGTGCAACATGTGTCGAGACAAGAATGCCAGTCTAAAGGCACCCACTGTCCTTCCGGAACAATCATCGTCAGTGCCTCTGACAAGCGCGCCAACTACCCCACCATCCAAGGCGCCATCGACTCTCTGCCTGATGATACAAGCTCCCACACAATTCTCATTCTAGCAGGCAACTATACAGAGCAGCTCAATGTCACCCGCTCAGGGCCAGTTACTCTTCTTGGCCAAACGGCCGCTTCCAAAGATGCAACCCGCAACCGTGTGCGCATCATCTGGGCTGCTGCCAACAAGGACAACACAGGCCAAAGCGTGGACAATGTCTACTCCAGCGTCCTTGTTGTAGCACCCACTCTGGAATCAAGCCTGACTGGCTCCGGTACCACAGGCTATGCAGTGCCTGCTGATACGCCCTTCGGCAATACCGACTTCCGCGCCTACAATATCGACTTCGACAATATCTGGGCCGATTACTCAGATGGGCCGGCTCACGCACTGAGTTTCTCACGCGCTAACGGTGGCTTTTACTACTGTGGATTTTATTCCTATCAGGACACTGTACGTTCAAACGGATCCAAATGCGATGCGAGTGCAAGCTCGTAATTTCGCATTCGTATTCGCACCTACCATATCAAGCCCCGTTTTACTAACAACACCTTCCCTATACAGGTCTACGTAGGCAAACTCGGCAATGCCTACTTCTACAAAAGCATCATCGCAGGCCAAACAGACTTCCTGTATGGTTTCGGTACCGCCTGGATTCAGTCTAGCGATGTCCAACTCCGTGGCTGCGGCGGCGGGATAACTGCCTGGAAGGGTACGAACACGACCTTCACGAACAAATACGGCGTGTACATCGTGGATTCGAATGTGCACGCGGCAAACGCCTCCGTCGCTCCGGATATCAAGGGCAAGTGTGCGCTTGGCAGGCCGTGGAATAGCCAGCACCGGTCTATCTTTGCGCGCTCTTACGAGGATGGCAGTATTGAGCCGAGTGGATACATTGATTGGGTTGTTTCTGGTGTTGCAAGATTCGAGGAAGGAGTTACTCTCATGGCGGAGTATCAGGCGTATGGACCTGGATTTAATGCTACTGGGCGTGCTGAAGGCGGTGTTACTACTGTTCTCAAGAAGAAGGCGTATGAGGCGTATAGTACACCGCAGAAGGTTTTCCAAAACCAGGAGGGTGTCTTTGGGGACACGAAATGGATTGATTGGGATACTGTCAAGGCTGGGAATTGAGAGAGGCTTTGGTTTTTGTTTGGTACCGGACTGTAGTCCAATTGAAGAAAATCATCAATTGATGTTTCGAGGGACACTGAGTCCACCCCCAAGCGTCTCATCATTTTTGTTCATTGCCACGCCATTGTCAAGACCATCATAGATTGATTCTCTCACCATTATGCTCCTTCGCGTATTCAGACTTCACGCAATTTGTCCAGCTTACCCAAGCTGGCGAGATATGCAGCTCCCGTATCTGCCCAGACTTGATATTCGCTGACTTTCAAACAACCTTTCTTCTCTGGATCATCGCTTACATCCTCAGCAAGCTTGATCCGATAGGCAAATGTCTCACTCCAAGCTTGTCGTGTCTTCTTCCAGATGAACGTTGCTGTGCCGCGTAGTGCAACGGACATGCAGCTCTCGTCGATGACCCAGTTCTCTTCAGACTCGAATGCCATATTCTTGATCTCAAGATGGGTAGAGAGTAGGTTAAAATAGGTTGATATGCCCTCTTGGCCAGTAAACGAACGGCCTACAAAAGGAGCCAATTGTGGGAGACCGTGCTCATAGGCTACTGGCTTCGGGCTGGTTGTAAAAGCCGAGGAGAACTGATTGGGAATATTGGGGTCTGGATTTGTTAGGACCTGGAGGAGGGTTTGAATTGGTTCTAGAAGTTGGCGTGTCATGTTCGCTTGCTTTTGTACAAGAGGTATTGGCGTAGGAGTAGTAAGAGGTTGGATTCGAAGATTTACATTGAGATGAAGATCTAAGCAAGGAAGTTTCTAGTCAGATATCTCCGACGTGGCCCTGAAGCTGAGACGAAGATTCTGATATAACTATGACGTTTTTCTTCATGGATGACATAATCGAACATAAGAATGGTACATTCATAAATTGGCTGACGAATGATCAATCCGAATGGGATATCTGATTTTCATAGATCATTGGTTGATGTCTTTGAGCTTTGCACGTGAAGAGCAATTGATGTAGAAAAGAAATACCCTTCAAAATCCGCAGAAAAACTCCGTGCCAAGTCTCAGTTGAGTTAGATGGCACAAATAAAAAAGGTAGACAGAAAAGGGGGAGAAAGGAAAGAGAAAACACCGAGTCCCAGAAAATAATACAAATCTCCTTTTAAAGAGTTCTCCATCTCCCAAGCTTACTGCCGCCAAGACTTGCCGCAGTTCGTGCACGTACAGAAGAGAGTCATCGGTTCATCAGCAGCACGGGTTTGGGCTTCGGTATAGGTAACTTCCCGCTTGCCACACTTGCCGCATTGCAATGTCTTACTGATACTGCGCTCGGCCTTGGCAACCATTGCCTTGTCCATGTTCTCCTTCTGGATCTTAGCGTCTGCTTCACGCTGCTCGACAGAGCGGAGCTCATCATGAGACATGCGCACAAAATCATCTGGGGCGATCTCTCCCTCAAGAACGCGCACGCGCAGCTTCGGGTTGGACTTGTTCTTCAAGTTTTGGAAGAGACTGCGGATTTTCGTGCGGTATTCCTCCTTTGTTTCTGGTCCCAGGTGCTTGTAGGCAGCGGTCTCAACAGCAATCGCGCGAACAAGAATGGTTTTGGGAGACTCGGTTGAGCCCAGACACAGTCCATCGTACATGAGTCCGGTGCAGCTATCGCGCACCCTGTTCGAGGTATGGTTGACATCTACTCCATCCGCTTTCCATGTGCGCTTGTCGGGAGGCACAGACAACTTCGAAGCCTTGTCTGAGGGCGTGGCACCGGCTGGAGTTGACACCCCCGCACCATTTTGTGCAGGCCGTGGAGAGCCACTCGACCCCCTGCTGGCTGCCGTACCGCCACTTTGCTTTTGCTTGTTGACCTCTGTCCGCCATTTGGATACAATCTCGCTAGAGAGTCGCGCGACTTCGGGAGTTTTGCTTTGCTTGAACTTGTTCACGATGATACCGATGCGCGTCTGACGCAGCAGATCCTCTGTCGCCCGGACACCTGTCTGAATATCCTTGAGAAGGCCCAGAATCACAACTGAAGACTCGTTGGATGTTGCGGCCTTGCCCAAGGCCTTGGCCTTAGCCTCGATCTCTTTGGCATCCATCGCCATGATGTGTGTGGGGTATAACGGTAATACGATCAGAATGGAGAACGAAGCAAATGTAGGAGTAATTTGGAAATTTCAGATGGATCTATAAACCCGAATTGTCAGTAAGTCCTCCCAAATGCTCAGAGTGCAAGGTTTGCAAAAGTGCCGGATGCCGGCGCATTCGAAGGAAACAGAACAAGCACTTGTCTCCTTCGGATAACAGGCCACTGAGCACTCAATGATTTTGTACGAAGCATAGTCATCGAGGTGCCCCGCCATATGTATGGGATACTGTGGGCAGGTGGCATATTGTTGATTTGCACGTGTCCATCTTCTCTCTCTGTCCTCCCCAGGAACTCGAAAAAGAGGCCCCAGAAGTTCAGGGGAAAAAGCGCATGCTGCGATGCTTGCCGTGGCATAAATCATGCTTGAGAGTATTGCAGGCGCGGTGTATGTGGTGAGGGGTGTTTGGCGCGAGCACTCACCTAAAGAAATCCCACGGGTCGCGCCAGGGGTGCTGATGCAAGAGGCTAGCCGTGGCGAAAATAAAGAGTGGAAGGGCGGTAGAAAGAAAGCACCAGGGGTAAAATAAGTGGGAGAGATTGATTTGTTGAACGCAAAGAGTCAACGCGTATTTGATGAGTTGCAGCGACTGAGGTTTGCGCCAAGCCTTGTTTTCCCTTTTCGGAAATTCTCTTCAATACCTACATTCAGTGCTGCTATGAGACAGATTTACATATAAAAACTACAGTTATCCTTTGAACTATGGAGATTTTGCTTGTCCAAGTATGTATTCTATCTATATGGTTGTGTATCCTCCGAAGAAAACACGGGGTTCCATGGCTATGCAAACAGAATGTGGATCAAAGCAAAGGAAATTATGTGCAGCAGCGGTTCATCATCGTAGGTTTGGGGTATAACAAATGGAGGTGTTTTGTGGAAGGAAAAACGTAAGCGTCGTCAGTCAGATCTTCATACCCAGAGCCTGTAAGAGGCTTCAGAGTCGAAAGATGGACCATGAAAAGACAGAACCCTCCAAAGGAGCCGTAGATACGATTTTCTCGGCTGCTGTTGATACCAGAGTCGGATTGACTCCATGATCCGTCTGTGATTGAAAACAGGGACTGATAGAAGTGGTAACTGTTCGACAACTTCAAAGGACTAGATGGCAGTCTTGCCCAGCACATCGGCCAAGGCATCAACATCTTTGTCGTCCTTCTGGGCCACCGTCTCTTCTTCAACCTCGTCAGCCTGCTTGAGATCCTTTTCGGCCTTGGCCTCTTCTTCCTCTTCCTCCTCTTCCTCCTCGTCTTCATCTTCCGAATCCTCTTCTTCGAGCTCATCAAGCTCGTCGACGCCCCAGGTATCCTCAGGGTCTTCATCAGTGCCATGTTCCTCCTGACGAGCCTCCAAGAGTTCGCGCAGGTCGACGATGTTGGGGTCGTCCTCGGAGAAAATGTTGCCATTGAGCTCAACGCGACGCAGGCTAGGAAGTGCGGTCTTGGCAGCATGAGTGAAGTTCTTGACGGCTTCAGCCTTCATTTCGTTGTACTGAAGACGCAGGGTCTGAAGGTTTTGGTTTTTGTTTGCCGCCAAAGCGTTGGCAACCTTCACACCACCGCGGGCAGAGAGGAGACAGTCGCCAACACCGAGCTCGCGCAGCGAGGTCCAAGCCGGTAAAGTATTCGCAAGAGCAGTGGAGCCAATGACGGTGAAAGTGTTGTCCTGCAGATCTAGGACCTCGAGGCCTTTTGCGTGGAAGAGACCTTGGGTCAACAGGTGAGAGATACCCTCCTGGCGAATTCCATTCTGAGTCATCTTGACTGACTTCAGGCCTGCGGAGTGAGCCTTGTAGGCCCGAGCCCATGCCTCCATGCTGCCGTTTTCCAAGCGGTTGCGTCCGCAGACAACGCTCTCTAGCAGATTGACCTTCTTGTCTTCTTTGCGAGCTTCCTCTTTGCGTTCAGCCAACTTGGACAGCGCATCGGCGACCTGGATTCCAGCATAAGGACCAAGTCCGTTGTTGTTCAGGATGAGGTGACGGAGGGGCACATGGCGGGATAGAAAATCGACAAGAGGGGCCGAGGTGTTGAGACCAAAAGCATTGTCATTAAGGTTCACGGTGTGTACTGTGGAGATCTCGAGGATTGCGTTCAATAAAGAAGTTAAAGCGGTAGGAATCTCTGACAGGAGACGACCGGTGAAAATGTCATCGAGGTAGGCGGCTTCAAGGCTCTTTTGGGTCTTGAGGACCTCAGCCAGGCGCTGGCAGGCGCCAATTCCCAGGGTGTTTCCACCGAAACGGATTTCGGTGTAATCAGTGTTATCTACCAATGGTTGGATGTGCGCATTGATATCGTCAGAGCTGTCGAGCTTGAGGACCTTGCCCTCGAGGGAGAAGACCTTAGGAGGGGCCATGGCGGGGTAATTGTTGAGCGGGATGGGATGTTGGAATGAGCAGAGGTAATAAGTGTGAGTTCAATGGCAGGCTAACTCCCTACGGTGAAAAGATCGAAGTAGCCCAAAGACAAAAGAAAAAGACCGAAGCAGTCAGTGTAGCAAAAAAGGAGGCGAATTCGGGGAGGCAACATTTGTTGACAACCAAAAAAAAAATAACTACGGTACCGCATAGAGGCTGGGGCCGCTATATGCGCATTAATAATCTCTGATGGTGTCAGGTCATTCATAGAATTCTGATCACTACAACCAATTCGCAATTCAGTTCTTGTCTTTTGCTCAGCTTTCATATCTATCCCAAGCTGTACCTACATCATGTCTTGGCTCTTCGGTTCCTCAAGTGGTGAGTCTCCATATCGAATTGCTATTACCCTCAATCCATACACTTGCGCAATGCGCCAATTACATTGCATTGCGGAGATGGAATATAGCTTTTTCTTACCCTTGGACCTTACAGAAAATAAATCTGCTGCATCAGAGCAAGCACCAGCTCAAACTTCTCAAACTGAGAAGCCCAAGGTGTGTTCCGATGCAACCGAATCCGCATGCGCAAGCGTTTAACCCTGTGTTCACTCTAGCCCTGCTGCGTCTGCAAGCCCGAGAAGACCGCCCGTGACGACTGCATGCTATTCTCGAAATCCGAAAACCCCGAGGAGGAATGTAAGACCACGATCGAGCAGTACAAGACTTGCATGGCTGGCTTTGGCTTCAAGGTCTAGACTTTGATCTCTGATCGAGTTTGCCGATCTGTATCATCACCATACAGCATTGTACAATAGCGTCTATTGGCGGGAGTTTCTTGTTTTCTCTAGTATCATCTGCCCAGGGGGCATCTTCCTACATGAGAAATATTGGGGTTTAAATTACTAGGGATTGAATTCCCCAACGACATCTCACATCATGCATCAATAATGACTCGAATCACATTAAATAAAATGAACCAGCACCGTGGGTGCTCTATTTCTGATAATCACACAATAAGGGGTATCACTGAAAAGCACACGGCTATCCACCGAGAAATATCACTGCTTCTTTTTTTGATTGTCCTCCACAGATGCCTGTCGATCAATCTGGCGGCACTGGGTGAACAGTTTCCACATACACCACAGATAGGCAGTCCCGAAACCAGCAGCCCCGATCAAAGCATTCAACACTACCCATAGATCAGGCTTGCCAGGGGGTGGAGCCACAAATGCATCAAGAATATGCCAGGCAATCATGGCTAAATAGAAACCAAAGTGCAGGATAGTGGTGAGAGTGCTTGGCTCGAATTGACTTGCTTCTTGGGATGCCCGGCTTCGGTAAGTCTCGAACGAAGTAGGAGGGAGACCAAGGAGATATGCCCAAAGCAGAGTAAGAACTATGTAGGGAACCCGCAGCTCATCACGTTTAAGAAGAGGGTACATGGTCCAGGAGCCGAGGATATTGGCCCAGCCCACCCAAGCACGGATCTCTTTGCTCAGTCCACCGTCACCAGCAAGAAGCAAGGTCATCGGTAGAAGAGGCAATAGAACACTCTTTTCATGTACCTGGAAAGAGAACAAGAAGAATCCCCAGGAGACGGCGGACAGAGCGGGAAGGAGAAGGGAGGCGCGCGGATGGCGGAAGATGATTGCACATGGAATGATGATGGACGTCAAAGTAGCACCGAGAGATGCCCGCTGCAACAATGAAGCATCGAAGCGGGTGAGCTTATAGAAAGTATGAATGGCACACCAAGCGTTGGCGACTTTGTCTTCGAAAAGGCCACGTGCGAAGGGGAACACGCGATGTATGATCTGCGTTAGCTGGAACAGCAAGCCATATAGAATGGAGTTCTTGTCAACTTGAGCAGGAAGCAACTGCAACAAAGGGGGCACTGGAGCAGATGCGAACAACTCTCTGGCTTCAGCAGTGGAAGCACCAAGCATGAGGGGAGCCAAAAGCAGCGCAAAAGCCGCCAGCGTGATGAGGGCTATATTAACGAGGCGGGGAAGGTGGAGCCGAGGAAAAGTGCAGACGCCGAGGAGATAGGCGAACATGACCGGTGCATAGTATAGCGCCATTTGCTTAAATCCCAATGCACCAACGAAGAAAATACAGGCCCAGAGCATACGCCCAGCCAAGATAGCGTCCAAGCTCGCGACAACCAAACCTAGCATAACTGTATTGTATTGAAAATGGCCATGGTCGACGAGGATGTTCGCTGGCTGTAGAAGGATTGCCGCAAGAGCAATCGAGGCAGACCACGCATGGACGCCCTGTATCCGTGTGTAGCGGCGGAGGAAAGTGACCACGGCGGGGATGAACACGAGATACTCGGAAACAATGACGGTGGCGCGCATGTATACTTTGAGATGGGGGTCCTCGAAGCCTCGGGAAACATCCAGAGCGAACCAAGCTGGATCAAAGGCGGAGCCACTAGACAGGAGAGTCAACAGGATTCATAACACAATGAGGTGGCTGGTAGACATACATCTTCCCAAGTAGCCAGCTGTGGTATGCAGTCAGTGGTGGATAGTCCAGACCCCAATACTGCAAATCGTAGGTGTACCACTGTGTCGTTGGGAGATGCGTGGTGATTTCCATCCAATGGCGTTGCGCTTCAAAGTCACCATGCATCGGAGGAACCTGAAAGCCTTCAAAAGCGTCAGAGAACGTAGCCCGCCTCAATAGAATAGTGAGCACACACCAGAGTAACCCCACAAGCTCACAGCCCATCGAAAGAGGCCAACGGCCATCAGGATGAGAGGAAGGATCAGCCATTGAGAAACACCTGCTCGTGCAGCCCACAGGAAGGAGACAAGCGGAAATGCCGGAGTTTGTTTTCCATCACCAATATCCAAGATCAAATTATTGTTGGAGCCGGGGGAGGTCGCGATTCTTCCCTTCTTGCGGGGACGGTGTGATGAGGGTGCCGCCATCACGATACAGGCCAGGTGGCAAGTTTTAGCGTCCCATTGACTGGAGAAAAAAAGCAAGAATTGAGAGTAGTAGAGAATAGAACAAATAGTTGAAGGACTATAAGGTTGTATTGAGGAAGCAACTTGGCCTACATGTAGGAATAAGAAAGGTACGACGAAATGACATCTGAATATTAAGGAACCAGGGCGGACTGTGAGTCGTCAAAAGGTACTCGAAAGGTACCCACATCATTTCCACGCTAAGTACCTGATCTAACCAGGTATAGTAGGCGGCGTATTTCTGCCAGCCTCCGAAATTTTTTTTCCAGAAATTTTTCTGATAAGAAAGTTGATGGTCCCCCAGCTCTCAACTTTTTTTTCTTCTTCTTCTCATCCTCTCTACTTCTTTTCTCTCCTCCCCTTTCCATTAAAAGTAATCTATATCAGGTTCCTTTTCTTGTTTTATTACCAAAAAACCTTCTCTTGTCTTCAAGAGAACTCTTATTTCACTAACTAACGCAGTCGCGTGGGTTCTATCTCGTAAGTTCTTCAACAGATACTCTGTGGGCTTCTATCTCTCTGAGGGCTGTGGGCTTGTCATACATCTATTCTGTGGGCTCTGTGGGACATCTTCCTCGTGGGTTACATATTCTAGACAGTATTCGGCTGTCGGTCGCTTGTGGGCTTGGAAACACTCTTCCGTTCATTCCGTTCCGTGGGTTGCTTGTGGGTTAACGTCCAGCTGTGACTAGATCACTTCTGGCAGTTCTTTTCTGAGGGCTGTTCCATTTTCATCCATTTACGGGTGCTTTGAGGGATCGTGGGCTTTGCCGCACATACTACAAGAATTTCACTTGTCAATACAGTATGTGCAACCCTACCCAAGCTACAACCCAGCAACCAAGCCCTCCACCACACGAGTGTAGCTAGATCTGAAGGCAAATTGCTAACATATTCTCTTCCTAGTTCACAATGTCCAAGACTTCCAAGGTTGCCGATAAGGGCTCCAAGGCCTCCAAGGCCCTCAACAAGGTCAAGGATGCCGGTGTCACCAAGGCCTCCCAGTCCCCCGCTGCCAAGAGCAAGACCATCGCCGCCAAGGTCGTCTCCAAGGAGAAGTCCAAGAAGGACAAGAAGAAGGCCCCTACTCCCAGCTCTTCCGAGTCCGAGTCCGAGTCCGACGAGGAGATGAAGGATGCTTCTTCCAGCAGCTCTTCTGAGTCCGAGTCTGAGGATGAGAAGCCCGCTCCCAAGAAGGCCGAGAAGAAGGTTGCCGCCAAGGCCGAGTCTTCTGACTCTTCCGACTCTTCCGACTCTGAGTCTGAGTCCGAGGATGAGAAGCCCGCTCCCAAGAAGGCTGAGAAGAAGGTTGCTGCCAAGGCCGAGTCTTCTGACTCTTCCGACTCTTCCGATTCTGAGTCTGAGTCTGAAGATGAGAAGCCCGCTCCCAAGAAGGCCGCCGCCAAGGCTGAGTCTTCTGACTCCGACTCTTCTGAGTCTGAGGCTGAGGCCAAGAAGGCCGAGGTACGTACTGTCATTGACTCGTCGTTTCCGAACACTGCTAATTCTACTATTATAGTCTTCCGACTCTGAGTCTGGCTCTGACTCTGACAGCTCTGACTCTGACTCTGAGGACAGCGAGCCTTCCAAGAAGCGCAAGGCTGATGCCGAGCCCGAGGCTGCTGCCAAGAAGACCAAGACCGAGGAAGCTCCCGAGGGTGCCTCCGCCAACCTCTTCATCGGCAATCTGTCCTGGAACGTCGACGAGGAGTGGCTCCAGCGTGAGTTCTCTGAGTTCGGTGAACTTTCCGGCTGCCGCATTGTCACCGACCGTGAGACCGGTCGCTCCCGCGGATTCGGTTACGTTGAGTTCACCAGCGCTGCCGATGCTGCCAAGGCCATGGATGCCAAGAAGGGTACCGATCTTGACGGCCGTACCATCAACCTTGACTACGCTACTGCCCGCCAGGCTCCCCAGGCCGGTGCTGACCGCACCCAGAACCGTGCTCGCTCCTACGGTGACTCTACCAGCCCCGAGAGTGACACTCTCTTCGTTGGCAACCTTCCCTTCAGCGCCACTGAGGATGCTCTCCACGAGGTCTTCGGTGCCCAGGGTTCCGTCCTCGGCATTCGTCTTCCTACCGAGCAAGAGACCGGTCGCCCCAAGGGCTTCGGTTACGTTCAGTTCTCCTCCATTGAGGAGGCCAAGGCTGCCCACAGTGCCCTCAATGGTGAGGAGATCGAGGGTCGTGCCATCCGTCTTGACTTCTCCACTCCCCGTCCCGCTGGCGGTGACCGTGGTGGCTTCGGCGGCCGTGGTGGTGGCCGCGGTGGTGGCCGTGGTGGCTTCGGTGGTCGCGGCGGCGGCGGCGGCTTCGGTGGCCGTGGCGGTGGTGGTCGCGGTGGTGGCCGTGGTGGATTCGGCGCTCCCCGTGGCGGTGCTCTCAACAAGGGCAAGGGCTCCATCCCTGAGTTCAAGGGCTCCAAGGTCACTTTCTAAGCTTGACATTATCTCCCGCATACGTTTGATTTCTGCAACATATCGGTGTCACTGGGTCTCAGGTTTGCTTTGAAACAAAAAGTTCGTGTTTAATTATGTGTAATATGATCTTAGCTCAAGTATCTTCAATTTGATACATCATTTCAATTTTTATCATCTTCGTTCTACTCCGTACTTGTGTAATCATAAGCCATATTGCCGGTAGTGACCGCCTCCCCCGCGTTTTCTTTTTGTTTTGGCTATGTTGTATCGCGATTTCATGATCTGATCTAGACTTCTTTGATCTTTTGAGACTTATGGGTATGAGGTTTTTTTCTCTTTCAGTCATTTTCTTTCAAGCTCAACATTCTTAAAGTTGGTCTCATTGTTTGGTAAGCCCCTCGCATGTTCAGCCTTTGCACATCACGGGCTGCCAATCACCTCCAGGGCTGTTCGGTCTGCTGATCACCTCATCATTCGATTATCTTTTCTCTAGGGACTTCCCAAGGCAACCTTTCTTCACATATCTATTTTATCTATTTTCAATATTGATTCCAGAGTTTGAACTTTTTTTCCCCTCAACACTAGTCGCTTTATGACTGGGCAAACACGAGATCTGTATGCAAAGTGCTTGGGCATCAGCGGAGGATCGTCAAACACACTCCACTTTGATAAGATAATCTCATCCCCCACGTTGACCGCTCCCCCCTTTGTACCCAGGGTGGCCTGATCGCTTCTCCCTATTTCTATTGACATATTTCCTCTTCTGTTGAGATCTTAACGATCTCTTATTCATCTCTTCGGCCATGCAGCCAAATCACTGCGACCTTCTGAGTCAGGTGCGTGAGCCTGGAGCTGCAAGTCGGATGACGCGCGATGGCCATCAGCCGCTTCGAGATAATAGTGGTCAGCCCCAGCCATCTGGTGCGGCACCCATGAGATCAGAGGGTAGGTAGTCCTTTTTATAATCTGGCCGATACCTCCCCTGCCGATCGAGTTTCAATTTGCTTATATACAAATCGTTGACCACAACATGTACTCACTGCGATACTATATAGATTCTTGGATCGACGTATCCTCACAGCCGTCTTCCTCCTCCTTCTCCTCGGCTGCTACCAACGATGATATCATAACCACCGGCTTGCGAGTCGAACATGGAGAGGCGGCGGCATATCAGCGTCGCAATCGGCGACGTCGTCTACAACATCTTGCTGCGATCACCACAGCCCAGGTAGACTATTCATCGCGGGACACTAGCCAAGCCAGTAGCAGCCAAGAGGAATATGAGGAGAGCGACAGCGAGTCGGATCGAGTCCTCAGCAGTTCGAATGAAGATATGAACCGCCCGACACTCCCAGATTCTTTAGCACCTCGCTCTGTACCACCCTCGTCAAGTCCAGACGAAATCTCCAGTGACGAGGAAGATGATACTTCCACTGCTTTGGGGATGGGGATAAGCCCATCACCATTCGTTCCCCAACCGAACATATTTACACACCCACCACCCACATCAAATGAATCATGGGCTCGTGCTCCTGATACGCGACGTGCTCACTCCGACATACCATCTACCTCGAACCGACGCACAGGCCCTCGAAGAGAATCATTCCCCAGTCCACGATCCTCGCGGAGGACTCAACACCAACATAGCCCCTATAACATGATATCACCTTCTCACCATGCTGATCACGATGCCGCTCTTCGTGCTAGCTTATCAACCCTGCTTTCATGCGCCGCTGCCGCCAGAGGCTTGCCAAAGAATGATAGTCAACCATCGCCCTCACCAGCCACCACATCAAGAGGCGCACGGCCCGCTTCTTTCCGACTAGTGGGCGAATCTGTCGCCATGGGCGAGGAGAGCGGCGACGAAGAGGTCTCGCCGACTCAGTATCCAGAGACAAGTCCCTCTATCGGTGTACCGAGACAGATGCGCGCACCCACAGTGCCATCTGGCCCAGTTGTAGCCAAAGCAAAGCGGCGATCGAGCCCATCAAAAGATCGCAACGCTGTCTCAAAGAAAAGTCGGCGCGCGAGCATGATAGACTCGACAACGCCTGTCAGCCCCACTATCATGACATGGGTCATCAGTGCCGGTGTTGTTGTACTGTTCTCTGCTATCAGCTTCTCCGCCGGATACATGCTCGGCCGTGAGGTCGGGCGAACCGAGGTCGGGATGATGGGTGATGGTGTTCCTGGTCCTCGCCCCTCGGTAGGCTGTGGCCAGGAAGCTGTTCGGGGTGGACTCCGAAAATTACGCTGGGGATCGGCAGCTGCCGGGACTGCAAGCCTCGCATGAATGCAATGTCCTTTATATGAATGGCGAACATGATCTGAACGATTTACGATGCCACAACTGGATTACAGAGCGCTTGGGCTACATTCATTCCGTGCTGTTGAAGCTCGCGCCCCATTGTCCTTAAGTTCCCCTGCCTGATTGAAACGTTTCTCTCATTTCTTTGGCGGATATTCAAGAGTTAAGGTTGTCACATGCGGGAGGGCTCCTGCCAATCAAAAATCGGCGCATTCCAGTTTGTGTGTTTATGCAATTTGCTTCTGTCTGGAAGCGATGGAGTTTGGGGTTTGTCCGTCCCACTAAGGGCATCTGTCAAGTTTCTCAACCAGAATTTCAACCTATACCCTCTTTCTGTATCCAATGGAATTATCAGACTTTCCACATGTGTCATCGAGTCATAACAATGGTAAATAATGTCTAATCGCATCTTGGTTATCGTTGAGCTCCAACTCGTGATAGTAATTGTCACTGTATAATTTCCGAGATTTAAATATTAGTCGTAATAATTTGATAATTACGTACTATATATATTCGCGTGGCTGGCTATGTCTCCTATGTTAGAAATGGGCGGAGACGCCTCTAACTCGGCTTCGGCTAGTGCCTGTAGGCTTAGAAACATATATAATATAGGTGTTGAATTTCATAGGACTCTAAAAAATATGTATTCTGTTGTCCATCAACCCAAGAGCCATATGATCTACAAGATCTGCAGATTGGTCCAGATTCGGTATGCAGCTGACTCATCATCCTATCCAATTTTGAGACTTCATGTGTTGCCCAGGTGCCCAGGTGGACAACCAAAAACTCTCTTTTATTACATTTTCTACCTGCCTGTTCTCTCTTGAGCCTACTTCAAAACCTGGCGGGAGGGGGTTTCTGAAAAGAAAACCCAATCAAATTCCAGAAACGACCACGACAGAGATACGATGACCCCTGCACTAAGCCGACGCAAGCACTTGAAGAGCCGCAATGGCTGTATCCAGTGCAAGAAGCGTAAGATAAAATGTGACGAGAATGGCTCTGTTCCATGTGCACAGTGTGTCAAAAGCCGCCATACTTGTTCATTTACTCCGCCGCCACCTCTTGTTGATTCGAACTTCTCAACGAGTGCTCTACTGGACCTCAAACTATTGCACAATTTCACCACCAAAACATCGCAAACTCTATCAGGAACCTCCGAAGTCCGCGCATGTCTTTCCACGGGGTTTATTGAACTTGCAATGCAACATGGACACGAATACCTGCTGCACTGTATCTTGGCACTGTCCGCTTTCCACATAGTCAACCAGCAAGAAAATAGGGAGTCTTCTCAGCCGCCCCAAGTCGAGGACCACCCCAAAGAGGTTTATCTCCAAGCAGCCTATAAGCATCACGAAAGTGCATTGAAGGGTTATCGACACAGTCTGTCAACCGTGAGCCCAGCCAGTTGCCATGGCATCTTTGGATGCGCAATTCTCCTCTTCATAACAACTTTTGCACGTCCACCAGATAGTGCTCTGCAACTAGGCCAACCGCAAAATTCTACAAATGTTGGCGTATGGCTCAGCTTCCACTTATCAGAGTGGGTCATTCTTATCAAGGGCCTGCCATCCATCGTCGCGTATAATGAGTTTCGCACCGCACTCTATAATGGGCCGCTCGCCACCCTTATGAATGCACAGAGCTATCGCTCGGCGGACGTACAAACTTCACCGCAGAGAGAAGCGGTTTCTTGTCATCTTCATCATCTGTCGGAAGGCATTCGGGTTCATTCTTCTAACGACACAAATATCCAAGTGTGTCTACCGGCAATTGAGACACTTCGTCAGGTTGTGACGGAATTAAATCATTCCAATGACCATGCCCTTGCGTTCCTCTGGCCGATTAGAGTAACCCCTGAATATCTCACTCTTCTCGAAGCAAAAGTACCAGAGGCTCTGGTGGTATTTGCTTACTACTGTGCCATTCTCTATATTACGAGTTCCACGTGGTGGACCAAGGGCTGGCCTCGACCAATACTCGAATCTATCAGAGAGACAATTGATAAAAAGTGGAACTCATGGCTTTCTTGGCCATTGGACCTGGTCTTTCATAATCCAGAAAAATTCGAAAACGGACTATTGCCTGTCCCAACCTTGCCTTCCCCAATAATGTACAATCCCAGGTGATTAAAATACATAATTATTAATACCACGCGTGGCCAGATTTTATCCGTTGATGCACGGAACATCTTGGCGGTTTCCAGCCAATTGCCTTGCCGACCGAGGATTTCGTACAGCCCCAAATCACAGGTGGACCAGGCTTTATAACAATGATTAGGCATTCAGCCAATAGATACATCATGATCAAATGAATACTGTCTTTAAACGATTCAAACGACAAGCTATGGATATAAGTGCGGGAAGGTCCATCTAGCGCCAACGGAAAGGGTCTTCCCGGTCTGTTTTGCTCTTTGCAGCGCTATCTACTTTCATATAAGAATATGGTAATCCCCTGGTTTTATTAGTCCATAATTCTCGAATTGTTTCCCCCA
Source organism: Penicillium soppii (assembly GCF_028829465.1). Taxonomy (NCBI): domain Eukaryota; kingdom Fungi; phylum Ascomycota; class Eurotiomycetes; order Eurotiales; family Aspergillaceae; genus Penicillium; species Penicillium soppii. Next base: position 2,825,694 of record NW_026643235.1, on the reverse strand, counting down.
AATGGCAAGTTTTAATGAGAAGTTCAGGCCAATTAGCGAAACTGTGCCAAATATTGAGTCAGCACAGATACTCGCCGATGCTGCGATAAATGATAAAACGGCGCTTGGCTCTAACCTGGTAGACTGGGATGGAGAAGATGATCCGAACAAACCAACAAATTGGACTAGCAAAAAGAAATGGGCAAATGGTGGCCTTCTTGCGCTCATGACGCTCATCACGTACGGAACCTTCTCACCTTCTTACCGCCATGAATCCTTTTTCGATTGACATTGTGATAGTCCCTTGGCGTCTTCCATGTTCGCTCCCGGTGTGGAAGATGTAATGATCGAGTTCAAGTCGACAAGCCAAATACTCGCCTCTTTCGTTGTCTCGATATACGTCCTTGGGTATTGCGTTGGGCCTCTTATTGTCGCGCCACTATCTGAGATATATGGTCGTGTCCCTGTTTACCATGTCTCAAATGTCCTATTTGTCGTTTTCACAATCGCTTGTGCCGTAAGCTCTAGTCTTTCCATGCTGACAGTGTTCCGGTTCTTTGCTGGAGTGATGGGTTCTACTCCATTGTCAATTGGAGGTGGATCATTTGGGGATATGTTCAAAGTCGAAGAAAGAGGTGCCGCAATCGCCATATGGTCTATGGGGCCACTATTGGGACCAGTGATTGGGCCTGTGGCGGGTGGTTTCCTAGCTCAAAGGGCTGGATGGAGATGGGTATTTTGGGTAATCACAATCGCGGTAAGTCTTTGCAAAAACTTGACTCTGAGATCGATGGCGGACTAATAATGATTACGTAGGCGGGCATCATGACGGTGTTGATGTTCTTCTGCCTCAGGGAGACATATGAAATAGCGCTGCTCAATCAAAAGGCTAAGCGTCTTCGCAAAGAGACGAACAATCTTGATCTCAGATCCGCTCGAGACCTAGGCCTGCCACCAAAGCAGTTACTCAAGCAGGCTGCTCTCCGACCAATGAAGCTTCTGATCTTTTCTCCCATCGTTCTTGCATTGTCAATCTATATCGCCTTCGTTTACGGCCTCCTCTATCTTCTCTTCACCACTATCACATCTGTGTTTACCGAAGCCTATGGCTTTTCTCAAGGCTTGTCAGGGCTTGCTTATCTTGGCATCGGAATCGGAATGATGGTAGGCCTTGTACTGGTTGGCGGATCGTCAGATTTGCTCCTCAAGAAGCTAGCCGCGGCCAACAATGGTGTCATCAAGCCAGAATACAGGTTACCTCCGATGATCGCCGCAGGGTTAATTTTACCCATTGGACTTTTCCTATATGGTTGGACCACCCAGTACCAGATACAATGGATGGTTCCAATCATTGGAACAGCTCTTGTTGGAGTAGGGTTGATTGGAAGTTTTGTAAGTTTGCGACTACTCCCGTTCGAACAGCATCTAACAACTACGTAAGATCCCCACCTCGACATATCTTATCGATACTTTTGGAATCCACTCAGCGTCAGCGATTGCAGCAAATACTGTGCTACGATCGCTATTCGGTGCTCTCATCCCTCTAGCAGGACCGTCTATGTACGAGGCACTGGGCCTGGGGTGGGGCAACTCACTCCTCGGGTTCATTTCTCTGGCTATGATTCCAATTCCAGTGCTGTTTTGGAAATATGGTGAGAAATTGCGTACAAGCCAAAGCATGAAATTGTGAACCGATCTGTATGGATGGGGTTGGCATAAATTGGTTTACCTTGGTCATCAATCCAAGCAAATATCTATACAAATCATATAAATAAAATTTAACAATGTCAGTAACAACTGGCGTGGTAACCATAGAGTTCCCAAGGTTCCTCTCTACATAGATTGATTGGAGTGGGTCGGGTGGAAAGTATCATCCAATCACAGCCTCGACTTTGATGAAGTGTCAGTGACGCTAAACCCTATCTGGTGCGCGAGAACGATAGCTAGTCCCAAAAGGGTTACTTCTTTTTTTCTTGGGCCTCACATAACTTTGCCACCCCACGCCTTGAGCTATCGACAATATGAAGCGCAATGTATAAGCCTGTTCGCCCTAGATTCAAAAAAACGGATATCGTTCGATCACGTAATGGATGTAAATGTTGCCGCGAGAGGAGAACTAAGGTCTGTGACTTTCATCTCTTATAGTCCTGATGAACGTGTTATTGATAAACTAGCAGTGCGATGAACGGAAACCCTCTTGTGGTACTTGCTTGAGACTGGCAAGGACATGTCAACCCTTCTTGGCTGAGCTCAAATTCTGCATTGTGAATCCACCGAAGCCGAAGACTTCTCTCAGTGACAGTGTCAAACTCCAGTCATCTTCAAACCAGGTCACTGGAAAAAGCGCAAAAGCTATTCCCATCGGCTCATTTACCTTGATTGGCTCACTAAAGCACACGGAAAGGTCCATCTTTTACTCTACATACTGGGAGGATGTCTGTCTACCAGCTGTTCATCCAATGTTTCGATCTGCGTCTTCCTTCATGAGTGACCAACCCATATTGAGAGACGCCATTCTGGCCTTGTCTTCATGTAATATGAGTCGTTTATATCCGGAGAAAAGTTCCATGTCCACGGGCTCCACGGGCTCCTTCCAGCCCAATCTTACACATCAGACAAGAAGCCAATTTTACTACTCATCAGCCATCAAGAGATTTACTGCGTTGAACCGAGATGATCATCAATCCCAAGCCAAGTTGATTTTCACGATTCTTGTTATTTTTGCTCACATTGAGTCTTCAATGGGGAATATTCGCGGATTTTACTGCCATGTGCAGGGGTTGGCGAATCTTTTCCTCGATCTGCATACATCGATAGAAAAGACACCGTTGAAAGCTCTTCTGACTGCATGGATGCAAGTTCGATTTGGAGTCTGGTGGGCACGTTCGTATTTCAGCTCGCTCGAAGTACATCTTGGTCTTCCCCCAGTGCCTCTACCGAGGATCCTTGAAAGGAGCTTTTCGTCGATAGAAGAGCGGCGCATTTCGGCTCTCAGCATTCTCTGCGAATCCCATCGGCTGAATTTCAAAGAGGTTTTAAAGATTTGGACCTATCAAACCGACCACGAAACATTCCATCAGGGGGGCCACCGATCTGACCAGGACTGTGACACCATCGCTCAACTTGCTGAGCAGGCTAGAAAGTCTGATCAATGGCTTCTTCATCTTCCTGCAACGGAACACCCACTTGGCCAAATGACGCTACCACAGGACTATGAGTTGAATACGCCGGTTGTGTTTCGATCGCATGATGCTGCGCTCAATTTTGCCTACTACGTGGTTGGGCGAATAATGCAATCTGATTGCTTTCTGCGTCGTCTTCAAATCTACGATTTGAGCGACCTTGAGAATGGTTGCTCGGAGGAGGAGCCTTGGGTTCGTCTTTTGCTTCGGATTGCAAAGGGAAGTAACATCCAGACTTCAATAACAAGAAACAACTATACCGTTGGATTCTCGGGTCTTCTTCTGGCCGCAATCTTACGATGTCATAGCTTGGCATTAAGTATTGAGATCCAAGATTGGCTTGAAACCCTGAAGGACTTGCAGCCCACCGAGGAAGGTGCTTTCCCAGTTTACCAGGCATTTGGGGTTGCTAAAGCCATCAACCAACAAAGAATGATGGGCCGCCAGATATTCGGCGTGACTCAGCCCGTCGATGATGGTGGCGGAAAACCAAAATTCACCGCGTACAACAGTCAATCCATCAACACTCTGCTATTTCATGGAAGGTGTCAGGTATCTGGGCGGTTATTCACAGACTGTGTGTGGATCGATTTGTAATTCAACAAATTTATTTAACGAAACATTTGTTCCACCTAAGGCAACGAAGGCACAGATGAACGTCCTATTAGACCCTATGGCATTAGCAAACGGAGCAAGTATACCTGGGTATAACTTGAGCCTCCCAGCCGGTGTATGGACATATATTATCTTACATCTGGTTACAGGCCAGGACGACTCTTTCTTTTGATATAGTCAAACTTTATTCTCTTGGTTCATTGAATTCATTTTTTTCCAATCAATATCCCCATATTCCATAATATGTTGTAGATCTATAAATCTCTAAATTCGAACCATGGCAGACCCCGGATGATACGGAAAGTCAAAAGCCGATTATGAACCAATCAGAAGGGAGCAAAAAGCAGCTGAGTCAGGAATTCTCTTACTCTTGGAACGCGGGTGGAAGTTCTCTGCTGTGACTCCCGGGCCTTACCCGCGGATAAGTACTACCCCGGTCCAACCCCGCGGTGTTATAATAACCCACCCGCCACTCGGCTGTTGCTGCTGACCGATACCAAAATGAAACAATCTATGATTCACGCGATCAACCCATTCGGCAGGTGGCGACGGTATTTTTTGGGTTTGACACCGTTGCGGCTCCCCCACAACCATGACCAGCCGAACCATATGCCGTCGTCCGACCGTGTATATAGACCCCCTTGAGGACCTCGTTATGATTTTGTTTTCTTAACTTTTTACTTCCACATCTCACATCCACATCACAAAATGTCTTCCACCCGCCAGTTTGATCCCAACTTCACTCCCTATGTCATTAACGGCATGGGCCCCAAGACTCCCGAGCGTGCCCGCGTTGTCTTGGGTTCTTTGATCAAGCACATTCACGACTTTGCTCGTGAGGTTGAATTGACCTCCGCCGAGTGGATGCTCGGTGTTGAGTTCATCAACTCTATCGGAAAGATCAGCACTCCTATCCGTAACGAATGCCACCGCATTTGTGATGTGATCGGTCTCGAATCGTAAGTCTGACAATGTCTTCTCATTTTTTTTATTGTTGAAAATGTTGAAAAAAAAAAAAAAAACAATCACTAACGGATTTACTAGTCTCGTCGATGAGATTGCCAACAAAATTGTCACCGAAGATGGCATCTCCCCCACCTCCAACGTTATTCTCGGTCCCTTCTGGTCGCCCAATGCCCCTTTCCGTGCTCTCGGCGACAGCATCATCCAAGACCCTAACCCGAATGGCCGTGTCACCTTCATGCACGGTACCATCAGGGACATGGAGACCGGCAAGCCGATCGCCGGTGCCGTCCTCGATATCTGGCAAGCCTCGGCCAACGGCCAATACGATTTCCAGGACCCCACCCAGTCCGACAACAACCTCCGCGGCAAGTTTACTTCCGATGAAAACGGACAGTTCAACTGGTACTGCTACCACCCCACCCCCTACTCCCTGCCCACCGACGGCCCCGCCGGTGTTCTCCTCAACATTATGGACCGCTCCCCCATGCGTCCCGCCCACATCCACCTTATGATCACCCACCCCGAATACGCCACTGTCATCAACCAGATCTACCCCAGCGACGATCCCCACCTTGACATCGACTCCGTCTTCGCCGTCAAGGATGATCTCGTCGTCGACTTCAAGCCCAAGACCGACGACCCCAAGGCCTCCCTCGACTTGGAGTACAACGTCAAGATGGCCCTCAAGAAGCACCACCCCAACCCCAACACCGCCCCTCCCGTGTCCTCCTTCGAGCGTCACGCTAAGGCGGCCGCTGGAAAGCTGTGAAATGAGCAAAAACATTTGGAACGGCGTTTTCTTTCTATGACTTATGTACAGTTAGCATTTTCTTGAATTTACGAGACAACCTCACGTTGAATGATATCTTGACCGAACCATGCTCCAGACCGTATCGTAGGCCCGTGCGGTATATTTAGATCTCGCCTGATTTAGATCGCGCCTGGTCGGCCCCCCGCTTCCAGAACGCGTAGATCTTTCGATCGCGGGGCCACTACCTTGATCACCCGCATGCATGAAGACCCTGACCCCGGAATCTGTAGTCAGCATGCCGCCTGCCTTAGCCAGTAAGACTTTAAGCCAATATGGCCGCTAAACATTCACCCGCCGAGTGGCGACCGGAGCCTTATACATTCACCCCGGGTCCACTCCAGGGGCTCCGGGGCTGCTATATTCCACTTGTAATGTAGATTCCCCTCTCTAATCAGGTGCGACCGGGCGGTATACTAATCTGGGAAAACTTAGGTATATGGGCACGAGATCACGAGAGCGACACATAGTAAATGCTATTAAATGGCACAAGTATTTTTTACAAAACCGTCAAACCCAAAGGTAGTCTAGTCAGTTCCGACTATCTAGAAGGTCCTGCGGGGATGGCCGGACGGATCCGGTCTCCAGGAAATATCAATATCATCTTTAGAGGGCTCGTTGTAGGCGGTGGAGGATTGTGGCTTTGCGTGGCGAAGGCTATCCCCGTCGAGGATGTTGCCTTTTTCAATGGCGTCTTTAAAGTCCTGGGCTGAGGCTTTTTGTCAACGAATCTGAGAAGATATATGTCTAGCAGTTACCTAGGCAGTCAGAGCTACTTACTCATTCGTTCGTCGACATCGGAGGAGCTGGGCTCAAGGGGATCCTGCATACTCCGGGAATCGTTTTGTGATTCTTGGAGTTGATAGTTCTGAGACTTGTTGCCTTTTGCATGAACCCCATGGCCTGATGTTTCGAGAGGCTCCATTGTGGGTGAAATGGAGATGACTATACGATTTTGATCTAGTAGAATTGTCGAGGAGGACAGTGGCCATACTTTTATATTGAGATTCTACCTCGTCATTATGACCATTGATGACATTTTGGAATTTGCCCACATAGTTGCCTCCTAGGATATAGATCGCCTTACTTGTTGAAAGTTTTGTGGTTAATGAATAGATCAAGGGACCAATGAATGCATGAATTTGATAGTTGCTGCCTATTTGTTATTGTTGTTCCTAGGTACTTAGAGGTATCCTTTCGATGAGACCTAGCAGTAAAAAGTATGCATCTTCAATCTTGCCCAATAGCTCTGAATGCAACCTATACCGGGATCGGTTTATTGAATATAAGAAGCGCATTTGGGTCCCATTGCCTTCTCAAAGCTGATAGCCTTGGCAAGTCGCTAGAGAATACCAAGCCGCCGCTCCCCTATTTCCGCGCGCATATCCAGAGGCTTGAGTATCCTGAAGACTTTGCGATCCGATCTCTCAAGCTTCGTTCAAGCTCATCTACTATGCCATATATGGACACATCGGTCATGCATCTTTCGATGCTTCCAAGAACTGACAAAAGGTATGAGCAGGGAACACTAATCCAGCTGATATAGCCTGGCCATTGTTTGTGATATCTCAAACTCTGAAGGTTGCAGAACTCACGATCCCGAAATTGCTTCCTGCCCCTCGTGTGCCCCAGAATAAATCAGAGTTGTTTTCTTTCGAGGCTGTGACGACTCGCCCACCTGCTGTTACGAGCCTGACTGATTTGAGTGCATATATCATTAATTCACGGTGGCCCATGAGGGATCCCAAGCCCGCATTGAGAGTAGCTCCCATCACACCAAGACAAGCACACGATCCGAGAGCTGATGGACGTTTCAGATAGTGTAGATCTGTGGACACGAGAGCAAGTACACACGAAGTTGATTTGAGGCATTGGAGAGCACATCAGTCAACTGATTGTGAGGAAAGTTTGCGTTTCGTCGAATTTGATGGAGTTAAAATTTACAAGATCGATCGATATGCCTTCGAAGTTGCTGTAATCGGAGAATGATTGTCCGCCACCCGTGGCGAGAAATTTAATGTCGTTGAGCTGGGCTATCTTCAACTAGTTGCGAGAGGATCATTGAGCACCCGAGGATTATTTTCCAGCTATTGTGGGAGCGCGCACGGTATGTTGGATATCAGATTCAGTCATGGGCTTGATGACGCCTATGAAGGTGTGAGCTGTACAGTCTGACCAGCGGGCTTGCACTTTAGTCGTCCAGTCGATGTCTCCGGGTAATATGATACACGCATCTGGAGATATATAGGGCCCAAATAGAGCAGTCAGGTATTAAGTGGCGATTGCTAGCGGGAAAACAGATAGTCTAAGGAAAAAAACTCGTGCCAGCATGATTATATCCAGGATGTAATCTCGAAAATGGGAGCTCGCATTGATACCATCAAAATGGTAATAGATGAGAGTTTCGTCGAAATCGAAACAATGTTACCTGTCCAAAGTCAAGTCAAAAGACAATTGATTAGAAAGACTGAAAATAAGTTTGTATCAGCTAGGGCCGAGAAAACTCCGAATTGATCGTAGCATGCAATCTTTGAATAATGCATTAAAGTATATCAGTGACAGTTATGTAGCAGCCGGATCTTGACATGGTAAAGTAGGAGCATCAGAGCATCAAATTTGCCTTGTTTATCTTCCGTCAAAACATGCGTCCAAGGTAGTATTGGTGAATAAAGATATACACCCGCGCATGTGGTAACTCCGGCTGCAACATCGCGAAAATACCTCCCGGAATCCGACTGAGAGGTTATCCAAGTGAATCTCTAACAGAATAAAGGCTGAACACGATACAATACATCTATCGATTGCTGGATGACAACTCATCAAAATGACAATGAAATTCGACGAGCTTATGGAAGCTCTTCCCGACACAGAGATATTTCTTCCTGGATATATCGGCTATGAAGATCGACTAAAACGGTGGAGTGCTTCATGCATCAAGCCGGCTGCGGTGATTGTGTGCCCGCGAAATGCCTTCGAAGTGAGGATTGCCCTTCGCTATGCTACCCAGCACAAAGTCTTTCCTCTTGTGGTTTGCGGGGGTGGACACAGCACCGGCGGAGACAACTGCTCTGACGGGGGCATGGTGATAGATCTTCGTCGAATATGCTCAACATTAGTCAACACGGAGAGCCAGACAATCACTTTCGGTGGTGGATGTACCTGGGAAGACGTGAATGGCGCGCTATGGCATCACGAACTTGCAACTGTGAGTGGTACAGTCGGCGACACAGGCGTTGGAGGGTTGATACTCGGCGGTGGGTATGGGTATTTGAGTGGTAGTTGTGGACTGGCACTCGATTGTCTTCTTAGCTGCGAAGTGGTTCTGGCGAATGGAGACATTGTCACTGCGAGTAGAGAGGAGAGTCCTGATTTGTTCTGGGCCTTACGTGGCGCTGGACCGAATTTCGGAATCGTCACCCATTTCACCTCGCAGGCTTTTGTGCAAGGAGAATCTTGGGCAGGCTTCTTGGGTTATGCCCCAGACAAATTACCGGCTGTGATCGAATTTGGGAACCGTTTGAGTAAGTACATCAGGAATAGTTGCTGTTCGAGTCCTGCACCTGTATGACATCTGAACATCATAATAGTGGAGACCAACGACGGTAACTCTATGATTAGTGTGATCATCGGCAATTTCATTCCTCCCGAAAACTCGAGTGGCTTGATGGTTGTTGTGTTTCACAACGGAACAGAAGTAGAAGGGAGGAAGACTTTCAAACCGCTTTTGGATCTCAACCCTCTGGGTGATACGACAAGTGTGGTGTCTTATCCAGATCTAAACATGATGTTCAATAAGTATCCCAGAGGGCCGGATGACAGACATCTTTTTGGTGGCGGGAGTTTTACATTCCCCCTTGATGTTGCAGCTGCTCAAGAGATTTGTGACCAATTCTGGATGACCACAAATGTACCTGAGAACAATGATATTCGCGGTAGTACCATTGCGTTTGAGTATAATCCAACCAACAAGATCTGCGAAGTTTCCCTTGGGGAGACTGCCTTCGGAAACCGTGGTCAATTCGCATCAATTTGCATATCAATGAACTGGACAAAGGAAGCGAATGACGCCAAAGCGCGGTCAATCTCCAAAAAAATTGCTCAACTGTGTGCCAATACTGTTGGTTGGAAAGGAGACAAGTACAGCGATGGAACAAGCACCTATGCAAATTATTTCAGTGAGTCTTGAATGGATATATCATGCGTTGAATACAAAGTCTCATAGCTAACGTTTATGAACAGGCAGCATTACCAAGGCAGAGAAAGTATATGGACCTAACGCAGCAAGATTGAGAAAGCTGAAGAGCAAATACGACCCAAAGAATGTGTTCAAGAAGATACAACATTTATGATACAAGGGATGACGGATATCTAGTACATTAGCTCTGAACAAGTTTGTGATGACATTTAGTCTCAAATAAATTGAAAATATGCATGTCCCTATTATTAAAGTCATGTAGAGCGGTTATTCTCCATCGTGAAATATGGACAGAGGTTGGGCGTGTGAATTGACAAAGCAATAGAAAATTGTTTCACGAAAACTCAGGAGGTTTGCGACTTGCGAGCCTTCAGCGCCTGTTGCCCAAGACGAACTAAATCTGCGTTTGAGAGAGTTTCCTTCTCAATTCCGTTCACAGCCTGGTCGAGGACTGCCGCCGCAAGCTCATTCCTATCAATATTTGGGAAGGGGCGTCCGATGAAGTTGACAACACGGAATAGATTTGCTACTAAAGCTCTCGACCACGTAGTTGAATTTGCTATGACGCCAGCCTGAGCGATGCAGACCTCTACACCTTTTTTCTCTTTGGGAAATTCGAAGACCATAAGTTCGGTGTTGCACTAGTTGATCAGAAGCCATCGAGTCAGATTGAATCCCTAAGATAGGGTGATGGCTTACTCACACGCATGACCTGATACTCTCCCATGATAGCTGGCTTCTTGCTTGGGTCCCTGGGCGTACCATCTGCACTCAAGTAGATGAACCGGAAGGGGCGCGTGGGTCCAGCCTGGTACATGGCTTCGAATCCTAATTTCGTGCAATCTTGACAGACGCGTTTGACTTCAGCAAAGTCGAAGCTCCTAGTACGAAAGGGGGTGATGGCGACAGTCCTAGACGCGCGAAAAGGTATTTGGTCAGCATACAGTCCAACCTTGGAAGCGAAAGAGATTTGAAACCCCGATTGCAACACACCAGATACACGCGTCAGCGCCATCAAACTCCGACTTCACTTCATCTGAATATTCACCATAGTCTTGGATAATAACGCTCTTCAATTTGGAGGAGTCAAGGCTGCCGTCGGTTTGGATAGGCTTGCGAGCCAAAGCAATGACCTGCGTAATCTCGGGGATCTGCAGGCTCTGCCTGATGATCTCAGTGCCCAATAGGCCAGTCGCACCAGCTACAATGAGCTTCATATTCGAGGTTGTACTGGGTTGAAAGTTGGGTTGGTCGAAACTCGTTTTGGGGAGTTCAAGTGAGACGGGTTTCGGACACGGGATTCAACACCAGTGTTCCGGACTTTCTTTTCAGGTCACACTTTCCTAAGAAAGTCTACCTAGGTAATTTCCTTTGACTTTGCTTGTATTCTATGACAAGTGCGCTCTCGTATAGAGAAGATTGAACTTTCTCAGGGCCTGTTCGATTGTGAATACATACCGCGTATACAAATTCGTAGACATAAAGAGCAAACGCTTAATTTCCGGCCCCACTTGCCGTTACGCGCTAGTACTCACCTCGTATGGCTTTATTTTAAGACCTCTTAACACTATAAGATGTTAGATAGGCCAGACCTATGGTCTACAGCTAAGTAGATTGATTTTGAAAAGTTAGCCAGAAGCTAGTGCTTCATACTATCCAACAAAACCGACTGTAAGATTACTGACAGTTCCAACGCGGAGTATTGCAAGGAAGCTTGAACACAATATCAGTTGAGATATTTCTTTCAGTCAGTGTGATTGGTTTGGTTTCTGTTTCATGTGCAAACTCATAACGGGTGATTTAATTGTGGAATTTCCTCCATACGGAAGTGATGATTATGACTTAAGTCGCCGATGTAAGACTTTCCTATCTCTATCAATTTGTTGGCTTTTAAAGATCTCGTAAACCATAGCTCAAGAAGCAAACGGGTATATTTTATTCAAGATTCAAATATTGTAAAGAAGAGGCGAGTCATAGAGAGCAAACTATTGCTTCAGGTCCGGGCTAATGAAGTGAAATAGAAATCCCCGCTCAACTTGCATCGGAGAGCTATGTGGTTCTCAAAACTCTCGCTTCTGACCAGTTATTGCCTGGTTATGCCAGCTTTCCGTAATGTTCTTGATCCCAAAAACTACGATCCTGCAGATATAATCGTGGCTGATGTTGCGATCATTGGAGGTGGGTCCTCGGGCACTTATGCCGCTATCAATCTGCGCGAAATGGGCCAGAATGTTGTGGTTGTGGAGAAAAAGAAACATCTGGGTGGCCACACAAACACTTACAGGGATCATTCCACCAACGTCACGATAGACTATGGTGTGCAGGCATTTCTGAACAGCAGCATCACTCGTGATTATTTTGCTCACTTCGGAGTCCCGGTTGTGAACTACACTGGGTCCAACAATATCTTTTTATTGGCAGACTTTAACACTGGGAAACCTCTTACTATCAATCCTAGCCGAGATTTAACCGGTTGGGCTACCCAACTCGCCAAATACCCTTGGCTGGACTCGACCTGGAATGTCCCCCAGCCTGTTGCCGCAGATCTTTTGTTGCCTCTGAGGGATTTCCTCACGAAATACAATTTGTCCGATGTTGCATTCGCCATATACTTCGGCGCCCAGGGCCTTTCGAACCCTCTCCAGCAATCCACAATTGACGTGATGAAGATGGTAGATCCAGCCTATTTGTTTGAAATGACCGGGAGTAGTTTAGGAACAGCACACCAAAATAACGCCGAAATTTACCTCAAGGCTCTCGCCGAACTGGGATCCAACGCCCTTATTCATTCAGGGGTGACAGCTGCAACAAGGACGGAAAAAGGAAACGTGTCCCTAGCCGTCAAGACTCGCAAGGGGGCAAAACTCGTTCAAGCATCGAAGGTTCTGATAACCATTCCACCAACTCTAGAAAACATGAAGCCATTTGACCTGAACCCGGAGGAGCGTCGGCTATTTTCACAATGGGACTACAAGGGATATTATACCGTGCTCCTCAATAATACTGGTCTACCTTCTGGGTACCAGTGGATCAACGCGAACTATTCAGCCGTCACATACAATATTCCTCAGCAGCCCTCTGCTTCACAAATTACCAGTACCCGAATTCCGGGCATTTTCTACGTTTGGTACCGGAGCCCATCCGAGATGACTCGAGAGGATGTGGAGAAGGCTGTTATTCTGGCCATTCAAAATATACAAACTGCGCAGAACTTGACTGTCACCACCCCCCATATCCTCAAGTTCAAATCCCACACGCCGTTCAAACTAAGCGTTCCGGCCCAAGCTATTAGAGATGGTTTTTACAGCAACCTTTACTCACTGCAGGGGAAGCGCAGTACATGGTATACGGGAGCAGCTTTCATCGCTCACAATAGCGGTCTAGTGTGGAACTTTACTCATGGCTTACTACCCCAAATAGCTTCTGATTAATGAGAAATCAGCTGGGGCTCGGCTTGGGGCATCTTGATCTTTCAGAGAAAATATGAATCTCATGGGGTATATTATTCCGTGTTGTACGTCGCTCAGTGTAACAAGCTACTTATTGACGGAAAGAGCAACAGGGTTTCGAACAAAATGAAACTTCTTTGGCAACAAGCAAGCTGTCTATGATTAGGCCGACATATGTTGTTCATTTTGTTAGGACAATGCTAGTCCCATGAAACAAGCTTGTTAATCACTCGTTCCCTTCTTTTGGTTCAATGCTACCAACCTTGGAAGTAATTAAGATAGACCAGTCTTGTCAGTTATACCGCCCTGCTGGAACCTTCGAAAGAGCAATACAATAAAATTACATATTACCCTGTCATATGAATCTGTCGTTATATGTCGGTGTAATGGTACGATATGGGGTTCCGCTACGGAGGAGGCCCTCAAAATTATTGCGTTGATCTACCGTACCACCTTACTATATTAGGAAAGGCCTATGAGTGTTGGTATTATATCCATTCAACCCCTATATCTTATCACGACCTTCTTGATACTAATTGCCACCCACACATGCTATAATCTGCCGGATATGCCAAGGTATACCCTCTATCCAGGCCTAAATTTGCTCCCGAGGAAGCTCATCCCACGCTGATTTCCATATAATATAAGCTTCTGCCTTATTTTTGGTGCATCCTTTCTTGTAGTACGTCACTTTAACCCAAACCAAGTAGGTTCAATCGCATTTAAATCAGGCGAATTCGGGCACCAAAGTAGGCGCTATACGTTACAAATACTGTAAATTCGCTTTTTAAACTAATGTGCATGCGATAGTGCGTTAAAAAATCGTATTCGGATGATTAATAGCATATTATTTCGTAAAAGATAGCAATTTTCGTATTAAAATATGCTTTTAGTATCGCTATTAGTTAATTCTACACCGTGAAGTTCGAGATAGTTTACCGGTTTATTGATTAAACCGCCATTAACGTTAACGACCTAGTGTTTAACAAAGATGTAAGCGTCGTATACTATTCGTGATCTTTTTTTCCTAATGAGGTTTAGGCTCTAAGAACGTTTTCAATTTGTTCATAGCTTTCTCGGCTTCGCGTTTCTTAGAAGTAGTCTTGGGTATCTAGTAGTGACAAAATCCTTTTTTATCATAAGTAAAATGGCCTTAAAACATAAACTCCAAAGCCCCTTTCGAGCGCTTACGGATATAATATCGAGATTAAGCTTCACTCGGAGTTCGCTAAATTCAATATCCACCTCGTCGATAAAGCAAAATAACGGAAGCTTTGTCTGACTAAATGTTATTTTCGCAGTCTTTAATTGTCTAGTTTTAACGTTCTAAAGCCCATTCGAGACGAGCCCCGTCATCGCTAGTGTCAATCTAGACTTCCGAGTCAGTATGGTCTTCTGAAAACCATTTTTTTCAGAAATCGGCAAAGGGTTTCGGCAGATATATCGATCCTAAGCTTGCTAAGATCACCAGCAAGATCAGCATAGGATTTCTCCCGTCCATAACGATCTGATCGAACCTTCGAAATAATGATTTCTTGCCTAGGGGTATCTTGTTTTGCAGGTCTTCCGGGTCGAGGTTTATCTTCAATATAACGATCATGAATCAGAGGATCTTCGTGTGGGTTGAAACCCCTTTCGATAGCTCGCGCGTATATACGGTTCACAGAGCTGATAGACAGACCTTTTAGGTTGGCAATCTCACTACTTGATTTAGTAGTAAAAGCCCTAAGTGTCACGACCTGCGCGCGAATTGCCATTTCGGTTTGCATATTGGTAGGTTGGTAGGGAGGGATATAGAAAGAAGAACAGGAAGGTGAGGGGCTGTGTGATCTGTTTCATCGTGTTCGGTAGTATTCGCTCTCTAATTATTACCGCTAGTAAAGTCGGCCGACGTAATACTTTTAAAGGCCTCCGTATGTAAAGGAGAACTTCGTTTTGTGATTGAATACTGAACTGAATAAAAGAGCTATACTTGAGAAAACAAAAGTTAATCACATCGAACATATCAATAAACTCTCTGTATTTTTATTTCATTACAAAAAACTCCACCACCGAGCCAGCAAATATCATGACACATTGACATGTGTGCTAGCTGAGGCGACAGCATGAGAGAGAGCCGCAAGGGATGAACTCTGCATAATATTGAAAATGGAAATTTCCGCACCAGCTTGCACAGCCAGCATATTCCGCAATCCAACAGCCACGAGAGAGTCTACGCCAAAGTCTGCCATAGACTTAGAGTCGACAACTTCCTCCATGGGGATCATGAATATATCCGCCAATTTATTGACTAGTGCGTGCAGAACAATCCCGGAAGCTTCTTCCAGTGATGACGCACAAGAAAGCTGACCAGCAAGGCCCTCAGACTGCGTGACAGGCTTTGAGATATTGCTACCAATGTTGGCTGGTTTTATATACCGGAGAGCATCAAAGCGCGCGTCACCACCTAAGATCGTGTCATGGCGCTCAGATGGGGCGGTGTTGATACCGACCATAATCTGGGGGGATGGATAGAGAATGGCCGACTCAAAGGCCGACAATATCTCGTCCTCACCGAGAAGTCTAAACCCCATTTTTTCCAGCCTGTCGTAGATTGATTTGTTTGATGCGACATAGCCCACATTCTTGACGGCTCCGATATCTAAAGATACCCCTGGAAGCCCCTTGCTCACACGGTATCTGGCAAGCGCATCTTGGAAGGCGCCTCCACCTGTATAGTTGGACTGGCTTGGGTTGCCGATAACGCCGGCCAAAGAGGAGAGTAAAATGAAAAACTCCAAATCGCCGTGGATGTGCTGATGAAGGTTCCATGTCCCCTGAACTTTGGGAAACATGGCAGAATTGTAATCATCCATGCTCATGTTTTCAAGAATAGAATCCTGGAGGACCATGGCGGCCTGGACAACTCCGCGTATTGGGGGAACATCCCCAACACATTCGTCCAGGGCGATGACCAATTCGGATTCTTTTGATATATCACACCCGACCAGTTTGATTTTCGAACCAGGATGCGACTTTTCGAGCTCTGCGACAAAGGTTGTTGTGCTCGCTCCGGTAGTAGCACTCCGGGACATCAGAATTAGACTTTTGGCACCATGCGCTAGTAGCCACTCCGCGATAGATTTTCCAATACCACCAACGCCACCAGCAATCAGGTACGAAGCGTCTGGTCGGAGTTTTACAGAAGGCGTAAGGGGGATATACTACGTTTCGTTAGCGTCTGATGTGAGATACAAAGAACACGAACTTATTGTACTTACCGGGACCACGCAATCATCAACGGACAAAATAATTTTGCCCATATGCTTACCCACCTGCATGAGACGAAATGCCTTTTCAACATCAGAAAGGGGGAGAGCCATAATAGGGTCGACAGGATGAATCAATCCCTGTTCTAGAAGCTTGGAAACACTAGTCAAAGTGCGGTGGATGATTGGGCTCCCTAGCCTGACTAATGCGAGGATATCAATTGAAGAGAACGATGTGACACGAGTGAAAGGCGCCATTTCCAGGTAGTTGTTATTCTCCGAATCAAACTTTCCGATCTCGACGAAATGCCCGAACGGAGCGAGGCAGTTGAAGCTTTCCTGTAGAAGTTTGCCTGATAAACAATTAAGCACGACATTGACGCCTTGTCCACCCGTGATTGACATCAACTTGGAACCAAACGTTCGGTCACGACTGGAAAAGACATGGTCTTCCGATACACCAAATTTGGATGTGATGAACTTGCGTTTCTCTGAAGAACCAGCAGTTGCAAATATCTCAGCCCCAAGATGCTGAGCAAGCATGATTGCAGCCTGTCCAACGCCACCGGTTGCTGCATGGATCAAAATGGATTGCCCTTTGTAGAGTTTTGCTGTGTCATATAAAGAGATGTATGCCGTGGTGAATACCATGGGTATTGACGCAGCCTTCACAAAGTCGAACTGGGACATGGGACAAGCAACAATCCAGGGAACTTGAATACGATTCTGGTATTTGCCATCAACTAGTGCGATGACATGGCATCCAACGGAGAAACCGTGGGACGCAGCACCAGTTCCTACACGAGTGATGACACCGGAGCATTCTAAGCCCATGACTGTCTCGTTGAGCTGCCCCATGGCGGCCATCACGTCCCGAAAATTTAGGCCAAATGCCCTGGGTTCAATTTCAATATATTCTGGATCCATGGAGGTATCATATTCCAAAATCTCCTTGTAAGTCAATGTCTCCAAGAGGCCGGAAGACTTGACGTCCAGCTTCAGGATTCTGTCGCTCATTGCACCTCGTTCAATAAAAGAACCTGAAACTATCTTCGAAGGGAAATTAGAGCCTGCTGATATGAAATAATTTCTTTCAAAGTCCTTAACGAGTCTGGGAATAAGTATTGTGCCATCGCGCTCTGCAAATTCAAATTCACGATCGAAGCTATTGGTGATTGTGCTCCCCATAACACAGGCAAGAATTTTGGAAATGGCGTTAGCCTGCTGGGGACCTGGGGCAGGTGGCTGAGGGTCCAGATCGAGAGAAATATACTTATTCTGGGTGTTTTCAAGACGAAGGGTACGAAGAAACCCGGAGCTGATTGCCTGTTGAGGCGTTTTGCAATCAATTGATCCGCCACGAGTGACCCAAAGTAGGCCTTTGCAGCGAAGAACGAGGCTTACAATGGCCCGGAACTCCGCTGCCGAAGGTTTCAGTAGCATTGACTGGTCGATGTCACCGAGGAAAATGCAAAACTTACCAGTGGCATCGACAGACTCAATTGATTCGACACTGATTAAACTTCCATCGGTGACAGTAGCAACGGAATCCTGCAGCGTCTTCATCCATGTGCTATAGCAGAACAAAGAGATTGTGTTCGTGACTAGAGCAATCGGATGAGGTGTTGAAGTTTCGAGTTGATCGGGGATGGCGGTAGACATGATGACGCTGAAAGTATAAACATCCTCACGTTCACAGTCATGGATGTCTAGATCACAGCCACTGAATCCAGTGCTCTTCAGCACCTTATCCCACAAAGATACCGAAAGGATTGGACTCGTTTCCCGCTCGTCCTCGCCTAGGAACTGGGTTAGTTAAGACTTGGCTGCATGGGGAGTAGGAGAAATACTGAGCCACCAACCCGGCAAAAGCCCAAACACGAATTGCATGTCCATCTGATCTTTCGTACTCTCCATGAGTAATAGTTTCCCACCAGGCTTCAATAAGCTACGCACATTCCTCATCGTTGATCTCATAGTCTTAGTTGCATGCAGTACTTGACCCGCAACGATAATATCGTAGCTACCGCATTCAAAGCCTTGTTGTGCAGGGTCAAGTTCAATGTCCAACTTCCGGTAAGTCATAATATCACTCCAGTCCCCATATTGATCCTGAGATTCCGCAAAGAACCCCGAAGAAATATCTGTAAAATGATATTCGGATGCAAATGGGCCCCAACCGCATTTTCTGCCATTCCCAATGACCTCTAGCAGTGATTGGGTTGTGCCACCGGTACCAGCACCAATCTCAAGAATCTTAGCTCGAGGATTTTTGTGAATAAGATGTTTCGCAAGTTTGGCAAGCTGAATATTGCATCGTGAAAACTTGAGAGCCCCCCGATAATATTTGTGCAGTAATTTTCCCTCCATCAAAAGTTCCAGAGGAGTAGCCTTCTGCGTCAGGATTGAGAGTAAATGTGTCCCCAAGTGACAAACAGCTTCGCCATTGACGCTAGACAAGCCAACAATATCAAAGAGGTGTCTTTTCTCTTCCTCGTTATCTTTGATCCACTCTGAGCTGGAAGCTGCCAGCTCGTCATCGAGAGCTAAATTTACTTGAAGCTTCATCCAAGTATAAAATTTTTTATGGTGCCATTCTAGCCGCTGTATGTCCGCCAAAGTCAAGGATGCTAGCGCATCATGGATGTAGTGAAAGCAAGCTCGCCTCAAATTGAGGATGGTTTGCTCCTCTCGTGTATCCAATGCAAAGCTGAGCTGCTTTGAGAGCACACCTGGGCTCATTAAAGATATGTCGGGAGCCCAATTCAGTTTACTGCATATGTCACTGTTGTTTGGCCCTGGTTCTCGACAATGAGCTACCCCGAGAGACTGACAGAGAAATCCGTCCATAACCAGAACAGGCGGGTGCGAGTCATCAATCTCTTGCGAATCAAACATGGTTATTTTGGATTTGAATTGCCTGTAGTCGACATGTTCAATCTTAACGTAGGATTTGAATTGATGACCATGTTGAGAGCCAATCGTTCCAGATACCCATAAGCTTTTGATCCTCTTCGGTACTATTGAACTTTCCTGTTTCGAGTTGCTTCCAAGCAGTGCGCCATAAGCAGACACAAACACTGAGTCTAATGTGATCGGATGGAGAACATGTGTTTTTTGGTAGTGTTCCGGCATCATACATGCAACATTTGGAATAGACAAGACAACCACAGCTTGGCTTTGACCAACTTGCACAGATTCAATATTTTGGAATATTTTGCCATGATATATGGCGTTTGTTCTCAGTGATGAATATATATCTTCCGCGTCGACACATTTAAGATAACAAGGTCGAAGGGTAAGAGTGGAACATTTTTGGTGGGAAATTGGTTCACTATCAGCTAGGAATTCAACAAGGATGAGCCCTTTGCAATGCTCAGTCCACTTGTCTTCCGCTCCAACTGAATATACTTTGAATTCTCGCCAGCCCTGAACCCCTATAGCCTTCTCGCTCACAGACTGCAGACTCAGCTGAACTTCGACTCCTCTTGCTCCATCGGGAATGATGAGAGCGTGCATAATATCAACATCTCGAAGGCGATAGCCGTTTATATTCTGAGCGGATGTCGTGACTAGTTGACGAGCTGCTTCAATTGCCATGCAAATATAGCCAGCCCCAGGATATATCACATTCGATTGGACGGTGTGTTCCCGGACCCAGGGCATGTCCGAGAGTCGGATGGTGTGCCTCCAGGTAGGGGCAAGGAAATTGGTGCCATCAACAAGAGACCCAATAAGATCGTGATATCCGAACTGCTTCACTCGATGGGATTTGTTGGCTCGGCACTCATCCCAATGACGCATCTGATGATTCCACGGATAGGAGGGCAAGTCAGTTATAACGGAAAGATGGTCTTTGCCGGTAGGAAAATTGATGCCTTTGAGATTGACAGTAACTCCTTTACAGAGCAGCTGAGCCGCGAGCGCCTGCATAGTGTATACCGCATTATTATCACGGATCAAACAAGACAGGTACGATATGCTGGTTTTACAGAACTCAGGCATCAAAAGAATATCCCCAACAGGACCCGAAAGTGCGGCATGTGGACCAACCTCCACAGCAATATCAATCTCAGCCTCTCCACTAACAGGATTCAAGGCCATTTGACGAAAAGCATCAAGAAACAAGACTGGCTTTATCATGCTTTGAGCCCAGTGTTGGGGACTAGAGAGCTGAGTGGCATCTTTTACCCGCATGCCAGTGGTGGGTGATGCATAGATAATTGGCAGTAAAGCTTGATCTCCTGTTTCCATTCTTTCCTGCATACTCTGCATATATGGTTCGTACAATGGTTGCATATGATGAGAATGGAATGCAGTACGAACACGGAGACGGCGAGCAAATATGCCTTGACCCTTGAGGAGGACTTCAAGCTGTTCGATTGCAGTGATGTCGCCAGATACCGTGACGCTCGACGGGCTATTGATGCAAGCGATCTTAGCCTCGCCCACATTGGAAATTTTCAGGTAATCGTTAATCGCGCTAATATCTAGACCGACCGCAATCATTCCCCCGTCCATTTCTATGAGCTCGGACCCAATCTCACAGCGACTGTAGCATGCTGCCATAGCTGATCGGTAGCTCAGAGCCCCTACCGCATAGGCTGCGGCAATTTCACCACTTGAGTGGCTGCAGACTGCAGTCGGAGTTATTCCCCACACGTCCAAGAGCCGCACGAGTGAAATTTGTACGGCAGTACAGACTGGCATGCCAAACAAAGTCTCAGCCACACGTGTGGTTTCTGCGTCGCGACAAAGCTCTTGCAAAAGTGACCACTTGCACCCAAACTCCTTGAGGTACTGTTCAGCTTCGAGGATGGAGGATTTGAACACGGGATATGTATCAAGAAGCTCCCTTCCCATAGCGTGCCATTGAGCACCCTGGCCTGTAAAAATGAATCCGATCCTTGGTCGATTACCGGCCCGTGTTGCAACCAGCTTCTCATTACCGAAAGCCGCGCCAAGCTCCGAAATTGACGAGGCTTGGTAAACAGAGGCCCAAGAAAAGCGAGAGCGGCGCTCACCGAGCGTAAAGGCAAGATTGTTGAGAAACTCAGCTTCTTTCTCGGCATCTGGATTGTGTTTCCGAAGGTAGGCTTCCATGTTAGATGCCATTGTTCTGCAGCTGTTCTCATCTTTTGCACTTAAAATGAATAGCTGCGGTGGAATCATGCCAACTTGGTCTCTGTTGACAATCCTGTTCATAGTCCTTCTAGAAAATATTGAGCTTTTTAGTGTCCAATCTTCCATAATGACATGTGCGTTTGCTCCACCATATCCGAAGTTGTTTACAGATGCCCTTCGCGTCCCATCACGGCCAACTGGCCAACTTGTGCATTGAACAGGAACTTTCAAATTCCATTTATCCAATGTGAGCCGCTCATTGGGTTCCTCAAAATTAATGCTGGGAGGTATGATCTTGCGTTCTAGCGCTAATGTGACTTTGATCACACTTGCGAGGCCACTTGTAGGTTCTGTATGACCAAGGTTTGTCTTGACAGACCCAATGTATAGTGGCCTTTTGCATGATCGGCCTTCGCGAAACACGCTTGCAATCGCGCTGACTTCGATTGGATCTCCAGTCGGTGTACCTGTTCCATGGGCTTCAAAATACTGTGTGCAAGAAGGGTCGATATCGGCCTTCTCATAACATTCACGGATTAGCTGTTCTTGGGCATGACGACTGGGTGATGTGATAGTCTCTGTCTTGCCGTCTTGATTAAGATGCGTGTCCCGGATCACCGCGCGGATTGGGTCTCCAGACTTGACAGCATCCTCCAGTCTTTTAAGAACAATCGCCGCCACGCCTTCTCCCCGTCCGTAGCCATTTGCTCGGCTGTCAAAGGAATACCTATACACAAGCAAAGTTAGGTTGGAATATCGTAGATATAAGTCACACTCACGATTTGCCGTCTTTCGAAAGCATCCTAATATCCATTTGTCAGCTTATGCCAGGAGCCCGGAACAGATAAGACTCACCCCAAAGTAGAGATTGAGACAAAGTAATCCGGGTTGATCAACAGGTTAGACCCTCCCACAATAGACATATCTGCATCACCACCTCGAAGACCCTGGCATGCTTGGTGCAGCGCGGTGAGAGTAGTGCTGCAGCCTGTGTCAATAGTCATGCTTGGCCCAAGAAGATCAAAAAAGTGCGAGATACGGTTTGATGCCATAGCAGCCCCATTCCCTGTCATCAAAAACCGTGGCAAGTTCTCCGCATCTCGCATGTGACCATCCTGATAGTCATGAAAAAATGCCCCGGAGAAAACGGACGTTTTTGTTTTCGCAATCCGGTCCAAAGGCATGCCAGCTATTCCAATTCCTTCATTAACAACAAATGCGAGATCTTGGTTAAGTGTACTTGCCATTTTCTAATGCCTCATATACAGCTTCGAGCAACAGTCGGTATTGTGGATCCATTGTCTGATTGTTGTTAAAACATTTCTTCTGTTTTAGCCAATAGGACACTCTTACCGAAGCAGTTTCGGCCGAGAGACCGAAGAAATTTGCGTCAAAGAGGCCCAAGTTCTGTTTGAGAAAATGACCACCTCGAACGTTTGTCTAAAATAAAGCCGTATTTCGTCAACGAATGAATTTCGACCAAGAATGCACGAATTCACTAGCCAGGGAGGGTGAGTTACTGTGCTGATGTTCTCATGGTTGGGATGATACCATCCATCCAGATTGAATCGAGAAGATGGGATTTCGCTCCAAGCACTCTCTCCATGTTCTAACATCTCCCATAGCTTCTCTGGACTGGTGGCATTGCCCGCAAACCTGCAGCCCATGCCAACTATTGCAATGGGCATACCGTTAGGCTGTGTTTCAGGCATGATAGATAGTTTTCGACACTTTGACACGAATTTTTCGGCGAGAAAAACGTCCTCGATGGGATCCAGCCTTTTCTTGTGCTAGTTGTCCGAATTTATCTTTTTGCTTGTTTATGTGCGTGGGCCTGGATTTGAGGGACGCTCCCCAAATAGAGATTGTCCACCTGGGAAGTTTTAATTTTGAACTCAGCCATAAAGTCACACGGTTGCTTTGGTTGCTATTATCGGAGAGGGTATCTAATGTGCTAGTACCACCACATTGACGTTAATTTTGCCTTGCGATTTGATCTACGGGGCCAAAGAGCTTGGCAAATCAATAGATACTCCGGCCGTGATGCAACCACGGAAAGAAACCACGCATTGAAACCAACCACAACTCATCACAAAGATGGCTCTTTCAATAATGGATCAGTATATGGTTTAGACCTGTCCACGGGGAATGAAAACTCCAGGTCATCTCCCTCTCCGGGGTATATTGATACACCCGAGGTTAGTGTGACATTCATGAACCAGGGACCACGATGTAGCGGGATATAGGGGGATATTAGACGATAAGCTTGTTCGACAGGCAGAAACCCGCCGCAGCACTGGGCGCGATCCTCCGAATTTCCACGCGTGCCCATGCGTGTATGTATCTTTATGCCTTCTAAGCGCTATCCGTACATTAGCACGTTATAGGTGTGTCGTGACAAAAGCATAAAAAGTGCAGATTACGACATTTTCAACGAGTTATTTGAATCAGCCGGAATCTGTATACCAGAAATAGTCAGGTGTTCCGTTCAATTTGCATTGAGTCGCAACATCTGACTCCATTGACATCATGTATCAAGAAGCTCCACAAAACATCTTAATATTTGGACCCCAAGCCCTTGCTTTCAATCAAGAATCATTTTGGAAGCTCCAGGCCAGCATTGCAAATTCAATGCAACTCGGTTGGGTCAACCATGTCGTTGCAGAGCTTCCAGATCGGTTCAATGACCTTAGCAACGGTATCTCTCGGCTTAAGGTCGTGCCTGGTGCTTCGTTGTTAAAAGCATTGAGTCAACAGATTGGAACTGGCGATCTGGCCAGTATAACAGAAGCAACCCATCTGCCAAACATTGTTTTGACTCCGCTTTGTGTCATTTCCCACCTGGTATCCTACACGGAATATCTCGAACTAAGGCACAATGAGTCAGGATGGGATGCATGGAAGAAGACGAAGGACACCGATGTCGTGGGCTTTTGCACTGGTATCTTGACAGCTTTGGTCGTCTCCCTTAGTGATGATCTAGAAAGTTTCAAGAAACACGGAGCTACCGCCATTCGACTTGCCATGATGATTGGGGCTGTGGTAGATGCGGAAGACGTGATGAACGGCAGTTCGGTGTCACTTTCTGCTGCTTGGAGAACACGGGAAGGTTTAACCAATTTGGAGAAAATTATTCGGGAAAGCCATGGTGTGAGTGATCCTGGAGATTAATGCAATTTTCAACAAGTGGCTAACAAGTGGTTGGGCCTAGACCTATATATCTGTTCATTTTGATGAGAATAGGGCCACTGTGACAGCCCCGAGGGCAATTCTTTCCGAACTGATGGACAGTCTTGGATCTGCCGGCATCTCGGCGGCGGAAATTGGGCTTTTTGGGTGTTTCCATGCCGAATTTCACCGGACTGTTCTGCCTTCGTTGGGCCGTTTTTGTGAATCCAATCCCGAGTTTGATCTTCCGGAGGCATCTCATCTCCGACTGCGTTGTCTGGCGGATGTGGACCCCCAGGGATGCGAAATCACCACAGGCAAGCTATCCGCTATCGCTTTAGAGGCCATACTAGTCAAGCGATCGGAATGGTGGAGAGCGTTTATGTCTCTCTACGCTATTAGTCAAGGACAAACTACATTTCATGTTCTTGGCCAAGAGAAATGCGTACCGCCGTCACTCGCTCATGGCTTAAATGCAGACTCCCGCCTCATACATCTCGCGGATTTCACATCTCAAATAGATCGTTTTTCTTTGTGGCCAACCACAGCAATGTCATTTTCATTTTCTGTTGTTGGAATGGCGTGCAAGGTCACCGGGGCTGATGATGTGGACGAGTTTTGGGATATTATTTGTGAGGGGCAGTCGCAGCACGCTGAAGTACCGGAGTCTCGTTTCAGTTTTGAGACGGAATTTCGCGATTTTGATCCACGCAGGAAATGGTATGGCAACTTCATTCAATGCCAAGATTCTTTTGACCACAAATTTTTCAAGAAAACACCCCGAGGGGCAGCTTCAATGGATCCACAACAAAGGTTGCTCTTGGAGGTCGCCTACCAAGCCCTTGCGCAGTCGGGATATTTCCAAAAGCCTGTTTCATCGTTAGATGTCGGGTGCTATATTGGGACTTGCGCTGTTGACTATGAGTACAATGCGGCTTGCCACGCCCCAAATGCGTTCTCGTCTACTGGAAATCTTCGGGGATTCATAGCAGGCAAAGTCAGCCACTATTTCGGGTGGACCGGTCCGGGTCTGACCCTAGACACCGCATGCTCAGGCGCTGCAGTTGCCGTGCACCAAGCTTGCAAGGCCATTCTAAGTGGTGAATGTAGAAGTGCACTTGCTGGTGGCGTAAATATCATCACGCAGCCATTGTCATACCAAAACCTCGCTGCCGCCTCGTTTCTGAGTCAAACGGGCCAATGCAAGCCATTTTGTGCAAGCGCAGCTGGGTACTGTCGTGGGGAGGGCATTGGCGCAGTGTTTCTCAAAAAGAAATCAGTAGCTATAGCTGACGGGGACCAGATATTTGGCGTGATCTCCGGCACAGCGGTCCGTCAAAATCAGAATTGCACACCCATATTTGTTCCGAACGCCCCGTCGTTGTCGGAGCTTTTTCGGGATGTTCTTTGTCAGGCCCAAATAGAAGCCGAGCAAATTTCTTACGTGGAAGCCCATGGAACTGGTACACAAGTGGGAGACCCCGCAGAGTATGAAAGCGTTAGCGAAGTTTTTGCCGTCAAGCGGGCGCATCCGGTCCAATTAGGCTCGGTCAAAGGCCTTGTTGGTCATACTGAAAGTACTTCTGGTCTCCTGTCGCTAGTCAAGGTACTTCTCATGATGCATTATAGCACAATCCCTCCCCAACCAAGCTTCCGAACCTTGAATACTCAAATTGAATCGCATGATTTGGTGGAGATTCCAGTTTCATTGAAGCCCTGGGACAATCCATTCAAAGCTGCACTCATCAATAGCTATGGCGCTTCGGGGTCAAATGCGTCGATGATCGTAAAATGCCCGCCTGTCCTTAAAGCGGCTGTCAGTCGGGCCGCGGAAGAGTTTTCATATCCATTCCGGCTTTCGGCATTGGATGACAAAAGCCTTCGGGCTTATAGCGACAGGCTGGGGAGCTTCTTGAGTTCAAGGGATTGCGACAAAAAACCCAATTTCATACAAAGCTTGTCATTCAATGTCTGCCGGCAATCGAATCCACAACTCCCCAGAGTTATTTTCATCAGTTGCTCAACGGTTGATGAGTTGCGGGAAAGTCTGGAGCAGCTAATATGCAGCGAAAAGATACTGTCACCACCAGTGGTACTGTGCTTTGGAGGTCAGACATCCACGTTCGTGGGCCTTGACCGCGACATAGTCGAGAGAACGACTATATTACGCTCTCATTTGGATGCTTGCGATATGACCTCGAGGTCATTGGGATTTGGCAGCATTTACCCTGATATCTTTCAGAAGACGCCAATAGAAGACATTGTCAACCTTCAGCTGTGTTTATTCTCTTTACAGTATGCTTCAGCGATGAGCTGGATCAGCTGCGGCCTTCAGCCTTCAGCCTTCAGCTTTGGTCGGTCATAGCTTTGGTGAGCTTACTGCGTTATGTGTATCCAAGGCTTTGAGCCTCCATGATGCAATGAGAATGATCGAAGGTCGTGCGAGAGTTGTCAGACATCAGTGGGGCCCTGACAAAGGCTCTATGATGGCAGTGGAGGGGGACCTCGAGCAAGTGGAAGCCTTAATTTCAACAAGTGCCACAGCCGGATATCCAGTAACCATCGCTTGCTTTAACGGACCGAAGAGCTTTACCCTAGCAGGGACGTCTGAATCGATTAATAATGCGATCGAACTCATTCTTAATGACAACTTACATAGCTCAATCCGTGGGAAGAAACTCAATGTCACGAATGCGTTTCACTCTACCCTTGTAGACGGGTTGAAGCCGGAACTCGACAGAATGGCATGCAAGTTGGATTTCAGCGAGCCGGTGATACCAATAGAGTTTGGCTTAAAGGATGAGCGTAAAGAAAGGCTGAGCCCCCAGTTCGTCGCTCGTCATATGAGAAACCCGGTGTACTTCCATCACGCCATCAAAAGGCTATCGGGCAGACTTCACTCATGTGTCTGGCTTGAAGCAGGGTCTAATTCAACGGTCACCCAAATGGCTAGCAGGGCGCTGAGTGGATGCAAACTGAGCTCTCACGTTTTTGTTCCCGTAAACATAACGACCGACGGTTCTACGACTAATCTCGCATCCACAACTTTGGATCTTTGGAAAGCTGGCCTCGATCTCACATTTTGGCAGCACCATTCATCACAGACAAACCAATATGCCACTCCGATCTTACCGCCATATCAATTTGAAAGGTCAAAGCACTGGATGGAACTGAGGGTACCATCGAAAGTCCAAGCACCCGCTGCGAAGTCTGTGAAAGAAAAGAGGCTCTGGGAGTTTGAGTCATACCAGGATCTTGAACATCGCTCAGTTCGTTTTCGAGTGCTCAGCGAGTCAGAACAATACAAATCAATTGTGTCATGCCATCTCATTGCTCAAACAGCACCAATCTGTCCAGCAACATTAGAAGTTGATATTGCGATTGACGCCCTTATGAGTGTGCATCCTGAGCTTCATAGCAACGCGTTGCAGCCACAGATTTTGAATGTCGATAATCACGCTCCAATTTGCTTCGACACCTCGCGGGTTGTGTGGCTAGATGTAATGGCAAATGATACCGGCGTAACGCCAGGTCGTACATGGCGCTGGAAGATCACAAGCGAAATTCGCCCCAAAGATGCAACAGCGATGGTACACGTAACTGGGCAAATCGTGTTTCATTCCGTGGATGATCGAAGTTTACAGAACGAGTTCACTCGGTACGAACGATTGGTCAGTTATCAACGTTGTGTCAATGTGCTCGATGGCAATGATCCTGTGGATGAAATAGTCGAAGGTCCGAGCATCTACAAAATATTCGATGAGGTTGTTCAGTATGGGGGGCGATTCCAAGGGCTGAAAAGATTAGTAGGGAGGGAGTCAACAAATGAGTCTGCAGGACGAGTGGTCAAGAAATACACAAAAAAAACCTGGCTTGATGCAGATCTTTCAGATTGTTTTAGTCAAGTGGGTGGGATTTGGGTGAATTGTATGGCTGGAAAAGCGCCCGGCCAAATGTATGTCGCGAATGGGTTCGAAAAATGGGTGCGTTCTCCAAAGCTTCTGAACAATACCTTACGGCCAGAAACCTGGGACATTCCTGCGTGTCATCAGAGGCGTGGGGATGAAGCTTTCTTGACGGACATATTCATTTTTGACCCCAGGAATGGGAAATTGGCCGAAATGATACTGGGTATCAACTTCGCCAGAGTGTCCAAAATATCAATCAGCAAATTGATAGCTCGACTTACGACCGACATCGAAGCTATTCCTTTGGCAGATCCAAAACAAGGCAGTGTGGTCTCTGCTGGTAGGATCGATGAGGGCATTTCAGCAAAGGAAGAAGCGGCATCCGGAATTTCGAAAGCCGATGTGTCATCGAAGATACGCCTTATTCTTGCAGATCTGTCTGGACTAGATACCTGCGAGATCAAAGACGATTCACACCTTGCGGATATTGGTATCGACTCGCTTATGGGAATGGAGCTTGCACGCGAGCTAGAAGGGGCCTTTGACTGCACCGTCTCGACGGATGCTCTGATTGAAGTATTCAGCTTTGAAGGCCTTGTCCAGTGTATCCGACAAATACTGGGACTGAGTATCAGTATCAGCGATGGCTCAGATGCCAATGGATCTTCAACAATTGCCGCCGATACCCCACAGACCTCGTTAGAAGAGCTCCCGTGTGACACGCCCACGCCGAAAGTCCCACTGATTGAGGCTATGCCGCAGGCACCAATCGACGTAGCAAGCAAGCCTTTGTCAAATGCAAATGCGAAGATCTGTCTCGGACTTCCTTCGTCAGCAATACTCGACGCGTTCGCCGAATGCAAAGCACTCACAGATAATTTCATAGAAGAACATAATTGCAAGCATTACTTGAAGCTGGTCATGCCGATGCAAACCGAGCTTTGCATTGCGCTTACACTGGAAGCATTCGCAGAACTGGGGTGTGATTTGAGACAGGCAATGCCAGGACAAAGTCTCAAGCGTATCCATCACATCCCATCATTGAAACGTCTTGTTGATTATCTTTATGACATGCTTGAAAAAGAGTGCCACATAATCAAGCTCGAGGGTACCCAGATTCTGCGCACTTCAGTCGCAGCGCCCACATCCTCGAGTGCTGATGCACTGCAGGCTCTAATGCACACCGCTCCCGACCATCAGTATCCCCACATGTTGACATACTTTGCCGGGTCAAGGTTGACCAAAGTATTGTCTGGAAAGTCCGATGGAATCAAGATCATATTTGAGACAGACGAAGGGCGGCAACTCGCCTCCGGTCTCTATGCTGATTCGCCTCTCAATAAACTGTCGTACATGCAAATGCAAGATTTTATCAAACGACTTGTTTCAAAGCTACCAGAATCGAATGGGCCGTTGAAGATCCTTGAACTTGGAGCCGGAACTGGAGGAACCACCAAGTGGATTGTTTCTCTCCTGGCTGACTTGAGAATTCCAGTCGAGTACATCTTTAGTGACCTCTCGCCTTCATTTGTCACTGCGGCGAGAAAAAGCTTCGGGAAGCAGTATCCGTTCATGCGCTTCAGGACAGTTGACGTGGAGAAGAATCCCGCCGATGATCTCATCAGTAGTCAACATATGGTGTTGGCCAGCAATGCTGTCCATGCGACTCATAGTTTGACCAAATCACTGAGGAACATTAGACGGACGCTGCAACCCGATGGGTTTATTATGATTCTGGAGATGACAAGGACAATTTATTGGGTAGATATGATTTTTGGCCTGTTAGAAGGATGGTGGCTCTTCGATGATGGGCGTCGCCATGCGATTGCCCACCAGTCCCGATGGCGTAATGATCTTCACTCGGTTGGGTATAGCCATATTGACTGGACAGACGGCATTCACCCAGAGACGACGATCCAACGCGTTTTTCTGGCTCTTGGTGGAAAAAAAAGCACTGAAATGTGTCCTACATCAGAGCTTCAAGCTCGCGAGGCAATGATTGATGCTTATGTGGAAAATTACACGGAAAGTTTCTCAGTTCCAACTTTTCCCTTGGGATGCTCTGTTCATAGGAGCAAGAGCAATTTTTGCATCCTAGTGACTGGGGCAACTGGTAGCCTCGGCTCACACATAGTGGACCATCTATCTCAATTACCACAAGTCAGAACGGTCGTCTGCTTGAACCGGACAAGTTCAATGGATCCACATGAGCGCCAGGTACAAGCCTTGCAGTCGAGAGGCATTGAAACAACCGACCTGTCAAAATTGGAGGTTATTGGAACGGATCCAGTGAAGCCGATGCTTGGATTAGAAAGACATCAATATAATGATATCGCGTCAAAAGTCACGCATATTGTGCACAATGCATGGCCGATGAGTGGCAAGCGGCCGCTAAAAGGGTTCGAGGCCCAATTCAAATTTATGCGTAATCTACTTGATATTGCCAGCGCAGCCGCTTCCGTGCAAATGTCAGTGATTGGCTTTCAGTTCGTATCCTCAATTGCGGTTGTTGGCCATTGTCCGACCATGACTGGCAAGAGCGTGGTATCGGAAGAGAGGGTGGAGACAGCCGAAGCAGTTCTTCCCAATGGTTATGGCGATGCAAAGTGGACATGTGAACGTATGCTTGATGAGACCTTGCATAGATATCCGCAAATTTTCCGCGCCATGACGGTTCGCCCAGGCCAGATCGCTGGCTCCAGAACGAGCGGGTATTGGAACCATATGGAACACTTCACATTTATTGTTCAGTCTTCACAGACCCTCGGGGCGTTCCCAGGGTTCGATGGCATAATGTCCTGGACCCCGGTCAACGATGTAGCTGCTTCTTTGGGCGATCTTCTTCTCCATGACATCACCGCATCCTACCCAATATACCATATTGACAACCCTGTGCGACAGCCGTGGAGCGAGATTATACCGGTATTGGCAGATGCTATCGGTGCAGAAGTGACTTCCTTCCAGGACTGGTTGGAGCGAGTTCGTTCCTCCTCCTCAGTTGCGTCTGAAAATCCCGCAGTGAAGCTCATCGACTTCTTCGATCAAGATTATGCTCGCATGTCATGTGGTGGTTTGCTTCTGGACACAAGTAGGGCTTGTCAGCATTCTGAATCGCTGAGGACCGTGGGACCGGTGAGCTCAGATCTTGCTCGTAAATATATCGCGTCATGGAAATTAGCTGGCGTTTTAAAGCATAGTTTTGTCGCGGGTGCAGTGGGTATTGGGACGCGTCAGGGCGTTCAATGTGATCATCTCTCCAAACTCAAGTCTTAGTCATAGGGTTTGAGCTGAAGCTTTGATTCAATACTCTGTGGTTCATGTTGATGAATTGGGGGTAGTTGGTCAGTTGATTAGTTAGTGAATGTTCACATGTTCTTTGTCGATCACTGCCAATAACGGACTATTCATGCCCTTGATATATGGCGCTTGATATATCAGTCACGTGGCTCATTCATATTTGAGTATCATATCGTCAATGCTGGTGCATATCTACATAATCGGTTTAGGATTGTTTATGGTTTTATTTTTCTGCACTATCTTTTCATGCTGAAAGCACTTAAGTGTCCCATACATACGCGTTTGTTGATTAGAACCTTGAAAGTAGAAAATGATCTTATTATTTAAGTAAAGAACAGAGCAGAAAGAGGCGGTGAATTGAACTAAAACTGTAAAAGACGACTTCCGATATATATTCGCGGACGAATGATTTGTTCTTTACTCAATTACATGAGTTTTAATTTCATCACTTCCTGTACCTCCTTAATCATGTAGTCAATATCATAATCCCAGATTAGGTGAGATCGCCGCTCAGCCTCACTGTGACACTTAATAGGATCCATATTGCATTCAGTCTGCCACTCAAACAACTCCCCCATGAATCGACTGCTTTCTACAAGCCACTGGGTTCGTTCGTACCGTACCGCCTCGTACGAGGAAAGCGCCGCGCAAAATGCTTCTTCTCTTTCGATCGGATCATGCTTTCTGCTCGTCATTCCAACTGCCTCTTCTAGCGCTACAGCTAGAGCGAGTACATCCTCGAACGCAAGTCCCGCGCCTGCTCCGTGATGTGGGGCAGCAGCATGAGCTGCATCTCCAACAAGACAAACTCGGCCTCGTTTAGAGATATAAGCCGGGGCTGGATTCTCGTGCAGATCAAAAATACCCCACTTGTCTAACTTGTCGTCTAACAAGTTCAATATCGCAGTGACAACGGGGCCAAAGTTGGTAAAATATTCAAAAACTTCGCGTTTCGTCGCCGGAAATGTGAGCTTTTCATGGCTAGGCCAGTCGCCTGCATCGGTGACAAATGCCACCACATTCAACATTGTGCACATAGCAACAGGATAGGTCAGTACGTGGCAACCAGCTCCCAGATGCATATATCGCGTCAAGGATTTGGTTTCCCCGATGGCCTGTATTGCCTTTTCCATTGGAATAACACCCCGAAACGCGAACTTATGTGTGTAAGATGGGCGAGTAGCTGGGTGATCGACACCTAATATATATTCTCGAGCGCGGGACCGAAGTCCGTCACAACCAAGCACCACATCTGCCTTTGACGTAGACCCATCGGCAAAGCAAAGCTCGACCTTGCCATTATTCCAGTCTGGTTCAATAATCTTTACTAGGTCTTTGTTGAATTCGATACGGTCGTCAGGTACCATCTTTGCCAGTGCGTCGAGAAAGTCGGTCCTGCGGCACCCCTCGAATCCCCTTTCTCCTAGATATATTTTGAACAATGGCTCTTCGCCGTCTCCATCTGGCGATTTATTGAATCCATCCACATATTGGAACCAGTCCTCAGTGTTAGGGGTCGCGAGTCTTTTGAAAGCCGCATGGATCCGCTGGTCCAACAATAACATTGCTCGTTCGGCATTTGGCGAGAGGCCGATTCCTGCTCCAATCTCACGGAACTCCGTGGCACGCTCATATACCTTGCAAGATATACTTTTTGAACGAATACCAAGCGCTGCGGTGATTCCCGCGATACCACCACCAATGATGGCTATCTCCAGGACCGTATCTGGTCGTTCCTCGCACTGGTCCATTTGTTGGTTGTCGAGGGATTCATAGTGAATTTTCAATTCATTGCATATATTTTGTAGGTAAGCTCATCCAATTGTCGCAAACA
Organism: Penicillium soppii; assembly: GCF_028829465.1. Lineage (NCBI taxonomy): Eukaryota > Fungi > Ascomycota > Eurotiomycetes > Eurotiales > Aspergillaceae > Penicillium > Penicillium soppii. The sequence continues at coordinate 2,791,921 of NW_026643235.1, read as the reverse complement.
CTGTTCTTCTTCAATAGAGTGGTCGGCCAACAGGCCCGGGGAATATTTTCGGACTTTCTATTCGGCCAGTTTGATACTCTCGTGACGTGACACATCTCGGTCAATAATAGCCACGGTCTACCCCAGAGGTGACCTGTGCGCAGGATTTGGAAACGGAACAATCCTTTCTTCCACAGGCCTTGGCTTCAGTTGACTCAAAAGCGCCACTCTACTGCAAAAATAGTTCACTAGCCAAACCTTTGCTCATTTATACAATCATTGGAGAGATAATGTCGATCTATCAGGATGTCATTGGGCAGTTACCAATTTTGAAGACATACAGTCATGGAACACTTGTTTTTGCGATTGACGAAGCCGCCCAGCGAGCAGACGTTGTCGTAGCCTTACAGGTAGCTATCGAAAAGCTTATTGAAAAATTTCCGTGGCTTGCCGGCGCTGTTATCAATAAAGGCAGCGGGCCTGGAAATTCTGGCACCTTCGAACTGATTCCTTGGCCGACAAGCGCGTCTTCGATCAATCGGGTCTTGTGTATCAGAGACCGCACAGATGCCATTCCGTCATTTGAAGAACTGATGGTCAAAAAGGCCCCGTGCTCCAAAATCGACGGGAAGCTTGTGACCTCACATCCAGGATTCCCGCAAAGCTATGAAGACTCTCCTGACAACCCAGCACCAGTACTTGCCATACAGGCCAGCTTCATCAAGGGTGGGCTCCTTTTGCATTTCTCGACTCAACATAATGCGATAGATGCAAGTGGTATGATGCAGGTCATCCAGTTGTTCTCGGTCGCGATGCAGGGAGTTGAGTTTAGCTCTTCTGCTATCAAGGAGGGCAATCGAGACCGATCCAGAGTGATACCGCTAATCGCATCCGGGGAGCCAATTAAGGATCACAGCCACCTACGACGCCCATTGGACCTTTCCCCACCGAAGCTTCCCGCGTCAACCAAATGGGCCTATTTTCTGATGGATGGGTCGGTAGTTCCTATAATTAAGGCTGCGGCGTCGCAAGGTGAAGGCTATGACCCATCTGTACCCTTCATTTCTAGCAATGACGCCATGACTGCCTTCTACTGGAAGTGCATCGCCAAGGTTCGAGCATGTAATGGCCGATCTTCAAATGCTGTCTCCAACTTGCTCCGGGCCATTGATGCCCGTAAAGCAATGGGTGTCTCGCATGAGTATATGGGTCACATGGTTTATCATGCTGCAACCAAAATGACATTGAGGGAACTTGACGAAACGCCCATTTCGGCCATTGCATGCAAATTGCGCACGGATCTCAACGATGTCAACAATAAATTCTCGGTTCGGAGCTACGCGACCTACATTGCTAACACGCCTGATAAGTCCCTTGTTATGTATGGAGGGTCGTACAATCCGGACATGGATATTGGTGCCTCTGCTGTAGCAAATGCTGATTTCTTCCATTCATTTGGCCTGATCGGCGCACCCAAATTCGCAAGGCGACCAAATCTGGCCCCAATCCCTGGATGTGTCTACTTTATGCCCTCTGAAGGCCAGCATGTGCCGGTTCTGGTTTGCTTGACAGATGATGACATGGAAGGGCTGAAGAAACATCCCGAATGGAGCAAATACACTGAATTTGTTGGGTAGGCACTGGGCCAAATCGCACAAATATACGGAGGTAGTCCGTGATCAAGCAATCAGAACACTTTCTGTCCAAGTTCTTCTTGATTTAATAACAAATAAATATCTTTGCCATGGATACTTAGTGGATGGGAAGCCAGAAAGACCATCGTGGCTTTCGTGTATCTGGTTGAGATGAGTTGATTTATAGCTATATCCATCAATCATCGCGACTGTAAGAGCATCCCATTCAACTCTATCCAGTCCTCATTGACATTTTCAGGCAATCCCATGGATCACTGATCAATTCCATTCTCTTCTGGATGTTGCTTGGTACGGAAGTGCCTACCAGCTAGCGAGGTATGCTCCCTCCTCCTTCAGATTGAATGAACTGACATTAATCCGACTAGTGCTTCATTCCAGCCTTTTACTGGAAGAGTTTACACGTATCTCAGTTTGAAGGTAATTGCTCACCTTTGCATCCGGTCCTCTTGGCACAGCTCATTGACAATGGCGATAGTGGACCTACCTTACATTTTTCTTGATTTTTGAACTGGGATCACTGCTGTGTGCTATTGCCAAATCTTCCAAAATGTTCATCATTGCACGTGCTGTTGCTGGGATTGGGTCGTCTGGCCTTCTAAATGGAGGTTTGACCATGATCTCAGCCGTTTTGCCTAAACACAAACGCCCAGGTATGGACTTGGTCGCATGAAATAACTGTTGAATCTGTTTACCAATTAATCATTCTGCGAACAGCTGCGATAGGAGGTCTGATGTCAAGTAAGTGATGCCATCCAATGATGGGCTACATTCAAGCAAGACTAATTCACCTCAGTTGTGCAGCTAGGTGTGGCTTGCGGTCCCCTCATTGGCGGAGCGCTCACTGAATATGTGACATGGCGATGGTGAGTATCAACTAAACCTTTCAAGGACTAGCCAACAGATAACATTCTATTTTGTGAACCATGACTTGACGAACTTTGAAAGGTGTTTCTATCTCAACCTTCCAATCGGTGGCCTCGTCCTTGTCACTCTAGCCTTTGTTGATATACCGGACAATACAAAAACCCTCACGGGGACAACACTCCGCACACTACTAACATCCTTCGATATCATCGGCTTCGTCCTCTTCGCACCGGCGATTATAATGTTCTTCCTTGCGCTCCAATACGGCGGGAATCAATATGCGTGGGACAGTGCAACTATAATCGGCCTTTTATGCAGTTTTGCCGTGTTGCTCTTTATTTGTTTGTGCTGGGAATATAGACGAGGTGATAATGCAATGATACCCTTCTCAATCATACGACAACGGATTGTGTGGTCGAGTTGCTTGAATACCTTTTTTATAACCGGTGCTTCCCTCTGTGGAGGATATTATCTGCCAATATTCTTCCAGGCCGTTGAGAACAACTCACCTATCAAGAGTGGTATCTACTACTTGCCAAATGTCTTGCCGCAATTCACAATGGCCATCGTGTCAGGTGCATTGGGTAAGCAACAATCCCTCGAGTTTGCGTAGTTTCGATGAAGCGTCTAATACATCTAGTTCAACGACTTGGCTATTACATCCCATTAGTGGTTACAGGAAACGCGTTAGCTTGCATCGGATACGGACTACTCTCGATGCTTACCCCAGACTACCCGATCGCAAAACGCGTGGGATTCCAGGTACTGGTGGGATTGGGCATTGGTACTTCAATCTCGATGGTGAGCCCTTTGTTTGTACCGCATTAACTTATCAATGGTGACTGACATGGAAAATATAGCCAATGGTTGCTATGCAGAACATCGTCTCCCACGATCAAATACCAGTCGCGATGGCTATTCTCGTTTTTAGCATGAACCTAGGCGCTTCTTGTTTCCTAGAGTTTAGTCTCACTGTCTTTGCCGAGGGATTGAAGCACAACATCCCCAAATATGCCCCTTCGGTTGATCCAAGATTGGTTATCCAGGCTGGCGCGACGAACTTCCGGAACTCCATTACCGAGGATACTATCCCGGGGGTTCTGAAAGCATATGCAGTCAGTATTTATCATATCTTCTACCATCTCACTGGGATAACTGCGCTCGCGTTTCTGTTTGGATGGTGTATGGGCTGGGAAGATATCCGAAAGAATCGTCCCAAGCCTGATGAGAACTCCACAAATGCTTGAAATGCTCGCTAGACTACATATGGGTGATTGAGCAGCAAAAGGCCTTGTTGGTGTACATTCTCCAACGATGCTTTATGGCGTGTTCTTCTACCATCTTTCGGGTATTTCTTAAATGTCTCTATTTTTATGGCGCTTTATGACTTGCTGTTCTATTTTCTGGGGTCTTTCTTGAACGTCTCAGTTTGATGGCGCCTGATGACTTGCTCTTCTATTTTTGTTGGGGTCTTTCGTGAACGTCTTTACGTTGATGATTCATGATTACGTGTTTTATTATCAGCTTTAGCTACTCATATCAGATATGATCAGTCAAACTGGAATGTCCGCAAGAAAGACGTAGTATTGCTGCGGTTGGATATATCTTATGTCCACGAAAGCGCAATCACGGTTACATAAGTATTTATAATATCTATCAGTTCTGCGCCATATATCACAAGAGTAATGCCGAAGTGTCTTTAGCGAGCTGCCCCTCAAAAGGCTCATTATAGTCTCACTGCTTGAGATATGGAATTATATAGCGCATTTCGTCCCTCAGAGCCACAAGATTGTATTCCTGTGTCCTGCTATACGTTAATTAATACAAGAGCCAAATTTGACCTCTAGCATTGACAAATTCATCCTTTCAAGATATTGTCTGTCTACACTTACTCTTTCTGTTTTAGTGTAACAACAATTTTCGTTGCACTGACCCCCTGTGTGAACATCTAGCGCCTCTTGCATATGTTCCAGCCCACAACCAACAACTTGAGCAATAGGTGCAGCGAAGTAGCCACCCCCAGCCAGTGCACCTGAGAGAAAGTTTTCATATATCGCCTTACCTATTTCATTGCGCCCAAGTTCAGCGCCTTCGACAAACTTTGTCTCGACCCCAACTTTGTCGCCCATTTTACGAATTGTTTTATTCCAGCCATCAACCCACTTCATATATCGCCAATACTCCGCATCATTTTGAGGATCCTCTTTGGGCCAAGGAAAGCTCGCCTTGGCAACCACCTTCCGACAGCCTTCCCCAAGCTGATCCAGCACGTGGATGCATAGCACGACAGACCCCGGTCCAATGGCAAAAGCACCGGCAACCGCCTTCTCCTTAAGTAATGCTACAATCTCCTCTTCCAGTGTCGGGCTGTTATAGTCAACAGTATACAAGGCTCCCAATTCGCGGACACGAGGGAAGTTGCGCGGTGAGCACGTGGTCACCACTCCATACCCGCTGGCCCGCGCAAGTTGAATAGCATTGTTGCCAACCGACGTTGCCCCACCCGTGATAAGAAGAAACAGTCCATTTGGACGGGCTGCTGGGAATTTCGGGTATTCCAGAGCAAGAAGGTGCCTTTGGTATAATGCACATGAAGCCGCCGAACAAGCCATGGGAATGACGCAGGCTTCTCTAAACGACAAGAAGTCAGGGATAGGTGATGCCATGTGTTCTCGCACTATGGTGTATAGCTGGAATGCAGCTTCCTCTGCGCGGTTTCCGTATGCATAGAACCCGACTGCGTGGGCAATGACTCGATCGCCAATCTTGAACCTAGTTACTTCATCGCCGATCTCGAAAACCTCGCCGGCGACATCCTCGCCCAGAATCCAAGGGTGTTTTATCCATTCCCACTTCTTATCGCCGACGAACTGCTTCGCCCAGTCCATTGGGTTGATCGCAACTGCAGCATTCTTTAGAACAATCTGCTTTGGACCCGGGGGCGTGTAGGGCGCGGGTTTCACCTCGAGAGGTCTATGGCCAGGCGCGACTAGCCATGCTGCTTCATTGGTCGGGGGCATCTCGTATTTTGATGGTGGAGTCAAAGGAAGATAGCAATATGGTGATCATCAGCTGGTTCCTTTTTGCTCCATTGATCGACCATAGACATGTTATACAAGCTAGCTCGGATTTCGGGTTTCGTGCACTTTAGGCAACCCCTCGGAGTTACCCACAGTCCGGACCGTACCGGCGCTAATATCGTCGTACCGTGGATCCTCGGAGGTTATTCTAAACGCTTTTTCGGGGGACTTTAAGAGGCCGGAAAACTCGAATTTCGGATTTCGTGTTAACTGAATGCGCCAGTGAACCTGGGTAGCCTTATAAATGAATTGATCTTGAAGGATAATTTTGCTGGGAACTTTTAGATTTATTCTTATATAAGCCTTTCACCCGGGAATGCACTGGATATGAATGTTGAAGGGTCGATCCTGTCGAAATAGGCTTTCTCATATCCCTGGGACATGCAATTACTTCAGATTGGGGAGTCGCGTGGGTGGCCCTACCTCCCCATCATGTCAATTGAACGGAGATCCTGGAAAAGCCTGATGTGGTTATTCTAGATTGCACTTTGCCATGAATGAAGGGGCTTTCTCTTCCAGAAGCAGTTTGCCAATACCATAGAAATAGTTGGTCACCTGGATCTGAACACCGAAACTCTACAAATTCCAAATAGTTCTATCCATTCGGATTCAGCTTAGACGGCGTGCTCTCAAGTTACCCATATTTTGTACCATTGGAAAATAGCCATGAAGGTACCAGATGAGCCCCAATCAATTCCATGGATGAGATTTGAAAAAGATGTGATCCACGGCTAAACGCCTAAACTCCATGTTGCTTTTTTTTCTGAGCAACAGCCAAGCTCCGCCACCGCCAGCTGGCTATATATGCTGTTTGCATTGAGAAAAACACTTTCCTGGGAAAAGCAATATTCCTTCTCTCTTTACGACAGCGGCCACTGCATCGCAGTGCTCCACGTTGCCCTTGCGGAGAAATATAACCAATAATGCATCACCTATCTCTGGAACGTGGGGCACAGTGCGACCGGCTCCTCATTTTGTACTTGTATCTTGGCATCAACAAAAGGGTTCTCACAAAGTCGCATGACTCCACTATAAGAAGTGCTTGTGTATCGTTAATATATGGCTATCAATAAGCAGTACTCATTGTCATTGGATAAACGAAAGTGTGGGGGCATGGTTTCTATAAATCTCGTGGACAAGACCCATGTGCTATTCATTCCTTTGTTCTGGCTAGATTGAGCTGTAACAAGCTAGCTCAGTCACCCCCCCCCCCCTGGATCCGGAGCTCTATAATCGCTTTTCAGATCGGACTCTAACGTCAGCAGAATCATTGTTGGTAAATCTGACTTCAGAAATTGGAATAATGGCGGCTGCGAATTGGACATGTATATTTAGGGATTACCATTATCCAATCAAATTGTGTTGTTGTAGTATGACTCCCACTTGGGCATACCATCTATTGGTAATGCTTACCTTGGAACGTCCTGAAACATGTCAGTGCATCAATCAATGCTCCGTCCATTTTGGATGAGATTGCTCCGTCCATAGCTGAGCGTTGTGCGACTGTCCCCTTGGCTCCGCCTGGCCGAACACACCATAACACCACCTGGGCATTCGACTTGTGCTGTTCATGTGGAAGATGCGATAGAAACGAACTATTCCAAATAATAGTCCACGTGCCATATTAACCAATTGCAGAGAACACCTAGTCGGCATAAGACAGTTCGGAGACAACTTATCACTGTACTGAAGAGAAAGCTTGACTACTCAAGGGCCATTCACGATCAGCAACTAAATAATGCGGCTATCGAACCAGTAATCGGAATGATCGATTAGCTCAAACTTAACCGAACAACTGACAAATACGGCTCGTCGGCTAGTACATGCTGCTATCAGCCATCTTATCCATACTACCCAGGGATTTAATGTAAGGAAAAGTTTCCAATGAATGCAAGGGTTGAAGTTTATTGATGATAATCAGCTTCCATATTGGTGCAGCCTTGATTTTGCTTTAGCTACTTAGAATATTGGGCAAGGGAAGATCAAGGGTCTCATCAGTCTTTATACTAGTATGAGTCAGAAGCTGATACTAAGTCTACTCAAACCTTATATATGATGCAATTGCCCTAAACACAAGTACCAAGTGGAAAACTGGATATTTACTTTCCAGTCGAGATGGTTTATGGCTACGCAGCTATATACGTGCCGAATGTTAACAAACCTTGGGTTTGGAGACTTCAAGGGTCATAGCCAAGTATTATAAATACCGACCACCACGATTATCTGCCCCATTGGCTCAGTTAGTCTTTTAATTTCTAGAAGCACAGTAAACTCTGAGCATCACATTAGCACACTCTCTATAAGGCCTAACAATGTCGGGTTCACGACAGCAACCAGGGCTAGTAAGTAACATCAGTATTACTTGCATGATGTGGCCTCCGGTACTGACAACATAGGCCTGTGAGGAATGTCGAAAAAAGAAGCTTCGATGTGACAGACGTCGTCCTCAGTGTGATCAATGTGAGGACGCCGGCACAGCATGTTATGTGAACCAAGTTCGCTCGCCGCGGGGTCCAAAGAAGGGCCACCTCAAGGCCCTACGTAACCGCATTGGTTTGTTAGCTGCATATCCTCTAGTCAGTGGCATAACTGAAGTTAGTTGTAGCCACACTTGAAAGTATCATCAAATGTGACAAATCGAACCTCTGTTCTAAAGAGACATTGGAGCTAAGCGAGAGATGCGTACCCGAAAATGAGACGCGGCAGATTCTAAGCGCGCCTCAAGGATATGCTCTTAACGCGTCAGTATCTGAACACTATTCTGTGTCAAATTCTTTCAAGGAGTCTTTCGCAAACGCACCCATCACACCACCTGACCAAGAGAGCGCCGATATCATCGAAGCAGATCTGTAAGCAAAAGAAGCACCCTTTTCTGAAATCTTAAATCAATGACAAATCACCCAGTGACCAGCTTTACTTCGACAGGGTCCACCCTGTCGCACCTATACTCCACCAGGGCCGGTACTTCTTCTGGGCGCAAAAATGCTACAAGTCAGACCCACAAATATGCCTACAGCTTGCGATGTGGGCCCTGGCAGCAGCCTCATCGCCACATTTACAACACATTCGGGTATCGCTGTACAGGCGCGCACGGTCTAAACTTGAGGCCCTCGATAGCAATATCGAGTCTACTGATGCAGCCTCCCTGCAAGCAGCGCAAGCCTGGCTTCTTATCACCAATTATGAATTTCGCTACATGGGATACTGTCGAGCTTGGCTGACTGCAGGTCGCGCGTTCCGGATCATCCAATTGGCTAAGCTGCATGAGATGGACCGGCTTAACGACGTTGGCTTGAATATTACTATGCCGGAAATATGGGCAGAGGCGGAGGAGAAGCGACGCACGTACTGGTTAGCGTATTGCTTGGATAGGCTTCTTAATATATCTGAGGAGTGGCCGCTGAGTCTGCAGGAGGAAGCTGTAGGCACTGCCGCCATCGCCACGAACCTGCAAGTAGGCAGACCATGCTGACATATATTCCAGCTCTACACATACCTCCCTGTTTCGGATTCAGACTTCCAGCATAGCAGACCTGTTGTCACGACATATTTATATGGGGCGATTGACAGCTCAGGACAAAAAATGCTTCCCCCTTCGCCGAGACGATCGTCCTGACGACTCTTTGCTGGCACAGCGTCGCCTTCCAGCGCACCGCAGCTGATGATCACACATTTCCAAATGCATCCTCCGACATCTGGAAGCAGCATACCCGACTTTACCAGGCTGTCCAACAGCGGCTCATGCTGCTGTCCCTTCCGGCGTCCTCGCCGGAACTGAATGACCCCATGCGCCTCTTCACGAACATGTTAGCAAATTCAGCAGTCATCTGGTTCCACAATATGCTTGAATCTCTACAGACCGACCTTGACGAACAGATGCTGCTCTTTCCTCTCTATTCGGCATATGAGATAGTCAGATTAGCCAAACCGCTCACACGGTGCAGTTATTTCAAAGTAAGGCTTGCCCGTCTCCAAACTCACACCAAACAGAGACTGTATCTCATAAAGCTAAACAGGCACACCCGTTCTCTCCAATGCTATTGTTTCTGTCGGCAAAATTCCTCAAGGCCCACGCCGAGTGCCCCTGTGTATCGGAGGATAAACAGCAAAGACTCGAGGAACTCAAAAAAGCGTTGCGAGTTCTACAGGGCGGGAACAATCTGGCCATGAACTACGTCGAGCTTCTGGAGTCGGACTGTTTTCACAAGCTGTGCAATCTATCGCCGCTTCAGGGGTCAGTCATGCCAAATGTTGCAGAGCAATCGGAGCCGTCGTTTTTCTTGGATATTATGAATCTGTTCTGATATTCAAGAACATGTTCATAATTTTGGCTTTACTGTCACTGTCGCCCTACGTCAACGGTAACTAGAGTTGTCATTGTACCCAGAACAAATTGTTTGCAAACCAATATTCACAATATGAGATAAATCAGTGTATTTTGCATTGATTATCCAGAGGAATACGAAAGAAATGCTCAGTCAACCATATCGTAGTAGTCGTCGTAAGTGCGCCGAAAGGGAAACGGAAAAAGGAAAAGCACCTGAGACCCTTCAATATTTTCGTTCAACCGATCAACCGGAGGAAAATGTTATCTCCACTCCTTACAACAACAGTTCCACTTCAAAGCGAAACCACAATCTTGCTCGCAGATACACCTTCCATGTGACGCATCATTGCCGGCTGAATTTGCGCCAGACCCTGACCTGAAACAACGGCCTTGGGAGCAGGCACATATTTTTCCTCTTCCAAAGCGCGGGGAAGGAAATCGTGGTAGATCATGGCGCCAACCTCGTTGTTGGCCAAGGAGCTGCCGAAGACAAACTTGGTCTTCGTGCCGGTGAGCTTCGACTTGAAAAAGATGGTGATATTGGACCACAAAATGGCAGCCATGGCGCGCAAAACTCCGAGCTTTGTCTGTGGGATTTTCCCCGGGAACGGGAAACTGATCTGAGCGATGAACTTCGATCCGTTCGTTTTCGACAGGATCTGAATGCACGCCTCGGTGGATCCGTTTCCGATAGCTATGGCACCGGCAACCCTCTTGGTACCGATTGATTCAATAATGTCGTGGATCACGGTCTCACTTGCATAGTCGAAGGTCTTATTCGCGCCTAGGTCGTGGAGGTACTTGAAATTCTTAGGAGAGGAGGTGGCGATGACTTTGTATCCGGCGGCCGTGGCAAGCTGAATGGCGTTGCAGCCAACACTAGTCGATCCTCCCCACACCAAGACAAATTCCTGGTATTTTGGAGGCGCAGTCAGGGTCCCGAGGTTATCGATATTGGGTTTTTCGAGGGCGAGGTAGTCCTGCTGGAATAGAGCACAAGCGGCAGTAGACACTGCGAGAGGCAAGACGCAGGCCTCTTCGTATGACATCCTTTCCGGAATGAGAGACGCCATGTTGTCGCGGATAATGGTGAAACGCTGAAACGCGCCCTCCGCGGAGTTGTTGACAGTTGGGTCCATTCCCAGCGCGTGGGCCAAAACGCGATCACCGATCTTGAAGCGGCTGACCGCGTCACCGATCTGCACGATCTCACCGGCGCAGTCGTTGCCGAGAATGAATGGATATTTAATCCAGCTGAACATGAGGTTGCCCATCAGTTGCTTGCACCACTCCACTGGGTTGATAGCAACTGCACCATTTTTGATGACGATTTGATGGGCGGTCGGGGCGACCAATGGGGCATCATTCACCTCAAGAAAGGCGTTTTTGCGGGTCAACCAGGCAGCGCTGTTGATATCCATGATGAGCATGAGCGAAGTTGTATGGCGTGAGGTGAGGTGAGGGGGGAGATAATGCTAAGAGAGGAAAGAAGTGATAATGGAAAAGGTAGTCAGGCGCCTCCAATATGCAGCAACTTAGAGCTCCAAAAGTGTCACACTTCGGAAGGTTCTTTCCTTACCAAGCACATTTCCTTCTGCATCCTTAGAACCAAGTACTGAGACACTCTGAGACGCGGAAGACAGAAGATTGCTAGGTTCAACTTCATTGCCAGCATTCTGCTTCCGCCGGTGAAGAAAGAAGAAAATAGCTAAGGCGATCAATGCAACAGCAACCACTGCACCGATTGCAATGCCGGCGATGGCACTGGTGCTGAGAGAAGAGTCATTGGAATCATGGGAAGAGGACGACATTGGACTTTTGTTTCTGGGGGATGAAGACTCGTCGGTGTTGGTGCCTGAGCTCGCATAAATAGTGACGATGTTCTCTTCCACGCCCTCATCCCAAATGCACTGCGAGACATTGACAACTCGGCTTTCATAATTGGCCATGAGATATCTAATGCACCAGTCAAGTCAGTGTGTTTCCAATTTCTTCCTTTGTGAATAGGGTCTCACGATTCTTGAAGGAACGCCCTGCCCAGTGTGTACTGTGACTCGTTCGCGGCACGCTTGAGAGGGAAGTAGTAGCTTGAGTTTTCGACTAATGGACACTCCGCCTTAATGTTAAACGCATTATAGGGAAGAGTTATCGTAGCCAGAACAAGTTCCAATGATGCCAGCAACTCGGCCGGTGGGAATAATGTTATTGCCAATCAGGAAATACCGAACCTGTTGCATCAAACCCCAGTAATCCCCAAACTTCTACAGGTGCTCCAGTGGGTGATGAGAACTCTCAGCCAACTGCTATTACCGATGCACCCTACACTACCGTGCTAGGAGTTGAGGGCCAGTTTGACCAGACCGACTACACGGATGCCGTTGTGTTGACAACCTCCAAGCAGGTAGCCAGACTAGGAACAGGCGGTCTTGAGATTGTTAACCCTGACACAGGAATAACAATGACCTCTGTCTACGGTAGCACGGTGCCTACTACAGCCTTCTACAGCGGACAAACTTTGACTCTGGGAGGCTCGGCTGTGACATTTACTAATGTCGTCGTTGTGGTATCTCCTGGTCTCGCGGGCCCATCTGGCGCTACCCATGGTGCAGGCTCAGGCGCCAATACCAATGATGTTGTGTCGACAAACTCTACACCGGTAATCAGTCTCGGAGTAGGCGGTCTTGAGGTCGCCAACCCCAACACCAGAGCATCAATGACCTCTGTCTACGGTAGCACGGTACCTACTACAGTCGTCTACAGCGGACAAACCTTGACTCTAGGAGGCCCCGATGTGACGGTTACCAATAATGTCGGCGTGTCTCGTGATACCACGAACCAAACTGGCGCTAGCAATATGGCGGACATATCTTTTGGTTCCGCGGACCCAACTAGCGGCACCACAGCTGCAGGCACGGGCTCCACACCCATCGCAGCCCCTTCGCCGAACTCGTCAGCGAACAAGGTTTCAGGAGGTGTCGTTGGGCTGCTTCTGGCCCTGATGACTTCTATCTGGGTGTAGATAACGCAGCAATCTACGATATGATGCGGGATGAAAGACTTTAATTCAATACTTTAATCCTACCTATCTTTTTCACCCATCCCACCTCTGTCGGTCAGAAACTTTCTTGTCATGCTTTTGCAAGTCTCCTCGCGATAATCAAGTTTAAACTAAGTCTGCCAAAAGACACTCCCAGTTTTGCTCGAGAGAGTCTGGAGGTGCCGAGCTAGTGCCCGTAGTGCCCTTCCAACCTTTACGGACTACAACAAGGCGAGAAAGTCGCACGGTGTGATAGCTTTCTGTGTAGACATGCCGTGAGAAAGATGCAGTGGAAGGACAGTACCAACAATTACTTCGGAAAAGCGATCCAGGAGTGGGAGTAATAGTATCATTTGCCGTGACCCCTCGCGAACGATATGCAGGTTACAACAAATTTGCAAATACATGTTTATTTGATCCACGAAGACTGTTCCAAACTTCCTGAACGGTCAACTTTGAGCCTCACCTGATAAGGCCTGTCGTGGCCTCGTTGCCGTTTGTGGCGTTAGGCTGCCTACATGGCGCGGCTGTAATAGATATGCAAATGAGATGGACAGCAGCTCCGTTATTGGCCGTATCTCTGCTTGCAACTGTGAGAACGCTGGTAATGTGAAGTTCAAGAATCCGGACAACGATTCTGTTGCAGATGCGGGTTTGTTGCGGGTTCTGTTAGCTGGGCGTTTTCTTGTCTTGTGTTCAAGCTGAAATGGTGGTGGTTTATCGCGGAAGCTAACGGCCTTAGCGTAGGTAGATAACTAGATATAGCCCGTATAACTTACTAAATACTTAGTTATAACTAGTTACGTTAACTAGTAAGTACGCCCAGTTCTTAAATAGACTTCTATATAGCCTTTCAGTGTAGATTACCGGTAGTATGTTATCAATCCTTCGATTGAACCGTTTTTTATAGAAGGTTACTACTCCTACTCTTGCCAACTAAGATTTTATTGCGAATAAAGCCTTTCTCCTTTATAACTAAAGGGTGGAAAGGGTACATCTTGCCGGGTCTAGCGGCGTCTTTAGCTAGTCGATCTATCACAAAGTTACGCGTGGAAAGGCGGCCGTTTCTGGCCTCGAAGGCGGTCATTTTCGGCGTCAATCGATAGGTCCTCAGATTCTAGGTGTAAAAGGAAAGTCACACAACTTCACTTCACATCGGTCCACGTTCCTCCGGTCGGCAATCACAGCCAAAATACGATATTGATCGGAGATAGATGACAATTTCCGATCATATTGTCGATCACAGCCAAGGCTAATACCGCTATTAAAATGCATCATGCCAGATTATACTGTCACTATGCTCACAATGGTGATGATGTGAAGTTATAATTCTCGGCAAATAGTATAAACGGCACTCAAAAATGCGATCCGCTTAGGCTCCACATTGTGTCTCTTCCTTGGCAGGGCTCCATGTTTACTCCATATTTACTACTCCGTAAATATAGGGAGGGAGTTCAGATATGAGAACTGAATATAATAAGTATAGGTATATATTAGTATATAGAACTGAAATCGAAGTAAAAAGAATCGAAACTAAGACTAGTACACGTGCTGCAGTGCAGAGATTTCAATGGCTGAAGAAAACCAACGCTATAATTTATGGCCCACTGGGCGCTATTTCTCATTTCTTTTAACTTTTTACTCTTCGTTTTTGCCGTGTCAAAAGTCCCAAACAATCAAAAAATGTCAAAGGCGATCTTCAAATGCACAGATTCGGATGAGTTCAAATTATTTAAAGGTCTGGTCAATGAAGATGTGACAGTCGAAGATGCCGTACAATGGGTCATTGGCGCAACAATGGACCGTCTAGAAGGCTACGGCCCGGGAGGAACGATCGACAAAGCAGACGCCATCACTTTCAAAGTCATTCTTGAACTTGCAATGCAAATCGACCAAGCTCAATATGGCCCATTGGTCGCATTTTTAAAAGAATTGAAATTGTACAATGCTGTTGATTCAACGACGGGCCTCGTGTTAAAAGCACAAGATGGAAGCTGGGTGTGGTCTCATTTACCCTCCCTCACCGTCTGCGCCCGCGAAATTTGCGATGACTTCGAACATGATGATTATGACTGTAAGTGACCCAGATCTAAGATCAATTTTAAATCTTTAAATTTTGAGAACGGCGCTGATCCATGGTCAGTTTTATGTGATCCCAATATGGAGCCCGAGCAACAAATCAGATGGGCAAAGCTGAATATCTTTCTTGCCCAAGTCACTCAAGCCGCCGATGTCAAATACACTTCTTCTTCGCAGGCGTTGATCAGCGATGCAATGGATGAATCGCATTTTCTACTCCGTGGACTGCGACGAATCTTTGAAGAAGGGATTCCCTCAGAACAACTTACTTCTGGAGTGGGTTTGCTCGGCGTGTGTTACTGGTTTATTTGTGCAGGCGATCGACTCTGGGAAAATGTTCTCAATGACCGTAAGTACAACAAGTATGATGGTCGTCCAGGAGAGCTGTATTGGAATCGGAATTGGAGAGGCTTCGAGCGCGAAAGATGGAATGTATGGGAACAAGGCCTGCGAGATGCAAGGGCGGCCTGTACACCAGGCCAAGAAGATGTTGAAGACCTGATAAACCGTGCTTTATCAAAGATGGAGAGTCTAACGACCAATGAGCTATGTGACTAATGTAACTATATACCAACTAGATCAAAACAATATCCATGATTCCTATGTATACAGCACCAAGGCATCAACTTATTGAGGCCTTAGTATTAAGGCTACAGATTATAAATCCGTCTAACCTAATTTGGTTAATTTTCTGCCTCAGGAAATCACGAAAATCACATCGTCAACCTGGTCTAAAGAGTAGATTCAAAGCTATTTTCCGTATGGCTAAACAATCATTCGAGACCCCTTTGCTGGAGGCAATCATCATCAGATAACGAAGCAAAAAACCCATAATCTAGTTGCCACCGATAACGCTTAGATTTGTCACTCAGAAATTAGAATTATCGGCACACGACCAAGCAGCTGAGCCCCCTGAGGCCTGATAACTGTCAATAAAGCTAATGACCGAGCCAGATGTGCCTGCAACCATAAAAAATGTTCCAGACAAAGCTACAAACCCGCTAAATTCGACCATCAACGTCCACTTGAGCGATCGATCGCCCTTGGCCCTTAGCCAGTTGTCGTAACGCCACATGCAACCCATTGGCTGGAACGACAGGAGAATCCCAAGCAAAGCACCCACAAGCGAGACGAGATCATCAAAAACAGGTATACTGCTGGTGATTATATAAGCAATGTTTCCCGAACCAGATTTGAAGCCGATAGGCGCTTTGCTCTCTTCCTTGTTCCAATTCTTTTTACTCTTATGCAGATTTAAGAGACTTCTGTGAAACAACTACCTAGGTACGCAATATATATATTTTTTTTTTGTCTTCGTGACCATTTCGTATGGAAAGTAAGTGGTATATCTCTAGATAATTGAAAACCAAGCACGTTCAAGTTTCGAATGCGAAAATGTACAGCTTGCTGGGCGTATTCGTTCAAAGACAAGGAGTTCAAAGCCTCACAGAGGAAATTTATTTAGAGCCCTGGGGCAATCAAAGAGTGTATAGTAGAATATAAATGCCTTAATCACTAAGCCCCCAGATAATATAAACAGAAGGTGCCTACCAAGAAAACGCCTCTTCAAACAGATCAACCGTTTTTTCTCCCTGTACTTTCCTTACAGCCTCCCGGACACTGTCGCCTAGGCCACCAGGACCACATACGCTCACCGCCATCGCACCGATTTGCTCTGACTTTTCTTTCGCCAGTAAAGACTGGATGCAAGGCTTGCCGTGGTGAATACTGACAGGCACGCTGGGCGGAGCGCACTGCATCCACGGTGTGTCCGGCTGAGGGATATACTCTTCAACAGTATCTTTGTGGGCTGTGATATGTAGGCTGATGGAAAAGAGAAGCCGCGGAAATTGGAAATACGAGTGCCCGTTGGAATTGACTGGGCTGGATAGAGAGTCGTGGCCGAGAATCTCGGTCATGAATGTTTGGATCCAAGCGAGATGGTCTGTCGATTGAGTTAGTTTTACTTTATTTCAACGATATATCGATGGGAGCAGTACCTAGACTGCGGACAATCCAAACTAGGTGGACCTTGCGAGTGGCAGTTTTCGATTCGCTGAATGTGGTGATAACCTCGTTCAAATATGACATTGGGTGAGTGATACCAATGCCACCAGCAATCAATAACAGGGTGCCATATGAGTCAAGTGAATGAATGCCACCTAGGAAGATTAGTAAACACAAACTCATGTCCTCGAGACGAATTCATACCAAATGGCCCCTCTGCCAACGCCATAGCTTTGATTTGTCCCTCTGCAGAATCCTCGGCCTTCTGGATCAGCTTCTTGGTGAATCCATCCTGACCTTTAATCAAGACAGACATGGTTGTTGTTTCCGAGCCTCCAATCAGAGCCTTTAATGAGTCACTCGAGCCACGCTTTTCGCTCAGTTTGGAGGAGTCCGAGGTCGACGTCCATGCGACTGTAAATGGGTGCGATGTCCACAACCCCAGGCAAGGCACGTAGAGATACATATGTTGACCAGGATGGAAGCGCCAGGCGCGAGACACTGCCACATCGACCCGGGCCACTGACCCAGGCAATGCTTCAACGACCGCGGTAGTGGGTCTCTTTCCAAGGTTTCTCCATAGGAGTATCCCGAGTCGACCCGCGCGATCGAGACCCCATAGGATTAAGGTGCCCAAGAGAACTTTCTGCTGCAGGAGATTTTTGAGATGATACCAGAGAGCTACGAAGGACATCAATGCCAAGGCTATGTGCAGATGAAGGAATAGCTCGTAGAATGCATGTCGAGCCGGCGACAATGATTGAACGACAATGAAAAGGAATCCGAGAATAGCCTGTGCGAATGTCTGTTAGATGTTGGATCTCATTATAGGCTCGCTGGATTCGATCACATACGATAAGACCGCAAATATAAAGCCTCTGCTGCCAGAGACCATATAGAACGTAATCCGTACCATCTAAGCTGGATATCAGTATATACTCTGGGCATCAACAATCAATAGCACTTACGCATGAAAGCTTGGTTGGCCAGCACGGCACTCATATGGACGACCGCATTGGCTGCGATCACCCGTCCTACCCATCGATGCATGAAATTGAAGGAATCGAATGAAATTCCCAGCAGCTGGATCAGCGGGTTATTCCGCCCAGCAGCCAAAACCAGACCTGGTGTATTCATGACAGCCAGGTGACCCGCAGAGTATTTGAGCTGAAACATCTTCATCGAGTAGTCGCTGATCCACCAGTCAACCGTCACAATGATGAAGATCAAGTTCAAGCTAAGATATATCAAAAGGCAGATTAGTTCCATCCTCAACGGAAGAGAGCCCATGTGGAGCCTGAAGAAGCGGTACTCGCGGCTATGGCGATCACCCCATATCGGCGCATATAGGACGTGCTTCTTCAAAGCTGCATTCAATCGACTTGTCCTTGACAGTTGTACATGGTCGGTTCCATTTATGGCCTGTCTTGATCTTTGGCTGTTTCTAATGCGAATGGCAGTTTGCCAGGCAAATAATATGGCGATTAGGCCACCAGCGACGAATAGTGGTACCCCAATCGTGGGATTCATAGGCCGCTCCCCTGGGCCACTTCCTTTGAGTTCGACGCCCATTGTGCCATTCAACTAGGCAGGGGGAGCTCGAGGTGTGTTGGTCGCTAGATACGGAGAACGTCGTCAACCACACAGAGCGTGAAGTATCCGGTCACTCCTGGAAGACTGAAAACCAAGGACGGAGAGGAGCACAAGGTTTTGGCAGGAGACAACTGTAAATTGTACCGGGGTCGCGTGGGAAAAGAAGTAAGTTTAGCTCATTGGCGTTGTATTGGATTTCTCCAGGCTGACAGATGTGGATGCCGTCATTGACCCCTGGAGAACGAACAAGTTTATTCTGGGATAAGGCGAATGAATGCATCGTCACGTTTTGGAATTGCGGGGACAATTTTGTCTCACATGGTGAGTGCAACGCCGAATCAAGGGAAATAGATCTTAGTGCGGGTTAGAGTTTAAGGTTAAACAGGGAGGCGGAGATAGATGCGCGCGGTAAGTGGTCAAGGAATTCTAGATCTCCGGGATCTGCCCTGTCAGAACTCTGTCAGAATCCCAATTGGGGAGAAAAGTGCGTAATCTAATCGTGACCTTTACGGATTTGCAGAAAACAAGAAAAGAAGGGGAAGGGTCTAGACGCAAGCCGTGTTGTTCGGCAACCCGAAAACGGAATGTTGACAACCGCAACCGCACCGAGCATTCCTGGTCCCCTTTTTTTCGGTCAAGGGGTGAAAAAACATAAAAAAGCAGTTGAAAAGGTTCAGTTAGTTTATTTAGCTGCTTTGAATTGGGGTCTTCGTACTGACTTTGTGAAGTCAATGTAAAATATACAAACTTTCAATATCCAAACGTCATCCCTTCAAAGCCCTAACGTGGTCGTCAAGTACCGGCGGTTCCAGTCAACGCAACTGCAACGTTATATTTAAACAATGGTCAAGTTCGAAGTGGGTCAACGTAGCAAATATGACGCCATGGTGGTTAGCAAAGTAAGGCCCCCGAATATGATTACTTCCTATGATTTGGCAATCCAGTGACAACATATTGGGGAAAGGGCCGTGTTGTATATATCCATGGTCATGATTGCCGGATTATTTGCCTCGGCTTTCATACCAAGCTGATCAAGTCAATTTTGCCGTTTCTTGCGCACGTACCGCTTCACGAACTGCCCAAAACAGCACAAGAGTCGCAGCGGGTCCGAAATCCCTCACTACATCGGCCCTTGAATCAAGGCCGAGACAAGTCCAAATCTCGCCCCAGGGCACTAGAATATGACTTCATGTCGCAATGTGAATAGCAAGATGAGTTGTGTAACCTTCAAGCACAACACCCTCCGTCTTTCTGTCTTACACTGAAGAGATCGGGGTCTGAGGTCGGGGTCTGAGGTCGGTCTTGAGTCCAGACCACATTGAGCGTCGCATGCACTACTGTCTATACCGACGTTGTGCTGACCAGAAGAGAATTGATGATGCCAGACACTGAAAGGATGAAGAGCGCGCATAGGATCATCTACAGTTTACGCAAATCGCCTCCCATTCGTGGGGTTCCAAATCAGATCTGTCGCAGCTGTGACTGGTTCAGATCAGCTTTCACTATGATGACTAGGAGCAATATCTTCAACCTGTAAAATACAATAATTCGCTAGCCAAATGAGCATTCTATAGGGACTTCACTTTTCTTTTGCGTCTACACGACATAATGTGCATAGATGAAATCAAGAAATAGTATCCAAGCTTAAAGCATCATAACAAATGAACTATTTGCCACCCCCAAGAGGTGATATCCGAGAAAAATGGGCACTAGCAAAAATATAAAGACCTTAATAACGGAGCTCAACAGCTTTGACACTTTTTTGTCGACTTGCCCGCGAATAGGAACAGTCCCAGGACGGGCAGGAAGAGGCAGATATTTGAGGGGTAGACCAGCATTGAATACTGGTCCTGCCTTGAATCCCACAATTCTGAGAGATAGGAATCTGGCCAGTTTGAGTTGGAAAAACTTGAGAAAAGTCGTTTCAAGCGCCTCCAAACGTTGGGCGGCATGGGCGCCTTCCACCAATCCACGGCTAATAGGCCCCCGACCTTGCTGATAGTCTCGGAAGGCCTCTTCGACGCTCGCTTGACTGGGCACATTCTCGCGATTAACGAGATCTTTTAGTACATCCGTGAGATACGCGGCCCCTGCGATTGCCATATTGCCGCCCTGTCCGGTGAGAGGATTGGCCTAATGAGGTGTCATTAGCTCGACTAACTTTTGAAGAATTTTGTATTTTTTTGATAACAACTGACCTTGTGCCATGAGTCTCCAACAAGGACAATTCGCTTGTAGAAGCATGTTGAGAGCACACCTTGTTCGAGAGGCACAAGAGCTGTCGCAGTTGACTTTTGATAAAGATCACCGAGGGTTACCCCTGGCTTGATAATGTCATCGGCGTAATTCGCAACAAGTTGGTCACGATCTTTGGTCGTATATCGTGGGATGGCGTTTCCCCGGGTCTCCTCCTCATTCTTGAATAGCGCAATCCAGTAGAGTGATTTACCTACGGCCGGGCTGCATAGATAGCTGCGACCGGTCCTGTAACCCTTGAACGACTCGTTCTCCTCGAGGCTATCGACTCCCTCGGATGTCCCGAAAATAGCGCGATAGCTGCACTCAAAATCTAAAATGGGTGAGCCCATGTTTTTCCCCGCAGAATAGAACCTTGAAATCAATACCCACCGTCTTCGTTCCGAAATAGTTCACCATTTCCATCGGCTAGAGCTAGGCGTTCCATCTCCTGGCGCACAGGGCTATGGACGCCGTCCGCACCGACAACAACATCGCCCCGAAACACCTGTCCATTGGTCTCAACTTCGACCCCAGTATCGGTTGAACAAATTTCTAATGCCTCGCAGGAGGTGTGAATTTTTGACTTGTCGCGCAGGTTATCGTAAAGAACCTGGGTGATCTGCCGTCGCTCCAAAAATCTCATCTTGTACCCAAAACTATGGGGAAAGAAGAAAATCAGACCCAACACGCTACATATCTGCACGAATATCAATCATAGCTCAACTAACCTGCTCTCCATCCAAGCTCCAAGCTGGGATAGGTGGAGACACCTCTTTCCCCTTTCATCGAAACCAGACACAGAATTGACAGGCGAGCTCAACTTCTCCAGTGCATGGTAACAGCCCAGCTGATCGAGGATTCTAGCACCGTACGGCATCATTGCGTATCCAGCTCCGAGTCGGGGCGCGATATCTTCATGTTTCTCCAAGACTGCGAAATCTATGCCGTACGCCTCCAGCATGTTCGATAGTGTTAGGCCTGCGACACTACCGCCGACAATGATCACCCTGAACGGGGGCATGGTCCACGGGCTGTAACCGGTAATTGGTTTTAATTTATCGATATAAGTGTATTTAAGGCAAAATCAGTACGTTTGCCTACTGGGGTTGCTCAAAAGACGTCTTGTTTGCGACCTAAGTGTAGTCAGGTGATTGACACTGCACAGATGATAGGTCGGTTTCTTTGGAAAAAGCAAGGTATTGGGAGGCATTGGGGGCCAAAAATATACACTAACACCTGGGCATTACATTTTCAATGAATGCGACACATAGTGTAGATATTTACCAGAATGATATTGACAGATAACGGGGGTCAATCCGTGTTCGAGTGTACCATAGCCACCGAAAATGTATCCGGAAAACTCTAATGAAAAATTTATGTCTTCGTTGATCGTCAACAACGAGATGTTTGCACTTGATTTGTAGTTCGGTTTCATTTTGTTGAAGTATTAAATATGCGAGCCTATTCAATACTAACGCCCATACAATTGCGCCATTCATACCATTCCGTTTCCCGCCTCTTTTCTTTGATGAACTGTGAGTCCAAGTCTCCAGTCTCAATCATAATCATCTAAAAATACAAGAACAAAAACGCCAATTTCATTATTGGAATGCACCAGTGCAATCCGTGTTTAGAACGATGTATGAAGGGTCTCAAACAGAGACCTCACGTACATTAGCAGGGGCATGAGGAATTGGCTTGCCATCCTCTTCTAGGGAAAGGCTGCCATAGCCCGTGTCGTTGCTAGCAGATCGCTCGCGACGGAGTGTCCGCCGCTCAACAGGGCAGTCGAGCAGATCTTGATCGGCGTCGCTTTGAGATGACTGAGACTCTTCCCTGCGCCGGTGGGATCGCCGCTTCTTAGACCGAGTCTTGTCGGGTGGGGTGTGGACAAATTCATCAATGTCCAGTCCTGCATTCTGACATATTGCCGTGCAGGAATTTACAATCACTTCCACAAGCGTGGACGAAAAGCCATAGAATGCCGGGTTGTAAGCGTTCCGAGCCCAGTAGACGAGCTCTGCAGATACTCGCCCGAGATTCGGGATGTCGCTGGGACAGATAGAGATTTTGCGGGGTGTGCGAGGCTTTTCTTCAGCTTCATCATCTGCTGAGGAGGTAGCCTCGGAGGCGGGGGCGGAGGGAGAGGATGAATCGGATGACGCGATATAGTCCACGTCGGAGGCAAGAAGATGGAGAAGATGGTAGACAGAGGAGAAGCCAAGAAGAGACAGCTCGACGGGATCAATGGGAAGTTGGTTGAACCAAGTGATGGCCTTTTGGATGGTGAAGGATTCTGGCAGTGCCGAGGCATCTCCGCCGGTGGATCGTGCGGTGACAATAGCGGCTATCATAGCGCAGCGCACGGCAATGGAAATCTCATCGCGCACAGAAACAGGGAGGGAGGAGTCGAGGAAGTTGGAAGCGTGGGTTTGGCTTCCCTTTCTCTTCTCCTTTGGAAGGGTAGCAAGGACGGTGTTCACATTCTCAATGCGGTTCTGTTCAAAGAACACCGCTTTCATTACAAGCGCTCGGGTATACGCGGCGGATAATCGAGGTGCGACCTCGAGAGAGATGCGGATCTTTTCCTTGAAAGCATCACGGCTTGCCCTGGATACAGGTCCCTTTTCGCTGGCCTCAAAGTAATTGAGAAGAGCGGTCTGCAGGAGATGGCTAGACCACCAGGCAGCCAGTGCATCCTGAGAGCACTGGATGGCCGGATCCTCATCGACAACATCGAGTAGCACCTCATCATCGCCCGTGCCTTCTTGGGTTGGTCGGTTCCAGGTGAGATTCACAGCGCGTTGTATGATATTATCGATCATGACATCATCACAGTCGAAATTAAGCAAGGCGTCAAGATGAGGGGGAAGTTGATCGGGATGGCCCTCGGGAAGTGACTTGTTGATTTCACGAGCCACGCCCCATTGGAACCTGGCAAGAGCTCGGGCAATATCGTTGGACATGTAGAAAGACCAGGAGCCTACTTCTCCAACGTTCCACAAGAGAATTCGGACATGCAAAGCTTTGATAATCATTCTTG
The DNA here is from genome assembly GCF_028829465.1 of Penicillium soppii. NCBI lineage: Eukaryota > Fungi > Ascomycota > Eurotiomycetes > Eurotiales > Aspergillaceae > Penicillium > Penicillium soppii. The sequence goes on along the minus strand of NW_026643235.1, from coordinate 2,768,019 downwards.
TGGGTGTCGAGGGTAACGTGCCCGCAGCAAAGATAGTGAGCACAAGACGACTTTTGCTGATCTCAGCATCTCCTCCCGTAAGTTGGGCGTCAATAGCGATATCCCAGGTCTTGACACGCCCTCTCTCATCTTCCTCAGTGATACCAGTCGCCCATGAGTAGATCTTCCAACCCATGACACATCGCAAAACATATTCAAAGCATCTTGAAGTGACGACATACCACTCTCGGAAGAACCGATGACGTGGAACACCAGCCCGTTGCATGCTGGTCAACCAAGCCTGTCGACGGAAGTCACTAGACGTAAGAGGCGCAGGCGGGCCATCAGAAACCGACTTGGATGGACCGCGACGTGTGATGGGCTGGGCATTAAACAGGTAGAGAAAGACAAAAAAGGCACTGCCCACGACCAGCGTTGCGAGAACCAGGAAATGAGAGAAAGCGCGCGCCTGCCATGAGTACCAGAATTGCTTCAGGTAGTATTCCCAGTGTGCCATTGGAGGTGTCTGTAAACGGCCAAGAATACGGAGAGGGAGTGCGAAGAGGCCCTTGGACTCGGTCTCAGAGTCGTCGGAACCCATTCCCTCGAGAACCATGAGACCGGCTAGTGCGCCTATCATATACTTGTTCGGCATCCTTGATCGTCGAGTTGATGTCTCTTTCCTTGCGTACTGTGGTTGGTGGGGCGAGGACGATGAAGATGGATATTTGATGTAGGACTCGGCGAAGACTCCTTGTTGCGCAGTCTGGGCTCGCATGCGCTTCCATGCGTCTGGGACCTGGAGGAGGCCTTCTGGGGGGTTCTGAGAAGCAGATGAACCCTCGCTGGAAATTTCTTCAGCCTGCGAGAATACACTGTTGGGCGATGCGCCGGAACCTGCATCTGTCGAGGCATAATTGCTAGGGGACGAAACAGAAGCAGATGATGTGACGGCTTGATCCGCTGCTTTGTCAGCCTGGCGCAGACGGTTCTTCAGAGCAGTGTTTTCGTCTTCCAAACGTTTGTTGCGAGTTTCCAAATGCTTGATATACTCTGTGGCCTTTGATAAAATCGATGCTTTGTTCAGCTTGCTTGCGGCATTTGCTCCATCCCCCTGCTCATCCTCATCGGGGGATCCTCCGTTTGAGTTCTTGGTTGGTCGGAGACTGGGGACACTGTCGCGAAGTTCCGCAATCTTATCGTTCAAGTTAGCTCGATACCGTTTTTCAATGACGTTGTGAGCTCGCTTCTTGGCTGGCATCTTCTTGCCAGGTTGCACTGGTCCAGTCACGGTGGTGACATCGTCATCGCTGCCAGTCTTACGCTTTCGGTTGGTCCCAACACTCGAAATCGGAGACACCAAGCCGAAGTTCTGCGGCTGGGTTTGGGGCCAATTCGGATCGGGAAAGCCATTTTGGCCCACGCTGATGCTGTTTCTCGCATTGGCGTCATATGGAATTTCCATCAAGCCAAGTGGGAGATTAGGTGAAAAGTCTTGGTGGTTCAAATGGGTTGGCGAGCTCATTTCGGTATGCGGAGAGATGGTTGGTAGATCTGAAGATGAAGAAGTCATCGGCTTTTGATCTCCCTCAGCAAATACGGGCTCGTCCCATCGCATCCACTGAGTCCAATCTTGGTTCACATTTTCTCCAGTTGGATCTGCGAACATCTGACCATATCCTCGTGCTTCGTCCCCTCCCGAGTGTTGCGGAGAGAACAACTGAAAGTCATCCTCTATCTGGGGACCTGACATCTTGGCTGGTATCCCGCGGTTGGATCCTCGGCCAGTGCCCGTGTCAATCTATGTCCGATTGGTATAATAGGCACCCGAATGGTTCTCACTGATGGAACGTGTTAGTCTCCATAGAAGACATAAATAACGTTTCTTATAAGCAAAAGTAATTGAGCTGCCTGGAGCACTGCCTTACTCAGGTCACTTGTAAAACCGGCCAAGACAGGGCTAGCGGGGATAGAGACCACGAATAAGATAGATGAGAACTCACTGGGTTCAAGGTCGAGTACAATGCTCAAACTGGCATTTGAGAAGCTTGACGAACGTAGATATGCTTTGCTCGGAGAGATGTGAAGACTGAGTCGTGAGGAGGGGGAAATGTTAGAGTCACAGCCACGGGCGGTGGTGGGTGATTGGCAGAGCAAGAAGCAGGGGTGTGGAAGATATCCACTTCCAAAAACGTAGCGCAGACAGTTAGGCCCAAGGAACCAAGTGGGTTCTAAAATCCGTTCTTTGCGCAAAGGTGATCGTCTCCGAGCGTTAAAGGAGGGTGGATCAAATGATGTTATGCCCAAAAAAAAACAATAATGTGTAGGACAAAAGAACAAAGCTATCCGTTTACGATGCGATCGAGCTTCCAGTCTCCATGCATGAAGATCAGGGGAGGTTGTATGGGCCACGTCCTAAGCAGTCGAATGAGATGCCAGTTTTGGTCGTATGATCGCGGCTGGCCGCACTTCCGGCTCGCCGGTGGTCACCCCTGATTGAAATCCCGATGTAAATTACACTGACTCATCCATATTAGTATTTGTATTATTGTATTATGTCTTTCTGCACTGTAATTAAATAACAGTTTTCATTGGCTTGAACCTTCCCCACTTTATTTTGATGATTCAGCGATTTCTCGGGGCATGTGATCTGGAACTCTCCCACTGCATTTACATCGTTTTGTCTCCAGGTGCTTTGTCTTTTTCTTGAATATTTGACACTCAATTGAAAAAATACAGAGAGATTACTCGGATTGCGTCTTCTCTGATCGTCTGGACACATCAGCGCGTGGATTCTTGGCGCCCCGCTGGTAGGCTACACGGGAAAATTTTGAGCGCATTATGATCTTATCTGATCGAGCCAGTCTCCACTATTTCCTCTGCTGGCAGCAACGGAATCCATAAGAGCGGCGCAAAAGACGAATAGAATCAAGGCGGCAAACTAAAACTAGCAGTGGATCAACAATCCGGTGTCGGCGACTATATTAACAGAAGAACTCGGCCCTTGCAACCAATTCTCCAAGGGAGTTCGAACCATTCTTTTTTTTGTTCTTTCCTAAATGCTATATCCATCGTGCGTTATGAGTGGTCCCTTTCTAGCTTATGGCCCATTCATGCAGCCTGTTGTCGGCGGAGACTCGGCTTTACTGCCTCAAAACTCATGAAACAAGCCGGTCACCGAATTATTGCTACCGTGGTTTCTATTGTACTCTACAACATACAAATACATGACGCCCTGAATCGCATTCTCAACACTGGCGATAGCCCCCACCAACCCCTTGACCGACTTTTCAACTTCCTCACCAGCCTCGTCGTCCGAGGTTTGAGCTTCTCTAGCGCATTCTCCACACCCGCCGCCGGAGCAGAATACAAAGCCACTGCATATTTGGAAGATGCAACGTCATCTTTACGAGGCGTTTCCACCAACGCCGATAACCGCTGCAACTCCATCGCCTCATTCAGCCTCTCAACTTGAACAATTCATAACCCCTTGGCGCGATGTCTTCGGGAATACTTTTGCAAACGTGGAAATACACCCGGCCGGCCCGACCGTCAGCCCGGCAACCATGAAGTCAGACTGACACCCGGAAATCAAATTCGTCCGCCCGGAAGCTCGCCGCTAAAGATGTAATTTCCCCACCAACCCGCATATCAATTTGACCCCAACGATGTTCGACATACCCTTATTTGCAGCTGCGGACTCCGTCACTATTCTGTGATGGCCTCTGAATCAATGTCTACGCTGTTGCACACACCTGAGAAGTTGTAAGGCCAAAACAGGCAGCGGGTTTTTGTCCGCGATATCGGCGAAAATTCCCTTTACGACTCCCATGTTAGTTGCTTTCCCGAAGTACGCGGATGATAGAACCGAAAATTAATCACTCCGAATTTGGCTCCGTCCTGCGCTTTTCGAGGATCTGTCTGCTTGAATGTGTGCCTACGCCTGCCATGAAGGATAGTCTGGGCCGACGGCTTTGCGTGCCGTTGTGACAAGTTGCGCGCGTTCCTCGCGAGTCAAGAGGACTGCTTTCAGGTTCATGCTCATAATCACTAGGCCAGCTAGACCACTTTGCGACAGTTAGGTGTAGTACTTCATTTGGGAGTAGAGATCAAGGGTGTTTGTTGCATTATCGATTATTGTCCCTGCTGGACACCAGACTCCCGATTTGGCAATACTAAAAACAGCGGTGGATCAACAACACGGTGCCGGCGACTACATTGACAAAAATACTCGGCCCTTGCCACCATTTTGTTTGCGGGAACTCGAAAAGTTCTTTCTTTTGTTTCTTTCCTAAATTTTATCCACTGTGAGCTCAAGTAGCGGGGACTCTGGGGCTTATAGGATTGATTGGCGGGTTCGAGGTGATGTAAGCCTATGTATATGTGCTTTTAGAGTCAGCGAACAACATTCAAGACATAGAGCTTTCAATTTTATAGATATCAAAGAGTCTCTTATACCTGAAAGGTGCCGACTATATGATTAATATTTTGGCGAAAGAGAAGCGAACAAATCTAGTGACACACCTTTACATCTTGCAATACGCTATGTCAACTACCAGAGCCCGGCTGCTCTACGCCCAAATTATGCATCATGACGCGTGCGGTACAGAGTCTATAAAAATGGAGCCACTCTAAACACGACAAACAAGAGCGGCGACGCCTCATTGGACTTGGCTTGACAGAGCTGTGTCGAAAGCTCTGGTCATCTATTATTGAGAGAAGTTTTCGAAGTTGGTATAGACAAGTTTGATTTCTTATCCTCGGTTATAGAATCAGACTCGAAAGGATCACACCTAACCCCCTCGTGGAGCACCGAAAGCTCTCCAACCTTGGAATATAAGCATAGAAGAGGGTTTTTCCTTACTCTGCTCTGCGCTATTTCGTAAGTCATAATTCGATAACAACTCTGTTCTTAGGAATTTCACTACAATGATATCAAAGGGGATCGGCATTCCGACTTGCACGAGTAAATTACATCAAGGATGGGAATTAGGATGTGATCATACGCTGGTGGCCAGAGTAATCTTAAAGAATGATGCTGTTTACACTTCGGATGGTAAACCTCACCCTAATCTTCGTTCACCCCCCTCGGCTGACACAAGATCATGGATGACAGGGCAGGCTTGACTATTGATGCGCCGGTGATGGAAAAAGTGTCACAGACCAATATTGTGGGACGATGATACTTGAATCGCGCTAGAAGTCGATCTACCATGCAAATTCCTGCGTTGGCACGTTAGTCAGGATTCTACCTCATCTGGCACTTTAGTCGACTTACCTCGGTGTAGAATGTGATCGGTAAGCCGTCATTGCACAAGTCACTGTTGATGGCCTCCCGTGTTGCATCCAGAAGCTGGCTAGGACCACAAGCCCCAACGATGATGCGGTCGTCTGAGTTATCACTTTTACCAGCAGCGGCGGCAATCAAATTCCCAATATGCGGGCGCCCAGGCAATATCTCATTGACCAAAGGAGAATCATTGGCTGTGGATTGTTGCACAGCTCCTTTCTCGAGGTCATGGGTTGAAAAGTCTGGAGAAGATTGTGTAGGGGTGACATCGTCTTTTATTGACCCTTTTTCGGATGAAACGCCTGGGGAATTGGGTAAGCGTATGTCAGACAAGTCTACCTGACGGGTGACGTGAATAAAAAAATTCACTTCAGGATGCAACTGAAGTTTTTCCAGCTCTGGGGCAAACCATTCCAGGTTATCTACAGGGTAGAGTTAGTCCATGCATTCTTAGAAACTTAGTTTACTCGCAAATTTCTGTCGTACCTTGGTGTCTCACTACCCAGATAAAGTCAATCGACCTCACTGCCTTGTTAGAGGTCTCGATCAAGTCTAATGCAATAGCAAACGTGAAACTAGCACCACTGCCACCGGCGACCAGAACGACTTTGTCAAAAACTTTAAAGTTGGGGACTTGACCATATGCACCGTCCACGGAACAGCGTAGAGATTTCCCCGGAGACTCTTGGGCAGCTTTATATAAACTCCTTGTAAAGCCATCATATACTTTGATAACGAACTCAGGCGAGTCCGAAGACAATAACGTGAATGGATGGCTTTCAGTCCAACGGATGGAGGGAACCCACAAAAATGCATGGGAACCTGGATTGCAGCGTATGCGACGATGTAGCTTCACCCGGATAGCATCGTCGGGAAACGCAGTGATAGTGAGAGAATTTCCAAAAAAGTTCCAAAAAATCTTTGCCCCGCGGATAATACGGTCCGCAGCCCAAAGACAGGCCGTGAAAACCACGATAATCAGCGTTGAGCTTGAAAATTTCGGACGGTGCATTCCGACTGTGATCATAATCAAAACGAACATGATTATATGCAGCATATAGAATACTGTGGATAGTCAGAACTTGAAACCAGAGGACTATTTGATCAAATGACTCACGTTCATAATTCCTCCGCATGAAGTATGTGATAGTTGAAAGCCCAATAACTGACATAGCAAACCCAGCAATTGCACCCGAAAAGTTTTTTGGTTCTTCCATTTCGATCAGGTTCCCAGTCTCCGACCAGGCAGCCAGGTACACAATACCATGCAAGAGGCTTGCGAAAATGCAGGTGTAACCGGCGACCTTGTGTAGCGGGCGAAGCTTTTCATAGGATGTGGCTGTCAAAGGAGCGAGGGGCGTATTCTTTAAGGCTAAGAAGACCAAAAGCACCAGGTTTGCGACCGAGATCCTGTTTATTAAGGCTGTTAGGCTCTGTGCCGCAGGGGGTAGAGTTATCGAGAGATGTCACGAACCAGCCAAATCGTTTGGCGACCTAGAATGCGTTTTGGTCAGTCAAAACATTACCAAGGTCAGATAAGGAACGAGGTCCACTCACATTGGTAACTTTTGTAAGGTCGACATTGGTTACAGCGAGAATCAAATTGATGGCCCAGTAAACGATATACAAGAGACAGCGATCCGTCCTCAACCCTACCCATGAGCTAGAAAGAAAGCGTCGAGCTTGTCTGCTAGGGTCAGTCCACCAATACCATTTGGTCCATGTGAGAAATGAATATACCTATATATCCGATTCAATGTAGGATGGCTCTTTTTGGGACCATAGTGAAAAAAGATTACACTTGACCAGTGGTATATAGCGTAAACGGCCATCATCATGCCGATAGCGATGGCAAAATACTTATTACTCCACTCATTGTTGGACTGGCGCAATGCCTTGGCGGCAGCTTTGGAAGCTTCGGAAACTTTAAGATCACTCATAGTAGCCGTTCTAGGAACTCAAGACAGGAATGTGACAGAGTTTTTCCCGGGACATCCTCTCAAATAAGCACAACCTGACTGGGGAGGTCAATGGCTGATCTCACTTTTTCTCTCATTTGAAATGCAACGGAGAACCTTGTGCCAGCATGGTGGACTTAGGCCGAGACAGACTCCACCGTCTCAAAAGATTTGCACTCGGCTTCAGTGCCCTTATCATATAATCTATAGTGTAAACTACATACAATGAGGTATTTTTGACGTCGTACAGTGCCGAGCGCCATTTTCCCACATCAAAATAAAAAAATGTAACCACAATATCGCCTGCGTAATTACTCTACTCGCGGTCTGATGGGGCCCGAAAGAAGGATACGGCTTGGCTGTTGGGCAAGCATCAAGTATGGTCATTTTATGCGTATCTTTCCAATTCCAAAGGGGCTCGGAGAGAAGAAGAGATAGAAACTTCAAGCGGCTAAGATGAATTTTGAGTCCTATTGACTGTCAAAATTTGCACAAGAGCTATATCGCATTATTATCAAGAGAATATATAAGGTGAAGTTGTATCTGGAGACGGAAAAGTTAAAACATATCTAATCAATCAGATAAATACATATCCTAAATCTCATTCAAATCTCTGCCAATCATCAAATTTCCTATGTTTCCATGGAAAGTTTGGTAGCGCCGAGACGCACGAAGTCAAGGGTGTCAGCAGAGTGGATCAAGACTAACTAGATGGCAGGAAACTGGAATATAGTTTCCGCAAATTTTCCAGTGATTGTTGGAATGCTACGATGCCACAAAACCCCTTCATTATAAAGCATTGGAAGTCCACTGCGGTATTGTCACACAAAAGTCCATATAGTGTATCGACTAGTGGGTAAAGATCATACACAGAATTTAACATCAGAGTTTCCAAGGTAGAAACAAATTTTGGCTTGTTCACTATTGGAGTGAGCGGGTATAGTCACCGGTGGACCATACAATGATAAGATTATCAATTGGTGAATCACCCGTATTCGTACAAGGCTAGTGGGGGTCAGAGAAACAGAATCCAACCCCCCGGGCCCTATAGCCCTTTCGGCTTGTGCTTTGAAAATAAAATTTGATAGAAAAGGCCGACCGGGCTGGTCAGTCCATGAGTAGAACTTGGAATTTTGGAAGCATTTAACAAGACTATCTTCTTCCAAGATATTATGTATTGAACGAAATATCCAGACAACGCATGTATGTATAGTATAGTATCCTTCGAGTCCCAAGATGCCAAGACACGAGTAAGACACAAGACCCTGCATGAAAGCTTAGTGGGGCTTGGCGAGAATGGTAAAATTCCTATGAAATACATCCATGTAATTTTACAATTTATCAAAACAAGGGCTGTACAATACTGAACGAGTCCAATCTTTGATATACAGCCGCTTCTGCTTCCCCGCTCCTCTGACCCAGAGATCCTGTCCTCACGTAACCTCGTCGGATACTGGATCTGACCTATTTGCGTCAAATCATTTAACCTAGAGATCCAAAACACCAGTCGTCGCACGTTTGTCGGAAACATGAACTGTTGGCTCAACTGGTGCTGTGGGATCTTCATAGGGACGTCGCAGAATAAAGGCTCGAGTCTTAGCCTTGGCCCTTGCGACGCTGTTCATAGCTGGATCGATGACAGGGAGAGCACCGCGTCTCTCGCGGTAGAGCATTAGCCCATACCCAATTATGACACAGACCCAGTACAGGTTGTATGAGATCACCGAACCGTAGTCGGCCGAATTAGTCCAACCAAGGAGCGCGTTAAAAATTCCCCAACCACCACCTCCTCCAATCTCCGGGTTACAGCAATTCACGTGCCAGACACTTTTTCTGATGTCGTAGGACCCGGCGCCAGAGCCAGTCTCCGAAGCATCGCCTCCGATGATGTTGTTCCAGGCGTTGTTCTCGAGGTACCAGACACCACGCGAGAAAAGACCGCCGGCAACGAGGTAGAGGAAGCAAGTAGAGATAATCAAGAATATCTGCATTGAAGTCTGTCTCCCACCTCTATCATTACGTCAGCCTTGTACTTTATTCGATGAGAGTCGACATACCGGTAGATGATATAGCCCACTGCGACACCTGCCAAAAGGCCACAAAAGACAGCTAGGGGGAAGGACGTGGCGGGAAGTCCTAACCCGACGCCACCAACATAGACAACGGCCTCTAGTCCCTCACGAAGAACCGTGATAAATGGTAGGATAAACATAACGTATTTCTCTAACCATCTCTTCACTCGACCCTTCTTCGTCTCGTTCGGATTATTTTCGTGTGCGAGTGCCTTTGCGAGCTTAACACGCCATTTGTCTTGGAGCTTTGATACGCGCAGAAGAGCAGCTCCCATAACAGTGATGATAACGGAAGCGATGATGCCCAAAACGCCCTCCCATATATCTTCGGTACTAGAGAAAGTATCTGTCCCGAGGCCGTAAAAAGCACCAATCATGCCCGCTCCCACGGCAAGACAAATGAACAGGCCCAAGCCACATCCTAGCCAGACCTGATATCTTTAATATAGGGACGCGAGTGGAATTGAGCGTATCGCATACCTGTTTGACCAGTCTTTTATACGTCGGGCGATCGTCTTCGTAGAGCGACTGCTTCAAGAAAGCGAGTAGAACCGACACAACAACCGTCGTCTCGAGACACTCTCGAAAGCAAATGAAAAACACTGATTGTACCAAATTGATAAGAAGTTGTCCGTTCCCAAAAGGAGTGCATGAACTGTACCAGTGACTGCAAAAACCTGATTATTGCCCATGATGCTTGATATGACTACCTTTGGCAGTTACCCGAGGTTCGAAGCAAGATGATTTTGAGCAAGAAATTCTTTGGAGAGCAAAGGAGCAACAGATAAGACCCCTCGTAACTAGGTGACATATGTCATTTGAAATACAAACTTGAACAATACACGGTCTGCAACAGCCGGTTGTCGACCCACTTGTTTATCCCTAGGGTATTCAGCCGAGCTAACCCTTCTCGGACTTGCCCGTGTCCAAAATCCTTTGCGATAATCAGACCATATGATATGTGATAGTGGATTTCCTTTTAAAATAAATAGAATTAAAGTTGAGTGTCTAGCCATCCGGCAACTTTCAAATAGCCGTCTTACCATGAGACAGCTAACAAAAAGAATCGCCAAAAGAGGGAGGAGGCGTGTCGTCTTTCCCAAACCAGCAAGTGTAAGTTTATGACAATCTGATATGGATCCGCCTCCTCACTATTCAAGCGGAGCCCATTTGGCCGCAAGAAATCTTCCCCATGATAGATCAACCGAATCAATGGAAAATTGATAAACTCCCGCGTGTATATGCAATCTAGTTTTGGGTTACATCTGATTAGGATGCAAGAAGATCAATCAAGCAGATCGGTGAAACATCGGGCTTGAATCCCTGACCTTGCGGGGACTTCCCGGAGCTGGGAACGTTTCAATCTTTACATGTATCAATCTTTACGTGTATCAATCTTGTACTGGCGATAGTGGATGCCTCAGGTTGGAGGTCAGGGTGAGATGGATTGGCAGATCTTGGATTTCACTCTCGCCTCTTACTTTCCCCGTCTATCCCAATCAGCGGAATAGGCGAATTTCTTTGTTTGTTTTATAACCCATAATTGCCTCCCTGGGCTGTTGCAAACCTCATTCCCATTTCTGTTCGCCGGATCTTTTTGTCCCGAAAATCGTAATTCATTTTCTTCTTCCTCCTGACCAAACGGCCAAGCATGACTATTCTTCATGGAATATTGGTCCGCATTACAGTGTTTCTATTGTTTGCGCAGTACTGTCAAGCAAAAACAGTGAATCTGGATTTCAATGTCACTTGGGTCACTGCGAATCCTGACGGTCTCCATGAGCGCAAGGTGGTGGGTGTGAATGGCCAATGGCCTCTACCTGTTATCGAGGTTGACAAGGGGGATCGTCTGATTGTGAATATGTATAATGGTCTTGGGGATAAGGACACTTCTATTCATTGGCACGGCATGTTTCAAAACGGTACCAACAACATGGATGGTCCATCAATGGTTACCCAATGTCCGGTGGCCCCCGGCGACTCAATTACCTACAACTTCACAATCCCTCAAAATGGCACTTACTGGTATCACTGCCATACCGACGCCTGCTACCCGGACGGCTATCGACAGGCTTTGATTGTACACGATGATCAGTCATATTTCAACGATATGTATGAGCATGAGCTCACCGTTACAATGAGTGACTGGTATCATGAGCTTGTCGAGGACATTCCGTTTATTCGTGTGGAAAACCCGACAGGAGCTGAGCCAGTTCCGGATTCCTTCCTTTTCAACGATACTTTGAACACCAACATTCCCGTCGAAGCTGGAAAAACCTACTTGATGCGATTGATCAACATTGGTGCTTTTGTGGCGCAATACTTCTATATCGAAGATCACAGCTTTCGTATTGTTGAAATCGACGGAGTATATGTTGACGAGCAAGAAGCTGATATCCTTTATATCGCCGTTGCGCAACGCTACTCTATCTTGGTCACTATGAAGAATTCTACAGAAAAAAACTACCCAATCGTTACCGTTGCCGATTCAGTCTTGTTAGACGTGATCTCGCCTTCTCTACAACTCAATCAAACCAATTGGCTCGAGTATAATAGCAGTGCGGCGCATCCACAAGCCATAATGAAGGTAGAAGTTGCCTCCGATCTTGTACCATACGATGACATGAAGCTCATTCCTCATGATCGGATGGCGCTCCTCCCAGAGCCCGATATGACCATCGAGGTTAACGTCATTATGGCCAATCTGAACAACGGCGCTGGATATGCATTTTTCAACAATATTTCCTACACGAGGCCCAAGGTTCCGACATTATACTCAGTCCTTACTTCTGGGGATTTGGCGACGAACGAAGTGATTTACGGAGAATACACGAACCCGTTCATTCTCGAGCACAACGCGGTCATCGAGGTCATTCTCAACAATCAAGACGGTGGCTCACATCCATTCCACCTGCACGGCCACAATTTTCAACTTATTAGCCGTACCCCATCATATGGCGCTTCTTTCTATGATTTCGCCGACGGTGAACCGGTCGCCTACAATGCTACCGAGAACCCCTCGAGTAGCTTTCCGACCTTCCCTGCTCGCCGGGATACCTTCGTCGCACCGCCCCAGGGCAGCTTTGTTATTCGCTTCCGAGCTGATAACCCTGGTGTGTGGCTGTTTCATTGTCACATCGACTGGCACATGTCGCAGGGCTTGGCGATGTCATTCATTGAAGCCCCCAGGCAGATCCAAGAGCAAATGTCGCTCACAGACAACGAGATCAATGTTTGCAAGGCTGCCAATATTTCCTACGAGGGGAACGCCGCCGCTAACACGGAAGACCTATTCGACCTTGCCGGTCAGAACAAGCAGCTTCCGTGGCTCCCTGCCGGGTTTACAGCGAAGGGAATTGTCGCCATGGTTTTCTCTTGTGTCTCCGCTTTTCTGGGAATGGCGTTCATCACCGTCTACGGCATCTCAGACATCAAAACTAAGGACGAGACTGCTGTGACTACCCAGCGCGATGATCTGTAATGTCTATTTACTTTCTTCTGAAAATTTCAATTTCACTGAGTCGATCTGCGTATAGTAGTATTTAGATACCATCACACAAGAAAATATATTTTGCTAGACAGATAACCAGTACCGCCTCGAACAAAGCTTGATGTACAAGTAATTAATCAGTATCAGCCTTATAAGGCAATTGTCACTCTTATCAATCACTTTAATTGTTCAGAGAATTAATAGATATGACTCTTCGCCAACTGGCTGGTGAGCAAGCCGAGCGTTGGGGGCGCGATTGCTAAAGAGGTTAAACAGATACAGACCGAATACTTGACAATTGTCGACGGGCGCAATGATGAAGATTTGGCAGAAGGTGCTATGAGGCAATTGATTCAAATCCAAATGCGGTTGCAACATTTCTGGGGAAAGACCCAAGAGATTCTGGAGGAAGAAATTGTCTACTAGGGACTCCACGGAGAGATGTCAGGAAAAAGCCAACTATAGACGCTAGAAGCTCTCACAAAGAAGACGGTGGCCGCAAAGATACCAAATCTTATTCTGGTACAGCCTCAGTCTATTTTCTACCAGAGACTGGAATCCCTCGGAGTTCGTGCCATACACCAGATCGGCAAGACCACTTTGAGACAGGTAGGCGTAGTACTTCTTCAAGGGACTGGAGATCAAGGGTGTCTGCTGTATGGCCGAATATTGTCACTGCTGGACACCAGACGCCTGACATGGGAATTTGAGGCTGCGAAGAGACCTGTAGATTTTCGAACCCCATTTTGAATGCAACTGGTAAAAATAATTTAGGGAAGTTTTTAGATACATGTAACTAGACGCTTTGTCAATACATCTATATTTAGACTACCCCTTCATAAATATACACACGATGCGGGGAAGTAAACGAAAAGAATCCGCGTCGGCACGGGTGCCGATGATGAGCCTTATCTCCATCGCGTGACGCTTGCCTGTCCCCTCAAGGCTCGGAAGTGCCCCGAGTTTCTGGTGAGGACCTTTGTGTGTTTTTTCTACATCGGTTACTGGGACTTGAACTTGCTGACACCGGGCAACCCGTCTTGTAAAATTTTTCTCTTTAATAAACTCCTTGTATCATGAACACACTTAAGATCATACTGACGAAATCTCCAGCGAGAGAAAGAAAAAGACTACCGAAATTCGACACCAAACCCAAATTTAATGCTGCCAAAAAATCAGTAACTAATCTTTACATGGGAACTCGTTTCCGACTTACAGCAATGTCCTCCCACTTCTCCCAACCACGTCCTTTGACTTGAGCCAGCTCTGCGTCTGTGAGCTGCTTACCAGTGGTGAAGTATCCCGATTGGATCTTAGCATCAATCTCAACCCGCGAGTCGCTAGGAATCATCTCGTCGGGGATGGGGATACGCTCGACAATCTCGATTCCGCTGTTGACGATCGCATCGTGCTTCATATTAGACATTGACAGCATGCGGTCGATCTTCGTTATACCAAGCCAGTGCAGGATGTCGGGCATGAGTGCTTGGAATCGCATCTGCAAAAAAAGGTAAGCATTGTGCAAAAGGTCCCTGGGGCTAGGAATCGTACATCTCGGACTCCGGCGATGTTCTCTGTCCGAGTGAAATATTTATCGGCAGTATCACCTCCACGCTTGCGCGCATTGTATACCAGGTACTTGATCACCTCTCCCAGGGCTCGACCTTCCTTGCGGAAATAGATCACGACACCACTGCCTCCATTCTGAGCCTCGCGAATGGCTTCCCGAATACCGAAGGCCAAGTATGGTCGACAAGTGCAAATGTCCGACTGGAAGACATCACTGCCGTTACACTCATCGTGAACTCGGAGGGCCAGCTTGACATTCGGGTCTGAAATACGCTCTGGAGGTCCGAAGATATACACGGTAAGGCCTCCAATGGGCGGCAAGAAAGTCTTAAGATCGGGCCGAGTGATGAGCTCCGGATAGCTTCCACCAGTGTGCTCGAACAAAGTCCGACGGAGAGTGCCCTCATCCACGCCGAAGCGCTCGGCAACCCCTGGCAGATACCAAACCGGCTCGGCAGCAACCTTGGTTACACGAACCTCGCCCGAAGAGTCCACAAGAATCGACCCATCGACGTCAAGCAGACCGTTTTTGACGTCATCAGCAATCTCCGCGAGCTTCATGTTAGCACGAGTGACGGCCATGGTGGGACGAATATCCCAACCCGCATCCAGCTCCTCCTTGAACTGGTTGACAATGTCATGGCCATAAGGATCCATAGAGACGATCTTGGTCTTATCCGCCCACGCAGCCTGCCAAGGGAAGTTGAAGGTGGGCTCGGAGTTGCGGAAGTCCGGTCGGAAATTCGCATCCAAGTCGCCTGCGGCAATTGCGAGAGCATTGTAGATGCTGTAGCTGCCGCCGTGGGCTCCGATGGCATTGCGGCGCTTGAGGAGGTTCCCACTGCGCGATACAACTATCGGCCCGCGGGATTTGGCATCGGCGGCACCCCACTCAAGAGGGACCGGCTCAATGCCGCTCTGGCCTGGATATGTGGTCAACTATACTCAATGTCAGCTTCTCATTCATTGGCCCGGGGAAAGTCCCTTCGCTCATACGATAATATGATTGCTGTGTCGGGTGTTGGTTGTTGGGGAGTCTGGGGATGGCTGCTGGGCAGGGGCAACCGGCACCTCGGTGACGATAGGCTCTGTTTTCAACATTATTAATACTTGGATAATACTTTATATTCTCTGGATCAGAATGAGAGAAGTTCAAGAAAGAAAGAAAAGGCAGAGAAGAGGGAGAGAGGGGGGTTGTCCATGTGACTTGTTCTCTCCGCACGTTATCGCAGAGGGGGGCTTATCTCATTGTGCAGCAAAACAAAAGGTACATACTTGTTCTATTATTGTTGGTTGATTTTGATGTAGTATCTTGTATAAATCAAGTAGCGGTCACTTATCAAACTGTTCTAGAGCTGTCGAGGTTATCGCATACATAATACTCCATACTATACTGTAGACCCATTTTATACAATCAATTGTCTCCACCGGTTTCCACCGGAGTTCTTTCGGCATTCATTTCTAACTGGTCGGAGTTGTGAACGCCGACCCTCTCTCGCTGTTAGGCATTTGGTGTTACAGGGTTTCACAATATTGTCTTGTGCCCAAAAGGAGGGTTTGCCCTCAAATTTTAATTTCTCATGAGGTGAATAACTTGCCTTTCATTTATTGCCGACGTAAAGTGGCCTTGCTAGTGCCCACTAACCACCCACAGTACCTCCCGTCGCCGCAATGGCAAACCAGCTTCTTGCGAGCCATGTCGCCGAGACAAAGTCCGCTGCGACCATACATTACCAGTGTGTACCCGTTGTAGAGACCGTGGTCTTTCCACTCGTTGTTTCTATCATCCGGCGCCCCTGACGCGGCCGAAAGGCCGTCGCATTTTCCCACTGGCAGAAGGAGTACCTTTTGATCGAGTTCCATCAACAAGGTATGTCAATACAAGTATATTCAATCTATTTTGTCCTATCGTCAAACGATCTATGTCGATCAGTGGCTGCCCAATGGTTGAGCCAAGTGCCGCCCCTTCCCCCCAAATGTGCTTCGTAGCTTCTGCACGCATTCGATGACTCTTATGGCTCTTGATTCCCAGGAACCCTCATTTGAATGAAACATCATTCAATTCATACGTGGCAAACGAGGTGCAGGAAAGCACTTCAAAACCAGCCTCCCGCACCCAACCACTCCTTTCTGGCTACTTCGGCCCAACCAGTTTCGTATCCCCTCTAACTGAGGATGTCGACCTCAGATCAGACGGCCAAGGCCTAGGCCAAAATGTGGAGTCCTCACAAAGAGTCCTGCCCCCCTACTGGGTCCACAAGATCTCCGAGGTTCTATTAACCCTAGGCGACTTCAGCTCAGTGGAGGCTTTGATCCGAGAATATTATGCCTTGAGCCAAAGCGCCGTGATCGCGGCACCTTTCGTGCTAAACAGCATCAGTCCGATGCAGGCCATGTGCAAAGAAAGTATATCCAATCAAAACCTTGATGATTTGGCGTCTTCTCTCACAGTGCGCATCATTCAAAATACATCTGAGATCTTCGAAGTTCCATCTTCGACGAGAGGGAGAGATTTTCACACTCTCTTCACGGGTCAAACTATTCGTCTCGAAATTGTTGGGATCATGTGCGCGCTCGCCGGTCGGGCAAGATATCTTGGGCTCGCCCGAGACAAGTTCACAGATGGCCAAACCTCGCGATCTCAATATGCACGCAAGATGCTTGCGGCCAGTGACGCCGCGTTGTATATTTGCAAAATCCTCACGCCACTCAATGATCTTACAATATGGCTGGTACATGAAAATCTCCTGTTGTCAGATTTAGTCAATGGCGATTCCAGTATGTTTAGTTCAATTTAGCTATTACGTTTGCACTGACACTTTCTAGGCCCATCATGCTGGAACCGGCTCGGTGAGCTTTCCACTGATATCTTCGCTCTTGGTCTCCACCGAGACACCAAGAGCTCAGGCGATGTACCAGAATTCCTACTGGAGACACGTCGGCGGCAGTTTGCTGCGGCCTACCAACTTGACAAAAGCATCGCCACATTCCTCGGCAGGCCACCGAGAATACCATGGCGATACGCAGACTGCCGCATGCCTCTCGATATCAGCGATGAGGCATTAGCTACCGATAACATGGTCTTAGACTACTCTCATGATTACATTGATGAGAACGGTTGGAGTCTCCATGGGGTCGTCCAACGGTCATCATGGATGCGCGTACGTTTCATCGTGAGCACATTCCGGGATGAGATTCTCGAGGTTTCTCTCCGGAGATTGACACCTGATATGGAAGACATGCTTGAGTGAGTGTACGATCACTCTCTTCTTCTTCTTGTAGCCGCTGACACTACGTAGGGATATCTCCCGGCGGTGCCATCTGGCATGGGAGGCGCTGCCGATCCACCTCCGCTACACCCCCCAATGCTGGGACAACAATCTTCCTATAGCAGTCTGTCTCATGATGATTATCTCGTACCTAGCATATCTCTATAACGACTTCCTCATCCAGCGGCTCATAGCCGGGAAGAACAATCCTCGAGGAAATCCAGCGTTGTTGGCCGTGAGTGCGGGTATTCTGTCAACAGTTTTGACCCTAGGCACGCAGCGCGAGCAGATGGTCGACATACAACCTGATTTCACATGGACGGTTTGTGTTACCCCAATACCACCTTTAATTTTTCAGGATTTAATTGAGAGCAGGTCCTCTTATACGGGTTTCCCAGTGCAAGTCTACTAATCAAAGCGCTTCAACATCAAAAGCGCACGGGCGAGCCATTCCTCTACGATTCGTCGAGATCAGCACTGATCCGAAATTTGAGCGTCTTCATCGCGCATCTTGAGTCTATTGCGCGCCCTGATAACGCAAATTACGCTCTTTTTCAGCGAGCGAGTCAGGTGTTCTCGAAGATAATTGATGAGATTCTGGAGCCGCAGTCTGTCCTCGCCGCTGAAGATCTGGGTGACTCTTCCCTCATCAATTTTGATTCAATGATTGAGGTCGACGGATTGGACTTGTTTAATAATATGGATTTTGGCGTCGCCTTTAATCAGTGGCTGTTCTAAAGCACTATTTCGACGTTGATACCCAGGTGCTCTGTATATATGTCGCTGGAAAAAAAGGCTGATTGACATCCAATCTCATTTTCTAGCATCATGTGCTCCTGCAAACCTTTAGCCCTAGCACTGAGATTGTTCGAACAGCAATGGTATTACTAAAATAAAAGAATAGAATAGAATAAAACCCCACAAACAAACATTAACATCATCATCATCATCCATGTTCAGCGACAGCTATAAGCTCTCAACGTCGTGATACATATCACCTTCTTTCCGTCTCACTCACTTCCACGGTCTTGGGTTGGCCATCTCCCGCCTCACTCACCCCACTCATAGGTGGAGGAGCGGGCTGACCTTGCGGAGGGGGGTTCCCATGAGGTGGATAACCCTGCTGTTGAGGAAAAACCGCCATAGGCGGTGCGCCAGGAGCACCCACAGGAGGCGGGTACCAGGGGCCGCCCTGTGGGGGGTACGGAACACCAGTAGGCACAGGCACAGGCCCAGGGCGACCAAGTGCGACAGCGGCGGGATCCTTTCGACGGAACAGATACTTCAGCCACATTCCAAGACTTGAGCCGGCAGACATATCTTTCCATCTTGCGACCAGGAAGGCCTGTTCCTCCTGTGATTTTGCAGGATACTTCTTGACTGTGATGAGCGACAGACAAGAGATAATAGGACACAGACAGGCAAATCCGTACGGGAGACCACGACGAGCCTTCTGCCCGAGCATGGCACGGCGGAATGTGAACCAGCTCTCGATCAAGCCAATGATCAGGAATAGCCCGAACCACCCGAAAAATATCGCAAGGGCCAGACCCCATGGCGGAATTCCCCACGTGTAGTGGCATCCGTCCGAGCAACAGTATCCACCGGATAACTCTGAGCCGCCAATGTACCAGACGAACTTGCTGCAGCCGGAGTAGCTGGTTGAACCGCTGCCGCTGGTTGAACCGCCGCCGCCGCTGTACGTGGTACGTCCTGTTCTGTAATAGCTGTCACAGGTCTTGTACATGGATGGTTTGTAATAGGAGCTGGCGGAGGAGTACACGCTGGTGGGGATATCAGAGACATCTAGCATCGCTCTAGTCCTTGTATAGCTTTCTGTGATGTATTGGTAGGTGATCGTGGTAGTGACAACGCTTGGGTGAACGAGATCCTCTGCGGCTCCCGGGACATAGATCGGAATGATGGTTGTAAGTGTTTGGCTTGTTGTATAAGAACAAGACGAGGGCGCCGTATAAGTCACTGTAGCGTAGTGATCGGCATAGTTGTAGCTCGTTTTGATCACGCCAGCTGTGGGCTCAACGACAAGCTGGACTGCTGTAACATCGCCGTAAAAGTTGTACTCAATGTCGGTGAGGGTGCTGAGGACTGTGGGATTTGGTACTGTGGGGGTGATCACTTTTGTATAGGTAACGACCGCAGCGTCTCTTGTGATATATTGCCCAGTGTACCCAGATCCTATGGTTGATTCCACTTCCGCAACGTACTCAGTACCGAACCATGGTGAAGCTATGGCACCCCAGGTCAAAGTCTGCGCTAGAAGCAGAGAGATTTTGAGTAGCTTCATGATATTCGAGGTTTGGTCTGAAGCCGCCGAGATTAGCAGAGAAGCAAAAAAAAAAATAAAGTAGAGTCAGTCTAGGGCTCAACTCTATATATCCTTCAAGCATCCCTCTGAGTCGCAGGAGGCTCACCCACTTCACCATGCCTAATACAGCCGCACTTTTCGAAGCGAAAAGCCACCATCACTTGAGGAAATGAGTAGGCCGTGAACGCTATACAGCGCCAAGGTCAGGGTGTGTCAAAATAGGGGATTAGATTCATTCCTAGCGATGTGATTGGACTGGAGTCCTTGGCAAGAAAGGAAGGTTGGCAGTGATTGCTGTTAGTGCTCGTATTTGATGGGGCCATTGCCCTGAGCACGGGTTGATACGAAGGGCCAAGCATTTATTCCAACGTTAGTGTCATGAGCCCGTGATTGCTCCTTTAAGGGTTCTGATACTATTGATTAGACTGGATGTTTCCGTAATTCGGTCGATTGACCTACCTGATGTACCTCTAGACCTCCAACACACATACAATAAGCGGCAAGTCACCGGTGAAATTTAGGGAGTCAATGCACTGAGCGAAGACGGGCGTCTACAAGGAAGTCAAAACGAGCAAGAGAAGTACACATGTCATTGACAATTCGATATGCATAACATGAATCCGTCATTGCCGATTGATATGCATGAAGTGAATCCGGCCGTTCGAATTTAGCGACGTCCGGATAGCAGGATGCAGGATAGTGTCGGGAAGTAAATTGGGCTGCAGACGCAGCAATGCGCAAATTGGTATCTAATTTCCCTTCTTGACCTCCCGCCAACCCGCAGCAAAGAGAAGAGATTTCGTCACTCTTCAGAACATGAAACATAAAATAGTTTGGCCAGTGACGTCGATGAAAAATGTTGACGGAGGCAAGTGAATAACATCAACTCCGGGCTTCGCGTACTCACTGAGCGAACTTAGCCTGAGCTCGGGTGTTCTTGATCGTCTTCTTGATGAGCTCCTCCACTTCATCCCAGTCGCTAGTATCGATGCGATCAATGACGCATTGGAAGTGGTCTTGGATCTTGCGAAGCATCTCCCATTCTTCACGGTTCGAAACGAATGAGATGGCCACTCCAATGCGGCCAAAGCGACCAGTACGACCGATACGGTGCAGGTAGGTTTGGAAATCGGGAGTGTGGGTCCGCTGGCCGGAAGTGTACTCCTCGGGAATATCCTGAGGGAAAAATTAGTTTTCATCGTTAAACGAGAGGTCAATAAGAACTTACGTAGTTGACGACCAAAGAGACAGTTGAGACATCGATTCCACGGGCCAAAACGTTGGTCGTGATGAGGACCTTGGCCTCACCACTGCGGAAAGAATCAATGATCGCATCACGCTGGGATCCTTCGACACCACCAGTCAACGAAGCAACGGTATGTCCTTCGGCAACCATGCGACGCTCGATTTCAGCGGCAGAAGCACGAGTCTGGGGGTTGTTAGTTAGGATCACTCAAACAACCAAACAAATTGGGGGTACATACCCGGACGAAAATGATGGAAGATCCAACAGTAAGCAGTCCATAAAGCTGAACCAAATTCTGGTACTTTTCTTCGTCACTGCCGCAATCCATGTAAAGTTGCTTGATACCCTCAACAGTCAACTCCTCGTGTTGGAGAGTGATTTCATTGGCTCCGGGGGCGAATTTATTCGCATAGCGGTAGACGTGTGCGGGGAAAGTAGCGGAGAACAAGACAATTTGAACATCACGAGGGAGCATCCTGTTGAGTAAAAACTGCGTATTAGTACAAAGCAAATACAGATGTTGGTGGGGGGAGTCTTTACGCTTTGGCACGAATACACTGGTCTCCCAGCCCTTGCTGGTCCAGCATGTTGTCCGCCTCATCCAAGACGAGAACTTTCAATGTGGTGGCATTCATAATGCGCTTTTTGATCATATCTTGAACAGTACCCGGTGTGCCGACCACAACCGAAGCTTCCATCTTTGAGGGGCGAGCGTTCGAATCGGCGGGAACCGCAGTTCCGATAGTGAGGCCATCAAGGAACTGTCCCATAAGCTGAATGACGCCGACAATCTGACGTGCCAATTCACGGGTTGGGGCGAGGATAAGAGCTTGCGGCGACTTCTGCATCTGCTCGGTGGAGAGATCGAGACGGCTCAGGACGTTAAGGACAAAGGCAGCTGTCTTACCAGTGCCGGACTGCGACTGTCCAACCAGGTTTTTGGGCGGATTGCTCATCAGAAGAGGCAGAGCGCGCTCCTGGACCTTGGAAGGCTTTCGAAAGTTCATGGTGGAGAGACCCTTAAGAATGCGCTCATCACTGGGGTGGGGGAAACAACCGAGTAAGCCCATGGAACGTTTGCGCAAGTAGACTGACGTAGAAACTCACAGGCCAAGATCTTCAAAGGTTTTAATTGAGTAAAGAGGGTTGTTGGGGTCCGCCTGTAAGTCACTCAACTTCACCGCGACAGTGTAATCGGGCTCCTCAAGGTTCGCTGAACCCTGCGCAGGGGCAGAAGCGCCATCCTCCTTTGGGGGTTCAATATCTGTGAAACATGACATATGTATTAGCTATCAGCCAGGCTATTATCACGGTGGACTGAAGGTCGTGGAACTGAAGATACAGCGACGGTGAGGGCGTTGTTTCGTTCGTACCGGTGGGGGTTGACTCGTCGGGCTTGGTGATACGGTCGGCCAAGGAACCGCCGACAGGGGCGGACTCGGTATTTTCAGCAGACATGGCTTATAATTCGATCAATGACGCGAAGAACAGGTTGAGGGAAGGAAAGCAGCGGGGTGATCGTGGGGTAAAGAGAAAAAGTTTGTAATGAGATGGGATGCGCCCACAGATGGATAACTAAACTGGAAGAAGCTTCAGTTCAAGTAAAGCACCAAGAATGGGAGTGTGAGATAGATAGCCCAATGGAGAACAATCGCTGAATGAAGCATCGGACAACTTCGCGGAAGAGGACGCTAAGGTTCTTTAGATTTCGCCGCCTGAGGAAGAAACAAAACTAGTCCCAATTGGGCCATAGAAGGACGGAGGTCTCTCCCCGCCTGAGATCAATGCTTCAATACCTCATTGAATGCTATTTAATTTTTGACAATAATCTATGTTTTGATTCATACTGAGACACCCTCACTCCTCTATTAGCAAAGAATACTGATCCTAGTATTTTTTCAATTGTTTGGCCTTTCCATTTCCCCGCGCTTGTCTCATGCGCGTCTGCCTTGCGACCTCAACCAAGCCATGGCCGACGTTGCTCCACAATTCGGAGCAGAGCTGAAGGTAAGATTATTGATTGACTATTGTCGCATATGTTGTAGCTAACCAATTCACAACATTAGGACTCCTTCAAGCCTGTCAACAGTTGGGTACGTCGCCGAAATCGCTTCCCCGCAACCGGCCCATCGGATTACTGCGTGCGCTGGATCGGAGCTAATGCATAATGCTTTGCCACAGGTCTCGAACGGTATATCGTGGGTGGACGAGATACATCAATTCTACCGCGAACGCAGCGTTATCGAAAAGGAATATGCTTCCAAGTTAGCCGCCTTGTGCACCAAGTACCATGATCGAAAGTCCAAGAAGATTAGCCCCTTAAGTGTCGGCGATACACCTACCTTGACCCCGGGATCTCTCGAGAGCGCATCACTCACGACATGGACAACACAACTGAATGCCGTGGGATCTCTCGCTGCCGAGCGAGACAAGTTTGGATCCGAATTAATAGCGCAAGTGGCGGATCCTTTGAAGCAAGCCGCCACTCAATATGAGGAGATTCGCAAGTCCCATGTTGAATATCATGGAAAACTGGAAAAGGAGCGGGACGCAGCATATGGCGATCTCAAAAAGGCAAAGGGAAAATATGATGGTGCGTGTCAGGAGGTTGAATCCCGCAGGAAGAAGATGGAATCAGCCTTTGATCATGGCAAGAGCAAGGCACAAACGGCATATCAGCAGCAAATACTGGAAATGAATAACTACAAGGTATGGCTTGTTGAAACCGATGGTTTTTCGTCCCACTCACAAGCTAACTTCGAGACAGAATCTCTACCTCATCAGTATCAATGTGACAAATAAGCTCAAGGAAAAGTTCTACCATGAATATGTCCCTGAATTGATCGATGTAAGATTTTTTTGCCTTCTCACCATTAATACTTTGGATCAACAACGTTTCTCATACCTTCCTATCAGGGCCTACAACACCTCAACGAAACCCGAGTGGCAAAAATGAACGTGATGTGGACTCTCGCCGCCCAGCTCGAGAAGTCCTCCTTCCAAAACAGCACGGAGATCATGGCAAACCTTCTCGTTGAGATTCCTCGCAACAACCCACGACTGGACTCATTGATGTTCCTCCAACATAACGTGACACAATCACAAGAACCTGCTAATTTTGGCTTCGAACCCAGTACAGTATGGCACGATGACGCCTCATTGATCACCGATGAAGCAGCCAAGGTGTTCCTGCGCAATGTTCTAGGTAAGAGTAAGACTCAAGTCCGCGAA
The DNA here is from genome assembly GCF_028829465.1 of Penicillium soppii. Taxonomy (NCBI): domain Eukaryota; kingdom Fungi; phylum Ascomycota; class Eurotiomycetes; order Eurotiales; family Aspergillaceae; genus Penicillium; species Penicillium soppii. The sequence continues at coordinate 2,743,589 of NW_026643235.1, read as the reverse complement.
CTCCGAGTTGAGGCAGATCGAAAGAAGCGTGAGGTGGACGCCGGCAAGAAAGTACGAGAGAATATTCTCAGCGGCAAGGATAATCGAAATGAATTGGACGTCCTTCGATCCATATTTTACACGACAGAGTCCTTGCACGAGGTGGATCGCAAATGGGTAACAGCCGAGGTAGAAACAGCAACCATCATCGCTGTAGCTGGCGATCTGTCACTTGGAGCCCAGAATCACAACTTCCGCTCACAAACTTTCAAAATCCCGACAAACTGCGATCTTTGCGGAGAGCGCATTTGGGGATTGTCTGCCAAGGGCTTTGATTGCCGGGATTGTGGATACACCTGTCACAGCAAATGCCAAATGAAGGTACCCGCAGAGTGTCCGGGCGAGCAGACCAAGGAAGACAAGAAGAAGCTCAAGGCTACGCGGCAGGAGCAGGCCGGCTCCGTGCCTGTTGTTGACCTCGACTCTGCTGCAGCATCCACTGCCGCCCCGACGCTCACGCGACAAAACACCATGAATTCCCTTAGCTCTGGATATGCAGCCAGCACGGCTCGGTCTGTATCGAATGTTGCTACTCAGCCCACTCCAGAAGCACCGGCAGAAGAGGCACCAGCCCCGGTTGCAGAGACAAAGCCAGCCGCGAAGAGGGCGCATCGGGTGCTAGCACCGCCTCCGACCGCGTACATGACTGCACCCCCGCCAATTGAATCAAAACCCAAAGAACCGCGAGGCAAGATGATTTACGCATATCAAGCCACTAGCTCTGATGAAGTCACTGTGGACGAGGGTGATGACGTGACAATCCTGCAGCCAGATGGTATGTTATTACATTCCCCTCCTATCAACGACTTGACTTGCTAACCATGTTCCCCAGACGGTGGCTGGATGCGTATCCGCGCAGGGAACAGTGAAGGTCTTGTTCCAACTGCATATGTTGAGGCTGTGGCAACACCATCACCCGGGCCCCCTGCCAGTCCCGCCATGACTGACCGGCCCGGGTCAACGTACTCGAACTCCTCTGCGTCACTGGCCGGCAGCGCTGCGATGAAACGCGTGGGGCCAGCCGTTGCGCCTCGTAGAGGAGCCAAGAAGGTCCAGTATGTCGAGGCGTTGTATGAGTACGAAGCCCGGAGTGATATGGAATGGAACATGACAGAGGGCGATCGGTTCGTTCTGATCACCCGCGACAGTGGAGATGGATGGGCCGATGTTGAGCGGGGCGGTGTCACCAAGAGTGTTCCGGCAAACTATATCCAGGAGGTTTAGTCGGGGATGTCTGCGCAGTATATAGTACATTGGTTGATGGGCGTTTTGCAGAGCATCTCCTTCCGTGGCTGTTTACAAGATGGACATTGGCATCGTTTTGATCTCTTTATTTTGCTTTCGTTGTTTCCCTTCTTCTGTATAGTCTGCATTTTCAGTGCCATTGCCACCATGGTTTTGCATCAGCGAGGAGCGTTGGGGGGGCATTCGTGCTTGGCATCCATTCGCGAAGTCTCGGATATAGCATAGTATACCTTGTTTCCTCTAACTCCCAATTGAATTTGACATGTTAACATCCCAAAGCTAGTGGCATGCCTACCAGTCTGACCGTACCATCTCATCTTCATCTTGACTCGTTACAATAGGTCCATGGTTAGAATCAGTTTCTGCTTTCCATTTTATATGTACGGCTATAGAAGCATATCGTTATCATCAATCATCATGCGAATTCTTAAGCGGGCTCACAACCCGGCCCCCTAATGTTATCCAGATACAGGCGGAAACCCCGTATCTATATGCTCAAACCCAGTCTCAGCCGACCACATATACCTCGACCAATCCTCCACATGAAACACCTCCTCCGCAGCAGGCAATTCCATGTCCATATCTATCTCATCCAAATACCCCATCCCACCATCTCCCAGCGCCAGCGCTGGATCGATAGGGAATTCGAAGGGATTTACTCCTTCAAAGGGACTAACCATTGGCAACGTCTGCACGAGCCGAGGATCCGAAACCGCGGAGGTAGCGGGCAAAAGCGAATACGCAGGATCAAACAGGGCAGTAGCGGCTTCAGCCTCCGATACAATAGGATACTCGTACAACGAACCGGGCGCGGAGTTCGGTAGGGAGCAACCCTGCCCGGTGCTAAGGGTCTGCTCGGATGCAGAAACCGGCACCCTCAACGCAGAGAAAGACGCAGTATGACCGGAAGATTCATTTCCTGAAAACTCCCCCTCCGAGCCCGACCATTCTCCTGCTCCAACGGCATCATGGTAAACGGGAGTCAATCCCGCCGACGAAGCATCCGAAGTCGACCGCGAAGGTCCCACCTCAGACTCATCGAACTTTGAACCCGATCTAGACTTTGACATCGACTTGTTCACGGCGCCTGAGGAGGTCGAGGTCTTTGCCTTTCGGCCACTCACACTCACGGAGCTCGACCTCGACACTGGCGTCGATGCGGAACCGGGACCGGGACGAGGCGCAATGGGAAGGAAACCGGTGGGGTTATGATGCCGCGGATAGAGTCTTCCGTGGGAGGCTTTCTAGAAACAAGAGCAAAAAGCAATCAGCACCATGGCGTTGCAATTTCTCTTTCTTCCATGTGGCGAAGACATGGCGTCTTCTTGGCTTGTGTTGTGTTTGCGTTACTTTTGGACATTTGAGCTCTGCGTCACGTTTTGCGCGCGCGTGCTCGGCTGGTGCTGTGCACGGTGTTGCGTTGCATATCGTGCATGTAGCGAAAGGGCGGCCTTTGCGCTTGATGCGAATCAACGGTCGATCTATGGACGGGTGAAATTGTTAGGATTTAAGTTATGTAGTGGTAGTCGGAGTAGTGGTATATTGGATTAATGGGCAAGGAAAGAACTCTTGCTTTTTTTTAAGGTACTCACCATGATGTTTGCAGCTGGTTACACGGTGGCCCCGTATACAAGCTTCACAAGCCCACTTTTGACCGTCGATAAGCATCACTCGTTAAGATGAGAGGAAAAGATTGTGTGCGGACGGGAGCCAGCATTTATACCTTTTTTTTTTTTCTGAGGAGATCGACCTTTGGACTGAGGGGCCAGTACCTTAGAAGGTCCTGATGACATAGGATGACACAGTAATTTTTCAATTTACTTACTCCGGCCAAAGTGTGTGTCGTGAGAAACCAGCCTCGAGGTATGATTCGACTCTCAGCCACATGATCTACGACTGGCTCATGCAGATTTTGGAGGCTTCCGTACATTGTAGCAAAATGTTTTTACTTATTTCGTTCTCTTAATCCTTGATTGGACCTTGAATCTGACAACAATGCCTAGATATGTACTAGCTCCATATGTATACCATGAGGTACTTTTGACACGGGCGTGGGTCGTTATGGGGTCTGAGAAGCTACGGCCACAGTCAAAAAATACTATCAAAGTACTAAACTAGCTTAAGCTATACTATCACTAACTCGTTAAGCATACAATTTCTCGTTACACTAGTTCAAATAAAATAAAACCACTAGTTTATTTAGTAAAGCAAAACCCATTCCAGCATAGCTATGAGGGATTTCTTGATAAAGAAAACCTCGGTTGGGGGCTCTTCAAAATTGACCGCAACATCCACACAATCCATAACGGAAATTGATACGACCCGGAAAAGTCAGGTAATATACACAGGTCATAAACCGAACCTGAACGTTCCCCCCGGACTGCCAGATTGGTGCTAGATCTTGGCGACAAATCCCTCATACATTGCATCCTTCTCACTGTACTTTTTTTTTCGGAATTGCTCTCTTCGTTATACCGAGACTTGGAACTGCTCATGACTCGAGATTCAATACTCGATAGTTAATTCATCTCGGCAACGAAATAAAGCCCGTTCCACCATGGGGCTGGTGAAATCGTGCACGGGTCATATCCCACATGTCGGGAGCTGCAAGTTTCCCACACTGGTGATCGATACGGCCGATATATTTACGGCCCCTGATTATAGCACCTAGGTAGCTCCCCCATACTTTTAGAATATTCTATTCAAACTGGGCTCAACAAGGGCTTAGAAACTACTGTCAGGAGATCGCTTACCGCCACGTTTAAATAGTGCTATTATCACGAAGTAGGGTGTGCATCGCCAGCAGATATCTATGAATCCTAGTACTCTTAGTACTCTTGTCAGCCAAGCCCTAATCATGGCCAAGGCCTTAGATTGGTTGGTAGGTGGCTGTGCTGTGCTAGCCTTCGCTTAGTGGCGTTACACTGAACCATTCCATCAACCGCAGTAGTCTCGATTCCCGATGGTGGAATGTTTCACAATCATGACCTTGTTTCACTATGCCCGTCAAGGCAGCAGCCAAACGAAGTAGACCGCAAATTTCTCCCAACGTCCGTAAATCTTTGCACATACCTCGGTCCCAAAACAGCTCTAGCACAATTTAAGGAATATTAAGCTCCAGCGTACTCCAATCATTAATGCTTGAAATCAAAACTTGATCGGAACTCGCAATCAAACCGCCATAGCGGCGGATGTACTCCACATGGCTCCAGTATGCGCCATTTTATATACCTGAGGCATTTTCCCTTCCCAATGATTTCTCAAAAACGGGATCTTTCACCGTTTTTCAATTCCCAGACTCCAAAAAAAATTTCGTCGCCTGCCAGGTCACACGGAAAGGACAGTTGGAATCGAAAGGGGGGAGGCTGAGTTCCCAGGAATGCTGCCATTTCATTTCCCCCTTCCTTCAGTGCGACCAACGTCTTTTCGTCTGCTTATCTGCTCCCCAAACTGAAGGCAAACGGTTGCATTTAGACACAAAACGAAGCCCATCTCCTTAGCAAAATTCTTTCTCATGCAGCATTCGACGAGTTGACAGCCAGCATTACCATCTCTTCATGACGATATGGAAATTAACCCCCGGCCGGTGTGTCCTTGATTATCGAATCTGCCCAAGGCCTCGTATTCCAGAGACTCAAGTCTCTGAATCATTCGAAAACGCGCTCCCGCAGCAACCGTGTTTCACCTACTTCGAATACTTGAGCTCGGGGATAGCCGAAAGTGATATTGCTGCCTGCAATCGCCTGTGCGACAGTAAACTCCTGAACTTCGCGGTCGCTGGAGGATATCCTATATTCTCATCTGTGGTAAGTAATCCTGGAAAAGACCATGGAAAACGAAGGGTGCAGACCGGCCTATTTATGTGAATTCCTATCACTCCCTGACACCGCGCGACGTTATCTACGTCTCGAGTGCGATCCTTCTCACGCCTCGTCGGTAAAGCACCCTGTTCGCTCGTTTATATAGCTCATAACACATTCCTGCATAAATCCTGGACCAGACAGGGTCCAATCTGGCCATGGTAATTCCCTCTCGAGTGTTGTGTGTTGTACGGACATCCTTATTGGCAGGATGGGCTTTGTGGTGCCGAGGTACATTCTGTTTGGTTTATAAATTACCATCTAGGTAGAAAGCAGTAACAAAAGAGACTTTGGTACAAAGGAGATATTACCATTGAGCCTCATCGTGGACATTTTCCTCGGGTCTTGTGCGGTTCTGGTTGGCTTTCTTCGGTACATCTTGCCACTAACCATCTGCTCCTTCATGTCGAATCCAGATGGACTGAATCTCTTGCTCTTCACCTGTCAAATTATCAATGGACGTTCTGCAGTCCCTGCCCGGATCATTTGTGACTCTATGATACGGGGTTGGTAGCGCAATTTCAGCATTTCATTCTCACAACACAGCTATCTGTAATCAAGACAAAGCCTCGTTCATAGCTCAAACCCCGACAGGCGATTGCACCCACTGTCTGGTTTCTGGATCCAAACAATCCCTCTCGGCATCCCTCCATTCCCTCACAACCAAATCCGCCCTCTCCCTCGACCTGGGCACAATCCTCGCCGGAAACTCTTCAGGCATACACACAAAACCCTGCGTCAACCGATCAGGATCCGGCAAAATCTCCATCCCATCCCCATCGATCTCCGGCGAAATCTCAAAAGCCCACAAAATCCGCGCCATGCCCAGAAACAAGCTGCGCTCGGCAACATGGATCCCGGGACAGATACGGCGGCCCGCGCCGAACGTAAACACATCCCGCTTCGACGGGTCCGGGTTGGCCGCGGCATCCCCGAAACTCTGGCGGTCATCTGCGTATCGGTCTGGGTTGAATGTGCGAGGACTGGGATGGCGCTTGGGATCCATGTGGATTGCCCACACGTTATTCAGCACGCCCGCGCCCTTGGGTATGAAATACCCGTTGTACTCGTCGTCTTGGGTGACGGCGTGCGGGACAGCGCCGAGAATGGTCGTTGGCATCCAGCGGAGGGTTTCCTTCATGCAAGCCCGCACGTATTGTAGCTCGGATAGATCGTCCATGACTGGAAGGCGGAATGGGCCTACGACTCTTTCAATTTCTTCTTGGGCTTTGCGCTGGACGGTTGGGAATAGCAGCATCGCTTGGATGAAGGCGTACAGCGTGCTCGATGTTGTGTCTGAGCCGGCTTCTAGGAGAGTTCCGGAGATGTATGCGGCTTGGTCATCGCTGAATCCGTCTTCTTTCTGGGCTGAGTACATTCCGGCGCAGAAGCAGGGGTTGATTTTCTTCTGGTGGGTTTCTTCCTTCGCACGCAGCCAATGGCCTAGATATAATTCTTTCTCGTGTTTGTGGAGTTCCTTCGCCTTTTCCTGTGCTGGGAGTAGAAAGTCGGGCAGATTTCGTAGCCATGGGTAGAAGTCAATTATGGCAGCTGTTCCGGTCTGGTTGATATCTGCAAATTCTGAGAATCCGTCGAATAACTGCATCATCTTCTCGTCTTCGTAGGTTGGAGTACGCCATCCGAAAACCATTGTGGTTGTGAGAGCATTCGAGTATCGTCGAATGTGCTTCAAAAAGCCTTTTGGTTGCGTGAGGAACTCGTAGAGTAGCTGTCGGTTCTCCAACATCTGGTAAGGTATGTATTTCTTCGAAGTAGTGACGTTGAGCAGACCATGTACCATTTTGCGAAACTACATAAGTCAGCATTAGATATCCAAAAGATCATTGTTTTGCTTACTCCGCGCCATGTTGGACCGTAACCCTAGAGATGAACATGACATGGTTAGCTATAATGCATCTTACTATTTGGTCGCTTCTTGCAAGCTCACCATCATTAGCATTCTTAAATTACCGCTGCACAAAGTTTGCCCAATGTACAACTCCGGGCGATGTGAGTATATACCACTCCGCTTGTCCAGAAGCTCCTTCACTGTCTCATCACTGGATAGGACAATCAGACACTTAGTACCTAACATCAAGCTGTAGATGGGGCCATATTCGCGGGCCCATTTCTCAAATTGAAGATGGGCATCTTGGGAAGGCATCTGGAGATATAAGATTAGTTCGATTTGAATGAATCCCGTTGCTAAGTCTTACTTGATGAATGTTCCCTAACAGGGGCAACGTTGATGGTCCTGGGGGGTAGTTCTTGGGTCGTCGTCCAATCCTCAGAATGCGAGAAAGTACCAATACAGCAATAGCTGATCCTATCAATAGAGTAATAGGAAGCATATTTCTTTGGTCTTGCGGTGTGATTAATGCTCAAAATTATATGATTGCCAGAGCTGTTTCTCGAGGCTTAGCATCACTTGTTGACGACAAGCCCGATACTTTATATACACCAATGACATTGTATTCTATCAACCTTGACATACTTTGGTCAATGTAGTATCACATCGGAGTTCAGAGTGGGGTGTGCATAATTGCGGATGTGGAGGTGGGCATTTGCGGACTTCGTGGGGAAATATCAAGATCATGACAAAGTATAACGTTACTTTTATGTATGTTATTTCTCATCACAATCACTCATAGCTGGAGAGAAACATAATATCATAGAACTTTGGGTAGCAAAATGCCTGGGAGCGGTTGCAAACCCTCCCAAACTTCGTTATCACATCGCTTTCGTGAAGGCCGTAAAGTTGAGCTATCTTTGAATTGGTATTTTGGGACTCTTTGGACGACCACGTCTGCAAGAACAGATAACACAACCAAGCACCAACAGCAGCAAACCCCCTCCAATACCCGCAGCAAGTCCGATAACCAGCGTCAAATGATCATCAATCCACGACGAAAACGAATCACGACTTGACCGGCCATTGCTGCCATTTCCCCCTTGGTCAGTTCCTCCTCCAGTCCCTATTCCAGTATCCGAACTATCGCACTCGCTACCTCCCTTCCACTGACATGTCACAGAGTCGCAGCATTGAGTATCCTGCTCGTCACACGACCCATCCCCGCAATCACACGCTTCTCCAGACTCGACAATACCATTCCCACACTGTCCACCAGTGCCAGTACTGTTTCCATTGCGGGAGTCCACCAGACAGCGCGCATCAACCTGCCCTGACCCCATCCGAGAACAAACATTTCCTATAGTGCAGGGCGAGAAACGCGTCATACCCCGGCCAGATACAGGATTCATGATGTATTGTCCACCGGCATCGCAGGTATTAGCAGACATCGGGCAGCACTGCGATGAGCCTGTTCCACAGGAATCGGAATTGCAGTCGTGGACAGCGCCGAATGTATGAGCGGATTCGTGGCTTTTATGAAGATGCGTCAGCTTGAACATAACATCATATCTTAGGAAATTCAACAGCCATGCCGCTGCTTCACTTACGCAAAAACCTGCCATTCGGACTGTGTGCGCGCAACGACGTTGGCGCTGGCTCCGCCGTTAATTGCACCAGATCCAGACCCAGAATTGCACAATGCGCCAATCCAAGAGACGCCGACCTCGCCTCCGTTCACTGAACATCCGGTCAGAAGAGTCCAATATGCGTTCGTGTCACTGATTGAGCTTCTCCACGAGGAGAAACTCTGAAGACGAGAGTTCAAATCGCCCTCGGAACATGGAGCATTCCACGTAGATGTCGAGGTAGTCGTTGGGCACTCATCGTCACTTATAGTCAGATTCTGAATGCTGAGGGAGACATTGAAGCTATTTTCAAATACAACCGAAGCCGTGTTCACCATGTTCAAGATGTATCTGCGGGCAGATTCCGAGGAATTGAAGCTTGCGCTGTAAGTACAATCGGTCATGATACCGATGTTGGCAATCCGTCTTGCGTTCGGACAACCGTAGGTATTTCCAATGTTCTCTGCCAGATTATCGCCCCATGCATTCCATCCAAGCTGCCGTTTGTCTAGGAACTCTTCATGTGCAGTGGCGCACGAGTGCGATGTGTGATTGCCGACTGTGAAGTCTGAATTGCGTTTGTGGGCTATCATTTTCGGGGACTCATTGTCATCTCCCTCCAGCTGCACCTCGTACTGCGAGTCAAAGAGGGTGAACGTTCCATCAAACGAGACACCTTCTTTACCTTGGCTGACAGCAAAGCGTGCCCATCCAGCGTCCTCCCACTTTGTGCCCGCTCTTTCTTGAATCCATACTGATCCTTTGGTCAGGTAGAGCCTGGGGATGGACTGTCTTTCGCCCGTTGTTCGTCTATTTGAATGCTGGACAGTGGCGTCTTGTGATATAAGGTCGTCGTTTGTTTTTAGGGAGAACTTGATCGCAAACTTTAATTCGTCGATGTTAGTGATGATATCAAAGGCCGATACCGGTCGGCCATCACTCAGAGAAGGGTATGTGGTTGGATTGGTAAATCGAAATGCGCTTGCTTCGGCTAAGGAGGTTGGTTACTCGACTGATCACTTCGGGGTTTAAGACTGCCATCATGCTCACATGGTAAAGCTGACACCGACACCGGAACGAGGAATACAAGTGAGACTATATAGACGAACAGATTTGATTGCTTCATTCCAGGCGTTATAATTCCGTACTGTGTGCTATCCAAGACACATAGGAGCGACAACTTCGACGTTATATATATCTACACATAAATCATGCATCCGATGATTGCCCAGCAATTCCTTGGCTGATTCCATGTCTCTCCTGCAATGTACGTATAGGTACGAGAACGAAAGAGTCGCTGACATACAGCCCAGTCATCCAATAATTTCAAAAGGTCCCAGTCTAAGCCCCCCGGGAATAAGACCATGCCAAGTAGAGGGGGTACGAGTATATGGTAAGAGCGCCGACATAGGAGTGACAAGAACCACAATATCACCCAGGACCATGGGTGTTGATATTCGGCTGCCTTGAGCTTCTGAGTACACAATATCATCTAAGCCCCGATTCTTCTTCTAAGAAATCTGTATTTATAATCATATCAAATTATAAACCATAAACCAGGGTCTAGCTCGACGTTATGGTGAACAATATCTCCACTGTGGATCTCTTGGCTGTCAGCCACTTGCATATCTGATCTCCGAATTTTGCTGCCTTGATGAGTGAGTCGGTCCCCAAGGAATTCTGGAATGCCAAGAAATGATTAACATTTTATTTTAAGAGTCCGGGGAATCGGCATTCACCGGGTTGTGGGACATGCCGAATAGTTACAGGTGTGGTCTGATTGGGATAGTTATTGGTGGTTGTGCTTTCGACTTCGGGGGATATTCGGGTACCAGAAAACGTGGACTTCTCGCTAGAATTATTGCCGTGTGAAACACGTTCGAAAGACGCATACGAACTTATAAACATTTTTAATGTTGAGCTTGACTTGACATAAGGGCTAGATAAAGATAAAGACAGCGTTCTGACAACTCTAGTTCAACGATTGCCCACTTAAAACCCGTGCGCTAACCAAAAGAAAACTGGCGTGGCCGATTTAGCCTCATTTGCTCTGGGAGTACGTATATTCGTACGTAGTAGAACCTAAAATTGAAACACGTGGATGGATGATATAAGAAAGGAATATGTTATAAGTTCAATTTTTCTTCTATCTACTATATTTCAGTCCAATATTATTAGCCATCATACACTAAAATAGATGTGTATCTAGATCCATTTGTCTGAAAAGCCAAGTCCTTAGCAAACTCCACAGTAATCAACACCGAGAAACCAGAGCTTAAGTCCGCTGCCAAGCCTACTGAGCCACAGACTACGTTATCATCCAATAAGCGCCAAGAGTTGCTCCGCATGCCATGGGAGTCTTGATCTACAACCCAAATAAGGTCTAGTCCCCAGTCGAGAAAGGTACATTAGTTCACTTGGTCCCCGATAACCCAAATAAAGTAGTCTAAATCTCTCACTCTGCCTTTACTCTTACCTCCTCCTACTCCTCCTCAAACAGATAAGATAAGAATGTTCCTCCGGCCGTTCTTCACGGTCCTTCTCGTCCTCCTCTTTTGTCTTCATGCAACATGCGCCACAATAAAGATTCGGTCCGTACCGATCTCAAACACAAAGGAAGTCCTCGAGCACACAACTGAGCCCATCTCACCCTCAATACACGACGCACCACCAGTAGCAGCTGTACTTCGGCGGTCCAAACGTCACGAAACAACGATCGACTGGAGAGAGGATCAGGCTTTGAGGCTGGAGTCGGAACGCGAGGCGGGATTTCGTCTGGGCTCTTATGATGACAATAATAACGACGATGATGACAATGAGTGAGTGGGCCTTTTATTGTTAAGAATTCTGCGTTGCCTTTTGCTCTGCTCAATGCTGATATCAGCACATTAGTCAATACCCATCACCGGCGTTCTGGCCTCTGTTCAAGATTTGTATTGTTTCAGCGATCGCGATTTCCATTCTGAAGGTCATACGAGACTTGCGTGGATGAACCAATCGAATTTACTTCATGTCCCATAATAAAAACCAGTTTAAATTGTACAACAGGGCCCGACAGTTTCAAATCTGGAACGTCTGAAAGCCCATAATCAAGTCATTGACCTGCCGCATGCTGGTCTGGTCATATTTGTTCAAGAAAGGATCCAGGGGTCCCTCTTCCAGTGGCTCGAGCTCATTCTCTTGCTGAGACGTTCCGAGCACCGCCAAGCGATCCGCCATCAGGTTCGCGAGAAGCCAGTACTCCGGCGCGTAGCGACAGAATCCCATCCGTGTCCACAGTTCCCCCGGTTGAATGTGGGGGTCTTCGATCGTCTTGTGGGGTGATATTCCTTGGGGGAATGTCGTCGAGAATGAGTGCCAGATATCGCGCCAGTTGCTCAGGGCATTGCGAATCGGGGTGAGGATTTGGGAGCTGCCCACTGCGCTGCGGAATTGGAAAATTTGGGAGTGTATTGCTGCAGCAATAAGGGTTAGAACGCTTTTCGACTGATTGTCACGAAATCAACATACCTGATGTCAATGCAAATAAATTCAAGGGACACATTGTGGCAAGGAGATGACGGAAATTGGCGGCGGGATCGGTTTTGCATAGTGACTCGAAGGCTCCGCGGAATGATATCGACCAGTAAAGACTTCTTGGTGGAAGAAATAGTTGGATTTGACGGTGGCATTCGTCTGCTGTGGTAGCTTGGAAGCAGGCTTCTGGCGTTGCCATGTGCAATCTCATCTCTTTGATGACCATTCGCGGAGGTAGATTGTTGAAGATAACAAACGCAGTATCGAATAAATAAACCCAGGAAAATACTCTGCAAAAATTCAGTAACAGTATATCAATCATTGAGAATGAGTTGCTTGAGTTCCAGACTTACCGGATCAACTCCTCTCTGGCCGCATATTCCCGCCATTCAAAATCGTGTCGACCTTGCTCGCTATAGTTCAAATGCATAGCAGATGTGATACCAATGTCTCTAGCCGTCTTCGAATCATTAGCAAATTCCAATCGATCAGCAAGAGAGTAATATCCACTCACAGACACAAGTGTAGCAAAGCGGTAGCGTCGAATACGACTCTTGCTCGCATCGGTGCCCTCCCAATTTTGGTAAAGACAGACTATGTATGCAGCTTGAAGGGCTTGTATCTTGCGTCGCTGAGCTACCATGCTGCCACATGGCGGATAGGTCATATCGCTATTGAAGTCATCGTCAATGAAGACCATCTCCTCAACACAATTGAACCAAGTTCGAGCATCTTCGTTATCGGGCATATCGGGAGATACGCAGGCGCCTTAGAAGAGGTACGTTAGTCTATATCATTATAGCGTTGTAGGAGCGCTTACCGATAAGAGCCATTGCAGCTAAGACTGTGGGTTTTGCTGCTAGAGGGTCGAAAGTTGGCCGATGCACGAAGTTGACATTGGGATGCCATATCGCCCAGTAAAAGCCCAGAAGCCGCCGTAAATTTGACGGCGAAAAAAATTGTAAACATGCACTCTTGAGTGTCAGTGACCAGTCCAGCGTCACGGCGCTGTTCCGTGGTTTTATTGTGACTACCTCTTCGATCAACAAAAGGATCTCGTGGGTCTTGAAGGACAATGGATCATTGAACCAATCTAGGGGGAACTCATCGGTGGAGCTTGTATCACTGATGGTCTCCAAAATCAAAGGTGAGGGAACATTCATGCTGAGGGTCGGCAATGACATGATGCTCTGTTGTAGCTGGGCCGAGATGTGCCGGTCCAACTCAACGGAGAGTTTCTCCCTCTGTTCGTGGGTCCCACAGTCAAAGCTTGATACCAAGCCTGTGTTACTAGTGAATTTACCTAAAAAGTGTAGCGATTGCTGGGGACGTTGTTCGTTCGACGGGGGTGTTTCGAATATTGACGGGGCTTCAGGGGCTAACGGTGGAATTTCTGGCCAGCATGGTCCAGAGTATTGAGCGGAGCCTGTGTCAAATAGAGGATTTATTGGAGTTGTGCCAAAGTCTTGCAAGTCCTCGACGGTAAATCCCCACGGCATTATTGTATTCGACGCCGGAGGCGTTAGACCGATCACTTGAGTATCGACTTCCGGCTCTTTTGGTGAGTGTTTCTCGGTGCTCTGCTGGTTTTGACGTGCTGCAGACCCAGAATCTGTCGGATACCAACACTCAGTGCCTCTCTTTGCACAACTGTGGCACGGTTGATGTGAGCTACAAGCCTTTTTCTGGCGGACGCAGCGATCGCAAGCCCGTCTCCGGGTATATGCTCTCGATCTTCCACCATCACAGGTTCGAAGGTGGCGCTTCAAAACATCAGCACGCTGAAAGGCCCCATCGCACGAACTGCATTGGTATGGCCGCTGCGATGTGTGGGAGCTGATGTGGCGAAATAAATGTTCACGCCGCTTGTATCGTTTGAAGCATACTGAGCATTCGTACTTTGGCGCTGACGCTTCTGTATGTCCTTCCGGTAAAGAACTGTCAGTCGACATTGTTCATACATAGAAATTTGAAATTTATCAAGAGCCGAAGAGTTGGAACTTGCGGGGACGAGTTGTGGGGCGATCAGTGTCTTTAGAGTTTGGCGCGGATGACTTCTTCGGTAATTGATTTTTCCTCGGTTTACGCAATGGTTTTTTCTTTTTGCAATTGCCGATGATATTGTTTAATATAGTAAACATCTCTAAGGTCTCTTGGACGAGCAGTGACTTTGCTGGCAGCAGGTATATGCGGTTGTGTAGACATCTTGATGTCGTATATAGTCGGGTTGAACAATAGGAAAAACCCCACCTTGACGTACTTTATGGTAAAAGTTATAGTGTGGAATTTACTGGCAGAATTTGAACATCTCCATAATTTGGTTGCTCTGCCGGATCAATAACTCCAGTTGATCCATGAAGCTCTGCGGAATCGATAAGTAATGGCAGGAGAAGAAGCATCACGTGCAATGAAATGAACAAGAATTTCTATAACTAGTGAGAGGGTGAAGAACATGATTGCAAGGAACTCTGAAGAAAATGCAGGAGGGTCTAACCCCCAAAATTTACCCCCTCTTTCAAAGAATTTCCTTGGTGGAATGCCATCCCCGTAAACGAAATCCTGATCTTGAAATCGTCATCAATACCTGTACTCCTGGTAACTGTTTGCTTGGGGATGTGACAGATCCTAGAGATCAGACCTCAGAATGCCTTCATGCTCAGGCCTCCATGAGGTACATCAGACGTAGAACATTCATGACACAGAGTTATAATTTCTTTATCTTCGTGGCCCGGAGACCGTGGCACAGAAGGCTCGTGCAAAACTCTAGCCGAACCGGACATGCAAGTAAATCGGTATTGCTGGGGTGCAGCGAGTCGTCTTCATCGGGAAAGCGAAGTGGACGTGATATCACATTATTGTATAGTGTATAGGCCTGTGCCCTCATCTCGTGGTAATAATTCAAGGCCGGCTGTCCAATCATAGTCCACGCTCCCCTGCATCATACCTGTATAGACCATGTACAATGCACAGTATACAATATTGTATGTAGTGTAGGTCCCGCATAGCAATGGAGATCATGGAGATCATCCACCCCTCCTTGCTACATTGTGTATATTGTACTCCACACCCCGTAGAAATTAAGGAATGCCGCCATAAGCCTCGCTTTATGAGCTGCTCATGCTCCGCAGTGTCTCAACATTTGACCTATCTTATAATATCGAATTTATTGGAAGCTAAGACACCATTGGGCGTATTAATTCTCCAGGATGACAACGGTTGCTTCCAAGTCTAGATATGTAAGCCAAGCGAAATCAGAAACCAAAAAAAAGCCACAAAATTGATATCAAAGAGTTGCAATCGTCAACTCCCGACAAAGATGAAGACCCCTCTATCTCAAAACTTAATACAAAGGCCGAATGCTACGTGGTGAACTATATCTCAAATACTCGGAGCAACACCATATAGTCGTCACGGGTCGGCCCTTGGAGCCAAGCGCCCGGGCGCCATGAATTTGTGATCCAGCAATAATATTGTACACTTTACAATATTAAAGATCGATTCAAAGAGGACAAGGTTCAAATCCCGCGATAGTTGTGTCACCCCTGAAACTTTGTATTACATAGTTCTGCAGGAACACCGTCTCGTGCCTATTTTCATTGGCGCTACATTTTGATCGCATGAGCGGCTGCAACTGGGTTTCAAGGTTAGTTTACCTCACCTAGTTGTCTACTGGTGACAAATAAGAATCAGTGGCAGGTTTCCGAAATATTAAATTGGTGATTGGTGTTATGTCGATCAATGTGGTTTTTTGGTGATGTTGGGGCGATCGGCGATCGACTAGTTAGCGCTGGCGAGTCAGGTTGGGCGGTAAACGCTCTTATATTGTATGGTGATTTTGCTTTAGTTGGTGTGACAACCCTGGTACTCTAGCCCCTTCTCTTGGGTCTGCAGGGGTTCAGCGCTGCTACCGTGGCTTTGGGATCCAACCACGAGGTTTTGGTTCTAGAAAGAAAGCATTTCTAACTGTGAAGTCACCTTGTCTTAGGCTTCCCGCTAATATTGGCTACCTAAATGTGGAGAAGTGTATACCTTGATTTTTCTAGAGTTTGAGATTGGGCAAGTAACGTACAATATTGTGATTTGCAATTTGTAATTTGAAGTAGATTAAGTCCACTTCATGATAGTAGGCTGTATGCACATTAAAACATAGGATATTTGCGACCAAATGATATATAGCAAGAATTGAAAGTATGCAAATCCCAACCGTGGCTTGTAGATGCCGAAGAACTCCTCGCTGTGATGTCGCTTGCCCAAAAAACAGAAAAAAACATGATGCGCTTATAAGAATCGAAAAGAGATATCAAGACAAAAGAAATCAAAGGCGGATCAGAGTCCTGCTTGCTGCCTCGATGGCGAAACGTCGAAAGGTCAAAAGATCAAATAGTGAAATTCGCTCAGTCGTGCGTGGCGGTGAAGTAAGTTCGCTCAATTCAACAAGGAAAAATAGAAAAGAATGTGCAGTTCATGCAGTGGCTCGAGATCCCCGACGGCGCTTGAGGTCGTCTCGGCTGAGAAATCGGCGTAATTTAGAAACAAATCGACACGGTACACCATCTACAAAAATGTTAGAACTATATGCGACCGAACAAAATAGGACCAAGTTCGGACTTACCCGTGCCGCGACGAATTGGCATGGAAAAAGAGTCCTCTCGAGGCTGAGTGGTATAGGCCGCAGCCCAATATCCCGTCTCATGGTAGCCGGTGAAGGTGCAGTTACTGGGATTGTACTGTGGCTGCAGGGCCGCGACATGCGGGTACAATTCTGCTAACGGTGAGAGCAACAACTCATCTGGCGGAGGTGACCGTCTGCTGTCGATGCTTCCCCGAGACTGAATCAAATACAAGTTAGATTGATATTTGGTGAAGACCTCGGGAGGTGTATATTACTCACGTAAAGCTCATAGTTGGTCTTGTAACTCATTGTGGTTGATGGAGTATATAGAGTTCAAGTGGGATTCAGTGATTGCAATCCTTCGGATTGAAATTCAAAATGCAAGATGACGAATCAATGTAGGGTCTTGGCCGTGTTATGCAAGTCTGCAGTTGAGTTATGTTGGGATGCAGGATTTAGAAGAAGCGAGCCAGGCTGCATTTAAACGAAATGACAACAAGTTGGAAACCCTCAGCCGCAGCAATTTGGAAGCGGGGAAAATCAGATGTACAATGATTTAATTTAGCATCTAGTAAGCATACTTGTTCTGGATAGATACGATCTTGTTGCATCCAGGAAGTCGGGTTTACCAGGCCCAACGAGGCAATCAGGGCCTTGTCATTGGATAAAAAGTAGATGATCTGAGCGTCACAGCCGATTCAACCGATCTGTCGGAGTTGCCCGATATGGGAAAGCATTTTAAATACGAATATTTAAATTCTTGTGGGATAATCCCTGCAGGCTACCACGAACAGTCTCATCTCGTTCTTGGCTCCTTGCATCCTGTACACGTTTTTGTCTTTTGGTTTTTGGTTTTTGGTTTTTAGTTTATGACTTTTTTGATTTCATTATATTGAAATGCAACATGTAATGCCATACTGCACAGGAAACTGGGAATTATTCGCAGATCATTAGTACAATGGAATAATGACGTGATATGAGCTCCAAAACCCGAACCGATCCGTGATCCCCCACTACAATATAGTGAAAGTAATATAGGGCTAGAGAGAAACTATCAGCGGTCAATTGTCATCTTTTAGAGGGAAAGATGTGGGCCTTAAAGTGTCAGATGTCGCACAGGTCAAAAATCGAAAAGTTAAGCGAGTATACAACTTACAAAAAGAACTAAAAAAGACTAAGTGTGCGAGCCGCCTACAGGGTAATCTCCATATTACTTCCAAATCATGGATCTAGGGCGAGATAGTGCCGAGATTGAAGGAACTAGGCCCAAACTATTGAACTATTGATTACACTAAAAAAATATAGATCAACAATGGGGGTTACCTTGTATAGACTAGTACCTAGTAAATCACAGCCACAGAACCCCTTACTATTTAGGGATAGTGCACGAGCCACATCCTCGGTCTCACCGTGGCTCACGCGTGGCTAGTGAACATCTGTGGCTCAAGCCCAATCTGCGATAGCTTCCCAGATCCACCCTGCTTTACCTCCTCGAAAGCCGAACTAGTCCGCCCTTGATCTTCAAAGGTTATCGAATTGGGCACCCTTGATGGATCGGTCTTCCCCGTCCGCGCTGGAGCGCGGAACTATAAGGCTTCCGCCTCCCCCAGAATCACAGACTATTCTTTATCTCAAAGTCTAGATCTTCAAGCTTGCCTTGCGCCTTCAATCTTTCGAGCTACCATTCTCATTTTACCTATGCCGACTGTCGAACATGTCACTGAGCATGCAGGGTTCAGGAAGAGAGTGCTGGGAAAACTCTCAGCGTATGGAAATCCACGATCCCTATTCTCGCGAGCAACTCGCTCAACGTAAGTGACCCTCTCCATCCTATCCCGGTCTTGCCTATTGTACCGGTTGCACAATGGCCAAAATTCTTATCTTCTTGGTGAAGGATCCGTCGCACAAGGCGCTGAACGCAACTCGGATAGGCGCGAGCGCCCCGACGAGGGCATGAACAATCCAGACGTCCAATCGATTTTGAGCGATAGCGAGTTTGGCCGTGTGGATCCTACCGGCTGGTTTCCGCACTATAAGAACTGTGTGCAACATTTTGTCGACTACAGCCAGCACACGCCTGCAGTGCAATCCATTGCCGCATTTATCAACATCCGACTACCCTGCCAGCGACCATCGGAAACTCCAGTCACCAACTCACAATCGGTACCTTTTGTTTCGCTGCGGCCTTACATCAGGCGCTTGATTGTTACTGCGCAGGACTCGCCGGTCGTGATGCAAGGATTCTTTGGCGGGGACTGGGAAGCCGGTGTGGGCTGCATCTACAAACAAGAGCGCGCAAACTATATGTTTACGGCGAAGAGCAGCGGCTGGGCTTCGACCAAGGCTGCCTACGATATCTCACCAGATGAACAGACTCCCTTCTTGAGGCCCATGCGTGATCCCTCCGAGGACGAAATTCGAGTGGCCGAGGCCCGGTGGAGTGAGTGGCTGGCGATGGAAGACTGGATGGTGGGCGCGCGAACTCCCTGGTAGGACTTAGCTGTGATGAGACACGAATTTTCTTTTCCTTGGATCTACAAAAAAATAGTGATAATTTGGTACCAAGCCCATTATGGCCAATCCTCTTTCGCAAATTCGGATTGTCCCGCTAGTCTGATTTGCCATTCCACTAGCAATGAAATTCATGTCCAAAGCCCACTTTAGCTCGCCGATGCAGAGTTGACAGATCGATCCACTATACCTGCGCTAGCGACTGTATTTTTATCCATCACCATCAAGTGTGATTCTCAATCAGGGGTAAGAGTAGTAGTAGTTGGTTTTTTTTTTTTTTTTGCACCTAGTGTCTTTTCATGAACATTCTTTTTGTAATTTTTTCATAATTAGAATATATACTCCGTACTTTAAAATGTGTCTTTATTATAGTTACCCTACAGGCTGTCATGTACGCCTGCGATAGAAGCTTTTATGAAAATTTCCGACAGCCTATTTACGTCAGTACACTACAAGACAGCTAATAAAAGATCAAAACTCCTCTCGATTTATACTGCAAGCCACATTTGCTCTAATCACATGGTCTTTGTGTAACCAATGTAAAATTTTTGGGGATGAAACCCTAATTAACCTTAAGATATGCTGAGGTCTGTTGATGTCTATTAATGTCTAGTGAGAACATCAGCATAGACCACACCATCATTATGGAAATTTCGGGGTCTCTATTACCTAGGTAGGTTCTCGGCTTACTTCAATCCTTTTGTTGGCAAGAACAACAAAGTGTGGTAACGCAGCAAAAACGGCGAGGTATGGCCGGGTTGTTTATAATTCATTACGCTTGCCAGCAATCTCGTTCCAGATGCTTGTTTACAATTGCTTTAAGAATCACATGTCATCGTAATTCATCGTACCAAGGAACAAGGGTGGATTCCAAATTCTGTTTCACCTCATTAAAGCCAGACCCTCGTCTGTTCATCGGTGTAATTGTTTTTCTGACGCCTGGTGACATTACCCGGAGTTTCTCCGAGACCAATTCCATTGCTGTCAAAAGCCTCAAAGACGCCACAGACGCCATGGGTATCACAGCCTCTACGCTCGACCACTTAGCTCAGGTGCACGAAGTACTTGAATCTGCCGACAAGGCAATCAAATTGGTTCAGAAGGGTCTCGAGCTATGACACAGCCGTTGAAGCTATTCTGGATTTCTGGATTCAAAAATAACCTGGGCTGCGCTTACAGCACTGCTAATGACCATGAAAATTCCTGAATACTTGGAACGGGGGTGTGGAGCAAGAGAGCAAAACACCATATTGATGCATTAATACAGTAAACACTTGCGAGACTCTATAAAAGGGATAGGAATTCACAAAAAAAACTTGCCTATGGAGCATGGACGAAACCTCTTCAAGCTTTCAGAAGCAATGACTCGAGATAGCCCATATGAAGTAGAGGACGCAAAACAGCTGCTTGAAGATGCAACAATATATTTGAGGCTCGACAAGCCCGATGCAGCTACAGCCAGAAGCGAGGAAGCATTTAAGGAGCTGATTGATATCTTTCGGAGATAATCAACTTCGAATTGGCTTCAAGCCTATTATTTATCAATCAACATAGTTTGTCAGGTATGATAATAGCAATAGGTAAGGGCTGGAAGACAAGGAGACCTCACCCAACCTTTTTGCACTATTTGCTTTATAACTGTTCTCTTATTTATTGTGCTTAAGACTATGTTCTCAAGCAAAGTGTGAGAAAACTACAACCCATAGAGACTGGTTATAACCTAACTATAGAAGAGTTTCAAGGTTTGGAGCATACTTCGAGGATAACCACAGAAAACCTAATAGATAGAACCCTATAATGACGGAGTGTCCCTGCAGCTAGTTTGTTTTGCAATATTTGTGCTCTAGGGAAATGTTTCCGCTAGCAATGAAAGTCAATACCAAAACAAGCCCGACCGCCTTAGCACGGCGCCAATGCAAAGTTGACAGAGATCGCCCGCGGATCTCCAAAATCGATAGTGCTGCACCGCCACAGGCACATACGATCAGTATGACAAATACTTGAGCGACTAGCGAATATTCAAAGATTGATTTTTAGGATTATTCTCATTCACATTTATTCATCTTGAAGTCGAGGATTAACTAAATTTGGCTAGGTGTGGGTTAGCTCGGCCTTGCTCGGGGATGTCAAAAGTTAAATCACGCGATATTAGGCCCCATAATCCACACTCTGACTCATGACAGCCTGTCATACTCTATATCGTAAAGATCCAGGGCTCTCAACCTGTCACTTCATCAATTTCAGAATTAATAGTCTCTTCAAGTTGTGACTGCCCTGTCCTTCGTGCAGAAATCGACGCCCCTGAACCCAGGTACCCGGGAATCCCAGCAAATCAAAGGATCACAATGGGATCGGAGGCATGCATCTACGAGCACGATGGTGCCACAATAATGCCGGCGCTCATATCTCAATTGCCGTACACCTTGACTGTTTTACGGCGAGTTCAACACAGCATCGCTTATCCGTTCGAGACAGCAAAAATCTTAGCGACTTTCCCTCCCGGCTCTACCCCTGATCCCGGGCAACCGTGGCTGGCTGCGTGGGTGGATCTCTTTAGAGGCCGCGAGACCCAGATGTTCATTTATTCCAGCCTCGAAGCGGAGCACACGTCAATTCCGCCGATCAACCCTGTCAGCGATAATCCAGCCAATGGCGCGATATTAAAGGTGGACAAGAGTTCGGTTACGGAGCCCAATAATAGCAGCAGCGATGATAAAAATCCCAATCTCACGCAGTCCATTGTTTCATCCTTTGTCGCCAGCCAGCCGGTCCTTGACCTGGCCCGTTCGCAACTATTGGCCTTGCTGTCACATGTCAAAATCCACCTGCTGCCGTCGTACCTGTCATCGCTGGAAAAGTCCGAGCAAGGCACATCTTCTGCTGAAGCTCAAATCTCATCAGCTCCGAACCCTGTCCACAGTGGCGTTCCCTTGATTCCTGCGCCCGATCCACGGGCTTTTCTCATCGGCAGTCTTCATACAGGTCTCTATAGGCTTCTGCAGCGATCAGGCACCTATACGAGTTCGGATTCGATACCCAATATCCGGGTTCATCGCTTCGACAATCCACCTTATTACAAGTACTTTTTCCAAAAATCCGATATCAGCATCGCGGAAGAGCCTAAAATCGCTGCTGGTCATGAATCTGCCGATCTGTCTCTTCCGGTCGGATATAGATTCCACGACCGTGAGGGCAGGGAGGGTGTTCTAAGTAAACATTTGGATCTTGTGCAGAGTCGCACACATATTCCCAGATCTAAGAGGCAGCTTGCTAGTATGCCGGGTGTGGCAGTTTATCAGTCCACCGATGCCGATGTTGATGTTGATACTGATGCTGATGCTGATGAACAACCTATTGCTTGGGGATTCTTGGGTATGGATGGCGCGCTGGCAACACTGCATGTTGAGCCGGAACACCGGGGACATGGGCTCGCAGTTCCATTGTCTAAGGCAATTATGCGGCGTGGGATGGCAGAAGATGGCGTATTCGGGTCGAGGAGTATCAAACTCGAAGATAGTCAAGCTCTAGAGCATGTGGGGGCATGGGCACATACTGATGTGTCTGGGACCAACAAAGCTAGTCGAAGGGTGATGGAAAAGATTGGAGGTCAGGTCTTGACTACTGTTGGCTGGGTGGTCATTGAAGTGTGCAATTGATTTCCCGAGCTTCGTTCTGTATAAAGTGAGAGTTGATCCAAGTATATAATTCGAGGATAGACCCGAGATCACAAGTATATACGTATATAGCTACAAATTACTTTGCATCAAACTGTACCTCATACAACCTCATATCCAACTCTTTTCAATATCATGTTATTCTTCAAATCTAAAGAACATCTATAACATGTATTAATGTACGTAAGTGAACAGAAAACATCCATGGATTGAATTGAGTCATAATCGCTGCCCCAGATATGCCTAATTGAGTTTAGCGTACCGATGATCGGCCGTTCAACGATGCAGGGGGATTCGCATCTCATTCTTTCTTTCTTTCCTTCTTTACTTCTCTACTCTCAATTGTCAAGCCATTGAACAAATCATATTAAAATAACAAAATGAGCAATTCCACAGGTGTCGCTGAAAACATGCTCTGGGGAGGCCGCTTCACCCGTTAGTACCGCGAACCCCTCCCATCCCACCAAAAATCCCAACTGACTCATAGCACAAAAAAAAAGAGGGCCTGGATCCCCTAATGGTGCAGTACAACACATCTCTGCCTTATGACCGCGTATTCTGGAAGCAAGATATCGCCGGTTCCATTGCCTTCGCCCGCGCCAACACCAACTCCGGACTCCTCACGCCGCAAGAATTCGCCGAGATCGAGCGCGGCTTCAAGCAGATCGCCCAGGAATGGGAAACCAACTCCTTCGTCGCCAAGGAGAATGACGAAGACATTCACACCGCCAACGAGCGCCGTCTCGGCGAGATCATCGGCAAGGAAATCGGTGGTAAGCTGCACACTGGCCGGTCGCGCAACGAGCAGATCGCCACCGATATGCGTCTGTGGCTCCGCGATGAGCTCCGTCTCATTGACGAGCACCTCTGCAACCTGATCAAGGTCTCTATTGCCCGTGCCGAAAACGATATCGCCTACCTCATGCCCGGCTACACCCACTTGCAAAAGGCCCAGCCTGTCCGCTGGTCCCACTGGATTCTGTCACACGCTACTGCCTTTGCTAGCGAGCTGCAGCGTCTGCGCGAGGTTATCCGTCGTGTTAACAAGAGCCCCCTTGGCACCGGTGCCCTTGCCGGTAACTGCTTCAACATTGACCGTGAGGCCATGGCTAAGGAGCTTGGCTTCGACGGTTTGCTGTACAACTCTATGAACGCTGTCGCGGACCGTGACTTCGCCATGGAGACTATGCAGTGGGGAAGCTCTTTCATGCTCAAGATCTCCCGCTGGGCCGAGGATCTGATCATCTACAGCAGTCTGGAGTTCGGCTTTGTCCGTCTGTCAGATGCTTACTCTACTGGATCTTCTCTCATGCCCCAGAAGAAGAACGCAGGTCGGTTGTCCCCCTCCCAATATCGTGCTTTCACACTTAGAATGGGTTACTGACATTCGCTCTAGACAGCCTGGAGCTGCTCCGCGGTAAGGCTGGCCGTGCCTTCGGTCAAATGGCTGGCCTGATGTGCACAATCAAGGGCTTGCCCACCACTTACAACAAGGATCTGCAGGAGAGCGTTGAGCCCATGCTCGACCACATCAAGACTGTCAGCGACAGCATCCAGATCGGAACCGGTGTCCTTTCCACTCTTACCGTCATCCCCGACAAGATGATCGCTGCTCTGGCTCCTGAGATGCTGGCCACCGAGATTGCCGACTACCTCGTCCGCAAGGGCGTTCCTTTCCGTGAGGGCCACCACATCTCGGGCCGTGTTGTTGCTCTTGCTGAGAACACCAATGTCCCCATGGACACTCTTTCTCTGGAGCAGCTCCAGCAGATCGACGCGCGCTTCGACGCTGATGTTCAGACCTGCCTTGATTACGAGCGTGCCGTCGAACTCAAGGACGCTATTGGTGGAACCAGCAAGCGCGCAGTCTTGGAGCAGATTGCTGTGCTGAAGAAGTTGCTGTAAATTATTTTGGATACACATATAACAAAATGTCGGGATTTAGGGTTAGACAAAAATGAACGTATCAATTTTTGAATGATACATATAGTGCTGATCAAAAGGGGCGTAATAAATCATGAATCAAATCTCCTCAAAGACACCCTGAACCCAAACACAACTTACAGAAATCAAACCCCCCTCAAGCTCATCCCCATCCTCCTAGCCGGCGACTGTATCTCAGGCTGGACAGGCCGCTCATTCGTCTCATAAGCAGGCGGGATATCCACATCCAAAATAACCTCATCAGCCCCATGCCCCAGCCCATCCACACCACGATCCCTCATCACATCATTATCATCCAAAGGCAGAGCACCCCTAATCCCAAGCCCATCCGAACCACCCCGTGATCCCTCCCCATACTGCATAAAGCTCAAAACATGATCCCTATCCGGCTCACGCTCAGCGGACCTCCCCCTCTCCCTCACAAGCGCATCCCCAATCTCCAGCCCATTCGAATACCGATCTAGATTCGCGCCCAGCACGATTCCCTCAGAGGTAACGACCCGCCCAACGGCATTCACCAAGCCCCCACTTCCATCGCCGTACCCGCTCTGCGCATTCGCTGTTTCCCTAACCGGGCTCGCGCGCGGACTAGCTGCTATCGACGCCAGAGACGGCGACTCCCACGCTCTCGGGCCTGCTCTGGTTCTGATAGAATTTTGCTGGCGGCGGCGTTGGTTCACGGGGACGTTGATCAGCTCGCTTTGCGAATTTGAAGCGAGTTCAGCGCGTAGTCGGTAGAAGCCTGTGTCGCTGAGCTCGGGGGTGAGTCCTATGCGTGGGGGGATGGAGGCGTAGAGCTCGTTTGTGTTTGCGAGGGGTGGTATTGGTGGCGTGGGGAGTTTCTGTGGTGAGTGTGAGATGAGATGAGGTGAGGAGGAGTTGAGGGTTAAGTTTGGGGTGAGAACGCTTGGGTGTGTGTTCGCTGTGCTGCTCGGTGAGACGCTGCTGGAGGTTGGTGATCCTGTGGTTTTGGTATCAGCGGCTTACTTGGATTGATAAATGAGAATGTTGCCTACTACTAGCTTCGCTGTCGCATGGTGACAGCGGACCTTTCATTCCAGATCCTGCTGCTCGGTGTTTCCGGTATAGGTAACATGAGTTGACCGTTGAACGTTTCTCGTGCTTGTGTTGCTTTCTTCTCCGCCAGAAAATAAGAATAGCAAACAGCGCCAGAGCTACAACAGCTCCCAGCACCCCGCCGATTATTGCTCCGCGGTTAGATGATGCCGCTTTCGGGATGCTGGTGGGAGTGCTGGATGAAGTGGCCAGCAAGGAAGATAACGCAGTGGCACCACTGGCCCCTGAGGTGGACGAGTCAGTAATTGTAGAAGAAGCCGTGGAAACAGATATTGTTGTCGATGAATCAGCCGATGAGACAGTAAGTGTTTCTGTCGGCGTGGTAATAGCCGAAGTTGTTGTTGTTTTCGCCGTCACGCGATTATCAGTCCCAGCTGTCGTTTGCGATGATGTGTCCGACGACGCTGTTGTGAAGGTGGCCGAGGAGGAGTCATTATCTGGACATATGCCTATTGTGCACGGGTCGCTTGAGCAGCACCCACGAAAGCCTCCCGCCGTGCAGACATACCATAGCTTGCCTGTAGTGCAAGTACCTATATCTCGAGGGAGCAGCAACTCGGGAACATCCATGTCGAGGCCCATTCCGGGTTATCACGACCAAATCGAGAGGGTTGCTGGAGATCACAACTTTGAACGAGTGGAAAGCGTGACAATTCGTTATTTCAGAGGTCACTCGATCAATTGAGATTGATCTGCCAGCAAAAGTACAAAAGAGGTCAGGTGGAAAGAGAGGCCATGACCTCGACAGATATTCATGCACGAGGCATTGTGTTCCTGAAAGAAGGCAGGGGTTCTTTGTCCGACATCTTGTCAAGAAAGGCACTGATATGCCAAGTTTAGCACCATGGGTAGCCCTAATTATGGAAGTGTTCCTTGGCCAGTGTTAGTTCTCGGGTCCTTGACGAGGTTGAGTTGGGAGATAAGTCTCTTGGCGATAAATATGATGTTAATATACTTGTGAATGAGCAATCTAACAAACAGTTGCCCTATAATGGAACAACTGCTTGTGAATATTGTTGAGTTACCCTTTAACGTGATCTCTTTGTTACTGTTCTGAGCCGCAAGCCAAGAAAATTTCCGAGGCAAACAAAGAAACAGAAGACAAGAAGAGTACTACCAAATGCAGATCAAGCAGAAGAATCAGAGATCAGGAAAAAAATAAAATAAAAATTCAATCATATGAGACAAACTGAGGGAAAAAGCACTCAGTACTCCAACTCTTCGCCTGTCAAGATAAAGGAAAAATATGGCTATACAGGATGGTAAATAACACAGTCAACAAAAAAAGGGTTCTTTTTCAAAGATGTCACCCCATGAAACGGGGACGTCGAAACGCCACAGGCCCTAGATGCACCTCGAATCCACGAGGCTGGGAGAGCGAGCGGCATCCATTGGGGTCCATCTGAAACAACTCCGTGGTATCCTCCGTATTGTTTGATCGATTCCCAGAAATAGCGCGCTTAGTAAGTACGCTTGAAAGGTGGGACAGGCTTGCACTCAGCCTCATCCAGAGTGTTAGCCTCAACGGCACGGTAGCTAAGCTTGACCTCGCCGTGGGGCTTCTTCTGCCAGGAGAGGGTGTGCTTCATCCAGTTCTCGTCGTCACGGTCGGGGTAGTCCTCACGGGCGTGAGCACCACGGGACTCCTTACGGGCAGCGGCGGAAGCGGCAGTTTGGGTACTGTGGTATTCATGTTAGCAAAGAAAACGGTGGTCAAAATGTTATCAATCTGGAGATACGTACGCGCAAGTCAAAAGGTTGCGGAGTTCGAGGGTCTCAACAAGATCGGAGTTCCAGATCATGCTGCGGTCCTTGGTGCCAACCTGGGAGTAGAGCTGGTCGACAGCGTTGACCTTCTCGACACCCTCGTCCAAGCTCTCCTGGGTACGGAAAACGCTGACATCAGTCTGCATGGTCTTCTGCATGGCGTTGCGGACTTCGTGGGTAGACTTAGGACCCTCGGCAGTGCGGGCGTAGTCGAGGTCCTTGATGGACTGGGCACCGGCGTCGGAAGCGAGCTCCTTGTGGGGCTTGCCGGGAGTGGCGATGTCACGGACACGGTGAGACACAGCGCGACCGAAGACGATCAGATCAAGCAGGGAGTTGGCACCCAGGCGGTTAGCACCGTGGACGGACACACAGGCGGCCTCACCACAGGCGTACAGACCAGGAACGACCTTCTCCTTGCCGTTCTCATCCACATCCAGGACCTCACCAGTGTACTTGGTGGGGATACCACCCATGTTGTAGTGGACGGTGGGCAGGACGGGAATGGGCTGCTTAGTGACATCGACACCGGCGAAAATGGAGGCGGTCTCGGAGATACCGGGCAGACGCTCGTGGAGAAGCTCAGCGGGCAAGTGGCTGAGCTGGAGGTAGATGTGGTCCTTCTCGGGTCCGACACCACGGCCCTCACGGATCTCCAGAGTCATGGAACGGGAAACAACGTCACGCGAGGCAAGATCCTTGGCGGTGGGAGCGTAACGCTCCATGAAACGCTCACCCTCGGAGTTGAGCAAGTAACCACCCTCACCACGGGAACCCTCGGTGATCAGACAACCGGCACCGTAGATACCAGTTGGGTGGAATTGAACGAACTCCAGATCCTGGTTAGGAAGACCAGCACGAGCGACCATGGCCATACCGTCACCGGTACAGGTGTGGGCGGAAGTGCAAGAGAAGTAGGCACGTCCATAACCACCGGTAGCCAGGACGGTGTGGTGGGCCTTGAAGCGGTGCAGAGTACCATCCTCCTGGTTGTAGGCAATGATACCACGGCACTCACCATCCTCCATCAGCAAGTCGAGGGCGAAGTATTCGATGAAGTAGTTGGTGTTGTGACGGAGAGACTGTCCGTAGAGAGTGTGCAAAAGAGCGTGACCGGTACGATCAGCGGCAGCGGCGCAACGGTAGGCCTGGCCACCCTTACCGAACTCCTTGGACTGACCACCGAAAGCACGCTGGTAGATACGTCCATCCTCGGTACGGGAGAAGGGGCAACCGTAACCCTCAAGCTCGCGAACACTGGCGGGGGCCTCGCGGGTCATGTAGTGAATGGCGTCCTGGTCACCAAGCCAATCGGAACCCTTCACGGTATCGTACATGTGCCATCTCCAGTCATCCTCGTGCATGCTAAAGGTCCAATTAATACCGATTGAGCTATGAATTCTGGAGGCAACCTACTTTCCAAGAGCAGCATTGATACCACCCTGGGCAGCGACAGTGTGACTTCTTGTGGGGAACAGCTTGGAGACACAAGCGGTGTTGAATCCAGCCTCGGCCAGACCGAAGGCAGCGCGCAGACCGGCACCACCGGCACCGACAACGACGGCATCGTACTCGTGATCCTGCGCAGGTGAGATTTAGTCCTCCATCCCATCCGTTTAGCAGTGTTGTCTTACAATGATAGGGTACTTGTCGGTCAGGTAGTTGAGGGACTCCTTGCCGCGCAAAGGCTGGTTGGCGAAGATACGGGCTGGCGCAATAGTTGGTTAGTAGTGCAAACACACGGCAGTAAAGATTGCAATGCTTACAAACTGGCCTTGAAGACGAGAAAAGACGTCTCTGGTCCCGCAAAACGCGGGAAATCTGGAGAAACGAAATTCGTCAGTATGGGTGTTGGCAGGTGTAGGCGGGCCGAAAATCCAATTACTCACCTTGGATGCAGGAGCTAGGCTCCGCAGGCTCATGGAGCTCATGATGGATCAAAAGAGAATATCCCTAATGAACCAAAAAAGACTAAATGACACCGGAGGTCGGTGGCAAGCTTAAGGAGATATTGAATAGCGAACTCCCTTCAAGGACACATTCTGGAGTCTCGGGGTTTCGGGAGTAGAAAAAAGATGACTAACCATTCTCGCGGGGAGGATCGGGGCCGACAGCAGCCAATCAGCGTTCGCGCAATCCAAAGCAACCCGAATCGTTTTGCCGGCGAAGTATTCTAGTTGCCGGAATCATTTGGTAAAGCCGAGGTGTTGATGGATTTATACTAAGTTGGTTTTGAGGTTTATTGTGACCTTGCATTTACATATATATGTCTTTCATGTTTTTAATGACCTCAGGAGATATGTTTTTGCAAGATACATCTCACTGAGGGCTATTCATATAGCCCGTAATCCCCTCAATAAGAGAGTTGTACTGTTGAGGTGTGGATGATCACATTGTTATAGCTGTGGTCTGGTGCAAGTGAAACAATTAATTACCACCAAACAGCCCTAAACAATATGCCAGATCTACTTTATTCAATTTGAAAGAGAATTTGGTACTACTCACACCTTCCTAGTAGCTAGGCAGGACCTGCTGGTTATACGATCAAACATGGCCTGGGATCAAAGAAGATTGGTTTAGATTATAATGCATTGACCTGGAATAAACTCCAACATAACAAAACAATTGTTGTTCATACATCCCATACACCATGCAAAGTAAGTCGGGATCTCTCTAGTTGTATTGCATGTATGTCGCCGTCGAGTTAAACTTCAGGTTACCCTTGATGACCTTCTCCACAGACGCCAGGAAGTCCTTCTCGGTGGCCACCTTGCGGCGAGCACGAATGGCAAACATACCCGCCTCGGTGGCAACACTGCGAAGCTCAGCACCTGTGGCGTTGGGGCACAGTCGTGAAATTAACTCCCAACGAATGTCTCGCTCAACGGACATGCTCTTGGCGTGAATTCGGAGAATGTTTGCACGACCCTCGACATCCGGCAGTGAGAACTCGATCTTACGATCGATACGGCCAGGACGCATCAAAGCGGGGTCAAGTGTGGAAGGTCGGTTAGTAGCGAACATAACCTTGATGTTACCACGAGAATCGAAACCATCCAACTGGGTAATCAGTTCCAACATGGTTCGCTGAACTTCGTTGTCACCACCAGCGCCATCGTCGAAGCGGGCACCACCGACGGCATCAATTTCATCGAAGAAAATGATACATGCCTTTTTGGTACGGGCCATCTCGAAGAGCTCTCGGACCATTCGAGCACCCTCACCAACGTACTTCTGCACCAACTCACTTCCAATGACACGAATGAAGGTGGCATCTGTCCGGTTGGCAACTGCACGGGCGCAGAGGGTCTTTCCGGTTCCGGGGGTCCGTAGAGCAGAGCACCCTTGGGCGGGTCGATACCAAGGTTCACGAAACGTTCTGGCGATAGCAAGGGCATCTCGACGACTTCTCGTAGCTTTTCAATTTGTTCTTTGCAACCACCAACATCGCCGTATGTAACGTCGGGCTTATCCTCGACTGTCATCATCGTCACGCTAGGGTCGATCTTTGGGGGCAAGGGCAGCATGATCTGGTACTTATTGCGGTCGACACTAGACAACCAGGTTAGCCACAATACACAACAGAAAAAGGCCATTAACTCAAATCACTTACCCAACTCTCATTCCTTCTTCGATATCTGTGGGACTGACGCGCTCTCCTAGGTTGACAACAAACTTGGCAATCTGCTTGACGTTGATCACATATTTGCTCTTGTCGGAGTCTTTCTCGTCCTGGATAATCTTCGTACACCTTGCGACCTGCAGCGGTTGTTCCTCCGCCATACGTTGTCGATCAGCGGCAACATCCCAGAGGTGTGGAGGTGCGAGACCAGTGTCGGATTCCTGTGAAAGCGTAAGCTTCCATTGTCCAAGGGATCGGGACAAGTATTCACCTTGACGCCGATTTTCTCATTGACGCTGTTCTGTTTGTTCTTGATATCCTTTTCGAGCTTCTTCAGTGCGTTCGCGTAGGGTGCCGCACCGTAGGTCTTGAGTACTGCGATATCACTTGTTTGAAGTGTTAGTCAAATCATTATCATCGCGCATTGCGTGAAAATGAAGCAAAACTCGGCACCACTTACTCGTCTGTGAGGGGTGTGATCTTCTTCTCTTGTTCCTCGTCGTCTGCGTAGGTCTTCTGGTACTTCTCCCAGTTCTGACCCGTGGCGCTAGGCATATTGAAAGGTATTGACAGCTGACGGCCTTGCTAAGGGAGGGTCCGAGAGATCAAAAAAACCAACAGGTAGAAATAGATATGCAAAAAGCTGATTTAAAAACAGAGTTGAGTGGGAAAAAGATAGATGGGGTATTGAAAGAGCAACGGTGATGTAGAGAGCTGTGGTGGTCGAGCTAGCCTCACTAATCAGGTGCCAAGCTTCATCACCGCCCCAGAACCTCGCAGAATTTCCTTGTGTGTCCTCCACCACAACAACCCAACTACCTCCCTTCACTCATTTTTTACGGTTCATTTTGAAGAAAGATTCTCAAAATGGCAGCCGCAGTTTCCCAGGGCAATGGCGGTAACAACTCCTTCAAGGTGTGATACCTCAAAATGATGTGTGTGAACCGCTGATTTCTGATTGCGTGCAGGACAAGGAGAAGCCGATGGCCGTGCGGGCCTCTAACATTATGGCTGCTCGGGGTATGTATCTTTTCGCGGACTAAGAGGGACTCTTGCTGACATTCAAATAGCTGTCTCCGATGCCATTCGCACAGTATGCTTGTTCAAAACCATCTGAAGATAGCTTAATGAGGGGCTAACCAGGAAATATAGTCGTTGGGACCCAGGGGTATGGATAAGATGGTGAGTACATCCCAAGTATTGTTTATCTACATATATGCTTATATTTCCCTCTAGATTCAAACGCCAAAGGGACAGACCATCATTGTACGCAGCCTACCTCCATTCGACCATTGCCGACCCCCCAACTGACCCCCGCAGACCAACGATGGAAACACCATGTTGAAGGATATGAGCGTGATGCACCCCGCTGCCCGTATGCTTGTCGATCTGAGTGCTGCGCAGGATGTGGAAGCTGGTGATGGAACGACCTCAGTAGTTGTCATTGCTGGCAGTCTGCTCGGCGCTGCCGAAAAGTTGCTGTCCAAAGGCATCCACCCCACTGTCATCTCCGAGTCCTTCCAGAGAGCCGCCGGTGCTGCCGTCGAGATCCTCCACAATATGTCCCGCCCCATTAACCTCTCCGACCGTACCACCCTCCTCCAAGCCGCCTCCACTTCGCTCTCTTCCAAGATCGTGTCCCAGCACTCCGGACTCCTGGGCCCCATGGCCGTTGACTCCGTCCTGAAGGTATGCGACCCCAAGACTGCAGAGAATGTGGACTTGCGCGATATCCGTATCGTGAAGAAGGTTGGAGGTACAATTGAGGACAGCGAGATGGTCGATGGTGTGGTGCTCAACCAGCCCGTGATCAAGAGCAGCGGTGGTCCCACAAGAATTGAGAAGGCACGGATAGGTCTCATTCAGTTCCAACTGAGCCCGCCCAAGCCAGACGTATGTTAACCCACACCTTGAGCTTAGGTGGGGTCGAGACTGACAATTACATCTTTAGATGGAGAACCAAATTGTGGTAAACGATTACCGCCAGATGGACAAGATCTTGAAGGAGGAGCGCCAATACCTGCTCAACATGGTTAAGAAGATCCAAAAGACCAAGTGTAATGTCCTTTTGATTCAAAAGTCCATCCTCCGTGACGCGGTCAACGAACTTTCCCTGCACTTCCTTTCCCGCCTCAAGATTCTCGCCATCAAGGACATCGAGCGTGATGAGGTCGAGTTCCTCTGCAAGTCTCTCGGCTGCAAGCCCGTTGCCAACGTCGACTCTTTCACCGAGGACAAGCTCGGTACCGCCGACCTCGTCGAGGAAGTCCAGGCATCCGGCGCCCGTTACGTCAAGATCACTGGCATTAAAGCTCCTATCACCGCTTACAACCAGACCGTCTCCATCGTTGCCCGCGGTGCCAACAGCCTCATTCTTGACGAGGCTGAACGTTCCTTGCACGATGCTCTGTGTGTCATCCGCTGCCTCGTTAAGAAGCGTGCCATGATTGCAGGTGGTGGTGCCCCCGAAATCGAAGTCGCCCACGCACTCGCCATGCGCGCTCGTGAGCTCACCGGAACCGAGGCTATCTGCTTCAAGGCCTTTGCCGATGCCATGGAGGTCATCCCCACTACTCTCGCTGAGAACGCCGGTCTCAACTCTATCAAGGTTGTGACTGAACTTCGTCACCGTCACGCTCAGGGCCAGCATAATGCTGGTGTGAGCATTCGCAGCGGTGGTGTGAAGGATGATATCACAGAGGAGAACATTCTGCAGCCTCTGCTAGTCAGCACCAGCGCGATTGAGTTGGCTGCGGAGACTGTGAAGATGATCATGAGAATTGATGACATTGCTCTGTCGCGGTAAACGCCTTTGGCGGCGGCTAGCGAGAGCTGTATGATGGAAAGCGATCTCATTCGCGACCAGTAATTAAAAAAATATCCCGTTTCTGCATAGAATTACTCTCGCACAAATTCTGAAATGGCAGCCCTTGTAGTAATAGGTTTCTAAATGCCTTGGTTTCCACCATATATGTACCTATATACCTAGGTACCTAGGTATATGTTGACTTCTGTAGACTCATTCCATGGTTCCGGTATCTTTCAAAGTTACTTTTATAGAAGAACAGATCTTATTTGATTTGATCTTGAATTCTCGGGAAACGTTGCAGGTATCCAATTGGTTGGAATATATCACAATATATATCACAATATCTTAGCCGACTGCACCGATAATCCTCTAATTCCCAGTATTTCAACATCTAGATCAGTCTAATTCGAGCTTCTCGCCACAGAAATACCGAAAACAGAGTTGAATAAGGATAGAGCTAAATAGATTGAATAGCTTCTTTGTCCACGCCAAGCGATAGCCTCGGCGCGTGACTAGGTTTCACAAATATCCCCCAAATTTTCAAGTCAGCTCTCACAATCATTAAGAACCAGTATCGAGTATGATATCTGAATTGTATATGAGCTGAAGTTGATCGACTTTGTGTATATATTCTGTTATAATAGCGCATCGGTACTCAGGTACTCGGGAATTAGCGATAAGATAGCGTCACGGACGTCAGCTCCCGCCGCGAACTCCGATCACCAATCCAACAATCATGGGGAAACTCGATGAAGGGACCCCAGAATCCGTACCGCTAACTCGCAAGCGGTCGGAATCAATTGCTTCGCAGACTTCAACCGAATCCGACCTATCGATCGCCTCCGCAGCGTTCATGGAGGGTTACAAGGGAGGCAACACTATACCGATAGACGGAGACGGGGAGAGATACCGGGATCTAGAAGATGGAGGAGAAGAAGGGTCAGATGAGCCTCTTATAACCAACGGAAAGAAGAAGACAGGCTCGTCAAATCGTCTGCGCCAGATTCTCTGGTTGCTCGTGCTGCTCTGTGTCGGCGGCTGGGTGCTTGCCTTTGTGCTGTTTCTAACGCAGAAACGGCCCGATGCCGCGGCACTCTCATCTATATCAACGGTGGAGATCCATGAGCCGGATTCTGCGACCGGTGGCACCAGCTACGGAAAGCCCGTGACCCTTCAGCAGGTCTTGACGGGCGCTTGGCAACCCAGGTCCCACGCAATTTCTTGGATCGCCGGTCCGAACGGCGAAGATGGTCTTCTGGTTGAAGTAGGCGAGAAGCAAGATGCATATCTGCGAGTGGAGGACATTCGCAGTAGTAAGGATGCTGTCAGCAACCTTGAGACCAAAGTGTTGATGAAAAAGAGTTATATATGGGTCGATGGCAAAACCTACCACCCAACCAAAACATGGCCAAGCCCCGATCTGAAAAAGGTGCTGGTGATGACCGACGCTCAGTCTAATTGGAGACACTCGTTCTTTGGGAAATATTGGGTGTTTGATGTGGCGACGCAAAAGGCCGAGCCACTGGACCCTGGCAACCTGAGCGAGCGAGTCCAGTTGGCAGTTTGGTCGCCCAAGTCCGACGCAGTCGTCTTTGTTCGCGACAACAATCTTTACTTGCGTAAGCTGGGTTCCTTGGAGGTCACCCCCGTTACTAAAGATGGCGGCGAGGACCTCTTCTATGGAATTCCGGATTGGGTGTATGAAGAAGAAGTCTTCCAAGGCAATACTGGCACTTGGTGGTCCAACGATGGGAAATTTGTCGCGTTTCTTAGAACAAACGAGTCCGCTGTGCCTGAATACCCTATTCAGTACTTCCTTTCTCGGCCGTCAGGAAAAGCGCCACCCCCAGGGCTTGAAAATTATCCCGAAGTCAGGCAGATCAAGTACCCCAAGCCAGGCAGCCCGAACCCAATCGTTAACCTCCAGTTTTATGATGTCGAGAAAAATGAAGTATTCTCATTTGACATGACAGATGACTTCGACGATGCTGAAAGAATCATCATTGAGATTGTTTGGGCGTCTGAAAGCAAGGTCTTAGTTCGTGAGACCAACCGCGAAAGCGACGTTGTCAAGATATTTGTGATGGACACCAAGGCCAGAACTGGCAAGCTTGTGCGGTCGGACGACATCACAGCTCTTGATGGTGGTTGGGTTGAACCTTCACAGTCGACCCGGGTCATTCCTGCTGACCCCGAAAATGGCCGTCCACACGACGGCTATATTGACACTGTTATATACGAAGGTTATGATCACCTGGCGTATTTCACACCCTTTGAGAACCCCGAGCCTGTGATGCTGACCAAGGGGAACTGGGAAGTTGTCAAGGCCCCATCGGCTGTGAACTTGGAGAAGGGCCTGGTATATTTTGTTGCTACAAAACAGGCCCCAACTCAACGTCACGTTTACTCGGTCAAATTGGACGGGACCGACCTTCGCCCCCTGACTGACACAACTAAACCCGGCTATTTCGACGTTTCGTTTTCCGACGGCGCCGGGTATGGTTTGCTCAGCTACAAAGGGCCGGCAGTGCCGTGGCAAGCCATTATCAACACCCATGAAGATGAAATAGATTTCGAAAGCATCATTGAGGAGAACGCCGACCTCGTCAAGATGGTTGAGGATTTCGCTCTTCCGGCAGAGGTGTACACCAATGTAACAGTTGACGGTTACACGCTCCAAGTCCTCGAACGCCGTCCTCCACACTTCAACCCTGCCAAGAAATACCCGGTGCTCTTCTTTTTGTATGGTGGACCAGGTTCGCAAACAGTCGACCGCAAGTTCCAAATCGACTTCCAATCGTATATTGCCTCGAGCCTGGGTTATATTGTCGTGACTGTGGACGGACGCGGTACAGGCTTCATAGGCAGAGAAGCACGATGCATTATTCGTGGTAACATAGGCCATTATGAAGCCCATGATCAGATCGAGACCGCCAAGATTTGGGGAAGCAAGAGTTACGTGGACGAGACTCGCATGGCAATTTGGGGCTGGAGTTATGGTGGCTACATGACCCTGAAGGTGCTCGAACAGGATGCAGGCGAGACATTCCAATATGGCATGGCCGTAGCACCAGTGACTGACTGGAGGCTCTATGGTACGAACATCTTATTTCTCCATTATTTTCGTCAACTAACCATATGCCATTTCCTTCTCCCGCAGATTCTATTTATACGGAACGTTACATGCATACCCCGGAGCACAATCCTTCGGGCTATCAGAATTCCTCAGTGAGCGACGTCGAGGCCTTGAGCAAGAGTGTTCGATTCTTGATTATGCACGGTGTTGCCGACGATAACGTTCATCTTCAAAACACTTTGGTATTGATTGACAAGCTGGACTTGGCGAACATTGACAACTATGACATGCAGGTCTTTCCTGACTCTGATCATTCCATCCAATTCCATATGGCGCATTCACTTGTTTACGAACGTAAGTCAATATGTGTTGTTTGCACTTACGACCTAAAAAGGAACATACGACCTAAAAAGTAACATGGCTAACTTATGACCAAGGTCTCTCGAGCTGGCTCATCAATGCGTTCAACGGCGAGTGGCATCGTATCGCGAGCCCACGACCTACGCCAGTATAAGAGAGGGTTTGCGCTCCCACATTGACCTTCGCGTTTCGGGATAATCTTTCTGTCTCTTGTGTGCCAGGTCTTCACCTCGTTTACACTAGGCACATATATACGTAATATCTGGAACAATGGATGCATATTATAATTAATTTGCATTTCGTAATTAACACTAAGAATCAATAGGGGACTGTAGTCGCTAGGTATTCCTCAATTTCTGGACATGTCAAACAAGAGCTGGTATAAAAAGTCAAACAAAAATATTGACAGCTGGCTTTTCCAAATATTTCCAATGGCTCATCCCGAAGACCATATGCGACACCGGAGAATGCAAATATAAACAGAAAATGCGATGAGAGAAGTATACAGAAGGAATGCATTATGTGCAGGGGAGGAATTAGGCAGAGAGGTCAGGACGAGAAAGGACTGGGATTGAGCCCACCAGCCTTGATGAAGTCCTCGCGGTTGGCGACGCTGACATCCGAGTTGCGGTACGGCGTGAAATCCTCACGTTGCAGGCCCCGCAGCTGTTCTCGACCAGCGGTCGATACGGAGCGCGCATTGGACCCGGCGCGGGAGTGGGAGTGGGAACGGGGACTCAGCACAGACAGTCTATGGTTTGAAGTCCACATGGGCGATCTGTTACCTGGGGAGCTGGTATTGGACATCATAGACTGCCTCGGTGCAAATACAGGCAGGCGAGCAAAGGACTCGGTATCCGTGGACATGTTGCTCACGCTCATGAAAGAGATATCGGACATAGGACGTTGGTAGCCACCACGACCGGGGAGTTGAGAGGTAGTGCTGTATAGTGTGGAGATACCGGACTGGGCAGATGAGCGCCAAGAGTTAACAGCGCCGCGGGGAATCGTGATAATCTCTTCATCGACGCCTGTTTCGATGGCAGCTGCCACGTCGGCGGGCTCGACCGGGTCGCCTGCAGCGCGGCTGGCCATCATCTTGGCGGATTTACCAATCCACAACATCTGCTCGTGTTCGCGGAGGTAACGGTCACCGCTGAAGGACTTTTGCACGATCTTGCGGGTCATCATGCCGAGCTTGCGGCGGTGCTCGCTCTTCTCATACATGCGGCGGGTGATAGCTGCCACCTCTTCTGCTGTGGGAGCGGATGTCAGGACTGGTGCGGGAGAAGTATCCTCGCTGTGTTTGCTCCATTCACCCAGCATCGCAAGCATGCCAATCTGGGCCTTTGCGAGAGCGAGGGCATCGTTGGGTGCAACGACAGCACTGAACCGAGAGAAGTCATCTGGGTCACTGAGAACGCGGAGGGAAGCACCGACGTCCGTACAAACAACCGGGGCACCAGTAAGAGCAGCTTCACCCAGAGCAAGAGGAAGACCTTCGGACAAAGAAGAGTTCAGGAACAGCCATGTGTTTTCCAGGACCTTCATAGGGTCAGCAGTTCCACAAAGTGTGACTCGGCCGCGAAGACCCTTGGAAGCGATGATCTCTTGACATTCCGTGGAGTATGTTGGGGCTTTGTCAATGGCACCGTAGATGTCCAGATGGTATTCGTCGAACTTCCACTGGTTGATGATGATATCCGCAGCAAGAAGGGCAGTCTTGATATCCTTGGCATACCAAACATGGGACAACATGGTCACAGTGGGACGCTCAGACTTGATTTCCTTGACCGGGGAGAACTTTTGCATGTCAGTGATACCGTTGACGACGGGATCAATCTTTCGGCGGAAGGTGTTGCGGTGCTCAATCGTGCCTTGGCAGGTACCAATCTCAACCTCCCAACCGGGGTTGAAGAAGTCTGCACAGGGAAGAATGATATCTGCGTGGTGGAGAGTCAAAACAGACGTAATGCGCATCAATCCGAGGAGAGCGTTCCGAACGAAGGGCGAGAGCTTGCACAGAGCGGACGACAGGCAAAGATTGGTTTCACGCCAACTGATGGCATGATCCCAAATTTGAAGGGTACAATTGCGCTTGATCTTGCATACAACACCGTAAGAGGCACTGACACTGTGATGCGAGGCTTGGAACGTGGAAGGAATCTTCTCAGGAACCGGGATCGAGAAAATGAAGAGGTAGCGGTACCAGAGCTCCAGGGCGACATCTAGAGATGCCAGGGTGGGAAGCTCGGTATCAAACCATTCGGATGATGGCATAGTGTTCGACATTTCCTGAGTAAGCCATAGCTCGCGCCAACTCTGCTTCACCAACTCGCTGTTCCACACTTGGGTCCAATGACGGGACTCCTGGAAGTATGTGTTCAGGTTGACCAGCGCTCGAGTTGCTTGGTGAATGTCGGATTTAGACAGGTGAACAGCGCGAGCGCCCTTGACCAAAGCGGTAAGAATCGGAATGAAGTTCATCTTGATGTCAAACTCGCTCGCAGAAGTAACATTCTCAACCTCAGCATCCAACTTGTTATGGAACAGACCGTGAGTCGGAGTGAGGAAATCCATACCCCAAAGTGGGATGAGCTTGAGAGACTGGATGTTCTGCTCGGTCTGATGCTTGGGGACGCCAAAGTCGTTTGCAGACTCACAGATCATGTGCCACTTGATAGTTCGCAGAGAGTTGATCATGTCTCGCCGACAAGCGGAGACACCACCACCTTCATTTGGCCAAGTGCCATTATCAGCTGCCATGACATGGAGTGTCTTGTCAGTATCGGTACCGAAATTCTTTGAGCGAGTATTGACAACAGCGTCACCACCAGGGCCAAAGTTGAGCAAATCAGTAATCTTCACAGCGAGTGGTGTCCAGCTGGAAATATTGTCATCCAAATCGGCACTGGCCATGATCGCATCGGCACGGAGATCCATATACTTCTTTGCAGATCCAAGGTTGCCCCAATCACGGCTGCGCCAGTAAGGAGCGAGAACCTTGTCTCTACGTAGAATGCGGTCATCCATCCAGCGGACAATGATAGCATCAAAGTCAACGCGGTCCTTCCACGCCTTCCACATCAACGAACGAGCTCGGGAAGTTGAAACCACAAAACGCTTCTTGGTCATTCCCAAGGTTCGAGTAAGCAGGTTTGATTGAAGGCTGTCACAGTAGAAGAAGGGGTTGTCATGCACAAAGCTGGTGTACTTGGGCTTGGCCAGGACACCCAGATAATCGTGCTCAATCATAGGCGGGGTCTGTATCTTTTGCCCGTTGATAGTGGTGAAGATTGTGGGATGGAACTTGTGATCATATAGCCAGCGACTCTCATAGACATCGGCACCTTGCACGAAGCTAGCCTCGGTAACCTTGGAGTGGGGAATCCAGCGCTCGACCTTCTCGGGGTGGCGGCGGGGAGCCGCACACCAAGACACCGTGCAGCTGATATGAGACAGGACGAACTCGGCACGTAGCAACTCATCACCAAAGCGAGGATTCTTGCGATAATGATACTTGAAGCGGATAAGATTGCCGTCCTTCATGTAGGAGCCGGATTCGATGAGACCCTTGCGGTTATACTGGACACTTTGTAGATGGTTGGGTCCAGACACGCAACGGCGTCCCAAGGGAATGCGAGAAGAAGACTTGCTTCCGAGTTTGAAGGCCTTTTTGCTCGGGGATTGGTAATCGTAGTGGTATTCGTTGGTCACCTTGCCGTCCTTGAATTCCTGCTTGACAAGCAGATGCATTTCACCTGAGTAGGTGCTGACGTATTTGAGAGACTTGACCTCCTTGGGCTCGGTCTTGTGCTCGCCAGCGTAGTGGTAGATCTTGAAGCCACCATCGATTTCGTGGTGCCTGAAGGCTGTAAAGGTACCCTCCAGACTCTGAACAATGACCCGGGTTTTCTTGATGTGGATTGTCATGCCCTTGGTTTCCTCCCAGAGTCGCTTGACGTTCTGGCGACCATGGAACAAAAAGAAAGACAAGCAGAAATCTTGCATAAGCTTGGAATAGACCCAAATCATGTTCATCAAAAAGACAGTGGGAACACGAACAACCGTTGGGAGGTTCTGAGTGACGTAGTTGAATTCTCTCTGGAACTCTGGATCTGCGACCAAAGCCACAACGAAGAACTTGACCATTGTTCCCAGCTTGTGATAGACATAGCTTGCGGGGGACCTGACCATCGACAAGGCTAAAGGAAGCTTTCGGGGCATGTAGGGAATGTACTTTGAAGTCTCAGGTTCCTTTGGAAGAGCTGCTTCGCCAGTTCCCCAATGAGCGTAGTCCAGGACACTAATAGCAGTGGCGGCTCCGAGATTGCAACGGGCAACATGAATATCAAGGTCATCAGTGTCAAATTTGCAAAGACTCTGCTGAAGCCACTGCCGTTGGCTGTTGGAAAGACTGCATTGTTGTCCCAGGCAACGCTTCAGCAATACATCACGCACTTCGGTCGGCAGCTTATCCCAGTGGATATCAGCCTCGAATCCTAGACACAGCTGACGAAGAAGTTCCTTCTTAGCCCAGCGCACAACTGTAGAGGTGTTAGCCTCCTCGCGTAGCTGGCGAGCCATTGTGTGCGTGACACCTCCGGAGACAATTGATCCTGCAAGCGATGCATATTCGTGAGGAACACCCATCATCAGCTCTGTGACAGCATGGAGCAAAGTCTCAGCAATGATTTGGCAGTTTGCACTGATATCGAGACGCTCATCCAATAGGCCGCCGACGGTGATGGCTAACTTCAATTGGTTCGTTCCCGTACTACTGCAGCTCAAGGCACGAATGCCAGGGCCAAGAGAGCCAGGAGAGACAAGCTCAATGACAATGTCGCCTTTTTCCCACGAAGAGATCGCAGTGTTGACAATATTATTTGAGAAGGGGAATGCCTCCTCAATCCTGAGCTCTTCTCTGCGTGAAAGCAGAGCACTCTTGATTTCAACACCAGGATGAACAGCAGGGTTCAGCTTGAACCGCGAGTCCGAAGGCAGCAGCAAGTAGCTTTCAAAGAAAGTTTGCAGTTCCTGCTGGGACCACTCGGGGTCTGACCACGGGGTAGTGAAAGCGTGGAAAGTCCGGCCAAGTTCAATCGGCGAGTCCACCTTGTTTGGCATACCCATCTTGGAGTGCCATACCGAGAGGATGGCGACAGTCCAAGTGGCAGTTCCGAGTCCGATGATTGGGCCGTACTGGAAATGAGGCACGCAAACATTCAACGCAATTCCGAGAGGCAAACCGATGCAGATACCAATGAGAAGAGGCTTCAGCGCGTGAGGACCCGTGAAGATCTTCGTGTATTGATACCAGATCAAACCAGTGTAGGCCAAAATATAAGAGAAGAAGATGATAAAGCCTTGCTTCGATTCCTGGAATGTCCAAATGAGAGCGGTAGCAAGTGCCAAACTCCAGACGTGCCACAAGAGGAACCTGAACAGAACCCGCCAGTAGACCTTTCGGCGGAGTTGAATCTCTTTCTTCTGAGCGATTCTAATATCCTTTGCAGACTTGACACAGATAGGGGCTTTGCTACCGAGAGCATCGTGCAATTCTTGAGCTTTAGTGTCAATGAGCACAGCTCCAATCAGATAGT
This sequence comes from Penicillium soppii, assembly GCF_028829465.1. Lineage (NCBI taxonomy): Eukaryota > Fungi > Ascomycota > Eurotiomycetes > Eurotiales > Aspergillaceae > Penicillium > Penicillium soppii. The sequence goes on along the minus strand of NW_026643235.1, from coordinate 2,700,397 downwards.
AAGCAAGGGCAAAACCGACAGCCAATCGGTTGGCATCGTTGTTATCCTTGGAAGCGTTGGAATCGTTGGAAGGGCTAACCCCAACACCCACAGTACTAGCGCCAGCAAGACCGAGCATATGATCGCCGCTAAGGAGTTGTACCCATCTGTCGAGAAGTGCGATCACGAAGTAGAGAACACCACATCCAATCTCCTTGCTGGACTGGCGCCAGTGAACAAATGCGTTGTGCAGACGCAGACCTTTCTGGGAGTTGCGCAGAGTGTCGAGCGCGACCTTGGTCTGAATGTTCCAACCTGAGCTGAAAGGAATGGGACGGGGAACATCTGCATGACGACAGTACCAGTCGAGAAGAAAGTTGGTTGACTCCCAGTCTTTGGCGAGCTCAACAACCATTTTATCTTTGGATGCCTTGGAGAAAATGCCACGGCTCGTCTCGGCGATGACATCCTTTGATAGGGCTTCTCTGGCCAGCTTGAGGGCAGCTGGGTCGCTCAAACCCGCAAAGACCTTTTCATCATCGTTTCCATAGGCAGTGATGTACCATTTTCGGATCTCAGTATCATCAGTGCGTCGAACACTCTGATACCAGGTAACCCACTTGGAAGTCACGTTACGAAGACAAAGCAAAAGCACACCGATGAAGACATAGATGATGGCGAGATAGATGACGGAGTCATGGCCGGCCCAGGCCGTGATGATCGGCGACAAGAACAGGATAGGAATGCAGTAGATGATTGGCTTGCGACCTGACAAAAATGTCGAACCTGGATAACTGAAGCTTGCAAGGGAGGCAAAGGTCGAAAAGTAGATTGTCAGGGCGATCAAATAGAGGTAGAAAATTATACCAGCGCGAGGGCCCCGGACACCGGAAATGGCGATGAAGCCAACCAATCCACCAGCCACAGTGAAAGCGATACCAGCAATCAGGCGGATGAGGACGAACATGTTCGCCGCTGCGAAGGCCATCGAAATGAGGTAGTAAGGGCCACCGCATGCAATCCAGGTACCAATTGCACCAGAAAGAAGCAAAGAAATCATCAACGCCATGGTTGCACTGTCTTGCTCTTCGTAGGACATGGCAGCAGAGAGATAAAGGCCACGGCCAATCATAGTAAGGAGGATGATATCGATCAAAGCTGGAATGGCGAAGACACTCAAGAAAGTGAAACGCTGATAGCCACGCATAGCCTTCGGTTGCTCATCGGGATTTACATCGATCTGCGCTCCGGCGTAGGAAGTAGCAAGTACAGGAGCACCGTTCGCCCAATTCGGCGGCTGGTGGTGGTTATAATAAGCTCTGAATCGGTCGGAAAGCAGCTTTCCGAACACACTGGGAGACACGTCAAAGTATGCTTCACAGCGAGATCCAAGGGCAAAAGACTCAGCAAAAGCAGCAGCTTGGTCTGGGTGGTTGTTGAAGAGAGGATTGCGATCTGTCACTTCCGCGTAGATCTCATCAAATGCACCTTTTCTCGCAGCACAAAACAATGCGAGGGCCATCATATCCACATAGGCGTCAACGGAGCCGCCCTGGAGAAGCGAGCAGAGACCACTAGTGATAGCAGCAAGCTCATCTTCACGGCGGTTTCTCAGAACATCGAAAAGGACGCTCTCGACTTGGCGGAAAAGATCAAGGCAAACGTTCAGCGAGGGGTGACTGCATCCTTGGTCCATGTACCAGTTGATCCGAGATGTAATCAATTCCTCAGCAGAGGTAGACTCTTCAAGATATCCAACGGTGTTGAGAGCTTTCAATTGGGCAAAGGAAGGAGCATCCACGAGTTGCTTGCGAATGTAGGCGCAGATAACGTCGGAAAGCTCGCTCTGGACGTCAGTGAGAGACAAATGCTGCAGGAGGAGCAGACGCTCTTCGGGGCTGAGAACATCGATATCTTGAATCAGTCGACGAGGCAGGCCAGTCTCCGGGGAAACATCCTGGGACCAGGTTGCAAAAGTCGCTTCTGCATCAAAACAGACATGCCGAGGGAATCCTTTAGCCGAAAGGTAGGTGTGAAGAATAGTACCAGCCAATCCCTGCGCATTCTTTGATACGTAGATCTCAATACCGTCGTCGTTGTCCATTTCGAACACAGACCAGAAGCGGAAATCGGAGCTCTTGCGTAGACCGGAATCGAGACAAAGGTTGACACGCAAAGTATCTTTAGATGCCCAGTTAGCAAGTTCTTTGATTGAACCTGCCAGGTGGTGGTCATCATGTGAGAGGTCCAGAGAGTCATAGAATTGACGCAAGAGGATTCCAATGCTCTGGATCTTTGCCGTAGGAACAGGATGAAGCAGGTTGAGGGCTTTGAGACGTTGTTGAGACTGAACGATTTCCGCAAAGGCCAGTGGCGTGGAGTCAGCACCGAGTGGGAAACAACCGAGGGAGTTGTAGGCCATTCCTGACATCGAGATAGAGAGAGGGCTGCCCTGTGATTTGACCTGTGCGACCCACTCTGGAGGATCGCGAACTCGGGCAGTCGGACTATCTGGAGCTTTGGAGTCGTATTCCGACGAATCGAGCAGTGCATCCACAGTGGAGAAAACCGGCTTGAGAACATCCCAGCCATCCTTGCTATCGGGCGAAGGCAGAATGTTCAGGTTGGCACGCCAGATATCGTGGGCTTTCATCATTTCCGCTTCCTTTAGCCAGCCGAAAGCCGGCAGAGGTTCGAGGGTCGAACAGTTCAAGTCTGCGTCGTGAAGGGCAGATTCGGTGCCGATCCATGTAATTGCGCTGTAGAAACCGCACCACTGAATAGACCGGCGAACGATGGCATTTGGAATAGTCGCATTGTCATCGACTGTTTCCCAGGCCATAACGACAAAGTCTCGCATACAAGACTCGGAAACAAATGCCTTGATGGTTGCTTGTAGCTCGGTCATTTGGAAGTAGTCCCGCTTGTCGCCCTGGGGCATGATGCTGGCGTTGCGAATGACCAAGCCAGCGACGGCATCGCTTTGCACGGCCTTTCGATCCTTCAGGAAATTCGGGGCCTCCGTTTCGAGGTAAACTGCCAGACCGAGGCTGCTGACAGCCTCTAGCAGCTTTCTCCGGGCGGTAGGCTGTAGCACATTTTCCCAGTTGGCGAACAGAATGCCAGAAAATGCAGAATCGTGGAAACTGCTTGCTAGCAGTTCTTCGACCTTTTCAATGATAGCCAAGGGGGACGCCTTTTGGGATAGTATCTTGGCGAAATCAACACGTCCCAGCACCTGACTGTGCTGGTGTCTCAAAATAGCTTGGGCAACACCCGTTTTGAACGGGTCCACAATCAAGACGTCCCATTCTCGCAATAGCCTCTTTTGCGAGGCGGTAGGTGGGTTTTCAAAGCTTCCCAAATATACTCCAAAGCTTGCGGGCTTTCCCTTGGGCGAACGGGTATCAACCAAGTTAAGTTCTCGGTTGGCTAGTTTGCTGAGACGGTTCAAGACGTTTGAAGAGACAGCATCGGATGGCGGTTTTGTCTAAAGATAAGCCCTGATTAATACCCAATCTGCCCAAGAACTTTGTGGTTATATCTTACCTTATAGTATTTGATAATTCTTCTTACTCCCGAATATATGATCGATGCAGTGCCGATAGTGATAGTGAGCAATAGTACTCCAATAAATATCTAGGTAAGTGGTTAGCAAATCCATGTTAATGAGCTCACCAACGAGAACGCGCACGCTTCACGTCAAGTTGTAAAGGGAACCAAAATCAACATACAAATTGCCACCAGTGCCCTTTCATGGCATCCCAGCCAAGGGGATTTGGCCTGACTGGAAGGCGATCCGTCATTTTTGGTGAGGTTGTGAGTCCTCGACTCGATTAAATGTTCGGCGCAGTATCAGAGCTTGGAGATTAGAATCACCAAGTAGAGGTGAGACCTTCTCAAACACTCAGGCGCATAGCGATATTAAACGAGTGACTGATCGCAAATAAAAGCTAAAGGTGAACAAAAGTTTGGAGAGGTCTAAGGGAGCTCAAATTGTAGACAAGGTGATCAAGGTAAAAAAAAGAGTAGTGGGGGGATTGCTCAAGTGAATATCCACTTCTCCAAACCGCATAAGTAAAGTAGACAAGTTCGCCTCCCAGGGTTTCCCTGTCAGTTGCTGTGTCAGGGGGGAGTAAGAAAACAGAAAAAGAAAAGAATTTCTATAACTTCGCCTTTTTTAGACTAATTAGGACAAAGGTAAAAATTATAACCGGATAGAAGTCTAAGCGTCTATTATTTGAAGCAACGATCTGGAAAACACGGGGCAAAAATAGCACACTAAAGGTTCTGTTAGATGCAGAACTAAGAAAGGCCGCTACCAGACCGCACCAGGAGTGGCCGATGAGACAAGGCCTGGTGGAGCCAAGTACCATGTCTAGTGCATGTACAGCAAAGCCATGCGATTCACATCGTGGGCAATTGGAGGCACCTCGATCCAACCTGCTGGGGCGGTTACCTGAGCACAACACACAACTTGTTTGATTTACACTGTTCGAACACATCTTCTTTTTTTTTTGTGTTCTATTGTTATTTTTCTTTACTGATTGTCGATATGTATCTATTCCAAGCCGGATTTCGCCTGCTTAGCGTGTGAACTAATAATAATAAAAAATTCGAATGCATGATGTTAAACACGGCCTAGAATTATCGCAGTATTCTGCAGTGGCTGGATAAGACAGACCAGGAATAGTCAGGTCTTGGCAGGAAAAAAAAAGAAAGGAATAATTCATCATAAATGCACTGGAAAAAAATCGAAATCGAAATAAAAGCCTGTGCCAACAAAGAATTGGACTTAGAAAAAAGACGTACAAAAGTTACTAACCTTTAAGGGGTAAGGTCCCGGCGGAAATCGAAACAAAACACGGCAACCCCGTAAGGCTGTGTAAGTGAAAATTACTATGTAATTCTAGTATTGACGGTAAATACATACATCTCCGAAATACAACCGAATACGAAATCCACCTCCCTAAATAGGTACACAAGGTACACATCGGTTATCCCAGTCGCTTCCCCACGCCAAGGTTAGGACCTGACGGATCTACCCCTGACCGATACGCCTCTGTATTTTGTAAGAGCCCCAAGTCGAAGTGCTTCGGATTTAAGAGGTCTTTGCGTCGGGGCCGAGCCCCGAACATGCAGAGTATTTTCATGTTTTCATTTCGGAGCATTTTACTTTCTCTATGGCGTTCTTTATGTCTCGGTTAATCGATCAATCGATTCGATTGCCTAGTTTCGATGTTTCCCCAGTTTATTTCTTTAATTGATAATTTTTTATTCCGAAGATAGAATAGAAATTAAAATTTACATACGAAGTAATAAATAATTATAATTTTTAAACGTAAGCCATGGCTCACCCTGCAGTACATAAAATTTCCCAGGCCCTGCCAAGATTAATTGACGATTGACCAATAGTAAACCCAGCAAAACTGTGCCAACACTTACGGATGTCTCAATCCCCCCCCCCTAATTCACAAATCACCCGATCTCAATCCCGAAATAGGAGCATTTCGCCTTATGCTCCCCATTCTAGAGAAACCGAACGCCACATGGAGACCCATATGGAAAGACCGAAGTGAGATTTTAGATCCATTCGGCATTATCTCACACCTAATTTACACATAATTTAACGAGTAGACACAACAGGCGATAGGTCTTTGCGCCTTGGCCAATCTCCACATGGGTTCTATAAAGGTTATGATCCTCTTATGGGATGATACAGGTCAGCTAAGTCCATTCGTTCTGCATCTCGCATTGCATTTCCCTAGCTGTCAGTCGTTAGTGTCGTCGACGTGCATATTGTGTGACCCCCCCATACGCGTCCGTGCCTGGTCAAGATCACGATGGTTGCCATTCCAGTCTGGGCCTTGAAGATCGGCTGTTTCTATGGACTTATAACCTGCGACACTGCCCCGGGTGTTTGGCCTGAGAACAATCCAACTGTCATTGCCTATCACCCTCCAACTTCGACTCCCTCTAGTATTCCTAGTAGTTCGGGTGGAGTGAGCTCAACTGCTGTCGCTACTTCTGTTCCCTCGTTGACCCCCTCGGTCTCGGTTTCCGTCTCTGTCTCGGCCTCTACCCCAATTGGTAGTGGTTCGTCCATTGTAACCGTTGCCCCAACCAGCACCCCTGGTGCTTCCACTTTCGTTACCCTTACCACTTCCGGTTCCGCTTCGAGTTCAGTGATCGTCACTGTCCCGTCAGGCTCTTCCACCCCTGCTCAAAGTGGGTCTTCATCTGTCTCCTCAGGCTCCGCTTCCAGCTCTGTGGTTTCGCCTCCTGGAAGTTCTTCCGCTAGCGCCTCTCCTTCATCTGCTGCTTCTACCAGCCCGGCTGCTTCTTCCTCTGCATCCAACAGTGTCTCTTCTTCAGCCACTGTTCCCCCAGGAAGCTCTTCTTTGAGCATCCCTGCTTCATCGTCGGCTGCTTCTTCATCGGTCGCTTCGTCTTCCGTTGCTTCATCGCTCGTTTCCTCGTCAGCTGTTTCTTCATCAGCTGTCTCGTCTTCGGTTGCTTCGTCCTCTGTCGCTTCCTCTTCTGTTGCTTCCTCTTCTGTTGCTTCCTCTTCTGTTGCTTCCTCTTCTGTTGCTTCCTCCCCGGTTGCTTCGTCCTCGATCGTTTCCTCGTCGGCTGTTTCTTCCTCAGCTGTCTCGTCTTCTGTAGCATCTTCCTCTGCTGCTTCATCTTCCGGGGCTTCATCTGCACCTGTCTCATCAAGTGCTTCGTTGACTACTCCCATTATGTCTTCCACCTCTATCTCCATCTCGGCTTCTGCCTCAGCCACCCCGCTGAATCACGCCGCCGTTGCAGCCAACATTCTGGTCATTGCCAGAGATGCTGCTTCCGCCGGTGTCGCCAGCTCTGGTCTCAATGGATATGGTATTCCATTCACCACTCTGATTGTTCCCTCCGCCGGTGTTACTCTTCCCGATCTTAACGGTACTGCCGGAGGAAACTTCGGCGGTATTGTCGTTGCCTCTGAAGTCAGCTATGACTACGGTACCCTCGGCTTCCAGAGTGCCCTGACCACCGATCAGTGGAACCAGCTTTATGCTTACCAGCTCGAGTACGGTGTTCGCATGGTTCAATACGATGTCTACCCAGGCCCCAACTACGGCACTACCGCCCTTGGTGGATGCTGTGACACTGGCGTTGAGCAGCTCGTCTCCTTCACCGATACCAGCGACTTCCCCACATCTGGCCTCAAGACCGGTGCTGGTGTCAGCACCAGCGGTTTGTGGCACTACCCCGCGACTATCAGTAACACCACCTCGACGAAGCAAATTGCCTCTTTTGCCGCCACCACTGGATTCACCACTGAAAGTGTTGCTGCTGTTATCAACAACTTCGATGGCCGTCAGCAGATGGCTTTCTTCATTGGATTTGACACCACCTGGAGTGCTACTTCCAGCTACCTGCAGCACGCATGGATTACCTGGATCACCCGTGGTCTGCACGCCGGATACCGCCGTGTCAACCTGAACACCCAGATTGATGACATGTTCCTCGAGACCGACATTTACTCTCCGGCTGGCACTACTTTCCGTATTCGCCCCGAGGATTTGACCAACGTTGCCACCTGGACTGATAGCATCAACGCCATCATGCCTGCCGGCAGTTCTTACTTTGTCGAAGTCGGTCACAATGGTAATGGTAACATTGAAAACGCTTCCGACAGCTCAGACCAGGGTTGGGACACTTGCGGTGCCGCTATCGAGTACGATGGACCCGTTGACACCGCCCTTGAGTTCCAGAAGCCCCTCGGCACCGGTACCAACTTGTGGCCCAACACTCCTACTGTCTACGACTGGACCTCTACCTGCAACTCCATGGATGAACTTCTGCTTTGGTGGACCACCGAGAGCAACCTCAACAAGTTTGGTCACATTTCCCACACCTTCACCCACGAGGAGCAGAACAACGCTACCTACAGTGATGTTTACAAGGAGATCAGCTTCAATCAGGCTTGGCTCAAGGCCGTCGGTATTGACAAGGCTACCAAGTTTACTTCCAACGGTATCATTCCTCCTGCTATCACCGGTCTCCACAACGGCGATGCCCTCCGCGCCTGGTGGGTTAACGGTATCACTAATTGTGTTGGTGACAACACCCGCCCTGTTCTCTTGAACACTGAGAATGCCATGTGGCCCCTCTTCACCACCGTTGCCGCCAACGGTTTCGATGGTATGCAGGTCAACCCCCGCTGGGCCACTCGCATTTACTACAACTGCGATACTCCTGCTTGCACCGTGGCTGAATGGATTGCCACCTCTGCTGGCTCCGGTACCTTTGACGACCTCCTTGCCACTGAGAAGGCCGATACCATGCGCCACCTCTTCGGTCTGTACCACGATCCCTACATGTTCCACCAGGCCAACCTCCGCAACGCCGATGTCGACCCGATCACCATCAACGGTGTGTCTAAGAAATACTCCATCCACGAGGCGTGGGTTGAGACCGTGGTCCAAGAATTCGTCCGCCTCGCCTCGTGGCCCATTGTTACCCTTACTCACCAGGAGGTAAGATAAAGAGCCCCGTTTTCCATCCCATAACCTTGACTTCCCTTGCTGACTGATTCCTTGCAGATGTCCGCTGCCTTCCTGGCCCGTTACAACCGCGACCACTGCGGTTACGCTCTGAGCTACGCCACCAGCAACAAGAAGATCACCGCGGTCACCGTGTCTGCCACCGGCAACACCTGCACTGACCCCATCCCTGTCACTTTCCCCGTTGCTCCTACCAGCACCCAGGGCTTTACCACCGAGCAGCTCGGCAGCGACCCCCTGACCGTCTGGGTTAAGCTCTCTGGCTCCCCTGTTACATTCACTCTGTCTACCCCCATTTCCTTGTAAGAAGTTTGAGGTATGACTGGCCTGTCTTGACTTGACAAGCCGATCTACTGTCAACTTTCTTTTGTTGATTGCCTCTCTTTTTTTCCCCATTTTCTCTTGTGGATATCTCTTCAGATGTCAATAATGGTTTCTATATATGCAAAGCAAAAATTCCTGCTTTTGTTGTTGATACGAAGATTGAACGCCCTCCCTAATGTCTGGAAATTTCTAGTATAGCTATATGATAATATACGTTGATTCTTTCGGAAAACGATCTATCCTTCTTCAGTAGTTTGTAGATATCTTCATTGAGAGAGGACATCGTTTCGAAAAGCGCTTCCGAGCAAGTTAACTGGCGGTCTGACACCGGTGGACGGGTCAGCAATCCCGCACTGCAGGTCCCAAGTAGCAGTGTCGACAACGTTGTGCCAACCACGGAACCGGACCCCTTGTGTGAAGTCCAGTGTACTACCAAACCAGCACAGATTACTGGAAAATTCTTTCATTACAAACTCACCCCACTGAGCCTTGTTCCCAAAGAAAAAGAGAGAAAACTCTGATCCTATCGATGAAACTCGGCCATCTCTTGGCAAGAACTAAACGGGTCAAGTCCATCCCATCTAGACCCAAAACAATGCGCTCTAACAACACTAAGTCTAATTATGTCTCTAAACATATCCCGCTCTAAACCACCATCGCCACTCTATCCATCCGACCCAGCCGGAGCCCCATTATCCACACATCTGAGCCCGTGCCAAGCGATCCCTCGGAAAATTAACGATCATGTCTCGCAGCCGGTGGATGCAGTAGTAAGCCAGGTAGCAATAACATAATGTAACCGAAACTACGTGGAGCCACCTGTGCTTTCCCCGTCGCACTGCAATGTCTGATGATTCCTGCTTACACGCATCCACTCTACATGCAGGGTGCATACACAGGGCATTTACGGTGTATCCGGGGAGGGGATATACGAGGCTCGCCTATGCAGTCTATGTGTTAATGACTCAATTGGGCCTGGCATGGGGAGGCTCAACACCAAATTCGGTATAACGGACCGCACAATGGTGCCATTTCGGAATATGGTCTGGAATAAATATATTTATCAGCGAAGCCACTCGGATCCGGGGTTATGCATGGTACAAGGTAAGCAATATGTATGATGTAGGGTATATGTATATGCCCGACGCTTGGATTGACCTCAGATTTTGGTGCTTACTCCAACTGTCAATTCCGCTTTGACTTTCAATATTGACTTTCTTTCCCTGCAACTTGAGTGCGGAGAGGCAAACTTTTTCTCTTAAAAAATACAAGTGGAGAAATACCTAGGTATATTTTGAATGAGGAAAGACGGGAACGAAAGGTCTTGCTAGCGTGCATATCTAGTACAGTATCTCCATCTGAATCACTTGGGATCAAACAGGTAAGGTTCAAAGTGGTGATGACTTGTCAGACTTGCCGAATACAACACCGTCAAAGTGCTGAATATAATCTTGGCGCGGCTGAGGCTTTCAATCTCAGACAAGAAGCCTCTCGTAAATCACCTCGTACAAAGTGAGCTTTTTAATTGCCAAGCCCCGCAGTGCTGTCTCAGTAAGCGGTTGTGGCGTCCAACGGAATATCGGGAATGGAAAATCCGACGATTGGGTTATTTAGTACTAGATTCACAAATTGACGGATCAACAAGAATATTTCAAAGTAATTTGGCCTGTCGGGTTTAACTAGTCTGATTAGGGCTAGAATAAAATACCGGTGTTTGGTGGTGTTGCGAATTACTGCAAATACCACATTCGCTCGGACTTTGTGTATGATTACAGTGCAATACCACCCACTAATACTCATTTTGTAAAATATTACGAAAAAAACACTCCCCAAATTCCCGATCACGAATTCCTTTTTCTAGACACCTAAGGCGCTTGCCAGCGCACGCATATGGCCTCACATTAGTCATTGGCAGTGTTCCAGATGAGAGCATTTGGGGAAATCATAAACTTTTGGCTATTTACCGCCCGTCCCATCTGACACTACCAAAATCATGAGTGTTGTGCATTCGAGGTGTGTCATTGAGTCATGAGTAGAAGCAGAATGACTAGAAAATTGGATCGCTCTACCAACATCTTCGTCTCGGTAAGTAGGTACAAGAATTTCGGCCGTTGGCGGCATCGAAACCCATTGCAGTTTAGTCAGTTCTTGGCGAACTGATATTTTCTATTCTTTGTGTCTATTTCGGGGGCCTTGTGCATGGCTCTACTGCATACAGAAACACTTCGTGTATTTATGACCGGCAAAAATCACCTTGGCGATTCATAATCCAACTGTCAGCCCCCTGAATTTCTGTGGCTTGCCGATTCGACACTATTACCTTTTAATTCCCTCTTTGATTTTCAGTGTTGCTGGTTCTCTCATTCTTTGAGAGAGTGTGTGTATAAGCTCACAGTTGTGAAGTAGATCACCATATCAGATCAACATAATCTCGGCAAAGATACCTAGGTAATTAGTTTTAAATATTAGATCAGCATTGGTTCCACCACCTTATTTTCGCCCATACTTTTAGTTCTGTGGTATTGGGCGCAAGACCAAACCAAAAAAAGCAACCCTGTGGCTAAGTGAAGTGGGCTTTTCCACCGCCCTCCAGGCACCCTCATTTCTTGCATTCAACATTCAATCCTCTTTGTTCATGATCATCGTTCACCTTACCTTTTCAAGTATTTTCAGGGTCTCCTGACAGATTGAAGTGCTTTTCTGCCGGGATCTAAGGCTTAGCTTTTGCTTTTCCCAGTGTAACATCCTCGTCTTCCCGATCGCTGTAACCGCCCTAGAGGATCGCCACGCCTCAGCCCCGTTGGTCTGGCCGGCCACCTTGGACCCTATTAACTGGAGTTTAAGATGCCTATCTCCCGATCTAGTACCTGCTGATCTTCACGTCTTTCTTTTACTCCATCGTCCTTGGGTTACCCCCCATACCCCCTTCGTTAGCTACAAATATTCCTGGCGCATGCTAGGTCTCCACGCTTGATTCCACAACAAATATACAAACAAGTCACTAGATTCTTTCCCTGCAAATTATTTCATTTCCTCCGCCCCTCTACAATCCATCGCCATGGGTGCATCAAAGGGAGGCTGGTGGGCCTGGTCCACTAAGAAGAAGGTCCTCATCTTTGGAAGCATCGCGTTGGTCATCATCGCGCTGGGCGTTGGCCTAGGCGCTGGGCTCGGTATCGGTCTCAAGGGCGGAGATGACGACAACGGGGATGACAGCGGTAACAATGGTGGCACCGGTACAAACACAACAACACCAACCAACACAACTGTTAAATGGCAGCCAGCCGTCGGTGTTAAGTGGCAGATCGTTCTGAAGAACCCGATCAACGACACTTCAGTGGAAGCGCCGGTCTACGACATCGATCTTTTCGACAATGACGCGAGCGTCATTTCTGATCTACATGACTTGGGTCGCAAAGTCATTTGCTACTTCTCCGCTGGTACCTACGAGGACTGGCGTAGTGACGCCAACGACTTCGACAAGGCTGACCTGGGCAAGAACCTCGATGACTGGCCCGGCGAGAAGTGGGTGAACGTCACGTCCACCAAAATTCGCAACATCATGGAGACACGTCTCGATCTTGCCGTGAAGAAAGGCTGTGACGGCGTTGACCCTGACAACATCGATGGGTACGACAATGACAACGGCCTGGGTCTCACTGAAGCCATGGCTACCAACTACGTGAATTGGCTCGCATCTCAATCCCACAGCCGTGGACTGTCGGTTGGACTCAAGAATGGCGGCGCTATCATTGACTCTGTGATTGAAAACATGCAGTGGTGTGTCAATGAGCAATGTGCTCAGTACGACGAGTGCGACACCTATGCGGCCTTTGTCGAGGCTGACAAGCCCGTCTTCCACATCGAGTATCCCAAGGGCGATACCACCAACAACAATAACGACGTGACGGCCAAGCAGGAGACGTCTGCCTGCACAGCTAACAGTTCTGGAAACTTCTCGACTGTGATCAAAAACATGAACTTGAACAATTGGGTTGAATACTGCTCGTGATCAACACGGCAAACTTAGACTCGTGCTTGGTGCATTATATCTGTTTCAGGGGTTCATATCGCATGTACAAATAATCAAATTTTATCTTTTCGGCGCTATGATGAAAGCATTGTATGTGCATCTCGTTGGATGTAACCATATTTGGTCAAATGACCTGAAAGCCGATGAAAAGAAGTTAGCAGGAAAGTCGCTTCAAAGTGCTTGGCGTTTGAGTAGACATTAGAAGAACCCTGGAAAGCATTTGCACTCTGCTATCGTCAGCTTCTAGACTTCAAAGAACAATGGAGCCGAGTCTCCGTGTCCTATCCATCAAAGCACCAACTCCTTTCAGTTCTCACGATCGGTTGCCATTGCCTTCGATAGACGGTGACAGTTACCAGAAACACGATACTTCAGGTCGCAAGCCCAAGGATGCGAACGCGCCTTAGCGAGAAAACACATCATGCCATCACATAGACGAAATCCAATGCGGACGTAGAATCGCCATTTATCACCAGAATTGGACCATTAGCCTGTTAATAGTCGCTCAACACCTCGCTAGCCTAGTCTCAATCATCCACCAGCGTTGGCACCATTCAAGCCCAAATGAGGAGCTCATCACAAATGAACCGCCTTGTGACGCCATCCTCGGCGCGGAACTCTCATATTCTAGCACCTTCCCGGAGTCACAGCCTCCGAGGCTTCCAGAACCGCGGCTAGTGCCAGTCCAAATATCCTATTATCGGCTTTACTGGACGGGCGGTTGAGCAGTTGCGGGTGCCAAGGCCGGTGTTTTGCGCCGGGTCAGCCATCCGGCAATAGTTGTATTTTTTTTCCAATTCTACAAGGTATACCTAGAAAAAGTGGGTAATTCGTCTTGGTGTTTGGCGTGCGCTTTGATGCCTCGGTTAAGTAGTTGTAAAATCCCGGAATACAAGCAGGACTTTATCCTTGTTCATCGTCTCTTATATAGTGCCAATGTTAGTACTATAGTATGATTCAGATCAAATCGGCAACAAAACAAAGCAATTAGTTATTATTTGTATCCACTCATTGGCCTTATGAAACGATCGCCAATTCTAGCCAATTCTAGCGCGTTTATTAGTGAAGAAGAGGGGGTCGATGATTTCCTGCATGTCTCTGTGCGAGGACTACGGAGTCGGTACTCCGTAGATCGATTTTTTGTTAGTCTTGGCAGACTCAGCATCTTCGAAATTCTTCGATGCCATTGGCTAGGTTCGAGAGCTCTTACAATTAGTTCCTGTTAGTGGGGAACATGGTTGAAATAAACAAATATACAGTTGGGTTTGGGGAAGTGGATTCATTCCGTTGTATTTTTGCTTATCAATCCGTGGGTTGATCGTTTTTTAAAGTATTTTTCAATTTAAATTACACAAAATTTCTGTTTTTATTTTGTTTGCTCGTAATCAGGGTATCAGGTACCCGAGTACGGACTAAGTTAGGTTTGCGAGGCTATTTTCGATGAGACGTCTTTCGCTCAATCGCTGTAGACATATCATAAATGCTGAAGTTTAAGCACTGAAATTAATCTGTCGCCCTTGCATCATACGAACCCGGGAAGTGAACTTTGTACGAAGGTTGTGGTATGTCACATTGTTACTTCGCTAGAAAGTAGCTTTACTATTCTTGAAAAAAGTCCTAGACTAGAGCCTAAAGCGTTTTTTTTCTCGTAAAGCCCACCCGCTAAAGGTCAGATAAATTCCATCCGCATGAAAAGTATTTGCAAGTTTCATGTTAGATCTCAGTGTACGGAGTCAAGACCGGTGAACTTCGGTAGAGACATACCTAACTCCCCGATGTTTCTCCTCGATCGGCATGGCCAGTAGTAATGCGCCATTGTTGAACTTCTTCACTTCCTTTATTTTTCTTTCCTAACTCTTTCTGGTCCTAATCCCCGTAGATAAAGATCTCTGCTATACCCACCTAACTCGAACTAGCTAAGCTGCATGGTTCGTGTTGCCACAAAAATCTCAAAGCGGGGCGCTAGAATCGGCCGCCCGAGTGGCTCTCCCGAACGGATCTGCCCGGTTCCTGTGAACCTGTCCATGAGTGTGTTTATTGGTGATTTTGGATCGGTTCCTTTCTCCACTTTGCGGGTATTCGAACAGAATTTTTTTTGAAGGAATCTTTGCGCCACAGCTAGTGTGCTTGGGTGGAGAATTACATTCTAACCGAGAGAATAGCGCTCATTTGCAGACAGCTCTGCCTAGCCACTATCTCGAAATGGACGGTCTGCCGCTGATAATTATTGACCGGAATAAGGGTCGGCGTGAACTCTCTCTATCCAGACGCACTGGCTTCGACAAGTGATTTGCCACTTTCCAACACTCTATGAACACCATGCGAACTTACACCCAATCTCCCCCTCAAACCTGGACGCACGCGCAGAGGATAGTTCGCCAAAGGTTTAGATCTAGACGTGTCCACCCATGCATGTTCAAAATTGATCGCGCCACAGCCATATGCCCCATTCCGGACTCCTTCATTATTCTCCAAACGCTGGGCTTGGCGCCTGTGCTTTTAGCGTATTCGTCATGCACCTTGTAAAAGTGATCGACTGCATAAAACCCCCAATCGATAATCTCATCTGTGCGCAAAAAACAACAGGATTTGCAATGCTATTACTTAATGTGTCTAGTTTTCGGTAACTACCAGAGGCAATCGTAGCCAAGAGACAGATCGAAAATCCTTTCAACCATGTGCAGCGCGTAAAGCCGCTGGTGGCGGAAGCCACTATCTCGTGGCATGGACCGGGTACTTCGGAACAAAGTAAGGGCAGCGGTCAATCTCAGGGGTATAGCGTGGCTTATAGCTAAAACAGCGGAGTTGAAAAAACAATGGTACGGCATGTCGGTAATTTTCCCCTAACTGCACCCTGCAGAAGCATGCCAGGGACCATCCTGTCTTTAGTAGTGACAGGTGATCCATTTAAATATACCGCCGGGCTGAGTATCAATATTATCCGCGACAGTAGCATTACGCATTGCGCCAGCGACGGGGATGGAGGACGACTAAATTGTAATCCTAACGATTTTGCCAGATCAACTTCAGTAGATGCGTGTCATGTCTTGGTGTAACAACATCGCATGCTGGCCTGGTTCCTGGAATAGGCCCCATTACCGTTAGAATGGGACAGGTCGAATTTGCAACATGCGCCAGCTGTACTTAGCCCCCCTTGTACTTATATCCATGCATCGTTCCTGTTCCAATGCAGCGTGGTATCGCGTGGTTTTAGGTCTATGTATAGTGATGACATACGCTAATGCTGAAGTCTAATTTCCGGAAGTCTGCTATCGATGCCATGTCATACGGTGCTGTTGCAGTGCATGACCACTTTATTCTATCCGAGGCGCCTGGAGCATACGTTATGTGAGCCTAGGATTTTGTGTCACAGCCTGGGCATTGTGTCAAGATGTTCCAGATGATAATATCCCAATCTTGAAAAAGGATGATGTCCATCGCACATTGAAACAATGGCGGTTGTGCGATAATATACCTTGCCAAGGCATCCGAGCGCCAGGCCTGCATGGCTATTTTGGGAGTACTTCGCTCTTTTAAGGCGGCATTAGTCGTACGCATACAGGGCGCTATCTGCATGTTTCATGGATCGATCGGATCATCGGTAACTCAGAAACATTTCCAAAAATCCCAGCTTGGATCGTGATCCGGGAAAGGAAGGTGTCCTCTTTCCTGAAGCCTACTTATATTGACAATACTAAATTCAAGGCAAGCCAAACCCAAATCACGGTCAGCCAAGCTAAGCTTAGGGCTCGCATCGAGACCCAAATCAAGAAATTTAAGTATGGGTTTTTGAGCGGACCTACCACAAATAACCCACCTGTTCCGATCATAAACATGTGTTTTGTGGACCAGGGGCTTTTTAATTCATGAGCACACGTCCCAATTGATAGGTTCTCCGTGAGTGGATGTGATTCACGTAAAGAGCTTAGTGTAAGTGGGTATTGATGTGTCGAAATTCTTGGCATTGTTGGATCAGGAAAAAATTAAATACTAAAACTAGGAATTGTACGGAATAATTACGTGGTAAGAAAAGAGCATGTGAAATTACCGTAATACGGTATCTAGGTATTCTCCACTTTATCGAGACGACGATCTTTGATTGTTCGTTAATGAATGTGAAAGTGAACGGCAAAAGATGGAAATAATTTTTTCCTTCACAGTTTCCTGCAAATAACCGCCATACCTTTTCTATAGCAATCATCGCAATAAAAATTCAACTCATAAAATCGTTAACCAATATGACCGAAAAAGAAGCTAACTATGCCAAAAATCCACAAGCTCGCCCGATGCAATTAGTCTCGCAGTATGTTATGCCAAAGTAATATGCAATAAGACAAAAAAAGGAAATCTCAAGCGGCCATCAAATCGACGAACTCGGTCCACTTGTCCCCGAAGGAGGCATAGTAGTTCGTGCTAAGATGAGTGATGTACACCTCATCGGCCACCTTACGTACCTCTTTCACGAGGCCGCGAAGCGACTTGCCCTCAATGTCATCAGGCACGGAGTGCACGATGGCACACAGTTGGGTACGATTGCTGTCCGAAATGCCAGTGAATAGCTTGGCGCCCTGACGTTCTTGGAAAGTGTTGTAAGCAGCTTCAAAGACAACCGTCGAATCAGCTGTTGACAGGTACCGGGAATCGGGAACAGCACCGGGATTGTGGACGACCTGATAGCCTCGCGTTAGTTTGATGGAATTCGCCTATGTATCCCTGAAGGGGAAGGGGATGTGATGCAGGTGTAAAATATGGGTTATTGAGATGGAAGGTTATAGAGTGACAGGTAGCGAGTGGTTTCCGAAATTCATGGACAATAAAGAATCACGGTAAACAAAGGGTAAAAACGAAACATTGAAACAGGCGTATAGAATATGGGCGATGGGAGACAGGGGTCGTATTGTATGAATGATGGTAAAGTAAAAATGAAAAAAAAACAGTGTCGAAATAATGGCACTTACAAATTGATCAGGACCAAGACCCTCGAGGTCCTTGACGAAGTCCGTCAGCCCTTCCAAATAACTGAAGGTTTGAGCATCATATTGCTGGGGGGTTTCATCAAAGAAGATTCCGCGAACAGCCAGGTTGGGGTTAGAAGAATTGGTCGGCCAGTCAGCGTAAGTCTGAATATCCTTGCGAACAGCAGAAACATTGCGTTTTGCGTACGAAGTATGAACATAACCCAAAAGACGGACGTTTTCGTAAGCAGTGAGCTTCGGGATTTCACGAGTGTAATTGGCATCTGGAAGGGCGTTAGGCCCTGGCCCGCTTCCTGGATTGATTACGACGGTAAAGTTCACATCAGGGTGGGCAGAAATCCTGTGGCGTTTAGCAGCTGTATTTTCATGGTTTTTGTTTCATTCCTTTTTATTTCAATCCCTGATGGTTTGGCGCGCGAACGGTGCAGCACCACCCCATGTATGTGGCGGGCTACCGGCCGCCTAGTATAGAATAGCATCGGGGAGAGCGAAACTGGGGAAGATGGGGGGGTTTGAGGTGGGCGAAAAGGGTTTAGACATACACGTTTTCAAGCGGAGACCACGCCTCAGGAGCAGGGTACACATAGAGTGGAACGAAAACCTTCGCTTTTGGACCCATGCTGTTATTCTTCTTCCGGAGAGTTGTGACGACCACGGAGGGAACAACGGCAGCAATAATCACAATGAGAACAACAGCTGCCAAGAGAAAACGAGAGCGCTTCGACTTAAGACATCCGCGCTTGCTCACGTGTTTTTCGGGGGTTTCGGACATATTGAATTTACTGAGAAAGAGATTTGAAAATGAACAGAAAGTGGATTCGAGAATGCTAGTAAATATGCCTTAAATTTGGACAGAGGCAAACTAAAAAAAAAAGAAAAATCAAATAACAGATCGGAACGAGTTTCACCAGGCGAACAACAACTTCGAACAACTTCCAAGACTTAGTGTCCCAACACGGCCGAAATAGATCCGGGGCGGGTCTCGACCCTATGCAGAAAGGGTCTTGGATGAGACGTAGAAAAAAATAGAAAGAAGAAAGAAAAAATACAATAATGTCATTTATTTGGATTATTTTGTGGTCGATTAGCTCGAGCTGAGGCCCTGACGTACCGCCAGGTGGATGCACTTAGGGCATTTGGATGCACAGAATGATATCCCAAGGCCCAGCCACGGCTGGCCCACCCCTGCCCGATGGTTCTGTTCCAGTTCTGCTTGTGTTCGCCCCCTTTCATTACGCTCTCTTTGTTCTTTTTTTATTCCCGCTTATGCTCGTACCTTTTGTTTTCTTCCTTTTCCTTTTTTGCCGGTGGGGACTGTGCCGAGGCCTCATTCGTCCAACTATGATGGCATAATAGATGAACTGGAACGGAGAATCCGAGTGAGGCAACGCTGGTACCTCGCTTGTTTTGTATAAAACCTTGGTTATGGGCCCACTGAAGCACTCAAGACATCTCCGTTGTGAGCAGAAAACTTAGAACATTTTCATTCTTTGTCTATAGTGGTGGTATAACAAAGCGAGCGTGCGTTATAGATCCACTTCGTCACCATGGTTATTCCCACTTCAACTCCCTCTTCGAGAGCCGACAGCCCTCAACGGTCCAGTGTCGGCAGCCCGCTCGAAACTCCGAGTGTCCTGGAGACGCCGGCAACAGAGGTCGGAGACCCATTCGACAATATCGGCGAACTGTTGCGCAGGCTCCCTTCCGAAAGCCACATTCTAGTGACTGGCGGCCTCGGCTTCATTGGAAGTCACACCACATTGGAGCTGCTGAAGGCCAACTACAATGTCATTGTGATCGACAACCTCAGCAACTCATTCGAGGTTGTTTTCGACCGCATTAGCCTCCTGGCAAAGAAGCACCACGAGGAAAATGGCACCAAGATGCCGTCTCTGCGTTTGCATGCTCACGATTACCGTGACACCAAAGCTCTTCAGCCGCTCCTCGAGGAGTACCGGTTGCCGTCTCGATGGGGAACTGCAAAGTCCAGAATTGGTGGAGTCATCCACTTTGCGGCTTATAAAGCCGTCGAAGAGAGCATTCGCAAGCCACTAAAGTATTACTCCAACAACGTCAGCGGTCTTGTTGACTTTGCCACAACTCTCGGGGACTTCGGTATCAAGACTTTTATCTTCTCGTCCTCTGCCACCGTATACGGCACTCTTGCAACTTCAGGTTTGCCTTTGAAGGAAGAGCTCTGCGTGCACAAGGAAGAAGTGTACACAGACCACGCCGGCGCGAAGCAAGCCATGCAGCCAGGATGTACCGGAATCACCAATCCGTACGGACGCACAAAATGGATGTGCGAAACCATCTTGGCGGACTTGGCTGCATCAGATGCCGAGTGGACCATTGTTGCTCTTCGCTATTTCAACCCCGTTGGCTGCGATTCGTCCGGCCTTTTGGGTGAGGACCCGCGACAGGCTCCAACGAATCTGCTCCCGGTCGTCGTCAAGGTCATGACAGGTCAATATTCCGAGCTTTCAATGTTCGGAACAGACTGGGAAACCGAGGATGGTACCGCTGTCCGTGACTTCATTCACGTTAGCGATCTGGCTCGTGGCCACATCGCCGCCCTCAGCTCGGCCAACGAGGGCAAGCTGTCTGAGAATTTCCGCACATTCAACTTGGGAACTGGCAAGGGAAACTCCGTTATGGACGTGGTCACCACCATGGAGTCTGTTATCGAGAAGCCCATTCCTCGACGGGCGGCGCCGCGTCGGGAAGGTGACGTGGGAGCCTGCGTTGCGGTTGTTGACCGGTCGACCGAAGAGCTTCAGTGGAAGACACAAAAAAGCCTGAAGGACGCATGCCAGGATATCTGCAACTTTTTGGACGTCAGTGGTTTGTCCTCATGACAAAGTCTTGCTCTTGTCGGTCTCGTCATCTGACGATTGTTGTTTGTCTTTTGTTCGCCTGTTCCTAATATACCTGCTCCCCGGAACGAAGGCGCTTTGGAAGCATGTGTTTCGGTATAATGATTTTGTGTTTCCTGTTTAGCATTAGCATTTCGGTTCGAGTTGCGTCGCTTGTGAGCTTTCCCAGTCAGGTCTTGTATTCAAGCCTGGGTGTACAGTCATCTATATAGTTCTTTTTCCGCTGGATATGAATTGAACAAAAGTTTCTTATTATGAATCCTGTCATTTGTATATCTCAATAGTTGTAGGATCTTGGAAGGTTAAACGATGATCACACAATGCCCTTTGTCAACATTGGATGTTGGCTGGTGCGGAGAAACAGACCCCAGTCTTAACACCTGAGGCATCACACAAATCACATCACGTGATCTCACTATACAACAACTTACTCAGACAAGGTCCATGGGATAAAAGGCTGTCATTGTTTACCGAAAGTCTGGCTATATGGCTCTCTAATGTGCAACATTTCTCGAGGCTAGAATAACTCATTCCTACGGAGTATGAGAGAAGGTTGTGCTACGTTGTACCTTATTGGTGACCACGTGATCTCCGTCTTGGCATCAAATCTGGCCGGCCAGGCATTTTTTTGCGATAGCTTTGTCAACGCGATAATCTCAACATATCATCCACGCAATTGGGCTCTAACATCGTCCAGGGTATTCGATATAGCTTTCCCATCCCGCCCTGTCTCCAAATACCGCCTTTTGTGCTCATAACCCGCCACAATGATCTGCAGAAGTTGCCGCACGACGATGCTCTCCCGGTTCACCCAGCCCATAACGCGAACGGCCTCAGCATCCGCGCGTCAGCTTCCCTTGGCTCGCAGTCAATTCCGGTCATACAGCAGTGACAACAATGCTTCCGTAGCTGCTGCTCCTTCACCCCCTGCTCCCCGCCAACCCACGATCGGCGACATTTCAACCCCGTCTGCTATCTCCTCCGCTACCCCGGGCGTTTCTCAACCTTTGAGTACCCCCGAAGGCGTCCACGTCGATGTCAATCCCGCAGAATCTAAAAAACCCACCGCCGTGCGTGAACCAAGCAGCTGCCCCGCGGGCACCAAATTGAACGGACTCAACTACTTCAAGAACAAGCCGGAAGTCTTCGCCAAGGAGGACTCCGAGTACCCCGAATGGCTGTGGGGTCTCTTGGGTGATTCATCCAAGGATTCTAAAACAAAGACGGGTGGTGTTGACCCGAGCAGTAAGTCTTATCTTTATATTTAATTTCTCATCGGTGGCAATGGAAAGCTAACCCCGTTACAGCCTTGAACAAGAAGCAAAGGAAGCGCTACGAGAAGAAGCTGGCCGCCCGCACTGGCCCCTTGGCTGCTAAGATCCCTGCTCACCACCACTCGCACGATATCACCCCCGCATCCTACAACCGCGACGGAACCCCCGCGGACGCCATGGCCGATGCCACTGGCGGCTTCGAGCAGCGCTCGGAGGTCATCAAGAGTGCGCGCGATGCCAGACGGAAGACCATCAAGGAATCCAACTTCCTGCGTGGTCTCTAAGCTCGTGACATGTATTTTTGAGTGGAACTCGTGGAAGCGATTGTATTTCTTGGGGCTGTTCCGGAACGAGAACCACCTCTACATTGCATTGAATATTGAATAGACCGGGTCCTTTGCGGCACCCGGGATGTATTATTACATTGATTGCTTTTTTTCTATTGTGCTATATATCAAATGATACTTCTTTAAATTTTCAGGTCATCGTGCAGCATCCGAACCGAACACAATTCCGAAAACAAGCACGTTCATATTGCTGATCGACCTGACAGCCTATTGGGGGATTGGCCAATCTCTCTCCTCTCCCTGTCCCTCCAGCCATGGCAGGCAAGCATCATAAAGAGCTTTGAACTCACCTTCCCCCAAAACAATAATTTTGTCAAAGCTGCTTCGATCAACACGGTGGAAGAATGCCAAAATCGACGCAAAAATGATATCCGCATATCCAGCCTTCTCACCCTCAAAAAACGGACCCTTCTTCCCCTCTTTCCCTTTCAGCATCTTGATGAGCGTCTGCGTCTCCTTCTCAATGACCTGCCACAAAGCAAGCAGTTCCCCCTCATCGGTAGGTCTGACCTCAGAAAGCGGCTTCCCGAAGGCTTCAGAGCGCGTTCGGATAAAATACTCACGCCCACGCGCATCCAGTCTACTCGGAACAATGGGGACGATCAGCTGCCGGATGCTCGGCGACATCAGGGCCAGGATCTTTTGCACAGCGATTACGAGCGAGTAGCTGGCGTCGCCGGATGGAAAGAGCGGCGGCGACGGGTACAGCTTGTCAATGTACAGGGCGATCGGCTCGGAGTCCATCAGGACTCCATCTACGTTGCTTGTGATCGAGCCTTTGTGGCTGATTGCCGGTAGGGTATATGGTATTGCTGAATTGCCGGGTGGCACGTCATGGGCCTTGAGCAGAGGCGCAATGTCCGGGTATGAGACCCAGCTTTGAGTATAGGGGATTCCCTTGAAGTTGAGGACCATTCTGGTTCTGAGGGTGTTTGGTGACCCTGACTTTTCGGGACCTGTGGGTGATTAATAGTTGGCTTACAGTTGCACTTATATATAGCTTCGGGTGGTCCCATACCTGGCAGGTCAGACAACAGGTCAAAAAAATGAATCGGGTTTGATTCAGCCATGACTATGTTTAGTTTGGAATAGTAAATAGTTATATTTTGCACTTCGGTTCTCAAGGCAGATGAGTCAAATACAATGGGGTGAAATGTTGACGAGGCTTATGAGTCTTGCTGACGGAGCGGGGCATATCTACTTACTTAAGTATTGATTTATCAGCTGGAATCCTGCCTGGGCCGTCTTTGCAAAAGAATTCAAGTGTTCTGGTTGGCGTATATATTGGTAGATATGAATGATTAAACTGGATGCTCGTATTGGAATGTTCATTTGAAGCCGTACGGGCATAAGGACTAACACTATGTATCTGCGAGTCGATAGTCAAGAATATCGATAAGTACGTGATCAATAATTTATGATCCATTTCAAGGAAACAATGTATAGATTCATATTGAAATAGAAGTTTATCTCAGGTTTATATCAGCAGTTCCGCCAAGTGATGTGCGGAGACACGCTGGCAGTGATAAGTCTGGGCATACGGGTCACTTGACGATTTGTTCCACTGCATGGTAATATCTTTTATCCTTATCCCCCAGCTCACTGCGTTGTATGTTGTGTCGGATATCGAATAGACTGCCTCAACTCCCCTGAAACTATCTAGCGGGGCACAGGTGGACCTCTACCAGTAAGCTCAGCCAACCCCTCCATTTACCGCCAGTCAAGTAAGAAGTTGCATTTCTCACCATAGGCCGATGATACAGTATTGACTGACTCAAGAAGAAAAAATGGAGAAAGTCGAAGCTCTCGTGGACCGCGCCAAACACCTGGCCCTCCACGAATCACCCAAGGGCACATTACACACTGTGGACACATTCCACTCAATTCTCGACAACCATATCCAGAAGATCTACAAGTCTCTTGGTGCATCTGCTCCGACAACAGATTATTTCCTGAAAGAGATCCAGCATGATCCTGCTACCGCGGTTGTGACCGGCGAGAAACCCGTCGACGTCCTGGCGTCTGTGGATGCCTTCCGTACGTACATGAAAGATGCAAACTCCTGTGCCATGGCACCTGAACCAGGCCTAGATATCTCAGCCCCGCTTTCGGACTACTTCATTTCGTCAAGTCACAATACCTATTTGACAGGAAATCAGCTGTATAGCGATGCTGCTGCGAGTGCCTATACCTCGGTGAGTAAATTACCTGAAGGCTGCGCCATCTATTCTCGATAGTATTATAGCCCGCCACTCATCATATCAGAACATACTGATACATGGGCA
Organism: Penicillium soppii; assembly: GCF_028829465.1. Classification (NCBI taxonomy): domain Eukaryota; kingdom Fungi; phylum Ascomycota; class Eurotiomycetes; order Eurotiales; family Aspergillaceae; genus Penicillium; species Penicillium soppii. The sequence goes on along the minus strand of NW_026643235.1, from coordinate 2,675,754 downwards.
GGTCCTTCTCCGGGGCTGCAGGTCTGTTGAGATAGATGTATGGGATGGGGAGCTAGAAACCCCCGACTCCAGCGACGGTGAATTAAGCAGCGACAGCAGCAGCGATTCAGAGGCTGAACATGGCAAGTCCATGGGAAGCAAGCTTAAGGAAAAAGTCGGTTCAAGGAGATCTGGTCAGGAAAAGCCTGCCAAAGGACCAAAAGAATCGGTCGCATCCAAATTGGAGGCCAAATTAGAATCGGTCCTACGTCGCAAATCGGCGAAGTCGCCAAAGCAAGATAGCCAGGAGGAGACCGCTACCAGCCATATGCCTATTCGAGCTGAACCTCGTGTGCTGCATGGTCACACACTCACCAAGGGAGCTACGTTCCGCGAAATCTGCTTTGCGATCCGCGACAGTGCCTTTGTTGCTAGTGATCTTCCAGTGGTAATCAGTTTAGAGGTTCATGCCTGTCTTGAGCAACAGCAGATGATGGTCGATATCATGCAGGAGGCATGGAAGGGAATGCTCATCGAAACCCAACAGGCTGAGGGAAAACTTCCCTCGCTCGCTGACTTGAAAGGAAAAATCCTTATCAAGACCAAGGGCCTTCCTCTCAGTGGTGGCGATGAGAAGATTGAATCGACAGAGGCCTTGACACCGCAGAACTCCGAGGATAAACCCCCGGGACAGCAGCCGCCGAAGCCGTCAAAGGTCCTCGGGGCTTTGGCTGACTTGGCTGTGTATACTCGAGCATATCATTTCAGCCATTTTGATCAACCAGGTAAGTATGGATTGTCATTATAACTGAGTATAGAACCATACTCATTTTTGAACAGAGGCAAAGGTACCTGTCCATGTATTCTCGCTCTCCGAAAAGTCAGCGCGAGAAGCCCACGTGAACCATCGTGACGCCTTGTTCGAGCACAACCGCTCTTCTCTAATGCGCATCTACCCCTTCGCATTCCGAGTGACTTCCTCGAACCTCGACCCAACCTTCTACTGGCGCCGGGGCGCCCAGCTAGTCGCCCTGAACTGGCAAAACCTAGATAAAGGCATGATGCTCAACCACGGGATGTTTGTTGGATCGCACGGCTGGCGACTGAAACCCTCCGGTTATCGCAGCAGCGAGGCCCCGACAGATATCATCCAGCGCCGGAGTCTGACTCTCTCGCTCGAAATATACGCCGCGCAGGATCTGTCTCTGCCACAAGGCGATCACAGCGAAAAGGGATTTCACCCCTACGTGAACTGCCAGCTGCACGTTGAAGAGCCGGAGGGCGAGGTTTCGCCGGATCAGGATGACGCAAGCTCTGATACAGAGAAGAGTAGCTACAAGCGGTGCACGAAGAGTTCTGCGGGACGAAACCCGGACTTTGAGGGTCAGAAATTGGAATTCCCGACCGTGACTGGGATCGTGGAGGAGCTTAGTTTCCTAAGGTCAGTGCTTACTTGGTTATCCTTCTCCCTTACTCCGTGCTTTGATCCCCAGTGCTGCATTTTGTTTGCATTTCTATATCCAACCTCGTTTGCGCTAATGCAAGCATCACCCTGCATTGTGATACCCGCCAGAGAATATGCAGACACCCAGAAGCGTTAAGCTAATGACCGGGCGCGATATTTGCTTCTTTCGGGATTCCCCCTTCTTGGTCTGGTGTGGCCATTATGGCTAGGGCGGCTTGTAGCCTTTTCCTCAATTCTCCCCGCCTTTCCGCACGCTAGTGTTTAGTTTCCTGTTTCTTCTTGATTATGCTATGCACATTTGAGGTTTCTGCAAGCCACTAACCGTGTTTGCGTCTCTAGGTTCAAGATCAAGGATGACGAGATCGGTCGGGATCCGTTGGCTGCATGGGCTTGCATCCGACTTGACCGGCTGCGCGAGGGATATCGGCTGGTCCACCTTCATGACTGCTCCGGTGAAAAGACGGGGGGTGTTTTGCTGGTTAACGTTGTGAAGCAAATCAGTTAGGGGGTTCCATGCTATTACGAAACTGAATCGTAGATGTGTTAGTTGTCAGTAGCGGTGCGGTGTGATGTATCATGGATGTGACATGTTACTATATTTTGACAGATAGCCGAGAGCCGAGTGCGTTCTAGAGTGTAGAGTGCGTTTACCAACAATCTGGTTACTTGGGCATTCAGGCAGCATGTCGTACACCAGATTGCCCCTGTGGGTGATGAAGGGTTTCAAGGTTACAGCAAAGCCTCTGATTAATCTAACAGTTCCGAGACTAATTCTACTGTATCACACTTCACTACCACAAGTGACCTGCTATAGTTCATCGATCACGATTGTGACATGCAATCGCGCCAGTCATCGTGCGGATCTGAACCTAGGGGGTCGTTACACAGGGACATTGGAATTTCGGCATTGGAACTACTTTGTTGTCAACAGTACCTTTTCTTATCAGTCAACGATCGAGTAGAACCCGATAACATGTGCCTGATTTCCTTCCGAGGTTGTCTGAGTATGAAAATTAGCACCGAGATATGAGCGGAGCATGTCTCATTCAAACTGTCAAACGTGTATTTTGCTTATTTTGCTTATTTCGCGTGTGTCACGAATCCTCTCTAGAATCATTGCTCTGGGAAGTACGGAGTACGAGCTGCAATGACATGCACATCACTCATGCCACGTCGTTGTATGATCTCGGTGGTACATTATATGTGCTCAAGCAGAAGGGCCTACATATCGTGATCTCGCTACGAAGTAACCCTAGCTCTCCACTCATAAATTAAGTGGCGGTGACGGGAATGACGGGAACGGGATATCACACAAGAGGATTGTGTCAAACTGCGGTGAAATAAGGCGAGGTCAGAACGTGGATAGCCCACTTTTCTTTTTATGTTCGAGATTTCCAAAACAACAGTCATGCATGCTGCGAGCCATAATTCTAAGACCTGACACTTGTTTATTGCATATGAACTGGGCAAGTACAGCGATCAGCGTGCCAAGCAACATGCATCATATTGATCAACGTTACCAGTGGGGAACAAGAAAATGAAAGTGTTCACTTGATCGGTTAATCCTCCGGGTCTTTTTTAGGCTGTTCACAGGGCTTTAGATTATCGACTGGTTTTTGGGCCACTAATGTGAGACGTCTATTATTTGATCTGGATCGTCACGGCCTCGAAACCCGTCAGCTTAAATCCACCACAACTCTCTCAAATAGCGTAGAGGAGAATACAAATGAACTTCTTGTCTTTTTACAAGGAGTATTTGTCATTTGGCAGAGGTTTGCTTCGGAGGGGTTCATGGATGCATCCATGGATTGCATTAACAATCATGGAATTTTGCATGCATGAGCAGACTAATCCCTTAGGAAAGTGACAGCAACAAACAGGTAGCATGATCTGGCCAATGATCGGGTCAGATCGACTTTTTGTCAAAAAAGCAAAGAAGGTCCATGTCCAGAACAACTGACGAATCACACCTATCAGCATCACCGAGATCGACCGAGTGGATCCATCTTCAGCCTATCCTGGGTCTGGGGTTGATACATCAACTGCTAAATTCCTTCCCTAATTTCATCATTTTCCCCTTTTCCCCTTTTTTTGCAAGGGGAACACGCGACTCGGTGACTCAATATGTTTGACCGAGGCATATCAATCACACTTTCTCTATTGAACTAAGCTGTTGATCCTTCAATCAAGCAAACATCACGAACTCCTAAGGACCGGAGTGTTCGGGAGGTACCGAAGATATCCCTATGATTGGTCTCAGTGGACCCGTGGCGTAAAACAATGGATGACTTCTTCCTCTTTGGGCTCTGATCCCTGCACGAAACCGAGCCCTTACAAGCCAGCGATCCATCTATTATTTCTCGTTGGGTCGATCAAATATGGAACAAAGGTGTGTATGATCCCAGTGTTTCTCTTTGAACGGGAACTACCGAGACTCTATTCAAAATGGGTTTTAGTTATTTGTGCATTTTCTTTTCGATTTTTTCTTTTCTTCTTTCGCATCTTGTCCTTTTGCCTCTCTGATTAGTCCATACGATCCAATCTGCGATCGCGGGGCCGTGTGAAATAGATCTATTTCTTTCCTTGCTTTCCAGGCCTTACAATATATAAGGACGCTGATTCCTGTTTTCAGACTTCTTCATGGCCCCATACTGCTCAAGAATTCAATCACGTCCATTCTAACCGGCAAAGAACTCTATTCACAATATACCATTCTTGACTTTTGACCAAAATACCTGCATATCGCCACACTATATACAATGACCTCCTCATCAAAGTGCTCAAGCCCCGTTATCAGCTTGGTAAGTTCTCTCGATTTAGGTGGTACTTGTGTAATACTTTAACGGACATATCCTGACCCTTCATCTAGATGCCTGGTGTGAAATGCCCCACTTGTGCAGCCAAAGGGCAAGAAGTCTGGGTGATCCCAGGAAAGAGCTGCCATGTGTGTCACACTCCTTGTGGGCCTTCATGAGAAAGTCGATCGAGGCGCTGTTGTGCATCTCATGCAGTGAAGCTCATCCTTACTTCTCTGGTACCGTGTGCAGCCGCATATGTCTACATATGTACCTTTCGGCTCGATTTGGTTATGTCACATCATTTGTCGCATAAACTTAAAGCGACCAACTCCTGGGCATTTCTGCAATGCGCCCAAACATGCACGAAAGGACTGGGTCATCTGCAAAATCGACATTCCAAACTCAGGCTCACTATGGAGTCAAGCGAAGGGCGCAAAATGGGTTTCACGATGTCTTTGCGTTTACTTTTTCTACAACGATATACGACATTTTTGCCTGTTATTCTCATACCTGAGTATTACTTATTAAATATAATGATGTGTGCTACTTCACCTTGATTCTACTTACCCTAGCGAAACCCTGAACTTTCTATGCCTAAATTTCATCGGGCCGACCTTTCATCCCCCACGTTTACCGTAGGGAAACCTTATCGAACCCGTCTAGAAAGTAACAAAGTACCAAGAATGGAGGCCATGAAGTACTTTTGTCCCGCATATAATTAGCCCCACATAAATCATTTCCTCGTGGCATATTGACATCATAGCTTCCTTTGACTTTGCACAGAACCTTGCATTAACAACAGCTCTGTATTTTGTTAAACCTTCCACGATATACATCTCTCAATCTGGATCTGCTGCCGAGGACATACAATGACAGAAAAGTATCCAATCGGCACGCGCTCTGAGAGCGAACGCCTGGTTCGCCAGTGGGGCTTTAAACATATATTTACCTGGACAGATGGAAGGTCTGTATAAGAGTTCCTGAAAAATTGAATTTCTATATGCTTCATATGCTTCATATATTTCCAAGCCAGATGAAGGCCAAACAATGGAGTCAGATCGAGAGATATAAGTACTGACTTCTTCAGCAACGCTTACTATTCCCCGCACACCCATTCCGGCCTAACGACACACCTCGTCCGCCGAGGTTCTCTGACAATCAGCTACCCAGAAGATAACTCTACGATGCTCAATGGGCAGGCAAAAAAAGAAACCTTTGGCGTTGGGGAAAGGGTTGATGTTCCTGCTGGGAAGGTCCATGAGGTTTGGATCGGGGATGAGGGGTGTGAGTATGTGATTGGAGAGTAGCAGAGGAATGACTAGGTTAAGAATACTACTGTGAGAAGACCATGCCAATTAAACAATATGTTGCATTGGTATCGGATGAGCCCAGCTCATCGAAAAGCTCTGTTCGAGATTTTTTGTTTTGGGGTCTACGGGGTCTAAAAGGTCTTTGAAAGCAGTCCGTATAGTTGAAATGTCTTTAATGCAAGAAGCGGAAGTCGACTCTGGATGGATATTAGTGTTTGTTCTCATGGCACATGGCACTGAAAGGCTGGGCAACGTACCTCTTGTTTCCGAGATCTTTGTTCTCAGCCACATATCGCTCTCGCTCTTCGCTGGACATGTTGTCCCAGACAGCGGCATTTTGTCTGGTGTCATTTATTAGCATAGACCTTCAACGGGATTATCCGATCAAACATACTTGTTGCGCCACACGTAGTACATTTTGGCGACAATAAATATAAACGCACTCCACACCGAAAGGCCAATAAGCACCTTATTACCAGTGCGGTAGTATGGCTTGTCTTCGGTGCGGTAAACCTAAGAGGGCGGTCAGTCAAACGGTCGAGTGTCAAGCGGCTGGGCTGAAAACGTACGTTGTTGCCGATGATGTTACTCGCCTGGACCATCATATTGTAGACGGCACTTGCAACTGTCCGTGTTCTCACAGAGCCCGCATTTCGGGATGTGATCGCAACGATGATAGCATGCACGTAAGGCATACCAATTAGCATGATGAGGAGCACCCAGCGAGCCCAAGCACTAGCATCCTCGGGAAGAACCTCCAAGGCAATCAGCATGACCAACGCCCAGAGTTCGGCGCCGACACCAAGCAGCAACCGCTGATTGAAGCGCTCAGAGACCCAGGTCCAGATCAGGAGATTGATAATGAAGATGACGTAGGCTGGAATTGTGAGAAGGTTGGTATGGAAAGTGCTGAAACCCAGGGACTTCAATTCTAAACTGATGTATGCTGTCGCAGGGGTGTTGGGGATCATCCAGGTCAGACCAAGAAGGTAAATAACCCACATATCGTAGTCCTTCAAGGCCTGCCAGAGCAACTTCGGAGTAACAGGTTGACGATTGTGCATAGTTCCCTTGCTAGGGTCATCGCGCAGGACACGATTGACCATGATTTTCTCCTCGCGCTCATTGAACCAACCATCCTTACCACGGAACCGACCCGCGGTCTGCGTAGGAGAGGGCGGCATCCAGATCGCAGCGATAATACCAATCAAGCCAGTGATCATTCCCTCCAGAGCGAAGAGGTATCTCCAGCCTCCAGTGCCGTCCGACATGCGAATATGCAGGAAGCCAAAAGCAAGGAAAGCGCTGACGATTGACGTCGCTTCATATGTAACCCAGAAGTAGCTCAGACGGATAGGCAACTCCTTGGATTTGTACCAGAAGGACAGGAAGAGAATGGTATCGGGAATAAAGCCACCCTCAAGGAGACCCAGTAGAGCACGAGTCGCGTAGAAGCCGTTCTTGCTCTTGATAAATGCCTGGCAGGCGGCAATAATACTCCAGGACACCATCTGGACGGGAATCCAGCGGTCGGGACCGAACCATTTCGACAGAAGCTGCGAGGGGAGCTCGGCAAACAGGAAAGTCAGATAGAAAATTGTTTGGCCAGTATTATAGTCGTTAGTGCTCATGCCAAGGTCGTCCAGCATGTTATCTGATGTAGCTTGGACAATGTTGCCTCGATCAAGCTGGAGTGCAAAGAAAGTCACACAGGCGAATGTGCACACACGCCAGTCGATCTGCGGGCAAGTTAGATTGTATCTAACAGAAGCTGAGTTATTCTTACCTTTCTGACCACGGCCTTTTCCTCGTCTTCTGTCCATTCAAAATCGGGGTCCCAGCGATGAGCACCTTCATATTCAGGGATGGGTTTGTAATAGCGCGGGTCTTCAGTAGTGTCAAAAGCACAGTCGGTCTGCTTGACCAATGCACGAGGACCGTCATATGTAGACGATGATGAAGAGTCTGCAGAGGAGACTCTTGGTTCAAGCTTTGAGTCCGTGCCTTGGGCATCGGAGCCAGTGGTCTTGACTTCTTCGATCGCCATCTTGCAGGATCAGAGATCGGAGTTCAGATCACAGATGGAGAAGTGAGAAGAGATTAAAGATGCATGGGAATTAAGTCATATAAAGGGAACGATGCGATAACTACACGATACGACACCATCATATTGGTATCACGTCATCGGGGCCTTTGCGTTAGCCTTCAGAGTATTAAAGCCCGCAGGAAAATAGTCGCGAATAGGAAGGTTTGAAACCATTTTAGCAAGATGTGCATGGGCAATTGAGGGTCCCAATTGCGACCTGTTTGGGATCCACATGGTAAGGCTTTTTGTCTTTTGGCTATCGAGGCGTAAGCTTGATTTAATTATGGAGGCCTCGACTCGTGGGAGTTAAGCCTATTGATTGCGCATGTCGGGATGCTGCCAGAGAAAGCAATGCGTGCCATGCAATCAGGGCCTAGCGTTTGAAACAAGATAAAAATCCGAGGATTCTGTCCAGTTGAAATATGGCTTGGCTGTATCACGCAAAACTCGAGCGATTGACGTTAGGTTGGACGAGTAAGGCCCTACCGACTCTCGGTACCTAGGGGCTGGGACTCCACTATGCACCATTCAAGTTTCACGGTATACAATATGTTTAATTCTTTTCTGGAAGGTCGATGTCTTTCTATTTGGACTTTTTTAATTATTTTATATCATGAAGCTCTGCAACATTATACGTAGCTATCAAGTGTGATTCTCACGTTTTGACTACTCGTCATTGAAGTATGCTATACCCAGCCACATGCAGTTAATATAGAACTACACATAAACTACATATAAAGTACAGAAGAATAACACCATTAAAACAAGATATTCATGTACATATGTAGATCATTGAATAGTAATCGTGAAAGTTCATGGAGATTTCAAAATGAAAAATCACATTCTAAATGTTATCTATCACGCCATCAACAGGAGAATTGACACCAATTGCCGGTCAAATCACCACATACATTGGCAACAGTTATCGTACTACATATGAAAATGAAATTTCTCAATCTGAAAGACAGAGTCGCGTCAGCAAATCACGTCCATTCTTACTGGACGCACGCCATTCTCCCTCGGCCGATATGAGCTCTCATACGTGGTTGTAGGATATACTGGTATAATAACCCCGCATAGTCGGGCTCGTCGGCTCTGTCGCCTATCCATGGTCATAACAAAAAGTTTAACACTGACCTAGCAGTGAATCAAACAACCTGCCGACCCCGCAAACATGGCGCAATTCACGTTCGGATTGAGTGTGCCGAAAGTGATATATAAGAATGATGCGGACCCCAAAGATGCGATTTAGATGATGCGATCTCCCACCACATAATATAAAAGACATTAACACCCATATCACCTTCTTATCTCTCTTTCCATCTGTTATACACCTCGTTATAAACTAATATCGACTTGATCTCATCAAACCACAATGGCTCCCGGTCTTACTGATACCTTGGCCCTTCGGGCTCCAACAGTTGCGCCTTCACTCAAGTCAGATGCCGGTCACAACAAGGAAAACCTGATAGGCTACAAATACGAGAAGGAGCGTGAGATCAAGGGTACAGATAAGCTGCCTCCGGCTTCCTATCCAGAGTACCTGCCCGTCTGGGACAATGAGACAGAGAGGTACGTATCTCCACAACCCTAATGCGGCTCCACTTCCCTCAATGAATTTATAGAAACTGACTCCCTGCAGATACCCCCCTCTACAGCCTTTCCAGCACTACGACCACGGGAAAGATGCAGATGCCTCCTTCCCCGACCTGCTGCCCAAGAACCAGGCCAAGATTGACCACATCACGCCTTTCATTGGCTCTGAGATCCACGGCGTGCAACTAAGTCAGCTCTCCGATAAGGGCAAGGATCAGTTGGCTCTCTACGTTGCACAGCGCCGAGTTGTGGGTACGTTATACAAATTACTGTTTCAACTCCCGATAAAAAGTACGAAATTAACAAAAACGCAGCCTTCCGTGACCAAGATTTTGCGTCCCGCCCCATTCAAGAGGTCGTCGACTACGCCGGATACTTTGGCCGACACCACATCCACCAGACCTCGGGAGCCCCCAAGGGCTTCCCCGAGATTCATCTGGTCTTCCGCGGCGCCGACGATCGCACCGGCGAGACGTTCTTGGAGCAGCGTACCAACACTATCACATGGCACTCGGACGTAACCTTCGAGAAGCAACCTCCCGGCACCACCTTCTTGTATGTCCTGGATGGCCCAACAACCGGTGGCGATACCTTGTTCGGTGATATGGTCCAGGCATACAAGCGTCTGTCGCCTGAGTTCCGGAAGCGTCTTCACGGGCTCAAGGCTGTGCACTCCGGCCTTGAACAGATCAATGCTAGCTTGAACGGTGGTGGCATTGCTCGTCGTGATCCCATTACCTCCGAGCACCCAATTGTCCGCACTCACCCTGTTACCGGTGAAAAGGCCCTCTACGTGAACCCGCAGTGTAAGCTTTGTTGATCCAGGCTGAAAATATATGGAAAATTAACACGAAGTATGAAATAGTCACCCGTTACATCGTTGGATACAAGAAGGAGGAGTCAGACCATCTCCTCAAGTTTTTGTATGATCATATCGCCCTCTCGCAGGATACTCAAGCTCGTATCCGCTGGAAGCCTAACACCGTCGTTGTTTGGGATGTAAGTCGCGAAAATCGGTCTTTGCCAAAAGTGGGAAACCAAAAAGTACTAATGTCTATGCAGAACCGCCTCGCATGCCACTCTGCTGTTTTCGACTGGGAAGATGGTCAGCGCCGACACATCGCCCGTCTCACTCCTCAGGCTGAGGCTCCCTACGAGACACCTTTCGAGGGTTAAGCGAGTCCCAAATTCCAATTCCCGATGAGTTTATGAACCGGATTGAATCGCATCTACAATAAGCGACAATTTAATTCAGAGAAATGAAATGATACACACTTTATCCAATTGCGGTGAATGTAGAGTCTCATCAAATACATACATAACATCATATCAAGTTTCAAGCTTTCCCACGGGTGAATCGACTCAACAGCCCAACATGCCACTCGTTGAATCTCCTTGCGGACACCGGAAGCATCGAGTTGCTGCTGGTCAAAGCATTTGCCATCGCTTGGAAGATCATCGATGGCAACTCCAATTCTTCGACGGACAAGGGTGACGGATTCCCGATCTCTGGATGGAGCAAAGTGTCCACATCGGCGGATTCTTGATAGAAGACTTTCATGGCATGCTGGGCCATTATAGTAAGGCCAGCACTGGAATTCGAGTATCGCATGTCGGGGTTAAATACCCAAAGCTGTGCGTAAACTGTCAGTTGGTTCGGTATAGGTGGATTGAGATGAGTGCTTACCACGAGGCCGGTCTTTTGACCGCAGTGAACGACAAATCGACGAGCACTTTCCCGTTCGATCAATTCGAGTAATTGAGCTGCGACTATCGTTTCTGTTGGGTGATGCTCCCACTCTGGTATGGTTGATTCGGAAGCCTTGTTGGTGTTTAAGGAGACGTTCGCTTTCAGGAGTCGCCATCCCTTGGCGATAGGGTCTTCCATGCCAATTATGGATCTGCAATTGGTGCAGTCCAGTGTTCTTTGCGCAGAGGTTTCGATGTTGGATTTTTGTTCTTCTTCGTTGCCCTATTGATAATATTGCTGGTTAGCATCTAGGTCGAGACTATGCGAGGGCTGGAAGTAGAATTGGATAGTGGAACATTGCATTCAAACTTTGCGTTATATAAACATTTTTCTGACAACAGAGAGTAGTGAAGATTTTATGTGCCTCTTATGATCACGCCTGCTCCACTATGCAAATAGCTGGCGCTGAAAATTGAGGACACTTTGCGTCACAAAACAGGAAAAAGACCGCTCACGCAAGTCCATTATCGCTAGCCTAAAGGCGAGATCCATCTGCAGAGAGAGGATGACTACCATTCAAGCCTGTGATCATGTACTCATGTGAATACCGCCCCAGCCTCGAATTGCGGATACACAAAATGGTGTTCGAATTCATCTCGGGCAATAGTATCGGAGACCACTCCACTGAGAACTGAGTGGCCCCCTTCTAAGTTGCCCGTTTGGGGGAAATGGAAGAACAAAGGCAGATGAGATCCACAATAAAACAAAAGGTCATGACAGGGGGAAAAAACACTGGTATTGATCTTACCTTTTCGAGTCCTGTGCAATCTGATTCAGTAAGTAGAAAAGTGGCAACATCCACAAGCACAGTTCGAGGTATAGCCACGACCTGACTATCAGCACCATAACCCTTGGTCTGTGCCGTTTGCTCTTCGATCTGAAGCGCAGAATCCTTCTGGTCCTTCTCATGGCCTTCATGAGGATCTGGCTTATGGCAATGCCAAAAGTCCATCATTTCAGCCCAGTTGCCACTGGGTAGATCTTTCCAGATCCACCCCTGGGGAGGAGGAGTCTTATCAGTATTATCATCTGATGTCGACGAAGGTTTAAGGAAATTCTGAGCACACCACCGACACCGAATCCGCGTCAAAGGGGACATTTCTTCTGCTGTCCAGGGCACAAAGTCATCAATTAGTTCATCTCGAGGCGCCAGCACCTCATCGTTGGCATCGACTTGCATGCGGAAAGAAAAATCATAGGATTTTCCACCAGCTTCTGGTGCTGGTCCTGTGCTGGATTGGAGAGCGAGTTGAGACGCGTCGCTAACACGCGCTGGGAGCTTAATTGTCTCCGATACATCTTCGAAGGGTTTGGGTAATGAAACTGTCACGGCTTTTCTGGACTGTGAGAGTTGGATATCTGGGCGGACCCCGTCAAATGTCGCGCCCCTAGGAAGGGAAACATAGAGTGTTATTTGACGGATGTTTGGCAGAAACTCTGCATGGAGATAAAGTGGTACTTCAAACTCCTGCATCATGAGTTCTGTGTACACGCGCGTGCTTCCCGTATGGTTGGAACAGACAGGGGGAACAGCGAATGTATCTGAAGCACTGAAGTTTCCGAAAGGAAAGGAATGATGAGTTTTGACCGTTCAAGGACCTGGTTAATAACACTAGGCCAACATGCCGAACCCGAAGATTGATGAATTTCATTAATACTGACCTCAGATTATCCACGTCCCATGTTCGCGCTTTGGAAATGCAAACAGCACAAACATATTTGTCACGTGCAGAGATTGATAACTGACTCCATTACGTCATATCAGCACTCTGCCTCAGGCGACGAATCCCAACAATCCCATCCAAACCACCAGGTGTATCTTTTTCATCCATATTCGCCATGCTGACTATCTCGTGGCCTTCGCTGCCGTCGTTCAACCCTTTCTCACTTGCACCTCGCCAGGCTATCAAGCTGCCCCCGGTCAAAGTTCATGAAACCGAGACTGCTCATGAGAAGCCGGCCAGGGCGTTAAAGCATCTATTGAAGTTGAACCATGTAGAAAACGGGCTGTTTGATCGCCGACAGTTCCCAAATCAGATGGCACATGTAAGTATCCCGATTCAATTCACAGTCGGAATGTTTCATGCATAAAGTTTGGTTACGAGACCACGACACTAACACGTTTGTAGCTTTTGAGCTCATCCTTCCTGCAAGGGGCAGATGCCAATGACTTGGGTCGGATCTATGAAGACCAAGTAAAAGAAGTGTTGAAGTGGAAAGACTCGCCTGCAGAAATCACAACACAAGACTGGCGAGGCCATTTAGGACGTCGAGAGTGAGTTTAATCAGAGCATTCATCCATCTAAAAATCCTCGCTAATCACAAAGTTCATCCGTATAGATTTGATCGGGCTTTTGTTGACTTCTATGAGGATGAATTGGTCCGCCTTGGCTACGACTGGAAGCAAGTCGTGGACGAGTACTTGTTCAACGACCATGCGCCCGTGTTCGATTCTATCATGGCGGCTCGTATGTCCTTCAATCTCAGCATGGATTCGAATCCCAACTGGTGCACAGGCTAATTTCACGTTTAGTTGGCCTTCCATTGATCCACCTTGCGTACGCTTTTGAGATGAACAGCCGTGAGATTGGCATGGAAGCACTTGGTCTCGCAGCAACATGCCACAATGATATTTACAAGACCCTTGCAGACTCAAAGCAGTCAACTCAGGGATCATCCTATGAATCCAAATCACAGTTTGAGATTTTGACCCTAGTTCGGAAAGATAAGGACCTGAATGGCCTCTTCCCGACACCAGGGAGTGACAACCTCGAAACCCTTCTCACATCCCGCAACACTGCGCTACTTAATCACTGGAACGCATGGAAGCTCGAAAATCCCACGGAGCAGTTCCGCGAGAGTCAACAACTTGCAGTTGCATTGCTTGTCGGCACAGCTGCGGTCGACTCTAACGGTTACTACGATCGGTTCTTTGCCATGACACTTGCAACCAGTCATGCCGTCCGCGTCATGCTCCCTTTCATCCCTGCCCAATTCCAAATTCCTCTTCTCCAGCAATGGTGGTTGAACACTATTGGTATCTATATTGCGCAGCTTCGACCTGAAATTAACATGGACCGAATTCACAAGTACGATCTTCAAGGGAAGGGCTGGGAATGGGTTGCCGGGCAAGCTGTTAAGGGTGAGTTCTCAACGGATGTGTGTTTTGTGAAGACCACGCGCGCACTGAAGGAGCAGAGTGAGACCTGGGGTGACTCTGATAGCTTCTTCTTGAAAGCTGCTGTCCAATTTGTCACTGACTTTAAGGGGTGGCGGGGCAATTTTGTTGGGTTTGAGCTATAGGCCCCTTTTCTTGTATGTTTCTACTCAGCTTCTTAATATCTACGATCTAACGAAAAAAGAAACACCGTTTCGGCATCATCTTACGGCCATCGCCAGTCAGGTGGTCTGAATCCTATCATACCCTACTAATCTGTACACTATGCAAGCTACCCTCATTCCTATCCTAGAGATCACAAATGGCCTTGTAGTAGAATCCAAAAAGCAAAGCGAGGGTTTCTATCACGCACCAAGGACTTGGCAAAGACAAGCAACAACCTGAGCCACGGGCACCTCCAGACCCACCTTTTTGTAAATTGGCCTTGGCTTTAGCTTCACTCTGAGCTCGAGCATGATCTAATAGACTAAGAACCTTTTGATAATCTTACAACAGAACTTCTCGAATATTATCGGGTTCATTCAGCCAATCTGAGGAAACGCATGATAAGATTTTATTTAAAAGGATTTCATATTTTGCGCTAACAAGTACAAGATAGACATTTATTCAGGTTACGTAGAGCTTTACTGCTTATGCTGCTCCACGAATGGAATTGGCTGTTCCGGCTGGGGGCCAACCTCTCCGGTGAAGATTTCGACCTCGATGCGAGGACCAACGAAGTTCTTGCGCCCGTCCACAATCCACTGGATGGTGGAAATGATAAAGACGATTCCAAAGGCAGCAACACAGTAGTCTATGATGAACATCAGGTTAGCTTTATTTCTGGAAATGGGATACGAAAGGGCCCAACTTACTCATGCTGCTACCAGTGGCAGGAATTGAAGGGGGGAAGAGGAAGAGGATGGTGGTAAGGGCGATGTACGCCAACGAAATCTGGGAGGTTTCGATAAGTAATGGTCCCAAAAAGAATGTGTGAAGCGATGACATACAAGGTTAATAGTCCATCCAAACCACGGGGCCAAATTGAAAGAACGCTCAGGAAGCATCCTTCTTCCTCGAGCACAGTTGACTGCGATTGGCATCGCGTATGAGAGGTCCAGGAGCACTACTGATGCCGACACAATGGCGTTGAAGGCGCTGGAGGAGCCCAGGAAGATGCAACCGAAGATGGTCACAAGGGCCAGGTTGAGGTAAAGCGAGTTCAAGGGGACATTCAGCTTGGGGTGAATGCGAGAGAAGAATGGGGAAGCAGGGAGACCACCGTCACTGTGAGTTTGTCAGTATTTTAATGCTTTTTGAAAAGCAGAATATCTGGGAAAACCTACCGTGCGAAGGCATAGATCATACGACTGCTGGTGGTCATGATGGCTGTCGCGGCAAACAGGACACAGACGAGGGGGAAGCTTGGTGGCTGTCAGTACACCATCTAATCGACAATCAAGCACTGAAACCTACATCAAAAGGCAAATGGCGCCAGCGTTGCTCTGTGTGGCGTTCTTCAGGATTGCGAGCAGCGGAGTTGCCGCCGACTCAATGATTTTGTTGATATCACCAGCCACGAACAGCAGGCAGACCAAAAAGATGGTACCAGTGATGGTACCAATGCCAACGCAGGCGATCATAATTTTGGGTCCCTCAACGGAGGGGTTTGGAATTTCTACAAGTGGTTAGCGTCAACTTCCTTGTCAGACTCAGTGTTGTGCTAGTCACCTTCAATCATGTGGGCAACACCGTCGAAGCCAGTAACACCGAGACCTCCTTGCAAAAGCTGTGAATATGTTAGCAGTGCTCGTGGGGTTTAGAAACACACGACATACACCGAGCAACCAAGCAACTCCATCAGGCCCTATATAAAGTCAATTTTAGATACGTGGACAATTGAGGCTAGACAAACTTACATCCCGTAGTGTTGATGAAATCGGTAAACACGAACCTGCGTTTGTCAGCTGACAAGCTTCTTGAATCGACGGTAGCTATAGACATACTCTGCAGAGTTGTAGTTCGGCGAAGCACATGAAAGAACAGTGATACAGATGACGGCGAAGCCAGTCAAAGACCAGATGACTTTGAAGTATTAGCAGCAGTCTCTAAGGAGTAGGAAATGGAAGAACTCACAAGCACCCTTGGTGACATAGGGCATGATGTTGTTCATCAGAGCGTTGACGACGAAAGCAACAATATTGTAAGCGAGGTAGATCAAAAATTGGTGCCATCGCTGAGGATTGTACGCCTGGTTTCAAAAGTCAGCATAGGTACATGAACATGCAGCAGGCGGAAGACCTACCGGGTTCATCAGCGAGATGACACCGAGAATAAGCTGGCTGCCAAGCAAGCCACCCGTTGCGACCAGTGCAACCCAGCCGGAGCAGTTGACCCAGCCGGTAATCCACGACAGGATGGGCATGTAGCGTCTCCATGAAGTCACAGCGACCCAATGGTATTGACCACCGGCTGTGGGGTATGCAGAAAGGAACTCGGCCAGAGAAGTGGCCATGCACAAATTACAGATACCTGCTGTGACAAGACCTATAGTGACTCCTGTTAGCATCGCGCGCTGGAGGTCCTCAAAACCGAGAAAGATAGGTGTGCATACCCCAGACGACACTGGTACTGCCTCCGGATGGCAGACTCAGAGATAAACTCGCCGACAGAGCGGTCCATGACTGTTTGATGTCAGTTGTTGATTCTACGCTTCGGTGAAGTGCCGATCGCGTGACGTACATTCAAAATGGCGAAAGCAAGACCCAGCATGGAACTGCGAACAAATACCAGTTAGCATAATCCAGGAAATCCAGGGACTCGACATTTTCGAATGCACATACATTAAGGAGTAATTCCGCTTGAGTTCAGACTTATGGCCCATCTGGGCCAGCTGAGTATCATCATTGTTGTATTCGTCCTTGTCCATGACGTCTGTTGACAAGAGATGAAGAAGGAAAAAAGTCAGACAGGGAGGAAAAAGGTCATATTAAGAAGGCGATGGAAACAACATGACGA
Source organism: Penicillium soppii (assembly GCF_028829465.1). Lineage (NCBI taxonomy): Eukaryota > Fungi > Ascomycota > Eurotiomycetes > Eurotiales > Aspergillaceae > Penicillium > Penicillium soppii. Next base: position 2,658,595 of record NW_026643235.1, on the reverse strand, counting down.
CAGATTTTCGAATATCACTTTCCATTCCCAATTATTCCGATACTCTCCACGGCCGTTCACCTCCACGCGGGGATAGGTACTCACAGGTTTTAGGTAACGACTTGGGGTAGTGGAGCGGCAAACCCGATAAGCGGCCGAGTTCATGATTTGATGAGCGGACCGATTCGGCGAGTTAGACCAATCACAGTCAGTTATCCGGTCGGGCTTGGTCTAGTCGCGGACCGATAAATCCCTAGAGCTTATGCCATTCCTGGTATCTGATTGGTTGGCCCTAAACCCACATGGCTGACTGCGGGGGAAATGTAACTGGGGGAAATGGACGATCTTTGGGGGTTCTGGATATATGCGTGAATATAGTGCATTGTGGTAAGTGAACCCAGATTTGTATTTTTTGGTGGCTTGGCCACCCTGTTCAAACTTTTTACGGACTTTGTCCGGTGCGGTGAATTGCAGCGATATCAACAACTCTGATAGGAAATTGGGTCGAGGTGGAGCTGTGGGCCAACCAAAACCTTGTTATCAGCGACAAATCAGCCTATGTCAAGGATATCTAGGTTGTGTGTATATCGCTCACCGAAATCATCCAAATAATTCATCGCCTTATCGTCGTGTTCTACGAGACTTCTATCAGGATCTGCAGGGGCAAACTCATTAATCTTAGTCTACGGAGTACCCTGGATCTTAAATCTAAAACTATTTTCTATCAAATTGTCTGACCCTAGCTTGTAAGAAAAATGACTAGGACTGTCTAGCTTGGCTTCTAAAAACCTTTTAGGTCATATTCCACGACTACCACTAGACATTCTTTTACTCTTTTTAATGGCCGTTTTAAATGGTACAATTAAATGGTACAAATGTCTTTTCCAAATTACCTTCATTTGTAAACATATGATCCTCGATTAGGTTGTAATAGGCTCTCAGCGGGTTTCAAGTATTTAGACACTATGCAATCAGATGATTTGCGGTGCTACAATATTGTACAAGAGGTTATGAAGGTTAGGATGACCGATCGGCTCTCGAGCCTGAAAGAATTTAGACCGAGCAAAACAGAACCTTCCTAAAGTCAAACGTTCCTTCAATTGAATCCCCATATTAATCGCTGCGTAGAGTATTATTTCTCTTCGCTAAATAATCCCAATTTGACTCATTTCCTGAAGTCCTCCATATCACGTCCCACGTCCAACATCCTCACCTGGCGAATTTCAACTTGTGTCCGTTGATATTGAATTATTAACCCGACTACTCAGTAGTAGCCTACCTATAATGCTATTTTGAACTACCATACGCTGGATTGCTATATCCTATACCGCTATATAAACACAATTGGATGTCCGAGGTAGCGTGTGTAAAGACATTAGTTTTCTAGATAGATTGGTATAGAGCAGCTTATCCAAACATGGCTTTTCGCAATATGCGGAACTATGGATGTCTTCATTCTTCTATCGCAAGATTTGGAATGTAATTGCAAATCCTTATTGGAAGTCGGGTTCAGTATTCCGTCTCAAGAGCTGACGATATCCTAGAATCCGGATAGCCTGCCGCATCAATTCGAAAGACAAATTGCCTTCCTTAAGCTTCCTCCTAATTCGGACACCGATAGTGCATCCAGGCCAGCGCTCCGAGATACTCTGTTCGCAAATGCTTGTTCATCTCATCCGCAGTCCGAAGACGATAAGCTCGCCGATACACGGCTACCTCAAGGTGCCAGTCATCGAGGCCGGGGTCAATACCCATCATTTTCAGATGACGCTCAGCGATTCTCTTTATCGAAGGAACGCACAAAACAGCAGCCGCGGCATCGCCGAAGCATAATTCGAGAATTTCCGTCAGGAACGACAGCACTGGGTATTAAACTTTACGACAACGCCACTTCACTGCGGCCGGATGGGTTGACATTGTGTTGCTTCTGGAGGTTCTGTGTCTGTTAAACAACATAGTCGTTCGCAGAAAAAAGGTGGTCCCATTTGCTCAAGTCGCGGTGTCTTCTCTGTTGCGGGTGGTGTTTCCTCCTGTTTTGGTATCGTTTCCCGTCGCCTCGCGCTTGGCCGCATTGAGGATGACAGGATACTGCCAAAGCGTTTCCCAGACGGCCATGTGTGGAACCCAATATTCGGAGTCCTTGATACCCACACCATTCCCAGTGGAGAATCGGATAGATGGAAGGTCAGAGAACACAGCCTGGTCGACACCTAAAGTCAAGGTTGTCTTGCTCATAATTTATATAAGCAGCAGTCTGGGATGGTTAAACCAGAGACTTCATCTGAGTCAAAAGAAAAGGCCTTAATTATATGTAATATAGTTATGTGCAGAGAGGTTTGAACCAAAAGGATATCAATGTACAACTGAGAAACAGGTATATCAAGTCATAATAGTAGATACAAAGGCCGCCACGCAGTCAGGCGAACAGTGCTAGCACGAAAGAACTAAAAAGATGTGCATGACTCTATTCAACCTCCTCCATTGGATTCGCCAAGTGAGCAGTCCGGACGATGTAGTCGTCATCATCATCCTCATTGGCACCATCTGCCATATCCTCCTCATCGCCATCAACAGATCCATCGGACTCTGCAGCGCGGACTCCCTTTCCTTTCTTACTGCTCTTGCCCTTGCCCTTGCTGCTGGTTGTTGATTGGCCACTGGCACTGCGCGAAGGCCCGCCCGAAAATTTGTTCAGACTCTTTATGCGGCCGCGAATACTTCCTGTTGGGGTTTTGTCGCCATTGGTTGATGGTGTTCCGTCTATTGTGATGCCTTCGCCTAGGCTGAATGCTTCCATAGCCTCGGCGATTGTCTGTGGTGCTGCGGCCTTGGGGTCTTGCTTTGATTTGTCTACTGCTTCGAATGTGTCGCGGATGCGTTCAAAGTGTTCAAGTTCCTTGGCACTGTGAAGTGTTAGTATTACGGTGCAAGAGTTGATAGGTTTGGATGGTCGGGGGGTCGGATAACATACCTAACACTGGGAACCAGCTCTCCTTGAGCAGACAGGAAGTCCTCTTCCATTACAAGCACATTGACATCCTCTGGCGTCGCAAGGTGGTCAAAGAACCAGGCAGTGCTAACGGGTCCATTAGGCAGACTCTTGATTTTTTCATCAACGGCCGTAGCCTTTCGAGTGATGGCTTTCAGCATGGCATCAGAGCAGAGAGCGTACAGATCAGCACCGGTATAAGTCAAAGGAAGCTGTTCAGCAACACGGTCAAGGGAGACCTCCGGGTGAAGAGCGAACTTCCGAGTTAGAGCTTCGAGAATAGTGGCTTGCTTCCTGTGTGTATCTGAAACGCCCAGGTAGAGCATCTTGTCGAAGCGACCAGGACGTAGAAGAGCAGTGTCAAGCAGATCGGGACGGTTAGTCGCACCAATGACGAAGACACCACCGCTGTTCTCCTCGCCACCGTTCATGCCATCCAGCTCAGCAAGCAGCTGACTGACGATACGGTCCATCACACCACCACTGTCTCCCTGATTGCCGCGCTTTGGAGCGACAGAGTCCAGCTCGTCGAAAAACACGACGCAAGGGCGAGCATCCCGGGCACGTTGGAATACGCGGCGCACGTTTGCTTCGGATTCACCAATGTACATGTTAAGCAATTCAGGTCCTTTGACGGAGAAGAAATTAAGGGAGAACTCGGTGGCAATGGCCTTAGCAAGAAGGGTCTTTCCGGTACCAGGAGGACCATAAAACAAGATACCACTGCGCTTCTTCATGCCCTTCGCGAAAAGCTCGGGTCGCTCAAGTGGCAGCTGAATGGTCTCAATCAAAGCGTCCTTAACGTTGGTCAAACCACCAACATCATCCCAGCCAACGTTTGGAATCTTAGGAGCACCAATCGAATCGGCAAAGTTTTTGCGGGCAGCCTCAACAGCAAAGTCGAAGTCTGCCTTGTTGACACCCCGTGCACCATCGCCTCCTGCCAGCAAGACATCTCTGACGAAGACCTCGGAGCCAGAGAGTTTCTTGCTGGCCGCTGCTAGGCCTTCGAGACGAGCCGTTCGCGCTCCAGCAGCACGTTCCACGACATCGACCAGGTCTCCTGCGACAAGTGCCGCAGTCTTCAAAGCAACAGTTCCCAGGTCCACGTCAGCTGAAAGCTTGATGCCTCGCTCTGCGACAGCGTTGTTCAGAATGCCTTCGCGCTCCTTTTCTTCCGGGGCGCCCATCTCAAACTCATGAGTGATAAGACTGCGAATACCCTCGGGGATTGTTTCGACATCGGTGGTAGTGGCAATGACAACTCTTGCGTCAGTCAAGATATCGGTCAAGGCAGTGACGATGCGATCAGCAGTTAAGACTTCGATATGCTTGATAAGCAGCGAAGTACAGTTTGGTCCACAGTGGAAGGCCCGTTCGGCTCGGGCCTTGAGGTATGCTTCGGTCTTGACGTCGCCACCATTCGCTCCTCCTTCGGTCAAGATATCGTATGCGTCAATAGGGAATGTGTGGAGACCTATATCTGCGCCCGCCCGAGTCGCGACAGTGGCCTTGCCGATATGTCTCTGCTGGGATCTGAGAAGAATGAAGACAGGCTTCATTCCCAATTGGATAGCCCTGGGGCTGGTAGCAGCAGACATCAAATCACGGATACGCTGCTGCAAGGGTGGAATGAATGACTGAGGCGGATCGGCAAGAATGCCATGAGGCGCTGGGGAATCATGGACGCTCTTAGGGATCGTCTTAACCCCCAGCCAGTACTCCCACCCATTGCCGAGCACACCAGGCACACGGCTCACGTCACTTCCAGCCTGCACCATGCGAGTAGTGGCCGGGTCAAGGACAGCAACACCGCCCCACTGGTCTTCGCCTGTTTCCTCAAGTTCTTCTAGGGTGGTCGGAGCCACCTGACCAACGCGGAACCAGGCCACACCAATTTTGCGGGCCCCGGAACTGCCGGCATTGGAGCTCTGGCCAAGTCGAGCGGTTATATCTTCCTCCTGGTTGGCACTGTCACCGCTAGCAGTTCCAGAAAAGACCGCCCTGCCAAGTCCTTCGTCAACACTGATACCAACCAGATCGCCACTTTTGAGGATACGTCGGCGGGACTCAAAGTACTGCTTGAGTCCTGCAAATAATGCTGGCTGAAGAACACGATCCATTGAAAGAGGGGTTGAAACCTTGAGCAATGTGACTTCCTTGGCCAGAGGTGGGTTCTTCGTAGCAGTGTTCTTCATGTGATGCAAGAGGCCAGGCTTAGAGGATCCGTTGGGGGTTGCGAATGTCATGGGAGAGATCCGAAGGTACTTGGGGTTTTCGATGTTTCCAAGGAGTAGAGGAGGAACAAAAACTGAAGGCGTCAAGCGTGTGGGTTGGCGCTGCGAGATGCTAGGCCGACGTTCGCCGGAGTGATTAATGGCATACCGGGGTTTCGATGACGGTAGACCTGAAAGGCCAAAGATCTTGACCGGGCGCCAATCGCCAGAATCTTCAGGGGAGTCGTTGAAACTTCCGAACTTGAGTGAGGCGAACATATTAAGCTGGGGTTCCTCGGCAGCTTCGATCCTAACCCAATCTCCGGAAAAACATCCAATCTTGGCCAGAGTGCTGATATCCACAAAGACGAAGGAGTCGACATCTTCATCATCACGAGGCCGGGGATGTAATACTTCATTCGGGACTTGTTGTAGGAGACCTTCAACCTTGAAGGTCTTTCCTCCGCCACGGCCCGGACGCATAGTGGTCGATGTGAAGTTCGATGCCACAGAGCCGGGGGTATGGATTCCATCCATTCTTCGGCCACCAGCTCTAGGAGTCGCAGAAGTCAAAGCAGACATAGCTCCCGAAGGTGGCTGAGGTAGTTCAGGCGCACTGAGGGAGATCATGTCTTCGAGAGAATCATCCGACGAATCACTCATAGAGCCTGCGGAGCCCTCTGTTTCCGATTCCTCTGCAGCTGATGTAGCCTCCATTTCCGTCCCACTTTCACTGGGCTTATCTTCCGCCGCGGAATAGAATTGTTCGTTGGAGGTGTCATCGGCCTCGTCCTCGGCCACTTGTTTCAAAAGCGCTGATCTGGAGGGTAGAGTCTGTTGGGAGCGAAGGCCTTGAGGTCGGGCCTGAACAAGCACAATCTTCGTGGTAGATATCAATAGACCTTGCGAAACAGGCTCACAGAATGAAATTCGCGCAGGTGGTGGGGGCGCGTAGGTAATAGGATGAGGAGGCAGAGGCAGCGGCAACACGTCTCCAGTATGTACAATGCGCTGAGCTCCCAATGCCTCACGGACTGCCGCAGTAAGACGCTGTTCAGCATCCACAGAGGCTCGTTTTGAGTACTTCTTGGCTTCTGCTGCCTTTCCCGCCTTGCCCCAGAGCCCGTTAGGCCCCTGCGCATTCGTAAATCCACCACCAAATTTATTCTGAATGTCATCATGGTTGCGGAGGAGATGTCGCTCTACTGTCACGAATATCGTATCGAGGTGGATCGGGGCAACGTCCAGAATTCGAATCTCTACAGAGCGGTGTGCTTGTAGGGAGTTGCGCGAGGAGTCCACCTTCCCCAAAGCCTGGAGAAAAGGCTGGAGAGAATCGGCTGATTCGGGGAACAAAACGGTAGAGTGTGACAATGGAACCGGTGATCTCTCTGTAGGCTGGATGCGCACGGGGAGGATCGTCCAAGCCTGATCCTCCACGGAGGTATAAGTCGGGGTATGCGGGGCAATAGCAACATATAGTACTCCATCGTCGGAAGTGGTGACATCTGATTGCAAGAAGCCAAAACTGTTATTACTCATGCCATTGGCCTTTTCTAAGGTCGTTCGGAACTTACCTTGAAGGGCTTGCTGCTGGAAGAGGTCGTTCGCCAGATCCTCGGATAAGATGCCGACCTTCCCACGCAGCTGGGGATCTAGCGCCAAACGAGCTGCAATAGGAGCCTTGTTGTTCAATCGCCGCTTTCCAGCTCTTCTTCTCCGTTGCCTGGGCTGCTGGGAGCTCTGTCCGTATTGTTCAAAGTCCATGGATGCGGTGTCTTCTCCGGTTGCCGTCGGCACACGAAGCGGGGGAGATAGGGGAGATATGATGGGAAAAAAGTATGCAATCACCAGATCATTCGGTTAACCAGGGCCCATGAGAGTAATTCCTATAGAGTCCGCCAGCTTTAACAAAGATACTGAGGGGAGAGGACGAGGCGCGCCGGATTCAGAATCCGGGGGAAATCAACACGCGGGCATCTCGGCACCGCCCGCCGTTCTGCCATCTCCCGAAGCCGAGGTCCAATCGGCCGGGGAGCTGGTGAAGAGTTACTGTACTTTGTACAATCTATGAATATCACAGGTTTACAAGTATTTCAGATCATTTAATATTGCATCGAGTCTTCCAAATGGATGAATTGGGCTTTGAGATATCTCGAAAGTGTGCTTTGTCGCTATCGGTTGTTGTCTGCCTGTGATAGCGAGTCTCGTTAATGGGCTTCTACAGTATTTCAGGCTCGGCTAACATTACTTGAAGTTTTCGAAGACAGTATAAACATGTCCCGAGGTCTCTGGTGCAGGTGCCTTCCTATGTAAGTAGCCTAAAGCACCTCATAAGTGATACCAAAGCAATGCAACTACCTAGGTTGTTCTCCGTAACAACAAACCTCTGCGCATGTGGTCCCCAAAGTTTGAGGGGCCTGGTATATAAATTGCTACAGACAAATCTGGGTACCTCCAGATTTGGCTATGACCTTTTTACCTAGTGGTTAAGTGTTGGGTTATGTAATAGTATAGGGGGTAGCAACCCTATAACCCTTGTGGAGTTACTCGCAGGCCAAACCGGAAACACGTGACCGTGACTCTATGATCTAGGTCGCAGTCCCCACATGTGATTGGTGACTGGCATGTCCGTAACACTTTAGAAGCCTAGAGGAGCTTACCTACCATCTCGTTAACACACATTATTGGCGCCCTAGGCGGCAATCGCCCAAGAAACGAAAGTGGGCAGACTAAAGTTGATACACACGACTTTTCGTCACGATCCGTCGTACCTAATTAAATGTTCTTTTGACTTAGTAATATAAATATAACGTGTCAGAGCTGGTTGATTCCCACCAATTTAGATATAGCAACTCTCTTTTTCTCTCTCGGCGTCAATTTCCCCACCTTTCTTCCCAGCTTGCTACTATCTAATATTAACGGAGGGTGGCTTTAGCTTGCGTTTATCAACGTTATTCCGAAGATAAACTGCATCAAAAATCAAACCTTAGAAAAAGCTTTATATAGAAACTATTGCTTATTATCGATTTAAGAAGTCAAAGCTCACGAACTATGTGGCTTTTGGCTATATATCACAACCCGCAGCTGTCCTATAGTCTAATTCTCTGGCGATATATCTACTCCAAATTCCTCCCTCCCCTACTACAAAATACACATAGTAGCACACTGGGGTTTGTGTTCCCTTAGGACATGCCTGGTATCGAATAAAGTACGGTTAGAAAATATTGATCTTACCACTACGATCTATAATACCGAATTGGACCCACTTTTCCGAGGTACGAGTGTCGTATGAAAGATGTGAGGTGCTAATGCTAATTTATCTATATCTCTAGGAGACTTTCCATTTTGAGGTAGGTTATCTGATGTCCTAGAGGGGTTGTCTTTTATTCTGAATTCTATACAGTTCTGCAAAATCCGAACAAGCACATAAGAAACTTCCGTCAGAGCAAGTCATCTTAAGGATATCAGCTCTGTGAATTAGAAACCCTCAGCTAGTCCATATCAAAGTGGATTTCCATTTACTTCCCAGGCAAGACCGATGGCCCCTATTAGATGGAATATATGTCCACTCGGCGGGCTTCCTAGCGTCCCGGGCGGAATTTAGCTGCATCTGTGTCCCACAGATCTCCTCTCTAGTGTAAAACATACGAACTGATTACGACGGTCTGCCTCTTACGACAAAAATAGAAGATTCTTTATTACGACCACTGCTACGGGGTAAGATACAAGTTTCTTTTGCTACTCTTAAACTGATGGGCACGCGAGGATATAGTCAAAGAACCTCGTTAATGACGTGCTATAAAGGCTCAAATGCAGGTTCTTTGCATTCATTTCATCGGTCACGTCTTTCCTAAAACATTCGAGTACCGACTGACGCAGAGGTCATAGCATTCTCTCTCTGTGCTAGGACTAGGATAGTAAAGCACAAAAGGCTGGCGATACTGTCGGTTCCTACGATGATAGCGGCTAATGTCTGCTTCGCGAGCTCCTTAGCGTCCTGAATGACGGAGGCTGTGGTGTCCACAAATGATAGCCCATTTGTTTCGTTCCAATTGGGGGCTTTACTTTTGTCTAAAGGCCCTCACGGATCTTTGTTCAAGGATGTCACAGCAAAGGGAACAACATACTGCTGAGCCGTCTCGCAGGCGGTGTGAGAAATCGGTGAGCGCCGCTTTACGGTCGCGCGACCGGGGGTGACAAGGGTGAGTGCGCTATAGATCAGGTTAGAATCGGGGCGAAAATCACCCAAGTCGCGCGACCACTGCACTGACCGTTCAGCTAAAACAATAACAAAATGTCATTGGATTGTAACGTTACTTCTGAAATGCTAAGGATCTTGGCATATGCACGTAAACACAACGAGTAGCATAGTTCTCGTCTTACATTCAGGCCCAGCCGGTACGCTGTATAGCGTCCAACTAGCAACCTGTAGCCCGGGGTTTTCAGCACCCGAAGCCTCCTTTGTGCGCGAAGGACACTTTGTCGATGTTCGTTACTCAACACAAAACTTGATTGATTATGAGTTGCCGCGTAGGTTGTAGAAAGGACCCTTGGACAGCGGTTAGCTTAGCTTCCACATCTATCTCTGTCTTCCGTACATTCGCCAGTTTGTGATACACACACACACACAATTCATTAACGCCCGGCGGCTGAGCCGAGAGGGCAACTATCACTAATATACCAATACATGCATGTTTGGGTATACGCCGTGTCTCCTTGGAGCCCATACAGTACTTCCTTCCGTATTTGATATCTTAGCTTCCACTCTCATAGTCGGTCCCTGTGGGTTAGTATTGGTTAGTAGACTGGCTTGAAGGCGCTTCTCCAAGTGTTCAACATCCTATCCTCGGCAGTTGAAGCGCGTCTATCGTCTGCCACAAGGGCTTGGGGGTTAGTAAAAAGAGGTATTCTATCAGTTCGTCGGCAAGTCTAGGTGGCCTCAAGTCGGCCCGTGGCGATGGCGAATCGTATTGACGCTCGCACTGCTTCCAAATTCGGCTTCCACTTTTGATCATCGGAGGGTGACTTCCCTCCCAAGAAGAAGGACATGTTACTTCGGTGAGTGTGGGTACATTGCAGCATTTCCGTCCGGTGCGCGGTCCACTTCCGACATCGAAAGAGAAAGTGGTCTACCGTCTCTCTTGCTTGTCCACATGCACATTGATCTGTCTTGGCGGCATTGATTCGAAAGAGATATCCATTGAGTCTTGCCATCCCCGTGCGGAGCTGGGACAGCACGCTCGCTTCTTTCCACGATAATCGGTCATACAGCTGTCGCGTGTGTTTTCCCGGAAGGGCTTTATCCACTCGTCTCGAATGTTTCCCGATGCTCTCAGGTAGCTTACTGCTGGGGATTGCTTGGGTACGCGCGATCTTTAGAGTCGTCGATTTCATTTTGGGGACCTGTCCTTGCAGGATGGCATCTTCTTTCGTCGCGGCTCTCGCCTGCTCTTTCGCCAGCCCTAGTAGTTTGTTGTCTTCGCTAGTGGGGATCCACCGGACGCTGATCTGATTTCCATGCTTCTGCAGTCTTCTCATCAGCTTGTAGATTTGACAGACAAATTCCTGGCCCGACTGTGGTCGCGGATTCTTCAGCATGAGAGCTGCCCCTTTGTTGCTCGTGATCAACGTGATCCTAAAGTCTTTCAATCCCACGAGTGTTTTGAGTGTATGCGCCATTGCCGCCAGCTCCGCGGAAAACGGATTGTGCTCTGTCCTCGCGCTCAACGTGACGGACAAGGTCTTCAGTCTCACTTTCCGATAGCGGGGTGGTTGTTTCTCGATCGCCACTCCAAATCCGACCAGCTCGTTCCGTGCCGAGCTGCTGAACGCGATCCGCATTGATCCGCCTGGTACAGTTGACCAATCTGAGACAGGCTCATCATCAGTCTGTACGCGTGCTTCCCATGGTGCCAGTGTGAACGGATTGATGGTTTCCAGCGATTCCATGTCGATGTTTTTCAGCGCGTCCGCTACTTGGTACAGTGGTGAGCGGTGGTATCTCCTGAATTTCCTGATCCGATCTGTGTTTCTGCGGAGAGGATTGGTCTCTGGTAGTGTGTGGAGGTCCGTCCACATCTTCACGGCTCGTCTCCAGAATCGGTGTCGTGCCGCGGCGATATGGGCCTCGGCCTCCGCTACGCTGGTCGCCACGGTGAGGAATGTGCCCACAATTGCTTGCGCTCCTACCCTTTGCACCCGGTTGATCGGTCCTATGTTTTGATTCTTGAGGGCGTGCATCCAGACGTTCGAGGCATAGTCCACCACTGGAGCTACCGTCGATGAGAACAGCTGCCGCGCTGTCGCTGGAGAGAGACCTCGGAGACGTCGAAGCTCCATCGCTGCCTCCAGACCTTTGGACGCTGCTCTTGCAATATGTACAGTACTTATGATAATCGGTGTCACCACCTACATTACTGGATCGTTTACTAAACCTTATCGGCAAACTCACTACTGACTGGGAATATTCCCGGACGAATATGTTACCTTAATATAATTCGTACAGTGCTCTGATGTGAAGTTACATGGCGTGCATTTGGCATACCGGCGAAGTTTGATGTTTTAATACAGTAATTTTTGAATCCTATAGGTTCGATTCAGCTGACTAGGCACGATTCTTTCAAATCAATCTGAAGCACTCCGCCTGGAAGGTTATTGGGATGTCAGGTGACGTCCTACATGGGAATGTGTGATCTATGCTCGCAGAACCCAAGTTAGTCAGTAGGCTAAGACATCTCGGTGTCTAAAGCACGACTTACCTATACCCAAAATTGGGTTTCTCACTGAGCGATATCATAGCATTATTATAAAATTACCGATGAGACCCATAGGATTTAAATTTCTGATGTTGTCGCTGTATCTGAGCGCGCAACTACAGCCCTCATCCCTGTTCTGTAACACATCGCAATTTCCAGCAGACAATTTTCGCAGCTATGTTTGACTTTACTCCAATTTATGTCAGATCAAATTGCCAGTTAGACCCTCATTTTCTGGTGCTAAATTGCAATAGCAGCAGCAGCAGCAGCATCCGTAGTATCTTTGAAGTCTATATGAGGCTTCGAGCCAGTCACAACGAGCTCTATGCGGCTCCTCAGTGTGCAGTGTCTGTTGCTCTCTGGTCTTTGCTGGAAATATTGCCCTTCTTGGTGTCGAGGGTGTCTGGGGTATCGCATGGCACGATGGACATTGCATCAGACGAAATCTCGATCCGAAGATCGCTCTGCTTTAATTCGAACATCTCGTCGGCTAGTCTTCTCTTGATGGCCGATGAGTCTCCTCGCCTGACAGATCCAGAACAAACAGGACACTCTTCATCAACCGGATAATATCTCCTGCATAATCGGAGAATATCTCCTGCATCACTTGGGTTTAACGATGTGAAAGAGGGGTGTGCCTTCCACCGACGAGTATTTCATCTTCCAAGGCAACCTAGCTGTCCCTAGGTCGTTCGTCCAAGAAATTCTTTCGGCTTAGACTGTGAAATATGCTGCCATCAATCTCACATACACTTGTTGCCTCAATTCCCGGTCTTGGGCCTCCTCAGGCCGAGAGATACCCTGTGCTGCCCCGCCCAAGAAATAAAAGCACAGCCTGCTCAGCCTGTCAAAGGCGTAAATCAAGAGTTGGTGCCTTGCACGCGGAGAAGATATTACTGCTGAGTTTGATAAGTGTGCAGGCGGTGTACCTTGTGACCCTTGCCAGAGGGCTAAGACAACGTGCGAGATCAACCCCGACACCGACGGTCGTCGTAAGCTCACCTTCAAGCGCCAAATTAAATCGTTAAAGCAGGACCGTGACTTGCTTCTTCAATTCATAGGAACTATTCGCGACTGTGACATAAGAGTAGTTCTGGGAGTCGTGAATCAAATTCGAAACAACGCTTCATTGAAGGGAATTCGACAACACTTCGCTCAAGGTCCTGACTTCGCCGATATCGATATTGCACCAACAGGAAATCAGAAGAATCAAAGCAAATACATTGAAATCAACCGTTTATCCGATATTCCTATTTTTGAGGTTCCTGCGCATCCATGGACGTCAATAACGAATGATAATGCCTTTGTGTCCCATCTCATTTCCCTTTATTTTACCTGGCAACAACCCATTTCGAACTGGGTCGATCGTGATCTTTTCTTACGGGATATGAGATCTAGAAGTCTAACCACCCTTTTCTGCTCGCAGCTTCTTGTCAATAGCATGTTAGCTGTGGCTTGCGTAAGTTTCTGGTTTAGGTTCTTGGAACTGCATTTCTGGCAGCAGTAAGAGAGTATTAACATGGTCGTGCAATTGCAGATGTATTCAGATCATCCTGAAGCTTTTGCTCAGCCAGGTAACAGGGATTCTCGAGGTGAACATTTCTTTGAAGAGGCACTTCATCTGCTTGAACTTGACGAAGAAAATTTGAATCTTACTGCTGTGGAAGCAAGAGGGGATCTTTATCTTTGGTCCGTTTATTCCTTGTTTACTTTGGATAAAATATTGATCAAAAATGGCAGGGCTTGTGCAATGGGTAAAGAAAGATCAGGTTGCCCACAATTGGTGGAAGTCACTGCCTATTTCCGGTCGATGTTCATGAAGCGAGACACATTTATAAAGATGGCGGGTTTCCAATCCCAAGAAATGACAAGAGCAATTGATATTGCAATACGCGGTCTCTTCAATCTAACATCGTAAGTATCAAGCGCTCAAAAGAGCCCTTGCCTGATTATGTGCCCAGGATTAACAGCGTTAGCTTACGAACGCCGCTCATGATTGAGAGTCTTGATATGAAATATCTCCCACAGTGCCATGAATTAGGAGACACAAAGACTGCTGATCCTAGACAATCGGAGCCACCAGTAGCTCATACCAATTACGTGCTCAATGGCATGTTAGAGCTCGCAAATATCATCACGGACGTGTCTAACTGCCTTTTTCGGGAGGCAAAATCCACCGACACCGATCTTGCCAAAATCATCGCGTTCTACCAACGTCTACACGAGTGGAATGAAAATATTGTAGAATGCCTCGAACCTTCAAACGGTCCATCGCTAGATGTTGTGGAGATGCAGTTAGTAAAGCTTTCTTTCCATCCCTAATAGATACTCACTCTTCCGGGCCGAAGTATGCAGTGCTACAATATCATTCTATGCCTGTCAAAGTTTGTTGAATCATCAATCACTCGAAAGCAGTTCGACAATCATGATAACCATGGGTCTCCTTGCCGAGAACCTTGCTAGAGCTGTGATGTGATCCAAACTTCTGCCAGGGGTCGGAGACGCAAGCGCGAATCGAGAGGCTCCGGGAAAATTTATCCCAGGAAACGCCCACTTGTGTTGACCGGCATTTAACCTAGATTGTGTTCAAGACGCGTGCAAAAGAATTGAGGAGAAATTTAAATTATAAATATGAAATCATTTCTATCCGTGTAAGAGCTTTGTTACGTCGCCAACTTATAGGGTTTGAATGCCTCTTTCTCTTATTCAAAAATTAGTATTCAAAGCCATAGGTAGGCCTAATCCTGACAGGGACTTGTTACGCGCAGCTAATTGGTCACAGTTATGTTAGAGGGAATCGGGAGATACTTCTCTTATTTCCTGCAGACTTCTAACCTCAACGGTCTGTCTCTCAACCTTACCGTTGCCTAGCAGGCCTTACTGCGGGATGAGTCCTATCGAGGGTATCGAGTAACGATGCCAGGTAGTGCGCCGAATAGATCTATACCGAGGTATTGGTCTAGTCGTTGTGGTTGTCAAGTTATAATCAATGTAAAGAGTCTCTGAAGCTCCAAAGGTATTCACAAGTAACAGTATATTGAAGACGAAGAACTAAACTAGATACATGAAATGAGTGTCCTTATATATCCCTGAGTTCTTCCGGTGTGGAAGTCTGCCCAGGAACCGAGCGTACTTGCTGACGCAACCACGCACGGGCCACAATTGGTTATCCACCTACACCAAAACCTTTGGCTTCCGTGACAACGATCAATGCGTGTGCGGCGCGCAAGAAACAGTCATCCACGTGCTGGTGGACTGTCCGATCCTGAAGGAACCTCGAACGAAATTGAGGAAAGAAGTTGGCGATGCGTTTAACAGCGTGTCGAGTCTGCTGGGAGGCTCAAAACAAGGTGAGAGAGGTAAACCAGACAGCGTGTCGCGGATATATATAATTGCTGCAGCCTGCATATCGCTCTGTGAGGGGTAGGGGTAAATGAAATTATCCATCCATCCATCCACACTGCATGAAAAGGGCTATAAAGAATTGATTTGATTCGCAGTCGGCCGAGCACTAACGTAGCTCTGCCTTTGCTTAACACGCTCTGCCATAATTAACTCTGCAGGAACAGAAAATTAGCTCGGCAATATATAGGGTGATTCCATCACTCATAGTCATGAAGGACCAATCTCCTGGTTTCACAAGCCGCTAACACTAATGATCCACAGGTGGCAGGGGCAAGTCTTATAAAAATATGCCAGAGAAGCAAACATAGGCAGGATTGCTGGGTCTCCATTTGGAAATCCAAAATCGCGTGACTCCACATTCGGCCGTTATGTGAACCGGTTGTCAAGGTAGTTGGATAACGGTCTTCAAGGCTCATTAACTCGGCCATTACCGCCCCGATAGAACGTATATCATACTGCTCGGATGTGTTTAGGCTTCCAAGCAAACAAGCACCGATATCACCTGATTTTGCTGTCACTTCGAGCGCAACATTGGATCCAGGCTATTTTTTTTCATACTAATTTTGACCCTACCGCCCCTTTCAATGAATATGTTGTCACACTAGATCATTTTATGACAGATATCAAGTTCCTGGTGTATGTAGCAGAGTCCATGTAGGATCTGGACTCACACACGATAATGTCAAAACAAGATCGGAGCTTAGATAAACGTTTAGAAAACCCTCACCTCTTAGCAAATGAACGCTATTTTTATCTCGCCTAGCTTAAAGCAAGAATTCAGCTACTAGAGAGAGACCTCTATTAGCTCATAAGCGAAATGGTAAACCCCTTTTTCAAAAAAAAAACATCTAAGTGACAAATTAGAGATAGTATTGTCACTAATCTTGTTCGGTTGAGCACACTGTTCCCTGGTATCAAATCGAAGCCGGAATCATGCGAGGGTACTGCATCTGAAACATTATCAGTGTATTCAGTCAATTTGAACAATCAATTGAAAGCACCGTTAAACAGGACCAAGCTGGATAAGGGATGTAGTTCCTTTTGACCAGTCAGCTTCACCGTCGCTCGCATACCCAGCTTATCGTACTCACAATGAGACCCTCCTTAAATATATCAATCTCTCCGGACCGAGGTTCATACTCATTTGAAAGTCATAAAATTAAACGTGATTTTCAAATGGTCTTTGTTTGTGAATCAATTCGCAATTCCAGTCAGGTTAGGTTTGTTGATCTACACTGTACTCTTCACACATACCATCAAGTATGGATAATCATAGGAACATGACGTTGGTGGTACCCCTATATATGACCTTCTCAGATTGTTCGGTTTGTCAACCATTCCGGCATAAAACCCCACTTCATCCTGCAGCATTATAAATATATCCCGAGGTCTCTGGTTGGGTGCCTTCCTATGTAAGTAGCCTAAAGCACCTCATAAGTGTTACCAAAGCAATGCAACTACCTAGGTAACTATACCTACTTGATTTCCTCTGCCAGGTGGGGCTTTCCTATTCCAGACGCCGCCGCTTTAATGAGGGCGCTCAGTCTGGCTCACTGAGTAAATTTCAGTCTAGGCTCAGGATCACTGTGCTGCTCGGAGTGGTCACGTGATATATTAGTCAGCAACTCTGGAGGCATCTAACAGGTGCTATCTAGCCCTGGCCAATAAGGATGTATGAATGCTCTGTGTTTTATTACCCCTGGTTCTGGCAATTTATAGGGGTTCCTGCCAAACCAAGATTACGCATACATACACCGTAAATAGCTTAGCTAAGGAGATGTGTACCTTTTTGGCCAAGCGGTCACGAAACAGACGTTTTTTCTATCCGACAAAAGTGCCTATCTGTTGGCCTTACGATGGGCCATCGACAACTAATAGGAATCTATATAGTATAAGCTTTGCGTAACAGAAAGTCTTGTTCTTTTCTTTCCATCAAGATCAAACAATTTATATAAGCAATATTTGCAGTTTCTAGCCCAACTGAGGAAAATCAAACAATGAGATAGAGATGCTAACGGGTAGCAACACCAACGAGCGCCATACGTGGAACTATGGTCCTCCACTTTTCCTCTGATTCATCATACTCCGGACCCGAAATTTCGGAAGACTTGCCAAAAACTTCCCGGGCTTTCTCCAAAGCCCATCGAGCGGCATCCTCTTGTCCCTTTGCTTCCTCCAACTTGGTCAGACCATACATATTCACTAAATAAGCTCCCATTGCTAGATCCGCTTTCTCCG
The DNA here is from genome assembly GCF_028829465.1 of Penicillium soppii. NCBI lineage: Eukaryota > Fungi > Ascomycota > Eurotiomycetes > Eurotiales > Aspergillaceae > Penicillium > Penicillium soppii. The sequence goes on along the minus strand of NW_026643235.1, from coordinate 2,641,010 downwards.
GGGATTCTGCTATCGCGGAATAGGGATCGAGCATTTCGAAAATCTGGAAATTCTGGAAACCTGCACCGATGAAGTACTTCTGCATCTCATCCCGGGTGAAATGTCGGAACGGATGGCCAGTCGTGGAATATTTGTCAACCACGTCGTCGAACCACACGTCCATGGGGCCGCCAACTTCAAAATCGTGTAGCACAAAGAGTCCTCCGGGACGAAGCGCTCGATATGCTTCCTTGGTGGCATTCAAGCGGCTGGAGGGATCGATATGATGCGTCCCATACGCGAGAAGCACCCCGTCAACAGACGCGTCCTTGCACAGGAGATGCTCCGCGCGTTGCCGGACCGCTGGTACACCTGTATCCCAGGCAGCCTTTACCATATGCTTGGAGATATCGCAGGTGAGTATGTCGATTTCCGACATGCCGAGTTGTGCGGCAATCTTGCAAATCAGTCCATCACCGCCGAGCAGATCAAGGATAATTCGGCGACTTCTGGTGGTGCCCTTGTCTCTCATCATGCCGATGAGCTTGGCGATGCCGATGGCCCGGGCGTTGACGTTGGATGTCATTGCTGTGATGTAGTGGGTGCCGCGGCCACCTACTTCGTTTGGACCGAAGTCGTCAGTTTCATTGTCGAGCAATTTCGAGTCTTGCTGCCATGTAGCTATCCGAGATAGATCTAGACAGTCGTAGAAGTGCGGATAGCCTTTTTTGAGTGCGTCCAATTGAGAATATAGATCAAAAGTATCACTGGGCACTATGCCATAGCTTCCCATGATAGGCAAATGGAAAGCCTTTGGTGAGGGAGTTCTTGAACAGATATCGGGAACGATGGGAGAAGTATGGAGGATAGACACAAGGAAGAGGATGGCTTCGCAGAAAGCTTTAGTAATTTGCCTGGAAGGAAGATGCCAGAGGGTAGGGTATAATTATTTATTTCATTTGCGCAAACATCAACTAGCCTATGTCTTACCAAAATGTACATATGACGATGATGGTTGGGCTGAGGTTGCAGAAGATAAGGCATCAGTGGCGTGTAAATCTCGACTACAATAAAAAGCCCTTTGCAGGTGAAACGCATGTATTTTGTGATTTATATCTAAGGTTTGACCGTGGTCGGTTTGATTTAGCTGCGCATATTTGATCTTTCTTGCGATAAGAAGTACCACAACATAGAGCATATTTGAAAGTCATAGAGATACACATGATTTTCAAATGCTCTTTGTTTGTGAATCGGTTGGCAATTCCAATCAGGTTATTCGTTGATCTATACTGTACTCTTCACACATACCATCAAGTATGGATAAACATAGGAACATGACGTTGGTGGCACCCCTACATATGACCTTCTCAGATTGTCCGGTTTGTCAACCATTCCGGCATAAAACCCCACTTCATCCTGCAGCATTGAAATAGTTGAGGATAGCTCTTGCATGTCCAGTAAACTGCCCTCCCCCCTCTCCCACCCAGCTGCATTTGAGGTGACACAAGGGCTGCAGGGTATGAACGTCAGACTGGGCGCAAACTTGGCGAAGTCGATCTTGCTTTTTCTCTTGGCTCCTACCAATCATTTTATTTTGTATTTTGTTTATTATTTTGCTTTTGCCTGATAGAGATGACTTCCTATTGGAAGGCGGTAGGTATGAGACATGTCCAGCATTCTGCTGCCCTCTATATCTATCGCTTGGGCTTAGTGTTTCTGCAGTTGTTAACTGTGTTGTGTCTGATACAGCTTCAATTGTTTTCTATAACTCGGCAGACCAAGAATGAGAACAGCACAAAGCAACAGCGGAAACGAGTCCATTACCATCGACATACCAGAATGATTGGTTGAAAGAGGAGGCCATAATGGCACCGATCACGCAGTCGCTCGAGAATCAACATACGGAAGACTTTTAGCCCGACTATGTTTGCTGGGGGAATTGGAAACCCCCAAAGTCTACACCCGGAGAGTCAAATGGCTGATTACCTTCGTTGTCGCGGTGGCAGGAGCTGCAGGTCCAATGGGCAGTGCAAGATTCTTCCCTAAGCCTTCATGGACTACAATAAGCCTATATCCATTTGCTGCAAGACTAAATGAGCCGTTAGCTGCTCTCTCACAGATAACCCACGACTTGCATACGTCCGTTATCACTGCAAACCTTTGCATTTCTGTTTACATGCTAAGCATAGCTTTTTCCCACTTTAGTGATCAGTATTCAGTGAAAAATTTAGTCGACGCAAGATATTTTGATCTTTGTTCTTTTCTTTTTGCTGAATGTACTTGGAGCCCACGCCAATTCGATATCTTTTTAATAGCCATGCGTCTACTAAGCGGAGGAGCATCTTCTTCAGTTCAAACTATTAGCGCAGAAACCATAGCAGACCTACATGGAACCAAAGGAGCGTAGTAGAGCTATGGGAATATTCTGGCTTGGTCCATTATGTGATCCCTTGATATCTCCTATCATTGGGGGGATCCTCAGCCAAGAGTGGAGATGGAAAGCGTCCTTTGGTTCCTAGCTATATATGGGATAGTGACAGCTGTGCTCATTCTGGTGACCCTCCCTGAAATACACACAACAAGAGGGGATATCGGGACTGAAAGGGTTGTTGAGCGGCGAGGGTGGAAGCTGTGCAAGATTCTTCTACTCGACCCACTGAAAACTATTCTCCATCTACGGCGGCCTGTGATTTTACTAACATCATATTATGCAAGTATCACATCTTGCTTTCTCTTTATGTTGAAAATCAGCATTAAACATACTTTTCAGAGAGACCCGTATCGCTTCTCGACTATCATCACTGGCTTACTCTATCACCAAATTCGCTAGGATATATCGTGGCGAGGGCCGTCGGGGGTAAGTGGATGAACTATATCATACAACGTGAAGCTAGAAAGGCAGAACGATATAAGGGGGATAGAGGCTTGATTTACTATCCCGAAGATCGTGTCCGAGACAATGCTTAGCTAGCAGCAATTCTATATCCCTCCGGTCTGCTTTAGTACGGGTGGACAGTGGATAGCGGCGTTAGATAGCCCGTACCGGTATTTTTCTGCACATTGCTGTTTAACCGGGTAGCCTAAGTGATCTAACATCCGGTACAGATAATTGCAACATTTGTTTTTCGCGTGGGTTCCATGCTCATCTTTAACATGTCGACAACAATGTTGACGGAGTTTCTGCCAAGGAAACCATCTGCGGGTGTCGCCATCAATAACTTCGTGCGCAATATCCTGTCATTCGTAAGAACTTTGGCCACGGCCCCAATAACTAAAGCTATCGGCAACGGATGGCTTTTCACTATAGCAGCGCTAATTGCTTTGGTTAGCTCCTCAGTGCTTTTGGCTATGAAAGTTCGAGGGTCCCAGTGGAGACAATCAATTAATGCGTTAGAAAGGACAGGGCTATAATATTACTTTCTTTGATCAAATCTCTCAGGTGATCCTAGGAAACAGTGTTGATGGCCTATAGCCCTGCTTCTCCGTCTATCTGGGATTTAGATGTTTAGACAGCTTCTTTGGTTACCCCCTCAGCTGCAGCGAGAATCGATGCTTTTTCTTCCTTTGTTTCATCACAGTGACCTATTATGCGAGAGGTGTTGGGCAACTTGACCACTACGAGTTTTGTCCTTGATTATCAGCTCGTGCAATTGCCAGGGGTTGATATCGAATAGATTTCTGTGCTGATATTCTAGAAGGCAAATGGAACCCCTTACATATGTCCGGTCAAAGCTTTTAACCTACCCATCAACAAAGCGTACAGCGTCTCAAGCCGGGGCATTTCCACCCCATGTTGCTGGCCTAATCGTACCGGTTCTCCGAGGATGGTCTCAATTTCAAACGGCTGTCCGCGTCGAATATCCTGTAACATGCTTACTTCGCGGCCTGTCCCATTCTGTGCCCTCATCTTTGCAATTGAAAACTGTTTCTCCATCACTTTTTCATCAACACCGGGAATACCAATCTTCTGGGCCAATCGGACTATCTCCATCATTGCCCCGCGGACCAGATCAGCGGCGAATGGCGAAGAGGTGAGGAAGTCACCATCAGTGCATAAGCTCAGACCGCAAATGGGACCCCACGCAGCGTTTAGAACTAGCTTTGACCAACGGGCAGTCTGAATATTTTCACACACTTCCACTTGCCCCCCACCTAGACAGAAGAGACGGGCTAAATCCACCGCGGCCACTTTGTGTGGCTTTGGCGCATCTGCTCGGAAAGTACCTAGCTCCAGTAAATTGAGTGTGCCATGATGCTTAACAACCCCCGGCTTTATTTGCATTGCAGGAAGATATACTACCCCACTGAGAATCGGGTTCACGGGAAATGCCTCTGCAATTATGTCCTCCACGGCGATACCATTCTGCGCCATGACGATTGCCGTCCTAGCGTCCCGTTGGATGATAGGCCTGATCAGGTCGACTAGTGGTAGTTGGCTACCAGACAGGGCCTTTGTGGTCACAATAATATAATCATAAATCGTATGGGCTGGACAATCCAATGTTGAGCGAAAAACATAATCAGGTTTATAGGTTACGTTGCCGAAGAGTTTGCTTTGCAGAGTAAATCCGTCTTTGCTCACGGTATCGTGGTTGGACCGACACACGGCGCTAACGATACAGCCTGCTCGTTGGAGTTGATGTATGTAGATGGCGCCAACACTGCCAGCGCCGACAACCAGAATATTGGGCGAATGTAGCTCCTCTGGATGCTGAGGCACCTCGGATCCGATTGTCATTCTTGAGAAAGCGCGCTAGACTGTTTATTGGCATTTGAGGTCGAACTTCGTTGCATATGTTAATTCAGTATGCTTGGGCTTTTTGTTTGAGATATCGACAAAGGGATGGATTAAAAGTTGTATTCCACCCGTCGATATCCCACCGTACTAATATGTTCACTTGATTTTGGCGGAAATGCTCACCGAGCATTTCCGCCAGCCACGTAGTCAAAAGTGAGTTAAACTTCCGGCCAATAGGACGATTGATCATTATTGAATACCTAGTGTTTATTGGACGATAGATGCTTTCTTAGGTCTGATCCACACGGTAAGGCGTTCTTTCTCCCAAAGGGAAGATTGGGTGGGATGGCTGGCCTACACATCATCGAGGGGTCAGATAGCTTGCATGAGGGCAGAAGAAGCATATACTCAAAGGTACAAAGACGGACAGCATTCTGGTAAAGGGCGGTCAGGCAAGTTTTAGGCCTGACGATTCACCTTCAATCAATCAACATTTATTCTATTTTCATCTATCTTTTTTGAGAAAAAGAATATACAACAGCCCACTGCACTGGTTGGTACTGTAAGTGAATGTCATGACTCCAATGGAAGTTACTGGATGGGCTCAGGTCATCCAGCAAGGGAAATCATAACAAACGTTGATTGGGTAATACTCAGCCACCCATCTGTCGAGCTCGCCCGCAGTATTTGTACGCTAACAGGCAGGCTCACACCATGACGCGCACCTTCTGATAACTCTTTCATTCTTGCTACTGTGATTCTTTTGAAACAGAAGAGAATTTGGCGTACGATTATTTCTCTTTCAAGTACTGCGCAATAAAATTAGAACCCGAAAATGCCCATCCTTAGTCCCAACATTTGCGTGGTTTGTCTCCAAGCATAAATGAGTCCTTCGGTCCACCTGAACTCGCGATCAGCGCCGTCCATTGGTGGCTGTTGGTGGCTGTTGGTGGCAAATCTGCAAGTTCACCTCATACTGTAGAGTGAGTGCTTAGAGGGGCCTCGTTGCGTGAGTTTTCAGTGACATCAATTTTTGTTCAGTGGCATGTAATTCGTATATACCATGCATTCATACATGATGTAAATGTGCATATGATAAATCATCTTGGTTCAACTGCACAATCACCATGTATAGCGGCGCAGGTTCCTCGATGGAGGAACCAGCAAATATCACCTGGCACGCGTAGTGTGCTTCGGGTGTAGTTTTGTGTTCCTCACTCGCATTCCACCGTACCATACGAACTTCCCAGACGAAGTCCTAACGGAAAAAGCAGACGGAAAAGGATCAGCGAAAGCAGTGATTATGCACTTAGACCATACCTGCCAAAGTCAACAGCTTCAGTCCGCGGTGCCTTTTTATCACATGAGGATCTCCATTAGAGGGAAAGTGAAGACGTGACCAAGACGTATGCGAGTTCCGACATCATTAGTGTATCGGAACTATGTTATAGGCACTTTGATCGCGGATATTGTAACCAATAATATTCAAATAGTCTCCCAAATCCGACTATTACATGGAATTTCTTGCAGACGTTGCTATATCGTGATACTGAAGGTTTTGTGCATGCATGAGCAGCGCACGATGACCCACTGGGTTTTCAGATTGCCTCAAACACCAGCTCATGGTTCTTAGGCGTCAAGACGAACTTGTCTCTTCGGAAGGCCAAGTCCTAAGGCCGGACCTTAGACGAGATACGATACTTGGATACGACCTCGAAGAGAACAATTCTCATGAGCAGGCTCGCGAAATGTTGGCCGAGGCACTTCCGTACGCCTGTACCATATCCAACACAGCTGTATCGACTATCTGCCTTTGAAATGGAACACCGGGCGGGATAAAAGGTCGGATCCCTCAACCTTGCGCCCGCCTCGATGGAGAGCGACCAGACCGGCGAATGAATGCTGACAAGCTTTAAGTCTACTGTCACGTCTGTATTAGCAGGCACGAGAAAGCCCCCGATTAATTTATCCGAGGACGAGCGTTCGTAAAAAGTAAACCCTAGGAAAATGTCATGTCCATGATGTCGTCCCCATAGAATAGTCACTCAGCCCAAACTCACATATAGAGAGACAGAGGCGGCGAGACTCAGCGCAACAGTGCTCTAGGAATGTATCTAACCGTGCTAAGTAAAGGTTCTCCTGTCTCTTGTGAAGGCTTGACTGTCCAGAATGACCCCATTTTTTCCCCCCGGAAGCAACTCTGCAGGACCTCGGAAGCGAGATTTATATTGCACTGTCCTGGCTGATATAATCCGTGCTGCTGCCGATGCCAAGAGTGCACTGAATATTTTTGCAAATTTGTTGCGAGGAGATGAACAGTATGGATTTAGTATATTCGATGCTCACGTCGGGGAAACAGGCTGTCACCTACGCGCTACCATGTTGGCAGAAGCATTTCTTGCCTGCAAACACAGCCTGACAAAGTCTACATCAGAAAATTCCGTACTAAATGGATTGACACAGCCATCAAACAACTTGTTGTTCTTCGCAAGAATGCCGAACAGCTCTGCTTAAACTTAAGCAAGAACCGGAAAGACCCACTTTATGTTGGACTTTGCTCCAAATGGGACATACGTAACAGAGCTAGCGTGCCGCATTTTATTGATGTAGCTTAACTGGGGCGCTCATGGCTGTACCTTGGCTTAGTTTAAACTCAGTGAGCGAACCAGGGCGCTTAGAAGAATATCAGGTGATGTTCAGAGAGTCGGATCAGATGCTTATGTAATGAGCTGGGATCCGATCAGACTCAGGGCGCATGCTCAGATCTACGCAGTGAGCAAAAAGCGGCAAGGTCTGAGCACTAAAACGGAATGGGAAGGCAAGAAATGGCAGAGAAAATCAAGTACGTCGACTCCGTGCATATTTGGAGATACACCCAACAGTGATCACAAATAAATGATCAGGCAACTACATTGGGCATGGGTTGATAATATCGCAGCCTGGGTTAGCCGGCCATCAAAGAGAAAACTGTGACGAATATTAGGAAACATTCTCGAGGTAAAAGAATGCTGTTGACTGATGGCTTTCCCCGGGCCGCTTAGCATGGGGTCAGAATTATATACCAACATGAAGGTCTAGAGGGATCGCACAGAGTGATCAGCCGCAACGTAATCATGAACGATAGCAGCTGAACTATACGAGGTTTTCCCTAATGTTGTTGTTGCGCCTGCAAATATGATAAGCGGGATTGACTCCAGGTACGATCTAAAGTCAATCAGTGTTATAAGTCCCATGTAGAGTTTTACAACAAAGTAATCCTATGGAAGTTCAGTCCCTTTTGTTTGACTACAAGGTGGGCTGTGCATTCGGGAGGGGAGTCAGACAGGGGCGCAGTCGAGGGGGAAATGCCACTTGGCAATGTGCACAGCATCAGGCAAAAACAACGTTACGAACGGACATGCCGACAAACGCAGTCTGACTGGGCTGATTATTGGGTCCAGGAAAACGAGCGGTAACGGGCGGAACTTTTAGTTCATCCGGTCAGTATGATTGGTGTGGGGGTGCGAGTCCTTGAATTATTTGTTGGCTATTTAGTTTTGACTAAGAGTTTCGTTTGTCGTAACCAAGAGAATTTTTTCCTGTTATGGCATGATCCTTGTAACAGGTGACGTAGATCTCATAAAAATAAGCTGATGAAAAGACCTCTTTCTCTCGATTAGAGTTGGGTGATAAAAAAATCTCTTCTGCCTACCACCAGTTGAAAAAAGGGATTGAGGCTCCGGAGAAGTGATCTGTCTGGGACCCGCGAGTCCGAATTTCCATTTTAAGAACTCAGTGGGGAACAATACAATACAGTATTGTACCGGGGCTGGACAGGGGACCAGAACATAAATCAACGGTCTTGTACCATATCGTACCATGTGGTCGCAAGGCTGGGGTGGGTTAGTTACGGTAATTTACAATGCGATCCATTCTCAACCAATCAGATCCATGCAAAATGTGCTCAGCCGTGTCAACCTCATCCCTCTTTGGGGTTAGCGTCTTCGTCTATCAGGCAGACATCCAACACGCCATGAGCCTCCGGTCTTCTGTCTTCCTTGATCCGCTAATTCCCCTTGATCTCGCTCCTCTCGTTCTGTGTTTTCTGCATTATTTATCTTCTATTCTGTTGGTTCGAAAACCTAGTCGCAAAACAGATTTCGCAGCGGGGCTCACCGCTTGAGATATTTCCACCCTACACATCTTCAGCGTATTGTTGTAACCACTTCGACACATCAGTTCACGGGCATTTATTTCGCAGTGGATATCGCATCTGTCTACAGGAAGCCATTTGGGCTGGATTTATTGTCTCGCTGCGCTCTAAACTCACACGTGGACACCGTCCGCCCGCCTCCGAACTCGTTCGATACGAACCGCATGTGCAGATTATCAAATTGATAAACGCTATCGTGATATATGCGCTGAGTCTTCCATAGACTCATAATTGTCGCTTGCAATAAATCTTGTTCATTAAAGAACAGCGGGGCCTTTTATACCTCTTGAAAGAACGGAGAGAACCCGCTTCGATTTGAGGCTTACATCTCTGGCTCAACTGTACGTCACTTCTCGAATCATCTGAACAAGCGACCTTCGGTGAGTCATTGCAAGAGCCCAATCAGCCGCAAAGATCTGTTCCGTCCTGTCCGATACTAACAATTATGTTGGCCTAGAACCGCACCCAAAAAATGTCTGCTGTCCAGCCTGAGCCATCGCGGCTGCACCCGCGTCGCCGGCCCGTTTTAAATACCACTCTGCCTACTATGTCGACCGATTCGCCTGATTTCAAGATGAGTTTGAAGAAAGGAGAGACTTTCTCCACCCCCACTTCTGCTCCATCTAGTGATCGTGACCCTGTCTTGAACTTCCGCTCCCTGCCTGTTCGCTCTCCGACTTCGTTGGAAGCGATCGCCTCCATCTTGGACTCCTTGACTCTCGACTCCACCGACGACAAGAGCCCGGCCGCTGGCGACGATAGTAACTCCAAGTCCATGCACTCCCCCAGCACTTCAAATGAAGAAAGTCGTTCTCTGCCCATCCCACTGGATGAGACAAAGACTCGCCAAGAGCACAGCCAGGATTCGGACAGTGGACTGGGAACGTCTGTCAGCAGCGAAGAGGGACTTGCTGAGTCGTCAACTAAAGGTACTTAGGCGCAAGATTCCCCCTCCAAACTTCCCCTCTCTTTCCAAATCCATGGGCCCTAACAATAAATAGTAAATGACGGTATTCATGACAATCAATCTGCCATCACCAGCTCTATTTCGGCATTTGATACTGGCTCCTCGCCTAAACGTCAACTGAGCCACCGTGCTTGCAAGCAGATTGAACGCTTTATTCTTGCTCCTATTCTCAAAGAACCCAATTTGAAGCCATTCCACCGACTAGTCCGCAGCGTTCCGCAGCGCATTCTCAACAAGCAGATTGTCTGCCTGCGCGACCTGGAAAAAACCCTATTGTGGCTAGCACCTGTAAGTTTTCATATTGTTTTATCAATGGGTTATTGGAGTACGGCGAAGCTTATTGTTTTGTTTCTATATTGAAGAACTCTGCCACTTCTCGGAATTCTTACATCAACTTTTGCGAATTCACCATCCAGTGCTTGCATACATCGGCTTCGCATCTCAACGACCGTGACCAACGACTACCGGCCGATCGACCTTATACTAACGGGTACTTCCTTGACCTTGTTTCACAGGTTCGACGATACGCAGCTATGGTTCGCGCTCAGCGCGAGCGAGTCCAAGAGACCTCGGGCTCCAACTCCAACAAGGAGGATATGCCCACTTTGTATGTGTTGCCCAGCTTCACAGATGTGAATCTGAACTAATTTTGTACAGATCCGCCAATCTTTCCCTCGAAGGTGGTTTGTCCAAGAATGGAAAGGCCGCCGAACTTGTTGTCATGCAAGACGGAAAGCCGATATCCCTAGCTACTGGGAAGCCTTTCGAGGCTGATGCCCCTCCATCCTTCAAGCGTACGATCACCATAGACGGTGCCACCGATGAGGGTGTTGAGCGTTCTATGGCCCGCCGCAAGAAAGACGCACCTCCTATGAATATCAACCAGAAATGCTCTGACTGTGACAAAGTCTTCAAGCGCCCTTGCGACTTGACCAAGCATGAAAAGACTCACACTCGCCCCTGGAAGTGTGAGGATCCCAAGTGCGGCTACCACACGAAAGGCTGGCCCACCGAGAAGGAACGTGACCGCCATATGAACGACAGACATTCAGATAAACCCACTCTTTTCCGATGTACTTTCCACAACTGTCCTTATGCCTCCAAACGGTCTAGCAACTGCAAGCAGCATATGGAGAAGTCGCACGGATGGGTCTACGTTCGATCCAAGAACAATGGCCGCAGTGGCAGCAGTAGCAGCAAACGGGGCTCTTCCGTCCAAGCTACTCCCCAGACTCCGAGTGTGTCTACCCCTGCTTCCAAGGCCACCGACTTTGCATCTCCAATCCCTGGGCCCAGCCCCTCGCCCAGTGCTCAGCCTTATGGCTGGCCAGACAACACTCCTTTCAACTTCGCCGACCCTCCTGCCCCTGCTCACGGCGACGATTTCCCACTATTTGGAGAATCCTCGCCCTACCTGTTGAACGATGTGAACTCATTCCCTACTTCGTTAAATCTCACTGCGTTCCAGAATCAATTGGAGGCAGGCGATCCGAACGGTTTGATTCCAGCTTTGGAAATGCACCGCCAGTCCATGAACTCCATGTCTGTTCCTTCCACTGACTCTCTTCCGGACCTGATGGGCCCTGTTTCATTCGACGGATCTCCCCTCACTGGTACCGAGAGCATCAATTTCGACCAAGAATGGAGCAATCTTGAGTACCCCATGAACGAGGAATACACAGCGATGCCCCTGCAACTTCCTCAAGCTCATTCCCTCGACGCGATGAAGGGTTATCCCAACGACTACGAGCAAATGAACGTCAATCACCTGTCCTACGGCCCCGCAGGAAAGACCTTGGGTCTTTCCCCCGGCGCACAGGGTAATGCCATGCTTTACTCGCCTGACTCTTCCAATGTTGGCGACACTCTTTCCGAGCGTTACGAACACGCCAACTCCCATGTTGGCAGCGACTTCGCTCAGGGTGGCAACGATTTTACTCTATATAACCAAAATACCCAGATGAGCGCACACCCTATGATGCAAGTGCCTAGCGACCAGTCCCTTCGCTACCACGCGCTTCCTCAAAACATGTTTCCTTCTCTTGAACAAGAGCGTGTTTTCCAGGGTATGCCCTACACTGGTCCACCCCAGGGCCACTACCTGCCTTGCGACATGGAGCTGGAATTCATGAAGTAAAAGGTCGAGATCTGTGTGTTTTTGCGCATTTCCGCCTCGAAGGCTGTTTATTTAAGCGAATTTAATGATGGATATAAGGTGTTCCTTTTTTTTACTTTTCATCTGGTCTTCTCAGCTCTGATTTTAGCTAGCTCAAATGCCATAGACGAACTCGTCTCATTCTTCTTTCCATACTATTTCTTTGTCCCCTGTCCATCGTATCTTAATCAAGCAACGACCAGCTGATTTTTTTTGACAATAGCGCCCCAGGCCTGGTCACATTACCCGCCACATTATATTCAAATAATTTCAAGAATCATCCGAGGCCCAATGCTCAAAAAGAATAAATAGTTCGATGACACTGCCCAGAGAAAACACCCCGCCACAATAAGGCGCAGGGCTGGTAGGCAACACCATAATCATCCTTGGCGTATGAGATATTCAGGACGCGTAGCCAGTAGTGGGGATCAAGCTGCATTATGACGATCAAAATTGTTGGTAAACGAAATTAGCAGATGTAGCCTTATGGGTCCTGACATGTCTCCGCTATAATTATTGGGGGATTTGGGGGTTAAGTACAGTAACTACCTTTTCGGGGGTGACGACATCATCCTTCTTTCTTAGCCCCATTCTATTTTACTCCTCCCATTGTCTTCTTCTCTTTCACTGTGGAAGCAAACATCGTGAGACTACATTGCGACTGGGTTTGTCGTTATTGATTTCAGCGTCAACCAGCCTTCTCAGGCAGACGCATTCCACGCTCACTCAGCTGAAGTGAGGCCGGGCGATATACCCTTCAGAGGATTCACAATTTTCCAAAACAGCGAACAGAAAAACCATCCTCAATCAAAGATGACAGACATTAAAGCGTCTGATCCCACATTCCCCAGCGGCGGCAAGGGAGAGCAAGATGTGCCCGCATCGGCCCCGCCAGGTCAAATCCTGACAGGCAAGCAGGAACACTGTGAGTGAAGCAAGGCATTGCAATTTCTGCGTTTACAACTCCAGCTACTAACCTTCAGCTTCTTCTAGACCTCAAACGTGAGCTGATCGCCCGACAAGTCCGCGGTGAAATCTCCGAGCTGAACTCCCCCACCGCGCTGCAGCGCTTCGGCGCCCCCTTTCGATCGGAATTCGGCGAGGTTGCGCCCGTCGACTCGGAACTGCCTATTCTGCGCTATATCTTCGTTCACCACGTTCGCAATTTTCCGTTCTTAGACCAGGCGCGCGAAAAGGAATTTTGGCAGGATAAACTTCAAATCGTGGGTGTTTTCGCTCCGCCGTGGAAGGTATGGATTGCAGGATAATTATGCTGACTATTGGGAATCTAGTTTTTGGAATCGTTCGCCAATAAGCATGTCTCGTCTTCAGAGGACCGATTGGAGGAGACAAAGCGCCGGAAGCTGGCGAGGAAATGTGAGAAACTTGTGGAGCTCATGATGGTTTCGGGTGTGCCAACCGCCTCAGGATATGAGGAGCGCATTCAATTCTCTGAGATTGAGGTCGTTGAGCGCGGTGCGCAGGACTCGGGACTGCTGGTCAATATCCCCGAGGGCAATTCGATCAATGGTTGGGATGTCAATGTTGCCGCTGTTCGGACCACTTCAGTCAAACGAACAGTTCGATACCACTCGCATGCCGTAAGTTCAGATTGGTTTAGACGCTGTTTCGGTATGCTGTATGGATTCGCTAACAGTGCCCGGATAGGAATTCATTATTCGGGTTAGTCGTGACGGCAAAGATGAAGTCCATGTTGGCCGGAGATATGGAGAGTTCGTGAAACTCCGCAAAAGACTGTGCACCGAGATGCCAGGGAAGCAACTCCCCCCTCTCCCCCGAAAGAACAAGACCTCTAGTACGAGTTGGTGGGGCTCCGCTGCAGATGACGACGCCTCGTCTATTTCATCCCTCTCGACACAGGGCACCAGCGCCCAAAATGACCGGCTCTCTGCGCCAACCCTCGCCCCCCCAGGGGGCCTCCGGAGATCAATTTCCAAGTCATCGATGCGATCTACTAACTCACCGCGCGCATCGACTGGCGACGTATCACGGGAGACTGTTCTATACCGGGAGGCGCAGCGCCTGTCGCTGCGTGCGTTCTTGCGTACAGTCCTGCAAAACAAGCGTGTTGCGGAGTCCAAGGCGATGGAAGAATTCTTGACTGCCCGCCCTGTCAAGTTGAACGAGGAGGAGCTGGTTGACGTCCAGAGGCGAAAAGACATGGATGCCGTAAGAATCGAGGAACAGAAAAGATTCTATGAAATTGCCAGGCAGCGAGCTGCGGATCTCGACGTGTACATGGAGCGCTTCCGGAGAGACATCGTGGAGAGCAGTAAGTCGGCCAGAGTTCTCTTCCATACAACATGTGTGCTAATTTCACTTTCAACACAGACGGTCTGACAAAGCTTTTCGCTGAGATTCGCGAGAAGCCTACAATTGCAGACCTCAGTCCGCAATATCAGAAGTTCGCCGAGTGGCTCCGTATTGAGTATGTCCCCTGATCAAGTTCATGAGTGATTCCACCAACTGACAGTGAACAGGGTTGCTGCAACACTATACCACATTTTCCTTGCCGAGGATAACTCCCCAGAGCTGTTTGCGCAGGCCAAGAGAATTCATGGCCTTGTTCCATACACCTTGATGAAGAACGTAATTCGCATCGCCAATCCTGCGGCTGTCATGTCTGGTGTTCTCGATCTGTTTATGGCTCAGCCATTTGGCTCGCGGTCGCTTTTGCAGCGTATCTTCTCTTTGACATTGAACGAAGGCATCAAAGATTTCCAGAGATCGATCGACACTCTGGCTGCAAAGGTTGAGGACCCAGTCCTTACTCTGAAGCTCAAGGCTTTCGCAGATGCGGAGGAAGAAATCAAGAATATAATTCGAGAGGAGGCTGTCGCCGACGATGTGGACATTATTGTGGCCATCCTTCGCTCTGAATACCTCCCTAACGAACTCACCGTTGAACAGATTGGCAAGGTATTCAACGGCTACGTGGCTTGGAACCACGCTGTGGAGAATGTGGATTTAGAAATGCAACAGGGTGCGCAATGGTTTGCTCATATGAAGCAGCTCTTGAAGCTTTACACTCGTCAGCGCGACAAGGCCATGATGCTCAGTATTATTGAGGAACCTGTCACTTTGCAGCTCTTCCGTGACCTCTTCACTATCTTCTACGAGCCCCTGATTCGGGTATACAAGTCCGCCAACGTGTATGGCAGCATCACCGACTTTGCTCACTTCGCGGACGACGCGATCGGTGTCATAGAGAGCGCCCAGCGCCAGGATGCCTCTGCCGACCCGAACCAAACGGTGCAAGCCTTTATCGACCTCTGTGCTCGCCATGAGGCCAACTTCTACAAATTCATCCACGAAGTGCACCAGCACGACAACGGCTTGTTCCAGAAGCTCATGGCTTGGATCGAGCAAATTCTTGATTTCCTGCGCAACGGCCCCTCAGGGGGCAAGATGGATATCAACGCTTTGTTCCAAGGAGCTGCGGGCGTTGGCCAAATTGACAGAGATCTCGCCCTTTCTGAAATCAACCAGCTGATCAAATGGCAAGAAGATCGCAAACGCTGGCACTTGAACAAGACACGCCAGAAGATGGCCGCTGAAGGTACTTCTGGGGATGTCATCCCTGGTGTTGGTGCCTTCAATAGCAGTGATTTCGGCCTTGATGAGGTATGTAGATTCTACTCTTGCATGAAAATCGGGGTATGTGGCTAACTGTTTCTTGTAGGCTGATCTAGAAGACCTTACTATCTCAGATGAGGCCTCCGATGCCTCTGACGAAGATAGTGCAGACGAAGATATGGACGATCCTATTGCTGTTGAGCGCCGCCGACGCACCAAGAAGCAAGACCAACTTCGCCGCACCGCCGGAGAACCTGCCAAGCCCAATGTTACTGAGATTCTCAAGCTCGCTGATCCTTTCAACATCATGTTGCGACATGTGCTTGCTGACTGAATGGCAGCGATAGAAAGGTTTCCCGTGTGCCTTTCATATACGTGATACCGCCATAGATTTGGCTTTTTGCATTTGATTTTGATATTGGAATTTGCTTGATACACCGATGCATTGCTGGCTCTAATTCTACTCGCTGGCTCACTTTTGGCTGTGTGGAGGGCGGAGGACTAGATAGATATAGCGGATGTATAACCGCACGAGAGATAGATCATGGCAATGGAATGAATGAATCATAATGAATTCGCTATGTGTTTTTTCAGAACCTCCACAACATCCGTGTTCCCATTATTCAATGCAACCTGCAATGCCGTGGATCCATCGCTATCTGTTAAGTGTGGATCAATTCCAGGCGCATCAAGTAATAGTTCCACGACGCCCAAATGGCCGTAGTAAGCAGCGTTAAACAGCGGGGTCTGACCATTCTCATCACGCGCATTAGGATCAGCCGGCCTCGACGCATTCAGTAGCAGCCTCACAATCCCCACATGATTCCTGTTTGCCGCAACCCCCAACGGAGTAGTCCCATGCATATCAGGAATCTCCAACCCAACCTTCTCAGACCCGATCAACACCTCGACGATATCCTTCTTCCCCTCCTCCGCAGCAACAAACAGAGGCGTCTGCCGCTTCCAATGCGTCTGCAAATTTGGCTCCGTAACACTCCACCCTAACAAAAACCTCACAACATCCACCCGCCCACCAGCCGCTGCAATTGAAAACGCCCCTCGCCCATACTGCTGTCCATCGGCATTAGGATCCAGCTTCTCCCCAAAATACGCTACTAGATACCGTACTACATCCACATGGCCCATAATAGCCGCATAGAAAAACACATGCTGACAATGCACAGCGCCATCATAGCCATCCAGAATGAGCTGCAAATGCCTTGCAAGCAGCATTTCAACCTCGCCATCCATATCGCGCGCAGCACGACTAAGCGGCGTCCAGCCCTGACGATTCGCAACGCGAGGATCCGCGCGCCCGCTGACAAGAAGCAGGGTGACCATTTTGGGCTGGGAGTTGACGGCGATCATGAGGGCCGTGTCGCCCGCTTTGTCCTGCAGATTGACGTCCGTGCGATCGTCATCCAGAAGTGCCTGCACGATCTCCGGGTGGCCTTCTCTGACGGCCCAGGAGAGCGGGGGCCGGATCCATTTCCTATCCCGGGAATTGGGGGTCGCTCCGTCGTTTAAAAGGAGGATTTTGAGTACTGCGAGGCTGTTGTAGAAGGATGCTAAGAGAATTGGGGTGCAGCCTTTCAGACGTGGGTCTGTGTCTGTTTTTGAGCTGATGTCTGTGCCTGCAGAGAGGGCTTTTAGGGCTATTGAGGGGTTGTTGTGGGTTGAGGCCCGGAAGAGAGCGATGGGGTTTGGTGAGATTGCATCGCGTTTGTAAAGGATGCTGTTTAGGAGGGTGTGGGTTGATGTGTTGGTGCGGGTAAAGGCATTTAGGTCTGGGATCTGGAGGAACTCGGATATTGAGATATAGAGCTCTTTAGGGAGGGTTGTGAAGGGTCCTTGGGGAGTGATGCTATGCATATGGGGGAAGTTTGAAGAACTGAATGATGTTGGGTTAAGCTTAAATGATGTTCATGTCTAGTAAGCGGCGGGATTAATCTTCTTTATGGATGACTATCAGCCTCAATATTGAGGTATGAGATCATTTCGATTATTATTATAATAATAATGAGGATAAAAAGAAGGGAAAATATCATACAGGCTTTGATGTCTCAGTGTGAAATAAATATAGATTGGGGGTCTCCGATGTCTTAGGTGCAAACGGAATCTGCCAAGAATCCGGGGCGATAAGCGATAAAGGTTTCCATGGCGACTTCCATCTTCTCATCTTCAACAACACTGCGTCAAAACTTTGGGACATGTCGTCTCCCTATAAGAAACCAACGGTGGCACCACTGAGGAAGGGCCTGTTCAAAGATGGAAGCTGGTGTTGTGAATGTGCAGGCCGGCCGCTAGCAGCCCACCGTCAGGTCAAGAAGGAGACGCCAAACAAAGGAAAATGGTGTATGTTCAATACTCATTGTTTGAGAGAGGGACCCTATAAATGAATAAAGGAAAATAGAAGCTGACAGCTTCAAGTTTGGACTTGTGCGAAATCAAGCAACCAATGTGGCTTCTTTCTCTGGGAAACCGATGCTACAATGCGTGAACAAACAGCTGTTCTTGCCAACTCTCGATCCGAGCCCGACCCCCTCACACTTACCCCATCCAAATCGAGGACTGTGGAAAAATCAAATAACGGTCTGCTCACTCCTCAAACTGAGCGCAGATTTTACGACACTCCCCCGCGCAGCTTCATGTCACCACCTAAAACAGCTAAGGCTCGAATGATATCAGAAGCTTCGGACGAATTTGATTGGAATGAGTCAGATGATAACGATGAACTCGTCAAGGCGATTTCTTCCAGTCAGGCGACTGAGAGCTTCATCTCGCAGCCTAAATTCTACCCCGAGTCTCCATCGAAGACACCCCGCACCTCGACAGTCACTTCACCCGGTAAGCGCAAACTGTTTGAAAGGCCAAATGACATATCACCCCCACGACGATCAATGATCGCGACCCCATTCTCACCGGCCTCTTCTTGCACCGAAAGGTTCCCTTCATCTGCAGAAGTATGTATGACGCCCACACCCAGCAGGTACAACAATGTCCTTTCTGCAGACTCGGCGTTCGATACCTCGGATTTAGCGACGAGTCTACTTGGCTTGTTGGAAAAGCAAGAGGTTGTGCTACCAAACAAAGCGCGGGACGAGGTTGTCTCGCTGCTCAATAGACAAGACTTGAAGATGAAGGGCATTGTCCGTGGCCGTGACATGACCCGGCTAGCTCTGAAGAAGAAGGATGATGAAATTTCGAAGCTACGAGAGCGGGTTGCCAATCTTGAGGCGCAGAGAGAATTGGATCGGACTCTTACCGATGCGATGAAACCGTCGGGTTGAACTCACAATGATACTGATTTCCCCCTGCTCCATGTGGGCGTTTTGCTGTTGCTGATGGTGGTACATGCACTTCATGTATACCGATTATACGACTTTTTACGATGATATGATAGATGTGAGATAGGCGGTCCTTTGCGATTAGTGTGTTGAATTGCCAAGTCCAAGTTACAAAACTTTGAATCCCTCGGCCTTGCTCTTGTATCCACTGAATGCCGATATAATCCTCGTTCTAAGCAAAATCAATAGAGAATTCCAAGGCTCTGTTAGGTTTCATTGTTGACATCGAAGGCCTGCTTACTACTAATCTAAATACCTAGGTAGGTATGTAGTTTTGGGAAGCTGCGATGTCATCCAGTATAAACAACCCCCCCTCTCCCTCATTTTCCTTTCCCTTCCCTATGCTATTTACTCATTATATCCCCATGTACTGGCCCAACAGCTAAATAATCGAAATGAAATAGTGCTTGTAAATATAGCACGGCCATGGATATATACTCTGTAAGATCTGCATTTAGATAGGGGTCACGTGCCCGATAAGAAATAAATTATTGCGCCGCAATGCGCCTCGAGCTTGGATCGAACAGATAAATCACAAACCGGTCTCCTTCCAGCCTCTCCCCCAATGGAGCCAACAGACGTATCAATTAAGCAGGTCTCGAGCGAAACCGACACCATGTTCCGACCTCCCGTGAACCGTGCCATGCTCACGCTCGACCGGTCATTTTTCCGCAAAACTATACCCCTCTCCGCCGCCCGAGTTTTTAAGCCTACTGATATTTCGAACGTCCGGAAGGAGCTGGCAAATCAGGATCTCTTGGTACTACCGCGTGTCAGTAGTATTCGCGAAGTGAAGGACCAGGAGGGTTCAGTGTTCAAGGGCTTGTTGCTTCGGGAGAATGTCAAGGTCAATGGTGGGTTATTCGACTTGGACTTGCATTGAGGCTGCAATATGGTTGGTCTGTTGCTAATTGTGATTTTGCAGATAAAACTACATGGTCGCCGACTATCCAGGCACTTGTGGAAAAAGGCACTGTGGCTCTTGGGCCCTATGACTTGACATTGGAATATGACCATTGGACCTATGGTATGCTTCCCAACATGTTTTCAATCCAATAAGTTGCCATGAGCTAACGTTCGCGCAGCGGAGATCATCGCATCGATCCTACCTGAGGATCTGATGGAAGAGATGCCTCAAGGGTTCACCCAGGTGGGGCACGTCTGTATGTTGATTTGAGTCATTTGCGATAAACAATACTGACCTCAAATAGTGCACCTCAATCTCCGTGAACGATACCTCCCATATAAGCACATTATTGCCGAAATCCTCATGGACAAGAACCCAACCATCCGGACCGTCATCAACAAGATCGAAGATGTCGGCTCTCAGTCCGTGTTCCGCACCTTCCCATTCGAGCTGCTGGCAGGCGAGAACGACTTGAACGTAGTCCAACACGAACAGGACTGCGAATTTCACTTCGACTATGCCCGTGTCTACTGGAACAGTCGTCTGGAGACCGAGCACCGCCGCCTGGTCGACAAATTCCGTCCCAGCGAAATGGTCTGCGACGTGATGGCTGGTGTCGGCCCCTTCGCTGTGCCAGCAGGCAAGAAGAAGATCTTCGTCTGGGGCAATGATCTCAACCCTCACGGATATGAGGTGATGCAGGATGCCATAGTGCGCAATAAGGTGCAAGAATTTGTTACCCCGTTCAATATGGACGGCCGCGAGTTCATCCGGTCTTCGAGCAAGAACCTTCTGGATGCAGAACCTCTTACTGTCACCCTTCACCCCAAGATTCGCAGAGATAAGAAGCGCAAGATCGAGCAGGGTAAGGAGGACCCTCTGCCCCCACCAAAGACATACACCCGTCCCAATATTGTCGACCACTATGTTATGAACTTGCCCGCTACTGCCATCGAATTTCTTGATGCATTCCCCGGATTGTATGCCGGGAAGGAAGAGCTGTTCGCGCCTACTACGGGAAACAAACTGCCCATGGTTCACGTGTACTGTTTCTCGGGACACTCCGATAATGAGGTTGATGATCACATTGATATCTGCGAGAGAGTCTCCGAGCGTATTGGATACAAGATCACCGTTGACGATTGTGTGGGAGGTAGTGGTGACCAAACCGTTGAGCTTGCCATTCATAATGTCAGGTTGGTTAGTCCTAAGAAGCAAATGTTCTGTGCTAGCTTCCGTCTGCCGCGGGACGTCGCTTTTCGGAAAGTATAGAGTTGCATAGCATGTGAGGCGTTGGAATCAATGATAAAAATGAATTGATACCCCTATATATTCACCTTCAGTCGGAGAAATTCTCAAATGTAGTCGATAACAACAACTTTAACCATTGTGTTTTTGTTGTAGCCATGAGCCACGTGCCTGAAACCTTAATCCATTCTATCGGACGATCGTTTGACAGACACTCACTCGGTGTTACTGTTTCTACTATTTCAGTGTATAGCCATTAGAAGAAATAATTCTAGAGAATTGCATCCAAATTAGGGAATGCTATCATCGCAACTTCATACATGCCCCAGATGAACTATAGAAAAGGCGGGCTCGCCCTCACCGCCTCGAACTGCCAGAGCCAACCTGCAGAGATCAACCAGGCAAGCCACCTCACTTCTTGATGTACACGACATCAGCAAGGCGGTTCTGAGCAACGTTTTCCACGAATCAATCAACTCTACATCCGGATATCTATCTGAACCTACAACCCCACATCGAGCCACACAATGAGCGTCCAACTCCCCCCCGCCACACACCGCAAGCGCGCGCTGCCGCAAGGCGAGCTCGAAGCCGCATCCACGCTGAAGCTGGGCGCCGACCAAAACACACATACACTCTCACTCTCGGAAGCACGACTGGTTATCCACAAGGTATTGGAGAACAAGCGTCGCGGGGGCAATAAATACGAGGAGCCGGAGTAAGTGGGACTGGGAGATGGCCATGCGAGATCAATATCGCGATGAATATCGAGATCCAAAATGCTTATTTGAGATCTTTCTACAGAAATTTGAACAAGACACTGTATTACCTGGATGTGTTTGCGCGGTTCAAGGATGAGGAAAACATCAAGGCTGTTGAGCGGCTCTTGAACTCGCATACGGAACTGGAGATGTTCGAGCGGTCGCAGTTAGGTGAGTTTAGGTCCTAGTTGCACTGCCTCCCTCTTCCCTCTTTGCTTTCAGTGTTTCGATCCATGGTTTATATGGCGTGGTTACGGGGAAACCTCGGGTTACTAACTTGTAGTTAGGGAGTCTCTGCTGTGACAATGCCGAGGAAGCCAAGTCTCTTATTCCCAGTCTCCAGAATAAGATCACCGATGGGGATTTGCAAGAGTTGTTGGATGAGTTGACCAAGCTGCGCAACTTCACTGAGTGAAGTGGCAAAAAAAACCTGTCATTTGCATTATCCCGGCCTGTGACTAGGTCTTGGGAGCATGGAGTTCTAAGGTGTTTGTTTCAATATTTGGGTGATGGAGGTTTTCCGAGCGAAGATCGTCCAATTTGCCATGGAATCTCAAATGGGGAGAGACTATTCATAATAGAAACTTGCTGTAGCCAACCGTTGCAGGTTATTTGATATTACTCATGGACATAAGTCTAAAAGCCGTTTGCCACCGGAGTAGCGTTTTAGCATGTGCCTCCGGGGAATGAACCGATGACTCCGGCGTGTTCCACTCCGAAATGAGAAAAGTCGAATGAAAATCATCGTAAGTTTGGAACTTGCATAGCGAACAAAGTACATATGTAGGTAAAAAGTAAACTACATATTAGATTGAATAGCGGTCAGAGACATGCATGTTTCTTAAGAGTACAGTATAAGATGTTTTAGTAAGATGCAAGTATATAGGGTTTTGTTCCTCCACACCCCACAATTCTGATTCAGGCAGAGTTTCTCGGGCACTACTGCGACTTGGTGGGAATCTATCGATGATTGGTTCAGTGGAAAGACGTTATCATTGATCGATGATTGGTCCGGAGATCCCAGTACGATGGAATGCGGGAGACCAGTCAGAAAACGAACAATTATGCAAGAAGCCCTTGGGTAAGGGTTAAATTGGAAGGATCTCTCCAGGGCTAGTTCTCTCGCCGGATTCCCATTATCTAAATCTTTACTCGTTCTACCAATAAAATGGGCTTGTGTGCACGAAGAAAGCAATCTATATTTCTGGTATGTTTTAATGCTGACCTAATGATATTCAGTACGTAATACTAAGAATGTTATTCCGTCCAATCAAGGTGAACCGACTTATCTTTGACAAACGGAGTATCATAATTCTAATGGTCATTGCTTAGCTCATTGGGGTTTTTGTTACGAGAAGAAAAAGCTGATCGTCTGGTACTCGGGAGCTGGTGCATCCATTCTCGGTAGTGAAATGACTATTAGGTGCTTTTATATATTTCATCTTATTTTATCTTATTTCATATATATTATTACATATGTCTTGATCAACGTCCATTTTTAACTACTACCTAGGTAGATTCCTTCTCTATGTCATCATAATCTTTCTCTTTCTCCTGTTCTTTACACTCCCCGATCTTTACAGATCTCTCTCCTTTACCCCGTGGTAGGAATGACGGAGCGAACTATTCGGCATCTCATCTTGCTGCAGTCACTTGAGGGCTCGCCTGCCTGATTTCTCTTATTGATCTCCGGTTCCGGCTTTGGGGCTATCGTCATATTTTCGTCGGAGATAACCAACTTTTTTTTCTTTCCTTTTTTGGTGATAAGCGTATGTGATTCTTATCTTTCCATTCTACCCAGGGCTACCTAGCTAGGGGTATCTAGGTATCTCTCGTCCAATGACTGACTCTTGAATACAGTGAAAAACAAAAAAGAAGAAAAAAAAAAAAAAAAAAAGAATAATAATATTCCCGAATTGATACGCCAACACGTAGTTCCTATCTCTACTGCTCCAGGATTCTAAATCGGGGTTACCCTTACACGGTCCACATGGCTACCGTTATCATTCAGCCTTCATTAGGCTACTCCCCTGAGCTCCGCCGAAAGACCGCCTCGACCCCAACACTCTCCCCATCCCCCATATCTGTCACTTCGACCCTTCCCCGCGTACGGGATGGAGCTAGCTGTGACGCTTGTCTCCGCAGAAAAAGCCGATGTGCAATGAATGAGATGGTCAACAAGTGTTACTCGTGCGATTTTCATCGCCAGGAATGTACTTTCACTCTTACTACGGAGTCAAAGAAGAGGAAACTATCCGAAGACCAACAAGAACCGGTAAAGCGGTATGGAAACCCCAATTGGAACATACAGGTTCCATCTGAGAGATAAAATGTGTGGTGTATGCTAACGTTCGGCAGACCGGCAACAATGCAAGCCAATTCCGTCCCAGAGACCGAATCCGCGCATCCGCACGCGCTGAATATGATTCGACCTGGATTCTTCAACCAGTCCACCCAACACATTGGCATGACCACTGAATTGGAACCAACTCTACTAGAATATCTTCCTCTAGACCAATATGACGAGTGCACCGTGTTTAACTCGCGCGTGCGAAAGTGTGCCGATGATGGCACCTTTATGCGTGTCGTCGACACGCCTGTCGGTGACTCGCAGGCCGCGTCACTCGATGCGATTGAGAGCCTGGTTGCTCCCTATGGCTCAACTCTGATCGAGAAGTTCTTCGATCACGTGCACCCCTCTTTCCCTATAATGATCGAGGAGGCGTTCCGGAAATCATACCGGGAACGCCGTGGCTTATCCCCGCTACTGCTTGCATCGGTCTACGTCCTGACGTTGAAATTCGTCGACGTGGGTGCTACCTCGCAGACGGCTCGGAAACCCGATGCCGCAAAGCTGGAGGCTACAGCCTTGAAGCTGCTTATGGAATCTTTACCATCGCCCAGTGTGTCAACTATCCAGGCTGGGCTCCTGTTGACGCAGAAATCGACGTTGGCCACAGCGTCCCTGAACGGACAGCTGGTCACAGCCGGCTTCGAGGTGGGTCTGCACCAGGATTGCACAAACTGGCGCATGGAGACGTGGGAGAAGGGTCTACGCAAACGGCTCGCGTGGGCTCTATACCAACAGGATAAATGGTCGTCCTTGGTAAATGGTCGGCCCTCGCATATATTCGCCTTCAACTGGACGGTCAAGGATCTAGTGGAGCAGGACTTCTCAGATGCCTTTGCTTCCGGCACAGACTCCTCGCACGACGAAACAGCCGTCGGCCACGGCCCTCTTCTCTTCTGCCACATGGTTGCATTGACCACCATCCTCTCCGACATCCTAGACCGATTCTATACCCTACACGCGATCGAAGAGTTCTCGGCGGCCGGAAACCAGCGCACGCGCATGATCCTAGAAAAGGCCAAACCGGCCCAAATCCGTCTCAAGGACTGGTTCTCCTCCCTCCCGCCATCTCTCAAGATGGAAACTTCAACCGGCGAACTGGTCGAAACAATCACCGACGAACACGCCCGCAACGGCGCCCTCCACCTCGCCTACTTCGCCACAGAAATCACCCTCCACCGCTGCATCGTCCGCTCCCTCCTCGCCGAAGGAACAGACCCCTACCTAGCGCACATCTGCCGCTCAGCAGCAAAGACCCGTCTCATCTCCGCAATGGACTTCGTCAACCGCCTCCGTCCAGCCCACCTGCGCTCCTTCTGGCCCGCCTCAGCCCGCACAAACTTCTCCCTAATCGGCTCCTTCGGCATGCTCCTCCGCATCACCGCACCAACAAGTGAAGAAGCAGACTTCTACCGCCTACGGCTGTGCGAGTACCGCTGGACCCTAGGCGTCAGCCACAAGAACGCTGCATTTATGGGCTTTGCGCTGCAGAGTCTGGACAACGCAACCGCGCTCCACAAGCATGTTCCCGAGAAACCGGGGATCGCCGAGCTGATGGCTAGTTCTGGGAAGAACGCGCCGCAGCGCATGCCCGCCACGACGCATGCTTCTTACGATGACGCCATGATGGAGGCGGGCGGGACCTCTAGCTCGGTAATTTCGGGCCTCGCGTCGCCGGCGACTTCCGTCAGTGATATGGAAGATGAGGGATCTATGGCTCTTTGATTTCTTGGCGCTCTACTAAAGCTTTACCTTGCACCTTATCCTCGACGTACATCTTACCTCGACTCTCACGACTCTCTCACGACTCCCACCCAATGGCGTTTTTGGAATCTGGTCTGCACTTTGAGATCAAGCGCTTGAATCTCGGTTTTTGGATTTTGGATTTTATTTTCTTGTATGCTTTTATGCATCCCATGTGTTCAGTCTGCGATGCGTTGCAGTATACTAGAACTTTCATTTGCGATGACGGAATTACCTTGGCTTGGAATATCTGGTTGGCTTGGACTGTTTTCTTTTTGTTTGAGTTTGGGGATTGCTTCTCCTTATAGACAGGAACAGGAACAGGAACTTATGTATATAGATCGAATGATGAATTATGATTCAAGTCAACCTGTTTCATGTACGTGTAAATCAAAAGAAAGAATCCCTGTTACCACCGCCAAAAGCGAAGTCCTCCAAGATACTTGGGTCGACCAGATTAGCCAGCATTTCTGCGCGGGTCCGATCAGGCTGTACCTGTGCCTCATCGCTGAAGAATGAGAAGAAGAATTCTCCGTCGTCTGCATCGTCGCTCTGACCGATGATAGATGAAGGGGTATCGAGGGAAAAGTCTGTATTTGGACCAGGAAGGTTGAGAGCGGGTCGTGACAACATGGTCCTATCTGCTCCAGCTTGCATTGAATTTGGTTTTGGATGGTTTTGAAATGACAGGCCTGGATTTGCATGGGACCAGGCAGATGTTTCATTATACGAACATGGGTTCTGGGATTGGCCGGCTTGTCTCTGGTCATGACGCCGCCGCCGAGCCAAACATGTGCGTGCAACCTCAAGTACTTCACGGAGCATCTCGGCGCAGCGGCGGGCGACGATGATGTCGTCCATGGAGGAGAAAATCTCGAGGGATTTTTCGACATCTTCGAGGAGCTCATCGTCTGGTAGACCTGGGTAGTTTGAGAGTACGAGGTGGAGGAGGATCATTGAGCCGTAGAGGGCGTAGGTCGTGTTGTACCACCTACCAAGGAAATCAGTGCTGTTCTTCCAACTCGGGGTTTTAATGGAGAACAAAAGAAAATAAGAAAGAGAAAAAACAAATCGAGGGAATGTAAAGTCAGGACTTACCAGGTTCGAATGTAGATTCTATGCACGAATGACTCGTACTGCATGTTGATACTTGACCGGGCTGCTGCAAGACAGGTATGTAGATGAATGGATAAATCCGGCGAGTCAGAGTCATGATTTGCGGTTGCTGCCACAAGAAACGGCTTGTGAATGAGGATCCGAGTGTTATAGTATCCTATAAAGTTTTTGATTAGGTTCAGTTCCGTAAAGGAACAGAACTTCAAATAAACCTACTCAGTCTCAGCACCAGCTTCTGCTTAAATGCCCATTCGGGGTCGTTTAACGCATGCGCATCTAGATTCAAGAATCTCGGCATTGCTGCTTTCCACTCAAGAAGTCGCTGGTCGAGAGCCATTGCGAGATAAGACTTATCGCTCATCGATCGCTGCGTAGAGTGGTATAGTTGATGGGATGCTTCGGACATGATGCGAGCCAAGGACACCATGACTGGGATCATGGCTATGTCATTTTCCTCCGCGTCAGGGTCAGAATCACCGACATCAATCTGGATGATTTTAGTGTGGCTCATGGATACAATACAGGAATAAATACCTTTAGCCCAGGAAGGGAAGTTTGGTAGTAATGGAGTTCTTTCATACTGTCCAGACGGCCCGAGGAACAGCACATTTCTCTGTATATCGGTGTTAGTAGTGTCTCAGTTGAACGCAGTCCAATCGCAATGCTCACATCTCATGAGAGTAAATACACCACCAGGTACGTCTAGCCTCTCGCCGGGCGTTGGGCGGCAAGGAGGACATGCTGGAGCTGAGTCCAATGGCTGCTGCTGTGCGCGCAGCCATTCCGCTGTACATATAACAGCTATGAGGTTGTAAAGAGTTTTGGCGAAACACACTCTGCCATAAAGAGCATTAGTCAAAGCTCGAAGTCTGTTTGACGGAACATACCAAAAGAACAAGCGCTTGAGCGGTTTCCAAACACGAGCTCTCAAAAAGATCCCCTAGGGTCTGTTTTGCGAGTGAAAAGAAGAATTTTGCAAAATCCAAAGCCGTGAATTTGGATTCTTCCTGATGTTTTGGGTGGTTCGCATCGGGATATTGTTGACAAAAGTGATGTAGCAGAGAGGTTTCGTTCGCGCTTGCATTGATTGCCCCTAAAGCAATGACTGCAAAGTATAGCCCGGCGAATTTGGTGCTTCCTCGAAAAATGCTCGAGCGTTTTGAAAGTGGCCATGCTTCATTTTCGCATCGCTGCATAAATCCATTCTTGCAAAGAAATGGGTGGATATAATGCTTGTTGGCGAAGTAACTTCCAATGAAGATTTTCTCAATCTCCAATTTTGCATTCTCTGTGAGTCTAGGGAAAGCTGTTTCCAGGCCATTCTGGTGGTCTGCTGTGTTGAGTCAGCCACTGATGAGTTACAATCTAGGTACTGAAAACAAGAGAGAGGGCTTACCATTGTTTTTCGGGCTAGGTCTGTTTCTCGCACCATCTGCGACAGAAGGATTTTGTGCTGAAAGGTCTGCTCCATCATGGGATTGAGGCGAAGGATGGCCATTGTAATCTGCATTATAGAGCAAATTTACAATCGAGAGCTGTGATCTGCTGGACTTTTTCTGGCTATTATCATAGCTTGCTTTGGGTGAAACAGGCTGAGCTTGTCGCGCAGCATCATTCTTGGACCCATTATGAGCTCTATCTTCTCCTTGATTTTGAGCTCTGATGTATAGATTTCCGAGGAAAGCTAAATTTGAGGAGTTTCCATAGAACTCAGTACCATTGGTATGTAGATTGACGCCGCTCAATCCATCTCTTGAGGCGGCATCGCCTAACTCGGAAGCGGGCGCTGGTAAAGTGGTTAACTTGGCACAAATATCAAATGGGGGCGATATCTACTGTGAGAATTCTCCCGTGGGCTGGTCAACGCAGTCCTTATCTCGTTGGCACCTAGATGTAAGCGGGCTTGTAACGAATTGGAAGACCGTGCCTTGGGGGTACCTATTAGGATAGGTGACTTGGCTGCTTCACTCAAACTCTGTGGTGTCCGGGATTGAGGTGAAACTGGCCATGGTGATGGCCGAATAGTGCTGCTTTGGCTTTGGTTTCGGTTAGAATGCTCAAAAGTCGCAGCAGTGAAAGTTCCAACCTTTGCTGCGAGTCTGCAGTATCCCTCTTCCTCTTGGTTGAATTCTTGGGAGTTTCATGGCCTTCGGAGGTGCGAAAAACACAGTCAAATGAATGGTCTGTGTTAAGGTCAGCTACTGTCTCCGTATCAGATCGCGGGGCTCTTGGGTGGCATACATGCGCAATATGAGCAAGGCTGAGCTTGATCGCACTGTTGACCCATCAGCAATTTAAAGTTTTCATCAGAATACGTAGAACAAAAACAGGCAATTATGAAACTAAGTGTGGCATACCTTGGTCTTTCGAGCGCGGCAAGTTTCGCATGCCCGCGAAGCTCGGGGCACGCGGCGTTGCGACGCCCATCGTGTTTTAGTCTCAGACACATTCATAATGAAGGAAGATATCGTCTAACACTTTATGATGTGTACTTAACCAGAGCACTACCAATATGGACGTTCATTGCCAGGGAGAAGATACAATTAGGTGGACCTTGAAAATCGGAAGCCACTTGTTTGATCTACCGACCAAACCTTCGATTTCCGATTTTGTCATCAAGAACACTCGCGGGGAGATTTGCGGGGTCTGG
The DNA here is from genome assembly GCF_028829465.1 of Penicillium soppii. NCBI lineage: Eukaryota > Fungi > Ascomycota > Eurotiomycetes > Eurotiales > Aspergillaceae > Penicillium > Penicillium soppii. The sequence continues at coordinate 2,611,260 of NW_026643235.1, read as the reverse complement.
GGAAATATTCAAGCCCTCGGATTTATTCAGAAGAAGTTTTATGCTTTACTTTTGCTCAGTCGCATCTATGGCCCGATGCTTGGGGTTTGAGAGCAATATCTACAGACCACACAGTCTCATGAGCATTTTCGCCACGATGACATCTTTCAGTCATTTTAATACAATGGAATTCATGACATGCATCTGCATTGATCTAATTAATATCAGGCAATCGTGTACTGTATTCCAATAAAGCGACAAACTTCCGCAAATCGTTATGGCTCTTCCGACGGGGAACCTGTCTTCCGACGGATGCTGGCCGGCTTCCGAAGTACACCATAACCGTCGGTCGAGCGTTTGTGTGCAACTCATCTTCAGATTAATAGCTAAATTCTCCAAGGGAGTAATCTGCCGGCTACGCCATATGCTTTCATGCATGATCGTAGGATATTCATTTGCAAAGAGCTAAGCCTTTATATGATGTATGCAGTGAAGGATAGCCTATGTAATATGCTTCTGCAAGCTCGTGACGCCTCATGATCGACTTCTTCCAATTCTCTCATGATTAATGAATGTGATTGTCTCTAGATTTTCTATCTATGCTGCTTAATAATGTGGTGTAAGGCGATGTCTCTGCAATACCTCAAATCATTCTGTTCAGGACCAAACATTGCCAGTGGAACCAGGATGAGTCACTCGAGTAAAGGTTCCTTGAGTGAATGTGTTCACAAAGGCTTGTACTGTTAATGAAGTTACCAGATCCTCTTTCTTACACACCCGCAAAAAGTTTTCCATTCTTGGTTGCGGCTCTTTATCTGCCTAGCAGCAGGCCATCCCGGAGCAAATTGAGACGCAGCATTATCGGAGCTATCACTATTGCGAGAATTTATATTAGATTCGAAGGAAGATAGGGATGCTTAAGTGGGGACCAGATCACTATGTCTTTGCCGTACCATGATGGGAAGGGCGCGTGCCGAATGCCACTCAATCCCTTGATCCTGATATTCAAAACTCGTTCTTTATTGAGACGCCCTTTGAGTCCTGATTATTTTCGCAGTAACCTTTTAATCATTGAAAACTATATCCTTGTTTGAAAGACTGCAATTGACACAGAATAAATTCGAGGAGCTGTGCTCTTTTTATACTCTGATCCCGCTCTGAGAGTAGCTAGCAGCTCCTCGTCTTTCTAGCTCATCAATAACATTGCATAAATCAATGTGCTGTCAAGTGGTGGTAGTAGCAAGCAGCAATCACCGAAAGTGTCAACACCAGATCTATCTTTTATATTGCCGGAGGCAGAGCGATGGAACCTTCCCCAGTCAAACACCTTCAAGATACTAGCAATGTTCTGGAGTTTCCTGGTGATGGGGCTCAATGATGCTGCGTATGGGGTAAGTAGTCAAGTCAACTCTCTCGATGGACTGTATCATGTTCCCATGGCTTACTTCAATAGCCTTTGATACCATGTGGAAGCCTAAGATATATTCACGGTCCATTCAAAGTGCACGCTAAGATTATAGCTTCAGTCTTAATTTCACCTCACCTATATCAGTGTGTCCCTGGTCTTTTTCGTACACATCGCTGGCTAAATTTGCTCCGCATTGCTCAACTACAAAACACATACCAGGCTTGGCCATTGTGGGGGTGGCGTGCATTTTCCCTGCAAATCATCTAATCGTCTTTCTTATCAACTTTCTTCCACCCCCGCTTACCCAGTCTTGGTGATTTCGTCCGTTTTTGCTGGATTTGGAATGGGGTTGGGAAGCGGCATGAAATGCCTGGATTGGAATTTGGCCAATGCAAAGCAGTTATGGGACTACTGCATGCTTTCTACAGTCAAAACATTGAGCTCGCTTGTTCGTCCTTTAGATTGGCTGTACTACCATTGAACTAGGCTCCTGCATCACTGTATTCTGGGACTCTTCTTCATTTACTTTGAAGAGTCAACTGCCCGATGAAGACATCAAACCTGGGGGTTTGCGCCAGGTCGTTCTCCAAAAACGCAATGCTCGGACCACATGGATCTGCGCTTTTTTTCCATCTCGGATACATGGGCATCGAATTAGCATTGGGAGGATGGATTTGACTTTTATGATGCGAGTGCGGCATGAGGAAGCGTTTGCAAGGGCATGGCCGCTACGAGTTTTTGGCTGAGAATTACCGTTGAACGAATATTCTTGGGCTTTGTGACGCCTCGAACAGGAGAGAAGCTTAGCATCATCGTATGTTTGCTTCTTCCAGCCTTCAAAGCCGAGCCAAACAACCAACTGATGGGTGGTATGTCTACTCCATCCTCGCTATCGCTGCAGGCTCGATCTTCTGGCTGGTGCCAAACTTTTCTTCCGCGGTTGCCGTATTTATACAAGGGACATTCCTACGACCGTTTATGCCGGTAGTTATGTTGGCTGCCACGAAGTTTTTCCCGCCTGACCTTCATATCAGTGGGATTGGCTTCCTTGTAGCATTTGGAGCTAGCAGTTCTACAATCCTCCCTTTTGCAGTTGGGGCCATTCCACAGGCGTGGAGGGTGCAGGTCATGCAGCCACTGATAATTGGAGTTTCAGGGGGAATCATGCTGTTGTGGTTGGGTCTGCTGCGGGTACCCCAGAAGATTGAGCATGAAGCCAATCCGTGTTCCTGATTGTATTCGCTGTGATTCTGTGGGAATATAACAGCTCCCAATCTTCGAATATTGTCAAGTTTGGTGCTCAATCAAATAAAATTTACTTCTGGGCAAATACTTATCATACAAACCTGGTGGGATAGAGCTTTTACTTGCGGAACGATTTCTCGAGTGCCGGGCATTATTCGGTACATATGCATTCCGACTAACATATAAGGTCCAATCGACATCGTTGTCTCTTCAATTTGAGCCGTGATTTCTGAAACTTCTCGATTTTGAGCTTACAGATTTGGATTTGGACAACAGTACAAGCCAACAAAACAAATCGAAGCAAACAACGAGAAACAACGAGAGACAACGAGAATCAACGAGAGACAACGAGCGATATCTCTGACTCAGACCTAGTTGACCAAGCCTATTATCGGGAATGTGATGAGACTCGTCATCTTCTCGCATCAGGCTTGCGTGTTGTATATTCTATATAATTTCAAGGGCCTAGACTACTACGCATTTAGGGGGTTGACCTGAGACACAAATACCTAGGTATTCAAACATATTCATTTTGATGAAACTTCGATGACGAATCATTTCATAAATTAAATGCGACTTCAGTGATCCAACGGTGGAATTTGGGGTGGTTTCAAAGTAATTCGATACTAATCGGTTTATAAATAATTCTATAGCTTTACAGGCACCGTCACCCAACTAGCCAAATATCAACCCTTTTGCTATCGATATCAATCTTCACCTACACTTTGAGCAGACCGCAGGCCGATCACCGTTTCGAATGGACAATCCGATACAGATTTTGTCTCAGTCCTGGCTAATCAAAGGCTGAAGTGGGCCCTTCCCCTGACGAGCAATTTATGGGAATCACTCATCCTTATATTCCGCATTCAGGCTCTAGTTCCAGACCCTCATAGGCTCCTTTTCATGGACATGGCTTTGTGTCAGTTAACTTCATTAAACTCCGAATCGTACGTTTCCGACGATCAAGGTGGTGGGTCTTTCAATAAGGTACTATTATATATATCATCAACCTTTTGCGTCTTTAAATCTCTCTATACTCGATATCTCCAGGCAAACAACCATCCTTCGAAATGCATTTCACCAATTTCATCGCTCTGCTTGCCGCACCACTTATTGTAGCAGCTACCCTCGATCCAGCTTCCTCAAATACCAAAGGTTACAAGCCGAGTAGCTTGAACTGTGGCGGTGCGTATCACCAGCGATATAGAGCAAGCTTCCGTGTGCTAACTGTAACCAAATAGCTGCCAAGGTCTCCACCGCTATTCAAGCGGCCGAGTGCTCCCATAACACTCGTACTTCCAAGACCCAAACATTCGCCGTCTTCGAGACCGACCACCAATATGATGCCAACAATGGTGCCCCATACGGCACTTGTAGTGCGTACACCTGCACTGCCCCGACCAGTGATGAGTTAGAGGAGAATTCGGACTACTGGGTCTTTTACTGGAGCAGCGAAGGAAAGAGTACAGGATACGGCACGACCTGTATCAAGGATCCCCAGACTGGAGAGTGTGGTTGCGAGAACTCGGATGGTACTTTTATTGCCGGCAGTGACAGCTGCACTTAGATGTAGATAGGTGGACACTCCCTGGCCTAGCCTTTTGTGATTTACATACATTCTGGGACTTTGGAAAGACGAGTCCAAGACTGACATTAATGTTCCTCTAAGTAGAATGAAGCTTTCGTTTTATTTTGCAGTTCTCAGGCTGAAGATTCTATAAATAACGTAAATGCAACTTGTGCGGTCTTAAGAGCAACAGTATTGGGTCGGCGATCCGGCGTTTGTCGGCGATGGAGATCCCCCGGACGTTCACCCGATTGGTTTGGCTCATATCCATTTAGTGGTATGGGGAAGCACTGAGAGCCTTCATACCTCCAAGTTTCTATTTCGATTCGTAATATATGTCTTCCCTGTGTCCCCGCATTTATGTAAGACTACCGAGGATAACGGAGACGTCTGTGGGCAAATCGGACCGAATGACTCACTTCTCCAACCAGGTCTCATCTCTACTTCCTGGATCCTTATCTCCCCGACGGAAGGGGTGAGATAGCTGATAAGCAATCGGGTGATATCGCCATCATGCGGTGAGTCGAGGTATTAATACATCTGATATTGCGCATTGTTTAAAAGATCAATGGAGTGCCCTCTTTGACACTGTGTCTCATACAGTCCAACTTCTTCTTATAGGGTGTCCCTCACCCAACTCATGCTATACAAATCTTAGAACCTTTCTATGACAATAAGCCTTGCTTGCTCCAGCATACATTGTCCTCTTGATTCTAACACCCTTCACACAAATGTTCACTATGGCCTGGGATCAAGATGTTATGCGTTCGCGCTTTTGCCATGCACTCTCCGAAATGTATAAGAGTGAAGTTTCTCTCTATGGAGACCTCATCGATATAGTCTGGGAAGCAGACGCAAAAGCCGTTCAACACAGTCAAAACATGAGCGACTCTCAAATCATAAACCCCGATGATGTTCTTCCATCGCGGCATCGCGTGGAAAGACACGGAGCCATTCGTGTGGGTACAGCACATGAGTTGGCTACAATACGTCGAATGTTTGCTGTGATGGGAATGTACCCGGTGGGCTACTATGACCTCAGCCTTGCTGGATTCCCGATGCATGCTACAGCCTTCCGTCCGAAAACACAAGAATCACTCGATAAGAACCCATTCCGGGTGTTTACCACGGTTTTGCGGATGGAACTCTTGACGGAAAAAACTCGGGAATTGGCAAAGCAAGCGCTGAAGCAACGAAACATCTTCACGCCTAGACTTCTTGCTTTGCTAGATACTGCAGAACGCGAGAGAAGCTTGACACCCGAACAGTGCACGGAGTTTATCTCTAATAGTCTGGAAACATTTCGGTGGCACTCAAAAGCCACTGTCACTCTAGATGAATACGAGCAGCTCAAAGCCGAGCATCCTTTAATTGCCGACATTGTTTCATTTCCAAGCTCACATATCAACCACCTCACACCTCGGACAATTGACATTGATCTTGTTCAGAAGTTGATGCTGGATCACGGAATGCCCGCCAAAGAACGCATCGAGGGACCGCCCAGGCGAACATGTCCGATCCTTTTACGGCAAACGAGCTTCAAGGCACTCGAAGAGATTGTTCATTTCCGCGACCCGTCTGGTTCGCATGTAAAGGGCTCACACACAGCTCGCTTTGGTGAAGTAGAACAACGAGGCTACGCTTTGACCCGACAAGGACGCCAACTTTATGATCAGATCCTGGACCAGGTGAACAAGAAAGCCGCAGATGGTGGCTTACGTGGCCAGGACTACGACAAGTTACTGGAAGACCAATTCAGAGAGTTCCCAGATAATCTGTCCAAACTTCACGATCTAAGCTTGGCATATTTCTCCTACCAGCTGACACCGCTAGGTGAACAGTTTATCAAAGAAAACACAGTGTCCTTGAAAGATCATCAAGCTCCAGTTTCACTCCAGGATCTTTTGGCTAAAGGGATCATTGGTTACGAGCCTCTTACATACGAAGATTTCCTTCCCTTGTCCGCGGGTGGAATCTTCTATTCCAATTTGGGAAGCGTCTCGCAGTCCAAGCAACTTATAATGAGCGCAGATCCGGATCTCGATGGCTTTCAACGCCTCCTTGGGGCTTGTGTCGCGGATGAATTTCATCTTTACAGTGAGATGCAACAGAAATCTTTGGATATTTGCCGACAGAAGCTACAGCTGGACAAGATTGCATTCTAAGAGACACTTTCATGATATAATTATCTGATCTTAAGTTAACGTCATCTAATGGTCACTTCTATTTTTAGTCCGAGTGGAAAAATATTCCTCGAAAGCCCTTAACGTCGGTGTTTGTATAATTATGCATATGGATAACTGTCGTCACAATATCAGATCTAGATCGTCTATAAGGCTTGGTCAAATACCGCTTTTGGCACCTCCAAGCGAGAATATCCTTTGGGCATAATCTTCATTATGTTGCAAAGATTTAAGCCCCAGATCTAAGATTCGCCACAGCAAACGTGGTCGGTGCCGTACCAATCAACGCCACCGAGACCACCCGGCCGATGATGTTACCTACCACTCGGGCCGTATGATGTCGGCCGGAACAGTAGACAGAAAAACAATGAAGGCTTGGCAAAATAGCTTTCTCTTGCACGTCGGTCGGCTCCGGCTTCACTAAAATCTTCGGCGAGACGTATTAAGTTTCAGTTAGAATGAATAAATAAAGGCGGCGATTTCCATCATGTGCGATTTGAAATGCCAGTCATCAGCATCTCAGGTGCTTGATTCAATTAAATAGTGGAGGCTCTGTTTAATGGCATCCGCTCAAGCTCAATATCATCAGCCAACTAAAGATATCTCTTGGCATATACTGGTTGGAACAATTGTCACCATTGTCCCAGCTACTCTCTGTGTGATATTGCGATTTATTTCTCGCCACGTTTCATGTGCTGGATTATGGTGGGATGACTATACCATTGCGGCAGCTCTTGTAAGTCGTACCATGCCCTCGAATCCCTTAGGTCGACTTCAAACATTGGACATTATGAGAAATTGACATTATGTAGGTATTCAACTGGGCTATGGCTGCTCTAAGATGGGTTCAAATTCCATTGTACGACTCTGGCGTTCGATCTCATGATATCTCATCTGAGAAATTCCAAGGATTTGAAAAGGTAGGCCCTCACGACCTGTATCCAAAACTCATCTAACAATAAGTAGAGTTTCTTGGCCATCCAATTACTATACTTTTGCAATGCGGTTATTACGAAGGCATCGCTACTTCTTCTCTTTCATCGTATCTTTGGCGTTGTCAAAAGCTTCCGATGGGCACTTTGGGGCTCTGGCTTCTTGGTAATTGCCTACTTTATCGCATGCACAATTACAGCAATCGCCGGATGCTCGCCAGTATCCAAGTTCTGGGATCCCAAAGAGCCAGGGCATTGTATTGATGAAGTTGCCTTCTTCCGCTGGAATGGAGTTGGAAATATGCTCCTAGATTTCTTAATACTTTGTCTGCCACTTCCGATGGCCTGGCGGGTGAAGACAACGATGCGACAAAAGTGGGTTCTGACTGGGATCTTTTTGCTTGGTGGTTTGTGAGTTAGCTTCAACCCTCAAAATGAAATAATCAACTAACTGTCAGACAGTGTTTGTATTGTCTCGATTCTTCGGATTGTCAGTTTTGAACTCACAACAATGCACGATCCCACCTATACAAGCGTCGACCCAGCGACTTGGTCCTCCATTGAGCAATCTGTCGGAGTCATGTGTGCATGTCTTCCCACACTTCGACCTCTAGTTCGAGCATTAAACAGTCCCGCAATGAAGCCTGCTGACGTAAGTGGTCGCTCTGTTTCTAACTGCGAGCTTGTGTCCCCGCTGCCTCGTCCAATATTCCACTGTGACGAGGAAAGTAACATTGTACCTGACTCAAGGGAGCATATGGATCATGCCTGCTTGTGCCAAGTTGGCTTGAATCAAAGTGGCAATGACCTTCCAACATTATTTGAAGATTATAATCGCCCTGTTTCTCAATCCTCGCAGATAAATGTAAATGATAGACCAGTGTCCGCTGCTGAATCATTTGCTTGATGAATCATTGTCAGAAAATATATACTCATGTATTATTACAGTTTGCTTTATGATACCCAAGTCGACATTTATCTCGCTCTCCAAGATATTTTTAAATCATTCTTACTGAAAAGCGAGTACGTCTTATGGGGAGCTGGGAAGGGAGTCATGTCCTACAGATAGACACCGGGACAAATGACACCTGATAAATAGGGCAACAATGGGGTCTTCTCTGCATCGCTGATTTGTCCCATCCTTTGGCTATTATTGTCTTCTAATCAATGAAAGATTACAACTTTTCTCGAGTTTTCGTTCATTGAAGAATTCAAGATCCAGTCGAACTGTGCCGGTAAGTCCAGAATGTACACAATGTACACCGGTGTTACTCGCAAGGGTGAGTGATCGGCATATTTCGGCCACTGGAATGCACTGCAAACTTAATTGTTTCATGAAATTCACAGACATTGGGCATACAATGTAATGATGCGTGTTTTCAATACTGTTTCTGTTTTTATCGCCTCGTACCTAGGATCTGTTTTAGCAGCCTCCCCAGATCTGAATCTCTTTGCATACGGCAATACTGGCCCGCTGTTGGGTACTTCTTTCGGCACTCCAGGCGCAAACGCGACTTTTGACTACGTAGTGGTCGGAGGCGGAACCGCAGGACTCACAATCGCAAGCCGTCTCGCAGAGAATCAAACAGTGAGCGTTGCAGTCATCGAGGCGGGCGGCTTCTATGAAACCGATAATGGCAATTACTCGATCGTGCCCGGGTATTCCAGTTACTTCACGGGTTCTGACCCCACAGACTATCAGCCGCTTATAGATTGGGGATTTAGTACGCAGCCCCAGTCTGGATTAGGAGGCAGGGTCTTGCATTATGCTCGAGGCAAGACCTTAGGGGGTTCCTCGGCCAGGAACTACATGCTCTACCAACGGCCTACGGTCGATAGCATGCAACGGTGGGCAAATGAAGTGGATGATCAGAGTTACACTTTTGAGCGCTTGTTGCCTTATTACAAAAAATCGGTCCACTACACACCTCCCAACCAGACATTATACAACAACTCGACGAACAACCAGACTACAGATGCGTTCAGTCCAACGGGTGGGCCACTAGAAGTCTCTTTCAGCAATGTTGTGCATGCATTTGGTACGTGGTGCCAGAAGGCACTCATCGCACTTGGCATGAACCAGATTGATGGTTTCAACAGTGGTAATCTGGTTGGCTCTGCCTTTGCAACATTTACTATCAATCCGCGTAATGCGCATCGCTCTAGTTCCGAGTCGAGCTTTCTTCAGGCGGTTCTGAACAAAGGTTCTGGGCCTACAGTGTACAAGAACACCATGGCGCAAAAGATATTGTTTGAAGGCCACGGTAAACGAGCCACAGGCGTTCAAGTGTCGACTGGAGGGACCTTTGGCACACCTTCAATCAACTTCACGCTTCGTGCTGGCAAGGAAGTGATCCTGTCAGCCGGTGCCTTCCAGACCCCTCAGTTGTTGATGGTGTCAGGAATCGGTCCATGCAACCACTTGCGTAGTTTCGATATTCCTTGCCTCGAAGATCTCCCAGGAGTCGGCCAAAACATGCAGGACCATCCAATCTTCGGGATTGCACATCGTGTAAACGTTCTCACTGCCTCGGCCTCGGCCAACAACGCAACTTTAGCAGCACAGGGTGCTCAGGAATACATAGAACAAGCCACAGGTCCACTCTCCATCTTTGGGCCAGGGTATTATGGCTGGGAAAAACTTCCAATCGCACTGCGCTCGAATCTTACCCGTGAAGCTCGCCATGCACTGTCAAGCTTCTCTTCTGACTGGCCTGAGCTAGAGTGGTTGCCCATCAGCGCATTCAACGGCTACAATCTCAACAAAGTGACAGCTGACCCGAAGGATGGGCACCAATATGCAACAATCAGCGGAGCCTTGATTGCGCCCCTATCACGCGGCACAGTTCGACTTGCTGGCTCAAGCATGAACACCCCGCCCCTGATAGACCCGCAATGGCTTGCTGATTCCACCGATATGAATTTAGCTATCCAAGCATTCAAAAGACAGCGTCAAATATGGGCGGAGCTGGCGAAGTTGGGTGCGGCTGAGCACGAGGAATATTTCCCCGGCTTCAATGTTTCCACTGATGTTGAAATCCGTGAGTTCATTCAACGGAGCATGACCACAGTCTTTCATGCATCAGCGACGTGCAAAATGGGACGTAACAATGACAGGATGGCGGTGGTCGACAGCCACGCACGCGTCTTTGGAGTGCAGGGGTTGAGAGTTGTCGATGCCAGCAGTTTTCCATTTCTACCACCAGGTCATCCCCAATCCACTGTTTATGCATTTGCTGAGAAGATTGCGGATGAAATATTGAGCTGGAACGAAGAACAAAGTCAATATAGTAGTGACTTGATCTCACCTGATGACTGGCAAACTCCCATGTATACACGTCCTACGCAGTTTCAATATTAGAATCTCCAGGAAGAAAGAAATCAATACTATAGAATACAATGCATACAGAGAACAGCGCAAATCCATATATTTGTACAAATATGCCGGGGAGATATCAATGCATCACGGCAGGAAAATGACCGAAAGCCCATAACTCAGACGGCATCTCGGCTGGCATTATCCATGCCTCAATAACCACTGTCGGACCGTAGTCCGGCATCAAACAGTTTCGCCTCAAAACAGATTCTCCTCAATATCGAATATATCAATCATGACCGGGGCCCAATGACGGAGCCATCTTCGCCTTCGCCATCCTCAACGACCACCGCGCCTTCCGCCAACAACTCCTCTGGCGTCTTGACTCGTACATCCATGACTCGCATGAGGGTGTAGCGGTGCTTGCTCTTAGCTTGCTTGACGTGTCTGTTTCTCCGCTTGGTCTTCTCTTTGATGCGCAGCGGCTCCGCATCCACACCAGTCACACGCATCCGACACTCGTACATACGCTCATCGATGGTAGGGGCGCCCTTCATTGTGAAGTCGCGCGATCCAACGGCAGAAGCACGGTTGAACCGGACGATATCACCTGCCTTGACATTGGGCATCAGAAAAGGCAAACGAAGGTGGTCACCTTCGGTCAACAGGTACGGCCGTGCGTGCAATTGGGCGACGACGTAGTGCGGCTTCTGGCCGGCAAGATGGGGGAGCTGTGACATGAGGGTTTTGGTCACTTTGAGGGGAGTGGTGAAGGTTGGTTCGACGGGTTGTTTCGCAATGGGTACATCGGCGCGTGTTCGGGGTGTCATGGTGGTTTCGTCGAAATTGTTGGAGGGCTTGATGCCATTGTGGGTCTTTGGCTGGGCATCTTGGGCCCGGGGAGTCGCACTGAGGGGTAAATCGGGGTGGGTGGAAGATGATTGACTCTGGAGTGGTTGCGAGTTCATCAAAGACGCAGTTTGGTGCAGGCATGCTCGTTGCTGAAGGGGAGCCGCGGATGAGATTGTAGACGGTGCTGTCCAACGCAAGTCGGATACAAGGCTCCGCAGAGCAGAGCGAGAGAACATGTTGACTGAACACTTGCCAACACCCAATGTGGACTGAGAGTGGAAGTGGTTGGCGGTAATTGATCGAGGCACTTCAAGAAGCGGCTTCCCCGTAACTCGAGAAATTCAAACTTGCACATATGGCCGCTTTGCTACCCGTAATGTCACGTGCTACTATCAATTTGACTTGATCGGAGTTTTTGATTGCCAAAAATTTGCATGGACGCAGATTTAGTGGGATAATAGTTGTAACTTCTTTTCAAAATACCATTCTGATCCCTTATCAATTTTCAAACAGCACCTTTCTCTGCGCATATGCAAATTGAAGTTCTGCCATACCGATAAGGAGTGTCACGTGATTCACTATCTTTGCCGCATCACAACTTTTTTCGGTCCCGATTAGATCTTCAAGGCAAGAACTTCACCAACCATTAAAACAGTGTCGTTCATTCGTCATTCATCATGGTATGTTTTTTGTGATCCTCGAGTACTGTGTATCCAATTTCCGAGTTTAGCTAACCATCTTTTCCCTTACAGCCTCAGAACGAGTTCGTCTCTCCCCGCCAGCCACCATGGAATCTTCCCCAACTAACATTATACCACCAGGTACATCGAGCGCTGGCAGAAGCAGCACGGTAAGCGCCTTGATCACGATGAGCGTCAACGCAAGCGTCAGGCCCGTGAGGGACACAAACAGTCCCACGATGCGCAGAACCTGCGTGGTCTGCGGGCTAAGCTGTACCAGCAGCAGCGCCACAAGGAGAAGATTCAGATGAAGAAGCGCATCAAGGCCCAAGAGGAGAAGAACGTCAAGTCTGCCGCGCCCGACGAGCCTTCCAAGACTCCTCTGCCCCAATACCTGCTCGACCGATCGCAGGAGACCAACGCCAAGGCTCTCTCCAGTGCTATCAAGGATAAGCGTAACGAGAAGGCCGCGAAATTCGCTGTCCCTCTGCCTAAGGTTAAGGGTATCAGTGAGGAGGAGATGTTCAAGGTTGTCAACACCGGAAAGAAGACCCACAAGAAGTCCTGGAAGCGTATGATCACCAAGCCTACTTTCGTTGGTAACGACTTCACCCGTCGGCCCGTCAAGTACGAGCGATTCATTCGTCCCATGGGTCTGCGTTACAAGAAGGCCAATGTCACACAGTACGTTTTCCTCAGAGTAACTTCCATATCTGTGAAGACGATGTGGTATTAACATTCTCTTTCAGTCCCGAGCTTGCTGTCACTGTTCAGCTGCCCATACTGTCCGTCAAGAAGAACCCCCAGAACCCTCTCTATACCCAGCTGGGTGTCTTGACCAAGGGAACAATTATTGAAGTCAACGTTTCTGAGTTGGGTCTTGTTACCACTTCCGGCAAGGTTGTCTGGGGTAAATGGGCCCAGGTGACCAACACTCCTGAGAATGATGGTTGTGTTAATGCGTGAGTTGCCTCGATTAATCAAGCTATTCAAGTTGGATACCGAACTAACATCTGTCAGTGTCCTTCTGGTCTAAATGACAACCTCCAAGTTCCTCTCGGTGGGCACCTACCTGCCTGTCTCCTATACCTCCATGCTCAGGCAGTTCTATATTTCCCTTTCTTGATACATACGGTCTATCAAGACTGTTCTATTCTTGGGCGGTGTTAATGGCGCAAAATCAATTCCATTGATTTCAAACAAAAAGTATCCTGCATGTTTGGCTTCTGAATGGACATAGCTAGCTACTAGATATGCATTTATCAACCATGATTTTATGAAGATACTTTAACTTAGGACTGTCACTCAAGCCAGCAGAGATTTCCTACCGGCGGTTGTGTAACAAAAAACACGTACGTTTAGAAAGTGTAAAAAAAATTGAGAATTGTCAAAGTGGTCAATTAACATCCTAACCAAATGGGGAGGAGTAATGAGCCCTGATACTAGAGTAACCAAGAATGGGCTAATGAAGTCATATACAAAGAGAAATCCACACGCTGCGCTGAATCGAACTTCATCAAATATCCACCAGAAAAACGTGGGTGGGCCAACCAAAAACCCGAAGGATGATGCAGGAAGAAGAAGCAATGCAAAGAAACACAGACAGTCAGATATATCGCAAATCAACCAAACAGACCTAGAAATAACACATCCAACACCGGTCATTAAGTCGTTTTAACCAAAAATGAAACAAGTAAAAGTGCCGATCGGGGCAGCCAGGACAAAGGAAATCAAATAAAGGAGTGAGTGGGTGTTGTTATGCGTTTTCTTCTTCGAGGGCTGCTTTTATCTTTGCAAAGAAGCCGGCGGGCCATGCAGCCAGCTCTTCTTCTTTGGGTACACCGCGAACCTTGCAATGGTTGACGACGTTGGCCAGGATACGACCAAGCATATCCTGAGTGACTGGGACAGCACCTTCAAGTTGAGCATCGGGGTGCAAAAAAGGGTCACGAGGGCCAAGCATTTCTTCTATCGTGGGTCGGAGAGTCTGATCACGCTGCAGGCAACGCTTCAGGGTCCGGACGAGGCCAGGCGGCACTGGAACGCCTCCAACGCCGAAGGCCGGGAACTCGATTTGTACACGGGGGTTGGGGATAGCCATAATGCGCTCGTAATATTTGGCGATCTTGGCGAATGGAGGTTGTCCGTAGACCATCTTATACAGAATGCAACCTAAACTCCAAACATCGCTAGGTTTTCCTAATTTCATCACTTTTCCAACACTCGCTGGCAGTCCGAGGGAGACATTTGAATCGACCAGAGCTTCGGGGGACATATAGTTGGGGGTTCCGACTTGTTGTTCGCGGTGAACGTTGACAGTGTTGTCCTGGATCGCATTGGCGATACCAAAGTCGATGAGCTTCAATCGGCCTTGAACCATAAGGAAATTCGCCGGTTTCAGATCAGAATGGACGATGTTGTATTGGTGAACTGCTTGAACACACTCGAGCATCTCCTTCCAGTAGAAACGAGTGAAGTTGATATCGAAAAGAGCATCTTCGGCGTTGAGGCGAAACGTAAGAATTTTCTCGAGATCAGACTCTCCAATTTCCATAAGCACACTCAAAGCATGTTTGTCATTATTGAGTTCCCAATCAAATAAGCGGACCACACGATCGACATTCTCCAGTTTCTTCAGCAGGTCGATTTCACCTTTGTATCCGGTAAGGGTTAGTGGATCGACATCTTCCAGGTTCACGCGTTTGAGGGCAAAAATCTTATAGTTCTCAGCCATAACTCGGTAAACACGAGAGCTGCCACCTCGACCGATACAGTCAAGGCGTGTGAAATGCTTGCCATTGATTGACACTTGCGATTTTTTCTTTCGTGATTGTGATGTCGATGCGCCTCCTGTCGAAGTGGCGGTCTCGAGAACAGACATTTTAGGAGGGGGAGGCGCCGCTCTGTGAGGAGTGTTATTACTCTTTGTGGCCAGTATCTTCCGCGCGGAGGTTCCAGATGGAGTCTCTGCTGCATCTTTTTTATCAACAGCGTTGTAATTTTCAGGTTTATCCAACATATTCAATCCCTGAGGCTTGTTGCGCCGGAAGGTTGGCGGTGGTTCATTCTCCTGATCACGCACCGATGGCAAATTCGGCACAGAAGAGACCTTGAAGACCGGCTGCTCTTTCGCTATCGAAGATTTGGATGACATTTCTGACGAAGCGGGTGTTGACTTTGAGCCGTAGGACTTTGGTGAAGATGACCTTGAAAATGGACCCTCAACCTCGGCAGGACGAAAAGGATACTCCGAGCGATGTGATTCCCGCGAGAGAGGCGGGCTGGGGTCTGCCCATGATACCTTGGGCGATGAAGGCTTTTCGGGTTTGCGATATTGATATTCGGATTTCTCTTCTCCTTCCACATCCTCCCGCACACCGTCAGCCGAGAGATATCGGTTGTTCTCTTCGTTACTCTCCTCGCTCTGTCGTCGTAATACGCCCCTCCGGGCGGGCCCATTCAAGAAGCTGCCAGCAAGTCGACCGACCCTCTTGACGCGCAGAGAGCTGTGAGGCGCAATTTCCTCGCCACCGCGGCCCCGAAGCGCTGAAGAAGGGATATATCTTGAAGCCGGGTCATCATCATACTGTGACTTGCGATCACTGCCAGAGCGTTCTGCACTTCCATACTCGTCGGCCGAGTTACGTTCTGCCGAACCCCTTCCGGAAGGCGAACCAGAGGCAGGAGAGTTTGAGTTACTGCGCGATACATTGATACGAACACTGCGCTGTCGAGGGGCAGGAGTAATAAAATCATTCGGGCGGCTATGATGCTCGGGTTCTGCACTCTGGCTGTTGGAAAGCGGGGAGCCTTCGCGGGAGAACCTCGAACCCGACGAAATGGCGCCAATGCGAACAACTCGGGGGGCCGGGCTGCCATTCGATGAGTCGTGTGGGGATGAATTGCGAGGCGAGCGGCTCTGTCTTGAAGCTGTCGCAATTCGTTCGTGCGACACAGATTGAGCATTTTGCAAATGCGGCGAAGAACTTAATCCATCACCATGTAACAATGCTTTTACAGATGCGCTGAATTTTGGTTCCGGGACCTCTTCATCTGAACTGTCGCCTGCAGAGTAATGTTTGGGTAGATGGCCTGGTTGTGTTGATGCGGGAGATACCCGTCTAGAACCCGAACGTGAAACCGTGGATCGGGACATCGGTCGGGCTGGTTGTCGGTATAGATCGTTGTATGTTGATGGGAGGGAATTGGGGGACGCCATGGCAACAATACCTACATTGAAGTCGTGGATCAATGCGGCCCCTCTAAAGTTGTCGACTATTTGTTGATGCTGCAGGGGAAAGGAAGCCTATCTTGATTTCGTCGCGAGTTGTCGGCGCGCTATATAGTCACGTGAGTGTTCGTTGCTATAGCGACGCCCCTTCCATAACATACCTAAGAGTGGTGAAAGAAATCATTCTGGTGTGATTTTGGGTGAAGAGTAATACGGAAAATGTGAAAAGTGGTCAAGGATTGCTGGCTTATCAGTAATACCCTCTTCGTGGCACATTTTGTTGAATATCATGATGGTAGGTCTACAGAGTACTATACTATACCTAGGTACACAAGATCGACCAGATAACCTCCACTTACTAGACTAAACCTAGTGATGCTGTCATAGTATTATAGCACCTTATCTTTGTAATGCATACTTTGATGGATTGCCTACGGTGGAACCATTGATAGTGCTACAAAAGTAGGCCCGAGCAAGCATATATACTCAATCTTCAAGTTGAAGATTTTTAAGTGGTGGTATATCTTAACATTCCAATCTCTAATTGTCATCACCACTACGAATACACATATACATCACCCTACCACTGGAATTAAAATGAACTTCAAAATAATATATGAACTTGGGTAAGAAGATTCGGTATAGTATGCGAACTAGATGTAAACTGGAAAATCTTGCATGCAAATATGTCACCTAACGTCATTGCGATATAGCTTGGTTCTATT
The DNA here is from genome assembly GCF_028829465.1 of Penicillium soppii. NCBI lineage: Eukaryota > Fungi > Ascomycota > Eurotiomycetes > Eurotiales > Aspergillaceae > Penicillium > Penicillium soppii. The sequence goes on along the minus strand of NW_026643235.1, from coordinate 2,594,142 downwards.
TGCAAACCCTCTGGGTAAGAACGATCCCATGGCTTTTTTTCATATAATCGTGCATGTAAGGTTTGAATTGTCAGAGCATGCAAAGCTGTACTTTTGTATGATAACACTTGAGGACAAACCTCGAGTTACAGAAAGCTGGCTCTGTTTATCTTGATGAAAATGTGTATTATAATAATATTTTGAGTGGCAGGTGTAAGCACACTGAGAACAAGATATGAAGGATCTCAAAGCAAATAATTTGATGAACCCTATCGAGATTAATACCTCTAAGAGCTTTCCTGATCTTGTTTTTCTGAAAAAAAAAACCACGGAGACTCATTTGGCGCCTCAAAATCCAGGCGAAAGAAACCTTACGGTTATCGATAAGTGCCAACTACGCAGGTATCATGTCGCGCTTCACCTTTCTCGCGTGTTTTCCAATGTATTATCTTTCCTCCACCTTCGTCCCTCTCAAAAATGGCGTCTACCGTTGACTCCAAGCTGCTGAAGCGGACCAAGTTTCCACCCGAGTTTAATCGGAAGGTGGACATGACGAAGGTCAACATTGAGGTTATGAAGAAGTGAGTGATCTTCCCCGGTTTTTTTCCCGGCCTGGCTGCAAATTACTGACATTGCATTTTTTTCACCTCGTTATTGCAGATGGATTGCCAGCCGAATTTCCGAGATTCTTGGAAACGAAGATGACGTTGTTATTGAGCTCTGTTTCGGGCACTTGGAAGGGCCTCGCTATGTACGTTTATCACCGGGAGCTTTAGCGTCTCCGCAGCTTACTGACTTGACTGCACTTGGTTCCAGCCCGACATCAAATCTCTCCAAATCCAACTCACCGGATTCTTAGACAAAGATACCTCCAAGTTCTGTCAGCAGCTATGGTCCCTGTGTCTTAGTGGACAGGACAGCCCGCAGGGTGTCCCAAAGGAGCTTTTAGAAGCCAAGAAACTCGAACTTATTCAAGAAAAGGTATTCGGAATGACCTCATTGATATTGGAAGCGTCTGACATAATACAGCTGGAAGCCGAAAAGGCCGCAGAAGCTGCTCGACGACAAAAAGAACAAGACCAAATTCGCGAACGAGAACTCGACAATGTGAGACGCCGAGAGCGATCAGACCGCGGACGTGGAGGACGGGGAGGCAATGATTTTGGCCGTGGAGGTCACAGTGATCGTGGCCGTGGAGGTCGAGACTTCGAGAGACGTTCTCCCCCTCCCAGAGATCAAGGCCGCTACTCAGACCGATTCCGTGAACCCCCCTCGCGACGTGACTTTGACTCTTATGTGCCGCCTGGTAATCGTCGAACCCGTCAATCATCCAGATCTCCTGCATACTCTCGCTCTCCATCTCGCACTCGATCCCCCAAACCATCATCACCCCGCCGCGGTCGTGATGAGCCCCGCCACCGGCCCCGCGAACGCCGTCGCCGCTCCCCCAGCAGATCAGTATCTCCCCAGCGACGGAACCGCGGAGGAGCGAGAAGGCCCAGCCCGGACTACGGTGACCGTGCTAGATCCAGATCCATTCCTTCCCGCAGTCCCTCGCGCTCACGTTCCGTCAGAGGAAACCGCCGCAGCCTTTCTTTGTCTCCTCCCCACGACCAACACCCAAGAGACGCTGACATCAAATCCAAGTCTCGTTCCCCCTCGCGGTCCCGCCGCCCATCTGGAAGGTCCCGTCGAGATCGCGATTCCCGCCGCTTGAGCCGCAGCCCTGATCGTAACCGTAACCGTGACCGTAACCGTGATCGTGATCGTGATGATACCCGCGTACGTCGCAATTCCAGTGGCAGTCGGTCTCGCAGTCCCCAGAGGGACAAGGATGGCAAGCGCCGTCGCTCACCGGATAGATACACACCCGCACCTCCCAAGCAGCGTAGCCCATCTGCTGGTTCTGCACCTGAAGAAAAACGTCGCAAGATTGCTGATCAAGGCGAGGACCCATCGCACCCCTCGGAAGCCTATGATAACGAAAAGAAAGATGCTGATATGGTGGGTCATTGAGAGAGAGAAAAGAACAAGCCTTTGATCCATTCCCAACTGTATCTTTATCACTACCTAATCTTTGTGAAATAATGTGATTATTACTTTGTCATATGCTTGTGCTGTTATGTTCAAATACTAACAGGAGGTTTGTATCTAGCCCGTCAAGAGACCACCCATTATGCGAATCTCTTCAACAGAACTTCGTGAGAAAGTGCTCCGTGAGAAGATAATTGCTTTGCGTCGATCAACCAGTGACGCCCGGAAACCTAAGCAGGGATAAGTGCTGCAAAATCAGTGGTGGAATGATTCCAGGAACTTGAACATGACCTATGACGGAAGAACTAGGTGAAATCTTTTAGCGTGTACGTGTACAATACGATATAGTCAATCCATTCAACTTCAATTACAAGGTGAACTCTCGGCCAATGCTGGTAACGAATGCATTTTGAAATTTTGGAAGTAGAATGCAACTGCATGGATCTTGAGTTTGACCTAGTTCTTCACATTTTTGATATATTGGATTGACAGAGAGAGTGAATGTGTTCTCACTGCATTACGAGGGAAGATATTCTAGATGCATATAAAGAAAAGAATGTACTCCATTGAAGGGAAAGAAGGTTTATATATGCTCAAATCATTATGTAGACAACAACAAGGGATCTGCACTACCGAATCCCGAATCCCTTCCTGTCAATCAAATACCCGCAAAACACACGATGTACAGCACGGACCAGGCTTTCAATCTTTAGACAAGATTAGAATTAGAATTAGATATCTACAGACAGGACAGAGGTAATAACACAGCAGATCACGGGATAGGTGGGTATCAGACGCGGCAGGTCGCCACGTTACCCGTCCACGTTGTTGAAGGTCATCTTGTCATCAAAGGGAAAGCCAAAATTCAACAAAGTAAGGAAATTTCTGAGAGGTATTCTCAAACATATGTCCAGGTATGCTGTCTGCTTACTCGCAACCGCAGACAGTGGCAGTCACAGTCGCGGTGACAGTGACAACCTCCTGACCAGAGCCACCGCCGGAGGGCATGGTGGGAGGGCTGGTGGGGGCAGGGCTGGAGCCAGTGTCACAGGGGGCAGAGGGCACGGAACCGGTACCCTGGGGACCACTGGGGACAGAGCCAGATGCCTCAGGGCCGGAAGGAGCAGGAACACCGGTGGGAGAAACGCCGGAGGGAGTCTGGACGGGAGCGGTGCCAGAGGGAGCGGGGACACCGGGAATCACGGTAGAACCGACAATCTCGGAGGTCTCAGTGTCACAAGGAGTGGTGCCAGCGGAGCCGCTGGGGACGGAACCAGTAGGAGCAGGGCCGGAAGGAGCGGGGCCACTGGCAGCAGGGGTGTCGGTGGGGGAGACGCCGGAGGGAGTCTGGGCGGGAACAGAGCCAGCGGGGGTGGTTCCAGCAGGGACAGAGGGAGCAGGGACACCAGGGATCACGGTAGAACCGACAATCTCGGAGGTCTCAGTGTCACAAGGAGTGGTGCCAGCGGAGCCGCCGGGGACGGAACCAGTAGGAGCAGGGCCGGAAGGAGCGGGACCACTGGCAGCAGGGGTGTCGGTGGGAGAGACGCCGGAGGGAGTCTGAGCAGGAGCGGTACCGGTAGGAACAACGGGAACAACAGTGGAGCCACCGTTGGGGCCGCCGGGGATCACAGTGGAGCCAACGATCTCAGAGGTCTCGGTGTCGCAGGGTGTGGTGGCAGCGGGGCCGCTAGGCACGGGGCTGGATCCAGCAGGGCCGGAGGGAGCAGGGCCGCTGGGGATGGAGATAGAGCCAGAAGCACCGGGAACACCAGTGGGAGCAACACCGGAGGGGGTCTGAGCAGGGGCGGTACCGGTAGGAACAACGGGAACAACAGTGGAGCCACCGTTGGGGCCGCCGGGGATCACAGTGGAGCCAACGATCTCAGAGGTCTCGGTGTCGCAGGGAGTAGTGGCAGCGGGACCGCTAGGCACAGGCATGGAGCCAGAGGGAGCAGGACCGCTGGGAATGGAGACAGAGATGGAAGCACCGGGGCCGGAGGGAGCCGGACCAGAGGAAGCAGGGCCGCTAGGGACGGGAGTACCGACAGGGACAGAGACAGAGATGGAGGCACCGGGGCCGGAGGGAACGCCCGATGTGCTGGGCTTGTAGGGAGTGCTGGAAGGCAGGCTGGGGACCGAGGAGGATGGGGTGGGGGCACCGGGGATGCTGCAGCCGGTGAACCACTGGAGGATGATGATTTGAATGCTCACATCAATGTCGACGCTGGAGCAGCCACCAAGGAATGCAGCAAGCTCAGTACGGGCATCGAAGGTGAGACCAGCGATGCTACCGCCAGAGGCGCAAACAGAGAGGGCACCACGAAGATCGACGCTGAGGCCAGCGAGGAGAGTCTCGGTGAGAATACCAGTGACATCGCCGAGGAGACCACTAACAAGGTCAAGGGAGACAGAGACATCAGCCTCGACAGCAAAGGACAGCCAAAGGAGAACAACAGCCTTCAGCTCAACGCCCAGGGTGCAGTCGGAACCGGAGAGCCAGATGGCGAGCTGGGTGCGCACGTCAAGCTCAATAGCAGTGGCGAGCTGGCCCTCAGCAGCGGCCTGAAGACCGAGCAGAATATCGGCACCGAGGTTGGCGGAGATATCAGCACTGAGGAAGGCAGCGAGCGAAGCCTTGCCACCAACGGACAGGAGACCGGATTCCTCGACGTGTACACCGACGGAGGCACCGACGGAAATGGTGGAGAGAGCACTCTCAGCAAGGGAACCAATCTCAACGAGATCACCACCAGCGTGGCCGTTGATCCAGGCAAGGATGGAGACCTTGAGCTCAGCGCTGAGATCACACTCACCACCGTTGATCCAGGCAAGGAGAGAAGCCCTGATGTCAGCGGAAAGAGAGCCGATAACGCCACCAGCGGCGCACACACCAAGGCCAGCCTTGATGTCAACGTGAAGGTCAGCCTGGGCTTCCAGCCAAGCAGAAAGAGAAGTCTGAGCGCCAACGCTCAGGACGAGAGCAGACTCGAGGCTGGAGGCAGCGAAGATACCGTCGATGGTAACGTAGAGCTGGCCCTTGGCAGCGAGGTCAGCACATCCGGGGATGTAGACGGAAAGAGCAGCCAGGACATCAGCGGAGAGAGTGAGCTCATCGTCACCCTCGCACCAGGCGAGCAGGGACTTCTTGAGAGAAATGTCGATATTGGCATGGATCAGCAACCAAGCCTTCAGAGCGGCCTTGGCGTGGGCGTGGATGGCACCGGCCTTGCAGCCAAGAGCACCACCCTCGAGAGCGGCGGCACCCTCGGCACTCAGACCAGCGAGAAGGGAACCCGAGGAGTGGCCGTGACCGAGCACGGCGCTGAGGATGGAAGTCACATCAACAGTCACATCACCGAGAATCTCAGCGAGAAGACCGAGAGTGCGACGTTCAACAGCCATATCGGTAGGGTAGGCGAGAGCCGAGCTCGCCAGACTGGCGAGCAAAACGAGAGAAGGACGCATTTTGTGGTATGTGTATATTAACGAATGTATAGGTCAAACGCGGAAGTATAACGAAGGACTTCTAGTATGTAGAAGCGAGAGACCGAAAAAGCAGGCAAAAGCTGCCAAGGTTATTAAAGATAGACTGGGGAAAAGGTGAAGAGAAAAAAAAAGAAAGTTGAGTGATGGATATCCTAGAACTGATCGACCCTGGGTGTTTATATACCCCTGGTCAATTTCTTGAACCGGGAGGCTTCCCGGGCTCGATTGAAGCTACCGGGTCGTAACAGACTCACACTGGCCCTACCCCAGTCTCCAATTCCACATTTGGAGCTATCTACCCCTTAGGCTTCAGGGATATCGACTAATGGAGACCTGGATCTTTCACGGCCGGGTGGATCATCTCTCCTACAACATGGGTGGAGCGATGATCCACATCAGCGTGTCTATTCTTGGTTACAGGAGTTGCAAGATGTATCAGGTATCCCGCTAACCAATCTCGAGATCAATGCTCCATCGAGGCGACCTCATTGGGGAGAGATGCGGTCGGTGTCCGTCTACGGAGTACGGATATCAAAAAATGGAGATACCCAAGCAACAAATCATCCAATCCAAATTTAAAAAGTGAACGAACTTTTGTTTTATTTAAAAAGCAAAGGTTGAGAAATCCAACAACCGAGAAATATACTCTAAATGTTGTAAAGTGCCAGAGCCTAAGACGGCAAAATCCTCGTAGATCAAAGAAGCCATGCGCTCATATCAACAGTCTCGAGGAAGTGATCAACATGATCCACACAACGGTTGAGACTGTCGTTTCTGAAAATTCTATTTTCTGTTTTCTATCAACTTTTGTTTACAAATACGATATTGTAGTATTCTGACCCCTTTTCCCTGATTTTCTCTCCACAATTTGTACTATACCCTATAAGCGTACTACGTTGTAAGGCTACTACCTATTTGGTACTAACTGCATACTTAGACAGTTCTTCAAAACAAACAATTTATGAATCTGCGATTGCATGCGACTTTCCGAGTGGCCCGTTCAAAGCCCACATAAGACCCGCAGCACCGGGGAATTAGTCCAGGCACAACTGCAGGCTCTTAACCCTTTCAGGTAACGATAGACAGGTCCAGTTGTGCTGTTTATTAGACTCGCAAGACCTGTCGAATCAAGACACAGATAGCTATAACGAGAGGTCTAGATGTTGTTATCCTTGTTTTGAGTCGTACGTTGTTATTACTTACTCAGGCTAGTCTTGACTTCATCCAAATCTATCCGTGGAACCGACTTGTCGAAATTCAATTGCTTATGATGATATTTGTTATAGTAAATACATCATTACTGTACCCTCAATGGGTATCCGCAAACTACCGAAAACCAATATAATATTCCAAGCGACAGTAAATTGTGTATCTTGGAACAGTCCTCGGCTTCGCACAATTGTAGGTCGTGCTCCGAGTATACTATTGTCCATTTGCTCTATATTTCAGTCGGTAACGGGGACCCAAATGACCAGCACCAAAAATCGGCTGGTGGCTGACAGCAGTGCACACGCTAAAAGCGCCTCGTCCTGGATTATAATGTGAAGTTTTGCAGTTCTCACAGTGTGGAAGACCCCACTTTGCTATGAAAAGCACAAATAACAACCAGAATAACTAGAGAATAAAAGAAGTGGGGATATTACCCAGGTTTCGCCCTAAAATTCGTCCCTAAACTAAAGTGTAATGGTGCCGGCGTTCCTGGCCAGGGGTAAGCATTGATAGGGGGGCTGTGATTTCCACGGACGTTAAACGATTTACGGCATAGCCAAGTGGATTTAAGAGCGACCGCTTGGCCATTAAGCTTCGTCTGCTGCATCCCCACAGACTAACAGATCTCAAACAGCACTAACACCACCAAGAAGTGCTATCCTCCACCTTGAGAACCAGTTCGTGATGCTCTAACTACTCTAACTGTTGGCTTCGGATCTTGAGGCGATCGAGGTTTCACCTCGGGTGATCAACCAAGGGATCAGAGACATTATGAAACATGGATCTAGTAGAGTGGCAGTCTATTGTACAGTATGCACATGTCAACCGGAAGTTTTTATGTCTCACTCCACATGGGCACATTCCATGAGCAAGTCACGATGGCTGCATATAGCGTATTTCATGGGCATAGTAGTCCCAATTGGCAAAATAATCTTCCACCCCCTGCGCCTTGGAAACTGCCCCCCTGGGCTGATTTTTAACAGGTCCGCGATGGGCAGATGTGGGACTACAAGCTGCATTTACTCATTTCTAGCTGCAGCTGGCCGCATAGCTGCCAGGATGTTTTTCCTTGCACACTCTTCGTCAGTGTTATTGCGATCGGTCCAATGCAGATAACTGGTATTACCGCGGATATCCCGGGCAAAATTTGACTAAACAAAGGTTTTCGCCCAAAAATTGCTTGGTTCAATAGTGTAGTTACATAGATTTCAAAAGTCCGAAAATCTCTTCGCTCGGGATTTGAATCTTGTACAAAGTACGTTTTATCCCTGACTCAGTAGCGCCCTTGAATTCGTGAACAAGAATCACAATGATCATAACTTCAACATCTCCAGTATCTACTCCGTAGTTTGTACAATATTCCAATTACCAGAACAGAGGAAAATCACTGAGATCCGAATACCCGAAGTCCCTAAGGTTTTCACTAGTGTAACGCCTCACACCTTGGTGGCGATAGTACCTACAGTGTATGGAGTAGTATCTTCCCATTCGGAACGGCGACCGAGAATAAGTAGCCTTAGTCAATAACACTACAATATTGTGTCCATTATAAAGTGGTACTGAGAGGGTCCATGGTGGCTAGAAACCCCCTATAAACAACTAACAGGTTCGTTTATCAAATCACGAAACGTGGAAAAAGCTTAAACCAAGCTACTTCACTACGGTAGATTTCTCATGTTGAGGTGCTCTATCCCCTATTCCGCCGGAGGGCGCCGATTCTGTTTCATTTTGATTAAAGTTTGCCCAAAGAAGAATAATCGAACAAGTTCGAGCTCTACATAGTTACATTGCTCGGATCCAGGGTTCGGGGCCTCGCAAGGGACTCAATCACTCTTCTTGAAACGCTCTAAAAAGCTATTTTTAAATGTTGCTGGCCCCTCAATTGATGAACTGGTGGACAGGGCGAAAATTGTCGGGGGAAAGTCTCAATGCTTCAGGCACAGTGCCTGACCAAAAATTTTCGGGCCTTCTACATTTGCCGACCACGGCTGGAGTCGGAGCCACACGTGAAAGACATGCTAAAACTCAAGACCCCAAATGTTCAACATGAAACATATGCCCGTCAAGATCGGCCTTCCGGGAATCCGCGATCTACTCGTCAGACAGCCTTTTTGGAGGAAAATACGGCATAATCAAATCACCCATACGAAGTTGCTCTGCTTTCCATGGATAAAATGCAATTTAGCATATCAGATAGCTCCAGATGTCACTGACATGAAACAACTCGCCACTGAACGGACTCAATTCCCGCCCGGTGATGAAAGTGACAGAAACAGGATTTGATCCCTTCCGTCCCAAATCGAATGTGATCGATCGCAGCTTCCACTGTCCAACTCAACTCGATGATGGCTCGATCAACGGAATCCTTATATCCGCAAAAGTGTACGATATGTATACCGTTCCAACCTCCCGCTCCCATCACTCGCACAGTGCAGACGGCATGGAACATTTGGGTTCGACAGTACTAGGAGTCATATACATTATACAAGGAAGGATCAGCGGGCCTCGATCGTATAAGGCTGATTGACTTCCAGGTTGTTTTTCCATGTGGTCCTTTTACCCTTACATCGTTCCATGGTCTCAGGCACATGGGAATCTTCAACCTTGGATGTGGTGACTGATCTGAACCGCGGTACACTGGAGTTTGGTTACCGGAGATTGATGTTCTTCTGGGAAGTTTCCCTTTGATATTGGAAAACAATCAAAGTCTTCTGGGATTGCGATCCTCGTCTGAATCACGGTCCGTAGCGGTCCATAGAACGGGTTCCAAGGATCGCCATTTTGAACTCAATTTTAAGGCCGCGGCTGAGTACCGTTGGCTGTGGTCGCTTCAGTCCACATTGTCTCAGAAAGAAATTTTTAAGCTTATCAGATTTGTTCGTATAGTTCCGAGTTTGTTGTCAGTTGAGGCGGCACAGAATTTTGTAAGATGTGCCATTAGATCTGCTTTGTTCACGGTGCTGTTGGATCTTCACTTCCGGTAGATAACTAGATACAGGAGATCAAATATAATATATTGTCCTATAATTTATTACAGAATTAAGCTTTTATCAGTATGGAGTACTGCTTTCGCCCAAAACAGCTCACATTGCTAGAGACTGACACTTGGGTGCAAAGAGATCGTGCGATTGCAGTATTGCGTGACCATTGCTATTCACAAATTCAAAACATATGTTCCTAGAAATTGATGATTGGGGTCTGGAATTGAATTCAACAGAGAATGAAGAAGTAATTTTGAGCAAATTGTTGTTGAAGGTGAGACATCGGGAGGAATATATAATGCGCAACTCATGTCATCGTCAATGTCCGGACCTGCAAAATATGCTACTTAGGTATACAACTTTGTCTTATTTTAAGCCCCAGATTGAATGAACCGATCAAGATGCTGCGATATGAACGTTTCGCAGTTTTAAAAACTCAACATAGACGAATGCAAAACAACTTGAATCCTCAAAACCGAAAACTCCGGACCAGACTAAGAATTTCTTATCTAAAGCTTCTTTCTGTATTTTCCAATAAAGCTCAGCAGACAGACCCAATAGTGCTTGATGAGGGCGACAGGAGAAAAAGATAAGAGATGTCTCTTCATGTGGAAAAGACGAGTACTGGTGGAAAGTGTTTGATTTTGGGTGTGGACCACTTTATGCCTGCACACAGGGGAACTTTTCTTGCACAATATGACTTCAATCAACATCATTGACCGAAATAGAACAGACGCAACCTGAGGTTGCTAGGATCTCCCCAAGTTGTGCTGTCAAGGAGGAAGACGGTAAAGTCACTATGAAAAATCGGCAGAGTCCTCGACTTGATGCAATCTACTTCGAATCCAAGCAGCAAATGGCCCAAAGAAATGCGTATCCAGATTCTCCGGTCGCTCGCAAAATTTCAGAAGAGCGCGATATCGTTCGGACGCAGAGCTTGAAGTCGCAGAAAGAACTTTGGCGAGATCCACAGGACACATATAAGGAGGCTGTCTAGCATCCTCACAGATAGATGCGGTACCCTGCATCGAGCACGCATAGTAAACGCAATGGGCGATACCAAAGCAGTGACCCAACTCATGGCTTGCGGTGCGGCACATCCGACCAAGCCAGAGCGCATATATTAAAGAAGGCGCAGAATCTACTTCCCGAAGAGATTGGTACGCTGAAACTGCATCTTTCACTGGCCCATCGAGCTCCAGTGTTGACTTCTGTGAGCCCTTGTTAACGCCCCGAGACCTCTTCTGGTTTTTTGCGGCCGGCTCTGCTGAGGTGCATGCTGACATGTATGTCTCGCAATGCGATGCGGGCCAGGCATGGAGACGCTCAATCCGTTGAATGTGGTCCAGGGTAGGATTGTATCTTGCACTGGAGACCACTGCAACCCGACTTCCTCCGTATGCACGGCCGCACACAAACTCGTCATCTTTCTCTTCGTAAAGATCGTAATCTACAAGCATTATTAAAGCATATGCATCTTTTGGGAGCAGGCTAATTGCAGCATCAAGAAGATCAGTTAAGTTGATCTGGCCGCCATACACCCCTTCTGGTAGAGTGCGAGCCCGAATTCGCACGCATTCATCACCGATGCTGAGACCGAGGTATTGCTCTTGCGCTGGCTTTTTGGCTTTCTTTCTGGCTTCGTCCCATGGCATGATCCGCAATGTAGAGGAGGGCATCATTTTGACGGGCAGCCCATGATAGAAAGCAGCTAGATATTCTTGAACGTCTTTCGTACTCGGAGGATTGATTTGGCAGTCATTCCCCGTTGATGTTGGTTGTGTCCATTCCCGGACGAAGTCAAGACCCGGATCGACTTGAGGAGAGGGGACCACATATATGGTCTTTTTCTTTGGGGTGATCGGATTGCGATGTTCCGCATCGACCCATTCCTGAAAGCTTTGAGGGTCCTCCTCCTCACCAGCAAGATCGTCATCAGGCAGCAATAAAGGTGCAGGAAAAGCCTGTACGCTTTCATTGAGGAACAATTTGTCGCTCCTTGGGAAGACTCGATTATCTGATTTAGTTGCAGCGACACGCTGTCGCTCACTTGGTCTTCTGAAACCAGTCACAGTAGCATGGGAGGAGGAAGAAAAGCATAGTGAGGAATGATTACACTTGGCTTTAGGCATTCTTGCAGATATGAAATTCTGGGCAGATGTATCTGAGAAAGGGGGTGAAATGTTGGCACGTGCGTGCGGCTCTTTGACGCACGAGTTCTATGAATTTCTAGGAGAGGCTGAGAAATTTCTCGCAATATTTGACTTATTGAAAATGTGTCAAGGTAGTATATTGAATAAAGGGGAAACAAAGGTGAAATGCAAAGGCAGAGAATGGCTCCGCGGGTATTCCCGTGTATATCTCCGCAAGTGGCGGGGTGACTGTCTCTCAACAGCGTCCACGCTTCCGGATTTTGTTACCTCAGAATACCAATGTACAAACCTACGCCACCACGAGAAAAAAAGACCAAAATCACCCGTTCCCGAACAGGGTGCAAGGGATGCCGACAGCGCCGGGTGAAGGTGGGGTTCTCCTCCCGAGATTAAGATCTGATCACTGACCTTTGTCCAGTGTGACGAGAATAAGCCATGTGGAGCGTGTACACGCCTTGGAAGGACCTGCGAAGTGATCGGACCGAGTTTTGATTTTCGCAACGCTTTTGTTGTGCCGAATAACTCCTCAACTAGCCTTTGGCGCCCCAAACCTTTGAGGGTTGTCTACGCTAAAGACTCGCTGGCGCCGGCATCAGTCGCCCACAATACAGATAATGCTGAAAACCAACCAGATCAGACCTTTGCCAACCGCATAGATGATGATTTGGACCAAACTACAAGGCCTTCGATTTCTCACACGTCGCTGTCACCAAATCCTCTTCCTGGTCCCGTTGTTGTGAAGTCTCTCAACAGATCGGAAAACGAACATTTCTATATCACACACTGGGACAAATCCTGTCTCAGTGCTCTGGATGGATCTTTTGAGAGATTCACCACACTTGCCATTAATTATACACCGTTGAAGCATGCACTTCTGGCTCTGTCGGCCTGCAATTTAAGCCGCATTTGGCCCGAGAGCGATACATTTTCACCCGCGATGACAGGATATCGGCCTCACCGAAATCATCAAGCTGCCAGTCAGTACTATTACTCTTCTGCCGTTGGTCAGGTGGCAAGAGTCATTAATCAAGTCTCCTTGCCCTCTCCCACGAACACACTGGCTGCCTTGATTCTGTTCTGCTACTTGGAATCCACAATGGGAAACTTCACAGCCTTCCAATTTCATGCAGATGGGATCGCAAAGTTTATGCAAGTGAAATTTGCAGAAATTCCACCAGATATAGGGAATCAGCTTCTTGCTGCATGGATTCTTGCCAGGTACCAAAATTGGTGGCGTAGGATGAACTATAGCTCGTTTTCCTTCCAGCGAGCTCAGTCTTCGCTACGGCCGACCGAGGAAGTTGCAAAAAGTCTCTTTTCAGTTAGCGCTAAAAGAGCGATTGTGGTCTCAATCCTGTGCGAGTCATACCGAATCCACACAATCAGGGTCTTAAAACTTTGGGCAGACCCGAAGCAAATATCTGATCCTAAAGCCGAAAATTATATTGCGCTACTTGATTACGAATCGCAAAAGTTAGAAGACTGGCACTCGACCCTCATGGATTCTGAGCTTCCGATTGAGTGCTCCTCGCACGTTGAACCGTCCGCAAAGAACGGACTTCTACCACTCGTATTCGAATCGCACGACTCGGCAATGAACTACGCTTACTACGTTGTCTCACGTATCATGCAATGCACTGATATTTTGTACCAGCAACTCCCTCGCTCCGAGTATATACAAGAGAAGAAGGAAGAGACAATCTCCCACTGGACGCGCCTGTTAGTCCGGATCACTATTGGTCTTGACGTCACGGAATGTGCCAAGAAGAACGTTTATTCAATTGGAGTCTCTAGCCTTCTCATGGCATGTCTTCTTAGGTGCCATGACCAAGAAATAGGTCAATGGATCGAACATTGGCTCCAGAGATGGAAAGAGCTGAACGTCCTCGAAGAAGGAAGCTTTCCTATCGCACAGGTCCTGCAGGTTGCTACTCTAGTCAACAAAGAGAGATCCATTGGCAACTACATATATCACATTGGACTTCCGGAGGATGATGGGGGTGGCAGTGGGAAATACGCGTCCTACAATAGTCAGCATGTCGATACCCTTGTGGTTAAAGGCATGCGCAGTGAGCTTGGACTCCTGTATTCTGAGACTTTATCTATCGCCGTGGGTCAATAAATCAATATCGAAACTATGGATTGAGTCTGTGACTTGATCGTGGGGCCGCTCAACAAAGGTTATTGCTGTGGTGGCCTTAAGCCGCCGCCATCCATGTCGGCTTATCAGAGCGCAGCCACGGTTATTAGTCTGAGATAGCTTCTTTCCTCTCTTTCTATGAAGCGAATTATATAATGAGAATAACTTCTACATGGCTATTCAAAAGTTTAAAAATTTGACGCTTAGTGTAAACAGTACTCCCTATGCGAGTGACAGAATTTGCTTCAGGCAGCCTATGTCATGAAAGTAAGTAGCAAGCGGCTTTCTACTTCTATTCAAAGCACGGCTGGTATTGTGTTTGTTATATTTTCTTTCAATAGCCAACAGTCCCTTTTTTTCATCCAATGAATTGATATGCTGGTAATGAAGCTGTTGACTCGGAAGTCTCCATAGAACGAACACTTATTGACCAGGGTACCACGCCAAGGAAAATCCCCTCTTCTAAAGTCTATCTTTGGTAAAGCAAGATATATTCATTTATCCTCACCAAAACATGGATTCCAATCTCTTTAAAGGTCCCTCTTTCCAGGACAATATGGCGGATGAGGGGCCGGAACCGGAGAACGGGCTATCAAGTGTTTCCATATCACATCTATTGAGTCGTGAAACGTGAGTACATTTCTTGCAATACAATAGACAGAAAGATAATTTGAGTAGATATTTTGGCTCGATTTTGTTTAACATTGGTGCCTTCGCCCTTCCGGCCTTGTATAGCACGCTCAGTAAACTATGGGTCGCGAATATCGATTCGACACAAGTGGTGACGACAGATATCTATACCTACATCGGAGTGATCGTGGAGGTTCTTAACGAAGGTCTTCCCCGCTCAGCATGGCTCGTTATCGGGGACAAAACCACGCGAAACATGCGCTCTCGGTTGAACCTCGCCTACACAATGTTGCTCGTACAGACTGCTCTGGGAATCTTGATGACAATAACTTTCCTAGCCGCCTCCAAGACGTTAGCCTCGGGATTTGTTCCAGTGGAAGTGCGCCAGGCCTCCATCACCTATGTGCGACTATCGTCTGTACAGGCCGTGACATCTGCGATCGAAGCCGCCCTGTCTGCCTCGACGAGGGCGCTCGATAATCCCGACGTCCCGTTGATCATCAGTTCGGCCAAATTCCTGATCAACATCGTACTTGATCTATTGGTCATCTCAAAAGTTCATATCGGAACATGGAAGCCTACTATTATCATGCAGGCCATTATACGGCTAACGTGTGATACTGTATCTGCCCTCGCGGGGTTGATTTATTTCCTAACTGTCGTGGTGAGACGTTGCCAAAAAGACTCGACCGATTCAGGACGTTTGCGTTGGAGCCAGTCTGCTCTCTGGACACTGTTTAAACCTAGCGTGTATACATTCACCGAATCAGCTATCCGGAATGCAATCTATCTGTGGCTAGTCCATCAAATCATTCTGCTAGGATCCGACTATGCAACTTCGTGGGGAGTATTTAACACCATTCGCTGGGGACTAGTCATGGTTCCTGTTCAGGCACTAGAAGCGTCGACGCTCACTTTTGTTGGCCATAATTGGGGTATGTTCCGTGCTGAAAAAGGCACCGAATACCCGCGGGCATCTCGAAGAGAAATCTTGAGTAAGGATGAAGAAAGAAATTTATACCGAAAGCCTCATCACTCACCCACATTGCAGAGATAATCCGACCAGCCCTGCAATCTTGCTTGATTGTATTGATATTCGAGACTATCATATGTATTGCGCTCTCACTGCGTGGAATAGAGGCCTTCGCGCATTATCTATCTGGCTCAAATGTCGTGGCCAAAATTACTCAAACCATGTGGAAGGTAAGAAGGAAAATCATGAAAAGCCACAGCCGTTACCATTACTGATAATTAGCAGTCTATTGACTGGACGTACATTTTTTACGGGCTGAATTGTCAACTTGCAGCGATCCTCCTTGCGACGTCCCCGCGATGGTATCTCTACCAATCACTGGGGTCGAATTTTTTGTGGATGCTACCTTGGGCCATCGTCGTCACAGTTTTGCTTTTGCCGACAGCTTTGGCCTGGACGTTCTATGCCATTATCTTTGGTGGAGCTCTTGTGTTCGATTTTGGTTGTGTTTGTTTGATTCTCTCCCTGTGGGCGCACAGGCTCACAAGAGGAAAATTAAGAGCTTAAAGACACAGTGTGTTCAATATACTGATCGAAATGCGTCTGCTTCAATATTATAGTCAGATTTAGATCTACGTTGTAGATCTTGAAGTGTTATGTCATACTCTAGATGCAATCTTTCCTTTCCAAGGATTTCCCA
The DNA here is from genome assembly GCF_028829465.1 of Penicillium soppii. NCBI lineage: Eukaryota > Fungi > Ascomycota > Eurotiomycetes > Eurotiales > Aspergillaceae > Penicillium > Penicillium soppii. The sequence continues at coordinate 2,577,854 of NW_026643235.1, read as the reverse complement.
GTGGGAACAGACAGTGGAGAAAGACGAGGTCCTGCCTTGCAGAGCTTGGCGCTTCCACCTCCCAACATTCGTTTGATCGCGACAGACTCACTGAATGGAATACGAAGGTGCATAGCGGCCAGGGTCGGACTGAATCATTCTGGGATCGCTTTCTACCTCTTGCTTACCTTTTATTGTCGTGTTGAATCTGGGGTCTCAGCTTTCAGTCGTTCGGCATTTGACGCGTGGTATGGGTCTATGTTCGCAACCGAAGACCCACCCTCATCCCTATTGTTAATTGGCATAGGGCGATGATCGCAGGCATGAATGGGCTCGGATTATCCGGCGATCGACGGCGTTCTGAACTCGAATTGAGATCTTCATCTTGGCTTGGCTATCGCGCTTTTGAATTATGGAGACCGAGAAGAGAAGATGGAAACTGGGAATACCATGGGGTTCCTGATTTAACAACCCACATGGAAGTCTTCCAAAGGTCGACAACATTTTCAGTGCAGCATCAACAGCCAACTTTGCTCATTGAAAAATCATGCGATGGAATTTGCTCTACGCCGGTGGGTTGTTCCTTGCGAAGATGGCCCTTGGCATTGACTATGGAACCTTTGATGAACCTGCCATCAACGCACGTATGAAGTTCCGGTATTGGTTACCCGACGCCAGTGTTGATGTTATCACCGTGCAGCATGATATCAAAGCTGCTGGTGCGTTGGGGGCAGGCACAGTGGAATTCTTGCCGCTCTACAATTACGGCGCGTCACTAGCAGGACCACCAAAAGGGGCTGATTGGGCAACATATGGGTTTGGAACCCCGGCCTTTAATGATGTGTTCAAAGCTTCTCTCAGGGCTGCCAAAGATGCAGGAATACGAATGGACTTTGCACTTGGCCCAAGCGCAGGACAAGGGGTGCCGTCAACGGTCACTGACGCAGGATTGCATTGGGATCTGGTAAGTGATATCTCAGCCGGGATGATGATCAGATGCTTATCTTCGGTACAGACACCTTTCAATATCAGCATTCCCTCCAACGGCAGCTATATCGGACAGGTTCCTGGATGGGGGGTTGGGGAGCTGGTGGCCTTAGTATCTGCCAGATCCACTTCTTCCTCTAGGATCACAAACCCAGCAAGTAGCTTGTTTTCCACGCCCGCTAACCAAGCGACTCGTATGATTCTTGACAGCGAGTCTCTTGTCGATCATACGAATGAAGTCAACCTCGACGGAACAGTGTCCTTGTTACTGGCTAACGGGTCAAACCATGATAGTCAACATCTTTTTGCCTACTACGAATATCAGGACCTGGTTAAAAACCTAGACATTGAGAGCAATGTCACAGGGACTATCTTCGATAATGGATCCTACACTGTTGACCATTATAGCCCCCGAGGTGCTGAGACTGTCAAGCATTTCTGGGAAACTCATATTCTCAATGATACAGAAATTAGATCTCTCTTGGAAGACGTTGGAACTTATGGCTGGGAAGACAGCCTTGAAATCAAATCGAATATTTCCTGGTCCCCTTCGCTTCCTGAGCGATTCGAGAAAATGCATGGCTATCGGCTCCATAAATATCTACCTCTGCTCCAGTACGGGAACAACAATCCTGGCGTGCAGCCATCTTATCCCGGGAAGCTGAAGTGTGTTGCCGATGATGATAATAGAGGAGAAGGATTTTTGAATGATTTCCGTGCCACCTTGGCTGCAGGCTACGGTGAATATCTGGATACCTTAACATCTTGGTTGCAAGGCCTCGGATTAGGTCACTCCGCTCAGGTTTCTTACAACCTGCCGATAGATATGGAAACCAACATTGATCGAGTCGATGCCCCCGAATGCGAAAGCCTTGCCTTCAACGATAATATTGACGGATATCGACAATTTTCAGGAGCCGCAAACGTCGCGCAAAAATCTGTGATTTCGAATGAGATGGGGGCTAATCTGGAAAAAGCGCTTGCTCTTCCACTGTCGGAGCTGCTGGGTCAGATCAATATCGCATTCGCTGGCGGCGTCAATCAAATTGTGCTACACGGGCAGACATTCACAGGTGACTACTTTGAGACAACCTGGCCTGGGTATCTCGGGTTTTTCCTGCTCTTTTCCGAATCATACATGGATAAACAACCTGCCTGGCGGTTGGGAATGCCAGACATGATTGGCTATATCAACCGAAATCAGTACATTCTTCACAAGGGCCAACCTCGAACGGACGTGGCCTTGTTTAACAAGGTGTCCTACACCGATCCTCAACTAAACACCCTGTATACTGATGATGATTTGATCAACGACGGCTATACCTATACCTACTTGAATCCAACGAACCTGAACCTCTCCCAGGCATACGTGTCCGATGGCATTCTCGCCCCAGAAGCACCCGCATACCAAGCTTTGGTTGTTACCGCCCATCAGAATATGACCCTGGAGGCAGTTTCAAAGATTCAAGAATTTGCGAACGCTGGTCTTCCCGTGGTGCTTAGTGGCGGACTTCCAGGATATTATCCAACCGGAAATGCATCAGATCGAGATGCCGTGAATACTGCTTTGCGGACCCTGAAGAACTCTGACAATGTTCACACAACTGGCAACAGGTCAACCGCCTCTGCACTCAAATCTCTCGGCATTCGTCCCCGGGTTGAGATAATCACACCTGATAACGCCACATGGTACCCAGTCATGCGCACTGAAAACGCTACAGACTATGTCTTTGTCTTCAACAAGGAAGCCACAGGCGGAGGATACCTCAGAGTCAGCTCTACTAAGACACCATATGCCCTTAACAGCTGGACAGGAGAGCGAATCGCACTTCTAAACTACCGAGTGCATGATGGAACTACAACCATCCCTCTTACGCTCGCCACGAATCAAACCACCGTCTTCGCATTTAGTGATGACTGGACATCGGAAGTTCCTACGCCAGCATCGCACGCAATTCATGTCCCTTCAAATGTGCTAGGATACAACTTCACCACCAAGGATCTGGTCGTTCATGTGGCTACTGGTGTACATCAAGATAGTCGAAACTTGAAGCTATCCAATGGCAAGGAACACAACATTTCGGCCAACAGGGCTGTTTCCTCCTTCGACCTGCAGAACTGGACCCTGGTAGCTGAGCACTGGGAAGCCCCGCAGAACATGTCAGATGTCACAGTGATAGCTGACAAGCATAATACGACACACCACTTGACTTCCCTAGTATCTTGGCTGGATATTCCCGGCCTCCACAATGCATCAGGTGTGGGATACTACTTTCACGAGTTCACTTGGCCGCCGATCTCCTCAAATAGCGCCGGATCCATTGACGGGGCGTATTTGTCTCTTCCACAAATATCCCACGGCTTGAAACTTTTCGTGAATGGCCGGGTAGTGCAAACATTGGACTTTGCGGATCCTTTGGTTGATATCAGTTCGTTCTTGCAGAAGGGGTCCAATCAAATTACAGCTGTTGTTCCGACCCTAATGTGGAATTACATTCGAAGTATCTATGACAAACTCGAAATCTCGGGATCAAAGCCATTGTTGACGTCTTTGCCTGGGAACGTAGATACTGGGCTGATCGGTCTCACAACGGTCATTCCCTACACTTCACATCGTATCCCAATGTGAGATTGAGTATCTGTGTGAACTTTGCCACCCCATTTCTTACGCGGCAGTGACTGCGAGCTCTACATCGCAACTCCGGGTGGTCTTTTTTCTTTGACCATTGTTCACTCCTGTTTGTATACGTGTATATAACATTTTTTTTCGACTACCTGCACAGGCGTAAGCATTCAGTGCCGTGCTTTTAAATAAGCCATGATGGAGATTACGATCTCCGCTCGTTCTGTAGTAGAACCCCGGATGAAGTTCCGGGAAATATTGATACAAATGCCCAAGTAGCCCACACACAGATCTTGGCCGTATTCTAAAAAGGATCACGAACCTTGAGATGGTCTTAACGTGTGCCAGTTGCCGCTTTATGTCATGTGCATGAGAGATTTCGATACTCACGCCTATCACAACGAGGATGCTGTCCATCACATTTAATCTGTCATACTTGAGTCGCGCTCCTCATACCAATCAAAGAGAGGCAAGTCTCACCTTCCCGTGGAAGCAATAATCGCATGCCTGGGAGGGCATTGTGGCGAATTCACTCGATTATTACCAACCACCATGCTAGCTGAGGGAAGCATTCAGTGAGCCCACTTCTATAGAAGTTGAAGCTTTGAATATTGCAAGTCTTCAGGTTCCCATGCCAAAACTACGGGATCGGGAAACAATTTCCGCGAGTGATAGCTGAGCATGGAAATAAACTGTGGATTCTTTATTATATCCGAGAATTTGGCACCACAGCACCATATTACATCGGATTTGGCTCATATCTCTATCTCAAAAACGAAAGCGAGGGTCGTTCCACCGACCAGGACGACTCCAATCAGCGGCTGAAGCCCAACATGTTTCGAAACACTGAACGGGACCATGCGTAAATCTTCAGTCGTAGACTGAATCATCGGCGTAAAGTACCAAGTTGAGGTGACGCCAAGCCATAGCATGACCCATAGTAGTCCAATAGCACGCTTCCAGGGTACCGCGATGCCAGTGGACAGCTTCGTTTTTCCCTTGCGGTTCCAAATTTCTTGTACACCATCCTCAAGCATGATTCCCAGGACGAATGCTAGATAAAATGGCATCGATCCCGAGTTTTCTATTGGAACGCTCTGCAATATGTCGACTATGACATGGAAAATTGCGGATACTAAGAAGACAATGAAAAGATTGGTGTACCGCTCCAATATCGACGACCGCGGAAGATCCAAAACATCCCGAGCAAGGTAGTTACTGACAGCAGTAAAAGGCCGCCGCATGAATTGATGCCAAAAGCTTCTATAGAGTGTGTTAATAGAGCGATGATTTCGTAACGCACTCAATTCTTACCCCCAAAAGTCACGTAATGTAACTAGATCTGTAATCCTCCCGAAGGCTGGTGGCCAGTCTGAGGGGGAGTCTTGCACAATGCCAACAAAAACTATCGACAGTATTCGATATGCGAGATCGGTAATGAGACGGTTTACCAAAAACCAGATAGACAGGTGCGTAGCGATTCTTTCTGCCCATTGCCCTGCAGGAACAATCCAGTCGATTGTGATTGGTAATGACTCAGAGATATCACGTTCAACAGCTTGCTGAAGAGATATGGTTTGCACAATATCAAGAACCAAGTACTGCCATACAGCGATTGATAGCTGTCGTATCAAGAATCGACCTCGACTTGGGATTTGCAACCCCCACCGACGGTAATACTTTGGATGAGATGGCACATTTTTCACTTGCCAGGGTGTGTTCACCGCACGAGTCTGGGAAATCAGACGAATTGCCCCCATCAAGCGACACCTGAAACTCTGGCTGTTACCTGCGCCACATGATATGTCCAAGGCGTCAAGAGGATTGATCAACAAGAAATGCGCGGCCTGTAAAACCGCAATAACAAGCTGCGTTACCGCCTGGCACCATGTTGGACTGCCAGACGAGCCGAAGGGACGTATGAAACGACTGGCAATCCATATCATCCACGGAATGCAAAGATAGCGTAAGGGAGATCTCTTGCGCGTGGTAATAAGGATGACGCCTGGGACAACAATTTGGATAAGGTAGAAGCAGGAGAACTCGATTGTATTTGCAAATATCGAGTCATGGAGCCCATACATCCCGTCCACGTCGAGCACATTGTTGGAGTTAGAAGTGTGAGAGTCTCGGGTTCTCCAGTAAGCGGATCTTTGGACGGACCCACTCCTTATCAATTTTGACCGGTTGCTTCACTGCCACCAGCGTAGTCCATGCTAACCTTGGACTTTTGATGAATAGATACTTGAACTAGGTCATCTACAAGTAAATTATTTCCTAACATTTGAATCCTCACATTCAAAAATAGAAAAGAAAAATCACTGCGCTGAAAGCGCAATTAATTACAGCGATGTTTACCAAAGTAGTGCCCACGAAGTCAATCTATGAGGGAAAGGTCTATTTGGGAAGTACATATAAAGTAGAAATTGCTGTGTCAACATGCGATATTCCAGTACCATGATTATCTAAGTATTTATGTTTAGGTCCTCCATTTCCCAATCCACCAATGCTGCAGAATTGTCTACAGTTTGCCAATGGTTTAGCCCCAATGTTTGTTTCTGCTTGGCTAGGCAGTATCTTAGTAAACTGATGGCTTCCGCATCCTGACCTGAATGTTTCCAGATAAAAGCGAGACATGCCATACTATTCAGCGTGGCGGGATGGTCCTCGCCAAGCTTCATCTTGCGGGTATCCATCACCTGCACCTGAAGCTGCTCGGCCTCCGCTCGCCGGCCTTGGAACAAGAAAGTCAATGCCAAATTGGCCATAATACTCAGCGTGAGCGGGTGGTCGTCGCCAAGCTTTGTCTTACTTTTCTCCATCACCTGAACTTGTAGCTCCTTAGCCCCCTCCCACCGGTCCTGGTCATAGTATGTCGACGCCAAATGGGATATATTGACTAGCGTGTCGGGATGGTCCTCACCGAACTTCGTCTTGCGGGTCTCCAACACCTGCACCTGGAGTTGCTCGGCCTCCTTCCACCGGCTTTGGTTCCAAAAAGTCAACGCCAGGTTGGATATACTATCCAGCGTGTCGGGATGGTTCTCGCCAAGCTTCGTCTTGCGGGTCTCCATCACCTGCACCTGGAGTTGCGCGGCCTCCTTCCACCGGCCTTGGTTCCAAAAAAGTCGACGCCAGACTGGCCATACTCATCAGCGTGTTGGGATGGTCTTCACCAAGCTTCGTCTTACTCGTGTTCATCACCTTGACCTCGAGCTGCTCGGCCTCCTGCCACCGGCCTTGTTTCCCATATGTCGATGCCAGGTTGGCCGTAATAATCAGCGTGTCGGGATGGTCTTCACCGAGCTTCGTCTTGCTCATCTTCATCACCTGCACCTGGAGTTGCTCGGCTTCCTCCCAACGGCCTTGATTCCAAAATGTGAGCGCCAGACTAGCCGTACTGATCAGCGTGTCGGGATGGTCGTCACCAAGCTTCGTCTTACTCGTCTCCACCACTTGCACTTGCAGCTCCTCGGCCTCCCCCCACCGGCCCTGTTTACAGTATGTCAACCCTAAATTGGACATATTGGCCAGCGTGTCGGGATGGTCGTCGCCGAGCTTCGTCTTGCTTATCTTCATCACCTGCACCTGGAGTTGCTCGGCTTCCTCCCAACGGCCTTGGTTCCAAGATATAGACGCTAGGCTAGCCATACTGATCAGAGTGGAGTGATGGTCGTCGCCGAACTTTATCTTACGAACCTTCATCACCTGCACCTCGAGTCTCTCGGCTTTTTCCCAGTGCCCTTCAAACGACCATGCTCTCGCTAGTATCGCAGTGCTATAGAGGGAATCTTCATGTTCTTCACCTAAGAGTCTTACTCTCTGCTTCCTTGATTTCAACGCCATGTCCTTCGTGTCCGCGAGGTTACCGCTCAGCAACGCATACCATGCACCATTATAAAGCAGCGTAGCCCACTCCCGTAGAGATTTTTGGGATTCTGGACGCTGCGACGTCGCTGCCTTAACATGAGGAAAGAGCCGTCGGCATATTTCCCAGTTCTTATATTCACCGGTCGGAAACTTGTAGTAGAGTTTATTAATAAACTTCTCTTTCCATCGCTCCGTTTGACCATAAGTCTCTAGCCATATACGTGTAGTCAGTTGCACTAGCCTGTGCATCGTGAAGAATACGCTATCTTTGCCAACAGAGATGAACGAAAAATCCCTTAGTGTTGTAATATCATCCTCGAGGTTGTCCAATACATCGGATCCAATTAACCCCTCGTCATCACTGGAGTCATTTGAAAGCTCTGACCTTGATGCATGATTGTCCTCGTGCTGAGCCCGAAGAAGTTCCTCTGGAATCCCTTGCCGGTCGAAAAAGCTCATGAGAGAAAGCAAATCCGCTGCCGACGATTTTTTTTGGCGAATATGATCGAATGATATTTGCCACGTCACCAAAATAGAGTTCTTTGCCTCCGAATCCCGGTAGATATGACCCGCCTCAGTTTTTAGGAGCTTTCCTGCTTCGCGGTCATTCTTTTTGAAGTCTCTTAGATACTGCGATACCGAACAACGAGGCGCTCGAGTCCTAATGTAGCTTGCTGCCTGTACGATCGCCAGCGGCATAAACTCGAGCTCTTCCACTAAAAGTCGACTTTCTTGGGTTTCTCGTTGTTCAAGCTTTCTTTCGAAAAGCTCTAGCGCCTCGGACCTTTCCATTGGTTTGACTTCAATAAGGTCTTTATAATCGACCATTTTCAAGGCAACTTCTCGAGTCCGACTCGTGATAATGATGAATCCATTCAAGCTTCTAGGGAGATAGCTTAATAGTGGCTTTGTAGAGGCGTTCATTAGACTGTTCTTCGCATTCCCTTGGGCTGTCGCCGAAGACTTGTGAAGGAACTCATCATCATCGACATTATCAAGGATAAGAACCCATCTTCCTCTCTTCTCATCCCGGAGCCAGTTTTCGACTAGATTGAATATATTGGCTTGCGGATCCTTACGCCCCGGAATTTTAGCCTGGTCCGCTATATCTTGAAAGCTTTGCTCGAATCGGGTTGCGTTGCTCGCATGGACCCAGAAAGCCCATATCGCCGGTGCTTGGGATCGGACCTGGTAGGAATATTCGATGGCAAGTTGGGATTTACTTTTCGTTATTAGCAACAAATCGCGTACTGATTGCTCTACACTAACCCGACACCGCCAAGGCCAACAAGCGCAATCCTTGACCCTAGAACCAAGCTTTTGTCGCGAATCTGGTCAAGCAGTGTGTCACGATTGACAAAGTCTGGATCGCGCGGGAATGGGACAGTTGTCAAAGGGCTCGGCGGAGTTTCCGGTCGCTCTAGGGTGGGAGGCAGTGGTTAGTCAGTCGATGCTGACCTTGTTCGGTTCCGTCCCTGACTTACCCGGAGGCAGATGGAAGTTTGCCGTGCCATAGTTGATTCCCACCTGGGCTCCATAGTTGACACCAGATTGGCTTGTCGACGCATAGTTGAAACTAGAGTGACTTGACGCCATGATCGTATAAACGTGCCTATCTGTAGTTCATTATAAGCTCTTGTATGGCTCTCAGCTGAAGGAGGGGCACGCCATTCAGGTGACTCGGCTCCGCGGCGCTAAGACAGGAAACCAGATTGACAGGCACCCACGTCGAGTGGGATAGGATTAGCGCCTTTCCAGGAACCGGGAACCAAACACTCAGATTAAGCGCAGCCCGCGATCACAACCCGTGGTATGATAAGCACGATTTGACAGTGCCACTTTGAGAGCCTAGTGCTGCCGGCTGTTTGAAGTATTCGAATGGACAATACGAGATCGCATTTTGTTGTTGCTATGGCGAAACTAATACGTGGGTTTCTAGTCCAGCAACCACTTTTTTGAGGTCCGCAGGTTTGAGATGGGTCCCCAAGCTCAGGGTCTAGCCAACACAACAATGATACGACAGCTATTTCTAGGCAATTTGATTATTATCGTACTCAAATACTGGTACGAATGTGGGCCAGGGGTAGGCTCACCGTGTCATAACGCATTATGCAAAATGGAGTTTAACAAAGAATTGAAGAGAGTAAAGAGGTGACACTGACTTCGAGCGCGTCTGTACTGCCCACGTTGAAGATCACAACGTGCTTAGATGACGATAATGTCCTCTCAGTCAGACCATCATTGTGGACCACGTGAAATGAGCGAATTGCATCATGGCCAGCATGCTGCAAGATGACCATGTCAGGTTAGCCCATCTCACCTCGACTCCAATGAATTTTGTAAAAAGCTTCATCCTGTTCCCACCCCCGGGTGAATACTGGCAAACGGTGTGAAATCCCACACTTTATTTTCAATTACAATTCAGCAGTCATTCGTGTCGCAGTGCTTGGAGAATTCTTGCGCCGATAGCATAGTTAGTGAAACCATGATTAGAGAGAATCATTATGGCGAACGCTGATATTAAGTGCCTGTGAGAACAAGTAAAAAAGGCTCAAAGTGACATGGCGCGGGAAGTATTTGCCGAGGTTACGAGATCAATAGAAATCGCCTTGCCTGAAGTCTTTCTCAGTATCTTCTATGATATGGGTTGATTCCAGATTTCAATACTGAATTTGGAGGTAATTGAACTTGAATATGAGAGCGAAGGTGCTATTTGGATAAACGAAAAGTGCAGCTACCCATTGTCCCTATTTTATGCAGGATGCAGGCCAATTTCACACATTGGAAAGACCGAGGTACTCTGACTGGCTATATCATCGAGTTATCTTTCAGAACCGTGGAAATATATACCCATGGCAGTTTCCTATGATTAAAGCAGTTCCAAAAGGTGTTGGTCAATGTTTTCAAGTTGATTTTTTGATCTGAGTGAAAGGATAACACGCTGACTGCGCCTTCACAAATGGTGTAACTTGGGCATTATGAACTGTCGCCTCGTACGACGTAATATCCATAGAAATGTGCACCCTTCAAGGAGGGAAAAGTCGACCATGAGTAATATCGATTTCAATACCAATGAAAATTTAGATGGAAAACATCAGGGCCAAGTGCATTAGATTAAAGACGGCAAAAGTACTTTTTTGTTAAAAAAAAACCATACCAAATACCAATACTACTGTACAGTAAACACATGCAACGACTCGGTGGCCAATCCAGGGTCTTACTTTTAAGGTAGGGGCCGCGATAGTGGATCAGAACTGACCAATCATAATGTGTTATTGGTATGTAATTTCAGTAGCTTTCGGTAGCTTTTATTTTCAGCTCGGTTGGATTTGCTTTTTATTGGCATTTTTCGCCATTTTTCGCCTCGAGTGCTTTGAACACCACACTCATCATTCGAAATGCTGTAAAGAACCGTGTCGACAATAGACATGGGCTTCAATCTGCCGAACGGGGGACTATATCTCGAGTCCGAGGTTGAAGTCTTAGTGCCCGCTGCCAACCATGATCTTCGGTATCAGATCCCTGGCGAGGATCAACCGCTTCTTGGGTCCGTGTCCAGTCGGCCAGGGACCACAAACCACGTCGAATCCTCAAAGCATGGATTAATCGTCCTATCTTGCACTGTGCTTGTAATTTTCATAAATTGTGCAGTCAATAGCCTGGTCACGCTCAATGTCACCGAAATTTCATTAGCCTTTGATCTGGACCCTGGAATTGAACTATGGTAAGAAAGTCTATATGGCGCAAGACGTTTCCCTTGTTGTTATTATTATGGAATCTGTCAGGCTAACGAAGTGACCAGGCCAATGTCAATGCACTATCTGGCCCAAGGCTGCACATTCCTTCTGGCGGGCTCCTTGGTGGATGTCCTAGGCAGCAGAAGGGTATTTGTATCCGGATGCGTTCTGCAGATTATTTGCTACCTAGCTTGTGGGTTTACCCAGAGCGGAATGCAACTAATCGCTTTCAGAATCTTGTCGGGCGTCGCCTATCCAATGTGTTTTGTTTCAGCAATGAACATTCACGGGGAGATACTCCTAGCAGGACACCTATCCGACTTGGCTCTCTACTGTACGAGAGGAGGCCAATATCTTGGTTCTGTGGCAGGTATGATTCTGAGCGGGGTTTTCTCAGTGAACATTGGCTGGCGATGGGGGTTCCAGTGTGCCGCAGTTCTGAGTATGTTGATACTACTCTTGTCAATTTGGGTGATTCCCAAACTACCCGATACCAAGCGTATCTCGTGGGCAGCATTGACAGAAGATATTGATTGGGCTGGAACCCTTCTTGCCACTTCATTGATGGCATTTCTATTCTATGCGTTGGCGTACGTATCTCTTCGCTCCACTTGACAGCGTGAAACTTGCAGGGTGCTGACTCAATTCAACAGGGCCATTACAAACAATGTAGCTCACTTGAGCAAATCGGGATTGTTCATTCCTCTTGCTCTTGGATGGGTTCTCTTAGTCGCATTTTTATTCTGGCAGGACTGCTGGGAGAGAGACAACTTGCTAGGCGTCCAAAATTCTCTTTGGACAAATAGCCATTTTCTTGCAATCGGCTTGGTTGTATTCTTCGTCTACGCCTCTTCACATTCCACAACACAACTTAGTGTTCTTGTCTTCCAGCGCGCACAAGGTCTCTCGGTCTTTGAGTCATCATGGCGACTTCTGCCAATCCCGCTAATAGGTGCACTCAGCACTACGTTTGTCGAGAGGCTGTTGTGCCGTCTCCAGGCAAATAAAATTCTCATCGTCACAATCATGATTTCGAGTCTTGCGCCACTATTGATGGCTATCTTGGACCCTGATTGGCCCTATTGGGAATGCGCAATTTTCGCCGTTTCATTTAACTCTGTTGCCTCAAGCTCGGTTATTCCAATTGCTTCAGTCATAATATCTGAAAGCTTCTCTTTCGAGACGCAAAGACTTGCAGTGGGAGTACTTTGCACAGTTGCTATGTTTGGGGCTTCGGTAGGTATGGCACTGGCTGCGCTAATCTCAAACGACGTTATGGTAAGCAAGAGCACTTCTTTGCTTGAATCCTCAGGGATATGGATGAGCGGCTATCGAGCTGCATTTTGCTTCCTTCTTGCACTAAATTTAGTTGGGTTGGTGATTACACTTGGCTTTTTGCGACAAATAGGATACCTGAGGCGTGCATTGAATATAGGCCATTAGGTAGTTACATGTCGCTCAATCTATCGTTTTAATTTCGAGTTGAAATTGAGAGTTCACTTATTTACAGGCCAGTCTGGCCACTCTTCGACTCCTATGTGCATAATGTTGATGGAAAGTAATAAACAAACAGACTCGGTTCTAGGCCCCTTTCTAGAGTTAGACAGAGAGTGAAGCACTGCCCTCATGAAGGGATTGAACACCTCGTACTATGATGGTCCTTGATTGTTCAATCCTTGTGTTTCTGAGTAACCATACATCGGCTAGTATTTGTAGAATGCGACAACGAAATCTCTCTACGGAGAATATCTGGTTCAACTGGTTTGGATTAATAACGAAGACAGTTTCGATCTTTGGATTTGGGCTCATGGATAAATTTGTATGAGCAAAGCACCATGTCACCCCCAACACAGACTATCCTGTTCCTCACCAGCCCCGAACACGGTCAATCAAACGTGGCACTCGCAGTGGCCAGTGAGTTCCTGCACCGCGGCGAGTTCGAGGTCCATATCGCCTCTTTCAGTGGTTTATCGGCTCGCATACAGGAAATCAACAGTCAAACCGACCATGACCGAGCCATCCGCTTCCATACAATTGAAGGCCTAAGCATATCTGAAGTAACGGCACGGAAGACAACCAATATAGCCCATGTAGCGGGTATTGCAGGAACGCTTGACGGATGCAACAAAATCAACTGCTCCGTACTAGGGTGGAAGCCCGAGGAGTACCTGCGATCATATAGAAGCTGTCTCGAGATTTTGAAAGAAGTTCGCCCGGTTATTGTGGTTGCTGATCCACTACTGCATCTTGGCCTAGATGCAGCTCGCAGTCTTCATATGCGGATTGTAATTCTTTGGCCTGTTCCTTTGAAAGACGTTGTGATAACCGTTCAGCCCAAAGCGGGACTATTTTGGAAATATCCTCTGTGAGTATATATCTTTCCAGCGAACTTCAAGCATGATTCTGACATGTGTTCCGAAGCACTGGCTCAGGATATCCTTTCCCTCTTCCGTGGACTCTGATCCTTGCGAACATATACATGGTCCTGTGTTTCGCGCTCATTGTTCGATTTGGAAAGCCAATGCGCGACATCCTCAAAATGCGAAAAAAAGCAGGCATCCGGACAGATTTCCCCCACATATCGCCATACTGCAAAGACAACCTGCACCTTTCGCCGTCGTTCCCGGAGATGGACTTCCCACTATATGTACCCGACAACGTGATCAGCTGCGGGCCAATCCTTCGGCCATCTTCACCACTTGCATCTAGCGAGCCGAGATTGAACGCATGGCTGAAACAGCCAACGATTTTGATTTGTCTTGGATCTCACGTTCAAGCCCCAGAAGATGACGCGTTGCAAATGACGAGGGCCATTCAAAATGTCTTACAAGACTGTCCTAACATACGGGTTTTGTGGAAGCTCAAGTATGACTGGGAAACCTCGTCAAGAGTCAAAAACCTGCTTGGTCCTCTTGTGACCTCAGACAAAGTAAAGGTTGTCTCGTGGATCCAGCCAGAGATAATATCAATATTGGAAAGCGGACATGTCGTTGCGTACGTTCATCACGGAGGAGCGAATTCGTTCTTCGAAGCTTGCAAGTAAGTGCTCAGTCAGGCTTTAAGAACAGCCCAGAACAGTGCTTATTCGTTTTCTCAGGGGGGGAATCCCACAGGTCATCCTCCCACAATGGTTTGATACATATGATTGCCCCTCGCGAGTAGAGTGGCTGGGCATTGGTCTGCACGGGAGTCGTGGCGTAGCGCCAAAGATAGCTGCACCACAATTATCTTCGGCGCTGCTGCAGGTTATCAAGGATAGAGAGATTCAATCACGGGCCAGGGCAATCGGAGAGGTCTGCAAGAGGACAGAGGGTAGAGTTTTTGCTCATGATAAGATCGTGGAGTATACGCAGAAAGATTTTTGATGTTCGTTGCTGAATTGGGGCATTAGATCACTGCTCTCTCCTTGTGATCGCTATTACCTGTGTTGTGGTCCGACAGGAGGTCGCAATACAATTCAAATGAGTGTTTGGTAGTCATCAAAGAAGTCGTATTAATCATGTATGTAAGAAAACGAGATATTTCAATCCCAAGCGTCCATGCTGCTCCAGTTATTGTGTCTGAACACTCGACAACTCGCTCAGAACTCGTCGGACACTCTGCCGGGCAAGTCTCAACTCTTCATCGACCGTACCATTGGCATGCCGCGCCTTCACCTCGTAGTGTAGCTCGACTAACTCCTTTGCGCGACGAAGATCATCCCTGTCTTGGGTCTGGCTCTTATCTGCCGACGCACTGCCAGGCTCGGTGGATTCTCGGTCTGAAAGATTCTTGTGCACGTTGACCAGTGCAAGAGCTTCGCTGTGACCCTGTATTATATTGTTAGGCCTGTTACATGGTTTGGGGCTGTCTTCCTCAACACGCGTCTTATCGCGTTTGTCGTGACGTGGGAACCCCTCATCCTCAAAAGTGGGCGAATAGCAAGACGACTTACACAGACACGAAGGGAGGTGATATCCGATAATATTTCTGCCACTTGCATGTTGGTTGATCTGGTTTCTGTCAGATTTGTGTTGGGGGAACAATTAAACTACGATGTCAGAGGGAGATATCAAAGTCTTGGCAAATGTATGAGTTGGCGACAATACAGTTCAGTGTTTTGTTCTATCTCACTCTTTTCTTCCGTTTTGTTTTCATTTTTTTTTTTCAGCGAATATATTGATGGAATAGGTTTATCTGATAAATGTACTTAAATAGTCTAGTTTTGGCGCCTGTCATCCTTCGAGCTAATGTACTTTGTGTGCTCGCTAGATGTCACCTTCTCAAGTCAATCGATGCCGAAGCTCCATTCACTTCAGGCACAGCAACAAAAGTGAGCACCTTAGCTAGCACAAACAGTCCATAGGCGTGCATATCAGCCATCATATTCGGGAAGCCGCGGGTGATGGCAAAATTGAGCAGTTTCTGGTACACAAAAGCAATTGCCACGACAATGCCTCGAACCGGGGTAGGACAGATCTCCAACACCGTCAAAGAGAACACTGGTGCCCAGCCAAATCCATATCTAACAGCGAAGAAGCAGATCGCAACTATCGCAACCCAGGCGGCTGCCGAGGGTTCACCCGATCCAGACAAATCAGCAACCCCGAGATAAACTCCAAGGTAGCATAGGCAAAGAACATTGATTGTGGAGCCTGCCAACTCGCAGCACGTTCTATGGGGAAGTGGTTGGTAAGTTCGATTATATCAGTGTCCGCCCATAGATCTACCATTGATTTGGACTGAGATGAACGAAGCTGACTCTGGAAACATTCAGGTCACACACACATCATTGAGGAAGGTCCATACAAGGAAAGAGGCGTTTAAGGAGCCGCCGTGTCTTGAGGTTGATGATCTAGCTTGGTTGAAGAGTTTGCGGACGTCATTGACCGATGGGGAATACCATTTTTTGATGGTACTGGCCGCGACGCCTGTACGATTGGTGATGTCAGACCGTTTTGATTTTGGAGTCTTGCCTTTCGGGCTCATAAACGCTGTTGTATATCAATACCCTGCCTGGTATTGCTATCTCTGCATAAGAAGCGAAGCCCAAGCATTCCCCTTGGTAGGCCGACAGCCCAGTTGTTGCAATGAATTTGGTGTTGGTAGAAAACATCTGCTTTGATACCATAATGGTCATATAAACATATACAAGTCTAAAGCCTTTTGTCAAAATATATACGCAGAGCCAGCCCAAAGATCTATTTAAGTCTCCTTGAACTCATACCGGCCTTCCCGATCCTGCACCTCAACCTCAATTCTACCCTCCTCGATTTCCTTGCCGTTGACCTCAATAGTGGCACGCATAATATCGCCGGCTTTAACCTGACCAACACCCTTCGGCGTACCAGTAAGGACAATGTCACCCTTCTCCAGGGTCATGACGCGGGAGATCTGAGCCAGCTGCTGGGGAATGCGGTATAGCATGAGGCTGGTGGAGTCAGCCTGGCGCTCAGTCTGGCCGACACGCAGGCGCAGGAATGCGTCGTGCGGGTTGGGGATGCGCGACTTGGCGATCTCTTGCGAAATAGGCAGGAAGGTGTCGAAGCCCTTGGCAATGGACCAAGGAAGACCCTTTTTCTTTGCCTCTTCTTGCACGTTGCGGGCCGTCATATCAATGGCGAGGACATAGCCTGTTTACCGCAATGGGATTCTGGTTAGCATTTGCTGATCCAAGCTCATATATTTCTGGCATTCAGGTCCAAAATCCAGCACTACTCACTATGGATAGCGTCCAGCGCACTCTTCTCGTCATTGGGATCCAAATCGCGCACTGTCTTGCCCATCACCAGGCCCAATTCGACTTCATAGTGCAGGCTAACGCCCTTGGGGCGCAGGACGGGTCCAGAGCCTGGAGCGAGGATAGAGGAGGCGGGCTTGAGGAAGAAGAACGGTTGCTTGGGGGCTGTATTGTTCAGCTCGGTGATGTGATCGCTAAATTAAACCATGTGGTCAGTAATTGTGGCCGAAAAAGAGAAACAACATCCATCGCCGCTCTCGGAACACTTCGAGCGCGGGGAGACAAGGGGACTTACGCATAGTTGCGGCCGATGCACATGACCTTACGGCAATTGGCGCGGATGGATGCCATTTTGAGGACTGAATGTATGCGATTGACCGTGAAAGGGAATTGAGGAAGAAGAAGTGGAATTGGGAGGGTAATCGGGGTCCGGGAGCTCTCCGATTATGCGGAGAACTAGTCATCGCGGGTCTCTGCGCCGACCGCTTGTATATTTATCCACTGCTTTTGGTATGCGTAGAGCTTTGACAACATAAATACAACAAAAAGTGTTGGAAATATCGTAATATTTATAGACACTGGTCACTGTGAGACTCAATTTGAAGCTCTGTGAATCATTTGCTATCTAGGTACATAAGTACGAAGATTCTATACAATATACCTTGGTGAGATCCGAACTGACTAAACGAACCCATCTTGTCAGCATAAAATAGAAGAAAAATAACAAGCCACAGTCTCAGTTTCGGGAAAATCGCACTCATTTAACAGCCTTCGATTAGCATTGACAGTTTTTCAAGCAACTGGGCTTCCCATCGTCTCGGCTCAGTTGGCCGAGCATCGGAAAGCCACCCGAACCCAATGTCTACATCGTAACTCCATAGAGTGAAATCAATCAAGAAATAGTCGATATTGACCTCAGAGACAAGAACATTCCTACCTTTTTTTCTACTTGGAACAAGAAGCTAGAGAAATGGCCCAGGTGGGACGTCAAAGCACACTCATTATGGCTAGTATACCAACAATATATACATACTTCTTAGACGGATCACGATTCTAACAAGATTTGATTTCAATACCATGTACCTCGCTGTATGCATTGAACTTTGCCTCCAAACATTTCCCCGCAAATAGCACACAATCCCCAATGTCACTTCTTCAAGGAGTGTTGGCTTCGGCGATATTCTCCTCAGCTAAGGGCAGCTTCGCCATATAGATCATCAAGTGAACGAGAATCCGCAAACTATTCCATGAAAACCGAGGACCGCAAAATTTTCGAGTCAAGTGGCGACGGTCTACATCGCTGTCGCACCCGTGGATAAGGGATTCAATGCAGAAGCGGCCGTTGCCAGAGATATCAAGGTTCAGCCGGGAGAACCATCTCTCTTGTTTGTCATGGAACTGGACCGCTAAAGAGAAATAGTCACAGGGAGAGCGACCTGCTTGGCACATGCTCAAGATATTGATGACCTTAAGAAGCGAGAGCCTCAGCCTTTCGATGTTGGTGCTAGTGTAGGTCATGGTCACTATGTCAGGGCGTTGACTGGCCACACGAAGGATTCATTTCAGCTGCATGACATCATGTTCGAGTCGTTCGGAGTTTCGTGTCAAGGTGCCAATGATGGAGCCCCGCTGATGAGGATTGATAGGAGACATCATTCTGTTGATTTTAGTGGTTTTGTTGGTTTGAGGCATGGTGGATGGATTGATAAATGCTTGGCAGAATGGGCCCGATATTGGGAAAGCAACGTGAAAGTGAAGCACAAGGAACCGGGTTGTAGAAGCAAAGGAGCGCACCCATGGACGTACTACATGCTTGGATGCCATGACAAATATGTCTCCCATACGGAATATATTTGAAGTTATATCCTAGATCAGACAGAAAGTGAATGTATTACAATAAAGAAGACTCCCAGTTAGGAAAATACTAAGTTTAAAATCATCCAAGGACAACGTCCTGAGGAACAAGTCACATTTTGGCCCAGTCTATTGATTAAGTACGAGATAAGAGCAGCATCCTTAACCAAGAAGAGCGAGCTAGATACAGACAAGAGAGCAAACAGGAGGAAAATGCATAAGAAATAAGAGAAAACGGAGTGGGAAGAGATAAACGCAAAGACATTTCTTCTCCGTAATTGCAAGACATAGAAACCATAGCAACTGCCAGGGAACATGATAAGGGCGTCGACTCGTCGAATCAACGACTCCTCAACTCAACGTGCGTAGCACAACCCCGACCATCTTCCCATTTAAGCTGCAGGCGGAAACGCAGAAAGCCACTTTTTATAGCAAATTCTGCCATCGTAACCGCATCAAGACGTCAAAGGGTTAAGGATTTTAGATGAGGTCAGCAACGTTCATGGGCATCTCCTCGACCTGGGTGGAGTAGAACTGCTCGATCTCGCGGAGCATGCGAACATCGTCAGCGGTGACGAAGTTGATGGCAACACCCTTACGACCGAAACGACCACCACGACCGATACGGTGAATGTAGTTCTCGCGGTTGGCGGGGAGATCGTAGTTGATAACCAGGGAGACCTGCTGGACATCGATACCACGGGCAAGCAGATCGGTGGCGATCAGGACACGGGAAGAACCGGAACGGAACTCCTTCATGATAACATCACGCTGGCCCTGCTCCATGTCACCGTGCATAGCGGAGACAGTGAAGTCACGAGCAGTGAGCTTGTCGGTGAGCCAGTCGACCTTTCGGCGAGTGTTGCAGAAGATAACGGCCTGGGTGATGGTGACGGTCTCGTAGAGATCGGACAGGGTGTCGAGCTTCCACTCTTCCTTCTCAACAGCGATGTAGAACTGCTTAATACCCTCAAGGGTAAGTTCCTGCTTCTTGACAAGGATACGGACGGGGTCGCGCATGAACTTGGTGGTGACCTCGAGGACATCCTGGGGCATGGTGGCGGAGAGCAGGGTGACCTGGGTAGACTGGGGGAGGAGCTGGAAGATGTCGTAGATCTGCTCGGTGAAACCACGGGACAGCATCTCATCGGCCTCGTCGAGGATGAAGAGCTTCATGGCGGTGGTAGAAAGGACACGGCGCTGGATCATGTCGTGGACACGGCCGGGGGTACCGACAACGATCTGAGGACCGGCACGGAGAGCGGTCATGTCCTCACGGACGTTGGTACCACCGATACAGGCGTGGCAGTCGAGGGACATGAAGTCACCGATGGCGACAACGACCTTCTGGATCTGCTGGGCCAACTCACGGGTGGGAGCGAGGATGAGAGCCTGGCAAGCCTTGACCTCGGGGTCGATCTTCTGCAGAGCAGAGATGGAGAAGGTAGCGGTCTTACCGGTACCGGACTGAGCCTGGGCGATAACATCGTTACCTGACCATAGAGCGTTAGGCGCAAATTTTTCAAATTGATTTGAAAACGGAGCAAAACTCACCCTTGATGATGGGCATGATAGCACGCTGCTGGATGGCGGAGGGACGCTCGAAACCGTAAGCGTAGACACCTGGGTATCACATCGTCAGTTTTTTTTTTTTTCTCCCACTTTTCCCACGAACCCCGCCTGATAAGGCGAAAGGAGGGTCACATACCGCGAAGCAGCTCGGGCTTCAAGTCCATGGAGTCGAAGGAGTCAGTGACCTCATCGTAGTTGGACTCGATCTGTCCTGTTGGGAGTGAAAAAAGTTAAGTTAGCCGCTGATGTCTTTCATCTGCCAACGCCACCATGACCAACACCACATGCGATGACGGTCGCGAGGTCATCCAGTGAGGATATTGGCGGAGGACGCGATCAAAAGTCGATGGGAGTGTAGCACATACCCTCAGGAAGATCCTCAAGGCCTTTGTCACCCATGTTGGCGGTTTGGTAGAGGAGATCACAGGCGTCGCTGCGATCGAGGTGGGGTTGAGAGGTTTAGCGAACTAAGGAGAGTTCGCTGAGTTGGAAAAATAGACTTCTAGCACCACAAGACTCTTTATAAAGAGTCTTTTTACTGGATACTAGGGAATGTGAAAAATATGGTTGTATGTGAAATTCACAAATGAGGTGGGAGAAGGAAGAGAGGGAAAGGAAAAAATCGAATTGGCCACACTGCGGCGCCATTTGCTACAGCTTTTTTTTTTACGGGGCATTATCTCACCGCCTTCTGCATTGGGGGTGGCCCAGCCCAAGCGAGTTTAGATGTGGGCAATCAACATCTAAACACTTCCTTCAAGGACTTGGATTAATTATTCCGGACGGTTGAAGTGGTGCATTATATTGCTCACTCGAATTATACGAGTTCTATCAGTTCAATCTCCCCCTTTTCCCATTAATTTGGTGAAATATTGTTCGGTTTAGGCTGATCAATCCACCGAAATTCTTTTGAAGCCCTAAAACTGCCCGGATCATGCCTGATATAACATCGTTACCCAGTCATCCTCAACATGACTCAGAGGTGACAAAAGAGGCAATTCCTTCTCATCCACTAGGTGTCAAACCTAGTGGGAATGCTTTGCTGGCGACTTGGAGTCTTCGCGATGCCACAGGGACTTTTCAGCATTTACCAGATGAACTAATCCTGATACTACTGGAATACCTTGATGGACCTAGCCTGTTGAGTTTCGGGCGAACATGCAAGGCTTTTTATGCGTTTACTCGGGCAGAGGAATTGTGGAAGGCACTGTTCGTTCGGTAAGCTGCAACCCATTTAAACATATGTAGTTTCCAAGGTTCCCTGGTCATATATTATAATATAACACCGATTGAATCAACGCAAACAGGCCTTTACTAACTTGCGCTGCAGCGATCCAAGAGAAGACTTCACTTGGAGAGGAACATGGCGGTCGACATACCTCAACATCCCCGCAACTAAAGTGCCAGTCGTGGACTGCTCCCAGCTGTTCTCTGATTCTCTGTATCGACCTTTTAACTGTGCGCACATCTCATTGGACCCGTATGTCTCCAAGATCCCGGCGCGGAATCAGATTGCACGTTTCACAGACCTCACACCGGAGGAATTCCAAGCCAACTGGACCGACAAACCATTCATCTTGACCGAGCCCGTCAAGGCATGGCCGGCATACAAGAACTGGTCCTTCGGATCATTGATCGCACGATATGGGACAACAAAATTCCGAGCCGAGGCTGTGGATTGGGCGATGCGCACCTACGGTGACTACATGGCAGACAATTCCGACGAGAGTCCGCTTTACTTGTTTGACCGATCCTTTGTTTCGAAGATGGGGCTATCAGTTGGATCCCCCGACACCACACCAGATGCATCATACTGGCCGCCATCTTGCTTCGCCGAAGACTTCTTTTCGGTGCTTGGTGACGACCGCCCAGATCACCAGTGGCTGATCATCGGACCTGAGAGGTCTGGGAGCAAATTCCACAAAGATCCGAATGCTACAAGCGCCTGGAACGCTGTGTTGCGGGGCCCAAAGTACTGGATCATGTTCCCCTCCAGCACGAAACAGCCGCCTCCCCCAGGTGTCTTTGTGTCGGATGACCAGAGTGAGGTGACTTCGCCGCTCAGCATCGCCGAATGGTTATTGGGATTCCATGCCGAAGCACGCAGGACTGTCGGCTGCGTGGAGGGAATCTGTGGCGAGGGTGAGATTCTGCATGTTCCGTCTGGTTGGTGGCATTTGGTAGTGAACTTTGAGCCTTCGATCGCCATCACACAGAACTTTATTCCGCGGGGCCACTTGAGTGCTGCATTAGACTTCTTGTCTAATAAGCCTGACCAGGTATCTGGATTCAGGAAGAATGTCGCTGACCCGCTTGAGCGTTTCTTGGCCGGCATGCGCGAGTCATATCCCGACATGTTGGAACAGGCCTGGGAAGAGTTGCAGAAGAAGGGCGAAGGCAAGAAGCGCAAATGGGAGGATATTGTCCATGGAAAAACCGAGGATACCACCAATGGACAGGAAACCGCAGGTGGCTTCAGCTTTGGATTTGGAGATGACGGGAGTGACGTTGAGGTCCCGTGAGCTCTTACTGCAAATTGGAGAGACTGATGAAACCAAATCATTATGAGGCTATTGAGTCTATATTTCGGCGCTGTTCTCCACCAAAGCAATTAAGACCGACGACTTGAATCTGACCGAATCCCCAATCCTTGCACTCCACGCCCGCGCGCCTGGAAACCAATCAAAACCAATCAATACCCAGAGATGTATTATTCAGTGGCACGCAATCGTTTTGCTAGCTGAGGTTCCCTCGGAGAAAGCCAGGTATCCAACAAACGCACCCACTGCAACTGCAATCATGACCGGGCCATTATAAGTCATGAAAAGAAGCCTAAAACAAAAAGTCAATAACCTTGGGTGCTTCAATGAGGTTGAAGAGAACCACGCACATGATGAAGAAGCTATAAAAGACCTGTATGGCATAAAATGCCGCCATGGTCACCTTTCCCTTGCGCGCCAGCGCTGCTCTGTTATCCCTTCCTACAAGCAGTGGTGAGCTTTCGTTGTGAGTGTGATGGATAGCGTCCGCCAGGCCGGTGGCAATGATAGGGTTGGCGATCTCATTGTCTGCAGAGAGGCAAGACATCAATGAGAAGCTTGCTCAACCAGAGTATACCACTCTCCCATCACGTCCCCGATATCAAGTGGCGAACATCCCAGGTAGAACTGAGAATGTACCATTTTTGATGCGTACCCAAACCCACGGAAAAGAGTAGCACTTACCACCTGTATTGGCCGCAGAGCCCACGAAGGCACTCAGCCGCTGCGCATGTGCAGTTTCGTACTTCCGAGTCATTGATCGTATACCCTCGTAGCCCGCAGTAAGAATGACAATAGCCACAAGGGAGAAGAAGAAGGAGACAGGGCCGGTGATACGCCAGCTGCGGAAGATGATGCACAGGTTCTCAGAGGACCAGTTGAAAAGCATCTGTTGGTTCAAAGCTTGAATATTAGCGTGATTTGTACTACGATGGATCCGAGATGTAGAACTATATCCTCACGTTCATACTGCATTGCCCTCCCATATCCATATCACCATGGTCCATCCCGCCATGGCCCATATCACCGTGGCCCATAGCCATATGCATCGAGTGGTCCATCTTGAACAATAGGTAACAAATCAGCAACAAAGAGCACAGCAGGAAACGATATTGCCTCGATCGAACTTCAAGTGCAATATAATCGCAAAAGTGCAAGATGATACGCGGAACAACAAACAACATCGCTGACGACAAGAGGGGAATGCAAACATTCCAAACATCGATATCCCGGCTGGAACTCCCCCGATTTCCCAAACGCGGTCATTAATTGCCAAGTGCCGAGCTTCCACGCCACTTACAATTCGTCAATTCTGCACATGCGACCGGCCTACACGGCGTGAGATATTTGCCTCACTGCGATCTCATATCGTCCAATGGCCGACACCGCACCGGCTCAAGCCGCACCCGCGACCGGAGCTGCGCCCGCACCCAGCGCAACAGCAGGGGCCTCGAATGCGCCTGCTGATCAAAATGCCGCGAGTCGCGGGCTACCATATTACGAGAAACTGCGACGCGAGCTGAGAGACACACTACAGAAAAAACGCTTAATGGACAAGAGCATGGTGAGTGGGCAATGTCACGTTCTTGCAATGGATAGGACGTGATTTCTTCGCTGCATTTGATTCATTTCTGTGCGCGAAGATCAGATGATGATTCGCTGCGATGCATAATTGGAATGCGCTGCTAACATGCCTCTGCAGTCCCAACTTGAAGATCAAATCTTCCGCTTTGAACAATCATACCTGGAAGAAACCACGGCCGGAAACATCATCAAGGGCTTCGACAACTACATCAAAGGCTCAGCAAGCGGGTCGAGCCTCGGAGCCTCCGGGCTGGGACTGGGCGGCGGCGTCGCAGGGTCAAGGCGAAAGGCGGCAGTCACGGAATCGGATCGAGTTTTCTCGCGGAGCTCAGCGAGCTACATGATGGTATGTTCAAAGACAAGAAGATCACGAAACGCGCTCACGTGTGTGACGCATATCTTAAACTAACGCTAACAATAATTTCTGTATTGCAGGACTCTCCTGGTCCCTCATCCGCACAAACGACACCATCACATGCAGCCACGCCGATATCCACGCCTGGTGGAAATATGTCGATGAAGGGTGCGATCGATCCGATGTCTGCATCTATTTCTGGCAATGGAATGAGGAGTTCGAACGGGTCGTCCAAGAACAAGAAGAAAGCAGGCGGCGGGTCGAAGAATACGAAGGGCAAGAACACAGAAGAGCTTTCTGATGAAGACAAACCTTCTGTGAAGCGGTTGAAGATTAGTTACGGAAGAGATTGAGTGGCTGATAACCGTGTTGTTCTGCATCTGCTTTACTCTTGTCGAGTCTGGAGTTGGTTGGTTTGCTTTTCTATATGGCTTCTAGGAGGAGTCATGGGCGTTGAGGGAAATATGGAGTGGGATCCATCTGAGCTTCTCCCACTGATGCGATATCATGTACATCACGAATTTATACAGACTGCAGCAGTTGTCGCATGCCACCTTTCTTTTCATTGTTTTGTGTGAATGCGTGCTAGTTACAGAGTTCTATAGCGATTACTTGGACCTTGGCCGATTTCAAGTGGCCGTGTGCAAAGGGTCAGCTATAGTAATGAAAACAATCATCATTGAAAATATGTGCTGTCCACAATCAGAGTTGTAGTCGGAACGTCGCGACCTCAAAAGCCCTCAATTCAATCTTGATAGTCGAGCCACCATCAACAGACTCGATATCTAGACCAGAATGTTCATCATCCTCAAGGATATTACACTTGAAAGCGCTCTTGACTGGTAGTGAAGTCTCAATAGAGCCACGAGCCTTGCCGCCCAGCGACTCATAAACGCGAATGATAACACTCTTGCCAGGACGAGTAGAAACCCCATCATAAGAAACGTCATGATCATCCTCGCCGCGCTTAATAACATCCAGAATCAAAGATGGAGCACCCTTAATGGACAATGTCTTGAATATAGCATTGGCTGCCAATGCCTTGGGGCCGGCTTTTTCAGCAACAAGCGGATTATTGAAGTTAAAGCCAGCGCGGACTGTCCGGTCATCGAGAGCGCCGGCATGAGGGAGGATCGCGTAGCGAATGTTGTGGCGCCCCATATCCGCGTGGGCGTCTGGGGCCTTGGGCGCACGGAGAAGCGAAAGGCGCATCAGATTACCGCATGTCGCGAAGCCGTACTTGGAGTCATTGAGGATGGAAACTCCGTATCCGTTCTCGGAGAGATCTGCCCATTTGTGGCAGCAGACTTCAAACTTGGCCATGTCCCAGCTATTGAATTTTTAGTATGTACCATATCTGGCCTGGGTGATTTAATTACCTTGTGTTGTAATGGGTTGGGCGCTTGATGAGGCCATACTGAGTTTCATAGGATGCTTCAGTGTTGACGATATCGACAGGGAATTCAACCTTGAGGAACTTCATCGTCTCCTGCCATTCAACCTCGCTCTCTAGTTCCACATAAGATGGCTCATCAGAGGTAGATGCCGATAGGCTGATTGTTGTTTTGACCCAACTCTTGTCGCTGATCTTTGTCTCGGTCATGACACTTACTCGGTGAGGGTCATTCTCCACGATGGTTGTCTTTCCGCTAGGCAATTCTTTTCGCGATTCGAGGTGGAATACTTCGACGTCCCATGCTTGCCAGTACAGGGGCTTGTCGTCGAAGATGACCAACTGTCCAGCCTTGCGATCTTTCGCGACGACTTCTCTATCGGCAGCCACATCGTAAAGAGAGGTTATGACGCCATCCTCGACCTCAACCCTGAGCTTACCATTGTCCAAGCGGAAGACACCAGACTTCACCTCAGACACAGTAGCTGCACTGGTGGTTTTGAAGTCAGCTTGCCGACATTGCATGACTCCAGTTGATCCGTCAGCTACAGCATATTTAGATGCGTTCGAGGAGAGCGCGAAAGGAATCCGGACGATCTCAGACCGAGGCCATGGCAACGTATTTAGCGCAATCAAATCCCCACTAGTAGCATGGCCTGTGATTCCCAAAGCTTCCAGGGCATCCTGTCGCAGCTTGGTACCAATGTTGAAGATCTCGGCATACAATTTGTCTGAGTCGTCATAGCACATCTCGATAGAGCTTCCTGGCAAGCAATCATGGAACTGGCAAAGTAGAGTTCCTTCCCACATTTGATCAATCTCCTTTTTGGGATACTGATATCCACCTTTAGCGGCATGGACAGTAGCAAATGTGGCGAGAAGCTCGATCTCACGTAGAAGGAATTCGGACTTGCGGTTATTGCGCTTGTTGTTGGCCTGGGTCGTGTATGTGCCCCGGTGCAATTCGAAGTAGAGCTCGCCATACCAAGTAGCAAACTCTGTGCCAGAGGCGGCCTTGGACTCTAGCTTTGCGAAGAAGTCATCAACTGACTCGCCCATCGTCACTCGCGGAAGTGAGCCGACCTGATCGCTAAGGCCACGGCAGCGACGGAGCTTCTCAAGATGTCCGAAAGTCGGGCCTCCACCTCCATCGCCCTTTCCGAAAACAAGTAGAGACGACTTTTCCGTGTCGAGAGACTTGTGCTGGGTGACACTGCGCTTGACATCCCCGAAATGCGCCTCGGCCGTGTAGGTCTCCGAAGGAGCCATGTGGCACATCACTTGACTGCCATCAAGTGCAACCCACTGGAAAGTCGTGTGCGGGAAGTTGTTGATGTTGTTCCAGCTGAGCTTCTGAGTGAAAAAACGCGGCATGCCAGCCAGGCGGGATATCTGAGGGATCTGGGTAGAATATCCGAATGTGTCTGGCAACCAAAAGGTTGTGCTTCGTTTACCGAAGTTGGCCTCGAAAAATCGCTGTCCGTACAAGAATTGTCTGACGAGTGACTCGCCACTGGGCATGTTTGTATCATGCTCGACCCAGCTTCCGCCAATAGGCTGGAAATTGCCTTTCTTAACCCAGCGCTTGACGCGATCAAACACAGACGGGTAGTACTGCTTGAGCCATTTAAATTGCTGAGCTTGGGAGCAAGCAAAACGGTGCTCGGGGTAGCGTTCCATCAGATCACATTGATTTGACCATGAGCGTGCGACCTTTCGCTTCGTCTCTGCCCAGGGCCACAGCCAACATGTATCAATGTGGCAATGACCGATGGCATAGACAATCGGTTGCGTGTCTGTGTCATAGACAGCCGCCGAATCGACTTTGTCCCCAAGATATTTTCTTGCAATCTTGCGTGCCTCGTTGATAGATTCGTTGCTTCCATTGCCAGCAATAAAGGCATCAATCATGGAATTTGCCACGACATTGGCTTCATGCGCCTCCCATGACTCGCCCGGAAATTCCCGAGCAGCATCTCCAATGATCCAGAAATCATAGTACAGCGCTCTAGCAGCAAGGTTCACAGCCGTGATCCGTGCAGTGCTCAGTGTGAATTGTTTGTCGGGATTTGGTGGCTGAATTGAATCGCCGCCAGGGGCATTGCCAAACATCCCATTGCACGCCATTTCTATGTAGAAAGTGTGTTCCTTGCCATCAAGCCACTCTTTAGGAAGAATGAATTCAGTGCGCTCTCCCCCGCCAGTCAGGCCCTGCAGCGGCTGACCATCCTCTGTCCACACCAGTCCCTCATTGTTGGCATCCCAATGAAACTCCAAATGTTCATATTGAAGCATATTCTTAGGGACTGTGAGGTGAATGCGGAACCAATGGGTTGACCAGCTAGGGCCAAACGAGGCGCCTATGTGGGTTGGTTTGAACTCGTGGGAGGTTGCATCTTCGAAGGTCGGTCGCTGCAGATCCGGAACCGAATAAACAGAAAGCTTGACATGGTCTTCATCAGAGTTTGTCGCTTCGTAGTACTTCGAAATGAGATTCTGGCCCTCATACTGGCCATCTGATGTAAACTGCTTGAGTCGATCGGTATAGATCTTGTTGATGCGTTGACCGACCGGGCGCTCAGCTAGCTGGGGTATAGCTGGGGGAGCGGGGCGAAAGGGAAGTTCCCCACCCATGATGACGAAGTCAAATGGCTTGGTTTAAATAAAAACAATATATACTTGAGAAAATAATCTCAAGTAATGATACATAGATCTTTGAAAGTCGAATAGTGAAGCAAGTGAAATAAGTGGAAGCTGAAGAAGGGCGAGAGATTCCCAAATGCGGAGTGACGAAATGCGGAGAATGTAGCTGTGGATTGCAACCCTCCACATCTACCCGTGACCATATGTAAACAATTCTTCATTTACTCTGTAGTATACAGTATTTTATCACCCAATATGTGTGGCATACTTGGTAAACTCCTCGTCTGCCTTGAATCCATCCCAATCTTCATCTCTCAGACAAATAGCAGCTTGCAACTCACCCGCTGGCGATCGAGGCATTAAATACCCCAATCCTTCAAAAGGAGTAAAATGCGGCCGCCGAACAGCTTCCGGCTTTCCTAGCCCGAGGCCAAAATCAAGTTCGTAGCAACTAATACGTGACCACGAACTTAGCATAAAATCCGATGAAACATCAACCGAAGCAGTAATTGAAGCCTTGGTTCGATCATGAGAGCGACTGAGGAATGTAGCGAGGGCACTTGTATTAAATGCCAAGTCATTGTTCTTGGGATCGAGCTGGGATCGAATTTGTGCTGCAACAATGCCCAATGGCTCTTCTGATATTTGCCGGATTGTGCCTGTGTTGTATGTCATGGCCTGAACGAGACCGGGGTAGGCTTTTGGCATGCCAAGGCGCTGTCGGACATCAACGGCACGTGCAAGCATTGACTTAGAGGTTGCCCCCAGACGCGAAGCTCGAGCCCGTGCAATGCACTGCCAGATAAAAGCGCTGATCGCATCATCTGTGGAGATAAAGGTTGTGGATGGCGGGAGTGTCTTGGTAGCTAATGACTTCAAGGCATTGAGCTGCGTTGCAGACAATTCAATGTAGGCCCAAGTCGACTGTGGTGGTACTACGGGATCCGAGGCAGTATCACTGTTGCTTGGTGGGGGTTTCACAATTTGATGGGCGAGCTCAGGGCCCGGGGTGTATGAGTCGTCCAGTAAAGGAATGGCACGACTCCGGTTCATGTTCCCGATAGTGAGCTCCTCGTTGGTGAATGGTTCATTTTTGCATGCCTTAGATAATAAACGCATAATAAAGTCGTGGCCAGTCATGTCCATAACATTGTGTTGAGTGACAGTGGTGAGCATCAGACCGCCCTCAATGAAATTCGCCTGGACACAAAAGACCAACGCTGACTCCGATGTGATACTCGGCGGGTTATCCGGGAGATTGAGAGTTGTGCAAGGAGCAATGACGTTTTCGTCGAACATGGTAAATGGGTAATTGGCTTGACGAAGACTGTTCATTGTCGGGGCTGAAGAGTCAGGTCGTAGATCTTTCACCACGAGCTGGATCTTGTCAAGTGGGGTGATTTTGAAGACACCCGTATGACCATCCCCTGCGCCCTCGTTGACAACTTGGCCAGTAAGCCATGGAAAGCTCTTTGCCAACTGGTCAAGCCCGTTTATCAAGATGTCGATGATGGTATCATGAGAGGACGTGTCGGAAATAGCATACACGGAGCATAATTGCGTGTACAACTTGTAGAGGCCCGGAGTTTGACCGAATACGTCGAGGACGTCATGGTCTAGCATTTTGAAAGAACAATCCCAATCTCGATTTAACATTTGGAATGCTGTCTATTGATCTGGAGATAAACGTCTCTTTTTAAAGGTGGCGGATATAGCCGACTGCGCCCCACTAGTCACTAGGAGTCATCATTGCTCACATTGATGTTATTCACACCGGGTATCAAACACAATGAATATGCCTCGAAATTTCGTTGCTCCAAAATATTAAGTGGATAGATTGATACCGATAGATTAGCGGAAAACTGGGTATGAGCTAGACAAGGCTCAAGATATCTGGGGTACCTACTGCCAATGTGAATACTGTGAAGGTTTTTATCACATTGTGATCTCCAGTCAGAAAATGAGATATTTGGGCGTCAGTCAGTCAGTGGAAGAGATGGGCATCAGTTCTGTAAGAATGCTCCAAGAGCCCCGACGGTCAAGTCCCGAGATAGATGGCACCCGATCATTGGGACCAAGAACTCGAAGTCCAATAGTTCCACGCATCTGAACTGTCGATCGCCTCGAAAGTGGCTCAGCGTGTAGGCATGATGCGGGCAAGGTGGATTATCTAGAAGTACTGGCCATTCAGAGCCTCAGCTGAGCTTCATAGTCTGTCCCGATCTCGGCCACGTAGATCCTGAAGGCACCTACCACTTACCCAAACGGGCGATGAAACAACAATTGGGCCAAACACTTGGACCAGATGTGATCGATATGCCACATCGTAATCTTTTGCAAGGGATGGTTAATGATCCAATAACAAATAGTGTGAACGAGATCGCCATATTTTAGGGCTCCTGAAACCTACGGCAAGATCCTCAAAATGAGCACGCGCGAATGCCGAACGAAAATTATCTAATTGGGTATATAATCACGCATTAAAACTGAGTCTAATATAAGCTTCTCGCAACAACATTAGCGCCATTAATATGATCACCACCTATTGCTTTCTGGATCCACCATCTGAATACTTCGAGCATCACTCCCGTAATGAGTGGAAGTCGAAGCCCTAGTAAGTTCCCCCCCGTATCGAGCCTCATAGTCAATGTTTTGCATGGTGGCATTGTCGCATAGGTTCTTCTTGCTATCCATACGTTCCACGCCGATCGAATCTCTCCGCAATCGGGACTTGGGTGTTGATCCGGGTTTTTGCCCATTGCCACTATCGGATTTCGACCCCGATTGAGATTCCGTATTGGTGTGGCCCGAGACGGACTGCTCGAAAAAGTCCGAGACGGCGCCTGACATCATGCCTGTTTGCAGATCCGCGAGCACGCGTTTAAGTGTTGGGATGCATGTGCAGATGATCGAGGAGCTGAGAATTAATTGGAGCCATATTGTTGGCATTAGGGCATACCATGGTTGATCTAAAGGTTTTGAGTTAAAGAGGGGTTGGAGGGATCGTAAGCCAGCAATAGTCAGGGCTAGGACTCTGTTTCGGGTTAGGTAGGTGTGTTTTGAAGTAGTGGGCATTAAGGCATACTTACAAAACGCGCATCGCAAAGAGGGCGGAGATTTGGTGGCGCTTCCATTGAATGATCTGGACTTGGTGAAGCAGGCTCACTGGGAGTCCGATTATCCCCATATCCAACATCATATGCGCAACTCCGAGAATGATGTATAGCGCATGCTGGTTTATGCATCGATCTGGGCTAGAGATCCACGGCCGAGGTTGATCACATTGTGTTCCGAGCGCAATGAGCGAAGCCACAGACCAAGTAGCGATCAAGCCCAAGACGATCTTGCAGGCCAAAGTTGTTTTCTCAAAAGGCTGCAAAGATAGAACCAGGAGGGCGACGGCGGCTTTCGAAGATCCTAGGACGAGGATGGCCAGCAGCTGACTAGCAAAAGTTGCCTGCATCTTGTTAAATAGTCTATTTTTAGTAATAAGATCTACTCACCTTGCTATATATCCCAAAGGAGACATCGCTTAATGCATGTCGGTGTTTCCCAATGCCATGATAACTAGCTATATTGATGCACACCGTTTGAGGAATAAACAATAACTAGACTGTTAGCCAAACATAAGCAACATTGAACGCAAAATCCACTTACACAGCTCAGAAATACAATTGAATCACTCCATGAGAGTTTTCGCAAAACGCGGATACGGGATATCAAGGCCACTGTTGTCGCGAGAACAGTGATGATAAGTAAAATAGTACTCACGGTTATAACCCAAGCGCCATGATCATCAGCTGTGACGGACAGGAGAGGCGGCAACAGAGTTTCTCCGCTGTGTGACATTGGTGTCAAAAGAAATTTGTCTTATGCACTCGATACAGTGCCTCCCTATATACTAGAAGAGAAGAAGATAACTGACATATGCACAACACAATTCTTCGCCTCAATGGATCGATCATTGGCTCTCTCACACTTAAGGCATACAATTGTGATCATTTCCGCCTGGCCACTAATCCCGGTTTATCCAAGGTTCCACAACCGTACATGCTCCAGCTCCATCTCAAATGCAGACTAGATACTAGTGCTGCAGCATATGTCGATCTCCCCGAGGCGAGCCAAGAACAGGTCTCTGTCACACATTGATCCCTCATGATCCTTGTTGCGTTTTTATTCATGGAATTCCTGCCGCGGTTTTGCTTTTTTTACTTTCTCCGATTTCCCTTGTCGAATTTTGTCAGATCTTCTGTTTCTCGTAAACTGTCATTCTCTTTGTCGATAACAATGGAGCACCATGAGATGCATCCCTTGAAGCGAGGAAGCATAGGAATTGGACAGGCTGCACCTGATCAAATTGCTAATGTATCAAATGCCTATGAGCAGTCAAAAAAGAGCGGTTCCACGGACCAGGCGAAGCCCAAGGTATGATTTCTTAACTCAACTGGAGGCAAGACTGAGACAGTATACAGCGACTCTTCAATTTCACGCAGATCTTCTTCTTCTCGCTTACATATCTGTCGAGCTGGGAGACTCAAGCGCTGTATGTAAGACCTCTCTACTCGAGCCTAAGAAGTATTAATATTGTCTAGAAACTTGAGTGCTGTTCTTACAAATGGCGGCCCTGCGGCTCTGGCTTGGGGGATTGTTATCGTGGTATGCGGTGCAATGGCTCAATCAGCATCACTAGCTGAGATGGCCTCGATGCAACCAATTGCCGGCGCCCAGTATCACTGGACATATTACCTGGCACCTCCAAATCAGAAGAAATTCATTACCTGGATGCAAGGTGCGTTGCTTGTATGATACTACTAGTTAGTTGCTAACACTTCGATGCAGGATGGGTGACCTGGTTTGCATGGATTTCCACACTTGCTGGTGTAGCCAACACCACCGCCACTATGATCCAAGGACTCGCAAGCGTGAACTACCCAGAGTATGAGCCAAAACAGTGGCATCTGACGCTAATAATAATCGGGATGCTTATTGTCGAAGCATTAATGAACATGTATACTTTTTGGCTCATTCCGTGGATTGAGATGCTGGCAGGCATTCTGCATATATGTCTACTCGTTGTCTTCCTGGTGGTCTTTACGACTCTGTCACCTCGTCATACACCAGAATTCGTCTTTCTTCGCACACAAAGTAGCTCGGGTTGGGCAACTTTTCCTGCATGGAACATTGGCTTGCTGACCCCTGTCTGGGGATTTGTTGGTGTGTACAGGCTATTCCCAGGGAAACAGAAACGAAAGATACTAACTATCTCAGGCTTCGATGGTGCAGTACATATGAGTGAAGAAGTACGACGAGCAAAGCAGGCTGTCCCCCGCTCAATTTTCTACACTGTCATCACGAACGGTATTCTGGCCTATGCAATGGTGGTTTGTATGCTCTTTACAATGGGTTCGGTAGAGGAAGCCCAGAAATCCAGCTTTCCCATCATCGAGATCTGCCAACAAGCAACTGGGTCCGTAAAAGCCGCAACAGCAATGGTGAGCGGGCTACTTGTCATTTCGCTCTCGGTCAATCTAGCAAGTATCGCCTCTGTTTCACGGCTGACGTGGGCGTGGGCTCGAGATGGAGCTCTACCCGAGTGGTTCGCATTTGTAGGTATTGCATGCGTAATGCAGTGACACAAAACATTATGCTGACAAGATCGGCAGATCGACCGGAAACATAATGTCCCCATACGTGCTGTTTGGCTTCCCGTACTCGTCGTCATGATTCTAGCGTGTCTGAACATTGCAAGCTCAGCTGCCTTTGGGGCGTTTGTTGCACTTGGCTCTATTGGACTCTTCGTGTCTTATTTCATTGCCATTGCTTGCATGGTACACAATCGTTTTCAAGCAGATGCGGCGCCTCTTGGGAATTGGAATATGGGGGTTATGGGTCTTCCAGTCAATGTCTTTGCTTTGGTGTATAGTGCTTGGGTCACGGTCTGGCTAGCGTTCCCATCTACATTGCCGGTCACTAGGCAAAACATGAACTACGCTGCGCCAATATTTTTTGTCACTACGTTGTTTGCCTTTTTATATTGGTTTATTAAGGGGCGCACTCGTTGGGAGGGATTGAACAAAGAGGTTGTCCGTCTAGTTGTTGAAGGGGGAGAACTGCAGCTGAAATGATTGGTCGGTTTGTCCAAAATGGACTATGTTGACACGTTGGGAGGATAAATTTCATTATAGAATCTTTATAGATGGTCAAGCATGCATGATGTATCAATGAGTTTCCAAAATCAATTTTTTCATTAATGTTGTTAGAGTCCTTGAGAAATTGTTTCATTTAGCGTGATTTTAGATACAATGCTAATTAAAATATCTGCCATGTGTTTACTCTTCATCTATCAAGTACTGGACTCTTTGGAACGGCTTTCTACCAAATGCTTTGATGGAACAAAGTCTGTAAATAAGAAACCTCCAACAGAAAAATACTCAAACGTAGCACTTTCGGAAAAGACGCTTTTTGTCAATTTCTATAAACCCCTGTTGAATCTCTGTCAGATATCTCTCCGCGACAGAAAGTGCACTTGCAATTACCAAGGGACACACTGCATCATAGAATCCATAGACGGGTATAGAGATACACAACGGATAGACGCCGTGCAAGGGTCTTAGCGAGATATCGGCGTTCCCATTGCGGATTTGATGGACCATAAACTCCATCAAAGTTTCACTGTCCCATGCCTCGTGGGCAAGGGTAAAGTATACTGTCGCATAGTAAACTTCGTCGTCGCTTCTGATTTCATATTCGAGAAGAGATGGGCCGCCGAATCGGTAGGAAAACATACCTGGTGGAACCATATTAGTTGTGGAAAGGGCTCTCGGATTAAAATCTGGCCAAAACTGCTGAGGATGAAGTTGCTGGATGATAAATTGGAATGAGTGGCTCCAACTAGTGGCTCGAAGCTGGTCAAATATTACATGCCGAGACGTCGCGATCCGTGCTTCTCAGTTCTTGCCTATTTTCGAGTCTTTGAGGTAAACAAAGGCCTTTCATGTTGATAAGAGACTTCTTAGATTTCGATTATTCCGAAACAATGCCTACGAACTTCGAGAACCAAAGATCAGTGTCAATAAACTCATAAGAAAGTCAAAGAGCGCGAGCCGCATTCCTTGTTCGTTCCTTCGTGATTGCACAATTTGAAAGCCACATGATAAACAAAGCGCTTAGACATTCAATCCCAGACTACTTGAGCGTAAATATTGCATTTAGAAATATTTCAACCCACGGAAGTTGCGCAAGATCCTATACACGCCGTGCAGAGTTGCGTACATACTTCCGCCGGCCGTAGCCCAGGCAGCACCCTGAAAGCGCAAAGAGTTCATCGGTATAGGTCTCTGCTTCTTTGGTCTGTCTGGTCCATTCTCTATTAGTTACCCTCGTAGCAAATCTCATGGAAGATAGGTAGGTACCTGTGACTACCGGCCAGGACCTTAGTGGCAATGTCCCCACTTGTTGGTCAAGTAGTGTTTGGAAGTTGTTTATGGATGACATTTTTCGTGCTGTATTGGTTCAAAATATTTACTTGCGCTTGAGTGGTATTTCCTGTGCTTTCATTGCTTTTCTGTTGTTTTTAAGTGGAACACGAGGAGACTTGTGGCAAATTCGGGTATAGTTTATCTCGACGCATCAGATGATAACCCTGCATAGCTATCACAGTCTAAGGTTCTTGTTTGCTATTTTATTCGTCTCTCCGTTCCGGGTCCTTGGTTTAATGTTTCTATTTGGGCAAGTGTGGCAAATTCAAGCAGTTTTAAGACTATGGACACGTCGAGGCCGCGGATGCCAAAGTTGTGAAATTTTGGCAATAGGCTGAGATCACTCCAGGTAAACGTTGGGAGTATTCTGACCAATAATCGCTGGATCTGGTCACTCACTATCAATGATAGGTAGGGCGCCCAACTTAAGGCTCGTGCTCTATTCGATACGACTAGACTGAACGATGTTTACAAATCTGCCTAGGTAGGAATTGAAAATGCTTCGCTGATGTCATTCGTCGTATAAAAAGGCTATAGATGAAGGCCGGCAACACCCATAGCCGAATTTTTGGAGAGCAAGCTCCCACTATATACAAAAGGCTCTGCCTTAAGGAGAGGTAAGAAGTAAAAATGCTAGATCAACAGATCTTGGGAATAACAAAACGAAATCAGCAAAAGATGCATGACAGTGGATCAATCAAGGGCTTGAAGTTAAGCCTTGACACAGTACTGGTATCCGAGCCACAAATTCGAGCAGGTCTTGTCAAGACCAGTGTTCAAGCTGCGGAGATCAGAGAATGAGATTCCAACAGACTCGGTGACCTTCTTGCAGAAATCACCAGTGGAGACGGTGTAGTACTGTTGGCAGGATGAGTTGGCCTGGGGGTAGATGGGGGCCGATGAGGATGAGCTAGATGCTGCAACAGTGGATGCAGGGATCGACTTGGTGGTCCAAGCAGGGGTGGGAGTGTAGGACTGTGTGACGACGTTCACCTGGGGGGTCTGGGTGGGGACGGCAGCCACAGAGATGGACTCGGTGGGAGCAGCGGAGGGCTCAGCGGGCTGGGCAGTCGAAGAAGGCTGGACGGTCTCAGCGGGGGCGGCGGAAGTCTCGGGCTCAGCGGTCTCAGTGGGCTGCGCGGCAGCGGAAGAAGAGCTGGAGCTGGAGGTAGAAACGTCGCCGGAGTTCTCGCCAAGAAGGACGGACTCGAGGCCGCTGGTGACAGAACCGATGGTGCTCTCAACGCACTCAGTCACATCGCCAGCCCAGCCACTAAGACGGTTGGCGATATCAGAGGCGTAGCAGTGGGTAGCAATACCCTGGCCGAGGTTACCGGAGGAGGCGATGGAACCGGAATTGTAAGTACGAGCGGCTTTGTAGTACCTGGCAGCCGTCTCGCCGGACTGGGCTGCGAAGCACTGCTGAAGACCGTCACCTGCTGAGGTTCCTGCGGTACCGTCCTGGATCATGAGTGTGATCTCATCCTGCGGACAAGGGGTGGTCATGACGCCGTTCTTGTTGCAGGAACCGGCTCCGTCGTGGCTTTGCATGAGACCGGTGTTCTGGACACCGTTGTTGGTGGATTGAACGCGAACACAACCCTTGCTTTCTTGCATAATAATGGCAAGGATAAATCGTTCGTCAACGTCAACGCTGGATGATGCGGCGACTTTCTGAATGGCCAGCTTGATATCATTGGTTTCTGCCTCGGTGTTGTCACATGCTGCGCCTATCAGGATCTGGTTGAGCTGCCAGCTGGGTATAGTTAGGACCAAGCTACTTCCATGCAACAACTTTCGATTGACTTACAGTTCATCAAACGTCTTCCATTGCTCCACAGAAGGCCATCCATCCGAGGCATCGCCGTTACCACCCATGACAGCATACGCGCCAGAGGCGCGACGGTGCAAGTTGTGGTGAGACTGCGAACCATGAGGAATTGCTGCGACGAGAGTCGACAGGCTGCCAGCAGCCAAGATCTATTGCGATATCAGCCATGGTTCGCGGGAGTGGGGATGTGGACCATCGCCATGATGTCAGGGAAATGTAAAGACATACCAATGAAGGAAGGAACATTTTGATATAGAGGGAACGACGAAAGCGAAGCGATGTATATAAAATAAAAAAAAGAACGGATGCGATGGAAGAAGCCCTGCTTGCACGATCGAAAGAAAGAGAGAAAGGGGAGGGCGAAAGTATATATGTACTTCCCAGCTGTGTGCCCTTAAACCGAACCCATCTTTTCTCTTTTTGTGAAATGATCAGTCGAGGCCCGCAGCGCAATCGAATTAGCTTTCAAGGTGGCTGTAAAAGTGGCCCAGTGACGGGCTGAGTTGGCGCCCTCGCGCATTAGCGCAATACTGCAAGGGTTGAAACACCATCCGAGAGGGGAACAGTCTCTTAGTTCAGAGGCGATTGGTCTGTTTCAGATATTGTTTAACCCCTGTGAGCGATTTTCCTTGACTGCATTGGCTCCCCTGAAGTGGGATGGCGTTCATTAATGGGTTCGTTGAGTTCGGTGATTGGTTCAAGGCTAAGATCATTCATGTGGAACTCCGAGATCAAAGCCCTTACGTTTTTGTTTTTTGGCCACCCTTCTGGGTAGCTGATTGTGCTTGTTCCTGAATTTCTTCCCCTGGTACCTGAATATGATTTAATCGTAAGCATCGCGAATCCCGGGGTGATTAACCATGCATATGAAATATCACGTATACGGAGTAATTGCAAGTGCAATTAACAGGGTCACATCTGTCCCAAATAGCCGTACCGTGCAGGGTCGTACTCTGTATATTGTACGGAGTACTCCGCACAATATCGCGTTTTTTGAAAAACCGACGAGGCGCTGGTGGCTGAATTTGCCCTATGTCTCAGGCGTCGAAGCTTTTGCCATGTGGTTTACACAAAGAATGTGATTCTCTGTCTTTTCTTTTTTTACGAGATATGGATCTCACCTAATCTTACACAACATTGTTACTCAAAAAATACTGATTGAAAGTCGTTTTACTCATTCGAATTTTGCTATGCAATAGCACACAAATCACAAAGAAAAAGAAACAGAAATGCAATGTCATCCTATAAGCCTGTCACTGAACGCTGAACGAACAGCAAGACAGTGGGGCCGAGGGAAGGTTCACCGGTGAAACACCCCCCGTTTCTTTTCTTTTACTGTACGTTGTATAAGCCTCTAACCCACAAGAGAAGGTGGAAACATACAATAATGTACAAACCTCGCTCTGATTTGATTTATTTATCTCACTTTATTCATACAAATTCTACCGATCGCCAATATTGAACAAAAATTCCAGGACTCGGCCCTGCACAGTCCAGCCATCTTCGCCAATTTAGCTTCGGACTTCCGGAGGCTGAGATCTGCAGTTCGATGCGACCATGAATCCACAAGCGTAAGACAGATCAAAAGACCAGTCAGGCCATTCCAACGTTGAATCTACTCGCCTATCCTGCCAGAGAACGAAACGATCCAGAGATCCGTCATGTTCCTGTCATTGACCCTGCGTCGTACTTCCGGGTTCCAATCCTGACCGGCCTTTTGTCAATTACTTCGTATTGACGATTGCGAACATATCAAGGGTCCAGGTCTTGCCAAGTCGGATCTGCTGGCCCCCCAAGCTTGCGGGAAGCCTGCAATACAACCTGCAATATCTTTATGCCCCAAACCAATAGTGACTTGCATCATGACAACCCATAATAAACTGTAGTATACAACGTACTCCGGCTTGGCATCTAAATTCCCGATCAGGACGTTGTCGGCTACCTCAGTTGGCGATAATACACTGTCAATGCCAAGCGATGGCGAATACAGCTAGCATCCCGGAGCTGTCGGACAAAATGTTTGGAACATAACTGAAGACTGTTCTATCCACGTGTTCATTCATAGATCGAAGTATAATTGGGTAGTACAACTACTATCTAACCTAACATGCAGACAAGTCGTCGATATCAATAGTCTGACGGATTCAATCCAGGACTGTGGCTGTGACCGTGGCTCAGCAGCCTTGCGACGATCATAGTTTCGATTTAGACACTTTGTAGGTGACCTACTAATAATATACTAATCCCGGTGTTATGATCGGCTTTATTACGAGTCAGTTGCCACTCAGCTCTATATTGTAGTCTTGGGCTTCAAATATCGCAAATATGGGCGAGACAAGTTCACCTCGAATATGTCCGAGATAATTCTAGTGGATCATCACCCAATACTAAGAACAGTGATATGCAATGCATTCTACCTGAGAGCATTGAACGTTACACTGCAACAAAAGTCGCACTGCAAAAGAAGTCGGTGCTTTGATGTACACAATATCTTTCAATATTTGGTAGAATTGGTTCGGAATCCCCACCACTCCTGCGTGGCTGGTGCCAATATATGAGCGCATACAAACTCAAAATTGCCTCGATCATATCATGATCATCACTTCCCGCAGTGACTAGACATTGGAATCAGTTTAAATTTCGTTATGTTTATAAGGATCAGCCCGAAGGGCCTCCAGCCGCAACCAGCCCCTGAGGATCTCCCCCTTTGCTCCTGTCTACAATATCATACATTGTAAGGAGTACGTGACATCATATATCCCGTCCATTTAGGTATTAATAAACACAAGGTTTTTTTTATAGTAATCGCTGCAGCCTGGCTATCTCGCTTGAACACACTTCCCTTTGGTTGCGCATGGCTTGTGCTGGTAGGACCTGTACTGCATCGAAGTGATGAGCAGCACGGCACATCACATGAGATACATGTCTACTGTGTTGGTGATGGTTAGACATTCGGTCAGGTGTATTCTCTGAAAACTGTCAGTGATTGGCTAAATTGTAAGATTGCATCGCTAGTTATAGAGCGCCTCCATCGGATGTGTTTAACGTATTCTACAACCGGACGCTCGGTCCCCGAAGTGGAAATGACTCTGTTTCATTCTGTTGTATAGTGCCTTTTGGTCATTTTGCACAACTGAAGCCTTTTTTAGATGATTCTTCGTTTCAAATTATATTGGTTCGTCTTATTTAGGTTCCTTGCCGCACACTCGCCTCGCTGGATCTGTATCTCAGTCACCTGTAGCTCATGAAACTGTCTAGCTTAATTAGAAGCATGCAGTGTCATAATTTCAGTGTCCATTTTTTTCCTGACAC
Source organism: Penicillium soppii (assembly GCF_028829465.1). Classification (NCBI taxonomy): domain Eukaryota; kingdom Fungi; phylum Ascomycota; class Eurotiomycetes; order Eurotiales; family Aspergillaceae; genus Penicillium; species Penicillium soppii. The sequence goes on along the minus strand of NW_026643235.1, from coordinate 2,536,377 downwards.
ATAACTTCGAAGAATAAACGCAATGTTCTCAGTTCCTGGCTCAAATGAGTATATAAGCAACTGACCGTCGAGGATCTAAGCCTTAGCTTGAATAAAAAGGATTTTCTCCACATACTATCCTCTATATAGCAAGCGTATCATCGCCGATTTATACTCTAGGGCACCTTAGAAGTTAGATTTATTAGTCAACTAAGTTTAACTCAAAGGAAACCGAAACGAAGATCACATAGTGTAAGTCAACTATGAAAAAAGTCTTAGGAAGACTAACTTAAACTAAGAGATTACTCGTTGACCGAGAATCAAACTTCATAATCGATATCTGTGACATTAAAAGACTACCATTCGCATCTAACTATATTCTTGTAGCTATTGCACTTTAGTACGGTGCTTTGTTTATAGTGGCATCGCAAAAGTTTGGGACCACTCTTTGCTTATATAACATTATGCCCGCGATAAACAATTCAAGATTTCTACCAGTCTCCCCAAAATGAGGCAAACAAATTGCTGTTATGCAATTGTATGATTCATCTGGGAGGATTGGAGGAAAAAAACAATTTCTACACCTTTGATTTGTGTTTGTCACAGCTCACAATTTCCATCAAATGCGGTGTACTTAAGGCGGTGAAGGGGGTGGTCACAAACTTTTGTGGTGCCATTGTTACATCGAAACAGTAGAAGACTTTGCTAGGTTCGTCCTTTTTAAGTAGAAAGCCCATAGAACTACGTTAGAAGGACGAATATCTAAAAAAGCCTATTCTCAGAAATGTCACAGCTAAAAGCCTATAGGACGTTCCGCTTAATAAAGTGCGGTTTTGTGAGTTGCTGCGAGGAATAGTCGCGACTGCTGGATATAGTAAGAGTGTGACTGTTCATATGTATTCGGAAGTATCTTAGAAGCGTTATTGAAGGTAAGGTAATCAATGCTCACCACTTATTAGAAGAAATATGTTCGCTAATTTCTAGTAAAGGAAAGCCCGGTATTACATGTGACACGCTAGTGATAACTGTGATCTGTCTTCTATCTAATTTCTTGATACTCGCACCTCATATGACAGCGGCCAACAAATGAGCGCACAAGATGAGCAATAGCAACGACTCGTTCCACTATTTTTTGCAGCTACCTCCAGAGCTACGCCGTATGATCTGGATGCACTGCCTACCGTATCGTATAGCAGAAGAAGACCTCCCTGACGGCTTTTTCGATGGCTACGCATCCAAACACATGTGCTGGAACCCACGCATGACACTTCAGAACGCTCAGATGCCGGCTATTGCATACGTCAATAGCGAGTCTCGACAAGTTGCACTGGAGCAAGGACGCCTATTAGAGCCGGCTGATACGAGAAACATAGAGTCGCTATGGGTGCAGCCGCATCGAGATGTGCTGCATCTTAACTGGACGCGACTGTACTATTCTGCCTGGGGAGTTGATGATGACGCTCCAGGCTGGGTCGACGAGTTTTTTTTGCAGGCGAAGGATCTTGGGATGCGGCCTTCTATCGCGGCTAATCTTATTCACTTTTTTAGCTTAAAGGCAGTGTTAGATTGCGCTGGCGATGCTGATAAGCTTGGCAGCCATAACCCTTTTCATTTCGGTATACAGGATATACCAAAAGTTCGTTATCACTGCAGAGGAGATGAAGCCGATGACGTGCGCGAGATAGTTAATATCCTACCTTGGGCGAAAGGTCAACGCAGTGAACTAGACGTAACTATGGCGGCAGTTTTTCTGCATATTATTAGGGAAGTTGCTCTAAGGTCTGGTCTATTCGGATTACTAGGCGATGCGCCTGTTCAGATGGTTGATGTTGACGATGAGGCTCGGTTAAGGGAATTCCAAGCACTATACCAGGAACATGCATTAGAAAAGGAACCGGTCGTGCAAACGCTTTTCGAAACATTTACCAGTTCTCTATTCAGAATGGCTGTGGAAAAATGGAAAAGCAAAGCTAAATGGACTATCCACGCGTACATGTGGCAGTCGGCTCGAGACAGAAATCTCGACATTCTTAGGGACCCGGGCTCCGCTTGGCTGCCTTACCTGTTGGAGCGAAAGTACATCTATATGGACCGGTATTTGCCTAATGAGCAGCACCCGTGGGTGAAGCATGCTAGGCAGATTGCGCCTAAGCTGCGACTGCGGGTCATGGTGCGATATTGTACTAAGGAGTGTTACACAGCCATGGATAAAGGAGCGACTTCCTAAGGGCTTTGCGTTTGAATAAACAATTCTAGATACCAATGCAGATTCTTTTCAAAAACTATTAACATTGTGCATCACGCATTATGAAGTCCGTTGGTATATATTTATGTAAGCCAACCTAGGAAGTTCGAAGTGGCGTATAACGTACAATCTTGGAAGTTTTACTCAAGAAAATTTACTTAGTGCATGGATATACAAAGACTAGATATCCAGCAATGAATTTCTGTTAAACTTGCACACCTGGAAATTGTTTTACTAAACAGAGTAGAATGGCTGCTAAAAGCGGCAAGACTATTGTACCGCGTGTCCAGCTAAATCTCTGATTCTATCACCAAAATGGATCCTCGCAAGAACACTCACTTTGAGTAACTAATTCTTATCTAGAACATTCTTCATTGATCAACTATGTGTTATTCTCTTCACCATCAACGGATCAAGTGCCGAGGTGTGTAGCATTCTGCAAGCGGCGCCGGATAGATAGTTCACCCGCTATGTGGGTCCGCTGAAGTATGTATGAGCCCCGATCCGACTTCACTCCATTCTTCCAATATATATGTGGCGCTGCGACTACAACTCACCGATTCCATTTCTAAGTGAGTAGCATCAACCTGAAATGCTGTCCCTTAATGTCGCTACATATTCAAGTCCTTCTGGCTACCAACTTACCGAGCTCGCCAAGCCCGAGCTCATTGACCCCAAAGATGTGATCATCAAAGTCCATGCAGCGAGCATCAATCCAATTGATGTCAAAAAGGCTGACGGAATTTTGAAACTGGCAATCAAAGACTCGTGAGTGATACAGTTCTCCTCGCAAAAGACTAAATTGACGGAAAAGCTTCCCGTACAAAATCGGCTATGACTGTGCCGGTATAGTCACTGAGATTGGATCAGACGTGACCCGCTTCAAAGTTGGAGATGAGGTCTATACCCGGCTACCAGAGGTATCTCGGGGTAAGTGTTGATGTGTCTGGCGGTAACTGGCTTGCTAACAGGTCAAACAGGCTCGTGCAGTGAATTTGTCAAATGTGCAGAATACTACATTGGCCTGAAGCCTCCGTCATTGTCATTCGAAGATGCTGCCTCGATTCCATTGGCGGCAATGACTGCGCTTCAGGCACTTAAGAAGTATAAGGGCGATCTTGCCGGGAAGACAGTATTCGTACCTGCTGGCTGTATGACACTCCCATCCTAAAGTCGTGATGCATTTTCTGATAATATTAAAGTGAGCGGAACCGGACTATTTGCTTGCCAACTCGCCAAACATGTTTTCCATGCAGGCAAGGTCATCACCACGGTATCGACCTCTAAGATCCCGAAAGTGAAAGAACTTTTGGGTGAAGGAACTGTCGATGAAAGTAAGAAACCAGCATTCTCACAGAAAATCAACTACTAATCTTTTGAAGTTATCGACTACACAAAATCCGACCCGCGAGAAAAGATCGAGTCTGGCTCTGTGGACTTCCTTTTCGATACAGTCGGTTCTTCCATGGAATTTCTAAGCCTAATGAAACCGCAGTCTGGATGCATCATGTCGGTCGCAACCATGCCATCAGGGACTCAGCTGCAGGAATCATCCCTCATGGACTTGCCGCATAAGCCAACAATCCCCATTGCGTTCCGAACGGCGCTCAATATGATGGATCGTGTTCGCAAACTACGAGCGCGGCGATATGGCGTGGAATATTCGTATATGTTCCTGCAATCAAGTGGCCAAGATTTGGACGAATTGAGAACGTATGTCGAGGATGGGAGGCTGAGGACTGTTGTTGGAACCATTGTTGAGCTTTCGGATATCGAAGCAGTGCAGAATGCATGCCAGGTGGTTTATAGCGGGAAGGGCGGCCTTGGGAAGATGGTTATCAAAGTTGCGAATGTTTAAGTATTTTCTTTTCGCTGAACTCGCTTAATAATGTACTTGTACTTGACGCATAATAATTGCTGCGCCTTGTTTAAAACAAATTGGATATACATGTACTTGATCATCGGCCGTCAGACTAGTAGACATGACAACATCACCGTTTTCAAGGCAGAACGGGAGAGCGACAGGATAGAAGTTGAACAAAAGGTGAGTAATGAACTCATTGAGTACATTATAGCCTATGTCCACTTGTTACTCTGTGTTCTGAAAAATAGAAAATATACAATTGGGAACTGGTATTAGATGTTTGACTTGGTACGTTATTTCGGTCACCCACGCTCCATCACAGATTAGCCTTTTCCAATTCAGCCTCTGTCCACTCCCATAAGCGCTTCCCCATGTCCTTACTGTTTGAATATCTGTTTTGAGCCTTCAGATTTCCAACTGGTACATAGTACGCACCGTTGGTTAGCTCCTCTTTCTTTGCGCCAGCAGCGGCCCACAGCTGGTTACACGCACCCTGAGGCACGGATGTGCCAACACAGCCCATGAACTTGTGACCCAAAGAAGCGACAGCAGAACGTTCATTCAAAGAACCATAAAGATCCGTCATGATGATACCTGGGTGAACAGACACCGAGGTTATTGACGGGTAGCGCCTGCTGAGCTCCGCCGCGAAAAGGATATTGGCAGCTTTCGACGCGCCGTACCGAGTGTTGGTGTTGACTGCCTTGAGCTTCTCCTGGTCTAGGATCGTTTCTAATGCGGGAGCAAGGTTATGGCCAAGAGATGAGAGCGTCACAACGCGGACATCCGAGCCAGGCTGCTCGGCCGTCTTGAGTAAAGTCGGCAGCAGCAATTTGGTGAGATGGAAGTGACCGGTATGGTTTGTGCCGAGCTGGATCTCATGGCCCAGTTCGGTCTCGCCTGGAGGCAGGGCCATCACGCCGGCGTTGAGAATTAGGATGTCGAGTCGATCGGTCTGGGCGTTGACTTGCTCGGCGGCATTCTTAATCGACTTGCCTGACATCAAATCCAATGGAACCCAAGTGATTTCAACATCATTTGAAACGGAAGATTTCAACGACTTGATGGCTTCCTGTGCTTTTGATTCCGAACGTGCACCGAGGAAAATCTTCTTCGGGTTGTGCTTGATCAGTTGGAGAATGGATTCTTTGCCCAGACCCGCATTTCCTGTCGTGCATTAGTTAATAGGAGCGAGTCAAAGTTGAATTGAGGGTTTGCCTACCACCAGTGACCAAGATAACCTTCTCACTCAGATCTGGGATGTCCTTTTCGGGTGTGAAGCTTACTCCGCCAACATAGTTGAACGGGTTCATAAATGCTGTCACAAATGCGGCCATTTTTGTTACTATGGAGTTAAGGATGAGGTCAAGTTTTCGCGTTACATTGATTAATAGCCGATGTAGCAGACTAAATACTGTGTTCGGGGGAACAATCTCCCCGGTCTGAATATGCCGTCGTCATTAAAGGTGGAGCCTTCCCGAAAGTCTATTACTTGGAAATAAGATCTTGTCTGGACTCCTAGAGAGATTCAATGTTGCCTGGATGTGGTTTAGTCTCAGTGAACTACATAAATTATTGGAGGTTGCGCAAAAAGGGTCATCTTGGGCACTTGGCCTATCACTGGTAGCTGTGTGATATCAACACATAAACAGGAATACCTTATCTTATAGTAGAGAAGACATTGTGATTCCCGAGGTCCCATGTGAAGATATAACAAGTTTTATAATTATAAAATCCAGGGCAATCGGGGGTATTGATGAACAACCATCATATCTATCACCATACTAAGATGAGAAACAGACCAAACGGCTTGAGAACCTTGCACTCACCCTCTGCACCCTTTGTCTTACAAAGGCTCCCTCATGGCTTAGGGTAAACCCGTCTGGAAGTGGCCTGAATGCTTATTGATAGAATTCGTAAAACAAAATTCATGGATTTATTGCTAGATCTTGTTTGAACTGATTGAGCTCATAACGAATTCCTAACTACCTTCCTATATAACCTGAAAGGAGCAAGAATGATATGTCCAAAGGTGCACCCAAGCGGCCCGACAATCGCGCCCATGTGCCTGCTATAGGTATATCTCATTTTCACACCCCAATGACCGGATCTGCCACAAAAGCAGCTGAGCAATTTAGTGACTTCAATCGCATAAACGCAGGCCTAAGCCAAGTTGTACAGTGAAACGCGACCCTGATTAATATGAGATCGATCTACAGCATGATTAATCTGAGATAGTGAGGCATATGAAGCTGATGTGTATCTATACAATAATAAGTTGAATGAGATAGATGTATCGTTGGTTTAAGATTTGATTGTGTGATGCTTTATTGCCCTGGCAGATCAGTATCACCGAGAAGGCGCTTGATCTTCCAGAGAGATACCATCGCATCAATACCCATCTTATCGTCGGGCCTGAAAAATAGAGCGCTGTGTTTAAACTGCTCATGGGCTTCGCGGAGGGCGTGCAAATCAGATACAGAAAGAAGAGCCGACAAATCGAAGACAGGAACATTCGATCCAGTTTGTGAAAGAGTGACCGAGTCCAAAGAGATATTTGCTTGAGAGCCACCCACAGGAGAATCCGAGCCAAGCAGCAATACACCACCTGATTGGATGCGGTCAAACATTTCCAATTGCCCCAAACCGTCCGCGAGCCCCGCATCTGAGTACTCTGGCAAATCAAGAGCTTTCCAAACCCCGTTTGGGGTACCAACACGCTTGTATTTCGCAAGAGCAGCACCCAACTTCTTGCAGACATCCCTTCGCATGCCTTGCAGTAGAATTTCCGGGGTGTTCCCTAGCCAAAGGAGTTTCTTCTCTTCGCTCGTCGTCACAGGCCCTTGGGGGTGTTTCCAACGGAACGGCAACAGCCGCGCAACCGGCGGCTTCTTCGCGCTCTTTTTTGAAAGAGGCTCTGTGATACACCGAATGAGCGGAAGAAGTTCAGTAATGCGAAGCACGAGCTGCCGTCCGGTGTGCTTGTTTCGGGCGGCTGGGAGAAATTCACCAGCAAACGCTTCGTCCATAGCTTTGTCCTGAAGTCCTGCTTCCGGAGATTGACTTAGGTCCTCGTTTGCGGGGGCCGGCTTATTTGAACTTGGGCCTTGAGATTCGCTGCTCTGCAGCGAGTCTTGCATTAGACCCACGGGCATCATGCAGAGCATGTCGGTCTCTGGCTGTCGCACAAGGCCCCAAGTGCCTAAGAGGTCGGATGGAAGTCTTGCGCCGGTTATGCTACACATGCGTATCGGGGATGCTAGTGCACTTGCCCATGGATTCTTGCTCAGCTCGGACGTCTCTTCTGACGTAGGGCGCCTTTTGCGGTTCTTCTCGGCCCTAGGGCGCGAGTATGCAATCAGGGGGGATTGTGGAAGCCGTTGAGATGGAGGGACGGAGTCAAGTCTTGATGTATCTGTCTGTTCTTTTGATGCAGCTTCGTTAGACTGAAGGATTTGTTGCGAGGTCGAGATGCTTCGTTTGACTACCTGGGTAGTCAAAGGCTGCGAAGTTACGAGTAATTGTCGAAACGCACGAAGACGCCATTGCGAGAATGACACCCGTGCGTTGATGCACTCCATAGTTGGAATTGGTGATGGCGATGGAGGGTAAATGATCTCAAGTCTAGCAGGGGGATGGCGGAAAAGATGATCTCGGAGCTGGCGCAACAGCCAATCGGAGCCCCTTATTTGCGGAGTTGTTGATTGAACGAACAGCGACTGAAGAGGAGCCTCATGGAGGTTAAAAGACCTATTGAATTATTACACAGGTCATACAATTTACAACGAGTATCAACACTTGTTCAAACGCAATATTTTCTATACTTGACTCGAATGTAAATCGCATCGCTGAGCTCCTTATCTTAGCGCCTACGCTTATCGGATCGGACGGTTCACCGTCTCCCGACTGAGCATGTCCAAATCCATGACATTACGAGTCGCGATCACATACCGTTGAAAATGCCCCCAAGAGTCTCTCTCGCGCAGTTAGGACGCTCGGTCCAAAAGACACCTCTTCCGATCCCTCGAAATGCAGCTAGCTTGACGCGATGCTTCTCAAACCGAGGAGGCTCGCCTGCGCAGCCCCCGCGGAGCTGGACACCGACGCCGTTCGTAACGGAGACAGTGGTAAGTTTGACTCCGATACCTCATGGCCACTTATGCTAGGTGAAAATATACTAATCATTCTGAATAGGGAGGTGGCTGGCACACTTGTACGTTGCGCAATTGAATATGGCGATGAAATATGTATATCCCCCGAAGCAAGCATGGTTTTCTAACTCGTATCGCGCATGGCAGACGATATCTTTTCCCGATTGATGAAGGTAGAACACAATCCAGAAGCCCCCTTGTGACAAGAAAATCATACTCACCAATCCCCAGGAGCGCATTATCTGTCTCAACGGCGAAGTTGACGACACCCTCTCCGCATCGATCGTCGCGCAGCTCCTCTTCCTCGAAGCCGATAACCCGGCAAAGCCTATTCATCTCTACATCAACTCCCCAGGAGGCTCAGTGACAGCAGGTACGAGACGCAGCCAGCCATTGTTCCATCTCATCTTGCCTCCTCCAATCACGCCATATACCAACGCACACTGACACCCCCAGGCCTCGCAATCTACGACACAATGACCTACATCTCCGCGCCGGTAAGCACCATCTGCGTGGGCCAAGCTGCCTCAATGGGCTCTCTCCTTCTCGCCGGTGGCCACCCCGGCAAGCGATACTGTCTCCCGCACTCCTCGATCATGGTGCACCAGCCCTCGGGCGGCTACTTCGGGCAGGCAAGTGACATCGCCATCCATGCGAAGGAGATTCTGCGCGTGCGCACCCAGCTTAATCAGATCTACCAACGGCATCTCACGGGCAAGAAGCAGTTATCTCTTGATGAGATTGAGAAGATCATGGAAAGAGATTATTTCATGGGTGCTAGCGAGGCGTTGGAGCTCGGTGTTATTGATGAAATTTTGGACCGCAGGGTTCAGAAGGATTCTGGAGAGCAGTCTAAGCCCCCTACTGCTTAAATGAGTGATATTACTTAGCGTGTTGATATATACCGGGTGTTTTGAGGGCACTCTACCGACACTGGGGATTCTGTAGGATTATATGTTAATATGACTGGTTACGCTCTTATGTCCTTCACTCTCGCTGCTGGCTTCGAGATAAGAGTGGACCTCTGAACCCGATAGAGCTTGACATGCTACTCGGGAAGTTTGATCAACATATCAGCGATAGCATTGAGCTTAGCTTCTCAATATTGATATTCCTGCGACTAGCAGAGAAAACGTTCCCACGCAGCCTAATCTAGACTGCGTCACATGGGTCACTGGCAGCAGACTAAACTTGCTATCCACTCCGTCTTCTTGAAACAGAGCCCTCGGTATGAGAGCACGCCTGTATATACAGGGATTGTCCATGTAAAATAGGTAGACGGCCCCGCGGCAAACGTTCATGCTCTAGCAGATCGGTGAACTTTAGATGCGATTCAAAAACGGGAGGCGGCAGCAATCATCTACGTTCGCCCTAAGCGCTAGTTGATTTTACTGTTTGGTCTCAACAGCGACTAGATCATGTCCCCATGTAAACAAGTGTAGTTTGCTACCAGAGCTAGAGTACAAAATTGTATAGTAATATGTGTAAGAGGTCATGTATTCACACGGTCGATACGACCATCAGCACCAACCTGAAGACCGAAACGCTGGCGAAGGAAAGTCGCCGTTTCAGGCGTTGGTACAAAGCCCGCCGTCGGTCGCGCAGGGGCATTTGAATAGCGCCATTGATCCCGCATGGTACCGAAGAAGCTCGTGTTGACGAGAACAACCTCTCCAGCTGCGAATGAGTCCATTGGGTGGCCGCCTCGAACAGCGCTTGGAGATCCAATCTCGGCTGGGTCTGCTAGGAGGGTCGTGCGTTCTTCTTCGACTTCCTCGTCGATGCTACTATTTGGTGATGATCCCGCGTTATCATCTGTGAGGGGCGGTACTTCATCGCTGTCTTCTTGCCGTAGAACCCCGCGCTCTTCGGCATCATGGTCTTGGGGCTGTGAGCCCACTGCTTCGGAATTTGCGTCTACAATTGTACCGGTATTTGAGCCGGTGGATGGAGTGGAAGATCCAGTTATTTTGACTCGCTCGATGATCAGAGCCAGCATCACGATATCGACGAAGAAGATCAAGAGGTCGAATGATAGAAGCCGAGGGACGGAGACGGGGATCTGCCCGATAAAATCGATGAAGAGCCCTCCATGTAGGTAGCCGCGCGTTTCCTCCCCGGCTTCGGGGCGAATGAAAAAGGCATGGAAGATGATGCATATGAGATTACTGGCGATGATGGCGGCGACGTAGGGTTGGTTGCGTGTGGGCTCGAAGGGGGGTGCTTTCGGAGTGAAGAAAATCAGTTCGACCATGGCACGTATGGCAAATAATATGATCGAGCAGCTGAACAAAACACACATTGTTAGGGGCTTGTCGCGAAGAGAAGAGAGGGTGGGTATCATCGATCATGCAATGACAGGTTGGGGTTGAGCCTACTCCATGTAATATAGGGCGGACAATTGACAGTAAATCAATACGTCAAGATCACGCAACAGTCGATCAATAAAGACAACTGTGGCGGCCGAATGAACTTTCTTCACGCGGGCGTTCTGGCTACTGAGGGTGCCCGTTGGTCTGGGAGGCTCCGCATCGTCATAGGATATGCCGGACACGTCAGCGATGTATTCCGCATCCCGAAAGGCATCGACGTCTGTCATAGAGGATCATGAGGGCTTGGACTGTATCCAAAAACAGCGGAACAGGAGTCGAGGTGAAGACTCCCCGTGGTTAGGTGAACTTGTATTAAGCTGGGGTAAGTAACTATGGGTTGGAGACGGACCTGACAGGGCGGAGTTTCCTCGGCCCGGACCACGTGCTTGCTTTTGGTTAATTGCTCCCAAAGTTGTCTTAAACTTCTATTTGAAAAGTATTTCGCAGTCAATATGGTATTCATTTGACTCGTATTCATTTGTTTGCGACAATCTATGTATGTATCCACGACAAGCTTAATCCACAAGAATGGTCTTCGACAGCTCTGAGTAATGCTTGAAAAAGCCAGTGAAGAGACGAATGGCATGGGCAACATCATGAGTACCTCCAGTCTCACGGATGCTGTGCATGCTCAGCTGGGGGTTACCCAGATCCAAGGTGCGTGCACCGAGCGCAGCAGACAGCATAGGACCGATGGTACTACCACAGCTCGAGTCATTACGGACAACAAACAGCTGCAGAGGAACGTGGTGGTCGGTCTCCTTGGCGGTCTTGCGCGCGATTTCTTCCAAAAGGACAATGCCGGGAGAGTTGGTGGCATAGCGGGCGTTGGCGTTGATCTTGATCACGGGGCCCTTGTTGATCTCCGGCTTGTGATCTGGCTCATACTTGCCCGAGTAGTTAGGGTTAACTGAGTGAGCCATATCGGCAGAGACAAGGAACGAGGTGGACAAAGTCTGCTCGTAAGCAGTAGACAGATCAGCATCCTTTGAGGAGGTGGATGGGAGAACGGACAGACGGCGAATGATTGACGGGAGAATGTTGGAATCGGCACCTTGTGCTGTGCGGCTGCCAATTTCCTCGTGGTCAAACAAGGCAATCAGGCGAATTGCGTCCTCGTTCTCAAGAGCTGAGCTGTCGGCAACGGAATCAATCAGACCGACGGTGGCGCAGAAAGTGCTGTTCAGGTTGTCCAGGCGAGGAGAAAAGATGAACTCTTCCCGCATACCGCCGAGGCAGGACTTGTGAGTGTCGAAGAGGATCATTTCAAAGTCCAAAATGTCGGTGGGGTTGACGCCGGCCTCGGTAGCAATAAGCTCAATAAAGTGAGAGTGATGACGCTCAGTCATTGACTTCAATGGCGAGAGATCAGTATCCCTGTCGGTTTCAGGAGTTCTGACCTCTTCAGAGCGGTTGAGCTCTTCAGCAATCAAGCCAGCAATGGGAAACAGCTGGGTTTCCTTGTTGAAAGAGAAGGTTTCCTGGCGGTCCAAATGGATGGCCAGAGTGGGGATACGGAGGACTAGGCAACATTAGCAGGGCACATCTCTCCGCGTCTATAATACACCGGACTTACTGGGGCGATCGATTTTAACCAGCTTCTGGACAATAGATCCATCACTTGCCCGAGTCATCACCCGGCCAGCCACACCGAGATCACGATCAAACCCTGTAGCAAATTAGATTTAGCCATGAAAATTTCAAGAAGATTCAATTGCACATACAGGTGTGCCAGATGCCACCACCGTAGGCCTCAACACCGACCTGCACGAACCCTTCCCCGCTCTTCTTGCTCACGGGCTTGACCCTCAACACTGGAGAGTCGGTGTGGGCACCGATCATAGAGATCGAGTTACCGGGCTGTATTAAGAGTTAAAGCAGAAGCCAAGAGGATTCTTAATCGATACATACCTGCCATTTCTTGCCAATCGCAAAAGCCACGAGGGTGGTGGTGTTGCGAGTCAAGTAGTACTTACCCCCCGGCTTGCAGGTCGATGCCCATGAGTCTTTCTCCTATTGATATATGAGACAAGATATTTTTTTAAAGTTGTGCCAGTTTAGTGGATACCTTAATCTCCTGGAATCCAGCCTGGGTCAGAAGCTTCTTGGCTTCATGGACGGCATGGAAAGCTAGAGATGACAGATCAGTGACATTCCAGATCATAGAATAAAAACTACATATGTACGTACGGGTTGGAGCAGCATTGACAAATGACAAGAAGTCCAGAGCGGGTTGTTTGGAAGCCATTGTGGAATATTTTTGGGAAAGATTAAGAAGGTTAGGCCCGAAACGCTTGAAGACCATCGCAGTGTGGGTTGTATACCGAAAAAGAAAATCGGCTTTTGCCGAAGGTTTTGGCGGTGACCTCGGGACGGGTGTCACACTACAAAGTCACTTGACTACTATAGGTGCAATATTGTATAAATTGTTATTTTGATATACTGTGCTATTGAATTACTATATCTCTCGTCACAATGACCTTTTCCAGGGCCATATAGTTTCCAAGTCCCCACTTCGCATGTCTTGGAAGTCAAGACTTGGCTTTGAGGAATTGATTGGCGTAGACATAATCTCGTTGCCATGGCCCAAGCTTCGCGGCGCGTCGGCGCGTATCACATTGGAATTTGGTTGTTTTCGCGTTCAAGCGGTTCAAACCAATTACAACATCCCCCACTTTCCATCTTAGACCTGCATGCCCTTTTTAACAGAAGAAGTACTCCGTAGTCTCAATCCAAACAATGCCATGCTGCCAACGGAGTATTTCCAAGGTTTTCGGCAACTAGCATATGAGACTTGTGGTGTTAAAATATAAAGAAAAATAAGAAAAACTGCTCCACTTTTGAGGATCTTGATATGTATAAAAATTTATTAACAGAGTAGCATAAGCACAGAGTACTCCGTAGCAGTTCTAAACAAAAAAAAGACAGTGGTGAGTCTGATTCAAACTGCCCTCGATTGGGTTTAGCGTACCCGACGCGTGACCCAGAGTCGCCCTGCGCAACTCCGTCACTCCCTTGGAAGAGAACATTCCATTCATTCATACGCCGCAGGTCTTCAAACACTTCTTTGTTGATCTGCCTGGTGAAACAGGGTCTAATGCTGCTTCATTCTGACATCTTCCCAACTTCAGCCATTATCATCTGGGATCAGCGCTATTCCCCACTCCATTGAATCAACAACAACAGACTTGTGAATCCGCCCTTCAAATACTCTCGCCGACCCAAATCCGACATATTTGATCATTTCGATTGGCAAGCGCGTCAAATATCTCTTATGCAACTCTCAGTCCGTGCTTGATCGGTTGCACTTTGTCTCTCTGAGGCTCGGAACAGACAATCAACCATTGCCATGGCGGACAGACCTCAGAATTCAACCGAAGCCGCGAATGGCTCGATAGCAAAGCCTCAAATATCGCAAATTTCAAGCTTTGTATCGCCACCTGGATCAAAAACACCGCCAAGCATGCCGACCAAGCGCACGATGTATTTCCCAGACAACTCCGGCAATCGCCCGCAAGAGGGAGCAGATCCAGTTGATCCGAATGCATTAACGAAAGCTTTGAAGGAATATGAGACTGCTGGCGCTCGGCGGGAGCGAACGCCGGTATCGAGTCCGTGTCGCAAGCGACAGCGAGTCTATGGGGATCGGTATGTCCTACCTTTGATTTCCCTCGGTTGACAGCTTGCTATAAAGCGATATCAGCAAGGTTTTGTTGATTTGCAGCTAATTCAAAGCCAGTTTCATACCCAACCGCGACGGCCAAGATCTACAGGCGACTTACAGCTTGTTGCACGAAGATGGTTGCCCCTCTACTCCCTCCAAGGCCAAGAAGCGTGGACCTCATTCCGAATTACACTTCCAAAAAAGTATGTCTGCATTTTGAACCCAAAGGTTTATGCGCAACCCCATCCTAACTTTTGACGCTAGCCGACGAAGCCAACCGTACATTTTCCCGGGTTTTGCGCAGCGAACTGTTTGGAAACACCGTTCCACAACCCGACTTGAACTCAACACCAGCCGACCCATTACATGGCTTCACTAATGGAATTAATGACAAGACTCGCTCCCACACACCTCCTGCACATATTGCTGCCAATCTACCTCCTGCAAGCATCACCCCAACCACCCCTCACAAGAATCTCTTCAACTATGGACCTTCAAGGCCTGGATCTGGACACCCGACCCCTTCAAAAACCCCGAGAAGTCTCCATGGACCCAACTTAGATGTCCGGTCGGAACTGTACAGCCTCTCTCCTATCCGATACGATAGCCAACGGATACTCGAGACGCCTCGCAAACAGGCCCGTTATGTGAACAAGGTTCCCTACAAGGTCTTGGATGCACCTGACCTGCAAGATGACTTTTACCTGAATCTGGTCGATTGGGGCAGCAGCAATGTCCTCGGAGTTGGATTGGCCAATTCTGTCTACATGTGGAACTCACATACCGGACGAGTCACTAGATTGTGCGAACTGAAAGATGACACCGTAACTAGTGTTAACTGGATTCAAAGGGTAACAAACAAACCATCCTCGCTTTCAATGCTGAACAGTACTGACAAAACGACACAGGGTACTCATCTTGCAATTGGCACAGGGAAAGGTCTTGTACAAATCTGGGATGCTGAGCATTGCCGTCGGTTACGAACCATGATCGGACACACCAACCGAGTAGGCGCTCTGGCATGGAATGATCACATTCTCACATCTGGATCCAGAGACCGTCTCATCTACCACCGTGATGTTCGCTCTCCCGATCAGTACATCCGAAAGCTTTCTGGTCACAAGCAAGAAGTTTGCGGCTTGAAATGGAACACCGAAGACGGCCAACTGGCATCTGGCGGTAACGACAACAAGCTGATGGTCTGGGACAAGCTTAATGAAACGCCTCTTTACCGCTTCTCTGACCACAATGCCGCAGTCAAGGCTATTGCGTGGTCTCCACACCAGCATCATCTTCTTGCCTCAGGCGGAGGTACGGCAGACCGCACGATCAAATTCTGGAACACTTCGACCGGAACAATGATCAAGGAGGTCGACACTGGTAGCCAGGTCTGCAACCTTTCTTGGTCCAAGAACTCAGACGAGATCATCAGCACACACGGCTACAGCCAGAACCAAATCGTCATTTGGAAATACCCTCGCATGGAACAAATCGTCTCACTGACTGGTCATACTTTCCGCGTTCTTTACCTCGCCATGAGCCCCGATGGCCAGACCGTCGTAACAGGAGCAGGTGACGAAACACTCAGGTTCTGGAAGATCTTCGATAGACGGGCGACCAGAGACACCCGCCGTGAAGGGAGCAAGCTGGCTGAATGGGGTACTATTCGCTAGCCTTCCGCATTCCATTCTATCCTCTTTAATTCGGCTCTTCATCTGCATTCGCCACGGAGTTTTTACGGTTCATGGGTTTACTTCACTGGGGGTTAATCTTTGCATGGCATGAGGTGGCATTTGATCTTTCATCTTTTTATGCGTTGGGCATCTATTGCATCTTTTCCATCGGTGGTTCAGAGCATTTTACGGGTGGTCGAAGCAATTTTGCATACTCGTCGCTTCTTTTTCTCTCTTCTCTGCCTCTTTCCTTTTCTTTGCTGTTTACTTTTTCCCTACTTTTCCTTTTCCTCCTTGCTTTCTTTCGTTCAAACTCGGGCTTTTTGCTAGCCTGGTTTTACCGCTAGTGCCCTAGAGTCAACGAACACTTTCGCAACCAGGTTTATTCGAGGCTTTGAGCGGCGGCGCTTGGTGTTTCCAATGGTTGCAGGTATACGGTGTTTACGGCGGGGTTTTTTATTGCAATTTGTCTTGCATGGGTTTGCTTTTCATGATGACATGACCCCTTCTGCTTTTGGCACACGGCTGTGCTGTGCCCCCATCTCATAGAATTTAGCCACATCAACATTCATGGGATCTATGCCATGCCTGAATTGAATTGCGACTGAATTGAAAGTCAATGTTCTGTTTTTGTTGGAGTCCTGGTGGTCGTACTGTACTGTTCATGAGCCTATGTTTGTTGTAATATATGTGCTTTGTTGAGTGAAGTAATCCATTTCAAGGCAAGATCCGATTAACTATGCTACATTGAATACATTCATGATTGAGCCTCGACGTGTCGCGATCCTTGCTCACAGACCTAGAGGAAACCAAAAAAAACTCGAAGGGGGGTGTATGACAAAAAATAAATCTAGAGAACCAATCGTGCCGGCTCGACAGAAAGAAGCATCTTGATCCGCTCCAAGAACTCCTTGGCACGGACCTGCTCGTCAACAGGGACGGTCAGGCTGAAAACATTAGAAGCAGCACCCGATGCGGGCTCAACGTAAGCCGCAGGGGCAGACTTCTTAGAAGACTTGGCGCTGAGGAAATCGATAAGGTCCTCAGTGACGGGCTTGGAGCGAACAGTCTGAGGAGCCTCGAAAGCGTTCAGCTCGGGCAGGTAAGCGCCACGGGATGTGTTGATGGGCTCGGAGCCGAGGACCTCCTCGAAGAGCTCATCGGCAGAGGGCTTGAAGCTAGCCAGGCGGGGAAGGTCATCGTTGGCGATGTCGGTGGCGATGGCCAGGAATCGAGACAGAGGGACTGTCACGCCAAGGTTGTCCTGGATCTTCTTCTGGGCGGACAACACGGCCGCCAGGGAAACTGAAACGGCAACGGAAATCATGGGAGGAGGAGCGGCGACAACCTTCTCTTCGACCGCGGCTGGCGCAGCTGGGGCTTGGGCGGCTGCGATCTTAATGTTGCTCAGGTCGAGGTGGGTGAGCTTGGCTAGGGTGGCGGCTTGAGTGGCCGGGTAGTCGGAGGCGATCTTGCCAATGTATGCGAGGACGTCGCCCTTGAGGAGACGACCCTTGGGTCCAGAGGCGGGGATCTTGGAAACATCGGACTTGGGGATGCCCTTCTCACGGAGGAGCTGGGCGACCGAGGGGTAGAGCGGGTAGGCGGGGTTCTGGGTCTGAGACGAGGTCGATTGAAGGCCTATGCAGAGAGATGATATCAGTATATGGTTGGTCTTGCTTGGTCTATAGCAAGGAAGTTCAATCGAAGAACTGGGCTCAACGGAGCGACTTTCTGTTGCGGAAAGTTGTTTCTCATGAGCATGGGTTGCACTCACGTCTGCCGACACCGAATGCCGTCTGTTGTCGTCGGGCAAACATGGCCGGAATCTGACCGACGGAAATCTTGGCTGCCATTGTATGCAGGGTGATTCTCAAGAGATTGAGATGTGGGAGGTGCGATGGAGACCGGCGGGTGTCGCAACTCGCCGCGGAAGCTGGATTCGGGAGAAACGAGCGGGATCAACGAAGAGCCCACCACCACGTCGAGGCGCGCAAATATCCGAGTTCAATTCGTTTTGGGTTGTCGTTTGGAGATAATTCGAGGCAATTGTCGGAGGTGTTGAGGGTGTTGGGAGCTTTCACCGGCGGCCGGGACGGGAACATTTTTCTGCCGCTATGCTTGCTTTCGAACTGTCGGCGCTTTCCGAGGAGAACACAATTAATTGATTCCTTTTTCCTGGTAAGTTGCTAAGAAGAGTTAATTGCTCTGTGTCAATTTCCATCTAGGTCTATGGGGCTCATTTGCTGGGCCTCGTGGCATTGGTCGCTTTACTAACTTGAGTGTGGACAGGACCAGCGCAACCATGTCCGCCAGACTTCCTACCCTTCGGATCTTTTGGCGCCAATGCCTAGGGAACCCAACGCGACCTGGCTTCAAATCAAATCCGACATCATCATGGCGCTACTTTAATTCCAGTGCCCCTCACAGCAAGGCCAAGGGTGTAGCCAGAACCGTTGATTCTCCATGGCAAGCTTCAGGCATGGGTGGAAATAAGAACCCCCGAGCGCTTGCAAAGCTCCAAACAAAGGTGTTTCAGGCCGGCGAAGTGGTTCTATTCAAGGCTCCGTCTCATCGTCCATACGTTCTAACCGCATTTGGCTTGTCCGGATTCTGCTTCGCCTATGCCCTTTACAACTCCAACGCGGTCTTCCGAGATCCTGTGTTCCCACTCCCCATGTGGCAGAAGTATCTATTTGGTGGTATTTGCATCGTGATGAGTGTTATGGGTACTTTGTTCATTTCCCGAACTGGATTCCTCGTCAAGAATATCAAGGCCGTCAACTTAGATGGTCGTATGCGCGTGCTTTTCACGGTCAGAAGCATGATGCCATTCAAAAAGCCTTACCAGGTTGACGTGGCACCTGGTGATATTTCTTTCAAGCGCAGGATGACCGTGTCTCCGGAAACTGTCAAGCGCTACGAGATGGACAGCAAGAGACTCGGCCGGGGATTGGAGAGTGACCCGACATTCATGAAGTCACCCATCAGCGCATTGAGTTTCCAGTTATGGCGCACCTTCCAGTCTATGCGTCAAGTCTTCACAAACGAGGACTTCATTATTGTGCAAGTCGCAGGGCGCAAGACACAATTTCGATTGGACTCCAACGGGTATGTGTCGAATGATCTCTTGCATTTCGGGCGTATGGTGAATATGAAGATGCCATTTACTTAAAGACCGATCAACGTCATGGAGTTATTACCTTGGACTCTTCGTATCGTGTCTAGTTCATATCTGTATATCATTTTGGCATTGTCTGTCACACAGCGATAGCACAACACTTGTACTCATATTAAAGAAAGCGAGTTTTTTCTAAACATCACAGTTGACGACTGTAATTCAGAATCGAGTAACAAAGTGAACTCGGACTAGTTAGGTGTACTCCGTACGAAGTACAATTATGTAGTTGTACACCACACATTAGAGTTAGCAGCCACGTGATGGCCCCGGCGCGTCTTGAATCGACGCGATTTACCCGTTATCGCGCCCCTCACACATCTTGCCCACACCTCTGTTTTTTTGATTAACAGCGTTCTTGAATCTCTCGGCGCGTTGCTCCCTCAGGGAAGCGGCTGTCAATATGGGAAAACTCATTCGCTTGGAGCTTTTCAGTACGTGCTGGCTGATGTGCGCCTCGGGGATTTGCTAACTTTCCGCAGACTTCAAATCCTACAAAGGCCACCATGTCTTGCTCTTCGGAGATGCGTACTTCACCTCTATCATTGGGCCGAATGGCTCTGGTAAATCGAATTCGTGAGTCCTGTGTCTTTTCTAACAAAGAGCAATGTGCTAATTCACCCGCCAGGATGGATGCCATCTCTTTCGTTCTAGGAATTAAGTCGTCTCATTTGCGATCGACCAATCTCCGTGATCTTGTGTACCGCGGCCGTGTATTGCGCACATCGAAAGTGGACGGAGAGCCTGCAGCCGAGGGACGAGATGACGAAGAAGAGCAGGAAACGGAGAATATGGATACCTCCCAAGATGCTGGTGGAAATGACCCAAAGTCCGCCTGGGTGATGGCTGTGTATGAAGATGATGCTGGTGAAGAGCAGCAATGGCGCAGATCGATTACCAGCCAAGGTGTCAGCGAGTACCGCATCAATAACCGGATCGTCACCGCCCACCAATACAACGAGGCCCTCGAGGAGGAAAACATCTTGATCAAAGCACGAAACTTCCTAGTGTTCCAAGGTGACGTCGAAGCGATCGCGTCGCAGTCGCCCAAAGACCTCACCCGGTTAATCGAACAGATCTCCGGTAGTCTGGAGCACAAGGCCGACTACGAAAAGTTCAAGGCGGAGGCGGAAGAAGCCGCGGAACAGCAGACCATCCAGCTGAACCGTCGAAGAGGCATCAACTCTGAGGTCAAGCAATACCAGGAACAGAAGCGAGAGGCTGAGAACTACGCCAAAAAGGCCGATGAGCGCGATCAGGCGATCATCACACATATCCTGTGGAAGTTGTTCCACTTCCAGCGACTTATTGACGACTCAAGCGCGGATATTCAAAAGTATCAAGACGAGCTCAAGGAATACCGCCGTGGGGTTGAAAAATACGAGAAAAACGTCGAAGATGCCAAGAAAGATCATGCTCGTGTTGGGAGGGATGTCAGCAAGGCCGAGAAGAATATCACCAAAAAGGAGAGAGAAATCGAGGACCTCAACAACTCACTTGTACCTGTGGACGAGAAGATCGATATCACTCAGAAAAAGGTTGAGAGATATTCTTCAAAGATTAACGAAATCGGCAAAGAACGCACATCTCAATCGAACAATGAAAAGCAATTAGAAAGAGACTTGAAGCTTGTCGAGAAAGCTCAGGCTCAATGGGAAGCCGAATGGCAAAAGACCATGAGCAAAAAAGGCGGCCAGCTGAGCGAAGCTGATCAGCAAGAGTATCACAAGCTGAGAGAAGAAGTCAGCCGTCGTTCTTCTGCGGACTCTCTGAACCTCGACAACCTCCGTCGGCAGAGAAAGACCGAGGCCGAAGCCGTCAACAGTCTGAAGGGCAAGTTCGAAAACACCGAATGGCAACTCAAGTCTGTGGAAGCCGATGCTCAAACCATGGGCGAGCGAAAATCATTGCTTAATGACACGGTCAAATCAACTTCTAAAGATATCGAACGTAAGAAGAAGGAATTGAACGCGCTGACCTCGGAGCGTTTGAAGGTTTCTCAAATGCGCACCGAGTTAGAAGAGAAGCTTCAGGTCGTGCTGCGGAAACTTCTCGAGGCCGATGATGGCAAAAAGCAGACTGAACGCGAGGTCCGGGCCAAGGAATTGATTTCGACTCTGAAGCGCATCTTCCCAGGCGTTAAAGGTCGTGTCAGCGACCTTTGCCGGCCAAAGCAGAAGAAGTACTCTGATGCAGTCAGCACCGTGCTTGGTCGACACTTCGATGCCATCGTTGTTGACAACGAGAAGACCGCCAAAGAGTGCATTCAGCACCTTCGTGACCAGCGAGCCGGTCAGGCTACCTTCATCCCCCTTGAAACTATCCAGGTGAAGGCGTTCAACTCAAACTTGAAGGGTATGCACCGGGGTATGCGGCCTGCCATTGAGACTGTTGACTATGATGACTCGGTTGCACGTACGATTAGCTACGCATGCGGGAACTCCATTGTTTGTGACGATCTAGCAACAGCCAAATATCTCTGCTACGAGCGCAATGTGGATGCTAAAGCGGTCACCCTCGATGGAACTGTTATCCACAAGGGCGGTCTCATGACTGGTGGACGAGGTCCCCAACAGAACTCTAAGCGATGGGAAGATTCTGAGGTCGAGAACTTGTATAAATTGAAGGAGAAGTTGATGAACGACCTTGCAAATCTTCCAAAGAGCCACCGTCGCGGCTCAGAAGAGGAGACACTGCAAGGTGAACTCGTAGGCCTTGAGCAGCGTTTGAGTTATTCTCGCGACGAGCTGAAGGCCCTCGAGAGAAACCTTGATAGCAAGCGCAGCGAGCTGCAGTTTGTGAAGCAACAGATGGAAGACCTGCGACCTAAGTATACTGAACGCAAGGAAACCCTCGATGAACTTGACGAAACCATTGAAACGTCGCAGGCTTCAGTCAGTACCGTCGAGGATGAAGTCTACCGCAAGTTCTGCCAGCGCCTAGGGTACGATGACATCCGAGAGTATGAAGCTCAACAAGGCTCTCTGCAAGAAGAGGCTGCCCAAAAGAAGCTCGAGTTCACCACGCAAAAGAGCCGAATTGAGAATCAGCTCAGTTTCGAGAAGCAACGCATTCAAGCAACCGAGGACCGGATCAATGGTCTTAGGGCTCAACTTGACCGTGACCAGGCCCTTGTTGAGGAGCTACAGGGTCAGCAAGAAGAGATCCGCAGCCGGCTTGATGAATCTGAAGCGGAACTTGAGCTTCTTCGTGAAGCCCTCGAGAAGCAAAAGGAAATCTATGCGCAATCGGCAGAGGCTTTGGCTGAGCAACGCCGCGAACTCCAGAAGCGCAGCAAGCATGTCGAGGCTGCGTTGAGGAATGTCAATGCCCTTGAGGCGGAGATCCAAAGAAACTCTTCTAGTCGTTATGCTCTTCTGCGTCGCTGTAAACTCGAAGATATCGACATTCCTTTGACCGATTCTTCCAACAGCCTTGACAAGCTTCCTATTGACGATCTCGTGCAAGCCGCAGATCCTGATGCTATGGATGTGGATGAGGGCGATGTGCTGGACGAGGCTCCTGTGGTGCACGACTATGGTATTGAAGTCGACTTTGATGCTCTGGGAGAAACCCTCAAAGAGGTTTGTGTTCGCTTACATTATTGTCTTTCTTATACTGATCATTTTGACTAGGAGGCTGACGACAAGCTCGAGGAAGAGCTGCTTGAAAAAGTCCGCGTTCTCAATAACGATCTCGACAAGATGGCACCAAATGCCCGTGCGATGGAGCGACTCGAAAGCGTTGAGAACAAACTTCGCAGCACCGAGAAAGACTTTGAGGATGCCCGGAAATCCGCACGAAAGGCCAAGGACGAGTTTGAGTCTGTGATGAAGACCAGGTCCGACCTCTTCAACAAAGCATTTACCCACATTTCTGAGCATATCGGCCCTATCTACCGTGAACTCACACGGAGCGCAAATTACCCTCTAGGAGGACAAGCGTAAGTTTCTATTTCGGTCGTGACCAGAATTTGGACTAACATTTCACAGTTACCTGGACATCGAGGACTCGGACGAGCCCTACCTGGATGGCATCAAATACCACGCCATGCCTCCGCTCAAGCGTTTCCGAGACATGGAGCACCTTTCCGGTGGCGAGAAGACCATGGCCGCGCTTGCTCTGCTGTTTGCCATTCACTCTTATCAGCCATCACCATTCTTCGTGCTGGACGAGGTTGACGCAGCCCTCGACAACACCAACGTGGCCCGCATCGCCAACTATATTCATGACCATGCTGCGCCCGGTATGCAGTTCATCGTTATCAGTTTAAAGACCGGTCTGTTCCAGAACAGTGAGGCGCTGGTCGGTATTTACCGTGATCAGGTTGAGAACAGCAGTAAATCGCTGACTCTAGATGTGAGTTCTCTTGGTCTTTCTTTATATTTGCGCAGAACCATACTGACAATTTCCCAACAGCTTCGGAAGTACACCTAGGTCTTTTCGATGGTATTTATGCGGATTGTGTGATGACCTCTTGCTTTGTGTTTGCCTTGCGTTTCCGTCTTTGTAGATTATTAAGCCTGACTGGTGTTTTTCTCGTTTCTGCCCAAGTCGATTGCAGAGAGGATGGGACTATGGTTAGGCAGTCTTTTCTTGTTATCGACGAGGTTGTCAATTGATACCAGTTTTCGCATTCTCTAGTTTCTGGCTGCTCATACCTCATAGCTCATACCTAATCGGTGACAGTGATTTATCCCAACATCTATGATATTGAAACAACGTGAATTGGTAGGGTGGTTGTAGCACGCACTTAATTGATAAATACTAGGTAACGTTGATCATGCATCGAGGCTGCTATTCAACCTGTCTGCCCTTGGAAATCCAGTGCGGAACAAACCATCCACGCAAAGCGGACGAAAACAAAGCCTTGTAAGAATAAGAATAGACGCTCACTCGCAAAACAAAGCCTCGCCCCCAACTTCTTTTGATATCTCTCGGTTAATCCGTCAATAAAGTTGCGCGTCAAGCTAAGAAAACAAAGCATAAAATGAAATAGAATTTTCAAACCACGCGAGATTCACGAAGACATTGATCGTATGATAAAACAATACAATATCAGGGCTAGATAGAGCGGGACTACGCGTCATTGCCACTCTTGCTCTTAAAAGGAATCGCTCCCGAAGGAGTGTTCTCATTTTGAGCAGTGGGCTTCGCTTGTGTCATGACCTTTGTCCGCATGGCAGCTTTAGACTTGAGCTGCGCGAGCTTTTTCGCCTGAGAAAACCGGTCCGGTTGAGAGGATACATTACCGGGGGCAGCCTTTGGCTGCGGAGAAGTTTTGGTCGTGGTAGCAGCGCTGGATTGGGCAGGAGCCTCATCCTGGGCAGCAGACTTGGTCATGTTAGCGGCTGCGGCTGCCTCTTCAGCATCAATCTTGGCTTTAACCGCTTTCTTGAAATTGTCCTTGGTCTGTTCTTCTTTAATGGACTTGAGCCGGGCCATAAGTTTCTCTTTGGCAAGGGGATCCTTTGGATCAATCCTAGTCTGTGAAGTAGGCTTCAACTGAGAAGTGCCTGTGCAATGGGCGCGAATCACGATTGGAGCGGCGGCCTTGTCCTGGAGGGCGAAGGTGTCCTGAGCGACAACATTGGGCTTTTTATTAGACCATCCAGTGCTGCCGGGTTCCTCCGTAGAATTCTTTGCAAGATCCTGCATCTCAGCGGAGGCTTCATCGTGGGTGAAAGTCTCAGCCTTGCTGGCAGCCTTAATCTCAAGAACAGCTTGACTATCGGCAGTAGGCTTCACCTCGATGGTATTTTTGACTTTGAGGCCATCACTGAGAGTTGGCTTGGATGATTTCAGACTGGTGTCGGAAAGAAACGACTCAGTCTCATTAGATTTGATTTTGGTGGCCTTGAGCTGGACAGCTAGACAAGTAAGCTCAATCTCGCTGAGTGGCTCTGGCCATTGAAGAGGGAGACGGGTGAGGATAGAGTTGACCTCGGTATCATTAGTGCGAATGTGGACAGTCTCGGAACTCCGGCCCTCAATCATAAAGTCACAGGGGATCATACGGACTCCAGGCTCATGAGCACGATAATACTCAATCAATCGGACCTCGAGGCCACGAATCAATATAACCCAGCAGCGATCCTCGTTCCTCGGGGCAGTTCTCAAGTTGTGTATAGTTTGTTCCCAATCTTTCGGGAATGGTTCAACGGGGCTAGGAACGACCTTGGCGATAGTGTGAAGGATTCTTTTGTTGTCCTTGCCTTCGACCTTCACAACTTAGTAGTTGATCTGGTTTCATTCCTTGTCGTGTTCGATCTTGGTGCTCCAATCATCATCTGTATTGAAGGCAAATGCCAGCATGAAGGAGGTCAAAGTCTCCAGCTTTTGGGCGGTTTGCTCTACCTCATACGCCTTGACAAGCTCCTCGATCTCAGGAATCGCTAAGTAAGTGGAA
The DNA here is from genome assembly GCF_028829465.1 of Penicillium soppii. Taxonomy (NCBI): domain Eukaryota; kingdom Fungi; phylum Ascomycota; class Eurotiomycetes; order Eurotiales; family Aspergillaceae; genus Penicillium; species Penicillium soppii. The sequence goes on along the minus strand of NW_026643235.1, from coordinate 2,510,842 downwards.
TCATGAACACGAGACGGAGCCCGGCGGGGGTTGCTTTCTGGGTTGGACATGTTTGTGACAGACGGAGAAAGGGAAGAGATATGCTGGGAATGACTTTGTTAGTGGGCTGATGGGACACACACAACGGGGCCTTTCCATCACTCTTACGCGAGTAAAGTTTTCAGGGATTTTCAAGTAACGTGAATACGTGAAGAAGGAAGTTAGTCAGGCGGAGAAAGGAAAGAAGAAAACAGAGGGAGATGAAATTTAGAAAGCAGGAATTTCAGCACGTTTGCATTGAGACTTAGTCAAAGCAAGAGCCATAAGAGATTATGAGAAGATTATGGAAGATGAGACGAGTTTGCTAATTGTTCAATGGCATAGTCACAGATTGATCTAGCATATCTTCACAAATGGCCTGAATTGCCATAATGTGTAGTACATAGATAGTCTGTGCATAGATGAACTTATACAGACATTACTTTAGCTCGACTTTTGATCTCGCTGGTTATCAACATTGAAGAAAGTCCTAGGTTAGCTTCTGGTGAGACTTGGAAGAATCACGTACATACACGCACAAAGATGTATATAAGAATACACCCTCATTTAGTGCAGATTTTACCTAATTCTAAAGCCCAGTGTAAAACTCATCTCAAATAGTCTCACTTGAATTATGATAATAGATTCATGGGAGATGAGCTATATAAATAAACCCATGGGGAAGTATGGAGACGTTGTGGACTTTAAATGATGATGCGCAAGCATCAAATATGACATATCATGTATATTGTTCGATACGCTTCAACCTTGGAATTCCCCATTAGCAGGGCTAATCTCTATTTGGTACCAGCGTGTAAGTACACATTAGGTCCATGCTAATCAACATTATATCAAGCCATGGAGCGAAACACAAGCTGTAGATTTGTTTCCTACCCCGTGCTTCTCACTTTTCTCCTTGTTTGAATTATATCATTACCGAAATTATCGAGAAATTAATCTAGATGGTGATAGAAAAGAAAGAAATCGAATGTTGCCGGGGTTATAGAGGTAGATCCAGTGGTATATATATTCTTGACCCCATACTTCCCGGTTTCCATGATTTACTTTTTCTCATTTACCCCATGCACCAATCAACCAATAGATTAGGAGATGGAGGTTTAGATCATGATGATCATGTCCATACGGGACATTCAATAGCCGACCCCTGACGCCGCCAGTGCAACGATCGGCCCTCCGCAACCCCAGATGCAACCCCCGCACTGACAGTCCGGATAAATTCCTTCCAAACAGCTATTCAGTGTATATTTGCTCCAATAGCAGACCCGATATGTGACGAGATCTGTTGATATGCTCCTGTTTGTCGCCAAACGGCAATTGAACTTTCGGGCCTCAATAACCTTGTTAGACTGAACAATCTTCAATATAAATACTAAGCTTGCCGGGCCTTGAGATCAGCTTTTACAGGCCAATCTGACAAAAGAAAACCAGAGGACTCCCCAAGCACCAGCAACGAGTTCATATTGTAGGAAAATGTTTGTTTCACTCTTACTAGGAGCGGCTATTGCCGCCGCAGTTCCAACAACCATCGAGCGAGATAATTCTGCTATTGCAGTGAGTGAGGAGGTCCCTCAAGCAGCTGGTGCTGCAGTACTGAGCCCATTTGTATCATTTTCGATCGAGTTTTCCTCTTTCCCTGACTTTGCAGGTACATAGAAGTGGCAGACAAACACCAAAAGTATTGATAACTGACACGTTTCTTAGGAAACTTATCTCGACCAAACAAGTTTTCAAAAAATCTCTTGGACAACCTCGGTGACCTCCAAGGCGTGAAGCCTCATCTCCGAGTTGGTGGCAACACGCAGTATGTACACGCAGTCCCACAATTGCGCTTCCTTCTATTCCTAACGAAAGTATAGAGACCTTGCCTTGTACGACCCAAGTCTGAAAACATCCATCAATGGTACAGTGGTTCCAGCTGTATCCTCAGACTACCCATCGATAATTTTCATTGGCCCGTCTTATTTTGAGTCGTACGCAACTTTGCCTGGTGTCAAGTTCAGCCATGGCTTTAATATGGGAAAGAACGGCACAGTTGGCATGAATACACTGCTCGCGACAGTCCCTCTGGCTTGCAAGGCTCTCAAAGGTGGCAAGCTTGCCTACTGGGAAATTGGCAACGAGCCTGATTTATTCAAGACAACCACGCCAAACAGGGTGCGACCTGCAAATTGGACAGAACAGGACTATGTGACCGAGTGGCTAGTCAAAGAGAGAGCAGTCCGACACGAGTTGAAAAAGAGTTGTCCGGAAATGGCAACAGATGCCGAATACAAGTACATTGCCCCATCATTTGCCGGCTTGACGAACAGCTTGGATGCGGTAAAGACATGGCGGGACGGAATCAATACGGATCACACTATTGCTTTGAATTCTATGCACAAGTAGGTTTTCAAGGCCTTATGCTATATCTTCATTATTCCGCTCTAATGTTTTATCAGTTACATGGGTGGCGCCGACGTGCCAGGTGTCACGCTACGGCACACCCTGATGAACCATACCTCAACAAAGCACAGCGTTGACCAACATGTCAACCTCTCCCGCACTCTCAACTCCGAAGGCCTCACCAAGGATATCCCCTACATCCTGGGTGAGACCAACTCACTCTACCACCAAGGCAAGCCAGGCCTGTCAAACTCCTTCGGTGCCGCGCTTTGGGGTGTAGACTTCAATCTATACTGCGCATCACAGAGTATCCGCCGAACACACATGCACCAAGGCACAGATTACCGCTACGCATCCTGGCAGCCCGTTCAAACAAACAAGACCACAATCGGCACCAAGGCCCCGTACTACGGGAACGCCATGGTCGCCGCAATGCTCAGCGGTGATCATGAGAGCGACAAGATTCGGGTTGTCAATCTTCCCCTGCCAGAAGAAACCGAGGCGGCCTATGCGGCCTATGTCAATGGCCGTCTGGCCCGCATTGCGGTTGTGAATATGCGGCAGTTCAACTATACAGATGAGGATACCGGCTCGGTCTCGGATTTAAGTGCCCGCCTCGGTACTAAATACTCATTCCAGATCCCCCACACCTCGGCAAAGACAATTTCTGTGCAGCGGCTCATGGCAAATGGGAGTGATGCCATCACGGGTATTACTTGGGACGGCTGGTCGTACAATTACGAATTGAAGAGTGGCGCGCCAGTGCGGCAGCACAATGTTACAGTTGGTGAATCGGTGGCTGTCAAGGAAGGGGTTGTTGAGATCGAAGTCCCGTATTCGAGTGGCGCGATTCTCAATATTTAGGCCGTGATAACGGAGAAAACACGATGTTGTTCTCCGACGGGCCTATGGCTAAAAGGGCAGAAAAGCTTTGTTGGGTGGACTTTTGCGACTAAGGCCTGAATCCACTTGGGTCTATGCTTGAATCAGTCTTATAGTCAGCTAATAACATCTGTCGAGGGCTTATTATTTTCGGTAATAATAAGCATGATTAACCTTGAAAGCCCACCTATAGTTGGTCGATCTGGATACCGATCTGTCCTTATCTAGTAAGATGCTGAATCTAGACCCTCCCTTCATCAACTTGGTGGTGGCGATATTCAGATTTGCCAAGATAAAGAATAATAGCCCGAAATGAAAGTGGAGGAACCAATGTACACCCCAAAAAACAAAAAAAGAGTGATTGCAGCACTAGCTCTCAAATAATCCCAGGGGGGTTTATGCTGAAGATAAATGCCAAGTGCGGTGAGAAAGGACAACGTAATCGATGCGTACCACTCGCATAGATACCACCACCACCCGAGCAGCTGGTAAGCCCGAACAGGCCCGTGGGAATGGGTAATAAGTACGGAGTAGTAAATTCGATCTGGAGGTGGCTACATCCATCTCTTCAAGAATGTCGAGATCAAGGCTCAATAATGCAAGCATCCTGCATCAGAATCCTGTTATCACCTGGTCAGCAATAAGCCATCTGCACCCAGCTTGTAAAGGCAATAGAATCTCAAAAAGCGGGAGCTCCGGAAGCACCACCCGCGTAACCCACATATAGCTATAGAGGGTGACTAATTGGCATTATCCAATGTGCATCTGCAGCAGGAACCCTGGATATGCTGTCACCGAACATCGAAGAAGCAAAGGGGGGCTTTTCGAATGTGGAATTATTTTGGTGCTGTACGACGGTAGTAGTGCATATGTATAGGAATAGCTGGAGTCCCGTGGCGATCCATTCGTGCGTACTCCGTACTCCGTCTAGTGTAGCCAAAATCGGAGGTACAGTATGTACATACTCTAGAAACAATATTGTATGCCAATTGCATGGATTCCGTTGTTGATCTATTCGACGGTTGGCTGTTGCGCTTCTTTCTCCTCGCACATACTTACACGCAAGGGGAATCTTCGCTTCTATTTTCCAAGCCACTGATCGAGGAGGCTTTTTGATTTGGTTTTTCTTGTGTGGGGATTGTGCATATTTGGGGTATTACAGAGTTTGGGGCCAATGCGGCTCAGGAAATAGTACCGTTTTACGTTGGACATATGTTTGCTTTGCTTTGCTTTGCTTTGCTATGCTTTGCTATGCTTTGCTATGCTTTGCTATGCTTTGCTTTGTTTTTGTGCAGTATACCTTATGCTATCGATTGCGTAGAACTTACTATCAGAGTCATCAACTAGGTATTGTGATGTCTTTTCTTTAATTTCTTCCTCACCTCCATTTTCACGAAGCATAATCAAGCTGCCTAATTGGTCTAGATTTTGAGGCCTCAATGCATAGACCAAAAGCCAGCATGTTGATCGCTAAAATGCATAAACGCCATATAGATTATTCGGGTGCTATTCTAAGTAGTAAGTGCTTATTTCATATTTGATATATTGAATTACAATATTACCATCTTGCAATCTTGAGCGGGTACGTGAATGTGGATCCGTCGCACGACAGATTCCTCCCGGAGTCTCGTCAAATGGTAACGTATAGCAAGGGGTGGTTGAATTTTCCGAATTTGTTTGGGCCCAGTCCATATGAATAGCCACGCACACCTGAAAAAAAAGAAGAAAAAAAAAGTGAATCAACACTACTCCGTACTCCGTACTCCGTAAAGAAAATAAAGAGACGGTGGAGAATAACAACGACAATTAATTAAGTTGGGCCTTACTACAGATGCAGTTTGCCGCCGCAGCTGCAGGCCGAGATTTTGGTGGCGGTGCCAGCTAGTCATGGTTTCTTCTGTTTGCTATAGCATCGAAGCATCGAATCCCCCCCCTCCAAAAGTTACCAGAAGTCTGGTAACCACAAAAAAGACATAAAAGGAACATAAAACGGTTGATCGAAGTAATGATCGGCTTTTAGCTTACACAACAAAGAGTCATCGGTCCCCCCGCTCCCAGAACCATCAAATTGTCGATCCGGGAGCAGGGAACCGATCCTAATGGTGGTTGAGGCCGGGAAAACCTCAAAGCCCCTCCTTCTTATCGATTGCCCTGTGCGTTCGAGGAATGCTTCGAGTCTAGCTCCGGGCTGCCACGTCCGTTGATGCACGATTCCGGCCGAAATAATTTGTAATTATGCATGAAGAGTCTCCTGGAGAAGATGGTCCTTGGTGGAACTTGATACCCGGAGCTAGTATTTACAGATAACCCTGGATAATATAAGAGAGCGTAAGCAAGCGAACATGTAGGGGAAAAAAGAAAAGAAGCGAAGACTCATGAGAATGCGTAAGCAATGGCTAACTGAAAATCAAATAACGGGGTTTAGTATATTTTATTGCATGTACCCGTTCGCCGGAAACCCTAGTCCTGTTTCCGCGAGCTTGGAAATAAGCTCAAGATTCGATGGCCGCTCGGATGGCAATCATTATCACCAATCAATCCATTTTTGGACCCTTAAATCAACCCCGAATACGACCAGGCTTCATCTACAGGTCTTTCAGATCCCGTTTCAGATTAGGTGGAAGACTCTCGCACGGACAGTGCTGGACCGAGCGCGCCCGGTGGGGATAAACCTACAGCAAGTACCCTCACTATCCACAAATATGCCCGTGTATGATGGAAAAAGGAAAGCGAGAAGAAAAAGACAATAAATCGTTGGGCCGTGAACATATCTGCGAGCAATTGATAAAAAGGTAAATATAATTTACTCAATATGGATATAGTACCTAAGCTGTGCATTAGTCAAGTAGCTCGTTGGGGCTTGGCTTCCCTGGGCTTGCATACGATGATCTCAGAGGCGCTAAGAATCACCGCTCTTTATTTCTTTTTCGTGTGTTTAGTGGCTGAAATGGGCAAGAAATCGCCGATCGTGAAATGTGATTTGATGGGTTGAATGTTCCTATACTTAACTATTGGGTGATCACTTAATCAGACACATCCCTCGCCCTTCGTTTGTCAAGCCCACTTGTTCTTTTTTAATGCTACAGAGACCGGAAGATAGGGGGGAGATTCGTTGGAGCTTAGTGGATTGAGAATTAGATTATCGACACACCGTCTCGATGCATGTAACCGATGGGGTAGATCGAAAAGCAAAGTTTCAGAGAAGTTCATAACTTCGTTTCTGATTTCTGATTTGTTGAAGATTTACGTTGTATTGTGGCTAATGTGTCTAAGCGCCAAACAAATTGAAGAGTAAAAGTTGAGACGTTCAATTTATGATCTCGGATGCTCCGATAGAACCGTGGATCGAACATGCCTAAGTGACACTCATCCATGGATCATCCGTGGACAGCCCTAAATAGTGTCAGTGCGCAGACCGGACTCGACCCAACAATTGCAAAGGGGCATGATCGTGAGATGCAGGAAATGACACGGAAGCCTTGATATTGCCACACACTCTGCTTTGCAGCTATTTCTTTTTCCTTGCATTAGCACCAAAAGACGACTCGTACCTTCAGGGGACACCGATGTCATGTGGAGATTGACCAATTCTCGGGGTTTGGCGTCGGGACTGGAAGATCATCAATAGGCCCCCCCATAATCGTGGTCTATATCTACTTCTTCTAGTCCCTGCCAGTCGAAGGTTGGCGGAACTATTATCCTTCGGCAAGCTGCGCTCACCCCTGTCAAGAGGGTCTCCAGTACAACTATTATTAAGTACTCGTTGACAGACGCTGTGTCATTTTGTTATTGTTTCGCACATCGTCTTCTGCAAAAGACGCCCACAGCAAAACCACTCCGCCTAAACCAAACGTTCTCATACTTTGCATCATGGATACCAATCGAGGGTTTGCATTTCCCGGGGAAGGACTCGAACGAAGACACTCTGATACTTGCATCCCACAGCAGCCAATGGCCATGGTAAATGACTTTCCCCAGAAGGTTGACAAGTGTATAGTATTGGGAGCGAAGCTGAGATTGATTTGAACAGCCAATGACTACTCAACATCAAACCACCGAATTTCAAAACCCACCCCCGCACTACTTTATGGTTTACACAGATCATAATGGTCAAGTGCACTATGATGCTTCCGCTTCTTTCGCGGGATGTGAAGGGGCCATATTCACACCAGATGTGACGAGCAGATTCATGGAAATGACTGGCCAAGCCAACCAAAGCAGCTCTCAATTTATAAGTAAGCCGAACATATCTAAATCTTAATATCTAGAACTGCAAGATTGATCCATTTCTCCTTGCAGGCCCCTCGACCCAACCACCCCACTCCTGGGATCTACAATCTTCTGCGTCGTGGGATCACCCCGCCCAGGCAAGACGTGCCGATCTGATCCCATGCGAATTGACATCAAGCCAAAGCCGGAAAAAGGCAAAGAGGACCGGGGGCATTGTCAAGTCCCGACCCAAGTCTATCTCTCCACCACCACCAACCGCACCACCAACCGGACAGACTGTGTTGAGGGTGGGCAACCGGGCGTTGCTGCGACGATACTACGAGAAGGCATTTGAGGACTTCCAGCAGCTCAACTGCCGTGCTATCGCCAAGTCTTATGTGAAGCTTGTCGAACCGAGGAAACAGGTTCATTATCCGTACAATGGACGTCGATCTATTGCCGGTGTGACGCAGACCGACAACCCAGAGCAAACCAAGCCTGGATGGTGGCCTGCCGGTGTGGTGCACAAGGAGCCGGATCATCTTCTTAAGCCAGGTAATGGTGTCTCAGAAATCGCATTATGATTAAAATAATAACTTATTCGCAATTAGATCGATTGCGACTTCTCGTCCACATTCTCTGTGAGTTGAAAGACAGCCACGGAGTCACCACAGACAAGTTGCGAGATGCCGGTCAAGATGTACGACGTCAGATTACACCTGCGCACCGACTGTGCGTTCTAGATGAGATCTACTATGTACGACGCATGGAAGAGAGATACCTGGATGGGGAAATTGGTAGGTGTCACATCCTAAGACACAAAACCTTATTAAGAGCTCCACTAACCACGAGTCTATCCTATAGATGCGAACACCATGATTCAGGTGTCGCAGACTCATCTCCCGGAAGCCATTTTCCATGACAGCAATGAGCTTCCATCTCGCGCACATGCAGCACCAATGACAGTGTCAGCACACAAAAGAGAAAACGCCATGCTCGATCCAAGCGATGACTCCAATATCCCTACGGCTGACGAGGAAGATTCGAAAATGCATCACACGCACGGTCTAGTACCTCTCTCCCCCACGAATAGTGAGTCCAGTGGATCGCACAGCCCGACAGGTGGATTTGGATACGGATTGCCTATGGCACCCTCGGTGCATGTAATCCCTCCTCATGAGTCACCCGTCGCCCCGAAGCCTATGCAGGCGAGTCCTGGCTATCTCAATGGATATTATACGCAATCATTTGTGTCCGATAAAGGACCCGCGTACTGGCCGCATACCAACCCTGTGTCGCAGTACGGATACTGAGGCTTCTGTTTTTATATTCTCCTTCTTTTTTTTTCTTTTAATAATCTACGGATGGAGTTGGTGAGCGTTAAGCGGGGGAATATTCACACTATTGGTTATTGAGTTGAGCTGTGACCTCACTTTTATATACGGGAAGTTTGGGCAAATGTGTCATTAGAGCCAAATATATATTGAATGGAACATTTTATGTTGTTTATTTGCCTCCATGCAATAATTGAGGCAAGAAAGAAGAAGGTCAGTCGAGTGATAATTCATCAGATCTATAAAGTTTACGGCCTGAGGCCAGAATATCCCACCTGGGTTAAAGCGAATCTCTGATTGGATGCCACGAGTTGATGCGATGATCCCCAAGCGTCATCTCTCCAACCAACCATTGAACACATCACAAGCACACGTCAATTTCGTACTCTCTTGCTGGTTCTGAGAATAACCTCATCTGTTAGTGACTCAAAACCAAGAACATCTTTGGCCGTTTTCGTGACATGCACCCGTGATCCGCATTTGTTTACTCTTTGGATCGCCAACCACATCGTGAGTCTCCAGTGACCTGCCGATCAGGGTATGGTCACTGTCCTTTTTTTACTCCTCATGCCTCTCATATTTAGATGTTGATGCCTGCTGAGCACTCACATCTATCAACATATTTATATATGCGTTCTGCTCTTTGAGCTTGTCAATATGGGCATGCTAACATTCAACCGCTTCCTCAGCCGACCATACCCCAACTCTCGGGACGGCCCGACGATATTCTTCTTTCAGCAGCAGTTTTTGATGGAAAACACCGGCTCAAGAAGAAAGTCCGACATCATGTCAACCGAATCTCTGGCTTCCACCCCAGGCCTGGACGAGATCGATGCGCCCTTCCCTGCGGACGACTACGCCGATAACGATGGCTTCTACTCCCCTCCTTCATCCCCTGGCAAGCTGTCGCGCAACGGCTCTTTTTCCAATAGCAGCTCATACCAGGAAGACTGGGACACATTTCCACCGCTGGACAAGCTCACCATCTTTGATCTGCTCGACAACTTCCAACTCTCGCAGCGTTTGGAGAAGTGGCAGCAAACCATCGCCATGCAGAAAGAGAAAGTGCGCCAGCAGCGGGAAAAACTCAAGTCCTCGTCCTTGAATGCGAAAGATCGCGTGGTGGGTGAATGGAAACGTCGCGCACCGACCGCTGATGAAAAGCTGGAAAAATACCGCCAACGGATGAACCAGGGCGTGGAACGACTGGGAAAACAGTGGAGCAAGACAGCCACTGTAACTCTCCGAGAGAAGATGTCCTTCATTGCCGGTGTGCTCAATATATTCATCAGTGGCTACCTGATCGGTGCTTACCCAGAGTACTTCCACATCTGGTTTAGTGTCCAGTTGGCATATTTCATGCCCATTCGCTACTTCACCTACCAGGCCAAGGGATATCACTATTTCCTGGCTGATCTCTGCTACTTTGTCAATTTGCTCTGCATGCTGAGTATTTGGGTCTTCCCCAACTCGAAACGACTTTTCATCAGCACTTTCTGTCTGACCTTTGGAAACAATGCGGCAGCCATTGCTATGTGGCGCAACTCGATGGTGTTCCACAGCATGGACAAGGTTGTCAGGTTGGTGTATTTTCCATGCGCATCAATAGCTTTTACTGATCCTATTCTATAGCCTCTTCATCCATATAATGCCGCCAGTTACCTTACATTGCATTGTCCACTTGACGCCAGTTGAACGGCTCAAGGAGCGATTCCCTGCAGTGTACAATATCAAATTCAGTCAACCTTCGGACCCAGAGCATTATGGCCTAGGTGCTATGATCCTTTGGTCCACAGCCCCCTACCTGGTGTGGCAGCTACTGTACCACTTTCTGATCACCGTGCGCCGCCGTGAACAAATTGCCGCCGGTCGTCCGACCAGCTTCACATGGCTACGCAAGTCCTACTCCAAGGCCTGGATTGGGCGCTTCGTTCTGAGCCTCCCAACAGCGCTGCAAGAGCCATGCTTCATGTTCATCCAGTATGGGTTTGCCCTATCCACCATGATTCCCTGCCCGATCTGGTTCTGGTCCAAGTGGGCCAGTGGACTTTACATGTCGGCCCTGTTTGTCTGGAGCATCCACAACGGAGCAACTTATTATATTGATGTCTTTGGCAAGCGTTTCCAGAAGGAGCTGGAACAGCTCAAGGCCGATGTTGCACGTTGGCAGAGCTCCCCTGAAGGAACAAGTAGCCCAATACTGGTCGCGGAGCCCAGTCCGCTCAGTGGAGCAATCGATGTTGCCAGTGGAGGGAAGCGCAGTAGCGTTGATCGAATTCCGTTGCTTGATACTGCCGATGCCTCTTCAACTGCTATCCCAGAGGATAGCCTGGACAACAATTCTACTCTTAGAGCGCGAAATTGAGAAACCGGGGAAACTTGCTTCTTTTGATTTTGCTATGATACCACTGGGGAAGATACGATGTGACCTTGTTTTTATGCCATCGTTTTGCCTTGTCTTTCTCTACGTTGTATATACCCTCGTTGATTTTTTGGACATCCGGATCTTGAGATTGTTAAGTGAATTTTGAGATTGGCCATCTTACTCCATAGCGTGAATTATCTGATTGATCTGATAAATGAACAATTTAATATATTTGATCCAAGGTTTTTACTCCTAAAAATATTTCTTTCCACCCCGTTCTAGACCCGGATATCTATTTAACCCCGAACAAACCCCGACAGTCAGCAGTCACGTGCAAGACGACTGCGCGGCTGTACATCACAACATCTCATCGCAACCGGTTCTAGGACATTCCAACTTTCTGTAACCATCACTTTAATACTGTGATTTGTTTTTGTTCATCCAGTCATACTTCAATCGATTGGTGTTCTCATTGGTGTTGCGCTACGACCTCGCAATCTGTCTTGAACATCTACTTTTTTTTTCCCTCAACACTTCCGCAAATGTCCGCAACAATGAGATCGACCGGGTTGGTCCGCGGAACCCCTGCTTTCCGGTCTGCACTTATCGGTAATTACTGAGATATCCTCAAAATACGATGGCGTCGACGAAGGCTAACTTTTTGTCTCTTGTATAGCCCGTAATCGCTCCAGTGCTTTGAGCCCAGCCTCTGTGGCAGCCCGCAACCTCCTCCGAAATGGCCGCGATTTACCCTCTCAATTGTCCGCGCTTGCTATTCTGATGCCGCAGCGTGGCTATGCGACCGAACAATCTACATCCAACTCTTCCCAGAACTTCCCTCCGCCAGGGTTCAACGCTGAGCAGGCGAAGAAGCCTCTGTCCCAGGATCAGACTGCACAATCGCAACAGACTGTTGCTAAGAACCAGACTGCCCAGTCAGACGCTAGCAAGACACAGTCCGCCGGAACTGTCTCAAAGACCAACCCTGAGGATATGAAGGTGGCCGAGAAAAAGAGCACCAAAAGCTTGACATTTGGACAGAAGGTCAAAAAGGAATTGCAGCACTACTGGGATGGCACCAAACTCCTTGCTACAGAGGTTAAGATTAGTTCACGGCTGGCATTGAAGATGGCCGGTGGTTATGAGCTCAGTCGCCGAGAGCACCGTCAGGTTAGTTTCTATAAAACGACAGAGAACTCAAGGCTTTATTTTGGCTAACTTCAATTCCAGCTTCAACGGACTACCAAGGACTTGGGACGTCTTGTTCCCTTCTCTATGTTCCTCATCGTTCCTTTCGCCGAACTGCTTCTTCCCGTCGCTTTGAAGATTTTCCCTAACCTTCTCCCAAGCACCTACGAGGGCCAGAAGGCTCGCGAGACCAAGGCTCGGAACCTTAGCTCAACCCGCAAAGAAGTCTCTAGTTTCTTGCGCAACACTCTCCGTGAAACCGGTCTGCCTTTGACCGCCGCTACTGTCAAGAACGACGAGTTCGCAGACTTCTTCCGCAAGATCCGTACTACTGGCGAATCACCTTCCACCGAAGATGTCATCAAGGTCTGCAAAATTTTCAAGGATGACTTGACCCTCGACAACTTGTCCCGACCTCAGCTCGTCGGCATTTGCCGTTACATGAACCTGAACTCGTTCGGCACAGACGCTATGCTCCGCTACACTATCCGACACCGCATGCGTCAAATCAAACGTGATGACCGCGCGATCTTTTACGAGGGTGTTGAGTCGCTCTCCGTTCCTGAACTTCAGATGGCCAGCGCCTCCCGCGGTATTCGCACGCACGGTGTGTCCCCAGCACGCCTGCGTGAAGATCTCGGCATGTGGCTCGAGCTTCGTCTGAAGCAGGGTGTCCCCTCGACACTGCTCGTCCTGAGCAATGCTTACCTGTACACCCAGGGTGGCAAGGAGTCCGAGATGGCCTCCCAGATTGATGCACTTAAGTCTGTGCTTTCTAGCATTCCCGAGGAGCTGTTCCACGAGATCGAACTCGAGGTACACAATGCCGAGGGTGCTGCCACCAACAAGCAGCGTCTTGAGGTCATCAGGGAGCAGGAGGAGTTGATCGAGGAGGAGAACGAGCAAAACAGCGAGAATGAGGGCAAGGGTGTCTCCGCGCCCAAGGATATCGAGGATATCGATGAGAAGGAAGAGGCGAAGCAGGCCGACGAGGCTAGTGAGGCCATGGCGGAGGGTGAGCGTGCCGAGCAGACCCCTGAGTCCAAGGACACGAAGAAGAGCGAGAGCTCCTAGTTGATATAAATATGCTGGCGATTTGTTTTTATTACATTACCAGGTTTTGGGTTGCGCGTGTCATATAGATGGTTACTTTTGTTTTTCTGTTTGGGTACCCCTTCACCTTCTCACCTTGTGTTATTTTTCTCCGCTACGTCGATAGACCATTTACTCCCCACCTCTCTACACTTTTTATTTCTCTTTTCCAACTCCTCCCTGGCTGTTACACTCTTTTGATTCCATTTGGCTGTTATATAGTCGAAAAATTTGATTACCGCATAAGTCGATGGCTGTAAAAGCGAACAAAATCTACAATCTAGCAAACCCACCTTTTCTCACAATGATTCCATTGCATTAGTATCACATCAAAGTCGGATGTTTGCCGGTTACACTATTAGTAACCGAGCTTACCTCGGCTCCGTATGTTGGGAAAACCCCAACTTTCCCCAGCATAGTCGCTCAAGTAGCTCAATACATTATTGTATATCGAACCCCACTCCCTGTCATGCGGAAAAAGCTGCTTCCAGCAATTCGCCGGTTTAGCAATATCCCACAGAAGTGCAATCAACACTTCGAACCCAAACAATTCAGCCTCAATAGGGACATCAACCCTCCCAAGCCCAAGCCCCGAACCTCCGAGATAATGGCGCCCCTAAATCACGCCTCCCAGGTATGTGTAACTTGTTCTCTGCAGCTTCCCGACGAGACCGCGTGTCGCCCAGCGTATTGTGAAAAACTGCTGTGTCCGTTTTGCCATGGATGCAGATTATCCCTGTTCCCCTACCGGTTTTCCCCTGTTCCTTGCTTCCCCCTGCCTTAGCCACGGGTTGTCTTAAATTGCCATGTTGTTTTTTTCTTTTTTCTTGCATGAAGATCGTTCCCTATCAAGAGAATGGAGGCCACGGTTCATTTGAGTTTCGGCTTCAAGTCTTACATCTTACGGTCTTGAAACCTGTGTGATGCACTATGGAACATTCTCTTCGGAAGACTATCCTGAGACCGAATCTCCCACGTTCAAGATCAAGCTCCAGATTTTGCCTTATTGAAACCGAGACATCTTTTCACCGTTTTTTGCCTGGTTACTTTCTCTCCCCGTGGATGCCCATCCCGCCGTGCAATAGCGGCGTTGAAACCCAACCCCCGGAATTCAGCCCCCAAAAAAAGCATATGGAATACGGAAGTTTATGAGTGAAGAGGATATCCCGTTAATAGTTCCTAGGAAGCAATCACCAGACTCCGAAATTACATCCCCCCGCCAACAACATATGACTCGCTCCCGCTTAGCAGGCGAGCGGCAGTGCTCATACTCCTATATGCGGACGCCAAGGGGGATCTCAGGGTGGTTGTTACGATACGGGCTAAGACACTCAGTTCGTGTAAGTCTTGACTTTTACGATCGTGCGCAGTCTGACTTTTAGGTCGTGCCTGCATGACATGGATGGTTTGTTCGGGACAAGCTAACCTTGTATAGACGCAGGAGACGCTGCTTTGCCTGGAGGTAAGTATTCACAAAAGTACAAACAGAAAAAGAAAAAGAAAAAAAAAATATATATCCTAAAAAGGAAAAAGAATCAAGCAAAAGATGAACGAAGGAATGAAAACAAACGAGACTGAAAAAAAAATAAAAAACAAACAAAATAGAATGAGCAAAAGAAATCGAGTCAAGCTCGACAAGAAGGCGAAGCTGAAGCCGAAGCCATTAATTACATTACCACTCGGGAATTACATTCTAACATTCAAGCTCCAATCTAGGCCGAGCAGATACAGAAGAAGAAACGGCCTTCCAAACCGCGCGCCGCGAAGCAAGCGAGGAGATCGGTCTCCCCGATAGCAATGCGAAATTCCCACCCCCCTTCAGCGTGGAGCACCTCTGCGAGCTCCCGGCAAATCTTGCCAAAACGGAGCTGGTAGTGCGTCCCTGCGTTGCGCTCCTGCACGGCTATGATCCGCAGTCGGGGCTGAACGCTGATCCTGAGGTGTCACTCATTCCAACCCTAGACGCTAGAGAGGTTGCGGCTGTTTTCACTGCACCATTAATGGGGTTCTTGAAAAGGAACCTAGATGGGGATGAGTGGTATCGCGGAGCTTGGAGTTTGTGGCATAATGAGAATTGGCGAAGTAAGTTATTTTTGTTTCCTTGCTATTTTATAATTTTTATTTCTATTTCTATTTCTATTTCTGGTTGTTTTGTTTTCTTTTTTGGGGGAACTTTTCCAGAGTGGATGGAGTACGGAGTATACAACAACTACTTCATACACATGGAATTGTCGCACCAACCATGCTCAAGGTGGATATCATGACACGGCATCTTTATTTTTTAAAATCTTGTTTCTTTTTTTGTTTCTTGTTTTCTTTAACAAATTTCCCCCCTTCCTTCCCTTTGTTATCAAAGTTCCAGAAGAGAGAAAAAGGGGCCGAGAAGGGTAGTCCGACAGTGGATACTAACGACGCCACTAGTGCATCAATTCTTTGTTCGAAATACAAGGAATGAGAAGAATTCCGCGTTGAAGGATGGGCATAACAAGAAAGAAGAGGAAGTATATCGAATCTTTGGCATGACAGCACGGATTATCGTCGACGCAGCAAGAGTTGCATATGCACAGGAACCCGAATTCGAGCATAATAGTCACTTTGGAGATGAGGAGATGATCGCCAAGCTTCGACGGTTAGGCCGATTGAGTGCCGTTCGTAAAGGCTCGGATCAATTGACCCGCCAGACAATGGAGAAGGCAGCTAAATTGAGTTAGTTGGGATTTAATGAAGAAAAGCGACATGTCAGAGTTGCCTAACCCTTTTAGTACTCCGTAGGTGTTAACAAGTCCTAACATGTGCCTAGTTTATGAGTTGTAGGCCTAACTCCGTCTTTATCAGAACCAATCGTATCATTTGTTAGGCGGAGCAAGGGTTGATGACGATCCGGCGTCCTACAGTTTCTATTTGCCTTGCGTACGGAGTAGTTCGTTTGCCAATTCTTTTTTGTTATTATTTATTATAATACATTAAAATATTATTCTATATTAGAGATCACAACCTACAGTAGAAGTAGTCCGTGCACTGGGTCTGTATAATATTAGAACCTCTCGTCCACTTTCTAAACTCTTTGTCTTCGAGCTGATGATACTCTCTCATTATTTTTGGTCTCGGACTTTCTTTGTGATCATTTGGAATACTTGACTGATTCATCATGTTGTCCCCAACATTCTCTTATAGCCGAATGGCTCCTCCCATTCACTCTTCTCGCTCACTCGAAGGACTCGAGCGAGTTGTACCACCTCACTCACCCAAATCCCCGTTTCCCCGCGATCTGTTCCTCAACAAGCCTCTTCCCGCGAGACCACTCTCTGAAGAACGAGAGTGTGCGATGTGGAGTGACTCCAGCGATAGCGAAAGTACAGTCGACAGTATCGCCAGTGAACCCCGCAGCTCAGCCGACAGTTACCCCATTTTCGTTTCTGGCTCTGACGACTTCGAGTTGGCCGATCCCCCGACTCCATCCGCCGATCTTTCTCTGACTCCCGTATCTCCACTTCCTCCACTCAAGCGCACGGACGCCATAGATATCACAATCGACGAATCAATTGTTCAGCCATCATCAGTTTCATCTTCGCTATCAGAAACACAATACGGTCGTTCGCCGCAGTGGACGCAAAGTCGCACAGGTGCCAATCACTATTTTCGAGAAAAGAAGTGGGATTATTTTCCCGAACTAGCAACTCCTTCAGCCTTACAAGCCAGTGGCCGTGTGAGTCCAAACATGGTCGCACAAAATAAGCCCCGCAAGAAGGGCACGATTTCCGCCCTAGAATTTGCCAAGGGCAAGTACCGCTGGCATTCACTCGATCGCGGTGGTCTAGGCGGAGTCCGTGAGTCAATCAAAACCTATGTCCATCGCACTCTCTCCCGCGAGACACCCCCCACAGACAATAAGCACCACGAAGCACCGCGCCCGGCAACAGCACCAATGGACCATCACTTAAATGATGCGTCCAGTATTCTCGGCCCCAAAGGCTGGGAAGCCCAGCCCTCTTTGGTTCTAGACACAACCACCGCGGTCAGAACTATATCCGTGGCGACATCTCCGAGCACCGAGTACGACTACACCAAACAGATGTTCCACCTGCAAACCCCAATCTCGCCTACTTTCTCTACCTCCCCAGCCTCCACGGTATCTTCAAACTCTCTTACAACACCCCGCCAAAATCAACTCGCGGTTCCACTCTCGCCATACCAAAAGCACGGCCCTGCGATCTGGGAATCACCAAAGAAAGCCAAGCGCACTGTACAATTTCTCAAATACAAGACCTCGCCTACTTCAGCGGGTGCTTCTTCATCATCTGCCCCCGAGCTATCATTAACAAATGCCACACCTACGTTGGCTCCACCGCTCAAGCAACTCCAGCAAAATACCCGTGGGGTCTTCCTGGGGGCCAAGAAAAAGATTGTGGAGTCGAAGGATGATCGCAGGCGGGAGCTGTTGAAGGCCCAGATCAAGTTTGTTGGGCCTGTTAACCCGCATACCTATGTGCAATCTGATCCATGGGTTTAAAGGATTCTATTACCTTGCGACTTTGGCTTGTTTGATTATGTTGGCTTTTTGTTTATTTATATTGTTCTTCAGCACTCATCCTTCATCTTACGACTTCTCACGACATCATCACATACCCACACTTCTTCTGTTCATTTTGGCTTTTTGGTTTTGTTTTCTTCTACTGCATGGCTATTACTCCACCCTCGCCAAGCGTTTGCTTTACATCCAGTCTTCGTTGTCCACCAACCTCTCATTATATACCAAATTTTCATTCGTGTTCCTTTCTTCTTCTATGAACATTGGGGTATCTTCAAGGGAGGGTTTCTGGCTTTACTTGATTCTAGCTGCTGACTATACGTAACTATTTAATCTGAATTTGTTCCACAATTTATCAAAACCAGTTTCACTTTTTATCTACAATACCTAAATTCATCCAAGTCATATCATTGTAATATAAGTTCTGCAGCATATCCAAGTCTATATCATATGATTGTATAGCTAGCAAAACGCATGCCTGTCTCCTTACTTACATATACATATGCGCCGCACGGACGCACCAACGCTGATCGCCAGTCAATCATTCCAGTTCAATTTCATACCCGTCTGCCTTGACAGTCTAATCTGAAGACTCCTAATTCCAGCAGGGGCAGTGTTTCAGTACTGGCAGCCATGGTCTTTCAACTGGTCGGGTTTGAACCATGTTAGGCCTGGAACTATCTACCAGGCCGGGTGTGCATATTTGTGTAGGACGAGACTTGCACTAGGGAGTACAAACACCAGTACTATACATACATATATACATATGTGCGTAGGCAAGCATGTAGGTATGTAGGTCTCTCATGAATTAGAAACCCGAATCGTTCTCTCGAATGTGTAACACATACCTCGTGTCGATGCACAGTTCTTGCGTGAACTAGCGGTGTCCAACTGCGATGAGCTGGTCGGTTTAATCATTAGTTCTACGTAGGTTGCACAGTACATGAGACCGATTTAAGTTGTTAGTCTTAGACTTTCGTTGCGCAGCTCTGTGACCCCCGCATTTAAGCGACAGTTGTCACCGACATTTGCTGTGCCTGTGCCTGTAGGTCAATGCGGTAGTTTATGCATCTGAGAGTTTGATCGGCTCGGTGATGGGTCATAATTCTACGATGATCTAGATCTAGTATGCATTCGATGTTTGCTACAATGTCGTACATGGATTTGTTACGTCATAGGTTTCGGCTTTTGTTTGTTATCTATAACTTACATATTTGTGGCTTTGGAGTTGTATTTTATGTGGATAATTGAACAACCCCCACTAAAGCCTAGAACATTATTGTGTTGGTATCGGGGAACTCCGTGGGTAATTCAATTGGGCGCGCAGAGTACTTACTTTTAGTCTGAATCAATAAAAGTCCTCTTTTGATATCTGAGGCATCAAATATGTGATAGGGTAATGGAATTTCTCAACCTTGGGACGAAAATATCAATGACGCCTTCACTTTCGAAGATCCAAACTGTGGGGAAATATAACCCTAATTAATGGCCATTGTATTGGTTTCCAGACGATAATGATCTTTATAATCACAACCCATGATCATATCTCCAGGACTAGGTAATCATTTCCCGTTTAAAGAAGCTCATCGGACATCAGACACTTTGTCCCTAATTATATCTCAACAATCTACAATAAATACATCCTTGATTTCCATACCCAACCACTTAAATTGAAACTACAACATGTCTGAACGTATGTCAATGACTTGGCAGTGAATATCTCAAGCTAATGGTACCCACAGAGCCCAAACACCGCAAGGGAAGCTTTGGAGGCTTCATGGACCGGATGCTTCATCCTGGTCACCATGACAACAAGGATCATCCCAATCAAGACAAGGATAACCATGAGCCTCAACATGAGGACGAGCCAAAGAAGGAAAGCGAAGCAGACAAGTTCAAGGACTACATCAAGAAGGATGAGCAAATGGAAGAGGAGGGTAGAACTTATGGAGGCTTGATGTGACCATTCCGTCTACATATGTTTCCTGATGCCCTGATGAGCTTGAATTATGAGTAAAGTAAATTGATATTTAGTAAACTATATAATGTTATTTGATGCTTTAGTGATAACAGTATATTTGAGCATTGAATGAATACCAGGCTAGACCCCGGCATCTGAATTTGCCCCGGATTATAGTGTCTGCTAGGCTTTGGTGAGTTAGGTGCGCAAGAGGCAGGAAACGGGCCATAAATGTGATGAAATCTACAACCTTAGAAGTAACAATTTACAATACAGTACTTTCGAAAATTGGTGTTGCCAGCTACATTCCTTCATTGTTTCTCAAATCCTAGTGCCAAAAAAACGCCTTTGGAACGGCTCTAGTTTCTAGGCGATGTACCGTACTACCGGATTGTTGTATTAGCCTGGCCTGTGCTTATTACATGTCATAACTGGACACCTGCTACTTCGGTGCTATACGATATCATTCCCAATACTGAGGACTTAGTTGACCAGTAATCATTAGACCAGTCATGGAGTGAAGCATGACTCTCAACCTAGCCAATTATGCGCTCGTATTTATACATGAAATGATAACTAATGGCGAACTGACGGACTTTCAGATAGCTGAAGCTGCCAATTGCCGCAAGCGCGCAATCATAAGGATCTGGTCTAACAGTCTGAACTGCGACTACAGTAATTCTCGAAATCACTTTCGCCAACTAATATATGATGATGTTTTTCCCGTCCACTGCCAAGTCTTTAGTATGAGAGGATTAGTGAGCTATTACTCCCAAAAACAGGACCTTTGCAAGCCATGCGCTTCTTGAGCACTCTTTATGTCTTGATATAGGTAGCATTTGCTGATAAATATCCAGCGTGCCTTGCTTTCTGTGCATATCATGTGCTCGAAGTCTGGCTGTAATAGTTTTGTAGTCACAAAGTGAGATCATGCAAGAGCCAGCATTGCTTGGAGATATTGTGCATGGTATTCAAGCTGCAACGTAGCAACCGTAATACAAATCTAAGTCAGGTTGTCACCTCCGTTTTCCATTGCTTCTGACACGTACTGTAGCATGTGGTTGTTTGTACAGCAAAGGAGGCTATACAACAAGGCTGAACATTGAGGCTGTGCCAGAGAGCCTTGCTTACCCCTCTTTTTGAAGTCGACAGATGAAGAGGCTCACTCCCCGAATCAATTCAGTCAACCGCAAAAGTAGAAACTCCTGATCATCGGCAGTATCGGCAGGCATGGAAGCAGTTAGCTTAGCTGGTACTATTGTTCAGTTCACGCAAGTTGGGCTGCAATTTTTCAGCCGCTTCCTCGCTTTATATCGATCAACAAATGGAACACTCGAAGATATTGCTGACAAGGAGAAGCAGATTGAAGCCCTTTTGAGGGATATTGCCTCTCTTGAAGCCATCCCTTTTACTCAGATTGATAATGAACACATAAAGGCTTGCCGCAAAGTTCTCGAACAGCTGTCGCAGATGATAAACTCAACAAAGGGAAACGGGAAGCGGCATGTTATCTCTAATTTCAAGGCTGCGGCCTGCGCAGTCAGAAATAAACAACGATTTGAACAATTAGATCGTCAGCTAGTTTGCTCGGTACAAAGCCTACAACTGTGAGTAGCTTTCTTGTTCTACCTTTTTGTCACCAGAATAGTTCGGAATCTGGTGAAACGAGCAATGTGCTGCATTCTGTGGGGGTTCTGTACAGAGTATGCTAATATGAATTAAGGAGCGCGGGTGTTCAGCACGAACTTGGGCTGCGGTCGATACACGAACAATTAGATACTTTGGTACTACTGTTGAAACCACCGTTGGAAGTGCCATGTTCGCAGAAGCCAAAGGACATGGGAAATCCGTGGGAAACGGGGGCACCTGAGGAACATATCCGTATTGATGACGGCCTTGATCGAGACTACTTTCTGCCTTTGAACCTTTGCTGTTCACAAGAGGTATTGATGGCTCTCCAAAAAATGACTATGACTAACTACTAGTTATAGGAGTTCCTGAAGCTTCTCTTGCACAAGTTTGAAGCGAATGACCTCCCCGGGTCAGACTTAGTACGATATGCTCATTTGGAGCTATGGAGCTGGGACGGAAAGACGAAACTCGATAATGATACTTGGTATATGCATGTTACATCAGGACGAGGACTCAAAGTCTCCTTTGTGATGAGCACCTGTATGGGTTTCGACCATTTCGCATGTGTGCGCTGTGGGGAGAAGCAGGTGGAGACTGTATACCGCCGGAAATATACTACATGGTAAGCTATTATGAGCCCTGGTCAGGATAACAAAGCCGAATGATATGTATATAGCCCCCGGTGCCAATTGCAATTTCGTTGGGTAGAGCCTGGCGACATTCCCTATGAGACCAGGGATGTGGCGCTCCTACCCTTCAACGGTGAGGTACCCGACGACCTAGTGTCCGGAGAATCTTCGCAGCAGAGTCAAAGTCAACCTACACGAGCGGCGACATGCAAAGATGATACACAAGCTATCGAGAAAGTTTGCCGCCGACTGACCATGAAATGGGAGCCTATATGGAATATCACGCATCGATATCTCTACTGTCGTTGCGTCTTGCGCAGATCCACCCCATCGTCACTCTGCCCGGAGATTACCATCCTCATCAATCATAGATGTCCTCGACACAGCAGGAAGGTAGCTACACACGCCGACTACGGCGATGTGGACTACCATCAAGATCCATATTTTGATCAATTTGGAGGTTATAACGCATTTCGTGCAATGGTATATTCGATATTTCCAGATATGTATGACAAGGCTCTTGGTGGATATGCTTTCATACCAGAGAAAGAGCTGCGTGGCGTTCTTGACGATTCGATATCTGCAATTGATCGACTGGGAGAAACGTTTGAGGATGCAGTTCATGAATACATGTACGATGTGTTTGAAGACGCCGATCGAATGGGCATCCCGCTTCCTGATTATGCCCTTGAAATTATCCGTGTGAGTCGAGAACAGACACAGGAAAGCAAGATGCAGGACTCCCTTGTTCACCCAGATGCTTTCAAAGACTTTCTGGAGTGCCCGATGATGCAAGAGGTTGAAGATATCCTACATGGCCGATGGTCGAGGAAGCGGCATTGGGCGGTCGCTAATTGCTAAATGGCCTTGCATTAAAGGATCAGGCTGAAATGGACGCAACCCAGACCACAGTCGTTACTGTCATGGGCCAGATCGGGGCCTTGATTGGCAGTTGCACAATCGGGTACATCAGTACATTCTTCGGTTGGCGTCTGACTATGTCCGTCTCTTGTGTTTTGGGAGGCGCCATCATCCTAGCGTATATCTTGCCACGGAATATGTCCTTTGCAGCGTATGCCATTTTTGAGCAGTTCTTCGTTGGTGGAGTTTGGGGCCCAACGCCAATTCATCTCATCGAGCTCTCGTCGGTTGCTCTCCGATCTCTTATGGTCAGACTGACCTATCAGCTTGGTGATCTTAGATCTTCCGCCTCAGCCACGATCCAGTTTATCATTGGCGAGCGATTCCCGCTACCACCCGGGCTCAATGGCAAGGCGCGGTTCAATGATGGCAATGTCATTGCCAGTTTCATGGATGCGGCCCGGGCCTTTACCTTATTCTTTCTGTTTTGGGGACCTGAGATGTCCCAGGAAGAGCGTGACGAAGAAGCCGATGCCGCTCTGTACTTGGAGAGACTGCGCCAGCAAGGTGTCAGTTTGGCAGAAATCAGACAGAATCAGTCCAAGAATGGCAATATTCTTGATAAAGATGGAGAAGTGGATAAAGCCCAAAGTGAGCACATTGCCTAGGAAGTATAGAAGACGAGAATGTAGATCCAATGCCAAGAAACATCAAGTATCCCGCAGCCCCGCGATTCACCGAAGATTCACTTTGGGTGGTACGAACTGTGTCATAATCTCCATCTTGATTCACTACTTCTATTCAATTCATTTTACCTTCATATCTTGTACTATACCTCCGTCTGATCATTAACATGGCGCAAGAATCGCAAGTCGCGCCCCGCTACCTGACCGGCGATAAGGCTGGTCTCCAGGAGTTCCTGAATAAGTTTGATGTCCGTACTTTTCGGTCGCACTTGGGCTCAGAATGATCGCAATTACTGACTTGTTTTAATCAAGGTATTCCTGTTCGACTGCGATGGTCTGTCCCCCATACCGTCTCGATTTCGGTTTTCCCTCCGCACCAAATCCCCGCAGCCACCGATTTCCGCGTCGCAACAACAGCTGAGACAGTGATCATTTAGGAGTACTGTGGTCCGGTGATCACCTTTTCCCAGGAACAGTGGAGACATTAGAGCTCCTGCGGAATAATGGTACATGTCAAAAATCAAGTTGGCGGCCAGTGGAAGCTAACAATCGGCGCAGGCAAGCAAGTGGTTTTCGTGACGAACAACAGCACCAAGTCGCGCGCAGACTACCGCAAGAAGCTTGAGGGCTTGGGTATTCCCAGCACAGTGGTTAGTCAAAGCCAAACCTCTCGAATCCAGACGTCCCAAGACACCATGACTCACAGCCCTACAGGAAGAAATCTTCTCCTCGTCATACAGCTCCTCCATATACATTTCGCGCATTCTGCAGCTCCCCGAGAACAAGCGCAAGGTCTATGTGATTGGTGAGACCGGAATCGAACAAGAACTCCGCTCTGAGGACGTCCCCTTCATTGGCGGCACAGACCCCGCGTACCGTCGCGATGTGACCCCAGATGATTACAAGAAGATTGCCGCAGGCGATGAATCCCTACTGGACCCCGAAGTCGGCGTGGTACTTGTCGGCCTCGACTTCCATATGAACTACCTTAAGATCGCGCTGGCATACCACTATATCAAACGGGGAGCGGTATTCCTGGCCACCAACATCGATTCCACACTGCCCAATTCGGGAACTCTCTTCCCTGGCGCAGGCTCAATGAGCGCGCCGCTTATCATGATGTTGCAGCAGGAGCCCGTTGCCCTTGGCAAGCCCAGCCAGGCTATGATGGACGCCATTGAGGGCAAGTTCAAGTTTGACCGTAGCCGTGCTTGCATGGTTGGTGACCGTGCTAACACGGACATTCGCTTTGGACTCGAGGGCAAGCTTGGTGGTACGCTCGGTGTGCTGACTGGTGTCTCTTCTAAGGAGGATTTCGTATCCGGTGATGTTAGGCCTCATGCTTATCTGGATAAGCTTTCTGACTTGCTGGGTTCGGAGTAGTCTGCAGACTACATCTGCTGTTCAATGAATAGACTAGATATGCACATATATGGATGTTTCTTTTGTGGTCTGTCACACATTATCTCCGTCGGTTGAGCGAGTGTAAAAGCGTGCATCGGTTCCATTCTTGCTGCAGGTAGAGACTTGGTGAATAGCCGTTCACCCACCGAGAGCTCTAAGAATATGCCCAATAGGCAGTACACTAGGTATGCCCACTCCCTGACCGGGATATATATGTGGTTAACCTTGGAAGTCGGTTAAAGACCGGGACACCTTGCCAATGAGTTACCTGGTTGATTCTGCCAGTAGTCATATGCTTGTCTCAAATATTAAGATACGGGCACACTTTCTGTTAATAAAGGCCAGCACAGGCGGTTTAAATCCCGCATTCTCGTCAAGTACCCTAGTACACAGCTCGAGAACAAGACAAGCAAGGCTGAGCCGACTCACGTAGCAAGTGCACCGGGTTCTACCTGACGCTCCAGAGGGCGTCAGCACCTTTTAGTCATTATGCATGCTGTGCCTGAATTGTTATAGCCGCAATACGTGAAGATTGGAAATGGATAGTGCAAATGGGATTTTCATCCAATGATAACATCAAGGCGAGGCTTGGATAACGGCCCGACCCAACTAGCGTTCGTGGATCCTTTCACTTCGATAGCCAAGCATGACGCCAATTCCGGGTTTAATTAGGAGATTAATCCATGTACTAATGCAGGGCTGGTTGCAACCCAGCTAGCCACACCTTTCTCTCATGCGTCCTCCGGCGGCTGCGCATGACTTGGACCTCAGGCGCCTTCGAAGACATACTTTGTGCCTGAGCTGCGTACCTGAGTGACCCTCCCAAGCCTCAGGAGGAATTTCCAACTGGTGTTTTTGAAACGATAAGCATGATACAAAGCAACAGGTCGGGGACGCGAAATAACAGGATGGAGGGGTGCCATCTATCGTCACCCGCAAGGAGCTTGCTTCACTTCACTCACCCGCGAAATGAAGGCTTGATTCATCAAATCGAACCAGGGAACGTCTCCGACTTCGCAGATAAATTTCAGACCCAACTCACTGGCTATGATGCCAAAGTATAGACGACAGAAAAAGCGCAAGAGCAGTGGTTAACCGAGAGCATTGGAGTTAACGCCTCCGAAAACCCCGGTGAGGCCGTTCGCCCACTCCACAGTTTAGAATCTATCGCTGATAGATTAGCCTAGCGATTCCCAGCGATGCCAAAGAGGGAAAGACTGCGCTACGGCCTCTGGCATTGTGGGAGCGTGGGAGGGGGTGACACGGGATCTGACAGGGATAGATTAGCCTAGCGATGTGCAGCGATGCCAAAGAGGAAAATACTGCGCTACGGCCTCTGGCATTGTGGGGGCGTGGGCTAAGCGCCAGATCTTGAGGATAGACCACAGCGAAGGATTTGAAACAAGGCCCGTACCACCAAAGGGTTAGCGTCTGACTAAAGTTCTTGGAAACACCCAACAGTCTGAAGGCTGATGTTAGTCACGAGAGCATGACACACGTGTCGAAGACAGCAGTAGTTGGGCATAAATCAAACTAGCCACCCTTCGGCCGCGCTCCGCGGGTTGATCGCGTTCTCTCATCCTATGTTGATTGCATCGCTCGAAGGCATTCCAATCACGGATTTGTAGCCACAGGCTGTCACCATGGCTGGAGATGACAGTGACCCGAAAGATCACCTATATGAACCCGCTCAGGTCATCGAACTAGACTCTGAGCTATATGCTGCGGCCACCACTGAGTACAAGCGTCATCCAGTATACTCCTCCAGCGAATGGCTTTTGGAATCGATCAGTTCGATTCTGGCCCTGGGCCTCGTCATTGCCATCGTTATTATCTTCTGGTATATGGACAACAAGCCTCTCTCTGCCTGGCGCGGTCGCGTCTCTCTCAACGCGACAATTTCTATCCTAACAACTGCATGGTCTATGGCGTTGATGCACGGGGTTAGCACATTCATTGGACAGTTCAAATGGCTTCACTTCAAGAACGGGCCTCGCAAGCTTGCTGATATTGAAACATTTGACGGAGCGAGTCGTGGTGTTTGGGGGTCTATTCTGTTGCTTACCACCGTCAAATGGAATCTAGCCACCATCGGCGCATTCATCACAATCTTGCGACTTGCTTTCTCGCCATTCGCACAACAGGTAATTTTGATTGAGCAGCGAAACGTCACCTCTTCTGCCGATACCGTCACCTTCGGGTATGCGCACAATTATAGCCGGAATTTACTGAATGAACTGACGACTTCTGGCGTCGGTAAGCACCGTCGACACCCTACACAACCAAGAAATAAGTGCAGCTAACATGCTTCTGACTAGAGAGCATCCCGCAGGATCCCGGTATGCAGTCTGCCATCTTCCAGGGCCTGTATGATATCAACACCACAGAACCTTTCAACTGCCCTGGGACATGTCGCTGGACCGGATCATACATATCACTTGGGTTCAAAGCCGAGTGCAAAAACGTCACCCAGGAAACATTACAAGCGGCAACCTGCGAGGGTGACGTAGATGCCCTGCAGAAATGCAACATGACAACACCAGGCGGAGTCGATCTTGCAACTCGCGCTTATTACACCGATTTGGCGACAGCATACTATATGAACACATCCTCACTGCTGATGGGCCTATCAACTCTCGCATTGCCAGATACCTTTCCCGAAATCACGCGATTCGCGATCTATAGATCGACCCCGGACTATAATTTTCGAATGCACGACATCAATATTACAGATTGCTCTCTCTCCATCACGGCCTACGAATATACAGGTGCGAAGGCCGACGGTAGTAATTTCTCCTTTGCGAGCAGGCGGGAGGTCAATTTCGGGGTGAAGGATCCCTGGACGCTCGGGATCGAAGCAGGAGGGGTCATGTTAGCCGGGAGCATGTACACCAACGAGTTGAGGAGTGGTGATATCCATATTCCTGCGCTCGGAACGAACTATGTCAGTCTCGCCGCGCTGGAAAACTTCTTCAAGTCCACAACAATAGTTAGCGAGTGGGTCGAAGGCAACTTTGCCAATACGAACCTCGGCGTTTCCGCTGCTCTATCTGGAGACGTGGAAATTGGCGACCGGTTCGACAAAATGGCGACTGCCATGACGGACTATCTGCGGTATGGCCCGAATACCCAGTCTGCACACGGAGAGGTAATTCAGAGCGAGCCATTTGTGTCCATCCGCTGGGGGTACTTCGTTGTTCCAATTGTGACTGAGGGGTTCGCTATTTTGTTCGCCATCTTGAGTATTTTTAGCAATCGCCGGAGCCGTCGTGTTCCTCTGTGGAAGTCTTCAACGCTTGCTGTGCTGGCTTGTCGGCATGAGGAGCGGCTTGCGCTTCTGCAGACCACGGGCAAGGATATTGAAACGATCAAGAATGAGGCTGAGCAGGCTGAGGTACGGCTGCTATAGTGTCAAGCTTGAGGTAGTGTAAATGAGTTATGATAAGAACATCATGATAGACAATCTAGCTAAATAGTACAGTGCGTTCAGCAGGGACTGTGCCGTAAAGAGATTCAACCAGTCCTCATATACATAACATTGGCCTGCAGCTGGATTAGGCCCAAGTTCGAAAGACTCTGCA
The DNA here is from genome assembly GCF_028829465.1 of Penicillium soppii. Taxonomy (NCBI): domain Eukaryota; kingdom Fungi; phylum Ascomycota; class Eurotiomycetes; order Eurotiales; family Aspergillaceae; genus Penicillium; species Penicillium soppii. The sequence goes on along the minus strand of NW_026643235.1, from coordinate 2,482,070 downwards.
TAGACTGCATGATTGAGTTCATACAAAGTAACAAGTACTACGTCCGCCGGTTATTTGGGTTCAATAGGTCAAAGACAAAGACAAATTCTATGAAGCGTGGTTTCCAATTAGAGTTATCTTATCACAGAGCTGATCCGAAGAGGCCATCTGTATATGGGAAACTCCGTTTCCATCGCCGTACTCCCGATCAAAATCTGGTCGCTTTGGTAATACAAGCAGGTGAGGGGAGGTACGCGAGCCCTTTGCAACAGAATACTTGTGGACCCTACCTTTGATTCTTATCGCAGGCCGGTAAAAGGCGAGAGCAAATCACCGGAACATCATAGCCTCGCAACAGTCACTTCTGGCAATATACTGTACACAGTGCCCCCAGTGAGTTTGGGCGGCAGTTTTCGCCAGCCTGTTGGTCAGCCTCCTTGACAACAGCCCATGATCTTTGATCATGACGCTCAGTTCGTTTTACCAGTCTATCTCTCAATCCCACTACAGTACGTCCCGTATCTGGTGAAACTTATTACGCCCTCAATAAGTGTACTCGTGTTTTCCATATCGGCCATCACATTTATTTTATGGCTTCGGTATCGTAAGCAGCTTACAAACTGCTCGCAAAAGTACCAACGTTGCCCCGGCACAAAAGGATGAAAGCAGGTTCAATGATCCTCATGAACCACTCTATGCAGTTTAGCAATTGACATTTTTGGCTTCGGAAATTCTCTTTTACGGTATATCATCCGAAAACTGGTGTCATCATACACACATGAGTGGAATTTGCTTCTTTAAATTTTTTGTGTCCTGGCAAAAGCTACGCACCGTAGTCGATTCCTGAATACTCAGAAGAAAGGGCTTCAATTTAACATTTAGCTCAATTTTCGTTATTCAAATCTAATAGCATAGACCGCCATTTGACTGATTACATTCTATTTTGTAAGCCCGATCACATAATACGCTCTAGAAAAAAGTTATGTTTTGAACGTAAACGGCTAAAGTCTCCTTAAATATAAATTTCAAAGATTAACACCTTAATGTACTAAATTCTTAATACTTTTCTGTTAATAGAAAGCTATTAAGTTATCACGAGTATCGGAAGACCTTAAAAGCCATGATCTCTGAAATAGCTATTTAGGTAACGTTAGTGTTACGCACAGCTAAGTGGTCACAGTTATGTTAGATAGAATCAGGAGATACTTTTCTGATTTCCTGCAGACTTCCAACCTCAACGATCTGTCTCCCAACCTTACCGTTGCCTAGCAGGCCTTACTGCGGGATGAGTCCTGTCGAGGGTATTGAGGAACGACGCCAGGTAGTGCGCCGAATAGATCTATACCGGAGTGTTAGTCTATTCGTAGTGTGTGTCAAGTTATAATCAAGTAAAGAGTCTCTGAAGTTCCAAGGGTATGCACAAGTGAAAATGTGTAATTGAAGACGAAGAACTAAACTAAGTATATGAAATGAGTGTCCTTATATATCCTTCGTTCCTACTCCCAGATCTACTCCCTGGGGGTAGATGCTGGAGTCACGATCACGTGTTCCCATGTGGGTTGTGCAGAGGTTTGCTGTTACGGAGAACAACCTTGGTACTCAGGTATGTCTCAGCATTTTCTTGTCCATTATGTCAGTCACGACGTCACCCGCGAAGCAGGTTGTTTGCTTGCGATCAAAATTAGGGCTCGGCTGCCAAGTCGTTCATCCTTGATATTCTTTCATAGTCCTACTGACAATGACTAGAGATGTTTGACCCGGTCTCGATAGTTGAGAAATACTATCAATGCCAAGGCGTAAATCCCAGATGATGAAGAGATATCAACCTTGGAAGCTTGAGAAGAAGTGAGCTGAGTTTTGGCCAAGAATGTTGAGATAGAAGTCTATTCATAGTCAACCTTCTGCTCTGTATGAGTAATTGAAAAGATATGTTGCAGAGAAAAGCCTTCATGCTTTTTTCACACTTCATATGGAGATCAAAGTACCAAATCTGCTCTAATTAACTATGTAAAATTATGTAACCATCATTCGCTTTCTTATTCAATTGAAACTATCTATGGTCGGATTGGAGATAACTCAATAATTGATTCGTTCAATGCAGCTATAGTAAAACTGTGATAAGGCCATTCCAAGGATAATCGACGCTGATGTCATGAAATCGAGTCTAGATGGGCTCTATGTGGAATGAATAAGATCACATTATGAATACAGGGGAACTGCTGAGTTTTTGACAGTCTGATATTCGAAGTTCGAATTTCAAGATTTGTTGGATATAATGTTAGATAAGACACATGTAAACATGAATCTCTTGCAATGCAGATGAGTATAATTCAAGCAAAGCCCCGTGGATGGTCTAGCTAGAATTCAAAATGTGACAAATCGAATTATTACTGGAATTCATCTCAATGGCCAGGGGAAGATGCCTAGCCCTTAGCATAGCGGAAATTCGAAACCCTATTGACGGCATCCCCGGGCCGTTCATTGAGAGACATGGGTAGGTGGCAAATAAAGGTTGCTTCAAGTCGTGACTGCATCTCGTATAATGAATTGTACTTATGTTTGAATCTGGGATTTCGATCATTTGGATGTTCTCAAGTCTTGTTTCGATCTCGCCGAGGGTACCCTGCCTCGTGTTCTCCATCATCACCAGACATATATCTTCTTGAAAAGGATGAATGCAGTGAGAATTGCAATCTAGACCTGGGTAGCCCTAGTAAATTAAGGGTCTGGCATCAACCGAACGAAGACACCAAGCCATGGCTATGACGGTTTATCCAGGTATAGAATTCGCATGATGTATGAACTGAGAACCCATTGACCACCATCGAGGAATATTTAAAGGCTGTGAATTTCCGCCCTTTTGGACTAGATATAACTTGCACCAGACAATCACATCTTTCCTCATCAGTTCAATACAACATCTTGATCTTTCAAATATCTTTCAAAGTCTCAGGCCCATCATTCGAAAATGAAGATCAACATCCTGACTCCCTTCATCCTCGCCTACTTCGCCACGACCGGCCTTGCTGATGACGAGAAAAAATACGACGACGACAAGAATTGGTCAAATGAAGTGACAGTCCAACTTGCAAATGACCAGTCTGGCGCCAACGCAAATGTCAAAGTCCCAGCCGACGGCGAGAAGCGCTCCATTGGCTCCCTCTGGGGCTGGACCGCCGTTGCAAAAGACGGCGTGGTATTTGCGACAAGCGCCCAACTCGTCAAATTTGAGCAAGACACCGCCTGTGAAATTTTCGATGACTACTATCTTGACGCTAAGCTCAATGCCAGACAGACTTGGGTCTCTCTGAAAGGCGGCGCAGTGGTCAAGTTGAAAGATGCTTTCATCGCCTGTTATGATCACGATGATCACTGGTATTAGGTTAACTTGACGCCAGGCAGACTTGAGTTTTTCTGAGGGTTGGCTCGGGAGGAATCTTAAGGGTGATTTCATCCTCTGTGATGATGACTGGCTCAGTTTTAGCTGCAGTGCCTGCAATGGATATGGTTCATCTTGTACTAGAGAAGTTATAGGAATGAAGGAGACGTGCAAGATGAAGAACGTACAGACTCAACTGTAATCTGTTTGCTGTATTCCTAAGCACAGCTAAATCCCAGAACTATGCTTGCGCTTTAGTCTCAACATAGATCTTAAGACCATTCATCATCCAATATCTTGAATCTCCCTCTATTTCCGTCATCAAAGTACACACACATATCGATACTTCCGAGGAACCCATAGATCCTAATAAGTCCTCCAGATTTTCAAACAATGAATGCACTCTTTTTCATTCCCTCAGCCATTGTATCTTTGCTCAGCATAAGTGTTGCCCGAACAATTGCTAGGGCTGTTCTATCGTGCTCAAGACCCAGGGGGCAGCTAAGTTGCTGTCGACGATACGATCTGAATCGAGAGTAGAGGGCAATGGAGGGAGGCATATGGAGGATGCGTGCCTACATGATATCTCCAAAACACGATCACACCACTTGATAAGATGGCACCGATTTGATGAGGGGAGTTTATGCATCCGCAGGTGTTCCGTCGGAGAAATTTAGAGGCTCGAAGGCGTTGTACGCAGGACTCAGAGCACTACAGAGCTAGATAATGGAACCTTGGGTATCATGGTTATTCCATTTAACAAGAACTAAATGCTGTAAACTTGATATGCAACGCCTCACAATGTGGGAAACCCCAACCCCGAACGCCATCTATCCACTCGATATAGTATGAGAGGACTTTAGAAAAAGGCCTAGACCTCTGTCGAGTTTTATGGGACAAACACCTTTCAGTTTCCACTTCCACTTAAAATGCCAGCGATTCGTAGCGTCAAATCCAGCATAGAAAGATGCTCATCAGATCCATCCACCAGCCGCTTGTCCATCTCGGAGAAAAGCATGACAATCTTATTTTTCTGAATATCGGGAATTGCCTCACTGTAAACAATTCGACGGTATAGCTAGAAGAAGTGTTAGCAACATGCACCGAAGCAAGAATTAGAATCACAAACCTGTCCAATAATCTGTGTGGCACTCCAACCATCCGCCACAACATCCGTAATAACCTTCGAGACAGCCTCATACGCCGACTCGTTCTTCTTGGGCTGCATAGCTTGCACAAGGGAATCAATAATGCTCTCCGGCACAACGCCAGCAATCTCTTCGATACTCCGAATAGTGATAATACGACTAGTGCTGCTCCCAGCATCCGTCATCTCATCATCATCATCCGCATCCTTCACCGCAGGCGGCTTCGCAGCACCGACGAGGCGCGCCGCACTTTGCAAGTACGTAATAGCACGACGCAAATCACCCTCACCGCAGCGAATCAGAGTATCAATCACGCCATCTTCAAGCTGCAGGCCTTCTTGTTCGGCAATATTGGCAACACGCGTGCCCGCAGCGCTGTTATCCAGCATCTTGAACCGAAACTTGCTGCATCGACTGGCCAATGGCTCGATGATTCGCGTGACATAGTTGCAAACAAGACAGAACCGTGTAATCCGACTGTAGGTCTCCATTGTGCGGCGCAGAGCGGACTGCGCGTCTTGCGTCATGCTGTCTGCCTCGTCGAGGATGATGATCTTGAATGGTGGGCATGGGTACTGGGCGCGATAGGCGGCGTCCAATCCTGTGGGTTGGGATAGCTGGGCACGAGCAAAGTTCTTTACTTTGTCGCGAACGATGCCGATTCCGCGCTCGTCGGAGGCGTTCAGTTCTAGGATGCGGGAGCGGTATAGGGCGGGGCCGAAGAGAGATTTGGCGAGGGCAAGAATGGTTGAGGTTTTACCTGTTCCTGGGGGGCCGTAGAAGAGCATGTGGGGGAGCTTGGAGGGTCAGTTTTGGCTCAATTTCTCGGGTTTGGGAAATTCACGTTTGAAGCTTGGAGGGTACGTTGTAGCACTTTTGTCGTATGGTCTTGGGCAGCGACATCATCCAAGGATTTAGGGCGACTAAAGAGCATTAGCCAGGAAAATCGCGATGTTAAGATAAACCATTGACGTACTATTTCTCAACCCACGGCTGGAGCCGAGTTGAGTCTTCCTTGTTGTCGCCAGCCTTGGACTTGGAGCTGCTGGACGCCGCGACAGCAGCGGCACGGGCCTTGTTATTGAAGAAAGATGCAGCCATGATCGTTGAGCAGCTCGAGTCAGTAAAGGTGTGAGTTATCTCGAAGCTAGTATGCGATGCGGTGAAGATCTCGCTCTGACGCCCTCCGCAATCGAACGCGTCTACACGTGACACGCGCAGCACTTAAAACATATTGGCCAATCAAAGACGAGCACTATACTTCAACCTCAGTATGGAGTACTCATATGTAAATTTGCGATTATTGCTGATCTATCGATCCTGATGGAATACTTGGAAGCCAGGATTGAAGTTGTCATGACTGCATGGGTCATCATTAATGTATAAGCAAGAATTATAGCTCATCCCGCACAGGCTCTTCCACCTCCGCCTCAAACATTCTCTTTTTCGGGTTCTTGGGAAGTTCTTCTTGTCTTGCCCTTTCCTCCGGGGTAATATCGTCGATATATGATCCTTCCTCCTGTTCACTTTTCTCAACCATCCGTCCGATTTTGTCGATTATACGATCACTGTCAATGGGCACCGAGGGCTCATTCATCCAGGCTGCGCTTGCAGATGTCATGGCCCCAGTCACAACAGCCGTAGCCGTGTCGTGGATAGCCGAAGAGACGCCATTTGAGATTGACTCAGAAGCAGACTGCATGCCTGTACTGGATAGGCCAGCTGCACCTAATGTCGCAAACATAACGCGAGCGACTAGTTTCAGAGGCTGCCATACCAACCACCAAAGAGGTCCGTAGAACACTCGTCGGAAGAGAAGCCAGCCAATAGTCCCTAGCAGGATATAGAATGCTGTTTCAAGATACCAAGTATCGGATTTTTGGGAGCGGAGAAGAGAATTAGCAAGACTGCGCGACGAGGAAAGAAGTGTGTCGAGGCTGCTGTAAGACTCGGACAATGACGAGATTGCGGCTGTGGATTGTTCTTTGTATAGAATTAGTATGTTATCAAATCAAGAATGAAAGATAGGCACTCACCAAGGGTTTCCTGGGCAAATTGGCTGCGGGAGAGTTCAGATTGCATGAGTTGGTGTGTTCTGCGCAGCGCGGATGTAACATCATTGGAGGCGTTCAAAACAAGATCATCATGAGTTAGCCTCTCTGAGGTCTGCTTTTTCTCCGAGCTCGATCTAGATAATAGCAATTCTTTTTCCTTTCGCTTGGCGAGCTCGGCATTACGCTTCGCTTGTAATTGAGCGTTTCGGAAATCAGTTCGGGTCCTAAGATGGAAAGTTAGTATTTTCTAAAAACTGTCATAACGCCAAGCTGTGAAACCATGGGCTCTCTGGCAGGCGCAAGTTCCAGGTATTAGGGCAGGATAGCCTACCTCTTGAGATCCTCAGCCAATCGTCCCGCCATGGCAACAATCCGCTCCCTTTCAGCCTCCTTCTCGCCGTGTGTAGCAGATGCCTTCCGTCTACCATCGGCAGGTGTTTCCAAGGCCTCGACCTCCACGCGCAGCAGCTCTAACTCTTGCTCGGCATCTTTCAGCCGGGAGTGTATCTCCGATCCGAGCTCTAAGCGTGCTTCGTCGCCTTGTCCAATAGAGACAGTAAACTCGCGCAGCCGGGTAACAAGGGGCTGGATTTGCCCCTGAGCAGCTGAGAGCTCTTTCAAGCGGCCCTGGAGGGCTGTCGTTGGGGACATGCTGCGATAAGTGTTGCTTTGGTGTGACGCATTCAAGGACCGGCGTTTCTCGTTACCGGTTAGAAATTTCTGACTGTATGCCCTTCGAGTTTTATCGCTGGAAATTGAACGAACACATTAAGTTGTGTAAATGTGAAGTGATTTAACTCGGAGTTGCCATGTTGACGGGCGTCATTTGGCCAATTGGTGTTTGCATCCGAGACAAACATACCCCATTTCGCTCAACCGCAATTCGCATCGGAGGCTCTGGTTTGAATACAACTTTGAATTGACCACGCGCTATCTCCCGTCCGACTTGTCACAGACTCACTCGGATCTTCTCGCTTTTATCCTTGTCGCAAGCTAGTTCGAGGCTTCTCTGTGCAATTGCAACTGCACGATTGGTAGAAAGCACCTATAAAAAACTTCCCACTCGACTTCATATTCTCAGGTACGCAATTTACACGACAATCCAAGTCGCTGTATCAGCTTTCTTTCAAAATAAATAACTAACACGCCTTTCAGTCTACACCTACCAATCCGCTCCACCACCCACAACCGCAACCATGACCATCCCCATCTCCACAATAGCCACTTTCCGAACGGCTTACAACCCCTTCTCCCGCGCCTCAAGGCCCTGTCGCCTCTTCCTTGGCATGCTCCGGACTCCCAACACAATTCCAGCTAGCAGCCCAACCCACATCGACATCCAGGTGAAGCAATTGCCGCGCGACTCGACCGAGTCGCCGACCATGACTATCGGATTCAAGGGCGGGAAAGAATTAGTGCTGGACGTTGGGAAGCGTGGGTTGAAAATCGGCGATGTCATCGAAGAGGTTTCCCGTGTGGGCAGAGCTTTGCAGCGAGAGGCTAGCCTGAAGAACTAGTTCTGGGGACAAAATCTCTGTTGTGCTATTCGAGCTGTGCATTCGTGTATTATATTACCTATCATTGTATTTGATGATTTTGGCGCTGTTGGGCATATGAATAAATTATTCTTGATGAGTTGGCGAAAAGGCTGTTTATCTTGATATTGTGTAGGATTGTAAATGGAAAGGGTAATAGTTTTACATGTACAAACTTAAAATCCATGTCTATCAGTCAAGTCGTCACCGGAATGTAATGGCTTTTACGCTCCAAAAACAGAGAGCAATTCTTCTTCATTGGTGAACATTTAGTTCAACTTTTCCTTTCCAACTATATGGTTGCGCTTTTAATTATTTCAAGCAAGGAAACTTTACACGGCGGCACCGGAGATGAAGAACCACTTGTCAATGCTGCCGTCAATAGGAGCAGGGGCAAGCTCCTGGTTTTGGGGGATGGCAGCGAGCGCGCTCTGGTCAACGCGGTCGGCAGAGCCCTCAACGGTGGAGTTGGCACTGGTGCGGGTTAGCTCTCAAACTCAAGCAAGATGTAACAACAAGACTTACAGGCTGATCTCGCCACGGGCGGTCTTGCCAGAGATGAGCTTCTCCCAGGCATCGGAGCACTCGCGGATGACATCCTCGGCGTACTTGCGGTTCTTGCACTCGCCGGAGAAGGCGAACTGGTTCTCGGGCTTTCCGTCGGGGATCTTGTAGATGCGGAACCACTCATTGGTGGCGCGCAGAAGGCCGGGAAGGTGACGCTCGACATCCTCGATATCATTGAGCTTGGGAGCGAGAGGGTCGTTCACATCGATGACGATGATCTTCCAGTCGGTCTCCTCCTCGTCAATCAGGGCCATGACACCAAGGACCTTGACCTGCTTGACCTGGCCGGAGTAACCAACAAGCTCACCGATCTCACAAACATCGAGCGGGTCGTTGTCACCCTTGGCCTTAGTCTCGGGGTGGATGGAGTTGGGGTCCTCCCAGGTCTGCGCATGGAGCAATCAGTATTGGTTTTAGATTCCTCTTCCAACCCAATGGTGAGTCCGTGGGTGTTGGGCGAAACTTACGCGAGGGAAGGCACCGTAGTTCCAGAGGTAACCCTTGTGGGGGAAGCAGTTGCGAACGAAGCGGAGCTTGCCCTTCTTGGTGTCCTGCTTGATGGGGTTGAGGAAGTCATCCTTGGAGATCTGTGATGCAATCAGGATATGGCGGGGGTCATTTGAAGATTGGTTGATCGTACCTCCTGCTTGGCGTTGGTCCAGCGAGGGATCTCAACAACCATGTTCAGGATGGTCTGCTGCTCGTTGGCATAGAGGGGGATATCGTGGAAGGGGGAGACGGGGACGCCATCCTTCTCAACGAACACACGGTGCTCGAGGGTGTAGGGAGTGCCGACTTTGCGGACGGTGTAAGTCATGTTGGGCGTGGAAAAGTGTCTAGAAACTTGGGCCACACGGGATAAGGGAGAATTAAAAGAAAAGGAAGAAGGAGGGGCAGTAGAAGTGGGGGGAGCCAATGTTGCTGATGTGCGCCAAACACGGCGGGAGGCGGTGGAGGTCGCACTTCCCAGTCGGGTTAAAGGAGGACGAGTCATTGGCTGAATTGGAAATGTTCTCCTATTAGATAATTGTTATAAGCATATATTTAAAGTATTTCTTATACACATACCTATGACGGGGCCTTGGACACACTTGGTAGGAAGTTGCAATTCGTTGGTACCCCCTGTGCCCTGTGTTGGGAAATGACAAAAAAATGTTTTGCTTCCGAAAGTCGGCAGGTTTATACTGTGATCTTCCCGATTTATATCCCGACCGAACACCGGGACACTCAATTGCAATTATTCTATACTCAATTCAAGCCGAATCTAAAACTCTTATGCCTTTTGTTTTTGTTTTCATAGAACAGCATCAACATACGTGCTTACAATTTACATTGACAGATGTATACTGCACCTACCCGACCCCAGACTGCGAGACATGCCGATACCGGCAGAATATACGCGGCCTGCATCAATTCCAAAGTAAATTTGCTGCGTTTCTATGATATCATACAATATTGTAAAATATCGTACTGAAGAATAGCTCTGGACTCATTTTCTTTGGCAATTTGGTTGACGATTGGGTACAGTACAATAGTGTGTACCTTAGTACTTAGGTACTACGATGTCGTGATTCTTGGCAGGGAATACTGTTTATTGATTGGATTGTGGATGGAATAGGCGAAATACCATGACAATACCGCCCTAAACTGAACAAATAAACATAGTTATCGCCACTATCTTCACGTGATCTTCTAATCGGCGGACTCCGATCTGGGCCCAAGAAAAAAATTACCGTATAACTTCCCCGCCAACATTTCAGCATGCTATGATCAGATCTCTTCGCACCGCAATGTCCCTGATGAACGCTACAGCAATCTCCCCGGCCGCTGCGCGCGTGCCCATCCCCCCCAAAGGCGTCGACTACCGCAACAAAATCGTTCTCGCCCCAATGGTCCGCTCCGGCGAGCTGCCCTCGCGCCTCCTGGCCCTGAAATACGGCGCCGACCTCGTCTGGGGCCCCGAAACAATCGACCGTGCCATGATCGGCGCAGCCCGCCGTGTGAACCCCCGTACCGGCACAATCGAATTCACCCGCCTGCCATCCAACGGAGGCCGCCCCGAGAAAGCAGATAAAGAATCAATCATCTACCGCATCGACCCAGCCCGCGAGAAAGGAAAACTTATCTACCAAATTGGAACGGCAAACCCTGAGCTAGCAGTTCAGGCCGCCCGAGTCGTGGCGGCAGACGTCGACGGCATCGACGTCAACTCCGGCTGCCCTAAGCCGTTCTCCACAAGCGGTGGTATGGGCGCAGCCCTCCTCCGCACCCCCGACCTCCTCGTGTCCATCCTCGAAGCTCTCGTCAAGGAAGTAGGCGAGCCTTTCCAAATCGGCATCTCGGTGAAAATTCGCATCCTTTCCAAACCTGAGGAAACAGAGGCCCTGGTCTCCCGTCTCGTCAAAACAGGTATCACAGGCCTGACCGTTCACTGCCGTACGACGCCCATGCGTCCTCGCGAGCGCGCCATCCGTGACCAGCTGCGCATGATAGCAGGCATTTGTCGCGATGCCGGCGTGGCATGCTTGATGAATGGCGACGTGACATCGCGGGATAACGGTCTCGCGCTGATGGCCGAGTACGGCGTTGACGGAGCGATGATCGCCACCTCTGCTGAGACGAACTCGTCTTGTTTCCGTGCTGAGGCTGATGGCGGCGCTGCGCCTTGGAGGGACGTCGTCTATGATTACCTGGGCTTCTGTCTGGACTGCGAGAACAGGCTCGGCAACACAAAGTACCTGCTCAACATGCTGGTTCCGGGCAAGAACAAGGAGTTCAACCAGGCGAAATTGGCCAAGACGTATCTTGATATCTGCCGTGGCATGAAATTCGAAGATCTCCTTCCTAGGGCTGCTGCTGTTGATGAGCTGCTTGGGCTCAAGGATAAGTGGAGTGCCCCGCCTGGCGAGGAGAGTCAGGCCGAGAAGTCTGAAGTTGTGCAGAAAGCTATGGAGTCTGAGTCTGCGCGTGCAGCTGGTGGCGGTGCGGCCCGGACAAAGACTCCATCGGCTGCTGTTCATGGTGGTGGTCCCATTCGCCGCACTCCTGTTCCCCAGCCGAAGACTGCCAAGGTTGAGGCTGATCAGTCGACTATTCCTGCTCCCGAACCTCAGCCTCAGGCTCAAACCCAAACGGTTTGATATTGATTGGTGATTTCTTCTTTTGCTCTTTTCGCAGTCCGGTTTGGACAATTTGCATAGCCTTTGCTTTTCTCTGCCTTTTGCTTGCATGTCGAGGTGTTATAATACCTTTATCCATAGATTCCCCATACATACATGCTCATCTTTGATGCCCACAAACTAACTGACAATAAACATATCTACGCTCTTCAAAAATTTATCATGTGTTGAATGGCTAGATTTGTATCGTCTAATCTAACAATAGTATGCGAATCCGAATCGCCATGATATCAAACCACCGTAAACACCATGTACTCACTAATGCCATATTCTCAGCATATCATTAAACGCAGCGCTGCACAACCATGCAGTGCCCAGCAAACAGTGCATCTCATTTGCAATCAATCCTTAGTTTCCTCCTCCTTCTTTTCCTCCTTCTTATTCTGCAGCTCAGCCAACATCATGGTCTCAACGACCTTCATGCCCTGTTCCTCGCCCTTCTTAGCATCAGCGCCATCCTCACCAGCAACAGCCTGGTCAAGAGCCAGCTTGGTCTGGCCCAGAGCGTAGATCTGCTCTTCGATGGTGTCTTTGGTGACCAGGCGGTAGATCTCCACCTCGCGGGTCTGACCCACACGGTGGGCACGGTTCTCGGCCTGCACGTCTTCCTGAGGATTGAAGGATGAGTCGAAGATGATGACGCGGTTGGCGCAGGCCAAGTTGATGCCTGCACCACCTGCCTTGGTCGACAGCAGGAAGACAGGGATCTCGGTACGCTCGTGGAAAGCGTCCAGGATGGACTGACGGTCTTCGACGTTGGTGCGGCCGTCCAGACGGACGAACTCAATCTTCAGGGTCTCGAGGACGTGTTCGAGGATGTCCATCACCATGGTGAATTGCGAGAAGATCAGGGTGCGGTCGCCATTGGCGATGAAGCGGGTGAGAAGTTCCTTCATGTGCTCCACCTTTCCGGAGTCCATCCATTCATCGTTCTTGAGCTTGAACTTGCCGAGCGAGTTGGGGTTCTCAAGACACATGTGGTGGCATTCAAAGTCGTTGTAGGGCATGAGTTCTTCCAGGATAATCTTCGGGTCGGAGAATGACCATTTCTCTTCCTTCAAGCATGCCTTGGCCATCTTCTGGAGAATTTCGTCGGTGTAATGGCGGCGAGCAAGAAGAGGGTGAATAGCAGCTTGACGTAGCTTCATGAGAATGTTGGCAGACTTCGAACCGGTCTTCTTTCCAGCGGCGCGGTCTTCCAAGAGCTGACGCACTTGGTCTTTTTCGTGATCGTAAATCTCGACCTGGGAGGGCTTCATCTTGCACCATCCGACATGAGAGTGCTTGGCTGGAAGATCGATGACCTGGTGCTTCTTGCGTCGGAGAATAAAAGGTTTCATCATTGACTTGGCGCGCTCGATGCGCTGCGCGGACAGAAGGGTGGCGTGAGATTCGTCAGTTGTTTTGGCTTTGTTCGAGAACACGGCGTGGAGATCTTCCTTGTGCTCTTGGAAGACACTTGGAAGGATGAAGCCGAGAAGCGATGCAAGTTCCTGCAAGTTGTTTTGTAAAGGTGTACCAGTGAGGAGGAGACGGAAACGAGCGCGAATCCGAATTAGTTTCTCGTACAATTGCGATTGGTGGTTCTTCAACATGTGACCTTCGTCATAGACACAAACAGTGAAATCCATGTCACGAAGGAACTTGGCATCAACCTTTGCTTTGGCAATAGTGTAAGTGGTGATGACAACATTAATATCGTCGCGGTTATCCTCGATGGTCTCACGGATTACGGCGCGCTCTGCGAGGCCAGCGTAGTAAGGCATGACATTCAGAGCCGGGCAGAACTTTTGGAACTCGCGGAGCCAGTTCTCGATGGTCGAAGAAGGGACAACAATCAGGTGAGGACCCTTGACGCCTGTCTCATACAAATGAGCAAGGAAAGCGATAACCTGACAAGTTTTGCCCAAACCCATGTCGTCGGCCAGAATACAACTCAATTCATTCTCGAACAGCAGTCTCAGCCAGTTGATGCCGACAACTTGATAATCCTTCATCACCAGATCCTTGGCCATGATAGCAGGCTGTGAGATCAAACGAGATTTGCGCTTAGACTGGACCATGTCGTCATCGCTATCTGGAGATTGGCGCGAAGATGAAGGAGTGGCAATACCCGAGTCATGTTCGGGTTTCACAGCAGCGATTTTTGTGAGCTCAAGCTCGCCTTCACGCTTGCCGAAAGTATCGACGCCCCATTTCTTCATTTCATCGGCGACGGGCTTACCGAGAGCCTCCACTTCGCTCACAAGAGCATCAATTGCCAGGTAGCCGGTCCACATATCCACACATTTGTCAACAATTTTGTCGCCAATGGGCTTGGGGGCCTTGCCACCTCGTTTGCCCTTGGGTTTCGTAGTTTCAGGTACCGGGGCAGACACAACACGCACTTCATCAAGATATCTATATGGACGGTTGTTCATAATAATCTGAGCAGTTTCCTCGGGGACAGAAGCGAGATCGGCGAGCTCACGAACAGCGCAGGTGTTGAAGAATTTCAGGACCTTGGAATCCAATCCGCCAGCGGTGGTTTCCTTCACTTGGGCATCAGAATCGTCTGAGTCACTCATCATGGCCTCGGGTGATTCAGATCGATCAGGCGAACGCATCTTTCTTCCCTTCTGGAGACGGCCCGTCTTCTTCGGAGGGGTGTCCTCGATGGTGATGGGACGAGGAGGCGAAGCAGGGCGAGAAGAAATATCAGACTTTGGGCCTCGAATAAGTCGGCGCCTCGGCTTTCCCTCTTCTTCTTCGGAGTCACCGCCCTTCGCGGGGAGATTCATTGCAGCCCATTTATCCTGGATAGTTCCACGAGCCTTGATCTTTTGTTTGGCCACAGGGGCCACGCCGGCGGCCGGGGAAGCACTCAGCTCATCCTCGGAGGATTCGATGACCACGGATTGCGTATTGTTAGTGTGAAAGTTGGCCAGGTTTGTAAGGGCTGCATCGAAATTGCCCTTGGTCTGCAAGAGCGCATCCATACAGGTTCGGACAGACAGATGGCTCATGACTTTCACAGCGCGCTCAACTTTTACGCGCAATCGGAAGTCTTGAATCTGGTGGAGCTGGATATCATCCACGGGCTGTGCGCGAGAGGGCACATCTTGGCGGGCCTTCTTGATGGCCACGCCCTTTGCGGGAGGACTCATCTCATCCGCAGATCGCTTCATAGTGGTGTTTTTTGGGTCGTACATTGCGTTTGCTGTAATTTCACGAAATCGATCAATCGATCCGGGGTCGGTGCGGACAGGGGACTCCATGATTTTTTCTTTCTCGATACTTCGAATGGTTTTTTCGAACATAGAAGGTTTGATGTCAGTGCTTCTGAAATGCGACTCTTCGTCTGAGGAACCGCCTCGATATGTAGGACCGTCGTCGAGGTCAAATTGTGGTGTGCGCTTCGCAGGACCGGAGGCAGGAGGTCGGAAATGGGTACCAGAGGGGGCGATCAGGGACGAAAGGAGGCCACCCTGCGGTTTGCGAGGAGGAGAAGAAATCGGGCCCGCAGGCGACGATGCAGCGACTTGGATTACAGTATTATTTCGTACTGAGTATGGTTGTTCAAGAAGTTGAGTAGGTTGGGTGAATCTTTGTGGGGTTAATGTAGAGAGAGGAAGGGTTGCGATGGTTTCATATTCTTCGGGGGGAGTACTTGGGATGGTTTTATCTCGAGATGGAGTGTTTGGAACAGAAATATCCATCGCTCACAATGTGGATTCGCCTCCCATTCGATTGTCTTTGGTTTATTCAGGAACTGTTTTTTTCTGCCAAAGGCGGAAACGCGATAATTACGCGCCCAATCACGTGTGGGAATCAATTAAGCATAAAAAAGTGGAATTAAGAGAGCAGAGCAAAGGAGATTGTGTAAGTAATCAATTGTGTCATTGAAGTTTCACTAGTATCAAAATGTTTATAGGTTGTATAGAATCAAAAACAATAAAGTAACTATACAATGTATAGAATTATCCACGTACAGTGCAACAACTAACTGCGTGTCATGGCGTTATACAATAGCCAATCAGAACACAGGAGATGGGACACTAGAGCTCATCTCGGCAACTTGCAATAGTTTCCTTTTTGTCCTGAGCTCCTTTGAATATTGGACCTTGAAGTCTGTGAGACTTTCCCTATTCCTTTTTCTTATGAACTATTGTGTACTCGTCACACACCATGTCTGCCCGTCGCCCTCATAATGCATCTTACGCCGATGCTGCGGCGAAGCCTGCGCCGAAAAGCAGCTCCGATGTGTCCCCAGCTGTCCCCACGTAAAAACCCCTCAAAGCCATAATAAAGTCCACTCCAAAACAATCTCTAATCACCCTCGGTATCTAGTGATGTAATCTACAAGCTCCTCGGCTTCACAGTAGCCATGGTTGCCGCCCCCATTGGCATGTATTTCTTGACTGTGAACACCATCTTCAGCGGTAGGAAACTTCTTCAATTTCTACAATGACATATTCCTAATCCATCCATCTTCAATCAGGGAGCTCAACGCTTGCAGGAGGCACCGCAGCTGTTACCGCCAACGTGGTTTTATTTGCATATATCTATGTCGCTTGGATGGAAGACCAAGAGGACAGAAAAGCACTCAACAAGCCAGACTCAAAGAAGGGCCAATAAATGTATGAATTGGGCATTCAGAAAAGAAATCATATGGCGTTGCGGCATTTTTGGGTTATAGGTGTCTTCTTTTGTACGAACGAGTGAAAGAAAAAGTTACGGACGGATACAGCCATCCATTGATCATTCTATAAAGTTTTAATAAAATCGAATACCACATTGGTATCCTGGATCTGTCCACGATATCCAGGTTCTCAATTCGAATTCACCAGTCCCACGCCTAGGCCATCAGAAATGCGCTGTTCATGTTGAAGAACGGCATCCAAGGAAGAGCTCGCTCCATGCCCTGGTATAGACAGATACGCCAATATGCAGTGCCAAATAGAAACCACCCTCAAAATATCACGCCATCACCGCTATTAGGCAGGTCTGCGCTTGACAAAATCCTCCAAATCATCCTTGGTAGCAACACCAAGCACGAATTTGCGTGTAACATCGGTGACAACGGCGAACTGCTGCTTCTCGCGCTTTTCGCCATTGGGTCCGGTCTCGCTTTCAAAGAATTGCTCCAACTCCTCGAGCGGCGTCTCCATGGTGATCACTTGGTAGATGCCGCGTTTGCGGTTGAAGCGTTGCATCGCCTCGGACACCGGGTCTGATTCCTTCACGGCCCCGCTCTGCAGCAGCTCCTTTAGCCGGGGGATGCTGAGGTAGCCCAGGAGGGAGCGCTTTGTAGGAGAGATTACGGTCAGGTGGGTGTAGTCACGCTCGTAGGCGGCCATGAGAGCTGTGGAGATTGGGTCTTGAGAGGAGATTGAGAGCGCTGGGGGAGGGTCGAGATCTTCGATGGTTGCCTGTGTGGTGGTTAGCAGTGTACAATAGTTTTCTTGGGGTGTGAAACGAACACCGCGGTACTTGTCAGCCCAAGCTGCTGTGGGTGCTGTGTTTGTTTCGGTGGCGGGCTGCTTTTCACGAGTGAAGGCCTCGCTGCCGGTCTGGTATGATGCCATTTTGGAGATGATCGCGAGGGGTCGGTGAGGGGCAATAAGGTGGAGGTTGGAAGTAGAGAAAGAACGCAATGGAGAAGGTTGAGATTGGAGTGAATAAAGGCCCCAGGTGTGTTCTTTTGTTTCCTGTGGGTTATACGTAGGTTGTGCCAGAGTATACCGGGGAACAAAGGTTGCGGGATGACTTTTCGAGTTTGGCGTCGTGTCTCCACTACGGAAGACGCTTGCGACCACCGCAGACTTTATCAGATTTCACTAGGTCTTGTACATGCTTGGAAGTTCCTGCATTATTGCTAAACAGAGAAAATTTTCTCTATCGATATTGGAAATTCTAATCAATTTGGATGAAAAATAGTCAACTTCAGTTTGTATGGCATCATACATACTACATTTGTTTGCAATTGAACCGTCTGACGTAGGTGACCGACAACTCATTATTTGAGGGAGAATACCATGGCATATGCAGGACCATTCAAACCCACTCCATGTTCTGCAAAGAGGAAATACCTATTCCGGTCTGTTGCATGTACAGCGGCGTTGTGGTCTGACTGCGGACTAAGAGCCTGGCCATTGTTGGAGGAGCGGCCAAGTTCAAATTCTATACCCTCCTACTTATCTGGTCGATGTTTCTATGGCATATTGTTCAACTAATAAAGCCAACGATGTCAAAAGAAGTTGGTGAAGCAGCTTCAAACTGATTTGAGATTGAGTACATGTAGGAATACGTCATTGGACTGGGAAACAGAATCGCCTTTTCCCCTCCGCATTGCATGCTCACTTTTAATTGGGAATATTCAATGAGGATGGAACACATGCAGAATCCAGTTTCTGGCTACAATGCTGTACAATGTTGCACATACTCCTAGTGGAGACCACGCCCGCGATCTGACAGACCCTTCTCCACTCTATCCACACCGATCCAAGCAGATCGTGTCTGCTCTCAACTCGACAGTATTCAAATACCGTTGCTCAATGCCAGGTGTGGCCGATGTCGGGGCCATCCCCAAGTACAAGTTGATTCACCAAGGTGGGTTTTAGGTTGCAGCCGGCAGCGTACTGGACTACCTACATGAAGGTTAAGGAGGTTGAAATTAGCTATGAGGTAGACATATCTTGCAAGGATATGTCCCTGCTAGGGAGTCCACATATGTTTTATAAATCGAGGTTCGAGACAATCGTCGGAACAATGTGCAGCAATCTTCCGGGTCTAAGATGTAATTGAAACAGCGATTGTGTGCTTCCATATCAATATAAGAACGATCTTACAGTACTAGGTACTCTTTGAATGTAGGTTTATTCCTCATACTTTTCTATATGTCCATATATTCACAGATAATGTAGTGTATAGTATATGCAAAACATCGAATATAAACGCCAAGGTCGCTATCAGAGCGGATTATGGTTTGTCATGGATGCACCAATCGGAGGATGTTATCTTATCAGCGACGTCATGAAGTCGAATACTTAGTATAAATGTGGTTGAATAACAGTTTTGGTTCTTTCTACCGTGATAGAGAATGAGTCGCGAGGAACTTCTCGTGTCGCATAATTGCCAGCATTCAACTCCAAGTGGACTGTATATAAAGAATCTGGATCCCCAGTGCCCACTTACCTGTACGATCTTGATAGTTGAATCGGCGCTTCTAAGGTTGCTTTAGATCGAAATCGTAAGCCATCCATAGACCCGGGTCTCTGGGGCCACTGGGCAGAGCCAGGGCTAAGTGATCCCTGAATCTCCTCGTACCTGCATCGCTTATCGCCCACGTTTTTGTTTTCGATAAGACCACCCACGTCTCCCCCTGTCATCTTTCCCCCACCTTCATCGCAATACATTCTAACCAAGCCAGCTGTTCACGATGCCTGACAAAGATTCGCCTATGGTTTCTCACGGCCGCGGAGGTACGTTCGCACTTACCACAGTCGCCTTTCATCCACGTCGCATCGCATCAGCTAACGTGTAGATCGATCAGGCCAGGGAAACATCGGCCATGACACCACCGAGTGCGTAACACAGATCGCGATGCGTAACACATCTCACTAACACAGTCCAGATACGTTGATGGCGAGATCGTCCGCGAAGGCGTCTACGGCGACCAGGGCGACGGCGCTTACTCTGCCGGTGTAAGGATCCATGATGCGCCGGATGACCTGGCGCCAACTCGCTATTATGGTTCTATCAACTAACTTCAAGTGTACAGCGCGGCGGCGCAGGAAATATCGGATCGCCCATGGTGCGCCCAACCTCCAAGGTTCCCCACGACGCGGAGATGATCCCGGAACTTGCGGTGCGCAACTCTTCCGACGAGAACTACCATATCGGGGTAAGACAAGAGAATTGATGTCGCTTTGTCGTCTTTAATCTGTTTTATATTAAACACATTAAACACCCTCACTCTGCCCCTTTTGTATACTGAGGCTCCCCTGATACTTTTTTCGCCCCCCCTTTAATTTCCCCTGCTGTTCTGTTCCCGGATCTTGACTTCCTAGAGGTTTCGCAATGGCTGACTTATCTTTGGTGTAGCGTGGCGGCCAGGGCAACGTCCATATCGACGAGGCAACGCTTAAGGAGAAGGAGAAGAAGTCCAAGGTTGCGCATGAGGGCTTGGCGGATAAGCTGAAGCACAAGTTGCTTGGACGGAAGTAAGCGCAGCTTACATGTCAGGTTCTTTTGTGCTTTCTGATTCCCATTTTCTCGTTTGTGGAGGTTTTTCAATAAGATTGGTCCAAATTGACTAAAGTTTTGTGCTGGCGATCATGTACAGGTACCTGCATGGTTATATGTCTTTCTTAGGGAGCAGGCAGGAGCAGATGAAATAGATATCCAGTAGATACAGCTATTTATATGGAGTACATGCGAAGCAGTGAACAAGAGCGACTATCCTATCGGAAACACATAAAACAAACCCTATCCTAAATCAAGTGTCCCACGTGTACATGTATCATGACCTCATTAGTTACCGAATGCGAGATGAAACAACAGTGAAAAGCAAAAAAAATGACAGAACCCAGATCCATATTGCATCCCATCCCATAACCCATACAACATAAATCCATAACGCCAGCTCCAAGAAAATCAAGGACGATGCATCAGATAGACAAGAACCTCATGAAAATTGTCAAGATACAATACCCCAGATAGATCATCTAGGTGTTTCCAGACCAGCCAGATCCAGAAGCAAGCTCAATCCTTGCTAAACCGGCGCTTAAACCAACTCTTCCTCTTCTCCGCCTTATCAGTCGGGGTCGGGGTCACGTTCTGGTTCATATTCTTGGACAGCGGGCTCGGCTGAGCCGCAGCATGCCCAGCCCCATTGGCAGAGGGAGCAACGGGCCCATACCAGTTCGAGTTCGCAGGTTGTTGAGGTTGAGCGACGTTTGGCGAGCTGAACCCGCTGAATCCATACTCGGCCTGAGCGCGCTCGTCAAGACGCTGTTGCTGCAGAGCCTGCTGCTGCAATTGGTCGTTGGAGCTGTTTATCGAGCTGGGGTCTGTGGACTGGCCGTAGGGGTCTGTGTGTCCGGATCCATTGTTGGATAGGGCGGTCACGTTGTCATAGGAGCGCTGATAGCCGTTGTTTTGGGGATATCCGTATTGCGAGTTGTTGACATTGTTGCCGATGTTGGGGTAGCCATCGGGTGAGGCGATGGGGGGTGAGTGTGAGCCGCGCATGTGGTGGGAGGGACGTCTTCTGCCGTTCTGGTGGCCGTTCTGGTTGTAGGGGTATGGGTTGGGGTTGGGGTTCTCAGGGGATTGGGGCGTGTTCTGGTAGGCGTTTATCACACTGTCTGGTCGGGATTGGCTTTGACCGTAGTTGTTTTGGTCGTATCTGCGGTTACCGTTGCCGTTTTGACCTAGAAGAACAAGACATTAGAATGAATCGGTGGAAGAAATGGCGCGAAACATACCTCCGTAGTAGCTTGTCCGGCGGCTGAAATCGCCCATCTGTGATGCGGCATCGTCTGTCCAGATCAATCAGCTTCAATTCCCCTTTTTGTCTGGAAAATATATATGACAAAGTAATAATACCTGTTCTGGCGTACGAACCACGATTATTACTGTAAGCCCCGTAGATGGCTGCTTCAAACGATCGAATTGTATCCAAGGGACGCTCGAGACGTGGCCGGGTGGGGTTTGACAGGTCGGGATCGGCTGAGGCAAGGGTTAGCAAAAACGCCCGTAAAAACGCCCGAGGAATGCCAGTGGAGACGAACTGATGATATTTCCATATTGATCCTTGTGCTGGACATCGCGCAGCGAGCCCAAATTGGATTTTTCCAGCGCAACCGCCACTGTTTTTGATGTTAGTTGAACTGAAGATTGAAGGAGATGCGACCGGAAGGCAAATTCCCAACAACGTACTAGGCTGAAGTTCATTCATAGCGACGAGAGGATCGGCTTTGGTGTGTAAATTGCGACGAGCCTTTTCTTCTGAAGATTCTGAAAAACCACGGGTATGACCTTTGGCAGATTTCCCTGAATTCTGCGACTCTTGAGATTTGACACTGAATCCACGACTCCGCTGGGGAGAAGCAGGTTGGGGGGCCGCCATTTTATTAGAGCGAGAGTTCCACCGTCTTTTTAGCGTCCGCGATTCAAGGCAGCTCTGAAACGGCTGGGATCTGCTGAGCTTGTGGCCGTTGTGGAGCGTGTGGGAACTGCCAAGAGACGATAGAGCAATTCACGGCGATTTTGTGATTGAACACAGACGAAACAGACTAAGTAGTTCGATCTGATGGAATGAGTTAGGCGCCTTGTTAATCTTGGAAGATTGCGATAATGGATGTGCGGCGTGCTTTGTGCTCGTTGGGCCTGTTGTGCTTATTGTGCTGTGTGTTGGATGTAACGAGTGGAGTAGAGAACTGTAAATCAATTCTCATCAAAGAATCTCAAGTGAAACAAATTGGAATATTTTCAAAAGCAAAAGAAGTCAAGAGGCGGGAACCAGATGGATTTTATTCCGATGACACCAAGCCACGCAACGCAAGTTTACACTTTTCTTTTTTTGGGCCATCAAAGTCCCAGTACCCGTGGACACGCAATGCACTTGGACGCTGTTGTATTTGAGTATTACAAAGTATGTATGTATTTTATTAAATCATCAAAACTTCGGGAAATTGGGTGTTCTTCAATTCCATGGTACACAGCCCAGTTCTTGTAAGGCAGCGATTGGTGATGTTCCTCCGTTAGTTTAGGTGGCAACCTATTTTACAAAAACACAATAGCTTCTGCCAAATCGCATTGAATTCTTTAAGCAACCTCATTTTCTTAGGTTCAGACTCTGTACAACATTGAACCTGAAGGTAACTCAAGAAGCCAAGGTAGGGTTCTGTTCCTAAACTCATACTCAAGTTGGAAACCAAGACAATCGAGACTTCCCACATGAAATCTTCTCGCTTTTCCTTTATTTTTTTCCAGCCTTTCCAGAATACCGGAATTCCGCGTGAACGGTCCCGTCATCCGGGATGTTCCAATTGGCCACCCTGATTTTTGTTTTCTTGCTGTACATGCATATCTTGAACATCTTGAGCATTGGATTCTTCATAAATGCCATTTACGTTGTGCAACCGTTAGCGGCATCGGTGTATCGGTAGGACGAATGAAAATGATTCGATAATGCTATCCTGTGCATGTGCATCGCATGATCGCGCAGTCCACTGTTTCCAGCCCTGGAATTTGTGTTATGACGATAACCGTCACGAATGGGTTGATTTAGGGCTTAGACCACATGTGTCTGTGGTTTTCTAGTTCATCTTGCGTGTCAATAGTAAATGCGAATTTAGTGTTTGCTGTGTGGGTCGATGGCCGAAGTTTTTTTGCTAAAATCTATTAATAGATTCAATCTTGAATTCATCGCATCTATACCAATTGCTGTCGATATTTTGTCGGCATATCATATTGTACTCTGTTTTAGAGAACAATTGACAGAAGACGGGATTTCAATCTGGTGTCTATGTTTCTGGCTTTCTTCCGTTCCTACAAAATCTCCTTTATATTCATCCATAATTACCAGGATATATACGACGCCATTGGACGAAGCCAATGGTGATGAACTTGTTCAAGAACGACAATGTAAAGTACACTCTAGATCGAGACAAACTTGAACATATGAGCACAAAAATGGGGCCAACCTTTGGGCTATCTACCAGTATATACAAATGTGGATACAATCACAACAACAAGTATCAATCTTTCTGCACAATCACCGATGGACCAACGTACTCTCTCCGCCCTTTCACGAAATACATCCCAAGGCTGATAAAGAAAACTCCCAGGAAGATGACCACACTCCAGTTGAAGTTTTCCAATGTGATATGGACATCACTGGGCCACAAGGACCAAAAGAGCGCGAAGCAGCAATACAGCAGTCCAATGATATTGACAGACAATCCCCATCGACCCATATCCCATCGTCGAGGTGGAAGAGTATTAGGGTGCCAGATTTTGCGATAGATCACGCAGCTAATCGAGATGATGTAGGTATACATCAGAGCGGCGACGTTGAGAGAAATGATAGCGTTGAACGCGGTCTCGGAGCCGATGTTGATGAGGGACAACGCGCAGCTGATGATACAAGAGAGCCCAATGGCGTTGACGGGGATCTTCCGGTCTGTGTCGACTTTGCCAATCCACTTGGCAAATGGGAGTCCCTTGTCTCGCGCGAACGCAAAGGTTTGCCGGGAGGTCGAGGCGTTGAAGAGAATGTTGCTGAAGATTACGGGTATTAGGATGATTGCTGTGAGTCCGTTTACCCCTGCTGTAGAGGTGGCTTTCTGAAAGACGTAGAGGAACGGAAATCCCGTGGGGTCATTTAGGGAGTCTTCCACCGATGGCGTGGCAAAGAGATACGTGATGATCAAAACAATAGCCATGATACCGTTGCTAAAGTAGCCCCAGGCAATAGCAATAGGCACATTTCGAGCTGCATCCTTGACCTCCTCCGACATGTGGGCGGTTGCATCGGAGCCTAGAGGGGTTAGCGTATTCGATGTAGGGCTGAACGTTACGTACTCAAGGACCCGTAGATGGCCGATATTTGTCCGATCATCACACTTATTCCCATCGTAGACCATCCTCCGAGATTCTTCCAGTGCGTAACAAAGACCGCTTCGGCAGATTGGTGAGGGGCCAAGGTCCAGAGAACGATCAGAATGACTGTCCACGACAAAACGTGGAGAATCATCAAGAGGTTGTTCAGGATCGGCATCATATCGGATGCGTATACATTGAAGATGTAGATCAGCAATACCATGGCAAAGACGAATAGCGTGCCTTGCCAGTTTTGGGGCTCATAATCCGGGTTTCGCACGCTGATTAGTCCCTGGATGATAGTGCCAGTGAGAAACGAGCCGGAAGCTGCTCCAGCTTGCCAGGCTAGTACCGACATCCAGCCTACAATAATCAATTAGTCAAAGATCACCTAAAGCACGGGGTGAGCACACCTGTGATATAACTGAGAAACTTTTGATACCGGGGAGAAGACCACTCAGAGACCCAATGGTACTGTCCGCCAGATGTGGGTGCCATAGAGGCCATTTCAGAAATGGAGGCAATAATGAACCCAAATCCAATGAATGTCCATAGATAAGAGTAGAACAGACCTGGCAAACCTCCGTTGTATAACCCTTCATAGTTAGAACTGGCTTGTTAGTCTATTATCTTGAGTGCTTGAGTGCTTGAGTGCGCAAGGACATACTCACATGAGAACAAACTCCCACGTCGCTTGCAATACCGATGCAAAACTCAAAGCAGCTACAGGGCGCAGATTTCTCTGTTGGAGTTGAATATAAGATCTATGCCATGTTTAAATGTTGACATACCTTGAGCTCCTGGGCTTTTCCCATACGCTGCATATCATGGTCGTCAACAACCGTTCCAAGTTTGGAGCCTGTGACATCGCGATCCATAAGTTGAAGCTCGGTATCCTGCAATTCCAACCCCGAGGTTTTAGAAGCCATGATGGTCGAGCGGCTAGAGTACCGGTCACACAACGAAGTGGGGGGAAAACGCAACAAAAGAACAGAAGGAAAAAAAAAAGAAAAGAAAAAAAACCCAGAATGCAAGGGGGCCAAGTTGGGAAATATTATCCAAATGAATTATGTTTAATTTTTATTAGAAGTGTTGCCCGACAACAATCCACAAGGCCCCGGACGGGAGACGGCCACTATGTGAGTGGGGTTGTCGATCCCTAGCTGCAACTAGCCCGAAGGAGTTTACTTTTCAGTACTTTGGGGTACTTTGGGAATTCAGGTAAATTTGCTCTGAAGATAGAAAATAAGCAGAAGCTGAGAATATTGTTCCTATCTTTCTAGAAGGATAAAAAAGCAAATATGGTCAGGTATGGAGGGGCCACATGGTAACACAACACGTTCAAGAACAACCGAGTTGCATGGATTCTTCCATCGCGCGTTGACCATGTGGAGAATATGCGTGCCACAACAAAGTATATCTATGTCTCTTGAGGGATTCGTTACACACACTAAGAACTATATAAACGTGATTCCCGATAATCCAGCATTTCTACGATTATATATCGAACCGTCGCAGGATCCATCGACACTTAGGGCTAGATCCCAGCCCTGAAGAATGTCGATAACGTGAACCCTTGATTCACCCAACCACATAATAAGCCCTAGGGGTAGCGCATGGACGCCTTTATATGCAACGTGACCCCTCCCTTATCAGGTTATTGTATGATGCCCAGGTGAATTAGCGCCCCTGCAATGATGCCCCCTACATAACAAGCACAACGGTCCGCATACTCCAGTCACACCTCATGCAACACGAGTCTTGGCAACATTTGAGTCGATCTAAGTGGACGGAAAGCTGATTACCCTGCACCTACCTGCATCGATTCTGCCTCCAAAGCCTATTTGTCCACTTTGCAGCCTTGATCCTCCCGTAATTTGGCCCAAACTACAATTTAATAATGGCGCAACGCCCGAAAGAAAGAAAGACAAACAAAAATAAGCAAACCGCCCCTATCTCAAATATTTCGCCCCCAAATTCCATATGTATTCAGTTATACTTCAACACAGGTAGTCAGTCCTGTTGATGTTTTCCCTCTATCTCGGTAGCCATGTCGGCCTCGTCGTTGCCCGCGGGGGTGAATGCGCCGCTCATGGCGGATAATCCCAACAATCACAGCGGATTGATCGTGATAATTACCTCATTTTACATTGTTTTGATTATTGCTGCGCTCATCGCACGTATCTACGCTTCGTTCCAGAGGCGGCTCATGCAACATGATGACTTTTTGTTTGGGGTTCTTGTGGTAGGTGTATCAATTCAAATCTTGGCCACGGGCTCGGTTAACACTTACATAGGTAGTAGCAATCGTTCAAGCTGTGGTGGTAATAACACAAGCCCACTATGGCTGGGGAATCCGAGTAGAGTCTGCGATTGACGATCGAATGCTCAAGGTCCGTCCAACGCCTGCGCTCGTGAGCCATGTTAACATCCATAGGCTGGATACGCGGCTGAGATCATATCAATTCTTGTCTTGGGCTTCTCCAAGCTATCGACCTGCCTATTCTACGAAGCCCTCTTCTCGCAAATACAGCGTCGGTTCGTACGCGCCATCCTGGTCGCAGTAATTATGTGGACGATCATGTCTATAATATTGCTGGCTGTTCGCTGTACCGACAAGCCATGGATGGATATCAGTGCGGCTCAATGCAGTAGTCTGGTATGAACAAGCGAATCAAGTTGCGACAGGAATATTAACACAATGTAGCTCCCACGCTGGCAAGCCATCACAGCGACCGACATCGCGACAGAGTTCTTTCTTTTCTTGTATTCCGGGCTTGCGGTGCACAAAGTCAAGATATCGATGCAGAAAAAAGTGATGGTCTTCCTAGCTTTAGAATGTCGAGTGCTGTGAGTAATAATTTTGAATTACCAAATCCTTTAGCTAACCCGCCTAGACTCATCCTACTTGCCGGTGTACGTCTTCACTACATAACAGCACAAATCAACTCCGCGACGCCGATCCTCATTGGCGCCTTCGCGACCATCACAACAGAAATGTACCTCGCAATCAGCGTGCTCTGTCTCGTGAGCGCATTCCTCAAGTCGTTCATTGCAGCTTATGAAGACAGCAACGGGATCTCGTACACCGGTAGAATGTCGGGGTCGCATTCGAAATCGCCCAAGGGGGCGTCGAGTACCACGCAGAAAAATTCGTCCCGGTTCTCAAACACAGTTGAACGATTGCGCGGCTGGGAGCGAGAGGAGGATCCGATTATCGGTCCCACTGATGCCTCGGGCGGGTTGCAGATTTATAAATCTGTACAAGTGGATGTGAGTGATGAGCCTATTGAGTTGGCTGAGGCGGGGCGGGGAGGCCGAGGACATATTGGCACAGATCTACAGACTAAATAGACTGTTACAGTACTGAAAATACATATAATAATTAACACAGCCTGGCTGATTACATATGTAGATCGTGGGTCATCAGCGTTACGTGCGTTGATTTGTAAAGAAATTTAAACATAGCACTGTTTTCGGTCTGTTGAAAGTCTAATACAATTTTATACATGCTCGGCGTTGAGTGTGAGCGGGGGTATATGGGCTATAATACAAAAAAAAAAAAACGGTTCCGGATCTATTCCGAGAACCATGCAAAAATGCAAATGCAAAGAATTGAAGATTCAGGTTGAGTGAAACGAAATCAAGCAGTTGACTCGTCGGCCGAGGCCGTCTTCGTGTCTTCCACGGTGACCTGCACCTCGTGGCTGTGCTCCAGTTCAGAGAGAACAATCCACGTGGGGAAGATGGCAAGAACGGTAATGCCAAAGTTGAGGCCGATGCTGACGAAGTGGTTTGCACCGCCCTCGGACTGCATGGCCCATGCGACGGTCTGGCCCAAAGCCTCGAATCCGCGCAGAATACCACAGTGGTAGGATAAAGCTGAGATGTCCGTGCTGTACTGGCCGATCAACCAGTAGAGGAATTGCTGGAAGGCTTGGCCGCCAAATGTCCAGAAGAAGACCAAAGCGTAGGTCTTGCCGAATCCGCCCTTGAACCAGTCGAAGAGCGGGGCCTCGGGGGCATCGTAGAATTGCTTTTGTAGGATGGTTGCCCAGATCCAGGTTCCGATGAGGATGACAACGATGCTGGTGAAGGCGATCTTGGCACGTGTCTTGATGTAAATCGATTGGCGATCGAGTAGGGCCGCGAGCAGGAAGGAAGAGGCGATTCCGGCGAAGTTAGTGAAGAACGACGAGAATGCGCGGGACCGGACAGTGAAGTAGTCGGTCAACCAGGTGCTGAGGAAGCCGTTATAGAAGTAGCTGATAAAGAAGGCGGGCAGGAGGAGCAAAACACGGCGGGTGGTGAACAAGGACAAGGCGGCCTTGAACTCCTTGCCCCAAGTCGCCTGCTTCTGCACCACAACCAGGGATCGATCCTTGCGCTGGACCTTCTCTGCAGGGCTGAGGAGGAGCGCAATGGGGAAGCCCAGACACATGATGACGATGAAAACGATGTAGGTAGCGGCGCTGACTGTTCCCTTGCCGGCATGCTGCGCGTTGAGACCCAAGCTAATGGCACCACCGACGATCGGACCGGCCGCCTTAGCGGTCTGCCAAATCGCGAGGTAGAAAGCGCGCTCGCTGGGACTGGGGTAGCCAATGATGATGGCCGCCTCTGCTGCCCAGAAGAAGCCTGCGGAGATACCACATAAAGCGGAGCCGAAGAGCATGAACCATGTGGTGGGGTGGTAGTTGTTGGTGTACAGACCGGCACCGTAGATCGGGTAACCGATCGCACCGATAACGAGACCGAAGCGAAGACCGATGCGGTTGTTGATGGCACCAGCGGCGATACACACAACAGCGAACAATCCATAGACCAGAGCGTTGGCGGCCGAGACAGCGTAGGGCTCGGCAGCACCACCCGCTCCGAGGTTGTTCAGGGCATCCCACATTCCGGGTGCGGTGAATGAGACACCACTAGCGATGGCGATCTGGAAGGGGATGGAGCGGTAGAACGACCACCGAGAACGGCGAACTTGGGTATCATCGGTATGCTCAGAGGTAACCTCTGGCTCAATGGTTGATGGGGCCATAGTCATTATACACCCTTGGACACAATGGTCCTATATACACCAAAATGATTAATATAAACAATCTAAGAAATCGAAGAGAAAGAAAGAAAATTAAAGAAGCGAAAGTGTGAAGAATGTATCGATTGATAAAAAAAATTAAGATAGTGGGTCTGACAAGGATGTCGTGCTCAATGCCAAGACTTGCAAAATGCGGCAAAGTGCAAAACTTTGACACATCGCCACGTTGAACTGCTCGCGTGCCTCCCTTTCTAGGCCACTTCGCGAACAACCCTAAAATGACATGCTTAATATTCCTTGATATCACTGTTTCAGAATCAACAATGACCACATTGTGATGCATTTCACGCAGAAACCCTTGAATCTGCTTTCCGCTTGTCCCGACTCACGAGGAAGGCGATTAGCCCAACACTGAGGAATTGCCCGACCGTAGTGACCAAAGTAGAAATGAACCCAGCTCGGAAATTAGGCGCCGCAGTAGCGGGATATTGAAAGATCTGAGTCCAAGCTGCCATTGCTTGCCCAATAGCATTCATACTGGCTGTGACTATAGCACGCTCCTCGGCATCATTGGCCATAGTGATAGTCGCCCAGCTCATCGTGAGTGGACTGATCGCTGTCAAAAGTTAGCAAACGCGTCGGCAAAGTTAACCGAGAGTAGTCCCAATTTTTGTTTACCTCCTTCGAACCCAGTGATGATAAACGCCACCAACCGGCCTTTCTCCCCGACATTGTACACAACTAGTAAAATCACACCAATAAGGACAGGAATGGTCGTCACTACAGACGGAATCCAAAAATTTCGCAGACGATCCGCGGTAATACCAGCGACCAGCGCGGCGACAACAGACAGCGCTGTCGCGATAGTCGGCAGCGTGTTCACTCGTGACACGGAGTAAATTTCTGGCTTTGCCTTGAGATACAGACTAAACGGCGTCGAGTACGGCGTGAAGTTCTGGTCCATCAGGATCCAATGAACGACAAAGACATACCAATGCCAGCGTCCAAAGACGCGTTTGAAGATCTCTCGCGAGACCTTAAGCTCGCTGGGCGCCGTCAGGCCTTTCAGACGGCTATTAGCAATCTCATGCTCGGTCGCTGTCAAAAACCGCGGCTTTGAGCGATGCGGGACGTCGGGGAAGATAAAGTAGCCGCTAATCGTGTTAATCACCGGATAGCCCTAGAGGTACCCCGTAGGTCACTTACAGAATGCAAATAGGAATAGTGATGACGGTGCAAATAACGAACAACCACCTTCATCGTCAGCACCTTTCCAAAAAAAAACCCTCTCTATAAATAGAAACACACCTCCACCCAGCCAGCCCATGCCTCCCCTCCAAATTCGTATACGCAGCAGCCTGCAAATACCCAGCAAACATGGTCCCGAGCGGCGAAGCAATAAAGAATAGCGCAACCCGCCGCGTCACCTCACCGGGCTTGTACCACGAACCAATAACATAGATGACGCCGGTGAACGAGCACGACTCGCAGATCCCGATGAAGAACCGCATGGCGTATATCGTGTCCAGGTTCTGCGCCCACGCACATCCGAACGTGAACAGCCCCCAGCCTACTTCCAGGGTCGGCAGCGCGATGTTGATCCGCGTGCGCGTTAGCCAGTAGCAGGCTGGTATCATCGATGTACAGTACGAGGCCCAAAATACGGCTGTTATGTAGTTTAGCGTGTTGCCGGTTAGGTGAAGGTCTTCTTTCATGCCGCTGGATATCAATCAGTTCCTTGCGGACTGGATTCAAAAGTGGGCACGGTACGTACGATACGTAGGCGTTGGTTATGGCTTGTTGGTCGAGGTACTTTGTGAAGAATGAGAGACAGCCGAATGTTAGGATCATGAAGTCCAGTTTGAGGATGAGCTTCTTTTCAGCATGCGCCATGTTTCTAGGATACCATCCGGCATATGTGAGCAATTGGAGCCATGACCCATCTTGCGATTCGCTGGGATCAACTTCATCGTTGGCGACCTCGTGGGTTGATTTCGTTTCCACAACCGGCATCGTTGATTGAGATAGTTGCAATATGACCCATGTTTTGTTCTTCCATTGCTTGTGTATAGTTTTGGGAGACTAGCTTCGATAATGGAAGATGCGATGATTATCACGCCTGATGGTGTCATCTATGAATGCTTACTGCGGAGAAATCGCAACCGGAGAGCTGCCGATGACCCGATAGTACGAAGTAGGGTTATCTCAATTAAGATAACGAAGCAGGCAATCAAATTAAGACAAGTGACTCATTGCAAATGAATTCGATTAATGTACGCTTGATGTGTATGTAAAGACAATGCCCGCAATGATATAATGTACATGCTCAAGACTTGATGGCAATCTCGTACTTGGGGACCCAGAAGGTGACGTTCTTGTCCACGGAGTAGACCTCCGTTCCGAAGCTCAGACTGCCAAGATAATCGCTTTTTGAGGGGTAGATATCACCACTCAGGTCGTAGAGATCGGTGATCAGAGGGTAGATATCACCGGTAAACTTCTCCACGGCGCCTGTAATGGGCGGGTTTGCGACCCATGACAAGACGTTCGTGCCCTGGAGATTGGTACCAGCGTACAGTGTGCTGGTATAAGTTAGCTAATGGACCAGTCATCGATTGGTAACGATCACTCACAATTCTGTTCCGTCAATGGTTCTGTTCACGCCTGGCTTGCCCCAACCGTAAGGCTGGGAGATCACAGAAGACATGTAGAACCACACCATGACTTCGTACTGGGCATGCGTTCCGTTCTCAGCCTTGTCCTTGTCACTGTCCAAGAACATATCGATGGCAACGTTGGTAGCGAGATTGATTTCTGTCAGTGCATCGAAGTCGGTGGTTTCCGCTGGTGTATCGCCCACTCCATAGGTCCAGTGAATGTCCACATTCAGCTCCGACACTTCATCCATTGCCTTAGGCAAGACATCGTCGATGCGAATGTTGGGATATCCGTGCACGGGCGCGGTGGAGGACATGGGGTCGAATTGCCAGGTAACGGAGAATTCGGGAGCAGTGTTGGTAGGGTAAGTTTCGTTGTTCCAGAATTGGACCTACAGCCGTTAGCATTGAGTGAGTTAGGCGAAGAAGGGTTGCGTACATCCATACACAATTTGCGCTCGTCTGAGGCTTTGGTCACACCCCATTGATTGGGATTCACTGTCTCGATCAGCATTGCTCTGAAATTCAAGTATCGTTGGACTCACGTGTGAATTGTTCGGTCTTTGAAGGTGGGATGATTCCATATGAGATATCGCAATGTTGAACAGTTGTAATGCCATTATTATGGGGAATGGCATCGCTGCCACCGCCGGTGCTGCCACCGCCGGTGCTAGTGCCATCGTCGTTTGTTCCTCCAGTAAAGAGAGGCTTCTGTCCTGTGGCAGCACGGTGGGCGTCAATGCCCATGAGTGCTCCAACGCTACCACCGACTGGGATGGCCACAAGGACCGCGTTGACCAGCAGTCCCACTCCGAGCACCATGACCAAAAGCGAGAGTGTATTACAAGCAAAGAAAAAAGGGGGGGATATCAGAGGTAGCAAGTAGCAAAGTAGCAAGTAGCAAACTGATCGGAAAGTGAGAAGCTAGGAATATTAATCCACCTCGAAAAGAAAGAAAAAAATGATTCAAGATTGAAAAGCAACAGGCGATGAAAGGTGGGTGGATCACATCCACGGATAACGATGGGAAGGGTTCTGTGGATGTGATGATGGATGCATTTGGTTAGAACTGTTTAAGACGATCGGGGCTAACAGTGGGACCAACAGTGGACTAAGGAAAGGTAACAGTGGACAAGCCTGGCTAAGCCAATGCATCTTCTGATAAGAGGATTGTATTAGGAAGAGTGGAGCTACAATAAAAAAAGGTACCAGGTACAATTACCATTTCAGGTACGAAATGTAACGTTGGTAAAATTCATATTGTCTGTCTTGTTATTATTGGTCGGATTGGGTTGCAGATTGAAATTAACTGGAAACTTACTGAAATTACATATCGTAAAATCGGAACAACCTATCTTCGGTACGGGTAAACAAAAAGAAAAAGAGAAAAAAACGAAACAAGAAAAAAAGGTACCCGCTTTTCGATTGCAAGCGGACAAAAACTATAGAAAGAAATAAAATAAAATCAAAATCTGAACGGTAAGGAAACCTCGGGGAAACATTTAGAGACATTCGACCGTTGAATCAGACCCTAGCCCCTCTCTTTAATTTCTTAACTCCAATTAAATAATCTAAAAAAACATGACTTTGCAAATTTGCTATTTTTACTGTAATCAGCAAAACCCAATCCGGTCCTTCTGGGCTTGGCATACACTAGTCTCAGGGCTTAACCATCCGGTTTCTAGACTGATCTTCGTATGGCTACTGTATGTGATAAGAATTGTTCTTTTGCTTCTCTCACTCTTTTTCTTTTCTAACCTTCTTGCATTCCAGCTCTTTGGGCTGATCACCTTCGTTTTGGCTTCCATTCTTTTCATCTAACATTCCTAGAGTCTTCACGGAGTATATTCTCCCCAATCTCATTCGAGATGGATAGGCGCTATCACAATGACGATCAGGACGAGAAGGTCGAGTTAAACACTTATCGCTACCATGGGCACGACAGCAGCTTCGAGCACCCAGAACCTTTCGCACCTTCACCCATCTCTCCCAGAGCCCTCACGCCCATCAGACCCGGTCATTTCCCTACCGACGAGTATGGTCAACCAGTTTGGCTACAACCCGCTGCTCGGATGTCCGGACACTCCGATTCGATCAACGGTTCGCCGTGGAATACTCAAACACCGTATGATTCACGATCAGCTTCCCCAACTTTAGTATGACTTGACTTTTTCTCTCTCTCTCTCTCTCTATCTTTGTCTCTCTTTCTCTTTGATCTTTACTGTAATTCTAACGATCAACAGTACCAGGGTGGTGTGCAAGAAAGTCATCAAAGTCTCGCCCCATTGGTAACCGCGCCATCTCCGCCAAGCTTCGAAAAAGATTGGGTCAAATCTGGATCGATTGCTCGAATCCACGATCGTGACGATGTGGATATCTGGAAAGGATGGAAGCGATGGGTGTTTTTCCTCGTCCCATTTTTGACATTCGCGAACACGGGTATCTACTTGTTCTACCTGGGCCTGCGGATTTTCTGTATTATCATGGCGCAAAATGTTGCTGGAGTTTCCTACGCTGGCGCGTGGGTGTTTGTTGCCATTGAAATCACCGTTGCGATCCCCTCGCTCATGCACAACTGCTGGACCATGATGGCATTGAAAAAGCGAGGCCGAGCCAAGTTGAGATTGACTGGCCGGGAATGTCCTACGGTGGATGTGTTTATCACCTGCTGCGGAGAGGACGATGATGTTGTTCTCGACACCGTTCGCGGTGCATGTGACCAGGACTACCCCCGCGACTCGATGCGAGTAATCATCTTGGATGACGGCAAGTCCAAGACCCTGGAGGACGCCTGCAACCAACTCGCTCTGGTTCACCCCAATGTTATCTACATGGCCCGCGAGAAGATTCCTGGAAAGCCCCACCACTTCAAGGCTGGTAACTTGAACTACGGTTTGGACCAGGTCAACCTCCTTCCTGGAGGCGCTGGCCAGTTCATGGCTGCCCTGGACGCTGATATGGTAATTTACCCACGGCCCGCTTAAAAATTTCATTTCTGACTGACAACGCAGATTCCCGAACAAGACTGGCTCCGTGCCGTCCTCCCCCACCTGTTGGTGGATCCCAAGATGGCCCTTGCATGCCCGCCGCAGCTGTTCTACAATACCCCTGCGTCTGACCCCCTCGCCCAAAGTCTGGATTTCTTCGTGCATGTTATTGAGCCGATCAAGGACGCCCTTGGTGTGGCTTGGTGTACTGGATCTGGTTACGTCGTCCGACGCGAGGCGCTCGAGGAGATCGGCAACTTCCCTCTTGGCTCGTTGGCTGAGGATGTCGCGACTTCCACACTGATGCTTGGCAAAGGATGGAGGACCGCATACGTCCACGAACCTCTTCAATTCGGTACCGTCCCCGAGGACTTTGGTGGTCATCTCAAGCAGCGTACACGATGGGCCATTGGAACCGTCGACACCGCCGCCAAGTTGAAGTTCTGTCTGTGGGGTGACGCTGTTAAGCAGATGACAGTCGCCCAGCGCTTCTCTGGATTCCTATATGCTACCCTCAGTGTATACACCCTCTTACTGACTCTCTCCCTCTTCGCCATTCCCATCATTCTGCTCTGGGGCAAGCGCCTCGTCGCATTCGCGACTGAAGAACAACTCCGCTGGCTGATCTGGTCCTGCTTCGCCGCGACCATTTCCAACCGTCTCTGCGAAATGGCCCTCTTCATCCCAGCCGGCTACCACACCGGTCAACGAGGCTCTCGCTACCAACTCTGGATGTCGCCATATATCGCCCTCTGCATCGTGCGCTCTTTCCTCCTCCCCACGTGGCTCGGCGGCCAAACCCAGGCCTTCAAGCCCACTGGTTCTCTCGGCTCCGCCCTCAACGAGCGTGATCCCAAAAAGTCGAAGAACATGTTCGTTCGTCTCCGCGTCATTCTCTTCAACTACATGGCCAGTTTCCACCTGGCCTTCGTTTACGTCACCCTGGTGGCAGTGGTCATCTCCTCATACCGCTGCTTCGCCCAGAACTCCAGCTTCAGAGACATTATCCTGTGTCTCATCACGCACGCGTTCTGGCCCCCGCTCACCTTCCTCTTTATCTGCACTTCGCTCTGGACACCCGTCTCCTACGCAATTGATCCTCCCTCCATGCCCGAGCGCGAAGAACTCCTCACGCGCGACCCCAAGACCGGGGTCGCGCACCCGACCAAGAAGAGCAAGAAGATCGCCTTTGGCGGCCAGGCAGCATGGTTCGAGCTCGAGTACACGGTTGCCACTGTTGCGACGATCTTGGTCTTTGTTTACTCCTTCATTTTCTAATTTCTGATCATATCCGGCGCGATTTTTTGGAAATCTATATATAGCTAACGTGTCACATGCTCCAATCACGGCAGTCCTTACCTTGTTTAAGTTTGCTCTATGTACTTATCTACACAAACACGGATCTGGCGTTGGTTTTTTGGTTTTTTGTCTTCCTTTTTGCCATTTTCATATCGGAGTTATACCTTGCATATGGTAAATATTACCAAAGTTCGCAATACAAACAACTTTAAAAAAAATATGACCTGTCATTGAGGCTGTGTAAATTACGTATGTCGGTAATTTAAACTGGAACATCTCACACCCAATCAGTTGATCTGCGTTGATCGACATCCAATCTCGGGCTGGACAACGCCGCCCGCGCGTTGCCAGGGTTATCTGTGATCTGTCGCGTGAGGGCTGTGTGTTGCCTGCTTTTGCATGTCCGGCAATCAAAATTCTTATTTCTCGGCTCATATGTTGGTCGTCGGGAAGATTTTCAAGGGTTGCTTGTCGTGTGGCTGGTTGGTGTATTGGTAATTATTTGCATCCTGAAGTCTAGTGATCTGATCGCCCCCTTGTGGTTGCACAACTAGCTTGATGTACTGCTTGCTTTTTATAGCCGGCTTTTTATAGCCGGCTATTATTGTCACCGCCGCTTTGATGACGACTCTTGCGCTTATATCATAAAGCTTATGCGCAATAAAGCATAAAAGGTTTATACGGACTCGACTTGGAGCTCGCCGCTGATGCGCAACAAAGAGAGGAGCTCGAGCTCAGCGTTACTACAAAGTTTGGAGCCGTTTATGGCAAGGAGCTTATCGAACAAAGCAAACAGCCAAGGCCATCGCTGTGCGGAGTAGAGCCCAAGTAATAAAGTAATCAATTGTAGCTTTGACATAGTCACGCTTGGCCCCTCGAGGAGATAAGCATGTGACAGAATTCTAGGTTAAGGTGTCGACTTTTACTTTGTAACACCCAGCAACTTGTTCGTTGGCCCTGTCAAACCTTGGGAACATGTAAACAGATATGTTTTTCAAGGCTCATCCTGGAAACATGTCAATGGTGACAATTTGCGCTTCCAGAGCTGTGATCATCCGTGTGGCTGCAGAGCCACATTTTAATAATTTTCCTCGTCATTGCAGTTAAATTACATCACCAGTTATATATTCTTTCTACAATGACGGTTATGCAGTCTGCTCCACGAACTACGAATTATAGCCGCCGGCAACCTGAGGTGAACGAAGATTTCCATCTACTGGATACAGCCATGAATCCTTCCAAGTTATCTTAACCTTGGTGCATGCCAAATTAATTTTTACGCCCTTCGTTGTGATTCACAAGTCCTAGCTATCTTTACTCGGATAATGATGGTTTGGGACAAAGTGTGATGTAGTTTATTGATGCTATTGATTTGATCTGTAGATCGCGATGGGGAGACCCGGAAGCTGCGTCAGTCTCCAACTCTACCACTGCTCAACTCTACAGATGCGGAGACATGGCTGCCGCTGAGATATCCACCATCGTGGTCGCACTTTGGAGGCTCCCCGGACTCCTCCGCCTCCAGTCGCTTTACCACCAAATCAAACTTCAAATCAAACAATTTGGCGTCCTCATGTCCATGTTTGATCCCATGCTCTTTGAATAGGTAGTCCATGATCCCATTCGCCGATTGACCTCATAGAGAAGTTTGATTAGCTGGATTATATCCTCCAGCTCGCTCCTAAATTGGCTAAGCGATTTCTGTATGGCGACTAGCTGCTGTTGGGCTCTCGCTTAGCGGCGTTCTGCTTGGAGGGTGCATACATTGAGTGCGCCAATGATCCGAAGAACATCCTGGATACTTATTAGCCGCATCCCAGTGAAGGGCGAAAAACTTACCGAGGCATCCATATCTGCATACAGGGACTCATCGAAGAAGGAATATGGGACCATTTACAGTCTGGGGTATGTTCAGGGAGAACAGGGGCCTTAAACCAATAAGAAGTACGCTTTCGGACCTCAACGGCCACACTTATAAGAAGCTAGCTATGTACCTCCTCATTGATTCTGTCAAGATATTGAGTAGTCATAATCCGTGGGCCATGTGCTGTGGGACATGTTCATGATGGTATTTGGCAAGAAGCGTATATCTAAGCAATCTTCAGAGTGCCATGTTTGACTGGATGGGAATAGATAGAGGGGTTAACATTTTATATTACCTGTCATCAGTATAATAACTTATGATCATAACTCATGAAAATGAACGAAAGTTCAATTGGAAGGGCAGCACGTTGAAATTAGCACCGGCTTCTTGGTCAACGCTACAAATACACCCAAACTTCCTTACATTTCGGTAACTGCGAAAGGTGACACTACTACCTTTTACAATCTTCTTCATAGTTGATGGTCCTCACTGCAAAGCTAGAAGCATAAGCTGCCATGGTGCTTCTGAGCTGTAAGGCCCCGGTTCCATTTTCCCAACGACCATTGTCGACCGTACCTTGAATTTGAGATTGCTCTTTGTCTATCAGCCTCCGCATCCTGCGTCCACAAAATACTAAGCCCCCTGCGCAGTCAGCTATTAGGCATCCTCTGAACCATAACTGGAATGTTTTCGAAGGTGGCAAAATGAATTGGGCTGGAGGTGATACATGTAGCCGTTGTCCGTCGGCGTCATGGGGGTCTGCGCCTTGTCCAGTCTACATTTCCTACGGACTCAATTTATCATGTTCGCGTTCCGTAATGGGGCTTTGTCAATACCGACCTCACGCCAGAACTCATTTGGCGGCTACGACAGAAGGGTTGAGCTTGCCCCACTTCTTTTCTTCGCTTTTCCTTCGTGTCTGAACTACCTTTGCTTCTGAATCAATCTTCTTACATTATATGTTTCCGCTCAAATGGTTCATAGCTTGCAAGATGTTCTGTCATACAGTCACTTTTCGAAGCCTTTCGAAGAATTCCCTGATATACCACCTATGATCTCGGCTCTGGACGGGAGTGCTCTATATGACGATGGCTGGTCTAGCCTTGTGAAATTTCTCATTGCAGTCAATGATGTGGCAAACTTGTATCGTTACGTTGAATCCCGTGGCACTCATTTCTTTGGTCCTACAGTGGAGGTGCACGAGTGGGACCCTTACCAATGGGACCCTTTCCAAATGGCTGCAAAGAACGGCAGCATCGATGCGCTTCGCGCTCTTATGGAAATTTATCAATCAGACAACAGTCAAACGGAGTCAATTGAAGCTCGACTGAGACTCAAGAAGATTCGACTGCTAAATGTCGCGTGCTTCTATGGCCGATTCGAGATGGCGGATTTCTCCTGAGCTGCGGTCCTCCCTTAGGGGCACAGTTGAATGATCGAGATTCCACTGACTCGCCTCTTTTATCCGCAGTAAAAGCACTCGGAGGTGGAGATCACAGCGGGGGGGGGGGGGGAGTGAATTTGATAATACCGATATTGAAAAATTCGTCTGTCGGCTATTGGACAGAGGTGCTTCAGTTCCTCAGGCCAACAGTCATTATGCCAACAACGATCGATCCGATTATCCAGACTTACATGAAACTGTGCTTGGAGTTGCTGCTCCCTATGGAAGCTATAAACTAGCCTCTCGCCTTATCGCCGAAGGAGCTAATATTCACGCCCAGCAGATATGGCATGATGTGTGGGGAGGCGATGTTGACAAAGTCACCGCCCTGCACTTAGCTAGTGGGTCCTGGAACGTGGAGTTTATCAAAGCATTGGTTGAAAATTATGGCGATGGTCAGCTCGCTGAGGCACTTACTGTAGCTGACAGTGAAGGACGGCTGCCACTCCACTGGGCGCTGTTTGGCCTTCGGTCCTCTGACCGATGACCAGGTCAGCAAACAATCTACGAGGGGCTCGAGATCGTGAAGCTATTACTTGAAGCCAACCCAGAAACTATAAATATCCAGGGCAAGAGTGGAGCGGCCTTCAATTTCGCTATGAGTGGCAGGATTGATGGTGCTGAAAAGCTAGCTCTTGTGAAGCTTCTTCTAGACACCAATCCACGTCCTAGCACGTTGAATGCCCGAGATCAGTCGGGTGCGACGGCTCTACTTCGCTTGATAACATACTATGAGGGCTCCAGCTCGAGTCAGCATGCGTATTTTATGCCACTGGTCAATCTCCTCCTTTTGCACGGAGCCGATAGGAGTCTCTACGACAACAAAAATCAGACTGTGTTACATAAGCTGGCGTCTAGTGCTACATACAACGAGGAAATTCCCTTTCATCTCCTGGACATTCTCATTCCATTTGTCGATATCAACCAGGCCGACGTGCACGGTTGGACGGCGCTACATTCCATGGCGAGAAACTTGCGGTAAGTCAATGCGTCACGTTTGCTGGTCAGTCGAGGCGCAGATGTCAGTGCTGTCAACAACAAGGGAAACACGCCTCTTCATGAAGTAATGACAGGAAGGCTTATCAGGAGGGAAAATGAAGACGGCTCACTTGAATGGCCGACTCTTTCGGAGAAGATCCAGGCACACGACGAGATCATTTCGACATTGCAAGATGCCGGGGCCTCTATGGACCAGCCAAATTTGGCGGGCAAGACACCGGCACAACTACTGGTGGAGAAACGCGCCAAGTGGGAGAAAGGTGGTGAATAGATCAAATGGCAAATGCTTGAATAAATCCAGCTACAGCCAACAAACACACATGTCATTCCGAAAGCAATCTTGAAGTATAGCAACTTGGGCGATTGTCCATACATCCGATGGTGCGCTACATCATAGAATAGACCTCGGATAGCCTCATAAAGAACATAATTTGAGCGGGCTTGAAATCTCAACTTGCCTGATAAGGACTGCTTTGGGGTATATTTCTCTAGCTCTTGCAGTCTGGTGGGCCAAGGCGATTAATTGGCGTATACGCCCCTGATCACAACCTTGGAATTCTCCACTCGACAGCATGTTTGGAGGTGAAGGTAGCAATAGATTCATTCACACCAAATAATGGGGAGGATGTAGAAGATTACGATGACAAAAAAAGAGAAAAAAAGCGGTACAAATCCCCCAGAAGGATTGCAACATCTCAAGCCTTACTAACCTCGGCTTTTGATGCTTTGTCATCCAAACGTGACTGCTGCCAGGTACTACATTCCCACACGGCAACGTCAAGAAGGCCCGTGATATGGAGATCAGGAATGTCGATTGAAGAAGCAGTGGGTTTCTGAGAGGAAGGAATGGAGTAGGCCCGGCGGTCTGCGGGGCTTATGTTAGAAGGACATTTGTGGTAGTCATAGGAGGACAGTTTCTCTCGGCGATAGAACGATTATAAGGCTTCGGTCTATCGAGACGTTGCCTCTCCGCTCCATATATGTGTTCGCGAATCATACCAGGAGCATCTTCTTATGACTGCAAAAGTCCACCACTCTGTATAAATTTCACCAGGCCCTCCAGCTAATCCTGGTAAAGATTATAATGTTTCTTTCCATGAGGATCTTGCCAACAATGCGGGCCTAACTCATGAGATCCAGGACAGCGCATCAAGGAATAAACCATTTTCTAGGCGGGAGGCTCTCCAGAGGCTGCTTTCTCGTCACAAATCCGTTAGTCTCGCTCTTTAATCATATGCTGAGTAGCAAACGAAATACCTCGTTTATCAGTCGTCCTGCAATTAACGGTTGAATCCTAGGCGTTCTCCGTATAGTTGAACGAGATAATAAGTCTCAATGTCTTGCCAGCACGGAAAAGATCCCCCCAATCAGAAAGCTGTTCTTCGGTAGAGGACCAGTCAATATCGGTCTTATCAAACCTCCTTATAAGGGTATATGGCAGCGAGGACAGAACAATGAATATCACCGCATGTGTTTCTATTTGATTTCAATTCTGAATAGAACGTCGTTGTGCTCAGTCGATCTTTCACGTTCTACTCCGTAAGTAGGTCTAAGATGGTTTATGATATCATTTCTTATGTATCAGCATGGCAAGCCTTAAAAACCAGAAACTATAGCTCAAGCGCGTTCAGGTTATATTACATGGATCTATGTTCACTGCAAGGAATCATTCAGCCCAATCAACAAGAAACTCATCCATCAAATCCAAATTAACTCTCTCCCTACCTCCCCTCTCCCCTCTCTCCAAACGCCCACGAAGAAGATCCGCAGCAATATCAAACTTCGGTTCTGGTGGAGGACAAGCTTGTTTCTGCGGAGCATAGCTCATATTCAAGGTCTTGCTGGGGCTACTATTTTCTAAGCTGCCATCTTCGAACTGCTTGATATCTGACGGATTGAACTGAAAATCTACCAAATCAAGATCAACCTCGGGCTGTCTAGACTCAT
Organism: Penicillium soppii; assembly: GCF_028829465.1. Taxonomy (NCBI): domain Eukaryota; kingdom Fungi; phylum Ascomycota; class Eurotiomycetes; order Eurotiales; family Aspergillaceae; genus Penicillium; species Penicillium soppii. The sequence goes on along the minus strand of NW_026643235.1, from coordinate 2,439,403 downwards.
ATACCCGCGAGGCGTTGTCTGAGTCGAGAATGGAAGCTGCACCAAAGAGAGACATCCCACGCCTAGGGGCTGTGTCGTGGTAGGAATATGGATATTGCTCATGTGATGGGCTCGGGGACTCTGTCTCCGGACTGGTTCGGCCATCGCTGTGATCCATAGACTGGAAGCTCTGCGGTGACCATGATGATCTTTGGCCCCGGGCCATGGGCGGTTGCTGTCCTCGCTGTCTAGCGGAGGGACGAGAGAAACTCTGCCGTGTTTCTCGTTCTCGACCACGAGATAATTTCTGATTTGAACATTCATCGCTGAAAAAATCTTGAAGAAGCACATTCAACTGTGACAGGCGCTTCAGCTGTCTGGCAGGAATCCTGGTCTCAGGATATTGGTTCAGCTTCCTCTTGCGCGACAGGAGTTCTGTCTGCTCCAATCTCGCTCCAAGGCCATCCCTCGATCCTCTTAACGAAGCGGTTGGCGAGCGGTCTGCCTCCATGCGGAGTGTCTCTTCTTCATCGTACGCGACAGCAGGCTTGAAGTCAATCCCATGATCGAGAAGAATTTCGCTCAAATAGTTGACTCTGCTCTCGAGGAACGCGACATAGCTACGCGGAACCTCTTGCTTGGTGAGAGGATCGTATCCAACGCATCGGACCTGTGCCTTTTCGCAAGATTCACAGCGTGGCAGGCGTTGGTCGCATCGGTGTTTGCGAAGGCGGCACCTGTTACAAGCGGAAACATTGCGGAATGGCGGGGCTGGAGGTTCAGGGGTGATGGCTTGGCGGGATGGCTTTGGTGTTGGTGCCGACTTCGTTTGTGGGGAGAGTGGTAGGGCTCTATCAGAAGTCACGGAGTTCTCGGGGTTGGATAGTGGACAGGGCCATTGTCCAGTTTCTAGCGTTGGCGGTAGATCAAGCATGGCGTGGTATATTTGAACTTATCAATGACTTAAAAAAGAAGAGTAGAAATTACGAAATTGCGAATAACAAGTGCTTTTGTTTAACTGAGGGGGTAATCGAGGCTTGTTCAGGGTGTTACTCTATAGAATATGTTTGGCATTGTTATCGTGATTTAATTCCGAAGACATAGACTTAACTATGGTAGATACAGTTTGAATTCCGGTTGAACTCCGAAAGCTAATTAAAACTCCGAGACATTCCGTGAAGCCGTGGGAGGCGTGGTGGCTAGTCCTAAAAGGGCGAAGATGCCCGATGATCTATAAATCCCGATATGAGGATTGTTAACCATGTGTTTAGAATCTTTTTCCACGGCTCCGTACATATGAACATAGCACACAAAAGGGATATCTCTTGAACAATTAAACTGATATTTTGCAACATGCATGTATATTTTAGGAGCATTATCCCAGGATCTAGATCAAAGACCGAGTCATGGGCTAGGGCAAATTGCGGAGACACCACATTGACCATGTGGGTAATGATGTGGAGTGACAGATAAGTTCTCCGCTGTACAAACCATATCCAGAAATTGAATGTCGGCAGATACTTCTTAAATTCTCCGCGGCAAACTAGAAAGTTCTAGGGAAGTTTAGCAACTTGACTACTAGATGAAATGAGGGGAGAAATGTCTTGGGTCAAAGAAGACAGTCAAGCCAAGCTTCAAAGCGGGCGCACGGATCGTCTCTTGGCAACTGGGAACGTGGGAAATTCAATTTGATCCCCGCATTCCCTCAATAGTTTCCCCTCAGTAGAGCCGATCTCGCATGTAAATAGTCGGGATTTGCCTCCAATGGGGTCATAGGAATTGGTATGACCCAGCTAGATTCTCCCCGATGTCTAATAGGAAGCCTAAGTTAAAAACTCATGTCTTAGTATCTTCCAGCTTCTTTACTGTGCTTTCTTTGGAAAAGCTTAGCATCTGAGCAGATATTGCAAGGTGGTCAGTACTAAGTAAATTCAAATGTTTTGTAACTTGATGAAAGGAAGTAACGCTGAAGCCCTTAGCGATAAACTGAGAAAGAGCCCCATATAATTGTAATTATGGATTGCAATAATGTGCGGAAAATCAGATAAGATAATTTTCTAAGGCTGACCGACAGTTTATTGAGTCATCCGAAAGTCTAACCTTGCAACGAGATAACGTTCTATAGGTCGATGAAGCGCATTATGGGGACATTCTCTATCTTTTGTCGATCTCTCCCACTCATAGGACTCCACGTAAGTTTGCATTACCCCAGACTATTATTGATCGATGCTGACATTCAGCCGCTATCGACCTGGCCCACAAACGCCTACTTTCATGGTAGGTTTGGAATTTATATAAGGAAGTACTCGCCCCACTCTCCATGTTATGATTCAATTTTCTACCTAGATACCTCTCTTGCCCCTCACCTTCCCAGCGCACACTATTTCGCGCTTGAAAATGGCACAAGATGAAGAATTCCGAGGGACTTCCACGGCCGCAGACATTGAAATGACTGAAACCAACGACCAAAAGTTGGTCAAGCATTTGACCGATGCCGACGAGGCGATGAAGGCCTTTGCAGAACTAGGCGAGGAAATTGAGTTGGACGAAGCCACGAACCGTCGTCTGGTGCGGACCATTGATTGCCATATAATGCCAATCATGTGTCTCGTCTACGCGATGAACTTTCTCGACAGTATGCGCTGCGGAGAAGATACGCTGTTCCAAGCTGACCCGACCCAGAAACTACCTTGTCTTATGCCAGCATCATGGGTCTCAAGGAAGATCTCAATCTGATTGATGATCAGTATCAATGGCTAGGCAGTTTATTCTACTTTGGTGAGTAGCTTCAACACGTTTGGTGTCCAGTGTTGACCTGGCTAGGATACCTCGCTTGGGAATATCCAACCAGCCGGCTGCTGCAGCGGTTGCCATTGGGCAAATACTCGGCCGCCTGTATCCTCATTTGGGGTATGATTCTTTGCTGCTTTGCCGCTACTACGAATTACTCTGGAGCGATTGCAATTCGCTTCTTCTTGGGAGTGTTCGAGGCCGCAGTAACACCAGGATTCGCGCTGCTAACCTCACAGGTATGAGACAAACCTTTCATGGTTCTATCCTTTTACTAAACGTACTCAGTGGTATACCAGAAATGAGCAAGGCAAGCGCGTGAACATTTGGTATAGCTTCAACGGCTGGGGCCAGATCATCGGCGGCCTGGTGGCTTACGGCATTGCCATCGGCACGAAAAAGCATGGCTCGCTTATCGCGCCTTGGAAGATTGTGTTCCTCTTCACAGGATTATTAACAATCGCCCTAGGATTGATTTTCCTCTGGGTCGTGCCGGACAGTCAACTGAACGCACGCTGGTTATCTAAACAAGACCGAATCCTCGCTGTCGCTCGCGTACGAATTAACCAGCAGGGTATTGGTAACAAACATTTCAAAATGTACCAGGCCAAAGAAGCTCTGCTTGACCCGATGACTTGGGCTTTCTTCTTCTTTGCTATCATTGCAAACATCCCCAACGGTGGGATCACCAACTTCTTCAGTCAGCTCGTATGTTCCCGTAACTCTATTCCTTCTGCTTACTAACTGTCCCAGATCACCAGCTTTGGCTATACTGAAGAGCAGAGCTTGCTATACGGCACCCCTGCTGGTGCAGTGGAGGTGATTGCTCTTGTATTGAACGGTATAATCGGCGACAGGACTGGCCAACGTATCCTGTCTAGTATTGGTGGTCTACTCACTGCCACGATAGGCGTCATTCTTATAGTCGCACTGCCACTGGAAAACAACGTTGGCCGTCTAATTGGGTACTATATGACGCAGGCGTTCCCTACCTCATTTGTAGCATTGTTGTCATTGATCTCCTCCAATGTGGCTGGATACACAAAGAAAACCACTGTTGCTGCGCTGTACTTGATTGGATACTGTGCGGGTAACATCATTGGTAAGTAGAAGACAATCTTGGCACATGCATATACTGACCTTTTAGGACCATTGACCTTCCGTCCCCAAGATGCGCCGCGTTATGTCTCGGCTGAAATTGTCATCATTGTGTGCTGGGGCGTCTGTATGTTCCTGTTGCTGTTTATCTGGTGGTGGTACAACAGAGAGAATCGACGCAAGGCCGAGATCGTCTCGGGACCAAACTATGTTCAAGTGGAGGGACGAGAGTAAGTCACTGCTCTGGGCTCATTTTCACTGTACTGACAGCTATAGGTGGCTTGATTTGACGGACCGAGAGAACCATGATTTCATCTACACTCTCTAGGAAAGCAATAATACATGTAGATGGTGGAGCTCGATGCTCTCCAATCTTAGCTAGCTCGCCAAGCAGTACAATATATCGTTGCACATCGGCAATTTACTCTCGGGAGAAATCTCTCTCTTCCAACGTAGGTAGTTAATTGCTATCTTTGATCAATAGTCCGCTTCCTTGGCTGGCGACAAGATGAGACTCCCGCTATATACAGCCCTGGAGCTGCTTGGCCAGTATTTAGTCTAGCCCTATTGGAACGATCATCAATATGTATACAAATTTTTCCCCAAATCTTGCAGTATCAGCTATAAGCGCATTAGCTAGACCCTATTGCTTATAAGCAAATTCATCTGCTCACCTCTGCTCACCCCTCTGCTCAGTGATCATATGAATTTATTTTAGACAAAAGGTCGAGGGCATGCTAGATATTAGGAATCGCACGTGATTCAGTGATCTCGCAGTTCCTGGGAGCTTAGTGGCCCATCTGAAGCTGCGGACCTCAAAAATAGCGGATGCAAGGAACGGAGCATCCTCTACTAGCTCGACCATAGCAATAAACAGATTGAAACTTTTTGTTGCTTATACTGTACATTTGAGACAGTTGCTGTAGATTGATACAGTACTTCCGGAAATCGGTGTCACTACCCACACTCTTTGATGGTTTCTCAACCCCTAATGCCAAGATGCGCTAAAGTCTTTGGGCAGTGTCACTTGACTCACCTGGAATCTTGATCTGTATCGAAGAATACCGGTTAACTGTGTAGCTTGGGCCAGTGTTTATTACCTGTTTCAGCTGGACAGTTGCTACCTCATTGCCCCACGTCCGACATTTCCGTCACACCCAAATGTCTTCTTGACGACCAATCACCCACACTAGTGCTACAATGAACCATGGCTCCCAACTTAGCCAAATCAACGGTTGAGTATATTCATGATATGATAAGCAGTGGTGAACTTATCACCTACCAGTTGCACTACTTTTTATTGGCCCTCGCAGAGAAGTGGGTGGAGAAAATTGACATTTTTTAGCAGCGGAATACCTCAATGCACCTCGAATCACAGCGCGACCTGAAAATCGAGTCTGCTCTCAATGATGTACAGGAATCTCCTATATCTTTGCCTAAGTTATTGACCCGAGATCGCCTGCGGGCTCATAGCAATATGCCGGCTCGAGGTAATAGCGGGACTAGACTAGATAATTGTGGATATAAAAGCAAACATCATACCAAAGAGAATAGCACACAGAGAATTGTGCCTCAAAGGGAACAATCCTCTGGATTTGAAGGTGTATCCCTCAATGGGGAGACGCTGTAAGCCATATCTGTTGCAGATTATATGCCAGGCAATGTAGCCATGCTTGTAACCAGTCCAGAGCTGAGCAGCTGACTGGATATGTTGATGAAAGTGGTTCTTTTCATCTTGAGCGCTGCCACTGGTAGCATTCATGCTGACTGGGCCTCCACGGATCTCCGTCGGAATACACTCTGTGAAAGCCTGTTCCAGCGCAAGAGTTGTTCTTTGCACTTCTTCAATTGTTTCACACAGTGTGTCACGGAACGACCATAGCTTATTTTGCTTAGATCTGAACCTGGTCAACCTGCCTGCTTGCCGTTTGGCTTGAGTCCTCATAAAGAGATAGTTCCAAGTCTCTTCAGCAAGAATCTTCTTAGGGCAAGATAGCAAATCGTTCATGTAGTTGATGTATTTGCAGATACCGGGTATGACTGTGATCCAAAAGCGTAGGGGAACTTCTTCATGTCGAGAAACCTTGACTTTGGGAATGAGATACAATAATGGCGCAGCACTTGAGGAGCGGAAATAGGCGGGAAATGACTCAACCGAACACTCTTTTGAACAAGAATGTGATTGCTCATGGTTGCCAATGTGCACTGGCAGTTCGTTTTCCAGACGAGTCTCCTGAGCGCAGGCGTCTACAAACGCGCTGTAGCTGTTCGCGGCCAGGCTACCAACTAGTGGGTCCTGCGACCCAAAATATTCGGCGCACATCTTCAGAGCTTTGGTGAGGACCGCACACCAGCGATTCTCCTCAGGCAGGCTCTGCCAGTGATTGAAAGAGAAATAGGATAGACTCTTGCGCTCATCGGGGTTTAAAATGGCATTGTCATCAGAAGCAACGAAGACAGTGGTTACGATAGCCATGACAAGCTTGGTCTCATGTTGACAGAGATGATAGAAGGATTCTGCACACTGCGCAGAGCAGTCCATGATAGCTTGTAACACTCGACCTTTGCCCGGGAACAGAGGCACTAAATTTTTATCGGACCAGTCATGAAGATCGTGACGAAGCATCATGTCAACTGGTCTATAGTGGTGTTGGTATCCCATATCCTCTAGCAGCAGGCATAGAATGTTTCGTAGACATTGCGCAACATCTGTCTTGTCTTGCTGATTCAAGCTCTTACCATCATGGAAATTGAAACAGTCAAATTCTATATCTGAAAGAATAAAGGGAAAGTCGATTTTCATTTTCAATAAGATGAACAAGATGTGTGTGGGAGAAAAGTGATAATAGTTTTTTTTGGCTTTCCAGCTGCGAGTAACTGACCATCATGCTAATAAAACGTCAAAGGACATCGTAATCTTCGGACCAGTTTTAACTCCACATCCTCTCTCCTTGTTGCCCAAAGCCCCACGCATTGCATGTGTCTTGATGAGCCACAGTAGGTTACGGCAATTTCAGAACCAATAGTGATTACTAGGATCGGACAAGTGCAGTGGTGCATGCAGTGGTGCGTGCAGTGGTTAACCCTATTTAGCTGATAAAGATTAGCTTAATAGGCCATTAAAAATCTGTTGACATGGCGAAGATTATTTCAGTGCAGTGTGTCAATGCCTAGGCTGCCTACTTGAGCGAGATAGTTACATCATACGACGCCAACCTAATGATTGCAGGGCGTTATAAAAAGTCGAAACACCCCCGAAATAGCTATTGAACAAATAAGTCAGTCAGTCGTATTCATTTCATACAAAATTTGGCTTCAAAACACTCGGTTATTCCGGAGCTTCGTTCATAAATTCCGTCTCAAGTTTGTGTTAAAAGCGCCCAGGCCACAGCAAAAAAATCGCTGCCTGCCTTTGTCTCTAGAAGCAGATTCAACTCGCTCGGCACTGGTAATATCTGATGTTGTTGTTTTGTAAAAAGCTGATCGATGGCTTGAGGCTCCTGGATTCAATTAGATGCAAAACGCCCTAATAGAATAAATTGGATGTCCAACACAAAACATGAAGATTTATCTCAAGTTGAACTCTGCCCATATTGCAGGCGAAAAATTCATAAAAATTCATATTCATACACAACATTTCTATCCTTCCAATGATAAGTTTGATCAGGTAACTCAGGATGAAGAGGCTTCACGAGAAGCTAAGAATCCAACTAATGAAATACAATGACAATTAATTATCAGGTACGGTCGACATGAACGATCTCTAATCCACAGGCGTGATTACTTTAAAGAGCCAGATATCTACTTGAAAAGTCATACACCGGAAAAAGAAGAAAAACCTTGGGTTTAGGGATTTGTGTTATTAAACTTGGATCAAATGTACTCATGTCTCAGTGCCCCGTCGCCTCCGCAAATCCAGGTACTTAGCAGCATAATCATTAGCCAAGACCGGATCACCTGTGAGGTGCATGACGGTAGCCTTTTTAGCCATCATCTCCGTTTGGCCTTTGATATCCTCAATCCCCTCGAAATGATCATATGCCAAGTCAATGTAACCGAGGGCACGATTTATGTACTCTTTCCGTGTGGTCTTAGAGTCATTGCCCTGCAGACTCCACAACTCACCCGCCATGCCCATGTTAGCATCCACAAGAAGTGAATATGCCTGCGCAATGAGAGCATAATCTTCTGTCTCGAGGATCTGGGGCATGATGCTTTCTACCAGCTCGCCAGTGGCTTCAAATTCACGCAGACTGAGCAACACAACCGCCAATGCGCAAATTGCTTCCCAGAGGTCAGCAAGTACCTTTGAGCGATGTGCGATACTGGCTGCACGCACGGCAAGAGAGAATCCACGCTGTGGTTGGCCGGATTTACCGAGCACTTGTGCTTTCAGGCATAAGAGCTTCACTTGTGAATGGACGTCGAAGTTCTCCGGTTGCATGGAATGGGCGGCTTGCTCGACCATCCTCAGGGCGCGGCCGTAGTCGCCTTGGCGAATTGTGAAATCTATTGAGTGAAACGCTAGCAAGAGGCGCATGTCAAAGTCGAGAAGTTGCACTGCTTGGAGCTGGGATAAAATATGTTCGACAGCCACCTTGTCATCGCTGAAGATCGTCAGAGATGAAGTGGCCGGTGGGGTTTGGTGGATATCTTACCGACAGATCTGCCGCTGCAACTGCAGTATCCCTGAGTAGTAAGTCCAGGCATTGTTGTATTTGAAAGCTCGAAGCTTCTCTGGCTCGATCTTGTTCATCCGCGCGGATGCCTCTTTGTAATTGCCTTTTTGTGCCAACTATTTTTGTTCAGCAATTTTCTCACACTTTTGAATCAACAAACATACAACTTGACAATTTCGAAATGTGATTTTGACAAAGTCCTCATAAGGTTGGTCTTCCGCGTAGCACTCGCGAAATACTTCAGTGTTTAACCAAGACAGGTGGGTAGCTCCTATTGATTCTCAATTAGCATCGCTCATTCGCTTTGGCTTTGAAGCATACCTATTCGAGCATACATAGAGCCCTGCAACAGCATGTATGCACCCGTGGGTGTTGCGAGTCCTTTGTTCACATTGACATGGGATGCTCGTACGAATGATTCCATAATTGATGCAAGGCTCTCTCCCTGGTGATTGTTAATGAAAGCTATGTCGACTGGGGAAGGTTTGATTTACCTGCTGCATCTCCAGTTTGGCTTCGCTTAATAATGTAGTGCTCATAAGAGACCACATGTCAGTCTCCTTGGCCTTGGCCTTGAGAAAGGCGAGGCCTTCCTTTTCGTTGCCCAGCATGCCACTGTTTTGAACTTCTCGCATCTGCTCGGGGAATGCCTTACCGAAGTGATACAGCCAGCTCATGCAGAAGTTTAGGCAGTTCATATCATGGGACTCCCGTGCAATAGCAACGGCCTCTTGGACTGCCGAGATAGCTTCATTGAAGCATTCAAAATCTGCTTGAATAATGGCCAGATTTAGAAGAGCGAATTGATATGCGCTGCGGTCAAGATTAGTGTGCATGGTGTAATCGAAGTAGCGGTGGAGGTTGTCGAAGGCTGAGGTATAATCCCCGGCCCTCCAGGCATCGAGATATCTAGCACGTCAGTTGGCCCTAAATAGAACTTTATTTTGCTACATACTCCAGGTAGTACATCAGTACCGGGACCGATGATTCTGAGGTCATGATGTGCCTCAGTTGAGCTCTCATTTCATCTGGAACTCTGCCTCCCATTCCTGTATACGTTAGTGCATGGGTCATGGGCTGCCACAGAAAAGCATACTTTGCAGTTCTCCGACTTGGAACTCAACCAGTCGCTCTGAGTCCTTGACGCTGACCTCCCCTTTATCATCTTCATCATCTTCCATATTCCCATACACCACTTGCGAAAGGTGGCTAGTGGAATCCAACCCGAGGTTGCGGAGATTAGCATCAATGGCGATCTTCTCGGCCCCCCGATGTCTGCGACTCCAGTAGCTGTATGTTGGGAGACGGTACTTGACAAATCCAGACCAGAGTTTCACAGCATCATGAAATTGGAGCTTCGTGTATTCCATGTGAGCTCGTCGAACAAACGCGCCTAACGGTGAGCTTCTGGACAAACGCATGCGATCATCAGCCTCCGGGGCAATTCCATGATCTCTTTCATAGATCAGCTCTTCGCGCGATTTGGCCAAGAGCGACGGGATAGCGTCGACGCAAAACGTCTCCAGCGCATCTAGTGAATCAATAGCCCAGAGCCTCTTCAAAAACAAGTCCCAGAGCGTGCGCCCAGGCACAGCAGATTCATGTCCCGACAGACACTCCTCAAGCTCGGCAATAGTGGGCATGTAGTGCTCTTTCCATTGCTTATCGGCCGCATCTAGCGGGAACAGACCCGCCGTCAGGAAGGAAAGGACATGAATCGCAGAAGAATTCGGCACAACGCCATCAGTGTAGAGTGTGACCAGACACAGAAGAGAGACTCTCCATGGAGTCAAATAACGCGTCATTTTGTCTGCGCTATGGCTTTCCCATCTTGTTGTATCTGTATATCAACAATCCAAGGGCGCGCGTTGAACGGATAATTGATTGAAACCTGAGGCCACAAGGCAGCAATGCGGGAACCCCCCGCCAAAAAAAAAAGTGACGATGACGCATACTTCCCTCCCTTCATTCAATTGCACATATTACAATGGCTCAAGCTTTGACGACTATCGACCTGCAGGGTGCTCTGCCTCTCATCGCCCGAGGCAAGGTTCGCGACCTCTACGAGATCGACGATAAGACCCTTCTCTTCGTTGCGAGTGATCGCATCTCCGCCTACGATGTGATCATGGAGAATGTAAGTCAACAATCCCTGAACCTGAATACTATACTAACTTTGGAATATAGGGTATCCCTAACAAGGGCGTCCTCCTCACTCTCTGCACTCAAACATGGTTCAAGACCCTGACCGAGGCCAACCCCGCCCTGCGCACCCATTTCATTTCCCTCGATCTCCCCCCTCAGATTCCCGAGTCCCTGCGCCCGGTCCTGCAGAACCGCAGCATGCAAGTGCGCAAGCTGCGCATTCTCCCAATCGAGGCAATCGTCCGGGGATACATCACTGGCTCGGCCTGGAACGAATACAAAAAGTCTGGCACCGTGCACGGGATCAAGGTCCCCGCCGGTCTGCAGGAAAGCCAGGCTTTCCCCGACGGCCCTATCTACACGCCTAGCACAAAGGCAGAGCAGGGCGAGCATGATGAGAACATTCATCCAGACCAGGGTATGTTTCGTCGCTTCTGTCTAGTCATAGAAATCTGAGCTAACATTATGTCAGCCGTCGCCATTTTGGGTGAGAAGTACGCGGCGATTGTCGCCAAGATGGCTGTGGAGCTTTACAAGACCGCTCATGCATATGCTCTTGAGCGCGGCGTTATCATCGCCGATACCAAGTTCGAGTTCGGAGTCGACGAGGAGACGGGCGAGGTTGTGCTCGCTGATGAAGTCCTGACGCCCGACTCCTCTCGCTTCTGGCCCAAGGACTCATACGCTATCGGCCGTGGTCAATCTAGCTTCGACAAGCAGTTCCTGCGTGACTGGCTTGTGAGCCAGGGTCTCAAGGGCAAGGAGGGTGTGCGCATGCCTGATGACATTGCCCTGAAGACGGCAGAGAAGTACCAAGAGGCTTGGGAGAAGATCACAGGTAACTCTAACTAAATCATAGGTGTTATGTATTGATTACGATTCGGTCATTGAAATGAATGGTGTTCATGTCTACATCCGAGGCAGCACCTTTTGGAAAATAAACATACCCTTTGCCTCACATCTCTGTGCGAGTCGCTAGCCAAATGAAGTGCTCGACAGTTGTATTTTCTAGCCACCATGGAATACAATCAAAAATTGACATTGTCACTGCGAGATTACATTCTTTTGTACAGCTAGCTATGATTTATTATACGCATATCATGTCTACTCCTCCCACTTCAAACCCTTGAGCCCCTTCTTAGGCTCCTGACTCTGCTGCTGAGGCTCTTTCCGAGTAGGATTCGGCTCAGGCTCTTCAGTCCAGCCCGATCGGACACCTTCATCAAGGGGGAGCGCATTATCACCACAGATTCTGCGCTCCTCTTCAATATCCGCCTCACCCATTCCGTTGGTCGCCCAAATCTTGTGAATGCGCAGATCAAACGGCCCATCCACACGATCCGTCAGACCAATGCCGATACTCTTAACCCGTTGACGAGCCAACGAAGTCTGAGGCTCAATAACAAAGCCGTAGTTCGTGCGCACAAACGAGTTGAACGGCAACAGAACAGTCTCCCATCCGTTCGACCCAGAAGTTGTTGTACTGGTAGATGTGGAGATGATGGTCGACTCAGGTGGAACATCTGAGAGAGCTGCGGGCATGCCACCAGGGTACAGATCTTCAGCAGCGTCGGAGGATTCAACGTCACTGTCATATGCCTCCTCCAGGGACTTGGGTGCCTCGCGCACACGGTGGTGTCGCGTGTATAGTCTGTGTTGGTGGATATCCGTCTCGACGACGGCGTCGGTCTGCACATTTACAGTGTACCGCCGACCATCGGATTTAATGCGCAGTGCAAGGTACGCGTAAGGATCCACGTCCCAGTAGAGCCGGCCGAAAAGCCAAAAGCCTCGATCTTGGTTACGGAATGCAGCGTAGCCTGGGGGTTTCGGAATTAGTGTATTATAGTGCAGTCATCATTGTAGGACTTACCAGTTCTTTCCACGCGCCAGTTGTCCGGTAATTTGGTAGAGATAGTACCGTGGAAGCGGGCATGTGAGGGTGTGTTCGAAGAAGGCTCGGCGGGTTCGTAGTCCAGACTGGCTGTGCTGAAACCTCCTACTGCGCGATCGGCCATAGTCTTGCAGCCATTGGTTGTTCCTTCATCCTCAAAGTTAAGGAGGGTGTAAGGCTTAGTGGGAGTGTGGAGGGCCTCGGTATTCCAAGCTATGGCAAACCCTTGTCAGTTTGAGGTTCAGGGCTGTGACGCGCACACTTACCGATTCTGGAGAGCCGGCCGAACTCATCGGCACTCCGCTTGAAAAATCCTTGAGCAGCTAAACGTCGCGTGGGAATCATATTGTGTATTGCAGAGGAGAAAGAGCAATTCTCAGTAGCTCTTTAAGCTGGGGAAGACTTTCCGAGGTGGCGTGAACAATCCGATAAGAGATAAGGACAACACGTCTTCAGCTCAGGGGATTTTTTGGTCTTCGAATCGATATTTTGCGACTAACTATTCAACTATTTACATTTACTCGCTTCTCACATCAATACGGAGATATAGTATGTATGTACCAATTTATCACGTCTCTCCCATCTTACAAGGGTCATTATGCGCCACATGAATCTGAAGGTTCAAGTTCGCGATCGAAAGGATCTTACAATGCGATATATTGAACATTGAACATTGAACCTTGTGATTGTCTGGAATAAAGATTTTCTTGTACTGCTCCGTAGTGCCATTCATGTTGGGATAATTTAGATTCTTTATTTCCTTCTGCTTTCTCGGGGCATCAGTCAGAGCATCAGGATACCATCTTCTTCCTAGTTCCTACTTCCAGGTGACGGGTGAAAGCGTTCATCATAAAATCATCTCCAATAAAATTTTCGAGAAAGACCTTCAAAGAACGCTATGGCATCTGACTTGACGTTTTGATCACGCAGACTCGCGATGTGAGCCGATATATCTTGCTACATATCCATATTCTCGTGTACCAAGGCTCAACTTCTGAAAGAAGAGGGAGACCAATTGAGTACCAATCTGTTCCCTATCTGGCGGTAAGTATTGTTACCAGGCGAGATTAAGTTGGCGTAGTTGCGACGCAGTCTCTCTGTATGTGGGGGCTTCCAATGAACGGCCGATATATATCACCACAGCATCAGGGATTGGTGGGATCTGAATCCATCCACCCGGTTTGTTCTGCATATCAAGAGTGGAGTGCCCTTTTGTTGCAATAGATAGGTCAAGAAGGATGCATCCTTATAAGGCCCAGCCCCACAATTCACTGTCTGTGGCACATGAAGCATCGGGAGGTGACTATACAACAATTTCCATGCCACTTGTGTGAGGCTTTTGAAAGAGCTTTGGCGAATGCTGTAGGATTCATATTAAAAGCTTCAGTAACAAAGTGTGTGGAGTGGTTTGAAAAACGGTCGACCTCAGCCAAATATCCTTGCAACAGATTGCCGAAAGCCAGGTACCATATTTTCAGTTGGCCACTAGAACAGGGATTTGGCTTAATGGCGGTTTCAGTTGTTTTTGATCATCGTAGATACCAAATTGTGTCCCTCCAGCTCACACCAAATACTTAATTAGAAGTAAATCCCAAATGTATCGTAGGCGGCTCAATCCCATTCTGTATACTCCGTACGGAATATTCTTTCGGGTTATGACCTACATACATGTATGTACGTTGTATAACTAACGGGCTATACAATATTGTAAATACAACGGAGCACTGCATAGTGCATCATGCGGAAGAGTGCATATATTCATTACAGTAATATTTGGTATCAAATAGTGTATTCACTAGCTATCGAAAATATGTACGTAACTACATATGTAGTTAGCTCCACATGGTCATAGGCTCACAAGCTGCATCTCTTTACGACGAGTTTCGCCAGCTGTCGTGGACACGCGTGGACCGTTGAATTTATATATTCGTAAAAGGAAATTTGCATAATATTGTACGGAGTAGGAATAAATCACTCTTTTCACAATTCATATGGCATGTATTCGGTTCTCTAGACCTCTGCTATGTTTAACAAGCTCTAGAAACTTTCTTTTGTATCATCCATCGTTTCTTATTTTTCTGTTCGCTCAGAAATCTCCCCTGTCTCAAATATGCGCCAATCTTAAATCCAGTTCTCAGTGGTCACATCCTTGGAACATGTAACCCCCCCCCTCAACCCCCGTATCCAATGGTTGCTATTGAAAAGATTCGCTAAGCACATCTCGACATCAGCTTCATCAGGTCTCAGTGGGTCGACAATTCGAGAGTACTTCGCGGATGCCCCGGGTGGCTCTATCAACTGCAGCCTCGAACTTTGTGCATCCATCCTCCCTGAGGTGGAGACTTGAAGTTCGCTTAGCAATGGCTGTTTTCATGATCCATGTCAATTAATTTTTCAACGCGATAATGAGATAGGATGTGCGCCTGACAGGTGTATGTGTGGTTGGGAAGTTGGACCCCGGATACTAATGAATTCAGAGGCTAGCAGAGAGGATAGATGCAGAAGCACTGTGTAAAATTGCCACGCTAATTCACGAAGAGAGGGACAGGGGCACTCGTGTATGTTGTTTTTGCTTTTTCTCTCTGTTTTATTAATGGGCACATCATGGCTTGTAATTGTAATACCATCAATGGTATTATCACTATTCGCTAAACTGGCAATACATATTTTCACCAAAATTATGCCAGCCGTTGTAATCTCCAATTAGTACAGCGTTGTAATTGATGTTTTCTTTTTACTTCCTATCACAATGGACTAATCAATGGTGGCAAATGCCATAGAAGTGGAAGTGGGGGAGTTCCATCCTGGCAAAATGCATCAACCTAATGATAATCCCAGTTGTATGACTCTAAAATCAGGAATTTGATATAGATCTAAATTCCTTCGTCTCAACATATCACATCCGTGTACTATTATGTATGTCCACTACCCCATGTAGACCCATTCCATCATGCCAAAGGACGGATCAGCATGCAAGCTCCAATCAGGCACAATTGGATGGATTATGTATATAACACAAATAAGACTTCGTGAATCTGATTCTTTCCAGAACTCAATCCACTGGGAGCCATTGTAATATCAGCATCAATCACCATGCCCCGATCCGTCATGCCCTCTAGCAACTTGCTCCTTTTCACAGATCAATCGCAGGAGCCGGCGAACTTTCTGAAATCTCTTCTCCAGGATCCTAATCATGCCCGCTCGCTATATCCGTTTATTCAAGCCAGCATTTCAGCCCTTAAGCACGAAGTGAGACTTTTGCGGCCGACGGAGCAAAAACTATTTGTTTCTATGGATTCCATTGCGGGACTCATCGCCCAGGCACAAGCAGCGGAAAAGAATTTAATTACATCTACTGTTCTGCTTTGTATAGCACAATTGTGTTCCTTGCAAATGTTAGTTGTACGGCGTTGCAGTTCATGAAATCATGATATTGACTAGACTGACGGTTCTTTATAGATGTTTGAAGCAAAACCCTAATCTGTTAGTGGATGACAAGAACCGAACCTATCTTTTGGGCCTTTGTACTGGTTTCTTGCCAGCTGTTGTTGCAGCCACCTGCAAAAACCGGGAGGAATTGGTCGATTTTGGAAGCAAAATTGTTTGCGTGGCTTTGCGCCTAGCCGTGGAGGTCCATCATCGGTCACAGGTTATCGAGAACACTTCTGGCAGTTGGTCCACAGTGATACGTGGTGTCTCGCAAACGGAATTGAAAGATATCCTGGATGAATTTCACATCACACAGGTACGCGAGTCGCAGATATTTTAGATGTCTAATTGCTAATATGTCCTGCCTTATCATTAGAATGTCCCCCCGCCTCGATACACGTATATCAGCGCCAGTTCAGCCATCAGCTCCACCATTAGCGGTCCCCCTTCCACAGTAAAACAACTTTTTGCTCAGTCGCAGACACTCGCAGAGGCCCAGAAAGCTGCTTTACCTATCTATGGTGCCTTCCATGCGAGGCACTTAAACCTCCCCGATATCGAACATATCGTTGCACCTGCCATAGACGGTAACCGCGAAATACGGCGGAGGGTGTTTATTCTCTCACCATCGATGGAAGGGGTATACAGGAGTAGGTCTGTCACAAGTATACTATCTCAGGGACTCCAGGAGATTATACAGGTGCCGATCTCGCACCAAAGCATCATCGAACAAACAGCAACGCATTTGAAGAGTTCTCCAACTGATTTGTTAGTTGTGGGGCCACAATGGGGAACGAGTAGTATCTGCTCAGGACTGAGAGCCCAAGGAGTCAATCTCGTTGAAGATCAGTTTTCTGCCCAATCACACGCGGCCCATGAGATAAATGACAATGATGGCATCGCTATCATTGGTATGTCCGGCCGGTTCCCAGGTGGAAGCAGTCTGGAAGAATTTTGGAAGACCCTCGAGGAGGGAAGAGAGCTGCACGCCCAGGTACGAATTAACACACCTACTATGGCTAATTCTGGTGCATTGTAACCGATATTTCAATTCTAGATTCCCCGTTCACGGTTTAATGCCTCCAAATATTTTGATTCATACACCGATAAAGAGGGCAATAATCCTCCTCCTCTCGCCTGCTTCATTGACGAACTCGGTTTCTTTGATACCCATCTCTTCTCTATGTCTCCCCGCGAGGCAAAGCAAACTGACCCTACACAGAGACTGCTCATGATGGCAACCTACGAAGCACTGGAGATGGCTGGATATAGCCGTGATCTTTACTGCAAGGTTGGAACATACTTTGGCCAGACTACAGATGACTGGCGAGAGTCAAATGCAGGCCAAGATCCGGATGTTGACTATGTACCAGGAAACATCCGAGCCTTTAGTCCAGGCCGTTTGAATGACTTCTTCGGATGGGACGGGCCATCCTACAGCGTGGATACTGCTTGCTCCTCTAGTCTAGCAGCAGTTGAACTTGCTTGTAACGCATTGCGCCTAGGCGATTGTGACATGGCGGTTGCGGGAGGGGGCAATGTCCTGACCGGACCAATTATGGTTCGCGGGCTCAGCAGTAGCGGCTTCTTATCTCCCACTGGTTCTTGCAAGACATTTGATGATGAGGCAGATGGATACTACAGAGGGGAAGCTGTTGGAGTCGTTATTTTGAAGCCGCTGCGCAAAGCGATTGCTGACAATGATAACATCTACGGCATTGTTCGAAGTATCGCTACAAACCACTCCGCCGAGGCGATATCCATCGCACATGCGCACCAAGACTCACAGGAGCAGCTCTTCTCGACCGTACTTGGCAAGGCTGGGCTACCACCTTCTTCGGTAGACTATGTGGAATTGCATGGAACAGGGTCCCAGGCAGGGGATTCCATCGAAGTGGCCTCGGTAGCAAGTGTCTTTGGCAACTCCTTGAAATTGGACCAGCCGCTTTATATCGGCGCTGTGAAAGCCAACATGGGACACAGCGGAGCTGTATGTTTGATATATATTTAGAACGCCTCGTGAAGTTGCTGATCATTTTTCACTAGGCTGCTGGAGTTACATCTTTGATCAAGGCTTTGATGATGTTTCAAAAGAGCCGTATTCCTCCTCATGTGGGTATCAAAGGCCGACTGAATCACAAGCTCGATTACATCGATGACAGAAATGTTCGCATCCCTGGATCAAACATACGATTTGAATCTCGATCTGGCCAAGAGCGGCGACGAATTATGGTGAACAACTTCAACGCAGCGGTGCGTCACATTATTCGGCTTTTCAGTTTTATTATGTGAATTTCAGCTAATAAGAAATAGGGAGGAAAAACGAGCTTGCTATTGGAGGAATACCTAAAGGTTTCAAAAGCAAACAATCAATCTCGTTCACACTATCCAGTGGTTGTCTCTGCCAAATCCTTGAAGGCTTTCGATGGGAACAAGACGCGGCTGCTTCACTACCTTGAAGAAAATGGAAATCACATTTCCTTGCCTGATCTCTCATACACAACAACGTCCCGGCGCTTGCATCACCCGTTTCGAACGTCCTACTCGGCCACGAGCGTTAGTAATTTGATGCAGCAAATTGCTGTAGACAAAAAACCTATGATTCAAGAGAATCGTGATACGCCCACGACAGTGTTCAGTTTTGCTGGTCAAAGCACAGATAATCGGGGAATCGCTAAAACACTTTTCTCTTCCTGCGCCGGGTTTCACAATTCTCTTGTCTCCCATGAAAAGATTGTCCTGGGGCTTGGATTTCCATCTATCCTGGAATACTTGACGGGAGATGATGATGGTAGTCCGTCGTGGCCAATCGTTGAGCAACTATCCCTGGTGTCTTTTGAAATCGCTATGGCAGAGATTTGGAAAAGCTGGGGAATCTCACCGAGTATGGTGATTGGCCATGGTCTGGGCGAATACTCAGCGCTGTGCGTCGCAGGAGCACTTTCCGTTGCCGATGCCATTTACGTTGTTGGTAAGCGGGCAAAGCTCATGCAGACGAGGTGCTCCACAAACACTCACGCTATGCTTACCACACCTTTGTCCTTAAAATCGGCCCAAGAACATTGCACTTCATTTGCATCATGTGAGATCTCTTGCATCAATGGGCCAAATTCCACAGTGATCAGCGGGTCTCAAGAGGATCTCAGAGAATTGCAAAGTAGGCTGGACCTACAGGGCATCAAAGCCAAGGCCCTAGTAGCTTCTTATGCTTTCCATTCTGCTCAGATGGACCGCATCCTTTTTCCCTTGCGTGAAATTATCCAGTCTGTGTCTTTCTCTGTGCCTACAGTCCCTATTTTATCTTCTCTGCTCGGGACGGTCATCGAGGCTGGAAATGTGATTGAACCCGATTACCTGCTGCGTCATGTGCGGCGGCCAGTCAACTTTTTGGGGGCTGTGCAAAGTAGAGAATATGATCAAAGCACCACTTGGCTTGAATGCGGGCCTGAACCTGGATGTCAAAGTATGATCAAAACTTTGACGAACACTGCCCAGACAAACCTCATGCCAGGTCTGAAAAAGGGCTTGGACTGTTGGAAATCTCTTTGTGAGAATCTTGCCACATTCTATCTGAAAGGCCAAGAGATTCGATGGTCCGCATTTTATAAGGATTCGGATCCAAATCTCCGATTGCTTGACTTACCCCCTTACGCATTTGACACGCAGAACTTCTACATTAATCTGAAAGAGGCCGATATTCAGGACACTCCTACAAGAAAGAGGAAACGAACCCAGAAACCACTCAGTACCTGCGTCCAATTCGTGGAGGAAGAGAACATAGATCCTCGTGGAGATGCCACGATCAGATTCGTGTCGGATCCAAAGCAGGAACAACTCCTGGCAGCTATTGAGGGCCACTGCGTTCAAGGCCACAGTCTCTGCCCTAGTTCGGTATACGTCGATATGGCCGTGACATCTGCTAGGCATCTCTATTGTAGGAGAAACAACGTGGGAGCTGGGTCTGCCATTGAAGTGACTGACATCGAGATCTTCCGACCACTAGTCGTCTTGTCTGCTGGACCCGATATGCAGGTGTCGGTTCAGCCCCGCATGTCCCTGGGCTATGGCACAGTGCATGTATCTATCGGATCGCAGCAAACAAATGAAACCCTTGTCCATCACTCTACCTGCAAGGTGCAGTTCAGAGACAACGAAGCTTGGAAAGATGAATGGGCTCGTTACGCGGATATGATCACAGCTAGAATGAATCAGCTGGTGAGCATGGAAAGAAAGCAGGAAATTTGTCGTATCCCGGGCAAGATTCTCTATCAGATGTATGCTTCGATTGTTGACTACAATGAGAAGTACCGCAGCATCTCGGATATATATATTGACTGTGACCACAAAGAGGCTTGCGGTACAATCCATCTTCCTGTCGCGTTAGAGTACGGGAAGTTCACATGCTGCCCGTATTCGGTGGATGGGATTATCCACTTTGCTGGATTCCTGTTGAACAACGGTATCGGCAGAGTCAAGGACACAGCGTACACTTCAACCGGTTTAGAAAGTATCCGGATTCTTCAGGATCGTCTCACAGCCAAATCTTATCAGATCTACTCTCGCATGAAAGAGTCTAAGGAAAAAAGCTATTGGGTCGGCGATGTTTATCTTCTCGATGGTGAGGAAATTGTTGCGACGTGTTTTGGCCTCAAATTCCAACAGATGAAGCTCAGCCTCTTGAACCACCTTCTCGGAGGCTCCAAGGTTGGTTTAGGAACAAACAACGAAATCTGAGGATCGGGAGTGGCATATGTCAAAAGTCGCTCAGTCTTCAAAGTCGTCGATTGCGAGTTCATCTGCTGACATGTTGCTCCGTGTCGCCAATATCATTGCGGAGGAAATGGGAATGGAGATGTCAGAGATCCCGGAGGAAGCACGTTTTGACGAACTCAGCATCGATTCTTACCTCTCGGTCTCGATAACTGGCAGCGTTCGTAGCAACACTGGCCTCCTGATTCCCGCAGGTATGTTTGACGGTAAACCGACTTTGTTCCAGATTAGGGCGCATCTTGTCCGGCTGCAACCATCCCCCAGTTCTGGAGATAGTACCCCAGTCTCGCTGAGCATTATTCCCCCACCAACCATTGGTGGCTCTGATGCGAGCATATCGAAATTTGAGTATTCACGTTGTCGATGGCGATCACGAATCCATCATGGGCCCTCCTCCGGTATGCTTGCCCTAATTATCCAATAACTGATCTAACCATTCACTATGATTTCAGATTGATATTATCGGACAGTACATGCAAGACGCCATTGTAAAAATTACGTGATGAGTCAGGTGTCTAGGTCGACAACAACAACTTCATGTACCTAAATGCAACTACTCACCTCACCCATTTACTCTGCTAAGGTAGCAATCTTCTTGGTATTCTTCAGGATATCTTATGTAATTTCTCTTCTTGACAGCTAGCCACAATAGTTTATCATTACCGTCCCAACCATTCTTCTCTGAGAACAATCGTGCATATGCCGAGGACTGACGACATTCTGACCCCCAGTGTCATATTTTATACTTCCAATCTCAGGCCGACATCCGAATTGGTAAGAACGGTACACTATCTTTGCGATTTGACTGGGGCATCCAAGTTCCCACCTGGGCAGGTGCAACTTTATTCAAGAGTCATCGATTTTATAGACTTTTCATCCCCTGCACCAACTATACTTTGAGATATCGGTTTGTTTCATAAAGAAAGAAAGATAAAACGGATTAGAAAAAAGGTGGCTCAGCAGTATAGTCCCATGGACATCATTGTGTTTTTGTACTATCCCACGGTATATGCTCAACTAATTCGCTCTATTGGGATGCGGAGGCATGTTTCTATAATTTGATACCGTTCTAAATATGGCGACGGCCCTCAGAGCTGTACATAGAGAATGGCCTCTCTCTTCTCTCGTAAATCTCTTTTCCTCAACATCTTCTTCGCTCGTTATAGCTCTTTGGTATCTATTGATATATTTCTTCATCACAGTCCCGTTAAACTTGGTATAATCCTTTCCCATATTCATATTACAAAGAACCAGTCATTGCTCAAACTATATACCAAGATGAACGGCCACGAAAAGAATAGCTCTGGATCTGGTACTTGCACTCCAGTTCCTCTGGAGCAAGTCACAGAGCAAATCACGAAGGATTTTGTCTCTAGTTCCCGTGAGCCTACTCCCGAGGGAACTCCCCCAGATAAAGTCATCAGAACGCCTCCACATTTTTCTCCGCGGTCTGATCTATTGAATCAAAAGCCAACGAAAGAGAATGCCCAAAGCCTTTTCTCGCAAGATTGTTGTGTTTTTGTTGGAAAGTAAGTACTGCAAGTCCTAACTAATGATACTTACTGATTGAATAGTCTCTCGAACAAGATTCCAATCGAACAATTGGAGCATGATCTTGCACAGATCATGTTGCAGTATGGTCGTTGTTTCGTTAATATTAAATGTCCAAAGAATATGCCTAGTGGATTTGTGCAATACGAAGTGAGCATTCAGTCCGACTTTCGCCCCCAAGTAAAATAGCTGATATATATATTATAGGAACGAGAAACAGCGAAAAAGGCGCTTGCAAAAAATGGTCAACATATACTTCACGGGCGAGCGTTGAGATTTGAGGCGAGTCAAGCACATAGTAAGTTCTTTAGGGCTACATCTATTTTCTTTTCTTCCATTGCACCTTCTAACTTCAAAACAGCAACTGCCTACATCAGCCTTCGCTCTGGTCACTCGATCACTGAGTCTGAGATCAGGAAACTCCTGAATAACTTTGGCGAGTTGAAAACAGTTGACATATGCACGCATATTGACCAGGGCTATCGAACCATCTACGGTCTCATCGATTTCGCATACCAAGGTGACTTTGCAAAGGCACTTCATGTAAGTTACTTTCCAAGTCCCCAAACAGTCAAATCTCCGAACAGCCAACTGACCATCAAAGACTTTTCACCACAACGACAAATACTATCTGAGAAGGGCCGAGATGGATGATATCCCCCACGATGGTGCTATCGAAGGAGACAGGCATTCAAATGAACCTCCTCAGAACCGCACCTGGAACAATTCGCGACTTCCTAGAGCCCGACCATATGGCAACGGCCATAACAGAGGCCACAACAACGGTCCCAACGGCTACAACAACAGCAATCACGGCTATAACAACAGTACTGGCAACGGCAACGTGGGAAATGGTGGTAACAGCGGCAGAGGTGGCATTCGCAGTGGCCCCCCCAGACACCACGCCAGCTTTTCAAACCAGCACACTCCCACCCAGAGTATCAACGCTCAAAACAATCCATCCCATGGTTTTTCTCCTCGCCAATTTCACCGGGGATTTCACTTCCCTCCGACCGTCGGCGGCGCCGGTAACTTCGACCAAGGCTATAACCCCAACGTCAATCAGGGCTATAATCCCTCCTTCAATCAAGGCTGCAATCCCACCCTCAATCAAAACTTCTCTCAGGGCTACCCTTTTAACAACCATGCTCATTATCCCCCCCAAGGATACCCACCCGCTGAAGCTTTTGTCAGCCCATCCATTGGCTTCAGCCAGATGTCAGTGCCGGAAGTCACAACTCAGCCATTTCCTTCCGAGTACCCTGGCATGCCAAATCCAGGGCTCCCTATTTTTATGCCGAACCAATACCATCCTGCTATGTTGACACGGCACCAGACTATGATCGAAGGTCCACCTGCACCAAGGCCTCCTTTCCCTAACGAACCTCTCCTCGTCTCTAGCCAGCCACAGTTTGACTCTGATCAGCACCGAGAACACTGGTGGTGTCCTACTTGGGTCCCTGCCGGAATGCCGCCCAACTGGCCAGGTGCCCCGGGCAGCTATTGTATGCAGCCAGGCTACAGTCATTACTCTGTGCCTCGCGCCAGCCAGCCCAGCTTGGAAGCACCTTTTTATGGAGGTTTTTCTGAGGCCGAAGCATATGAATCTACCTTGAATCAGATCCATGTTGAACCAACTGAGGGCGAGGAAATCGAGAGAGGACGCTCTCGTGTTCAACAGCACCATTCAACCACCGATGGGAGTTCCGACATGCCCCAAGTGGCCGTCCCTGGCCAGACCAAGAGTGAACCACTTTCAGTGCCAACTCATGTGCAGGAGGGTGCCAACATCGTAACTGTGAAGGCATCTTCTGATACCGGCATCGGGCCGACCACGTCTCAAGATGATCCCATTGAGCCTGAGAATAACCCAAATGAGCCTGAGCCCGAAGCTGAAAATACTGACGAGCCCAGCCACGCCCCGGCTGCGGACGAAGAGCACCGAAATCCGAACGTTGAGACTGTGCCTGAACTGGAAGTTGAAACTAAGAGTGCTGCTGATTCATCGGAAGGAGGCCCCGATCCTAAGACGCCCGATACCGACCAGTCACGGGAGCGTGTTACTACCAGTACCAAATCGCAGCCCGACTCACGAACAACAGTCACTGCACCGACAGTAGCCAAGACCGGTGCCAAACGCAAGTCGCCTGTCAAAGACAAGGGAGCCAACGCAGAAAAGCTTGACAACAGCAAGTCACCAGCCAAGGATGGGACTACCGATGCTGACAAACCTGACAAAGGCAAGTCGCCTGCCAAAGATGAGATTGCCAACACCGACAAGCTTGACGAAGGCAAGTCACCAGCCAAGGACGAGACTGCCAACACCGACGAACTTGAAAAAGACAAGTCACTAGCCAAACGCCCTGTGAGACTTGAGCTTGATGTGCCAAAATTTGCCATAGAATATGCCCGGAAGAGGGCGACTCGCACTCCACTGCGTGAGAACAAACCACTCAAGGAAAAATATCAGCCCCAAACCGGCAGCCGTAAGACTGTTGAGGACTACACTCGCGAAACATATCGCCAGATGGTCGCGAAAGACCCCAGCTTCCAGTTCAAAGATGAGAGTAAGCTGGATGAGGCTATCCAAGAACTTGAAGATGAGTGGTATGAGCAAGGGTGGGCAGAAGAAGGTCTCGGTCCTGAGGATGAAAGTCCAGACTCTGGGTCTCCCAAGGACCCGAAAGACAAGTCGTCGGCATAGGCTCAGGCTCAGAGTGAGACTGTGGTTGGGGCTGGGTTTGACTTGAGGTCGAGAATGCGAACAAGATCCAGGTTCAATTGAGATTTATATGGGGATTTTGAGAACAGGCGCCCAGTCAATTGAGATCGAGGGGGTGTTATTCATTTTGATTTGCTTGCTATGACGGGATTTCTCTCGTTTTATCTTTATTTCTTTGTATTGATGAAGTTCTTCTATGGCTTACTTTTTTATGCTTTGCGCGAATCTGATTTTATGGGAAACACGAAAGCACAAAAAAAAAGGGGAGCTTGTCTATTGGCATTCTCGAAGTAGTTATCAACCTGACTTTTGTTTTTCGCTTTGATTCTTCTTTTTTTTTTTACCGTACAATATAGTGGCCGCCTGGTTGACAGTAAATAGCAATCACTCATGGACTGGTGGTCTAGTGTACGATGAGGCAAATACCTGTTGAATCTACAGGAAGCACAGTCACGAGAGAAGAACAAAGTAACTTCAAGAATGAAAGTCAGTATGATTTGAGTTGATTGACAAGGCAGACATTGAGCGAAGCTCGGCAACTTAATCCCACCCATGTAAACGCCGAGAACGAAGCCAAAGCCGGATATATGTACAAAATGCTTCTCGATGCAAGCTTGCATGCCATGAATGCCAAATCCGAATATGAATGCCAGTGGGGGATAGTGATGCACGCCAACGAAATGAGCCCTTAAAAAAAACAGAAAAGTAGCATGCAAACAAAACTAACATTTAAGACGGAGTCAAATTCCCATATGCAATCGCTCATTGTTACAGTAGATGTGAGTCGTGAGATATGCGAGGGAGGAGATGTGATGAATGTAAGGTGGGATCGAATATAAAGGTAGAAGTGTGAATGGGATGGTTGCAGAGGATGCGAGGAATAAGAGGGGGAGATATGGGGTATATCAGGACTTTGCCTATCCCCAAAGGAAACGATAATCAGGCTCTCACTCGCCTGGCATCGAAATATCCCAAGTTGACAGCCGTATCATTGACACCCAGGAACGGAGCCGCATCTTCAAGCAGCTCCCATGGGCGAACAGGATATGGACCAAGAATGCGACCACGGTGTTGAAGACGAAGTCGGTTGGCCATAGTGTTCGAACCGTCCATCCCGGTGGGCAAACCAGACGCTGCTGCGACGGATTGCTGCGCCGGAGATGGCCCGACAGACGAGAATGGGGCAGGCGTAGGCGTCGGTGTCGATGCTGAGGCTGCGGGTGAGGGCGCTGAGAAATGCGGCGCGTTTGTAGAGTATTGGTCTACCATCGGACCGAAAAGATAGAGGAAGCGAGAGTCGTTCTGGAACGGAACGAAGGATGAACACTTCTCTTTTAAGAAGCGGGCGCATTGATGGCGGACTTCGTCTGGGAAGATGTCGATCAGGGAGGCAGCGACGTCAAGAGCGTGTGTTTGCAATAGGATACCCGGACAGGGACGGAAGCCTTCGCCCGCTTTTGGATGCGGGAAGTAATCGGCCGCTGGGAATTGACGGAGTACGTCACCTGGGAGGCGTGAGAGGGCGATGCAGATGATTGAGGTCAGGAGTCGGAGCTGCTCGGGCTGAGGGCCAACTTTCAGAGTGGCAGGCAGTTGAACAAATGCGGACCGGTGAAGAACTACCATCCTCAACATGGCAGAGAACCAGAAGGCAAGGGCGCGTTCAAACTTGGGACGTCCTTGATTCCCGGCGCCCTTGGAGTTGGCGAGGGTGTTATGCATGGCGATGACTTTGTGGAGAAGGGAGTCCATCTTCTCAACAAGTACCGATCCAACAGATGGAGCGCCAGAGTCCGGAATGCTGCTCGCGAGCTCCTCAATAATAATGAGGTATAGTCTAGCGGTTTCCAGCGAGGCCAACTTGTCGGAAGTGTCAGGAATATCGCTCATTAGCTCTTCCAGGAGTGGAATAGCGAAGAACTCCCTCTCAGCACGTTCACGGATTTGTCGAACGGCATCAGGGCTCATCAGTGCAACAAGATCAACCCAGTGAAGTCTGTGAGCACGGCTGTCCGACACAGCAGTCTTGAACATTGCATCAACTATATTAGCTCGGTCTTCCGCCGCTGAATCTGCACCAAAAAGAACTTGAAGCTTTAACTGGCAAAAAGGGAGCGAGAAGTCATCGGTCATGCTAGCTAGCTTCTGGACTTCGGAAAGGACCGATTTGCGATCTGACTTAGACTCAACACCTAGAAGAAGATCGAGTGCCTTTTGAATTATGCCCAAAGCAGCTGGGTATTGATCAACTAGCTTTTGTATGCCGTTCTCTGCCGCACATCCTGGGTTCCGCACAAGGAGATCACGCAACAATCGAACCATAGAGCCCTCCAACTCACTGGATGCAGTCAAAGCATCATTGGCATTGCATGATGCAGCATCACACACGATCCTCAGCGCCTCTTCCGAATTCTTGCCGAGAAATTCTTGTTGTGCCAATTGGAAGCGATAAGACACCAAATCGAAAAACCTGGTCTCTTCAATACAAGGGACAAGAAGCTGGACCAGTTCAGCGGGTAGATGTGCTGCATTGGGGACAGTTGTTGGCGTAGAAAGAGTTAGTCTCTTGGCGAGGGCCAAGAAAGCTCTAATGGTAACGCATCCGACACCAATCAATGGAGGAAGAATTCGCAACAAAGTAGTACGTTCGGATGATCGAAGATGACTGCAGACCCATCGTGCAAGAATGCCGTCAAAATGCTTTGGACTGAATGACCGAAGCTGTGCGAGGTAGCGAGAAGTGTCATTCGCCGACAATTTGACGTTGCCACCATCAGATTCCAAATGCTTTGTGAGGGCATTGAAGATTGTGTCCAAGGTGGGCTCATCCATGACATTCCCTGACAGCAAAAGTTGATCTAATTTCTCTCGGAAAAGGGGATCGATGTCACCGAAGCTATCGGGAATGTGGTCAGAGACTGGGGAGGATGCGGCTACCATTGACTTGTTCTCCATGCGAGAAAGATCTTGGCGAAGAATGGAAACCGTGTTGAGTTCACTCGGAATCCTCAAGCCAAGTTCGATCAAAGAAAATATCAAGTCAAGACCTGGTGTGCCGAGTCTCTTGATGCCGGCATAGGCGTCAATGAGTCTCCGGAATAGATCAGCTGTGGCGCCAATCACACATAGCGATTCAAAATGACAGTTCGTTGTGTCGGCAACCGAAGCCAGCACCGTGCTATCATTGCAGCTAGACGCGAATTTCAACACATCTGCCAGCATCGAAATGTCATCAAATGTTTCCAGGACCCCACGAACGGTGTAGAACTGAGCCGGGGTGAGTGCAGACACTACAGATACGGTTTCACTGGTGAAAGCTCTAGTAATCAACCTACCAGTGAGTTAGCAAGATCTGCAAGAATAAAGAGACGTTAAATGCCTACTCTGCAGGGCCCCTATTGTATTCCGCAATGGCACGACGGAGCCATTGCCCAACCTCAGCTTTGACAGCCCAGGGCAGATTGGTAGGTAGTGAATCTAGTTCCATGGTTGCGGATTCGTTGACGCCAAATATCGCCGGTAAACGCCGACTGATGATATTTTTAACATTCTCAATGGCTGCAACTTCGTCCGAGGCAGAGAGTCCGGTCCGTGCCAGCAGAGTGCTTCGCAGATTGCCGACGTGCTCCGGAAGACGACCCACAGGAAGTTGCGCTATGAGTCCAATGTCGATTGGCAAATCCTCCACCTAGATCTTCGTCAGTAACTATAAGCTTTGGGGATGAGTTTCAAACTCGTATCGTACCTTGAGCTCTTGCGATGGGGAACCATTGGTGACACCTCTGGCCATGAGCCATTGGAGGTAGCGACCCACGGAGAATGTTTGCGACCTGACAAGCTCGGAGATGACATGGTAGATTTGCTCCATGTCAAGTTTTTGATTATGTAGTCCTCGTGAGAGAAATGCAAGAATGTGACTATCTATATCGACGCCGGCAGATTTCCATCTGCGCAGCAGACGGACACCGACGTACACTCGACAAAGGCCGTAGCGGAAGGGCGTAGAGAGCCATTCCATTAGTCTGGAGACTAAAACGGCCTTGTCGTCGAATGCGTCGAGGTATATAGCCACAGAGGAGAGATCATGAGCGGAGCGGATGGAGTCGAGAAGTCGTATAATGCGTTGATGTGGAGAGCGTTGGGTGGTTTTTGTTGAGTGTTTGGGCCGCTGTACTCGCGAATTGCGCTCTGCGAGGCTCTGGAAAAGGGCTTTGTCTGCTTCATTAGCCATGTCAAGGGAACATGACACCTGCTGGTTGTATTTTTCCCAAGAATTGGGGAGGATCATGGAGGATGTATGGTCACGAACAAGCTTTCCGATAAATCGAGAAAGACGGTCAATGAGAGGTTGGAGTTGGGGCAATTTAACTTCCGTTGCCTGCTTCATTATCAGTATGATCACGGGCATGGGGCAGTCCATCATATATTGAACGCACCTGCCGCAGTTTTTGAAGCAGTAGCTCAGCCAATCGTCGACCTCTTCGCCTGTAGCGCATAATACTATTCCAATAAATACCTAACATCAACAGCCAGACCGGGATTGTGCCGATAGAAGCAGCCTCGAAAGAAGATAAAAACCATTCAAGAAAATGATCATGGTCCAATAGGTTCTCAAAGAATAGACGAGCAGTCAACCCAACACTACAACAGAAATTAGCCTCACAACATAGATAAGATTCAGGGATACATACGCATATGTCATCTTTGCCTTCCAGTCCGAGGACTTTGGGGCATTGAAGACGCCTTCAATGAATTGCTGAACATTTGTGGTCCAGTCCCGAACCCACTTCGCCTCTAAACCAACAGCCAAAGCACCACTGGTACCCTTGCGCTTGAATGCACGAATTTCATTAGCACCCACACATTTTCCTAACCAAACAGCACGTGCAACGGGGATCCATTTTCCAAGGCATTGGTCCAAAAGAATCCTGCCCCGGATGCCATGCGGGATGGTTCGGCTGAGGCGCCGCAGAGGAACAGCCGGGTTCGCGAGATCTCGAAGCCATGCCTCGCGCTTATTATCGGTGAGCGTAACTCGGGGTGGTGGTTTAAAGGTGGATCGGGCGGGAACTGTGTTGTGGGTTTGGCGTTTCTCCAGTGCCGCGGTAAAGACAGACGAGAGCATCTGAAGCCCTGTGCGGTGCTTTAGTTGCGCATACAATGCGGGGCGGGCTGTATTGGATTCATGAGAGACTTGTGTGCGGTCGTAGTATCCTTGTTTTGCGGTTTGCTCGTTCAGGACGTCCTCGGGATGGTTGCCGGTCCATGGTGCGAAATCGGCGGGTTCTATAACACGTTAGTCTGCATGCCTCGACGGTTCCCAAAAGATCACCTACTATCCCCCTTGTACAATGGAGCGACAGCTGGTATCTCAATTTGATAAGGTGTTGTCTGCACAGCTCCCACTGGGGAGCTTTCCCTCGACTTTATAGGAGCGGGCCCCGACGGTTCGACCACCGAGGGGGTTTTCCAAGGCTGGGCGGGGAGCGGTGGTATGGCAGGAGGCTTCGTTCCAGTAGCGCCGTCGCCGCGATTCTCATTGCCCGGGATATCCGATATGACAGCCTGGAAAGACCAGGCTGGCCGGCCGCGCCATGAGACCGCAGGTCGCGAACTTGCGCTTCCCGGAGTACTCCTCACCTCGGAACCCATCGCTGCGCCGGTATCTGGGGTATTTGATGCGCTAGACACCTCCAATCTCGGTCGTTTCGGGGGTGGTTCTCTGTCCTGCGACTCCGGACCGCCTCCGGTCAGGTCGACGACGGTTGGTTGTCGGATCGGCGGTTGGGAGAGAGTGGGCTGCCTGTCGGGTTGGTCATGCTGTCCCAACATCTGCGCATTATCAGCTCGTCCGGGGACGCCATTGAGTGTACGCAGAGGGTGGCCCCACGGTTGGCCGCCGGCAAAGGAATGGGGGTTCATTATAGGCTCATGATGTGTTGAAAGGGTGGAATATGCAGATCATGCAGGCGATTATTTTGAACCCTTAAAAATTGTAATGTAATTAGAGTACAATGTTGAAAGGTTGTAATCGAAGGAGGACCGGGGGAACAGGCGACTCGGGTATCGGATAACGAATCAAGTAAGTACAAGACAAAGAGACAAGAGGCAAAATGGAAGATAACGTAAGTGTTGAAAAGGATCGGAATGATTTGTTGTGTTCCAATATACGGTGTACAATTAAATAATAATGTAAAAGTGTCTAAGTGGTAGTTATCATATGATTTCGTTGGACGATTAGTTAATTGCAAATGCCGGAATACCCTCCCCGGTTCTGTTTTGCCCCCTTTAAGCCAAAAAAAGGTCCAATCCGTCCACTCCCGGATGTGTTCGCATCTGATTATGGACAATCACCTTGACAAGGACCATCTTTTCAATCAATGAGATTTGTCCTTGTTATAAGTTACAAAGCAGCGGACCGTTCCCATTGACTTATTTCGATAATAATACGAGTCCCTTAGCGGGTTATCGGGGTATCTTAACCGGGTACGGAGTGCATTCTCTCGTGTTTGATATGATCGACGTGAGCTGTCATAAAGTACCATATGACTTGCTGAGAACCCTTAGTTAGGTGCTTCACTTTACCACGTATAACTAGTTACTACATAATTACCTTCCAACCTATCTAGCTGACTCTGTACAATCTTGTACATTATAATGGCGAATACCTCGGATGTCGATCAATTATGAAGACTCGGAGCATGCTAGATGCAAGGGATGTGGATTTTGAAGCCTACATGAGACAATGCCCAATTGTACATTGTATGATTCTGGTTTAACTAATGCACAGGCATCACACCGACCTGCAGCACTTCCGAGATCATTACACAAACCCTGTTTGATGTCGGTGGGTTTTATGTATGCAATGATCTTCGTATTGCTTCGATTGCGCAACCCCCCACGATTGTATTTCTCTTTGTCATTCGTGTTCGAAATTAAGTACTCCGTATTGGAAGTCAAGTACTCCGCATTGGAAGTCAAGTACTCCGTATTGGAAGTTAAGCACTCCGTATTGGAAGCTAAGTACTCCGTATTGTTATACCAAGTCAGCTCAAGATCGGCTTATATGCGTACAACCTATGTACTTGATATCATTTAGTGTACCTTACCATCCTGGAATGATTTATTTTTATAGACATCTTGGTTCAGGAGATAAGGAAGAAATAAATAAATCCTTACAATATACAATCGTTATCTTGTAACTATACCATGCTAAGCCCTAACTAATGTATGGAGTAGTTGCAAAAACCGAAATCGGAGAGAAGTTCGGAGATATTCAATCCGGGGTTCTCGGACCTCAAGTTCTAGCCCAGACTGGCACTAAGGCCACTTCGATCCTTTCGACAACCCACCACATTACATTTCAACATGGCTTCAAAGAAAGATATGCGCAAGGTTGAGCTTGGTAAATCTCAGATTTCGTGATCAACTTCAAATCTCAGAAATTAACCTCGAACCCTTGCCAGCGATCCCCTATGTCGATCCCCCCAAAAGCAGCAGTGATGCCGATATCTCCAGTACGTTATCCCATTTATTTCAATGGAATACTTGATCGCAAGGATCGCAAGGATCGCAAGGATAGTCGGCTGATCGAGCTACACAATAGGCACAATGTCGAGCACTATGCCTATGGCGGCTGTAAGTGATCCCAGGTTCACCATCGCAATAACACCACTAACCTTGGCCACTTAGATGTTTACGCGCAACCGGTGAGTGATGCGTCGCATTTCACATGACTACAGAACGTTAATTGACGAATCTCGCAACGCAGCATGATCGGATGGTAAGAGCACGGTTAGCCGTCGTCGGTCTGGCCCAATCAGCTGACTTGGAAACAGGGTCTCGTTCGTCTTCTCGCTTCAGTCTTGGCTGGGTGAATCCCCAGACCAAAAAAAGAATGCTTCTACCCCGGCATACATGTCGGTCTTGATGTCTTGTTCGTTTTCTCTTTCCCCCCCCCCCCCCCCCCTAGTATGCTTACGGCAAACTAACCTCTTATTGCGGTGCAGTGATGGCATTGTGTGTCGTATGTATTTCCGAACGAAACTCCTCGACGTACCCAGCTTAACAACACATCGCAGACCTACTTCCCTCTCTTCTTGCCCCCGCAGGCTCCTGGCGGCGTCGCTGCTGTGCCGACTCCGTCGCCCTCTCCTTGAACGCTCGACTTTACGTGATACCTTATTCTCTCCTGCATGCATCATAATTTCTACGATCCCGAGACAAGCCACGATGGATTAATTGTTCGCGGAGTCTGATGTTATAAGTTTCTAGATTGAGGGTTTCTCTATCAATCGCCTACTATTGTGGCACTGTATCAATATTCAACCCGATTTTCGCCTTCTTGGGTATTAACAATGTTTACAACTTGCCACCAGTAGTCATCTCCTAGTACAGATCTGAATTCTACATAATTGCCACCTATAATTGTATATAATTGTATATAACTGTGTCAAAAGGTACCAGATGCGAGTCGTCGCTTAGTCACACACCGCCTTTCCCACAACGTGACTCTTACCTCAAAAGGCTCTGCCGTTCTTCTCTCTGATTCTTCTACAACCACAGCCTCCACTCCACTCACTACAACACGCTCGATCTTTCAAAGAGACACTGAATCTCGCCCCTCACTCAGTTTACCTATACCCATTTGAAACGCCATTTATATCGAAAAAGTCGAGTTTATGTCCATCGAAAACCTCAAAACCTTCGGTGAGTTCGCCACTTTCCCCTCCTGGCCGGGCGCGTGTTGCCTCCCCTCCCCCCCCCAAAACATACATGCATATCCAAGATTTTGATGAATCCTGGTGCGGCTGAGAGACACATATCTCACTGCTTTTGGTGTTGAATGGGTGGAGCCCGGCTCAGCTCTATTCTACCTCCGTCTCACCGCGGCGGGGTAGAAATTTGGCACTGGACTTGCTGACCTGTACATCTCACAGACCCCTTCGCCGAAGCCGACGAAGACACTGGCGAAACCAAAAAGTCTCAGAACTACATCCACATACGTATTCAGCGTACGTCTCACTTCTCACTCCCTGTCGCCCCGGACGTCGCTGTCCTCGCGACATCGTCGTCGCTAAATAGGGGAGCACATGCTAACCACTTTGTTTCACAACAGAACGCAGTGGTCGTAAGTCTCTGACCACTGTTCAGGGTCTTCCCAAGAGGTTCGACCAGAAGAAGATTCTGAAGGCCATCAAGAAGAAATTTGGTATGTTTAATCTGTTCGATATCTCTCCCGGCCAGCTGACTAATTTGTCCCAGCTTGCAATGGCACCATCATCGATGACACTGAGATGGGCGAGGTGATCCAGTTGCAGGGTGACCAGAGAAAGGATGTCCAGGAGTTCTTGACCAGCGAGGAAGGCCTTGGTCTCGATGGCCAGACCATCAAAGTATGTTGTCGTCCGTCCCATGTCACCTTATTTACTCATCTAACTGTTATCACCCAGGTCCACGGTTTCTAATACCAACATCTTGCCTTGTTCCGGTCCCCTCTTACCAGTTTATGTTGCCCTGTGGGCGATGGGATAGTAAGCTTGTCCATGCATCCCTCATCCGCCGTCCGTACGCTGTACTGGCCTCCTGCACATCGATCAAATGTCTTGCTTTCTCCCCCCACTACTGTGTGCTCGGCGTGTTAGACTTGGCCCCTTGTCGAAACGATCCGCTACACCTGTGTGGCCCCTGCCGATATTACCGCAGTATTGGCAAGGACTACAGGAGGGTTCGACAGATACGTTTGAGACGGGATTATGAAGGAACGAGGCGTTGGTAGATACCCATTATCTGTATAGACAGACAGACAATATTTTTTTTTTCTTTGCATGATTAAGTGTGTTTTCTTTTCACTCTATGAAACGGGCTGCCTTTGCCTATGTTGCTTGTTCACATTACTCCCATGGTCATAAGTCAATCTGGATGCTCAGGGAGATCCAAGTTAAACCGAGGGCATGATTTGATAAGCCGTGTTTATGGGTCTCATATGTCGGTCTCTATCGTCTTCGAACTCTCTTCGCACTGGCTCACTCGTCTGCTATTTTTTTTTTTTGCTTGCAAACATGGAATTGACCTGTTTTAACCAGTATCACGCAATGGTAAATGAAAACAGTCGCAATAACTACGATGTACGCTGGTATGCCAACCAATAAACAAGATAATAGATTAGATTTACCAAAGATCGCCTTGTATGAAAAGAAGAATATCCCAGAGGTTGGGCCAAATGCCCTCCCCCAATCAAATCCCGAAAATGTACAAAATTGCTAATGGTTTCGGACTAAGAACGCTTGCTCAGCTCGCCCAAATCATGAATTGAAGATGACTCTGCAAGGTATCCGGAAAGAAGAAAAGAAAGGACAGTAAGCAGCCAAAAGGAAATCCTACTCCACTTTGAAGCTACAGTTCCCCAAGCCCAGCACGCTCATCTGCAATTCGCATGCGCAGGAATATGGCTGTCGCCCAGTCCCACAGCTTGCGGGAGAACACAAAGACGGGCACCTCGGATTCGTTCTCCCGGGTCAAATGCAGCTGTAGCAGGAGCAATGACATGGTGAGGAAGCTTGCGACAAGCACAACTAGCAGAGATGCTGCTGTTTCACGCTTGATTTTGGTGTGGTTTTGGGTTGCGTAGTAGATGAATGTTAAAGACTGGTGAGTGTCAGTCAAACGATAGGGAAATGACAATACATTGGAAAAGAAAACATACAGTTGTAATGGATATCCACGCCGGTAGAAGGTGCCGAGGGTCAGAAGAGGCACCAGATAGATATAGCACCCAAGATGTGATATATGCGATCAAGCCGTTCGTTGTTAGGAGTCGGATCACAACGGCCGGTGGAGTGTAGTTTAGAAGCCTGGAATATGAGTAAAAGGTCCTAATACGGAGGCGTCAAAATATAAAACTCACCATCGAGACATCAAACAATCAGCAAAGAAATAAGAAAGGTATGCAGATGCACAGCACTGTCGAGAAGTCAGTATGAAGTATAGGGCTAAGCACAATATATATGCCGGTGAGGGCGATCCTATAACATACCCACATAATAGCCAATGCCACCTCCGTCACGCGGAATCTCCTCTCAACATCCCATTCCTGCCCCACACTACCGATAATCGCCGCCGCCCACCCCTCCCGTCCCATACCCGGCCGAATATGCAGCAGCTCGGCCAAGAAGGTGAAAGCACATCGCAGTCCCCACCAAGCAGCAGGTACCGTGCTCAGCGCTCGGCATACAAGCAACGGAATGTACCACTTGCGGTCCACCCCTAGAATGACAGCGACTCGCGGGTGCAGTGCTGACGGGGCAGCGTGGCCTGCATCGCTGCTGGGTGGGGTATGGGATCTTGAAGTCGGGGATGGCGGGACAACGGCCGAAATAGATTGAGAAGCCACCTCTTCGGTTGGCTCGCTTGACAGCAAATTATTTGGAGGGGTGTGATAGCTGGGCGGGGCACCCGGTCGTGTATTGTTCAAGTCTGGAGCACGAGATGGGCGCTGTTGGTCGTGGGGAGTGTATGGTGGAGGAGAGGCATTACGTCGAGGAGGAGCCAGCCTTTATTTCGAATCGCGGCATATGCGGCCGTCACGCAAGGAGTGGGAGGTGGTATAGAAGAGGGTGCGGTCGAGACGTTCGCTCGAATATGGGTGTTGTCAAGCTGTTTATGGGTCTCCTAATTGGCAGATATAAGACCCAGTGCGTTGGGGGCGGTGTCTTTTTTTCCCGGGGGGCAGTTTACTTTCTGAATGAATTTCTGTGTATTTTGAGTTCAAGGGAAGAGTAGAAATTTATTTTGTTAACAAGACCTCAAACAGGTCAAGTATCTAAATAATCAACGGTTGCGCGAATTGCACAGAACTTCGCGGAGTGGTGCACGTGACGCAATAGTTCCGCGGATTTTGTTCTTCGGCCGCTAGGAACCAATTTCTCCCCCATTGCACCACTTCGCCATGGCGTCTCCCCTACGATTGCCTGTGGTTACACCACGCAACCTCTCTCAATCATGCCTGGCCGGTTCCACCAAATGTCGAAGCTTCTCCCAAACATCCCAGCAATGGGCAGGCGGGAGAGCAGTAAACTTCCGCCCTCCAAGTGTCGCGCAACCCGCATTTAAGACCCGAACAAAGGATTTGAAGTTGACAGATCTACCCAATGATATTGGATTGCTGCCGGGTACTTTTGTTCGTCCTTTGTGGAGGGATATGCCTTCGATCTTCCAGGCACCGAAGGATAGGCTGCACATGGAATGGACATGGATCAAGTCATGGCTTAGCAACTATGGAAGGTCAGTTCATTCGGAATTGTCTGATTTTGCTTATTGCTACCACAATGAGAAATGAAGATATATCTACGTACAGAGAGAATGTTTACTAACTACATAGCAGTCTGCTCCAATACTGCAAGAGGGAAAACAGCCTTCCTCTTCTCCTCAAGGAGCGCCGGCATTACGCTTCCAAGCTGCAAGAGAATATGTACACAGCATTCGCCGAGTAAGCATGCGCCGGTTCTATACAACTGCCATCAACCCGGGACTAACCAAGCCTCAGAGGGAATGTTGCCGAAATCAAGCGAATCTGCTGTGACGGTCTCGGCAGGAAACTCACCTCCGAAATCGAACGTCGCCCCAAAACCGAACAAGTAACCTGGAAACTTGTGAAATACTTGCGCAAGCCAAGCACCAACTTCATCGGTGTCCGCGTCCTCTCAGACCGCGCTACATCTATCCCCGATCTCCCGAAGTCCGGCATCCGCCAAATGGTCGTGCGCATCACAAGCCGACAGTCTACAACCAGGACCCAGAAACAATCCCGCGGAGAAAACGCCGAGGTCGTTCCCGTCTCCTCGAAGGAGCAGGACTGCATGGAGTATATTGTCATCCAGCACCTCCGCTGGAACGACCAGGACAAGGGCTGGAGAGTCTGGGGCACCACCAACCCGACTACCCTGCACGCTGCTAAGAATGACCCCTACTTCATGCCTGGATTGTCGGCGATGGAACGCATGGAGATGATCAAGGATAACATGGGCCAGAAATAAAAAAAGTCGCAGCTTGCGCTAACTTTTATTCTTCCATGAGGGTCTACATATTTTGCGCTCTGGGCCCTGCAATACTCGGATCTGAGAACTCACATATATCACATACATGAGACATCGATGCCACCCCGAATACCCTCCCCGGTTTTGGCACAGAACAGTCCGCTTCCTTTCACCCACTTGTGTTATCACTACCAACCTTCTGGGCCACGCGCTAAATGCCCTGGCCTCTGGTCTGCGCTAATTCCTGGCGCAGGAACCTTTTGATGTAGAGGCATTTCCACCTCTCATGTACCATAGCCACTTGTTTTGACCAAATTTTACATTCTATTGAGCCATCACTTGTATAAATGAAATAGCTGTCTTCAAGAACACCACTATCTTAGTTACGACTTTTCAGATATCCACGATAATACGTTTTTTTCAATCGCCGCCAAAAGGCAGAACCAAAAGGATTGACAACATGTATATGTACAAGAAGGCTCAAAGGACAAGCACGGGCAGGCACAATACTAATGTGTCGCACAGGTATCATTAAAAACTGAAACACAGAAGCAAGAGGTGCACATGTAAAGAGCCCAAGGGGAAAGGTGCTTTAGGGACATGTGAAGCTCAGGGATAAACCCCGCAAAATATGGACCATCGCTCATGTAACAAGGCCAGAAGAAAGAGAAACCTAGGAACACTTGAGCGGAGAACCGAGTCGATTCATCTAATCATCATCGAAAATCTGGAAGGTGTTATTCAGAATTGTTTCGATGACGCGAACCTGCCACCCGGCGTCGGCGATGTTGCCACCAGAATTGGCGCCCATGAGAGTTGGTCTAAGATGGGTTAGTGGGACTAGCAGATTTCCAAGGGGAGACAGGCACATACCCGAAGCAGATTGCCAGGTTTCCTGCGTTCATGCGGTTCTGAGTGTAGTGTTCTTGGATCTTATTAAGATGCTGCGACAGATGGATTAGTGTTTGTTATGCATTGGAGATTTCACTGGAATCATACCAGGATGATAGCACGGAGGGTGGCATAGTGAGCATCGGGGAGGCTGTTAATGAGGGCGTGCAGTGAGTCTCGGCGTTGAATATCATCGTCAAATCCTGTAGTAATGTCAGTATGTGGTACGCGGGTTCTTTTAAGACATGACTTACGAGCAGCATCGATAAACTGGTGGTAGAACTGGGAGGTGAACAAAGGGTCAGGTAAATCTCGGAAGAATTGCTTCGCAAGTCCTGCAACACTGTTGACATCGTGGTAAAAGTTCTCCGGGTTGGTGAAGTCAACCTGTGAGGAGTCTAGTAAAATCAGGGTCAACGATATGTCCATTGTTCGACTGAAGTCGGACTCACCATTATCGAACACCGCCTTCATGTGGCTGATATGCGTAGCGCTGCCAGAAAGTCGGTAGATACCCTCCATATCCAGACCGAATAGTTCAACGGCTTGGAAACACTGGTACACTATGAACGGAACTGCCGTTCCATCCCGGGCGTATAAGTCGTTCAAAGAGACACCAAACACAGGCTTCAGAGGGGGCAGATTCGCCTGGAAATTCCTGTCGCTTGCATTAGGTCCTGCCATTGGCACCAGAACCTTTGGTGGAGCTTCAGGAGCAGGCGGGTTTGAGACTGGGTAGGGAGGTGTGCCAGCTGGGGGAGGAGTAAATGTTTTCTCGGGGGGATAGGGCGACTGCGGCAATCTGTCACCGGGAGGAGGTTGCTGAGGCGCTGGCGAAGCGAGATTGTGCTGGGAGGTGGAGGTGAAAGCCTGGGGCATTATAGAACTGCGTTTATTCTGAGAGCTTGGTTGTGAGACTGTTGCAGCAGCAGCAGCGCCAGCAGCTCCAGCCACGCCAGAACCACCAAGTGTCTGACCAATGCGTCAGTACAGCAAAAGAATCGAGCGAAGGATGCAATAGCTTACCGGGTGACGCTCGTATTGGATTTTTTCGGAAGCCACAGCCCCAGGGTTTCCTTCGTGGCTTAAAATGAACTCATGAAGATCCTTTTGGTTGTCAACTTGTCGCACAATCTGAGCAAGACTTTTAGGAGCAAATGAGCCGTCATCGGTCGGCAAAGGGCTGACGCAGAGACCTTGGCCCAACAGAAGTTTCTCGCTGAAAGTAGCTGCAAATTGTCAGCGCATGAACAGATAGAGAAGTTAATTGGTACTCACCGAACTTTTGCTGCTGTAGGGTCAAGCCCGAGTCGCACTCGGCGATCAATTGCTGAAGATTAAGCACGGCCTGGGGCCTGTGAGTGGATACAAGCTCCTGGCGCGCAGCCTGGGCAGCCTGCACCTTGGACGCATAATCACTGTCCGCATTCTGAACCTTGCGTAGCAATTCCTCCTCGTGCTGCGCGGCAGACTTGTGGCCTTTGAGGCCGAACTTGCCACCCTGCTTGTCACCTGTACGAACACGGTCATACTGCTCTGCTAGCGATTCGTATTTCGCCTTCGCCTTCTCGGCCGATGATTCGGCATCGACAACTTTCTTCTCTGCGGCTAGACCGGTCTGTTTCCATTGCTTGCGGCCGCGCTCGATGTTGCCAGCGAGCTCGTGCAGATCGTCGGCCATCTGTTGGAGGGAGACGGCGAATTGGAGGCCATGGTCGACCATTCGCTCCTGGAGACGGTGGATATCTTTGTAACTGGAGCTGTATGTGCCCTGTCGATTCTCGGTACGTTGCGACGCATCGCTGATCACGCGAGACAGCTTTCGCAGCCCCTGAGCGTGCTCTTCTTCAAGAGATCCTCGCTTTTTCAAAAATGTCGAGAAATCCTGGTAGATTTCAAATTAGCCTTCACAATTATTGTCGCAGTCAACTTGCGATCACGTACCTTGGCGGAGGCCACGCTTTGCTTCAAACGGGTCAAAAGTGTAGTGATGCCGATCTGCATGCGACACAATCATTAGTATGTCTTGTTCTGTTTTGATGGCGCTTGCAGCCCAATTTCAATTCATATTGCCAGTAAATGCTTACATCAGAGTAGATAACCTTGTCCAGGCGAGCCTTTAGCTCGTCTGAAATGGGCTCGGGGGCCTGGGTCTGCTCAACCCCGTGAGGGGACGAGCGACCGGCGCTCGACGGAGGCGCATCATACGTCGGTAGCGCGGGATCTTGAAGAGCTGTGTCCGACATTGAAAATGTAAACTCAATGAGTGAAGAGAGAAAGAGAGGTCAAGAGGGGGAAAGGGCCCACCTCTATTATTATCTTAGGGTATGACACTGTGGAGTTTAGGGGCCGATCCAAAGTAGAATGCTGCAGCCTTCCACTTTCACTTTAGGCCCAAGGGTGGCGCGAACCTCTACGTAATTGTTTTGCCTCAGCCACAGTGGATTTTTGATATTGTACATATTTAGTTCTGGAATATTGCACATTTTAATATTCATGTAGGTACTCTCCGCAAGGTTTAATATGGAATAATGGGTGTCTATATTAACCTTAGAATGCCCGGTAGTTGAGAACGAGACATCTGTTGAACGCAAAACACACTTTTATTCGCATGGTATCGTCGCTGGAAATCAACTAATTCTGTACAAACAGCCTGACCAAGTATTCGGCACAATCTATAGAACTGGCGGTGCGACAAATGAGTCGGGAATGCCATCAAACACCCAATTTAAAGAATCGAAAACCTCTGAGAATCCAGCTTCACTAAAGAAAGCACCGCCTTCGTCAAACTGAGCCGGCATCATCAAAGACGCATCATCCATGGAGTTATCTTGTGGCCGCGTCATATGACCTGCCGGTCCAAGTATATCTTGGTTCGCCGCAATGGCAGCAGCTAAGAGAGTTAGGTACAATGTACAGAGTAGGTTGATGACGAGCCTTACCTTGCATTTCCTCCAAGCTTTTCACGGGTCTGAACCGCTGCCGCCAACGCCACACTGTGTCGTAGACGTGACTCATACTCATCCGACAACGCACTTTGAGCTGTAAGGCATCTTCCTCTGCCGGCTCTAAACTCGTGGCATTCCACATCTGGGCAAGAATGTCCGCGAGACGGATGGGGCGGTCATGATCCATCACACTGATTCGGCGAATGGCTGAGATCGCACCATTGAACAGTATCTTGCCGTGGCTGAAGTCGATGAACCGACTGATTCTGCTCTTCAACAACTTCATAAGAGCAAAGGCAGCCGAAACGATCATCTGGAGGATGTAGTTGGTAGAGTGGCCAATCAATTCACCCGGAAATGTTTCGAGACCGAGTACTCGACTAAGGAAGGATGTTGTTGCCGTGTAGAGTTTCGTGAGGTCGTCGTCTCGCGGCTTGGAACCCAAGAACATGAAGTATCGGAAGTGCAATTCTGCAGCGCGGATATGGATCATATTAACAGCTAGATGTGTGTGAGCATAGTCCAGTCCAAGGAAAATCTTAGTAGCTTACGAGATAAGTCGCTGCCAAAGTCGGCCTCCATCTCATTTAATTCACTCTCCAAGATCTGCACAACCATGAGTTTATCGGCGCTGATAAATTCCGCCGGCTCTGGTTTACTGCTGTACAAGGCCTTGGTCACCCTATCGCAAAACTTTTCAATTCGCAAGCGGATGGCCAACTCATCAGGGAGTCGGTAATCGGCATCTCTCAAAGAGGCAGGCTCAAGGACCCAATCGTATATAGTGGTGGCTGGCTGGCCGTAACCAGTCGCAACACTACCGCCAATGACAGTCAGCTTTCGGGAGGAGTTTGTTTTTCGAGAACGAGACTCACTTTTGGGCCACGATGTTACAGATGACCCACGTATGGAGTCGATCCTTGAGCGCTTCACCTTGTACTTC
This sequence comes from Penicillium soppii, assembly GCF_028829465.1. NCBI lineage: Eukaryota > Fungi > Ascomycota > Eurotiomycetes > Eurotiales > Aspergillaceae > Penicillium > Penicillium soppii. The sequence goes on along the minus strand of NW_026643235.1, from coordinate 2,396,530 downwards.
CATGCGGAATGTTGTGAACTCTTCTGCTTGGACTGGGCGATGCAGTCCCAGTTGCATGGCAATTTGCATCATCAATCCGCTTAGCATGAAAGTTGCATCGGTACGCTGGCTCGTTGTCGGCAGGGGCCAAGTACATAAAACACAAAGTGCCTTGACCACCCGGTAGTCCTGCGGGACGCTAGTGATAGTTGACCAAAGCAACCTGCTGAATGGTCCGGATAGTGCACTTAGTAGACCAGGCTCGTATTGGGAGCGTCGACTCGCAACACAGATGATGGTCCACGCCAAGAGAGGGCATCGATTAAGATATACCTCTGGTGGCTTGGGGGGATTCAAAAGAGGAAGAAAGGGGTGGTAATTAGTGAAGTATCTAAGCCCGTTAGTATCGAGTCGGAGAAAGAATCGTAAGAGCCATACTGTTCATATAGTCGTACAACACGGCCTCTAGAGAGAGAGATATCCTCCAGTCTCCATTGGCCTTCGTCCTGAGAGATGATGGAGCCATCCCTTTTCATAGTTAAGGGAGTTGCTATAGATGGATGCGCCTCAACTGGCACTGAAACATGGCGCGATTGATCAATCGCGGCAGATTCCCGGCGAGAGAAGACGTCCTCTGAGCAATGGGACATTTCATCGCCTACATGGGGGTCATGGAGCTCTCCTGTTTGCTCATGGTCCGAATTAGGTCCTAAGCGGCGGCGGAGGTCTGCAATCTCCTTTTCCATTTCTGCGTTGCGTCTGTGAATAGAGTCAATAAAAACAGCCAAAAATACTGAGCATAGGGAGCGGATTTACCTTCTTTTGGAGATACGCTTGAAGGATTGTTCAACTTTACAATCAATTCCAAGCCGGCGACAGCGCGAACAAGCCGCAGCCGGGGTTTGAACAATATCACATCTTAGCTATGAAGGGTTGGAGAGATCAGCACAAGTGTCGACAACACACATGACGGGCGGTTAGGCAAAAATGCATAGAATTGGGGAATATTTTTTGTGGCTCACCTTTTGCTGCTTACATTCATTGCAAGCTTTCCGGCTGCCACCTCGGCGCTTGCCCGTGACAGGCGGGGTCTTCTCCATCTCGCAAGATTCCGAACTTCTCTGCATGAAATTGACAGCCGGGGGTGGCCGGGGCAGTGTGGGGGACCGAAAGTCGCTCGGCGGGATTGAGTAATGTGGCCCATCCGGTGCCAGTATGTTTCGGTACCCCAAATCCATAAGATCAGCCTACTTTCAGCCGGTATAAAACCCCATGAAACGTGAACGAGTGCTCGTGGAGTCCATCTGCCGTAAATCGGAGAAATCGGCCCGCTGTAGGGGGTGTGTGGAGAACTTGAGAACAGCCTGACAACGGTGATTTGACAGTGATGTGACGGTCATTTCATGCACGAATTCCCAGCCCTGGACTCGGCGGTTGCTGAGTAAGCTAATGCCTGAGGCTGAATTTTGATTATTTACATCCGGCCATAGTTATAAATTAGCTAGATAGGGCTTCAAGGCTAGGGGGTGTTATATTGTGACACTTCATACATATGTCTAGGAAAATGGATATATATACTTACGTAGGAACAGACTCTCGATTCACCCTGTTATGTACTTGCTGTCCATACTTACTGTACTATATCAGAGAAAGTGTATGCATAGAATAAATATCATGTACAACAATATGAATCAATTCTTATATATTCAGCGCAATAATTTCTGTTCAATATCTCAAGATGGTGTACAATAACCCTATTCCCTACATATGTAGGTTTTATGTTGTAAATGTTCTATGCTTCATGCCCCACTTGCCATGGCCCGAGGTCTATGTGGATTTAGGATTATATGATCCGCATGCAATCCCCAGGTGCTTATTTAACTTAACTCTCTGACAAGCCCTGGAGGTTGTAATTGAATTCTAGTTTCAAGCCTCTCTCTACCTTTATACCACCTGGAATTAGCCTGGTATGTCTTCGCCTCTCTTCCATCTCACTCCTTGTACTAATTAATACCTCTGAGACCCTGTCAGGTATTCAACATGTCCGAAATCAACGTCACTGCAGTCCTCACCCCCAAGCCGGAGAAGTTTGAAGAGGTCAGTCTAATGCTACAATCATTGACATATACTCTAGACAATGACTTCGATAGATCATGTATCGAACTAACATCCGCATGTAGGTGGCCACCCTTGTATCTGAAGTCATCAAACAGGTCCAAGAACACGAGCCCGGTACATTGCTCTACTATGCATTCCAGATCAAGGACAAGAATGAGATTGTGATCGTTGAGAGGTAAGTGCACCAAGAAAGTGTTTGATACATGCCTCTCTATCTCCCCCGCGCGAACAGTGCGGCCGTGCCTCGGCCCATTCTACTTCCCCATAGCACCCTTGCCACACAACGCTCAGATCAAATCCTGATCGGTTCTAGGTACAAGGACCAGTCTGCGGTCCAGGCCCATGTCAAGGCGCCTTATTTCCAAATCTTCGCGGGCAAATTGCCTACTTTGTTATCGAAGCCATCGGAGCTGAGGGCCGGGGGATTCTTGGGTGGTTCAAGGGGTGTGTCGCGACTGTAGATGATTAGTTTCATCCAATGCATGCTGGATCAGGATTCAATGGAGTCCCCTCCACTCCGTATACGGAGTTTGTGTTTCGAGGTGGTTGGATAGATATAAATAGGATGATTGATAGAGCATGCATAAGCGCATTTCCTTGGTATTTTTTTAAACAGCGATTCGGCACTCAGTAAACGCCTGCGCATGTTCCGGCGTCACTCGTGATTCAATTCTCATGCGATTGGTGCATGAACGATCGATGATGGGGCAGTGGTAACCAACGGATAGGAGGTCTGTTGGTATTTTAGGAGATATTCGACCCTATCATATGTAGTTTCAAGGAATCTGTTTACAGTCAAGATGATATGCACAGAATATATTAAGATGTTAAGACTGTGGAGACGACTCTAGAAAGAATTCAATAACCATCTCTCGCTCTCTCTCTCTCTTTTCTTAACTTATAGTGCTATTAGACCTAAGCTGAGAAACTGGTGATCAGATCGTTTTTCCTCTTTTTTTTTCCTATTATCCTTTTTTTCCTCTCTTCTCCTTCTTACTCATTTTCATTTCTAACATTCAACTATTTTTTTGAGGTGAGTCTTTTGGTTCTTTTCATTCAAAGTATTTGAAGTATCTCTTGTTCCTACCCTTTTGTTCTCCACCGGAACCCCCCTCTTTTCCCTAGCTCCAACCTCCCTTAGCTTCTCTTCCCACCCCTGAAGCTAAAAGCTAATAACATAATTTTCTAGATACCCTTCTCTCTCTTGCGTTATCGTTTTTACCTTATCGTCATTAGGCTCGAAATCTGCCTCTACAACTTGATTACATTTCGCGCAAAATATGGCGTCAGGTCCCGCGACTCAGTCACTCAAGGTGTGCAAAGTGACGCCAGGTCTACAAGGATGCGCGGCTAATTGACCTTGCAGTGTGTGGTGACTGGTGATGGTGCAGTTGGCAAAGTCAGTATTCCACTCGATGCTCTATTCCTTGAGTTCTTGAGAATCTAACCCATTTTCGCTCAATAGACATGTCTTCTGATCTCGTATACAACCAATGCTTTCCCCGGAGAGTACATCCCTACGGTGTTCGTGTCCATCCCTGCCCCTCACCCGCCAAAAGTCTACATGTACCGAACAGACACTGATTCCATCGCAGTTTTGACAACTACACGGCCAGTGTAATGGTGGATGGCCGGCCCATCAGCCTGGGACTGTGGGATACCGCCGGACAAGAAGATTACGATCGCCTCAGACCGTTATCCTACCCACAAACCGATGTTTTCTTGATTTGCTTCTCTATCGTCAGCCCACCTTCATTCGACAATGTCAAAGCGAAGGTAAGACCTGACCCAGCGATCCCAATCCCTTTCTTCGACTGACGTGTTATAGTGGTTCCCTGAAATTGAACACCACGCCCCCAACGTCCCCATCATCCTCGTCGGTACCAAGCTCGATCTGAGGGATGACCGCGCAACAACGGAAGCCCTCCGCGCACGCAAGATGGAAACTGTCTCCTACGAACAAGCTTTGGCTGTGGCCAAGGAGATCCGCGCACATAAGTACCTGGAGTGCTCAGCTCTCACACAACGTAACTTGAAGAGCGTGTTTGATGAAGCCATCCGGTAAGTTTCGAGTCCTGATGCATCCATATTTGTCTCAATGTGTTGTGTTCTAATTGTCCAGGGCTGTTCTCAATCCCCGTCCTGCTACGAAATCCGGGAGGAAGGGAGTCAGCAAATGCATGATTTTGTAGAGCGTGTCTGTTTGGCTTGACTCTCCCATTTTCTCGTATGCTATAATGAATAATATATAGTTAATACCGCGTTTGGGTAGTTAGAGGCATTTCCTTACGCTGGCCTCTGTTTTGTGATGTAATCCATTGACTGTCTCTCTTGGGACCATATTCTGTTTTCAATCTTTGCCCTTGGATCTTGAAGGGTTCCATATTCTATTTTGTGATGACTTATTCTATGCACTTTCAATGTTCTGGCCATGTCTGTAGATAGTAATAGATATAGTCCATGACGCATGTTAGTTCACGATAAAATGCAGGCGATGTACATAAAATAGAGAAATATGATTGGTATCTTCTAGCCAAACAGCAGAGACAAAGCAGGTACTTTTAGAAACAAAGGAAAGATCGAATAGGATTCTCCAAGATGCATGGCTCTGTCCACTTGCCCACATCTTACTACACAGCGATATGAGCTAACAACAAAACAACTCTCTAAAAAGGCATTGCAGCATTGTCGATTTAAACACGGCCTCTGCGGCTAGGGTGCAAGCCAGCCCATGGGTCGTTAGGGTCGGCAGGAGCCTCTGCACCAGCCGCGTTGGCACCAGTGGGACCAGTGGGTTGCTTCTCGTGCTTCTTCTTGTCCTTTTGGATCTCCTTAGCCTGGCGCTGGCGCTCCTCGTTGAGCTTCTCGTTCTTGGCCTGGATCTTAGCATTACGGTGTTCGGACTTGCCGCCACCACCACCAGCACTGGACATGGGTTAGTAAGTGATTCTATGTCTTGATCGATTGTAACTCCTCCCCATTGAGGACGGGGGACTCACGTCAGCTCAATGTTCATGCGGCGAGGCGGGTATTTTCCATCATCGAACATGGAGTGGTGGTACAACTTGAGGCAGGTCTTCATGCGGTCGTAGTTGTCAAACTCAATGAATGCAAAGCCGCGGCACTTGTTCTTGGGGTCATCCTTATTGGTTGCGACACGGATTGTGGCAGGAGGGTTCTTTTCAAAGTGCTTGGCCAGGGACTCTTGGTTTGCAGAGTAGGGAAGGTTGCCTGGTTATGAAATCAGTAAGACCTTCAACTCTCCACATTGAGGAATTGTCCACAATGGTAACATACCAACAAAGCAGATAAAGCGAGCACCCTTCTGGGGCTGTTCGGCCTCGGCCTCAGCGGCAGGCTGTTCTTCGGTTTCTGCAACGGGCTCGGAGGTCTCCTCCTTCTTGGACTTCTTCTCCTTCTTCTCTTTTTTCTCTTTCTTCTCCTTCTTCTCCTTCTTTTCTTTCTTTTCCTTCTTGTTGCTGTCGGCGGGGGCCTCGTCCACATCCATTGCGTCCTCTGAGGGAGCAGCAGAAGACTCGACCGCGGCTTCAGTGGCCTTGCGCTTCTTCTCCTTGCGCTCCTTCTTCTCTTTCTTGTCCTTCTCGGACTTTTCTGTCTTCTTTTCCTTCTTGTCCTTCTTCTCCTTCACCTCTTCGGGGGTAGTTTCGACGGGAGCGACAACTTCCGACTCATCGAGAGACTTGCTCTTTTCCTTCTTTTCCTTCTTTTCCTTCTTTTCCTTCTTCTCTTTCTTTTCCTTCTTCTCCTTCTTCATCTTCTTGCCTTCAGGCTCGACAACCTCATCCTGAACGAGCTTGCGCTTGTCACCCATTGTGTTGTTTGTGGGATGAAATGCGGGATGTATGACAATTATAGGATAGAAGGTCTCCAAAATTGACTCGGTAATTTATAATATCCAAGAAAAGATGTGAAGAAAGGTCGAAGCGTAGCAAGAACTTGAGCTCCAAAAAAATCGGGCGGAGAGAAAAGCGAAATTAAATTTTTGCCGCATGCCCGGGAGCGGTGAACACCTCGTCGATAAGGACTTTTATACATCCGCAAATATGTTTATCTACTTCAGGTACATACACCTTTTGAGTCGATTGGAATACATATACATATTTGATTGAGGGGTGTTTCATGGTCTGGAACTAACCCGGGACTATAAAACAGCAATTCGTAATCCACCTTCAGTCAAGCATATTAGAATACCAAGATCTTCACACCCTTCTTTGATGCCCCATAGCGCTCGCGCAGTTCCGGCCGAGTGAGCAGCTTCAACAGCGGCATGTGCGTGTCCTTCATATCGAAAATTCCTCGTTGCTTTTGGTCAATGTGTGATCCATCAATGACAATACGTTCTAGCTCGTCCAATTTGAGAGTTCCTAGTAACGGATGGTCAGCATGTGCTTCGACGGATAAAAATTTCAACTGAATCAGCTCACCAGACTCGATCAAATCAGATACTCTGGTAGGAGTTCCAGCTCCGATGCCAGACCGAGCACGTGTAAGGAACTGCTTAGCTTCCTCCAGCTTGATGTGCTTCGCGAATAGTTTCCCTACAATGCTTTCCTTGGTTTGGAAAGAGCGGAGTGCCCTAGGACATTCGTCAGTTTTGGCTTCGACTCGGGCTCGAATGGTCGCCAACTTACCGCACAACATCAGCAGCTCGCAGGGCAGCACCTGAGATAACTAGTGTGTGGGGAGTACCAACTTTCTCAGACGCCTTGGAAAGATCAGCACTCTTAGGGCTGAAGGACTTCAAGAATTCTGGGAGCTGTTCCAACTTTCGGGGGGAGGTAAAGGAAGAGGTATCGAGGAATGCGGTATCTATAAATCAATTAGTGGCTAGAGCTTGCGAAATTTGTTCTCCAGAGTATACACACCTGGGACCGAAAGATCACTCAGCTCCACTGCAGAAAGCTCCTTCTCGTGTCTCTTAGCCTTCTGCGCAAAGTGATCGCCAAGCAATCGGCCGTCCATCTTGCCGATCGACTCATCAATGCCGTCTTTGCGTGATGACTGCTCTCCGTCGTGCTCGGCCTGCTTCTTCTTGCTCTTGTTCTTTTTCTGCTTCTTCTTGGCTGCCCCCTCTGCAGGTGTTCCTGTGGCCTCGGGCTTTTCCTGTTTGGGAGCAGCATCGTCTGCTTGTCTCTTGCGCTTGTTTTGGATCTTGCTGGAAAGACCCTTCGGGGCGTTTGTGTCGGCCATTTTGACGAAAACCAAGGGAAATTCAACAAAAATAACCTTAGTAATTCAGTTCAATTGGTAAATGCAAGTCGCATTGGAGGACCTCGATGCGGCTTCGCAGAAAAAAAGCTAGATTAATCAGCCAGTCTTATCGATAACAAATGGCCAATCAAACACTGGCCCGCAATACTCTGTTGTTTCTAGACGCGACTGATCAACATTAACTTCAACCCTACTGACCATCCGACACATTGACCCGGCCTATTATTGATGGGGGCTGACATAGGTAGCCTGATATAATACGTCTAATATAGGTGTACTTTCCTTGCAGAAAACTACACCATGTCTACCTCTACTCCAAAAGCGCGTGGCCATCGGTCGCCGTTTACGCCAGGCGGAGACACAACATTAACAAGAGTGAGCTTTCGATCCTTGTAAGGAGTGTTTAAACAATAACTCATGATTATATCGTAGCTTCAACGTCTCCCTAGCCATACGCGCTACCCCCTGACACCCAGTCGACTTGTGACCGCAACCACCCCGGGCACCCAGCGCTCAGTCTCTCGATACACACCCCGTGCCAGAGCCGGAGGGGCACCATCGACGCCGCATGGCCTCCGGGCTCGACAACAACGTGCTGCGAACACCCCTGGTCGGGATCGCCGCCGTAGTGGCCGAATGCAGCGGGAAACGACGTTCGATATCCTCAAGAACTTGGGAAGGGGTAGGCTTTCCTCTGTGTACTGCTCTGCAAAATGGTGCTAATTTTTTAATGAATGTAGCGCTCGCCCCTGTATCTCAGCCCATCCAGTCCTCGCCCCAGGAGCAGCAAGAGCCCATTGAAGAACCCATTGACGAATTTGAAGAGCTTGACAACGAACCAGTAATTGAGCCTCCGCGGTTATCTCTACCCATCCAAGAATCGTCGGAAGAAGGCGACGATGCGAGTCCTGAAATGCGCCCACCAAGGATGTCTCTCGCCTTTGGGGAGGAGGACATGGATATCACCTATCAGTCTGTCGAATACCCCCGCCGAGAAACAAGCATCAGAGACCGCGAGCGTTTATCAATGATGAGCCGTGCTACCGGCAGAATCAGTGGGGATTTTGAGGAGACACGACTGGAAAGTGACGACGCAGAAGAAACGGGCATTATTGGTGAAGACGAGGATGGTACTATGTTCAGCGGTGGCGATTTTGATAGAGGGTGAGTATACAAGTGTTGGATTGTTTATGTTACAAAGCTAATATCACAAACAGGGGTGAGACGGAAGACCTCGGGCGATTCCACTTTGACCTTAACTTTCCATCACCTGCTGCCGCTCCGCTTGATGATCCCATCGATGGGGATACGGAAGATTTCGCGCTCTCTACTGCGGATGTCCAACCGCTTCCAGTTGCATCAGATGACGATGACGCTGGTGGTGACTTCGGGTTCGGGCTGGACTTCCCACCTGCGGTATCCCCTAGTGAAAGCCCTGGAATTGTCGGGGGTGGTTTGCAACATGATGATGTTCCAGTTCAGAGCAAGCAAAAGAAGATCTCACGTCACGGAATCCCGATTCCAAACTTGCCTGCAGGCGTGGTAAAAAAGCTAGCCACTCGCTTCGCACGTTCAAAAGCTGGCTCAAAAGCAAAGATCAACAAAGCCACGCTGGCTGCGATCGAACAAGCATCTTCGTGGTACTTTGAGCAAGCAAGCCAGGATTTGGCTGCTTATTCAAAGCATGCAGGACGAAAGACCATCGATGAGAGCGATGTCACAACATTGTTGAGGAGGTCAGTTTCATCGAAGCCTTCTATGGAATATTTGCTGACTGCCCCAGACAACGCCATATCAACAAGTCGACGACGGTGTTTTCCCTCGCCCAAAAATACCTGCCCAAGGAGCTCCAGCAGGACATGAGACTGGCCATGCCACCATGAATACCTATAACCGAATTGTTCAAAATCAAAACAAACGCCTTCGAACACCAATATGCTCAGCAAATATGAAATTATCAACACCGATTACCAGTTTCGGTTTTGACGGACCCGGCGCAACGCCTCGTTGGGATTCTTGCGAACAACCATCCACATCATAATAGATGTGGCGAAAGAAAGGCCATACCTGCAAAATATGAGCGATATGTTTTCAATTTTGGAACGCAGTATATGCAACAAATCCAACTTACCAGGTGAAAATGTATTGGGAATGGTTGTTTCTCAGATTAACCTCGGCAGCGCGGCCAATTGGAATACCCTTAGCCTCACGGTCATACGATTCGACAAGGTCAGGGACTGGAAGGGGTCATAGTTAGCCATGCTTCCAAATTATTGCTCGATCTGGCATCTCTACCCATAGTTTGCTCAATCCAAATAGGTTGACTCCCGCTCAACTCTGCCATCTGGTTGATATCGGGGAAGTAAAACTTTCCATCCTCAGGCTTGTTATCTGGCGTAAACATGTTCTTCTTCCATGGCTCTCGTAGAAGGCCCTCGATCACCACCTCTTCGTTTGTGACACCCAAAGGTCGGTCTTTTTGGTCCTGCAACTTCCTGGAAATCCAGCCCCGGTTCACAAGTACAGTGCTGGCACCCTCTCTCTCGAGTGGTGTCACCACGGTAAATCCATCCTCGCCGTCGTGCATGCGGGGTCCGATCAGCATTTCCTTGTCATGTCGAAGGCGGCCAGTAGCATAGACGCGGCGGTAGTCGAACTCTGAGATCGCATCCGGGTCGACTCGGGGCGGGAGCGGTAGAGGAGGTTTCACGAGACGGTCCTCAAACTTAGCAATCAACTTGGTTTTCCAGTCCAAGCGCTGCACTTGCCATGATCCCAGAATGAATGCAGTGATAGGGATCAAAGCTATACGGGGAACGATGCATTAGTGATTGCTTTCTACAACTAAAACTGTACATACCGAGGATGATCAGACCAGGCCCATGTTTTTTATTGACTCGGACAATTCTCGCAGGGTGATCCACAACATTGAGGCCATCAGCTAACTGGCGCGATTGCGAAATCTGGCGGGACTGCTGGACGCGGCATTTGGCGCAGATGGAATCAAGCTTCCATGAGATGCGAGGATTCCGAATAGCCCGGGATGGTAGTGTCCAGGCCGCGGCTGACTTCTGTAGAGCCGAGAAAATCGGCCGCATTGTTAAGTTTAATTGAGAATGTTAAGAATTGATGTTGGTAGAGAGTAAGGTCAGCGGCAGTTGGGATTTCGGGATCGGAGTTACCGTGACCGCCCGGCTTCCCCAATATTATACTTGTACTCTCCGCACCAGCTGGTCTTGTCTTTTGCTGTGATACCCATTGTACCGGGGTGCGAATATGACTTCATTCTATCAAGGATCACTTCAAGATGGCATTGCCGCTGCTGTCAGAGACGCGAAAGCTGTTATTTGCTTTGTTCGAGGTCAGTGACTTACTCCCCGCATCAAATGACATATTGCTGATCTGGGGCTTGAATATAGATGACGAGGAGTTAAGCGCTACATGGGAGGATACTTATTTCGGTGATGATGAGGTATGTTCACCGATTAAATTTCAAGGATTCCAAATATCTGACCTCGACAGGTTGCGCAAGCACTCAATGCCAAAGCGGTTGTGTTGCGCTTAACAGCAGGGTCGCAGGAAGCAGGATTTCTGGCTTCTTTCTGTCCGATTTCAAAATTTCCGACTGTGGTTCTCATCAAGTGCGTTTGCTGACTCGATTCATAGGGATGACTGGCTGATCTGTCTTAGGAATGGCGCTCTGAAGGAGTACATCGGGCCAGATATCTCGAAAGATGATTTCTGCGGCCGTTTGAGTGCAGCTTTGGAGAATGAATCCATACCAAACTCTATGCCACAGGCGCAAGGCAATGGAATTGCTGAAACTTCAGCAGGTCCTACTGCGCCCGCGCCACTACCTCAGGGCCTACCGATGGTGGAGTCCAATGTTAGCCAAGCGCGACAACAGGCGAGCCAATCTGCAACCAAGCAGCAGAAACAGCCAACAAAGCTTCCTAACAAAGAGACAAAATCCACTGGCTCAGCAAGTTCTACACCTCCAAGTCGCCCTGTAGCAAAAGAGGCCACAAAAGATAAAGGAAAGGCACCAATGGGAACTAAAAAGCTTGCCGACAACGGTGTCAGGAAGAACGCGGACCCCAGCGAGCAGCCATATCCCAAACCTGTGGCTCCTCGGGGACCCCCAACCGAGTACCGGCTGCAAGTGCGCTTATTTGATGGAAGATCAGTGCGATCTAGCTTTACACCCACTCAGAGCATCAAAAACGATGTCCGGCCATGGCTTGATCAGCAAATGGAAGACGACAACAGACCCTACAACCTCAAACATATCCTGAACCCTCTTCCCAGCGAAACACTTTCCGTCGCTCAAGAGTCTCAAACTCTCAGAGACCTGGGCATTGGTTCCACTGCAAACCTAGTCATGGTTCCCGTGTCCACATACACGGATGCCTATTCCGCAGCGGGTAGTCTACCCGTTCGTGGTATCTCCGCTGTATACAATCTGGCGACTAGTGCTGCCACCACTGCGACAGGGTTAGTCGGCTCATTCTTGGGGTACGGCTCGATCACTCCGGCAACTGAGTCAGCTTCTTCTGTACCTCAAAGCACTGGTACCACGCAACGCCCCCGAAATGCAGGGCCTAATATTAGAACGCTAAGGGACCAACAAGATGGGCGAGGAAATAGTCAGCTCTACAATGGAAACCAGGTGAGTGATGGCTATCCAAGTGTTCTGTTCACAGCGCATGGACTAACATGTTTTTTAGTTGAACTTCGAGCCGCGAAAGAATCAGGACAAGGATAAATGAGCCGGAAGCAGCATATCGATTTGGCGTACTTACTATATATTCTATGTACATGGTGTTATTGGATTGGTTGGCTCCGTGTTGCGCTGTATTATGAAATTTCGGCTTCATGGTTATTTGTGGCTGCATGGTTGTAAGGTTACTGAAAAGCAGTGAATGCGAGTACGACATCCAATCTCAGTGCTGCATCATCCAGAGCATCTAGGCTCGATATCAATGCATGTTGAGTCCATATTGAATGTAAATGGTTCTAATATCTCCATGGGCGAGGTAGCGATTTCCTGTTGCACGGTCACCCGAGTATAGACCCCCTCCCTCCGCCTGGCCTCTTCTCTTTTCTCGTTCTTCTTTATTCTATTTATTGGAAGCGCTCTCCGTCGGTCAATTTCTATAAACAGCATATTGAACTCCAGACACACGCAAAATAGAAACACCCTACAGTTGACGTGTAAACATGAAACTCGATTCTAAGGCCGTGCTGCTTTGCAGGGCCTTGGAAAATTGTGAAAGCTTACATATCAGTAACGAACTGGAATAATGGAAGAGGTGGTTTGGATTCATGCATTGAATTCTTGATTTGGTAGTCAAGGATTGATTCCCTTAGCGAGGAGAGATGGTATAGAGTACAAAGAGACGATCTTGCAATCGCCATGCAAAAGGATATCTATGAAGAACTAAGCCTAGATTCCCATCATTATTACTGGAAATGACTGCATCTGTCTTTCCGATCAAATAAAACCCTTAGTAGGGTTTAGCGGCAGCCTGGCAAGCCTTAAGCTGGTCAAGGTACCAGCCGCAAATGCTCATGTTGCCCTGGTTCTCATCCATGCAGTTGCGGAAGTTGCGAACATCGACCTGGCAGGCAGGGTTCTCGTAAGAAGTCTCAGAAGCGTTGCTCTGGTAGAGGCCGGAGTCCATGGCCTGGGACTGGACAGGAGCAGCCTGCTGGGCTTCAGCGGGGGCGCTGGAGCCACCACCGAAGAAGCCACCGATGGCGTGGCCAATGGAGGAGCCGACAGCAACACCACTGTATTCAAATATTAGTTGGAACATTTTCGAAAAGTTGATCCACCCCCGGATTATATTGGAGAATGGAACCAGGCCGGGTGGGTAACTTACGCTGCGGTCGAGGCCATCTGGCCGAACAGACCAGGGCCAGCGCTCTGCTGAGGCATGGGAGGTGCCTGCTGCTGTTGTTGAGGGTGGGCGGCGGTGGAGTGAGGCTGCGACTGTTGCTGCGAAGGAGCAGCTGCGGGCCGGGCAGGAGCGGCCGTAGGACGGGTGGGAGCGCTACGCGCAGGCGTAGGGGCGGCACCGCGGCGTTGACGAGGCATTTTGATGAATATAGATATTGGGTGGTTGAGCGGGAGTTCGGAAGGGAGATATGCAAGAAGATTTAAGTATAAATTCTAGGTGGAGAAAGAAGAAGCCAGAAGATGGACAAGTTCGGCGAGTGAGGCAAACTCCGATGCAAATTCTGTTGACTCTGATTGGTTGGTAGATTAGGTAAGGTAAATAGTCCTCACGTGGCATCGGACATTACGGTGGCGGATCTCCGATACGGAGCCAACGGGGTTTATTTGGTGTAGATCGTAGAGTGAAGGGTATTGAGTCATTTAGTTCTACCTACTCCGTAGTCGAATCTCGGATTTGTAAGAAAAAAGAATGGGTTAGAAGCACATGGTTTATATTGATCGCCACTGCGCGGGATTAACCATTGGTTATGAAGAAAGAGGGAAAGGACATAAGTTCTGCAATGCTCAAAATATTCTTTACATGTTGTATGCAAAGTGATGGTTTCACTTGCCCCAATTGCTTCGGCATGGCAGCACGCCTTGTAACTTCAATTGATTTCAATTGCAGAAGGGTATCTTGATTCATGGAGACATCCAAAGTCTCGTACATAGTACATAGTGCCGCTCATCGTGATCTTGTGAGGGCCGAGAGATATCCATTGTCATGGAAGATGACGGCTGGACGGGCTCGTAAAAGCTAGGGGTGTATGCAAAATGATGTCATGCCGACAGAGGTTTTGATAGTCGTGGGAAGGCATTTGGGTTTCAAGACTGCCCTGCAGTCCATCTTTAATTCCGATTGTTTGAGCCGCAGAACTTTCACTGGGCTTTTCGGCCCATTCGAATTTCTTCCTTCTTTTGCCGGCGCTCCTTCTTTTTTTGTTTCAACGCAGCTTTGTCGAGCTTCTTCTCTTTACTGTCTTTCGTCTCCTTTGTTTTATATTCTCCCTTCGACTTCTTCTTGCTTTTCTTCTTCTCAGAAGTGCGGGGCTTCACTGCTGGCGCAACTTGCACTCCACCCTCAGAGTCGTCGTCTTCGGAGTCGTTCTCTTGTGCTTCTGAAGTGACAGCACTCGAAGGGTTCTCAGCACTCTTTCGAGCAAGCATTGCGGCTTTCAGCTGAGCGCGAGCTCGTTCTTTGGCCTGCTTTTCTGCTCGTTCCAGGTCGTACTTATCATTGCCAGCCTGCGCGGGTTTGTTTAGTAATCATTGCAGTATGCCAAGGCGATCGAATTTGTTGATACTCACCAGACCATGTTTGATGAATCTTCCAGCAGCTTCCTTGTCAAGTGTCATGGCGCGTTCTTCGGGCTCGGTCTCCAGTGCCTTGATCTTTTCAAAGTACTGCTTCACGCGGGTCAGTTCCCGGAACACGGGGTGCGACTTCGCATCCACGCCATGGAGCTTCAAGTAGGCTGTTTATCTCATCAGTAAGAGTGAATTTTTACCAAGTGGCTGGGACGTACAGAATATTAGTGACTCCAGCGTGTAGGTGATGAGCACGTGAAGTTTTGCTTTGTCCATGACGGGCAATTTGCTAGAGCTTTTGAGGAGTGTACTCGCCAAAATAGGCTTCAATACTTCTTCCAGTTCATCAACATCATCATCCAGCTGCTCAAGCAGCGGTTGTAAGTCTGTTGGATCCATAGTTGTGAGGTGTGGTGTTGATGAGAAATTGTTAGATCTAAGAAAAAAATAGGACGGGTTCAACGAGGGCGGTAAGACAGGGCGGTGGGAATTCCGGGCCGATATCATTTGCGCATTCGGGATCGCCGAGTGCTTCTGCATTTCCGACAACATTAATTTGTTTGGTTTTGGCCAGGACAAGGCGTTGGTGGACACAATATTGTACACTGTCACCCATATTATTGTCAAATAAACACCTACAACAATGAACCTCGTGACCCCACCGAGTACGCCGATTTGATCTACACTTGTCGCCAAACACCTGTCTAGGAATCAATTCAGCCCCATTTACCAGGCAGTTCACACCCAACACTTTGACGATGCAGTCGATATTTCGATCCCGTGCCTTAAGGCGAATTGGGCCTCTTGACACGACTTTTCGGGCTCATTTTCAAGTCTACACCGGGCCAAGTACTCGATTTCTCTCAACATGGAACCAAGAGACAGATCAACCCTACCAGCAAACACAACCATCTCCTCTGTCAGGGCGGGTGCATATCCTCGGTATCGGAAACATAGGGTGTTTTTTTGCTCATTCTTTAGCAACGAGAACGTCGCCACCACCAATCACGCTATGCCTACACAATAATATCTTATATGAAAACTTTCAGCGGAAGCGGGGGACCATTTCCGTCAGCACCCATGGCCTCGGCGATGTCAGGAAGGGGTTTGATGTTGAAACAATGGATAGTGAAGGGAGATGGTCTGTCATGCCGCCTATGGATCCCAAAGCCAATTTGTTCCATTCCGAGCCTCTTCCAGAGGACGGGCCCATCGAATGCCTGATCATTTGCACCAAGTCGCATCACACGGAGCTTGCCATCAGAGACATTCGTCATCGCTTGACGAGAGACACGACCATATGTTTTGTTCATAATGGTCTAGGCGTACTAGATCTCATCAACAAAAATATCTTCCCGGATCCAACCGACCGACCACATTACATCCAATCGGTTTTCAGTCATGGTCTTACTAGGAAGGATCATTTCAGAATCGCCCACATGGGTGTTGGATCTTTGATTCTTAGCCCAGTTGAAACAACAAACAAGCCATCACATGCAGAAATTGATGATACGTGGGCGCCGACAACAAAGTATCTTATGCGTCTCTTGACTTTGACTCCGCCATTGGTTGGTGTGGCCGAGACACCTGCAGGTTTGCTGCAGTACAAATTGGAGAAGTTGGTCATCAACAGCGTCATCAATTCCTTGACTGCACTTGGAGATTGTACCAACGGGGATCTCCTCTATTCATTCAGTTTCACTCGCGTCATGCGACTGCTGCTATATGAAATGTCTGCTGTGATTTGTGCTCTTCCCGAATTGCAAGGTGTTCCAGGCATTGAAGACCGCTTCTCCCCGGAGCGCCTACGTCGGCTGATCACGAACATGGCGCGTCTGACGGCCGCAAACAGCAGCTCGATGCGAGAGGACATCAATTGCCGGAGGATGACCGAAATTGAATACTTGAATGGTTACATCGTGCGCCGCGGCGAAGAATTGGGTATCAAATGTGCGCTCAACTACATGATCAAGCATTTGGTTGCAGCCAAAGCGGTTACCGCAAAGGACGTTGAAAACACCAGCTTGCCCTTCGATATTGATAATGACATTATCACCAAAGAGCCTAGTCTCTGATGATTCAATACGTCCTATGGCTGGCAAATTTTCATTCACCTGCTCTTCCATGTGAACGCATAGATTCAATCACAACCTGAGTTCATCGAGTCAAAGGTCATACCGAGACAGTCTTGGCCGCATGCTCGCAGAGCTCCTTTATCTGCTTCCATCGTTTCAGCAGTATCTCAACTTTTGAGCCATGTTGTTGCACCACGGTGTTAACCTCGAGGGCCTTCTGAAGTGCGGTAATCCCCGCATCTGCCTCTGCAGCATATGCCAAGATCCACCTCTTGATGGTGGCTTCAGATAGACTCTCATCAAATCCTTGTGATTGGCCTTCAAGAACATGGTCTCGCCAATCCTCCTCCTTCATATAACTCAAACATGCGGCGACCTCTGTGCGATAACAGGGTCCATGGGGTGTGACTTGGTAATTACTGGTGTTCATGTCAATCGAAAACTGTAAATATGGAGTGGGAATACTCCTTTGTTGTACAATACCAAATCAAATCAAACGACTTACCCATAATATTGATTCAACCACAATTCCTCTTGTTGCCCAGGGGCATGAAGGTCCCGGAAGACAATGTCGTCGAGATATATCGAATCTGCGTCGTTCGCGTCCAAGAAGAATCCATCTATAATAATTTAATTAGTACCTCAAGCCAATCAACCACGTCGCCATTCTTACATTCCGCCAGTAATGTATCATTCGGGTGACTGCCATAATTCATAAAAACCTCCTCACCCTCATCATAATCTTTCGTAGCGCGGAACACATATTCATCTACGTCAAATTTGACATCTCTCTGTTCGAAATAGTGTGAGCTGAGTTGATAGCACAGGATATTCTGATGAAGCACGTACCGCAACATCCGCGTGGTTGAAGTAATCAGCAAAAGGTACCAATCCCATCGCATCATTGGGGTCTTCGGGGGTTCCTGTCCCTCGCCAACCCAATAAAAGCTCCTTGAGTTGACGATGAGCCAGTAATAGGAGAGATCTTCCCAATTAGTTTCCGGGTATACAGAAGTAACATCCGTCCATGCCTTTTCCAGGCGCTGAATCTGCCCCGAGAGAATATTCTGGTGATCCAAGGTGTATTTTTTAGTTCTGGGGCCTGGCTGTAAGCTATGCCAGAGACCTGAAATTGATGGAGGAAGAAAGTTCGCCTGCTCTGGCTTAACGGGGGTGCCGTCTTTGCTTGCGGGCCAATGCGGCCCTCCCAGAGCTGATGGCCAGAGAATCGGCATGCCTTCTTCGAAGCTTTGTCGACTAGGCCATGATTTGCGCCACGGTTCGTATTTTGAGAGCTGTTCTGGGTCGCCGTGGATGAGATATGCTGCCAATAATCCTTGCACAGCGATATCCTCTGGGAACTTATTGGTAAAGTTGGTAGGGATTTTATCCGCGGTCAACATCAGCTGCGTCGGCACCCGAAGAACAATATCTCCTTTCTATAATGAGATCTGGTGAGTATATATATTTGTGTGAGAGGAATTGGTTGCCTTCGATCTCATACTTTGATAGTCCGAGTGGCCATCATTCCCAGTCCACTTCCTTGAAATCGGGCTGGGGTCACCGCTTTAATATCTACACCATGAGAGATTGCCCACTCGGTGAATACTTCATGGGTCTCCCCGGGCCACCATTCTGGTTTCATGATGACTTAGCCCTCGTGAAAGATTATGAGATCTTGTATTCGGTCAGTATATATTTGGAGACGAGGATTGTATGTAATTGGTAAGATGAGACTAAAGATACCTTCGACGCGGCTCCGTATATGGAATTTCGCTGTTCCAAGTCGACAAAAGCCCGTGTTGACTTTCTAATTCCACAAAAAATGTTGATGTCTGAAATTCGCTCTCTACATTGTGGAGCAAATGTTTATCGGTTTATCGGTAGTGGCGTTATCGCAGAATACGGCAAAGCATAAGCGCCACTTGTGCTATCATTGGTGATCTGATAATCGTACGACTTCCGCGGCAGCTTTCGTCGGAGATCATGCACAACTTCCACAGACTTCGGGATCCATAATGTCGATCATTGGGAGGCGTGGAGCAATTGAGCTTCGAGTGTTGACTAAGAGCTCAAAATTATCAGCAGCAACTGTTTTAAGACCCTTTTCTGTTCTAAACCGCCCACCACCGAACTATCCTGGCCATGTTCCATTGACTACCCTCGAACGTGGAGCTCTTGCGGTTGGCTCGGCCATTGGATCATTGATAAACCCTAGACGAGCGGGTATGAGCATATCGCTGGCTATAGAATGGCTGTATAATCAATCCCTAATCTGACACGGCACCTTATAGATCTCATTGCGGCGCTGGGCGAAGCCACTGCGACGCCATATTTTATATACCGACTGCGGGATGCCATGCTCTCAGACTCAACAGGGCGTCGCATTCTCCGCGATCGCCCCCGTATCACCTCCCAAACGCTCGACATGGCCCATCTCCGCACCCTCCCCGAGAACTCCGTCGGTCGAACATACGCCAAGTGGCTAGATCGCGAGGGTGTATCCCCTGACACTCGAGACAACGTTCAATACATTGATAACGAAGAGTGTGCATACGTCATGCAGCGGTATCGTGAGTGCCACGACTTCTACCACGCAGTGACGGGACTGCCGATCTTCGTCGAAGGCGAGTTGGCCCTCAAAGCGCTAGAGTTCCTGAACACACTTCTTCCAATGACTGGATTGAGTCTTTTTGCTTTTATTCGGATGAAGCCCGCTGAAAAAGAGCGTTTTCTTTCGCTACATCTGCCATGGGCAATTCGCAGTGGGTTGAGGAGCAAGGAGCTTATCAATGTTTATTGGGAGGAGGTCCTGGAAAAAGATGTGGACGAACTTCGGGCTGAGCTGAATATCGAGCGACCGCCTGATCTCAGAGATATCCGCAAGATGATCCGGCAGCAGCAGAAGCGGGAGAAGGAAAGACAGCAACAGACTTCAAGTTGAGCTGTGCTTGGGTTCCATCAAAGAGATGGATATTGGAATATAGAGACATGTATGATTATTGGATCCTTGTAAAGAATGTCACCATTGCGCAAACGTGAGGCAGGTTGCCTTCAATTTCAAACCAGTTGCAAAGTAAGGTAAAAACGGGACCACAACGCCCGGAAATGTATTTTCCCAGAGGTCCATGAGCAGATATCCAACAGAAGGTATCCAAATGCAAGAAACAAAATAGCCAAGGCTGGCCAAAAGCGATCACATATCCCATTTTATGTGGTCCTTATAGGTCCAACAGGTCGTCATCATCATCCCAACCGCCTTTGCGACGAGAGATGACAATCTTGTGCTCCTCCTCCTCCTTGCGCTGGTTCTCCGCAATAGCTCCCAAAAGTTCCTTGAGCTGCTCCTCCGTCACCTTTTGTCGTAGCTGTCCTGACTGGGCAAGAGTGAGAAGCCGGTTCTCGATATCGATTGCGCGAGATTCCTTAACAAGGCGAATACGGCCCAGGCGATCGGCAGCAGCGGGGTCGAGGATTTGTGTCATGATTGAGGCGCGTTGCTCGGCTATAGAGAAAAGAGAATGTCAGATACGTGTCGGAATGAACGCGATTGTCACTAAGTTGTTGAATCAGGAGACCTACCCTCAGCTTGTCTAATTGAGTCAGCTTTAATATACACAGCACTTTTTTGGGGGGGTCTCAATGCTTACCTTCTTTGCTGCGCTTGATCGGCACCATCCTGACCTGGGCCGCGTGCTCCCTGTTGCTGTTGCAGTTGCGCGAGACGAGCTCGTCTGATCTGTCTTCATTCTCAGTATAAGGTAGATATAGATCAGGGGTTTCAAATACCTCTTCTAGCTCTGCGTCACCCATTATTATTCAAGTATAGGAATTGATGAGATTGAAAGGGAAGAATTGAAGATAATCTGAACCCCACTTTCGCCTGAGGCTACCACGCGGGGGGAAATGCACGTGGACTGGCCATCATCAACCTGGAGTTATTTAGTTGGTTACCTATTTATAACTAGTAACTACTGTATGGAGTTACACGTATAGATGAAAATGACAAATTTGAAGATCAAAGAGAAATTGATGTATAAAACTTGGTTGGGTTATAACTCACTGCAAGACCGGCTAATAAATTCGTATAGCAGCAATATAGGCTGCATCAAGTCCGAAGTATGACATCTGTAAATATACATTCCCCTACGGACTAACTACCTAGGTAAATTACCTCACCTATTCCAGAGTTCCAAGGTTGGACCATCTGGCAATATATCAAGTTACAGGGATGAGACAATCTGGAGTAAAACCTGGGGGCCCAAATGTAGCGCCAAAACTTGCCCTATAGTTCATCTGTAGGCAACGTGAGGGGCAAATGTCGAATTTCCGAGTTAGATTACCCGAGTCACATTTGCGAGATCGGGTGATAGCTTCAGGTTTAGCTTCGAAACTAATCATCCTTGCTGCAACTGATAGAAGCGCCCGGGGCCTCCGCTCCGTTGTCCGTGGTGGCCAAATTGAAGGAATTCCCTCCTTTCACGTGGCTTATATGACTTAATACCATCACGTTGCCTTTCCAGATTACTTTCAATTACTTCGGTTCCTACAACAATTTTAAGCTCTTTGCCTTTTTTTTGTGCTTTTGTAGCGCCAGCCGATCCTTCAATAGTCGGGGTGACTAAGCTCTTGGGCGCAGCTCGCGTTGCAACCCCCCGACCTTCTTCGGATACCCTCGACAGGCTGATATCTCCGATCGGACCTGCTTGTGGCGATTCTATTCTTCTATTCTTTTTCAGCGCATTCATTTCTGCTGCTTCTTTGGCCGTCCGATTTCACTGATTCCCAACCCCGAATTTGGTCATCTTCCAATTTGGGACCCATCTACTTGAGGACTTCGCCGCACGCGCGGCCTCTTTATTCTATTACCTGTCTCGGTGTGAATGGAAACGGTAGCAATTCATTAACTAGCAACATTTCTGGACGTGATAAAGATCTGGCGACGAGTGAACATTGTCACTCTTGCCTCACATTCCTTGAACGCCTTCTACGTCACTCACCATGGCCGAGTAAGTATCCACGTTCGAGATACCCTTTGGGGCATTGAATCAATGTTCTAACACCGAGGGGGGCAGTTTAATTGCCTTTCAAACCTCTCATTATAGATTTTTCTCCCCATCCAACATGATTCAGCGTCACGCCCACAAGAGGTCGCTCTCTTCCGAGCACCGGTCCCTATCTCCTGACCGAACTGTCACCAAAGCAAAGTCCACCACCAATCTCGCAGATTTCGCTTCCAACGGCAAACCCAAATCGAGATTTGACGACAGCAGTTTCAGCACCTTGCAGGATCCTCGATTGGCGGACGGCTTGGAGGTTTCACCATCGACGTCATCGTCGCACCACCCCGATTTGAGCAACGAAGTCGCAGCATTGTCTGTAAAACTGATTCAGGCTATAAACAACCAAACAACTCTCGATGATAGTCTGGTGGCTACTCGCGAAGAACTAGACCTTGCACAAGGCAAGGTCCAAGCTCTTCAATTCCAAAATGATAAATATCGACGAGACTTTGATAACAAAGTTTACATCAAGAAATCCGATTCTGACCGTGAAATTCAAGAATTACGCAATGCGCTCACAGAGGAAAAATCCCAGCGTGCTATCGCTGAAAAGGGCAAAAAGACCATGGAGCAAGAGCTGGAAACTCTAACTGCGGCACTTTTCGAAGAAGCCAATAAGGTCAGTCATCATCTAATTGTATGCCCAAATTTCTGTTATTGACAATATTTTAGATGGTAGCTGCGGCTAAGATTGAACGCGAGGCGGTGGAGAAGAAGAATGAACAATTACGTTCACAAGTAAAAGACACAGAGTTGCTTCTGGCGTCACACCAGGACCAGCTAGCTGAACTTAAGTCTGTTATGCAAGGGATGTATCTTCATAAAGATGAAGTCGAAGCCCGTTCAACTACCGCCCCACCATCTCCAGGCGGACCCCAACAAGTGCCAGGTTCAGCCAAGCTAGAGCCAGAGCCAGAGCTAGAACCTGTTTCTCTACCAATCTGCAACACAGAAGAGTTCACTCCAGGTCCTTCTTGTAACTTCCCGCAGATCCTCCGCATGATCTGCCGGACGGATTTGCAGGCTTATGAGGATTTCCGTGACCTGCTGGTACTCTCTCGCAGCTCTAAACCCCCAAGCCGTGCTACTAGTGGGTCATATGGAGGCCTCAATGTGATGGGATTGGCAAGTTTTGCAAGTGGGGGAGCCTCATCGGCAACTTCATCACCCACCAAGGGGTTCGCACAATCACCTAACGGTAGTATGTCTTCAACAACGGGTTCACACATTCCCTTAAAAGAAACCCGTTTCTACAAGCGGGTGCTGATGGAAGACATTGAGCCCACCCTCAGGCTGGACCTGGCGCCTGGGATCTCATGGTTGACCCGGCGTACTGTCCTAAGTGGCATCTGCGAAGGCAGTCTAGTTGTGGAGCCAATGCCCTCTGCATCCAAGAAATTTGAATTCCCCTGCTCGGTTTGTGGAGAACGCAGACCTGGCACACCGAACGAGAGAACCCACCGTTTCCGCACGTCGGATAGCGAGACAGCCCAGCGCTATTCACTCTGTATCCTCTGCTTGGAACGCGTGCGCTCGTGTTGCGAGTTTACTGGATATTTGCGTCTTATCCTTGACGGACATCTTCGCGCAGGTGACACTGACGAAGAGAAGGAAATCTGGGACGAGACCATTCGCCTCAGAGAGCGGATGTTCTGGTCCAGGATTGGCGGCGGTATCGTTCCGGTGCTTAATCGTTCAAATAAAACAGAGGCGAAGTCGGAAGCCCCAGACTCCAGTTTCGACGCTGTTGAAGACTATGATGAGCAGTATCTCCATCCTGTGGATGTCACTCACATCGACTCCAAGATCGACAGAGTGTCTCCCGTAGCGAAGCTCCCACTTGCTCCTGAAACACCAGTTGCGCAGTCTGCAAATGATCACATAAACCACCCCGACATCCCTCGGCCTCAGAGCTCCATTTATGACAGAGACGGGGACGACGCTGCTTCCCTTCCGGATGATGAACGCAGACGAATGTCTGCCGAATCAGAGCGCAGCGTATACGAAGAAGCCAACGCCGATGTGGATCTCCACATCAATCTCAACAATACGGAACACGCCTCCGCCGTGCCCTCGATCACTCATGACCAAGAGCCTGACACAGACATTGCAAAGTCTAGTCCGAGCCACACTTAGCCACTGTTTGGTTTTCATGAGCGATTGACGAGTGAGACGAGTACACGGCTTACCCACCATTTCACGATTCACTTAATGTCTTCCACACCTTTCGGCATTGCATTCTCAAGTCATTTAATTCTTTTTTCATCACAAGCTGTCGATAAAGGCCTACTCTTCCCACATGCTGCTTCTTCCATTACCACTTCGACCGCCGCCTTTAATCGCTCAATTGGTTATAGCATGATGATCTACTTCATGAGCTTACCTTCTTGGGCATCCCATTCTTCATTCTCAGCAGCATGGCCCTGTGTATTATTACCAACCCTTTGCCTCCAATCATGTATACATTATAATGTGTTTGTTTCTTTCTTTGTCCCAATTTCTTGGGACGCTTGGACCTGAGTGTGGAGTTTATGGATTTTCACTGTTTTTGTTCACTGTTCTTACTTTTCAAACTTCTGACTCGCGGTGATCGCGTTTTGCCTAGTCGGCCTTGGTTGTGGAGGTATAAGTTGTGGAGGTATAATACTAGACAAGAGATGAAATTGAGTCAAATTACACGCATGAACTTATCTGTAAGCTTGAACCATTAGAATGTAGGAGATACGTTGTGCCAAATAGCCAGTCACTACGAGAAAGGGCCATTGAAGTGTGTCATCAGGCTATTTAGATGTAATGGAAAGGAAGCGTAGATCAGGCAAGGTGTTTCGTAGGGTTCAGCGTTATAGGGCTAGTGTACAAAAAAAATTCAAAGGAGCACATCATCCAGATTCATCCCTCCCAAACTCCGAATGGCAAAACAAATACGTTTGAAATAGATAAAACCCATCTCAACCCTACTTTTTAAATCGAAACACCTCGCTGAGCCATGGAAAGGGATATCATTGCTTGGCGAGTTGATGGATATGTCTGAGTTGGTCTTCGATATTCATGCTCTGAGGATTAGGATTTTGCGCACCGGGCGGAACTTGCGCAGAGCCGTCGGTTGCACCCATAGCCAACCGCTTGCGCCGAGCCTCCTCCTCCGGGTCGACGGGGGAGGGATCAAAGACATCGCTGCGCTGACTGGCGAGACGCTTGAGGTTATTGACCACGTCGACAGTGGACAAATTGGTGGTTGCACTGCGGGAGTCGGCCTTGGCACGCTGCTCCTTCCAGCGCGGATCCAGGAGCTCAATACGAATGTGTTCATCCAGTTCGGCCGAGGGAACCTTCTGGTTACAGTATGGGCAGATTGCCATTTGGACAGCTTGTTGACGGCGGGCCTGGGCGCGTGGCACGTAGTCTGAGCGAATACGCATTGGCTGCTGGCCTGGAATCGCCTGGGCAGCGGCTTGCACCGCGGCAGCTTGATCGCGGGCTTGAGTGCGTTCGCGGATGCGCTGTTCCTCTTCGGGGTTGGAGTATTGCCCGGGTGGGGCGTAGGGGCCTGCTGAGTAGGGCGAGATGGAGGGTTGAGGAGGAGGCATTTGAACAGGTTGTACTGGGTAGGCATTGTAGTAGCTTGGGTTGTCGAGGTCTGTAGGCATAGCTTCCTCGATGCGCCGTGTGTTGAGAGACATTGCAGCCTTTTGTTCAAGGGAGGCTGACTGCAGGTCGTTCAGTGATGTTGGGGGTGGCAACTCTGCGTGGTCGTCGTGTTCGGTGAATTCAACAGTCTCGACCACCACGAAATCATGCCAATCAATCTGGGCGTATTCGATTCGCTCTTGCTCACTTTGCTCTTCCTTCTGCATCTTTTGTTTCTCCTGGAACTTTACCCACTCGGCTCGCTGCGTAGCGCGCTCCATAACTCGGAATTTGTTCTGTACATTTTGTTCCAATTCTGCGATTCTTTTCTCAGACGATGTTGCGTCATCTATTCCCTCGGCACGTAACAAGATGGTGTACTGATCGACGAGACGAGTGAAGAATTGGTAAAGACTGTGTTGGGGTCGTAGGAAGTCGAATTGGAAGTTTCTCGCCTCACGTTGAGACAATGCGGTCATGAAAGACTTGCCTCGCTTGGCAACAAACAAGGCTGTGAGCTTCACAACCTCCAAATCCTGTGCGTTGATAATAGGCATGCGCGCTGAGAAGTGGAATGCGGCGGGCTCGGGTGGCCCCTTGGGCTTTTCGGGTTCCGCGGCGACTGTTTCGCCAGCTCGTCCTGCTGCCACGGCAGATCCTCGGCCTTCTTTGATCTCGACAAGTCGCCATTGGTAAAAAGGCGCATATGCATCTCCTGGGAGCAGAAAAGAGAACTTGGGGTTGTTCTTTTCCTTGTCGCGGACACGCTCTTCGAAGGTGATTCCATTACGAGCGACATAGCCAGCGGTCTTTTCAACAATGGCTCGAATATCTTTAGGAGGTAGCACCACGCCCTCTGGAGGCTTGTTAGCCTCCTCCGGGAGTGTGTTTCCATTCGGCTCCATGATGGGTGGTGAGGGTAATGCAGAGATGGTAGGTTTTAGAACTGATCTAGGACTTGCTGACTACGAAGCTCCAGCCACACATGTTCAAGTGGCAGTATTCTGGGCGGTGACTGGATACATGTATGAGGCGGTGCACTTCCCGAGTGCAGCCCATGTTTTTTTGCCCCTTTGCGGTTCCCCACTGAACAAGACCGGATTCTATGTTTACTTTTTGTACTTATGTATGGTATGTATGGCAAAAAATTATTTCGAAATATAGAAGATATTAAATAATAGATTAAATACCAATATATGATTATATCAAGTTCTATTAAATTATGAAATTCTATCGCAACATCATAATATAAACACATGTACAGAATAAAAGTACAGTAACTATAGGGGCCAAAAAAAAACCAAGGGGTCACTCACGTTGTCCTCCACCAGCCCACAGCCGCCGTCGATCTGGCCTTAAGGCGGAACTGCACGCTTTCGTCCATCTGTGTTCACCTCTGTTCTTGTTTGTCGACTTATTCCCTTTTTCTTTCCCATACTCTCCCTATAGCGACCCTCTTTCTTTTCACATCTTTTTATTCCCTGTCATGGGGCTTTCCTTCTCATTATTACACGATCATTAACCGTTGTGGTGCTTGAAGCCATTCGAAGGCAACTCGAGGCCACAAAACAGCTGTCCATATCATACACTCATCCATTGGGGTTTTGAAAATCCTTTGATGAGTGGACAAATCACGACTCAAATCCACTCAACCTTCATCCTGCTATTTTCTTCCTTTTGACATTCCGATTCCCGCGCCGATCTCCTAAACCGCCGACGTCGTATCACCTTTGTATCGGACCTCGGGACAATTGAAACAATATGGGTCAGAAGTCGAAAGACACACTGGCCGTGCGGCCACAGAGCCGCTCTGGGCGCTCGCGCAGTCGTTCTCCCAAACCCAAGAGCAAGCCTTCAACGGTGCCTCAAAGCTATGCCTCGGAGGGAGTGAAGAACAATGACATCTTCCAACTACCCGGCTCGGACTACAAACTTATCGTCTTGGTGACTCTGATTGCCACGGCTGTTCGTCTATTCAGAATTTATCAGCCCACTAGTGTGGTCTTTGATGAAGTCCAGTAGGTCATCCGCCAATATTGAGAAGAAAAGCGGAGACTGACTAATTTCGCTCTGAACAGCTTCGGTGGTTTTGCATCTAAGTATATCAAGGGAAAGTTCTTCATGGATGTCCACCCTCCGCTGGCTAAACTGTTGCTTACACTGGCCGGCTGGCTGGCCGGTTTTGACGGTAACTTCGACTTCAAGGATATTGGCAAGGATTACCTGGAACCCGGTGTGCCTTATGTGGCGATGCGCATGCTTCCAGCTATTCTTGGTGTATTGACTGTTCCCCTGATGTTCCTGACCCTCAGAGTCACCGGGTGCCGGAGCTCGACCGCTGCCCTGGGTGCTGGTCTTGTTATCTTTGACAATGCATTGGTCACTCAGTCCCGCCTGATACTCCTTGACTCGCCATTGATTTTCTTCACCGCTCTTACCGCTCTAGCCTTCAGCTGCTTCACCAACCAACAGGAACTTGGACCGGCCTACGCCTTCCGCGGACCGTGGTGGTTCTGGTTGGTTGCTACGGGTCTCTCTCTCGGCGCAACCCTGAGCGTCAAGTGGGTTGGTCTCTTCACTATGGCGTGGGTTGGGTCTCTCACAGTTCTCCAATTGTGGGTACTTTTGGGTGACTCCAAGACTGTCACTCCACGCCTGTGGTTGAAGCATTTCTTCTCTCGCGTTTTCTGTCTCATTGTTATTCCTGTGGGCTTTTACCTTGCCATGTTCGCTATCCATTTCACATGCTTGGTCAACCCCGGAGAAGGCGATGGGTTTATGTCGTCGGAATTCCAGGCGACATTGAACTCCAAGTCTATGCAAGATGTGCCCGCAGATGTTTCCTTTGGATCCCGGGTCAGCCTGCGCCATCTGAACACCCAGGGTGGATATCTGCACTCCCACCCTCACATGTATCCAACTGGCAGCAAGCAGCAGCAAATCACGCTCTATCCCCACAAGGATGAGAATAACCTGTTCCTCTTGGAGAACTCCACTCAGCCTCTTGGGCCGTATGGTGAGGTCGAGGGTCCCTTCGCCTGGGACAACCTGACTGCTCCTGGTTTCATCGAAGATGGATCGATCATCAGACTTTACCACTCAATCACTCACCGAAGAATTCACTCCCATGACGAGCGTCCTCCGGTGACCGAGGCTGACTGGCAATACGAGGTTTCTGCCTATGGATACGAAGGCTTCGCTGGTGATGCCAACGATTTGTGGAAAGTTGAGATTGTTCCTTCGTTGTCTGAGACACCAGAGTCCAAGAAGCGCCTGCGCACCATTCAGTCCAAGTTCCGACTGGTGCACGTCATGACCGGCTGTGTCCTGTTTTCCCACAAGGTCAAGCTTCCGGATTGGGGATGGGAGCAGCAGGAAGTGACCTGCGCAAAGGGCGGTACCCTTCCCAACAGTGTTTGGTACATTGAGTCCAACCAGCACCCCGCGATGCCCGCAGACGCCGAGAGAGTCAACTACCGTAACCCGGGCTTCTTGGGCAAATTCTGGGAATTGCAGAAGGTTATGTGGACCACCAACGCCGGCTTGGTTGAGTCTCATGCCTGGGATTCTCGCCCACCTTCTTGGCCGACCCTCCTCCGCGGTATCAACTTCTGGGGCAAGGATTACCGTCAAATCTACCTTCTTGGAAACCCGCTGATCTGGTGGTCAAGCACTTTGGCTATTGGCATCTACTTCATTTTCAAGGCTCTCTCCGTTATTCGTTGGCAACGAAGCTGCGGTGACTACAAGCACGTTTCGTTCAAGCGCTTTGATTACGAGGTGGGCACCAGTGTTCTGGGTTGGTTCTTCCATTACTTCCCCTTCTATCTCATGGCTCGTCAACTCTTCTTGCACCACTACCTTCCCGCACTCTACTTCGCCATTATGGTTCTCTGTCAAGAACTTGATTTCCTCACCAACCGTGTTAAGAGCCTCGGCCTTGTGTCCAGGCCTGCGATTGGCAAGACTTTGATGGCGGCCTTCTTGGGTCTCAGTATTGTTGTCTTCACTCTTTATGCGCCCCTCGTGTACGGCAATCCCTGGACCAAGGATGCTTGCAACAAAGTGAAGCTCCTGGGATCCTGGGACTTCGACTGTAATACTTTTCACAGTGACGTAAGTGTTCCAGAATGGAAACCTCCACGACGAGGCTATTAAACGAATCGACCGAACCATGACTAACATGGACTTTTACACTACCATTAGTTGAGCGAATATGTCACTCAATACGTGCCGAACGTGTCACCTGTTGCTGCCCCTACAACTGCAGCCCAGGCACCCCCACCACCACCCGTTCAGGTACAGGAGCCTGCCCCAGCAGGCGAAGCTGCCGAGGTCTCTGAGCCAGCGGCCGTGACCGCACCTAAGATTCAAGGCTCCATGGCCCGTGTCGAGTACCGTGACCAAAATGGCAAAGTCCTTGACGAGAACCTAGTCGCCTCGCTCCGGGCGGAAGGTAAAGTGAAGTTCGAGACACGCTATGAGCCTGGCCACAAGATGGAGAACGCACATGAAGTTCCCATCGTCGATGGCCAGCTTGCACCCCCGCACCCGGACGTGCAGGGCCAAAATCCCGAAACTGGCAGCTTGCCTGAGGACTCTGTGCCTCCCGAAAGTCCTGCCTCCGTGGCTGATGGCAATGAGCGCTCCGTCGAGCGTCCAAGCTCCATGGGGGCCAAGCCTGCTAGTGAGGGCAATGAAGCTACCAAATAGTGGCTGTATGGGAAACAAGTGTAAAAGGCGAGGAGATTCTGCCATGTATAACGAAACTCTATAGAGTAGTTGTTCATTTCAATTGTTAGCTTTTTTTACCTCTCTTTCTCTTCTCTTGCCTTAATTCGATATGAATCTACAGAGAATTCCACAGATGAATCTTACGCTATTCTGGAAACGGTTTTTGTTAACAGGCCTCATGCTGCAACAATACTACCTAGGTAGGGCATAGGTAGTTAGCCGCCAAATGTTATTGGCGATTGAAATAAGATTA
Source organism: Penicillium soppii (assembly GCF_028829465.1). NCBI lineage: Eukaryota > Fungi > Ascomycota > Eurotiomycetes > Eurotiales > Aspergillaceae > Penicillium > Penicillium soppii. Next base: position 2,366,140 of record NW_026643235.1, on the reverse strand, counting down.
GAAAAAGACTCGAAACAATGTCAAGAGCCCTATGGTATCGCAGAGGAAGGTTGGTACTTAGGTAAAAATTCATATACCTATGTAGGTAACCAATAACAAGTGTATGTTAAGATGCTAATCAAGTGCCACGAAAGAGTGTCACCAAGCTTTCTGGACTTTTGCAAGTTGTTTCGTTTTGAAAGAAGCTTATGGAGACCTTGGATGGTCGGTCCCAGTCAGCTGGGACACTTGCATAGCTACATATATGTACATTTTGTATATGTCTACACATGTATGTTCTCATGCAGGCAGTAGGAAACGAGCATAACGCAAGAAAGAGACTGATTCCCAATTGACTCTTCATCTGAATACGGATACTATGCACAAATCTCTTGCTATCCCGAAGGCAAGTTCACGCACCCCTCTTCTCTCCCAAATCTTCGCGGTCTTAGTGTACAGCAGTTGGCCGCAAATAAAAACGGCGGTTCGCTTCATTCAACTTCTTTAGACTCTTCTTATGGCTAGTCAATAGCCATTTAGTAGTCCCACTCCTCCTTGCCGTACTTGTTGAATCTCTCGTGGAGGTCCTATCGGAAAAATTATGATGTTAGCGTTGAACGAGATAGACAAACCGATCGCATGATCCTCTGGTTCAGACGATGACGCAATGAAGAAGAGTATAAGTGTGAAACGAATGATCAAATTCATACCTCGGGCAAGGTGACGTTGGGAACAATGACGGTGTTCATGGCGCTAGGGGCAGCGCGGAGGGGCTGGCTCTTGTCACCGTGGGGGTGGTACTGGTACTTGTAAACCTTGCCATCCTCAGATGCGGCGTGCCAGGGCATGGAGCTCTCGCCAATGCGGACGTTGCTCTCGGAGTTCACGGAGGTGGGCTTGCGGCCGAAGTACCTATACAATCGCAAAAAACGAACAAATTAGCAATCGTGCAACTTGATGATTGCGTGCCATTGAGAGATGGTTGTTAATCGGGAAGTTTCCCGAAGGAATATTGGAGCGTCACAATGGCGCAAATGGGGCGAAATGATTGTATATGAGGCGATATAGGGTAATTTCGGGAGGGATGCTCACCATCCGGCAATCAGGAAGGCACCAGACATAACACCGAGAAGGACCTAGATATAAGAATTAGAACAAAAGCTCTGACATGCTTTAATTTTAATGGACTGTCGGTTCCATACATAAAGCTCAGGATCACGCTTGGGGGCCTTGTCGAGGCCGGACTGCTCCATCTTGGAGGAGTTGAAACGGCGCGGGGGAGCGCGGAGAAGGGACTGGCGGGTCAGAGCCCGGCGAGTAGCCAGAGCAGCAATGGAGGACATGATTGCAGCAATTCGAGCGTACGTTGGAAGGTCAATTCGTGAGCGGAGAACTGGAGACGGGGTAGTGCGAGAGAATCATGAACATCGAATGATGTTGCCGGCACATCATGTGATATGCGCTTAGTCATCGCCGGACCAAGCAGTCTGGGTCGCGACTTTTGAGCTCCCTGTGGTTGTGATTCTTTGGTTTCCGGATTATCCGTGTGGTTGACGCATATACGATCATTCTGGTGTTTGTTTCTGTGATGTAATTAGGTCATTACGATTGGTTTGGCTTCTCGATTGCAGTTCATGCCAAAGGTATGTAGCTCCGGTTTTCTCCATCAGGGGTTCTCTGTTTTAGGCCTTACGGCGCGTTTGTCGGTGGAACTGTACGACAGAGCTATGAGTCTAATAAGAATATAGGAACTTGATCAATTTTTTTATTCACTCTTTAGATCTTGCCTCGGGTCCATTGTCGCTCATTTTTTTTTAGCTCCGCTCGCTGGTTGCCTTATCCCTCGATTTAGCTGCAGTCTAGCTGCCCGAACTCACCGCGATTATTCGCTTCTAGTAATTTCGCTATTGACCATTTGGAACAAAATATGGTTCGGCGCATTATTGCTTAGCCAATTGTCGATATCTACACCCTACCAGCGCTATGGCAAACTCCGCAGAGATCCCAGTCACCAACGACGCAAACCAAACCTCCACACAGCAGCATGTCCTAGGGATTCCTCGTCCCCCCTCGGTGGGAGGAATCTCGTCCCGGGTGACGGATGATGATGGGGAACGAACACCGTCTTATACGTCACCTGCCCCTCAGCACCAGTCACAATCCTCCGTTTCTCGTCGAGGTCCGCCTCCCACTCGGAACTCCATCACTAGCCAGGTAACCAGCAGACCTGGTAGCTCGGGGAGCCGACTGAGCAGGTCACATATACCGTCCCTGACGGCCCAGGGATTTTTCCGGCCAATGAGCTCGCAACGACTGCAGGCACACCGAGGAACACGCCCCATGACCAAAGGAACCGTTTCATCTACCGATGAATGGACAGAGCGAGACGGTCAAAACCGGAGAAGTTTAATCTCCAACAGCACGGTACCGCAAGGGTCTCTTAATCCGACTGATATGGAAGTTCCGCCGTCCCGGGGAACGGAGTTCACAGATCCTATCATCCCAGACCGCAACACCTCGAACGCCAGTCCCATGGGTAACACAACCATTCGGAGTCTGGGTGAGAGCGTTAGGCTTTTGCGGGATCGAGACCAGAAGGACAAGCCCCAGCGCCTCAATCTAGGCGCCAACTATACAGGGCAGACGGCACAAGACGCACCACCAAAATCACCCCTATCGTTCTTGTCATTGCAAAATAGGGGTTCGGGACAGAATAATCATGAGTCTCGGGGTCATCAAGGCCATGAGCACCTCTCTTCTGCTGGGTCCTCTCCTGGTCCCCTTGATGTAAAGAATCCTGGGCTACCAAAACCGAAGTTGGGCAAAAACTATGAATATTTCCTTGGAAACACCGTCTTCTGCGGCGGAGGGCGCTTTCAAAACTCTCGAGACAAGCCTGTCAACATTGCAACAGGCCTTTTGGTGGTTGTACCTTCAGCATTGTTCTTTGCCTTTTCGTATGTACACGTATTTCTCATAACCTGTGGGACCACGCTAATCTTTGTCCTTAGGGCCCCTTGGCTGTGGCATAATATCTCTCCTGCTATTCCCATCGTGTTTGCCTACGTCTTTTACGTTTGTTTCTCATCTTTTGTACATGCCTCTGTCGTCGATCCTGGAGTAAGTGGTTTGACCTTTGTCATATACGACGGTTACTAATCTAATACTCAGGTGATGCCTCGCAATGTACATCCCATGCCCCAGACAAATCCTTCAGACGATCCTTTGGCGCTTGGTCCACTCACGAATGACTGGGTTATGGTTAAGCTTGCTACTTCTGATGTGGCTGCCATGGATGTGCCAGTGAAATACTGCAAGACATGTAACATATGGCGGCCTCCTCGCTGCTATCATTGTCGTGTCTGCAATAATTGCGTCGAAACCCTCGATCACCACTGTGTGTGGCTCAATAATTGCGTGGGTCGCCGGAATTATCGGTACTTTTTCACCTTCGTCAGCTTCTGCACGCTCCTAGCCCTATTCTTAATTGGCGCAAGTTTGGCACACATTTTGGTCTACATGTCCCGGGAAAACGTATCCTTCGGGGCTGCAATCTCGAAATGGAGAGTACCCTGGGCAATGGTGATCTATGGTGTTGTCGCAGTGCCATACCCCACATCTCTCTGGGCGTACCACATGTTCTTGGTTGGTCGTGGCGAAACAACCAGAGAATATCTCAACTCGCACAAGTTTTCCAAGGGTGACCGGCATCGGCCGTTCACCCAAGGCAATATCCTCAAGAATTGGATTGCCGTTCTTGGACGTCCTCGGCCTCCCACGTATATGCAGTTCAAGAAGCAATACGAAGATGGCGATCAACGCCTGGATACGCCAAAGCGCAAGTATCGTGTCCCAGATGTCGAATCCCAAGGCATTGAAATGGAACATGTTGGTCCCCAACAGCATTGAAAAAAAAAAGTCATTTGTTCTTGTCGGTCATATTTGGCCCGCTACGACCTGTGAAGATGATAATCATGATTTCTTCTCTTCTCAATTCCCATTTCTCCCGGGATCATTCATATCTACCTTTTTTCTAATCTCTCTCTACATTACACATACCCTTCTTGTCATCCTTTCTGTTTATCTTGCTGTATCCAGCGCAGGCATCATCTTTTTTTTGTATCTTTCTACTGATCTGTCTTGATCGAATTCCTTATTTTGTTTTATCTTTGTGACTTATGTGACTACATGAGAATTGGGCAACCATACTCAAACCCAGCCTATTCACCTCTTCCTCCATTACTCACCTTTATTGGAACTATACATTCACTTGTTTTTCTTCTATACCCTTGGATGTCATTTATATGACACAGATAGCACAACCCTCAATTTCAATAGACAATAGACAATAGATATACTACGCGTAGAATCTCTTATGCGGGGGCGAAGAGTTATGAGGGATTTCGGCATTCCACCTGGGCACGAGATCTGACTTTGTAAGCGCTAGGGCTTAACCAGGTACTTCCCCTTCGCCCTTGCATTTCCATTCTATTTATTGCGTTAAGACCCTAGTAATTCCATTGGAAAATCTGCCAATAGATTAGAGTGTTGTTGAATGTGTTGGCGTTGCACGCGTCAGGTATCGCCCTAAATTGATAAGAAGGCGCGCGGGAAGCTGATCCTCTCATTTTCCCCTGATATTCTCCCCATCTCACTCGATTACACGCGACACTTGTTATATCTCGACAGAGCAAGGCGATTCCCCGTGGAATTGTCTTTCTCGTTTACTCGCTTCTTCAAAAATGGCGCCACGAACGTCCCGATCACTCGCGTCCGCGGCTCCCGATCCCCAGACACACGAGCCCGCTGATGACAATTTGAGCCTCGATGTTCCTGAACAACTTTTGACGCCTGAAAACAGTCGCTCGGAGACATCAAGCAACAATGAGAACGCGTTGACAGACGAAAAACCCGCAGGACGGCGTAGGTCAACACGGGTCGCACGCGCATCTTTGCCAGCTGGTGAGCCGCTGGAAGACACACCCGAGAAAGAAGAGCCCGCGGCCTCATCCAGCGCGGCTTATGTCGATAGCCTCGCCAAAGCAAAAAGATCACACTCCTCGCTTCGCCACAGCATTGCAGTAATGGAAAATTCGCTGTGGAGCGCTACTCCAACCGATGATGATACCACCGCCTATGACCACCCAATGGCCCCCGATACCCCGGTCTCAAAGTCATCGCAGGAGCTACAGTCTGAGGATATGAATACATCGCTCCAGCAGCGTACGCTGCGAAATCGTGCAGAGAAAACATTGGCCGAGGATGAAGGAACTAGCGAGGCGAAGTCGGCCCCATCTCGAATCGTTTCTCGCAAATCTCTACGACTGTCAGGTCGCATTGGTCTTCTGGATAAGGCCACCGATCTAGTCGAAAGGGCCAGCAGTATCCTAGGGAAGCGTACAAGAGGCCTGGTTGATAAGGAGCTTGGTCGGCGTGCTAGTCTGCGACCTCGCGTAACTGCCTCTCCGAAAGAAGAGACAGCCAATAATCACATAACGAAGAAACGCCGAGTTTCCGAGAGTGATTTGCCCAAAATCCAAGAATCAGATTCGTCTGACTCGGAGGAACCCCCAACACCAGCTTCGGCGCGGCCTAAGCGTAAGCTCTGGCTGTCCCACGGGCTTTACACGGGACAGGAACCTTCGGACTCGCCGCCCAAGCAGCGCCGCAGTAAAAACTCGAAGAAGACTGGCACCGGCCCCATGCATCGTACGATTCTTCCCATGCCAATGTTTAAGGGTGCCCGGCTTTTGAAGAATGGGCGGGATTTCCAGTTGCCGTTCGACATCTTCTCGCCCCTTCCGCCTGGTCAACCAAAGCCCAATGAGTGGCGTAAGACCAATAAAAGTAAGGCTTATTGGCTTTCTCACAGAGATAAGAGATCTGAGATCTAACAGACGTTCTAGATGTTTTTGTAGGTGATGCCGGAAGCTTCTGGAGATCGAACAAAAACCTCGAGCTTTCTCTTTGCATGTGCACCGAAGATACTGGCTGCGATGAGAACTGCCAGAACCGCTACATGTTCTACGAGTGTGATAATGGCAATTGTAGGTTGGGTCCTGAGTGCGGAAACCGAAACTTCGAGGGCCTCAAGCATCGAACCAAAGCTGGTGGCAAGTATAATATCGGTGTCGAGGTCATTAAAACGGCAGATCGTGGTTATGGCGTCCGCAGCAACCGTTCTTTCGAACCCAACCAGATTATTGTGGAATATACCGGAGAGATTCTCACCCAGCTTGAGTGTGAGAAGAGGATGAGAACAGTCTACAAAAACAATGACGTAAGTAATATTAACGATCCTATGTTTTACTACTTGCTCACTTTATTTCAGTGTTACTATCTCATGTATTTCGATCAAAACATGATCATCGACGCTACTCGAGGATCCATTGCTCGCTTTGTCAATCATGCATGTGCGCCTAACTGTCGTATGGAAAAATGGACCGTCGCTGGCAAGCCACGCATGGCCCTCTTCGCAGGGGACCGCGGAGTCTCAACTGGGGAGGAGTTGAGTTATGACTACAACTTTGAGTGGGTCTCATATGCAGTCTGAAAGCCAAGTTGCAATGTGCTAACCTTCTATCAGTCCATACTCCAACAAGAATGTGCAAGAATGCCGCTGTGGATCGGCGAATTGTCGAGGATTCTTGGGCCCGCGTCTTAAGGATAAGCAGCAGCGTGCCAAAGAACTTGAAGAAAAGCGCAAGGCCGAAGGAAGCCCCAAGAAGACAGCCTCGAAGAAGATTGTCGAAAAAAAGCGAAAGGCCTCAGAAGAGTCTGAAGACGATGTGCCCAGCCAGAGCAAAAGGCGCAAGATTATCACGTCCAAGACAATCAAGGCTGGGGTGAAAAAAGCCGTCGCGACTGTTTATGGAAAAAAGACTGCAAAAAAGACGGCCAAGGCCAAGACCAACGTCAAGCTACCGACAGTCAAAACCACAGGCCGAGTCAAGGCCGCTGTCCGAACTACCAAGACGTCCAAGGCAGCTCCAGCGTCTCCTGCTAAGACTACAACCTCCCAGCTTAAACGGCCATCTGCGGAGACCAAGAAGAAAATCCTCGCTGCTGCTTCCAAGGGCTCCGGGGTTCCTCCTCGGAAGCCTGTTGCGCGAAAGACCCCAATCAAGAGTCCCGCCAAGACCAAAGCTCCTGCTTCTAAAATGAAGACCACTGCCAGGAGCCGCCTTGGTAAGGGGGTCAAGAGCGCTGCTCGGCGTGTTGTGCGGTCTGTCAAAGGAGTAAAGAAGTGATTCAGCTTTCTAAGTCTGGTTTCTGACATTCAGCGTCAGTGTCTAATCCTGTTGGTCTAGACCAACGACAGCAGATTCTTTCGTTGCCACTTTTCGAGTCTGGTGGTCAATCTCCGCTCGGCAGGCAATCTTTCAATTTCCTCTTATAATTTTCTTTTATCCTTGCTTTTGCTCAACAATTGACATTCGTGCTCATCGGCTAATTCCCCCCTGTACGACATTCCCTGTGTTTTTCTGGAAAATGGCGTTTGTTTTCATCTTTTCCATCTTATTGTTCTCCTATCTGCTGTCCTTTCCTGTTCCTCTTCTTAACTTCACCTTCCTGGCTTTGTGTTTTCTTCTTGAGCTCTGATTTATGTGTCATGGTCATGAAAGTGAGAGATTGCTCTAGGCCGATGTTGAGTGTCAAGTACGTATACTCACGCGAGGCCTTCACATCGGCTGTGATATTTTTAGGGTAGGTACCACTCTGAATTCAACATGGTTTTCCCTAGAAGTCTTCAATCTTGCGATCAAATTTAAATGTAAACGTACACACCAAGATATATTGACTCATGGCTGTTTGGCAGTGGGAGTGGATGCGCTGCAAAACACACCAACCGAGTTTGATATCAGGTTAGATTAAATCCTATTCCGCTTTGGAGTTATTTGTTAGTATATCCATGGGAGCTCTCTACATACAAACCCTACCTAGAGAGGTCCATTTATTTTTTATATATGTACCTATGCAGTTTATCCAAAGCCCAAGGGATCTGGTATTTTAAGTTGGGGGTGCCCGGTTTGGCAATTTGCTATATCTAGACAATGAGATATTCATATCGAAAAAAGGTTGCCAACAATATTTGAATTGATTTGTGGGGTTACAGAAACTTGTTACAAAAAGTAGACCATACACCATGAACTCAGATTGGACACCGGAATCAAGGCATTTGTGGTACATTATAAATAATTGACTGGACAAGATGAAAATGTCTTAATATGTCAGTTTATGTAGAGTTCGCTGGACCGGGTTCAGGGGTTGGATCTGGTAATTGATCGAGTCGGGCCTGGGAATCCTCAGGCAGATGGACTTCTTGCTGTTCCAATTCAGCGCCAACAGGTAGTTGGGTTGTAACATTTGCTTCAGTCGTTGCATCCGTATTTCCGTCTAAAGCTGGCGTAGGTTCTTCCGCTAGAGTAGGACCCGTTGCCGTAGAACTAGACACAACAGATTGCTCGGTAATTGTGGATGGTTCAATATGTGGAGAATTTACTGCCGCGGATGATGCTGGAAGTGAATCTGAATCCGCGATAGGCTTTGTGTCTGGCACTGTGTTCGCATCTTTTGGTTCCACAGATTTTGCTTCATCCGAGTTCACATCAGCCCCGGGAATATATGATGGGCTGGGTTGATCATCTTGAACAGGTGCCGGGGGCTCTTGGGGTGTGTCAGACTGGACGATTGACTCGTTTGAAAGAATTCCAGGAATTGGGGGTTCAGGTATCGCGGGGGTCGATGCTGGTATAGGCTCCGGTTCTGCTACCCCTTGTGATTCTTGGCCGAGCGTGTGCGGTTGCCCTAGATCTTGTGCGTCCGGGGCTTCCGAGGGTAATTTGGGGCTCTCAAATGGTGGCACGACCGCAGTATCTTGTTGGATTGTGAGACCAGGCTCTTCCTTGGGGACCAGCTCAGGTGTGGACTTTGAGGCGTCGCCTTCTCCTTGTGGCTCATATCTAGAGCCTTGAACCTCACCAACTTCGGCTGCAATCTCGGCGGGGTCATCTGAAATTGCATCCTTTGTGGAAAGTGAAGTGTCAGTCTCGTCGGTTTGGGGGAGTATAGGCTTCTCGTCCAAATCGCGAACCTCAGGCTTCCCGGTGGGAGCCATGGAAACCAAAGCGTTAGTGTCCTTCCCCGGGGATTCTTTGAGCTGTGGTGTCTCTTTCTCAGTCGGTTCTTGTTGTTGTGAAGGCATATCCTCCCCGGTCGATAGAGAGAGCTCAGGAGCGGAAGGCTGGATTTCTGGCACAGCATCTGTCATTTCGTGATCGACATCAACTGACTGCCCAGCGGACGTTTCCAGTGAGGGTTGGCCCACAAACTCTGCGCCAGACGGAGGCTGGGGGGTCTCGGGAGTCTTCGCATCCATCATAGATTCATCACCCTCATCACTTTCGTCACCCTCTTCTCCGTCCTCGTCATCTTCGTCTTGGCCCGACTGGTCAATGGACATCTGGTCAATGGACATCCGGGAAGCATCTTGCTGGCCATGTTCCTTGAAACCAGCCTCATTGTTGCCAGAACCAGAGCCGACTCCATGGACTGTTGCGGCATCGGCTCCTTCGCCAGGCGCAAACATTACTTTCTTCTTCCTGCCCTTTCCGATGCCTCTGCCCTTACGTTTGGGCGGAGGTGGACGTCTCTTTGGGGGCGTCATGACAGCTGCCGAGCCAGCTTCCGCAACGACGACACCCTCGGCATTGACAACTCCGACGCCCTCGACAACTGTCCCAGGTGCAGGTGCCTCTGGTTTTACGGGTACTTCGCTTTGTTCAACAATAGTCTGCACGTCGCCAGTGATCTCCCCTTCAATGCGATGACCTTCAGGCACCCACGCTTCATAGATAGAGATGTTACCGGTATCCGGGTCGACTTTTTTGAACTTTGTTCTCCTCATTGGTCCCGAGGTCGAGGAGCTTCCATCTGTACCAGCAGTGGCGCCATAGAGGGAGGGGAGGCCTGGTCGCCGCTTTGCCAGGAATTCGACCTCTGCAGGCTCCAGATGCTTCGGGAGAGTCATCCATTTGCGAGTGGTAAAGCTGCGATCAGCCATGTTTGATGTCGCAGCTGATTCCTCTGCATCCACCACGCTTTTCTCTTCATCATCGGCTGCTCGAATTCCTTGGCGAATATGAATACATCCTGCACGGGCTGCTCGAAGAAGTGCGCGACTGGTTGGGGGCAAGATCTGGCTGTCTCTTGGCATGGGAAGCTCTGGTAGTGTAGGCCCTCCACCTGGGCCCTGAACACCGAATTCGGAGTCATTGGGCTTGGGCGCCTGAGAGAATGTGTGTGACTGTTTGGACCATCGACGGACTGGTAGTCCCTCAAAGACATCGTGATCAATTTGGCCTGTTCGTGTGCGGTTGGGACCATTGTCGAGGTGTCGCCCTGAGCGTGAGGCCCTGAACTGCGGAATATGTTAGCATTGTCATAGTATCGATTGTATGTATTGCATCAGAGCTTCGCAGCTTCGCAATTTTCTTTGTCGGCCTTGTCTAGGCCAGACACGACAGCTTGTCCCCACGGGCGCAACATGTAACGTACAGTGGAAGGCATGACTGGCAAATGCCTCTGCAATTGATTTTCCCCAACACCAGGTGCAGATATGTTATAAATATCAAGGACAGGTGTCCACTTTCAAGGAGTAGTGCCTGTTTTTCGAGATAGAGATGCTGCACTGGATAAGGTGTTGAAATGGCAGTAGTTGGGGTGGCTCCGTCGCGTTGCGACACTCCGAGCTCCCAAGGAGACATCACGTGACCAAATCAATCTGTAACTAGAATTCACATGTCATGGTTACAGGACTAGTTGGTTATGTATGTAAAAGATGTAGTAGATGGATATGTCAGAATGTCAATTGTAAATTGATTGAACAAGCTTGTTCCATTCCAAACTATGTCAAGAGTGGCGAGGTATTTCCGGTGCTTGCTACAACCGTTGCGCTGAGGTGTATAAATACAGAATAGACATCCCAGAGAGATAACCAATGAATCAAAACAAACAGAATGGAATATTAAAAAGTGGGATAGTTACATTGTTCCCGTCCAGCAGACATGTCTCAGAAGATTTAATCCCAACTTAACAGTGTTAGTAATGTTAGACGTGATGGCCCGAGGGCATTGGGCATTGTAAGCAATGACTTACCCAGTCTCCTTCTGGCGGACAATGCTTCCATGATCTCCAGTTTCCTTTCCCTAAAGTCACAGTGTCAACTTTATTCACTGGAGCAAAGCACGCACGGTATGCAAGACTTACACTTTTTTGGCCTTCCACCACCAATTTGTCCAATTGGAAGAACTGGCTGATAATCGTTTGTCTCTGCTATGAGGTAAGCCTCTCTCCTCCGTACGTCGATGGAATTGGGTGTAGAGCTGTATTGGAGGCAAAATCCTTTGACTTTCAATGCAAGGTGTCGATGAAAACCCCTCACATCTGTCGCTTGTCGAGGTTTGCCCCAAAAGCCCATGCACTCTTACTGACCTTCATCAAGCGCAAGCTTTGCAATCCATCTTGGATCAGTTCTTGTACCTCCCGTTCCTCTGTCGCGTTTTGGTGCTCGCGGAATGAATCTCTTGTCTTGCGACGAGCGTATTCTCGGAAATTGTAGTTTGAAAATTGCCCAGAATGCCGAAGGAGAGACCGGAACTAAGCAAAAGAAGAACCAGAGCGCGTCAGCTTACCGCTATAAACATGAGTGCGCTAGATTGAAGCACATATATTAGAATCGAAAAAGCGTACCAAAGACCGTGCCTGAAAGGCGGTATCACGTTGCAGAGATGCAACAGACATGATGTTCGAGAATGTGATGAGCGTGTGGGGAATAGTTGTTCGGACAACCGATGACTGAGAAATTGCTTTCGACTCCAAGATATCACTGTAGTTTGACTGCGTCAACAGGGCACTTCGGTATAAGTCTCGTCCATTTCAAAATGAGAAGCGTACGCACAAGGGAGTGACGAATCGAATGAGGGCGCACCGGATTATCCAAGGCGCGATCGGAGTTGACGGTGCGTATCTTGCAAGATTGCAAGAGCGCGAAGATCCGGGAGAACGGGATTAAAGGAATATCCGAAGACGATCCTTAAATCACAACTCTTTTATAAATGAGGAGCAGTTTGTAGTTGAAGTGTTGTAACGGAAAAAGAAGGACGGGAAATTCTTTTGCGGGAGAGAATGACGGAGTTATCGGGGCCGAGCTCCTTTGCTCCACGTTTCTCGTCTTCAACCTTCAGCTACAATAGATTTCTTGCTTCTCATGTCTCAATTACCTATCTCGCAAGCAGATTCTGATTTTTCTGAACCTAAGCCGAAGCCAATAGACTCGGTTAATTTAGAATGTTTGGATACCCTTCTTGAAAAATACTTGTGCCTGCTTGATCGGCAGCAGAAGCTGCAGTCAAGCCTAGCAGAGCAATTGTCATCTGTATGCCTCTTTTTTAAAACAATTCTCATTGTCAGAAGGATATACTGACAACTGTTAGGGATTCTTTGCTCTCGCCCAAGCCAATTTCTCTTGCCCTCCTGGGCGCCGTTATGGCCCCGATTACTTTGACGAGCGCATGAAAGCAACGAGGAATATGTAAGTCCACCACTGCCGTTGACTATCGGCTCTTGTTGACCCATAGAAATCGATAGATCAATCAAATCTGAGCGACACACGGAGCAATCTACAAAGGAACTGCAAGGAAACGCGGGTACCACTGAGCCACTCGACGCTCATTCCACATTCTCTGTCGAGCTCATACCGAGTCCTGTACCTGAGGAGGATCCCATTGGGAACGTCGAGGCTCAAGTCTCTTCGCCGGTCGAAGGCACACAACCTGAATCTCCACAAGAATCCCCCGATTCTTCGCAGCCCAACATAACCCTTGTCGAAAAACCAAGGGCTACTCGCAAGAAGTTCGGCTCTGCTGATCCAATTCATTGGTATGGGATACTAGTTCCTCAGTCGCTGCGCAAGGCTCAGGCATCCTTTACAGCTGCAATCGATCATGAGGTGCCTGACTTGGCGAGCACGACAGATGAAATGCGGGCATTGGAACAGCAAATAACCAATTTACGGGATCAGCTGAAATCTGAATCATCTCATGATACCAGTTAGTAAGCTTGTTCAACATTGCATGGTTGACCAGCTGGGGATTGGAAATAGGTAGTAACACAGAGCGTTCTCTGCCCAAAATATTGTTGTCCAATCCCACGTTCAGATGAGCCTAGAATAGCAATGCGGATGCCCGTTTATCTCATTATTGGACTCGAGATAAAGCTAGCATTCTGAGGTAGGTACCGCAAGGTCCGCGAACCATATAATTATGCGGTTCAAAAGCCTCGGCTACGTTGTGGCGTTGAATTGCCGCCACACATTAGTATCAAGCCGGCAAGATCACTAGTACTAAGGAGGTATGGATGTATTTTAGTTCCAATATTGAAGAGACCGAAAGAGTCTAGAGTATAAATGTAGCCGATTTGAGATCAAAATTCCCGAGCCGCTGAGACCGAGCTTTTCCTGCTCCACTCTATTTATCTTCTACCTGTTTGTGCACACACATATAGATATATATATATATATATGTATGGTACTCTCCAATGCCGTACGTTTTAGGTATGCATATACTTCTTATCATGCAGAGGATATTTCATTGTAACAAAGATGAGCCGTCTCAAGTTTCAGGTTGGTCGCTCGGGCCTAATTAATGTGAGACGTAGCGTCCGGGACTAACTCCTGGAAAACCCCCCACTGGCACAACAGCTTCGAGATTCGACAATTTGATTCGTGCATTTGGGTCCGGTTTTGCCGGTTGATTCGTCCAGGGTCTCATATTTGGGTCTAGTCTTCCAACCTCTATGGAGTATGCATCGCTTAGAGATCTCTGGTAGAACCCCGTTAATCGACCTGTCAGGATAGATCAAAGTGTAGTGAAGAAAATTGCCCCATTAGATTACACGGAGTATGGCCCAGTTTAAGGGAAATTTAATAAAACCTTGCCTTTGGATATAGTGGTTTCTTTCCCAAAGTACAAATTTACTTTATAAAATCCTTTAGTATTAATCTATCTGACCCGTTCGAGGTAGTGTCAGGGACACCCCCGTCTCGCTTTTCATATTGCTCTCTTTTAGTTCTCCTTTTTTCTCTCTCTCTCCTTTTCTTTGTTGGACAACTGCTGGCTCCAAGGGCTTGAGGCTCTTCTCCATCTTTGGTTCGTGTAAGTGGATTGATTCTTGTCTGTCTCTAGTGTTTGCCAAAGGCTGGGGGCTCACATGCACTACTAGTTCTGTTTGGACGCCAGTTTGATACTAGCGATTCCTTTCTCTCTCTCTTTTTGTTTTGTTTTCTCAGACAGTTTATTTCTTGAGCCTTGGTAGGTCTGGTTTTGGTATAGAACAATGTCGTTCTCTGGTTCTGACAATCATATTAAACAGAGGCATTGAGTGCCTTTCCATTCTTTCGCAACTTCTATTTGATCCTGTGGATCTTCGGCTTTACCAGTCAATTCCAATACTGTCATCATATTCTACTGAACGGTTGTTTCAGATCGACGCCTTCTCTCTCGTTTCAAACTTCCAAGGCAAATCCTCCTATCATTCTTTTCGTAGCTTGATTACAACATCAAGCAGACGATCATTCATTTTCGATTGATCTCAAATTACTAGAGAGGAAACCTCTAGCTGTTAAATTCAGTTCTACCACGTCACACTTGATGCCTTTCAAGCTCTCAGTTCTCGCCATCCAAGTATCTGTGCCGGCTATCTGAACCTTTGTTCTCAGACTACTCAAACTGTTTCTCAATGAGTGCAAATATACCAAGCTCCGGGCCCTCTGGGGACCTTGACAGGAAAGGATCTGTCAAGCGAGCCAGGCAGTTGTTGGCGGCTGGCGTACGCCCAGAACGAGACTCGCCGCCTAACCCCGGGAATGTATCACATCAAATGCAATGGCCTCTTCCAGACTCGGGTCTGCCACCAAATCCGATCAATCACCACCCTAGGTTTCTGCTTCCGCGTGGTCCTCCACCGCAAAGACCGCCCCGTCCGAGTGAGATCCGTGAGATCCCTTCGCCATCCATCTATTCAGAAAAGGACGACCAAGACTCGGAAACCAGCTCAGCTTATAATACTAGACCTCCTCGGTCCTTTTCGCAATTGAAGCCGCCCCCACCATTGCAGCTGCGTCGGCCTATAAAGAACGATGCCCCTGTCAGTCCTACCAGCACAATCGACGTTTGCCCTCGGATCTCGATTGCAACAGAAGACCTGTTTAGACAGTCGACAGCTTCATCAACGCCCTCTATCCCCGATGTACCTCCTTTCCCACCACGTTTCCCGCCTGCCCAGTCTTCTTCCAGGGATGATCCGAGGCAAAGGACGGCAGGTCTTGTCGCACCAAATACGCGACGGCCCCCTCAGGCTCGTCGATCATCTGTCTCTCCGATTCCAGAAGAACTCGCCGATCCTCGCTTTACAAAAGCATCTTTTGCATCAAGTCGAGCAATTCCTTCGAGTTGGGGTTCTGGTCCCCCTGAATCTGAAATTCTTGGAGCATACCTTGAAATGGAGTCCGATGATGACCATCCTCGACCAAGCTTGCAAGAGGATGATGCGACGCTTGTGCGCAGCGCTAGTGTTGGAAAAAGAGGGAAGCCGACGATGCGCACCATTCTCAAATCTAACCCTGTATCCGTGGTTTCCGTTGAAGATACGCAATTATCAGCCAAAGATGAGTTCAAAAACGCAGAGGGAGTCCCCACTGGGATGGGAACTGCAGCAACCCAAATGCTTCACCCACCAAGCCAATTGAGAAAGGGGTCTACTTCTACGGCATCCAGTGAATCGTTGAAGGGTGTGGACCCCGAAAAACCACCCTTTGCCCAGGAAGAACGGCCATATAGTGCAGGGCTTGAAAAGGAAATTGAAGTTTTTGGCGCTCTACCCCATGCTGCACCAACAATGAGCGATAAAAGACCTGGGGGCCGTAAGCCTCCCGCCCTGAACATGCATGCAGTGCGGGATGCCGAAGCTCGAGGAAGCCTTTCTAGCTTAACTGATCTGATCCGACGTGCCACAAAGCTTGCCTCAAACCTAGATCACGGGAGAACAGCCAGTCGAACTGATCTGGTTGGTGGCGAAGCAGAGTTTAAAGCTGGAAAAGGTGAGTTTTGGGATCTATATCCTTGCGGACACCGTCAATACTGATTTATATCCAGGCAACCGACCCCGTAATTCTGGATCCTTATCAGACATGCTCGCTTCATTCCCTCCGCCAGGCTTGGCGACCCCCGAGAGCCGTTCATCATGGCCAGTTTTCTTCGGACGCTCTAATTTGCGTCATGTCCAGCCGCTTGGCTCCAACGATGATGATCCAGATGCACCCCGGCGCAAGAAGACATGTTGTGGGATGCCCCGCAAGGTCTTTGTGTTGATCTGCATCGTTTTATTTATTGTCGTTATTCTTGCGATTCTTCTGCCGGTTTTCCTTGTGGCTGTGCCTCGCGAGAAAGCAAGCAAAGTGACAGCCTGCGAAAAAAGCAATCCTTGCCAAAATGGAGGAATTAGTGTTTCCAGCGGTACTCAGTGCTCCTGTGTTTGTTCAAACAATTATACTGGCTCGAAGTGCACCATTGCCAGCGATGGTAGTTGTACTACGTACTTGATTCAGGATAGTTCATCGACAAAGAATGCAACCATGGGCAGCGAACTCCCCCGGTTATTCGAGGACTCCAAGAAAACATTCGATCTCACCCTGGATCCAGTCACTATTATGGCTCTTTTCAGCATGAACAACGTCTCATGCAAGACGGAAAATGCGCTCGTGTCATTCAGTGAGGTTAAGACGGACAGCTCTAGCAAGGCCCGTCGATCTCTGGCATTGGAGATAGAGACAATTCCATCCGAGGATATTGCAAGTCCAGCTTTCCCTAGCCCTGTTTCGACTGCCGGACCCACTCGAGTCCTCGCAGCTCGCTCTGAGGCTACCATGCACGGCGGTATCTTGTATGATGACCTCGGAGCAAGCCAGACCGCTACCGCATCAACCGCCACGCAAACGGAGTCGACGGCCACCGCAGCTACCAAGATCATTTCTCAACCCACTTCAACCAGTGAGGTCACAACGTCCACTGCGAGTAGTGTGCCCGAGAAAGTAGTGGAATTCTCTCGGGTTGCGGTACTGTACATTTTGCAAAAGACGGGATCTCTGGACACAGCAATGTCTTCGGAAGATGACATTCAAGGATATTTGATTGATTCATATACGAACGCAACATGGCCCAGCATGACAGTAGGAGCGTTTGAAGTGGATTTTGAGAATCTGACCATCACGCTTCCTAACAGTACAGTGAAGGCTGATTGAAAAGGAAAAAGAACAGTGTATCAGAATGTATATAGTATAATATAATTTCTTTACTAGCTATGATCTATTGTCACTAGTCAGTTAGAATCAGGTACAATAATGTAGATATATATCTCTAAATCCAGAATGAATAGATCTGCGGCATTTAGGGTTGAGTGTCCGATCATTACCATATTGGGATACACCTGATGTCGTGATCGATCGTGGAGGTGACGTGCTAGCACGTGATCTAAGGCTCTGCAAGGTATGGCGTTATTCAAGGCTGAGACATTTTTATACTTACATTTTTGTATGTGCATATATGTACTCTTGGATTCCTTGGTCTTTTCTTGAATGTCACACTTTTTTTTTTCACAATCGTACAATTGTACAATAGTAAACTGTTCTCGAAAATAATAGAGGGTCACAATTAAACCACAGTATCCCCCCTGAAGATCTACGGCAGACGAATATTCCGCGGAGACCGAGACCTCGGAGATATATAAAGTACAACTCCGTACCTGGGCATTTATATACATACATACGTAGTGCAATGCTTTTGATTTTGATGAGCATTGCCATTAAGGCTTCACCTAGGTATAATAGTATTCCAAAGCAAACCAAGGAACTTCAATCCAGACCCTGGAACAAAATGGAGTAATAAGGAAATCTGAAGCCAAGACTTCCACTGACTCCACATGTTGACGACTGTTCTGCCATGATTGTCGTGTTCTGTATGCGCCTCCGGCCCCTCCCATGGATTTTTCTTGATAAGCTCGCCCTTCGTTATTTTCTTTCCTTTCCCTTTCCTTTTTTCTTTACATTCCTCTTTTTTTTGCAAGTCCTTTTAATTTTCTTACCTTATTTTCACAATGGCCAACGCCCCTCACGGTGGTGTCCTTAAGGACCTTCTCGCCCGCGATGCTCCTCGTCATGCTGAGCTCTCCGCTGAGGCCGAGACCCTCCCCGCCGTGGTGCTTTCCGAGCGTCAGCTCTGTGATCTTGAGCTGATCATGAACGGTGGTTTCTCTCCTCTGGAAGGTACGTGCAATTCTTTGAAATTGATTGTTTGGGTCAATTGGAAATGATCCTCAAACGATTACTCTATTTTACTTTTTTGGAGGGGCAAAAATGTACTTGGAGGGGCAACGGGCTAACGTCGATCTTCATACAGGTTTCATGAACCAAGCCGATTACAATGGGTATGTGTGACGAACTCAGGATTCCCAACGAACACAACATTATACAGCGGCAGCTGACATTTTGCATAGTGTTTGCGAAGACAACCGACTTGTCGATGGCAATGTCTTCTCCATGCCTATCACCCTGGATACCACCCAGGAGGTAATCAACGAGAACAAGCTCCAGGCCGGTTCTCGCATCACTCTGCGTGATTTCCGTGACGACCGCAATTTGGCTATCCTGACCATTGACGACATTTACCGTCCTGACAAGTGAGTTCGCCTCTTGAAAAATGTTTTCGAAAGATCGCACCGCCGATCTCCGTTCTCCACACCCCTTGTACCTCAAATGTCGCATTTTTTGTCATTTTCTTTCCCTCCCCCTTTCCAGGAGACAGAAAAAGATTCTGGCGCATTTGATGTCGCAGACCTTCAATCTTTACGCAATAAAAGAGTCCAAAGTGGCTCGTGCTTTTAGTGGGGCATGCTGACGTGGAATTTCCCCTGATTTAGGACCAGAGAGGCTAAGCTTGTCTTTGGCGGTGACCCAGAGCACCCGGCCATTAAGTACCTGAACGAGACAGTTCAAGAATTCTACATTGGTGGCAAGATCGAGGCTGTTAACAAGCTGAACCACTACGACTATGTCGCTCTCCGCTGTATGTTCAATTTCCTCGTTCCAAAAGCTCCAGGCTAATGAATTCCTAGACACCCCCGCGGAGTTGCGTGTCCACTTCGACAAGCTGGGCTGGTCCCGTGTTGTCGCCTTCCAGACTCGTAACCCCATGCACCGTGCTCACCGTGAATTGACTGTCCGCGCGGCCCGTTCTCGCCAGGCCAATGTCCTGATCCACCCCGTTGTCGGTCTCACCAAGCCTGGTGACATTGACCACTTTACGCGTGTCCGCGCCTACCAGGCTCTCCTTCCCCGCTACCCCAACGGCATGGCCGTTCTGGGTCTGCTCGGTCTGGCCATGCGTATGGGTGGTCCCCGTGAGGCCATCTGGCACGCTATCATCCGCAAGAATCATGGTGCCACCCACTTCATTGTTGGTCGTGATCACGCCGGTCCTGGTTCCAACTCCAAGGGTGAGGACTTCTACGGTCCCTACGATGCTCAGCACGCCGTCGAAAAGTACAAGGACGAGCTCGGCATTGAAGTTGTTGAGTTCCAGATGGTTACCTACCTGCCCGACACCGATGAGTACCGTCCTATTGACCAGGTCCCCGCTGGCGTCAAGACCCTCAACATCTCCGGTACCGAGCTCCGTCGCCGTCTGCGCTCCGGTGCCCACATTCCCGAGTGGTTCTCATACCCCGAGGTTGTCAAGATTCTGCGCGAGTCCAACCCCCCTCGTGCCTCCCAGGGTTTCACTGTCTTCCTGACTGGTTACATGAACTCCGGAAAGGACGCCATTGCCCGTGCTCTGCAGGTCACTCTTAACCAGCAGGGTGGCCGTTCTGTCTCCCTCTTGCTGGGTGACACCGTTCGCCACGAGCTCTCCTCTGAGCTGGGCTTCACCCGCGAGGACCGCCACACCAACATCCAGCGCATTGCCTTCGTTGCCTCCGAGCTTACCCGCGCCGGTGCCGCCGTCATCGCCGCTCCCATTGCTCCCTACGAGGAGTCCCGCAAGTTTGCTCGTGACGCCGTCTCCCAGGCCGGTACTTTCTTCCTGGTGCATGTCGCTACTCCCCTCGAGCACTGCGAGAAGACCGACAAGCGTGGTATCTATAGTGCTGCTCGCCGCGGTGAGATCAAGGGCTTCACCGGTGTCGATGACCCCTATGAGACCCCTGAGAAGGCTGATCTCGTTGTTGATTTCTCCAAGCAGAGCGTGCGCAGCATTGTTCACGAGATCATCCTCGTTCTGGAGAGCCAGGGCTTCCTGGAGCGTCAGTAAACCTTTGGATACATGGGTTTGAGTTTTGCTGGAGTCAAAATGATCTGTTATGCTTTGCATAGAAATATGTTCTGGCTTTGAATAGTGGCCTTTTTTTTGTTGGATTCCCCTGGCTTAGATAGTCTCAAGTGTTTGTTACCAATAGATTTGGATTGATGACTTGTAATAACTTTCTGGCCTGCGTAAAACAAAACCTGTAAATCAATTCTGAGAGACTCTAGGGAGACATCTGGTAAACACGACTATTGCTTCAGGTAGATCTAAAACACTAGCCTTGTAAAATTGCAGCTAGACACAATATTGTTCATGCAGGAAAAGTGGGCCCATACCTCGAGTCACGTGCTAGACAAACAAGACAAACACTTCAATCACCAAAGGCTTCATGCCGTACATCAACTTTCAGCAGCTTAACCATGTTGCCCCCGCGAAGTGCTGTTGGTCGAATACCGACTCATATTCGACCAGCTCATCCACCTCGAATTTCTGGTCCCAACATACACCTACGACCATTCACTCACCGCACACGCCTACTACTTCTTTCCCCAGCGCCCGGCCGGCCTCAACTACCATTTCTGTCACCTCTTGCGCCTACACGACCGCTCCCACCGCTATCAATTCACCTTCGCCAACATTTTACTCGCTTGATATCTACCGCAAGTCGTGAAAATTATAAGCGAAGGCTATCGCGAGGTCTGAAACTCGGCATATCATTCTACGCCATCCTTGTCTTGTTCTCCGCGATCAAACTTGGCGTTTACCAGGAGGACATTGAGCATTCATGGCCCACTCCCCCAGAATGGTCGTGGAAAAGTCGTTGGTGTCTGCGATCTGCGCAAGCACTACAAAACCCCGAACAGATCGGCAAGCTGATGACGAATTGGCCCATGGTCGCTGGATATCTCCGCGAGCTGCTGGAGCGGCTGGAGGACCCCGAGGGCGAAGGCAAGGGTATCGTTGAACAAGATGAAGGGGGCTTCCTCGTCGAAGGCGTGGGTCGCACTGGACTCGATATTTCTGCGAAGAGTGAGCCCTGGCGTCGTGGATATTTCCAGGCCCTCATGGGGGCTGCTAAAGCAGCCGAGAACCTAGATGGCTGGCTCACAGACCGCAAGCAGCGCATATCTGCGCCGGCGGAATATGTTGTTGGGCCCTCCAACCCTCGTCCAAAGCCCATGCCTGCTGGTCAGAAGAAGGTTCCACGAGAGGAGGATTGTGAAGAAGCGTCACCTTCTCCAGAGAGATTCTATATGAAAGTTTTGACAACGAAAGGCTTTGATACAAGGCAGAAACTCGACGCTGCGCTGGCATATGCCGATTGGCTTGGGTTTAAAGGCCTGGGCCGCACGGCGGGTGACATGTATACATGGGCCTTGGACATTGCCGCGACTGGGCTGGATGGAGATGCTAGTAAAATCGTCGATATGAAGACCGGGCTCCTGAAAAACAATGGTGGGGACCTGCCATCAGAAAACATCCTCCGCGTGTCTACAGCCCTAGCCGTACACAACGCGCGTGAGGGAAATCTCTCCACGGCTCTTTCTCTATTCACATCAGTTCTCAAAGCCCGGCGTAACCTCCCTTCTTCGCCGGAACTCGATCTGCCTTTTTCTTTCCCAGCACCTCCTCAGGCAACCAACGACCCATTTGCCTCCCTCTTCAAGTCACTCAAAACTGTCCTCATTCCCGTGGAATACCCTGAGCCTCTTCCCTCAGGCGATGAGCCCCCAAAACGAACCGTAGCATCCGCCTGTGAAGAAGCAGGACTGATGACCTACATCGGCGAGATCCTCTACGCCTCATCATCCAAAGAAACCGGCCTCGCCTGGACTCGCGACGCAGTCGACATGGCCGAGTCCACTGTTCACGACCTCAGCAATTCTAACGACCGTGTTGCCCGAACTCGTTGTGCACAGTGTCTCAAAGTTGGCTTGGAAAATTGGAAAACTATGGTCTCTTCTCTAGTTGCTCGTGCCCGCCAAGAAGAAACAGAGAGCAAGGATCAGGCCCCAAATGCTTGGTTCGGTGGCGAGCGTCGTGCACAGGCTAAGTCTCTTGAACGTCGACGCTGGGAGGCCGAAGAGACTATTCTGGAAGACCGTATCCGCAGACTCTTCCCTCTTCTCGAGGGGGAGTCCGGGTTGGATACTCTCGCTCCGAATAGCTCTCTTTTTGTGTAATTCTATCATGAACATAAATACTTTGTTTGACTCATGTGGCGTTGGTGTTATCATTCACTGGTGGTTTAGCAGACGCCAGGACGCATTTGCGTTCTATTTCTACATACTCGCTATTGAAAAATATACCCAGGATTATCAACTGTGGTTTAATTACTTTCTTTTGACGTACATCTAGTTCGAAGTCTACAAGTGTATGCAATTTCACAACCAAAGCTTTTGACTTGTTTCCAAGCCCCTTTCTACCTACGCACTTGATTTGCTTTGCCATTTCTTAGCCTTCCCTTTCCGTTTTAGTGCTCAGACCTTGCCGCTTTTTGCTCACTGCGTAGATCTAAGCGCTCTGTAAGTTGGGCAGAACTGTAATGGTGATTGCTGTACTATAAACTCTAAGTCATCGTAATAATACTGTATGTTATACGGAATCACGTAACCGCGTATCCCTCCTAGTAGCGGTCAAGCTACATTGGCGATAGATAGTAATATTCCTGGTCCTCCCCCTTGGCCGTATTTAATTTATATATTAAGATCTGTCTTATCCATCTTAGACTTGAATGCTCTATTAAACAAGCAAACTCCTCAACTACATCAGAAGAAAATGGAATTCTACGCAAAGGCCGATCTAGTAATCCCCCGCCCAAACCTAATGAAGGTCCTCGTCCTATCACTCCCACGAACAAGCAAGACGTATACCCCGATCGACCCTTAATTATGGTCTTTCCACTAAGCTGACCTAGACCAGCCACATGTGCAGCTCTCGGACAACTAGGGCTAAACCCATACCACTTCAGCGAAGCCTCCAAGAACAAGAACAACGAGCACTTCTAGCTCTGAAATATGATGGTATATAATTAATCCGGGGGGTATTGTAAAAACCGATGATAAACGCGGAGTAAAACCTGTCTGGTACATAGGACGCCATGACCAGCCTCGTTCTGCCCCCACTTAGTGCTAAGTTTAAATTGAATCCAGTCTCGACTGTGTGACTTTATCATTAATATACTACCTCTTCATGTCTCCGTTGGTGGACCTTCCTAGGGACGTACAGGTATTCAGAGGCTGGCTGAACCACTCCACAGCCACTATTGCAGTGGGTAGCCATTGCAAGCCAATTATGAACAAACTACGATTTCAATTTTACAAATGCGTCACCGTCTTCACCATGGTCATTCGACTGGCATCGTGGGTCTCGATGTTCGACTCATGACCTCGAATATGGGGAATATTTTCGGCGCTTTTCAGGTACATTATGTGGTAAATCGACACGTAAATAAGCCATTGCCGTTGATAAGTTAACGAAAGCTGAGTAAACAGAGCCTAGCACCGCCCATTAGGATTCCTTCAGGGACCAGATTACGTTCAAGATTTAGGCTTGGTATCTGTGAACTGCATTCTTGCCGTAAGGCAGTTCCGACCCCCAAACTTGCGACGCAACTACTCAATTTGCTTTTCTTGTGGCTTGTGCGGGGTACCTCATATGTCACGAAACTAAAATGCAGGTAAAATGCTCCATAGCATTGCGACAACCTTGGAAGATTATTAGTTACGCTTCCTCGCCTGTAGAGCGGAGACTATACTACGCGCACAGGAGAATAGAAACATGTCCATACCGTATAAGCACAACCCTAGAAGGTTCGTATTCCATTTAGTGGGTCTGACTCCGACTTTGAGCCAGGTGTTCCTTTCCTTAGAGGATAGGACTCAAGGGGCGGTGTAGATGGCCACGAATGTGTATATGTATAATAATCTGGAGAAGAGATTGAGGATATCGACCTTCCAACTCTATTTCCACAAAAGCTCGCAACCCTTTCGACATCTAAGCCATAATGGTTTCTCCACTACCATCTGTACACGCTGACAATGAATGGTCTCCTTTGCAATCAGTGATCGTTGGTCGGGCTGGCATTGCATGCTTCCCGAGCGCCCCAGTCAAAATGATTGAAGCGACAATGCCCTCAGAACATGTTAGCAACTTTAAACCGAAGACCATGTTTCCGCCAGACCTTATCGTTAAGGCCGAACTGGAATTTGATATATTTACTTCGATTCTTGAAGAAAACGGTATCAAAGTCTACCGACCGCCAAAGGACATCGACTGGCTAGCTGAAGATGGATACACTGGTGCCATGCCGCGAGATGGCCTCATGAGTGTCGGCAACACTATAATCGAAGCCTGCTTTGCGTGGCCTTCGCGGTCCAACGAGATCGAGATTGGATTCTCTTCTATACTCCATCAATTGGCTCTTGATCCTCGAGTAAAAATCGTTCGCCGCCCAAAAGACACTTTTGCAAACACCCTGCTCGACGATGATGGCACCCAAAATGGCCAATGGGCAATCAACAACAGTCGTCCAGCGTTCGACACCGCAGACTTTATGAGGTTCGGCACCACAATCATTGGCCAGCTGAGCCATGTCACGAATCAAGCGGGTGTGGATTGGGTCACCAAGAACCTGCCCAAAGGGTACAAGGTTGAAATGATTGAGGTGAATGATCCAAATGCCATGCACATCGACGCAACAATACTCCCTCTTCGCCAGGGGCTGCTAGTCTACAACCCGAAAAAAGTCACCGAGCAGGCCTTGAGGAAGCATACGGTGCTGGCTGATTGGGAGCTTCGGCCGTACCCATTCACACCAGAAAATCGAGCGTGGCCCCCACTATATATGACCAGTCCGTGGCTCTGTTTGAATGCATTAGTGTTAGATGGGCGGAAGATGGTGGTCGAGGCTAATGACACGAAAAGTCGTAAATGGTTTGAGTCGCTGGGAATGACATGCATACCCTGTCCATTTCAACATGTCAACAGTATTGGAGGCTCATTCCATTGCGCAACGGTTGATTTGGTGAGGCAGGAAACCTAGTTGATTCCTTTTGCATGATACCAAAGATGAAGCGAGCTATGTCAACCGGAGGACATGAGACTCTGATGTTGGCGATTCGAAGCGGCGTGTATTACGCGGGCTGCAAATTGTGCTAGCCATTTTTCCGAAATCGATCCAGCTTGCCAGAGCGGTAGTTAAGACAGTGGCTAATGCTCAAACAGCATTTGAAGTGTAGGAAAGGACCATGTGGCCTTTCCCATGACCCATCAAAATAACATGGACTCTCTTAGGATTATAAACAACCCTGGATATGAGCCCGTAGCATATCTATCATTTCTGTAGTTAAGAGGCATTGTATACTTTTTTTTATGTCAGAGGGACTGCAGAAGGCTATATATATAGCACGAAGTCCAAGTTAACTTGCATCAACTGGTTCGAGAGTTATTTCCGATAGTGCGAATTTGCTCCTGTATCATACTAAAGTTCTCTGCATGAATTCCGTTCCAATCATGCCCCGCCGCCGCATCGTTCCCAACAAACATTACTACACGGTATGATGATTATTCGTGACTTGCGACTTGAACCACTCCCCGCTTCTCCAACAAGCCAACAACCCCCAAAAGCCTAGCAAAAATATCACCCTCCTGACGAATCGTTTCCCAACAGCACCCCACCTATCCCAATAAAGCTCAACCTCGAGTTTCATGGCATCCGGTCCTGAATTCATATGCGGAAACGCCACCTCCGGCACCCCCACGCCTAGAAACTTACAAAGCGGCTCCCATCCCATTCCCGGATGAAACTCCAGCAGCCGATCTCCCGGGACAGCAGTCCGCACACGATCATAGTGCGAATCAAACGACGCCAGTAACGCCGGAACAGAGGACGGAGCGCAGGGTGGCTGACCCTGGGACAGGACAGTTGTCGTCCGGTTGAGCAACGCCTGATACGGACCGGTGAACTCGGGATCAAAGTACGAGAGGATACGCATCGACCGCCAAGACAGAATCTCCAGGATAAATCTCTGCATAGAACGCAGCCAGGCGGAACGGTCGCGGGTTGTCAGGATAACCTGTGCGTTAGGATAGGCGGAGAGCAGCTCGTCAATAAAAAGGCAGCAAGGGTCGTCAGAGAGGGCCTTCCTCGTGGTCAGCTATCTTTACAGTATTCTATATGCCACCATACACCGGAGCATGGAATCATGGGGAGTACATCATAGTTCCAAAGAATCCGATCAAAGTCCTCCCCCCGAAATTGGGTCCCGATTCCATCATATTTGGCCCGAACGGCTTGAAGCCAGAGCTGGAAGTGCTCGTTGTTCTTGTTCTTAGAGGCTTCGCTGAAGTGGTATGGGTTTAGCCCTAGTTGTCTGAGAGCTGCACATATGGCTAGTCTAGGTTAGCTCAGTGGAAAGACTATGATTGAGGCTCGGCCGGGGTGTACATGTTGTTCCTGTTCGTGGGAGTGATAGGACAAGGACCTTCATTGGGTTTGGGCGGGGGATTACTGGGGCGGCCTTTTCGTAGAATTCCATTTTCTTCTGATGTAGTTGAGGAGTTTGCTTGTTTAATAGAGCATTTAAGTCTAAGGTGGATAAGACAAATCTTAATATATAAATTAAATCCACGGCCAAGGGGGAGGACTAGGAATATTACTATCTATCGCCAATGTAGCTTGACCGCTACTCTATAAGGGATACGCGATTCCGTATAACGTATAGTATTATTACGATGACTTAGGGTTTATAGTACGGCAATCACTATTATAGTTTTACCTAACTTATAGAGCGGTGACCTGAACTAAGACTAGCGTATTTCGGAGTTATTTTCTGGCAAATTAGTCGTAAGAGTGTGGAGTAAAACTGGAATCGAAAACTACTGTACAAGAATACTACATTGTTGGCGCTCCTCCATCTATTCATTCCATATCCACCATCGTATCTTACTGGAATGACAGGCTGATCACCCCTGACCTGGTAATCTTCTTACTTTAACGTTCTGCTCTTCTTATATAACTTACTATATAAATATTCTTCTTCTTTATCGTCTTTACTAAGTTAGTAATTCGCGGAGTGATTTCCGGGTCTTAGGTATTTCGAGGAAGATCCGGCGATTCTTCGCTAATAGCTTATCTAGCCCGTTGGGTTCTAACCATCGTATCGAAGGGGATTAAAATGGAAGAATTATAATTATAATAAGAAAACTAGGTTAGGAGTAAGTAGCCTATAGATTTAGTAAGATACGATAGTAACCAGGTAATAAATCGATAGAGGAGCGTGAACAACGTAGTATTCTTGTATAAAGACTAATTCTTGTCTTCCATAAAAGGGCCCGGTGTAAAGTATAGGGGGTTTTAGTGTTTACAGGATAGGGCCTGTCAACTAGGTAAGATGAAGAGGACTCCGGAACCGATGTATTGTGCGAATTCTACAGAGACTGATACTTGGGGAACTTCCAGGTTCTCCCAGAACGGACTATTTAACATGAACAGGGGCGGGGTAGAGTGGCGGTCAAAGTACACTTGATGATCGACAGTGATACGCTGGCAATAACCCGTCTCAGCGATAGTACTCCAAAGGTTCAGGATCCACTCCATTACACCCGAGTTAAAGCTCTCTTATATGCCCATAACTGAAGTCGTCAGGGGCACATTATTGTTATGAGTGTCACCAATTCTAGTTATATCTTCGTTGGTGACACTACGTCCGAATCCTTTTCGTAACCGGAACTTCCCCATTACATGGCCGGATAAGTTGTTCCTCGTCCTGCATAGTTTCATTAAACCAACCAGGCAAAACCCTAATGGAAAAAGGCCAAAGGTTGGAAAGAGTGCTTGGCAGTCTTGGTAATCTGTCTTCTATTGTATGGTCCAAAAACCATTACACTAACCCTACCGCGTATTTTGAGCGGACCGAGATTAGGGGTGAAAACGGAGCATGGAACCTCTCAAGAAATAAAAAAGTAATTCACGAACAAACATTATCATGGGGCCCAGTGCTTCTTTGGGTATGGACTGAACGTGGCGGCATCTGGAATAGGAAGCCCCATCTGGCAGAGGAAATGAAATACGTATAGTTACCTAGGTAGTCCATCACAGCCCATTTTTCAATATATTGTTCATTTAATCAGGCTAAAGGGTACAGTGGATGGGGAAAGAAGAGTAGCGATAATTGTTATTCAGGCTATGGTCTGATATACTCAACCCTAAAACATAGCTAGATTAAAGCAAGACCGATTGTGCAGCTGAAACATCCGAGAAGCCTAAGGTTCACCATGCAAGCTGCTGGATGTCCTCTGAAATCTGCCACCCATGCGCCAATGAAACCCTTTTGTAATCCGCCACTGCCTCACCCACTGAGTAGTGCATATTTGATGTATTGAGCTGCAGACGTGCGGGTCTTGGATCAGTGTTGAGAATTGCCATACGAACCTGCAACAACACGCTCTCAATTGAAGCTGTCGGTAGCCAACCAGACTGCGTGAGCAATTCCATGCACAGAGCACCTCCAGCAGTTACATGCCCACCACCTCCGAGAGAAAACTGAAGGAAGCGAGGGCGAATCACTCGTACGAATGGGGGGTCCATGGGAAATTGGGGAGGGAATCGAAGCTCTAAAACGATGCTCTGCATTCCAACGGCTTGGAGATCCTTCGCTAGTAGAAGTTCCGGATCAAAAGAATGCAATTCCACGATCCATTGATAGACTGTTGTGATTAAGTTGTGGTCAACATACCAGCCGAGATGGTGCAATGGAACCTGCTTCTGGATTTTGATGGTGGCTGCGAGATGCTGCTGGAGAATCTTTGTGGCCGGTGTGGTTGCATACTCTGGTGGAGATAGCAGAGGCAAAGATTCCTCCTGCAAGAGTCCAGGGTAGTAGCCAGTCTTGGGGTCAGTATCTGGAGCGGTTTCATTTTTGACAGTAGTTGCTGCGTGACTTTCGAGGCTTTGATCGTCGGACAATAGGATTTGAATATCCTCCATGTCCGTTTCGATGCTGATATTATCGCCATTCTCATGTTCTTCATCATCTTCAACCATGTACTTACGCCTCTTAGATGGTGATTCAAGCTCCTCAAGTCTTGCTCGTGCAGTATCACAAAGAAACTTTCCTCGTTGGCCGCTCAGTATCGAGATAGGAATCTCTATTGGGGTTCCGCCTGGGCCAACGGCAACGTGCTTTTGGTCTTGCTTATAAAAGAGACTTCTTCCCTGGTGCCCAATCTGCGATGGATGCGAGGTCAAGCCCATAGCTTCGCTAGTGTCTTTGGCCTTGACAAACAGATACCGTGGCTGGACCCAGTCCAAATGTTGCACGACATAATGTGGAGCAGAACACACGAATCTCTCGGGAGCATTGACCACTTCGTTCAAAGAAATCACTGTCGAAATTTTAAGTCGAGATTTGGGCCATGACAAACCATGTCCATGAGTGTAACCTCTCGAGACGTGGAAGTGGTTAGACATGTAGATACCATCACCGTAGGCACGACCATGGGTGACATTATTGTGATAATGAAGTCCTTCACGGAGGATACTGTGCCAGTTCTTCACAGAGCTACCATGCCACGCAAACAGTGTGGGGTGATTCGGTTTTGGAGTCAAGGAGACAGAATTGACAGCGTCGGTAAAGCGTTGTTCTTTATCAGCAGCCCCTTGAACAAGACGAAATTGGACAAAGTCACTCATTCCAACCACCTGATGTTGAGGCGCATTATCATCCTTTTTTATGAAGGATCGATTTGAAGCAACAACCCAGCGTAACATGCCCAGCGCAGCGGGAGAAATGACTTGCTTCCATGTTGAGAGAAGTTGGTTCTTGGGACTTTCGATAAAGGACTTCATTTCATGAACATCGGGAAGGATGCCTACAATGAGTGAAACCATTTTTTGTTTTTGCGAAATGGTCAAGTCATCCAGATTGGTGTCGTAGACAGCGAACCATACTTCTCTGTCATTACGCTGTAACGCGCTTGATTGTACTTTTCGACCCTGACAAATCGGAGTTGCGAGAATCAGATGACCGGTGTATTCAGCGACATGCTCAACACGACAGTGCCAATCTTCGTCACTCTCTGCACTCTGACAGTAGTCAGCTTTCCCGCAGATAACGATCCAATCACCAACATGGACCGGAGGGCGCTGGCTTATCTGAAGCTCAAGATTGGGATAACTCAACCGTCCAGTATACATTTCATTGCTGTCTGGGTCGCGCTGAAGAATCTTGATTGGAACGCGAAGTTGAAGTCCAGTAGGAAAGTCCATAAGCTGCCATGATGTAGCTCTGGAGTATGCCAGACTGATCAGCAGGTCAACGACAAAAGGCTGTGAGGTGATTTCATATTCAATACTGGGGGCCATGCCCAGCGCCATGTACTGGTACAAACACAGTCCGTTGGAGCAGACGTAGGGCTTGATTGCCTCGAAAGTATCACCAGTCTTGCAATGGCAAACAAGACAGAACTCTGTACACTTGACAAAGTGTCGAAGTGTGAACTGCATTGCCAGAAGAGGTAAAGAAATATTTGAAACATTGTGGTCCATTTTGGCCACATGATCGGCGGCAAGAAATGATGGTGTTGAGGTGGCCCAGCTATCTGGCTGGTGATACTCCGGTAGAGAAGTATTGGAGTCGCTGAGACTCATGCCTTGATGCGTTTGGAAGAACAGCTCTGCCCCTGTCCATGAAAACCCATATTGTAGCCGAAGCTTGACAATTCCCAGAAGGCGCTCTCCGAGAAGGGAGTCAAGCGATTCTCCATTAAACAGTCGTTTGAGTGGATGACCTTTCATAACATTGTTGGAGGTCTGACTTTTGCTCTTCGTACCTTGACCCTGTGTGTCTTGGAAAAACATAGTAGCATGCTCCAAGGATGGTTTGTACGAGTCGCAGAGACCGACATGCATCTGGATCCTGGCGCTTTTTGCATCGCTTCCTAAATCGATGACCATCTGAAGATCTTGGTAGGCTGGTATATAGCGGATTAATAAGACCACGTACTCCGCGGGTTTGACATTCCAGGCATCCATGGCTTCCTCGGAGATACCAAGTTTAACAATGCGGCAGGACACAGACACAACGATGATGCCCTTTGCTGACCCCAGATACCCAATCTTAAACCCAGCAATTTTGGCCTCACGTAAGTCGCGGCGAATCTTCTTTCGCAGCTCACTCTCAGGTTGAGTGGGTCCGAATAGGGTTCCTTCGTCATCAGATTCCCAATTTGGTTCATCATCATCGCTGGCTGGCTCGCACTCATTAGAATCGGGAGTATGCTCTTCTTCGGAGAAGCTGAATGCGGAATCATGTTCAAAGGTGGCGTTGGCGATGATCTTTGGAACGTTGCTTAACAGTCCATCAATTGTTGAGCCTTTAAAGAAAGACCCCGCGTCTTCCAGAGATGAAGTGACTGTTGGAGGGCAATTTTCAGAGGTTGAGAAGATCAAATAGCTATGATAATTTGGGTAATCATGTGAATCTGGATTCTCGGTTAGCACGATATTAATGACAGTGTGAGTCATAGTTTTCTTACCTGATACAATGGCCTGAAGATCGAGTGTGATGCTTTTCTTAGGCTCTGTAAATGTGAAAGAGATGGACCCATCACACTCCCCTGCCCTGATATTGGAGATGCATGGGAAGTGGCCAGGTGCCACCGCTTGTTCAAGATCTCGCAAAAAGTCTTTGCGCGGCATGATCAGGTGCAAGAGTGTAAGAACAAAGACGCAAAGTAACGACAGAAGACTTTAAAGAGTGCGGAGGTGGGGTATAGAGTGCGTATGAGAAATATAAAGACAAAGAAAAGATATCAAGCTAGATATGAAGGAAGCGGAAGGGCAAAGGCGCAGAAAAGCAGAGAAGATGATAAACAACATACAAGTCCACTTCCATTTAAGGTAGCGGGTAAGCCCCACTTGATTTCGGGATCCACCCTCTGTGTCATTTTCCACCTTTCCTACTTTTTCTATAATCACAATGGTTTTTTCATGACCCGACTTTTGCTTCTTCTAAAGGGTCCAAAAGATTTAAATGTCTATGTATCATTAATATCATATATGCCTTGCTGAGTATCCAATCATTTTCTTGCAAATCCCTACTAATCCTTCCGAGCTCTCTCCAGGCATGGTCGATTGAACCAAAAGCCCACGCTGACCATGATATTTCCAATTGCACACAGCAAGATGGAAAATATCGAACTGACTTTACGTTGCGCGAGCGCACCAACAAAGCACCCTGCAGTCAGCACAATCAAGAATATGACCCGACGGTCTCTCAATCGGTTATTCAGCTTCCCTAGCTTTGGACTCACCGCCACACCCATGAATGTGGGTTTCACCATGGCTGTGGTGATTTTCGTGGTTTTCAATAAGCGGCTCATGGCCATCTGAGCCCCAGACGAGAATGACAAAAGTACAACAACTGTCATGGCAGGACAGCCATCCCTTTGGATCGAAGATGAGTACTGGATCGCGACCGCTGCAAACACCAGAAAGGCTTTAATAGAACTGCTGGTCAAGAGTCAACCATTTAGATTATTTCCAACTTGTCTCATGACGAACCCTCCAGCCACGAAGAGACCGAGACTAATCCCAATGTTGAGAAAGTTATATGCATTCTTGCTAAGTCCTGCAACAACGATCGCAGGAAACAATTTGCTCCCAGCTTGACTAGAGCGGACCAGGTGGCTGTATATTGTAAACTGGTCGCGAAAGAAAGAGCCAAAAGTTCACATTCGAGAAGGAGGTCCTCGCGGCTATTTTCTATCAACAAGCCCCACAGTCGGGACCTGCAACGCGTCTTGGTCTATCGCAGAGAGGGCTCCATTTTGCTATTGTATTCTAGTATGTGTTAGTACTCTCCAGCGCCGGTGAGATTGTCTTGATGTTTACGCTTGAATCAAGACAGACCTCACTGCTTGAATCTATCTTGATTGGACTTTCTCAGTCCTCACAAGCCAAGGATGTGATACAGATGCGATTTCACTCTAGGTCAAAGAAAACAGCGCATTGACCATGACTAGTGGATGTATGACTATGACAGACCAAGTCAATTTGTCAGTCGTGTCAGTACGTAGGTAGAAATTGTATTTACTTAGAATTCAATCGCCGGCGTCAGTCACCCATCAGCATTCCACGCCGACGTAGGGCCAAAAGAATGGCGAACTCAATATCAACACCACTTGGTACCGATCACGAGGGTGCAGGCAAAGGTCCACGAAACGTGCAACCGGGTTATGGGATTGGCTACTGACTATACAAGGTCTATGATTTTAGATCACCTTGAACATGTCTAGATGAGTGTGCTTCTTATTCAAAGCATTGCAAAGCAGTATGTATTTGGTGGAATGACCAACGCAAGTACGTATGCCAAACCAACCCGGGAAACTTAAAAAAAATAAACAAATGAAATAGCAAGATTGACTGTGTAGTGAGAGGAAACTTCGCTTCACGCTGTCAACTGGACCTTTGGTGCTCCAAGTATTGGAATGTGTATTTGGCTCCTAGAACGACAGTGCAGAGGATGTACATGGAAAAGCCAGCCCAAACACCCGACCAAAAAATTCCTGCCGGGATTTAAAGATGCTTCTCGATTACCTGGCGACCTAAATTAGGTAGCCTTGTCCTTGTTGTGGTAGTTGACATCGGAGTTCCAGCTATTGATAGATCGATGAGTTAGTTATGCAATATTCAAGCTTTGAGACAACGAAAAGGCACGGGTTAATCATCAGATTAACAGGCAGATAAAGAATCCAGTCAAACCCGGTAGAAGTTGGGTATCGTGCATCAAAGGGCACGGGATGTGGTCGGGGTTAATAGGTCGAAACTCACAAAATGGTCTATACCAGACTTTGGTTAGCGTATGAATCTTTGCTTAAATGTGTTTGGAAAAACTTGCCTTGTCACCGTCACCCCAAGGGAAGTTCTTGACGCGAATGTTTTGGTATGGGTACTCGGTGCGCTCCTCAAGAGGGGGCATGTGCTCCCAGTGCTCCCAGTGCTCAGACCAGAGGTTGTAGGCGTTGAGGCCACCACCAATCAGGCAGGGAATGACAGCACTTTTATCAAATTAGTCTCTGCGATTGAATTCATACCGGAAGTTTGTTTCAATGGGGAACGTACAAGATGGACAATTTGCGCCAGAGGTCTGGGTAAACATTGAGTCAGTAAGAGACATTTTTGATAGCCAAAAATTAAGCTGAAACATCAATTGCTCAAATGAGGATTGACTGACCACTGGTAGAAGCAGCATGGTGCTTGACGGCAGCTCTCTCGCGGTTAAACTCGTTGTCAGCGATCCAAGAAGGCTTAGCCTCGGCGCTGTTGAAACGGCGCTGAACAGTTGACCGGACTGAGCCGGGACGCATCTGCTGCGAAGCACGCTGAGACAGGCGACCGACGATGCGCTGAGGGAACATGGTGGGTGGTGTTAAGGGGGGTTCTTTTGTAGGAGGACGTCCGAAGGTGGTGCGATGAAGCAAAAGCCGCCTTTAGCGCATCCCCGTGATCTGCCGGATTATATAATCCCTGATGTCACCCAGGTCACGTGCTGACCTTGTCACGGGTTATGTCAATTCGATGGACTGGCGAACTCCACTGAAGTGAACTTCGACTGTGAGCGTTGCCTTTGAAGAGACCTTATTTTTCTATGTCGCAGGAAATGCTATGTCCTCTCCAAATAAATTAATATTCAACCATGGGATTCCGTATCACTACATGGAATGGTAAGTTTTGCTTGGTTCTTGCACAGGGACTAGAGTGTTTACTGGATGCTAACTGTAAATGAAACAACAGTCAATGGTATTCGGTACGAGAAAGCTCTACAAGTGAAATTTTCTCGATACTGACACATCTGGCAGAAATCCGTTCTCATACGAGCCATGGAGAGGAACGCGGACATTCGAGGTATGTGTCTATCCGTTGCATATTTAAACTATTCAGAGCTGACTAGGTTTAAAGTCTATGTTTGAAATCCTGGAAGCAGATATTGTTGTTCTACAAGAAACCAAGATTCAGCGCAAAGATCTCCGAGATGACATGGTCCTTGTGCCAGGATGGGACTGTTACTTTAGCCTCCCTCGTGTTAAGAAAGGCAAGCTGCAACTCCGCAATTACTTAACAAAAATGCTTATGACTTTCAGGGTACTCTGGTGTCGTAATTTATACGCGCAATGCTACATGTTCTCCTATCCGGGCAGAAGAAGG
Organism: Penicillium soppii; assembly: GCF_028829465.1. Taxonomy (NCBI): domain Eukaryota; kingdom Fungi; phylum Ascomycota; class Eurotiomycetes; order Eurotiales; family Aspergillaceae; genus Penicillium; species Penicillium soppii. The sequence continues at coordinate 2,330,539 of NW_026643235.1, read as the reverse complement.
CATAACTGGTGTCCTCTGCCCACCGAACTCATCGGTTCCTTTCTGCAACCTTCCAGAAGAGCAGCAGATTGGCGGATATCCGACGACTGATCAACTTTCCAGACCAACGATGGCTGATGTGCTCGATTCGGAAGATGAGCAACATGACGTGAGTCCGAGGCCTGATGCCAGAATTGACGCACCAACCCTCGACTCGGAAGGCCGCTGTGTCGTCCTTGAGTTTCCTGCATTTGTTCTTATTGGTGTTTATTGCCCTGCTTATCGAGACGAGAGTCGGGACAATTTCCGTATGGACTTCCTCAATGCGCTAGATGCTCGGGTCCGCAACTTGGTTGGAATGGGGAAACGCGTGATCGTGACCGGAGACATCAATATTTCAAAGCAGGTCATTGACACTGCTCATGGATTGGAGCTCATACGGAAAGCTACAACGTCAGCAGAGGAGTTTATCTCCAGTCCTGCTCGACGTCTGTTCAACCAACTGCTATCTGATGGCGTGGTGATCGGCGAGCGCGAAGAAGGCAGGGAAAAGCCAGTCCTTCTAGATGTCTGTAGATCATTTTACCCAGATCGCAGTGGCATGTACACTTGCTGGGATCAGAAACTAAATGCCCGGCCGGGGAATTACGGCTCAAGGATCGACTATGTGCTATGCAGCTTGGATATACAAGACTGGTTTTCGGATTCGAACATTCAAGAAGGATTGATGGTATGATGTCTCCTTGTTAGCCTGTGTCACTCTATCCCCCAACTAATTGCTCAAAAGGGCTCAGACCACTGTCCTGTCTATGTGGTCTTGAAAGAATCTGTGAATCAGCATGGAGAACAAACTAAAATTCTGGATATTCTCAACCCACCAGGAATGTTTAGTGATGGTAAACGACAACAGGAATATTCGAATCGCTGCATATTGCCCGCTTCGGGACGTTTGCTGCCAGAGTTTGATCTTGATAAGCGCAGAAGCATCAAAGATATGTTTGCCCGCAAGCCTACACCTCTATCATCGAACTCGGCGCATTTAGCCGCTACCCCAGCTGCAGTCTTTGGAGCTCACACCAACAAAACACCGACTGTACACCCAAACCTGAGTCCTGGTACGCGGGAACAAAAGGTTGCTGCACATACCATTGAAAACACCGAATCTCCTCAAACTGCTGCTCGCAAGCGCCCCCGGCTTTCCTCTACTGCATTCCGAAAATACCCCAAGCCCTCTGCAGCAACGTCTTCCGGAATCTCCATAGGTAGCCAAAAGACATTAAAGGGCTTCTTCAAACCCAAAGCTACCAATGATTATCCAACTGTACAGTCTCCTACGGTACCTCCAACCTCATGGGTATCACCTCTCAACTGCGAATCATCTAAACCATCACATGAAGACGAAACAGCCTCCTTTGTTGATCCTGGAAGCCCTTCAATCACCCAGAAAGACATAGTTTCCACAGCAAGAGAAGGCAATGCCGTCAACAACGACTTTATCATCGACCCAATTGCAAGCAAGGAGGATTGGTCGAAGCTATTTACCAAGAGGCCGGCTCCATCATGTGATGGGCACAAAGAGCCATGTATCAGTCTGACGACAAAAAAGCCTGGAATGAATCGTGGCCGCTTGTTTTGGATCTGTTCACGGCCATTGGGACCCAACGGAGAAAAGGAAAAGGGCACACAATGGCGATGTCCTACGTTCATCTGGGCCAGTGATTGGAACTCATCCGCTGGATTGCATGAGTCATAAACTGCCCGCATGTCTCATTCAAAAGATATCTCTATATGCAGTTGATGCCGATATATGTCACCACACCTTGATCTTAGGTAAAGGATTTGATGTACACGTATGTGAATTCTGACCAGTTTGTCTAGAGTTCGCCCGGTTATTAGGCCCAATCCCTTAGATAGCTCATAATATCCAAAACCCTACCCTGCAAGATTATATACTCGAGTACCTAGGTACTTTAAAAGAAATATTGCTCGTGTCAAAGAAAGCTATATGCTATAGAGGTATTTTTTATATTGTTTATTACTATAAAAGCAAGCCATCTATGGATGTCCTTGAGATAAGTATGTCATATGTTCGCATATAGTCTTATAGTGCGGTAGCATAAAGAGCTGGTGTTGGCTTTGAGCAGCTGTTTTTGTAAAATATATGTGTGTGTGTTTGTATATATATATGTAATAATTTCTTCACTGCCTTGATCATGAGAATCTGGCTGTTTATTCTAAGATTGTGTTTATTGACATGGATCCATGGATGTTTTGATTGGTGTGATTTAATTGGTGGACTACCCTTATTCGCTATTGACAATGTATTGTTCTCAATTGACATGTTTTGATTTGGTGTAACTTGATTGGTGGACTCTTATTGTCTACTAGTACTATTGATAATGAATTGTTCTCATTTTCTTTTATTAACTTATTGATTTATTTAATTAATTAGTTAATTTGATTGCTTTATTTTTGTATGAGTCATTAAATAGTCGAAGAGCAGAAGTACCTTAAAGGGAAGTATCTTATTAACTCCTTAGCCTTCTATTCAAACTCTTTGGTAAGAAAGTGAAGCTATTTTTATGTGTAACGTTGTGTGTACAGTATTGTAACTATCAAAATATTTTAAGTTTTAGGTGGAGGCGCTAAGCGCTAGATCTATAGATCCCCCCCACGTGGAAGATTTCCACATTTGGTTTTCACTATAGTATGTCTTCTGTAGTCTAGAAGCCTAACTTTTATCATTTCTATAAATATATCACTTGTAGAAAGTGTAAAAGAGTGCAATATATAGAAAACTGGAAATCTAAAATTGAGTTCTCAGATACATACGTAAATTGATTGTTAAAGGTACATGTTATCAAAGTCACTGTTGCTCCTTACCTTCCTTTGTCTACTGTATTTTCTTTGTTTATTGTGGCTTCTTTGTCTATTGAGATTCCTTTGTCTATTGAGATTCCTTTGTCTATTGAGATTTCTTTGTCTATTGAGATTTCTTTGTCTATTGAGATTTCGTTGTCTATTGAAATTTCTTTGTCTATTGAGATTTCTTTGTCCTATTGTGTTTTCTTTGTTCTTGCTATTTTCTTTGTCCTCTGTTCTCTTTGCTCTATTGGTTACTTCGTCAACAAAGAAATCACACCTCCCTCTATTATTGGTCTTGCTAGAGCAAACAAAGAAATCCTAGACTGTCCCCCACCGTATTTTATTTTTGATTGCGGTTCTGCTTTTTTCCTTACTACTTTTTCTTTTCGACCTCTTCAATCCTTTGCTTCTCTTCATCCCAACACAATTTTCTTATTTGCTGCTCCTCGGAAATAATAAGTCAGTTTGTCTTACTTGATTTCCATTTTCTACTTCTTCTCTTTGTTCAAGATGTCGCAGACCACCTTCTGGGACATCAATGACCCTAATTCAATGAGCGCTCGTCGTGCCACCGAGATTCTGTGGGGTGATGCCATTGTGCAGCTCCGGGCTAACAACGGAGAAGTTCTGGTTCCCTGCGACATAGTCACTGATGTCATCGGGGAGGCCAATTTGAAAGTCATGGCTGACCGTCTTGCGTAAGTACTTGACCTTGAAGTTACTTTGAGTCCTCTCTGTTAACATACGAAAATAGAAACATCATGAACAAAAAGGTCCACATCTTGCATGACGTGCCTACTTCGTGCTACCGTCTTGTTGCAAGTGACGATGAGTCAGTCACCTCTCAAGGCTCGAGCCTTAGCGACACCTCAGTTAACACGAGTGATCACAGCAGCATCGGAACGCCCTTGCATACAGCTGGAGATTCTTCGGTCAAGATTCCACGACCCCCAAATTGCTTTATTCTGTACCGTCAGGCATTCCACAATCACGTCAAGGCTGCCAACCCAGGGGTCTCCAACAACGAAATCTGTGAGTGCTATTTCCTGATTTAAATTGCTGAATCCATACTAACTATAGAGTCAGCCCGCATCCTTGGCGCACGTTGGAACAACGAGTCTGACGCCGTTCGCACCAAGTACACACTGATTGCCGAGCGCTTGAAAGCCTTGCATGCACTCAAATACCCTGACTATCAGTATGCTCCCCGTCGACCCCACGAGCGCAAGCGACGAGCAACTCGAGTCCGCAACGAGGATACAAGCTCTATCGAAGCCGATCCCGCCTACGTTGAGCTGTACAACAATGCTCAGGAATCTCAGGATGAATTTCAATCTATGTCAACTGCAGAGGAGTTCATGAAAGATCTGGATGACCAAATTGGATTTTTCAACCCCGACAATGTTGCGCCTATTCCTGATTTCTTCAATGAATCCGATGGTCAGATCATTGGCACCGGTCAACTTCAGAATGCCATATTCGACTCCATGGAATATTCTACTACAACTCTTACCAACGGCATCAATCTTGATATCCACAACCACGAAATGCTTGTTTCCGACTTGATTTGATACCAACACTCTGCAACTTTGGCTTCAACGGTTATGATCATGGTACCACGACTTCTATTACACTACTTCTATTCTCTGGATTCTGATTCCTCAATTTCTTCTGTGCTTTGCTTTCTTGTCCCACAAGGCGTATTACAGAAACAACAAACCAAAAAAACTCCCGCAAAACAAAAAATTCAAAAAAAGAAAATTTAATCCCTTCTATTGATCTCAAATCCGTCCCCTGGGGCCATTCTACTCACTTGTTTGATACCCTGTTCGATTATCACACTTCTGTCTTTCCCAATATCCCCTTCACCTTGCCCATTGCGGTGTCTTACCCCTCAGCCTTTGCTTTCAAGTACTTTATCCGTCACATGAAGCCTGAATTTGCTAGTTTTTTTTCTCTTGATTGGTTTTCTATCCCAAGAGTTGCCCAGTACCTATTTGCTTCCTGCGTGAATCTTTTCTGTAATTTAGCTATTTGCAAATCAAAGATTGCTTGCTTGGTCTTTTTTTCTTCTCTGTATTGTAGATATGTAAAACGGACTTGGTCAAAGGGCTTTACTTGATTGGCGTTCTGCCAAATCGGTCCCATAACCATTCATCTGAATCACAGTTCGTCCCAATCACAAGTCTCGCGGTCGCAATTACTTTTAAGCAGTCTTTTTTTTGGCATTGATGACGCTTTGAAGTCAAAGACCAGACCACACAACGACGCGGTGGCATCCATTTCTTTGTCTGCAGCTACGAGGTGCACGAGGTGACGTCTCGATATTCTTTGTTGATACCCGGCGCTAGTTGCTTTGACCCATGGATCTGCATGCGCCACGCCCGAGGATCCACCAGTCAGTTTGGGCCAAGTCTTGGCATGCAGTGACCAGCAGGAGATCTAGGCCACGGAACAAGTGTGCGACCACGCATTCTACATGGGCTTCTACTGGAGCCAAGACGCAGATGTGGATGCATGGAGTGACTTCGTGTATTGTATCCGATCAGGAACTGTGTGAGATGCTTGCATTCGCTATGGGAAATCAAAACTCTAGACTAACTACGGCAAGATGCAAATCGGCCCAGGTCAAAGATCACGAAGAGCGACACGGAAAATACTTTGGAATTGAGATGCGGGATATACACAGACAGCTATGAGCGAAATAAAGGCACATGTGACAAAGTTGCTCAGTCCTCCTGGTAAGAGATCTTGCGCATCTCGCCGAGACGCTGGCGCGCACGAGCGAGACCGTTTTCGAGTTGAAGAATTTCGACCTGTTGAGGGAACACACATGAGAATGAGGTGGATTAGATACAAGGGGGAAGGGGATGTCACATACCTGTTGCTCCATTTCGCGGACCTTGAACTCGTGCGAGCTCAACTTTCCATAATCCTCTGCGTCATCGCCGTCTCGGTTCTTTTCCTTGATGATGTCTTGCACCTGTCTTACAAGAGCACGGCAAGCGGCACCGACAGCCTTACTGGCTGTCTCCAGGCGGTCCTGGGTTTTGCTCATGAAGATTGACTTCACGCGACTGGCTGCAACAAGCTGGGCAGTGCTGGCTGCGACATCGTTAGAGGCGACAATGAGCTGCTCGGGCGAGTTGCGACCGGAGATAACACCATCTGCAGTCTCGATCAATGTGTTGGTCGAAGAAGCCACTGCCTTGGCGGCAGAGATCAAGCCCTCCGTCCAGCGGTTGTTCTTCTTGTAGAAGGCAGTACGAGAAGAGCTACCACGGCCTTCGCGGACAATCTCCTGCTGGGTTTCTGTGGCGGCTTTGATCAACTCCGAGATTGCGTTGGTGACGGCAATTGCGGCAGCAAGAATGACATCGTTGATGCGCAGCTCGTAAGTCGAGAACCCATCACGAGGCTTGTTTTTGAGTTTGGCAAGACGCTGGGCAGCTGCGTCGATGGCATCAGCGGCCTTCAGCAGCTCCTGGTCGACGAGATCACCCAGATCACCATTTGTACTGATCTTGCTGTTCTTGGGAGCAAACGAGTCAACCAGCTTCGACAACGACTGGAGATCACGTTGAACTTCAAGGTTGTTGTTGATGACCACATCTGTCTTCTGTAGAGGCTCCAGACCTTCGAGACGGAATGATTGCAAGCCACGGAAGAACCGCACGGTCGCTTGTGCAGACTTGCGAGCCGCATTGACAAGATGATCAGAGCTCTTATCGTCGTTGGCGAAGCGAATCAGACCCTTGGTATTGCTCAACACATCCGATACGGATCCGGAGAAGATAGAGACTGTGCGGATGATCTCAGCATGGGGACTGTTGGGCCCATCGGCAATAAAGTTGTTGAAGGCCGTGGAAAACTCGGTCGCAGAGGCCGATGCCTTTTCGATCTGCGAAAGAACATATGGGGGAGAGGCGTTCTGGTTACCAGCCTGCATAGACGAGTCCAATTCGTACAGAGCATCATCGACACGCTGCACACCAGTCTGCAATACAGAGTCGATGATATCGTTGATCTTTGCCACTGTGCCGTGAAGCACAGTGTCAATCTGGCTGTCCAGCGCATGGTCGACATCTCCTTGGTTCTACAAGCCCACGTGATCAGTATTCATTTATTGTATGGTGTTCAGGCCTCTGCTTACCATTCTCAGCTCCTCCAGCTCCATAAGAGCCTGTTCCATTCCAGATTTGTACACCTCAATCTCCTCGTCCTTCTCACGAAGGGCCAAGTCATGGTCTCCCTGTCGGTCATTGTTACGGCTGGAGTACTCGTCCAAAGCCCGGGTCTTGATTCGGAGAGACTCTTCCAAATCGGCCATCTCGCGGTTGTACTTGGAAAGCATGGATGATATCTCGGTGCCTTTGGAGCGCTCTGCATTTTCAGCACGCTCGATGGCCATGCGCAATTCTCGCTTGAGCTTCTCTAAGTCATCCTTGTTGGTGCCTGTCAAGCGGTCACGGTCATGCAAAGCACGGTCACGTTCCCGGATCATGTCAGCCAGCTCCAAGTTCTTGGTCTTGAGCTCGCGCTCCAGCTTCTCGCGGCGGTCGATTGCTTCCTGTGCAGAGGCCGCCTTGAGCTTGAGGCTCTTTGTGGTTTGCAGAAGATCAAGGTGCTCCTGTCGAAGCTGCGAGTACAGCTTTGCCAACGCCTCGTACTTAGAACGCCAGGTGTTTACCTGCTCTTGCAGAGCTCGGATCTGCTCGTCCTTCGAAGCACTTTGGAGGTTCAGGTTCGAGTTCAAATGGTTCATCTGCTCCTCGAGGTCCTTGACACGGCGGTCATATTGTTGCAGCATCAACTGATCCCGCTCATACTGGGCACGAGCATTGAGGTTCTCCTGCTCCAACTCTGCAAGTCGGCCTTGTGTATGTGTTTGATACTGATCACGGAGAAGTTGCTCCTGTGCCAGTCGTTGCTGTTCCGCCTGCAAACGCTGCTGTTCTTCAAAGTCATTCTGTGCCTGCTGTTGCGCAAGGGCCTGCTGGCGTTGCTGATCCTCCCACTGCTGCTGCAAGCGCTGTTGTTCCGCCTCGTACTCTTCTTGTTGACGCTTGGCTTCGTTGGTCCAGAAATCGTTGATCGGCTCGGGTTCAGCAGCGACCTTGGGCGGCGGGGAGGGCTGACTTTCCACCTCTTTTGCCGGTCGCCTAGGGAGAGCTGGGCGGTCGTCGTCTTCGGCAAGCAGATTCGGAGGATCTTGTGGCAATTTTGGGATGGTAATGAGACCGGTCAGGTAGCGCAAGTTGGAACACTCATAGTAGAACCGAACAAGGCGGTGGTGCTGGGCATCATACCGGCCTCGGAGGGGCTCAAGAGCCTCATCGTCTCCAGTGGCTGCAGACAATAGCGGTCAGCGGTTATTGAACACATCCTCCAAGGACTCAGGGTCAACGTACTTGTGTGCATGGCTCTTAGCATGCTGGTGATGAACTTGTAAATGCCATAGCTCTCTTGCACAAGGGGGACCAATGCCGAGATCCGACATTCATTGTTCGTGCCGGACTGGAAGTTTGAGAAGATGAGTTTCTGGAAGGAATCAATTTGATCTTGCAAAGCCATGAGATCGGAAATTGTCTCGTAGCTGCGCGAACGTTAACATCAATCTATGTGCATTCTGACAAGGACCGGCATGTACGCACCCTTCGTTCGGATCATTGATCGACTTCAAACTAATATACTCCTCATACTCAAACAATCCTGTGGTCGTTAGACATTGTCCGTCTCCAAACCAGATGTACTCGGGGGCGACATACCATTGAACTCGGGGTGGTTGCGGTGAAAGGCCAGCTTCGACTCGAGGAAGAAGACATATTCTCGGATGAGCGGAGCGTATCCTATGTTTATCAATCGTCAATATCCTGTCTATCGCATGCGCCACTCCTCAAGCATTGGGCAAGTTCGCAACCCTCCCGTGTGGAGAACATACCTCGAATGCCGTCGCCACCAACACCTCTCATTAAGCTATCAATCCAGTTTGTGTGCTGCTGCGCCTCGCGTACAACCATGGGGTGGCCCTCCTGAAGAACCTTGTGTATCGTGATCAGGGCCTTGAACGTCTGGACCTCGTCGGCGAGGACAGGCTGCCTGCGAAAAATTAAGACATGTCAGCAATCTCGCGAACAGCAATTGTTCCAAGCCCGCCACATCATCCAAAAACATACACTTTCATGCCAGCCCAGAAGGCAGCCGACGACTTGTGGTCCCATGTATAGACGATACAGCTCCGCACATGTTTTCCTGCAGGCGCGGGGGATGGTCAGTCTGATTCGGAAGCGACACCAGAGGCGGCATCAATCGGATTGACAGAATACAATGGAATGCGGTCCAGACATACGTTTGGGGGCGGTCTCCTCTATTCACAGTCCATTGTCAGCTGATCAAGTTCACTCTCCCGCTTCGGCATCGTCTTCGGCCAGCCACTTACCGATACTTGTAGCCTTGCGGATATTAATGGCCAAATCAGTCTCGGTCCTGTGCAATCTTCTGTCAGAGGGAATTTCCAGTCTCACTTCGGGGTTGCTTACCGACTCATCGTGGCCGTTGGGGTGCACTCAATGCGTGCTCAGGGGAGGGGGGAGTATTGGATAATTTTGCGATGACAGATAACAAGCCCGGACAGCGCGCAGACGCGAAGGGTTGCGCTGACCGGAATAAGCGAATAATTAAGAATCGCAAAGTAGGGAGTTTTGCGTGAAGCACCAAAAAGATACACGTGGGGAGTTTCAATGACGTTGATGGGGAACGGGAAAGCTGGCGCCTATCCAAATTTCTTGGCGACGCCTAAGCCGATGCGGGTTGGGCCATATCAATCACTATCCCTTGCGATATTTGATGCCTATGCGGTCTATATATATATGTTATATATAAAAGTTGAGGCGACCGAAATAAATATACATATGTCTGCTGCCTAGGTACAGTAAGTGTCTGTCTGGGATATAATACTAAATCTTTTGAGCCTACATACATATATATGTACATAGGTACTGCGGTTATGACATCGCAACTTCGGCGGAACAAGAGGAACCGAACCGTTCCTGAGCTCGATAAGAGTTCACTCCTTCAGTGTGGGTTATTTCGCTGAGCGCCGCGACTGGAACCGTCTCCCATTATCGTGTCTCCGAAGCCTGTACAAATGAATATCCAGCGCTCTCATCCAGTGACTCCTCCGGCGACGGCTTCCGAAGACATCATGGCTAGGCTAGATGCGATCGGCTCTTGGAGTCGTCATGACCGTTTACACTGCAGAGTGAACCTTGGAATCCCCGTTCAACTCATGGTAAGTTCATCCAGAGAAACTTTTGAAACTTCATCAATTATACTAAAGTGACGACAAGTGAAAGGAAAATGAGAAGTGGTGCCATCGTGTTCCTGACAGCTGAAACTCAGCTTTAGATCCATCCATGGATGTATAAGCTTATCCTAAAACTTATCTTCTAGGACCTCTTGTATACGTAAACCCATAACTAGCTGTCAGGAAAATAAAGCATCTGGGCATACTACATATGTAGTTCAGTCGTCTCGACCTACAGTTCACTAAGTTTACCAAGAAAGCATTTCAGGTCAGAAGTGTTTCATATCTTGCTATCATGTTCCTGACAGTTGGTCTCAGGCGGGGTACCAACAGCTCTACTTGTAATAATACAGTATGTAAGATATTATATAGATAAATACAATAGCAACGGGACCAAATACAAGTAAAATTTGATGAAATACAAATACAAAACCTGTATTGCCGAGGTACCCAGGACCTCCGTCATTCCTCATGCTTGTGGCAGCTGCAACTTCCTGCAACTTCTCTTGTGTGCTAAATCTGTGGTCCCTTGTCTCGCTCATTTTTGTTTATTATCTCGGAGCCGGTCTCTTCTTTACTGATTTGCTCTTGGAGGTCACTCTCCCAAACTATGGAGCTTTCGATCCTCCCGCATTGATCTACTGGTTCCCGATGGGTTCGCTCGGTAGCTTCCTCTTCGTTTACGCGCTTGGTGGAATCACCTTCATTCCACTCGTCCTATCTTTTATCCTCCTTTACGCCTATTTTACTCTTCCGTCCGCGTCGCAACTGCAGCAATCATGCGAGAAAGCGCCCGATCCCGTACGCCAGCCGAGCGATGACGATTTTAGTCTTAAGTCTGGCACCGATCAGCTAGCAGAGAAATTTCACCGCACCCACGAGTCTGATGTTGCCGCCGGATACTTTGCTGTCTGTCGTGAATATGTTACTGGTGGTGTTAATGGAAAGCCTCCTGAGAGAACCACTCCCGCCGGGGAGGTCGTTGCGACCGAAAGTCCCAGCGTTTACCAGACTATGTACCGCAGTCTATTCGATCGAAAGCAAGCACCGAGTATTGAGCCAGCCAAAGCAAATGGCAAAACAACCAAGCGGGCGCGGAATGTCTTCTATATTGTGCTTCGGTATGCATCTCTGTCTAGAGTTCATTGACGGTCGTTATCAAAGCAATGATTACTGACGATATATCGCATCTCTAGGCACGGCCACTTAATGCTCTATGACGATATGAACCAGGTAGAAGTGCGCTATGTCATCTCCCTTGCTCACCATGATGTGACGATATATGGCGGAGAAGGGGACATCCCCGAAGGAGAGCTATGGCTCAAAAGGAATGCCATCTGCCTCTCCCGGCGACTGGAATCCCTTGGAGATTTGGGAGGACCGACTCCGCCGTTTTATCTGTTCTCTGAGAATCTCTCTGAAAAGGAAGACTTTTACATTGCCATGCTGCAGAACCAAAACCGGCTCTGGGATTCAGCTGATCGCCCACCCAAGCCGCAGGAATTCGATACTAAACATATTGTCACTCTGGTTCAGCGTCTACACTCCTCCGAAGAGCAATTGCAAACTCGCTGGATCAACGCTTTCCTAGGAAGGTATTTCCTAGCGTTATACCGAACCCCCGAGTTGGAGGAATTCGTGCGGAGCAAGATTGTCAAGAAGATATCTCGGGTCAACAAACCGAACTTCATCAGCAAGATTGGCTTGCAAAGAATTGATATGGGCGAAGGAGCTCCATTTATCACGAACCCAAGATTGAAAGATTTGACGGTAGATGGGAACTGTTGTGTTGAAGTTGACCTTCAATATACGGGGAACTTCCGGGTTGAAATTTCGGCGACTGTCCGTATCGACTTGGGCCCTCGTTTCAAAGCGAGAGAGGTCGACATTGTCCTGGCTGTGGTTTTGAAAAAACTGGAAGGCCATTTATTGGTTCGATTCAAGCCTCCACCCAGCAATCGTATGTGGATGTCGTTCCAAACCATGCCGAAGATGGAGATGGATATTCAGCCCATTGTCAGCTCAAAGCAAATCACCTATAGTCTCATTCTGCGAACAATCGAGAGTAAGATTCGCGAAGTGGTGGCAGAGAGTATTGTTTTACCTTTCTGGGACGACGTCCCATTCCACGACACCTTGAACCAGGCATTCCGCGGTGGAATCTGGCAACAAGATACTCCAGTGTCAACCGCCCAGGTAGAGATACCTGATGAATCCGGTGAAGCTCCTCAGACTCCGAAGAGCATTGGCAGTGACTCCATCGAAGTCCTTAAATCCAAGGACGATCGCACGATGAGCATGCCTATCCTTTCAGAGCCTGCAACAGCTAAGAAAGAGTCGCGAAAAGGTCTTAGAACAAGCCACTCCGATTTGCAGCCAAATGGTTCAATTGCCAAGTCAACCGGGGTCGAGAGACCAGACAGTACACCGCTACCGCGAGCGATTCGATCGCCGACTGTTTCCCACGCCGCAGACCCCGTTGTTACCGCCGACAATGCGAAAGGTGACAAGCGTGTCTCGGATAACAAAGGCGAGGAGAAAAGTCATGCAGCTAGCGCCATGATTGAGATATCAAATCGGTCTCCACCTACATCGCCCAACCGCACTCCTGGCAGCTCGCCGCCCACAGCTGACATCACGATACCGGAAATCGCAGTTCATAGTCGTGAGTCATCAATTGCAGACTCTAACGAGAGCTTGAGCCTTGGCAAAGACACTGTAATACAACGACCCTCTTCCACTCGCCTGGAGGGCGGGTCTTTCTCCAGCTTGAGGAGTTCTCGGGCCAGTTCATCCACCTCGGTGGTCAGCGACTCCGCTCGACGACGGAGCACCATCGAAACTATCACCAAACCGTTCACAGCCAACACAAGGACTGATGACAAGCCATCTGGGTCCATGACCATTGGATCGGCCACTGCCGCCGCCAAGAAATGGAGTATGAGTGTGTTCGGAAAGGGTGACCATACTTCTACTCAGGAATCATCGCGAGTATCCTCTGGAACGCCCGATCAACCGATTGGGCGTGGGCATCCTCATCCACCACCTGGAATGCCATTGCCTCGTCCTGACAAATATGCTTTGAAAAGAAATTCCGGTACGACCCCCAAGCGGAAACCTGTGGCAACAAGCACAACATCCGAACGCCCCAGGACAGCAGACAAACAACATCCACCATCAGTTTTGCCTCGCAGGAAACCAATGCCACCTGGAGTGCATGTTGGTGAAGGCACTGATGAGTTGCTTATCGTGGAGGCACTTCATGACTCCGAGCCAAACAGTCCAGCCCCTGGTGATCTGGAAACCGACCAGAGTCTTAGGGTTCCAACTTCTGTCGAAGGCGAGAATTCATCAAAGGCTAAACCATCTGGGGCTCATAGTGACGAGAATGGAGGGCACGAGGATGCATCTGATGTTGGATCATTGCGCTCTGTTGATCAGAGGCCAGATTCGACCTTAGACAGCAATGAGATTTTAGCTGCCGGAAGAGTGGAGGAACCTTCATCGTAATCAATGTTGCCTTTTCCTTGACAAAGGGAAGGGAACTCCTTAATGAGGATCTTCCACCTTGTTTACTGCGCATATCCATGCGACTTTGGAGTTTGATGAGGCGGTTTGGACATTTTGGTTCTTGGTCATATTGCACTGCTGGACAGGAGTCTCTATGCTGGGCTGGTTCTACCTGCATGCGATCGCTCCTTGGCCCTGACTCGCATAGAGTGGCTCAGATAAGAACCAATTGCTCCATTTGCTATCTTTTTGTGTTTTTATGCGATAATCAAATATCCCAAAACGTATATTCATCTCTGCTTCAAATGGCTCTAAGGTTTATTAGTAGACTTAGTAAATTGTAGGCCGAGACAACTGATCTACACGTGTAGTACACCCATGTGCTTCATGTTCCTGGCAGCTGGTCATCATTTTGCGAGGTCAAAAGGTTCTAGAAAACGCGGATTAAGATAGTCTTACACGGATTTCGCTTCTTAGTGATCATAGATGAATTAATATTTTCTTCTTCGGCTTTTTGAAACGATCTGAGCACTTAGAGCTAGCTTGGCCAGGATCTACTCTGTAGAATGCGAACACATGCATAATCGTCCGAAGAAACCACCCTGCTATAGTTTGTTACGATAGTTTTCTGTCAATTTTGTTCGTCTCAGAATTTATGAACCTACTCTGAGGTCGCTAGGGCTTGTTATAGAATTTTTAGCGGCCCAGAATGAGCCAGTCACTCATCGACTCATCGTTATAAACTTGATTGGATCGAAATACGCTCTGCCACGCTGGAACCTGGTGCAATGATTATTAAACCGATCGCCTTCGCGGATTAGCTCAATCCCTCATCTTGCGCCAGGGGTGAAGAAGTCGACTCGCCCGGTATTCTGGCCCCTTCATTCAATGTAATCTCCGGTATCATTGGAGATTGTCCCCAGGAATCCATTTTCTCTCGACCATACTGGGCGGAATACTGCTTCCGCCAGCTGGCTCATTGTTCGAGTGAGACTCACTGCAAATGCGCACGTCTGGTTCCCCAGGTCTAAAGCAACGGTAGAATTCATAATACCTAAACATGTAGGTAGCAGATTTAGAGTTGATCTGAATCACCTCTCACTTCTCTCGCTTCATTAAGTATAAATTCATACCTTCTCTACTTCCTGTTTGCCTTCTTCCTTCTTCCTCTATACACCTTAGCTCGAATCATACATAGTGTGCTCTTTACGCAATCTAACGATAGATTTATCCTAGTGTGCCCATAGATGTTAGTTTGTTAGGTAGTGATGTGTTCATTCCAAGGTTGGTCCTACAACTTACCAAGGGTCTGTGTGTGTTCATATATACATATATTGTTTGGGCTGTGCTAATTTACAGGGTAAACCAGTCAAATCAAAACAAGAGTAACATATATCAAACCTTACGAGCATTACTCAAACTCTGGATACTAGAGTACCACTGATCGCTTTAGCAGATCACGAAACATGAGCCAATGTAGAGAAACAAGAATGCATCTATTGGAGAAGATTTGATATATATCCAACCATCTAAGACATATAAGTATACACGGGCATATAAAAAAATTGGTGACCCCGGCAAAACAAGGGCCGGCGAGCTGAAAAACAATTATGTGTACATGGGAAAGCAAATTTCCCTACTTTCTCCGCTTCATCGTCTTCTCGCACATTTCGATCAGACCGGTCTTCGCCTCGCTATCGGGGAAGTCACTGATGGCAGCAACGGCCTTGTCAGCGTATTCCTGGGCAAGAACACGAGTCTGTTCAACACCGTTACTCTGGTGAACGAGCTCACGCGCCTGACAGAAAAGGTTGTTAGTATTTTATATCAGGAAAAAAAATCCAAACGCCATTTTGTTCACTCACCCGTTGCACGTCGCCCTCCTGGTTGAACTTTCGTCCAACCAGAGGACCAAGTTCTGGGTTACTCTTCCACGCGAAAAGGAGCGGCGCAGTCGCCAGACCCAACTCCAAGTCCGCACCAACGGGCTTGCCCATCTCCGCCTCAGTAACAGTGTAATCCAACATGTCATCGACGAGCTGGAACGCCAGGCCCAGGTTTCGACCATAGGTGTACGAAGCCTCGATCACCTCCGGGGCACTACGGCCCAGAACGGCAGCAGATCGGCAAGACTTGCTGATCAGGCTGGCGGTCTTCAAATAAGTCTTCTGGAGGTAGTAGTTGAGGGTATCATCGGTGTAGATGGGCTTCGATTCGTCTTGCGCGGTATTCTTCAGCTGCATAAACTCGCCCTCAACCAGATTAGCAATCACAGTAGCCATCAGCTCTGTGACCTCGGGGTCACGCAGACGAGCCAGGGCAACCGAGGCACGTCCGAGCAAGAAGTCACCAGCCAGCACAGCCATCTTGTTTCCGAAAGCCAGGTTTGCAGAGCTGTTGGCGCGGCGCGTCACCGCGTTGTCGATGACATCGTCGTGCAAAAGAGATGCAGTGTGGATCAACTCTGTAATTTCGGCCAGTCGCCGCTGTGAAGGCAGGATGTTGTCGTCTCCTGCAATGTCATATTGGCTCTCGGCGGTTGGAGCCACGAGCGGGTTCATTTCTGGATTGGCGTCTTCGAGAATTGAAGGCGCACTAAATGAGGAGTCGACGGGGCTCGGTTTATCAGAGTAGGAGTGGTGCTTGCGCGGGTCCAAGGCTGTCGCCTGGGACATGAGGAGGACGAGCATCGGCCGCATGTGCTTGCCCTCGCTGTGAGTGTAGTATTTGGCGACCTTGTCTAGTGCCGGGTGGCCAGATCCAAGCAGCTGTCGAATATTTTTAGAGAGAAATTTGAGCTCTTTCCCAACCATTCTCAATGGATCGACTGAGATGCCTGGAGGTGCCTTTGGCATACCCTTGAAGATGGCCTGAGCCGCCGACACAGCGGCTCCGAACGGCGAAGCATCCCTCCGGCGTGTGGGGTGGTATTTGCGGGATTGGAGGGCAACATGCGTCAAGCGGAGGTCATCGCGGAGGCATTGGGAACAGATGGAGGTCGAGGTCGGTCGTGATGAGAGGATCAGCCCGGTGGCCGATGTGGTTCGAGCTCCCATACTCAATGTGTGGGCTCTGCAATTATAAACGAAGCAGTCTGATAGAAAATGAGACTTAAAACATGACAAGTCAATTCTATAAGTGTCGATGCGAGGTGTTTGCGGAGTACAAGGACAGGAAACAATCTTGCGGGAAGATTTCGAGCTCTCGGGTCGGCACGGACCCGGTGCTACAGAAGCACCGACTGCGAACAGATGTCACTATATATCACCATTTTGCTTAAGAAAAGTGCTAGAAATGATCTTTTGGATATTTTATGACATCTTTAGTTACAAGAGATTTTGAGCGAGACTCTACAGAGAAGCCCACGGCACACCCAATGCAGGAAACAATTCCAGTATAATAGACACAGAAACACTGCGCCGGCCATCTTATTCCTGCACATTCCCCCTCGTATACAGCCGAATACAGAACCAGAATAAGGGAAAGCAGAATTGCACAATTAATACACAGGTTGAATAAGGCCGCTACGAGGTAGGGATCCATTAGGCCAGTGTGGAAGAAGAAAAAAAATACTGTATCGATTTATGGAACAGCCACACTCCCCTTTAGATGGCATCGAAATCACCACCAGCGTCTTCCTCATCGATGTCTCCTTCCTGAATCTCCTTGGCAAGTTCCCGCTCGCGTTCCCGGGCCTCTTGGGCACTCTTGAGCTCTAGGCGGTGCTGGTTCATGGGGAAGCGCATAGCCTGTGATGGTAGGTATTTAGGTTAGAAAAAGAAGAAGACTGAAATACTAGGGACAGAATGACATACCTTGACACTCTCATCGTGAAGAGCCAGACAAGCACGAATACGCTCGTGGAACGCCTCGCCGGGCTCTCTGGTCGCGTAAATGTCACCAACCTCCTTGCTCTTCATGAAACCGTGCTCGTGATCAAGCGTGGCCTCAATGACACCATCTCTAATAGCCTTGGCTACAATGTACTCGGCAGACTCTTCGCTGTCAAGACCTAGGCGAAGGCAGATATCCCGCAAAGAAATACGGGAATAAGAGAGTGACATCATGCGGATACCTGTCTTGATGACATTCTGTCGTAGGCGCAAAATCAGAGTGTAAGTGCCATCCTTCCGGAAAGTTTCACTGTGGGTGTTGACAATGGTGAGGAAGCCGTCCAGATCACCCACACTGACTGCCTGAGAAAGCAACAGATAAGGGTGCATGGCCCGCTCCAAAGCGGGCTGGCGGAAGACAGAACGGTCTGGGATATCACCCATCAACAGCTCAACAACCACCAATAGCTTGTGAGAAGCTTGGTAAAATCCACGGGCAACGGGACTAGCAGGCGACTTGCGAGTGGCTCCAATCAAGTGGCTGTGGGCCTCGGTGTACTGCAGCTGGATGGCACGGATGCGGCCGAGGTAGAACATATACCGAGCAATCTGGTTGTTGGACGCAGCGATAGGGAATGGGTTGTGCGAGATCAGAAGATCTGCCTGTGAAATATGAGATGTAGACAGATAGTTACGAAGCAACAGAGTCATCACGGTAGCCTGTGTGTCAACATCTTTCCGCAGCACAGCGGTACGCAGAGCCGCCAACAATGTCTGACGGATGGTGGTGACAGCTGCGGCAGGAGAAGGAGGAAGCGGGGCAATTTGTTCGAAGAAGAGGGAGTAATAGAAGTACACGCGAGCGGCAAGAGAATCCAGGGTACGGCGGTTGAGTGCCCGCAGGCGCTCAATCAATTCTGTCGAGAATTGGGCTCCCTTTTGGATCTCCCGCTGATCAAACAAGTAAATCTGGACAAGGATGGAGAGATATGCGTCGACTTCCGCAAGGGTCTCCTTGGGGGCAGCCTTCTTCTCCGAGTCTACCTCCATCTGTGAATTGGCCGGGGCATTCTCGAACGCGTTTTCTTGGCCAATAACCCCCAAGAGGAATGATGCCGTAGAGTTAGAATCAGAGTAGGTATCCACAATGACTTCGGCGAGGACCTCCGGAGTGAGGTGTTTCCGCATCGAGGATATCGACCGCAGGACACGGAGGGTAAATCTAGGGTCGAAGTGGGCAACGGCTCGCTCGAGCAGGGTGAAGTTCGTTTTGATGTCTACATTCATTCCAAACGAAAAGGTTGGTATTATTAGAAATGAAATCTTTTGACGGGTAAAAAGAAAATTCACAAACCTTGAATAGCCTTGGTTGTCGGGTCGACCTCAGGCTCGGTGTTCTCAGCATTGCCGTCTTCCACACCTTCCATCGTCACGTCCTCCTTGTCTTTGCCAGAAGATCTGGAACCCTTGGTCGGAGGCACTACAACAGTCATCTTCTCGTCACCTTTGCGGTCCTTCCTGGTGTTGAATGAGGATGTAGGCGCACCTGCCGTGTCCTCTCCCATCTCAACATCTTCAGATCCGTTCACACCGTTCTCGGTTGATTTGGATCCATTCTTGTGCGACTTGTCATCTTCTCCCATGCTGCCGTTCGATGCGCCCTTTGCGTCTTTCTTGGTCGGAGCTGACTTGGCCTTGTTGGCAGCGGCGCGAGTGGTGGGCGCCTTGTCTTTCGCACCGGAGCTTTGGGAGTCTGAACGTCCCTTTTCACCGTTAGCAGATGAAGAGGTGTCAGATTTGTTGTTTGATCGCAGAGAGCGCCTTTCGGCCGGCATCTTTCTTAAGCTGTCGAGCTCAGCTGAGCTACCAAGCTACTGAAAGAAGTAGGGGGGCGAATGAGAACGATTTAGAGGTATAAAGCAGAAAGGCAAACGTAAGAGAGCCAAGCTGCTAGAACCACGAATATGATGGAAGAGAACTTGTACAGACAGATGGATGAAGTGGATGGGTGATGTGATGTCAAGAGATGGGATGAACGGGCGCGAGAGACCAGATGAGCAAAGCAGCTTACTAAGCAGTCGTAACTTCCAAGGCTACCTGCCCTAGCTTCTAACTATGCTACATAGCTACTTTCTTTGTGAAAAGAAAGCAACGAGTAGTAGGTATTTGATTGACAAAGAGACAATATCGATAATTTCTTGTATCTCAAACTCCCATATCGCGATGCGATCTTGGTATGTTCCTCGTCACTCGACCAGAACTCAGCCAATCTGAACGCAATCAACTAGTCTTTCAGCACCTCCTTGAGCCATAGACACAGAAAAGCCCTTGCTAGGAGCTTCTTTAGCTAAAGAATAATCATAGTAGAGTACATCCCCTTTTCTCGAGCCTTTAGGTGTCAAAATAGGCGTCAATCCCGATCTTCATTATATAGTCCTTGACCAGGACTGAACAGGTCTGAGATAGTACCATGCATCCTCTACTCAGGCTCCTTCGGCATCATTAGAACTGCTGGCTTTATGGTCGAGTGTTGTCGATTCCAAAACGTTTCAGACTGTTGAAAGAGAGAGTTGAGTGTAAGAAATCCCCTAGACATACAGTAGAGCCTTACAAACACATAGTTCTCGGTCCCCTTTTAGGATTCTTTCCCTTCGATTCGGTCTCAGTTTGTCTTTTTTATGGCGTGACAGCCACGTCCCGGAGGAAATACTGGCAGGTCACTCATTGCCAACCACGATACATGAATATAACTTCAAAGTCAGTAAGATTGTTTCAACTGGATGTTCGGGTATGTGGGAACAGATAGATGACAGCTAACCAGAAAAGAGTTTCAACATAGGTTTGCGAGTCAAGCGTGTTGGGCATCTCCCAGAGTCTATGCACCACCTGGGCTTGCTGATGCTGCATTGCTTGCTGGCGGTTCTGCTGAATGTTCTGCATCCCCTTCACCAGTTTCTAAGACAACTGGGAAAGCTTTGTATGTGCTTGTTGATGTTCATGGATCTGCGAGTCGCGCGTGTTCAGCATCTCCGAGAGGCTACGCATCAGCTGGGTATGCTGGACCTTTTGCTGGTCACTGAGGTGTGGCAGTCTCTGTGATTTCTCGGTCCGAATGAGGTTGGAAATCGGACCAGAACAGCAGGGACTAGCTTTGAGTGTCAGCTTTAATTTAGTAAGACAATCGAGTAAAATACTACATAGAACATGCTAAGTGCTAAGTGAATACCTAGATCTTAGTTTTATGTTAACTAAGCTCTAAGATTCATATTAAATAGAGCGAGTTTAGACCTTACTAGAATGATGTTTGAGTTAAAGGATCGATTATAGCTTGCACAATATGTGCTCAATGCTAGGTGAGTATCAATCCAAGGCTAATCAAGGGGGAAAAGAGTAAGATGAGACAAGGACTGACCAGAGCAAGCTAAGTGCTTAGTGAATATTACTCTGAGGTTGATCAAGGAGGTTGGATGGATGAGGACTGACCAGGACAATGTGTAATGAACTTTAATATGAATAATATCTCACTGATATGATGTTATAAGAAGAGTATGGCTACATTATATTAGGGAAGAAGTTGGGGGGAGATATAAAGAAGAAGAACATGCCATTCAACTATATACTGCAATCGTCCCCGTTTAAGTCCCCGTTTAAAACATGGCGTTCCACGTTCAAGGCCTCTTCGTGTTGCTTTAGTTTCTTTTTCCCAGTCTTCCTTCTTTGCATATTCTCCATCACTTGTTGGGTCAAAATTTGCTCGTTCCATGCCGTTTATTTGTGTCGGTCTGACTGGCACCCTCGGAAACTACATAGATACATACGTAAGTTTGGAGTGGCCCTCCCGCTATAGAGAAGCAAAAAAGATAATTATAAGTCGGCTAGATCGCATTCTATAAGATGGTGAACATGGGGTAACTAAGAGCTTGCTTGTTTAAACCTCCTAGTAGTGGACACTATCGCTAATATGAAGTGACTTAGCCTTGAGAGCCACCGGGGTACAGGCTAATCATACGTTTTATCTATATATTGGTTGTTCAGGTGAAGCTACATTAACTATAAGCGAGTAGCCACCGTGAGCACGATGGATATTAAAGTGGAAAGTAAATCATTTCCTTAAATCCGGGCGATCTATAGAACGAAACACAATTCAACGAAGTGCTCAGCAAGGGAAGCTGCTCCAATTATCAGCTAGCTATTCTATGCTATAGAAATGGTCACTATATATATAAGCAAGTGCTTCGTCTGGCAGGAGGTAGAATTGGGCAACTTGCAATACTCACTGGTTATCTAGGGCTTTTTTGGACACTTACAAGTAGTAGGTACTTGATCAAGGTAGGGTCTCTAGTAATAAAAGTTTGTATCTCAATACTGCCATATCACACCGGTCACTCCAGACTATCCCTCTCGACTCAGCACAGGGGACTTTGCTGTCGAATACAATATATATAAAACATTATATCCAAAGGTCAATATCTTGAGCTGTATTTAGGCCGCTGAATATCTCTCCGTTTACTCGATATTAGCGTGGTTGTTGATACACAGGCTGTACTTCAATTTCATGCCTCAGGCTTTACTGCAGCTGCCCCGGAGTAAACAACTCTCCCGCATCCATCACAATCCACAGCTTCATTGAACACCCACTAAAATGCCACTCCTTGATTCCCATTTGGAGCAGATTACTCTCTCCTCCAATGCTATTGCAGATTTGCCGTAAGTTGACCCGTAGGGCCATCAACCACGTTGTTTAGACTAACGCAAGCGTCCAGATTCCCTTCTCCACGTATTTTCACCAACGCGCTATTAGGCTCCCATGACATTACAGCCTTGATTCGTGATACCGAAGCCCACGAACGGGCACTGTTTCAAGTTGACCCTTCTGCCAAAGTCCATGGATCACAAAGACGCGCCACACGGCGTGGGACCATGTTCCCCACCGAGCCTGAAACCGAGTCGATGGCTAGTCGGATCTATTCAGCACGAAATAATCGCAACCAATCTGCGGTAGCGAGAGTTCTAGGTCATGATATGATGGAAGAGATCAAGCGATCAGCAGGCACCTCAACACGGGGAACCCGCGGGGAGGTAAACATTGAGGTCCTACTTCGTGGTGCTGAAATCTTGTGTGATGTCTAGTAAGTGTCACGAATCCAAATCCCAAATCACCTTGTCTAACCCTCCCAAAAGTCCTGTTGCTGGGGCACAGGAAAAGATTGCCAGTCTTCGATATCGACATGAAATGATTTCCGAATCTATAGCACACTTGGAAGATCGGGTCGCAACAAACACGGCGGAGTTAGACGAAATGAGGCATTCTTACGGAGACGATGAGGAAAATTTTCAACCTGCGCCGGTGGCACAACCTGATGTCCCAGAAGTCACTGATGAAGACATTGAGCGTGAATTGGCTGAAATCCGAGATCTGGAGCTGAGAAAACGAAGCCTGCAGGAACGGGTCACCGGCATGGAACGAGACTTGGGTGGGCTGATAGGCTGAGTCTCTCATGCACCGGACACCGGAGCTCTATTCCTATATGGTGGAAATATTCCCATCAACCCTCCTATGTCGCCTTCATATCGACCAGAATTCCTAGTCGGGATTCTTGATCTTCTTGATCTTCTTTGGTTGACTATGATGTTCGTTACTCGGGACAAAGCTCGTCAAGTCGAAGACTTATTGTCTACATAGGTTCTGATAAGGGTCTACCCAGACCCTATCTAAATCGACACTTGGGGGCAATCAAATTCCAGTGAGCCTGCATACTCAGTCACAACGAGCTACTCAGACTTTCAGGCTTTTTTTAGGTCGTTGGCTTATGTATATTCATCTTTTGGATCATATCCAACTGTCACTCAAGATGTGCTGCATGTGCTAATTGCAAATTGTTCCTACCAGCAATCTCTCATACTCAAGTACATTCACGAAGCCAACCTTTTCATCGGCTGATAGACTTTGAACAGTTTTTTACGATACTTGTGAATATGAATATCAATAGTTCACTTGTTACACCTGAGCAATCTCTCACTCCCTCACACACTAGCAGAGATGATATGAAATTTCTCGTAGCATTGCACTACAACCTATCGATAGGCTCATACATTTGGCACGAGTGATGAGTGATTATACATACAGAATAAAATGGATATGCATAATTACCGAAATTCCCAAAATACCAGCTTCTTCCCCGTATCGACAGACCAAATATCCTACGTAGTGTGGAGGGTGAACGCCAAGACCGGGCCCGGCCCCATCAACCTCGCCGCCAAAAGTTGCATACCGCCTAAGCTCTAGATCATCCAGATTCTGCTTGCGCCATCCACCACGCCAGCTGGATCGAAGGAACTTTTCGCGTGTATTTGAAGAAGCGCAACTAACTTTATACTGTCTAACTGGAACTTTAGCGAAACCACCCGCAACACCAACCAACCCCTCGTGGCTCTTCCGATCCTTGTCACAAAGCACCGAACAGAACCTCATCGCGGAGATGGACGGGTCTCAGGGCCAAGCTGGGCAGCCTATGGCTGCGCCGCAGCAACCACAACATCAGAATCTCATCCGGACCGACCAAGTGCAGAAGTTGCCACACCTTAGCGACCAGCAAAAGGTCCAGCATACCCAGCTGGTGCGTAGCCTCTGGGAGATGCTGAACACGCGCGACTCGCAGTCCCATGAATATCAACAGGCGCATACCAAGCTTTCCCAGTTGTCTCAGAACCTGATGAAGGGGATGCGGATATTCCAGCAGAACCGCCAGCAGGCAATGCAGCAGCATCAGCAAGCCCAGGTGGCAGCTGGCGTGCAGCAGGGACAACCAGGACAACCGGGACAGGGACAACCTGTGCAGGGACAACCGGGACAGCAAGTTCAACAGCCTCAGGCCCAAATACAAGGACCACCGGTCCAGCGAACGCAATCCAACAACCCGCAGGCAATCAACCAGCTGATCCCACAGATCCAAGCCCGGGTCAGTGCACTCAATTTTTTCTTGCCGCCAAATGTAACCCCGGAGCAAGTTCAAACATGGATTCCCGAGGCTCGGTTGCGATATGGCATTGCTCTGCAGAAGCAGGAGGTTGGACGTGCTCGGATGACTGAGCTTCGTGGCACATTTGCCCAACGGCAGTCGCAGGGAAATATGAGCCAGGAAGAAATCCAGGAATTTAAGAACAGACAGATGGCTGCTGAAAAGCTTTTCCGCGAGGGTAGCGAGTTCCTTAACAAGTTCAAAGAACAGCAGGAAAGCTTCAAGCTTCAGTCGCAACAGAATCCCCAAAGCCAAGCGATGAACCAGACAGGACAAACGAATCCACCTGCAAATATGAATCAACCCCCCGTTGGAGCAGCTGCTCCTGCTGCGACTCAAACCGCACCCAATGCTCAGGCAGGTGCAGCCGCAAACACCATGCAATCTGGGCAAGCACCAACCCCAGCTCCACACACTATAAACTCTGCCGTGAACGCCGCACGCAATCAAGCTGGCCAGGCGATGTCCCCTCTCAGCTTCCCAACCTGGACAACCACCTTCCACGCAATCTGCAGGAAACACTCCCGTCCCAATTAGTGCACCACAACCGCAACAACAACGTCCTCAGCCGCCATCGCAACAAGGAACGCCAGGCGCGCAAGTGACATTCAGCCAGACCCCTAATCCTGATGGTTCCACCCCCACACCACCAGGACCTCCCCAACAGGTGAACCAAGGCCCACCACGTCCCCTTTCACATCAAGCTGCGATCTCACAAGCTGCGCAGACCTACACCAACCCTACCGCCCAACAGACAAATACCATAAACCAGCAAGCCCAAACCAACAACCAAGCCCACCCACAAGGCTACCTTGCCAACCGCTCGACCGATACTTCATCCCGCAACATCAACATGGCCATCCCCAAGAACCTGAACGTCTCAACCCCAGAACCCGTCTCGATGCCAGCCTCGCGTCCCTCTCTCTCCGGCGGCCCCAGCCACGGTGCCATGGGCATGATGGGCCAGCCCGCAATCCAGAAACACCCAGGCTACGTCCTTGAAGGCGAAGGCCAGCGCGTCCTGAGCAAGAAGATGCTCGACATCCTCGTTCGCCAGGTCACCGGCGGCGGCGAGGGAGAAATGCTGACTCCCGATGCTGAAGAGGTATGTTCCAAGTCAGATAATTGAAAATCAAAGACCTAATTGACACCTTCCCAGTTCATCCTCCAAATGGCCGACGACTTCGTCGACGAGGTCATCACGCAAGCTTGTCGCCTCGCCAAGCTCCGCCCCTCCTCTACTCTCGAACTGCGCGACATCCAGCTTGTCCTTGAGCGTAACTATAACATGCGCATCTCGGGCTTCTCCACTGATGATCTTCGCACCGTCAAGAAACCCCAGCCTACCCAGGCCTGGACTCAGAAGATGTCGGCTATTCAGGCTGCGAAGGTCACTCAGGGTCGAAACGAGTAATCGATGCACGTGTGAATTTCGCCAGTCTTTGCACGCGTCTTTCTTCTCACGCATCTTCTCGTTACTTTCAAGTTGCTTTTTGCTTATCTTCCTTTTTCTATGGTCGATGGGGGTGTTTCTTTTCTCGCCGATCTCTTTGTCTTTTCTATCTTGGTTCCTCAACCATACGGCGTATGTGATGAATGGGCAGGTTTGCCATATCTTTTGCTTTTGTTCTCTTGCCTCTTCATGAACGGACGGAGGGCCACTATTTATGATTTTCCTTGGTCCGTTTAAATCTCTGCTTTTCTTTTAACTCGCTCCTGCGATCAAATAATGAACTGCCTACCCCAGCTTCTCTGGGTTCAATCGAGTTGACAATCTAATATTTGGTCCAGCCGTAGATTATATAGTAGTACGCCAGTGTTTTCTCCTTCTCTTTTCTTTCGTTTATTGAAAATATACCTGCATGCAAGACATCCACTTTCAATTCCAGTCTCCATCTACGATTGTGCTCTAGAGCTTGATGCTTATCTTTACGAAAAGAAGATAGAGAAGAAATAATTATCACGCTGGATCTGCTAATTTGGATCTCCTTCATTTGATAGAAGCACGATTATCGAGAGAAAAAATGTGTGGTATAGTGATTGGTACAGGGTATGGAGAGAGGACTCAGGCAAGAGCAAGCAAGAAAGAAGACAAAAAGACCAAATACACACAAGACAGATACATTAAGGAAAAGTGTTCGTATGAACAGGTTGTTGTGGCCGGATTGTGTCGCCGGAATCTTGAAAGGACGCTCTTAGCGAACAGACTGGAAATGAGATGAACAAAAAGAGACGGTTGGTGAAAAGATTGAATCAATCGTTGTTGTTGGCACAGAAATGATGCGTATTGGGGTGAAGATAGAGGATTGGTTATGGTATAGAGAATGTGGATGGTATGTTCGGTCAATTGACGAGGGCAGGAGCTGTACAGTTGCAGTACAGATCATGCAAGCAAAGCTAAAGAGAATGGAGGCGGTTGAGAAAAAGAGAGAGAAAAGGCCAGAGTCGGAGTCGTTGACGATTGCAGATGCCGGAAGCAAAGGGGAACATGCAACACACGAAGAGACGGAGATGGGTCGCTCAACAATCAACAGAAATTATACACATGTCACTCGTGAACATCAGTTTCTTGCGAAAGTGCGGGGGGAAGAGCGGATGGAAGATGAGATGCCTCGCGCAAACCCATGCTGAGGAAACAAAATAGGTGGTTCTATCAAGAGCAACAAGGGGGGGATATCTCGCTGAATACAAAAACAAGGTAAAGAGACGAATAAGAGGTATCAACGCGATGTCAATCATTGCAATGCGGCGGACGTCGAGGCTAACGACGGGCCGGGCTCGAAGTCAAGAACTTGCTTCGCTCAACTTCTTTGCCTTTGCTGGGTGTTGGTGGCGGAGCATCGTTGGGGACAGGAGGGAGTTCCTTGTCCGCGGCTGGGGGGGCATTTCGGCTGTGTGAGCTGTGACCTCCAACACTACTTGCCTCACCGGCTTCATCCACAATGGGAAGAGTCGAGGTTGGGCCGGGACCGCTGGCGTCTGCGGGGTCCCAAACGGTGGCTAATGTTCGGGGGTGGGTGACGGAGACGTCCTTCGCAGCTTCCTTCTCGGCTGCCTGCATGGTACGCTCGACAGAAGAGGATCTTGAGCGACGCTTCTCGGCTGATTGTTGAGGGACACCGGAGGCAGAGTGTCTCGAGTCTCGTCGTCTCTCGGCTTCTTCCTTGGACATTGTGATTCCCTTAATGAAATTGATGAAGCGTTCTCCGTAGCCCTCTGGCGGTATGGGAGAGATCTGTGTCCGATCGTGCGAAAGTCCCTTGAAGAAATGTTCAATCTTCTTGGTGGTTCCGTAATGGGTCAAGCAATCAATAATACCAAGGTAATAAATCTCATCACTCGGTTGGCCGTTCTCATGGGTAGCCCGGAAACCACCGTCATCGGCGTAAAAGACATGGTAATTCCGTTCATCGAGAATCTCATCGGGCATCTTCGCTGCCGCTTTGTCCAATGGAACAGGCCGCTCACGCTTGATGAGCATACGTAGCTCCCGAGCCTTGCGTTCGTTTTCCAATTTGGAAGGAGTACGCATCAGACCGTTGTGGTTTGTGTCTTGTTCGCGGTCCCCTCCTGGTGAGAAGACCTGAAGAGTCTTGTCTCGCAGATTCTCTTCATTACCCCTACCTGCGTCATGTATTCCGACCAGAAGGGAATAATCCATGATCTTCAGTTTTTGCAGTAGCACCACGTCGCGTTTGAGTTGCTCGATAAAGAAATCTCGTTTCGAGGGCCCGCATTCTAGGATACGGTTCCGACGGACCCAATTGAGGTCCTTCATGGTCGCACGGGGGTTCCTTTCGAGGTCTGACTCTTGGAGATCACGGCCAATGGTCGAACCCTTCAAATCAAATGTCTGGTGGATATCTCGGTGCGGTGGGAACAAGTTGTTCATGACGACAAAGTGGATCTTGCGGCCATAAGCCATCTTGACCCGATGCAATCCGTAAAACTGCGAAATCAAGGTGTTCGGGTTATTTTCCACATGTCGATAGTACTCAGGAAGAATCTTCCGAAGAAGCTTGTGCTCGGAGTGGTGGATGGTCTTGATGATGTACTTGTAGTCTCGCGAAAAGTAGAAAAAGCTCCCACTCTTGCCGGGCGAGCCCAATTCGGACAAGATGTACTTGCTTGTTAGAGACATGAGGTAATCGGCGGGGTCGAGGCGGAATTTGGCACGCAGGTGTCGGAAAACCCAAGGAGCGTAGTCTTTGAACTTGAAATCGTATTTCGCGGAGGGGATGAGTTCGTTTCCGGTACTGCCTATTGTCAGGGTTGCCCAAAAGTATCAAGATTAAAGGGGGATGATTCTCACATGTCAAAGGAGAATTTGTGCTTAGCATCAAAGTCCGCTGGAGTGAGTTCCCGGTCCATTTTCGCGTTGATTCTCGAGACCGTGAAGCGGATACCAGTCAACATGTTGTATGCTGTAACATAGTTGACGTGGTTCTGATCGACCTTAGTGCCCACAATAACCCGGTCATCGTCCTCCTCCTCGCGTCGACGGCGCGAGGCTCGCTTTTGTTTAATGGCTTCGGCCCATCGGGCCGCATCTTCATCCGGCGGCGCCTCGTCTAGTGTGATATCTTGATGGGTACTGCTCTTCGTTGCCCGTCTAATTAGACTGATTGACGTTCGACGGAACCCCGCTGTCGGTGACATGCGGCCAGTGCTGTACGCAGCATCGTCGGTGTATTCTCGGCTATCTCGTCGAACGCTAGGGGTTCTCGGGACTTGCAACGAGTGGCGGTGTCGCATACTGGAATTTTGCGATTCTGGGACGGAGGTAGCGTCGAGGATTGATGGAGCGGGAGGGGAGGAGTGGCGTTGGGGTCCGGCCTTCGAGTCCGGGGTCAAGCGATCGGGGTTTGGGGTGTGTCTCCCTGTCTCGTCTGCCTGTGGGATTTGTAATAGCGAGGCCGATGGCGAAATGGAGGTCTCATCGGCAGAGGGCCGATGAGCATCCCCGTTGACCATCACTTTGTTCGGAGTGGGCCGGCCGTTCGCATTTCCATTGGGTTGGCTAGGAAAGGACGATGTGGTAGGAACGGATCCCGGACCTGGTTCGGAAGGTTTACGATCCAAGAGGGCAGACGGGCGCCCATTCTCGCGGGGATCCCTGGTGGATCCATTGCCTATCGAATGCATGCTGCCGTCCTTGGACAGCGGCAGGTCGCGCGTGTACGAGCTGACACTGGACCGAGGGCCATTCAGTGAGTATGCACTTCCGTTCTTGAGATCGGTCAAAAGGTGCCGATCATTCTGAGAGTCGTGGGTCGTATCACCGTTGCCGTTGGGCCAGTTGGTCCACAAGAAAGTGTTTCCCACGGGGGTCTTGTCGTGCGACTTCCGAGAGGATTCGAACGGGCGAGGATGGGTGGCTGTAGCAGTCTGGTAGGAGACGTCGTTGGAGAAGGATGGCATTGTGTCAATTCAGGGAAACGGGTGACGTGAGCTCTGCGTGCACCGGCAACCCGAAAGTTGACGGTAGTCACCCTTATTGGCGGAGATCCAGGAAGGTTATGAACCGGACCGAGTTCCAAAGAGAAAGGAAGGATTGAAAGAGGGCTAGCGGATCGGATACAGTCGAGCAGCCAGCCAGGGCGATATTCAACCGATAAACATATTTCGTTTGACAAGCAAACGAAGTTGAGGTCGGGGAAAATATGGGGGTGTGGGAAGAAGAAGGAGAGGTTGGTTGTCGGGGAGAGAAGAATTACGACACGTACGGACTCCACCAATACTTTACTATACATAACTACTATACCTCAGTTATGCAGTCACTCGTTCTATGGTTTTATTGTTATATAAATGGTATTGCTAGTAATTATATTCTATTCATCTCAATCGTTATTTAGTATCCTCTCTCCGACGTACTCCTTTTTCCATTCGAGTTGAGACAATTAGGCTGCTGCATAAAAACTCAGCACGGAGGTTTATCAGCACTTCATTTCCTTACTATGGAGTATAGTGTGCAACTTCTTGTTCGCCCCAGTTCAATATCACCGTCAAACAGAATGACAGAAAATTCACATGTCCTCATTACTGATTGGTTCACAGTTCTCTATCTAAGTCTCTCTGATCAAGCACAAATATTATACCCCTCTCCAATCCATGCCAGCGTTCAATTATGCAAGGAGATCAGCGTCGCACGACTTGGCCCTATGAGGTTTAAGGGTTTCTTCTGTACTCCGTACAACTGGTACATGTTATACCACCGATTAGTTACATCTGTACCTAGGTAACTGACGAGTGAGAAGCAATCACACTGCCATAATATACACGCCATACAGACTAATACAATGGTGTCAAAATGCAGGGCAGAGGCTGCCGAGTAGCCAATGACAGTGGCATCGGCCCTATCGGCTTGCAATCTCAATTTCAATTTCCTTGTTTTCTATTGTTTACATCGAGTGCTATATTGTTGATAATATCTCTCTCTATATGACTAGCGTACTCCGTGCTCTGGTTATAATGTTTAATATCTACATTGTATGCTTCGTACAGTGACGCTTGTAGACTACCAAAAGCAAAATGATCCAAAAATAGGGCTCCCCATATTTAATGAAATCTTCCGCCTCTGCGCCACAGGGGAAGTGCTCCACCATTTCATCTACGGAGTCCATATTATACAAAACACTCCAACGTACTCGGGTACAGAGAATATTCTGGCCAAAGGGCAAAGGGAAAATGCGGTTCTGCATTATTATTTACACGTGGTCTAGACACCGACGGAGTAGACCTGCCAGTATCAGTTGGGCTGGGCACGGTCTTGGCTACAACTGTTTGCGGCTTTGGGCATCATCTGCTCTCATTCGTCCATCTCGAACTTCCAACGCGTATACGGGGTAGGGGCCTTTGTATTCCCTCGACGTCTCTATTCTCAAATTCGTACATATGCTCAGATTGAGTCATTCCAGCTATAGATAAATGAGAATGTTGGAAAATAGGAACGTACTAAGACCACAAAGCTTGTTAAGATGGAATCAATGTGCAGCATTGGATCATAACCAAATCCTCAACGATACAAAATTGAAAATGAAACATCGACAATGCGAGAGTACATACATGGAGCAAAGGATCTACAGTTTGTTTACTGCCACGCGGTCAAGGATTTACACGGTTCACAGCGCTGGACGGCGACAAGATACAGGTAATCTGATCCAGCAAAAAGACATCACAGTTGCACAAGAATGACTGTATAATTGAATCGTAGAGTAAAAGAATAAACACTAACCCGCAAGTTGCCCATTGCAAACCCCACCGCAGGACGCCATCCATTGAACTTTGGAAAGAAGCAAAAGTCATCATAACGAAGATATCCCCAAAAAAAGAAACGGAGCAAAACACACAAAAGGAGACCAAATCCAGAGATCAACGGGTCGAAAGGAAGAAATTACAGGAGAAGAACAAAGGAAAGAGTACCAGTTGCCCTCCCCGGAAATGCGCTCGTGAAAATATAGGGAGAACTTGATCTGGTCAAAAGAAAAAGAAGACTTCAAGCCCTCTATTTCTTAGAAACTCGCTTCTTGGGAGCAGCCCGAGCGGCTGACTGCGGGGCAGTGGTCTTGGTGATGCGGCCAGACTTTGTCGTGGTCGTAACCTTGGGCTGTTCGACAATAGCAGGGGCCTGGAATGTTGGTTAATACCTTGTCAATCAAGGGAGATGCAAGCATCCAGCAATAACGTACGGCAGTGGTGGTCTTGCGGACCTTGCCAGAGTTGGCCTTTGGCTTGGTAGCAGTCTTCTTGGCGGCAGTCTTCTTAGGAGCAGCCTTCTTGGTGGCGGCAGTCTTTGCGACAGCCTTGGGTGCGGCCTTCTTGGTGGTAGCCTTGGCAGCGGGCTTGC
Source organism: Penicillium soppii (assembly GCF_028829465.1). Taxonomy (NCBI): domain Eukaryota; kingdom Fungi; phylum Ascomycota; class Eurotiomycetes; order Eurotiales; family Aspergillaceae; genus Penicillium; species Penicillium soppii. The sequence continues at coordinate 2,298,181 of NW_026643235.1, read as the reverse complement.
GTGGAAATTAGTACAATGCAGATGAGGTCAGCCTCGACAGGAACTCACCTTAGTGGCAGCGGCCTTAGCAGCAGGCTTTGCTGCTGGCTTAGGAGCGGCCTTGACGGGAGCTTCCTTCTTCGCAAGCTTCAAGGGTCCGGATGGGCCTAAAACGCGACGCGTCAGCTGATCTGTCATATGATAGGCGATAATCCCTTGCAAGCCACATGCAGCGAAGCGCTGTTGTGGAAGAATGCACACCGAGGATAGAAAAAATGCACGTGGACAGTGAGCATCAAACTTACCCTTGGGTTGGGTGAACTCATTCTTCTCAACACCGGCCTTGATGGCCTTGTTGAACTGAGCATCGAAAACACTCTGGGAAGAGAAGTTGATCTTGTTGTTCGACTGAACATACTTCTTGATGGCCTGTCGGCTGTAGTGGAAATTCAGTTAGTGGCGTGTTCTGACGGACGCGAGAACCCGGGTCACCACTCCTAGAAGGCGGCGACCACGAGGTAAAAGACCAGAAACATACCTGCTACCATTGCGTTCCTTCAGCTATAAGCAAAAGACACCAGTTAGCAATGGATAGATAATCAAACAAATGATATACATTTGTTGTGGTTGTGCCCAAAGGCAAAGACGTGTCACGGTCGGGCGCGCGATCCGGATCACAACAACCCAAGCTCGCGCCGGCAGTGATCAACTTACGCTGATAATAGCATCCTTGATCATATCTATATCATTCGAATCAGCAGATGTTGGCGACTATAATGATGCAAAAACCGCGTTTACGCGATGTGTTGGTCATTCAAGATCAAGGAAGGCATACCACGGTAGGAGGTGTGAGCAGGAGCAGCAGCCTTGGAAGCGGCCTTCTTGGGCGCGCTGGTAACCTTCTTGGGAGGCATGATTAGATAGTTGGATTGATAAAAGAGATGAAGACACAGGAGTCTGAAGTAGAGTAATCAAGATGATTCAAATTTTTTGAGTGGGTTGGTGAAAGTAAAGGAAGAAAAAAAAAGAGAGCAGAGGGAAGGGAAAGGCCGCGGGGCATCCGCGATTTATAGGCGACCGGTGTTGACAAGATCACCAGGGGGGAAAGGAAAAAAAAAGCACGTAGTTGTTCAGTTCTCTTTTACTTTCTTTCTCTTGTCTGGATTTACTTGTATGTTATTTTCTGTATGTTTTCGTTTCTCATTTGTCTACTAGTGAGAGAGCTGTTTATCGAGTTGTTGATGGTCATCGAACTTGAATCAACCAATTCACATTCTATATTGAGTACGTGGAATACTTTGAATACTTTGAATACTTTAATTTCGTTAAGCATTAAGTCTAATAAAGTCCCATAATCTGTTACGAGTTTTCATTCCCCGATAATATCTGATGATATATGATCCTATCCATCTTCATATCCAGGTTGATCATGGACTAGGAAGACTGCCCTGATTCTTTGGCGCGTACTCTTTCCCCTCAATGGAAATCGCGCATATATTCTTCTCTCTCTTTTTCTTTTCTTTTTTTTTTTTTTGGCACATATCTCCAGGAGACTAAGATCCCTTAGCATTCCAATGGCGCTGTCTGGGGTGATCGTCCTATCCCTCTCTTTTGCTGACCGGATCTGGCAACCCTTCTTTCGTGCCGCCTGGAATCCCAGATCAAGAGAATGGCTCAGGTACCTTCTTCACTGCATTGTCTGCATTTCCTGCCTTTTCTTCAGCTACGTGTCTACATCAAGTACGAATGTGAATATCCCGTACTTTATACATTGACACATACTTATCAGAGCCTCCTTGCTTTGGGACCTGCATCACCTCGTGCTGAAGGGTCACGTAGAGAATAGATAGGAATAATCCCCCCAAATTTAGGTCCGATCCGGTGACTCTTTGATTTCCACGGTACAGCCCCATAGATGATGTCTTGACTTGTTCTTTGCACGTATGTATTCGTGCTTATTATTGGTTGATATCAAGCCCTAGTCTTGGGATTTTGGTGCCTCGACTGTTTTTGCCTCACGTCGCGCATTCGGACATTTCGAACATTGGGATTTTTCTGGGTTATTACTGTAGGGAAAAGGTTGAATCAACATGCTGATGAGAGAGAAAAAAAAAGACAATAGATAGATTACCTCTGTGTCTGTTTAATGTTGAACTATCATACCTTGGGGGAGATTTGTAACTCGTAAACGAACATAGGATATGTCACTTGATATATATTTGAGCCGAGGGCCAACAAAGTGATGCATTTTGAGAACCCACCAACGTATTTGGTCGTTTCAATTATTTGTTTCCCTATCTATACATGAGGTTTGCGAATTACCTATAAACCTTAGCATACGAAGTTTATGAAGCTGAACTTCCTCGAAATCAATGTGGCACGCGATATATATCGACCAAGAGAGGGGAAGCTGCATCTTCTCAACGCCACAAGACCGCCGAGTATCAGTAGAACCAATAAGAGGCCCCTGAAGAGCATGATTTCACCGATAGATACTGTAAGATTTCCAAAAGAGTGCATTTGGGACCGACCCGTAGTTAGTCTATGCTAGTTAGAAGTTACTGCCTCCGAGTACTAAGGATACAGGCCATCACATCTTTAACCACAACGTTTTAGTCTGACCAACAAGGGTTATTATCATTTATGATAACACCTCAGGGTTGAGATCATGATCCTTTACTCTACAGTCTCGATGATTGGTCCATCAGGGCAGTCGTGCAATGGGGATCATCGCATGGGCGCCCGCAACCGGCGCGTCAAATCAAGGGTTGACTTGGTCAAATCGCTGATCCTACATCACCTGGGCTTGGGGTGCACCTTCAAAGCGTGTATACTGCTTCTGGTAGCTAGTGTCAGTATGTACTTGCTGCATTCAAGGTAGTTGTTGCTTAATATGCCGAGATCATTCGTGGTTGGTGTTCTGAGGCCCGGATTGGTCTCGCTTATCGAGGATCTATACAACCTGCTCAGATGTTGATCCCTTGCAACACCAATATTAAATCTGGTTTGAGCATATTTGAAGTAGTAGAAATACAGGGTATATGCCAACCATCTTAAATAATTGAGATTTGAATTAATTTATTCACTATAGCGACGAGGATCAGCTAAATACGTTGTACTTGCTCGACTTGATCTTGTCTGATCTTGATGTCTAAGGACCTGTAAATCTTTACTGGAACAATGTACAAGCACACTTATGTCCTTTTCATCAAATTGAACATCAAATCAAACACTTCTTCGGTATGATACGCGGTGCTTCATGTCTTGCCCCAATCCCGGGTTGAAACGGGGATTCTCCGCGCCCCGAAAGCGATGCAAAAATAAATAAAAATAAAATCAAGAAACCGCAGAACGCCCACGCCAGCTCAGCTCATGTTAGATCAGCAAATAATTTTGTCACATCAATTCTTTTTTCAGAAAAAAGAAAGGCGAAGAAAGGATAAGGGGTTGAAAGACTCTCTGTCAATAGAGAAACTATGCTGCTCCCCGCGGCTTTGACTTGGCGTCTTTCTTAGCCTTAGCATCATCCTTCTTCTTCTTTTTCTGCTGTTGGATCTTTTCATCGTTCTTGCGCTTGAGAGATGCCTTCTCGTCCTCTGTACGGGCAACGGGCTTGAAGAATCCCTCGAGTCGGGACTGTTGAGCGGACTTCAAGTGCTTGGACAGACGCGCGGCGCCATTGCGGACACGGTCCTCGTTGAAACCCTTATCCTTGACCAAGAAATCAATCAGGCCTTCAATGTTGGGGGCATCCCACTTAAAGTCACAATCAGGGTGATCCGCAGCACGGACGTCCGGGTCGGTAAACAGGTCCCGTGCGTCTTGGTAGGGCCAATCCTCGGGAACCACGAATTTCTTCTTGGGGTCGTTGTTCATGAACTCCAGGACCTTCTCAAGAGATTTGTGCTCCTTGATCAAAGCGAGAGCTGTGTGGGCTCCCACCTTGGGGATGGGTTCCAGGTAGTCACAGCCCAGAAGAATACAAAGATCAATAAACTGTAATTGTAATTAGTGACTGTGATAGCATCCATGATGATCAGGATAATTTACCTGTGCGCGGTCCATGTTCAGACCCTCAAGCGCGCGGTCTAGGTGGATTTCCTGGATAGGCTCCTTGCGCTGCTCACTGAAGGTAAGGTGACGTAGAAGAATGGGGGACTCGAAGCATAGTGTATCCATATCTTCAGACGCAGCAGCATACACCTTACCCGCGCGGGCTAGAACGGCACACTGAGCCTCAGCTTCAGTTGGCGCATTGATGAAAGGAATTCCCATCAGCTCGAGAAGCTTCTTGCATTCTGCGTTGTGTTCACGGGTGACTCGGACCGTCCGTCGCGAAAACTTTTCAATATCCTCTGCAGTACCGGTCTCCTTGGCTTCCTCATGGGCTTCGTGGGCTTCAGCCTTACGCGCGACACGCTTCGCCAATTCACCGGATTTGAGCTTCGGCGGGGCACCGTCGAAGACGTAAAGAGGTTTGATGCCATTGTCCACCATTCGCAGAGTACGGTAGAACATACCCATCAGATGGGATGTGGTCTCGCCGGACTCACTCATGAGCTGCTGACCTTCCGAACGGACCGCGATCAGGAAACTGTAGATGCTCATGGACCTGTGCTGGGTTAGCGATGAGCAACTTTTGAGATATCGAGATAGCTATGACGTACGCATCCTATGTTAAAAAAAGATGGTATGTCAGCATCGGCCAAACTAATTGTAGAAAACGAAGCATGCCAAGGACATACAATGGCGACCTTGCGGCCGAAGTGATTCTTAATTTCGCCCGTTTTGATTGCATCGGGGGCATTCTCTGAAATAACCTGGTACAGATCTGATGATCGTTCAGCATAGAACGGGAATTAGTCAAGATATATATAACTCACGTTTAATACCCATATTGTCTGTGAGTTCAAATTGTCGTGATCAAGTTGAAAGCCTGTGTAGCAAATGGAGCTAGATCTGTCGCACCGCGCGAAACGCGTGCTGAGCTTGGAAGCGCGACCTATTTAAACCCAAAAGGGAATAGCGTACCACAAAATCATGTGACCGGCGGATTTGGGGCTATCTATCAGGTGATCCTCCCTTTTGTGTGCCTGATTGGTACCTAAATATGCATGTATGCCTCAGGCGGCCAACCGGCTTTTATGAGTAATTCGGTCGAGAACCCGTGGACCGGCGTGAAGCTGCCCGGACCCCGCCTTTTTTGTGTCTTCCCCGGAAAGCGCCATGCGGAGGATGAGTCTAGCCTCCATACTAACATGAAGCGGAATCGCATCCAGTTCGAGGCCAATGGCGATGCCTCGTCCGATTCTCCCCCTCAGGGTGCTTTCACCCCAGAGGAGCGCGCTCACCATGTCCCGAAGATCTCTCGACGGATACGGGCATGCACAGAGTGTAAGCGACACAAAGTGCGCTGTGACATGAAAGCAAGTGATGCGGTATGCTCGCGCTGTGGGCGCATGGGGCTAGAATGTGTCGTGAACAAAAGTCTTCAGACATTACTGGAGGATGAAGCCGAGTGAGTGTCTGCTCCAGCTTACATGACAAAAGCATACATTAATTGCCTTGCCACCCAAGATGGAAATCAATGATTGAATCGGCAATGACAGATCTGCTCCGAAAATCACAGCTACCGGAGCTATCGTACTACCAAGCGGGTGGTGGCTCAATTGAGACGCCCTCGAAGAAGAGAGACCGGAAAGACTCTACCGTTTCGACCGATGATAACGGGCTTGGGCAAAACAATAGGGCCGAACCAGTCGGAATTTCAGTAGGAAATACGACGGCATCAAGATCGAATTATGGCTTCCCCCACCACAACCACAATATTCTCTGGACCGCGAGGAAACAGGCGCAGCCTCCTTGGTCACAGCTCCAATGGGAAGTCTCTACGAGGTGACCCAGCTAAGTGAGAATCGTGACAGCTCACAAGGACAAAAACTTGCTCCCGACCAGGTATTGGTCACTGATTTCATTTCGCGCGGCGTGGTTGATATTCAGGAAGCAGAGGAGCTATTTCATCAATTCGACCAGGTACTCAACCGCTACCTATGGGATGGAGCATTGCTAGCACACAAAGATCTAACATCTGCCCGACGATCATCGTCAATGCTATCTGCCGCCATTCTGGCCGTCACTGCACTTCATATGCCGAGCAAGGAACGCACATTTGACACATGCTATACCGAGTTTGCAAAATTGGCATCGGAATCTATGTTAGGCCATCATCATACCTTGGATGATATTCGTGCACTATGCATAGGTGCTTTCTGGCTTGCGGATGTTAGCTGGAAGCTCTCTGGTTACGCGGTGCGTATTGCAACCGAACGTAACCTGCACCAATTCTACCGCAAAGCCACACAAGGGTCGCCAGAGCACCTGGAACAGGCGAGGCTATGGTATCTCCTCTATGTGAGTTTTTCTGAACCAAAGCTCCTACTATTTCTAATACTGTTCAGACCTTGGAACACCACTTCTCTATTGCGTACGGACGACCACCAATGATCCACGAAGATGCCAGTATCACGCAACACAATGTCTTCACACAAAATCCGTCGATATCCCAAGGAGACCTTCGACTTCATAGCCAAGTCGACCTGTTCATAATTTTAACCCGTATATATTTCTCTTTCGGCCCTGATGTGGAGTTGGAAGTTCCCGAGAGCGACTTCTCCAAGATTGATCAATTTGACATTGATCTAGGTAATTGGAAGTCATCATGGCTTCCTCGGCTTGGTATGTCTCGGACTTTTACATCCAAAAAAAGAGGAAAAGAGGGTTCTGACGTTTTACTACAGCGGGAAGCCGTTACGTCGGCGCATATCCATACAAGGCCGTGTACATGCACTACCACTTCTCTCGACTGCAGCTCAACTCGGTGGCACTGCGCACATACCACTCATCCACCTCTTCAGGACAAATGTCATTTGAACGCCGAAAACGCGCCAATATCGCTGTCGAATCAGCTATTGCTACACTCCAGGTTTGCCTGGACGAGCGAGATATCCAGCGGGCACTTGTCGGCGTCCCACTTTATCTCCACAGTATGATCACATTTGCTGCAGTGTTCCTTCTGAAGATCGCAGCCAAAGTATGCTCAAATGGGGCCATTCCCGGCAGCCAGGGCAAGCAGACGTCTATCGCCTCAGCGGGTTTACATGTTGACGTTAGCTACGTGCGTGTTCTTGTTGGCAGGGTGGTCGAGCTTATGGTGTCATGTAGTCAGCGCGCGAGCGAGCGCCACCTGAGTCACCACATCGCTAGAGGACTCCGTAAAATGCTAACAGGTCTTGAGGAGTGGGAGAAGCGCACTGCTGGCACCCAACAATCAGTTGGATCAGTCCCACAAGACCCATCTTCCCTCTTCAAACCTGTTATAATACCCGGATCTCAGATGCTTGGTGAGCGTGACACTATCTTGAACCACCCGCCTCCGTTACTTGGAGTGGCGCCGCTGTCTGCCGAACGCAGCAATGGCTTTGAACCTCCTGCCATTGGAAAGCAGGAACCGGGTCTGTCTGAGGGCTCGGTTGACCCCATGATGGCAGATCTATGGGGAACCGACGAGGACTACTTCCCTACAGGAGTGTTTGACTTCCTCCAGAGCCAAATGCCGGCATGATCTACTTCCAGAGTCAGCCGTGTTGACTTCTGATACCTTTCGACTGTTCTCTTTGTACATAGTAATGATAGCCTATAAAGGGCGATCACGGTCATTGTGGGTGAACATGGATTCTAGAAACATACAGTTAGAACAGCCTACAATTAATTTGAATATTCTTGATCGCGGTGCGATAAAAGTGTAATGTAAGTACACTCGGCGATTGGCATACCGGAACGGTTGCCGAACACAGAATACCGAAAATGTCCGAGTCGGTCGAACTCACAGAACCGAAGATCATTTGCCCGGGAGTTCTGTCGAATCATATTTATTGAAATAAGTTACAGACCGAGTCAAGGGGTTTTGGATCTTGAATCTCTGTTGTTTGGTGCAACGTTCTCGGTGATTTCAATTACCCCAAACTTGCAAAATTGCCGAGGTCTCCCCATTCTTAGTTCATATTTGACAGAGCTCCCCCGCAACACCTTGAATAACATTGTGTGTGTCTCTCTCTCCACTTGTACAGTTGTCTTTTTTGTTTCTTCCTTGTAATTTCCGACCATGATGAACCGCTCTGTTCTCCGCGCAGCTGCGCGCTCAATCAAGGCTGGTCCTCCCTCCGTCGCAGGCCGTCGTTATGCCTCCTCGGCTGTCTTCAACTGGGAAGATCCCCTAGCCGCCGCGGAGCTATTTACAGAAGAGGAACTCGCGATCCAGGATACAGCACGCCAGTACTGCCAGGACAAGCTGATGCCGCGTGTATTGGGTATGTGTTGCAAATGTATCTTTTCTACCGCGACATGGTGAACTGACGTCAGTCGTTTTCTAGAGGCCTACCGCAACGAGGACTACGACCGCCGGATCCTGGAAGAAATGGGCGACCTAGGCCTTCTCGGTGCTTCAATTGAAGGATACGGTTGCGCCGGTGTCAGCACTGTGGCGTCCGGCCTGATCACCAAAGAAGTCGAGCGAGTAGACTCGGGATACCGATCAGGCATGTCCGTGCAGAGCTCACTCGCCATGACTGGTATCTACGAGTTCGGCACAGAAGAACAAAAGGAACGCTTCCTCCCCGGTCTAGCCAAGGGCACAACCTCTGGCTGCTTCGGGCTCACTGAGCCCAATCACGGCTCGGACCCAGGCTCTATGGAGACCGTGGCACGCGAGCACCCCACGCAGAAGGGCATGTACCTGCTCTCTGGTAGCAAAACCTGGATTACGAACTCCCCTATCTCAGATCTTGCGCTTGTATGGGCGAAGCTCGAGTCGACGGGGAAGATCCGTGGCTTTATCGTTGAACGTTCGCGTGCGACACCGGGATCTTATGAGACCCCTGCTATCAAGAATAAGAGTGCTCTTCGAGCTTCTATTACGGGTATGATCCAGATGGATGACTGCCCCGTGCCAGCGGAGAACATGCTGCCTGATGTGGAGGGTCTCAAAGGTCCATTTACGTGTTTGAACAGTGCTCGGTTGGGCATTGCATTTGGTAGCATGGGTGCGCTGGAGGACTGCATTGCCCGGGCGCGTGAGTATAGTCTGGAGCGCAAGCAGTTTAAGGGCAACCCGCTTGCCAAGTATCAGCTGGTTCAGAAGAAGCTGGCGGATGCTGCGACGGATGCTGCTTACGGCACTTTGGCTGCAGTTCAGGTGGCTCGGCTTAAGGACGCTGGCAAGGCGACACCGGAGATGATCTCGATGATCAAGCGTCAAAACTGTGATCGTGCGCTGCATAATTCTCGAGTGTATGTTTTCCTGATCTGGGTATATTTGCTTTGCTGACAATTGGTGTTCATTAGTCTGCAAGAAGTGTTTGGTGGTAATGCCGCCAGTGACGAATACCACATTGCCCGACATGTTGCCAACCTGTTTGTGGTGCAGACTTATGAAGGCCAGAGTGATATTCATGGTAAGTTCATTGTGCCTAATGGCGTTGGGCCGAGACTGATACTTTTTAAAAGCATTGATTCTGGGCCGTGCCATCACGGGCGTGCAGGCCTTTGTCTAAAAAAGGGATAAGAGCCTGTATAAAGGTAAAGGTATATCACAATTATATCCAAATACAATTAAAGCAAAAATGTATAGGTAGTTACAGAACTAGGTAAATTGATGAAAAAGTCGAAGTGTGCTAAACAGAGGGCTGAATGAAGTTTAGAATGAGGGTTTGGAGGTTAGTATTCTATAATAGAATTGCCTAATAGAGGGGTAATGAATTCCTGACAATAACACTATAACCCTGGCGATATAAGGTAGTGATACAGTGATATAGAATGGTCTTCACTATGTGAGTATATGGTCATACAACGTCTTTCCTCTTTTGAACAAGCGTTGTTTCAGCGCCACACGTGACATCATGAGGGGCAGTACACTTTGAATACGATACCCAGCGTATATGTATGTACATGTAGGTCTATATGTACTCCGTATATACGCCGTACATATGCATGTATTGGCTGACAATAATTCACAATAATATTGATCGGTCAGATTAAATGTGATTATTGAGATATTTTGTCGTTCTTTATGAAATCTCTGTGCAATGTGATACCTATGTAGGTATTGTGTAATGATATGTAAGCCCTGACTGACCCCGCCAAATTGAATCAGCCCTGGTCTTGGCCTCGAATAATTAGGGGAATCGAGGACATTGTAGAACATACAAATAGTATCTAATTTGATTTGACTAATCTCTTCTCCCTGTATTACTTTGATATCTTACAAAGCAAAAGGGGGCTGAATCTGGTCAAAGGATGTGTCTTGGGTGGCGGTATAATACTGGCCAGTAACGGGCAGTAAAGAATCGATTTCCGCCCACCTGTGGACTTTTCCCCCCTCAATAATCTTCTCCTTGAAGTTCTCTTCTCTTTTCCACACAACGACGTAATCGTGAGTTGCCCTTCCTTTTCTTTCATAACAACTATCTGACTTCTATCAGTTTTTTTTCACTTGCAATCTTTGCACTCTTTGATCGTCATGGCTCTCAAGCGCATTAACAAGGAACTCGTTGACCTCGGCCGGTAAGCCCTTCGTCATCGCCACGCACTCTTTCAGACTCTGACTATCTTAGGGATCCTCCCTCATCATGCTCCGCTGGACCCGTCGGCGATGACCTGGTATGAATACTCTTTTTTTCGGTTGGGTGCCGTGTAGCGGGATAGCGTCCTGTCTATGCGTTGCCTGATACCAATGAGGGGGCCATAGATTACTGACTCTCTTTCGTATTATAGTTCCACTGGCAAGCCACCATCATGGGACCTGTAAGCCGCCGTCTCTGATCTATCAACTTCTCTGAGGACCTTGTTGGGGCCACATGACCCCCGCAAATGCCCTACAGAGAAACACCCATCGTCCAGAATGCTAACATACACCAGACCGATTCCCCATACAGTGGAGGAGTCTTCTTCCTTGCAATCCACTTCCCCACCGACTACCCCTTCAAGCCTCCCAAGGTCAACTTCACCACTAAAGTCTACCACCCCAATATCAACTCCAACGGCAGCATCTGTCTAGACATCCTGAGGGACCAATGGAGCCCCGCTCTCACAATCTCTAAGGGTAAGTCCACAGCCCAGATATCCAATTGACACCCCGAACGCCACTCTAACCATACAACAGTGTTGCTCTCTATTTGCTCGATGCTCACAGACCCCAACCCGGATGATCCTCTGGTGCCCGAAATCGCGCATGTCTACAAGACCGACCGACCACGGTACAAGGAAACTGCCAGGGAGTGGACGCGCAAGTACGCTATTTGAATCTGACCGCCCAATCTCATTCCGCTGTCCTCGAATAACCCTTCGGTCCTCAATCTCGCTCGGCCACTTTCTCTCGGCTCAATGCCTCCTTGCATCTTTTCGCTTCTCTTCTCCGCTTAGATTCAGTCGCGAAAGCCTGGCGTACCCGTGGTTGTAGAAACGTTTTTTTTCCTTTTCGAAACTCAATGCGTGGTGCTTGCCATTTTCAATCCTGTCCTGCGCTTTTCTCGTGCTTTTGTCGACTGGGTTACTGCCTTTTTTTCGTGTTGTCGGGTTGAGTTTTTGGGCCATTCCATATTCAACGATCCTTATGACCAAGTTCTCATGCATTCATAACATACGCTTTTCTCTTCTTTTCCGAACGCTGTTAAGCGGCGGTTTGTCTAGGATTGAAAAATGGACGCCTTTATTGGAATCCTGGTGCTTTAAAGCTTATTTGTACGTGGTTCGTTTCTGTGGTTAGGTGCCCAGGGAGTAGACTCGCGGAATGTGCAGAGATCGGCTTGAGACCGTTGCGTAAGCTGTGTCTTGTGGCTTTGGGATTAGTCTTTTCTTATTTGCTCTCAAGTAGCACAATCCAGGCAGGTCCGTCTCTGTGTTGATGGGTGTATTGGAACTCTTGTAGGGTGTCATCTGTAGCTGTAGTTCGGACTTAGAATGGACCTACACGCCCAGGACTCTTTCGTGCGGGATTATTGTCATTTGTTGATAGGTTTTGGACTCTGGCTTGATTTACTTGGGTACATCCTCGGTTTTGAGGCACCTCGTGTATACAGGTATACAAGTGATGTTTAGCTAAACCTGAATAAAGTGACCTCATGTATTTATACATATGTACCTAGACGCTTCCAAGTATTTATATATGTAGTAAATAAACTATCGCATCTCATCTATGGAAATTGAGTCCGAGTTCTTATATTCCATCCTCAGAAGATTCAACCAAGAGACAGACTTACTTACCACCTTCCTTCCCCTGGATTTTCCGTAGATGACAAGGAATTGGCTCTGATACCGATATTCTCAGCGTGTAAAGCTTAACCCACTGCCTTCTGTTCATCCGGATTCGTACCACGAGCACAAGAAAGGTAGTAACAAATGAAACCGACCCAGCATAAAACATGGTTGGACGATACGCTTGTAGACCCCCTTCTGCACCATCGTACATATCGAGAAGAAGACCTGCAACGTGAATCCTGTCAAGATATGCTAGCTTTGGATGCAGCATTCTTGTCCTGGAACTAGATCAAGAACACTCACAAACAGATATTCGCCTATCCATCCCGTAAGCATTATACTCATAGCAGTAGGCACACGAACGAAACCAAACACGTTGCCAACAATTGTAGGCATTGAAGTGAAGAGCTGGCCACCTTTCAATCCACTAAAAACCGCAAATATCGCCAGAGGTGTCAAAGATGTTAATGCAGGCCACAGGGCAATCGTGCTCAGCGAATTGATCAACATGAACGCAGTGAGGGTGTTCAGAGATCCAAGAACATCCCATAGATGAGATACCGGGAGCACCGCTGAAGCCGTGACAATGCCTGAGATGCGGAACGCCCACTCAATGCCGTAGCGCTCTACCATATTGTTTACCGGCAATACTCATGACTGCACCGCCGAGGCCACCGCCCGCATACACCATGCTATTTGCCCATCCTCTCTTGCGCTTGAAGTAATGTGCAGGGATTACAGAGTATACCATGACACTTGCACTCATCCCAATGCCCAGGAGTAGCCCAGGCAGGAAGCACAGGCCAACAACATTATGCGCCAAGAAGCTAGCACCGATCTGCGCGAGCGCATTGCAAGTGATGCCTATGGAAGCCATCTTCCCTGTTCCTAGCCACAACACCACTCGACCACTGATAGTCGCCAGACATAGCTACTGCCGACGGTCCACCAGGCTAGAAGAGCGCATGATCCTATGACGACCCAGCCGTAGCCTCCGTCCGACCATCGCTGTCGGCAATTGTTGATGCTTTCGGTACAGGGTCTGGGTTGTGAGGGGGTTCATGCTGCCCGGCGCAAGTTTTTCGTAGATTGGAGGTTCAGTCGCCAGTCAGTCTGACTTAGGTTTCCCTCATGTCGATAAATGTTGCAAAGCTACAGTGACACAATAAGATATTCTCCCACAAAGCATTGCGAGACATGCTCAAATTGATTATAAAATCAGTGGTCAATTGATTCAAAAAGCAATTCGAAAGTCAATTCGCTTGGCAGACAAAGCTTGGACTTAAAGATGCGGCGTAGCACCGTAGGGCGTAAGGCGTAGGGCGTGCTTGACATCATAGGACAGAGGAATGACCTCGGGAGGAACGAGTGATGGCATAGGGTGAACCCTGCATACCCGTAGAATAAACAGCAACCAACAATATATAGATCAAAGTATATCAATCTCAACAAGACGAATCAAATAACACCTGGACCCTGGTTAACATATTCTTTCTCTACATAACTACTATCCACGTAATATCTAAGTGTGAATTCGGGCCTCGGGAACCGGGGCTCCTCCGTGGAATTAGTAAGCTACATCTTGATGGATCCTTGGATATTTAATCCAAGGTTGTAAGACGTTGAGAAAATACAAAATCTAGAGCTCCAAAGAGACTGATTCTGTCAAACTCCCAAATGTCTACCGAAATACTCTTCAAAGTGGACGGCCTGGTGGCCTTAATCACAGGCGGAGGCTCTGGTACATAAGTCTTCAGCAACCTGCATATATGGCACACACACAAGCTAACCCTCATCAGGAATCGGATTGATGATAGCCAAGGCTCTGGCTAACAACGGAGCCTCCAAAGTCTATATCGCAGGCCGTCGGTACGAAGTCTTGGAAGAAGCCGCGAAGTCCATTGGCTCAAATGTCATCCCGCTGCAATGCGACGTCACATCCCAGAAGCAACTGCAGGAAGCAGCTGCTGTGGTCGAAAAGGAAGTTGGATATCTCAACCTTCTAGTTTGTAATTCGGGCATTGGCGGCCCTCAGGTTAAGCCAATTACTCCGGAGACGACACTCGAAGAGTGGGTGGCTGAGAACTTAAAGCATGACTACAGCTCGTACTTGGAGACACTTTCGGTCAACTCTGCATCTGTCTGGTATACTGCTATGAGTTTCTTGAGTCTTCTGGACCGCGGCAATAAGAAGGGAAATGTCGAGCAGACCTCCCAGGTTATTGTCACCAGCTCTATTGCCTCTTTCAATAAGAAGGCGCCTGGTGGATGGGCCTATGGCCAGTCCAAGGCTGCTGCAACGCACGCTGCGAAACAGTTAGCTGTGGCTCTGCCGCAGTGGAATATTCGGTATGTTGTTCGCCAAGTCTAATGTTCCTTTGCTGATTGTCTCAGTGCCAATTGTGTTGCGCCGGGATGTACGTACACCTATACCACATCTGGCTGAGTTCAACCCCGGAACCCAGTGAACTGCTTACTGATTTCCTGTTTAGTATTTCCAAGTGAAATGTCTGCCCCCTTGCTCGCAAACATGAAGGAAGGTGAAGCCAATGACCTGCCAGCCGAGATGATTCCTCTGAAAAGGGTTGGCGATGAGAAGGAAATGATGGGAACGTTCTTGTATCTCGCATCTCGTGCGGGTGGGTATACTAACGGGGCCGTGATCGTTGTTGATGGTGGTAGACTGGGAAACTTCCCATCAACCTTTTGAGCAAAGACATGCAGTCGCCCGAAGCTACGTCAGGCGATGTTCTTATTAGGGGAGTACACTCCGATACAGGCATGTATTTACAGTTTCCAGTAATCATTGCAGCTAAAATATTGCATTTCAATTACCCAACTCCATATATGTATGTATGTATGTATGTATATCTATCTGTGTAAATGCAAAACGAACCAAACAAATTACTTCTGAAACTCTGAGAAGGCAAAATATCTCATCTGTCGTATAGAATGATCCTCTCAACTGAACCACACCCTGGGCCCAAAGCCCGAAGAAGTCCAGCAAGAGAGACCAATGTATCAGCCCTCGGTCAAAGGACCAAGCCCAGCATCATAGATCAAAGATCATACAGCCTGACTGCCGCGACGACTCCCAGCCTTAGACATAGCCTTACTGCCCTCAGCCTTGACAGTCCGATGCGAAGCCCTAGAGGCTTGACTAACAGAGTCAGCCGGCCGAACAACGTCATCGACGTGGGATCCGGCCTTCGAGTGGCTCGAGCGATGGGAGCGGCGCGATCGGTGCGAATGGCCCGAGCGCCCGCCAACTTGACTGATTGAGTCGTCGGGCGAGACATGCGACTCGACGTCAACGTCGAGCACGCTTTCGGGCAGCAAGACATGACGCGCGGAGACATACGAGTCCTTGGCTACGCCGTATGAGGGTCCGCCGTAGGAGTAGTCATGTGGACTGACGTAGGAGTCCTTGGGTCCGATAGCGATGTCTTTGCTGTGGATGCTCGGGCTGGAGTAGAAGGTGGCTTCTGAGCCTGCGGGGAGAGGGATGTTGCGGGCTGATTTGTATGATGCAACGCTGGCGTTCTCCTTGCCCTTTCCCACGCCGGCGTGCGAGGAGGTGCGCACCGAGCGATGTGAATGATGACTTTGGTTGTGTACGCTCTGGCTGCGGTGACTGACGGACGAGTAGCCATCTTTGTCATCGTGGCTGTGGCGGCGCACGGCCGAGGCTTTAATAGTTGATGCGCTGTGGATGCTGCCAGCGGACATGTTGCGCGGCTTGTCCTCGACATAGCTGCTGATGAAGGTTGAGGGGGCGCAGTGGTAGCGCTGCTGGGAGGCAGCGCTGGCGGGCGGGTACTCGATTGCGCGGAGCGGACCGTGCTCTGGAATACTGTAGACTGAGCCTTCGGAGGCGCGGCGGCCGCTGTCGTCGTAGTGCTCAGTACCTTCGTAAATTGTGCTGGCGCGGGGGTTCTTGGAAGTCACGCTGCGGGTGAGTGTTGAGCGTGGGTTTGAGGCGGAGGAGTAGACGCTGCGGGGTGGTGATGGTGCCTCGATGGCGCGTAGTTGCTGGGGCTCTGGTTCTGAGTTGTTGTTGCCACCAAAGAAGGATTGGGCTGCGGCTTTGATTTGTGGGAAGTCTGTGGGAAACATCTGCGACTGGCCCTGGGTCTCAGAGGTGGTTGACTGTGAGTCCCCTTTGACCATCGCGTATGCGATTGCTGCGCCAGCAGCGGCACCAATGAGTGTGCCGACAATAGTCTTGGCTGCCTTGCTGCCGTCATCGGTCTTTGGAGCCTGTGGCGCTTGCACGGTGTATGTCGGCGGTGGGCCTTGCGAATGTCGAGATACGACAGTTGGGGCAGACCGCTCAATGGCCGTGGGCACTTTGGACAGCGCACGGGACTTGGCCTCAGACGGGGCTTCGGATCTTGGGGCGATGCTCTCTGCCTTGACAGTGCTGGCTCTGCTGCTTGCCTTCGAGACCACGGAGCGGCTTGAATCCTCCAGTAGAGCCACCGTGGGCCCGCTGACCGCTGACGCAGCGGAAGACATACTGGGCCGATAGACGGCTTCAATGCTGTTACCATCGAAGTCGATGACGGCTGCGCTGAAGTACCCAGATTGCGAATCTCGCATCTTGGGTTCTCCATGTATCTTCGCACCAGCTTTTAAGGCGCATATGAAGAACGAGCCGACTGCGTCTTTCGACGGGGCTGGGAAGGCGACATGTACAGCACCTGGAGGACATCTATTGGTGATAGTCAGATTTGTATGTTCGATGTGAAACTCTTTATTGACTCGACATACCCAGGCTTTGTCTCAGTCATCCAGAAATCAGCAGGTTCCCCCTGCTTCTGACCGAATCCTATATAGTCATCATGCCGCCCGATGAACTGGTATCCCAGTGGCTGCAAACATGATAAGAAGAAAGAAGTCGAGGTGGGAAGATGGGAGACCGTGAGGGTGATATGCGAAACAGGCATTGTGAAGAGATGTGTGAGAACAACCTCGTATAGAGAGGGAAAGAATGAATAAATAGAACGAGAGAATTAAGGAAATTGAATTGCAGGTAAGGAGGATATATACGGTGAGGGAATCCAAGTTCTATAAAACACCGGAACTATGACACCACTAAAGCGAGGCCGAAGCTTGCATCCAAGAACCAGTGAGAATACATGCCGCGTGACTCTAATCCAGAAACAGAGGTCTCCTGAAATTCTGCCCAAGGAGATGGGGGGAAAAAGAACACCGCATGTTCTAAGAGCCCAGCCCCTCGGACGAGATGTGGAACTCACAGACGGTGATTGTCCTGAAGTCGAGAGAAGTGGGACAAGTCCAGGACGATTGGCCAGCCAAAATCAACTGATTGTCCAATACAATACAATGTTGTATGGTACAGCCCGATGGAAGGATCGGCAATGAGTTGAAACACACTCCAAAATCCAAGGATACAGGCGGATGAGTCGAGTGCCCAAAGAGCTAAGGTTAGTATCAATATCACCACTTGTCGTAGCGTAGTAAAATAGGGGGCTTCCTGTTCCTGGCCGCTTTTGGATACGCAGCCCAATTCTGTTTGAATGGGTGAGACGCCTATGGCGACAGGGATTGGACGAACTGCCCTGCCAGGTCATCGCGGGGAGTCTAAGTGGAGTTCCGAATGGCGGATGGGGCGTTTGTTCAAATACCCTGAGCAATGCGCAGGAGCCTATAGAGATTAAGTGGGCATTCTGCTTACCTGTCCCTTGTGCACGGAACAAATAGCGACACCTTGCAAGTGGGGTGGATGGAGTTGGATGTGGATGGCAAAGACCGAAGGGAAATTCTTGTCGAGAGGCCAAACGGGTTAAATCGAGGTGTTACTGACCGCCACTATCTAGATACCTAGGGCACTCCGTATACAGTAGAATTATTCATACAATGATAATATGTATTGGATTTATTTTTGACTCCTTTTTGATATTTATAATATTGTATGCAAATTTGATAGGATTGTCATATTTGAGAATTTTTTGGTTTTTCAATAATCAAATGGGCAGAAGTGCATACAATCTAGATCGCCACATATTTGATTCGTGCATTTCAAAGTGAGGCGAGGCTAGCCACGTCGACACTAATAATCAAGTTACCTCCCATATGTACTCGGTATGTATATTACTTGGTACTTTGGTTTTTACTCACTAGTTCCAAGGTTATAGTTGTAATATTGTATACTTTTTATGATATGACTACATCGACTACCGACTACATGGCACTTCGTTGTAAAAAAATAATTAGCCATATTTGTATTGAACACAAGAAGTTGAAAATATGTGCCTCTCAGACTCCAAATCAATGGATCCCGATCTATGTGCTGTTCACTTTTTCTGGTCTACCCATAATAACAGTCGTTGAAACTGTATAGATGGAAGCTCCAATGGATCAGGACTGGCGAAAAGGAACCAAATGCCATCCGACCCGTTAACATTGTGCTGAGACAGAGAACGCCCTAATGCTCTCTCAAAACAGACAGATACAGCGACATGGGATGAATCCCGATGCTTGATGCCTCGTCCGAGTATCCCAGGTGAGTTCTCCTAAAGCAAAACAGAGAAAAGAGATAAAAAAAAAGAGGGCAGAGACGATGTGGGCTTTTTCGGTGGAAAAGCCAAAACACCCCAAAAGGGCACCCAATCCAGATACCTATACATGAATATATAGACAGTCTCTTGGGTCATGCAACTCAATCCCCATAAGAAATTCGTGGCCTCATGGCAGGTGTGCCGTCAGCGACGACAAGGACGCGCGCTCGCTGAGCGCGAATTTTTCTTTTTCTTTCTCACAGAATATCCCAGACCTCTTCGGCAGCGTGACAGAACTTGCTACAGGCCACACTAGCACTGAGACTGTAGTTGCTGATACTAATACTCTCGTCCTTGAAAGAGTCGGCAAAGTCATCGTTACCCTTGGCCATGGCACCGACGAAGATGGCAACACTCTCATTGGGCTTCAGTGACTCGATGTAGTCCCGGGTGCGAATCAAGGGTGCCTCGAAACTCATAGTCACCTTGCGGCAGTTGGGAGGCAGGTGGTCGGTGATGGGGTTCTTGATGACCTTGAGGAGCTTCTCCTGGGAGTTGGTGGAGCGAATGGAGAGACGGTGAAGCAATTGGACCATAAGACCGGCAAAACGCTTAAAGGTTCTGGGAATACGAACGGAAGGGTTGACTTCGATCAACACTCCCTTGGCGGTGTGGATGAAAATCTGGAGGCGACCGGCCTTGTTGACGGGGGAGTCAAGAAGAGTCAGAAGACACTATATGGTTGGTTAGTGGCTATTACTTTCGTTTTACATCTTTTGCGCTTTTTATTTTCTTTTCAGGCGATGTTGAATCGTACCTGGTGGGTGATATCCGGGCGAGCTTCACTGATATCACGGTTCATCTTGCGCATGATACCAATGTGCTCATCGCTGTTCAGCAGAGAGAACTTCTCATCCTTGGTTCCACTACGGCCGCTGGAGACCGCCTTGTAGGTCTCCAGACTGGCATTGGAGAGAACCACAATCAAGCGCTGGGTATCCTTGTCATGGGATGGGATAGGCACGTGCTGTTCGGCAACAAGTTGAGGAAGCTCTGGAGGAGGGCAAGACTGGGTTCCTGGAGGTAGAACGTTAGACATGTTGTGATTCAAGATAAGCGGGCTTGTTGCGAGGAGGGGTAGGAGGGGAAAAAGCGAGCTGGTATGTGATCGGGGAATCGGTCGGGCCCCCAAAGACGTCTCATATAGCCCAATTCAGAACTAATTGATCTAGATGATCGTGGGATTGCTGATAAACCACCATTGTGTTCTTCTTCTTTATTACCCAAGGCTTGATCATATGGTGGTTATGAGCGCAAGGGAAAAGGGAATGCACAAAACAAAAATGATTGACCAAAGTAAGGGGGGGAAGAGATTGCAACAAAATATAAACAGAGTCAATACTTACTCGCACGCTTCCTCTTATTAGCTGCTTGTTCGTGATCAGACATTGTTGCGGTTTGGAGAGAAGTTGAACAAAGTTGAAGAGTTTTTGGTAGAAAAGATTGGGGGCAGAAGATCGGCGATCTCGGACATAAAATGTCCGGAATGTCAGCTTTCGACTTTTGAGATCTTTTTGACACGTTGACACCATTGGAAATCAGATAGGACCCTCTTTTTATAATTTACGCAGCTCAGCTTATTATGTATAGTCGTTTGAATTTATTTGTCCGAATCATTTGAACAAAACTCGCCGGTTCCTAGTTCGGGGACTTGCTGCACCCAATTCAGACTCATTATAGTGGAGTTTATGATTTCCGAGAATTCCCTCAACAGACTTCCAAGGTTACATATGTAGATTTAGAGTGCAATCGATCGATTGACGATAGGTGCGTTGTAGTAGTACTTAGCTTTTAAGGAAGAGACTAGCCCAAAGAATTAGCTCCAGGAACCGTTGCCAATGTTCTGCACCAGTGGAGGGATCGACATTGCCCCATTTGTGCCGCCTACTTTGTTATATTGTAGGTCTTAGGTATAATATCTCAGAGAGGGCATCCATCGGTGATGTTTTATATGTTGCTTCCGTTGCAGATCAGTCATACAGAAAGCATTCACCAGTAATGCTTTATATCACACTTAACATGCTTCTGCCGTGGCGGGTTAGAAACATATGTAGGAACTAATCTAGGCGAACTCTAGAAAGCGGAATCTTGAAATGGCTATACATAGCTTCGAGCTTGAAACCAGACCCTGGATTTGTACCCGTAAATTGGTTGCAGAATGACTGGACTCATTGGACCGAATGATGAGGATGTGTAACATCCTCTGCATCAAGTTACGTTGGTGTCCCAGTACAACTCCATCCGACTGGTTCATGCCGTCTCACCGGGGCTGTAAACCGCAAGGCTCCTATCCAGTCCAAACAAGGTTTCATCACAGAGAGAGAAGTCATGGATGGTCTAAAATGACAAGGTGATACAAGCGCTATCACCAGGGTAGCAAATTAAAGCTGGACAAGCAAAAGCCCCTTTGACTCTGGATGGATTGTCTCAGGCAGAGGGATTTCCTCAGAGTTGCAGCTGGTTGACGCCTTGGATCCCGCAGTCTAAATAAGGATGGAGCCGTCAGCAACATCACCGGACTTCTGATTCTCCACACGGGATCCCTTTCATGGATGACAGGCCAAGATGCTTGTGAAGTCGCCACCGAGTCCAGGTGAACTCTATATTGCCGGAGACGGATTACCCATTTTGCACAGATAAACTATGGGGGCCAGGCCACCCATCTTGTCCTCGTAACCTGTTGGCTAATGCCCCCTCGGAAGCCAATCAGTGTTTAGGGTCGATGATCTTTCATCGGGCGTTGGCCCAATCAGCAGATACTTCGTGTTGGCGGCTAGGCACTCCAGTATATTCTTGGAGATAATGGTTGTCAAAGTTTATGAGCTGGGAGCTGCAGAGACGGGAAATAACAGCAGGGCGGTCATGATGTTGACGTGCTGCTCTTCCTTGCACAAAGACCTTGCTGGTCACAGATGGCTCAGAAGCCTACGCCTTGGCGCATACAACGTAGGTTAGGGGGGTCGAGGAGCCGGGCGTCATATTTTAATCTCCCACCAGAGCCAAGTCAGTGCTACCAAATAAGTCCCATTGGTTGGAAGATGGAATTAGATGGAATTGGAGCCTTGTTAGTGTTGTTAATATGATTGATTGATGACTCTTGGTTTACGTGAGTTTACGTAGTTTGACGTGGTTTTACGTGGTTAGAAAGGGGGCGAAATGAGGGAAGTGCCCAACAAGTAGCATACCAACCGCCCGATAGGAATTTAACAAAAGAGATGGCTGGACATTTGTAGCTTCACACATTATGGCCCTTCATTTTAAACCTCTTTTATGATCCGGTCATAATCCCGAATGGTGGCGATAGTTTTCTCTCTTCCAATTCTCCTTTCTCCTTTTTTTTTTAAAATTTTTATTGGACATCACTTATTAAAGCTCTCTCCACTCCTTGGGGGATAATTATTTCAATCATTTCATTCATTTTACATCATTGTGGTGTGATCCAACTCAAAGTCCCAAATCTCTCACGAGCAAAAGCAGCTTCTCCAACGATCAACAGAAGCAAAAGCAAGGGATAACGCAAAAATAAAGGTGAGTAACAGCGTCGTTTAGTCACGAAACAATATGACCTAAAACAGATTAGCGTCTCCAGTTCCCACGCGTGCCGTCACCAAGTGTAAACTTGTAAACTTGCATTTTCTCAACTTTTTGGATGCCTATGAAATTTTTGGGAGAGTAAATCCAAGGCCATGCCGTGGACAGTGACCAATTCATTCAAGAGGTAGGTGGTTTGACTATTCTGTTTGACACGCCACACACAAAAAAAACAAGACTGACATCCCACTTTCCCAGAGGCCTCATGAAAACTTATGGAAGACCGACATGGCGCGTCTATGATGACGAGCGCGCCTCTAAAAAGAGACGCGTACAGGATGAGTCGGATGAAGCTGAAAATAATCTACAATATGCTATCCGCGAGTCATCAGCGGCCGTTTTGTCCAGCCCGTCGCGTCGCAACTCCGTGTTGTCCGAAGGCACACTGGATGATATCGACGATCTCACCACACCACCGTCATCGCCACCCGCCCGATTAACCCCACCGCCAGCAAATACTCGCAAGCCAACTTTCGCCTTTTTGAAGCGGAAGCACAAGGATGCCGCCGGGTCACCTCTGACGGAGGTGAACTCCAACACGGTGCGATCCTCTGACCCGCCCAAGCAGAAGGGCCAGAAACAGCCCGTGATGCGTCAGATGCAGATTGATCTGGGCACTGACACACGAAAAACCTGCGCCACCTGCGGTATGGAATATATCCCATCGAATACGGAAGACGCGGCATTGCATAAAAAGTTCCACGAGATGAATGCGACGGGGATCGACCTGGGCAAGGCGTTCTTGCGCGCGAACGCCTCGCGCTGGATTTACGAAGCCACCCGGTTCGATGAGGGGTACGTGGTGATTGTGGATCGCAAGGCATCCCCCAGTGCCAAGAGCCAGGCGAAGAAGGTTCTCGAAGTCATCAGCAAGGAGCTCTCATCACCGGAAATCGACGACGAGACTCTCTGGAGCCAAACGGAACCCCCCAAACATTTACAGGATGGCCCGACCGAGAAAGTGGATCGGTACCGGGTCTTTCTGCATATGAAGGACAGTCGCTGTGTCGGACTCTGTCTGACCGAGCGCATCTGGGAATCGCGACCGGTCGCCAAAGATGAAAACGGGCCCGCAGGCTCCTCCGTTTCAACACGAGATGAAGTTCACCCCGCCATTGTTGGGGTCTCTCGTATCTGGACTTCCGGATCTTCGCGGCGAAAGGGAATCGCTCTGGATCTCCTCGACTGTGTGGTGATCAATTTTATCTACGGCATGGAAATAACTAAGGATCAAATCGCATTTAGCCAGCCTACGGAGAGTGGCAAACGTCTGGCACATAAGTTCTTCGAGGACGAAGAGACGTGGCATGTGTATAACGAGCAGTGATGGACTTGAATATGGGAGGCTTCTTTTTCTTTCTTTTTTTATTATTCACAGATGGGTTCGGCATATTCGGGCTTTGATTTTTGTATGGGAGAAGAGCGTTCTTTCTTTTTTGTTGCTGTACCATACCTTTCCCTTTTCCCGTGTATAATAGGGATTCGGGACTGTTTCTTACTTTTTTCTCAAATTGAGGAGGCAATTCTGCTATTAATATCTTACCTTCCGATGTTATTGAAACTCCCACTGAAAGGCTATCAAGTAGTTGTATACAATATACAAATGTGTTGTAAATGTGGTTAGATTTTAGCCTCTCGGGGCAGCCGGACAACTTTCAACCGGAAAGCGGCGCGTAGGGAACTTCAAGGATAAGAAACAATGGTGGGGAAGTTGACTCCTCTTCATCTCTCGTGACTATAGTTGATGTTATAACCTCTATCCTTTTCTTGCGATGTCTGGATCAAATCCTTTTCGCGCCAGAAAACTTGGTGAGTGTTCTGTTCATTGCCTCGTTATTCAATCCGTCTCATCCGAGCCAAAACATGACGCTGATCAAATCTTGAGAGACAGGCAACCCCGGTCCAGTCAATATAGCCAATCCAGTCAATCCAGTATTGGATTCACACTTCGATGTTGCCCCTATTTTGTCGAAACCTCAACCCACCCCACCTCTTGCCCCGAACGGTTACGGGAAGTCATCGATCTCCCTTGAGCTCGAGGTAGATGACTCGAGCTCGGACGAAGATACAAACCCGTTCAGTCCAGACTCGGCCAGCGATAGTGATGATGGGAACGATCAGAGAAACCACAGTTCAACTCGTAATGATCGACCAGAATCGTTTGGGTCTGCTCCACACCAAGCTCCATCAACAGATGGATCCTCCACGCCATCGTCCACATCGACCGACCGCAATGTGCAGTCTGTGACAGGGGGTGTAGCCCCTTACACATCCCGCGACAGTTCTCAGCATGAAGTACGCCAGACGTTACGGTTGTCACCAGACGTTAAGACCAGCCCTCCCAGCCGCAAAGACAAGAAACCTCCGCCTCCACCTAAGAGCCACCATGGGCGGAAGATTGACCCTACAGCCACTGCAGAATCAGCCCAGACAGGGCGGTCTTGGTCTACCAACCGCCTGTCAATCCATAGCTCCCCTACCGATGGGACATCTGGCGTTTCGGATCCTAGCTCGGCGTCTCTACCATCCACCGCAGACTACTTCCTGATGCCAGCGGAGCAACAGGGGATGAAATCGACGGACTCGCTCCAACGCAGTCAGTCCCAGCAGAAGCGCCCGCCAACACCACCGCTCAGCCGACGACACAGCCAGATGAGGCGATCTAAGTCCGCGCAGTCCAAATCTAGTCGACTAACCATGTCTTCGTACGACTCTGAGAGCAATGATAGCTCTCTTCCTCCCAGTCCGGGTCCTTCCACTCGGTCTCTTGCACGCAAGAGAATCAGCATACCTCCATCCTCGGGAGACCTCGAACCAACTGTCCCGTTGGCAGATGTTTCATTGAATGTCTCCTCCCCTTCCACTAATTCTCGACCAGCTTCCTTGAAGGCTGCACGACGTGCATCATCTTATGGCAGTACTGGCAACACTGGTAATGCACAGGCTGGGTCTCCACCCCCGCCACCCCCGCCTCGACGTACTCGAGACTCCATGATCCATAAGAGTGACAGTGTGCCGATTTCAAAGACGGCCGAAATCCAGCCACCCCCTCCCGAGCCTTCTAATGCTCTGGATATCCTGGCAGATCTCACAAAGCTACAGAAAGAAGTGGATGATCTTCGTCGGAAGGTGCAGTGAGGGGAGGAACAGCGGGCTGTTCTTCAAAGTTTTTGATTATAGGGCTGTATACATGAATGAACGAATGTATGAATTTGGCATAATTTCCAACTCCCTAATTTCCCAACAATATCGTAGGACAACATCGTCTTCAGCATATAATTTGATGACATTTACTTCTTTTTTTTCTTTCAAATTATCCGAGTATTTTTTGAAACGATGAAGATATCCGATTGGTCTCAAGTTAGAACATATGACGTCGAAATGGATTTAATTATTTGACTACAATAGACAGCTTTCTCCCCGCAAATACCCCTTCTCATTTAAATTCTTAAACTCTTAAACTCTCAACTACTTGACTCCCATTTCAAAAGATCTTCGAAAGCTGAAAATTTAATCCTCTTCTACATTTTCATCTCAGAGAATGTCCACTCCGACTCTAATCAACTTGCCTCCTCCCCCTTCGGACCCGGTCACCCCGTCTGATATGGGACCGTAAGATCTCCAAATTTTCCTGTGAAAATGTAACATGGAAAACTGGTTGACTGACTTGGGGGGTAAAATCCAGAGGCACCCCAAACTCCGGCACTACATCCCTATCCGCACTCTCGACTACAGCTATCAAAGACGGCCATCAAGGCCAACCCCTCCCTCACGGCCATCACGCCCACAGCTCCTCCACATCCTCAACCACAACCCTAGAAGCCGAGCGTGCAGATCGTATCTCCCGCCTTGCTGGCCTCGAACGGGTTGCCACGGCTCGCGCAGGCGGCCAGTCATCTTCCGGCTACATACCCCCGTCTTACGTGCCAGGCTACTTCGAGAGTCAAGCGCTGAAAGAGCGCAGCACTGTCGGCAGCGCCAGTGCAACAGGCAGCGTCGGTGGCCGCACTACCTGGGCGAGTAGCAGTGATGTATACGACGACAGAATGAGCGAGGATCACGAAACCTCTAGTGTGGGCAATGTTAGCGATGAAGGCAATGCCAGTCTGGTTGGTTTTGGCGAGGGCGCAAACAGCACCATCAGTGGACCGACATCTCGTCCATCGGGTCTGAACCGCATTGGATCTGGAGGTCTGGGGAATCGACCGACCTCGATGAGCTCGAATGTGAGTCGGCCCAATGCTCTCGCTTCTTATCTGCAGCAGCAGCAAGACCATGCTGGGGAGAGTTCGATGGTGTCTCACTCACCGGCTGGTTCACTTACCCCTGAGCCTGTCAATGAGGATGCCCGCATGGTTGATGGGATGACTTTTGATTCGGATGTCGTTGATACTACTGCCCGAACCCCGCGAATCGTTACTCCGACTCACAGTAGCAATGGGTTTGGCTCGCCAGGCCGGGAGTAAAGTCTGAGTGAATACGGTAGATGAAGATTTACGATGGCGTTTTTCTTTTTTTTTTTTCTATTTCAATTAGTTGCTTTTTCCTTGTTGTGTTTCCCCTCGAGTTCTCTTTTATCACAGTGTAATTCTAAGAGAATGACCCTATCTGACCCTATCAAGTCGATAATTTGATGTGTATTGGATATTGAGATTTACTTTTACAATGCGATTCACCTGTCATTATTCTTTTATTCTTTTTCAGGTTGTGATTGAGATCTGGACATTTGTGATATTCTGTAATGTTTCTGGTTATTTGTATGTGATTGGGCCATATCCCCTCCAAGAAACATTGCCACCTGTCAATTTTTCTCTCTATTCTCTTTCAGTAAATGGATATAGTGAATAACTACCAGAATATTGTATTCTATTGATTTTTTGAAACTAGTTTTGTAATCTAATAGTAATCAAAGAGTGTAGATCAAATCAAAAAGCCAGTATTGAATCTATACCAACTGTAGATGACGGCATGCCCGCCGGGCCAAACTTCGCAACACCTGAATTTTCTTTCTTTCACTTCTTCAACCTCCCCACCTCCACATCACCTTCTTCGCCCGACCTTCTTGCTGGCATTGACTTGTCTAGCAGTCTTCCATTCCGCCTATCCACCAATTGAATTTCTGCTTTCGCCCCTTTCGAAAGAGAAACACGCTTCCAACGCGATCCAATCTTGACATTTCGACCCGCTTTGTTCGATCCTTTTACGGTCATTCACTGTGACAGGATATTTTTGGTTCTTGTCTCGCCTTGTCTGATTCGCGTCTCTTTCTTCAAACGAGACTCATTTACGCTGCGTTCCTATAGAAACAGCAGTTGATCTCTCTTCTTTTGGTGGATTCTCCTAGACTTGCGAGTTGATATCAAAATGGCAGCTCCTACGCAACTTGCTTGTGCGTTTCCTCTGCTCCGGTCCTTTATTCTTGACTATCAGTCAAGAGTCGATACCAACCTGTGCCATTGAACTATTGCTGATTGTTGTACAGACCGTACGCTCAAGGGCATTGGCCTCATGGATGCCGCCCCTGTCTATGAGCCTCTAGCGGGATTCGTGAGGTAAGAATTAAGGCTGCTCAATATATGGACTGCTGGCTGACTTGTTTGATTTTAGACCAGAGGGCAACCTCCGCTGTAGCGCCTACTCGCCCTGTGGCCGATACTACGCCTGGGCTTCGCCCGAAAAGTAAGCTGATCTCATTCTCGCTCGCACAGTGTGTCACTAATACTAAATCTTCTAGGGTCACCATCATCGACCCCTCCGTTGGCCATGTCGTCGGGACTATCCCCGCCGAAAACGTGTTTGAATTGGGTTTCTCCCCGCTCGGCACCTACGTGATCACCTGGCAGCGTACGTCTAAGGATGCGAACGGAGACGCCGTTAAGAACTTGAAGGTGTGGCGTGCCATTGAGGCCGGAGACGAGCACTCGGTCGTGGGTAGTTTCGTCCAGAAGTCGCAGACCGGATGGAACCTGCAATACACCGCCGATGAGAAGCTGTGCGCCCGCACTGTGACCAACGAGGTCCAGTTCTACCAGAGCGATAACCTGTCCACTGTCTGGAACAAGTTACGCGTGGAGGGTGTTACGGACTTTGCGTTGTCGCCCGGCCAGACCCAGTCGATTGCGGTGTTCATCCCCGAGCGCAAGGGTCAGCCTGCTCAGGTCAAGGTGTTCATCGTTCCACAGTTCACTGCGCCTGTCTCCCAGAAGAGCTTCTTCAAGGGTGACAAGGTTCAGTTGAAGTGGAACGCTTCCGGAACTACCTTGATCGTGCTTGCGCAGACTGAAGTGGACCGTACTGGCAAGAGTTATTACGGCGAGACTACTCTGTACTTGCTTAGCGCCAGTGGTGCATTTGACTCGCGCATTGACCTTGGTATGTCTCGTATCAATTCGTCTGAAAATCCCATTACTGACAACCACTAGACAAGGAAGGACCTATTCACGATGTCAGTTGGAACCCCAACTCCAAGGAGTTTGGTGTTGTATACGGTTATATGCCTGCTAAGACCACCA
Source organism: Penicillium soppii (assembly GCF_028829465.1). Lineage (NCBI taxonomy): Eukaryota > Fungi > Ascomycota > Eurotiomycetes > Eurotiales > Aspergillaceae > Penicillium > Penicillium soppii. The sequence goes on along the minus strand of NW_026643235.1, from coordinate 2,269,206 downwards.
TCTTCAACTTCCGCGGTGTTCCCAAGCACAACTTCCCCCTTGCTCCTCGCAACACCATCCAGTTCTCGCCACATGGCCGCTTTGTGCTGGTTGCCGGTTTCGGTAACCTGGCAGGACAGATGGATCTCTACGACATGGACAAGAACTACCACAAGATCACCACCGTCGAGGCTTCCAACGCCAGCGTGTGCGCCTGGTCCCCCGATGGACAGTACATCTTGACCGCAACGACCAGCCCCCGCCTGCGTGTCGACAACGGCGTGCGCATTTGGCACCTGAGCGGCAATCTCATGTACAACGAAGAAATGACCGAGCTGTACGACGTCACCTGGCGCCCACAGACCATTGATCAGCACCCACTGGGCGAGCCGCTCACCAAGCTTCCGGTACCCCACCCCTCCGCAACAGCTTATATGGGCACGCGCAAGGCCCCCGTCAAGCCCGCGGGCGCCTACCGTCCCCCCGGTGCCCGCGGTCAGTTGACTCCCCTTGCATTCAAGCGTGAGGACGAAGGTGGTGCCGCCTTTGTCCGCGAAGGTGTGCCCGGTGCCAGCATGAACGGCTTTGGCAAGCCCCGCCGTCGTGAGATCCCCGGTGCTGAGCCCTCGGAGGAGTACCTGCCTCCCGGAGCCGCTCCCGGCGGTGGGGTTGCTCTGCCTACTGAGAACCTGTCCAAGTCTGCCGCGAAGAACAAGAAGAAGCGCGAGGCGGCCAAGAAGGCCAAGGAAGACGGTGTTGACGCCACCCCCGCCAACGCCCCTGCCAATGCCCCTACTGGCCCCAGCCCTGACCGCCGCAACCGCAACAAGAACACTCCTAACGGAAACGGTGCTGCCAAGGCTGCTTCTGCTTCTGCCCCTGTTGCTGCTGCTCCTGTTGCTGCTTCTGCCCCCGCCCCTGCGCCTGTCGAGGATCCCTCTGCTCAAGATAAGAAGATCCGCGGCCTTTTGAAGAAGATCCGCGCTATCGATGAGCTTAAGATGCGTCTTGCAGGCGGTGAGAAGCTGGAGGATACACAGATGAAGAAGATCCAGACCGAGGATGCGGTGCGGAAAGAGTTGTCCGGTGTTGGATATGATGGTTAAGTAATTGGATACCTGACATGGTGGTTGTGACAGCGTTGAAGCAAATGGTTGCATATTCCACGGATATAGTTAGACCGACCTGCACGTATGCATCCTGTATAGGGGCTGTTCAAATTGACCTAGATACCAATATCACTATCTATCATTATCTATACCCATGGGGGTCGTAAACACTTCAACATTATGTACAAATCTATATCTATCAAATACAAACACAAGACAGCACATTTCTCCAAAAACATTGAAGTCTTGTCTTTGACCACAAGTTCCGAGCCCAAGTCTAACTAACTATGATTGTGAAAACTGATCTTCAACGCCAGCTCTCCTCTCAGCAGCCATCCTCTCCCAATTGGCTCTCCACCACCAGATACCCGTTTCATTTAGTCCACCCGTCTCCCCCTCCTTGTGAGTTTCATGCCAAGGCTTCGCCGCAAGGATATAGTGGACAGCGCGAGCTTCATCGTCTCTCCAAATCGCATCATGCACCCCTTCGATACGCAGCGTATACAGCGCATTATAAACATACGGCAGCGCAACCCACCGTCCTGAAAAGACATCGGACAGCAGCTCCTGATCCGGGAAGACATATTTATTGATCCGTTCTGGCTCTTGCAGAGCGGAGGTGATTTCCCTATAGTGCTTTGCCGAAGGCCGCACGACCAGCACACCGCTGTTGAGCATACCCACGCCTGAGCCTGGTGGGGGCGCAATGGTTTGCGCTTTCAAGGGCATGGAGTGCTGCGTTGTATAAGCACAGTTCTCGGGGATCCTATTTGATGTCAGTGATATTGATATTTCGCCGAGGAACAGGACAATGCCATTGTAGACAGAAAGACAAAATCGAGGCGAGAAGTGACAACATACCAAGTCGCAGGATAATGTGCCTTCTTCAACGGGTTGCAAGCGCAAGCATGCGCAGCTGCAAAGACCCGTTCCCCATCCTCTTCCCCATCCAATGGAATATCCATGAGTTCGTCCATATTTCGACGGACGAGGATATCACCGTCTAGCAGGACAATGCGCTCATATTCCTCGAGTGAGTAGACAATGAGTTTGTTCCATGTTTCGGCGAAGCGTGGATCTTGCGCGTAATCTATTGTGATCGCTGGCCTCACGGAGGGAACCCATTGTGCTGTGATTCCCCGTGCTCGGAGCACTTTGAGACCTTCTGGAGGGAAGCTTGAGGTATATAAGGCGACAAAAGGGTACTTGGTGCCTTGCTTTGCGGATGGTGAGGCATGTGGGTCTGGGGTCGGGTGGTTGAGAGAGTGATGAAGCGTTAAGAGGCCCGGGAGATAGGACAGATTTGTGATTAGGGATGCCCATACTACTTGTTGAGTCAGTACATATGTACATATGTAGCTTGTTGCGCTTGACTGGGGGATTGGAGACCTACCCCGCTTAGGACGGGTCTGCTGATCTTGTGTCATGCTATGGCAATTTGGACTTTTTGATCCCATTCGATTGAGTGTGATTTTTTGTGAGGAAAAGGACGAAGGGTACTATATCGTAGAGAGAAGATCACCTTGGAAGGAGTGAGATGAGAAATGGCGTCGTCATTTTTGAACCCCACTAATGCCCGATCTGATCCGGAGTATATTTCACATTTCACATTTTATATATTGGATTTGGTATGTTAACTGAACACGGGAGTACTTGATTTTATTATCCATGAGTTATCCACTACGTTGGAACTGTCTTGCAGCTGCTTAGCGTAAGTCTATTTTGAGTGCTGTTCCCAAATACTACAGAGTAGTCATATTCTACCTGGGTATGAACGAATTCATAGGTACATGTAGGCAACGATGCTATACAAACTACATACATATACATAAATGCTTTCGACTAATTTCATTAGGCAAGGGAGACAACAAAAGCCATATCGTATTTGATAATTTGACACAATTTGCAGAATCCCCAATTTTATCGTGCGTGGTATTCGCTCGGTAAGTTCCAGTATATTACCTCTAGTAGATAAGCCAACACTGCCAAGGGATAGTAGAACGATGAAGAAACATTGGTCACTACAGTACGGAGTACATTATGTGCTTACTATCTGCAATTTAGGCCTATAAAAGAAGTAGGAAAATAGTAGGAAAAATCAAAAACTGGCAAAGATCTGCAGTGAAACAGAATAAGTGGATATTAGAATAAATGCATCGTTCTTTAGCATACAATCATCAACGACTCTCCTCAACTCGATCTCCAATCTGTACTCCCCAAATCTGCCACCTGGCTTCTTCAGCAAAGTCCCTCCGCAACCAGAGTCCAGAAGGTTGGGGTTTCTGTTCCGGGCCCTGGGCTGGAATTGGTCTAGAAAGTGGATCACGCTCCTCACCAGGCTGGGTGCGATCCAGCCAATCAAACAGCAAACGAAGTTGCCAGATCCGATCACGAATCTGATCTGGATCTGCGCCGCGCCCACGTGCTGATTGTACAATATTACGTACAGTATGGGATAGAGCGAGGCGTGCATCCACAGCGGAGGTGCGTAGCCAAGGTGGTGCGGAGACAAGCTCGCTGGTAATGCGGGCCGAACGCATGGGGAAGGACGAGGGGAGAACGAGGGAGCGTTCACGGATGTCGAGGTCTTGTAAAGAGGGGAGGTGGAAAATCCAGTCCCATGGGGTTTGGGACGGCGTTGTGGCTGCGGATGGTTTGCCGGTGAGTAACGTCGTACGGTTTGGCCAGGCCGAGGGAGGAAGAGCCTTGGCTGGATTGGAGGCCCCCGCCGCAGTCGTGGGGAGGATATCTTGTGCTTCGCTGAGGCCGGTCAAAGTGGAGGCAAAGACAGAGGTTGAGGAACTTGCTGGGTTGTAGGTTGCCTTCCGGCGGAGGTAGACGGACGGGTCACCGCGGAGGAATTTTTCGTGCAGGACATCGTTTTGGGTAAAGTCCAAGACGAGGGGCCAGTGGTCTGGTCCCCGGATTTCAATACGGGAGATCTCACTGGGATCTGGGAGGAGACATGGTGCACTAATGGTCTTGGCGGTCTCATCGTGCGATGTGATGGTAATCGGGATGGAGATTGGGCGGCGGGTATCGAGATCACGAGGTACGAGGCATCGGGGCTCGGCAGCAAGAACCCACAAATGGCGGAATGCTTGGAGATGACATTTGTTATCGAGAACTGTGGTTGGGAAGGTGGGGTAGAATGCGCAGATGAGCGAAGCCACAGCACGGTTGGATGTGCCGAGTGTGTAGCTACCTCCACCGAGGAAGAGTACTCCGATAGCCATGTGAGCCGCCATGTGACTTCCATAGGGTGTGTCATTGTCAATCCGGCCGTGGAGCGAGCGTAGGCGCCTGAACAGAGCTATATCACCCGTGCCAGCCATGACGGCGGTAGCAGCCAGTGCCACGACATCTTGACAGTTTCGGACTGAATTGCGCGCGAGCCTAGCATCGTAGCTGCGTACAGGTAGTCTTGAGATGCGGATAAGTTGATCGAGATAGAACAGTAAAAGATCTCTTGCCTGTGCCTGACCCGACCCGGCATGGCGGAGGCCGAGAGCAAAACAGAGACCTGCAATGATGTTAAAGAATGGCATGTCTTCGCTACGCAGCCGGCGCACATCTGTCAGTCGCGATCTTCCTCGGTATACTTCAGGCAAGCTCTGGCTAATCCATTCGGCAGTGGGTTTGATACTGTCCCACATGATGATGTGCCGTGCCAATGTCCGCAATAGGAACAAATCCGGCCGCACATAGTCAAAGCGCACAGTGGTATCAGGGATATCGATCTTCTTCGCTAAAACCGCATCATTCGTCTTCATGAATATGATCATAAGAGCAATGGTGGCGCCAGCCGTGGCGCGATCAAGTACATGGGCAATATCAACGTTCTTCGTGCCTACAGCGATTGCTAAGAGACGCTCGACGATATGCATGTCTCGCATACCTCGCAAGTCATCGCCTTTGCCAAGGTTGATGAAACCAAGAGAAAAGCCTGCAGCCAGACGATATCCTTCATCACGGAGATCTTCTTGGGTAGCAGCTTGTTCGTCATGCTCGCTATTTTCAATTTCTGAAAGCATGACCTCGCTCATGCGACGATGCTGGGAGCCACAATATAGCATACCGATGCCCATAATACCAGCAGTTTGGGTTAATGGCGAGAGGTTTAGCTCGGCTGCCCCCAGTGGTAGCATCCTTGTAACGTGCACCGAGAGCAAACGTGTAATGAGTGTATCCATTGTGCCCAAGTACGAGGCAGAGAGCCCAAGAAGAAGACCAATGGATGTCATTGTATGCTTGGGAGTGAGGTACTTGAAAGCAACCCACTTGGCGAGCGATTTGAGATGACCATTCAAACCCAAAGCTAGCAAGAAACCAGCATGTCGATTTGTAAGGTCCTGTGGTTTGTTGAACAATATCCACGAGGTATCAATGCCTTTGGAGGCCTTGGAGATTGCAAGACCGGTGGAAACTCCGTTGTGGAAGAAAGCCCAACAAACCTTTTCTTCCGAGAACAAGGTTCTGTCCGCACTGACCGTCACATTGTCTGGTTTCATAACGCACTGCAGGGAAAATGATGGAATGGGCAGTTTCTCTGTCAACAAAGGCAACCGGCCACTGAAAGTAAGCATTGCACGGCCCGCGGGGGTAGATAGAGTTCGAAGTGTAACAAGCTGCACGATTTCTTTCTGTGCGTCTAACAGATCCTGATCTCTCCAACCAGGCTCAGCAATGCACTCTGCTACGGGGGCTTTCGATTGGTTGAGTAGCTTGGCTGCCTCGAGGAACCGCTTGTCCTCCCGGAAGATCAGCCTGGTTACTGAGAATCTGTCTGCTTCTGCAGAGGCTTCGAATGCGTTGATGGCATCAATGTCCAATGCAGAACTGCTGATATAGTGGAAATCACGTATGGAATCGTGAGAAAGCGCAGTTTGTTGTGGTGCTGCCAATGAGTTTATCTGACCAGGGTTCATCGACATATAAAGATCCTCACGGTCGATTAGCTCCAAGAGTGCAGAGTTCCAGGATGTGGAAGCCTCAATTTGGCATTGTAGTACGGCTTCATACAACGGCGCGCTGACACCCTCGGGGAAGCTATCGATGACACTCTTGGTGAATCCCCAACGCTGCAAGAGTTTGATTTTTTCCAGGGGGGTTGAAACACCGTGAATTTCAGCGAAGAAACCATTTAATGCACAAGTCCTGGGTGTTATATTGAAACACTCCCGCCACATCCGTCCCTTTCTGGGGGTTTGCTCAGATGCATTCACGATGTCAAGGAGAGAAACAAACGGCGCAGGGTTTCGATGAGAAGCAGCACTCATAAGAAACTCAAAAATGGATGGTGGCGGGAAAGGTTCGTCGGGAACCTTCAGCCCGGAAATATGAGTATTATCTTCAAACTGCCAGCGCTCCATGCTGGTCATTTCAGTGCCATAGTAGGAGTCATCGGTCCATTTCCAGGACTCCCAGCCCAGCCAGCCACCTAGCTGTGCGAGAACAGGAGCCAGCAATCCCAGAGGTCTTCGAGCCTCTTCTGAGTCGCAGGTGGAGAGCTTCTGCTCCTCGCGAAGTAGATGCAAGGCCACGAGGACACTACACAAGGTAGTGCATCTTGTGTTCTCAGAAAACACTTCTGAGATAGGGAAGTAGCCATCACGGCCAGCAGCCCTAATACCCTGGGGACTTTGGAGGAACTCACGACTGAGGGCAATGCATCGGATCAAAAACAAATTCTGGCGGTACGTAGACCGGCTCGCATTGGGTTGACCCTCAACCTTTGATGCCTTTGTTGTGAGATTCTCAATTGCATCTTGTTCAACGATCCATCCCCAGGAGCTTTCCATCATCCATGGGGCTGCAACGCCTGCCGGGCCAGATTCCAAATCCAACATGGCTTCCCAGCTTTCCAGATCAAGATTTCCTCCGCTGCTCGATCTGAGGAGGCTCTTCTTGCGACGTGTTCGTTTAGGGGCTTGCATTGGTGGAGGATTGACAAATGGAACTGCCAGACTCAACAAGACAACGGTCATAGCGGTCCACTCGAGGTCATTTTCGATGTCCTCTCTACCTCGAAGCCACTTGATAACCTCCCACCAAGCGACCATAATGCCATCGCCTGCTTTCTCGGAATCACGCAGGGCAAACTTGCAAACTTTGAGTATTTTTTTCACCAGATCATTTCGGGGCTCCATTCGGATTTGGAGTCGATGTCGCTGGTGGTCTGTGTCTACCAAGTCAATCTTTCCTCGGGAGCACACATGATCAAATCCGTTGAAAACGAGGTCGGGATCTGCCATGACCCGGTTGACTCCACTTTCTCTTGGGCGCTTCTCGAGTTTATTGGCAGAAATACCATCTGGCTCATAAAGCAGCAGTGGTACAGGAGCTTCCACTTTGACAGGACTGCCCCACAGGGTTTGCAATGAGAGCTCGCGGTGCTTGTTATCGGTTTCACTCAACGAGAGTATGCGAGAGATCTCTCCGTCGGTGATCCTGCAAGCATCCAAGACATTTGACACATTTTGGATTCTTACTGCACGTACGAGTACTGGACTTTGTCCAGTCGTCTTAGCCTTCTTCTTCTGACTCTTGGAAAGTGGCTCTCGATCTGCTCTCAAATTGACAATGGTCATGTTTCGTGACACTTTGTCCACAATACACACTGCCAACGAGGCAGTGTGGCCCCTTTGACCACCTCCATAGTCGGTAGAAGCCAAGGTAGAGACTTTCATTCGGCGGGATGCTGGCTCTTGGGTAGACTGCTGAAAACTGCCCGTAAATTGGGACGAGAAACTTTCAACCTTGTTCAACAGCAACTCTTCCGGAAGCCCAGATGTCGATTCACGCAGCGCAATGCTCTCGAATCCCGATGAGAGACTGTCACTGTTTAGTTCCTCGAGCAATTTATCAACAGGGGCCTCAAGGAAGCTGCCTGCATTGCTGTATACAGACCCTGTGCCCGGTGGCAGGGAGCCCCGAGGGTTGAAACCGAAACTTCCTCGGGTGCTGGCTCCTCCAATAGACTGTCTCAGCCCAGCACCATGGGGCATGGTACTAGACTGGCTGCCTGTGGCCAGATCTGAAAACGTGATGCGATCTTGGCTGGTAGCAAGATCAGTTCGAGCAAGCAACGAGCTGACTCGTCTTGACGTCTTGAGTGGAACGCCGACGTCACCAAAGTCTTGTGCTACTCTTGCAGCCAGATCATCTTCGGCGTCAATTCTTGCTAGAGATGGTTGAGTGGAAGGCCGGTCTTCTGTCCAAGGTCCAAAGCTCTCTCTAGTTGCTCCGGAGCGAGTGGCGGGAGTTGTTGCACCGGTTGCGAAATGAGAGCTTCGCCTCACTGATCGGGTGCCTCCAGTCTCTCGTCTAGCCTTGTGTTTCATTGGACCTCCAGATTCATCATCTTTGTAGCGTGCAGTCCATATTGTATATATGCCGGTGGTGGTGTTTATGGTCACAACTAGAATCAAAGGAATACCATTCAGCGGGCCCCTGCTGGTGCCCAGGAGTTCGTCCTTGGGAGAGATGTATACAATCTCATCCACAGGATCTAGAACTTCTAGTCCAGATGGTCTCTTTCTAGCACTGCTGACGCTGCTTTGGAGCCACTTGGAGGTCTGTGATGTCACAACCAGGCCCATCTCTGAGTGAGGGTTTATGAGAGAGAAAACACGAGGAAGATCGGCACTTGAGCTCGCTTTTGGCACCCAGGATGACACTGGGTTGGTCGATAATCTCGTCGAGGTACGCTTGCTCTTTTTGAGTGTCGGTATGCCAAACGATTGTGAGGCACTCGGATCGAATAGCGAGGTGGTCATGAACGAGTTAGGCGGCGCGGTTGGGATTTGACGTCTCCCGTCATCGTCCGGGATTTTCCTTTGGAAAAGGAGACCACGGGGGGTGGCAAACACAGATTCAACTTCAAATGGAAGAGGTATTGTATGGCTATTGCCTGCAACAAAGAATATGTGGGCTTGCGATTTGAGGACTACTACCATAGCTCTTGAGAGTGTCTCGCTGGATTGCTGCGGAGCCACAACCGCTACTCGTGCGTCTCCATGCAGATCCAAAGTTGAGAAAGCTTCTGGAGCCGATGGTTTCCCATTGCGTTGGGTTTGCTTTCGTGTACCTTGCGTACTAGTAGTTGCTTCGGGACGGCCAAGAGGTGTCTTTCCCGAATGTTTGATATCCCCGGCCGCAAATTGAGTAAACAGAGCATGTCGAATCTCTTCTTTCTCAGGGTCCATCCGAAAGACTCTTTTCACCATCCCTGCGCGGGACCATACAACACAATGCTTCGTCCATACCAACTCGTCGTCCACAGGGCCGGTCAACCCGCTTTCGTCGGTGCATATTGTCCATGTGTAATAATCCTCTGAAGGCTCGGGAGGTAGGATACCCTCTGAAACTAGGTAGGAGACGGCTGAAGGTTCGTGGACGCCCAGAGAGCGAACGGACGCCATGGTGGGCTGATTAGAAGCCGGGGTAGTGATTGCGGTGCGCCGTTACAAACAGTTCTGCGGTCGAAACTGTCGGATTGGTATTTTCCATCGTAGCCGTAAGATTAAGTAACGATGCGTCGACCAAAAGACATGCTGAGAGGCTGAATGTGGAAGTTGAAGGACGCGCTGGAACGCGGATTGGATCGACTTTCTCTGCTTCCCGACCAAAACAACTTCCTTTCTCCATCTACACAACCTTCCATTCACTTTACTTTCTACACCGTGCTTTCTGTTTGCTTTTGCTTATACAAAAAGCACACAGGTATTGAATCTTTTTCAGAGTCGCAGATCTCCGGATTATCCTCCCTGTGGTGCCTTCCGGCGCCTGTGCTTGAAGCTCCTAGTAGCTCAACAGCATCGCAACCAGCACAATGCCTTCGTTTCCGACCACTCCCTTGGTCCGAACAAGGGATGATGGCCTACAGATCAGGTATGCATAATGCGCTTCCACCATGTTACTTGATTTGGAGCTGATAGTTGTTGTGTAAAAATCTTTAGCTATCCGCTCCCCCATCGCATCCACACGGCTAAGGGCTACCCGCTACGAGCCCCCAATGGCTCATCGATCATTGTTTACGGCTACGACACTGGATTGAAAGTAGTCTGGAGAGGAGGAAAACGTTTCTCGGAACTGAAGTCAGCAACAGAACAAAATCCCAAGCGCGCAGAAAACAATGCGGACAACTCGGTCATGATTATTGACTCCGACGAAGAAGGGGAGCCCGAGCCAGAAGAAGAGGAACCCGCCTTCGAATTCAGTCTTGAGGAGAGTGAGGTTAATCCTGCTGCTCCATACGAAGAGATTTTGCGACAAATTGATATTCCCCTTGGAAGCCGAGTGCTAGATGTGGCAGTGCCCCGAGTTCTTACTGAAGAAGCTCGCTCACCCCTAGACCCCTTCCCACCCATCCTGAGAAATACAATCGTTGTGTCGGCCATCTGCTCCGATCTTTCGACTAAGGTCGTAACTCTGCCGCTTGTTCCCCCACACCCTGCGCAGACTGACTCAAAAAGCTGGAACATCCAAACTCTCACAGTCAATGGAGCCACAACTCATCAAGACATTCCGCGTGGTCTATCTCTTACTTTCACCTGCCATGAGTTTGAAGAAGAGCAAGACCAAAGGAAGTCACGGGGTCGCTTTGGAAGCTATGGGAAATGGGACCTGCTTGTAGCTACGCATTCTGCTGAGGGTTGCGGTGCGCTCTTGCTGCACCGTATCCCTATTCGCGAATCATCGGGCTCATTCCATCTCTTGGATGAAGAAATCATCTCTCAACGACGGCTCTTGCCTGCGCCTGCGCAGAGGATTGCTTTCAACCCATCAACATGGCCATCCATCCGTCACGCCAACCTGCTTGTCGCATTCCACAGTGGATGCGTCAAGATCTACTCATGTTTTTCCGTCAAGAAAGCTTCGAAACCTAAACGGAGAAGCTCACTACCGCAAGAAGATTACGAAACCATCGACACAGAAGGTCGGTGGTTAATCACCCTGTATCCTGGCTTCGAGCAAGGTCCCGTAGGAATCCCTCGACGAAAGAGGATTATCGATGCGGACTGGGTGCTCGGCGGCCGAGCAGTGATGGTACTTCTTGAGGATGGCGAATGGGGCGTGTGGGATATTGAAGGCGCCGGGCCTGGGGCTGCAAAGGGCCCACTGCACCGCCAGACAAGCATTCAAGGTGTCACTGGCGGCTCACTAGCTTCATATGCAGTTAGTGGTCGTATCATGACTCCGCTTTCCAACAGCAACTCTGAGACGGAGCAGCGGCCCCGGTTTGCTCCCATGACACCTTCCACCAGGCGCGTTCGCGAAGATGGTTTGTTGAAGGGTTCTATGAGCACAGCCAGCCCCTCCCACCGCGGCCAGATCTCGGTTTTGCAGACGAACCCTTCATCAGATGCCTTGCCCGATGAGTCGATTCTGCTCCGTCACGGCCGCCAGAGTGCTATAATCACGAGTCTCCTATCTCTTTGGCGGAACGCCGTCAAGTCCACAGGCACCTTCGATTCCTCAAACCGCTGTCGACTATCTCCCTTCCAAGACGTGAATCTTATGGGTCAGAATTTCCAGGCAATCGGCCACCTGCCGGCTCCAGCTCGTCATTCTCGACAAGCTGAGAAACAATCATTTGATGTACTTGTCGCAGCAGAATCCCAGCTCACGATCCTTGCTCCGAAATTGAAGGAGTCTGACCATGAAGAGAGCCAACCTGCTGTGAAGCAGGAAGACACGGACGAGATCGACCAGTTGATGCTCCAACGTGGCGAATTGGATGTGGAGGGGATGGGTCGTCTATTGAATGGTATGGCCGGCGGAAATGCTCCTCCTCTTCGCATGGGTAGCCCCGTGAAGCGGACTCGTGTTTTCGCCTGATATGGAAGCGGGCATTTGACCAGCCATAGATGATCACATGATACTAATACCCATGTTCCCTTGTGGGATTTATTTCTTCCTTCTTCTTGCTTTGCTTGTTCTACTTACGTGAAATTCTCTCTCCTAGAACCCATTCGCGCTGTAAGGTGGAGCGCAAGGCGAGAACCATGCCTTGAAATTCCTTCTTCGGGAGTGAATAAGCTCTGTATCGGATGCGATATATCAATTACCATTACAAACAAGTGCTATGGCACGAGCCCCATGCAACGCAATGTTGTAATGCTTGCATTTGACTTTGGGTCCCATCTTCGACCCTGTACTGCTGCGGATACCGGTCTGCCTCTTGGCGATCCTTACATCGGTAGCTGCAGTGGGCGAGGGTAGAAGGTGGCCAAGGTTTGGATGCAAGTACATATGGGCATGATGGGACATTTTGTTTACAGACGTAGGATTGTAGCTGCTACAATACCACAATAAGACTGGACTCGTATCATCATCGATGTTGTACTCTATGCATATAAAAGATCCTATTTACTCCTAAATCGTAATGTTAAGAAGACCATGGAACAAGATACGACGCAACTCTTAGGTCGATCTGTGCTGGCCCTCCTTCAGAAGGCCGCGATCACCACCGCCACCCTTCTGCCACAACCAGATACCCTCAACGGCCCAAGCAGCAGCACTAGCATGACGACCAACACCCGAAGCAACAGGTATGAGATTAGGGTTTTCCTCGGCACTCTTTTGGTCTTGAGAAGGTTTGCTCTTATTTCTGCCCAGAGTCTGACCAGCATCGCCATCCGCTTCAGCAAGCATACCGGCAACAACACCTTCTTTCTCAATGACAAACCAGAGCCCTTCAGACAACTGCCCACCCCGTTCTCCGAACTCTGCCCGACCAAGACGGAACAGGATTCGGCCGATCACTTGCCACGCAATACATCGCTGTGCGGGGAATGTCGAGCGTGCGAGGATGGCCAACTCCGGGATTGTATATCCCGCTGCATGAGGGTCGTCGCCGTGATGGTGTAAACCCATGGTCGTCGGCAGAGAAAGAGAAGTCTCGGGGGCGAGGATTGTGCCTGTTAGCGAGAAGCGGACCGCTGACGGTGCCAAGGAGATAGCACTGCTGGCTGGGTGGTAGGCAGATGTTGAGTCTGGGTCTTCTTCGTCGGCGGAGAGAGGTTGGAGCCAGGACAGTGTAGAAGGGTCCTGCGCTATCTCTGGAAAGTAATGTGACTGTAGATCTGCCAGGAAGGAAGGCGAAGACGGATCAAGCACTGGCATCGGCCTGGTTGGCTGAGGGAAGTGGAAGGTTTCTAGGGTTGCCGGGTCGAGGGAGGGGCGTTGAGAAGCGGGGTGAAGGTCTTTCGGAAGTGCGGATGGAGGAAGGTCTTCATTTCTGGGGTGCGGCGGCAAAGACACCGATGAAGGCTTTGGTAAAGAGTGGGGTTGCGCAGTTGAGGGTGTGGATTTGGATGAAACGGGTGCAATGTCAGGCACATCGAATGATACCGATTTCTTCGGCTTGGAGGACTTTTCATCTGTAGGTGTCGGCGAGGCAGTCTCGTCACCAGTCAGTGTATCCTCTTCAATATTTGCTCTTCGAAGGAAGCGTTCAAGGAGGCCCGGGTCCATCTGTTCCATTAACTCTTCACGTTCACGTTGAATCTGCGCGTCCGACATGGACGCCAGATGGCGGCGGTTCTCCTCGTCGATAGTTTGCTTGTCATCTTGAACGGTCGGTGCGGTCAGTGGAGCTGGGGTGGGATCTGCGACAGTAGACTGGTTTGCTCGTCGCTGTTTGAAGGAGGATGGCTTGCGCTGGCGAGGTGCTGGGAAACCAGTTGAGGTTGACAGTTTTGGTGCCGGGGGAATGGCGGTGGAGGGAACCCGTTCTTGAATTTCTCCTACGAGAGAGAATGGGGATTGAGAAGGAATCTCTGGACCAGATTCATCATCCAAGTCCAGGACAAAGCGTTCACCACGAAAAGCCATGATATGATCAATAATGCAAAGAAGAGAAAAAAAAGTGATGAGTTATGTCAGCGCGGGGGATGCGGCTCCCAAAGCTAAAAATGGGGCTGCAGAATAGTCTAACTGTATTGGGCTAGTGAAAGCCAGCGGATGTGCTAGTCCTAATCAGGTTCCTCACATCTATCTATACAAATTCGTCGATCCTTCTTGTCAATATACAATGATCTTGTATCGATACTATATTGTTGTGCGTTCTTTGAGGGATTTATGCAGATATTTGCTGTAGTACTTCTTTGTGTAATCATAATTAGTATCAATTATGCAACTGTTGACTGTGTCATGAGCTTCAACTGGGATACACAAAGATGAATGTTACCTTCACATGAGTATAACTATAACAGACTTTTTGAAAAGCAAATCTGAAATGAGACATCAAAATAAATCAACAATCAGTCAGATTGATATTATATAGGCACCGAATTTGAAACTAAGCCATATACACAGATAAATCTTGGGAACCTTAGAAAAGTAGTATAGATGCATTTGAGGTACCACAATTTGAACAACTTATACAAAGGGAATAGATTAATCTTCAAGACTCATCGCTAGAATAAAAACCTATATAATTCTAATTCTAATGATGTAGATATAGATATAGATATAAATGTAAATAAATAATACCAATGATATCTGAACTAGTCAGATTTCCTAGTATATAAGAGCTTTGACATATCAATTTACAGTAGTATGTACCTTGAAAGTTAGCAAATAATAGTTGCTTTAACCCCAATTCAATAATCTGCTTTCCCTTCGTCTCCCCTTTCTTCCCTTTTTCTCTTTTTTTTCCTTTTCTCTTCCCCGATTTCCTACCCTATTTGCCTTTTTTTACCCTCTCCTTCTCTCCCTTTCCCCGTGTGTTTCTTCATCCTTTCCCTGCGGTTTTCTTACCCGTGTTCTTTTTTTCCGTCACCCACACAGATCTCCCTTATCTTCTTTGTGTTTCATCTCCCATCTTTCCGCTTTGGCAACCTTCGCAATCTGAATACAACCATAATTGTACACGTCTTCGCGACCGACTTCAACAACCCCCAAATCAAGTTCATCACCACCACACCTGGATTTGATTAAAAGCCATCAATTTGTGAATCGCTCATAATTGTCACAATAATTATGTCTACAGATCCGCCTACAGCGGGTGTACCCAAAGCAGAGGGGCCAACCATTGACGTGGACGCCAAACCCGACACAAGCGCCCGACGTGCCTCCGGTACCTCTAGGCGGTCGCGTCGTAAGAAGGATGACGAACCCGACGCAAAACTAGCCAAGAAAAATAAAGAACCCAAGGAATCCAAGGAACCTAAAGAAATCAAGGAGAAACCGGCCCGCGCTCCTCGTCGCCCTCGAGAAAAATCAACTGGTACAATCAGCTCGCGCAAAAAACCCAAGCTGGAGCCCGCGGAAGAAACTACAAGGGCTCCTGCGCCGGACGCCCAAGGCCCTCCAACCCTGTCAGCGCCTCAATCCCAGCCTACCCACCCTACTCAGTCTATCCAGCCGGCTCAACCTCCCTCTTATTCTCAAAGCCCACACCCTCCTACAGCGCCCAGTGGGATATACCAGCTGTCACAACCACTGCAGCCCCCACGTCCGCAATCGCAAACCCCAGTACCTCAACCCTTGCAACCTCAAAGAACAAGTGGACAAAACTTCGATCCAATTCGCTCTGCATTCGACAATCCATCTCCAGCTCCCGCATATAGTCCTTCTGCTCGCGCGTTGTCACCACGCAATGGTTATCGCGCTAGCGCATCACCGGCGATTTCCAGCATCATCGATCCGCCTAACCAGAACCATCATGTCTACACCCCGCTTGCACGATCTACCTCTGGACATGTTTCCGGAGTCTCCTCGCCGGTGCCGCCTATGATGGCTCCCACGCCCTCTCACCCATCCTTGGCGCCATCGCCTCTTCCCGCATCGTCTCCCTCCCACGCAGCGATGCACACTCCACAGCCAATGTCATATTCCAACCACTACACTACACCGTATCCCCCTACCGAGCAACGGCCACCTCCCTCACAGGCTCCTAAGCCCGAATTATCTCCACCAACAACCCGTCAACCTCAACCTCTTGCGCAATCGGAACCTATCATACAGCCGACTCCTCCTCGACAATTCCAAGCAGTGGAAGCCGAGCCAACGGACCCACCAAAAGAGCAATCGGCCCCGAGCGCCAAGAAAGAAAAGGGCGCAGCTACGCCGGCATCAAAAGCACCATCTCCCAAGCCCGCCCGACCTGCCAAGGAAACGCCTCATCTACCTCAAGGCTCTGGCCTGATCACCAATGCACTGTTTGGTGGGGTCGATGAATCGGCCAAGTCCCCAGACTCACGAAGCACGCCCAATATCATCGTCCACGTCCCGCTGAACAAGGGTAACCAGATTGTCAACTTTGCGCGACTCGCAGAAGAGCAGTATGGCTTTGCTGCTTTGCATCCTCGTCTGGCTGCACATAAAGCACGCCTGGCTCGGGTAGCAGCAGCTGGAGCCGCTTTGGAGAAGACCGACAAGAACGCTAAGGGAATCTCTGCAGGCGAGAGCGCTGATGAGGATCTGAGCATGGATGCTGGTGGTGATAGTGACGTGGATGGTGATGTTGCTATGGGTGGTACCGGTGCAGGAACCAATGGTGCGCCATCTGAGGCAAGTGATGGAAAGAAAAAGCGCCGCAAGAAGGTTGAAGAATACGACCGTGATGACCCATTCGTCGACGACAGCGAGATGGTGTGGCAGGAGCAGGCAGCTGCCAGTAAGGATGGGTTCTTCGTCTACAGTGGACCCTTGGTGCCAGACGGCGAGAAGATCCAGGTGGAACGGTATGTCTAATCACGTTGTTCACGTATTTCAATTTTTGCTGACTTATTCGCAGAGCCGACGGTACAATCAAACGTGGTCGTGGGCGCGGCCGAGGAACAGGCCGGAGCCGCGCTTTGGTCTCACACCCGCATGTTCCAATTGCCGCGGCTGTGCCTATATCTCAAGATACTGGCCTGCCATTGCGTGGCCCTGGCTCTCGAGGCGGCACATCGCGTCGCCCGCGAGGCAATAAGAAGACTGAGGGCGAGAAGCACACCACTGAGAAGAACGGATCAACTGCCTCGCCCGTTACTGAAAGCCGTGGCGGTCGTGGCGGTGCTTCAGCCTCTGGCCGTGGCGGAAGCAATAGCACTCGAGGCGGAAAGTCCTCTTCAGCCTCAGCTTCGACTTCGACCCCGGGACCGACACCTGACCTCGCTCCTACCCCTGCACCCTCGACCCCGCATATTGTTCCTGCACCACCTGGTCCTAGTCCTCTAGCTGGCCCTGAGCTGATGATGAAATAGAGGTTTTGATTGATCTGTCATGGGAGGCTGGCGTTTGCTTTATGGCGTTTGGGACTTGACGTTTCTGTCGACATTTATTTTCATTGCGATATTGTTTTGCTCATGGGCTTTTTTTGGTCATGTTGTGCTGTTTGTTTTTTGGTCCAGGCGCAGTTTGATCAACACATGAGCTCTGTATGTATACCTTGATTTGTTGTTGTGGCTGGATTTCTATATGGGTATTATTACAATCAAGTAAGATATTGATGTGTTCAGGTATTTAGTTCTCCGAGCGCTATACTAATTGGGTTGCGTAGCCCATTTCGATAGTGTCGTGTCAGGGTAGGCAGTGCAAAGGGAGGGTAGGTTGCATTGTGGATCTAAGCTGGTGCATGACTAGAAAAGTGATCTGGAATGGATATAAAATTGGACTTGTTTATGTACGCCGTGTAATGCAGGAAGACATCCCAGCAGACAAGAGATGGAATCAAGAATGAACAACAAAGGGCCATTGCTAGGTATTCCAATCAACACAGTCATAGAGAAATGAAAGAACCAAAGAAAAAGAATGAAAAGAAGGAGATCCACGAACGGACAGGAGAATGAGGATTCGGTGTCAAGGTGGGTTGTCTGGGCTTTATCCTGGGGTTCTATCAAGATCATTTGAACACATCAGATAGAAGAAAAAGGCAATGTAGCCAAGATGGCAGTCCGCAATGGCAATCGAGGTTGTGTTGCAAAGCTGAGTTTTAGGTAGATATGCAAGTACATCTGAACATAAACATGACATGACATGGGAGAGGACAAAGAACCTGACAATAGATCATATTTGAGCACATCAATCAAACAATCACCTTATTAACGAGGTGTTGCACCGGGCTGGCTTCGCCAGTTCCCACCTGCTGGGACTGGTGGAGTAGGTGGCAGTCCATTTGGAGGAGGGGCGCGCAGTGGCAGTGGCATTGTCGAGTTGGACAAGCTGGTGCCGTATTTGTAATTATGGGAGCTCGCCGAGCGGGAGAAGCTCATTGGATTTCGAGAATCGATCGCGGAAGCGGGTTCGCCGCGTTGGCGCATCGGGGGGCGACCCACACGCGAAGGGCCATCGTCTTTTTCTTCAAGTGAGAGGTTCTCCAGGGAGGGAGGCTGCGGAGACCGCGTGGATCCAGACGATGAGTAATAATGAGAAGACTGAGGCTGGGATTTGGTCTGGAGCTGGGCCTGGGGCTGTGGCTCATAGTAACGGGGGTTGGAGGAATATTCGTTGGCAATCCGGGGGTCGCTGGATGTTGGGGTTCGGCTTGACTTGCTGATGGGTAGCGGTTTTCCAATAGTTGCTGATGTGGGAGCTGCAACAGGAGATGGGCTCGGGTTTGAAGTTGGCGTCTGAGCACCCCGGAGAGATTTCGGTGCTGGCGGTCCTAGGTAGGACTTGCGGTTGTATTTATCTACCATGCTCCTTGCCCATCCCTCAAGGTCAACAGGCGTCCGCTTGGCGGCTTGCAAGAAAGCATCCTTGTCCTGGAGGAGGTCAGTATTGTATAATTTCGTCACCAAACAAAATAAGGAAAAGATCAGCATACATATAGTTCTCGAGGCGTTGGCCGTTCCTCGGATTTTTTCAAAAGACACTTTCCAACAAAATCATGCAGAATAGGCGGGAAAGCATCACTCTTTGGCAGCTTGGGTGCCGTCTCGTGGACAATTTGCTGAAGAAGATCGAGAATACCCATCGGCCCTGCGCTGGCACGGTTTCCAGCAGCCGAGTCGGAATGATCGAAGGGGAATTTTCCCACAGCCAGCTCCATGACTGTCAAGCCCACACTCCATACATCTGAACGAACCGTGTAAGCTCCTCCCTGGATTCTTTCGGGTGCCATGTATGTGGAAGTGCCGACAAATGTATCGGCAATTGAGTTGACTGTCTCGGTAGCGACACCGAAGTCACAAAGCTTGATGTTGCCGCGGGAGTTGACCAATATATTGGAGGGCTTGATATCACGGTGCATAATGCGGTGGGTTTCGTATAGGTAGACAAGACCAGCCAGGACAGACTCGGTGATCTTTCCTAGCACGTCGACTCGCACAGGGCCGAAATCTTTAGAAACACGATCAAGAGATCTGGTTGTAAGTTAGCTATGTCCTCCTCGAATCCCACGTTAATCCACCTACCCGAGATCCATGTATTCCATGCACAGCACAATATCTCTGGCTTCGTTTTGGAATGCACCGTAAAAAGTGACAATATTGGGACAATTGCAGTCATGTCCGACTCGGAGTTCTCGTAGAATCTGTTTCCGCACGTTTTCTTTGGCCTCGACACGGATGATCTATTGCGGGGAGATACGGAATCAGAATTGGCTGACAAGTCGGGGGGAAAGCAAGAGACATATACGCACCTTTCTAGCCATCACTACCTTGGTAGATGCGTGCATCACCTTGGATACGGTACCTCCATTTCCAGCGCCAAGTTCCTTTAATGTGACCAAGTCCTCACTGCGAAGATCAAGGCGAAACTCCAAGCCAATTTCGAGGGTATCTGTGGGATTGCTTTCACTGTTTCCGTTCGATCCAAGGGCTTCATCCGCAGCGGGTTTGGGTGCAGCGTTGAGAGCAAGACCTTTGACGTTCTTGCGTTTCAACGTGCGGGCCTGGAACGGGTCCGCCATGGCGCTTTGGAGGGGTAGGAGTTGCAGCAACTCAAGGACGCGAAAGAAAAGATGAGAGTTTAAAAAGAGAGAGAGAATAGAAAGAATATCAAAATGGTTTTACCCAAGCCGATGTAGAGTGGTTAGAACCCCCGAGTTTAACAGCGGGGAAGCCGATATCACCTTGCGATGTTCTTGGCGACGCTGATTGGACCTTTCGGGCGCGTCGAGTTGACCAACTATAAATAAGATGTACCAGTCGGCGCCAAACTGAGGGATGGGAGAAAACTTTCAGAGGATCTACATGGATTTCAGACAAAGTCCCGCTACTATTAATGAAACAATAGGTGTTCGGGGGGGGTTCCACTCCGGCTGGATTGGGTTGAGAAGTTGATATCCGGTTTTATGTTCAGTATTTACAATATTGTACAATATTGTACGTATAGATGGTACAATATATAAACTTTAAATCTGAAAAATGTAATAATACAAATGAAATATGCATATTGAGGATTTGACTAGGGGTTATCGTTCGATGTACATTTGTCCACACAATGATTCACGTGATATCAAAGTCAAGCCACACCTTGGCTCAACAGTGGCTGGTGTGGCCAGCGTTCAGCCACAGAGGCACTAGCCAATCACCGCCACCCGCGTCCTCCCTCGCCGATGGCCGCGATTCTTGCTCTTTACAACTTGTTGCTTCAGCTTCATCTTCCCCTCTGCACTTCCAACTATCTTAAAACATTGAGCACTACCGAGACTCATACTTGCGCCCATCATCTCAAAACTTTCTACTTGAAGCTGCATTTTCAATCGCTCCTTGGTCCCTCCGAATAGGGATCTTCACCTTCGGGCAAGATGAGCCTTCGCGACCTGGTCGAGGGTGAGGCGATCATGGACGATGATGAGAATGATGAGGAGCTTCCCGATGACTACGATGGTGAGGTCCGCCAGGGCGCGGGGACTACAAACCATTACAATGACTCCAGCGAGGAAGAAGATGAAGAGGAGGATGACGAGGAGGCCGCTCGCGCCGTGAGTCTCGGTCCTGAGCCCAGGAAGCTTTATTGGTTGGCTGATATATCTTTAAAATACTAGGTTCGCGAAGGCTTCATCGTTGACGAAGATGAGGAGGACGAACGCGCCCATCGCAAACACAAGAAACGTCCCCGTGCTGCTCGTGAAGAAGAGCACCTAGACGAAGACGATTTGGAACTCATTGGGCACACCCCAAGCCATCAACGAGGACCAACCACAGAGGTATGTAAGCTATCGCGATGACTTTGATGTCTTGCTAACCAACAATACTTTGATATTAGTCGAAATTCAAGCGCTTGAAGCGAGGCAAGGATCGCGAGAGCCATCAACCGTCCCACGGCGTCGATGATATTTTCAACTCAGACGAAGAAGAGGAAGCACAGCAATACGCCCGACCAGGCCAGCGCCGCGTGATGCGCGATGAGATGGACGATTTCATCGAGGAGGACACTTTCTCCGACGACGAGGCTCAGCGTGAGCGAGATGACCTTGAGGTTGCGCCTGCGTCAAGAGTCAACAAGACTGGACTCATTCCGACTGACACATCGGGCTTGGACGAAAATGCGCTTGAGGATATGCGTGCTGCATTTGGTGACGGCACCGAGTACGACTTCGCATTGCAGATGGAAGATCAAGAGGATGCGGACAAACAGACCGAAGAACGTCATCTCGATTTAAAGGACGTCTTTGAACCATCCGAACTAGCCGAGCGGATGTTGACCGAAGACGATAATGAAATTCGTCTCGTCGATGAACCCGAGCGCCACCAGGTTGCTCGCAAGCCATATAAACATGTCACTTTGACTGAGGATCAGTTCCGGGAGGAAGCCGTCTGGATCTCAAACTTGATGTTGCTAAAGAAGCGCATGGAGCCTGAATTACGGGAACCTTTCCAGCGTTCCGTTGCTAAGATGTTGGAGTTTTTAATCACTGATGATTGGGAAGTGCCGTTTATCTTCCAACACCGCAAGGACTACATGATCCATGCCGTTAAGGATATGGATGAAGCCAACCAGGGCGACGATTCCGCTCAATACAGAATCCGCGCCGAGAAGCTTCTGAACATGACCGATCTATGGGACATATTCGACTACGACCTCAAATTCCGCGCTTTGGTTGATAAGCGCGGTACGATTCAAAAGTCTTATGACAGCTTGCGTGATCTCTTCAACGTTAACGACTCCAATGTGGAGGATCTACTTGCTGCTGCCGCCAGCATGGAGGAGCTTCAGGACGTGCAAGATTACATTCATTTCCAATACTCCTCACAGCTACGCGATTTGAACCAATTGAATGGTGAAGCCAATGGAGAGACACAACGACGCAAAGCAACTGGTCGATCATTCTTTGAGCGGGTTCGAAATGGCAAGGCTTACGGCATGGTGCGTGCCTTCGGAATCACTGCAGATGCCTTTGCTCAGAATGCCTCCAAAGATGGTCGCCGACAATACACCGAAGATCCGTCTGAGCACCCCGAGGGGATGGCGGATCAGTTTGTCGACAATGACTTTTCCAATAGCTCGCATGTTCTGAAGGCCGCAAAAACCATGTTTGCCGAAGAGCTTGCCCTTAGTCCCAAAATGCGCAAGGTCATTCGACAGGCTTATTACATGAACGGAGTTGTCGACTGTTTCCGCACAGAAAAAGGGCTTCGCCGGATTGATGAACAACACCCTTACGCTGAATTCAAATATCTGCGGAACCAACAGCTTAGTGACATTGCTCGCCGCCCAGAAATGTTCTTGCGCATGCTCAAGGCCGAGGAAGAAGGATTGGTCGATGTTCGGGTCCGCTTTGAAAATTTTGATCAATTCCGCTCTCGTCTATACGCCGACATCGAGTCAGACAACTACAGCGAAGTTGCTGATGCATGGAACCGTGTCCGTCGCGACGTGCTGGACTTGGCTCTTGGAAAATTGGAGAAGTTGATCAATCGTAGTGTCAAAGAAAACATTCGCCAGGAATGTGAGAACCATGTGGCCAAGGAGTGCCGTGAAGCGTTCTCACAGCGCCTGGATCAGGCACCTTATAAACCGAAGGGCATGGTCCTCGGCACTGTGCCCCGTGTTCTCACCCTGTCCACGGGATCCGGACAAGTGGGTAGGGATCCCATTCACTGGGCGTACACAGAAGAAGATGGTCGTGTCTTGGAGAATGGCAAGTTCGTCGATCTTTCATTGGGAGATGAGAGCCGTGGAATTGCAGATGGCGCCAACGTAGCCGCTTTCGTGGATTTGATTGATCGCCGTCGACCGGATATCATTGGTGTCTCGGGAATGACGCCAGAAACACGCCGTCTATATAAGCTTTTGTCTGAGCTTGTCGAGCAGAAGGATATGCGCGGCGCCTCCTACACAGATGACCGCGATGAAGAAGTCAGTGACCCGTTGGAGGTGGTCATCGTCAACGATGAGGTTGCCAGGTTGTATCACAACAGTCCTCGTGCCAGAAGCGACAACCCTGGCTTCGGGCCGTTGACCCATTACTGCGTGGGTCTGGGTCGCTACTTGCAAAGCCCGCTCAAGGAATATGCATCCTTGGGCCGTGATATTGTCTCCATCCAATTCAAGCCAGGCCAGCAATTAGTATCTCAGGATCTGCTTCTCAAGCAGCTGGAAACCGCTTTAGTGGACATGGTCAACCTTGTGGGTGTCGATCTTAACGAGGCAGTGGCCGACACAGCGACCGCCAATCTCTTACCGTATGTCTGTGGTCTTGGACCTCGAAAGGCTGCTCACCTGCTCAAAATTGTCAACATGAACGGCGGCGTTGTTAACAATCGAGTGGAATTGCTTGGTGTCAACGCCCAATACCCGGCCATGGGTGTCAAGGTCTGGAACAACTGTGCCAGTTTCGTTTATATCGACTTTGAAAATGCCGATCCAGATGCCGATCCACTGGACAACACTCGTGTACACCCCGAAGACTATGACATTGCACGCAAGATGGCTGCCGATGCTTTGGAGTTGGACGAGGAAGACATCAAGGCCGAGAATGATGAGAATGGCACAGGTGCGATCATGCGGAAGCTCTTCCGCGAGGAGGCACAGGATCGTGTCAACGATCTGATTCTGGAAGAGTATGCAGAGCAGCTGGAGAGGAATCTCAACCAGCGCAAGCGTGCTACTCTTGAGACAATCAGAGCTGAATTGCAACAGCCATACGAAGAATTGCGTAAGCAATTCGTTTTCCTCGGCACAGACGACATCTTTACAATGCTCACTGGTGAGACGCCTGAATCTCTCACGGTTGGTATGGTGGTACCTATTGCCATCAAGCGGGTGTTCGACGACCACATTGAGGCCAAGTTGGACTGCGGGGTGGATGTGCTCGTGGCCGAAACCGAACTTGGTCTTGACCATCGAGTTCAAGTGCGCAACGTATACCAGCCCCACCAGACTGTCCCTGCCAAGATACTATTCCTCAACCGCAAGACATTCTCTTGCAATGTGTCTCTGCGTGAAGAGCAGGTCACTCAGCCATCTCGCCGAAACCCAGACCATGGCTTTGGCGACTGGGACGACCAGCAAGAGCGAGCTGATAAGGAGTCATTGCAGGAGACAACACAGCGCGGTGGCCAGGCCATGCGTGTTATCAAGCACCCACTTTTCCGGCCTTTCAACTCAACGCAAGCTGAGGAATACCTGGGCTCCCAGAGCCCTGGCGATGTTGTAATCCGGCCGTCCTCCCGGGGCCACGATCACTTGGCCGTCACCTGGAAGGTGGAACAAGGTGTGTATCAACACATTGATGTTCTTGAACTTGATAAAGAGAACGAGTTCTCTGTCGGTCGTGTCCTTAGGGTCGGTGGTCGTTACAGTTACAGCGATCTGGACGACCTGATCGTCAACCATGTCAAGGCGATGGCCAAGAAGGTGGGCGAGATGGTTCTGCACGAAAAGTTCCAGAAAGGCAACAAAGCCGAGACGGGTATGTTTTTATGACAGCGATTTGTGGGTTTCTATTTCTAACAATTTGATAGATCAATGGCTCGAGACCTACACCAAGGCTAACCCTCGCCGTTCGGCATATGCCTTCTGCATCAATGCCAAATACCCCGGTTACTTCTACCTATGTTTCAAGGCAGGCGAACATGCACGACTTCAAAACTGGCCCGTCAAGGTTATTCCTCAGGGCTATGAACTGCAAAAGAACCCTTACCCGGACATGAATGCTCTGTGCAATGGCTTCAAGCTGATGTTCAGTAACATGAGCAAGGGTGGTCGGAGATGAGCTATCATATCATTCCATTTCTTATTTTCCCGTCTGTATAGTGTACTATCTTCTTTTCCTTGCCATGAAGTCTTTTCAAAAAGAAAAAAGGGGGTCAAATAGGGCATTGCATTTCTTTTTAATTTGATACACCTTGAGTTTTGACATGTAACCAAAATAATATTTCCAATTGCGATCTATATGACCTCGGTATACGGAGTAGACATCATATCCATAAGGCTGACAGTGTGAAAAAGGACACGAATACGAGTTATTTTGATCAACATGTGAGTACATGCCTGGCCTCGGTTTCAACCTGTTTTTTTGTTGGATTTCTTGGCCCCTCATTATATCATCTCAATATCAGTTTCTTGCTTAAGTATTGTACACCTAGATATACATTTGTGTGTATATATATACAAATTTAACCTCCGATCTTGAACGTGAATATCTTAATCTGTGGCGCATCTCGGCATTGCCACGTTCAGCCGCACCGGACCTGACGGGAAACTGTACAGTGTACAACAATCAGACTGAGGCTCTTACATACCCCTCAACTGCACCAACCATGGCAGCCATGGAGGAGCTGGAGATTCACAGCAAGGTACGATAACTTGTCTATTATCTACAGGTTGTGTCTCCTTTACTGATATGTGACGTGTTTTAGTCTTACTTCGTACGTTGGATTCATGTCAACGCCAACCATACCATCTCTTGGAGCATTCAACCGCACAAGAAGTCTGTCAACTTTGGTATTTTCAAACATCCTGGCCAGTCCTCTTCTTTGAGCTCCCATATCCCTCCCTCCGATTCCCAAAGTACCGATTCGACCGAGAACCTCCCCGCAACCGCATCGACTGCCGGCGCGCGACAACAACAGTCCGCCATAATCGACAAGTTGACAGGAATTGGCCTGAAAACGATCAAATGGACTGGGAAGTGCGAGGCAGACAAGATTACCCAAGGCACCTACGATGTACCGCACAGTGAAGGTGGTAATTACGCACTTGTTTTCGACAACACCTTCTCTAAACAAATCTCCAAGACCTTGACACTTGTCCTCCTCACATATCCGACCGGCTTGCAGCCTCATAGTTCAGCGTCGATTCCCACTGGACGTTCTCAAACAGGGGCATCGACTGATTCCTTACCGCAGTCCAAGCCCCGCGGAAGAGGTAACAGTCGGGCAACACTCAACTCGCAGATCGATACGTCGAACCAAAGTGTCCACACGGGACTATTGCAAAAGCGGCGCCGAAAGCGCCATCAAGGCTGGGCGCGTCGATATTTTTCGCTGGATTTCACCTCATGCACACTGTCATACTATCACGACCGTAACTCGGCCGCACTCCGAGGCGCGATCCCGCTCTCGCTAGCGGCTGTCGCAACAAACGAAAAGTCTCGGGAGATTTCAATTGACTCTGGCACCGAGATCTGGCACCTGCGTGCCAGTAACGAGCATGACTTTGGGGCCTGGAAGCAGGCTTTGGAGAGAGCTTCTTCCAAGGACAGCTCCAAGAACAACAGTTCCGGACTAGCTGCTCCCCCAGAGTTGCGGCTTTATGGGCCGTCGCAGCCTTCACCAGCGGAGGAGAGTGAGTGGGTGCGTATCCAGAGTCTTGTCAGCCAGGTGTCTGGGTCGCGAGATGCGATCCGTCGGCTTGCCAAAGATACAGACCCCAAGTACCTCGCTTCTCCGCTCCCCACTGCCACCGTTGACCGGCCTCGCTCGCGCGGTCGGTCTCCTAGTCCCCAACCAAGCCCCCAACCCGGGGCCGCTGAGGCTGCTGCTCCTAGCGAGGAGTCCAAGCGGCCATTTTGGAAGCGCAAGACGAGTGGTCAGTCACATGCTAGTAACAAGCGCCCGCCGGGGGTGACCTCGAACTCAAGTTCGTCGCAGCTTGCGGTACCTGCTACGGATGGCAAGGGAAGGCCCGCCAGTATCACCAGCCACACCGACAGTATGGATGGGATCCATGACCATTTGATGGCGGTGCTGCGCGATCTTGACACTACTATATCCGAGTTCGCCGCGTTGATTGCCGAGAGCGGGGAGCGACGACACCCGGTCAAGCCTTCTATGGTTCCCAGGCGGAGCATGGAGTCGGACATGTCACAAGAATTCTTTGACGCAACGGATGGCGGTGGGGACAGGTCTCCCCTCCTCACCATCCAGGATAGCGATGATGAGCGCTTTGAAGAAGACCATCCCGGCTCTACCACTGAGGAAGTCGAGGATGATGCTCCATCTGACAGCGACAGTGTATCGGACGCAACAGCAACTCGACAAGAAAGCGGCAGCGCATCAGGATTATTCCCCGTTAAACCAAAATCACTGATTCCGCTGCCTTTGGACCCTATAAAACGTCGCACGAACATTCCTGCTCCAACGGTACTACCCCCAAGCTTAATTGGCTTCCTGCGCAAGAACGTTGGCAAGGACTTGTCTACGATCTCCATGCCCGTTTCCGCAAATGAGCCAATGTCTCTGCTACAGCGTGCCGCGGAAATTCTGGAATACTCAAACCTTCTCGATCAAGCCAGTCAGTCCTCGGACCCTATTGAGCGACTGATGCTCGTAACTGCATTCGCCGTGTCTTCCCTCTCGGCTAACCGCGTTCGTGAGCGTTCAATCCGCAAACCCTTCAACCCAATGCTCGGCGAAACATACGAGCTAGTTCGAGAAGACCGCGGCTTCCGTTTCATTGCCGAGAAAGTGTCCCATCGCCCCGTCCAACTCGCCTACCAAGCCGACAGCAAAGAATGGTCTCTCTCACAGTCCCCCTCCCCAGCCAGAAATTTTGGGGTAAATCCGCCGAGATCACCACCGAAGGTCGCGTCCGCATCACTCTACACGCAACCGGCGACCGCTTCAGCTGGACACCTGCAACATCATTCCTACGCAACATCATCGCAGGCGAGAAATACGTCGAGCCAGTCGGTGAACTAGCAGTCACGAACGAGTCCACCGGCCACCGCTCAATATCCACCTTCAAAGCCGGTGGCATGTTCTCCGGTCGCAGCGAGGAAGTGTCTACCCGCGCCGTCGACGCAAACAACAAACCCCTTCCCCTCGGTCTATCAGGTACCTGGCCCTCTTCATTGACGCTTACTCGCGACGGCAACCCAACAGGCAACACTATCTGGACAGCCGGGCCTCTCGTCCCCTCTGCACCAAAACACTATGGCTTGACGGCTTTCGCGGCGGCTCTTAATGAAATCACCTCGATCGAAGAGAACCATCTGCCTGCTACGGACTCGCGACTGCGTCCTGACCAGCGCGCGCTGGAAGATGGCGACCTTGACCGCGCAGAAGAGGTCAAGGTGCAGCTTGAGGAGGGACAGCGGGCGCGTAGGCGTGAGATGGAAGAGGCGGGTGAGACTTGGGCTCCGCGCTGGTTTACGCGGGTTGGGGATGAGTCGGATGGAGAAACTGCTTGGCGGTTGAAGGGTGGGAAGGATGGGTATTGGGAGGAGAGAGCCAGAGGTAGCTGGTCTGGTGTTGTTCCTGTTTTTGAGACTTAGATTGGATCATGGTCCTTTCGACATGATAAGTGGTGAAAGCTTCGCTCTGTGGGCGAGGTGTTTTGGGCAGGACCTTCTTCACTCCATATAGAGATGAATAAATACATTTTGGTCTCTTGACTCCTCTACGGTGGCTAGATTTGGTGGCTTTTGTAAACCTCTTATGTACGAATAGACCTTCCTATGATTGTATCGCACCAACCAGCAGGTGATAGATTGTACTGACTGTTTAGAGGCTATGTGAAAAGAAAGTGGTCCGCCACGAGGAGCCGAGAATTTTGTTGAACGTGAGTTGTGTATCATTTTGAGTATGAACAAGTAGAAAGTCAAGCATCGAATCATCAGTCGGGTCAATTGGATAGAACAGACCAGGCAAAATCATAATAACAATCATTAAACGATGACTGCAGGTGTCTGAAATTCATCAAAAAACAAAAGACAACAGAAACGAAAGAAGGCATCAGCCATAACAAACAGAGAGAAACATATGAATAAATAAACAAAACCAACAATAACAGAAAACTGTTCTTGACTGATAAATCTGGCACAAAAACCCTGCCCGGTTGTCGTATCCCATGATATTTACTGAAAACCCAAAGAGTTGAAACCTGAATCAGTATGATCCAAAAAACCAACTACTCGTCATCATCATCATCAGATTGATGAGCAGTCCAGCGACGCGAGTTACGCATCTTAGCCGCCTTGCGAGCACTCTGGCGATCCACGGTGCCAGAGCTCTGGTCAGTCATGCGCATCATAACAGGAAGGCTGTCGAGAACGGAACGATTGCCCTGGAAGTAGTGCTCGGCAAAGCCACCTTGCAAGACACGGCGCAGAGCAGTCAGACGCACCCACTTCCACCATCGATCAATGGACATCACGCCATGCCGGCCGATCTTGACGGTCAAAGTGCTGCCGTAGTGGCGGTTGGTGTTTTGGTCGATGGCAGTGTTGTAGCGAGGGCCACGGCGGGGGTTCTCGACCGTAGTGAGGATCGAGGCGAAGTTGCTGTGCAGGGACTTCTTGTCGCGCTTGCTGATCTGCTTGGTATGGATGGTTGCCAAGTTGTGGAGCTGGGCTTCCAGCTCGGGGGTGTTGTGGTAGGCATTGTATCGCTTGACGAGCTTGGGCCCGGTCGTTGGGTCGTTATCATGCTTGTCGCTTTCATCCGAGTCACCGCTTTCTTCATCTTCGTCTTCGTCATCTTCCTCGGGGGTGTAACTTTTCTCGTAGAGGAGGGCGATGTTCTCACCCGAGGAGATCTGCACATTGGAGTCGGAGCTGTCGAGTTGGTCCATGAAGATTTGAACGGCCTCCTCACTTTCTTCTTCGAAATCGTCGATCTCGGTGGCGAGGAATCCCCACTGCTGAATTGCAGCGGTTACGACGACGGGGTCGTCCTTGGCCTCGACGGACTGACCATCAGAGGCGATGATGTCGAGAAAGAAAGTCATCTGTTCAAGCATGCCATCTGTGCCGGCACCTCCGAAAACAGTGCATGCTCCGAGACATTGGATAGCGGCTGCCTTGATGGCAGGGGAGGTGGAGTCACGGACGGTCCGGGTGAGCAGAGGCTCAGCATTTTCGTAAATGGTGTTGTCGAAAGCTGAAATGGCGAGCAACTCGATCGCACGGAGTGCAAGGGTCGCCTCGAGGTCGCTGACTTCAGTACGAACACTTCTGGCAAATGCAGCCAGCAAAGCTTCCACCGTGCCGTTCAATTCTTCTACGGCGTAGTGATATTTGGTCAGACGGCAGAATGCTCGCAGAGCCTCCTCGCGGCCTTGGACACTGCTGCGCTTGCGGTCGAGAATTTCTTGAATGCGATCACCGAGCTCCTGCTCCCAGTCGGGATTCTCAGTTTCTGGGTTCTCATCGTCGAATGAGCCGATGCTGTATACCGATTTGGTTAGCCGTTTTTTTGTTTTTGTAAAATTCCCGACATCATTGGTGACATCATCCCGCCATGTGTGTGGGGTCGTGTGAATTATAGTCTTGGAATGTTTTGGAATGTGCACAGAAGGGAGAGAAGAAAAAAAAGAATTTGCGAGTTAAGGGAGAGGAGAATGATAGCACTATTTACCTCATAGATGTCTCATCGGAAAGGAAACCTGAATCCTCTTCGTCGGAAGGTGCCCTGCTGGCATTTCGAGAGGATTGCTTAGAACCGGTTCGAGAATTAGTGCGGGAAGCTTCGCGGGAGGCCGCCTTGCGCGAGACGGTCTTGCCACTTTCGAAGATTTGGCGACGCAAGTCTGGCATGATGAAGTATGATGGAATTTTTCTTTGTTTTCTTGAAGAAGAAAAAAAAGGAAAACCCAAGTCTTCACGAAGAAAGTTGGAAAAATAATTTCTGGAGGATTGACTATCGATAAGCCGATAAGAAAATATGAGGGAAAAAAGGACCAGTTAATCTATAGGAACTGGACAATATTCAAATATTGAGGGTGAACGGAGTAAATAACTGGGCATGATCTCAAAAAGAGGTTCGAGTTTGTGAAAAAAGAGAAAGAAGAGAAGGAAAAGAAGAGCAAGAGCGATTCAAATCCCTTTCGAACTCTCGTGACTAATTCGATGCATCGGACGTCATTTTCTATTGTTCTACCTATTCTATTGCTCTCTGCACTTTCCACCAATTGGAGATGGCATGTTTTATTGTATTCTATGTATTTTCTATTTCCATGGTGTCCTTTGTCTTCGAGTCCATTACTTCGTAGATTATAGACAAGCAATAACTACTGAACAATACAATACAGGAATATAATACAGGATCATACCATCTTACAATACAAACTGTCTGCCATGGAAATCAGGTGTGAGTTCTTGACAAAATGCAATCATCTGATTGGTTGAGGTATCAGTCAGTGGTATTCTGAGTATAACTAAACCCTCCCCACACTCTTTTTCTTCTAGAAGAGCGATGCCCAAGGGAAGTGATTTGAAACCTACCGAACACACAAACTGGGACAAGCTAGGACAAGCTGGCGCAAGAACCAGATGTTACCTGCTCAAAGAACAGCATGCTAGTAATTCATTGGGTAGCTTGGACAGCGGATCTCCTTAGTTTCTCTTCTGATCGACCATTGAGATCAGAGCGATATGCAATGCATATGTTTAGTTTCCCTGATCATCTGCCGAGCAATGATGTCCCCAAGGATGTTGATTTC
Source organism: Penicillium soppii (assembly GCF_028829465.1). NCBI lineage: Eukaryota > Fungi > Ascomycota > Eurotiomycetes > Eurotiales > Aspergillaceae > Penicillium > Penicillium soppii. The sequence goes on along the minus strand of NW_026643235.1, from coordinate 2,237,344 downwards.
GAGACATGGAGACTTAACAGCACTGCTCGACCTCCGCAAATTCTCTCGGATCCCCATGCCAATGCTGCTCGTGCCATGGCGGGTCTGCCGGAGCATGTGTCTATATACTGAGTCCTTTCTTGACGAGCCCTTGAGCCAAATCATGAAGCTCTATCAATTCATCATGTCTAACCGAGCATGCGGTCAAGATGAGTAATCCAAGGGAATCCAAACTTTCGCTATTGGACATAAAATTGAACGTTCATAAAGCTGGTGTCGTATCGCTATGCAAAACAAAGTGACTCTTCCAATGTAAGTATCTAGATGTGTACAGCTTTCTCTTTAGAGGACTCTATGCAATTGGGAAAATTTGGCAATAGATGCATTACAAGAAATCCCGAAGCTGGGTTGTTTATTCCCTTTATGATTGTTTGAGGGGTATCATTATCATACAAACGAGCAATACAAAGCTGTTCTTTGGACAATTTACTGCCGCTTTTGCTGCAACACCAACTCGATGATTCGTCGAGCCTTGACGCCCTCCAGATACTCACGGCCTTCCTGTCGCCATTCATCTTCTTCATCTTCATCATCACCAATTTCCAGATCGACCTGGAGACTCACATCATAGGCGGCCCTGACCGTCCCGTCATCAACACGCACTCCATTTTGTACCAAAACCTGAATGCACTGTGCCAAACGAGCGATCTCCCGGCGTGTCTGCGGAGGGATGTCGTCATTTTGGCTAGAATAGATGGAGCTCGACACCATCTCTTCCATGCGAGTAATAGAGACATCCTCCGTAGCTGAAGCAGCAGCATCCCCATCAGAAACTTTGGAAATATGGATATAACCGTTCACCCCAAGAATAATTTGGACATCGCCACCGCCGTGGGCAGTGCTCACGACCGATATCTGTTGCCGAGTTCGGACCACACCACCAGTGCCGGATCCTCCAGCCGCAGCTAGGTCACTGCCCGAGGCGGAAGACGCAGCCCCAGCACCGCCCTTCACAGTAGAGCTAGACGCCCCAGTGCCTCCAGTGCCTGACACAGCAAGGAACACGCCGTTCCGAAGTTTACCGTACTTCAAAGACCGGGTATGTAATGATGCTGAGCCATCCTGGTGCACACTCTGCACTTCGGCAATCACCAAGTCGCCCTCGCCGAAGAATGTCCGGATCTGCAGCTCATCTGCGCTAGTTCGTCGACGCAGAATACCACCAGGCAAGTTAATTGCGGAAAGCGGGAGCTGAGCGAGTAGTGGCGCGGCGATATCAACCTTCCAACGTCGTGATTGCACTTCGACAATGCGACCCACGACTAAATCTCCAATCTCGGGGGTATAGCGCGCCCGCAACGGCAGCACGGAGAGTAGTTTATTTGTCTTTTGAACAGTACCGGCAACGGTCGAAATAATCGATGTCGAGAGCGGGTTCATAAAGGTACCATGACCTCTGCAGACTGTTAGTGGTTGGGGGAAAAATTAAGAGAAAGCCCCGCGCAGACAGCGCGGTCCATAGGATGACCTACCTCATCCATTGCGGATCATCTGTGACCACTTCACCTGGTGTGATAATTCCTGTACCGATATTCGAGTTTGCTTGTAAACGAGGGCGCTTGTGAGGTCGAGAAACACCGGTCATCTCAACGTCTTGCTCGGAGTCCACGGACATGGAGTCATCCGAGTCAGATTGGTAGGGAGCGAGGTCCTCCACTACTGGCGGTAGAATTGTGATTGGCATTGTAGGATATTTTGGCTAAGGTTGACCGCAAATGACTTTGGAATAATGGTGGAGAGCTCATGCTGGTATACTGGAACAAGATCTGAGAAGCAAAATTCCAGATCACGTGGATGACCCACTATATGTTGGTATATTATCAAGTGCATTTCCCACGGCTTGTAGCTTGGTTGTTCACAGGCCCCGGGGCTACTTTTACTTTACTAACTACATAACTATCAGGCCAACAGATCTCAAAGTAGTATCGATGTCTCAAAGATATTTGCTGTGCTAGTCATCAGCCTCCCACTAAACGTCAAAACCAACCCAACGCCCGTAGTAATACAAATATTGAAAATCCCATTGTACAACAAAATATAACATCTCAAGGCTTCTTGGTTGCTTTGGCTGCACTTGGATTGGGCTCTTCCTTCTTCTTTTTTGATCGACTGCTGCCTCCCTTTGGTCGATATCCAGTGTCCTCTTCGCGTTTGCGCTTGTTTTTAGGAGTGGGGTGGGTATCATCCTCGTCATACATCTCCTCATCCTTGCGCTGAGCCGGTGCTCGCTTAGAAGAGCGTTGGTTGGAAGGGCGAGATGCCGACTTTTCAGAGGCAATCTCGTTATCCTGTAGAGTCTGAGGTTGATTGCGACGCAGCCAATTGTAAACTGAGGCTGGGTTCCGAATTGAAAGATCACGCTCGCGCTCTGCGAATGTGGGACGATCTGGGATACGTGCAAGCTGCGCAGCGGCTGCCTCATCGCCAAGCTTAGCGTCCAATGCGAGATAGTACTCGGTTTCATGCTCGGGCGTGAAGTATCCGAGTTTGCGCTCGCTCTCGTTCTCGGCTTTTTGGGTCTGTGCAACAGTCTCTGGACTAGTATGATGGGTTTGCAACAAAGAGCTATACTGCTGAGATGGTGCAAACGCCTTGTTACGTTTGATGCTATCTTCAATCATGCGGTATGCATTGGTGTCAATGCTGCCGGCAGCCAATCCAGCTTTGGCCTCACCCCATGCTTGCTTCGCTAGTGTTGCGTCGTTGATCAAAGGCGCAATTTCTTGGTCCGGGGTGGGTAGCAAGGGAGGGTCCTTTGGCATGCTCAGATCGAAACGCATTTCAGGAGGAACGTGTAGGCTTTCATTGAACTCAAGAAGAACCTCAAGTAGTTGGCTATTCAAAATCATCAGAACAAGTTTTGCACAAGGGGTGACTGGCGCCATACTCATTTTGTTCCTGAATGCGCTTAGAGAGGTCTTCGATGCGCAGTTCCTCCCGAATCAGAGTCTCATTTTCACGAGTCCCCAGTTCAAATTTGACCTTGAGCTTGGCATACTTCTTTCTAAAAAAAAAGAGGTCAGTCAGCATCGTCTTAGGCTCTGAACGCGTGAGGATTCGTACTTAAAAGATCGGACCGATTGTTTTACAGGAGCTGGAGCCGAAGCTGAAGTATCAGGTACGCTATCAGCAAAAGACCTGGTGCCATGCAGTTCCGCCATGTTGCAGGGCAAAAGACAAAGGCGGGATGAAGAGATGGAAGGTTGAAGGGGGATGAGGTCGCCTTGCGCGATGCCAAGAAATGGACCCGGTCTCACGGGCTGCGTGGGAGGCGGGTCCGGCCTGCCGTAAAAAAATTAAATTATCGCCGATCTGAGTTCTTGTAACCTCTTTTTGTTATTGTCCATTATTTCATTCTCTTTTTCTTTCATTTTTTTTCACATATATTGCACGATGGGTGAAACAGACGACGTCACTCACAAGAAGCGCAAGCTGCAGGACGGTCCTGAGCTTGAAATTGATATCGATGCACCTGAACCAGTTTCGAAAAAGGCGCTGCGCAAAGCGAAAAAGAACAAGGGAGGCAATGGCGATGATGATGAAAACTCCGAGTCCAAGTCCAAGTCCAAGTCCAGCAAACCTGAAACCCAAGAGGCCGAGACTCAAGCGGCTACAGGCAAGCGGTCCGAATACGGTATTTGGATTGGAAATCTGTCGTTCACAGTGTCCAAGGAAGATCTGCGCATGTTCTTAGTAGCAAACTCCGATATTTCCGAGTCTGCAATCACTCGAATTCACCTTCCTAGTGGCCCGGAGAAATTTGGGAGGCCGCAGAACAGGGGTTTTGCTTACGTCGACTTCGCCAACAAGAAGTCCCTGCAAGAAGCAATTGGGCTCAGCGAGCAGCTCATGACCGGCCGTCGTGTACTCATCAAAGATGCAAAGAGCTTTGAGGGTCGTCCTTCGAAGTCTGAGAGAGAAGACAATGCCGCTGGCACCGCTGCGAAATCTGGCCACCCTCCATCCAAGCGACTCTTCGTCGGCAACCTGAGCTTTGATGTCACCAAGGAAAACTTAGAGGAAAATTTCAGCAAATGCGGAACGGTCACCAACGTGCATATGGCGACTTTCCAGGACACAGGAAAATGCAAGGGATACGCTTGGGTGGAGTTTGAAGAGCTTGCCGCCGCTGAAGCAGCGGTGAGAGGATTTATGTTGGTGAAGGAAGACGATGGCGAGGACGATGATCCTTCTGACAGCGATTCTGATTCGGCCTCCGAAAAGAAGTCGAAAAAGCTCAAGCCCAAAATGCGAAGGGTCTGGGTAAACCAGCTCATGGGTCGTCGTATGCGCATGGAGTTTGCTGAAGATGCGTCAACACGATACAAAAAGCGCTTTGGAAAGGATGCTCCAAAGGATGGACCCGCTATCACCGAAGCAGGCGAATCAAAGGAGAAACCCCGTTACAAGAAGAGAACCGACATTGACGAGTCTCGTTACTCCAAGGAAACCGTGCAGAAGCTCAGTGGTGGCATTGTCGAGTCCCAAGGCCAGAAGGTTACATTTGACTAGGCTAATGAACAATATGTTATGTGATTTCTGAATGGTGGAATATCATCCGCAAGTTCTCCCAGTATGATCTTTTTGATTTATTGCTTTTATTCCTTTTATACCCTGTGGATCAGTGTATTTGTTATCTCAAAGTTATGTGCCACACAAAATTTCACTGAGCAATTGTCACCGACAAAATTTCAACCCTTTTTTTTTCAACAATCTATTGAAAATCTCTTCAAACATTAGAAGGTCATCGAGTCTTGGTGGTACAGGTGGATGCGCAAGACAACGCATGTATACTTCCGGTTTAGCATACCACAACATTCAACCTGCATGGATTAAACAGGTGTAATGCGAGTCCACCAGAAAATCAATTAACATAACGTACATGGACCGTACAAACTTTTGAACATTTATCACCTTGATATCTAGATCTTCGAGTGTAGTCAATATTTATAGTCCGTAGATCGAACACTAAATCATTCTAGACCCATTGGCAGAACTGGCCTCACCGCTTGGACTAGACCCGATCAGGCCTGACGTCTCTCTCGCAATATGTCATGGGAACTTGAATCTCTCTGTGCTTCTCATACTTGAGCTGCATCTCCTTTCTTCTTCCCCCCTTGCTCTTTTATTCTTTTCTGCACCTTGTTGTACAAGGTGTCCCTTTTTTCCTATTGCTTTCCACCTTCTATTTCGGTATAGTTTTGTTTGGGGTACTTCCTATTTCATCGTCCTTGCTCAACATCGGTCACCCTCACCAGATTCCACTCCTTTCCCCTTGACTGCCTGTGTCAATACACTGGTCCTGTGCATCCGCTATCGCCAACAGAGAATATATCAGCCATTCAAAAGCGATACCCTGTGTCTCCACCATGGCTCCTCCTCGACGTCATATCGGAGCTAGCCGCAGAAAAAGACGTGAGGAAGATGGCGAAGATGAGGGTTCAATGGCTGGAGACCTGGGAGATGATTCTTTGAGTGAAGGCTCCGTTGGTAGCAACCAAGAGGACGAGGATGCGGATGGCGAAATCAGCGAAGAAAGCGAGGGCGAGGTTTCTACAATGGCAAAAAGCGAGCAAATCAACGGCAAAGGGCAAAAGTTTACAAGGAACAGCTCTGTCTCACCAAAACCAGGGCTAAAGACAACTGTTTCGGACACAGAGGCAATGTTGAACGGGTTGAAGGTTTCAGACGCTGGCGACGCCGCGGAGATTCAATTTGACCAACTCAAAGAACAACGGGATTCTCAGACCGGCAGAACACCGTCAGCCCCTCCAACCGAACCGAAGCAGAACAACTTGGCATCCAAAAAGCGCCGCGAGAATGACAAGTACGTCAAGGAGCGAGAACAAAACCCGGCTTTTGTTCCCACTCGCGGCAGCTTCTTCCTTCACGATAAACGATCGACGGAAAATGGCAATCGCTCTAGCAAGAGCAAGTCTCGCCCATATGGTCTTATCGTAGACGGAAACGCCAGAAGGTACAGCCATGACTCGAACGCTGGTGATTCTATTGCTAACATGACTACAAGGTCTTCTAAACCCGATGCCAGCGGGGGACAATGGGCACACGACCTGCACGATACCGTGGCTGGCGCCGATAGATCTCCACCAAAGCGCCTTATACCGTCGGCAATGCCTAATCCCGTTTTACCTGTTCCCACCGCACCAAGGTCCTCTCCGCCAAACCGATCATTCTCTAGCACAACCTTGGTTGGAAATGTTCCTGTCGTCGTTTCCTTGCCCGGCATGGCCAGCCCAATCCATTTCTCTGCTGTGCCTAAGAGACTTCACACTCGTCTTCCTCAACACCGACCTCCTCTGCGACGTGACAAACCGGTTCGGATCTCTCTTCCTAGTCAGCCTCCACGATACATATTCCCTTCGGTGGAGCGCTCATTCATATTTATTCCTCGCGCCTTGCGGCCGAACCAAGTCTCTCGGGGCCGAGGGGGGCGTGGTGGTGGCTGGTACAGTGGTCGTCGACCCAGCTACTACCCCAACTCCTCGTACACGCCGAGTGTCGTCAGCCGCCGATCTTCTTTTGGCGTGCCACCCTCTCAGGACGGATGGCCATCACCTGCGGGGTCTGTTTACTCCAGACCCACAATACCCACTGAGCCGAAGCCCGTCGTCCGCCTTCCTCCTCCACCTCGCCCACCTGTCGGGATCCCACCATTTGGTCCTGCGATGGCCATGCCACTTCCTCACCCAGCTTACCGGGAAAGCCGACCGGCCCCGATTCCAATGCATCAACCTCGTCCTCAAAAGACTGTCTCCGTGGCGGATATTGAAAGCCCGGTGACTTTCCCCTTCCCTTTTAATCCTCCTCAGCCCCAACAAGAACAGCCATTCCACCATCAGGTCCCTGTCCCCGTTCCTGTCCATGGTCCTCTTGAAAATGAAATGACTGCCCACGGACCACCCAGTCAACCCTCGGCCACTCCGCTCTCTCAAATCCCGGAGCGGGCTATTCATGCTGCACCTTTCCAACCCTATACCTATCAGCAACCTGGGTATTACCCTCCGAGCTATCCACCGGGTGGGATGTACTACCCGAATTCGGGCCCCGAATTCACTGGTTACAATGGACCCGTGGGACCTGGAGCGTCAGTCCCAAACTTCCCGGGACAGCAAGCCATGCCCTACACAGCTGGCGACCGGACATCTCAGCCAGGCACTGTTGCCCATGAATCTGGAGGCACTGTCTATTTCTATGATGCCAACAATATGTATGGAGGTCCAGGGTCAGGATCAGGTCCTGGAGGTGTAGTTGGGATGGGTGGAATGATGACACCGCCAGGTACCACCTTCTACTACCAACAGCCGGCTCAGTACTATTCGCAGTAAGACTTTGATTTCTTTCGTGTCTCATCTGTTTCTCTATCCTCTCATTTGCCTCTCAGTTTTTCTTTAAACTTGTTCTACTGGGCTTTACAACATTTTTTCTTGCATTCACACATTCCTTAGCCATGCCCTTTCTTTCCTATCTTAATTTTGTGTTTTGATGACTTCATTTTGGGCCCTTGTTAGATCTATGCATTTGAGCGTTCTTTATTCCCGTCATGTCCGCAACTTTTTTCCCCTACATAACTGGAATTTAGCATGGTTCTAGCCCGTCCAAATTCCCCCTCATCCAATCGGGCAATGAAATCCCGTACATCTCACCATGCATGACCTCACTATTTATGTCGTGTTTTCTCATTTGATGATCTTTTGCACCCCTCCTTTGGGCGTTTTCACAACACAAAAAAAGGGCAATTCCACAACACTCTTGGCAATAGTACAACTTATAGTACAATTAATAGTTTGACTACGTTGCATGTACATGTATTCAGCGTTCCCCCGGGTTGACGCCATATTATGTAATCAATATTTCACCGCCTTCTTAAGTGAGCTGATTCACAAGCAGCTGACCCATCACTTCTCTCTCTCTCTCTCTCTCTCCGCTTTTTCCCAATCAACTCGAACGACTTTGTACAACTCCCCTCGTTTTCCTTGCTCTTCCTTCTATTCCATCTATTCCATCCTCATAGTCATTCTTATTTTCTTTTACTATATCTCTCTTGTCTTCACTTTGTAATCCTCAGTACTGCTTCCTTCCATAAGCCCTAAATACACTGCTGCCTTGAGATAAGGTAGCTAGCTGTATTCACCTTTTCAGCTTTCATATTGATCATGGCAACACCATCTGCCCCCCTGGGACCAGAGCACCTGGTTACTGTCAAGGTTCTGTACAATGACAGTAATAGGCGCTTCAAGCTCCCTTTGAAAGACCTCAAGGCCCAGGTCTTCCCCCAGATGGTAAGTCTCCACTTAAGCTCCGACCGGACCGACACTCCCGATTCCTTATCTTTCTTTGATCATCAGTGTGATCGAACCTTTCCCTATAATTCCTATTTATATGTCTTGATTCATTTACTTCATCGTCAATTGTGCATTATCTTCCTGAACTAAATGATGGTTTTGGCTTAGCTCAGAACCCTTCTCGGCGTTCCGGCGGATGCCAACGTCATCCTCGAACGCTATTCCGACAGCGCCGGCTCGTATGTTCGCTTGGACTGTGACAATACTGCAGTTTACAAACAACTTTACCGTGCTGCCAAGGCGAAGTCTAAGCTTCGAATCAAGGTTTCTTCTCTCGAAACATCTCCTGCACCATTACCTTCTGAACCTACGATGGAGTTCAACAACCAGCCTCGTCACAGTTACCTCGAAACCGTCTTGAGCCCTGCTGCTCCTCCCAAGACTCTCCCAACTCTCCCCCTCATCAACTCGCCTCAGATCCCTCTTCCTGAAACGCAGCTGCCTATCGGCCAGCCTCGCTACCGCAATTTCGAGACGGATTCTGACAAGCATCAATTCCCTGTCATCTCTCACAACTCCCCCAACGGCATGTTCTGCATCGACTGCAATAAATGCGGTCGTTCTATTGCAAATGGGCACTATCACTGCAGCATTTGTGAGAACGGGGACTATGACTTGTGTCCACAATGTGTCGATGCGGGAGCGACTTGTCATGGCGATGGTCACTGGCTAATCAAGAGAATTGTCAAGGACGGTGCTGTCACCAACAGCACCACTGAGATTATTGCTCCTCGTGAGCAATCAGTCCAGGCTCCCGCCGACGTCAAGCGTGAGGTGATCACCAAGCCGGTGGTTCACGTCCCGGAGTCCATTCAAGAATCTGTTCCAGAGCCAGCCACTCCATCACCTTGTTTGGATGCTGCAGTCCAGGGTGAAGATAAACCCATGTGCAATGGATGCTGTCGTGGTATGTTTGTTTGTTTCTTTCTCCCTATACATCTTTCACTACAATTGCTAACAAGAAGCAGAGGCAGATGAGAGCAATCTTGTACGCTGCAATGACTGCGAAGATTATGATCTTTGTCTCCGCTGTCTCCTCCGTAACAAGCATGGTCACCACCCTGGCCACACCTTCCACCTTGGATCTGACCGTAAATTCTGCCTGAAGAATCTGATCACATCTCGCTGCCTGCCTGGCCGGCAGTTCCGCCACGCCGCTGTCTGCGACGGCTGTGACAAGGTATGTCCTGGTCCACTCGGTGGGAAGCCCAAAGCTAATATCATACAGCGTATCGTTGGCGTTCGTCACAAGTGCCTGGCCTGTCCTGATTGGGACTTCTGTCCCAACTGCATATTGACTGCCTCTGAGCATCACCCTGGCCATCGTTTTGTGCAGATTTATGACACCATCGGCGAGCCTGCTCGTGAGCATGAGATCCACTATGGCATCTTCTGCGATGGTCCTCTTTGCAAGAACAAGCCTGCCCAGAGTTACATCAACGGTGTTCGCTTCAAATGCGCTGTCTGCGATGATACCGATTTCTGCGCGAGCTGTGAAGCCCTCCCGACTGATCACCACAACCGTACTCACCCACTGGTCAAGTTTAAGACCCCAGTTCGTAGCGTGACGGTGAGCACACTGGGAGATGATGGCTCCAACCAAGCAGTTGCTTTGGGTGATCAAATTCCTTCTCCTGCCAAGTGCTTCGAGCAAATTATTGATAAGCATGAGCCTGTCGAGGTAGAAGCTCCCAAGCCCGTAGAGAAGGTCGAGCCACAACCATCCGTCAATGAGACGATCTCCGAGGCTGATGGTTCTGATGTGGTCAACTACAAGGCCTTCTTCATTCGTGACACCATCGCCGATGGTACTAAGATGGCCCCAGGCACCACGTTCCGTCAGACCTGGACTCTATACAACCCTGGGCCTTCGGCATGGCCTGCTGGCTGTGACGTGCGCTTTGTCGGTGGAGACACCATGTTCAACGTGGATTCCCATCACCCCTCCAGTGTTGAGACCATTCGCTCGGCAATGGAAAGCAACAAACTGTCTTCTCCACTGGCGGTAGGTGAGAGTGCTGACTTCACAGTCAATCTCCGCACTCCCGACCGCGAGGGCACGTCTATCTCCTACTGGCGCCTGAAGCTCCCCAACGGTATGGCTATTGGTCACCGTCTTTGGTGTGATGTTGAGGTATCGGCTGCTTTGGGGGGCGAATCTACTGCCAACTCTGAAGTTACCGGTAGCGCTATGATCTTCCCCAAGTTGGAGAAGGAGTCTCCGGCTTCCAGTACCCACGAAGTCAAGGCCCCTGCTCCCCAGGCACCAACCTTATCCAACTCCTCCGAGTGTGATGTCCTAGAGGACGTCGAAAGCCTCACTTTGGACGAGACAGAGACCGAAACCGACGCTGGTTTCTTGACTGACGAAGAATATGACGTCCTTGATGCTAGTGACCAGGAGTTCCTGGATGCCAAGTTTGCGGATTGAGAAAGGAGGATATAAATTCATGACATGATAGGGACTGGGAATTTGCACTTAATCTCTTCTTTTTTTCGGACTTACCAAGTCTAGTTCATGATGGCTAGACTCAATGAGATTGATCTTTTTCTTTTTCTTTTTTTTTTTCAACATTCAGCGGAAACAGAAAAATCGCAAAAAGATCTTGCTATAGCTTCTAAATGCATTTACTGTTTTATGTTCACTATAGGTCTCTATGTATATATGTAGTGACCGTACAGAGTTAGAATTCCATTATTCGACCTCGGGAAGGTTACTACGCATCCCGCGTCCACTCCCCCCGCGTAGCTTGAGACGATCGTTACTTAACATTGAGGTTCCACTGAGGACCCGAGGTACAATTATTAATGACATATGGCGGGGCTTGTCTTTTTTCTTCTTTTTCTTTGTTTTTCTCTTTTCTCTCGGTTGCTGCCTTGTTATAGTAATAACGGCCATTCGATTGAGCCATTGATATCATGGGACTCGGTACTACATTCACCCTCGGCCTGTTCGCCGCTCTGGTCGCCTTTCTGGCAGGCCCAATTAGCCATATCGTGCGAATTGGAGGTGTTTTTCTCTCTCCCAATCCAACTGTGCTGGGCGATGACCAAGGTCCAATCCCCATTGGGGATACCATGCACTGCGAGGATGTGCATCACTACCGCCCAGCGAACCTGCTGTTCACCGCGTGCGAAGACCACAAGAGCACGCGCTTTAGCTGGTTTCCGCCGCTGGGGAACTTCGTGCCGACGACGACCCGCGGCTCCATCCATGTCGTAGATCCCAAGGTGAGTTGTTCACAAATACGGCCTATAGAGCTCAAATGACCGAAAAAATAGACTATGAAATCAAGCCGCCTAGCATTCACCAACTTCGAAGGACCCTTCGTTACCCATGGGATTGATGTCATCGAAGATCCAGAGCAGGGTGATGCAGTTTACATCTTCGCTGTCAATCATCTGCCCAACCCTGCGTACTTTGAAGCCGGCGAGCCAGAAGGCGTGCACAAGGCCCACTCCCAAGTCGAGCTCTTCCACCACGTTCTGGAGTCCCAGACAGTTCAGCATGTGCGCTCTATTCATCATCCACTCGTAGAAACGCCCAATGACATTTATGCTGAAAGCCCGGTCTCCTTTTACGTTACCAATGATCACTTCTACCGTGAAGGCATCATGCGGCATGTCGAGGACGTCTGGCTCTCGGCAAAGTGGTCTAGTATCATTCACGTGCAGATCGCAGAGCTGAGCAAAGAAGCTACCGTCGAGGCATCCGTGGCACTGACGGGTCTCTGGAACAATAACGGTTTGAGCCACGGACGCACAGACAAGGAAATGATCATTTCCAGCGCTGTGGGAGGCGAGCTATACATCTCTACCCTTCAGTCGAATCATTCAATTGAGCTTCAGACTAGTATTCCCTTTGATACTGTCACTGATAACCCGAGTTATTATGCGGATCCGTACCGCACCGAAGCAGATGATGCTAGTGGTTTTGTTGTTGCAGGTATCTCGAAGGCTATTCACTTGGCTGCCAACGCCAAGGATGAGAATGCCACCGATCCTTCGCAGGTGTGGTACACTCGGATCCAGCCGGTTACTGGTGTGTGGGAGAAGAAACTGTTGTTTGAGGATGACGGGTCAAGAATTCGGACTGCCAGTGCGGCTGTTTTGGTTCCTGTCGAGCCTGATGGTAGTAAGAAGCTGGCTTGGCTGTTCGTTACTGGGTTTATGTCGGAGAGTATGATTGCTGTGCAGGTTGAACTATAGTGGTGGCCAAAAAGCAAGTCATACTATGTTGTACATATTTGTAAATTGTTTTTGAGCCTCATAGACGAACGGTCAACCTCTTGGTAATGACCGAAAAGCAATTTGACTAAATACTGCCCAAATCCATGGAATAGCTTGTTGATTAACTGTAACCCTTTTTTTTCAATCATTGCGATGGTAAAAGTCGAGATAAAACTATACTCAATAATACATGCGTCGGATAAACAGTGTCTGCTCGGAGCGCCAACAATCTTGTGACGATGCCACAGAGCAAAACCAAGCCTAGCACATGGTAATCAAAGATGCATAGAGGAAGATGATGTGCATGCAAGGAGGGTCTTCGATATGGATAAACAACCCGAGTTGGGATCCCACTTGAATCAATGATCATTCTCAGAAGTAGGGCGGTAGGGTGACTCAGAAGGTGATTAGAAAGGCTTCCTTACCACAAGCTGCTGGAGGGCTCGGTCAATCCATTCTTCGTACCCTGTGTCGTCTTTGGACTGCCCTGCTCTGGGGCATAGCCTGAAGCGAGGTGGGCAGCCTTAGGCCGAGAGCTGGCGTCGAGATCACGAACGGGACCAAACGAAGATCCATCATTGATCGGACATGCATATTGGAATCTGACTTTGGAAGCCTGACCAGCGAGCGCTAGGCTGGACTTGCGCTGACATCTGGGGGTAGGCTTCAGATAGGAGTCGAAAAGAGCCTTGCGCTTCAAGTCGAAAAAGCAACCTACAGTGAGAAGACAGAGAACAACAAAGAACGAGAATTAAATGACTGAAAAGCGCCTAGTGCCAAGGATTACCTCAGTAAATAAAGATTGAAGTACTCGAGCGACAATCCTTCGAGTTGAAATGTGGCTGGCTGAGCATACGAATCATGGGATGTAGCCGCTGCAATGCTCTACTTGCGTCCGTAATTGATATACAGTCATCCCCTTAAGCATGCAAGGGGGAGATAGGACGAGACCAAATCTGGTTTTTTGCACTTCAGCGCCAGTGTTCAAATATAAATATCTTGTTTCCCTCTCTTTATCCACTTCAGGTTCCATCGCTGAATTCCTCCTATCTCTTTCGAAATCACAAATCAACATCCCCTACTATAACCAGCAAGTCACCATGAAGCTTACCTTCCATCTTGTGTTCGCTCTTATCCCGACCCTACTAGTTGGTGCAACTCGACTCGAGTCCCAAGATTGCGCTCGTATGTGAACCCTAGCCCATACGAACAATTGCACTCAAAATTCTCACCTTATCTACAGCGCAAGGCAGAATTGTCGAGTTCTGCGAAGCTTGCTGTTCTGGCGAGTGCAAAGACACCGGTCTTTGGCCCGCACCGTGTGCATAGTCATTGGTATAGATTCTTTCCTGAGCATACTAGGAACCACGCTGATTGGTTCTAACCAGATTCAGCAGACTACTGCCACAGAATACTTTAAGCCTAGCAAATAGCTATGCTATCATTGAGCTTCTAGTTAGGCCGCAGTGGCATATCAACACGAGATTCTTTCTGTTCTAGGTTCTCTTTGTTTTGCTATGGTTCCGTCCCACTTGGAGCCCAGAGTTGGTTCGTTATATGCTATTATAGATGCCATGATTGCCGTCAAGTAACCAACGGAATCAAGCTCACCATACATATGAACAACCATATTGTGACTTGTATTTGCTATACTGCTACGGGGGAGGTTTAGGATAGGAGACGGTGCCTAAAGAAGCGACCGATGGGGGTTTTCGATGCACTAGATGCAGTAGATTTATTCTGTGCTAGGGATTTGTCATGTGTTTGCGCAGTGATCAGGTTGAACGGGTTGGTCTCATCTTATCACTAGATTCACACCGACTGTATTAGACAATGCTTGCCTGACCTAGGGTGACGGCCAGGTGCAGAACCTGCTCTCACTGCTCTAATAATTACGTCACTTTGCCTTGATTCTTTAAATCTATAGCATATCGATCATATCGAATAGAAATGATAGTTAATAACCTTGCTGCCCCTATATGGCTATAGATTGCTTCTATGAAAAAAGAAAAAAAACTAATGTTATGTAAGGGAGGTGAAGAGGATGTGCATGTTGCATGTTGAATATGTAGATCGTTCATCATCTCCAATTTTGAGATCTTGCGGTGGGACAGCCATTTGATTATAGATAGCCATCATGGACAACACGAATATGTACAGATATTTACACTTGAATCATCTTACTCCTTTAGACGACTAGTACCAACACGCCAGCGATCTCTTACAAAAGTATAATTGTGTCAATATGAAGGTGCTGTCTTTTGCTATGGCATTTGTCATTTCCGCACTTGCGGTAGCAGGACCTATGGATAGTTCATCTAGTAATAAACTAGTTGAAAGACAGGTATGCAATTTTCTATCCTAAGAACACTCTAAGTAATATTTAAGTGCTAACTAGGATGGACGTGAATAGGCTGTAAGTGATGACGC
This sequence comes from Penicillium soppii, assembly GCF_028829465.1. Taxonomy (NCBI): domain Eukaryota; kingdom Fungi; phylum Ascomycota; class Eurotiomycetes; order Eurotiales; family Aspergillaceae; genus Penicillium; species Penicillium soppii. The sequence continues at coordinate 2,222,282 of NW_026643235.1, read as the reverse complement.
TTGACTGAAGAGCAATGACTTTGAGTATATAGCGCTGACGGGGATGGACATAAATAGGGTGTAAGCGATGACTCTTAACTGAAGAGCGATGACTCTTAGTATATAGCGCTGACTAGGATGGATATGAATAGGATGTGAGTAATGACCCTTAACTAAGGAACGATGACTTTGAGCAAACAGTGCTAGTGCTGATTGTAATAGATGTGAATAGGATATAAGTGATAACCCTGAACGATGACTTCAAGCAAATAGTGCTAATTAAAATGGACGTGAATAGATGCAAGTGATGACTGCGAAAATGTTCTAATCTAGCTCGAGTCTCCTCGAAAAGAATAGGATCGGTCCAGTATTAGTGCTCATTAGTTAGGGCCGGATGTACAGGCGTAGGTTCCATAGAGGAGGTCAGATATAAAGACTAAGGTAGAAATCTGTGTTATAGGAAACAACAATGTTAAGGTCGGCTGAAGGCTTAAGGCATAGGCCACGAGAATAAGAGAGTAGGAGGTGCAAGGACACCGGAAGGGAGGAGAGGCGAAGCATCTTATAGGCGCTCAAATGGACTGGGCGAATAGGGAGTGGACTTAGATTTAGCTGAAGGGGAGCCATTTTCGGCGTCGTTTTGATCGCCAGTGGAAACGAGGGGAACAAGTGTGTAAGTCGACAGCGTCAACATCAGGACCGGAGTATGACTGAAAGTGCTGGACGGGTGCAGAATAGTGGTGTTATAGGGCAGTGGGTGGTCAAGGGGCGGCTGGACGTCCAAAGTTACGGGTGGAAAGGCAGCCGTTTCGGGCCTTCAAAGCGGTTATTTTCGGCGTCAATCCCACAGGTCCTCAGATTCTAGTTGTAATTTCTAGCATTGGCTGGATAGAAGCTTGTCGCAAGCGAAAACAAGCCAGTATGGGAACAGCCCAATAGTGCGTGCATGTTCGAAAGTCTTACTTATACTCTCTTTCTCCAATAATACTGCTGCAGTTGGTCTTTGTTTTTTTGATATCGATGAACGGCTTGTGAGAGTTGATTATCATACATTGTCACAAGAAACAACACAGCCCTAATTCCTCATACCTCGTCCACCAATGTCACTACTAACCTGATCATTTATTACAGCCATGATGGTATAAACAACCTTCAAACCACGGAGGAAACCCTTTACTCTGTAATTGATGTATCAGAAGAAACAAAATAGTCCATACATTATTGTAGAAAATATTAAATCCCGAGGTCCGAATCTCAGCCTGAGGTGTCCACAGTTGATAACACAAGGTTAACACACGCCCTTTGTCTTCTCATCATCTCACAATGGCCTGCACAACTCGGCTCCAGCGAGCCCTTCCAGCTCAAATACAGCATTTGACGCGTCAATCACAACAATCTGTTGTTTTGCGCTGTCTATCCACCTCAGCGCACCGCCAGTCTCGCCAACCACCATCTCAACCAACAGCAACCACAGTCACAATCCCCCCCCAAAAACGACGTCAATGCTCCAATCAGCACACTCCCCATTGAACTCATCACTCCCGCCCCCCCTCCCCACATCCGCAGGTCTCGCCGACAAACTAAAGCGCTATGTCGAGTTCGGCCGCACATACGTGACCTTCTACAAAACGGGCCTGAAAAACGTCTACCGGAACTATCGAGCCTCCCTCCCCCTCCGAAAACAACTAGGCCTCCCAATCTACCTCCCCGTGTCCCCACCACGGACAATCTCCCACCAAAACCCCAAGAAAGAGCGCCAGGAATCCAATCTCGGGCGCGGTCAGTTCCAGCTCGTCCGTCGATCAGCGCGCGATGTGCGGCGCATGATCCCTTTCACGATGATTCTGATCGTCTGCGGGGAATTCACGCCGTTGATTATTCCGATCTTCGGGTCTGCGATTACGCCCGCTACGTGTCGGGTGCCGTCGCAGGTGGAGAAGGAGCGTGTTGGGTCGGTGAAGAGGAAACTTGCTGCGCTTGAGTCTGGTCGGTTGCCGCTTAAGCCGGATAGTTCTGAGCAGCTACGTCTTCTGGCAAAGCAGTTTGCTGATCTGGCTTGGACGGCGAGTGCCGACCCTGCCTCTGTTTTGCGGGCCTGTGCTGTTTTTGGGTTGGTCAAGCGCCATGATAAGACTGCCAGTGCGCTCCTTGCTGGCTTGATTTATCGGCCGAGGCTGACGCGGTATGTTGAATACCTGGCTATTGATGATAGGATGATCCGTGCTGGTGGTATCTCATCTATGAGTGCTACGGAGGTGCGCATTGCGGTTGAAGAGCGTGGCGGTGTGGATATCTCTGGCACTTCGGATCGGAAGCAGGCAGAGAAGTTGGAGAGGCGCTGGTTGGAACAGTGGATCGCTTTGAAAAAGACTGTACAGTAACAGTAACCTATGTACGTATGTATGTATGTAGACTTCAGACATGTATTATATCCAATTTGTTATTTTTTAATCTTGCTAAGGAAAGACATCACGCTAAGTAACTTTACAATTTGACCACAGATCGGGTATGAATGGCCCCCAAAAGAAATATTAAACCGCTGCCTGCGCCTGCGCTTGGCCACGAAGTTGCTTTGCCCACCTCAGTCCACAACTGTTGCAAAGATCGCGATTTCCGCTCGGTCCACGCCGCCACTCGGGCGTGTTCTTTGTCTTGCACATGGCGCACGACTTCTCAACCGCGATAGCACTTTGCTTGCGCTTGCGCTTCTTGCGGCGAGCCAGCAAGCGCTGGAGTTCATCGCCTAATGTGCGATTTTGCTTCTCTAGCTCGCGCAGCTCAATTTGCCAACTTGACCCTCGGGTGGGATTGAGCTCGGTGAAGAAGGTAGCCGGGTCCGCGGACGGTGAGATGCTGCGGTTTCCGGATGGTAGACCATTGAGACCTATAAGGGCAGATAGATCGGGGGTTTGTTGGCCGAGGGCACCGTATTGACGAGGTGGGAGTGGGTCGTCAAGTGTAAGGGTCGAAGTGCGTGCTGTGCCCGGAAGCGTAGCAAGGCTTTCGTCTGCGGCCGCTGAGATAGCAGTGGTGGAAGGAGGGAAAGATCGAGCGAATCGAATCTGGGCGACGAGGAAGGTAGGCTTATCCCCTTGCCGAGCGTCGCCGGTGTATATGGTTGTATGGGCAGCAAGCATGTGACCTTTCTTATGCCGCATCTGATGCTTGAACGCAGGAGGTTCACTCATTTTTTGGCTGCTGCCACCGACAGTGGCCAAACCAGCGCCTTGGCCACGACATGCTGCGTCTAGGGCTTGTGTGATGGTAGCAGCGCCACCAGAGTCAGGCTCCATGATCTCTTGCATGCCTTTGCCAATCAGGTCATCAGGCGAGCGGCCGAGCACTGGCTTCACTTTACTAGTGATGAACAAAATCACACCAGATAAGGATATTTTGGCCCAAATGTCATTCTCAGCAAGTGCGGCAGACGACCCCAGACGAGCAATCTGGTCGAGTGCGTAGACAGGTCGTGGTCGGCCTGTCATGACCAGATGTTTCCGACCCTGGTGGGGGTCAATGTGCCACGCGCCGTGACTCTCGAACCACATATAACCCCTGTACTTTTGTCTGATACGATACACAACGCTCACTGGGGCAGTGGTTGTGCTCGCTCGCAGATCACGGATCACAGGGCCGATATCGCTTGGATGGCAGATCGTGGAAAGCGTCTTGCCGACAAGCTCAACCGGCTCATACTCCAAAACCCTTTGACAAGAAGGAGAAAGGTACAAAAATTCACCGTTGAAGGAAAGCACATGAATCACATCGTCAGTGTTTTCAACCAAGATGCGATCCAGATAGTGCCGGTTGACTTCTTTTCCGGAGGCACTGGCTGCATTGAGAATGGCAGTCACTTCATCATGGCCGTATCGTGCCATGAGATCTGGCCGTGATGAATAAACATCTGGCGGGACTATATATTGAGGTAACTGGTCCCGCTGGTAATTCACACTGTAGGTGCCATCTATATGGAATGTTAGAGAAAAGAAAGTCTGTCCATTTTCCTTCTGTTGTGAACATACCATTATTTCTTCCGCTCACAGCGTCGGGCTTTTCAACCAGATCGACCTGAAAGCCAACATAGAATTTATACTCACCCGAGTCCCACTGTATGGGAATCATCGTGATAAGGTTCATGAACGGCTGTCCACCCTTGCGGTAATTGATGATACTGGCTTGGATCTCGCTGCGGTCGTCAATAGTTGATCGCAGTCGATTCACAGTCTGGCCATCAACGAAAGTCCGTTTTGCGCCAGCAGATACCTTGCCATCGGGTCCCTGGAGGAACCGACAATTACGGTCAATAATTTCAGCCCTGGTATAGCCTGTCAGACGTTCAAAGGCCTCCGAGACATAGATAATCGGCTGGTCCTCTTTCGTAATATCACACATCACGAATGCGCAAGAGAGATCCACTGCACCGATGTTGATTTTGGGGTTTGGCCTCATAGCCACGCGACCCTATGTCCGTTAGTGAAGTTATTTCATGATCTTGCACCGGTAGATCTTACCAGCGCCCCCAGTACATCAAAGCCACTGCTCGAATAGATTCCAGTATGTTCAGTTTTACCAATCGCAGGCTTTTCCAGCCCCGGTGAGAGATCCTCTTGGCCACGTCAGTGCTGATGGGCCATGCCGGGCGCATGAAACTTACCTGGGGTGGGAGCGGGCTTCTTGGGCTGAATCGCCACTGGTTGCGATGGGCGGGGTCCAAGCTGTGGCCGTTCGACACGGCGTTGGACCCGCGCCTGCACCAGCGACCGGTCACTAGTCCGACCGGAAAAGTCCGAGTCCTCAAAATTGATAGTTGAGTCGGTGCTTGTATCGTATTGGTCCTTACAGGCTGGAGCGGGAGCAGGCGCTGGAGCTGGAGCATGAGGTGGAGCAGGAGCTGGAGCTGAAGCCGGCTGAGAATAGACCGGCACAGATGGTTGATAGGGTGGGTATGTGGACTGAAACTGTGGAATCCCCATTCCCATGGTGGTAGGTGGGTAGGTTGAAGTATCGTAGGCATAGGCGTGGGTGGGGTCCATGTTCATGGGCATGGAGACGCCAGAGGCTGGGTCATATGTGAGCATGACATTTGACATGCGTCCTTCTAGGTCTGGTCGATCAAAGCTCTGTAGAGGCAGGTCCGAGTTCTGGGGGATCATGTCACTATAGGCATAGCTGGGAACCTGACCAGGGAAGGTCATATATGAAGGATCATGAATAGAATCATTAATATTGGAGGGAACATCCTCTTCTTCATCAAAATTCATATTGAAGCTGTTGTTCATAGCCATACTGAATCATTTGGGAGGGGGGGGAGCCTCGTGGGGTATATTGAATGCCGGAGAGAGTCCCAGAGCCCCGGTAACGGTAACGATAACGACTGAATTCTCGGGGAATCCAATGAAATGTTAGGAGGTTTTTGATCCCACTCTTCGAATTTTTTTACTGTTAAAAATTTGTTGTATACACTCTGTAGAGTTGTGTGTGTGTGTGTGTATACGTCTGTGTGCGAGAGTGCAGACGCCCTCGATATATGTGAAAAGGGAGAGAGAAAAAGAGTTGTTCTCTCCTCTCACAAAAGTACAAACCCTGTTGGTGGACCCTGGGAAAAGTACTGTGCACCCAATTAGCGCCGAATGGGAATTGACGTGTGATTTTCCTCTTTCAATCGCGTTCTTTGTTTTGTTTTGTTTCTTATTTTTGTGGTGTTTGGGGTATGAAGATATTCCAGTATAATCCAGGGGGTCAATAATGTGATTCGTCTCAGTGTAGAGGGTTGGGAACCGTCCACTTGTCCAGTGGTCGAGGGTGAAGTTGACGGGTTGTCCAGAGGCAAAAGCTGATTGATCACAAAAAAGAAACATACTTCCGGGGCAAATACGTGTGTCTTCCGCTTATTTGTGTAAACTGTACATTGTTGATTGTTGTATATATATAGAAACATAAGATTTGATCAAGACAGATGCAATGGATAGAGACTATTGATTTTGTTGATTCTACTGATTCCATTGACAATGGAAATGGCAAAGAAGAAAAAGGGGGTCTTGCATACATATTCAATATAAGCTATTAAGTCTAATTGGTTCCCCGTCAACCAACTCCGTCATGTCGGTCACCCCTTCCAAGGTCAACGCTCTACTTTGCCGTTGACATCTCCAATATATGGAGAAGATCTCAATCACCATCTGTGGAGATGGCGGGTGCGGTACGTTGCAGCAAACCTTTTCTCTCTTCCTGGGAATATTCCCACATCGTGATTCGGTGCCATGTTTCCGGGTTTCGAGGCGACGCGATCGAGATCTGATCAGATCGGGACATAGGCAAATCGTCCATCACCCTGCGGCTGGTCCGTAGTCAATGGGTGCACGAGTAGGTTGTCCTGACCCCTTGCAGTATTTACAGTTACTTGCTAATTGACCTGTCGCAGATACGATCCAACCATCGGTATTCTCACCTCCTGATTTGCCTCCTGATTCAAGCTTCTAACCCTTTGATTGTAAGAGGATTCCTACTCGGTCACCCGTAACGTCGATGGTCGCCCCTATTTTCTGTCCATTACCGACACCGCAGGTCAGGAAGAATACCGTGGACTATGGACGGCCTCTACGTTGAAATCGGACGCGTTCCTCCTGGTCTACGATATCACCAACCCTGCAAGCCTCGAAACGCTCGATCACTTCATGGACATGATCCATATGGAAGCTGAACAACGTGTCGAAGACAACCAGCGATTGCGCAAAGAGGGGAACGATATAGGCCTGGGTGGTAGGCCACCGCCAGTGAAGATCGTCGCAGGCAACAAGTGTGATCTCAAAGAGGGTCGAGTGGTAACCTCGCGAGACGGGCTCGCATACGCACGCAAACACGGCTGTGGATTTATGGAAACCAGCGCGCGCGAGATGGTCAACATTGAAGAAACCTTTGCCCGTACGATCAAACATCCCTAAATTGTCAACCAAATTGTCAATTGACAGCGTTAACCCCCACATAGATCTCGTCCGTCGCGTGGTCGAAGCCCGCCGAATTCAAAATAACGCGCTGCCTCGGGCCGAACCACGCACTCTCACTACCACTGCGCTGCCGCCAACCAGTTTATATGCCAACGACCCTCAATCTCGACGAAGTCGCGCGTGGACGTGGAAATTCATCAAACCCCGGAAGAGAACGGAACCAGGTGAACAGGGTCAGGCACATACCGGGGCAGTAAAACGGAAGTGTCAGGGTTTCTGTGCCTGTCAATTATGTTTTCACTGTTCATAAAGTGTTGATATGCTGTTGATCAGGCTGTTGATCATGCCGTACATATTCCCTTAGTATATAGAGGTTGGAATGTCCAGTGTACATAGAAAGTCTATAAAAGAGACGCACAATGTCATGTCGTACATAAAGGGGAATATTTCCTACGGAAAGCAACCCAAACCCACCTTCGGGGGAAATGGACTCGGAATGGGCCTCCGTGGCAATTACCCCGGAACATGTTGCTTGATAGAGAATAGCTACTTGTGTCTATCCATCATCCACGGATCGGCGAAGAATCTAGATCCAGTGTGTGACTTTGAATACGATCTCACATTTGCACACATTACCTAGATCGGGATTTCGGCTAAGCTTTGCATGAAGTCATAGCCTCAAGACCTCGGAATGGTAGCCGGAAAACATGATACTTGAATTTATCTAGGTACATATGTATCCTATGAGGCTTCATGGGGTCCACTGGCGGCCGGCAGAATTGAACGGAAAAAGTGATTCTGGACTCCGTGCTATGGTGTATCATGTTGCAAGATCTTCATATGTAACGAGAACAAAAACGAGGTTGTAGATCATAAATCAAGGATACGAGATGAAAGTACGAAGTATGCAAAGATCAAAAGGACCATCCATCGAATGGTCAACGTCATGGACTTCTGTGGCACCCAATGATAGACGGTTATCTCCATGATCTAAGACCATATAGTTACCGTAGGTGTATAATAGATTCTAGCCACCGCATTAATATGTTTTGTTTAGAGTCATGAATCACGATGACTTTTGATTACTGATGAGTTACTACTACCTGATTTAGGTAGGGTAATCAAGGGTAATCAAGTAGTCGCAGGTTGCCATGCAGCCGTTATTCCAAAAATACGCCAAACGCTTCTTGGTATTTTATTTCAGCCACATTTTCTATTATCCCGCACCCGATTGTCTTAGATTGGAGCTAAGCTGTAGCTAATTATTGGTTTAATAGTTTATTTAATATTGTTCATATGGTCTATGGTCTATGGTCAGGTACTCCGTAGTCAGGTAATACAGAGTACATCTTGTATTAAATATTTAATGAACACTCGGGTGCAACATGCAATCGGCAAACCTATGCCGATTCTGAAGATGTGAACATAAAATTATTCTTTATGCATTATACCGTGGATCATATTATACTGACCAGAGTGAGTTGGTTCTAACCTACATCGGTCCCTCTGTGTATATAATTATACATTATTATGTAGATTGTCAACATCGTGTAATCAACTCCCTAGGCGATCCAGTTCTCAAGACACACCTTCGTACGGAGTATGGAGTATGAAGAAAATCAAACTTAAAGCCGCTTACATATCCATTGATTTGCTGACACACTCTATGTCTTTGGCCGGAAGTGCAATCCACTCGGATATACGTCAGTCCAAAGTCTCCGAAGGCCGAAGGGCTGGAAGCTCCGCTTTCCGTAAGCCGTAATAATGAACTTAAGTCCAGGTGCCGAGTAGTATTCGTATGCAATATGGTATGGTATAATTGGGGAGTGCTGAGGTACGGAGTATGTAATTTATATTGTGATTTTATCCTCTGATCACCAACAGAAAAAATCAAAAAGAGTGGAGTATACAAGTGAACTAGAATATATGATTCGATCCGATCGCCTATGCTACAATTTATATCTGTCTTTTGGTAATCAATAATACCAAAATAATTAAAATCGAATAAAATAAAGAATCAAGTAAAATAAAATAAAATAATCCCTAAACTCGAACCCCCCTCTTTTTTTACTATATATGCACATCGCAGTCCCCGAGTCAACCTTTCCTGATTTTTCTATTTAATTGCGGTTGATATTAACAAAAGGAAGATTGGAAGATTAACTGACTTGGACTGTCCAACATTGAAGTCATCCCTGCATCCGTCTACTTTGTGAACTCAGTTTCTTGGTCTTCGCTCGACATCATTATATCATTGACCCCGATTGACGTCGATCAACCCTGATATTCGCCGGATCTGGAAGTATAGCTCATAAAAGGGTCAATCCCCAATTTCGACCCTATTTACGTGATATCCTCGATTCTTTCGACCGACCTTCACTGTATACATTATATATATATCACACGTTCGATATGGCAGCTCGACAATCATCACCAACTTCGGAGCATTCCCATTCGGACAGCAATGTCCGCAAGAGAGTATGCAAGGCTTGCGATCGGTGTCGCTTGAAGAAATCAAAGGTATGTCTCGATGCAAAGGCGAGCACTGGTGCAACACACACTGACGGGAACCAGTGTGATGGATCCAGTCCATGTTCGCGGTGTCGCGCAGATAATGCCATCTGTGTCTTTGGAGAGCGCAAGAAGGCGCACGATAAAGTGTACCCCAAGGGGTAAGCTTCACCCTTAAAACGACCCTCTAGGCATCCAAAGAACGGTATAGACTAACCAAAATCCCTTGATATAGATATGTGGAAATGCTCGAACAGCAACAAGCATGGCTAGTCCACGGTCTCCAAGAATTATATCGACGGAACATCGAAGGTGAAGGGTGGCCCGGCGAACAACTCAAACTCGAACCCAACGGTCACCCCTTGACGCACGACCTCCTCATGCGCCTCGGTGCCCTCGACAGTAGCAAGGGTGAGCGTTTCGAAGAGAACCCCGAAACCCTCCAGCAAGATCTATGGCACACCAACTCCGGCATGCAACGACAAGAATCATCCGACGGTGGCTCCGATAGTCCTCAATCGCCTGCCCGCTCCCGTTTCTCATCCGATGCCTTCTCCCAGCACACCATGCCCCCGACCCCACCAACGTATAGCCCGTCCACACGCGCGCATATCAAACCCGAGCCACCTCAGATGCCCAGCACCCCGCAATTTGCCCAGGCCATGTCTATGCAAGGGGTGGTGAACCCGCTCGCTCTGCAGGGCTCGCAACCATGGCCTAATAATGGGTTCAATCCGTTCGATGAAATGGATATGATGTCCACCGCGGATTACTCAAATATGAACTTTGACGATCAACAATTGTCTTCGCCGATGTTCAACCGCCAGGTCCCTATGAACTGCTTGTCTCAGAATGATTACGACGATTTCAACCAGTTCCTCAACCCGAACCCTACGGAGATCACATCGATTTAAGTGGGCTTCCACTCTTAACGCCGTATGACGTGATGCATGTATACTATACATGTCTGCTTTTTTTCTTTTCTTTTTCTTTTCTTTTCTTGGGTGGTTCTTTTTAACATTCCATCTGTTGTGAATTCCGGCGTTGGGATCCTAATCACCTCTGTACAGTGACTCGGTTTCGGGATTTGGAGTTTTGGTTCGGAGTTCTAAAACGGGGTTTCCAGGAGGCGCCTATATGGTGTTTTTGTCTTCTCTCTTTCTAATTCAAATGAAGTCTTTTTTTACCCTTCACATGTCACCGTTACACTTTCCCAAACGGGCAATTGATCTCATCTCTTTTATTATGTTCATTCTGTTCTTTATGGTTTTTCATCCTTCACGATTCATTATTCCAATCCAGGAACCAGAGATCTAGGGCCCGGAGCAAGATGCCGAGTTACTCCACCGAACCCTTTTCACGTTGACTAATCGTGTCGAAAAAAAGACGATGAAAAAAACGGGTATAACTCGGAATTATGAGGGCTCCAGGGCTTTAAGGATTTGATTATCAAGCCTTAATCTATATTACTCAGCGGATTTAATTTTTTTTCCAAGGATCCTGTTGCTCCACCTACTACGCCTTTGGGTGTTTTGAGCGATTTTCGCTGACTCGTTACTCGGTATGACTCGTTATGACTCGTTTTGAACTCGTTTTGAACTCGTTATGACTGTCTATATCTCTCTTACGTGAGACCGCCCTGTGCCCAACATTCGCCGAAATGCCGACTTACCGTTATGGGTCAAACGCCCCGACGGAAGCTCGAATGTGCGATTTCGTCTATTTTATTATAGTAGGCAACGGTCGAACTCTTTTTTTGATGAGTTAATCTGCTTGTCTTCGTATAATCAGTATTCGTATTCGTGTGGTTTTGCAACGCGTACTCCGTAGCAGGATTCGAACTAAAACCCCTGAGACGGGCCACATCGCCAAACCTGCTTCGAACCCACTAGTTGAAGGGTAGGGGAAACATGCCTGCCTAGTACATGCCAATCCATACCAATGGTCTCATCTTGGCATATGTCCCCTTTTTTTTTTCTTTCACAAGCTCAGTCTTTCAAAACTAAAACGAGTCCGGGGTAGAGATGATCCTTTCGGACACCGGACCCCGTCTTCTCCGACCGGATGTTAGCTGATCCTAACCCCGGTCACTTGTTATGTCCGTACAGTTCGTCCGTAAGGGTACAGAACAAGCCGCGTGAGTGTCTTGGTAGGTATAGACTTTGTATACTGGATCGTTAGACTTTGGAAGGCTGTGCATCGGTCACGAGCCTTGGAAGCTGGTCCAAGTCACGGGCCAAGGCATACCCTGACGATAGGACTCCATACGCTGAACCAGCCACACACATGTGGTTAGCTCCCACCTGGGCAAATCTCCGGCTCAATGGACAATTCAACCTCCTGTTTAGCCTAATCCTAGATCACAACAACGCGCAAAGGGGAATCAAATTTATGCTAAACTTCCAAAAATTGAAAGGTGTCATCGGTGATTCGTCCCGCATATTGCGGGGTTCCCACGTCATGTCGACCTTGAAAACAATTCCAACTTCCTTCAACTGTTCAAACTTATAAACAAAAGCAAAATGGCCGAACTAGCTGCATTTACCTTTCTGCCTCTGGGCGCGATCATCCAAGAGTTCCGTGTCGGGGACAAGAACATCGTACTCGGGTTCCCCACGCAGGAGGACTACGTCAAGCACAACACCCCGCACTATGGTGCCACCATTGGTCGCGTTGCCAATCGCATCAAGGATGGTCTTATCCACGATTTGAATGGTCAGAAAGTTCAACTGACGAAGAACAATGGTCCCAATGCACTGCACGGGGGTGAAAACGGTTGGGGTAAACGTGTGTTTGAGGGCCCCAGCACCGTAAGACACAATGGCCGCGATGCCTTGCTGTTCAAGTACCTCCACAAAGATGGTGAGGAGGGGTACCCTGGTACTGTGGAGGTGCGCGTGTGGTACAGCGCAAGCAAGGAGGGTGACGCTAAGTCTGTGCTGACCGCCGAGTACGAGGTGGAATTCATTGGCAATGAGTGCGAGGAGACTGTGGTCAATCTGACCAACCACAGGTAATAAAAAAAGCCTCTCCGGAGATCAATATATATAAATCATCCTATTAACACTTTAAACAGCTACTTCAACATCGGTGACGGCCCTGACATAACTGGCACCACTGCACAGCTCGCCACAGGGGACTACCTGCCTCTCGACGACACTGGTATTCCCACCGGCGGCATCGCCAAATTCCCACGCGATGTGACGACCCCATTCGAGCTTGCCGCGACAGGCGCACACATTGACGACGTCTTCATCCTGGAGCCCGATGCCAGCAAGGTCCCGCTGGATACGCGTGGCTTGCCCTTGCGACGCCTGGCGCAATTCAGCAACTCAAGCACGGGCTTGCATCTCGAGGTGCACAGCACCGAACCCGCGTTCCAGTTCTATACGGGCAAGTACATCAATGTACCATCGATCAATGGTGCCCCGGCCCACAATGAGGGGGCTGGGTTCTGTGTGGAGCCTAGTCGGTTCGTGAATGCGATTAACGAACCCGAGTGGCGGTCGATGGTGTTGTTGAAGAAGGGCCAGATCTTTGGTTGCAAGACAGTCTACAAGGCATGGCAGGAGTGATTACAGACTAAGCATTGAGTACCAAATTGTACCAAATTGTACTACCTACATACAAAAGGCGTTTACAGAGTGGAGACGAGACATGGACCTCGGCATGTATGATCATGTACTCCGTAATAATGTAATCGAAGTACAATATCGTACGATATTGTACTTCTTACAGTAAAACAAAATCAAAAAATAAAATAATACAGAAGAGCCGACTCCGAGGTCCATAATCATCTCCGTGACAAGTTCCGATCCGCGGATCCGCGGGTTCTCGGCAAACCGTTTCTCACGGAGAGATCAGATAGTTACATAGTACTCCGTACCCTAAGGGTATTCCATGGTCATTAAAGTAAATCACGCTAATCGGATTTCAAGAGGTCTAGAATTTGTTAATTTGTCCTATTTTGTGTGTTGTCATCCAAAACAAGGAATAATCCAAGTTCGTCCTAAGAGGAAACCTTTCCGATGACCCGCTCTCTTCGAGAAGTATTCCCTTTCTAGAGCAACTCCACTGTGTCAAGTCTGCCGTATTCCCGTTTTGCGGCACTTTATTCCTTTGGGCTCTGCTTTAGAGTTATGCTTTTACTTCCCATTGGAAACAATATCCCACCTCTGTCCGTCCTATTAGAATTTAGTGCCTAGTGCCGGGATTTTCATCTTAATCCCGCCGATAATCAAGATCACTAATCGATAATCAAGGACATAGCGTAGCGGGTCTCAATAATGGGCGGTTCTCACTGTGTGGCTTTGAGGATCGACGATATGGGTCTAACTAGTCGGTGCTACTAGCTGCTTTTTGTTCGCATGCTGAAAGGATGTACTATGTGCAATCTGTATTGTATCATTGTGTACAGGAGGCTGTATGCGTATCGTATCTCGGTGCATTGAACTAAGTATGAGTGTACGCTGTACTCCATGTAACAAATACAGATAGATACCTGAAGTGTAGATCTAGGTCTCGTTCTGACGATTCTATTACAAAGTTGAGATGTGAACCTTTAAATTCGCGGATGCCTCGCGTGAAAATTATTGTGCCGTCTTGTGTTCTATATAATTAACAGTATTGGATAATGTACGATCACACATCGAAATCAAGAATTCAAAATCAAGAATTCAAAATGACCCAAGTGAGCTCAACTGAGAAAAGAGTACTTAGGTCTATACTTCCACGTGACGCCGGTCAGAATCGGAGCGATACCGGGTGAACCCGAATCCTGCACCCCGCGCGGGGAATACAGATCCGACCTGATATGTCATCTTTCTCCCTTGAACATATCACAATGGCTTCAGCTCACGGGGATCTACGGCACCTACTGCCAGGCAACTACAAGCGCCATATCACATCCTGGTTGGAAGAGGATTGCCCAAGTTTAGACTATGGCGGCTTCGTCGTCGGCGAGTCAGAAGGTGAAGCCCGACTGCTGGGCAAGAGCAAGGTATTATACATCCCAATCCCACGAAGTCTCTCCAACATGATCTAATGACCACAGGGTATAATCGCAGGTGTCCCTTTCTTCGACGAAGTCTTCTCGCAACTAGGCTGCACGTACGGCTCCCCCTCCTGCACCTACTCATCCTCTATGCTAACCTCATTACCAGAATCGAATGGCACATCAAAGAAGGCGAAACAATAAATCCAATCCAGCACTGCGCAACCGTCCGCGGACCCATCCGCAAGATCCTGCTGGGCGAACGCGTAGCCCTCAACATCCTTGCGCGATGCTCCGGGATCGCTAGCAAGAGCGCCTCGATGCTCGCCGCACTGCGCGCACAGGGGTGGCAGGGCACACTTGCGGGTACGCGGAAGACAACGCCTGGATTTAGACTCGTTGAGAAATATGGCATGCTGGCTGGTGGTGCGGATCCCCATCGTCATGACCTGAGCTCCATGACAATGCTGAAGGATAACCACGTGTGGGCGTGTGCGAATAACCGGGCTGCTGCGGACGGGGGTCTCGCTGACCCATCGTCTATCGAGTCAATTGCGGCTGCCATTCCCCGTGCTGTGCAGGCTGCTAAGGCTACCGGTGGGTTTTCGACTAAGGTTGAGGTTGAGTGTCGAAGTGTTGAGGAGGCGAATGCGGCTATCGATGCTGGAGCGGATGTGATTATGCTGGATAACTTTACGCCGGAGGGAGTGCGCGAGGCTGCTGAGCAGTTGAAGAGTAAATGGGCTTCTAAGAGGGCGTTCTTGATTGAGGTTAGTGGAGGGTTAACCGAGGAGAATGCGCCGTCTCATGTTTGTGAACATATCGATATTCTGTCCACGAGCTCGATTCATCAGGGAACGGGAATTGTGGATTTCTCACTCAAGGTGTCTTTGCGATAGGCACTGTATCATAAAACTGTATGCATTCATCAATGAATATGAGCTTGTGTAAAGTACAATGAAACCAAAACGAATCTTCATAAGAAAATATTGCAAAACCCAACAGAAACCAAAGAAAAGAAAACGCCTCGCCTCGTCTCATGACCCTCGTGAATGATCGTTAAAAGTATGCGATAAACCTTGCAAGAGACCGACGCCGGGGGGGCGGGGGGGTATACTATAGTACATGGGGATGGGGAACCGCGGCGCTATCTAGCAAAATCACACTTCGATATCTACCGTGATGCCTTCTCCTTCACTCGAACTAGGTGCTTCATCCGAGACAGGTCGGTTGCGGCTACCGTCCGTAATGGTGCCCGAAGGTCCACGGCGCGTACGTTCACGACTGAGCTGGTCTCGAAGCCTCTGGTTTTCAGCATCGCGCTCCTCAAGTCTCTTGCGAGCACCACTGCGGTCGAGAAGGCGGCCCTCACGCTCGGATTTCAATCGTCTCTCCAACTCGTGCAGCCGATGGATCCATTTCTCATCTTGGCTGTCAAAGCCACTGTGCGAACTGCGTGTGCGTGGTACCATCGCTCCAGCATTGTTAGTCAACGTGCTCGTCGAAGAATGAGAGGGTACTGGGAGTCCAGTGGTACCGCGAGGGTGGGCTTTCTCTGCACGGGATCTTTCTGCGCTGGTCGAAGAGCCAGGACGTGCCTGGGATCGTTCTGATTCCGCTGCTGATGCCAAAGAAGGAGATCGAGGCCCCGATGATATGGCTGACGCCGCGGCTGCAGCTGCAGGACCATGTCCGCGCGAGTTGGATTGAAGCAAGTTGAGTTCAGCCTTCAGAAGCCGGTTCTCGCCACGCAATTTAGATATTTCTGGCGATGAGACCGATTGTCCACGGTCAGATCGCATATTCTTTACAGCCTCCTCGATGCGCTCTAGTTTCTTGATCCGTCCGTTATACGAGAGTTCAAGTGTATGGTAACGCTTGGTCAACTCGTGGTCAACACTCTTAATACGAGTTTTGAATCCTGTCATAACGGCCTCGACAGTCTTCATTGCAAGTATCAGATTGCGACTGAAGCCTGGCCAGAACAAAATATTACCAATGACCTCTTGGCTTGGAAGATTACCGTTGATCAAACTGTTCGAGTGTGCCCAGTCTGGTCCACAAAGACCCGATAGTTTCTTCCAAATGGTAAGGAAAACGACGTTGCGCTCATTCAGCTGGTCTTTGAACTGCTGTTCTAACGATGCATATCGCTTGCGGTCCTCGGTACGCGCCTTCTCCAGCTCCGTGATGCGGGAATTACTCTGCGTGATTGTTCGAGATGCCTGCTGATGAGATTTGAGCGACGACTCAAACGACTGTTTGTCGGCCCGGCGCGCATGTCGTTCACGGTCCAAAAGCTCTGAAAGTTTGCGTGACTCGAGACCATGGCTTTCTAGCAGAGAATCACGATTACGAAGTAGCGTCTCCTTCTCGTCTAGCTGCGAGCGGATGCTCTCCAATTCAAGTGCAGTCGACTCGAGCTCCTTTTGCAGCTTCATGATATTTGTAATCAAACTGGACCGACTGCCGCTGAGATCGCCCAGAGTTTCTCTAAGGTTGTTCTCAAGATCCATGAGTCGTTCTCGCCAGGTGGAAGTCTCGATTTCCTGAGCTGAAAGACTTTTCTTGAGTCGTCGGACTTCTTCTTTGGAAGCCGAGGCTTCGCGGTTCAATTCGTTCATGATGCGCTGAACATCCTGCTTCTCTTTACTTCCAACCACCTCACGCTGGTGTCGCTCATCCGCCAACCGTTGTTCGAGCTCTCTGGTTTTTTCTTTCTCGGTGACTAAACTCATGTGATAGTTTTTGAGATCAGATTCTAGGTCTCCGATGCGGATCTTATCGCCATCTTGCTCTTCGCGAAGGAATGCAATTTCATTCTGGCTCGACTCAATTTGAACGGTCAAACGTTGAACCTTGGTGTTGGCTTCGAACAGACTCTTTTCCATAGATTCCATCTCGCGATTGGCCTCATCCAGCTCTTGCTGAACGGATCTATATGCAGACAGGTTGTTCTGTGCATCTTCCTCGAGGCGAATGATACCTTCGCTGGCGGATCTCATTTCGGCTTCTAGAACCTTGAAACTTTCGTCCTGGTTTCTCAACTCCTCGTTTAGGCGCTGGCACTCTACGATCTTCTGATCGAGCTCGTCGCCAAGTGTATCCAGCTCCTCCTGTGCCTCGGCTCGCAAGTCCTGGAAAGCGGCATCTCGTTCGTCGGCCATATGCAAGGCCTGGTCCCGTTCTTGCTGTGCTCCGAGAATTTCTGCCTCGGCTTGATCCACGTCAGCTTGATACGCGTTGTCAAGTGCTTCAAGTTCGGCCATATATTCCTCAAGCTGGGCTCGGATAGCTTGGTTATCAAGCTTGAGAGTCGATACGAGGTCCCGGAGTTGTCCATTTTTCGCCTCTAATTCATCACGATCCATATCGCTGCGTGATACAGCCCCGTCGCTGGCCTGGGACGATGGTCGAATATGCGCGCGAGAGGCGGAGCGGTCAAATATGCTATCTCCAGCTAGCGATCGCGGATTGCGTCGCTCCCCAAGCTTCAACTCTTCGATTTCTTGGTAGAGACGTTCTTTCTCCCGGTTGCGAGATGTGAGCATGGAGGTCTGAGCACTGACTTCTTTTCTTAGTTCTGCATTCTCTTGCTTGAGAAGGCCCAGCTCTACAACAAGAGTGCTGGAGGCGCCGCGATCAGAGCTGTGGTCTGACTTATACATCTCACTCCGCAGACGGATTGACTCATCTCGGAGTTTCCGATTTTCTTCCTCGGCTTGCTCACGCGCCGATGTCTCGGCATCGAGCATATCTTTCCACATGTCCTGACAACATGTTAGTCTGGTTATGTTTAGGCTTACTTGTTTGTGTGACTTACTCGCTCCTCCCGCGCGCCTGCCTCAGACTCTCCCGCACGGTTATCACTTAACGACTTGACCATCTCGGCCAATCGCCGCTTTTCACTCTCCCGCGCTATGGTTTCGGACCTCATGCGCTCAATCTCGAGCTCATACGTTTCAATCCGTTCGCGTAAGAAGATGATCTCTTCGTCTTGCGCCGATTCACGGTCGCCATCCTCCGATGCCTCGGGATCATGGTTGACCATGGAATCCTTGTCCGATTGATGGTCTTTCACTTGCTTCTCCAAATCCCGAATTTTGCGTTTGAGACTCTGGTTGTCTTTGGAGAGCTTGACTTTGTCTGATTTGAGTTCAACATTTTCAGAGATCATTTCTTTAATACCTTCCTCAGAACGCTTGTTCAATGCCTCGTTGAGAAAATGAATTCGCATTTTCAGGTCAAAGTTTTCCTTTGCCAAGCGATCAATAGTGCTGCTCTGTTCCTTGAGAGTCAAATTTCGGCCGCTCTTCGCAAAAGGAGTTGATGCTCCCACGCGCTTCTCCGGAGATGGCTGGAAGTCTTCGCGGAACCGTTGCGCAAAGGTGGTTGGAATCTGGATACCTTTAACGCGCTCGGCAATTGTGGTATCAGTGGGGACACTGCTATCTTGTGGCTTCGCCTTTGGGGTGACCGGTGCCGAAACGTCATCTTGTTCGGCTGAATCATCGCGAGATTTGGGCGAGCTTTCCTCTTCCAGGGTATGCAGATTGCTTTCTGGACCGGGCGCATTTCTTTTGTCCACTAAATTCTCATCGCTGTATCCAGAAACCCCCGATGCCATGCTTCCAAGACTGGTTGCTCTTGTCATGTGTACACGACTTCCAGCATGAAGACTGCCGTAGGTGTCGGACGTTGCACCGCCAGTTTGAAGCGCATAATCCGCGCCTAGGGTGGCATCGCTATTCGTAGTTTCGGTATTGTTGCTGGCGATCGAGGAGCGGGAGAGACGATGTGATGACTGGCGGCTAGTCAGGTACTTAGGTCTGCTAGGTCTTTGGCTACTGGCGGCACTGCCGCTCTGATCACCGAATAACCTTGATGCGCCGGCGCCGGGAGATAAGCTGCGGGAGGTGTTTTGAAGCTTCGAAGTAGTGAGTTGTGATTCATTTTCGGTCATGGAAAAGTCGCTTCTAAAAGGGCGCTCGTCATGAGATAGCTCGGGATTATCGCGCGCATTATCGGACAGGGTAGATTGGTTTCGGCGCAAGACTGCTGCTGCTGTGGGCGATGAGGAGAAAGAGTCTAGCATTGAATTGTGCTCCTCGGTAGGGTGATTTTCTTCCGTGGGGCCGGCTGTTTCTGGATCTATGGGGGGAATGGTTCTTTCTTTTCCCCTTCGTTCAAGTCCATTTCAGGTTCTGTGAAGGACGGCTGCGAAGAGTCCTGGGTAGTATTCACGTCTTCTTTCGGAACTCCGACTAGATATGTATCGTCTGCACCAGCAACAGGGCCGGCCGCAGCGACATCGATTGTGGATGGCTCGGGCAGGAAGCTCGACTCGATATCCATCAGCTTGCGGCGCATTTCGTGTTCTTCGATTAGGGTTTGATTATTGGCACGTTCGTCGCCATTCTCACTGGATGGGTGAAATAGACTGCTATTGTCGCGTTCGGTGATCGAAGAAATAAAGCTGTGGTCGTCTAAATCCAGTTGCGCGGAGGTCATGGTAAAATCAGGGTCATAATCGGGCTCAGAGGGTTGCGCGTATTCGGATTGGGACTGTGTGACCTCAATCGGGGGATTCCCCCCGGTACGTCCTCTGCCATGAAGTAGATAGAGCTTATATCGGCATTCAAGGTCTGATCTGGGGTCTGGAATGCCGACGAGGGTGTCGGAGTTGTAACGGCTTGGGAGTCCAGTGTTTGGGTCTCCACCGACTCGCTACCCGCTTCGATCGACGAATCAGCGTCCATCATTTTTTGATTTTCTATTAACTATGAGAGCTCGCTATTTTGATGAATTGCAAGTTCATTGATATCTCAGAAGCAAGAAGAGAAATAAGCAAAAGGACTGAAGAAGTGGGAAAATGAAGAATAGAGAATAATGTATAGTATAGTAAGTAATAGATGTGCTTCAAATTTGGAAAGAGCTAACGTTGTCTATTATGCGATGTCTCTATAGTCCATACTCTCTAACTATATTCTCTACACTGGAGTTTATTTGCATATTTATGCATATTATCTGGGGTTCGAAGATTTAGGCGATCAAAGAAAATGTAGACTTAATTCTATATCCACTAGAACAACCCAATTTCCCAAATCAAAAACAGCAGGCGACGAAAGTTGAATTAGTTATTGAGAGACAGGGCGCACATGGTAGATATCTGAAACGAAGACAGTGCTAGCGCCGCTACAATGCAAACAAACGATTGGAAGAAAGGTAAATCACGTAAATAACAAGCAGATCATGAAAGCACCCAGTATTACACCGATTCATCACATCATTGGAATTCTCCACTTCACCTGTCTAACTTGCCTGGTGTTTGAGAAGAAAATGAGCAGAACTTGTCCTTGATCGCGATGACCTCGTAAGTACCCTCATCGGAGGTCTTTATGGTCTTGACATTCTCATAGGAGATGTCGTGCTTGATATCAAGAACCTCCGCTTTCTTCCCCTTGCGGGCGTTGGAGCTTCGAATGTATCTGTCTGGTGTTAGTAAATTCTCAACCCTAAAAGATTGGTGGCAACTTACGTGAATTCGAACGGTGGTGTGCCCCAGAACTCGAAGTGAAGCTCAGCCTCTCCACCTTCGTGAATATCCACTACTGTTTCTTTGCCCTTGCTGATACGCACACTTGGCATCGCGTGGATGACCTTGGTGATATCCTTGTGGGCCTTGCACTTGCCGCTGGCTCCGTCGCTGACCGCAGTGATGGTGAAATCACCAGGGTGTTCGGCGATACGACGGAAGACGGTGTTTTGGGACTTGGCCTTGCGCTGGGCATTGTTGAACTTGTAGAACACTTCGAATGGAGCATGGCCGGATAACGAGAATGAAAGCCGCTCGCCCACACAGTAGTCTGTCTTAGACTCGAGTGGGATGATGGTGGGGACATCAGAGATAGCAACTCTCACTGAGGAGGCATCGAATTCGGTGGTCTTTTGGCACCCTCGAGAATCGCGAACCTTGTGAATGCTGACCACATGCTGGCCCAAATCGAGGTGACGGCGGGGAATAAGCAAGTTGTGGCGGTTCGAGTTGATCTTGGGGATCGTGACAATCTCTGGCTTGGCGTTTGAGTTATGCTTAATGTTGATCTCTAGTGAGAATGGTGGCACGCCTTCCAATGTAATGGGGATGACTTCCTCTCCGCTGATATCTTCTTTACAAAATCCATAAACGTGACCAGGAGCATCGAATTTGGCAGATGGCAGAGGGTTCACCTTCTGTGTAACAACGAGAGGGTCGTTTTGGGGATCGTGATCGTAGAGATTGTCGGCGACTTGGGTGAACTTGTAAATGTACTCTCCAGGCTCCGAGGTATCCATTTCCATTGAAGTGACATGAAGAGCGGACTTCAAAGCCCGTGGCTTCGCCGAGGAGAGACCTCCACGGTCCGCCTTACGTCGCTTCTCGTATTGCAGGTTATACGGAGGGCTGCCGGACAACCGAACTTCGAGGCTATCATCATCACCTTGGCAAATCTCGGACTTCGCAACCTGTCTAGCTGCGCCGATGGGGCTGCCGTCCAGCGCAGTAATTTGAGGTCGAGGAATCCAAGAGACTTCAAATTCATTCGCAGATTGGTCCACAGTTCCTGGGCAAGCAGCGTCGAATACCTCACTAATCTCATAAAGACCTTGCTTATCCACAGTCAAAACACTGTTCGCATCCCAGAAGTTCTTTTGGATAGGCTGTGAGTCGACATCAGCGTTCCGGTACTTAACAGTCCAAGGCCGCTCGCCGCTCAATCTGACTGGGATCTCAATCTTAGAGCCTTGCAGGGCCAACACACTCCTCTTCTTGTCAATCTGACCGAAAGAGACATGCGGTGGTTGAGATCGGGCTTCAATGTTGATACTCTCCTTCAACGCTCGTTTGCATTGGGACTTGTCCTTCACATTGGTCAATGCCACGGTGTAACTACCGCCGCTGACCAGTTTGTCGGTTGTTATGGTCGCGATATCGATATCAGATTCTAGTGTCTTCTTCGTTCTCTTTCCATTATGAACGATCTCATATTGTAAAGACCAAGGAGCCTCTCCAAGGAAAGAAACCTCCACAGGAACTGATTCGCCGAAGCATGCATATCTCGACTGCCTTGACAAGAATTGAGCCGACGCTGCTGGTTTGACATCTTGCTCAAGCACAGGCAGCTTGTCCTTGAGGTTACGAGGCGAGTAGACAAAGTCTTCAAGATCCAGGAAGGTGTAACGGTAGAAACCTGCTTCTGAAGGAGTGAGGTCGAGCTGCGTGCGCATTCCGTCAATTGTAAGTACTTTGTTGACGACTCCCTTGGAGCTCTCAACGCTGTAACGGAGAGAGAATGGAGGGGATCCTGTAAGATCCAAATCAACGATCAACCCAATTGCGTTGTTTGCACATTTGTCAAAGACCTTCTCGGCCCGGACAGCAAGTTCTGGCTCAGGGGGGTTATGCAAATAGCAAGACGAAGGCTCCAAGATCTCTCCCTGGCAAAATTTGGTGGAGACAGAAGTCAGGGTATACAAACCGGGCTCCTTGATGTCCACGGCGTGATCCATATTCTTCATACTCACGGTCTTTTCATCGGCTGGCTCATCTTGCTGGGTATTGCCAGTGAAGGAGTAGCCGACAGAAAATGGACCATCACCAGAGTATGCGTTGCCATCAGGGTGGAAGCTGAAGGGAAATCTAGTACTGTCTCCCTTGGCTACCTGCAGCGGCTTTTGGAGGTTGCAGTGTTGCAGAGACAACTGCGGGCGTTCATGAACAGAGAACTGGTACCACTGGGATTGCGACTTGGTGGACGGCCGATCTCCTTCGTCGAAGATGGTAGAATAATTGGCCACGTTGCCAATGGCGTCATGTACTTCTTCAATAGTGTAGAACCATTCTCCGCCATCGTTCAGCGATTCATTCAAGGGAACTTCGATCTTCTGGCTTTGAGCCCAGGAAACATCGGGCTGGTTGACACTGAATAGAGCAGAAGTAGTCCGCCCGTTAAGCAGCGGGGAGCGCAAGTTGTCCGGTTGAATATTGAGGACCGAGAATCCACGATCAAGGTTGTTCACTTGACGACTGTATTTAATCTTCAACGGAGGTGTGCCCTCCACTTCCAGTTTGAAGTTGGACAGTTCTCCCTTGCACTTGTCGATGTGCGAATTCTTGATGAGTGCTCGCGGGCAAGATACCACTAGCGCATCGAACGTCCGCGTATGGACATCGAGCTGAGACTCATCGATCACCCGCTGAAGACGATAGATACCAGTCTTGCGGACCGGAAAGAGCAAGTCTCGATGAAGTTGTCCTGCGGTGTGTTTCTTTTCCGCCTGACGCTTGAGAGTCTTCAATTGCTTCGCCGGAATGGTGATGGTCTCGTTTTCGCCAGTGTTGAGGTCCATACGCAACACTTCGATCAAGATAGGGTCGGTTTGGTTGACGCGAATGGGGAGGTCGATCGTGGCTCTTTGAGAATCAAGACAAAGCGAACCTCGATCTGGATTGAGAACGGCGGATCTAGCAAAAGAAAACAATTAGAGTCAATTATATTACCAAAATAGCAGACGGAATAAACCCACCCCTCTGGCAGAATGTGTACAATTTGCCGTCCCAAGATCAACGACGCATTGTGAATAATATCACCCGGGTTGACCCTATGCTCAGAAATAGATATTTCACGATCATATGCCACCTTGACTAGTCCAGAAATCCAGACACCCCAAGGAATCTGCAGGTTTTAGCTCGGATCAGCCGTGACAGTAAAAACCTTGATACTTACTGGGATGCGGAACATTAAAAAGATGTTGCCCACAGCGTGTAGAAGAAATAGAGTCAATGTGGTCGGAAAAGCCCACTCCAACCAAGGTATACGTAGAGCTTGCAATCCAACCAAAAAGATTCCGTCTATTGTGGCCCATTTTAACAGTAACCAAGTGGAATCCAGGTCATCAGATGCGGTCAAAGATTCATAAAACCTCCACGCATTTAGGGCAATGTATACCGCAACTACATAGAGTCGCTGGGACGGCGCATCAATCACATTCGTTGGGATCAGTGGCACATTGCTGTTCGGATTCGGAGGTGGTGGTCTCGACAGCTTTGAGGCTGATTTAAATGGTGATTTTGTGGGCGATCTCGGTCGTGTATCTCTCGGTTGCGGTCGAGAAGGAGTCTGAGGATTGAAGAGTTTGCGACTTCTTACTGGATTTGTTTTGGGGGTCTCAGGAAAGGCAGAGGGGAGGAGGGGAGTGCCGTTAACACTCATGGCATGCTGTGGTTGCCAAAGCTAGGCGTGGCGAAGGGAGTGGGAAAAAAAAAAAAGTTCCCACCAAGGGAATATTAGGACAAAAGCTTGCCCTTCTCAAGATTGATGAAGCTGTATCGTACCTAGGTTGTTTCAGAGCTATAAGCAGAGTTAGAAAGAAAGAAAGAAACAAAAAGTTGAAAGTTGGTGGAGACGCGGGAAGCGCGTCGGAGCTTGGTCCAAAATGCCACTATGACCTAAGTGCCTCGTCTCTATTGTTCTCTCTCTCCCTCTCTGTGTACACTCTATTGTCTGTTGGTCAATTTGGATGATTGTTGCTGTTTTCTCTCATTTGTTTCTATTTAATTCGTTTTTATTTTGTTTAAAATCCCTTCAACTGCAGGCTTAGTCTTCTTTCACCGTTTCTTTCTCTCATTCCAAACTCATACTTTCAGTTGATTGATATCTGCTCAACACCTTTAAGCTTTCAAGTCATCCAGAATGGGCCCCAGAGTCAAGAGACGTCGGTTGACCGACCCTGAAGATCAAAGTGACGACATTTGCCAGCCTGCTTCCAGCCTGGATAAGGACAGCTGGAATGGATTTTGTGAGATTGAATCAGAGCCCGTATGGCTTGCTTCACATGAACAATGATTTCGTTTTGGAACTAATAGAATTTCTCATAGGCACTGTTCAATGTCATGCTGCGTGAATTCGGCGTCAAAGGCGTCAAAGTTCAAGAGGTCGTCTCTCTTGACGAAGAAATGATGGCCTTCCTCAAGTATTGTTATGTGTAACTTGATATCGAGGACGTGATGGCTAACACTACGCAGCAAGCCTGTATATGGCTTAATTTTTCTCTTTCGTTGGCGTCAAGATGACGGCGGAAAGCAAGAAGCAACTTGTCCAGACGGAATCTGGTTCGCAAATCAGGTCAGCACCCTTAGTCTCGGCAGATTATGCGTTGCTAATCAAGTAAAGACTGCCAACAATGCTTGCGCCAGCGTGGCGATGCTCAATATTGTGAACAATATCCCAGATGTTGACCTAGGTGAAAATCTGCGGTCCTTCAAAGAGTTCACTATGCCATTCACCCCAGCCTTGCGTGGGGATGCTATCAACAACTTCGAGTTTGTCAAAAGGATACACAACTCTTTTGCAAGGTATGTTGCTTTTTTTCACCCTACTATTTTCTTTGATCTTCTTATTGATCCCTATCTAGAAAAATGGACATTCTCAATTCGGATCTACAGCTCAAGGCCGAGGCAACTAGTAGAAAAAAGGGCTCCAAGGGCCAAGATGACGACGAATCAAATACCGCCTTCCACTTTATCGCATTTATGCCTGTCATGGGCCAACTATGGAAATTCGATGGCTTGGAGCGACAGCCTCGTACACTTGGTATGTTTCAACCCAACTAAATGCCGGGATGACCCTTGCTAACTCCAATAGGTGAATGTTCTGAAGACAACTGGCTCGAACTAGTCAAGCCCAATCTTCTCGATCGAATGGCTGCCTATGAAGAGGACCAGATTGAATTTTCGATCCTGGGACTTGTGCATGACCCTTTGCCTAATCTTGTCCGTGAATTGGCTACTAACGTGAGAACCATGGAGGTTCTCAACGAACGTGCCATGAACTTATGCTCTTCAACGAACACATTTTCTTTGGATGGGACTGTGCTCGGACCAGATGCATCCCTCTCCCTGACAAAAGAAGAGATTGATGCCGTGGTGATTCCTCCAAAAACTCTCAACGAGTACCGCACATGTTCAGAAAGTCAGTTACGGGAGTATCAGCAGACTACAGATAATCAACAGCGTGAACTTCGATCACGTATTCGTGAAGAGCAACAATCACATTGGTCGGATGACGAGTATGCCGCGGGTCGTCGGTATGATTATGGACCAGCGGTGCGCTTGTGGCTGCGACTCTTGGCACGAAAGCAACAGCTGCAGCAGATATCCCTCGTGGCCTAGTTGATTGGTTGATGATACCCCTTGTTTTTCTGTTTGTTTGTTTTTTCTCTGCAAGATACATTTCGCTACTTCTTCTCTTTTCTTGTATTTTGTATTTTGAAATAAAAATGAAATCATAATTATACATATATATAGTTATATCTACGGAGTACTTGTAGTTAGGGATATATTGAGACGGGTGACGTAGTGGCACCAGCCCTTGTTCTAGGAGCTTCATAGGGCTGCCGCCAATAAGTAGAATCCAACAATACCTAAGAATATAGTGTCTAGGCAACACCCTCTAATAATAATATTATAGTAATACCACTACACTGTACTTCTATCAATACTAATAATACCCAAAATATTAGTAATATCAATGATATCAATGATACTACTCCTCTTAGGTACTACAAGTAGGCCGACCATGTTGCGTCCCCCCACGGGCAAAAAATAAGTTCACACGTCACCGCCTCGTTATCGAATTGATCTCGCTCTCTCTCTCTTGTCTCCTTTTTGGAATGCCATTTTGGTGTATTGAATGCGATTTTTGGTGGAATCCTTGCTTTGCATTATATCATCCTTGTTTCAGCCCTTACCAACGCAGGAAACCTACCTAGTAGAATCTTCCTCTTTCAACCTCTTGGATTGCCACTCAACACGACTCAACACCTAGGCCTCCACTTTTCAACATATCTTTCTAAACACTTCAAACCATCATGTCAACCACTGCAGTGCCTGAGAAGGCCCCAGATGACTCCTCCAAGCTGAAGACCTTCCTCTCCATCCTTCGCAAGTAGGCAACTATCCTTTCCCCGCACCATTATGATGCGCACCACTCCCCGTCACTCCCCCGGCGCTAATACCAGGAACTAGGTTTGTTGGTGTGGCGGATATTGCGTCGGTTCGATTTTCTCTCCCGGCGCAACTGCTGGAGCCTCGGCCCAACCTGGGTAGGTCATTGTTCTTATGCTGTGCGGGGTTGAAGCTGACTGGCGGTGGCAAGAATACTGGCATTACTTAGATCGACCGGAGACCTTTGCGAGGTCAGCAAACGTGCCCATATTTGGCGGATGCTAGTGTGCTGACCCAAGAGCTACAGCATTGGAAAGTCGGATGACGAGCTTGGTCGGATGTTGGAGGTCTTACGATTCTGGTTTACCAAGGACTTGGTATGTTTTCACGACATCACCAACTCTATATCCTGCTCGAATTGCTGATCCTGCGACAGAAATACATCAAGGGGAAACCCTGCAAACCATACAACTCAACCCTGGGCGAATTCTTCAGAGTACGGGCGCCAATATTTCTTTAGGGGACATCCTTTGCTAAACAATATTTAGTGTTCATGGGACGTTAACGACAAGATCCCCGAGGAATCGAATCTCCCCGGTATCAAAGCAAGCTCCAATGGTTCTTCCACCGTAACCGACGGCGATGACAAAGTCAAAGTGTGCTACCTTACCGAACAGACCTCCCACCACCCTCCAGTCTCAGCATTCTACATCGACTGCCCTGAACGAGGCGTCTCTGCGCGCGGTTTCGACCAGATCAGCGCCAAGTTTACCGGCACCAGCATCCGGGTGAGCCCCGGTCAACACAATCTCGGAATTTTCGTCAATATCGAGAAGCGGGACAACGAGGAATACCAGTTGACCCATCCAGATGCCCATTTGGGAGGAATACTGCGTGGTGCACTCTCAATCACAGTTGCCGACACATGCTACGTCACCTGCCCAAAAACAGGCATGAAGGCGATTTTGCAGTATATGGAGGAAGGCTGGATTGGCCGGTCACAGAATAAGATGGAGGGTGTCATCTTCCGCTACAGCGCGGACAAGGATACCGTTACAAAAATCAAGGATGTGCCAGAAAAGGATATCATTGCGCGCATCACCGGCTCCTGGCACGGCAAGATATACTTCACCCCGGCAGGCAGCAAGCTGGCCATTCTGCTCATCGATATCACGCCACTCTTCCCCGTCACCAAGAGCCTCCCTCCGAACGAACAACAACTCTCAAATGAGTCATTGAAGTTCTGGTCAAATGTCACCAATGCCATTGTGGAAAAGCAGTTCAGCCAGGCGACGAAGCTCAAGCAGGATATTGAGGAACGGCAACGGGAACGGGCTGCAGAGCGCATGGAGAAGGGCACTGAGTGGAGCCCAAGGTTCTTTACCGGTGCCGTGACACCGTTAGGCAAGCCGCAGCTTACAGAGGAGGGGCAGAAGGCCCTTGAGGGGATTCGCTCGGGCAACTTCGCTTTGACGGAAAGTACAGTGCAGGGCGCATAGATTGTCATAATTGTATTTTCCCTTTGGCAGTGCAAAGCAACGTTGGCGTATCTGGCATGCGACCATACAAACTCGGCGTCTCTCGCGATCTGTGTTTTCTTTTTTGTTGTCCAATCTAATTTGCGTTGTGGTGTGTTATCTCACATATTTAGATCTTGTGCATTGTTCTCCAGGGCTCTCCTTGGAATTTTTCCTGTTGTGGATAGTTATGTACTCTGCGTGTAATGAGAAATACAATTGCACAGCGTTACATTCCAGGGCGAATAAACAGAGATTAAATCCATGATGAGACCAAAATGTCCATTTATGAAAGTAGTCTAAATATGATGATAGAACGATTAATCCTATTAAACAGAATATTACAATAAAGCTGGGTAAAGACCGAACGCCACGCCACGCCCAAATCATCAAGTACATCAACACATAATCCGTTTCAGTAGCCTCAAGCTGAAGCACTGACGACCTTGAACCCTGTACTGATAGTCTTAGTAATTTCTTCGTTCTTGTGCGGTAGAAGAGACAGGGCATATGTAACATCGTTCCACTGTCGTTCTGTCTCACAACGAGGGAGTCGAGCGGCGAGCTTTTCGGCCAGCTGGCGAGCATGTTTTTCCTATAATTATGTTAGCGAAGGCCAGTAGAAAACGGAATAGAAAAGCATACCTTCTCAATAAAGCCAATCAAGAATTTGACAATGCGGCGGAGGGACTGCTCATCCAGGTTACGCTCTGCACTCAACAGACTGAACATGTCAACAAAGTGGTTGTACACGGCATTGTCCTTGGTTGCCAGTTCGGTGAAGAACATGCGAGCCAGATCAGCGATCTTCTTGTCCTCGTCTTCCAGACATTTCGCCATCTCGCCCAGCTGTCCCTTAACCTTGACCTGACCAGCCAAGATGAGGAAGGTGAGGGTCATGAGACATGTGCGCTTCACGGAAGCATCGTCGTCATTGAGACGACGGTAGAGGAAGTCGGTGTTTTCGTCAATGAGATGGTTAAAGCAAACGGCCATATCGCCTAAAGCAATGACAGCATTGCTGCGGACGATGGGGTCTTCGGATCGCTCCATAATGGTGATCAGGAGCGGCAGATTTTTCTCACAATATTCGGCAGACACACACATCAGCTTGGCAAGACATAATGTTGCGGAGGCCTGCAGATCGCGATCCGGGTAAGAATTGTTGTTTGCCAGAATCTCTACTACCAAAGGGCCAAACTTAGCCAAGAGGGAGTTCTCTCCATAGAGCAGCTCCCGTTCTCGGATGTGAGCCATGGCGTCTTGGAAATCATCTTCAGTTGTTCCGCCAATCAGATCAAGCTCGTCGTCTTCGGCGTTATCTTCTTTTTGAGGTGCAGCAGCAGCCTTGTTCTTTTCTTGTTCAACCTTACGGCGTTTGAAGTCAAGCTCACAGAGTTCCAAATGCACTATTTGCTTGATGGCGATGTGGCCAACGACATAGAGCAGTTGAGATAGTGCAGCAGATGCTGGCTTGGGCTTGGATTCCTGCTCCTCAGCCGAGGTAGTGCAAGGTCGCTCCTGCTCCTCTTCCCCAGTGCCACTAAGAGAAGCATGAGAGGAAGGTGGGCGTTGTTGGAGGTGAGGCTGGAAAACAAATACAGTCTTCCGTCGGAGGATATCGGAACATAGCACATCTGGGTGTTTGGACAGAGCGTAAATGGCGTTCAGCGCGTGCTCTGCCACCCCATACCACTCCTTGCTGGCCGTCTCAATCTCAAGGATAGCAGCTAGGCGGACCAGAACAGAGTGATCGCTGGCGAGCTTGGGAATGCCGACAACTTCCTTTGATTTAGCTTGTCGGCCCGGGATCATGCGCCGCAAAGCAATACATGTGTATTTGGCGAGCACAAGATCAGACCTGCCGTAGGCACCCAAGCCAATGCGCAGCATGGCCTCAATCTCTTTGACCACAATCTCTGGATCCGCCAGAGCAAGCATACCGAGAACAATAATTGAGCCCCTACGCTGAGTGCGTGAGATCTCCTTCTTCTGGATACTGTAGACTTGCCATAGCTTAGCAATGACTGCCTCGGAAACATTACCGGCTTTCATCATGGTGCTCAACAGTTGCTCGAGACAGGTGAGTTCGGCAGGGGTTGCACCAAATGTCAGGCTGATCATGTTACGGGCAATATAGTTTGCAGCATCGTTGGGAGTGAAGGAGCCTGGCGCGTCGAAGAAGAGGCCCTTATAGCAGTCAATCAAGTGTGACTGGACACCCTTTCCTTCGTCGCTGTTACCCTTAGTCCAAATCAGACGCAGCATGCGGCGAATTCCACCGCGTGCAGTCTCAATCTTGTAGGCATCCATCATCACAAAGAAATCCATGGCTTCGATGACCTCACTCTTGTTTCGGGAGGAAAGCAGCTGAGTGACGACAGTGGAAGCTGAGTGAAGTACCTCTATGAACCGAATTGCCTCGTTGTAATACTTCCTGGTCAGTTGAAGTCGAGTTAGCAATTCAGACGTTGCAGCTTGTTCGGCGGCTTTTTGGACGGCAACGGCCTTCTCCTCGTCACTCATCCGAGGCGCTTTCGAGGGAGACTCATCCGGCAGCTGTGTAGCGTCATCCAATAGTTCGGGATCCACCTGGGTCATGTCGCCTGCTTCAAACCCAGGGGTTTCAGGGGGACGCAGAGCGTTCAGTTCTGCATCAACTGCATCTAGTCTCTCTGTCCATTCTTTGTATGAGAGTAGCCCGCCATGCATCACACTGAATGGATGTGTGGAAACGAGCTTGGAAAGCAGTTTGATTGCATTACGTCGTACGTTGCTGCTCTTGTCTTCCAAGCTTCTAGCAGCCAGTACTGCCGCTGCCTGTCGCCTTTTGGGGAATTTCTGCTCCAGATCGCAGATCCGCATGAAGACTTGAATGGCACGGCATCGGCAATAAGGGTTGATATCAAGGAACCGCTCTTCTAGAACGTCGAAAAAGGCGTTGATTTGCGTCTTGTAGTTGTCACTGCGTTCTTCTTGTCGACTGAGATCGGAAATGAGATTTCCGCAGACTTCGATCACTGCGCAGCGAAGTGTATATGCCTAGTCTTTAGGTTAGGTTGGTATGTCAGAGTAATGGGTGGGAATAATCACCTCGCTATCAAGCTGTTTGGCCAATAAAGTCATTTGCTTGATAATTAACCTGGGAGCAAGCTCGGACAATTTAATAATAAATGATGACACAGACTTGGGCCCTCTGGTGTCATTAGAGTTGAATTCTTTGTTTCCGAGCTCCCTAGGTACATAGTTAGTATCAAGCTGATTAAAGAAACGAAACGCTATGATCCACCATACTTCAAGATTTCATCGGAAAGCTGTGGGTAGTCATATTGCTCCGCGAGAATATGAAGGAACTCGGCCATGGGCTCAGAGAGATGCTCAAAGTAAGTTAAGCTTTGAACAATCGATGTTTGCGCTCCTACGTCAAGATTAGCCATCAAGCAGACCACAGTTTCATCGATCTACCCACCAAAGGCCTGCCCATGGTGTTTGACTGCAATACACAAAACCTTGAAAGCATGCATGCGGATAGCCATGCTCTTCACCCGCTGCTCGCTCTCAAGGACCAAATAGATGGTTCGGGTAAACAGGTTAATAAAAGTGTCACGGTCCGAGGTCGTCAGGAATATGCGTCCAAGTTTGAGCTTCATCACCTTGCACATGGTTTCCATGGAAATCTGGATTTGCGGTGTCCAGTCCCACTGGCCACTATTGGTGGATTTCTTCGATTTAGGTCCTCCCCTCCGCATGGGTGCCGTTTCTGTGGACTTCTCTGCTGCCTTGACCTCAACAGCTGATAAGGCCCACTGGAGGAGGAATCCGTACATTTCCAGCAGCTGTTTATGGTGTTGAATGGCATCCTGTTCGTCGGATTCAAGATCTCCGTGGATGATATCAGCCTCTACGGACAAGCCAGAGACGACCAAATCTAAAAGTTTGCTCAAAGACTTTGCGGGAAGGAGAGTCGAGTATCTGTGAGAATGAAAAGGTTCGTCAGAGTCGATTCCAGATGGGCGCCATCCGCCATAGGCAAGTTGGGAAGGGACCGGGGCGCACTTTAGCAAAAATTGCAGAGAATCGAACACTGAAGCTCTGGTTAATCCTTCTGGGTTCTCCGCCACGGCATCCACGATCGGGTTCAACACATTGTCAATCAAAGCTGGCGACAGCTGTTCAGGATCCGATTCGCAATCCAGCAATTCCGGGTCCGCATCAGGGGTAGAAATAGAAGTGGGATCACTCAAGTAGTACTTGAGTGACTCATTTATCTCAAATTGAATGCGGTCCTCCATGGTTGAAGAAAAAGAGGTGAAAGCGGGGAGAGAGGAATCCGATTTGTTGATAAGAACTGATTGTTTGGCTTTTGCCCTTTTTGGTCGACATTAGGTAATTCGTAATTTTCGCCTGGGCGGTATGAAGTTCATCACTATAGATCTTCCAAACTTGATTCCTGATCTACGCAAGTAAAACAAAGGACATTTCTCATAGGATAGGACAAGGATGTATTTCATCATTCGAAGAAATCCCTACCTTGCCCAATTATGTATCGCAGTCTTGGAATTGATGCATCGTAAATTGATCTAGCTACATGTTTGGACTACTTCATTCCCCGTTGACCGCCTTGTATTCAAGTATTGTCAATATCGTCACCGCATGGTAATTCGTTACCGCGTTTAGATTATTTTGGCAATTGCGATTTAATGTGAAAGAGATGTTTACATTCTACACGCGACTCGATTTTTCTTTGGAACTGATATCGTTTGATACTTGTTCTTGTCACCTTCAGCCTTGAGAAACTTTGCAAGTATTGATCTATGCTCGAACCCTTCTGTCTTTTCTTCTAGGCGATCGCCATGTCCGCTCTCCACGCTGCCTCGGACAGGTTTGCTTTACGGCCCGACAGCTCGGTCCAAAACTTAGTTGCATGGAAAAATGAATATACATTGGAAGGGGACGATGTCGGAGCTTCTCAAAGCAAAGATCCCCAGGAGACACAAGAGCTTGAGTATGAGGAGGAAGAAGTGGATGAAACAGTTCGAGAGGACATGGCAAAGCTCGAGGATACATTCCCAGGGATTTCAGACCGGTTTCGTCTGGTTAACAGGATTGGAGAAGGTATATCATGGTCTTGCAGCTGTCCGTCTTGCCAAGCCTCTTCACTGACCAATGATAGGTACATTCTCGACTGTATACAAAGCAGAGGATCTCCATTACGATGAATACAAGAACGATTGGGATATATTTTCACGAGCACAACAAGAAAACTATGCTAGCCCCCCAACCAAACGACGACGAATGGAGGGCGAGCCAACAGGACGGAAAAAGCCGCGATTCGTCGCATTGAAGAAAATCTATGTTACGAGTAGCCCGTTGCGAATCCAGAACGAGCTCGAGCTGCTCCATGATCTCCGAGGATGCGGCTCTGTCTGCCCTCTGATCACGGCCTTCCGATACCAGGACCAAGTAGTGGCAGTGTTGCCCTATTTCCCACACACAGACTTCCGCATTCAATACCGCACGTTCATGGTTGCAGACATGCGCCATTATCTACGATCTCTCCTGACCGCGC
Organism: Penicillium soppii; assembly: GCF_028829465.1. NCBI lineage: Eukaryota > Fungi > Ascomycota > Eurotiomycetes > Eurotiales > Aspergillaceae > Penicillium > Penicillium soppii. The sequence continues at coordinate 2,187,784 of NW_026643235.1, read as the reverse complement.
TAAACTCTGTACATGGACATGACATTCTTCACCGTGATATCAAGCCAACGTGGGTCCCACTCTATTCGTTACTGGGTCCCATGCTGACAGAATACATCAAGCAATTTTCTTTACAACCCAGACCTGAAAGAAGGCGTGCTGGTTGATTTTGGACTCGCTGAGGTATGGCTCATACCCACAAAGTGTTGACATATCTACTGACTAGCCCAACAGCGCCAAGGTTCGGAATACACCAGTCCATGTCTATGTACCCACCAGAATTATGTTCGCCGTAGTCGGATCCTCTCTAGTTACTACTCCAAAAACCCCCTTTCCACAGGCTTATCATCTGGCTATCCCAAGAATGATTCACGGCCATCAAGGCGAGCGAATCGTGCTGGAACTCGGGGGTTCCGAGCCCCGGAGGTTCTCCTAAAATGCACTTCACAGACTACTAAGATTGACATGTGGTCAGTGGGGGTCATCCTTTTGACCCTGTTGGGACGTCGATTCCCCTTCTTCAACTCTGCAGATGACATTGATGCGATGATCGAGATGGCAAGCATATTTGGCACCCCGCGCATGAAGGCTGCCGCGGCCATGCATGGTCAGATCTTTGAAACCAACATTCCAACAATTGGAGAGAAAGGTTATAGCTGGGAGAAGCTGGTGAAATGGTCAAGCTGTGTGGAGGACTTGACAGAAAGCGAGCAGCAAGCTACTCAACTCTTGTCTGGACTGATGGAATTGGACCCAACCAAGCGTCTCAGCGCCGCGGACGCTTTGCAGCATGATTTTTTCTTGCGCCCCGTTCACCATGATGTAGAATGGGGCGGTAATCCAGAAGAAAGTGCAGATTCAGCGGAAGAAGAGGAGGAGGACGAAGTGGATGAAGTTGCCATGCTATGAACCCCAATGTTATTCTGTACGAGCTATGATATTGATTCATGCCTAATTCATTCATGACAACGAACCAGACTATATGTGCCACCAGAAAAGCCCCCGCAAACGCATTATCTATGTTTTGTTGATATAAGACTAGCTTGCCTCTCCAAAATCATAATGACCGGTTTCCGCGGCATGCTTGGTGGCGCCTCTCTCCCCAGTAAACGTGCCTCCACAGACGTTGCAGCGGACAGTGAACCCAGAAGTATCCGTGTAATAGTGCTTGCTTTGTAAGACTTTACACAATTCTTTAGCTTTCGCCAAAGCAACCGGATCGACAGCATCGAAGATCTTTGTATCGCCATGTGCTAAAGGGTTGGCATGGGTATAAGGTGGATCAGAGGGAGACAACGCAAGAACATCGTAATGAATTCCGGAATACACCACAATACACCGTGTGGCTGCACCTTCGTTGAATTGGAACGTATTCAAGGTCTGTACATCAATGGAACAAATCTCGATGTTGAAATATTCGCTCAGGATTTTAAGCTCGATGGCGCCACCCCATGAATCCTCATTCTGGATCCAGGCACAATACTCGTCTGGCTTCTTTCCTAAAATTGCTGCTGTATATTCTGTCGGGTTTGACTGGATGGCTCCTGCAACGATTGAGCGCAGTTCAACCATCGTGTCCATGTCGCCCATGACTGCGGCGCCCACCGCTCGGAAGAGACACGAATTGTCGTCGGGCATGACGCGGAGAACAAATGTTCCTGCGTGTTCCGGGGAAGCAATTTCGGGCGGATCATCGGCGGTGTTCTCCTTTGGCTTTTGCGACATCGATGGTTGTGACGGCGCTGGGCGGGTGGTAGCATGCTGTGGCATACCGTCACTGCCAGGCCGGGTGGCCCCCTCTTTCTGTGCGACGATGAGTGACTCCCCATTTAAGTTTATCCCAGTGTCTGCGATTATTCTGTTTGATGGATAGTTGTTCAGTTCGAGAGGCTTGAGAGGGTATCCGTATTTCACATCAAAGGTCGCAAGGCCTGTCTTCTCCGCAATTTGGTCTTGGAGATCTTTGATGCTCGCGGAGTCATCTAGACTAATCGTTGACTGGCCAGAAGGCCCACGGACTCGAATTCTCATATTTGGCTGTGATATAGGAAAGGGTGAAGCGGCAAAGAGGGAGGAGCTAGCTACCCAGACAAGTCCCGCCGATAAGTGATATGACGATTTGCCGTGTGGGGTAAGTAAGCAATTGTAGTTGAAATGGTGGAATGAAACAGAAGGGTTTATCTAGATGTTTCTATGACATGAGTTTCACAAAGCACAATTCTTAAATTCCAGGTGCTGGAAGAATCACTATATGTCGGTATTTAGACACTGCAAACAGAACGAAAAGCTTCAAATGTTGGTAATACTAAGTCAATGAGACTTGGAGATCTCGCATATTCCGCTCCATATCGAGGACCATAGTGAGACCAACCATACTATTGTCAATTATAGCAGGTATATATACATACATTCTGGTGAGAGAAAAGGATAACATAACACATATAATCAAAATGAGAATGAAAAAAGCAGTGAAGCTTTCAGAGCAGTAGTCCCCTGTCATCAAATTACCGTATGTAACGTCAAATAATTCTGACTAAGCAGCAGAGCTTCACGCGCTCGTAAAACATTCTTCGACTCTCTACTCTCCTTACCCTGTGGAAATTAAGCATATTAGTTTGCTTATTCCTTCTGGTCCCAAACAGCATTCTCTCATTTGATTTGCGTGGAATCGCGCTCGACATGGAGTCGTCCGAGCAAGGTTCACAACCCCCGCGTGAGGAGCCCGTCAATTCCATCGAGAATGATGGGTCGATCACTCCCGAAACATGGAAATTGATGATGGACGTGGTCATGGCTATCTATGACTATCGCGAAGAAGAGTAAGCCCTCTATCAATTGTGGAAGCTATGCACAGCCCGGCTAACGTAGTGCGCCGCAGTGGCCATGATCCGTCGCGATTGTTCCATCGCAGCGTCAACAAACGTTATGTCCCCGACTACTACGATATCATTAAGGAGCCAATGGCTCTTAGTATTCTGAAGGCCCGCATAAATAAGAGGGAATACAAGCAATTCTCCGAATTTGTCCATGATTGCGCCTTGGTAAGTGATTGCGCCCTTCCAGGGTGGCACCTGGCTAATAATCTAGATCCCGCACAATGCGCAAACATACAATCGGCCCAAATCGCAAGCCTACGAAGACGCGCTTGTCGTCAAGGTAAGTCTCAGTCTTATATATAAAGGTTTTCTCGAGGTCAAGCTGACAATCTGTAGGAGGTTTTCGCCTCCGAGTTTAGAAAGCTAGCAGCCCGGGGCGCAATTCCCGCCGAGGAGGCAGAGCTTCCCGATCTAGGAGAGATTCCAGAGGCCGATCCCTTGCCTGATGATGACGAAGAAGAGGAGGAAGAGGAAGAAGACGATGAGGAGGATTCTGAAGATGAGGGACGACGCAGAAAGAAGCCTGGTCCTAAGCCTGGCTTCAAGCGTGGAATGGCCCCAAAGAACGAACCCGATCTTCGCAGAAAACGAGGTCGCCCTCCACGCGTGGACACACCTATGGAAACCCGTATCAAGACCATCTTGAAGGGAATTCGGAAGTTCAAGGGTGCTGGCGGACATTTAAAAATCACCCACTTTGAAAGACTTCCCGACAAAGCGACTTACCCGGACTATTATATGGAGATCAAGGAGCCTATCGCCATTGACATTATCAAGCGCAAGTCCAAGCGCAAGAAGTACAACTCTGTCGATCATTTCATGCGCGACCTCGATGTCATGTTCGAAAATGCGAAGGCTTACAACCAGTCTGATAGCCAGATCTTCAAGGATGCTGTCGACCTGCAGACTGAATCACGAAAGTTGGCCGATGCAGAGAAGAAGAAGCCTGATAGTGAGTTCCTGATGGAAGATGGGCGTTTCCCACTCCCTGATGGTATCCTCCATCGTGGTGAGCTATGGAAAGTTGGCGACTGGGTTCACATTCAAAACCAAAATGATGTGACCAAGCCAATTGTCGCACAAATCTACCGGACCTGGCAAGACTCAGATGGGGAGAAGTGGATCAACGCATGCTGGTACTACCGACCAGAGCAAACAGTGCATCACTTTGAAAAACACTTTTACCCCAATGAAGTTGTGAAGACCGGCCAATACCGAGACCACCGAATTGATGAGATTGTGGAACGTTGCTTCGTTATGTTTTTCACTCGTTACAGCCGTGGTCGCCCCAGAGACCTTGCGCCTGACAAGGAAATCTACGTTTGTGAGGCACGCTACAATGAGGAGAAACACAAATTGAACAAGATCAAAACCTGGGCCAGCTGTTTGCCAGATGAAGTTCGAGAGAAGGACTACGAAATGGACCTCTTTGATTTGCCGCGCAAGATAAAAAAGATCCCTAGTCCAATCAAGGACCTTCTCAAAGAGGATTCCAAGGAAACCGATGACCTTCCCCGTCCGACATGGGGAGCCGACAACGCACCCCCTGTCGTCGGCGCTGTTCATCGCCGCCCGCGAGATGAAAATGTAAGTTTCCGTAACAGCTCTCGCCTGGCAAAATGGTCGAAAGAACAAGCTGACAGACGCCCAGGAATCTCCACCCCCCGAACCAACACCATCCCCTCCCCCTGTTTTGCCCCAGTCCGTAGCACCCCGTCAGTCAATGGGCCAGCCAATCCCCATCACAGCCATGAGCCCTGGCACAAATACCCTTCAGACGCGGCCACCCGCACCCCCAATCACAATCCAAAACTCCCCGCCTCCAACCAACTCACCAGCCTACAATGCCCAGATGGCCCACGCCCAGCTATACCAACAATCTCTCCAACGGCGTGCAAGCAACTTCGCCACACCCCAGACACCAGCAGGCGCCTACCAGCCCTCGCCAGCACCACAGGCATACCCAGTCCAGCAAACTCCTTATAGCGGCTACCCTGGGAACCGTATGACAGCCCCGCCAGCAGTGTACAATCCCAACGCCCCGCGCCCAGTTGAAGTGTTCCATTTAAGCGACGTAGCCAACGCCGCAATCCCGGAAGATATCCGCAAGCAATTCCACTGTGACGACAATGGCCATGTCCTATTCTTCTCTGCCCCGCCGGTGGATTATATTCCGTCCTCAACACAGAAGCTTGGCCATTCCCTTAAGTATCTTGCTGCTAAGGAGGAGCGCCAAATCAAGGTTGAAGAGCGGAAACGCAAGCTCGCAGACGACAAGAAAGAGCGCGATGATGCTGCTAAGCGCCTCTGTGCTGATCAAGATTCTGTTTTTGCTGCTCGTGTCGAAAAACTTGCTGGCAGGGCTGTTGAGACTCTTATCCAGAAGGTTGTCACTGGTACTGGAGATCTGTATGGTTCTCTCCGCAGTGGCCAGAAAAATGGTGCTCTCGACCTTGGTGCTATGCATGAGCGTGGCCTCTTGGCTAGTCGTGCCAAGAAACAGACTCAACAGATTCAGGATCAGTCGGCGACTGAGGGCTTGGTCAATCTTAAAGGTACAGCTGTGTATTTGGATGAGGCTTAGAAAGCAAAGATGGTACGGTTGATGGCATGGGTTTTGTTCACTTCCAAAAGGCGCAATCTTTCTGGAGGCGTTTTGTTTCCTTTTTAGCCCTCTTTCTCGGTCTTTTTTAAGGCTCTTTTCGAGGCTTTTTAAAGACCTTTTAACTATTGTATGACTAGGCAGAACATCCAATGGAATTTAAATTTAATCTTTTCTACTATGTATTGTGGTGTCAATGAATTATTTATTTGCACATCTCCAATTTGTACATGCCTGTGATCATTCAATATCACCTATTCCATCAGACAAAAAACAATGAAGAAGACATAGCCTAGGAAACACTAGAAGCAAAAACAACGTCGTGAACTCATGAACAAGCGCAGAAAGGTAGTAAACCAGCAAGGGTCGATGTTTCAGCCCAGCATACAACGAATGGAGTAAACACAGAAAAAGCAGGGATTAATACAGTAAGTAGATGGCTGGATAGAAGAGATCTGAAAGCCCAGCAATGAGAGCATGTTGACTGGTCTAGATAGATTCCAATGTTGAGAGGGAAAAAAACAGATGCTGCGGCCAATCTATAACAGAAGGAAGGGGGGGTGGGGTTTTCTGTAGCCTTTTGTTTTTACCAGATATCTCTGGCAGAGAGATATCTATTGTCTTGGAATCCTTTTGGGTTTCTCTTTTTGATGCTCCGTGTGTTGTGCCCAAATGAACTCCAATGTCTGAATTTATTTTGGCCTTCTTCTTCTTCTTCTTTTCTTTTTTTTTCTCTTGCCGAATATGAACATATTTCAAGTATCCGTGTCTTGTTGCGTATCGTCATAACAGATTGAGATAAAGCAAGGATCAAGGGTCGGAGGTTTCTTTGTTCTCATTCCACGAGGCGCTATTCCGTTTGTTTCCCACTTCTTCTTCCATGTCGAAGACGAGGTCACTTGGATCCTCCTCCTCTTCAATCTTGCTAGTGTTGACAGGAGATGAAATGATTCGGTCAAGGCGGCCGCTAGGACCGGCAGAAGGCTGGCGAGCGGAACCAGGGTGAAGAGACATGCCTCCAAGCTGCTCAGATATCACTGACATCGCGGATTGACGTCCCGGGCTAGAAAGGAAAGACCCTCCATCATGAGATGCTCTACTGCTACCGATAGGTCCAAGACTGGGGCTGGTGATAGGGTTCAATGATGATTCCCGAAGAGGTGACCCAATGTGGAAAGAAGAAGAGCCATGAGATTCTTCTTCTTTGCGCTGACGCTGCTTAGCAAATAAGGCACCAAAGCGAGAAGGACTTGACGCCAATGGGGAGCCGGTCTTAGAGAAGCTGGTGCTGGTCATGCCGAGGCCGCTAAGGTCACGATGGCTGGAGCTTAGGTCGTGATCGGTCCGGGACAAGCGGCGCAGCTTTTCCTGTGGGGTCAGGACGTCATCATGCAGGTTGACGGGCAGATAGTCTTCTTCCATGGGAAAATTCTCATCCCAGTCCTCCAAGGCTGTAGGACGGGGAACACTAGCAGAAACGATGCGCGACTTGACAGGTCGCGATGAATGCATGAAACGGGTACCAATGATATCGTCTGGGGCCGGGGGAGACGATCCAATATACGACCCAGGCTTCCGCATGCTAGTCCCGTAACCAATGTCGCGCAAGTTCCGGAATACATCTGCTTGTCCAGGCCTCTGAGCGGGCGGCGATTCCAATCCAAATTGCGACGGCATAGAAGCAGCCACGGGGCCATAGCGGGCAGCGTGAGAAATACCCTGGCTGTCGAAGGAAGCTGGGAGACCCGCATCAAGGGCGGTAAGGTGGTTGTTATTGGGCGACATGGGGAATCGCACTTCGCCGGGGGGAGAGCCGAACTTGGAGCCAGCATCGGAGGCAAGACCCGTATCGATCGTCGGGATCCCATCATATGGTGACTGCTGGTCATGCAGGGATCCGTATTCCTCCTGCGGGGGCATTTGCGGGGCATATCGAGGCTGCTCGTGGCCGTTCATGCGCTGCTGCGAGAGTACCGAGTTGGTCAAGGCGGAGTCCTGGTTGACGTAGGCTTGCGGGTTCACTCGGCCACCCAAATTGAGATGGCCGCTTCCCATTCCCACGTTTCCAGTCGGTCGGTTGACTCTCCGTCCATCTGGTAGAATATGCGCCAGTGCGCACTTTGCGCCGAACTTGCAATTACCCTAAAAGCGGTTCCCCCGTTAACTTCCGACTGCCTCGGGGCACGTGAAACGAAACAATATCTTTGGGGCAATTCCTTCTCATACCTTGGTGAAATATTTGCAAGGAGCGTAGTCAATTCCGGCATCGGTGGAGTGTAAAAAAGGACAAGCGGGGCCTGCCTGACAGGCACCCTGGCGGAAGAATTTGCATGGAACGTGTTTGGTATCTGTACAGGTAATTGAAAAGAAAAAATGGTTAGCTTATCTCATTCCCAAAAAAAAACCAAAAAGAAAGACTGTAACGAAATTCGACGAACTCTTGTTGCTCTGGTTCGGCGGACTGCGGGCAACGTCAAGCGCCGATGGAGTGCGAGTATGACCGTTCTGGGGTGTAGCCCCAGCGGAAACTGGTAAAGGCGCACGACCTCTCATCTCTGCGTTACTATGTCGGCGAGATGAAGAACGAGAAGACACCTGCATGAAGAAGTTGGGAGGGGTTTGGAGATTTGGAGAGGGGAAAGAGAGAGATGGGCTCGGCGGGCGGTGGGTTGGGACTGACTCTACTCCATGTAGTTCACTACAATATTGTATGTAACTAGATGGTTGTATATTAATTCAACGACAATTTATTGATGATGATGAACAGAAGAGAAATAAAAGAAAAAAGGAAAAAAAGAATAGTCAATAAATTTAACAAATACATAACTAAATCTATACATATTGTAGTCATAATCATCATCTTGGAAGTCTTCATGACTGGTCTAGCTAGGTAGATATTATCTTTCCGCTTACCTCTCTCTCTCTTCTTCCAGTTTGCCTCCATTCCAGACCCAGATTGTTCACTGCATACCATCGGATATCATCAGATCAAAAGTGACTATGCAAGGAAACCCAGTACATATACACGGTCCCCTCGCCTGCCGATGATAATAATCATGTATTCATTACGGAGTATTTGTATGTCAAATGATGTGACCATGGTGGAGAACTGGAGAGATCACCATAGCCTCAATGATTTCTTATTGGAGCGTTCCTTCAAGCCCCAGAGATTCCTAAACACATGTTGTCGTCAGAATAATCCACCTCAAATAACTTTTTGTATCTCAAGTCTTACCCAGAGATTCCCTGCGGTCACGCCCTCCGGAAGAACCTCAGAGCACTGTCCCCACAACTCACGGAAAATCCGCCGACGCACGCTGACATGCCGCTGCCATTGTTTCCATTCCTTTTCAAGCTTTTCTCTTTCTGTCGGTGAAAGTTGAACAGGGTCGCCCTCGTGGTGGCTTGCCAAGCGGGCCTGGATCGCCGATTCTTCGCTCTCTAGACGGTCAATGTCCTGGCGAAGATCGGACACTCGAGGCGTTGTAGTCAGGGTGGCTAAAGCTGCTCGGGCCTTTTTCTCGGTTGCCTTTAAGATCAAGAGCTGACTCTCAAGGCTGTCGATTTCGAGCTTGAGTGCGGTGGCTACCTCGGAGGTTGTGTAATCCGAGGGGTCTTGTATTGCATGGTAGACGTTTTGTTTTCCTACACCACTGGATTAGAAAGCTCCTTGTTTATGGGTAGGTACGCAGGCTTATATCACTGACCAGACACCCGCCCTTCGATCTCTTTCTTCTCGTGCAGTTCTCGGAGAACCTTGGCGGCTTGTGCTGCACAATATATATTAGAAAAAGAAATGAAGAAGAAAAAAAAAACAAACAGAAGGGGCTCACATGACCAGCCATACCTTTGGTAATCTTGTTATGAAGGTTTGCGGAGACATCGATGGCCTAATAACAACGCTTGGTCAGCAGGAGGAGGTGCATCTGGGCAGCCCTGGAGCCTGGAGGAAAGTAAACCGAATATGGACGACTGTACCACACAACGTTAGCCGTTTCAAGTTAGAAATGAGTGATCAAGGCAAGCTTACTTTTGTTCGCCTGCAAATACGAAAAAATGAGCCATTGAACAGAACCATGACAGTACAGCAGCTACTCACGAAGGTATTCCCGGACCATGGAAGCATCTTCCAGTCAAGGGTCAGTAGATCAACTTCCAAAACTGGAAGGGAATCAATCTAACCATCACTTTTGACAGAAGCAGCGCCCCTCGGTTTACGAGGGGCCATAGTGAGACCCTTGGGGGAGATGATGGTGTTGAAGAGGAATACTAGGCCAGACTACACAAATAAGGACCTCACGTGAAACCATACAAACAGACTCGTTGCAATGCAATGTATTCATGACTCCTGATATCTGTCTCATGCCCCCCCAAAGAATCCCAAAAAGCTGAATAACCATATGTCCAAATACAATGAAAAGCCCAAAGGAAAATGAGAAAAAGTCCTGGGTGCAAATGCAGTTATATGGAAACAGGGAGGAGAAAATCCATTGAGACCATTCGTCCCCCGGACGACGAAAACTTTTGAAACCCCGGGATTATAGAGTAGAGACAAATGCAAGGCGGAGAAAAGAAGACGCAGAACGGCAGCAAAAAAACCATCGGATATTAGAAAGGGTTCAAGCCCGGGGTATCACATCACAATCTATCAAAGTTAGCTTGAGTTCATGAAGATCGGGACTTTGATGAATTCAAAGGTAAACCTACGCAATCATTGTCATTCTTCGCACTAGGAACACCCATTTCCTCAAAGGTCTTGGGTCCCTTGCCTGGCAGTTGGCCAGACTTGGCCGGTTTAGCAGCGGGCTTTTGCTGCGGTGGTTGCTGCGGTGGGGCAGATGAGGTCGACGACGCAACTGAAGGGGCCGGCTGGGGTGTGGAGGCACCCGAGCCTCGAGAAGGTTGTCGGGACTCTGTGCGGGGAGGGAACGAGGGAGAGCCCGGTGGGCGAGTTGCCTGCTGTCTAGGTGAAGGCATCCCGTTGTGGCCAGAAGCCGGGGTTCTCATAGGGTTGTTCTGATTTGGAGGTGCCGAATCCAGTCGAGGCGGAGGACGTCTTCCACCAGGAGGCGGCATTGGCGCAGAGTATCCAATATCGAGACGAGGGGTTCCACCGGGGCTGATCATGTTGGCAGCCTGTGGGCTAGTTGATCCAGCAGGTGCGCTGTGGGGCGTTCCAGGTCCAGGCTGGCGGTAGTTCATGGAACTGGGGCCACCAGGACCGCCGGGCCCATAGGATGGGGTGCGAGAACCAGGTCCTGGGTGAGGTTGGCCCCCGTAACCTGCAGGCACATTTTGTCGGAGGTTGGGGTTGACGCCGAAAGCAGAGCTTGGGCGAGGATCGGACAGTTGGTATCCCTGCTGGGGCCGAGGGCGAGTGGAGTGGGGACGATCGGGGTAAGGAGCAGCAGATGGTGGACCGTCAGAAAGGGTCATTCTCGATGGATCGGGCATTTGGATGTTCTCAGGGGTTGATTCTAGGGAATTGCCTCGCTGATGAGCAGTATATCGTGTCGACTTGATGCGTGAGATTGCGACCTTCTCATGATCCTTTCGGGACAGAGTCTTTGAGCGCGAGATACTTTCGATCCGACCAGATGCATCTTTGTTGCCACTGGCAGCAGCTTTGGCGTACCAAGAACGGGCTTCCTTGATGTCAGACTGAACAAAGATACCAACCTCATAGAAATATCCCAGAGCAAATTCAGCCGTAGGAAGACCGCTCTGAGCTGCACGTTGGGCGTATGTAAATGCTAGCTCATCATTCTTCTCAAAGACTCCCTCATGTCCACAAAGGAACCACTTGCTGATCGCCATCTCGGCTTCGGGTTCGCCTTGACGAGCCGCCAATGCATTGTAGTGCAAAGACAATGCGGGGTTAAAATCACAACTCAGCTGACAGAGTTCATATGCGGCTCCCATTTTGACCTGGGCTTTGGCGAATCCATGGTAGGCCGCTTTTTCAATATTGACACGAGACAAATTTAGATCCATTGGTAGGAAGCTTTCCGGCACGCTCACCTGAGGGAGCTCCCGGGCCAGAAGCATGCCGTATACCTGTTTCCTATTAGAGTAATTTCGGGAAGAATGTAATGAGGGGGAAAAGTCTCACATATGCACCTTGAGGTGCATTTTGGTCGCATGATTGCGCTGCCAATCGAATGTATTCCAATCCAGTGTTGAAATCCTGGCGCTGACCATGTTGACCCAAAAGAATCATCATTCCCAGGCGCTGGAAAAAAGAAGAAGAAAGGGTAAGTCACGATCTCACATTCTTGTGCGAAAAACAAAGATCCACTCACATAGTACGAAGCAGAATCCGCTCGCGATACACCCCGCTGATAATGCTTGATCGCCTTCTCTGGCTCTCCCGAGCTCTCGAACTGCATTCCGATCCGGTATTCAGCACGCGCATATCCCTTCTCAGCCGCCCGAGAATACGATCGAAATGCCTCCTTGCGGTCCACGGGGCAGCCAAATTTGCCGAACTCAAGCCACATGCCTTTGATAAATTCCGCTTTGGGGTGGCGCTGTTCGGCCAGAAAGCCAACAATATTCATGGCATCGACTCTGAGTTGGCGTTCGACCTGCGGGGTCTGCGGGCGCGGGGGTTGCGTGAGACTGAGACGGGCTTCGTTCTGTGCGGCGACCTCGACGAATGCGAGAGCATCCATAGCCCAAGCTAGTTGCATCTCGGGATCTGTAGTAGATAGTACAGCCATTCGTGCGCGCTCCAGGCTGGCTTCTCTTTGTTCATCGGTAGGCGGAACATTAGGTGGGGGGTTCCGTAGTACAGGGAATGGCGAGAAGTTGGGATGATCCATGCTGTCGTAAGTCGCAGATTGTGCGTAGGAAGTGGGATCTTGAATCTGGTTGTGTTGTGGCGGACCTGAGGCGGCCGATGAAGTGCGCGGGGGATAGGCGCCTTGGTACTGAGCGGGTTGTTGAGCGCGGCGGGGGTCATGAGCGCGATGTTCCAACTGAGCGATATTGTCCTGCATGTTCTCAGGCACTTCTGGCATCACTCTACCAGGATGAATTAGTACTCGTAATCTTGGCATCTTTATGGAGTAGATAGATGGGTGTTGTTTTCAACCATACCTTTGGGGAGAGGGAGATATGACCTCTGGCATGTAGAAGTCATCTTGGCCCCCTGGATACCTTGTCGCACGTACCGGTGGCTGACCGTAGCCCTGTGGCGGTCTATTCATTGTAACTTGTTTTTTTTTTTCCTTTCTTCTTCTTCAGATAATAGTTTAGGGGGGTGAAGACCCGTCAATAGTCCGAGAAGAGGGGAAAAGGGTTTTAAATTAAATCAGGCAGAACGAAAAGAGACGCCAAGAGTAAGAGAAATAGCCCACTTTACATATACGGAGTAGTACAAGTTAGTTAGACAATATAGTTATATTGTCAAGTACTATTTGTTCGGTTACATCTTACTACCCCACAGGTGAAATGTTGATTTATTAATAGAGTCGTTCTCTTCTAAGCTTGTTTATTAGTGTTAGTTGTACGTAGTATAAATACGATAGTTTTAGGTGACGGCTCAGCCTCATAAATGTGAGACAGTATGACAACACAATATAATCAAGCCAAAAGAAGAAGAATAATTAATTAATCAATATATAGATATAGATATAGATATATAGATATATACTACACAATATTGTATATTATTCTATCAAATATTGTAATTGAATCCTTAGAGTGAGTTCAATTTTTGTTGCAAGGTACATACATACATGTATGTATGTATGTAATATTTCCCGTAGTGAAGCTTGGATGATTTGTTATCCTCCCTCCTTTTCTAGAAATTCCATCTACAACAATTCTCCGTTGTACATGGCCTAAAGCTTGTGGGCTTTTTTTCATCTTGAATCTCTACAATGGAGCAGAATTTCCATCATCCTTACACACCTTATGACATTCAATTGCAATTTATGCAGTCCTTGTACACTTGCCTGGAAGAGAGCAAGATCGCCGTATTTGAATCCCCTACTGGTAAGCACGCTAGAGCTAATAGTGTTGTGTTTGATTTAATCGAACCTTGGATAAATAATCATTTGTACAGGTACTGTAAGTGTTTGTAGCGATCATGACTCCCTGGTGACATTGTGCTAACCCTCACATAGGGAAAATCTTTGAGCTTGATCTGTGCCTCTTTAACCTGGCTGCGAGACCACAAACGCAAGGCCTTTCAAGAATCCGTTGACAATGCAAAGTGTATGTCAGAAGAACCGGAATCGGTCATGTTGAATTAGATTGCAATCTAACATTTAAACCATCCCTAGCCGATGATGATGAGCCTGAGTGGATGGTAGAATTCGCCAAAAAAGAATCAAGGCGCGCGATCACTGAGAAGAGACAAGAATTTGAGTCACGACTAGCCAAGATTCGGCAAGAGGAAGAGCGTTTGAAACAGGCCCAGGACAGCGACCGACCTCGTAAAAAGCAGGTACGCATTCCCTTATCTGTTGCCAAGAACCATATGCTAAATGAATCATAACTAGCGACTTGATGAGTCGACATCTGAACCCGCTGCTGGCGATGATGATCAGTTTGTTCTCGATGATTACGACAGCGACACTGAAAATCAGAAAAGACTGACTGACTCGGGAAATGATGACGGTCTCTCCGCCAGCACCCTAGCCTTGCTAGAACGCTTTAAGGGACAATTCTCAACACAAAACAAAGAAGAGGAAGAAAATGTAAACGATGAGATCAAAATCTTCTTTTGCTCCAGAACCCATTCTCAACTAAGTCAGTTCGCCGGTGAACTGCGGCGAGTCACATTTCCATCCAGCATTCCCACCGATCTTGACCCAGAGAGCAAAGAAGATTTCTCTAAACTTGAGGAGCGAGTGAAGCATCTCTCACTAGGCTCCAGAAAGAACCTATGCATCAATCCCAAGGTTCGTGCGTTGGAGAACTCCACTGCAATCAACGAAAAGTGTTTGGATTTACAGCAACCCGGCGTAGCAGCCGATAAAAAATGCAAGTTCATTCCATCCAAAGATGATGAGGCCCTGGCACTTGAGTTTAGAGATCATGCGTTGGCTACAGTCAAGGACATTGAAGATATTGGCCAGGTTGGAACAAAACTCGGGATATGTCCCTACTATGCATCACGCCCAGTGATCAAACACAGCGAGGTCGGGTCCGCTCCTACGATGACTGCTTCGTGGCAAATAAAATACTGATACACAATAGATTGTGACACTTCCGTACCCCCTGTTGTTACAACGATCAGCCCGTGAGGCTCTCGATTTATCTGTCAAAGGCCATATCGTCATAATCGATGAGGCCCACAATCTCATGGATGCAATAGCCGGTATCCATTCAGTGACAGTATCACTGAGTCAATTGCAAACCGCCATCACGCAGCTAACGACATATGCTCGCAAATTCAAGAACCGGTTGAAAGGAAAGAACCGCAATTATGTGGCGCAGGTCATCCGGCTAGTAAGTTCTATCGCGGAGCATTTGAATTCAATATCTCAGCAAAAAGGTCCACTTGAAGGCTCAGTGCAGTCATCAAATCTCATGGCTGGAAAAGGAGTTGACCAGATAAATCCTTACAAACTCTCTCGGTATTTGCAAGAGAGCAAACTCGCCCGGAAGGTTGACGGCTATGTGGAATCCTCGCAACAGCCACAGCCTGGTCGACCCAAGGATAAAACAACAATTCCGGTTCTGTTTCACATACAGAGCTTCCTTCTCCCTCTGATGAACCCGTCAGAAGAGGGCCAACTTTTCTTCCAGAAGAGCGAAGACGATGTCATGTTGAAATACATGCTTCTTGATCCCACAAACCACTTCCGAGAAATTGCAGAAGATGCCCGCGCCGTTATTCTAGCTGGCGGTACCATGTCCCCGGTGAGTACAAATCATTCTTGTTACATTGCAAAGCCCTAATCGTTAACAGATGTCGGATTACGTGAATCATTTGTTTTCATATCTGCCCCCAGAACGACTCAATACATTCAGCTATGGCCATGTGATACCTAAGACCAACTTGGTCGCACAGACCCTAAATCAAGGGCTGATGGGCAACGAATTTGACTTTACATATGAGGCACGAAACTCCGAGAAAATGGTAAGCTCCTTCCTTCCACCCTGCGGAATTTCTCTGATATGCGTATGAATCAGATTACCGACCTCGGACGGACGATATCAACCCTTTGTCAAATTATTCCAGATGGTGTTGTTGCATTCTTCCCCAGTTACGACTACCTAAGTCAAGTTATGAATGTCTGGAAGAAGCCCATCCCCAACGGGAACGGCCAAAGCATTTTCAATCTACTTGAACGCAAGAAAAAAATTATGTACGAATCTCGCGAATCAGTGAAAACGACAGATTCGTTGCTACAAGAGTATACTGAAGCCGTTGAATCGGGATCGGGTGCCTTGCTTCTCTCCATCGTGGGCGGAAAGTTGTCAGAGGGTATCAATTTCTCTGATAAGCTGGGTCGAGGTGTCTTCATTATCGGTCTACCATTCCCCAATATTCGCAGTGCTATCTGGCAAGCTAAGATCCAGTATCTCGAGGACAAGACCTACAAACACGCCACTGGTTCCGAGGCAGAGAGGAAGGCCGCGGGCAAAGCAGCAGGGAGGGACTTTTACGAGAATTCATGCATGAGAGCAGTCAACCAATGTATTGGACGAGCCATCAGACATGTCAATGATTATGCTGCAATAATCATGATTGATCGCCGATATGAATCGCCGCGAATCCAGGGGAAATTGCCTGGTTGGATTAGAGGGAGCTTGGTCCCAGCACCTCCCGCGCGGGCGGCTCAGATGACAGTGCAGAGGCTTTCCAAATTTTTCGCTGAAAAAAAAGTAATAGCATAGGCAGAATCATAAGAGGTCCATTAGAATCAACGGGTGGTTCATACAAGATTCAATATTATAACCTGTTGAATCTGTTCCTTTACTTAAATAGATCAGATAGCCCTAATATAATGGCAGAATCTTAAATGCGGTGTGGATTCATGACATAATTACTGACAAAGAAAAAGCTCACCTGTAGGGTTAGGGCTTGTCACGGGTCATTTTAGCGGCGTGTGCAGTGCCCACACAGGATTTCAACATCCATAGACGGAACGACTATCCCCTTCAACGCCAAATATCTACGGTCTTGTCGAAACACCGCCGACAAGATGCCTACCCGTTTCTCGAAGACCCGGAAGCAGTGAGTCGACATCCTTTCCTGTGCCCTTTCAATCGAAACCCTTTTTTCGCCGATCGCGATCGAAAAAAAACCGACCTCGACACCTATCGCAACTATTCACCAACATTGACTAACTCTTTTTTTTACAGCCGCGGCCATGTGTCCGCCGGTTACGGTCGTGTCGGCAAGCACCGCAAGTCTCCCGGTGGTCGCGGTATGGCCGGTGGTCAACACCACCACCGTACCAACATTGACAAGTTCCACCCCGGTTACTTCGGTAAGGTCGGTATGCGTTACTTCCACAAGACCAACCAGCAATTCTGGAAGCCCACTGTCAACGTTGACAAGGTACGTTACAATCAGCGATCCGATTCGATATGAAGGAGAAGAGGGAAAAACTTGTGGATTGGTCTGGACTACGAGAAGCGCAAATGGGCACAATACGCACAAGAGGAGGGAAACCAATCCGACAAGAGAAAAATATATCACATTGAGTTGGGAACATTCGCTGACCGAGTGCCTTTTTTTCTATACAGCTCTGGTCCCTCGTCCCTGCCGAGCAGCGTGACGCCTACCTGAGCGGCCAGAAGACCGATGTCGCCCCTGTCATCGACCTCCTGCCCCTCGGTTACTCCAAGGTCCTCGGAAAGGGCCGTCTCCCTCAGATCCCCGTCGTCGTCCGTGCCCGCTACGTCAGCCGTGATGCCGAGGAGAAGATTAAGGCCGCCGGTGGTGTTGTTGAGCTCGTCGCATAAGCGTTTCGCGTCGATGTTTCTGATGAAGGCGAGTGAATAGGGACAATTTGCAGCCCTGGCGTTCGGACTTGTTCTATTAGCTCAAGCTCGTGCGCAAGGAGGACGCTCGGAACTCAAAATGAGATCTGCCCGAACCGGAACAAAGTCGGGTCGTGCGGTCGAAAAGAAAAAGGGTTTTTTTGTATGCAAAACCAGCATAGCATATGGCCTCCGAATGCCCTTACGATTTCACATTGTGTTAAGCAAATACCATAAGGAGGAATTTTTTCAACTGTGTTCGTGCCTGCGCTCGTCTAAGCTATTGCAAGTGAGGTTGTCGTATTCTCGTCCTCGAATTAATGGGCTAGCTACGTATGCTCATGTAGATTGGAACCCTGCCGGTCTGAACCATCGAGATCTTTTTCCCACGTGTACGGGCTACAGCGATCGTCTCCGTAGATTTGGGCTGATTTTACATTGAGGAAGGGTTACACTGTAGCACAGTTGCATTCAGCCATGTCGTCAAGCGATATTTAATTACAATCTAGTAATTTGCACTATTTACAATCCAAAATTTGAATGTTCATATCTTTGACTCGCGCACTGAACCTTGTCGTCCGGTGGTATCAGAGTCCACCGCCAGCGTCTCGCTGATAAACCGCACAGCTTCGACAATCATCTTAGGAGTGGCTTCATGTGCAGCCTCCTTGTCAATGATATCTTCAAAAGATACGCCCCCGTCACCAAACCAGCCATCGGGTGAGATAGCGTTCTTGAACCAATTGAGGAAAAGCTCACCTCGGTGGTACGGAACGAGCTTGTCTTTGCCACCAGACAAATTCAAAATGCGCTTTCCGGCCAAAGAACGAGTCAAGATGGGTCGTAGAACCTGCTGTTCGCTCTCAGACGGTTGAGGCAAGGGACCTTCGCGCAATGGACCCGTCGACGGCCCGCAGTCCACATACTTGAGCATCATACTGGCAGGATCGTATTGTTTCACGGTCTCCAGAAAAGATGATGGCAGAGCCTCTGAACCGAGGATCTTTACACCGGGCGGGTCACTCTTGGTCCATGATGGGAGTTTCGACAGACGAGCACGGTCAGCCATCAGATTTATATAATCTGGGCAGCCGATGATGACGACACCGGCGCTGATGCGAGGCTCATGCAGCAAGCAACTCCAGGCCGCATGTCCACCGAGTGAAACGCCCAGGACTAGGTTCTTGGTGATCTTGTGCTCGCCATTTGGGAAAGTGTAGGAAGCGAGATAGTCCATCAATACCGATGTATCTCTTGCTGTGCCCTCTGTAGCCTGGTTAGAACAGTACAACTTATTCAATTGGGGCAACTCACGAAAGATGGAGAACATATCCTGTGCATGTCTAGGGTTTCCGTTTTTCCAAGACTCATTGGCAAGTTCGTCGATCATGCGTGTGCCATGGTTTCGTTGGTCAAATGAGACCGCAATCAGGCCTTTGGCCGATGGAACGTCTTGGTTTCTAGTGTTCCAGTCGGTAATAGTGGCGTTGGCAAAGTGGTACATTCGCTTCTGGGTACCTAGTCTGGGGTGAAGAAGCCATAGACAAGCAACCTCGGAGGCCTCTGCACGAAGTTCTTCTAAACCAAAGACTGTTACTGAGATACCGGCAACTGTGAAGACTTTCCTGGAAACGGCGGGGGGCTTGGGGCTGCCTGAATCGGCCAAAGACTTCATTGGATCAGTCATTGCGCTTTTTGCAAATTTGAGAGTGGTTTAGACTATGTGAACTAGAGAGGTAATTGAGGGGTTTTGGTGGGGAGATATAAAGTGGTCCTACAGGCGAACTCGGGTATACTATGAGATTATGCCGAGGAGCCTTTGTGGCCGTTAGACTAGTACTCCGTACTAGTTCGTTTAATGCACCCCGAGTACCGCATAATTATAAATAAATGAGTGGGAAAATCTGTTTCCGATTTTAATCTTTTATGTCTTTATATCTTTTATAAATTCAATATTGGGGGGTTTTTCCTAGTTCCTGTTGTCGATAGGATCAAACATATGTATATATATTTCAATACACTTACCCAATACTAAGACATCTGACCTAAAACAATACGTATGTGTGATATTTGTTTCATGTAAAAAAATCCCTCAATTATCCAAGTCTTTAAAAACATGAAAATCCATAACCATAGTTCTTCCTTAGCATAGTTATATGCATCTACAGTAGTTAACTTGTGCCCCTTTTTATTACTTGACCGCCCGCGTGGCTGGACCTTTCTCCAGTCGGGGCGCAGCAACTGGGGCGGAACTCCACCGCAATTGAACTAATTATGCTCCTTTAATGTCAACAATCCTCTGCTCTCGGTTTTTTCTTTGAAAGCTTTGATTTTCAATTTTAACAATGACAATTTCTGGTCTGTTTTAGTAGTAAGGCTTCAACGTTGTGAAATCTGGTATCTTGACCCGCCTGGAACTGCAACTGATAATCACCTTGCATTAGCAGATTCCGATATGTCAACCTCTTCAGTCCACAAGGACGTGGAAACTGGCTCCCTGAAACTTGATACAAAAAGAGCAGACTCTTTTTTGAATTCAAAGGGTTCAAAATTAGCGTCCCCATTCCCCTCTCCCACCGAAGCCAAGGAACCGGCCTCAATCAGGCACACTCAACCCACGAACGAGATTGAGACGAGTGGCACGCTACCAGACAAAGAAAATGCGCGTCCTTCTTCACTTAAACAAGGCTCACCGAGAGGAAGACCATCTTTGAATACACGAGCACCCAACAGGTCGATTGACGACCAACAACCATTTACTCGTCATCAGCGTCAAGCGTCTATCCCTGGGGTATCCCCTCCATCGCGCGCCCAAAGTGTACAATTCCGAGATACAGATACAGAGGTTCCCGACGCGTCCCAGTCTCGGCCGCAATCGCGACCCGCATCTCGACCCGCATCCCAGCATGGTGACGATGAAGATCCAGGCCCCAAAGGAAAACAATCCTTGTTTGGCAAGCTTAAGTCATTCGCTGCAGTATCCCACTCGAGATCACCAAGCAGTGCAAGCGCAGATTTCCGACCACCCCCACCCGATCTAGCTACCCCGGGATCGGAAAGAGGGGAATTCCGTTTCCCAGAGGCTCTGGAAGAAGAAGGAAGCGAGGGGGACGCCGATGCGGAAGAAAGTGGAGGCGAGCAGCGTGACTCCCGGTCCAAGAAGAGAAAACAACGGCGACGAAAGCAACAAGAGGATGAAGACGGTGCTCAGACGGCTCCTACGACACCCAAGACTGGACGGAGGCCATCCTTCCACTTTTCTTCTTCGTTTGCACCGTTCGATAACTATCGCACCAACTTGTTCCCTCGAAGAGCGAGCACAACGGATTTCACACCCCAACAGCGGGAGGGTGTGTCGGAAGACGAAGGCCGTGAGAGGCTTAGCCGGCGCATGAGGAGTCGACCATGGACGAACACCCGAGGGGCTAGCTTTACTGGGCAAGACCCTGATGGTAACCAGGACGAACCGCGACCGTCCAATCTAAGGCGACTGACCGGGTTTGCCGGTCAAGGAAATGAAGAAAGCCTAACGGCAAGCTGGAGGCGCCATCGAAACGAACGAGGTACCAGTGCCAGTGCTCAGCGATGGAAGCAAATCAAGGCTGGACTCAAGCTCATTGGCCAGCGACGAAAGCCAGAAAATACAGTGGACAACAAAAAGTCCGCCGAGCTGCTTGCTGAACTCGCTTCAGCTGTGCCTGCTGCGCTGATCTTGGCCAGCGCTTTCCAGCGGGACGAGCACGGTAGCAAGAGAATCCCGATCCTGCTAGAACAATTGAAGGTTCGGGTTACGGATAGCCGGATTGATTCTCACTCGGGCGATCGTCACCTGGTATTCCGAATCGAAATGGAGTATGGAAGTGGTATGACTCGAATGAAGTGGATCATCTTCCGCACACTGAGGGACTTTGCCAACTTGCACCTCAAGTACAAACTTCATCTTGGAACTCAAAAGTACATCCAACTTCGGACGAGCGAGAACAGCCCTAGTCTCCCTCGTTTCCCCAGGAGCGCCTTCCCCTACATGCGAGGTGTACGAGGCCTAGAGAGTGAATTCGAGGACGAAGATGAAGAAGGTGGTTACGAGACTGGTGCAGAGGGTATGAGTGGGACAGAGAGGCCGCCTATAAAGAAAAAGCAGAGCCAGCAGCCACACCAGCGTCGGATCTCTGGCCCGCTTGCTCGCAGAAAGTCCAGCATTACCAACCAGGAAGGGGAGTGCACAGCTGCCGCAGGACCTTCATCCACCCATGAAGGAATATCCGGGGCCAGAAAAGAAACCTACCCCGGGAAACAGCGAAAGAAGCTTGAGCTCTATCTGCAGAAGATGATTAGGTTCTTGATCTTCAGGGCAGATAGCAATCGCTTGTGCAAGTTCTTGGAATTGTCCGCTCTTGGTGTCCGTTTGGCCGCAGAAGGCAGCTACCACGGCAAAGAAGGATTCCTGATCATCCAATCCTCCAAGGGTCTTGATTTCCGGAAGGCCCTCACCCCGTCTTTGGTTAAGAAACGCCATTGGCCCAAGTGGTTCCTGGTCAGACACAGCTACGTAGTTTGCGTGGACTCCCCCGAGGAGATGAACATCTACGACGTCTTTTTGGTTGATTCCCATTTCAAGATCCAAACACCGAAGCTCAGCCTCCGTAACCAGAACCCGAAAGACCTTGCTAAATCTGCCAAACAGTCGGCGAGACATCCACAACACCATACTCTACGACTTGAAAACTCAGAGCGCAAATTGAAGCTGCTGGCCCGAAATGAGCGTCAACTCCAACAATTTGAAGACTCGATTCGTTTCATGGTTGCAAACACCCCATGGATGCGCCCCAATCGATTTGACAGCTTTGCGCCTGTGCGACAGAACTGCTTTGCGCAGTGGCTGGTTGATGCACGGGACCACATGTGGGTTGTCTCACGAGCCATTAATCAGGCTAAGGACGTCATCTACATCCATGACTGGTGGCTGAGTCCAGAGCTGTACATGCGTCGCCCTGCTGCCATCAGTCAAAAATGGCGACTGGACCGCCTCCTACAGCAGAAAGCTCGTGAGGGTGTCAAGGTGTTTGTTATTATGTACCGCAACATCAATTCCGCCATTCCTATCGACTCGGAGTATTCCAAGTTCTCTCTCCTCGATCTCCATCCGAACATCTTCGTCCAACGATCACCAAATCAATTCCGTCAGAACACTTTCTTCTGGGCCCATCACGAGAAACTTTGTCTCATCGACCACACCATTGCATTTGTTGGTGGCATTGATTTGTGTTTTGGTCGTTGGGACACTCCTCAGCATCAACTGACTGATGACAAGCCTACTGGCTTCGAAACTACCGATGGACCCAAAGATGCAGACCACTGTCAACTCTGGCCAGGCAAGGACTACTCCAACCCTAGAATCCAGGATTTCTATGATCTGGACAAGCCTTATGAGGAGATGTACGATCGCAATGTTGTTCCACGGATGCCATGGCATGATATCTCCATGCATGTGGTAGGCCAGCCTGCTCGGGATCTTACTCGTCATTTTGTGCAACGTTGGAACTATATCTTGCGCCAACGAAAGCCTACCCGGCCGACACCGTTCCTTCTGCCCCCGCCAGATTTCAACCCCGCTGATCTCGAAGCTTTGGGTCTTGATGGAACCTGTGAGGTGCAGATTCTCCGTTCTAGCAGCATGTGGTCGACAGGTACACCTGATGTCACCGAGCATAGTATCATGAACGCTTACGTCAAGTTGATTGAAGAGTCCGAGCACTTCGTCTACATTGAGAACCAGTTCTTCATCAGCACTTGCGAGATCGAAGGCAGGAAGATTGAGAATCTCATTGGAGATGCTTTAGTTGAACGTATTGTCCGAGCAGCCAAGAATGAGGAAGCATGGCGTGCCGTCATTGTCATCCCGCTGATGCCAGGCTTCCAGAACACCGTCGACAGCGAAGGTGGAACGAGTGTTCGTCTTATTATGCAGTGCCAATACCGCAGTATCTGCCGTGGAGAAACATCAATCTTCGGCCGCCTTCGTGCTCTTGGTATTGAACCAGAGGACTACATCCAGTTCTTCAGTCTTCGAACCTGGGGTAAGATCGGACCGCAAAAGCAACTGGTGACCGAACAGCTGTACATTCACGCCAAGTGTATGGTCGTGGATGATCGCGCTGCCATCATTGGATCAGCGAACATCAACGAGCGATCCATGTTAGGCTCGCGTGATTCAGAAGTCGCGTCCATTGTCCGAGATACCGATATGATCATGTCAACCATGAACGGTAAGCCATACCTAGTTGGACGATTCCCGCATACCTTGCGTATGCGTTTGATGAGAGAGCATCTTGGAATTGATGTCGACGAGCTCATGGAGCACGACTTTGCTACTGAGGAGGAGCTGCGCAAAATTGAAGTTGCGGAGGGAGCTGGCCGTCCTGCCAATGACCGAGAACATAGAAACTCGGGTTCTTCGGCCATTGAACGACAAGATGAGAGAGAAATGATCGAGCGTCGGCACCGTGTTCAGGACGAATTCCTCTCCCGCTCCGAGGCCATGTATAGCTTCAATCATGATGTTGATTGGGAACAGGGCGCCAACCCTAATCTTAAATCTAACCGGAAGCTCACTGCTGACCCGCGAGTTACCGACAACCCTGATCACAGGAAAGACGTGGAAGGTGACGGTGTCGATAAACTGTCGGCCGCTATTCAGGCTGGGTTGGGAGTTGGGCGTGACTCCAATATCAACAATGGAAGAGAAGCCTTGCTCTCCCCTATAGCTTCGGAGGGCAGGGGTACCCTTGACCGGCCGAAATCATCATCCCAGCAAAAGTCAACATGTGCTTCCTCGAATATTAACGACCGAAGACCTGTGTCATCGAGCGAGAACAATCGCGTCTCGGAAGTCATTGGCGATATACCCTTACAAGGTCATGGAGCTTCTGGATCGTCGAGTCGCGAGTCCGAAACAAATGGTACCGGGTTGACCGTGTCTAGAGAAGAAAACGATGACTCTAACCATCACCATCCATTGGCTCCAGACCTCAAGCGTATCTTCATCGATAATGATTGCATGAGGGATCCGGTCATCGATGGCTTTTACCTGGACACATGGCAAGCTGTTGCCGAAAAGAACACGAAGATTTACCGCTCTGTGTTCCGCTGCATGCCCGACAATGAAGTCAAGAGCTGGAAGGAATACAAGGAGTATGCCGCATATGGCGAGCGCTTTGCAGAGATGCAGAGCCAGCAGGGTAACAAGCCATCCCAACCTCAACAAAAACCAAATAGCCCACCGCCGCAAGGTGCAGTCAACTCTCCCATGTCGATCGCCTCTCAATTGTCTTTCATTACCCCGAAGGTACCAGAGGGATCGCCTTCAGACCTGAAGAGCCCTCAAACAATCGACGAGAAGGTTGGATCTGGAAATGAGTCCGCCCGCCCTCAACCTGAACACCTGGCAAAGCACGAAACCTTGTCGTCTGTTGATGAAAAGGCTGCTTTCAAGACCGCATCAGACCCCAATCTTTTGAACAGTGTTACGAACGGAACCAGCGACGATAACGCTGTCGCTGGCGAAGACGTCGAAAAGACACGCTCGGCTTCGGCCCAGGTCGACTACTCCGAAGCCGTGAATCTGAACCTGAACTCCACAAGCCAGTCCCGGAGACGCAGGCGTAGAGCTACAACCATCGGGTCCAAGCGTGACCCCCATGGCGCAGACGAATTCATGGATAAAGGCCGTGCAGAAAACCTTCTAAGCAAGACGCAGGGCCATCTCATCCTCTGGCCGTATGACTGGTATGTACAGACTTGCAACCTGATTATATGCGATGAAATAGACTGACAAATCACAGGCTCGAAAAGGAAGAGCAGGGTGGTAATTGGCTTTATGCTTTGGATCAAATCTCTCCGCTGGAGATTTAGTAAGTTGCATCCTTGCATATGATTGTGGACTTGCATACTGACGAATATATAGCAACTAATATGTCCCGATTTGCTTTGCACTTGACGGCGTCTTCTTTATTTGATAGTTTGCTCGTGCTTGTTTACTTTTGCAACTCTCGAGCGGTGCTATAGCGACTGATGCATTTTCACTTTATCAAACCCTCATTCAATGGCTATTTTAGGCTATCATTTTAGTCTTGTCTTGCAAGCTAGGACTCAAAAAAATGACAATCATTTATGAAAACATGTTCACCTATGTTCATTTGAAATACAATAGTGGGGGAATCATCACATAATTGTGGTACATATAATACAAAATCGCTTCATAGCG
This sequence comes from Penicillium soppii, assembly GCF_028829465.1. Lineage (NCBI taxonomy): Eukaryota > Fungi > Ascomycota > Eurotiomycetes > Eurotiales > Aspergillaceae > Penicillium > Penicillium soppii. The sequence continues at coordinate 2,162,115 of NW_026643235.1, read as the reverse complement.
TTACAGCGCTAGTGACCTATAATCTGACCACGCAGATTCTCCAAGCCATCAAAGTTGGCTCGCAGAGCACTCGCAAGAACGCTCGAGCTCTTCTTCCCATTTTCCGTCCAGCTATCACACGTGTGACGAAGCTGCTCATACGCAGCCGCATAAGCACCTTGCAACTCAGACGTGCGTGTACACGAACGACCAAGGTCATTCAGGCAATGAGTTGGGTCCTGGATGCACAAATGGTTCGCAACAAGTGTATTTCCCTTTGCCGCGGCAGTGCGCTTGGCACTCATGAAAGATCGCTGGCCGCGCTGTTGGGCTGATTCCTCGACGCCAGATGGCACGAGCATGCCGGGGCCGAAGAAACCAGGGGGGTTGACGGTGACACCCACGGTCTGCAAATCGACATCAGTGCCATAGAACTGCAGGAGAGCAAGGAGCTGGTCGCCTAGGTTATTGGAACTGGGGAGGCGGCCATGGTTCATCTTTAGGAAAGCCACAATGAGCACGACCAGCGCATCGGGGCTAATGCTTGCATGTGACGCACCGAAGAGCCCACGGGCTTCTAGCAGTGTGCGTGTTGCTGCATACAGCGGTCTGAGAGAAGGGTATTCGGTTTGGTAACCCTGCAAGCATTCCGTGATAGCAGGGATTCCCTCGCCGCAGTAGAACTGCAGTAGCAGTCCCGTTGACCGGTGTCGAGCAGATAGTGATGGATTTCGTTTATCTGATAGATAAACCTGGCCGCCGAAAGCTTCAATATGCTGTAAAGCTCTCTCGACCTGCCGGAGAAGGCGGATATGGGCATCTTGGATTTGAGGTCTAGTTGGACTTGGCCTTCGATCGCGCTCTGGTGATCGTGGGAGGTCTTCGAATGGTAGAATGAAGTCGAGATCTGAGTGTGCCAGAGCCAATCCGGTGCAGTGGGATCCAATGACTCGGGGTGCATGCGGAACTACTCTTTCAAGGAGTGAGGCTACCTCTGCCCTGATTTTCTCTATTTGAGATTGTTCCTGGGCACTTGGGGTTAAATATTTATCCAATGCTCGAATCTCTGTGTCTAGAACTATTTTGGCGTTGGCGCGAGGTAGCTCTAGATTGTTCAACCATGGAGTCTGTGCCGGTCCTTCTCCTGCAGGTTTAATGGCATCTTCAAGTCTGGACAGGGGTGACCGACGAAAGGATTCATCTGGTTTGTTCTTCTGCTTGTTTTGGCGTTTCTTGGGCGCCGGTTCGGAGGTATCAGGTGAATATTCTGAAGATGGTAGAGCTGGTTCCACGGGGGGTTGATAGCCGACGCGACTCTGAGGTGGGATCTCAGGTCGCCAGAGGCCAGGAGGGTCCTTGATTGGGTATATTTTGCGGACCAGACGCGCCCGATTTGTAGATCGATGGGCCTCTAGGGTCTTTCGAAGGTTATTTTCGAAGACATCGGGAGTCTTGGCTACCGAGATGGAGCTATGGAATGAACGGTGATGAGATCGTATTAGGCTAGATAGTCGCATCGCAGATTCACCGCATGTCGAAAGTGCTGAAGTAGACACCGAAGTGGATGTTAGCATGCCGAGGATGGAATACTTTCATATGTTTTTGATGGGGACTTTGATTGATGTTGAGGCCTCAGGCAGATATGAGCATGTGATCAATATCAAACCAAGATATACTCCCTAATACTGATAATTACTTACATATGTACAAATATCCATTACATGTTATATATGTAACCTCTATTGTATTCAAGATATAAATATAGCACTTAAGAAGAAGTTTATATATTCACTTCGCTACTCAGTGCTATGATATATAAGTACATACGTTGTATCAAAGTCCAATCCAATCATGACGTAGCACTGAGGAAATATACCCACTTAATGAGATTCTTAGTATCTTGATCTTGTCTTGTCAATTTGATTCTATTTCATTCCTTGATATATTTAGATATATACACACATAATATCTCTATATCTATCAGCAAACTTGTTTTTTACGTCGAAACTCCTTCTGGACTCGAACCCCGATTTCCCTGATAAGAAAGTGTGTGGCTTCACTTCACCGCTTGCCCCTCCATCTCTTTTCCCTGTTCCTGTGGAAATTCCCTTAATTACCTAGATTACCTGGTTTTGTTGGGACAATATTTTTCTTCCTCTTCTGTTTGTCTTCTTTGATTATTACATTCCTTTTCTTCGTCCATGGATTTCTTGCGCCAATAGTTTATTTTCGTGCCGATAATTGCTTATCGACTCTATTTCCCCCCGAGGTACCTTGATCACTTCCCCCTCCAAACCCACACATCACGGTCCTCGCTCAAGATCGTTTGGTTTATGTGACAATTGCATTCTAACATTCGCAGTCCACGGGCAACTGGTCTCGAATCTTCTCAATCTACCCCTCTAAACGTTCGCAGTTGTCATGTCTGAGTCAGAGAGTCCCGCAGACGTGCCCGACGGCCAGCCAAACCCGATACTCGTGGGACCCGGTTTAAAAGCCCTCAGTAAGGGTGCATATGCCGATGCGACCAATGCCACTCCTGCTTTAGACAGCAAGACAAGTGAGGTTCCTTCATACTTTGCCAGCCTCCCAGGGGGACAGGCTCAACCCGCGGATCCGTCTGACATCGCCTCCCAACCTGGGCAAGCGGCAAGGAAAGCATCATCGGGCATGGAACTGCTCCGACGTCTAAGCTTGGCCTCTGAATCTCCCATGTCCCCGGAGATTGACCCGAGCGTGGAGCACCCGGGACTTAACCTCAGTGGTCGCATCATTAGCGCCGCTTTCTGTATCCCATACAAGCTCAACTTTCAATCAGGGTCAGACTGGGTATGATGCGGCTTATTTTATCTTGGGTATCATATTACTAACTGGACATTAGACCCTCAAATCACGCTCTGGCACTTCCGCACTATTCGATTCATTCGCACACCTTGCATCAAACGAGACTTCTTGGTCACACACCCTAGTAGGCTGGACTGGAGAGGTTGAGCCTATCGTGGAAATGAAATCGCCCTTGCAACAAATACATCCGAATGCTGCAGGAAACGCACCTCCAGCTCCCAGCAATTCTGTTGCCAACCAGCCATTGAACAAAGCTACTGCACCGGTTCCTGTGGATGCAACCAAACAAGTTCCTGTCCATCCACTGGTAGAGGGGATCCATGTCACACAGAAGGACCGGGAGCGGCTTGATGAACAGTTGAGTTCCGGTCGCCATGGCCGGGTACTGCCCGTGTGGCTATCGGATGCATCGGAGGAGCCAGAAGATACCATACTACTCAAAGATCAAGGCAGATGGCGTCGGTATGCTGAGCGCGAGCTATACCCTTTACTTCACTACAAGCAGCATGGCCCAACAGATGGTCGATCCGAGCGACGGTGGTGGGCCGATTATCTTCGCATGAACCAGTTGTTCGCGGATCGTATTGCGCAGGAGTACCAAGAAGGAGACGTTGTTTGGATTCATGATTATCATCTGTTCCTTCTTCCCAGTCTTCTGCGGCAACGGATTCCCAACATCTATATTGGCTTTTATCTACACTCACCTTTTCCCAGCAGCGAGTTTGTACGGTGCCTGGCGAAGCGCAAGGAGATCCTGGAGGGAGTGCTTGGGGCAAACATGATTGGGTTCCAAACATTCTCCTACTCTCGGCACTTTACCTCGTGCTGTACACGCGTCTTGGGCTTTGAGTCGAATTCTGCTGGGGTGGATGCTTACGGTGCTCATGTTGCAGTCGATGTTTTCCCCATTGGCATCGACGCCCGTGCCATTCAAAAGGCAGCCTTTGGAGCGCCTGATATCGAAAAGGCCGTGCTGGGGATCCGAAAGCTGTATGCTGGGAAGAAAATTATTGTCGGCCGTGATCGACTGGACAGTGTTCGAGGTGTGGCACAGAAGTTACAGGCTTTCGAAATCTTCCTCGAGCGTTACCCTGAATGGCGCGAGAAAGTTGTGCTCATCCAGGTGACAAGTCCTACCAGCGTGGAAGAAGAGAAAGAGGATCCAAACAACAAGATTGCGGGCCAAATCTCTAATTTGGTTTCGACCATCAATGGAAAATTTGGCTCTTTGAGCTTCGCCCCTGTTCAGTACTACCCGCAGTACTTGTCCCCGCGCGAGTATTTCGCACTTTTGCGTGTTGCAGACGTCGGATTGATTACCACAGTGCGAGACGGTATGAACACAACAAGTCTCGAATATATCGTTTGCCAGCAAACCAACCACAGCCCTCTCATTCTGTCTGAATTCTCAGGTACCGCGGGCACATTGCCCAATGCCATTCACATCAACCCTTGGGATCTTGTCGGGGTGGCTGGAGCGATTAATCAAGCTTTGAAAATGCCCCCGGACCAGCGAAAGGACCAACACCTGAAGCTATACAAACATGTGGTGACAAACACAGTTGCCATGTGGGCCAAACAGTACCTCAATCGCCTACTGACCAACTTGTCCTCCTTTGACCAGTCGGTCGCCACACCTGCCCTCGATCGCGCGAAATTATTGAAGCAGTACCGTAAGGCTCGCCGACGTCTCTTCATGTTCGACTACGATGGCACATTGACGCCCATTGTCAAGGATCCTCAGGCGGCTATTCCATCGGATCGGGTGCTTCGTACTCTCAAGAGCTTGTCAGCCGACCCACGAAATGCTGTGTGGATTATCAGCGGACGAGACCAAGCTTTCCTGGACGAGTGGATGGGTCATATTCCAGAACTCGGATTGAGTGCCGAGCACGGTTGTTTCATCCGAAAGCCCGGATCAGAAGATTGGGAGAATTTGGCCGAGCGGAGTAACATGGGATGGCAGAAGGAAGTTGTCGATGTGTTCCAACACTACACAGAACGGACACAAGGCTCATTCATTGAACGAAAGCGTGTGGCACTGACCTGGCACTATCGCCGTGCAGACCCGGAGTATGGTGCGTTCCAGGCTCGCGAGTGTCGGAAAGAGTTGGAGAACACCGTCGCCAAACGGTGGGACGTTGAGGTCATGGCAGGCAAAGCCAACCTGGAGGTGCGGCCAACCTTTGTGAACAAAGGGTTCATTGCCACTAGGCTGGTTGACGAATATGGTCCCGGGAAGGCACCGGACTTCATCTTGTGTCTGGGTGATGATTTCACGGATGAAGGTAAGACAAGCTACACCTTTAAGCGAATACCTTACTAATATTGAGTAGATATGTTCCGTGCTCTTCAGAAATTTGACCTACCACGGGACCATGTGTACTCGGTGACTGTAGGAGCCAGCTCTAAGCAAACCGATGCCAGCTGGCACTTGCTGGAGCCAGCCGATGTCATTGGATCAATCCAAATGCTTTTCAGCAACGCCAACCAAGATCACTGAGGCCGAGATAAGACCTGGACCGAAAAATCCTATCGGGATACCATTTAACAAGTAATGCTCGGCCGGAAACCCAAACCCAAGACCCTGAAATCCCGGCATGCCGACATTTGCGAACGACGAAGATGAATTGATTTTTTCTTTTTTTCCTTCTCTTTTCTTTTGCTAGAGGGCTGTCATATTAAGCTAGGGCCCCGGTGTTACTACTATTATTACAGCCAGGTGTCAAACTTCTATTTCTCGATGGCTATTATGTCTTGTAATGTGCATATAGTTAACTAGTCAGTTAGTTAGATGAAGTACATACATGTTCTAAAACCATGCGGGGACCCCGGAATTGCGCCATATCAACTCATAGCGGAGAAGCTCCAGGATAAGCAATGATACATAAAGTATGAAGTATGAAGTATACATACGACCCACACTTCCCACCCTATAACTACATATGTATATCTATGTACAACGCGCTTTCGGACATGTCAAAGGGCGTCGGGGATCTTAGCGAATCTGTGATCGGCATGAATTCCGCACCCGCAATACCCGACTAGTGTATACCGGCTAATTTTCTTTTCTCCGATTTCTCAACTACCTACATATGTTATCCTTCTCGATTCAGACAATGGTCTGATACTTCTTATATTCTATATTCTAGACAAATGACACCCTCAAATACTGAGGAGAAACCAAGCATGGTCGAACAAATGCATACTCAGAATGAAAAGAGAGAGGAAAGTATAGACTATACCCGTCGTCAATCCTCAGACGAAGAATCAACTATCGACTCTGAGCCTAATGAGCCTAACGACCTCTCCCAAATTCCCACCAACGCGAGCGCTTTAGCCCGCACCCTATCAGTTGTACGCACTCGGGAATCTGGAAAGTCTCTCGGTCCGCCCCCAGATGGCGGTTTCCAAGCCTGGACACAAGTTGCGTTGGCCCATTTTGTCATCTTCAATACCTGGGGCTATATCAACAGCTTCGGTGTCTTTCAAACATACTACTCGCAGACGTTGGGTCATCCCCCTTCCGATATCTCCTGGGTAGGAAGTATCCAGATCTTCTTACTCTTCTTTATTGGTACATTTTCTGGCAGAGCCACCGATGCGGGCTACTTCAAGGTCACGTTGGCCTGCGGTGCCTTGTTGGAATGCTTTAGTATCTTCATGACCTCGTTGTGTACCAAATACTGGCAGTTGTTTTTGGCTCAGGGTCTTGGACAAGGAATTGGGTGCGGACTTATGTTCTGCCCGACGTTGGCTTTAATCTCGACCTATTTTGTGAAGAATCGTGGTATCGCAATTGGGATTGTTGCGTCAGGCTCTGCGACGGGTGGCCTAGTCTTTCCCGCGGTGATTATGAAGATGTTGCCGCAGGTGGGATATGGATGGACGGTCCGAACACTGGGGTTTATCTCGTTGGCGACGTTGACCCCCTGCGTGCTATTCCTGAAGCAGCGTCTTCCACCCCGTCAAAGTGGCCCATTAGTTGAATGGGCTGCATTCACAGAGCTGCCTTACCTGCTCTTTGCCATTGGGATGTTCTTGAACTTCTGGGGACTGTACGTTGGATTCTTCTATATCGGCAGTTTCAGCCGTAACATCATCGGTGTATCGACAGACAGATCGATTGATTTGCTATTGGTCATGAACGGAGTTGGATTAATCGGACGCCTGGTTCCCAATCTACTCGCGGATCAGTTCACCGGTCCTCTCAACCTGCTGATTCCCTTCAGCTTCGCGACTGCTGTTGTTGGCTACTGCTGGGCCGCGGTCAGTGATACGTCCGGGCTATGGGCTTTCGCAGTCTTTTATGGACTTTTTGCCGCGGGCATTCAATCCCTGTTCCCGGCGACCCTCAGCACCCTCACTACGGATCTCAAGAAGATCGGAGTGCGCATGGGCATGGTGCTCAGCGTGGTGGCGGTGGCGGCCCTCATTGGGTCACCGATCGCTGGTGCACTGGTGGTCCATGATGATGGCAATTACCTTTATGCTCAGATGTTTATGGGGACTGCGATCGTGGCTGGTGGCGTAACGTTGATCGGGGCCCGAGTGACTAAAGTGGGCACTGGTCTCGCGAGAGTTTGAATTGAAGTATGTACGACGTAAAAAGTTGTAAGTAGTTTGAGGAGGAACAAAAACGTATTCACGTATAATTCCATGTTTCAAGAGTATAAAATTCATCATATTAGAGACAATCGACAATATACTCGATCAGTATACTATACTTGAAACATACATATGTACCTAAAGAGAAGAAAGAGAGTAACAAATCGACGGGTTGTGGTTTGAGGACGGGAACCCCCACATGATTAATGGGAATGCGGTGACTCGTTCCTCTCTCTCTATTTTTTTTGTTCTCTACTTTGTTAGTGTTTTACTGTGTGACTTGGTTTGTTTCTTGATATTTCAAATCTACTGTATCTTTGAGAATTATTTGATTTATTCAGGTAAGTACTTGTTCGAATCTATATTGCCCTGCTTTGCCCCTCCAGTCGTTAACTGTGCTCCTGAGGGGGCCCCCACTACCACTTGAACGAGAATCTGATTCTAACAACATTCGGTATATAGACACGCGCTCAATATTTGGCAGTTACTCCAAGCTTTCATCTAAATATCAACATGGCGCCCCGTGGTCGTGGAGGAAAGTTCTCCAAGCCCACTCGTGGAGGTAGGTCGTGTGCGCCAACAGAACAGAGAAAGTTAAGACTGATTAAGCGCTATTGAACAGGAGGCAAGCACTTCAGCAGAGATCTTGCTGGAGTAGATAAGGAAGGAAACCAGATGGGCATGTGGCGGGTAAGCAGAGGGTCTCAATTCCATTCGCACGGCAAATCTAACTTTGTTCGTCCCAGGAACCCCAAGATGAAATTGAATCATCAGGCAACGAGGATTCTTCCTCGGAAGAAGAGAGCTCCGAAGAATCTAGCGAGGACGAGTCCAAGCCCCTCGAGTCATCCACAGCAACCGCAACCCGTGAAGAACGTCGCGCAGCCGCCAAAGCAAAGAAGCTCGCCGCATTGAAAAAGCGCAACCAAGGCCCCGCCCAACCGGGTGACCTCCCCCCCTCCGACTCAGAGGAATCTGACGAAGACCTTGTCCTCCCCGCCAACCCCAACCACACCGCCAAGTCCCGCTCCCAGACCCAGAAGGTCGATGGGCCCGCCGATTCCGCCCCCGCCCCCAAGAAGCCTGCCGCCAAGAAAGATGTCTCGCAGCTGTCCCGTCGTGAGCGGGAGGCTTTGCAAGCCCAGCAGGCGCGCGAACGTTACCAGAAGTTGCACGCGGAAGGTAAGACCGACGAAGCCAAGTCGGATCTTGCGCGGCTGGCTCTTATTCGAGAGCAGCGTGAAGCTGAGCGTCAACGCAAGCTGGCCGAGAAGGAGGAAAAGGATGAGCAGGCCAAGGAGCGTGCTGAGATTGCTATTGAGCGTGAGAATCGCATGCGGGCCGCTGCTGCTGGCAAGCTTTCTAAGAAGGCCGGTGGTAAGAAGAAATAGATCTGTGGATAGTCTCACTATTGGGAGGGGGTTTTTTCAAGATTATGTGATTATGAACTGTGTCGATGTGTCTCTAGTTATACATCTAGACATAATAAAAAAATCGAAGCAAAAATCAAGGTACGCCACATTTGGATATACTAGACAGTAATGTGAGATGTCTGATCCTAATATCATATACACCGACGCCTCCGGCATTAGATTAATGCCGTTTTTGGGCTGGCTTTGAAAATGCAGGAGCCAGTCAAAAGAAAGCAAAAGATAAAGAAAAAGATCAAGGTTCATACATGGGATTGGAAATCCCCGTGAGAAGGCAAAGCCATGAATAGAGGTCTATCGCACCGAGCTTCTTATATCACACGCCCAACAGTAATCCCTCAACACTGCGGCCTTGCATGACGATGCCCCAGCCAGCAATCAGACTGATTAGCCACAGAATAGCGAAGATGAGGATGGGCACAAGCAGGAGCTCGGTGTTGTGCAAGAATGGGAGGGCATTGTAGCCCAAGAAGGTGATATAGGTGTAGTAGATGAGGGCCGAAAGGTAGAGCGAGTTGCCTAGGAACGTTGCCAGGAAATTACTCGGGCTGCGGGTGAGCAGAGGAAGTAGGAGGAACTGTACCACGTAAAGGTGGAGGTAGAGGGGGAAGAAGGCACGGTTGGATACCTGGCAAATGGTTATTAGGGGTCTCAAAGTTGCGATCGTAGGATTCGGGAGCGGGCTTACATCAAAGCAATATCCAAACTCCAATTGGTCCTTCTCTCCTGGCTGCATGAACAAGCCCTGTGCAGCACCTCGTCTCCGGCCCCGGGACCCCCGCAAACCGGCTAGAGAGGCGGCGGCCCCATTGGGGCCGAATAGCTTGCCAATGATAAAGTATCCAATGGTTGAGATTAGGAGGGACGAGCCGATGAAATGCACGAACACGAAGAGGAACGTTAGGCGGATGATTGCGCCGAAACTCGGCGTGTAGGCGAGGCCCCAGGCAAATGCTGTGAGGAGGAGGAAGAATGAGAGAAGATATGTGAATGATGGGTCTGGCCGGTGCCATGTGTTCTTAGTTTCTGTCGTAGGACGTCAATAGGTGCTCGGTTAGGGTGGCAATAGTCATTGGTGACTGGCAAGCCTAGACTATATGGTGCTCGGGCGGTTTTCATGCGAGACATAAGGAGAACTATAAAAGGCGAAACTCACGTTTCTACATTCAACAAGACCGGTTAACACAGCTCTCGAACCGGAAACCCCAATGCCACTTACATGATAGTATATCGATTTGAAGACTTTTTTAGGGGCGATTAGCAGCGAAGTCATCTCCCAGACTGCCATTTCAAAGTCCATCTGTGGGAACTTGAAGAGTCTATTCCATATCAGCTACTGGTTTGTATGAAGGTGACTTGGTCCGTACCTTTTGAAGAAGCGCGGCATCCGGACGCTGGACCCGCGGGTTGCGGGAGTTGATCCAAAGGTCGACGAGCCGGCATGTTGACGAGGAACAGAGATGTGAGGGTTCATGGTCGCTTCAGAGAGCTCAAGGATAAAGTGAGACTCGGAGCATTGCAGGTTGTACGCGGAATTGGTCTTATGTCATTCATGGTCACGTGAATTTATATATCAAGAACAATGGGGGTCTGGGGGGAAATGCCGGTGTTTACATATATTTTCAGACCTACTCCGCATACTCCGTACAACGGACATATGTACATCTATGTACATCTATAGTCATTCACCCGTTATTGATATATAGATATACCTTTCTTGTACTCCGTATCTTTGGACCAAATAACTCATTCTCCAACCTGGACATACTTCTCTCAATTGATCCGGAAAAAGATCACCCTTTTGCATCCACTCCGCAAGGGGCTAAAGGCGATAGTAAGCGGAGATAAAAGCGTATCTGAAATCTTTGAAGATATCTTTCTTGTGGCTTGGCCTAAGATTGATTTGAGAGGGCTCGACTTGAAATCGCTTGGATCGTCTTGGACATCATTTTTATATGATATATCATATATTATGACATACAAGTAACAACCTTGGAAACATGTTACTGCATGATTCAGTCCAAATCTCCCGATATTTTTTAGGCCATAGGTTGAGAAGTTAGAAACAAATAATAAAAGCAGTAGAGTAGCCAAGTAATCTACCAAATCTGTAGATAGGTTATCTTGTACAAGCTATTTGTAGCATATGAAACCCCTGAATGTGTACTGCCGTATTCCCCACTCCGTATATGCAGCATAGTAATGCGTTGGCAGATCACTAAATACTAAAGACTAGTTTAATGCAATTCCCCTGTTTCAATTGTTTCAATTGTTTCGGGTTTGGAACACCTCTTTTTTTTTCGCATTAACCAAAATCTAATTAACCAAACTCGAATCAAACTTGAAGATATATCCATTCTGTCAAAGGGGGAGAAGGGACTATTAAGTTCCCCAAACCCTCAGTTCGTCCCGCCCCAGGCTTTCTCTTCTGCAAACTACTCTCTGGCTTTGTCAATCTTGGCCGTTCCCTCTCTCTTTCTCTTTTTTTGATTGCCGGGCTATACCGCGTTGTCATATACCCCTTGCTTGACAAGACATGCCATGACAGAAGTGATTGACCCTCTATAATAATTCCTGTGGTCGCGAACTGGTTTCCCTCTCCCCCCAACTGAGGAGCTCAACTCGCAAGTTGGGCCGTGGGCATATTGGGTATGTTATATCACTCTGAATTTCCCTAGTTCAATTATTATAATACCCTCCCCCATTGCCCTCATCCTTTCCACCTCATCCAGATAGCAATTGATATTGATAACTGGGTATTGATTTTGAAGCCGCGCCATAATGTCCCAACAACGCGAAACATACAACTCCCCTCCTCACACCCCCCCCTCCCAAACAGCAAGATACAAGTCGAAGCGCGGGTATTCAGCTCGACCATCCATTCGCGACGCCTTTCCAGATGTCATGGAGAATTCAAGGGTCAGCGACTCCGGAGATGATCGAGACCCGCATGATCTGTCTCTATCTCCGCAACATGCGGCGCGGACCTCCATCGTCGACAACATGCTTCTTTCGCTCGATCAATTCGCCCCTAGTTCGTCGGTTCTAGATGACTATCGTCTATTTAATTCCGCCTTTGAAAACGATCATCCCAATCATTATTCACAGGATTCTACTAGCCAAGGTCGGTATCGTCCTGGTCATACTTTCTCATCGTCCATGTCCTCGGACCCAGAATACGGGTATGATGATGGGAATGACCTCTATTCAACAATCACAGCGACCAAGGGTCGACGAAGCAACAGCAGCTCTACCTACCAGACGGCACCACGACAAGCGGGAAGCTCACGCGGAGGAGACGCAATCAGTTCTCGTGGTGCGGGAACGATGCCACGAACAAACACAGCCCGAAAAGGGAGCAAGGGGAGCTCATCGTCCACCGTGGACTACTCATATACCAGAGCACGAACAGACCAAAGTTTGGACCGGCGCTCAGCTAGTTTTGACTGCGGGCCCAAACGAACCTTTGCGTCTTATGCCGACACAAGTGTTGGCCATGATTCAATGTTGTACGACGATCATGATGCCGCGCCTACTCCGAGCGTCCCGGCAGGTCCACGAAGGGCCCCGGAATATAAGGCCCTGGAATATAATAGGCCACCAAACGCTGCTGCCTCCCGATCACCGACACCAGGGAAATCTGCCCAAGCGCCCCAGGTTCGAAAGGCCCGCCCCGAGAATATCGGCACGGGGACTCTGCGAGTTCGGGACAACGACTTCCTAAACATGGGTGATACAGATCTCGATCCCCCGACCATTCCGGGATCCTTGGAGCCTCCTGCTCCTAGCCCGACCATTTCCTATAACAAGCCGGCGTTTCCTCCCCCAGAACCGGTGGCAAACCTTAACATTTCAACCAGTATTTCTACCAATAACCCTGCTCCTAGCAATAAAGAACGCCCTGGTTTCTTCCGGCGTGTGTTTGGGTCCAAGAATCCGGCTCCTGGGCCTGTCGTTCCGGTAGAGATACCAAACTATAGCCCAAGCGAGTTAGCATATCTACAAGAGACCGAGGCCAAAGAAGCTACTGCAGCGGCTACCGTGGTAAATACACGTATCCAGCAGGCCCCTAAGAGCTCTGTGGGGGCCTCCCCGTCCTCTATTCGCACAGGACCCCACCAAGTCGTGAACAAGAAGTCTTCATTTTTCCGCAGGAGGAAGAGATCAGTGGTAGACCACGTTCCTCCACCAATCGTAATTCCTCAGCATCTTGTGCCGCAGACCCTAGATACCATGCAGCCGGAGCCGAGTCCGGTGAGCAGTCTCCGCCAGGTCATGAATCCTTATCTCGATGAAGAATCAGACAAGAAGGGAAATGCGGACTGGGAAGCTAAGATTCGACAGCCAGCTTTTCTGCAGGCACAGAAGAAAAGAGAGAGTGTTTCAGCTCCCGGAGCCCCCAAAGCTAGGACATCTGTTCAGCCCACCACTTCTCGTGACCAAGAGTCTTCGCCGCTTGCAGAGAACCGGTCTGAGCCCGCACCTGCGAAGGCCAAAGGTTTTACGGATTGTACTCCACAAGAGGAATTTCAGAACGCTGCTCAGTCTGCTACGCTATCCCCTGTCGTGGAGGATTTCTCACGCAGCATCCAATCACAGGCAGATGTTCCTCACGTGAATGTTGCAAAGCTAGCGCTTCCATCCGAAGACAAATTCTGTGAATCCCCTGTCGATTCTATCTCGACAGCATCGCACTATCAAACTGCAGCGAACACTCCGCTGATTGAGCAAGAAGAACCTAGGCCAGTCCTCAATGTCGAGGACAAAGCAGATGGACCAGGCGATACCATTGAAGACGGACCGACTGCAGCAGACCAAGAACAGGCACAAAAACTTTTCGATAGCCAGGACGAGGTTGTGGGCAATGACCCCGCTGCAGCGTGGCTCGGTGATCCTGACCGGGCAGCGATTCGTGAAGCATACATGCGATTGTTCAATTGGTCCAATCTCAACATTGTTTCCTCTCTCCGGTCTCTTTGCGATCGTCTAGTACTCAAAGGAGAAACCCAACAGGTAGATCGAGTATTGGATGCCTTTTCGACCAGATGGTGTGATTGCAACCCAAGTCATGGCTTCAAGGCCACTGATGTTGTTCACACCATTTGCTATTCCATCCTGCTGCTAAATACTGACCTGCACTTGGCGGACATTGAGTCGAAAATGACCAAGTCTCAATTTGTGCGAAACACCATGCCAACCATCCACCGAGTGGCAATGGATGCCGCTCCCGAGAGTTTTGAGACTCTGCGCCCAATCAATCGCTCATCCAAGAACCCCCTCGAAGCACACTCTGCCCCTACATCAGCGCGCTCCGCAAGTTTCCCCTCAGAGGTTGCACGGAGTTCGTTGGACAAAGACAGCGAGTCCAATATTGATGCCGGGCCACTGGTCAACACGCCATTCGTTGGAACTGTTAGAGCTTGGGAACAGCAAGTGGAAACGGTTCTCAAGGAGTTTTATACATCTATTCAAAAAGAAAGGCTCCCATTGTTCGGTGCTCAGCCTGAACGCGAAGTTTCTCGTATGTCGTCTAACAACTTCCTGGGCCCTTCTAGCAGTATGCTTCGCAGAAGTCCCAGTACAATCAGCAAGAGTGGCTCTGACATCTTCCCTCGTGGCCGCTCCGCTAATTCAACTCATGGAGCTGCACGATGGTCATCAAAACCCCGCTCCCGAGCTGGCAGACTTTACCCACCCTCTATGATGGGCTCCAGTCGTACCAGCCTCGACGACCAATCCTCCGTCTGGAGTCCAACCGGGTCCAGCACTTGGAGCAAGTATTCCTTGGGCAAATTCACATCGGCCTCTGTGGATTCCTTTGGCTCAGACTTCCCTCACAGCGGATATCAACAGTCGATTGGTTTTGCCAATGCCCTGAGCCAGGCTATCATTCGCGAAGACTCGGCTACCTCAGTATACAGTTATGAGGAGCCCGAACGGACCACTCCTCTTCTCGAAGACGATACATTGGCTCTTGCCGGAGCCCCGTGGGCTAAGGAGGGAAGCTTGAAGCACAAGCATCATCTGGATGCAGTCGACAAGCGCGCCAAAGACCGCAACTGGAACGACTGCTTTGCGGTCATTCAGCAAGGCTGGATGCGTCTCTTTTCTTTTAATAACTCTACTAAATCAATGCGACAAAAGGCAAAGCAGCGCGGAGGCGTTGTGGTCGGTGGTGGTAACTGGACAGAAAATGCTGAAGAACTTTGGAAATTCATGTTGCGTCAGACCATCGCCAGCGCTTTGCCTTCTCCCGGATACTCTAAATCCCGTCCTCATGTCTGGGCTCTGAGCTTGCCTACCGGTGCAGTTCACCTCTTCCAGGCTGGAACGCCTGAGATTGTGCGAGAATTCGTTTCAACTGCCAACTACTGGAGCGCCCGGTTATCCAAGCAACCGCTAGTAGGAGGCATCAGTAACATTGAATATGGATGGAGTGACTCTGTCATCAATAGTGCCCTAATCGGCGGCGGTGAAAGTCGATCCCCGCCGCCCTCATCGGGCGCACGGCCAAGTATTCAAAGCTCCATTCGAAGTTCTATTGACCAACAAGGCGTGCGACCTCGCCTTCCTGCAGACCGGGTGAATATCAGTGACTGGAGTCCACCGCAGCAGAGTATGGTGGCGTCCAACCTGACTGAAGAGGAGCAGCTAAAGGCACTGCAGGACTACGTGAAGAACGTCGAAGAAGATCTCTCTCGACACAACGAGCTGCGTTCTGCGATGAACCTTGCATTCTCCCCGCGCCATCCTAATGCCGCCAAGGCAATGGCCAACTGGGAGCGGAAATCCTCATATCTCTTGCGAGAGATTGTCAAATTTCGCACATACATTGATTCTCTGCGCAATGCCATCGGCTCAAAAGAGAAAATCTTCGCCTCCACTACCCATGAAAAGGAGGTCGAGGAAGTAACTGCAGAACCTGTTGTTGCATGAATTTTCTCTTGAACTTTGAATCGGATGACCCTTTCCGGTTGTATATACCCTTTTGGTTTGGGGCTCCGCGATACATACCTTAAAAAGTGATACCATGTCTTTCTTGTGGTATTTGGTTGCACATTTGTTTACTATACCTTCATTTCTGCTCGCTTTTGGTTCTTTTTCTTCCAGGGCGTGTTTTTATTGATTCTCTATTATGTTTAATGCTTGGGACGGTGATGTGATTCTATGCTATGGATACCATGATTGTCGATTAATGTTATGAATACCATCAATTTGCTCGTTTTTCAAATTTTACATTAGAGAGTTGACCCGAAAATAAATAGCTAGAAATTCCATTATTTGTTTTAGTTCATGCAATGATTCATGCGGTGGGCTCCTCGGCGACATA
Organism: Penicillium soppii; assembly: GCF_028829465.1. Lineage (NCBI taxonomy): Eukaryota > Fungi > Ascomycota > Eurotiomycetes > Eurotiales > Aspergillaceae > Penicillium > Penicillium soppii. Next base: position 2,145,924 of record NW_026643235.1, on the reverse strand, counting down.
GTGTAGGTAAGCTCCCAACAACTTGGTTCCCTCAATGTAGTTACGCTTGTCTAGCTTCTCGTTGACGGAGTGGGCGGCATCAGTCGAGCTTCCCATGGGAAGGAGCAAGACGTTCTTGCCGGTAGCCTCCTCAAAAGTCAGTGTAACGGGAATACTATAAGCAGTTAGCCACGGAACTTTGATGTCGTTACTCATATGATCTTACCTTCCACCCTCACGGGTCATGTCAGGCTCAACTCCAAAGACCTGTTGAACAGCCTTGCCGGCAGCAGAGAAGTTCCAGTGCTTAGGGCTGGCGACCCACCACTTGCCGTCGTGCTGCAGCCATACATCCATGGTATTCTTGGTGTTAAGCTTGGCAAACTCGGCCTTGATGTGATCAAAGACCAGCTTGTTGACATCTTCGCTCTCCATGTTGGGCACGGTGCGAATGGAGAACTTACCAATGACCTTGGCGGGAATGACGGTCTTGGCACCAGGGGCCGAGTAGGCGCCCTCGATACCGTGGATAGACAGAGAGGGGTACCTCCAGCGGGCCATCAGAGTACGCTCCTTGGTGGGGTGGATACCGGTCTCGGAACCGAGTGACTCGTGGAGGTTGTCCATAGTGTAGCTGATGCCTCCGTATAGGGTCTTCTCGTCCTCGGTGAGGGGAGCCACAAGGTCCATGAGACCAGGGATCAGGATGTTACCCTGAGCATCAACAAGCTTAGACAGCACGTTAACCATATCAGTCATGGGCTCGTGAGCAGAACCACCGAAGACACCGGAGTGCAGATCCTGAGCAGGGCCGGAAATGCTGATGGAGTAGTAATTACAACCGCGCAGGCCATAGGTCAAGCAAGGCTTCTCGGTGCCGAGCCAGTAATTATCAGAAATACAAACGGCATCGGCATCCTTGAAGTACTTCTTGCTCTCTGCCTTGATAAAGTCATCCAGACCCTCGGAACCGTACTCCTCCATGCCTTCGAAACAGCACAGCAGGTTGACGGGAAACTCGATACCAGCCTTGCGGTGGGCATCGATCACGTTAAGCCAGCCCAGAACGGGACCCTTATCATCGGTGGAGCCACGGCCGTACATGCGGTCCTTCTCGTCGATGGTCAGCTCGAAAGGCTCGGTGTCCCAGCCGTCTTCCTTCAAGGCAGGCTGCACGTCATAGTGTCCGTAGACAAGAATAGTGCGCTTATTCTTATCGTTGCCGTATCTAGCAACCACTACTGGGGGCAGTTCGAGGTGTTCCTTTCCGGGCTGCTTGCCTAAAGGCCGTTGCTCGACCTCGGCTCCAAGAGCTGTGAGCTCATCGGCCAGGAATTGACCCATCTACAAATACATTGAACAATTAGCGACTATTGTGGTCTTCTGGCTGTTAGTCTTCTGATTTTGCTGGAAGGACTCACGCGGAACACATCCTTTCGGTTCTCGTCCTGTGCAGAGATAGAGGGGATCGCAACCGCCTTGCGCAAACCTGGACATCATCAGCTATCGGGGACCAGGTGAGACAGGACAAGTTGTCACGTACGATCGATGAAGTCGTTGGACGAGTCGTCGACCCTTTGAAAGAAAGAAAAAAAAAACAAGATCAGTGGAAAAGGTTCTCTGTTAAATTCAACAGGACTCACTGTTTGAAGAAGGGCTCTAGCTGGGGCGCCATTTTGGAATCGGAGATATAGCCGTAGAAGAAGCGGCGAGAGGCGAAAGAAGTACGAACACAAGGAGTAAATCTAGAAGAAAGAAAAGAACCTGCGAATGGAACACGGCGGAGGGGAAAGAGGGGCATTATCCGTGTTTGCCCTGAGGTAACCGGAGAGATGCTTGACCTTATCACGTAATTTTTTTTTTCCGTCCCGAGGTCCTATCACAGACAATATGTTACATATGTACAATAACTACGGAGTATGTTCACAGGTAGGAAGGTAGTTAGCGAATATTTTATGTGTGACATTATTTACTAGTGTGGACCTCTCTTTTGTTGCTTTGTTGCTATATTTATATCTAAGGATGCATACGGAGTAATTATATCCTAATTTTTTTACCCTTTTTGTACCAAAATTGCTTCTTTAATTGCTTTGAACTTCTCCAAGCTACCTCGAACTGTCCTATAATATATATATATACATAGGTATAAATAATATAGAAAAAAATAGAAAAATGGTATGAAATACATAGAACAATGCTAGATAAGCTAGAATACAAATGATTTTCTTTACAAAATTACCCCCTTTTGCTTGTCTGGTCTATCTCAAAAGAGACAGCAAAACATAACACACTATGCATCCTGGCCCCAGGCTTCCCGCCGCAGTTGGCGATCTTCTCTGGCCATGCGTCGCTTAGGACCCCATCGTGATTGCACAGCTTCCAGGATACGGGCCTGGATCTCCCTCTTCTCCGGGCTTGCCTGGCAAACCATGGCAATAAAGACGGGCGAACATTCAAAGCGCTTGGCAAGCTTGTTCCGGCTCCAAGTCATGGGATCAGTCATGCGAAGGTTGCGGATTTCTTCAATGTCTGAAGGGGTGAGGTGATATTTGCGTTCCGGCACGGACTTGTAAACACCGGGAAGATCTTCGGCATTGGTGGTTGTAGTCGAGAGAGTTGATACACGACGAACATCATCGGCAGGCAGAAATTTAGATGGGGTATGGTAGACATTGGGTGCACTAGATGGCGGATTGTGGATAATGTGATCGTGACCCTGTTGAGATGAAGCAAAGGAGGTGTCTGGCTTTACACGTAGTCGTTGCTTAGTGCGTCGGTATGAGGATTGGTTTCGGCGAAATCCGAGTGCCAGTGAGTCTGACAATGAGGGTAGAAGGAATGGCAAGGTGAGGAATGGCCGCCTTGTCGCGGCGATGGAGGTCGCCATTGTGATCCCAAACATGAGTCAATTGTTCAAGAACTGAAGAATAAAAGGGGATATAATTAGTCAATAGTTCCCAAATAATGTCTCAAGATGGTAGATATACCAACTAGTTAGATCAAGTAGTTGATTTCTTAAGGTGTGAAGGACCGAGGACGTGTTGGCATCTCTTGCGGCTTCAACCCGAATCTTTTTTCCATTTTGGTCTCGTGACCCCTGAGATTACATAACGATATGATACGACCTGGAGGCTCGGTTTACAGTATCGGTATTTTGTAATACCTGGTATTATAAACATCATACGTCAGTAAGTTGATCACCTGCTTTGACATATTATTCTTATCTTCCTACTTCGAGACAACTCTTTTGTATTCTAAAATTTTATATATATTTCAGTCATGGCCGTTGAAGTTTAACATCTTCTTATATCGCAATGTCGGACTCTACAGATCAGATGGATCCCCCGAAGTTCTCAGAAAGCGACTCTTTAACCGATAAGAGTACACGCGCACCGAAGCCTGCTTCTCTAATTTGGGGAGACAAACAGGAGGAGGCAGAGAGCGGCATATTGCCTGCGAGATCATTCGAAGTCTTGCGAACACCAAATGAATCAAGATACACCAGGCAACCCTCTTCTCCTGAAAGTTCAACACACCTGCCTCCTCGTATAAATTCCCCCGCTTCCCAGATCTTCGAACGCGATGTGCAAGAGGATATAGTTCCAGCTCAAGCATCTCCATCTATACCTGCCCATATTCGTACAGAAAACTACATCCCACCTGTCCTCGAAGCATCGTCAGCCGCAATCACAGATGACCGCCTCGATCCCGACTCGGTTGAGATTGTCACACATAGCCTCCATCAGCCTGCCGGTGCGATTTCCGCAGAGCAATCAATGTCATCTTCTATCGACGCCCATCTATCGAGACATGCGGATACAGATGAACTCTCATCGAGTTACGGAGCACTGGATACAACCGACGTGCGCCGATTGAGCTTCATTTCATTTGCGGACGTAGTCAATGCCGAGCACGCAGAAACAAATGAAGGTCACTTGGGCGGGATTTCTCGTGAGCGTCTAGGGGACATGAATTATCCTCCGTCCCCCTTGCGATCTCCTACTTCCTCGCATGCGCTGAGCACCTCACCGCCCACGAGCATTGCAACCTCTTTCAAAGGGCCTGATATGTCGCCTACTCGGTTGCCTGCTAGTTCTGCTCAAAGTCCCGTCTCATCCAGTTTCGGGGGAGATCTCAATGTAGAGACCATGCGGCAAGCTTTGAGGAAAACTGGCAGTGGAGACTTGGGTGGCATGACCAGTCAGGCTGTGAGTACCATCGGGGATGACCTGCTGGAACGTACGATCTAGCAGGCCTAGTTTGGCGTTTGGCTATTTTTTTTATTTTGCAGTGAAGGATGTAGGAGCAGGATCTCGTTTTCCCCCTTCTTTTTCTTAGTATACATACCTACATAGTAGGTAGATTGTGCGATATATGCTTATTGTGTGACATTCAATCTACGGATCCGGATAATTTAACCTTGAAAAAGACAGGTGTTGAATGGTCATATTGTAGAGGTTTGTAGAATGTTTAATCTTGGGCAGACGCTGCCTTATTGCTTGACATTTTGTACTGCATTCAAGGCCTTTTGTACCCTGGCGCGCAAATCTGGTACCTCTTCTAATCCAACGCTGATGCGCACAAGATCCGGATCCACATTGAATGACCTCGCCTGAATTTACGTTAGTTATCGTCAGCGGGGTTGGAGGAGGATACATACCCAATCCAGTTCACCGTAATGAGCTAGGAGAACATAAGGGGAGCTGACAGAGTTAGCAGATTCAAATTAAGTGGTTAGATTTACTAACCTCAAGGTGAAATTAGTCCCGAGACTAGGTCCCTTCAAGACCTCCAGGGTATCATAGAAAGCAATAGCCTCAGCATTGGAGTGGAACGTGACAGAAAACAGGCCACCATATCCGCCGTTGGGGTTACGGAGGCTGTCATATAATGGTCTCGTGGGACTGTATTTGGGGTAATACACATCTTTCACTGTGGAACTGTCAGCACAGCTGTGTGATATTGAAGGACTGAACATACCTAGAGGGGACTCCTTTAGCATAGCCGTGATGTTCTCGGTGGTGGAGTTGATTTGTTCAATGCGAGCCACGAAATCACGACTATTTCTTTCCAGGAAAACGGCGTCCTCCGCCCAGTAGATGTCTTCATAGTCTTGGTCATATGTTTTCTTCAGAGCTGGATAATACTGTGCATTAGGGTTGAGGACTGCACTTCCTCCCATGACGTTGCTATCTCCGCTGAAAATTTTGGTTAAGCTGCTGACAACGATATCTGCCAGATGCAGAACATTGATATTGAGGAAATTACTGATGGTCTCATCGACCACCACGGCAAATCCATATTGGTCTGCCAAGGCTCGAATCCGCTTCAGGTCAGGAGTTTTGAGGAGAGGATTTCCTGGCGCTTCGGTGAAGAGCCCAAGGAAACGCTCGCCAGCTTTCAATCGGGATTCAAGATCATCCAGATCTTCTGAAGAGCCGTGGCCATAAAATACACAGCCCGGTCCCCACTTTTGGAGGATCTTCAGAGTATCCGTGTAAGGAAACCCAAAACAAATTGATGGCAACTCCCCCCGAGTTGTCAGCAAAGTCTGGTGGGCGTTGAAAATGGCGCTCATGCCCGAAGGGTAAAGCAGCACATCCTCCTCTGAAATGCCAGCCACTCGGCCCTCTGACGATGCTGTCTCCAGAGCCTCTGGAAGCTCAGTATCGGCTGTTAGAACACCCGCAATGCGCTTGCGAACGGCCAACTTGGCCTGATTGGCGAGTGAAGTACTTAGGTTTCGACCAAAGCGCTCCTCAATGAATTGACCATAGTCTCGGCCATCTTCAGTGTTTCCTCTTGGGGGAGAGTCTCCAATGGAGCCCTTTCTCGCGCTGTTTTTGCTCTGGTACCTTCGGGGGCCCTTGCAAGGACGCTGCGAAATAGACTCCGCAGTTGCGGCACCTTTGTCTTCCACCAAGAAACCATCTTCCAGCGCACCAAGGCAGAATTCACCACGGCGACTAGATATTCCATTACCCGAGTGTTGCCAGACTTGCTTGGTAATGGGAGCATATTCTTTTGGGTAGATCACACACGACAGGGAAGACGTAATCGTTGATCCGGCTTCGGTTTGCGGGGATGGGACGAAGTTGACAATGCGGACTTTGTACGCCTGATCAGTGGGGATTTTCCCAAGCACAAAGGATTGACAGATGCGCGCGGGCTTGATTGACGCGAAGAGAGTTGCCGATTCGAGGTTGGGGTCGCCGACGCGACGAACAATTTCCTGAGCTAGCTTCTGAATAGTAGGATGAATGAAGAACCGTGGGTAACCACATTGCATCTTCTTAATGACCCAATCTTCTCCTTCCTCATAGCCAACGTTTGCCCTCCATGTTGGTAGCGATACACTGACAGCCTAAGCAATTTGTTAAAACATTATTGTTCATTGAGTCATGGAGGGGGTATATAGCGGGGTTCATACATGGTCAGTGTTTGGGGGTACGGGTCCTCCCAATGCTTGCAACATTATTTTCAATTGATATTAAAGAAATAAGAGGAAAAAAGTAAAGCAACAACAATATATCTTCTCAAGATAAACTATAAAAAGAAAGGAAAAGGGAAGAAGAAGAGAAGAAGAAGAAAAAATAGTAGATCAGTTAAATGATGTGATGCGATCTCGGCGACGCCCCATACCTGACAATTACCAATGAGTCAGCTGTATTGATACAGCAGTTACGGGTATCAGTTATCAAAAAAAAAAAAAAAAAAACCACTCGAGGGTTTACAATTGTTTTTACTTTAAACACCAAAAAGAAAAAAATGTCGGACCACACATCTAAACGCAGAAAGCTTAGTCCTTCACCAGATGCTGCACCTGCGAACCCTTTGAACCGAACGAAATTCACCGATCAAAAACGAAATGTAACACGAGGCAAAGATGAGCGCTCTGCAGAGCTTGCAATGGCCAGCGGTTTTTACAAATCCAGCTTCTTTAAGCTACAGATGGATGAGTTACTGGAAGGATTGAGACCCAATTACACCAAGCAAGTCTCAAAGGCACAAGAACCACTACATCAGATCAAGAGTGCCATTGAAGACCTCTCTGACAAAACTCCGCAATCTGTATCCGATGCGGAGAAAGAGCTACGTGCTTCAGGTCTAGTGATCCCATGGCCTGAGCCGCGGCCGAGCAAAGAAGCCAAATACAGTATGGCGTACGCGAAACCAGCCATAATCAACGTGGTGGGTAGCTTTGCGTTGAAGACTGGCGCTCGTTCTTTGGAATCGCGCCCAATTGATCTGGCAGTGACCATGCCAAACTCGCTCTTCCAGGAAAAGGATTATGTCAACTTCCGATACTTTCACAAACGGGCTTATTACATCGCGTGTCTGGCCGCTGGGATTCAAGATACCGTGAACAACCTTGGATTTGACCTCAAATTTAGTACCCAGGATGGAGATAGCCTCCGCCCTCTCATATTGCTCGAGCCCCGGGATTCAAATCTTTCGCAGATTCGCATCTTGACCACGATCGATCCCACCTTCTTCCCGATTACAAGAACGCTCCCAATGAAGAGTAACATTCGCCAAGCCTCTGCCAACTCGGAAATGGGTGAGCCGACCTCCTTCTACAATGCCAGCCTCCGTGCAGATGCCACTGTCTCTCTGTATCATAAATCGATCTATTTGGCTTCACAAAAGTGTGAGTCCTTCAAGGACGCATGTATTCTTGGTCGTACCTGGTTACACCAGCGAGGCTTCCACACTTCCTTCCAGAATGGAGGCTTCGGTGGGTTTGAATGGACGGTGCTTCTGTCCCTGCTTTTTGAAGGTGGCGGTCCTGCCGGACAACCGGTTTTGCTGCCATCATACAGCTGCTACCAAATTTTCAAAGCTACCATTCAATTTCTGGCTGGCAGGGATTTGACTACCCCACTCTTTGTCGGGCACGAAGTCCCCGTTCCTTCGGGCGTGCCTGTTGTGTTTGATGGTCGCAGAGGCTTGAACATTCTCTATAAAATGACATCTTGGTCCTACGCAACCCTACGTCATGAAGCCTCTACCACGTTGAAAATGCTCAACGAGTCGCGAGAGGACAACTTTGACCAAGTATTTATTTTGAAAGTTGATGAACCAGCCCTTAGGTTCGACCGCTTGATCACAATCAAGTCCTTCACCGGAGAAACGCTCCGAGCTCTGCAAGAGCAAACAACCTTGTACAATGTTCTTTCCAGGGCTTTGGGTGATCGAGTCAAACTTGTCTCTATCTCTTCTGATCCGGTTCATGCATGGTCGGTGAAATCTAAGCAGCCCAAGAAATCCAACGAGGGCGTGTCTGTGGGACTTTTGCTGAATGCTGAAAATGTTGGACGGATTGTTGATCACGGTCCGGCTGCAGAAGAAAAGGAGGAGTCGGCTTCATTCCAAGCTTTCTGGGGTGAAAAGTCTGAACTGCGACGATTCAAGGACGGTAGTATCTTGGAGAGTCTTGTTTGGTCGGAGGACTCGGAGGAATCTATCATACACCAAATTCTGGAGTATATCCTCCAGCGCCACTTTGGGATCGATGAGTTTGATTTCCTCGGCGATGAATATGACGAGCATCTCAAAGAGCATGGCGATAACATTCTGTCATACTCTAGCCCTGCATTCCAGTCAGTCAATGACGCTTTCAAGGACCTGGAGACATCTATCCGCGGCATGGACGAAGTGCCGTTGGAGGTTCGCCACCTGGCCCCGGCCAGCTCGCTCCTTCGGTATACCGCAGTGAGGCCAAGTGGCCCCACCGATATTGTCCTTCAATTCGAAAGCTCCTCGCGATGGCCTGATGATTTCGCAGCTATCCAGATGACTAAAATTGCGTTCCTCCTCAAGATTGGAGATGCTTTGGAACAATCGGGTGCTGCTTCCTCGTCTTGCCGTGTGGGCTTGGAAAATGAATCATCTAAAATCATCAACAATGCCTACTTAGATATTCCCCATTCCTCCGGTGTTCTGTTCCGTTTGAGGATCCACCATGACCGTGAGCAGACATTACTTGAGCGCAATCTCAAGGACCGAAACTTGAGCCCCCGAGAACGTGAAGAGGCTGCATTTGCCCTTTCCTGCTACAAAAAGACATTTGTTCAAATCCCACGCTTGACACAGGCACTCCGAAGTCTGTGCACTCGCTTCCCTTTGCTGTCGCCCACCATTCGCCTGACCAAACAATGGTTCAACTCCCACATGTTCACTGCCCAAATCAGCGATGAGTTGGTTGAATTGCTAGTGATTCGGACATTCACTCAGCCCAATCCTTGGGAATGTCCTTCAAGCGTCATGACTGGATTCTTAAGGACCTTGCACTCCCTCTCTCGGTGGGATTGGCAGCAGGAGCCGTTCATTGTTGACTTGGGAGGCGACTTGACCCCTGAAGTGACAGAAAACATCCGCACTCGCTTCACGGCCTGGCGCAACATTGATCCTGCGATGAACAATCTGGCCCTGTTCGTCGCCTCTGATCTTGACATGGAAGGCGTGACCTGGACTCAATACGAGATGCCCTCCAAGGTGGTAGCAGGTCGGATGTCCAGCTTGGCCACAGCTGCAGTGAGCTTGGTACGAACCAACTCCCACAACCTGGATATTACCGATCTATTCGATACCTCGCTTGCTCCCTATGACTTTGTCATCCATCTCCGTTCGAAATTGTTTAGCGCTTCCACCTCGGTCCCCAAATTCAAGAACCTGGCAGAGCCTCGTGCTTCTATGGGACCCACCATCAAGTCATTTGTTTGCGATGTCCACACCTGCTATAACCAAAGTATCTTGCTCTTCCATGGCGACGATCGTTGTCCAGTAATTGCTGGCCTTTGGAATCCGCAAACCCTGAAGCCACGCAGCTGGAACTTGAAGACTGCATATTCGACTGCACCAGCATCTGGCTCCAAGGATCAGGTGTCAATCAATCGCACTGCCATTTTGAATGAGATTGCGCGGTTAGGTCATGGGCTTGTTGAAAGCATCGAAGTTCATGGCAATGCAGAATAAATCACGTTTGATGATTCAATTTGATTTTTTCTCATGTACATTATCTCCCACATTTTCTTGGGGAGGTCAATATTAATATTACTGGTCTACAGACCCAACTCTCTCTCACCTTGGTGTCATTCTCATTGTAGTCTCGTATACAAAGGCTTCTCGTATACAAGGCTTTTGTGGTGAGAACTTGTACATTCCGTCTGGAAAATCTAGCTGCACTCTAGAATATGCACACTTTATTGTCATTTCTCTATACGATTGCAATGAATCTTGCTAACTATATGTCATTTGCCAAGTCGTTTTGACGTTCCTGGAGTATTCCCCCCAATTCCCTTTCAATCATAGCAGCGTACTATACTCCAATCTTGTTCTAGCGGGATACCTTGAATACAATGTTTTCAGACTTTTACTCACCTTTTCGATTGAAGTGAAGTCTTGTAAGTATTTATAATACTGTAGTAGTGTAGGAATTTTGGATCTGACTTCGGCTGAATCATCTCGGGCAGTGAATTGAGCCCGACGCCACTTCAAGTAAACTGTCATCATTTAATGAACATACATGTGCCTACATATGTATAATCAACCAGTTATTGACATATATAGGTAATTTTTTCGAATCATGACGACTGTTTGAAATGTATCATTGCCGGAATATCATCCCCAAGTCCGCAGCTGTCGCAAATGTAATCAGCGGAAAACACGCTATAACAAGATACAACCGTGTACCAGCTGTGTCAAGCTTGGCATGGAATGTGTGTTTCCACAAGGTCGTGCACTCCGGAGGGGAAAACGGGCATTGAAAGCAGAACTGGTGTCGCGTGTGAGGGATCTTGAGCTGCAGCTGCAGCGCAATCAGAACTCATACATCGATTAGCATGACGGTGCTTCTCCAGAATCTCGTTCTCACGATAATCACTCAAACTAGGGACCTGACAGTGGCTCAAGTAGACAATTTGGACAATTGATTGGCATTCGATATGTGGATCATGAGGCTCTTGTGGGCTTCAGAGTGAGGTTGGCCTTGAATAACCCTATACTTGGACTTGACTGATGAACTATATGATCTGGCAAGATCACGGCCAAATCTCCAAATGCATTCATGGGCCAGAGCCAGGCGATAGTTCCAACATGGCTCTCTTCGGGTTTCAATCACAAGCCTACACTCTTCGTAAGTTCCATCCACCATTGTTGACTAGTTTGGCACTATGAAAGGGTTATGAGAAATACGTCGCTCCGCTCGTCTTGATTCTCCCTAAAACAAGCATTCATACATTAGTCGCCAAAGCAGCCACCAACACAGAATTCATTGATCGCAACTGAGAAGCACTCGTGTTTGCCGTGTACTTCGCGGCCGTCTCAAGTATAAACCCCGAGAAGTGTTGTGATCGGCTGGGAGAGGATCACCGATCCAATTTACAACACTATCGCTTTGCAACAAAGCAGGCTCTTTCCCGTGCAGATCTTCTGCATTCTCGTCAATTCACCGTTTTACAGGCCGCGATGCTCTTCTTTATTGGGGGACGATCTGGCAATGAGCGATTTGCCTGGGCTATGACGGCAGTAGTCTACAAGCTTGTGCAATGAGTGGGTCTGCACAGAGATGGAACAAAACGCGGTTTCGATCCTTTTGATACAGAAATGCGTCGACGATCATGGTGGTCTATGTCTATCTATTTACTGGGGTGTTATCCTCCGAGCATCAAGGAATGACTCCGCAGATATATAAAAGAACTTACGACTCGAAGTTACCATTGAATCTCAATCATAGCGATTTGTTTCCAGACTCGAACGAGGCTTTCACTGAAAGAATAGGATTTGCCAATACAGCGTTCTTCCTGGCCCGCTGCGAGTTGAATGTGCGAGGTCGCAAATTGATGCATAATTTGACACCAGGCATCAGTTCAATTCGGTCATCAATCGACGATACCACTGCTATACTGCGTGAGCTCAACACTTAATCCAGAACCAACGTCTTCAGTTTTGTGACTACACCATTCCCATCCAATGGGTCACGGCGACAGTGAACCGGGTTGCCTTGGCCCGATCATTTCTTTCCTGATCCTTTTCTGCATATATTATATAAAAGGGCAATCTCAATATATGTATCAGTGTTTTCACTACGTTCCACCATGACTGCGATTCTCATCACCGGTGCCACTGGCAAATAAGGCGGGTCTTTGATCAAGAACCTTGTGAGCAAGATGCGCCCTTCCAGATATTAGCTGTAACACGCAATGTTCAGTCTATAGCAGCACCTCTTGGAAAAGACCAACGATGGCAATATGGCATGAACAATCCTCAAACCAACTGCATTCTACGAGAACCTAACCCCGGACTCTATCGGCAAGGTCTTTGCAACTTGTGTCAAGATGTCACTGAAGGGGGCCCTTATAGCAAATGGTGGCTGTCAATGACATTGGGGCTGTGGCTGCAGAGGTATTCTTGAGTCCAGCACCGTATCAAGGCTGTGCGCTTTCTTTGGCGGGTGATGAATTGAGTTATGAGCAGTTTGCAAAATGTTTCACGAGCAGATGGGGGAATCGCTACCGACTACATTCAGAATCTTTGGTGCTGGGTTGATGGCTATGATGAAGGATATGGGCTACTTGTTTAGGTGGTTCCATAATGAGGGATACAAGGCAGATGTGAAAGAGATGTAGAAGTTTCAACCTGGTCTCAAGGGGATTTAAGAGAAGGTTGGGGACTGAGAGCCAGTTTGTGAAATGGTGAGATTGTAACATATATAACAATGTATATACGTTGGCTATACTTACATAATGTGTACTCTGTAGTTATAGATGCCTCCAGTTAATGTTTTCATTCTTTGTCACAATCTTCAACAAAGAAAACAAAACTTCAAGCATCATTTTCTCAATCCTTTTTAGACGTATTGTTTCTCTCGACATGAAATTTCAAGCTACAAATATTTGAAGACCTGAAGACTTGGATAATACCTGAGCCTCTTTAGGAATCAGTGTGCCAGGTGAACCAAAGATCTGATTACTAAGTGACGCGAACGCGGGCACGCGCGATCATCGACTTATCGACTTATCGTGGGGCTCTGAGAGATCATCAGCAGCAAAAATGCCTTCATTGAAGCGTGTTCAGGTGTCTGAGGACTCAGAGGAAACTGATGGGTCTATGAGTTCGGTAAGATTCTTAATATCCTCGAGATAATACTTGCGCTCTGCTAACAAGATTCTAGAAGCGACAGAGAACGAACTCGGGTTTATCAGGCTCAGGCTCATCTCCTGCTGCTGCGCCAAACTTTCTCGCTGTCGATGATGAGATTCTTTCTGACGATGAGCTCGAACTTCGGCAAACCCAAATAATTCAAGAAAAATATTCCCACCACATCGAAGAGGCCAACGTGCCCGCCGAGCATGGAATCCTCGAACGCGTCGAATGCTACAACTTCATGTGCCATGACCACTTCAACATAGAGTTAGGCCCTTTGATTAATTTCATTGTTGGTAAGAACGGCAGTGGTAAGAGTGCGATCCTGACTGCGATCGTTCTTTGCTTGGGAGGTAAAGCGGCTGCCACCAATCGCGGCCAAAGCTTGAAAAGCTTCATCAAAGAAGGCAAAGAAAATGCACAAATCATCGTGCGGATCAAGAATCAAGGTGACGGCGCCTACATGTCGGATGATTATGGTAAATCTATCGTCGTGGAACGGCATTTCAACACCGCTGGAAATAGTCAATTCAAGATCAAGGCCGAGAACGGAAGGATTGTCTCGACAAAGAAAGCCGAGTTGGACGCCATCACAGACTACTTTTCGCTCCAGATCGATAATCCCATGAATGTGCTGTCCCAGGATATGGCCCGTCAATTCCTCAGCACATCCAGCCCGGCGGAGAAATACAAGTTTTTCGTCAAGGGCGTCCAACTTGAACAGCTGGATCAAGATTACCGGCTAATAGAGGAGTCGGTGGATCAGATCGAAGAGAAGCTGCGGGCATCGGCGACGGATATAGCTATCTTGGAAGATCGCAAGGTCAGAGCTCAGAAAAAGCTGGAGGCATCCGACCAGCATGATTCTCTGCGAGCCAAGGTGAGGAGTATTCGAAGCCAGATGGCTTGGGCCCAGGTTGAAGAGCAGGAAAGGGTATGTTTGCTTAGATTCTATCTCCAGAATCGTTCCTCTTTTCTTCTTTATTTCTTCTAAACTCTTCAGATGGTGATTGAACTCGCCGACGCCATCGCTATATCCGACCAAAAGATCGCCGAAGCCGAGTCCGACCTCACACGGTTTGATACCTTGTTCGACGAGGTCGAAACCGAAGGAACGGCCGCCGATGAGCATGCCTGGCGAGCTGCAGTGGCATTCAAAGAGGCCGAAGAAGCTCAAAAAGAGGTCAAAGAGAGACAAGCCGAGGAATTGGCCCGAAGAACCGAGCTCCAGGTACCCAATCTTTCTCAATCCTTTTTCTTTTTGTAGGTTCCATCTAACGATACAGGTCGAACAACGACAAATCCGAGATCATGTCAAAGCAGCAAGAGAGCGGATGGAAGAAACCCAAAAAAGATAGACAGCGAGAAACAGCGCCTGGCTGAGGTCAGCAATGGGGGCTACGCTCGCAAAGAAAATGAGTGGGAGCAGGCCGTTAAAGACGCTTCCATGGCCAAAGATACATACAATGAGCACCGCAATGGTGCCGCTGGCCTACATAGCGAGGCTGAAGTTGCTGAAAGGCAAGATTCAGAAGCATGGCAGCCGATTGAATTAAAAAACAAGGAAATCGAACAGGCCAAAAGTCAACTGGAAAACCTCAATAGACAAGGCGGAGAAATGCGGACAGGCAGGCACCCCAAAATACCTACCTTGCTCAGAGAAATCCAAAAGGAGCGGTCATTTCAGTCCCCCCGGTCGGGCCAATCTGCGACCATGTCACACTTCTAAAGCCAAAGTGGTCATCGGTGCTGGAGAATGTGCTTGGTGGCGCACTCAACGGTTTTATTGTGTCATCCAAAAGGGACTCAAATATCCTTCTAGCAATCATGGGGCGTTTGAAAGTGTAGGCCTCCCCTCTGGTCCCTGCCTTTTCGTCCCTGAACTCGCGCTTATATTTAATAGCCACTTCCCGGTTTTCATTGGCTCTGGGGGTCGTTTAGACACAACAGGAAAAGAACCAGACCCTCAATTCGATACAGTCTTGAGGACGCTTCAGGTATGTCAAACTGCACTTTTGCGCAGCTCGGCGCTAACCTGCTAGATTGATAACGAATTGGTCCGGCGACAACTGATTATCAACAATGGAATTGACCAGATGCTACTGATAGAGGATCGGGAAACAGCTTCTACTACGCTCTTCGACGGCGCACGGCCTAGAAATGTGGTGCGCTGCTACTGTATAGACTCAAGAGATCGACGCAGAGGTTTTCATCTTTCATACACCCGAACCGGTGAACCCAGCCAGTCTCCAGTTGCCGCATGGACCAGGGGTCCAAGGATGAAATTCGATTCTGCCTTGCAGATCAGGTGGGTCACCTCACTTATTCCGCAAGACATGATGCTTACTCAAAACAGTGCACAGCGCGAAATCGTCGCGGACCTAGAGCGTCAATTGGGGGATCTCGAGAAAGAGGCAGTCGCCGCTCGCTCACGCCGGGATAAGTGTAAGCTGGCATTGGCTCGGCACTCCAGAATCCAGAATGATCTGCGTTTGGCTATGCAGCAAGCCGAAGACCACGCTGAGGGGCTTAGAGAAGCCCTTGACAAAGAGAACGCCGACGATGGAAGCATCGACGCCCTCCAAGAAGCTCTCAAGGAGGCTGAGAGCGAATTGCAGCTCAATGAAGGTTCTTACGGAGATGCTCAGGCTGCGATGACTGCTAAAATGCAAACACTTAAAGAGATCATGCGAGAAATAAATGCACAGACAACAGCCCTCGACGCCTTGAAAGTGAAAGTGAATGTCGCTGAGAGCGAAAAGAATGTCGTGGAGAATAAACGGCGGACGCTTCACGACCATAAAAACGCCGCCATTGGACTTATTGACAACGACAAAGCACAAAGAGCCAACCTCGTCCAGAAACGAGAACAAGTACAAGCACGAGTCGAGGAGTACAACGAAAAAGCCGCCATGGTATCCGATCGGGTGCCTGTGGACGAAGGGGAGACTTCGTCAAGTCTGGAAAGAAAGTTGGAGACCCTGCAACGAGATATCAATCGTTATAATACGCAGTATGTTGCCTCATTTTATGTTTCTTTTCAATACTAACTACGATAGATTGGGAGCATCTCGCGCGGAGATTGCGGCCGAGGCAGCCAAAACGGCGACAGCATATTCAATAGCCGCGTCTCAAGTTGAGGAGCTGTCCTCATTGGCACACGTAGGTTCCTCTTTTACTTCTTTGGTCACATCTAACGTTCTCCAGCGCCTTAAGGATACCTTGAGTAATCGCAAAAAGCGATGGGAGATCTTTCGATCCCATATTTCGTCTCGGGCCAAGGCCCAATTCACTTACCTTCTCAGCGAGAGGAGTTTCCGTGGTCGTCTGCTCACTGATCACGTCAACAAATTGTTGGATCTCCAGGCAAGTTCCTCTTCCAGTATACAACTAATTTTTCTTATATATTCGTATCTAATTGTTGATTTAGGTTGAACCCGATATTACGAAAGACGATAGTACTGGACGGGGCGCAAAGACGCTCTCTGGCGGTGAAAAATCCTTCTCACAGGTCTGTATTTTGCTATCCCTCTGGGAAGCCATGGGATCTCCGATCCGCTGTCTAGACGAGTTGTAAGTTCGACCTCCCCATTGGATTGAATTTTACTAAACAAACATTAGTGATGTGTATATGGATCATATTAATCGAAAGATGTCCATTGACATGCTGGTAAGCTTCCTTCCCTTCTCCATTTACTTTGATACCATGACACTAACTTGTGTAGATGGTTGCAGCCAGACGGTCAATTGGCCGCCAATTTATATTAATTACGCCGGGATCAAAGACAGACATCACGATCTCTCCAGATGTGGTGGTCAAAGAACTGGCTGCACCTGAAAGGGGGCAAACAAGATTGAATTTTCAGTGAGATTTTGTACATAACTAGCGAATACCATATGAAGCGAATAGCGAATACCCAATCTCAATTTACTATCGAAGTTGTTCAATATATGCCACGTGACCTGGGCCAGTGGGACGTTTTAGCTTCACTTTACCTCAAACCTCTTCTCTCCCCGCCATTATCCTCCACCTATCAGTCCAAACAACCTCTTCTTATCACACACATCTGTGAATTTATTCATTTGGCGTCTAAAGAATTTCCTTTTGCCAAAAACTTTTTTGATCCGTTTCACAGGCTTCTTTCATTGACTGAACACCCGAATCTACCCCCCCTACAACCCTTCCAATCATCAGTTCACATACACCCTCGGCAACTTGACTCCCCGTCCACCTCCTCTCTACTCCTCCCCGCCTATTTCTTTTACCTTTAACCTTCGCAATGGCTGACGCGCTTGCTGCACAACTCAGCAATACTAAGCTGTAAGGCAGCTCAATCCCATTAAGTCCCGTGTATTAACTTGACTAGGGAAGCAAACCCACAACAAAGATTGCAAGATTCATTGAATCTACCTCCCAAAGATGCTCGCCCACAGACTGAGGTTTGTTTCTCTCTCTCTCTCTCTCTCTCCCTCCCTCACATATGAGATCCAAAATTCCAATCTAACTCGTATAGGATGTCACTGCCACAAAAGGTCTCGAGTTCGAGGACTTCTACATCAAACGTGAACTTATGATGGGAATTTTCGAGGCTGGATTTGAAAAGCCATCTCCTATTCAAGAAGAGACGATACCAGTTGCCCTCACCGGACGAGACATTCTAGCTCGAGCTAAGAATGGCACTGGAAAGACAGCTGCCTTTGTTATCCCCACCCTTGAGCGTATCAACCCCAAAAGTACGAAGACCCAGGCCTTGATTTTGGTTCCCACACGAGAGCTCGCTCTTCAAACATCACAAGTCTGCAAGACGCTCGGCAAACATCTTGGTATCAATGTCATGGTCACCACCGGTGGAACTGGCTTAATGGACGACATTATGCGATTGAATGATGCTGTTCACATCCTTGTGGGAACTCCCGGTCGAGTACTGGACCTGGCCAGTAAAGGTGTTGCCGACCTTTCCGAATGCCCAACATTTGTGATGGATGAGGCAGACAAACTGCTGTCTCCCGAATTCACCCCAGTCATTGAGCAACTGATGTCATTCCACCCCAAGGACCGTCAGGTTATGCTCTTCAGTGCCACTTTCCCTATGATTGTCAAGTCATTCAAAGACAAGCACATGCGCAACCCTTATGAGATTAACCTCATGGACGAACTTACTCTGCGCGGTATCACGCAATACTACGCATTCGTCGAAGAGAAGCAAAAGGTCCACTGTCTCAACACTCTGTTTTCCAAGCTCCAGATTAACCAGTCGATCATTTTCTGTAACTCGACTAACCGCGTGGAGCTGCTGGCCAAGAAAATCACCGAACTTGGCTATTCTTGCTTTTACTCTCATGCTCGGATGCTTCAGCAACACCGTAACCGCGTGTTCCATGATTTCCGCAACGGTGTCTGCCGCAACCTGGTCTGCTCTGATCTCTTGACCCGTGGTATCGATATTCAAGCGGTCAACGTTGTGATCAACTTTGATTTCCCCAAAAACGCGGAAACATATCTTCACCGTATTGGTCGTTCGGGCCGTTTCGGCCACTTGGGTCTCGCAATCAACCTCATCAACTGGGAGGATCGTTTCAATTTGTACAAGATTGAACAGGAACTAGGCACCGAAATCCAGCCCATTCCTCAGAATATTGATAAAAAGCTTTATGTGTACGATTCTCCGGAAAATATTCCTCGACCCATCTCCCACCCTGCCCCTCAAGCTGGTGCCGGATCAATGACCACCAACGACAGCCGTCAACCTCGTCGTCAAAGCAACCAAGCCCAACACCAGAATGGACAGCAGGGTCAATACTACAACAACAACAATAACCGGGGACGCGGGTCTTATCGTGGTCGTGGACAGGGGCAACGTCGCGGACCATCTAATGATAATCGGATGGCTTTCCAGCAACCGCAACAACCCCAGCAGTCTTAAGTTCACAACCTTGCCATCTGCTTTTTTTCCTTTCCCTCCCACCCCTCTCTCCCTCTCCCTCGATTTTCGTTTTCAAAATGTCTTCCTTCTCTGGGCAGCTGCAACGCGTGTATCATATGTTTTCCTCCCTGTTCCGGCCAATTCCTCTGAGTCGTTCGAATTGGTGTGATACTCATGCATTTTTGGCGCCTGCGCTCTTCTTTTCTCGATTGAAATTCGGGATGCAGGGCAAATGGCGTTCATGTTTGGGTCTTTTGAGTAATGGCGTTCCACGGAATTCGGAGAAGCGCTTTCTTCTACGCTCTCAACGAGTGACGATTCACCTTTGCGCCAGACCTGTTACTCCTGGCCCTCCCCAATCTCATGCATACATGTATGAGTAACCTTTTACCAAACAAAAAAGCAACAAAAAAACTGGAGGAGCACTCGCTATACGGATCCAAATAGATTTTAGCTAGTGAATTGACAACATCCCCTCCAAATCAATGTGTACGTGTAGTATAGTAGGTAGTGCTTATACACTTGATGATCTGCATAAATGGCACGTGCAGGAGGCCCTATATGCGGACCTCCGAGGTTCGGCGGCCGCACTTCTTTCTTTGTACCAACTCACAATGGCGACGGCGAATAAGGATCAGAAGGCTAAGGTTGGTTATATCTGCCCCCGAAATCTCTACTTACTCACAATTGATAGCCCAGTGCCCTCCGCTCCATTCTTGCGGGGTCCACCGCCGGAGCCGTGGAGATCGGTAAGTGCTTCAACCCCCCTACCAACAATAAGCTAACCATAAATGCTACAGCGATCACATACCCGGCCGAATGTATCGACTCCCCGCCTCCTTTTGACTACAAACTCCACTAACTGCTTCAGTCGCCAAGACCCGGACACAGCTCAATCGCCAACTTACCCAGGGCCAAAAGCTACCATGGCCACCCTTCGGGAGCCAGTGGTACGCAGGATGTACAACACTGATTATTGGAAACTCTCTTAAAGCCGGAATTCGTGCGTCTACCGCAATTCGTGGACTAGCAGATATTGACATGCTCTAGGCTTCGTTGCATTCGATGCTATCAAATCGGTTCTCCAGGATGAGAACGGCAAGATCTCGGGACCAAGGACGGTTGTTGCTGGATTCGGTGCTGGATTCACCGAATCGCTTTTCGCTGTTACTCCCTTTGAGAGCATCAAGACCCAACTGTGAGCTCCTTGATTCTTATTTAATAAACCTTTCTGACAGATCAGGATCGACGACCGCAAGTCCGCCAACCCTCGCATGCGGGGCTTCTTGCATGGTAGCAAGCTTATTTTCCAGGAGAGAGGCGTCAAAGGCTTCTTCCAGGGCTTTGTTCCTACTACAGCGAGACAGGCTGCTAACTCAGCAACCCGATTTACAGCTTATACAACACTAAAGCAGCTTGCAGAGGGCTACACAGCACCGGGAGAGAAGCTGGGTACTGTCAGCACTTTCGGCATTGGAGGAGTGGCAGGTTTAATCACTGTGTAAGTCGCTCATCGCCAAAAGAATTAGAGGCTTTTCTAACGTGAACAGTTATGTGACACAACCTTTGGACACGGTCAAAACAAGGTATGCAATACCCTTAAATGCCACTGGCTAGTACTGACACAAGCCAGAATGCAATCGCTCGAGGCCAGCAAGCACTACAAGAACAGTCTTGTCTGCGCAACCAGGATCGTCAAGGATGAAGGTGTATTCACTTTGTGGTCTGGCGCTATGCCACGTCTCGCCAGACTGATCATGAGTGGAGGAATTGTGTTTACAATGTTGGTACCAGCGTCAAACACACAAAAATTGGTTGCTAACTATTTCACAGGTATGAAAAGGCTATGGATGCTCTAGATCTCATGGATCCAGAGCGGAAGTATTTATAGAATTAGAGTGAATGGTATCTTTTATTTTACATCTTTTTGTTTTGCCATGTCCTCAGCGATCATGCCCTCAACATCGTTATTATTCATCCAGGTCCGCACGCTCTCCATGACAGTATCCAAACCGTCACCTCCGTCCAGAACGCCGTCCAAGTTGTGAATGGTGATACCAGTGCGATGGTCGGTGCAACGACTTTGACCGAAATTGTAGGTCCGAATCTTATCGCCTCGACCCATCTTCGCCACACCACCGAGGATGCCTCGTCTGAGCTGCACGAGCTCCTGTTCTCGGGCTTCTTGGCGGGCTTCAGCCAGCTTTGCTCGCAGCACTTGCCAAGCCTTTCTGCGGTTGGCTTGCTGAGACCGCTCATCTTGCATGGAAACCACCGTGTTTGTTGGGATATGGGTCAGTCGAATGGCAGACTCTGTTTTGTTTACGTGTTGCCCACCAGCACCCCCAGCTCTCATCTTTTCAATTCGCACCTCTTGGGGATCGATGTAATAATCGCTGGTTGGGTCTTCGAAATTCAAAGCATTATCCATCTCGCTACCGGTCTCCGGGAAACTCGGCAAGACCATTACGCTGACAGCGCTGGTATGGGTGCGGCCCTTGGTCTCAGTTGCAGGCACCCGCTGTACCCGATGCACCCCAGACTCCGTTCGTAGAAGATCGTACGCCCCATCGGCTTCAATTTCTATCACCGCTTCACTGAGACGGTCTTCTGACGGCCCAACCTCAGTGTCCTGCTTCAAAATGGTTGGGCGGAGGCCCCTGCGGAAGCAAAAGGCCATGTACATTCGTAGCAGTTCGAAGGCAAACAAGCCGGCTTCATCTCCGCCCGCGCCGGGTCGAATTTCAACCAAGCAAGGAAGATCCGCAAAGGGGTGTCGGGGAATGAGGGACTTCTTCAATCGGTCCGAAATTGATGGTAAGGCGTCATGACTGCTCTCAAGGTCTTCTGTTGCCAGAGACCGTAGTTCGGCATCGGTATTAGGGTCTTCTAATAAAGATTTGAGTTCGGCAATAGACTAAAAGAATTAGTAATCTGCGAGTGGCATCAAGCTATCCAGATCATACATCATTGGCATTATTCCATTCTTTCAAGACATTGGCAACCGGTGCCAATTCCCCGACTCGCTTTGCGGTTTTAGCATCAAATGACTCTCCCAGTCGATCTGAAAGCTTTGTATGTTCGGCTACCAGTAGGCTTGCTCTGGTTAAGAGAGCTGGGGACACGGCAGAATCCGATGCTATGTGGCGTTAGATCATTGTTGTTTCTTTCTTCCAGCATAGAGCACAATTTCAATTTTACCAGAATGAAAAGCGCGCAAAGGATTCAAAAGCCTAGGTCGCAATAAATTTCCACATATTGATTTGAAGCCGAGCATACTTTAATAACAAAAACAAAACAACAAAAAAAGGGTCGACAAGAGATCTGCTTTGGAAGCTGAGAAATATTTCAATACAGAGTGTCACATGACGGTATCGGAACGTTACCAGTAAAGGCCACGGAATATGCGACGTATGCGACAAATGCGATATGTTGTCTCTTTAAACTTCAAAACACGTTCTTCTCTTTTGTAGCCTCTCGCCTTCTTTTAAGTTATTTTTGCATATTTGTTGTCAACCCTTGTTTTTGGGTTCGGATTATGTTTATTTCCCTTCACTTATAGAGAGACCCTCTTTCAAATCCCCCGTTGTATTGCTCCGCTACTCTCCCGCTACTCCGATATGCTCGCGTCCTTGGAGCTGCTCACAGCCTTTTTGGCCTGTTTCTCAGTTGGATACGCTGTTCAAATTCCTCCGGATACACCCCTCTCTGAATTGATCGCCTCCGCCAAAGCCCATCTTGCGCAGGGCTCACCCCGAGATGCCGTGACATACTTCGACGCCGCAGTGTCGCGCGACCCAACCAATTATATTACTATCTTCCAACGAGGCGCAGCTTATTTGTCTATTGGTAAAAATTCACAGGCCTCGAGTGACTTTGATCGTGTCTTGGAGCTGAAGCCAGACTTTGAGGGCGCCCTTCTACAGCGATCCCGCCTCAAGGCACGATCTGGGCACTGGGAAGAGGCCCTACGGGATCTTGAGCGGGCTGGAAAGAAGTCTACGGATGATTACAAGGAACTAGAGGTTGCAAGGGATGCAACCGTTTTGGCTCTCAATGCCGAAAAGCAAGGCAACTGGGAGACCTGTGTCTCGGAGGCAAATGTGGCCATCCTGAAAGCAAACACGGCACTTCCACTGCGACAGGCTCGAGCTCGTTGCCACTTTGAAAGAGGCGAAACAGAAGAAGGTCTTAGCGATTTGGCGCATGTCTTGCAAATGTCACCCAGCTTAGTCGAGCCCCACTTACAGATGTCCTCTATGTTGTTTTACTCTCTGGGTGACAGTGAACGTGGCCTTGCTCAAATCCGCAAATGCCTTCATACCGATCCCGACTCAACCCCTTGCAACCGTCTCTATCGAAGTGAGCGGAAGCTCGCCAAGCGCTTGGAGAAATTACATGCCGCTCTAGACGGGCGCAAATTCAGCAATGCGGCCAATCTCTTGGTCGGTGATAAAGAGTCTACCGGTCTAATTACAGACACCAAGATCGATGTTGAAGAAGCACGAGAGGCTGGTCATATCCATCGTCTGGCGCCCAACAATCTCTACACATTTTTGGTCGAAAAGACCTGTGAAACTTACCGCGAGGTATGTATTATTAACCAAAATTTCAGGTCTCACTGCTAACCTCAGTAGATGCATATGATCAAGAAAGCTGGCCCTTATTGTACTGAAGCTCTCCAGCTTGTCCCTCATTCACTTGCCGGTCTCTTGTATCAAGCCCAGACCGCTATAGACGAGGATCGATTCGAGGACGCCATACGAACACTCGACTCGGCAAAGGACCACCACCCCGGTTCACAGGAAGTGCAGTCTCTTCATCAAAAGGCCCAAACTCTGCTCAAACGTTCCAAGCAGAAGGACTACTATAAGGTCCTGGGCATCAGCCGTGACGCCGATGATCGCACAATCAAGCGAGCTTATCGCCAGCTGGTAAAACAGCACCACCCAGATAAGGCTCATTCTCAGGGTGTGACTAAGGAGGAAGCGGAGAAGAAGATGGCGGCGATCAATGAAGCTTACGAGGTTCTGTCCGATTCTGAACTCCGTACAAGGTTTGATAACGGTGACGATCCCAATGATCCTGAGTCCCAGCAGCAACGCGGTAATCCGTTCCAAGGCAATCCATTCGGTGGTGGTGGTGGCGGTCAGCAGTTCTTCTTCCAGCAGGGCGGTCCACAGTTCCAAGGAGGATTTAAATTCCCTGGCGGTTTCCGATAGGAAATTATCACAAAGGTGTCAGGAGTTAAATATCCATTGTCGAATTCCGAGAGCAAATTGACTATTGTATTATTATTGTTGTTTTGTTTTGTTTCGGGTTACTCGTAGTATTAAGATCATCTTGGAGCATCTGTCAGAGGCACATAGCTGACCTGGAAGACCTTCTCCTTGTGAACGGAACCATCTTCCTTCTTGTCAACCACCCAGATGTACTGACCCCTGCTAAGACTACCATCGTTCTCCGATTCCACCGGGATGAATAGTCTTCCAGGAGCACGCAGTTGGTCAACCAAAGTTGGGTGAAGCTGTTCAGCTGCCGCGCCAACATGGATCGCATCATATGGCGCCCCCTCTTTCCATCCCAGGCGTCCATCCCCCGTGATGAAACTGACTTTCGTCGAGGACTGGAGTTCACTTCCTTCTTCAGACTTGTTCATGTTGTTACGAGCCAGGTCAGTCAGTTCGGATATATGGTCAATTCCAATCACTTGTCCCTGAGCAGCGTTTTCGGAAGCGCCGGTCACCAGATTCGCTAGAACATGGGTCAGGTATCCTGAGCCAGATCCAATATCCAAGACCCGAGCACCCGGTTTGAGATACTCGATCAGATACTCGCATGCATGACCATGCATATGTGGTGCTGATATGGTGGCCCCATGTCCGATGGGCTGAGGTGAGTCTGAGTATGGCCGAGATGGCGCATAGTGGGCTCGATCAACCTTAAATCGAGTTTAGCTCGTGTCTTGTTTCCATTCTTACTATCACTCACTGCGATCATGGCATCTTTCACTCGCTCGTGTTCAATCAATCCAGCCTTGAATAGGTTCTCAATTAATTCATTATTAGTGGAACCAGAACAGAACCACGCCATGGTCTGTGTTTTGCGAGTGTTGCGAATGTTGAGTAAATGACGGAACATATGAAGAGATGATGTAGCGCGGTGAAGTGAGGTATACACCGTAGTTGTATATCTATATATAATGACGACATACTGTCCGCATCACTATTCCACGTGATATTCTATCAAACCCTATGTACTCACTTATATAACATTTGTATATATAGATAAGTTATACCGATATAGTCTAATATAGTCTAGTGCGCGCTGGAGCTATAAATATACGTGCTAGATACAAAAACCTACATATCACTATATAACTAACTTGGTGTAACGTTAAATATTTATAACTAACTATAGTTACACATATAGTTTATATATAAGAACTAGCCAACAAAGGTCCTTTATAATATTACCATAGACAGTAAACAAACAGATATATACATTAAATATGTATATTCTAAAGATTAGGTAGATATGTTTGTTCATCGTAGATCTATAAAGCCCGGCCCCAGGGCTGGGGGAGATATACGATTAGTCAGAATTGACTTGATATATCAAAATGTTGAAAATCGTCGACTAATCGCGACTCAGTGCGACACAATCGCCGTGGGAACCTACGGCATCATGGACCCTACCAGGTCTCTAGAAATACCTCTCATCTGACATCATTTCAACTCCCATACAATGGCGGACCAAGTCAGTATCCGAGCCAACGTGGACCTGATGATCCTCGACTACCTGCTTGGCCTAACCATCAGTGGGATTCTGTGTGTGATGAGCAAGGAATGCACAAATGAAGATGTGAACTGGCTCGTGGAGTCTGTTCAAAGTAAGATTCATATCTCCTTTTCTCCCAAGAGATTATACTAACCGCGTCAGACTTCCGCGGAATGATTATTGTTCACCGAATCGAACCCCCCTTGCCCTGGGATTTAGATATCAAGCTGGGAATCTTCGACCTAGTCGACCTATTTCGCTTCTGGGAGCCCCCCAAGGATCGCACCCTCACCGACTTCACGCCACTGTCCGATATCGCAGTCCAGTTCATGGACTTTTGCCACTCCGCAAAGGAGAACGTATCCTGGACCCGCTGGTTCGACCTCGGTGCCCGTTTCATGGTCCACGCGATCATCGAAGAAGCTCCGCGTTTTCCAGAACCTATCAAAAGACTCCACGATTGGAAAAAGGACAACATTGACATTGATGCTCACTGGGAGGTCAGCCGTACGACCTTTTTGACGCAAATCCCGCCTCCATATGGTACTGCAGGCCCAGTCAGCGAAGAAAATCTCGTGGAGATGTTTCCTCTGTCTGACCTTGCATCAGAATTTACCGGGTTCGTCGAGGATCTCATGGAAGTACTGGACGCGCCCCTGCTTGTTCAACTGGAACAGGGCCAACTGGAAGGCTTCACGGCAGAGGAGACTCAGCGAATCCGTGACTACTGCATGATTTGATGCGCTTAGTTGAAATCAGACGATCAAGACTATGTTGTCAAGCGCGCTACATGTACAAGATCCAAACTGATGCCTTTTTATTTTTGATGTCCGAACCCAATGAAACAATGCTACAATAACAACAGATATCCAAAGCCCACTGGAAGACCTTTCCTTGATATGGCATTTATATCTTGGAACCTAATAATTTACAAAAGGGCGCAAGGCCACTCTAGGGTAAGAGAACATAGACAGAAACCGCGACAAACTCACGTCATTTACCCGAGGAGCATACGGCGAGGATCCTCGATGTACTCCTTGACCTGTGATATGATTAGTACGGGGCTCGAGAGAGAAAGCGGAAGTGACGTACCTTAACGAGGAAAGTGACAGCTTCACGACCATCCAGGAGACGGTGGTCGTAGGTGAGGGCGAGGTACATCATCTAAAAAGATCAGTAATGCATCTATTAGCTTTGAAAGTGGGGTTTCGTACCGGGCGAATCTCGATCTTGCCGTTCACAGCAACGGGCTTGTCCTTGATAGCGTGAAGACCCAAAACGGCTAGACAAATATTAGAAAAATACATCAAGTATTGATTGAATGGTGGGAACTGACCGGTCTGAGGAAGGTTGATGATGGGAGTACCCATCAGAGAACCGAAGACACCACCGTTGGAGATGGTGAAGGTACCACCGGCCATGTCCTCGATGGTCAACTTGTTGTCACGAGCCTAATCAACAGTCAATAACCTCCACATTCTGCGACCTTTGTGCTATGCTGACCTTCTTGCCGAGCTCAGCAATGGCCTGCTCGATTTCAACAAGATCCTTGCCCTCGGTGTTGCGAACAACAGGAGTGACAAGACCCTTCTCGGTGGCAACCGCAACACTGATGTCGACGTAGTCGCGGTAGACAATGGTGTCACCGCCGTTGGGGCCCTCAATTGAGGCGTTGACGGCGGGGATGTCCTTCATGGCAAGCACGCAAGCGCGGGAGAAGGCGCTCATGAAACCAAGCTTCACGCCGGTCTTCTTGAGCACATCATCCTTGTAGAGTTTGCGGAACTCCATCAGCGAGGACATGTCAACCTCGTTAAACGTGGTGAGAGAAGCAGCAGTGTTCTGGGACTGCTTCAGGCGCTCGGCAATACGCAGACGCATACGGTTCATCTTGACCTAAACCCCAAGTAAGTTAGTTGGTGCCATTCACACTAGCATTGAAAACATACCCGGCGTTCCTCACGACCACCAAGAGCTGGCTGAGCCGCTGCGGGTTGGGGCTTGGACTCCGCCTTGGGAGCCTCTTTGGGCTTCTCCGAAGGAGGAGGAGCAGTCTTCTTGGGTTCGGCCTCCTTGGGCTTCTCAGCCTCGGCGGGGGCGGGGGCGGACTCCTTGGGCTTCTCGGCGCCCTCATCCTTCTTTCCACCCTCGGGGGCGCTGCCAAGCTCAATCTTGACGAGATCCTGTCCAACAGTGACGGTATCTTCCTCGTTCACGAGGAACTCCTTGATGGTACCGGATTCCGGAGCATTGACCGAAACATCAATCTAGCAGAAAATCAAAGTTAGCGACACGTCGACCATGACTTCCTAATTTGTTCTCACCTTGTCGGTCTCGATTGTCGCAATTTCCTCGTCGCGCTCGACGAAGTCACCAACCTCTGTGCCGGAGAATCAGTATTTGTCTCCAAAGCTCAACCACAAAACAAAAGATAGCGCCCTACGTTTGGAGAACTGCTTGAGGGTACCCTCTGTGATGGACTCGGCCATGCTGGGGACCTTGACGATAGAATCGGCTGAAACATAACATTATGAGCAATCAATAAAAAGAAAAACTGCGATAGACTGTACAAACCATAGGTTCTGATTTGGTAGCCTCCCAGAGGAGCAAGGTTGAGTCGCGAAACATTGCTGAACGGGTGAGCCGAGATTGCGCCTCGGAGGATTGATATGAACTTACCTTGAGGCCTGCAGCAAGCCTGAAGCCTTGGTACGCGTCAGAGTAGATAGACCCTTCACACTGCGGAGCTGGGTTGAGGCCCGAGGAGTAGTCCTGGCCACAGCCGAGAAGCGCTGGGCCGAAAGGCGCGCAAGAGTGATTCTAGAAGCCATAATGTAAGATGAATAGAAAGAAAAAAGCGCAAAATGAGTTATCCGGGAACAAGGTCGACCGGGTTTGATTGAGAAAAAAGGCTTCAACTCTAAATAATAGAGCACAGAGGACAGAGAGAGATTCAAGCTCGGATTAGATCGGGACTCAAGGTAAATCGGGCTCTCCTACCGGCAAAGGCGGACTTATTCTTCTTACACTACGGTTGCGTGAATTGACCATTTGAGCACTTTGTCGTCGAACGAATTAGGAAGCCCAGAATAGTCAACCCCAAACCACATTCAAGCATTCAAGAACCCCTTCACCTGGGGTTGTCATACCTGATTCAATATAGATCTTGGGTTCATTTCTTTTCTTTCGTTTCTCTTCTTTCTTTTTTATCCCCAGCTGGCCGGAACTGGACCCGGAGCAAGACTTGAGCGCAATATGTCGACCTCCGCTGTGACGTGAATATACCTTCAACATCGTCCCATCGATCAATTCGCTGATGCTCTATAGGTCGCTATACCGACGGTCTTTGAAGCTGTCGCTTGACTGGGCCGTTCATCGCCAGATCTGGCGTGGACAAGCAGTCTACATTCGATCCCTGTTCGAAGCCAACAAGGACGTCCGTGATCCTCGCCAGCAACAGGTACGCAAATCGCAAGTGACTCAATTGCCAGCATATTCTAACACGTTACCTCTTCAGGTTTTGCTGCGTGAGACAGAGAAGTTGTTGGAGACATGGAAGCATCCCGATCCTTACCGGGCACCTACTGCGCCCGGCGGTAACAAGTGGGAGCGCAACCTGCCCGCACGAATCCTGCCATGTAAGTTAAAGTCCATTGTTCATTTCAGGGCTCTACTAACCCAGAATTTTTTTTTCTACAGATGCGCAACCCCCTGGTGCTCATTAAATTAAGTCAAGCGTGAGAAAATTCAAGATTGGATCAATCAAGCACGTAAAGGATGCGCATATCATTATAGAATACCGCAATTCAAAGTTATACTTGTCAAAATATCAAATGGAATATTTAGTCGAAAACAAGTGGAGATTACAATGTTCTACTTCAAAAAGATATAATTGTTTGAAGGACCTGGAGGCTTTTCATTGATCTGGGCTTAAAACCCGTGGCTAGTATCCGAAAGTTGAAATCCCTCAAACGAGTTAAGGTCGTCGGTATCATTCCATGTCCGTAGACATAATGTACAACCAGGAAATTGATGAAAAAAAGAGAAAACGCAGAGCCATAACGTGCCCGTCCCATAACCCCATTATCGTGTCAAAGAACCAATCCGCGCCGGAAAAGAAAACAAACAACCCGCGAAAAAAGAGAGACCCTTACAGCTCCTGGCTGCCCTTGCCGGCCTTAGGAGTCTTCTTGGGGAGAAGGTCTAGAAAGTGAAGGGTTAGCCGAATTCAATCATAGATGAAGTAACATAAAACATACTCTGGTGGATGTTGGGGAGAACACCACCCTGGGCAATGGTGACGTGACCCAGGAGCTTGTTCAACTCCTCGTCGTTGCGAATGGCGAGCTGGAGGTGACGGGGAATGATACGGGTCTTCTTGTTGTCACGAGCGGCGTTACCAGCCAACTCGAGAATTTCAGCAGCGAGGTACTCGAGAACAGCAGCGAGGTAAACGGGAGCACCGGCACCGACACGCTGAGCGTAGTTGCCCTTGCGGAGAAGACGGTGGACACGACCAACGGGGAATGCCAGACCAGCCTTGGAAGAACGACTGAGGGGGAAGATTGAAGTCAGTATGTGACGCACATATTTGAAAGCGAATAAAACGCGCAAAAGGATAAGCAACTTACGACTGAGCGTTCTTGCTGCCGCTAGCCTTGCCGCCAGACTTTCCTCCAGTCATTTTGATAGATTTGGTTTAAAAGGGTGGGAAAAAGGTAAAGGTTATTGGAAAGTGGTTGATGAGCGTGGATTATGGAAAGTCGCAAGAGTTGGGAGGAGCGTGTGGAAGCGGAGGGCCTTTATAAGAACGCGGGTGAGGGTGACGTTTGGCATCAATCACTTTCTAGATCACGAACTCGCTTAGATGGTGCAGCCAATAATCAATCAGATCAGACATTCCATTTTGGGTAAGGTTTCGTATTATTACTTCATTACCAAGAAATACCAGCTTGCTGGGTCATCTGACCGTGTTTGTATCCTACATTCTCCACCTTAAAACGCGTCAAGGTCCGTTTAATCATACAGATCATACCAGCACGTTACCGTATTGAAATTCTGTCTCCTTTGCACCCCCCCTCCCAAGATCAACTGTCCGTTGGCACACGAGTATAAAGACCGTGTCTCCCCTCGTCACCGCGTCTCACTTACTTTTCCTTCCCCATTCCATCTCTGTCTCATCCACCACCCTTCTTTCATCAATCTCTACAACTTCTGTTTCTTTTTAAAACTTTCAACTTTTAAAAACTACATTCAAAATGGCTCCCAAGGCTGCTGAGAAGAAGCCCTCCACCGGTGGCAAGGCTCCCGTTGGCGGCAAGGCTCCTGCTGAGAAGAAGGAGGCTGGCAAGAAGACTGCCACCACTGCCACTGGCGAGAAGAAGAAGCGTGGCAAGACCCGCAAGGAGACCTACTCTTCCTACATCTACAAGGGTGAGTTTCAAGTACCAAAACAAAATCTAAACAACGCGTTTACTAATTCCATTCTCAGTCCTCAAGCAGGTCCACCCCGACACTGGTATCTCTACTCGTGCCATGTCCATCTTGAACTCTTTTGTCAATGGTATGTCATTTTCTTCGCTCTTCAATCATAAGAAGGTCACGCGTATCTACGCGTTCCAAAAAAAAAACATGTTCTCTGACCTTGATTCTTTTCATAGACATCTTCGAGCGTGTCGCTACTGAGGCCTCCAAGCTTGCTGCCTACAACAAGAAGTCCACCATCTCTTCCCGGGAGATCCAGACCTCCGTCCGTCTCATCCTCCCCGGTGAGTTGGCCAAGCACGCCGTCTCCGAGGGCACCAAGGCTGTGACCAAGTACTCTTCTTCCGCCAAATAAGCGGCTTCTTTACGTTTTCTTTCGAGCTTGCTTTGTTTTTACTGCCTCTTGATCTGTTATGGGCACTGAGGCGGTCGGTTATGGGTGTTTTGCGGGTTTCTAATGCGTCATGGGATGGCTTGAATTTTCTTTTCCCCGATGGGTGATTTTATTTTTGAATGGTGACCTCTCGATACGTGAATGCGGTGTAACATAACTCGGGTCTGGGGTTGGGCACGGATTGTCCTCCCCTACTAGAACGCGAAATTCCAAATGCTTGATTGCATTGCATCATGATTCTATTTCTCTTTCTCTCTCCAAGTAACTTGACCAGGTAAAGGAAAAGATAACAACAGCGAGCAATTTCTCGAGCTACTCCAATCCATCCGAATCATCCAATACTTCTACTTCATTAACTGCTTCTGCTCGAGCTTCACCGTGTTCTGGTTTCTGTCCGGGAAAGATGTGCACAATGGGCTTACCAGCTGACGACTGAACTCGACTCTTCCAGTCAGCCCAGTCATCGTCGTTCTTGATCAAAAACCCGATCAGCATGCTAGGGTCCATGTCCTTGATATGAATTCTCCGTAGTCGGGTGGTATAGTAGCTATCCAGTTCTTCTTGGGTGTACAGCTCCTCTGGTCGATATGCTGTCGTGGGTCGAGTGGTGTGGGGATCGAGGAAAAATACATAGGAATCTTGAACCCCGAGGAAATAATGTGATGCGGATGGACGCCCGCTTGTTTTTTGGTCAGTTTTACAATTTGATATCTCTAGGGTGTTCACTTACCCCGCAATGCCAACGGACTGGGGATATTCAAGTGCAGCTCGTAGTCCATCCCAGTATACTGGAGTGATATGGTCAATCCCCAGTCTAGTTCCAATCAGGATCAATGTTGGCTGTATTTTGCCTGACTGGTCACGAGCCACTTGTGTAAATTTGTCTTCGTAGACATCTGATGTGTCGGTCACGTAGACTTTGATACTGGGAGACTCATGTTGGGTGGAGAGTAGCCTATTCCATCAGTATTTTCCTATTCTTGCCTCCTCTCTGATGACAACTCACTGGATGCACTTGGCAGTTGCCGATGGGCCGAACCATTCTCCTGGATATTTTCCGCATGATTCTGCCCCGCGATTGACAAAGCGATGTATAGAAAATGGAGCATCCGGGTGATCGGCGAACATCGATAGCAGCATGGACTCCTCCTCCACTTTTTCTCCACGGCGCCAATCTGATCAGTATTAGCTGTGAAGAGGGTCCGGTTGATTTGTAGCTTGTTTCTCACCTCTACCCAGCAATAGGACTGACAGTGTGTTTGCAAGTAGGCTTTGCCCGGATCTAATCATGCAACCCCACCCTGTATCCGATGTGAAGCCCTGAGGGTCCATCAGCTGACTTCTCAATCGTACCCCTAGGGTCATTGAGGAGGTTGCTTCCCGGGTTTTGGTTCGTGGAATCGGTGTGAAGTTAGATCGGTAGGTAATCCAGACTCGAGATCCGAAATCCGAGATAAAATCTTTTGGCCATGTATCATTCAGTATACTAGAATCGGTATGCTTTGAAGAACCGTGCGATTCGTTGGCTGCGTGTTTGTTAGATCAAGAAATATTGTTCAATCCAATCCAAGCTCACAGTCACTTTGGGTCTCCCTGGTTGCATATTGTTGACCCAGACACCATATCACTGTAGCAGGTTCATCATTTCTGGGTTCTGGGTCCCAGAAGTATTGGACTATGCGTTTGCATTTTTCCATGTCCACGGTCATGCTGTTGAGTGTAAATATGTTTGTGGTACGGATGGTCGGTGAGAGGTAGAGAGAGATATATATATATCTCCAACTAGTACGTAACTTAGGTGAAAGCCGAGTTCGTCAATCACACTATAATATCACATATCATCATGAAAAATGAACCAACAGACAATGAAGTAAACGGGATAAACAGAGTAAATAACAACAGCAACATAATATATATGCACATAAATTCTTAATGAGGGGGTGTTGTAGTCACGAGCAAAAGACGTCACCAATGACCTTTTCTTTGTTTTTACTTTGCACAACATACATATGTATCTATTAACAAAGAATGTCTATGGAACAAAGACTTTCATACAAGATCAAAATATATATATATATATCTCTCTATCCATACAAATTATATATGGTACAATGTTTACCTGCTGGTAACTTTGCAAGCCTTGGGTTAGTCAACGGGTTTGGTCACCGCCCGGCCCAGCCCAAAAGAAATCCCCGCCACTGAGAATAACCTCCAACACACACCCTTCGTTCCAACACTCATGGCCCGCCATGGGAAATTCAAGGCCCGTACCAGGCGGGCACCAGTGGCCAGAGGTAATACCAAATTATCTGTCGTATTCAATTGATAACTAATCATATCCAGACCCATCACCGCACCAGTTTACCATGCAGCAAGAAGCTCGCAATACCGAAACACATGGTCGATCATGGTCAGATAACAATCTCCGCCACAAGGCTGTACTCTTTGTGAGTGCAGGAAGTCTGGAACCGACACTAGAACAAGAAGAGGATCAGACCAAACTAGAGATAGATCAAGAAGAATCAGGTTCCATTGACACACCCGAGGAAAAGACCGAGGAAAAGACCGAGGAAAAGACCGAGGAAAAAACCGAAAACAGTGACAGTGACAGCGCATTCTTCTTTGATTCAAAAGGACAAGCAGCTGCCAACACCGGATATCCCGACCCTATTGTTCGATCGAACTTGTCCGAGCTAGACGACTCAAGTGAGGATGAAGTTGTGTTCACTGGTCGCAGGAAGAACGCAAAACCTATTTCCATCGAAACCCACCAGAACGATATTCAAAAAATTGTGCAGGTTGCCTCTGTATCGCCACAGGCCGCACCAAACCCCGAGATCATCCCACGGGATCCTCCGCCTATTGCCGTCCAAATAGAGCATACAAAATCATACACCGAGAAAACAAATTGGCCACCTGAAAAAGAGATTGATCCATTGGCT
This sequence comes from Penicillium soppii, assembly GCF_028829465.1. Classification (NCBI taxonomy): domain Eukaryota; kingdom Fungi; phylum Ascomycota; class Eurotiomycetes; order Eurotiales; family Aspergillaceae; genus Penicillium; species Penicillium soppii. The sequence goes on along the minus strand of NW_026643235.1, from coordinate 2,111,275 downwards.
GACTATATTGCCAACATCGACAAAGACTACTACGAAGAAATCACTGGCATGAAGCTTGATTCAGAAGATGGCATTGACGTTGAAAAAGCTGCGACCCAACTGGATATCTCAGCTTCAAGCCCAGCAGGCTCCAAACATGAATTACCAGGATCATTGATTTCTGGTCGCCAATTGGACACAGACCAAATTGAAAGCTCTGTCGATGGTAAGTCCTCGGAAAGCAGGGTTATATCTCTCACAACACTGACAGGTCTTTAGGACTGGTTCAAATGCAACTGGACACGGAACATGACTCAACTGCAGTCTCGAGTGAAGATGACGAGGATGACCTTGTCCTCTCTATGTCCGATGACGATGCCCTTGAGGATTTCATCTTACTCGAAGATTTGGCCAACGGTTATTCCAAGTCCGGCAAGAAGGGTGTCCGATCCGGAAAGCCCTCATTCCCGTCGGCGTCAGCATTCGCTGATGCTCTTGAGGCTGATCCTTACTTTGGATTTGACATAATGGACTTTGATCGGCCTAGCCTACGGAACAAACCCAAGGGGAAGCACTCTATTCCCGACTTGGTACTATCCGACAGCGAGTTCGAGATCCAGCTTCAACAAGCCTGGCAGAACGATCGAAGCAAAAAGAAGCTGCGCAAGAAGGAGCGGGAAGAGCTCCGGGCGCAGGGATTGCTCGGTAGGAAACAAGGGAACCCAGACCTTGCGGTCAAATACTCCAAGGAGATGAATATGGAAGATTTCATGACTGAACTTCGATCGTTCCTTCTATCTTCCAAGACCAGGTATGGGTGATTTTTTTCTCTCTTTTTCTTGCTTGAGTTATTGTGTTACATAGCTAACCTGACCCAGCCTGTCATTACCGCCCATGACCAAGCAGCGCAGAAAGCTGATACATGAAATGGCCAACAACCTGAACTTGAAATCACAGTCACGCGGTCATGGACTCACTCGATTCCCCGTCTTAAACAAGACTGCCCGGACTCCCAGATACACACCGAAGACCATATCCAATGTGGACGAGCTGTTATCCGGGAGGAAGTTCAATCGGCGGCTGTTCAAATCTTGGGGTGCTGACGCGCCGAAGTCTTTCAAATCCAACCGCGGAAAATCTGGCGCGGCATCCTATATGGATGGTGACGTGGTTGGTGCCTCTGCCCCAGAGATTGGAGCCGAAAACCGAGGACGGGCCATGCTGGAGAAGATGGGGTGGAGTACAGGCACCGCTTTGGGTGCGGCTGACAACAAGGGAATATTACAGCCCGTTGCGCAGGTCGTCAAAAACTCACGAGCCGGGTTGGGTTAGGATATCCTCTCCTCTTCCCTCTCTCTCTTTCGTTTTGAAAAGGAACGCAGACAGAGAATAATTATCCCATGCGTACGCTACACATATAAGTCTAGAAATATGCCCTGGTCCACATACATGACACTAGGACACTAGTTTTTTCTTCCCACTCTTAGCAACCTTGACTGGCTGTGCATGATCAGATTCTTTGATGTGATCGAATAATTTAGACCTGGAGGCAAACTGTGCTTGGCAGTTTGCACACACGAAGCCACTGGGTTGAGCTGCCTGTTTTGCGGCCCGTTTCGCCCGCTTCTGCTTGGCCTTGCCCAACTTACGTGTCGATGACGGCTCGGTGAGACTCGAGGAGGATAGTTGATCATCTCCAGCTGCAGTGGATAAAGAATCCATATCATTTCGCAGCCTTGTCTCCACATATTCCCTGGAAGCATAATCGTCATCGTTGTCCGAAGTCACTGGTTGGTTTTGACTGGAAACTGGAGTCGGCGAAGATTGTTGCGCAGATGCCTGGTCATTCAGACCTTCTGTGGCATCAGCTTCAGGGCGGGGAATGGTGTGTGACTCGTTGACCTCGTTTTCATCGTTCTCCGAAGCCTCAGGTGGAGTGGCAACTGTGTTACCATTCAACCCATCCGCGGACTCCAAGTCCAATTCGTCATTCTGCAATCGCATCTCCCAGCATAGCTGTTTGACGGCTTTCAAATGTTTCTTACTACGTTCATGGGCCTCGTATTGCTTTTGGCTTTTGAAAAACTTGTGGCATGCCACGCACTCGAAGCTCTCAACTTCACTCTCTTCGCTCTCGTCGTCATCGTCTGCTACCGGTTGCTCCGACTGGGCCCAATCTGGAACGACATGATCTTTCATTTTGGCTTGATTGAATGCTCGTGATCTTGCCGCTTGCGCAGCAACTGACTGCCGGAGAGTTTCCTGGCGCTGGGCTTCACTTTGGGCATTAAATTTGTATCGTGGATCACGTTTCTTGATGAAAGCCACGAGGGATCTGACTGCATCGTTGAATTCTCGGATACCGTCATCCCGGAGGCGTTTATTCTCCTTCTCCATCATTCGTCTTACGCGACGATCAGGTGCTTCGGAATATCGATGGACATCTTTCCAAGCAAATGATTTTTGCGTGGAAAATCCAGTCCACATAGCATAGAATGGCCGTACGACGGTCTCGAAATCATCGTCACAGGATCCAAAAGACGGATATTCGATTGGATCTTGATGTTCCCACTGACATGCCAGTCTTTCCTCCAGCGCAAGCTGTTCGAATTGTTCCCGTAGGCCACCGAAGAATCCTGTGGGTGAATCGGAGAACTCCATTCGAGGGCTGAACTTTGAAAAGAGTTTGAGAACATCTTCAGCAGTTGTGATTCGAACATTGTATGAGTGTTGATCCCCGGCAGCTCCGTCTGTGCCCAAAAATGCTTCGCTGTGAGAATCGTACCAGGCTCGTTCCTGAGGATCTGCTAAAACCTCGTAGGCGGACTGAATTTCAGCGAAAAGTTTGGTCGCCTCATCCACATTTCCATAATTTCGATCTGGATGCAAGACGAGTGCTTTCTTTCTATATGCTTTTTTTATTCTGAAAATAATTTAGTATTGGTCTTTACCTGTGTATATATATAAACTCACTCCTCATCAGATGCACTCCGTGTTATTCCAAGTAATTCATAATAATCGGTCTTTTTGTGTTGTTCTGGTGCAGGGCTTGCCTGACTGGAATGGAATTGACCCATGGCAAAGAAAAGCAAAAGAAATCAAATGAGTGTTGAAGAACGAAGGAAGCTAATATCAAACGATAGCAGTTCGGTGAATCTCAAAACTTCATGATGAGGTAGATATAGAGAGAGAGGAGGGGAAAGGTGAAGTACAAAAAAAAAACATATGGAGTTTCGAGGTCTTGGCGTTCAGCTCTCAATCAACTACTTCCAAGGTTCCCTCATCTACATAATTACGTCTTCACTCTTAGTTTTCAATACTTTTCATATTTTCCATATTTTCAAGATCATGAAATGAAAAACCGTTTTATATGATTCATTAATTCTCTGATTCTCCCATTCTTCTCTTCTCTTGATTCTACTTTTGTCTTCGACTGATATATTCCACAGGGATGGTTCGGTCTTTAATTCATCTCCCAGACGAAATTTTGAATTCAATACTATGCCTCTCTTCTCCTCAAACTTGTGCTGCTGTCGAACAAACCCACCCTCGATTTCGAAATGTGACGAATGAACCTCTGCTATGGCGTTACTATTGTCAGTCGCATTACAAATATTGGGACCGACGACATGAGATACGCCAGAAACTTACTCGCCCCGTGAAAACAATCGAATGGAAGACACTTTTTGTATCAAGATACCTGGTCGATCGCTCCGTTACCCAGCTTCTTGATAGTATCCTCGATAGCCAAACGGGTCGCATCAAGAAATTCTGCTCTATGATTGATCTAGGGTACGATGCAAAAGATACTCTTCTACGGCATAGCCGGGTAAATTCTGGGGAGGATATATTGGCTAGAAGGTGGGCTCGCTGTCTCTGTAAAATCGACATGTGTTCTGCCTAAGTTGACCAATGCTTCTTGGCAAAAGATACTATGCCCGCGCTCTCTTGACTTGCCTTCATCGAAGTATTGCTGTGTCAGAATGGGCCAAGCTGAAGCGTGGGGAGCCGATGCACCTTGATCGAGCCCTGGGGTGTTTTGATCTCTTCGTATCTGAAAGTGAAAATGGAGATTTGGATGAAGTGAGTGCACAGCGGAATGGTATTCTTATCTGGATATATCTCTAATCGACATGATTGTTAGATCAAAGACTCTCTCAACATGATACTAGAACGCTTTGTTGCGTCTTGCTCCGATATTGACGTTCTTACCCCCCGGGATAAAGCTCTCGCCGTTGCATCCTGGCTGAGTGCAAATGATCTCACTGGACTCGATCCAGAAAGAGAATATCATACTCTGGAGCATAACTTTTTGGGATTAGCTCTCAACAAACCCGGTCATAATTCTCTCCCGCTGGTGTCAGCTGCGATATATTGCTTTGTCGCCCGGGGAGTTGGCCTTAATGCATACCCCTGTGGTTTTCCATTCCATGTCCATGTCATCATCACCCCCCAGCCTGGATTGGACATGAACGGTAACACTGTGCGCGGGGTAAGGCAGGGGGAGCCTCTGTACCTAGATCCATTCCGGGGAGCGAGAGAAATACCTATCTCGGATTTGCGCAGTCAGTTGACCTTCCTAGGGATGTCCAACTTAGATCAGACCATGACTTTGGGCGAGTCCGACATCTCGAGCGTCATCCTGCGCTGTGGCAAGAATATATTGAACTCAGTCCGTGTTGAAGCTCAACATCCAGGTTTGCGGGCCACCTCAGTAGATGCAGTGAGCGCAAAATACGCTGCACTTTGGTCTGTGATGCTACTGTCCAGTGATTCAAGGCCGATGGACCTGCACCATCAGTTGCCGCGACTTATGGAATTATTTGCCGCGGATTTCCCTTCGGACATATTTCTAGTCGAAAAACACATTGCTCCTCTGTTTCACGGGCAGTATGAACACGAGCTCATTTTGGAGAGTCTGCATGTAATGAGGGCCGTGGATGAAATTCCAAAGCAAGTTCGAAGACGAACTGATGGCAACACAAACACACGATATTCGATTGGTCAGGTTTTCCGCCATCGTCGCTATGATTACAAGGCTATCATCACTGGGTGGGACCCGGAATGTGGTGCGGGTGAGCAGTGGATGATGAGAATGGGTATTGATCGATTAGAAGCTGGGAGGCACCAAAGCTTCTACCATGTACTGTGAGTGAATGTGTACATTTGTTCTCTTCAGTGCTAACAGTAGATGTATAGTGTGGAAGATCGAAGCGTCCGATATGTGGCAGAGGAAAATATCGAACTTATACAGCCTCAATTCACTGAATTGTCAAGCAGTCTAACTGCTATTGCGGGTAGGCATTTCAAACGTTGGGATGAAACGAGCTTGATGTTTGTGAGTAATATGAAGGATGAATACCCCGATGACTAGATCAGGAGACTTAACACACCGCGCCCTAGCTTCTTAGCTAATAAAGTTAAAATGAATTTCCACCTTATCTAATTACCTATAATCTTTTACATCGACCTATCACTATAGTTCTATAGACTTTAAAGAAGAATCTTGTGAAGGCATGCACCTAGGCAATACACGTCTACCACCAAGACTGCCAAGCACTCTTTCTAACCTTCGGACTTTTCCCTAACAGGGGTTTGCCTATTTATTTTTAATGAGACTATGCAGGACGAGGAGTGTCGAAATTATAAAGAGGAATACTAAGTATGGGAAGGGAGTGTATAATTCTTGGTAATGGTATTTATAAATAAGGAAAGTGTTCAAGTTATTATTATAAATTGTTTCACCCTTCTTTTATATTAGAATGTATAGCGAATGTATATTTATCATAATTTTTATCGGCATACAAAATCTACTTTCTATTATTATTATTAGAATAGCGGCAAATAAAATTTTTCTATCAATTAATATTACTTAGAATAGTGGCGAATGAAATTTTATTATCAAAAAATAGTGATACTATAAAAGAATAATGTTAAAAAATGGAGATAATATCCCTCCTTGATCTATATGATATTTTATTATTTAGCTTGGTTATATATTATTTATGTCTATTTTTTAAACTCGCTAGTTCTATATATTAAGTGTATTTTATAGAGGTAGACTTTTAGTTGAAAAGTCTATTAGTTTATAATAAGTAGGAATGTAAATCAAATTAGTTTTATTATTTAAATAGCTTCTTTTATAAAATAATAAGATATTTCAATATATTTGGTTCTTTCATAGAATTCAGGATATTAACCTATCTTTTAGTAGATAGATTATCTACTAATATTTTAGGGACATTAACAGTGTACTGTTATTTATTCTTATTATTTAAATAAGTAAAAAGGCTTCTTAGATATAAAACTTCTTTAGTAGCTTCTTTTAGCACTATATATTTAGCTTATCTACTACTTAATACTACTATTTTTTATAGCTTACTGTTCTAGGAAATTATATTATTAATCAATATATTAAAGGATAGGCTAAAGATATATCTAGATATAGATTATCTACTGTCTAACTCATTCAACTAATCTAAGCTATAGTATCTCTTAGGAATATATCATCTATAGAGTAGTTATAAAATAAGCTTAGTTTTCGATCTTTAATAGATTTTTCTGAACTTCATGAAATGCATCAAAATACTTAATATCTAGATTGTATCTTAGAGTAGTAAATTATTATAATAGTGATATGCAGTCTAATTTCTAATACTGTATATAATAAAGAGCTAATTCTCTCTTAAAACTTATGTATATTATTATAAGAAGCTTCAATTTTATTCTTTATAATTTTATTCTAGGTTCTTCTAGGATTTTTTAAGGCTTAAATTTAACATTTTTATAGATACTAAATTTATTTAGAAATTTTCTATATACATCTAATTTGTTTATCAAATCCTTTATATAAATATCATCCGAATAAGTAACTAAAATATTATTGATATAATATATTAAAATACACTATATTTCTCTATTTATATAAACAAGGCTTTAGATAATAATTTATACTATAATTTAAGGCATTATTTTAGGCTATAAATCGCCTTTTTAGATAGTAGTATTTATTGATATTAGCTATCCCTTATTAATGACTAAATATCCTAATCTATATACCTCCGTACTTATCTCACCTTCTATAGCCGTTTAATTTTAGTTATTTTACAGTAATAAAATATGGATATAGTTGGTTTATTAAAATAAAGATATAGAATAAGAGTAACTTTATTTAGAAACCAAATTTCCTCGAAGCCTACTTTTCCGCCCGTTCTAGGACTTTTAAATCTAATGTTATTATCAATAGCTTCGGAGTAGCCGGTTTAGTAACTTTATTACCTAATTGAGTAAGTATAAAGATTTATATTTACCTTTAAGCCCCGACCCCCTTCTTAAATCAAGGAAGTATCAAAGTGCTTTTCTCGAGAAAGAAGTAAGCGGACTAGATCTTGAAGGTATATATCCTTAGCCGGAGGCCTCTTAGTTTTATTAAATATATAGATAGAGGGACTAATTAAATCACCTCCCTTTAGCCCTTATATACCGGGGGAGCCGGCTGTTCGACTACAGATGCGGCTCTTTAGGGGACATAGAATATATATGTTACTAGGGCATAAGAGAGAGATATATCTAGATAGACAATTTCCTAGTTAAATAAAATGGTAGCGACTAAGGGTTTATAGCGGCTAGGTGGTTAATTTAAACACATTCTTTAGTTCCTTAATATAATTAAGACTTAGTTTATATAGAATAGTATATTTATTACGAGCCAAGTCTTAATAAAAAGAGTGCATTCAACTAGAATACTAAACATAGGGAAAGAAAGAAAGAAAGAAACAACACGCTGAAACAATTAAGGTAGTGATACCTAAGGCATCCAATCAAACAATGTAAGACACGAAGTACGAAAGGCGGTGGAACACAGCAGAATCGGGTCAGGATCATTGATCCCGAATTCTTCGTGACAATATTTTGATAATATTATTACAAATATTTTATTAGCGTATGCTTTACTATTATCTATAAAGATTGTTTTTTTTCATTTGTTTATATTATTTTCTATTTAGTCTACTAGTTTCTTATATTAGTTGGTTGTTTATACGCTTCGTTTTCCTGATTTTAATAAAAAGACCTACATGATTTGATTCATTTTATCTAAAAAGGTAATATAATATTATTTATTACTATATTCATTTAGTAAAGGACCTCTTAAATTCTTATATCTTAGAGCTTTTTTGTAGATATATTTATTAATATCAAATAAAAGATTTAATTTATAATGTGTAATAAATGATGATCTTATTTAATTTTAATATTAAAGTATATTTTTAAAATAACTTTTAAAGGTTTAGAAGAAACATATATTAGGTGCTTATACTTTTATTTGATATATAAATTCTCTATTTTATTATTAATTTCATATTTCTATAGAAGATAAGAATATAGTAATATATACGTTATTTTTAATTTCTATAGTTATTGATTAGTTTGTATTATCATAAAGGGTTTAAAAACTTTCATAAAAATGATTGATAGTATTTCATCTAATTTATTAATATCTAATTGATTTATTAAAAATCATCTAAGACAATTAGAAAAGAAGTATAGGACTTCTAGTATAGTCTAAGCTAAACGTAATATAAGAATAAAGCAATAATTTTATAGTTCCTTAGGAATTAGTGATATTAAGAGATAAAAAACGCTATAAGGTCAGGTATCTTACTAATATACCTTTAGAATGATCTTCTTTTATAACGCGTTCCAAAGTACTATATTCTTGACCTTAAGCTTTGAGAGTCTTTTCTATAATACTAATTATTATTATCGATATTATTAAACTTAGATCTCGGATCTAAATCGGTCTTATAAAGGGCTATAGCTAAACTGTTTTAATTAGGGCTAGGCTGATATATCATAGGCTAGAGCCTATTAAGTATCACGTGCTTCTACGTAACCCACACCTAGGATTATTATAAAGAACCCTACTTTAGATAGTTCCTTTCGTTAAGATTAATAAGCTTAAGGATTATATGATTTATTTAATTCTTAATATTATATTTAGATATAATCATTCATTAGTTATTATAAACATAAGTATTAAAGTAAGTAATATAAGCAATTTTGTCTTAATTCGCTATTACTCTATTTAGTTATTAAGATTATATCTTAATATACGGAAGATCAAGAGTTCTACTAAGTATTTTATTTATAGTTATATAACTTAATAAACTATAATTAACTAATGTTTTTATATAGTAGAGTTTATTTACTTTAATATCAATTAAAAATAATAACTCTTCGTTTATATTTAGCTTTTCAATCCTCTTTCGCTTTTACTTATAGCTTAGAATAAGAGCTATTTATTCTCAACTTATTATTACTTAGTTTCTTTTTAGTCTTTTAGTTAATAAGTATAGAGATTTAGTAATAACTATAGTATTTTATTTTCTTATAATAAAGATATCTTCCTTCCTAATAATAAAATATAATAATAATTTATTATTATTTAAAGCGTCTATATCTATATCAATCGACTAGTAAGTCCTAAATAAGGAATAAGGATATTGTAATTTATATGCGAACTACTATAGTTTTATTTAATAATCTTAATAAGATCTACTACTTAATTTTATTAAGTTAATCTAAAGCTTTAAAATTAAAAAAAACTCTTTCTTTAGCTGCAGTAAGAATTTAAAAAAAGCGGTCCCTTTAGTCTAAATAATTTAATGAAGCTAATAAGCTATTCTTACTTATATATTTATATTATTATAAATAGGTTTAAGGTATTTAAGTGGATTTTTTAATCTATTAGTATCTTAGTAGTATTTTATAAAAATTTCAATGTATTTTTATATTGGTTTTTTTGTTTATAAGAATATATAAATAAACAAAGTAGATCTATACTCCTTTATAACTTTAAGGAAATAATTCTTACTTTTAAACCTTCTTTATCCTAAAATTACTTGATAAATATATAACTAGCTAATTTAGGTATAAGATTTTTTATAGTATAAGAGTTAACCATATTTTATGAAAACCTTTACTAAATTTTTACTTTCTAAATAATACGTCAGAAGTATAGTATAGTACTTGTATATAAGTGTATATTTTACTTGACTACTTCCTTCTTATACTACATTTAGATCTTTTTTGTACCTATAAATTATAAAATTTTATCTAATTACTCTATAGCTCTATATAGCCGAAATAGGGAACCCTTAGTAAAATTATACTAGCGTAGGACTATATAAGAGTTCTATAACTCTTATAAGACTCTTATAAGACTACTAGGGTGATAAGACCGGATTTATTTCAGTCTTATAGCTAATAAATAAGACCTACCAATAATAATAATAAAAAAGAATTGACTACGTATAATCTAAATTTATTCAACCTCCCTTCCTCTAATTAATTAATGCTAATATAGGAACGAAATAATGATATCAGTAATAGTATAGTCTCTTTATATCTAGATTTATTAGCTATATATATACTACCCTTATTCGGTAAAAGTTATAATAACGCGTTAGTGTACTAAAGAGCTCGAATCTAAATATGATAAGCTAAAAATAAGAAGAACACTATTAGTAGAGAGCTTAAAAAAGTATTATAGTTTAAGAGCGAGCTAATAAAAAACATAAAGAAGCGATTACTTATCTAATAATAATAAAGAAAAAATAATTAATAATAATAAATACTAATAGTAATGTAATATATTAGTTACTATAATCAAGAAACTATTAGTATAATATACTAATTATAAAGACTATAATATAACTATAACTTTTTATACCTAGAAAACGACTAAGATACCTAATACTCTATACTAAGTAATAATAAAAACGTTCGCTTTAAAACTTAGTAAGTAGTAATCTAATAAAACCTACTTACTAATATAGATTATTATGTTAATCTGATTTATTAAATATTAAATATTTAAATCTATTATAAATGAAAGGTATAATTATATATTAGAATATAAATAAATCCCAAAATAACTATTTATTATACTAATATAAAAGATATCCTTATATACCTTAAAATAATATCTACTTACCTGAATAAGAAGGCCCAGATATAGACTTAGTTAGTTCTATAGATTAAAAATGAAACCAAAACAGAATTTTATTAATTTTTAATTTTTTAAATTAGCTTTATATAGCTTATAAAGGAAGTATATATTTTAATCGAAAATTATAGATAAGATCTTTATCTTATATTTTTATATTTATTATAAATTTAGGTAATACTCTAAAAAAACCAGAGTACAATATCTGTTAATAAATTTATCCAAATCTATATTAGCTTATATTACAATATTAATATTCAATAAGAATCCTAATCTAATAACTAAGTACGGATTCTTGACTTTAAAATAACCTTATCTTATTATTAACAAATTAAACCTTTATAAAATTAAGGAAGAAAACCTAAGATTATTTTATATCTATAAAACCATATACTACTACATCGCTATTTATCCTATTCACTTCTAATAAATTAGGTTTGAACCCCTAATTTTAGTATTTAGTTTAAAAGCCTTTAGCCTTCCGTACCGCCTTAGAATGTCTCCTTATACTAAAAATCAGCCTATTAATTTACTCCTACGAAATAACCATATGAACAACCTTTATATACCTTTTAAGCACCTTCTAATTCTCCTTAGACCTTCTTGTATATATAAATAAGCTCGGGAAACAACTTAAAAAGTTTAAGTTTTAACTACCGTTATACGGGTTTAATCGGGCTTAAATCCGGTAAATAAAAAGGCTACTCCTTAATATATATACTACATATTTCGAACTACTCTTATATAAGCTTCGCTAAATAGATTCGCGCGTTATTTTATTAAAAGATATGGCCCGGTCGGTAGTCTTGAATTAAACCTTATTTAAGCATAATAATCTATAAGATTATAATATAACCGCGCTTGAATAATAAGGGATCGATCTCCTTCTCCCGATTTAATATAATTAATAGTAACCGACTACTAATCTAGGTTATACCTTAAAATATTTACGTAATATCTTGAATAAATACTTTAGTATTTATAAGTTCTCTTCGCTAACCATCCGATATAAACCGCCAATGCTATCATAATCTAAAGTTTAAAGTACGCTCGACGGAACACTTATCCGAGAATATCTACTTTCGAACGCTATTCCCTAACTATATACCCTTCTATTTTTAAGTAAAGTGGTGTCGATAGCGAGCTAAATCACGTTTAATTAGGATTTTCGATTTTATACGGTATTTCCGAATACCGTATACCCTTAAAGTAGTTGGAATAATAGTCCGACCTAGTTATCTAGGTATAATAGTACTTGACCTTTTTATAAGTATAGAACGGATCCGACGGGCTTATAAATATATAAATCTAGAAGTTCGATTACTATGTTTCCAAGGGTACCCGGAGCGAGGGCTCGATTCGACGGACTAGTGCTATTAAAAGCGTTTAATTATATTATATATAGTTTTATAAGTATAGCTAAAATCATATACTAATTTAGTTCAAGTATTGTACTTATTTAAGTATATATAAATAATACTAGACCTCTACTCTAGGGATAACTTACTATTTTTCTTCCGGGTAGGCCTATTAGCTATATGCAATAAAGCTATATGGAGGTATAAGAAAAAGAAAAAATGATAGAGTGGTTAACGGGGTGATTTATGCAGTAGGGCAGTAGGTAAAGACTCTCCGACGCTTGTGTAATTTAAATCCTTTAAATATAAGAAAGTTTCTTTTAGACTAAACAATAGACCTATAACGTTCTAAAGGTTTATAATAATCTTTTATATAAACATATAAATATATATACAATAGCGTTAATATATAATATCCCTATCTATAATAATATAATTAAAGAGTATCATTATAATATCTAAGAAGTCTTGGAAAACTTTAAGAAATAAAACCATAAGTAGTATTAATAAAATATAGATTCTTTATTTAGTAAACATAAAATATAGATTCTTTATTTAGTAAACTCAGGTTCTTAAGTTTATTATAAGTACTATTAGTATTTTAATAAACTTAACGAAAATTGAAGTAATTTAAAAATAAAAAGTCTTAACTATAATATTTTGAGGATTTTATAACTTTTATAAATAATTTATTTAAGATTATAATAAGCTTTCTAAACCTCTTTATTATTTAACTTAGTATAACCTCCCTTTCCTATAATTTAAGTCGTATAAGATAACCTTTAAGTAATTAAAATATTAACTCTTTATAATACTATAACCTAATATAACTTATTTAAGTTAGAACTTACACCTGTATAATATAATTAAAGTAATATTTATATATTATTATAAAAACGAAAGCTTTTAGAATACAGTAGCTTTTTTCTTTGAAATAATACAAATAATAGAACTAAATTATAAAGTGAAGGATAAAGAATTATTAATAATTCTTTATACTTTATAAGAGTATAGACCTAAACTTAAAGAATCATCTTAATCTAAATATTTCAAAATGTTGATAGATTATTAATTATCAGAATACTCATAACTTTTTAATAAATAAATTAAAAATAAGTCCAATAAAATAAACACTCTTTTAGTTTTGTTTATAATTAAATTTTAACTAAATAAGAAGAATATAATAATAAATATACTTTCTTAAAAAGATATCTTTTATTAAGATATTAAGTGATAACTTATATTACTTTTAATAACTTATTTCGAATTGTAATTATAATTAATATCAATATAATTAACTCTATTATAGGCTATAGATTTAATTATAGATAGTTTAAATATATTAATAAAACTAATTTAAAATTAAAGGAGTTTTAAGAAGCTGAAGAATTAATCTTAGTAAGATATTATTAGCTTAATTAACTAAGTAATGAAAATACAGAAATATATTAATAACTATTTAATCTTAAAAAAAATAAAGGCCAAACAGATCGAATACTTACACTTCTTTACCCTTTAAAAATCCTAGAAAGACTATAAGAGTATATTATAACAGATTTTTAATTATCCTTAAAAGATCGATATAGATTTAATATGATTTTTATCATTATAAAGTATCTAGTAAAAAGACGAATATCTATCTTATATTATAAGGAAACTAATATAAAACACTTCGTATATTTATTTATTAATAATATAATTTACATCTTTAGTATCCCTTCCTTAATCATTTTAGACTAATGCAATTAGTATATTTTAGACTAAGGTTTATCGAGTTCTTAGTATCTAACATAAGTTATTAATAGCTTATTATCTATAAACTAATAAATCAAATAGAATTACTAACTAACTAATATATAATATCAAGACTATATATTTATATTAAATATACTTACTAGGTTATATGATAATTAGTAAGAAGCGAAATAATCAGCTATAAAGTCCTAATAAATATAGATCTAATAAGCGAATAAGTATTGTTAAGAAGTATATTTTGATATCAATAATTTTATTTTATTTATAATTATTTTTATTATAATAAAAGATTAGTTATAAGATAGACTTAGTAATAAGCTTTCTTATATCGCTAATAGACTATATAAAATTATAGAAAAAATAGGCTATCTATTTAAATTAGAACTACCTTTATCTATTGAGGTATATCTTATATTTTATACTAATAAACTATGAAGGGTAGTAAAAATAAAGCTATGATATAGTTAATATATAGATCTATTATTGGTATCATATATTAGTAAAACTAATAAATAAGAAATTAGTAAGATTATGAATTCTAAACTATATTATAAAAAGTTACGATACCGAATTAATTAGCTCGGTTATTATATCGACTTATAATAAATAGTATTCCGCTAAGAATTCTAAGTATATTTATCTATAAAACTAAGAGAATTCTATAATTAGTACCCTTTAAAACCTTGACCGCTAAATTATCTATCTAAATAAGAAAGTATATTAGTAAATAAGCGAGTAGTTAATAATTATCCCGACGATAATATGCCTATTTCTATAGACTAAGAAGTATCTAGGAACTAGATATAATTTCGCGAGGGGCTTATCACGAAGAATTTAAGATTAATAATGTAGAACTAGTTCTACTATATTCTACTATCCTTAATAGGAACGCAATCCATATTATTTAACTAAATACCTTAGGTATCACTACCTTAATTGTTTTAGCGCATTATTTCTTTCTTTTTCTTTCCTTCTTCGCCTAAATTTAGTACTTCAGATAGTTGCACTCTATTCTATCAAGACTTAGCTTGTAATAGTCATTAAGATATAAAGTCATATTTTATCGCATTCAGTATGGTGTATTGGGGTGTCTCGCTCGCTTGGGTGGCCCGGTCGATCATTAAATATGTTAAGCTGGGTATCAAAAACTAATATTTCTTGTTATTAACCTGAGAGACATTAAAAAATATATTAAAAATAAAATAATCTCTAAAGCCAGATATCATTATAGCCTTTTATAACGTATATACTACTTCAAAAGAAAAATTAAGGATAATATATAATATCTATAAACTTTTAAGCTTTACGAACTTTTATCAGTTATTTATATCTTAATTTATTATTATAATAGATTAATAATAAAGTTCGATTTATTTTTTTTATAAGCTTAGTAAGTTTATTATATTATTAGACGGTTTATTAAAAAGAGGCTAAGATCTATTCTAAAGTATGATAAATAAAAGGCTCTTAAATCGGTTCTAAATTATCTTTAAAATGATAAAGGTTGTATATAATTAAATTTATAAAAAAGTTAGAATAAATACTAATATAATAATACATATATAGCTTTTTAATAAACTAAAGCTATAAAAAGAATTAAGCTAAAGGAGATTAAATAATAATGTATATTAAATGAAATCTTTAACGTTGGAACAAGATAATTAATATATCTTTACTAAATAAGAATAAAGATAAGTCTATCTAAGTATTACTTAGATAAGTAAACACTTTTAAACTTTCTAAAATAGAGATAGATCTTTAATAATAAGTTACTAAGGATAAAGATTATTTAAGGAATATATGATTCTTATATTATTAAGTATTCAGGCTAAGATACTATCTATTCGATACTATCTTAAAGGCTCTCTTAGTTAAGTGTAGTAAAGGAAATACCGATTTATATATAACTATACTTTCTATAAAAGATCCTTTAATCAACAAGATATAGAGAATAAGCTCTTTGAACTACTATTGATTTCTTAGCGGATCTAGATAAAGATATTAGTAGACTATATTATTTAAGCTACCTTTATTAAAGGAAGATAGAGTTATAAATATATTAATTATTATTCAATAGCTTACGAAAGGAGTAATATTAGTTAGAATAAAAGGAGTCATATTAAATGATATGATAATAATATTTCTAATATAATTCAATATCTTTCTCGCCTCCTTTTTACTTAATAGATTTACTTAATAAATTTAAATTTAAAACTATATATACTACTATAATAGACCTACCTTTAGATTGAATATTATACTATTTATAACGTATTCGGCAAGCTAGCGACGCATGTAGTGACGCAGACCGAAACACATAGTAAAAACGATAAGTTACAACTTGATATCTCAACAACAGTGGTCTCTAACCACTTCTCCTTTAAGCATACTATGTGTTAGGTGTTTTTTAGACGCTTGAGGGACTTTCGAGAGTTTTCATAAACTAGAGATTATGTAGATATATATCGCTACCTCAAGGCATGGTAATTTTCGGTACCACTACAATATAGGTTTTTAATTCCCTTGAAATTAAGATATTGTTCTCACAAGCCTTATCAATACCTATCGACCAGTAATAGAACAACATAATACGTTGTTGTTGTTGAATCGTAAGTGTAGAAATATCTCATTTACTATAGGATTTCGAACTGCGTCACTCGTTTACATGCGTCGCTCGCTTACCGATTACGCTATAAGGTACTAAAGTAAGTAATCATCTATCTTTGTCAATTGTAAATAACCCTTATTTATTACGTTATTGATTCTAGTCACTATCTTCCTAGCTTCGCGCGCTTAGATTATTTTATTAGTATCTGTAATATCTATAAGGCTCCTTATATTAATCTACTATTTATGTATTTAAATATTTATTTCTCTATAATAGTATAATAAAGGCAAACAATCTAATTATAACTAATCTATATAACCGGGTCGTCGAACTGCGGCCACCGCCTTCGCGGTGTCCGGGTTCCCTGGCCTAATTACAACCCGGGCCTAATTACAAAGTTTTCATTTCCAACCATGAATTCATTGAATTTAAATAGCATCGCCTTCTGTATCAACACAATAAAGATCATCTATCCAATCCTGGGCCTTTTCTACACTAGTACCATCCTCAATTTCTCCTGAATTTTTAATGTCGCCGTCCTCAATTGCTTTTAAAATAGCTGCATCCCGCCATGATTTCTTAGATCGGTTGAACATCTGCAGCCTTTCTCGGTCGGCGCGGTCAGATATGTGTTTTTTACAGTCCTTAACTAGGCGAGGGCCTAGTTCAGGAAGTCTGCGCTTTGTTTTAGCAGTATTAGACTGTTTTTTTCGTCGTAAAATGCGAACATTGTCCTCCGCAAATTGAGCACCAACTTCGGCAAGAGCGAGTCCACCTGCTAAAATGCGAGCAAGACTATCCCGCACCTTCGGGGAAATTGTAGCATCATTCTGTATATGCTTCACAACCTTATTGCTGGCTTTTCGTAGCTTTTGGACAGTTGTAGGTGGTGAATTTGGTAGTGAACTTGATAGTGGTGGGGGTGTAGTTCCGGCAATATCATGAACTATAAACCCGGGCATTTCAGGGAGATCATTATCTACCAACTTCAATTTTTCAAGGCCTTTGTCTGAATTGACAGGCCAAATTCCAGTTTCTCGGAACCCGTGTCGAATTGTCCGCTCGGTTAATGATCGTGTGCGCACATCATGAATACCCGCGAAGAAATTGGCTTTATGTTTCGCATCACCACCCCAAAAGGCAGTCTCGTTGTTGTATTATTTGTAGTAATGCTTTAAGACCGAGAAAGGTGTATCATCGAGAGGTTGGCAACCATGTGTTGTATGTGGAATAAAGCAGTAAGGAATAATGCGTTTGGTCCAACAAAATTCAATGAAATCATAGGTCAAATGTGAACTATGATTATCCATTAAAAGAAGACGATATTCCCCCTTTTTGATACGCAATGATGTAAATTCATCGAACACCTGGAGCCATGCAAAACTAATGATTTCATCAGTCCAGCCATTTAGGGTTGGACAAATTGTGTAGTTGTCTGGTAAATTGGTGTCGATAAACCAACTTTCCATATGGAATTGTCCCTTCACTAAAAACCATGGCGGCATAACCCAACCCGTAGCTGAGACACATTCAATACCGGTAAGCGATTCGGCTTGACCACCGGTACTATTATATGAATTGCCCCGGGCTGAAACAACCTTTTAAGCCTTCCCTTCGCCAATTCGAAACCCGGTTTCGTCGAAATTGTATAGGTTTCTCGGGCTAATGTTGTAGTTTTTAAGCGTAATATTTAGACGATCGTACCAAGTGACAACATAGCCAGGATCTGCGGCCTGAAACCGTGCTTTCTCTATTGGTTTTTGGGTAAGATACTCAAAGCGTGGTGGTAGGCGAGCGATAAAATCGTAAGCCCAATTCTTTCCAAGCGTGCGAGCGGGGTTATGACGCCGAACAATTTGTAAAGCAGTGCCTTGAATTTGGGCTGTAGATGGTGGAGAAAAAGCCTGATCTAAGGTATCAATCCATAGAATTAATGCCTTTTCTTGCTCAGGATGTAGTGCTTTATTGGGTCCGTCACGGTTGTTTCGAGATGTGCGACCGTGGATACGTCCTTTCAAGGTGCCGCGCGAGATGTTGAATTGCTTAGCGGTAGCTGTGATGTTGGGTTTCTTACTAGCATGGTATGCTAATAAGGCATTGGCAATGCGAATCTCCAATTCTGAAGACATGATATAAAGAATTGGGGGTGTAGTGAATGATTAAAGAAGATGGAATTGGTAAATTGGCAATTAGACCCGGGTGGCAATTAGACCCGGGAACCCGGACACCGCCAGGTGGCCGCGTTCGACGACCCGCCAGGTGGCCGCGTTCGACGACCCGATTATTGACTTTAATTGATACTAGCTATATATCGTTCACAATTTATAACGAAAGTAAGTCCTATATAGCTGGCTATATTAACTTAATATATATTAGATAAACGTTAGTTAGTATATGTTATTAGACTATATATAACGTTAGAACGTCAAACATTGGGCGTAAACTTCTTTAAAGGGTATTAGCTACGAATATTACAAAAGTTTAGCTATACTCGATCGCTAATATAATACATCGGGGCTACTTATTATAATCGATTTACTTATTCTTATTATTTCTTTTATATAACTATAATTATTAACTATACTTAATTAAGAGCTTCTTATAGCCATTTTATAAATAAAGAGGCTAGCTTACGGTTATTAGTTATAAGATTATACTTTCCGTCTTACTAATATTATTCTTCTCGATAATTAGGGAATTAATATAATATCTAAAGTAGTAAGAAAGGTAATAAATAGCCTTATTAATGTAGCGTCTTAGTTATTAATAATCATTATAACTATAAAGAAAAGAGCGTTCTAGTTATTTTATATATAAGTAACAAATATCTTCAACATCCTTTTATATTTTTAATTCGCTCTTTTTATAGCTTTATTTAACGATAGACAAAGTATAAGAAAGAGGCGGTACCGAATTATTAGCTTTTTATAGATAATTTATTAGAACTTACTTGTAAATTATAGATCTTTGTTGTTAATAATCGCTTATAATAATCTATAATATATATAAAAATATATATTATAGATTATTATTATATCTTTAAATATAAAACCTTTTATTTTAACTAATATTACTCTCTTCATAAGCCGATTGGTAATAATTAATAAATTTATAACTTTATCTTTTTTATGAAGGTAATTAATAATAAAGTCTATTAATATCTTTATCTGGATTTATTAAAGAATTAGTAATGAGTTTCTTCGTATCTTACTAAATAAAAGATCTCTTATAAGTCATATAGTTAGTTATAAAGAATTAGTGTATATTCTTTTTAATATTTAGTTAAATAAATCTTTATGTTAAAATAAATAATAATATTAATCACATATTTAGATATAAAATTATTAAGATACTATTTTTGTATTTAGTTAATTATTAAAATATTATTTAAAGAGACCTTCTCAATTATAAGCTATTCGGTATTAGTAATCTATTAAATAATTATTATATTATTCTTATTAATATATAGTTTACTTATAATATTTTTATCTTCATTACTCTAATCGTACGATCTCTTGAAGTTTAGTATCTTATTTTCTTATAGGTCTTTATTTAATCTTCCGATTCGAATTGTTAAATACTACTAGAAAGCCCTAGAAACAACTATCCAAGTAATAATAGAAGAAATAAGTCGACCTATGAATCCTTAGTAATCTACTTATAAAACACCAACGAAATAAAACAGAAATACCCGAGTAAAAAATCAATAAAGTCTTGAGAGTAATAATAAGCCCTTTCATAGGTTGCGTTTACATAATAATAATGAAAATAGAACTAGTAAGTATATAAATAACTAAGTAATAAAATAATAAGCTAAGCGAATTAGATAGCTAGAAGGGTTATTAATATAGATTATAGCTAATAATAGAAAGAATAAAACTAATAAAGGTAAAGATTATTACTAATCCGTTACTAAACCGCTATTAGAATAGACGAACGAAGTTTAAAAAGTGCTTTATCATTAACTACAAGTAAGGCTCCTTAATCTTATATTGTTTATCAATAGTATTAATAACTAACTTATCTAGCGAATCATAATAAGAAATAAGTTAACGATCGATAGCTTAGTTATTAGGTTAAGATACCCTGTAAAGTATAGAGGGTTCTAGTGCTTACAGGATAGGGCCTGTCAACTAGGTAAGACGAGGATGCCTCCGGAACAGATGTATTGTGCGAATAGTACAGAGACTGATTCTTGGAGAACTTCCAGGTTCCCAAGAATGGACAATTATCCTTGATAGGAGTGGGAAAGAGTGGCGGTCAAAGTACGCTCTATGATCGACAGTGACACGCTGGCGATAACCCGTCTCCATGACAGGACTCTGAGGGTTCAGGATCCACTCCGTTAAATGCCCTTAAATCTAATTAGTTTCTCTTTTATAAAAGAGTCTCTTAAGAGTCTTATAAGACCTTTATAAGACTCCTATTAAATATACTAATTAATAATATATAATCGCGTTATCTCTTATTTAAACTTTACTAATAGCTAAACGCGACTCTCAGGTAGGTATTAGAGATATATTGCTTAAATTCTCTTTCAGTTTAATAGAATTATTATTTAAGTATATCTTAATACGAACTATATACTATGGCTAGCTTGTTATCTTAGATTATATTATCCTAAGCTAAAAAAGCGCTTTTATACTTGTTCTTAATATTGAATAATTCGAAGTTACTTATTATATATTTATATAAATACATATATATAATCACCTTGTAAAGGGCTTGAATATAATAAGATATACAATGTTCGCTCAAACATATAGTATTATAAATATCTAATTTTATATTTTAATGATTTAATACTAATATCTATAATATCTATATTAAATTTTATCTACTTATACATCTACTTAAAAGGTCTTTAATTAGTAACGATTTTGAAGAGTATAAGTTAAATTGATAACGAACTTAAACCTTTTATTTTAGATCCTCTATTATAAGACTTATCTTTCTTAATAGAAGCTTATTTTTTATTACTAAAGATTACGTAATACTAACTTCAATTGATCATCTAAATAAAGGAATAAAAGCTCTTTTCTCTTCTTTTAGTTATAACTAAGCTATTAATTACCGTTAATTATTAGACCTTATCCTTTTAATAAGCATTTATAATAATTATAAACTATTTTTTATATCTAACCTATATAGCTTTATTAATTCTAAAAGATCTTATTAGCTTTATAAAGAGAAATAATAAGAGTATTTTTTATTTAGTAAAAAGATAAATAGGAATTATTTATATACTAACTAAAATAGGTTAACTAATAACTTAAATTAATTTTATTTAATATTAACTATATATTACTAAGTATAAGTCTCTATAATTTTTATTAATTTTAGCTTATAATAATAAAAGATATTTCCAAATCTTTGAAGCGAGGAACTAAGGCCTACTTTAATCTAAGATATACGTGCTATATAGAATTTGATATATCCTATATTTTAACGCGCTAATCGTCTTTTAAGAGGCTAAATTGAGTAAGTAAAGTCGATAATATAAATTTCTTTTAATATAATATATATAAAAAATCTTTTTATAATCATTTAAAAGATTAGTTAAAACGTTAGCTTAAGAAGTAAGTACTTATAAAGGTAAAGTCCTTTTTATATAGTATAGATATAATAATAAGCCTATTTAAGGAGAATTAATAAAGTTATTATTATAGCCGAAGATTAAGTAGTAAGTAAGAAAACCTTAAGGAATATCTTAATACTAATATATTTAGATGTTCATAACTATTAATAAAATATATTAATAATATATAATATACGTTATAATAAATCTATATTATTTCTAAATGGAGAATAAGTATAGATTTCTAATATTTACAATAATTATATAAGATTTTATCTTAACTTTAGTTATTAGTATAGATATTAAACGCTTATTTAATATTACTTATAATATTTACTATCATTAATAAGATTTATTTTATTAAACGAAGTAATAATCTAAGATTTAACAATACTTTATTATTTATCTAAAATTAGTATTAAACGTAAGGAAACTAAAGAGGGTTTTCAACCTAAGGATATCTTAAGTTAAGTTAAAAGGTCGAAAGGTAATAAGGTAAGGGAGGCGGGACTTCTTTAGTATATACTAAAGATAATTAGCGAGGTTAAAGACGGTAATAACTTAAATAAAGTAAAAGAGAATAATATAGACTAAAAGGCTACTAAAAAAGACTTAGCTAATAATTTAGTACTATATCTATTACACTAAGTTAGGTACGCCCTTGGAGAGATCGTAAGTGGTGTAAGGATAAAGATTTATATAAGTATATTAGATAGTTTAATTATAGGATATTATAATTATTCTACTTTTTGTTAAAAATCGTAAATTTAAGACTATATCATCAGAGACTATAGTATTAAGTCTAATAATTTAGGCATAATCTCAATCTTTAATAGTATCCTATAAGTAACCCTAAAAACGCGATAGTAAAAATCGAGAAGTTTTATAAAGCTTACCTAGCTAAGCTAAGACCCTTAGCATGTTTATAGGATTAGATAGATACTACTAAGGACGATAGGATACTCTATAATTATATTTAGAGACTGAATACACTTTTACCCGGGGGTAATATTACGATATAAAGAAGGTCTAAGAAGGACTAAATCTAATTTCGTGAAGGGGTTATTATAAAGAATTAGGATTAATGATCTTAAAACGGTTCTATTATATTCTACCGCCCTTTATAGGAACGTAGTTTATATTATTTGATTAGATGCCTTAGGCATCACTACCTTCATAATTTTAGCGCGTTATCTCTTTCTTCTCTCTTTCTTTCTCTATATTTATTATTTTAGTTTAATACACTCTTTTTCATTAAGACTTAGCTTATAACAATATATAACTCTTTAATAAATCAAACCTATCAAAATATAAAAGAAAAGAAAATTAAATAATATTATATGCTAAATAATATAATAAATCACCGAGCCGCTATATAATATAAAACGTTTTTATGAATTAGTACGTGATCAATGTAACTGTCTATTATACTGCTTATTCACTCCTAGACCTCTCTAAATTTAGTAAAGTGAAAGGGTAGGATCTTATTAGTAATATAAGCTATTAAAAAATAAGATATAGCTAGTATTTCTCTCATTGTTCGTATTTTTGTTATACTACGTTCTATTTTACGCGATCATATCTCCGGCCGTACTAAACGAAGAATTATACGCGTAGATGTATATAGCTTTATTCTAATATATAATCTAGTAGGATTATTATATCTTTCCAAAAATATATTTATTACGTTTAACTTTCTCCCTTTTACTTTTTTTCTCTTCTTACTTCTAACTTTTACCTCTTTCATTATTCCCCTTTTTTACCGTCTTCATCTCTATTATAATCCTTAATCCATTTTTTAAGGTTATTATTTAAGTAATAAGGTAAGATCCTTTATAGTTATTATTGTTTTTTTACTTTGTAAGGTTATACTCAGAGAAACTAAAACGACTAATACTCTTTTTATAAGTATTTCTTATTATTTTATTTAGCTATACTTTTACTAATATATATTTTTTTAGATCGCGTTAGCGTTAATATATTAAAATTCTTGCTGAGTATTAGCTTTAACCGGACTTATACTAAGTTAGTTCTAAGCTATGTTTAAGTCACTACTAGGTATCGTTATTAAATATTAATATTGGTTATCTATACTAGAATACCTTATACTACAATACACCCCCTGACCGAAAGTCTTGACCTACCCGTATGTTACCCTATCATTCTTATATAAATATATCTATATAACTATATAACTATATATTACTATACCACTAAATATCTTATTTACTTCTGATAAATTAGGTTTAAACCCTAGGCTACCCTCATTAAAATTTATATTTAATGTTTTATATAATAACCTTTAACCTTCTA
This sequence comes from Penicillium soppii, assembly GCF_028829465.1. Lineage (NCBI taxonomy): Eukaryota > Fungi > Ascomycota > Eurotiomycetes > Eurotiales > Aspergillaceae > Penicillium > Penicillium soppii. The sequence continues at coordinate 2,086,676 of NW_026643235.1, read as the reverse complement.
TACCGCCTTATAACGTCTACTTATACTTAAAATAAGCCTATCAGTTTATTCTTATAGAATAGCTATCTAGGTAACCTTTATATACCTTTTAAATACCTTTTAGTCCTCAAATACTTTTTAGTCTATAGAAATAAGTATATTATTATTAAGATAAATGTCAATTACTTACTTATTTACTAACATACTTTCTTATTTATGTATTCGCTTTAGTGGTCTAGGTTTTAAAGGGTAACTAACGATTATAGAATTCCCTTTGTTTTACAGGTATATACTTAAAAATTCCTAACGGGATATTATTATAAGTTAATTAATCTAGTATTATAATCTTTTATAATATAATTTAACATCTATAATCATATTAGCCTCTTACTTATTAGTTTTATTGATATATGGTAATTAGATCTATATATTGATTATATAATAACTTTATTATGGTTATCATAAGTAGTCTACTTTTTCTATAATTTTATAAAGTCTCTAACTATATAAGAAAGCTTCTTATTAAGTCTATCAGTCTATCTTATAATCAATTCTTTATTAGTATAAAAATAGATTTATTAATATCGATATTCATAGTGCCGACCGCGTATCGCGCGGTCTAGCTTTATAAGAGCTAAGCATCCTATTAGTAAGGCTAAGAGACACTTTTAACTACGTTATTATTAGTCTAAAAAGATATATAGGATTTAATCTATAGTACCTTTCTTCTTTAATTGTATTATAACGTTAGAAGGACGGTAGAACCTTAGATTATTTATTATTGAACGGGTATTAAGGGTAATAATAGTATAATACCTAAAGGGCGTAAGCCTTACTTCGAGATCCGTCCGCTTTTATAGGTATTAGCTATAAGTGTAAATAGCGTATCGTCGGAAGGTAAAACGCGATTTATTAGTTAGTATTTTAAACTTGATTAGACCTATTCTTATAGTTTTTAGCTTATATAAGCGAAGACTAACGGTTCTAGGGTTAAGAGAAAGGAGAATATTAAGGGGATAAACGGCGTTTCTTTAAGCGGTACCTCTTCTTACCATTAGTAATAAAAGTAACGTTATCGGCCCTATTAAAGATAGTAGTAAGCGGGTCAGAGTTCTATACTAAAGCCTTAGAGGCTATCATAACTCGATGATTAGCGGAATTCCTAATAAGCAGTTAGAAAAGAAATATAAATAAAGAGAAGTAAAGATATTTAAAGAGAGAGATATATAGATAGAGAAGTATAGATAAACTCTCTATAATTTTAATCGGCGAAAAGGAAGGGCTTATTAGTATTACTTAGCTAAGTATAAAAGCCTTCCTCTAACGCTTGATATTGCCCTCTTATTTAGACTAAAACCCTAAAGTAATAGTAATAAATTATTCGGCTTTACCCGCCTAAAAGAATAATAAGTTTATGGATAAAACCTTATTATATATCTAGATATAAATAAGTTATTACTAATAAAAGGAAGGCGCGTCTTCTCGAATCGCTTAGTACTCGGGATATTAATAATAGCATAAAAGGTAATATTTTCACCTTTAAGAGGATAAAAAGCGGTATTCTTTAACGCGAAAAGCGATAAACATAATCGCCTAAGTTAGTTATATAAGTAACTACTTACTTAGTTAAGTAAACCTTAAGGTTCGGTATAAAGAGTAAATAATTAATATAGTCGTCCGTATCTAGGTTTCTGCGGATACTAAGAAATAAAACTATATTTAGTATAATGATATTTAGAATAGATATTAAAGAATATATATAACAATATAACGTCGGTATAAATAAATAATTTAGATATCGCCTTAGGCTTATTACCCTCCTTTATAATAAAAGTCTTATTAATAATAATATACTAATTTAATACTAACTTCTTAGCGTACTAATTATAATAACTAATATTAAATATAGTCCTTTTAGCAGCTACTAAGTCTATAGGGTATTTATATTTAGGCTCATTAGAGATAGCGACGAAGTCTATCTTCTTATAAACCAAACTAACCTTTAATATGTAACGGAGTGTTCCGGAGCCATCTTCGTCTTACCTAGTTGACAGGCCCTATCCTGTAAACACTAGAACCCCCTATACTTTACATAATACTATAAATAGATCTATAAATATCTATATATTATAACAAGATATAATAACAATTAACTATTAATAAATAAGTAAATTAAGGCTAAATATAAAGATAAAGTTAATAGTAAAAGAGAAACGTTATAAAATATATATATATATAAAGAAAAAAACATTAATAGATATAAGCTCTATATAAGAAAAGGGTTAAGTAAAGTAATAAAATATTATAAGTTTCGCGTCATTTAAGGTAAAGTATAATTAGAGATAGTATACTAAAAGGATTTATAAGTTCCGCGTTTATTTAGATAAAATATAGCTAAGAGTAGTATATTAAAAAGTGCTATAAGTTCCGCTTTTACTATAGAGCGGAGTAAAGATAGATTATAAAGCGGATGATAGGCTTAATCGGGTAAGTATTAGTATCATATTAAAGAGTAAAAAGAAGCTAATTTATAAGCCACTTACTTACTTATATACTAAGAACTCGCGTAAGACCTTTTTATATACTATATTTATAGTATAAGTATTAGTATTATATTCTAAGAGTAAGATACTCATATTTTTAATTTTATTATATAAGAGAAAGCGATATATAACTAAATGTAGGTAAAGAGCTATATCTATAGATCTAGATTAATATAATCTAGAAACTAGCCTTAAGACTTATTGATAGTTATCGCGAAAGTTAGGCGAATTAGAAATTACCTCTTAGTTATATAGTAAATAGTAACTTATAACATACTATTATAAGCTTTATAACAAATATCAACTAATAAGGTTATGTTACGCACAGCTAACTGGTAACAGTTATGTTAGATAGAATCGGGAGATACTTCTCTGATTTCCTACAGACTTCCAACCTCAACGATCTGCCTCTCAACCTTACCGTTGCCTAGCAGACCTTACTGCGGGATGAGTCCTGTCGAGGGTATCGAGGAATGATGCCAGGTAGTGCGCCGAATAGATCAATACCGAAGTATTGGTCTAGTCGTACCGGTTTTTAAGTTATAATCAATGTAAAGAGTCTCTGAAGTTCCAAAGGTATTCACAAGTAACAATGTATAAGTGAAGACGAAGAACTAAACTAGATACATAAAATGAGTGTCCCTATATATCCCTGAGTTCTTCCTGTGTAGATGTGTAGGTAGTAGATGTGTAGATTGGTCTTGGCAGAATCTACTCATCGACCATCGACTGTTCGACTACTTGCATGATCATGTGAGGACTAAACGTGTCCTAGTGTATTACGGTAATATTGGCAAATGGTGAGTTGGCGGCCGGAAATAACCTTCTTAGGGTAAACCCTCATTGTGTACGAGTATAACTCGTGATTGCCAATAGGGGGCCAGAAACGGTTCCCAAGTCGAAGTGGTTTCTCATGACTCTTACTAGGGATGTCCCAGTATAGGATGTTGCACGTGATCTGTATAGCAGATTGATCGATTGGCTCTCGGTGGCCCATCTGTAGGTCGCAGTCCCCACATGTGATTGGTGACTGGTACGTCCGTAACAGATTAGATCGCTACTTTAGATTACTAAATCTAATCTTATTATAATAAGTAATAAATTATATAATAGTCTTTTAAGCATTATTATATAGATTAAAGCTAATATTAATACTATATATTATTATAATTAAGGCCTTTATCTTTATTTATAAATATATAAATAAAAGACCGTTTATATTGATACTATTAAGAAAATTAAAAGTAATTATTTTAGTATTTAAAATAATATTATCCTAGATAACCTCTTTAAGCTAAAGAGTATTATAAGAGAGTAAAGTATTAACTAAGCCTAAGAGTTAATTAAGTAAGTTGTTATTTAGATTATATACAAACTTATTCTAAGGACTTAAGATAGCTTATTTAGTAAAGAAGTTAAGGTTTTAAAAGCTAGATCTTATTATCATTTAAGGATAAACTTAGTCTATAAGCCTTATTAAATTATTAGTATGATTAATCTTAATTAGTATAATTAATCTTAATTAGTATTATAATATTCTTATAATATCAACGACTATAAGATATCTAATAACGTTACGTACTTAAGCGAGTATCAGGGTAGCTAATATTAGCGTTAATATATATATTCTAAAGGAGTTATAAATATATAAAATAAGACTATATATTAACTTTTTATAAATAAGCGATAATGGTGTTAATACGGTTTCTTTTAATAACTATGAGTAGGTATTATTAGAAATCGCTACTAAAGATTACTAATATATCTTTAAAAAGAATATCCGTCTTAGGTTTTTTTTTACGGATATTACAGAGATTACGGTTAATAATATCGAAGTACTCTTTATATTATAAGCGTCTTATTCTAAATAACTAAGTCTATATTTTAGTTATAGGTCTTTAGTTAGTTTTATTTTATAATAAATTTAGCCTTATTATCTTTTAATAAGATTAAATAGTAACCTTAAAGCCTTAAACGCGGTTTAACTATTCTTTATTAATATATAATAAAGATATAACAAAAGAAGGTCTTATTTATTTTATTAAAGTTATATAAAAAGAGATAAGTATTATTAGCCTTAAATTTAGCTATAGTATAATTAAGACCCTTATAAATAAATATTTTTAAAAATATTTTTTACCGCCTTAATTATATTATAAACTTTAATATTAATATAAGTATTATACTTCTAAGTAAGGAATAGGTCATAAGATACAACCTAATAATTATTAATAATTATCCTCTCCGACGGTTGAATAAGGTTTAAAATCTTAATAGTAATAATAATATAATAAAGCGGGTAATTATTTAAGTCTATAATAATCTCTTCTTAAAGCTTTTAAGGATACTTCTCAATATAGATATATTCTTTATCAATATCCTTTTTATAAAGTAAAACTAAAATAAATTTATTATAAAAGCGATAGATTAAGTGCATTAGTATAATATTGTAAGAAGATTACCAGGTCAGGGGTGATCAGCCTGTCAATCCGGTAAGATACGATGATGGATCGGTAATGAATAAGTGGAGGAGCGTCAACGATATAGTATTCTTGTACAGAGACTAATTCTTGTCCCCCAGATAGGGGCCAGGGAGTTATCCCCCTTTTATGCCCCGTTTGGACGAAGCTCCCAGGGGCACATTATCTCTGTCGGTATCACTTATTGCGATTCCATCTTCGTTGGTGACACTACGTCCGAATCCTTTTCGTAGACGGAACATCCCCGTTACATGATCGGATCCATTACTCCTCGTCCTGCATAGCCTCGTTAAAACCAACCAGGCAAAAGGCCAAAGGTTGGAAAGAGTGCTTGGCAGTCTTAGTGATCAGTCTCCCATTGTATGGTCCCAAAGACCATTACAAATATCGCGTAACTTTTAGCCGCTAAGACTATCTGTAAAAGGAATTTTAGTAAAGATAATCTTATTTACTATCTTAAAAGTGTTATAATAGTAGTCTCTTAAGTTATAGTAAGATATAAGTATAATATAGACTTTATTTTTAGTATTTAATTACTTATATCATGTTAAAACTAGTAATATCTTTATATAAAGCTTATTATTTTATTTCGGAAGATATAGATAACTAAACTAAGGTAGCTATATTAGCTTATATAAGCTTATTACACATTACCTTTAATAGAATATTAGTAATCTTATTTTAGTTTAGATTATAAGTAAACGTAAAAAATATATATAACTTATCATAGTTCTATACTAAAGCTATTAAATTTTAATATTATTATTATATATATTAAGAACTCCCTTTAACCATTAAAAGGAGTATAAAGTAACGACTAATATCCGTAAATAAAACCTCATTTATAAGTGCTTATTATAAGTTATAGTACTTATTTATACAAAACTTATCTTAGTTAAAGCGTACAAACTCTATATTCTTTAAGTTATTACTAAAACAATATCTCTTTATAATAAAGAGTATTAAAGTTAATATTATTATAGTAAGTATAAAATAGCTAATAATACTATATTAAGGGCGTAATATTCTTATACTTTTAGATTTTAGCCTTAATAAGGGCCCTTTAAAGTACTAAAATAAAGTAGTATCTTAAGCCGCCTTCTATAAAATAAATAAGGTAGGCTAAATATATAATAAAAATCGCTCGTTTATAAGCTCTAAGGTAGCTACTTTAATAGCTAGATTATTATTATTATAATTATTAAGGGTATTATGTAACTTAGATAAAGAACGATAAAGGTTGATCGGATTAAGGAGAGGGGTATTCGTATTAATAAAAAGCGACTTTAATTAGAATGTAAGTTAAATACTATTAATAATAATATTAATAACTTATAATAAAACAGTCTTTCGATAAAGCTTAATATTGTAAGAATCAGTCTTTATAACTTTATTTTTAACAAATAGAATAAAGGCTGTATATTTCTTATTAACAAAAAGGTTACAGTAATATATCCCTTAGCATAGTTCTTAACTTAATTTATCTTAAGAGTAACGCTGATATAGCTTATATTTAGACTAATAATAAAGATTCTTTTTTCTTAGTAAGGTATCTAACTTATGATAATAAGATATTTATTAAAAAGTAGGTTTTTCTTTTTTAGTTAAAGGATATTTAGAGTATAACTCTCTAAGAAATAAATCTATATATAAAAGGGCGAGTTATTATTAAGTAGCCCATAAAGATAGTATATACTTAGTATTTAAAATATATATAAATCCTTGTAAAGATAAAGGCGTAGATCTTTGTAGCCCCCGATGAAGGTATATATCGCTATTTAAGACTCGAATCTACTTATACTTCTGAAGAGCTTAGCCTAAGCGGAGTTAGACTTTATTTAATAGGTAATTAAAGAAAGAGGCTTTTAGATAAGATATTTTAAGATACTATTGCCCTTATAGTATTAAGTCTAAGTTAAGTTAGCGAGGAGTTCGGTATCTTAAAATTAGGTAGTTATTATCCATATCGCTAAGGTCTAGCGTATCCTAGCGTTTATAATGGATACTTAATCGATAGTTAATAATATTAATAACCTCTTAATAGGATTAATAATACTTGTTATAATACTTAGATTAACGAATAGTATAATATAGATAGTACCGCTTAGTTCTACGGGTTTATAATATAGCTTAAATATAGTCCTTCTTAGCGGGAGAGTACTTATATTATTAGGATTAAGATTAATATTAGATAACTAAAGATAATTATAATCTATGTTAAGCGTAGTAATAAGCTCGGTGGTAGGCTTAAGGGCTATAAAATTCGAAATTAATAAATAAATAATTACTTATTTTTTGGTATTAAGTATTATTATTTTAAGTGATAGTAATAGTATCTTAAATAATAGGAGCGGACCTTTAGGCTTCGCTTGAATATATGATGTATAATAAGCGCCTTTATCATTAATACTAGAAGAGGCGGAGTAAATCTAATAAAAGTAATACTCTTTAAACTAAGAAGGGCTACTATATTCTACAGAAGAGATATAAATAAGATACTTTTATCCTCTTTTTATTATAAAAATCTTATAATTATGGTATATATCATAATAACATCGTAAAATAGCTAATAGTAAAGATATTAGTTATAGACTCACTAAAGAGCTTGACGATAGTTACGAGAAGCGGGTAATATTAGTTTTAATAAAGCTTTATAGACCAGGCGTACTATTATCTAATAAATAATATTAAAAAGAAATAATATATTATTGAAGAATAATAACACTAAATAATAACCTTAGTACTTAATACGTCGCTTTAAGGTAAAGAATAATCAATAATCAAGATAATAAAAGCGATTATTGATAAAAACTAAGGCTATTTATTAGCTATAGCCTTTATATAGATAAGATAATTAGTAATAAATATAATATTAATAAAGATACTATAATAGATATAAAAAGATAATATTATAAATAATAAAAAAATAAGTATAATCGGTATATTAATATTAAGAGTAAATAGATAAGATAATAATATTTATAAGTATAAGGTACTCTAATATATAAAGGCTATCCCTTAAATGGATACCGAAGATTAAATAAATTATCAATTTCGCGTAATAGAAGTAATAATAGCGAGAATAAATTAAATAGCTACTAACGCCGGCTTTATCGCCTAGATAAGAAGGTATTAAACTTATTAGTAAGGATAGTAAAGGCTATATAGAATACTTAGAATTATTTTAATAAAGGTAAGTAAACTTATAATAAATAAAAATCCTAAAGGTTACGCGGATATCTTAGAAGACTTAGACTCAATATAAAAGGGATAGATAGATATATAAGCTTATAATAAAAACTCTATTAAAACTTAATACTTATATAAAGAATAGATAAGTAGATAATAGAACTAAACTTTACTAATTAATAACTATAAATAACATAATAAAAAAATAATTATATTTCAGTAGTTATAACGATAACCTCCTTCGGCTTTATATTACTATATATAAATTACTATATTTATAAATAATATATTTATACATATAGCTGAGTTTAATAAAGTGGTCATAAATACTCTTAAAGGTAAACCTTTAAGTTAGAGATAAGTAAAAAAGGATTATAAATTAATAAGCCGACTAAAAGCGAATAAATATATAATTATATAATTATAGTCCGTAAGATCGGCAATAGATAACATAATATTATAGTAAATTATATAAAAGGCGGGATAAGTTTTAATAGAGGTAGTTATACTTACTATATTATTATAAAACATTATATATACCAGAGTATAATTCTAAAGGGGGCGATATAAAAAGTACTAATATTATTTAAGAGGAAGGATATAATATATTATATTATATTATTCTTTTATTATAAATATAACCTAAGTTAAACGTATATAGATCTTATATAGCCGGAGGTAAGATCTATTTAAACGGAAGAGAGGACTATATAATACTATCGCATAAAAGGAGGATAGAGCTAAGGCGCGGAAGATATTTAATACTACGTATTAGAAGTTATTAGGATGCTTAAAAGAACGCTTATATTATTAGATAAGAAGAAGCTAATATAACAATAAGCCGTAAGACGGGCCTTAGCGATAGTAAAGCGGCTAGAGTATAAGGAGAAGGAGGGTAATTGAAGTAATAATATAAGGAGTAAAGGTATTACTACGGCGGGTACTAATATAAAGGTTAAACTTTATAAAAGAGGATTAGTAAAAAGGATAATAATGAATAAAGATATAGGGATAAGAGGCAGACGGTTAAAATATATATAGAAATATATATATATCTCAGGTAAGAAAGTAGTCAATTCTAACGTTTCCGCGGAATTCGCGGCGAGATTAATACATACGACACTAAATACCTAAATAACTAGGCAGTAGCGATATATTTAATAATTATAGTAGTAGCGGCACCCTCAACGTACGCGGGATAGTAGCCTAACATATTAGGCGGAATGCGGAGCCCTCGGTATAAAATAAAAAACTATACAGAATTAAGCTAAAAAGACGCTAGAAAATTATAAGATATATAGCTATCTATAGCGATTAACCTTATCTTTTTTAATAGATAATTTATTAATATAACTATTATGTTAGATCTATATAATAATATAGTTTATTATTTAATTTCTTAATTATTAAGATTAATAATATAAATAATACTAAAATAAATATAATAAACTTTTCATCGAGGTTTATTATAAGTATAACTAAAGTATTATCTAGGATATAAACTTTAACTTAATAAATTATAAGAAGCAAAGAAATATATTTTATTTTAAGTATAATATCGTAATCAATACTTTTTGAGTATCAAGGTAGTTTATTTAACTTTTCTTTTAAGAAAACTTCTATTAAGTCTTAATATCCTATTAATAGTATTTTTTTCAATCTAATTATAATAAGAACAATTTAATATTAAGGATATAAGCGAGTTGAATAAGCAAAAAGAAAACACTTTAGTATATTTATTAGAAAGTAATCTTATTTATAATCTCCAATATATATATTATAAAACTAATGATACTAATATTTGTTAAATAGTTAATCTTAGATATATTTAATAATAATAAGTTATTATTTACTAGGTTTCTTTATATCTTCATAAAGTTTATATTTTATCATTAGCTAGCTTAATACTTTTTTAGTAAAGAATTAATATAAAAATTAACATCTTATTTAATTAGCTTATCTTATTAATCTATATTTATTTAATATATATTAATAATGCTCATTAGAATAGGCTTCCTAACTATAGTAATTAAAGTAAGAAAGGAAACTTAGTTCTATACTTCTTTAAATAAGATTAGGTTATATAGCTACTATTTAATAATAGTAATAATTAAGTAAAAAATTATATCTTATTAGCTATTGTTATTAAAGTTAATAAGGTTATATTAATAAAAATACAATTAATTATTTTAATATCATATAATACTAAAATGAAAATAATTATTAATTATTAAGTTTAAATTAAATACTAATCTATTACATGAGCTTCTAAATGACATTTATAAATTTAGGGTAAGACCTTTTTTCCGCTCTAAAAAGAGACTTTATCTAAACAAATATTTTTCTTGAATCTTAATTTGGATTTTTTAATTTAAATGAGAGGGATCATAGATAAGAACTTAAATAATTATAATAATAGTTATTAGAACTATCTTTTTAAGATCATTATAGGTTATATAGCCTTACTCTTCATAATCAAAACAATATCCTTCTTTTATCAGTATTTACCTTTTAACGAATAATTATAAAATAAATCTTATTTTTTTTATAATCTGATTTATAAAGACTAAACTTATTAATAATAGGATAAGGTTATTTTTAGAACTAAGAGTTTATACTTGATTATTAGAATAAGATTATCATTAAATTTTAATATTATAAGATAGGTTGATATATATTTAAATAAAAAATTATAAAATTATACTTTAATTCTTTTAAAGTATTACTTAGGTTTATAATAAATATAGAAATATAAGATAAAGATCTTACTTATAGTTTTCGATTAAAATTTATATTTCTTTAATAAGCTATATAAAGCTAGTTAGAAAATCGGTAAAGTTCTCCTTTAGTTTCATTTTTAATCTATAAAACTAAGTATATATCTTAACCTTTTTATCTTAGTTAATAAATATAATTTTAAATATAAAAGGATATCTTTGTATTAGTATATAGTAAATAGCTGATTTAGGATTTATTCATAATATAATATATAGCTATATCTTTCTTTCTTTTATAATAGTTTTTAATATATATTATTTAATATATTACATTAAGAAAAAAATATAGATTAATAAGTAGCTTTTATTAGATTATTAGTTACTAAGTTTCCAAGCGAGGTTCTTTATTATTACTTAGTATAAGAGTATTAAGTATCTTAGTCGTTTTTTCAGTATAAGGAGCTATAGGTATAGCCTTTATAATTAGTACGCTATACTAATAGTTTCTTATTTATAATAACTTAACACCTATTTTTATCTTCTCTTTATTCTTTATAATTATTAAGTAATTACTTCCTTATATTCTTTATTAGCTTATTCTTAAAGTATAATACTTTCTTTAAGTTCTTTATACTTTTTAACTACCATTTCGAAGCGTTATTGTACCTCTTACTAAAAGAAGATGTTATATATAGTTAATAAGTCTAGATACAAAAGAGTTAAATTAGTACTAATACTTTAACTTTATCCTTATAATAGTATTGATTAGTTAAAAGAAGGGAGGTTAAGTAAACTCGGATTATCTATAGTTATTTCTTCTTTATTATCATTAATAATAAGTCTTATGTACTAACCGGGCCTTACAATTTTTCCAGGATTCAATTCTAACCCCCATTTCAGCCATATATATGAATCAATTTAATGCAATTTAAATAGGAAATGAATTAAATATCTATTAAATTACATAAATTCAATAGCCATAACCCGCCCCCATCTCTTTTGCATGCGTCCATCCATGCCTTCTGATCTATATGTTGACCTTAGCCCATTTCCGCTTCCGTTTGGAAATATCCTCAGCCTCAGTCCAGTTAGATGCTTTATACTTCATGCTTCTTAATTCACTAGCATTAACAATGCCAGTAGCATGTGCCCTTGCCCGGGTAGCATTATATCTGGCGCGGCGAGCAGCCGCGATAGCTGAAGTCGAATCTAATTCGAACTGTAATGTATGCACTAAAGCAGTATGCATTTCAGCACTTTTTGCGATCTTTGCAAGTGCACTTTTGTAGCGGGAAGAATAGGCTTCACTCTCTTTAAGCGCTAAGCTTAATTTTTGCACTTTCTCAGTGGTTTTGGGGGTGCTGAAGTCTGTATAGCCTGAGCTACTAGTTGATAGTGTCGATGGTCGTTGATAAGGGTTATAATCAACCAAATCCTCAGTAATTAACTTAGAATTAATAGGCTAAAGACCTGTTAACCGAAAGCCGAGTTTGATAGTGCGTAGCCGAAATGTTTTTTCCCGTATTGAGGTGATCGTATAAAGGAACTCTTCCTTAGTGAATTTCTGACATCCTACCGGGTAATCTGACATCCGGTCATTGTTGCGGACTTAACAGCCTTACTATGCCAATGTTTATAAGCACTAAAAATACCGACATCGAGAGGCTGTAAGGAGTAGCTTGAATGCGGTAACAAAAAGAAAACAATAATGTTATTCTTATCACAAATTTCACTAAATTGCCGGGTAAAATGTGATCTAAATCGGTCGTATGAAACTAGTCGCTTAACACCTTGAGTTCGACGGACTGTCCACTTATAGAATTTTTAAATCTATTGATATGCTAAGACATCGGTTATATATCTAGAATCGGATACAGCGAGGTATTCATCAGTTTAAATAGCCTTAAACCATCGTAACATCATCTGTTTACCACTTAAAATGATAAGTGGTGGACAGACAAAACCGTCCGCCGAGACTGCTTCTATAACCGTAACAGATTCACGATTTGTGATAGAACCATTGAACATTTTACGCTTCGGTTCTCGGGTAATAATCCATTGATCTTTACTAACACCAATCTGAAAGCTAGTCTCATCAAAATTGTAGATATCGCCGGGTAAAATGCTATTCTCCTCGACGATCCGAGTATATTCTTCAAACCACTTTTCCACTACCCCTTTATCCATTGCTCGGCTTCGTTCGATATCGAGGGCTCGTCGGCGACGTCGGTAATATTGAGGATTACGTTTTAAGAACCGATGAGTCCAATGGTCGCCGACCTTAGGGGGTGGAATTGCGGGATCGGTATGCGCTTCTTCGAGAATTGAATTCGCGGCGACAGTAATTTGTGACTGGTTTATTACAGCGCCCGCTTGATCGAAGTAATTAATAAATTGGCATAAAGCAGATTCTTGTGCAGAACTAAGCTTCCGAACATCAGGTTGGCGTTGAAATAGGGATTTTCCACCATTCCATCGATACCGAAGCCGGCCCTTAGGTACGTTGAACACACGCGCAGTTTTCGCGATATTAGGCTTAGATTGCTGGGATAAAGAATCTATTGCTTTAGCAACCTGAATCTCAATTTTAGCGTTATCTTTAGGCATGGTGATGGAGATATTGATGTTTGAATGTGTGAGGTTGAATTCTGGAAAAAATCTACAAAGTGGGTGCAACTACAAAGTGGGTGGCGGACCCTCCGAAGGAGGGTCTGGTAATTTTTACCGAAAAATTGTAAGGCCCGGTTAATTACGAGTTATGTAGGGAGTCTTCTTCGAATTAGCTATTCATGTTATTAATTAGTTAGTTCTATCGATCTTTTCGGTTCGGTTCGGAGGTCTTAGCTTTACGATACTAAGGAACGGGAAGTAAGGGTAAGTAAGACTAAAACTAATTATAATAATAATTTATATATTTATACTACTTAGTAAGGTAGTTTAGTAATAATTAGTATTATATTATAAGCTAAGTCGTAATAAAAAAGAGTATATTTAACTAAAACACTACATATAAGGAAAGAAAGAAAGAAAGAAAAAAGAAATAACGCGCTGAAATAATTAAGGTAGTGATACTTGAGGCATCACTCAAATGATGCAAACCACGTTCTATAAATGGTGGTGGGAGACGGCAGAACTGGTTCTAGATCCATGATCGTGAATTCTTCGTGACAAAATAAAGAGATCTAATAATATAAAATCTTATTTTATCATAATAAAGGTATCTCTTTTTTAATTATAGTTATATATTTTATCTTTACTAATTTATTAAGTCCATTTTAGTCATTACTATATATTAATTTATTAATAATCTTTATAGGTAATAGTATAGTTAATAGAATTTATTAATATTTATTTTATTAGATTAGATTAGTCTACAGTACTAATATTAGTATACTCTTTTATTAGCTATAATACAAATTTAAAGAAGGCGGCCCCTTTAGCGTAGGTAATCTAATAAAGTCAATAAACTACTTTTACTTATAAATCTTAATTAATTATAACTAGTTTTAAGGTATCTAAGTAAGTCTTTACTTACAAAGGGGCGTATCATTACTTAGGTAATTCCGTTCTATTTTATTAGTGTTTCGGAAGTAGATCGGTAGTATTCTATAGATCGACCTATTTCATTATTACTTAATAGTAGTCGTTTTCAAGACTTTCCGGTAGTGTTTAATGATTTAAATCGGAAGATTAATATATTTAGAGAACTATAGCTAATTTAATTTAATTTAGGCCTAGTCTAATATACTATTTATATTAATCTTAAAGAAGAGAATATATAACGTAGGGTCTATTATAATAACTATAGCTATAGATTACGTAGTAGTACGCAATATATAATAGGCTTTACCCTGTAGTAGTTAGTACACTAAGTCCGAATCCTTTTTATAAACAGAACTTCCTTATTATATAGTCGAATTAGTTACTCTTTATCATATTTGATTATACATATAATAGTAAATGATATCACTATTTTTGAATATTACTTTTATAATAAAAGAACGTTTGTTTACTACTATTTTAATAATAAGGATAGATAGTAGATATTTATATACCGATAAGAAGTGTAGTAAATTTTTATTCGCTATATATTTTGATATAAAAGAAGGGTAAAAAAATCTATCATAATAATTTTAATACTTTCACTATCTATAAAATACTACTTTGTTTAGGTAGTACGAGTAAAGGCTATCCTAACGAAAGAAAGAATTAATAATTACTTCTAGTAATTATATCATTACTAACATAAGGAATAACAAGGCCCTCTTTGTTATTTAGCTATTATATAATAATAGCTTATTACTATATATATTAAAGATATTATAAATACTAAAATAGTATAGAAAGGACTAAAAGAGTCTTATTACCTAAAGGAGTTTATAACTTAATTCTGTAATATCTCTTAATATAATTTTAGACTACAGGAGAATATTTAAATAAGGTTAAAGCCCTTGTTTATAAATTCTATAATAAGGAAACATTTTTGCTAGAAAACTTTTTTGTTTTTTATATACTAAATAGCCTTAGTAACGATTCTAAAATATTATTATAAAGTATCGTTTTATCTCCTCGGGGTGATCTAAAATCATATACTATAGAGACCTTCTTTAAGTCTAACCAACGAATCTCGGGTATTTAAGGTAATCAACTTAAATTTATTAAATTTAAAATAAAGAAACCTAGAAAAAGAAACTATACACTATATCGGAAAGTCTATACCTACCCGTATTTTTACCTTATTATTCTTAGATATATATATCTACAAAACTGAATAATACTTACTATCCTATTATGTATCCTATTTACTTCTAATAAGTTAGGTTTAAACCTAAGGCTATCCTTGATTGAAATCCAAATTTAGTACTTAGTATAATAACCTTTAGCCTTCCGTACCGCCTTATAATGTCTGCCTATATCTAATATTAGCATATTAAATTACTCTTACGGAATAACTAGAATAACTATCTAAGTAACCTTTATATACTCTTTAAATACCTTCTAATCCTCCTTATACCTTCTGATGTATACAATTGAAGAAATGACTTAATAAGTTTAAGTTTAAATACCGCTAAACGGATTCAATCGAAATTTTTATTTCTGCATAATAATTTTAAGTACTATATACCTTTAACGTAGCTAAAAGATAGTCAAATCTATTCATTTATGTTTAATAGAACTTAGCTTTTTATAGATATAGATTATATTCTAGCGAGCTTATAAAAATATAAAATTAGAAGTTCGATTATTTAATTTCCGGGGGCACTTAAAGCGAGGCCTTTAATTCTATGGTCTAGTGCTATTAAAAGCATTCCATTATATTATATAAGATTTTATAATTATAGCCGAAATTATATATGAATCTAGTTTAAATAGTATGCTTATTTAAATATATATAAATAATACTGAACCTTTATTCTAGGGACAACTTATTCTCTTTCTTCTGAGCAGGCCTATTAGCTATATACAATAAAGCTATAGGGAGGTATAAAAAGAAGAGAAAATGGTAAAGTTGTTAACGTGGTAATTTATAAAGTAGGTAGTAGGTAAAGACTTTCAAACCCCTATATAATAAGCATTTGAATACTTTTTAGAAAATCTAGAAAAATTCATTGAATATAGAAAACTAAGCTTATTTTATAGCTACTCTACAGACTACTCTAAAGATTCTAAAGAATTACTAAAACTCCGATTAGTTCAATGATTTAGATAGTAGATAATCTATATCTAGATATATTTTTAGCCTATCCTTTAATACGGTGATTAATCAATGTTATGATTTCCTATAATAGTTAGCTATAAAAATAGTAGTATTAAGTAGTATAGAAGCTAGATATATAGTGTTGAAAGAAGCTACTAAAGAAGTTTTATATCTAAGAAGCCTTTTTACTTATTTGAATAATAAAATTAAATTAGGCTATACTATTAGTTTTCCTAAAACATTGGTAGATATTCTATCTACTAAAAACGTAGGTAAAAATCGTAAATTCTAGAAAAGATTACATATATTAAAATAGTCTACTATTTTATAAGAGAAGCTATTTAAAATAATAAACTATTATGTAGATTTGAGGGGGGATATTATATTTAATTATATATATATATATATATATAATAAACAATAGTATGATACTATTATATGATATCACTATTTTACAATGATAAATTATTTATTCGCCACCATCCTAAATAACAAAGATTGATGGTAAATCAATTATGTGCCGTTATTATAATGACAAGGATAGATGGTAGATATTTATATACAGATAAAGATTGGTGCACCACATATTCTAAGATAAAAGAAGGGTGAAAAACCTATAATAATTAATTTTTAACTATTTTGATTATTTATAAAATACCATTACTAAGAATTCTTCTTTTAAACTGTTCCAAAATTTACTTTCTAGCTTTATTTATTATTCTTGTTTCCTTCTTATTATTTGTTCTTCTTTATAAATGGGCCTTATATTTTTTACTAAGTTATACTAGACTCTCTGAAGGAGGGTCCGACACCCAATCTATAATCTTTTACTAATTTTGACTTACTATCTTCAACTATTAATATCTCTATTACTATGCCCAAGCACAACGCTAAAATTAATATCTAAAATATGAAGGTACTGGATAGTCTATCATAGTAATCTAAGCTTAATATATCTAAAACTACGCGTGAATTTGACGTACCTTATAACTAGCTTCGGAATCACTAGGTAAGAAACCTTTATTCTAACGCTAATCTAATAATCATAAGCTTAATTCCATATAAGACTCTACTTTATACTAGTTTATTAATTACTTCAATAAAGCGGGCGTTATAAATCGTAATCGTAGTAGATTCAATTCTCGAAGAAGCGTATACCGATCCCGTAATCCTATTACCTAAGATTGGCTAGTCTTAGACTCGCCGGTTCTTAAAACGTAACCCTTAATATTATCGATGTCGCCGATAAGCCCTTAATATTAAATAAAGCTGAGCGATAGATAAAAAAAAGGGTCATAGAAAAGTAGACCGATTAATATACCCGGATCGACGAGGAATATAATATTTTACTTAGCGATATCTAGAAGTTAAACAAGACTAGCTTTTGAATTAGTATTAATCAAGGTTATTACTTATTATTTAAGTAATAAATAAATAGTACTATAACAATTTAAGGCTATTTAAACTAATAAATACCCCGCTATATCCGATTCTAGATATATAACTAACGTTTTAGTATTTTAATAGAATTAAAATTTTATAAATAGATATTTCGTTAAATTTATAGTTTTAAGCGATTAGTTCTATATGACCGATTTGGATTATATTAATACGATAATTCAGTAAATTTTTTAAAAATCCATTATTCTTTTTTCTTTATTACCATATTCAAGCTACTTCTATAGCCTCTTAATATTAGCGTATTTAGTACTTATTAATATTAGTATAATAAGGTCATCGAATCTGCGATAATAACTAGATATTAAAAATTTACTAAGGATAAATTTCTTCATACGATAACCTCGATCCGGGAAGAAACCTTTCGTCTATACATAATCAAACTCGGCTTTTGATTAACAGGTCTTTAGTTAATTGATTTTAAATTGATTACTAAGAATTTATTTAACTATAATCCTTACTAATAACAACTACGACTATTAACACTATTAAATAATAGCTCGGTCTATATAGACTTTAGTACCCCTAAAACTACTAAAATGGTATAAAAACTAAGCTTTAGCGCTTAATAAAGATAATATTTATTCCTCTCGCTATTAAAATATATTTATAAAGATCGTAAAAGTGCTAGAATACCTACTACTTTAGTATATATATTATAGTCTAAATTAGATATGTCTTTAGTTATTATAGCTACCTGCCACGTAAAAGATGACATTACCCGGGCGAGGGCTTAAACTACTAGCATAAATAATGCTAGTGGAATAAGAAGTATTGAATATAGAGCATTTAATAGACTAAGGCCAAAGATATTTCTAAAAGGAAGGGGAAATAGGCCAAGGTCAATACATAAATCAAAAGGCATAGACGGATGTAAAAGAAATGAGGGCGGGTCATGGCTATAAGTCATGTTATTTAATGGGGTTTGTATTTAATTCTTACTTAAAATGCACTAAATTTATTTATACATATGGTCAAAATATGGGTCGAAATTAGATATAGTGAATTATTTTCAGTTTGGGTAGTATGTTGGTTTGGGTGTCGGACTCTCCTTTGAAAGGTCTGGTATTTTTTAGTAGAAAATGTAAGGCCCTGCTAGCTCTTATGTTCATGAAGAATTCAAAATATCTTCCTTCATTCTTAGATTGTATTTAAACTCCATTCCTGTTCATTTCTCCTTCTTGTTCCCTTCCTATTTCCTATCCTCTGCGTAACCTCTTACGATCATGCACTATAAGGCTCTTGATATGAAAGGCTGTAGCTGAATTGATTCAATTAGGGCTAGGTCAACATGCTGTTTACATTAATCTCAAAGAAAAGAACTATCTAACGTAAAATTCGGCATAGTTACCCTGGCCATGGGTCACGTGATATATTCTAGGCTCTGGCCCGTGACACTTAGACATCTAGTATATCATATCAAAGAGCTATATATTTTTTTTCTACGCCAAAACGGTCTTAGACATGTAAATAGTGGCTATCCTAATTAGGCATACCTAAAGTGTGTTTTTGAGATTCGTGGTGCCTAATTCAGACTTCTCCTGTTTGTATAGTTTTAACTGTGAGTACGGCCCCGTACGGTCCCGTAGCCGCACCTAAGGTCAATAATAGCTTGGATGATACAACGCAGTGCTTAGAGCTCACTTTGTACATACTCCATTAAATGTGATGGGGCTTGTTAGTTCGTATAAATATCGTAAGGGGTAAGAGAAACTACCTTGGTACTACTGTGGGGTCTTGATTAATTAATAACAGACAGACTTCACTAGTTCGTAAGATAGGTATATGGTACGTGGGTTGTGATCATTATAGACAGGGGTTTTTTTTCTCTTTCGAATAATTAGTAATTAGTCAAGGGAATAATGTCTCGGTGATTGAGAGAAATCAACATCCATGTCATAGTAAAATGTCATTCGCAGTGGTCATCGTATTTATTCGTCATTCTCCGAGCGATATCAAGGAAGTAAGATCCACCATCCTTATTGCCCAGGTCTACAGATATAGCGGCCAGCAAGCGAACCAAAGCACCACCAAATCACCGCTCATCTCGAAACAGGGTAATAGATACCAACACAAGGAGCCCTTCTCATGGTGCAGGTGCGGGTGCTGGGGCCTCGACCTTCTTTTCCACTTTAAGTCCCCCTTTACCTCCTCGCCGATTAGTGCCGCCTAGCATCCACATCGCAAAACTGCCAGGCACTTCTGGCCCTTTGGCTTTTGGCTTCTTAGGCGCTGTAATAAAAGTCAGCGCGAGTCTCGGTGGATATTCAGGACTAGTGATCTTACCATCCGGCTTTTTCTTCACCTCAGGTGGTGGTGGATCCGGAGCCTTTTCCGGAGCCGGTTCAGGTGCAGGTTCTTCTTTTGGTTTTTCAGGAATCGGCCACATGTGCATAGTGATGGCCCAGTCGGGCTCAATTACAGTTTCCCAGACCTGTGGAAGAATAATGTCACCATTGGGGCCTACCAGGTCATAGTGACCCTCGGCCACATGGGGCCCAATGACTTCAATGTGCAAGAAAGCCTGTCGGATGAGCTCTTCCATACCCTTCGATAAAAAACATCAGCATGAACGAAGATAGACAGATTGGAGGAAGCGGGGAACTTACCTGCCAGGTTGCACAAAGCTCAAACGGAAAGCTGAACTTTCTCCCAACAGCATCTTTGAATTTGATAGGCTTCTTCTTCTCTGGAGGTGGCGGCGGTGTTGGTCCACGGGCAGCCTTGGCAGCGGCTTCAGCCGCTGCCGCTGCCGCCGCCGCTGCAGCTTCATTAGCCGCTGCCGTCGCGGCAGCTGCAGCCTCAGAGGCCGCACTGGCAGTGGCCTTCTCTGCTTCTTCCTTGGCCTTTGCTGCATCTTCTGCGGCCTTCTTTTCCGCATCGGCCCGAGCGAGAGCCGCCGCCTCCTGAGTGATCTTTCTATCATGCGCTAACTGGGCCTCTTGGGCTGCCTGTTCAGCGGCCGCACGTTCAATGGCCTGCCTTTTGGCGGTTTCTTTCGCTTCACGGTCCATCCGGTCGTCGAGAATCAGCTTTTCAAGCCTCGCGATTTGCTCGTCCTTGGCCGTATCTACTGGTGGCGGTGGAGGGGGTGGGGCCGGGGCCGGTGGAGGGGCTGGGGCAGGTTCAGGAGCAGGTGTTGTGGGTTTGGGGGATTTTGCTTCCGGTGGCGGTACTACTGGCGGTGTTGAGACTAAAGGATAGGGAGGCCAGTAATGAGAATGAGGAGGCATCATGCCCCCGCCATAGAAACCCTGGGGATCTTGATAGAAACCGTGTTGACCGTAAGGCATCATTTCATGATGGGGATATCCCCCATATATGGCGAGGTAGGGCCGTGAGGTGCCATCGGGTGAGGCATCGGCGGCTGCATTGGATTGTGCAGATGTTGGCGAAGCGCATGGCGTTGATGTGGTTGAGCTTGATCGGGGGGAAATGCTGAGAGCCATGGGGAAATTGAGGTTGATACCCATACGGGGGAGCGCCATAAGGATTCGGTTGGGCGTTACCGATTCTCATGAGATCCGAAGTGACTGGGGCATTGTGGTACGGGGGGTGACCGGGTTGAGGAGGGTAGACGGGGTTATAGGATGGACCAGTGGACTGACTAGGGGGGTAACCGGGTGGCATTGGTTGTTGCCATGCCCTTCGATCGGTTGGGCGACCATGATGAGGATATTCATCGGCGGAGTCACTTTCGGGAGAATCTGGCGATGGGTGTCTTCGGCCTCGAGGGGCGAATGACTGTTGTTCTGAAACCATACGTCGTGACGTTGGGCGACGGCCCGAAGCGGATCGTGAACCGTGGGGGGGACGACTGCGGTGCGAAGTTCTTGGTCGGGAGGCTGAATCAGATGGTTTCAATTCATCCGGATAAGGCAAATGCGCCCACTCATCATAATCTTGGTACTCATGACTTCCCACTGAAGGTGCTGTAACATGTACACCAGACGAATCCTCGTCCTCGGAGGAATAAAACTGGTCCGAACCGTGGTCTGGATCAATCGAGATACTGAGCCTATATAGAGAGAAAACGAGAGAAAACAAGGTGAGTATGTATGAATGTATGAATGGGGAAGTATATTAGAAAAAGAAAAGAGAACTAAACGTGAACGTACGTCATAGAGATTATAATATCTCGACCTCGAATATAATCAATAAAAAATCAAGAGAAAGATAAACCTCTCTCTGTTTCGCATGCGCGAAGTGAGGAGGGAATACCCGTTGTGTCCAGGGGAGAAGAGGAGAGGAAGAAAAGAATGGTGAAAATGATTGACGCGGGGGTTTGTTTTTTTTGTTGCGCATTGACTTATTTTCGGTTTCTCTCTCTGACTTTTTCTCTCACTGTCACTTTTTTGTATTCAATACAGTTGGTGTTTTTCTGTCCTTTTAACCTTGTTTAAATACCCCTTGCTTTTAATACAAGGGTTGACAGGGTTGACGGGTTGACGAACTGACAGGGTATACGTTGTATATGTATTGAGAGTCAAAAAAAAGTTGAAATAAATCAAGGGGGTATCATGTTAACAGAAAACAAAAGTGAAGGGGGGGAAAGTAAGAAGATAAGTTATATTTAATTATTATATATATATATACACATATATAAATCCATAGCCAGTGAACTACATATATAAAGTAAACTATGTACTTAGGCCGGTTGGGCATATGCGTGCAACAAGAATTTTCTTTTTTTCTTGACGGCCCAAAATGCCCAATATACCCTAAGCCTCTACATGTATGTATACATACTTACAATCTACAAAGGTACATATCGATAAATGCATACATCTGTAAACATAGGGAAAATAATATTATAAAACTAAGAATCATGTCTTATTCAAATCGATTCAACAACTCCTTAGCTGCAATCAGTTCACTTCGACTTGATGCCCAATGTTGGTCATCAACGGATCGTGACTTTACAATCTCGCCCAACTTGTGAAGCGCAAATTTCCTTAACCGTTCTAGGGTTTTGTTGGGTTGCCCTGGTAATGTATAACCCCTGTCAAGCATTCGAGTTGAGGCCTAAACTTGAGGTCAGTAACAGTATGGTAATGTTAATGGTAATGGTAATGGCAAGGACTTACCAGAGTTAACCCATAAAAACCTCGTAGGTAATCATCACAAAGTTCAATACTTCGACTGAAATGTTGAATTGACCTTCCAAGGAGTTTTGCATCTCCATCCGTGGCAAAGATGTATAACAGCTCACCTAGGCGTGAATGGATCTGAATAATGATTGAAATTAGTTGACCATGACTCATAAATCCCAACATATGTAGGTGCGGCGTGCATACATTCCAAGAGTTGGGCGCAATAAGCAGAGCCTCTTCAAGGCTAAAAATGGCTTGGGAACCCAACCCCTGTGACTGGTACAGATCCGCTAGCTCACACCAGGCTTCGGCGTCCGTAGGTATCGCATCAAGGAGTTGAATCAGAGCAGAGATCGCATCGGTCGGTCGGTTCAGTGAGCGCAGCAACGCTACTCGGCGCTTCAGGATAGGCTGATTATTCCTGGTTAGCCTCCCCACCTCCAAAGCAATACCCTAGGAATCCATTACTGACCACATTCACCGGACTCTGGGACAGAATATTCTCGTATTCTTGTAGGCATTTCTCTAGTGCCGACTGATCCTTGGCAGTTGCCTCCTCGTACAGGCCTCGAAGTCCCATGATCCTTTCATTGGAGGGTCCAAATCGAAGACTGAGCCGATTCAAACACGTCTGTGCTGACTGGTCATCTCCAGTTCGGAGACAAGCCAGCATGAGTTGTTCTATCCTCGCATAGTAATCTGCGGTGTCCTTGGATGAAGATGCCCCGGCACCAGATTCATGTCCAATAATTGCAGGTGCTTGTTGGGCAAGGTGAAGAGCTGAGATTAGGTCCGAGCCGCTGATCTGGCGGACATCGGAGACAGTGCCAGCCATGATAGACAAGGTTTGCCAGCTCTCGCTTCGAAGGAGTCAAACCAAGCAAATAAAAAACAAGAAAGAAAGAAATCAATCAATCAGAAAGTACGGAGTAGGGTCAAACTAATTAGTGACGGTTAAAGGAGAAGTACAAGGTACTACTAGCTTCGCAATCTACGGGTCCCGTGATCCTTATCGTCCATTCCCCCAAACTCCACCCCGCGGAGCTGTTGCTTGTCAAATCTCATGTTCGACGCCAGAGCTACTTTACATGATTTACTCGACCGTCCAAGTTATAATGTCCCCCAATCAGACTCACTAATACACCTTTACATCCTTTGATTTGGGTCTGGTATGACCAATAGCTGTTACAATGTGGGCACCCCAATGCTTCACGGTCCAGACCGATCACTGACTTGATTATCTCAGGTTCGAAAAATCGCTTTACGATCTGATCAAAGGTCTTCGGGGCCACAAAGGAGGGGAAAATGAATATATTCAGAATGCTTTGCGCGAATGCAAGGCTGAAATCAAAACACAAGACATGGGTAATCCTAAGCTAAGCTATCTAGTTATATGGCAGACATCTTGCTGAGCTCTACCAGATAAAAAGGCCACGGCCCTCCTAAAGCTCATATACCTGGAAATGTTTGGATATGACATGTCGTGGGCATCTTTTCACGTTCTTGAGGTCATGTCATCGGCCAAATATCTCCAGAAAAGAGTCGGATACCTCGGAGCGGTACAGAGCTTTCGACCAGATACCGAAGTCCTGATGCTTGCGACAAACTTGTTGAAGAAGGATATTGTTACATCAAGCATCCCTAACATGTCACTTCCTCTAATTACTTTGCCGCACATAATCACACCTTCTCTGGCGATGTCGCTGCTCCCTGACATTCTGTCCCGGCTTTCACACTCAAACCCCGTGGTACGCAAGAAAACGATTGTATGTCTGTATAGGCTTGCATTGGTCTACCCGGAAGCCCTGAAGCTAGCATGGCCCAAGATCAAAGACCATTTAATGGACGATCAGGAAGATGGCAGTGTCACAACTGCAGCTATCAATGTTGTTTGTGAGCTCGGATGGCGACGACCTCATGACTTCCTACCTCTGGCACCCCGATTTTTCGAGCTTTTGGTGGATAGCGGTAACAATTGGATGGCGATAAAGATCATCAAACTTGTTAGCTCCCCGTACCTCTTGTTGAGTACTTTCTAACTTCCCTAGTTCGCAACATTGACCCCATTGGAACCACGTCTTACCCGCAAACTTCTACGCCCATTGACCAACATAATTCAGACTACCTCTGCAATGTCCTTGCTCTACGAATGTATCAATGGCATCATCCAGGGAGGTATATTGGACGGGGAAGATGGCCTTCAAGAACGAGACGAAGTTGCCACCCTTTGTGTCGGGAAATTGCGCGGAATGATAGTGATGGATACTGACCCCAACCGTGAGTTTCCTGTTTTTTCCCGCCTCGATATATCATCACTGACTTGGAATATAGTGAAATATGTTGCGCTTCTTGCATTAAACCGCATTGTTGCCACTCATCCAACGTTGGTTTCTATGCAGCAGGACGTCATTATGGATTGCTTGGACGATGCAGACGTCTCTATCAGACTGCAAGCCCTCGATCTCGCCGTCGGAATTGTCAACAGTGATACCCTCCAACCTGTTGTGAACCGTCTACTGGATCAACTCCGTCGAGCATCTGTTCCCGCAGCCGAATTGGCAGATATATCCGAAATATCAGAGAATTCCGAGATATTGACTGTCTGGCCCAATGATTACAAGACCGAGGTTATTCACCGAATTCTGGATCTGTGTTCGCAGAACAACTACTCCGAAATTGTTGATTTTGAGTGGTATGTTGCCGTATTGGTGCAATTGGTCAGTCTTCTTCCACCATCCGAGGTTGAGGATGAGTGGTGTCATCCCAAAGAACAAGATACACTGCTCGATTTGAAAGCGAACGCCGCCCTCCGAATAGGGACAGAGATTCGCAACATTGCCGTGCGAGTAAAAGGAGTGCGCACGGAAGCTACAAGAGCTGCCGAGTCCCTCATCTTTATGGATAATAGATCAACTTTCTTCCCTACTGGTTCAACCATTGGCGATGGTGTTTTGGGGCCTGTCGCCTGGGTGGTTGGAGAATATGCAGAATATCTTCTATCACCAAATCGGACGCTTTTATCATTGATCGACATCTCAAATTCATCACTCCCGCCAAGGACTCTTTCTCTTTTCTTGCAAGCCATCCCAAAAATTTTCGTTCAGGTCAGCCAGACCAGCAAACCAGGAGATCTCTGGAAAAGCGAGATGTCGCTCTTGCTTGCTCGCATCGTGGAGTTCCTCGAGTCTTTGGCATCTCATCCAGATTTGGATGTCCAAGAGCGAGCTATTGAGTTCCTGGAGGTTCTCCGGCTCGCTGTTGACTCCCTGAATTCCGAAACACAAGAAGTTCCATTCCTTCTCTCCTCCGTCATACCAACCCTATTCACGGGACTCGAGCTAAACCCTGTTGCGGCTAGTGCCCAAAGAAAAGTTGTTTTGCCTGATAGCCTTTGTTTAGACGAGGCATTCAGCCATGATCTGCTCGGTCTTTTCCGAGATTTAGACGACTCGTTATCTCACGAGTCTAAATCCTGGGAAGCATCCGACTTCTATCACATCCCTGAACTCTCGCCTTTAAACAGACAGGCTCGTGATATTGCACCGGTTGATATATCCCATAACTATCAAAACTCCACTGGTGGCTCTGTGGACTCTTCCATTGCCATCCAAAAAAGAATGCTTGAGCGGAGGGAACGCTTCAAGGATGATCCTTTCTACATTGCCCCTTCTGGAGAATCATCCGGCACGTCTACTCCATTCCATGAAATTCTGCACAACTCCAATGGGCAGGTTCTGGACATTGATTCGATTCCCATCGTTGATTTAAAGTTGGGAGATGAACAATCCAGTCGCGTTGAGTTTGATCGCCCAAAATATCGTCGACCTCCAAATAAATTAGCAGTTGCTGGCGATGAAACTTTTGAGGCCCACACCCCTGCGACAGGCACCTCTATGTCCCATAATACCATTGATGGCCACCCTGCGCCTAAGCAGTCCTTGCTCCAGGTTGACACCAGCAGCCTGGGGATCATGCCGTCAAAGGGGCCTCGAATCACTACGGATGAAGGGGAGATGGAAATGGCAAAAGCAATGCAACAGGTTGAAGAAGTGCGATTGCGTATGCAACGAGCATCGGAGCGAATTGAACTTGATGGCACCCCAGCAGAAGGGACTCTGGTCAAGAAAAAGAAAAAAAAGGCAAGAAAGCACGCTGATAAAGATTCTCGAGATGCGGTGGACGAGCACTCCGCAGAAATTACTGCTGGGAAAAAGAAGAAGAAGAAGAGAGAATTCGAGAAGCCAGCAGGAGAGACATCACCTCCTAAAGCTTCCGATTGAGTAAATATTGCAACGCGTATGGTATTTGGCTTGAGCAGTAGCAGTGAGATAAAAAAAATAATACATATTCAAAAGAAAAGGAGTAAGAAAGAAAGAAACCTGCGACATGGAAAACCATATCGGACATGCATGTAACTCGGAATGCATCCCTTTTGAGACAGGGGCGGATGAGAGGTAGTTGGCATATCATGAAGACAAGACTCAAAAGGGTTGAACAGCTGCAGAGGTATTGAAATAGTGAATCCTATTCCAATTACCCTGTGATCTGAGTGAACCATGAGGCCACGGTTGACCATAGCTCAGGGACAATCCGTACAAGCTCTAATAGGAGGCCACCGCAAACAACAAAGGCGAGAAGAACTGAGATATTGTCAGTTTACAAGTCAAATTCGGTAATTAATCAAGTACATACCAACCCAGCTCGCTGAAAGTGGCGACTTTGTATTCTTCTTCGGCTTGACAGTGGTTGGCGCCTTACCGCGCTTTGCGGCCTCGGTCTTTGCGAACCGTTCGTTGGCTCTCCGTTGCTGTGGTGTTTGTGCCTGGGAAAGGATGTTAGATACGATTCAGTCGTTACACTTGTCTTCATCATACCATTGTGAAGGTTGTGAATAAATTGAAGGATAACAATTAGGGAGGGGATTCAATTAAAGTAATATGCCGGCAAAAAAAAGGCCACGTTTGTTTTTGTTTTTAGGAGAGCCCCCTGATTTGTCTCTGATGCAGAACTTATACGACTCAACATATCTACAAGTACCTAGGTATATATATATATATATATATATGAAGCTCACAATCATTTGCAATATCATATATACAACGAAAGGCATAAAGGCCTGTCCTATAGATTGTAATACCGGAGTATACCTATGTAGACTTATTATAAGTCTTATAGAGAATACATATAGTTTATATATTCATAAAAACACACATGAATATGCGTATACTTTTCCAAATAGTTGTACAGAAGTATATACACATGTGCTACGGAGTATTACTACGCATAACTATAGACAGACCTGATGTGATTTTTGAAGGCGGCAAGTGCGGAGAAGAAGGCGGTCAAAGATGACATCAATGTAATTATTTACTAATTGGGAGTTTTGGAATGTATTATGACCTATTCTATGGCATAGGATGTAGATGGTGGTCTATTTTCTCATTGAATAAGTGGCTTCCATCCAATTTGTTCACTGGAAGAATCTCCGAGGAGATCTGGTGGGCTTGCAGTCGCATTTCCTGAACTGC
Source organism: Penicillium soppii (assembly GCF_028829465.1). Classification (NCBI taxonomy): domain Eukaryota; kingdom Fungi; phylum Ascomycota; class Eurotiomycetes; order Eurotiales; family Aspergillaceae; genus Penicillium; species Penicillium soppii. The sequence goes on along the minus strand of NW_026643235.1, from coordinate 2,057,991 downwards.
CTTGCCTTGTTGTCTGATTGTTGGACATGGTTGGCATTGTCCGCGAATTGGATTGGGAGCTCAACGATAGCGGTTTCCGTGGGACGACCGGTGGTATTTTCGCAGATTCTACTGATTGAGGTGACGTGGACCCAGTTGACCCAAGCGTGTCACGACGAGGAGGCAACATCGGTTTCCTCTCAATTTGTTGTTGTTTTGATGAGATTGGGCTTGCTACCCAGTCAACATCTGCAGAGAAGGGATTAGACTTGCGATGAGTATTGGCCACGTATCCTTCCTTTGGTGGTTGTACAGTTGCTTTTACCGGGGCCCCTGTCAAGAGTTAGCACAATGGTCTCTGCATCCTCAGATTGGAAGATACTCACCATTGTCTAACCACCATCGGCTTCGATCAGAACTTGCTGGTGGTAGCCCGGGTGCAATGGAAACAGCGGGCGTGCTTTCATCATCGTCCAAGTCCAGCAGAGAGACAGAGTTCGCGAGAAAAGCCTGATCATGGCCTTGTTTCCCTTCGTATATCGACCGCCTGAGCTTTTCTTTCAACGCGTGGTCTACAATATCGATTACACAATTAAAGGCTGCCCAGACTGGACGATGATCAGAGACCTTCAAATCCGCAGTTTGGTAGTGAGTTTGCTGCAGGTTGCTTCCTCTCCACAAAACTCGATCACACCATGCGGGAATACGAGCTTTCTCACTTGGAGGTGTTAGTTTCAGATATACCACCATAGACCTCTATGCTGAACGGCACTTACGATGTATCGTAATTGTCCCTTCCAACATCGTACTTATAGGTAGGTGGGAAGTCAATTGGGCCTTCTGAGTAAAACTGGAACACTCTTCCCGCAACCATTTGAAGATTCAACTGCTATTGTCAACAAAGCCGCATAAAGATACCATAGAGATGGTTGACTTACTTGGTCGTTATCATACAACCTTTGATAGTCGTGCTGCAAGATGAGCTCTTTTACGCTAGGGTTGCTTAATCCAATTCGATAGTTGAAATCACCTAGCCAGATCACGGCGTCGTGGTCAGCGATTGTCCTATTCTTCTGGAACCGTAGTCCTCGGTCGATGATATCGTAGTCCCTGTTTCGTTCATCATAGTTTGCAAAACCTGCTGCAAGATGGGCTGTAACGAAGCAGACACTTGTGTTGGAGAAGTCGAAGCGAATAGCACAGCCGCCCTTATTGCCAGCAATACCAGAGAGACCAGTCTTCGCAAGTTAGCACAGCTCGGCACATAGCAGAATAAGAGACTACCTGCCTTTTTCACACTGCCTTCGACGTTTTTGATATATTTCAAGGCATCTTCCTTGACGTAAAGCAAAGCCGCAGCACCGACAAGTTGGCCACTTCTAAGATGTACGTACTTTCCTGTACCTTTCAGCTTTGAATGGGTGTTCAAACAGTCATGGACCGCCTTTTCCCAAACCTTGCGAGTACTGGGATCGGTAGACATTATCTGTTGGGGACTCAAGGCGACAATTTCCTGAAAACCGACGACAAACACTGCTGGATCTTCATCAGAGGTATCCGCCTCTGGAAAAAGCCACGGAGTAAGATCAGTGCCTGGGCCCTCGTCACGCCCATTCACATTGAAAGTGCCAACCCAGAACCGGACCTGTGTACGCGAAGAATATTCCGAGGTCCGACGATTCAATTCATCGAGCACTAAATCATTGATTGGATCGTAGAGATGTACGGGCGACTGATTTGTGAGCCGGCCTAGGAGTAGGTCAATCGTCCTTTGTCTGGATTTGTCCGTGAAATTGTTGACATAAAGTCGAGTGGCACTTTTCCGTGCATCTGCAAGTGCTCCCGCAAGGGACATTTTTCCATGCCTGGTGAAGGAGGATTTGAGAGCTCCCGTCCCCGCATATATCTTGGAGAGTGCATCGCCATTATCGGCCCAAATGGTCGAATGCCTGACTTGCATATCTGAGCTGAGTCTTCCGCCTTGCTGCGACAAAAAAGACTCAAAGGCCATCGAGCTGATGATTGTCTGGACGAGATTTGTTCTGTCCAGGCAATCTAGACAATTAGTTCGGAAAACACCTTCTTGTTGCAAGATTACCGAAGAACTGTTGACTGCATCGTCTCTGTCATAAGTGTTTTTATTTGGACGACTAGAATCTTCCGACAAAAAGTAGGAAAATCCATCCAATGAGTTGATCAGCTCATGTTTGATCTGGGAACTGGCTTCATATCCCGAAGGACCCCGAGTCTCAGCAAGGAAATCATACTCGGTCATTCGCAGGAGACTACGACGCGGAGAGGTACCTGCGTCTTCCTTTTGCCTGACTGAGCTTTTGTTGATGTGCTTTCGAAAATTTGCAGACAACTCTGCTTCTCCAGGTTTCAGTTCACTTAGCAAGTTAACCACATGTACTGCGCCATACTCCAGCTCTAGAGTTTCAAAGTGTCGATTGAACGCATGCTGTGTGGCCTCGCCAGACCGGGTGACTTCAATCTTCTGCTGACCCGGAATGAGACCCGGGGCTTGTTCCCAGAAAATTGGCACTGAGCCTCGCACTTGGGCATAAGAGAAGACTATTCCCGGCGCAACCCACAGAATGGTTTCAGTCTCCACAAAGTTGGCAACATTTCCATCATCGTCAATACCTCTCGAGTTGAATCTCGTGCCAGCACGTCGAGAAGATTGCCGGGATATGATTGTCAACATGGAGGGGAGATTAGTTCGCACATGAGGAAGAATTGATACCGTGGCTGGCACTTTGAGTGTACTGGCAAATCCCCGGATGACACAAGTCAGCATTTGCGATGCATCCAGTTTGGCCTTGTCGGATGGTGGCAGATGACTACGGAATAGAAGCAATGGACTGATCATGTAAGAATTCCAAAGCATATCTTCATCCAGAGTGTCAATGTCAAATGCAGCAGACTTATCAGCCCTTTGAGGTTGTTAGCACGTTCGTGTGTGAAGGTAGAGCCAAATGGTCAAATTTACCGGTCCTGCAGGCGATCTGTAAGGTTGAAATCCAGACTGTAATAAAAACTTCCATCTCCTAATAGTTTTTTCAAGGCCAGGAAAGGGTGATCGGTCACCACATCCTTTCCATCTGTGCCAAGTCGGTCCTCGGCCGTGAATTGAGACCCGGTCTCATAGTCTAACCCGAACTCATACTCTGAACGATTAAGACAGTCTGCGATTGTGAGCATGTTATTGAGTAGTATATTATGTAGAAAACGTACAGAAGCCTACACTGTCAATTTTTGATACAGTCTCGCCGGGTCTCACAATGGCAGCTTGTGAAGAACTTGCAACGACGCAAACAAATACATCATCATTGAGCGTGACAAGGCCAAGGGTACCTTGTCCAGCTCCCAGCGATCGGTACCCTTTCAAGTCTACCGATTTCAAGTCCGAAAACTCAACTTGACAGCGGGGGCTGTCCTTGGCGGTATCGGTTGAGGTAGAGTGAAACACCAAGGCATGGTCTGACGAGACCAGTGCAATTGTACGTTCAGGCTGATCCCGACAAAGTACCCGAAGCTTCGACATGATAGAATAAGATCGGATCAGAGAAGCAGTATCATTGCTTACCCATGAAATAGATTCCTACTATTTCAGTAGCAATTTTGATAATTCCACAGAACCACCTGGGCAATCATGAAATCGAAGTACGGAGAAGAAGGGTCTCCCATAAATAAGAAGAAACAGTCAAAACGAAAGAAAGAAAGAATTCTTTTTTGGAGAAAAACGACAATAAAAACAGTTGAAGTTGAGAAATGGAGACTCTGTTTCCCCCGCGAGATGTTGGATTCCTGGAGATCTTATCAGTTGCTGACTCATCCCGCTATTTTTTGCCCTTTGGTTTTTTTTTTCTTCCCTTCTTCGTATCGGTTTTCTTTTTCAATCTACAACATTTCCAGTCTTTTCATCGCCATGGGCTTAGCAGGGCCGAGAAAGTATGCGAACTCAGCCTAATTTATTGTGAAGATTTTGCTAATTCATTAACAGCAAGACCAAGATCGGCAATGATCCCAACAACACCAACTGGACCCGGTCCACGTCCGGGTTCGGACATAGGATCATGAGTTCCCAGGGCTGGACTCCTGGAAGTCTCTTGGGAGCCAAAGATGCCGCACATGCCAACTTGTTGACCGCCGCCAGTGCTTCCCACATCAAAGTTACCCTCAAGGACGATACTCTCGGATTGGGCGCTCGTTTAGGACGACAGGGCGAACAGACCGGCCTGGACGCTTTCAAGGGCCTTCTTGGTCGACTCAACGGCAAGAGTGATGAGGAGTTGAAGAAGGATGAGCGTAAACTCGAAGATGTCCGATTGGCTCGATATGCCTCCTTGAAATTCCCCGAAGTCAGATTTGTCCGCGCCGGGTTATTGGAACATGAAAAAGAGCCCGTTTCTACTCTGGTCCCCAAGGAAGAAACCACAAAGAAATCCAAGTCGAACGAGAAGAAGCGCTCACAGCCTGGCGATGATGAGACATCTTCGAGCGAATCAGATACCCCGGCCCGCAAGTCGAAGAAAACAAAGTCGAAGTCTAAATCTAAGTCCAAGAAATCAAGATCCCGAGAGGAAACAGACTCGGAATCAAGCTCGGAATCGAAGAAGAAGAAGAAATCCAAGAAGAGAAAGGCCGAATCCGAGGATGCTGATAAGGCTGCTGAAGTCAAGAAACCCGCAGTTTCTAGGGAGCGGCAGCCAATGGGTCGGCAGGTTCTTCGTGCACGTCACATTGCCCAGAAAAAGAGAGCCATGTTGGATGACAAGTCCCTTAACGAGGTAGGATATATCCAGTCATCTTTTTGTGGTTCGTTTTACTGACATGAAATTAGATCTTTATGATCAAAGCATAAGAGTTATGCTCATCTGCATCTGAAGCGCATATAAAACCTGGAGTTTTTGGTGTTTGTTTTACGATTCAACATAGATATATCCCAATGAATGGAAGAATTTCAATAATATGAGCGACTATACAATATACCTAGGCCAATATAGTCAGTCACATAACTCTTTGTATATACATATATGCATGTACAATATTGTACGCATACATATGTAGCTTGGTGTGGATAAAAATGTTACCTAAGCCATTTGCAGCCTGAGATCCACAATCAACGTCATTCTCCCGGTTCTTTCTCGATAAACTTGAGCGTCCCTAACCGTTGATCGCTCGGAATCGGGGCGCATACATCTTTTGTTACTTCAAGTCCCAGAAATTTCTGGTTCTTCCATAACCCTGACTCTGCTCAGTTGATAACAGCGGTTCAATTCCCACATTATGAACGGGGAATCTCGACCAAGTGGTCGTGCCTCGGCCAAATCACAGTCGAAGCGTAGAAGAAAACGGCAAGGCAACCATAGCTTTTTATCCTGTCACCAATTCTGACCTACATATATAGTATTCACTGGGCACCTCTGAACATTGGCCTTGAGCGACGCCTACAGACATTCATTGTGCTCTGTCATACCTTGACCATCGCTATCTTCCTGACGGCTTTCTTTTTCACATGTGCCATTCCGATTTTCTGGCCACTTTTGGTCCCATATCTTGTCTATATCTCTCTGTTCTCTACTGCCGCCACATCCGGGGATCTCAAAGGTCGCAGTCCATTCCTGCGCTCCCTTCCTATCTGGAAAGTGTATGCATCTTATTTCCCCGCTAGCCTTCACCGCGAGGAGACGCTTCCACCTACAAAAAAGTATATCTTTGGCTATCACCCCCATGGTATCATCTCCCATGGCGCGTTTGCTGCGTTTGGAACAGAGGCCTTAGGGTTCTCCAAGCTGTTCCCTGGAATCACCAACACATTGTTGACACTGGACGCGAACTTCCGCATTCCTTTCTATCGCGAATATGCACTTGCCATGGGAGTTGCTAGTGTGTCACGAGAATCCTGCGAGAACATCTTGACCAAAGGAGGCAGCGACGGAGAGGGCATGGGGCGAGCCATCACAATTGTTGTGGGAGGTGCTCGGGAATCCCTAAACGCTCAGCCTAATACCCTGCGTCTGGTACTGAAGCGTCGAAAGGGCTTCGTCAAGCTTGCTATCCGAACAGGGGCTGACCTGGTCCCTGTGCTGGCTTTCGGTGAGAATGAACTCTACGATCAAGTCGACTCGGATCAGCACCCGTATATCCACAAGTTTCAGATGTTCATTAAGAAGACCATGGGATTTACTGTCCCATTGTTCCATGCACGAGGTGTTTTCAACTACGACGTTGGTTTGATGCCCTACCGCCACCCCCTTAACATTGTGGTCGGGCGGCCCATCCCGGTTATGCAGCAGCAGAACCGGGACAAGATCGATGATCAGTACATCGATGAACTCCATTCTCGATATGTGGAAGAACTGCTGCGATTATGGGATCAATGGAAGGATGTTTATGCCAAGGATAGAGAAGGCGAGTTGGAGATTATTTCTTGATCCTAGTATCTATGTACAAGCGGTTTACTGTCATTTGATAGGCACAATCACACAGTATATATTGAACAAGAAACAGAATCATACATACTCGATCTCAAAGGAAAATAGTTCAGATTAAATACACACGCAAGAAAGTAAACCTATGAATTGGGTATCAGATCAAAAAAGAAAAAGGAAAAACCTCGAACATCCGCAAAGCACAAATAAAACGCATTGAGGATTTCATCATCATTCCGGAACCGGTGAGCTGAAGCTTGGATCCCAGGAGGGAGCAGTTGGATTGAGACCGGCCACTTGTGCCGAAGAAGATACTCGTCGGCTATCACTGGCGAGGCTCTTCTTGTCCACATGCCCCTCTGATCGCCCTTGGATCATTTCCTCCAGCATGCGTGAGACCTCATCCATATTTTTACTGGCATCTTCATTTTCACTTCGACCGGACAAAGGTCGTTTGCTCGGGCTGCCCAATTTTCCAAAGCTATTATTCATCACAGGACTGTCTCCAGCCACCGATCCACTCTTGATTTCCGGCGACTGCGAGTCATTCGTCACAGCAGCCAAATCACGGTGGCGGGCAGCAGATCGAAGCGCAGCAAGCATTCGATCCTTATCATCGAGCTGCAGTCGAAGTTCATTGATCTCCAAATCCTTATCACGAACCAAAGCCGATAAATCTGGGGGTTCGTCCTGTTCGCGGTGTTCGGCAATTGTAGCATTTGCTGGCTTCATGCCCACTGACATGCGGGAATGACTGGAGCGTCTCGCCTGCAGCAACCTGCGTTCCAGGGTTGAGATGTATCGGTTCTTATCACTAAGATCGGCCTGCAGAGCAATGATCTGTCTTTGCAAGCTAGCTTTTCCATCGCCGAATTCACCCAGGTCTTCTTCGTCGTCATTTCCGAATGAGCCACTTGGGTAATGCATAGCGCTTGAAGGCTCGCTACTATTAACAGACATGAATGAGATAGGGCGAATTGATGAATGGCCCACACCCAAAGTAGATTGGCTGGCGGAGGAGCGCAGTGATCGTGTACCAGAATCCGTTGTGGACATGCGGGAAAGCCGCCCGAACGCAGACAAGCTGTTGTAATTGTTTACACCGGTAGACTTGGAGCTCAGAATCAAGCGATTGAGATGCTCTATGCGCTCCTTGAGAGCAGTCCGGGCTAACTGCATTTCCAAGACTTGTTCCTCATGGCGAGCCTGAGCCTCCTTTTCATACTGTTGTTCATCCCACTTAAGTTCCTTCTCAGCCTGAGATTTGGCTTGGGTATCAAGTTGGCCACGGAGAGCCTGAATTTCCATGCGATATCGCTCAAGCAACACCCTGCTTCCAGAGTCACCGCCACCACCGCCATATGCCTCCTCGGCCTTCTTGGCATGACTGACAATGTTGTTCTTGGCACGGGCAGCGAACTTCATGGTGTTCAAAGTCTCGCCCGTGTGCGAATTAATCGCGCTTGAGAACTGGATGGTGCAGAGAATACTCACAAGCGAGCCACCGGACAAAGCTGGCTGCAGCAGTCTGGTCAACTTGCTGTCTCGGTAAGGCAGATGCCTCCCATCGCGATCAGAGGGGTTGCCTTGTTTATCCTTGTTGTCTGAGAGCCCCGATATAATGTTACCCAGAGTGAGCAGACTCTTGTTGATATGTGCACCTTCAGTACGTCGTTCCTTGTCATCGGCTGCACGCTCTGAGCCCGCCAAATCAATCAGACTCAAGGTTGACACGCGCACACCACCGGGTGCGAGTCCGGAGCGCTTGTCTTGGTTCCCCGAGGGCACACGTTCTCGACTCTCCACAACGATCTGAACCACCGCATGACTTCGAGAACTGCGAGCGTTGAACTGTGTACTGCTGGTTCGCCGTGCATGATCACCTCGTGCAATTACACGAAGGAGTTGTGTTGGACTCTGCACAATCTCTTCCTTGAGGGGCGTCGCATAGACCCCTCGTTTACTGTCTTCTCTCAATTTGATTTCCTCTTGCTGCCCTATTCCCGCACCGGCAGAGGAAGCGGAAAGAAGATCATGAATCTTCTCGTTGTATATTTCGAGGTAGCTGACCCGCAGCAAAAACTCCCGGTGCGGAGTTTCTCGGATGAACGAGAAAATATCGGTAATAGCAAGCGGAATGACACCGGGGGACGTTGCGGTTCCCTGCATGGAGAATGTCTTTCCTGTTCCCGTCATACCATATGCGAAGACTGTTCCATGGTAGCCCTCCATAACACGACGGACAAGGCGCTTGGCGGCGGAATCGTAAACCTTCGCGTTGTTTTCTTGGGTATTAAAGACATTATCTGACCAGTTAGTTCGTGTTCAAAATAGTGATCCAGGATTATGTTCTTTACCATAGAAGTAGTCGCCTCCCTCTTTCCCTCGATATGAGATGAGACTTTGCCGGCTGTCGACCGACCATTCGCCGTGGTTTCTGGGAGTTTCTCCTCCGCTATTGTTGTCCGGTCGGACGCGTACACTGACAATAACATTCCCCTTAATCTCCTTTGGTTTGGATTTACCGGTCTCCTCAGCATCCTCAAATGTTGTTGCACTCGTTGAGCAAGATCCTTGTGCAGAAGAGCTCCTGCTGTGACCGGGAGACGCATCGTCTCGCGCATCCGCACTGGATATGAATTTCCCTTCCCCGCTACCGTTCAACAACGACGGAGTTTTCGAGCTCCGGTAGCTGCTTGTTGTCCCCGTGCTCAGTCGTGAGCTTCTTTTAGGTCGCATGTTGGGAGTGGCAGTTTGGACCGTGGAATTTGAAGATGCAGTGGATGGACGGGCCCCGGCCTTGGGTGGTTGAGGGAAGGACGCTATGCTGATGGTTCGGCGCAATGATTTTTCAGGGCTTCCGGGAGTGCGGCCACCAGTGGAGCGAGCGGCATTGAGGTTGGAGGTAGAGTTAGAACTTGATAGCGGAGACTTAAGCGATGGTTTGGGACTGGATGGTGTACGGAGCTTGGACGCCCCGTATGGAGATGCAGCCCTCGGTGTGTCGGAGGAAACGGTCCTAGGTTTCGGGATGGGGAGGGGAGGTAATGATCCAGATGGGCTAGACCGTGAAGGTTGTGGTAACGTTGACATTGAAGCCATGATTTTGCCAGTGACGAAATCGATGAGCGCCTTGGATAGATTTAGTAGGTGAAAGTTGACGCGACGGCCATGCGGGCGGATTGAAGATATGCTAGAACGGGTCTGTAACTTTTTTTCTTTAACAGATATTATTGCAGATTAGCCAAATGGACCACTGAGACATGAAGATCGGGCTAGTGACTGGGCCATCTTGAGAAGAGGCGAGAGAGAGAGAGAGAGAGAGAGAGAGAGAGGGTGAGGGAGGGAAGGAAAAAAAAGTAGATACGCGCGATAATCGTCTTGTTATGATCAAGGCAGATTTTGGGCACTCACAGAAAAACCAAACGGTAGAGAAGGGTAAGTAATAATGGATGTAGAGAGAATAATTCAAGATGTCAATAATATGTCAATAATATGTCAATATGCGAATATGCAAATATGGCAAGGGAAAAAAAGAAAACAGAAGAAACAATAATCAAAAGATCCCCCGCAGAGAGAGAGAGAGAGAGTCCAGACTTTGACGAATTTTTATAGTTGAACTAGTGATATACCCAGTCAATTAACTATATTATATATTAGCTATCATAGTATACTATAAATACTATGGAAGTAGAATAAAATTCCTTATTATCCCTAGATACTATATATGCCTATCTAGGTTTGTGTTCTATCTCCTTATCCCATACTTATACATTGTATCCCCCGAATTATAAAAGGGGCCAATTCCCAAAGCTCCAATGATTTAAGACTCGCAAGTCGCAGGGTAGAAAAAGCTCGGAGCATCGCATGTCCAATGATGTCCAACGATGGCCGTCAGTGGATGTTTCATGTCCGGGACGGAGGACGAAGGGGAAAAGGGGGACGAATGAGAAGAACTGTACCATTTATTTTAGTGTGGGTACTTCCATCTCATCATCTCTCATTATTTCGACCAGGTACGAAGGGATCTAAGACTTAGTACTTGTTCAAGTCCTAGAGTCCTTGAATGGTTCTTCGGTACTAGTAGTAGTTATATAGTACATTAATGGGATCTCTACGCCGTACATTGTAATACATGTATGTAGTAAGGTAGTAATAGGGATAACTCCTTGATGTATTCCGTACTCTGTAGGAGTACTGACTAAATACTTAGTGCTGATGAACCCCTGTTCCTGAGCAGATAACGGCTAATCGTATCTATTAGTGTGGAAAAGGAGTCAAATGAAGCAAAGATTGACCTATTTGACACTACTACGGAGTAATAGAAATAAAATTAATCTGTTGATCCTCATTTGATGTCCCGTGACCCACCATGCCCTGGACTTCTACTTGGGCCGTACTTGGACTTCTGGTATAGTACTGTACCAACAGAGGATAGTCTCCAAAACTTGAATGGGAGAAGAATCTCTATCTGCAAGGGAGCCAATATCCCTCCTGAAAATGAAAAAAACAGCCACTTACTCCATGTATTGGTTTTCTTTAACCTTGTTACAATTTTACAATTTTTGTACTAAACAGTACGACATGACAGGTAGATGATCGTGGGGGTTATCCGAGCGTGACATTTCTTTTCTCGATGAGTCCCACTTCCTAAGTTCATTCTGGTCTTTTCTTTCGAGCTATCAATCTCGACTGCATATGCATACATTTATATTATCCAATAGTAACCTGCAGCCAAACGAATGCCATGCAGCTCTAGTGCCTAAGGGTCTAGAGAACAACACACAATCCCATTCATTGACTAACTAACTAGCGCAGTTAGTGCAGTTAGTTTGGTTTGGTTTGATTTGATTTAACTATATTGTTTATCGTTCTGGTTTTATATTAGATTACTTGGTTGTTTCGTCATTTCATCCCGCCAAAATCCAATTGCCGAGCTGCACTTTTGAAAAGACCCTCATCCAGCTCGCCACCCCGCCGCGTCAGATCATCCCCCATCTTTTTGGTTCCACCGGATTTACGCGGGAGATCTTCATTCTTGGTTGGTCGAGGTTCAATGGTCCACCAGTTGTGCTGGAGACACTGAATCGCTGTGCTGCGTTTGCGCGGGTCAAGGGCACACATCGCCATCAGCAGATCTGCACCCACCGGTCCTGCAGTGGGGAATTGACGCATGAAGAAATCCCGTCCTTGTAATGGTACCATTTGGCTTTTATCCGTCGTGATATAGTTAGGCAGCTTGCTGACTCCAGGCCAATTGTCTTCCGTGGGCGTTCCAAACGCTTCGGAGATTTTAGAAATTTGGTCCAGATCGGTGTTACCTGCCACAAAGGGAACGCGGATCAGAAGCTCTGCGAAGACCATGCCCATGGACCACACATCGACGGCACCGGAATATTGCCGCGCGCCGTAGAGAAGCTCGGGTGGACGGTACCATCGAGTGATGACCTGATGGGTCATGTTGAACCCAGGGTCGGCAAAGGATCTGGCGAGACCGAAATCGGCCAGTTTGACCTCTCCGTCTGCCGCAATCAACAGATTGTTGGGCTTGATATCCCGGTGAAGGACAAAGTTCGCGTGGCACCACCACACGCCACGGGCCAGCATACCCATCCAGGCCTTGATATCGGCCACACCGTAGTGGATATCGCTGTCTTTGATGAGCATTTCAAGATCTCCTCCGGGGAGGAACTCAAGAACCAAGCTGAGATTTTGGTCTTTAGACGAAAAAACGTCATGTAGGGCGATAACATTAGGATGTTTCAGCTCTTGAAGATACTTCACTTCGCGAACCGCATCCATAGCCAGTCCATCTTTGTATTCGGCGTTGACTTTGATTTTCTTGATGGCGACGAGGGATGAAGGGTCGTCTCGGAGGTGGCCAACGAAGACTACGGCATAAGTACCTTCTCCTACTTTTTTGTCTGCTTTTGTTAGCGTAGTACTTACTTAACACAGTTCCCACTCATTCACACATACCTTTGACGTATCGCTCTCGTACATCGATGTTGAGTTGTTCAGTAAGTTCGCGATCTCCATTCTGCACAGGCTTTGATGATGCGACAACAGTAGTTCCAGAAGCCGAATTCTGTGCAGCGGTAGCTCGCAGGCGAATTGCTGTATTTGGGGAACGTACGGTCATGGAAGGCGACCGAGAGCCGAAGGGTGAGAGCGACATGTCTAACGAGTGTATAAAAGCTCAAAGCTCCCAAGGGACTGGCGGAGTAACAAAGAAGTCAAGACAGCCACGGATTATATGTGGCCGCACTCAGTATTAGGAGATCATTTTTTTATAGCCAAACAATCAATCCGAAGTGAAGGAAAGCTCTTGATATAAGTAACTTGTATGGAATACGGAGTACGGATGTTCGATCTCCAGACGTGGCCCGGAGTATCATTGATCCTGGGATCTGTTGGCAACGCCAAAATTTCTGGGAGACAATCAACATCGACCCCATTCCGTGGGACTTGCTGGAACTCTGTCAATTGCGAAAAAGACAAATTTCGCTCGCTTCTCTTACCAATTCCATTCAACACCCTCATATTCTGGGGAAAAAAAAGAAAACAGCACGAGAGATCAATAAAGTCGGGGTTTGCGGCAATCCTCCCGCAACACCGTCACCATGAGCATCATGGCCATGCGCAACTCACCGCTGGGCGGCCTCTCATTGCGCCTCTTCAAAACCCTTCACATCTCCAACCAATGTATCCGATCACTCCATCAAAAAGCGCCTCGAACAGTTCCCGCTCCGACCCCTTTCGTCCCCGACGTTGAGACCTTTCTCAAGCTGATCGGGCGGGACATGTCCAAACAAGCCAGCAAAATTCCCACATGGGAGGCCCTCTTCAACCTCAACTCGACCCAACTCCGTGAAGCAGGACTCGAACCCGCCCGCCAGCGGCGTTATCTGATCCGGAAGCGCGAGAAATTCCGCAACGGGGTCTACGGACCAGGCGGTGACCTGCACACTGTTGTTGACGGCGTTGCACAATTGCGGGTGGTTGAAGTGCCTGTCAGCGCACGAGGCCTCACAAACACAGGCACCAAAAGCGCTGTGCATACTTCTTCCGCCACACTGGCGCCCGGAATGGTGAAAGCCATTGTCAATCTTGCGCCTGAGGACAAGACATACGTGTTTTCCAAGAAGAAACCTATTGTGCAGTTTGCGGGAATGAAGATTTGCCGTGGATCGCTTCCGATGGGTCCTTTCTTGCAACCTATGGCGGGCACCGATGGCACTGCTGCTACTATCTCAGTCCAGGAGGGTATGTGGGAGGACAGGCGTCCCAAGAAGGTTGATGGTGGTGAGCGACGACGCAGAGAGGTCCGGAACAAGCAGAGATTGGATGAGAGGAAGAAGGCGTGAGTGTAGTGGAGTACTTGTATTTTGCATATTTCTTAAGCCGATGTTCGTTTTGGACTGTACTATACTTCTTTTGCCATACTACCTGCAATCATTCAACATTTACCTCTTTGTTCTTCTTTTTCTGCTTATCTTCTTCTTCTGAGAAACAGATACCGAGATGAGTGTCTGCACAATTAAATTGATATGATTAAACTATGTAACATGGAAAGGACAAAGGCGTTTCAAAGCCGTCGGGAACAAGGTAATTTACATGGAGCACAATCATTTCAAGGCGAAGAAGAATGATAATGCTATATAGGCTGTTGGGACATTGGCTCACCTGGCTGAGCCTGCATCGATAAACATGGGGCATTAAAAAAATAAGAGAGCCAATTTCGGATGGGAATCTTTTGGTTCTAAAGCCTAACTCCAATTATGCTTTGACTCCACGCTTCTCGTACTGGACAAAGGATTGACCAGCAGGCTTGGAGAACAGGGACTGGCAACATTGTTAGTTAGATTATCAAATGGTCAATGAATAAAGAGTGACTTACCGAGTAGTCAGTGTCGGGGAAGGGGGTTTCACTGCTAGGGTTGGAGAACTTGAAGTGTCTGACCAGCGCAGCCAAAATTGTGCCCAACTGCACGTAGGCGAACTGCTCACCAATACAGCGATGACGGCCAGCCCCGAAGGGAAGGTACGGGCTATTGGTACCCTTGGTGACCAGACCGTAACCGTAGTCAATCTGCTCCTCATCCTCGTCCTTGGGGGCCTCGGCCTGATCCCAGCGGTGGGGGTTCCACTTGAGAGGCTCTGGGAAGAACTCGGCAGAGCGAGCAGTGACACCGGGGGAGGAGAGAACATTGTGAGTGGTAGGAATGACATAGTTAGTGCCTTCCACGGGCATGGGGTTCTTGACAGCGCGGATGATGGAGTGGATGGGAGCGTGGATGCGGAGGGTCTCCTTGATAACCTTGGAGTGCAGGTCGAGCTTGTTGAGGCCTTCGTGAGTGAGAGGGGGAAGGTCGGAGCCCAGGACCTTGAGCTGTTCCTGATAGAGCTCTTCCACAATCTCAGGGCAAGTAGCTAGGCGCAGAACGATCCAGGCCGCGGTAGAAGATGAGGAGTGCTGGCCGGCCATGAGCAAGGCAATCATCATGTGAGCTACCTCCTCGTCAGGAATGGGGTTGCCGTTCTTGTAGTTGCAAGACATCAAGTTCCAGACCATATCTTCAGAGTCCTTCTTTTCGCCAGCAGCGCGACGCTCCTTGATAATATCCATGTATGTTTCAGCCATCTTCTTCTGAGCGGCATCGCGCTTGCGGTTGTGGGGGAGAGGAGCCCATGGAAGCATGAAGTTGATAGGAGCGAAGCCCTTGTCGAGATCGTGGTACATCTCAGCAAAAGTCGAGTCGAAGCGATCCCGGACTTCCTTTCCTTGGAGCGAGCGAGAGGCAGTGTAGATGGTGATTTCGGCGATAACCTTGGACACATTGATGGTGCCCTTGGGATCCTGGAAGGCGGGAGAGTTCTTGACAAAATCGTCGACCTCGTTGGTGATCAAGTGGACATAAGAGCGAAGCGCCTCAGAGGTGAGACCAAACTTAACGAACTATCGTCGGTGTCAGCCTTCATTCTGTACACTTTGTATACCCTGTTCCTACCTTCTTCTGCTCCATAAGCTTGGCATTGGGGCAATCGTAGACAACGTGGCGACCGAAAACGGGAGTAGTAAGGGGAGAGTAGACCTCCTCGGCGTTTACATCGCGAAGCTTGCCATTGAGAATGAACTCATTACCCTTGGTACCCAGGTAGACAGTGGTCTTCTTGCCAAGGAGGACAAAAGTGAAGATGTCGCCGTACTGCAATTGACCTCAGATTAACGATTGCTTTGACGGGACACATCTGCGATTCACATACCTTTGCGCGAGCTTGGTCGAAGAACTTGTAGGGGTCCATGCCATAACTGATGGTGCTTCCAACAAAGGGGAACCAGTGGAAGACTACAGGGGGCTCATGAGCCTTCTTGAAGAGCAATTGGCGCAATACATTGATCACGACCGACAGCGCAATGAACGACAACGCTCCAACACTTGCCAGAGTGTAGATTGACTGGCTTGAGCAGTGCTCGCAGAAAATGTCAAGGAAACTTGCGAACAGGCCCATGGTGTCAGGGGAGAGTTGATAATGAGGAAGAAAGAAAAAAGAAAACAGAGAAAAGAAAAGGAAAAAGAGAAGGGCGCAATATACACCCTAATTATTCTCTCCTATTGACCACAAAAAAACGAAGAATAATAACAAGGTGGTTGAAGATTAAACAGGAGGCGAAATTGGCAAGGAAAATAATCAGTCCGCTATCATTCGGTGAGATAGGACCCGCACCCCCCCTAGTCTAGAAGAACAAGTAGTTAGCTGACTGTAAGGCGTTGACATGTTATAATTTGATTGTTTGCATGTATTTCTTTACTTCCATATGGATTCTTATATTTCTGGTTATATATTCCTGTATATACGTTTACTTCGATATATATGTCTTCTAACATATACCTAATTGTAAGCAACAATTTTAATTAGGCAGCCTTTGGTTCTCCCCGGGGCCCTCTGATCAGATGCTACACAGGCTATGGGGCCCATCACGCCACTTCGGTGAAAGGGGCTTCCGGTGATAGATTATGAGAATACTGAGAATACTGAAAGTACAGAAAAATAAGAGTATAGATTTTCATAGAAATAAACTACATGAGAAGTGAGGTATTGAGGGATTAAAGGTAAGAAGTAGAATAAATCACACAGAGTGCAGTAGAAGTACTAATGAAAAGTATTAATGAAGAACCTGGAAAAAGAACAATTTTATTATCTGCCGAGTTTCGACGAATCCCCAATAAGTGTACATGTATTCCAGCGCCTGAGTCCAGCGCCTGAGTCCTAAGTTATACAACTTTCCGTTGACCGTGATAATCCCACACCAAATAATAATAACCAACACAACACGCATCCACGGCAACCTTTAATTGTCATACAGGGCGGGATCGCCACGTCCTCCAATATTGATGAAATCTTTCGGGTCCCTGTTGCCACTGGGCGAAACTTCACGGGTCTTGGCAGGGGGGTTGGGGACGCGCTTCCCAGTCTCATTCCGGTACACCTTGACAGGCGCTTCGCTACCTTTGGCATGCTCACTGAACTGGGCATCGTTGATACTGCTCAACAAGGTTCGCTCCCGCTGCATCTTGCGTTTGGAGAAGTCCATTTTTCCAAGGGCCCCAGTTAGGCCGTCAGTACTGTCAGTGACACTGAGGGGTTTCATCCAAGGGTGCTCGAGACATTCATCAACCGTGATGCGCTTTTCAACGTCCACAGTGAGCATCCGGTCGATCAGGTCGAGGGCGGGATCAGCCACAGAGTCCCAATACGGAGATGGATAGTCGAACTTGCCCATCCTGATCTGCTGGGAGAGGGAGAATGGGTTGTCCCTCGTTCTCAGTTCATCAGAAAACGGTGGGAAACCGCAGAGGCAAATGTAAAGTACAACACCCAAGGACCACACGTCTACTGCCTTGGTGTATTGCCGGGAGGACATATCTCGCAAAATTTCTGGAGCCACATCTGGTAGGATTAGTATCAACTCTCAAATTTCTTTCTATGAAAACTTCTAACTCACAGCTTGGTGTACCGCAGCTAGAAAAAAATGTCAGCAATGATTCAAACTGATACAGACTACCTTTCAACATACAGGGTCGTAGTGAAAGATTCTTCTCCGATAATCTTAGCAAGCCCAAAGTCACCCAATTTCACATGTAACTTTTGGTCGGCAACCAGGATGTTCTCTGGCTTGATATCACGATGCACAATTCCTCGATCATGCTAAGAAAAGGTCAGCGGGCCTAGGCATATAGTGTACATGGGGCAAATTTGATGCATACCAAATACTTCAAACCGTCGAACAGTTGGCGGAATACACCTCGGGTTTCTTCTTCGTTCAGTTTCTCCTTTTCCACGATCAGGTTAAAGAGCTCTCCTTCAGGCGCCAGTTCAAGAACCAAATAAGTGGCATCAGGATCATCAAAGGTGTCCTTAAGACACAGCAGATTAGGGTGGTCTACGCCCTTCAGAAGTGCAATCTCTTGCTGCAAAGCATCATCCGTTTGTGACTTTTGCGAGTCTCCCAGGCGTTTTTCAAAGACTTTGACTGCATATTTGTCTCCGGTAGACCGCTCAACGCATAGATAGACCGTTGCAAAGTGGCCCTTACCGAGCTGTTTAAGAATTCGGTATTGCTGACGGAACCCATGGGATTCCCGAGTGCGAGGGTAGCGGAAGACAAATCGCGCCTCATTCAAAACAGAAACTTCGTCTCCATCTTCCAGCTCTCTGTGTTTGTTGCGTCCGACAATTGCATCATTGACAAATGTTCCATTGCTGGAGAGATCCTCCAGAATGGCAACCGTTTCGCCTTTCTTGTTCTCGGCAAAAATAAGAAAGTGTCGGTTTGAAATAGTGGGAATTTCGAGAACGCGATCTGAGTATGGTCAAAACGTGTCCTTGATACATAAACGAAACTGTCACTTACCACACTCGGGGTGCCGGCCGACTAAGAAACCGCCAGGTGAGTGGGCGTCCTTGGATGATTGAGGCTTTTTCCCGGCCTTTGTGTTGCTCTTGCTATCCTTTTGACCGGCATTGTCGCAGGGAGTGCGTTTCCTCAGAACCAGTGGACCATTCGCCTTTTCATTTAGTGGTAGCAAGTAGCCCCAGACTCCTTCCGCTTTCTCATCCTCTACCTCGTCTGCAAATGCCCTGGGTGGATACACAAACTGTGAAACTACCTGAGTATCTTCCAGTGGTGGTGAGGAAACAGTGTGTAATAAATCAGGCAGGGATGGGAGTTGGGCGCTGGGGCTCTGGGATGGTGTTACAGTCACTTCCTTGCGAGTAGAATCCGGAGTGGTGGATGGGTTGCCAGTACGCGGGGTTGGCAAGTAGCTTAAATCGACCGGCGTCTCTTGTTCGACTTGACCCGAGATTCTTTGTGACCGTCGAGGTTTCTTTTGTGAATCTGCATCGGCAGTGACAGTAGCCTTATCGCAAATCTTGTAAGCAAAATAATGACACCTGGGCACCTGGGTAGACTCTGAAACAAGTGAAACATACCCGACCTCGCTTGAGCGAACTTTTCTCACGGGGAGGCATTATTAACAGGCCGATATTACTCCGGTACAGAAGGGTTCATTCACTCTAGACCAATTGGCGATGGGTAGTCGGATTTAGGTCCATTCAACGCGATAGGGGAATGAATAGCGCTTGTCGTTCAGAGAAAAGGAAGATGAGGAAGAAGAAAAATAAGACAGAGAATACGAGATAATGAAAACACGAATGATAATACTTTTTCAATGAGTCTCGATGTTTATGTGGTCAAAAATCAATATACAAAGAAGTCGGAAGAGGGAAAGATTCTCCCCTGTGGTCTCTCCGCCCCCAAAAAATTGTTATACAATACGGAGCATCAGAATTATAATTAGAATAACATTGAGCTCGTGTATACGTAGAATTTATAATCATTTACAAGTCAAATCAAAGGAAGATATAATATACACGTATACAATATATAGATAAACAATAAATATGTAAATATGTAGTTAAATATGTAGTAGTTCAGTTATGCACTTAACTATGTAAAGTAAACAAATGTGGAAAGGTTCGCGTCCCCCCCGTGTTATCTTACGTTATCTCATGTTATCTTATCCCCCCTGACCTCATCCTCGTGGTCTCCCGAGGTCTTCTTCCTTGAGCCTCTTTCTCACAACAAGATGGACGGGTACGTGAAATATGTTCAATATTTTGAATAACAAACTAATAGATCAATCAAAGCCTTTCAGGTGGGATAAGACGTTTCGCTTTCCAAAAGCTCGCTGCGTTGGCAGTTGAGGCGCCTCGCGATCGGTCGGAGCTCACTAACCAGGATGTCGCTCTCAATGCGATTTTGAGAGATCAGGCCCCGACAGCTAGGGTCCCAATGGTGAGCTACTCTTGCCAGTGTCAGTAGAGCGTGGACTAACATATAGATTAGGGAACCCGCGAATTAGATGTCCTCCTAGCCCTATGTAAGGCAGCGTCCTTGGTGAACGACCCAGAAAATGCCTCTCAACTGGCATCGCGATTATCTCAATACCTGCCGGAATCACATAGCCAGTTATTCCGATCTTCGCCGTTTCTACATAGTGTGAAGCCATCACCGTGGGAGACACTTACCTACAACTTGGCCCAAGCACTCTTGTCACTGGGAGCTAAGTACCCGAATCTGCGCAACACAACACTGCAAGCCGTGGATGGATACCTGAACAATTGCGCCGAGGCCATCAGTGCGGTTACACCGTTCCAATATTCGAAGTCTGAGTCGGGTCGGCAAGGTGTTGTGCATGAGTCTGTAGTCGTCCTGTCAATCACGGTCTCCCTGGTAGGCTTCCTGGAAGCCTCTGCCCAATACACTTCTATCTGGTATGCGAACGAGAAGTTACAAATTGTTGACAAGCTGCGTACGATGCTGTCCGAGAATTTTATCATCGCAGTTGAGACAGCTTCATCCACTCTTCGCAATGCAAATGGTGCGGAGTATGTCCTTAAAGACTGGAAGAAGTACACTCGTCGGTACGCTGCTCATGGTCGCCCATTAGGTGCCATGCTCGTACAGGAAGGCTTCATGCGCTTTGTGAAGTCATGCGCAGCTTCCCTGATGGGGTCACAGCACATGACCGATGAGCAACTCTTAGATGACTACATGACTGGGGTCGGTATTGCAAAGAGTTATGACGAAGATGATGTCTCTCTTGTCGAACGCGTCACTGATATCATCAGTGAAGAAATTCATTTGCTAGAGGAAGGCTCTGACTACTTGCAAGTCGGCTCGCCCTGGCAGCAGCGCCTGGCCTTCTCCGTCAAGGGACACGCACTAGTAGGCTTCCTCAATTGCGTTATTCTCGGCGAAGATGCAACCAACAACGAAGTCCTTTTGTCGTGGCTTGAGGATACCTTAATCGACCCTCAACAGATGGCGAATGTGGAGCTGGCTATAACAGCTTTGAAATGCACCGCCATTCTTGCGAGGATGTCACCAAACGGTGCATCTATCGGCAGACGCTGCCTTTTGAGATTTTTGTCCCAGGGAGGTGTGTCGGCGCGCCCCATTGTTGCTGTCGCATCTCGATGTCTTGCCCAAATCCTTACCATTCTTTCCGAGGATGCTATTATTACAACTCTATACTCACTAGGTAATGCGCTTAGTCCGAGCACGAATGTGGACCAGTCCAGTCCGGACCAGCTGACTGGAGACCACATCGGGCCCGGGATGAACCTTGATGCGTATCCCAAGAACGCAAGCCAGACCTCCCTCTCAGCAGATTACGAAGATGAAAGTATGACCCACAGGAATGTTATCCATGCCATTGTGACAATTGCTACCAACTGCAACGATGGCAAGATCAGTGCACTGGCCCAGTCTATGCTTCTGCAGAAAATTGGCAAGATAAATGTGGCAGTAGATGCCTTTATCATCCAGGAAACTGCTGTTCTTGCCCTGAGCAGTGGCAATGCCGAGTTCCAGCTTCTCTTGAAATTTTATACACGCATATACCTTGATGGCATCAACAAAGGATTGGACACGATTTCCGATGCTGTTCAGTGCGCCATGGCTTACCTCTCGATAACCTTGGATCAAGAATCACCCCTTCATCGGGTTTATTTGGTTCACTTGTTAGAAAGTATCATCAACAAGGGTGATGTGCCAGACCTTGCGAACGAGCATAACCGCGAAGTTGTCTTTGCTTCTGAAGACATCACGCCTCTGTTGAAGCCCCTCGCTTTGCTCGTATCTTCCAAGGGAAATACTAAAGGGACCTCCTGGTCGGCTTTGGACTATGATGAGTCGATCGTGACTTTGTTCCGTGATGCCTGGTTCAACATTGCCGTTCATGGAATATATCTCAACTCTAGTGTTGCCCAGAAACATCACAAGGAACTGCGACTTCTCGCCCATCATTCCCCGCCATTGATCGCCGGAACTCGCATGGAATCGCTGGAGAGCGACGTGGAATTGAACACCGTGCTCAGACGCGGGATGAGGCCACAGCGCATGGCGGAGCACAAAAGAGCGTTGATTTCTGAACTTCCTGGCCGGGAGTCCGATATCAAGAAATTGAACCATTCCAAGGCAGCATTCCTCAACGCAGTGGTTTTAATTGAGACCCTCCGCGCCTCCACAGGCGACTCTACCAAGGTTCTCGATTATTTCCTCGATCCAGCCTTAGCCACCCCAGAGATGGTCGCTTGCTTGAACGCTGTTGCGGACAAGGCAGTCACCTGTTATTTGTCCTTGACGCTTTCCGGTGAAAATGATGACTTTTCAGCCCCATACCTCTCCAAGCAACTTGCCGAATTCCTGGTGTCCTGTTGTCACCGCATTGAGAGGGTCCAAAGCATTGCAGCGCAGTGTGCTAGCAAGATCATTCGCGAATGCCCATCTGCCTTGTGCGAAAAGCACTCTCTCTTTGCTCTACTTGAAATTCTGACCGTTATGTGGTCTTCCTGTCTCCAAGGTGAACTTGACGAATTCGAGTGGAAGCCATCTTTGGTTTCTCCCATGGGTATCGTTAAGGTCGAATTGCCGGACAACTATGCGTTGAGAAAGGCGACTCTGAGCCGATTCCATGAACGAGCCAGAACTTGGGTGACAGCAGTTTTAAACCTCGCCCCATTAGATATCAAGGGATTGCTTCAAACCTATCTCTCTGAATACGACGACGATGGCAGCTATGGGCACATTGCATTGGGACGTTCATTTGCTCTGGAGATGGGCTCTCTTATCCCACAAAGTGATCCCCGACTAGGGTCAATCGACGGCTACGGAATTACCGAGTTCAATGTTACATCTGATTTCATGGCACTTTACACGACACGCCAAAAGTATCGCCGTCCCGACATGCCTGATCTCGACGGGCTGGATGGCAGAGGCTACCTCGCACAACCTCGCATCAATGCTTTGCCAGAGTCTGCTGATGAGTTGGAAGACGCCCTCTCTCGTCTATTTTATCGAAGCATTAATGGCGAGGAAATTCCTCTTGTGGAAGTCAGGAATGTTCTTCGACGAGCTGCAGGTCTTATTTGCAGCAACAGCAACCCACGACTCTCGGTGATCCATTATCTGGTTGCCCTGCCTTTCCAGATATTCACCAAGGACACAATCAAGCTTGGTGTTTCCCTTTGGCTTGGAGTTATTCACGAGAACCCAAGCACTGAACCACGCATCCTATGTGAGGTGGTTGAAGCCTGGGAGAGTAGCATCAACCGCCGCAAAGGGTTGTTCGATCCTACTTTCGGATACCTTGACCCACTGCATACCAAGATTGAGCTGTTGCCAACTGACAAGGATCTTATGCTTCGCATGCAGCAAAAGGCTCAAGACACTCTCTCGCCGCATTTACGAGTTCTCCAGTTCTTTGAAAGCCATTTCAATGCTATCCGACTGGGCAATCTGCAAGACCAGCAGCTGTTTTGCCGCTTGATCAGCGGTACTGTCGTCGGTCTCACGAAGACAGGGTGCCACCCCCTAGCTAGGGAAATTCATTTCCGCATTGTGCTCCTTGGTCTCAATGTTCTAAAGCATCTCAGTCCCTACAACAGTGGTGCGTCTTGGAAAATCAAGGATCAAATCTTGTCCGCGGGACTGAGTTGGTTCAAGCATCCTCCTAGATGGTCATTTGGAGGGAACCGACTCCAAATCAAGGCAGAGGACAGAATTCTTAACGAAGTGACAGCGACTTTGCGCTCTGTTGCAGGCATTGCTGCTACTACGCAGGGTTCATATAAATCTTTGCAACCCAAGCAAGATTTGCTTCAAGTTCTTGTGGAGAATGAACGATCCCGTCTTCGAGTTTGGCTTTTCCCCCTGGAGCCCGAGCGTAAGCACCACATGCCCGTGATCGGAGGAGGTAAGACCAACGCAGAGGGCCCTGTCTCTCTCCTGCGACTCGCCTGGGCGGAAAGCGCAGGTCTGGCTATCCAGATGGCAACGCGGTTCCCCTCGCCCAAGATGCAGGATGATGTTAGGTTGTTGATACTCAACTTCCCTGAGAAGGCCATTGAAGAGCCTAGTGCTCTGGAAATCATGTTCGACAACTCTCTGCCTGAGGATGTCAATTCCCAGTTGAAGTATCTGCTATACTGGGCTCCTGTGACCCCCACAGAGGCCATCACATACTTTATGCCCGCTTATGGCAACCATCCCTACATCTTGCAGTACGCCATGCGGGCACTGGAGAGCTACACGATGGATGTTCGGTTCTACTTTGTGCCGCAGCTGGTCCAGGCCCTGCGCTATGATGGGTTAGGATATGTTGAACGGTACACCCTTGAGACAGCTAAGTTGTCTCAGTTGTTTGCTCACCAGGTTATTTGGAACATGAAGGCCAACTCATACAAGGATGAGGACTCTCAAATTGTAAGTTTGGATACATCGGGCTTCTGACAACAACTGGCTAATATCCTAACCTTCTCAGCCGGATCCCCTCAAGGAAACCCTCGACCGTTTCCTGGATAACTTGATCGCAAGCTTCTCTGACGAGGAGCGTGACTTTTACGAGCGAGAATTCTCGTTCTTCAATGAAGTCACGGGCATCTCAGGCAAGCTTCGTCCCTACATTAAGAGAAGTAAGCCCGAGAAGAAGGAGAAGATCGAGGAAGAGCTGCGGAAGATCAAGGTTGAAGTTGGAGTTTACCTTCCCAGTAACCCCGACGGTGTGGTCGTAGGCATTGACCGCAAGTCCGGTAAGCCTTTGCAAAGTCACGCAAAGGCGCCTTACATGGCTACGTTCCGGATCCAGAAGACCAGACCGAGATTGATTGAAAAGCCCGAGATCCACGCTGGCGATCACCACCACGGACACCAACGCCAGTTGACCAATCATTCTGAGCCTGCGCAGGAGACCTACGAAGTTTGGCAGTCGGCTATCTTCAAGGTTGGCGACGACTGTCGCCAGGACATGCTTGCCCTGCAAATGATCGCAGCCTTCCGAAGCATCTTCACCAGTGTCGGTCTGGATGTCTGGGTCTATCCTTACCGGGTGACCTCCACGGCGCCTGGCTGTGGTGTGATTGATGTGTTGCCCAACTCTATTTCTCGCGATATGCTCGGCCGCGAGGCAGTCAACGGGCTGTACGATTACTTCGTCTCCAAATACGGAGGCGAGGACTCCATTCGATTCCAAGAGGCACGCACCAACTTCGTCAAGAGTATGGCTGCCTACTCTGTCATTTCCTACCTGCTTCAGTTCAAGGATCGACACAATGGAAATATCATGATCGACGACGCCGGCCATATCATTCACATTGATTTCGGATTCTGCTTTGACATTGCGCCTGGCGGTGTCCGATTTGAACGAGCTCCGTTCAAGCTGACCTCGGAGATGGTTGCTGTCATGAGTGGAACTCACGACCCAGCTCACCACCAGGGTGGCAACTCGGGTATCAACCTACCAGGCAGCTCGCACAATCCGACCAACACGCAACCATACAAGTGGTTCGAGTCATTGGTTGTGAAGGCATTCCTTGCATCTCGGCCATACAGCACGAAGTTAGGCCACATTGTGTCACTGATGCTTGACAGTGGTCTTCCGTGCTTCAAACCTGAAACCTTGAAGAACTTCCATGATCGATTCGTTCTTGAGAAGAGTGAACGTGACGCTGCAGAGTACATGAGGGAACTTGTGCGCAAGTCCTACATGAGCGTATCGACTAAGGGTTATGATCAGTTCCAGCTAATGACCAACGGAATTCCTTATTAGATAGAGTTCTATATAGTCTATTTCTTAATTGAATTCTTTCCATATCATTTAATTTGACCTATAATTTGTGAACATGTTGAATTCAATTGGGGGCCTTTTTTTAACAAGAAATTTACATATACAATATGCATATACAGTTTAGGATGACATAGGGCGTATTCCAAGACATGATTCAAACTCCGATATACATGTGCATTCTGGATTTATGTCATTACTCTCAATCCCTTTCAATTCTATCTCCACCGAGGCATTGATATAATTTGATTGACGTCACGACTTCGTTGAGAGGTAATATGGTGACCCGCGCCCAAATTGTACCCCGGACGAATATACTACTACATAGTACATAATACAATAAGTATATATATATATATATCACAAATGTATATTTAATTGAAAAGGATCAGATTGGATTACTGACATATGTATATGTAATATGTCGAAACACAATGTATACAAAACTACATGTACATACCAAAGTGTCATAGATATAGACCTCCGGGTGGCGCATCAATCCATGACGATCTCACAAACCCGAAGACGTTCCGAAGGTGGCAATATGACGATCCAAGGATACTCATTTAGTCTCAAGACTTTTATAATATTGGGGGGAGTTCGTGGATTGGTAAACCTCGTATTATTTTCATCACCTTGGACCAATTTCCTCATACCCATATACACATATGCCACAATCTCAAGATGAAACTTCCATTCAAGAAATCCGGCACTGAAGCCGCCGGGTCCCCGCCACTAACCGATCTATCGAACGAATCCCCTGATCATGAAAAGCGAGCTGGCAATTGGGACGAATCGCGTGTGCCATGGATTACATGGCGGTCCGTACTACTCGGCGCGTTTGTGTCGATTGGTGGTATTATTTTTGGATATGATACTGGACAGATTTCGGGCTTCTTGGAAATGCACAATTTCAAGCAACGGTTCGCCCAATTGAAGCCTGATGGGACATATAAGTTTAGTAATGTTCGATCTGGATTGATTGTTTCCCTGGTGAGTTAACTCATGGTCCTCAAGAGATTATAGACTATAGACTATAGACTATATGTTCATATACATATGTATTAACACTCTTTCCAGCTCTCCATTGGAACCTTGATAGGAGCCCTACTTGCTGGTCCATTGACAGATCGAATTGGTCGAAAATGGTCCATCTTCTTTTGGTGTATCATTCTACACGTTGGATTAATTATCCAGATCTCGTCACCGTCAGGAAAATGGTATCAAATGATGATGGGTCGATTCGTGACTGGATTCGGCGTGGGAGCATGTTCCCTTCTCGTTCCTATGTATCAGGGTGAAATTGCACCACGACATATTCGAGGTGCAATGGTCTGGTAAGTGGTTTCTTTTTCAATCTTCTTTTCCTCTTCAGAAATACAACGAACTGACACAGTTAACTCTAGCTCATACCAGCTCTTTGTAACACTGGGCATCTTCGTGGCATATTGTATAAACTTCGGCACCGAAAGCATGAACAGCTCGGCTTCATGGCGAATTCCCCTTGGAATTACATTCCTCTGGGGTCTCGTGCTGGGAATAGGAATCCTCTTTTTCCCTGAAAGTCCTCGATTCGACTTTCGACATGGACGGGTTGACCGCGCCACAAAGACCATGTCCAAATTATACGGTGTACCTGAGAACCATCGTGTGATTGTTCACGAGATAGCCGAGATCCAAGAACAGTTAGATGCCGAGAAAGGCTCGCGAGGTGGCATATATGGATGGGTTGAGATGTTCCAGGCGCCTCGTATGCCCTATCGAATCGTTCTTGGGGTTGTGCTTCAAGCTCTACAGCAACTGACTGGTGCCAATTACTTCTTCTATTATGTGAGTTACCCCCGATCTCTCTCTCTCTCTCTCTCTCTTCAAGAAATACAAAAAGAAAATAAAACTAAACATGTAACAGGGAACGGTCATTTTCAACGGCGCCGGAATCAGCAACACATATGTAACACAAATGATTCTTGGCGGAGTGAACTTCGGCACGACCTTTGGAGGACTATATGTGATTGAGCATTTTGGACGACGCAAGTCCCTCATTGCAGGCGGGATCTGGATGTTCATCTGTTTCATGGTCTTTGCATCGGTGGGCCATTTCTCACTTGATGTGAAAACACCACAAAATACACCGGGTGCAGGAAAAGCAATGGTCGTGTTCGCCTGTCTGTTCATTACCGGGTTTGCCATGACCTGGGGACCGATGGTATGGGCGATTGTTGCCGAGTTGTATCCATCGCGATATCGAGCTCGAGCGATGGCGATGGCGACCGCTTCGAATTGGTTGTGGAATTTCTTGATTGGATTTTTCACCCCGTTTATTACCAGCGATATCGATTTCGCTTATGGATATGTGTTTGCGGGGTGCTTGTTCTTTGCAGTGATCATCGTCTATTTCTTTGTCATTGAGGGCAAGGATAAGACGTTGGAGGAGATGGATATGATGTATGTGATGCGGGTGCCGCCGTGGAAGAGTAGCAAGTGGCAACCTCCAGCGCCGGAAGAAAGACTTACTACCGATCAGCTTATGGATCGGAAGGTGGCCAAGAAGTACGACAAAGAGGAGACTACGAACAAGAAGGTGGCTGAGGGTGCCCCTGGACATTCTCATGCTGAGGATGCGAATGACGCAGGACCTTCGAACTATTGAGTGACAAAGAATATGGACCGATGGTGTGGTTCAAAGCATGTACAATATAAATATATATTTATACATGGGTATCTACATATGCACACAGATGTAACCAAACATAATCATCATTTATCAATAGAAAACGTTGAAGCGGTTGTCAATTTGGTATAAGAATATAATCCACATCACCAGGATATGGGTAAACAAGGCTCACAACGCCGATTCCAGCTCCAAAAACAAAGAAAATCCTCCATGAATCGTTTTGATACATATTCCTACTTGCATGGGAAGACACATCACAGGGGATGGAGCCCCTGAAATTGACAGTCTGAAGAGAATTTGGAATGCAAAACAAAAGAAAGAAGAGAAAAAAAGAAAAGAGAAAAAAAGAGAAGCCCGATTGCATACTTTGTGAAAGGCCTTCCAAGGCAACTAATCCATAAAGTCACCTCTCAATATCTTCTCCTGGAAGAAATCAGGTTTATTCTGCTTTGGCTGACGGGGCATTTCCCTGCCAGGCTGCTCCATGGAAGCGATGGAAGCGGCACGCTGATGACCGTTATGACGCGGGGGACCGCCGATGGAAGGGGCACGCTCGGCACGAGAGCGGAGGGCCTCGGACCAGTTAAAGCCTTCGCCTAGGATTTGGCGGGATGCGTTAGATCTCTCATCCTGAGGAGAGGTTGAGATACTTGCGGGAGAGCGGGTAGACACAATGGCCGAACCAGGTGGGGGAGAACGACGGGGGCCAACCACAGAGGGAGGGGGATAATTTCTACCATTGCCAATGGATCCTCCACGAGCATCCCGTAGAGCCTGGGCACCGAAGGAGACCCGTCTCGCAAACTGCGAGTTGGGGGATGTGCCTTCTGTATCCTCGACAGCGTCTTCATTTGGGGTGGATCCCAATGAACTGGATAGGCTGCCTCGACGGAGGGTATTGTTGCGGTTGTTGCCAAAGGCTGAGGTCTGAGTAGGGGAACCGGAGAGACCTAGAGTGGTGATTGACAGGCGTCGCTGATTGGCAGCTTGATTGGTCTGATTGGCATTGTTGGCGGTGTTGACATTGTTGGGTTTGGAAAAGAGGTCGGCAATAGAACCGCGGCGTTGACGGTTCTCTGAGTGCGGGACCGAGATAGGGGAGGTACGATCGTTCGACATGATGAATCAGAGAGGTCTGAGATGAAAAGAAGAGAGAAGCTCGGACGGACTAGCCGCCCTTCTCATAAAAATTGGGGATAGAATAGAATAGAGAGGGTAGAGAAAGCAAGGATAATATGCAGGAAGTTGGTATTTTTGGCAGAGAAACGATGAGGAAGAAGGGAGAAAGAGAGAGATAGAGAGATGAAGAGGGGAAATAGACAGACTAAAGGGATTATTAGCACACTGTATGGTGCCACTAGTCATATGAGGGTTACTCACACCGGGATGTAAAAGGGAGAAAAATGGGTTAACGTGGATTGTGTGAATGGAGTGTGAGTGGACTGAAGTGAGTAAAAGACTAAACGACTAACGACCAAAGTCCCTCCAACAGTAAACTAAGCTCTTCGTTTTTCTGGGGAAAAGTGGCGCTCAAGTGGAGTGATGATGTAGATGATTAGTAAGCTTAGATAACCGCCCGGGCACTCTCACCCCTCAAGATACCCTAAAGATGCCCTAATTCTACCGACTACATGTATGTACTGACTATAT
The DNA here is from genome assembly GCF_028829465.1 of Penicillium soppii. Lineage (NCBI taxonomy): Eukaryota > Fungi > Ascomycota > Eurotiomycetes > Eurotiales > Aspergillaceae > Penicillium > Penicillium soppii. Next base: position 2,028,058 of record NW_026643235.1, on the reverse strand, counting down.
TGTTGTATCCTATGGTATACCAATCTACTGTGCTCGACTAATTGCATTGCTACCTTGTAAATCGTCAAGAATGTGAATTGGAATGTGTCCAGTACTAGAGTAGCATCTGCTTATCAGTACACGACTTTATAATATAGTAGTATATATATATGTTATAAACTAGACTTGTAATTTATAAATTATAAGTCATGGGTGATTATAGTTAAGATCAGCAGTTCAGGGTATAAAACACATGCCAACGCCATGCAGAATCCTGCAGACAGAGAGAAAAAAAAAGAGGGGAAGCTTCGCATTCGTGTTCACGCTGTCCTCAGTAGAACAACAAAGGTAAAAAAAATGTAAAAGAAATTTTGTCGTACATCGTGTATTGCTCGTTTCCCATGAATGTGTGCAAGGTTTCAAAAAGAAACCTTTTTTATGCTCGACTCCCCTGCCTTTATACTGCCGTTGTAGGCCATTATAGGCCAATATAGAACAAAGGCCTATATAGAGGGTTCCCACCAGCCAGGCCGATCCCGAGTTTAAGCGGTATGAAACAATTGAATTAGCTTCCGGCCAATCCCCGGCTCGATTTCGGTTCCATCACGAGCAATTTTGACTTCCCGATTGGCATTCCAGGGATTGCGGAGCCCACGAGTTCGGTGGAAAGGCACTCGGTCAGTCGACATCCATTGGATGCGGAAGGGCTTTCCAAATGTTTGTCCTTCTTCCGCCTCCTCGGGTTCGACGCTTTTCTCGCTGCGGGCGTCATCTTCGCTAGACTCGACTTCCCAGAATATGGTTCCCCGCGCGGAATCATCGATGATCCGGCCCTGGGGTGCAGTCGAAGTTGCAGCTATGAGAGTCACGTCGAGCTCGTCCGGTCTGGCTGGAGGATCGGGGCGAATGGGCATTTCCAGGGCTAATTTTTCATCGTCGCTGATCGGCGACATCATGCGGGCGTATCCAAAGTACTCGCCCGACTTGTTGGCGGAGAAGATTAAATATACGTAATCGGTGGTCTAATCGATATTGAAAATCAGCAATCGTTGGATCTAGATGAAAGTACATCATACTCACCTCATAGGCTTGATTCATCGACACCTCGTTGTGTGACTGTGTAGCCCAAATACCACTTTGCTTGCTCAACTCCAAATCCTCCGTCGTCAAGCTTTTGACAATAAAGTACCGATCGACCACCCGCGCTGGAGCCGGATCGTTTCCCGTGGCAGGAGGGACATCCGGTGCAATATCCTCCAGGACCGGACCCGGGTCTGTAGCTGGAGCTGGAGCAACATCGTCCCGTGGTCGAGGGTTGCTTTGTCCTGCCGCGCCCAAAACCCCAGACGCAGACGCAGACGCAGATCCCGGTCCTGAGCCCGGCGCAGTAAACCCCTTGCGCAGCCGACAGACAACACGCACGCCCTGAAATCGGGAATCGTGAAACCTAGCCAGAGCCGCAACACAAGCTGCTGCCGACTTATAATTCACAAAAGCACAATTACTTTTGGAAATCAAAAATACACTCTCAATGTCATTGGTTGCATCTTGCGAGAAATGATCCTTGAGATCCATCACATTGGCTCCCGGTGGGAGATTGCCCACCCAAAGCGCATGGCCTGATTGCTTTGGCTTTCGTGGTGGTCCTCGTGGTGTACTCGGTCCGGTCGGGGTGGAATGTGAAGGGGAACTACTATCTGCGCGAAAATGTATATTAGCGAAAGTTCACAGTGAGAGGTTTGAAACACTCACCAGAGAGGAGCGGTTGGGGTAGCACAAGTTTCATAGGATTGGAACCATCAACGATGGTCTTGGAGACGTCGTACTCGAGTTGTGTGATGCGTTTGTCGGTATCTTTGCGGACAGAGCCTGGTTTGGGAGGTGAATTTGTTTGTGCACGACCGACCGGGGAGCCGGTTTGGTGCATCTGGCCGGGATGCATATAGTTGCCATATGGATAGTAGCCCGGGGCATATGGAGAAGATTGTCCTGGGATATTTTGCATGGGCTGGTTTTGATATGGCTGATAGGGGGATCCATGGCCCTGATGTTGGATCGAATAAGGTGGATAAGGGTAAGGCACACCGTAAGACACTCCAGTATTTGGGCCGTAGGGCATTGGAATGGGATACATCATGCCTTGTCCATGGGCTGGATACTGCATTGGATCATATTGTTGTGAGTGACCTGGTAATGCGTATGACATGTTTCCCATGTTCAATGGAGAAGGAGAGGCTCCATATCGGGTTTCTGTGTATCCCAAATGTTGGCTGACATTTGGAGGTCGCGAGGGCTCAGATGACGCTGTAGACATTTTAGCAAATAACTTCCAGGAAGAATAAATCCCACACTGACGCGGCTGAGATGCAATTGATTCTGATACCGGGACTTTCCCGTCCGTTGCCTTGTCTGAAGGAACATTGCCCATGGGGGCCGTTATTGATGAACAAGACTGAAGTCACAATGGCACTTCCTACAATATTTAGTGTCCGGCTGTCTGTTTTGAAGATCATTTTCATTCATACCTGTCAGCCTTTGGGTCTATACCCAAAAATGATCCCCCCAAAGAAAAGCAACAAAAGTTCCTCAAAAAAAGCCCAAACTGAAAGCAGGTTAGTATCTGTTGTGAAAAGGACTAAAAGAGAAGTGGGAAGAGATTGAAGGGGGAAAAATATTCCAGTGACACGCACTAAGCCCCCAACCTTTTCCCCCCTAAAGCCCATGAGAAAATATAAATATCACACACACGCACACACACACACACACACAAAAAAAAAAGACAGGTGGGACAAAGTAGATATAAACAGGAATCATAGGGGATCCCGGAATGTACAGGGGGCCACAACGGTAGCTAAAAGATATGCCATAGTCATACCACATTTGGGATAGTGTAAGTGGGAATATAATTGACTCCGCCAATTGAATAGGGCTACAGGAAAAGAAGAAGAAAAAAGATGTTAATATACCTTTTGTTTCAAGAGTTCTGCAAGGCTCGTGTTACTAGACACAAGAAAAGTGGTCTAGACGGTCATAGACACAAGAGGGGCAGAGTGTTCAATCGCATGGACCAGAAGAGCCGAGAGGTTGTGGCTGGTGAGACACGCACAACCGAATTGGTGTTGAATCAAATGGGATTTGACCCCAAGATATAACAACCTCGGTGATAGACCGGGTGAACCGAATAGATAGATATAAGGCTACAGCATAAAAAGAAGAAGGGAGAGGTGGCGGATCTGTAACGTATTGGAAGTTTGTGAAAGCCAATCAATCGCTTTTTTGTGGCTGGAGACTTATGTCAATTGGCTCAGGGTCTGACGAAGAGATATAGAAATAGACATAGGAAGTCAAAGAAAAAGAAGAAAACAACGGGACGGGTTGAACCGATTGGAAGAGAGTCAGTGGGAAAACGGGATTCGGGACTGGGTATCTGCGTATAGACGTGGATCGTGGGTCTACTTTTTTGGGGCTTTTTTTTCCCACTGGCTCTCTCTCTCTCTCTTTGGTATAAATGTGATTTGTGGCGGTATAGTATACTTCAAAGTATACAAGATTGTAAGTGACAATGTAAATCTCGGGAAGTTGATGCTATAACTCGATCACGGATGATCTTTGGCGCTTGGAGAATGATATAATGAAGCGCCAGGCAGAGCCCAAATAGCACGGACAACTCCGGTATCTCAGATAGACATATATAGTACCAGCCTGTGGCTGGACGAGTTTGTCATTATCTCCATATCAGACCACAGGGATACTCAAATTAAAAGGTCGAATTATTTCGCACACGAGGACAAGAATAAATTTGTCAATGTGGAGTGGTCCGAGTACCGTGTCATCTGTGATGGGATGTGGCAAACGTAGATCGAGAGAATCATTTTTACTGTACTGACGGACACAGTGGATCCATAGTGGAATTGAAGACCTGTGAGAAATTGTATTACCCGGAGAGCCTCTTGGAGTCTCGGCCAATAATGAATTGACTGTGGCAGCAATGCATGACAGGTTTGCCACTGTCAGGGGGAACCTTGGAGAAAGTACTATTGGGTGGGGTGAAACGGAAGGGAGAAAAAAAGCCTTCAGCGGAGGGGAAAGAAAGAGACAGAAATTACCAGGTGTTACCAGGTATGAAATGAACTCCGTGCAGAATTATCGACGCCCGAAATTTCATGTACCTCTGGCGTAAGGCTAGTGGGACAGCCTATCAAATCCCGGGACAGCGGACTCTGGATCTGACGGGCGGCGCCTCTCGACCGCAAGGGGAAGCTATGGGCCGATGGAGCTGTTCTGGGTACGCTCCCACTAGGTTCGATCATGATCCCACCAATGAATAAGCCCCAATCTTTCTGCCGATTTTCTCAAGGATTGGGGAAAAGAAATTATGCAATATCCAGTGAGTGGTATCCTCGTCAAGCCCTATTTGAGTTTGGCTGGAAGAGGCCCTGTGCTACTTACTTCACTGCATATTGTACAATGGATAAAAAGTACAATATTGTCGACAAAGATACCATTTGGGATCCAAGGGGGTACTGTCGATCAGACCGAATTGCTGGAACCGAGAGAGCCGTGTGCAGCGGAGAACAGATGGAGACCCGATGGAGACCAAATGGAGCTTCAGCGATCCCGAAAAGCAAGACAAAAAGGCGGGTACTGTACAACGTTTGAAGGAAGAAAAAGAAAGAGAATACATAACACTCTGAATTGACCAATCACAAAGCACCCTCTTAGAGAAATGGTGGTAAAATAATAGAAACGGGAATACTGAAGTTGAGAGGAAGTTGAACTCCACTATGCGTCCGGCATCTCAGCCCAGCCAATCATATAACAGTATCGTCAACTACATTCTCTTCTCTACAGGAGACAGAAATTCAGAGCTCCTAATATATTCGACTGACGAAAATTCATAGAGTATGTCTGATCATATTATTTGAATTTGTGATACTCATCGAAATGTCTTGAAAGAAGTTTTACTGACTATATATACCTACATACAACATGTATACATATACAACGTGCGTTGCATATTGTACCTTGCATCCGACTAACCCGGTGCACAAAGGTAGTATCTTATGCGAAGAACAACGTGCTAAAAAAATAGTATAGATGATAAATTCTAGGGATATATGTTCGTGAACATTGCTTCGAATTTGGCCTAGATTAAATATTATTAACATTCTGGTTCCGGATAAATACTCCGCATACAACATCGCTTGATGTCCTATTATTGTAAGCATAGTACAAATGAGACTGAAAATTAATCACATTCTCCTCCGTACATTGCACATCATACATTGAATAAGAACTTAGTATGCCCTTCTAGAATTGTCACATATAAGCCACTGGCGCGCCACTGATGTAAGGGACATATATTTGTAGGGGAGATTCTATTCGAGACGAAGATCAAATTAGTTGATGAACTGAAAAGACACCCGCAGAATTAGGCGCCACACTTAACACCTCAGGCGTCATATCGCGATAATGACGTCATCAAGTGCTCTACCGGTGAACTTTAGACAGCACTCAGGAACTGAATGCATTCCACTACGTTCTACAGCAATAATCTGTCGCATCTTTGGTAATCTATGACTCGAACGCATGCAGAAAGCCCAATTGATCCTATTGCCTCCATCCCATCAGCGAGCGAGGCCAATCACAACATGAATATCTTAAAACGCCCCATGAGTCATCATAGAACCTCGAACAGAAAAGACCCATCTAACGCGTTGACTGTTTATACCATTATTAGAAATTAGATTATACAACGTATAGTACGATATTGCACAGTAGCGTACACCCATTCCTCACTTAGAACGTACGGTACGATGTAGGTATATTATTGTACAGCCACCCCTTCAAATGTAGAATTCGATCGCCTATCGCGGCATTTGATTGGTCAATAGTGTATGATATCGAACTCTGGAATTGATACCAGCCAATCCTCACTGGCCCGATCTGTGGAAGAGCACAGTATACATCCAACGTATGCATTGCATAATGTCGGTGTACCCGGAGATCGACAGGGTTTCTCTTATGGGTCAATTGCATGATACGCGCCACAGCCACCACATCTCCTTCACCTAGGCGCTGTTCGACCAATTGATGCATAGTGGATAGAGATGCTGTATATAGTACAGAATTTACAAGCCAGGTGCCACTTCGATTTTTGGGAGTGCAGGTCTTGACCTTCCTCGGCCACCGCTAGACGCCACGCCCCACGGCCGTGCAGCTCTACTCCGTTATAACGTATACAGCGTTGTGGTCATATGAGAACATTGTCAGCTGCTGGGGTCGGTGGGGAGGCCTGGGCCCTTGTGTTGCCACTAGCAGGCAGCGTCGTTCTGCTACCAGGTGCTGAGTGCTCGTTGAGTCTGTTTATGAGATTGGGCTGGGATTAGACAGGCGACGTAGAAAGCTACATGGATCATGATATAGCCTTGGCTAGAACTAATAATCTTGCATGCATCCTATGTAAAATATACGTAGCTATGATAAGTTACTTGATCAAACCTGGTTTTATCATTTTCATTTTTTGACATTATAGATTCGAAGTTCAGTTACATTTAAATATACATAACCAGGGAGGTGGTTAAATACGACTACGTACGACAGACAGCACGAGAGAATTGGCACGCAGGGAAAGGCAACCGGCCAACCCATATTTAAAATTTGTCTTCTCGACAAGATCAAAAAAGAAGCCACCCACATAGGTAAGCCTGTATCATAATGACAAAAGGGCATCAGCCGGACCAAGCCAAAGACAAAAGAAAAAGTGAAAAAAAACGCAAGTCATCTCAAGGGGAATTTTCATGCCAGGCTCATTAAAGCCCAATATAATTACGATTAAGGGCGGTATAGACAAAAAGCAATTAGCGATCGATGCCAAGGGAAGCGACTTTGCCCGCAAAGCGAGCGCCGGCACTGCCACGTTTCGACAGCTTCTCCCTGTCTTTGTCGGTGGATGTGTGCGCGGGTTCCTTGCTGCGGATCGTGGGGAGGGAGCCCAGGGTATCGTTGGCAGAGGACTTGCGGCCTAGTGGTGGGGGTGGGACGCTAAAGGCAGAAGTGCGAGCTGTGCGCTGGCTGAGATAGAGTTGGGCTGCTGGGGAGAGGGGGATGGAGGGAGGTTGAGGAGGAATTTCAGCGCCATTTTGGACGAGGAGTTCGGCGACAGGGAATGGAATTGCCTTTGCAGCTGAGCGGGCTGAGAGGGATGTTGGGGTTGAGCCTGGAGATGCGGGGTCTGCGGCGGCTAGGGCGAGGAAGGTGGCGTGGGTGTTGCGGGAACGGTCTGTGATGTTGACGTTTGCACGAAGGGCGAGACCATAGAGGACACCAGTGATATCGTTCTTCTTTATTGAGGCTAGGAGGGTTTCGTCTGGTGTTGCGAAGCTGGAGCGTGGTGAGGGTAGACCCTCGACATAGGCTCTGTCGACATATTTGGCCGTGATAAATTTTAGACGTTGCTCGCGCGTAGAAGTGGCATTCGGTTTGAGAGTTTGATCTAAGGTTGCCTCCCAGATCATGTTGCTGACGCGATTGCCGATTTGCAGGAGAATCTCGACAATGTCGTTTGAGAAGGAATGAACATCCAGGGTGAGCGAGCGGATCTTGGAGATGTGTGTGCCTAGAGAGCGATGGATTCCACTGCATTCAATGCAAAGCACAATTCCAAGATTGATTGACACCCATTCAACCTTGGATGTTGATCCACAATCGGCACACCAGTTGTTGCCCTGGTCAGCATCTCGGATGACCTGCAAGAGTTTGGCGGGATTCTCTTCAAAGTTGTTGCTGTCATGGCGGACGTAGCTAGGGCGCGCACCCACAGTTGTTCGGCGGATCACACCAGCATTGTTGCTTGAGCTAGAGTAGGAGTGATGGCCAGATACAGAGGAGCTTTTCCCTGTTAAGACAGAACCAATATCCCGACTGGTGGTAGAATCGTTCCTGGATGAAGAAGGAGGTGAGGTTCCCTGGCCTTCTACCGCACTCTGGAGCGCGTTGTTGATCGACCTGATCCAATTTGACATATCATCTTCAGACGTGGCTTGGTAAATGCGCTTAAACTGAGGTGTGATCACCTCGAAGCAGAACCGTCGTTCAGCATTGCGAGCCTCACGTACGGACGCCATGCGCAGATCGATAGGGTCCATATGCAGGTCTAGTTTTTGCTTCCAGTTGCTATACTCGGACAGTTTCCCTTGATCCAAGACAATCCAGAATCTGCCAAAATTAGTAAGCTCCCCCTCGGAAAAATGAAAGAAGAAAAAAAATGACATGCAACGACTTACTTGTGCCATGCCTGTTTGTTGATCCCCTTGGGATCAATGTGTGATCCGGGTCGAGACAGCGCCCATAAAAGACCTTCTTTCCGCTGTTGGCCGCCCGTGCGATCAGAGTTGAAACCAGCCGGCTCCTCTAGATCACGAATACCCTTAAAGCGGTTCTGACTGGCACTGCCAGGGACCGCTGAGTTCGATGCAGGTGCACAGGTCCCTGCAGCCGAGACAACGGACCCCCCTGCGTTTGCTTGGGACGAAACCGACGAGGTATTGCTAATGACACCCCGTAGCTGGGAGCCTGTACTATCGGCGCGACCAAGCTCAACTTCTGAAGTGGCACCGTTGGTCGTGCCAGGTGACACTATAGGTACACCTACGGCACTAGCCACGGCATTGGCCACGGCGTCAGGTTCGAGGTATGGGTTGCTGCCATTTTCCAGGGCCCGGCGTTTCTCTTCGCGCTCTGTGCGTTGGAACTGGAATTCTTTGTCTGCCTGGGTCACCTCGTGAATAAGAGCGTCTAGCTGAGGCGTCATGCCTTCGATATTCTTGGCAGTTGCTAGAAAATTCTTGGCTTGGAAATCCGCGTACTTGGTGAGATGGGAGAGAACCTCTTGTTCTTTGCGGCCTCCGTGGAGATCTTGCATGAAAGAAGAGTAGTCAAAACGCCTTAATTCGAAGTTCCGTCGCTTGGCTTGATATTTAGAATCGCTTTCAGCACGCTTCTTCTCTTTCAGCGAATCTTGGCGCTGGCCTAGATATCGGCTGACATATGCATAATAGTCGCGGCTTTCTTCATCCCACTCTTTCTTTTTAGCTTCTGCTTGTTTGATATCATTATGGTAAAGCTTGATCAAAGGCTCAATAACAAGTTTTTGAAGCTTGATCGTGTTCAATTGCTCGTATCTCAAAATCTGCCGGGCAATTTTCTCAAAGTAGTGGTCCAAGGCGGGCTGAATAGCATTTGCATTGGAAGTAGAGGCATCATTCAGCGAGCCTAGGAACGCTTCCACGGCTTCATTGCAGCTTGCTTGCGCCTGCTGGGCGCTTTCGGCTTTCTTGAGCACTTTCTTGATCTTGCTTCGCATGTTGCTCGTCTTCGATTCGAGTGCTTTCATAGTCGCCCGGAACAAGGGTCCATCTTCCACCCCGCTCATCTCATCGCCTGCCCGCGAATGTGGGAGATCCACCTTGGCCGGTGGTGGGGGAGGGAGCGCGGTCGGCGGAGGCGGGAGAGCCTTGTCGGCTGATTCGGGCGGAGTGGGTTCGATGTTGTGGTTTGATTCGGCATCACTGTAATGCGACAAGACGGACTGGGTGGAAGGAATGCGAGAGCGCGGGAGAACGGGTAACTCGAGTTTAGGAGAGTAGATCTGAGGACTTGGACTCCGAAGGGGACGAGGGGAATTATGCACCCAGAATGAAAAGTGCGCGAGAGTGTTCAGACGATTGGTTCGCTGGTCATAATCTAAGAAACTGCAGCTGTTGCGCCAGCCGCCACCTTTGTCTTCCATCAGCTTCGGGGGCTTCCACGTCCAAGACCAATCGAAGGAGACGGACGGAGATCCGCCTGTAGAGTAATCTCCAATCAACTGAACATTAGAGTTGTTCTGAAGGTTAGGGTTCGCGTGGAACTCCCTTGTGATCAAATTATCGAGTTCTTTCGAGTTGGACGCATGAGCGAACGTAAGCCCCATGAGGTTGGTATCCACCACCTCGGGCATTGAGGAAGCGACTCCATTGACGGTAGAGCTTGCAGCGTTTCCAGTTTGTGTCTGACGAATGATAAAGGTGAAGTTGAAAGTCAGTTCCTCGTCGTTCGACAGGCGAAGCATAAATGTCGGGATCGGGGCGGAGGAGGGAGTATCGGGGTCCTGTGTTTTGAAGACTGATTAGCTAGTCCACAAGCCTTGAATGGCACCGCGCACCTGAATGTATTCAACGGGAGTATCATCGCCGACATCGCGCTTTGCAGTGAAGCGCGCCGCAGGGAACGCGTTAGGGGTCAGCGTCAAAAGACGACGTCGGGGGCTGCTTATCGCGACAGATGCGACCGTGACTTATTCCACAGAGAGTTTGTCAGTATATCAAATAGCGGAAAAGCGATGCGATTCCACCTACAGCGATTTTGATCCTTAAAGAACAGATTCCCCGCATCGTCCAGGCGGCTGGCGACATTCCCCATGATGGCGAAGGGAGATCACGGCGCAAGAAAGGGATCGAAGGAACCAATGGCCATCGGTCTATGAGACAACGGATGGCCTTGTTAGTGAAATGAGAAAAGGTGAACCTTCATTCAACTTGTTTTAAGGGGCGAAGATGATGAGGATCTGAAGGTCTGAAGGAGGGGGCAAGATCTCGGAGAAATGCGCAGGCAACCACTCCGAGTTAACTACTCCATATAGTTAACTAGCTTGTAGCTTGGTTAGTATAACTAGTGCTTGTTTAGTCTGAAGCTTCTTTTTTTTGTTTCTTGTTTTGAATTTGAAATGTTTTGAAGATTTTAATATATTTGATATGCTATTCCATATATTTGTTATGATCTTGGATTTGTTGTTCTTGCTACCTACAACGCATAAATGCACGAGACTTATACACGACTACATGTACGTATGTCCATGACCACTTGCTATACCTGACATATATACACACGCTCACTTCGGACTCAAAAATAAACTGTATTAATGACTAAAGAGTAAAAATGGTATCAACAATTAATCGTGAGCATCATCAAACTCGGTGCCAGACCAAGTACAAAGAATACACTATAAAACCCCCAAAGAACAACAGCAAAGGAAAGTCATACTCAGGTCGCAAGGGTCGGAGTCGAAGGCGTTTCTTTTTCATGATTGTCAGTGGTAGTAACTGCGCGATCGGGTTCTGGATGCTGGGCTGTAGGTTGCGAAATGGCACTGGTTGACACAGCACGTTCCCTTCCCGAGAAATAGCGGTGCTTATGTTTGTGACCGTCGGGCTTTTCATCCGCTTCTACCCATCGCATGACCTGACCACGCAGATCCCGCATCTCGTGAACTCGGCGGGCCAAATCGCCCCGCTGTTTAGGTTGTCCACTGCGTTCGTTGAGTTCATCTTCTTCCGAGCTGGAAATCGACAGGGAAGATGCGCTACTTTGTTGTAGGAACGTAATGTGGTTGCCTTCGTTTTTCTTCAAATCTCGCTGCTCTTCCTTTAGCCTGCCCATTCGCTCTGCATCTCCTTGGCAGTCGAGTGTGGTAATGTGGAGACCGGGGAAGTTGGAGGACATAAATTCCCGAAGGAGGGGGAGCTTCTCCGAGTTGGGGCGGTAGGTTCCACTGTCGTTGTCAATAAACAGTTCGTAGTCTGCTGGATCGGTAGAGATCGGGATTCCTTCTTCGGTTTGATCCAACTCTCCGTCATCATGATTGTCCTGGTCTTCTTCCACCGGGTACTCGTCCGTAGGCACCGTGCTGGGTTCTGCATGCTCTGCGCGTTCTGCATGCCCTTCTGAAGAGTTATGTCGGTGGCGGGATTTGCGTCGGCGGATGAAAAATTCTCCCGAGTAGGCAATGTAGATCGAGACATCACTGTGCATAGTGTGTTTACTCAGCATGTCGATGCCGAATTCTTTGCCGGTCTCTGTGAAGCGGAGTTGTCCATCCAAGGTGAGAACGTAAGTGAAGATCCGACCACCTTGGCCGTAGTGCGCAAATTCCAGGAACTTTTGGGATAGCTCTCGACACGGTGTTAAGAAAAACCCGTGTAAAGTGGTGCGATCGAAATTGTAGATACGCTGGTGTTGGTGATGGAGCGCTTTATGCAAGATTCGCCCGCGCAAACTCTGCGCCTGGAACATGCCTGCCACAAATGGCTTGAACTCTACATAGCGATGGTATAGCTCTGCAGGTACAGGACCCGTGAGCTGCATCTGGATAGCTTGAAAGCTATACTAGAGTCAGTAAACCATGGAAGAAAAAACAAACAATAAGAATTCAAGACAGGGCAACCAACTTGTAACGGCTGATCGACTTTCCACTGCCATCAGTGCTCTCAACCTGATCTTTGATACCAGCCAACCTTCCAATCAGAGGGGAAAAGTGCTTATACCAGTGATTGGGACCAATGGTGTACATCTGACCACCCTCCTGACCTGGCGTCTTCCCGAGACACTCAATACTGACCGTCAACCAAGATTCCTTGTGGTGACCGGTAGCAAAAGCCGAGACATTAGTAAAGACATAGACACGCTTGCTCCCAAAGCGCTTTTTAACCTTGAAGCGCTTCTCCTTGAATCCAGCCCAATCATCCGTCAGTGCGGGGACATCAATAAAGGCGATACCCAGTTTATCGTCATGATCCGCGGGGTCCTCATCCATCACATGACATTTCAACTGAAACCCGGAGGCAGGGACATGGGCGACAATCCACTCGCATTCCCACGTGGGATTCATGTCCTTGCGCACGGTCGGGGTGCGAAAGCGCACGACCGGATCTTGTTTATGGCGTCTTGGTAGATTGACAACCATATGCGCATTGATATAGGGGTCAGAGGAGAAGCTGCCAAAGTCTGCGACGGGTAGATCCTCTGCACGATGGAAGGTCACCTTCAAGGTGTAGCCTGGCGGGGCATGGGGGATTGGGGTATCATCGTAGCCACCTGCAGGTTTTGAGTCGTCATTCATAGTCACCCGACGATGTATTTTGTCAGCCTTTTCGACGAATTTAGGGCCATATTTATCAATCGGGTGAAGTGGCAGCGAAATGGGCTGGGAGTCATCCATTGTTATAATGAAATGCCGAGTGTGGAGAAGATGGAAAAATCCCGAGTTCCCCTTTTATAATTTCAGATCGGAAGAATAACCTTGGAAGATAAAAATAGCCGAGTTAATAGGGAGTTGTACGTAGGGGCAGGTGGATCATGTAGTGATAATCCATGGGAGAGTTGTATTTTTCAAGAGAAGAGAAAGAAGAACGGAGAGAAGACGGGCCAAGCTTTCAGCCTTACAAATGGATTGAACCCGTTCGATGTCATATGTACACTCCGTGCTCCGTACTCCGTACTAAATATTAATTAATTCTCTTGACTAGTACTCAAAAAGGAAAAGATATGTACCAGGCAGCAGAGATTCGATGCCAAGATTATCGATCAAATGACCTCATATGGCTGCATGTTTGGTTCATTGGTTCATTGTGCCTGGTTTCTCTCTAACTTTTCAGCCTTATACATATACTTACGAGTAGCACTACTATATATTGTACGTAGGAATGTAGTTCGTTTAATTTTACTCGTCGATCTCAATTTGAAAATTTCTTCTAATGACAAATTAATTCTCTTCTCAGCCTTGTAAGGTTGGTTCGAATTAGTATTTTCCAAATTTAGAAGAGAATAATAATAATAATGATAATAATATGAGATAAAATTCCAGGTAGCAAATAAAATCTAGTAGAACATCTAGTAGTACAAGGGGAATGAGGAAAAAAGAAATATATCGTGAGGTCATAAAAATCATATGCGAAACTCCCTTAAAAACGTAAGTCGAAGGAAATTGACGAAGGTGGCGTATTTGAAAATCTCTCAGGTTCCTCGGAAGAGGAACGACATGTCCTCCGGTGTTAACTTTTCCAATGCAGCCGCTTCATCCTTGTTCAGGGTACCCCGAATAAGATTGGCTTTCTTCTCCTGCAACTGAATGATTCGAGATTCGACCGAATCCTCAATACAAAGCCGCGTGACCACACAGGGCCGTTGCTGACCGATTCGATGACTGCGGTCGGCACTTTGCCATTCCGCTGCAGGGTTCCACCATGGGTCAATAATAAACACTCGGGATGCTTCCGTGAGGTTCAGGGCTACACCACCAGCCTTGAGAGAGACCAGGAACACTTCAACCTCGGGCTTAGTCATGAAATGTTCAATGGACTTTTGTCGTTGAGCGGGGGTCATCGAACCGTCCAGCATGACAGTGTTGAATCCCGCATGACGCAGTCGCCACTCAACCAATTGAAGCATGGATGTAAACTGAGAGAAGATAATTGATTTGGGAGTGTGGCTCTTACTTCGCTCCTGGAAGAGTTCATAGAGCAGGGTCTCGATTTTCGTGGATGAGGTCCAGTTATCCATAGAGATACGATTGATGATGGAATTCTTCTTGACAGTATCCTCATACTCGGCAAGGGTCGGCTGCTCCAAATCGATGCTAAGCGCAATGTGGCATCGGGGACAATCAACATTGCTACCGTCCTGGAAATGTTGGATGTAATCCTTGGCGCATTGCCGGCAGAACTCGTGGCGGCACTGAGACCGAATCGCATCCTCTGCAGGTTCATCACAGATAGAACAAACCGCGACATTGAACCCGGCCTGCATCTTCTTTTTCAAAATGAGATCCGGGTGGTTTGCGACTTGGCGCATCTGCATGATCAATCCGAAGATGTTGGCGTAGTTGTTCAACATGACACCCTGACTCACATAGGTGTCAAACTTTCGGGTGGAATTGGTCATGATGCTGCGAGAGAAATCATGTTCGATCTCGCCAAAGAATTCATTATGTAGCGTGATACGCTTCGGCGGAAGCTCCATCGAGCCGGTGTGCTCTTGCTTCATACGACGAAGCATGATCTGATCGGTAATGAGACGGAGCTTGTCCAAGCCGGCCTTGCGTTGGGCATGAGTTTTGCCCTCGGTGATCGGACCAAGAATCTCCTTGTTGAACACCGAGACGTGTTGAAAGCCAGTGTGAGAACATGAGGTGCAACGTCCCTCCTTGTCTTGGCTCCACTGGAGCTGTTCGCATTTGCATGATTTGCAAAAGTAGCATGCAAACGGTTTGACTTGGAGAAAACGTAGAAGAGAAAAGAATTCTCCAATGCGGTTCTGAACCGGTGTACCGGATAGACACCACTTGTAGTTAGCCTTCAAAGCAAAGCATGCCTTGGCTACCCCGGTGTTTCGTGACTTGATGCTATGTGCTTCGTCGAGAACAAGGCGATGGTAGTGAACCGCGTGGATGACACTGTTCGCTTTGACAATATTTTCACCGCGGACAAATCCCTTTTCCTGCTTTCGATGCATGGATTCCAAGCTGGCGTAGGAGATCATGATGACATCGTATTTGCGAATGTCAGCCGCCGTCAGTTTTTTGATCTTTGCGTCGGAGTTGTGATAGACCAGAACTTTCAGCTTGCCATCTGTGTAGGCCTTGATCTCGGCAACCCACTGCATCAGAGCTACTGGGGGAACAAGAACGAG
This sequence comes from Penicillium soppii, assembly GCF_028829465.1. NCBI lineage: Eukaryota > Fungi > Ascomycota > Eurotiomycetes > Eurotiales > Aspergillaceae > Penicillium > Penicillium soppii. The sequence continues at coordinate 2,012,575 of NW_026643235.1, read as the reverse complement.
AGTGGGATCAGGCTGAGGATAGTCAGACATGATGAGCGATACGGATTGAATGGTTTTTCCCATGCCCATCTCATCGCCTAACAGACCACCCCGGTATTCGGTTTTTTCTTGCCGCATCATCCAGTTCAGTCCCTCTAGCTGGAAAGGCTTGAGCTTGCGAGTAATTGAGGTGGGCTGCTTTGCTTCCTCCGGCTCGATGACAGGCTGCGCTTTAAGCTTATCCCACATAGTGCCGAGGGTGGGGTGTTTATTTTCGAGCTTCTTGCGGTCTGCGTCTGCACGCTTAGCTTTCTTTTGTTCTTCCCAGGTGGGAGGTAGGTCTTCATCGGAGTCATATTGAGAGCTGTTATCCAGGTTCAATCCCGCAACTCTGGGATCCGCGAGAGGAACGGCAGATAAGCCCCCAACAGGGTCTGGAGTATCCGAATCCTCAATATCAGGATGAAGCAACCCCAGTGGCGGAGGGCTCAGGGGGGATGTCAACCCATCCGTGAAGTCCGAATCATCCGGGTCATCTTCCGAGTCATAGATATCTCTGAATGTACGATTTTGATTTTTCGAGTCTGGTTTATCATACTCTTCCACTTGGAGAGCATGAGCCAGGGCAGCATCCAAAGCATTTCTATCAGCTGCGTCAGAAGCAGCAGCAAATCGTTTTGTTGCTCTTTTCTTGACTAATGGAACATCAGACGCGTCGTCGTCTGTCAAAGTAGCCGCGGATCTTTTTGTACCCCGCTTTGAAGAGCCAAGGGACAACGTGCTTGACTGCACTTTTTTCGCGCGTTGAGAAGCATTGACTCTTGTAGGAGCTTTGGAATCTGTATCTGTAGTTGTAGGCCCAACGCTAGTAGCTGGAGTGCTGTAACCGGTGGAGCCATTTTTGATTGAAGTCCGAGAGGCAGAGTCACTCGGTGATTCTGTTTTCACCGGTATAACCACTGAAAGTGTTTCATGAGTCAATTTTTCGGGAGCCACCGAGTCTGATCGATCGATGTAATCGTCCTCATCGGCCTCAGAATCTTGTATGACGTGCTGGGGCTGAGATCGAGAAAGGGATGACCCACCCACTTGTAGGGGTTCCGATCGACTCGATCGACTCGATCGACGGAGGGGTGAGGAATTTCGCAATGACGATTCATTGAATTGTGAGTCATCTGCAGGATCGGGATTTGTGGCTCGGGATCTCAGTCTGGGTCTCATAGTGAAGACTGTGAAATCGAATGAGCGTAGCAGATGGATCTGTCACCGCAGAGAAAGATATAGTCGTGAATAAGAATGGGACTAGATAGACTACATCATATATTTGTCAGTAGGGTTCTCTAGGTCTTGTTATATAGGAAGGTGAGGGAGGATTGTGAACGTACGTGGTGAAGTTCACTGTTGGCGCCGTGAGGGTATCGCGAAAACAGAGATAACAGCAGTGAGACGAAAGGAGCGAATTCGGATGAAAGAGGAAATGAAAGTTAAGAGGAAAAGAGAGAAGTAAGGAAATAGTAAGAGAAGAAAAACGGAGTTGGTAAAAAGAAGAAAAAAAGAGTGATTGGGGAATCCGAGGTCAGAGAATAACGCAGAACAGGCAGAAGAGGCAAAACAGGCAGAACAGGGTGCCTGAACCAGAAATTTTCATCATTTGGAATAACCTGATTACAAAGCTCATCTCTTCGATTATTTTTTATTGTATCATTTACATCTATCACAAGTATTATCATCCCACTTCTTCTCTCTCTTCTCATTATCACACTCATTTCAACCCCTTATCTGACTGAGATAAGCAAAATCGCGTTAAGTGAAACGCGAAATTGCCACGTCAAAGTGATCTAGGCCCTTCCCGATTCAACCACTTTGAAACCTCACAACAATGTATGTTGGTGCCCATATAATGATCTTAATCAAAAATCTTGCTCATCCTGCTGACACTCTGTAAAGGACAGGCAGAAGACCAACAAGACAGGCACGCGCAATTCGGGGCCCACGCTCCGCTTTGACTGATTTCCTTGCAGTATGGATTATGTCATGTTTCCTAGGCTTTCAAGGGCTTGCTGACCATTCCTCTAGTCAAATAATATCTCAGCACAGCAAATTCAAGATGAATATGCCAATCGCCAAGCTGAGGCAGCACGCCAAGCGGAAACCGAAGGGCAGCGTCAGTCTGCCGATCCTAGTGTAGAGCAATCCAGATCTCCATCGGAGCCCAACTCACCAGAAGACCTGATAAAAAAGCGCAAGCGGCAGCAAGCCATTGCAAGAATCAAAAACAGCAAAGAATTTGCCAAGCGCAAGGCTCGCCACCATGGGGATGAGGACCCTGACTATGACGACGAGTTCCTTGCAAACCAGATCCATGAAGAGCGAACGAGACCACAGCCAGGTCAATTGGCAAATTGTGAGATCTGTGAAAAGCGTTTTACTGTGACCCCCTACAGCAAGAACGGTCCAGATGGGGGTCTACTTTGCCCTGATTGCTCGAAAAAGCACAAGGATAACGACAAGAAGCCCCCGGCTAAGAAGCGTGCCACGGGGAACATTGGTCGACGACAGGGTCAAACCAACTTACTGGATGGCCTCACCCCCCACGGAACCCAAAGTTTGTTGGAAACATGCATCAAGGTATGTCGATGTTGGCCTCTCAGTACACAACCCCGTAGACAACCCCGAAAACAACCCATGCTTATCGTTCCCAGAAAGTTGCAGATTACATTCATGACGTTGAGGACTTCGGTGACTTACCCCCGTCATTGCTGCTACGTCTTGGGCAGATCTTGTCGAGAAGACGGGCCGTGACTCCAAAGACTCTGGATCTTTTCCTTCGACCTCAGTACAAATCTATTGATTTGTTTGACTGTGCCAGTAAGTGCAATATACTCCATAACAAAGATAACAAAAAAACAAAAACAGGAATCCTAACACTGAACAGAATTGGACACGGATGACTTCCACAAGATCCTAGCTTCGATGCCTCGCCTCACCCGAGTCAATCTTCGATTCACCACTCCAATGAAGGATCAAATATTTGACTATATGATGGATCGCGATATGGATATCCAAGACCTTCATTTGGACGGACCAAATCTGGTTACCGATGCCTGCTGGCGCCGACTGTTCATGAAACTTGGCCACAAATTCCAGAGCCTGAAACTCTGGAACCTGGATTCTGCGTTTGATGACGAGACGGCTAAAGTGATGTGCAATCATTGTCCTAATCTCAAGCGATTGAAGCTCAAGTTCCTCCACAAAACTGGAAATGGGACGCTCGAGGCAATTTCTACCCTCACGCAGCTTCAGCATCTGTCACTGCATTATCTGACAGAGGCCGAGACTGACCCTAAGCATCTCCTGGAAATCATCACAAGTGTTGGTCCTCGGCTGAAGACACTGTCTCTTGAGGAATTCGACCTTGCCGATGACAGCCTTCTTCAGCACATCCATGAACATTGTCATACCCTGATCAAGCTTCGTCTGTCCAAGAACAACACTTTTACCGACAAAGGCCTCGCCGCCTTGTTCACAAATTGGCCCAACAAGGCACTTACCTATGTGGACATGAACTCTCTCCGAGATGTCGACATGGCCAATCCCTCTGGCCCAGAGGAGCCTATTGGGCTTGCATCGGACGGTTTTGTGGCATTAATGGCACACTCAGGCTCGAAGATTCAACATTTGAACATTGCCTCATGCCGCCACATCTCATACAAGGCGTTCGAGCAGGTCTTTGCAGAGGGCAAAGTCTACCCCGATCTTAAGTATCTTGACATCTCTTTCAGCCCGGCGGTTGACGACTACCTTGCACAGTGCATCTTTCGATCTTGTCCAGCTCTCCAGCGGCTGATTGTCTTTGCTTGCTTCAAGATTCGTGACGTGCACATCCCTAGGGAACTCGCTGTCATTGGTACCGTGGGGGCCAATATTAAGATCGATGGAATCACTCAGACCGAGACTATTTAAATGGCGCGGTGGACCAAAGGGACATCTCTTATTATGTTTTACAGCGGTGCGCTATGAGCATACTTGAGCTTTAATCTGAGAATAGTCGAGAATATTAAGTAATACGTTAATTCATTCAATCGATCTATATTCCAAACACCATAATATACTATAACTATTCAAGGACAATCAAGAAAATGCAAAACGTCCGTCACTCCTTCAACCCATGCGCTTCCCAATTTCACTCTGCCAGTTGCGCGTGCGCTCGAAACCATTAGACGCAGTCTGATAGTCAAGCATGGCCTGGTAAACTTCCTCTTGGGTGTTCAACACAAATGGGCCATACTGAACAACCTTCTGATCCAGGGGCTGACCAGCAACCAAGAAAATCCTACCATCCTTCTCCGCATTATCCGGAACGGAAAGTTCAACAAAATCACCGGCCTGCTCAAACTCAACATTATGGAATTCCTTCACAACACGATTAGAATCACTCGAACCAAAAACTGTTTCACCAGCCAAGGTATAGGCAAACGAATTCCAGCCCAGAGGTAAGGGTTGCGAAATCCTACCACCGGGCTTGATGGTAATATCCAGAATCCAAACGGGCGTATAAGCAAGATCCCTCACGGAATCCACACCATGCGACTGTCCAGAGATAACCTTAACCTCAACCCTGCCCTCATCAACAGAGGCAACGGGAATCTCAGTGGCGCGCAAATCGCGATAACGCGGCTCACAGAACTTCAGCTTCTGCGGTAGATCGACCCACAGCTGCATACCGACATTGGGACTTCCGTCCTCGTTCTCGTGCGGCATTTCCGCATGCATGATACCTCTGCCGGCAGTCATGAATTGCAGATCGCCAGGCCCGATGGTGCCCTTGTTCCCGGCGAAATCTTCGTGATCGACTCCACCGGAGAGCAGGTAAGTGATTGTTTCCTGGCCGCGGTGGGGGTGGTCTGGGAAGCCGGCACCCTTGCCGATTGTGAAGTGGTCGAGCATGAGGAAGGGGCTGAAGTTGCGCAGTTTGGCTGTTCCGATTGAGCGGCGGACGCGGGCGCCTGCGCCTTCGCCCTGCTCGATTGCGAGGAAGGCTTGGCGAATTGCGCGCGGGGCAGACATTTTGGTTATAGGGTTGAGTTTTGGTGGGGGGTGCAGGGTTATGTTGGTTGGGTGGGTGGTTTCTTTGACGCTTGGCGCGCTGATGTATGTGAGGATGGTCTCTTTGATAGGTGGGTAAGTAAAGAGGATTGCTGTGATGCAAATTATAATAGGGAGAAGCAGTTTCATTTGAATAAGATGAAGAGTATTTATATCCCCAAGTTGAATGAGTAGAATATTCTAAAGAAAAGGATTGTCAGCGTTAGTCAATTTCTCATAAATATAGTGTAGTCGCCCTGGAGTAGAGACAATCAATTGAATGCTTTGCAAGACATCTGTCAGCTTAGAACCAATCAATGGATGGAGTCGGATTTATTACTAACAAGCTCGTAAGCTGCCAAGCATACACTAAGCTATATATGGCTAGCGTTAATTCCTCAAAAATATGGTAAAAAGATTATGACAGTTAACTAACGGGAATCACTAGGGACACAACAGCTTTCTCTACGGGCAGGGAATCACTAGGGACACAACAGCTTTCTCTACGGGCACAACAAATTATGTAATACCCGCATTATATAATCAATTTTCTCTGAGATCGTTACCATACATTACCGCAGCAACTGCATTGCTTACTACTATAGCAACTACATTCTATATCATCATGCACTATAAGAACTCGCTCTCTTCCTTCAATTCCTATCATCTAAAATCAATCTGATGTCTCTAATGTTATATACAGCCTGTTATACCTTGCAGGAACGGATTGTATGACCGATTTCCCCACAATTTGAGCACTTTGATGGCGCTTTCTTCTTGATAATCCTTTGGTCTGATGATTCATTGCTTTGATATGATTTATTATGTTGGTTTGTTCTCTTTGGTATCGGGGGTCCTAGTAATAAGGGATCAAGTATTGGCAGATACTCTGATAGCTCATTACTAAGGCCCGTCCTCCAGAATTGATGAATATCGCTTAGTGGAATTGGTTGGTGATTCATTAATAAGGGAGCAATTCTATGGGCACATGGAAGACCCATTGTCCTAGTGAATATATTAGTACAGTTAGATAAAGGGGCTTCGGGAGTAGCTCTCTTAGCTATAGCAGCTTGCTTAGAGATTAAAGAAATTGAATATCGTGATGTTCTCTTTGTAATATTCGAATAGAGAAAGTGGGAGCTGAAATTAAGCGTCTTAATCTGATCTTCAGCAAGATTAGATGAAAGGGCGTAGTGCTGAGCTTGTATAGCACTTTTGATTCGCTCAAAAACGAAGAGCATATCACCAGTTGATGCCCCGATATACTTTTTTAGAAAAGCATGAGAGCCTTCTACTCGTGAGGTAGCCCAATTACCAAGGTGAAGGTACTGCCCTATCCAAGCCCTAATAAACATCTCTTTATAGGTTAGCCAGGTCCCTTTCACATATCGAAGAGCAGCAGGATTAAGACTGAATCTAGTCTCGAACTTAGCTAGTTGAGCTTCGTATTCACCTATAGTAGATGAGTTAATAAGCTCTTTCCATGACTTAATAAAAGCCTCAAACTCCTCGTTTAAAGAGAAGTACTGCTTAGTCTTTACAAGCACATTCTTATTAATATGCCAAACGCATAGTAAGTGTGGGCTTTTTGGACAAATCGCTTTAATTGCACCTAGTAGAGCAAGATCTCTATCAGTGCAAAGAACGGGGGGGGGGGTAGAGGGTCTAGCCATGAAAATAAGGTCTGTAGAGTCCATTTATAGCTTTGCTCCTGCTCATTTTGCATGAAGCAGAAAGCAATACTATAGGATGAATTCGATGGTGAGAGACCAATAATATGTAAAAGAGGCATCTTATACCGATTTGTCTTATAGGTACAGTCTAATAAAAAGACCCTATGATATTGATTAGCATATCTAATTGATTCAGGGTGAGCAAACATAAAGAAAAGGATATGGCCTTCAGTATCTTGCTTAAATGAATATCTCCAATTATCCTTTTGAAGTGTCTCTCTAAGGAATTCAAGCGGTGTATAATTGCCGAGTTTCTTTCGTCTTAATTCGCCGCGAATATTATAGAGATCATAAGCTTTAAGTAAGGTAGTAGGCTGCTCTACTCGTAGGAGGCTAATGATCTGTCGTGGCGTTGATCCGATTTCTGATAGATGATTAATAGTGTCGTTTTGATCTCTGGTTAATTGCCGACGTCGTGCTAGAGAGTGCCCTATCATATTATCATCCGGTTGATGATTATGGGTAGGATTTCTGACCTGAATTTGCCATTGATTATTAGCAAGCTTTTTCCCATAGAGACGGAAGGGACAGCCTATTCGCTTCGTGCTAGTTTTCCGGCGTTTTGCCCCATCTAGAGCACCAATTCTATCATGATAGATACCGCCTCTATCACAACCAAGGGTGATATTCCTATGTGGATTAGATGAGATAGTAGTAATAGCATACCCACGAGATAAGGCATGTTCTTGTATAGAAGTAAGCAGTAGCTCTCTGGTTTCAAAGACTTGCTCAGTTGGTGGCTCCATGATAAGATGAAAGACAGGATTAGATAAAGAGTATAGAGAGATTTAGGAAGAGAGCGAGTTCTTATAGTGCATGATGATATAGAATGTAGTTGCTATAGTAGTAAGCAATGCAGTTGCTGCGGTAATGTATGGTAACGATCTCAGAGAAAATTGATTATATAATGCGGGTATTTCATAATTTGTTGTGCCCGTAGAGAAAGCTGTTGTGTCCCTAGTGATTCCCTTAACTAACATAATGCTGATCTCAGCATTTGGAATCAGGTGACATTCAATTATCTTTAGAGTACTTTACGACGTAAATTGGTACATGTATGTATAGAATAGACTAACTGATATGTATATATGTACATATGTGGTCATGATAAATAGATACATTTCGACTCTACTGGGTGTTATTTGGTGTTAGTCACTATGTAGTGAAGTGTACAGTTGTTTCTCGGTGGCCACAATTCCGACATTTGCCCTGAATCATGTTATCAGATAAGGCCACGGAGCAGCTCCTCCTGCTAGATGACCCCTAGTACTACAAGCTTGAAAGAACCACTATTTGATATTATTTTGTTTATGAAAGGGTCGATACCACATATGCAACGTCCTCATACCAATCACTGATATCTCTTCATTGAGCCTTCAGACACCTTTCGCGGGGAAGCTCTTGACTGTTGCGGACTCCAACTTGGCTGCCCTACGATCTTATCAAAATGGGCCAGCCAGCACGCCTGTCGCAATGGTTGGCGCTAGCATGTGCTCTGTCTAGTGCATGGGCGCACAGGAAGCCATTTAACATCAACGATGATATTTTGGCCTACCCCCAGGTAGGTTGGAACTGCTTTACACCAGTCTAACATTGTCCTAACGTTCGGCATCACATAAAGTACCAAGTGACCTTCCCTGAAGAATACATCCTTGACTCGAACGCTGAGGCACTGCTCCAGTCCCAAGTTAGCCCCGACATCCACGATCAAAACAACCCTCAAGTCTACATGGACGAGGACCGAACGGATTCCACCGACCATACACAAAAAGAGAGATCTCTCTACTCCTACGAAGAGATGATACTTGAGGACCGTCGACTTCTCTGTCAAATTCCGCGTGTCACAAAGGATGAACATAACACAACGAGGAACGAGGCAGATAGCAAGGTAGAGGAGCAAAAGGAACTAGCTCGTGCGACAGATCGCGGGATAGAACTGCTCCGCGAAATGGAAGGGCAATGCATGTACTACTTTTCAGGCTGGTGGTCTTATTCCTTCTGCTATCAAAAGCAGATCAAGCAGTTCCATGCTCTCCCCGCAGGCCGTGGGGTTCCTCACTACCCGCCAATCGAAGACACTACTACGCATTCCTTCATTTTGGGGAAATTCATCGGCGACAAGGGAGAGGAAGAAAAGCCCAAGCAATTTGCCAAAACAGACGTGGCGGAACTACACACAAAAGGTGGTTCACGGTACTTGGTCCAGCACCTGCGGGGCGGGACCAAATGTGATCTGACGGGGCGTGAGCGCAAGGTTGAGGTGCAGTTCCATTGTCATCCGCAGTCGACAGATCACATCGGGTGGATCAAAGAACTCACCACGTGCTCTTATTTGATGGTCATCTACACACCTCGTCTATGTGACGACGTCGCTTTCCTGCCACCCCAGCAGGATGAAGTGCACAACATTGAATGCCGTGAGATTCTGATGCCGGAAGAAGTCACCGAATGGGAAGCCATCAAAGAATGGTACACGACCAATCAATTGACCGAAGCAGCAGCTGATACCGACGGTACTCAACCCGAGCTTCCAATTATCGGAGGCATCGAAGTTGGAGGCCGAAGGCTTGTTGGCACGGACGGCAAGGTCATTGAGAAAGGACGTGTGGCATCTTCTGGCGAGGAACGAGTGGAGGTTGTTGCCAAACGAGTGAATGGCGAGATTGGCAAAATCTCTAAACAAATCCTGAAGAAATACGACCTCGACCTAGAGAAAGTGGAAGAAATGAAAAAGTTAATTGAGGAACAAGCCGAGGGCAAGGACTGGACCCTGGAGGTCGTGGAAAGCAACGGCGTGATCAAGTTCCAAGGTGTTTTGGATGAGGATGAGGAAGAAACAGTGAAGGAGAAGGCATCTCCAGAACGACTCCGTGAAAACAAAGCATCCGAGAAGCCTCAAAAGACCAAGCCAAAGTCAGAGCCAGCCAACAAGCCTGAACAGCAGAAGAAAAGCCCCGAAGACGAAGGGAGTGAGGAAACATTCAAAGATGAGCTATGAGACGTAGTTAGTAATTTGGCAAATCGTGTACATTTTGACATTCTTAGCAAGACATCTAATTCTTCGTGAAATGTACGGGAGTAGTACTATACAACGTATAACTACATATATAGGTAGTAACTAAGTCATATTAGTATAGCTTCATGCGTCAGATTGCCCCAGTTGCCGGAGAACCGAGTGGGGGCGAACTTGTTCATATGTACTTCTATAAATACAAAATGTTCGGAGAATTTGATATTCATGGAGAAGGAAAATATATAAAAAATTCAAGAGGAAAGAGAATCAAAAAGAAGTCAAAAATGTCCAGAAATAGGACCACAATGTATGTACATTGTAGTAAAGGAAAAGCATACGTAGAGCCAACGTGACTGTTCAACTCCTAGCGATCGTCTGCTCCACCTTCCCACTCTCTCTCTCTTTCTCCTTAGGTTCCTAATCCAACATCTGCATCTCCCTTTCTTCTCTTCTTCACCTCTCCTTTTGTGTCTAGAATTTTGTCCTTCGGCACGTTCCGACCTTATCGAAACCCCCCTGGCGCACTAGCGCCAAGGCTGAGCAACGGCCACCGTCACCAATTACCCGTGCCCTCCGAACCCCCCCCCCCAAAACACAATAGAGCTGGAACTTCGAAACGCTGCCATTCGCAGCGGGGATTTGCACTCTAATTCATCGCCATAATGGGATTCCTCGGAGTCTACACGGCTGTGTACGATTATCAGCCACAGGGAGAAGGCGAACTTGAAATCCACGAGGGCGACCTCCTTTATATCTTGGAGAAGAATGCGGATGATGGCTGGTGGAAGGCCAAGAAGAAGGCTGAACCAGAAGATGAGGATGAACCCGAAGGTTTAATTCCCAATAATTATGTTGAAGAGGTGAGTCTCCACCGTGTTGCGAAATACCCCCCAATGCGCCGAGCAGGGCGAACCAGAGGCAATGGCTGATCTAGATCAAAAGGTGCAACCGGCGCACAAAGCTACAGCCCTCTTCGACTACACGCGACAGACCGACGAGGAGGTCTCCTTTTCGGAAGACGCCGAGCTGATGGTGTACGACACTTCGGATCCCGATTGGACATTAGTTGGAACCAACTCGGAATATGGATTTGCGCCATCAAATTATATCCAAATACTTGGTGATGTCTCCGCTACAACAACATCCTCTCCGTCTGTTCCAGCTGAGCCGGCGGCGCCATCCCTTCCGCAGCGACCCACACAGGCCCCCGAAGAGCACGAGGCATCCCCGGCCGGATCTCCAATTGATATGTCTCACAACCCCGCTGCTGCTGCGATCGCCAGTATAATCCATAAGCAACATGCTCCTGCAGAGGCACCCATTGAGACAACTAGAGACGAACCCCCGCTCCCCAACCTCCCTGCTCGGCCGTCATACAACCAAGCAGAAGACCGCGAGGATTCGCCCCCGCCTATGCCGCGCCGACCCCCTTCAGCACATGCGACTCCGCCCATGCCTCAGTTTTCGCCTGAACCTACTCCGCCTTCCCGCCCTCAGCAGGCGGCCCCTGCTGCACTTAACCGCGATGGAACACGAGTTAAAGCATCCCCTCCTTACAACCGGGCCGGCGAGATGACGCTACGGTCACCCTCGGGCTACCATATCTACAATATCAATGAGATGGTGGAGGTTATGGGCAAGAGAAAGAAAATGCCTACAACTTTGGGAATCAACATGGCTACTGGAATCATCTTCATCTCTCCAGAAGGCGACGACCGGCAACAAGAGTGGAGCGCGGAAAAGCTCAGCCACTACTCAATCGAAGGAAAGCACGTTTTTGTTGACCTTGTTAGGCCTAGCAAGAGCATTGATTTCCACGCGGGAGCTAAGGACACTGCTCATGAGATTGCCGCTGCACTTGGCGAGATTGCAGGGGCTTACCGAGCAGGGGGACTGCGCGAGGTGCTTGAAGCGGGAGAAGGCAGCGGTCCAAAGAAGGGCCAGATTTTGTATGACTTCGTGGCCCAGGGTGATGATGAAGTGACAGTAGCTGTTGGGGATGAAGTCATTGTCCTTGATGATACCAAGTCTGAGGAATGGTGGATGGTGCGTCGCCTCAAGAACAAGGAGGAGGGCGTTGTTCCCAGCAGCTATGTTGAGGTTGAATCATTGATCCCGAAGCCACCGTTGATGCCTGCGGAACCTGGCCTATCAAGTGTGGAGAAGAACCGCATGGAGGAAATGCGACTGTCCAAACTTTCCATGAGCAAGTCACGGACGGACTCGGTGGATTCATCTGACCGCCACAGCAAACGTGAGAGCAAAATCAAGTCGAAGCCTGATCCGAGTAAAGTGCGCAAGTGGACAGATCGGACTAAGGACTTTACAGTGGAGGCACAGTTCATTGGTCTTTCCGATGGCAAAATCCAGCTTCATAAGGTGAATGGAATTAAGATTGCTGTTCCTGTCTCGAAAATGTCCGTTGAAGATTTGGAGCATGTTGAGAAGGTTGCAGGTGTCTCCTTGGACGAGGACAAGCCTCTTTCGAGCATCCGACCTCGGGTTGTTGCAGACAAGAACTCCAAGGCTGGAGCCTCTATCAACCGCGACTACGATTGGTTTGACTTCTTCTTGAAGGCTGGTGTTGGGCCACATCGGTGCGAGCGGTATGCACAGTCCTTTAACAAGGACGCAATGGATGAATCAATCTTGCCTGATATCACACCTGAGATCCTTCAGACTTTGGGTCTGAACCAGGGTGATACTTTGCGCGTGATGAAGGTTTTGGACGCCAAATACGGACGTGCCCCCGACAAATCTAAGGCTCGCAACGTGAGTTTCGGCGGCGAAGAAGTCATTGGTAACGGTGATGGCGGGCAAGGAGGTCTCTTCTCTGGCCCTGGTGGTGTGCTGCGGAACAACACCGGCCGAGGCAGACCAGCACCAAATGTCTCAGCTGGTCAAGTTGATCCCAAGGCATTTGGACAGTCAGATGAAGTGAAATCTGCTGATTCTCCGGCTACCCCGCCACCACCTGCTGCAGAGTCAGAAAAGCCCATCGCGCGCGGGTTTGACGATGATGCTTGGGAAGTGAAGCAGCCGAAGCAACCCGCTAGGCCTTCTGTGGCAGCGACCCCAACCCCGCCGCCTACAGCAGCTCAGGTTCCGCAGGTCACAGGAGCCATCGCCGATTTATCATTGCTCCAAGCTCCTTTGCAGCCGACTCCTCAGCCCACTGCTGCTGCCCAGCCGGCCCCGCCTATGCCTGCCCTCCAGCCCCAGGTAACTGCTATACAAACGCCCCCACCACAGCAACCTCAGCCAACAGGTGCCAATGCCAGTCTGTTTGCGCAAGTGGCGCAAATAGGCCAGCAAGCCAGACAAAGACCGCAACCCCCTCAAGCAATGGCACAAAATTCGCTTCTGCCTCCTCCCCCGCCACGCCCGCTCTCCGCACCGCAGAACTTCTCGCAACAGCAGAACTCCTTTGGACCTCCTCCATTGCAGACACAGCTGACTGGAGTTCCCCAAGCGGGCCCTGGGCAATTCCAACCTCCAATGCAGCCCCAGGCGACAGGATACCCGAGTCAGTTCCAGAATGGCATGATGATGCCCCAACCCACAGGGTTTACTCCCCAGTCACAATTCGGCATCCAGCAACAGCAGCAGCCGCCATTCGGAAATCATATGCTTCCTCAACAAACTGGATTCCAAGGCCTTGGACCGCAACCCACTGGATATGGGGGTTATGCGCAGCCTCAGCAACCAATGCAGACTGGTATCAACTCTGTGCTTCCTCCTGCATTGCAACCTCAACCCACTGCCAATGGCTTCGGCAACCAGTCCTACTCATCCCCACCCCCTGTGCCTCCAATTCCCCAGCAACCCACAGCCACCCCTCTCTCGCCACAAAAGACAGGTCCACCCCCCTCCATCCGATTCGGCGTCAAGCCAGATGGCCCTAAAAGACTTGAGCCTCAGGCGACTGGTCTCCGAGCCAACCTTTCACAAGCTAGTAAGCTCACCTTTTTCTAAACCATAACCTAGCAACCCAGACTAACCTCCCCAGCTCCCAATAATCCATTTGGCTTCTGATCTACACCCGTCGCACATTCAGGCGTATATAATCCCGTCCACGCCAAAGATGACCATGCACTGGGAATTTTACATATCGCAGCTTGTTCGGACCAGCAATTAACACGTACATAAGGTCCTGGTCCTGTCACGCAGCGCGTATCACGAATCCCCTTTCACCCTTTTGCCCTTAGCCAATAAGGTATTGACCTGATGCCTCTATGCATTTCTCTTTGTGTTAGCCCCTGTCATTTAGGTGATGCTCATGTGGATGTCCTCTTTTTATTTTGTTTGTTTGGATGGCTCCTCCTTTTGATGTTTCTGCTCCCCTTTTTCAGCTCATACATAATCCATGGATTTGTTTGCGTCTGCGAATTGTGTCATTGGTCGATGATGATGTATGTATGGTGTAGACGTGAATCGTGTACATGATGTGTTAGATCTTAGTTGTATTGTTCAACCGAGAAAGACGTAATTATAAGACGCCACATGACACTAAATGTAATCAGAACAGAGAAGTTTCAAATAATACAATATAATGAAACCATTCGCCCTTGGTATATAAACATGCTCATCCCATCAAGGGACGGCGGAGAAAACACATCGCATCATGGATATCACAAACTCAAAAACAAATCACACCAGACACCTTTTACCAAAAGTTTCCAAATATTTGCCAAATATTTGCCAAATACATACTACTGCTGTACTACTCTTCACCCCATATTCCAAACACCGGAAGATCCTCGGCCATATATAGCAGCCCATTGTCTGGGAACATCACATCGGACAACGGAGACGGGCCCGAAGCAGGAGGCGGACCGGGTGGGATAGTTCCACCAGGAGAGCAGCCTACCGGGATACCGGAGGTAGTGAGGGCCGAGATGGCTGCATCGTAAGACAAAGCACCTGTAGCATCTGAGCCATTACACAACGCTTCCCAGACGTCGTTGTCGGTTGAAAGGTGGGGTGGTGGTTGGGCCTGTTGCATGAAAGAAGGTGTCCCACTTGGAATTTTGCCGGGCGATGTAGGCGATGCCATGGCGGCCGATGCATTTGCGGACGCAGGAGTGGAGGCATCGGCGCGGAGAGGAGCAGCGCCCGGAGTGAGGGCGCTAACGTCTTCGCCAACGCTTACTTGGCCGAAGAGTTGATCGACTTGTTTGCTGCGCCTGTTCATCCATTGACGATTGCGCCGGGAGACATACTCTGTTACTGCAGCGCGGAGGTACTTAATGATTTGGAAGAAGCGACATGCGTGAGGATCATGGGGGACGAAGAGGCCAAGGAATCGCTCTGCCTTGTTCATTCCTTCCTCCAAGGGGAGGAGATTATCATAGTCCGCAAAGAAGGCGGCGCCGAGGACGATGACAGAGTTGAAGACGGAGTTTATTAGGAATGGGAGGCGTTTTGGGAGGGAGGTGTAATGGCTCAAATCGTCGACTACGTCTAGGCCTCTTAGTGCGGAGTAGACGCATGCATCTGCGAAGAGGGCGATGCGGGAGCTGCCGTTTCGAGTTTCTGATGAGAGTGGGTCGATTTTGCCTTTGACGTATTGGGCGACGCGGTAAATGAGGAATGGTCGTGTTAACAAGATGATTGACCAGTAGTAGGAGCCGAAGACGTGACCTGCAGCCAGACTGCTTTCCATGGATTTATTTTCCAGTCGTTCGGTTTGCATTTTGAGGATTGTTGGTAGGGTACGGACCCAGGCGCGATGTTGGTTTGATATCGTTTCTGCGACGTTGATCGATATGACTTGTTTCATATAGACATCAGTCAAGATGCGTTCGAATATTCGACATAGTGAGGTCACTGCAACAGAAAGCTGTTGATCTGGCGTCAAATGGCCCTGCGATTCGCCTGATGCAAGCGCTTCATCACGTATGTCATAATCGTAATCCGATGTTGCAGGAGGGCGTCCTAGAGAGGCACTGAGGAAGAGATCCATCATCCGAAGACTTTTCCAAACGCGTTCCCTAGCTCGGCGCTCACGCCCACAAAATAGTGCATTTGCATCTTTGCGGTGAATTCCTACCGCGTAGGCAGCACGAAGAGCAATTCCAAGATTCATGAATGAGCCATTGCGTCTGCATGCACCGAGCATATACATGGAAACCAATATGTATGATTGAATGGTGTGGATGCTGGGCGTTTCCTGGAATGCCGAGAACGCCAATTGACGACCGCTGCCGAAATATTGCTCGGCTACGGTCTGGTCAATATCGGAGACCTGGGCTCCAATGGCGAGAACGAGATAGAAGATAGAGCTCACGGTGTCCTCATCGCCAGAAGGATTCGCTACCCAATCAGCTAGCCGTGGGTGGAACTCTTGCAGGTCAAAGAGATCCAATAACGGATTGGTAGCAAGCACAAATTGACGAGCTAATCGCTGTGCTTCCTCATTGGTGGGAGGCTCGACCAGAGGACTAGGTTGGTTGCCGGGATTGTTTTGGAACGCTTCCAGCATAGAATGGCGCGAATTATCCTCTGTAAACTCACATCGGCCAATAGAAGAAGTAACCACTCGGCGCACACTCTGCAAGAATGATAGACTCGCCGAGTCACCAATATACATAAATTTCCCCTGGCCGTCGCGCAGAAGTCGCGCGACTTTCGGCACTGGCGCGGTCCCTTCCTTCTCATCTTTGGCCTGGTGTTCCAGATTCATCCCTTGGTCTTCCAACGAGTTTAAAAGGCGGTCCATCGCCGTTTCTCGTTGCGGAGATGGTACCATGCGCTCGCTGAGCAGCATTGTCGAGTCTTTGACGTCGGGCTTTAGTAGACGTGCAGGGCGATCTGAAAAATGACATTCGGACTCCTTATGCCTCTGTACACAGATTGTGCATGGTTGCTCTCCGTTGCATTTCTGTTTTCGCCGTTTACAACTATCGCAGGCTCGTCGACACCGGAGCCGGGCACCCGGAGTTGTGCTGGCTCGAGGCATGCCGAGCTCGTGAATGGGTCAGGCGTCTGGGTCGGCGTTCATGGAATGGTATTCATCGAGGCGAGTATATGCAGTGAATATTAAAAGGTTATTGGTTTGCAAGCCTTGGAAGATCGAAATGAAAGAGCAAAGAAAGCGTTGTTGGAGACCGACAAGTGCGGGCTTTCCCCGGACTCTCTTACTAATCCACTGGAGGGGCTCCGGGCCCGTCTCGAGGCCTCAAAGCAATTTAAAGTTCGTAATGAAGATAGAAGATAAAGAGAGATGAAGAGATGAAAGATATTGGCTTCGACAATATTGTCAACGAAATGACACTATCTTGCCCCATGTGTCTGCAGTTCCCCAAATACCAGACCGCAAACACTCCAACTGCACAATCTGACTGTGATCTACAAACAAGTTGACATCGATGCCGAACTCACGAATATACCAATTGAACACCTTAGGGTCAGCAGCTTCGAACATAATCCGCTCAGAAGGAAGCTCCTTCATGATCTTCGACACCACATCCGTCCGCCAGGACGTGACATTCTCCGTAATGCCCTCGGACTCAATCATCAACCGCTTCACACCAGCATCAAGGAACCTATGACCCAAATTCACCAACTTGCCAGGATCCGAAGTTCCAATGGCTTCGAGGCCACCGGCAGGTGTATCTCCACCAGCTCCAAATTGAATCCCCAGTTCAGGCTTCGCCTCCAGTCTATATGAGTGGACTTTGTCAACGAGTCGGAGCCAGTCATCTTCTGGGATTGATAGGAATCCAGAAGATAGCTCGACCACATCGAGTCTGAGTGACCTGTCAGATCTTGAGTACGTGCGATGACAAAGTTGAATGCACGTACCCGATATCCTTGCACTTCGTCAAGTAGCGGTCAAATATGGCATTCGGGTCAGGGTGCGTGAGAAGATGTTCGGCCCAACCGCCCTATCCGCATTTGTCACATTGGTCAGATGACTTTCACGCTTTCCCGATCGAGATATGCTTACCGTTGAGATGTATACGCCATGCTCATGGGCGAGATCGACCAACTCGGACAATTGCTTATTGTGGAAAAGAGCGAATGATCCTGATATAGCCTCAGCCTTGCAGGTTATGGTGGGTTCAGATGGGACAGTGTGCTACCGACCTCCTGCAAATTTGAGCCCATCGACGTGATCACCCATACTATCAGCTGTCAACTATCTCGGAGCATAAATATATTGGGAAAAGGGAGTGTTACGTTTCCAGAACATCTGCGAGATATCGTTTACCCATGACCTGATTTAGGTTAGTGAGGTGACCCGGATTTGAGGGCACCATTGAAATAGTATTTTAGCATTGTACATACTGAATAGTACGGGCCTCTGATCTCAGTAACCCCCTTGGATCTGGGTTTCGCAGGCCTGGGATTAGATCTCGCGAAGCCAAAGCCATTGTCTATGTCTTTTAAAAGGGTGGCATCTTGGTATAGGCTCGGAGTAGTTAAAAGGCCTCTAGATGAAATAGCCGAAGCTACCTTGGCAATTGGGAATGTGCCGCTCGTGACACGCCTGTAGGCGCTTCTCAATGAAAGTTTGAAGGACATGGTTGCGACTTGTTACTTGTTACTGGTAGACTTCGAGTAGATAGTTCCAGTCTCTCTATATGAGAATTGACGTCAAGTATACATCACACTCCAACGATCATATATGCATGACAGTTATCTCAATCGTTACTCTATAGTTACTATATTGTCAGAATTGCATCACCGCAGCAATGACCCTGAACAGAGGTCGAAGTTGAAGGGGAAAAGTGTCTTCACAAGTCAGGAAATAGGATATATCCAAAGTCTCCCCATGCAACGATATCACTTGTATTTAAAGAACCTTACAGCAAATCCCGAGGTCACATGTATTTTCTTCTCTTCATCGTAAGACCCGCTCCACTTTACTTCTGCTTGTTAGCGTCGGCTCGGAGATCATCCGGAGCGCCAGCGGAGCGTCCGGATCGGCGTCGATGGGATCCGAATACCGTTTCCGCTGACTCAGTGGAAGTCTCCAGTCTCCATATCATATTTACCTCTCTAATTACTAAAGTGTTACAATTGTACGGAGTAGGACATAGGATCAGATGAATAGCTCTAACCTGGACAAGCCCTAAGGATGTGTGAGTCTGTCTCAACCAGTATGGTGTAGAACCGAACCGAATCAACTAAATTATGAATTCTTCTTATCCGTTTTCATAAAAACAAGGATAAAACAATGCCAAGTATCTTTAGTTCGATACAAACCTTACCGTTTGTACATAACATCCCTGAATGTCTTATTGTTAATAAGGCCAAGTTTCCAGGGCAAGACAAGGGTTACGTCTACTACCAGGACCCTGGCACTAAGACCCCAATGTTGATTCAAACTGGGTATCATAATCTGGACTCGGGGATCTTTTTGAGACGTCTCATCGATAGTTCCGCCGTATACGACGAGTACGAAGACGAGGCACGCGACCATATCATATTACATCATCACGCCAAGAACAAGGCTAGCCCTGTGCCTGTGTGGATCCTGGAATTTTTGTGATCAACATGTTTGATACCCTGTACTTACTAGTAATAGTTACGTACGGAGTACTACTGCCTTGTTTAGAAAATTGGAGCCAACCCTGGAATGGGGTCCGAAGAATATGCATAGAGAACTCCGGTGAATCCCGTGCACTTGCTCTGGTTGGGCACTTGCAAGATGGGAGACTTCAAAACAGGACTGAGTCTTCCCCTTTCTGTTCAACCCATCCTTAAGCCTATCCCCTCTTTTTTGTCTTGAAGCGTCCCCGTTTGATCGGTATCTTTTGTACTGGTTATCTTTAAATATGGGAATTGGTGCAGTGCTTGAACCGCTAGTTGTAATTGTTCTCTTATTTGGAGGAACATGGATCAATCGTGTGGTGAACCCCTCGCGACAGTATTCTCGGAAACCCGCGGATCTTCGACGAGCTGCCTCGTCTGATTCTCTAGAGTCTGGATACTCGAGTCCCTCAACAAAAGATGGGTTGCTTGGCTCTCGATCCCACTCACCGTTGCCAGATGATGCATGGCATAAACGACAAGTGGGATTGTTGTGGTTCAAGTTCGAGGTCACATCACCTAATACCATCGTCTTTCAAGACCGCCTCCTGAGTCGTTTGTTGCGGAAGTTTCCTTTCCTGGTGGAGTGTTGGTATTGGGCGTTAGTTTACTGGGTAAGTCCGATTTACTTTATTTACTTCCCTATCCTGTCACCCAATATACCCCTTGTCCGAGTATACAGAAGCTAACACCTCGCTGTAGACATACCAGCTCGGTCGTGCTTTTACCGCCGTGACTCTGAAAGATGACACCGTCGACGTTGCCAGAAAACATGCATTACAGTTAATCAACATCGAGGCCAAAATGGGTATCTTCTGGGAGACCATGATCCAAAGAAGCTTCCTTCAACATACCACAAGAATGATGTGGATCAACTGGATATATTCATTCATTCACATCCCCGGTACAATCGCGTTCCTCGTCTGGCTCTACTACTATACCACTGTGCGCAACCGGGTCGACGAGACCCAGCCGGGGAAACCAAAGGGTGTTGTGAGCGGATCGCCCGCTGGTCCTCTTCTATATCAGGCTCGTCGGCGGACATTGGCTGTGTGCAACCTTCTTGCATTCGTGGTCTTCACCCTGTGGCCATGCATGCCACCCCGGCTATTGAGTGATCCGGCTGCGGAGGGTCAGGATGCAGAATTGGGTCGCAGTTATGGGTTTATTGATACCGTTCATGGCGAGAGTGGAGCGGGTAGCGTATGGACCGAGAACCGCTTCTGCAATCAGTACGGTGAGTAATTTTTGGTCTGGATCCTGAATCCTGATGTCTGATTATTAACATCTTATCAGCGGCAATGCCTTCATTGCATTTCGGTTATTCCCTTATGATTGGTCTGACAATCATGACAATCCCTTTGACACCGCAACATAAACGCACCGTCCTCCGATCTCGCCTGACCCGGTCCTTACGTCTGACTCTCCCCTCGTGGCGCCGTCTTGTATGCCTCGCACTCGGTTTCCTCTATCCGTTCACCATTCTGGTCGCCATCGTTGCCACTGCCAACCATTTCATTCTCGATGCGGTTGCCGGAGCCCTCGTGTGCGCTCTAGGCTGGTACTTTAATGCTGTGCTGCTCAACCTTCTGCCTCTGGAAGATTACTTTCTTTGCCTTGTCCGCATCCACAAGCCCGAGCCGTCCCTCATGGACATCCCCGGCGAGAGTCGCACTCCGAGTGAGAGCGGGTCGGAGTCTGGAACCCTATAAGTGCTGGTTGTGCTGGCTTTCGATGGCTCGTGGTCTGTATCCGTGTTTTAGAATTTGATACCCTGTATGAAACCCCCCAGATGATTCTGGTTAATGATGTGTGTATATGAACTTTGGTTATCCTTACCTTTTTCTTCATATACCTTCTGTCTTACGAAATAGATTGAGAGTCCTGATCCTCTTATTGGGTATCCTTCGATCTTTCTTCAAGTCACTCTTCAGTCTATACCTAGTTACCAGGAATGGATATTTTTATGTTACACAAAAAAAGCATACCTTCAGTGACCTTCTGGTTTAGGCCTCCTTTGTATATTCCTGCATGCCTATAATGACTACTGACATGCGTAGATAGTCCTTACCGCGTTGAATAGTAACAAAACCACTTCACTAAAGCAATAGAGCAATAGACCATGGAGTAACCTAACTATAGAATTATAGAATTATAGAAAAGGAATTTTGTGGTTCTAACTAATTGCAAAGAAATCAAAGAAGACAGGGGAATTCTCCCGTTGCGTGCTTACAGAGATTACCCTGCAGAAGTAAGAAACACCAGGAAGTCTGAAGTTTCTCTTTTTCGAATGTTTTCACTTTCTCAGGTTCTCTTCTCAAGTGGAAAAATAGGTCTCCAACCTGCTTCTCTTTTGATGTTCAATACCAATCTCTAAATTGAAAGGTGCCTACTTGAACTTCACAATAGGGACTAGACATGGATTCTAGGTGTGAAGACTATCAAGACAACAAGCCACACGTTGAGTGAATTCTAATAATTCAATCTAGTCTATACTTTACAGATATTCCAAGTGGTTTAGCCTCGACTTCAGTTTCAACTTGGCTCCGGACTACAATATGAGATTATATCGACATGGCCTATTAAATTTCGTGAATTAACGATCAATGGATATTACACAGACCACAGATACAAAGAGTATATATTCAGTTGGATTGGTATACATTCGACATGTTCATTATATGAGGTACGCCACGAAAGGAACACGTCACTTTACACTGTGGCCATTATCGAGGTTGGGTTGCTCAATGCTTCATACAATTGACTTGACTAACATAACTATATAGCTATCATTTCAGCGACATATACAATTGATGCTGAACTTGAGAAATCTATCTACTGCACCACTGCATTCTTGGTGCGCCGGCATCTCTACGAACATATCCAATATCCCATACTCAGGATCTCAAGATACCCCCAAGGGCTAAGTCGCAACTGATCTTGACCGTGATATATGGGCTCTGACATGGAATGCTAGTCGACCTATCGACAGCGAAATTTCGAGCCTCTTTTTCTTTGTGAGCAACTCGTCTTGCATGAAGAATAATATCTGCAAAGCTATTCAGAGAGAACCCAAGGCGCAGTGTGCAACCCTCTGTTTGCAATTGTTCTCAATGAAAACAAGAAAAAAGCAAATACATGAGAAACAAGAAAATTGAAAAAGAGAAATCAAAATCAACATCAAGTTCTCTCAAGATCGGAAAATTGTCCCAAGTTGAGTGGCGTCATTGTGGTTTCCGTTCTCAGACGCGTTCTGAAGTTCCGCCTTTCGCGACTCTACGCTCTTCTTCTCCACATCTCCCCTGGAAGCTCCCTCAACCAACACACCCCCCTTCCTCAACTCAATTACATCCACCCATTTGCTTACCATGGCTGATGATACTGTCTCCGCGCCCGTTGGCGACAACGACCGCGCCGAGCAGATTGACTCCAAGTCCGAGAAAGTGACTGTCTCCGACGACAAGACTACCGGTAAGCATCGCCTGAATCACATTCATTCCTCCTTATTTTTATCTTACAATACTGTTCCGCGGCCGGGGCCCCCCATCTTTGTGCGACAACCGCTAATCTCCATCTTCTTAGAAAGCGCAGTCGCGACCGACAAGCCCGAGGCTGAAGCTACTGCTGAAACTGAGAAGCCTGCTTCCGAGGCTCCGGAGGCCAAGGCCGATGGCGACGCTGAAGCTGCTCCTGCCGATGAGGCTGTGCCCGCGGAGGCCAACGGAACCCCTGCTTCTGCTAAGAAGTCTGCCAAAAACCGCCGCGTCTCTTCCGGTGCTACACCAAAGCTGAACCGAAAGAAGTCTCAGAGTCGCATCACTCACCTCGACGCCAAGCCGGGCCAATACTATCTTGCGCGCCTGCGCAGCTATGCGCCTTGGCCTTCTATCATTTGTGACGACGAGATTCTACCCGAGAGCCTTCTCGAGGCCCGTCCTGTCACTGCCATGCAAAAGGATGGCTCTTACAAGGGTGAATATGCCGATGGTGGTCGCCGCACTCATGAGCGCACTTTTCCCGTCATGTTCTTCGCCACCAATGAGTTGTAAGTTGGCACGCGCCCTTTGCACCCGATGCGAGCTATTTACTGATTGATTCTTTTTTTCCCACAGCGCTTGGGTCCCCAACACAAACCTGACTCCCCTCGATCCTGCCGAATGCAAGGATATTTCTGAGAAGAACAAGACCAAACAGCTTATCACTGCCTACAAGGTCGCATCTGAGGGCCACGATCTCAAATACTTCAAGAAGGTTATCAATGATCATCAGGCAGCCATTGAGCAGGAAGAAGCCGAGCTCGAGGCTGAGGAAGCCGAGAAGGAGGCAGCCAAGGCTGCTAAGGAGGCCAAGAAAGGCAAGCGCAAGTCCAAGGGCGCTGAGACTGATATCGAAATGGAGGACGCAGATGATTCCAAGAAGACCAAGTCTGCCTCAAAGAAGCGTAAGAAGGACGTTGAGACTGATGCAGAGGCTGAGAAGGTAAGATGTACTGCATTTCATTTTGATTAACCCCGCTCATTTGCAAAAATATAGCCGGCTAAGACTCCCAAGACCAACACGAAGCTCAAGTTGACTACTCCCAAGGCTCCCGCCGAGGAAAAGAAAACCCCGGCCAGCAAAAGAAAGGCGCCTGCCAAGAAGGGAAAGGCCGCTGCTTCCCCTAGCGACGACGACAACAGCGCTGATGCGAAGGAATCAGAGAAGCCCATTGACCCCGAGGAGCTCAAGAAAAAGAAGGAGAAAGAAAGTACGCACACCCCTATTCCCAGGCCCCCTATCCCTTTTCACAAGCTCCCCTTTGCCCTGCGTGCCGACCAGGATCACTTATACCTTACAGTTCTGTTCCTCCGCCACAAGCTCCAGAAGGGCTTCATTTCCCGCGAAACACCTCCCAAGGAAGATGAAATGGCCAACATGGCGACTTACTTTGACAAGTTGGAGAAGCACTCCGACTTGGAGGTGTCCATCATCCGGTCTACCAAGATTAACAAGGTCTTGAAGATGATTGTTAAGCTGAATGCGATCCCCCGCGACGAGGAGTTCAGCTTCCGTCAACGCGCCATGAGCATCTTGTCGAACTGGAAGAATGTCTTGGACGCAGATACCCCCGTTCCTGCTGACAAGAGCGACAAGCCTACCGCCAACGGATCTAAGGAGGAGGATGGCGCCGATACCCCGAAGCTGGAGACCGAAGAGGAGAAGGAGCCCGAGTCCAAGTCGGCCAAGGATGACGCTGATTCACTGATGCCTGATGCGGAGGCAGAGAAGGCTCTTGAGCCCGCGAAGGAGGTTGCAGATATCGAGAAGCCAACCGAGGAATCGACAGAGAAAACCGAAAAGCCTGCTGAAACTGAGGACAAGCCAGCCGAGGAGCCAGCTGCGGAGGCTGCTGCTTAAGTCTGAGATCCACGATTGCGATGAGATGTCTACTTTCTTGCTTCAGTCCTTTTGCGTTTCATAATGTTTGCTTGTTCGCTTCTCTGTCTCTGTTTCAATCTACGCGCTTCCGTCGTGTTTTTTTGGTGCTTTTTTCTTATCTGTAACTTGTCTATGCAATACTGGGATACGAGGCTTGAGCAACCAGCCAACCAGCTTCGAAGCAATGGAAAATGTGATTGTTCTTTTTTTAACTTCAGTTTTCACCGACTACGTTTGTACATGGGGGTTTCCCCAGCATGAAGTGACCTGGGCCTTGGCTTTCGGACGGTGCACTCCGTTCGCTAGTCAACCAGTGAAGAAAGGGATTGAGGAAGAAACGGTGTTGTGGAAGGAGATCAACGTATGGAAGGACATGTTCATTGTATCAAAGCAGGAATCTTTAATGAAACATAAGTGTTCTATTGCATGTTCTGCGCAAGTCTTACAACAGTAAAATCCCATGCAATAGGGTTGATTATTAATGATAATAATCATGAAAGTCTCTATCGAATGTAAAGTACATGCAAATCAGATATCCCTGCGCCTTCTATATGCACATGCTATTTTATATGCCGAACAAGAGAAAACAGGTTCAGTCGAATCTCATCTTAGACCTTTGCACTCGCACTGTCATCGACTGCAACAACTACCACAACACAAATATCATCGACCTTTCCGCCGCGGTAGTAATCACCAGGATAGTACCGTTGAGCCTCCTTCGCAAAAGGCCCATCACGACGATAGTCAACGCTGGCCTTCTTCGCCTCCCCAGCAATGGTAGAAGCAAGGACAGACTGCAACGTGGCCTCATCCAGTCTAGAATCGGAATCCTCCTTCGAAAGGGCCGAACCTGATGGTGTAGGAAGTGCATCGGCCACTCCACCCGGCGCAGCCAAAGCTCGCAAATTCTCCGAAACACCAACACCAGACTCGGTCGCTGTCCAAGCACCAGTCATGACCATGCGACTGGTGACAAGTTTGAGGATATCCTGATTATTCAAATTATCAAAAACACCATCAGTGGCCAGGATCAGCACATCCCCATGCACCATTTGCACATTGGTAACAGACGCATCCTTAGGGAAATCCTCCAAAAATGCACCCCCGAAAACATTCGCCTGTGCGCGCATCCTCGGCGGAATAACGCTCAACTGAAAAGGCGTATTAAACCCATGCGTCTGCGGCACCGAGTAAGAATGCACAGCGGCCCTCCTCACCAGCACAGACCCGGAATCTCCCAAATTCGCCAATTCAACCCTCCCATCTGGCAATGCCACCCCAACAGACGCTGTACTGCCACCGGCGCGAATCGTCGGATCAGCAACGACGCGATCATACCCTGCCTGAAGCAGGTGTTTGGGCCGCAATGCCTCAGCAGGCTCATGCCATGTCTCCGCCGTGTGTGCCATGTACCCGCACAAGCCGTGCGAGAAGTCTGCCGGATCGACGCGGGACTCAGTCCAGCCACCGACGCCGTCCGCGACGGCGAAGGCGACGGCCTCGGCGTTGCCTTCTTGGTGATCTGAGATTCTGTTACCGATTCTGCTGACGAAAAAGGCATCTTCGCCGCTGTCTGGGCGGGTGCGGCGGCGGCTGACGGAGTTTGTTTCTTTTGTTACGCCGAGTGCTGGGCCGGAGGGGTCGAAGTTGTAAACGTTTTTAAGGGGATGAAAGCGGCGGTTTTTGCCACTTGAGGAGACGGCAACGCGGTAGGAAATTTTGGAGCTGTTGTGTTGTCTTGTGCTATGGAAGAATCGAATTTTGGTGAGGTGTGTTCGTTGTCTGGGGATATGTTGAGATAGGGAGAATGTGTAAAGGCTGTCTCGAATGGCATAGAGACTACTGCAGGCTGTGCTGCAGGCTCTACTGGAAACACTTGGCGCGATCATTTTTGCGCTGTATAAAGATATGCGAGGGAACACGAAATTATGTATAAGGATAGTTGTCCAAAAGGTTAAAAAAAATCCCAAAGCCAAGTGAATCTCAACGGATAAGATTGTACCCGCTCTTATCGTCGACCGCCTGGCGTCATGGATTTTTTTGTTGATACCTGAGGATTTAGGCAGAAATATATATATAGACTTAGGATATTGTGAATGATGACTTTGGAACATTCAGATAGAACAGTTGTTTTAGATATTCTGTAATTGCATTATTCACAATTCCAACCTGTCATAGTCTCATGGAGACAAATCGTATACTTCCACTACACCTTTGGTCTACCGCCAGCAAACCTCCATCAATTCTGCCGCCCGCAACAATCTTCCCGCTGTTCTTCTCTTCTCCAAATAACTACCCCATTCACTTACTTAATTTACAACTTCTTTAATCCATACATCTTACTTGAGCTACTGAAGCTTGCGCTTCCAACCGCCCAAGATGATGCACCCAGCTCGACAAGCATATGTCGAGGAGGACACAGACATGGTCAACTTCGCCGATCTTCGTGAGTCGCGCTCCAGCACATCTTTCAGGTCTCCAGCTAATTATATCCAAACTACAGCGGTCGATCGTGACTATGACATGCCCTCCGCAGAAGCAGGAATCCCCTCCTCGCGCGCCTCCGCCATTCTATCGCAATTCGAGCGGAAACGCCGAGCAGCAGCAATGGTAGTACCAACCGATGACACCAGAGTCCGCGCACGACTACTAGAGCTCGGCGAGCCGATCACGCTATTTGGCGAAGGTCCTTCAGACCGACGAGACCGACTCCGCGAACTGCTGACCGACATGGCGGACGAACAAGGCGGGGACATCGAAATGGAAGAACCCGAAGCCGAGGAAGAAGGCGAACAACAAGAAGAATTTTACACAGTCGGCAGCGACGCTTTACTCGATGCGCGCAAGGATATCGCACGTTACTCTTTACCGCGCGCGAAGGCACGAGTCGCTCGATTGAAGGAGGAATCGACAATTCCACTCCGAACACATGTCAAGCACCGGAAGGCCGTCAAGGAAAAATTAGAAGGATTCGAGTTATTCGGGTCGCAGATTGCTGGAGATCGGCCCGTTAGCATTTGTCGGTTCTCGCCGGATGGGCAGACGATTGCGGCTGGAAACTGGGCCGGTGGGATCAAATTACTTACTGTGCCTAATTTGGAAGAGACGGCCAATTTGAAAGGTCATGTTGATCGTGTGGGTGGTTTGTCGTGGGCTCCTGGTGCCACGCTGCCTGGATCGAATGTCTCTCCATCAAATGTCAATCTGATTTCGGGAGGAGGAGAAGGGAATAT
Organism: Penicillium soppii; assembly: GCF_028829465.1. Classification (NCBI taxonomy): domain Eukaryota; kingdom Fungi; phylum Ascomycota; class Eurotiomycetes; order Eurotiales; family Aspergillaceae; genus Penicillium; species Penicillium soppii. The sequence continues at coordinate 1,984,574 of NW_026643235.1, read as the reverse complement.
CAATCTCTGGGCTCTTGATCAGAATAAGCCATTGGCGACGCTATCTGGACACTCTGGACGTGTATGTCGCACGGAATTCCACCCCTCTGGCCGATATGCAGCGTCTGCATCTTTCGATACTACGTGGCGGCTGTGGGACCTTGAGAAGGAAACCGAGCTACTGCTGCAAGAAGGTCATTCACGAGAAGTCTACACTGTGGCATTCAATAATGATGGCTCATTGGTGGCTAGTGGTGGATTTGACAGTAATGGACGAATCTGGGATTTGCGAACAGGACGCACAGTGATGATTCTCGAGGGTCATATTCGGGAGATCTACGGTCTGGACTGGGGTGTTGATGGTTACCGGGTGCTTTCCGGCTCTGGCGATGGCTGGGTCAAATGCTGGGATCTGCGACAAGTCCGGAGCACTGGTGGTATTGGAGCCCACAAGAGTTTAGTCTCTGATCTCCGCTGGTATAAAGGAGCAGAGTCTACTTCTTTCTTGCCTTCCGCAGATCAGATGGATATTGATGGCTCAGACGCAAAAGAGCCCGTCCAACCCAAGAAATCGGGCACGTTCTTTGTGAGCAGTGGATTTGACAAGAATGTCAATGTCTTCAGTGTGGATGATTGGTCCTTGGTGAAAACCTTGAGCGGTCACTCGGGTAATGTCCTGAGTGCCGATGTCAGCCACGACGCGAAGTGGATTGCCAGCTGTGGTCATGATCGCACAGTGAAGCTTTGGGGGATTGAATGAGGGACTCTTGTTACTCTCTATTGATTCTCGAGGATGTAGAAGATTGGTCAATCAGCGAGACTATCATCTATCTCTTGGATATGATTTGGAAGAACCAGATCTACATCCTCAGCCTGTATACAATGTACGTTGCGTGCAATCGCCTTGAATGCCATCAGCCCTTATACCCTTATGTCGGTCAAATCGACTCCGACCCTTCTCAGCCTTCAATGTATCAGATTCTTTCAGCAAACACAACCAGAATGTGTAGCAGGCCCTGTTTATAGTTCATATTTGGTCACGTGCAAGTTGCGGGGATGACGTAAAGTTATCAGATAGAGACCGAGGGTATTTTATCCGCAGAGCTGCACTGTCACTGTCACTGTCAACCATCACAATGGCTTTCCGTCAGAAAGTTGCCCTGCGCCTTTGTCGCCCAGTATACTCACCACTTTCAAGGCCAACACATTCACTATCGATCGCCAGCCAAAATGCTCAGCATCACCAACCAGCAAAGATGTTGACAAACTTCTGGCAAACACAAATTCCCCAAGCAAGCACGCGCTATGCTTCAACAAAGTCCTCAGCAGAACCAATCGGTCCAGCACTGGCTGGTGCACCAGACATAACAAATCACTACACAATCTTCGCCAAAACTCTCCCATCAGGCCCACCCCCCGCCGCCCCCTTCGCAATCTCCATAGCAGACCTCAAGCGCGAATTCCTCCAACTCCAAGGCCTAGTCCACCCAGACAAATTTCCCAACGGGACTCAAAAGCAACATGCAGAGGGTCTGTCCGCGCGAATCAACGAAGCCTACCGCACACTGCTCGACCCGCTCCAGCGCGCACAGTACATCCTACGCGAATGGCACGGGATCGATGTCACAGCCGAAGATGCAGCGACCAAGCACGCTCTTGATCCCGAGACGCTGATGGAGGTCATGGAGGTGCAGGAGACTATCGAGGAGGTTGGGGCAACCGCTGAAGCGGAGAGCCAGATCAATGCTTTGAAAAAGGAGAATGAGGGGCGGGTTTTGGAGTGTGTTGAGCGTTTGGGAAGGGCATTTGAGAAGGGTGATTTGGAGGCTGCGAGGAAGGAGTGCATTCGGTTGCGGTTTTGGTACAGTGTTGGGGAAGGACTGAGGGAGTGGGAACCTGGGAACACGGAGATTCGGTTGATGCACACTAGCTGATTGTGGATATTTACAGTCGGTGGATGTGTGGTTGAGATATTGTGTGTGTATATGACTTTGGAGGTATCTGAGTAGATCCTGCTCTTGTAGATAATGACTGTAGAATTACGCTATTGTATACCTATATGCAAGTATGTGCTTGTTTATATCATTTATTCTAGAAGGCAGAAGGCGAAAGGCGATGTGACATGAAAGGGTAGGTTTATAGTTATACCTACGTGTTCAGTATATTACAGCTTCCAGCAAAGGAGGGCGATATATACTCAACCTGTCAAAGATGCAAGAGCACCGTGGACCCGAAGTCATTTGAGATCAATATCCAATTTCAAATCCAAGAGGTATCATATCACAAAATATCCAAACAATATGACGTTGATCATAACAGCCTTTCTATGGCTATGCCTATATTTGGCTATAGGCCGTTGGACAGCTGTTGACCGCCACGTTTAAAAACTTCCAATAAAAAACAAAATCGAAGCTTCAAATTCCAGCAAAAGAAGACGCTATGGATTTCGACAGAAAATCAGCCAGTGAGGCCACAGATTGGGTTGTTGACATGCTGGGATTGGGCACAAAAATGGCTGTCAGCCGACAATCCTAGTTCATGCATCCCCATCTCGGCACGTAGAGGTCTGAGCTGTGGAATTTCCCTTCGCTGATAGCGGATGACGCTTTAATGCACATTTGGAGTCTGTTGCATGATAATTGCGTTCGACAGGACAAAGAATACGTGGTGTAAGGACTGAAGTAGCTGGGAGTACCAAGTACTACAGTCAAATCAGTCAAATCAGTCGGTGTTTCGGTCCCATTTCGCATCGATTCCAAGTGTCAGTGCTGTCTGCTAGCGCTATTAAATCAGGTTCAGTTAAATCTTGTTAGTTCTAGTATAAATGGGGCGTCAGTCTGTTCCCCATCAGAGCTGCACACGTAGCTGTGGCTAACTTCTCTGTCGGGATTCGGGTGAATTATTTAAAAGATTAGTTCTGCGTGTTAAAGAGATCGTTCCGACCTATTTTTTTTCTTTTTCACCTTTCAAGTCGAGAAGAACACTCATGGATTCCATCCGCGATTATAGCAGGTAGAATCGCATCTACACACTATAGTTAGGACCTCTCTAACAGACACAGTATCATCCACTCACCGTCGTTCACCTTCCTTGTCGGCCCAAAGCACACTAAGCTGACAATCCAATCGGGTCTCGCTCAGCATGTCTCTAAACCGCTGCATAATCTCATGAATGGCCATACAAGAGAATCAAAACACCGAATCGCCGTACTGGAGGACGAGGATGTCGAAACTTTCGTCGCATTTTGCGAATATGCATACACCGGTGATTACAGCGTGCCTCGCCCCGAGCCGGAGCCGGAGCCGGAGCCGGAGCTAGAGGAAGATCCTGGAGTTGGAGTCGTAGAGAGTGCGCCCAGTACCGCCACTTGGAGAGACACATACCGAACTGCTTCAGTCTCTTCCTCCGCGGTGCCCCCGCATGCACCGACACCGCCTCCCGAGCATCGCCGCGGTTATGGCTCGGCCTCTGGATCTGCGTACCAGGAGTCGCAGCCTGATACATTGATATTGGGGTCGGTGACCACTGCGGCGGAGCCTGAGCCAGCAGTAGAGCTAGTGCCTGAAGATCATATCGAGGCATTTGAGACGGACGCTGCACCGGGGGAGGAGGAGGAGGCACCACTATCTGCTCCCGCCCAAGAGTTTCCTGAAGTGACTGACGAGCCTGCCGCGGCTCCAGCTGAGGAACCTGAGCCATGGGGACTGGAACAACCAGTCAAGACGTCGTCGAAGAAAGAAAAAAAGAAGAAAGATCTAAAGAAAAAGAAAGATCTAAAGAAGAAGAAAGAGAAGAAAGGTAATGGAGGCAACGAGCCAGAGCCAGAGCCAGCGCCTATGGAAGACGAAATCCCAGAATGTGAGCCAGCCAGCCTCACGCCGCCATCGACACCTCCCACCTATTCCAAGGCAAAACCAGAAGAGTATTCTGCAGAGCCCGAGTGGCCAGCAGATGCTGAGCCTGAGCCTGAGCCACCACAGCCAGTGGAAGAATGGCCTGAGTCCAAGTCCGCACCCGTAACACCATCAATGGAAGATTCGTGGACTCAAAACCAAACCAACAACCGAACCCGCCAAAGACCAATGCTGGACATGTCCTTCGCCAACCAACAAGCTTCCTCGCCCTGCGAGCCAGGCCTCAGTCTCTGGGAGGAATTCGCCTCTCTCCAATACAATGAAGAGACAACCCCCAAGTCAACTACCCCACCAACCCTCCCCTACCTAACTTTCCACGCAAAGGTCTACGTCTTCGCCACCCGCTACTTGATCCCGGCCCTCGCCCAGCTCTGTCTCCGCAAGCTCCACGCCGATCTCCTCACCCTGCCCCTCGATAATAGTCCCTTGGCAGCCTCGAGGGCCCAGATGGTCCTCGACCTCGTACACTACGCATACACGAAAACCGCCCGGCTGGAACCCATCTCACCGACGTCTGCGACGCAGCTTCGAGAGAATGAGCTCCGCAGGCTGGTCGTGCATTACGCTGCTTGCAAGGTCAAGGAATTGGCGAGGTATCGTGCTGATGAATCGGCAGCGGTAACGCCTTTACCTCAAGAGAAAATGGAGAGTGCGCCAAGAAGTCTGAGGTCACTGCTGGATATGACGACGGAGTTGGCTTCTGATCTTGTTTATCGCATGATGTGAGATTTGGCGCTGTGATTGGATAATGGGGGCATTGATGCCCAGGGGTCCAGAATTTCGATTTCTGCAGAACTTTCGGTTCATGCATTGCTACCCTGGAGAGTGTGTCTAGGTGTGCATAATTGCAATTTGTCATTGTCGTTTGTCCTTTTCCGAGGCGCATAATCTTGCTTTTTGTTTGATGTCCGGATGAGCGTTCTTCCACTTGATTTCAATTGACATTTGAAGGGGTTGACCCCCGGAGTTGTTTCATTCAGATCCCATACTCATACTCTCGGTGGTTCAGTGCCCAAGTTGTAGATCCACCAGCCCCATAGTGCCCTAGAATTCACTGTAGAGTGTAGAGTGGAAAGGGTCCAGGATCTTAGTAACATGTGAAAGATCCCATCTTTGAGAATGTTTCATTGCATTTTTTTCAGGAGTATCACGATGAAGCCTGGGCATCTGGGCATCTTGGCATAGTCATATCAACAAAGGGTCACCGAGTTAAGCGACCAAGAATAAGCATGAACCCCCCTTGAAATGAAAATTTAAAGATCGACAAACATCCATGTTACAATGTTATCTCTTGGCGAGGATCGGATGTCAATAGTGTTGAATTGGCAGAGGGCTGTGTGAAGATAAACGCAGTTCAGAGGGAAAGAAATGCCAAGGAAAAGAATTGAAAAGGGATCAACGTCAACTTGTTTCTTTTCTTGTCTCTCGCCACCTTTGCGTGTTTTATGATGCATACAATAGCACAACGACGTATGGAGTACAATATTGTACTATCCACTTTGATCAACTTCGTCAAACCAGCTTCCACGCAATTGTGTTACCTAGGATCCATCACCATTTTCCACCCAATCCCCTTTCCATTCTCTCACAGCCACCCGAACTAAAGCTTGGCAGCGGACCGTCTATGTTGCTCTGTCGATCATCGTCCTTGGCGTTTGGCGCATTAAACTTTCATCTGTCTCCTATCGGGGGCCTTCGGGCTGCTTCTGCATTGCTTGGAAGCTCACCATCGGCCCGAATAACGGCATTGAGATTCATCATTGTGTGACTCTGTACTAACAGGGGGGTGGTTTTCGAGTGCTTTATATGGTTTGACGACGATTTGACTTACGGAGACTGATATATTGATAGATTGACAACCGGTCTTGTACTTGTACATTGCATCAAATCATCTTCAGTGCGCAGGCAAAGGGTTACGCATCGACGACATTTCTTGGCGAAAGTCCACGTACTCTCCGGCCTCGCCAATTTCTGTATACTATGGAGTAGTGCTTCCGGTATACTATCATCTGCCCAGACTGTGGTGGATCTCTGTTCTCCCGGAATCCCCCTGCACTAACCCCTGATGCACTCTATGAATCGTCTAAGCCCAACACCCTGGGCCGATCTATTCTTATGAATTTCTTGGTTTGCCGAATTTATGGGGCTTGAGATAGCGTTCGCGTCGCTGGTAGGTCCGTTTGACACTCTTCATTGTCTCTATATCCTTGGTCTTCCGTTCTCAAGCACACTGGTCTTGGAACTTTCTTGGCTTGATCTTCAATCCCTCTAGGCATTTGTGATTCTGAATTTGATGCCATTGCTGCCCGTTCTCCTGAAGTATATTAACATCTCCTCTTCCTAGTTCTTTTCTTAGCTATCCATCCAATTCATTCAATTCATCTTTCGACTTCATTCTAGCCTTGCTCATTTTGTTTCTAAGACCCATTGGTCTATAGTCAATTCCATTCGTCTCTATACTTCTTTCATACCTCAGGGCTTTTGTCCATCGCATTCAACCATCCAATCATTCAATCATGTCCAACCCAATTCTACTGGGGGCCTACCCCAACAGTTATGAAGTCCCACCCAGTTCTTCCCACTCCGATAAACCCTTCATGGACACTGAAAAGTCCGAAAAGCATATTCCTCTGGGCTTCCGTCAACGTCTTCGTCATTTCACGTGGGCATGGTACACTTTAACCATGAGTGCAGGAGGTCTCGCCCTTCTCATAGCCAACCAACCCAACACTTTCCAAGGCCTTTATGAAATCGGCCTCGCGGTCTACCTAGTCAACATCCTCCTATTTGCCCTAGTCTGCTCCCTAATGGCCGCCCGCTTCATCATCCACGGCGGAATGCTCAGTTCCCTCGCGCACGACCGCGAAGGCCTCTTCTTCCCGACCTTCTGGCTCTCCATCGCAACAATAGTCACCGGCCTGGAGAAATACTTCGGCGACGACCCGGAACAAGCCTTCTCTACTGCTCTCGAAGTCCTCTTCTGGATCTACTGCGTCTGCACCTTCTCCGTCGCAGTCATCCAATACTCCTTCCTCTTCTCCTCGCATACATACCGCCTTCAAACAATGATGCCTTCGTGGATTCTCCCGGCCTTCCCAGTCATGCTCAGCGGAACCATCGCCTCCGTCATCGCGGAGCGCCAACCAGACCGCTCCGCCATCCCAATCGTCACAGCCGGCATAACCTTCCAAGGCCTCGGATTCTGCATTTCCTTCATGATGTACTCGCACTACATCGGCCGACTCATGGAGTCAGGCCTGCCAAACCGAGAACACCGTCCCGGAATGTTCATCTGCGTCGGTCCGCCCGCTTTCACGGCCCTTGCGCTCGTCGGCATGGCGCGTGGTCTGCCAGAGACATTCAGCGTGCTGGATAGCGAGGACAGCGCCGCTGATGGGCGGATGCTGGAGATTCTGGCGCTTGCTGCTGGTGCATTTTTATGGGCTTTGAGCTTCTGGTTCTTTTGTGTTGCAGCTATTGCTGTTATTCGCTCCCCGCCTACGAGCTTCCATCTCTCCTGGTGGGCTATGGTGTTCCCTAACACTGGCTTTACCATTGCCACTATCACCCTTGGTAATGCGTTTAATAGTACGGCCATCAAGGGTGTTGGGTCAGCTATGTCCATTTGCATTGTCTGTATGTTCCTCTTTGTCTTTGTCAGTCATATCCGGGCTGTTTATCGCCAGGATATCATGTATCCTGGTAAGGATGAGGATGTGTCTGAGTAGACTCACTTCCGATCGAACATTTTTCTTCTTCTTTTTCTCTTTGATCCTTCATGTTGTGTATCTTTCCCTTCTACCGCATACTTTTTGTTTCGTCTCATCTTTTGCATACCTCCATCATCTCCTTGCTCATTATGACCACACCTTGACTCCCATTTCCATTATTTCAAAAGCGTTCAAGCACTTGGCCCCCCTCTCTTTCTGGTTCTTCTTTTTGGCTCCTATGGGAATTTTCTTTTGAATCTGTTTGATTTCGCATCGCTGGCGTTCGGCTTCATCTGACCATTGCGATCTTGCATCTACTAGAGTTTAGTATAGAAATAGAACCATGACGAAGCCATTTCACATTATATGATCAGACTTTCTCCCTTACCAGTCAATGTTTTGATAAATCTATCATTTCCAATGCTAAGACAGTCCCAGCCTAGGAAACTCAGTCAACTGGTGTAAGGTATAATGCCCGGCCGCAATATCAAGATTATACCAGATATAGGATAGCCATTTAGGACCAAAGGCTCTGAAAGGTTTAAATATCAAAGACATTCCTTTGAAGAGATCGTTCTATCTGATCATTCAAGACATAGGCAAGAATGGATCCATCCTAGCTCGTCAAAGTGAAAGTTCAGACAAGAATGACTTTTTCAAGCTTGTAGCTTTAATCTCCATATGTGCACATGTGAAAGGAAAGGTGAGTGTTGTTTGCCATTGCACACTTATCAGCCAGGTATGCATGGCCACAAGCCTAAACTTCCAAAGAGATCACAACGTCTCATCGGTTTGATTTTTTCTCTCTTGATCAACTCAGGTTTTACCTCTGCACTCATAGACCATGCGTTGATCTACAAAGAGAATGGGAACTATGAACCACTGTATGAAACCAGGCCCAGCTCGAAGTCGCAGAAACTAAATCCCTTCCAGATGAAACCGATCTCATCGAGGTCAGAGAATCAGCAGGCAAAGGCCTTGGTGTGTTTGCCAAAGTCAACATCCCACGAGGCACCCGTGTTCTCTCGGAGCTACCTCTGCTTGACCTGGGACACGACAATTCCAAAAATCTAAGACCGCATGATATTCTGAACGCGTTCGAACTCCTTCCACGTGAAAGACAGAGCTTCTACTTAAGCCTCCACAGCTGTTCGACCGACTCATTCGCGCGTGTTGTCGAGCACGAGATGAAGAAAGATTGGATCGATATCCCAGAGGTACAACGCACAATATTTTCCATCTATGCAGCAAACGCCTTCGGCACTGTGTTCCTTCGTGGCTCGCGTTTCAACCACTCCTGTCTTCCCAATACCCATTTTTCATTCAATAGATCCATTGAACAAGAAACCTTGGATTGCGTACGCGATATCACGGCTGGCGAGGAATTAACAATCATGTATCCGGATGTCACAAATCGCAGTCGCAGCCAGCGCCAGAAAGAATTGGATAAATGGGGATTCACATGCACCTGTCCCGCATGCGAGGATACACCAGAAGGCAAGAAGAAAGAGCTTAAGCGGATTGAGCTGCAGAAACTGGATCGAGAACTCGGTGTTCAGGTCCTCATTGGAACGGACATGTCTTTCAGACAGGCTTTGCGAATCGCACAGGAAATGGCTGCCCAACAGGAGTCGGAGGGCTTGGCAATTAGGGCCCTAGCTATCTCGTGAGTGGCATTTCTCGATCAGCTGGATGGCTTTCTGACACTTTTCTAGTTACTACAATGCTGCCAAGTTCTGTTTGGAGTTGAAAGACACGAAGATGGCACTGCTTTGGGCAGAGAAACAGTTGGAAGTTGATCTTTGGTGCGTTGGAGACGATCACCCAGACACTCAGAATGAACTCAAGGTTGTGAATTGGTTGCGAAATGCCGCCATTGACTCGGAGTATGATGAGTGCGTGGCTAAATGGTATCACCTGGCCGACATGTCCAAAGAACCGTGCGAGGTTATAAACACTAGGTGAATGTTTGATAGTGCAATTTGTCGCAACAAGCTCAAAAGTGAATGCAGGCAAGTTCTTTCTGTGACATAGTAGATGAATAGTTACATGGCTTTTAGATTCGCAATGGAGAAATTATTGCCTGCATTGTAGAATTTGTATGATCGATATTGATTTCATCAACGAATTAGCTACTATATTACTTCAGATCATCCATAGTTATATATTCAATCCAGCCGAACTTCATCATTTGAATAAACTGCAACGGAACGCTCTATTAAGCGAAGAAAATGCCAAGATTTGCGTTGTCTCTACCTCCTGCCTATTTGAATCCCGTTGACGGGTTATTTCCTCCACGGCAATTCGACTTGTCCAAACCCTTTGAACCTGAAAAGAATCAAAGTTGAAAAATCACCCTGAGCAAGACGAGTGAAGAGTTGCGACAAAAGAAAAACAGAGACAAGTGCCACAAATGGCTTTCAACGGCTGGCTCTACGGATGCCTTGACAAGATTCTACCACAATACAACGAGTCACAAGGACAATTCAAGTTTGAACAATTTCGATGCTGTTTTGCTGAAGATTCCAGACCAAATGATAAATTCTGCTTGCCTTTGGTTTGGACTCTCCTTCGCCGGAGGATGTGCCATTCTCGAACGTCTTGCAATTCAGGGAGAGCTGGCTACCTGGAATGACAGGCAATAGCTTTATAGCTTTCAATGTCTGAGACTGTTGTTCAAGTGCATTGGAAAACGAAGCTTACATTATTTTTAGAATTCGAGCCCATCTGAGTCATCATCAAGTCAATGGCTAGCACCACACATCGAGCATTACCCTAGACATGTCCCAGTTCACTGACTACCCCAAGAGCCTGGAAACAACTGTTCGAGTATCAAATCCCGTCGTTACAAGGAGAGAGGATCGAATCTGTGACACAGGCCCTCAGAAGTCTTCGAAGTCTTCGAATTGTTTGCATGCGAACCGTAGCCGAACGAATCCTCGCCCCTTGGCTTCGCCCTATCTTCCAACTTTATCCTCATTCGCGTCTCAGTCGGTGATATCTTACCTCTTTGCCTATCTCGCAACACCAAGCCACAAGCGCAGCCTCCAAGCAGCCCACCAACCAATTCCCCGGCCTTTGCCATTCTCTACACAATACCGAAGAATCCTCTGCTTCATCCTCAGTTTATTGAGATGTTAAACCCGCTTCTGAGACTTATTTTGAGCCACCACTATCCTAACCTGGCCCTTGGGATGTGCGCACGCCTCGGTCTGTACATGCAAAACGTGCCACATCTTCTACCCTGTTAGGAAAAATCACAGCTTTGGTGGCATAGGAGCGGTGGTCACTAGGAGTTTGATTCCAGCTTGTTTGGCTGAGTCTGAGAAGGTTGTTTGTTGTTTGTTGATGTGTTTGCAACGAGAAAGATTGGGATCGGGGAGGGTGAGGACGTTTCTGAGGTTGCGGGTGAAGATTTACAGATTGCGGTGAGATGTCTGGTCAAGAGGACTCTGAAATATTGTTGGATGTAAGTCATTGAGCAAGTTAGGGCTTCACCGGAGGGCTGACGGGTGGGGATAACAGCCGTCATGCGCCGACCGTATTTTTGTCCATGAAATCTTTCAAAAATGTGTTACTATGTATTTTGAATGTAGAGAAGTAAATTTCTTGATTTGGCAGATCAAACACTAAATAGGAATTGCATCTTGATTGAAAAATGGTTTGTTGACCTGGTCGACGCGACCGGGGATTTGGTATACAGACGCGCGAATTTGACCACACATTTTAGAGTCACCATTTGCTTGAGACTAAATTTGGAACATTGCTTTCAGGGAATCATTCATATTATTATAGTGACATGAAAGAAAGAGACCCAACATGTTTAGATAGAGAGCAAAGTGGGTGCTGTAGCTAGATCAAATATCAATACTGAGAGTTGAGTCGGTACTAGACATACGAGAGACATACAAGAGAAATTATAAGTTGCAAGAGAGAAGAGAAGATAGAATCTGCATATGCATGTACAAGGGAAGCTACAAGAGAAGCTACACTAGAGGACATACAACAGAAGAGATATACTAGATACAAGGGAAATTAGGTTACAAGAGAAACTACATGGGAGAAGAGAAGAGAAGTTGAAAGAGTTAACAAAGAAACTACCTAAGTAGAAGTAAATCTCAAGGCTCGTCTTAGCTTCATCCCGAAGGACTACTAGACCCCAACACCACGATGAGGTGCGAGCCGCGTTGGGGGTAAATGGCAAAATAAATGGCTTCAAGCCAGGACATGGAACAAGGCCATGCCCCGACAAGAAATAGATCGCAAGGCTAAATAGAGAGATGCGAGAACATGCGAGAAGAAATAGGGAAATGTAAATGCAAATGAAAGGGGAAGATGCAGAAGATGTAGAAGATGCAGAAGATGCAAAAGATGCAAAAGATGCAACGCGATGAGGGCACACAGGAAGAGAAAAAGAAGATGAGAAAAGAAGAGTAAGAGATTTTGACCAAGATGCAAAATATGCAAAATATGACAAAGATGCAGAGGATGGCTGTACGTGGGCAAAAATGGAACAAGATATGTGTAGAGGAGAAAAAAGAAAAGTAGAATCGGAGGATCGATGGGAGTATTTATAATGTCTAACAGGAGACTCGAGTGACTCATCGTGTTTGATCGTGTTGTTCAGGTGTTGCCTAAGTAATGGGCGGCAATGAGTTCACGATGAGGATATAATGACCTCTGTTTACCTCCAGTTGACTCCTATTAGGAAGGGACTGGACCGAAAAGGGCAATCCGGGAGATGAGATCGGCAGTGAGACGAGGAGGAGGGCAATGATGCAACGAGTTGAGTATCAAGATCTTGAGTCAAAGTCGATATAAATGATTGTATACACCCGTAGAAGTAAGCATGAGAAGTATCAGCTCTCACAAAGTATTGGAGGGCCGCAAAGAACGCAGTGTGATGTGCGTGTGAGAGACATCATGAGAGTCGAGTGAATGGATGCAAGCCACGATGTACAAGGTCTATGAGGATCAGCAAGCCCTAAAAGAGGCCAGAAAGAGTGTTCAGATGCCATATTGTTTATCGGGACGCGTTGAGTGCGTCCGTTATCTGATATCGCAGTCCAGCCAGATTGTGAGGTATGTGAAGCGCGTGAAGAAGCGTGATGAGATCAGTGGTTCTAGCCAGGAAGCATTCGAGACAAGTAGCAAAGTGTACGATCCAGAATCCAGTGATTCTGAGATCATATTGAGGCAGAGTAAGTCCTGGCCCTCTGAGCTGCTACATCCAACATTTGGGACTGACAATAGACCAGTCAGCTCTGCGATAGTCTCGTCTTTTCAAACCCTGCGTGTGAGAATAAGTGAAACGATGATCAGGACCAGTAATTAATGCCAGGTCATCGATAGTAACACGTGTTTTGGCACGCCTGCCTCATCTCCGCCGGCGTAAACAATAGATCCTAATCAATACCCGTATCACTAGAGAAGCCATCGATCCTTGAGGATACATACTAGGACTCCAACATACATGTTCACTCACTTAAAGTAGACAATCGATCCCGCAGCCCGGGCTACAAGTTTGAAGATGTACTTTCCACAGCTTCAACAACGAACACACATACAATACAACCAAATATTATCAAGAGAAGAAAAGCAAAAGGAAATGAGAGAAATGAGGGGATATGTGTATCTGAGAGCCGCATATTGATTGGGAAGCGGAGGGCTGGGGAGGTGAATGGTGTAAACTTTTACTACCGTTCTTAATCCGACGAAGAAATGCCTGTGGAACAGAGACGAACATGCAGAATCACGTTTAACTTTACTTTAAATTCATCTTGCCATGGCTTGATCGGGTAAGCGTGGGAAGAACCTCTTTCTAGTTTGAGGTAAGGTAGAATTTACGAGGAACCGCCAGAAACGAGAGGTAGATTGGGAGGATGCATTCAGTTATATAATCGTCATGCTCTCGGCAAACAGTAATGCAAATTTTGTAGATTGGGTATCATGATGTTGACAGAAAAGTAATGTACAACATGTCTTGTGGCGCAGAAAGTTCGGTCGCTATGATTTCGGTATTGAAGCGACGACTCAGGGTCATGGCAGCCATGACCGAGCTCAGTCTTGAAGCGTACTGGACGACCAGAAGCCCAACGGCATATAGACTACCACGTGACCATGTATGCCCTCGATTGAGGAAGAAGTGGCCAAGACACTTCCAGGTTCTTTGGCAAAGACCCCTTGGTGGATTCGGGGTGTGGTACAGCAAAACACGTAGCTTAAGCAACCTTTCTGCCGACATTGCCGATTCCACGGCCAACAACACTGACAATAACATCTCCGTGCTCGTTCTCGCCTGCTGCATCGCGGATACCCCAACCAGGAGCACCAAACTTGGACAGGTCGCGGGCGAGCTGGACCACACTCGGATCGGCAATCACCTCGCGGCCGACCTGGAGCCGGCCCACATCTTCGGAGCCCATGGTCATGAGGGTGAACATGGTAGCGGCGGCAGCGGGAGCCACGCAGCCTCCCTTGGCGACATTCTCCAAAAGTTGGTATGCGCACTGCTTTCCAATATCTTCAGGAGCAGTACCACCGGATGGTGGGGATGCGACATCAGCCGAGAAGAGACATCCTGTGGATGACTCCGCTACCAGAGACAGACCGAAGCCAAGACCGATCTTCTTCTTCGCGGAGGGGTTGGTCTTGTCCGGTGCTGGCACCAAGGGTGCGTTCGCGACGTCGGAGAAAATATATGTATCGGGACTGAGGGGGTTGAGAATACCACGGGCGGTCTCGATCATGCGAGCGTTATTGGAACCCGACACACCGACGGAATATACGACACCACGGATGCGCTTTATGCGACCAGGATTCATCAAATGCAGAGTCTTCGGCAGACGGACTTGGTGACCGAAGACAAGCTGAACCTCGCCGCCGCCTCCACGACCCGTCGGACCGGGGTTCGATCGCTTGAGAATGCGGAGCTCGATGTTGTTGAAGATACCGAATTGGTTGTAGAGAGGGAGGATGGCAGTTCGAACGCTGTCAACGGACATATCGCCTGTCGGGGTGGAGGAGGTGATAACACCGGGACCGGTGAAAAGGACCTTCATGGGTGCTTTTGCGAAGGGTGCCATCAGGCAGAGGGGGATGAGGTAGTAGCTGAGACCGCGGTTGCAGTTTGAAGGAAGCTCATAGGTGATCATGCCGCCGGCGGCTCCTGTGCCGGATGTGCTGCCTGTGATCAGACCGGGTTTGTAAACAAGGACAGTTCCTGTGTATGAGATCTCCATTTGGGAGCCATTGGTGACTGCATCCAAGAGGCGGAGGAAAGAAATTTCATGAGGCGCAAGACCTGGGTTCGTGGGCGACGAAGCGCGAATTTGTGAGATGTGGACTGTGCGGCCGGTGAGGGTGGACAATACTAGACGATATACTAGATTGTGATGGGTTGTAAACCGCAATGGGGGTTGAGAGGTTGCCATTTTGTGCTTTGAGACTATCTCTTTTTTCTCTTTCGGTGATATTGCAGGGTCTCGATGAAAAAGAAAAATTGGTGGGTCAAAGTTGATCCGGTGCCGATCCTTAAGTCCGGGGGGGAATTGATATCTCCGAAATCTGTATCAACTTGAATTTCTTCTACTCCAACAACTCACTTGAACATCATAATCACAACTTGTTATATCTTGTCCAGAAGAGTCAAGAATTACCATTTTCACAATGCTTCCTCCAGCGCTCAACATCCCAAAATGGTAAGCCACCAATATTCCCATATATCCCACCCCCACCATGATTAATGATTGCATGAATCATCGCGGGACCGTCGCATGAAGCTCCCGAAATGTCAACAAGCTAATCAATGGCACAATGCAGGCTCGAAGAGAACTCTCATCTCCTTCAACCACCAGTAAACAATTACTGCGTCTACCACCCCTCATTAGAGGCAACTGCCGGCTACACAGTAATGATAGTAGGCGGACCAAACGCCCGAACCGACTTCCACATCAACACCACCCCAGAATTCTTCTACCAATATCGAGGCTCAATGCTTCTAAAGACAGTCGATGTGACAACCACACCTCCAACATTCCAAGACATTCCTGTCCATGAAGGCTCGATCTTCTTACTACCTGCAAACACTCCACACTGCCCTGTGCGATTCAAGGATACTGTCGGTGTTGTGATGGAGCAGCCCCGGGCACCGGGTGCTGTCGATGCTATGAGGTGGTATTGTAGGAATTGCAAGAGTATTGTGTGGGAGAAGCAGTTTGTCTGTGTTGATTTGGGGACTCAGGTCAAGGATGTTGTTGAGGAATTCGCAGGTGATGAGGAGAAGAGGAAGTGTAAGGCTTGTGGGGAAATTGCTGCTTCGAGGTATGCGGATGGAGAGATTGTGCAGCCGTCAAATGTATAAATGATACATTCATACATATATGGATGGATGGATGAACTATTATCGAGACACTATGGTGGTAACGAGTGATGAATTCAACATTTGTACCTTGGAGGATAATTAAAACCCTTGTATGAAGACATGAAAAACCATGAACAGTCCCTCGATACCATCGTCCCGAAATTATCAGAATTAATGACGGAGTAGTAGATATGTGTAGCTAAGAATGTAGAATGTGAGTATACAACATTATTACCAATGCATTTATTACAGTGAAGCGACAATCACCACCAAATCACCTCCCATCCCCGAAAAATAACACCCCGGAAACCCATGTACAAGAAAACCCAAGCCATGCTGTTCCCGTCATGCTCGTATATCCATTACTCATCAAACGGACAATCAATGCTCTCGTGGCCATCACGCTCACACAGAGCGCACCACTTCGACTCATCAATGACACCTGACAACTTTCCCGCAATAGGCGCCATAGACGAGCCTAGCCCGCCAATGCCCTTCAGGCCTTCCATGACAACGTCCTTTCCTGTCTTTTGGGGGGAGGACTGAACGGGTTCCTTGGTCTGCAGGGGCTCCGTTTTCTCAATTGGCTCTTCGGGCTCATCGACGGGCTCTTCTGTATGCTTGGGCTTGATATTGGAATTCTGGCCGGATCCGAACATGCTGGTGCAGTTGAGGATGTCGTGGCCGCCCGTTTCACAAATTTCACACCACATTGTGTCTTCGTCGGAAGAGCGTTCAGATTCATGCATGGTTTCTAGACGTGATTGCGAGTTGTTGGAACCGTTGCGGAGGTGGCGGGGTTCGGAAGGGGCGTCATGCCAGTCGGTTGGAACAACTGTGCGGTCTGAGAGACGGTGGGGGTTGTTGTTGTTGTTAGAATGATTTGAGATGTTGCCCGCAGAGTGAGATGGTTTGTGTTGTTTGGGCGAAAGAGTGACGGTAGAGCTGCGGTCGCGACTGGATTGGTGGTGCATTTCTTGCAATTCGCGCTCGAGGGCTTCAATCCGAGAGTCCTTGAGGCCCGCGGTCTCTTCAACCTCGCGGAGTCGCTGCTCTAATTCATCTAGGTGCTCTGAGTTATGATCATCGGAGTCACCGTTCTGGTTCAATCCTGCTGGGGGGTTCCCCCGACTCAAAGAATGGATAATGGCCTTGAGTCCTCGAATCTCATCGTCCTTTTGGTCCAATTCACTACTGCTTCGAGACCCGCCTGCAGCGCCTTGCAACGCGGCAGCCGAGTGATCACGCTCCTTCTTCAGCTCCAACTTGGTGCGTTCGACCTCGCCGCGCAGGAACTCGACTTCGGCTCTGGCCTCTGCCTCGCCGCGTCTGGCATCCTCGAGTCCTTCCTCCAATTCCGAGACCAATTCTTCCAATTGTTTGAGCTGCTGCGCAACAACCTCGACATCTTCGCTGCGGTCTAGAAGTTCCTTGTTCTGCTGCATGAGCTCGTCGAGCCGCTGCTCGTAGACGCGTTCGGTCTCGGAGGCCGCAATTTCCAATGTGTCGAGGGTGCTTCGGAAGTCTGCGCGGTGGCCGTCGAATTCCGACGTCAGCTGCACGATTCGTTCATTGCGCTCACGAAGCTGGGTACGGATCGAAACTCCATCCGATCCTTCCATTTCCACCAATGTTCTCTGGAATTCGTCTAGAGTCCCAGACTGCTCTTCCAACTGCCTATCGCGATCCAGCAGCTGCTTTTCTAGACTTTTTATCTGATCCTTTAGTTCTTGAGTTCCCGACGAGCTTGGCCGACGGAAATCCGAGGGTCGTCCATATGAAGAAGCATCATCTTCAGTGCTGATCCGTGAAGAGGGTCGATCGGACAGTCGGGATGGAGCCTTGACGGGGCTTCGCTGGGCACTGGTCAAGCCACTACGGGATGCTGCTGATGGTGTACGGAGGCCACTGAGACTCAATTTCGGAGGGGGAACGCGTGGGGATTCCGGTCGAGGGAGGGACGGCCGTCGGACGCGAGGACGAGGCGTAGTGAGAGCTCCGCCGACAGATTTACTGAAATTAACGGGTCCCCCACGCGCCGGTGTAATCGGTGTAGATATATTGGAGGTTGATCGTCGCGTGACATACTTGTTATTGTTCATAGGAACGAAGATACCGGAGCCCGGGATCGAAGTCACAAAGTACTTGCGGCCGTCGACATCGCCGTTGTTTTTGCCTCGTTGTGCATGTTCGGAACTGAGCTCGACACCTGCAAATCGTCCGGGCTTCCCGGATACCGATCCCAAGTATTTGATTGTCCCATACATGCCACCCGGGACATTGACCACGTCCCCGATCTGTACATCGTCGAAAGCCATTGGTAAGGGATATAAATGGTGGTATGGTTAGGTAAAAAATGAGATGAGGGTTTCTTCTTTAAAAGAAGTGAAAAGGTCCGGCAAATATTATTAGCCCCTGGAAGGGTCAAAATTGAAGTAGAGGGAGTGTCAATGCAAGGATATTAATTTGACTGCCCAACTCCAACCATGGCGATTGGGCAAAAGAAACAAAGGAGAGTAATAAAGAGAATAGAGATCCGATCTATCCAGATAGGAATCTCGATGTGAAAAGAGTGAGATATTCACAGCATCAGGACTAAGAAAGGGGGGAGAGAGGGACAACAAATAATTGTTGAACTCCACACTCGGGGGACTCTGCGTAATCGACTCCAAACACTTTCACCTCCGCATGTACCTTTCACCTTCCATTGAAGCCAACTCGATTCCTGCACATCTCCAGATATTTTGTCTATTGGTTTATTCTGGTTGATACACGCATCTCCTATACTGTATCCGGTTCCACCGGCCAATACATCCTACTACTACACATCGCATTGGCTACACCATGGCGCAATACTTCTTCGACCTCCTGTACAACTTCACAGATTGCATGTGTTGTTTCCCCAGCTCCCCACAGCTGAAGATCAACAATCGCAACTTCAAGCTCTTGCGCCTACTTGGCGAGGTAAGAACGTACCCCAACTGCAACCTGGCCAGACTGACACGACGTAGGGCGGATTCTCTTATGTCTACCTCGTACAAGATAAGGCCAGCTCCGAGCTATTTGCGCTCAAGAAAATCAGATGCCCCTTCGGACAAGAATCCGTATCGCAAGCACTGAAAGAAGTCGAAGCCTACAATCTATTCAACTCGCAAAAGAACATCATCCACTCAATCGACCACTGCGTCTCCACAGAATCCGGCTCCAAATTCCGATCCGATGGCGGCGAGCCAGGCTCTAAGACCGTCTACATTCTCCTCCCATACTACCAGCGTGGTAACCTACAAGATGCCATCAACGCCAATCTCGTCAACCACACTAAATTCCCAGAGAAGCGGTTGATGGTTTTGATGCTCGGTGTCGCGGATGCGCTCCGCGCGATGCACCACTACCGTGTCAAGAGTGGTGCGGCGTCTACGCGGAAGGCGAAGGCCGTCAGGAGGGAAGGGGAGGAGGCGGATGGGGAACGGACGATGCAGATGAAACCCAAGAGACGGGCTAGTCATCGCGGAAACGAGGAGGAGGATGAAGAAAATGAGCCTCTTATGGACAACGAGGTCACTCAGAGCCAGGAGGGTGTTGAGGATGGAGATCTGCGTCCTTATGCGCATCGAGATGTCAAACCTGGTGAGTTTGGCGGCCGTCGAGGTCATAACACAAGCTAATCAGTTACAGGCAACATCATGATCGCGGATAATGGACAAACACCGATTTTGATGGATTTGGGCTCTTTGGCGCCCAGTCCAATCGCTATTACCTCTCGATCACTCGCGTTGGCGGTCCAAGATACCGCCGCCGAACACAGCACA
Source organism: Penicillium soppii (assembly GCF_028829465.1). NCBI lineage: Eukaryota > Fungi > Ascomycota > Eurotiomycetes > Eurotiales > Aspergillaceae > Penicillium > Penicillium soppii. Next base: position 1,964,800 of record NW_026643235.1, on the reverse strand, counting down.
ATGCCGTACCGCGCACCGGAGCTTTTCGATGTGAAGACTGGTTCCATCATCGATACTAAGGTTGATGTTTGGTCGCTTGGTTGCACGCTGTATGCCTGCTTGGTTGGCAAGAGTCCCTTCGAGGCTCGCAGCGAAGAAACGGGTGGTAGCTTGAGCATGTGTGTTCTTGGTGGCGATTGGCGGTTCCCCGATGAGAAGTCCGGTGCTTCCAAGGGTAAAGCCAAGTCTGGTGAAAGTGGGGATGCATCAAAGGCCGACGAGCCGGCGATCAGTGAACCTGTCAAGGATGTCGTTCGCAAGTGCCTCACGGTTGAGCCCTCGGAGCGACCTGATATCGAGGAGCTGATCGAGCTCATGAAGGGTGTTATTGAGCAGATGCCTGAAGATGACGTTTCAGGACCATCTCATTAGTTGCGTCTCCCTATTTTCACCGGCAGGCTCCGTATTGTTTTTTTATTTTATTTCTTTTGGCTGTACAGTATATATGCGTTGGGCAACCTGTCCACTATTTATTATCATCTGAAACCTTCTCAGCGTGTCTTTATGAAACAGCAATTTGCAATTGGCATTCTCTTGATTTATGTTTAGGCGGTTGATACTCTCCTGCTGGATGGCTTCATAATGACGAAACAATGCCATTGACCTCAATCATCCCAACTTTACAGCACTGTTCAGATTAATTAGAAATCCAACTCACACTTCACCCATCAAAGCCCCTACGCCATGAGCCACACATTCGACGACCAAACCCACGGCGCAGACATCACCCGTCTGTTCCCTGAACAGGTACAGGGCAAGACATGTACACAGCCACAACCCCCAACCAAACCCACCTAGGCCACTGACACCCGCAGTCATCCTAGCAGGCCTAAAAGAGGCGACCTAGCCGCCTCAACGGCAGATGCCCTTGCTGCCGCCGGCGCGGCAACATTAATTTGCACTGGCCACTGCAAGTCCGAGATCCAGCACGTAATCGACCACATCAGCCGCAAATACAAGAAAGTGAACATGGTCTTCGTCACAGCGGACACAAGTAGTCTGGCCTCCTTCCACGAAGCAGGACGCACAATTAAGAAAATGGGCCTGCAGATTGACGGGTTTATCGGATTTCCCTCTGTGATGGCTGTGCCGTGGGAGATGACGGGTGATGGGCATGAGTCGCATTTCCAGCGCAACTATCTGTGCTATTTCTTGCTTGTTAATATATTGCTAGATGACATGGTGCATGGGTCGAGGGTCGTTCTTGTGACGTCTTGTGTGCGGACTGAGGCGCCAGCGCCGACGTGGGTTGATGTCCGGTTTTCGGTGATTAGATTTGCTTTGTGTAGAGCTAGATCTGGCGCTGATTCGTGCAGAATGGAGAAGACTATCATTGTCTGGAAGGATACTCGCAGTCCATGCTGGCGATGATCTTGTTCGCCAAGTCTCTATCGAAGATGTGTGGGGATCGATCTATTGCCGCGTTCTCGGCAAATCCAGGGAGTGAGTCTGCTCGAAGTCTGATTGGAGGGATTGGCCATCTGATTTCTGTGCAGATACCAAGACCAATGTGCAAACATATATCTCCATGGATCAAATGGAGTCGTGGCTAGAACGGAAGAGAATAGGTTCGCCATTTGACCGAGATTCTGACACGATCTGACTATATCTTTATCAGAAGGCGAAGAGATACCGGTTTCTCTGCAGCAAACGCCGAAATCTCTTGCTCAGGGCAGTGCGACGATACTGCGTGGATTGCTTGATCCGGATCTACAAGGTGAGAAGTCGTATCTTGTTCTGAGGAGCACACCCAATCATATTCAATTGATATCCTTGAAGCATATCTATATATTTACATGTACTGATATGATATCGCAGAAGAGTCTGGAGCCTTTTTAAACCATTGCCAGGCTCTCAAATTACCACATCTTGACTTCCCGGCTGGCGAAGAAAGTGCTCAGGCATTATGGAGGCGCAGTCAAGAATTCCTCGGGGCGTTTCTGTGAGGAAAAGTGTAAAGCATATTACCGCATTAGGAAGGGAAACTATCGATTTGACTCCACCGATTTGTTACTTTTAGTGGTCGAGTAGTTTAGAAGTCTAGCTAGTTGAATGGTTTATTGCGGGCATGCATAATTATCATTATTTCTTCTGATACAATCCCTATTTAAATCTTTTTAGGTAGCTAATCTTAGCGCTGAGAATGCTATCTATTTGTTTTGTTACTTATTTGTGATGTTTTAACCTACATTTGTATATAAATTCCTTAACAATATATACGTATATCCTAAAACTCATCTTCTTATTGGTTATGTTCACTTTTCTCCTCAGATAACAAGTCGAACTAGTCAAATAACCTCGGGCTGATCTATGCTTCTTTTATACATACGTTCCCTATCTCCGCATATTGGTCTCCAATTACCCCCCCCCCCCCCCCTTGTTACACAATCTCACCCTATAATATGATCTTCTGTTGATACATAGTTCCCAACACAACGACATTTACACTTCAAACATGGCACCTGTCATTGACAGTACAGCCATTCCCGGCACTCTTACTCTGGTCGATGTCAACCATGTCCTGGCGACCCAGCACTTAGCCCGTGGAGATCAGGACATTGTGCTTGTCCCTACGCCCTCGAATGACCCAGATGATCCACTCAATTGGAGTCGTAGGCGGAAAATTCTTTCTACGATCTGTGTGAGTGTGTGAGTGTTGATCTGATTCCCCGTCGAATAGCTAAGAATGCTCGACTAATTCGCTTAGATATACTTTGTTTTCTGGAATTGCTTGCTCGGTGGTCTATTCGGTAATTACACCACTTCATGAAGCAACAGGTTTGTCGGTCAGTACCCTCAATGAAGGAACCGGGTATATGTTCCTACTTGCTGGATGGGGATTGTTGTTTTGGCAGCCTTTTGCTATGCAGTATGGCAAGAGGCCGACATATATTATGTCGTTAATTGGTATATTGGTATGTGCCTATCGACTTTCTCTACATAGACTTCAACCTGACACCATCTAGGGCGTGACGATGTGGGGGTAAGCTTCAGACAATGAAATCCAATACAGCCCTACTAACCTTGTCAAGACCGTACGCGCACACCAACGGCCAATGGATCGCAAGATCCGTCATATCGGGATTTTTTACAGCACCCGTAGAGGCTATTCCTGAGATCTCCGTTACCGACGTGGTGAGTTTGTCTTCAGTCTAAATAACCCCGGTCACACTGACATAAAACAAACAGTATTTCACCCACGAGCGAGGAACATACATGGGCCTCTATGCATTCTTTCTAGCAGGCAGTAACTACTTTGCACCGGTGATCTGCGGCTTCATCGCCGAATATCAAGGCTGGCGCTGGGTGTTCTACTGGCCCAGCATATTCGCCGGCTTCGCAATTATATTCCTATTCTTCTTCTGCGAAGAAACCAACTACGTACGAGAATACGTTGAGCAGCCGGCCACTGTGGTGCGCACTGACTCATCAACCGTGAGCGAGAACAGTGGTGAACACGAAAAATCTGTTCCGGATGCTGATTCTGAAGCCGCTGAGGCTGGGACGGTATATACTAAGAAGTCTTATGCGAAGAAATTGTCGCTTCTGGGGCCTCGTCAAAAGCAGAATACTATGTTTCGCCGATTGTGGCAAATTATGTATTATCTGTCCTGGCCGGTCATTTTCTATGCTGGGTATGTTCTTGTTTTGTCTTGGTGCGGGTTCTGGCTAATATGGAATCAGCTTCTCATACGGATCCTATCTGATTCTTTTCAATATCCTCAATGGAACCGCGTCGATCATTCTCGGTGGAGCGCCCTATAACTTTGGGTTAGTACCATCTCTGAATCAAAAAGTCTTCTGCTAATCAACATAGATCTTCGATGGTTGGTCTGAGTTACCTAGCACCCTGTCTGGGCGTGATATTAGGGTAAATACTCTAATCGTCCTGCAGATATACGGTTATAGCTAATATATATAGATCCCTCTTCACCGGCCGCTTCAGCGATTGGCTGACAATCAAACTCGCCCGGCGAAATAACGGAGTCATGGAAGCAGAACACCGTCTATGGCCATTCCTCGCTTGTCTAGTGCTTATCCCCTTCTCTTTGCTTCTCTGGGGAGTTGGTGCAGCCCACGATATTCACTGGTTTGGCCTGATCGTTGCCATGTGCGTGTTAGCCTTCACCAATGTTTGCGGTATCACCTTGAGTGTCAACTATTTCATTGACAGCTATCGAGAGCTGAGTGGTGTCGCTATGGCCAGCGTCATCTTGATCCGGAACACCATGTCCTTTGCCATCGGTTACGGTATCACGCCCTGGGTTGAGAACATGGGATACCAGAACTGCTTTATTTCTGCCGCTTTCGTTGGCATGGGCTGTGCAGCGGTATTCTTCATCATGATTCTGTACGGCAAGACTTTCCGCGAACGCTCACGCGAGAAGTACTGGAAATTAGTCCAAGAGAACTGGGAGAAAGGTATGGGCCATTGAAGCAGTATCAACAATTATTCACGATAAATGTAGCCTGAACAATATAATCTACTCAGCAAGATGAATCCCCCCTTCCTTGTCATAAACAATCTCCCTCATCTTCACGGACCTCAAGTGATCCACACCCTTCGAAAGCTCACAATCATGATAAAACAAAAACCACTTTCCCCCAAACTCAACAATAGAATGGTGCGTTGTCCACCCTAGTACTGGGTCCAGAATTCGGCCCCGATACGTAAACGGCCCTAGCGGCGACTCCCCAGTTGCATAGGCCAAGAAATGTGTATCGCCCGTCGAGTACGAGAAATAATACGTCCCCTGATAACGATGCATCCAAGCAGCCTCGAAAAACCGGCGCTCATGATCATCCGCCAGAAGTGGCTCCCCGGTTTCAGGTGCCAGAATGGCAATTTCATGCACCGAAGACGCAAGACTTAACATGTCATCGCTTAACCGTGCCACGCGTGGACCGAGCGCTCGTACGCCTGCACCGGATGGCTCCTGGGGGCCGGATAGAGAGGAATCAAAGACGAGGCGCTTTGTGTTTCCGTCGATATCAATCTCCTCCCTTCCTTCTTCGCCAGGAACCCAGCATTGTAACTGTCCGCCCCAGATCCCGCCCATGTACAGGTACGCTTCGTTGCCCGCGTCGACATCGACGAATACTGCAGGGTCGATGCTGTAGCTGCCAGCAATGAAGTTGTCTTGTGGGACGAACGGTCCTTCTGGCTTATCGGCGACAGCAACACCGATGCGGAAGAGGTTCTCTTTGTCTCGGGCCGGGAAGAAGAGGTAAAATTTCCCGTTCTTGGTTGCTGCGTCTGGGGCCCAGAGCTGCTTTGAGACCCAGGGGATGTCACTGTCGCGGAGGACAACGCCGTGGTCTGTTACCTCGCCTCCTGGGGCGTCCATTGAGAGGACATGATAGTCGGCCATGTCGTATTGGTCGCCATTGTCGTTGAATTTGATTGTTGTTTCGCGATCATGTGAGGGGTAGATGTATAGCTTGTTGTTGAAAACGTGAGCTGACGGATCTGCTGTGTAGATGTGTGAGACTAAGGGTTTGGGGCTCGTCATGGTTCGGATTGTATAGTTGTAGGGCTCGGATGTTGCGAACTTATATAGTATATATTATCTGCCAACAGCTATATTCTGCGATAATTTATGGGTAATAGGTTATTTATGACTTCTAGATTACCCCAGAAAGGCAATTAGCCTATATAACTCCTGTGCATCTTGTACTTCGGTCGTCTTTAACCGCTTCGGCTAAAGTAATCCAAGCCACGGCGCCAACTCCGTACCATTTTGTAGAGACAAATCCTTGGCATAACATAATTACTAGAAGAAATGCAATTTCAAGGTTGTTCGCTAACTGCCAGATGAATATGTATTATAACAAAATGGAAAGAAAAGAAGAAGAAAGAAGAATTACTTCATATTCCACCGATGTCCTTCCTCCCTCCAAGCTCTCTTCAACGCCTCATCCCACTCGCCCTGCATCTGTTTCAATGTCTCATCTATATCCATATCGACATCCACACTCCCATCTCCACCCTCATCCTCCTCGTCCATATCAATATCCATCTCCTCATTAGCCTCATAAATCGGTGATTCACAGCCCCGAAGCCCAATAAACTGCCCAATGCGTCGTCTCTTCGTATCCAAATCCACTAGCGCCTCGAATTCCGAACCAACCCACGGTCGGATGGGAACGGGGTAATTGTGGGATGTCTTAGTGGGCGGCCAGACCTGATCATAGTGGCGGGCGAGTGCGTCGCATTGGTCGTGAGTTAGGAGGTTGTAGGCTAGCATTGTTGCTGGGAAGGAGGGGTGGGTAAGGCCTGTCACGTTGTTTACTAAGGGCGCCAGACGGATTTCTAGGTGGCGAAGGAGAGGAATGAAGGAAGGATGGAAGTTTTCGCTGGTAAGAGTCGGAGTTGGCGTTTCTTGAGGTTCTTGTGTTTGTGTTTGTGTTTGTGTGGAGATTGAAAGGGTTCGTTCGATTGTATGGGAGATGCTGGTGTGGCGGGAGATGGGACTGGTTGGACTCCGGGGGTCTTGCATTGTGTATAGAATAATAGATGATATATAATCGATAATGTAATAAGATAGTCTTGGTGTAATGGTAGTTTGATACCTGAATGGAATACCGGACTATCATCGAGGGAAAAGAGACCTCATATATATAAAATAGGTATAGAAAGAGGAGTAGAGAAGTATGCAATTGTTGAAATCAGCTGGACAAGAAGAAAAGAATCAACAATGAAATGAAACAAGCCGGTTTCTTTATAGTCAGACAAATTCCTGATTTCGAGCGCAAATCTTTTGTTTCCAGAAAAAGAAAAGCCTTGTTCCATTATATACGGAGTACGTTTCACCTCGTTAGCCGCCCATTGCCTCCGTTTCCACCCCTTGTTCGACTTCAAAAAGAAAAAGAAAGAAAAAGAGAATCAAAGCGAGAGATTGTTCACTTCGGACGCCAAATCAGGTTCTTCGAAAACAGGAGGAAGACCAACATATTTGTTAATCCAATTTAGCACAGTTCGATGCCATAAAAGGGAATTTTCAGGATTGAGAACCCAGTGGTTCTCATCCGGGAACGTCAAGAACGCGCTATCAACTCCACGTAGCTGAAGCACGTTGAACGCAGCCAGACCTTCGGCAACGGTAAGACGATAATCCAACTCATTATGAATGATGAGATGAGGCGTCTTCCAATGCTCAGTGAATCGCGAAGGATCCCACTTCGCCCAGTTCTCGGGGACCTTCCAGATCGGACCCTTCAAATCATGAAGGGGGAAGTATTGCTCTTCACTAGCCAGTTGACCAGTCATACTGAATACACCGTCATGGGTAACCAACGCCTTGAATTTGCGTCCGAGTAGATGGCCTTGGATCCAATTCATCATGTAGCCACCGTACGAAGCGCCGAGCGCCACAGCCCGCGTGGTATCCACATACTGCAGATGTTGTTCAATGTAGTCGAATCCCCGGACAATATCCTCGTAAGGCCGACCGCCCCATTGTCCTTTGATTGCGTCGGTGAATGGCTGGCCGTAGCCAGTACTTCCTGTTGGGTTGGGAGTAATCACGACATAGCCCTGCTCGGCGAACACAGCCGGGTTCCAGCGTGTGCTCCACTGGTCGTTCCAGGCACCCTGGGGACCGCCGTGGATCATGTATGCGAGGGGATATCTATTGCCTGGCTTGAAGTCGGAGGGTTTCACCACCCAGGCGTGAACGGGGTGGTCTTCGGCGCCCTTGAACCAGATCTCGTCAACCTGCGTTGAGGATAGCCCGAATGCACTGCCGCCTCGGCCGTTTGATGAGACCATTTGTATGTCGTCGGGGTGGGCGGGGTCGATGATGGTCCACAGGCTGTTGTCGACGAGACTGCTGCTGGACACGAAAAGCTTGGACGAGTTGTTCCCTGCGGGGACCGCATCGTTGACGTATCCCGACCGGGTCAGTCTCTTGAGAGAATCCGGCTTGATCTTTTGCGCATTCTCGATAGGGAGCTGGTAGAGGACTCCACGGCCTGCTTCCTCGACGTGAAGAAGCAGCGACTTATCATCGTGCGCGAACGACACGGCTGAGGGACTCAGGTCCCAGAGCCCTTCACCATCCTCCGACCCAAAGATTTCAATCATGTTGCCATCCCACGGGTTGGGAACATACAAAATGCGATTCTTATCAGACTCATAGCCGTCCTCACGCATAGCCAGCAGTGCGATAGAGCTACCATCTGAGTTAAGGACAGGAGACGACATCGCTCCTTGAAGACCAGTAACTTTACAGACCTTTGCATCGGGTTCACTCATACTAGTCCACGAGAACATGGGGGCATAGTAACACGAGCAAGAAGTATGAGTCGCTGGGTTGAGATTCGGATCCTTTGCAATAAACACAATAGCCGTTGGGCTGATATCAAAGTCACCAGTACCACCAAAAGGCGGAATAGGCGACTCGACACCCGCCAGCCCGGAAACTTGAATCAAGTTCGTCAATCCGGAGACGGAGTATTTGCCCGCCCGTCTAAGGGCCGACGACAAAGGCGCTTGCTCCAGCAATCCATACCAGATTGAGTTCTTCTGAGGTTCGACATATGAATCCCAGTGCCGGACAAAGAGCGATGTGTAGAGTTTTCCGGTGGTATAGGGCTTCTTCGCGTCGTGGGGGTTATACAGCGAACCGTCTGGATTGGCCTTGCCCGTGACAGCGAAGCCAACCTTACCGGGCTCGATGACCGCGATCTTCAGATCCGATACCGGTCCTGGCACCGTACCGGCAGTGTATGTGTTATCGGCCTGGCGAGCATCACCGATTATAAAGCTGGTGTTGCCGTTTGCTTTGGTCTTCAGCCAAACTAGCTGGTCGCTGTGGTCTACCCATTGCGGGTTACTGGCGCCGGGATCATTGGTGATGAGGGCTGATCGGCCGGATTCGATGTCTATGACGCGGATCTCGTTCGTCTTGGAGTGGGACTCGAAGGAGTAAGAGGTCTGCGTGTAGACTGCTAGCGTCCCGGCTGCATTGGGGATGGCTGAGGACCGCCTGGGTGCGCCGAGGAGGACCCTGGAGTTTGTGTTAGTTCAACACCAACAGGATACATAAGTATATTGGGATTCGAGTTATTGTTAAGTGTGTTTGACCATGACGACTTACTCGGGAGTGAACTTCATGGAGCGAATGGCCATATCAGACGGGGGTAGATAAGATACGGAGCTCTTAAGGAGCTTTCAAGGTTCAAAATAAGCTTTAAATGAAGGATCGACAGGGTCTGAAGATGGACTAAGATCAACGTAGATGTAGAGAAAGATTTAAAAAACGATGGAATATGTGAAGGGTCTAATAATAAGTAGATGGAAGAGAGCAGATGTGAAAAGAGAATTGGAGAAGGGGGGGGCTGGACAATCTTGCGGGGTGGACCCTGATCGGGGTTAGTGTTAGTGTACAGAACGGAGTACGGAGTAGACAGACAACTATATGAAGTCATCTACAACTCTAGGGCTACATATTCCTCAGTGTACAAAGTAGACAATGTAAATTTATGAACATGACAATATTTATAGAAAAATATGAATCAAGAACACCTTTTGCATCCTAAAGCTCCAAACTATTATTACAAATTCAAATCAAAATTTACTCTTCCTCTTCTTCACTTTCATCTTCGTCCATACCCTCAGCCGCATTCACGGAGAATGTAGGCGCCTGGTCAACACCAACATAACTGTCACTCATGAGGTAGAGAGACAGCTCATGCTCACCAGGTGTGGGAACAACATACTCCAGACGGAGCTCCAACTTGCGGCCGATCGTGATACGTTTGATAGCCAATAAACTCTTAGTTTTCTCATCGCCGACAACCAACCACCAATTCTCCATCTTCGGGTTGGGGTAAAAGGGTGCGTGGACGGTGGTGTCGGGCTCTTCATCCTCTTCGATATCCCGCTCAATCTTGACCTTGAGATATGAGGGTTCACCAGAAGTGATGTTGTCGGGATCCTCGACTTCAAAGTCAAGCTCAATGTTGGGGTACTTCTCGTTGGTGAACGCCGCAGCTTGCGCCAATTGCTTGTTGTCAAGACCGAGTCGCTTGACCAAGGCTGCGTAGTCCTTGTTTTCAGATGGGTCCATGGCTTCCATGAATTCAAAGATATCGTTGATCCTGCACGGAGAGCAATTAGTATTGGTAGACATTGGCAGAGACTGATGGGGCACATACTTGTATTCATTAGCCACCTTGATGACATCGGGAGAGAAGTGGGGGATCTGCTTCAGAGGGCTGTCACGATCCCACATGGCCTGAACAACCATCTGCGACAGCTCCATGGCATTCATTGCGTTGAGATGACCCTCGGACGAGAGAACGTCAACACATGCGCTGAGAAGGTTGAGGACCTTGCGAATGATGTCTTCCTGGTCTTTGGCAAGATCAAGAGGGAGTTGCATGCGGGAGAAGTGGGCTTGGAGGAGGACAAATGCCTTGAAGTGAGGCGAGTCGAAGGAAACCTCAGCCATCTTAACCGGACAGCGGTCGTAAACACGGCGGAGAATGTGACTCTCATGGCGACGAATCTGGATGGATTCGAACTCGGTCGCCGAAGTGACGATCTCCAGGATACCCTTGAGCTTGGTACGAGACGAAAGAGAAAGCAGGAAAGTTTGCATTGTGATGAAAGAGATGTTGTAATAAGCACCGATCATGGCAGCGTTCAGAGGCGAGACACTATCGTCTTCCTCATCGAGGTCGATGATCTTTGCCTCAGACAACTCCTTTAATGTGTTCTCGACAAGCTCGGACAGGAACGTGCTCAGGCCCTCGTGGCTCACATCACTCAAACCGTAGAAGCTAGGGTTGGCGAGAAGACGGCGGTAGAAGTAGGTGTATGTCATCCAATCAACCGCATCCTGGGTGGAGGAGAGGGTCCGTGTGCTTGCTTCAGTCACAAAGGCATCGTGAAGATAGACCTGCAAGTGGCTCTCGACCGGCAGGGCCTCGTTAAGGAACTTCTTATAATAGTCGCGCTTGACTGCAGGCACCATAAGAACACCACGGCCCAGCTTATCCTCACCAGGGCGAGAGGCCTTGCCGAACATTTGCAAGATATCGCTGATGGGGTAGTCGATATAGCGATGCTCACGGCCGTCGAAGAATTGGGTGTTCATGACAATTACCAAATGGGCTGTGATGTCCAGTTCCCAGCAAACCTCCCTGGAGGCCAGCATCACCTGGATCGCACCGATGCGGAAGAGGTGCGCGACGATGCGCTTGTCGGTGGCGTTCAGGGCCTCGTGGTAGTAACCAATACCATGAGAAAGCGACTGAGCGAGAGTCTGTTCGTGGATACGCTCAAGCAGCGGGGCAAGTTCACTGACATCGGCGTTCAGGAAGCGATCGTCATCGTTGTCAATAGCACACGCTGATAGTAGATCCAAGGCAGTAGCACGGACTTGCTTACGGCTAGGAACAAAGACAAGAGCGGGCTTGTCAGGCGAGAGCTGCAGGATGGACTGGTAGGCGGGACGAGCCATGGCCAGCATGAGTGAGGGGAAGTGAGGGATGGTGAAGGATTGCAGGTGAAGCTCCAGAGGCACAGGACGGGCATGCGGGCTGAAATTGAATATCGTGTGCTTGTTGGCACCGATCCACTCTCCGATATCGCGGGCATTAGAAAGAGGCACACTCAGACCAACGATGCGCATTTCATTCTCAGTTTGCAGGGCGATGTAGTGCATGCGAGACACGATGACTTCGTAGACGTATCCAGCGTAGCCACCCAGCAAGTGGAGTTCATCGGGGATAAACAGCTGCACGGTCTGGATGTTCTTACGGCGCTGCCACTGGCGAGACAAGACGTCCCACTGACCGGGAGTGGCAAGGACGAGATCAGCCTGCTCCAAGATCTTAAGATCGGCCGTGGTTTCGCCCGTAAGCTTGAGGATGGTCTTTCCTCCATCAAGGCCACTGAAGCGCTTCTGCCAATCAGCGAGTCTGTGGTCGACCAACTCTTGGAAGGGAGCGATGTAAACCGCACGGCCACCCTCCTTAGTTGCCCAGTGCCGAAGCAGGGCCAACTCAGCGACGACAGTCTTGCCACTGCCCGTGGGGGCACCAAGGAAAATGCTGTCATCAGTGTCAAAGACTGACTTGAAGACCTGGGATTGAATCTTGTTGAAGTGCTGCCATTCGGGATACAATGCCTGGTAATCCTCGCGCTTGAGCGCCTTGACTGGTGCGCGCTGTATGTCCAGCAAAGGTGTGTGGGGAGGGAAGCGCTCGGGGAGAATCAGCTTCTGGAAAGAAACAGCAATCTTGGTCTCGGAATGCATCCATCGGTCAGATACCAGCGAGATGAAGTAGTTAGGGGGCATCGGCTCCGTGACGGGAACGGTGAACTCAACGAGATGCTCATTCATCTCCGACTTGGCGAATTCACCACGAAGCAGGAATCTATCATGGAACAAGATCTCCTCGCCATCGCAGTCTTCAACCAAAATCCAGAAATCTTGAGCGTTGCCATGTATATTATCATCCCAAACAAAGTTGGGCGAAATGGTCAGCTCAACGCGCAGCATGGACCGCGTGATGGGTTGGACTTGAGCCTGAACATCCAGCCTGGGGAACTTGGACACCAAGTCACACACAACACGCCCAGCCTTGGGCATGCCAAGAAGCTCGCCCATACGCGGGGGATCCAAGTCGAAGTAACTGTTCCAGGGCACATCAATTCGCTCGGCCTTCTGCAAAACGTCTCTAGGGCAGTGCGGGAATTGGCGGAGGGGAGACATAGTTGGCCACATGCGCTTCTCTGCCATTTTGCAAAGATCAAGTGCAGTCTTGGCTACTGAGGACCAACCCTTCTTCAAGCAAATCTCGAAGAGGGCTCGGATGATACGTCCAGCAGATTGGGTCACATAGACCATGTCTGCCATCAAAGCAAGACCATCAAGCTTGAGTCGAGAGATATAGGCTTGCAAAAGGACGTTGATCTTCGCGTGGGGTTCGTCAATGGTTTCCTTGACAGGAACGGGAACTCGACCAAGCAGCTTTCCAAGCTCAAGCTTCTCATCCTGGCGGACTGGAATGTACTTAAACTCGTCGCTAAGAGCGAAGATGCGGAACAATTCGATGGTTGTGATGGAGGGTTGGAGGTGTTGCGAGTAAGTCAACATCGAGTTGTGACCAATGTAGTAGTGCGAGGAAATACGTCCAAGCTCGGTTGACTGCAAACGTCCTGTCTTCTTTTCGTACTTGACAAGGCCGGCCTTCTCAAGGACAGCAGCGGCGGAGTGGATGAGGTCGACTCGCTTCTGTTCCAAGACATCGTCGTTCTCGTAGTCTGCACCGACACTGTACAGGCCAGGTGACCGGAGCATCCGAACGTAAAGGTATGTGTAGCCTAGCCACTCCACACCTTCATCGCGCGTACGGACATTGCCAAGAACAATCTCGGCATTCAGGTTATCGGCTAACTTGCTCATCAGCTGCGACTCAATCGGCAGCTGCTGATTCAAAAGTGAGAGGTAGTATTGAATCTCCGCTTGCGACGTGATAATGATACCTTCACCGAATGTATCGTATTGAGGTCGACCAGCTCGTCCCAGCATCTGCAGGACGTCCTGTGGACTCAACTCGACCCAAGCACCCTTCTCAGGTGAGTATACTTGGGTCCCCTTGATGATAACAGTGTGGGCAGGAAGGTTAACACCCCAAGCCAGAGTCGAGGTACAAACAAGAACCTGAATGCTTCCATCTGCGAAAAGAGCTTGGACGGAATCACGATCAGCAAGACTAAGACCAGCGTGGTGAATTCCGAAGCCGTAGGGCAAGACGTCCTTCAGACCAGCATCATCGACAGACTCTGCTTCTTCAGAGAGAATAGCCCGGCTGGCTGCGTCACTGCGCAGAATTTGGCCAATGGTTTCGTTCTCGAGGGCCTTGTCTCTGATGTACTTGGCAGTCTTGGCTGTTTCTTTCCGAGAGTGGACGAAAATAAGCATTTGGTTTCGGCGTTGTCCGACCTGTTCCATGACCTTGGTGTAGCAGATGTCATTCATAGTTTTCAGCTGCTTAATGGCCTTCTTGTCGGTGACACCAATGAATTCTTGCTTGAGGGGGCAAGGACGGTAAGTGCCGTCGAAGTGGAATACACCTTTGACGGGGTCGGCACGCAGGAAGCTTCCCACGTCACGGTAGTTGGGAAGAGTAGCACTGAGACCGACGATTCGTACCGGTTCTCCGGTCTGCTCTTGTCTGCGAATCGTTCGGCTGACGATGCTCTCAAGAACGGGACCACGGTCGTCGTGAAGAAGGTGAATCTCGTCAATGACAATAAGACGAACGAGTTTAGTGTAGCTAGTCTCGGATGCCTTTCTAGTTATAACATCGTACTTTTCAGGGGTAGTAACAATGACCTGAGTATCGGCGATTTGTTGCTTGGTGAGTTGGCGATCACCTGTTAGTTCGGAGACTCGAATGCCATAGGGTTCCAGACGCTTTCCTAGGTTACCGACTTGCTCTTGTACCAGAGCTTTCAAGGGAGAAATGTAAACAATCTTGAAGTCATCAAGCATGATTTCTCCAGTTTCGGGATTGCGGTTTTTCCCGATTTCCCGGAGAATTGTGAGCATGGCGACGTTAGTCTTTCCGGAACCTGTGGGAGCACAGACGAGCAAGTTTCCATCGTCGTGGAAAGCTGAGGGGTAACACTTTGACTGAATCCGGTTGAGTTCCTTGGAAGTTCCAAATCCAACACGGGCCCATTCAGGCAGTTCGGTGGTCGGGAGAAGCTTCTCGCCGGCCTCCTTCTTCGCCTTGGGAGGTGGCACGTGAATTTCTTCGTAACCCTTGAAGGTCCTCTTTGTAGAACCCTGAGGCAGCTTGACGTTGGGATTGGTCATGAGATGGTTACCTTGGTGGAAGATGAGATTCTCTAAGTTGATGGTTCTCTTTGGCTGAAGAGGGCCGGACTGTTCGGGCTTTTGGTCTGCACTTGTACCTGAAGGAACATCGACGTCCATCAAGTCAAATTTCATCTTCTTTTCGGGGCGGTCTGCAAGGTCGTCGCCGGCTTCTTTGCCGCGAATTTCGTCCAGAATCGCTCGGTGGCCAGCCTCAACCATCTCAATCTCCAACAGATTACGAGCATCGGCGTCCTCTGCTACTCTTCTCCAGCGGGTAACCCAGACGGCCTTGTCGCGGTTGGTGACCAGCTTAGCAACAAGGTCGGGGTGGTCGTAGTCGAAGAGTTCCATCAGGTCGTTCTCAACGTCGCGCAAGGGCTTTGGTGTTCCATCCTCCTCCTTGCCGCCGAGAATTGCGAGCGCCTCGTCGGTCTTCTCGTGCTGAATGTGAGCATCTGAATATAGGGCGCCGATTTGGCGCTGCAACCAGTAAGCATCGATTTCGCGAGCCGAGACCTTCAATCCGGTCTTGTCTGCGGACTTCTCGTTTTCACCGAGACCTCCATCGATAACCATTTCCTCCGCGTCTTCGTCTTTGACACTTGTGGCATCGTCAGCATCTGGCCGGTCTTGTTCGTCTGCTTCATCGTCGCTGAGCTCGTCGTCGTCACGAATTTCGTCAACGGTGCCCATACGGTCATCGTCTTCGTCTTCTTCGTCAAAGACAACAGCGACACCTTGGCGCTGGTCGAGTTCGCCGTTGTCTTCATCGACGCCATCGTCCATTTCTTCATCATCTTCCTGGGCATCGTAATCTGTAATTTTCTTGCCTAGGTTTACAAGCTCATTGAATTCCTTAGGGTTCATCGAGCTTCCCAAAAGATCATCAATCTCCTTCTTTTTATCGAAATCCTTCATTTCCTCATCCTTGAGGTATTCCAACACGGCGTCCGCAGCACTTCGAACGACTTCATGGGGGACATCGCCCAGGGCGCTTCCGGTGATTGTGATGATAAGATCGTATGTGGCTCGGGTTGCGGGAGTCCGGGGACGGTATTTGAGGCCTTCGATAAATGCATCGGCTGCTGAGAGAATACCCTGGCCGCGTAGTTGTGCTGGTTGTCCGCGCGTGCGCTTCTTCTGTTCACGTAAAAGCACATCTTCGCCTTCTCCGATAGCTCCCCGCTCGAGACCGGTCGGAGCTGCCTTCTTAGATTTGGGGGCGTTGGCACGCGCAACTTGTGCACCCATCTCCCGGATCCCAATGCGACCTGCCAGAGACTCCGGGTCTCCAGTGGGTTCATCTTGGGTGCGACTGATAAAACGACGGTCCGCCTGGAGAACCAGGTTGGACATCGCCGAGTACTTGTACTGCGAAATATTTTGGTCCGCCATTTTGGTGGTTGTATGGCTAAATCACGAAAACGATGAAAAGAATGAGTTGCGACAAGAATCTGCCTGCGGAGGTCAAGACTCAGGCCGCGCCGATACACGAAATCGGCAATTTATAGAAATTTCAAATGGTCTCACAAACCTGGCTCATCCTCTCGTAAATTAACGTCAAAGGAAGAAAGGTATCAGCCAAGGCTATTGCAGATAGATGTAGCCAGGGAGTTGCAGCTCGGGAAGATTTCGGTGGCGAAGGCGGAAGGAGGGGAGCTTTTGTGGTTCTGCCGGTTCATCGATCAAGTAGAGCGCGTCGCAACTATGCGTCGATTGTCTACCCAGTTGGTTCTTTATTTCAGACATTTGAGGCCTCTACCTTCGTTAAATTCATCTTATCATTGTCAAGTACACCGTACTATCTGCCACCATGCGCGTCGAGCCTCGATATATCGCCTATCCCCCAAGGTCCAGCTACGAGGCGCCAAGACCAAGACAACAGTGAAACTAAAAGACCTTCCTCAAGGTGTTCTCAAATTAGATGCTTATGATGATCGAGTCGATGAGGCTCCCCGTTATCCGACTGTGGTACAGGGACATCGAAACAATATGCAGACATTCAAGAACTGTGTTGTGTTAACTCGTGTTGGGGGCTTTTATGAGGTACAAGGATGACCCAAGCTTATAGTTCGGCTGTTACAAATGACCGGCTCGCTGACTTTCCACATTGCAGCTTTATTTTGAGCAGGCTGAAGAGTTTGCACCATTGCTCGGTCTCAAGCTTGCGACTAAAAAGACCAACGGTGGACCAGTGCCCATGGCCGGCTTTCCGTTCTTTCAATTGGACCGTTTCCTCAAAATGCTCGTCCAAGATCTCAACAAGTATGTGGCTATTAGCGAAGAGTTCGCAATAAATGCAGAAGACAAAACGAGCTCAGGTCTGTTGTTTGATCGAAAGGTAGCTAGGATCATCACACCCGGCACGTTGATTGATGAGAAGTTCATTGATCCTTCCGAGCACAACTTCCTGCTGGCAATCTACTTGGATCTTCCCACTTTGGAATCGCAGCTGAAACAGCATGCCCAAAAGGATGGAGAATCACCGCATCAGCATGTGTTGTCTTCTGTGCCTCAGCAAGTAGGATTGTCTTGGTTAGATCTCTCGACGGGTGATTTCTTCACTCAACTCACAACGACTCAGATGCTGCCATCTGCAATTGCCCGAATCGGGGCTCGTGAGATTCTAGTAGATCAAAACGTTCAAGATGTTATCGGACATGAGCTGCAAATGTTGGTAGGGCATGACCACCGCCTTATCACCTTCTTCCCATTTCCCAAAGCAATTGAACCAATATCTGAATGGGGATCAATGCTTGAATCCCCCGTTCCTGAGAATACGCGAGCCTCGTTCACCTCTGAGGAAGTCGCAGCTGGGTACAGCCTACTTGAATATATTCGTGTGCAGTTACAAGGATCAAATCTCAAGCTCCAGCCTCCTCTTCGAAGACATCTCAATGAATCAATGAGCATTGATCGTAATAGTTTGAGTGGTCTTGAGATACTAGAAACAGCAAGAGATGGTTTTGGGAAAGGAAGTCTTCTTCACGCGGTCCGAAGGACTTCTACCAAAAGCGGAGCACGGCTTTTACGAGATCGACTGAGTACATTTCACTCTTGGCAAGCTAGTTTGGTTTCATTTTACTGACTCGTTGCACATAGCTTCCCCGTCCACGTCCTTGCAAGTCATCAACGAACGCCTGGACCTGGTCTCAGTCTTTATCGAAAATGCGGAACTTCGAGACAGTATCATCCAACTCCTCAAACGTAGCTATGACTCCCAGCGCTTGGTCCAAAAGTTTGCCTTTGGCAAAGGCGACCCGGACGACTTAATATGTCTATCCCGTGCGATTGAGGCCTCCAAAGAAGTCAGACAAGTCCTTTCGGATCACAGTAGGCTGCCATCGTCAATTAATTCGCTCGATTCGAATCTCAGCATTAGCTCCATGATCGCACGTCTTTACCTTGATGGCCCTTCTGCGCTGGCGGACCAAATACTCGCAGCAATCGACGAAGAAGGCCTACTACAAAAACAACGCATTGAAGATAGTACCGCCGCAGAGGCAGCTAGTTTGGCGCAAAAGGTGACCATGGACGAGGGCACATCCAGCGAGCTCGAAGCACTGCCGAAAAAGGTCAGGGCCAAGAAAGGCGAGCGAGCTGTCGCAGTCGACACTGACTCCGGTCCCCTCGATACGTGGATCATGAGACGTGACGCAAGTCGAAATCTGAACACCCTGCACAAGAAACTAGAAAGCTTAAGTGAAGAAAAAGTATCTTTGACCCAGCGATTGCGTGATTCAGTTGATTCATCAGCCTTGAGCCTGAAATGGACACCAGGATTGGGTCATATTTGCCACGTCAAAGGGGCGAAAATCTCTCAAAGCTCCTTAGAAGACTTGGGAGTCACACGAAATGTATCATCCACTAAGTCCACGCGGTCTTTTTACCTACCAGCCTGGACAGAGCTAGGTGCAAAAATGGACCATGTGAAAATTCGGATACGTCAAGAGGAGCAGGCAATCTTTGAGCGCCTCCGCCGTGAAGTCATCTTGAACTTGGTCAAAATCCGCCGAAACGCTGCAGTAATGGATGAACTAGACGTGGCCTGTTCATTTGCCCTTCTAGCCCAGGAGCAGCAAATGGTACGACCCATCCTCAATGATGGCACCTGCCACAAAATTGTTAGCGGAAGACATCCCACCGTCAAGTTGGGTCTTGAGGAACAAGGGCGCTCATTTGTGAGCAACGATTGCTTTCTGGGTGATTCTGAGCGCATCTGGCTCATCACCGGACCAAACATGGCAGGCAAAAGTACATTTTTACGACAAAACGCATTGATCACCATTCTCGCACAGGTGGGATCTTTTGTACCTGCAGCTTATGCCGAAATCGGTATTGTCGATCAAATATTCAGTCGGATCGGCGCAGCTGATGACCTCTTCCGTGATCAGTCAACATTCATGGTAGAGATGCTGGAAACAGCTGCCATTCTCAAGCAGGCCACGCCCAAGTCATTTGTAATCATGGATGAAGTGGGTCGCGGAACAACACCTGAAGATGGTACTGCTGTCAGCTTCGCGTGCCTTCATCATTTGCACTATCACAATCAGTCTCGTGTCCTGTTCGCAACTCATTTCCATGCTCTCGCGGATATGACGGAGAAGTTTGAGAAATTGGAACGGTACTGCACGGATGTCAAAGACCTACCCTCAGGGGCCTTTTCTTTCGTCCACAAGCTACGCAAGGGTGTAAATCGCCAGTCTCATGCTCTGAAGGTTGCTCAGCTTGCTGGTTTGCCCATCACAACGCTGGAGCTTGCTACACGCGTTCGTCAGGAGATGCGAAATGAAACAGCAGCTGCTGGGACTTTGGATGAAACCAACCTCTAATTTTAGTTCCTGGGAGGAAAACGCTCTGATTGATTCGTGCCCTTGGTACTATGTATGATATTTATGTACAATATTTTCGGCCTCTATCTAAATACACCAATATCCCACATCAAGGCTGGCGAGCCTGTACACCTTTTCAAAGCCCGGAGGTACTCCATGGACAAGTCTATAAATCACAACTTAGCCGACCACAGCCTAGGCTGGTTCTCACCCCGACCAAGCTGACCCTTCCGTCCAAGATCAACCACAATTCCCTCCCCAAACGCAGCCTCCTGACAATCCTCGTCCCCAACCCCATTAACAAATTGCACAACAACAAAATCCACTCGCCTCCGGCCCAGTACAACCATAGGCGCATGCCAAGTCCCAACACCATAAGTAACAGCTTGACCACCCCGCGCCACAAACGCCTTAACATTCTTCAAATCAGGCGGATCCCGAATCGTGACCGTCTCCCCGGCCTCATTCTTCGCAGTAGCAATCTGCCCCTTCAACGTAGGCGCAACAACCACCAAAAACAGCGGCTCCTCCTCTCCATCCCCGACCTTTGAATGCGCAGACAGATCCACCGGGATGAACGTCTGATTCGTGAACGGGTGGCGCTCTAGAATGCGCACATCGAAGACTTCCTTCTCAGACTGGCCGGCTGTGATGGTGCGTAGTTTGCGAGGGAAACAGCAGAACATTGTCATGCGTGCTTCGGAGGGCTGGCCACTTGGACTACCATTATAGTGGTCGAGGAGCGGGGAGATGGGGCTGTATTTCAGCGCGGAGTTTTGGTTCGCTAGGACTGGAGTTGGGTTGTATGGTGGAAGGGAGGACGGTTGGGGGGCGACACTCAGTTCCCGTGGTAGGGGGGAGACTACTGCTGTGCCGAATTGGGCGAAGTTCATTGGTGTGAGAGGTTCTGGGGTAAGCGTTATTGTTGGATTGGTGGTGAGGATCGGCGCCATGGTGGGCTTTGGGTATCAGGTAACGAGGTATCAAGGTATATGTGCGTTGTTCAAACTTTTGTCTCTACCGTCTATGAATTCATGAAAAGAAGAAGAGAAGAGATTGGATAGCGGTTTTATGAAAGTTAATGCGGAGATGTCGGCGGGCTCCGGTGATGGTTTACCGATAAGATAAGCGGCCGGGGCCGAAGTATATCGGCACCTATACCTCCATTGAACGAATATAACTTCATGTTTTGTTGGAATTTATTAGACTTATTTTCTTTGTATTTTGAAGTCCTTCACATTGTCTTTGTTCTTGGGGAAGGTAGGAGTTTTTTGATTACAGTCTCAGCCACAAGGCAAGTTCTTAGTGGATCAACCGCACAGCTCCCCCTTAGCGAGATGAGCCAGTTCTCTGACGATAGAATTAAAACTGGTCCGTGGACAAAACTTTGATTGGAATTAACTTATTTCCAAATCCCCTGGGTGGGTCTTTAGGTTTGTACAATGGCAGGTCGATGCCCAACGAGAGACTGAAATGATTCGATGTAAGTGCGGAAATGCTATGTGGATGCTCATTCAGCGTATAGCGCTTTACACGGAGTGTAATTGGGTGTCGCCACCGAAAGCACGGTGCAGACACCAAAAGGCCATTTGGATTTACTTCTTACATGCAATTTTGTTGAGCACAGACAGATCCAACCTTTGAATCTGAGACAGTAATATAAAATGCCAGCAAAGATGAGGTGGTTTTCAAGCTAGTCGTAAGGCAATTGTTAATCTCAATTTTCTTTGCAAGTTTATTTCAATTGAGGCTCTGAGGGCCGCGAGATAACATCTTGGGCAGATATTACATGCACATGCTCAATGTTAGCCAATAGTATACCCGTTGGTCCGGATGCAATACCTGATCTGGAGAATACAATAGAGAAGTGAAGTGTACACCGATCTTTCATGACTCCGCGTCGTCATTTCATGATGTCTTTGATATTATAGAAACCTCGGATATTAAAGTATTCATGATCCCCTGTTTTCTTTACTATACTTTTTATTTTGAGCTTTCAAAAGAAAGAAGAGTTTCTCGCATTTATTGGTTGTCCATTAATGAAAAATATATCATTTCAAGCACCAATATCACTTGCAGAAATGAATTCACCATCTGGTCCAACTTCGTCGCAACAAACCACCGGCACTGGTGGTTCTCGGGGTGTTGCTGCTGCTGCAACAGGATCTAACCAAACCTATACAAGCTCGACCCAAAAGTATATCGCACTATTTTGTTTGTTTGGTCCAGGCTCTAAAGCAGCTGCTAACACGAGCAATTCACCAAAGCAATACGTCCACAGAGACCTTCCAGCGGAACATAGACTATGTTGGCAGTTGGGTGAACGAATCTAACCAGGTTCATCCCCGGCCAAGCGCTGTGAAGAGCAACACGGTCATCTAATGACATCTCCACATAAGCAACGCGAGTAATTGGTGGATGTAGTGAAGATACATGCAGGACATGGTGAGTTGGTTCTTTGAAAACCACAACCTATAAATTAACCAAGCGATTAGGCTCCGAACACACCCGAGAGAAATAGCCTTTTATACATGATTTATGACGTTCCTTTGAAGCTTTTGCATATTCATTCTGGATGGGAAACAGGAAACGACTCTTCATATGATAATAATCTTGCTTTCATCTTTGTATTTTCGGTTGGAGGCCAACATGTGATAGGATCAGGATACTTGAGGGGGAGGGGAAAGGCCATGCAGTGTCTTTGCATGATGCGTCACGAAAATGACCTATTGCAACATTTCCCTCAGATCCGAGGCCATTGTAGAATTTAATATTTTTGCCGATTCATTCATGTACTGTATACTTGATGCATTTCCCCTCTTTTCTCATCGACATCTGGTCTACGTTTTTGCCACCTGTGTCAATCTCTGTACAGCGCTGATGGACGATAACATCATTCCAGGTCGTTGAATTGTTGAATCGTGTATAAAGATGTAACATCAAGTTGCATCCTCGATGCAGCCGTGCCCAAACTAGCAAGCAAGAAGGGTAGGATTAAGCTTGCAGGAATTCAGCGTCACATTCCACGTCTAGTCAGATGCAGTATGGGAAAGCCAAAGATTACGATTTAGCTAACCACTCAATCTTGTAAGGCTGATATTAATTTTGGACCTCGGTAAGTATAGCAAATGCGTTAGCTATAGAGGACAACAACGTGATTGATCGAATGAATCAAGAGAGATGCAAGATACTAACTACTAAATTATCAACTCTTATTAGCATCTGTCGGTTTTTCTAGAGCCTCTTTTTCTCGCCTATAGGACCAGGTTTATAATGATTTCTTGCATAGGATATTGAAAGCAAATGGATATCATGAACAAGCTACGACTCGGATCGGTGCAACTACAAAAGCTCCCAACACTGATTTCAGGCAAATCGCTAGTTTGAAGCAAATGGAACAGACTTCCAAGTAAAACTTGCCGCTATGAACTCACTGCAACGAGCTGCAGTCTGTTAGGAGCAACCTGCGGCCCCCATTCTTCCAATAAGCTTCTGCAAACTTGAAGCCATAATGGATGGCTCTATGCCTCCCATTCGTTAGAGAAGAAGTAGATACACAAGGCTCATCACTTAAAATCAAATTTTAGAGAAAACAGCCCTTTGGTTAGAAATTCCTAGCCCCTGGGGGTTATGTTTGTGCTATCATATATTCGCCAGTTGCTCAAGTCGCATGAATCGCACGTTTGTAAAGTTCTGACTATTGAATATTTCTACATCCTTCGTTCTTCTTAACAAATTATGTGTCATCGCTTTTTTAGTGTCTCTTTTGCGGTTGATTTTAGACCTGGATTGCGAAACCCACTCCTATGTCCATCGACATACGATCTAGAAAATCGGGCGACACTCCAAAATAACACTTTGATGCGATATTTTTACCATTCATCATTTACACTATTTATAATCTCTTTTCAATAGCCTCTAAATGGTGGCTTATTACTCTCTAATCTTGCTGTACTGCAATCCTTTAACATAAGCAAGCTATATCCAGACGTTTTAGATATGATCTACTCTCTACTGGTCTCTCCAGATCCGATGAAAAGCGCAGGCCCTTCTCATCCTTCATTTGCCGACAAGCTCAAGCCTACATTTGAGAGACTAACTTCGAACTTGGAGCGCCGCATGGTCTTGATTACCATAGTAGCCGCCGAGCACACGCCTCAGTCCCGTTTCACTTGAATGGACATTCTGATTTTTTTAGCTCAATAAGAAACATCAATTGCCATCCTTTCCTGATATCTGTTTCCACTGTGTTATTTTTCTCCCTCGGCTACCATCATGCCTCCCAAAAAGAGACCTCGCGGTGACTGCCCTCCAACCTCGACCATTATGAGCCCTGAAACGCGACAAATTGATCCCGACGGAGATGTCGTCCTGTACACACCAGGCCATCAGTTTTCCAATTATACAAACTCTGGCGATGATGCATCTTTCCTTGTCTCATCAAAGCATCTCAAATTAGCTTCGCCATATTTCAAGTCTTTGTTGACCGAACGTTGGCCCGAAGGAAGGGCCTTAGCAGCCGGGATGACGGAAATCCCCGTTGTGGACTGCAAGCCGGATACACTCCTTATAATCCTGTACCTCATTCATGGTCACTAGCGAAAAGTTCGGACATTATCTCCCTCTCTACAAGAGATTCTTGATGTCTCCGTGGCCACAGATTACTTTCAATGCCATGAAGTTGTCGAACTAAGCGCTATGAGATGGATGGAGAATCTCAAGCCAACTATCCCATCCCAGCTGTCAGAGGAGACTACAAAATGGATCGCTATTTCATGGATTTTCAAAGTTGATGATATCCTGGAGCGCACTACCAAAACTGCCATGGAGAAAGGAATAGGCCCCTTCAAGACCCAAAATCTATCAATTCCGGCATTTATCAGAGGTAAGTAGAATGCAAAGTCTTATGACGTCGAACTAACATTCGCTTTACTCCGTGGATGGCATCGATAAGGCTAGAGAAGATTTCCTGAAAAAGATTCTATGTGCAATAGAGTCACACGTTGAGAATTTATCGATGACTGCGAGTTATTGCCACCCGAAATGTGATGCAGAGTGTTTGGGCCTCCTTCTCAAACAACTAAAAGCCCACAGATTAACTTTTCGGCTGCTTCATCTCACGTTACCTGACTCAACATTAATCCCATTCCAGGGCATAAGCCCTTCTGGTATCAGCGCAATGGTCGTGGACTTCAATCAGGACATTCAGTGCGAAGGTTTTTCAAAGCGTACCTGCATTCACAGCTTCAGTCCTTGGGGCAATGATGCTATGAAGCATGCAAAGAATCTACACAACTACTTGCAAGGTTTCAAGTCATCTGAATCACCAACACTCTCCATCACCATGGAATCTTGAAAACGTCTTGATAATTGCTCTCAAATCTGCTGCAGCTCAAGTCTATCACATTCAATTCATGAAGCATCATCAAAGATTCTAGGCAATCATACACTACATATGGAGTCACATTATGTCGGACCGGATCACCAGTTGCTTGGGGCTGATTCCAAAAAGTGGATCATGATTGCCTCAGTCTTCAAGGATCATACTATCTTCGCGATCACCACCAAAAGTGCGATTGTAGCAGGAACATGTGACTTCACGACTGAAGGCTTACCAATCCCAGCATTTGTCCCTGGTAAGTCCATAAAACCGACATCTTATCATTGCAGCAAGGTCAACTGATCGTCTTCTTAGACGGAATAAACAAAGCGAGAGCAGATTATTTGCAAGTCATGCATTCCGAAATCAACAAACGCCTGCAAAAGCTCTTGTCGCCAGTTTCTTGCACTAGACAATGTGATGCCGCATATTTAGGACTTCTTCTCAAGGAACTAACTGCAAATGGAATAAATATTTGTTCAACCCAAGTCTGCGTTGCCCAAGGGTTCTTTTTCCATCTCATTCGATGGAAAGAGTCCTTCTACAATCTACACCATGATTCACAACTCCAATCATTCTCCGCGTGCCCATGCAGAGGTAAAGGGCTTTGCGACAACCGCAGCTCTCTTTGGGGAATTCGTGCATATCTTTACGCAGACCTGAACAGTATCCAAGGCCTCAAGATGCCGCGGTGATTGAATGATTTCATTTTCAGCAAAATTCGACACGTTTCCAACGATTGCTTTTCATAATTATCGGTTTTGCATGACGGTGGAGCATCATAGTTGCTGGGAAGCAGGCAATCAGTATTGCGAACCCGACTTTGTGCACTTTGATTGCAGACAGCAAGTTCACCTTCAGCCGCTCAGGCACAAAAAATGGGATATATCAACCTGGTTCAATATGGTGTTACAAAATACATTAAAACAATCACTCATTGGCAAACAGCTCAATAGCCTCATGGCACTTAAAAAAGTCTGTAAAGACCAAGACATCAACAAGCTCCTGTAGCGTCATTTTCAAAGGAAGTCTGCGAAACCTTCCATGAATAGCATTTAGACTTGTCATCAGAGTTTCGGGTTTGACGTCGGTGACGGGGATCTCGACTGTTCCATTCGTGGTCAGAGCTCTTCCCTCGGCCCAGCTATTTGAGAGCATGGCTTTGAAAAAGGAAGATGCCAATTTGAGATGCTTTGAGGAGACCAGAAATCGATCAGGACATTTCAATTTGTCGGTCATGGTTTCATCGTCGTTGCTGGTAACATTTGGACTCGCACCGTGCTCGTAAGCTTCGTCTTTTCCACCTTCATCCTTACGTTTGTCTTCTTTATTGAACCTCACCAATGGAGAATTTACTGTATAGAGTGTCACGTCTCCATCAGGATCAAGCTCATACAACGCACTGTCGCTGAACTTCATAGCAGATGAAGATGGCTCTCCTTGCAGTTTGGTCTTCGAGGCTGGGAGCGGTGTTGAGCCTTTCAAACTTGAGTCAGTTGTGATAATAATTGGGCTGTTCAAGCTGGTTCTGAGAAAGGGTGTTTCCATAGGTAAGGTAGCATAAGGGTTGAAAGTATTTGGGCCTTTCTCAGAAAAAAGAGTGAAAGAGGGTTATGAAAAGGAAACAGTGTGAGGTCTGAGATATCTTCACAGGTTATTTCCATTTCAAACATCGATTGTTTGTATCCCGGGCCCTCTCCCCCATGCCGCCTTATATGTGGTATCAATCTCCCACACTTGAAAAAGAGACGTGATACTTCCACTAATTTGCTCTGTAAGTACACAACTACACAGTCACCAAAGCATTTGTGGATATTTTTAAAAGGTAACGTAGCCTGGGTATTTTTGGAAACACAAGGCGACCCATTTGCGGAATTTCAGCATCAAATACATTTGGAACCTACAGACGATTTATGTGGAGGTCTCTACTTGCCAAAGTGCACTGCGTGCTACCCTTAAACGATTAGATGGCCAGTTCTTTTATGCGATCACATAAGAAGAGATTATGGCAAATACTCAATGCATGCAAGTCTTATTTCAGATTTGATGGATGATCAGTTCGTCTGTTGCCGAGTTTATAGTGTGCACAGCGTAGGTCAAATCTCCAACATATTACCTAGGTACTGATCTAGACCTACTCTGTGTTTGATTGGATTCTTCTTTAGGGATATTGAGCCATGTATTTCTCATCAAAGCAAAGATGCACGACAGCTGTGGCTATGAGCCTCTTGAAGAATCTATAACCTCGAAATGTCTGAACGACATGTGGAGAACTTTGATAAATGAACTAGCAAATAAAATGAAAGATTGTATTGATGACCAAGACATTGTCACCCCGTCTATCCTAATTATATGTATCTCATCCAAACCCTTCCTGGAAGCTGCCGTGAGAAGGCACTGTGGTGTGTGGCGGTGGATCCAGTCACGAGCTTGAAGCCAAGGCATGACATGGTTTAACGCCGAGAGGCGATATATTGCCAAAGAATGTATTGTCAAAGACAATAAGTATCATGGCTCCAGGTGCCCAAGACTGTGCTCTTTGTGGGTGTATGTATGGCTAGAGTATGTTGGACAGTGGCCCAGTAGAACCGAGGTGAAACCCTATTCGAGAATTCCTAGATCCGTGCTCATTTTTTAGAGAGCAATGTTCTAGTTTGCCAATGACAGGAGAATTATGTCCCCAGGCCTGAAGGTTGTGTGAAAGCACCGAGAGTCAACAGTTCAACTTCGATGACTGAGACTGAAGGTACGGTATCAAGCTTGAATCAAGTGGCATTCTCTCCCTTTGCATCAAATTTTGCTTTCTTGGCTCGTCGTTTAATCTCTCTTCGATAGAGGCTTATCGGGATCCTCGACCACAGGCTCAGAGCTGGTTGAGGCCTTCCTCTTCAAATTATCGACCCCGTTTTCTGCTTGCTCGGGCTCTTGGGGGTTTTCGACAACGGACTTCTGTACACTCTTCGTCTTTTTTGCCGACTCCTCGGGTTTAGCTTTCTGCCCACCGTGAATGACGTCCACAATGCCCCGCCAGCTGGTCCGCTTCAACTTGGCCAACGCGGTCACCTTCCTCGCTTCTTCGCAAATTGCTTCCTTGCCACGCTCTTGTGATAGACCCCAGACACAGGCGAGATTGATCAGGTCCCATGGGGCTCGCAGACCCAAGGCTCGTCGTGCTTCGCTGGACACGATGATGCCTCGACCGCGTGTCGCGCGGATCAAGGAAGTCGCATTTCCAATGAGGTTTCTCCGCGCATCAAGACCACTCCCTGTGATCCCTGGTCCATAGCAAATCTCAATGCGGACTCCACGTGAGATAGCCGCGGATAACATTTTGAATTTGAAGTGGTATGGAAGTCGCACTGAGAGATCAACCGAGATCACGTCGCATTCCAGATTTGTGCATGCGTTGAGAAGCAGCTTCTCATTTGTGGGACGCAAAGCAACGATGTCATAAGCTTGGCTCAGGGCCGCTAGGCGATTGTTTTGCGCGGGATCGGCAAGAGTCAAGGTTAACCGGGTCAGCAGTTGGAGAGATTTCGGCGCATTTGTCGGAAGAGAAGGTGGAGCGAGGGTTGGGGGAATCTTTCCATTAATTGTTTGGGACAAGGCAACGGTGGTGTAACCAACTAACAAGTCAGGTCAGCTCCTCATGTGCTCCAAAGCGCGCATCTGGTGCCGAACACCGGAATGGATGACTTACGTTCAGCAAGGAAGTTAAGAGTGTGGGGCACCTCCGGGTCATCGGGGCTGTAAGGGACATTCAAGTCGAAAAACATGATGTATTTAAAGGAAGAGTGCTTCCCGAGGAACTTATTATCGCTTGTCTTCTTCACTTTTTTGATCACATCGAACTGTCCCAAACAGGCAATTCAGAAAATATATCGGAACAACTATTGATCCGACGCTAACCAAATTTGTTCTGCTCCCCACAACCCTCGTCCCGTGACTCCAAGGCGGAACGGATCTCATTCTAATCATCACCACAATATCTCACTCCATCCCATTGCTCCAAGTCTCTTGTGGGCACTGTGTTTGGGCTGAATAGTTGCTAGGCTTGCTGGTGCTCCCTACGTCAATACCCCTCCCCGGCCCCTCTATCCGTCACACGGCACCCCTCGTGACCCCGCCGCACATCTCTCAATTGTGGGCGCACTCGGAAACCGCCTGTCATCTTCAAGATGGCGCGAGTTTATGCCGATGTCAACGAGCATATGCCTCGGTCCTACTGGGACTATGACAGTGTCAACATCTCCTGGGGTGTTCTTGAAAACTACGAAATTGTTCGCAAGATAGGTGAGATCAAATCCTTTTCTGCAATATCTTAGACTACAATTTCTCGATGATTAAGCTTTGGGGCCAAATTTTGCTGACTATCCTCACTCCAGGTCGTGGAAAGTACTCTGAGGTCTTCGAGGGCATCAACGTCGTCAACTACCAGAAGTGTGTTATCAAGGTTCTCAAGCCTGTCAAGAAGAAGAAGATCAAGCGTGAGATCAAGATTCTTCAAAATCTTGCTGGAGGACCCAACGTTGTCGCTCTGCTCGATGTTGTTCGCGACAACCAGAGCAAGACCCCCAGCCTGGTCTTTGAGGCTATCAACAACACAGATTTCCGGACCCTATACCCCCGCTTTTCCGATTACGATGTTCGCTTCTACGTTTACGAGCTTCTCAAGGCGCTGGACTTCTGTCACAGCAAAGGTATCATGCACCGTGACGTGAAGCCCCACAATGTCATGATTGATCATGAGAAGCGCAAGGTGAGAGGATTGATACAGATGTCAGCTTGAGAGTCGCAGTCTAACTTTTCCTTTTAGCTTCGCCTGATCGATTGGGGTCTGGCTGAGTTCTACCACAAGGGCACGGAATACAATGTCCGTGTCGCGTCTCGATATTTCAAGGGTCCTGAGCTGCTCGTTGATTTCCAGGAATACGACTACTCCCTGGACATGTGGTCTCTCGGTGCCATGTTCGCATCCATGATCTTCCGCAAAGAGCCTTTCTTCCACGGAAACAGCAACTCCGACCAGTTGGTCAAGATTGCCAAGGTTCTCGGTACCGAGGAGCTCTTTGAATACTTGGATAAGTACGATATTGAGCTGGACCCGCAATACGACGACATCCTCTCCCGCTTCCCTCGGAAGCCGTGGCATTCATTTGTCAACGCCGAGAACCAGCGTTTCGTCAGTGATGAGGCCATTGACTTCCTTGACAAGCTTCTGCGATACGACCATGCTGTATGTTGTCTTTCCACTCTCGTGTCTGCACTTAGCTAACTTGTTGTGCCAGGAACGCTTGACTGCCCAGGAAGCCATGGCACACAACTACTTCGACCCCGTCCGTGCTGATGCCCAGGCTCTCAGCCACAACAACGTGACCCTGCCTTGAAAATCTCTCGCATGAACTGTTGATGATCATGGCTTTAATCTCCTTACTGCGATGCCCAGATTTCAAGTACCCGCAGGATGTCCAGACTGCGGCGGGCATCATGACGATTCCCTTTTGCATTTGAAACCTGCCGATATGAACGGTACCACGATGATCGAATCTATGAAACGAGCTTGGTCTTCGTAATCATCCCTTGTTCCTCCTTTTTCACTGGCCCTTCAAATAATGGGCTGCGGCAAATGATCAAATTTCGAATGAAGACGACTTTGATGACAAGACATCATGACATTTAATTTCCTCTCCAATCCTCTTATCACCTAGGTCGTTTGGAGTGTCAGTGAGCGTGATAAATCAGCGTGCTAGATGGGGAAATCCTTTTTCATCTCTTCTATTTGTATAGCGTTGCTCGTGGGTTCCTTAATTGATTTTTCCGTTAGTTGAATTGGTGTTTTGGCTTTTCTACTGGGTGCTGATGGTATTCTCGGGAATTTCCTAAGACTACGCATTGCATTTGACGCTTTCTGCTTTACGAATTAAATGTTGGGAGCAAAATAAAAAATAAAAAATAAAAAATAAGATAACCCTAAGTGCATCTGTGTAGGAGATATACCATGTTCAACAATTATGTAGGCATTTAAATTCATAGATATAGGGCTAGTTGCTGGATTTGAGATCGACCGAGCCATTGTGCCTAAAATCGCTCATGTTCCTCGAATGAAATAGACTAAATGCATGAACCTACATTGTCGTACAGTATATAAATAACTATAGCACATAGATCTTCCGTCAGATCACCCGTTGGCTCCAGCTTATCACGTGAGGGTTATCGTAACGTCCTTTGGCCGAAAAAAGGAAGATCAAAAACAAAACCAAAAAATAAAAAAGAACACGTATAAAAGGAAAAGAAAAGGATTCAATGAGTTCGAAGCAAAAGTTGAATCGCATACAATTGTGTTCCAAGTGACTCCACCGAGCCTCCCACCGAGCCCCGCGCTCTCATTCGTTCATCCGACGTGGGAAATTTAATTGCCCGCATTTCGCACAACCTCCCCTCCTTATATCTATCCATCTCTCAAGATACTTATCAGGCGGTTCGTGGCGCAATCGGCGCCTTGGAGATTTACTCCTCAATATCGTGCATTCTCAAGGATGGCTCAGAACTCTGCATCCCAAAATCCCAGTGAGTTCAATGACTCATTACATTCGGCGCAGAAGCTTATAGACTATAGCGGGTGAGCCTACGGCTCCCCTGACCAGCGCCCCCCCCTCAGGTCGACCAACAGACCCGCAGCAACATCGCCGATGCCGCCGCAAAGGATCCCCACGGTCAACACCAAGGCGGAGACGCCGCTCCCAAGGTGAAGACTGAGAAGGAGTGTATGTTATCGCAATCTACATTGGGATCTTTCGTCGGAAGTCTCACACAAAAAGCATCTGCTGATACTTTAGGCTTATAGTGGAGAAGGACCGCAAGAAGGCTGAAAAGCAGAAGAAGTTCGAGGAGAAGCAGGCGGCCAAGGCCAAGGCTGCCGCTGAAAAGGCTGCTGCTCCCAAGGCCGATAAGAAGGCCAAGCCTGAGAAGGAAAAGACTACCGATGCATACGATCCTAACGTCATTGAGGCTGGCCGTCTCGACTGGTGGGAAGAGCGCGATCTCTTCAAACCTGAGTTCGGTCCTGATGGCAAGGTCAAGCCGGAAGGCTCCTTCGTCATTCCAATCCCCCCTCCCAACGTTACCGGTTCTCTTCACATGGGCCACGCCCTGACCAACGCCCTCCAGGATACCATGATCCGTTGGCAAAGAATGAAGGGCAAGACTACCCTGTGGCTTCCTGGAATGGACCACGCCGGTATCTCGACCCAGAGTGTTGTTGAGAAGATGTTGTGGAAGAAGGAGCAGAAGACTCGCCATGACATTGGCCGTGAGGCCATGGTTAATTTGATTTGGGATTGGAAGGATGAATATCACAAGAACATCAAGAACGCCTTGCGCAGAGTCGGTGGTTCATTTGACTGGAGCCGTGAGGCTTTCACCATGGACCCCAATCTATCAGCCGCTGTGACCGAGACCTTCGTTCGTCTCCACGAAGAGGGTATCATCTACCGTGCCAACCGTCTGGTCAACTGGTGTGTGGCTTTGAACACCTCTCTTTCTAATCTCGAGGTCGAGAACAAGGAAATTGAGGGCCGCACTCTTCTCGATGTGCCCGGCTACGACAAAAAGGTCGAGTTCGGTGTTCTGACTCACTTCTGCTACGAGATCGATGGCACTAAGGAGCGCATTGAGATCGCCACCACTCGTCCCGAGACTATGGTCGGTGATACCGGTATCGCTGTCCACCCCGATGACAAGCGCTACCAGCACCTGATCGGCAAGAACGCTCGCCACCCCTTCGTGGACCGTCTGCTTCCCATTGTTGCCGATCCTGATGTTGATCCTGAGTTCGGTACTGGTGCCGTTAAGATCACCCCTGCCCACGATTTCAACGATTTCAACCGTGGCAAGGCCCACAACCTGAAGTTCATCTCCGTTTTGAACGATGATGGTACCTTCAACAAGCACGGTGGACCCTTCGCCGGCATGAAACGTTTCGATGCCCGTTACAAGGTCATTGATGCCCTCAAGGAGGCTGGCTTGTACGTCAAGTGGGAGCACAACCCCATGAAGGTGCCTCGTTGCTCAAAGTCCAACGATGTCATCGAGCCTATTATGAAGCCGCAATGGTGGATGGCCATGGAGACCCTGGTTGGCCCCGCCATCGAGGCTGTTGAGAAGGGCGATATCATCATCCGCCCCGAGAGCGCCGAGAAGAGCTACTTCCGCTGGATGCGGAACCTCAACGATTGGTGTCTGTCCCGTCAGCTCTGGTGGGGACACCAGGCCCCCGCTTACTTCGTCGAAATCGAAGGTGAAGATGGCGATGACAGTGACGGCAACCTCTGGGTTACCGGCCGCACTGAGGAGGATGCTCGCAAGAAGGCCGAGGAGAAGTTCCCCGGTAAGAAGTTTACTCTTGTCCGTGATCCCGATGTTCTTGACACCTGGTTCTCATCTGGTTTGTGGCCCTTCTCTACTCTGGGCTGGCCCCGCAAGACCCACGACTTCGAGAACTTGTACCCTACCTCAGTCCTCGAGACCGGTTGGGATATTCTCTTCTTCTGGGTTGCCCGTATGATCATGCTGGGTATCAAGATGACTGGCCAGATTCCCTTCCGCGAGGTCTACTGTCACTCCCTGATCAGAGATTCCGATGGCCGCAAGATGTCCAAGTCTTTGGGTAACGTTATCGACCCCCTCGATGTCATGGAGGGAATTCAGCTGCAGGCTCTTCACGACAAGCTCCAGCTTGGTAACATTGCCGAGAAGGAGATTGCCGCTGCTACCAGATATCAGAAGAAGGCCTTCCCTAAGGGTATTCCCGAGTGTGGTGCCGACGCTCTGCGCTTTGCTCTCGTTTCTTACACCACGGGTGGTATGTTCATGCAACCCCACTTCCTCCCCCCCCCGTTCAAATATTTGTACTAACGGCTATCTGCAGGAGGTGATATTGCTTTCGATATCCAGGTCATTCACGGCTACCGTAAGTTCTGTAATAAGATCTACCAGGCCACTAAGTTCGTCCTCGGCAAGCTCGGCGACGACTTCAAGCCCCAGGCTGCTGTCAAGAAGACCGGCCAGGAGTCCCTCTCCGAGCGCTGGATTCTGCACAAATTCAACCAGGCCGCCAAGGAGATGAACGAGGCTCTCGAGGCTCGTGAATTCTCCAGCACCGCTCAGATCTCCTACCAATACTGGTACGCCCAGCTGTGCGATGTCTTCCTCGAAAACTCCAAATACCTCCTTGCCGACGAGACTTCCGCCGAGACTAAGGAGTCCGCCAAGCAGACTCTCTACACAGCCCTCGACGGTGCCCTGACCATGATTCACCCCATCATGCCCTTCGTCACCGAGCACCTCTGGCAGCGCATTCCCCGCCGCGCCGGCGATGAGACCATCTCCATCATGAAGGCCAAGTACCCCGAGTACATTGCCGAATTCGACGATCCCGCCGCGTCTAAGGCCTATGAGCTCATCCTCAACACCTCGAAGGCCATCCGTTCCATCCTGTCCCAGTACGAAGTCAAGACCCAGGCCGATATCATCATCCAGACCTACGACACTACCAGTGAAAAGACCGTTGCTGAGGAGATGACCACCATCAAGTCCCTAGGTGGTAAGACCCTCGGCGAACTGTCTCACCTCGGTCCCGAGAACAAGACCCCTCCCTCCGGCTGCGTCGTCGCTGCTGTCGGTGCCGAGGCCGCTGTTTACCTCCGCGTCTCTAAGGAGGTTGCTCTTGAGCAGGAGGAGAAGGCCAAGGCTAGCCTTGAGAAGGCTCGCGAAAGTGTCCGCCGTTCCCAGGGTATCATGAACGGCCCCGGCTGGGCTGATAAGGTCAAGGCTGAGGTTCGTGAGCAGGAAGAGAAACGTCTTCGTGATGCCGAGAGTGAGGCTGCTCGTCTTGAAGAGCAGGTTAAAGAGTTTGAGAAGCTGCGCTTGGAGTAGATTGTCCCTGTGTGGGTACTTTAAACCAAAATATATCAATTGATTTCCTTCTGTTCAAATTGCTTCTTTGACTAATCTATACTCGTTTTCATCTGGCAATGAATCCCTATCAATATGATCAACATGACTGTAGCTAGTCAATCCCACACCCTATCCTGAGAAAGGGGGCAATCCGCAGGGTCACAAGCTAACGTTATTCCATCTGTAGTGGTCCCACAAGCATGAGTATAACGAGTTATATTCGTCTCTTTGACGACAGGCAATGCATCCTGATCAAATGGAAACAACACTTCAAAGGTTCTAGCCAGTCTCTTTTCAATGTTCGCATACTGCGGCCACCACTGCCGGAAACGACGTAATTTTTCACCTGTTCTGAACGTCAATTTCCGAAGTTTTGAAGATGAGTCTCGATTAGAGAGAATCTCAAGGAAGGCTTTGACTTTGGAGTTGGTGAGAATTTTGTTCATCTGCTCTTCGGTCTCATCAATGCATCCCCCCTCGCCATCAACTAGCCTGTCAAATCCAAATGCAACGTGGAAATGCAAAGAGCGAAGATTCATGAAACTTTTTGTGAAAGCAATGATGAAGTCCCGAGGCTGTGAGAAAGGTTAGCAGTTGAGAGAGGTTATAAACATTCCATGCCAACTCACCCAACTGCCATCCTTCTGGCTGATATCAAGCTCCAGATATTCGAGATCGGGACAGAGTGCATCTAACTCTTGGAGTTCACTGGTCTCTGTAAATTCTCTGGGCGTATATACCTGCTCAATTTCGTGAAGACAGAGGTGTTTCAAGGAATGATGGTTGGCAACTGCCCCGATGGAAGGAGAATAACCCTTCACGATGAGGGTTTCCAACGTGTTGAACGATAGCAAAAAGGCATCGAGTGCCTCGTCCTTGTAAGTTCTGTCTTCACCTGGTCTCTTGGTCGGCCAGGCCAAGATCTCGAGTATCGTCAGGGATAACAAACTGCTAGGAAACGCATCGAATATTCCTTTGTTATCTTCAGGGCCGAGGGTAAGGGACTTCAAAATGTCCCACTTGAATCCGTCTCGCCAATGAGATGCCTCGAGTGAGTTCATATGGTACCCTTCTATAGACAAACTTTCCAAGGGAGGTGCCCTTTTCCCTGGAGTATATTCGTATGGCCTAATGATTGCGCCTGAGGTACGGCCACCCATCCCACACCCCCGAATAAACCTGTCTGTGGAGACAGATAGATTCCGGAGGTTGGGACAAGCAGCGAATATCTTATTCAAATCCACTTCTCCTGCCTTAGTTCTTCCAAAGGTCCGAATACTGACGTGCACATTGAAGGTACGGACCATAGGCATTGGATTTGTGAGTTGAGTTTTGCCATTCTCTCCTAGCAGATGCAGATAAGGCCTGCCAGCGTGACTCGCTATGGCATCTAGGAAACGTTGTGTGAAGTGTATGTCCTCATCCAAGCTGCGTATGATGGTCAATGACAATTTTCAAAAACACCATGGATACAAATACAACCTACTAGATATTCTGGACATTTGGTAGCTTTTCAAGTAATGCGACGAGTCCGTCCTCTATTTTCTGAATCTTCGCCGTGGGCTGTATCGAATTCCTTGGACAAGGAGCAAGACTCAGCGTAATATCACGCACCCAGTCTTGGGCACGGGTATTCCTGTCATCCAATAGATACGGTAGAAGCACCGAGAACCTACATTTCCAGTCTCGGGGATCTGTCAGTTCCAGTGCATTTGCTTCTTGAGCTTTCTCGAATTCCAGGACAATAGATCGGTATAGCAATGGTGTAGCCAATGCATTGCAGGACTTTGATACTAGGCATATATTTTTGAGGTCTTCGGTGTCCAGCTGGAGTTCATGGTTAGCGTGGATGTCATAAGGCTCGTTCATACTTACTAGCTGGAAGGTGAGATACGAGATATCCGGGTGTGATTGTATAAAATCGACAGTGATTTCTTTTGGGCCAAAGACGGAAGATGAGAAATTTGGTAGATGATTCATGGTGAATTGTTTGGGGGAGAAGGGGAAAACGATTGGGAAGATGTAATATATATGTGTGATATCTCTCTAGGAAAGCAGCCGAAATCCCTAGTCCCACTACGACGCTAACGCTTCTGATGCTTAGCCTTGTCTTTCGATGTAACAATTCTTTAGTCAAAATCCGAATCGTACATATGACCGGACTATATAGTATCTGAGCGAGGAGTTTCCCCCTAGGAGAAATAATTTATGACATGCCAGGGCTGATATAGGGAAGGAAATACGCTACATGTAGACAACACTTTTGTTTAGGTGTATGTGACAAATCAAATAAAAAAACCACCACTCGTCAATTTGTCTATGATTTGAATTATGTTCACTATCAAAAAACAAATATGTTCAAGGACCTTTACTAGCTAGTATTTGACTCGTGCAAAAAACAAAAAAATAGTTTCGCTGGGAATCGAACCCAGAACCTTTCCGGAACACTCGCCTGTAAGGCAATTGTTAACGGAAAATCATAACCGCTAGACCACGAAACTGCTTGATGGAATAGTGATCGATTTTTGACTACAAGAGGCTACAAGCATTGATGTCTATCATAGGCTCTATAAGGGTCATGATTCCACTTTGACATTGGGATATGGGAGTTTATGAACATAGGATATGGGTTCTACTCTATAGATTTATAAATGAAAAAGGATTTTATTCAACATTGTATGATTATTGTACAATTATTCAATCAAGAAGTTACCAGTTGAAGCTATTTTCATGTGTTGTATACTGTATGCCAACCAATTAGACGATGTTTGATATTCAGCCACGTGACAGCATTCTGGCTTATCGATAAGCATGCCAAGCCATCAATCCAAAACTTTTCCGCTCTTTTGATATTTCACCCCGAGTCTATCTGCCGTTCATTCACATCAAAATGTTGCGTGAAGTGTAAGTTTTGGCTTTAAATGCAGATTATCCTACTCAATTAACCCACCGTTTTTACAGGAAAGCCAAGAACCCGCGCACTGCGCGTATCCTGAAATCTCGGGAGCCGCAACTCATCGAACCCCCAAAGAGAACGCTGATTTTCCACGGCGCAAAATGTCCTCAAGTTGTGGACACCGTCCTGAAGACCTTCCACGCCTTGACCAAGCCTCACAACATTCTCTTCCACAAGAAAAACGAGAACATTCACCCATATGAGAACTCGGAGAGCCTGGAATTCCTGGCCAACAAGAACGAGTGTGGACTCGTAGCATTCGGCAGCCACAGCAAGAAGCGCCCCAATTGTATCACTCTCGCCCGTGTCTTCAACTCAGAGTTGCTCGATCTCGTCGAGCTCATGCTGCTCCCCCCAAGGGACGGCGAGGTCATCCCACCCATCAACGAACTTGTCATGGACGTCGGTCTCGGCCTGCGCCCTATGATGCTGTTCACCGGTAGCTCTTGGGAAGACCCCACATCCACCTCGCACATCATTCTCAAGAGCACTCTGCTCGACATGTTCAAGGGCGAAGAAACCCACCAGATCGACGTCGAGGGTCTCCAGTACGTGCTGAGTGTTGCCGCAGAGGAGCCCCAGGAAGGTCTTTCACCCGTCATCCACATGCGCTGGTACAGAGTCATCACCAAGCGTAGTGGTCACAAGCTGCCCCGTGTGGAGTTGCAGGAGGTTGGTCCCAAGTTCGACTTCAAGGTCGGCCGTACACGCCAGGCCACTCCTGAGGTGCAGAAGGAGGCCATGAAGCAGGGCAAGCGTCCCAACGAGGATGGCAAGAACAAGAAGAACATCATTACCGACTCTATTGGTGATAAGATTGGTCGTGTTCACCTTGGCAAGCAGGATCTGTCTGACCTGCAGACACGTAAGATGAAGGGTCTTAAGCGCCGTGCAGGCTTCGAGTCTTCCGATGAGGAGGATGAGCCTGCTTTGGAGGATATGATGGAGGAGGAGATCTCTGAGGACGAGGTTGATGAGGTCGACGATGGTGAGGAAGAGGAAGTAAGCCACAAGAAGGCACGGAAGAACTAAGATATTTGCATGATTTCTTTTTGCTTAGGCGTTTGGTCGGGGATCTCGTTTTCTGCGCCTGTATGAGCAGTCGTGCCGGCATATGAAAAGTTATTTTAAACCTGTGAGATACTACTATTCGAATCTTAACTATACAAACTAGCTACACCTTCAACACATAAGAGTAAATATGTTCCAAAGCGATACCTAAATCTACCCAATCTGCTTTAACTACATGCTTAACTGAATCTCAAGATTAAGCCTATATATACACGTGACCATGACGTCGGCCTTCTCACATGCCGAGGCCCTTTACATCCGATAAAAGTGCCGTCCCCTCTCTTTATACTCTCGCTATACTCCCTCTCTATCATTTCCTCCTCTTCTTCGTCCGTTCATGATTCCTGCCCTATAATCTACTCCCCGGCTACTCATTCCCAAGGTCCATCATCGCCATAATCGCCCCAAACCAAGTCTAATCTCATACCGAGGTCCAGCGACATGGACACCCTACTAGTAAGTTCTGCGGCATCACCATCACCATAAGCAATCCTAACAGCGCCAGTCCCAACTCGAAACCATTATCCTCAAGCCCGAACTCGCACCCCTCCTCTCCTTAGTAAAGGGCGCACGCAATGGAATTGTGTACGGATCGAAAGTGCGGTTTCCACATGCGCTGGTGTAGGTTGACCGCGGAAAAGATACCATACCACACCGAGGCCAAGCTGATCAATATTTCAATATCCTCAGAATGATCTTTCTCTTCAGATCTGGAACGTACGTTATCTCCACCCCGAGTCCATTCCGCAGTCACTGATCGCTCCCAGAATACGTGAAAAGACAAAACTCGTATTCAAAGCCACCCGCCAGCACGCGCGCAACCTCGCCACCTTCGCAATAATCTACAAAGCATCCATGATTCTTCTCCGCAATATTCCCGGTGGGGCCGGGAAAGAGGGCCGATATGATAGTTTCTTTGCAGGCCTGCTGGGCGGGTATGCAGTGTTTGGAAGACAGCCGGGGAGTATCAGTCAGCAGGTATGTTCGATTTTGGGGGACTTCCACCGCGCCTTTCATGCCGAGCAGTACTGACATATTCCAGATCGTAATTTACGTGTTCGCGCGAGTGATGCTTGCCCTCGCCAAACTCGCTGTGCAGCCCAATATGCACCCCCTCTCGTCTCTCATTACGCCCGACGCACGTACTAAGATCACGAATAATGCCTACCCCGTTTTCGCGAGTATGACCTGGGCCATGGTGATGTATATCTTCCGGTGGCACCCTGAGACCCTGGCGTCGAGTTTGCGGAGTAGTATGGTGTACATGTAAGTTGAGTCCCTGAGAATTTGCGGAATGATCTTGCTGACTTGATTTAGCTATGGTGATTCGGACCATTGGGATTCTCTACGCACGCTTTTGGTGCATAACAAATGAGCTAGGAGTTTTGCTTTTGGGTTCGTTACGGCGTATAGAGCGGTCATTTGTTTGGTGTTTCGAGTTGATATGCATCATTTCAGGCCCGCTTGTTGTCTCTAAACCCTGTATTATGAGACGGGATTTCATTGTATCTTTTTATGATAACATATACATAAATTTTTCGAAAATTTACTTCGTGGCTGTTAGATCTTCCGAGGCGAGCTGGTCCCAAAAGCTTTCTTCTCCGTACCTACGTATGTACGTGCCCTAGCGAGGGACCACTTACATGTAGGTAGATTTACCCTTATGCAATTAAACAAGAGCCACATAATTCAGGACGTTATTGTCTCATAATAATACATGATCAAATCAAACAAAGCAAGTGGGATATCGTGAAAGACAACAAACACAAGATTCTCCCAGAGAGATCTACTCCGTCTCAATGAGGACCTTCAAATCTCCATCCATCCAATCAACTGTATCAGCTGAAAGAAGCGCAATAGTCCAATCCTTCTGAGTACGAACAGGGACCAACCCTTCTGGAAGCCAAACCTCAACCTTCCACGCAGCCGCAGCCGCAGACTCACGCGCCTCCTGCGCAGCAGCGTTGCCCTCTGTAAATAGCCCGGGGATCTGACCTGGGAAACGACGGAGAACAGCTTGCTTGAGGGTATCGATGCTGGGATATTGGGCGGCTGGAAGGTCTAACCTGGGGAGAATGCGCTTTCCGCCTTGCAGGATGTTGACGCGGAGGGAGGTTTGCTGTTGCGTGTTTTCAGGCAGAGGAGCGAAGGGAGTATGGTGGTAGTGGGGTTCTTCTTGGTGAGGGTGCCCGTGACGGGCGGAGATGGTCTCGCGGATTATGCGGGAGACGTCGCGGGTGATACCGCTTGCGCTGCTGGGGTGTTAGACGATAGATTTCTTGAGGGGGAGGATGGGGAGGGTGACGTACAAATCGAGATTGCGACCTCCGCCGACTCGCCAGTTAAGAGAGGAAGCAGTTTCAGTGTGAATGATACGGTTGATATTTTCATCTTCACAGGCTGGTGGACAATTGAAATCCCCGCTGTGAATTACTTGGTAATGACTGTCGACCGCGGCGACGAGACCGCGCCAATCTGGTTGCTGAAGACCGGAGAGAGACCATAGGTTATCGAGTTCAAAGCTTTGGTTGTAGTTATCGTAAGAGCGGGCGATCTCTTCCCAGTCTACAGTATATCCTTCCAAGAAAAGGTCTGTCAAACCGAGGTCCATAGGTTGGGGCGGATCAATTGATGGCTGTAGTGGGTGTGGGGGCGGAGGCATTGATTGTGACAGATCATCGCGATGTGCCTGTTGCGATTGGAATGTTTGATCAGGCGAAAAGCGCGGACTGTTTAGGCTCGAAAAGTCCTCCGTTTTGCGACGTCGTCCATCTGAGCCGCCGCCCTTTCGGGTCTCGATGGCGTATTGGCGTTGTCTTTCATTTGTAACCATTCTTCGAAGCAGGGGAATGACTAATGAGATGATCTTGTGCTGGTCTCGCGGCCAGATATAATTTCTCGGGCCCATGCCCTCATTTACGACGTTCTCTCCGAAAAAGCGCTCACCGTGGCCTTCTGCTTCAAGGAATTGGCGAACACAGTTCCAGAGACGGAGCTTGACCATCTCAGTATCTCCCTTTCCGCGCTGGCCAACACAATCCCGTCTTTCGGGATACTCATCATTTAACATGTAGTTTTTCGCGGCAGCCTGCAGATGCAAGAAATTCTCCGGTGATATCTCAAGCGAGGTAAACATCTTCGAGATCGGAGGCCGAGTGTACTTTTTATTAGTGGACGGCTGGCGGAACAATGCAGCAGCAGAGTGAACGCCGATGGCCCGGGCATCGGACAATGACTGAGGTTGCTCGGCGCGGATGTCCATGCCCTCTCCAGTATACCCATGTGGGGTTTGCTGGGACTGTGCCTGGTGTTGCGCAGCAGCCAGGCCAGCACCCGCCAAGGCCGGGTCAAGGTTACTGTCGTTGCGCTTGCGCTTTTTAGTGGCTGTTCGTGTGAGGCCTGGCGATTGGTGCTCATTGTGACTGGGTGCTCTCATTTGTCTTGAGCTACTGATGGGAGCAGCGAAGCTCGCATCACCGAAACTGTCGTCACCGAGATGCATATCTGCGCCGTATGCTTCGAGCTGGTGGTGATGGCCGGCTGCACCGGCAGCTGTGGCAATTGCTTCTGCCGTTGCCCATTGCGAGACATCTTGGTCTGCGGCGGCTGTTGCGGCTTCAACTAATCCGGCAAGCTGGTTGTCGTTGGGTGCGTATCCGTTGTTTCCGAGCTGCGCATTTGAGTCGAGGTGTGAATTCGAAGTTGAGGAGTGGGGGAGGCCGGAGGATGAGGGTGTAGGAGGGTGTTGGTTATTGGAGCTCATGGTGGATTAGAGCACAGAGGCACTTTGATAAGATGATAAGGTCGGAAGTTGGTGGAGGGTGAAATCTTGCAGGCCGCAACGAACTGGATTAGAGTATTTTACACAACAATAGCGATTTGAATTGCGCCTGTTTCGAGTTGCGGTTTAAGATACCTAGTCGATCGCTTGAGGGAGTCTTTGCTGAATCTCG
Source organism: Penicillium soppii (assembly GCF_028829465.1). NCBI lineage: Eukaryota > Fungi > Ascomycota > Eurotiomycetes > Eurotiales > Aspergillaceae > Penicillium > Penicillium soppii. The sequence goes on along the minus strand of NW_026643235.1, from coordinate 1,921,772 downwards.
AGCTCTTATCAAAGCTTTTGTTGTTAGTGGGTTTCGCTATGAATGTCCTGACGACTTACTTTGAACAGAGCACAGAACGACCTGCTGCGCGTCACGCCCAGGAGGCCCAGGAGCACAGCAGCAGAGAAAAAAAAAAGACAATTGAAGTACAGAAGCCAAGTGCTCAAGCTTCTTGTATATAGTGATAAGAGAGGCGCGCGACTGATGTTTGCGTGGTTTGAAGGAGAGGCAGACAGTGCAAACTCGGACGTGACCCACGTCACGTGCTAAAAGATCATGTGATTAGGGTAGTATAGAGACATATGATAGTAGATCAAGGGAAAACTATGTGATTCCAAAGGTTGTTGCACTAGATGATATGAGATTTTGTATTAGACAATAAGCCGAATATACCTCTATTGTTTCAAACCCTAGCTGAAGTCTAATGGCGCACAAAAAAAAGATGAGATATATACAAGTACAGTTCGAGGTATAAGGCCAGAAGGGTGATAAAATATGGCCTACCAACCAAAAATGTTGAAAGCAGGCAAAAAAAAGGCATCCAGAAGTAGACCTCATCACGAATAAATGGCAGATAGATGTCATAGATCATGTCACATATCGACCCTAAAAAGGAAGATATGTACGGGGTAAAGAGAGTCAGGTTCAAGTACTTGATCCGGTCAAGTTTAGAACCCATCACCTTCTTTCCAAGGTCGACCAGCCTCCTGGGCACGGTACTGAGGGTTCTTTCCACGCTGCATGGCATTGTGTAGAATTTCAGCCAATTCCTGCTGCTTGTCCTGCAACTGGGAATGAAGATCGGTTCTCTCCCCATCTAAATCAACACTCTCATCCAACTCACCAAACCCATTTGCAAGCTCAAGATCATCAGCCAACCACATCCAATTCTCAAAGTCCTTTTGAAGCTCGTTTCTCTCAGACTCCAAGTCCTGATACTTCCTATATTCCTCATCACTCCCAAAACAAAACCCATAACCATCACAAAGACAAACATTCTCCTCGACACAAAGAACAGCCTCACCAGTAAATATATACTGCCAGAGATACTCCCAGATCCGCCCGGTGATATAATCACTCAAATCAGTCGAAAGCAACCAATCCCGATAAAACACAAACCGCGCCCTCGGAATCGACCGGATCCGATCCCGCGATAGCGCAAACTGCGCACAGCACGGCTGTGCCAGAACAGACGGGATCGGTTCGTCAGGAAAGAGCTCCCCCCACGCCCGCGCGAGCATAGTCTCTTCCTGCTTCGTCTCGTCTTCCTCCACGGCACCGGGATGCATCCAGGCCGGACAGCCCGGGCCGAAGCCGCAGCGCGTGTTCATGTACCCTTCGCGGATGACGCGGTTCAGGTTTAGTCTCCGAAGGAGATTGGCCGCGTCACCATTGAAGAGCGCGTCATTGTGCCATGCGTTTTGATGTGAGTGCATGAAGACCGCGACGTCGGGGAGTTGATCATAGTGGTCGACTATGTAGGTGAGGTAGATCATCACTTCGTGGCCTTTGTTTTTGGGTGGGTGAAGGGGAGCGGATGGGTCATCTGCGACATAGATGGCTGTGTTCCAATCTGGGAGCTGCTCGGAGATCCAGCTGGTGTCTTCTTCTTTTGTGCGCGTTACTACCATTACTTTGGAGTACTGGTAGCCCGGGGGCTTTGGGGTGCCGGAGATGAAGTTTGGTGGAGGCGCATAGAGGTCCTTATTTGTGTGGCCGCGGGTTATGTTCCAAGATGTGTTATTGCTGGGTATTAAGTCGCCCAGGCCGACTACTTGGGGGACGTCACTCCATGGTCGGGAGAGGCTGCGGACTGTGAGGAGGAGGATGAGGAAAAAGCAGACGCCAAGGAAGAGGACTGCTCGCCGTGGGAGAATCATGGACGGTAGCACAATCGGTATAGTTAACTGTGTCACGAGATATATTAGCGGGGAGTTTTTGCGACGCTGATGCTAGCATTGAAAATTGACATTGACAGGGATTGGGACCAGAGAGATCTAGGCAACTCAGCCAAGGAGGGGAATGAATGCCTTACATAGCTCAAGATATCACCATTGCCCTGATAATCAAGGGGTAATCAGGGTCAATTGGGGCGAGAAAAAAGAAAAAGTACCACCAGACGATCTCTATATTAGATCTTAGGGACCAGGGTATTCATTGGCGCATTTGGAGGCTTTTCTCGTGAAACAACGGGTGGATTAGAGTGTGGCTGCGCACTACTATGACGAAACATGACCGCGCATTTATGACTACAACGTATACAGTTAGGTCCACGGGTATTGTATGCTTATATTTATAAATGCACTTCAATGTCAAAAGAACACATATAATTAACCAGTGTATAACTAACACATACATTGCTCTGTTACACAGAAAATAATATGTACTGCATCAACTTGGAAGTATGACGATCCCCCTGATCCGAAGCCACGCGGCCTACATAGCCTTGAACTACATTGTACATACATGTACGGATTGTATACATTTATACATTCCTTGAGACTCAAACGAAAGATTTGTACTCGGTGTACAAGAAAGTAGAGAACAAGCAAATGTGATCATGAACTAAAAACTTAGGCTCTATTCAACAAAGATCAACCAGTGGAATATAGAGAAAAATCATCGACCTCAACCAACACATCCAACCAAAGTGTCATTTACACAATACTACATGTACACATTTCCGATTGGCTAGGTATCATTGTGCATGAAATTCAACCGTACAAAAATCGTAAGAAAAATCTGGGTATGATCTTTGGCTCGCGAACGCCATGCAACGCTGGATGAAGAAAAGGGCTGAGCAGGCCCGAAAAGTACAAGCGTGAAGTTGAAGTTGAAAAAAAATCCATCGCCATCAGGACGCTTCTTCATCCGTTTCTTCGACCGTGACGGCTCGGCCTTTGCCCTTGGATGAGGCCTCGGAGCGTTCATCTGTCGAAGCTTGTACTTCCTTTGAGGTTTCTCTATTGGTGCCCCAGCTTGTGGGGATGGATGTGGGCAAAGCCTCGGATGGCCCTCTGGGGGCAAGATCTGTCCATTCTTGGGAGAGTGAGTCTGCGCGGTGCTCTGGCGTGGGGGCGGTTGGGGTGGACTGCAGGTTTGACCCGGAGGTTGCATCGCTTGTGGATGTTTCGGTGGCGTCTTGCGTATTGACCGCGCTCCCGCCCGCTTGATCCTGGGGAGGGACAGGGACTGCGATGATCGGGGGAGAGGCAGCGTTGTTTGCAGCTGGCGCAGCAGAGGTGGTATCCGTGGTGGTTGGGGTAGGCTGTATAGTTTGTGCCACACCGGCACCATTATCTACGCGCTGAAGAGGAAGCAGAGTCCAACCAGGAGGAAGAGTGAGACCTTCAGGTAATCGCGAGTCCCCGGAAGACAAGATAGAAGTGCTCGGGTTTGCACCAAACTGGTGACGCGCTGTGTAGACCGAGGCTCCTGGGCCTGGAGTTGGTGATTGAATATTAGGCAATGGACCTGGTTGACCAATTGGGGTTTCTTGATGAATAGGGATTGGTGTATGGCGCAACCGATCCAGTTCCGCCTGCAATTGACGCAAATGATTCAATTGTTCTGTGGCGAGCCGCAGGGTTTGGATTTCATGGGACAGCCTTTGCTCAATCTGGAGCAACTGAGTGCTGATATCGGAAGCAGTGGACAGCCCTGGGGCCGTGGCATGTGGGGGAGTGGGGTTGGGGGTGGGGGCTTGAGGTTGGCGCCCAAACCCAAATCCAAACCCAATCTGCCCGGCAGGTACATTCGCTTGCGGATTTGCTACAGGCTGCGGCACATTGCCTTGAGGATTTTGTCTGTGGATATTATTGAAGAGGTCCCCACGGACAGCCCCGAAGCCGACTCGGAACGGTCCAAACTGGTAGACTCGAGCGCGAGGTTGTCCATCTGCGCCTTGCTGACCTGGTTGGTTGGCGCCGTTTTGTTGGCCAGGCGCGTTATTACCAGCAGCTCCGGCAGCTCCTGCAGTTCGCGAGGAAGCGATGACAGGACGTCGGCAGGTCGGGCAATTCTGTTGTCTCTCGAGCCAGCTTCGAAGGCATGCAAAGTGCAGAATGTGACCGCACGGAAGCTTCTTTGGCCGCAGACGCTCAGGAACACGTTGAGCTCCAGCGACTGGTGGGGCAGCTGGGTCAGCAGCAGCGCCAGCTGCGGGCTGTGCTGGCTGAATTGGGGTCATTTCCTCTCGGCAGATGATACAAACATCTTCTCGGGAAACTTCCTCTGCCGTAGCATCTGGGTACCTTTCGTTCATGTCTCTAGTTGCATTTCGATAACGCATGAAATCCATTATGCGACGAGCAAATGAACGGATCGTCACCACAACATCCCGCAGGATGTGAATGGGCAGTCCATAGAAAGTAAGCAAAATGCCAAAGAAGCTCAAGTAGATGATGAGCTTCAACAAGTCGGTCAAAAGATCCAAGTAAAAGACCCAGCGACCTTTCTCTTCCCACCCTGGCACGTCAATCTCCAATTCATTCACGTCATTTTCATCAGGGAGATCAGCAGGAGGAGTGGAGGCGCCTGCGCGGGCAGACTCTTGAATGGCTGCAACCCGCGCGACGCGGATTTCGGCCCTACGCTCCTCCACTCGTGCCTTCACTTGCTGATGGGTGATGGATATCTCGGTCAACGCGATGACGTATCGTAAAAGGGTGGAAGTCGACAAAATCGCCAAGATGGCGAACTCAAACCCAAACATCACCATCATATCCGGGCGCGCCTGTGTTATCACAGTTTGCACGCAGTATCGCAACATGAAGGTGTCGAAAAACACTGTCAGCATCAGGGAGGCCGCAAGACGGATATGGAACAACTTCGGGTTAGCCGGGGGTTGTTGCTCCAAAAACTCGACACGACCTTCGCCAATCCAGCCCCATACTTTGCCGACCAGCAGCGAGATAAACATGACCAAAAACCAACCTCCGAGTTCTCCCCGGAAGATGGTCATGGCTAAACAAGTCTCAGTGACGGCGAACCAGGCGCGTTCGTATAGTTGTTCGGTCTCGATTGGCCGTAAAGGCCCATATAGAAGACGCTGGAGCCAGAATAGAAGAAAACCGGTGACGAGAAGACATAGGTTCGTGAGAATCTAGAGATAAGGTCGAGTTAGTGCATGATCAGGTGTGACGGCTAAGGACAACTCACCATAAGATTCGCACTACTTTGAGAGAGATAGACGCATGCCGAGTAGAAATTGGACCTCTGATGAAGAGCCTTAAGAAAAACACCAGTGGCCAGGACCACCGAGGCCTGAAAGCGAGGTTAGTGATTGTCTTCCCCCCCTCATAGGCTGCGGTACTACTTACCCCAGCATACGCGGCTAATCTCATGGCTATCGACTGGGTCGGACAAGCCAAAGGTCAAGGACCAAAGGGAGAGTGAGAGAGGCCAGCGTCTCAAGGTAGCATTTGGTGGAGCGGATGAGTGAATGCTGGTTACTCAGGAGTAAGTAAGTAGCTTGATCTGGACAGCTTTCCAGAACAGCCCGTCAACGCCTCTCCGCATCTTACGTCAGCGGCACGTGCCGTCAGATCTATACTCGATCTCAGCTTCACTTTTAATATAGATACTTGTCTGCATAATTTTTTGGACATATCATCTCGAAGTGAAGAAGTCATAGCTCATTTCTGAAGCTCAAAGGACTAAGTCGAGTCCACTAAATACATCAGTTGCATGAAATGAGAAACCGACACTTCTATTGCTATATATATCTTCCACAATATCATTAGACTCTGCCTATTAATGCGTCTATAAACCATGACGATCAGCAGCCTTACAGTACTCCAAGCTTAACACACTCTCATACAAAATCGACATCAGCCCGGAGTTTGATAGGAAATCCCCTGCGCACAGTTTCCCCATGCATGCCTTCTACTTGGTCGCATTTACAGTACCAAAGAGTCTCGCCGAACCGTATCATGAAATCATCGAGTTTTATAATCTCAACTTACGTTAAACTGGCAATCCAAAGGAGGTCAACAGGCGAAATATTTGAAGCGTAAGGGGCCGTGTTATGAGGTATTTAGTTAATAATTGTTTTAAACGGCACTAAACACATCAAATTTGATGCACATAACTGCGGAATGTTGTTTATGAGTAGGCAGTTTGCGCTCTTTTTATTTCCAGACCTTTCCTTTGGTGGTTTAGACAGGCTCTTTCGCTCAGAGGAGTCGGCTTCGCGGTGTTCAGATTCCAACCCTGCAGGTCTCAAAACGAACTAGCACCGCTGATCACAACATCTTGGCACGGTGAGGAGCCCGGGGAACATCTTGTAAGCGGAAATCGTACTGGGCCGCGGGCCTCGGGGTGCGGCCGCTAGACTTCACATTCAGAAAAATGAAGTGTTCCAGAGAAGGTCAAAATAAAATAAAATAAAATGAACAGTAGCCTTTAAGCACTAGGAATTGCCCCAAGATCGAAAACGTCTACAAAATACACATTGTCTACATATGTACTTCTTGTTTATCTGATCATCATGTGACGTCCCACTCTGCCCGCCTTGATCTGCCTTGAATCGTGTAACCCGAAGCTGATTCCAAGGTTCTCCTTCAATTTCGAATTCAATTACGATATTGTACTCCTTCAAAATTTTCAAAAGCAATGAATAATCGGTGATGGCATCACCGGCATTGTTTACTGCCTCGCGCAGCCAGACACTAACCTACCTTTTAGCGGTCTGCCCCTTCTCTATCGCCTTCCTAGTTTTCATCAATTCATCCATCTCTTTCGTGGTAACCAATCTAATCGGCCTCCAAGAGGGAGAAGGAAATGCTGTGGGAAGTCTAGGCTTCGCGGATGAACTTCTCGCGCTGGCCGCGTGCCCTCTTTGGGGTGTTCTCTCGGATCGAATCGGCGTTCGCCATGTAAGCATCCTACTGGCCGAAGCAATCTCACTGTCATTTGCCAAAATTGCCTGGGCATTTGTGTTTGTATCATTTTGGGTTGATTACTGATGCTGTCATTAGGTATGTACTGCAGGCTATGCCATCGTAGCGCTGGCGCTAGTCCTTTTTGTACAAGCCACCAATATCTACCCCCAACTTCTACTGGGAAGATTACTTTTCAGTATCGGTGGTTCGGCCGTGTCGACCATGGTCACGGCTGTTCTGCCAACTGTGACTGGCAAGGTCAATGCTCAAGCATACCGCGCATCCGTTTCATCGGAGTTGACCATCACACCGGAGCGAGCCAGGACCGGCCACGCTGCCGCCGGTACCAGCGCATCGCCATCTGCCCGACTCTCCGGGTTCGTCGGCATGTGTGCTGGTTGTGGTGCACTGGTAGCAGTGACCGTTTTCTTGCCTCTGGCAGCACGATTTGAAAAAATGGGATTGTCTCCCGCACAGGCAATCCAGCGCAGCTATTATTTGGTCGCTGCTGTATCTCTTATCATCAGTTTTGTCTGCTTTATTGGACTCCGCGATCTGCCTGGGGAAAAAGGCAAAAGCTGGAGTGTGTTGTGGAAGTCTGATACATGTGAAGATGACGAGGATGATGATTCATTCGCCCAGTGTCCAGTATTGCCATACTGGAAGCAGTTGACCACTGCCCTCACGCTGGGTTTCCACAACCGTAGCATTGGTCTGGGCTACATCGGTGGCTTCGTGGCGCGCGCTTCGTCGGTGGGGATATCGTTGTTCATCCCACTCGCCGTGAACCACTACTATCGGGAATCGGGCCTCTGTAGCGAGGGGCATGAACCCGTGTTCGGGTCTGGAATGGGTGATATCAAGAAAGCGTGTCCGCGTGCATATATTGTCGCCTCCATACTGACCGGTGTATCCCAACTCGTTGCATTGATAGCAGCACCCGCATTTGGCTATCTGACGGACAAATCGCGACGATACAATTTCCCACTTTTGTTCGCTGCATTGGTGGGAATCATTGGGTACATGATATTTGCACTCTCTCCCAGTCCACAATTTGAAAAGCCCGACGGTGGCCCGGGTATATTCGTTGTGATGGCTCTGCTGGGAATTAGCCAGATTGGTGCAATTGTTTGCAGCTTGGCTGTGTTGAGCAACGGAATCCTGCGGGTCAGCATTGACGACGAGACATTAAGAAAAATATACGAAGAGCGACGTGCTCACGGGGACGAGAACGAACCGGACGAGGCCCAGTCTCTTCTGGGCGGGTCTGTGAATCGGAGACTGGAGCATCTGTCCCACTTGAAAGGCTCCATTGCCGGTGTTTATTCACTGTACGGTGGTGCGGGAATCTTACTATTGACGAAGGTGGGTGGGCTGTTATTCGATGTGTTGTCATCGGGCACACCATTCTACATCATGGCTGGGTTCAATGGTATCTTGCTTGTCACGGGCATCATTTGCGGGGGCATGAATCATTTCAAATCTGGATAAACGGAAATCGGTAACGGTTTCATGATTGTCATGGTGGGACAGGATCATGTCTCAGTTGTGGATATAATACTTATCTTCAGCATTGATTGAAACGACTGCTGAATCATGTTGAAAAAGCCACCGGGTCATGCAAATAGATTACCCGTTCGCTGGAACAAGTGGGTAAATTGAAATTAATCAATTTGAAAAATCAATGGTTCACTGGATTAATCTATTATTCAATGGTAGCGCAATTTTGTGATCTCGACACCATGCGAATTCGGAACCGTGCTTAGACACGCTAATGTTGGTGGCTGACCTGGGGAAATTAAAGATAAGAAAGGGCTGATTGCATACATGCAAGTAAATATTGGTACTTCGTACGCCGTGCCAACTCCATAACTAGACAATTTATAGTCTTCAATGCAGCCGAGATCTAACGAACTGAATTTTCCATATTGCACTGTTGATCTCATCTCGCTAGTCTCCGACTTAATAAGGAGCACCAAACAACCTTCCATATTCGGACCATGACCCAGGGGGTCAGTTCGGCCACTAGACCCGAATCAATCTCGCTCTGTCATTGACTTCCACTAAATGGAGCTAACAGGGACTAAAGTGCCGCTAAAGTGCCGCTAAAGTGCCCCTAATCTTCCCCATAAACGACAGTAAATGAATCTGATGGATACCCCTTTTTGAAACGAACCAACCCCTTCGAACCCCTGGGGCCTGTTCCTGAATATGCCGCTTGTAACTCTTGGCGCCCTGTACGAAATCAACGCTAATGCCAAGCACGATCATGCTGTGCGCTTAAACCCCAGGTGTCTCGCTCTGACACTTCTTTCTTCTTCTTTCTTTTCTCCAGGCTCAAGCGGTCCGTACACTCTTTTTTCGTCGTGAGACAGTCTTTCGTTAAACTCCAGTCCTTCGTTTCTGAGTTATTTGGCTTCAAGTACCGTGTACTCTCATTTTTTCTGATTTGACCAACTTGATTATCATCATTTTGTCGATATAAACACCGGTTATCCACCAAATCTTCAACATGCACTTCTACTCTATCGCTCTAGTGGTTGGCGCTACCGCCGTTGCTGCCGGCAACACTGCCACCCTCCTCTTGCCCGGGTTCAAGGGCCATGACCTGCAGGCTGGTATTATCGAGTCCGTAAGTACCGAAACTAAAAGCGCAGTGCACGCGTCTTCACGGAGTACGTGTTTCAGCAACATACTAACAACTCGCAGAACGGTGACGCGACTACCTATAAGATTACCTGCCCCCAGACCGTTTCTGCTGGATCCTGCGGTATCGCCGGCGAGGGCATGACTGCCATTGCTGCCCCGACTTCCATGCAGCTGCAGAATATCAACCTTCAGGGAACGTGAGTACTTCCCAGCGCACGGTTCTTACACATCTTCTAACTTACCCCAGTACTGGAACTCTGTCCTGCAACATTGCCGGCACCACTTATGCCGACTGCCAGGCCTCTGCCGGCACTGCTACTCCCTCGGGAACTCTCCGCTCCGGCGACCTGAACTGGATGCCCGTGACCGTCACTGGTCCCTGCTCCACTAGCACCCCGACTCCAACTGCTACCCCCACCAGCACTGTCTTCGCGACTTCCACCTCCGCTGCGACCTCCACTGCGACCTCCAGTTCCAGCGCAGTCTCCTCCCCCAAGAAGTCCACTTCGGCCCCTGCTTCTTCCTCCACCCCCTCATCACCTCCACCCCTCTGGTGGCAGCTCCTACCACTGGAGCCGTGATCTCCAGCTCCGGTGCCCCTGCCGCTTCCTCGACGGCCTTCAACGCCGCTGGCCAGGTCGCTGCTAGCTTCTGGACTGTCGGTGGAGCCTTTGCGGCTCTGGCCTATGCTTTCGCATAGACATTTCCTGCCTGGGCTGATTGAAGCCATGGTACTAATTTCCGGGGTTTGACGCTTCTACGGATACATCTCACATATTTGTGCTCATTTATTATTCTTTAATGTTTGATACCTTTCTCCACGACAGACTACGATCTAGCGTCTTTTATACCTTGTATCTTCAGTTATTGAATATACCTTTTTGTCCCTTCCATATACAACGTATATACTGTTTATAGATCTATAAAGTCGACTCCCCCGGATTTTCAATCAATTGTGTCCATCCTTAGTCTCCACCCCTGAATAGCACCCGCAGATGTCTCAATCCACCTGCTCCTGAGTGTACCCACCCCAGCACGGTCCTCACACTAGTCTTCGATCTCTGATTATCAGAAGACAATATATAATACAGGTACTCTGTACGCAAGGGCGCGTCGATCTGTAGATTATTCGAATCATTATTTAATATTTGTGATGGCTGAGCTGTCATGATAGCGTGCTCTGCAATATCGCCGCAAGGGCTTAGGGCTATCATTACGATGCCGCCTAGATCGTGCCTTGGCATGTGATGTATAGAAAAGGTTATTTGTACAGCAATGATATAGTTATAGCACCGAGCTCAAGAGCCATGCTGGGGACATAAAGTTGATATAGCAGATCTTTCAAAAATTCCGACTTAACAGCATTGAAGCTGCCAATCATGATACCATTAGTATTCAATCCATATGAAACGCAGCCAACCGCCTTGAACAGAAATAGAATCTCAAGAACCGATGTAATTGATTTCGATTTATGGTACTATTTAAAAGCAGGTGCGTCGCGTGAAAAGTATTTAACCTCCAACTCTACATCAACCACCGTCGCATAACCAAGAGACCGAACCAAACGAATGTCCAAAAAACCGCTAGTGGAATCAAAAACAACTGATAGTCCTCCCGAGAACCAAAGAGAACTCGTAAATATCATCGAGTAATAAGAAGATCAAAGTTTTAAATCACCAAAGAACAAGTCTGTACAAGTCTACTCGGAAAACAAAGTCACCGGCTCCCTCGAACTCGAAACTTCGGTTTCTTGAAACCTATCCCTAAGTGAGACCATGAGCGGGGGCTTATCCCAGAGATAATAGACCTTCTGATCAGGCCAATTGATACTCTCGGAGTGGAGAGTGAGGTCGAAATTGAAGAGCAATTTGCAGAGAACAAGCCGGATCTCACAATTTGCCAGACTAAATATATAGATGTATCAGCATCGAATCAACATATAATCAATAGGCGAAACTTATTCATACTGCTTCCCAAGACAAGCACGCGGTCCTAAACTAAACGGCTGCAAGACATCTTTCTGATCTCTCTCAAAACCCGCATCGCCTAGCCATCGCTCAGGAATGAATTGATCGGGAAAAGTGAAGTTCGATTCTGAGTGGTATGAAGCGTAATGATGACAAGCCACTGTTGTCTATCAATTGAAACAAATCAGTATCGAGACTCAATGGACGTAATGTATCGAGTCTGGTTACATACACCCCCAGGCACGAACTGGCCGTTCACGAGCGCTCCACCTGCGGGTACGGTGCGCGCTAGACTCGTTACAAAGGGCGGATACATGCGTAGGGATTCTTCGATCACGGCTTCTAGGTACCTGAGGTCTTCTAGAGCGCGAAATGTCATGTCTCTGTCTTGTTCGAAGGTTGACCGAATCTCGGAGGTTAGTCGGTCCATTACACGTGGTGTCGTGCAAAGGTAGTAGATGCAGCCAGAGAGTAGGGTTGCAGATGTTTCGCTGCCGGCGACAATAAGGCTTTGAAAGTTTAGTGAAAATTTTAAGGACTTGGACATCAGGGAGGTACATATGAAAGGTTCCAATGGCGGAAAAGAAATAAAACCCACATGAAGCTGTTCGAATGAATCTCAGCCCTGGTCATTATGCGTTCGCTGTCACGATACTGACCCTTGCCTTCACTCAGCCCATTCTGCAAAATAGCAGAGATAAAGTCTGGACGGGAGATATTAGCCTCCAAACGACGATCGACCTTCTGAGCGCTGAGCTCGAAATGCTCTTCTCCAACACGCTTGACTTCCCGCGGAAGAAACAAATCCAAAAGTCCCTTCAAGGCCGGGAATTGATTAACCACGCCAATGAAAGCAATAGCCTTCATCGAGTTAAAGATTAATCCAATCCAAGGATGCAACTGGCTATCCTTCAAGCAATCAAAAGACTCTCCAAACATCAAATCACCTGTGATATCAAATGTAGTAAAGTTCATCCATGCCTTGATATCAACAACTGAGCTATGACGAACAGCAGCCCTCAGCTTTTTAATCAGTGTATCAACATACCCGCGAATAAGACCCTCCTGATCTCTCAGCGCCTTCTCAGAAAAAGCATGCGCAAGAAGCCGTCTCTGCCGCCCATGGCTAGCATCATCGACGGCGCAAACCAAATGATCGACTCCATTAGCTGGGGGCTCGTAGTGACTTCTATCTTTGGGAAAGCAACCACCACCCGCTCTGGCACCGTATATATCGCGGAAAGCCTGCGGGGTATTGAAAGCGAGCTCATTAGGACCGATACGGACGACAGGTCCGTAGCGATCATGTAGAGCTAGAATGTCGGTGTGGTTTTTGCCGCGAAGGACAGAAAGGTTGGACGGAATGCGCGAGATGGACCAGAGGATTGGACCCGGGAATGCGTACAGGGGCGAGTAGAATGCTTTGATAATGCTGTACGTTAGGTAGACGAGGGGCTTTTGCTGTTAGTGAGATATGCTGTGTGGCGTTGTATGCGGATGGGGGTGTACGGATGCAACTTACCAGGCATGCTGCAGCTGTGTAGGGGTGGACGGAGGGCCAGGAGGTGAGATTTGAGGCTGTGGATGTCCAGAGGGCCATACACTGCCCTAACATAATTACTTTTGGATGTTTGGATATCTAAAGTGTTGGGTTTGCTTCCTTGTGTTGACTATTGAGGTTCATAGGGGATTGCGCTTTGAACTGAGACCCGAGGGCAAAGAAATGTCGTCGAACCCGGTTTAGTGGGCTGGATGTTTGAGGGGCAATCCGAGGAGGATTTGGCAGTAGTACAAACATATTTGATATTGGAATATCCAACTCATTACATTTGGCTCAAATATCAATCTATACATGATTTGGGAATACTCCGAACAGCCTCGGAAAAATCATAGTTCAGTTGAAGATTCAACCAGCCTACTGGTGAGACGGCTTCCGACCGTAGACAACATGCAGATTGCAGTACGTGCGAACATTAGGGTTCTTGAGATCAGCACGAACACCTGCCAGGAATACCTGGGTTGCTTCATTCGACCATCCCATCACACGAGTGAACAGAGCCAGCGAGTATGACTCCACTGCTAGCAAAAGAGAGCACAAGTTGTATTTGCCGATTTCTTTTTGGAGAGAATTATCGGGCCAAGTATTTGAAGGGACCTGTATGATGATAAAATCAGCAACGAGAAAATAACCAAACACAGCGTAGCCCCAAAGAAACAGCCAATAAAGATACAACCGCGGCAAAGGTCTTACCTTGTAAACCTCATCTCGAACATCTTCAAAACCTGCCTCAATCAAGTGCCGCCGATGATGTTCCGCAATGTTCATGGGCCGCTTGAACTGCATGCTAGCCAGAACCAAATGGCCGAGAAACTCGCACAACGTCGGCGCAATAGCAATGGAATCATCATCTGACCTAAGCATCACCTCAAATTCACACAACTCAATCCACCCACCCGGTCGTAGGTGTTGAAAGCTTTGCGCCAGTAACCGCGACCAATCGGCAATGGCACCACCCATATCGCGGGCATGAATGTAGTCGAAAGGTTGAGATCGACTGTACAACCAATCGGCTTCGGCGTCGTCGACGATAAATCGACAGTTTGGTGGGACCCACGATGGCTGGATGGGACTTAAATCAGTCCCTATGACCTCGGCGCTGGGGAAGGCATCCGCGGCGTCGATGGCCCAGATCCCAGTTCCGGTGCCGATGTCCAGGATTCGTTGGATGTTGTCGGACAGTGGAGCTCGGAACAGTCGGCCGTGAAGAACGAGGTTTCGGACATGGTGGAGTAAATCTTGTCGATCTTGTTCTGGCTCGTCGTTTGGAAGTAGGTACATTCCCTCCCGATAGGAATGGTACCGTCTTCCATTTTCGTACGTAAAGTTTTTTACGTCAGATAGTAATGAGGCTGTGTAGCTTGATGTGGTGTCGCCCAGGTCTTCAAATACCGAGTGTGGACTTTCAGTCCATGAAACCACATCCGATGTTTCTTCCTCGGGACTATCATCGTGAGCCGGGGCAGTAGGTTGAGAAGGCCGAGCTTGTGCCACTTGTGGGGGGTTGGCTTCAAGTTGAAACCCCACAGATAGAGGCGCACGCGTATTGATGTCGTTGGCACTGAGAGTAGTGGATGAAACTGAAGATATCGCACCCGGAGGGTCTGGGAGAGGAGGGTACGAGTCATTTACCAAGAAGATGGAAAGGTCGATTGGTTCCATATCTTGACTTTGAGGCTCTCCCGTAGTTGGTTGAGTTCTCGCAATGTGTTGACCCTCCTCGGTTCTTTCTTCTTTTTCTTCTTGAATAGGGCTCAACTCAGACGAGTTCAGGAAAGCATGAACAGGACCGCCGAAAGAGTAGAGGTTGGCGTCGAGTTCACCCAGAGGCTGTAATCGAGGTAGTTCTGGGACATTGCGGTTGTGGATGACTTTTGGGGTCCCTAGAGATGATCCGATATTCACCGTGGAAGTTGACTGTATTTCAGACTCGTCAAATGAACGTTTAGCAGGAACGCATGGTGCCAATACCGGCGCAGGCAAAACCTCGGCTCCCATGTTTGATGTCATAGTATCTTCAAGTCCGTGGTAGCGACGAGACCAAATCCGGAGTTGATGATTTATGAAGAATGGGAAGCAGATCAATTTGATTAAATGTAGAACCAAAGGCAAAGACAGATCATGTCGCGTCGCGTTGCGTTGAATATCCGTGTAGAGCAATTGGCACCTCGAGTTGAGCACAAAGGTATACCTCAGTAGCCTTTTTGGGGAAATCGCTCGGATGATCTACACTTACTTCAGATATACTTATGAAACAGACATATGTATACTAACTAAGTACCTTTATCGAATCAAGGGACCACGAAAAATTTATCTCATGAGTTTATCGCAGATGAGATAGTGTAACACAAGAATAAATGTACTGAAGGTGTGCCGGGGTATATGCATAAAGGGATATAGCGACAGTTTAAACAATAACTGGGTAGGACCGGATATCGGTGATTTGCCAGTTTACGGCTTAGTCTATGAGCACGAAGGAGCATAGCGCTTAGGGCCACATGTCCGAGTTTAGTCCGGCAGAAGAACAGAATCAAGGCCATGAACGAGAAAGCATGCCTACAAAGAATATTTATGATAAATTCAGCATTTCTAAATTCTACTCCAAACATCGCTAAGAGATAAAGCAAGCCCGGAGACTTCCTTAACATTAAACCAAAAAAATATAATTGCCGCCATCTTGATCCTTTGATCGGCCGCATAAAACCGACAAGCGATATTTTTACATGCAGGTAACCGAACCCTAAATAACCCCCTGATAATCTCAACTGTTCCCGAGTGCTTTGAACTAGAGAAATAGTACCATAAAGAACCCCAGATGAATTTGAAGGACTCTGGTGGAATTGTATAGCAATTCGATCAACTGATTGGTCAATATACTCTGACAATTACATGAAACACTTATATTGACCAGCTAGCTGATTGTGTTCCACTGCATCGATCTAACAACCGGATTGGATCGGCGGTATTGGTATCCTGTCGAGGGTCGGACAAGCTGGTTCTGCTCCCCGATCAAGTTATGCGATGTATCAGGCGTTTCAAGAATAGACGGTAAGACTTGGAATGACGTTTCTACGTGTGATTTGAGAGGTTTACTCAAATCAAACTGAATCCAAGCCAGCACAGTATTTGCATTAAGACTACTGCAGCTGAAGTATCGGGGTATTATCTTGATCATAATTCATGGCGCGATTTCAGACCTGTCTGCAAGACTCAATCGAGCATGCCCATACCGCGAGGATATCTCGTTCCTTTGGGTCCGGGCCCCTCCCTCTTTTCAGGCTTTATTTCTAGTCCTGCGTGAAGGACTGAAGCTCGCAGAATGCGCCAGTGAGCCTCTTGGTTGAATTCCTGCAGGCTTTCCAACGTGGTTCGCTGTACCTCGCTGCGAAGGTCGATTTGATTGGAGACCAACAGTCCTTGCTCGAGGTCTACGCGCGCGTCTAGCACGCCATCCCGGATTAGCCCGATCAGTTCTTGAACAAAGGGTGAGGATATATCGGTGGGTCGTGCTTCGCCGCCGATTACTTCCGGGGCGAAAATCTTCGCCATGGAGTCGAGAGTCACACGGCTGAAAGGGATCATGTATTGCTCGATGGATTTAGTGCGGATGCGTTTATAGAGGTGGGGAATAAAGCGCTGCAGGTGGATATCGAGGAGGTAGTCGGGTTGATAGGCATCCAGGATGTCAAGGCATGAACGGAATTTGAAGTTGCAGAAGAAAGCGATGGCGCGGCGGATGTGTGGCTCTAGCTCGAGGAAGTTGCGGAACGTCTGGTTCTCTAGTACATTGCGTTGTAGCTCGTCGCGGTTCATGGATGCGAGGGCACAGAGACCACCGTAGACAGCGACATCGTTGGCAGTGATGACTTCGTTGTACTTGTCACCCAAGTCTGCTGGGATGACCAAGAAGGCATTTGCAGCTTCAAGATATGCTCCTTGCTGCATCTGTGATAGAGCCCAGGCAGCTGAGACTTTGGATTCATTTTTGGCTGCATCTTCTGGCTTTGATAAGGAGTTGCGCAGACGGTGCACATTTGACTGGACAGACAGCCAGTCTCCACGTTCCACACCAACATTGACCATCTTGAATAGCATAGATGTGATATGGTTTGGGGTGGTACAGTAATCTCGCATACGAGAGTAGGCTTTGGAGGCAGCGTTCAGGTCGCCAGTCTGGTAATAATGGTTTCCTAGATCCTCGTTTCCCATCTGCAGACGTCAGTTGAATGCAACTCAATGTGGTCACCTCGAACACTTACCCGAATGCTCTCTTTAATTAAGTTGTTCTTGTATCCCCGCAGCTCATGTTCCAAACGCTCGGTTTGAGCCAACACTGATCGTCGAGTTTTCTCGACCCATAAGGTATTGAAAGAAGCATCAGGGTCACTCGGTGCCACTTCCGCTAGAGCGCGGACTGCTTTTTCATATCTGAACACGTCTCCGCTGTTCTTGGCTTCGGCGATGGCTGCCTTGAGGGCATCGTGTGCAAGCAATGGGGAGCACGTGCCAATGAGATAGAGACGGTCGTAGCGGGTTCGACCTAAGCGCATTAGAGCAAAGTCTGTCTTGGTGGTAGTGATAAAGCTCACCAGTGTAGTTTGAAATATAAGTGTCTAGATCGAACTTTGGGAGTTCTGTGAAATCCACCATTGTCAGCGTTGGCCGGGCGAGCATTCAATGCGCAGGTAGCCCTGCAATTGTGATCCACAAACCTTCGACCCTCACTGGGGCTTTGACCTGGGGCTTGGTACCAGCGGCAGCTTCTGATGTTACACCAACGTGAGCTGCCTCCACATCAGCCTGGGATGGGCCAGAGGCATCTGGAAGTGTGTCCATGTTGTCGGATTGTTTAGATGGGGAGGTGGGGTCGGCGCTGGTAATTTATCGTTCTTCAGAGATGAAAGCTGAATCTGACCCAGAGGAGAGTTTTGGAAGGACTGGAGAGAGTGAATATGATTTGCTAGAACAAGAGAGACGTACTGAGAGCTGAGCAAGTGGGAGATGATCATTGTGATGTTCATTATCCGGCAGATTGAAACCGCCAGATACACCGCCTTGACTCCGCATTTGACGAAACCCGTGTTTCAAACTACATTCTATACACTCAATATCACAGAAGGAAGGAAGATATCTCATCAGTTGAATCCCAATTTTAGATGTTGGAGATTTGAACTAACTGATCTGGATATTCCCAACCTTGGAAAGTGGCTAGTCATCAGATACCGAATTGCTCCCGAGGCCAAAGTCACTGCCTCGGAACGTCGAGTAATCAAGAAATTAAACATCAATCGGCTAAATAGAACACACCTGCCCACAATAACTTGATTATAATCTTTGTCTTGTCAATGATCGCATAAACATTCAATTGAAAGCAGCTCGGCAGTACCAACGAAAATACATATATAAGAAGCTAAATCTGGGGTATCCAACCTCATTGGAACATATCCAGACCACCTCAAGCCTCAGAATGTCATCCAAGCAAGTCGCCCTGATAGTCGGTGCCTCACGAGGCATCGGCCGACAAATCGCCATCGACCTAGCTAAAAACAACTATATCGGTACATCACACCCACGAATACATGATCCGAGTCTCAACTAACGAAGCCCAGTAATGCTAGCAGCAAAAACAACCTCAGACGCATCAACCTTAACCCCCTTCCCCCCAGACCCAAATTCCACCCTATCAACAATCAACACCGTAGAACGTGAGATTCGTGAAGCAGGCGGTGAAGCCAGCACGGTGGCCGTCGACGTCCGGGATGCAGCACAGATCCAGCATGCCGTCGATGAGACAGTCCGTCGATTTGGTAAACTGGATACTCTGATCTACAATTCCGGCGCAATCTGGTGGTCTTCTGTTGAGAATACACCGTTGAAGCGATTCAGACTCATGCAGCAGGTTAATCCCGAGGGTCTTTACGCAACGGTTCAAGCTGCGTTGCCTGTTTTCGAGAAGAATGGCTGGAAGGGACGGATTGTGGTCGTTTCGCCGCCGATTTATTCGCGATTCTTTAGGGGGAAGACAGCTTATGCTATGGGTGAGTTTAATTTTTACTTGAATTTGCAATTCGCAATTTGATCTGCCAAGTGTGGCCCCCGGGAGGTACTGATGAGCTGATGTGATGTGTTTTATTTTTTTTTTGTAGGCAAGGTTGGAATGAGCGTCTTGGTCAAAGGCCTAGCCATGGATTTTGTGCGTCAGGGCCGAAATGAAATGGCGGTGACCAGTATTTGGCCTGCATCGGTAAGTGGTTTTATGCTTGACGGAGAATGAGCTGACGGTGTTCGCTAGTCGATTGAGTCTGCAGCTACGGAGCACAATAAGGCATCTGACAAGTCTTATAAGAAGGATTTGAGAAAACCGGTATGCATAATTTGGGATACGTTATTGGTTGATAATTACTAACATGCTATAGACAATCTTTTCGGATGCTATTTTGGCTATGCTTCAAACCCCGCATCATGTAGTGAATGGACTTCTGGATACGGACGAGGACTTCCTTCGGGAGAAATGCGGTGTCTCTGATTTTTCCAAGTATTCCGTCATTCCAGGTTCCACCCCGCGCCGAATCATGCCAAATCAGTTCCCGGTGCTCGAAGTTGCGGAGCAGGATGACGAAGGACAGCGGATGGATAGCACGAAAGTGCGGGCCAAGATATAGAGGTGGGAGAAGTCATTCCTGACTCTGCCGATGAGAATGCACTGAACATATGCTTTCGGTAGGACCGAGCGTTATGCATATGCAGTCTCCAAGCTAGCAAAGTGCCAATATAATTGCGTGCAAGTCGATGAGAAGCGAATAATAAGTAGTAAAGAATAAATTGCTCCACAACTCACAAACTAAGAAAATAAATAAGTGAACGCTCAATGCTAATGCAACCAAAATGCAAAGAAAGACTGAACCGGTCAATATTAGTGTAAAGAAATCAAAAATGCCACGCCAAGTTTCATTATCCCAAACAAAGCAATCAGTCACTTTCACCTCGACATCGACATTAACGATCATCAAAGCCAAACCAAAAGCTCACTACAAAAGAGTAGCAAACCCAGCAACAAACCCGCCAACAACAACACAAAGCCCATAAACATGACCCATATCAAGGTTCATCCTCGACGCCGCACCGGTAGAATCGGTATTAACCGGCGTTTCCGTTGGAGAAGCCGTAGCAGTAGAGGCCGAGGCCGAGGTTGTAGTCACATTGACGCGCTTAGGGTCCTGAGCTCCGCAGGGGTTATCAGTACGGCAAGCCGCCTGACATGTTGAATCACCATTGCATTTGAGCACGCATTGGTTATTGGCTTCCGTGCATGTGTAGTAGGGGATTGTTTGGGAATATTCAGTTGCGTTAGGAGTTGCGCCATTACTGCATAGACAATAGTAGTTGAGTGTTGCCTAAACTTTTGTTAATTGAGGATACTACTGGACAGGGCGAGGTGAGCTTACGGCTGAGCAGGTGTTTGATGTTGGTGTTCCAGATGCTCCTGGGATTTGGAGACAGAGGAGGGGACAGGCAGATGTTTGGGAGTTGCACCATGCCTCTAAAGGTTATTAGTTTCGAATGTGGAAGATGGATCTGGTAGGGATTTGATGTTTAAGTTTACCTCGTGTAGCGTAAGGGACCGATGTTGGGTCGAATTGGCAGGTGGCTAGTGTGGCCGAGGCCAAAATGAATAGAGTCTTGGAGAGCATGATATTGAGGTTAGACACAACGTTGAGGATGCGAAGCGACTAAAATTTAATGTTAGTTTTTGTTGAGAATTCTAGACGGTCTTTTATAAACCCCAAAAATAGTCCAGGAGACCAGTGACTGGAATGAAGGGGTAGAAGAAGAAAATAAATGTGTTGAACCTACCGAGGTTCAATTGTTGGACTCTTGCGAGAACAAGAAGAGGAATGGAAATGTAAAGGTTGAGAGATATCCAAAACCAATAGCGAAAGAAGTCAATCGAGGGAGTGTAGACAAGGGAAAAAAAAGTAGCAAGGGAGAAGTGAGTTCATAAAGGAAAAAGCAATGATCACCGGACTATGTATGCCTATGTATAGAATGCACTAGTTGGTTTGCATGGTGGCACACACTAGTGCCACTTGTACATAGAAGGTTTTTTATTTTATTTTCCCAAGTTCTTAGCACATAGGTGCTCATGATCCTACCTGTCTCAATTGTTCAATTCAGTGACGAGGGGTGCCCAGCCTTGGAAGCGAGGATTGAGGTTCCGCTATAGGGGTAGCTATAGGGGCAGCTTGAGATATGTCGATCCGGGGAGATCAGTGAGACTGGACTTGGACTGTATGAGATTTTATCAATGAAAAACGTTTGCCATGACACCTGTCATTCGATTGCTGACTAGTCTCCACTGAAATTGTAACACCAACGACATCACTGTATTGATACTCTGTAGAGATAGGAAAATGTCTCAGTTTGAAGAAGAAGAAAGTGAACGGAAGAACGCCGATCAGCGACGCTTACCATGTTGGGGTTAGTGTTCTTGGCTTTGGAAGAGGGTCTTTGGAAAAGTGAGATCGTCAATTTATTGAAGATGGAAGAGATCTATACGAGAATTTGAAAATGGCCGAACTGAATCATGTAAGTAGTACATCAAGTACAATGCATTGAATGTATATATAGTGAATGCAGTGAAAAGTAAAGATGTAGAAAAAGTATAGCTCTGGACAAGTTCCAAAAATCCACCTACATGAATTCCACATTAGTAAGCCAACTCCGCTCGTGACATGTCTCCAATTGACCTTAGTCTTTCTATAGTTAGTTGCTATGCACTCTTTATGTCTAAGAACTAGGTATGTCTCACCTCGGCTCGTGCAGCCTACTTTCCTATCTGCCCTCGCCTTGCCACCCCGCACAGGTGGCCAAAGTTACACCCTGATTGTCAACACACCCACATGCAAAGCACCAAGCACCAAGCACGAAGCACGAAGGGCTGACTCCCATTAGCACAGAACAAACCCTTAACCCCTCCAAAACTAAATGGATGGATCCAGAACCTGAGGAGGCCGGAGTGGCAACGCCGCACCCTGACTCTGATCCCGAGCCCAACTCCACGTCCCCCGCACCGCCCTCGGACCCAGAATCCACCGAACCTATCGAACCAAATATCCGAAGTTCCTCCTCCTCAGCAAACTCCCGCCCAATCTCAGGCGTAGTCCCTCCTTACTGGCACTGCCACGACCGCAACGGTTCACACGCCTCGCAGTCGTCATTACGGGGAATCACACTCGAAGATCATACCGCGGACCCAGACTCGGAGACTAGTCGGGGACTATGGGCGCGCAGCGTATCGATTGATGATTATGTTGTTGTTCGTGGGATGACGGGGGTGGGGTCGTATGTCGTTTGGAATTGTAGGATTCAAACGCTGGATGTGAGTGCTTTATCATTGGCTGAGTGAGCTTGGGTTGGTTCTAATGGACATTGATATATTAGGGTGGTCCCATCGTTGTTCGAATGAGGTTCGTTGATCCTTTGGATGGGGTGGGAATATTGGCTAATTGCTTTTTAGATACTCTGAGTTTGATGACTTGCGCCAAAGGCTCGATGCTTCGTTCCCGCATGCGAGGAGTGCGATGCCTGCGTTGCCGCCAAAGAGTGTGCTCTGTATGTCTCTTTTGGCTCCTATAACTGTGCCACGGGCTTACACCTTTTAGTCAAATTTCGACCTAAGTTCCTGGAGTCAAGGCGCGTGGGCCTGGAATATTTTCTCAAGTGAGTTAATTGTCACCATCCTTAATCAACTCTTTCTGACGCCGCCCAGCTGTATACTTTTAAACCCGGAGTTCTCGGGCTCACCTATTGTCAAAGACTTTTTGTTTGGCCGTATTTGCTAATGTAACGTATGGATTCGCGCTTATGGGTTTGGCGTTCTGGAAATGGCATTTGCATTGTACTCTACACCATAATCATACCGTTGGCTTTTTCACCAAACTGGAAGATCATTATGAATACCGGTCTCCGCAGCTCAAGCCACGCCAAGGTCGATATATTGAGCTCCGCATACTCGTGGGCATATTAGACCCCAAGTGAAGGGATGGTAATCGCTGTCTCTAACACAAAAGTCCTCACGGTACGAAACAAATGTATTAAGAGAATGAGGTCTAATAAAACAGGCCAAAACGGACGAAACATAGATGCAAGAATCCCAAGCCATAGCAAAACACCTAATATGATACAGTGTCCAAAACCACTAAAGCACCAAAACGACAAGACAAGATATTCCGAGTAAGAAATGCCACTCAGTCAATTTATGCCCGATTCTCAGAAACCACAGCTGAATGCCCTTCACCCCCGACAACTTTCTCCTTCTCAGTCTCCTTTCCACCGCCCTTCTCCCCCTCCCCCTCTCAACCCACCCCCTAACATCCGCCCAAACGATTTTCCTCAAACTAATGTTCGCCATGTGCGTCATAGCCAGCAGCAACCTCGGACCCGGAATACTCGGAAAGACAAGATAAAGTCCACGATCCAACATCGGATCAGGCCGGAACTTATCATGATACGCCTTCTTGCCCCCAATGGGCAATCTCGAGAACGCACGGCAATACAGATCACGCGTAAAAGCCCGTAGAGGCCTAGGCATACCGACCACATCACCACGGGATAGCGAATGTAGAGGCTCGAACCCGAAACCCAGATATGACACGCCTGCACGGTTCAGCAAAGCCATTGCGGCTACAAGTAACAAGTCGCTGATTCCCTTGCTGGAGCCTGGTGCTGCGATGCAGGGATCGACATGGTATCCGCCGGAGCCTAGTCGACGGAGGGCTGCGAACCCATTCACCACTCCTTCTGCGGAACGGGTGTATATGAACGTCATCAGCGAGGGTAGCGCGAAGGGGTCGTAGACGGTTATGAAAGCTTGTGGTGAGGCGGAGTCGTTTCTTTGAGCGCGCCAGGAATCGTATATCGATATGAGATCTGATTCGAGGGATACGTCTGTGCCGTGAACAGCAGGGACATAGACGTGCAGGGTGATGGCGGCTTTTGCTTTGTTGAGGAGCTGGCGGTTCTGGGTTGTTATGCGTTTCCCGCTTGTTTCGAGGAGAACTTCGTTTGTCTGGGGGTTAAGGACTCTTTCTGTACCGAAGCGGATTGTTGTCCAGTTGTTTGGGTGGGCTTGGGATTTGAGGAAGGACTCGCTTGCTCCCATGAATGCTATACCCCAGTGGTAGCGTTTGCGGTAGGCTGTGAACTCTGAGAGGAGCGAGGGAATCAGGGCTTCTGGGGCGAGGGGGTCGCCGCCGATTATGGCGATGCCGTTTTGGATCTTAAAGGAGAGGGCTGCTGTTCGGGATTTGTTGACGAAGAAGCGGTAGCTCCGGTCGAGGATGCCCATATGAGCTACGCGGCCGTAGTTTGCAGCCAGGCGTTCGATGGCGGTCATTGTGGTGAAGTCGTCTAGGCCGAAGACTTCTGCTTGGTCTCCCGTGTCTTTCGTGGATGACGGTATTTCTTTTGGGTTGGATGTTGGGCATGGGAGGTCGACCTCGGTTGGTGCTTGAGAGGATGCGTACTGTAAGGGCTCGTGGCTGTCCAGACTGGTTGTCGGGGTGGAAACTGATCCGACTCTTGTGCGGGTGCTGTAATTTGATGAACTTGCACATGAAGAGATGGTGGGCGCTGCTTTGAAACCTCGCAAGTGGTCCATGACAGAGACACATGAGCCATTTTGGCTATCTTCGAGCTGGCCACTGTGCAAAGTCGTTGCACATAGCTGGTCAATCAAGATATCTCCAATCTCATCCACAAACAGGGTCTTCTTGGGATTCACTCCCACTATATTCAATGTGTTTCCCTTCTGAGCGCGCCGTGATCGCTTTTTCTTTTGTGCTTGAGGATTTAAGGATTCGGGAGATTCAGCAGGAGTGACCATGATAGGCGAACTCGATTTCAACGAGCGATAATAGTCCACGGGTGTCAAGAAAGTAAAGTCAGAATCAAAAAGAAAGGATAAAGGGAAAGTACTGCAATGATGACCGTACTTTTCCAATATGTTATCAAATATTCCCAACCCTTGGTACATACATACATACATACATACGCATTTGGTACCCGTCACAAATGCTTCCATTCCTCCAACAGGGTATAATTAGGCAGAGCCATAAAACTTCGGTACTACCGTTATACCCTTTTAAGTATGTATACGACGTGACCAATGATCATTCGTGCCTTTCAGTAATAAGCCTTATTAAACCACGGATCCTAGGTAATTTCCGGCAGAACGAAAATATAAAGTTGAATCAATTCATTTATTTCCTTGCAATTTGACACATTTGAACGTGGGTGCCTAAGAAAAAGACTAAAAGGTCAAAGTCACAGCTAAGCCTTGTCCAGGCGCTTGGCGTCAGGGTCCTCGCCTCATAGGGCAAATGATTCGTTTGGGCGAGATCTGTAACAAATGATATACTTCTGCCTGGCCGCTGCCCGCGGATCCCGTCTCCACAGTTACTCACTAGCTCATGATCCAGGGTCCAGTTCACGCTTAGAATAGAAGAAATTATGGAAGCTCGAGTATTGTTATTTGGTGTGCTTACAATATGTTGTATACATGAACCTTAGAAAGCAATGGGATGTTCCCGGTGTCACATGAAATATTAACCTCTACATTGCAGATCAAGTCACGGAAATGCCGTCATAGTTAAATTAACGTGAAGGGCTCTGGCCACTTCAAAATTCTATAACAGGTTTCGGTGATTTACCCTTGCGACACTATGCACGTAAGACTGGATGCTGTCTTCTAGCTGATAATTTCCCTTTTTTGGCCACGAGTGTGGTCTGATGTGGCTGATGACTGTATTCAACTAAGCCTACAAGAAAAACGCCCTTCCCTCCATATTTTTAGAAACCACAATGAGCCAGTAAATTACACATTGGCTACCTTCAATGCTACGAAAATGGGACAAAAACTGAATACACGGACAACGCTATTAGGGATATCATCAATTCAGAAATGGCTGATACTGCGATCGGAAGACGAGAAAAGAAATGAACATGCTTCACTCCAATGTACACTCGTATAGAAGGTCGCAAGCATGTTCAGCAAATAAAAGCCCCATCTCAAGGCAGCACAATCATCAACTCTTGGCAGATTCACGGCTGCGTACTATTCCCCATGGCCAGACTGCGAAGCTGAGTGAGTGCTTCGATGATGATATTATCAGCATCTGAATCGTGCAGAATATCGTCGTCCTCATCCAGGCAGGCCCTTCCTTCCAGTGTCTTATCCAAACTGCGATTAATGCGCTCCATCTCCTCAATCAGATGTTTCTGCTGCAAGACAAAGTGATTTGTCAGGTTGAGGATGCGGTCACCGGCCTCCATACACGCTTTCATCTCTTCGCCTTGGCGTTCGGTGAGCATACCGAAGGCAGAGTCCTATATGCATTAGTTTCACTCATCATCGAGTGCTGATGTGGAGGTAGGTCAAAGGATAATTCTCACAATATGACGGATCCATAATTTTCCAGTAGATGGAAAGGGAGTACCAGACACGTAGGGTGAGTAAAGGTTGATGGTTGTGCAGATAATGCAGTCGGCTTGGTTACAGGCGGCTGCTGCGACGCCGGTGGCATTGTTTACTATTGCGTTGGGGCAGGGTCCTGTTGCCAAGTTCAAGGGAGCACACCTTTTCTTCTCACATTTGTTGTCTCTATTGTCATTACATTCGTGGCGAGGTGCGTTGGTCGCCATGATGATTAAAAAAGATTGGAGGAAGTTGCGAGTTGGGGGATAGGAAGTTGAAGAAGAGCATGAAGAGAAAGAGTTGATTGAATGGAAGAACGAGGCTAATGACATACAGTAGTTTGGTCAGACTAAAGAACTTGATATCTTTCTGTATTCCCTATATTCTATATTTCGATTCTATACTTCTCTTGACACTTGGACTTACACTAATATACTTACGGTTAGTATGTGCATATAACGCTAAACCTGAACAGGGAATTGGCTTAACGACTTTCAGGACTGCAGAACTTGAGGACTTGGCTTAAATTTCACAGAATTTCTCTCCACATGTCATCCTCATCCTCATCACAGAAAATGGCTACGAATATTAGATGGCGCGGGGCCACACTAGTCGATATCAAGCAAGTGTGCGAAATCGGCAACTTCCACATCGCGAATAGCTGCTGCACATTGGAAACCACCCCACTACCAGTGTCCTACTATGAAGAGAAACTAAGGGATCTCAACGCAAGAGGTCTACCATTCTTTGTTCTCGTCACCGATCTAGATAAATGGATAGACGGATCAAACCTGATCCTTGGCTATTGCTACCTATCCCCGTTTGGAGGCCATTTGTTGTCTTATGCGTCTACTGTCCAGTTGTCGATATATATATGTCAAAGCTATATGAAAACTGACGTTGGGCATAGATTTTTGGAAGAGGTTTTGATACTGGTTGCGTTTGGCAAAGTCATGCACAACTGTGTGGAGCGTGTCGGTGACATTGCCAGGATTGGGGCTGGTAGTGCCCTGGGGCTTGTGAACCAATCGCCTCTTTACAATATTATTGCTATTGTTGCTGTTGATCCGAAAGACCCTGATGAGGGGAACAGGCTTAAGGATATGCTTCTTTCGCTGAAGTTCGTGGAGAAGGGACGGATGGAGAAAGTTGCGATGAAGAAGGGTCGGTTGTAAGTTTTCTCTTTCGTTCTCTTTCTCACATAGCTGCCTAGGTGATATTTCCTTTACTGATACCTTCAAGTCTTGATACCATTTATCTCCAATGGACAGCGCCGGAGAGAGTGAGGGATGCGAGGTGAGATTGTGATGATCAAATGTCGGAGGAACGGAGGATTGACATTTCGCTTTCATTGTCAGATTCACATAGAAGCATGAAATTCTATGGCCAAAGCCCCTATTCTCTCCATCAGTCATTCCACTGCGTTTGCGCTTCATGTCGACATACATCCCCTGAACCCGAGATAAGTAGTCAGTAAGGGCGCATTCCAAGGTTGGAAGAGCGATGGGGAAAAGAAATAGCATGAGTAATAGAAAGAGAAACAACTCACAGTGAAGCCCCTTACAAGGGTCTCCAATTGTCCTTTTGTACCGCCCCAATAATCCCCCGGACAATGCTGTTGAACTGATTGTAACTCATTTGGTCCACATTGTCATATTCCTGGAGCTGCAAATCAATGAAGGTAGCCAGTACAGGAAGGTCCCATTCCACCTCATGCAGCATGATCTTAGTGGCGGAAAGATAGCTGAACCCAACTGTCAAGCGCTGACAAATGATTACCTGGTCACGCCAGGCATCGACGTATTGGTCAACCCCCCGAAACTGGCACCGGCGCATATTCCACAGCTTGAGCAGCTCCGTGGTTATGCTGCTCACCTCGGAGCTCTTCTTTTGGTTCATGTCGAGGCTCTGAATTACCTGGTAAGTTGTGTCGGTGAATTCGAGACGCGTCTGATCCTTTTTGTAGTAGGAAGTAAAGTTCTCATCGACATTCTGGACCAGCCACTTGCAGACGAAACGTGACCACTTTGCCCAGTTGTTGTACATGGGATGGTTTTCATCGGGACGTGGGACGGTGCTCGATGTGAGGTCGCTCAGGTTGCGAGCACAGAGCGAGATTTGGATACAACTTCCCCAGTGATAGATGTCGTTGGCGTTAGAGAGCCGTTTAATAGGTGGAATTATGATATGACGAAACTCGGGGAGCCGGTCTGCTTGGGTGGGCCCTGAGGGAACTGGAGGAGGATCCATACTTGGAAGGGAAGCCAACACCATGAGTGATTGGAGCGAGGTAATGGCCAGAAGATTTCTTTAATAAAGAGTTTGAAGAAGAGGATGCAAGAAAAAAAGTGAGAGTAGAGATGAAAAAAGCCAAGAGAGTATTGATTTGAAATGAGAGAACTGAAAAAAGGTGAGTGTTTTGAAGTTGTGGGATCAGGAGCCATCAACCTTTCCATCAAAAATCACTGAATTGTCATTTTCTTCTCGAGCCCTTTGAACTGTCACTGAATATCTTTTCCTTGCAATAAACCACCATGTGAGTTCAATTATCAGGAAACAACCGACAACCACACATGTATAATTCATGTTCGATGCTGAATATGTTAGCCTGGATCTTGGGACTGCACAAAACAGCAGTACATACCCGTTGCTGGCATTTGATATGGAAATGAGAAGAAAACAATGGCAAAGATCAACCACGCAACCGAGACGATATTCACGGTCATGCCTATTGTATGACCCATGAAGAATGGACCACGATGCATCGTCTGACGCCGAAGAAGAACGTTGGTCAGGATCGGCACAAGGAAAGCAAAATTGTTGATTGTTCTGAACTTATTAGCACCGAGCCATTGCTAACCACTGGGTCCGTTCAAGGTCAAGGCAGGTGAACATACACCGCAGAACTCATCATTGCATTAAATGCCGTGCTCGAGCCCAGATATATACACCCGAGAAGTGCCACAATAACAGCAACACACAGCTGGGCGTTGAACGGTGATCCTAGGCGATGGTTGACTCGCGCCAATATCTTCGAGAATGGAAGACCTTCATCGCGCGCAAAAGCCCACAAGACTCGCCCAGTGCCTATTGAGATCAGAGGGAGTCGTCAACATACAGCAAGGACCACTCACTCAATTGCGTGCCAATCATGCATGGTCCCAGCACTATCCAAATCATGAATACCAGGCCGAACGCGCCTCCTCTGGTGGAAGTTGCCTGCCAGAACAGTTCGGCGAGCGGAAGTCCAGTGCTCGTATCACCTAGGCTCCCATAATCTTGGACCGAGAACATGAGACTGAGGAGATATGACAACCCGTTGACAAACGCAATTGATAGGGTTATGGCTATCAATGCCGTCAGCTAGGGTGCATGCATGAACCATGATGCAGTCAACATACCTAGTCCCAATGGTGCGTTCACTCCAGGCTGCAAGAACTGTCAGACATGGATCATATATAATTCTAAATTGACTCACATTGGGCATCTCTTCCGTGATGTGCTGCGAATTGTTAGCACTACATCCGGTTTCGAGGTCTCACCATAAAATAACATACCGAAATCCCATCTAGGCCTCCAAGGGAATACAGTGGATTCACTAGGCCGGTAATGAAACACATGACGTTGTTTTCCCAGCCTGTCTTGTTAATCCACGTGCGAAACACAAACTTGCTATCGTTGTGAGCAGGTGCCGAAGCAGCAACAACGACCGTAATGATAAACCACGCCAACTGCAGAAAAATCACTATTCCCACGATTTAGTCAAATAAGAGAATGGACAACAAGGGTAACAAACATGAGAACTTGTTGATCATGGGGATAAATCTATTACCAAACATGACAACCGCGGAACTGCATATGTTGAGGATCTGATATGCCACAAATACCATCCATGGTTTCACCACCAACTCATCATGATAAAGAGCAATCGACGCCATTACGGTGGTGGCATATAGTAAATTGGTTGACGCAGTCGTGAGGATCCCTGACCGAGGTTAGCTTTATGCTTTGTAAAGGGGGTTTTTACGCAACCCACATCCAAATACAGTGCACCACCCCGTTGTAAAGCTCAACAAACTGTTATATCGCTTTGGCGCAATGGCTGCAATCCAATGGTACATACCTCCTTCAACGGGATATGCCGATACAAACTCGGCAAGTGATGCGCCGACGAATGACTGAAGGATAAAAACGAGAATGAAGCCATATATCACTGGATATCCGCAACAGTCAGTTGAAGATCACATCGTCGACGAGGAAGTCCTCAATCACTGACATGCGCCGGGTCCACCTGCATTGATTGCAGTTATTAACCCTAGCCCAAGACCTAATCATATTACATGTTAGACCCTTCTCAACAATCGCACGATTCACTGACCAGTCCACGAATTAGTGCAATTGGCAGCGAGTCCGATCAAACTCCAAATAGAAAAATGCCGTTTCAATTCCTGTTTATGCCCTTGTTCACCGTCAACCTTGATTCCAAACAAGCGACCAAAAATACCAACCCATCTGAGCCAACCGCAGCTCGTCTTCATTCTGCACTTTGATAACCGTGGTATTGAGCTGAGAACCCGACGCCAAAATAGCTGTGATATCACTCATGATGCAAGACAATATCCAAAGGGTAAATAAAAGAGGGGAGCGAAACGCACCCCAAAGCACATTTAAATAAGATCAAGCTATCTGTCAATCATTTGCAATTTCTTATCCGGACATCCTGGACACATTGCTGTGTTCACAGGCTAGATAAACGGGGGTTGTGGGCGCGGCGGCGTATCAGAATGCGGAATGTCCCAACGCTAGGACCCCCGCTCCGGCGATCGTGCACTTCACCGGCGCAATACTGCATGGGGTGGCATGAGAAAGTTGTATCTGGGCTGCGAGGATGCTTGGCGAGGTAAAAGCTTCATGGGATTTGGTGTTACTTGGCTGCGGGTGGATTGAAACACGATAACGATAATACGCAAGCCATGAGACGGTATTACAAGGGCCTGAATGTATTGCGGAGAAAGTATGGAGATTATTACTGTGCATGTCCGTTTGGCGAGTCCACCATATATATGAATTATTATAAGACCAACCTCACATCCTTTCTATATAGATCTTACCATGGATATATTAATCCGCCCAGGTTTTATCTATGGGGGATAAAGACACTGTCAGCTCATACATATAACAACGACTAAAAGGAAATATGGTGTGAACTCAAATGGATTAATGCTTTCGCAACGGATGAAGGGTTGACAAGCCCAGACAGCCTGAAGACAACGCCAATGATGCCCACAGACGCTCAACGAAATCGGCAAAATTCAATCGGAGATACGACCAGGAGATACGACCGGGATATTCAGAGAGGGGACTCCGGGCAAGCTGCATCGATTCGGCGCGCGATGATGTCAAGAATCTTAACCCCCTCGACCCACTGCACGCGCTCCCAGGGCCGCTTGAGACCATAGTGATCGAGGAACTGGGTCCATCCACCGTACGACTCGCAGATCTCCCATTGCGCGTGGGTGAGTTTTGGGCCTGGTGTGGTTAGTTTCTGTCTTCCTGACATGGAGTGAGAGAAAACGGGCAGAGGTACACATGAAATCCCATCGCTGGTGGTACGCGATATCTTCCGGTATATTTGAATCTGATGAATCCATCTTGTGCGATTCGATTGGTTGGGGGATGTGGATAGAAAAAGGTCATGCGTGATGCGGGATATTTGAGGTGCAGATGCAGAATGCCCGGCTGGTGAGTGGACTGTCTGAAACTGAACTGATGGTTGGACAAAGTCGAGGCTGTTGACATGCACATGGGATGGGCACGTGAGTTGCTCATGCGAGAGGTACATAGCATAGAAAGGCGGTCATAGGGATATGCTGTGACTGTGAGGCAATGTCTTCGTTTGTGGATACATACATATATACATAGAACTAGTGACAAGTAACATGAGGCCCAATCAGAGTAAATGGATAACAAGCCACTGAAAAGTGGCCATTCAACTTTGGGCCGGAAATTCCTGGATCAATAATGCCCGTGAGATATAATAGCATATTGCTCATACCTAAGAACTGGATTATGTTTACTTGACTCAAAGGTTAAAGATTCATTGGACTTGGGTCAAATATCCTTCAGTGTGACCACCGCCTTTTCTGCCATTTTCAGACCCATTGTTCAGACCATTGGCCATGTTTTCGTGTTCAGCACAGATTCTGCAGCATTGCAATTAATTGAACCACAGCCAAACAACGCCGCCTTCGACTAAGGGCGTTAATTGGCACATCTTTCAACTGGAAATTCAGCGCTTAAGATCATGAGAATGTTTCCTCTCCAACATTATAGATCTCCAAGATCGTTCAGCCACGTTCTTGTTGCGAACTGTACCAGTTTACACATCTCAAAGGTCTTTCCATTTGTATTGAGTGAAATCAAGACAAATTCTCTCGATAACTGCAACTCGTCTTCAAAGTAATCGCTGGCCGACTGAATATCCCCCTGCGAATCCTCCTCGAAATCCGAGAGAGAGAAAAGTTGAGGAAGTATAAATTTCTTGATGATTAAAGAAGATTTCCATGGAGATGACTTTGGTCGCAGATGGCCTTACAGGATTGCTTCAGGAAAGTGGGTTGAGTAAAAAGGAGAGAAGACGAGAATAGGAAGATCAAAAAAGCAAACATTGTCAGGTGACCAAAACAATTCGATGTTCACGATGTGCACAGTGCTTTGTCCCTTGTTTAATGATATCCCGCCCCCACAGTCAAGGCTGAAACCAGGGTCCAAAATATGAAACAAACATTAATCTTGACCCCTGACATCAATCCCACGTTGCATTCTTATAGGATACAGCTAAGCATCGCCCCCAACAGGGTCTCTGCATAACAAGCTCCTTTTAGCAGATTCACTTACCCAAAACGTGATATGGTCTTTTCAAGTGTAATGATTGGCGCCCCACATTAATATTGGGGTAATTAATGCACGATGTTCGTTGCCGTTACATTGTCGGTTTTAAATATAGTAAATATACCAATCCCCTGATTAGGCAAGTGAGTGCGAGGCAGTATATAAATGACCTCGGAATCCTTCGAAAATGAAAGCAACAGAGCAACAAAGCAACATCTACCATGCACCTCGTCGCAGCAACCCTCCTCTCCCTTGGCCTCGCCTCGGCCTATGAGATCCCCGACAACCTAAAGCAAATCTATAACAAGCACAAGGTAAAACCTACACCGATCTTGGGATCCTCTGCAAAAGACTAACAACCTAGTCCGGAAAATGCAACAACAAACTCGCAAGCGGCTTCAGTGATGGCATCAGCGGCGCCCACACCTTCGCCTACTGTGGCGACATCTCTAACGCCATCTACCTTCACAGCTCAGCAAACGGCGGTCAATACGACAACATGGACGTCGACTGCGATGGACTGAATGATAAAGGCGGGGACTGCGGTACCGATGAGACTGGGCAGGGCGAAACCGCATTCAAGGATCAGTTGAGCCAATATGGTATCAAAGATCTGGACGCGAATATTCATCCCTATGTCGTGTTCGGAAATACCAAGTTCGATCCGCAACAGTACGGCATGGAGCCGTTGAGTGTGATGGCTGTTGTTTGTAACAACCAGGTGGTGAGTGCCAGTTTTGTTTCAAACGGGGTGAGCGATGGATGAAGCTTATTTTGGTTCTTCTTTAGTTGTATGGAATCTGGGGTGATACCAATGGTGCAGATTCAACCGGTGAAGCCTCGATTTCGTTGGCTCAGATGTGTTTCCCTAATGATGGTATCAATGGTAACAATGGTCACGGCGAGGAGGATGTGTTGTACATTGGTTTCACTGGAAAGAATACAACGCCTGGTAAAAATGCGGATTGGAAGGCTGGGAATCGTGATGCTTTCGAGGCGAGTATCAAGAGTCTTGGTGATAAGCTTGTTGCTGGTCTTTCGGCTTAAGGTTCAGGGGTGAAGCACTATATGCCCATGTCTTGGCTCTAATTTGAGACCTTGGTTCGCGTTCTCCAGTTCACTGCGGCAGTTTTGTTTGCATAGCATATATAGCACAGCGCGTTACGCACCACATAGGCCATTCCGGCATCGAAGGAATAAATCGTTGGAGATTGACACAACACACAATTGAGAGAAAAAAAAATACTCTGCCTTGATTTGTGATATCATTTAATATCATTTCAAGGAGACTTCTCGGAGATCAAGAACCATCCATTGGTGATTGGTGAATTGAAGTGTAAACTGGCGACTTTGGGAAACTGAACCCATGTCAACTCAAAAAGAAAGTCTAACCTCGGAAGATAAACTACAATATTGAATATTATTTTAGTATTACTTACTAGAGGCTAGTGAACGCAGATCAATTCTACTGTACGGAGTAATCGAATCCAAAATCTCAATTTCTCCATCGATTCGAATCCCGTGTGGGTTCGTTACATCATCGTCGATTCCCCGTTCCTGATCTCCCGCAACCACCATCGCGGGACCTGGCGATCGACCGATCGATCGCAAAGTAGTTCGCAACTTGTAATGCCGATCGAAGTTTAGCTACTGGATGAGAAAGGCAGCTTTAACTTGAATCTACGGTTCGTTCACTCACGTCTCGGCAGTGACCATGGACTGGCTCTTGAGAAAAAAAAAAAAAAAAAAAATAAAAAGATCCAATAGCCTCAGGTGGCCTGGATTCTTTGAAGACTTCGATCGATGTGATCTCATGCTATTAAAAGGAGGCCCGAGCCCAACTAGCTGGTGATCTCTGGTTCTCGCTTGACTATTACTATATTTATATACTGGAGCTGTCGCAATGGAACCTCCAACAATCCCCGACCATCGTCCTCACAAGATTCACACCATACCAATGGATGACATCAATGGCCCGGCCTTGAAAGGTTCCGCGCAAAACTCTCTAAGGTCGGATTCACCAGCTGCACAAGCTTATGAACCACAAGCCTTTGGTCAGCCCTCGATCGGGAGACCACCGATGGGATCGCGACAACGATCGAGTAGCTCACGGCCGCAATCGCGACCTCATAGCGCCCTCAATAATATCTACCCAAAGGAACACAACGGCTACGGATATCCAAACGGTGATCAACCTTCTCGTCAGCCCTCTATAGACCAGGAATCTGTCGCGGAATCAACAGACACCCTAGACTTAGGCCACCAATCGATCGGCCGACTACATGCACCTTCGCGCAGTGAAAATCGCCTCTCGATCTCAAGCAACAACTTTGACCAACGGTCGCTCAGCAACTTGTCCATCGACCAACAATCGATTGGAACTCAGTCTCTAGGCCACCACTCCATAGGCGGGACGCCAGGTGGTTATTACTCGTAAGGAAATTGAAACCCGCATTCCCACACGTCCGCGCTAATCACAGTTGCAGTTCACCAGCATCGCCCACCGGGCTCCACTCATCCGCTTCTAACAAATCTCTCCGACGGAATTTCATTGCCAACGAACTGCCAGTCCTGCAACAGAAAAATCCAAACGAAGGTAATGAGCAATTCCACCCAATCATCGAAGAAAATGAAGAAGCGTCCTTCGACCTGGTCGCGCCGTACGAAGGCGATGCTGCGCCTCTACACTCACTCGAGCGCCAGGCAGATTTGATGTTTAGCGCAGAGCACATGCTGGCAATCTTGAATAACCCGCGATATCTGGCGCGATTCCGCGAGTTCCTTGCCCAAGAGCGCCCAGGCTCGTTCTCGACACTGACATATTATCTGAATGCCTCGAAAGCGCTAAAGGCGATCGAATATGCGAATGCGCTGGTGCGATTGGCCGTTGATGTGCCGACTGCTGGAATCGAGACTGCCGAGGCACCCGTTGGACCAACTGTCAATATGGCGTTGGAAAAACGTGTCCAAGCCGCGCTGGATGCGTTAACCGCAGAGGAATTGCCGGCATATATAACCTCAACTTGTATTAATATTACTGGCAAGGTTGTTGAGGAGCGCGTGCGTGGGACTCTACCCGATAAGTTCCAGGGAACAGCCGATGCGCTAGCTGAAGTGTTTTGTTTGACGGATCCATCACGACCTGATAATCCTATCATTTTTGCTTCTGGAGGTAAGTTTTGGACCATGTATTGATCTGAATAAGCGCTAACACTGCCAGAATTCCACCGCACAACACAATACGGCATGGACTACGTTCTCGGTCGCAATTGTCGCTTCCTTCAGGGCCCAAAGACAAACCCTAACAGTGTACGACGGATCCGCGAAGCTCTCAAAGCAGGCCGCCACCACTCCGAGCTCTTCCTCAACTAGTAAGTCTATCCCCATTGAAAACCGACGAGGCAGCATCTAACACCGTCAGTCGCCGCGACGGCTCTCCATTCATGAACCTCCTGCAAATGGCACCCTTATGCGACAGCCGCGGGAACATCCGCTACTTCATCGGCGCGCAAATCGACGTCTCCGGCCTCGCAATGGAAGGCGCACAAATGGAATCTCTCCAAAACATCCAAGTCCAAAAAGAAAATCCCGAAACAGGCGGCGTAATAACCAAAGAATCGAAATCCGAGTTCCAGGAACTAGGTGAATTATTCAGTCCGCGCGAATTACAAAACGTCCGTGAACACGGCGGAAACCTCTTCCAGCCGATTGTCAATGAAGACCCGCATCATCGCCTATTCCTCCAGGATTCAGATAGTTCAGATACCGAGAGTGAACACCCTGCGGCATCGAGTCGGACCGCGTCGGTACCAGAGCCTACTGCGGGTCTGTCTCTGACAGGTGTTTATAGAAATGTACGTTTCGCCACGCCACTCTTTTTATACAAGTCTGACGCAAAATCTAGTACCTCCTCGTCCGCCCCTACCCATCCCTCCGAATTCTCTTTACATCCCCATCCCTCCAGATCCCAGGAATGCTACAATCCTCCTTCTTGAATCGCATTGGCGACGCGGGCTCGAAGCGCGGTGGCATCCTTAATGCCATGATAGCTGGTCGCAGTGTCACTGCTCGTGTCAAGTGGGTCACGAAGGTTGGTAGTGACCAGGGACGGAATCGGTGGATCCATTGTACGCCGTTGCTGGCGACTAATGGGCAGATTGGTGTTTGGATGATTCTTGTCATTGAGGATGATGAGGTGGATTCCATTAAGTGGCAGGGGAATTATCCGGCCAACTATTAGGATATACTAATTCGATGAGATGACTTGGTTAAAAGAACATGGGGAGATATATTATCTTTTTTCATTGCATTGGATTCGATGTTGGATTTGATTGGTTGGATTGTGTAAGGCTAGAGCTAGAGCTATTCCCCGTTAGTGCGGCCGTATCCATGGATTTGGGTTAGCGCGTAGTTTATTTCGTGGATTTGGTCAGATGGTATCCTGATTGGGGTCACCTCAAGGTAAGATAGGTCACTGGTAGCTGTGGTTATGGATATTGATTTGGAGATCGAGGATAAGATGGATTTATAAGGCACTACATATCCCGCAATCAG
The DNA here is from genome assembly GCF_028829465.1 of Penicillium soppii. Taxonomy (NCBI): domain Eukaryota; kingdom Fungi; phylum Ascomycota; class Eurotiomycetes; order Eurotiales; family Aspergillaceae; genus Penicillium; species Penicillium soppii. The sequence goes on along the minus strand of NW_026643235.1, from coordinate 1,883,795 downwards.
TGTTCTCGAACTAATCGCATCGAGTAATTCAAACAATGCTCGTGTCACATTAAACTTTCCGAACCTTAACCCCACGAATTGATATATGTTGATGTCATGATCCAAAGAAGTTCAATGTTCATAAATATGACCCACGTCCCTTGATTGATAGATCAAGCATAAAACTTTTCGCCTCATCATGATTACCTGGCGTTCCCTAGCCCGCACCTTCCAGGTGTGCTATATAGATCCTTCAGACTAGTCTATACTAACGGCTATTAGAAACATGGCTCCCTCAAAATACAAGTCCGACGACTGAGCCTACTTGAACACCATTCGCACCAACTCCTGAAAGACGTAAGACAAAGCCCTTGTCCCTCGCATCCAACTAACATCCTTTAGTTCAACCTCCCAGTCCCGAAAGGATATCTAGTCACAACTCCCGAGGAAGCCGAAGATGTCGTCTTCAACATCAGTAAGCTCTACTCAAACCCACCAGCTCAAACCAAAACCAACGAACAGATGCACCGTCCGTAATAAAAGCACAAATCCTAGCCGGCGGTCGCGGCAAAGGAACCTTTGACAGTGACCAAAAAGGCGGCGTGCGCATCGTGAACTCGTTCGTCCCAACCCTCCATCTCCATCTAACAATTCTAATCATATCAGACCCCGCGAAGCCTACCAAGCAGCCCTCAACATGCTCAACCACAACCTAACAACTCTACAAACCCCACCTGCCGGCCTGCCAGTCCACAAGCTCTACATCTACAAAGCGGTAACCATCTCGCACGAATACTATATCGCAATAACATTTGACCGTCAGCGTAATTCACCCATTCTTCTAATCTCGGACACAGGCGGCGTAAACATCGAATCCAGCGATAATCTACACAAACTGTTTTTCCATCTGGAAACGGGTATCACGCCCGAGATTGACGCTTATATACAGGCAGAGCTTGGATTCTCCGATTCCGAGATGGAGGATATCAAAGCGATGTTGTGCGATATGGTCCGCTTGTTCAAGGAGAAGGACGCTACGCTCCTTGAGTTGAATCCGCTTGTTAGGACGGGCGAGGGGTTTGTATGTCTTGATGCGAAGTTCGAGTTTGATAATTCGGCGCGGTTTAGACAGGCTGATATCTTTGAGCAGGGGGTTGAGGAGGGGACTAAACAGGAGGAAGATGTGAAGAGAGCTGAGGAGCTAGGGCTGTCGTATGTTCGACTTGAAGGAAATATTGGAAATATTGTTAATGGGGCTGGGCTGGCGATGGCGACTAATGATTTGATCACGCTTGTTGGTGGACGATGTGCCAACTTTTTGGATGTTGGGGGCGGTGCTACTAAAGAAGGACTGAAGAAGGCTTTTGAGATTTTAGGAGGCGATGAGCGGGTGAAGGGAGTTTTGATTAATATTTATGGCGGTGGGTTAATATCGGGGTTCGAGAGAGTTGGACTCATGAGGATCCATACTGATGTGAACAGGCATTGTGCGTTGCGATATGATCGCCGAGTCGATTGTTGCTGCTGCTAAAGAGATTGGGGGATTCAAGGTACCTGTTGTCGTTAGATTGCAAGGCACTAATTCTGAAAAGGGGTTGAAACTGGTGAGTTGACTGGTTGTGATGGTCTAGTATTGGATTAAAATGACTTGATATGTCTAGATCAAACAATCGGGACTAGAAAATCTGGTTGTGGAGGCTGATTTTGAAAAGGCCGCGCGAATGATTGTTGAACGCACACCCAAATTTGAATGATTCAGCAATACAGAGTAACAAGTTTCAGCATCACCAAGTTCGGTGGAAGGCTTGAGATAGTCATTAAGGAGTAAATTCGGAAGACCGTAGCAAACGCATTCAACAGTTAGATATTCCTAGTCAGAAGGGCATGAATACCCCCACACTAGTTGAAGCGGAGGAAACATGGAAGGCTAGCTAGCTCGCATTTATCCTCCTCGCAGTGTTCTGAATTAATGGTTCCTTATCACCTATTGGTTCTTCGTAAATCAACAAACTGCGGATCTTGACAGAGTAGTAACACCAAAAGAGGAAGTCGAAAAGGAAGCAAACAAAAGCTATCTACACAGACTTTTTCATTTTTTTCACTGGATCTGGTGATCCAACGCTGGTGGTATATTCCTCACCAAGTGCTACCATCGGCTTTTGCGGAACTTTCCTATCTGCCCACGTTTTATATGTCGATTATTAATTAGATTGACTCCCAGGCTCCGGCACTGCGCAGCTACTGCCAAGCCCAGGAAAATCAGAATAAATGAAACCCTAGGCGCCAAGCATTCTAAGGAAAGAAGCCCTCTCACAAACCTCAAAGAAGTTCGAAGATGGCGGTTATTTGCGTCGAGTATAACAAAAAACTTGTCACAGACGAGGCTCGATGTAAGCGTTGACAACATGGTTGATCAACGCTGATCAACTATGGACTATATCATGTAATATTTACTGATTACTCGATATAAATTTCGATAAAGCCAAGCCAAGAAAAAGACCCTGAAAGTCTCAGGTGTCCCGATCCTAATTCTACTTACATAGTGGGGATTTACTTCTAACACACCATACCGGAACGAGCGTAGTGATAAATATAGTGCACCAGCCTCACCAATAAAACAATTCCGACAGATCCGGATGCTCATCGGATTAATTATAAAAAAGCGCTCTGGTCAGCACTAGCGACCGAGGCGAGGTCGAAGTCACATCGACTAAATTCACTAACGATCGCCAGGCACTGGCAGTCAAAACGAGCTTATGAATGCGGCTTAGACAAATAGTGGAATCGCCCCTGAGTGTCCAGCCACTCGTGGGTCTATCGCGGCCTAAACTAGCTCCAGACGCAAAATTTATTGACAAATCAGAACACCCGGAGAGCACATTAATTTGTCCACTTCTGACGGGCTTTGTGATCGGGATTATAAGACAACGGAGATTCCCGTTTAGTAATTTCTCCAACTTCATCCATACCATGAGGCAGTCGCCGCCCATTCACTGGGTTGTCCAGGCTTGTCTAATATGGCTAACCTTGCTATCGGCGTCTGTTGCGGCGTCGCTGCCTAATTATTCGAATGATTTGAGTTCGGCGACGGCCGACGGAAGTACCGATATCGCTACGATACAAGCACGTGGCACCAAGCCATTTATGTTACGTATGTTACCACTTGGGGCTTCAATCACGCAAGGATATAAGTCCAAAGATGGTAATGGGTATCGGAAATGGTTGAGGCAGCAACTGCGCTATGCAGGCTGGGAGGTTGATATGATCGGAAGCAAGAAAACTGGCACCATGCATAACAATGTAAGTTACACCCGCTGATATGCGCCAACATGAGCAATTTAGATGTTGACCGTAATATCTAGAATCACGAGGGCCACATTGGATTTAGAATTGAACAAATCGCAGAAGTTGTCAAAAAGACTCTTCCTCAAAAGCCTAATTTGATCCTTATCAAGTGAGCCCATCACAATTGTTGGCAAACTCCGTTCACCCACTAATATTCCGTTCTTAGCGCTGGCACCAACGACGGCATACAGGATTACAAAGTAGACTCTGCAGGGGAGCGCATGGACTCCCTTCTAACGGAGCTCTACGCCGCAATCCCTGGAACGACAATTATTCTATCAACTCTCATCCCCAACGGGAAGAAGCCCAACTTAGTCGCCGACATCAGCGAGCAGTATCGAGATCTAGCAGCTAAGCGTCGTGCGCAAAATGATAGTCTTGTCCTTGCCGAGATGAGCTATTTTATCAAGTCGGATCAGCTTGTCGATAAGATTCACCCAACAGCCGCTGGATATGAGGAGATGGCCTCTGTCTGGTGGGCGGCTATTCAAGTTGCTGAAAGCGAGGGTTTTCTCAAAGCCCCAGTTTCAACGTCCATGAACATGAGTACCATCAGCAAGGCCCGCGAGAAGGCGCTTGACGATAGTACCAACGACCCGGATTTGCCTGCTTATACTGCTCCAGCTCAGCCCACAAGCACTGGCTTATCTCCTAGGAACCAACTGCATCGTCTGTTTTTAGCCATGCAGGTTCTACTTCGTGCGTTCCGACCTCTCCAACAACTTTGAACAATGCTAATGATATACAGTAAGTTATTTCTTCGGTACGATGGCATGATACCCACGGCATATGGACATAGTCGCAAAAATCGAAAACTATAAACAATCCAAACTCCCGAAAAGACTTCCCGCGTAACATCTATACAAAAAGCCCCACCATATAACTACACCCAAACCAAACAAACGCCCCAAGCAAAACCCAGCCAATCAACCCCTTAGCAACCAAAACTGCCCTAATAACAGCAAAAGTCCTCCTCTCGTTGACCCTGGGAAATTGTGCCTCGGGAACCTCCCTCCCAAGAAACCCACAGAGCGGCCCCCACCCATCCTCCGCCTTAAACTCCAGCACCACACCTCCCCTTCCCTCCACGACCCCCCTAACAGCCTCATTATACCTTTCCGCAAAAGCAGGGTCGAAAATATTACCCTCCCCAAACCTCTCCTGGGACCACTCCAAAATTCTCATATTGAGCCTATACCACAATCTATCCGTCTTCCACAGAAGCCCAACCCAGTAAAACCTCCCCGTAAAAAAGAACCCGAGACTATCTACACAGCTGCGCGCCCATATCTCCGCATCCGGACGCACACTCAGGACGACCTTGGCGTCCGGGTACATATCCAGCAGATCAGAGAGGAAGAATATAGCCGGCATGTCGCAGACGGCGGCGTAGCCGTCGACCAGTTCGTGGAGCTGCTTCTGGCGTTTGGCGGTGTTCTTTTCCCGTGAGGCGTTTATGAGGAGTTGTTGGCGATCTGCATGGGGGATTATCTGTGCCATGTGGAGACAGGGGTTATAGCCTAGCTGTTCTAGGGCGGCTTGCAGGGAGGATGTCGCTGTGCGTGGTAGGCCGGCGCCGATTACCAGGAGGGGCTGGGGGGTTGTTGGGGCGAGGCGAGGGTCTGTTAGGAAGCGGGGCATTTTTGATATGGACTTGGTTTGAGATATTTGTATGTGTGTGTGTGTGTGTGCGTGTTAGAGTGAAGTTCTGGTTTACTACTTGGGTGAACGCATACGAGGAAGTTGAGACTTATTAATCGATTTGATCTGATGTCAGCATTGAGGGGCTCGAGATTTAGGCGTCCAAATCTTTGGATGTCTAGATAGGTTGATCAATAGTATCATGAGTGTCAATGTGATCAAGTGTAATCATATTGTATGTTGTAGTACAGCAATCCAATCAAAAATGTTCCTGATTCGGCGTATCCATGACGTCACTAACCAAAGCTCCCCACAGCTTGGCTGATTTCAACCGCACTTTCCAAGGTACCTACCTCTCTGTCTCTTTCTCTTTTCTCTTTCTTTTCCAAACCTCCAAATCAATTCCTTCACAATGTCCGAATCATTCGCAATTCTCCGTCAACGCCGCTCCGACGAGTTCGCCAAGCTCGCAGACGAACATATCCAACACGACCTCCAATCCTCAGACCGCGACAAGTTGAAGGCCGCAGCGTCCTCGATCTCACTATGGACAACTGTTGGATCAGCGGTTGGTGTGAGTCTGGGCCTTTTCACTGCAATTCGACTCCGCAGCACACGCAAGGCGTTCTTTTCGGCTATTCGCGCGCAGGAACGGCCCACGAAGGTCATGTTTGAGGATGGACGGACTGGTATGGGTCAATGGCGTCCAAAAAGATGAATATATACTAATCCATGTAGAATCTATCCCCGACCTCACGCCGCTGTTGAAGCCGACTACTTTGGGGGATGTTGCGACTTATTTCTTTGCTTCGCTTGGTGGATTGCTTCTGGGCGGAGAGCTTGGTGAGATTCCTTTACCTTGAAATGCTATGGAACATTGTGCTGACTTGCTTTGTATAGGCTTTGCTGGGGGTGTGGCGAGTGGAACCCGGGGCATCTCCTCTGATCCCGAGAGTCAGAAGAGGATCGAGACTGCGTTTAGGAGGTTCCGGGCTGATGTGCTGCGAAAACAAGCGGATGCTCTGGATAAGGGAGACAGTGTTTCAGGCTTGATTTAAGACTTTTGAATAGTTACAAAAAATAATGTGGTTGCCGATCTGTACAACATTCAAGCGAAGATGTAGGCCCTAGCTACATTTAGCTAGTGCGTCTCATTTAAACTATGAGAAGAAATAGAAGTCCTGTTGGGATATATCTCAGGTTATAATATGTGATGATTATATTACATTTAGGCCTCGATGGCCTTGAGGAACGCGGGGCTCTCATAGCCCTGCGAAACCTTTGAGATCGGGATAAGGTGTGCCTTGGAGGATTCCTGACTCTCTTGGATCTTGCGAACATAGAACTGTGCAACCTTGAGCCACATAGCCTTCTCACTCGCACTAGCCTCAGATCCCTGCCAAACCCAGAGTCTATTGCCAACATCGTAAAGGAAGACGTCCTTGCCGTCGAAGTCAGAACGGCTAACCCGTTCTCCATCCTTCACGAGATTGAAGGACAGGTCACCAGAGGCATCACTAAGTCTGAACAATTTGCGCGGGCGAGGGCTCTCCTCGGCACCCCTCTTCGCAAATCGACCAGGTCTAGGCGCCTCCAAAGTCGGCCCAGCCTCCTCTTTCCCACCCAACAAATCAACAATAAGCCTCGATCTCGACTCAAGCTGCGACAACACCTCGACATCAACATGTTTCGCTTGAGTCATGTCATTGACCACCTGTGCCGCCTTTGCCTTCTCCATGGGACTGCACTTCTTTCCCTGCCAAACCCAAATTTTATCCCCCTTATCCAGAACAAAGACATCATTCTCATCTAGACTCTTCCAAGTAGCCTCAACCTCATGCACAATCAGCGAATCGATGCGCGTAATACCAGGATGCTTGAAAATCCGCAACAGAGTACAGATCTCCTCCCGGGCTTCAGGTTGAACATGAGTAAACCCGGACCTCACGCCACCCGAGCGAATTGCATAATGGCGGAATAGAGCGAGGAACTCATCTGACGGCTGCGCCTGCACCTCGCGATGTTGTGTCGCCGTGCCGTGCAGGAACTCATCCAGCTCGACGGTTTTATAAGCCGCTGTGCCAGCCTCGTCTTGTGTGGTTTTGCTGCCGAGCCAAAAGAAGATATCGTGGCCGAGCTTGTCGCCAAGCTTGTAGGAGTGGAGGACGATGAAGCTGTCGCCGTCGTAGAACTGGCCGTATTTCTCTTTCGGCCAGGGGATGACTTGGAAGTTTTCGATGCGCCAGATGAAGAAACCTGGCTCTTGACCGATTTGACCATTGTTCCAGGCTGGTTCGGTGGCTGCAGAATTGTACTTCACGCGGTGGTCGAGGTCTGTGCCGATCAGCTCCACGTTGCTGTCTTTAATGTCATACTCTTTTGGGTGGACAAGGCCTTCATGTGGTGCCATATTTGTGGTTTGGGTATGTGTGAATTGGTAAATGTTTACAGGAGAGATGGTGAAAGGTCCACGGGCTCTGGGTGAGTTAGCTTAGCTACGTAAGTAATGTGGCGGTGGGTCAGCGGGGGGCATTTGCATCCAGAAAGAATTGGCCAATCACACACTCACTTTGGGGTGTTCCTATTTTTAGTAGCTTTTCTTCAGGGCATCAGTTACTAGCTAGTTACTGCAAACTCTTAAGGGAGATTACTATTTCTATATTGTACAAAGTTGTACTGATACAATAAGAATTTCTTACGAAAATGGTTGATAATCTCGTTTAAGCGAGCCCTAGAGCTCACAGGAAAAGAAAATTAACAACAAAAAGCGAAGAAAAATGAGGGAACAAGAAGAAGAAAAAAAAAGACATGCAATAAGAATTTCTCTCTATTTCTTCAAAACCTCTTTTTTCTCAGTAAGAAATTGGGGAGAGGTAAATATGTATGGATGTTTGTTATACAAGCTCAAGGCCACTTACTCCACACTTTTAGTTCCACTCTCTGCCCCCGGTCAAAATTGAAATTTACAAAGGAAAAAAAAAAAATTTGAAAAAAAATTGAAAAGGTGGTCAAATCAGTGCACGATTCGATCGGCTCTGAAATCGTATTCAAATGTCGTAAAGGTATGAAACACCGGTAAAAACTATCTACTCGGGAATACTCTAGTAGCTGCCTATGACTGATTCCTCAGGGGCCTCGTGGGCCTCATCAACGCTAAGCATCAAGATATCACGTTTTTCTCGTTCCCCATTACCATCGCACACCATTTTTCACATTTACCACTGGGGGGCATCAGAGCGAGGGGCGTAGTCACCACCGCCGTAGCCACCGCGGCCACCGCCGAAGCCGCCACGACCACCACCGTTGTAACCGTTGCCACCAGCGGGACGGGCGTTGGCAAGGTTGACACGGATCTTGCGACCATCGAGGCTATGAGAATGTTAGTGATGAAGCTTCTTGGTTATCAGAATGGAAGTGAAACGTACTCCTGCTCGTTCATGGCCTCAATGGCTTGTTGAGCCTCTTCCTCGGAAGAGAAGGTGACGAAGCCAAAGCCACGGGAGCGGCCGGTCTCACGGTCGCTCATGACAACCTAGAAAGAGAATCAGTATGCGCGAACAGAATCAAATAATTGTGATGAGAAGAGATTTCACACGTACGCGATCAATAACGTTGCCGAACTGGGAGAAGGCATCTCCGAGAGACTCAGTTGTGGTGTTCCATGAGAGGTTACTGTTTTCAATTAGTTCAACTAATAGTCAGAATGCACAGAGGGAAACTCAACGCACCCGACGTAGATCTTGGCCGAGGCCGAGGACTGGGACTGATATTGAGACATTTTGAAGGATTTTGGGGGATTTGATAGAAGTGATGAAGAGACTTCACTAAGATGCGGGGCTCGCGGAGAGGAGATATAAGGCCGCTGTGGCGGTGAGAGGCGAAGGAAAATATGAGCCCCGCTGATTTTTTTGTTTTGGGAATTTCGATATAACTGGAACACTTTATCTACTATGTACTTATAGTATATATATTATCTCATAGTATAGAAGATTGGACTTATTTGAGAATTCCGGAAGACATATTGAACCACATTGGTGATGTTTTTCATTTATCACCAAACCTTCTCAAGTATTCCTGTTCATGGCAGAAAATTTCATACATCAAACAAGACCTAAAAACTACCTCTATCTAACCCTAATCTAATGGAATTTGGGATTGTTCATTGACATGAGCGCTAACGCACGACTGTGATCTACAATGTATACTAGTTATATAAGTGGGACAATGCAGACTTGAAGCAGTGGGATCATAGCGCCACCACTATACATTGAAGGCGGAGGCAGAATACTTGTATGTAAGGGAGTATATTAGGTCATGGGTCTAACCCAGATATGGAGTGGAAATTAAGATAAAAATGAGATTACTATTCCTTTATGATTGTACTCACCGGGGCTCATAGCATTGTAACATTCAGCGTGGCCATTGAATATGTGGAATATAAGAGATTGGTGAAGCGGAAGTCATATTATTTTTGCTTCCGTGTCTGACAGGAAAGAAAGTGTCGAATTGTATTGGAACAGCCGATTTTGATGCTGCAGCAGAAGGTGTGTTTGCATTGATGTAAACACGAAATACTGACATTCCTTGGCGCCATCTCTCTTGTTCTGATATTAGCCGTCTTACCATGACTAATGGTCTACCCGTCCATTAGTCTGTCTCACCTCGGGGGATTTTCAGATTTTAGGTATCTTTTGTATAGGGTTTATACATAAAAGGTACATATCAAACATCCTCGAATATCTCATGACATAGAGCAAATATAAGTATATAAATCAATCTATAATTATATTTATTATGTGATAATTATGATTATTCTCGTTCGAGAGTACCAAAATGATAAGTATTACAGTTCTTAGGTTTCTGAGGCTCTTTTCGACCTATAATGAACTATTGAAGCATACAGTAATTCCGGAAATCGGTGTTACCACCTACACTCTTTCCATTGTTTCTCGAACCCTGATGCCAAGAAGAGCTGACCTAATTCTGGCATCCCAATATACCCCTGGGTTCTAGTCCTTGTATTGTGGAATACCGGATTATTGTATGAGATGAAACTTTGTTAATTACCTGTGATACCAAGACAGCGACTACCTCGATACCCCGCGTCCAACGTCCCCACTAGACATATCCTCCTTGACAAGTGACTACAGTAGTAGCGCAATGGACCATGGCACTGAGCCTGGCCAAATTTACGCCCGAGCTTATTCATGATATGATTAGCAGTGGCGAATTAACTACTTCCCAGATGGCTGAAGCTGCTGGCTGCAATTAACGCGCGATCATCAGGGTCCGGTCCAATTTACGACTATTCGGTACCATCAAAGCTCCTCCCATCAAAGCTGGACGGCCACATAGTATTACACCGATCATGTTGGAAGCCTTGTGCGATCATCTGCTTGAGAAGCCGAATCTATACCTTTCTGAGATGAAACTGTTCTTTCTGGATGAAACCGACGTCTCTATACCTAAGTCGACGATTAGTGACGCTCTGCATCGACAAGAATGGTCAAAGAAGACAGCTCGACGGAAAGCCAAAGAGTGAAACGCGAATTTAAATGATGATTACTGTCATTGAATATCGGAATTTCGCTCACATCACCTCGTCTACGTGGTCGAAATCTGCATGTGGTAAGCGGATAGGGTTTAGACGAACCGGCTGGTCTCCTCTTCGTACAGCACCAGTCCAAGTGCCTAATTTTCATCGTGATCAGCGATACCAGATACTTCCTGCATATGCACAAGTTGGTATTGTTCTCTGTTGAGTGTTCTGCGGCTCCACCGATTCCCAAGTTTTTGAGGATTATATTGAGCAGCTTCTCCAGCATTGCGGAAAATGGCCGGAGCTGAAGTCTGTAATTGTCATGGATAAAGCCTCCTTTTCATCACTCCGGGCGGGTCGAGCAGATGTATTCAGAAGCTGGTGTAAAGCTGGTGTGTTTGCCTTCATATTCTCCAGACTTGAATCCGATCGAGGAGTTATTTGTTGAGTTGAAAGCCTTTATTCGTCACAACTCAGTCTCACGAAGCTTATTCGGATCACGGATTCGATACGTTCTTGGAGTGGTGTGTGAACACAGTTGGTTAAGAGTGGAAAGCGCAGAGGGACACTTCCGGCATGCAGGCCTAACCGTTAAGATACTTACAGATTCTGCAGTTTTTATATCGGCTTATGCTCTGTTTTCAAAGAAAAAGATGTTCATTTTGTAAGATTGAGTACATGATATTAACTTGGACCTCGTGGTAGGTTCTAAGACGAACAATTCTGGATTTCCTCGTATATCTGTTAATCTTTTCTAAAGAGTTTTTCATATTGCGAAACAAAACAGGGATTCTTTTTATTTAGAGATGGACAATACTGTCAAATGGGGTGCTAAATAGTCATGCTAGTTAGTAGGCATAGGACATCCTAGGTTAAACACGAGGTCCTTCTTTAATAACCTTCAGGTTATGGGGGATGAAGACTGATACCACGCCGATCGAGGACAGGCGGTGTGAGAGCCCGTACTGTACGATTTTTCGCCCGGGTCGGGCCGACGTTACGCCCCATGTCCTTGTTTGTTGGACCAAACATGGTGATATCAAACCCACATGAACAAAATATGAAGACATGAAGTCAAATCGAAAGCAAATCCGTGACTGGAGTTCTCAAGAGTCTATATTTATAGGGAAAAAAGGGGTCACAATTTCAGTCTGCGTCAGCATGGCCACGCTGTCTGCATGGAGAGTGGATATTCGAAAGTCCCAGCATCTTCCAATCATGTAGCAGAGCGGGCTATGACTAGCGGACAACAGATAGGCAAATACTTGTCATTTCACCACGTTAGTGCATACAACTAGCAGGAAAAAGGTAGGACCGAACATTTACCCCTCTACAGCGCAAGTTTGCTAGAATAATTTCCTAAATTTCTCGACTAAACACAGTCACTTGAAAATACTTATATTTGCAAAGATGCGTGAACGTCTAAAAAAGATTCATCGACTACTTCACAAAGACAAGAAGACTGGGAAAGAGAAAGCCGGCATTGATCAAGCAGAGGACCAAAGAGACAGCACGACGAATGCTAGACCGTTAACTAGTAGCCAGGCTGCAATCCCACCACTCAAGTCAATCGAAATCTCCCAGCCAAAAGACCTGTGGCAAACTGCTTATGACCAGCTCGATGAGAAGCAGCAGCAGATTTTGTTACGCACACGAAGTTCTTCCGAGTTAAAGGATAAGAAAGCTGGCTCGAGAGAGCTGGTCGACGAGATAATCCACGTGACAAAGCTGCAATACGAGGCATACCAGCAGAAGTCAGATACTACACTTCGGAAGACTTCGCGGAAGATCATCGATGCGTTACTTTCCTATAAGGATTTCATTAATGCGGTTGCTGGACTTGACCTCACACATCATGCAGCCAGTGCTTGGGCGGTCGTGTTGTTTGGTTTGGAAGTATGTATTGCCAGACATTTGGGACGTGCTAGTTGCTTATTGTCTGACTGGTATCGTAGATCTCCCAGACTCACCATGACGCACGAAATGCATTGTTTGAATCATCGGAATACCTGGCCGATGTCATTACACAATGCGCCTTTATCGAACAGAGATTCTATCTAGACGGCGATTCAAATATTCGAGGCTATGTGGAAACCGCAATGATTAAACTCTATAAGGCTATTCTGCGCTATTCAGGACAGATTCGGAAATCCCAAGAGCCTGGCGTCAGGAGAAACCTCTCGGACTGTTTCACTGCTATTACTGGGCATCCACTCACGGAGCTTAAGGCCTCAGTCGAAAAAGAAAGAATTGATTTAGGCCGGTGGATCGAGCTTAGTGGATACTTGCACCATAAGAAGGAGGCAGAAAACCTCCTTCTGAAAATCGATGAGGTTGGCGAATCCCTGAATCTTCTTCTGGAACATTCCAGTCTTATGCATCTACATGTTGTGGAGGGAGCATTATATGACTGTCGTGTTCATGAACATGAGGATTTTTGCCTTTCAGGGACCAGAACCGAGCTTCTTTCCCATATCACTGATTGGGCGAATTCCGATGATAAATCCATTTTTTGGTTGAAGGGGATGGCAGGAACCGGAAAATCTACCATTGCACGCACAGTTGCAAAAGAGTTTAAAGAACGAGGACTGCTGGGTGCGAGCTTTTTTTTAAGCGTGGCGAAGCCGACCGTTGTACTGCAACATACTTGGTAACCAGCATCGTAGGACAGCTGGTAACTAGACACAGACAACTGGTGCCTGACGTCTTAGACGCCATCAAGGCTGATCCGATGATCACATCGAAATTTTTAAAAGATCAATTTGACCAACTTCTCTATCGGCCTCTTCTAAAGCTACAACCGGACCAATCTATCACGACTGTGATCGTTATTGACGCCCTAGATGAATGTGATAAGAATGATGATATCAAACTTATACTTCATCTCTTGTTCAGATTACAAGAAATTCAGTCGGTGCGCTTACGAGTGGTCTTGACAAGCAGACCTGAGCTTCCGATCCGTCAGGGTTTCCAGAAAGAAGACAACTATCAGGGCCTAGTTCTCCATGAGATTCCTGCTCCAGTAATCGAACACGATATCCGTTTGTTCCTGGAACATAGGCTTTCAGTAATACAGCGCGAACACTCACTTCCTTCCATCTGGCCTGGGAATAAACACATTGAGCAACTGGTGCAGATGGCTGTACCTTTGTTCATCTTTGCGGCTACTCTTTGCCGCTTTGTTGGGGATGAGGACTGGCTTCCCGAAGAGCGTCTTACGGCCGTTCTTCAAGATGAAGCAACAGAATCGACATACGACATGGATAGGACATATCTACCAGTACTGAACCAACTCCTTGCCGCGAAAAATAAGAAGGAATTTGAGCAACTCTTACAGGAGTTCCAGAATATTATCGGCGTGATTGTTCTTTTGGCTACCCCTCTTTCAGTTGTCACTCTTGCGCAATTGACTGGGATAACTGAGAATAAAATCGTCAATCGATTGAAAAGATTTCATTCCGTCCTTAGTGTACCAGTGGATCTCAGAGCACCGGTTCGCATTCTGCATTCTTCATTTCGAGACTTCTTAATCCATACAGAAGCTGAATTTCGTATTAACGAGAAGGATACACATCGACAGATAACATTAAATTGTATCCGCGTGATGCAAACTCGGCTCGGGCGCAATATCTGTGATTTAGCAAGTTATGGAACAGAGTTCCAGGATATCGACCCTCAGATCATCCAGCAGCGCCTCCCTGCTGATTTGCAATACTCCTGCCATTATTGGGTACATCATCTGGAGCAGAGCCAGGGTAGCGTCTCTGAATCTGAAATTCTCTCTTTTCTTCAAAAGCGTTTCCTTCATTGGTTGGAGGCACTAGCTTTAATGAGAAAAGTATCCGAGGCGGCAAAAATGATAAAGACACTAGAGTCAAGCACATGGGTAAGTCTCGAAAATTTATAGCTAGATAACAGCTAATAGATATCACAGAAGAAAGACAATCCTGCTCTTTCGGGGTTTTTATATGATGCAAGAAGATTTATTCTTCAAAATGCTTATATGGCTAGCATTGCTCCACTGCAAATTTACTGTTCCGGGCTAGCTTTTGCACCAGCACAAAGTGTGATCAAGAGGACATTTCTTGGCGAGATATCAAAACAGATACGGCCGCTACCAGCGGTGATGGATTCTTGGAGCACTACTCTACAGACACTAGAGGGCCATTCACGTTGGGTTAACTCAGTGGCCTTCTCTCCCGATAGGCTTACCCTGGCATCGGGCTCAAACGATAGGACCATCAAGCTCTGGGATCTAGCAACCGGCACGCAGCGGCACACGCTAGAGGGCCATTCAAAAACGGTTTATTCGGTGGCCTTCTCTCCCGATGGACTCACCCTAGCATCGGGCTCGGACGATAGCACCATCAAATTCTGGGATCTGGTAACCGGCACGCAGCGGCAGACACTAGATGGTCATTCAAAATCGGTTAGATCATTGGCCTTCTCTCCCGATGGACTTACTCTAGCATCGGGCTCCTTTGACGACACTATTAAGCTCTGGGATGCGCCGACCGGCACGCAGCGGCACACGCTAGAGGGCCATTTAGATTCGGTATGTTCAGTGGCCTTCTCTCCCGATGGGCTTACCCTAGCATCGGGCTCCTACGATTACACCATCAAACTCTGGGATACGGCGACCGGCATCCTGCGGCAGACGCTAGATGGCCATTTAGATTCGGTTCAGTCGGTGGCCTTCTCTCCTGATGGACTCACCCTAGGATCGGGCTCCTACGATAGGACTATCAAGCTCTGGGATATGGTAACCGGCAGGCAGCCGCAGACGCTAGAGGGCCATCTAAATTCGGTTCATTCGGTGGCCTTCTCTCCCGATGGACTTACTCTAGTATCGGGCTCCTATGATAACACTGTCAAACTCTGGGACACGGCGACTAGCACGCAGCGGCAGACGCTATTTGGCCATTTAAACTCGGTTCAGTCGGTGGCCTTCTCTCCCGATGGACTTACTCTAGCATCGGGTTCGGACGATTATACTATCAAACTCTGGGATATGACAACCGGTACGCAGCGGCAGACGCTAGAAAGCCATCTAGGATTAGTTCGGTCGGTAGCCTTCTCTCCCGACAGACTTACCCTAGCATCGGGCTCCTACGATAACACTATTAAGCTCTGGGACACGACGACCGGCACGCAGCGGCAGACGCTAAAGGTCCATCCATATACAGTTAGATCATTAGCCTTCTCCCCTGATGGACTCACCCTAGCATCGGGCTCCTACGATAACACCATTAATATCTGGGATATAGCAACCGGCACGCAGCGGCACACGCTAAAGGGCCATTCAAAATCGGTTCATTCGGTGGCCTTCTCTCCCGATGGACTCACCCTAGCATCGGGCTCGGACGATAGCACCATCAATCTCTGGGATATGACAACCGGCACCCAGCAGCAGACGCTAGAGGGTCATTCAGGTTCGGTTAGTTCAGTGGCGTTCTCTCCCGACGGGCTTACCCTGGCGTCGCGTTCGGTCAACAGCACCATCAAGCTCTGGGGTAAAGCGGCCGGCACACAGTGGCAGACGCTAGAGGGCCATTCAGATTCTGTTAGATCAGTGGCCTTCTCTCCAGATGGGCTCGCGCCAGCTCTCGAAGAAGCTCCTGGAAATTTCCAGATATCATTATCGAATAACTGGGTTAAGAGTCCGGGAGGTGAAAATTTACTATGGCTCCCTGCTGAGTATCGTACATTCGCATGCCAGGCTATCCAGGATGCCACACTTGCACTCGGGTATGAGGATGGGCGGGTCTTGATTACGGGATACCATGCGCATATAGTATAACTTACGTTGTTTGGGCAGAGCAGAAAAATGATCCTGCCAGATTCTCCAGAATAGCTCCAGCTCTATGTATCTGATTAAATTGCACTTCAAGAGATAATTCCAGCCATTATACGCATACAGATAGAAGAAATTATATCATCGCCTAAGCAGAGTAAACTACTGTATAGATAATAATACAGGACTATCTATTTTCCGCCCCTCTTCTTGATCGAGTCTAGTTTATCTTGGCATTAGGCTTACACAAAATACGAGATAGTAAAGGTGGTGACACCGATTTCCGGAAATACTGTACCCATATATTAGAATCAAATCGATATCTAAACTATTCGAAGATAATAGGAATACTACTTTGATACTATAAGCTAGTTTGAATATTCTGATCCAGTTTATATCATAAGATATGTATTTTCAAGAATGTTTGATACGTGCCTTTATGTACATTTTATATGTAAACCCTATACAAAAGATACCTAAAAATCCGTAAATTCCCTCAGTTGAGACAGACCAATGCACGGTAGCGGCATTAGTCATATGGCAAGACGGCTATTTAGGTCTTAGGGAGGAATTCATACATACTTTTCAATCATGACTTCTGTCACGACCTTGGGGCTAATGATATGCTGCAAAGGGTTCAGCGAAACCTCCACTCAAGATCTCGCGAGTTTCTGCAACGTTTGGCGCCTGCACATAGGCGGGACCAATTCAAATGCTGCCGGAAACCTCATATCACCTTTTTATGGCTTCTGCCACTGGAGAATGTTACAATTGTAGTATGAAGAATACCGCCGAACAAGCTTCCAACGATAGGCGAGATACTGGGTTTACGAAAGAAAATGGACTCTGATCTTAATCAGGCCAATTTGATCAAATTGCAAATACATCGAGAAACCGGCAACACACATAACAACTAAAAGGTCCAAGAAAATACGTTATTTCGCCACTGCCTGTTTCTTCGTGGCTGGGCAATCAGACTCATCTTCCGTCTCAACCTCCATGACCCTTTTGGGTTTTCTAGCCACCAAGTTATTGATAGCATCCCAGCCAGCATTGATTGTGGTCCAGTTAGAGGACTTGGGGGCGAGGGAGGCCATGGGTGACGATGCAGAAGACAAGCCAGGAGATGCCACAGGAGAAAGAATTGGAGAGGCGATAGGAGAGGCGATAGAAGACGGCACAGCAGAGGGCATACAAGAAGCCACCATGGAACCTAGCGCTGCGGCGTTGGAGTGGTCCTCATTTTCTTCCTCAAATCGCTCCGTAACTCCCTCTGCAACTTCCTCTTTAACCTCCTCAACTTGCTCTTCAATTTTCTCCTCAGTTCCCCCCTCAATCTCCTTATTAATATCAACATCCATCTCTTCGACATGGTGGTGATCGACAGGAGGGTTGGAAACCGGCCAGTTGGCATTAATAGCTGTCCAAGGGACCACCTTAGGGGCCTTAGGGTGCGTGGGGCCCATGGGTAGAGGGGCAAGAGGAGGCACAGGGACTGTCCAACTGTCATCAGTAAATCGCTTATAACGAAGGACATCAAAGAGATAAAGACCAAGGTCGACTTCCAAAATACCTTGAGCGGCCTGTGGCATTCTTGGAAGAAGCTCACCCAATGCTTGTTCGATTGGTCTGTTTTTAGGATACATGAACTGCTTATTCCACTTGTTCCCTGGAACAGCAAGAAAATTAGTTAGCTCAGGGTTGTAGACCTCTCGGATCATATCGAGAATAGCCTGGCGATCGATGGCCTGTTGGGTGCTATCCAGATCGTCGAGATTGAGTGGTGCCCAGACCTTACGCTGATTCTGTTCAGTTGCCTGCAAGGTCTGTCCCCATCGAAGGTTGCATCGTGCGGCCATGCTGGAAGATATGATCAAGGACGAAGATGTGAAGTCGTGAATTGAGATTATTAAGAATGGAGGCTGATGGCTGAGGCGTACTTTGTCTGTAGTTAAATACCCGAAATGAGTCCTCTTCGAGGAAATCAACAAAGTGCATTGGGCTGAAAGCTGTCTCATGAACATGTTTCTTTCATTTTTAATCGAAACAAAGAAATTTATGGATTAGCTTCCTTTGCCCCTCGACACAGTGGGATTGTAAGACCATCAAAGCTCGACGGACAGACAACAGAAACAAAGATTCTACAAAAGAGCTATTCTTGCCAGCCAAAAAAAAAAAAAATAGAAGGATAGAGACATGGGGTTGTTCAGCCTCAAAGCAGGCCATTTTCGCTATTTTGAAAGACACGAATGAACAAAGCGAATATCTGAAGTTCCGTATTCATAATGAAACCCCCATTTTTGGTTGCTTGTCGCTATTTTAAATGCACGAACCAAGTATTAAGATGGATTCAGCTTAGTTGCCCTCGTCTTAATCCATTCACTGCCGCGAGCTCGCTCTGAGTAGCTTGATCTTGGTCGGGAGTCAACTTGATCGTGATGTAGAGAACATTTATCCAATGATGTAATCTAGAATAAAGCAAGTAAGAAAAAAATTATGCTGAAGAAAAAGACGACCCAGAAAGCCAGGGTTTGGAGGTCTGGCATTCTGGAGCATCAAAAGGGGAAAGTATGTTTCAAGATGATTCGGTATAATACGATCATACCCAGATTGATAACTGTTCAATTACGCGCTATCACTTCTAATAGCACCCTGGAGGTGTAATAATACCTACATATTTAGGTAGGCCTAACTTTTGTGCGAGAATGACTGGGTTGAATACATCCATTTTTTCTTTTGCGGTATATTAAATTGGCTTCTGGCGTAGTGTGCTCACCAAATTGAGCGGAGCGTGCCTGAAAAGAATGCCGAGGGCCATTTCATATGTGGTATAACGGGATGACCTATGTACAAGGCAATACGAATATGGAGTCATCAAAGACCTGTTCATAGTCCGAACTAAGACTCGGGAGCACCATCTCCAACCTGGCTTCCGGTAGGGTATTTGCCGAAGCATGCTTTCTGGTACTGAGCCTTCTTCTTCAGAGCAGGCACGTCACGCAGGAACTTTTCGACGGGACAAAATCCATTTTTCGAGTTCTCGCAACCAGCAAGCCCATCCAGCGGAAGAGGGGCATTGTTGAGCACGAAGCGAATGTAGTCTGTGGTGTTCGACTGAATAGTAGGGTTACTGTAGAGAATGGGGTCCAAAGAATCGAAAGAAACATCACTAGGGCAACTCCAGATCTCAGACATAAAGCGGGCACCGAAGGGAGTCATCTGGCTGAGAGAGAAAGTCCGCTCGGGCGCATGGTCAATATGAACGGGTAAGCCCTTAGGGCCGTATTTGAAGTATTTGAGACCGAGAGCGTTGATCACAGACAGGATGATGTCATCGTGGGACATGTCCATGTAGAAGGGCTGACCAAATGGAAACTGGGCCGTGTTGTCGGTGTAGGTGTAGTTGATGCTGGTGTCGCTTGAGGTGATGAGCTTCTTCTCAAGACGAGCTGCAAGTTCGAGAACGTAGCCAATGCCCTGGGCGCGACCGGTGGGAGAGCCGTAGGCATAGTCCCCGTAGTATTGCACGTCGACGTTGTACTCGAAGTCCTTCCACTCTTGCTCGGTGAAGAGGGAGCAGAAGGCAGAGCCGCCAAGACTGGTGTACTCATACACGCAGAGGTTCTGCATGGCGAGTACGTCCATGGCAGTCAGGTTGAAGTCGGGAGGGAAGTACGCGGAGAGACGGGAGCGAGCATTCTTGGTGTACCGAGAGATGAAAATCTCAGCAGCATTGTCACTTTGATCTTTCTGTTAAAAAGGTTCTTAGATTGGAATCTGCGCTGTGCTCACCCTTCAGTCATGTCACCCGTGCATGCTTCATAAGAAGCGAGGGTGTTATTGAAATTGGCCTTCTCGGGAATGACGACAAGGTCATATTGATCGTAAGAACTGTTGGCTCCACTATTACCAAAGAAGCCGGCTAGTCGAAGAGATTAGCTGGTAACACGGGCGTAAAGGATGGATTAATTAGATATTAACTCACTTAGCCACCAGCGAGCACTTTCCAAGATACGGCCCTGAGAGGTGGTACGGAATACAGGCTTTGGGCGGTCGGTACCGTTGGAGTAAACATTGAGAGACGAGCTCCAAGCTGCGACATTCTCACGTCCAGCACGGTACAGGAGTCTTCCGTACTTGATCCAAAAGTTGGCACCGGACGTAGCTTCAGTGGCAGCACCGTTCTCCATGAGAGTGTCCTCTCCAATGACGTATTCCCAGTTGTTCAGGAACTTCAAAGGACCTACAGCCACGGTTTTGTTTGAGTTTGACTTGGTGTAATTGGTCAACTTGGCCGCGAAGTCGGTCATTCCCTCGCCGTCCAGCGGGTAATCGGTGGGGAACCGCTGCGCATGGCGATGCAGAACATGCACCTGAGACAATTCACATCCTTGAGGCACGCCCTTGGGAATACCGAAGCTATCTGCGTCTTTATAGGGGCTCAGATTGGCCCATCTCTTGGTCATGTCAAAGCCAGATTCATAGCTGGATCCGGTTGGCCCAGATGCCGGAGCAGATGTGGTGGTCGCTGTGACTGTAGCAGCAGCTGTCACCAGCGTGACTCCTAAGAAGTACTTCATTATTGATTGGAACCCTTGGGTTATCTTGTGGGGTATTAGCTCCACGGGGTGGCTTTGATGTCGCGTGGTCCGTTGTCGGTGTTTGGAGACACCCCTGCAACCAATACTTGCGACTTATGTATATATATACCGTAGACAAATACAGTCAATGTGATGCGAAAGGAAAGTTGAATTGTTTATGTTTCAAATTCTCCAATTGACTTTCGGGGGATCGTTGTTCCATATCTGAGTCCGCGATCGGCGTTATCTCTCGCTCCGTCTTGTTGAGACCTTTTGCTTCTGCCAACAGGGTAGGCATAAGAAAAGTGATATTACCTAGGTAATGCTCATAAAAAACCCCATAAACCAAAGAATATCTGAATAGAGCAAACCTAGGTACCTGTCACAAGTATCAGATAAAACTGGGGTGACTCCATTCGGAGTTTTCGGGGCAAAAGAAGGATCCGCATTGCTTAATTAATTAATACAAGATGGTCTAGAACCATTGGAGCATCTGGAGTAAATGAGACATACCTAGGTAGGCTGGCTCCTACTCAAAATAAAATCAAGATCATGATTGCGGACATGATTGGCTCAAGGTAATGTTAATTCTTTGTCATTCTTAGTTATATTATCTCGCGAGGCCAATCAATACCAACGTGATATCTTGGTGTTTGCTTGTTCTTGCCGTGTCAAATCACAACATGTGTTTCTTATTCATGCAGTATCACAAAGATGGACTTTTCTCTCGCTTTGATTTTGTAGTAATAGGGACATGCGCTCTTCCGTGAGATCAACATTAGCGCACCAAGCGTTACGAAGCCATTTGGTAGATACATATTGTGAAAGGTTAATGATAATCGTACCTAAGCTTATATTAGCTTCTCTTACATTGATGAGATGGTACTATCTATGCTTCGACTGTCGCAGTCATTATACATATGTCATATTGTGATTTTTACAATCTATTCAAATTTTTGTCATACAAAACAAACTCTTGTTAGGGCATTTCGCCCCCGTTTTCATTCTTCCAACTGCCCGCATAATGGTGTGTGACCAATGCAGGCCCGGACTGATTAATGTATTTGTTGGCAGACGCAGCAAAAGAATACCCTGGCAAGATCAGGACATCATTGACCATGATTGGTTCCAACAAGTGGGAGATGCTATCCTTGTCGATCGTATCATTAAGTGCCAGTTCCAAGCTCTTCAGTATCCCGCGAGTCAGCCGCCTGGGACCTGTGAAATCGACCACATCGCCAACCATGTCTAGGGTCAAGTCTGAAACTGCAATCTGTAAGTCCTTTACTTTTTGGTGGACCGCGTCGACAATGTCATCAACCACCATCATCATGTGCGGTGAATTGGGGGCCGCCATAATCGTCCAGCTGGTGAACTGTCGCACGATATGATCGCCCCATCCTTCATCAAATTCCCACCCTACAACGAGGCTCGTTTTGGATTGAAGTTCTGCCGGGATCCATTCGCGAATTGGGAGGTCACCACACGAGACATCTAGGTCGTACCAGATACCACCCTCTGTGAATAGGAGTATATACCGAAGCATGTCAGCCTTGAGGATGGGTACCGAGAGGGCAAGAAATGTGTTGACGATATCTGGTCGATGGGCAAAATTGTTTTTCACATATAGATCGCCGGAATCATCTGTCATGATCTCCGAGCGATGTGCCGGATTTTTGTGGAGACAATCATCCATCCACTCCTGCGACTGGCTGCTCAGGCCCTTGGGGCCTACTTTATACCAAATTTTCTCTGGTATTCTTTGTAGTGTACTTGACGACTCAGTTGACTGTTTCTTTGAATCTTTCACGATCGTAACATGGTCTTCGATAGTCGCCAGTCGGGTGGGGTGAAGGTAGAGAATAAAGAAAAGGCAACTCAAGACGGTTATGACGGTAATCAAGAACTTTCCCAGCGAGGGGGATCGTTGAGAGTTCATTGAGAGAACGTTATTTCGGAACTGAGATTGGTCAAATAAGAATAGGGAAAAAAAGGTGTTCGATGAACTACGTGGAAAATATAAGGGGTTTAGTCAGTTGAAGCTGGGACACCCGCATGGGACACAAATTGCTGACCGTAAACACCAGCAAGGTTATTCTGCAGCTAAGCCCAAGCGCTTGCTAACAATAATCCAGGGGGTGGGTTGAAACCATTGCGTTTTGCTCAGAAAAATCCAAGTGTCGACTGTGTTAGCGCGACTAGACCAAAAGCGAGTTCGCTGCGTGCCTAGCGTGTAACGGGGCCTATCGAGAGTCTTTTATACGCGCCCAACTTCAGCCTCAATTTGCTTTGCTATAGATGTATTTTTTGAAGCTATACCATGGATTCCGGCATCTTAAGCCGACTGTCTAATCGTAATGTTGATATTCTCCCTTCCTCACCCATTTTCCTGTTTACTTCTGTAAAGAACCTGCGAGATGCGTGGCCTCGAATTGCTTTCACTATCACTACTGATGCCAACTCTTGCCCTGGCAATCCAATTTACAAACCCACCTCCCTATGATGGAACAAAAAGTTATTCGACGAATTCAATCTATGAGGAAGGGTCACTTCTGCATATTAAATGGAGTGCAAAAGCTCAGAATAACACATCGTTGACACTATGGCAACTGAATGGGAGTCAGTTTCTACAACCCTTCGAGTACCTTACCCGTAAGTCTATTCCATCAAACTCAACATTGTTCTCAATTATTCTAAGTGATTTTAGAGGGTGTATCGGGGAGCGTGACATCTTTAGACTGGACCGTGCAGACGACTAAAAACCTCACATTTTCGAATATGTTTTATCTGTGTCTCTTCATAGAGGGCGACCTTACTTCTTTGGCAAACAGCCACTTCTTCAATATTAGTAGCAAAGTTGAAGTCTCCAGCTCTTCATCCTCAACCACCACAGGTGCCGCAACAATCACAACAGGCTCCACAGCGCTTGGTATCCCGATTCCAACCACCTCCATTTATTCATCTAGCCCTACAACAATGGCGGCAACATTTGTGGCTTCAAGCGATACCTCGACAGGGATGAGTACAGGGATAAAGGCTGCTATTGGAGTTGGGGCATCTGCTGCGGGCATTTTCATTGTTGGCTTTGCCTGGTTTTGCATCACTCGGCAGAGATCGAAGCCAAGCCCGCTGCCACCAAAGGACTTCGTCGATTTGCCCATTCTTCATTCTTTGTATGGGGAGCGTGAAAAACGAACCTTGGATAGCGACCACAAGCAATCATCAGTCTACGAATTGAGTAGCAACCCTTACTATCCACCCCCACGGTTTGAATTTCCAGCGATCTCTTGAAGAGTCATCTTACACGCGAGTCTCTATTCGCAGCGCCACTTGAGGACCAGTCAATTCTTGCATGAAAACGTTCAAAATCAAATTACGCCATTTGATGTTTATGTTGTGCTTGCTTATACCGAACATGATACCAAGGGAATGATGCTATGTCATTATTTGTTCCACATGGTGTGTTGCAATTCATCAAGGTCCTGCCGCGGGCAACTCCACCTATACTTGGGCACGATTGGTTATTCATCACGTTAAATATCCTTGGAACCTTAGCACCTTCCAGCCTTGGAAGTACCACGCGGGCGTCGCATGATCTATTATTGGAGTGAGATCTCTCATACGTCCGGATATCCTTCATTTGGCTATCAAATCAACACAATGGTGACAGTGGGAACTTTGATCAGCAGGATAAAAACTGTTATCAAGGGCCGGCTCCAGGTTTGTGGCCCGCAGCCGTCTTATGGTTCAAAGGCTAGTAGTGTGGACGAATGATAGTTGATTCCTAAAGTTTCACTCGAACCGCATCCATGGATTTGATACGTGATTGGCTATGATGTATGTGTTCATTGAGATAGTGACACAGTGATGCAGATTAAAGAAAATTCAACACGGTGTTACACTTACAGTTAAGAATTCGAAATTTGCATAGGGCTTGTCCTGGCCGTGACAATGTTTGGTGATATCAACCCGCAGTCAATCAAAATTCTAAGGGCTAGGTAGAGCATGGCCATACATATTATACTATACCACAGCAAAGAGATGGGCGGATATCAGACTGCGATGATAATCCTACGAATCAGAACGCAAAAGAAGCTAGTAAGAAAATAGTGATCAAGCTTTTCATGGTGTTTCGATAAGGAAGTCTTCAGTGCTGCACAATACGAATGGCGAGTAAAAATTCAACAGAGTTGCATATGTGATAGTGTTGACAACAGCCACCCAGAATTCAGAACTCAATTCACAAGCTCATCAAAACAGCAGCTCACGCCTAAAGCCATATTAGTCAATCTCAATAATTGAGGCCAGGGCTTCTACCTTCTCCAATTATAATCCGAACTTCTCTCGTCGAAAGATAGACAAGATATGGATGCAAAGTAATTTATATCGGGATGATGAAAGTCCTTTGTGAATTGGATGGCGTGTGTTCTGCTATCATCGAACACAGTCAATTTGGAGTTTAGACATTCAACAGACATAGGAAGCTCTTAATGACCAATTCAAATCTTCATTCCCGTACTTCCCTTTGTCCAGGCACGCCCGCGGCTTGAAAAACATCTGCATTAACCAAACTTCTGCCTCTACGCATTCGTTAGCCCGGGCAAGAACTGATCCCGATAAACATGAAATAAACAACTTGGAAGTTTTTCACCGCGATGAAATCATATTCAGTTCCTAATCCTGCTCAGGAGGTGCGGAGGTGCATAAAAACAAATCATCCTGGCTGCTATGCACATTCGTTGGAGGTACATAGTTATTTGCGTGGTGGCCACAAAAGTGCGCCGTAGAGCGCATCAGCCGCCCATCTCTACCGCCCAACCACAGGGGCGATCCGCTGTGGAGTGACACGGAGTGGCAGCCTAAAGGTGTTTGGGCCTCAATCAAACGAGGGGTACAAACAGCAACAAAAGACTAATCGATGAGGTACTGCGAGCAAAGCACTTAAGCCATTCAAAAATGGACCGTCTTGACGATCCCTCCCTCGCGTCGCGTATTGAGGATTTGATGAACAAACACCATGTTCCCGGTCTCTCTGTTGCCATAGTGAGGAATGATCAAGTTTCCTCCGCAGGTTATGGAGTTGCATCCTACGAGCCGCCAGTACCATGCACCGCCGAGACATTATTTGACGTCGCCTCATGTGCAAAATCTCTAACAGCAGCGTCAATCGCCTTGCTTATTGAGGATAATGAAGAATTTCCAGAAATCCAATACGACACAATCATGTCTAACCTTCTGCCCGAAGACTTCGTCATGTCGGGCTCAGGATATACTGAAGGTGTGACCGTGGAAGATTTACTGGGCCATAGAACAGGAATGGCCCCGTAAGCAGCAATCCTGGCTTTCAAATTGGGGGGGTTGACTAACGCGAGTACAGACATGACAATTCATATTTTGGGCCGCAGGCTAAGAACGCAGATAATGCTCAATCTATCACCAGAAACCTACGGAATTTAGCCGTTGCTGCCCCTATCCGGTCCCGATATCTATACTGCAACATGATGTACACAGTCTTGACACATCTTGTTGAGGTGAAATCCAAGCAACCTTTCTCTGAATTTCTAGATAAGAGGATATTCACCCCACTCGGCATGGAATCGAGCAATCTACAGCCTTCGAATGCCAACACCAAGGGTCTTGGCGACCGTATCGCAGCTGGGTATATATGGGAGAAAAGCAGCGGATACCATAAATGTGAAAGTGTCGATTGCCCAGAAGGCCAGGGGGCCGGCTCAATTATCACAAGTGCAAATGACTTCATAAAGTTTGTGAAGGCTCTCATCAACCAAGAGGGTCCAATTTCCAAGAAGGTTTACCAGGGGCTCGTTAAATCGCGCAGCTTCCCCCACCACTATCCAGCTCGGCTCAAGCAATTCACGTCTCCGCCTATATACGCCGCAGGGATGGAAGTGTATTACTACCGGGGATATATGGTTGTCGGGCACAATGGTGTGATTTCTGGGTTCGGGAGCCGATTCGCCTTCATTCCGGACATCAGATTCGGTGCTGTGATCATGGGAAACTCTGCAGGAGCAGGACCTGTTGCGAACATTTTGATTCGCGAGCTAATCGACGAGTTCCTTGGGATTCCGAAAATAGAACGATCGGCTGCAATGAGAACCACCAATAGTGCCACTATTTCCCCAACAACGGCCAAAGACAAGACAAAAAAGAGGAACAAGAGAGAGCCTCGCGATCACAGCAAAGTTGGCGTTGCAGAAAAAGGAAATGGCCAGCAGCAACATGATCCACCAGAGCCCCAGATCAAAGCACTGGATCTATACACAGGAAACTACTGGAATGCTGGATATCGCGGAATTCAGGTTCAAATTAAGGATAATCGGCTCTTTATTGATGCCTCTGATCGCGCTATGGGGTTTACACTCACATTTCACCATATCCGCAACCAGACGGAGTACATTTCCTACCTTGTTGATGATGTTGAAGGTGGAAGTGATCCAGTTGAAGCAGAGTTTGTGTTCAAAGAAGGGCAGTCCAAGGATGGTGAAGTGATAGCACTGGGTCTGCGTTTGGAACGAAGCTTGAAGGATATGATTTGGTTTGAAAAGATCAATGACAGCGAATGACACCAAATATCGCGATAAAAGTGCGCAAAGGCCAGCTATCATAGTTCGAGTATTCCATCACGAACCATTCGTTGCCCAAAGCATTTGAAGACACTCCGACAATCTCAACACGTCGGTGCACTCATCCTTCCAGAAACTCAACATGGCCATCACTTCAAATACTGCCTTCTCCCAGCCAGCCGGCAGCAAGTGATCGAAATGGTCTTGCCTTGACGCAGCGATTAACACAAGAACACTTCTTGCACAAGACCGAATCATAAGCCACGTTCCGTGATGACGATGATGAAAACCAGGCCGATTATGCTGGATTCTATCAACGCAAACCTGAAGTCCTTTGCGAAGAAAGTGCTCATTATGGTTCCGATGATGGCATATTGCCTCCACGATGAAATGCCAGTACATGATTTCTTGGCAATCAAGGAAATGCCCTTTGAGGATGAATCGAAACGGCTCGTAGGTATCTTGATCTGACTCGGTGTGCAAATCAAAATCCAAAACTTCGGGGAGGGATTGAAACCTTCAAACAACGGCCGGTTACTATTGGGATCTCTGATTTTGCGAGTTGGATATCTACAAACCATGCATCTATTTGGTCCTCAAAGTCCAAGGCTATTTCTTCCCTTTCCATTTCTGCCGTGTCTGATCGACAGAGAGAACTTAATATGCGATTCTTCAGCCGTCGGAGAGCAATTTCAGCAAGGTAGAAATACCAAGCCGGCTCGTGCTTTGTTTCAAGTCTGTCGGGGGGCGAAGGAAAAGTTGTGGGATAACTGAGATCCAGAGCGTTTTGTTGCGGAAGGTTCAATTCCAGTCGGAGCTCTCTATAACCTCAATTGTATAAGATAATTTTTGTTCAATGGGCGAGGGAAAAACAAACAAAACTCACAATTCAGACTTGAAACATGTCCAATAAATCCTTTGCCTAGGATTCCATTCAACTACAGAGCGAGTATAGTCCAGGTGAGCTTGAAGACCCTGACAGCAGGCCAAGGCTTGCACGAACATTCTCCACGCTGAGAGTGGTCGTAAAGTGGTCATTAGATACACCCCCGAAAGGAAGAAGCATTGTGCTTCTATTACTCCATTCCGAGCCAACAGCATTCCTAACCGTTTCTGTGCGGCTAGGAAATATGATTCGGCAATAAAAAAGTTGTGCGACGGCGGTGTTCCTGGATTGTTTCTCACAAATGGTGTTGCGATTGAACCGAGGGCATAGATAAGAAGCTACCCGCTGAGGTGAGTTGAGATCAGTCAAGATTTGTTGAGAGAGGAAAGTTTACCAATAGGCAAGACTGGGAATCCCATCCTATTCCGTTCATCTGAATGTTTCTCATGAATTCCTTAATCTGACTTTCCTCTAAGACAGGATTAAAGATGTGGACATCCTCAAAGAATCTGTCAATAAGGTGACTGCTGGATTGTAGATCGAAATCCACAGAAACAGATAGCGCTGAGTGGTCATTTTCCTCTTCCACAGGCGACCAATGGTAATGTTGCTCGATGGTCTCAAATACTGGCCATTGTAAAATTGCTTCGACATTCACCAAGCAATGTTTCGAATGTTTATCTTCAAGTATCTCCAAATCCTCATGTTGGGCGGTTGGCTGGAAAGCAGTTGGTATAGTATGCACCATAGGCGCGCTAACCGCTGTCGATTGGATCAAATTTTCCAAATCGTCAATTCGCTTCAAAATAGCCAGGCTCGCAGAATCAAACCTACTCCGCGGTTAATTACACACTTCCGCACCTCCGCTGAACTCTACTCACGACGAAGGGTCTAGCTCCCGATAGATGCATTCTGCGTCTAGTCGAACACAGGAAGCACATGATGGTCGGATGTTATCACATTTCGTCCTTCGCAACCGGCACGTGTGGCAAGCTTGAGCCGCTCGTTTCCGTGGATAAGTTACCGTTCGGGAGCGTCTTCGCTTCTCCGGCTTTTCTGAAGTGGGACCCGAACGGCCTGTAAACGAAGGCTTTGACTGGCTCGGAAGATCCACCGTCTCCATTTTGGCTGCAGTGATATTTGAGACAACAAACAACGGTCAGCCTAGGGGTTGTTCCTCCCTCCTAAATACTCAGCGGAGTGTCGGAGGTAGAGGGGTTGCACTTTAGGCCCTAATTATTCTAGAGTCACATCCCGTCCCTTTCGACTCCAGTCAAATTTGCAGAATGATTCGCGATTCGCTGGGACATCTGGGGATGTTGCGGGGAAATGAAGTCTCGGCTTTTTTTGCTTCGTTTTCGCACAATGCTGACCCCGGCTAGTACTAACTAAGTCGATTTCCCGCTACGCCACAAGTAAGCTTCAGCGAATTTATTCTTCCTACACGAGTTTCCTACTCTACACGTCACGATCATGAGTTGGGCTCAACCGTGATTCATATAGTGGCATGAATCCCTATCCATCTTTTGACCCGCGCAGTGATTCTGTTTGAAATTGACACACTATCAAGACTACAAGAATGGCCGACAACGAAAAGAACCCTGCAACTGGATATTATGAAACCAACGGCGCTAGTCCTAACGAATGGAGCCTACGAAATGTCCTGCCAGATACCGACAAGCCGTGGTACAAACAACGTCATCTGGTACTTCTCAATCTCGGGATGATAATTCCATACTTATCATCGACAACCAATGGATATGACGGGTCTATGCTTAACGGTCTGCAATCCATGAGTCAGTGGCAGCACTTCTTCGACTCACCTACTGGCACTCGACTCGGTTCCCTCTCTAACGGAGTAATCTTCGGCCAGATTCTAGCATTTCCGATCGCGCCGTGGCTATGTGATCATACTGGTCGCCGATTCCCCATCTTTTTTGGATCCCTTCTTCTGGTGATTGGTTCTGTTTTGCAATGCGCTGCGCAAAATTATGCTATGTTCCTAGTCTCTCGGATGATCATTGGCTTTGGGGGTTTGATTGCCGTCGAGGCATCCCCGATGCTAGTCAGCGAATTGGCCTTCCCGACACACCGCCCCGTTCTGGTCGGATATTACAACAACCTGTGGTATCTAGGAGCATTGCTCGCTGCTTGGGTTACTTATGGTACCTACTTCATGGGCCCGGATGCAACATGGGCCTGGCGCATTCCATCACTACTACAAGGCTTCTTCCCTCTTCTTCAAGTCATTTTCGTATATCTACTTCCGGAGTCACCGAGATATCTAGTACAGAAGGACCGCTATGAAGATGCTCGAAAGGTTTTGACAAAATACCACGCCGGTGGAGATTCGAATTCTCCTCTTGTTGATTTCGAGATGAAAGAAATCATTCTGCAGATTCAAACTGCCAAGCTTGCTTCTAGAGCCGGGTACCGCGAATTTCTGAGTACTCGAGGGAATCTCCACCGTCTTTTCATCATCATTTCCGTGCCTTGCATGATGCAGCTTTCAGGAAACGGCTTGATTGCTTACTATCTACACCTTATATTGAACTCTATTGGATTCACCTCCGACCCACAGCAATTGCGTATCAACGGTGGCCTAATGGTCTTCAACCTTGGGATCTCCATCATTCTGGCATCCCTCATGGAGATAGCCGGAAGGCGACGACTGTTTCTCTTTTCCACAATTGGCATGCTGATCTGTTATGTCGTTTGGACCATACTCTCAGCGATCAACGAACAGCGAGACTTCAAAGATAACTCGCTTGGCACCGGTGTCGTTGTGATGATATTCTTCTACCAGCTGTTCTACAATGCTGGTCTGAATGGACCGCCATGGGTGTATGTCACCGAAGTACTTCCAACTCATCTCCGTGCCAAAGGGACAAATATCATGCAGATTGCTTCTACCTGTGTGCTGATATTCAATGGGTATGCTAATCCTGTGGCGATGGATGCAATCAGTTGGAGATATTACATTGTTTATTGCTGTGTCATCGCCATTGAGATTGCAATTGTATATTTCGGGTTTCCCGAGACAAAGGGTCATAGTTTGGAAGAAGTGGCTTTGATATTTGATGGGGAAGAAGCATTTGGCGACCGAACGAAGGGTTAGAAGTCGTGAACATGTTTGGGATTTGTGTTTACTGAGAAGTTCAATTATTACCGAATCGTCTCAATTCAATATGATCATTTCATCCAATTAGTCCTTAGTGTAAGATAAAATTATGATCTCACGCACATGGCACAGGATCGTCCGAATTGGGTTATTACCGGAACATATTTTAACCAAAGCTATCTTTTCTTAATGAAGCCGATCAAGCAAAGCTAAATATGGTTACGAAAATATTGAATCAATGTGATCTTGATTATTGTTAGTGCAGCTAATAAAGGGACCGGAAGGCCTGAGGTGTCCACGATTGCGGCCTTGGCAGAAAAGATATCTCTTTGTTTTTCTTTTCGACAGGCCGTACAACGTACTCTCCTTGCTTTCCCTGACCATTTTTGGCTTTTTCCCCTTACTAAATATAATATAAAACTCTCCCTGGGCTGGTTTGAACATTCATCATGATTTTAACTTCAAAGGACGGCAAGGGTCTCCAGGGACGCGGGGTGTTGACAAGCCACAACGCGGAGCAATCACGGCAATTCTCTTAATACACGGAAACGCGGACATGGGGCGAGCCGAGAGGTTTTGCGGGGTCTAATGGGTGGGGAAACACTTCAGGCTATATCTTGGAAAAGTTGGGCTACTTGCTATTCCCCCTGTTTCCTACATTCCGAGACTCCGCGTGCCAATCAAAGGGGGCACTCGAGAGGTCCGAGTGCACAAATAGCGAGCTAGCCTTTTTCAATTGCATGATTTGCCTGGGCAGTGGCAGGATTTGACAATTCAAGTGTAACTGTAAATGCGGAGACACTTTATATCTGTTGAGCCAAGACCGACACGGGTTTATGTACCTGATCATGGGATTTGCATCATTTGTGGCACTTTGCATGGCGCCCAGGCCGCCATCAGAGCAAAAGCAAGGAACCTCCGCCTTTGGAATTTAAGCCCAATTTTCTGGCGAGATGAAATTATAAAAGGAATCCGAACGCCGCCAGGCTAGGGTGTCTTTTTGTTTCACTGTCCCCGCGAACAGGCATGATGCAACACCTTCTTTTCTCGGCGCTGGCACTCAGCGCTGCCGCTGATGCTTATGGATCTGGCAGCGCTGGCTGGGATAGAGCCTACTCCAAAGCCAAAATTGCTCTTAGCAAACTCAACCAGACTGAAAAAGTTGGCATTGCCACGGGCGTCACTTGGGAGGGTGGACCTTGCGTAGGTAACACCTATGCGCCAAGCTCAATCGACTATCCCTCCCTGTGTCTGCAAGACTCGCCTCTGGGTATTCGGTTCGCCAACCCAGTTACGGCATTCCCTGCGGGTATCAATGCTGGCGCGACTTGGGACCGCGATCTACTGTATGCGCGTGGAGCAGCCATGGGTGAAGAGTCCAAGGGTCTGGGCGTCCATGTACAGTTGGGGCCTGTCGCTGGACCTTTGGGTAAGAACCCCAACGGCGGCAGAAACTGGGAGGGGTTCTCCGTTGACCCTTATCTGAGCGGAGTTGCCATGGAAGAGACGATCCAGGGCATGCAGGATTCAGGTGTGCAAGCCTGCGCCAAGGTACGTAGTGTCTCACAACCCTTGGTAATTCTCAAACACACTTTGACACATGAAATAGCACTGGCTCGGCAATGAACAGGAGCACAACCGAGAGACTATGAGCTCTAACATCGGTGATCGTGCGACCCATGAGCTCTATGTATGGCCGTTCATGAACGCGGTCAAAGCAAATGTCGCATCCGTCATGTGCTCTTACAACAAGATCAACGAGACTTGGGCATGTGAAAGTGACGCTGCTCTGAACAATCTTCTGAAGAAGGAGCTCGGATTCCCCGGCTATGTCGTGAGTGACTGGAACGCGCAACACACCGGTGTGAATAGTGCCCTGGCTGGCCTCGACATGACTATGCCTGGGAGCGATTTTGCCTCTCCCCCTGGAAGCGTCTTTTGGGGCCCTCACCTGGTAGAGGCCGTGACGAACGGATCTGTCCCGCAATCCCGCTTGGACAACATGGTCACCCGAATCCTGGCAGCTTGGTATCTGCTTGATCAAGACCAGGGCTACCCGGAGGTATCGTTCAGCTCTTGGAATGGTGGGAAAGCTACAGTCGACGTCACGGCGGACCACGGCTCTGTTGTGCGTACTGTGGCGCGTGATTCTATCGTTTTGTTGCGGAACGAAGGAAAGTCATTGCCTTTGCGCAGGCCTAAGAGTCTGGCCATAATCGGACAAGATGCGATCGTCAATCCGGCTGGTGCTAATGCCTGCAATGACCGTGGATGCAACAATGGTACACTGGCAATGGGATGGGGTAGTGGAACGGCTCAATTCCCCGTAAGCTTGGAATTCCAAGAATCCGAAGGCATGGAAAAAAAGCTGACAACGCGACTTTAGTATCTTGTCGGTCCTCTTGATGCAATTCAAGTTCAAGCCAAAAAGGACGGCACCAAAATCGTCCAAAGTACGACTGATAGTACGAGTGCTGGTGCCTCGGCAGCTGCTTCCGCCGAGACAGCTGTGGTATTTGTCAACTCGGATGCAGGCGAAGGGTGAGCAAAATTTCCTGAAGTTTCGCGTTACTGAGCACTAATCTCGATTTCAGTTATATCACAGTAGAGGGCAACGCCGGAGACAGAAACAATCTCGACCCCTGGCACAACGGCAACGAGCTGGTCAAGGCCGTTGCAGCTGTTAACAAGAATGTGATTGTTGTTGTGCACAGTGTCGGTCCCATCCTGCTCGAAACGATTCTCGCACAACCGTCAGTCAAAGCAATTGTTTGGGCTGGACTACCTGGCCAAGAAAGTGGAAATGCCTTGGTTGATGTGTTATACGGCGGTACATCCCCAAGTGGAAAATTGCCTTACACGATTGCGAAGCAATTTGCAGACTATGGAGCCGGATGGAACCCAGCTCTGGATGACAACTTTGCAGAAGACATTTTCATTGATTACCGCCACTTTGACAAGAATGGCATCACCCCTCGATATGAATTTGGATTTGGCCTTTCATACACTACCTTCGACTACAGCAGACTTTCAATCAACGTCTTTGCTACCCCTGGAGCGTCGAATGGGCGCATCGTCCCCGGTGGAGCCGAGCAGATCTTCAAATTCGTCGGTACGATTTCTACTCTTGTCAAAAATACGGGCAAGGTATCCGGCGCAGAGGTTGCCCAGCTCTATATCGGTCTTCCAGATTCTGCTCCCAGCAGTCCTCCCAAGCAATTGCGAGGATTCCAAAAGCTGCACCTCCAACCGGGACAATCAGGAATGGCTACCTTCGAACTGACTCGCCGCGATCTCAGCTACTGGGATGTCCCAACGCAGAAATGGGTCGTGCCTAGCGGTACATTCACTGTCTATGTTGGAAGCTCCAGCAGGGATATCCGCCAACACGGCAAGTTTACTGTTGGTGGTCATTGAGAGAGAAGAAGAAAACAAGTTACGCGATATGTATATAGGTGGCAAAGTTATACATCTCAAAACAATACATTATTAAATGGCGATGTGAATTCAAGGAATCTGATCAATGTTTCCAATTATTCCAGAACAAGAAAAACCCTGTTGTTGAACCCAAAATGTCTTACTTTGTAACAACCAGTGCCATCGAGTTGTTTTCACTCGGAAAAAATTTCCAACAGGTGACAAAGAACGTATCATTCTCAAACTATGATAACAGGTTTACGCAGTACGCCTAATATTGATGCAGAACTTCGCCTTTTCGAGGTTAAAACAAGAACATCCATCCCTCAGTCTAACTCCAATCATTACACCCGTGAAGATATCTCATTTCTCTCTGTACCTTCAGCAGAAATATATTTTTCGTTATATTCTACCCAGACAATGGCCTGGTGGAATATCCCGGTTAGACGGACACCCTTATCCCAACTATGAACAAGCCACCCATGAATTCCAAGTGCAATCAAGAGCCGTAATGAATATTTTGTCAGAACTCCCTGGCAATGAGCTCATGGTTAGTGGAAGGTTTCTACATTTGCTGATTATTTGCGCAAAATCAAAATCCTTGCGGCGGACATCACGTCCTAGTTTCCCAACTACCCACAATTTGCTCGCAATGGGCCCGGAATTCCATGGTAATATGGTGTGGTTCTGCATTCTGAACTATAATTACGGTGTGCCCAAACTAGGATTTTGGCCCTTGTGGATCTACGAGGTCAAATTACCAATTTAGCAATTGCGTCGAGGCCCGTAATTTTTTTTTTCTCTTCTAGCCTCCAATGCAGTCTCGGGGTACAGACAACGCCAAGCTCCTGGAACAAAAATCACATTTAGTTGTCCCATACAGGCATGCAAATCGGCGCGATGAACGCTGGGAATCCGTGTGGCTGTAGATATCGGTCTAGATTAATGGGTACATGTTTTTGTCTTTCCATGCCGGTCATAGTGCCCATTTGGCAATAAGATGACATCCTGGTCCAGAGCACAAGCTTTAACCAATTCTTTGTACCACTCTTCTTCCCTGATCGGCATTCTTGTTTTCTTACATGTTCTTTCCAAACACCATGTCACTAAAGCTGGTGGGGCAGTCAATTTTGGCCAATGAACACATCTGGTATCTCATGCAGGAGAACGCTTGCGCTTCTACTAGATCTTATTCGCATTGAAACACCATACCTCCACCATCTTCTCCGAGTCTACCTGGATGGAACAGCCTTGGACAGGAATACAGAAGACACCTCACGACCGGGTAACCGACTGTCTCGCCCAAGCCCCCGTGATCCTGGAACGGGTGCGATCATTACCCCATCTGAGTTTAAGCCACCAGATCGATTTGCTCCATGAGTTAATCCGCGAATGTTGGCAAATTGACCAACAACTAGATGTTACCTATGATCAGATGCCGTCGCAAACAGATCCTTTACTTCAGTCCGAACAGGTTGAGCCCCTGTTTCCAGTCGTTTTCTGTTTCCAAAACGCCCAAATGGCTGCAACACTGATGCTCTTGTGGGCAACACGGACGATGGTTTGGTCGGGTCTCTCCAATATGTACCAGTACTTGGAGGGAATGATGCTCTTTGAAATCCCAAGTAGTATGTCCCTCGAACCCGACTCTCTCCAAAGTGTGGTTTTGAAACCGTTGAGTGTATGCAATCCCCTAGATCGCTGCGGAGAGTACCTATCCACGGCACATCGAGTCTGCCAATCCGTGGAATACTTTTTGAGACATGAAATGCTACTAGCTGGGCCATTATCTGTTAGCCCCGCGCTTGGAATTGTGGTAGATAGCCTGCGAAATCGACCTGGTCATGATCAAGAAATTGCATGGATACAAGCAGCTCTGGAGGTAGTTCGACGGAAAGGACTTCGCGTTCTGCAATATGTGAACTTATAACGATGTGTATTGACAATTACCTAGGTGAAAAAATGTATGTACAGATCTTGGTAAAATGTATTGAGTAAATACATATATTGAAATAGTTAATGTAACAGAATTGAATCCTACTTGATTTACAGATAAGAATGGAACCAAATATGGCATATATATGGATTTTTTCTTAACATCTATCTTAACTGCAGTCTGGCAGACTACAGGTACCCCCGTGGGATAGGAAACAGCGTCTGACCGTCCTTAATTGTCGACTCTGTTCAGAGCCCTTCGTTCTTCCAGCAAAAAAAAAAAACAAAAAATCAGTCGTACTCTGCCGGAGTTCATTCCTGTTTAAGTGCCCATTCGGCGGCCTCGACAGCTTGTGCTACGTCGGCTTCGTTTGTTTGCCAGTTACACACCGAGATCCGCATGCATCGTTGTCCTTGCCAGGTGGTGCCAGTAAAAAAGGCTTTCCCCGTTTCCATAAGAGCTGCGATCACCGCATCGGTCCTCCGGTTGTGATCAGACGAGTTGGCGTGCGGCTTCCTATCCAGAAAACGCACCAATCCTTGATTGATATGGGGTTTCCACATCAGTTCAGCTCCAGGTAAGTCTCCGATCTGGATGGCCAGGGAATGGGCATGACGGCAACAGCGTTCAATCAGCTCAGCTACCCCCTCTCTTCCCAGTTGCCGCAAAGCGGCATACGTCGCAACTCCGCGCCCACGCCGAGACCATTCAGGATTCCAATCGATTTGATCACGGGCGTCTTTATCGTGTGTTAGGTAGTTGGCCCGATGCGACATCGAACTCCGATGAGTTGAAGGATTTGCGACAAAGGCGTACCCACAATCGTAGGGAACATTCAACCACTTATGCCCATCCGTCGCCCAAGAGTCCGCCTGCTCTACTCCTGCAAGCAGGTGACGATAGGCAGGACTAGCTGCTGCCCATAAACCGAAAGCACCATCAACGTGGACCCAAGCTTGAAAGCGATGAGCGAGAGGAATCAGTTCGGCAAACGAATCATAAGCCCCAGTGTTAATATCGCCTGCCTGCAACAGCACAATTACAGGGCCATCAAGACATTCAGCAAGCGCGTTGCTGAGTGTTATCGGTTGGAGTCGACCATATTCGTCGACCGGCAAATCTACCACACAACGGCTGCCCAAACCTAGCAGGCGTACTGCTCGATCGATAGAACCGTGGCGTTGGCTGCCACTAAGAATGCGGATGCGAGGTGCGCCACCGAGTCCATCGCGCTCACTATCCCAGTCGTGTCTTGACAAAAGGGCATGACGTGCTGCAGCAAGGCAAGTGACATGGGCCATTTGGCAGCCTGAAACTAAGGCAAAGCTGGCTCCCAAGGGGAGCCTAAGCAGCTCCTTGAGCCAGGCTCCACACACTTCTTCGACTACTGCTTCTGCTGGGCCACAGGCAAACAAAGCCGCGTTCTGATTCCAGGTAGTCGTGAGCCAGTCGGCGGCTAGAGCAGCAGGAAGGGTCCCACCAATCACCCACCCGAAGAAGCGACCACCAGAGTTACCCAGAATGCCACCACTTGTATCTGCCACCAACTCATCAATCACTTGTGTTGCATCCGTTCCGACATCGGGAAGTGGCCGTGCAAGTCGATGGCGGAGTTCTGGAAGAGTGGCCGTCGCGCCAACAGGTGCGTGATCAAGGCTTTCAAGATACCGCAGCGCATGATTTATGGTTTGCTGCAGAACCGGGCCAAAAGTTGAGACCATTGTTTCTTCTCTATACGTGGGTGTTGAAATTATGCTTTTGGCCTTCATTCAAGATTCAAGGAGAATCATAGAAAGAGAGACTACTTGTAGAAAAGTCGTAACTCATAGCGTAACTAGAAAACTACGCAGCGACTAGTAAGATCTGGCGCTAAATTATTCCTTGCTGTCGAATTGACCAATTAAATATTCGCTCGAGCTTTCTCGGAATATGTACTGGAGTGGAGCCTAGTATCACGAAGAATTCAGGATCAACGAGCGGGTAGGCCATTAGTCATGGTAAGATGGCTAGGTAGACCGTTAAATTATCGGACAACTGATAGTTCGTACACAAACATGTGAGTCATGACCAGCAAAAGTACAATGTAAATATACATCAGCCATTCCCAATTTTGGCCATGGATTTCTGGTGAATCAAGTAGGACCATAATATTCTGGCGGCTAGTATGCCTCATAGCCCAAATTGGATTCAAATCGTACGCGAACTTCGATTAAATCTCCCCAGGTCCTTTGCCAAAAACTCTTCCCTTAGGAACAGTCAACCAAGGGACGGAATTGGCATCTGCAGTATTGGATCCCACTGTGTTTCCCCACCAGTTCAAAGTGACAGCGTGGTATCCCAACGCGAAGAAAATGATGATCGTAGCGATGGCAGTGCCGGTATCCATAGCTGCCAATTTTGAGGCAAAATTAGCCTATAAAGCTGGAATATCATTTCTGCAGTATTCTTATAGAAGTACTGGTAAATTTGAATGACGAAGAAGGGTATATCGCATGGTTGGGAGCATTTGGGTTAAGCATGAATCGAGAGCCAGCACCCGCTGAGGGGGGACAGGAGATATGGTGAGGCGGAGGTATGGCTGAACAAGATGGGAAACTTTTAGTCTCCATATCTGAGCGGTAGGTCAGCGTGTTTGTTTTTAATATAGTGAATAACGAGGTATTGGCCCGCTTTTAATGCCAATTAGTGGCAGGATAAGAATTAGAAACAATAAGTGCATGGCTGAGATACGACTACAAATGGTCCGACGCACAAGCGCTGCTCCCGCGACTACCCAACGCCACGGAAGCATTTGCAATTTGAGGAAACCTGTAGATGTTGCATTTCATTGCTGTAGCTAGTGGAACCTTCCTGTTGGGCTCTTCTACAACACCGCATCGAACATTAAGTCACGTTGGGCAACCGGCGCCATCATGTTGGAATCACGCCAAAACCTCCGGCCAGGTTCACAGCGATTAGTGGCGGTAATGTTCACCCCACTGAATCAAATACTGTCCGAAACTCGTATTTATCCAGTCTCAATCAAACTTCATGCCTCAGTTTCTTGTCTTTTCTTGCTCTTGCAGCCATCGCAGAGTGACTGAAGAGTTCGTGTCCTTTTTTTCTTTCCTTTACAGGGCTTATTCAAACATCGCTGCCAGCCAACTTTTTCTCTCCGCCCCTTGCAGCATAACCAAATATAGTATAAGGCTGTACCCATGATGCGGAATCTTAGAGTTCTTTCAAATTAAGCAGAAGTTCTAGAGAGTGAAAGAACAATATTTGGGCCAGACTCACCGTACGGAACTTGATATCACAGGTAGAATATTGAACACCACACAGAACTTCTATGTGCTCAAAGTATTCTTTCAGATTAGCATAAGACTGTGGAATGGGATTGGTTGAGTAAGCCTTATAGTGTAGTGTGTAGGGCGGAAAGTTATAGGA
The DNA here is from genome assembly GCF_028829465.1 of Penicillium soppii. NCBI lineage: Eukaryota > Fungi > Ascomycota > Eurotiomycetes > Eurotiales > Aspergillaceae > Penicillium > Penicillium soppii. The sequence goes on along the minus strand of NW_026643235.1, from coordinate 1,843,544 downwards.
AAGTAGTATAGACTTTAAGGTGCCACGCAAGCTTCGTGGGCTTTAAATATATGTCTCCACGCTGATAAATAGTATAAGCTGCTCTCTTGCCAATAATTGATGATGAGCTTGATCTATAGCCCCAAATACCGTAAGATATAGCAAAATACCAGGCAAGATGAGAGCTATCGAAGCCTAGACTACCACTATGTCCAAATTTGTGCTTGAGATTCAAAAGTCTTATATAGATCAGGCGCTAGTATACAAAGCTTGAAGATTAAAAACAGTTTTAGGCATGATTTTTTTCGACGAGATTTTACAAACAACTCCACCTTCCGGCTGTATTGTCACCATATTTATCGATCAATTTAGGCGTCCCTATACTCCTGGTCCCGCCACTTTCCAAAATACCACAGTTTGTCCCCAAACCCCTAGTAGCTTCTAGCTGTATGGATGGATTAAGAAAATCACATTACATAAAATAAGATGACTCACAGCCCATAATTAAAACTAATACTTCTTACTCCCGCTCCCGATATTATCTATAAGCTATCACATCGCCTGGCCAGAACCACTCTCCACTGTTCTGCAAACAATTTAAGATACAGATCACCGTGGATCCGGTGGGAGACAGTGAATTGATTGTAAATTCCTCCTGCCCTAAACAGGACAGCCGAAGGTACCAGGGCAGGACTCAAACCTTCCTTCGGCCAAATAGCTAATCAGATGATATGACCTACCAGAAAGCTGGCCAGTATTAGCTAAGTCAGAACACTAGGGCATTTTTTTGGCTCGTGACCCAATCTATCCGATACTAAGAGAAAGTCTGTTATCTAAAGCCTGATTTTCACAGGAAGAATGGGAATACTACCTATACGGCCGGAAGGCTGAGTTTGAGAATCAGGGAGAGCCCCGTTCTCGGAAATCGCCCTAGCCTCTGCGTGACAGCGCGATATACACTAAATGATATCTATTCCGCGGATTACAATGCCTATGCAACGATTAACGAAAATCAAGATGCAATTTGGCAACTTTTTAAGGCAAAGTTAGCCTTCGAAGCTAGAATATCATTTCTGCAGTATTCTTTGCTGGGTGTCAATTTGGACATCCCTATTTTTTAAGCCTGAGATGTGCCTGCTATCCTGCAGGCTGTATCACACAGCTCACGGATAGCAAGACAGGGGTTCAAGCCGTTCCACTAGGGCTCCTAGGAGCTAGATCGTGTACGCTGCCAAGAACCTCTTGTGTCTAAAAATATCATTAGATACATTAACTCAAAACTTATGTATAGGCCAGCTTCGCGGTCTTTGGAAATTCAAGGGCGAGGGACCATTACATAAAGAGTTTCACCCGCTTCTTTCTCCGATTAACATCCGTCAGAGTTGATCCCTTCTAAAGCAGTCCACAGCCTCACATTTGAAGTGCTTTTTTTGCCTTTTCTGCCAATATGACCAGAGTGCAACTTCGCGAAAACCCACCCTCTGTATATGTTATCTTAAAAGACTATGCGATCCCACCGAAACAGATGAGTGGACGTATCCCTTTGTCATTGAGACCAAATGGCCTACGCGTTCACTGGATCACGAAGGCTCTGGGCTACCCTCCAGAAGATTCCCACAAGCTTGTCGACAGTTGTCATATCTCGAATATTGAACAACTGGGCTCACTTGACAATATAATTGTGGGCGGCAAATTGACCAGCCTCTGAAATCTATCGATGAGAAAATCACAGATTATACAACCCTTATGGTGTCTGCATGTGTCTTCAAATGGTCCCATCTTATAGATGTAGATGTACCAGTAGTTCATTTGTTTCTTGTTATGATACCAGGGTCGGAATGAGTGGTCGTCCGCCAAACTATGTGTAAAGACCAACCCTATGCAAATATGTAAAACCAGCCACTTTGCTATATTTCCAGGTGAAATGTCAAACTAAGTTTTTTAAAATATCCAACAGATAGAGGATGTTGTATATTTCCCACAATCCACATCTTCACACTCAATTTGTGGGAGGGAATATTTAACTCAGGTATCTATCTACCTCACCTTTGAGATCAGCCAGGTCCAAATCCAGTCATCACATCATGAGTATGCATATGCTTCCGCCCCTACGGGCTGTTGTGCTTATAACATTATTTTCTTGTCTTTTCCCCTTCGTCGCGTCCACAACAGATACATTCAACAAGATCCCTAAGCCAACTTTCTCTTTTGATCAACTTTGGAAGCTTGAGAAGAACTTTTGGGATTCGTTCCTCTATCCCACCAATCTTGAGCAAACACAAGGAAACTCATCTACAATCTTTGCGCCCGATGTCAGCTCACTGTGCCCATTATACCACTCAAGCGTAGCTGACCAGACTCATGACACAGGTTCAAGGGCGGGTCGATATTACGCGCACCTTCGACGGCGATGAGCTAAACCGCGAATATATCTTCGGCCTTTTCGCAGACCCAGACCACGTAAGTCTGGTGGGTGTCCCGATTGCATACAATATCACCCAGTTCACTGCAAATGACAACATCGCATCCGCAACAACAGTCGTGACTTTCAACGCGAGTACTTTTGGAGTTCTCATTCCTGTGACCATTGATACCTGGATTGAATTTAATCCAGATGGAAAGATCGCGCAATACGACGCGGTTTTCCGCTGGTTCGATTACCTCTTGGACTTTTTACTCCAGGGAGTCGCGACAAAAATCAACGCGACTTCTCCTGACCTTGCTGTATCATATGTATCTGATGTCTTAGCAAAGACGATCTGCGCTACACATGAACAGCATTGCACGGGGTCGAACCAACAATACACCGATACAGCAGCTTGCTATGACTTTTTGACCAAGACTACTAGGTTTGGAAAAGGATACGAGCTAGGCCGCAACACTCTGCTATGTCGCGAGGTCCATGAGCACATGGTGCAGTATCGGCCCGATGTGCATTGCCCTCATATCGGGCCCAGTGGTGGAGGTTACTGTGTTGATGACATGAATTATTCGCAGACTGTGCTGCAAAGATACTTCAATGATTCATGGATTGCCTTTGGATATGGTAATGACCAGAATATCTGGCTCGCCAACTAGCTTGACGGTCTCGTGATACTCAATTTAAGATTGGCAGCTGCGAAGAAGGGAAGAACTCGAAAACAAGGGGCGGGGTTATATTCGACTATATCATGCCTTCGGTATTCAAAGGAAACTTCGATTGGTAACTGGTACCTACCAAGACATTCTCAAGGGTTGATGGACTACAGCGGGCACGTGTTATATGTTTTCCAACATCATTCAATAATAGAAGTCCTCTGCTTGATGACCCCTTCAATCTCACCCACTGCTTTTGTAAGGGGTTCTTCTGGTGGGGACAGCAGCTCCGTCTAGAAATCATTAGTTGACCTAAAGTCCTGAATGACAGCTACCTTGTGACCTAGGTAGGCAAAGTACCAGTTTTATGTAAGTTTATTTGGTAATTTTAAAAAATTCCTGACGTTGAATATCGATAACACTATGATAGATGATCAGCAAGCGTGCGGGAAAAGGAGTAAATATAATGCCATCAAGCGGGGCCATGTCTGATAACTTCGTCGGGAAAAAAAAGTGCATTCGAATACTGAATTGCTACATCTACAAGGTAGTCGCCCGAGATGTGCAAGTTTCCGATTTGGAAAGCTGGAAAGCGATATAAGTCGAGACTAGATTTGTATTTACAGAGAGGGAGCTTGCTCGAATGCTCGGTGCGACCAAGCTAATTGCCCTGTCAGATATTATCATATTTCTCATTTTCTAGGATTGAGGTTTGTTTGTGCCCATAGCAGCTTTGCTCTTCAGGATTGAAGTCTGAATCTAGTTTTGCCATGCAAACATGGAATGATACAACTGACAACTGGTATGAGCCGCTGACGACGACGCTGTTTTCACACATGGTAACTCAATGAGCTGGCCATTAGAAGGAAATGAAAGACCAGCTAGCTTCCAGATTACCATAAACTGCGCCATGTTGCGTGCTATGTTGCATTAAGAGCGAGATGATTGGCGCTTTTATAACCCCTTGATTATGAATCTCATCGTGAGCCGCTACAACGTACACCTTAACGTGGCAGTATGTGGAGCTATGCAAAGCAAGGGGCTTGGATAATTCGGAACTTTACCAGTGATATCATAGGACACATCTTATTGAACAAAAGTCCCCGGTATTTCCAACCCTATATAGCAATGATCGTGCTCTACATTCCAGTCCCTTCGCACCACCGCCCCTAGCCGGCTTTTATGTTATTCCATCTCACAATCTTCCGCCGCAGGCCGAGCGAGCTTTCTATTCCCCACGCGAAGCACGTTAGCTTCAGCCTTTTAGAAGAAACTTTGATTTCATGAAGCTTCAAAACAGGGGCTCGTCCCCATGCATAGGATGGTAGATATACCGAGATGATCTCGTAAAGTGCCATGTACCGGGAAATTATTATCGAATTCCCGGTCCGATTTCGAAATCAACAGGATAGGTACTCTTGAAGTACCAATTTTGTTTGAGCCAGAAGTACGAGTGGCGACTATACCGCTCGATCTTCGGGAGTCGCATGCCAGCCCTACAGTAGCCTACGTACGGAAATTCCTTCCGTCACCTGGCTGACCTTTAGCAAGGTTTTCTCCATCCCTTCCAACGTTTGATCGCCCTTGAAAGTGATCAAACAATGTGACCACCAATAAATCATTGGTTATAATGAGTAGCTAGGCCGTTCAAAGTTTCCGTTGTCTCAAATGTTACTGTCAGTTCAGCCCCACAACATACAATCAATATGGAGACCAGACACTCTTCTTGCAGCGATTCACTACCTGGTAGCGAAGCGCAGGTTCGCTTGTGTCCTGAGAAGTTCGATCAAAATTCTACGGATGAGAAAAGTCTACCACCCGTGGATGGAGGGTTCCATGCGTGGATGTTTCTTGGAGCTTGTGTAATGCTGGAGGCATTGATATGGGGTAAGTTATAACGATTTCAAAAGACAACAAGCAGAACAACGACTGACGGCGTGGAAGGATTTGCTTTTGCTTTTGGGGTCTTCCAGAAGTATTACCATTCTCATGAAGCGTTCCAAGACTCGAGCATGGTAGCCGTCATTGGTACATGTGCCACGGTTAGTCTCCAAAAAATGCCTGGCTTGCCCGGTTTGGATTGCTAACCTATCTACAGGGAATATCCTATTTGAGCTGTCCACTGGTCATCGCTGCTATGATCTTGCTTCCTCAGATGGGCCGTTGGTTCTCATCCATAGGATTGACTATCATGTGTCTTTCCCTAGCATTGGGTTCATTTTCCACCAATGTTAACCACCTTGTCCTCTCTCAAGGGGTTGGGTTTGGAATCGGCGGCTGTATAGCATACAGTCCATCCATCCTGTATATGGATGAGTGGTTCGTGAACCGAAGAGGACTCGCATTTGGTATAACCTGGGCTGGCTCAGGGGTATCTGGACTTATCTTCCCGATTGGCCTAGAGAAACTCTTGAGTCAGTTTGGGTTTGAAACTACCCTCAGGGTCATTTCCGTGATCATGTTTGTCCTTGCTGCGCCATTCTTATACTTCCATCGGCCGCGCCTACCAGTTTCGAAGTCTATATCTTACAACCGGTTCAACTTTCGGTTCTTGTACAATAAGGTCTTCCTATTCTACCAATTCAGCAATATCATGGAGGCCGTCGGATTCTTCCTGCCGGGAATTTACCTCCCCTCTTACGCCCGCAGCATCGGTGCTTCGGACTTTTTATCGTCACTCACTGTCACCCTTCTCAATCTGGCGTCAGTGTTTGGCAGTGTGGCAATGGGGCATTTGGCAGATCGATATCATGCAATCACCTGCATCACTATATCAACACTGGGAAGTACTTTCTCTCTTTTCTTCCTCTGGGGATTCTCGTCAACAATTCCAACTTTGTTGGTTTTTTCTGTTGCATACGGTTTGTTCGCCGGGTGTTACTCAGCTACATGGTCGGGAATAACTCACGAGGTTCGACGGGTGGATCCCACTGCCGATTCAACGATGATATTCGCAGTTATTGCTTTCGGTCGGGGTATTGGAAATGTTGTTAGTGGGCCGTTCAGCGAGGCCTTGTTCGGTGTGAGCCTCTGGAAGGATTCTGAGATTGGAGGCTATGGCACTGAATACGGTCTTATCATTTTGTGTGCGGGGATCAGTGCCTTTTTGAGTGGAGTGTGTATAGTTGCTCATCATTTTAAGTGTATATAAGTGAATATGTTGCACATTTATGATGATGATTAATGCATACCTTGCTGTTCAATTTCTACAGATGCTCCGGAATGAGGATGGCAGCACCAGTCTGATGACAATGTATGTTGTATACTTTTTTGGGCATCTCTTGGGTTCTTTTATTTAGAATCAACGTCCACGGGTTCGATTGATGAGTGTAGAACTTTTCCGATGCGAAAGGTTGGTTCCACCCATTGTTGCTTGCTTCTTCAGGTCCGCGTCCATCCGAAATCGTGGAAATATATATACAACTCGTCGTCATAGCAAAATTGTCTTTTTGAGACTTGCAACGAGAATAGAAAATTCTTACTTCAATATTTGAGAGTATTTAAATTTTGTAAATTGTCCAAGTAGGCTGGATCCTCAGTTAAAGTAACGTTTCAAAGTTTTGCAGTGGACGACGCCATGATCCGCGCCATGCCGGGTAACAGACACGCCGAACATAGGTTTGCACACCGAATCTTGGATCTTCAAAGTTTATATCTGGACCAAGTTGATAGATCAATCTCGACCATTCAGATTAGGACCCTTGAAGTAGTAGACGTCATGTAAAGAAGACATCCTGATGTGGACCCCAAAACCTTCCTTGCGCATAGCCCTACATTATGCTCTATGACGCTAGTACAAATCAAACGGCCGGTTATTTGACAATTAGATGTGCGATATCCTGCTTAGTCTTTACCGCATGCGTTTTTTCTGTGATCATGACTCGGACAAAATATGAGAATTGCGTGTACCGTAGTGTTTAAAGGAGGTTGATTGCCCGTGGGCATGGAAAGTTTTCCATATCTTCACCTAACAACCGTCAACTGTACTGCGATATTTCTCCTAGAAATCATTCGAACAGCCATGCAATTCTTCAAGTTGACCGGTCTTCTTCTGGCAGCAGTCTCTGCCTCCGCGGCAAGCTCCGGTTGCGCGCCAACATCCTCCGATGCTAAGGTGCTCGAGTTCGCCTGGGGTCTCTCCGACTTCATCGGTGGCTACTATAACTCTACCGTGAATTCGACCTTTTCCAGCTCTAGCAATGCGACCATTGCCGCCTATAAAAAGGTTCTCTTCGGTGTAGAGAAGGAGAACACCCTTGGAAGCGAAGCTATTGAGAAAGTCGCCCAAAAGGCCCCTGGGTTCTCGGAACCTCAGTGCACTTTCCAATTCCCCCAGGTCAACACCACTCAGGCCTGGGCCTACTACGCCTACCAATTTGAAGCTACTGTCACCGGTGCTTTCATCGGTCTTGCCGGATACACTCAATCCCCCGAGGTCTCTTTCCTCCTCGCACGTCTGGCTGCCTCTCACAGCGCTCACGCTACTCTGATCGGCAGCAAGGTCAACTCAACCTTGTTTGCCCAGAACGCTACTTCTCTCGTCGGAGCATATGGACCTGCCCAGATCCTTTCTACTCGCAACCAAACCGGTAGCCTTGGCCAGTACCTTGGTGACTGTCTCACAACCCCATCAAGCCCCTGCGGTAGCCTGAAGATCGGTCCTTTGGATGCCACTCCTACCTCCTCCATTGTTGCAGGAACCTCCTCTGCTTCCAGCTCTGCAAGCAGCTCGGCTGCCGCGAAGAAGCACCACTAGGAGAGCTGATCGTATTAAATTGAACATGAAGGTGAAAAGCTGGGAGTTGAGTGGATGTAATTCGGAAATAATGTTGTTGAAGGAAATTTGTAATCTCTAGATCCAATAGTTATGGACTTTTCGAGAATAATGGTGATGAAAGATGGTTGATTAGTGAAACATAATGGCACAAGCAACCTTTGGTTAACCAGCGGGCGCAACACTATAATGGTAAATTATCATCTAATGCACCTTCCAATACGCTTTTCATTCATTAGCATGCGTTTCTTAGTCAGGAAAGGTCAATTCTATAATAATGGTTGCAATTGTTACCATATTTGCAAGGCATCAACTTAGTCTCAACCTTTTACGCCAGGGTGGTTCGGTTGAGCTTTTCGTTTTCGTACCCAGAAGGATGATGTCATGGTCAACAAAGTGTAAAGACGCGCTAACTACATATGTAGGCATGTAAGCTGAAAGATGTTATCCGATACTCATAAAATAGTTTTTGTATTGCCAATATTACTAGTAACAACTATGAACAGGAAGGACAGGTCAAATATCAATTCACATCAAGAAGTCTGACCAAATTTCGCGAGCGAAATCTACAAAGCCGTAAACTTCCCTTTCTGCTGAAGGCTTTTAATTCTCCCAAGCAAGAACTCCAACTGTCTATAGGCTGCACCAGGAACATACTGAGGAATTTCATGACCAGAGCCGAAAACCGAGCTGAAGGTCAAACCACGCTCAGTATGAGCAGTCCCAAGGATTCCAGCACCAGCATCGGCATTCCAAGGTATGGTCGTCGCGCCGTTAGCGATTTGGTCCAGCGCATCTGTGTACGGAACAAACAATGGCTCCACGGGAGGCTTTTGGAAGCCCTGAGCACCATTCCAAGTCATGTTTTGAATGGTGGCGAGGGTGCCATTCAAAAAGAGCAGATAATCGTACCATCCATGGCCAATAAGGACATTGTTAGTACGCTCGATAACGCCAGGCAGAGGGCCAAGTGCACTGGGCACTGATCCATCGCCGCCAGGGAAGATACCATTTGCACAGACGGCGTAGTTGGTCGGCGGAACGTGAAGAGCCTTCTGCACGGCGGACTGATTGAAGTAGTTGTTTGGTCCGCCGGCGAGAGACGGGAACCCCATTTCATCCCACAGGAAAGGGCAGAAGTCTGTTAAGTGATAAATGTTGAAGCAGGGGTTGATGTAGGTTGCTGCTTTGACGACTTGGTCCCATACGTCACATCCTGACTTTTCGGGGTTTGGGGCAGCGGGGAAATGCTTGGGTGGTGGGTAGGTCAATGCTGAGTTGAGGAATTTGGTATAGCCACATTTGTCGGCGCGCTCATTAATTTCGGTCATGAATGTGTCATTCAGACCGAATATAGCAGAATAGTAGTTCAAGGCAGCTACTGCCGGGGCTGTCAATATCTGTTAGTATGGGTTCATCAGGTAGTGAATTCTGCACTCACCATAAATCATGACACTGTCTTCATTCATCGACGGATCGTTAATTTGGATACCCTTGAGATTGAAATGCGTGGTGTCATTTTGGTCCAGCATTCCAGCGGCCAGATATGGGATATATTGACCAGCATAACTCTCTCCCGTGATGTAGACCTTGTATCCTTGCATGCTGAAAGTTTCAATGAATCGCTTCCAGAAATCGTTGAATTGGTTGGACACATCAATCTCATTTTGGACTGTCGATGGTCCAGGAGAGAAGCCGGTCCCAGCGGGCTGATCGATGTAGACAACATTTGTCAACTTAGTCCATGAGTAAGGGTTTCGCACTGGCTCGTAAACTCCTGATTGCCATAGGAAAGGGCCATTTTCTTGCAAAAGACCGTCGAGGGAGCTGCACCCCGGCCCTCCATTGAGCCAGATGGTGATCTTTATGCGAATTAGAATGGGTCTGGCAAAGCAATGAGAAGAGACTTGCCTCTTTGTCTGCAGCTGGGTTGGTAGATGGGAAAAACCAGAAGAACAAGCTTGAATTTCCATGGGGAGTATTAGGCAAAAGACCCGAGTAGGATTCACCAATGTCAAAGGGAACTTGAGGGAAGTGAGTTCCATTCACTTGGAATTCTAGCGAGATCCTGTCAATATGTTGTTTCCATTGTCCTGTGATTGAAGTCGGTTCCAAACATACTTCGAGTCTTTTCAGTCAGGTATTGTGGTTCAGTGTGACCGGAAGCAACCTCTCTTTTTCGAAGAGCCTTGGTGGCATGTTTCAAAGAAGTAGCCTTGCGATGAGGATTTTGGAGTGCTGCAGCCACCGCCACTAGCAGAGTTAAGGGAGCCCAAACCAGCATCGTGGAAATTTGTAAATGAGACACCTAACTTCCGGTTTTAACGGGCGTCAGCCCCTCCTCTTTATACTCCATCCTTTTCAACTGCGGAAAGAGCCAAACGTCAGTGCTATTATTTCGGAGAATATCACCAAGCTTTGCCAACGCGGTTGCCGATCGCCTCTAGCTTCAGGCGGCGAGACCCGCTGTATACCCATTGACCATTCGTTGACGAGAAGCGGGGATCCTCTAGGGGCCAAGTCAGATTGTAACGTCGCCAAGTGCAACTAGGAAGGTGATATGAAGGCCTATGGCGTCATGTCTGTAGTTTGAGTGTTTACTGCGGAGCAAAAAGAGATGCTCCGACGGAGTCCATTTGTTCCCGGTTGTTGTGATGTATATAGACCACAATGGACCACACAAATATCAAATCCATTTCAGTAGTATTAATTTGGTTGCCTGTGAGCTGTGGAGATTTGGATTTTATCTCGATATGAGGTGGTACTGGCGAAAGCAAATTCCGTGCTCCGATTAAGCCTGAAATTACCACTAGTCTAAGTTAGTAGCAGATAAAGATGAGTTTCAGGTACTCCGTATTGAGTTTCTCTATTCATCCATTACGCCCTTTGTTTTGCTATCTCTACTAGCATTGACCTAGTTATCTAACTGATTAGTGTTATCTAATCCTGGATAATAAATGCATCGTTTCACCCTACCATATTGTACGATATTCATACACATCTCCAACCTGAGGCATACGTTTACCCTTTTACCCTTTTAGGTTTAAGTCAGCTATGCGAGTAATGTTCCGACGGTCGCAGAAGTTAACCTCGGTAAAAACAGTAATCTGCCAGTGATCTCCATGTTAGGTTACTCCAAGATATCCCAAACTGCATTGATATCGGCTTCAGTGACAAAATCTCTGACTAGTTGTGTTCACGTACTAGCCTGACCAACTAATATGAGCGACAGTTCGCCTAGTATAGCTGAATGCCATGAATAGGGCAACAAATGCATGTTCCGACTATCGTTAAAAGATCTTATGTATTTCATCTCAATTAAGAGACGTTGTACTATATACTTGACTACCTCCGAAATTTCTCTCGCATATACCATTACTGCGGGTTGGCGGATAAATGCTCAGAACTGAGTTAGCCGTGGCAAAACGTGGTTATCGGTTTAGGCAACACTCGTAGATTGATCTACAATGCGGTTGGCTCTATTGATGTGGAAGGTCATTCCTGACAGGGTATTGCAAATTCCACGAGTTTAAAAAAGCGGAGTCTTGCACAATTTAATGTTCTAGTCTAGAAATCGGATGATGGTACTCGTGATATGAATATTCGAGGGGGTAAACGCGCGGGTCGATCGGCGTGCAACAGGTGACGTTATTTGATCGGTGCCAAGTAGGGGTCACAGGGTACCCAAGGTAGGTGAGATGGAGTTGCCCTCGTACATGCTGATAGGAGATGATTAATTGAAACAAGTCTGTATTGTCGAAGTACATGCAGCACTAATATACATAAAGAAAAATAAAGATAAAGAGCCGCATTAAACTCCTATAAAATCAAGAGGTCAACGCCTTTAGTGCTGTATAATCAGGAACCCCCCGAAATCAGAAAAATAGCACATGATGAATACCGAAAAGTAAAATCTAAAGCAGGACCCCGAACCCCAAGTGTCATGTAGGCATTATCCAAGCATCGTCAAATCGCATAAGAGTCATGAAAAAGCGTATCGTCAAGTTGTGAAGCTATCCAATCTGTGAAAGTCGGCTTAGGCGGTGCTGCGGCGTTTCTTCTTGAGCCGCAGACTGATGCTCTTTCGGAGTTGTGAGAATGGGTTAACCAACGGGCGGTTGTAGAATGGATCATTCTTGAAATCCTCGTCGGTGAATTTCTGTACTATAATTAACAAATGTGACACATTTATGAAAAGGGAAGAATACATACTGTGCCAGGAAGGCGCATGAAGTTTCCAGCGAAATCGTTCATCATGTTGGAACCTTCCTCATAGGAATATTCTTGGCCATTGCGATCCGTGCTTCCGGGAGGATAGAAGGCAACTCCATCCAAAGGCCGATGGCTATTTAAAGCGTCGGCGATTTTGTGATGTGGAGTAGCCCGGAGGGCCTCGGCATTAGACTCTTTAACTGCTTCCAATGGACTGTACTGGCTGAGGCGGTTTCTTTCTGGGCGGGCAGCGTCGTAAGGACCTTCATGGTGATAAGAAAAAGCGGACACATTGTCCAGTTGGTCGATGATATCCGGTTGCACAAGGAGTGAATGTCGGGAGTGTTTGTGAGAAGTAGATCGGCGGCGATGCGAAGCAGAGTGATCGCGGCGACGTTTCGGCTCCACCGGATAATGTTCGGGTGTGCCGGAATACCAGATGGAAGGCGCGGAGTTGACAGATTCAGAGTGCGACCGCCTGGAATAAGTCGAAGGAGCGGGCGACATGTACCTGGAATACGGGTTGTTGCTGCCCACGTTTGACCCCACGCTTGGGCGCCGATCTAAACTGGAATGCTGGTTCAAGGGGTGATGCGGGTGGTGGCGCGAAGCCACCGACATGCAGTCAACTGCCATTTATGGGTTGTACGAAGTAGTAGTGTAGAGATATGGGGAGAGATTTTTCAGGGCAAAAGGCGAAATGTGAAATGCGTTGAGCCTTCACGAAGATCACACCGGTCTTATGAGTGAATATAAATATCGTATTTAGAGCACGTGGGACTGTGGTGTGATGCAGAATAGCTCGTATAGCTGAGAATGTTGGGGAAGAGAAGAAATTAAATGAAATTAAATGGAAGGGAAAAAAGAAAAGAGGAATATTAAGATCTCATTAAGAATATTATAGTCCAGGTCGGGCTTATACTAAAGGAACCAGCGGCCCTGACGTTACGACTTGCGTATGCCATAGCTCATTGATCCGAAGTTAAACATGGTACAGAGTGGAAGAGCTAGTGACCCTGACTAGTCAAACCTCCAAAATGTGTTTCGGCACTTTTACTTTACCAATCACCGTTTAGGTACTTCGAGTGTTGCCCCAGATTATGTGGAGCTCCTGGACCCTGCCAAAGTGCCGATACACATGGATCATGGATTTGATGATATCATCCCGTACCTAGGTAAGGCACATATATCGAAGGTACAAACTTGTCTCTACTAGTTTTCGTCTATAGGCGAAAGATATATTGAAACCTAAGATAACATGGAAATAGCTTGTTCTGTTCTCTCTTCACTGTTCGAATTAATGTTTTCTAAATTAGTCCCATGATTTACCATGCATGAAAGACTAATGGCATATGCAAGGCCGATGTTGCATCCACATCCGAGACTTCCACGTACTGATCGGCTCCTATGACGATAACTCTTCCCTCCATCACCTCCACTGTATCCAATGTCCATTTTTCTGGTTCTGTGAAATTGTTCTGTCGTCATACTACCTACAAGTGAAGACAAAAAATAAAACTCTACTCGTTATACTGTATGTATGAATTTGATCCCAAAATTCTCACCGGATAATTATTCCCGGCCCTCCCGGCCGATGACTCGCTCATAATTTAAGCTTATCCGCTAGGGGGTAGCAGCCGACGATTTCACTAAGTGCGGCCATAGCTTCTAAACTAAACCTGGCGTAGTCTAGATCGTGAATCGGAACTCCTTACTTGGTTTATTGAGTGAACTATTGAACTCAATATGCATCTAGCATTGATTGAAAAAGGACTTTCTCACCGCTTCATACTGCATCCTACTATTTTTGTTTCCTCTCTTCTCAATTGTGCCACATTTATTGATTCTGAATCGGATGTCTCAAATATAGCCCTGCGGCACTATGAAGCTGACTTCACAGTTGGGATGTTTGGTCGGTTTGTCAATTGGGTAAACCCCCATGCCCTTGCCATGTGGTTAGAATCTCAAGTTTCATTGGTAAGCTCACAAGAAAATTGACTAGTGATCCATTACAACACCAACTCAACAATCAATAACTAGTTCTTCTACTAATCGCACCTGCTGCTCCCATCCTCCCAAGGCACCAAGGCATCAATGCATATGCACGCTATAATCAATAACAGTGACTAGAAACTTTCTTTTCAAGCAGCCACAACAGTGGGTAAAATGATTCTACAACAGAGCATAAATTTAGATCCGGACAGGTCCAACGAGCAAGGGGGATCATGCGTACAGCATTCTGAGATAGGTACTAGGTAGCTAATTCACAGGCAATAGTCAGTGCTCCGACATCGTATTTCGGGTAGGTGCTGATTGGTTTTTTATTGATTACTGACTACGTTCACTGGAAGACGAAAGGACAGATCTATAAATGGCGGTGACAGGCACAATCAGAAAAGTGAGTAATACTTCGGTGTCATTTATTTTAATTTAGTGACTGTCCTCAATCAATCATCCTGTTTACTATACCTATTATCGCCAGAGGCCAAGCTTATTTGATTGATTACTATAGTAGCCTAGCAATTAATTTTGAGGGACTGAAACGTGCGATTGGTACAGGACTTTTCCAGTGTTAGAAATCCTCGTAGTTATATGTTGGCAATACTATGTGCGCCTAGGTTTCAAATTAGTCAATGCAAAAACATAAGAGTCCTTCAATGCCGATTGGCTCCAAACCCCGACGCAATGAAATCGGTTATTGTCAGACAGTCGCACGGTCAATGGTGGTATTGTCCAATAATTCTCGTACACAAAGTAATTATTATACCTCGTACTATATTAGTGATATACGATCATACCAGAGGAAACTAAAGGTAAATTTATAGTCGAGAATGAATTACAAAAGTGAGCTTAACATGGCGAATTTGAGTCTGTGGCCAAGGGAAAGCTTTGCACCTCACGCCCCCAACTAGGCAAAACTTGTTCCTGCACCATAATTGTACACCGTTGAAAACTTCGTACAGCCGCTCGGGGGTGTGGACAATAAAAATCCGACGTACTTCGCAAAAGCTATTTGCGGCTGAGACTTGTTCAATCATGCAATTGACAGAATCCTTTATTCTGTGCCTCACGCCTATTGTGACTTTGATATCATGGAAAAATATTGAGTTGGAAAATCCGCGGCAACAAACATAGCAGGATCTATTGGCCCTAGCGAGATTCAAGAGAGGGGGGGATGATCGAAGGCAAGATACTCTGCAATAATCTCAACCATTTCAGGCGGAACGTAAAAACGAGCTCTGCGAGGCATTCTAGCAATTCCTTGGGGATTGGAGGAATGGCAAAGTGCTTCCTGTGTTAAATGTTGTTGGCCCCCAGATGCCAAGAACGATGAGTTCGTGACTCATGAGCGAGCCTCATCTGTCGGCCCCCAAAGCTTTGTATATCATTCAGGCACCTGTTACTATTCTGGTAGTCAATATCGATTTCGGGTAGGTAATCAGGCTTCTTTCTCAAGGTCGCCTCTCTTATTTCCCCAGTTCTCAGTTTACACAATTCATAAGTTTACCTCTGTTTATACAATGCTTTGGCAATGTCTTAATTGATGAGATGTGATTTTTTTTTATATATTTATTGGAACTTTCAGTAGGTTGTCATTTTGCCTACTCCGGGTGTTGTATGAGTCGTTCATCGTGTAGTCCAATCTGCGTTTTTCGCGCTAAGAGGAGAGCCTAGACTTGATCTTCAAAATGGGAATATAAGAGATTGGACCTTATTGTAGTAAGGCTGAAATTACAGCCGAAACCTTGATTGCTGAAGAGTTATACTGCAGTACAACTTAAACGAGGGTCGACATTTCAGGAATCAACTGCTGCAGCCAAATGAAGAACTAATTCCCCATAATTATCACCATGGTTTTACTTCATAAAGTCCACATTATCAGCATGAGTTAGTGTCGCACCTGCAAACCTTCATGCCTTCCTAGTAGGAAGAAGGGGAGGGGGGAGTGGGGGGAGTTGGTGGAGTAGGAGGAACAGGCTGGCCGCCGCCGCTACCGTAAACTGGACCATAGAATGGACCATTAACTGTGCTAGAAGGAGTCGGTGGGGTAGGAGGTGTAGGAGGTGTAGGAGGAGTTGGAGGAGTTGGATTTCCAGCGGGACCACGGTAGGGACCTTCATTGACAGGTCCCGAGGGGGTTGGCGGAGTGGGAGGGGTGGGAGGGGTGGGAGGAGTTGGATTTCCAGCGGGACCACGGTAGGGACCTTCATTGACAGGTCCCGAGGGGGTTGGCGGAGTGGGAGGGGTAGGAGGGGTGGGAGGAGTTGGAATTCCGACGGGACCACGGTAGGGACCTCCATAAACAGGCCCAGAGGGGGTGGGCGGAGTGGGAGGGGTTGGAGGGGTAGGAGCATCATCAAGGTCAACTTTGCGGGCTGCTAGCTCTAATGACCATGGCCCTAATTAAACCTCATTCAGTTGGCCAGATGGGGGAATTTCACGTACGATTCAATGGAGTAGGGGCCGCAGTGACGCTCAGGGCCACACTGAGAATTGCAACAAGAACGTTGGGCTTCATCTTCGGGGACCAAACTGGTATTTCTTGCCAATTAGATTGAGTGATATAAATGGCTTGGTGAAAGCTCACTGGACTGACTGTGGTGAGCACTTGTTTTGGTAGTGAGTTGAAAAGGAAATCGGAGGACTCGACCTCGAGTTTATATCTTAAATTGTGTTCTGCTCCTTTTGATACGGCTGGATATTGATCGGCAAATATCAATCAGGTTGCTCCGCTGAATCCGATTGATCTACGCCTTATTGACTTCTGCAGATAATTATATTGTCCGGCCGTTGAGATTAAAATCTGACCAGGTTTAATTGGACTCTTCATTGTAGCTTCTGGGGTTGATATATGCCGTGCTACTTGTTTTTATTCCGCATTTTCTCGATGTTTTCGAAGCGTTGCCACGATCAGAATGGGCTAATACATCTCGTCAGGTATGTCTTGGAATTAGGTATATGTTTGGATAATGAATTTGAAAAAGGACAATAGAGCCGGAGATGAAGTTGGATACACATAGAGGAGGCAGTATTGTTGCAAAGTAAAGGAACTATTTGTTCTAGAGGTGCTCGTGGGTACCTGATCGCTTCCGGAGGCTCGGTATGTAAAGAAAATATACTCTTCATCAGTCTGCTGTTCATCTCTGCAAATTTAGCTAAATTGTACGATGGTAGCCGTTTGGTTGAGAAATAAGAGCATTCAAGTTGAGACATAACTCTCAAAAATCTCAAATCAGAATAATCTGTATATCAGACAGTGCAGTGTGCAGCGATCATAACAACAAAAATGCACTTGATTATCCAGGCCTTTTTCCCAGCCTAGTTACCTGGTCTTGAAATCCAATTTGGGGAGGGTGTCAAAAGGACAAAACGAGTAGACTAGACCGATTCACCCCATCCACCCCATCCGCCACCAACACGACCAGGACCTCTACTGTCAGATTTTTCAGCAGTAGCAGCTGTATTCTCGTCGCGGCCAACAAGCTCTGGATCTGATGGCAACATGTCTTGAATCCGAAACTATCCTACAAATCTCAGATTATCAAATCACTCAGCACAGGGTTCGCGACTGCAGCAAGCGCAAAGCTCAGAAGAGGAAAGAGATATCTCGGCTTGGTTTTACTCAGCAGATTCATTGCTCCTCGTTAGCATAATGTGAATATGAAAGCGACAAATGTGCCTAAGCACCAGAGTTGTAGATTTAGTGATGTCACAGTTTGGTTTAATAGGACAGTCATTTTTAAATAACTGCATTACAATGGATTAACCAATGCCTTTATAATTCTCAATTCTTATTTTATAGAGTCTGAAGTGGTGGACCCTTGAACGCTTTGATATCTAAATACCTTAGTTTGCAGAATGAATCGCTTGACCCTCTTGGAAAGTGTTTCTTCTTATTGCGTTCGTCTGAAAGCAAAATCTGCCGCTTGTGTTATGGCACATCAAGCTAGCATTAGTATCATTGAGCATTCATGTCGTAAAATTCAGAAATGGCCAACGTATTGACACTTGTGTTAACCAGAACACAAGGCAAGCTACACACGCTGCACACAGTAGCAAAGCTCCTTCCGTTTTGAATCTATGATTAAGAAAGGTATCATCCCACAATACAATAGGATTTAATGGCTATGTACTTTCATGAATTCCACAGGTCATGCAAGCTGGGCTTAATGTCTATATTCTAACATACTGTTCATCAATCTGCAAACCATAGAGGGGTTTGAATGCATTCTGGTACACACATACCATTTCAGTATTCTGGCACTGCTAGACGGTTTCTCGCGAGTAGATGAAAGTCTGCTTGGATGCTGCCAATCACTGAAGGTTCCTGGGTCATGGGTTCCCCGCGAGTGCTTTCGGCAGATATCTCATTAGCTCTGGCTCCCAGTTTTCCCACCACCGGCAGGGTGAGAATAGAGGCACAAAGGCTGAAGACATGAAAGCAAGCTCTGTTCAACAATAAGCATCAACGACAAGGATATATACTTTTATGTGAGTTATACCCTCTACTGAACTAAGTATTCACTTTAAAAAAGATTGCAATGGACAAGGATGCCAATTCAAGAACATGTGGCAACTTCTGGTATAAAAATTATCAAGCCACATGCATAGTACTTACGCAATAGTTTCCAGTAAAGTGGGAAGGCATTGTGCAACACTTGCATGGTCCTTCTGCTTCCGCTTAGGACTAGGTATACGGACCAAAAGAAAACTGGCTGAAGCTGAATAAAAGAGATTGGACCTTTTCTGTGTTCCGTTGCTCAGAGGTAGATGTGGGTTTATTGAAGTAATACTTAGCGGCAGTACAACCCAGATATTACACCCGACCAGCCCTAGCTGGCACCATGCTTAATTGCGGGCTAGATGTCGATCCCACTACGCGCCTGAAGCTCTGACTATGGCCTGGCACACAGCTGGTGTAACAAGGCATCGAGGACAAGAAAAGAGAAGCTTCTATTAAAGTCAAATATACAAGGAGAAAAAAAAATAGCAAGGAGAAAGACGGGAAAATGGCTCAAATATGATTTATAGATGCGTTTGAACGGTGATTGGACGTTGACTTCAACGTTCTCGGGATCCAAGAAAACCAGACCTCCACCACAACAACAATTTCAACAGACTCAATGAAATGCCCCTAGTACAATATTCTGACTCGGAGTCCGATTCAGAGTCTAGATCTTCTCCTCCGACCAAGAAACCCCGCCATAACAATCCAGGGCCATCGCTGCCCCCCCTTCCTGCAGCGTTTCACGACCTCTATGCTTCAACAACACGTGTGAGCATCCAAGATGATCCTACGCTCCATGGTGGCAGAAAACGCGTAATCCCCCACGTTGAAGGAAACTGGCCAACGCATCTCTACCTCGAATGTGAGTGACGAAGTTTCGAATTTCTTCACTCCTATCAGCAGCTGACCTTGACAGGGTATCCAGGCAAAGAAGAGTTGTCCCTCCTTACGAGTTTAATTGTTCAGTGTGAGACTTCACTTGATGAAAACTCGTCTAGCGTCCACAGTCTCTTGCATAGTGATCTTGGTGCTCAGCTACCGCTTCATATCAGCTTGTCTCGGCCGGTGGTCCTTCGCACCGAGCAACGTGCTTTGTTCATTGAAAAGCTGCAGGATTCTATCGTCGGCTCCCATATTCCACCGTATGTCTTGGGCTTTATTGTGTCGACTTTGAAATGAAATATTGTCTAAATCCTCGAATAGGTTCCAAGTACGGCCCAATACCCTCTACTGGGTGTCAAATTATGAAAAGACACGCTGGTTCCTTGTCTTTAGTGTTCAAAGGCCGGTACAAGATCATCTAAATCGCCTACTCAGGCTGTCCAATGATTCTCTTCGTCTCTTCGACCAGCCGCCTCTCTATGCAGGCTCTCGGTCCCAAGGCCAACCGACCCGTGCATCGTCCAATCATCGGAAGGATGATGTACCCACAGATGATTTCTCTGGGTATTTTCACATCTCACTGGCTTGGACTCTGTCAGAGCCTAGTGCCAGACACCATAGGCAAGTTACCGGGATTGATTTGCGGGGTTTAAGAGAACTGCAAATCGGATTTGATAGTGTTAAGGCGAAGGTTGGAAACAATGTTACAAGTATACCGTTGGATAGCAGCTTGGGCTGATCTTTCCAGTCACTTACTAACATGCTTTCTTCTCATGGGATGTTTAAGGAGCTTAGGCAGGACATAGCAGGACTACAAGCTTATAATCTCTCACCGCAGTGCTCTTGGGGAATAGCATGAAGTTACATGAATTTCTAGGTGAAGTTGGAGAAATTTCATAAGGATTATGTTCTTGCCCTCACAGTTTTTGGCATCTTGACACGAGCATACATGTACTCTGCCTGTATTGTAATTACCGAAATATTACCAACGCGACCGCGTCTTCCCGCTAACAACTTTGTTCTTTCTCTTTTCTCTTCTTGTCTTCTTCTCTCCTTTCCTCGCCTGTCTACGATGCAGGTTCCCAATGTAACTCTGGTGAGTTATTTTAAACCACTTTTCTTGGTATCACTTCTAATGATTTCTGCTTATGTAGGAAGATCTCCAAGCCTTCCAACGCAAGCACTTCCCTGGTCAACATCAAACTCCGTGCATCCAAGAAAATGACCCGATAGCAGACGAAGACCTTGGATACTACCCTGACGGGGTGAAGCGCACACTTACAGATGAACAGATCGAGATGTTCAGACACAGTGAGATCCATTCCCTGTTGCGCAAAAAGCAACTCGAGCTGGAGAATTCCGATTACGAGGCTCGGATGCGTTTACCTGCGAAAAATGAGTCAGATGGTAATCATGATGATGTGGTTGAGAAGCGACCTTTAGATGGTCAACCCAGCCCAACTGGTGATCAGAAGCGGTTGAAATCGCTACGGGAATCCAAAAACCATGATGATGATACAACCCAAGAGCCGCTGGACTATGGGGACAACAGCTCTCATCCACCACCGGCAAAGAAGCCCCCAGTGTCGCGCGCACCATATCAAGGTCGTAGAATCATCTCCTACGACGACTGATCAAGTTCCGATATGCGCAGCATGGAAAGTACTTCCCAGATTCACCGAGTGGCCACATAGTCACATCTCCCAATCCTATGCAGGGTGAGCAATGTCGACTACACTCTCCACATCTACCAAAACACTGAAGCTGTGAGTAATCCCGTTTTTCAAAACACCTGCCTGTTTATGATGAATACACATCGTATATCATCCTTAGCCGGAAAGCCATACCATCTGCGGATGTGTGAGGCATTGCCGACCTTAATCTTCTCTCTGAGGCTATTCCAAACACTTCATTTTATGAATCCATGTTCGGCTGTGATACTGACCGATCACTAGACACGTCGCGCTTCGTTCTGATTAACCTCCGCCACAACCCCAGTCGTCGTCTCATCTGGCTGGGACAAGCTCATCAAGGTACGCTTTCTGTTCTGAGCTGCCTTTGCACCGCCTGTTCCTATGTTGCTATGCCCGCGTGATGTTTGCATTAAACGTATTTGCTACTTCAGAGCCTCTCGGGGCCATGAGACAATTTTCACCCTTTTGCCTGATGGGCATAGCATCAAACCATTTTTGTTTTGATTTTTTTACTTACCATATTCGATTCATCATAAGGGCAATCCCGCTGACAATCGGTTTGCTGATAGGTTTAGATGCCGGCTCTGCGTCATGAATACGACTTCATCATGGACCCATAATATATCCTCATCTCGTCAATCAATACGAATGGGGTTGGCTAAGGCACGAGTCAATCTTGAAACGCAGACTTTTTCAAACAGTACAGAGACAAGGATTTGCCAACATGGCACTCGGATCTACAGAGCACCTGTGTGGCCTGAGTAATACACATCCTCGGTTATGCTAACTCTTCACACTCACCCGCCTCACAAGCGATCAACGCTAGGCAATCTCACAGCATGTACAAAATTGATTCGTTGTGCAACTAGGAGGGCTGATTTACTCATCTTGTCAAATGCAAACAGTGGTACAACCTCATATTACATTGGCTTATCTGATGCTTGACAAAATCATATTGAAGAAATTGAACCGTCGATCTTGTTACTACTCCGTATTTCAACACTTGTAGTAGAGCATCTTGGCCCAGGCTTTGTATCTTCCAAGGAAACTGAGACTCGAGACTAAGGTGAATAGATTCCCGCGAGCTAGTAGCTGTGTACTGAAAGCCCGCGGCCAGGTACAATTGTGTTTGTTCAGTCAAGCGCAGTGGCATATTCAAATAGGCAGAGGAGACCAAAATGTTGTTGAGCGGGTTGAATTGTCACTGATTTGATTCGAGGAAGAGATCGGCTGTCATGGGTACATGTTAGAGAGGGGTGTCTACGGGTGACAACCCGGATAAATTGTATCAATTCAGGGATTATTAGCCAGAGTAAAGAAAGGTAATTGTGTATAGCTTCAGGCAGTACCATTAGGTAGTTACTGATGGTTCCACTTTTGTTTAGGACAATATTAAAATTATACATGTCTATCTCCAACAGCTGCGCTGCAGTCTATATATGCTAGTAACAAGTATGCAAGCCCAAAATGCCAGCCCAAGTCGTAGCTCGGGGGTCAATAATATTAGAACAAATGCCCAAGATGCAAAGTCGAACGCCGTAATCCTTCTATACCATTTTTATGCATGCCAGCAGAAACTTTTTTAAAAGATTTTATGCACTTAAGCATTGTTAGCGCAGGAAAAGCTCGCACTACTGGGGTTATCATGGATGGCTTTTCCAGAGACCCAGAGACCGAGACCACACAGAGCTGCGCCGATAGCGATAATCGTAAAGTTCAGGGCAGTGAGTGCGATCTTCTTCGGTGAAGAGAACCACAGTCCCTTGTTCATAAACAGCCAGAAAATGCCACTCAGGCCGTAGGTGAACCAACTAGCGAACAGGGCGGTCTAGACATGGCGTTAGTGGATTAAAACACAGTCGCAAAAATTGGGAAACATACAATTAAACTCAGAAGGTTGCTGAACACCGGAATGGCAGCGGAGACGATCCACGCAAGCACCCACATGGTGAAGGCAATGCCGACCCAGGAGCCCCAGGCAACCCAGTCGCGCTTGTGCATGCGGTCGGTGCCTTGGAAGATGCGCAGGTAGACATACTTGAATGCGACATGGCCATTGATGACACCGGCAATTACGATCTAAACGGAGATTAGTTTGAGGCTCATCAGAATCCACATGCAGAACTCACAGTAGGCAAGGCAATGCCGTACGCAACCTTGGCGACTATGGGGGAAGCAGACCCCAGAGCAGGTGAGGTGACATCGCTTCCGGCATAACGGTAAATCACCAGAGCAGCAATGATGTAAAGCGCCATATCAATACCCTGCAGCAAGCAGAGGGACTTGGTGAAGTCCTTGGGGTTCTTCAATTCAGCCATCAGGCCAAAGAAAGCGGCGTGGCCGCAAAATGCAAAGACGATGTTGCAGACAGCGGAGAAGCCGTGGTACAAGTCTGTGTGGTAGACCGCGACAACATCATCGCCGGGTTTCGTGATACCGACACCGATCATGACGATCAAAACTGCAGTCATGATACTTCCGAATGCTGTTCATGTTAGAATGGAATTGTCATATTGCCATGGAATGGGGAGACGTACAAACAAGGGATAGCCAGGACATCTTGACCAATGTACGAGGCAGCGAGAGAATGAATGAGATGACCATGCCGACGATTCCGAAGACAATGGAGCAAGTTCCGTGGTTTGTGATGGTGTTCATGGCCACCGTGAAGGTCAAAAGATGACTGGACATGATGAAGACGAAGAAGATAATTTGAGCACCGCCGATAAATTCCCGACCCCATTTTCCGCCGATAACTTCGCCGGCATCTGCCATTGTTGAGATGTGAGGGTATTTCCACTTCATCTGTCCGATTACGTAGCCGGTATAAGTGGCCAGAGAGCCCAGGAAGATCAGAACGAGAATGGCACTATCAGAAATTAGCTTTTCGTTCCTGTGTCTCGTTAAATCATACGTTGTACATACGGCACAAGTCCCAGACCTGCCACGGCAGCGGGCAGAGAGAGCACACCCAATGATACTGTTTCGGCAACCATCACTGATAGAATGTTAGATTGGGTCGAGTTGGATATGTATCAGTAATCACATACACAAACCGCATTGCCTAAAACACCAAACATTAGTCACAGAGCTATAGCAAGCTATCGAGCTATGAAAACATACCACCACTTCAACACCTTGTATTTGACTTCGGCAAACTCCTCGTCACCAAAAGCATCTTGTCTATATTGGGGAATATCGAGAGACTTTTCCGGATCATTCAAATCAGGAGTGACATCGAAGCTCTTCCTCTCCAGAGCAGGTGATGAGCTCATAGTGAAGCCGGATATCGAAAGGGTCTATAGTAGATCTCGAGATGACGTCGAAAATCAAACTCCAGTCCACAAAAAGCAGAACACGCGTGAAATCTTCACTAAGTAGATATTCTTAAAGATCAAAAGCAATTCCAATCAAAAAAAAGACCAACATAAAAAAAAAACGCCTGAGTCAAATAGTCTTGAAGAAATAAGAAATCCGCCACCTAAAACAGATGTGGACCCCCGAGTCGCGGACCGAGACGACGAATCATCTGGGCGCGACGTAATAAAAATCTGAAAAAGGCTCTAGCTGCTGGGCCCAATACATCAATTTGACGCTGAAAAACTGGAGAGGTGTGAAAACTTCGCTCCGATGCCGGCCTGCTCTATAGATCTCTCTATAGGTATGTTCTTAAGTTCTAAAGATCTAGGACTGCATTCAAGTACTACTGCTATGTAGTATGTAATGATGGGTGAGTGCGGATGCTCGCTGATCCCTGCAGATTTTAGGGCAAAATCTAAGCTTAATTCAACTAGTCTAGCCTGTTTCTGACATATCTTGCAGGGACTTGCTTTGTATTGTCTTTGCGGCTAATGAGCTCTAGGTGGAAGCCGTTCGGAGGCTGATCGGGTCGGAGTTGAGTATGAGCTCCGGCCGTTGGACTTTGGTGCGTTGCATCCTTGGCTTTAGACTTGCTTATATTCTATTTATTATTCATTTCTGCTCGGATGTTTGGCCCGTTCGTTTTATGCTACAACACAGACCAAACGTGAGACTTAGTTCACTTTTCTTCTCACAAGAGTTGGACGTAGATTGCATTGTAATTCGCTACAAACTACAAGCTACATACAATTTCTTTGTTCAACGAGGTCTCTACCATTTAGCATAGTGGACTGGAGTTGATATCACTCCAACTCGTAGATATCAAACTGATTTTGACCTTCTTTGGCTTCTACCAACTAACTATCCACCATACAACATAGAATGAACCAGCCATTAAAAATAATATCTATTCATACAAATCGCAAAGAAACGTATTTGTACAAGGTCTCAACCCTCATAAATAACGCCAGCGCCAGGACTTGTCAGTCCGAAATGCGCAATAAACGCCATGCCACGATGCTATCATACATAAAAAAAAACAGAAATGCGACAGTTCCCAGCCGAAGTCTCAACAATCGATGCTCAGCCTCACCCCAAACTCTTCCTCCTCAATCGCCGCCTCTTCCTCTGCGACTGCAAAATAGCCTCCTCCGTCAAAATCTCCCCGGGCACCTCAAAATCCCCCTCATCAACCTCGGGAACCGGATGGCCAAACGCAAGAGCAGATCTAGATCCACCGCGTCGAATCCCTTTCGTCGCGGCAATCGCTGCGTCCCGCACATGTCGCTGGCGAAAGAATGATGTGAACGGCCCTTCGCGTGGAGCAGGGGCCCAGAAGAGGGAGAGGGATGCTTGTTTGAGATTTTTTGTTGGAGCTGGGGCTGGAGCTGGAGCTGAAGCTGAAGCCGGGGTAGGGGTGGGCGCCGGAGCTGGGGGTTGTGTAGGGTTTACTTTCTTGCGCTTGGGACTTGATTTCGATTCCTCTTCGGTCGAGACCGTCTTCGAAGTAGACTTGCGGTTCTTCGATTTCGCAGCCCCTGCTGACCTAGCCTCCTGATGCAATTGTCGCGCTGCCAATGCATCAACGTCATTTGGATCAGGGGTGCTTTGCAAATCAGCCGGAGCAGGCGAACTATCATCGTCCAGGCGGGATCGTTTTCGTAAACCTGCATCTGCTTCGTCTGGTTTCTCTTTCTCTTTTTCTAGTTTCCTTCGTCGTTCCTCGTCCTTCCAGGCTTGGAATTTGTTCACTAGAGTGACGAGTTCCTGCACTAGGATTTCCCGCTTTGGTTCATATAGTTTCTTTTCTGTTTCGTGGACGCTGGGCAGGCCCATTACGCGTAGCCAGTCATGGCCGCGGAGCTCGTCCAGGAGTCGTTCTAGGACTTGTTGTTCGTGCTGAGCACGGTTGCGCTCGATGTTGCGCAGTTGCTTCTCTTGACGCTCAAATTTGCGGTGCGCACGGAAATACGTCGCTTCGTTGAGGGGGTCTGCGGGTGTTGTGTTTGGGTCTGGGGTTGGGAGAGGAGGGAGGGAGAGCTTCGTGCAGCCATACAGGTTTAATAGAGGATTTCCGAATGGCGTAGGGTCTGGTTTGGGTATTGGGATGGGTTGGGATAGGTCGTCAATGATCGTGAGAGTTGTTTTGGCTGCGAGGAACTCTGTACGGTGTTAGATGTGCTTTTACATGGTCGGGGTACGCCCTAGAGTTACTTACCTGGTTCTGGATCCTCCAGGCTAATGATCTGTTCGTAATTATGGAAATACTGTGCCAATTCGCTCTTGCACCGCAACCCGGTGTCAGTTGAGCGAAGCGACCGTCGTTCAGACCTCTTCTCCTCGGTCTGTTCATCAGTCGCGTCTTTGTGATCCGACGGTGCTGGGGTCACAGTCGCATCCAATGCGCCTTCGGAGTTCACCTCCCTGCGATTATCGGTGCGACGGGTTGTGCGCGGCACCGGCGAACCAAGGGGGTTAACATCATCCGCAATTGCAGGTGTGACGGTGCGCTGCTTCGAAGCGACCGAAGGTGCAGGAGAGATCGTGTCTAGCGGGTCGGGCGACTCTTGAATGTCAAAGAAATTGGAGGAGGGCGTAGTAGGGTCGCGACGTGCGCGAGTAGTCTTGATCCCGTTTGCAGTTCCATTTGTTCTGGTCGTCGGTGTCGCCAATTGCCCCGCGGGTGAGGCGACGTCAATGGAAGAGGAGGAGGCGCGACGGCGAGTTCGCGATCGCGATTGGGGTTTCAGGGAACGTTTGACGGGTTCTTCCACCGTTGTAGTGTCTAGACAGTCTGGAGAGCTTTTGCGACGGTCGGAAGGGCTCTCCATGCGTTGCTTCTTTGGTGCTGGTGCGTCGGTGGGTTCTTCGGGGGCCCGTCGCACAGAGCCACGGAGAGAGGGCCGCGACAGGAGGGCCATTGTTTGAGTAGCAGGTTCAAGTGGGCATTGTTGATCTTGGACTTGTTCTGCAGGGATATGGAGGTCGTTGCGGAAATGGGGATGAGAGACGATTCTTGGCGGAGGAGACCACTTACATCGTCAGTTAACTAATTGGTTTCGTTCTTTTGCTGATTCTATTCATGAAATTGCTCTTTGAATGTTTTTGTTATATTTATCTATATGTGTATTAATCAATTTGTCATTGATTCGGTATTGATTGAGACTATTCGCATTCATTCTTGATCTCCTATATATTCTTGAATTTCCTCGAACTTGCCACAATACACATTGGGAATACTTTCAACTGGGATAATAAATACTTCAGAGGAATTTCATCTCTTGCACCTATGTCTACCTAATATAATTTATCGGAAAATGACATGCGTCGGACCCCCACGGACAATATGTGGGGGACTGTCACGGCAATCCAACGTCGGAAATTCCATCGAGGCCGAAATATGAGGGGATTGAACTAAGCCGAGGTGTATGAGTATGTCTGAGTGTAGGTATTTTCTGCTTATGTTCGAACTTAAGAGGGTAGTATAGCTGTAGGTCTATATCTACAGGTGTATAACTGCATAGCCTGGATAGGAGATCCAAAGCGAGCAGTTTTCAGATTGTAGCACAATACCTAACACAAAGCCGGAGATCTCTCAGGATTTTATATGAGAATCCAGGATAATCCCTGTTGAGCAAAGAAACGCATGGATCCAATGCAACATTGGCAACATTGGCAACTTGGGGATATAAGTCAATTCCGAGTCAAACCCCGCATAGAGCGTGGGGGGGTTTAGAGTTGAATTCGCTACCTCCACCGAAGTCAGTAAACTCCCACGCGGGGTTCTTGACGACAGATAGACCAGAATATGAACGGTTAATATAGTGGGGGACGTGGGGGTTGACGAGGACGATCATCAGGTAGTATTGGTTATTTAGCTGAACCCTTATTCCCTATAATACAGCTTCCGCTCACTTTCAAACTTCGTAAGTAATACCCCTAGAGATATACATTCATCTCAATTAACCTCGACAAGACATAATCAAAATGACCGCAACCGGAACCAAACGCAATCCCCTCCCCCACGGAGTCTACGTACCAACCGTAGCCTTCTTCAAACCAGACGAAGAAGTCGATCTCGAAACAGTCGAAAGACACGCCGCTTATCTCGCCCGCAGCGGCGTCACAGGCCTAGTAACCCAAGGCAGCAATGGCGAAGCCGTCCACCTAGACCGTGAAGAGCGCAAATCCATAACAGCTGCAACCCGCCGCGCCGTCGATGCCGCCGGCTATCCCAATATGCCCGTAATCGCAGGCTGCGGCGCCGCCTCCACCCGCGAAACCATCCAACTCTGCAACGACTCCGGAGCAGCAGGCGCAGACGCCGTTCTCATTCTCCCACCCAGCTACTACAAGGCGCTGATGAGCACCGAGTCTCTGCACGCGCATTTCCGGGCTGTGGCAGATGCGTCACCTGTTCCGGTCCTTATTTATAATTTCCCCGCTGTGCAATCAGGGTTGGATCTTAGTTCTGATGATATTCTTGTGCTGGCTGAACACCCTAATATCATTGGTTGTAAGCTCACGTGCGGCAATACGGGTAAATTGGCTCGTATTGCGGCGGGGAAACCTGAATTCCTCACTTTTGGAGGATCGGCCGATTTTACTCTTCAGACTCTGGTTGCTGGTGGTGCAGGTATCATCGGTGGTGTTGCCAATATGATTCCTAGATCTTGTGTGCGGGTTATGGAGCTTTATCGGGCTGGGAAGGTGGCTGAGGCGCAGAGGTTACAAGGGATTGTTGCTCGAGCGGACTGGGCTGCTATTCACGGTGGCTTCATTGCTGTCAAGAGTGGCTTGCAGACTTATCGTGGATATGGTGGTCTGCCTCGACGGCCGTGTGTTGTTCCCTCGGTTAAGGAGGCGGCGGCCATTCAGGAGGAGTTCCGAGAGGGAATGGAATTGGAGAAATCGCTTGAGGCTTGAAATGTATTAAATGATATAAATTGTTGCTTTCAAATGTTCCATCGCTTCGGTAAAAGGGTCACATTGCCAGTCCAAGTATTCGAAATGAAGTTGTGGAGTGGTGTAGCGGTGTAGTGGTATAGTTTGTTGTGGTTATTCCGCAGTAGTATGTGGAGGTGGTACTTGCCTCTCGGGTTTGCTATCAAATGACTAGATCGAGTCTAGTGACTTACGTTTGATATCCTTGTGTATCTGTGTATCTGTGTATTTGTATATCGGCATCTGAGCACTGAGAAAATGTAACCTGAACAAGATGAAAGATGCAGATGAAACAAGGGGAGTGTTGGCTCTCATGTTGCATCCAATAGTCCATTCTTGAACATGATCGGCATGTTCACCAATATAAATAAACATGTCTTCTCACTCTTGCTCCTCGTCTTCATCGCCCAACTCATCAGAATGAAGTTCATCACTGTCCTCGGTGTCCTTGAGGCTTTGTCGACAGTTTCAGCTGTTCAAGTGAATCCACTTCCCGCTCCCCGGAACATCACTTGGGGATCATCCGGTCCGATTCGCGTGGAGGAATTGACCCTGAATCACCCAAGTGCCATAGTGAACAACGCCTGGTTGCGAGCATGGGAATCTATTACAGACCTGGAATGGGTCCCCGCAGCCATAGAAGCCCCTATCTCCTCCTATCCAGCCTTCCCGACGCCCACACCACACGCCAAACGTGCGACCGCATCAGTCCACTCCGTCCAAGTCCACGTCACAGATACTAAAGCTGACCTCCAACACGGTGTCGATGAATCCTACACTCTAGAAGTCTCCGCCAATGCTCCCTCCATTCGAATCACCTCCAAGACAGTCTGGGGCGCCCTCCATGCCTTCACAACTCTCCAGCAAATAATCATCTCCGACAACAACGGCGGCCTGATAATCGAACAACCTGTCAAAATCCAAGATGCTCCCCTCTACCCCCATCGCGGTATCATGATCGACACAGGCCGAAATTTCATCTCCGTCCGCAAAATTCTAGAGCAAATTGACGGGCTGGCCCTCTCGAAACTCAACGTTCTTCACTGGCACCTCGATGACTCCCAGTCGTGGCCCATGCAGATGCGCTCATACCCCGAGATGACCAAGGATGCATACTCGCCCCGTGAGATCTATACCGAGAACGACATGCGACGCGTCATTTCTTACGCGCGCGCTCGCGGCGTCCGCGTTATTCCCGAGGTTGATATGCCCGGTCATTCTGCGTCGGGCTGGCAGCAGGTTGATCCTGAGATCGTGACTTGTACCAACTCCTGGTGGTCGAATGATGTTTGGCAATATCACACCGCTGTTGAACCGAATCCCGGCCAGTTGGATATCATCTACAATAAAACTTATGAGGTTGTGGAGAATGTGTATCGGGATTTGTCGCGGATCTTCAGTGACAATGTCTTCCATGTCGGTGCGGATGAGTTGCAGGCTGGATGTTATAATTTCAGCTCCCATGTTATGGACTGGTTTGCGGAAGATTCGTCGCGGACTTTCAACGATCTCGCACAGTACTGGGTTGATCACGCCGTTCCTATATTCAAGAGTGTCAAAAACCGCCGGCTTATGATGTGGGAGGATATTTTCCTTTCTACCGAGAATGCGCACAATGTGCCAAAGGATATCATCATGCAGAGTTGGAACAACGGCCTGGCCAATATCAAAAAACTCACATCAGCGGGCTATGACGTCGTCGTCTCATCTTCCGACTTCCTCTATCTTGACTGCGGCCACGGAGGCTTCGTGACCAACGACCCGCGCTATAACGAGCAGTCCAACCCCGATGGCAGCGTGAACTTCAACTACGGCGGCTCCGGCGGCTCCTGGTGCGCGCCGTACAAAACCTGGCAACGGATCTACGACTATGATTTCACAACAAACCTGACCGCATCCGAGGCCAAGCATGTTATCGGTGCCGAGGCGCCGCTTTGGTCCGAGCAGGTTGATGATATTAATATTTCCAATGAGCTTTGGCCTCGTGCTGCGGCGCTTGGCGAGCTTGTTTGGTCTGGGAATCGGGATAAGAATGGTCACAAGCGCACCAATGAGCTTACACAGAGATTACTCAACTTCCGCGAATATCTTGTTGCCAATGGCATTCTGGCCAATGCTCTGGTACCCAAGTATTGCTTGAAGAACCCGCATGCTTGTGATCTATATCAGAACCAGACTGCTATCTCTTAAGCTTTCGGCTTAGATGCGGTTGACTCCCTTTCTATTTGTACATAATCTACTGAGAATATTCAATATCATGGGAGTCTTGAATCATAATACCTTTAAAGGATTCCTAGGGACGTAGCAGAGCTGTTCTAGCTTGACAACGAATTTATCGAAAGAGTCTATCCCCCATAATGACGATAATCCTCCGTATCATGCTGCTGGGCACGTGTTTCAGAGGACCATTGTCCTCTAGCTCCATTGAATGCATCCTCTCTCCGCGATTTAAACCCGCGGATCTTTTCTCTAGTGCCTACAGCGTCGTGTTCTTTATTCATTCAGCCTGTTGTGGTGTTTCATTGTCTCATTGGTTCAAAGGGCTGAAAGTTGTAGTTCAAGAAGATGATAAGTTCAAGAGTTGAAAAGGTAATTCGCTACATCTAGAGACTGATCTGACTTCTGTCACAGTCCGTTTGTATTCTCAACATTACTGCACTATTGGGGTCCTCCTATGTAAATAAACCAAGCAATAGCATCATTATACGCGTTCCTAAAAGATTACCATGGACAAGGAGAAAAGAACTAAACGCCATTATAAAGAAAGCAATCTCTCTTTGTGCATCTCTTTCCTAACTCAACTCATAAGCAAACAGACAACCACAGAGACAAGATGACAACTATACAAGGACAATCGTCTAGCAATATCAAGCTAGAAATGTGGAAGGCTCTATAGAGAACAAAGAGATCACAGTATATTTCCTTTCTAGATGCAGGCATCAAACCCAAATCAAGACTCAATCAAGTGCCATGTTTAATTAGCTCTTAGAGATCCAGTCCAAATACAGATATTTTGCCGCTTCTGTAATTTCATGTCCTATCACTTCGATATCCAAGTCCATCAATTTGGCGTCATATGAATCAATCACAAGACTACTTAACTACCGAAAAACACAAATCTCACAGACCCTTCCCACTTGCCAATTTATCCAACGCACTCTCCATGATCAGTTTCATTCCGTACTAGATCAAACCGCTGTGCGACCCTCCGCTTTGGAACTAGAGGCTCGATGTAGTCCCGAGTCCTTCCCTACGGTTTTGGATAGGCTCTGGCTTGCTGTATGTACGCGCATGTACATGGGATTAATGCATATGTAGCCCATATGAGCTTGGAATGTAGATACATGGGCTTAAATGTGGATGTGGGCATTTATGCGGGCCAAATAAAGATGCACAGTTTACCTGCTAGATACCGGTATTGTATGCTTATCTCATGTAATATACCCGTCCAGTCGGAGTTTTCTGGGCTGTTTTGAGACTTAATACTCGATACTCGAAACTTCGTATGTCTGTTTGGGCTGGGGGTTGCTCACGTGTAGGCGCGCATGGTAGCTCTGGGTATATGTTGCACAGAACAAAGGCCCAAAATGATTGACTAGGTTAAAACAGGCGAATAGTAAATTTGGTTCTGCGGACTAACCACCTCATTTCCTGTTTTGATGTGAGACGCGTGAAATCATGACTAGCCCTCACCCTGCTGGAGATGAAATCTAGACAAGATCTATAGCAATTTATATGAGATAAGACAAAAAGAAAATAGCCATTGGTCCAAACCTCGATCTTGATTTATCGAATATGTTTATATACTGTACTCACCTTTGTGTTCGATCTCACTCGGGGTTGTTCGGGTACCACTCTGAGGTCGACTACATATCCATAAACGCACCTTCCATTCACCTAGGCCAATAGATTGAGAACCGATCTTGCATATATTGTGTACATACTATAGGAGATAGAACACAAACACGAGGTATTTCGGGTCACTGATCACTCTCGTCCGTGACAGCGTTCGGTTAAAATGAATAGTTTGGTAAACTAAACTTTTACTAGAAACAAATGCTTTGCGGTTTGTCCTTTCTCCCATATAGAAGAAGTCTTAGCCGACGGATTGGCCTGGTCTTTGTCTTCCCGTTTCCTGGATCATATAGGAGAGTGGGTTGTGTCACGATATTGTTTCACCTCTAATAGGGTTCCTCTTTAGGTATTTGGCATTCTTGGCTTTCGTTTCATGGGGTTGTGCGAAGGGGTAATAGCTTATGCATCTTTCACACGTTATCGGTGACTACCAAGCACTTGATCGAGTATCTGAGTGTTTTGTATATTTGTCCATGTTTGGAACATGGATGTTTATATTCATGGCGGGCAATCTCAAACACATCCGATGCCCAAACCGCAGATTAAAACCCCAAATTGATGGCACACGAGAGAACCATTCGTTATTGGACTTTATTGTGTTTCTAATAGCTCTTAATGACTGCTCGGAGTCTTGTTGCATCGCGCGCCTTGCTTAACTGTTACACAGCGGCAGACATTTAAATCATGTATCTGTTTTCTGCACGGTCGTCCCCTGAGCCAAAGTAGCGTTTCAAGATGTATTTATTCCAGCTGACCGCCAGGCGTTTCGTCTGTTATCCATAAAAGGGATGTGGCTAGAGTTTTGTAGGGCCTTCCAGAACTCATACTTGAGAGTAGGCGTGCATAGATTCCAAGGCGGTGATTTTCATTTGCGTGGAATGGCATTCGCTCGGATCAAAGCCAGTTGCAATGCGTACATACAGGATCGGGCCCCTCTTCCGAAGTACCAATAGATGACAAAAAGAGAGATGCTCAATAACTGCACGAGAAATGCCGTTGATCTGGCTCAATAATCAACATAGTCCTTATGGGTCGAGGAAGCGAGGTCGATGCGTGTGCACTACTCTATGAAATCAGACATAAGCGGCGAACCGAGCTCAGGGCCTGGTAGATCCCCCACAAATAAAGAGCGCCTTGCACATTATTTCAGCGCATCAAAGACGTACCTGCTCATTGGATGTACGCCATTGATCAATCCCAGATACATCATAGGAGAGTACCTGGTCTCATATGTACCTACCTAAAGCAAGTGTACTTACCAGAAAGTAAAATGCTAGACCCTGCAGGATGGACAACCCATGCATACATATCTGCAAATCAAACCATCCAATCGCCAAATTCTAGACTTTAATCACAATTGATAACCTGATCTACTCGTGGTGATCCTATGGCCAAATAGTCCAAACATCAGCCATATCACCCACTATCGAAATGCGTCCTACCACACTATTTCCCTTGAAAATGCTCCCAGACTCCCAATCCTCATTTTTCAATGCATCACGTAAGCGGACATAACCAGGTCAGTCTGTTTCTCAAAGCCAATGCGCCAGAGCGCCCGACTCGCCCCACGTCGAATGAGAAAGGTGGAAAGCGGGAGTGAAAGACCTGCCACGAAATGCTGTGGCACCCAAAATCGTCATTCTCGGAAACCCGGCTGTGAAAAAGAAGTTATCGATCGTGACACCGCCTCAATTAGTGGAGACGCGGATCAATTATGCGTCATTTCGGGGAGAGTAAAATGACTCCCCCATAGGATAGCGTGGCTAGAGAGCAATTGGGTGGGGTTGTGGAGTGTGATTTTTTCTTTTCGGTAGCACAGTTGCGTAAATGTGTAAGAATTCAGTATTTGCTAATGGGAAAAATGGTCAACAAATATGATACTGTATGTAAAAGAAATCCTCGAAACATCAAGTGGAGATGATCCACATATCAATTTGTCGGATATTTTAGTCCGACACTACTTTTTGATCAGATTTGGGATTGACTTTATTGGATATTCTGCATGATTGTGGACAAGTGGAATAGTAAATTGTAGATTTTGACTTCGCTTTTGTTCGGGATCTACGGTGCCAAGGGAAATCAAGTTGACAGATCATAATGGGGGGTGATGGATGGGTCAATATGTCAATCTATCACAGCGATCGGGCTGGCTGTATCCCTCAATGAGATTTAGATCCCCGAGATCCCGTTGCTGCACTCTTGTCGATCCTAAAGGAATTAGGAATCAAGGATGTAAACTTGATCGTGCAGATATGCACATCGAGACTCGCTTGTTTTTTACGTTTCGATCGAGTTTAGGCTTGATTAATTGATTGATTATTTCCTTAGTTAGTTGACTTCACCATATTTACTAGATCGAACCAGACTTGATGGGTGCAATATCCTTGATATATGGAGTGATCATCGGTACAGCCAACATTTACATGTGCTGTACTTCATGACAAGACATGTCCAACAAGCAAGGAATCTCCTCGCCCAGCCCCTGACCTCTTTGCTGGCATGGCATACGCTAGGCGCTGCCAAATCATGGACCAAATATATCTCCTGTCCTCAAATCAGATCTTCCTCTGCCCCCAGTAGCATAATGTAATGTTGTATCCACTTCATCCCCCAATAAGCCATAGTTACAAGGCGGCTGCGGTATTTGCTTCTTCGGATGTATGTTACACATATCTCAAATATTGGCGATCAGGCGATCGGATCCTGGCATTAATCAAAGAGTCACCCCGTTTTTCACATACATGTGTATTGCTACGCGCATTAACTAGGAGCAAAATAAGGGAATGTAGACTGTGTTCCCACCAGAAAGGTGATTGGATGGCATGTAAACTAGTAATGCCCGGAGATAAAATACTAAAATGTCGATGTACAATGACGTACCTCTATCGCAAGCTTAATCGGAAACAGAAAGATAGAAAAGAGTCCAGAATATTTGATCTGCGAGAGATTGGCAGCATACTGAATCAAGCACTCAATTTGAAGGACCAGTAAATGATTCAATTGAGATAGATAACTTGGCTCTCCTTCCTAAAACCAAGCTTGCATTGAATGTGTCGTCAGTGGCCGGCGGGCAAGAGGGTGATTGGATATGTCTTGCCACTGATAGAGGGGTAAACGAACCTACGAACACCCCAAAGAAACGTGGACCAGAGTCCGGGCGACTTCCAGGCACCTACGTGGATCGCAGTTATTTGGAATGAGTAATCAAAAGTCGCTCTAAGCCGAGGGGATTGCTCGGCAAAGTATCGAAAGGTAGAAGTTAATACGTGTGCAAAGTGATGCTTTCACAATTTAATAATTTGAACTCAACCTGCTATGAAATAATAAAATTAAGAGGGCGAACATCCCTGTCCTACCCGCATTTAACCTTGATTTTGTGGTCGAATCACGAAGTCTTCCTATTAAGGAGTAAATACCTTGATTAAGAGATATAGCCATCGGATAGTGTGTTCGTATCTACCCGGGTTCGCTTCCATAAACTCTAGTCCCACATGGACAGATCAACATGTCCCGACCGCATGGAATCGTGGAGCGAGAGGATCGGACCGCACCAGCGGCACACGGCAGCTTACCCTACTAATCCATTGGGTTAACCAATAGTGCAGTCTGAACATCAGGATTACAGGTGCTTTCGCACAGGAAACTAGGTAAGACAGACAAGGAGATTCCTGCTGGGAGAGTATTACTTGTGCTAGGTATGCGCATGTCACCAGTTCTTAGGTTTTTATGCAGGGGGGGCTAGGCATGTGACGCTTGTGGGGGATCAGAGCGCCGAACTTGCAGGGGTGTGGCTAGGTAAATTATCAGCTAGGAAGGAGATAAAGTAGATTGCACCTATATGTACCTAGGCAAGGATTTAACTTGAGGTTAATCTACAATAATGACCACATAAACATGCAAATTATGCATTTGAGTATTTGTCAACCCCTGACTGAAATCTGGGCAAATTATATTGGACCCGTCGGTACTTGCGCTAAAGCATTAACCCAATGCGAGATCCCCAGAGAAAATCGCACCAGAACAGTCTAAGTTTATTTCCCATCGTGGAAAGTTGGCGCAACGTGTTGCCCATTCGATCGAGCGGGTATGACCTGTCATACCGGAATCAATAGCGCACTTAGTGTCTGCACATCACACCCGTGCTCGGTACTCATGAACCTCGACACGGAGAATATTTTATGAATATAGATGGGATTTCTCATCTACCCAATACCGAGCTAGTCACTGCACTAAGTTCCTAAAGAGTAAAGCCTTGTCTCGCTCGTAACCTATCCCAATGCCCATGCCAGACCCTACTCAATCAACAACTACTAGTTAATTTGAAGAGCTTTGACATGATCCACCTCTCCCGTGCCAATACCCGATTCCGCGTACCGCTAATATGGGTCCGAGAACTCATCCCAATGTTTCCATATACCTAAATTGTACTAAGTTGCAATTAAACTAAACCGTGGGGGCCGGAGCCCAGGCGAAGTCCGTTCATCAATGAAGAAAAAAAGATTAAAAGCTGACAATACTGAATAACTATACGAGGTTGGGCATCTAAGCGGGTCCAGGTTCGAAGTCGAGTAGGGTAATATGGCGCCAACTAAATTAGGCTTATTGTTTGCTCAACCAATGTTTTCTGTTGACTCCACTTATTCTCAGGGGCGAGGCAGCGGAGAACAGGTATTACTTTCAATATGACGGCAATTTGGTACCCGGGCGCTGGGTTGCAGAATTCGGCGTAATTGTCTTACTGTCTATGGCTTCTTGGGTTCTGAAGGGGTGAGAGGTCTAGAGCGCATTATCTCCAGTTGTGGTCTGACAAAATTGTATGCATCGGGGTTTCTCCAACGGGGCCAAAATGTGAGATAATTAGGGGAGAAAGGAGGAGCTCTGGGGAATAGTTCATGACAAAGGAGGGTTGAGGATGCGAATAAATGCTTAGAAATCGAGGCTGTTGTCCTTGCTGGTTGCATGTATAGTGTTTCGGTTGAACAGGGCATTGTCGCGGCCTTTCTGTCGTGCAACTCAGAAAGTTGGCGTTATTCTAGAAGACTGTTTCATTGTTTGAGCAGGGATGTACCCTGCAATAGGTGCGGTGTTCAATTTGTGGCGCGCGGTTGAAAGTAACAATGAACGCTTCTTGAAACACGGCTAGCGAGCAGATAGACTGAATCTGGACCTGGCCTGCAAGGACCGATATGAGTTGAGGTGGGCGCGGGTCCATCAATGGAGACAAGCCGAGATAACTTTGTGCACTGTCAGTCATCTGTGCCAAGAATAGAGTTCTCATGATCAGCAGGATTGCTGGCCTCGATCGTCGGAGGTGGGACAACCACGTTGTCTGTCAGATTGAAAGTCTCCCATAAGTTATCCAGAGATTGGTGTGACCAATGGCGAAACTTGAAAACAATGGCTAAAACAAGAGACAGGTCGGATCGTTCGAATGCCTGCGAGTCGGCAGACCACATATGGGGACCAACATCCTTGCATACACACATGGCCAAGACTTGGGGTGTCTGAAACGTTCTTCCTGAAACGGGCAAACAATACCTTAGACAGAAAGGCGGGGGACAAAATTGGAATAAGCGTGGATGGTCGTTTGGAAACACCAAAAGTTGGTGAGTTTGTGCAACTTTTGTTCAATCAGCGGGGACCATGGGGACCATGGATCATGACTTCGCCGACCAGCAAGCCAACAACCAACTCTAAAAATGTAACATATGGTTAAGAATAAACGTATTCGATATAATTAGTCCAAACTTCCTGCATTGTACTGTCATGCAGCGTACCTGTACTATCCAGGGTTCCGAAAGCAAACTAGGCTCTGCAAAAGCAGATAAAAAAGCACGATCACTATATCAAGTGGATCTTCACCCCTCTGGACTTTTCACCCTGGTGTGTTTCAGATTCTGTTTTTAGAAACACCACGCGGGTGACAGGGATTAAGCCTTGGATTCCATTTCCCCTTTCTCTTTTTCTATCTTGGTAGGGCTTAGGGCCACTCTGCCGCTCCTGGTAATGCCATGAATAGCACTACGGATTCAGATTTAAATATGCAGCTTCCGTGTACCTGGCGGCTTAGGGACTTAATTAGCCAGATACCCAATTCGTTGGACGACTCATATTCTTCCCTTCCAAGGTTGATTTATTCTTAGATTTCTCCCGTAACCTGGGGAAATAGAAAATACCAAGCTCTATTTTGCCACACTGGAGACTCGCTCTGGCCCCAAAGTGATCTGAGCATAGGATTGATGTCCCAAGTAAGAAGTAAGTCGAAGTGGGGTTCCATGGTTCCAGCCAACTTATGTACCCATGGAACCAACATTCTTATTTTGGCAGCATGTTTTTTCTATGTGTGTTTGATTGTATACTTACACATGTGTATGTAATTGGAAGATCCATGGCAATTTGTCTATATACAATGCTCTTTTGGACTTATTAATTCCCAAACGGAAGCGCCGATGCATATTCCATCTCCACCAGAATTGGGGCTCATTTCTGATTAATTAATAGCATATTGTAGGAGCCTCTTCGATGTTGCATTTGTAATCTCATTATTACGGGCCTTAGGAAACTGGCCTCGGGGTCGCCGAACCCGTCAAAGTTTTGTCATATACCGGTCGCAGAGCCAATATGCCATGTAAACACTGTGAATGGCCAGATAGCCATCCCGGGGCCGTGGTGACGGCAGGTGCGGAGAGTTCTTAGCTACTCTAATCGCCCTGTTTTGGACAAGAGTCTGGATTGTCAGACTGTATTACATGTGTTTTACAGTTGTTTTGAATCAATGTTGGGGGGGGGGGGGGCCAAAAGCGGGACAGTGATGTGAGCGATCGATTGGGTCGAGTCGGCGTCCTCAATCACACGTGTGAGAACGATTAATTCATCCGTTCCGGTGCTCACTGGCCAATGCCATTGAGAATGTAGGTCCTGTTTCATGATTATGATTTATTTAAAGTTTGCCACGTTGAGGATCATGCAATGGGCTAGACGTTTGGATGTAGGATATTCTGACATGCTTTGATCATTCATAAGTAGAGCCCCGGAATAATCATAATAAACGGCGTTCGAAATAATCAATGGACACTTTACTATAGTAATGCCGAATTGAGACTAAATTCCCAATGTGTCCATTTAACATCCTCTGTAACTAACAAAAGTTACCCAGGTAAATAAGCAAACCTGGGTGCAAGGTAAATCGCCCGACCGCCAGTCTAACTAGGCCAACACCCAGAATCAGGGCAATAGCGGTCAAAACCAATACGGAAAGCGGAAAATGACTTCATTCCCCCGGTTTTGGCGAAATTCAGAATTTAGACTGTACATAAAGGTAAACTAGTGCCTAGGTGGGATATAGTACAATTGTACAATATTGTACAATCAAACTAGACTATGCGACCGGGATCGCCGACAGATACGAGCAATCCAGTCGGTGTAATATACAAGGCTGCGCCTCAATTTGAGGATATGGACCCGCTTCCCGACCTGCAGAATCCAATCAGGGAGATGGACCGTCTCTGACCAACGCCCAAATTCGCTTATGATTGGAAGAGATGAGTACAGATCTGTGGCTCAGGACAGGAAGTGTGGCGCTAGTCATCTTTGGCGCGTTAGTCCTCACCGACCCCGGGCACTCCGAGTGACAGCTGCGCCCTGCCCCCTCCCCCCTGCAACGGCTAGGGCTATATGGCGCAGATAGTGCACAATGTATCGTATAGCGAATACAGAGGTGCAAAGAGCTTCAGTCGGTTGTGTTTTTCTATTTGTTTACAACATCAGGCTTTCCTCTTTCAGCATATTGTACAGAGTTGTGTTTAGGGTACAATGGTCCAGATACAAGGCGGTCACATCATTACTCCGCTTATGTATATGAATACCACCACTACTAGTATACAATCCAGATCTCGGAGCAAAAAAAAAGAAGTATCTGTTTACGCGGCACATCCGATAAATTTGGGTTGCCAATTTGCTGCATCGCTAACAAACCCCACCATTACAATAGGACCGCAATACTATATTTATGACGTAGTCAGTAAGGATACTTAGCACGACCCGCCATGTGCGATATGGAGAAAAGAAACGAAAACAAAATAGGAGCAAGGAGAGCAATCCCCTTCGTAATTGAATGCACAGGGCCAAAAAGAAGGCAATTTTTGAAGCAGTCCGTATTAAAATGTCCAAAAGCATGCGGCTCTAGCAGAGCAACACGTACAATGCAGGCCAAGGAGATGTCCGACGCAGAAAATTGAAAGATACAGGTAATGATCGCCCGTCATAATGACCAAAAAGGATAGCGTGCGAAAGACACGAACCCACCGAGCCGACGGTCCTAAAGAACGCCCATCGAGGACTCGGAAGGGCGCTGAGAGCCCTGATTGGAGTCAATCCGGGGGTCCCCCATTCCATGTCTCATGAGATTGTGACACATGGGCCAATCACTCTCCCGTGCACGCGGATGCCGAGATTTGGCTGTGGGGAGAGATGGTCGATGGTCCCGTCAGGGATCGACCGAACTCATGGATTTTGTGGTATTAAAATTTGGTATTTGGTATTTGGTAATTTTTCCTTTTCTCCCCTGGCATTTCATGTTTGGTTCCTCGAAAATAGGGAACGTGTCCAGATCTGTGCATATCATTGTTGATCTCAGATTTAGTTGATGTTCCTTTTTTTCCCCTCCACTTCATTTAGATGAACGAGCTGTCGGGTCCGGGCTAGCGGGATGAGATTCTGACAGGTACATTATTTAGAGAGTTTTCGATCCCATTGTTATACGAAGTGGTATAAGGAGCTTACCGCGATAGACTCATTATTAATATTATTAATATGCATACTCAAGTGCTGACTCTTACTTCAAGGTTCTTATTCCCGAAAGGGGAGGTGACAAGCCTAAACGGGAGTTTCTGGGGGGCCATTGCGGCAGGTTTGCGGGAGACCATGCTATGCAGGACGGACTTGCAGAGCATAGTATGAAGAAAAAAAAGAATGGGCTGTAGTCTAGTAGAGATGTAGGTACTATGGGGCATACAGGGTTTTATTAACCATCCCAATATTTTAGTAGGTATTCATGGTGCTACGATCAACTGTGACAGAAATGATTTTTTTTTCTCTCTTATAATCGTGCATATACGCCCCGAGAGCAAAGTACAGATCGACCATTGATATTTGCTTTTCTCTTAAATATGCAACTTGGGATCAATCGAATTCGCACGAGTAGGATCGACGTGTCCGCAGATATACAACGTACAATATAGAGAAAAGGACTAGATTCCCGGAGATATACCGATGAGACCGTGGACTCGGTAGGGCAGTTGTGGATATAGAGGTGTCAGAAGTCAGAGATAGACTATTGACGGGAGGGAGGCCTGACAGTGTGTACAATATTCCACAATATAGTATAAGCTGAGATCTCAATGTTAGTAAATGACATTAAATGTTTTGGGCTATGTAACTATATAATTGTACACTTGCAGTTAGTTACCTAGGTAGTAGTCCAAATTTGAAGATAATAATAGGTATAGGCCTTAGAAGTGAGCCCCTGTCCATAGCCCCCATGTGGTTCATGGCAGAAATCAATACGGTAATTGTCATTTTCTATTTGTAGTTGTATTTTTCATTTTCAAAATATACAAATATACAAATTTTACAGATATTACATATCTGTAAAATAAATATTGTAATTCTTTATTCTTTATTGTTTAATTGTTTATAATTTCTTTTCTTTTACTCTATTTTTTAAATTTTAATCCTATTTTCTTTTTTCTATACTATTTTCTTCTTTCCTTTTTTTACAAAATAATATAATCATACACTTATAACTAACTAAGGTCTCGTCAACTCGATGCTTCTTCTATTTTACATATCTATAATACTCCCTTCCTCGCCCCTCTCATTCTGTTATGCCTTTGAATTGAACTTGACCCTAGACCAATATCCTTTGATACAGTCCTAGGTTACTTCTTTTGATATTCCACCTTGCTCAACTGAATGTGACCTCCTTACGACGTCGAGTATCTCCTTGCATAAATCAACTTCAAGTTGCGCACGTTGCCTCCTTTTCCGTGGTTGGCACAATTGGTTAGCCGAGCGGGCCGCGATCTCAACCTTATCACCGGTATGTCCATCGCGCGCGAAACCCGAAAAACCCCAGAGATCATATATACTAACCAACTCGTCTGGTAGGCACATTCTATACAATATGACGACCTTCCAGCCAACCGATTTTACTCTCTTCCCTCACCCCAAGATGATGGCCGAAGCTAGAGTCAAACAGCCCTACTTCGACATGAACTTGGACCCTGGCAACATGTTTTCATACCCCATGGATAATATGGCCCACTACGGACAAGACCTCTCCCGTCTCCCCCAATCCTATTACGATACATCTTTTGAG
Organism: Penicillium soppii; assembly: GCF_028829465.1. Classification (NCBI taxonomy): domain Eukaryota; kingdom Fungi; phylum Ascomycota; class Eurotiomycetes; order Eurotiales; family Aspergillaceae; genus Penicillium; species Penicillium soppii. Next base: position 1,799,883 of record NW_026643235.1, on the reverse strand, counting down.
TCCACGGAGCTTCAAAAAGCGACCCATTTCGCATCTATGCCCACAACACCTCCTTCTATCTCCGCATCCCATTCTACCGAACTTCATATTCCCACTGGCTCTGCTGCCTCGGGACCTTCTATCGCTAGTGCATCCTCCTCGGCAATGGGATCCCCGTATTCAGGTACTGCTCACACTTTTCATGACAAGTGGGTGAATACAAATCACGGATTAGGGTTGCCAGCTGCGGTGATGAATGATATGTTCCCACAGGAGTACATGGGAGGCACAGTAGATATGGAAATGCTCTACCAAGAAAAGTTCCCGGACACGTTTGTCGGTATGTTTTCAGCTCAATTGCGGATGTCATTGCATATGCTGACAAGAACTAGATCCCTCATTGATCCAGCCTGTGCAATCGGGCCCTGGGGCCACCCCGACTATCGCCTATCCCAACCAGCCTACCTCTTCTTATTCTGATGTGCCACCAAACTACCTTGCCCACTCTCCCGCAACCTCACCTATTCCTTATAATGACATTCCAGAGCACCAATCTCCACGCTCACACCCAATGCAACACGCTGGTCACTCCCCCCTCATGGTTCCACAGACGCACTCGCGCCCAGTCTCGGTCTATGATCGACGATCGTCCATCTCCTCTATCCAATCCCGCCGCTCGCAACACAGCCCAGCACTGAGCAGCGTGGAAACAGATGAGGACATCAAAGAAAAAGGACGATGCTCATATCCAGACTGTGGTCGAGTCTTCAAAGACCTTAAAGCTCACATGTTGACTCACATGCCTGAGCGGCCAGAAAAGTGCCCGATCATGACTTGCGAGTACCACATCAAGGGCTTCGCCCGCAAATACGACAAAAATCGCCACACCCTTACCCACTATAAGGGAACAATGGTCTGCGGATTCTGCCCGGGCTCCGGCTCGCCAGCCGAGAAGAGCTTCAACCGAGCCGATGTCTTCAAGCGCCACCTGACTTCGGTTCACGGCGTTGAACAAACTCCACCCAATTGCCGCAAGCGCAGCCCCGGTGCAGCATCAAAGAAGGGCACGAACTACAGCCCCGACGCAACAGGCAAGTGCTCAACCTGTACATCAACCTTCAGCAACGCCCAGGACTTCTACGAGCATTTGGACGACTGTGTTCTCCGCGTCGTTCAACAAGAAGAGCCATCAGAAGCAATCAACCAGCAGCGTCTAGCAGAAGTCGCCTCCGATGAAGAAGTCAAGAAAACAATGGAGAAGCACCAGCTCTTAGACATCAACGTCAACTACGAAGACTACGAAGACCTCGATGAAGAAGACTACGAGGCAAACTGGAGTGGGATCAAAAAATCCAAGAAAAGCATCCCTGCCTCCCGCCCAATCATCGGCTCCGGCGCAATCACAAAAAACACAAAGCCACGCGCTGTCGCAACTCGCCGCCGCAACAACCGTGGCAACTACCCCAATTCCTGGGGCTGCCCCAGTAGCACCATGAAGACCAAAAAGCGCGTACTATGTGTCTTTGACGGCCAGCGCCGTCTATGGAAAGACGAGATGATGCTCAACAACGAGTTTGAAGTCCGTCTCCGACTCCCCGGTGGCGCGGGCGACGGCACGAATCGCGATGCCTACGTTACGGACCTCGACGTTGAGACTCTCAAACGCGCAGAAGGTGTCCTGAATGCTTCTGATGAAGAACGTGGCCCTTGGTTGAATGGTCCCCTGTCTCATATTATGGGCCAGCCGGCTATGTTGTTGCCAGAATTGTGTCAGTCGCATGATGACGAGCTTTCGCTCAATGAATTAATGGCTTGAACGATGTTCTTTTGTTTATTTCCTTTTTCCCCCCATCTTTCCTCTTTTCGTGTCCCGGAGGAATCGACAGACTTTGGTGGATTTTTTTGTGGATTTTCTTTTTCTTTTTCTTCGTATAGCAAGGTCTTTACGAGCGATTTGTCTGAATATGGATTCTGGATGATACCTTGGGATAATTCTGCTTTGTCTGTTCTGTTTTTATCCTGCTGGTCAGGATTTGGACAAGGAAATGGCTATTTTACAATAAAATCGAAAATATTTCCAATCACTTTGTTTTGTTTGAAAAGTATTAAAACAATGCACATATTGAATTCACCTGAGGGCGAAGAGAAGAAGAGAATGAGGCCGCCAAGACCCAAGCGCCCTATCTCCCCGCCCCCAGCCTTCCCTCATCATTTACCTCACAACACAATGCAATTAGGTCTATCAGAAGCTCTACCGGCACTGGTTGCCAGACGATTTACAGCTGCCCGAGATGCTGGTCATCTCATTTTCTCCAAAACCCATCTGTCAATCATCAATGCCGCAGGGATATCGGTAAGTGACCTCAATGACGTCCCAACAACAGCTCTAACAATGAAACAGTACCAACTCCGCTACTGCCCTGCACTAGCAAAGAAACCCTCCAACCTAAAGCCCGACAATGCACCAAAATTACAGAAGCCCGATCCCTTCGAGAATCCGTCTCCAGATCTTTTGATCGCCCAGTTCCCGCCTGAGAATCCCGCCTACAACCTCATTCTCAACAAGTTCCCCGTCATCCCAAACCACTTCCTACTCGTGACAAAGGACTGGCAAGCACAAACCGATCTCCTCGAGAAAGCCGATCTAGAAGCAACATACGAATGCCTGAAGGCCTGGAACACTAAGGATGACAGCGATGCCAGTCTCTTCGCTTTCTTCAACTCCGGCGACGACAGCGGTGCCAGCCAACCGCACCGCCATCTCCAATTTCTCCCTGTCGAAGACATGCGCCAACCGGGTTCAGAAAACTGGCATCCGCTGATCGACCTCCTCGCCACGGAACTAGCCTCGCCGTCCCCGTCCTCACCCCCCAAATTCAAACACCTATCCGGCCTTCCCTTCGCCCACTTCGCTCTCCCCCTCCCTCCCAACCCCTCTGCCGACACCCTCCACTCAATCTATATAACCCTTTACAAAGCTGCCGCGGCCGCAACCCGCGCCGGCTCATCGGGGCAAGACAACGAGTCCGTCTCTACCCAGGGACCTGCTTCGATAAGTTATAACCTCGCCATGACGCGTTCGACTATGTTGATTTGTCCGCGCAGACAGGAGACGGCACTAGTGCCTGTTGACCACGTGGCAGCGCGGGATGTCGTGGACCCCGGTTTGCTGTCGTTAAATGGAACCATTCTAGCCGCTACCCTGATGGTTAAAGCTCAGGGCGAGTGGGATTCTTTGCGCGAGAACCCAGAGCATTTGACGCAGGTGCTGGCTACTGTTGGATATCCGCGGACGGACTCAAGGGGTCCTTCGCTGTGAATTGTACAGGTGCATGTGGGACTTACATAGCATTTGATACCCGTCGACATCGCCAGAAAATATCATCATTCCGAGTCTACAGGGAGAAATGAATGCCACCTTTGTAAATCTACACTATGTATACCAAGTCCATCGCTACACAGCCTCAAATATTGCATATGATCGATTTTATGTCTTGACTCCGCCTAGCCAAGCCTGCGCTAAACCCCCCTAGCCTGTAACATGGGGGCCAACAATGAAACTTGACCATTGCGATCATCGCAAATTTCAGTTCTGGTTGGTTCAATGACTCACGCCTCCGCTTTGGTCTTTTTCATTGGCGCCTCAACTCTTCGTGTTGACCCCGTTCGCAGTTCTTTAAGCCTCACTTTTGCTTCGATCCACCTGCATGTGCTCTTTTGGCCCCCTTGGTCAGCTCGGAACTATACATTTAAGAGCATAGCGTGCCACTTAGCTATTTTTTTTTTCTTTTCAAGCGAAATTTTTCAAATAGAGCTTTCTTCTCGCTGAGACAACCGCAACTTACCAACTCAATCCAGCCATGGTAAACCCAGAGAAATCGGCCAATGTGCCAGTTCCTGCCAGTGAATCGGCCCACAATGCTCAAACTGTCACAACAGAACAACCTCCAACGGCAGGGACACCTGCTATGCCTGCACCGGAATCAAGCGCTCCAGAAGTAACAAGGTCGCCAGAAGATCAGGCCATCACACCCGCAACGGCACCACCAACATATGAAGAGTACGTCCCCTGTCTATACCCAAGAACTCAGTATCCTAACATCCGCAGCACCCAAAAAGAAGCCGTAACCGCCCCAGCAGTCGCTGTGACCAACGGGGAAGACCAAATAGAAGCCACCCGCACTGCCCCAACATACCCAAGCTACGATGAGAAAGTTGCAATGAATGCCGAAGTCCCAATCAACACCCAAGTCCAACCAGACCCAAGGCTCACACCCCTCGAAAAGCTACACGAAGACCCAAAATTGATTAGTTGTCCCTTCTGTAATCAGAATGCCATGACCAGAGTGAATATGGAGAGTACGAGCTCTACGTCGTAAGTTAGAATTCATCCGCGGATTTATTCTTCAATGCTAATTACTCGCAGAATGGCTGCTGTCTGCTGCTGTCTGTTCGGAGGTATTATCTGCGCTTTCTTGCCCTATTGTATGCAGATGTGCCATGATGCCCATCACTTCTGTACGAGTTGTGGGCAGAAGGTTGCTTATGCGCCGCATGATGCTCCTGTTCAGGTTTTCGGACCTTTGAATCCTGGCAGCGTGGTTGTGCCACCTGCTCCGGTGAAGGCTCCTGAGGCTGTTGCGAAGAATTAGGTTGAATGTTGACGGATCTTTCGTTCATGTCTGTGGTTAGTATAATTAATATTTGCATAATGGAATCCGATTGACTCGGCTTTTGAACAAAGAAATAGCAAAGACAGAGCAAAATTGGAAGATATGTAGCGCAAATCTTAGCTATTCTGTGGTGTAGACATTAGGTGTATTGCTGACATTCAGATAGACAAAGCTTCAATTTTGTCATATAGAGCACAGAGGATTAACAGGTTAACATACATAGCGCTCTAGTCTAAAGCTTGGAGCCGGCCGCTTTAGCGATCAACTGAGAATTGACAGGCGTCACAGCCTTGCCAGTCTGGTGGAAAGCCAAGATGTTCTCCATGCCCAACCTCTCGAATCCAATATGAGAATCAACCGAAGCACCCGCATTGTGAGCCATCATCTCAACATTCTTCATGCTTGCAAGCTCCGGGCTAACACGCGGCTCGTCATAGTGTACATCCAAACCAGCAGCAGCCAACTTCCCACTCTTGAGCGCATCGACAAGAGCACTCTCATCGAGCAGCTTGCCACGCGCAATGTTAATCAGGCGAGCACCAGTCTTCATCTTCGCCAGAAGTGAGGCATTAAGAAGAGTTTTACCACTGAATGGTGTAGCAACCATGACACAGTCTGATACAGCGAGAAGACTATCCATATCCTTGTGGTATGTCGCCTTCGAGACAGCTTCTAGCTGCGCAGGCATCTGCACAATGTCATGGTAATGGATTTTCATGTTCATCGCCAAGTAGGCTTTCTCTGCTGTCCGCCGTCCGATCTGGCCAAATCCAATGATTCCTAATGTGTGTCCGTTGGGATTGTGGGAGACCATTGCCAAGTTGCGGTTTGCGTCAACAAATGCATCTGCGTCCACAGCTCGCGCAGCGACATGCGACCAAGAGAAGAGTCGGAAAGTAGAAATGATGAGCCAGATCGCGGCGTCGGCAACAGATTCAGTACAAGCTGCTGCGGCATTGCAGTATGTAACCCCTAGCAGGATCCAGCCAAGTCAGCCATTTGCTGCATTTTCCATTTTCCATTGTCTATTCATGGATACATGCCTCGCTTCGCTAACGCCGCGGTGTCAACCCAATCAAAGCCAGCGCCAGCGCTGGCAAAGACCTTACAAGAGCTAGGCAACAATGAGGCAAGCTCCTCATCCCAATTACCCATCTCACCACCGGTGTTCCAAAACGGGCGATAAATAGCGAAGAAATCTCCGAATTGGCGCTCCTTCAGCGCACGAATGAACTCCGGTCGCGACATACTGTATGAGCGGCGAATATCGAATTGATCTTGAAATTTGCTATAAAGCTCATGACCCCAGCGAATGTCATCACCGAGGTGGAGAACAATTGGTTTTCCCATTTTGCGTTTGTATAGATCGGGTTCGGGATAGATAGGTGAGATGCGGAGAGAGTTTGGAATGGAGAAAGAGAATAGTGAAATTTTTACTACCACAAATATAATCCAGGCGGAATTCGTTAAATGTAAGTTTTTTTTCTAAACAAAGTAGATCTTCATTCACGATGTTCAGTGCGGCTATTGTATATACGGCTATTGAGCTCCGGGTATTGATGTCTATCACGGCTAATGAAATCCGAACTCGACGTACTCTGTGGGGGAATCGACACTCTTCCCGCAAAATTGGAGATATCGGCAATCGATTATGGGGAGGGTTGTGTTCTCGGTCCAGGTATGGAGCTACCTAGGTAGAATTGAGTGTGGACGAGTACAGATTTTAGAGCAAGAGACCATGCAGATATGTGAGAAAATGATCGTTTTCGTTTGTGTGGCCAACGTCAGCCCTGGAGCCCAGTGGATTATTCTCTGATCAGGAATTAGGATAAACATTATTGGTTTGAGTCTTTTAGCGATATCTTTACGGCTGTTCGAGGATCCGGCCGAGATCAACTAGTTCATATAGATGGACTTCGAGATTGCAACCTGCATCACTTTTGAGGTTGCAACTATAGACCACTATTTTCAAAACGCTAGATCATTGATATCCCATAATATTGCACTGACAAAGATCATGTAAAGGTATATTTGAAAAAGATAGATTGTATGGAAAAGATAATCGAGATACATTAGCCATGTCAGGTGTTTTTGTTCTTGAAACACCACCATCAATATCTTTCCGGCAACATTGGAACTTATTAGACTCTTTATGCTGCTTATAGGGTGGACTGATCTGGGGGAAAAGAAGATCAAGAAATGAGAAGGCCAAACATAACCCAAAACTTGAAAGAAGGAGGTATCAAACAGAAATCAAATGCTTAATATGCACACAACGCTATAGAGCTGAAGATCAGACCAGCTGAACTGCAAAATGGTACAGAGTCGAGGTAAGTTTCGACAAATTACTGTGCATAGTAAGGGAATGGCCCAAAAAAGTAAAATACAACCCGCCCAACCGTTGCCTCCACCAAATCCATCAAATGCTGATGTTGTGGATCTCGCACCACTTCTTCTTGCATGTAGCATTCCCAAAGTGATAAGATCCCCCATGGTTCCAGATATGCTCGGCGACATTTTTCCATGAAACCTTCGGTGGCTCATTCATAGTTATGCCCGTCGTGGTCAGAGAACTGTAGATGTCAGATGTCTCCGCGTTGATGCTGACAGCCTCACAAAGGAGTTTGACCTATTGATTAGGGATCAAATTAGCTTCACCGACCTTTCACTTTTGAGGGGAAGAAATTGATAGCTTACGTCTTTGTCCTGCCATCTGGGCTTTCGCACCCGCTGGTCTTTGGATTTGGTGAGGGTGCGGTATCGCCCTCGGAGGGTAGACTCTGCCTCTTTGAACCCACCAATTCGCTTGATGTCTTTGTATGAGAGGCCCCGTCGCTTGCAGTCGATTAAAAAAGCATTCCGTTCATCGCTGTAGTGGATCTTGGCTTCGATCCTAGTCTGTACTTCCCCAGTTTGCCGGTGGGGTGGCCCCTCTTCTATGGTAGAGTGGGTGAAGGATGAAGGGCTGAAGCTACCCAGTGGTTTCTGGAATGGTGAGCTGTCGTCCGGGTCGGAACAAACTTGGTGAGGACTGGCAATGTATGTTGGCTTCGTTGGGAGGTAGTGTTTCGGATGTGCTTTGACCGGGCTAGTCTGTGGTACAGATGTGGATGAACAAGACTGGTAGACCAAAGGCGAAGAGGTAGTCAAAGCATTAGACGGATGACTTGAAGGTACGATGGGAAGTCCACTGCCGATTCCGTTGATTCTTTTGAGTGAAATCGAACGATCATGAATCCAGGGCACATTTTGAGGTGCTGGGTCATGCCAGCTACTGTCGTATGTGGTATCATCTATATCGCGGCGTGCAAAACAGCCATAGGTTGTAGTGCTGGTCTCCCAAGCAGCCCATGCTGAGGCATCATCATAAGTACAGGGCTTGGCATCCGGAGAGTGTGTGCTGGGTGTGCGGCTTAAGGGTGCGCCAATGTGAAACTGGGCTTGATTGGATGATTGGAAGGGTGCGCTGGAAAGGTGTGGCTCTTCTGGAGAGCTATCTTGGAAGAAGGATGACAGTGAGGGCGGGTCCTTGCTGCTTGATAGAAAGTAGATATTATTCGCCGCAATAGAGACACTGCTCTTGGGAATTGGGTGAACAAGACCGCAGTGTGTGTCCGTATGATGAGCGGTGAATGACTCGTCAAATGGTCCGAGAGAATCAACATCTGACTCGCAATATGTGCTTCCATTACTGGAGAGGGCAGCTTTGAAGTCAGGTAGTGCCATGAAAGGAGACATGCTTTGAGGATAGGCAGTCAAACGTTGGATCTCTAGCCCACGTGGCATCCCATTAAGATTTTCTTTTGAGGCCATGGCCTGCGTTGTCAAATAATGTTGGCTCAGTATGTTTCCACAAGATTTTTGCTGTTGTTGTAGTGCTTGAAACGGCGAAGAATGCAAGAAGTTATGATAAGGACTTGCTGCAGTAGAGTCAAAGAAGGTATACCAATTACTTGGTGAATCGGTGAGCTGCTTCTCGGGGCTTTCAGGGCTCTGATTAAAGTAGGGAGAAGCAGAAATATGGTTGGGAGACAGAGACAGTTGCTTTGGAGAGTCCATATATGACTTCGGGCCCCCAATGGCCAGCACGTTAGCCATGTTGAGTTCCGGAGAATAATAAGATATCAAAATAGACAAATAAAAGAACAATGTTGAGTTGGTATCTCTCACACTTCACCGCAACTGCTTGCCAGTGTTGTACGCGGGTTGTCGCTGTGAGTGGATGACCGCTCTTCTCTCTTTGTCGGCCAGTACACAGCGGATAGATTGTGGATAACTCGAGGAGACCTGCAGGCCTGGCTGTTATAATGGATCAGCGCTTTCTTTTATATGGAGAGGTTTCATGGGCATCAGGACTGATTAGGCATTCACCCACCTTATGCATATAATGTCCAGCAACGTATTGAGCAATGAATTGTGGCAATATCACAAAGTAGAGCCAAAAGATGAGATTTGCTTGATATGACTAAATTTGGCTTTAGCAACTGCTATTCCAAGAAATTAAAGCTTGGTGCAAGAGCACGCCCGCGCTAGGCAGTGTCAAAGAGCAGATTTGATAGGCATGAGGCTGTAGGTTGAGCCGTTGGATGTAATGCGGTCTCGGATAATTCTGCAATACAACCGATAGGAAGAAATGAGTTCCAAGAATGATGAATGGTCAATCTCCAGATAGCAGGATATCACTGCGGATATTGGTTGAGACACAAGTAAGTATATAAAGTCGGATACATGGGTTGAGTTGGTAGTCAAGGATATCTGAACCCTGGTCAGGCCAGGATCAGGTTCGGAGATCCTCTGAGCCTCTGGCTGTACGTCTTTGACCCACTTCCCAGACGTTTCAGATCTTTTCTCTATTGTCTATTCTCATGTCTTAATTTAGACTCGGTCCTGTGAGCTAGAAGAAGTATAAGAGAGTGAAACTAGAGCGGAACCCGAGTCAGTCGAAATCTCGACGGGTTTCTGAAGAGGATCTTTTCGATGGCCTTTAGGTCAGGCCCAGCTCAAAAAACATCCGCTCTGTTGTTTATTCAATTAACAGTTCGCAATTACCATTTCGCCCCACTATGGGGCCTTGATGGGTCAATTGAATCTCGAGCTGCATCCCCGTTGACAACGGTCCAACTAGAGTATACAGCGGACACGGCTGCTCTCCACTTTGTACAACCCAGACTATGGCTATACACTCGCCTGCACGTCTACCTGATCGACAAACTGTCTATAACTCCATACCTTGGCGTGGCTCGGACAGTTTTGGATTGTTCCATCCTGTACGGGTAGCCGCAGGAGCTTCTGGGGGAGGTGAAGTGACATCCGAACCAATCAGGGCATGGTGATCGATCCAACCTCCTTGGGAAAAAAGCAATATGAAGATCAAAGCGGTATAGGCGGCTACCTGATTGAGGGCTTCAGGGAGGCAATTTTGCCGAACGAACTCTGCCTTAGTCTCCCCACCTATCATCTCTTGGTGCCAACATGTCTCTTCGTCCAAGGTTCTATAAGCTTAAGTGCTGACGATCGATATCATCCTAGAATGGATCATCTGTTGATGGTATGCGATCAACAGGGAAGTCAAAAAAGTCAAGACCTGAAAAATGACACTTATTGTAAAATGTACGAGGTGGTCGGTAACCAATATCCCAGTAACCCCAATTGCCGAAAGAAAAGAAATTAACAGGAAGCCAGCCCTAGCGAAAATCCCCGGCTCCTTAATTCCCCAGATCTACAGCGTCCCAATAGCGGTCGTATTCCGAAGAAGCTTCTTTAACAACTGCTGGGGTGGTCTGGCTGGCGTTGAAACCGGAAAGATCGAAAACAAGCCTGCAGCAGCACGAACGCGCAATATCCCGTCCAATTCCATGGCCAGGGGTAAGATCCTCAGATCCTGAACCCACATAGCTCTTCCGAAAAAAGTTCTTTGAAGCAGTGCTCTGTTGGTGTTACATGGCTGTTTTATAGCCGATCCACTGGTTTTGAGGCTCACCTTTCCTGGAAAATGAAGGGTGTTAGACTAGATCGACAGCTGGGGGTGGTTACACACATATCCAGATCACATTCGCAGATCGTAGTCTTTTGACTCTGATTATGTGTTCATCTAGTCAGTGGTTTATCAAATGCATCAAGCAAGTTTAAGGCCCAGATTCAATCGGAAATAGATCCGGGGAAGGGAAGGTTGGAATTGAAATTGTCCACGGATGAGTTGGTTGTGTTGGCGTGAACAGTGAACCCCGGAGTGATCATTGGAGAAGTCAAATGAGCCAAAACAATGCTAAAGGAAGAAGCAAAGGGGGGTTGGTGGTGTCTAATTTCAAAGACTACCCCTGGCAGCCTACTGGTTTGCCGTTGGCTATCGATTGGTCGAATTAGGGCTAAACGGGAATCCGGCATACCAGGGTTGTGGATAGGGACTTTAGCAGTTGCTTTAGTCTAGATGATCGCTGTATTCTTGCATTAGGATATGCGCCAAGGAATAATTGTTGAAGATTGGAATTTTATCTCTCAGAAATATGAACACGCAGAATGTTCGTGGCCTTGGGATTGCGAAAGACTATGGAATGGATAGCACCCAACACCTTACTAACAAAGTCATGAATATATATTTTAAAATCTCCTATATGGGACAACAAGAGAGACTTCAGAATTATTTCAGATGTGCTTCAAAGGTACTTCAGAGGTGGAAAAACATCCAGCCTACCGCATTCTAGGGCATGGCTTGCTACAGGTCAAACATCATCCCACAACGGTGGTGACATGCACCAATTCAATGTCGCGTCTAGTGCGCCAATAACTCCCAACAAAATTATATATTTTGGTTTAATATTTGTTTAGGTTTCACAACATTTTAGATGCCACCGCTTGTTTCGGGAAATATGCGGCATTTTTGACGACAGAGACCTCAGCCTTGATGAGGTCTGTTGCTTGTAGTTAGCGATGCTCCCCGACCTTTATATTAGATGAAAGATATGATAATTTCTCAGATAAGAGATAGAAAAGTAAGAGACGCCCATTAGCGCGTATCCCAAATCTTCAGAAACATTGAAAGGTTTAAAGTGACATCAAAGTGTATACTCGAATCTATACTAAATTCAACCAAAACTTGAGAGATATTTACTTCACTACATATATCTTGGTGAGCGCATGTAGATTGTGACTAGAAAGCCTGGAAATATCTATCAAGTGATATTCCGCTTAACCAATATTATAGCACAGTGAACTGCCATATATCCTGCCATATATCCAAGGAATTTGAAAGAGACCCCAAAATGTCTAAAATGAAAGTGTATAGAGAAATCGACAAGAATGTGATATCAAAAAGGGAAGCTAGACTTTCCAGACTAAATGTATCTACTGGAGGATCGGAATTTGCCAGAGGCCTTGATAACATATTAACTACCGCAGGACTCGCTGTAGGCGATGAGTTATGTTACTGGCGGCCATCCCCGGTGCGGAGGCTATACGTTTGAATTTCTTTCCGCGTTCCCGCTTCCGTCGGACAGCTGCGTCTCGAATTGCCAGCCAGTCAAGAAGTCGGTCAATAAGGAGCCCTGCTAGCCAATCAGAGTGATTCCCTTATCTGGTATTGAGAGCACCGGCTAGCAAAAACCACAAAATCATGAGAATGACGGCAAACGTAATGAAAAGGGAGTTCCTGGCGAAGGCAGCGAGGACAGCTAGAAGAATTGAAATTATAATGCGGACTGCGATTAGCAAGCTTCAGTATAGTGGGTGTTCATGTTGGCATGTGTAGGAAGCCTACAAAGTCTGCAAGAAGGAGAATGGTGGAGCTGGCATCTGTGAAGAAACATACGCAGATAACTCTGAGAGCCTTCATGTACATTTGAAACAGCCTGCGGTTGCTCAGAAGATCAATGGGGGTATATTCCCATGTTGGAGAGGAGGGCTGCTGTGACATTGCTCATCAGATGATTGATCTGGTCCCCGGTACAGATAACAGAATGTTTTGATTTCTGGACATAGGGGCTATTCTGCTATGTCTCCCCAAGTCTATGGTGCCTCAGATGTCTGGAAACAGCTTCTTTCAAAAGAGCCTTTCAATGCAACAACATTATGGCATATTCAGCCGATGTATATTCAAGACAAGAGTCAAAGAGAGATCACAAAGAGCATCAAAAGAGACCGGAGAAAAAGTTGACGGGAAAATGCATAGAAAGCCCTGGAAGGCGTACTTTAATATGACATCCATATCGCCAGACTTTCTAGACGGGATGTAGTGGAAACAGAGGTCCACTTCTGGCAGACACCACGGCTAAATGGGATTTCCATTTCTGCGATCATACTTGAGGTGAGTTGAACGGCGTTGTCCAACTGAGCGCACACCTCCCCGCATACGAACAAAAGGTTCTATGCCAGATACCTCATTGAGCAATAATCTTTGATCCTCAGGAGCAAGACAAGGGAGACATGAAACCCAAAATGCGGTTGTGCCCACCAGATTAGAGCCAACTTGCTGACTTTTGCTTTAGAAGGCACACGAAAGTATTTCTGCCACAGTAGATACTTCACTTCGTCAGTTTGTTTGACCATGAAATGCATAGGAAGGCATAGATGGGGCAAGGTACCCACCACATTTCTTGTGACCGTCAAAATATGGACAAACGACCACTCGGTCCACCCGCCTGGCCGCACCGTCTTGTTGACAATCCGAGTGACCATGATGATTCGCTTTCCAATGATGCTCGGTGTTTCAAGGCATATGCAGACCTTGAGGTGTCTTGGACTCCAATTCCCGGGAAATGCAAGAGACCCCCTTGAACGTCCATATCACAACAGAGAAAAGAATGAACCAGAGGGTTCAGACCCGAGAACGCAACATATTGGCCCTGCTGAAGGCAAAATGCACCTCACGGTCAGATCGCATTAGTGCCCAGCCCGAGAAACTCTGGCCCGTCTTTGCAGAATTATGTTAAGGTGAATAGGGGATACTCAGCAGCTAGCTATACCCCTAAAGAAGGTTACCAAAAACCCGTAGAAAGATAGGTGGAAATACATCGAGGAATCCGCACAGTGAATAAAAATGCCTTGAGAATGTAATTCATTGGGTATCAAAAAGAATTGAGAACGACTCCAAGGAAATGCAAAAGAGTCAATCAGTCGCGAGGAAGGGAAGTAAAGTCCCGGCAAGGTCTAAATGTAGAAAAAGGGCGATTAAGACTCTTCATCATCGTCTTCAAAACTTGAGTCTGAAGATTCTTCCGAAGAGTTGGACCGGGGCACGGGCGCACCAATACTTTCCAACCCTCTTGACTTTTCAAGGGCTCCATTGGTAGCATCTGCGTTAGGCTTGGCACCAGCTTCTTTCTTCAATCGCTCATAATTGTCACCAGCCTCCTTGATCATCTTTTGAACTTCCACCTCACGAACCGCGATGTCAGCTTTCTCCTTCCTCAGCTCCTCCATCCGGCTGATCATTTGCGTTTTCGCCACTTCCATAGAGGCCAGGGACATGCGTAAGCGTTCGAAGCTGTTAGCTAAGCGCGGGAGGGAAGTCACTTTAGGAGGCGTCTTCGGTCTATCGAAACCATCTGATTTGCCACGACCCATTGCAGCTTTCGTCTGTGCAGCCTCATAGGCAGCTTTCTCTTCCAGGTCTGAATCATTCTCGTCGGAGATGCCCTCGGCGTCATCGATAAGTTCGCGCATGGCTTCACGATCTTTCCGCTTCTTCTCACGCTCGGCCCTCCGCCCGAGGGAGATCTTGCCGTCTTCTACGTATTCTTCGAAACCTTCCGCAAAGTCCTCATCATCCCGGGTCAGTCGTGTATCTTCCATTTCCTTTTCGCCCCTTGCCACGGCATCCCAATCATCAACATGCGTGGCATCGTTGTCGTCTAGTGCAATGTATCCATCGTCCTCGACGCCGTGCTCCAAGGCCAGACGGGCGCGTCTGGCTTTCTTCTCGCGGATCTCTGCTTCGCTGGGAATGTGTGATTGACCTGAGACTGTCATAATCTCCCCAAATTTGGCTGCGACGTCCACAGTTTTGCTTGTCTCGTCATCGGTATTGGTTTTGGGTGTTGAGGGGGTGGAGTCGCGAAGTTCTTTTAAGTAGTCATTGTTGTAGCTTGGCCGATCTTGCTCGTGGTTGACTCGCGCAGAAAGGGTTTCAGATAGTCCTGGAAAACGCTGGCTGGCTCTCTTTTCAACAGCCGTGCGCCCCAGGCCGTGTCGTTTGGGAATGATGACTTCGCTGTCTTCGTCTCCATCATCGTTCATCGACGTCTCGCCGGGACCAAATGACAGGTTCAATTTTGACTTTGGCTTCGCTTTCAGCTTGGAGCTAGTTGGGCGTTTGACAATGGGTTCTGTGGAGATAATAAGCCTTAGCACTTGTTAGGAAAGAAATAAAGAGGCCAAAAAAGACAAAAAAGTCATTGTACACATACCAGGCACACCAGCATCGTCTTCTTCATCATCCCCGCCAATCTTGCGGGGCATTCTGCGTTTGGCAAATTTAGAGCTCATGATTCCAGATCAATAATACTGCAGAGCAAGGAAGTACAAGTTGTGGCATAGAACGCATGAGCTTCTCACAGCTCTTATCGTCATATCCGGAACAACGTTATTCCGACTCACCTTCCACCGAACTCCAAAGCCATGGACTTTCTTGAATCTCTTCCAACCCCCAAATACCTAATCAGCAAGCACAAAATGCCTCAAGCTCAGCCTGAATTGAAGAAGGTGAGTGCAAAATTTCCTATGCGCGTTGTTTTCAAACCGAGACGATAACTGACGTTCCTTTCTGCCAGTACATGGAGAAGCGGGTCTTTTGCCAACTCAACGGCAACCGCAAAGTGATTGGTATTCTCCGCGGATACGATGTACGTGAAACCCACTGCGCCACTCGAGACTCTATTACTGTGTCACTCTTATACCATTGTACATGAGGCTGGACTGGCGCTTTCGAGACAACCGCGAAAGATTGCGGATCAACTAATGCTTTCCGTGCAGGTATTCATGAACATTGTCCTCGATGAGGCATTTGAGGAGAAGGCTGGTGGTGAGAAGGTCGCCATTGGAATGATTGTACGCTCTTTGTTACCGCCGAAACTATGAGGAACAAAGCTAATGGACACTTGATTAGGTTATTCGCGGTAACTCAGTTGTGATGATCGAGGCCCTCGAGCGCATCAATGACAAATAAGCGACAAGTCTACACATCACCACGTTTCTTTTGACTGTTTCTTTTGACTGAAGGGCACGCACATAGGCAACACTCCACCGAGTGCTGGGAAAAGATCATAATGCTATTGGGAGTTAATGGGTCGGTTTCTCATATGGGAACAATCAAAACCTTTTTTTTCTGTTCTATTTTTTTTTGCTCTTTGGCCAGAGTAAGCTTTCTAGACTTTGCTGGCTACTACAATGACTTTTTGAGTGACCATACTACTCATGTACTTAAGGAAGCAGAAGTGAGCCACAGTTAATGTGATTGATTTCAGAAAGCAATGCTGAATCGATCTCCATGGAGCTATCACACATGATCATCTTACCGCATTAAGAATGTGATTGGCAATAATAAAAAGGGTTATTGGTAAAAAAAATACATGTTAATAGAAGTAACATAGATTCAGGATATTCATGCAGGTCTTCCTCCGAACTTGAGTTTCAGTTTGGGAGTACCCGTAGCCGGAGTTTTTGGCGTTCCACTCGGCGCAGGGGAGGGTCTTGGGATGTGAAGTTTGGGTAGAGAGGTTGCAATAGGTGTGCTGGGCGTGAGACCAGTCTTGGACTGCTTGAAGGTGATGCGGGTAGAGGAAGGAGGCTGCATGCCTTGGTCATCACGCTTGCGCTTGACAGACGGACCGATGCGCGTCTTAGCGGAGCGGAAGAAGCGTAGTTTTCCATTGCCCAGGTTTTGGACACTCCAGTATCGAGGCAGCTTCATGCGTACGAACTTGGTCGTGCTCACGTCATACAGAACGCGAATCAGATCGGTGAGCTCGGAGAGCTCCAGTAGGCCCATGACCGGGGAGTTGCAAGCTGCCCACATATACTCCTTCATGGCGGCATCGTCGCTCAGCTCTCGCTTGAGGGCCTCGATAGCACCTGGGATCGTCTTGCGACGTGCAATATCGTCCCGGCGGATATCTGTGGTGGATTCTTGTTCGATGATCAAGCCGTCGTTTTGCGAGGCTTCCTGCTGCACAGGACGCCCGAAAGCGATCTGTGCCAAGGTTTGACCAAACAGGCGCAACCCCTGATGACGGATCCAGGCCGAAGAATCGGCCGAAAATGTGAACATAAGCCATCGGAGCAGATCAGGGCTTTGTGAGATATCAAGGTCGACGAGGCAACTGAAAGCCTGCATTCGGAGGAGATCGTAAGTTCCTGCCCGCGTATATGGGATAAAACGCATCAGATCCATGTCCAGCATCTTTGCTTGCATCAATTGCGCCTGGCAGTGGAGTGCAGCTCTGGAATAAAGATTTTGGAATGAGCTTGACCATTCATCCATTCGCCGGTAACGATCGAACTCTGCAATTGCATCCTTCTCAAGTTGCTCTTCAGCCTGTGCCTTAAGAACACGCTCCATGTCGAAGTGGTCTAATTCTTCGTCTGCTCTTGACTCGCCCCTGCCAAGCATTGCATGGCACAGTGATTTCATCAACGAGGCAACATAGAAGTTGTCTGAGTACTCATTGTTGGAGTTGTCATTGAACTTCAGCTTGTCAAACAGGAATTGCTTTACCCGGAAAGGAGTTTTGCCGCTATTATCACGAACTTTGGACATGGCCTCAGGGATAACTTGTTGCAGAATGTATGCAGCTCGATCGGAGAAATCATTCGAGCGGATCATTGGTGATCCCGGTAGACAGAAAAGTTCTTGGAATGCGAATTCAAGATGATCCAATCCAACCCACCCAACTTCATCCTTGGCATGTTTGACCAAGGAGCGCGCAGCCGTAACACGTATACCATGGAAGTAGCGACTGTCCATGAGGGTCCGGACAAAAATGGTAGAAATCAAGGGATGCTCGCGTTGAGCGGCC
This sequence comes from Penicillium soppii, assembly GCF_028829465.1. Taxonomy (NCBI): domain Eukaryota; kingdom Fungi; phylum Ascomycota; class Eurotiomycetes; order Eurotiales; family Aspergillaceae; genus Penicillium; species Penicillium soppii. The sequence continues at coordinate 1,782,224 of NW_026643235.1, read as the reverse complement.
ATGTATTGCAAGGACTGCGGGTGGTATTAGCTTGATATTTCAGCATTTTGGGGAAAGGACGAAAACTCACCTCAAGTTGCGCTACGACGTCTCGGTCCTGCTGAAGCTGTGAGAGATACATGTACCCTGGCATTCCAAGCGACAATTTGCAGATCCATTCAAAATCGGCATCCATTCGAATCCACTCGTATGACTCTTGTCCCATTCGTTCTTCATCTTCCTTGGTCCAGTCAGCCAATTTCCAGGCCTTCGTTTCTTCCTCTGTTTGAAGCACGTCGCCCAGGCAGTAGAGTAGAACCTCTTCCTGTACCTCGGTCTCGCCTGAAGCCACAGCTCGTTCTCTCTGCTTTTTGTTTCGCTTCAACCTCTTGTATTTAGTATTGTATGGGATGTCAAACTTTGTTGTTCCTTCTTTGATTTCAACAATGTGCTCATAAGGAGTTCCATCTGCTTCGTGAATCCGAAGGGTCATTGAACCCGTGAAGACCGGTTGGACTGCGCCAGCGTAGACATGCCGGACCTCTTCCTTCACATCCCGCAGGAAAGCGTCCTTTTCCAGGTCCCGGGGAGCTTGGGGCTCAGCTTGGACCTGTCTGATCATCATTTCGACAACAAGCTTCTTCTTGTTGAAACGTTGTGTAGCTTGAAAGCGAGGGCAGCCAGCGCCATAAATCCACTGTTGGAAGAATACATCAAGTTTGGCGTGTCCAAGTCGCTCACATGTCTTTTGGAACAAGGAGGAAGTGACTGCACCGTTGGGGATATCTCCCATACGAGAATTGAGGAACAGTCGTGAAATGATACGAGACATCGTGGCCTTACCACTTGCCTTCGTCAGACGGCGATCCAGGATGAACAAAACCAGAGGCGCTTTGAGCGCAACGAAACGATACTCCGAGGGATCAACCTTGAGGATGTTGCCCATATCATAGATCGAAGGACGTTCATAATCCAGGTCACAGACTTTGTCAGACATTTGTTTGAGCCTGAAACGGTATTCGTTGTTTCCACAAAGCTTCCTCATGAATGTATCTGTGATGTACCATGCCACACCAACCGTCACCCAGGTGTCCGCAGGTTCGTAGGGAATAATATTGATTCCTGTCCATTGGCATGCGAGACCATGTACCAGGGCCCGAGTAGAGTCGTACATAGGGTCTATTATCTCCGCGGGGAAGAGAAGATGGCTGCTGCATATGGAAAAACACGCAGTGGGCAGGCTTTCAGTAGCCAGATCATCGACAAAACATATCTTGTAACTGCCGAATGGGTAGGATCCGTAAGACAGAGAGAAAAAGTCGATTGCTTGGGCCATGGGGAAGCTGGTATTTTGAACCTCATCTGCTCGACCAGGCAGGCAAAATGCGTGCAGAGGAATGGCATTTTGACCTAGTTGTTCGTCTTGGTCACTTTCACGAAAGTCGGCCAAGTTGACGTATTCAAACGGGCCGATTGCAAATCCAATTTGAAGAGCTCCCAATGGAGAGTATGATGCAAATGAGACTGTCTTCCGACTCGGGTCTTTGGGATCGACAATGTCATCCGTCAGGTCACCAGAGCACACCACTGACATGTCGAGACCTTCATCGTCCACAGAGAGTTGATGGGTCTGCACCTTGGGGCGTGACGATGCTGAGCCGAACGCATCACGAGATTTGCGGTCGAAAACATCTCCGAGCGAGCTAGGACATGTGATGGAGATCTCCCAAGTACACCGCGAAGCTGTATCGTCCACACAAGGGAACAGGGGACAGCCGATACCAGACTCCAAGGAGTTGGTCGTATACGCATGAGGATACCGCTTATCTCCATTTTCAACACCCACAAACTGAAGGCCATCTCGGATTTTATCAATGACAAATTCAATGTTCACAGTCAAAGACGTGAAGCGCGGGAGATTCGCTTCCGGGGCCCGGACACCGGCAGTTCCATCCACATCATCGGCGGTGGATTGTAGCGCAATCTGATCCTGGGCCTCTGCGGAAGATGGATCTAGTTCATCGATGCGAACGTTTTTGGGAATTGTGATCGGCAGTGTAGGTGTCGGGGGTGTCTGTAAAAGTCCATCGATATTTTGTGTGAGACGTTCGTGGTATTGCACTCCGTAGAGTTGAAGGGATTCGTAAGGGTCTGCATATCTGGCAGTAGCAGATTTTCCATTGACGCTCACACGCTTGATATCTCCCTGTCGAAAATTCAACCAGATGGTTGTCAGGTCCTTGCGGCGTGGATGGATCGTGATTTCGGTATTTCCTTTCAGACTTTTTGTTGCTAGATCAATATCTAACTCAACCTTCTGATGCCCCACGCTGAAGCCTAAGTTTGGGCGTGCCATGGCACTAGCGGAGGTTTCGATAACACCCGGCATCGTTAAGATTCCTCAGTGACGAGATGCGCCTGGAGCGCTGTGCGGACCATCCACCGTCATGTCCAACCAGACAGGACGTTTGGTTGTAGCGTCGATGCGGCGAAGGATAATCGAGCAAGGTGGTAAGTTCCGAGGATAGTGAGAAAATGTGAGGCGCAAAGTCAAGCTTATTCGAAGTGACGGGGAAAGCAGTTTGCGCAAGCAAGATAAGATCGAGGACAATAAAGGCCTCAATAGGGATGTCCAGAGGTGAATCAAACCCCCAAGTGTTTGATTGAGTAAGAGATGATTCAAAGAACTGAATTAAGTATAAATGCGACAATAGCAACAATGTCCAAACAATCAAGTCTCGCGAGGGTCTCAACTCAAGCTTCGCGTTTCCCGATGCGGAGGCACGTGACGTCGACTCCCGAAAACCCCATCTTGAGACACTGACGCTCCCCTTTTCTCCATGTATTTTTGGACATTCTGGACATTCTGGATATCCTGTTCAAATGATTTGATTTGCATTGCAATCGTTCTCTTTTTGTTCTTTCATGGTACTCAAGGTCGGTGTATACTACCAACAACACTTGCCCACTCCGCGCGTGTGACACCGTGCAATCTCCAAAAAAATGAGCGCAATCTACCGGATGGTCCAAGGTAGGTTATGACCGATGTGCATATACAGATTTATGGTTCCTTTTGCTGATCCAGTATTTTCAAACAGAGACCCAAGACTCGCTCTCCGACGATGCTCTCCTACCCCTTAAGTCCTATAAGTATTCGAGTGTCGACAAATCATTTATTTCGAACTACATCTTGAAGCATTATGTATGAAAGATGGATTGGAATTCCGTTCGAAGTAACCTCGTTAACTAATTCTTTGTGCTTAGTGGAATGCATTCGTCGAGGTTGTGCCAATGTGGATGGCCCCCAACATGGTGACACTTCTCGGATTCATGTGGATTGTCGCCAATGTCTTCTTGATTGAGATTGCTGTCCCTGATATGGTGGGACCTGTAAGTCTGCCTTTAAAATTTCACAACACGTGTCGGAGTGGCGAATTAACCAAACCTTTGATAGGGTCCCGGTTGGATTTACTTCAGCTTCGCTCTTGGCATGTGGATGTGAGTGTTCAGCTTGTGTTGGAACCCATCTGTGAAGATACAATCTAACAAGTAATAGGTACTCTACTCTCGACAATGTCGATGGTAAACAGGCACGCCGCACTGGAACATCCAGCGGACTCGGAGAATTATTTGAGTTTGTACCACCCGTTGACAAGCCATGGACGCTTCACTAATCAGGTACACAGTCACGGTATCGACTCTCTGAACTGCACCCTGGCCAGTTTGCTTTCGACCGCGGCAATGGGCTTTGGCTCTACCCAGCTTGGTGCTTGGACTGCTATTGTTCCTTGTCTAGCCATGTATTTCTCGACATGGGAAACCTTCCACACCCACACCCTTTACCTCGGCTACTTCAACGGTCCGACTGAGGGCCTTCTGATCGCTATCAGCATCATGGTCGCTTCCGGAATTTGGGGACCTGGCATTTGGTCTCAACCTATTACCGATCTCATTAATTGGCCCCAGATCTTTGGCACCAACTCCATCAAGGACCTCTGGGTTCCTATTCTGTTGGTCGGATTCTTCCTGGGTCATCTGCCCGGATGTGTTCTCAATGTGGCTGCCGCCCGCAAGAAGCAGGGTCTGCCTTTCACCCCACTGCTCAAGGAGTGGATCCCCATGGTCGTCTTCACTGGTTGCAACATGGCTTGGCTTTTCTCTCCCTACTCGACCATCTTGTCTGGTAACCACCTCGTTCTGTTCTGCTGGGTCCTCGCCTTTGTCTTTGGACGTATGACCACCATGATCATCTTGGCCCACCTTATTAGACAACCCTTCCCATGTTGGACTATCCTGCTTGCCCCGCTGGTCGTTGGCTCCGTCCTTGTCAACCTGCCTTTCCTGGGCTTCCCGGCCATTGCCCCCTGGTTGGAACTTCTGTACGTCTGGGCATACCTCGGTTTCGCGTTTGTTATCTACATGCACTGGGCTGTGCTTGTTATCAACCGCATCACCGCTTTCTTGGGTATCAACTGCCTTACCATCCGCAAGGACCGCGGTGCTGCTCGCGATAGAGCATACCGCAATCTTGCTGGTGAAGCCCCGCTCGTTGATCCGCGGGCCTCGACAGATACCTCCAAGACCCATTAGATTGGTCTCCGTGGCGCCGCTGAATAACTGAGCAATGGTTGACTGTAGTGTTATTGGCCCATCATCTCATCAAAATCGCCCCAAAAGTGCCCTGAGTGGTACATTGTTTACTTTTAAATGTTCAAATCCCCATTGTAATTATGAGCATATCCCTTCAGCATTTCTTGTTACTATCTCAATCTGAATCATTCTGATGAGACATTGGATACGAGACGGATAAGGGAAAACTGACGAAAAAAAACGCATAGAACTGCGTACCTGTACTTACGAGACTAATAATTTGTGAATAGATCATGAAAAAAAGAAATCCACCGATATAGAAAGTTAATTTTCCTAGGCCATCATCTGCCTTGACTTACTGTGTATTTGTTCTGGACTCTACATTGCAATGTACAAAGAAAAGCTGAAACCGAAGTTCCAATATCAATGTCCAAAAAATATTCAAGTTCATTAAACTTCTTCACAAGAAGCAGATTTCATCGTACATACAGGGAATCAAAACCATGCAGAAAAGCATCATCGCTGACAAAAGCAGAAGCAAAGCAGACAATAACAAAAAAACAACACCAACAACAACTTCAAACACGAAACATTCCTGTAATTTTTATTTCTTCCCACCGAGTCCGAGAGCATCAGTCAAACTGCCCAGACCAAGTCCATCAATCAACTTGTTCAATCCAAGACTACCAAGCAAGCCATTCAACAATCCACCAAGACCAAGACCATCAAGAAGACGACCAACAAGTCCAAGCACACCAGTCAACAACAAACCAACGGCAGCAATGATTTGGAACAAAGGCTCAGAAAGCAAAGCCCAAAGGGGGCTCAGCTTCTTCTTGGCGTGAGGCATATCAGCAATACGCTTCTTGCCGTTATCGATCGTCTTCACAACCGTCTCAGTGAGTTCCTTAAGCAGGTCTGCAAGCTGGTACTCCTCTGGCGTGGCATCGCGGGATGCGGCGCGGGCCTTGGCAGTCGCAGCGATGCGTCCGTCGGGATCAAGGGCGCGGATTGAGCCGTTGCATTCCTGCAGGATACGGCCGCCTTCCTCGAGCAAGGGCTTGACTTGTTGGACGAGCTTTTCTTCGTCGAGTTCATCCTTGGGGGTTCGGTCGGCTTTCTCGATGGCCTTGTGGATTGTTAGTAAAATGATTTCATCCTGCTTTGGGGAGTAGAAACTTACATCTGTGATCTGCTTGCAAACGGGCTTGATTTGATCAAGAGTCTGTCTGAGGATGAAGATCATCTTCTCAGCAAGTTGGCGATCAGACTCGGCCTTCGCGGCGGCCTCTTGCTCTTCAGCTGAGGGACCTTCTTCCTCGACCTCAGGCTCGGGCTCAGGCTCGGGCTCAGGAATGTTCTCGAGCAAGGTGCACTCGCCAATCTTGTTGCCATCGTTGTCAACAACGTATCCGTTGTCGTCGATGACCTTGCCAACAAGGGTGGCCAGGTTGCCGTGGGTCAGCTTGCCGATAAGGTTACCATCAGCGTCGCGGACTTCGCCCTCCTTGTTGACTTTGCGACCAGACATGGGGTTCACATCTCGCTTCTTCTCCTCTGGTTCCCAGCGCTCGGCCTTGCCGATCGTGTTGCCGTTCTTGTCGACGACATCACCGTCCTCATCGACCTTTCGGCCGAGGAGACGCTTCGCATCGCCTTCAATAAGGCGGCCGATGATCTTCTCGCCGTCCAGGACAACTCCGTCCTTGCCGACGGTTGCGTTGTCGAAGCCGTAGAAAGGTCCCTCAGCCTTGTTCTCTTCAGCTCCGGGAATCAGTTCGGCACGACCGATAATTTGGCCGTTGTCGCCCCAGATCTGGCCCTTGCCGTCGACCTTACGACCAGCGAGGCGCTTGTCACCTTCGACAATGCGTCCGACGACAGCACCAGTGGCGGGATCAACAACGTTGCCGGACTTGTTCACAACCTTGCCCTCGAGGATAGAAAGATCCACCTCCTCGGGGACTTCCTCTTCCTCCTCGGGGACCTCATAAGGCTCAGCTCGGCCCTTGACATTGCCGTACTTATCCGTGATCTCACCATCCTCATCGACGGCACGACCACGAAGCTTCTTGGGGTCTCCTTCGACAAGCTTACCGACAATGGATCCTTCGTCGTCTTCGACGAATCCATCCTTGGTGACATATAGACTTTCCATGCCAGCGAAGACACCTTCAGGTCGACTATCAAGCTCATCATCAGGAATGAGCTCAACACGACCAACAACTTTCTTGCCATCGTAGATCTCGCCATCCTCGATCTTCTTCCCGGCGAGTTCCTTGGGATTACCCTCAACAACACGAGCAATGGGGTAACCTTCAGGACCGATGACATATCCGGCTTTGTTGCAAGTCAGGCCATTGACAGCAGAGAAATCAGGCCCAGCCTCCTCGGGCTCCTCCTCTTCAGGTTCGAGCCGCTCAGCCCGACCAATGACGTTACCCTTGCGGTCGAGGATTTCACCATCCTCATCAACGCCACGGCCGCTAAGCTTCTTCGCGTCACCTTCGACAAGACGTCCGACGCGGGTGGAGTTCTCGTCCTCGATGAAGCCGTCTTCGCCAACGACTAGACCCTCCAATCCGGAGAACGGACCTTCTTCGTCGTCGTCTTCTTCGATGGGGAGCGTCTTTGCCTTTCCGATAACGTTGCCACGGTTATCCCAGAACTGACCCTTGTCATCGAGGGTGGCGCCGAGCTTGGCGATTTTCTTGGCATCGCCTTCGGTGAGCTCGCCGACTGGCTTGCCGGTTGCTTGGTCGATGATGTAGCCGCGCTTGTTGCAGCTGAGGCCTTCGAGGGTCGAGAGATCGGGAAGCTCCTGCTGGACTTCGTCGGCTGCATCCTCGGCTGTCTCCTCAGCTGTCTCCTTGGCGTCATCGAGGGTGTCCTGGGCGTCTTCTGCCGCACCTTCGGCGCCATCTTTCGCCTCTTCGGCGGTGTCTTCGAGGTTATCTTGGGCATCTTCGGCAGTCCCATCCACGGCGTCCTTCGCTCCGTCAAGAGTGTCTTGAGCATCATCGGCTGCACCCTCGGCGATATCTTTGGCATCGTCGACCTTGTCTTCGAGCTCGATCTTTCCGTCTTCGGCAGTGTCTTTGGCATCATCGACAGTGCCATCAACGGTCTTCTTGGCGTCATCAACGTCTGGAACGGCATCATCGTCAACGTCAGAGACAGCGTCTTCGGCGTCAGAAGCGACATCTTCGGCAGTGGACTTGGCCTGGTCGACGGTGCCTTCGGCATCGGGAGCAGCGTCCTTAACCTGATCGGTGGGAAGGCCATCCTCAGCATCTTCATACTGATCTTCGAGGTCATCTTTGGCGCCATCAGCCTTGTCGGCGACATCGCCAGTAGCTTCTTCAATGGCCTTCTTCTGCTCCTCGACAGGGATGAGATCGACACGACCAATGGCATCGCCATCCTCATCGACAATTTCACCATCATCATTGAGGGTATATCCAATGAGATCTTCTGGATCACCCTCAACAATGCGGCCAACAATCTGACCAGCAGCGTTCTTGATAACACCGCCATCAGAAACAGGCAGACCATCAAGCTGAGCAAGATCCGTAACAACATTTTCCAGATCAGCTTCTCCAAGCTTGGACTGCGCCTCTTCAGGAACAGCATCCTTGGCCTTGTCTGCGACATCATGCAGGATATCAACGCGACCAATCAAATCACCATCCTCGTCGATGATTTCTCCATCATCGCCAACGGTCTGTCCAACGAGATCCTCCGGATCTCCCTCGACAACCTTGCCAATAGGGGTTCCATCTTGGCTAAGGATCTCTCCGCCATCCACAACCTCAAGGCCCTTCAGCGCAGCCAGATCCAACGGCACAGGAATGCTACCAGCAGCCTCCTTCGCGCCATTCTGAACAGTCTCTGCGCCTTGCTCTGCGCCTTGCTCTGCGCCTTGCTCTGCGGTGTCCTTGGCCTTGCCGACAGCGCTCTTGGCCTTGCCAGAGAGGCCCGAAGCAGCGCGGCCGAGCGGTGCAGCGGAACCGGAAGCAGAAGGGGCCTCTGAGGCGTCATCGGGAGGAGAAACGGGGCGACGCTGCTCGGTCTTCTTCTTTGACTTGGGAGAGGGAGTTTCGGGAATCGATTGCTCTTCTTCGTCGTCCTCGATTGGTTCGGGGGCTTTTTGGGAGAGTTTGCGGGGTGTGGCTTTCTTCGTGGACTTGGGGGTCGCCGGGGCGCTGGGTTTGGAGGCTGCGCTGGAGCCGGAGGCTTTGCGGGCTCTGGCCGGGGTGCCGGCTTTGGAGCCCAGCTTTGGCGGAGCTTTGGGGGCGGGGGAAGACATTTTTTTTCTTTAAGCTTGCTTGATTGGTGGCAGGTTGAGCGCTATGATGCCTTGTTCGTACGAGGCCCAGTTGTGTTCGTTGGGCGTTGCGTATAGTTCGTTAAAACGTAAGGATTATAATGTACAATAGTTCCGAGGACAGTAGGGCTCGGGAACTGAGGTAGGTATGTTTCTTGTTGGAATAAAAAATAATAATAAAATAATAATCAGGAACGTTCAGAGGGGTTCGAGAGTATTGGTGTTCTTATACAGAGTTCAAGGATTCTGATATCATCGACTCGACATCGAAGCTCTATCTATATATGCCATGACCAGGTAAGATACTTGCAGAGCCTACTACGTCATGGGCCATTGATATCATAGCTCACTCTAATTTTCTGTTTTTCTTTTTGTTGGTTCCAATCCCTGTTTAAGGGATGATCGTGTCCAATTTGATCTGTCTTGTGCACGGTGCAGTGACTAGAGTGGTAGGGCGGTTAGTAGCATCATCGGCTGCATGGAGTGGGTCGATGAGACGACCTGTCTAGGTGGAGGTACGTCTAGACAGCGATGATCCATTGAGTGTTGCAGCGTGGGTGCGCGAATCAGAGACTCGGGACTGGGATATGGCGGGGTTGTGTGGCTAAATCGGGGGTATCGCAGCAGAGTGGAGTTATACCTCTGTGCTATATACAGGAAAGCATGACTCGATTGATTTCTATTACTCGGAGGCACCGACATTCTCATGGAAATGAACTAAGCGTTCAATGTTCCCGATGTTGCACGAATGATACAGTCCTACAAGAATGGGACTAGATAGATCATACAGCTATTGAAATCAAGTATGTCATGTTCCTGGCCTGGAACAAGTTCCAAAAGCCAAGGTTCCAAGCAATAGTTCACAAATTCTCCGGTTGTAATAGCAGTACGACCTGTTAAATGTCAGAATGTTTCGATCCATGGGATAGTCTCCGAAGCCACGTTATCTCAAACGTGGAAAAAGTGTGGGCGAACGAATCAGCGATGGATCAGACAACGTTAGAATCCACTATGAATTTGCCTCCCGCACTGTCAGGCTGTCACTCGTGGCTGATGAAAAAGAATCCTGCAAAAATTGATATTTTTATTATATATTATACCTAATGTATCGAAAAGCCGAATCATCATTACATCAGATTTTAATATCCAAACCGTTGTGCAACTATAATACAAACTCAATATTTGTTTGCCTACGGAGTACAATTGTAGATAATGTCTGCGACGTCGAAAACCATTGTATACAATCAACTTCTAGTGATATCCTTACACAAATGACGATTTCCAGCAACCAGCTACAATATTTGCGTAACCATAGATAAACAAATGGATTTCGGGTCATGAAGGCCAAAGTACATGTCAGATACATAGAGAGAGGTATGAGCGCGGTCTCGGCCGATGAGATCATTTTTAATATATTATTTAAGTGGAGTGTTCAGCCACACAAGTCATTGGCTGATATCATCAAAATTCAAGGATTCGAAGAATCGAAGAATTCAAGGCAGAGTAAATTGTCGTGTTTCATCCTTTACTTTTAATTCCATGGCGTGCCTTTATATGGTTATGGGTGCGGTCGCTTAGAGAAATCCATCTAGTAGTTATTCCTAGCGCATGTACTAGTTATTTGTAGCACCGTTAGATCGCCTGGCCCACAGGAAATTCTCCGGTTATCATCTTCCGAAATCAAGATTTCCTCTTAGTTGTCGTCTGTGCGCAAATGCCGTTTTGCATAGTATGTTGCGCCCACTAGTTATTGGGGATTGAATATTCGGGGAAGCCATTCTAGATATAATTTCCATTGCGGTCTAGACCTTTTGACCTCGCAATGCCAACTGTGCCGATTTGTTTATATCGTAGAATTTAATTTACATCAACCCCAATCTGGCTGCTTACATCCTCGTTGCTAATCGTGTTCGCTTTCCAAGTTCATACACTTTGGTTATCGTCACCGCCATACAACACCGTAACCTGCTCCCGTGGTGGGATAAGATCAACATCTTTGATCTTGATGTTTGAAAGTCAATTAGATTAACCCTACCTGAACATTTCTCGCCGTAACCGAGTGGCTGTGCTACGTCGTACGAAGATATATATAGGCAAGGCTGCTTCCTGAAGGTTGATGCTCAACAAATTTGTCCAGACCAGAAACATAATTCTGCATACCTAGGTAGTCTCACTATCCTCAGTAGACAAAATACGATAGGAGAGGAGTAAATATAGCTCTAAGTATGGCCTTTGTTCAAGTAAAGCCAATAATTTCTTTCTCGCACCACACTAGGAGCTTTACAGCTTTCCCCGAACTCCTTCATCCTCTGTTCGCAAAGAATTCTCAATTTCCGAGCGCAGATACCCCACATGACTCCATAGCCATATTTATGCACCAGTGAGTTTTGCAATGGTCAAGTCAGGAGAAATTTCCGCGTAGAGCTCGTCATAAGCGCCGTAACAAGGTGGCCACATCACCAAACTTATGAGACGAGGTACGATCGATCCAACAATGGGTAATGTCAGGTACCTAGTCAGTCCTGTGTCGAGGTTACCAGGATTAAAAGCCTGGAAAAATTCACTATCGGTACGCAAGCAGACTGTTGCAGCATAAGAAATAGGGATATATTTTCACTTGCAATACTCAGGATGTTTTCTTTCTGGCATTTCTTCCCAAACTCCCATGCCAGCAGATTATTCGCGGCCTTGGAAACAAAGTAATTGGTGTATTTGGTGTTAGATAGTACCGGTGATCCGGAAGCATCAAATTCGATTCCACCTCGAGGAGACAACTCTATTGTAATCGAGCTGGCCCAACATACCCTCACATAGCTAATTAGGGCAGTCTCTGCCGTGTTCCTCATTATCGGATGCAGTAAGGTGGTAAGAAGATAAGGCCCGAGCACGTTTGTGCCCATTTGAAGGTCATATCCCTATGCAATATATGTAGTGGTGAGCTCAATGTCGAGATTTGTTAGTGTATGGGTGCAGGATGAAGAATGGTACCTGCTCTGATTTGACCGTGACAGGAGTGCACATGACACCTGCATTATTCCAAAGCACGTCGAGTCTGGTTTCATTTCTCTCAAGTTCTTGAACTGCAATCTTGACAGAAGTCAAGTCGGCCAGATCCAACGGCAACCAAACCAAGTCGCCCCCAGAACTAGGGATCTCAGCACGGAGAAGCCGAATAGCTTCTAGCACGCATTTTCCCGATCTACCAGCTATATAGACTTTGGCATTCGCACCATACAGGACTTTTGCCAGCTCAAATCCCACGCCTGAGTTGCCTCCTGTTATCATGAATACCTGAGAGATTGTGAGCGAGTTATACATATTGTTCATCGTTTTGTCAATATGGTCACCTTTCCACTCTGATCAGAGACATTCTTCTCTGTTATCGGGGGATTTGGAATCCACACACTTTGGCTCCATGACTTTCCCATTGCTGTTTCAATGTGATATTGATCACAGCGTCCAAATGGAGATGCTCAGGTGGAGTGAGGAGTAGAAAGAGGTCAGTCTAATTTAGGACTAGCCAATCCACTTAGCGCCCCCCTATGTCCTTTCTGCTTTAGAAATTAGGGTTCAGATACAACCTTGTTAACTAATTATCATTCTAATAATTCTATACTAGCCCCCGGGCCATTCTCCAACCATCTCCATCCATCTAATTGTATCAAAAGGACCTGCTGTCTACTTACTCAAACATACGTACATCTAGTCAAGTGTCACAGTTTCACCACCACCATACCAGACCCGACCCCTGCGAATAGTTAGGCACTCTTGCCCAACAATCCATTCACCACCTTCCTTAATGGCACCCTCCCGAGGCCAGTACTCAGTCTGCAGTTTTTGATTGATCTCCCCAATTTTATCAATAAACAACTTGACGCTCGAAGCATCCACTTTCTCTACACCATCTTCTCCATCCACGGTAAACCCATTCTGGTTGATGAACCGTGCGATGGTAAGATGTGCCGAGGGAACACTATACCGCGAAGCCACAGGGACCTTAGTTTGTCGTACCATGTCGAAGATGTCCCGACGAAGATGATGGTATGTGTAATAATCACTGTCCGTGCTAGCTTCCGTCTTTGAACACTCAGCAGCAGCGGGAACAAAGCTGAGTGCTAGTGCGGCGGAATCAAAGCTCACCATGGGCTTGATAAGGCGCGTAGGGTGGTTCAGTGGGTATGTTGCAATCTGGGAAGCAGTGATATCCTCAGACGACCGAAGAGTTTGAACAAGCTCCTCGATTTCCCCTTCTGTCAAGGAGTGTGCTGCTTCCAAGACAGTTATATGAAGGTTTTCGAGAGGCATCAACCAAAGAGCTGTGTCTCTCAATGTCAGCTCTAGTCTCAGCGTAGAACAAGCTGTTTAAAGAATGATTGCATGCGAATGATCTTACAAGGGGCGACACTCTTCAGTTCATTTTGAACAAAACCTATCAAGTCGCGAACTTGAGGTGAGGGTCTAGCCCATATCACAAGACAGTTTCGAGGATCAACAAACCCATCCTCTTTTGCCGGACCGTCCAATCGCTTCAAAATCTCATCGATAGACCAACCAGAAAAGCTGTCCGCTAAAATCTTTTCTCTTTGCTGGTTGTTACGGGCCACTCGGTGGTTTTCGTAACGCAATTGCAGTTGTGCCTAGTTCCATAATCGAAGGAGGATTAGTTCATGATCAACACATACACAATCCAAGATCAGCTCAAATTGGTATATAGTACATTTTATCTGACTCAAAGGCAAGTGCGTTTGCGTAGATTTGAGCATATCTTGTAGATACTTACCGGATCGCCATTTACTTCCGCGATTAACGGCTGCAAAGGATTGTCCTCGGACAATGCGACTGGAGTCATTATCAGGACGTTCAGTGGTGGTCGAAATTTTGTTTCTAGTGAAATGGCACTGAGTTGGTTATGGGAGACCGGAGATATAGCCAAAAACTCTAGGTCAATCCTATGCTAGCTGAAAAGGAGGGAAGCTATATAAAGGGGAAGTACAAACTACCATTTTCGTATAAAATACCCGAGGCCGCGTCAGGTGATCTATCATTTGGTCTATTCTTGGAAATTAGAGGCCGAATATAGATTAACGTGTTTTGAATCGGGCAGATACCCCGTGGGGCTCAGTCCGTTGTCTACTATGCCTACCTAGATATACTTATCTGGAGAAAGAGTGTCATAATTTGGAAGATTAATTCGCATATATGAGATGAGAAGCATATTGCTCGCCCAAAGAGGATGGCAAAGGGGATATCAATAGCAAACTAAATTAATGGGGTGATTTTCGTCCGCTCCTCTGCCCAGGAATCCCTTAACCAGATGACAAATCTGGCAATGGAAATCCATCCGAAGTTTCCAGAACCTGTCAGCTTCGGTCGACACAAATGATCCAGAAGCTCAATGTCGGATTCTTGAGCCAAGTTCTTGCTGTGAGCAATTGGTGCCAAAGCGAATCTTTCTGCTTTGTTCATTTCTTTTCGCCAGGACGAATTGATTGCCTTCTTAGTCTGTTCTAGAGTGGCAGTAGACCCACCTATCATACCCGAATGGCCGAGTGGAAACAATTGGCATCCCGGCGAACAATTCCCATGGATCCATCTTGCCACTCTCATGCACCTGCGGTAAACCTTTTGATCAGGTCGCGAATTGGTTCAGGTGTGGTAAGAAGACATAAACACAAGCCGTTGTATTGATCAAACCATCGCTTTCACACAGGCTACATAAAAAAGATGTGAAACAGGGGATCTAAATTATCTAACTGCCCCGATCAGTTGAATCTCTATATTTGAACAGTAGACACAAATTTCATGAAGACAGCATTTTTAGTAATATGAAATTGCAGCTAATATCTTGTCAAAGATTACCAAATTGCTACCTAGGTACCACAACAATAGCTATCGACCCTCTTTTCTTAGAGCAAACATGACAGAGTGAATATACACTTGAGACAGTGAGCTATCTTAGGCCTTGTATCATTATTGACTATTGTTGATTTCTTTCTACGCCACAAAGAAGAGTTTCCTTTCGACCCTTTCACTTGAAGGACACAATATCATCTAATATAGGAAGACACAATGCTTGCTCGCTATTTTAGGCTAGTCAAAGAGATTACATATAGTCTTTGTGCACGAAGTCGAGTAACAAAGACAAAGGATTTGTTTATTGAAGCCTAACAAAAGACTTTCCTCGCCCATTGTACACACCAAGAGTGGATAGACTCAAGGGATGTCTATAAGAATGATCGAGTCATCCCTCGAAATAAACTTCACCACCACAGCAAACAGTCTTCACATTCAAAACATTTTCAATATTCTCATTCTATCACTCTATCATTCGAACTATTCGCACCTTTTTACAAGTATCAACCGCTAGCAACCTTCATCGCAGCTATGCCTAGTCGAGGGCCAACCGCGTGTCCCGTCCACAGCATACCTTGTAAAGGAACAATCGATCACGACCACCGTGAACTCTACATTCAAATTTGCAAGCCGGGACCTGACGGTGCCGTTCACTGGTTGATATTTATGAAGTGTCCAGGTGCTACCCGTGGTATCCGGCTCCACAGCACTGGCTACAAGGGCAATCGTCGATTGTCTATAGAACCTGACAAGAGATTTAATAGCTGGCAAGTCGAAGACACGCACTATCTCGGTATCATTCCTGCAGATGACAGAATCATTGTCCCAAAAGAGGCGGAAAAGATTCCGTTACAGAGCTGCCAGCTCTGGGCTTGTTACCTGATGCTTAGACTTGAGCGCAAGGGACTGCTCCGAAAAGGGACCTTTGACCATTATATGCACTGTTACAAGCATAAGTTTTTAGAGGATTATGGACCAGGAGATGGCATCTTTCATGGGCGTTAACCATCTATTTATATCTCTTTTCAATCCGCGGTTTTACCTTGTTGACTTGTTTCTTTTGTTTTTCTTTTATGCCCATTTAGTTATCATTGTTTAGGATCTATATGGACATGTTGCTGTTCAAAGTGAATTTGCCAATAAAAATACTTGAAAAAAATTATTCGATTTTTGTATATTCCTGAATTAAGTGTAGTAATGGTGGTTGAGATTCCAGTTTGATATCGAGGTACGACTACGAGGGATGGATGAGAGCGTCCTGTTCAAGGAGCGTAGTAAGGATGTATGTCCCTTTAGCATGTTATCCCAATACATACGACCATAGGGTGTGGGAAATAGGGCTTCTCGTCCGCTCAGCCGTATTTAAGCCGAGTATTCTACGCAGTCAATAGTCAATGCGCCCTCACCACTTAAGCGGCACTCTAGGGTAAGTGTAGGTGATATAGGTAAGAAGTCTCGAGACTAGGGTGAGAGAGGTAAGAACGGGGTGATAATTCTATTAGACCCTGTTAAGAGGGTCTTGGGATTTAGGTGGATTCGAGAAATAGAATGGAGGAAGCAGTAGCACGGTTCAATGCTGAACTAATCGCTAGAGTCCAAGACTCCAGCCTCTAGACTGTTTAAATACACCTGTGGTTCCATGTAAGGTCATGATTCCTCGCACTACGGGGCTTAGCCCTGCGCCAGTTCGCACCTACGAAATGGCCACCTCGCTGTCTCACTATAAAGTATAGGGGCTCTAGCGTTTAAAGGATAGGGCTTATTAACTGAGTAAGACGAGGATGTCTTAGGAACAGATATATATCATATGAGTAGTACCGAGACTGATTCTGAGGGAACTCTTAGGTTCCCTAGAATAGGCTATTTATAATAAATAGGAGAGGGGTAGAGAGGCGGTTAAGGTATACTGCAGGATTAGCAGTGATACGCTGGCAATAACCTGATTTAATGACAGGACTCTAAAGGTTCAGGATTCGCTCCGTTACATAAAAAGTCTAGAGGCTAGAGACTTAGACTCTAGCGATTAGTTTAGCATTGAACCGTACTAAACAGGTTTTACTGTAGTAAATACCAATTATTCTTTCTTATTTTCTTCGTTCGTATCAAAGCCCAATTGATATCAAATCGCAGAGCTCAGCTCAATTCTTTTTTGTTAATGTACATCGACGACTGCGGAATACTCACTGAAAAATTCCAGTATACCCATTCCAACACTGAAAAGCTACGAGAGTCAACAGAAGCCATCATGATTGCTTGCGGATAAGTTCTTACTAGTCCAAATATCACAAGGATGTCTTCTAGACCAAAATGCTTGCGGAACTCCAGACTTCGAATAAAGGCTGCAACAATTGCTGACCCCCCAAACACCGAATTTGTGATGGTGATGATATTGGCTTTGTTGCGAATTGGGCTATGGCACATGGTACTCGTAGCGTTTGCCGTAGCTTAGTTGATAGATCAGCAAATTTGATCATGTTTCTTCGGTCTTAAAATGAGCGGTATCCTACTTAGACTATCCTTGACGGTGCAGGTCATTTGCACACAAGCTGTCAAATTGGCTTGCAGCGAGGTATCTGCGCAGATACAAGTGGTATTGGTCAAAGTGCAAGGCGAATCTTCGATTCCAATAGCCGTCATGGGCAGTCTATCTAAAGTAGATTATTAGCACAATTCAAAGCCAGGGACTAGAATCAATCTCACTGCGCAGGATGGCATATCTGATGCATTAGCTATTGCTGCCAGAAGCAGCACGATGGGCACAATGGTCCCCTTTCTGTGGCATCGCATGTTCATTGTCGCTAGATGTAAGTAGTCATCGCCACAAGGAAGAGAAGAGGAATCTGTCCACTATCCGCGCGGGCAACACCCCAAGGACCCAAGGGTGACGCCAGGATCACGTAGTAATCAATCTAAACTGGCGATTAGGTCTTTTGATCTTTTGGTCCCATTTTAGCCTGACCGGGGTATGGCCGCCCTTCTAATACTGTTGTCCCAGTCATTCTGTGCGCCTTGGATAAACCATCAAGCTGTGTACTAGACCAAGACACTCATAAATATCGATGATGCGATTTAGAATTCACACGACTGTTCTTTGTCAAGTTTAGGGCGTATGAAGCGTGCCACTTTTGCCGTTTCTTTTCCATGAATTCTCGCAAGGCTCGCCACTCAAGACACTAGCCCCCCACTAAGTAGGAGCCGACTCAGCCTAGCGTCCCTAGCCTCTCAATAAAAGCGAACCCGTTAAATTAACACAAAAGAACCATGTAACCCCGGCATAAATAGTATGTTTCAGGGGTCAGACTTAATTTCCCATTGCATTTTATCATGATATCCAGGAGGAATAGATAAGTCTATATACTAACACCATATACAAGCTTGCTGCGTATCTAGTTGAATCCACTAGTGATTTCTAAGCTCTATCTACCAGTTTAGTGGGAGTAGTGATTAAGCTGCAAAGGCAAAGAGTTCTTGTTATAGCTTCTCGCGAAAAGCTAGTTAGCTAGGTAGCTCACTCTGCTGCTGCTGTTTATAGATATATTTAATGCGATAAGCATTTATAATTGCTGCATCAAGGAGGAAGAAAAGAATAGGAAACAAAGTACGATTCGTCTTTCGATGTTCATAAGAAGCACGATACTGAGTCGCTATATCAACACTACTTATAGAATGGTGAGAGTCTTTGATAGCAATAGTGATCTCTAATTGCTTCTTGATTTCATCACTAAAAGGTGTGCGAGCAATAGCCGCATTAGTAGAGGTGACTGCTGGCTGCTTTCGCTCGGTGGGCACGTAGAGATATGGCGAATGGATAGTAGATAGTAGCAATACTATATTATTATCCTGCTACGCGAGACAGAGTCCTGCTACGCGAGACAGAGGACTCCCTTTGCTTCAGACGCATACAATTTTCCCTAGGGAATAGATTGAATATGGCCTTTTAGTTCAATAAGCTGAGAGGGTATCCCACCTTGCTTATGTGTAGTACCACATGCACCAAAGGGCAACTGTAGAGAATTAGTTGTCCATATAAACTGTATATACTACGGGCAGGTTGGTAGGCAGGTTGGTAGGCAGATTGGCAGATAGATTGGTAGGCGAATTGGTAGGTAATGTTATAGAGACACGTTCAGAAAACCACGCGTTGAAGACTTAGTAGCCAGTGGAGCGTAAACATCCAATAAAATATCAATATAATTTAGTCTCGCGATCGATTGGCCAAAATAATACACTAATGATACCGTGCTAATTGTGGTTCCTGGGGACGGACGAGGGGATAACGATACTGTACAAAGGATGATCCAATTTAATCAGAGCCAATAGACTACTACGAATGCGTACGTCTAGTGTGGGCCCACTTATAAAGAATACTCGGGTCAAACTTGACATGGGTTGAAAACTTTCTCTCCTACAGTCTATTATCTACCAGTTGTTCGGATTCACAATGGGAGACATCGAAATATTCGACTGGAAACTA
Organism: Penicillium soppii; assembly: GCF_028829465.1. NCBI lineage: Eukaryota > Fungi > Ascomycota > Eurotiomycetes > Eurotiales > Aspergillaceae > Penicillium > Penicillium soppii. Next base: position 1,763,001 of record NW_026643235.1, on the reverse strand, counting down.
ACATTCTACGACTTGCTGCACGGCCTCGGCCTTTTGCTTGCTACATATTGGACGGGATGGATTGTTTACACGCGGGTGTTCCACCCACTCGCACGATTTCCAGGTCCATTCTGGGCCTCTGTGTCACGAGCCTGGATTGTGCGCTCCGTGATTCGCGGCAATCCCCACGAGACTCAAAGGTTGCTGCATGCACGGTATGGTACGATATTCTCTACCCAGTTCAAGCTTGTGCTCTTTTAAGCGTTGTTGACCAGGCCATGTTGTGCGAATTGCCCCAAATGAGCTTTCGATAAGCGACCCCGAGGCCATCAAAATCATTTATGGAGTGAATTCAGGCTTTATAAAGGTCAGCGAATAAGAAGAGGAAAGAGGGGGAAAGAAATGCCGTTGGCTTCAAGAAAGGAAACTGAATTTTCGGTAGAGCGATTTCTATTTGGCTTTTCGCGCGCCATATAGTGAGATATTTCTTCAGGAGTATGAGCATTGTTGACCAGAACTAAAATAATTTGCTCAACAGCCCGATATCCAGACCATCTTACATCAACAGATGACAAAGTCCATGCTCAGCGGCGCCGCATTGTGAACGGCGTGTATACTATGCAGAGCATTCTTCAGTCAGAGCCCTACGTTAATAAATGCACAGAAGTTTTACTACAGCAACTTGAAGATGTTGCAGACGCCAAAGCTTCCATTGACCTGCTCGAGTGGACACGAATGTGAGCAATACTATTAAGTTCATTATTATCAATATCTAACAGTAGAGTAGGTACGCTTACGATGTTATTGGAGAGCTTTACTTCAGCAAAATGTTCGGTTTAATGAAAGCAAGAGGCGACCATCTTGGGATAATGAAGTCCACTGATACACTAATTCCGGCCATGGCCATTTCAGCTGTCATGCCATCATACCTCCGATCTTTCTTCATGCTTGTTGGGGTGTTGTTTGCCGAGACCCGCAAGGCCCTGTCTGCCTTGAATGACCTAGCGACCGCAGCAGACTCTGCTGTTCAGAGTCATGTTCAAGCATCGGGTTCTGATGACAGTGTGATTCGACGTACTGATATTATATCTAAAGTATATAACATTCATCGAGATCAAGGCGAGAAGCTTGATTTCCAGATCGATGATGTGAAGCTCGAGGCCTTTGGAGGATAGTAAGTTTGATTGATACCCGGAGCAAGAATCGAGAAAACTGAGAGCTTTTTAGTTTTGCTGGGAGTGATACAACAGCAATTCACCTGTCCACGACTTTATACTATATCTTGAAGAACCCGAGAGTCTACGCAGCCCTCAACAACGAGATTTCTCAGGCCACACAGCGTGGCGAGTTGAGCTTTCCGCATATATGGTACCACGAAGCGAGCAAACTGCGTTATTTGAGCGCGTGTATTAAAGAAGGCGCTCGCTTGCATCCTAGTGTGGCACTTACAATGCCTCGAAAAGTACCATCAAATGGTCGCAGTATTTCGGGGCAGTGGATTCCCGGCGGCGTCCGTGTGGGAATTAACCCGACTGTCGTGCATCTCGATAAAACAGTCTTTGGAGAGGATGCGGAGGAATATAACCCGGATCGATGGCTGAAGCCAGATGCCGACAAGATGAATAAACACATTCTTCAGGCAAGTTAATCCAAATAAAGCTTAGAACGTGTGTTAACCGTCTTGGTTACAGTTTGGAGCTGGGTCAAGAATGTGTATGGGAAAGAATGTAAGTGCAATCACTCTGCCATAGAATCCAGGATCTAGGTTGACCGTTGAGCAGATATCGCTGTGCGAACTTTATAAGGTCATCCCAGAACTGCTTCGTTCGTACCGCCTTGAATTATCAAGCCCAGCGAAGGATCTGGAGTCCAGCGGGTTTTGGTTCTACAAGCCAGCGCCCATGCACATCCGCGTCTATCGGAAATAGTGGAGACGACATGTTAAAACGTCTGGGAAAACTAAACGACTACTCTGGCTTGAGGGGCATTTTTCTTACAGTCATCGGCTCGTGATTCTCAATTGTTGATCCCAATCTTATTCTTCATCCGGGGGGACCTGGGTCTACCTTTGATATTTGAGATATCACAAGCTCATTTTGGATCTTTGCCCGAAAAATTAGTTTCAATCTTCATCTCAACTATTTCTAGGAGGCTGTTGTACAAATGTACTTCTCTGCCTGGAGCTATGTTAATTGCCAAGCAGTAACCCGATGTTGATGATCTATTTGACCTCAACATCAAGGACCGCGTGGGGAAGTACGACTAAGCTTCCCCTCGGAGTGGTCGACTGGGTGGATCATAGGACTCGCTTACCTTACAAACTATACTGGAACTAATCCTACTATTTGTCAGAATAAAGTCACTCTTTGGAAGTTTCCATCATTACAAGAACCTTTTTCTATCGTAATGCGTAAGGCGAATAAATGAGCTTTTGCCTTTGCTCACAAGTCATCCGACTTCGAGATTTCCAGGCTAATTTCAGTCGAATTTCATACTCTGTGAATATGGTTGTTGGGCCAATGCACAGATTGGCCAATTCTATGAACGGGGTGTGCCCTCGGGACCCCTCTATGGTGAGAATGGTGGGGATACTTCCGCGTAGCAAATTTCACCTTCGGACCTCAGGAGTAGTCTCATATACCAGGCTTTTAATAAAACTTTTCAAAGTAGTACATGTGGCATTACTACTGACTACTAGCTTTGCACTAATTGTGAAAGAGGTGAGTTAATATGCAGTACCTATGTAAAACTAACCGACCAGGCAATTCACAGTTTCATCGTTTCAAAACCAAATCACAGATCAGAAAGCAAGTAAAGAAGGATCCCAGCCTTCACGTACAAGAGAATAAAGAAATCGAAAAATATCTCACGTATTTACCGGTAGTGCATATTAGCAAGGTGATCCAGTAGTCAGAATACGCTTAGCCTCCTGGGCATAGGTGCATCCATTGTTCACGTTGGTATCAGACCACCCCGCAGACCACAACATAACTCCACCAAATGAAGGGTTGCTCTGATATTTAGTAACCAGTGCTGCCAGTGCACTGGGGTCGGAATAGTATCGGGCACCGCTCTCAGTACCGGTAGCCCCAAGAGGAGAAGCAGGAACTCCAAGGAAGATCTTAGCGTTGGCAGAAGAGGTGCCAGCAACATTAGATACCCAGGCATCAAAGTTGAGATTGCCACCGACAGAACAATAAGGATTGTTGTAGAACTGAACCCAAAGATAGTCGAACTGTGAGTTGTTGATGATGACCTGCATATTCGGTTCAGGGATGGGGCACTGCGGAGCACCCGTGATGTAGTACGTGTTGGAGGAGTCAGACGCAAATTTGGACCTCAGTGCGGAAATCAGGTATTGGTAGTAATTGTTTCCACTCCAGGCCTCGATATCCAAGTCCCAGCCGTTGACAAAGGTTTTTCCAAATGGGCGTGGAACGTTTGAGCCAGCAGTGTTTCCATACGCCTCCCATAGGTTCTGGCCGATGGTTTCAGCTTCAGCCTGTGAAGACAGCGAGTATGCACCAGATGCCCCGCCCAAGGAAAGAATGACTTTGATGCCGACAGACTTGCAGGTTTCGATGCTGGCAGCCAAACTCTCACAGTTTTGCGGTTGTCCAGTGGTAGAGACAGAGCACTGGTTTCCGATAGTGCCTGCTGGAATGGTTTTGCCATTGCCGAATTCGTTGATAAATGAAAGCACAATGATATCAATGCCGGAATCAGAGGTGCAATACTTCGATAGGTCTTGCACATGGGGATCTGCTCCCCAGTAGACCACATTTTGTCCACCAGACCCTCGAGCGTGAAGCAAGTGAGGAATAGCCAACGCAGCGGTAGCGAAAAGGCCCAATTGAGCGAAGACAGCTGGAAAGAGCATTTTGATAGATCCTGTCAAAGGTTTGTTGGAGTTGAAAAAGGACAGTGGACTGGATATTGGCTCCTAGAGATGGAATACCAAAGAGAAGGCAACTCTTTGGAAGGTGCAGCGAGCAGAGAGAACACTTGACTTGCTGAATAGAGCAAGAAAACATGATCAAGAAACACAAGGCCCCTTTTATAGGGAAATCTTCCACACTGTCCATGCCACTCCGAGTCCATTTCTTGCTCGGAACTGAGTCCCGTAAACACATCCCTAATGTGACTGACATTACAGGGCGATTCTTAGAAGATGAAACGCTGTAACCCTTTTATTTGACACGGTACGTAGGATCTTACAGCTATAGCGTTGAAGGTAGGTGACAACCTAGCGTGACATAGTTCAATGGCGAAATCTATGATTTTAAACAGGAGACTCTAGATAGGTCTCTAGGGATTGGTCATTCGCCCTGATTTAGGGTAGGCCCGACCCCTAGCATGGGCCTACTATTAGTTAAACTTCTAAGTGAGCCGAGTTTTCTAAGAAAGAAAGAATTATTCTCACTACCGGACGTATTATCCGCATGATATGCCCAAGTTACTGTGAAATCTGTTGAATAGAGTAGGAAAACGTGATCTAGAAACACTAAAGCCCATCTATGGCAAAATTGTCCACACTCTCTATGCCACTCCTTATCCATTTCTTACTCGAAACTGAATCATGTGAGCATATCCCTCATGTGACTGATAGTATAGAACGGTTTTTAGAAGATGAAACGCTGTAACCTTTTAATTTGACACGGTACGTAGAATCCTATAGCTATAGCGTTGAAGGTGGGTGACAACCTGGCGTGACATATCATATTTTAATAGCAAGTGCTATGATTTTAAACAGGAGACTCTAGATAGTTCTCTGGGGGTTGGTCATTTGCCCTCGTTCTTGGTGGGCTTGACACCTAGCATGGGCCTACTAATGGTTAAGCTTCTAAGTGAGCCGAGTGATCTCAGGAACGAAATATTTGTTTTCACTATCCGACGTATCATCCCGCATAATATGACTAACTTACTGTGGAATCGAGGTCTCGCGTAGGACTATCATTGGTTACTACTCTGCAATCTCGGTAAAACCCTCAAAGTCTAACTATACCCAAGCGCATGGGAAGGGTATCACAACGACAAAAGAAACCCAGGTGAGCTGATAAGCCGATGAGCCGCATTTCATTCATCGCGGAAGTGTGGAAATTTGCACACTGATACGGACAGTCCACAAAATCTAAGTTCCGCGTGTCGGTCATATGTCTTCTTTAGTCTAATGGGCAAAGTATACGTGCGCAAAGAGTGCTCAGAAATTTCAAAGCAATAAATCAATAACCCAATTACCAAATAAAACATTGAAGCGTAGTACTTGTAATTTAGTTCAATTAGTTCTGTTGTCTCCAATAGTGAGTGAGTATAGCAATGGTCATTCTGATAACTTCGTTACTATGAAAGGCCACGATGCTACCTGGATAAGAAATGCGGGGTATAAATGTTGGATGCACCGGACGTTTTCCTTCTCACGTGCTTCAATTTTAATTCATATTCCTCCCGATTGGAGTACTATAGAAGCGATTGTGCAAATCTATACTAGAGGATATTGAGATCTACATAATCATCACCCTCTATGTGAAGTTCTCATATAAACCGATTGTTACTCAACCCTATCGTTGCACCCGAGTTATGCACTAAATTTCGGCATTATCTTCATTGGGATTAGTACGATATTCTACTTGAAGTAACATTCGAGATTTGGGATATAAACTGGTCGGAGTGCGTGAAGAATATGAATGGGGTACGTAATTTCTTGTCATAAAATTATTGAAGAAGTTTTGCAAACTATCAACGTTGTAGATAGTGGCATCACAAGATCATTATTGCAAATCGATTCCCTATTTGGCTTATCAAGCGTAAACTATACAATCGATGGAGCCTTCGATTGTCTCATGATCTTCCTTCGCTTGCTGATCAATCTCGACTTTCAATCTTGTTATCGATGCAGCAATTCTATGACAGTACATGTGAGGTGTCGGAGACCTTATCCTGTACCTGCATCCTATCCGACTTTTAGTTACCCAAGGCCCTCGTTCCCGGTTTAGAAAAAGCCACAAAATCTACAGCTTGGAGATTATGTTGGCTGAAATTGCATTTTAAACCCCATTACGGCATTTACACCATCCGTTCCCAAAAAGCTTTATATTTGACCAAAGAATACTTCTAGGCTCGCTGAAACCGATGTTAATGCTGTCAATGCAGAAATGGGATGTACTATTGGAATCATTTATCAGTGAGCTATGTTGGGTTGTCTGAATAGATTTGGCTCCGCTGACGAACAAACCAAAGTAACAAAACTGCCCAGGTGGAGGAGGACTGAGGACTCGAACATATTAGAACCTGAAATTGAGAAGCAGTACTTCGGTACTTTTGGTGAGTGGCTGAAGAGTTGGAACAGATTCGATCGCGTACCTAGGGTGTAGTTGATATTCGCGGAATTAACCTATATAGAAAAATCCCTCAACGGCCTACTGAGGTGGCATAAATAGTTCCTACCATATGTGGCCTCTGCAAGAGCCAAGTGCCTCATATTAAGGTAAAAGCAACTCTCTTTGGCTATGTGACAGTCTTTCTGTTATTTATATTGCCCACAAAATCTAGAAAGAGCTGGTCTTGATGTCTCGCGCTGGCTGAATCGTTGTCACCATATTTACTGCAAGTCAGCAATACCCTGCGCAACCGAATCTTCCAATGAAACCCAACCGGAGCCGAAAAAGTCCAGCAAAATCTGCTCCGCACGTTTAGAAAGAACGAAGTCAAACCGACAGCGGTCGTTGTTCGGCGCATCGGGTATATTGGAATTATTAGGACGAAGCCTGCGCATGATTGCAATAACGTCGGCCCAGTTGAACTGTCCTGCTGTGGCAAAGATGCGCTCTGACTGTATTTTTGGGTCGAGAAGGGCAGCAACATGAAGTCGGGCTGTGTCTTCGACATTCACATACCATGCTTATCGCGGTTAGCCAGAAAGTCGGAAACCAAGGAAGAGAAATGGGAAGAGAAAGGTCAAAAAAAGAATTCAAGCAAATTACATGCCAGGAGGAAAAATTTTCATAAAAAGGTCCTGGCCGTCCAAGAAAGCCCGAATGGGCGCCATGCCTGATTCACGGACGTTAGGGTTGAGGCGGGAGCCAATCTGAAACCTTAGCACGGATGCACGGATGCACGAATCTAGAAATGGAATGCCCTACATTATAGTCGGGAACGACCGTATTGAACTGGAAGGAGGGCTGATTCTCTTGGACCCATTTGAACGCCTGGCGTTCGGCCTCTGTTTTCGAAGCTGAGTACACTGCCATACCAGGAAAGATTTCAGAGGGGCTGGTGCTCTGGGCGGCCGCCACAGCTGCGTCGTTGTACGTGTCTACATATGATGAGTTTATACCTTATTTGCGGGAGGCCTGCACGTCAACTTACCGTTGTCGATCTTTACATAGTTAGCTTCCGGCGCGTATGTTGAGGAAACGCATGCTGCAGTCGAAGAAGTCAATACCACTGACTTGACAGCGCTGTTCTTGGCCAATTCCAGCATGGCCAGTGTCCCCTGCACGACTCGCTGGATTAGTGCGGGGTCCTGGCTGAATGAATTCTCAGTCGCGACTAGGACAACGCCCGCGACATCATTGAATACCATGGGGTCGGGATGTTCCAAGTCCGGCAGAACGACGGATTCGTATCGGTCGTACTTTTGGAACATTTGGTCCAGCCACGGTCGGGGTTCTCGGACAGTCCCGCGGACTAGATAGCCCCGCTGCAATAGAAGATTGATAATGTGGGAAGCGATGAAGCCATTGGCACCGGTAACCAGTACTCGAGAATGTGGTGGAAGTGTATAGTCAGACATGATTGAGGTTAACAGATTCATTTTTAGAGATTGATTTGATCTCGATTTATATAGCCAATGTTGTTCCTGGGGTCCCCTGTCACTGATGACGTGGATGAAAGAGTCAGGATGACTATCAACATTAGTGCATTAAGCTAACTTGGGGCTTGCGCATGAGTGATCATTTAGAGGCTGTAACTGCACACTAAAAAAAGAAAATAGTAAGACATATGTAGTAGTAAAATAGAGAAAATGAATTATAAGATGTAAGGGGAGAAGAGAGAGCACTGGAGCTCTTCCCTACTGAGTCAGGCGTCCGCGTTTCCCCTTCCCGCTTTATAACCTTTCTGTTCTCTACACTTCCCTCACTTTCTCCTCGTGTTTCTTGTGCTGCTTTTAAATATCTTCTATTGTTACAATATTGTACCTTGGCCTTTTAACTATCGCAGACATGCGTATCTCCGTCAGTGTAATCCGTCCCGAGACGGATTCCGACATCATCAACCTAGAAGTCGGCGGTGACATGACAATCGAGCTCCTAAAAGCCATTATCGAGAGTGAATCCGCCATCCCACCAGAAGCGCAGCAACTTGTCTATAACAACCAGCTCCTCCAATCCCCCTCCCAAACCCTCGACCAAGCAGGCATCTCCGAAGGCGACATGCTAGGCGTTCACGTCACCCTCCGCTCACCCCAACGACCAACCCCTCGCCCCGCCCCCAACTCTGCCGCCTCCAGCTCGATCGCCCCAAGGCAAAATGCCCGCCCCGGCATGCCAGACCCAGAAACCATCCGCCTCCACATTCTAGGCGATCCCCGCGTGCGTGAGGCCGTCCGCAGGCAGAATCCAGAGCTCTCTGAGGCGGCAGATAACGCCCAGCGCTTCCGCGAGGTCCTGCTTAGGCAGCAGCAGGGTGAGGCGCAGCAGGAGGCTCAGAAGGAGGCTCGTATCGCCATGCTAAACGCCGATCCCTTCAACCCGGATAATCAGAAGGAGATCGAGGAAATCATTCGCCAGAATGCCGTCACCGAGAACCTACACAATGCCATGGAGCATCACCCGGAGTGTACGTGGATTCCTATCTCGCCCGCACCTTGTCAAAGCTAACTCGTTTCGTTCTAGCATTCGGTCGCGTCACAATGCTCTACATCCCCGTCGAAGTCAACGGCCACCGCCTAAACGCGTTCGTCGACTCCGGCGCCCAAGTAACAATCATGTCCCCTGAATGCGCAACATCATGCAACATAATGCGTCTCGTCGACAGGCGCTACGGCGGCATCGCCAAGGGAGTCGGTACTGCCCCGATTCTGGGCCGCGTCCACTCCGCTCAGATTCGCATCGGAGAGATGTTCCTCCCCTGCTCATTCACTGTGATGGAAGGAAAGCAAATCGATCTCCTCCTCGGTCTGGACATGCTCCGTCGTCATCAGGCATGCATTGATCTCAAGCGTGGAGCCCTCGTCATCCAAGATCAGGCCGTGCCGTTCCTCGGCGAGAGCGAAATCCCCAAACACCTCACCGATGAGTTTGAGGCCGAGCCTACAGTCAAGGGCGCTGACGGGGCTGAGGTCGGAGCTCGAACCGGGGCTGTCACTCACAAGGCGGAGAATAATGTCAATGCAAATGCGAATGCTTCGGGGTCTGGGTCTGCGAGCACCACGTCCGCGTCCGCGCCCGGGCCGCCGAAAATCAATATCCGGCCTGCGCCTGCTTTGCGATGGCCTCAGGATTCCATTGCGAAGATTACGGAGCTTGGCTTCACGCGCGAAGAGGCGATTCGGGCGCTTGACGCCGCGCACGGTGATTTGGACGGTGCGATAGGGTTTCTGATTTGATCTAGCGGGGAGGTTTTGCATCTACATTTGGGCGTTTGGGTGGTCTGTATTAGCGAGATCTGATCAATGCACGTAATGATGTGTACGAGTATACGCGGGTATTCCTTTAGACATTAGATGCTTGTTGTATTCTGCTTGTGTTGGCCTTTGCTAAAGAGCTATGGTATCTCTTAATTAGGGGTGGCTTTGCTACTCCCGTTTGCTTTTGGGCATTAGTGCGTCGCGTAGGCGGAAGATGCTGTGTATCGCCATGAGGCCGCCTGTGTCACGTTAGTATGCTTGTTTATTCGAGCAAGGCGCAGGCGAACATACCCAGTGCTACGTATGGGCTGTAGAGCATTGTCAGCTGCTGTTTCTGCGCGACGGTGCGGTCGGTCCAGCTCCACACGTCAACGAGACAGGTTAGTGAAGTGATGAAGGCTTGGATGCCGAAGATAAGAAGGTGAACGCGGATCAGGGGGTGGCCTGGATGAATTGAAAATTGTTAGTTCCATTGAGTCCCCGTCCAGTTCAGTTCGGTTGTGGTTCGATCGTTTGCGTCTGTTATGCACCGCTGTATGTAGCCATATCATAGGGGAGACAATAGTCCGGCATACGAGGTACAAGCAAGGGCAATGTACAAGTAAGGCACAAGCAAAGAACTCACCCTTAAGTAACCCCCGCACTGCCCAGATGGATGCCGGAACGTGGTACAGCAATTCCATCCAGATAAAGACGGTGAACCATGTTGGGGGGTTATCTTCGAAGAATTTATCGTGGTAGGTGGTGATGTAGAAGTCGCGGAGTTGATGGGACAGATTTGTTTGGAGGAAAGCGGGTTGGAGCGGGACGGTGTCGATTACTGTTTTTTTGTTTGTGTGAGTGGCTTGTGATAGTACTGGTTGTAGCGGTATGTAGATATGTGGATATTAATAACACGGACGGGAAGCATACGGAAGATGATTGGGACATGGATAACGAAGAAGAGGAGATAGACGAGATCAAGTGTGCGGATCATTGTAGCCGAAATTGGGTGCTGGATCATATGCAATGTGAAATAATGAAGTCATACAAGGGGAGCTAAGGAGCTAAAGAGACAAGGGGGAGAGTTCGTAAGGAGTCAATTAGGAGTCCATTTGGGGAGCCGGGGAGGTCTTAGGGGTTACAGTGTCAGGTGACTACATATGTACGGAACACTGGATAAGAAGAACAGAAGAACAAAAGAACAAAAGAAGAACAGCATATAGAAAAAGAAATTAAACAAATAAACAAACAATAGTACCAGAATCGACGCTATCAAGATAGAGTATAAAATTAACATTAGCATGTTTGCTTTTTTTCCCGCAAGCTCTAGGAACACTAATCCCATATCCCGAATATGCACCTCAATTTTCGGGATTGACACATCTATTCCAAGGTTTTAGTTCGCATGGGATTCTATCATGATACTCATAAGTTAGGCAGAGAGGCAGGCTCATGTAGAGAGACCTGGTAAATTCCGATCTCACCGCTGCTTCTTATTTCTCAATTTTAAGGTCAAGGTTCAGTGGCCTGACTTTTCCTCCTTCGGAAACATGTTCTACCCGAGTTTATGACATTCGATATCCTACTCTTTCCATCCTAGGTCTAGTCATCTTGTTGGAAACCAATATTTTGCTTCGTTGTATAACGAACAACAGCTATAGCGAGTCTGGGCCGGTGTCGGCCCGATCCTTTGAATCCACCAGAAAGGACCTTGGGATGTCATTCCAACGGAAATTACATCAACCCTCCCTTTTAATGCAAGTGGACAAGGATCTTCCCGGTTACGTGGTTCGATAGGTTCGATGGCCCAGAGAGCATGGAGACAGACCGCAGGTTCTAAATCATTGCCGGTTCAGGCTAGGTATTCTTTGGGTTTCTTGTTCAATTCTGATTGTAACTGGTTCTTTGTCATTGTAATTTTATTTCTACTTCTTGTTCTGGTTTCTGGTTAATCGGCAATTTGCTCCACTTTTCCTTTCTGAATATTATCTCCCGGATATACCAGTCTCGTTTACAGCATATAGTCCCAGTAAATGAATAGTTTACGCCGAGGCCGCATGTGGTCAAATCATAATCTCCTGCATCGCAATGCATAGATCACAGCAGATAATGCAATTGCAATTCCGACTGCATCGCCTTATCTAACAAAGACCAAGGGTTGCAAGCATTATTGAACCACTACCGTTCTCGGTACTCCGTAACTAAAGGGTACTACTATAGCGGTGTAAATAGCTTACAACGTAGAAGCCTTGAAATTGTTTTAATTTACATTGTTTTAATTTACAAAGGATTTGAGATGGGCCATAGTAGCGGATCCCGGAATGCTCTTTTAGGGATTATTTTGTCCCGTTTTTTTACTATTTTTAATTGTCTGTTGCAACTATTGCGTCGTTTACGTCTTTCCTTCTTATTTTTGCTTGACCGCTGTTCGAATCTCCCTTCCACTCGGAAATGAAGGAGACGAACTTTGCACTATTTGATAGAAGTCTGGCAATATTATACTATATATAAGACCTCAATCCCCTCTCAACCTTGTCCTTCCATCTTATCCATCTTATCCATCTACCATCTATACTCCACATTACATAGTAGGATATCATACAAACATAGCTACACAATGCCTTCCACAGCTCCGCTCCAACGGCCTAAACAGCCAACGACGAAAAAGGCAGAGATCCCAATCAGCTACGATATCAACCTCCCATACCGGGAATTGGACCGTGAAATCAAAACGGACTACCCACAATACATACCATCCTGGGATCCAATCTGGTTCGATCCCCTCACGCCCTTCGACTACGAAGACCCAGCTCTTCGAGTCCGTGACAAAACCAAGCCAAACCTGCTCACAGAAACGGCCAAGACGACCGACATCCAACCTCACCTAGGAACAATTGTTGAAAACGTCCAGCTATCTACCTTGACAGACGCCGCAAAGGACGAGCTCGCCCTGCTCATCGCAGAGCGCAAAGTGGTCGCCTTCCCAGACCAGGACCTCATCGACGCAGGCCCAGATGCGCAGGAGGCCTTCATGCGCCATTTCGGCAAACCCAACTATCAGCCCGTGTCCGGGTCGATGCCCGGCCACCCGGCGTTCCACATCATCCACCGCGACGGTAACCGCGATGAAATCGCCCGCTTCTTGGAACAGCGCACTACCACAACCCTCTGGCACCAGGATGTCAGCTACGAGATCCAACCGCCGGGCTACGTCATGCTGGGTCTTTTGCAGGGCCCCGAGGTCGGCGGCGATACCGTCTTCGCCGCGACAGATATGGCCTATAAGCGGCTTTCGCCGGCTGTTACTTCTTTCCTGGATGGATTGAAGGTCACACACACTTCGCGGAAAATGATTAACCATTCTCGCTTGACGGGTGGGCTTGTAAGGAAGGATCCGGTTGATACCGTCCATCCGCTTATACGGGTTCACCCAGTCACTGGGCAGAAGTGCATATTCTTGAATGGGGAGTTTATTACAAAGATTAATGGACTGAAGGATTCCGAGACGAAGTGGGTGTTGGAGTTCTTGATGAATCATTTGGTTACTGGACATGATTTCCAGGCCAGAGTGCGCTGGCAGCCGAGGACTATAGTTATGTTTGATAATCGGTCGACTATGCGTGAGTTTTCTTTTTTCCTTCTTCTTTGTGATTTTGATGAGGTTTGTGAAATGATGCTAATAATTTATAGACTCTGCTATTGTGGATTACTTGAACGATGACGGTAGTGCGAAGCCTCGTCATATCTTCCGTCTTATTGCACTGGCTGAGAAGCCTATTCCAGTGTATGAGGATGAAGATGAGGTGGAGTAGATTGAATGGTATAGTTGGTTGTTTTGAGTTTGACTACATATTTTAATTTGCTGGTTTCTTTCTGGATTTGATATTGCGAGTATGAGAACATGAACTATTGGAGCTATTCCTACATTATACAGTTATTGTAGGAACCTGTAACAAATTGAAAGTCTGAAATCGTTTTCATTACCCTCCCACGCCTAGAGTTACAAACAAAACCCACCCATACGACTCTAAGATCGTCGCAAAAGAAAATATCACATTGTAAAAAATCCCATTTGAGTCTCAGGGAATGAAGATCCCTGCACACATACCACTCGCCACATCAACGCAGGATATCATCAATCCGGGACCGCAACTCATGAGCGGTCTCCAAATGCTCCCCACTTATCACGTTGCTCTGCATCAGGATCAGCAGCATCTCAGAGACCCGCTCGGCGACAATATCCGACCCAAAGACCATGCCGCCGAGTCGCACAGTCTCTTGGAACCAGCCAGTCAGCAGGTACAGTAGGTCATGTGCAATATACCTGCGATTGGTGCCGTGGAAGGGTGCTTCGTCGGTGTAGTACATTGTTTCGAGAACGGCGTACAGGGACTCGTGCGCCACGCCAAGGTCCAAGAACAGATCCACTACCCAAGTCGGCGGCCCGACGCTCCGCTGGAATTCCAAGGAATAACGTTCGAGCATGGGGACTAGTTCGCGAATGGGGAATATCGTTTCCGACATCCGCAGGCGGCTTCCCAGACTCCGCACTTTTTCGATCACCGCTTCGAAAGGTTGCGGTGAGCCCCTTGCAACGGTTGCGTCATGCGTCGCTTGGATCAGATGTTGCCAGGTTGACTTGACGTCTGCTGCATTGCGGTGGTCTGCTTGGTAGAAGATTTGGAGACAAATGTCGTGATAGCCAGCTGAGTCGGCGTATTGGTTGAAGAGCTAGAAGATGTCAGTAAGTGTCCCGAACGAAACGCACGGTCAGAGTTAGCTTACTGTGCTGATATCCATGATTGGTCCATCGACCTCCGCCAGTACCTCGGCTTTCCGTGCGGTGACAATGCGCTCATCATCCTTGAGTCTTTGCAAAAGGTCATCCTGAATATTGGCCACATCAATGAGGTTCGAGATCTCCTGCAGCAGACGCTGCCTTGACTGGCGCCCAACGTCGGGTGTGAAAATAGAAGCATTGGCGCGGGCCTGGCCAAGATATTCGATGCGAGAGCTCAATGGCAAATTGAAAGCACTGTTTGCCAAGTGGAACTGGACCTGGGCAGCCTCGAAGAATCGCTCAGATTGGGCGTAGTATTTCCAGAGCAGGTCTGCGTGGCCCAGATCATCGTTAGACTTACGCTGGAGGTATGTAACCACAAACAGTGACTGGGTCTGCAGCAAGCGCTCGCTCCAGCCCTGCTCGAGGTACCAATCGTAAAGGCTTGTCAGGAACACCTCATCGGTCGAGTCGGAAATCACGCCATACGCCTCGTTCTTGCGTTTGGAGATGATGGTCAGTTGGCCGTCAATAGCGCCAGGGTCAGATGCAGCAAGGGTATCAACTGCGAGCACGACCTTGAAAATAAGATCGTAGCACTGCTTGCGGAACAAAAAGTACTCCTTGCGGGGGTCCTGGGTAATTGTAAGAATTTGGTAGGGTCCATTGGGTAGGGGGTATCGAACCTGCTCGGGGCGTCCATCCATGATCCAGGAGTAGGCAAGATTGGCTTTGTCGGAACGGGCAGCGCCATTGAGTGCCAGTTGGATAGCGCCTAGAAAAAATTAGCACAGAATATCGAAGCTGACCGCAAGCCACACTTACCTGCAAAGAACTGGTTGACAATGAAATTGTCCACAGCCGAGACCAGGTAATCCATTGGTAGGGACTCAGCTACCTGCTGGAAGAGATGTAGGCTCTCGTTCAGCAAATTGCGGCCAAGCTCTGTGTTGGCACCGGCCTCGGTTGCACGCTTCAGCATCTCCTGGGCTTTGAAAATCACGACATCCTCTGTACTGCAGAAGCTGCCGCATCGTCGGCGTAGTGCATCAGCCACCGTCTCGACGTTGGATCCCTTGGCAATGTTGCGGTTGACAATGCCCTTCACCAGCTCCTTGGCGATATCATGGCCCTTGCTAGAACTGAACAACTCCTCAAAGGTGAGGCTGAGGAACTTTTCCTTGGACTCAACTGGCAAGGTGGCCACAATTTCATCGACTCGCTCATCAAACAGAACAAGAATGAATGAAATGCCTTCGATTGTGTGTGATACCAATTGAACAAGTGAATGCAGTGCGCGGTGCTCGGCTTGCAGCGCGGTTTCTTCGGTCTTGGTGTTTAGGCGATTAAGGGCATCGGGGCCGCTGAGTCCCTCAATGAAGTTTCTGTTTACCCTGAAGAACTCTTGAAGCGAGGAGAGATCATGCTGGATGGTCTGCAACTTGGCGGAACTCACAGAGGCCGAAACCGTCTGTGCGCCATTGGCTCCACTACCCACCTTGGCAATCCTGACCTTCCAGATAGATCGCAGCAGACGGGAGATATAGAGAGCAATACCCGCGTGTCGCGGAGAGGGCTGCACTGCATCGAGAGCAGATGTTGTTCCATCCGCCACAGCATTCTCATTCAAATGGGCCCGACCACCTTGTTCAATGAAGAACTGGCGTGCTGCAGACAGGATGTCTGGATCAGTAATTCGGGTCAATCTTTGATCAGTGGAGATCTCCACACCCTGGCCACAAGCCACCGCCAGAGCAGTCGCCAGCGCCTCGCTCCGGCCGTATAGTTTGATGAAGTTTCTTCCCTCACCTTCAGGGCCCTCGTCGCGGCTACCACCGCTGCGGAGCAGGGCCGCAAACATATCCACAAGACGACGGCGGCGAATGATATGAACACCACCATTGGTCAGGATCGCAATCTCCGCTGCTGGATGATCGAATTGAACAGCCAATTCATTAGTCACTGATGAAGGTGCCGAAACCAGTCCAATGTCCTCGGCTTTGCCTCCCAGATCTAAGATTATGGCCGACTCGGCATCTTTGTGACCGTTGGTCGAATTTTCCTGTACATGAGCGACCCGGCCGGAGTCAGGAGTCGAGATAAAAAGAGTATCCATCGTCTGGTGTGGGTCTTTGGTGGTGAAGCAGAAGAAATAACCAGGCGAATATCGCTCGGCGAGTCGAGTGGGCGAGAGAGTGGTGATCTGACCAGCAGAAGCCGAAAGTGCGCCAATAGAGGAAGCAGATACATTTGCGCCGGGCGTGATATCGAGTGGTGGTGTCTTCACATGCAGCGCCTGCATGCTTGTGGGAGGGTTTTTGCCGTTCGATGCAGGGCCCCAGTTGTATGAACCAGTGGCACTGAGGTAGATCCGGTAACCGGTTGCAGTTGTCGCAACCAAGTGGTAACGGGAAGCCTCGGTGACAGGCACGGGACTGATCGAGACAATTTTGACCTTGGGGTTGAGGGTTTCGTTCGAGGTGATAATGTGCCCAATGTTGGAGTATATATCAATAGCGCGTTTTGTGATTGCGAGAGTCAAACTACCCTCGGATCCCAAGTGGAATACACGGATCGTAGAAGCGGAGGAGAGCGTGTAGAGCAAGTTCCGGCTTTCATCAAGTGTCATCTGCACTACATTCTCGACCGAGCTCTGTGCAAGATTCGTCAGGCTCATTGATGGCCTGAAAGCCAACAATCGGGAGCTGGTATGGTTGACTCGACCACATCTGCCTTGGAACCACCTCTCCTCTTGTTGGTAGGTCACCTCGTGCACATCGGTATCGGATGATCCTCCGAAGAAAATGCGCCCAGTCGAATCAGACGCCGCGAAAACATTAATATCCAAGCCCCGAACTGAGACTGACATCCCGGTGTGATACAAGGTGACTTGTTGGCCTCCACTGGGCGTCTTTTCATAGCCCATTCCCAGCAAAATGATATCTGCGGTCGTCGAGATCACCAGTAGATGAGTGATCGCAGGCAAAAAGACTCCCGCACGCGGTTTGGTGAGCTTGACGGCGTTGATGCTGTTCGGTTGGTCCTCAAACCCGACCAATTGAGGATTCGGGTGTGTGAAGTCCCAAATGTACAATGCGTTGTCAATGGCCACCCACGCGTGATTCAGCTCCGCAAACAGGCCCATGCTCGTCGAAACTTGTGCACGGTTGTATTGATCGAAGATTTGGTCTGGGATGTCGTACATCTTAACTTTTTGGAATGGTGCCCATGATTGAGCCACTGGGATGTTGTACTCGGAGGATGAGCCCTCTGTTTTTGGTCAGTTGCGTTCGGAGGTCTAAGACCAGGGTGATCTTACGGGACAAATAGCTGTCAAGATCGGGGTAACGCGATTCACTTTGCAGAGCACTGTTGATTGTTCGCGCCCCGCGCTCCTCGGTGCTCACTGTTTGATTTTGAGTCTTCGATGCTGCTGGGGGGAGCTTCGGCATGGGGGTCTGGGGAGTTTGCGCCTGCATTGGCGACCTGGATGGGAGAGGTCTCGGTCCAGTTGGGGCTGGGGTTTGAAAGTAAGCTCCAGGAAGGGGTTTCTGCGGCGTCGCCGGAGGCAGATTTGTTGGAAGAGCCGGGTACGACATGATGGCGTTTGGAGGGAAGAAGGGAGGATCCCCCGCTAAAAAAACACAAGGAGCTGCAGAGTAGGGTCGGACGAAAAAAGCGGATAAAAAAGAGAATTAACAATGACGATGAAAGAAGGTCTTGAAGAAGATTGGATTTATTCAAGGTCTTTGCGAAAAGAGAGTCAACACTGGGAACGCACAGACCATTTGAGATCTTCCGCCTTTTGTGTCTATTGAGCAACTTCCTCTTTCTGATTGTTATTCTTCTTATTCTTGTATTGTTTTTCTCTGTTCAATACAATGTTTCAATCAATTCGATTCTCTTCTCGCCTACCAGCTCGTCTGGTCAGGTGGAATTCCACTGGTCCTGTTCTGCCACCCTTGATGGCTACTCTGCGGACTGACCTGAAAACTGCCATGAGAGCGAAGGACACTACAAGGTAGGATTTCTATCAATTCCTTTCTTCAGTTCAGCAAGCTTATTATTCAGACTTAATGTATTGCGCGCTTTGATCTCCGAGACCAACAATGCCGCCAAATCTGCCTCCCCGATCCAAACAGACATTCAACTCTTGTCGCTGATCCGGAAACGCTTGAATGCGTCCAAGGATGCAGCTAAAGAGTTCGAGGCCGCAGAGAGACCCGATCTCAAGGAGATGGAAGATGCGCAAGTTGTAGTTTTGGAGGAATACGCTGGTCAGGTCAAGACTCTCCCTGTGGCCGAGATCAAGGAAGTGGTTGTCAACGAGATCACTTCGATGATCAACGCTGGTACAAAACCCAACCAAGGAACAATTCTCAAGGCTCTTTTCGCCGCTGGCGGTCCGCTGGACGGCAAGCCTGTTGACCGCAAAGAGGTTGCTACAGAGGTCAAGAACGCGCTCGAATGAGCAAAGTTACATTTCCCCATTGTACAGTAGTGTCACAATAGCCATATAAAGGCAGTCAATTATCATTATAATGCAAAACAGAAAGAAGTCCCAACTCCATGCAAACAGCCAGCCTAACCGGTTCATGAATAGAAGAAAGCAGCCCCTCCAAGAGATGTCATCAGAACACCCAACCACCACCATCGATTAGGGTTGATCAATTGATCTCTGCTGATCAGGTAAAACCCAGTGTCTGCTCGAGCCTCCCTCTTTGCCTTATGTCCTGTGGGATTGGGATTCAATGTTGAAGTAGGAAGCATCTTCGGTTGCTCATGAGCGATGAACATAGGGTGCACCTTGGAGCCGTCCGTTCTGGTCAACTCGAGGCGTTTAGTGCCGTGGTACTTATCGATACCGACAGAGTATGCCTATGGGATGTCAGAAGAAGCCAACTGCCAACGATAGATAGATGCAGACCTTGAAACGCTCAGTGGCGTTAAAGCGTGTATAGTGACCCGTATCCTTCTTGCAAGGATCTGACAGAAGCTGACGACCATCTACAGCAATCGGTGTCAGAGTCAGAGATCCATTTGCAAACACAGCATAAGAGCCGTGTTGCCACTGCATGATTCCTCCGGGGCATTTTGGTTCGGCGGCTACAGCACATTAGCATACTGATGATCCAAGGATCTATACAGAAACGACCCACGATTGGAAATTGCCCGATAATAGGCTGATTCATAATTTCCATCTTTGTCGAATGAATACGATATCCCGGTCAAATTTGGCTCGAGTAGTTTGTCGTTCAACGGATCGTAGAATCCCTGGTCAGCGTTAGTTATCCCATTCATGATTGTTGTATAGTTCGGACACACTGGACCGGTAATGACCTGACGAGATTTAGTAGTCCATGTTCCAACCAAATCATTGGCATTTGCCAAAACGACCGTCACCAAAAGACTCCAAATTAAAAACATCTTGTTTGACG
Source organism: Penicillium soppii (assembly GCF_028829465.1). Lineage (NCBI taxonomy): Eukaryota > Fungi > Ascomycota > Eurotiomycetes > Eurotiales > Aspergillaceae > Penicillium > Penicillium soppii. Next base: position 1,743,194 of record NW_026643235.1, on the reverse strand, counting down.
AAGAGAAAGAAAGACCCCAAAATTAAAAGGGAGTATTTGAAGGACGCCCTTCATTCAAGTGGAGACAAAAACAGGGAGCAACAATGTCCTTATCATTATCGTGTGGAATGGAGGATCTTCTCTCCCTCACAACTACCTAAGTACCAAATGGCTTTTCAATCTGCGAAGCGCGACCTGCGCAAAAGGATGAGATTGGCTCTGTCGAGTCTATCTGCAACTGCTATAACTCAACAATGTTAGCCACTTCTTTGGTTCTTTTTTCCTGTTTCATCTAAAACCATACTAATCCTCCATCCCAGCAATCTCCGCAACAACCAAGTTCTTGTCACTGGCCGAGTATCAGAACGCCAAAAGTATCGCAGTATACTTGTCTATGCCCAGTGGAGAGCTTTCTACAGCTGGGATTGTACATGATGCTTTAAAAAGTGGGAAACAAGTTTACATCCCATATATTCATACCAAGGACAAAACGTCCGTCATGGATATGCTTGCACTCGGATCCACGGAGTTTGAATCGTTACAACCAGATAAATGGGGAATCCCATCACTTCAAGCTACACAGATTGAAGGTCGGCAGAATGGTTTGACACAGGGGTTGGATCTTATTGTGATGCCGGGCATGGCCTTTGACCATGAATTTCGACGCCTCGGTCATGGCAAAGGATATTATGATCATTTTTTAACGCAATACTCAAAACAGACCAGCAAAATGCCATTCCTTGGTAAGAAATCCCAGAAATCCGTGTATTTCCCCGAACTGAACTCCATGGTAGTTGCGCTCTCTCTCCAAGACCAATTGCTCTCCGAGGACATTCCCGTGGTGGAGCATGACTGGTTGGTCGATGCGATCGTGGTTGGCGATGGTCGATGCTTGGTTCGTAGTGCAACTTGAAAATGAAAGAAAAGCGATAATTCAAACGGCTTGGATAAGAGAAACGTTGTCTCCCTTGAGGAGAATTTGACCTGCGTGGAGGGATTAGCAGCTGTATTTCTGGTGATAGCTTCGTTTCTATTTCCGTACCTAATGGCCTGCGCTTCTCTTCCTCTGTCTTGGTAGCGAGGCGAACCTCCACAGCATCATCGATAACCAGGTTCATGAACTCATCAAATCCCTAAGAGTTGTTAGCTTCAAAAAAACCCGACTGTAACGTGATATTCCAGGACAACATACCCGGATCTTTCCCTCAATTCTGAAGGCAAGCTGCTCATACAACCATACTGATACAGTGCTGCGCTTCTGCAGCAAGTTGAAAATAAAATGAATAGGAGCCAACAGAGTCTTTCGGGGAGCCATGATGTAGTAGTAGGATGTTTGATCTGGAGATAGTTGTCACAGTGAAGAGAAAGCTTCGGGCCCGGGCGGTCTGTGAGTTGATTACGGTATTTTGCCCAAACCCAAGGTGGGCCACTATCCCACCTTTCAACCCCCCTCCTCTTTTTCTAAACATTTGCTGATACATTGCTGAGCCTGATTCAATTCTATTTCAAAATGGCCAGCAAGGAAGCCGGGCAGGCATTCGCCCCGGTCCTGGCGGCTGTCGCGACAATGCAGGGGAATGTGTCTAGGTCTGACAAGACTCAGGCTCATGAATTTCTTGAGAAGTTCCAGAAATCGGTAAGCTATCTGTCGGCACTTGGAATACAGGGCTTAGGCTGACCTGTCAATAGATTGAGGCTTGGACCACCACCCATGCTTTGTTACAGTCCCCCGATGTACCAATCGAAGCCAAATTGTTCGCCGCGACTACACTGAAGGGAAAGGTAAGGTTATTTCAAGCTGCCTCTTTTTTTGGATTTCTCTCTGATTGCGCAGATTATCTTTGATCTCGATCAACTTGATCCCGATTCGGTAGTGGCGCTCCGAGATTCTGTCTTGCACCTGTTGGTGGGATTTGCGGCGGGCCCGCGCCCTATCCAGACCCAGCTATGTGTTTGTTTATCCAGTCTAGCGATCCAGATGCTAGGATGGAAAGATGTTCTGGGTACTGTTGGAGCGGCTTTGGGCAACACCGCAGGAGACTGCGTGCTTGAATTCTTGAAGATCTTGCCCGAAGAAGTTACTGAGGGGCGCAAGATCAACCTCAGCGTATGTTTGTCGGATAATATTTACGGAGGTCGAACTGACGAATGCAATAGGAGGAGGAACTGCTTGATAGAACACAGACTTTGTTAGAAGGAAATGCGGAAGCAGTTCTAACTTTGTTGGTTCAATATGCTCAATCGTCGCGTATGTGTTGACTAGCGATGTTTCAAACTCGTGATAAATTGGGGCTCGGAACTGACTGAAAATAGCTTCCGCCGCAAACAACCCTCGTCTCCTCGACTGTATCACTTCGTGGCTTCGTGAAATTCCCGCGGCCAGAATTGTTGAGACACCTCTACTCATGGATGTTATCTTCGGGGCGCTGGACAATGATAACTCTTTCGATGCTGGTGTCGATTGTGTCTGCACACTTTTCCGCGATACCAAGGACGTGGACGAGTCTTTGGCCGTTATTCAAGCCCTGTACCCGCGACTTATGGCACTCCGCCCCAAGATTGCCGAAACTGCTGAGGCCGAGGATTTGGAGGCTTTCAAGGGTATCACAAGGATATTTGCTGAGGCCGGTGAATCATGGGTTGTCCTCGTTGCACGTATGCCCAATGAGTTCCAGGATCTTGTTGAAGCGCTCCTCGAGTGCTGTGCACGCGACTGGGAACGGGATGCAGTGTCCTTGACCTTCATTTTCTGGTACGAGGTCAAGCAATACATTACCCTGGACCAATACGCCAACGCCCGCGCCACTTTCCAGCCCATATTCTCCCAGTTGGTGGACATCATGGTGAAGCACCTCGAGTTCCCCACCCCAGACGAAGGGGAGACAGATTTGTTCGCTGGAGACCGCGAACAAGAGGAAAAGTTCCGTCAGTTCCGTCATGCCATGGGTGATGTGCTCAAGGACTGCTGTGCTGTTGTGGGTGTGAACAATTGCCTTGCTAAAATCTACCAATTGATTCAGCAGTGGGTTGCCAAGTATGCGTCACAGGCTAGCCATGAGCATGTTCCTCACTGGCAGGAATTGGAGGCTCCTCTTTTCGGTCTTCGCGCAATGGGCCGCATGGTCGATCCCGAAGAAAGCACTATTCTCGGAGAATTGATTCCTCTCATTGTCCAGATTCCGGATCAGGAGAAAGTCCGATTCCAGGCAATAATGGCACTGGCCCGTTACACTGAATGGACCGCTCTCCACCCTGAAACTTTGGAGGCTCAACTTAACTACGTGATTTCAGGATTTAGCCACGCCTCTCAGGAAGTCGTGCAGGCCTCCGCCCTTGCATTCAAATTCTTGGGCACGGACTGCCAAAAGCTCTTGGGTGGCCACGTCGTTCAGCTCCATACCTTCTTCGAGTCGGTTCTCGACAAATTGAAGCCCGCCAGTCAAGAGGAGGTGACTGAGGGCGTTGCCGCTGTGGTCTCGGTCCAGCCTCATGAGAAAATTTACGAGTCTTACAAGATGTTCTGCGACCCCATCATGGACCGAATTATGAGATTAGCCAACAGCGCACAGAACGAAGCAGACCAGCGAGCCGTGGCTGATCATCTACAGCTGATTACCATATTTGTGCAGGTGGTTACTCCCATTCTCGCACCGGGTGAAGAAAACCCTGCCGTTAAATACTGCGGCGAAATTCTGCCCATAATGACCACGATTGTCATGAACTTTACGTCTTCCACGCCTATTCTCGAGCGTGTGTGCCGATGCTGGCGATACATGATTATCTCTTACCGCACTGGCATGATTCCCCTTCTTCCAGCTCTGGCCGAGAGCATCGCCAATGGCTTCCAGGCCTCCCGCGAAGGTTGCTTCCTGTGGGCCACGGATGCTGTGGTGCGGGAATTTTCCGATGGAGCCGAGTACGTCGACCAAGCCACCAGTGATGCGGTCTTCCAGTTCTACGAGCAGCAGGCCATTGCATTCCTGCGGATCATGAACGATCTCGCCCCCGAGAACTTGCCCGATGTGATAGAGGATTTCTTCCGCCTGTCCTCCGATGCCGTCCGATACTACCCTAAAAAGTGCATCAGCTCGTCCCTTGCCATTCCCATCTTCTCTGCTGCTCTCAGCGCCCTCACACTTCAACAAGTCGAACCCCTCATTGCTACGCTTCATTACTACCGGGATCTCTTCGGCTTTGCATTCGAGAAGCCTATGGTCTCCCAATTCACCAGTCCGGAAGGTCAACCTTATGTCACTCCGCCTGAGGTCCGCGAGGCGGTGAAGGCATTGATCCTCTCGCAAGGCCAGCTTTTGGCCCAACGCGTTCTGACCGGTATGATGTTTACTTTCCCCGGCGACTGCTTCCCCGATGCGTCAGGAGTCGTCATGACTATGTTCGAACTCTTGCCTCAAGAAACCGGTCAATGGCTGCAAACCACCCTGCAGATGCTCCCACCCGGCTCATTGAAGCAAGGCGAGGGCGAGAAGCTCCTCAAGAACGTCTCAGACAAAGTCCATTCTGGAGAGAACCGCAAAATCCGTGCCCTCCTTCAAGGTAAGCACCCCCCACCCTCCCTTCTTTCTCCGCTCATTTCATTCTAATTCCGAACAGACTTCACAAACTCATACCGCCGCCGCAATGTGGCCCCACGGGATGGACTCGGTCGACTAGAGGCCACTCGGTTCCGATTCAGCGGCTGAGATACTGCATATGTCCTTCTCTCAGTGCCCAGTACTCAAAAACAACCCACGGGAGCATTTGCACATCAGGTGTTGGTCCTTTGCTATTGACGCGCCATGTGGTACGATATGATGGCACGAAACTTGGTCTCGTGATGAATTATGATCTGCCGGTACGCCGGCCTGACCAGAAATTGAACTCTCTGGCTTCCACAGTTACTACCATTAGGGTGCGAGCTTGGACTCGATTCGGTGGACTTTCTAGATACTCGGAACTCATGTCTGCATAGAGACGCTTGACAGTCTCCGTGTGCGGGTATGTGATTACGAGCAATGAATCTCTTAAGAAAAATTTTCAAACATGTCTGGAGTTGTAGTTAAAACAAGAGTAGTTGAACATCAATTAGACCCGAAGTGTTATACATAATGAAAGGATATGCCCTGGTTTCCAAGGTTGTCTATATAGTTTCGATGCTACAATTACATAAATATATATATACATGTATAGCTTGAAAAGATGACTTCAGGTATCCTCATGTATCTCAATAACAGAGAGACAAAACACACCAGTCGCACACTTATTTAAAAACTCGAAACTATTTGCTTAAACGTTTAACCCGTTGAGTTGTTCTTCACCAAACTATCTCCGCCACCCCCCACCGAACATCTCCGCACTTCCCCAGGCTTTGACCCGAGTTTGCGCTTAAACTCTTCCCTACACCCTTCCACTCTCGTTTTTGGATATTCGGCATCCTGAGTCCGATTTCCGTGCTCATGGCATGAAAAAGATGGAGATTGATGGTCAACCCTCCAAGAGACGGCGACGTAGTCGCAAAGTCCTCTCCGATCGCAAGTTCGAATGCACCTACGAAGGCTGTGGAAAGAGTTACTCGCGCGCCGAGCACCTCAGTCGCCATGCGCTCAACCACACTCCCAAACAAATATATCGTTGCGACTTCCCGAACTGCTATCGCTCGTTCGTACGACAGGATCTCTGCGCTCGTCACCGTGAACGACACACGACAAGTGGCTCTCAGCTTCAAAAAAGGGACCATCTCACCGATAATGATACAAAGACCTCTCCTACTTCGTCGCCAGGTCTTACGGTCCCAGAATACTTCGTTAGCTCCGAGGAACCTCGATCGGTCTCTACATACCCGCTCACCACTGGCGTTGAGAGTGAGATGCCAGTAGCGCAATACCCAGATTTTCCTGGTGTACTCAACCAGCCGGATAATCTCATCGACCTGGATTCCATGTCGTACCCAATATTTGGTGGGGAAACATACAATCGCTCGCCGTTCGCCATGGCAGATGATTTTGCAGCGTGGTTGTTCAGCGAACCGCTCGCCCCGCTCGGGTATGGAATGGTTCCGCTTGTTCAGAACCAATTCTACATAAACGAGCCTTCGTATAGCAATGATAATTTTTGCGCAGTGATCCCACAACATCCAATGAGCGTGACTAGCATCTTGGACTCCGGAGCACCGCCAGCTATCATTTCAGAAGAAAAGCGTCAAGAGCTCCTGCATTTGATGTCGACTCGCTTCAATGAGGCGGCATATGCAGCCGGCGCAAAGCGCAAAGACTCCCTCATGGACGGAGATTTAAACAACGACCGCCATGTTCTGAGCTTGCGCATGATGCAGACGTACATAGGATCTTATTGGTACCACTTTCATGCACAATTGCCCATCTTGCATCAGCCTACTTTCGTTGCTGATCGTATTCCCAATCTGTTACTGCTGGCCGTTATGGCTATAGGCGCTGCAACCTTGAATACACACCATGGCCAGACGGTCACCGAGGCAGCAGCGGAATTGGCCAGCTTCATTGCGTGGCATTTGCGCTGGGAGATCTTCATGGATGCCGACTTTCGGCCTCCAGCCAAACTTTGGGTCTTCCAGTCTTTACTCCTGCTGGAAGTCTACGAGAAGCTATTCTCTACGCGTGCCCTGCACGAACGCGCTCATATTCACCACGACACAACTCTTACTCTCATGCGCCGAGGCAGTTCCCTCATCGGCAGCTCGTCGTTCGACACCCCCGAAGCCAAGGAAGAAGATGAGTCGTGGTCAACATGGATTAAAGCAGAGGCCACTCGCCGTGTAGCATTTGCTGCCTTCGTCCTGGACTCCACACACGCCACGATGTTTGGGCACTCGGCCAAAATGGTCGCTCATGAACTGCGACTCCCACTACCCTGCGACGAAGCCCTATGGGCGGCTACCAGCGCCGCAGAGGTCGCCCGCGTCCAATCAAGCCTGCAATCCCACGGCGTCCGCCCAATAATGTTCCTAGACGGCCTCAAGCGCACATTGAATGGCCAACCTGTCCGTACCAACGCCTTCGGTCGAATCATCCTCATGGCCGGCCTCCTAAGCGTTTGCTGGCATCTTAACCAGCGAGACTTGCAAATCAGCTCATTGGGCGTGGGCCAGAGTCTCGGCGGAAGAGATAAATGGCGCACTTCACTCCTCCGCGCATTCGATAATTGGCGCCGCGATTACGACGAAGCACTCGGTCCTTCCACGACTTCCGAGTCCCGCAACGTATTGCACGGTCTAGCTCACATGGCCTCCCACGTCGATATAGCAGATCTCCAAATCTTCGCAGGCGCAGGAAGACTAATGGGTCGCTGTATTACAGCGCGCGATCACCGCGCCGCAAGGGAAAAGACAGAGCGATGGGCGACCAAAGCCTCTGCGCGCGATGCCACATTCTACGCTCTCAAATTTCTCTCCTCGTGTTTCTTAGATCCAGCCACGCAGCCCGGCGAATACGCCGCCCGTGACGATTACCTTCTCAACCGACCTTGGGTAATGTATTTCGCAGCATTGGTGGTCTGGACCTACGGCTTCGCATTGGATGGACCACTTCGTCCGGTGCCCATGCTGGCAACGGTTGCCGATCGCGAGAGAGACATGCAGGCATTTCTCCATCGCATGAGCGAGATCCAAGAACCGAACGAACTGGAGGCCATGAGCGGTCGCAATGGATGTCTCGGGTTGCTAATGATCTTGCGAGACTCATTTGCCAAACCACGCTGGGAACTGCTGGGCGAGGCGGCGAGGCTGCTGGACAGCTGTATCGCCAAGTTGCAGTCGTAGTTATAATTTGTTTTATTATGTATATATAAGAAATTCACATACATGTATGCACAGAGCATGTTGTCTATTGTACACATTGCCCAATAGCAGTTTCCCTGCATACATATGCACTAAACGGTTGCCCTAACAACCATCGCCGATCCCACATCAATTCCCCCCAGACCCTCTTCAGACATCAGACATCAGACATCTGCATATTTGTTTCCATCAATCTCATCTCAAATACAAAACATGGTATGGAATTCCTGAATCCCCGTGCGGTCCAACCACACACCCGCACTATGTAACCCGAGCCCCCTTCGGATTCCCCTCACAACAATTTCCCCCCTGGACCAACTCCGCGACCACACTCATCGTCATCATGGCTAACACGAATACACACGATCAGGCCTCTACCAACTACAAGGAAGCGTTCTCGCTCTTCGACCGACGCGGCACCGGCCGTGTCGCCGGTGATCTCCTCGGTGATCTGCTGCGCGCCTGCGGCCAGAACCCCACGCTTGCTGAGATTGCGGACTTGGAGAAGACTGTTGGTGGTGACTGTATGTGTACTCGATTTTCTAAGGAGCTTGGATTTGCTTTGCGCATTTGCTAATTCTTGTTGTTGCAGTCGACTTCGACTCTTTCCTCAAAGTCCTTAACCGCCCAGGTGGTTTCCGTGAGCCCGGCGAGCCGGAGGAATATTGTCGTGGATTTCAGGTCTTCGATAAGGATATGACGGGCTTTATTGGTGTTGGACAGCTGCGATACAGTATGTTTTATTATTCGGTGGAGTGTGAAGGGCACAGCTAATGATGACAGTCCTTACGAATCTCGGAGAGAAGATGTCCGACGATGAAGTCGATGAGTTGCTCAAGGCTGTTGATACCAGCTCTGGCGAGATCAACTACACAGGTATGTCTGATAGAGATGGGTTGGACCATGAAGCCATAACTAACACATGTCCAGATCTCGTTCGCACCATCCTCGCCAACTAATACCCTGATATGATTTACGTTCGACATGGATAAGGGAGATTCGGCGTCACACTTCGTCTTGTATGTTTTTATTATCAAATACTTATTATTTTGGGTATCGCTTTGCATACACGTAGTCCTGGGTCAAGACGTAGAGACCATCTAGAACAGAACGCAGTCCCTCATATCTGCTCCTTCATCCATTCCCTCCACCCTTCATCCCCTGCACTCCCCATCTTCTCCGTCTCAACAACAGCCCCTGGCAGAATATACACAGCCGGTGGCCTCTCATCCCCAGCATCCCCTTTCCCGGAATTCAAAGCCTTACTCTCCCAATGCACCCGGTCCAGATAGTACCCCACGACTACGCGACATCGCCCACACCTGAGCAACAATCGCTTCTCGATCCCGTCTGCGCGGCGGATAAGCGTCGCGCGACGATCGGGGATCGTCGTCGCGAGAAGAAGCGTCATGTGCTGTGATACATGGCGGAGTTTGGGATTAGACCCGTCTTCGAGCTCGGCTTCTAGGTCGCGGTCTGTGTTTTCTAGTGGGAGGATTGTGGCGGCGTCTTTGCTTTCGCCACCGCGGCGGGGGAGCGTGGAAAGCGTGCGCGTTGTTGCTAGCAAAAGGTGGTTGCAGAAACTGCAGTGGTGGGTTTGGATTGGGAGGGTGGCGGGTGTTTCGGCCATTTTGTGGATTTGGAGATTGGGGTACAGTTGGTGCTTATGCGCTGGTTGCTGATTGGTGCTGTGGGGGGTCTTGGTTAGATGGTGGGTGGTATAAGAGGCTGTGGTACTCACTAATGAACAGAGTGCAGTTGTTGTATGTTTCTTTTGAACTATGGTATTGCCTTCCAAAGTTAAGAGTCTCTATGAGTGATTTCAGGAAAAGAGCTGAAGCTAACGATTGCCATATTGCCAAGGCGGTGGGCTTATCGGAGCTACTGTGATTTCGTCTTCATTTCGTTGCTATAAACATTGAAGATACTAAATACATTTACACATATTTAAGTATTCGTACGCATGAGTGCATTGCCACCTAGGCAATCAAGCAAGTCCCAAATCCTTATAGAAGGCATCGGTCTGCGGCTCCCGACCCAAGAAATCCGTCAACGACTTCATCTCTTCCTGACTGCCACCCTTCTCCAGAACCTGGTACCGGTACCGACGACCAGCAGCCTTGTTCATAGGATCGTCCTTGAAGACGGTGTAGAACATATCAGTCGAGTAGACTTGCGAACTGTAGATTTTTCATTAGTACATGCGCAATAGCAACACACGTCCATTCATACCTCAAGTACCCGTAGTATCCAGCGTCGTAACCACCCATCAAATGGCCGAATGTCGCTTGGCCGTGTGCCCATTCACTGCCTTCACCAAGTACTTCAGGGCCGTCCAGCTGGGTGATTTCCTGGCGAAGACGGTTGTATGTGGCTGAAATGGGAAGGGCCTCAATATCGGCGTGACTCTTAGGTTCGTGAACGGTCATGTCGAAGATACCGAAGTGGAGCTGGCGGAGATTGAAGAGGGCGCCGTTGACGTTCTTTGTGCGGATAAGGTTATCGATTATATCGTCGGGAATGTGCTCGGATGGCTTCTCTGTATCCGTCTTGCCGTTGCTGGCCTGAGCCTCTTGCCAGCCAGAGAGGTACTCTGGGGAGAGGGTGGTGTAGTGTTTGCTGAGAGCACGAAGCTGGGAGGCAGTCCAGCACCAGTTCTCGAGCATCTGGCTGGGTGCTTCGACGAAGTCGCGCGCTACACTTGTGCCGTGGAAGCGGGAGTAGATAGTGCGCGAGACGAGGTTGTGGATGCCGTGGCCGAGCTCGTGGAAGAGCGTGACAACCTCGTCGTGCTTGAGCAGACTGGGTTTCTTGAGCTGTGGCTTGGTGAAGTTGCACACCAGAGCGGTGGCAGGGAATCGGCGGTTGCCGTCCTTGTCGATGAAACCGGGTTGGAGGTTGAAGTTGGCGGCGTGACCATATTTGCCTTCGCGGGGGAACAGGTCGAGATACAGGTATCCAACAAATCCGGATCCCTCGCTTTCGTCGTTCCACACGCTGAAAATTTGCACGTCTTCGTGCCAAACGATGTCGTTGCCCTGGCCGGTGGAGGCAATGGATGCGCGGTCTTCACCGGTGACCTCGACGAATTCCAGACCGAAGAGCTCCTCGAAGATCTTCAGCATGCCGTTAATGGTGTTCTGCAGAGGGAACCACTCGGCAATCAGCTGCTGGTCGAAAGAATAATCCTTCTCGAGCATGAGACGGTCGTAGAACCGATGGTCCCACAAGTAGTAGCGACCATCAGCCTTGGGATCCATGGCGTTCTTCATCTCCAGCAGCTTCTGCACCTCCTTCTTACCGCCGGCGGTCAATCGAGTGCGCAGATCACCGAGGAAATTATCAACAGTCTCCGGTGTCTTGGCCATCTTGTCCTCGATACGGTACGTAGCGTGGTTGGGGTATTTGAGTAAACGGGCCGCCTCATCACGCAGGATAATTGTTTCGCGGAAGAGCGGCACGTTCTGGTTACACTTGTTCTCGTTGGCGATCATAACCTGCTTGCGGGTCTCAGGATCACTGGCGTACTTCATAGCGGGGAAGAGATCGGGGTACTTGAACGACAGCCGGAGCTTGCCTTCGTTTTCGCCCTCGCCCTTCTGCAGACCCTCGAGCACATCATTCGGCACACCGGCCAGCTGCTCAGGCGAGAACCAAATGCCGCCATTCTCCTCGTTCAAGTTCTTCTGGAACTCAATGCTCAGCTGGCTCAATCGCTTCTTGATCTCCTTAAAACGATCCCGCTGAGGTCCAGCAGGGATACCGAGTCCATAGCGGACGAATTCTTTGTGTTCCTTCTCTAGCAGACGGCGAGATTCTGGGTCAAGAGCCTCGTCACGATGCAGCACAGCATCAAACAGGTTGAAGACGTCTTCACGCATAGCGGCCTCGATGAAGAACTCATCCATCAGCTCCTCGGCCTTGGAGGAGGCATCCCGGAGCTTGGAGTCTGTTGAGACAGCTTGGTAGAAGCCCAAAATGCTGGACTCCAAACTCCTCACGTTGTCATCGTGAGCGATGGCAAGGACGACGTTGGCGAAGGTTGCGGCCTCAGGCTTGATCTCAGCCACAATCTTGTCTTGGATGGTGCGGGTGGTCTTGATCAGGCGCTCGGCATCGGCAACTACGGATTCTGGAGTTGCTGTGAAGATCGGAGGGGCCTGAGGGGGCTTGCGGAAGTGGGCAGGGGCCATGCTGGAGGTTGTGAGGTATCGTGCTGGTGTGGTTCGGAGGTGGCCAAGCACGGATGTGAGGCGGAGACGGAGGAGGGGCGCCACGATGATGGCTAGGAGGGCAATTAAGAGGGGAAGGAGAGTTCGAGCGGTGAATGCTATGATGGCGGTGGAGGAGTATCAGGTGATGCACCTGCATTGCAGATTAATCGGGTTATATCTACATGTCTTGGCGTTGGCGACATATCTATTTACGTACAACTGTCCATATGTAGTTATCTGGTTTCAAGTGTTCTAATTGTTCTTCTATTTTAATAACAATCTGGTGTTCTAGATTCGACAGAATATCCTTTTATCTTACCCTTTCTGTTTCAAGTAGAATTGGGTTGTAAACAAAGTGCTATAAGTACCCCCCGTGTTATCTATATACATAGGCGTCAAAAAGTCTTTACCCACTACCCCACTTCACAAATCACCTCGTCAACTATCCTATTACTCTTTCTTCTTCTAATATCTCCCAATAGCTTTATTAAATAAAGCCCATAGGCCTGCCCGCAAGATCAATAGTGGGTTATCGCTAGACCAGAGGTCTAGTATGATCTATGCATATTTTAATGGGTACACCTACTCAAACTAAATTAGCATATGATTTCGACTGTAGTATGCCCAGTAATCTTCAACCAGTTGCAGGGATTAACCTTCGAAGCTACCCTAGTATGCAATAGACATAAAGTACAAGAGTTTCCATATTAAATTAACATGTGCACTAAGTACCTACAACCTTGGAGCCTAAGTAAACAGTGACATGTGATAGCCAAACCCCCCCACAAAGTTTTCTTCTTTTCTACAATTATTTTCTACATTTCTACAAAATTTACTGTTCACACCTTCAAATCCAAGCAAGCATATGATAAAAGTTCGTTTCTAATTCATGACAGATTATCTAGTGCGCAACAAGGCCGCTTTTGAACAGAAAAAAGAAGAAAATAGAGACGCCAGCACCAAACCCACTAATGCAACAATAATTGGTTTCACTCAAGCTGCATCCGCAGTAGGAATGGGCTCAGGGATCTTAGTCACCTGCATGCCTGCCCGAATAATCCGCTGACCAGTCTCATCACGAACATACTCGGAGTTCTCCTTCTGAGCACGCTTCCAGATTTCAACTTCACCTCCACCACGAATGACACCAACACGCATCGTGGACAGCAAGTTGTGTGCACCGTTGGAGTGGTAATAGACACCACCATTGAACATGGCAGTGGCATCCTTGCCGAGTCCAGACTTGATCATGGCCTTGCCACCAGGGTGGTCCTTGATGAAATCTGTGACATCGTGGACAACACCAGCGATGGAAATGAGACCGCGACCATTCTTGGTCTGCTCGACGTAGTCGTCCCATTCCATGACGGGGAGCTGGTCGAGAGGAGTACCCCAGTCAAGCTTGGCGCGCTTCTGATCGATCTTCTTCTGGAGCTGTTGGACGCGACCCTTCTCGATCTCGTTGGAGCGGAACTGCTTCAGGTCGAAGGCGAGGCCAAGCTGCTTGCAAGTCCAGATGGTCCACTTGGTGGGGTCGTACTGGTGCCATTCGATGGCGTTGCGGTAGTCGGAGGGGAACTCGTGGTGGAAGTTGTGGTAGCCTTCACCGAGGGTGACCAAGGCGGTGATGACGTGATCACGAGGAGAGTTGCGGTCATCGAAAGGCTGGTCTCCGAGCCAGTGGGCGAGGGAGTTCACGCAGAAAGTGGCCTGCTGGACGAAGAAGATACGGAGGATACCGGCGTACACGAAGCCGCCGTACCAATCACCCCAGCCAAGACCGGCAACCATCATGGGCATGATAAGGCCCATGAAGATGACGACCTTGAGGTAGTTGCGGTGCTGCCAGACAACAACAGGGTCTTCGTTCAGGTCGCTAATGTCGGTGCGGCCAATTCGCTTGGGATTTTGCTTCATGATCATCCATCCGAGGTGAGAGTACAGCAGGCCCTTGCGAACAGAGTAAGGGTCCTTGTCAGTGTCGGTGTAACGGTGGTGAGCACGGTGGTCCCGAGCCCACCAGCGGATGGAGCCTTCGACGGCACCGCCACCAACAGCAGCGAGCCAGATGCGGAGGGGAAGAGTGGCGGAGTAGGAGCAGTGAGCCCAGAGACGATGGTAGCCTGCAAAGTGAGTCAGTTGATGTTCAAATTTATTTTTGTTTTGCCATGTTATCACTTACCAGCTGTGATTCCCAGACCAGTGAAGAAATAGTAGATGACAGCCCAGATGGCCGTCTTCAACTGCAGGGGCACCCAGAAAGCCTGGATACACCCGGACAGAGGAACACCGAGAATGAGAACGACATTCAGCCAGTTGATATGCTTGTACCAGTTCTGGCGAGTCATCTGAGTATCAGCGATGTGCACCTTCTTGGTGTCAGTCGCCCGTGGGCGAGCATCCTTCGACGACATTGTGGGTGGTGTGTGAAAAAGATAAGAATGGAGGGCCCAAGGGCTTTTTTATACTTGGGGCCCACTTGAACGAACGTTGGGGGAGATGGCGCCAGTGATCACCAGGATATGGGGTAAACTGGGATTAGAGACGAATCAGAAAAGTGCAAAGATGGACCGTCACAAGATCCCGAGGCAAAGGCGCATCTACAACGTATCGTAGAAGAGCAGAAAGTGTTGATTATAAGCTTGCCCTGATAGACATTTTCTTCTACTCTTCTCGGGAGTGGCGTGGCCCAGCGCTTTCTGGCGAATGTTGGGTCCGGCGAGCCCCAACGCTTTGGTGCCTCAGGCTCTAAGAGCCAATCAGATGTCGATGGCAAATCCCGTCAGCATTTTTTCTGCTTATGTAACCTTGTAGACTGGTCGGATTAGTACCCGGCCACCCGTGGGCTTTACAGGGCTGGACCTCGGAAAATCTAGGGATATCCCTGACTTCTGATCCAATCATTTGTTTGAATCTGGAGTGATCCTGATTGGAGGGCAGAGGTTGGCTGTACCTTACATTCACCGCTTTCCCACTGGCCAATCTCGGCTGCCAAATCCGTGTTCTCGGTGTTTCCTGAATGGACGATCTTTAGTGAAGTCATTGCATGGTCTACTGTACTCCGCACAACGTTCTACATTGTACGTACAATGTTGTTCCACCTAATCGAATGCGATCGAATGCGATCGAATGCCTGCTCATCATCATCGAATCAATTAGTATTGGTGTCCTTGCTTCAGAAATTGCACTCCGACCGAGGCACATTTGTGAATCAACCCGATCCGTCGAGCTTTGGCAGATCTAGCACGTTATGATTCAACAGTGCGTCAGTCTAAAGAAAGAGAAAAAGGAACAGAAATAAGAGTCGATGTCGATATCGATCGGGCAATCCGAGGATCTAGGGATGTCACAAGCCAGGTGAATCACAGCCTCACGGTGAACATCACATGGTGTGAGTTGAGAGTGAGAGTTGAGAAAGGAACAAGTTGAAAGAGTCGAATGAATCGAAAAAGGAAGACACAAAGCGCAAACAAAAGCCGCATAATCTCAAAAGTTAGGCATAATGCCCGAGGATCGACCTTCTATTCTGGAACGGCGGCCATGCCCCTCTAGTCTAATTTTGTACAGTATGGACACCTTTACTATATTGACGATCGCCAGGAACGAAGATATAATGACATCTCAAATCACTGCCGTCGCCACTGCAATCAGCGAGATAACCGCAGCATCCGATCTACTCCTGAGCTGAAGATGGAATATCGAATATCCCTCATCGTGATAAGAACTTGACATCGTGAACATACATTGTCCATCGGAGTCTTCCACCTCTCCACGGCACCCTCCGACTGTCAGATCTGAGATAAACCCCAGACAGATAGCCGAGTCAGAACCTATTCGTGTGGAGGTTCAGCCACCATCCAAAGTTGGACCAAGCACATGCCAGTACTCCAGGTCCACTCGGTATACCAATTGCTGTTGAGCTGTGGCTCCGCTAATGGTGCAATGTTGTATGAAATGCATTGCGTAGAGTGTGTTTAGTAAAGAAGCACAAGTAGTAGCGTGTAAACAATCACCCATTCTATGGGGTCAATGGATTTCCTTATCAAACTCCACTTTGATAGATGTCTCGGCATTTTCTGATTGGTTGAACAAAACACGAGATAAGGCGGCCCCTAAACCATGTTTAGTCTAGTACCATGGTGAGTTATGCGATACTCTTGCTAATGCGACATGCTCACCAGTAGAAACTTGGCCCCCGATAGTTAATCAATTAATTATCATGTTAATTTATCGCGTGGGAATTCCACGCGTGGATTCTCCGCAGTCTCCGCTAATTTAGAGTTCGCAATATTCGACCTCAATACAATTTTTTCTCTTTTCAATATATAAGTCTCTGTGTACCACTCCATCTAGTCCAGACATCACTGTATACAATCCAATTGCCCGCTGTACACCATGGACGGCCCAGACCAGATCGGTCCCGATCACACACCCAAGCGCACACTATCTACCAAAGTGCGCAGCATAGTCAAAACATTCACAACTCGGTACATTTCCCCAGATCCAAACCGAACCCATAACCAATGTACCAACTAACAAACGCAGCGAGGGCCTCCTAGGAGACTATGACTACGGATACCTCTTCATCCCACGCCTCCCATTCACCAGACGAGCCCGCAAAACCGCTCCATTCTTCGGCCTTGAAGACCGCGTCCCAGTTGTCCTAGCCCTAATCCTCGGCCTACAACATGCCCTCGCCATGTTGGCAGGCGTCATCTCGCCACCAATCCTACTCGGCGGGTCCGCAGGTGCCAACTTCGGCGATGAGGTCTACCAATACCTCGTCTCAACATCACTAATCGTCTCCGGCCTGCTGAGCGCCGTCCAAATGTTCCGCTTCCACATCAAAGGCACAAAGTACTACATCGGCACCGGCCTGCTGTCTGTGGTTGGAACATCATTTTCTACTATCACCGTGGCCCAGGGTGCGTTCACGCAGATGTACAAGTCCGGGTACTGTCCTTCGCTGGAGGACGGGACGAAACTGGCTTGTCCGAAAGGGTACGGTGCGCTGCTAGGGACGTCATGTTTGTGCGCGCTGCTTGAGATCGGAATGAGTTTCATGAGCTCGCGCATTCTGGCGCGCGTGTTCCCACCACTTGTTACCGGGCCTACGGTTATGCTGATCGGTGCTTCGCTTGTTAAGTCCGCGATGCAGGATTGGGCTGGTGGCTCCGGGTGCGGGACTGATCCTTCGGCTAGGACAATGTGTCCTAGTGCTGACGCGCCGCATGCTTTGCCGTGGGGGAGTGCTGAGTTCATTGGGCTTGGATTCTTGGTGTTTGTCACTATTATTGTTTGTGAGCGGTGGGGGCCTCCGATTCTGAAGAGTTGTTCTGTTATCGTTGGACTCCTGGTTGGCTCGATTGTTGCGGCTGCCTGCAATTACTTTGAAAATTCGGGTATTGCGGCGGCACCAGTTGCATCTTTCCCTTGGGTCCATACTTTCCCTTTGTCTGTGTACCCACCTCTTATTCTGCCTCTTCTTGCGCTGTACATCGTTATCATGATGGAGTCTATTGGTGATATCACGGCTACTTGTGATGTCTCCCGGCTGCAGGTCGAGGGTGCAACCTTTGATTCCAGAATCCAGGGTGGTGTTCTCGGTAACGGCCTGACCTGTCTGCTGGCTGGGCTGATGACCATCAGCCCGATGTCTGTGTTTGCGCAGAACAACGGTGTTATTGCTTTAACGAAATGCGCGAATCGCACCGCCGGCTACTGCTGCTGCTTCTTCCTCGTTATTATGGGAATCTTCTCCAAATTTGCCGCTGCTCTCGTTGCTATCCCGAGCTCTGTTCTTGGTGGCATGACGGCTTTCCTGTTCAGCTCCGTGGCTGTCAGTGGTCTGCGCATTATCGGGGCTGTTCCGTTTACCCGTCGCAATCGCTTCATTCTCACGGCTAGTTTCTCCATTGGCATGGGTGTTACTCTTGTTCCTGAGTGGTTTGGGTACGTTTTCACCTACTCGGGTGATAATCATGCCTTGGAGGGTTTGATCAATGCCGTCAATCTGGTTATGGAGAATGGATTTGCCATTTGTGCGCTTCTTGGCATCTTCTTGAACCTCTTTATTCCCGATGAACCGGATGATGCGCCCGCTCTCTTTGAGGGGGAGGGTTCAGAGGATGACCGTGCTCAAGTTCAGGTTCAGGTTGATGCTCAGCAGTCTGGGAAGATGGAGGCTTCGAGCTGAGATATACTTTGTTGATTTATGTACATGATATTCAATTAGCGTTCAATGTTACGATTCCCAAGTTGGTCATTTCTATGATGAAAGTTCACCGAGTATGTCCTTATATCCCTTATACCCCAAATTTCTAGGCTGCGATGCACGTAGTACACCCATAGGTAAACACACAAGTACATATGAATCATACCCCCAAAAGGCTAACCTG
The DNA here is from genome assembly GCF_028829465.1 of Penicillium soppii. Classification (NCBI taxonomy): domain Eukaryota; kingdom Fungi; phylum Ascomycota; class Eurotiomycetes; order Eurotiales; family Aspergillaceae; genus Penicillium; species Penicillium soppii. The sequence goes on along the minus strand of NW_026643235.1, from coordinate 1,724,796 downwards.
AACAATCATTGCAGTTACACAAAGTCTCAAGAGTTGCTACCTACGTACAACATATAACTAATTAGTGTTGAAAATTGCCATGCAATCATGCGATTCCGGGAATTATGCACTAACTTCTGTGCCACCTTCCTGTGCCACCTTCCTCGATCATTATCAATTTTCCGAGCGGAGTCATTTGCCCAATTTAAGTCTCATGCATAAGAATTTATCTACGCTTTAACGCTCGTGGCGTCCAACTATAGAGGCAAATCCATGCCCTTCGCTCGATGCCCGATTTTCGTCAACTATCCCTGGAAATCCCAATTCAGTCGGAAGAGTATTTCTATCAACTGAATTGCGGTGAATACATTCGGAATTTATGCGATTCTCCTAGCATCATGTATTGTGAAGAAGGATGGTCCGAGATACACTACGTAGTACTCATCTAGCTCTGCTAAGTAGGATGCGCCTTTTCAACTCAGCGCGTAAACAGGTGATAAATTATCTCAACCCTAGGCACTAAAAAGGAGGGCATTAATATGTCCTTAGTTCTAGGTCTACATAGCAGACAGTTTGATTGAACTTCTCTCGTACATACATCAAGTTTGTATTCCTAGACATGGTTCTCCCTTTTACATGCTTATCACTATTGCCTGCCTTTACTACGTAACTAGTAATTCAACAGTTATATTGTTAGGCAGTTGTACTAGCGGTCAAGGCCATATGCGCTTTGATCCACATAATCCACCTTTAACTAAGGGATCGACCAATCATGTCATATAAGGCTCGCGGTAAACAGGCCACATCAATTGGACGCAAAAAGATAGATGCATACAGCGTATGAGTACTGAGTCGGTTTTAGAAACATGGCTGATCAACATGTTCTCGGCGGCTATATCCAGTTGACCTTACTATAAATTCCAGTCAATTTTACCATAATTCTATCATATCATATCCAAATCGAAGGAAGATAATCACTGGCAAACATGTCAACGTTGGTGTCAACGTTGGTAATAGACATTCCTGCTTCTCAGAATTTCTCTCAAAGTTTTCGCGATGTAACGACGGAACCGAGCACTCCAGTGCCCGTACGAGATGACGAAAACCGAATTGCAATGCTTATACCCTTGAATCGGGCTGCGAGATTGACCATAGACGCAACTGCTAGATCGGAATCTGAATATCACCAACACTTTATAGGTGAAACGATTTTCTATGATAACGTTACGAAATACTTCAATCTATCCTTGTCTCAATTGCCTGGATTTCCTAATCTTGGATGGAGAATTGGCAGAGGTTGCGCGTCACTCAAAAATCGTGGGGTGGATTTTCTTCTATGTACTGAAGATGAGAAAGATGAAGACAACTCCGAGGATTGCGTCGCCGATATCCATGCTCGTTTCAACTGGATTAAAGGAGCGTGTGGTTTTTTTCTAATTGTTGACAACGGCAAAAGAAACAAAGTAATTATGAATGGTGAGATAGTCAGGGCAGACCAACGCACAATTCCATTCAAAAATACCATCATGATTGGGGAATGTATTTTCACATTACAATACGAAAGCCGAACTCGGGAGGAGAACGATAAGTTTGAGATTGGACTTAAACAATTCTTGCGTCAAATTCACGAGGATAATAATCCTTTGATATTGCCGACCCCAAATGAGAGTGATTCTCGAGTTGGGGAGTGGATTTTCCACCACCCAATTGCGAAAGGGGCATTCGGTACAGTCTATATGGCAACAAACTCCCGGACAGGACTACCAGCGGCAGCAAAGCAGATTTTCAGGTCGGGAAGAAACTCACATAATGTGGATCGCGAAATAAGTATGGTTAGACGCATTTCGAAATTGGTTCATGTGAGTTACTTACTCTTTTGATGCCACCTAAATATGGACATATGTAGTGGCTACTTGGGGGTCATATAAATAACGATGAGAAATCAGAAACGACTTGCAACTGCTTTGGAAATCCACCAACTGCGAACTCAAACCAAAGCCGAAATGGTAAATTGGACAAACTCTCTTTCACTAAACTGCACTTCATCTAATACTATCTAGAGAAGGATCAGAAAATGTCTTGACGAGAACTGGATGCCTACCACAGAGAGCATTACCGACGAATATGTTATTATATCTCCATTGTTGAACACAACATTCGGGTCATTGAATGAGTCGAATGTATCGGCCGAGGGCAAGGCAATATTTTTCGTTCAGCTCTTGGAAGCTGTTGCATTTCTTCACGAGAATGGATTCTGCCATCGGGACATCAAGCCAGAAAACATACTCGTGAGAAGTTACGAGCCACCTGAGGCAATGCTCACCGATTTTGGATGCGCCTCCGACAAAGAAACGATAATGTACGATTGGCCAGGAACTGTACCTTACCTTGCACCCGAGCAAGCCGAAGGCAAAACTCACGGCCGTGCCGTTGATTATTGGAGTTGTGGTCTAGTTGGCGTGGAGCTGAGTCTAGGTGGACGAATCAAATCGAGGCTCATGCCTGGTCCCAACTTGATGGCTGTTCACGAACATCTCCGAAAGGAAAACACACCTTTAGCTAAATGTTCACGGGCTATGTTGGAAGAAGATCCGGAAACTCGTATGACGGCTGCCCAGAGTTTGAACTTCTTTTCTAGCTTGAAGGAAACTGGCCTATCTCTTTCCTCTCCGACAATGGCTTACCAACTAAGCTTCGCGGGAGAAACCAACCAACGCTTATTGCAAAATCAAAAGCCAAAGAGTCGGTTAGCATCTGACTTTGCGACACACCGCGAGATCCAAGAGCCGTATAATGCACCCTCGGCTTCAACTCGCTCAAAAGCGAGGAAATGGGCGAATCTCCCGAGTCTCAACGCCGAAATAAACTCAAGCGAAAGACCGAACAAACAGTTAAAAAAGGGAAACTGGCTCGGAAAAATGGCCCCCAATGGCTGATAAACGAGGAAATAAGCAAATTATCGAGGCCTCCAACTCAAAGTGAGCCCAAACGAAAGATCAAGAGAAGACCAAAGATAAAAAAGATACGACGTCGCCGGCGTGTGAAGCTGGGAGTTACCGTTTGCCAAATACCAAATCGCGCATCAAAAGGGACTCCGTGAGGTCACCATATATCTCCTCGGGGCGCATGAAATCTCGGCGACTTCGAAGCCAAGAAAACGAACCAATTGTCATGGATTGTTTTGCAGCTCTAGCAGTGTAACTATCGGACTTTGTACTAGATGCACTCATCGGATAGGCCCCGTGGATCTTTGCAACATATCCTCAGATGCATGTCTTCTATTCAAACCATCTTTCCGTCTTTGGGGGGAGAGATTTTCCTTAGTCACATTCGTCCTGATCATATTCGTCCTGTTCATACGAGATATCTGGGTCGGTTCGGGCCGGCAGTCGAGGCCGACAATCATTACCAACTAAACAGATTTTGCCTATGTGTCGAATACTAAGTTGATCACATGGTTGAGACAAGGTATTATACCCAGAAAATCATGGGACAACTGCTACCAGGCATATTATACAAAAGTGCATAATACAGTTAGTCATCGATGCCCGCACAGATTGTTGAAATAGCGGGTTTTGTCATTTTAAATTGGGGAATCATATACCTGCCATTCATGCCATACGTTGTCATACGGTCAAATTTCTGTCACTATGCTCTCTTGAGTACGATTAATATCAGTTGTGGTAATGGACCTTGGATATATGACAGTTCTATCATCTCAAAAATTAGTCTACATGTAGAAACTCGAACAGCGCGTTCAAGTTCGTATCTCATATCCATTTTTGCGATCGGGCCTTCTGAGCTGGTGGATAAGAAAACAGACTAGGCGCTCCATGCAATTAGCATGTGTCAAAGCATGAATACGCACAAATACACCGTACACAAGCCTAGCAAAGGAGGTGTGCACCTTTTTGGCCTAGCGGTCACGAAACAGGCGTTTTTTCTATGCGCCAGCATGCACTCATATCTTGGCATCAGGGCAACCTTTCAGCCCCATGGCTGTGCAAAACACATCTAAAGTAACCCTGATGGTGCAAAGTCGGATTTGGCTGGTGCAACTCTGCCCCCGATTCCAACAGGCACTGGCAGACAATGCTCACATATACTTTATTCACGATCTTGGTCGCCGTGCCAGTGGTCCACGCAGGGGGCTGGGATGACTTTTCGAACAATCTCGCGACCGACCTCGCGCCATTTCTATCCCTCTTTGGTGAACAAATCACGAAGCAGTACCTAAGTGAGAGCGTCAATGCAATTGATTACTTCATTTTTGCCATGGCCCCGATGGGCATCTTGACAGGGGTCGTCTCTGCAATTCGAGTGTGTGGAACCCCGTCACTGCGCGCCTTCATCGGCAGAGCTCAAGAAGGAGCGGGAAACGCGGAGGCAGAGCTGTGTACCTCGACAAGCCGCGATGTATGTGAGCTCTATAATAGTGGTGGTATCGCGCGCGTCTTTGGTCGTCCAAAAATTCTCGAGGTTGTCCACGACCCAGATCATGATTTCAGCAATCCGCAAGACGACACAGCCGGTATATACACGTTTCAGCAATACCTTGAACAAGATAAAGGCCAGGCTCTATGGCGAAAAGAAACACCTACGAACAGCATCGCACTATGGAAAAACAAAGTCATGGCGCTGTGGAGAACGAATACAGCAGTCGAGGACACTGAGTCAGCTCCTAGACCGCCCGGGCCCGATGTATCGCATATACCCTTTACGACATTTGCTCCGAATCTCTCTCTCAACATTGGGATCAAGAAACAGTCGAAGCATGTCTTCTACGCAATCGCTCTTCTTGGCCTATGTCTGCAAGTCGGCGTCTTGGTTTTTGCCGGCTTTGCGACGTATTACCTGAAATGGGGTAACGATGACAAGCCCCCAGAGTCTTATGCATGTCCGCTTGTGATCATCGGGACTGTTCTGGTCTGTGGCGGAATGTTTCATTGCGCATTTCTAATTGGTCAGAGCACCGAGGAGGATGTCTGGCGCCGGCAAGAAATTGTCACTGACAAATCATCTATGTATTGGATACAGCCCGGTGGTCAAATTATCGGCGATCAAACCTTTGATGCCTTCTCACACACGGACTATGACAAGAAGCTCAAGAAATACATGACTTCCAAGAAAAAGAACGTATCCCAGGAATCGAAGCTTGGCATTTGGGTAGCCATTGGGACTACGATCTCTGGCTTTGTCTTACAATTTACTGGCCTGAGAGGTATACATTCAGCGGTCTCCGTCGCTCAGTTGGGAGTCATTCTGGTTATGAGCATAGCTCGAGCTATGCTCCGTATGCAGCGACTGGAGCCAAAGGATAATTGCTTCGCCACATTTCCGGACGAGGTCGTTGGCCACGAACTCGACTGGCTCGCCTTGCGCATTGGCCGTGATGTTTTTGGAGAAGACGTCGTCAACCCGGATCTAGCGTCATTAGGATCATCGTCTTCCACTTCGTCATCCAAAGAGCCATCGTCTACTCTGTTAAGCCTCGGTGATCAAGATCAGCACTTCTGGAGACTCTGTGGTGCATCTGGGACGAAGTCTGGGACCAAAAGAATGAGTATCGAGCACCCGTCTCCTAGCAATCGTTGGAATGCTGCTGCTATATTACTAGCATATCGAACCCGACTTGCGTCGCTCACGGATTCATCTGCGTCTTCTACCGCTCCCGCCATGGAATTCAAGAGTGAAATGGTGGAGGTCCGAAATGAGAGTCGACAGATAGCTGCGCTGATTGAGGCTACCATCAAAACAATTCTCTCAAAGGCGGCTAAGATTAAGAATGAGTGGGAGACAGCCTCATCTATGTTCTGGGGCATCGATTGTGCTCTTGGCAAACAAACCAACCAACCTTCGACACCCAAGGAGCACACAATCTATCTGGAATTCATCCAAGATCCCTCCGCTCCAGGAAGTCCCTGGGTACTTAAAAACAAACGAGAGCTAGAAGGTATCCTCGGTCTATGGGTCTGGTCGTTGAAGTCTGATCCGAGGATAGAGACAGTGGACCAATGGACTAATTTCAGAAGATCTGTGGCGAGTGATATTAGGGCACGACGTATCATTCCAACCGATCAGGTCATGAAATCGGACTTAGAGATATGGCTTGGCGACGACATGAAAGCCATCACGAAATCCGCTCTACACTCTCAGTCCACTGGCCTGCACGACGCGAGTACTGTATGGACAATGTCGACAGATCCGGGGGTAACGAATTTGTATCCAATCATCCAGCTTGCACCAGATGTCAAGGTACCGGGTGCAAAGCTTCTTCCACCACTTCGGTTCTTTGGTTGGAAAACTGCGAATTTGTCGCAGAGTCAAGACTTCAAGGGATTCAACCTTTGGTCCGCCCCAATGACTGGTTCGCTTGTGACATCCTGTGCCCAGGAAGTTTTTGCATCATTTCTCGCAGGCATTCTTGACATTGTGGACAATTTTGGGCCTGTTCATGTTGAGGAAAATGAATCGATTACGCTTGAGAACAGCCTGGTGTCTGAGATTGTTACACTTTTCACGGAGATGCGATTGGGCTCAAAGCTGGAAGCTTTACTTTGTGTGGTGCCGTTAGTGTTACCTCGACTCGAGATGCCCTCTGCAGCGAGTGCCTTGGCAGCAGCAAAGAGAAGCCCAGATCAGCATCGAGAACGCAAGAATTGGAAGAAGGCAGAAAAGGTGCTCCAATGGGCATGGAATATCTGCAGGCAACACCAGCATTCTTGTACAAACGTGATTGATGAAAACGAAGATCACGGACCGAGCTCGGAAGAGACACTCGCTAAGCAAGCGACAATTGCTCTATGCGAGCTATACCGGTGGGCCTTGATAGAAGAGGCCTCGAGGGAATTTGGTAAGAACGGAATCTCCAGGCTCGAGGAGCGGAAATGTGACCAATCGGTATCCGCGCGCGAAGTTATTGATCGCTACTTCCTTGTTGCGAATGAGATTGCACAACATCAGGCTAGCGATGCTGACCTCGCCAACATGAAACCGAACTGCTTGAAATCTGCACTGCTGTTTGTCACCCATCCAGCATCCGAGACAGAAAGAGAACAAAAAGGAAAAGCCCTTTGTTCAGCGGCGGAATATGGATGGGTGGAGGTGGCACTTGCGTTGCTCGAATTAGGTGGCGAACCGGACTTTCGAGACACAAATGGCAGAACACCCTTGTCACACGCGGCAGAATGTGGAAATATCACCATTGTCGGAGACTTGATGAAATGGGGAAGTTTTCCAAACTCGGAGGATCATCATCAAAGGACACCATTGTCATATGCCTCAGGAGCAGGTTGTTATGAAGTAGTTAAGCTGTTGCTCAGAGATGCTCGTGTTCCCCCAGACCAAAGAGATGCTCAGCAACGAACGCCGTTATCATGTGCGGCAGAGAACGGCCATGAACCTGTTGTTAAATGGCTTCTTGAAACCGGTAAAGTCGAGCCAGACATGAAGGATATAAATGGACAGACACCGCTATCATGGGCGGTACAGAACGGCCATGACGCCATTGTCAAAGGGCTTCTCGAGTCTGGTCAGGTCAATGTAGACACGAGTTTACTATGGAAGGGGGCACAGAAAGGCAATGACGCTGTTGTCAAATGGCTTCTCGAGATTGGCAAAGTCGAACCAGACATAAAGGATACGAGTGGACGAACAGCGCTATCATATGCGGCAGAGAACGGCTATGACACCGTTGTCAAACGGCTTCTCGAGACCGGCAAAGTCGAGCCAGACACAAAGCATATACATGGACGGAAACTACTATCATATGCAGCAGAGAACGTCTATGACGCCGTTGTCAAACGGCTTCTCGACTCTGGTCAGGTTAACGTAGACACGAGTTCACTATGGAAAGCGGCACAGAAAGGCAATGTCGCTGTTGTTAAATGGCTTCTCGAGACCGGCAAAGTCGAACCAGACATAGAGAGTACTTATGGACGGACAGCGTTATCACATACGGCACACAAAGGCCATGACGCCGTTGTCAAATGGCTTCTCGAAACCGGCAAAGTCGAGCTAGACATAGAGAATACTTATGGACGGACACCGCTATCATATGCGGCAGCGACCGGCTATGACGCCGTTGTTAAACGGCTTCTCGAGACCGGTAAAGTCGAGCCAGACATAAAGGATACGTTTAGACGGACACCGCTATCATATGCGGCAGCGAACGGCCATAACGCCGTTGTTAAACGGCTTCTCGAGACCGGTAAAGTTAAGCCAGACATGATGGATACAAGTGGACGGACACCGCTATCATATGCGGCAGCGAACGGCCATGACGCCGTTGTTAAACGGCTTCTCAAGACTGGCAAAGTCGAGCCAGACAGAGAGGATATGCATAGACGGACAGCGCTCTCATATGCGGCAGAGAGCGGCCATGACACCGTTGTCAAATGGCTTCTCGAGACCGGCAAAGTCGAGCGAGACACAAAGGATACGAGAGGATGGACACCGCTATCATGGGCGACAGAGAACGGCCATGACACCGTTGTCAAACGGCTTCTCGAAACTGGTCAGGTCAAATAGACGCGGGGCTCTACGGTGTTTGTACGATGTTCTTTGAGTTTCACAAGGTTCTAAATTCAATATAGCCTATTCCGTTGTGTTTTGCCATCTTGGCTAGAACTAGAAGGCTCTAAGAATAGTAATCATAAGTCAAGACGGAGTAAAAAGAGAAGAAAGAAGAAAAGAATACGGACCACAAGGACTTCATGGAGAGGCCATCGACAAGCCTTTATGTATATACATTCAGTTGACCCTTAGCTTCTATTGATAAGGAAAGTTCTAGCTACCATGGCCTCTCTATACAGTAAAGATACCTGGACTTAGGTATCCTTGTGAGTAAAATATTGTATAGACCATCTTGCAGGAATATTAATATTCCGTGTCTATCTCTAGTATGTATAGTATCCCTTGGCATTAGGGTTTGAGAAACAATCGAAAAGTGTTAGGTGGTGACACCAGTTTCAGGAAGTACTGTATTCGTCCTGTTCATATTCGTCCTGTTCAATTGCTAGTTCAACTTAATATATCTCCAATTGAATAATATTAGCACTGGATATTGGACCAAACAAGCTTACATGCCCCATTTACACCGACTTATACCCATTTTCATGCCTTTGCTCTATTTATTCGCACCGTCATTACTATCGCGGATCGATCTTCTAGATAACACGCGCAGGAGCAAAAGAAGAAACTACGTTGGGTGAGTTTGAGAAAGAAATCGTCGGAATTCAATTGAGTGGCCCACCAGCAGGGCTTGACGTCCCAAGACTCTGGTCATATATAACAACCTAGGACAATCTCGTCATCACCGTCACACCTGTCCTTGGTATGGACTGATCCGACATACCTTCGGGAGAGATGGGGCACATCATCTCAAGATGGTCAAAGATATAGAGATCAAGACTAGATTACCTGAGACCAATATCATATCAATCCATTATGATGGGCAATTCCATCTTCCATCTAAGATCGTGGACCTCTACCATCATGGATTTATTGACGGGTATGGCAAATTTTCACACAGTGGCTACCACACACTTGACTGAGTCCGCCCATTCTCTCAAGCTGGTATGGACTTCAGCAAACACCAGCAAGATTGAGGTATTCAGCAGAATTATCCAATCGAGCGGGCTCGCTCCTCAGTCCCTCAGCTCCGGCGACAACTTCCGCATTTTCGGGCGACCACAGCAAGACGCCACCCGGAAGTACTCGGACGAGAAGCTGGAGTAACTGTTCTCGAGCTTTGGCGAGGTAGATGCCTCGATTCAAATTACCCTTTCCCTCCAAAATGAGTCTGTGTGCCTGGCACATGCAAATCTTCAGCACAGTAGCTTCTCGAGACGGTACTGGGTCCAGCTCGACGCGGAATTGCACAAGAGCAACGGGCGGATTAAGCATGAGTTTCACGAAGTTAAGAGCGGGCCGTTCCAGGCCATCGTCGTCGATTCATGTCAGGCGAACGACGAGAACGTCCGGTCAAAATCTAGTCCATCCACTAACTAAACAATCAGGCCATCGCAGCTTTTCGTAATCCAATTGTCTCCAAGTCGAGAAATGGTAGCAGTCTCATCAAGATTGAAAATGCTCAGATCGTATGATTTTATGTGCCCCGGTCTCTTTAAATAGCTTTTTTCCTTTCTATTCCTTTTCCTATGTTCTGCAGATAGTCAATAAATACATGGTATTGCTGTGATACGGGGAGGGGAGGTATATGATCATTCCATACAAATGTCATTCCCGAAGTTTCCTCCAGCTAGGAAGAATAGGTTAGTATGGTAATATCTCTTGATCACAGTATCAATAGCCTGCATTCTATTATGTAGCCCTTTATTACAAACAAAGGCTCGTGTACGATTGCCGTCGAATCTGCATGGATAGTTGAGACTTGATAGTCCCGAAAACCCCCTCAGCACCTCAAAGCACGGTCCACAAAACGTGGAGCTAACATGAAATTGCAGAGACCACACCTGCATCTGCCAATTCGACAAAAGGCTACTGGCAAGGGGTATGCGAAATACGAAAGAGCGGGGGAAAATGAGAGAGATGGATGATTACTGCAGATTATCCAACCAGCCCGTTCGAAGGCTTTTCACCACATTACCAATAAATCAAATGCCCGTTAGCAATATCCTAATAGTATCTAATGTGATCAGGAGCAATAAAAACAAAGAAAAGAAAGCTGCACTGAATACTTCAATATTGTACTCGATTGGGGGCCTAGCGATACTCTGATTGTTATTTCTAGCCGAGTTCCGTTTGAAACCGCTTTTGGCATGGAGTCCGTTGAGATTATCCACAATTCAAATGTCTCAATACGTTGTATACAACGTACTAAATATAAATTATAGTTCTTGACAATTCCAAGGTTCACGAGGGTGGCGTGAAAATCGTGGTCTCCGTAACCACAGTCACAGGGTTCGTCAGGGTTCGTCCAAATACTCTATTACTCTGTTCTCAAAAGTCAGATCATGTATGGCAAACCAAATAATTCGTGTATAGCACAGGGTCATCGATCGATGATCGACACTCGGTCCGACCACATTTGCGGGGTGAACCTGCAGCTCTTCTTGTCTCTGATTGGCTGGGTTTTGAAGATGTCTTAAAAGTCAACAAGGAATTTATCTTGGAATATGTGGAGAAGGGCGGAAGAAGTAATAGAGAAGAAATGCACAAGTCATGGACCTTAAGGTTGTCTCACTTGTACATAAAATTAGTACACATGTTTAAGACATCAGTGAACTTTGTGGAGCAATGCCGTGTGACCCTACTTGGGTACATACTTTTACATTGACAAGGTGGTATTGGCAAGGTACGTATTGTTGAGGCCAAGTAGGGCCTTCAAATTCGGGAATAATAAAAGTACAGGATTTAGAGAGGCTTGCGATATATAGATAGAAATCTCTGACGATTCTGTAACAGCTTGATATAAGACGATCGGACAGTAGGATAAGGTAGGGCAGGGCGAAGGGCAGGGCGAAGGGCAGGGCGAAGTAAAACAACAAACAGATGTGCTGAAGAGGAGCCTAAATGGGGCCATGAAGTTCGTGGACCAATCGGAATACAGTATTGGTTGAGGCTTGGAATATACATACGTCGTATAGTGAGTGTATCATCATATGTATCATATTATACCAGGTTGCTATTTCGAGTGTGATGAGCCTCGGTGATTGATTTATGATATAATACATACCTAGAGGAAAACACATAAATAGCTTCATTCCTCCCATACATTGGTGCTATTCTCATCTTCAAATCTACATCCTTCAAACATCCTTCAACATCCTGCCAATATCTTTCTAACAAAACCTTTCCACTCCAATTCAATCACAATGCAGCTCACTCAGCTCCTCCTCGCAACTGGCCTCGTTGCCTCCTCAGCCTTCGCTGCCCCCGTCGCTGAGACCAAGTCCATGATGGCTGCCACCCCCCAGTGGACCATCCAGAACGCCAAGCTTGTCTGCAACGCCGCCAACACCGCCTGCAACTGGACCTTCGGCATCTACCCCGGTTCTGGTGCTGCCACTGCCTGTACCGTACCTTTGAACGGCAACACTGCCTCCCACACCAACGGCGGACCCGTCACCTGCGGCGGATACACCGTCACCTCTGGCTGGAGCGGCTATTTCGGCGAGGGCAACGGCTTCACTACCCTGTCTGTTGTCGACAACAAATCTCGCCAGATCATCTGGCCTGCGTACACCGACAAGCAGGTTGCTGGCGGTGCCGTTGTCAAGCCTGACCAGAGCTACGCTCCTGTCAACATTTCTTAAATGAACAATGGCCTCAGTGATGGGCAAAATACTGTATATATCAACAGAAAGACTTTCCTTAATAATGAAACATGACAAGCGATTCAATATATTCAATCAATCACGGGCATTTCAGACTTAGGCACTATTTTGAAGATGAGGAAAGATTTGGCGATGATCTAAGTGGCGCCTGATCTGAGTAACGCTCTCTCACATTGAGTTAAGAGACACGCGGGATGATCCGTCTCCAAAGTTCTTGGCACTTGTTATGCACACCAGCAAACAATCTAAATTTTAAAATGACCTTCCAGGGTACTCGGACCAAAGGCCACAAGCTTGGATCGAAGTAGATGATCAGGTATTGGTGTAATGAAGTGACTCGGCCAAAAACCCCAACATCACCCGATACACCTGTAGGCCCTGTTAAGGTAAGGAGAACCGGGTAAAATCAAGTATTTATTACAGCTAATGTGCCCCTCAGCCGAGAGGAAAAAGCAATTCCCCACTTGACTGCTATAAAAATCTGACCAGAACGTGTAGGGGGAGCTCCGAAGGCACGGAGCGCGTTGAATGTGGGATATGCATGCACGGACTAGTGGAGCTGAATGGTGCCTCGTGCCTCTGCGACCGGTGCTTTTGCTTTATTGGCTGGTGGTGATATTCCTGGGCGAATGGTATACAATGTTGCACATCACTTTCAGCGAGGTTCAAATCCGAAGCCCGAGAGATCGGCAGGACTTGCATTTTTGCTTTAAGCGGTCTACTTCCAGTCATGTCCCTGGTGGGGCTGCGGCGCTGGGATTTATTAATTTAAAGAATCGAGCTTGAATGTGGTGAGAGCTTTTGTATTTCAGTATTCCACATTCTAATAGCGCTGTCAGGTGTAAGGAGGGTCGTGGATCTTCAGGATTGAGGGGGGTAGAGGATGATTGTGTCCTTAGAAAAAGGGTTGGATCATCACTCTGTTGTCTTTGCTACTCACCACCTATGGGTCAGTTTTAGGAAGTGAGAGGATCTTATTTGAATAGGATTTGAAACATTTTACATATGTAAGGACTGAAGAAGTTCTTCAACCATTACCTTTTGCTTATGGTCTTGTGCTGTGAAGTATTCATCAGATCGAAAGATTCCAGTAACCATGTATTTTATTTTTCTTTTCCCTACATTTTGAGAGTGATCAATCGTGCAGATTAGACACTTATATCCTTGAATCAGAATTTTGAGTGTAGTATTCAAAGATTGCACTATTGCTCTGCATGCAGATTGGCGACTTATGTCCTTGAATCAGGATTTTGAGGGTAGTATCCAAAAGTATGCGCCATTGCTTTGCATGCAGATGAGGGAACAATGGGATTGGAGACTCTTGATGTGATGTGCCTGCAGACAAACCGTGTGATATGAACTCGGTCGTAGATCTTTCAGCCCGAAGTATACCACTGGAGTATGGGTAGAGATGAAGAGGAAGTCATCGTGCTCTAATTCTATCTATCTCTGCATTAATCAGAAAATAGGTCTGCAAAGACCCCAATCTGGCTGCCAACCATGTTCTCCTCAATCATGGCCCTTGGAGCATTGCTCTTGACGCTAAGCATGACTGTTGTTGCGTCTCCTGTCCAACTATCTCGCCGAGTGAAGTTTAATCTAGATTCGGCACCACCGAACGACAAAGCTAAGTCTCGGTCAGAAATCTCCTCTGAGCTGCTGAGCAACTTCACTTTGTTCGCTCAATTTGCTGCCTTGTCAGCTTGCGATCAGAATATCAACGCCACTGGAAATAAATTAACCTGCGATTACGACGGTTGTGGACTTGTGGAAGATGATGATACCGAGACCATCTTCACTTTTCACAATGCAACCGGTCCAACAGGGTATATCGCCTTGAACCACACCCGGAAATTGACCGTTTTGACTTTCCGCGGAACAGTATCCAAATACGACGGAGAGACGGATTTCAAGTATCAATTCACTGCCATTGAAGATGTCTGTCCCGGGTGCAACGCCCACGAAGGATTTTGGGGCTACTGGTCCAGTGCGGCAGACGTCATTATCTCTGAGCTGCGCAGCGCTACTACATCGCACCCGGACTATAGCTTGACTGTAGTTGGGCACAGTTTGGGCGGTGCTGTTGCTACCCTTGCGGGCACAATTCTCCGTACAAAGGGATTCTCTTTGGATATCGTGAGTGTGGCTCCAGCGAGGTGATATATCTAATAGCCAACCTGTGGTAAATCAGTGGACATTCGGAAGCCCAAAAGTAGGAAACTACAAGCTGGCTGAGTTCATCACCAATCAACGAGCGCCCGTCAGCGTTTACCGTGCCACCCATTACACGGACGTTGTGCCGAAACTGCCGCTTACGCTTACTTTGTTGGGATTCGATTACAGTCATCCTTCTCCTGAATATTGGATTGATCAACCAACTGGAGAAAAGGTCACCACTGATGTCGTGAAATTCATTGAAGGAATTAACAGTCTGGCGGGAAATGCTGGTCAACATGTTTGGATCCAGTGGCCTGACCCAAATCATGGATGGTACTTTGGGAACATGAGTGTGTGTCCTACACCTGCTGATTCGCCTCCGCCTGAGGATTCTTAGACGGCTAGTTGGTGATTCTTAAGACTTACAAGTGTCGTGATGCGCATTGGAGTTACAAGGCCTTCTGGAAAGCACATCTCCACGCGGATAATCAGATGAAGAATCCCTGAAGCTGGATTTTCGGGCTTAATTATATCCACTGCTTTGTTTTCTTTCACTCCGTATGTTAATAGAAATGATCCTTTGACGTTTCTTAGGTATATTAATATTTATCCTTGGCACGCTTTAGTATGCTGGCTCAGGAGCTGAACATACCGAACTAACGAAACTTAGCGTAAGAACTAACTGGCATTTGATTTGATACGCTTTCAGTTGTCCTCGTCGCCACTGGGGAGTGAGATTTGGAGATTGGTTTGTTCAGTCTACTCAAATACATCTTATGTCTTTATGCCGTCAGGAAGAAAACATCGACTTAACAACAGGACGAGGCTGCTCATTCAGAGTCGCCGACAAACTATACTCATTTCCAAAATGAAAACACTCCCTCTCTAACTTCCCAACATCAAACCGAACAAAGCCCTTCTCCACAAGATCATGTAGAACCATAATCAACCAGACTCGACAAGTAATCCCAGTGATAGAATTCAGCCTTTCATCATAGCTTTTCATAATTTGCTCCACGCTCTTGTGAGTGCCTGGAGAAAGCGTCGCGATTTGAATCATCACGCACAGGTAGTTCTCTGAGACTATGCCTGCTGTACTCTCGTGTCCCGGGATCCAGCTGTCGCTAATACCGCGTACGTGGTATTTGGTTCCGCTTGGTGCTTCAGCTGTGCCGGAGTGGAGGTAGAAGGCCCAGTGAAAGTCATTTGAGAGTGGCGGGTCGGAGCGAATATAGAGGTTGATGTATAGTGTGTTTGGAGGGAGGCTAGCGAGGAGATCGGCTTGCTTCTTTCGTCTTGCCGCAGCATTTTGCATTATCTCGGATCTGTTGGTGGACATTTTGGGGGATTTTAGCGATAGAACCAAATTTTGTCAGGATAGGATCAGGTCAAGATGAGGTGAAAGAAGATGGCAGCACATCGAATACAGTGCAACAAAGCGTGGGGTTAAAATGGGCGCAGGGATTGGGCATCGGTTCCCGGGGGGCGTAGCTAATGGCAATATCACGTTGCAAAACAATTGAAATAAACTACTGAGACATAGTCACCAAAAAGAAAAGAGTGAAAGTGAAAGTGGAAGTGTATTCATACAGAGATAGAAACTAACGACAGAACGATGATACAAGTACATGCCACTGGAAAACCCTCGTAAACAGAACCTTCCAATTGATAGTACACGGCTTTAGCCCATCTCAAACGCCCTCAACTTTCTCACCAGGAGCCAGCATCTTAATGTACTGATGTAACCCAGTCTCAAGAACATTAACTTCATCGCCAACCCGCAGCACAAACTCCTTCTTCGCAGGGACAAGCTGCATCCCCAAGCAAGCATTTGTCCGATCCCCTTCATCAATCCGCCGATACGACTTTAGCGTCTTATCCGGCTCCGACTTATGTCTATCGCCGGAAGCAGGATCGACATTCGGCAACCGACACCGAACAGTCCGACAAGAAGCGTGGATCTCAGTGCCGCCGATGGAAACTCGCTTCCAGTGATCTTCCTCAAAAGCAGATGGCCCTTGGACAATGATATTCGCGCGAAATCGTTGAATACTCAGATGCGGAATGGCGTAAGCACACCGCGAAGCTACGTCCCTGTGGCTGGACATATTGAGCAGATGGATTGGGTATGCGTCTGCAAAGGCCGTGTTTGGCTGGTGGCCCAATTCCTCCTTTGACGGGGCATTGCGGAAGATTTCGCGAGCGTGTGGCGCGCTTGCGCGGAAAAGAGTGAATGTTTTATCATTCGGGTCTAGCCCCAGAAAGTTGAACAATGACGCTGGGAGTAGCTTGCCAAGATCATAGGCGAGGGGCCTGTCTTTCCAGATCTTCACTGGGACGAGCGGGAACTTGGACTTTGCGGGTGGATCCAGCGGGACTTGGAACTGGCACTGGCTGTCTACGATTTTGAGGGCCATGCCTGTTTTGGTGAGTAAACCGATCCATCCTGCTGGTGCAATGCGTGGGTAGTTGATCAACAACACGCCTTTGTGTTGCACTTCAGGGCAGTTGGGATCGTAGTCTTGGGCTGAGGGATCAGGAACCCAGATCTCGGGCTGGATCAGCGCGAGACGATTAAAGCCTGCATTGCGCAGGGTGCGAATGTTCCATTCATCATTGTTGTATGCTGCAAAGGTGAACTGTCTATCGTATTCAAGTCCGGTGGAAACGACATTTGAGACCTGTAACTCCACCCCAGCGCAGGATTTCAGAGGGTAACTGAACAGTGCTTTCACGCGCCAGGATGGACCACTGTCATCTTCCTGACCCTGAGGTACACCATTGTTGTATTTTGGGTCGAATTCATCGTCCAGGTTACTTGTGCCTGGTGGAAGTCCAAGGCGCCGACATCCCTTCGGAGGAATGGTTGATGTTTTCTGCGAAAGAATGACAGTGATGAAACAGACGATGAAACAGATCAATGTCTCACGAGAAAAGATCAATTCTCCAAAGAAATGGTCGATTTCGTTCATTTTGGCTCATGCGAGTAGATCGAGATCGCGGATGGCAGAAGAAAGAAAATTGCCCGATCTCGGATCTTCCGATCGACCGCCATCGAAGTCGAAGCACCACAAACACCAATATATCTGCATTGCGTCTCTAGGGATCGCATTTTAATTTTACTGTGTATATATTGCCTTGTGAATCCGGCTAAGCTCCAACCATCCTCATGCGCCCGCCATGAGCATCAACATGGACCTTCTCGGTCTCGACGGTCTCGAGGGGTTGTACGAAGCAGACACGCGTGAGTTGTTGATTCTCTGATGTCCAAAACAAACAAATTATTGACGCTCCCAAGTACCTGTAATTTCGATCTCAGCATCGCAATCTCTTAACGCGTCGGCAGCCGGACGCGACCCCATCGCGACGGGTCTCCCGCGCCTAGACGATGTCTTAGCGGTGTCGCTCGATCCGCAAGAGCAAGGCGGTATTCTGCGAGGACATGTTACAGAATTATTCGGGCCTCCAGGGGCTGGAAAGACCTCACTGGCGTGCGTGTTTCTTCTTCACCGCTAGAGTCTAGACTGACCGATTGTAGCCTGAACATTGCCTGCAATGCACTGCGCGAAGGCAAAGTGGTCTGGATTGGTATGTCATTTCAATTTCAACTTGATTGCCAGACTGACGGTTTTAGATACGGGATGTGCCCTGCCTAGTCCTCGGCTCGAGGAAATGTCCGTCAATCTCGATGACTTTATTCATTTTCAAGCGCATACCTTGGCGCATCTTATAGCTCTTTTGACTCGACCACCTAGAGGGTTTCCTCCACCAGAAACTAATTTAATTGTTATCGACTCCGTGTCGGATTTATTCACGTCTCACTTCCCCACTGCGACGGAGCTGAAAGGCGAGCTCGCAGAGGGGAAACTGGCCGACAAAGCTCATTTGCATTGGCTTCTAAGCCGCAGAGCAAATGTAGCCAATGAGCTGGCTACACATCTAACCCGACTCGCTGCGAAAAATATCGCTGTCCTAGCTGTTAACCAGTGCCAGACCAAGATTAAAGAGGAAGAAGAGGCGGCTTTGCTGCCGGCCCTGGCGGGCGGAGCGTGGGAGAATACTATTCATACGCGCATTGCGGTGTATAGGGCTCTACCGAATGCGAGGTTCGCGGAAGTCGAGAAGCTTGCGGGCAAGCCGTTGCCTGAATCGCATGATGAGTTTGTGGTTCCGTTCCAGATTTATTCGGTATGTCGATGTTCTGTCGCTTGTGATTGAAGTCTAACTCGGCCAGGATGGGATTCGAGAGGCAGAGATCCAATCGGAGTTTTCTGATCCTATCACTCCTCCGCCCAAGTCTCCTGAATTCGAGTACTATGATCCCCCAACACCGACCCCTTCGCCTTTGTCTTCGGCGCTGTCTTCTCCGCCGCCCTCTCCACAGCTCGAGTCTCCCAAGAGTAATGTCCCGAGGAGTGAATCTCCCGCAAAAGATTCATCCGAACACCTGTCGCTCCTCGAAACGTCCCCCGAGTTACCTCCAAAGCCTGCATCGTTGGAGCAGCCTACGCACACGCCAAGCAAGAAACGCAAGGTCGACGAGGTAGCCGACAGCCAGGACGAAGACTCAGAAGAAGAATCCCCATGGACAGACGAAGCAACTCTCAGCACGAACCACCCATGAAATTATGAAATGTTGAGAATATATATCATTATATTCAATTGTCATATCTTATATAGCGGTCGTCCTCTCAGACTCAACAAACATCCTCCTCTGAACCACCCTCCCACGATGATCTGCCAAAAAGTCCTTCGGCTCAGCCTCCTCAGGCCCGTCCACACTCCGATCCGGCGTGTCAGGCGGCCGCTGCATTGAGCAAAGAGGCACAGTGTCGGCAATAGCAAGAGAAATTGGATGTCTAGACCCCTGGATGAGATCAATCAACTGGCCTAGCACCGCAAACTCAAGCTTCAATTTGAGCGAGTATATAAAGGCCTTCAACGTAATTTGCACTGCGTAGAAATCCGCATACTCCAATATCAACAAGATCAAGTCCATCGCCATGATCGCACAATTAATCCCAATTAGCCGGTACATGATGCTCCGCGAGTCCGGTCTCACAGAAACATCCGCTCCAAGCCGAAGCAATTTCACGGTCTCAATCACGTAAAGCGTTGAAAGGATACTCTCCTGGATCGTGAACCCAGTCAACTGGATCTTCTCCATAACATTATACCCATTGACCCAAACGACATCACCGCTGTGCACGATATTCGCGCCGTACGTCAAGATCGTCGTGGGAATATGCAAGACAAACACATTCAGCACGATCAACCTCAGCACCCAGCGGAGGATGCGCTCATCTCCCAGGACAAGATGCAGCCGCGAATACAGAACAACCGATTGCCCCGTAACCATGGTCCACCACCCGATCGAGAGAACCGTCACTGAGAGCACGGAGTCGGCCCTCGTGAAGAATTTCATCAAAAACCCAATCGAGTACGGCACCACGCCGAGACATCCCGAGATGAGAAGGGACCAGAAGTAGAGACCGCGCCAACGGCGGAAAGTCGAAGGGACGAGAATAACTAATTCTGCGACATTGTAGCAGGATAGGCTGAGGAAGGTGACTAAGATCATTTGGAGAGCGTCACATTCTTTTGCTAGTGCGCCTGAGATTCCGTCCAGTAGGTCCTGGGAAACGGTTGACATGGTGTGGATTCATGGGGATGGTGGACTCGGGGTCTTGAGGGTTGGAAATTTTGAAAGAATTGGTGTTAAAGGATGAGAAGGAAAGGAACAGAAAGGAAAAGGAATGAGATGGGACGATTTTACGGTGTGTTATGCATATGCAGTGGCTGTGCGTGGAGATTAAAAGAGAGTCCTGAATCTATTCTGGGGTAACCCTTGATTGATATATCTGACGCCGTTGTTCAATAGTGTCGGGGATTTTTGATCGATTGGGATTTGGGTGAGAATGTTGGCTTAACCATTAGGAATTTCATACTTGGACAGGGGTAGGATCATGTGGTCTTGTTGAATTGCCACTACATTCATGGACTCCTCAGCGTGGAAGTATTACGCTGCTAGCCGTCGGTGTGTGCTTCGAAGGCTATGGTTTGAAATTTTGAGATTTGAGATTTGTTTTTGAAGCAAGGCCGGACAAAAAATAATGTTTCATTCGAGTCTACATGAATTATGGGTCATCGTTCATAGATTGGTCAGGTAGTCCTCAATCTGCTCCTTGGTCAACTTGCGGAACCGAGGTCCCTTGGCACCCTCCACTCCTTCAAAGCCCAGAAGATGGTCTGCTGGCGGACCAACAATACCTGTGATGGGTTAGCTTACATTCAACGGAAACCGGCAAATCAGGCTATATCGGGTATCACACTCACCAATTTCTATTGTGTCACCATTCATCTCGCCCTCAATCGTTTCCTTGAGCGTCAAGAGTGCAATGTGGATCGCATCCTCCAGTTCTAGCCCTTCAGTGTATCGCTTTTCAAGGAAAGTCTTGGCGCTCGTCGCGTGTTTGCCAATCGCTGTCGCCTTCCACGGGTAGTAACTGCCACTGGGGTCGACCTGGTACAGACTAGGGCCACCCTTCTGGATACCGCCAGTCTGAGTCGAGGTCTTCTCCTCAGGGTGTTCCTTCTTAGCTTCCTCTGACTCGGGCTCAATGCCCTCATCCCAGCCCGCAACAAGCAGACTGACACCGTACGGCCGCACACCTCCAGATTGCGTAGCTTCTTGAACTACCCGGGCGACGTCCTGCACCAAAATCCGGGTGGGCGGGTATTCGTTGTAGATGCGCTTGTAGTTTGTGTGCGAGACCTTGCGGGCCTTGTCTACCAATACACGGTAGTCGGGGCCCATGCCGGCGTAGACCATGCCGATATCAGGTGTGATGAGGGAGATCTTGGACAAGGAGGGAGGATCAATCAGAGGCGATGAGGACTTCTTCTCGGTCGCGAGCACAATGCCGTTGGTAGCTGGTATGGGCGGTCAGCTTCCTGGGAGCTTGGACGGGAGAGCTTCGTCATCACATACCTTTGATACCGAGTGCCGTGACACCCTGGTTGACTGCGTTCAGGGCATATTCTGGTTTTATTAGTATTGATAGAATGATCAGATGTGATGGTCCATACCAATCTGCACCAGCTTTCCACTGTGAAGCTGAGTTAGCGGTGTCAATTCAAGAAGAACGAATCATCCTTACCTGGGAGAGAATGTAGTCAAAGAGAATGAATATCGGTCAGCCATGATTCGCTATCAATGTGAACAAAAGCAGAGAAGATGGAGAGATCAAGGGACTACAAGATCAAGAGAGCTTAGGCAGATGAGGGTGACGTTCGACGCGGTAGAGCTCACGAAAGGCGGTGAACCACATTGGGATTAGTTTCCCCTTGTGCTTTTCTGCTTTTCTCTTCTTCGCTTCAGTTCTTCTTCCTACGAATTCTTCAAACACCCTGTATTTTGTATTTCTCGGCTCTTGCCAAGGTTTGAGTGAATCTCGATGTGAGCCCCAATGGATGACTCTCAGCATTACCCTCCCCGGGTCTGTCGCATCTGCCTAGAATCAGTGTTGCCTACCTTCCAACCCTCAGAATTCCTCCAGAAACCTCGAGTGGTTTATGAATCCTCCGACCCAGAATCAGGTCGTCTCCTTAGTCCTTGTCAATGCAAAGGCTCCTCGCGTTATGTCCACGAGGGTTGTCTGCAAGCATGGCGCCATGCCGACCCAAAATACGGGACCCGAAACTTCTGGCAATGTCCCACCTGTGGCTTCCAGTATCGCCTCGAGCGTCTGACCTGGGCTCGGTGGATCAGTAGCGCCACTATGCAACTAATTCTCACTCTCGGCATTCTTTTGTTAACCATTTTCCTGCTTGGATTCATTGCTGACCCCATCATTGATTTTTACTTGGGCCCCGTGGACGATTACGTCGATCTGGTTGAGAAAGATGCGTCTTGGATTGAACACTTCATCAAAGGGCTAGCGTCGCTTGGTCTCTTGTCATTTCTCAAGGCAGTCTTTGCACTCTCGCCTTTCCCATGGAATATGCGCTCTGTCGCCTCGGGTCGGAATTCTGGCCGTAACCGCGCCGCCCAGTTAAATTGGCTGGTCATTCTGGTCGGCGTTGGTACTTTCCTATGGGTATGTTTAGTCTATCATGATGACATGGCTCAACTAACCGCATCAGGCTGTCTACAAAGGTGTTCGCTCATGGAGTAGACGGACTCTAGAAAAGGCCGGTGAAAAGGTCATGGATGTTCCAACGTCCGAAGATGAAGTTGAGACTGAGCCAGATCACGAACCTAGTTCTAAGCAAGATTGAACTCGCACTACTTAAGTTGCCGTACTCCTCTGCCCCATGAGACGTCGATTAGTCAATGTGCGAAGAACCATAACTACCTTCAATAACCCTCAATGGAAATCCTGAGAAGCAGACGAATGTCATGGGAACGTCTTGTTCCTATTGTCGTTTGTCAGTTTCATTCATCAGGTTTCTTTTTTGGGGAAGGCAGTCCACCTCTCAATTGGATGGAGCGTTCTGACCCTCGAGTCTGACCAAATAACGTTTCCGGATTGAATGGCGGTAAATTCCTGTCAATAGCTTTGAATTATCTGTTAGTGACATTATTAGCACATTGGTCAAGAATATGAATCACAATAGCATCGTCAATATTGTCCTGAACCTCAATACACGTCCCTCTTCACTTTCCTCGTAGACCGTCCAAAAATCTCCCCACCTTCATCTCGCTCTTTCTCCCGTATATGCACTCTTCTTTCCTCCAATCTTGATTCCAGCATGGATATACTACCAGCCGGATCACGCTTGGCAGTCGTCCGCTCCCAACTCGCCGTCGACTCAAGCTCGGAGGGCTCCTGCACTCCGCCTGGCTCCGGTAAGGAACCCTTCCCAGATTACAACGAATTCGACTGCGATACCATTGCGTCCCAGTGCACTGCTGATCAATGTCACGATGATGCCTGGAACTACGCTCTCGGCAAGGCCATCCAGGCTGAGATCCGTCAATGCCAAGTCGACCCCAACATCATTCCATATGTGCCCAGCGAACCGGGCGAGCGTAGCCAGGTCGTCCTCGAAGAGTTGAAAGAGCTTCTTTCGGATCCTCAAATGCGTCCACAGACTCGCCACCGGTACATCACTCTTCTCAACATCACGCTCCACCTTAACCATGTAATCTTTCACCAGAACCCAGAGTTCCTGGCTCCCAAGGAGACATCTGACGCGAAGCTTCCGACTGAGACTATCCTGACACATCTTGCTTGGCTGGATGCTATGTTGAAGGAGCAATGTCAGGCTGTCGACGACATCGCATTTGTCCTGAGGCAAATAGAGCATGATGACATTTCTGTTTACGAGAAGCTTCGCGAGATGGCTCGTGTCGTTGCCAGGTAAGTACCGAGCTTGCAGCTTTAACCTACTTTTTGCTAATTCTCGATTTGCAGAGGCTTGAAGAAACCACGTCCTCTTGAACGCCAACTCCTCGAGCTATACCACGCTCTGTTTGAAGAATGGGTACACACACCTTTCCTCCGTCTTCGAAACTGCCAAGTCCTCACCGAAGAAACCACGAGCTTGGCTCGTACTGAACTCACACGTCACGTCATTGCAATCTGGGACGTCAGCTCACGATGTATTGAGAACTACGACGCGTACACCTGGGCCACTCTGCAAATTCGCGAGGGATTTTTCGTACCCACAATGGACCATCTCGTCCATGCCACAGATGTCTGGGAGCAATGCTGGAACAACGATATGGCAATTACAGACCTGACAGAATGGACCGCACACTGAACAAGCATACTAACGACCGTACGAATTATGATCAGAGAGCACAGAGTCTCGTTTCTCTACGATCTGCTTCAAAATACCCAAATACATAACGTCTTCCACATTCTTTTAACAAAAGAAAACGTATATAACAATCTAAGCCTCACTATCCTTATAAGCTCCCAGCTTAAACAGCTTCTTAGCATTCTCCCTCCCAATCTTCACACGATCCGTATTGGACATCTCCGCCGCATCAAACCATTCACACGCATCCCCAAAAGTCTCGAAGGGATAATCAATCGAGAACAGAATCCGATCCGCCCCAACCTCCGCCATACAGAAGTTCAACGTAGTAGTCGAGAAATGGCCCGACGTAGTAATCCACAAATTATCCGCAAAATACTCACGAATAGTCCTCTTACACGTCTCCTGCAGCCCCAGCATCTTCTTCCGATCCTCAAACCAGTGATTAATCCTCCACATATCAAACGGAATGTGCTCCCCCAAATGTCCCAGAATGACCTGCAACTTCGGGTTCCGATCAAACGTCCCATTCGTCACCATCCCAAGAACATGCAGACTAACGCCCTGCGCAAACGATAGCGGCGGCCCAATCAACCACTTCCGATCAGCCCACAGCTTCTCGTAGATCGAGCCAGTGGGGTTGCGCGGGTGCAGGTACAGCGGCACGTCCAGCTCCGTGCATGTAGACCAGAACACGTCCCACTTCTCATTGTCGTAGAAGATCATATCCTCGCCGTCTTCGCCCGCGCGCTGCGTATCGTTGACCAGTGCACCGAGGAAGCCGTGCTGCGTGACGCAGCGTCGCAGCTCGTCCGCCGCTTCTTGTGGGTCGTGCATGGATAGCGTCCTGGCTTGTTAGCATGCCTTGAACCAGGGGTGGATGGTTCGTGGAACACTCACGCAAAGGCGGCAAAGCGGTCCGGGTGCGCTTTCACCTTCTCGGCGATGTAATCGTTGATTTCGATCGCGAGCGCCTGGGCGTCTTTCGCATCCCAGATATCCTGCACGCCGGGCGCGGTATAGCTGAGGATTTGGAGACCGACGCCGTGCTTATCGGCGAAGTCTAGACGGATGGGGCCCACGTCGTTGATTTGGGCTGTGTGCTCTTCTGTGTTGGTGGAGAACATTCCCGCCCACCATTTTGTTTTCTCGGCAAATCTGGGGAGCGCGAAGGCTTCTTCGAGAGCGATTTTGCCGAGCATTTTGGATTTGGGTTGGATAGTGGATGGAGTGTGAGTGTGGTGGATGTACTAGATTTGAGCTGTGATGCTTCCAGCTGCTCTTTTATAGCTATGCAGGGGCCCCGCACTTCGGAAGCTAGACGCCCATTGTACAACTTGTATTCGGTGGATTATCAAGAATACACACGTATTCATCAATTGTACGCTGTACGCTGTATACGCGGGGAACTCGGATCGGATCTACAGGCGGATGCGGGGCGCGGGTCGGATAGCGGCTCTTATCAACTTCTGTACACTTCGGTCTTTGCTGTTGTTACTCATTATCCGGTTACATTCGGTATATTTGTATAAAATTTGTGCTCATGCAGTATCTATGAAGGGTTTGTGGTCAGATCAACTCCCCGGGGCAACTGGTCTCAATCCAATTCCATGCGATGGCGGATCTCGTTAAGATTGGACAATCTCGATTGCTTCTTCATTGATAAAGCCTTTAGCAACCAAATGTCGGGACAAACTCCATCGTCCACTCTTGGCACCGCTTGTTGGTCGTCTATAAATATGTGAGCCGCGCGGATCAAGATATCTGAGGACATGATACTTGGTATTCACATCGTTATCAGGGGCCATTAAGTGATTACTGATACGCGGTGGAGGGATCCGTGCTACTTCTAGCTCAATGGCTCCTCACGGCATGGAGTCTACGGACGGAGTATCGCCAAGGAAGTCCACTATATGACATGGTGGGACCTCACCGATAGGGTAGATCTTGTCGATTTTTTCGAGACTTGGGTTGTAGTTTCGTTTGAATTCAGGATTGTAGCCTACCATTGGCGCTCCGGTGACGTGGATTTTGGTTCCCACTGAGGAATCTGCGGCTAATGGCACAAATATCGAGAAATGCGCTCTTTGGGAGGATGAGTAGCGGGCAGAGATGAGATAGACTGTTCGGGTCATTGGGGGTATAACTAGTTGACTTGAAGAGTAATTGTTGACGATGGTAGGTTGTTGTAAACAGCGACAGCGAACACTGACTGTGCAATGCCTCGGTCATTTCTTAAGCGCCAAGTTACAGAGACATTATTGGCCGGCCATATATTCCACTTATACCTGGTCTGTATATTAAGGGATATCGAAGAGTTCTAGCTTGAACAAAATATATAATAACCATACTCAGATCTACTTAATAGATGGACCCTATTCTCTCTCCGCGTCGGCTCGGCAGTTCCATGCGACGGGTGGCGGATACGACATGAAATACTATACAAGACTGTACAACATATTACTATAAGTATACATACATGTATATATACTGTCTCATCAATTCGAAGGAAAAGAATACATCTCCGAGCTCGTAAGCTCCCCATGTGAACGTAACTGAACAATCGACAACAGCATCCCAAGCACAGCAAACTCCATCTTCAGCTTAATACTATACACCAACGCCTTGAGAATAATCTGCGTAAAATAAAATCCCATGAACTCCAGTACCATCAGTGCCAAGTCCATCCCAATAGCCACGATATTGATCCCAATCAACTCCAACAGGACTTTATGTCGTTTTTTGTCTTCCTCATGACTGATCTTGATCATCCCCACCGTTTCCCAGATATAAACAGACGAGATAAGAATCTCTTGGGCCGAGAACCAGGTCACTTGAATGCGTTCGATAATTGAGTACCCGCGGACCCACGATGACGAGTGTCGAAAGTACTCCGAGCCAAAGTTGAGCGTTATGGTCGGGATGAGAAGTATAATTGTGTCAATTATGATAAGCCACTTCAGGAAGTGTAGGAGACGAAAGTTTTGCGAGATTAAATGAAGTCGCGAATAGAGCACTATCGACTGTGTCGGGACCATGCAGACGAACCCAATATTTGAGAGGAGGAGACTCAGCCACAGCGGAACGATGTCGAAGTATTCAAACGAGGTCCCCAGACTAGTCGGTATTAGCCCAAGGGTTGTGGATATTAACAAAGCCCAGAAATAGAGACTGCGGTATGTCTTGAAGCTCAGGGGGATGAGTACAGATAATTCGATAGCATTGTACAGCGCGATCGAGATAAAGATTATTACCGCAACTCCCATTGTCTGGTTCTGGCCCAGGGGGTAGGGAGCTGCTGGAAACTGCCCGACATAGTGTATTTGGGTGGTGACCCATGATGGCTCAGGGCTGGGGGGTTGGAGATGGCAGGGTTTTGAATTGAACGCGAGGAGAAAGGGGGGAGGGAACTTTAAAGATTCTCCGCGTTCTTCAAATCGTTTATCGGCACCTGCCGGCCATTTGTATGGACATCCAGTGGAGGCAAACCCTTCCCGCTATTCGGTTCACGGCGTCATCAATTCAAGTTTCGCCCAATGAGATCAATTGGATTTATTTTCATATATCCTTTCTTACCGTAATGCTGAAACTCAATGTTAAGCCTCGAAGCCAACTCAGTCATATCCATGGCTACCCTACCCCCCCTTGTTAGCGGTCGCGTTATGATTCGCAGAACTACAAGGAACATTGCATTGGAACATGGATTGAGCAAGATAATGATAAGGGATAATATCTAGACACTAACATATACACAGTAGAATTTTGAGCACAACATAACACATAACCCGAATCTCCTACTTCCTAACAAGTAGAATCCCTCCCACGTTCATTGGTCGACAAGTCACTGAATCGTTCCAGTCCGGGACTGGCGCAGTCTCCATCTTTGCACCCACAGCATCAACTAAAGAAATATCAAACCTGCACAGGATAGAAGCAGCGACGAGTTTCATATTCAACACCGCCAGTCTCTGCCCTTTGCATCCGTGTTTGCCCGCACCCCAAGAAATGAACTCCTTTTTAGCTTCCCGAGACGGATCCCAGCGCAATGGTTCCCCGTAATATGCCGGGTTGATCGATGTGTCCAAGAATGGGTACACCACCAATGACCCAGAGGGGATTGTGTATCCTTTCATTGTGATATCTGGGCCGGTGTTACGCCTCATGGCCGTGTATGGTTGGGATGTGCGGAGGGTTTCTCGGATGCAGCGGTCTAGGATTGGGGTTTGGGTTTCCCATGCTTGGAGCGGGATGGTTGATAGGGTTTCCGTGGAGGTATCTTGGGTGGTTGTGAGGACTTTGATCTCTTCTTGGACGGCAGTGGACCATTCAGGGTTTGAGGATAATTGCATTATCAGCCACGATACTGCTGTAGTGTCAGTAAGGTTCCTATTGTGTATGGTGACTGTGCAGAACTGACCTATTGTTCCGGTCGCACGTGCTCCGGCTAGAGAAAGCCCTAGAATGAACTTCAAGAGATCAGTGTTTGTCGGTAATAAAGAGTCTGCTGAACATACCCCGAATATTTGAATAGTGCTATCTCCATTATCCAACATTTGTTGGACAACATCATTCCTTCTCACGCCGCTGCTCTTCCTGCTTTTGAGGGCCTTCTGAACAATGCGGAACATGCGAACTGCGGATATAATCTTGCGAAACATCAAGGTATTCGGTAGCCATGAAAACCAAGTCGAGTATGGGTTGGCAGGCGAATCGACAATATCGACCAGGGTTTTCAGACGGGAGGACATCGCCGGGTCATTGGCTATATCGAAGAAAGCGTTGGACATCATCGTTTGAAAAGTGATCTAAATGAAGCCGGGTGTGAGTTTCTTTTTGACTTGTCCAAGACCATGGGATAGAAATACCTCGTGGATAGAAGAGCAAGGGTCGAGAATAGTTTGTGTTCCCCATGAGTCCATGTTTCGCTCGCAAGTAGAGAGTACCAATGGAATCACTATTTGCGTCGTGTTAGGATATAATAGAACCAAAGAAAGGATGTAGAAACTCACTGGGCTGCAAGTTCTCAGGCCGCTGCATCGAAATAATACGTTTTATTATGGCGTTGACCTGATGGATGTTGAACTGAGCGGTGTTCTATTTCGACGAATCAGTGATCAGAAACATAAAGCTGAGCAAAACAATACACTCACACTCCCTAGCAGAATAGAGAACGAATCATATATGCTGAGTCCCTTTTCTCTGAGGAATAGTTCGCGACCCTCCTCTCCAGATAGGACGATCGCCTTTCGTCGGAAGAGCGTGAGTTGATAGATAGAAGAGGACGTCGCCTTGAATCCATCTCTGATAAACTCGAACCGCTCGCCAAAGAACAATTCAGTGATCTTCGAAGCGGGTAATTGAAGTTCTGGAGGCGAGCTGCTTGCTTTCGCCGAAGACCCAAGCGGGACGTATAGGAATTTGAAAAGCATAGCACAAAGTGCCAGAGCAATGCATGCCAGACTGGCCAAAGCTAGAAGCGAGACTGACGACATGTTGCAAATAGACAACGATCTTGTAAAAAGGCTTTGTAGCATGATGAAGAAGATGAATGGAAGTCGCGATGGTGAACTAATCAAAACTCTCCCACTTTCCTCTCTTTATAAAACCACCCAAAGGCCCCCAAAACACCAGGTACCTAGGTACCAGAGCTTGATGACGCTCTGGTCCCATTGCCATGGAAAGAACAACGCAAAAAGCCCCATTCTGGGTCTCGATTCTGACTCTTCCATGAATCACTTAGCCAAATGCCCAGGTTTCACCCGGGAATTGACTCGACCGCGCCCCAATCCTCATCTTCCCCACTCCCCATGGCACGATAACGAAATATAGAGACAGATTTCGCCTAGTGGATAAAGCCCATTGCATTGGAAATCAGGCTGCACCAAGCCGATGTCACTCCATGTCTTAGCTAACGTGCTATCGTCAGCTGGTAAGGTGGACCAACTACATGCGGTTTTAGACTGCACCCGTTCAGGCGGGACGTTAGGGCCGAATTAAGATTGAGGCTCGGCTAGTTATTTTTGTTCATCGTATTTGTTTATGACTACATAGTGGAGTGAATACTATGACTTCAGTTGATTGATTCAGCTTGGATTGACCAAGTTCTGATGCTTACATTCGCCGGCATCTCTTTTAGGTTAGCTCAGGCTGCTGTTCCTGAATAGATCAACTTTGCTTACCATTGATTGGTTCGAGATATTTGCAAAAACCGAGTCATTGTTCTCTGTTACTTCCTATTGGTTTTTGGGTGATTACCTCGTGGTAGTTACCTCGTGAAAAAACGCCACACTGACCACCGCCCGTTAGTCCACTTCACACGGTCTTCAGATATCCCTGTTGTCTACCACATGGTTTTTATTGCTATTGAGAGAAATCTCCTGATAACAATTGCACTGGGGATCTCATGAATTTTCGAAAGGTTCATTTCCATGGCAAATTTCTATGTCCTTGACCCGTTCAATCATCTTGCTATTCTGCCCGCTTCGACCTAATGTCGCTGAGGGAGATCTTACTGGAATTTTTTCTCGAGATGAATCGCGCTATAGACGCTAGCGGTAGGCCTTGGCCAGTTCACGTCATGGGGCCAAAAAAACGGTTTGCTTATGAGTTCCTCTATCTTTCATGCTTACAAACATCCTGTTGAGGCTGATATCGATTTGAATAAAAACCAACCGAAGGGGAATGAAAGTTGATCGCCGGCGAAAGATTCTAATCAAAAGATATAGCAGGTGTTTTCTGTTGTGGTCAACAAAAGAAAATGCGTTAAGGTTTAAACAATCCGTCAACACTACGGCGATACAGATAAGATTCCATAATTCCACTGATTTGTTTTATTATCCGATTTAGCAGAAACACCAATTTCTGTATTGATAATAGTTCAGACCATGATCTTTGAAAATTGTGGATCCTTGACGAGAATAGATGTCATGCAGTGAGCCGAGTTTGGGGCTGAATTTGTTCACTATTTGCATTTTTTCCTAACCGTTTCGAAAATTGTCCGTTCGAGGCAAAAATAACCGATCCCAAAGAACTACGATGATGATGTCCTGCATGCTATCTAGCTATTCTATACTTTCCCTGTGATTAATTGGCCCGTAATATTCCGCGTACCTTTGGCAAGTTCGATTTTGGTTTGCATCACGCCGATAGGATTCGGTGAATACGAGCAATTTATTTTTGGTTTGCTAGTTGCTATATTGATGTTGCATTCGAGCTCGTTTCCTTCTTGGCTAATTCTGGATCTCATAACAGGTACACAACGGTCCTACAAGCGGACATACCTACAACTACTCACAACCAACAAGTGCATTCATTGTTCTACTATTATGTTATTGGATCAATGTTAGGCTGCATATGTATGCTAGCTAATCAGTCATGTCACTTAGCGTAAAATCTCGCTTCCTGCGGCCAGTAAATCTTATTCTGATTGGATGCTCTTAAATGCGCTCAGACCATAACGGGGCGAACCGTCTAGGTTTCGGATTCTATCTGCAAACATGTGCAAGGGAATTTCGGGGAATAAAATAGATTATGTACAAATTAGAGAAAAGAAGGACCCCGAATGTCAAAATTAAAGCCCGAGTCCCAGTGAGGGCCTAGTCAGTCTATAGAAAGTAAAGATGATGAATGACAACACCTCCTCTTTTTTTGATTTTATCGTGTACATAATTCTTCCTATTCAGTGGGCCCTCCCGGAAGAAGTGGCAGAGCAACCTGCCAAGCACTCCCTTAGGCTGTTAATTAGCCCCACAGGGGTCTTCTCCATATGGAAACACAGTGTCTATGTTAATATGTTGAATATGACATCATTTTCTAGATCATTTCTTGATACAATACTCCATCTATACCTCCAAAAGTGCCCGATTAAGCATCAAACCCAATATCATGAGCCGCAGCCACATCCTCCCTCTCATAAAGAATCTTCGGCTACACATCGTTCCTCAAAATGTACCGCTGAGAAAAATACCAAGTCTGTCTCAATCCATACTTAGCATGGAACCTCGTCGGAACGGAGAATACCTGATCCAACTCTTCAAGCGTCTTCCCTTTTGTTTCAGGCATGAATAGAAGAACCAACCACTACCCCACCAAACTCCAACCCGCATAACAAGAGAACTCTCTTTGCGCTATGAACGCCTTTTTTATTGACGGCCAAGTTACAGCAAGAATGAAATTAAAAATCCACGCCGTGGCTGTTGCCAGCGTCATCCCATAAGATCGCACGTACAGAGGATCTGCCTCGGCTGAATATGTGTAAGGGACCGATCTCTCGCCAGGTGAATAGACGATTCCGAAAAAATATGTGCCGAGTACTATACATGCGAGCCGATCGGTCTGGCTGCTTTCTGGGATCCAGAATCTGAATCCGGTGAAGAACATCGCCAGTGACATCAGTGGGAGAGTAAATAGTAACAGGTTCCTTCTCCTAAAAGTATGAATTGTGTAAATTGCCCGAATGTTAAATAGCCAATTGATCACGCCCCATCCGAGGGACGCGGCGAGGGCTGCAATCGAGGTGAACTTGGCCTGTGCTTTGGTTAGGGCTTCTTGTGTGACCGCGTTGAGGGCTGGGCTCACCTCGGGAAAAATCTCGGCAGAGTAGTCTGCAATAACGTGGACACCACAGAGCTCAGGTTCAAGTCAGCTACCAAATTATTAGGCGTATAGTAAGATATATCTAGACATGTACACACGCGGGTGCGCGCAACCTTATATCCCAAACTCGAGCTAATCAAATCTCGATTTCCACTTACCTGCTGCATAAAAACCACAATCTGAGACGCAACTAGTGCCCGGCGGTTGCGTGGTACTGTAATCAATTCTAGTAGCTTGTTCCGACCAAGCCTCATGCTGCTCTCAGCCTCAACAGAGTATGCATGTAGTAAAGATCTCTTGCAGCCTGATTCTTACGATGTCGCAGCGTGAAGATCGCCTGATACGCACGGTAATACTGCTTCTGGCTCATGTACCACCGCGGCGACTCAGGACAAGCAAAAACAAAACAACAAACCACCAGCGCAGGAAACATCGCCGAAGCCATCAAACATAGCCAATTGAGTCCGACAATTGCAGACGAGTTCACATTATAGAACATCAAGCCCGCTGCATACCCCACCATAATCTCGAATGCAGTCCACATCTGCCACTGCATTGTCAGTGCCCCCCTGATGGGTGGCGGGCCGCACTCTGCAGCGTACATTGGCACAGTTGCTGACTTGGGACCGATTTCGAATCCTAACATAAGTCGCACAACAGCCATAGCCCACCAATTGCTCACAACCCCTTTTAATAAGGAGGCAATTGCAGAAAAACAGTATGTGATGAATATTGTACCGCGTCGGTCGAACCAGTGGTTGAAGGGGACAATTAGCCAGCAGCTGATGAAAGCGTAGCATGAATAGGGTGCCGTGTTGGATAGACCCACAAGCCATGTGCTTCGAGCAGAGTCACCACCAATGCCGAATTGGTGTATGTAGAAGATCTGGGCTCCGTTGACGACCGTTTCGTTTAGTTTTGTTAGTGATTTTGGCTATTGGGCTGTCGGATGTTTGACTCTACTGACCTTTTTTTAAACAGCAGCAGATGATGAACATAGTGCGATCATGGCGTACAATTTCCATGGCTGCGAACATTTATTGGTGAACTCACGGCGAAATACCTCCTTCTCTTCATGGGTCAGACCAGCAACATTGGCGTACCTCTATGGCGATTATGCTAGTATAGCACCTAGCACAAAAGCGCGAATATCGGACTCATCACCCATATCGTAGGACTCTGTAAATGTGCGTTCCTGTTGTCTCAACTCTGTATGACTGCAGCCAGCCAGCGGGTTGGAAAATTTGGCATTAAGATTGCGCCGCGCTCGTTCGGACGCTGTACCGAATGCCCTTTGCAGTATGAATCTATCGGAGTGAATGGCACCATATTTTTCCTTTGGTCGGGAGATATCACCATATATTGAGAAACTCATGGTTGAATTGAAAAAGAGGAGTCAACCGTTGGTTTTTGACTCGAGGGGACAACCCTAACAAAGAACAAAGAACCTCGGCCGGACACACCACACATGATTTGGAGTCTTTTTTTCTCAAGGGCATGTACATAGACTCGCATATTCAAGTAGCTAGTAGGTTCGTATGAAAGAGTGATCTAGGGGTTCATTAGTTTTAGGCCTTAGGGTTGCCTTGCGAACAAAGAATCTTTGTGATCGGCAGATTGCCCCATTTCTCACGGTACATCCAAGCTTAGAGATCGCATGAAGATGCAAGAAAACAAGAACTATTGAATTGGGTATGATGCCAGTAAACAACTGTTATATCTGCTCTACTTTCAACCGAAACGTAAAGTCAAAACAAAGTACTGAGTCAAACTCATCAAATTCGCCGCCCTAGGTCTTCCAAATCACCATATTATTATCATGATTACTCTCATTCATCTCGTTCCTCTCTATTATTTCTGCTATTTTGTCTATCATCTCTTTAGCAACCTCTCTAGATTCTTCTGAAACTTCAACTTTCCTAAATTCCGCTTCGCATCTCTCGCAGTATTCCAGACGAAGCTTTCAAATGGCTCGCCTAGCTGCTATTTATAAATCACATTAGTTAGTTCGAAATAAGTCTTCGTTGGCAAACTAATATGCTTGGATCACCTCTCGCTGAAAATTTGCATGATCCTATAAGATCGTCTACTACTATTACGAAGTCTATCTGCCTTTCATAATCACCCTATGGAATATGTTCTGCTCTCTCAACTGACTTGGCTAGCTTCCCTTATCCTGTCCGATAAAGGGTTATCAGGAAGAACTGCAAGAATAGAATGAATAGTATCCTCCCTCTTCTCCACCTCAGGCTGCTTGATAAAACCTGTAAGAGTTTCGAAAATCTGTGTGTTGCAATCATAAAGACGTTCTGCAATTAGCTTGCACCTGAGACTTAGCGTGACTGGTTTAGTTGTGGAATGAAAAGAGAATATTAAATGATAAGTTGAATAGATCGACTGCGAAATGTATATACTTAGGGTGTACGGCTCTTGTGCCAACATGATAAATATCAAAACAATATAGCGCGGGTCCATTGATCTAAGAAAAACTACATATGTAAGGTCCGTTCCCATTTTGAAACAGCCCCTTGCATATGTGCTGCAGTAAGCGCCAGATCGATATTTGGCAATGAGGCTGAGTCGGCCATCTCAATCTAAAACATCTTATTTCATGAGACGGACTAAATCCAATTATAAAGCTTTGATAGCCGCCGCTGATATTACTCCTCAGACAAGTGTTTTTAGACAAGTGTTTTTCTAAGGGCATTGTTTGCCCGTCTATGATTTGACACGTCAAACGTTCTGCCACAATAGAGGTTTAGATCTCTTTGAAGCAGCAAATAGACGTTTGAAAGGATACTTCGCCGATCAGTGGATAAAGGCTAATAAGGTGATCGGTTCGATTGGTCGACTTTGCTAGGCCGTTTCTTCAACTGTTCTCGTCTGTTACTTCACTTCAAATTCGCTATCAGGAGTAAGGCAGATTTTACTAGAACAATTTGATCCAAGCTTTGTGTTGGGGCGTGAATACAAATACGGATGAGTAATTTGAACGTGCTGTTTATAAGAAAAGTAATGTATTATTGAAAATTATGGATGTGAAGTTACTGAGCTACCAGAGGCAAGCAGATTGGACCTGTTGAATACTTTTGATCATGTTAGCAATGATCATATAAACTCATCAAGAGAAATAAAGCGAAAAGTCTCGATATCAGATAGCAGTTGGTACAATTTTGAGTCCACATGGTTATTCAGAACAGGTCTGTGTGAAAAGGTTGCTTCATCATGAAAGAGGGGATTTTAACAAGTTAAAACTCACTTTGTTAATATCAAAGCTGCCCCGTCAACTATATAGTTCATAGCATCGGGATCAGCTTATGGTAGAGCCCGAATCCTCACATGGCAAGCTAGACACAAGCTTCATCATGCTTGGTCAGGCTTATCATGCCGGGCAGAGGCTCGGTAATTCATGGAATGCTTATGGCTGATAGCACATGGAAAATCCAATTGAAATATCAGCCAGAGACAACCACTAACATTATCGAGGAGGGATGAGAGGAATAATGAAGGAAGATGAAAATATGAAAGCCGCTCGGTCGTTAAATACCAAAGTGTGGATCAACGCTTTGCATTGTTTGCACTGACAAACAAAAAAAAAGTAGTGGTAGTTAATTTAACGAACTTCCACTCAGTTTTCTGTGCAATTATTCTCAATATAGTCTAATTCATACAGTAAGAGAATCTTCGCGCATTCTTTTGCTACAATTTTGACTAACAGAACCAAGATGGCCGATATCGAGAGCCCTAGCCCTGCGCCGCAGCAGCAGAGTGCGTGAGATCATAAAATCTCCGAGAACAGACTAACAGATCAAATAGCTCCTACCAAGTCTCCCTTCCAAACAATTCGCACGGATGGCCGAGCCTTCAACTCAGCCAATTGGCGCACCAAGGATTCCAGCCCTGCAACTCCCTCACGTACCAATGCCAGCCCGAACGGCAGCCCGAACCCGAACAATACCTCCCGAGCGGCATTCAGTCGGCCCGGTGCTCATGTTTCGCAAGCAATCAACGATGGCCGACGGCTGTACGTAGGCAATATGCCTTATACGGCTAAGGCGCAGGATGTTGAGTCACTGTTCATTGCTGCCCAGATGCCAATGTATGTCTGCATTTTTTTCAACTTGAATGTGAATTGCGCTAATTCATACCTCGACAGTGAGCGTATAGATATTGCCATTGACCCTTTCACTGGACGCAATCCCTCCTACTGCTTCGTCGACTTGCAGAATAAAGATCATGCCGAGCGTGCTATGACTGAGCTCGACGGTACCAACATGCTTGGTCGCCCTGTCAAGATCAAGCCCGGTGTCGCAAAGTCTCAGGAGCGCATCAACAACCCTCCTTCGCCATTCCGAGTTGAGGGCTGGCGCGAACAAAGCAAGCCTAGCTTTGCCAAGGTTAACAGCGACTCCAGCAGTCGCGTCTATGTCGGTGGTTTGCCGAGATTGACTGAGCATGAAGTTGTCCAGAGCAACATTGAATCTTTTTTCAAGGATTTCAAGGTGTAAGTATCGATGAAATCGTTTTCTATGGTTAATACTAATTCTTTGCAGTGAAAATGTCAGCAAGCTGTTCACTCCTCACCCTGCTAAGAGATTCGAGCCTGGCGAGCACTACTATCTGTTCGTCGATGTCGGTACTCCCGAAGAAGCTCAAAGAGCCATGAAGACATTGAATGGCCAGTCTGGACCTTGGGGTGGCCCCCTGCGCGTACAATACGCGCGTGGTCCTAAGACCAACGACCAAGATGCTTGATCAAAGTGTCAAAGAAAAATAAGCATTATTAATGATGGACGTGTCGCATTGCATGAGCTATGATACCTAAGAAAATTATACATTCGCATATCATAAGGAATTTTCCTTTATTCCTATTTTCCAAGAGTCAACATCAACAACGTGCTAACCTGTGGGCAAGATTGAGTAATTGTGCTTTTAATATTCAAATAATAAGGCTCTCCAATAAATTCTGTCTTGGAAATTCCAAACTATTGCATCATATGAGTAGTATGTAGTCCATGTAATTCATAGTTAGTCAACCACAATATGTAACTATCCACTTTTCTGGATAAATGACATAATTGGATTTCGACTTGGACTCACCGCTATGCGCCTCCTCCTCTCTTTTCTTTCTCTCCTGTCTCTCATAATAATTATACTATAATATCGGACTTTTGAAGATTCTTCACCTTGGCTGCAGGTCATATTATCCCTACTCTACCCGCTCTAAACCCTGTCGGGGTTCTTGTCTTCTCCGGCTTCGGGATCTGCCCCTAATTCTCCCGAGATCGCATTGCTTCTCCATAACATCAATCTGCCAAAATGTCGACGAAAAGTGTGATCAGAAGTCAGGAACAACATAAGGTATTCGTTGCCAGTGTAAGTGGAATTTCTATTCTTGTACCCCGCCAATTTCCCATGTCCGCGGGGTAGTATATGCACTCTGCCGAGGCTCAGCCGATGGGGCTTAATTCTATGTCTGTTCGATTACACTAGCACACGCATTCGATATGTTTGAATACATATCAGTTTGTAATAAGTGGGTTGGTGCTCTGTGGTCATGTATTGTTTTGAATTTGCCAGTCGCCAGCCCTACAGCAAAGATGCGATTTGGCGATGCGACGATGTGATCAATACAATGAGGCCACACGTGTCGCAGGTGTTTATTGCACTGCTAAAAGATCCGTCTTGG
The DNA here is from genome assembly GCF_028829465.1 of Penicillium soppii. Classification (NCBI taxonomy): domain Eukaryota; kingdom Fungi; phylum Ascomycota; class Eurotiomycetes; order Eurotiales; family Aspergillaceae; genus Penicillium; species Penicillium soppii. The sequence continues at coordinate 1,686,309 of NW_026643235.1, read as the reverse complement.
ATCAAACATATGTTCCTAGTCCCATCTTTGCTCTTTTCGCTTCTGCGCATCCTGTATTCGCTCTAAATTGACATATTTGATGGTCCAAAATGACATTTGTTAACTTTTCCCTGCAGTCCGACGACTCCAAAATATGCGTCGTTATGGTGGGCCTTCCGGCCCGGGGCAAGAGTCTCATCGCTGGAAAGGGTGAGTCAAACTGATGTTTACATTGATTCACTGACTGACTGGTCACAGCCATGCGCTATCTCGGCTGGGTTGGCATTCCTGCACGGGTTTTCAACGTGGGTAGCTACCGCCGCTTCAACACTCCACAGCCGGCGGCGACATTCTTTGATCCTCACAATCCAGAGGGTGAACGCATGCGTCGAGCTGCTGCTGAGGCCGCCATGTCAGACATGCTTCAGTGGTTCAAGGCCGGCAAGGGCGTTGTGGCTATTCTTGATGCTACCAACTCTACCAAGGAACGGCGCCAGTGGATTTACGAAAAGTGCCACGAGGCTGATATTGAGGCTCTTTTCGTGGAGTCTATCTGCGATGATGAAGATTTGATCATGACGAACATCAAGGAGGTCAAAACTACGTCCCCTGATTATAAAGGCCAGGATCCCGAAGAGGCCGCTCTCGATTTCCGCAACCGCATTCGCAACTATGAGAAGGCCTATGAGACTATTGATGATAACGAGAAGCATTATACCTACGTCAAGCTGATCAACGTCGGCTCAACCGTTATCATCAATCAGATCAAAGACTATCTATCCAGTCGCTTGGTTTACTATATTCAGAACTTGCACATCAAACCTCGCTCAATCTGGCTCTCAAGAGTAAGTTCAAGTACCGAAGATCACATGTGAGCCTACGCTAACAAGCAATAGCACGGCGAATCCGAATTCAACCTTTGTGGAGCGATCGGTGGCGATTCGAACATCTCCGAGCGCGGCGAGGCCTATGCCCGCGCGCTGCCCGAATTGATGCGCAAGTCCGGTATCCCAGAGAACACCAAGATCGTCATCTGGACGTCCACCCTAAAGCGTACCATTCAAAGCGCCCGCCACCTGAAGGCCGAAACTGGCTACGACAAGCTAGAATGGAAGGCCCTGGACGAGCTCGACTCCGGCGTCTGCGACGGCTTGACCTACGAACAAATTGCCGAAAAGTACCCTGAGGACTTCGCCGCCCGCGATGAAGACAAGTACAACTACCGCTATCGCGGCGGCGAGTCTTACCGGGATGTGGTCATTCGTCTTGAGCCAATTATCATGGAGCTGGAGCGTTCTGAGAACGTCATCATCGTTACCCACCAGGCCGTGCTCCGCTGCATCTATGCTTACTTCATGAATGTGCCCCAAGAGCAGAGTCCATGGATGGAGGTTCCCCTGCACACGCTCATCAAGCTCACCCCCCGCGCTTACGGTACTGAGGAGCAGCGCTTTAAGGCTGATATTCCTGCTGTTTCTACCTGGCGTGGAAAGGGCAGTTCTGCTAAGCATCAGGAGTTCGTTGCTAAGGAGACCCCTGCCGCTGAGGCTGAAGCTACTAAGTAGGGAATCGTTGATCTGATTGATCTGCATCGGCTGGCGTCGGGGTGTGGTCGGATTCGGAGCATGAGATTCTAATACCAAAATAGTTTTCTTCGATTCCGCTACATACTTTAAATTCAATTACAAATGGAGGTTTCTTTCTTGTTGTTCGTTCATACATCGAAAGTTTAGTGTGTTTTATACGTGTCGATGGCAGATATAGACCCGTCAAGTAGCAACCATATTGTGTAACATTGCCGGTTTTCTGAAATACATAGCAACTACAAGATCCATATTACACTGTTCAAACAGCTTACACCTAGGGACGAGCCTAGCTGATCACCAGTGGCTGGGGCCGTATCAAGCTGACTAATCTCTGACTCAGCATTTGGACGTCATGTAGAGAGCTCCAGCAATGGCGCTCCCTCGATCCCAGAGAGAAGACAACACGCCCATGTTGTCAGCATTCACCGCGCGGCCGCTCGTCGAGCTAAAGCCGCGTGACAAGTCCCGCATCGACTCCGTCCTCGCATATGGCGACCGTCTCCTCGCAGGCCTAAACAATGGCAACCTCCGCATCTACCGAGTCACCGACGACGGCCGCACCGAGCTCCTGCGCGAACTGGAGCGCTTCTCCCGCTACAAGATCGAGCAGCTGGCTCTGATCAAGGAGGCGAATGTTCTTGTTTCCTTGGCGGGGGGTTATGTCTCCCTTCACGATGCGCAGTCCTACGAGCTTGTGGAGCAGCTCTCGCAGACGAAGGGTGCTTCTGTTTTCGCAATTACTTCGAATGTGGTCAATGATCCTGATACAAATGTTCCTGCTATTGTCTCTCGGCTTGCCGTTGCAGTCAAGAGGAAGATCCTTATGTGGGTGTGGCGGGATATGGAACTTGAGCGTGACACGGCTGAATTGAGCTTGGCTAGCGGTGTTAAGACTCTTACTTGGGTTGCTGCTACGAGACTAGTCGTCGGACTGAACTCGAGCTTTGTCATGGTTAACATTGAGTCTGGGCAGGTGACTGATCTTGCTGGACCCGGGAGTATCGAGGAGTCTGGCCGGTTTACTAGTGTTGGTGCGGCGAGTATGAGCTATATCGGTATGGGTGGGATGGTGCCGAGACCGCTTGCTACCAGGTTGAGGGAAGGTCAGATTCTACTTGCTAAGGATATCAATACGAATTTCATCGATGTGGATGGCCAGCCGCTTGGGAGGAAGCAGGTGCCTTGGAGTCATGCGCCTGTTGAGCTGGGGTATTCGTATCCGTTTCTTTTAGCTTTGCATGACTCTGCCAAAGGTGTGCTGGAGGTTCGCAATCCGGAAACGCTGTCGCTACTGCAGTCTATTTCCTTGCCGTCAGCCAGCATCTTGCATATCCCGCAACCAAACATCAGTCTCGCTCATGCTGGAAAAGGTTTCCTGGTAGCAAGTGATCGCACTATCTGGCGGATGGAAGCTTTGAGCTATGATACACAGATTGATGCTTTGGTTGAAAAGGGCTATTTGGACGAGGCGATCAGCTTGCTTGGTGTGCTGGAGGATGCTCTCCTGCGAGATAAAGCCGGTCGATTGCGCTCGACGAGGCTAGAAAAGGCACAGAGTTTGTTCGCTTTGAACAAGTATCGTGAATCGTTAGATCTCTTCACGGAAGTCTCTGCTCCCCCGGAGAGTGTCATTCGCCTGTATCCGCGCTTGATTGCGGGTGAGCTATCTACAGTACCGGAGCCTGAAGCACCAAACGCAAAGGCCAACGGCGATCAAAGTGACGGGTCGTCTGACGAGGCTGCGGCGGGACAAACATCCACCCAGGCACCGTCCATCATATCCTCTTTGCGAAAGCCCGACGAGGGCAGCGAGTCCAGCAGCATTCGGGGCGACGAGAAAGGCCTTCGGATGGCGGTTCGCGAGCTACAAGGCTACCTAGCCGACGTTCGCCGACGTTTCCAGCGCTTCCTCAACCCTGATGGATCCCTGAAAGCGGCCGCACCCACTGAGGCCAAAGATGAGGCAAGCGACTCTGTTCTCAAGCTGCTGGACTTCCCATCTGCCGATGACTTTGCCACGCAAATTCGTGAGAAGGCGCGGCTTGTCGATACCACTTTATTCCGTGCCCATATGTTTGCGACTCCATCGCTTGCTGGTTCCCTCTTCCGCATTGCCAACTTCTGTGACCCAGACGTGGTAATGGAACGACTGGAGGAAACAGGCAGATACAATGATCTGATTGATTTTCTTTACGGCAAGAAATTGCATCGCCAAGCTCTGGAGCTGCTGCAGCGCTTCGGTCAGACAGATAATGGCCCTTTGAGCGGTCCTACGCGCACTGTTGCCTATCTCCAGAATCTGCCACCCGATCAAATCGATTTGGTACTTGAGTTCGGCAAATGGCCACTCCTTGCTAATCATGAGTTGGGAATGGAGATCTTCTTGACTGACACTGAGAATGCGGAAACGCTATCTCGTCCCAGAGTCCTCGCATTCCTGGAGAGCATTGATTCCACTCTTGCGATTCGATACCTCGAACATGTCATCAATGAATGGAATGACTTGACACCGGAAATACATCAGCGATTGCTCATCTTGTATTTAGACAAACTTGTTTCGCATGCCGGGGAATGGAAGGACAAGTTCCTTGCCATGTTGAAGGAAAGCGAGCAATACTCGCCAGCAAAGATGCTGGACCGACTCAATCGAGAGGGTATGTTGCCAGCACTACATTTGCTGACCAGTGCTAATATCTCCACAGATCCCAATTTCTACGAAGCCCGTGCTATCCTGTTCAGCAAAATGGGCCAACACCGGCAAGCACTCGAGATCTACGTCTTCAAACTAGAGGACCACGAAAAGGCAGAAGAGTGAGTAATACACAACTATTGAATAGCAGTTGCTAACCTAACAAGATATTGCAACCATGTTCACCTCACCGAGAAACGAGAAGAAGAAAACACAATCTACCTCACGCTCCTCTCCCTTTACCTCAGCCCACCGCACGGCTACTCGCCTCAAAATGACCCCGCTATCGACCTCCTCGCCAAGCACGGCTCCAGACTCCCAGCCGACGCGGCCCTCAAACTCATCCCGGACAAGCAGGCCGTGGAGAAACTTGAATTCTACTTCAAGGGCCGCATGCGCGCCGCGAACTCCGTGTTCAACGAAGCTCGCATTGTCGCCAATCTTCGCAAGGCAAGGGATATGCAGATCCAGGCGCAGTTGGCTATTGGTGATGGCGTCAAGGGTGGTGGCACACGTGCCAGACACGTCACTGTCACCGAGGAACGAATTTGCGGTGTTTGTCATAAGCGTCTTGGTGGGAGTGTCATAAATGTGTTCCCCGAGTAAGTCTCTTTCAATCTTGTCGTTTTCTCCGCTGACTTGGTTCCAGTAACACCGTTGTTCATTTGGGCTGTGCGAACCGGAGACCCAGTGCCAGTGTTCGGTAGTTCTGCATCATTTTCGTTTTTATTTTGGTTTGGCTTTTTTTGTCGATTGTTCGACTTTGATACCCATAGCATCTTTCATTTAAGACTTCATGTTCGTGTTTATGCTTATTCCTCTTCAACAACCTCCTCGCCGTAGTTCGCCTCCTCCTTGGCTTCTTGGGCGGAAATCTGGCCTGCCTTCTTGTCTTCTTCCATGCGCTCAGTCAAGAACACGTTGATCTCGTCTTGCAGCTTGGGCACCTGCGCCTGCAGAGCTGTCAGGTGGGCTTGCTTGGCTGCCAGGGTGCCAGTTGTGGATGGAATCTCATGCTCAAAGGTTTTGTTGGCATCGGGAGCGGTGTAGGCTGCACTTAGATTGGCCATTTTGAATTTGTCTGTCGTGTTGTAGTGAGTAAGAGTGACTTGGTGGAGATTTAAAGAATCATGTGGGGGAATAACTATACCGCCTTTCTTACCGCCTTGTTTGCGATAGCTTCATTATCGTGTTCTTTTGGAGGTTTTCCCGGGGTCATGTCATCTGCTTACATTACAGGATTGATCTATTCTCAAATTTCGAATGTAACATGACAAGTATGAAGGCTATTTATGGATTGAGACATCACATACAAAAGACAATATTTGACCGTAAGCACAAGGTCAATTAGATCTGTGGAGTAGAGCATTCGGTGATTACCTGCAAGACTAAATGTAGGCACAGAAATATACAATATTGTAAAAAGTATAACTATCATAACAGTCATAACAAATCCAACTATACACACCAATAACACCAGCTAAATTAGATCTTCTTCTCCACTGTAGATCTGTATTCTGCCAATTTTATAGTGGTCGTTAATCTCACCGTACACAGAAAGGATCGGCGAGGTGGCTTTTGCTTTGTAGCTAGGCACCATCGTACGAACATGAAACATGGACGCATAATGAATCCAACTCAAAGATCCCCGGGTCGAATCCCCCGCTACCGACCGCCGTCAGATGAGGAAGATGACTCCGACGACGAATTGGTTCGCCCCGGATCCTCCGGTAGTGACGCCTCATCCAATGTGACCACCGTCTCCGCCGCTCCTCTCACTCCGCTCAATACCCAGCTGCCCGGCAGTTACTTCCCTCCTCAGTCGCGCTCCGCCTCGGCGACTACTTCGCCTCACGCCTTCCCTATGCCGAACACTGCCCGGCGGCCCTCTGGCCGCCCCTCCGTCGAGTTGCCAAGGCACCGCTCAAGGCACCACTCACAGGGCTTCTTTGAGCCTTCCTTGCCCACTGCGTCCTCTGACCAGGTCTCTACCGCCTCAGCTTCCCGTATCGCTGCCCAGACGGCAATGCAGCAGAAACGCCATGTGCCAGCCCCGATGGAGGAACGCCCACGGCGCAGTGGGAGTGCGTCGCCGCCTCTAATGCCCGCCCCGTTGCGCATCAATCAGCCCTCGCCTCAACCACCGTCTATTCCTGGGAATGTGGCTACCACTGCTGCGAATGTGGTCTTTCCACGGGCCGGTGTGCTGCCAGAACAACAACCCGAGAAACAGAAGAAGAAGAAGCTGTTCTCCAAACCGAAACACATTGGAATCAGCAGTCATAGGGACTTCGGAAAGGACCGCGGTCTACCTTCGCCGAGTAAGATCGTTGGGCTATCGCGCATGGTCAGCGGCTCCACTACGAATCTCGCTGATCTAGCCTCGAACAACTCGTCTATGTATAACCTATCCAATGCTTCAGTGAGCACAGTCGTCCCCGCAGATCATCCAGCGGCCCCAGAAAAGGAAAAGGACAATGCCAAAGAGAAGGACAAGCACAAGCACCACTTCCTATCGAGACAGAAACTCAAACTTAAAGACCGTGTCGACGACCACTTCAATCTCCCGCTGTCTTCGGCATCTAGCAACTCCCGCCCCGCAGACCCCAATGCCCCGAAATCTTTGTACTCGTTTACGAGCCCTGCAACACCTGCCCCCGGCGCCGCGTTCGGCAAGTCTGTCAGTGGACTGGATCTCTTGCATGGCGGGCGAGCACTGCGCGAGAAGAAAAAGGAGGAAAGGGCTCTTGCTGCGGAGACCGAGCAGATGGAATGGCTGGCTAATAACGCTGGGCCGACAACACCTGGCTTCACCGGTCCGTCTTCGATTGGCAGTGCGGGTCCTGTTCCTGATTCTATCCTGAGGGAGACTCTACAAGGATTCGGTTTGAACAACATGACCCCTGAAGACGCCTGGGACTTCCTCAAGGCGAAGCTGCTGGTCATCTTTGATGGTGAGGACGTCCGCATTGCCATTGAGGATCTGAATAAGCTGGTTCTTGTTCATTTGCAGCGCTGTGTGCACAAGAGGGCTCCCACTTCGATTATCATGGACCTGCAGGAGCTACTAGAGACTGGATTCGCGACGCTGAATCACAGTTCGCTACTGGGTATTCCGGACGAAAAGCTCGTCCCGCATCTCGTGCAGATATGGATGCTAGTCTTCGGCACTATCCTTCCCTTCATCCAGGCCGTTTTCCTTCCCCTAGACCTCGAGTTCAAGGGCTGCGGCTCTATCATGACCAGCCGTGAAGCCGGTGAATTCTGGGGCGTGCTCCCTGCTGGTGGAACCCTCGATGTGCGCAACCTTGTTCTGATTGCCTTCCGCGACTGTATTATTCTCAATCGATATGACACCCTCAAGGCAACTTTCTCCCGCCTCAGCCTAGACTCTATTAATTCAGGCTTCCCTACGCTCAGCGTCACATCCAAGAGCACCGGCGCAGGCGGTCGTCCTGGTACCGCAGCCTCCCTCGACGCCGGATTCGGCAGCTACAACTCCCAGTCCTCTACTCTCCTCAGCACCGTTGACAGCTACTCTTCCGACCACCCCCGCCCAACAAGCAGTGCCTCTCGCAGCCGCGCACAATCAAATACTTCCTCGAACGCAGACGTTTTCTTCAACTCTGTCGCCACCCCTCCAACCTCCAATCGACCAACCATTATCCATCGGGCAAATTCCGCTGATACCTCTCATGTCATTACGGAAACAGTGGGCAGGATGCTACAGTGTGTCAGTGTCCTAGCAAGTATCCAGAGTGATGATCCAGCCCAAGAACGCATCGAAGTCCTCAGCAAAGCCCTCAAACACAACTGGCTCGGCCGAGGACGAACGGGTAGGGATAGAAGAGGCTTTGTTGGAGCCAAGATCAGGCCCGTGATGGTCGGCGGTCCACCTGTTATCGAAGATGGCTATGCAGACTCGCTCACTACTGCTGGGATTAGCATCGGGGCGAGTACGAGCACGGGCGGATCTAGAACCCGTGGCGACTCATCTTCCTCGGATTGGAGTGGCGGTTTTCCAGCTCCTGGATCCGGTGTGAGTGGGGTCAGTGTTCGATGATAGCTCGGCTATTATTATTATGATTTTATGACACCGCTGGTGGTTTTGGGGCGCTTTGTTTAAAGAGTGATATCCTGTTATACTGCGAGAAATACTTTTTTGAGGTTCATTGGGTTTATACTTGTAGAGATCTGACTTCTTCAAACAACCCTCAACAGATATATAACCATGGACTGGCTCATCGCGAACTGTAGTATCGAGAACATAGATCTGTTCCAGGCCAATGCAATTGAGGCTTTCTGCTTTTGTGATCGCAACAAAATATATGATAACTACACACGATGCAACTGAGCGATATTCGGTCTTGATCCTGCGCTCGGCCATTTTGGAGGCTGGTAGTTCAAAAAACCAGATTCATATGAAGCAAGGACAAAAAGAAAAAAATTAACGTGGTTCCAGAGGGGGTCGAACCCTCGACTTTGGCGTTATTAGCACCACACTCTAACCAACTGAGTTATGGAACCGATAACCAACTAGGTTACAGTACCCGATTGATGGAAATTTCTGGATAATTTACATTTTTCAAGCAATCATTTTCCAAGGCCTAGAAATATACAAAAAGACCTTGACTTTGACTCTAATCAAGTTACATTTGGAATCCGATTCAATATATACATACATATATATATGTGTTTTGGAACATATTTCGTACTGTATCTTGGTTGTTTGATCAGAGCATACCAGAATCCTAACTAACTGAAGAACAGTATATCTTTCACTATTGATAACATTTTAAAATATCACTTCGATACCTGGAAAAATAGTTGAAGAACATTATCACATTGAAGTCACCAATAAGCCACTTCTCAGCTCAATGGCAGCTTCTGTCTTCATTGTTGCATCGTGATTGATGGAACTTGAGTTATGGTGTTGATTGAATACCTTCCAGGGTTGGCACGGATTACGAATGACAAAATGATATCCACGGATTCAGGGATTTAATCTACGTGCAAGGTTATTAAATGGGCTTACTGTAAACAAGAATGGACTCGAATTTCTTGACAAAAAAACAAAGGGACCGGGTATTTCCCCTTGGTCTGGGGTATCACAACAAAATAATCAAAACAAACGCCGCCGAAGCGGCCACCTCAAACGAGGCCGAAATCAATAGGTTCAAAGAGAGCCGCAGCATCACTTCGCGGTCTCTTCTTTCAGTTCTGAGGCAAGGCCGCCTACTTGCGGCCCTTGCCCTTGCCCTTCCCCTTCTCCTCCACACGGCCAGAAGCCTGCAGCGCAGCTAACCGCGCTGCACACTCCTGACCGGTGGTCTCCCAGCCGAACTTGGCCAAAAGGGCCTTCGAAACTTTATCCCACAGCTCGGCGGTCAACTCCGAGCTGAGGTTTTTCACTGCACCCATGAGGGTCTCCTATCAATCAGTTAGCATGCTGTATATTCATATCGTATTCAGATTCACCCCAGATTCAAATTCAAGATGAACCTGAACCCAATCCACGATTCTCCAATACTCACGTCAAATTCGGGCCACCGCCCGATGCTCTCCTCCAACTTCCCCCATCTCTTCTTCACTTCCTTCTCCGTCAACTTCTTCCCTCCCCTCTCAGCAACCTCCCCATTCCAAACCCCGGCAATAGCCTTCCAGCTCCTCCCCAAGTCCCTCATCTGCGACAGACGCTTGTCTGCCACAGATGCCACAGCCCACGACTCCGGCTCCGGGGTATCCACCGCACGGTCCGCCGAAGCAGGGCCAGGCAGCGAGAAGTCGCTGCTGCGCAGTCTGCGCGTGGAGACCGGAGCCGCAGGCGAGGCGGACGAGGAGAGGGCACTGGTACTACTGCGAGTGCGACGGGCGGGGCCATCCTCAGGCGGGGCAGTCGACGCCTTCCGGGCACGCTTGGCCGGTGCCATTGGTGGGGCGGGCGTGGTGCTTCCTAGGGCCATGGACAGGATGAGCTGCTTGCATGCCTCCGCTGTTTGCATGGCCTTGGCTGGGTCTGTGCCGTCCAGCATCTTGTCAATGTCGTCCAGTGACAAGGGTGCCATCAGTGATTCCTCCTCGGCGGTGACTCGCATGGGATCGGGGCGGTGCATGTCGCCCATCTGCTCCAGCACCATCTGCTCGGAGTGCAGGATGTTTTGGTACTCCTCTGCTGTGTAGGCAATCATTGGGTCGATTGAGATGCTACTCGTGGGGGGAAGGCCCGCATCTTGGCGGGTTGCTTCGTCGAGCATGACAGAGGGCGGGAGGGAGGTATCCAGGAAGGCGGCGTAGGGGTCAAACGGTGGCTCTGTATGGGGGCGAGGAGCCATGAGAGGTGTCGAGATGTCATCTGCAGCTGCTTCGGAGGCCGAAACATTGCTGGGTGTGCTTGGGTCTTCTTCGAAGTTGGCGGAGGAAGATTCCTTAGAGATAGCGGACTCGGCAGCTGGACTGGCAGCGGTGGAGTGTTGGGTTAGGTCCACGTTGGCAGATTCATCTTCGGAGTCATTGTCAAACTCGGGACTGCTGGAGGATCGGTGGGAGGGAGCGTCAACAGAAGAGACGGTTGAAGGGGTTGTCTGACCAGGATGTCGGCGAAAGACTTGACCAAGCATCATGGTGCGTGGACGGTCCGGAGGTTGATCCTCAACGGACGAGATGAGAGGTGTGGTGGTTTCAGACTGCTCGTCGTTGGCAGTCAGCTCAATAGGGGTGATTATCAACACCTGAACAGAGTCTGCTGTTGGAGCAATCAACTCTGGAGAATGTGTGCTGGACTCGACACGATCAGGTTGCGAACGCTGTCTGTCCGCTACCAGTGAACGGGGAATGTTGGAATTTGAACTCGAGGGCGTAGTTGAGTCCTCCTTGTAATGAGAACCAACCGTGTCACTCCGACGAAGTCGACGTCTTACTGGGGGCCGCGAAATGTTTGGAGAAGCACTTGAGTCAGAGGGGTTGTATTCGGAACCAGATTCAACTTGGGCAGATCGACGACGACATCGATCTGCTGCTGGGGGTCGCGAAACTGTGGAAGAAGCAGTCGCACGAGGAGATGGGTTGTACTCTGCATCAGACTCGGGGTCTTTTTCGGAAGGTTCAGAATCGCGATAGCGATAAGTAGCGCTGAGTGACTCACTTGAGTTTGAGAGGAAGTTGTTGGAGTAGACTCGGTGTGGCTGCTTTCTTCAGGGAGTTGCTGAGATGCACCAACTTCAGGGGCGAGAAAGATAGGAGAATCACGGTCAGCGGATGTGTCGTCCGGAGCAGTTTCGGTGTTGCTATCTGCACTGTGCAGATCAAAGGAAGAATGTTGAGATGGACGGTTGATAGGAGAGTCGTGCTCAACAGATGCCAAAGCAAACTCGGTATGGTGTTGGCTTTGAGAATCGCCAGTGGTGTGACTCGACTCAACGGAAGGAAAAGCAGAAGCAACGTCGATTGCAGAAGTGGTGAGATCAACAGCTAAGTCGGAGTTGCTGGGAGTTTGTTGACGCGATTCACGTGTTGAGAAGTGACGAGAGTGATCAGGTGAAACGATTGAGGAAACGGTATCTTCAGACTCATCGGGGGAGTCGCCGGCACCGTCTAGTAGGAAACAACGTTTACGCCCAAGAAAATGATAAACAGGAAGATGAGAGACTCCATCAAAGATATCAGGTGGGTTAACTTCTGGAGCCGGGTTGGATGTCACGTCAGATGGGTGCAACGTGGGATGAGGGTTAACAGAAAGAGTGCCAGAAGATGAAGACCTAGAGGCAAAAGGGTTGAAGAAAGAAATCCCAAAGAGAGAGGCACGACCAGCAGAGGTACTAGCAGCAGAAGAGCTATCAGAAAAGGAAACAGAAGAAGACCAAAGAGAGCTGCGAAGAGAAATGCCAGCAGTGGCCGCATTTGCTTTGACAGATGGGCTGCCAGAGACTTAGGGTTCCTCCTGATGAATACCCTCAGCAGGAAGATCGTGAGATGAAGAAGCACATGTAGTCCGTGATCGAACTTGGCTCGCACTTTTGGAAGAATCAGAGGGATTGCCAGCTCTAGAACAACGAGCAGGACTCAATGAGCCCTTATTATCAGCCTCGTCATCGGCAAAGTAGCCCTTGTCGAGATTCTGAGCGACGGGATCAAATGCTGCTATGAGCACTCGGTGTGGAGTATTACCCCGTTCACGAGCTTTTCCCTTATCAAACCGCTTGAATCGATTGTGACGACCAGATCCACTGTCTGTTTTGGAATTGACAGAGTGACTTCGCTTATGGCGGGAGGAGGGAGTTGAATGTGAACGACGCGAACGAAGCAACTGACGGTGCAATTGGCGACTCGATGACTTCTTGTCGGTTTGGAGTAGCACTGGGGAGATAGGGCTTTCTTCAACCGTTGTGAGGGTGGGACTGTCGTAACTAGGCCTCCTGCCCTGTCGGATAGATTTCTTGGATCTCTTTTTGATCGGCATGATAGTTGGTTATGAGATGATTTCCTCAAACTTGGGACTTGGCGAGGATGAGATCGCTTTCCTAGAAGGGAAATCTTCATGCTCCACGTGTTGCCGAGACATCAGGGCTATTGTCTCGGCGACCTCGCCGGCGATGTCGTTTTTCCCCTTTGGGCGAAGCCCTAACCCTTGAACCAGCATCACTCTTTTCATCCATCTTATGTGTATAAGATCTATATCTACATTTTCTTACCCTCTATTAGCTTTGATGGTCTATTACAATAGATCTAGAAAGTGCTTCTTATTAGAATCGGAATAGGTTCAGAGTTTCACAGTGTTGGGGTGTTGGAGGTGCCATCAAGGCCCTAACAGACAACAGCCCATGACGCTGAACCCTCTAACTACCTACTACTGCTTCACATATCGAAGGCTGGCGCAGAGATACACATTGCTTCATGAGCTTCCCTATGAGCTACTGTCCATACTACTAATATTTGTACATGACATCCATGATGCAGTCCGTCGTCATACCCCTTGGGAGGTTACAGGATCACAGCCTACGCCTGTCCGACAGACGTTAACCATAACAACAACAATAACTACAATAACTGTATTAAAGATTTTTATTTGCTAAGAAGTATAGGCAATCCTCTCTCATTGCTTCATCTCAGAACTCTTTTAACATGTTTACAGGCGCTTGATACTAGCTTTAGATTGGCGTACAAGAATCAAGCAAGAACCAAGCAAGAACCACCAACTACCTATGACACACCTATTATACCTATAGACTAGTATATTCCATCCAGAAAATCACTTGATTGTTGCCTTTCACTATACTTAACATGTCTTTCTTGAGAGTCTGAGAATATCGAGGTGGCAGAACATGTATACAGTCCCCTACACATGACATATGATATGATCTATCTCTAGACTTCTTAGAAACTATGTGAAAGAAAACTATGTAAAAGAAAAGATAAAAAGAGTTTCTAGAATGTCTTAAATTTTCTATTAAAGGCCATCGTCTATACATATGTAGTCATAGGATCATGTATCTCAGAGAACAAAAAACCTCAGACAAATCTCTTAGGACTATAATTAGGTCTAAAACCAGGAGCCGCATCAAAATGTGACTTAGACATAACCTGCAGATAAAAGTCAGTAGCTCAAGTATGCAAGAATTAACAAGCCAACTGGAAATACATGGGCCAACACAGCTAGCAGTCGTGGCCCAATGATAGTTGCAGCCTCAGCCTGCACCTGAACAGTCAAATAAATAAGCGCCTTCCGGCACTACAAGGGCTTTCTCCCTTTTTATTTCAGTTCTGTCTCGGGTGCAAGTGTTTTGTTTCCTCCTTTCGATTCTTCCTTTGGACTATTTAATCCTCAATTATCTTCGATTGTTCTTGCCTTACAATTCTTACTTCCTCAACTCCGAACAGCTTGCAGCTTACCAGCCAAGCTTATTGTCACCATGGCCGGGTCTACCACTGGTGAGCCTAATGATGAGATCGTTCCTACTGAAAATTTAAATGGCTCTGCCCAACCTACCCCCGAGGTCAATGAGAATAAAGAGGTTAAAGATGTTAAGGATGGCAAGGCCCCAGCCGAAAAAGCCCCCAAATTGGCCTGCAGGGGTAAAAAGCATGACATGAAAAAGAGAAAACCCAAAAAGAAGAATGATGAAAGTGATTCTTCTTCCTCTTCTTCCTCGCCACACGAAAGTGACGCAGACTCTGATGAAAGCTCTTCCTCAGAGAGTGAGTCAGATAGCGAGAAGAGAAAACGGCATCGATTGCGCACTAAAGCGCGGTCTAAACGTGCCCTGAAGGATAAAAAGCGTCTCAGAAAGAAGAAGCAACGGTCGCGCAAAGTCGAAACTTCCGATTCTTCGACTGATACTTCAGAAGTATCAGAGGACGAGGCTTCTGCCGAATCAGATGAATCGCTTGATGATAGAGCTCTGCGGAAATTGATTACACGGCTCAAACTCAAAAAGCGTGCGAACGAGCTCACAGCAAGTGATCCGGTGGTTGATAGGAGCCGCGAGAAGCGCCCCAAGAAGAAGAAGCCGGCTTCGAAAGTAGCTTACAAGCGTGTAGATCAATGTGAGTTAAATCAAGTGACTGATCACATATCGATACTAACTTCGATTTCTTAGTATGGGACACCACCATTCACAAATACAAGCTCACCGAAACGGTCGATGACCTTGAAGCCCAGGAATGGGATCAGTATATCTTCAACGTCCGTCGCAAGTTCAATTGGGAGAACAAATACCTCGAGACAGTCGTCGACATCAAAAGCAAGCACCTCCGTGATGCCTTATCCAAAATCATGGACGGGGTCAAAGGTATCAGCCTGGTGGAAGAACCAGCGGTTGTTGATCCCAACATGCTCTTCCTGTATCTTGAAGAAACCCGCCAATACATGAAAGACATGAAGAAGCAAGCGCGCAACGAGAAAAAGCGCAAAGCCCGCAAAATAGCTGCCGCCAAAGCTGCCCATCTGAAGGTTCTCGTCAAATATCTCGATACAGACTATGCTGATATCAAGAAAACTTTGTACCCCCTCCTTGAAGCAAACACCATAACCTTCGACCTTCTCTGGGCTCTTTTCAAGCCCAACACCATTGCTTACTCCCCAACCTACGGGAACGCGGACGAGCCACGTGCTTTCAAAATTGAGTACGCAATCAAAGAATCGTCCTTCATGAAAGGCCAATGGTACAGCGTTGAGGGCCGCTACCTCGAGTACGACGGCAAAGACTTCGGCTTCGGCTCGATGTCTGCGGAGGTCGATGCGTTCAAGGGCGCTCGCAAAATCACTTCCCTCGCTTGCTACCCGCTCAAGTACCACCGTGACTCCGAGGCGCTGCGTGCTCGGTTGATCGAGCGTGGTAAGCGCTTCGTTGCCCTCCGCGGTATGAACTATCGCTTCCACAAAGGTATGGCGTTTTACAAGAAGAAGCGCTCCTTCGTGATCAAGGTCAACATCAATGGTCGGGTCATGATCGATCCGGCTATCCATCGCCGTATCAATCCTAACTACCCGATTTCTACGGTCCGGCCTAAAGACCCCGATCTGCTGGATGCAGAGGATCTCGGTCTCTCCGATAATGACGGAGACGACAGCGAAGCGTGCTGCTGTGGCGGATCAGACTCAGACGAGAATGATCATCACGGCTCGTCTGACACACCGCGCATCGCTTACAAAGTCATCGAAGGAGACGACGGCACACCGCGCGTTGTCGAAGTCGAGGTTGACGAGAGCGGCGCCGAGATCCAGAAAGAGAAGATCGACCGCATCGACAACAACGCAGAGACCAAGGAACGCGAGTTCACAGAGGAAGAGCTCCTTGTCGCCAGCCCTGTCGTCCTCGGCTTCGCCTTCAGCGAGAAACTCTGGCTGGAATTTACTATCTCCGGCATCAGCGACATCGAATGGGACAAGGACGCCTTCGGCTCTCTCGTGCTCCCCTCGAACCAAAAGTCCATCGTCAAGGCGCTGGTAGAATCGCACACCTTCCACGCAGCAGAGAACATCGACGACGTCATCCAGGGTAAGGGCAAGGGCCTTGTTGCTGTTCTGCATGGTCCACCGGGCACCGGAAAGACGCTTACAGCGGAAGGCATTGCGGAGCTGCTCCGGCGGCCGCTTTACATGGTCAGCGCGGGCGAGCTGGGAACGGACTCGCGCACGCTGGAGGCGGAGTTGAACAAGATTCTGGATATTGCGCATTCATGGGGCGCTGTGCTGCTTCTGGATGAAGCGGATGTTTTCCTTGAGAAGCGCACGATCCACGATATCCACCGCAACGCGCTCGTTAGCATCTTCCTCCGCTTGCTGGAATATTTCCAGGGTATTCTGTTCCTGACGACGAATCGTGTGGAGACGTTCGACGATGCGTTCCAGTCGCGGATTCATGTCGCGCTGCGGTACGGTGATTTGACTTCCAAGGCGAAGAGAAGTATTTGGAAGATGTTCTTGGAGCGCGTGCGGGCTATCGAGGGTGTGAAGGTTGCGCCTTTCTCTGAACAGGACTTCGATACACTTTCTAGGCATACTTTGAATGGTAGACAGGTATGTCATCCTTTCGTCGCTACTATATATGATCAAGCTAACCACCACAGATCAAAAACTCTGTTCGCACTGCGCAAGCTCTTGCGGTTAATGAGAAGTCGCCTTTGGCTATGGAGCACATTAAACGTGTGCTTGAAGTGGCCGAGACTTTCGATCAAGATCTGCGTGGTGGAACGGGATACTTGGATGCTATGCGGAGTTACACTTGAGTTTATTGGTACTAATTTTTCGGGAATTTGTGAATTTGGGAATATGGACTGGTGCAGATTTGGAATCAATTTGCCATTTATTTTTACATGCTTTTCGTCTTTGCTTGGTTTTCGGTTGTATTTGTTGCTGTATCGGACATAGGTCCTTTTGCTAGTTCAATTGCATACGGTGAAAATTAGAACTACAAGAATCGTAAAATAGATCGAGGATGAATTATGGTACCGATCTTAGTAAACATGTCATGCAGGATCAAATTCATTGAAATGCATGAGATATGGTGTTGTACATGGAAAGTTTTTAAGGGTTGGACTTAACGAAGTCAACACCCTTCTGGATGTTCTTCTTCAGGTCAGCCAGGCAGGCATCGAGGAGACCCTGCTCGTACTCGTTGATCTGGCCAACGGGGTGGATCTTCTCAACACCGTTGGGGCCGAGCTCGACCTTGGAGGCGAAGAAGTCGATACCCTGGTCCTTGTAGAGAGGAGAGTCGACGAAGGTGGGCTCAATGACACCCTTCTCGCCCTGGGCGGCGCGGAGGAGGGACTCGGCGAAGCGGGCACCGGCCATAGCCATGGAGAGAGTGGCGGAACCAGCACCGTCCTTGGCCTTGACGACCTCATCACCACCGAACTGGATGCGGTTGACAAGGGCAGCGCGGGCCTCATCGGCGATGGAGGGGTGGTTTGACTGCGAGAGCAGGGGAACGATGGTCACACCGGAGTGACCGCCGACAACGGGAACGTTCTCGCCGGAGGGGTTGGTGCTCTGGACCTCGGAGATGAAGCGGGAGGCACGGACAACGTCGAGGGTGGTGACACCGAAGAGACGCTTGGGGTCGTAGACACCGCGGGCCTTGTAGACCTCGGAAACGATGGGGACGGTGGAGTTGACCTAAGTAATTAGCTGGGAGTTTCAGGATGAGGAGTCTGTGCTACTTACGGGGTTGGCAATGACCAGGACGTGAGCCTTGGGGGCGGCCTCAGCGGCGGCCTTGGCGAGGTCGCGGACGATGGAGGCGTTGGTGTTGAAGAGGTCATCACGGGTCATACCGGGCTTGCGGGGAACACCAGCGGGGATGAGAATGATCTCGGCGCCCTCGAGGCAGTCACGGAGACCGGAAGCATCGGGGTTGTAGCCCTTGACGACGCTGTGGGTGTTGATGTGGCTGAGATCAGCGGCAACACCTGGATAAATTAGCAATGAGTTTCATATTGAATTGGAAGGAATTGAGCTTACCAGGTCCACCCTTGATATCGTAGAGAGCAAGGTTGGAAACGCGGGGGTTGAGCTTCAGCAGCAGCGAGAGAGGCTGGCCAATACCACCGGCGGCACCGAGAACGGCGACCTTGGAGGCCTGCGAGGGATTAGCTGTGGTAAATAAGGAAGAGGTGGGTTATACGCACATTGCTAGCAGAGGCCGAGAAGGCGCGCTTCTGGAAGAGGTTGACAGAACGACGAGCGGCAAACATTGTGATGGGCTTGAAGATGGAGGTTGAAGGGAAAGAAAAGGGAAAGGGACAGATTCGGGTGAAGGAAAGAGAGGAACGAAGGAATGGACCAATCAGAGGCTTTACTACGAACCCACTTAGTTTCCGAGCTCCCGAGCTCGGCTCACTGTATGTACCTGTGTACATTATTGTACTACTGGTGTACTACAGGTGTACTTGGTTTTTTTCTGGGGTGACTGCTGTTCTTATGGATTAATTCTTGTTGAGTTTGATTTGACTGTATATATCATCGCTTATTATATGCAATTGAGCTTGACATGGGTCGAACTTACCCTTCTCAACATACTAGGATTAATATATCTCATTTGTTCCCATCGTCCGCATATGTACTTCGGTACTTCTGCATGTGGAATCGCGACATTTTCTTACATGGAAGTACCTGGTACATGCGGCTAGGAGTGCAAGCGGACATATCTACATGTACATAGGTAGTATATGAGGTGTATACATGTACGAAGCGAGTTTTTATTTTGCTTACTCACATATACTACCTAGGTATATATTTCCAATATTGTAAATTTATATACCTCACAGCTCCATCAAAATAAAGCCACAATAAACATCGACATCACCTACTTGTACAACAGAATCCGTAATCGCAACAAGTCATCGATTGCAAGACCAAACGCCAGCGCTGATGAACATACAAGATACATAATGGCGACATCACCGAATGTTATGATTACCGCAAAAAGTGCAACACAGCCCAACAAAACAAGAAGAAAATAATAACTCCACCCCAGAAAATCCACTTATCCTGCCGCGCGCGCCGCTCCACCATCCGGATCGTATCCCCGCTTACGCCGAGCGTGTTCGCAACACTATACAATCGTCGCTGAGTACCTTTCAGTATCTCGCGCTGCTCACCCAGATCAGCGAGCACCGCCCGGCCCCGGTCCAGGAAGTCGTCTAGCTGGGTGTGTGTGTTTGACATGAAGGATTGTTCGCGCAGCGCGTGGCTTTCGCGGTTGTAGTTTGATGGACCGGCACCGAAGCCTAGGCCTGAGGATGTTGGGGCGAAGGCTGAGCTTTGGGGAGAGGGAAGATTGAGCGTAGGGGTTCTCGGGGGTTGCGGCGTGGTGGGGGCGTCGGCCGAGGAGCTCGTTGCGGTTTGTTGTAGATTGCTGGATGGGTTAGTGGTGGGGGCTTGGAGTTGCGAGGGGGTTCTGGCTTACTGCGTCTTCGCGCTCTTTGCGGAGTCGGTCGAATTGCGTGCGGTAGTCTGCGAGCTCATTGCGGAAGTTCTTGATTCGGTCGAAGGCTTTTTGTTGCTTCTCGAGGATCAGTTCTTTCTTGGAAGAGCTGAGTAGTCATCGACTGTGCGGGACAGGGATGCCAAAGATGCGGCGAGCTGGCCTGCAGTTCAGAGTTAATGCGTTGTCTTGTAGAGAGTTGAAGGAGCGCACCTTGTAACGCAGGCGAGGTGGTGCTTGGTGACTGTGCAAAGGTATCTAGGTCTCGGCGAATAGACGATGACTGCTTCAGAGCAGAGTTAAATAATGAGTTCTAATATATGTTAGTCGTGCAAATGTGTCACGGAAAGCTGCAGCATACCATCTTGTCAATGCGGCGAATGTTGGTATAGAATGAATTCTGGACAAGGTTGTATACCGGGAGCTGAGAATAGGGGTTTCAAGTTATAAAAGTGGTGAGATTGTCAAATCACAGGCTAATAAACTCAGTTCATCAGACACCAAGTGGTCGTCAACGTCGCATCTGGTGCAAGGCCAGATGGTCTTGTTTGGGTCCATTCTGACGCCCTTGACCGCCTTAAGGCACAATGCATGTTAATCGTCATACTTTCAAATACATGGAGGTCGACTATCTATGAGTGGATTTGATTACATAGTGTCTGTGTATTCACAGTATTTCATTGGCCTTATTGTTTCAATGAATGTATTATCGAAGTTGATTACAATCTAAAGTCATCTTTGGCTTCTGCCATTACTAGTAACCGAAGCTAGACACCCTACGCTTCCTCAGTGCTGAAAATGATATCGTCGTTAGGTAACTATAGTGAATCCAGTCCGACTCCATTCTCGCCAAATAAACATAATGCAAAACCACAAGAGAGCAGGGATGGTATATCAAGACGCAGAGCAATTAAGTAAAGAGATTAAACACCCATCTATTTGGGAGGGAACTTGTTCTGCAAGAACCACCTATTACCGAATTAGTTCCATCGCCAACATCCAAATATCCCCAGGTATCACGGATCACTTACTTGCTGACAAAGTAGTCCACAGCACCAAAGACACCAACAGCACCGGCAGAAAGTCCCACCAGCTCCCAAGAGAGGTTACCACGGGCGTGCTGCTTGTAAGCGCCGAAGCCCAGACCGGCACCGACGAGACTCGCAATAACGGCGTTGGCAACGAAGACAGGATTGCTGGTGTTTTCGCTGATACCGCTGGCCTTGGCCTTGGCCTTGCGAGCCTTGGACTTCTTCTCTTCGTCCTCGCGCTTGCGCTTCTCCTTTTCTTCGGCTTCGCGCTCTATCCGCTCAGCTTGGGTGCTGGTCTGCACTTCCTGCTCGAGGAAGTCCGATTCCACGGTTTGCACGTGGGGCCCGTCGACGTCGATCAAGGAGGCCGTGCTCTCCGATTCATCGTGGTAGACTCCACCTACAGGAGGGGCGCGACTATACGTGTGTTAATTGTGTTCAGGCTAGTTGAAACCTCGAAGCTGGAGTACTCACGCCTGTCACATGTTAGTGCTGCGCATTGGATTTGGGGTTCGTGACTTACATCTTCGGGGGTTTGCTTGGGGCCCTTGGCAGCAGCGTCGGCGTAAGACATGTTGTGAGAAGTATTAAATGGATCTGACATCGTAAGCACTTGAAACCAAAATACAGCGAAGTGAGAAATACCGGAATAGTGAATGCGGGAAAGTGAGGAGGAAAAGGAACGGGGAAAGTTCCGTTTTATACCTTGGAAGCTACAATGACATCACGTCATTGACTTGGGCCCACCGCAGAACTGGTTCCACGGGCAATTTTTTTTGTTCGATTGTTGATTATTTTAGGTACATGTGGATGCTAGTTAATAGACATACATATGCATGTGACTTTCATATTTAGATATTATATTAGAAGTATACGTAGTCATATTCACACATCTTTTGTATATTTATGAGCTGCTTCAACCTCCACTTCATCTTGTCTCCCGCTTCCAGCCACCTACGTGATCATGTGCCCTTTCAAACACAAACAAAGCACAAGTAAACCACAATCCAAAATAAACGTGAAATAATTCGATTGAAAGCTGCTAAAGAGATCACAAACAGAAAGGACCTATGTAATGGTCTAATGGGAGAGGCAAGGTGTTTTAATACAGATTACATAAGAGTCGAAAACTTCGCCTTACAGCAGAAGGTCGAGAGGGTTCTCGACAACCTTCTTGAGCTCCTTGATCCATTCACCACCAACGGCACCGTCAACGACCTTGTGGTCGAAAGATCCGGTGACGATAATCTGGTCATCCCACTCGGTGACGGTGCCCTCCTCGGTCTCGACGGGGATGGCAACCTTGCGGGTGGTGCCAACGGCCAAGATACCGGCCTGTGGGGGGTTGATGACGGCAGTGAAACGCTCAACGGCGGCGTTCATGCCCATGTTGGAGATGGTGAAGGTGCCGCCCTGGTATTCCTCGGGCTTGAGCTTGTTCTCACGGGCACGCTTGCCAAGGTCCTTGATCTGGCTAGAGATGCTAGAGAGACCGAGACCCTGGACGTTCTTGACAACGGGGGTGATCAGACCAGTGGGGGTGGAGACGGCAACGCTGATGTCAGCGGTGCTGTGCTGGCGGATAACGGCCTGGCCGTTCTCCTCGCGCCAGCTGGAGTTGACCTGAGGAACCTTGAGCAGGGCAACGGCGCAGGCCTTGACCAGGAAGTCGTTGACGGAAAGCTTGTACTTGCCATCAGCGGAAGCGTTCAGGGCCTGGCGGAGCTTGAGAAGCTTGGTGACCGAGAGGGTGGTGGACACAAAGTAGTGGGGGTTCTCGGCCATGGACTGCTTGAGACGGTTGGCGATGGTCTTGCGCATGGAGCTGACGGGGAGATCCTCGTAGCTGGCGCCGGAGGCGGCGGCGCTGACGGTGGGCTGAGCCTTCTCAACATCCTCCTTGGTGATGACACCACCACGGCCGGAGCCCTTGATGCCCTTGATGGACACACCCTTCTCGAGGGCAAGGGCCTTGGCGGCGGCGTTGATAGAAGGCTCACGGTCGAGACTGGGCTGGAGCTTCTCGTCGGAGTTCTCAGGCTCCACGGCGGCGGGCGCCTCCGCAGCAGGGGCGGGAGTGGCGGGCTCAGCGCTCTTGGGCTCCTCCTTCTGCTCAGCGGGGGCGGCCTTGTCACCACCGGCATCAGCAAGGGTGAAAGCCTCGAAGGCGGAAACATCGGCACCCTCCTCAACGAGGACGGCAATGGGCTAAAATGAGGCATGTCAGACGTAGTCCCCGCGGAGAAATATCGGGAAAATGCTTACCGAACCGACAGCGATATCCTTCTCGCCGCTGTCCTTGAGAACCTTGGCGAGGACACCCTCATCCTGGAACTCAAAGTCCATCTGTGCCTTATCGGTCTCGATCTCAACCAGGACATCACCGGGCTGGAGAGCATCTCCGGCCTTCTTCTGCCACACGCCAATGTTTCCCGCGGTCATAGTCGGCGAAAGAGCCGGCATGCTAATGAGTGTGTGGGGAGGGAAGGCTGTACATTGTAATGTTAGAATTGATGCGCGAGATAAAGAGAGATGTCAATTGCCATACACTTGGAGGCATAGAAGCGGGAAAGAGCGGAGAGCGCAGGCACTTGGGTCCTACACGCGGAATCTCATTAGCATCAACCCGTAGGTGCAATTGAATCCAGCAAAACGTACTGCATGGCCTCCTGGAGCTTGGAGGACACCTGAGGCCGGCGCATAGTGGCCGCGCCCCGGGACATGAACATGGCGCTCGGGGTGCGCATCCGGATAACTGACGCAACCATGGTGCCTGAAACTTGTGATGATAGTAAAAATTGAGAAAAAAAAGACCCTCGACGCTGAGATAAATAAATAAAAGAAGCCCGGGCGAGGGAAAACGTGTAGGGCCGAGAATGGATGAGGTTGGGGTGGAAGGAGATGCCTCTAAATCACGAACTTTTCTGTTGAGCTACCTATGGCCCCCGGTGAGCGGCCTTTTCCGAGTATACACGTGACTATTGATCACGTGACCATAGGAAATGAGATTATTAACAAAGTTCAGATCACTGCCCACGTAAGCATGCATTAGTCCCGATTCGGAAAAGACACCTGTAGACGCATCCCTCGTCCATGCCGTCGCGAAGTACATCCCCACGTTTTATTCGTTCGATGATTTTGATCTAATTGCATTGCTCCGCCCGGAGTCTATTTGACCATGGCGGACGTTGAAAACGGCTTCGAGCCGACCCAATCCATTGAAATGCCTGGGAAATCCGTGGAGACCACCGATGTATCTCCAACAGCTCTAGAGTCTGACGAGCCCACACTGCCCGAGCAGACCGAATCACCAAAAACTAACCAAGAGGAAGGCGTAAAATCGCCTCAGGAGGCAGGGAATGAAGAAAAGCCAGAGGTGCCGCCTAAGGACGAGCCCGAGGAGGTCGGACAGGAAC
The DNA here is from genome assembly GCF_028829465.1 of Penicillium soppii. Lineage (NCBI taxonomy): Eukaryota > Fungi > Ascomycota > Eurotiomycetes > Eurotiales > Aspergillaceae > Penicillium > Penicillium soppii. The sequence goes on along the minus strand of NW_026643235.1, from coordinate 1,662,183 downwards.
CCCAAACAGACGGCCCGCCCACGATTCAGGAACCACCCACCGAGGACGAAAATGCAACCGAAAGCAGGTTGCGATCAGACTCAAGATCAACTACGGCTACATTCATGACCCAGCGATCTGGTCCAGTCAGCTCGGCGGTTTTCATTGTCACAGCTCTAGACAATATTGCTGCCTCGCGGGACGCCCGGAGGGACAAGAAGCTGGAGGATGCCACACAAGTCGCCCTGACCAACATAAAACAGCTTGAAGGGCAACCGATTGACCCTGAACTCATCTTCCGCCCTCTGCATTTAGCAAGCAAAACTCTCAGCATTCCGCTGCAGGTGACTGCCTTGGATTGCATCGGAAAGTTAATCACCTACTCTTATTTCGCATTCCCATCCGCCGAGACCGCAAACGAAGCCAACCCCGAACAACCCCCGCTGATCGAGCGTGCCATCGATGCGATATGCGATTGTTTCGAAAATGAAGCGACTGCGGTTGAAATTCAGCAGCAAATCATCAAGTCGCTGCTGGCGGCAGTCCTGAACGACAAGATCGTGGTGCACGGAGCTGGTCTCCTAAAAGCTGTCCGCCAAATATACAATATTTTCATTTACTCCAAATCAAGCCAAAACCAACAGATTGCTCAGGGGTCCCTCACACAAATGGTTAGCACGGTGTTTGATCGAGTGCGGATACGGTTGGACCTCAAGGAACTCCGACTCCGGACTACGGAAAAGCCGTCCTCGACTCTCGATGCATCAGCCAGTGATGTTGGCCAAGCTTCGGATGCGGCTTCCGTGTCTGTAGTTGAACAGCCTGATCAGCCTGTGACCAAAGATCCCACTGCTGAGAAGCTCACCCTGCAGAGCTTCGAGTCGCCCAAGGAGGTGACCAACGACAATGTGCCGACCACAGTCACTCGTGCTAAGCGATCAGTAACACGGTCGATGTCGGGCATCTCCGAAGAGAAGGACGACGACAGCTCGGCCGAGGATGAGATAGACGAGGTATACGTCAAGGACGCCTTCTTGGTCTTCCGCGCACTCTGCAAACTGAGCCACAAAGTCTTGACCCATGAGCAGCAGCAAGATGTCAAATCCCAGAACATGAGGTCAAAGCTGCTTTCGCTACACCTGATTCACTACCTTATCAACAACAATATCGCAATCCTTGTCTCTCCATTGGCCACTATCAAAAACAGCTCGTCCAGTATGGATGGAATGACGCTCCTCCTTGCCGTCAGACCTCATTTGTGCCTCAGTCTGAGTCGCAATGGGTCGAGCGCTGTGCCTCATGTTTTCAAGGTGTGCTGCGAGATCTTCTGGCTTATGTTGAAGGACATGAGGGTCATGATGAAGAAGGAGCTCGAAGTTTTTTTGAAGGAGATTTACCTCGCAATTCTCGAGAAGCGCGGCGCACCTGCATTCCAAAAGCAGTACTTCATGGAAATTCTGGAAAGGCTGGGCGGTGATCCCCGGGCCCTGGTTGAGATTTATCTCAACTACGACTGTGACAGAACTGCATTGGAGAATATCTTCCAAAAGTATGTGCTCCCAGTCTCCCATCCTATCTGCTACGTTAACCCTTTCTAGTGTCATTGAACAATTGTCCCGCTACGCGAGTGTGCCGGTTGTTACATCGTCTGCCCAGCAGCACCAGTACGAGGAACAGCATACCAAAATGACAAGTATTGGCTCTGAATGGCATCACCGAGGCACACTGCTTCCTTCATTGACGAGTGCCAACATTGTCCCAACTCCGCCACCCGCAATGCCTCACATTCCACCTGAGTACGGCTTGAAGCAGCAGGCTTTGGAGTGCCTCGTGGAGATGCTGCGCTCACTAGACAACTGGGCTGCTCAGCGCACTGATGAGCGGCTTGAGGTAGCTATGCCCTCCAAATCAATGGATAACTCCCGCGAGTCTCTGGACACGAGCGTGCTTGTTTCGCCGCACCCTGAGACATTAGAGGGTGGAACAGGTCGTTCCACGCCCTTGCCCGAAGATGATCCGAACCAGATCGAAAAGGTCAAGCAACGAAAGATTGCTCTCACAAATGCAATCCAACAATTCAACTTCAAGCCCAAGCGTGGAATTAAAGCCTTTCTCCAAGAAGGTTTCATCGCTTCGGAGTCACCTGAGGAAATTGCTGGCTTGCTGCTCCGCACGGATCGCATTGACAAGGCCGTGCTGGGCGAGTATCTGGGTGAAGGAGACGCTCAAAATATTGCTATTATGCACGCTTTCGTCGACCAGATGGAGTTCACGAAGCGACGCTTTGTTGATTCCCTGCGCTCATTCTTGCAGCACTTCCGTCTTCCTGGCGAAGCCCAGAAGATTGATCGATTCATGCTGAAGTTTGCCGAACGCTACACCACCCAAAACCCCAACGCATTCGCCAATGCCGACACAGCATACGTGCTTGCGTACTCCGTCATTTTGCTGAACACCGATCAACATAGTACGAAGATGAAGGGTCGCCGTATGACCAAGGAGGACTTCGTCAAGAATAACCGTGGAATCAACGACAACCAGGACTTGCCAGTTGAATACCTGGGAGCTATCTATGAAGAAATTGGAAGCAATGAAATTGTGCTATACACTGAGCAGGAACATGCTGCCAATTTCACCACCCAACCTGCTCCTTCAACTGGTCTTGCTACAAGAGCTGGACAGGTGTTTGCTACAGTCGGACGGGACATCCAGGGCGAGAAATATGCTCAAGCCTCGGAAGAAATGGCCAACAAGACGGAACAGCTCTACCGTTCTCTTATTCGGGCCCAGCGCAAGACAGCAGTCAAAGATGCTCTTTCTCGCTTTATTCCTGCTACGTCAAACCAGCATGTCGGATCCATGTTCAATGTTACATGGATGTCTTTCTTGTCTGGTCTGTCTGCGCCAATGCAAGACACCTCCAACCTGGAGACAATTCGTCTCTGTATGGAGGGATTGAAGCTTTCCATTCGTATCAGCTGTGCCTTTGATCTGGAGACTCCCCGTGTTGCATTTGTCACTGCACTGGCGAAGTTTACCAACCTGGGAAATGTCAGGGAGATGATGCCTAAGAACTTTGAAGCGCTCAAAGCCTTGCTCGACGTCGCTCTCACGGAGGGCAATCATTTACAAGGCTCATGGCGGGACATCCTAACCTGTGTCAGTCAGCTTGACCGGCTACAGCTTCTTAGTGATGGTGTTGATGAAGGGTCTTTGCCCGATGTTTCAAGGGTACCTTCATCAGCAGATGCACCTCGCAGATCCATGCAAAGTACACGGCGTGCTCGGCCCCGTTCTATAAATGGGCCAGCTGCCTTCCGTCCAGAAATTGCCATGGAGAGCCGTTCGGCAGATATAATTCGCGGCGTGGACCGTATATTCACCAACACCGCCAATCTCTCGCATGAGGCCATCATCGACTTTGTGCGGGCTTTAAGTGAAGTCAGCTGGCAAGAAATTCAATCTTCCGGCCACACTGACTCACCCCGAACCTACAGTCTGCAGAAGCTGGTCGAGATCAGTTACTACAATATGACTCGTGTCAGGATTGAGTGGTCCAAGATCTGGGATGTTTTGGGTCAGCACTTCAATCAAGTTGGTTGTCACTCCAACACTACCGTTGTTTTCTTTGCATTGGATTCCCTCCGCCAGCTTTCCATGCGTTTCATGGAAATTGAGGAGCTGCCTGGTTTCAAGTTCCAAAAAGATTTCCTCAAGCCTTTCGAACATGTCATGGCTAACAGCACCGCTGCTGCTGTCAAGGATATGATTCTGCGATGTCTGATCCAGATGATCCAAGCTCGCGGTGATAATATTCGTTCGGGTTGGAAGACCATGTTTGGGGTCTTCACGGTTGCAGCACGGGAACCCTATGGTAAGCAGTATCAGTCCTTGTCTAAACCGCTCGTGCGCTAAATTCCCAATAGAAACTATTGTAAACATGGCCTTTGATCATGTCACCCAAGTCTACAACACCAGATTCGGTGTTGTGATCACTCAGGGTGCTTTTGCGGATCTTATTGTCTGCCTGACTGAATTCTCGAAGAACTCCAGGTTCCAAAAGAAATCATTGCAAGCAATTGAGACTTTGAAGTCAACCGTCCTCAAAATGCTGCGAACTCCCGAATGCCCCTTGTCCCACCGTGGTGCTGCCTCTGCAGCTACATTCCAGGACAATGGAACCAACCTCGCCAAGCAGCTGACTCGTCAATCACAAGAGGAGCAGTTCTGGTACCCCATTCTCATTGCCTTCCAGGATGTACTTATGACTGGCGATGATCTTGAGGTCCGCTCACGAGCACTCACATACCTCTTCGATACATTGATTCGTCATGGCGGTGATTTCCCAAGAGAATTCTGGGATGTGCTCTGGAGACAACTCCTCTACCCGATTTTCGTTGTGCTGCAGTCCAAGTCTGAAATGTCCAAGGTTCCAAACCACGAGGACCTCTCGGTCTGGCTGTCCACGACGATGATTCAAGCATTGCGAAACATGATCACCCTCTTCACGCATTATTTTGATGCTTTGGAATACATGTTGAGTCGCTTCTTGGAGCTTCTGACATTATGCATCTGTCAAGAGAATGACACTATTGCACGCATTGGTAGCAACTGCCTGCAGCAGCTGATTCTGCAGAATGTTGGAAAGTTCAAACAGGAGCACTGGTCCCAAATCGTTGGAGCCTTTGTGGAGCTGTTCAGCAAGACAACCGCCTATGAACTATTCACGGCCGCGGTGTCAATTTCTAAGCCAGCAGAAACAATCAATGGAGATCTCACCCAGAACCCTGATGCCGATGCGGTAACAGCAGATCTCCCTGATGCCATGCAGGCTAACGGGTCACAAAGCACATCCTCACTGCAAGAGAGTGGCGACCCTCCTGTGCAAAGTCCGGCCCGTGCTGAATTGGAGGATTACCGTCCCCAGTCCGACCAACAGCAACCCGCAGCAGTCACTGCAGCCCGCCGTCGCTACTTCAATCGGATCATCACCAACTGTGTTCTCCAGCTTCTTATGATTGAGACGGTCCATGAACTATTCTCAAACGAAAACGTCTATGCAAAGATCCCTAGTGTGGAGCTTCTCCGACTGATGTCCTTGCTCAAGAAGAGTTATCAATTCGCGAAGAAGTTCAATGAAGATAAGGATTTGCGCATGCAACTCTGGCGCCAAGGTTTCATGAAGCAACCCCCCAACTTGTTGAAGCAGGAGAGCGGCAGTGCCTCCACGTACGTGCATATCCTCTTCCGGATGTACCACGACGAGCGAGAGGAGAGACAGAGCAGCCGCGACGAAACCGAAGCTGCCCTCATTCCGTAAGTTTGCTCACTCTATTTTGTTTTAGCCATTACTAACTCTGCCAGACTCTGTGCGGATATCATTCGCAGCTTTGTTCGTCTCGAGGAGGACACCCAGCACCGCAACATCGTTGCTTGGCGTCCGGTGGTCGTCGATGTCATAGATGGATACACCAACTTCCCGCAGGATGGCTTCGATAAGCATATCGAGACCTTCTACCCCCTCGGAGTGGATCTGCTGAGCCGTGATCTCAACCCGGAGATCCGCGTCGCTTTGCAGTCTCTTCTCCGTCGCATCGGCGAGGTCCGACTAGGCATTGCTCCCCCGAACCCCCTGGATGCTCCGATTAGCCCGCGCAGCTCCGTCTCCCAAAAGGCTTCGCGCCGCGATAGCCAGGTTTGACTCTCTGCTTGATTTTTTTGGATATCCTCGCCGCGATTGATTTTAGGCGTTTTATAACCCGCTTCTTTCGGGTGTGTTAAACAAATTTTTTTTTCCTGTTCTACTTTAGAAGTGCATAGCTGTATTGATAAGATAAAACATTGTCTGATTTGTTTTTACTTTTGTACTTCTTGTAACGTGGGCACCTTGCCTGACTCGTAGTAACTGAGCACGCTGTCCATGTCCTTCTCAGTCATTGCGACAAGTTCCTCCAAGCTCCATTGCTCGCATACACCAGACATCCTATGATTGTTAGCAAGGGACGCCGTCTACCAGCCAGCATACAACAACTTACCATTTCATTCTCTTCGGTCCTTGATCTGGGTTTGGAGCAACCTCGCGGAGTTTCTTCCGTAGCTTTCCTACATTCTCAATGGCTGCTCCCGTATTCGCCGGCAAAGTCTCGGCGATCTTTTTGCGCACGATACTGGCCAACTTCGGTCCATTTCCATTGGTACTGACCATGACCTGCAGTGGTCCGTCGCGATGAACACTTCCAAAATAGAAATCGCATTCAGGTGGAACGTCGGCAATGTTGGCTGCAATGCGTCTCTCCTTGCAGAGCTTCCAGACTTGCGAAGAAGCCTCTGGGTCATCAATGGCGCAGAGTACCATGTCCACGCCGTCAAGGTCGCATGGCTCAAAGTTGCGGTCGATATGTGTGATTTGCTTTTGGGCGACTCGAAATGCAACTTCTTCGTTCAATCCGGAGGCGGGACAAACCACGGTGACCCGTGCGTCGGCATTGAGGGTATTTAGAATGCGCCCCGCGGCAACCTATCGGAAATATGTAGATCAGCATCAGGATGCATATAGCTGTCAATCACAATTGCTTACCTCTCCACCTCCAACCACTAATACATGTTTGTCTTTTATCTGCCAAGCAAGAATTAATGAGCCTCCGCCCTGTACTTCAGGGAACTTCGACATGGTGGTAGATGATGCAGCTAATCAACTTGGCTATCGATAAAGCATGAGCCCACTATATTGTACGGTGGTCGATACATACCAACTCCGCAAGGCTCCCGAAAACCTTTTTCCACTTCCTCTCTTTTCTTTTTCTTCTCTCTTTTCTACTCACCAATGTCTTTTTAATAACAAAAATGCGGGGAGTTCAAATATTTTCAGGGAATTCCCATCCCGGCCTCGCAGATACTATCTGCGAGCGCCTAGGCACCGTACCTGCCAAAGCTAACTTGGGAAAATTTGCCAATGGCGAGACCAGTGTCAACATCGGTACCTCAGTGCGGAACCAGGATGTCTACATTATCCAGAGTGGCAGTGAGAAAATTAACGATAGTGTCATGGAGCTCCTGATTATGATTTCAGCGTGCAAGGGTGGCTCTGCAAAGTCGATTACAGGTACGTGTGTAGCTAAATTTTGTCCAAGCAGAGCTTTCCCCGCTAACTTTTTCTAGCGGTCATGCCGTATGCTGCCCGTCCTGTCTGACTCAAATCCACAGTGTATGCTGACTCAAATGAGATACTTCCCTTACTCCCGTCAATCTAAGAAGAAGAGTCATCGCGGTGCCATTACAGCCCGCATGCTCGCCAATCTCCTCACGATCGCCGGCGTGGACCATGTGATCACCATGGACCTACACGTATGTGTTTCTATGCGTTGAGCTTTGTAATATGGATATTGATGGGCTCCTAGGCATCCCAGATGCAAGGGTTCTTCGGAAAGCCGGTCGATAACCTCTTTGCTGAACCGTTTATTGCCCGCTGGATCCGGATGAATGTTCCCGGCTGGAAAGACGCCGTCGTCGTTAGCAAAAACGCCGGTGGCACCAAGCGCGTCACCTCGCTGGCCGATACCCTGAAGCTGAACTTCGGTATCGTGACGACGGATCGTCGCCGCCCCAAAGTTCCTGTGAACCATATGTCAGACAGCACAGTCTTCTTCGATGCCGTGGATGACGACCCACATGCATCTAAAGACTCGAACCCCTTCGAGCTGCACTTGCATAGTTCGAACAGAACCCCTGCAACTCCCCCCATCCCGGAGGTCCCGGAGCCAGTCACACCTGAGCGCCTGCTGCGCCCGGAGACCCCATCTGCGGCTCGCCGCCCATCGGAGCTGGAAGCAGCCAACGAGTATACGGATGTGCGGGTACGCGATGTGATCACCGGTCGTCTGGTGCAAGGTCAATTAGTGGATGATGACTATCGCATTCAAGAAGAGTCGGAGTCTGGTGGTACAACACCGGGAGCTGGAAGCAGCAGCCATGATAACTCAGAGCATATTCCCGACGCCATGGCCGGCTCTATGATCTCTAACGCCTCGTCGCAACCTCCTGATCATGCGCTTGGTGGCTCATTTGATGCAGCCGAGTCCGATGATGAAGCCAGCGTATGTGGGGGTCCCTCCGATGAAAGAACCATCACGCTGGTGGGTGAGGTGCGCGACAGATCTGTCTTCATCGTCGATGACATGATTGACAAGAGTGGATCCTGGATTGCGGCTGCAGAGACTGTCGTCAAGCGCGGTGGCGCCAAGAATGTCTACTGCATTGCCACCCACGGACTATTCACAGAGGAATCTCTGGAACAGATGGAAGGATGTCGGTCGATCGATCACATTGTCGTAACCAACACATTCCCGATCCCACCGTCAATGTTGCGACGATCGAAGAAGTTGATCGTCATTGACGTGTCAAGTCTGCTGGCAGAGAGTATTCGGAGGCACCATTATGGTGAAAGGTTTGTTTTTTTCCCCTCTCACCGACTGTGTCGTGTGACCATCCACTAACAGCCAGCAGCGTCTCGGCCCTCTTCCACCTTAACGACTGATGAGGCAGATGGCAGTAACGAGGAAAGTAACGACAAAGAGAGATGTTGATACATCCAGGGTGGCGTTTTTGCGCAGGACTCCTGCAACTGTTGATGACATGATACCTATTTTCGAATGAACGACCCCTTCCGGACCCTCCCCTTCCCCTGTAGAGTGAACTTGTTCACGGCCTCTCATACCCTCAAACCCAGCGATGCAGTCTACTCTGAGTTCTGCAGGAGCATCTCGTTTTCCACAAGGTGTTCTTAACGGAGCGTTGGCAGATCAAACTCGGATCTTCTTCTTACTTCATGCTGTACTCTGTACAGCATGGAGACGTCACCACTTTCTCGGTCCTTATGGGATGATTGGCCTTGCGGTCGTGGAAGTGGTGCAAGAGATAATCTCGAACATAACGTAATTTCGATAGCAAACAATACAATTTCTCTTATTATTTTCTTGACCGTTGTTTTCTTTTTTTCTGCTTCACCTCTCTTTCCCACTTCACTGTTTTACCCGCTTCAAATTTTTCCATTTCACTTTATTCCGCTTCACTTTTCAGTGGCAACTTGGTTTTCGTGTTTCAATGCGGTTAGCCGTCCTGATTGCTTCTCGAAGCCGGTTTGCGATTCAGACATGGTCCGATGATCGCCCTAAGAGCTTGTGTAATGACCTATAACATATACGTATAGTTTTCTTTAGGTAGTGCCAGGTACTACAATGAGAGAGTCGGTGTGCACGTTTCCATTACCCCCACTTTGTTCTAGGTCATTTGGCCAAGGTAAAGCTTTCTACTACAGACCCAACGGCTATGGCTGGCCCGGTTTGCAATGTTCAGGTGTGACAGATGGACCTAACGGCACTCAATAAATTACTATCGGAAAAGCAATCCTTGCACTTTAAATAAATTCAATTGTTTATCCCTGCAGGACTCGACCCTGGAAACCTACCGCCGTGTGACCCATTTCCTCTCAGTCTTTCTGTAACTAGTTCTTGTACTCCATAACTTGTCCTCCATGCGGGTACAATTGATTGCATTGGAACCGCCCTGACAGATACTGGAGGCGATCTCTCCGAATAAACATCATATGGATCTTACATGTCATGTCCTAGACAATTCATCTCGAGGTACGGAGTACGGATTGTTTATACTATAGCTATCCTGATTGCCAATATTTTAGCTCCTAGCTCGTCGAGCTCCTAGCTCCAAGAGGTAAAACAAACTTGTGAATCTCCACTTCAGCTTCCGATGTGACAGATGTGACAAACCGAGACTAGACTCAGCAAGTTCCATTTTTATCTTTGCGGCTATTCAATAAGCGATTGGACCGTGCAAGCGCCCGGGACGGGCAATGCCGTTTCGATCAGGGGAACTTTGTCACTTGGTACTTGATCCACAATGGTGTTAGCTGAATAGTACCAGTACTTTTGGAGTCTAGACTTCTTATTTTTCTTTCGTTCTGATGTGTGTACTTTTATTTCAATTAATATTTCCTTGATAGCAAATGACAAGTGCCATGTGGATCTTCGGTCCAAGCGTCCCGTTTGGATGTATCCAGTGAGTTTGATATTGGGACTTTCAGGGGAAATTCCTTAAATTAGAGCGCAGGGAAAATATTAAGAATCGAGGGACGGCAAATAATAGGACCCATTCCTCAAAATCATATTTGGAACTCATGTATGGATCGATGAGATAGACGCTAACATCAGTAATATGCACTCGATCGGAACCGGAATACTAGGATGCGAAGGCCCGAAGATCTGCGAGCATCGACTCAAAAGTACCTATAGCTATATACGGAGTACCGATGTAACTAATTGATTGTTGAGTGGTTACTATACTCCACAGTTCATGGAAACCTCCGATGCCTTACAATTTCTCGGCTCGCTTGGTTTAGACTGGTTTTTTTTGTTATTTCTTTTTTAGCTATTTCTTTTCTTTTTTTCCCTCATGAAAATCCTGATTAATTTTTTTTTTTTAAGAAAGAATTTCTTATTTGTATTTCCTGTAGTGATGTTGTATCCTATCATTAGTTAGTTGTTCTCCATGTACTTCTCACCCATGTAACCACCAACTGGTATAATGTATCTCAAATTTACACTAAATTAATATTTCGGGTCCCTTCCGGGGCCCTCTTTACCTTAACCATGGTAACTGTTAATACTGATTACCCCAATCATGTCCCGCCGATGACTTGGATCGAGATTCGATCCTGAAAATCTGTCTCGACTTAATCGTTCTCTCACCTTATTTGGAGATCTACGTAGCTTCATTTAATTGCCTAGAAACAAACGACGCTCAGAGTAGATTTTCATCTACATCTATTTCTCATTCGCAAATGCTTTTATTGGTTTTCTTTTAATATTTTATTTGTCCTTCTCAATGAAGCAGTTCAGCTAATATCTCCCTCCGGTTACCTGCGCCAGCACGGATTCATGCGTCGTTTCGGCCCTTGAGTTACGACTGGTTGGATCTGAGATTCTCTCGCCTTGATCGAGACTCTGTTGCTTGTCTGTCGAGATATATCGATCTATATAAGGAATGAGTCGTCCGTGATTCAAGGTCTCATCTTCATCACCATCTACTTCAATTGACTTCCGCACTGTTCTCTCGAACGATCCCTCACAGCTTGCCTCTCAATTGACTTTATCATTTTCACTTGCCACACCCTAACTCTCTTCTCTCCTTCCTTATATAAATCCAATCAGCTGCTTGGAACCCTTGTCCGAAGATCATCGCTTCCACTCCCTCGGGTCTTACCAACGTCGTTCAATTTGTACGTGAACAGAGTCTCGGGTTCGGCTAAAGATTATACTGACAACATCAGCTACACTTTTTGGGTCTACTTATCAAACAATGGCCAACCAGTGCTCCGGTCACGTCTTCGCCATTGTCCAGGCTACCAATGGCAATATTCTCACTTGGCGTTGTTCCGATTGTAACTCGGGACCATTTGTGGCGATCTGGCGCTGCAAGGCCTGTGGCCATTGTCGCTGCAATGCCTGCCACAATGCCAAAGGATAGAGTGGAGATCCCTTTTTCCAAAGTAAGTTTGTTTGATTCCAAATCCTCGATGTTCCCTTGCAAAGACTGACTTCCCGAAAGAGACACATGCATATTGTAAATCTGTGTTCCGGAATTCACAGGAAGGATCTGCCTCTCTGCATGAACCCGGTGCAAGGGTAGTGTCCACCCCATAGCCCCCACAGCCCCAACCCCTTGGGCTTGGGTTTCGATCTTCTTCGTGGCTTCGTTTTTGGCGATTGGTGTTTTTGCATGATGTGTTCCAAAAGTCCTAAAAGATTTTGATGCACTATAGCATCTGAAGGAGTTACATTTAGACTTGGGTTTCTTGTTTCGCTTTTAAACTTCTTTCTGTGCTTGAACTTCCAAGGAGCAATTTTTGTCTTATTATTTTCTCAATGCTGTGCTATCTTCGTATTCCTATGTTATACAACCTTGCCGATGAAACCTGTCATGCATCTATCTAAATCTAAGGTATCTCCTGTGGTAGCCTCTGTCGGCATCGTAACGAAGCCTATCATCTCGACACCATAACCAGCGACATTCAATGCGCTGCAGTGCAGATGTATGCCGATCCGGAATCTGGCGATACTCACCGAGAGGGACGCGGGCAAACGATTGTAGGTCGATCTCGCCCTTGCTTTGGTCATCCCAAGGCCCGAGATCTAGGGTCCAAATTGTTTTTCTTACTGCCGATACTCCCAAAAAGCAATTTCTAAGGTTTCGGTCAGAGATCCGGTATGCGAGTTGCGCATTCCTGGGCCCCTCAGAAGCAACTTAGCAAAAGCAACTTAGCAAAAGCAAAAACAAAAACAAAAAGTCTTATTTGAGAAGGAAATACTAGTTCCCGTCTTTTGCGAGAGGGTGTGGGGGTGTGGGCTATCTACTGAATAGTACTGTGGTAAATGGATTGCCGAGAGCGAAATGAACCTATCCTGAGTTCAGGACCATTCATGTTGACAGGAAACGTTATCCACTGTTGCGTTAATGCAACCTAAGTGGCAGCAGAAATGAGATGTATCGCCGGAAGGGCTGCGAAATATTCCGTGGCTAGTGCCGAGACACTAAGGTAACTCCAAGAACGGACTAGTACTCCGTACACTAAATGGACTAAATACACTAAACACACTAAATAACGCTAAACAACGCTAAACAAAGACTAAGGGAATCATGGGGATTTAGGAAAAAACCAATAAGAATTCCCAAAGACTTGGGTCAACTCTATTTCTCCACGCAAGGACTTTTTTTGCTGTTGTGTACCTGTGCGTTTAGGGCTTTGTCCGGACTATATTCTCTAGGTTCAAGATGGAACGGTGTGCATAACTTATCTACACCTCTTGACCTCTTCTTTTGTGAGGTGAGGTGACTCAAAATTCACATCCCTGTAAGAAATAAAATGACTACCTAAGATAATTCAAATTATATGTGCGATCCTGATTGAACCATGAGAATCTAATGTGCAAGCGTTCCCGCTTAGGTATAGATACTCTGTCACAAAAGGATTAGCCAAATGATCCACATGTAAATAAACCCTTGTAGGCAAACAAGGCAATTGACTCACCTCTGTAATCTGGTTCACAGCCAGCCCAGGTTCCGCCATCTCGGCATCCTTCAAGAAATCCAATGGTAACCAAACCAGATGTCCTTTGATGAGATCCAACTTCTCCCGAACATCCTTGGCAGGCATATATGGATCAAACAAATGGCCCTCCTTATGGTTTCCGCGTGGCCGGAAGTTGTCATAATCCTCGAACGTCTTGATATTGTCATCAGGGTCCGCCCGGAACAGCATTCGGTACGCCTCAGTATTTCCACTCGCCTGAGAGGTCCAGGTGTCCCAGACCTTATCACTAAGAGGATCAGCCACGAAGTCGTTCTCTGCACCCTCATCGATCTGATTCAGACACTCATCTACAGATCGGGAGTTGGGATGTGTCGGTGAATCGTATTCTTGGGCGGGGAGAAGGCCTAGATGTTCGCGCCACAGCTGCCGGCGCAGCGTCGCCGCAAATCGCGCTGCCTTGTATGATACACCATCCATCGTGCTGTCAATTAGGTCTTGGTCTTGCATAACGATTGCGAGTTCGCTGTCGTGCGAGCCGAGTTGGGACTAGATCGCCGTCAGCTGGCCAGACTCCTCACTTTCGTGGTTGGTGGTACTTACCCGATCGTTGATGTTGGCGCTGCCGCAGATGACCGTGCGGTCGTCCACGATGCACACCTTGCCGTGCACGTACAGTTCCTCCTGAACGAAATTGCCCTTCTCGGCTTCTGGTTCGCCTTCCCATTGTTCGTCTGACAATTTACCTCCATTCAGCATTGTGCAGTGCGATACTGTGTCTTTGCTATGGAACCCGTCTTCCTTCTTGCGCTGCTCGTATTTTTCTTCGAATCTCTCGAGCTTGCGGAGATTTTCTTCTTTTTGACTTGGCTCGTTTTCATAATCTTTCTCGTTGCTGTCGCCTTCTTTGCCAATACCTGGGTGCACACTTTCACTCATGATGGATTCGGCAATACCACGCTGGATGTCCTGGTATGTCACGTCGGCTTCCTTCTCGAGTTCCTCGAGCGCGGGCGTCTTGTTGATGCGGTCGTAAGCCCGTAGTGCAAATACGAAAATGTGCTCTGGGCGTACTTGTTAGACATACGCTGACATTCCAGCTAGAGAACAACTTACTTCGGGGGTCAACGCCCTCTTTCTCAATCTGTCCGTAGATTGAGTGCTCTCCACGGCAGATGGATTTGTACTGGTAGTCCATGATCGCCCGAGTACCCGTCGCAGCATCGTCGCGCAGATCACCAGCGAATCCAGGAATGGCAGGGATAACAATGATGACCCGGAACTTGCGGCCCTCTTTACCTGCGCGCACGCAAGCATCGACGATGGCCCGGCCGATCTGATTGTAAACCGGGTGCTGCTGGTCGCCGGTGGCAGTGACTGCGAATGTTAGCGAAGGGTGCTTCTCGGGATAGAGGCTGACATACTGAAGAATTGGTTCTCAATGTACACAAAGTGCTCCGCGTTGCGGATCGTCTCGCAGTATGCGTTCTGGATACTGTGCTCGTTCAGAATTCCACTGCTCCAGTCGTCACTGCTGCGCACGATCTGAGCACGCACAGTGCCTACATTACCGCGAGCCTTGGTTCCCAGCGGAGTCAGCGGGTGCTGGATGTAATCACCACACGGGTACTTAGGACGCTGCACGGCAATGATGTCTTCATCCTCGCCCGTGCGGCCCTCCATCAAAAGCCAGTCGACATCATGACTGCGCTTGTATTTGTCGCGCTTGATGAAGTTCCAGCGCAGGACGAAGTGCTCGGCAATGTCGTACACACAGTCGCCCTGCAACCCCATGGCAACATCATGCCAGGGCATGCGGCCGTAGTCGGCTTTACTGACTTCGTTGCTCTGCCAGTCTTGGACACTCTGGAAATCCATGATTCTGTTGTTGTTGAAATCCTGGCCTGGGAAAATATCATCCCGCAGTCCTGCGGGGTGGACATCGGCCAGGGGGTGCTGGTTTGCATCCCACCGTCCGAAGCAAAGATCGATACCACCGATGAAGGCTACGTTGTAGTCGATCACGATGAACTTCTCGTGATGCGCCCAGTAGAGAGTCATGTCGGCTGCGTTTTCAAATACATTGTGGTCAGGATGGCGCATCACTCGGATGTTGCCATGACCAGGGGTTCCTTCAGGGCAGAGATTTCGCAGCGCATGTTTAGTGTGTGCGGAATTGCAAGTCAGGGCTTGATTAACCTGTTCAACATATTAATACAATTGTTCGGATAGCAAGTCTGAAGGAAATTGACGAACCTCTTTGTAAACAATTACATAAATTTTCACGCCTGCTTCAGCGCGACGCTTCAAGACATGGTCCAATCGCCATTCTTGGTGCTCCACCGGAGGGCGGCGCAAGAAGAGCTCTGGGGAGAGCCACCAGTCGGCAATGTAGATAGTCTCAGTGGCCTTCTCTAGGGCTTCAGAAACCGCCCACATGTAATCTTTCGCATCCACATACCATTTGACGCGATTGCCATCGTGGACGGGCGCAAAAGACTTGAAGCGATGTGACTCTGAGAGCTCAGTGCGCTTGCGATCCGTGGCCTGCTCATGCTCCTCGTCATGGCGATGGTTTGGATTAATGATGTTAAAGAACTTGCCGACCTTGTGCTTCAAATGCGTGGCTTCGGCTTTCACATCGTGGATATGGGTATCTTGACTTGGTTAGTTGGTGGGAAAGTGGGGTGATTGTGGGATCCCACCTTTTAAAGACCCCTCCAAATTGCTAATCTTGTCCTTGAATTTCTGCATAATTGGGTCTCTGAAGTGGAAAGGTTGGAGAGAGGGGGAAAAGGAAGAGGGGGAGGTCTGGAGATAATTTAGGTGACATCACAGCCCTACTGCCTTAACGGATCTCACCGTAAGGCTGGTGGTTTGGGATTGGCTCTCTGTTACAACGCCAAGGGGGATGTGAGATGCTGGTCTACAGTAACCAACCAAATGTCGCAATACCAAATTGTTCTAATTTTGTTCCTGTTCTCAGCCGCGTGGAGCCCCTCTATTTCCGTGGTTTCAATGTCGGACCACTCGGTTAACTCTTGGCAGTCAACATGTTGAATGCTGGGTTTGATTGCTTGGTGGTTGTGATTCAGAGCATACCTAGGAAGATGTATGATATAAATATTATTACGGGAGTCAAACCTTAGGAGTCAAAAGTAAGAAATCAAAGTGGAGAGTAAAGCAGGTAGATATATATCTATGGATGTGCATTCCTGGTGGAGATATATTGTCAACAAAACCAATCCCATACGTTGATACAAACGAAAACAAAAAGCTAACCAATCAAAGAAAATGTATGTAGATACGGACGATCAGATCTAGATAATTGCCACCACATCAATCTGGATCAATTGAAACTGATAAAAATATGAAACATGGAAGTTGATATCAAAACATCTATGATGTAATAGTTTAAGATTTGGGGTTCCTTGGTTGGAACTTTTTCTCCGCGCCGCTGACGCGCTTATTTTGACGAGACTCAACATTGCTTAGGATGCAGTATTGATATGCATTTAGATACTATTGAATGTGATATGACTTATATAGACCCTCCTTACCCTAATTATTGATGTGCACTGCAATTCAAGCTGGAGTCACGTGACAGGATGAAGATCATCTTGACGATGTTTGGGAACAATCATACTATAGAACATAGTGTGTAAATGTTGCATACCAACTTAGATAGAAGAATCACTCCGTGCATGGCTAAACTGATGACAGTGCATATGTAAATATAGTAGTCATTCCTACTGTCATCTTTGTTGACGCCCTTGTTATTGCGGAATGCTTACGAAATACACGTGACCTGGGAAAAACAACGTTGTCAGAGGAACGGCCCTTTTCTGTTTATTCTCTTCGACTCACACAACGCGGCTAGCCTCACAAAGCCCAAGCTGGCTCGCGATACCTCTTGTGCTTTTTTTTTTTGGACGTTTTTGGATTTCATGTTGTGTTTGTCGTTAGTTCTTGCCTAATTTTTGGAAAGCGAATGGTCCTGTGAGCGCCGTGGAACACCATCGCGCAGGGTCATCTCCCTGGTTACGGGCTCCTCCACTTTTACTAACTCAAACAGCAACCAACATGATGCCGGCCGAACTTGGTAAGCTAAGCTAAAAATCTGCTGCGGGTCATTTTGCTCGTTCCATGCTAACATATCCTCAAGCCCGAGCTCACTCTCAGGGCAGTGTTGTGTCCCAGACAACGCAGATTGCTCCACACAGCCGGCCAGGTACCGCAGATCCCATTCGAGCACGCTCTGAAGCCGTCTCCAGAGCTAGCCGCCGTCCTCGTTCCAGAGGATCAACTGCAAGCATCCATTCGAGTACGACCCAGCAAACCCAAGACCAACATCTCGACGGATTTCCTCAATTTATGCCCTCGCAGGCTGGCGGTGGTCAACATCTGTTCAACAATCCCGAGGACATGCTCATGCGATTCGGACACCAGCTATCAAATCACGCGAGTGCCGCTGGACTAGACCAGTCAATGCAGGACGCCCACGCTATAATGACACGTGGGGAGGACTTTCAAAACCATTCCATGCATGGTCATGCACTCTCCCACCATTCGATGCCACCTGATATACCGAGCGGCTTGCCAAATGTTGCCGGCTCGTACCAACATATGTATGACAGTGGTGTCGAGAATCACTTGCCCGAGCACCTCGTCGAGGAACCGGAGACTTCGGAACCCGGTGGGAAGAAGAAAAGGGGTGCCAGTTCGACTGTAGCCAATGACAACGAATTACGAAAACTACTTCGTCAATACGAAGGATGGAATCTCAAGCAAATGGCCGCTGAGGTTATGAAGCATGAAGGTGGTGGTGGAAAGGCGGAAAAAGTGAAGCAGGTGTTCGCCATGATATGGTAAGTTAAAAGGTACCCCATGTCATCTGTCCTGGATTAACAATTTTGCAGGTTGAGAGAAAACTGCCGCAAGAGCAGTGGTTCAGTGCGTCGTGACCGTGTTTACTGCTGCTATGCAGAGAACTGTGGCACAGAACGCGTTTCGGTGCTGAACCCTGCGTCGTTTGGAAAGTTGGTTCGAATTATCTTCCCCAATGTTCAGACTCGGCGACTTGGAGTCCGCGGCGAGTCCAAGTACCACTATGTGGATTTGTCTGTCATTGAGGAAAAACAACAGAAAATTGCTCCCATGCCCCAAGCCGCCCGCGGTTCCATTGGCCCTGCTTCCATGCCCTCAAGGCCTGCTAGTGCGATGCGTTCACGAAGGTATGATTGAACCATTGAGAAAACTTCAATGTTTCCACTGACCATTCAATAGTGCTAGCGTTCAACAACCCACCGCCGATACTGCCGTGTTCCCATCTCCTACCACTTCCTTTGCCCCCCGATTCCCCAACAACCCTATGCCAGCAGACTGCAATTGCCAGGGCCACGGCTCATCTGGACCGGATGAAACCATCACACGCGAGAACGTGGCCCAGCAGGCTGGGAAGATGATCCACCAGATGCTTCAATTCCCGCTAGATGAGAATACCGTTGTTGATAACGATGCTTTGCAACTGCCTGACATTCGGACCTATTTACCTGCCGGCAGTGACTTTAAAGTTGCCGCCGCACTTGCTGCGCTCTATCGATCCCACTGCATTTCGGTCATTGATAGTTTCCGATACTGCAAAGAACGTAACCTTATGAAATATTTCTCGGCTTTCCACGGCACATTGACTGTTCCCGTCCAAAAATTGTTGACACATCCCAATCTTGCCCCATGGATCAAGGAGTGTGATTGGATGATGTATCAGAAGATGATTGCATTCGTGGCACCTCTGACCACTCAAGTTGTGCCCAAGCCAGTTTTGGATGCGTTCATGTCCATCTCACAACGCCTTTGCGGTCACATCACCGAAACATTCCGGACTCAACCTATACATGTTTCCCTAGCTCGTTTAATTCCTGCACACATTTTCTGCAACCTACTGAAGCATATGCTTGATGTGAACCAGGCCGCCAATGCCGCAGCTGCTTGGCTCTGCCATCCCGACAACCGAAACCAGATGTGGATTGATTTCAAGACTCTAGTCAATCCCCAGGATATGATGACCAAGGCCAATATTCCCACGTGTGCCGAGCCAGCGACGGAACAGATGTTGAAGCACGATATCCGCGCTCTCCTTACCCCATTGACTGACGCCGACCCTTCTACCGCCTTGCCTTTCTACACCCGCGCTGACGACCCCGAGTCAGCTGCGGCCCACCGTTTCCCAGTGGAAAGTGCGCCTGGAGACGAGTATAACTTCCCCGACAAATGGGTTCACTTCATTCTCAACATCCCTGCTACCTTTGCCAATCACCGGACACAATGTGTCATCGAAAAGGTTGACGCACTTTGGGATAGTGTTTTGCACCGACTCACCCTGGGCGGAGCTCAAAGCTTTAGTGCATGGTGGATGACCAAGGTCTTCTTCCATGAAATGATGGTTTGGCAGGCCGAGAAGGGAGGCTTCATGCGCAACACTCCTGGATCATTGCAAAGTGCCACCTTTGGTCCCGAGTCACTAGGCAACTTTCAACTGAAACAAGATTGTGCTGTTGAGCCATCCCCGTTTGAAGTTTCTAATGTTTCTCAAAAATCTAATGCTACTCCTCCTGTGCCCCAGTCCACCCACCAGGCACAACCTGCCAACCATCATCCGGACTTCAAGCATCCTCCCAATGAAAAGCGTTTGTCTCTACAAGACCAAGGCTTCCAAGGCCACAATAATGACGACAGCGCTATTGATCTCGAGGATGATACCATGCTGCTGGCAGTCGGAAAATACGGAGACATGATGGTTTCTGACCCTGCGGATGCCGAGGGCGACGTGGTGGTCATCTAATTGTCAAATTTTGATTGTTATTCATGAGTTGGAGTTGGATATCCCTTGTTTCTGGAGGCTTCCCTTTTTGTTGTGGATGGCGTTCCCACGATTCTCCTTTGTTTGTTTTATTTCCTTCCCTTTGTTCACACGAAGCAACGAGACACGAGCACGGGGCTCATTCAAGTCTCCCTGCGACGACCCCGGCACGCCGGGTGCTTTTTTGATCATCAGTGCAGCATTTAATCGGCGTGACGGAATCCAGCACTCCCCCTTTTCCTGTTGGTCTACTTTCGGGTCCTGACTGAGCCCCTCTGTACATATGCGGCTACACGCCCCGCCCTTTGGATGCTATTTTGATCATTGGCGGCGCTTTATTTAATGTCCGTCTGTCATTGTCCTCAAGATTCTTGTTGATTAGATGTTTCTATTACCAAGTAGCACAAACAATCTTCAGGTTCTCTTTTACAGCTTCGTCGTCCGTTTCTGAACATAGATATCCCAATCCACCTTCCTCTTCGCTTGGAACTCTTTCACACCGTATGCTCCATCTGCATCAGACCCCATCATCTCTCTAAACAAACCCTTAATTCCAGAAGCTTGCACATCCCCTCCCCCGTGCGCCCAAGCAAGTTGAACCAACTCTTTCGACATACGTGAAGCATTAGGTGAAGCAACTTTAAGCCGTATCAACAACTCATCAAGTCTAACCCGCAGATCATCTTGATCTTCCGCAATCTCGGAAACAGCGCCTAACCCCTTCAGCTCCGCCGCCGTCACCGAGCGAGCAGAAAGCATCATCTCCCGTGAAAACGCGATCCCCAGTTCCCGAATCACATACTTCGATATCGTCGCCGCACAAAGCCCCAGCTTCACCTCGCTCAATGTGACATTTGCTCCTCGCGTGAAAATCCGCATATCGCATGAGAAAGCCAGTCCAGCTCCTCCCCCAAACGCGGGCCCATTCACCGCTGCAATGGTCACTTTGGGACATTGATCAATCGCCTCGAAGAGGGCCGTCAGAGCACCGAACTGGGCTTCGCTGCTTGATCCTCCTTCTCCAACGGCTGTGCTCCCTTTGCTGAGATCCATGCCCGTGCAGAAGAATTTGCCGTTGGCTGTTATGATAATTCGGGAGGTTAGGGGGTCGGAACTGGCGGTTGAGATTACTTGCGTCAGGTCGGATATCATGGTTGTTGTCAGGGTGTTTCCGTTGTGAGGT
Organism: Penicillium soppii; assembly: GCF_028829465.1. Lineage (NCBI taxonomy): Eukaryota > Fungi > Ascomycota > Eurotiomycetes > Eurotiales > Aspergillaceae > Penicillium > Penicillium soppii. The sequence goes on along the minus strand of NW_026643235.1, from coordinate 1,641,063 downwards.
CTGTTCAGGACGACTTTCAGGTTCGCGCCTGATCGGTATATTTGAAGACCTTCTGTTTCGGTGAAAAGGTTCCATTTGAGGCTGGATGTATTCTTGCTTGGTGTTGTCTTCGGCTGGGATTTGATTGATAATGCCGTTCCAGCTCGACTTGAGTTGTTCTTTGAGAGCTGTTTTGAGATCCAGACCCCTGTCTCCACTAATCTTGGGAGATCGACGCCTGTTGAAATTCCTGCGTTGTGGAACATGTAGACCAGGTCTTCGGAGGCGACGTTTCCTTTTGCTCCGGGCGCGAAAGGACATCCGCCCAGACCTGCTACACTGCTGTCGAATACTCGGATCCCATTGTTGAATGCCTCCCAGACGTTTGCTACGGCTTGTCCGTAGGTATCGTGGAAGTGACCTGCGAGCTTCTCTGGCGGGACGCCATTGCTGGCGAGGTACTTGATGAGCTCGCGCACGTTTGAGGGGGAACCAATACCCAATGTGTCTCCAAGGCTGATTTCGTAGCAGCCGGCCTCGAGCAGAGAATTTACACAGCGGAGAACTGCCGGCGATGGAGTTGGTCCGTCGTACGGATCCGCGAAGATGCACGAAACATAGCTACCAATGTTAGTTGTGATCAACTGAGGCGACATAAGACCAGGTTGCTCACCCCCTGACAGCAATTTGAGAATGTATAGCCAGTGAAGCTACTTGGGTTGCCCGCTCAATCCCCTGCGCAACTGTGCAGTTGATATTGGCTTTACTGAATCCCTCCGTGGCACTGATAAACACAGAAACCTCTCGAACGCCATGTTGTATGGCAATTTCAAGCCCCTTAACGTTGGGAACCAACACAGGAAGTCGAAGTTGTGAGTTACTCAAGAGGGGCTTGATGTCTGCGTTACGAAGCACTTCACGACAATCTGCCAGTTGCGGGATCGCTTTTGGCGAAACCACTGACGTCAGTTCAATTGTTTGAAGACCGGTTTTCCGAAGCCGCTGTATCAATTCCAACTTGATTGAGGTCGGTATTGTGTCTCGGATGTTTTGTAGGCCATCTCGTGGACCTACTTCCACAATCCGAACTGCTGGGCTCATGGTCTCGAGTTTGATGCCAAATCGATAGTTGTTGGGCTTTGAAATCCAGCATAGCAGAATGGAATTAGTGTCGTATTTCTCCAAATTTCCTACCCCGTTCTGGCCCGGTCCGCTCCAAAAAGCCCTAAACGCGGGGAGAGATGTCCGGGTCTCGGACCGAGCTCGGAGGGAACTACGCAGATCGCAAATTTCGGAAGGAGCAACACCACATTTGAGGCCAAACAAGGAACTAAGAGTGAAAGGGAAAGACTGGTAAGATGAAATGCGATAAAACGGTTGTCCAAGGTTGGCATGCCATCGTAGCGACAATGTCCATGAATAGACCGATCACCAGATTTTAAGATCTTTTTATAGCTTTATAGAGAGCTTCGTAATCAGATAATATAACCTTGCAATGAAATGAATTGATATTTACTGCACTAAAGCTTTGCTCTGACAGCGCCCACCAACCGATTGCCAATGTCGCGCATCATGTGTTTCTGATGCTTACCACTGCCAGTCTTGGGGAAGTCTTCACCCACACCTCTATCTCCAAGCCAAAATATATATTTGGGGGATTTGTGCTGGCCCAGCTTTTCTCCAACAAACTGACGAACGTCTTGAGTACTGGGCTTTTGAGACTGTCCCGATACCTTCAAAAAACAACCTACAACCTCACCATATCTTTCGTCTTTGATGCCGACTACACTGGCCTCGGAAATCGATGAATGCGACATCAGTCGCTCTTCAATCTCTCGTGGGAAGATATTTTCGCCACCTAGTAGTACATATCATTCAGCATGGTCATTGAAATTTGTATTGGATAATTTGAACATACCTCGAATGATGAGATCCTTGATCCGACCAGTGATATGAGCATACCCGTCGGCATCAATCATGGCTTCATCTCCTGTGTGCATCCACAAAACGCCATTCTCGTCTCTTCGCATCACCTCTTTGGTCTTCTCTTCGTTCCTCCAGTAGCCCTTTTGCAACACGAATCCGCTGGTGCACAACTCTCCCCGCTGTCCTCGCGACAAGATATTGCCCTTTTCATCAATGACTTTTGCAGCCGTGTGTGGAATGACCCGGCCAACTGTTGTTGTACCTTTTTCGTCGCTGTCATTCAGCGAAGTAATAAAACTGACTGGACTGGTTTCCGTCATTCCGTATGCAATAAGCATTTTCTCGACGCCCATAGTCTCTCGCAGCTGATTCATGAGATTTTGCGATACTGTTGAGCCTGAAGCTAGACCGGTTCTTAGTCGCCGGGGTCTCTGGCCTGTTCTTGCCATGACCTCTAACTCGGCAACATACATGGTTGGGACACCGAGAAGAACTGTGACATCTTCATCGATAATGGCGTTAACAACCTTTGCAACGTCAAAATAATCAGATGGAAAGACGATTGCACTTCCGTAGAAAAATGATGAAAGAAAGCCCAAGACAAGCCCAAAGCAATGGAACATAGATGGCGGGCAACAGATCACATCCTCTGGAGTAAGTTGCATCGCTCCACCGACATATTGAGCATTGTTTATGAGGTTCCTACATATATGCTCATTAGTTGAATATTGGGAATATTGCTTCCAATTGACTTACGTATGTGTGAGCATTGCAGCTTTGGGAGAGCCCGTCGTTCCTTCAAAATAAGTCAGTATTAGCAATAAGATATGAAGTCTTGTACGTCTCTTACCAGAAGTAAATTGTAAGTTAACTACATCCTCGCGAGTGACCTTTCGTTCTGCACGCTCGAGTGTTGCATTGTTCATGAACACAGAAAGTCCATTCGAAGTAAACGTGTTATAAGGCTGGACTTCTACGCCCGGATTGTGAAATCCCCCAAGTCCTAGCGAAAAAACCCGACGCAGCTCAGGTAGCGCTGGGTTTGGGTATTGTGTTCCTCGAAGGGTTTCGATATGACCAGTCAGGTCTCGAGAGCCTATCTTTGTAGCATGGAATATAAGCTTGCAGGCTATCACTGTATCAGCCATTGACATTAAAAGTCGACGTTTGCAGCAGACTTACAACTTCTCCGAACAGCATTTTCAAGCTCTGCAGGTGTGTATGTGTTGTTCAAGACAACGACAGGACATCCGATTCGAGCACCGCCAAGAAAGACCTCGATGTATTGATAGCAGTTTCCTGCCAGGATACCGACACAGTCACCATGGTGCAGTCCCATCTCCAGCATTGCCTTGGCTAGAATTCTGCTCCGGTCTGCCAATTGGCGGTAGGACAGCCGAACAGACTGCCAGGGGAAAATAACGGAAGCACGATCCCCAAATTGAACTGCCTGGTCGTCGATAAGAGCGCCCATAGTCTTGAGACATAGTTCGGGCTCTTTTGGGCCGTATACAAGTGCGAGATTGGGATTCATTTTAGATATCACTAACGTCAAAAAAGGGGATGTAGTTGTCGAGGATTAGGAACAAGGGCTTGGTTATAGCATGTCAAACACAGGCTCCAATCATGAAGAACTGATTTGATTATATGATTCATATGATATTTGATTGTCTATTCCCCCACACTATCGCACCCTCTCTAGTGATCTGGTCCGCGCCGTTCCCGGGCTCGGACCGGGAAGGCTCCACTCAGCTCGACCCTAGAAACTCGGCCCCAAAGCCTTTTTGATGCGAGGATATTGATTTTCTGCTACAAATCTATTCATGCTCTGCAAAATACCCTGCAAACAAAATAAAATTCGAAAACCTTTTCATCATGGCCACCGAGTCTTCGTTTCCTGTGGCAAGCACAAAGATCGATCTACGGGGCCAGCAGTTTCAAGCAAACAAAGAGAGTTGGGCGCCTGTCATTGAAAGGTTCGAAGAGGCTTTAAAGCAAGTTTCTGCTGAAGGAAACGATGTTTCACTCCGAAGACACCAAAATCGTGGTCAGCTGCTACGTAAGTTCGTGAGCCGTCTCATCAAGAAACGCAGTTGACGTGAAGTTAGCAAGGGATCGCGTCGCACTTTTGCTAGACCAAGACTCACCGTTCCTTGAACTTGGAGCATTCACCGGTTTTGAAAATGACGAGTCTACCCCATGTGGCAATTTGATTGCCGGGATAGGAAATGTTTGCGGACGCATATGCCTTCTTATGTCTCATATTCCGACTCAAAGTGGAGGAGCTTGGAATGAGATGACCGGTATGAACAAATAATTCAAAACTGTTCAAGATATGCTGATCAGAGGAAGTGTTAAAAGTCAACCGCATGATGGAGATTGCATTCGAGAACGATCTTCCACTAGTCTCCTTAGTCCAATCGGTAAGTACCACACCACTTTCACCAGATAAGTCTGACCCAAAAAGGCCGGTGTATTCTTGCCACAACAATTTCGAGTATTCCACAAAGGTGGTCAGCTGTTCCGCGATCTTGCACTCCGAACCCGATATGGAAAGCCATCATGTGCTATTGTTTTCGGATCCTCAACGGCTGGAGGAGCATACCATCCAGCATTGTCAGACTACACGATCTTTGTCGAAAATCAGGCACAGGCTTTCCTCGGAGGGCCCCCGCTCGTGAAGATGGCTACTGGTGAGGTTATTGGGGCAGAAGAGCTTGGCGGTGCTAAAGTCCACGCAATGACCACTGGTCTCGCGGACCAAATTGCATCTGATGAGTAGGATCGATCTGATATTGTTTGGATTGCTAAATACTAATCCTGAGCGTATAGATTTGATGCAATTCATAAAGCACGAGAGTGGGTAGCTTCGCTTCATGCACGTGTGCCCTCAGTCCCTGGATTAATTGAGCCACTGGCACCGAGATATCCCATCGAGGATGTGCTATCAATTGTGAATCCGGACATTCGGAAGCCCTTCGACATGAACGAGGTTTTATTGCGTATCGTGGACGACTCCCGTCTTTCAGTCTTCAAACCCAAGTACGGCCCGAATATGATTACGGCTTCGGCTCATATCATGGGTAAGATTAAATTCTTCAAATTCATGAGTCATGCACTGAATTATGACTTCCAGGCTTCCCTGTTGGTATCGTTGCAAATCAGCTATCTGTCATCAATCCAAACGAGGCGGCGAAAGCCACGCAGTTCATTCGCATGTGCAATCAACAGTAAGTCTTGCATAGGAATATCGAAAATTCCAATTTCCAGTTACTGAAAAGAATAGAAATACCCCTATCATTTTCCTTCACAATGTCACCGGCTTCATGGTCGGTGCCAAAGCCGAACATGCTGGAATCATCAAAATGGGCGCACAGCTCGTTAGCGCTGTTAGCTGCTCGAACGTTCCCCACATTTCTATCATTTTGGGTGCTTCATATGGAGCTGGCAATTATGCCATGTGTGGCCGAGCCTACAGCCCCAGATTTCTGTTCTCATGGCCCACTGGCCGTTGCAGCGTGATGGGCCCGGATCAACTGGCTGGCGTCATGGAGAACGTGCAAATAGCCAGCGCCAAATCTAAAGGGCAGACTCTGTCACCAACAAAATTAAAGAAGCAGGTGTCTAGTTTCAGGGAAAGAGTTCAGAAAGATGCAGATTGCTATTCTACTAGCTCGATGTTGATTGACGACGGAATCATCGATCCAAGAGACACGCGTGATGTGTTGGGAATGTGCTTGGAGGTGGTATCGCAGCCAGGGGTGAATGGAACGGAGACACATAATTTGCTAGCAAGAATCTGAGTTTAAATAGTATATGGAAATTTTACCGTGGTTTTACGTATTACATCGATCTTGGCTGGGAGGGTTGATGCCCCTAGGTGCTCATAGCTGATTCGCATAAGACTATAAGATGAAGGAGATATCAAGGGAGGACGAGAAATTTAGAAAGAAAACAGAGCATATCTGACGACCTCTATTTCTAAGGGTCCTAAATTTAGAAAAGATCTGCTCAAGTTGGACAGGCATCCTTGGATGGGGGCGAATCATTTTGCCATCGCTTCTGAGGAATGATTAGATTGATTACTCTTGGATAATCAACCTAGACGTACCAAAAAGAGCAGAAAGACCCGGAGGTTGGCCACGTTGGGGCAATTTGCGCGGCGCCCGGGTGAATTCGAGCTCTCGATAGAGGGCTGATCGGTCCGGTTCCCCACAAATACAGTCTAAACAGGCCCCGGATACCGGACCGAGGCACAAATTATACTTGATATTCTTTAGTGATGAAGTCGCTAGTTGCTATAGAATTATCTGTCATTTTTTGTTGGGAAGCAGTTTCTCCAGATCTCGTGGCCTCAGGACAACACTATGCCTCTCACATCTATTGAGCCAAAGGGCACCGATGCTTCAGTTCTTCGCAAACCATTATTCGTCGCAGAACCACCATTAGGAAAAGATGGTAGACCCATGATACAAAAGGTTCTCATCGCAAACCGTGGCGAAATCGCCTGTCGTATTATTCAAACCTGTCGCAAATTGAACATTGCGTCTGTAGCAGTTTATGTCGACGAGTGAGTAATCCACACTGTCTTGAACTCATGCACCAAAAATATATATCATCAAAAAGATGCTGATAGTTTCAAAGAGATGCCTCCTCTCGTCATGTTCAGGACGCAGATGAAGCCATAAACATTGGCAGCATTGACGGCAGTACCCGCAATCCATTTCTCGACATCGATTTACTAGTCCAAACAGCCATTTCAAGATGCGCTCAAGCTATCCATCCGGGATATGGCTACTTGAGCGAAAATGCAGATTTTGCCCAACGCGTCCATGACGCAGGTCTGATCTTCATCGGCCCCAGCCCCAGCGCCATGTCAACCCTCGGCGACAAACGGTCCTCAAAAGACTACTTGCGCGCTCATGCACCCGATGTTCCGCTGATTCCTGGATTCTCGGGGTCCAGCCAAGATGCCGAAGCTCTGAGTAAAGTGGCTGTTGAGATCGGATTTCCTGTCATGCTCAAGGCCTCGGCTGGCGGTGGTGGAAAGGGTATGCGGATTGTGCGCGAGGCGGGGCAGCTTAAGGATGAATTGGAAAGAGCCCAGTCTGAGGCTCGTCGGTCGTTTGGTTCGGACGACTGCATCTTGGAGAAGTTCATTGAGAGCAGCAAGCATGTTGAGATTCAGATTATGGGTGATTCGCATGGTCATGTGGTTTCCTTTTTGGATCGGGATTGCTCTGTGCAACGAAGGCATCAGAAGGTCATCGAAGAAACACCTTGTGCTTTCCTCACGGAGGAGACGCGGCAAAAGATGAGTGCAACTGCTGTCCGAGTGGCAGAGCTCATTGGATATGAGAATGCTGGCACCGTTGAGTTTGTTGTAGATATCAAGACGGACCGATTCTACTTCTTGGAAGTAAACGCCAGACTTCAAGTTGAGCACCCAATCACTGAAGAAGTTACTGGAATTGATCTTGTTGCTCTGCAATTGTTCGTTGCGGCGGGTGGTAGCCTGAAAAGTCTTCCATCGCTGGACAAAGTCACTCAGTATGGACACGCAATTGAGTGCCGACTGTGCGCCGAAAACCCTGAGAAAGACTTCTTCCCCGAGCATGGCAAAGTCCACCTCTGGCTGCCCGCAAGTGGTCCATTAGCCCAAAGTAGGGATATTCGATATGAAGCAGCCATTCAAACCGGATCGTTGGTGTCTATCTACTTTGACTCAATGATCGCCAAACTTGTTGTTTGGGCTCCAACAAGAGCACTGGCAATTGAGAAAATGGTCAAAGTTCTTGCACAGACAGCTTGTGTTGGTGTGAAGACAAATCAGCTTTTTATGCAATACTGTTTATTAAATTCGGGATTTCGTGATCCTGCCTACACCACTGCATTCATTCCGTCGCACTTGAATGAGCTTCTTCAGCCGCCTTCAGTCCATGGACTACCTGAATTTGAGAAATTCGTATCAATTCTCCCAAGTTTGGTAATCCGACGGCTTCCAGACTATGCTACTGCCTTGTCACGCTCTAAACCCCTCCGGAATATCCGCATGCAATTCCGAAACCAAAGGTTTGATCCAGTCAATATTCATTGCGACATTGTGACAACGACCAGCTGGCCCAACAAAGTTGGCCAAGAGGCAGATCCAGGATCAGGACAACAAATGATGTGCATCTGGAAACCAAGCTCAACAGGAGTATCATCCGGTACCGAGGAAGTATACCTCTTCCTAGTCCCCGATGGTAAATCCCCAAAAGACGAAGAAGTCTCAGCGGCAGCAGAGATATCCGCCCAATATAATGAAATAAGCCAAGCACTGCGAACAGGAACAGCGACATCTTCCCCTGCACACCAAGTTCGAATTATTTCATGGCGCCCCGCAGAAGGCAATCCCGCTCTTCCCGATTCCTGGCTTGCCTCCACCATTGAACTCTCAGTGAATGGATCAAAGTTCACCGCTCAAGTCGCTATCCCTTCAACACGGGCTCATACATTAGCGGGGCAGGTCGATCGTGGCCAAAATATTTACTGTCACCTTCCTGCTATCGGCACTCATGTTGAGTTCAAGCGTGACACGCTGCTCTCTTTTGCAGAAAGCAATCGGTCGACTGCGAAAGCGAATAAAGGATCTGAGCAGAAGACTGTTGCGGCTCCCATGCCTTGTAAAGTTCTTTCAGTTTTGAGGAAGAATGGGGATGAAGTCAAGTCTGGTGATTCGGTGATGGTCATTGAGAGTATGAAGATGGAAGTCAATATATCTGTTGCGGCTTCAGGGAAGTTTCAAACAGAATGGAGTGTTGGAGATGCTGTGGAGGAAGGGAAGATTCTTTGTTCAATTGTTTAGTATTTCATCAATGTATACTTGTCAAATCCGGCTTCAACAAATGAGAAAAATTGTACATACATGTTGTTTGAAAGGTTGAAAAATGCCCTTTATACAAAGGTATCATGGGACAGTCAATCGCTATATTTTTATGAATTATATGGTTAAAGAGAACCCCAAAAGCACGATGGAAGAACAGAAAAAAGAAGAAAGAACAATGACTGGTATGGAGACTGGTATGAAGACATAGAGAAAGGCCCAGAGAGTATAACTGAAATTAATTTGCCGCCAGAATTTCTGGAAGGGCCATGTTCATCATCATTGATAGAGTATGGTAAATATATGAAATTGTTGTCTTTTACTCTCTTTCACGAGGATAGTTTAGGGTGTTAACCAAGCTTGAAATTCATTCAAAATCAAAGAATGCCTAAGTATCTAGAGCTTACTCAACTTCTTCATACTCTTAATCTCCTGGTTAACCGCCAACTCGGCCAGAATCTCCTCACTCCCACCACCGACAACCATAACCCTCACATCACGACTAACCTGCTCGATCCTCGCTCCTCGGCCATTCTTCGAGTACCCAAGACCACCCATAACTTGCTGTGCTTCTCGGTTAACCTTTTCCAAAGTTTGCCCCGCCAAAACCTTGAGATTGGCGAAGAGCCCCCCCATCGAAGCGTCGATACCCTGCTTCTTGGCGGTTTCGGAGATGTAGACTAATTGCTCCATCCACGCATAAGTTGAGTCTAGACTCCGTGCCATTGCACTGAATTTTGCGCGAATAATTTGATTTTCGATGAGCTTTTTGCCGAATGTCTCGCGCTTGATGGCGTGTTGGTATGCATCCTCGGCGCAGATGCGTGCCATACGGAGCGATGTGCATGCAAGCCAGAGACGCTCGTGGTTGAAGTCTGGGTAGAGGGTTAGAGCAACTGACTTGCTTCTGGAGGCTGATATACTGGCAAAACTTACTATTCATGATGACAGGGAAACCCTTGTTTTCCACCCCAAGCAGATTGGCGACGGGCACCTTGACCTGGTCGAACTCAATATAAGTTGATCCACTCGCGTGAACACCGGAGTTTTCAATCTTTTTGCAGGTTACTCCTGGGGTCTTGAGTGGGATTATTAGAGCAGAGATGCCCTGGGTTCCTTCGCCTCCTGTTCTCACGGCGGCAGTGCAATAATCCGCAAAGATGCCGTTGGTGATCCATTTCTTTGCTCCATTCACAATGTACATGTCTCCATTTCTCTCTGCTGTCGTGGTAATTCCGGCGACATCAGATCCAGCTGCCCCCTCGATTAGCGAATGAATTTCATTCACGAGGTCATGAGTTGCAAACTCTTACCATCTGGCTCAGTCACTCCCAAACAGAATCTGATTTTCCCTCTCAACATATCCGGGAGGAATCGCCTCTTTTGTTCTTCATTGCCGAAGTTGATCACTGGTGGTCCTCCGATCGAGTTACCGCACCCCAATGCCCAAACGATTCCTAGATACCCACAGCGAGCTAGTTCGTCGATTACGACAATGTCATGGAATCCATCCCATTCTCGCGGGTTAATATTTCCTGGAAGCCGTTGACCATTTAGGTAGTCTGCTGCAAGTGGGAATGAGCTGACAGCAGTGTAACCGAGCTCTGCGTGGCGCTTGTGAACCTATTATTCAGAAATGCTTTAGCGAAGATCACTCTCTTGGTCTTTGGCTATAAACGTACCTCTTGTGGTACAACGCCTGTCTTTTCCCATTCCTCACAGAACGGCGCAATGTATGTGTCGACATACTCTCGGACCTCCTTTTGAAGTCGACGATGCGAGTCTGTGTAGTATGGACTGAAACCGCGGTTCAGCCAGAGGGGATCGGCGAAGGGGGTGGTAGAGAATGAAGTCATTTTGCCAAGGAGAATAGAAATAAATGGAATTGATAGCAAACTAACCAAGGATCTATGCAGTTTAAGTCGATGTCGAATTTGTATACTCCGGACCGCGCCCCACAGCGCCGGACCGTAGTGTATAAAATCCGGATCCACAGTTGTCATGCAGATTATGTAGAATTACGAACACTTTCAAAGGTCGGGCAGTTCTATACACTTCCTGGGATATCTTGATGCGCATTTAAGTGAATGAGTACTATGTTCAAAAAACATTTGTGTCTCCTTGGCCCTTCAATTGTGTGTCCTTTGCGTTCGCCAGTTGGCACAAAACCGGGACGGTGATAATGCCTGAGGTTCGGATTGAATCATTGGCTACAAAATCAGGCATACTTTCGGGAGCAACCTCAGCAATAAAACAGTCCAACGTGCACCTTCGTGCACCTTCGCACTTGGGCGTAAAGGTCTGATTATGTTCTGAGGTTCGTATACGCGCTAATTTTGGAACTTTCCTTTTCTCCCTCACTTTGCTCTCTGTCACTCCTAGCTCATCAGATACCCACAATCCTCGTCCCTCTCGAATGTTTGTGCTACCTTTTCTTTATAAATATGATGAATGCTTACAGATATTTTGGAGGTCGTGTTATGGCAAGCCAGAGCCACTTCTATTCATAAATTATCGGGGTCAGAGAATTTGAATTGCATGCTGAATTGTATGGGCAGCAATTTGTAGAACATCAAGCTTGATTTACAATTAGATTATTTGCCGAAGAGTTTCTTGACACTGACGCAAAAAGGTGGATTACACCAAAGAAATGTTGTAAACCTTGATATGGTGCATTGTCGCTCTCGCTCTCGCTTTGTTTCCTCAAAAGTCTGGTAATTCGGTACGAACTGAATCATCAAGTCGGAAGAACCACGAAACAAACACAGATGAAGGGCATTAACCGGAATCTACCAATATTTTGGACATTATTGCTTCCAAATATATCCCGGTGGCCAATCAAGTTATTGACTAAATCCAAAGCAGCTGTTTAGAGCATGAAGAGCGTAGAAAACATAGTTCCTTGAATTAAGATCAAGTAGAATCGTGGACCATTAGACTCACACCTAGACCTCGTAGGTTTAAAATCACGTTTGCCACAAGTTGTCAGGGTAATGCTGAAAGCCCCGCGACCTCCCGCGAAATAGGGTCCGCTCGGAAAGGCTTGGCGGTTTGATATGTTAATGTTTTGACGTTGTAAATGCTCTGTCGTTGCGCTACTATGATATGGGATCATTTGAATTTTAAAATATGAATTTTACACGCTTGTCTGACGCGGTTGCTGCAGTGTAGCCTGACTGCGTATTCTATACGCCGCGATGGTCATTTCTCCACACAGTCGTTGGTCATTTTTGTTCTCCTGATAATTTCAGGCTTTTTGTGGTATTTTCTGATTGCAAGATAATATTGAAGTGCAAATCAAACACAATTGTAATTGACAACAAAAGGAATGTAAAATGAAGGTTATTTTTTTTTCCAAAAATCCACTCAATGTTTTTGAATCGCACGCGGTTTTTTCCATACCTACTACTCATCCAACACATAAGAGTCCACTGATTACAAACTAAACAGGACACCGGTTGGTTGCACCAGCTGGTATGTTGGTTAGTATAATCCCTTATACGTATCATATTGCAATTGGGAGGAAGACATACGGCAGCGTCGAGGCTTATCTTGATCCTTGACCCACCCCTTTGGAGCGGCGTACCAAACACCAGAATCTCCGTTCCTACCAAGCTTATTAGTATGCAGGTAGAGATTTGGAAGGAATCAATAGACTTACTGGTACATGCAGAAAGATTTGAAGGTGGCACCCAAAAGAGATGTTCCGTTCGACGGGCTCGATGCACAAGGGTACTTGTAGTAAGGATAAGTTCGCTTGACCTCACAGGGATTCTTGTCATCCCATCCACGGTGGTCTCCCCAGTCTTGCCAGTCTTTTTCGTTTCCTCTGCCTCGCTCTTCAAGAGCATCGAAGTCCGGTTCCGCAACCGGGGTTGCTAGAGCTAGCTCCGTGGCAAGAGGAAGAAGGACAGCCAAGATATAAACTGGTGACTTCATAATGAAAGGAGGTACTGTTTATGGGAAAGGGTAGAAAAGGCAAGCAAAGTCTGAAAAGTGACTAGGACTGTGGTTTGGATCTTCGAATTGGAATGATGAATGTGTTGTTCCGATGATAAAGAATCGAAATTTGACAGAAATCTTTGTCCGCTTTATAGACCATTCAGTGGCAATGATTGCGGATTGCCAAGTATCTCATCAATCATGAGGTGTTGGAAACTAGAGACTAAAATAGAAAATACGAGGATATGCTAAGTATAATGACTTCCAATTCCGGCGAGGAAATGATCTAGACCGACTCACCTTGTCACTCTCCGACATTGGAAAAGGATTGAACAAAGGTCTGGAATATCAGAAGTGAGATATAGTTGTTTCTATGTTTAAAGAGCAAGAAATTCTAGCTCAAAGATGGCTATCAGGAAACTACTGTGTTCTTTACTAGATACCTACTTCAGATCAGCACGAAATTTGTATGAGAGCTTCTCAAAACTCGGTGGTGCTCAAGAACCGAAGATTTTGACAGTGGCTTGGCGGATATACCTTTCTAAGTCGATCACAGATCTCTCAATCGAATCGACTGGAGTAGTGATGTGATCGATCGTTGGAGAGGAAATATTTAGTTTACGTGCCAAGTAAAAATAGGGTCAAAACATGAATGTTTGTTTCGGGTTGGCCCACTTCGATCTCTTGTCGTATTCTCATGTACGAACCTTTTTATGAGCTTGATTAGGTTTGATGTTTAAGATTCCCTCCAATGACAAAGGATCCGCGGATAGCTCCGTCACAAGATTGCTGACCTACGCCAAGTGATGCCAAGCCTTTCCGGGGAAATCCAGGCGCTGTCTGTATTTGTTTCGTGGCGAGTACATAGCAGGCCCAGGCAATTGGTACGTTCCGATGGCAGGAATCCCATCTCTCAAGTCGGGCGAGGCCGCTTTGATTCATATCAAGCTCTGTCCGTGCTTTGGGGAGCTTTTTGACACCTCGGAAAGCCAGGCTGTCAAAGCCATTCTTTTCCGGAGATTATACTGCTTAAAAGTTGATTGGAGCGTTTATCAGGATATAGAGGTTTACTCTTTTGGGCAAAACTATCAGCACAGGACTTCAAAAACTTCTTCGATTCTATTCATCCCTTAGAACCTTCATGATAGCTCATCTTTCCTTCACTTGACGAAACATCGCATCGCCCTTTGTAACTCCGCTCACGCAGACTGAGCAGACACAATAGCTCAGAAAGTGAGACCCGTCTCTCTTGGTTTTCCCTCACCTCCACAGCCTCGAACTTGTCACTTCTTTCACTTAACTTTGACTTTGACTCGACACGATGGCGAAGCGAACAAGCTCTGTACAACTGAGCCCGGCCAAAAAGGCAAAAAAGACGGTCGACTCGCCTGAACAGTCGAAGATCGCCGTCTTAGGTGCACTCCACGTCCGACCAAGCAAAGTTGTGGCTCATCCAGCACCAACAAACTTTGGAAGTTCCTGGACCCTGACCCAACAACCCCAACTTCCGCGCTGGACGCACCCCTCTGCAGAGATCCTGCTCTTGATACCTTCAAGAAATAGGTACCTCCGCGCCAAGCGGCGTGAAATTGTCAGACCTCGAGGCATACATCGCCGCGAAGAACTTGAACACACGTGAGTTACGCAGTCGCTACCCACACGTTTTCGATTCGAACGGAAACATTCGTTCGTCTAGCTTGAGGGCTAACGAAGATCCAGCCTCGCTAGCCACTCACAAGGAATCCCATTCTTGGTCATTTCCCGGGGCTCCGTCGTTCTCTCTGGTCGAACCCACCCTCAGTGCGCTATCACCTCACAACTAGAGTCCTTTCATAGGCTAACACTGGTGACAATAGTAGTCAAAGTCAAATTTGAATTAAAATGATAGCACGGCTCCACTTTGCAACTTGTAGATATATTTTACGCCATCCATGCTATTTACGCCGGAGACAAGTGAATCCAAATCAAATTGACCAAAAGATATACTATTTAGCGCAGTCCTAAGCAATGTCATGTTCTAATGACTTGGCAACAAGTCACTTCAACGGCGCTGGCAATTGAACGACGTGAGCTTTAGTTTAGCTGACGAGACCCTCGCAATTGCCCCCCTTATTTCGGCAATGCAAACTGCCGTTTCCTAGCTAATAAAATTGCTCTTCTGATGAGAACGTCGGTTCTGAGTAGTCACATGAGTTATATTGTGTCAGAATTGACTCAAGTGGCTGGGACATACCGTTCTTTCAGCATCATCATCAACCCTTGAACCAAAAACCCCTTGATAATCTGCGGGGCCAATCCCTTGTATAATCTTAAGAGACCTTCATTTTTGACAATATAGATAAGCACCTCAGTAAAACCCGAAAAAGGGTTGCCCTTCCGACAATCTGGCGGTTTGGATTGTAACATTGTTTTAGCAACGATCAGTGGATGTGTTGTGATGGTCGCTAGGGCTTTTGACAAAGCGCCCAAAACTAGAATAAGAGATTTGTTAGTATGTTGGAGGAATAATATACAAAAATAGACTCACAGAAAGCATCAGCAGATCCAAGTCCCTTCTTTTGCTTCAGCGCAAGCAGGCTCCCTTTCAACCATTGGTAAACACCATATGTAATCATAGGGTTAGTAACTAGAATCAAATTGACTTTGAAGCCTGTCCATAGTCCCGTCCAGCCATCCTCACTATAAATGATCTCAATCAGCGTCTCCCACATTGATCGTTTTTGATCATTTCCTTTCCGGGTTTGTTCCCTTGTCGATATCACTGCGATTGGGTTGGTGCACAGCTGGGCTAATGCGCCCCCGACCGCCCCTAAACCAAGCTCTTTTGCGATGCTGTTTGTGTCTGTGATCCCATATCTTTTCAAGGCTGATTGCTGTAAGCTTCGAGCTGTGGTCGACCAGTAGAAATAGGCAAAATTCATCGAGGCTGTACTGAGAACCGAGCTTCCTAACCCACTGTATAGACCGAGAATGCCTTCTTCGCGAAGGATACGACGAATCATACTGATGACATTATCAACATGAGGGCGATCCTGCGATGGACTTTTAGACATGTCGGTTTGCTTTTCTCGATCGGTTTCATCTTGTTGGTTCTGTTGTTGAACTTGCACCTGCAATCGAGTTTTAACACTAAAGGAAAACTTATGGTTATTCATAGAAATAAGAAATTAATCTTTCATAAGCGTACATGTCAAGAGGGTATACCATCATATTGGCCAGGATGGCCGATGTGGTGCCCGAAACGACACCCCCCAAGGTGACGCTTGATGTTGAGAAGCCATCAAGGTAGTTATCTGTGTCTAAATTCTATTGCCTTGCCATAGTAGCTAGCCAGCTTTATCCATCTCTCTCGGTCGGTATGGGCCAAGGGAACTGCCGGACCGCGTTCGGTCCGAACCCGTGAAAGTCGCAAGTTTTCGTCCGAGGTCTCCTCTTCAATTTAGATCATAGTATTTAGTCCCGGGCTACAGTTCAAGAATTCTTCTACTTCCTCAAGTCGCATTGAGGGCGTGAGATCCCCGAGAATATTGCCGTTTGGGCTGTCATATCCAGGTTGTGCAAGCATTCCAGCGCCAAGAACCCACGATGTAGGAGATGGCATGTTGGCTGTGGGTTTTGGCGAAACTTGTTTCTTGCTGGGATCGGCGCCCATTATGGCATAATCTATCATTGACCACATGATCTCTTCCGAGCCAAAGTCTAACTCATCCATCAAATGGCTTGGGTCGAGGAGGACAGCGAAGGCATGGGATATCGAATGGAAGTCGCGCAGCGAGGTTGCCTAAGTAGAAAAATCAGTAACCAATATTTGCATTGATCATCGAGGTAAACTTACTATATTTCCTGCGTGGACCCAAAGCTTTGCTAATCTCTCCAAAGAGTCTATACTTTGTTGCAGGTAATGCAGATTGTCTGAGTGGCGACCCCTATCTTGATTGAAATGAGTAGCCAGAGAGTGAATACCCCCAGCGACGGCAATACAATATGCATAGAAGGAGGATTCGACGAGACATCCATGGTCAGTGGCTTGCTGTAAGAGATCCATGAGCTGTTTGGCATGATCGCACCCATCTTGAAGGGCTCGGGAGAAAAAGCTAGCGGGAGCTTTGGCTCCAAACGGCTTGAGCCATCGCCGCACAAGGAATGGATGATTCAGAAGGCAGTGGCATAGGTGGAAAAGTGTGTGAGCAAAGATAAGATGGCCGATCTCCTGTCGATCGACTGTCGCATCTGCCTGAACGCTCCCGTGGAGGACATCCGAGAGTTGCCAATTTGAACTTTTGGAATATGATTCCAAGAGCAACAAGGAGGAATTGATTGCAGAGAATTCGGACTTCGGATCCCATGGTGGAATCTCATCCATCCTCCTGTTTTGATGGACGTACCGTGTGCAACGACCAAATATTGATGCCATCAAAACCACAAGCGCAAACGAACTGGGACTTTCAGTGACCTTCGAGTTCCAGCTCAACAGTTGGCCGATAGTACTGGTCTTTCTCCACTCTCCGTGTCTAAAAGTACCCTCGTCGCATGGAAGTTGAAGCTCGCAATCTTCGTCTAGAATGACAAGGGGTCGAGATCGACCGCAAGAAATCAATTTATCAAGGAGATATATTGACCAGAATGCCCGACGGTGCTCCTCTTGCTCTGAATAGGAAAGCCACTGACCAGGCTCGGACATCAGATGTAAGTCTTGGGATATCCGGGCTGCCAGGCCGATTTTGAGCCAACCCGACCGGGCACGACCAGCTGGAAATTTGGTAATGTTAGAAAGGCATGAAGAAAGTGGATTATTAGTTTTACCTGTATAATCGACCACTGCAAGCAAGTTCACTGTCTGAACCACATGGACATT
Organism: Penicillium soppii; assembly: GCF_028829465.1. Lineage (NCBI taxonomy): Eukaryota > Fungi > Ascomycota > Eurotiomycetes > Eurotiales > Aspergillaceae > Penicillium > Penicillium soppii. The sequence goes on along the minus strand of NW_026643235.1, from coordinate 1,623,496 downwards.
CAAGTTGTCTTCCATGGTTAAGTGGTCCGCCAGAACTGAGAGCCAAGATTCTCGGGCGTACTTTTGCGACGCTTCACGCGTCCGACCCGCATAAAATTCATGGTTTGAAAATCGAACGGCAGATGAAAGGATTGCTAGTATCAAACATCGGGGTAAAGCGTTGCTTTCTAACTTCTGACGGAAAGATATTTCCTGGAAATAAGAGTAAGGCTGATTGTGGACTCGCAAAAAATACGTGTCAATTACTGAGCGCAGAACTGGAAGTGGTGGAAGAGATCTATCCACATTCTTAGCATTAAGGACGTCATTCTCTTGTGAATAAAGAACAGAGGACGCACGTATCGTCTTGGAAGGTAGGTTGTGGCGATGACAATCGTTGGGAGAAACCGGCCACGCCCGGCGATATGTTGACATGGTCCTGTACCGCTGGAAGAAAATGCGGCGTTATGATTCTGACAATCCAAAATCAGCAATCGTGAATCGGCAATGAATTGAAAGACCTCGGGTATGAAAGGTCGTACTGTTGAGTTGTTCGTCCGCTGAGCTCTGCAAGCCGCGACTCGATCGTGCTAATTCTCTGTAAAAGTTCGACCTGCGGCTAAATCAACACAAGTCAAAAAAGGTTGATATGTGAAACCGACGTTATTCAGGTTATTCGGATTGGACGTCAGCGATATGGCCGGGTTGTTGGTGGTAGTGTTCTCGGCTAAAGTGGCCGAATAGGGCTCGTATATGCATTCTAGGCGATTGCGACGGCAGTGACAGCAAACAGGACGGTCTCCCGTGCATTTAGTCTTCTTTCGCCTGGGGAATTCATGATCAGCACTTGCTAAAATCCGAGGAAGATATCTTACCTGCAATTGGCACAAGCTTGTCGTATCCGCTTGATACCTGAATCTATCGACATTTCCATGGAGGGGTTGTGTCAGAGGAAATTGTTTTGGAGAACAATTGAGCTTCTTGGGTGCGGGGAAGTGGATTGTGGAGCATAACGGACTTTTCGTGTTCCCCGGACTGACGGATGTATACACGTTTATAGGAGCAATATTGGATCCTTGGCGCCGTATGTTATGGACTTGAGGGTTGATATAATTCCAAAGATTTTGATTCGTCGAAAAAGAACCAACCATCTCAAGATCTGCCGTAGAAGGTGTGAAAGTCGCGGATATAAGCGGGTCTTCGATTTTCTCGCTTTACTGTCCTAATCAGGTAATTTGTGCAATCCGAAACTTGGACCTGCAGCACTTCACTGTGCTCTTGCATTGACCAATGACAGGGATGGCTCTCTCTCTTTTTTAACCCTGTTGGGTATTTATGCTCTTTGAGCTTACCATCATGGCAAGAGAGTTGATTTAGTGAAGCTCGGAATCGGAATGCGCATTGCGAACATTGCTGGTTTCCTATAAATCTGGTAGCTTTTTCCTTTAAAGAAAATGTCCACATCCTCGAATTCAATCAGACTCACTCAAGATGACATCTCGTGACGGTTTTCAATGGACCTCTGAAAGTGGTCTTGTCCAGGGCGTTCCTTCAATTGGTGTAATCTCTCCATCATCCAACATCTCTTCGAAATTTGGCCCATGGGATGCTATCGTTGTTGGTGCTGGGTACTCAGGCTTGACAGCAACTCGAGATTTGTGTCTTGCAGGTACGTGGGGTTTGCCAAAATAAAGATTTCCCCGAGCTAACGCGTCAACAGGTCACAAAGTACTCCTCGTGGAAGCCCGTGACCGTATCGGTGGCCGATCATGGTCATCCAACATTGGTGATTATCCATTTGAAATGGGAGGCACATGGGTACACTGGGGGCAGCCTCATGTGTGGCGCGAGATATCAAGATATCAGATGCGAAATGAGTTGGAGGGTTCGTTTGATTTCTCCCGCGGAGTTAACCACTTCCAACTTCGCACCAATCAGGGCGACGAGATCATGAGTCACGATGAGGAGGTAAAATTGACCAAACATGTAATGGCGGGCTACATTAACATTTATAGGATGTTCTTCTTGCTGCTGCACTGGGAAAGTTTGTCAATGTTGATGGAGCGATGGGGCGGAAGATCATCCCTTACGCCCACGACGCATTCCACGTCCCAGAAGCGCGCCAGTATGACAAGCTCTCGGCCGCAGACCGTTTGAAAGATATATCTCTATCGCTCACACCAAACGAGCGTTCCGCTTTGGAGAGCTTCATTTTGCTCTGTAGCTGCGGTACCCTTGAAACAACGAGTCTGTTTGAGTTCCTGCACTGGTGGGCTTTGTGTGGCTACACATACCAAGGATGCATGGACGCATTGATATCCTACAAATTCAAAGGCGGACAATCATCCTTTGCTATCAAGTTTTTCAAGGAGGCTCTCGCAACCGGGAACTTGTCTTATGTTTTCAACAGCCCTGTTCAGTCGATCAACGACCAGGGAGATAAGGTCACCTTGAAAACCCGCGATAGTCGGCAATATACTGGCGCTCGCCTGATCTCCACCATCCCACTAAATGTCTTGAACACAATCTCATTTGACCCTCCATTGGATGCGCAACGCGCTTCTGCGGCCAACATTGGTCATGTCAACCAGTGTGTTAAGGTTCATGCCGAGATTTCTAATAAGGATATGCGATCTTGGACGGGGATTGCTTATCCTTTCAACAAACTTACCTATGCAATCGGTGATGGCACTACTCTCGCTGGTAACACCCATGTTGTTTGCTTTGGCGGGTTCCACAATCATATCCAACCAGAAGAGGATATCAATGAGACAAAGAAGGCCGTTGAAAGCATGGCGCCTGGAAAGATGGACATCAAGCGGTTGGTAAGTCTTCACTCCATGCTTTGTACTCAATAAATCTTAACAATATTCAGGTGTTCCATAACTGGTCAAAAGATGAATTTGCGAAGGGTGCTTGGTTCTTTTCTCCCCCTCAGCTGATGTCCACTTCCTTGGAAGCACTACGATCTCGCCACGGCAATGTAATTTTTGCCAATTCTGATTGGGCTGTTGGATGGCGTAGCTTCATTGATGGGGCTATTGAAGAAGGGACCCGCGCAGCAATGACTGTTACGGAAGATTTACGAAGAATTACTACTTCTAGATCACGTCTATAGATTATTGAAAATGCAGATATATCGTGCGGGCTAAATGACAATCTTTCTTGGCCAACGAAAGCGTATGATGTCAGACATATATCAATTGATAAGGATAGATTAGAAAACAAGACGCCAATAGTATTGTGATCTATGTCAAAGTAAAAATATTGCGTAGTCCAAGGTGTTCATGTCTCACTCACACCGAGTGAACTGTTACGTAGGAGCTCAACAAGCACCGGTTATCATTGACCGTTCAACTGTGATAGAGATAACAGCTATCAGCTTACACTCAACTTGTCTTGATAATACTATACGTAATATAGATGGATCAAAGAGTAACAGTTGACTAACGAATGACGAGCAAAAGATACGCGTGCAGTCTGGTCCGTGTCGGACCGAAGTGGCCAAAATCCGGGGAAAGGCTATTAATTCATAGATCTGCCAATGGTATCGTGTTTTCAGATTCTCCCCTTTCTCTCTTTTACTTCCTCTTTGGGTAATATATTCACTAAGACTTCCATGTGACCTTTCTTATCGTATCACGCCCATATTGATGTCAGTTATTTTCTCTGTTTTGCGTCCTAATTCGGTAATTTGGGCTCTTCCCCGCACTTTGTATCTAATCAATGTAATAATAAGCATTTTGATAGTACTATTTGATAGAAGGAGGGCGGTTGATACGAATGTAATTGGGGTATGGTAGTGGTTATAGACTCTTAAGCACGAGGAGAATCCAACTCCAGAAACCGATTCATCAATTTCATTCCTCTTAATCAAACCCGTTCCTTTCCAATATGCATTCAGATGATTTCAAAAGCGAGCGAAGTGCGTAAACATCTCTTCAATTTGATCATACAAGTATACTGACTCAATCCGTTACGCAGCAACCCCTACCGATGTAGAACGACGTAAGTCACCCTAGCATCCTAAAAGAAGCCAAGATAGTAACGACTTTCCAGAATCAATACAGATCGAAGGCGCTGTCGAACACATACAGCTCAATGAACTCAATCTACAATCCCGGGGAACTCGACAAATGTCAAATTTGGAGACAATCTCTGCAAGCTGGGTCATTTGTGACAGCTGGGCTGGCGTAGCCGGTACTATTGCTTTGGCTATCTCTCAAGGTGGCCCGGTCACTTTGATCTATGGTCCAATTGTCACAGTCCTTCTAGTCGGAGCTTGTGCCATGACCCTCGCAGAGCTAGCCAGTGTGTACCCCACTGCTGGGGGTCAGTATCACTGGACTTCAATCTTGGCTCCGAGATCTATCAATCGCTCTTTGGTACGCTTATGAGATCTTCCTCGTTATTAAGCTGAATATTGACAACTGCACAGAGTTATTGTTGCGGTATCACAAATATGTTCTCCTGGATTGCGATTTGTACCGGAATTTCTATCATTCCAGCACAGTTGATTTTAGGAATTGCGATCCTCTACAATCCAACATTCTCACCCCAGCCATGGCATTATTTTTTGATATATCAAGCCATCAACGGTATTGTGCTACTATATAACATCACCCTTCTGAAGCGATCTCTGTGGATCCATGACGTTTCATGTGAGTTCCTTTCAACCTTTTTGGTAGATCATAAGCGGATGGCCTGACAATTAATCAGTTTTTGTCACTATTGCTAGCTTTCTTGTGATTGTGATAGCTTGTGTTACACGCTCATCTCCCCATTATGAGCCGTCGAAAGCTGTTTGGGCCACTTTTCTCAATGACAGCGGATGGAGCTCCGGTGGAGTCGCATTTCTCACTGGACTAGTGACTCCAAATTACATGTATGCTGGTATCGATGGTGCACTTCATCTCGCAGAAGAATGCAACAACGCGAGTACGGTGGTGCCTCGCGCTCTGATGAGCACGTTGAGTATTGGATTTGTGACCTCATTCGCTTTTGTGATTGCAATGTTATACTGTACCAGTGATTTGAATGCGGCTGTTCAGTCAAAAACAGGGTATGTTGATCGGAGTGATATCTACAATATATACTGACAGATTGATAGTGTCCCAATCTACGAGATCTGGCGTCAAGCAACTCGCTCAGATACAGCCGCCACAATCTTTGTTATCCTCGTTGTTTTCGCAGCTGTGTTTGCACTCATCGGTGGGCAACAAACTGCTTCACGACTGACTTGGTCTCTTGCAAGAGATCATGCCTTAATTGGTAGTCAATGGCTCAGTAAGACACATCCAAAATTAGATGTCCCAGTGTGGAGTCTCATTTTCAACTTCGTGGTCATGTTCATCATCGGATGCGTCTATCTCGGTTCATCCTCTGCATTCAATGCTTTCATTGGCACTGGCTTAATCCTGCAACATATATCCTACGCCTTTCCAGCTGCTCTGTTAATGTATAGAAAACGATCCAAGGTGTGGCTACCGCAATCCCGATCCTTTTATCTACCAGGGCTTCTTGGGTGGACTGTAAATGTTATCACCATCGGCTTTGCAATCTTGGTGCTAATTTTCTACAACTTCCCGACGGCATTGCCTGTGAATGGAACCAGTATGAGTAAGTGACTTATTTTTGTTCTCAGATTTACAATTCGGTGCTAATTCTGACTGCTTAGATTATACCTCGGCTGTACTTGGGGTGATGGCTATATTTGCTGGCTTAAATTGGCTGCTTTGTGCTAGGAAGAAGTATTGCGGTCCGCGCCTTCACCGGTCAAGCGATGGAGAGTAACTTATTCTAGTACTCGTGTCGCTGCCCACCCACACCGGAGCCCACCCGGCGGCGACACGATCATAGAGATAACCGAACCATTCTTCGCGCATCATTCGCATGTAATCACCAGTTTGTTCATGTATCAACTTCAAGATAGTACCCACATGTAACTATGGAGCTTTTGTCAATTAGTGATCCATCTGCTGAGTAGCTTTGATGCTAACTGGCCAGCTGGCTGTTCGGTGAGAAACTTCGGGGATGCCTAAAACTGGAACTAGATGATTATTGCCGACACAAAGAAACCAGGACCTTCAAATTTCCTGGTACTTGGGTGAAATTTACCACAAATACCATATTCCACCTTGGACTTTGCAGACGAAAAGACATTTTCAAAATAAACCAAAAGTAGAATTCAAAGATGACCAGTTTACAATTTATATAAAACAGCTCACATTTACAACTCCTCCTCAACCTCCTCATTCTGACCAAGATCAATAGACCAAGTGAAGTTTTGAAGGTCTAAAGTGTCCTCAGAACCAGAAGCTTTACCAGCACCAAAGTTCTTCAGGTTCCATTTCTCAACACCCTCAACACCCTTCAACTCATCCTTAAACTCAGCAAAGAGAGCCGCATTCAGACTCTCATACTCGGAGAAATCCTTGGGCCAGTCACCCAGACGCTGCACGGAAAGCTTGAAAAGCTGGAAGTGCGCACGGACGTGCTCGGCCGTTGTGAGGGAGGATCCGTTGTCGGAAGCTTGCTCCTGCATGTTGATGTCGTAGGCAGAGCCATCCATGCTGAAGGTGCCATCGAGGGCACCCTCGAACTCTGCCAGTGAGGGGTCGACGAACACGCGGAGAAGGGACTCGTGAACACCAGCACTCTTCTTGTAGTACTTGTTCGCCATGTGCTGGCCGTTCTTGTCGGATTGGTAGCGCTGCGCGATGGCGGTATACAGCTGTGACAGGAGGGTAGACATCTCCAGGGTACTGGTGTGGCGGGCACCATTCACGCGGCGACAGTTGTACACGATATCTTCGGCAAGACGAGAAGCCTTGAGGGCGTCACCAACCAGGTAGCGGGCTAGAATATAGCGGCGTGCCAGATCCAGCGTGATAGCAGGGGTCCAGTTGGATTGACGGTGGCGGCTGTTCCACAGGTCGCTGAGTAGCCAGACAAGGTTCTTGTAGTCCTTCTGTTCACCGAGGAGACCGATAAGAATGTTCAGGTAGTCAAGGTTGATCTGGGCTAGGTTGATCTTCAAGTCGACGATGACACGGAGAACCTCTTGGAGGATGAGCACAGACACACCGCGCAGCTTCTTTAGAGCAGCAGCTTCGGGCTGAGGAGTGATGCTGTGACCAGAGATGAGCACACCAAGAGTGAAAACAAACTTGACGATCTCGGGGGTCCGGTAGACGTCGTGGGCTGAGATGTAGCGGAAGGACGCGAGGGCCAGGTTGGTGGCATCATTGTAGTTCTTAGCCTGGAGCAGCTCGAGAACCTTGGTGTTGGAAGCAATGCCCACTGAGCGCACGAAGTTAGAAGTATGGTGTTGAGTCAGATAGCCAATGATGGTCACTAGGAACACCTTGACCTGAGCAGCCTCGGTCAACTTGAAGCGCTTGCCCTCAGTAGAAACAAAGTAGGCTTGGAAATCATTGAAGACATGGTTAGCGGCTTCATGGCGCTTATTGGAGAGCAAAAAGTTGTAGAGACGAGTGGTTGTGACCGAGACGCTGTGGAAAGAGCTGCTCTTGGACTTGGTGACGCTGCGGAACTCCTCGAAGTAAACATACTCGGTGGTCAACGAGGCGAGAATCTCGGTGATACTGGAGGAGCTCTGATGAAGACTATGTTGGAGCTGGGCCAGGAAGACAAGGCTCTGGCGACCCTTGGACGAGACTTCAAGCTGGGTTTCCTTGGAGCGGGATGTGTCTTTCATGACAATCTGGCGGTAGAGCTCCTCGGTCAGCTCAACAGCCTTGTGAGACTGGTGGGTGGAAATATAGCTAGCGGCAATAGTAGTGGCGGCAGCAACCAGACGCTCAGAAGAAGTCTCAGAGGCCAAGATCTGCTTGGTGGATTCGTGCAGCTCCTTAGTGACACTCTCAGTATCGTTCTGCTGGGAGTGGAAAGTAATCACTTCCTGTAGTTTGGACAACGACTCCTCGTGCGCCCAACCGTAGGTAGAGCGAGTAGATTCAATACGCTTGCGCAGAATCTTGGTGACACGCTGCTTCTGCTCGACGGAGATAGTCTGAGACTTAGAGACAGCAGTGGCTGTCTGCTCCTCATAGATACCGTCAAGGGTTGCCTCGATTTCCTCAAGATCAACACCAACAGCCTTGATTCTCAGAAGTTCCTCATAGAGCGCGATGGCATCACTCTCATAAGTCTTGGTCTCCTGGCAAACCTTGGCAAGAGTCAAAGTCGCTTGGATGGTGATCGTAGCGGTTGCGCTAAACACAGTCTTGACCTTGCTGTGGAATTCAACTGTGACCTTGTGGATAAAACTGAACTCAGTGCGATTTGCGCGCAGGCAGTGAGTGTAGCGGTCGAAGATCTGCTGAACGAAAGTCTCGTCCTGGAACTTCGGGGTCTGCTTGGGCTGGCTCAGGAAGGTGGTGAAGAGAAGAGTGAAGTAGTGGACAGCGTCAGAGTAGCGCGTTTGGGTCCAGAGCTCGTTGGCAACAATGATAATTGATTCCAAAGCCTCGGGCTTGATGACCTGGGAATCCTTGTTCAAGGCACGAATGATGCGCTGATAGTACTCGACGAAGATGGGGCGTGGACGAGTAAGTTCAGCCAGGGTGAAAAGGGTCTTGATCACAGTGGGGTGGTCTTGGCCGTAGTGCTTGGTGTAGTCATCCAGAACCTCCTGGTAAGTACTGATAACGTGGTCGGGCTGATGGGAACGCTCAAAGAAGATGATCAGCTGGTTCTTGGAGGACTCTCTCAACTTGTCTTCAACAGGGCGGGCGATGCGAACGGCTCGGTACATGCGGATGCGGATACCCTCCTCGCGGGCGAAGCGACGGCGGTAGTGGTAGCACTGACTCAAGCGCTCGGCGAGTTCAACGGCCTTGTCAGTGTGCTCATTGGGAAGGACCACATCCTGGATGGAGGGAGCAAATAAGGACGGCCATACACCAAGGAGAACCTTCTTCAGAACTCTGGTGGCATCCTTCCAGCGGTGCTCCCTGGTGTAAAGGGTCAGCAAAGTGCTAGTGGCTGTAAAGGAGCTCTGATCAAGCGTGAAGGTGCTAGAGGCCTCGTATACGATCTCTTCCAAAGTGGATTCGGAGAAGTTCGATGAGGAAGAGCTAGCCTGCTGCATAACATGCTGAGAGGTAGACGAAATGTGCTTCTGGACCTCCGAGTAGGAGGAAGAACGGTTGGTGCGTTGGTAGAAAGACGCGCAGTGCTTGAAGATGCTCAATGCAGCGACGCTGAGACCAACAGTTGTCATGACCTTGGCGATCTCCTCGAAGTGCGAGGTCGAAGTCTCAGAAAGAGTGTGAGTACTGCTCCTGTGCTCTTCCCAGACGCTGGACAATATCGAAGAGGCCTCGTACTCCCGCTTCTGACTCTTGAGGAATTTGCTGTAAACAAGAACAGCACGCAGCTTGTGATCCTCATTGGTAGCACGCTGCCAGAGCTCAATGTACAATCGCTCCGCAAGGTCAAGACGGCCTTCGGCAGTGTACTTCTCGGCCTGCGTAATCTCGCCCTCGAAGGAGAGGGATCTTTCATGGACTTCATCATGCTCCGCATGGAGTAAGAACCGTATACCAACGTCGCCAATATCGTGCTTGTGGCTCTTGAGGCGAACGCTGAGATCACGAGTATCATCACTATCATACTGGGTAGTGGTAAGGCTCTTGATCTTCAAGGTCCAAGTCTGGATCTTCTGCTCTTGCTTTGTCATGCGATAGTGCTCAACTAGAGTTTTCATAATGCTGACAGTCTTCTCAGACTTCTCACCGTAGTGGGACTGGTAGCACTCGATGATGATGATGAGTAACTCTTCGCGCTTGGTCATGATCTCGGACTTGGTTGTAGTGACCATGTCGACAGTCAAGTCGAGGAACAACAAAGCCATCTGCATGGTGACCACGTGTGTCGTGCTAAGCAGCGTCTTGCTGAGAGTAGTAATCTCGTATAGCAAAGGAATGACTTGGGAGACTTGGTTCAGCTCGCGGTAGAAGAGAGCCAACGATATGATAGACTGAAGAGTCACAGGGTTCTGGGTGGTCAAAACCTCACGGCACAGATTAGTAACAGTAGTTTGGTAGCTGACGAGCGTGGGCGTAGAGAAATTACTCCAAAGAGTGTTTTGTAGTAGGAGCAGAGTAACGCTGACGGGGAAGATTTTGCCGAACTCCTTAGCCGTGGCGACATCACCACCGGTGGTATAGGTGGTAGTCTGTTTCAAGTGACGAAGCCAGTAGTGAATGGCAAAGTCAAGAAGAGGGTTACCCTTGATACGCGAGCTAACATCACGGCCATCAAGGGGAGTGAGAGAAGGCTCATGCTGCTCATGAACGGTGTGCTTGATATACACAAGAAGACGAGTAACAAGATCAGAGTGGCGGTCCTTGATGTTAACAATCAGCTTCCCCTTGGAGAATACATCCAAAATTGCGGTTCTGATGAGGCCGTGGCGCAGATACACCTGACCATCTTGCATATAGACCAGCGAAATCAAGGGCTTCAACACGTGGCGAACATCAATCTTGCGCTCGACCACAGTCTGCTTCTCCACCTGGATTGAAGCTAGTGTGATAAGCTCACGGGTCAAAAGAGGACGGTCGGCGGTAGCCAGCCAAAGCAGCATCAGCTTTGCGTCCTCGGTGACATCAGGAGCCTGAATAGCGTGCAGAACGAAGTCGGCAATGGTGGGCTTGCCCTTGACAAGGGTTTCAACAACCTTGCGGACGTTCTCAGGGGTCTGCTCCTGGCGAGCACGCTTGGTGCAGAGTTTGGCCCACAGGAAGGACCCACGAGAGGCTTCGCTGATCTGATCAACGAGAGTCTCCTGCTCGATCTCATCCATGGACAGGAAACATTTGGTCTCGGAGGGCTTTGGGCTTTCAGTGAAGTGACTGCGCACAACAGTGGAGATATCATCTGCAATGCGCTCGGGGCCAATATGAACCTGCATCACGCTGGCGGCAGTCTGGGGCTTCTCAGTACCAAGAGTAATCAGCTTGACATTAGTACCGTTGGAGGTAGAGGTAAGCAACTTCTCAAGCAGGGGCGCCTCGCCGCAAGAAGCCTCATCGACACCATCGACGACGATGACAAGATTCTTAGCGCGGGCGAGGGGGGCACCGAGAGCCTGTTCAAGGGCGCGCCAGATGATGTTCTCGTAGTCTTTCTCGTTGGTGGTCTTCTTGCTGTTGTCATAGGCATCCTGCAGAATCTGCAGCAGTTGAACATTGCCAATGCGCTTTTCAAAGAGCTGGAAGAGAATCGTCTTGGCAATCGCGATAGGTGTGGTCTCAGCTGGAATTCTGGCGTTGATTGGAATGAACAATGACTTGTAGGCAACACCGCCAATATGATCCTGCAGACGGTCGATGATGACAGAAGCTAACACTGTCTTTCCGGATCCAGGGGCACCAGTAAAGGCAAGAGCATGATTATCACTCTTCAGGAAACGGGTCAAGTATGGGTTCATCCAGAGACATGTCATCTCCTCGCGATCGTGGGCCAGGTGGGAGGTGTTTTCGGCGAGGTGGCTGAGAACGCGATCCTCGGGAGAGAGCCAGGTGCGAACCGACTTGACGACATGAACTATAGAGGGTCGACAGTGGTCAGTAAAGCATTGGGGAACTACTTCCGACGAGATACATACCGAGCTCAGGATCCTTGCTCTCGTTGACGAGTTGGTGCCGCCACATAGAGTCCGAAATCTTAGCACAGCGTTCACGGAATGACTCGATCTGACCAGTGAAGGTCTCATAGATATTGATAGAGATGGAGCCCTCGGTCAATGCGTAGATCGACTGGTGGAAGTGTGTGGAGACACCGGCGACCAAAGAGACGAGATCAGCCAAGGCCTCAACTAGCTGATCCTTGATCTCCTGGGAGACAGCGAACAGCTCAGTCCGTTCAAGGAGGTTGACTAAAGCAGAGGAAGTGCTATAGAAAAATCCAAAGGAAGCCATCAAGGCCGGTGCATTCTCCTTTCCAAGCTATAACAGGATTAGCATGTAATGCAATGAGAGGTGGTGAATTTAATAGACATACCTCAAGTAGCATAGCACAGTAGCCGTAAGATAGTTGAGCGGCGAGCCAGCTGCCACCCTCGAAGTCTCGAATAGCAACGTCAAAGGAGTGCAAACGCTCAACGAAGAGCTGGGCCCAAGCAAGCACCTTGTCGTAACTACTTCCCTCGGGAGGCAGGTGGCTCATACGCTCTGTGGCAATCCATTCCAAAATGGTGGCATGATCGGTGTTGAAAAGGGTAGAGGATGAGTTGACGCCCAATTCCGCACCGCTCTTGCGTTGAAGTCCCTGGACCACAACAGAGAGTTTAGAGCTCCCAGCCGTACCGAATTTTTTAGGCATAAACGACTCGCGGCGCGAATTACTCGGACGTGACAGGTTTCCGTTGGAGTGGTTGTCACCGTCAAAGACAGTGGACATTGCCGAGACTTGTCGAGAGTTTCCTGGGAAGCTGCTGTAGAAAGGGGAGGTAATATTTCCCGGAACGGGGGACATGATACCTGGAGCCATTTTGATTCTTTTAGACTCGATTGAAGGAGATTGTTTCGTTAAAGCGGTAGGGACAGTGACCTTTTTGATGTTTGGCCTTGAAATATTATATCCGACAGTACGTGGTGGGGGAGGTAGAGGTTCTGATGTAGGTTCTTTGGAGCAACAGCTTTTAAAGCAACAAAAGAATCGACACAAACCCGCAATGTTGTTAAGAAAAAGAAATGTTAAAGAATTATGCTATCACCACATAAGGCTCCGGAGTATGAAAGGATGGGGAAACAAGAAAAGACCTCGTTCAGGAGGAGAAGCCATCTATTTGAAGCAAAGGCCAAGGTGGGCGATTTTCAATCTCCCCAATTTGGAACTTCTCCTATCAGTAAGTATTTGGTGCAATGGCAGTGCATGCATGGCGCTCGCTTCCCGTTTGAGTGAAGTCCCCAGCAGGTGCGGTGCGAGTGGAGAAGAGATTCAGCTTCGATGAGCTCACAGTCTCCTTTTTGCCTCTCACTGCAGCTGGAAAGACTGCACATTGGACGATTACTAGGACATAGTTCCGCCAGTGGAGATGCTAAAGGACAACTAATCCCAAAATCGTAGTAACTATCTCATTCCTTTCTTTAGGGATACGCTGATCGTTCAAACTTGCATGGGATTGACATAGGATGCACATGCAATCGACCCAAACCAAGCTGGTGGTGATGCCCGATACACCAATTATAGTCAATGTACAGGGACAGATGGTATATGTGGGCTCAAAGCCCCATTTCGTGTCCCAGGTTGGTCAACATAGAAGTGGATAATGACAAGCTAACCTGCAGTGTTGAGGAGATGGCTGAAATTACTTCCACATTTACCATTCATGACCCGATTTTTCTTCGGTGTTTGCAAGAAATACACCTTCACCCGAGACTGTCATAAACTGAAAAAAGGCTATCAGTCTAGGTTCCTCCAGCCCAAAATTCGGCGTCTCCGTTAGCGTAATATGGATAATAGCCTGAGTCTAAGCAGCTTTGGCACCTGTATACTACAGAAGGCCTGAATATCAAATTCGATCCGTGCACCCGGTAGTGGCTAGCTGGACACGATGTCTGCCGTCAATTAATGGTGCGGGGCTATATGGGTCTTGTATCCGTTATATCGGTAGCCAATAGAGAAATATCCACAGCTGTTCCTTGGTCCGAATGAACCGTTCATAAATTGGCGCGGGAATCAGGCGGTTCTGACGATTAGCATCCGGCATCTATCTGTGCGGGGTTCTTGGTCTAGTGCTAGTTTCTTCCTCATTTGCCGATCAGTGCCAGCAAGAACTCATGTATGAGAATTGACGGAAGAGATCCATATAAAACTTCGTTCCTTGAGCTCCCGAGCTACCGAACAGGATCTTCACAAATATTGGGTTTTGCTCGGGTGGTTTTCGGGAGTGATCTTATTGTAGAACTCATAGAAGTCAATAATCGCTTCGGTGAACTTGTATCATTTGCAGTGTATGTTCTCCGGAGAAGTCCGTTTCCAGTATGCTGTAATACAGCCCAGGTAGGTGCGTAATATTGCCATGTGTGCTTGTTTTTACAAGCTGCATGTCGGACAATTAGTCCCTTTTAGCGCCTCCACTTTCAGCTCAAGATAGATCCGCATCGGCTAAAGTATCTAAATCATGGTTAGTTAACTAGTTCATGAATTTCATACATTCTATTGTAGCTTCGTGATGAAACCACTACTTTACACATAGGGGGTTTCACATTTCGATCTGCTTGAATAATAGTGTTGAAACCGCTCATGTGAGTACCGACTTGCTTATGTAGTTGGGACGCTATACGTTATAGGTACCAATATAGTTATACCATCCACTTCAAACTACGATAAAATTGTATAATTGTTTGGGTTTTTGCTAATTTTCAAGCACAGCATCTTAATTGAATTAAAATGATTTAAAGCCTGCGGCGGAAAAATACCATATTTTGGGGGTAAGAAAAAGGTGTAAAACACATTCTTGTATGTCTTCAAAATATATAATGATGTATTATTTCGATTTCAATTCGCTCAATTTTAACAACGAGTTTAACAGTAATCATAGATCTAGAAGTATTCAAAGATAGTGACTGAGGTGTTGTATCAGGTGTCCCAACTGTTCTGGTATAGCTGCAAGGTTATAGGATAGTACGTACATATTACGTACGTACACGTAGGCACCTTGATTTCACGAACTGCGCAGTTTATCTCCAGGCTGGAAAGGCATATCGCACGCGGGGTAGAAAAGATTCCAAATCCTCCACGCTTGGATCGTACATTGTACATCCGTTTTGACATCTTGACCCTGCTGAAAAAGTCCAGTTCCCGTTGTAAGCATCTAATGCATGGGGACACGTCACCACTTATGGTCTGGATAAATATTTGAGGAATACAAGTTTTTGAAACAAGAGCATTCAGTTTCCTAATTACAAGGTGTTTGTTATTTACTCGTACTCCACCTTCATTTTCACCGATCCGACACTGCCGAGTCCTTCTAAGCGACCCCACTTCTCCTCAGCATCCACAAGTAACTATGCAAAACAGGGAAGGTTGATTTGTGCAAGATGTGAAGAGAAATCTCTAGACGTCTCGATATTAACGTGTTGATTAGTTATGGCTGGTTATCTTCCGCAGTAGTCGAAGGCAACGCCTCTACGGGTTGGCATGTGCTATGCATGTCGAACCGAATATCGTGGTTTTGGAGGATTCATTTCAATGTATTATTTACACCATGCAGCCGAATCCTAGGGAAAATAAAATGAATATTGTATATGGGGCATTTTTTTCCAGATCGGCGCTATTAGCATGTATCGCAATCTTCGAAACGGAGAGGAGCTGGAATGTGCAACACCCAGTCGCCTATTTTATACATACTGTACACAAGTTTGTGTATCAGCTGTATTCGTAAGTTTTATCTCATGACGTTCACCTGTGTTCCTACCAATTTTTCTTCGTAAATTCTATCTCAGTTTGTGTGTTATTTTTATGTCGCTGACACATTCATACTCATCATCCACAACCCGTGAACGCATAAACGTCCATAATGCTATTCAATAATTACCCCATAAAGCCAAGTCCAGCTCCTATATATTATGGAACCATTCGCATGCGCCGGAAAAAGATCCGAGGAAAACCCCCATGCAGCACGCCTATGCGTGGGTGCAAAGTTCAATGTTTCCTTTTTTCCCGAGGCGGGCATATCGGGCTGGATGCGATTGGGCCTTCTACAAATGTCAGCACTTAGGGGTTCAACCCCTGAATTTCAAAGCTATCATTACGCACATTAAGTACTTGATCAGCAAGGTTTGCTCTTCAGTACGGACACGAGACTTTATTTTGCTGATGAACATCTGGTTCGCACGGCTTGTCCGAAATGTCTTACCCGTCTACGCGCCAACGGTAACGTTACCCTATCTAACTATTTCTTCATAAAGCTCTCGTATTATAGTTATTATCAGCAGAGGATAACAAAAAGAAGTCGCATTTTAATTAAGGAGAGACTATGTTGGCCTAACAGAAACTATTTGTGATTCTGTAATCACCGAGCCATGTGATGGAGATGGACAGGCATAATGCTGTTACAGTCCATATACGAAAGGCCTGAGTTGTTTGAATGGGCACCTAGTACTTAATGTACAGCTCCCTTCGCCGAAAGACGACTGCCCGCCCTTTGTGGACGACCAGCGGGACGTCGTTTGTTCATGCCCACCTGATTGCACCACAGGCGATATTAATGGAAGAAGACAGTGTGTCTAAGCATTGAAGCTGAACTGAGGTACTGAACTAGATGTAATCTTGATACACGTCTTGCTGATGTGCTAATATTTCCTTGAAAGTTATTAGAGAACCACTGAACGAAGCCCTGATGAAATTGCTCAGCTGGAGGTCTTCTGAGTAATCCTACCAGGCCATCAATCTTTTCTTAATATCTAACAGAGCCTGTTGCCCTTATTGCGCTTGTTTTTCGGATCTATTTTGTACATAAGACACACCGTTAACCGGAGAGCCCTTCTGGTCGATCAGGAGGTCGTCGACAGCTGCAATCAGGTTGGTCCCAATTTCGTTTCTATTATGTTGGGTGTTTCGAGGAGAAGGAATTTAAAGTACTAAATTCTACCAGTCATTAAAGGTTGGGAGTAGAGGAGCGACTTGGTATTTCAAATCGTAGTATAATCACATGGAGCATTCAAGTTATATATAGGACTGAGGGTTGAAGACTACAAAATCCTCCAAGGCTGCAGAGACGTTTCGGGACAATTCGGAGCCCCTAGGACGTTGAACTATAGTCTTTCACCAGGCACACTTTTCTGAGGACTCACTTCTGAACAGTACTTCATCACCTTTACCATGATAGTTGTAGTCAGGAGAATGAACGTCGCTATCATTTGACGATTGGCTAAAACCAAGGCTGGAAAACCGGTAAGTCCAATTTATAGATGATAGTATGCAGATCTATGGTGATTTCGAATTCTCCGGACCATTATGGGTTGAGCAGCATCAAGCTGAGAAAATTGCTCACCAAAAGAACGGCCCATCAATATAGCAGCAATTAATAAGTGGCAAGAAAAAAGTGAAGGAAGTATTACGGCGCAACACGGGCATGAATGAGGTGTCTACTTTACTTAATAGACTGCGCTAAGGAATGCCAAACTCGTATTAATCAAGTTATAAACAAAACAAATTGGCGTTTTATTTTAACCAGGAGTGGTGCCAGTTTCTACATCTATCAGAATGTAATCTTGAAAAAGGAGGAGGAAGACAGGTTGCCAGACTGTCCAGGCACAGATCTGCCACAGTTTGCCTTGTTTGCAGCAAATTTTCTGGAAGGAGGGATATTTATAGAACAGATTCTATACGGGTGTTTATGGTATAGTCCCTTCACAGACGGCCGGTAAAATACTTAAATAACGAGCTAAGCTCATAGTAGACTAGTCCCTGAAAGCGGCGCTGAGAAAGAGCGAAAGAGTGTAAAGCTTGTAGAAGCCGAATTTGTTAGCAACTGTACGGAGTACCATCTTGGTATTGAAATCTTGGCATTGAGTTCACGATCAGTGGAACGAACCTTAAAATCAATAGATTCAAAAGGTAATTGGATGAACCAAGATCTTCTATCCAGATTCGAACCCAATTCCTTGGTTGTGTGTTGAATATGTGACAAACCCAGAAAGATCCTTAGGCCTTCTCCTAAATCAGGATATTTAGGAAATTTGGTCTAGTTGACGGATTCAACAGAACACTATCCGAGTGAGAAATGCTTGTATTTGCATCGAAAACACAACATGCATATATAATCAAGTATAGAGCGCGTAAGATTGGATGGATATATAAACAAGTACATATGATGAGAAATCGCCTCTACGCCGCGACGCCCGAGCATCTCGCCGACTCCGCGATAGTTCATAAACGCAAGAGCAAGGCAAGTGCCAACCCGCCGCTCAACCCGACTCCAACCGTGTCGGGTCTTGCGACGGGGCGCGAAGCGGCGTGCCCTCCAAGCCAAGCCCAGCAGGCATGCAGGTATATTAGAATAAATGGCAAATAAAGAAAAGCACCAAATATGAGACCAATGCGATCATGAAGCCGACTTGGTTTTATTCTTCTCGGCTTCGGGCGAGAACCTCCAGCGATCCCAGTTCTCGCTGACCCACCAGTTCGCAACGTAGGCGCCATTATATAGCCAGCTGAGAGCCTCTTGGTCGTACTCCTTTTCGATGGTAGTAGCGAGGTCGACGAGACTGAAGCGCTCAATGGGGCTTAGCTCGTCTGGGTCTTTGGAGAGGTCGGAGAAGCGCCACTCGACGTCGTCGACGAGTGGGATGACGAGGCGGAATTCGGGGCGTGCAGCAGAGCGCACGGATAGCCAGGACCCGCCTGTGTTCATGACGGTGAATTGCCAGGCTTCGTGGCCGTCTTGTTCGACGATTTGTGGGCGGATGAGGGATTGGCCTTCGTAGAGGCCGCGGATGTCCCGCGCGGCCTTTGCGCTGTCGATGCTGAGGGAGGCGGATTCGATTAGGAGGTCGATGATTGTGGGCACGATTTGGCTATTGATTACTGGGCTGTCGATTTGCACGGGGGGTAATTTGGGGTGTGCGATGACGATGGGCACCTTGAAGCTGCCGACGTGCGGGTTGTCGTAGGGTGTTACGCCGCCGTCATTGGGGAGAGAGGCCGTGATCGCCGGCCATAACGAAGAGGGTCTCGTTTGCGATGCCCTTTTCTTCCAGGACGTCGATAAGGTCGGAAATCCAGTCGTCCACGTAGCCGACTGAGTTCAGGTAGCGGTTGAGGTCGTTGTTGGGTCCGGCGGTGGAGCCCATGATCTTCTCGAAGGCATCGTTGGGAATTCCCCATGGGTGGTGGGTTGTGCTGGTCAGATGGGTGAGGAAAAGACGCTGGTGGTCACGCTCGGCGTCATCGATGGCATCGCGGATATATTCCTTGAGTTCGATTTCGGGGTACCCGTAGTAGTTAACTTCGGCACTCTTCACGGGGTAGTGCTTTGCATCGGGCTTGGTGATGGTCTCCTTGGTCTCTTTGTTCTTGAAGCCCAGGTGAGGAGTCAACTTGTTCTGGTTGTCGTACATTTCAGTGACGGACATCATGAAAGTTGAGTGCCACGGCCACTTGGCGAAGTCATCAGTCTCGCTGGTGATGTCTGCCTGCTTGTTGAACATATCAAACACCTGGGGCAGACAGGGCTGGTAGATGTGGTGCTCGAACTCGCGGTTGAAATCGGCGACAAGCGGTGTCACACCGCAGAGACTACCCGTCAAACTCTTGAGAGTGTAGGTGGACGAGGTGATGGCGTTTTTAGCGCTGAGACCACCGTACGCCTTGCGGCCGTTGAACCGGTTGTCATCGTGCTCGAATCCAGTGGGGAAGTTGGTCAAGAACTCCGCCGTGCGTGTCAAGTTGGCGATACGGTCTTCAACCTCGGGGGGAATCTTCTTGTCTTTCCAGGTTTCCGCGATGCGCTTCCACATGAAGTTGTCCTTCTGCAGGGGGAAGATATCGTTACGTGCACTTTCGAGCTTCAAGAAGACGATGTGCTTGATCTTGACATCACCGCTGGCCAGCGCATTCTGAATCTCAGCCAACACAGGCTTCTGCAGGTTGGAGATGAACAGCGGGTCGTTTTGCGGGGAGTAGTGCAGGGCCAATGGGTCAGTTTTCTCCCAGTCGTTGAAGCCATCCATGGGCTCATTTGGTATCCAGCTGAAGCGAGGCGGTGGGTGCAACGCGGTGGCACCCTCCAAATAATCATAGTAGCCGGGCATACCGGTAGTATCGACAGGCGAGTTGCGGTGACCGCCCTCAACCAAGGTAGTCAAGGGTAAGGTGGTAGATAAATACATATATACTGGGTCGGAGGGTCGCATGAAGCGAAGGAATAGAAACAAACTAAAAAGTCCGAGGATAAGTGCCCGTTGGGGAACACCATCGGTCACCCGCTTCGACTCCGGGAGAGGGTTGGGCAATTGTGTGTTCAAGAGGTGGTCTCCTTCCTCGTTGTCGCTATCCTCCGCGTCTTCCATGGCGATCTGTTCGTAGATTCGGGGATCGGGGAGGGAAGTTTCTTTCGATTTGGGCCAGAACCGCTGCTCTAGGGGTGCTAGGTACGGACGCACCCGCGCAAAGACCCATCGGAAGGGCCAGGCCCATACGTGTAGGATTCCTCCGGTGAAGGCGTGGATTGGACGGGCAGTGAACAGGGAGATTGTCAAGAGGATACCCTCGAAAATCAAGAACCCGGTCAAACCGGTAAGAAGTGTGTGAATGGCAGCTGCGTCGCCATTGAAAGATTTGGCTTGGCGCCAGTGGATCTCGGCACCGGTGAAGATATAAAAGGAGGCGTTGGCGGATGCCATGAACGAAACGATCAGACTGTGCCATGATATACTGTTAGTTTTTTTCCTTCCTTCTTTCCTTTTCTGTTTGGTGACTCGAAGTCAATAGGGCACGTGGTCACTTACCTAGATGGGATCACCATGAGCGCTAACAGGGCAGCCCCCGGTCGCCACGCGATCTTCTGAGCGAAGATGCGGAACAGCAATAGAATAGCCACATCTTGGAAAAAGAATGTTATACCCCAAAGAAAAAATCTAGGTGCAGGCAATGAATATAAATGAGCGTAAAGGTGAAGCAGTTTTGCGCTGAACAACGAGAAAAAGGCAAGGGTGAAAAAATAGCGGCGGGCAAAGTCCCACACAGCGTCTAGAGTCTCAGCAGGGGAGACTCGAACACGCCGAATACCATGGCTCAAGTAGGCATGCACGGCGTGAACAACTTTCATGATGGGAAATTATGTACTTCTCCCCATGTCAAAACGAAAGAATGGAAAAGAAGGGGAAAAGGGACACGGGTAGTGAGGAGGGGGGAGAAAGATGATCAGTTGAGCCCCAGCCAAGACTTCATGTTTCTATTCAGGGTCAAAAATAAAGTGGAGAAGAACAGGAAATTGAAACAGGGTGAACATTTTAGGGGCGAAAAAGGGTAAGCAAAAGACGGAAAAAGGGACCAGTTCCCACTGAAAAGTCGAGTATTAGCCCATCGGAATCAAGTACCACATGAGTTACTAGTCAAAGACCAATCAAGGACTCAAGGAATTAGTCGGATGGACTCCATTCAACCAACAGGGTCGTAGTGGCCCCAAGTCTCCCCAAACCCTTTCAAACCCTTCAAAACCCCCCAAGCCAAGAGATTGTCGGCCCCGCTCCGCCGAATACGTGATTTGGTCGTGTGTCATTTTCCCGAAAAAAGAAAAAAGGAAAAGAAAAGGAAAAAGAGAAAGCGAATGTCGTTGGTGGCTGACTTCCGACCCGCCAAATCAAGGATTGCCCCCCAGTGTACGCGTTCGTTTTTCGCCTAAAATTATCGTATCGGTTCCCCCCCCCCCTAATAACCTCACCTCTCTTCCCTTGATATATTCGATTGTTTCACGAAAATGCTTATATCATGTTAGGCAGTATATTCGGTTGGATCTCGTTATTGTTCGAGCCCCTGGCCTTTCAAGCGCCACTCATTCAACCTCAGGCCCGTCTCCAAGCCGAAAATTCAACAGCCCTAAAACCTCTCCCCTGGCAAGATATAATCACGGGTGATTATGGAATTCCCCCGACATTAAAAATCCACGACCGAGAAGGAATCGTCAAATGGTCCTGGGAGCGGAAAGATGTCAAACAACCCCTTCCACCTCGTATTCGTAGCGGCCTGTTTAGCCGTGCCAACGATGCGACCGACATGAAATACATGCGCGACGGCAAGTCCGTCGCTGCAATCTACAGCAATGCCATCTTGGTCGTCAATCACACCCCTGACTCCCCCTCAATTGACAAGAAAATCACCTTCGCCCTCGACAGAGGCACAGACGTACTGTGGAACTCGCACAGCATTGAACCCCTCCCGGGCGACCGCCTGGCCGTCGCCACAACCGGCCAACGCGCAGAAGACGGCATTCAAATATACAACATGAGTTCCGCCCTCCCCTTACTCAACGACCCCCCATCCTGCAGAAAATAGAAGGCCTCCGCGCCATCCACGCCATGATCTGGGACGAACACGGCCAGATGCTGTGGGCGTGCGGGACCAATGTAGCCGCGGATGGCTCAGATCCAGAGCCCGCCTATGGCGTGATCCAGGGGTACCCATTCGACAACGTGACGGGGCTTCTTCGCGACGACCCGGCCTTCAAGTTCACCTTCCCTGAATACTGGGACATCGACACGGAATGGGGCCACGGGTACAGCTGGTGGTCTGGGCCGCACGACCTGGTTCCCGTGCCGAACGAGCGAGTATTCATCGTCAGCAACGACATCGGGCTGCACGCGTTCGACATCGAGAGTATGTCGTTCACCGCCAAGTTCGAGGAAGTCATTGACAAGTACATGCCTGGGTTCGAGTGCACGTCGAACGACCGGCACGGCATCAACCGGCAAGGCGAGTGGGAGGAGCTGCCGCAGTCCGATCTGAAGGCGTTAAGTCTTGCACCGGACGGCGCGTTTATCTACACGCAGTCGCTGTGGAGGCTGTTCCGTGGCAACCATACGAGTCTTGTGGTTGATGGCGTGCGCACGAAGATCATGGAAGGCAATGAGATCTATCGGTCGCGGTTTTTTGGTGACATCCCTGGCTGGCCCAAACCGAGGTACTAGGTGCTTCGCGATGTCGATTTTTGTACAGATTATACCCGGAGGTCCCTTTTCTTGGATGTATCAGTAATAATGTCCAGGTTGTGTAGTTTCTTTCCCACATGCGCCATTGCCCCAACGCGCCAAATAAGATTAGAGTTGCATTAATGACCGCATATTTACATCGACACTTGCGCCTAACTACCTATATGTACATACATCATCTACACATTCATCAACAAGTTTTATAAATATACCAACAATCCCTGAATATCCATGCAGTGTTTACTATACTAGTTATCCGCCCTATGAGGCCAGTCTCGTTTAAACCTCGCTCTGCACCAGTCCCCACAGTGTCAGCCCTAGTGACGCCGAGACCAACGCCAAGCGCACTAAAATCCCACCAGGCACGAGCTCAACCCGAAGCCTTCCCGAAGGCTTCGGTGGCAGCCCGCAATTGGTTACACGGCGGTGCTCCGCGCGGCCCCTAACATGTATGACGTCGCGCATGCTACGCTCAGCGAGGCCTGCGCGTAGATTTTGTCCGCATTTGGATCGCGATGCGAGATATTCGCTTTCGCTTGGCTTACAGTGGAGGAAATGTCTCAGGGTTTGGCTATATTTAGGAGGATTAGGGATCGGTTTAACTTAATTCATTAACGTAGGGCAATATACCTAGGTAAGATGCTGAAAATGGGGTTTGAGATTAGGCGTTCTGTTCATCGGAAATGGGCAGGTGTCGCGTGACTTTCCCGCTATGGATGATCCATCTGAGATCAATGTGAGGGCTGTTTTGTGGGTTTCATATGCACGATATTAGACTGTATTATTTTCCGGGTTACTTTGATTCTCTTTCAAAAGCTAGTTAATTATTTAAGTAGATAGGCCTGTGATGCACGTCAATCCAGTTTGCTGTATTTAACATGATGATACATAAAATACCAAAATTTAGACGCTGCCGAAGTATAAAACATGTCATTGCTATACACCGGGCGGGCTGCAAACCATGCAAACTACAGCGGAGCTTTTAATTTTGTTCCCCGGGGCTTTCGACTCCGGCAACAATTTTTTCCTATACGACTTCAACAACTACATCTCTTTATACTCTGTGTCTTTCATTGCAGTCTCAGGAGACTCTTTCCCCTTCAATCATGCATATCTAATGGCTACCGATCGACTAATCTCATGGAGTACTCTTACACTGTATGACCGCTAAGAAAATCACTCATTGAAGGGTTCCGTTCGGAAACTAGGGTGGGTACTGATGCTGCTAAGCATATCAAAGACGGATCACCACGAGCGAGAATAGCAAAAATAAAAAACAATAAAAAATAATAAAAATCAAACTCAGCAAAACAGAAAGCACCAGCTCACAGGTCGAAGTCGCCATCAACTTCAACTAGCAAGATTCATTACCAACTTCGGGCTGAAGCGAGTTCCTGTCGCTTGTAGAAGGGTGGGATACCGACGATAAGCGCAGCAGAGGAGTACCATGTGCCAATAGAGGCTTCGTTGCCATAGAGGATGAAGGAAAAGTCCATCTCCTGATGTTTGCTGGAATTGATCCACGTAATTCCCGGCAAATACTCAACATCAACAGTTCGAGTACGGCGTATGATCTGCGATCTATTAGCTATATTCTCATGTCTCAGCTCCTGTCACACTCACGTCACTAGATTCCATATATTCGCCTATGTCGGTGGTAATGTATGGTCTCAGCCTTCCGAGTAGACGGCCTTTGGTGGAATGATCAGAGTCAACCTCGAGGTGGTTTTTCTTTGCAAACTTGATTAAGTTTTCAAAATTCTCCATGCTGCGCGAAAACAGAAGAAATTTCCCGTATATGTCTAGATTGGAAGAACCAATAGGCGCCGAGGAAAGGAAGGTCGACCACCCTTCTTCGAGCGACTTCCCCTCAGCATAGCTTTGAGTCAGATAATCACTGTCATTCTCATGGAAAGTATAAAATATCTGCTTTCGCTGTCCATCACAGGACTAATCTCGACATGCACCCCTAGATCTTTCAGAACAGAGTAAAGCTTAAGATCAGCGACCTTAAGCGTGTTCGGCAGTAGTCTCTTAACCTCGGGAGATGTATGCGGATATGAATGAGAGCAATAGATACCAAGAACACCACCTAGTAATAGTTAGTCTTCTGCAGAGAGCTTTGTGTTGTTAGGAAAACATACCTATTCTTATAAACTTGGGATCCATGAAAATGCTTCTTAAGAACCCATGTAGAGACAAGCTCTTGGGGTTAACAATTGACTTTGGTGGAATAGACCCTCCTATCGGGGTAGTCACATAAAAATTATATGTCAAAGTGATGCGTTCCCTTCTGTGATAGTTTTGATCTCATGCTCACAGTTGCTATAGAACGCAGCCCACTGAATCGTAGTTTTGCTCTTCTGACTCCAATCGATGTCGACTTCTTTACCCTGGTGTCGAACGATCAGAATACCACCTTGAAATGGCGATGGAAAACAAACAACGAGCGACCCAATTTGAGTGTCAAATCGGGGTGTGTCGACATGCTTCTTGAAAAGCCCAGACGGACCAGAGTATACCTATCAAAATCAGTATAAATTATAGAACTTATCTTATTACATTGGAGAATCAGTATACATTCAATTTGTACAACTGAGCCTTCAACTTCCGCAAGGGTATAGGCCTCCGATCGGCTTTTTCAAAATTTGGGAGAAGGATCTGCTCTACATTATCGAGGATTCTGAAGGCGGACAGGTGGAAGCTGGTCGCAAATTGCTTAGGATCAAGCTTGCCTGCTTTGCGATATTTAGGATCAATAACGTCCTCGCTCCCCATACCAAAACTAGCAGGATCACAATCAGCGACTAGTTATTTCAGGGTGTCGGCTGCCGAGTCGGGATCGGAGTTTCGGTCAAGAGGTAGAGCTAGCTTTTGCGCCTTATGATCTCCACCTGAAATTTAGAAGACTGTCACAGCAGGAGATACCGAGTTATCCCCTAGAGACGTAGAGGGCGTATCTCTATCTTCAATAGGGATCAGGCCTCCACACACAAACGGAGCAGAAGTGTTCAGGTTGTAAATTGACGCTCTTAGCTTGTCACAGCGCTCGCGAAAGGCAATTTCAGCTAGAGGGACCACTGTCGGGTCTTCAGCCTTTATGCCATCTAACTACTGACAGAACTTGTCAAATAGCGGATCTGCGATTTCACTAAAGAAACCGCTGGCCCAAGGACCGAGTTTGTCCTGAGGTCCATCTGGCACCTTGGATTGGTGGTCGATCATGACCTGCAGTCGGCGTAACAGCCGTCTCTGTATCTCCTCGTTCTCTAAGATATTGCTTTCGAAGGTTGGGCCTGAAAGCTTCCTCAAATTGTCCAGTAACTCTGTCGTAAGCTCCTCCAATCTTTCTTTCTGCTGCTTATTGAAAGACTCAAAGTCTGGCAGTTGTAGGCCGTTGCTGCCTGTGTCATTTGAGAGCTTGGACATTCCGAATTCGGAGAGCTGGATCCAAATTCGATCGAGACAAGCATCTAGCTTGGCGTCCTAGTCTCATCCTTGATCAGAGGAGGGATCAAACAGCGAGCCCAGCAGAACAGGCCGGAGACATGTAACACGATGGCATAGCTACCTCAATCATGTCAAATGTTGCGAGATCGTTTGGATCAGTCTCAACTTCGGGGCGCTTAGGAAGGTGCGTGTCTTCCATTTCATGATCCGGTAAACGGGCTTCCTCCATATCCAAGTCCTTCGATGTATGGAACGGGAGGAAAACGGCGACGATGAAGTGTATTGAGATGCGTTGAGGCTTGCTAATGAAATGGTACTCAAATGGAGAGGTCCATGGAGATGAAAAAAAGAAGTGAAAATGGGTAATGAAAAACAAAGTTATATTATATACAGCAATGAGCCGCACAGTCGTGATCCAAATTAGGAAATCGACGTGTCACACGCACCATAGACTTTTGTCACAATTTCACGTTCTCCTTATTTCTGCCGCGATCCCTCCCCTTTCTTAAAACTGGATATGTCTTTTACGCAGTTTCGCACTCCGCCTGCATCCACAAGGTAGCTGCGTAAAACGCTCAATCGTCACCCGACCTAGGGATATTCGTTTTAGGAACCTCTATACTCACTTTTCGGATCGAAGTATACTAGGAAATTCCTCTAGTAATTCTCTCAAATATCAGTAGCTCTGAGATCAAAATCGGCGAGAGGTGAGCACAAACATGAAAGGGAGAGGTCTCGAGACCTAGGATAATCTGGTATATATATAGATAGGCAACAATGGACAATATTCCTTTTTTTTTTCTTTCAAGGAGTCAGAGATTGAAAAACTCAGTAAGCAGCAGTGGCCTCTGCCTCTCGTCACCGTTACACAGATTCAGTTCAGTAGGTAACGATGACTCGCTTTCTTGACTTTGTTGTTAAAAATCCGAAAAATTTATTCCCATCCAATGATTACTATTTAAGGAGCCTGTTGCCAGCTTTCATGAAAATATCACCATGAGGCGTGCTAGTTACTATGCTACTAGTGCATTTTTGATGACTGCACCTCCAGATTCCACTGTGATATCCAATTTGAAGTTCTCAAAATCGGGATTTATTTCAACCAATCCCATCGAAACAAGATTCACTGATTCGCCAAGTTGATTTGCCAAGTCGCTTTGAGACATATGACAAACTCGATGCGACAGGAAATCCAGTAGAGGGCGTCGCCCCGAATACAGCGAGTCTATATCAAAAGAGACATGCTTCGGAGTCTCACCAATATGGTCAAGGGCTAGGTTTACAAATTTTCTCGATACCATGACTGACCAACACGTCAAACGGCACTTAGCACGAAAACAGAATATGACTCGCATATCCTCCATCTTGAAAGCTTCGATATTGTGTTCCGCGATTAACATCTTCTCAGCATCATCGACATTCCGAAGCCCGATCTAAACAACCCGCTCGAGATTGATCAAATCGCACTTTTTGATATAACCAGAGGGTTCCTCACTGGAAGGCTTTGTCAGTCCTAAAGAAAATTCAACTGACATCTCATGAATCCCTCCTCCCGCACTGCTCTGTGTGGTGTTGATATCGGCATGGGCGTCAATCCACAGGATGGAAACTTCGCGGCCAAGCAATTTTCCACAAGTTGCCTTCGCAACAGCAGTCACAGTTTGAATTCTAACCCAACGGTCACTTTTGAGTATGAGCACAAATCGCCCTTGCTGTGCATGTCGATAAACGCGCTCGTTGATTAGCCGCTTTCTCTCACATCGCGAGCCCGCTTTATGCCATCAAAAACCTGATCCGATTCCTTGGCTGGCTCTAAGGCTCTTTCAGAATATGTTCAGATGTGATGGGCCAACTCTTTTCTGATTAGATTTTAGTGAAGATCTTACAGTTGATCAACACACCTCTGGCCCTTTCTGGGCTCCGCCCTAGGGCTGGAACATCGCTAGAAATCGATTCTCGGAGGCACCAAAGAACATATCGCCCCGCAAGAGGCGTTAGCTGCGATAACAGCCAGGTGCTTGGTGTCGGCAAAAAGAATGTATCACACGGAAGCAAGGTGCGCCATGTTGAGAAGTCGGTCTGCATCTTTTTCGAATCAAGATACCACAGTCTCTCTAAGTCCTTACCAAGTGAGAAGAGTGAAAAGAAAAAATTATGAGATCTTATTGCAATTCGTTCTCATTCGGTTACACTCAACTTTAGACAATCCACCGGCCCCCATTACGCCTACAGATGACAACCACATCGATTATAGTTTAGTATAGACATATTAAGCCCCTAGGATAGAACTCAAAATCTCCCCTGCAGCCTCCATTTCAGTCTTGTTTTTCATTCTTGCAGTCAACCCTGAGAGAAGCACTAATTCCAGAAACCAAGTATCATGTGGGACAAGAATATCCAGAATCTTTTCTCCCGATGCCTTCCCCGAGTAAAGTCTTGCCAACTTCGTACCAGAAGCATCGCGCAGCTCCAGGGTTTTCAATGTCATATCTAGCTTCCACTTCAATTTGCCCATTGTAGGCTTCTCGAGTGTACAGGTGCCCGACATTTTGTTGAGGCGCATTTCCATTGATTGGCCTTGGATGGTCAGATGGCATTTGGAAGAAAAGGTTGAAAGCCGACTGTCGCCAACGATGTCCCATGGCCCTCCTCCCCAGCCGCGAAATATAATCACGTTGGGGGTACTCGTTTCCGATATTGTGATCGAGTATATAGGCGGGGCTTGTCCTGAATAGCCTGAAGGATGGACCAGGATCTTTGCCCGATCTCCAGGTGCTGGTCGCATAGAAAAAGAGACATAGGCCGGGTTGTTTGAGGACTTGCTGATAGAGCTGAATGAAAATAGTGAGGACATATGGGCTACCATAGTGAGACCCAATGAAAAATTGATATCGAGATTTTGATAGAAAATTCAGAAACTTTGGGATGATCAAAGAGCCGTTCATATAATCCATTGCAACATATATATCTGTTTTCGAGGACAATGACATATATTCACTAAATCAGGTTGGAATTTGCCTCTTACCAACATTCTCGTGTGCTCGCCTGAAAACAACATACTGAGACCCTAACATGGTTGAATTGTTTCTTCATGATAGCTGAATGTAGATCTCAGAGTGCCCCAGGCTATTCCTAATCGAGCGAAATGGTGCGCTGTCTAGCGTGATGTGGGTCTCTAATCTGATCACAGCACATGATTGATCCAGATTGATGGTTTCGATTGTGGAGACTTGGGCTGACCGCAATAACGGGTCATGGTGGGGCCATTTCATCGAGGGCGTGGCAACTGCCACAATCTTATTTCTGACACCTGTGCGTTACTACTAATTGGTGACTGCATATTACCGCCAAGTAAGTTATCTTGGCAAATGGCTTTGGCTGGCTTGGCTCGAGGCTGTGTCAATGCCTAACGTCGTTGAAACAAAACACACTCAGCGTCTCAAATATCTTATTTGGGATGCAGTATCTAGGAAATGCCTCAACTCTTCTCACTTGACCCAAAACGAACCAAAAGTCTACGACAATCTACAGTGACGTTCGGTAAAAATGCCAGGGGTCCCATCTAGCCGAGGCTGCGATGCGTGCCGCAAGGTGAAAAAGAAGGTGGGATTTTTCTCCACGCTTGGAGCTAGTGAATACTTTATTAATGCACGGGCCAGTGCGATCAACTAAAACCGACATGTTCACGTTGCGCACGTCTCAAAATAACGTGTGTTGGAAGCGGTCAACAACGGTTCATGTTCAAGAACCAATCTATCAAAGTGAGCCAACCGCAAGATGCAGGAACCCTTCAACAAACGACTGTCACCTGCCAACGCAAATTATCAAACCCCCTTGGGAATCCGGCACAGGTACTCAATACTACCACCGGTAGTCTGGCAGCATCCTTCGTAGCAACTTTGCAGGTGACTGACGTCCGCTATGGGGTGTCTTACTACGGATCATTTTTCCGTGATATCCCACAGCGATTGGGGAATAGTGTCGTCCTTGATTCGGCAGTGAAAGCGATATCAAGTGCCTATCCGTTTCTCATCACGGGCTCTGTTCCGCGCGATGCACTGGTGCATTACGGCCAATCACTGCGAGCACTGAGAAATTGCTTGAATAACCCATCAGAGGCCCGGGCTGCACATACTCTATGTGCAGTCTACCTGATCACTGTATGCCAGGTGAGTTTAGACACACCCCGTGTCCTGGAACAATCAAAAAGGACACAGAGCAGGGTGAGCGCAAACTTGAAAAACAATGCGAAAAGCTAATCATGGAATCAATAGAGTTGGCTAGGTAAAAGCGATGATTCCATAACTGGTCATAGCGAGGCGATATCGTTTCTCTTGAAAGCTGCGGCATTGCATGAATGGAAAGGCACCTTTGAGATGGAAATGGTCATCACGCTTTGTGCGCCCATAGTAGGTGTTCATATTGACTCCTCTCAGGATCAACCAATTGCCCAACCGATTCACTTACGGATGAGATATGATACAGATTCTGGAAAGCATCGTCAATCCTCGTATAAAGATGGACTCCCAATTTTGGGAAATTATCTCGTCCTATAGACGTCGTCTCAACCCTCGTGGCTACGAGCAGTCACAATCATCTGCCCAGATGCATCATATCGCCATGATCCCCGAATTCGTCCAAAATCCCGATGCACATCTTTCCGAAATCGCAAGGATATATCTGATACTCAAAAATGACTCTCTAACGCTAAAGCCAGTCCTGGATGAATGCGCAAAATTTGTTCTTGTGTCTTTCTCTTCCCCCGATGTTGCCAGACATTGCAAGGTTCAATCAGCCTATACCATTGTCTGTACGCTGGCAGTGCTCTTGAACAGTCTTCTTCGCGTGTTTGATCCGCTCAACACGAATTTGACAGAAGAGACCGCTCACTTTTGTAACGAGATTATCATTCAAACCGAATTGGCCTCTTGTTACCGGCCTGTGGGGTCGTCGTACAGCCCGCTATGTCTTATTGTCGCCTGGGCTACGACAGATGACATCTTCCAATTGGCAAAAATAGAATCGCTCATTGCTGTGTACCAGTCCGACTTCGCAGAAGTTCCATGGATGAGTCAGGCAATTTGCTTGGGTTTGATATTGAATAGCCACCGCGTGCGAACTGCGTCTGGGAAGCTGTTAAATTCCCCCGAGGACTCAAAAAATGGTGAAGAAGCTCTAGTTGGTGCCGAATCTTGTTGCATTCTCTAAGCAATAAGATCTTTCTGCTGGCGTTGTTGGTTGTAAACTACCATTTTCATTCATGATATTCATCTGTATTGTTGATTATCCCCGCTACCGTCTATCAATATTCCCTATTCCGCTTCTTGAAACCAGACAATAATAAACTATCGATGTTACTGAGCAACAATGAAACAGCGCGCTTCAATGTTTCCACTGGATGATGGGCCGCAGCACACCGTCTGCAATACTCTTACTGCGAGGCGATTTTCGCTTGAACGCTTCTTCAATCTCATCCAGTGATCTGCCCTTCGTCTCCGGCATGAAAAGGGCACAAACAATGGCGGTCAAAATGGAGCAGCCACCGAACAGAAAGTATGCCCCAAAGCTGCTTTTCGCCAGCAAGATTGGAGTTGTCAATGCAACTAGGAAGTTCGCAGCCCAATTACTGCCATGCGCCAGACTAGTAGCTGACGCACGAGTGCGTTGGGGTTGAATCTCAGCCGCATAGATTTTGATTCCGACTCCCCATGTCAAGGCGTAGATCACGGCGAAGATATAGATGGTAACGATGACTACCCAACGTCCGGCTCCGAAGGAAGCATGAACAGATCCGGAGGCGTAAAGAGCTCCAATCAAAAACATTGTGATGCTCAGCGCAACTCCGCCGTATATTGTGCTGTGTCGGCGGCCCCATTGGTCGGCCCAGATCAATGCGGGGATTGTGACGCCGAAAATGACCAGCGCTGAGACACCGGATGCGAGGAAGCTTGCTTCCGAGGAGGCAAGACCGGCTTGTTGGAACAGGAGAGGAGCGTACTATCGCATCTTGGTCAGGATCCTGGAATCTGGAACTCTCACATGCCGTTCAACTTACATATAGCACACCGTCTATGCCACTCAACTGTTGCATTCCCATCATAAACACTGCAAGACTAGTACGCGAGCGAACGTCGCGAGAGAAAAGATCAAGCAGAGTATGTATGGGTTTGGCTTTGGTCTGGAGCTCTGTGGAAGTTGTAACGCTCGGCCCCTTGTCTTGCACTTCTGGGGAGACAACGTCGCCAAATTCGAGTTCAATCTCCACCTTTTCTCGCTCTGCTTGACTGACACCTAGATAATCCCAAGCCTCTGCTGCCTCTCCATCGCGGCCGTGCAAAGTCAACCATCGAGGCGATGGAGGAAGGAAGAAGAGCGAGGCTGCGGAAAGGATCATCGACAAAGACGCGAGCAGAATGAAGGGCGTGCGCCATGACATGGAGGATTGAATTCCAGAGCTGCCATAGCACGTGAAGAATCCGGTGACAAGACCAAGAGTGATGAGGAGTTGAGGTCCTGTTGTGAATGTTCCCCTGACTCTCGTTGGCGAGATCTCGCAGATGTATCTAGATGATGAGTTAGTTGGCTGATTCCCAAGGTTCGATGAGTTGACCATACACGACCAAGGTTCCTAGGAAAAGGCCTTCCCCAATACCCTCTATACACCGACCAACAATAAACATTGCAAGATGAACTGCGGATGCTTCTAACGCAGCACCCACTCCAAATATGAAAACTCCAATGCTGATTCCTTTGGATCTTCCCAATCGATCTGCAAGAAGGCCAGCAAAGAATGAAGATATTGCCGCTGGAATCAAGATAGATGATACGATGAGACCATGAATCGTAGCAGATTGACTACCACCGAATTGTGCCACGAAGTCTTTCATATCTGTCACAGGTCCGATAATCCCTGTGTCCATCCTATCCATCCAGAAAAAGTTAACGCTAAGTAGTACATATAAGGACCAAAAATCACGTTGCATACCCAAATAACAACCCGTTCATCGAACATAATATGCTGGCTGACACGTATCTCGGCATCTTCTCTAATCGTTTCCTAAGGGAAAGGGCCATAGTCAATATAGTCGGGATTTGCCCGTAGAAATGATTCTGATAACGGGTGATATGTCAAGTCACTCGAGACGAAAAAGCATCCAGTATGAGAAATATGATTGTGCAAGGCAATGAAAAAAATCTTCATCGGAATCCTGAACCCGTTTAGATGCCCCTCCATAAGCCATCCCCACAGCTTATTCGCTCCACTACGATATCTTATCTTGGATACCCCGGGTAATCGCCGGCTAATTGCTACTTTTTTATATGGACCCTGGAAGTACTGTTTCCTTGTACCCAACGTATTAGATGATTTATTTACAAATAAAATCATGAAATATTATCAACAACAAGTTAGTCACACGAGTGACATCTCCCAATCTCGAAAAGCTCCCGCATGGTTAAAATCCATCACCAGCTGAACCAATACTCTCAACCTTGATGCCTAACTTGCTCATCTTCTTAATGTCAATGATACAGCGCCCATCGAAAAGCCACTTGGGCGTCCCCATGTTCTCCGCAATCCTCTCCCAGTCAACCTGCTTCTTCGGCATGCTCTCGCTAAGCTTGCGAGGAGCAGGGTCGCTACAGCTCTCTCGGTGACAGTCTGGGCAGTCGACAGCGCAATTGGGCTCATCGTTGAGTTTATCTTGGATATAAGAGATAGAAGCATGGTCTCTCACGCCACCTATCTCCGAAATTATCTTTTCTTGGACAGCCTTGGAGGGTTCTTGGCTTGGCGGAAGAGAGATATTAGCCGACGCGTTGTTGCGAAATTCATCGAACTCTGTCACGATGAGAATCGCATTTGATGAAGCACAGGCCTCGTAAGCATCCGAGTAAACTTTCACAGCACCACCATCATCGCTGAGAGCTGGGGGGCCGTAACCATGCAGCTGACGGATCTCGCTTTCAATAACGTAAGGATTGCAACAAGGGTCGAAGACAGCGATCTCCCCGGGATTCTCATCAAGCAAACTCTTAATAATCTCAAGGGCTGGGGCCTCGCGGGTGTCCGATGTATTCTTTTTGAAGGCATATCCCAGTAGAGTGATCTTCTTACCGACAAGGGTATTGTTGAGGCACTTGATAACACGGCGAGTAAATCGGTCGCGTTGGTACTCGTTCATTAGGACAACTTGGTGCCAGTATGCTCCAACTTCCTTCAGCCCCAAGGTCTCAGCGAGATAGACAAGACTGAGGACATCCTTCTTGAAACAGCTGCCGCCGAATCCAATGCCGGCGCGGAGGAACTTGTCGCCAACCCGGGAATCCATTCCAATGGAAGCGGAAACTTCATTGATCTCGGCCCCTGTGGCTTCACAGATTGCTGAAATGCTGTTGATACTGCTAAGTCGTTGGGCCAGCATAGAATTTGCCACGAGTTTGGTGAGCTCGGACGACCAGATGTTAGTAGTGATGATGCGAGATGGGTCCACCCATCCCGCATACACCCCAGCTAGAGTCTCCGCTGCGGCTTGACCGCGTTCTGTAGTTGCGGAACCGATAATCACTCGGTCTGGATGCAACAGGTCCTGGATGGCAGTTCCAGCCGCGAGGAATTCGGGGTTAGACAAAATTTCGAAGTGTGCATCAGGACGGCGAACAGCAATCTGAATGAATGAAAATAATGAGCATTTTTCAAATTAAATGACGGGGAGTGACGCACAATCTCCTGTATCATCTGTGCTGTCCTGCAAGGGACTGTGGATTTTTCCACAATTACCGCGCCATTTTTAGCATGTTGCACGACATCTGCAGCCACAGCTTCAAACGCGGTCATATCCGTCGCACTGCCGGCACCTGCGCCACGCATCTTGGTAGGGGTGTTCACCGCAATTATGACAATATCTGATTCCCGAATGCACTTCGCCACGTTGGCAGAGAAAAACAAATTTGGCGCCCTAGCCGATGAGGAAACTGGATTTTCTAACTGGGTCTGCTGATCGACGTCATCTTCGGTGCTTGTCGGCGTTGTCTCCTTGCTTGATGATAGCCCATCTCGTGAAATTCGAACAATTTCCGCAAGACCTGGCTCGTATATGGGTAGGTGTCGAGAGTTCCACCTTCGAATCCGGCGTTCATCTTTATCGACGACGGTAACCTGGATTTGGGGATTCTTAAAGGCGAGGACGGCGGCAGTTGGACCACCTATTGGCAATCAGCAAACCTAGGATCTTGACTGCAAAAAAGCCAGAAGTATACAACACATACCAACATATCCTGCACCAACGCAACAAATAGTTCGAACTGGTCGTGGATCTATGGAAGAGTCTGAATCTGCGTCATAGACAGTCGTCCTGGTACCGCTTGACTCCGCGTCGACTTTATCTGTGCCGCCATTGAGACTTCCTTCAGGGGTAGTAGGGACGGTAGACACTTCAGCTGAAATGAAAGTCTCAGAGTCGACTTCTGAAATAGGAAGCAACGACATGGTTGAAAACAGTAAGTTCTAACAAGTGCGAAAGCCGAAGTGGCTCCAGGCAGCTTGATCGGGTACTGTTGTGTCACTTGGGAGATATAGATTGACCGAGACACATCGGAAGACTTAGCCCAGCCAGGTACATGACTGCCCGTTTTTAAATCTTTCCCTCTCTTTCCGCCAAGGTAATTAGCTACCTGTCAGAGATTAGTGGAACAGCGCCGGAAAGGACCATGTCCGCATCACGATCCAATATCTATCCATAGATTGGCCATCATGTGGGGGGACCCATAACTTTGCACCAACCAATATCAACCTTGAAACGTTTAAAGCGCATCGGGGATTGTTTGATAATTAATGCTAGGGATTCCTTTGCGCCATCAAATGTCCTTCATACAACCAGGCTTCTGGCCAACCCTGTTGCAGCATTCTCGTGCATCGCGCGCATATACACGTAATAGTTACAATTAATACACCAATGAAAGATAATCAAAGGTATCTCATGCAACCAATTACATCAACAGTGATCAGCCTCGATTTACAGTTCGACCGTGGCGTTATTTCTAGCTTGAAAAACCCCGTTCGAGTCAGGATTGCGGTCAGAAGCCATCCGGTTCACCTGTGCCAGGCAATTGGTTGAAATTTAGTTCAACTACTGCGTATTCAAACTTTATTTTTGGATACTTTGAATGTCTTAAGAATGAGGGAATGGGCTATTAGGCATATGAAAAACATGTATTACAATTACAATACCAATGTACATGCCGAACGAGGCTGAACGGCCCTAAGCCACTTGGTATCTGAGGGTCCGAAATGAACAAATCCCAAGGCTTCAATTGCCCATGTGCATCTCAATTCTAATACGCTACGCATTTATCGGATTCTTGATCTCTTTTGTCTCGCTTTCAGATCTAGAAGATCCAAGTTTCAAAAAAAAAAAAAAATCCCCTCAAGTGGACTTCACTTAATCACTTGGCAAGCCTTTAGACCCGATATCCTGATCTATAAGCGCTGTCTTGGCGAAAGTTGTATGTTCTCTCCAGGATCTGCTTCAGCCCTACATACCCTTGATCGTTCTTAACTCTAACCAAATCCGGTTATGACCGGCCATAGGCTGCTTAAATACGGAGTACAATAATTATCGCTTCTGCACGAGGGTGTAAAAGCGCATATGACTCGCCTGCAGCCGATTACCCACTCTATCAAATAATGCCTTTTGGTAGTGTAATATATGTATCATCAAAAATAGTGCACATTCTTCGAACTGATATGAACTACCGCAACTGTCTCACCCATTCCGCTCCCCACAATCATCCGAGGGTCCCCACGTGCATTGAAGTATTGGTGTACGTACGCCCTGAACAGATTGGGCCCCTGATCCTTGTGAATTATTGCATCATCATTATCACATTAAGGGTCCGCTCGTTTGAATACGATAATCATGTCGGAACGGAGCGCTCGAAAGGGGGGCTTATCATACGAGAACGGAAATACCTCAGCTCGAAGCTATACAGCATACGCGTCGCAATATCAAGGATGTAGAGGCGGATACATATGCGGGCTCCTTATGTCCGGGCGGTGCCAGCGTAGCCGCAATACGGTTCTCAGACCCTGCGGCTCGGTTGTATTAAATGCGTATCGTATGAGCCTTGTAATTTTGGTATCGTCACATTTGATCTCCTCTAGATCGAATCTCAGTTATTAGAAACGTCGAATGTCAATTTATTCTCATTCGTTTGTCTTAATTATGTATACTATGTTCATGGAGTATAATTATGAGGTAGTTGCAGTTTTCTTTTTGGAATCCAGCTCTGCCTTGCTGAAGAATGCACAGCCGGCCAGCACAAGTAGAATTCCAGTTCCGTTCAAGAGATCGACCGTGAAATCCTTGAAAATGAAGATACCGATAGCCAATGTGAGAGCCTGCTTCAGGTTTCCACACACTGACATCGTTAGTGCTCCAGCAAGCTTATTCGTCTGGAAGGAGGAAACATTCAAAAAGAATGCCAACAGGCCATTTCCAAGCAGAAAAGCGATGGTGGCCATAGTCGCAAGGTTAGAAGACTCAGCTGCACGTTGCGACATAGCTTCTGAGAACGCTGGGAGCTCTCCCGCAATGACTGCAAAGACGAAGGACTGGACGGCAGCCAGAGGAGACATTCGAAACAAAAGCTCCATAGAAGGAAGCGCCAAAGACCCGGTCATTAGTCGGTTGGTTGTCACAGTCTACCGATAAGTTAGTTATACAGTCCTCCGAAGATGCCTGTTGTTGCTGTATTACCTTGACTGCCGCTAGGACGACTCCAAACACAGTGATGAATAGCCCGAGCACAGAATAATGATATTCTCCAACAACTGTCATTCCAGCTCCGATGATTATAGGACACAGCGAAATATATGTTGCCATGTAGTAGGAGCGCCCAAACCAAACTCGGTATATCAAAACGGTGAATATTGGAACAGTGTTTCGGATGATTTGGAAGAATGCCAAACTGACGAGGGATCTATAGGCAATAGGTTAGAATATTCAACCATAGCGTTTCTGATCAAACCATACAATGAAAAGTTTGACATAGCAATGTTGGCCGTGAAAAGTACAGAGAATGCGACCAAAATTAGATGCTCTTTTCGTCCTAATCTTGATAGTTTGAAGCGCCCAAGCTTGAGGAGTACAAGGGTTCCTAATGAAGCGAATGTAGTGTGCATACATGTCAATAACCAAGGGAATTTGAACTAGTGAAACCCAAAAGTCAGCTCTTGATTTCATGATCTTCGTTATGGTTGCTGTCAATTCTCACCGATCCCAAAATTAACTTGTTATAAAGTGTCAGCATCATGCTGAAGAAGAAGTATGAGCCGAGCCATATGAACTTCACAGAAGTCGGTGTTTGATACTCGGGTTCCGTAGTGGCAAGCGATGATTCTTTATCTTTGCGATTCGCTTCAAGATCGTCTAAAGACGATATTGAGCTGGATTCCTCATTAGAAAGCAAAGCTAGCTCTGTCTCCGCTTGCTCATCAATCTTTGAGTAGCTCATTTTCCCATAGAACAGAGGTTTTGAACCCGGGACCCTGTCTATATTATGATTGTAGCTGGAAGTGAGGTGATGGAGAGAGCAACGAAAGTGGCACGCGATAAGCGACGAAAGAAACTTTCAAATTTGTGGGATCATATTATATTCCAACAGTGCAGTTGGCGCCCCTCAAAATTCATAAATAGAATAATTAGCATGGTTGAAAGGCCAATACCGTCAATACGAGTGTGGGGGCATTGATCGTCGTAATCGTACGTGGCCCACTCGTAATGAATGATTTATACAGTCACTAGCCAAAAAGAAAAAAGTAAAGGAAAATATTTCTGACCTTGGCATTCAAAGGCAGCTACGTATTCTATTTTTTCCTCTCGGGTCTCGCATTTACATCACATAGCCGCCTTGGCTGTCAGCAGAACAGGGAGTGGAAACACCAGAGACCTATCCGGTCTTGGCTCATGAAGGCTCAGACAGGTGCCCAAATATCCGCTTGGCCTTTTCCCCTTTAGTTTTGTATCAAGCCTAAAGTGGGAGGAGGAGCTTTGCTCTCCATCGTGACCACCTCCAGAGCCCACGGTTATCATCATGATGCTTCTGGCAAGTCGCTGGCACTGGGCAATTCTCATCAGCTTCGTGGTTGTCGCCTTGGTGACTCTATTTCAATACCACAGTCCGATCGGGGAAAACATACCTTTACGGGTATCATCAGATGATGTGAGTTTGTCTTCCAATTCTATTTCAAACATCCGAGTACCAACTGGAAATTCAATATCTAACTCTAACAGACGACTTTGCTCAACGAAGAAGATTCAAAAAGCACAGCAGATCTAAGTAAAAGCGAGGACGCTCCGAAAACGTCCAAATTTCATTTGCTTGTTCCCGCAAATGGCCCAAATCTCCAGCTATGCAGAGCTGTCGTATCGTCTATATCCTGGGGTATCCAATTCCGGTTTTCAACGGTTGGAACAAATCCGGGGAGTTCGATGCCTCTGTTACCCATCTCGCCAAAGTGCGCAATGTAATGCGCTATCTTGATAGTTTGAACTCTGCCTCCGAGGATGATTTGGTTCTTATGATCGATGGCTATGATGTGGTCTTCCAGCTCCCCGCCGATGTTCTCATCCAGCGATACTTCGCTGTCATCGGAGCAGCAAACGCCAAAATCGCTGCGCATTTCGGCGCAGACTCAGTGGATGAGCTCGTTGGAGATAACAGTCCGAGACAAACCATTCTCTTTGGCCCAGAGAAGATTTGCTATCCGCTTGATTGGAACCGGCCAGGATGTTGGGCCATACCCGAGGATATCGACATCCCCGTCGGTGCATTTGGGCCAGATGACGGGCAACTGAGCCACAATCTCCCCCGATGGCTGAATTCCGGCACGATATTGGGCCCGGTAGGAGACATGAAAGAATTGTTTGCTGCAACTTTGGAAAAGATCAAAGCCACATATGACCCAATCCACGAATTCAGCGACTCTGACCAAAGATACATGAGTGATGTATGGGGTGAACAGGAATTTTGGCGTTCCGTCAACCGACATAATCAATATTTCCACGATGATGTGAATCCGAAAGACATCGCACCGAAGGGAGACCCAGATCAGATTATCCCGACTAGGGAGGCTGGGCAGAAAACGGAGTTCCACATCGGCATCGACTACAAGTCCGGATTATTCCAAACTCGCGTGGGCTCCGATCACGTCCTTGAGCATCTAAGCTTCCCAAATTCAGTTCCAGATGGGATTGGTCTTTGGGCCTCGGTGTCCGAAAACCCAATCGAATCCCCAAA
This sequence comes from Penicillium soppii, assembly GCF_028829465.1. Classification (NCBI taxonomy): domain Eukaryota; kingdom Fungi; phylum Ascomycota; class Eurotiomycetes; order Eurotiales; family Aspergillaceae; genus Penicillium; species Penicillium soppii. The sequence continues at coordinate 1,583,081 of NW_026643235.1, read as the reverse complement.
TCCCCAACCCTATGAGATCTATCTCCCTACCAACGTGGTCTCCTCTCTAAGTCGGCTCTTGAAACCAATCAGCCATACTCTCGAGGCCGACCAACATAGCATCGTCTCTAGCTTACGTCTGGGAACAAACCTCGTGACCAAGAACATTTACGGATTATTCCACTGCATCGGTGAAAAGACCTATCTCGACGACTTGTGGTACCGACTGTGGTTCCAAAAACATGCGAAGGCCCTTCTGGAAGCCAGACTAGAGTCTTCCAAGGAAGACAACAAAATTTCCGACATTTTGATTGATGGGCGGAAATGGGTTGTTGCTCATGGCTTTCCCACGGCATCTAATTCGAGCGTGCACTCCGTCGGTGCATGGGTGGATATGGATGGGCAGTGGCTCACTTGGGAAGAGCTGTGCGAACCATATGAAGGTAATTTATTTGGTGACAAATTGGAGTAGCTGGGGTACTCCTGGATGTGATTTCTTCGATGTAGGCTGGTCTTCTTTTCATGAGCTTTGTGTATAACCATCCATTTTTCCAGCTTTCATTAGCTTCTAGGTCTGTCTTATGCCCAGTTCCACAACTAGAGTTCACTAATAATCTGTGTTCATTCTGTCAAAACTGTCTTCAATCTCAAAGTGCTATTTACATGCGATGGCACCAGATAATGTTCACGAATCTCAAATCAACCAACACAACATCAGTACACGACGCTCATGAAGAACGACCAACTCTGGGTATCAATCCGTACAATTAGTTTTCTGTCGTCGTTTCATAGACTTCCATTGGACAAGCCCGGCACCAATAAACGACAGTATAGCCGCTGCAACAGACACGTAGAATGTTTGTGTGACAGCGATATTGTAGGCATGAAGCACGGATGGTAGAACTTCTTTGGATACTCGCTTCGGCAAGTTTGCAGCTCCAGCTTTAATCAACACATTTGGGTTCACCTGAGGAGCATGCTCTGTGATGCTTACCACGAGGCGATTTTCGAACACAGTCTGGGCGATTGAGATAAACATGGCGCCACTGAGACTTTGAGCAAAAGTGATAATGGCAATGCCGACCGGTATATCGTGCAAGGGAAGTACAGTTTGCAGTGCATTTATGCACTGTTGGAAGCCAAGTCCTGCTCCGATGCCAATAATCACTTGGAATCCAATCCATTGCGGATTCCCACTATCAACCGTGAAAATCGTGCACAGGCCGCAGCCAATTGTAAGGAATGCGCTTCCGATGAACATGAGTGGTGTATAGTATCCGACAATGTTCACAAGAAGCCCTCCTACGGCGGAGCTAACAATCATGGACACAACCATCGGGAGATTGTTGATTCCAGATTGCGAGGCAGTATCCTCTTTGACGGCCTGGAACCAAATTGGAAGCTAAGAATCAGGTCAGCCCTGCAGCTGGATGGACAAATTGTGTTACTCACGTAGTATCCCAACACGAAAAACGACCCCCCCAAGAATGTTGCATGGATCACTGCTCCTAGAACATTGCGATTCTTAAGCAGACGCGGTGGTACTGTGGCTTCGTCCTGTTTCCAAATCTGAACAATGCACCATATAGTGCCAAAAACACCAAACAAAACAAAAAGAGCAATGATGCGAACATTGCCCCACTGATATTTGGTGCCGCCCCATTGCAGGCATAGTAGGAGAGAAACAATGGCGGGGACGAAGGCAAGAATACCGAACGGGTCCATCCTTTTCAGCTGGTCCAGGTGACTGACTTTGGATTTGACTGCTTTTTGTGTTAAATCCTTGAAGAAAATCAAAATAACGATTCCTGTCAGCACACCAAAGGGTAGGTTTATCCAGAAGCACCACCGCCAACTGGCGTGATCAGTCAACACTCCACCAAGTCTGACCAAGATTAGCTACCATAACAACTGGCGAAGATAAGGTTCGAATATGAGGCTTACAGTGGTCCTGTGATCGTCGCAACTCCACTGGTGCTGCCAATTATACCGAAATAAAGTGCGCGACGGTGAAGAGGCACGCTATTCGCGAGCACTAGGAGAGCTCCCGGTGAAAGTCCGCCAGAGCCAATGCCAGCAATTGCTCGTCCGAATATTAGCCCTTTTGACGTCGGCGTCACCGCGCATATCAAAGATCCGATCTCAAAAAGGGTGAGAGCAATCAGGTATGTCCATTTTGTGGAGTAGTACGTGTATATCTTGCCGAACGGCAAAGTAATTGCACACGTAGTGAGGAGATACGCGCTGGCATACCAGGAAATGTCGTCCAAGGAGTTGAATTGTTCGGTGATCTTTGGGACGGCGGTTGATAGGACCGTGTTGTCCTGAGGAAACGGGTTTTCCTTGTTAGTCGCGTAACATCACGCCTCAGGATTGGAAACTTACCAGCGCGATACAAAAAGATTGAAAGCATAGTCCTATCAGAATAGGAACAAACTTCGAGCTTGTTGGATATTCTTGCTTCTCATCTTCATCGCTATCCTCCGCTCCTGCCTCTTTCAATGGGATATCATCTCCGTCCGTGGAGAAATCATCCCGATAATCTCTCAAGCTCGATTTGTCTGCCATGAAACCAAACTTATATTCCCCCAGCTATGAAGATCAACTGTGGGGACTCATGAAAAAAAAAAAGCTGTTTTTGTTGTATCATTCGCACGTGGATACGAGAAGGGGACTTGGTTCAAGTAGCTAGGACTTTGGCAATATGTTCTTTCTCTTGTATGATAGCCAAGACTATTTTTTAGATACTCCAGACAGTATTTCATGTAACCCACTTGAGCTAATTAAGCAAGGGGGTTGTACCTTGATATGAGGTCGGGTCTTTCTGTGCACATTCCATTCTACGTGCGTTGGTATGCTGCGGTTTTTCCTAGGTGATGCTCACTAAACAACTTTGCACCAGCAAAATTATTTTACCAGTATCAACCTACTTTTTTATCTCTAGCTCGATCTATGAATATGTTGTCGCTCCTCAGTCAATTACTGAATGAGATCTCTCGGGGTATATTCATGAGTGTTCGTTGAGGACGAACCTTCCCAGCCGGTCACTAGGTCCCACATTCTCGGGAAACTGTAACACTCATTGATCACACTGCACATCCACGGAAACTAGTCAGTCATTTCTACAGTTGGTGATTGACGGATGGGTCTTCTATGTGATCTTGAAGCTTCAATCCACGTTTATAATATAAGACCGCCTTTTCTCGCTTAGAGTACCATGACATTAAGTCGACGCAACATCGGGGAATCCTCAATATCTTTGCAAAATCTTGCGTATGCCATCAAGCTTCAATTAGGAACGTGCAACTCGCAAATCAAATTAGACTAATTATTATGGGCATCTGCGGTTGCGGAATAACTAGTAGGCTTGGTTCACATCTAGCTTTTTGTCGTATCAATCATGCGATTTTATGATCGTTTGATATTGCATATTCCCCCTGGCGAAGATAACGGTAGTCGCACACTCTTCCAAAGAACCTTCCCTCTTCTTTCAGATAACCTTATGTGATACACCTGTCCAACCCACTGACTCCTAAGATACCCTTCATGTTGTATCGACGTTAATTTTCCATTGTACAAGGAGATTAGATACTCCGGGTTCCTATTATTGTGCAATAAACTCACTTGAAGAGTACTCTTACATTGGATAATGAGTGGCATGCTGACTAGTTTTTCCACTGGAGGTTTTCAAACTAAGGCACCCAACTGTCGGCAAATATTTAGAGGCAGTGGGTTGGAAAGGGACGGGTACTCGGCAAAGACAAGTATCTTGAGGCTTGAAGGGATGAAGAACAGGGAAGCTAGCCTAGGGAATGGGATCCTATTGCCAGTACCTAGGTAGATCCTCGAAGAATCTTGATGCATGAACGACGTAAGTGGATGAGCTTGAAATCCTCCGAAGAATGCACGTGAGTTGATTGCCAGGTTATCGGGTTGCGTTTGGGTAGAGCTTTATCTGGTCCTTTGAATGTTCTGTCTATAAAACCGATGAGATATATTATAGTATTTCAAGCGGATTATGTATTTTTAACTAGGCTAGCCTGTGATAAACTCTTTGTGAAATGAATACGAGCATGTAAGAGGTATAAATATGTTACAACTTGGTGCTGTTGTCCTCAATATATCTTCCAAGCTTGGATAGCTGGTAGACGAGGCATTCGTTCTTAAATCGTACCTTTTTCTTGGCATAATCTTCGTTCCCTTAGACGATGCATCGTCATAGTGGCTTAGAACAATAGATCGATAGTTTGATGGCTCTATCTAGGTGTGACTAGTGTGAATCGATCATATGTAACCGGGTGTTCGCGTTCCCTAGCTCAATCCCAGATCTGTCTTCAAGGTGTCCTTCGTATGGGGCGTACATACCAAAGCTACCTTGGACCAAAAAAGCTTTCAATATATGTAACTCAACCAGGTTATAAGATGCCGCAAAGAGAAGTTAAAACTTGATAGAAAGATATATCGAAATCGCCTTTCTATGCAAGGCAATCGGAAAATAAATCTATAGATATTTTTGTAGTTTGAAAGTAAAACTCCCATATTGAACGTTTGTATGGTGAAATATATTGTTCAACCGCTACTCCATTTAATATACATACGTACATAAATAGAAACGGCTATTGTATAAAATATTAGCCACATCGTAGTACAAGCTAGACTTGTCTTTCAATTACCAAGATTTATTTGCTGAAGGTATCTTTAGTATGTAAGTCCCATATAAAAGATATATCTAAACGACATCTGGGATTGAGCTAGATGGCTGCCGAGGTGGGTTCGACGAGACGGGTGCTTTTCCGATGTCAACCGAGCTAGGCTTTTATGCGCCCCTCTATAGAGAAATCGGGCCGACAGGAGGACGCCCCATAAGTTTATCATGAACATCAAATTCAGTTATTGGAAATGTTGACAGAGAAGCACATCCTGCCAAGACCAGTTTGCTACGCGAGAGATGGAAGCACACGCTAGGGGCCGGAGCACCTCCCAAGGCAGTTCTTGGGCGCGATCTGCACGCCGTGGCTTTCTAGAAACTTAATAAGATGAGTTAAATGACTTCAGCGGCGGACGGGAAGCGCCACGCGCAACTTTTGCCTATGGAAGTAAGGGAATCAGGAGACTTGTGGATCTGTTTTAGAAATATATCGTCGGGGGCTGAAAAGAGGGTGTTAAGCAGTAGCCACACGGGGTTTTGAACGCGACAGACCAGAACGCGGGTTGCTGCGCAAACCGGAACTGCCTGATTGGGAAAGTCGCATTGCGCATCCCCCAGGATTCGGTCGCAACCGTGGTGCAGGGTGTGAGAGAGGGATGATGCGACATGAGAAACCGGGCAAACAGAAAAGGTTGTTGGCTCAATCAGTCTGAAGTGGAGTAGGTGGCTTCAATTAGTCCACATTTGGCACTTTATTGGACTTGTAGCCTGGCGAGTACCCAAAAGAGCGACTTATGTTTCTACGTCACATTTTCCCCTGGTTTCAAGTGACGGTCGGCTTTATTCCGCGGTCCAACATCCAGGAACCAAAAAAAAGAAAACAAACTTGAACCAAATTGAAAGGAAATCTGTGCCGAGAACCCATCTTTTAAGATGACTAAAAATGGTCTAGGCAAAGTAATGCCCAGACGCCAAGATGTTGACTGTTGATTTCGGTATCGCGAATATTTCCCGGCAAAGATTGCGGGCTATCGGATTTAAGGGCGAATAAGCACAGATTGTAAGAGCGGGCCTTCGAAGATTACTGCTATTCCTCAAAACAGGCGGGTGAGGTGGTTTGCGCCCCGAGGATGATGCAAAGATGATATTTTAAACACAAAGAAAGTGAGCATTGGCATAAAATTGGCACTTTATTGGCATTATCCAAAAGTGCTTGAAAGCGTATAAGCTCTAGATGAAGTCTTGGAAGGTATTACTCTCAAAACAAAAAATCCTATCCCGCATCCCCAGACTATTCTAGACCCAGTTTTATTTCACGCGGGGAGTTTCCCACTTTGAATCTGAAATCTGACAGGCTGAGATGTGATCGGCGGGGGGCGCTTTGAGAACAGGCTCCGCCGAAATCCCACTAACTGAGTCTGGAGAAGCCGGAATATCGATACATTTGCACGACATATGACATGGGGCTAATTAGTACTGTAAATCGTATGGCCGAAAAGTGTCCCCCATATGTTTCAAAGCCATGAGGTTTGCATCGGGACCGGAAGGCCGTTATGTCTGTGCAACAAAACCAAGCGATAACCAGCCAGCCAATAACGATTGACCTTGCTTTCTCGCATGGGCATATTGGATGAAGCTGTGGGTCCTGCGCATCAAGTGCACTTCAAATCAAATAATGTTTCTTTCTTTGTTGTAGCGGCTCGGCTGCAAGAGGCAATGCTCAAAATGGCCCCGGTCCAAAGAGGTCAAGGCTCCCCTGAAGTCTTTTTAAACCGCCGAGTTCCCCGCGTTGATCATTTTTTCATTTTAGTATTCTCTTCGTACCCCTGCGGCTGGTTCGGTCAACATCTGCGCCGATTGAAGCTATATAAAGAGGTTTGTCATCGCAAAGATGCAGACCAAGCGATTTTTGGGCCTAAATGGCACCAAGCTCCAGATCGCCATCGGCTTTTTGGCCGGCATGGATTTCCTCCTGTTTGGTTATGATCAGGGTGTCACTGGTGGTTTGCTCACGCTCGACTCTTTCGTCAAATATTTCCCCGAGATCAATACCCTCGAATCATACACCGAGGGCTGGAGCTCGGCAGCGAAGAGTAATCAGTCAACACGCCAAGGTATCACAGTCGCAGCATACAATCTGGGATGTTTCGCAGGTTCAATCCCCACAATTTGGATCGGTAATATCTTGGGTCGCCGAAAGGCTATCTTTGTCGGTTCATTCATTATGTGCATCGGTGCAATCCTTCAGTGTACCTCGTACGGGCTTGCTCAGCTTGTTGTTGGTAGATTGGTCACCGGCTTTGGTAAGCATTACTGCCTTGCGCCAAATAGCCATTCGCTCACAAGAAACACAGGTAACGGGATTAACACTTCGACGGTTCCTACGTGGCAGTCCGGTAAGCCGAATCCCGAAAAAAAATCTCAATTCTCGTTCCGATATACGTATCGCTGCACCTTTTAAACCGGAGCAGGAGGAGATAATGAAAGAATTCACCGGAAAATGAATATTATCTAACACAAAATAGAGTGCTGCAAGTCCCACCGACGAGGTCAGATGGTTATGATGGAGGGCGCCATGATCACCTGTGGTATCACCATCAGTTACTGGATTGATTTCGGTCTGATGTTCGCCGACCCCAACGAAGTTGCGTGGAGGTTCCCACTGGCGTTCCAGATCTTCTTCGCTGCGATCATCCTGGGCTTCGTCATGTTCCTACCCGAATCACCCCGTTGGCTCATTCTGAAAGGTCGCGAGGAAGAGGCAAAGGAGGTATTGGCATGCTTGATGGGTGACGAGACAGATGAGTTGTTCATCGAGACCGAATTTACCGCCATCAAAGCAACCGTGCTGGAGATGGCAACGGGGTCATTCCGAGACATGTTCACTATGACCGAGGACCGACACCTGCACCGTACTATGCTTGCTTATGTCAATCAAATGTTCCAGCAAATTTCCGGTATCAACTTAATCACCTACTACATTCCAACCCTCCTGGAGCAACAGGTTGGCTTGGACGCCACGACTTCCCGTCTTATTGCTGCTTGCAATGGTACCGAGTACTTCATTGCGTCGTGGATTGCTGTGTTTACCGTTGAGAAGTTTGGTCGCCGAACACTTATGCTCTTTGGTGCTGTGGGTATGTCGATCTCTATGGTAGTCCTTGCCATATCGGATAACATTTCCGCGAGCAACAAGGGAAATTCTACTGGAGTCAAGGCTGGTATTGCGCAAACTGTATTCCTTTTTGTATTCAATACCTTCTTTGCCATCGGATGGCTTGGAATGACTTGGTTGTATCCCGCGGAGATTGTTCCCTTGAAAATTCGCGCTCCAGCCAATGCCTTGTCCACTTCCTCTAATTGGATCTGGAACTTCATGGTTGTCATGATTACCCCAGTCGCCTTTGAAAGCATTGGTTATAAGACCTATGTTATCTTCGCCGTGATGTGAGATCTCGTCCCTCGATCTTCATACAAACGTGTACACTGACTTTATTTAGTAACGCTGCCATTGTGCCAGTCGTCTATTTCTTCTTCCCCGAAACTACCGCGCGCTCACTGGAAGAAATGGACCGTATCTTCCGCAAGACTACCAGTGTTTTCAATGTCGTTTCGCTCGCCCGATCGGAGCCGCACATGTATGGTTCAAACGGCGAACTCTTGCGTACCCTGGATGATGTCGAAGATGATGCTGTCCGTCGCGCCAGCCTGCTTAATAAACAGAACAAGGGCCAGCGATTGACTCACACTGAACACGCAGAAAAAGACAGCGACGGAAACACGAGTGAAGAAAGACAATACTAGACTTACTTAGCATCGACTATTCGTGACTATATTTTAACAAAGAATGTATGAGACATTTTTACAAATGGTCAATTTGGCCAATATTCGATCAAGTGTACATCAAGTAAATCTAGTTGGATATGTGAATGGAACGCATGTAATACGGGCTCTAATTGCACTTATATTATGAGGTGCGATCTATTTACGGACTCTTCCTTAGTTGAGATGCATATAAGCTTTATAGATCTCTAGAGCATTCCCTGTTATATTCCAATTCCCGTTGGGGCTTTTCAAGCACCGCAAATTTCCTACAGTCCGTCTCAAGTTAACCGGTAGTTTAGCGGCAATGAGATAACAAAATGAGAAATAATAGCGTGTTGTATATCAAGACGCTTTGGCTCATCATTCGTAAATCTAATATGAAGTTTCAAAATTGTTGACACAATGCTGGGTGATTGACATATTTGTGTTGTCATTTTACACCACCTCTTCATGACTGGCACCACCGATATCTTTCTTCGCATCAACCTCCTTACGACGCTCGATTTCCTCCCCGAACATATCCCCAATCTTGTGACTGTGCCATGGCTTGACATTTGTCTCGAATACCAAGTCGATCTCTTCGAGAGACCGCCCCACAGTCTCGGGATACATGAGAAACACGTGTATGGTCATGACGAAGCAGAAAACCCCAAAAATGATGTACGTCTTCCACTGGATGTTGTGGAAAGCGGGAGCTACGAAGTAAGCCAAGGCGAAGTTGAAAATCCAGTTGGTAGCGGCCGAAACACCAACACCCTTAGCTCTGTACTTCAGCGGGAAGACCTCGGAAGCATAGATCCATCCAGTCGGAGCCTGATATTGTTAACCAATGAATTCTTGTTTTGGATTGTATAAGTGCGAATTGACATACCCAAGTAAGACCGTAGACGCCGGTAAATATGTAGGAGAACGCAATGACTGCCATTCCAGAGCTGCCTTTGATCTCCCAGGTAAGGTTTGCGTCGCCATTGACATTGGGCACAGGGTGGCCTCTGCCGGCCATAACGCCGGCTATGACGAAATGTAGAACCATGCAGGTGACAGACCCATAGAGAAGTAGGCTTCTTCGGCCAACTCGGTCGATGAATGGAAGCATGACTCCTGTAGTCACCAAGAAGATGACATATTGAATAGCAGAAGACCATAGGGTAGTATTACCAGTCTATGTTCAGCGGTCAGCAAACAGCTCAATTTCCATAATTTGAGATCAAACGTACCATGCCAGCCATTTCAAAAATATAAACAACATAATACATGGCGACATTGCCGCCTAGAAGCTGCTGCCACATCTGAACACTCATTCCACACATGGTGCGCTTCCAAATTTTAGGTCCAAACAAGGCCAAGAATGAGACATCTTGAGCCTCATGAGCCACTCGCACAGCCTCTTGGACTTCTTCGAACTCAACTTGCACAACTGGATCATGGCGATCACCATTGGCATGAATTATAGCCAAGGTATCGAGAGCCTCCTCCCAGCGTTCCTTCGAAGCGAGCCAACGAGGAGACTCCGGGAAAAAGAACAATGCGATAAAAAGGATAAGACCAGGAACGGCCTGCACACCCCAGCAAATTCGGAAAGCAGCGGGCCCAGACACACCTACCACGCAGCCGTACGCGACCAAATACATGATCAAAATACCCCATTCGATCGCCCACTGCTGAATACCCACCACGCGACCACGGATACGAGCTGGTGCTAATTCCGACAAGTATACACATACTTGCGAGGATGTGACACCAACTGCCAGCCCGCTAACAACTCGACCTGCAACTAGGTGTGTCACGTTTTGCGCGCTGCATTGGACCATTGCGCCAACGATCCAAACGAGAGATGCGATCATCAATGCGTAGCGACGACCGAGAATATCTGATAGCCAACCGGCGGCAATGGAACCGGCGAATGAGCCAGCCGACATCGATGCTGTAATCTATTCAAGTGTCAGTATGAACATCAGATTAAGAAGTCGGAATCACGTACTCCTCCTTGGAGGTTCGAGTTGGGCGAGTCAAAGTAATCTTTGTATGTATCGACACCAATCCAGGCACTCATTGAGCTAATTGCTGGTTAATTTCAATGATATCACAATTGATCGTGATATTAACACCCACCTCACATCGAATCCGAAAAGAGCACCACCAATGGTGCCAAATGCGGCGAGCACTAGGAAACATTAGTTTCGTGGATGATGAAGCCAGCTGGCTGAACAAACCGTAAATATTCGTTATAGTATACATGATTGCAGTTGGACCGCGAAGGTTGTCAATCGAAGCATTGGGCTTGCGGCAAGGCGTTTTATAAGTAAATGCGGATCCACCAGTCAAAGCACGATTCGGCATTGAGTCGAATTGCGCTGCGCGATAGTCGATTGCATGGTACGACTTCGGGACCGGGGCATTCATCCCGGAGCGGGAAAGATCAACGGGAAGGAAATGCGGAGGAGGGATATGGAATCCCGGGGCACGAAAGTCGGGGGTGGAAACGGCGTCATTGGCGGGCCTGGCCCTTCAAGGAGCCAGTCGGGGCATTCGATTGTCGGCTGAAGCCGGTATTTTTTTAACCGACATGGTATTTACCCGCGCGAATAACACAGGTTTCTGATGGTCTTTAGCCGATTGTTCCCTGTGGATAATTAGTGAGACAACTTGTCTTTTGCCTATTATCATATTATCATCCTACTTCACCTTGGCTCTGAATATTAGATCGGCCCGCCTCAAATGGATCGGCATACCGACGTCATGCACTTAAACCGGGAAATATGCAAGCTACAGAGTGATAGGGCAAGAAGACAGATAAAGTAGTGAAACTAAAAACTCACAGATGGTGATGATTGTCAAAGAAGACTATCCCTGAAAAGAAAAACAGCGAAATATTTAGCCAAGGAGTATGGGCCTGGGTCCTGAGGCATCGTTTCCGGCCTAAGGAGGCCGGGTGTCAAAAAGTCTCTGGGCGACAATTTTCCTCTTGACTTATTCGTTCAAATTACCAATCTGACTTAATTTGGTATAATTAATGGTGAGAGAGACACGCAAGGACATGGACCTGTTCGTGGGTTGAGACAGAACTACTCTGAAGTGTATTCTCGAACTTCGAACTCTTTAGTTGTCTCTGGGTGCCCACGTAGAATATCTCGACGGTGCGCATTCTCTGGGCATATTAGGCATGTCAGTGTCACAATGCGCCACAAATCCCCTGAAATACGCCATTGCCGATGCTTCCGGGCTATAGCGCCGCTCATTAGATAGTGGCGCCTTTTATGGGCCCAAGCAGAGCGCCATAGGAGTTACTAACTTGGGCGTGAAGATATAGTGTAAATCTTTTCCTTGGTTTTATCGCTTCTCTGTAACATAATTGAGTGCGAAGCTCGGGTAAATTTATCGAGTTACATTGGCCGCCGGAGTATCGCCCTTTTGATGATCAATCGGCTAGATTCTTGCAATATTGATGTACTGCTTGTAAGATCTTTCCTCGGTTTCAAGTTTCATTGATTTAAGTCAATTCTAAGTTCTCTAATCCTGTGAGCATGAGTTGTAAATTCTTTTGCCCTTCTTTTTCTCTTTACTCGACACCTAAACGTCTCGCCGTCCAAACCTGCATGCGTGGTTTAATAGATCGCTGTGAACCATCAATAATACGCCGTTTGAGTCTGGAAGATCGGTTTTTTTTCCTTTTTAACTTGGCTGCAACTGCTCATCAACCATTCCTCCGTCACTTTTTTTGTTCTTTTCGAGATTTCGTCTAACATCGCAGGCTGGCGATTTTGCCCCGATGCGCAGATCCGCCTGCGGTCAGCATATGTGTATGGCCAAGAAACATGTGTATCAATGGTGCAGAATGTATGATTTAATTCACATACAAAATCAGTGTTCATGATCTCGGATTTCCACGATCTAGTTTAAGTCGGGCCACTAGCACATTTGCTTTCGCTGCGCCATCATGATTGCCTGCTAATTGGCTTCTAATGAGGTATTCAGGAGCCTAATTAAAATTGTCACCAGCACTTTGGAGGAGATGCTATTAATACAATTTTTCACGTCGATACTGGCTAATCCTGCCAGCAACTACGCTTTGCGGTCATATAGACGCGGTAGGAACGCAGCCAATGAGCTCTACGAAGCTTTATCCGTTCTGTAGAGCACGGGAGTTGAGTCGTGGTTTACAGGTGCACGCAATCGATAAAAGGTAGACTGTTTGACTTTGATTATTGTGCTGCTAAATTACCGCACGACCTCCTAATTCTGAAGCCAAGCATCTTTACTTATCGCACTAATAACGAGAACAATAGGATCGATGGTGTATCTCGTCGATGGGACGAGTGAATAAGTAACGAAGGTTAGGATCTCTAAGGAGATGATCGTGGGAACTGGGCTGAGAAGGTGCAGATGAGTGAGGTAACAAACATAATAGTGACCAACGGACACAAGCGGTGCCTTAACTATTCAGCCGATCAACTTGTTCACACAACTACGAAGTAAGCAAAGTTTCAGTGCATACTAGCATTTGATGACGCATACTTTGCTAATTATATCAAAGTGCCGACCTGGGAGTGAGTCGAACGATTACCTAAAGTCTTCAACTAGGTGAGAAACTCTGTATTTGTTCATCCCTGGTTCTGGTAGTTTATTGGTATTTAACATGACGGAAGAATTATAAATGGATAGTGGATTCTTACTGAAAAGTCACTCGACACTTCATCGTCTCCTTGTCATTACGGCCCCACAACTAGCAAGCTTACTACGTACTAATTAGTATTCAAAATTTATCGCTAGTAAGGGCTGTGATTCGCTTCAGACTTCAGGGCCCAGATTCAAACTGCAATTCTACACGCGGTAAAGGGAATGACTATCCATTGCGTTGAATCTCATGGAGATCATACAGGGGCAATAGAATATGAAGATATGAATATTGTATTGCGGACGGAGGAGAGAAGGAGAGAGAGAGAGCGAGAGATATCTATCTATCTACTCCATGGGAGACTATCCCAATGTGGGATGTCACCTGACATCCGCAACAGATCATATCTTTAGAAGGCCAGAATGTCTCTTGGTCAAGACAAATTCTACTGCTGGCGCCTTAAGTTAGCTTACCGTGGTTTACTACAAATGGGTAAGCAGTGGGCGACCCATGTTAGTCACTGTGCGACAAAAATTGTCAGACTCTTGGCTGAAACATGTCCTTTTTAGTGAAGAAAGTGAGCGTTCATTTCACATGATTGGCCAAGCTGCACCGTGTATGTATACTGCCAGTACTAATGCATTCCCCTCAGTGCGTCCCTATTCTCGTTGTGTCTCAACGCTAGAGTGCCAGTCCAGCGCCTTTGGCCCAAAGCAAATCGCCATGTTCAACTCCATGAGATATTGGAGCAGACCGCTACTTTTTGACGGGCCAAACTTCTGCAAGAATGGTGTCAACATCACTCTCTGCATTTTCCCATTCTGTTTGCATCATTCGTTGCTTCTGAGGAGTTCGTGGTCGAAACATCGCTTTAAATGATGATGGACCGGACGTTAAATTTTGCACCATATCCCAAGACTCAATGAACCTTTTCTTGTTAATATCATGACAGTCGATCTCGAATCCCCACAGTAGACGTGAGATGACCACATAGAGAGAGTTTCGGCCCATGTGTTGGCCCAGACATACTCTTCTTCCCCAGCCAAACGCAATCTGTGGGAGCTTCGGATTTTTCAACCACCGCTCAGGCTGAAACTCATCCGCATTTTCAAATATACCTTCGTCATGGTTTATTGCCCAGTGATTGGCCAATATTGTCGTCCCCTTGGGAATACGATATCCCATATATTCGTCATCCTCACTTGTTGCGTGAGGCACGCCCATCGGAGTTGGTGATTGCCACCTTAGGATTTCGTTGATGAACGCACGCAGGTAAGGCAGATTCGGAGCATCTTCGAAAGCAGGAAGTCGATCTAGGCCAACAACCCGATCGAGCTCTTCCTGTGCTCGATGTATTGCTTGCGGATGGAGCAGGCAGACCATGACAAAGACTCCAAGAACAGCTTGGGTGACTTCATTTCCAGAGTGAAGAACACCGGTGACATATGCAATCTCAGTAGCAGACAGACGCTGAGCCCTTTCAAGGCGGAGAGATTCTTTTGTCCAATTCCATGACTTCTGTTGCAGTGCACCCATCATGTTGCCTGTGTAGAATCTGACGACCTTTTTATGGAACTCTTTTCCCATTCCTTTCCAACTAGCCCAGCGTCGAGGAAGATAGTCCAGCACAGGAAAAATCTCGACCAATGCGCTTCCGCTTTCATGGAAAATGCGTACAATCTGATCCGTCACTCGCCCGACTTCGAAAATCTCACGATCCGTTGCAGCGAGTCGCTTTCCATGAGCTAGAGCAAAGCTTACGCTGTAAGAAAAGCGCCGAAAGTGCGATGCAACATCATCACTGTTCATTATGTCGCACAAAAGCTGTTTGCTCTCAATGTCCTGCAAGTGACGATATCTCTGTGACATGCGCGCATTCAGATATGCAGTGTGTATGCTATGATGGGTCTTCCACCGTTCCCCAAAAGGCATGAACGCCATATGAAGCCCTTTAGTCATGTTGTCGTTCAAGATCAGCGTCGGTCGAGAGCTGTAGATTTCACGTCTTTTGTCGAGTAGCTCATGAGCCACATCATATTTCCCGATGATGATCACAGTCCGCTGTCCTAGTCTAAGACTTATTATTGGACCATATTTCTCGTGCCACGTCTGGAATACCTTCCATGGGTTCTTTGTAGGAATTTGGTGCAGATTTCCCAGCACAGGAAGCCGACATGGACCCGGAGGTAGGTTTCTTTCGCTTCGGGTGTGCAATCGAAGAAAAACAGCAGATAATGTAACTATAATTGCATATACGAGGAGCATTTTGAGATCAAACTGACATTGATCATGAACAGAGGAAGTACTATGTTTTCGAGCCAAAACAGGGTTAGAAGTTGTCTTTAAGCCAGGCTGGAAGGATTTTGCAGGACATTCCTTGACTACTGAGAATAGCGCCTGTCTGTCTCTACATCGGAATTTCCTTCCTTGCATATCCTCGAAGCCTCAAGTTGCGGTGTGTAGCTCCATTGGACTGAAAAGTTGTGGCGTAATGGAGTTCTGCTTATATGGGCCCCCCCTTACTGGTATGGGTCTTCTGATAGCATTCATACGATGTTAGTATTACATGAAACTTGTTGGGTTTTAAACCTAATGCCTGAGTGTTGTGTATCAGAATGACGGAACAATAACGTAGGGCCACGGTCCTCCAAAAAGTCTTGAAATAATTGGAACGAATTTCAGCCACAAATATCAAGAACAAGCGGTACAGCACCCTAACAGGTCTAGATTACTATGAATCAACAATGACAATCTATCTCATTCCCCAGTTTGAAATATATAGATATAAATCTCTGTTTTTATGAACATGAAACGCAAGATACGACGAACCTGTGAAATTCCTATGAATCAAAGCAAGCCTGTCGCCTTTCTTTCAGTCACATTCTTGAGCTTTGGTTTGGGTTGGTCAAAATTTTGTTAATGTTGCTGACCAAATTACCAAACAAATCGTTTGCGACCTCTGAGTTGATGCGAGATGCATTGTACTTCATGTCAAGCTCTACCGAGCCATCCGGCTGGGACATAGATGTAAGATAGACATCAACACCAATACATTGCCCAAACTGTCTTTCCGTTCTCAACATTCTCCACGGTCCCATTAGCCTTTCAGTTTCTTCGGATTCAATGTTGATATCCAAGTGCTGAATCATGCTTCCAATAATTGCGGTTGGGTCCCATGAAGTGCAGCGATTGATGATCTCATTCATTGGTAAATTTTCATATGGAATACAGTCCAGCATCCATGTTTGTACGGCCTCGAGGACATCCCTGTATATTACACACGTCTCCAAATTCACGCGAGTTGGAACCACGTTGAGGCAAGGTCCAATAACATCGGCAGAGCCATCGAAGGCCAAGTTCCTTCCGCCGACGAGACTGAAAAACGTAGCTTCAGGGTCTCCGCTGAGTCTATAGAGACTCAGAGCCCATGATGCGTACAAAATGACCGCAAATGTAAATTCACCGCATAGCAAGGAGATATCAATATTTTTCCGGCAGCAGCCATCTGGTAAGTCAGATATGGGCGACCCTGAGCCAATTACTGTAGGTCTTGAACCATCCAACTTGCCCCTCCAGAAGGACTCAGAGATATGCCCAGTAGAGGCCAGTGATAAATGTTGTGCGAATTCGGAGAATGGTGGCCCGGGATCAGGCAGGCCACCGTCGTACAGGTCACGCAGCTGTTGCAAGAGAAGCCTCATGGACCACGCATCGAACTGACTGTGATGAAGTCCGAGCGAGAAATGGCTTACTTGGTTCTTCTCGGAGACAACAAAGCAGAACTCCCCCATGCTTTGGTCAAGGTAGCTTGTTTTGAAGTCTTTCCAATGTGCCTCTGCGCTCGAAAGTGCATCAAAGTAGAGGATTTGAGGGTCGGATATATCAGCGGGAATTCCTAATATCCTCTGCGGGTCTGTGAATATAGAGAACTCTGTCCTCAGAATCTCTGTCCTCTCAACCAGAAGCTTGCATGCTTTTTCAAGTTGCGCCAAGTAAACTGTCCCATCAGCTTGGTAGATAAGACGAGTGTAATTTCCTTCGGGGAACAAGTGCCCCATTGTCAGACACAGCGCCTGGATAGGTGTCGCTTCGTAAGATTTCATGGCGCGGCAAGTTTGGGTAGATTTGTTGAGTATGGAATTATCAACAACTGTTGGATTCGGAAAGGTAGATGAACCTTTCTTGTCTTTCATTAATAAGACCTGTGCGATCGCCATATCCCGCAGTATTGGATGGCGAAGGATTGTTTGCACATTCAAGTGTAGCCCAGCTCGATATGCGGCGCCTACTAATTCCATGGCTCTGATGGAATTGCCACCGAGATGCAGGAAGTTGTCGATTGTCTTGATGCGCGTGTCGTCCCGACTAAGAACACTTCCCCAAAGCTGTCGCATGATTATATCATGCTTTGTCGGCTTGATATGATTGTCTTCGAGCTCTACAGAGCGGCACAAGTAATGATCGCAATCCGTGGTCTCCAGGAGTCTCGTCAGATACGCCACATCAACTTTTCCTGTCGTCTGCCGAGGAAGGCTGGTTACTGGAACGACGTATTTCGGCATCGTGGGCGGGGACATTTTTTCGTATAGTCTTCCCCAGATCGAATCAAGATGAGCTTTCACTTTGTGGTTCACATTGACGAGTTCGCAGAGTGGGTCATTCGGAGTAGACAAGAGGACTACAAAAGCCACCAAAGATGTAAAACTTTGGATTTCAGTGACCAAAGCAACACAGTCATTCATTGCTCCGCAGTGTCTGAGCACAGTTTCAATGGCTCCAAGCTCGAGCCACTGCCCATGATACTTGACTTGTTGATTCGTTCTGCCAATGTATTGCAGCCGACCGTCGGGAAGATAGCGAACTAAATCACCGGTTCGGTAAACTTTCTGACCACTATCTGCAACCGACAGCTCAAAAGAGGGGGACATGGAGGGTGCTTCGGGATTCTTGGTCGCGTTCAGATAGCCGCGGGCAACAGTTGGACCCTCGATCACTAACTCACCAACGCATCCAATGGCAAGTAAGCGGGAGGGGTTTTGTGGGTTCACAATCCAAGCTCGACATGCGATGGGCCGACCAATGTTATTTCCAAAAGACGCGTCGGTCACTTGCAGATTGGCGACAGAGGCTATGCAAGTCTCAGTTGGGCCATACGCATTAATTAGGTTCCGATCTTTCCAGGACTTGACTAGGTAAGATGGCAAATTCTCTCCTCCTATGATGATCTTCTTCACTTTCGGTATTTCTTCCGGGCGCAAAGTCTTTAGAACGCTGGGCACAAATATGGCGGTGTTCACATCCATTCTGGAAACTGCCTGACAAATATGATTGAGTCTTTCTTCTTCTGACGGGATGCAGACACAGCCGCCATAGAGGAGAGTCCCGAATATCTCCAAGATAGAGGGATCGAAAGTATATGACGTGTACTGAAACATTTTAGTATCAGTGTTTAGATCGAATCTCCGCCCTAAATGGACAAGAGCCGTTGTTATATTTTGATGTTCAACCACGACTCCCTTTGGTGTACCAGTACTGCCAGATGTGAATAATGCATAGGCTGGCTGTGTATGAGAGGTTTCCAAGTCCAGAGGGCGAGTAAGATTCTCGTCCATTGCAGATAGGGCTTCTGCCGTGACCGTATACGTCTGTCTCGAACCGTCAAAAATTGCATTGCAGCTTGGCGAGACAAGAACCAGGGAAGACGCCGTTGCGTCCAACATATGATTGATTTGGTCCTTTGGGTGGCGAGGGTCAATCGGTATAAAGCCTTTGTTTGCTTTTAGGACTGCAATTACAGCGACTACCATCTCGATAGATTTTTCAAAGCAGATCGGTACATATGGTTGCTGCAGGCCCTGCTCAAGAAGCTGCCTTGCGAGGCCATTGGCCATATTATTCAGCACACGATAATTTATTTTTGTATCCAGAAACTGGATGGCGGTATTCTCTGGCACTTCTGCGGCTGTGGCTTGGAAGGCAGAGTGTAGACTGCACTTTACCGGTTCCGGCATCTCGGCGTTCCATTTTTTGATTTGAGTCAAATCCTCTTCACCAAGAAGATTGATATCTCGAATTAAACCGTTTGTGGAGACGGCGTTTTTCACTCCGTTGATGGCCTAAAGAAATCTCTGTTAGCATGTCTACATGTACCACACTTTTCGACTGTTCCTGATACATACATTCCTCAGATGAGTCAACGCCCTCTTGATTTCATCTTTTCCAATCCATTCTGGGTCGTATGAGGCCTTGACTTGGAGATGATGACCATCAACGGTACACTGTAACGCCAAAGTACTCGTCTGTCTTTCTACGCTGGGCTCATCATTTCGAAAAATCTCCAAAATCATTGGGGGTTGGGACCATCTATCCCATGTGCAGTGCGAAGGTCGAGCTAAGTGGATGTCTATGTCCTTATGCTCCTCGTCGTCTCGAATTCTTTCTTCAGTGGACTTCAAGAATTCACGAACCGAAACTGCATCTTGGACGGTATTTCGAAACGGAAAAGGATGTCGGTTTTCCACAAGACCAGGATTCGACAATGCCAGACCGAAGCATACATCAGAAAAGCCTGTGTAAGATGCGAGAACCAAAGACCACGCAGAGCAAATGATAGCAGTGCAACCATACCAGTCTCCAGAGCAGGGAAGATGAATCATTTCGCAACCAAATTGGGCCGCGTGTTTTTTTTGAGCTGAAGATGACGGTCGTTCTTGGCCTGGATCTGCCCAAGGATATTGAGAGGGGGAACATCCAAGAAGTCGATTTTTCCAATAATCCATTGAAGATTCCAGCTGATTCGCAGCAGTAGGCTGAGGTAGGGAAAACGACATGACTTGATGGCAGAAGCCTGATATCTTGGAACTGAAAGTCAGGGCTCGTAGTGAATAGGTAGAATCGTGTTCTGGGAAGAAATAGTCTCCACGACCATATCCATAAGGGTCGGGCACTTTCAGTCTACTTCTACACTGCAGAATACGTCAATGGTACATAAGTTCGAATTACCTTTTCCAAAAAAAAGCCACCCAGGCAAGGGATCAATCGTTTTAGTGGAGCTCAGCCCACCTGGATAGCAGAGATGATACCTGCCTCATGCATCTGCACTCCGACCACAATCTTGCAGCTCGTGTATGGTAGTTGTATTTCTATGAAGTTCTCTGATTTACGATCCATTATTATAAATACAGGTCTAGCCTTAATGCATGAGTAGTGCGTATCTGGTTGACAGGACAATACCATTAGTGCAGGTAATCCAACACAGCATTCTTGGAAACTTTCAACGCCAAATCTCATATTTTCTCTGAACATGACAGGTCATCAACAATTGTCCTCGAATCTAACGAAAAGAAACTGGATAATCACACCGCTTTATCAGGTTCTACGAAATTTTAAACTAGGGAGCTAAGGGGAAAAATTTATTCCTTTTCCTAGGCAAGGGGGCATCATAGGTTACAAAAGGAAGTCCCGCCAGCTATTTGCACAGGAAGCTACAACAGATGTGTGCCCAGTGAGAAAATGATGGATCAAGAGGGGCTTTCTTCATATTCCCTTACTCATATCGTGTATCCTTTTACCGCCGGTATCCTTGTCACACTCTTTTGTCGATATGTCATCCCTTTGCGTCATTGTCCGTCCAACCCACTTATGAGTCCATTGATTGGACTCAGAAAAAAGGCCGACCATGGACAGAAACTTCGTCCATTCGAACAAAAAGATCATTATGGCCTCGAGCATCGCCTTCTGAACCTAAAGACAGAGCCGGAGTCAATGTGGCTCAACGTTGGCTTTTGGAAGGTACGAAAAATGGCAAATGATAAAGCTGTAACGACCAATTAACATAGTTTCAGAATAACCCATGTTCCTTTCAAGAGGCTTGTCAGCATCTATTCGAGGAAGTTCTTTGTGAAGCCGGTATCTCAAAGGGCTGCTCCTCGAACTTCTCGATTGTCGAAGTTGGATGCGGATGCGCCGAAACAGCCTTCTTCATGCGTAAATCTCTTCCGCACAAGTTGCGTGACTATATTGGCATTACCATCAATCGCTCTCAAGCTAGATATGCAAAAGACAGACTTCAGAGTCTGGCTGATGATTGCCCTCTTATGTATGAGGGCCGGGGGTCTCCATTGAATGAAGTTTTCAAAGCAGATGCAGCAGACCCCAATAAATGGCCAA
This sequence comes from Penicillium soppii, assembly GCF_028829465.1. Taxonomy (NCBI): domain Eukaryota; kingdom Fungi; phylum Ascomycota; class Eurotiomycetes; order Eurotiales; family Aspergillaceae; genus Penicillium; species Penicillium soppii. The sequence continues at coordinate 1,561,845 of NW_026643235.1, read as the reverse complement.
GCCATGTTCACAACAAACTTCATCAGCTTGCGCAGTCTCGAATGGGCCCTAAGAACAGCGAAGCGATCAATCCGCAACTTTGGTTACTAGCTATTGACACCTTGTATCATTTCAAGCCGAACCGACACAAGATCCTGAAATATGCACATCAAGAACTTGGCGCCTCTATCATGGCAACAGACATCATTATCTCATCATCTTTATCGACCTGGAACCGCGTTCTATTGAGAATCTTGTTCTACTTTCTCTACGTTCCGTGGACAAATATTCTCACTCGAGACGAATACATTAGCATGCTTGCCGCATGTGGATACGAGAAGAAAAATATTGAGATCCGTGACATCACAGAGGATTGTTTCCCTGGCTATGACCAATTTCTTGCTAGGCAAAGTCGGCACTGGGAGCATATTGGAGGATCACCTGCAGTGTTCCGCCCAATGCGATTGATGGGAAAAGTAGCTGCGTGGTGGGCCAAATCGGGTACCATTCGCGAGTGCATAATTATTGCGAAGAAATCTGGTTCAGTACCATAATTTCGGTGAACAAACTAGTAAATGGCTCGATTCTAAGAAAACTTTGTTTGAATTGGCATCTATCGTGTATACGAACCATCTTAAAGGGCACTAAACATTCTTGGTTTCAATGGCCTACTTCTTCGGCCCGGGGGTTCCATATACAGCAGGTTGTTCATAAAATAGAGGCCCTCAGGATGTGGAGCGGCGAACCTGGAACTTATAAGCAGAGAAAACTAGAGAGGTTTCAGACTTCTGACCATATTGAGTAGCTCCTTCAAGAGAACTTCTGGAAAGTCGAAATCAAAGAATATGTTGAAGAGAACTGAAACCTTTTCGTTTTGTGGTCGATATCGGCAGCTCGGCTTTCGCCGATTCTCAACCAAAGAAAACAAGATTTTGGTTACCATGGCCTTGATTTGTTGCCAGGGAACTTCAATCTATGTATCCAAGATCTTTGGTTGAGTGATAAGGCACATTACTAGCCCCAGTGGAGAAATCTCCTTGTTCCCCGCTACTGACCCGATCTAGTCTCTCCAATACTTGACTTTAATGATGCAATAGTTGACCAGTCTCATACCAATGGTTTTCCCGACATAAATGGCCTCAAATATGTGTAGTGGTTGAATATACATGATAAAGAGGAGCGCGAAGATATAATCTTGATACGCAAGCTTGACGGCGGCTTGTCTGCAAAATAGGTCGCCCTCTGATGGGAGTGGGATCTGCTATTATGGAAGCATCTAGGGAGGTTGAAGAAGAGACATGTGCTTGATTCAGTAGAAGGAGCGGTCTGCGAGTATATACATCGTGGGCAATCAGGGTAAGCAAAACCATACTGTACATTGTCACCATATAATTCCACTATAATAATCAGTTTGCAGACAAACCGCCATCTCTACATTATTTTCTGCTCTACAACGCTCAAGTGGGATTGGACGGCTAGATGAAAGTAACACAAAGCAAAACTTCTTTGGAATTGCTTTTCAGCTTTTGTAATAATCGTTGATTTCAATTTTTGCCCTCAAAGTTAGCGCAATGCTATTTTTCAACTAGCTGAGGTAAATCGTCACTGACATGTCGACCTCAACACCTTGCATACCGATCGATCTATTCGCATATTAGGATCATGCATAGTGCGAACGGATCTTTTTTTTCAAACCCCGAACCTTTTGTGCCATACAGAGAAATCTTCGATGCGGTTCCTTCAGTCCCTTGTCGCCAGCACCTCAAGCTAACAGCGGAAGTACGGTGTGGCTAGATAATAAAAGTCTAATCAGAGACTTGGAATGTTTGATGGCTAACTTTGGACCCGCCGTTCGAGCCGAGACAAACAATGGGTACCGGCTGTGGTCCCGATTGTTAGAACATATATAAGACTGCACCGTTGTTTAAAGGATGCTATACGTCAAAAAAACCCGTTTAATTTTCTAACAATTCACTTTACCGCACAACCATGATTACGTCGCTCCCCATGATATCCGGAGAGGAATATGGCCAAGTCCTATCCGACTTTTTAAAGCAAATTGGTTTCCGGATGCCCTCTATTGGCTATGATTCCTCCCTCGAGCAACCCGTGGTAGAATACTTCGCCCGTCAGCCATGGGATAATCATCTCAAACAAAAAGCAGCTAAAATGGCGAAGTGGATGTCTACGGGCTTAGGAATGTGTTATCCATATGCAAGTCGACAATCGCAGATTGCGTATGGCATCCACGCAACTTTTGTCCTGTTTATTGATGATATTGTTGTGGAGTTAGGGAAATCCCTGGATCACTTCCAGCAGAACCTTGTGCAAGGTAAATCACAGGAACACTCTGTTCTGCAATCCTTGGTGGATTTTCTCGCACTGGAAGACGGATATCTGGGTTCATATGGCCGCTCAATGATGCTGAAATCAACTATTGAATTTGTCAGCGGATGCATCATCGAACGGGACTATGATGGTAAAATGCAACCACCATTCAAAGCGACAAAGTTTCCGGACTACCTGCGTCAGAAAACTGGCTACACCGAGCCATACGCCCATTTTGTCTACCCCGAAGAAATGTTTCCGGAGGCAACTCATTTACAACTTTATCTACCACTCATCCAAGACCTCTGTGAATTCATCAGCTATGGAAACGACATTCTGTCCTTCTTCAAAGAGTCCGTTATTGGCAATGAACGATTGAACTACATCTGCAACGTGGCCTTTGTCAACGACATTTCTCCTGCTGATGCATTGCGCTTGGTATGTCACAACGTGGTGGAAAATATCAAAAGCATACGCACTGTTCTTTCGGATCACCCCTCTATGCTCAAAATCACTGAAGAATTCCTATGCGGATATATCGCCTGGTACATCAACCAAGATCGTTATCACTTGACGGACATCACTGTCCGGGATATAGAAGATGAAATCATTCAGCAAACACCACGGGAACCGCAGTCAGTTCACATTACCCGCACCCTGGGAGTGTTGCAAGAAAGTGATATCGAGAGGCAGGACACTCAGGTCGCTTGCATTTGAGCAGCTCGAGTGAGAAATGCCATTTTATATTCATTGATTCTCATTGCTGTTTAACCAAATCGCTTTCGTTGTATCGCTTCGTTGTATCTCGAACGTCAAACAAAATAGAACTATAAGCAAATTTAAGATTTCTAAATTATGAATTTGGGATAATAAGAACTTGAATTTGATTGCAGAATCTTAATCATTACACAACGCTGTAAATGCATTGCTTTGTGTCTGTATAGACTGGCCACTGTAAAGAAGTATCTGGAGTGTGCCCCATGCATGGCAATGGAGTGGTAAAATCTTTGTGGAATCAGTATAACCAAATGAATAGCCGTTCATTTGCTCTTTCAGGCTGAGTAGTTCCCAAAAGACATCGCGATTAGCTCTGTGTAATTTGAAGTGTCGTGAGCGGGCATGAAAATGGCGCAGCATTCAAAGCAAGGCTGCCTCGCATATGCGTGTATATCAGTCGCATTAGTGCGCCACCCAATTGGATTCGCTGTCTCTTCTTGATTGGGAGACATTTGGCATTTTCACATGTATCCAAAGGGGGATAGATCAAGTTTATCTTGTATCGTCCCTTACTTGTTACATAGATTATCACCTTGGAAAGTTTCTGCAGCCATGTAGCTGTCTACACAATCATCGTCTTCCAAGGCTATTCACTCTGCAAATCTAGGTCATCTTTCGGATTGGTGGAAGGCCATACAGTCTAGTAATTTTTCAGAGGTTCGGAAGAGTGGGTTCATTGATGATAATTCATTGAGAGCACTGTGAAAGGGCTGTTATCTGATGGAGGACTAGTGTTATCATACTGGAGCTCCTCTATCCCATTGAGACGCGATGTAAGTATGTGTGTATGACTTCATTTGCCCTACGCCTCGCTAGACTGGAAGCCATATGAGCCCCGATGTACTCAAAAACAGATGGAGCGGCAGGTGTCCGCTGGATAGTACGACTCTTTGTGGTGAATTACCACCCCTCGGGCCGACACCATGATCTGTTGACCGCCATAATTTATTTTATCCGAGGACTTTTCTAGACAGATCAAACGCTATTTCGAACAGGTAGCGAGGCGAAACTTGCATCACTCAAAGAACCTTGCTTCTTTGCAAAAAAACCAAAAAAAAATTGGAGATCTTGGATGTCTTGAATTCAAGTTTTTACTTCGGACGATCCACTTTCCAGGGAGCTTGACCGCCACAGAGGTGCTAACATTACCAGTTCCTGTAAATTTTTCCCTCTTCGCTCGAAATAATGGAGTATAAATGGGTGCCTTGATCGATCGTATAGCTTCATCTTTCTAGGTCTCTTGAAAAACCACGTATTAGGAATCATATTTCTCCAAATTCTCAATTTTGTTGCTTCGAAATGGCTGTTCATTCTTTGATGGCTAAGTTTCTCGCCTCTGATGCCTCATCGAAACTTCCTGCTGGAACAGCTTTAGTTGCAGCCATGACTGGTTTAATTGTCTTTCTAGGGTGGTTTGTGACTCAGAAATGGCAGTACCCCTACAAGGAGCCATATTTCCGCCAGCCTCATGGAGTGGCCGCTGCTCCGCATCTTGAAAAAACCATAATGGACAACTATGAGAGAGTAGGGAAGAAATTTACCCCTATCATCTTTGGGAGCCAGAGAAGTAAAAGCTTACTGGAATCAATTTCTCTGCAGTTGAAAAATAGGTTTTATCGAGTCGAACAACCCCATGCCGATGTTCTTATCATTCCTCCCAAGTTCGTGGATGAGCTCAAGACCCACCCTCACGCAACTTTCAAACCAGAGGGAGATGTTGTAAGAGACAAGCAATACCCGGCGAAAACAATGATGACTGTGATTTTCGTTTCAAGTTGCCACGGTCTCTAACGTAGCCTATAGAGATTCCTCCCGCAATATACCTATATGGGGACTCTAGATGGCTCAGCCGATGCTGCTATTATTCCTGCTGTCAGGGATGTTTTCACAAAGCATCTTGGTAAGACAATTATGGACTCATTCAACATGTAGCATTTGAATTGCGTTACTAATTAGACTCTAGCTAGAATTGTGGAGCTGATGCGCAATGAGGCCGCCCTAGGAATTGAAATTCACATCAGGCACCCAGAAGGTTAGCCCGCTCTTTATCTCTTACTCCTGTGTTTCAGAGGTGAGCTGTACTTTCTGACTCAATATTCTAGAATGGACGCCCATTCTTCCCGTTCAGACCATGGTGCAGATCGTTGCACAAGTTGCAGGAGCTTATGTCGTCGGTCCAGGTAAGTAACCTAGGCTAGCCCTTGATGATACCTGCGCCGTCATAACTGACTGAACTCCTTGGACTCTGGGAATTGTAGACCTAGCGCGGACCCCTGACTTTCTTGAATGCAGCATCACCTTCACCAGCAATTGCTTCGACGCTGCTGCGGCTTTGTTGCAATATCCAATCTGGCTCAGACCGTTGATGCAATACTTCACTCCGGCAATCTCTCGCTGTCGCGACTCATACCTAAAAATGCGGGATATTATCAAGCCACTGATTGATGAGCGCATGCAGCTGGCTGCTTCTGGCAAACCCATTCCTCGCGATCTGCTGGCCCTTGTGATGGAATATTCACCGCCGCACCTGCGTGGTGACATTGACTTCCAAGCCCGAAATCAGCTCATCATTGGGATGGCATCGACCCACACAACCTCCATGACATTGACGAACGCGCTTTTTGATCTCGCCGCACGACCAGAATATATTGAACCGCTTCGTGAAGAAATCTCCAGCGTCCTCGATGGAGATCGTACCATAGGATCTCTGTCTAAGAATGGCCTTTTGAAGTTACGAAAGCTCGACTCTTTCCTGAAGGAGAGCGCGCGATTTTCCCCGCTCAATACCACCTCTTTCGCACGCGGATTATCGGCTCCTATCACTCTTTCTGATGGGACTGTGTTGCCACGTGGTACACATTTAGCCGCCGCGGCAAAGCCCCTGTCATTGGATATAGAGTACTATGATCAGCCGAAAGTTTTTGATGGATTCCGCTTCGCTCGGCTGCGTGAAAAGACTGGCAATGCGGACCGGTATCAATTTGTTAGCACTACTGTCGAGGCGATGCACTTTGGTCACGGAAAGCACGCGTGCCCTGGACGACATCTTGCCGACCAGCAAATTAAGATCATTATGATACATATCATACAGAATTACGATATTCGCCTCCGTGATGGTGAAGGTCGACCGGAGAATCAAGTCATGGCCAATGGGCCCCACCCCGATCTCTCTATCCCAATACTGTTCCGCAAGAGAGGGGTTGCATAAGTATGTGCCATTCATTATCAGAGGATAAGGAGAAGTCGCCTGCTTGGATGCTATCCCATGGAGCGATTTCGAATCCAGCTAGCTGGAGCTAGTATAACGTAAAATGCTATTTTGAACCACTTGGTCGTTGATCATTCCATCATGCCCCCGGAGCTGCATCTTCACCCTCACTTGTCCACTGTTGATAGTTGCTTCATCAATCTATTTTACATCAGTCCAATCATGCATGACTTATAGGCCAAGCGATCACTATGCTAAAGATTCGATACGCTAAATGCTAATTACGCAAAGTGATCAGTTGCGGGTTCTTTTTCTCAAACATCAATACAAACATGGCGTTTCTTTTGTCACTGATTGATTTCGCACCCCAATAGTATGGTACTCTCAAAATTACAGCGGGGCCAGCCACCATCGATCAAATAATCCGCAAAGAATTGCCCAGCAGTAACTAAGCTGTGGGGTGTGTGTGGGGTCGGATATTCGTTTGGAACGATGTTAGAGATTAGAGTTCGGTACCCAAGGTCATGGAGAAAAGACCCGCTCTGATGATTCCGCTCTGATGATTGCACGGATCTCACTTCTTGCAGTGTATGAATCATGTCATTTTATGAGCAGCGACTGGATTACATATCCGCGCGTAAATCCAACAATCAGACAGGCTATAAAACTAGCGCAATATCCGAACTCTTTATTTAACTCTGAAAACTCTAGTCCCTCTAAATCCATTCATCATTTCCCATTCGTTGGCACAATCGTTTAACATATTACAGACTGTGATCCGCATCGAAGGGGAGCGAACTTCCGTCCAAAGCCCAAAAGCCTTCAAAGAGGCTATTCCAGAGCCCTCAAAGCATGAAGTGTTGATCAAAATTCACAGCGTCTCCCTGATATACGGGATTTTAGGGTGGCTACATCGTTGAATCCATTTCCCGTTAAGGACAACACCGTTCCTTTCTCGGATGCTGCTGGTATCGTTGCCAAGGTCGGTGACGGCGTCAGCAAGCTTGCTGTAAGAGATCATGTTGTGGGAACATCTGATCCTACCAACCTCTTCGGTCAGCAATCGGATTGGCTGAATGGCCAAGGAGGCCCCGTTGATGGCGTTCTCCGTGAATAATTTTCTCTTTCGGCTTCCGCTACCGTCAAATTTCCGAAAGAGTCCCCCCAAAGTTTCTCCGAGTGGTCGACTTTGGTCTGTACCGGTGTGACTGCTTGGAACGCCCTTTACGGTTCTGTCCCACTTAGACCGGGTCAAATTGTGCTCTGTCAAGGTAGAGTTCTATCATTTACCGATATGCTATCTAGTTTTAACCTAATATATAGAAACTGGAGGTGTTGCCATCACTGGACTGATTCTGGCGAAGGCTGCTCGCGCTACCACGATCGTGACATCATCCAGCGATGAGAAGCTTGAATTGGTGAAGTCTAAGTTTGGGGCTCATTATGGTATTAGATATAAGAAGCACCCAGAATGGTCCAAGGAGGTCATGAGGCTGACCGAAGGAGAAGGTGTGGACTTTGTTCTTGAGAACGCTCCGGAACTATCGCAGAGAGCATCAACTCGATCAAAATGGGTGGAAATGTGTCTGTGATCGGCTTCCTTTCTCAAGCGGAACAGTCCAAGATGCCTGACGTTGCCAGCATGGCACTTGCCAAGGCCGCCACTGTTCGAGGTATCACTGTTGGTTCCACTCAGCTCCTTCAAGATCTCGTCCGATTTGTCGCTCGCAAGGGACTGCGTTTACCAGTTGATAAGGAGTTCCCTTTTACACAGGAGGATGTTGTGAAAGCCTATGAATATGCTATGTCGGGATCACACATCGGCAAAGTTTGTATTAAGGTGGCTGAATGATTGCAAATGCGCATATTGTTTTGTTTGTCTGGAGCTAGATCTGATATACAACCTACTTCTACTCAATTCAGGATTCCTTTAGTTTCTCATCCATTCAGTATCTCCTGACCTGGCTCGAAACCGAGATTCAATCCTTGTATTACTCGGATGATATTATTTTCTGCGCGAGAACCTGCGTCCCAGGTTCCGGCTTGGTAATCTTTTCTTTGCCGGAAGCGGTCTGTGGCCCTCGCAACTGTCAAGGACCATGCTTTAGAACTGCGTAGATTGGCCGTTTGATTTGAATTGGTTTGATGATTACGATCCATAGTGGTTATAGTTCAAAATGCTCGAAGTAGATGTGGTGCGGCCATTGTTGGATCGATGTTGTCTGCAGACCCCAACTGTGGGGTTAAAATAAGAGTTCTGGATGGAGCCTTTCCTCTTTACTAATTAGGTAATCAAGTGTGCAAATTATCATTCCCCTATAGTCTTGATCTACAGAAGCCACTGCAACGTGCGACACGGCGCGTGCCATACTTCCCTGATTTTAGGGCTCTGTATCTGTGGGCAGATCGATTTTACATTGATCGAATAGCATTCCTCTTCATTAATATTATCGTTGACCTATTGCTCTGAGTGGAGCCAATAGCAATCTCCAATGAGATCAGGACTGGGCTTCTCGGCAATCTCGGCATCTACCAGTCGGCATTATGCTTCATGAATCGGCGAGCAAGGTAGAGAGAGATCAATGACGTATGGATCCCAGGAGGTTATATATTCCAGCTCTCTCATAGTTGAGACTTCCATGTCTGATTTGACATACACTAAATTTGTTCCCCCAGAATGGTACTTAACCTACCGCAATCCCCAAACACCGTCGAGGTGTCCCTGATCGATTCGTAGGTTCCTTCCCACGTTCAGTCCTATACATCAGCTCTTACAGCATATAGAGGCGCCCGTCTAGAATTCCCAGCCCAGCAATTCATCACGCCTGGAATAAAAGGCTATGACCGTCTAGCAGTACCCTCATATTCTTTTCTTCTAACGCATCCATCCGGTCAGCGTATCCTATTCGATCTGTCCATCAGATCTGATTACGGAAATCTCGCGCCAACATTTGCCGAGTCATGCACGAACACCGCAAAAAGCGGCTGGAAGATACATTCGCCGCACAGCGTCTCCGACATTCTAGTCGAGAATAGGGTACCTTTGGACGATATAAACGCCATCATCTGGTCGCATCATCATTTCGACCACACTGGCGATCCATCCTTATTCCCAAGCTCCACCGATCTGGTGGTGGGACCTGGTTTCAAAAGCAGCTTCATTCCGGGATGGCCAGAGGGAGATGATTGCCCAGTAAAATCAGACGATTGGAAAGGCCGCACGCTGCGGGAAATCAAGTTCGACGAGAAGAGCCTGAAGGTCGGGGACTTTCCTGCGGTGGACTGGTTTGGGGATGGAAGTTTTTATCTGTTACATACCCCCGGCCACACTGCAGAACATCTAGCGGGCTTGGCCAGAGTACAGTCAGATTCCTTCGTTCTGATGGGTGCGGTGTGTACCATATATTTTTATTTCATAGGACTCGAAGAACCAAAGCTGACCATGATATAGGACTTCGCCCACCATCCCGGCGAGTTTCGACCTTCCAAGTATACACCTATGCCAGAGACTGTAAAGCCCTCCCCGCTACACTCCCACCCCCGATTTGGGAGTATCTGCCCAGGCCATCTCTTCGACTCACTGGGACATCATGCCGGAAAGAAAGACCCGTTTTTCAAGCCATCTAAGCAGTACACCCTCAATTTCGATGAGTGCATTCGCACAGTCGAAGGGTTGACCGAATTTGATGCCGATGAGCGGGTCTTGGTTCTGTTGGCCCATGACCATACTTTCTTGCCTATATTCACGGGCGAGGAGGATGATGATGGAGGATGGTTCTTCCCACATAAGAATCTCAATGATTGGCGACAGGCCGATCTGAAGAACAGAGGGAGATGGCGCTTCCTAAATGATTTCAAAGATGCTATCGAGAAAGAGTGAAGCTATCTCGTGATTAATACCAGTAAGGGTCTTAGGTTGTGGGTGGTGACAAAAATAGAAAAATGACTGAGAAATCGTGACTTCGATACGGAGTACGGCATACCTAGACTCAATCCATCTACCAGGACTGCAGGTACATGACTCGCTAAATAGAATTCAGCTGAACCTCTGGATCAATGTGAATATGCGAGACCTAGCCCGTCCCGAACTCCGCCATAAAAATCAACGAGGATGAAAAGAAATTGAATTAATTTCTGGTTGATGGTGACAGGAGTCAAAATTTGTGGTATCAACGTCGGCAGTTATTTATCTATACAACACCATTGAAGTCAATTTTTAAATTTACACGAATACCCATACCAGTTGTAGCAGGTAGGACGTGGCTCCGTCTCAACGTTCGCCTGAATGCTTATTTATATGAACATGGTCGACATGGCAAACATAAACATGCTGACAAACGGATGTGCATAATGCATCATGAAATTATAAGCTAATGGGTGGCGTCCGCAATCATATGATCGGTAGTTTGAAAAGAAGCAAGAAGTAGTATAGTGTCAATCGTTCATCTGCGCCTCGAGGCAGTTGAGATATGCAGGAACCGGTTGGGGTCGTATGCCGAGGCTAATTTGAAAGCGACGCTATACCGTAGTATATTCGATTTCCGTGGGACTCCAAGAGATTTGACTTGTGGAGAAGTGGGTCACTCGGGCCGCTAAGTTGTAGAGGCGAGGTTGATTCAATCTTACGCTTATTTAGGCATAGTCTTCGGCTCTTCTTGCCCCTCGTCGCCCCTCTTCATCTCACTCTCTCTCTCTCCAGAGAAAGAACCAGCAAAATCCTCCATCTAACCATTTATTAACTGAAATTTAGTTACAAACATGTCGCTATCTAATCTCCCAACCGAGTTGCTTAGCCACTTGGCAGAGTATGTTACATCGCTTCAGTCACTAGCAGGTCTAGCCAGAGTGAATCACCGGCTATATTTTATCTTCAAGCCGCTCCTGTATCAGCGAGATGCGGCGTCAATTCGAAGCTTGGCTTGGATTGGGCTGCGAGAACCGGAGAAATGAAGATTTTCAACAAAGCTCTAGAATACGGAGCCATATTACCCGCCTTATGCCAACCTACAAGAACATCCGTTAAGGAACCATACTTCCGTCATGGCCGCAAGACTTTTGATCATTTTGAATACACTCCATCCCATGCGTTGTGCATTTCAGCCGAAGCCGTAAATGAGGCTATAATGAAGTTATTGCTAGAACGGGGTTCAGACCCAAATATGCGAGATTCACAAGATTTATCTGTACTATCAATAGCTGTTGTTCATGGGCATCTGCGACAAGTGGAATTTTTACTCGCTGCAGGGGCAAATCAGTTTCGGTCCCGTGGTACAAAGAATCATCCTATGCAGATTGCTGCTTACTTAGGCAACAAGGATATCTTTTATTTGCTTCTCTATCACGATCCACAGGGACTGCGGGCCGCATCTGATCTATGGGGCTGCCTCGAGTCTGCTTTACGAGGAAAAATTACGACCTCATACCTTCGTTACTTGAATTCCAAATGAATCTGAATGGTTGTTTTGCTCAAACTAATTACACGCCATTGTCACTTGCGGTAGAATCTGGAGATTTCAATACCGTGAAACTGTTTTCGAATAAGGGGGCAAACCCAAGCTTCCCTAGCTATGACTATTGGGAATAGGGACCGAGATCCTATGTGGGATGGGAAGGGGAACCAGCTTTAGTCAAGGCTGTCATAAGAGGTGATGGTGCAACTTTTAGTGCAAGGCTCAGAGCGAACCATCCGCACCCGTACGTTGTCTATGAGTATGGAGCAGGTTGATGACCGTATCTCCAGAATCATCCTGGCTCATGGATGCGCTGTTGAGTTTGAGGATAGTGACCATGCGATGTACCCGTGCTGTGACAGGCTGGACACTGATTATAGTCTCATTGCGCCAATCGTTCGGGTCATTAATGCTGGGAATGTGGATATGGTGCGACTGTTGGTTAACGAGAAAGGAGCCTCGGTCAATGTCTGGTATCAAGGACTGTATAAATCTCAGTCAACACGGTTACAAGGCTCCGCTTTACAATTGGCAATAGATCTAGGCCAGATGGATATCATTCAGTTTCTTCGGGATAATGGGGCGCAGGAAGAGGTGGAAAGCTGGTGGACACGTTGGTTTAGGACATGGACGTAGGCGCAAAGCTGAAGCTGAGACTCTACGCAAATACAAATCTTTTAGCATTGATAGCAGCAACTTCATACAGATTTACACATGTCCTAACCACCTTGCATTGAGATCACTTGCGTATTGTGTAAATATTTATGAACCGATTGAGATCCCGAATAAAACATTATACTTCTCACGAAAATTCAATTTTTCAGATATTCAAAGGGTGTGGTGGACCGTTAATGGCTCTTGTGGCTGACTGCTATTGGTTTGTTTGACTGTCTTTTCTGAATGTTTGAATCACTCACAAGTGCCGATGTAAGAGCTCGCTTACAAACTAAGATATGCATAAGCAATGGAATATTATAGCTGTTACTGCACGGGCTTTACCATCGATCGTGCTCTGATACTCGCGAACACGAGCTTATAGCTATCATATATACCTATTCATTTCAATATGAGATTCACTTTACTAGTTAGTAGTTCTGGAATGGGCTTGATATGGTGAGAAATATTGGTTGGCAGGCTGGCCGGTACTGGTATTTTCCGCTACAGACTACTTCTCTATCTAGATGGCCAATACCAGGTAGTAAGGAATCTGGCTCGATGTTGTGCTGTTAACCGTGGCTATACCATTCTATTAAGTATAAACGTGGATAACGATTTTTGAACTTTCTTTATTTCATAATGGCCAATCTATGAGATCTAATTTATATCTCTATGGTCTAGTCCGAACCGAAACGTAAAAAATACAACGAAGAAAGCATATCCCACATCAACAACTCTACAACTTGCTCTTCGCAGGCTCATTCTTCAGCAAAGCCGAGTTCCAGGGGTACGGGTCGAAAGTCAAGTCATTGACGGGGTTCTCCTCGCTAGCGCGACGGAATAGATCCTCGTACACCTTTCCGTCGTAGCGACCGAGACTGCTGTCTAGCTGCCAGTCAGGAATAGCCCAGGCGTCGACCAAGCGAACGGCGTGAGGGCGGATGTCGTCGAGGAGCTTCATGACCGCGGTAGTGCGGGTCAGGGTGATCTGGCGGACGGTGACGGCGCCGGAGGCGAAGAACTCGGCTGCTTCGCGCTCAAGGGTGTGCAGGGAGAAGAGGCGGAAGAGCTGGTGCATCAGGCCCTTTGTCTCGGGGTCCAGGGATGCGGAGAGTTGAGGGGAGGAGACGGCCTCGTAGAAGTTCTTGACGACGAGATACTGGGAGTGGGCGGTTGAGAGGCGCCAGAAGTCGACGAGGAGGCTGTTCCAGGAACGTTGCTCAGCGTCGCGGTGCTTGAGGGCCTCGAAGGTCAGGTGGGCGGTGCGCCAGGCGAAGGCGGCGACGATGTCCTTATCCTCTTCAAGGACGTCGAATGAGGCGCCCTTGTCGCGTCGGTCGAGGTAGGCCTGCAGGATCTGGCTGGTATCGTTACCAGCTGGCTTGCCCGCGAGGACGGCACGAGCGGATTTGAGAAGCTGGCAATGATGTTAGTTTGGGGGTCACAGCAAACTAGGCAGAGGAAGACATACGTAACGGGCAACCTGCTGGGTCAGCATGTAGTTGTCACCCTCCCAGGTGAGAGTGGGCAGATAATCAGAGTACCACGGGCCGATTCCACTGTAGCTGCTGTATCCGTGACCACCACAAGCGCGGCGGCAGACCTCCAAACCTTCACCAGCAGTGGTACTGGCGAGAGCCTTAAGACCACAGGAGGTGGCGTGCAGATCAGCAAGAAGGTTTGCACCGGCGCGAAGCTCCTCGGGACCAGCACCGCGCGAGTCCTGACCAGGCGAGTTGGCAGCCTTCATGCGGCTTTGGTTCTCTTCATACAGACGCATCATTCCGCGACCGGTGAAGTGCAAGGCGTACATTGAAGCAAGGAGGGGCAGCAAGCGGACCTGCACCATCTTATAGTTCAACACCTGGTTCTCACCCGCATGCGCATCTGCATCGCGATCCTGGAACTGCCTGCGAACGGCACAGTACCGGGTCGCGATGGTGACACCGCGAGCGAGAACACCACCGGCCTGCAGAACAATGTTTGATCGCACCCAGGTTAGGGTACCAAATACCAGCGATGGCATAGCGGGCTTAGAGTAGCGGTTTGTGGCCTTGTCAATGGAAGAGAATCGGGCCAGCATGTTGACGTGAGGAATCTTAACGTTGTTGAACAGCAAGAAGCCGTTATCCATAGTACTGACCTTATTAGCGATGGATCCAAGCTATACTGTGAGTCAAAACTTACTTATAGCCAAACTTGGGGCCAATGTCGCCCACATATACATTCTCTAAGGGCTGGTGTGTCTCCAGGTCACGGACCTGGACAACGAATGGGTGGGGACCGAAGTTCTTGCCATCGATGTACAGCTGGGCCATCACCACGGCGTGGTTTGCTGTGCGGCCAAGAGATCCAATCCACCACTTGGAGGATGTCAATGTGGGGGAGTTGATGGTGAAAGTCTTATCGTTGGAGTTCCAGGTGGCGGTGGTCTCCAGACCACGGACGTTGGATCCATGACCAAGCTCAGTTTGCGCATAGCAGCCGATGATCTCGTATTTTTGAGCGCGCTCGAGGAAAAGCTTGTGTTGCTCGGGCGTTCCTTGTTCGCGGAGGGTGACCTATAGAAACAAACACGGTTAGTGGGATTTTTCTCGTTGGATCCGAAACACTTACAAGGAACATGCTGGCATGCAAGCCATAGGGGGTGGGTTCGCCGATCAACTCATTGGCGGCGTGGAGCTCTTCCATGGACCACTTGTGCTGTTCAGCAAGCTGCTGGAGGCGCTTGGCCTTGCCGAGAGACCGCTGCAGGCGCTCTACGCGGCCCAGCGAGTGGTTCTGTGACTTATCAAAAACCTTCTCGGGCTCCAAAAGAGCCAGGAGGGATTTTTGGCGGTCCAAAAATTCCTTGGTGTGAAGTAGTTCAGACAGTTTCTCAACGTTCACGTTGGATCCAGCGCGCTCCTTCGCGAGGAGCTCGGATCCTTGCGGGCCTGCGGGCTTGAGGGCCTTGACCCAATTAGGAGGAGGAGTGGGCATATTGGGGAATGTGTGGAGTGTGGAGTGTGAGTGAAGGGAAAGAAAGGAAATGGGGGATTATATGAAGCCCGGGGTAAAGACGGTGACGTTCTCAATGGCCGAGGGTCGCTCAACTTGGAAAGTGCCTCGGCTTAAATGATCGACCAATCAGATGACACCAATGGGGTCTCCCGAAGAACGCCGACTACCCGGAAAGGTCCTGAATAGTTATAATAGCTTCGGTTTGAATTGAATTGACTACCGTAATTGGATTCCGTTGACTCCCCCGCACAATGTGTTACGAATATGGATATGGGGAAGCGGGGGAGGACTTAGGTGCCCACCAACATCTACATATGTACGGTGTAGGTATAGGCGCATCGGCTTAACGAGTCCCGAGATCAGCTAACTTTTCCGATCGGGGGCTCAGGCATTAAAAAGGTCATGCGCTATGCGGCGTGCCCCGAATACATCGATTTTTAAGCATGAAATGACCTCGGCTATTATATGTTTGCTTAATGTTTGTTTGGCATTTGCTTTAGGGGGCCAGTTTAAAGCCCCTTTTAAATTACTTAACTTATGCTCAGAGTGAAGCATAATTTCTTTCGGCACTAAAATTCAAATGTAGGGACACTTCCATGTGAAGATCAATTAAAGAGCGACAAGGGTACAAGATCGTGCATACGGCACACAGAAGCCGATAAAGAATCGGATCTGATAAAGAAATACCGACTTTTTCACATGTTATCTGCTTTGTTTTTCCCACGTGAGAACATCTGACATTTACTCATTCCGCCTGATCTTAGACACACGGGGCAATCCAAGCCAGGTAATCAGAATCGCACCAGACAAACCTATAATGAATGGCTGGAGAACTTTGACACCCTTGGCTTGTGCCAGTACACCAACTGCGAAAGGGAGAATCGCGGCTCCGCTGCCGCCAAATGCAGCCACAAATCCGATAGAGGTGACATGCAGATGCCGAGGAAGCAGCTTGGTGACCATCACAACAGCTCCGGGGAAAAGAGGACCTAGGAAGAACCCTTGAAAGGAAACTGCGACAGCCGACGCATAGAATTGCGGCACAAGCCAGAGGATCAGCGCAAAGGCAATAGAACAAAGAATGTACACCTGACGAGAACGAGTCAGTCGCATTTACCACATATTGCGTTGAACTTACCGAAATAGCAATCTTCTCACCCACTCGTGGGGTCACAAATCCGAGAACTATTCGCCCAACCGTGATTCCTAGCCAGAATCCAGTGGCTGTCATACCGCTGCCAAAAGCATCACCGTGTCGGACTCGGATCATGAACGTCACAATCCATCCACCGAGCGCGACCTCTACTCCAACATAGCCCAACAAAAACAATGCACAGAGCCATGTCACTCGAGCCGAGGGGCGCTTAAACAAAGCGTTCCTCAACCCACCTTTCCTATTTTCCTCGACAGACTGCGTATTCGCCGCGATAAAATCAGCAGCCGTGGCATTCCAAAAACACGCCCCACAAACCGCCAGCTCCACAGCCGCGCACGCGACCTACAATACAGCTATTAACCAAGTGCCGAACAATGAGAAACGAACACTCACCATGACATAATAGAAATAGTACCACGGCAGATTACCCTTAGCAATCATGGAAGTTGCGATCAACGGACTAATCACCGCACCCGCTCCGTAGAACCCATGCAACACTCCCAGCAGCTCATTAGCGTTAGCCATGTTGCCAATCCATGCATTCCATCCCGCGTCCTCAAGCCCATTTCCCATTCCCGCGAAGATATACGCAACCACCAGCACCGGGTACGGCGGATGGAGGCAGCTGATGATATAGGCAATAAGATGGCTCACCGGCGCAATCACGGCCACTCCGCGCTGACCAAATGTATTGTGGATTCGATGGTTCAGGATAGCAGCGAGTGTGTATCCCACCAAAGGTGACAAAAATATTAGAGACACAATCGTGTACGACAAGTGATAGTATGTCTCCAACTGTAGTGCACATCATGAGAAGATATACTCCCAATGGCAGGAATTCACCTTACATATGGAATAAGAGCCTGCAGCTGTTAGCAAATCTCCTTTGTAATTTCGCAGGCTGTCGACTCACACCAAAGGCAGCATCATTCGCTCCCATGATCATAAAACACCAGAACGTTACAAATGTCCGCTGGATGTTCGTGCGGGACTGGTTCCATTTTTCTAGCATGGGAAAGCTTTCACCGGGAGGATCCGAAGAGCTGTTCGATTGCTGGCCATACGGCAATGCCTCGAGAGCGATGGGACTCGCTTCGTGCGATTCTTGGACCATACAGGCTGTTGACATAGTGTGATCGAGATCGCTCATTTAGAACTTGCGACCGGAACGATCGCAGATTTTGAACGTGTAGGTGAAAGTTGGAGCTCGTATCCATATGATGCGGAGGGATCTCCTTGGCGTATATGAGTCCGCTGTTATCAGGTTGAGATGAGGGGGCTATGACGCCCCGCATTCGTCAAATGTTCTCTTGGTAGGATTCCGGGTCGTGCGATTTGTTTACAATATTCTATGTCAAGAAATCTCTGAATCGTTTTCATTCGTGGGGTGAGAAAATCAAGCAGTCTTTCTTTTGATAGCGTTGAGAACAGGTACATTGAGCTTAAACAAGAATTCGATGACTGAAAGCCCTGGAAGCTAGGTTTGACAGACTGTTACACTGGCAATATAGATCTTGATAGTATGGAGTTTGGGATTGATTGGTTTGAAATATGATTTGATGTCTTCCAAGGTTGTTGAAAACAGCCTTTCCCAGCCAAGCACTGGCGTTCATGGGTCGAATTTTCGAAGCCAAATAATACTAGGAATCTTTACTTGGTTTAACTCTATGCCAATGTTTCATTAATACATCAACCAAAAGTCTTCATTGCCCTCTGTGTCAAAGCCAGCCACAAACTTGGAATCGTATTTTTGGAATTTGTTTCTCCACCAATCGGGATATTTTCGTATATATATAGCGAGCGCAACACCCTTGACCACCCATTTCCGTACAACAATGAGCTACAACAATCCGATAATATCAGGGTTCAACCCAGACCCATCGATTATCCGCGTCGACAAGGACTTTTTCTTAGTCACTTCGACATTCGAATACTTCCCCGGCGTTCCCATCTACCACAGCCAAGATCTGATAAAATGGACTCTGATCGGGCATGCATTGACACGACCCAGCCAGCTACAGATTCACACGCCTGAGCCAGGCGGAGGCGTGTGGGCGACCACAATCCGTCACCACGAGGGAGTTTACTACATCATTGCGGCGAGCTTTCAACGTTATCGCCCGCAGGTAGACGATCGAGTTTGGCCGCAGGGGTTCTATGTCAAGACAACGAACATATGGGATGAGAAGACATGGTCTGATCCGGTCTATTTCGATCAAGTTGGGTTCGACCAGGATGTAAGTTGTGGCGAAATACCATTGGATGTGAGCATGACTGAAGATCTCTAGCTTTTCTGGGACGACGATGGAAAAGTATATCTGTCTTCTACCTACAGAAAAATTGAGCCTACCCCCAATGCAAAGTTGAAAGATTTTGCGATTCATATATGTACTGTTGATTTAAACACGGGGCATTCTACATCTGAGCCGAAGTTGATTCGCGAATCTTCGTCTGGCGTTGCGGAGGGGTCCCACATTTACAAACGCGGTCGGTATTGGTATCTGTTCACCGCTGAAGGAGGGACTGAGAGTGGGCACTGCGAATGGGTGAGCCGTAGTGAGGTTGGTCCGATGGGTCCGTGGGAAGTTGGTCCGAATAATCCTCTGTGGCGGAATGGGGTCGAGGATGAAGTACAAAACACAGGACATGCCGACCTGGTTGAAGATATTAACGGACAGTGGTGGGCTGTTGTACTTGGGGTTCGTCCTGTGAGACAAGAAAATGGTTGGGAAGAATCGGTGCTAGGTATGTTTCAATTGAAGTGATTGGCTATCATACTAACTGTTATAGGACGAGAGACATTTTTGGTGCCTTTGGAGTGGGTCGATGAGTGGCCTGTTATCAACGGGGGAAAGAAAATTGACCTGAATTCACATGGGCCTGGCCTTTACGTGTTCGATAATCCTGTCGCGTGGAGAGATGAATTCTCCAACTCGGACATGCAAGTGGGTTGGTATCGAAAGAGTGAGTCCACATTGGAAATTGCTTGACCAACGCTTATTACCAAGAGCAGATACACCTCTGGTCACTGACTATTCACTGGCTGAATGTCCTAATCACCTCCGACTGTATGGTGGTCCATATAACCTGTCTGTGCCAGCCTGCCCAACGATGTTCCTTCGGAAGCAAACCCATCGCCATTGCACATGGGAGACGCAGTTATCGTTCCAACCAACATCATACCATACCGAGGCTGGGACGGTGGTTTGGTTGAATTATTTCACGCATAGCACCCTTGGCATTCGCAAGGACGAGAACGGCCGTTTTATCCGTTTCAAACCATCAGATGGCGATACCGTCGAGCATAGATTGAAACCTACAACAGACATAGTTCTCACAATTGATTGTGGCTCTGAATACCGATTTGGATATCGAGAAAATACAGAATCAAATATCCACTGGATTGCCTCGGTTTCGAACCGAAGTGCAACAGCAACACCACCAGTCGGAGCCAATTTTACTGGCATGATGCTGGGGGTTTATGCGTTTGGGGAGCGACAGAGATGCTTAGCACCGGCCGACTTCGCCTACGCTGAGTTTAGATAGAATAACTAAGAAGTGTTGACTCCTGCTCATTGATGTTGACTGAAATATAGTGTTTTTGCGTGGTAATCTAAATACAACTGTATTGTAACAATACAACACGTCGTTCTCGAACTCCTTAACTCCGAATCGCCAAGAACTTGACTTGGCGAAGAGCACTTCAGTTTCCTCATAATGTGGCAATATCCGTTTCTGCAATTGTCATCTTCAAATCGTCGCTAAATATTACACATTAGTGCTGACACAATGACTGAGCACACACCTAATATCGCCGAGCCTATCTCCAAGCTCGACGACGATCTGGAAGTGGGGGACGACTGGTCTGGGCTAAGCGATCCCACTGAACGGCGGCGACGGCAGAACCGCATCAACCAAAGGGCATATCGTGAGCTGCTTCTTTCCCAATGTAGACATTACGAGCTAATAGCTTCCAGGCAAACGCAAGCGATTACAGTCAACCAAAGATGTCCACCCTAAGAGCCTAATACCATCGCCTCCTTCTACCGCTACCTCCAAATTGCAACAATCTTCTTCCCCAAACGAACAAAAGCCCAGCCTCTGCCGTAGTCATACATCCATAAAAGCTCTACTCGACCGCTTTGCCAAATCGGCATTTGAAAGCTATGCACGGGGCAACCCGACCGCCGATCACCTCATGACACTGACCAAAGTCAACGTCTTCCGGGCGTTTGCGCAAAACTTACGACTGATCGGTTGGTCGGAGTACTGGATGGCCGATGATGCGATTTCGCGATTCAACACAGCCCTACCACAAGATTCACGAACCCCAGATGAACTCAGTTGCATTCCTATAAACCTCCAGCCTACTCGAATTCAGAAAACTAGACCCCACCATCCATGGCTTGATTTTTTTCCTTCGCCTAAGATGCGCGATAACCTCATTGAAGCCGGTGATGACTGGAACGATGAACAGTTGTGCCATGATATCATGGGGTTCTGGGGTGAATCGGGGATAGATGGTGGGTTGCTGGTGTGGGGGGAGCCTTGGGACGTGCGGAATTGGGAAATGACTGAGTCATTTTTGAAGAAATGGCAATGGGTTGTTCGAGGGTGTCCTGAGTTGATGAATGCAACAAATAGTTGGCGGGCTCGTCGCGGCGAAAAACTGATATTTCGCTATATTTAAAACACGAACCTGATACATATCTGCCTTTTCCAATATATAATTTTTTTCATTTAGCCAACTTCTTCCAAATCTAGGGGTGACGGAGTCTTATCAGTCCCTTGGCCTCTCAAGGGCCTGCAGACGCTAATGCAGGCTGCTGACAGCGCTAATTAAGCCTAAATCTTAACTCCGATATTCTCGGCCAATCAGCATGAGCGCAGCGACAATAGCGTTTCAACAGTAGCTTTGTAACCTAATAACTTGGTAATTTTTCGTTGTATCATGACCTCAGTATGTAACTTTTATCCAACTATGTAGAATCAGAAAATATTTACCTAGATGACTACCAATTCAGCCGCCTTATACCACATGTTCCCCCTCTACCACCCTCTCACCAGTCAACTCTCCCTTCATAACCAGTTGGGAGAATGGACTATTGCTTTGAATCCAGTGCCCATATCGATTGAATACAAAAGGAATAATAGGGAGGAGAAGAGCAACAAAAGGATCCCCTCCAACAATTGATGATATCACCCTACTCCCACCTATGAAGGCATCGGTATTCTGTATAGTTCAGGATTCTCCACGTCACGCCCTGGGAACTTCCTCACAGCGCGCCCTACACGCCTTGCCGCTTGCTCTGATTGGTTCAGGAGGCAATCATCAGATTGTATGCCGATTAGAGCTTGCCTGCAAAATCCTTCTGCAGGCTGTAAGAGTCGGCAACTTGTCCGAATCTACCCTTATTCTGTTCTGAAAATGGGACTTCATGCGATTCAATGAGATCTATAATGGTATTGAATGAATGAACCGTTCTAATCAAGTCTAAGAGCCAAAATCATATACCGAAAAGGGCACGAGCAAAGCTGATTAGCACGCAAGTCTATGGAGCCTAGAAGGCAAATCGCGATCAACACAAGCAAAAAGCACAGTCATGATAATGTCGTAACGTTGCACTGATTTATAAAGCAATAGCCTCATACTCAGGTAACATGTTCCTTTTCTTCCTCCTTCGGAATCCTGACCCAGCATAGTGTGATCGACGCCGCAACAACTTCGCACGCAAATGCAAACCACCAAATGGCATGAATGCCCTTCAAACCAATATCACCATCCACACCTTGGTCAACCTGCGTGCCAATTGCATCTGCGACGGCCGTCATGACAGCCGAGCTCAGGTTCTGCATTGTCACTAGCAAGCTGCCTGCGCTGCCTTGATAAGAGCGTGGAACATTGCTAGTGATGTAAATCGACGCTGCAGCAAAAGAGAGATCTGGGCCGAAGGTGACGAGGGCCACGCCCGGGAGAGATAGCGGCCAATACGGTGTATTAGGGGTTTGCGGGAGGAAGAAAACAGGGCCCATGGCAAAGGCCACCATCGCGGTGAGGTAGATATAATGCCCTGGAACGATATGGAGTGTTCGACTGACAACCCAGGTCGCCAGCACACCCACGATGGCATTGGGTAGAAGGTAGAGGGCAACGGTGAGTGGGGTGTTTCCCTGAATCCGAAGCCAGAATTGAACGGCGTAGAACTGCCAGCCACCCTGGAAGCCTCCGTATCCGATGAAGTAAGCAATCATCAATGGCGTAAAACCTTTGATTTTCCATAATGCATTGGGAATGAGAGGGCGCTTCACCCAGCGCTCGATAAAGAAGAACGAAATAACCAGGATAACACCAACAATAATCAAAGCATATGTATACGGAGTCCACTGGACAACCGAGCCCTGTGTCAAGCCGAATAGCACAAACACACAGCCCGTGGCAATGAAGCTTGCTCCGAGGAAGTCAAAATCGCGAATGCTGGGCGCATCCGCACCGGCAATATCAGCAACTGGGCGGAGCGAGGGCATAGTAAACCAGGCGGCGACGAGGCAAAGAGCACAGATGATGGCGTTTGACCCAAAGATCCAGTATAGATATGATTTCAAAGCACCGCCTTGGATCCCACCGAGCCAGAAGCCGAAGGGCGATGTTGCGGACATCGCAGAGAAGACACGATTCTTGCGAAGACCGGGCTTGTACACCCGCCCCAAAATACTCATTGAGCCGGAGACCAAAACTCCCACGGAAAGTCCCTGCATTGCGCGCACAATGTAGAAAAGTATTGCTCTCTCTGGTGTTACAGAGAACACACCCACGACGTTCCAGATGGTCAGCCAGGCAAAAGCTCCAATCATCAACGCCCTTGGAGGAGTCAAGTCACTCAAAGAGCCTGAAATGACTACCGAAAGACTGAGAGGGAGAGTGAAAGAGCCCATGAGCCAGGGCAGTTCACTGTTGCTGATTCCTA
Source organism: Penicillium soppii (assembly GCF_028829465.1). Classification (NCBI taxonomy): domain Eukaryota; kingdom Fungi; phylum Ascomycota; class Eurotiomycetes; order Eurotiales; family Aspergillaceae; genus Penicillium; species Penicillium soppii. The sequence continues at coordinate 1,538,322 of NW_026643235.1, read as the reverse complement.
GCGCTCGTTTGCACTCTTCTTGATTGACCGTAATGTCACCAAGGAAAAAGGAGAACAACAGCAGACCAGCCGAACAAACAAGAATGAAGATGACTTCGGCCGTAAAGCTGCCAAGTTCAGAGGGTACACCCTGGGACTTGGAATTCGACTCAGACGGAGAGCCACCCTCCTCCTCGAGATCAGACATCCTCGACGGGGAGGGAAACCTGGCTGAACGGCGTGTGCCGCTCCTTTCCATGCGGCGCGAGTGCACACTGTCCAATTCATAGTCGCCATCGGCATGGACATCGACAGAAAGCGTTCGCGACAGATTCTCAAGGGCCTCTCCCATGTGCGAGTCCCGACGGGTCCTCGTGGTGGGGACTTTATGCAACTCAGCGACATTTTCAAACGCCTCTGCCTGGTGAGAGTTGGCTCTCCTTCTAGTCTCGTGGGTTGTAACCGGCGTAAGAGATGAATCCGGTGTTCCTAATTCTTCCTCTTCAACGCGGAAGCCCTTCTTGTCGATCTCTGGTTCTATAGTTGGTGCCATTTTGTCTGAAGCACTCGTCAAGGTTGGATGTGAGCGACTTCAGGTCTTAAGTAGATGAGAAAAACAGAGAACGCCATGTTATCGTGAAAAATTCTGATGAATTGTCAATTAGTGGAGACCTCAACGTCACTAGCAGTGAATTTAAACAAATTGACGGTCAATTTTGCTTGTGGATGGCGGAAACCAGAATCCGCGATAAGCAAAAATAAGAATTTTTCGCCACTTGAAGATCACAAAGCCCTAACTGTACTATTCTTGTAACTAACGAGTACCTAACTACATACTAGCCATCGCAGGTCTACATCCACTCGAATTTATCGCTTAAATACTGATGAGCTCGAACATCGCCTGAACGAGCATGCCCTTCGAAGTTTTCGGCGCGCGCTGCTCTCCCGCAGAGCCGACCGAGTTCTCCACTTTCTTGCGACGAAGTCACTTCTTGATAAGTCACGGTCTTGAGGAACTTGCCAACCCATAGACCCCCTGTATAACGTGCAGCACCACGGGTGGGGAGAACATGATTGGTTCCAATGCACTTATCGCCATATGAGACACATGTCTTCTCGCCTAAGAACAATGCACCGTAATTTGACATTTTCGCCAGCGCTTCGCGGGGCTCCTGCGTCAAGATCTGCACATGCTCTGACGCATACTCATCGGCCAGCCTGTAGGCCTCGTCCAAGTTCTCCACCACAATGACCTCTCCAAGCTTTTCCCAGGAAACCCCAGCCACATCAGCGGTAGGCAAGATTTCTAACAATCGCTTGACCTCAGCGAGTGTCTTCTCTCCTTGGGTTTTGCAAGTGGTAATCAGAACAGCGGGCGTATCGTATCCATGTTCGGCCTGCGACAAGAGATCGGTCGCGACAGTAAAGGGATCAGCGTGTTGGTCGGCGACGATCAGAACCTCGGTGGGCCCGGCAGGCAGGTCGATACCAATTTCTTCTCCGAAAAGCTGACGCTTTGCTTCAGCAACGAATGAGTTCCCCGGTCCGGCAATAAAATTCACTTTCTTCATTGTTTCTGTGCCGATCGCCATCGCCGCGACAGCCTGCACACCACCCAAGATGTAGATGTCGTCGGCGCCGGCGTAATGCATCGCGGCGACCGTGTTGGCGGGAATCTTCCCGGCGATCGGAGGGGTGCAGGCTGTGACATGGGGAACGCCGGCACACTTAGCAGTCAGGATCGTCATATGGCTAGATGCAAGAAGCGGGTATCGACCACCAGGGATATATCTATTGATAGAGCATTGTCAGCGCGCGAACAGTTTTTCGCAAGAACAAGATACACTCACGCGCCAACCGAGTTGATCGGGATATTCTTTTGTCCCAGGTACACGCCGGGGCGGATCTCCATCTCGAATTCCTTGATTGAAGCTTTTTGCGCGAGTGCAAAGGTTCGCACATTCTCTTGAACTTGCTTGATGTCGTCAAGCACCTGCTGTGGAACAGTGGAAATGATATCGTCGATCTGCTTCTGGGAGAGCTTGAAGCTGGCAGGACTCCATTTGTCGAATTTCTCAGAGTAGGCTCGCACAGCAGCATCGCCATTCGCGCGAATATCATCGATGACACAGCGCACGATACTCGGGGTGTCAATGACCGGAGCAGAGCTGGCGCTTGAGTGGTTTTGTTCTTTCAGTCGTAGAACCATGGTAGCGAGAGAGGCGTAGTAGTTTCGGGGTTTGCAACAAGGAGCTGATTGACAGTTGAAATCCAGTATAGCAAACAACCTTCTTTTTTATGTATACTTGAGCAACTGCAACATGGCAGCGCGCGACGTTCGGCCTCGGCGCCGATTCCGATCTCGAAAGCTTCCCCGCCAAATTCGGGTGCTGCGTGGAGATCAGGTGGATCGGTATGTGGGGGCTAGTTGGTCTCTATTCGAATGTTATTAATCGCCGTGGGATGAGTGGATTCGTTGTGGTTGCCGTCGCTATGATTGCCCTCGCTATTTTAACTTTCCCTGAATCGTCAATAGTATTCAAGACGATAATTTGAACCACCCGATCTAACATATTTTCTATGTCGGCTGAGTATTGTTGCTGAGTATTCATTCCGCTTGATTTCCTTGCCCAGAATATTGCTTGCATACATAGCGAGCCCAAAGCAAAGGGGGCCATCTGATCAAACTTGACAGGCTTCAAGACAATACACAAGCAGGCTCAGACGAGAAAATGGGTATCATATTAAGACATTCACAATATTAAAGCTCCAACATCATGGTCAACGTCATACACGCACGCAATTCCCCAGATCTCCCATCAATTGAGTAAGCATCTGCACCAAAGCAGGTGTCTTCTCTGACGGCTCCAGCTGAAGCGTTGCCTGCGCCAGTCTCATCGTGTTCGCTGGATCGACCAAATAAACCGCTCCTCCGGCCCCTTGCAAGGCGGGAAGCCCACATCCGAGGGTCACAAACTTGGAAATATTAGGCCCCTGGTCGCCATCGAGAAAGACAGTCGATCCAGTATTCGACAGCTGAGAATTCGGACTTCCCGTGAGCCTTGCTGTATTGGCCTTGGAAACTACACTATATGACCAGAAGGCAAGGCTGGCGTAGTAGACCCCGATTGCCGAGAATCCCGTCAAAGAAGCTGGGGGCATAGTCCGGGCGGCACGGATGACCTGGCCAGCATGCCAGACCGCTCGTCGGGAATCAGGACTTACGATCCAGTCCAGGGCGGAGTGATACACACGCCGTGCCTCTTGTTTATCTTCTTTACCAGCAAAGAGCTGGAGTTCCTCGAGCGACATGTAGAGGAGCATTGAAACAACTTCGCATACCAGCATAATCTCGGGGCGGCACTGGACGTGTAATTCCGAGCAGACCATGCGGAAATGCTGCAGGGCTTGATCGAGCTCTTGTTGGCGTGAGTTAGTGACAAGAGCGTGCCAATGTTTGGAGTTGCTGCTGGAAATGAATTTGAGTCTGTGGTATTCATTTACCAGTGCCGATAGGCCGTGGACTAGCACTGATGCTGCGAATTGAGTATCGATCCGTTCCTGGATTACTGATAATTGTGACATGTCACGCAGTAGGTCGGCTAGCGATGGTAGACGTTCTGGAACTGTTGTGCGGAAAAGGCCTTTCCATTCGGTAGCGGACTTAGCATCCCATAATTGACGTGAAGCAGGTAGTGGGAGCTCCATATCTGCATATGAGATGACCGGGTTTACGTTCAGAGCCATGGCTGTCTGGGAGTCGTGTAGGAAAATATAATAGACCAGCCTGGGGATTCAACGTCAGTAGATGCTTACAAACAACAATAGGGTAAGACCTGCCGCTTGAAAGATTCTTGATCAACCCAATTTCGCCACTTCGTCTCCAAAACATGGCCTTTATCTTCTGCAAGTGGTACGATCGTAGAATAGACTGAGCGACGGAAACGCAATGCGCGACGAAGCATTGTAATTAGTGGCTGCGAGAAACTCTCGGCAATCTCGGTCTTTCGTCGGTTCCCACTCCAGATACCGATATCAATAGTCAACGCGTAGATCTGTGATGTCCGCAAATCACGAATAAAAGTATTATCTCTTTCGTACTGCACACGTGTCAGTGCATTTTTGACAAGGGTTCGATGAAAGCATAGTATATGTTACCTTTGACGGAAGATGCATTCTCACACCCTCATTCAATGCATATCCAAGCTTTCGAATGGTTGGGTTGGGCGAGCGCACAGCCCCAGCAGCTGCCAGACTAGCAAGAACCCCAGGGTCCTCGCTATTCGTTTGGAAAGTTGGCATGTGAATGAAAGTCCCAATTTGGTGCTTCTCGTGCTCAAAATACTGCTGGATCAAGCCATCTAGCAGCTCCGTCCCGGGAAAAGACTTCAAGATCCGACTCAGGTTCGCCTCCCGACTGACTTCCAAAATCATACTTAGAATGAGGTCGCGGCTACTAGATGATAGCCTATCACATAGAACAGGCCCTTCGGACGAGATGTTGGTTTCGGGGCTATCCATCACTTGCGGTACTGACAAGTTCTCATGGTCGTCGAAGGCGTGATCCTCGCGCGCGGGTTTCCATGCAGAGAATGATGATCGGTGGTATGCTTCTGCGCCGATTCCAATGCCGCTATCAGTATCATATCGGTCATTATGTTGGGGGACTTGGAAATTGGAAATCATGCTCTGTGAGTTGTAAAAGTCGATGAGACCGAAATCACCGTCTGTGAGGGTAAGGTCGAAGTGGAAGTTGTCGAGAGCGCCATAATGGACGTAATCAGGCATAGAATTTGAGGGGTCTGGGTCATTATAGCGTGCAAGGGATGGGATTAGGGAGTCTGGGATGAAATTGGGGAAGAAAGTGCCGTCAATACTGAAGATACCACTTTCATGGTCGTTTGGTGATACTGCTCGTCTGTCAGCTGGTGGTACTCTAGCTAGTCGGGTGTTGATATTTGATATTACCTCCACTATCGATGGGCAACTGATCACTTCCGATGTTCCCAATCGGAGAGACAATTGCATTTTGGAGAGCGACGCCAGGGCTCATCAAAGCATTGGCCGATGTGAACTCATCTAAAGGTGTCGGCATTGGCGAAAAAGCCATAGAAGGCGAGGGCATCAATTCTAAAGGCAGATTGCTTGCTGCTGGCGTGTCCAGCATATTGTCTTGTATTGGTTCTGGTGATGAGTCCTGAGAGACATCCTGCCAATCGCAAGCCATGTTGCGCTCCCGACATCGCCGACAGGGCTTGTCTTCGTCGCATTTCAATTTTGAAGATGCGCAAGATTTGCATGCCTGTGATACTCTGCTTTGCTTAGCGACTGATGAACTGCGCTTTCGCTTTCTGTCACGCTCATTGGCATGGCCCGCTGCATGGCGTTTCAACAAATCCCTATAAGACAAATCAACTAATTGTATATGCCATGCCTTGCTAGGTTACACTGACGGTCGGGCGAAGCCCTTATCGCAAACGTCGCAGATATATGGTTTTTCTCTCGTATGAGAGCGCACATGGCGGATGAGATGGTCTGCTCGATTATAGTGCCGTTTACAGAAACCACACTGGAAGTAGCCGTCCTTGGTTTTTGTTGGAGAACTGTCGGGACGGTCCGATTTCGGTGGTGAATTGGTGAGCATGATCTGGGCCCATTTGCGATGATAACCATAGGAGAGATGAGAATGCTAAGGAGAGCCCGAGGAGAAGAGAAGTGAAGAAGTGGGAAGAGGGAGATCTGGGGGATCCGGCAGTTGAGGATCGACGCCACCAAAACCCGCAAAAAGTACACCTACGAGCAACAACGATATTCAATCATATTTAGTACCTCAGTTTGTGCATAGACGGACTTGAAATTGGAATTTGAGCGAGTCAAATGACCTGTTCAGGGGGAGATATTCCGGGCTTATCCGCATACTCCACAAAATTTCTAAATTGTACCCCGGATTTTACACGCAACTCTTATATTCAAAAGATGATTCGCTATTGTTACCGGCTTACATATTCTTCCCTGTGCAATGCTGGAGTGAGGGGTAAATTGAAGGGTACAATAAAGGGTAGAATTGAAGGGAATATAGGAGACTAGATCGAATTGGGCGTTAGAATCGCCACGGTCGGGATGTGGGGGAACATACCCGACAGCAATGACCAGGAGGCATTCACGTAGTTCAATGATTGAGACTAATTAATCTCTGCAATTCCTCGACTGTATTTTAACTAACTTATAAAATCCACCGGAATTCAGTGGGAATTGTTGCATTGCACTTCCTCCTCAATATGGGTACATCACACGCTACTTGCCACAAATGTACTTGCTAACTCGAACAGGTCTCACGCCAGTTCACTTTTTCTCCCATGGCTCGACCATGATGCTCGGAGAGGAATCCGAGAGCGCAGACTACTGGAAGAAGTGCGGAGATGAGGCATTGGCCCGTAATATCAAGGGAGTCGTCATTATGGTAAGCTACACAACATCGAAGTGGACGTGAACACAGCTGATAGTTCACAGGGAGCCCATTGGGATTGCATGGGCGACAAGATTGAGCTTGCAACAAATCCAAACCCAGACAAGAGCCCCGTGGCCTACGTCCATCCGGACAAGTACCAGAATTACAAGCTGAACCCGGACCTGGACACAACGGAGCGGTGCATAAAGATGCTTGCTAGCGAAGGATTCAATGTCAGCGGCAACGCGGCATTTGATTGGATTCACGATGTATATCTCATTCTCATCCGCATGTTCCCGGGTGGTTGTCCACCGACAACTTTGGTCTCAGCGAATGCTCGTTACGATCCCCATTTCCACATGAAGATCGGTGCCACGCTGCGTCCCCTCCGGCGGGAAAATTACCTGTTCATTGGAACTGGAGGTGCGGTGCACAACCTGTATCGGAATCGGTGGGCGCCCATGATGCGGTTCCGGGATAACTTTGCGATGGAGACCCCTCCGGAGGACTGGGCCATGGAGTTCCGACAGGCCTTCGAAGATGTTGTTACGAAGACCTCCGGTGTGCAATTGCGTCGTGCTATGACGAGGCTGATGAAGCACCCACGTTTCCGAGATGCACATGCCACGGACGACCACTTCATGGCTGCTTTATTCGTGGTCGGTGCTGCAGGAGATGAAGAGGACGAGAATACACCGGCAGTTCTTGGTGCGGAGAGTTGGGAATTGACCAATATGTGTAATTCGCAGTTCACTTTTGGACGTTGGCCAAAAGAGATCGTTGTTTAATATGTCGGTTCCATGTATTATTTTGTCTTTGACGATAGCATCGTATGAGAGAATCAGACTTCGCCATCAAGATCATAGAGTAAGTCGGATAATCGATGCAAAGTCGCATTTATATCACCAATGCAGGAGCTAGCCGGAACAAGTTCTCCGTCCATCTTCCAGACCCCTGTTGCGACCAGATTCTAGGCAATGACTGCATCCCAGCAGCAATGTTTTGGAACTTAGTCTTGACATAGATACTATTCATTCGGTCTGTAAAGAACCTCCTGTGTGCCGGATCAGTGCTGTCGGCCGCTCCGATAAAGCAAACCCAGACAAGAGCGTGTGATCCCATCTGGTCGGGATCAATTTGAGCGACAAGCTGAGTCAAACTTTCAAGTAATTCCCATTGGTCGCCATTGGTAGTTTTGCGACCAATGTATATTTGAAATGCTTTCATGAACGCCAACCTAGATAAATGAAGAAGGTCATTGTGCTCAGAGTGGGAGGGAGATTATAAAATGTCCAATCGAGGTATTGTTCAACCGGTAGATTCAGAGAATCACCTCCTTGAAAGGTTCCGAGCAACGGCTGTCCAAGAAGTTCGAACCTAAAGTGAAGTTAGCTAAGTCAGTTTTCTCTGCACTAACAGACACATACATTTGAGTTTGTTGCTGAAGAAAATGAGTCAGTCCAGACGGCGTTGCGCGTCCGATGTTCCGGGCTAACGAAATCAACGTTTGGAGCATATGACCGCATTCTGAGCTTCCTGTTATAGTTTCACCTACTAAAAGAACAATCAATGTAGCCCACGTCGAGACATTAAATATACGATCTGGTGATGACTGCAATGAGTCTCTGCGGAGCTGAGATATCACAGCTGCTCGAGATTGGTCTACAGCACTTTTGTAGTGCGAATTGTGTAAAGCCAAGTGTTGTGTTGCCACAATACAGATAGCGCGCTGTAAGAGTTTGTCCTCACAGGCTAGTGGCAATAGTACATCCCGGTACCCATTGGAAACATCGTCCAAGATCACCATAACAGGTGCTACTTGCATCGCAACTAATATCTTGGTAAGTCGTTGATCCATCATCGCGAAGCCCGCGAGGGAATGATAGGTAGCTTACAATGAGAGAAAAGCATACGTGTACCTGATCCTAAAGGATCAATCCACGGAGGAATTGAATGTCCGGTTTTTCGATTCATCCCATGACTGTCATTCCCACGGATAGCTCTACCAAAAGAGACATCAGATCCATACGGCGTCAATAGAGTTGATCGTTCGGAGTGTGAGAAACGACCTGGCGCTATAGATGCTCCAGTGGAAGTGCCCGGCACATCTTCCTGGGGTAAAAATGAGACCTCTGGGCGATCGACCCCGGTATTTGTGTCCGGTTCGTTTGGTGCTTCGGAAACCGTGCTTGTTGGTGACTTTTCCAAGTCGCTCACAGTCGTTGTCGCTCGACGCTTAAGGTATTTCCGCTTCGGTCGCACGCTTTGATCATCCTTCCATCGAATGATCCGCGGCGTTATCTGATGTTCTTGGCGTGGTTGTGGATCAATTCCCGAGTCCGCCTCGCCCATCACTGGAATTGTGCATCCCTTCAACTTCCCACGCAGCGCCACGGCATTTGAGAAGCGAATTCTTGCTGCTCCGGAACACTCGAGGCCCTTCTTCTGGCATTTTTGGCATTTCGGTTGTGTATTATCGCATATGATTCGGCGCTTGGAACATTGGAAACATCCTGTGTGATTGCACGTGAGAAATTGGCACGGTGCCTTGGAATGGGATTCACTTACCTCGACTCTTGCCACTAGGGGCAGACATCTAGGCTAACGTTTTGCATATGCAGGGCGATCTCGACGGATGTTTTACGGATAAGAAACAGTTGCGGCCAGCATGCGGGGAAGATTCAATCAAACAATGCAAACCATCACGAATTGCAATCGATCTAAACATTGATTGATCTAGTTGTTTGGTTATTCTTCCCAATGATACAATTTTTGTCCTCCGTACAATTTGCCAATCCCCTAAATAGTTTGATACTCTGATACTCGGATATCCCCAATAATCACCTCTTCGACGCGCAGTGGGTCAAACAGCATTTATCGCACCGATATCAACACCATTCGATACAATTTTGATCTGGTCAATGGAATGTGCGGTAAATCTACATTTTATCTACCTCCTTTCTTGCAATTTATATAGTTTGAAATGATTGATTATCACAAAACAAATAATACAAATATATAGATGCGAAGCGCAGATTTCCCTAGATTAACATAACTGCTTATTGGTAGCAATAATGCATCAGCAAAGACTTATCCCAAAGTCCACGACCCGATGCAGAAGATTATTTACGAATAGCGACGCCCGGTGTCAATCGATTCTTTCGGCAGCTGGACATAAGGCCAATGTTTATTGAGCTACCGCAGTAAAATGCCATCCTACTCGAAGGCCAAAAGATCTGTGCCTCTACCTTTGGTAGCTTCGGTTTCTTTGCCCGCAGCCTCGATGACCTACAGATACTTGCCGATATTTTGTCCCTCAAAAAGGATGATGAGTCCTCTGGAGACATACCGCTGGAAGAGGTCCCCGTGGCTTTGATCAAGACTCCGATGTGGCCTCAGGCAGGACGCAGCACCGTCGCAGCCATGAACTGCGCGGCCGCAATTCTGAAAAATTCTGGAAAAGCACGGGTATAAGAAGTTGCTTTTCTACTGAGATTCAGGATCTCGCTTCCCTGAAGCGTATTCAGAAAAAGATCTTCACCGGCAAATCACGCGCTTCCTTTCTTAGGGAACATCGGTCGGACAAGGCAAATCTTGCTGCAGAAATCCATAGCCTGGTCGAAAACACTACCAACTACACCAACAAGGAGAGAATAGAAGCCTCTGATACATACGCTCGAATGGGGGACATGGTGAACGGTTTAGCTGAAAACTACTCGGTCATCCTTAGGCCTAGCGCAGTGGACGAAGCGCCCCTTGGGCTTGGCGATATGGGCGTTGTGATGTTCAACACGCTATGGACGGCGAGTACTTTTTGTTCTTTGTATTCTTATTGCTTTAGTTCCTCGCTCACTTCGCAACAGGGATTTCATATGCCTCTTGTCAATATACCTGCATTCATTGGAGTCCATGGCATGCCTGTAGGCATATCTTTTGTGGCCCCGAGATTCAGTGATTAACATCTCTTGAGGGTTAGTAGAATTCTCGGTGAAGCTTTGATAGCCGAAGGTGGCTGGAAGGTATAGATCTAGCTTTATTTCTAGGGCAAGGTAGAAACTGGGAGCTGTAGGAGTTTACCAAGTGAAGTAATCGCACGTAGGGATTTCCAGAAACGAGATCTTGGCCCATATCCTTCCAGTGCCGATCGACATGCCAATGATATAATTCCGACCGAATCGTAGTTAGACCTCGCCGATTTTCCGAGAGCAGTGAATTCCGACCCCATAAAACTGCAAGAGGCAAGGTCGGCGAACCCGAGTCTAGAAAAGGCAATGTTCCCCGCCGCAAATCAGTGTGGGGATAATGCAGCTTCCCCTCATACTGGTCGTTGCAAAATAAATTATGAGTAAAGCTACACGTTATCAATTGAATTCAGTGCGGACATGTCAAAGGGATTGCATTGGTCGGTTCGCGCTACTGCAGTCTCTATTTCATACAAATACTCCAACACCTCGCGGGGTGCGCTTGTCCACTCCTCACTCCTACATTCTTCCCGCGAATCACAATCACAATGTCTACAACTACTATGAAAGCGCTGAACTATATCGGACCTTACCAGGTTCGGGTTGAGGATGTTGAAAAGCCTAGAATGGAACATCCCGATGATATTATTGTCAAGGTGACGACAGTGAGTGATGCGAACATGGATAATCTTATTCAAAAGAAAATCAAACTGACCGCGCCCCAAGGCCGCGATTTGCGGCTCTGACTTACAGTAAGATGTCTTGATTGGTCTCAAAAACAGACCGGGAGACTGACTGGGCTACAGTATGTACGAAGGACGAACAGCCGCAGAGCCGGGGATCACTTTTGGTAATACTTTCTTGTACTAAACATTTACAACCGTGGACACGATGAGCTAAACGAAGCGCAGGTCATGAGAACATGGGGATTGTGGAAGAATTGGGCGAGGGAGTTACATTATTGAAGAAGGGCGATCGTGTCGTCATGCCCTTCAACGTTGCTGATGGTCGGTGTCGAAACTGCGAAGAGGGGAGAACTGCATTCTGCACTGGTGTCAACCCTGGTTTTGCCGGCGGTGCTTATGGTAAAGATAATGGCTTCGGCTTCAATTATTTTGAGTTAACAGGATCTAGGCTACGTCGCAATGGGACCCTACCGCGGAGGTTAGATTCCCTAAAATCTTGGAATTAATACAAAAATTGACTGTCTAATACAGGTCAGGCACAGTACATTCGCGTCCCGTATGCAGACTTCAATGCTCTGAAGTTGCCCCCTGGTAAAGAGCATGAAGAAGACTTTGTTCTCCTTGCAGGTGAGTCCATTATTTGACAGGAGCCTCTTCACAGTGACCTTTACTAACACATATTCTCAGACATTTTCCCCACCGGTACGATAAAAGTCTTTCTTCCTCAACTCGAAGCTTATCTCTGATTTTATCAATATCTACAGGCTGGCACGGGGTAGAAATCTCTGGCTTCCAAGCAGGTGAAAGCATTGCAGTGTTCGGCGCTGGCCCCGTCGGACTTATGGCCGCGTACTCTGCCGCTCTGCGAGGAGCGTCTAATATCTACGTTGTTGATCGCGTTGCTGAGCGATTAGAGGCAGCTAAAAACATCGGCGCTATTCCTATCGACTTCACAAAGGGAGATGCCGTTGATCAGATTATTAAGCACAACGGAGATATGGTTGATCGCTCGGTAGATGCCGTTGGATACCAGGCTGTCGACTCGAATGGGTCCGCTGAAAAAGCCAACATTGTGCTTGAGAACATGATTCGGGTGACACGAGCTTGTGGTGGAATGGGAATCCCTGGACTATATGTTCCTAGGTAAGTTAAGACGGAATATCCACCTAATCTAGAAGCCGAGCTAACTGACACTTCTACAGTGACCCTGGTGCAGCCGATGTTGCCACTGCGAATGGAATGATTAGCCTTAGCTTCGGAAAGCTGTTTGAAAAGGTAAGAACACGCCCAATCACTTTTCATTGTCACCGATTTAACCTCTTGTAGGGCCTCTCACTTGGTACTGGGCAGTGTAACGTCAAGGCCTACAATCGATACCTCCGAGACATGATCATTGCTGGCAAAGCGAAGCCCAGCTTTGTTATATCGCATGCCATTGCACTTGCGGATGCCGAGACGGCTTATGAGAAATTCGACAAACGGGAGGATGGGTACACGAAGGTCATCATCCATCCAAATGGTGGTTTTTGATAAGATCAAATTGTTATTGAAAGCAAGCCACAGTCGTACTATTGAATGTACATGTTATTCAGACCCAAATATATCAATATTACTCATCATATGCTGTGTCTATAGTTGAAAAGAGATTTATATCACACTTACACTTGACTAGATGCTTCTAATTTCTATTGTATTTCCTTGACTACAACTGGTTGGTTTCGATTGAATGCAGGTCACGGCGCAAACTTATATACCGCATAATTATTGCTCCCATAAATCACGCAATATTTGCTCTTTGCATTGGTTGAATCACAATCTACATCAGTTTGTAAAAAAACACCACGGCGCAAAGTCGGTCATTGAACAATGCCTCCACTTGTGAGATCTCTCTAGGTCCTGTGCTGGAACTGGTATTTTTCGCCGCAGAGCAACCAATTTGAGCCAATCAAGCCTTGACTGTGAGTGGGCTCCATAGTTTTTGACCAATGAAATAGTCGATCTCGACGCCCCACCATGACGGGGAACATTTCCCATTTAGACACAGTGGGAACTATGCGGAGAAGTATACGTTGAGCTATTGAGCTTTGATAAGAACATAAATGAATTGCTTTCTCCAGCTCAATTGAAACTTGACGTTAACCTCAAATCTGCTCATTCACCATTTTGTCCTTTGCTATGAAAATCGACCGTTTTCGATCTGCCTGGGGAATTGCTCCTGGTCCGAATATGGATCACTGGGCTCAATGGTTTCCAGTACTGAAGGCCCAGGGCTACAGTACGTACAGAGACTCCAAGTTTTGGCTAACATGTTTACACATTTGAATCGTTTATATTAATATGAAGTTTCTCCATAGGTGGTGTCGAAGTGGACATTCATCCGCTGGACCCAAGTAGAGACTTTCCCCGCCTCAGGGAACTATGCGACCAGACCGACTTGGAGCTTGGACTAATGTCAGTTAATCTATTCATAACTCTTACTCGTAGGAGAAACGCTTATTTGCTGGTTGGGAAAATAGGATACACTCGTCTTGGTTTCAGTATCTCGGACCCCGGCCGGCTGGCACCAAAGCAGACGACCACTTGCGGAATTATCGAAGCCTGCTAGAATCAATTCAGCAATTGAAACCTTCCACTATGAACTTTCAATCGGGAGAGTGAGTAGAATAATTATACTATAAGGCTTAGGTGATTTATCTGACATACAGCCAAAGAGACCTCTGGGACGTCGAGGAGTCAATTAAGTTCTATAAAGGGACAATCCACATCGACAGCGAGCTCGGAATATCTGGTCGAGTCTACCACGAGACCCATAGAAACCGATCACTTTTCACACCCTATGCCACACGGCGCATTTTGGAGGCTGTCCCCGAGTAAGGAAATATTCCCATCCATCACTTGATAGTGATTGACAAAGTGCTAAAATCAAACAGACTTCGGATCACCGCTGATTTCTCTCACTGGATGGTTGGATGTGAGAGAGTTCTGGATATCAGTGAAGGCGATAAAGTCATGATGGACGCCATCGTGCCCCATGTGAGAAACACACGCGCAAATTTAGGACATACTTCTAATGATGGGATAGGTTTACCATATCCATGCCAGAATAGGAACAACACAAGCATCGCAATGTCCTGAGCCCACGAACCCCGTCTTCAGAGAAGAGAAGGAGTGCTTCGAGAGGATATGGAAAAATGTCATCCGAGCGCGGGTCAAGGATGGAACAACAAGAAGGATCGTTTTTGTGCCGGAATATGGGTTGGTCATCTATTATCTATTTCCTGTAACGTCAACACTGATATTTCTCAGACCATTCCCATATCACCCGATTGGAAGCGCCAAAACCCACAGCGAGGTGGCAGATGAGGAGGGTAAACGGTTGCAAGTCCTGTTTGATGGGTATGCTGCAAGCTCAGCCAATGCTTGATTACGCACAGTGATGGAATCTACAAGGACTTTAGAGAACTCAATAAATTTTGGTACAACTAAAGTGCTGAACTTTGAGCCGGGGCTAGCTCCTCGGTCGTTTTTCTGCCCGTAATGACAGGCCAGGCTATACAAACTTGGTATCAGCTAAAGGAAAACGAAATATTGTCTTCTGAAACTTAGATCCGACTGAGGAAGAGCGTATGGCAATTCTCTTTGCGGACTATTCTGTTGACAATAAGATCCTTGCCCTATTTAGATATGACGATGACAGTGACCCAACAGCAGAAATCCATGAGCGCTTGGACTTCTTATATAATCGGTTTTGACGCTTACCGGTGAAAGTCATCTTTTACTCCTACTTGCATATTGGGTCTGAAAAAATTATTGCACTTCGTGATTATAACATCGAAAAATCAAGCTTTGGGTGATGACCATGCCCAGTAAGTTATATTTGTAGCGCCGTGAGAATAGTGAAGCTAATCAGTATATCCTTTTGCTTTTATGGAAGACTCTGTTCGCGATATTGAGTGGCATGTTACAAAACGGCAACGGGGTCATAACTGCAGGGCAAGACGCAGAGAGTAAAGAACTATTTGTTCGCGTTAATCGTTCCAAAATCACCGCTTATGGAAATCCAGCGCTTGCCCAGATGCTGTGTAGAATCCAGATTTGGCGTTCCGCGGTCGATATTAACGCATTTCACCTGTTTTATGAGGCTTTGAGCTATGTTTGGGGACTAGTATTTCTACTTGTGGTTAGACATCTTCTCGGAACTAGGTAGATGATCTAAAACTCAACACTTCCCAGTAGTTTCCGTTACTTACTATCTAGCCCTAGCCAATAAGAATGTATGAACGCTCTCTGTTTTATTACCCCTGGTTCCGGCAATTTATAGAACTTTCTAACAAGACTAATTAATTACAAATAAACAGTAGATTCTCTCTGCAAATTCACCCGACAGTTTCAAAAATCCGTGGAGGACCTCGGGATCTCCGGAAGCTTCCGAGGTTTAGTAATCGGGAATGTTGCCCAGGTTACATGACGGGCCGACGGTCCTTCCGGACATGACTCACGCGGGAAAAAAAAAGAATTGAACAATAGCATGTCCTGGTGTCGATCCAGGGACCTGGTTAAGTTAGTTAAATGAATTTATTAGTGATTGGAGCAGTGAATCGTACCTTCGGGTTATGAGCCCGACGCTCGTTCCTCTGAGCTAACATGCTAAGTGGTTGATAGATTCTTGATTTACTGCACTATAAACCAATATACCATTTTACCCACTCAGTGACTCGGAAAGTTGGTAAATTAAACAAAGTAAATAGTAAAATACAGTAGTTTTCGAATTCAGTCAACCTCCAAACTCTTCCCTCCCCTCTCCTTCATTCCTTGCGTATCACTATTGCGTCACCTCAGAGGTCACATAAGCCCAAATATACTGATAACGTATTCGGTAAGCGAGTGGGCCACCCCAAAATACCATAGTAACGTTTGTTAGAACCTATGAAAGGCCAGCTGACTACCTGCAGTGAGGTCGCAAAGTATCGAGCATGTGACTGCCACAGCTTGAAGTATGACACGAGGATGACGCTCGATGTTGACTATGACAATGACCATGAGAATCTCCCGCTTCTATACACACATACAGTCATGGCTTGTGATAGCGATCTTGGACTTGCAGTTCTTATTGACGCTGAAAATGCGCAATATTCTATGATTGCACTGCTGCTTACAAAGATCGCGAAATATGGTACAACTCATGTGAAGCGCGCGTACGGTGATTGGACCGATCATAGGTTGGAAGACTGGAGTAATGAGCTTCTTCATCGGTCTATCCAGCCTAAGCAGCAATTCGCGTACACTCGTGACAAAACACATCCGACTCGGCCATGATCATAGACGCTATGGACCTCTTATACTCAAGCCGCTTCGATGGCTTCTGCCTCATTTTTAGCGACAGCAACTTCACTCCATTAGCCACTCGAGTGCGCGAGTCTGGGTTAAAGGTATATAGATTTGGGGAGCAGCTTCGGCGGGTTGCTCGGAATAAGAGACCCCTAGTTACTGCACGACCAGTCTAAATGGACAGAGATAAAGGAGAAGAAGCATTCCAAGCAAGGCTATTTGCTTCTGGAAGGGGCCCGAGGTCATTGAGCCCTATGTTAAATAATGTCATTGGGAGAGATGACTCGTTGAATATTCAATAAATTGAGAGAATTTTGTTTGGTGAGACAGACCCAATGCGCGCGACCGCGCATTGGGTCATATGGTAAGACGATTACCTCTTGCTTTCGTCAAGCATGAAACATATATTTGTAATTAAGTCCTCAAATCCACTCACAACCTGGGCCAAACATAGGATTATAAAAGACCATTTGAGAACCTGTTCAAATTCAGGGGTCTCACAAAGAATTTCGCCATTTTCGCTGACGCTACACAGAGACTGCTAGAATATGACAGTTGAGAGCTAATAGTTCTACGAAAGATCCACGAAGTGGAAAATCCACGTGAGTTTGCTGTTACACAGCTAATATACAAGCGAATCGGTGATGGACTAAGCACCTTGGTTTACCCAGGTCTTTGATGTGCTCAATTTTTTATCGTCTGATTAAAACGGCGTTAGGAGTGTAGTGGGCCGGCCAAACTAGAACCTAGTTGTACCATGCGCATATGTTGGTGTCTATCTAGAGGATACAAAATTACATTGCTTAGTCCAAGATTGTGATCCAGCATATGCGCATGGTACCAGTAGGTTCCAGTTTGGCCAGCCCACTATTCCTTTGAGCCTCCTTTCGCTACACTTTTTAATCATAGCTAGCTTGCCCTTGGGTGCGACAAAAATATGATTTCGGAATACACCATTCCATGCGGACCGGCACGTGCACACTTAGATGGTAGACTCGCATATTAATATTAGAGTGGACCTTTGTCTTACGGATTTGATGTCACAACGTAAAAATGAGCTTCAAGCTTCAATTGGCGGTAGCAAGCTAGAGACTTTCCCAGTTGGGTCACAACAGTACGGGATTCGCCTCACATTTCAACTGGGCTACACATTAATAAAACGAATTTTGCCTGCTCAGTATTGGTCTTAGAATAGGGCACCGTTACGCAAATTTCTCCCACAGTCTACTCCTTCTTTGCGCAATCTCTCTAGCATTAGTCAAAGTCTTCTAGAAGACTTCAATCTGTCTATTTGACCTTTTCAAGTGGCTTATTGTTAGGACGGCAATATGCCAGGGGCTGCAAGTTCTCAAAACACTGGTGGCACGGGCCCCCTGGGTTAACGTATCGACGTGGACGCTAGGTCCACCAGCGCTGGATTGAGTAGATTTGTTTCGATTTCAGTACTGAAAGAGAACCATTTCTCGATGGACAGCTAGCCTATCAGAGTAATCGATTGTCTAACAATTCCACTTCACAGGGAAAGACCCGTTGACTGTTCTGATTAGCTAAGCCGATCTATTTCCTGGCTCTCATGTGCGTGTCGTAGTCCAGTGGGCTTGTCCTCTTCAAAATAATGGATTTCATCCACGGAAAGTGAGTATCGGTATATGATTGATACAACATTCTTTATAGTTGATACCTATTGAGTGTTAGCTTATAATACGCTTTTGCGAGAATCTGTAGCGTTAGCTGCGATAACCCGATCAATGCCTGATTGTGTTGGGTCCGGTTATCTGAAGATCACGAGTCATTCGAACGTAGATTGCGATTGCCATGTACATGAAACATATTAAAGATTAGCTTGACTAAGACTGTGTTTTGCCGATTGTGGGTTAAAACTCATATGTCTAGGACAACATTCATGCTCCTTATGAGCCACCACATCTTGTGCCATCTGACACCCATCACTTTCATGAATACTTTGCTTGTAGAGACCATACTTGCAAATTCTGTATTTCGAATTACGTTCAATCATCTATGCAATTATATCTTTACTGGCTTGTCTTTTTAGCCTCCGGATTTTCGATGAGAGTCAGTGCTCAACCCTCTGGAAGTATTTAGTCTAAGAGGTTGAGCGGGGCTCATACAAATCCACATCCAGCCATAGGGTGTTCATAAGCGCTAGTAAGAAGCTAACCCCCATGCATATATAGCATTTCAGTCCGCAGATTTAATAACTTGTCAAACCCTTTGCCCGGCATGCGTGCATTTGAGCAATTTACAAACTATAAATAGACGCATGAAAGCCAATAATCAAAAAACACAGAAAAGCACTCTTTCGCGTGGAGCCGATTCCCTATTATAGAGGTATAGCGTCACTGAGAATTTCCAAGTTGGCCAATGAATACACTTCATTCTGCGTTAGTTTCTGTCCAAACTGTGGCGGATGATTCATTTTGGTAAATGGGATAATCTGACAACTTCCATGCAGACCATTGGCCAAGTCCGATCCGTGGAATATCTTTTTGCGCATTATTCGATCGTATGAGTGGTACTGTGACTCAATATGGCCTCACAAGTTTTGCAAGTATCCGCTATCTGGTCTTCTTTCTGGACAGTACGAGTTCGATAAAGTTCCAACTCCCACTTCTCAATTTGATCATATATTGACTGATTTGACCTTGGTTTCCATTTGCCTGTCTTCAAACATATCCTCCGGTCTGCGAGATGGGTGCAAAAGTTCCTAGTCTCGCTGCTGCAAACTTGCTCGATGGAGTTGTGGCCACTTCCAGCGCTCATGAAACCATTCATAAAGACACGATCGCCCGCAGAACCGATGAAATCTCGATTCCATCTTCCAAGGTCAGCCTAGAGCAAAGAAATGAGAAAAGAATCATCGAACACCCATGCGAAATTACCCATAATGCTCAAATTGGAGTGCAAAAAGCCGAAGCCACGGCCCTCGTGTGGTCGAAGACCGCGGTTTATGCCATTTACGCATGGTAAGTGCTCTTCTCATAGAAGAACAGCAAGAGACACAGATTTTAGATTAACATATCACTACGGTTGCCGCTGGTGCTAGGATTTGGTTGTGCTTCTTTATTCTTTCCATGCAAGCCTCCATCAGCGCCAACATGGTCTACTACGCCTATGCAGATTTCGAATCAGCCCCTCAGATATCCCAGGCCTTCATCCTATCAACCATCATTGCTGGAATCATTGCACTCCCCATCGCAAAGATTCTCAATCTATGGGGACGTGCTGAAGGTTTCATTCTCTTTTTGGGCCTTTTCCTCATCGGCTTCATAACAATGGCCTCGTGCGATGGTCCAAATAGCTTTGCAGCCGGATATACGCTCTATAATATCGGGAACAACTCTATCAACTTCATATTGACCATATTTGTCGCTGACGCAACGGGCCTACGGAATCGAGCATTTGCTTACGCATTTATTGGCACTCCTACCATATGTACCGCCTTCACCGGTCCGCTAGTTGCGCGGGCATTTCTTATTCATTCTACGTGGAGATGGGCCTATGGTTGCTTCGCTATCATCGTGTTCATCGTATTCGTCCCTCTTGCCTTCGTGCTCAAGTTCTATCAACGGAAGGCTGAAGACATGGGCATTTTTGTTGTGACCCAAAGTGATCGCACATCTTGGCAGTCAATAGTGCATTACTTTCATGAATTTGACTGCGTCGGCGGCTTTCTCCTGATGGCTGCTTTCATTCTTTTTCTGTTGCCCTTTAGCTTAGAGATCTACGGCTACGGTGGTTACTTATCGCCTACTTTTATCAGCATGGTTGTTATTGGCATTCTATTATTTCCCATTTTTGCTGCATGGGAGAAATATCTCGCCAGAACTCCCTTTATTAAGTGGGAGCTGTTCAAGAATCGCACTGTTGTTGGTGCCTGTATCGTCTCCGCGGTCATCTTTTTCAACTATTACACGTGGAACCAATACTACTATTACTATCTTCAGGTTGTCTATAACTTGGACACGGCAAGAACTGGATATATGACTCAAATTTACGGCGTTGGATCAACGATCTGGGGTGTCATATTTGGTATTTGGATTCGTCAAACCAAACATTTCAAGAAGATTTGCCTCTTCTTTGGTGTTCCACTTTTCATGATGGGCGCAGGACTTATGATTCACTTTCGGGGAGCTGGCAGTGCAATTGGCTATCTAGTGATGTGCCAAATATTCATTGCCTTTGGAGGTGGTACGCTCGTTATCGGCGATGAAATGGCTGCCATGGCCGCCGCCGATCGTGAAGGAATTCCTATGATGATTGCCTTGATCAGCCTGGCTGGCAGTGTTGGAGGATCAATAGGCTACGCTGTTGCTGTCGCCATTTACTCTAACACCTTCCCCGAAGCTTTGTTGAATGCTCTTCCGGACGAGAAAAAGGCTGACTATGCTACTATATACCTTGGAGGTTCCGCAGCACAGCTCGTTTATCCCCCCGGCTCTATTACTAGGGATGCGATCAACCATGCGTGGGCATATAGCCAGAAGTTTGAGTGCATCGCCGCTTGTGTCATTGTTATCCTTGCTTTCCCCGCAGTTGCTATGTGGAAGAACTACAATGTGGACAAGAAACAGGTCAAGGGTATCGTCATTTAAAGCCGGTGTCAAACTTAGTATCGTTCTTCCTTGTGTGCTATAATCAGAAAATTCTTCCTACGCTCTCCTGTTAGTCTCCTTTATGCATATCGAGCAGAACCTAGGTCCTTATCACAACCAGATTTGCAATTTTCCTGAAGAACCTTTATATCAACGAAAGGAGGCGAATTATGTCAGTGCAAAAGTGTGCTTTAATGTTTCCTAGGCTTCTTGGTTGTAGCAGTCAATGCGTTATACTTACGGGCGTAGTCTGCTGAGCCAGCCGCTAAAATCGATACTATGCCTTCCGTGGCTCGACTGATTGATCGAAGGTACAATCTTGCTGCTCGTTAGCCAAAGCCACTCCGCAAACCAACCCCATGATACCCACGTATAGCTGTTATAATCAATCTCTGCTCCACCGAGTTTCACTATTTAACTAATGTTCGTTCCACGGCGTGAGCATGGTTTTTTTAGATCCGGCCTGGTGGTCTAATAGATTGGCTGCCGAGAGGAGTGCCGCTGTGACATATTTCGAAACGATGGAAGATGTTGGACCAGTCTCGAATTGGGTGAATGCACAGTTGTCGGTACGGTGTTCTCGCTCAAACAGATGTAAATTCAAAGTGTCATCAAAAGTCCCCGCGGACCGAGTATTATAGCACCAAAAATGCCCACAGTGCTTTCTTCGAGTTGAAGGTAGTTTGGAGTTGGCTTGCTCCAGATCATCCACGTCACTTTGTATCTCGCGTTCTATGGCCTGAAGTCCTTGCTTGTCCGCGTCTCCCTCGTCTCTAGAGGCTTTTTTTCGGTAGAATCCCGCACTTCGGTCATATTGCGATCAGGAGTCACACCACTGGCGAGCACAAAATCCAAATAATCTGAGTCCTGGGAAAGACGCATTTGTGAAGAAATGCAATGGAAGTGGAAAGGCGATGAAAGAAAGAAACAAGGAAAACAAAAGAGACAGCAACTATAAATTCTGTGTAGCTTCAATATCTCGCGGCACATACTTTCGTAGTGGCCGGAGCGGATAAAAGCGTAATTTTAGAATATTACCCATGTCAATTGCACTAAACGGTTTTGATTATACCATTTGGAGGAGCTAGTTTGAGCACTTTTACTACATGAACAAACTTTGGGGCCATCCTTGGCATTCACATATGTTGACTAGGCTAACCTGGAGATTTGAATTTGAATTTATTTTGTTTATTTTTTGCTTGCATATCGTTTATATTATGCTTGTAATATTATGTTTCGAATATCGATCTGCACCCATTTTCCTAATTGGAATCGGTTTTCGTGGACAATTCGTCCAGTGCATTCTTGTCTTCCCAGAATACTTATTGATATATCCACCCGGATAATTAGAAGCCCAATGTCCTTTTCTCACATCTCCAAAGATGAGGACTTCTCAACCTAGAACTGGTCATGGGAGTCTTTCTGAGCCACAACATAGTGTTGTTTCAACGACCTCGGACCACCCCTCTTCCAAAGCACCAGTGGGAGAGAGGTATGTGAACAACTACCAACGCAACCTAAACCTCTTTACACGGCTCTTCCTTTATCTCGCCAACGGCTTTTTTTCGGAATTATTACCGTCACTGGTACATTTGGTCCCCTTGCGTGAAATATTTACTTGCCTGCGCTGCCAGTATTAGCCCGGAAGTTTCATAGAAAAGAGGCAGAGATCAATATCACAGTGACGGTTCTCATGGTTGTGTTTGCCTTTGGGGTGAGCCTTGATTCCCCATCCCGGAGCATCTAATTGTCCTTCTAAACGAGGTTCCGAGCAGCTTTTGTTCTGGTCAAGTTTCGCGGATTGGAAAGGATGCAGACCGCTCTATATTATCTCTATCCTGGTCTGTAAATATGTCCGTCAAATCCCTGAAGACCTTCATGTTGATTGTTATATATTTCAGTTGGATTTGGAATGTCCTGGATGTTCGTCGCATTCAACGCTTTTTGGACTTTGTCTTGCCCAGCAAGCCGCCGGGGCTTTTCCTTGGGCAACATTTTACAAAGTCCTGCCGCTGCCGTGGTGGCAGCCATCATCACTCCTCTTGTGCAGGGAATGGGCTGGGGATAATCTTTCCTTAGATAAGGGATCCTAAGCTTGGTTGGCATTAGGTCCATGTTGCTTGTTCTACGAACGCAATCCGCCAGATGGGCAAACGCGAGACTAGCTAGAGGGACGCAAAGTGGGCAACACAATGAACCTCCAAAAGCACATTGCATACAAAGTCTGTCTGGATGTATACATTGCTGCTTTTTATTCTTTCATCGTGGCTCTTCACTTATTCTGTAAAGCCATAGCACTGTCAAGAGTTACAGCCCTATGATAGTGTATTGACTAAGCCCAAGAGATGGGACTCTGCTCTTGGAGTAGTAATTGACTTCGTACTACAATGATGTACAAACAGATGTGCTGGAAAATAGCGGTGAATGAAAGAATTGCTGTAACCGATGCTATGTTATGAGGGGATTTGCGAGGGTTCTGGCGCACCTTGCAGATCAGTGCTGCGAATTTTATCTCGTTTTATTCTAATTTGGTGAAGTCAGAAGATATGCACGGCCTGATTCAATTTATAATGAAAATTGTCTTGCATGGTGGTAAGTACACCAGGTCCTCTTTTGATCTCTATTCTTCTCAACCTTTCAGGTGCTAGACACATTGACCGAACATGTCGTGCTGCCGGGAAAGAGAACAACTGGGTTCCGTTCAGAAATGGGTTTCACAAATCCCTTCAACGGATGTTGAAAAAACTACCTACCACCCGCCATGCGAATGCTTAAGTTGTCAAACCAGCTTTCGAACGTTGAAGAAACAATACATTCCGCAATTTTCATACACGAAAAAGATCGACGACTGTGAAGCAATATCCATTGTCACAACAAATTTGAAATGCATCCAAGGATCTGGGCAACACCTAATCCAAATTCTCGCCTCTCGGGCGGATATTATGATGAGTCGATGGAAGAAGAAATCGCGAATAAAAAGAGGTCAAATGTTAATGGAAATCGATCCGCGACTGTATGAGCACCAGTGGCTAGTTCCTCGGCTGCCGTGCATATCTGGCCATCAAGCTCACAATCTACGCTCTGCTACTTGGCGACAAAGGCTTTTAACACCATGGTTGAATCTCGAAGTCTTGAAGTCAGACCCGACTGTTCTATTTTCCTTGTTGCATTGCCGTGTAGCATATCCGCCTCAAGACTGGGCACTGTGGGATAATAGACAGCTTGACCTAGCCTGGTCTAACGGTTACTTTGATGTCAATTATTCCAACGCGTTTGTTGTGATATCTAGTCCAGATTACGGGAAGATCCTCCATTGGGACACAGATTCAATCCACCAACAAGATGATATTGGATTCCCCAGAGCCCAGCTACTTCTTGAAGCTCAGGCATATCTCATGCGCTTTCTCTGCAACGTGGTCGACAAAATACTAGAAGGTGCGGATCTGAGCAAGCCAGCTTCCGCAAGCAAGTGGGAACAGCTACTATCTGAGGGTTTCCGAACACCTGGAGAATCGGTCCTTTGGTCAAATTATACACATCAGGCATATGCAAAGCCGCCCACGTTGAGCATCAAATCACTCTTCTCCATAGCCGAGACAAGCACGCGTACCATTGGCGACCATCTTGCCCTTTTGCAATGTGACCCATCCTATATGCGCCAATATATCCACATTATCTACCAGGGAGAGCTTCGCAAGAGTTTTGATGCCAATGAGATGGCATTGCTTACTCTCCAGGAAATAACAGAGGATATTCTTCGTTGCTGGAAATGGAAATGGGTTGCTGACAAATGTGGTCAGGTCAAGAAGGTGTACGATCAATATCACCAAAGCACTTCATGTTCCGCAAGCCTCCAAACTGCGTATAGCGACGCATTATGGGCATTTGAGCTCTTTCTCGTCGAATGCTTCCGAGGGGATATCAAACGGCTCCGAGACACCTTGTGGTCCAGGCCGGGATTCTTGAGTTATTGGAAGGCCGAAGACTACACCACAGGTACTGCAAAGCCATTGCAGATCAAAAGGAACAAAGCACCGTCGTTCAGAGAAGACCCTCTTGATTGGTGCTTGACAAAAATCCTCGAAGATCCAGATAGCCCGCAGGGTTATGATCATGCGATGCTGTTTGCGTTCCTACAATATCACCTTACGACAAGTCCGCGCAGTGAGCAAGTAAGACTGGACGAGTTTCTGTATCAAAGATTGTCTGGAATGGCTTCTCTGGGTGAAATGATTGTATCTATTCGCTTAAACAGACCGCAGCATGGCTCCCGAAACATTACCGATGAACTCAATCAAGAGAAAAACATTCGATTATGGAAAAACGCGTTCTTGAGACCACAGTTCGATCATGAAGGTATCGGAGATCCGCAAGTTGTCGCAAATGGTTTGATTGATCACTTATATCGACATCGCTTATCGCAAGGGCCAAAAAACCCGGTGTGGCTTCAACAATCTCGGCCAACGGGCGAACCTCTCGGGACCTTTTGGGCAGATATAAGAAAATGGGCGAAAAGATACCTGAAGTATTTAGATCTCCGAGTTACAGAGGAAAAAGAACTCATGGATGTCATATCTGTCGACCTCAGCTCCGAGAATAATCAGCTTCGTGGAGCCGAAGAAAAGCAAACTCTATCAGAGATAAGAAGTCAATCGAGGTCAAGCCAGGCTACACTCCAGACTCAATGGGGTTCAATTGAGATGAAAGTACCTTCTCGGATCCCAAAGCTGAAGGTCAAGAGCCGCTTCCATTCATCACAAGATACGGTTGAGAAGAGAGTCAAGACACCCAACAACATTGACGGGCACTGTCAGATACATACATATGTAACGAAGAATACGTTACATGTCATCCGATTGATGTTTCCTGGGAGTTCGGAAGTAGCGTACGAATCTGTGACTTGGGAAAATTTCTTGCGAGCCATGTGTGATGCAGGTTTTGTTGCACAGAATGCAGGTGGATCCGCCGTTATATTTGAAGCTAAGGATATCACGGAGAACGGAATGCACAGAGGAAAGATTGTATTTCACCGACCGCATCCAGTTCCTAAGCTTGGTCCAATCATGCTGCGTTCAATGGGTAAAAGAATGACGAAGTGGTTCGGTTGGAGTCGAGATCAGTTCCGATCAAAATAGCTAGCATATAATAGAATGGCATGGACTTACCTCATGTTTTGTTGTTATTTGAACGCAATTTGTATTTAGTGACGTATTTTGGCGTGGTGCGTGCATGAACTTCACCACTTTCTGTTGAAATGAGCGAATGATGAGCTAGAAGAGAGGGGCAATATGGTTATATATCAACAATTTGAACTTCTTTGCTTGTCTCTCCAACCGTACACCGATAGATATAATTTTGGTCGATTTTCCCACTCAAGTCATTGCTATAGGCCTCTATAAAAATCTGAAATACTTCCAAAAGGGCGAGAGAGACTAGACCTCTGCTACTGCTATTTCGGGGTTGAACATATCACCCTGGCACTGACACTCGGTTAATGCAGTCCAAATACATTGAAAGCACAGTGAGTGCATGAGCGCATATACATATTCGTAGTATGAATAATTGTGCACTCTTCGGCGAATGGTCATCGTATAACTTTCTACCTGTGTTACGGGGCTTGGATGAAATAAGGAAGAAATTCCAGAACAAACCCAAAGTTGTCGTCAAAGAGAAGCACGAAAGATAAAGTATTTAGGAAAGATTGCATGTAAATAATTGTAGACTCCTTGATGAAGGCTAGCATCCAATTATGGGCGAAGCCAAGACATCTCTCACTACACTCTGCGCAACTCACTGATATGTGGATAGAAGTAAACCCAGGGAAGAGAACCCCCATCTTCCATAGCTCCTATATCTGCATACATTACCCAAAAGCTAAAGCTTAACAGAGGGTAGTTCCCGCCGTGTTACAGGGATCTGAATGATGAATCAAAATATGATCAAAAGGGGGAGGAAATTGAAGGCGAACTCACTGTCCACATAGTTGAAGGTTAGCTCGCCGTGATCGACATTGTTATCTCCGGGGTAAAAGTATGGGACGCTACCACACATCTTGCACCTGCAATAACAGAGTCAGTAGAAACAGATAAGAGAGCCCAGAAGAACGAACCCATGATCCGGAATGTAGTGCGCCAGTTCCTTGATCTTGGCACCGTTGGTACCTCCAGTCTTCTGTAAAAATGCGCAGTAGCCACCACCGTTACCGGCCTGGTTTCCCACACAGGCGATGTGCTCGCCGTTCAAGTACCTAAAGCAACCCGCATGAGAAGTTGGTTCGAGATGTAGGTACATCGGGTCTTACCATCTGTTAGTATCGATGCCATCAATGACATTCTTGAGGCTGGAGGCCACGTTATCTGGGCCCCAAAGACCGCTGCATTTTGCGGATCCTCTGCAATTGATTCCGAGGGCTGCGTTGACGCTCACAGCAGAGAGGAGAAGGGAGATAGCCAAAGTGAGCTTCATATTGCAAATCTAATTCCGAGCTTGTAGAAGTTTGTTGGGTATTGAAGATAGGAATTCAATGGATGGTTCACGCTATGGAATGATGTGGGAGGAGGGTAGGCTTTATAGAACGCCCAGTTCAACGCCTTCCAACCAGTAATACTTAATATTTGCTATCCTGATATTCACAGGACAAATGCCTCAACTTCGAATCCATCTTTGCAAAGATTAGCAATCGGTTGTTTGAAAAATCAAACAAACACTTTACGATACAGGATTTTCCTTTTGTGGACGCCACGGTCAGATGAAGTTGTTTTTTCTTTGCCTTAGTCTTACATTGAAGTTCCGTAATGAGAAAATATTATCGGATCTGTCAGCCAAAAAGGCAGATATTGGCGAAGATTTCCTAATTTTTGAAAAGAACGAGACCCATAATCCCTTTGCGCACTAGCGCGGGAACTCCCGAGAGCCGACTACCGTCCGCCCATAAGCACAAGTGGATCCAGCCCTAGAGTCCTTCGCCTCGCAGTTCGTATCCGTTAGTAAGTTCTGCAGGGCACCTGCAGGGTCTTTGCGTTTTAGGTAACATTGCATATTTTAGTCTCACGGTCTAAGCCCACTTGGGCATCCTTGACGATCTTAAAACTGCCTCCGTCACAGTCAGCAGCTGAGCTCATGTGGGTCACTAACTTCAGAATTTGCTTTTTTCTATAATAGAACAGAGACGAGTTTCCTCTTGCGCACTAGCAAGGTCGTTATGAGTCCCATGATCTATTGCTACGATAATTGCCCAGAAATATCTTGGTTAGAGCAGTATCTATTCACAGAACGGTGGCGTTGAGCTGAATTTGCAAGTTGATCACATCCGCCGGAATTCAATTGATGCCTAGATTGAAACGAACATAAGAAGACCAAGTCTTGCCTCGACTGCACTCTACATCACTCTCTTCAATTTCCCTCAGCCATAATCTCTATCTTCATCATGGGTCCTTCATCTGTCTTTGACTTCATTCTTCTGACTCTGTCCTTGACCGCGTCCACAAGTGCTGCTCTTGGAATCAACTGCAGAGGTTCCGCCAATTGCAACACGTTTGGCAACAACCAGATAGCTGCTCAACTTACCCATGCTATCTCCGGCATCGACGGCAACCGATGGTACAATAACGGTGATCACATCGCCTGCGTTGGCTCTGGCGCTCCAATCACTGGTAACGGTGGGTTCTGTGCATTCTTGCAGGGCACCGGCGGTACAAACGGTGCCAAGATCAAGGAATTGGCCCACTACATCCCAGAACATGGGTAAGTATCCTGTCTATGGCGATTGACCAGTTCACTGACATTACCAGATGCGGTGCCTGCGGAAGCGTTCCGTACTTTTACCCTGGAGATAACAATGTCGCGCATGGTGAACTTACGTTCAACTACGTTTCAAACTCCTGCACCAAGGACGATGCTAAATTGTGTTAAGGCTTTAATTGCTACGCCACTCGGATCGAGGTTGGTCGGTAAACATGTTCGTTCTACCGTGCAAAGTACTCTGTTTGACCGAAGATGGTCTTCGCTACTATGAATAAACTTACGTTCTATTGTCAATGCTTCAAATGGAAAGAAAGATAGAGCCCAATGCCAGATATATTCGCTCTGCGTTTCAAATAATAGAAGCTCGCCGATGACTAGACTTTTAGCCCATTTGCGTCGTTATAGTCTACTTTTCTGCTCAGTAGCCTCAAGAAAGGCACTGTAATGAGAAGAAAGCTAAACTAGACAGCAGGACAAGAATTTGGTCCCGGGTATCCACCCGAACACAAAGCTTGAGGTCACAAGTTGATCATCGGAGCTTGTCTCTGGCTTGCGGAACCTGACAAACTTTTCAATCACCCTTTTCACATCCTGTTCTACAATTCCGTCGATTTCTCTCACCCACAAACCTGGATAATCATGTTCATCCAACTGCCACCATAGTGCAACGACGTGCCCCGTATCATCTCTCTGAAATTCGAGGATGCCCACTTTATGATAGCCCCACTCGAACATTCCCCTAGCAAGTATCTGATCACGTTCAAGAGGAATGAAACTCAATATGTCTGCATTATAAGGCTCAAGATCATAGTTTGATTCGATACTGTTGACGCACATCACTGCTAGTTTCGCGATGGCGGTCTCGCTCCGCACGACGATGACACGTGATGTATTAAGGCCGATGTAGTCAGTGGGCATAGTAGTGCGATACCACCCTAGATGGTATACCGTCTCGTTTTTAAGGCCATCACGCATCGATTGGAACCACCAAGGTCGCCACATTTGCCCAATATTTGAAGAGCATTGTGACTTCCTGATTGAAGGAGTGGCTGTATGTCACTCGCTTTATTTTCTTCGTCGTACTATCGTCCATGAGCTGTCATACGGATAAGCCAAATTGAAATTTTCTGCACATCAGTTCCGTGACTAGTGTCTGATAGAGATGCAGTGGCTCTAAAACACCATGGCCAGAAACTGTGTATGCATGTAGCACCTCAAGCCATCATCAATTTGCAACATTGAATCGATCCTCTTCTTTCGTAGAGATCAACTGTTATCAGAGAGAAAACCAAGAAGAAAACAAAATGGTCTAGATTCGGGCCGAAGAAAAGTGGATCAGACTCGGGTAAACGATCTCGGCCAATTTCAAGTTGGCCGTAGCTTGTCACTTTTGACTCACACTATGGGAACATATAAAGAATTATCGAGCGCTTGAGTGGCATATTTCAATTGTTCTTTGTATTTAACTCCTGTCAATGGCGTCTAAATATAACTATTCGTTTTTTCGGGTCTCAAAGACAGAGGGAGCCGAGACCTCCGCTCAACGATGTCGAGAACTTCGCCTCAAAGCCTTGAAAGCTTCACCCGATTCTTTTTCTTCTACTTACGAAATTGAATCAGCTTTCACGGATGCCCATTGGATCGAGCGTCTCCTCGCTCCTGATCGAGAACTCTTCGTTTGTGCCGCAACACCTCTCGGCGATGATCCGTCGCGTCCCAATGATATCCAATGGATCGGGCAGGTCACTATGCGAGGACCTTTATCCAAGGCTCAATTTGAGTTACCTGTGGAATCCGAACAGCCCCCTCAGAAGTCCGACGAAGAGGAGGACAGATGGCAGATGCTGAGCTTGTTCACGCTCCCAGAATATCGCGGCCATGGACTCGGAAACAAGCTATGCAAGGAGGCGATCAATTACCTCCTGTCATCACGCGTTTTTCCTCGTGAACTTCAAGTGCGACTCATTATTAAAGCTGGTAATCAGGTTGCAGTGGAATTTTACCAGCGTCTTGGGTTTGTCTTCGGCGGTAGAGCAACTCTTGTAGAGGCTCTGATCTCAAATGGAGATGAGCATCTTGTTCCAAAGGACCTTACACCGGCGAAATACTCAGAAAGACAAGGAATCATCATGATATCTCGTGTATCGCGCTCATGATTTTTTCTTTGCATAATACCCTTATCTTGCGAGTCCTCTGTCTTGTCAAACTTTCCCACCGTTGAGGTCGATCTTGTCTGCATCGGTGAGCGATCTTGCTTTATGTTTTTTTTTGCGCTGATGGGATCGGAGTCGATGTTTCCCCTGAGTTCGTCAGTTCTGCGTTGTTCAATGAAGGGAAATCTCGAACCTCAAAGCCGCCACCCCTGTATGAATTTGCCATATTGTAACATGAAAATAGAATCTTAGTTGATTTCAAATGTTTCACAAATCTCAGTAATCTGTTAGCCTAGCTAATGCATTGTGGCCGATCTCGAACTAGGGTCTTATATGTAAAGTTTGTTGTTTCCTGCTTACTCCAAAAAAATTCATCTCTGCGCCTTTAATCTCCAATCAGACCAACAACAACGATGTCCAGGATGAGATATGTCTTCAAATGATATTGTGGGAGATTGCAATTGTTTTGTGTAGGGTTGTTGAGCAAAGGCTCTACCTCCTGGCTTCAAAATACCCATTGGTCATTTTGAGAGTCGAGTAAACTTAGAACCAACCAAAAGCGAAACCACCGTGTCCACCATTTCCACTATGACCATGGTGGCCGTGGGAGTGGGATCTACCAGCTGTCTGGGTAGCCTCGGGAGTGGCAGCGGGCTGAGCACCAGGACCAGCAGAAGACCACACAGGAAGGGATGACGCGGCGGGGCCTTGGCGACGGTGCTTAGAGCTAGAGGAGCTCAGCTTGCCGATACCAGCGTTTGCGAGAACGGAAGCGCGAACACGACTCGCCTCGAGAACATCGACGCTGGCTTCGCCGCTGGGCCAGCTGCTCAGCACAGACTCATCGGAGGCGGAGAGGTCGCCAGACTGTATGAGGGTATTGGCGGAGCAGGTACGACCAAGAGCTGAATTGCAGCTTGACTGGGTGCTGTTGCTGACAGCGAAGGTTGCGCCAGGAGAGCTGTCGGTCAGCATGGGGGTGTCGACTTGGTAGAAGACATTGCCTTCAATCAGAGCGTTCGTGTTCTCGCCGACGTCAAAGGCGTGGCCGGTATTGTTGAACCAGTAATTATTGTAGGCATGCCAGTAGCTGTTGAACTCGAGTTTTGGGGAGCGACCGGAGGTGTGGTGGATATAGTTGCCAGTGAAAGTTATGTGGTCTCCTTTCCCGTAGCCGAGGCTGTCGAATTGTCAAATGGTGGTTAGTATTGATGTGGGTTGATGCAGGGTTCAATTGGAGTGACACTTACATTGTCCAATAATGATGGCCATCACATGAGGATGACCAGCTAGTCTGACCATCGAACTCGGAGTTAGAGATGGTCACCTTGCCGGCTGGATAACGGTAAGTAAACAAAACTAGATTCATACATTTGGTCAAGCTCACCAGACTCATATCCAGAGACGAACATCTGGCGCCCAACAAGCGAGACCTTGACGTGATCAATCCATATCTTATCCGTGCCACTTAAAGAAATCGCATCACCACCCCAGATGAACTGAGGGTTAAGCTCAGTGATATGAATGTTCTGAATGATAACATTGCTCACGCCATTCTTCATCTGCAGTCCCTTACCGCGGATGACACCAGCACTACCAACACCAACAATAGACTTGTTCGAAGCAACGGTGAGCCCCTCAAGACCAGCCTTGTCGTAAGTGCAAGTGGTGGTGGGATAAGAGCCACACCAATCCGAGTTGTCGATGGCATTCTGGCCGGCGCTACCACAGGTGTTGGATTCGGGGATGCAACACTTGCAGTCGGTGCACTTGCCCTCGCTTGTCAGGTAGTTAAACTCCTTGTCAATGAGAATGACACGAGGAGTGCTGTCGCTGAGCCACGCCGTCAGTTGGGCGATATCACTGGGGGCTGCGGCGGCAGCACTGCCTCCGCCTGTTGTTCCAGATGCGAAGCCAATGGCACTCCCAGATACACCTGCAGCGTTTACATGGGCACCAAGGAGAGCGATGGCCGCAATTAAGGATTTGATGAGCGACATTGAACCCTTTACCTACACAAATTGTGCCAAACAAAAGAAGAACGAAAATAATGTCACTGAGCCAGCAGTACGTCAAAGAACGGAATTTGGTCGCAAGCAGAACAAGAAAGAAAATTGCCCTGACGAGGACATCACTTTACGATACCCAGTATTATATACTCTGCAGCATATTTGCAAAAAATAAGGGTTGACCGGATCCAGGGTCTTGGCTTTGTTTTGGCTTAAGTAGCTACGAGGCTTGTTCGCAGATCCATGCCCTTACACGCAACACGGCCGAAGAAAGCATTTTAATGAAATGTGCATAACTGATACCCCGGAAAGTATTGATCGCCAGGATGTTTCCTGTTCCTATTTGGTACCCCACTCTTGAAGTTTCATTTCTAATTTAACCGATGCAAGTTGTTCATCGGGGGAAATGGAAAATTGCTCTTCACGCACGGGTCATGACGATCATCTCTTCAAACCCTCTTCTCAATGGTAAGGTAATGGCTTTGTTGGTCGTTCCGGATATAACCGAAGACCGAAGGGGAAGGCAGACACACCATTGCTGATCAACGTTACCTACCCAGAAACCCCGAAGATGCCCCGATATACCCCAGTGAGACAGGACATTTCTCGGCAATCCTGTCTGTTTCAGCTTGACAGGCCCGTTCTGTTTCCAAGCTATCAGAGGTTCAGCTAAGAAAATCTATTGGACCTGGAGATGCTAAATGCGGCACAGGAGCTTACACAGCTTAACTATATATTGTAGGATGAGGATCATTTCTCAACACAGCAAGGGATCGACTCGACTTCTTAGAATTTTCTTCAATCAAATATGAATGAAGGGGAAACAAAAAAAGGAGAGTATGATATCACATGCGAGAGCAACAACATGTAGTAAATGGGCTTGTTTGCATCCAACTTAGTTTGATAGAACCAAGTCTGACAGATGGGGTTCTCTATCTATCACAGATTCAACCACACCCCTTGATTAAGCACAAGTGAATGATGCGGCATCATTCACATCTCCCTCATTATAAGTAAACACCTGGGGATAGGGACATAAGTTCCCAGTGCGAGTAGCGGAGCTGTTTCCAACCGCCACAGCAACACCTTCCAAACGATCTGGCACCGTGCCATTCTCAACCCAAGCCCGCATGGTGTCGAAAACAGTCTCGGCGGGATCAAATCCAGGGCCAAATCCACAATGTGTCACCCCGGGTGCCAGGAACAGGCGATAGTAATCTGCAACATCGGCGTCAAGCTTTGTCACGCGTTCATAGTAATCAATAGTGCCGTTGGTGGGGACCAACTGGTCGGCCATGCCATGCCAGGCAAGCATTTTCGTTCCCGCATGCTTCATTTTGGAAAGATCTGTATTTGACGTGCCGATCAAAGAGGTATATCTATCGACTGATTGGCGGAATAGACGGTCGTATTCTTGACGCGTGAGGCCTTCAATGCTGAATTCGGGATTACGAGCCACGAATGTATTTACCCAATCTTTGGCGACGCTGAACGGGGCGATAGTACAGTTCTTGGTAGAACTACAACTTGTGCCGATCATTGATGCGAGACTGGAGTCATGGTGGAATCCATACCACAGGGATTGACCTTCAGCTGACCGTGGCCCCTCCCAGAGTCCCGAGATCAATTCAGCCATATCCTTGGTGATGGTGACATTCCCGTTGGGATCAATGCAGTTTATTGTCTGGCCAATAATTGAAGACGCCTTGAAGTTACATCGGCCAGGGAAAGCAATGATACCGTCGGTGACACCGTCAAGTCCATCGCATTCCTCAACGGCGGCTTTCGTGAATGCATCAACAACGCATTGCGGCGGCTGTGTATCTACGTATTGACAACTCCCTTAGTAACGCTTGTTGAATATGACCAATGAAGTTCATCTTTTACGTACCGAGAATTTGTGCCAGGACTGGGCCCCAGAGGCCGGCTGGGGCGAATTTATCCCAGCTGATAGCAGGAGCACCAGCAACAATTCCATCAAAGAGTTCGGGGTGATCTTGCGCCATAGCATGTCCCTGACGACCACCAGTAGAGCAACCATGCCAGTAAGAGTATTCCGCCCCTGAACCGTAATATAATCTCGTGGCCATTTTTCCCAGAACCGCAGCTTCGGAGATAGCAAGGCTTGAGAAGTCCCGAAGAGCAGGCCAATTGGTATGTCCGTCACTAGTCAGGCCCCAGTCCGTAGTTGAAGCATTGATACCATGCCCGCCATCCGTAGACGAGGATGCATACCCCAACAAGACCGGCGTAAGAATGCTGCTCTCGCCGCCAGCGTACCAGGCTCCTCCACCATGCATCAAAAATCGCGAGTTCCAATCTTTGGCATCGAGGGGAAGACCAATATACGTATTGACAAGGTCTTGCTGACCGGGGTGTGTGTAGCTCAATGAAACCAAACATATATCCACAGTGGGAGTTTCAACACCGGGTATATCGGGGATCACACCGACACCGCCTGTGGCGTTACGGCCACTGGTTGAAAACTCATGGGCAGCTGTGACATTTACAGACTTTATCTGAATAGTGTCTAGTGAAAGTGATTTGAAGGTTGCTCTAGAGCAAGCCGGTTTATGCCGAAGCGGCTCTCCTGTGGCGAGAGCGCTGGGCAAGATCCCAAATAGTAGGGCCAATGTGGCCGTTATGCAGAAGGCCATTGGGCTTAAAGTGAAATGCCTTGCAGATATTGGTATTGAGATAAAGCGGCGGTAGGTTGGCAGTCTCAAGTTTTCAAACAATACATTCTGGTGGGGGAGACAGCGATGTTCTTTATACTGTCCAAAAGTTACACAGATTGCCGGGAGCGATAATTTCAGTGAGTCAGTGAGACACTGCCCAGTGGTACTCTGAATGGGACGGTTCAGAGGGCTTCACATGTTCACTATTCGTTTAGTGGGGTCCCATAAATCTGTGCATAGCGTCCACAACATCCAAGCTCATTGAAAGTGCTCTGCAGAAATTCGAACAGCTAAACCATATACCTAAAAAGGAAAATGCGATTGAAATTATGTAGTATGTGATGCTGATCTCCGCGGAGCCATCTCGTATATGTATATACGCTCGCCTTGCCAAGTGCGACTTTCTCAGTTCTCATTGGACGTGCTGTTTGAGGCTTAGAGTGTGGATGCGGGCTAGCGGACATTGAATACCCTAGAACGGGTACCTATACTGGGCACTCATGCATCCGTGGAGTGTGCTAGCAGATGGCATTGTGTAAACCATTTCTTCTCCAGTTTGATGGAGTCAATAGGGTTGGCGTCCAGCGATACATTTCCGTTGTCGCCGCCCACGTAAGCAGAAGTGCCCCTGTCTATGTAGGTGCCTAGGTGCTCGGGCACTTAACTAACAATGAGCAGGACGATAAGCTGTCGACTCGACTATTTGCTCCAAAGTTGGCTAGCGCAAATGTTTGCAGATAGAAAGTTGGATGCGATGGGTCGTTTGCTGTGGTGTCCGATACGTTCGATTTGAGTAAGGGAGTGGCCAAAACTTGGAAGCTTCATGATAAATGCCTATGATAGCATGTATATATCGAGTCAATCGACAGTCAAGTCCCTATGTACTGGCACTTCGAGGTCACTGGAGCGACGAATGCGAAACTTCGAGATTCAGTTTGCCTTGTCTTTTTGGCCTAGATTCAAGGCAGCATTATCGGTACCTCAACGTTTTGGCCCCCACACGTTATCTTGATCACGCTCTCAAAAGGTTTGTTTACCTTCTAGCAACCTTTCCATCCCACTTCGCTTTTTGCTTTTCTCTTTTTCAATATCACTCTACGTGTAGTGATCAAAGTATCAGAGCAGCTACCGTGGAAGTCTGGGCTAATGACCAAATTGACGCCTTCTCTCTCTTTTGTGCTTATGCCTGCCAGTTGACGCCTCTCCATGGCTCACTCCAAAACCCATTCCCACAATGCAGTACGGATATAAGGTGGGTTAGATTGACTTGATTGAGAAAGCACCCATCGAAATCATCGAAAAGTATGTTGTATTAATATATCAAGTTACAATGATGTTCCAAAACCTGACAATGCATCTAGAAATCAAAAGGTCCTACTTTCAATCCCACTCAGGCCAAACAGTGATATCTTCCAACTCCTCCCGATGCTCCATATAATAAGCTTGGCCCAGCATATGAAGTTTTCGACGATCCGTCTTCTTCGACTTCGTGCGCGGCACCCGATCGACCAACAGATACAAACTGGGTACATAGTACCTGGGCAGATTCCCACGGACAGCATCACTGAGTGACTGTGTCAGCGTGTTAATCGCGTGTTTCTCGCTGATCGGCCGGAATTGCATTTCCTCGATCGGACCGCTGTCAACATTCATCGGGTTGTTTGCAAGGTATATGTAAACCGCCAGAATGGGGTCTCCTTTGCCATCGATGGCGCCGAGGACATCAACGATAGCTGCATCACCCGTTGAGAGATTCCGTCGGAGCACGTACTCGACCTGGCCGGCTTCCACACGTGCTCCGTCGAGCTTGAGCATGCTGTCCTTGCGGCCCATCAGCTCGATCGTGCCGTCGTGGTTATACCGACCGAGATCACCGGAGCGATAGAGTCGGTAGTCTGGTCTCTCGGCATGCAGCTGCGCCATCCAGGTTGGTGGTGCGGTGAGGAAATTCTCCGATTTTCCAGACACGTGGTCCAAGTAACCCTGTGAGAGGTGGGGTCCTTCGACGAGCAGTTCCCCGACCGCTCCAATCGGCATAAGTTGGTCCGGGTTATCAGGACTGACAATCCAGATTGCGCCGGTGGCCGGACGACCCACTACCGATCCACGGCCCATTTGGAGATCGCGGTTGTATGCGCAAAGTGAGGCGACTTCCCCC
Organism: Penicillium soppii; assembly: GCF_028829465.1. Taxonomy (NCBI): domain Eukaryota; kingdom Fungi; phylum Ascomycota; class Eurotiomycetes; order Eurotiales; family Aspergillaceae; genus Penicillium; species Penicillium soppii. The sequence continues at coordinate 1,500,565 of NW_026643235.1, read as the reverse complement.
ATTCCATATTGGTTGACGACTTGTACGCGATTCAGCCATTTGGCCAACACCGCGTCTGAGACTGGCTCGCCTCCAATGCACATCCATTTCAGGGTGGGTACGCGCTCGGGGTCTATGTCGATGGCGACGGAGGGAGTGATGAACATCATGTTGGCTTCCAGGTCGTTCATGTCATCCATGAGAGCGTCCATTGTCAGCGAAACGGTTGGAACGCAGCAGCAGCCACCCGCCATGAGAGGGGCCAGGAAGTCATTGTTGCTAATGTCGAAAGCGTAGGCATCGAATGAGAACATCCGACTGTGTGGCCCCATCTTCATTACTCGGACGTAGTCTGTCAGAGCGGACGCATAGCTGCGATGCTCTTGCACAATGCCCTTAGGCTTTCCCGTGCTACCAGATGTGAACAGCACCACACATGGGTCTGTTGGTGTGACGGTCGGACATGGAACCATGTTGATCAATGGTAGATCCAGCACCGAGGCTTCGCTCACTTCAAACAACGTTTCGACGCGGCCTGAGAACTTGCTTTTGTAGCCGGCTGAGGTGAGCATTATCTTCATTTTGGTTCGTTCAAGGACGGAAGCGAGGTACGGTGGTGGATCGGTCCCATCAACACAGATGTATGCACCACCAGCCATGAGAACAGCGAGACGAGCCACGATGGCCCACGTGGACTTGTAAAATGCGCACGCGACGAATATGTTTGGTCCAACGCCCTGCCCGACAAGCCAGTGAGCTAAACGAGTAGTCAATTCTTCCAACTGGCGGTATGTCAGGTCGCCATCCCAGGATCGGACAGCCTGCGCATCCGGGGTTATCTTTGCATATCGAAAACAAAGCTCATGGAGAAGTTCATCCTGGCACGGAGCAAGAGATCCCGTGAATTTTGCGATATGTTCCCGATCCTCTGCGGAACACAAGTCAAGACTACCAACAGTTTGTGTGGAGGACCCGGTAAGTGAAACAAGTGCCTGGTTGAAGCTGTGTAGAAGACTCCTAGCCAGTGGCAGCTCCATTCCAGAATCCCCAACCTCCAGGCACGCTTGTAACCTATCGTCAGGGGTGTGACGTATAGATAGACGAAGACCAGTGAAAAGAGATTCCACCTCCAATGCACCATTGGGCTGTATCACACAACAGGACTCACATTGCCCTCTACATGAAGCTTGGCTCGAAAATGTGCGTTGAGGCGGTTGTCGCTGATAGACGATCGTAGCGCTGAATACGGAACTCTTGCCATCAGCTCCAGCATGTCCATTGGCGGTCGTTGGAACATTCTTCAATGTATCCATTGCGCTGATGCATTGCGCGAACAGCTCCTTCATAGTGTCATGTGGATCTATGTGAATCTGAACGGTCGGCCTGGGAGCCGAATGAGCCCCCTCGCCTACAAAGCATCGGCCTTGCGAATATTCCTCACCAATGTACAGTGTAGTTGAGCAGGCAAAAGCCCTGACTGTGGCCACCCATGCCAGCTGGAGTAGTCTCTGGATATGAATATCTGGATGCTCCCCGAATGCAGGCGCGGGAGGGTTCAAAGCATCGACGAGGTGGAGGAGGCGCCAGGGGCGTTCGGTCAGAGTGAGGTCGACTGCATTCGTGGAAGACTCGTTCTTTGAATTTTTGATTAGAGCGCCGTTGGGTTTATCCGCAAATTGCGCTTCTAAAAGCACGGGAGCCATGGTGAAGCAGTAAAAGTATCAAAAACCAGGTTGTATAGTCCTCAATGGGTGAGTGATCCTGGTCGATTTTTCGGGACTCGCCAACTTAAATGTCTCGAGTTTTGCGGAGGGAATCTTCATGCAGAGTCTGACAGGCATTGTAAACACGCCGCTTGGTACCAGCGAGTTCTTTTGTTGAACCAAGCGAGCAATCAATAGGGCGTCGCTATTGACGCCACGGACTTCTGTTGGACAAATCAAAGACATGGTATCCGGAATGTTCGCAGCTTTCAGCACCTTTAAGACCATGACTTCGTGTCTTCTTAGTGAGCTGTTTGCTCCGTGAGATGTGGCTGCATTTCGAAGTGGGCTGGCTGAGCATCCGAGCTAGCAGAGTGGGCAATTGGGGCCGGGGGATTTTGTCTCGATCTGCGAATAGAATTGTTTCTCTGAACAAAAGCCCACCTGAAAAGAAATTAGAATAAAAAGGAAACATGTTCAACCCCGGGCTCTTGCTCATAATTCAGTAAATGATCTGCATAGATCTGCAACATTGCCTGTCATGCCATCATGGATGGTCAGCACTCAACGAACTATCGATGTCGAATGGAGGGTTACCTGGGTACACATGTAACTAATGCAGTCAGCAGGCATGCAACTGGTGTCAATATGAGAAAATGTACAAATCATGACATTGTGCAACACCCGTGTATTACTGGATTAACATTTCTCAACTAAAAAGATACATCGAGCCCAAATCAAGTACATTATAGGTTCTGCATAACCCCCGGATGAACACCCTCGAGGATGGACGACAATTCACTCCACAGCTTCTCACGCGCTTGTCGGCCCTCATCACTGCGCACAAAAGGTGACAGCATGGTGTTCTCCACATGTCCATCCGTCATGTAAGCGCCATGGCTTTCCAGGCCGGCCGTAGCCCCCGCCACCAGCGTTCGAGCTCCAACCTCAGTGGATCGTGCCAATACCAATTTCATCAGCTGGAACTTCCAGTCTTGTTCCCGACCCAGCTGTGAGTGGCAGAGACCGGGGTTGGTCATATTGATGATCACCTCTGATCCGCGCACTCGGCCCGCTAGTTCCTGCACCAGCAGCACCTCCAGCAACTTGGAGAGTGGGTATCGTTCGCCCATTCTGGCATTCGACTGGTCGCTGACGAACTTCATCGGTCGATCTTCTTTCCATTCTGGGAATTGCACCCAAGCGTGCACTTCGCTTACAACGAATGAAAGACGGGGTGTGTGCGATGGGTTGTTTCGTCGAGTGGCTTTGAGTGTGGGTAGGATGAGCAAGCCTAGGAGCAGGCTATTGATAACATTGACGGTGACAGATCGTTCATAGCCTTCGGCAATGCTGAATTCTTGCGTGGCAATTGCTGCATTCAAGATCGCGTTGTCGAGCTTGGGGAGCTTTGCGATGCGATCGCCAAACGCAAGAACTGATTCGTACGACGACAGATCGACCTTCCACACTTCGCAGATGCCGGGGCGACCTGTAGATTTCTCGATATCCGCTTTTGCCTCTTCTCCAGCTGCTACGTTTCGAACGCCGAGGATCACTCGTGCAGCACCTAGGCGCGTGATGTGGCGTGCAGCTTCTAGCCCCAGGCCGACATTGGCGCCGGTGATCAGCACTGTCTGATCTGCAAAAGACTGGTCGGGACGTGGGGGAGTAATAAAAAACTGTGAGTATAGGAAACCCATGATGAATGTTTAGATTAATATTTTGGTCGTTGCGAGTCCATTAGGGAATGGCTTTTCTTATATTCTTTCAGGAATGTAGACACCCGGGGCAACGTCATGACGGCACGATCGCGGAGATTGGCGGGGATAAGGTCGTTCGCAGCAAAACCCTAAATCCACAGCATATTCCGAACACAAACGGCATTATCCTTATTTCCGGAACACTTAAGAGTACTGTTGGCTATTAGCCTACACAATTTCAGCAATAATATGGCTTGTGGAAAAGTTCGGGACCAATGTCGGCCCAATCGAACTCCCGATGCCGATACGCGAGAGGGGTGAGGATCGAAAGAGGGCCCGGGAATGTGAATCGCACGAATCAGCGAGGCCCCTTGAGCATATAAGGGAATTCTTATCCGAGGGCGGGATCTACCTTGAAACTGTGGACGTCGATGAGAATACACAAACGCAACGGACACCAAATATTGGATTGGCTGCACGAATAATGAAATTCTAGTCAATTCAGTCTAGCAAAACCAATCCCTTACATTGTCCAAAGCGATCTTGGACTATAGTTTCCCCTTGATATATCTCATGAGTAAACGATTGAGTGAGTCTAAAATAAAGCGATGGCCAAGCAATACTCCCAGATTCGCGATTTCCTGTTTGCGCATGAGACTGGAAGCTTCGTTTAGTCTTGGTCCGGGTTGGCTTATCAAAACCATCGTGGATTGCTCAAATGTTCTGTCAAGCGATTCCTTGGGAACTTCAGGTATTAGGGGCCAACTCGCCATTGGTGGCAGTAGAACATTGTTGTCTTCGATGACAAGCATGACTCTCCAACCATCGCCTCTGTTCGCCATCTGGCGAGATTAGAGGTAGAATATAAACTACTGCAATTCAAGAATTCCTAAGTCGAAAGATATGCTTGTCCCCTGGAACGTCCCGAATCACCAAAGTATGAACAGCAACAACACACGCCATTGCAACTGTGAGTAAAGACCAAAAATGAGACTCTCTCCAAAAGATGGGACACCATACTCCCCAATCCAATATAGGAATGGCAATGGTCCATCGAGCTATACCATCACCCCACACGAGTGGCACTGTACGACGCCCCCGCTTGGCATCGCCGGGTTGATCGAGCATGTCCTGCAAGTGCACGGTTGAGAATATCAAGGCGCTGATGATAAGAGAGGTTAGCATAAACTAGCATATGAGAATTTGCACTGATATATCTCTAGTGATACTACTGCCCCTAGTCTGACTCTGCTCTTCTACTTCCTGGCTCGATATCCAGAACGCGTCGAAAAGATATACGCGGAAATTCGACATGTCAATATCCATGACCCGACTGTTTTGGCCGCGCTACCTCACTCAACAGGAACTATAAACAAATCCATGCGGTTGCTTCCAGCAGTTCTCACTTTCAGCTCGAGGATCATACCCCCGGAAGGACTTGTCATTGATGAGATGTACATTCCAGGAAATACAAAAATATGTGCGCCACGATATACGATCGGCAGACGCGAGTCTTTTTCTTCGGTGCTTTCTGATCATCACAACGCTTGTGGACCCATTTAGTAAATAAAGCATATGTGAACCCCCACGAGTTCATTCCAGAGCGGTGGTATAGCCGGCTTGAGCTAGTCAAGGACAAAAGGGCATTTGCTCCTTTCGGTGTTGGTAAGCGAAAAGTTCCATGTAGCCAAATTCCTGGCGGAGATAAATTAGCTCTGGTACTAATGCAGTACCGTAAGGGCGCACCGGCTGTGTCGGTCGCCATTTGGCACTGCGCAGATCCGACTCGTTGCAGCAGCTTTGGTGTTGCACTACCGGATCAAATTTGCGTCGGGTGAGAATAACGGCGAGGCTGTGGAACGGGATATGAAGGACCAGCTGACTGCTCATCCTGGACTTTGTCGCCTTGTGTTCGAGCGCCAATGAGGAGTCAAGGTCCATAAGCGAGAGTGAGTGGCAAGGGGATGTGTTTCAAAAGTCAGAATATAGTTCAGTGAGATAGATCTACCTCATTGAGACTTTTAACATACATGCTAGCTAGCTCAATACCTAAGAAGATACAAGCAAGAGACATCCAGCGTTGTTAGCTCGGGATTCGGGGCCGGAATCCCCAGGCAATATGAACATCAAACGAACCATAGCAGCCAGATTGAATATCCTTATGAGCCTTTTGCTCCAGCTCCTCGAGGTATTCCATAGAAAGCGCCCATTTGGATCCACGAGCAGATTGAAGCCGCGCCCACGCGAAAATAGACTGCATCCTATTTGCAGTCAAGCGCTCGCGGGTACCGCGAACCCGATGCACAGCAGCAGCCTCCGTATGTACATTCTCCAGGCCAGCAGCATACATACCTGCGGCCAACTCATTCCAGCTTCAAAGCGCAGCCTCATAGCCGTCGAGAACAATTTTCCCATTTTGCTGGCAGTATCAATCGAGGAATGAGCGCCACCGGGCAAATAGCACACAGCGGTGAAATCACACTCTTCCCACTGCATCGCACCGCCAGGCTTGAGTAGCTGGGCCAAGTTTTTCACCACACCAGTCGACTCCGAGGCCGAGAGCCCAGCTGCCATTAGCCGTCCGTGTACGAAGTCGTACTTTCCTTGCAGGGAACTGGGTACATCCTGGCACGCGTCGTACAGGATCAAACTGACGTTTAGCGGTAGGGTATCGGCGGGCGGGAAGAGGCAGGTCGATATGTCATAGCCATGCAGGGTGGCTTCTGACCAGTCATGCGCTAGCTCGTGTAAAAAGGCGGCGGTACCTGTGCCCGCGACGGCGACACAGGCATCGAGGTACCTCGTGGCTTGGACGGCTGGGTGCAGGATGTAGCCGGTGTTTCTAGGCTAGTCAGTATGCTTTATGCTCGCTTGGTTTGGCCGTTTACTCTGTGATTAGTACAAATTGCTCGTCGAGTCTGCAGTGCCGATATTAGGGTCATTTATACTGGTTGAGTCGTCCGTCTTACCTTTGCGCTTCGGCGGAATCACGAGGTATATTCTCCGCGTATGTATCGTGGAAGATTACGGCCATAATGGCTGATTTGGGGGTATATTGCGCTGCTTGGAAACGCGCAGAATGATAATGTGCGATGCTGCAGTTGATAGGAACAGTGATTGCCTCGAGGGTGTGGACGTCCCGATCATTCCACTTTTTCTTGCTTCAGACCGATTAATCCCTCCGGTACTGGGGTCTCACTGGGGTACTAGGCTGAAACTTTGCTGGCTGACGAGTGGGAAGTGCTGGCTGACGAGTGGGAAGTGATTGAGCTCAAGGTTTTCAGGTTTCACGGGGATATGATGTGTTCCTGGAAACCTTCATCAGACATCGCTGTGAATAAGCGTCAATAATTTGAAGAGGCGGCTCTGAACTTCGTAAGCCTCGCTTTTCTCCATGTGATTTCTTTCTCAGCCTGCCATCATTCATTTAATTCTATAGCGGTGACCCTCTCGTTGGTACAGCTTTGAGCATCAACCATGGTGCACGTTCACATGAGCGTGCGATCTCCGGTGCTGATAGTGTGGAGCTTAATCATGCTCCTCATTGCCGCAGCATCTGCCACTCTTCGTATTATCTCTGCTCACATCAGGCGTCGGGAGTTGAAGAGTCATGATTATCTTGTCTTCTTTTCAACGGTCAGTTGACTCGATATGAAACAATGTGCTGACTGACGCCAAGGCCAGCTCTTGTTAACTGGATACGTGACAGACGTACTGGTTGGTAAGTGGAAGCTAACTGCCCATTCCCAAGAATGACCGTTGAGCCAATTTTCCAGGGGCGATAATCGCAGGTTATGGCGGGCATACGCAGGTTATGGCGGGCATACGCAGGTTATGGCGGGCATACGCAGGTTATGGCTGTTCATCATCCAGAAGAGTTAATGAGCGCGTTGAAGGTAAACTCTTGACTCCGTTCTGCTGGTTGCAGTTAACAAGAACAGATATTTTGGGCATCAGAATGGATGTGGGCCACATCCACAGTCTGCTTTCGACTGGCAATCTTGTTACTGTATATTGAGATCTTCCCAAACAACAAGAAGTTCCTGTGGTGCGCAATCAGTGTTGGAGTCCTTGTATATTTATACTGGGTATCAACGGTGTTGACGATCGCTTTGCTCTGTCGCCCAGTTGCTTACAACTGGGATCGCACCGTTCCCGGTACTTGCGGTGATGTGTTGAAGATCAAGTATGCATCAGCAGGCCTCAATGTGGCTATGGACCTGGGCGTCAATTTGCTGCCAATGCCAATTGTTTGGAGGCTGCAAATGTCGAGCCGCAAAAAGATCGGCGTAACTGCATCATTCGCAATCGGAATTCTGTTAGCCGCCCATGTCCTTCAATGGATTCCACGAAATGCTGACCATTAGCAGCACGGCCGGTATCAATATGGGACGCATCATCCAAACCAAGATGTGCCCAGTTAGTGATCTCATCTACTGCTTAAGGGATTCGTCGATGTTCATCGAGGCAGAGATGACGGCGGGGATCTTGGTTGCTTGCGTGCCGACATTTGGGCCGCTGATCTTCCGACGGAGCGTTCCTGCAGCGCGACCCCAACACGATCTGCCGACAATCGGATCGGTTCGAATGCGACCGCGTCGCAACCTGGCAAAGTTTCACTCTCTCCTTTGGACGATTGATCGGAGTTACGATGATCACGAGAGGGAAAACGCGTGGAACATGGAGTTCGGCCCACCCGCGTCTTCGGTTAGGGGAACTGATAATGCCATAGGGCCGGGTATTTTGGTCACGCACAATTTGGATGTACACAGTCTCAATGTACCATCTCAATTGTCTGAAACCTCAACCGTTTGAAAGATATGTTTTGGGCATTATTTTACCTCTTTTCTCCCTCAGTTCTTCCTCATTTGTTTGTTCAGAGTTCGTTCAGAGTGCATTCAGCGCACGAACCCACGGCGGCAGATCTGCATGGACTCGATGCTCCACTGGCTGATCAGGAACTGGGTCATTTAGATTGTGCTTATGCTCCGTGTCAGTTTTGTCACACTTTGTTGGAAATCCAAACGTTGCAGTCGTTTCAGATTAATGTATCGATGTGATGAGTAACATATCTAATCATAATAGCAATCAGAGAGATGCATTTCATCAACATCGTAGTATTGAAGTATGTGTTGTAAGGGAAGAAGAAGTGACAAAGTAAAGTGAACTAAGAAAAAGAAAGCAAACAAGTCGAGTGGGGCACGTGCAGGAGCATATCTATTGTTCTTTTAGCCCCTCAAACTTATTTCTCTTCTTCAAACCTCAAACATGTCTTCCAACCTTGCAGTTGTCGTCTGCCATGGTTCTTACCATACCCCAGCTCCATACCAACCTCTCGTCGATGCTCTCACTGCGAAAGGAATTGAGACCTACTGCCCCCAAAGGCCGACCTGTGATCTCAGCCAACTGAACGTCGGAAATATTAACAATCCTGACTTCGATCGAAAGGCTCCTGCAGGAGGCTACCCACTTCCTGCCGACGATGCAGCTGAGGTTGGACAAATGCTCGACAAGTTGATCGCACAAGGTAAATTTGTGCTGTTGGCTGGACACTCTTCAGGTGGGTGGGTTGCGGCGGAGGCTGCCCAGCAAGCACGACAAGCTCCATTCCGCAAAGAACAAGGTCAAGGCGGTGGTGTCATTGGAATATTCTTCATTGGGGCTTTCATTATTCCATTCGGGCAGTCTGTCCACGGTTTCTTCCAACCCAAGGATGGGAGCATTGTTGTTCCTCCATTCATGAGATTCCACGTGGGGCAATCTTGGAATGATTCGGGTTTACATTCACTGACCTCTGATAGAAACATGGAGTCAAAGGCCTCGGTACGATGGTCAACCCTGAGAAGTATCTCTTCAACGATCTCGACCAGGCAAGCGCTCAGAAGTGGGTTGCTACACTCACAGCAGCGCCCGTCATGACCAGTCCTCTCACTCACGACCCTTACTCTGCTCTACCGTGCGCATATCTGGTGCTAGAAAAGGACCTTACATTGCCAAAGGTTTATCAAGAGGGCATGGCGTCAAGTCAGAGAAAGGAATTCACAGTCTATCATGCCCCCTGTGGACACTCTCCGCATATCACTTGGACCGATGAGCTGGTGGAGACGATCGAGAAGTTTGCAAGTCAGGTTTTGACCTAAGGCACCATCAATACCACTGATATTAGAAGCGATATGTCAATCAAATTCTTTTACACTGTCTTCGAGTCATGTAGTCATATTGTAGTTAGAATCAACAAGCACAAACGGGTTGGCTGCATCAATGAGACTGACTCGCAATTGGATGATTCCCAAGGCTTTCGAATGACAAGCGATAATCTGTACTGCGCCTCTTGGGAACATCTTTACAGTCATACTACCTTCAGGTTCAAGAAAGGCAACTCTGATACGGCTTGAGGTGCCCTCGAATCCGGAGATGTAGTAAATTCCATTTTCCCTGCAATCTCAAATTGAGCAAGCTATTGCGGTTCTCTGGAGCTTAGACGGAGATTCTCTTCCCATGGTGTTGAGAGATTCTTTGTCGATGATATACAATGGGAGTTGATTTGCCGCGGCAAGTCCTGTTCAGTTCTCCGCACTCTCCGCGTTCTCCGTCTCCATATATTCAACGAGCCTATAAGTTAATATCCCACCCAACTCCTATTCGTCACAACAAGCATACTTGCTGTATATTTGTTTCATGGCGACAGCTATTGCTCAGTCAGAATCTTCTGAGACACAGAAACCACTACGGGTAACTGATCTAACGCTATCAAAATAGCCTCGGCTAACTAATTAACCAGGTCCATACGCCCCAATGGGTTTCTCTTGTGGTTGGAGGGGTTGCAGGTGGCGTAGAAGCAGCCATAACAGTCAGTGCCACGGTTGTTTACTTTTTGTTCAGTACTTGATATCTCGCAGTATCCATTCGAGTACTCAAAAACTCGCGTTCAGCTGTTTGACAACGGTTCTGTTAAGACGTCTAATCCACTACGTCTCATTTCACAAGTTACAAAACAGGAAGGCATTGGTGCACTTTACACAGGATGCTCAACATTTGTTATTGTTAGTTATTCAATCTATCTGACATGGGCTTATATTTACTGGACGTATAGGGAACGACGGCGAAAGCTGCTGTGAGATTTGTATCATAAGATACTATCAAAAATTCCCTTGCTAATGACCACGGTGTTCTCTCGCCTGGTAGGGGAATGCTTGCCGGAATTATTGCCGGAGCTGTAGAAAGCGTCCTCGCAGTGACACCAAGAGAAAGAATCAAAATCGCGTTATATGCCTTCCTAGCATTGGCAACTCGATCGCTCGAAGCTAATCACTCTTCTATGTAGAATTGATGATGCAAAAGGTGCTCGTCAGTTCAAGTCCAGTATCCACGCAACCAGGGTATTGGTCCAACAGCACGGAATCACCGAGCTATATCGAGGTCTTGTGTCCACCGCAATGAAACAATCAGCCACATCAGCAGTCCGTATGGGAACATACAATATGCTCAAAGAGGCCACCAAAGCCAAAGGCGTCAAGATAAACGTGTTCACGACATTTGGAATCGGCGCTGTGGCTGGGGTGGTTACCGTTTACGCTACTCAGCCTTTTGATACAATCAAGACTCGAGCACAGGGTGTTCAGGGAGCCAGTATCACCGAGGCCTCGCGGAGCGTGATGCGTGCGTGATTACGGTGTTCGCGGGTTTTGGAAAGGCAGCACTATGCGATTGGGTCGTTTGCTTTTGAGTGGTGGTATTGTGTTCTCTGTTTATGAAGAGGTGTCGGCTGTCCTCTCACCGGGGACACATAAATAAAGCTGCTTGAGGAGGGAAATATGCATTAGACAAAGAATACGTTTTAGACATCATGTATAACATAAAATCTATCTTTGCGAAAAACCTTTTCTCTAGACTCAACACATAACAATGCATCTGATAGGCAACCCTTGAGTAGGAATTGAGGCCAACCTCCAACTTCTATTAGAGTGTTGCTAAAGCGAAATCAAGTTCTTCGATGGTACACAAGCAAAAATATATTTGTAAACGCCTCCCCATCAGATGGTAAGCACGACCTTTCCTCTTCCCTCATACCTCCCATTGGCATAATCATAAGCCTCTTGCACTCTCTCAAACGGAAAACTAGCAGCAACAAACGACTTCAAAATTCCCCGATCCACCAAATCCCCAATAATACCCAAAACCTCCGCACTCCCCTCAACAATAAAAAACAGTGCCTTGACTCCCTCCCTCGCAATCCCACGACTTCGATGCACCTCCACAAAATCAAAGCTTGCCGAATCAACAGAAACCAAAACACCACCATCCTTCAAAACCTCCCAACACCTCTCCAAAACACCTCCACCAACACAATCAACAACAAGATCAAAGTTGCCTACATCATTCCCATACTCAACAATCTCATCGGCACCAAGCCCTCTTAAAAACTCCCCATTCCTCTCAACCGATCCACTAGCCGCAACAACATGGACGCCCGCCCAACTCGCAAGCTGTACGACAAACAACCCCACACCACCCGCCGCGCCAGTGACAAGAACGCGCTGTTTACGCTCCTGACGCTGCTCATCTTCCTCGGCCTTATCTACGCGTTCGCGCGCAAATCTAGCCGGAAGACCAAGGCCGCCATGCACAAACAGCGCCTCGTACGCCGTCTGCGCGCTCAGCGGTAGCGCCGCAGCCTCCTCAAAGCTGATAGCCGGTTTGCGCGCTGTTTCGGCGCTCTTGACAACGGCGTACTCGGCCCACGTCGAGGCGCGGTTTGCATGTGCCATGCCGAAGACTTCGGCGCCGGCGGAGAAAGACGAGTCGTTGGGGTCGACTACTATGCCTGAGAAGTCATGGCCGGGGATTGTGTTTTCTTGGTGGTAGTATTCGGGCCATGTGAGCATGTCACGGATTATGGTTGATGCTTTTGTGCGGATTAGGAGGTGGCCTGGGGGTGGTTTTGGGATGGGGATTTTGTCGATGTGCAGGGCCGTTGATGGGGCTGGGTTTGTTGGGGAGTAGGGCGTTGATGGTGATTGTGATGGGTGGATGCGGATGGCTTGCATTTTCATGGATTTTCTTTGATCGAATTGATGAATTGATAAATTGATGGATTGATGGATCTGTTTTGATGGATCTATGGCTTTTATATGTAAAGTGAGGATGATGTAGGCAATAGGCTATCTGTGGAACGGGTAGCCCCACGGGTAACCGCACATTGATCACGTCATTGGGGGTCGGGGGAGTTTTTAGTGTGGAGCATCGTATTGTACAACTATATTGCTATTAGAGTCATTCACAGTTGAAATGATAAAATTTGGGTTCATTAGAGTAATAACAGGAGGCATGTTTTGAGAAAAAGAACTATGTGCAAAAGCGCAATGATGGCTGTACACCCAAAAGCAACCAAAAAATTTGTCTAGCTGCACCCATTGCCAAGGGGAAAATAGGATTCATCTACTGGAGCTCTGGCAGATCCGCCGACAAAGGCAGCTTGCGCGAAGAGTTACCGACATACACCTTCTTCTGGGCATCAGAGACAACCCAGTTCTGGGATTCAACATCCCAGTTTGAGAGATCCCGACGAGTCAAGGTAGTAGTCCACTGAAGCTTCTGGCCAGGAGCAATGGTAACACGATCGAACTGGCGTAGTACCTTCTTGGGGTCGCCCTTTCCACCGAGCGAGACATACAGCTGTGGCACCTCATCACCAGACACGGAGCCGGTGTTGGTGATGGTAGCAGTGATCTGGTAGAGATCCTCGAAGAGACCGGGGTTGCCACCCGAGTTGCCGCTGGCAGGGAGGAGCTCTTGGGGAGAGTCGTCGGTTGCGCCTTCGGGGAGGTAATCCTTGGCGTCCATGCCGTAGTCTGGGTCGCCGGATGAGGCGCGCAGATCGGTCGAGTTCAACCAGGGATAGAGGTACTGGCGGACACGCTTGATTTCCTTGGGGAAGAGGTTATCTGAGACATCTCCAATTTCGCCGAGGACCGGAGCTTTCTCGGTCTCGCCGGTAGTTGGGTTGTAGCCAGTTGAGGCAAGGGGAGTGACTTTCAACTCAGAGAAGGCGAAGTTAGTATAACTGAGGCCGTAGCCGAATTCGTAGATGGGCTCGATATTGTCTTGGTCGAAGCGGCGGTAGTCGATGAAGACGCCTTCATCGAAGTTGTCTTGGGGTGCATCGTTGCCGTTGTTGGGGACGGTAAGGATGTTAGGACCATAGTCTTTGCGCGTCTTACCCCAGGTGAAGGGAGTTTTACCGCCCGGGTTGACGCGGCCGTAGAGGACGTCGACGAGACTGCGGCCGCTCTCTTGGCCAGGGAGACCGGCCCAGAGGATAGCGGTAATATTTTCGTTGTCGTACCAGTCATTGATGAGGACGGCTCCGGTACTGTGGATGACAACGATGGTGTTGTTGCAATTCTGGGTGGCCGTCTTGATGACTTGTTCGCCGTTGGCCCAAAGGGTCAGGTTCTTGCGGTCACCTTCATTGCCGTCGACGTTGATGAAGCCTTCGCCAGAGTCAGCGTTTACAAAAACAAGCGAGACATCGGCCTGGGCCGCGGTGGCGGCCATTTGCTCCAGAGCTCCGTTGTCGGTGACGGCGAAGATGTTGGTCTGACCGTTGCTGTAGTCGAGAACTTCATTTTGGATGGCTTGCTCGGGAGTAATCAGGTACGGGAAGTTAGCAGTTCCACTGCCCCAACCCATGGCCAGAGTTCCATTGTTGCAGCCACGATCAGCGCAGCCGTTGGCACCGTATGCGTTGGATCCGGCATCCTCGCCTAGGATAGCGATGAACCTCTCATTGTGAGTTAGAGGCAATGCGCCGCCCTTGTTCTTGAGTAGAACGGTGCTGTCCGAACCAATCTGGCGGATGATCTTGGCATGGTCACGTTGAACGTTGACACGTTCGTTTACCTTGACCCAGTTCTCGCTGACCATGAAGTGCTCGTAGTTGTACTCGTCGCGGGTCCAGGAACTGAAGTTGGGTGGGGTGCGGTAACGGTCACGGCCAACCTTGTAGTAAGCGGCCATAATGCGAACGGCCATATCATCGAGACGCCATTCAGGGACGGTGCCGTTCAAAACGGAGATGGTCAAGTTGGTTCCCCAGTAGGAGTAGGGGCTGCCGAGATAGACATCGCCTGGCATGGACATATCCAAACCAGCGAGAGCAGACTCGACACCACTGTGGTGCGCACCCCAATCACTCATGACAAAGCCCTGGAAGCCAAGCTCGCCCTTGAGCAACTTGTTAAGGGTGTAACTGTTTGCACAACCGTAGCTGTTGTTGATCTGGTTGTAGGAGCACATAACAGAGCCAACGCCAGCACGAATAGCATCCACAAACGGCCACAGATACAGCTCGTGCATGGTCTTGTCGTCAATGTTCGAGCTTACACTCTGAGTGATATTGTATCCATATCCATTGGCCTCGCCAGACTGGCGGAAGTGCTCCTGCTCATTTCCGATGAAATGCTTGGCACAAGCAATGACACCTGCATCCTGCATACCCTTGATAGTCTCGGCCATCATCACACCAGTGAGAACGGGGTCCGGCGCGAAGCCCTCCCAGTTCCGTCCTCCGTCCGGATATTTGCCCAGCGGGCCAGCAACAGGGCCCAATTGTACATCCACGCCCTTATCGCGGTGCTCTTCGCCCATCGCCATACCACGCTGGTAGGCGAGTCGTTTGTCCCATGTCGCAGCGACATTGACGCCGGATGGGAAACCGGAGTTGTAATCACCTATAATTGATCAGTTTCCCGAGGCCAACTGTGGATAGATAATGAGGCGAATCTTACTATCGCGCACACCGAGAGGTGAGTCCTGCATACACATTCCCCACATACCAAGTCGGGGGATACCCCCCGTCTCACCAACACATCGCTCCTGTTCCCAGCCAGCACCAGTGGTCAGGTTGACCTTCTCAGCGAGTGTGAGGTTGGAAACAAATTCCACGGCGCGTGTGTATGCCTCGGACCATTCGCCTGCGCCGGTCATCCATGGCGATGGGTAGTATGGAGGAGAATGAGCTAACGGCTGTTGAGGTTAGCGGATGAACTGATTAATATATGACGCGACTTACATTAGCGTTAGCTACCGAAGCAGCCGTCAGGGCCACTTCAAGCCACCCGAACTTCATAATTGCTGAGCTGAGAAATATTGTTCAGCTATCGAATGTGAGTTGGAGAAAGAGCTCTCCCAGTGGTGGGGGAGCTGTTGCTTAAATGTCCAGGAACAACAGGGGCAGATCTCATGCAATCAACAATCGGCATAGCTCCATAAAAAAGCAAGAGACTGCGGAGAAAGGGATCGGCATGAGGTATGCACTATCCTATTTTACTAATCACATTACACCGCGTTGTATTGTTGGTTATAACTGGCTGCCACTGAATTATACTGGAGACATGGATGTATCCTTCGAAGGGGATACAAGCACAATTGTGGCTGGTTTACTGCGTTCTGTGAGGGGGAAAACCAAAAAATACCCCTTTGTCGCGAGGATCTGAATCATCCAGCCACGTCAAGTCGAGCACGCTCTCCTGCAATTGTTTCCCTTGCTTTGCTCATGGCTAAACTTCGGCTTCTTGGGGATTGCTGCGCTCATGCCTTCTCTAATTCTGTACTTTCATCGTTCTCGTACTGACACCTCGCAGAGTAGCATTGGTGATTCTGGATTCTTTTTAGTGTCCACACTGACATCTATCCTACCAATTGACTTCGGCAAAATGACATCCGATTCCGACCTGGCCACACTCCAGGGCTCCAATGCCGCCTTACCGGCTAAGGTACCAACCACTGCATATGCGAATGGGGAATCTCCTCAAATGTGGGGAAGGAGCGAACTTGAATCCATGGTTTTTGCCTCATTTTTCCATGGATTTGCGATCGGCTCTCAACCTGTGCCATGGTTACGCATATGCCAATTCAATACAAGTGTTTTGGAAATTCTGGGGATTCTGGGGATAGTATCTCTAAACCCTGCTCTAAATCTTCAAATGGTTGTCCACGTTGTCCATGACAATTCTGTTGAGTGCGGGGCTCCACAAAACAGGGATCTCATGCACTCCAGACTCCAGATCCCACTGCGCGATTAATTTGAATGAGGGGCTGTATGTTTTCTACAACGTCAGTATTATTACATGGCCCGATCGATGGCTTTTTGTACGATCAAGCCAGCCCGATCAACGCCCATGACTCAACTCGGGCTGATCAGGTCTTGGCTGACTCGGTGGATTTCTCGGTCGGGCTTCGTCCAACGCAGCAAAGGACTGCTATGCTAAACTGTGCTTGGAAACAACGGAATTATCCCACCATCCCATACCGGCTGCTCGGCTCGGTCCCCCCACACTTATGCACACTAAATCCCCGTTTCCCCGGCCTTTCGGGTTAATACAAAACACCATAGGCTGTGATTTTTCCTGTCGAGCCGTTCCCGCTCAATCCTCAAACCCCGACGGCTAAGTCCAATCCGACCTCTACGTTGTAATCACCTCCATTTTTAGCCGGTCAAACTTTGGAGTGTTCCCTTTCTGTTCTACTGCGTTCCCACGAAAGGCACTGAATACCAAGCACTATCCAACCACAATCAGAATACGGCAGCGGAATGGTCCGACTATAAATCAAGAAAGAATATGCATTGCTATGAAATAATTCAGACATATTCACCGCGGATATCTGCCGGAACTCTAGATGTACAATGTACACTATAACGCCGATCCCTGCCCAGATGCCCCGTTAAGCAGGCATGATTTCCTAAGGAACGGCTAATCATCGGTAAATCGGGGTAATATCATATTACAAAGACTTTATCCGGGTTCTGCGGGGGCTCGTGCGGTTGCCGTTTGTTTGTGGGTGTCAGTCATGGGTTTTTTAATCTTTGTAGGGCCATTGAATGATGCTTTTGTCTAGTCGCCTTCTTTTTAGAGTTTGTTGCTTCGGTTCCTTTACATACATAGAGTGCATTGTCATCGGCATTGTAACGAAATTGGAATGTTGTACATTGAGTTTTTTACTCAAGACCATCGGCATCCTCCGCGATAGGTCTCATTGGAATGTTGTGGGCTGAATTCTTTGCTCAGGACCGTCGGCATCCTCCGCGATAGGTCTGTAAACGTGCCGTCTCCCGGTAGGGTGCGGGACAATATGCACGGCAGTTGGTTCCACATATTGTGTAGTATTGTCAAGCCGTCTAACCACATTCATCCTTCTCGGTGAGAGCCGAGATGCCGTACATCGGAATGGCTGTTGACACATCTCGGCCGAATCTGTTGTACCCGAACTGTCTGCTTCAGTGTAGACAGAAAGCAGCATTGACCTCCCTGGGCAGAACCAATTGCTGACATATTCCGTTCGAGAGCCAGAGCCAGTCAAATATCACTGCTAATCTCATCCAGAACCTGGAACAACACATGATTCTGCACTCTGCAGCCAGTGCCATTCGCGCCAGCCCGGAACCCAGACCAGATTCTCCGTCGGATCTCATCAACATCAACACCTTTGGTATTGTACTGATTGATCATTTCTTCCGCAATAGCACAAAGTGTCGAATTAAGCACATCTTCATCAGTCGAAATGGAATCCTGCCTCTCAGTTCGACATCCACAAAAAGCCGGATCTTCTGCTTCCTGCTTCTGTTCGTCGCTCTGCGCTGCCGATTCCATATTACTTGTAGTCGCCGGCTGAATTTCTGAATCTTTGTAGATACGAGGCATCTCCACGGTCAATTTCAAGTTGTGGGTTTCATTTTCAGATCGCCGGATGGCAGGAATAGCAATCTTTCGGTTGACATTTGCCGCGTCGACATCCTGTAGATATTTCTGAACAGAACCCGTGGAAAGACCGATTGATACCAAGAGGGTTTTCAGATGCCGATTCTCGGCTTCCACTTTTTGCATCGATAGTCGATGCGCAATGTCTTTTTGCTGGGCCTCTTCTTTACATACTGCTAGGCGCTGCTCTAGCTCCTTGACGTACTCTTGCTTGCGGGCTCTGCTTTTGCGCTGATTGTCACGCACTCGCGCGAGTCGGTCCACATTCTGATATGCTGGTCAGACTTCTGGATGTGACTGGTCTTGGGTGGTACTTACCTTTTGGCCTTTCGGGTCCATCGATACCCGTAAAATTGGGTTTATAGCCAATTTTTGCAGCGTCAGTCAGAATCTTTAGTTTCAATCATGTGAGTGGGCTTGGTCTCCTTGGCACGTCGGGTTGGTCATCGCTGCCCTGGGATCGAAGGTTGGAGCAACGATGATCTTTTACGGCATCAATCTTTGGCCACTCATGCGGTCACGTGGTCAACTTTATACTCGAATCGATTAATTTTTTGGGTTTTATAAAGTGAATCGACTGGAAATATACGTATTTGGGTTATGGACGTGAATTTTATTGTTAGAGATATTATAATGTGGAGAAAATAAATGTTCGCCGGGGTATTTCTCGAAACACAGCAAATGTACCGGAGCCCAAAATCCTCGGTTTTTTTGTAAGTAGAAATTCTAGCTTTCTGAAATATATTCCCAGTATTAATATTAGGCGACCTTTTTTGTGCCATTGGCTTTCCGCGGTTTTGTAGGTCCTCATATTCTAGCTGAAAATTTCCAAGACAATCTACCTCTGTTTTCTATGTACACCCTACTGAACGATACCATCCCACCGATTCAAGTCCTTCAATCCCAACAACTCCACAACATCCTGGCCTTTGAGCCACTCCTCAAATCCCTTCCCTTGAACCTGAGCCTTCAACTGAGCAGGCTCAACAACATTCCCCAAGCCAGCACAATAGCCAAATTCATCAACGAACGCAGGGCCACCCAGAACCTCAAGTGGAATTCCTGTCTTCTCATGCATTTCCTGGAGACCCATTTCGACCACCCTAGCCGGTTTTCCAAGAGCTCGGGACCACACAACTGCAATTTCCTCCGCAGAGAGATAGTCGTCGTATGCCAGCAACTTCATACCTGGCGCCTCATCTTCGACCAGCGCCCTGACAAAAGGACCAGTTGAGTTGGCGGTATCAATAATGGGCATGCGCATGGACTTCTTGGCCGGCAAGAAAGAAACAAGCTCTTTGCTCTCCGGCTGGTACTTGGGATACAGGAAGGGGTTGGAGATGTAAGCACCAATATAGATGAACGATGTTTTCTTCACCAACTCGGGCATCTGCCCAATATAATCGGCTATATAGGCCTTCGTCTCCCAGTGATAAGAGTGCGAGTACTTGCCCCCCGAAGCTGCCTTCATCGGACCCAGGGCCGAGTAGATGAGTCTTTCGAGGGTTGGAATGGTCGCTGCAACATTGGCCGCATTCTTCCCGTGGGTGACTTCTGTTTCGTAGCCCTGCTTGGCACTAGTCAGGGCATCAGTACCTGAGGCTAAGGCTGCGCGGTATGGTTGCCAGAAATCGGTGTTGAGGAAGATGGCGTGTGCGCCGTTGAATGCTCGGCGGAGAGAATCTTTATCTTCGAGATTTGCTTGGACTAGCTCGCCGCCCAGTTCGGCGAGCTCGAGGGCTTTCTCGGATGATGGGTCTCGGGTGAGGCATCGGATGTGCCAGTTGGGGAGAGTGAGGAAGGTTCGGGCAACTGATGAGCCTTGCGTGCCGGTTGCACCGACAATGGCAATGGTCTTTGGTGTGGTCATTTTATGATGCCCTTAGGGGTTTTCAAAGATGTCTTTTTCTAGATAGAAGCTTGTCTTGATTCATTTTATCTTTAGAGGGGAATGATGGTAATTTATATCTCGAGGACCCTATTAACTGACAGAATTCTTCCGGTTGAAGATATATAGTTCGAGCGATATGATTGGATAAAAAGCATAAGCCAGTGTGGCTTACGCTGTGGCTTACGGTTGTTGGCGTTTCGGGGAAATCGGAGTTAAGAACTCTTACCATTCACTCTCTTTGCAATTTGTAGTTTTTCACTGATCCACCTGTCTAACCTGCTTGAGAGTAATACTCATATCTGCAATGATGTCTGCCTCCAGAATAGGAAATGACCAGCGCTTGGAGGCCCCTGCTAATCAGTCCAAGAGGCGAATTATTACACCAGCCCGTCAGGAGCAAAATAGAATTTCACAGCGAGCATATCGTATGGCACCCCATTTACTTAAAGCTGAGGCTAAAGCTTATATCCTATTTCACAGGCGAGCGGCAGAAAGAACGCAAAAAATGTTCTATCGCTCATGGGCGAGCGAGGAAGCTGGCCCCTCAACCATCATCACATACATCAAGCAGTTCTCCTGGCACTCTCTCTGAGCCAACGACATATCCCAATTCTCCATCATCGTTGGTTCAATATTCGGGCCCTGGTCGAACGGCTGGCACATCACCATTATTGCCGAGTAATCCAATAATGAATGCCATGCAAACCTCTGAAGATACCATTCGGATGGCACTTCTAAACAACGCAGTCTGTCTAGGCTTTGATCTCGATCAATTAGCAAATTGCACCACTCCATACATGTCACCGTTCTTCAGATCTATCACGGCGCAAGATAGCCCACAGGACCTTGTCGCATCAACTTTCAACACTGCCATTCCAATCCATCTCCAACCAACCATGGCCCAGATTCTGGTCCCTCATCATGCCAGCCTGGATCTGATACCCATGCCACTCCTCCGAGAACGTGCCATCATGATGTCTTTTGCAATGCCGGATGCCTTCAACCTTTGGGACTTGAAGTTGGATATCTATACGCGGCGTGCACTTGTTTGCCGTAGTCATCGTCCTGGGGGCACTTGTCAACCATGGGACCAGAAGAATTGGGAGGCAATGCCATGGTTTTTGAAGAAATGGAGTATGACAATTGAAACATGATCAAGCAAGTGATACATATCACAAGCACATTAATGTCACAGGATTTCTTAAATTCTCTTTTGGGAATTCCATATGCAATTTACAATATTGTACAAGTTGAACAAATATCATTAACAACAATGGAGGCGCTGATCCCCGAATATAAGAACTATTGGCCCGTGTGCAATAAGGATGATTAAGGGGTAAGGTGCCCCGATTGGAGCCTCCATGTACCACAATAGAAACTAAGGAGACTATTATCACTAGTTCAGCTAACAATTCGGTCAATTTTCCAACGAGACCAGTTCCACACAGAAGTGAGAGCGAGAGGCAAATAACCAACCCCAAAGCGGACTGTGCATATTTCCCGCAAACGATCAGTCCACGTCATTGGTCGTCAGTCGTGTGTTGTGAGAGAAGCATCATTCCTCGTTCCTCCACTTTCAACAATTGTAATCTTCTCAGTATTCTCAGTACTCTCAATATTTTTTCCCATTGTACTTTCCATATCTCTCAACACCTGAATTGTTGACATCGTACATCATGGTATCCACGCGACACCATCCCCGCGAATTCCCCTCTCCAGAGCGCGCCGCGAAAGAACTAGTCAAATCGCCACCAGCGACCACAAACGCCAACTCGCGCAAATGGACCCATACACCCGCTGCAGCCCTGACAATCTGGCTGATTTTCTCAGTCCCCCTAGTCCTCTGGGATGCCAGTTATGTCTTGTTGCGACCGCATAGTATGCCTGGCGGAAGGCTGCACTCGCCCGTGTTCGCGCCTTACGCGCTATACGGCACGATCGACTATATCTACGGATGGCCTGCGTTCAACGCGCGCAATGGCTTCACCGCCGCGCAGACCATCATGAACCTGATCGAAACTATCGGGTACATCTGGTACCTCTCCATCGTGTACTTGTATGGATCGACGGTTGTGAGCGGTCGCGGATCGCAACAGGGCTCCAAGGGCTTCTTGTGGTTGTTGAAGGGGAATAAGGTAGTTGCTGGGCGGATTGGTGCGCTCGCGCTTCTGGTCGCATACACCGCTTCGATCATGACCCTCAGCAAGACTATTCTCTACTGTGAGTTTCAATCCAATAATAACTAAACATTGTATATGGCAATTTCTGACTTGATAAAATAGGGCTCAACGAGGTCTTTTCGGGCTTTGACAATATCGGCCACAACGATCCACTTGCTCTCATTCTCTACTGGATTATTCCCAAGTCAGGTTTCCACATGTTTATATTTGAATACTACTAACGTCAACTAGTGGCGCATGGATTATATTCCCTAGCTATAACATCTATTTCCTTGGAGGAGAGATTCTGAGCTCCCTCGAGCTTGCGACACCTCGCCAGAAGGTTGGACGACCAAAGTCCACCTAGTTTGAACTAGAGTCGTCCTCGTTCGACTTACTTTCGTTCGCGCAAAGTAAAAATCTTGAAGAGATGTGACACGTGCAATGAAAACAGCGACTTGTGCTTATGGAAAGATCGGGGCTTTTGCTCGATGAGTGGCATTTAGAGATAGTAGGGTATAAGGGGTCTTTTTCTTGTAGTCCAATCAGGGCAATTTTGGAATGAATAACTTAATTTTTGGACGTCAATAAAACTCAGTTGAGATCCTTGCAAACTACATATATACATATCTATATAAGTGCTAGGTTGCTAGGTCTTTTGTCAAGCTTTGAACGCGTTACGCGTTGGTCCAAATGCCAATCCCCCGGCTGTCCTACACCTTCGGTTGCATTCCGACTCGAGGATATACTTGGATTGGTACGAATTAGATACAATAATATATTCCTATTTATAGCAAAATTGTTATCGAATGTTATTTCATGCAGCTCGTTACTATGGAAAAGTGTCCCGGAACCTATAGTATAGAAGCTCAAGCAAAAATATTTGCGAACCCACATCCGAAATGTAACCTCAAGTCGATTGCGTAAGTATTCTTATGAAAATTCTTAACTAGATCAACCGTACCTAGGCTAGGTATTATCAGTTCGTAGTAAATCAAATTGAAAGTCGGACTGTGGTCGATTCTCCGTAATATGAGCACTGCCAGTGGATGCATTTGCCAAGCCGCCATTCGCCGCTGAACCTTCCCCATATTCCTTCATTCTCCTCACTTTCTCGACAAACAGGCATACCCTTGTGTCTTTAAACTACGTCCTTATCCGACTCATTTGTTCCGCCGAATTATCTCACCCTCTACCTTGGAAGCACGTTCTTCACTCCCCGACCGACCAAAGGATGCTTCGGGCCTGGGTCCTGGGGTACCCGCACCCGTCATGATCCAAACCGATTCCGATGAGTCGCCATTGAAAACCTCTGTCGGCTTTAGTCTAGGCCAAGAGGAGGCGGCTGCAGCTCTCGAAGACTTCGATACGCAAAGCCATGCCAGTTCCCGCGACCCCGGTAGCACACAACCCGCTGACCCCGCGCTAGCGGACAACGACGGCCAACGCGACGATGCAGGGGACGGCCAGTCGAATTTCGACAATGACGGCGACAAGCCGGCTTGGAGCGAAATGAAAACCAAGGCCGGGAAGGAAAGGAAGCGCCTGCCGCTGGCTTGCATCGCATGTCGACGCAAGAAAATCCGCTGCTCCGGTGAGAAGCCCGCCTGCAAACATTGCACTCGGTCTAGGATTCCGTGCGTGTATAAGGTTACTACAAGGAAGGCAGCGCCGCGCACAGATTATATGGCCATGTTAGATAAGCGGTTGAAGAGGATGGAAGATCGCGTAATCAAGACGATACCAAAAGAAGAGACGAGAGATATGTCCTCGATTGGTAGGTCGGTTGTGAAACCTTCGTTGTCCATTCAGCCCTCGAAGGCACAGAAAAAAAGAAACGCGGACGAGGCATTTGCAGCAGAGATGGACGGATGGACCCGTGAGGACCGTCGGCCACCCCAAGACACCTTTCCCATGAATCGCGAAATCAAATCTAGCGACGGGACTGGCCTTTTGACCGAGGGAGCTGAGTTCCTGCCATCATTGGAGATCCAAGAGCATCTTGCAGAGGTGTTTTTCGATTGTGTATATGGGCAGTCATACCTTCTGCTACACAAGCCTAGTTTCATGCGGCGTCTCAAGGCGGGCACAGTTCCCCCTGTTTTAATTTTGGCTGTCTGTGCTGTATCCGCGCGTTTTTCTACACATCCTCAGCTCAACTCGGAGCCGCCATTCTTGCGGGGAGAGAACTGGGCCAATCCCGCTGCGGCTATCGCTCTGAGCCGGCACGATGAACCGAATATTACTATCCTTACTGTATTCCTCCTTCTTGGCCTCCATGAGTTCGGAACCTGTCATGGTGGGCGAAGTTGGTCTTTTGGAGGCCAGGCATTGCGAATGGCATATGCATTGCAACTCCATCAAGAGCTTGACCAAGACCCATTGCTCAGTCAGAAAACCGGCAACGGTTCACAACTGAGCTTCACGGATCAGGAGATCCGGCGGCGCACCATGTGGGCATGCTTTTTGATGGACCGTTATAACTCTTCGGGCAGTCAACGGCCGCCTATTGGAAATGAAAAGTTCCTACAGATCCAGCTCCCTATCAAGGAAACTCATTTCCAGATGGAGATTCCGGGTCCCACAGAAGACCTCGATGGTGACATTCTTAATCCTACACCGGATGATGCAGGGCAATTATCCAATGCCAGAGAAAACATGGGTGTGTCGGCGTACATTATTAGGGCCATTGTTATTTGGGGTCGTATTGTCGACTATCTGAACCTTGGTGGTAAAAGGAAAGACTCGCATCCGCTGTGGCATCCAGACTCGGGATATAACCGGCTCAAAAGGCAGATCGAGGATTTTTCTGCCTCGCTCCCGACTCCTTTGACGTTCACCTATGAAAATCTTCAAATTCATGCCGCGGAGAAAATTGCAAATCAGTTCCTGTTCCTCCATATCATCACACATCAAAATATGCTGTTCCTGAATCAGTTTGCCATTCCCTTATCTCCGGGAGGCCGACCACCAAGGGATATGCCTAAGCCTTTCCTCAGCAATGCAGGTCGAGCCGCGGTGGAAGCAGCGCATCATATCTCAGTGCTTTTTGATCGAGCTTCGGCCTATCCTCTCACCGTGCCTTTTGCCGGATACTGTGCTTACTCGGCCAGTACCGTTCACATTTGGGGAATATTCTCAAAGAATGTGCAACTAGAAGCACGCTCAAAAGAGAATCTTCGGCATACTTACCGCTATCTCAATAAAATGAAGAAGTACTGGGGCATGTTCCACTACATGGTTGAGAGTGCTAAGGATCGGTATCGGCAATTTGCTGATGCAGCTATCAAGGGCTCTGTGGCCATTCAAAATGGTACCTCACTCGCACCAATGTTCCAATATGGTGACTGGTTTGATAAGTATCCACATGGGGTTTCAAGGTTGCATTGGGAGGACCCTGATACTCGACACAAGGAGACGGGCGAAGACGCAGTGATGGGTCAAAAGCCCGATCTTCAAAGCGTTGAGGATTTCTTCGCAGGCCTGTCTCCCACCCCACAGCCAACTCTCCCTCGCAAATCGCGCTCTCGCAAGAATAGCAAATTATCGGATGGTGGCCCAGGCATGGACCAGACCTCACCACAATCAATGATGGAAGTCACAATGGGGAACACGCCAGGTGTTCCGGACAGTGCATTCCCGCAACCCTCCGTGTTCCCACAAAATCGGCAAATGTCTTTCGGTCAACCACCATTCGATTTCAGCATCCCAACCGACCAACTGCCACAACTAGACCGACAATTCGTCTACGGTTCATTCTCAGAATTCGACCCCACCTCTTTCGTCCCAAATAACCCTCCCGTCCAACCGGTCGACGGCATCCAACCCCAAAACCCAGACCACAGTCTCTTCACTGGCCAACTGGACCCAAGCGCTCCAGCTGGAACGGGCGAGTTCTACCAACCGAGCGCTTGGTTCCTTCCCTTCAACCTCGATCCTGTCGGTGCGAACCCGCCACCGCAAGCCCCAGCTCCCGCTCCGATTCCCGGGCCCAGCAATACCGCTGGCAATGCTCCCCCTCCCGGAATACCCCCTGTGCCAGAATTCAGCGGTGGTGGTATGCCGTTGAGCGCATATGAGCTTGGCCTAACGGGGCCCGATATGCAAAACCCACGGCAGTGATCAGGTCGGCCCTTCTTCTCCCTATTCTCAATGACTGCCACGCTACGTGTTTGAGTCTATCCTTATAATGATTCTAAGTTGGACTTTGGGGGTTGGTATTTATACTTTTTCCCATTTGTTAAAACCCCCCTGCTGCTTGTTGTCTTGTGTATATAGTCACCCTTGTTCCATATGTACAATTTTTTCTTTTGGGCAGGCTTCGTGAAGACTGTTTATTCGAGTCGGTTGGTTCAATTTCCCTCATCAATTGAATAAAATTATTATTATTTTGTGAGAATCGAACACACACCAAGAAACCCAGTTTCGGAATGTAAGGCAAAAAAAGAACAAAAAAGAACAAAAAAGATATGTGCATCATCCGTGAATCGAACACGGGCCTCGTCGATGGCAACGACGAATTCTACCACTAGACCAATGATGCTCTTGTGATGATAGTCTGTGCGCAGTGGGAAACAAGAACTACTTTCATTTTTCTACTTTGGGAGAGGCTCCGAATAGTGACTGGGAATAAATGTGTGTGAGTGAAATGAAGACTGTTTTGTTCTAAATAGATAAACTAGAAGGTTCTTCAAAGTGCTAAGAATAATGTAAGCATAGCCAGCTCACGGGTCCAAGGCCAACGTATGCCCATAGGTTTATATATAGTGTGAGCTATGTACTATATATAATTTGAAACATATCCAGAAACCAAGAAAATCATATATGTCTACATATCATAAACCCGTGAAAGGAATATCCACAAGTATAAAAGGAGTTCAAAAAGCATGGAAAACACAAGTCGCTAAAGACAAGGAAACCAGAGCACGAACATCCACTAATCATCCCACTCCTCATCAAGTTGGTCTATAAGCCTGTTCTCAGCATCCACATCACGCCCACCCTGCCGACCTCCCCGTCCTCCAATCGCGCCAATGAATCCGCCGCGGCCATTTCCATCCGCACGCGCATACCCATTGCTCGAGGGCGATCTCCTGCAACGAATCAGATTCCCAACCGTGGAAAAGATAATTATGAACATATCCTGTTGAGTAGAAAGAATAGGTCAGCGCCATGTTTCAACGAGGCTCGCAACCACAATCGATCAAGTCCAAGGTACATGCAGCACATTTTGGATACAGAATACACGGAGTGGCTATGCAGGAGCTGTCTCCTTGAAATCCCAATATAGGTCCATTGACAAGGACCCGAGAGACAGTCCGCTGGCATAAACTCATGACATATGGACCCAAGAGAAATGAAATGTACACGCCGATATCAACACAAGCGAACCACAAAGGCAGAACATGCACAAATGAAATCTATAAGTGAACAAAAGAAACAGGGAAATAAATGGACAAGTCGACCCAAGCCGCTCAAGCAATCGTCCTCGAGATCAGCTAGAGCGAACTCAATCCAACCTCGAAACAGGCAACCCTGCGTTCGAATCCCGGACCTTATGCGATGCCAACGTGCCATATCTGAACTTGCGCCGCGTCCGGCACGGAATGCACAAAATACTTACTTTGAAAAAGTCAAAAACGCCAGCCCACAGGCTGAAATTCGGGCACTGGCGCCAGCCACGCTGGTGCATCACTGTTCGCTGGTAAGCGCAGCCTCCAATCAGATAAACCGCAACAGCGATGAGCATGCTAGAGGGGCGGGTCAGCTTGAGTTCTTGATATACCACGGGGTCATGGAGATGCTTACATGACGCCAAATACGCCGCCGGGTCCCAAGCCGCCGGCGTTGGGATCGACGGCGATTCCACCGCACGCCGCGGAGCTGCGGAGCTCGAAGAAGTACGTGCAGGAGTCCATGGAGCCGACAAACGACGGGGTAGCGACGTTCGGAGGCGCATCGCGATCGCAGAGGAACGACATGATCGTTGACTTTCTGCGCGTGGAGTTCGAGCTGGCGGCGTTCACATCGTCCGGGCATGGCGAGCCATTGGTGTAATTGAGAACGAGTTTGCGGCCGCGGAAGAACGGCTCAGAGGCTTGTTCTCTGTTAAAGTGTTGAGTTAGCGTGGTCTATGGACCTACACCTGAGGTGCAACTGAGACGAAGATCATACCCGATGGAATATACTTTCTCATCCCGCTCGTAGTATGCACTGACGTTCTTCCACCGCGCAGACTCCACCCCGACCACGTCCGTCACGTTTTCAATGACCGGCGCGCAGACGTTGATTGTAAAGTTGGCCGGGTAGTCATGGCCCTTGGCATACCAGCTGTCTTCGCGGGCGTCCTTGTTGACCTTCTTGCCGTCCTTTAGCTCGGGCGGGGATAATGAGATCGCACTGAGATCGAAGTATAGGCCTGTTGTCGGGGAGCGCGCGACGCACGGTGCATCGTCTAGATGGGAGGAGTCTGCATTTGATAGGCCGAGGATTGAGGATAGAAGGAAGAGGGAGTAGTGAGGGCTCAGCTTCATGACTGGGTCGGCGTCGATCCGCGGCCTGGCTGGTATAAATGGATAAGAAAATGTGGGGGGCTTTGGAGAGTAATTAAGATACGATCAATTCGATAGAAAATACCCGATCTGGTCTATTGAAAGAGAGTTGTGAAGGGGGTGAAAACAGCTTACGTAGCATCATCGCGGTTCTGATTGGCGATGCGGAGATCAACCGGCGGGCTTCTTCCATCCGACATCGTACGCGGAGTCTCTTTTTAGGCTTCAGCTTCTTATTTATAGTTGCCTGCTTCCCCGTCTTTTTGATTATTTCTCCTCAATCTCTATTGGTTCAGTTCTTACACCATGCCTCCTAAAAAGAATATCAAAAATTCCGTGCAACCAGTGCCAGAGAAGCGCGGTTATGAATTTGGTGGACCGTATGTTTTGTCTAGAGCTTCAATTGAGTGAAAATAAGCTAACTGTTGCTATAGACTAGGTGCTTTTGGAATCATCTTCGGTCTTCCAGTTCTTATCTACCTTTTTACCTTCGTCTGCAACGATGTCACTGGCTGTCCCGCACCAGGCTTGCTGAACCCCTCGACTTTGTCGCTCGAGCAATTGAAAAATGAAGTAGGCTGGCCAGAGCAGGGTGTCGCGGCGCTCTATGATACCAAGGTTACCCTGTGGACTCTAAGCTACTATGCCTTCAGTCTGTTCCTACAGGTCTTCCTTCCCGGTCAGGAGGCGGAAGGTGTCGAGCTGGCCTGTGGAGGACGTCTGCGATACAAATTCAATGGTATGAATCGATGTTCGCCGTCGCATTATTAAACCAGGATCTTGCTGACATCTTTTGCCCAACAGCGTTCAACTCTGCCCTTATTATCCTCTCAGGCCTCGCCGGAGGCACCTATCTCTACGGAGCCGATTTCGTGGTGTGGACTTTCCTCTGGGACAATTACATCCAGGTTATCACTGCAAACCTGTTGATCTCCTCTTCCATTGCGCTATTTGTCTACGCGAAGAGCTTCACTGTTCCACCACCGGGCACCCAAAATCTTGGCCGGCGAGAGCTAGCGCCTGGTGGCATCACAGGCAATGTGCTCTACGACTTCTTCATCGGCCGTGAGCTCAACCCTCGCCTCCGCCTTCCCATCCCATTCGTCAGCGAAGCCTCGCGTACTCTCGACATCAAGGTGTTCATGGAGATGCGGCCCGGCCTGCTCGGATGGATAATTCTGAACCTATCCAACGTAGCCCACCAGTACCGAACCTACGGCTACATCACCGACTCGATCGTGCTAGTGACCGTCTTCCAAGCATTCTACGTCCTGGACGGACTCTACATGGAGCCTGCCATCATGACAACCATGGACGTCATCATGGACGGCTTCGGCTTCATGCTCTCCTTCGGCGACGTAGTCTGGGTCCCGCACGTGTACAGCATTCAGACCCGGTACCTGTCCGTATTCCCGTACGAGCTGGGCTGGACCGGCATGGCCGTTGTGCTGGGCGTCACGGCCGTCGGGTACTCGATTTTCCGCGGCGCAAACAACCAGAAGAACCGCTTCCGCACGAACCCCAACGACCCGCGCGTCAAGAACGTCAAATACATCGAGACAGCCGCGGGTTCCAAGCTGATGATTTCCGGCTGGTGGGGTCTGGCTCGCCACATCAACTATCTCGGCGACTGGACTATGTCGTGGGCTTACTGCTTGCCTACTGGTGTCGCGGGCTACGTTCTGATCGAGACCATTAACCCTGCCAGTGGTGCGGTGCAGAAGCAGGCTGTGCAGACGCCTGAGATCCGTGGCTTCGGTATGATCTTCACTTACTTCTACATGCTGTACTTTGGCGTTCTTTTGATTCACCGTGAGATGCGTGACGAGGAGAAGTGCGAGAAGAAGTATGGCGCTGACTGGAAGCGGTATACTTCTATTGTGCGCAGCCGCATCATTCCTGGAATCTACTAGGATGTATTTTTCGAAGGGGGCTTTTTTATGGACTTTTAATCTACTTCTATGTCTAGGTTTTGTATAATACTTCTGATGTTTTGCTTGCAAGTTGTATTTTGCAATATACAACTTAGGCTTGTCTCTTTGGCCAGGGCAACTTGTATTGCCTCTAAGCCATCAAAAATCAAATTCACGAGCTTTTAATATGACAAAATCCTATTCAATTCGTATGCTCGAAATAATGTTATATTCCAATAAGTGCTTCGAATTAACATAGAATCAGGCTTAATGGACCACAAAGCGAACCAACATAAAATTATTGGAATCTTTCTCCAGAGCCCCCCAATCCACGTATCCATTCTCTCAATCCTGTGCCGGGTGTGCATCGAGTAACCAGAAAATAAAGATCTCAACTCACCAACGATAACATCCATACACCAATGGAGCCGCAGGTCGCGCATACCAGCGATAGTACACCGGGTGGATATGCCGCTGGACAAGCTGGGGTCTGATATTCTGGCAATGGATGTACCAGGGCTGAAAGTATCCAGGATGGATATACTCGCCGTGAGGCCCCCTTTTACCTCGATGAGACGCGCTAGCCATGGCCGCTGCATCCCATTTATGCAGTGCCTGATGGATATACATTCCTCGCTCCAGGGCCCGCGGGCATTCTCCTTCGTGTGTCCATTATAATGAGGGCTCTGTGAAAGGCGGATACGATCGCTGGTCGCAGATCTTATCTCGTGTTCCCAGAACTTCTGCCGGGATGCGTCTGCAGCCAACTTCTGGCAATAGACGCTGTATAAGCCCGGGAGGAGGGCGACGTCCTGGGCGCAGTACGTGAGGATGTCTGGCTTTATGGGACGCTCGTTGAAGATCTCGTAGTTGCCGCCTAGGGCTGGGTCGAAGAGCCGGTGGACTTTTTGTTTTGTGGTTTGCCAGGCTTTTTTTCTCTTCGGGGGAGATGGGGCTTTCTTTCTCGACGCATCTGGCCAGGCCGGCGAGGAAGGCTCTGGGGTGTTGTCTGCTTGCGAGCTCCATTAGTTGGATGTCATGGATTCCATGGATTGAGATGCCGTAGTGGCTGAACAGGGCATCCGAGTCGTTGCGGAGGTCGAAGATGCCTTTTTGGATGCATGGGGTTTCGAGAATGAATTTGAGAGAAATTCCGCTGTTGTCTACGGGTGAAAAGGCTTTGTCTTGTAATTTGTAGACGTCGATGATGTAGATCTTTTTCATGGAGGGGGCAAAAAGCTGGAGGATGGAGATCGAACCATGTCTGCCGAGATCGACGCCTTCAAGGTCGATGTATAGGGAAGGCCAGATGTTATAATGCTTGTTGAAGTAGATGAGGCTGTTTAAACAGTCTGACAGGAGGGGAATGGAGTCTACCAAGACTATGTCGAGTTTGTTTGATTGAGCATCCATGGGGTAATGTCGAGATCTGTAGATTGGATGGAAATGTGGGAGCGATGCAAAAGCAGAAAGAAGAGGAGATGTGAGTCACTCGTTTGAAGTGGAAGGGACCAATGTTTCATGGCATAGTTATGATGAGATCCAATTGCCTGTTACAGAGTCGGAACGTATATGAAGCTAATCGACCGAGCAACAATTAAGCCCTACAACACTTTAAATGCTCGTTTTGAATGTTTGGAAAATTAGAGGATATCCATGGATAACACGGTTCATCTATAAGCGAGCCATGTTTTGCTCTGGGTTTGACTCTTGGATGCTGCTATTAGGATCTAAATCGTAGAGAGGAGGAGGAGGAGGAGGAGGAGGAGGAGGAGGAGGAGGAGGATGTGAATGGAGAAGAAGGAAAGACGAGAAAGAAAGATAGGAGAAGACGCGAAAGCTACAACCAGAGACTGCTAATTAGTTACAAATGTAGCAATTCTTTAGGGTTAGGTCGGTTCCCCGGCGCCTAAAGAAGCAAAGAACACAACCTTTCAAACTTCGTAAGTTCAATATAGTCTGATATAAGCCCTATCTCCAGGGTAGTTCTATGGGATCAATTACTGGATAAAACTTCAAGATATCCTCGAATTTGGATTATCAGCGCTTCCGCTTTTTAGGGTCCACCAGGACATCCAAGCGCCAGGATTCATCACCCGCATTGGGAATCCACCCTTTGAGGACAATTCGGGCATCACTTATGGCCTGCATGCGGATTCTTAACGGGTCCTCCAAGCCGCCAGGATTTTTAAACTCCTGATATGTATCAATATCCGACACGTGGCGAACTGTATCGATGTGCAGTCTCTCAGCCTCAGCCTGCACTATTTCAGGGCCATCACAATTTCGAGCCGAAGCCGAAGCAGATACAATATTGCGGTAAAGAGCCCAAAGTTTAGCACGAGATAACGCCGAGGCTCCTCGTGGGCTGGGCGCAGACGCCCGATTCCCTTGCTTCACCCCGTTTATGATGGTTTCATATAAGCCAGTCTTGGAACGACAAAGTGCGGGAAGCGACTTGCTGCCGGTTTCCATGAACATAGTAGATGAGTCACCGTAAGAAGGAGCCAGCGTCCATACAGCACTCGCATTGCCTGGTTTGCTCTTTTTGGGATTCGCTGCAGACGGCGAACGACCTCCATTCTTCTCTGATGCGCCAGCAGGACAAGAAACAACTTTTGGCTTTGCAAACCTCCACCGTGATGCTACCTCTTCGCTTGGTATTGAAAGAATCCGGAACGGCCTGAATCGATACCCCGGTTTCATTTCTTCGGTGTCTGTCTCGGGCCACGAACGCCCTGCCAGCGCTTGCATTCGACCGTTCTCACCAAACGATCGATCACAGGCAACTTTACTGATTTCATCCTTGGGAAGGATCAGCCCGGCGAGATATGCGTTTTTTGTTGGAGCGACCAGACGACTGGTCTCAGAGGAGAGCAAGGACGATACTTGTCGCAATGCAAGTTTATCTGAGCAGGATTTGCTGCGCGTCGATTCGGCATCCGTGCGTGATGGTTTTCGACGAACGATACCAAGAAGCGAAAAATGAGCTCGGCCATCAAGCATCATCTCTGCGACCTGAGTCTCATCTCCTTGGTTCGTTGTCGAAGGGGATTTCTGCTGCGGGACTTCCCACGGTGTTGCATCTTCTTGGGCTGCCATGCATAGCTCCATGCTTCCATCGCCACAAGGTGCGCATGTACAGTACATGTATATATTTATATCTGACTGGAGCTCGAAAGGCGGCCATTCAGTGTGTGGCTTTGAACCATCGTCTCCGCATTCTCCAATCTTTCTCCTTTTTACAAATGGAGCACAGGGGAGTTCTCTATTATTGGAGCCAGGGGCATCACGATCTACTTGCTTCTCTTGAGATAGCATACCATGGCACTCTGTAAGAAGCCAGTAGTTAAATGCTCGGATCGCCAGTATCTCGGCATGGCAGTCATGCAGTACAAGGCCCTTACAGCGCGGGATATGTGATGCCGATAGGCATTTTGCACCACTCCTAGATAGACATCAGCTTCCATATAAGATACTATTTAGACAAAACTCACGTCACAGCGATGCAGGTCAGACTCTCCGAAGGTGTGTTCTCTCCTATCAAATCGAAGACATCGATGTTAGTACAACTCGGTTGGAAATGTCATATGTACAAACAAAAAGCGTCCTCCGAGGTAGCTCTTTTTGAACTTATCGAGAAAATACCTTTAACAGCTACAATGCCGGTCATAGGAATCCATTCCCTCGATCCATCCGGAAAAACGGATGGTTTACTGCGTGTGGGCAGAGCATCGAAATGAGCATGCACCAGCGACGCAATCCGGGACGGTAAAGGATCGGACGACTCAATAGACATGAGACAAATTCATAGCCCAAGCGCCGTACATAAATACAATCAGACGATTCCGAGAGAAAGAACGAAGCGAAGAATCCCAAAATGTGCAACGAAATCACGTGAAAGTGATATATTTGCCTGAGGCCAAATTCATCCATCTCCTCCCAATCATCCCGTCGCTCTTCTCAACTCCATCCAGCTTCTTTACTATCCATCATGGCCGACAAGCTCCGCACAATCCAGAACCTGGAGGCTCTCCAGTCCCGCTACATCGGTACCGGACACGCCGATACCACCAAGTACGAATGGACATCCAACATCCTACGCGATAGCTACTCCTCCTACGTTGGCCACCCCCCCCTACTGTCCTACATGGCTGTTGGCATGGGCGAGCCAAAGGAGATGGTGCGCGCAGCAATGCTGGAAAAAATGGTCCGCGGCGCTGGTAATCCGCCAGAGGTATGTGGTGAAGGTGTGCAGAAATCAGGGTTGGAAACTGACATTCTCTCGCGCTCCAGACTCAAGAGTAAACCACTCAATCATGGTTCCATTCTTATTTTCTTGATACCCCCGTTTTATATCTCCCTCGAACAGACGCTCCGATGCTCTGACCATCACTGCCCGGCAATTTTGCGGCTTGTCACTCTTCTGGTTCTGCAAATTCTGACCTTGGCGACGTGCCGATCTCGACAACTGCACATTGTTGCTGTGGACTGATTTTGTTGGAAGCGGCACCTTGAATTCTCATACGCAATAGAGATACTCTGCGCAAATGGCAATGGCAGAACTTTGATTCCATACTGCAATTCAATGCCTCTGCACAGGTGTGATATGGCTTTTTGATACCTGTAGATAGCCCAGGAAAGCTCCAACCACGCTCAGCGAAGGAGGCAGTGCAAATTTATATTGGGCGTTTGGGCCAACGACACCTGACAGACTATGGACGGCCTATGCATGGTCCATTCCAGGATATGTGTATGATTCCAGGTATTTGTATAATTCAACTGTAACAAATGTGACACAGCTTATCCGCATCGTCCACACCGACATTTAGCATTCGGCTCCTTTAGGAAGATAATACTATGTGTCAACCGTATCTTCTTGATTGAGCACTATGACTCAATGCGGAAAACGCAACATCAGATCCAGATAACCTAAATGAAACAAGACAACAAATAATAGCAAAGAGCTCACGTTGTAAATATCTGCCTTAGCTGCTCTATGTGCCCTAGAATAACCGTAGGTAGAGAAAGGAACAGAGAATTAATAAACGCGAATGTACTCCGTACAAGCGCAAGAGGGGGGAGGCAAAAGGAGGAGATTGTACTAACACGCGCGTTGCTCCTTCGCCATTATGTTCTTACTTTGGGCCTGGCTTCCTCTTTAGGGTTAACTAACTACAGGGGTTTCTGCACGTGTTAGGTTTTGGAGACGTACTTTACTTCTCATTCTTTTGCCATTTCAATTCAAATTTCCAATATGATGGACTCCCTTGAAGTGCAACATGCAGCCAGTCGCCTCCGTTCAGGAATTCCATGCACACTTGCTGACGAAAGTCCCCGGGTTGGGGGCACACACCACGTCTTCAAACTTATCTTTGAAGACTGCGTACAGTGGGCTGCCCGAGTCAGTAATGGTTCTAATTGGAATATGGGATTACGTGCCGTGGAATTACTCAAATACATCAGAAGGCAACGGCCGGAGATGAAAGCTACCCGTCTTTGTCAAACAAGAATACCCCGTGCTGTACTCGGAATGGATCAGTGGCTCGCCACTAGCAATTTGGAATCGAAAAATTCCTATAGTCAACCGCCGGAAGACTCTAGATGATCTTGCTGAACTTCAATTGCAACTATGGACTACACCTACTCCTGGTAACCTTCCGAAACATCGAGTGTATTTCTATCTCTCCCCTGCCTGGCTTACAGAAAGTCTGGATCGTGGTCTTCGTCGAACTATTAAAGGCACTGCCAGATGGGGGGCAGCTATTGACTATTTGATATGCGGTCTATGATATGGGACTACGCCTCCGAGATCGATGAGTACACTGGCATCGGCTTTGCCCACGGGGATTTGAACGCACAGATTATAATGATAAATGAAGACTTCCATTTAACAGGGTAAGTGCAGCGCCTATCTACTTTATTTGGTTTCTTTATCTCTAATAGGCCATTTTGTTCATAGGGTCATTGAATGGGTTTGGATGTATATGGCTCCGCTACCGGCAATCATTCACCACCCTTGGTTTATTGCCGATATCCCCGGGTGGAATAATGAAGGTGTGGCAGAGGGCGAAGAGTTCTCGGAGGACCACCTTTACCTCGAAGATCAGATCATATTAAAGGAGGTTGCAAAGAGCCTACCCCCTACGGTGTCAACATTGCTGCGTGACTCGGGGAGGAGAATGTTTTTTTCAGTCAGCTTTCCATTTCAAGGGTATTCATGAGAATTGTCAAGATGCACTGTCAGCAGACAGACGATAATTCCAGAGCTGCAATGTTACAGTTAGATACGTTTCTTTGTTTGTATCCCGAGCTGGAAGATGAAGAAGGTGTCCTGGAGACCAAACGTCTGCTGACGAAGAAGAGCGGTGCCGGAGAATGATATATGCCAATCTTTTGTCTTTTGATAATACATATGAAGATATTCGGACCCTCTTACAAGGTATATGCTAGGTTATCATTAGCCTTGATAACCCTAGCATGGTCTCTGCCAAGGACATGATTCATGGCCAAGTCCTAGAACAATGTGGACCATTCATATTGATTAGCAGTCACTAAATCCAAAAATAACCATCAAGAATCAAGGATCTCAGAAAGATCAAGGAGATCAAGTTGTACTAGGAAAGTAGGCAGTCGATCATTTTACCCCATATGACGTCACCAGAACTCCTTAATAATAATCTCCTTAGCTCCTAATGTCTGTCTCTCTCAGTCTCTCCTAGTACCTGCATCTTGACTTTGTTTCTGTTTATTAAACTACCCGATCATTGTGTATATGTGTCCATGTATTCCCGGTTTTTTGTTCTATCTTTGATCCAAAACGGCTCCCGCATTTGAGCCCATTGCCACTTTGCTTTCTTGATTTTATAACTCTTTTATGCAAGAGCTACTCCAAATCATTCACAGCTTTATTTGTCAAACTTATTATCTTGCGAAATTATCTGTTTCTGTCAACGCCTATACTTGTGACCTGATACAAGCGCTACCACGAGCTGACGACTGCCGCGACCCCCCGCGATCCCCCGCGATCCCCGCTACTTGCAAGCTACATCATACCACTCTGCAGCCCCTGAATACTACAAGACTCGACATAAAGATTACAATATAAACTCCCTCCTACAGCATCTATGGCCACTCTACATGAGGCACTCCAATGCCTCAAGCCAACATCGTGGGACGATGTCCCCCAAGAACCCGACGAACTTCGAAACTACGCGCGCGACATTTTCAAGAGAAGCCGCCTGGTAGCAGAATCACTCCCAGACCCCCCGTTCTCCGATAGCCAAAGTTATCCCGGGCTAGACTTAGACGCAGATGACACCTTATACCCGGGATTCGCACCATCGGCAGCACGAGTCGCAGAAACCGACCCAGAAATTACAGCTCTACAAAAGGAATGGGGGAAACCACTGAAAATGGGCGGGCCAAAGGACAACCCATTAGATGTGACTGTGTGGAAGTTATCCGCCAACGACGGCGGAGGCTCATGGTTCGGGCGAAGGAGTGTACATGAGGGGCTTCCGTTTGACCGGTGGCGGAACAAGATCTCAGCAGAGTACGACGAGACACTGAAGGTCAACCAGAAGAAGATTGCGAAAGGACAGACACCCGATAAGAGCATTCGCGGAATCGGGGCGGAAGAGAAGGTTGAGATGATCGAGATCAAGGATGACGATGGGTCTGTGCTGGGCAATTTGATGGTCTATCATGTCTCTGCGCAGTTCCCCAAGCCTACTGCTCCGCGCGACTTTGTGGCCATGATCATCAGTTCCGATGCCGGGTTGCAGATCGGGGGGACTAAACAACCGGGTCGCAGCTGGATGATGGTTTCTAAGCCTTGTGAACACCCTAATGTGCCTCATAAGCAGGGCTATACTCGCGGCCAGTATGAGTCTGTGGAGCTCATTCGCGAGATTCCCAGAAAGAAAGACGATACTGGGAGCAGCTCTTCTAGCCAGAAGAGTAAGAAGAACAGTGATTCTTCGTCTTCCGGTGCGCAGTGTTCTGATGAGAAAGACGGAGCGCTTGCAGATGACGAACACAATGAAATGAACCCGGTGGAATGGATCATGGTCACCAGGAGCGATCCAGGTGGCAGCATTCCACGCTGGATGGTGGACAAGGGAACACCGAGGAGTGTGGGAGCAGACGCTGCCAAATTCATCAATTGGGCTGTTGAAGACGACAAGCAACTCAAACAAGACAAAAGCCCAGCTACGGAATCGACGAAAGATTTAGCTGGCACTAACGCTAAACCCGAGGAGCCTATCAATGAACAGAACTCCGACCAGGCAGACGAGTCAGACTCAGATTATGAGTCCCTCGAAAGCGACGGCGAGCACTCACACCACGGCCTGATTGCGAGTGTCACCGGTTTACTCAGCTCCGGCCTGGAACGATACGGACCACATGTCCTAGGCTATGGATCCAACCCAGAGACATCGCGCAGTCTTGATAAAACCCAAGACGCTGAAATTAACGCAGAAGCCACAGATCACTTGAGCCCAGAAAGTGCTCGACACAACAGACAACCCTCCGAGGCCGACTCCTCAAAGTCCCGCGAGCCGGATATTATCTCATTGACATCTGGGCGCTCAGACGCGGCAGCGCCAGCCGTCGACGAACTGGCACACAACAACATGCCCCCCGAAGAACTGATTCAAATGACAAAGAACGGCAAACTCACATCCTACGAAAAAGAACTCGCAAAGCTAGCTCTCCGCAAACGCGAAGTCGAAACCAAGCTCGACGAGTTCCGCGCCGAACTTGATAAACTTAATATCTCGCGACCACCTACCGCCCCTGGAACCCCGCTGAGAGGCATCAACGAGGCAGACAGCGACACCAGCGGTCTGCGCAAACGCGCAGCAACGAATCGCTCTTCCACGCCCGCCAGCACGGCCACACAGAACAACCAAGCGCAAGAGAGCAGCAATGAAGCCTCGTCGCAGACGCCCACCCCCGATCCACCAGCCAATGTGCACAAGGTGGCGTCGCAGCTTTTGAGCGGGGAAGCGAAGCTCATTAAGCAGCTGCGCAAGATCGAGGCCAGTCAACTGAAGGTTGCTTCGAAGATTGAAACGAAGCAGCGGAAGCATGTGGAGCGCGAAAAAAAGACGAAGTCCAAGTCCAAGTCTGAGGTCGAGAAATTGAAGGAGGAGATCACAAATCTCAAGGAAGAGGTTAAGCGGCTGCGTGGTGATCGCCAGAAATGGGTTGATCTTGTGGGCTCGTTGCAGGAAGAGAACTCTAAGTTGTTGGCTAAGGAACAGAGTTGAGCTGTGGGCAGTAATTTGGGCATTGGGAATTGTCAGGAA
Source organism: Penicillium soppii (assembly GCF_028829465.1). Lineage (NCBI taxonomy): Eukaryota > Fungi > Ascomycota > Eurotiomycetes > Eurotiales > Aspergillaceae > Penicillium > Penicillium soppii. The sequence continues at coordinate 1,460,590 of NW_026643235.1, read as the reverse complement.
TTGTATATATATTGAAATTCTACTCGGTTTTGTGATGTGGCTCTGAAGTGGTTTATTTCCAAGATTTTAGCGAAAGAAAGGCCTATGTACTCGTTCCTCCTTGAGCTACCCTTCTAGCAGGCGCCCACCTAGGTGCAACTTCGATATCGACATTCTATCCTAGGCCGATAAACGCCAATTGTTCATCAGTGAATTGTTTCAGTTCCAATCGGAGTAACCGGCCTCTAGTATAGCATATGTCGTCCTCGCTCTGGTCATCTTTGCCACGGTTCGGTTCCCTCTGGCACTCTGCTAGAGCTCCCATAGCCTGGCCTACTTGGAGACCACCGGTTTCGGAGGAAATAATATTCCACCTGAAAGCTGTTGGTTTGGAAGATGTTATAGAAGTAGAAGCCCGAGTTTTCGTACCTCACTTCGATTTTTAGATGCTCGCCGTGCTCCAGTAGATCTTAACCTTCATTTGCTCACAGGGAGGTGTCATGGCTAGCATTCTCATCCACGAGCTGGGGTTGTCGTAGATGGGTGTCTATAAGCTGAAATCCCCTTTCTCTTGACTTTCGTCCGATGGGCTTTTGCAATTACCATTATAGGTACGACTACGAGCTGCGAATAGATCGTGTATAAACTTTTCAAACTAAGCTAAGATACACACAATGTTTGGACTAAACTGCTGACGGATCAACACAAAACCAAGAGAAGGGAAGCAGCCAGCGCGAGGGACCAGCCCCTCGACCAGACAGACCATTTAAGACCCAGTCCAACCGAGCATCCGTTTCTCGCCGTCGGAAAAAAGAAAGAAAGGACCTTCAACCAGTGAAAGTCCACCGACGGACCAAGCATATCCAGGATTTTCTAAAACCTTCCTGGACGATAGGAGATGACCCTACCACGGCCAACAATGATTTCGGGCGTGAGATCACAGCACAGAGGATAGAGTAGAAATCCACTCGAATTCTCACCGTTAGCGGGAGCAGACTCCCAGGTCACAGACCAGGGGAATCTGGGCTCGCCCTTGCGCGCTCGGTATCCGCCACAGGCGGACAGACGCGAGCCGGACGAGAATCGGGAACATGTCTTGCTCTCACTCTTCCTGGATCTGCATTTTCTCAAACCATATCTGACCAAAAGGTCTGCCCAATCAAACATCACAGATGCAAGAAGAGCAGACCGTCGCGTGCGAATATCCCCCAACCCCCAACGAAGAGGGTCAGCCAGTCCGGTAACCAGTACCAGAAAGATACATTGAAAGAAAAGTAAGGAGACAAAATCCTTGACTGAACCCAGTCAATCAAAGGATGTATGTTTCTTGGCTTTCCCCTCGACGCGACAAAAGAATCGAAGGTGTAAAGGACATTCCACGTCCGAATTCGTATTCCTCCACATGCCGCGAGGCAGACCAGTCTTCATGACATATATGCGGACAGTTAAAAAAAAGAAAGAAACATGACAAAGAGCCGTCCCGCCGCTTCTTGATGCAAAAGAAAAGAAAAGAAAAAGAAGATCGCTGACGCTGGAATCGAACAAAATATCACATCAAGCACATAAAAGGATTATTCTGGTTATCATGCAAGAACGCAGGGAGTATCACAGATGCACAAAGCCGAACCGAAGAGAACGCCGTCAGGAATGCGAAGTGTCGTTGGGTTCCCGGGAGAGATAGAGAGAGGAGGAAGAACCGATATTTGTGCGCGCGCACCCCAGCTCCAGGAAACGATCTACGTTCCCTAGCAAACCAGGCTGCAAACATCGGGATATAGAGCCAGACAAGCGATGGTCGACATCACGGGTCTCCTCTAGATTGTGGTGCCATAGGGCAGCGGAGCGAGTTCTCCCCAGCCAAAGCCCATACCCATGTTGAACGCGGTGCTGCAAGGCTGGACGAGCATACTAGGCAGCGGGAGCGCACTGATAGCGGCGGACGAGGGCATGCAGGTGGGCATGCAGGTGGGCATGCATCCGTACTGATAGGGCTCGGTGGTGTAGGGCTGGCTGTAAGACGGGGTTGGAGAAAGCTGCGCATCACTGAAACTGAGACTAGCCCAGAGATTCGGGTTAGAATCGCCCGTGGTGGTCGGGTTGGGGCTGGGCGGCAGTACTTTCCACGACTCGGGCGCGGACTGGGGCATGTTCCACCAGGGTTCCGGTCCGGTTGAGCTGGGGAGGAGAGGCACGGGGCGCAGGACTTCGACTACCATTGGGGGCGGGGGCGGAATCAGTGGGATGAAGAGGTTGCCGATGGCTTTCTTGACCTCTTCGCTGCGGCCGCAGAGCAGTTCTCCGGCGCCGTCTTCTTCCAGGCCTTCGAGGGCGTCGGCGTCGGTGCGGTACACGAATCTGTTGGCGGCTTGGACGAACTCCTCCTGTAGTTTCTTCAGTTGGGCGTGCTTCCCTGACCAATTGTAGGTGTTTGCGGCGGCATCTACTGAGTAGACTTCCTTGTGGAAATCAACTAGTGATTCAATCGTCTCCGGGGTTAGTTTGAAGGCTACTTCGTTGCGGGAGACCATGTCGACGTGCACCACGTAGGCCTCCACGTGGATAGTCTGGTAGTGGTGAATTGATTCCCAGAGCAAGTTGGTGTCCTTCTCTAACTCCGCTTCGGGGGCTTTGGTGAACATCATAGAGCATAGAGTCCAGATAGCGTTTGGCGATGAAAGTGTTTCTGTCAAACATTTGGTGTGTTGGGTGACATTGTTCAAGGGACGTTTGACCCGGTTGACTCGTTTCAGTGTTGCCGTCAACCACGGCGCAACCTTTGAGGTTAAGACCACATTTGGTGAAGATCGCGGCGCAAAGGCTGCCGCGGATGAGGGAAGTAAAACTGTTGGCATTATGACTGAAAGGTGATACGTCCTGCGTTGATCGAGCTGATATAAAAGAATGTAGATAGAATATAAATCATAAAAGGCGACATTCGCCCACACAATATAGCAGCCTTGTGGGATCTTCGTTGACTTTTGGTATGTTACCAGTGAACAGTACTAGAATGTACCAATGATTGTACTCGTTGTATATTAAAGTGCGGGCGAATGCGCAAAAAAGAACAGAAATTAGAATATAAAAAGAAAGGAAAGGACATGAAAGTCAGTCGTGGTTATAGAAGAAAAAATAAAAGAGAAGTTGGAAATGATAGAGGGGCGCCGATTAGTGGAGATTACCATTATAATTTTTTTTTCCTCCGAGGGCAATATAATTCAACAGTAAGTACGGAGTAAGTAACAATTAGTTAGGTTGGATTCGTATTATTTTGGTCGACATGCAGCTTAATGGAGTCAGTAAGGAGTAAGGTCAGTCAGTGTACAGTGGCCAAATCTCGGACTCCCCGATCTGCAACTGTAGTGGCGAGAATCGTTCGGTTGGAACAGTAAAATCCAATAGTGTTTCATTGAATTTGACTCCTCGCACAGTATTTTCAGTCTCACACGCGTTGCACGTCCATTTGGTCCATTTGGTCCATTGGAATCCGAATGCATGATGCCCTAAACTGCAAAAGCTAAGCCCCGTTGATCCGTAAGAAACGGCTCATCGTTTTTTTTTTCAAAAAACAAATAAACAAATAATAATCACAGAAAAAAATATAAAACTTCGGAGTCTTGAGTCTCCATAGATCATCTAGAGCCATCAAGTTCAGAGGTATGTATTGTTTAGCGGGGAGTCAAAACTCATTTCTCAGATAGGCGATGTGCATGTTCTTACTCCATACAGATTCTCAGCGTGCGCCAAGATCTACGGTACCCCTACATCGTGGTGTGGTATTGAAGATATAGTCCTTGAATTACTGAACTAGTGAGAAAATCCTATATTGTATGCATATCGCTGAAGATTCTATTTCAATTCACCTACAGCCTGCAGGCCAAGCCTTTGTTTTTGATCGTTGAAATCCTGTTTCTACCCCGTACTTCTCTATTGGGGTTATAGTTAAATCACTACGGATTTAATATTAAATACAAATACACGAAACAAGTTCAAAACAAACTCTTCCCTGTTTGCAGGGGGGTTTTCCTTCTTTCTGGACCTATCCATTGCCGCTAGGACAATAGGGTGGTAGACCTCAGCTGATGGAGGGTCAAGCGTGGGGCAGGATGGTCTTAGGGTACTTCGGAGCTGGGATTCGCTAACAGCAACTGAGTCCGGCCGATGCACTGAAGGCTAAGATCCCTGCTACGATCGCCCATTGGACTAAGCCTCAATTGCTAGACTTTAGGATGGCGCCACTTGCATTTAGTGTGTATTGAAACTAATACCGCTGGTATACAAATTTATACTGTTCCAATACAACATCCCGTTGATAATATATGCCGGCATTATAGTACTATAATGTATATCCTTGGTTTATATCGTATTGTCCACATGATCCAAGCTCTCGTGATATCATCTTACTATGTTATTGTAGTACACTGACTGCTTCTGCCCTGGAACGAAAATAATCCCTGCTGCATATGAGTTCAGTCACATGGTCTTTGGTGTGGGGGATTCTTACGGTTGTAGTTAGCCTGTGGAAGTGAAGATTCGTCATAGTCATTATTATTGGTCTTCTGTGGATGTTCAGCCAAAAGAAAAAGAAAAAGAAAAATAGCGACCGGTGGATGTTGCTTTTTCCTAAAATAGACGAGGCGGTGCATGCCACGCGCCACACCATGTGGCGGATATCTCCGGGCCCACATCCGCTTCTTATTTGTTGCCTCACTTTACATTGTTCGCTATACAGGTGTTATTGAACTGGCTGGGAAAGATGCGTTGGCAACCGATGGCAGCTGGATGGTATGGTATGGTAGATGGTAGCTGGAAGTTGGATTAAATTCCCACTTTAACAGTTCAAGCGGGTACTGAAACTCCAATCGAGATATGCGTCGTGGTTGTTAGTACCGAAATAGCCTCAACGCAAATATAGCAGTATTATATGAGTCAACTATATAAAACAGTACCTTATAGCATTCTGGAAGGCATATCTCCCCTAAATTCATGAGTCATAGCTGCCAGCTCGATTTAAATTAAAGCTAGACGACGCCTCAAGACTGTTGGACATATATTGTTCTATAAGATAGTTTCCCTCTTCCCTATGTAGGCAACGACAAGATGACTTATTGAATTTGACATATGCTTAGTTGATGTATCATAGTAGCTCAAACTTAAAAGTATCTAGGTTGATCGGACCAGATCTCTATAGCATAGAATTGTTGATAACTAGTTTGGTCTTAGTTGCTACCTTGAAATTTGGCTCATAATCCTTGAACAAATCAAATGATTCGTTATGTCTAAGCCCAAAGATTCGAATGCAGTGTACTCTACTCCATGATAAGGGTCCCATCAATGTAGCTACCATCCATGGACTACTCAAGTCGTCTAGGTATACGACCTCCCAGAAGTGAATGGATTGCCTCATGGAGGAGGTAGTTCTTCCAACTGTTCTCAGACCTTGCTGGGCTTCTCTTAGCTCGGTAGGGTTTCTTCTGGTACAAAAGAACCAGAATGCTGCTGCATGGTGAGAGGGCTGGAAACATCAATCGATGTAGGGCAAGAAGAGGATTCTTCCTCCCTCCCAGCCATGGCTGGGGCTTGGATCGAGCTTGGTACCTCGAACATAAAAATTCGATCTGTCTCCAAATTTTACCAATAGTTCGGTCTCCTAGGTATCACTCTTGGAAATTTTTAATGTGAATATTTTTAATATGAGATGATCCATTCATAGTAATTCAAAGCCTGGAGTGTGGGCTTGTAGATTGAGATATATTTGACATGTGCTGGTAGATAGCTTGCTGGTTGAGAGGTGCGTGGTTCGCGTGAGCCATCGCTCTCGTTTATCAGTCATATGGAGAATTTGATGGAACAGTGAATTCTGGGCCCAAGCGTGCTTGCAGTCCTCTCAAGGCGCCTATTGACTTCGGTAGATGCCATCGTGTTTGTATAAACCGAACCGGAATGCGTGTACAAAATAGACACAGAGAGTTACTGTCATATCCAGAGCCCGGCTGGAACCCGGCCATGTGTATTGAGATTGCTGTGGGACATATTGGCGAGGCGGTGATCCATAGCGCATAGGTGGGTCTCTGTTGGCCCATTGGATGTCATCGTTCTCTGCGCCGATATTTCAGACGGAGTTTTCAGGTTGACTGGAAATCGTGGACTGAAAAGTGATTTCATCAAGCCAGAAGTAGTGGTGGTAGTTTCCGAATGTCTTGGCCGTCTTCAAGAAATATCCGAGGCCTTGGCCTCTTGGAACTTGGACACAACCTTCATCTCGGTGTCGCGCTCCTTGATCTTCTTATCCATAGCTCTTTGAACATCTTCTCGTTTCCGCTGGGCGTTCTCAATCTTCTCTTTGACCTCTTTGGCGGTTTGTTCCTGGGCACGAAGCGCGGCCTCCCTGGATTTGTATTCTTGTTCCAGTTGCTCAAGCTCGGTTCGATAAACTTGGAATTGGATCGGTTCACACGTCACCGGATGGTAGCGGTATGGTGGCAGTGACCCTTCTGGAACTTTTATCTCGGCGAGAATGGAGTGGATTGGGGTGGTGCGGATCGGGGATTCCAAAGGGACCGGTGCTGAGGCTGATTCCGGCGTGGAAGTCGGAGGTGTGGATTCAGGTTTCACCATATTTGTGAGACTTTCAGCCTAGTAGGCAGGAATTTTAAACAGCCGAGAATCAATATTTTAGTCTGAAGCTCCAAAGAATTGGGAATTGTGTACAAGTACAACGTAGGCGGACTGCCCTGTATTCTGCCATATCGTGGCATTTCACCGCCTATGGCGGCGGCGCATGCTGAGAGGAACTGAGCTAAATTGACACACTACATCATCACTTGGCATTTGATCTCTATGCTAGTGAATTTGATTATCTCCAGATTGAGATTTATTACTTAGGCCGGTCCTAAGTGGGCCAGTTGGCGTATGACACCCGACCTCTGACAAGCTTGGGCACAGTGACGTTATTATCATGCAAGCATTTGGTATGCTCCTGTTAAAGCTGTTGTTTTATGGTTCGTACTAATTATTTTCATGTTACAGTCCCAAAAAACAGACGAGTAAGCTGCTAAGCGGTTCTATTCAGGGCGTTATACTAATTAGCCTCTACCACAGCCCAGGTTCGAGCTCGTCTTGAGGGTATGTACAATCATTCACTTATGAGCCATCCAGCAAACCTTCTGACTTTGAAAGATTATTGATATCAACAATGTTCCTCTGGGAAACAGCGTCGCATTTGTGAGATGGCGATTGCCATCTTCAAGCGCCACTGAACACCAAGGCCACACGGAGAAAGCGGCTCTTTCTGATCACCGCGCTTACTGGGCATACGAAAAATCTCTACAAGTAAGGCTTACTATTGACAGAACATCTATGCTTCAAGAGTGTGAGATCACTTTCGAGGTCATCCAAGAGTTTATCTCGTCGCCTATTTCTGAAAAGAGCGTCTTGGGAAAAATCAAACTCAACCTTGCCGAATACGTGGACAAAGTTGAGGACGATGAAGGAGTCATCCGACGATACCTGATCAATGAATGCAAGGTGAACAGTACTGTGAAGATCGGCATAGCTATGCGCCAGATAGAAGGAGATCGCAATTTCACAACGTGAGCTTAAACCCCTAACACGTCATTCTAGCCTCAGAACTAACCCATAACAGGCCGCAACTTAAATCAGCCACGGTATTTGGAGGGATTGCCGGAGTGGTTCATTCTACTGAACAGCCGGTCGACCCTGATGATATTGGCCACCTGCCGTCTATCAACATCAAAAGCCGAGAGATTGCAGATATGCAAGACATGTACCGGCGCACGCTAGCAGCATCGTGGTCCTCTAGAGCCTGTGATTTACCCGCCGACAAATTGGTTGAGGAACTATTTGCAGGAAGCTCTTGCTGGAACAATGACGCACACAATGCCGACGCTGGTATATCAACGGAGGGTCGCGGAGAGTCGCTGTTGAGCGTAGAAGCAGCCACGCGACAGAGCCGTACTGGAAAGAAGCTGTCACCTAGCTTCGAGCGGCGTCCCAAAAGTTCCTCCAGTAACCACTCGCACAGCAATGGCAAGACCCCGGAATCTCTTGCCACCCTTGGGCATACGAAAAAGGGTGGCAGCATTGAGCAGCAACTATATGAAGGTGCAAGGGGTCGTGGATGGAAGTCCCCAAATACGAATAATGAGCTCTCCGAATTTGACGTGAGAGAGGATTTGCGAAGCTGGGAGGTTTCAGCAAAAGAATGAATCCTTATGTCAAGAGATGTAATAATACATGGCTGGTAGAATATACCTCGAACAATCTGACCTTTCCATGAACTAATTGATACATATGTCTGACTCTCGCGGCTATGTTTAGCCTGGCTCTTTCACGATACTTTCTATGTACATCATGGGGAGGCGCGTTAGGTAGATCATCCGTTTATAGTTCTGATCTTGATCACTTCCTATAAATTGTTTTTTGCCAATATCAAAGACTTATTTACTTTTTGTAGCGCTCTCATTAATGTGATCATCTTGTTTTGCATGTATGTCATGGTGCTCGTTATGGCCTGAGGCATCAACACCTTTCTTATCGCAGTCTAGCGCCGCGATTATCGAGAAAAGCGATTGCAGGATTATTTGTCTTCTGTACGTGCGCAATAGCATTGCTCTGCTGCCATGCTTCGACGCCCCTCTGGGAAGAACATGGGGCCTTTGAGCTTCCGATCTCTCTCTTATCGGAGACCATTTTTGGCATCCCCCCACGCCATTCTTCCCCGATACCAGAGCAACTGGAACTCCGATGCACGCGAATCCCTCGATGGACACACCCCCGAAACCCGGGAACAAAAGCAGCGGCGACAAGATGAAGGTGCAAAAGTCACATTGGATGTAGATTCCCTTGGAAAGCCAGGGCAGATTGTTGTCGTGTCTGCCCGTCGCCGTCGAATGTTGAATGGCAAACGAAACCGCGAGCCCGAGTATGCGCCCCGAGAAACGATCAGCTCCATGTTGGATGATCTGGACAATGAGATCTCAACTCCTAGTGATACCTCGGTTCAAGAGCGCATTGATGCGAGTCGTGGGTCGTACCAAATAAAAGAAACGTTGACGGCTAGCGATTTCAAAGAACTGTGGTCTCAATTGGCATCATCTTTCACGTACAAACAACTGTCGGACTATATATTGGAACACAAACGCCGCTCGAATGAGCTCAAAGACAAAGAGTGGACATGGGGCCCTCATTCCAAGGCCAAAGGATCGGGGAGGGAAAGGACAAAAGTGTTCAAGGGTAAAGCCCGTCTTGCAGAGATAATTGCTCGGGATTGCTGGCAGCTGGTAGTTGATGGCGAGCTTGGGCAGCTAGATTTCTATCTCTCGGCACGTTCTATCTCACTGCTTGTCCATGCCGAACACTTCTCATTTCACGAGCTAGCCAGTCTCCATGGCTGCAGCATTGACGTCACACAATCTGAAGGTCTGGTTTCACTTACTGGCAAGCGGAACGATTGCGAGTCTGTTCACGAAATCATTCTCGATGCTACCTCGAGAACCCGCGAGGTGGATGTTGGAATCAGCACACAAATCAATGGTGATGGAGGCCAGATCTTCACTGCGGACTTTTTGGAATGGGTCAACACAACATACGGAGTCTTCGTCGAGAAAAGTGCATACATGCCCCCCTCGAAGATCCTTTATCTCGCTGAAAATAAATCGGGGGCAGAGAATGCCCGCCGAACGTTGAACCTGGCGCTATCCAACACCACCTCATCCTCAACGCCCTTCTCTACATATCTACCTGCTTCGGAGGTCGCGAGTGCTTATAGCTACAGACCAGAAGCATATGCATCTTGGTTTGAGCGTCAAAAGTCATGGTTCCGATGGGCGATGTCCTCTACTCAAAATGCAGAGGCAGAAACCCTTGAATCTCCTTTCTTTGATAAACACCAAACTCGACTCTCAGATGAGCTGCTGAAGCTTCTTCGAGACGCCACACCATTGAACTCTACCTCTGTCGATGGCCTACATGAATCTGTCACGGCCACAATTGGAAAGTGTTTCTTCATGCAAAAGCCATCCTTCAATCACACATCTATCAGTCCCACGCAATTAGGGAGATTGGCCTTGCCTCGTATCTTCGTCAACGATGGTCCTCTGGTGACACAGCTCATGAATGCGCTTTTGCCCGCCCTCCCAAAGAAAGATACGGAGTTATATCGATTGCGGCTGACTCCAACTTCGAACGCACATGCTTTGCCGGATCTTGAAATCGAGGTCGCCATGGATTCATTAATAATCGGCGAAATAAATGTCCAGAGCGTCAAGGCTATTCGGAGCGCAAATAGTGTTGATTATCTACTCCCAGAAAATGGCCTAGATCTGCGCTTTACGCGTACAATCTCTCAGGAACTACTGCATCAGTCTTCTCTCGACTCTGATCTTACCCAAGCTTCCTCGCCAGAGATGCAAGAGTTGCTACAAAGTATCAAGGAACCCCTTCAAGGCCTGTTCGCCGCAATAGGGGCTTTCAGTGGCCCTGTACCACCGCCTGCGTTCTGCAATATATCTCTTCCTCAAGGCATAATCAAACAGCCCGCCTCAAATGCCGAGCTGGCGGTTCCTACCGAGGGCAGCCTCACTGCTGAGTACATGTTCCCTCCTCTGAGTGATATCCGAGGTGCCAATGTCCAAAGGTACGACTTTGATGGACGACCACTCGATTATCGATACTACGAGAGCGGTCCGTTCCTTGCTGCTCGCACGAATGAGATTTCTTTAGGAATGGTGATTCCGCCAATCGACCCAGCTGCGGAAGATGAGAAGTCACAGGAACTTCTTGATCATGAGTTTCATTCTTTCTATAATGCGGCATGTGACATGGCATTCAAAATTCATGGCAGCAGATATGCGGATTAGATGTACTATATGAATGCTTTCTTGTTTAGAATTTGTACAGCGTGCATCAGAGCAAATATTATAGAGCGGCGGCGACCAGACTCTGTTTACTGTACATTACATAGAATTATCTACCTAATTATGGACGAACCCCTATCGACTGAATACGAACTGTAGATTCATTATTTGGCTATCTCGACTTAAAAGACTTTCTTTGCTACCCCAGGTATTAACCAGCAAATCTTATCCTCGATGCCCTCTTCCTTGAAAACCCTCGCCAAGTCTTCTCTGCCCTGAGTAAAATGGTTCCAGGATTCATAGTGCATAGGAACAAGCACATCTGCTTTGAGTTCACGAAACAAACGGGCAGCTTGCTTGCCGTCCATTGTGACCTGCAGGTGTACGTCTGGAAGTGGGATTTGAGCATCACCCAAGTTGCAAATTGCTGCCACGACATGAAACTTGTCGGCAATCTGGTTCAGCTCTTCGATATAGACGGTATCGCCTGAGAAGTAGATCGCATTGGGTAGACCGTCCGCATCCACGCCGAAGTCCGGGGTAGTCAAGACGAAGCCGGTACATTCACCGCCGGGGAGATGTTGACACGGAGTTGCTGTCACTTGAAATGGCTTACCGCCAATGCTGACAGATAGTGTCTCCCATGGCTTCATTCCACGCACGCCAGGACGGGGTGCCAGGTTCTTTGCTCCGTCCATCGTTGTGAACACGAGACGGCCGTCAACAAGTTGGCGACCTATGGGGTCTAGATTGTCGACATGGTCTTCGTGACTCAATAGGATGGCGTCGATAGGAGGGAGGTCTGCGAGTCCCAGGGCTGGAGTTTCGCTGATCTTGAGAACCATTAGGCCAACATCGAACTCGGTGCCAGCCGGAGAGAAAAATGGATCGGTCAGGAGGCACACACCATCAATCTCGAGGATTGCAGTAGCTGTCCCTATATGGGTGATAGAAAGAGTGCTTTTGAAGCTTGATGAAGGCATCTTGTTGATTCAATTATTGATATAGAGTTAGGTCAGAGAGAAATGATGTGTTGCTGGGAGCCAGAAAATTGTCGGCATACCGGTCTATTTAAGTCTTTCTGGTAGTGTCTGGACTTCCAAGACCATCCTTCTATTCTCTTCGAATTATAAACAATTACCGATTATCTATCCAGCTGGGTAAGCAACCATATGGATCGATAGTATAATAACGGAGAGCTTGGCGATTTATGGTTCCTAAAGTGGGAAGGAGCATTTTTTAGAGGCGTGTCCCTAAAAGCTATTTTTAACGTCTCCTTTCTTCCCTTTATTTTCTTCGAATATCAAATAATCTCACTGCAGCAAAACATCAGCCTCAGAGTCAAGATGATAATACGCTTTACCGTTTTAGCGCATTTATTCCGCCAAGTCCAGGAATCATGCACTTTGATTGGTCAAGACTAAAGTAAGCATCCGCCACTTTACTATCCTCGAACATCTCTCAACCGATATCCATCATGCTCTAGTCTTTTCTACCTGAAAATATGAGGATCAAGAAGCAAACAGTCTGTCAGACATGCAGATCCCGAAAGCTTGGGGTATGTGTTCTGATTATGTATCCTTCAGTTTCTGAATCCATCTCTAACGGAGTTAGTGTGATGGCAAACGGCCCAGCTGTAGCCAATGCACCTTACGAGGACGTGCCTGCGACTGGAACACGCCTATGTGGACCTTTGTGGCTCAAAAAGAGCCATTGGAGCACGAACCTACTCCCGTAGGTCGTGGGCTACGTCATGATCAGTACATGTCAATACCCCTCCCCGGTATTGGCACACGCAAGTCTTTGATTCAATCAATTACCAAGGCCTATATACCCCAAGATGAGCTGGCTCATATTTATCCAGCCTCAAATGATGTTCCCCGAGTATGTGGTGCATGGGTGGGTGTCTTGTCGATACTTGCCGAAGGGTCCTCCTCGCGATATGACAGCGTCTTGTCCCCCGCAGTAACAGCTCTAAGCTCATGCATCACATCCAACTCATATGCACAGAGTGTGAAAGACTATTCCTTTGCTGTGGATGTTCTTCGGACGGATACACAGCAACTCAAATCCCTCGATGCCGAATTTGCCGCGGCAATCATGTGCCTGGCTTTAGCAGAGGTAAGTTTTCTAATCTTCTAATCCTCTCTGAATTAGACTGACATTTAGCAGCTCATGTTTCCCGACTCCCGATTCGGTCTTGCCATGCATGTTAATGGTGTAGCACAACTGTTCCAAGCCAGCGGACCAAACATGTTCAAGTCGGGAGCTCTGCAAAGCCTGTTCATGGGTTTCCGGCCTCTTTTAGTATGTGCTGTAGTGACATGACACTAGCTATTTCTGACTTGACTTAGATGGTTCAAAGTGTTCAATCCCGAAAAGCAACTTTTATTGCATCGAAAGAGTGGATTGATATTCCGTTTTCCACTTGTCAGCCATCTCTCATGCAACAGCTCATCAATATATCTGCCAACCTCCCGTCGTTTCTTGAACAAGCTGACCAGATTATGGAAGCACCATGTGAATTACGCACTACCCAATTGTCAAATCTGTGGCAGTCTTTCTCTAACCTATTTTCACAATTGGAAAACTGGGAAAAAGTCCTACATAAACAGTCAATGTGTAGCCAGCCGTTGGACTCAAACTCCGAACCATCACTTCTAGGTGTCTGTCTTTGGTTCTCGGATATCACCATGGCCAATTTCTATACGCATATCTGGGCGTTCCAAATTGTTTGCATCCTCGAACTCAAACATCTAGCATGTCTTGTTCGCAAATTGGATCTGCAAGGGTTGGAATCGTGGAACTTGCCAAAAAGTTCCATAAGCATACAAGCAGTCTCGCGGAAGATATGTCTCAGTATGGAATACCTCTTGAAAGACGATATGAAGCTCTTCGGGCCGGCATCAACTATACTTCCATTGCAGACAGCCTATAAGGTGTTCAGCATGGACAGGCATGAGTATATGAGCGAGATCAAGTACATTGAGGGGATAGTGGACTGTTTAGTTGAAAAGGGACTTCGATCCATACCATGTATTTTTTATACCTGAGATGACCAAGTTTTTATCAAATTAACGCCCAATATTATATGTCACCTGGGATGGATATATATATCAAATGGCCCTGGACAAGTTCGCAAAACCCCACTGCTGGATTATCCGAAATGTTTTGGTCATATTTAAAATATATAATGACGATATATAATTTCAAGTATATTTTTACCAACATTCCCATATCACCAAGCCCGACTGTGAAATCGTTCAGACTATATAGATCTGGTGCCGGCCCCACAAGTTCCAAGGCCCGTGACGTGTAACACCTCCAATCGCTTTCGTCTCATCTACTCGCGCTCCCCACGTTTCTTACTTTCAGATAGAACAAGTCGACCTATATCAATAGATATCATAGAGCCTCATAGTTCTGTGACATCTATTGTGTCCCCCCCGGATCCTTACCGTTCCCCTCCGCTCAGCATGAAGATCACGCGCCAGTGATTCATAACGGAATGGAGAAAACACGGGTCGCTAAGGTTTGATGAATCCGTTTGTTATCGCTAGAAGTACTTCACTCACTCGATATGTCGTTCCAGGTCGACAATGTGACCTTGTCTCGCCGCGGTGAGCAGGTTGATGGTACACTCCATCTCACCCCTCACCACCTCATCTTTTCGCACACGCCCCCAGTCTCCCCCGAAGACCAGATCAAGGGCGTAACAACAAGGCCCAGAGAGCTCTGGATTACATACCCCATTATCGCATTCTGTACGCTGCGACCGGCTCCCGCGGTCTCCCGCCAACTCTCCTCTATCCGCCTCCGATGCCGCGACTTCACATTTGTCTGTTTCTACTTTGTAAATGAGCACAAAGCACGTGAGGTATTTGAAAGCATCAAACAGTGGACATGCAAGTCAAGCCGCATCGACAAACTTTACGCTTTCAGCTACCAACCTCCTCCGCCGGAGAAGGAGTTTAACGGGTGGGATCTGTATGATGCGCGCAAGGAATGGGCGCGCCAAGGTGCTGTTAATGACGGACAGTGGCGTCTGTCAGAGATAAATGCGAACTACGAGGTGTGTATCGACGAGTAGTAGAATGCGCCTCGCTGACTTGACAAGTTTTCCCCCACCTATCCCGCTATTATTCCCGTGCCTTCTTCCATCTCCGACAATACACTTAATTACGCAGGGCGCTATCGATCTCGAGCAAGAGTCCCTGCTCTGACGTACTTTCACCCTGTCAATAACTGTACCATCACCAGGAGTTCGCAGCCGCTGGTCGGTGTTCGCCAGAATCGGAGCATTCAAGATGAAAAGCTTCTGTCTGCCATTTTCTTGACATCCCGGTCTGAACGGCCGTTGGCAAGTTTCTCACAGACTCCGGAGAAAGACACGAACTCAAACGATGAAAGCCCAGATACAAGCCAAGTGATGGTTCCAGAGTTGAACGCCGAGGAATTAGAAGATGACTTGGTGGCCGCTGCCAGTGGTGAATCTGAAGAGCCTCGCTCGATATATGGCGCCCAACAATCAAACATGATCGTGGATGCGCGGCCTACGGTCAATGCACTTGCCATGCAGGCAGTTGGACTTGGATCTGAGAACATGGACAACTACAAATTTGCTACCAAGGAGTATCTTGGTATTGACAATATTCACGTCATGCGAGACTCATTAAACAAAGTCATCGATGCTCTCAAGGAGTCGGATGTGACGCCACTTGGGCCAAATCGTGACCAGCTCGCGCGTAGTGGTTGGTTAAAGCACATTGGCGGGATCTTGAATGGAGCCAAAATAATCGCCCGTCAAGTCGGCCTCACTCATTCCCACGTCCTGATCCACTGTTCTGATGGATGGGACCGCACAAGTCAGCTCAGCGCATTGAGCCAGATATGCCTGGATCCATACTTCCGGACGCTGGAAGGCTTCATGGTTCTTGTGGAAAAAGACTGGCTCTCGTTTGGACACATGTTCCGCCATCGATCTGGTCATTTGAACAGCGAGAAATGGTTCCAGATCGAGAATGAACGTATTGGCGGAGACCCCAACCGCAGTTTTGGTGACGGTGGGGGTGCTGGGAAAGCTCTTGAAAATGCATTCCTCAGTGCCAAGGGCTTTTTCAACCGGGATAACAACAGCAAGGATTCGTTGCCTGACTCCGAGGGAGAGATGCAAAACTATGACTCTGACACGCCGGTTAAAAAGCCCACTGTGCCGCGCTCCGGTCCTGAAAAAGAAACCACCAAACCAAAGGAGACGAGCCCTGTATTCCACCAGTTCTTGGACGCAACGTACCAATTGCTTCATCAATACCCGACTAGATTTGAGTTTAATGAGCGATTCCTGCGACGACTTCTATACCATCTTTACTCATGCCAATTTGGCACGTTCTTGTTCAATAATGAAAAAGAGCGCGTTGATTGCAAGGCTCGGGAACGAACCCGCAGCGTTTGGGACTATTTTCTTGCTCGCCGGGAACAGTTTACCAACCCTCAGTATGAACCGGTCATCGATGACCATCAGCGGGGGAAGGAGCGACTGATCTTCCCTCGAGTCAATGAGACCCGATGGTGGAATGAAGCTTTTGGTCGAACAGATGCAGAGATGAACGGACCCCGTTCTTCTCCAACGCCTCCAGCTCCAAATGATAGTCTCGCGGAAAGGACTGCGGTGTCCAATGGAATTGAGACTGCAGCGCAGTCGACCAACGAAGTTAGTCAACTGGTACCCGATGTCGCATCCGCGGGTATGACAGCTGTGACATCGGGGATCTCAAAATTTGCATTCCCATCAGAACGTGATGCAGGCAAATCGAAAGAAGTGGGGGTTGAGATGCAGTAAAGATGCTCATTAGGAGACATCCATGATATTTCAGGCATTTATGATTTTATGTATGCGTATGGCATTTTTGTCGGCTAGAGATGGTTTGATATCACTCACATTCAACTCCGCCTTTTGTCAACATAATTAATCTTCTGAAATTACATCATATAGTATTGGTGCCTGGGCGCCTTAAACTCTTGATGCCTGAGGCTGCAAGGCTAAGACAGAATGGGAATGGCGCCGGCAAGCGAGAGCCCTAGCCCAAACGGGAAATCAACCCTAGTTCCCACTAAATAATACACTGTTACAATTGAAGCAAACCTTTGACCCCGACCTCCCCTCCGTCGACAAACCCCATTCCACCACCACAGGAACGTCAAAATGGCCGCTGTTCAGGGTGCTATCTCCAAGCGCAGAAAGTTCGTCGCCGACGGTGTCTTCTATGCCGAGCTGAACGAGTTCTTCCAGCGCGAGCTGGCCGAGGAGGGCTACTCCGGTGTTGAGGTCCGCGTGACTCCTACCGTCACCGACATCAGTACGTCGCAACCCCGAACACAAACCTACAATCATCCGTTCGATCGAAGAATTGGCCTGGAACGAAAGAGGTGGAACAAAGCCGGACAATTACACTCCTCGCGATGGCACGATCGACGGATGAAATTTGAGATTTGGGTTTCTTGAATTTGATTGCTAACGGGTCCTTCTTTTCCTTGCAGTTGTCCGTGCCACCCACACCCAGGAGGTTCTCGGTGAGCAGGGTCGCCGCATTCGCGAGCTCACTTCCCTCATCCAGAAGCGCTTCAAGTTCCCCGAGAACTCCGTTTCTCTGTACGCCGCTAAGGTCCAGAACCGCGGTCTCTCCGCTGTCGCTCAGTGCGAGTCCCTCCGTTACAAGCTCCTGAACGGTCTTGCCGTCCGCCGTGCTTGCTACGGTGTCCTCCGTTTCATTATGGAGTCCGGTGCCAAGGGTTGCGAGGTTGTCGTTTCCGGAAAGCTGCGTGCCGCCCGTGCCAAGTCCATGAAGTTCACTGTACGTTTACTACGTCTCCGCCACGCCCGCTGCAAAGCGAAAAAACTCGACCACGCCCAGTCTGGAATCTCAGCTAACATGTTCAACAGGACGGTTTCATGATCCACTCCGGTCAGCCCGCCAAGGAGTTCATCGACTCCGCTACCCGCCACGTTCTCCTCCGCCAGGGTGTTCTCGGAATCAAGGTTAAGATCATGCGCGGCTCCGACCCCGAGGGCAAGGCCGGCCCCCAGAAGACTCTCCCTGACTCCGTTACCATCATCGAGCCCAAGGAGGAGCAGCCCGTTCTCCAGCCCATGAGCCAGGACTACGGTGCCAAGGCTGTTGCCGCCCAGCAGGCTGCTGAGCAGCAGCGTCTTGCTGAGCAGCAGGCCGCTGAAGCTGAGGGTGGTGCCGAGACTTTCGCTCAGGAGTAAATTTATTCTTGACTACATTCCTATCCTATCCTGATACTCTACCTCACGCAATCAAAATTACATGAATGACCTTCAAGATTTTCTCTTTGGTATATCTAGCGTATTGTCCTTGGGGTGGAATTGTTGCTTTGGGGTGATATAGATGGCACTCTGGCTTGGAAATGAATATCTAGGTACTGGGCATTCTGTTTGGGCTGGGCCTGCGTTGCTCTTGATATCGTCCATGGATTCAGCTCGATGCTTACGCGGTAGTCCTCCAACACAATGATTCGTACAAATACCTTGTATCCTTGGACATATTAACGATTGGTAGAACGAAATGTCATATCAAGAATCTAGCAATGGGTTGTCTGAACTAGTCGAAGATTTTATATTACCTACAGGTATCAACGGCACATCTGTCGGATTCTTAGCTAATTATCTACATCTACATTTATCTATCCATCAAGTCCTCGAGATATCAAATTGAAAAGGGCCTTACGAACTACTCAGAGCCTACAAAGCGCCTACAATCATGCATCTAATCAAACAAGCAGTATCCACTATCCTCCATCGCTATTATTATTTTCAAATATCAAAATATACCTATGACATATGCAAATATGCAAATATGCAAATGCAAAGATGTTATACATCTCACGACAAACCAGAATCTCCAAAATTCAATAGAAGAATGAAATAGAGAAAGAAAGAAGAAAAGAACGAAATTCCCACCTCACATGTTCCAACCTTAAACAGCAACCCCCGGACCCTTACTGCCCCCCTCCGTAGACCGCCACAGGTAGTACGTCGCGCTAAGCAGGGAGCTAAACGCATCAACTGTAACACCGACCCAATCCTCCTGACTGACGCCCCCGGCATTTTCAAGCGAGTGGATCGGCGGCGTTCCCGGCAAACTAGGCACAATTTCTGGGGATGCCGATATCTTGCTTGACTGCGACACAGAACTGTGGGTGGAGTGCGAGGGTGACACGGCTGGCTTTGCGCGCCGCGCTTGTACGCCCTCGATGTATCGCGCGATCGAGGGGTCTTCGTCCCAGGCATTGGAGCGGTTGTAGGTTTGGTAGGAGCTTGCGCTGGGCGAGTAGGGGACGCGGGTGTAAAGGGGCCCTGGTGGGGGCGGGTCGTTGGGTTGGGGTTGGTTCTGTGGCGGGGTGGGGAGTTCAAGCTCGGTAGGAACGTGGGGTGGTTCCTGGAGTGATTCCTGGGGTGGTTGTTGGATTTCGTGGGTTTCGTGGCGTGTCTCTTGGTACGTATTCTCTGGCGTGGGCTCATCGGCGAAGACACGAGTTGGTTTCGGGGCGTGGAGCTCCCATGGGAAGACGGTGGAGTATTTGTGTGGCTCTGGTTTTGTGGTTGGGACTTGGTAGTACATGTTTTTCGGGGCCTCGGGGTAGGACGATGGAGGTTGGAATAGTTGTGTGTCTTGGGACATGTCGTAGGTCTTCTCTTGGAGGCTGAACCCTTCGGGTCTTGTGTTTGCTGGGGGAGGCTCGCTGCGAGGTATTAGCGCTATTGTAATATATGATTTGCTTGAATTCTTACCGGGCAGGATCCCATTCGGATTTGGGGGCCTCGAAGATTGGAACTTCTGGCGAGGGAGGACGGGGAGACTGGTAGGACTCGATGATCGGCGGGATTGGGGTCACCGGTTGAGGGTGATGGATATGACCACTATGGCTAGATTGATGGTGTGGTTCGGAGATATGGCCACCCTCATCGGATGACTGGTGAGTTTGTGATGTCTCATATGTTTCATGGCTCAATGGAGGTGCGAAAGTAATTGGCGCAGTAGTGGGCATTGGTGGGACAAAGGTCGAAACGTGCTCTTCTCCGCGAACATATTGCGGTACCATGCTCAGAACAGGCACCGGCGCCGAGTTATGTGTATTATAATAGGAAGGTTCAGAGTGGTGTTCATAGTGGTGTTCAGAGTGGTGTTCCCGGTGCTGTGTTTCTGAAAGGATGTGCTCGGCTTGAGGTAAATCTTGATGCGCGTGCTCGTAATGGAAGGTCGCAGGGCCTTCTTCTTGTGAAGCAACGTGGTATGGCTGCGGCCATTGTTGAGATATAGTCTGCTGTTCGTGACGGTCTTGTTGACGGCCGTCGCGCTGGAATGACGCAGCCTCGTAATGTCCTTGGTGAGGCCCGCTCGGCGATACCTATAGCTATCAGCAGAGATCTTGCAATCCCTCAAATCACCACTTACAAATGGCAAACGATAGTGCTTGTCATAGATAGCCCACCACCGGCTTAACAGCTGGTTGTACGGAGACTCCAGCGGAACAATCTGCCTCGGCATATTCCACGGCTTCTGCGAGCCAATGAAATGGATAAGACTGATAGTACTTTGAAAGTGCTTGTACGCAGGAATGTACTGGTAATTGGCGCTTGGAGTGCAATTATACGAGAAGCTTAGCCTATGCCAGTCTCGGAAGTGCATATTCAGCAAGCCCTGATCGGCGCCATCAAAGCTAATGCCTCGCTGGGCGAGCGCCCGGAGCGCATAGTAGTCCTGCAGATTAGGTCGGAGCACCATCATCCCGCTATTAAAGCAATCCGGCCAGCCCACGTCAGGGGCGGCTGCGAAGTCCACTTCCAGTGATAATAACTCGTCGGGAGCTCGGAGAGCCACCACGTCACAATCAATGTACACCACCCGCTGGTATTGTGTTAGGCGCCAGAGCTCAATCTTGGTAAATGTGGCGATGAGATCTGGGCGGTCCATGAGCCAGAGATTGGCTGGTGTGTCGTTCACCATGGAGCTGACGGGGATCAGCTCGTCATAGACGGTCTATCGAAAGGAATGTTAGATCGGTGGACGGAGATCCCGGGGAATGTGCATACCCGTAACTCATCAATCGTTGCCGATTGCAACCTGTCTGGTGTAAACAAGGCCACCAGCTTTGCTTTCGTACCATTGTCGCGTAAGGAGTGGGCAAGGACCATAGCACCTACGCAGAGACAGTAAGTAATTGAAGGTGTCTCGATCCCAAGTCACTGAGTCACTTACCTGGAAGATAATGATCACTCAACAGAAGCTATTTTCCCCGTTAACACTTTACTCTCACAGAAAAGAGGGGGTCAAGCTTACCGTGCAGTAGACTGCACCCCCATTGGAATCCATCACGCCAGGCATAACAATAACAAAAAAGGAATCCCGATTGATTCGTAAAAGAGCGAAAAGAAAAGAAAAAAGTGCTGCCGAGCTAAATTTAACCTGTCAATTGCTAATAATGACAGTTTGGGCTGGTGGTCAGGAACCAATTACACCGGCTGTGGTACCTGAGCCGGACGGAGGTTGAGGGGGTACGAAAACAGCAGATCTTCACTGCATGTTCAGTTGTGAGAGGTTGACTTGACAACTGAAGAAAACCGAAGAAAAATTCCTCATTTTCTGACAAGAGAGAAGAAGCAGAAGCAGGAGCAGAAGCAAGTAAAGCCCGAGACGGCGAAAACAAAAGGTGGGTTTCCCCCTCACCGGATAAAATGTTGAAATTGATCTTCATTGTTCTCCGCTTTTGCCGCTTCTGGGGATTCTTAGTGTCTTTTCTCTTCCTCAATCCTTCAGTTTACTCATTCTCAATATATTCAATCGCTATACGGTTTCTATTTTTCTACAATTGAAGAAGAAAAAAAAGGATCAAAAGAGTTATTCAAAGTGAAACACATTGACCTCTTCACCCTAGTAACCCTCTAACCACATTAGATAGTTGCCCCCGCAATACGCGCCTACAATACAATACGAGGCACGCCATGAAGTACTAGCTGCATTATCGCGAGAAGCTCACTTGGACACCAGGATAAGACGTCTCAAGTGCACTTCCAATACTCCCCTTCTCACCCTGCACAGTCCACTCCACAGCCTTGATCAGCGCCGCGCGACTCTCCGTCTCAACCGGAGTCCAATGGCCCGTCCGCGGGAGCAGAACCACCTGAGATCCCTGCACCAGGTAATCACCCATCCCATCCAGACAAATTCTCTGATCGAGAGCGATATCATTTTTACCCCAGAAAATGGTCGTGCAGGCCTTGAGCGCGCCAGGCGGGCCTTCATCGAATAGACCGGCGCCGCTGCTTGCTCGCGCAGTTCCAGAGGCAAGACCGTGCAGACTGGCGACCGTCTCGATAGACTTGTTCCAGCGGGAAAACGCCGCTCTGTGGCGGTAATAGTTCGCCATGTGGATGACGTGTGCGAAGGCGCGCTCGTCTTGCAAGGTGGTGGGGTAGGAATCGCCGTTGGCGGTTACGGTTTTTGATTCGGCGACGGATGGCCCCATCGTGCTCGCCATGCTCTCAGCGACGTCGTGTGCGCTGAACTCGGCGCTGCCGAATGATCTGATGTGCACGGATTTCAAAAGTGCCTGGTTGCCGGCAGTCAGGAAGTAGTGGACTAGCGGGATGGGGAGCTGCATGGCGAAAATGTAGCCAGAGAGGCCGATTTGGCGTAGTAGTGGGGAGATGGTTCGTAGTGCTTGCAGTAGGGGAACGCGCGATTGAAGCGGTGCGCGCCAGGCGTTGCTGAGCATCTTCTTAGATGAGAAGAGTATGCGGCGGATGTTTGATTCAACCAATTTCATCTGGACAGTTAGATTGGACCAAGAAACACAGTTCTAAGATTTTATACATACCGAGGGTCCATTGGACAGGATGAAGCGATGAGCCAGAGATGGCGCCTCGGCAGCGAGTCGCATGGATAAGACACAGCCCCAGTCATGGGCGACAATCACGGTCTTCTTCGTATTACTCTCGCTGTCCGTGTCCACGCCATATTGAGTTCGTAGGGTGACGATCAGCTCAGTCAGTTTCTCCAACACGTTGGTCGCCGAGTATCTATCCAGGCTCTCGGTTCCTCCATATCCGGGGAGGTCAATTGCAACGACCGAGACCTCCTTCTGCAGAGCCGGATTCTTGATGATATGCCGCCAGATAGCCCAGCTGTCAGGAAATCCATGGATGAAAATAACCAACGGCTTATTGGAGCCGATTGTCTCCGGCGTATTTGGGATATCGTTGCTAACAAAGTGAAACTTGAAACCGCTCTGCAGGGTCAAGATGTGGTGCGAAAGACCCTCATAGTCTTTGGAAAGATTCCAGATACGATCACGGGCTGGTTTGTCAGTGGGAATTTAGGGAATAACATATTCACAGAATGTCTCACCGAGCTGGAGCTCCAATTTCTCCTTTTCTGTGGGCCGCTTGAAATAAGTGCCTTTGGATAAGGATATCAGTCCGTAGAGGACGATTGTGAAAAAGCCATAAACAAACACAATGGTCCGGGTCAAGGCTTGAGCTACAGGTTTGCCCATGATGAATTGCGTGGGCAGATCAAGGGCAGAATATATGAAAGGATAAAGATAGTCGAGTTACGCAACTTATAGATCTGGAGCAAATGGAGCTACCCGAGGTCGCGTCACTCCTTAGTCAGCGCAAATCAAGACCCCCGGAGGTGAAGTACAAAGATGTATGGAATATATTGTTCGTTCGTTAGAAGGGATTTGAAATTAAGCCAAGTCTCATGTTGATCTTCGCTACAACTTGCAATTGCGGCACGGGTATATGCATACATGACGTGGCCGATCACTTAGTACATTAAGGTGCATGTACGTACTTTGTACATGGAGAAAGGTAGATATGAAAAGAGAAATGAAAGAGATGTAGAAAGAGAGAACTAGTAAACGGCAGTACCACCAAATGGAAAGGCGAAGTGTTAAATAGTAAAACTGTATACTGTATACAGTTTTCAATCTCAATCTACCAAACGCCTTCTCTTCACATGCAACTAAACATTATTTCAGATAGGTATTGGGCAAGGGTATTAACAGTCAGATGCAATTTAAAACAAAAGGGCCATGATCTCGTCGAACAGATATACGGGTCAAAGAATAAACCCTAATTGGTCCCGGTTGTCGTCGACCAAACGACCATACCTAAGTGACAAGTATTAGTTCAGACATTTCAAATTTTCAAAGGGAAGGAGGAAAGGGCAAGTGGACTCACTCTAGAAGCAACCGGAAGAACCAGACCTCCAAATCCTCATTACGCAGGGTTTTCTGAGCCCAGCTCTGGCCCTGATTGGCAATTGTATGGGCAGAGTCTTTACCATCCTTGGAATTAAAGTATCGCATGCTCTCGAGATACTCGTTACCCTTTAAGCTGAGAGGCACATAGTGCACCCAGGGCTTGAGCCACTCGTCATGCCATTCGCGGAAGATGGCAATCTTATAGACAAAGCTGTTACTATGCAAGAAGGCATGGAACCGACCACTGAAGGCATTGCCATCGATATCGACCAGGAACTTGTGCGCCCACGCATCCTGCTGCCCGGCCTGCTTGAAGACACCAAAGTACTCAGTCTGCGCGTTGCAGTCGTCAGGGTCACACTGGCCAATGAGCGTGAACTTGACGTCGAACATGTCCTGGTAATTGGCCCGCATGACGTCCTGCGAAACCCACGCGGTGTCCTGATGGCTCAGGATCTTGCTGGTGCCCAGGGCGTTGACGTTGTCGACGAACTGCTGTCGGTGCTGTCTACGCCAGCCGCCCGCGCGCGAGAACCCGCCCGTTGTCGAACCGCGCCAGTACATCCGGTTGGTCTTGGCTTCCCAGTCGTAGTCCTTCTTCTTGTCGTATGGGACTTTGTCGGCCCAGTACCAGGGACTTGGGTAGATGATGTCCTGAAAACTGGAGATCTTGCTCTGCGAGAAGACGGGGAACAGGTCGTGGACGACGTCGAAGGCGTTGGGTCGGTCGAAGAATCCGTACGTGTAGCGGAGGGAGGGAGTGTTGCAGATGTCAGAGGCCGCGGTGGTGTTGTAAATAAAGCCAAGTTCGCCATAGGCATAGGGTTCCACGTCATCTGGGGCGTCATCGTCGAGTGAGCGCGCGGGGCTATCGACAGGGCAGGAAATTCGGGAGTTCGTCCAGGTCGGCTGGTGGGCAAATCGGTTAAAGCGAGTGGTGCGCACCTCGTCAATGCGGTCGCCTTTGTTGACATCCGAGGCACGAGGGGACCACGCATTTGTGGGGGTTTTCTTGAACGCGGCTGGAAGGATTTGTTCCTTGGCTGCTTGCACAAGTCGTTGAAGGTCTGCGCTGGGGAGGATCACGCGAGGCTCGTCGTGAACGTTAAAGACTAAGTCCATGTCCGGTAGGTATTTCACAAACGCATCCATCATACCAGCAGTCGCATCCCGCTGCCATTTTCGGTCAGGGCCTCCTCCGTCTGTTAAGGACACCTTGCCGTCGCGAATCAGAACACCTAGTACCGCATTGTCAAAGCCAAGGGTCTCACGTGCCCGCTCACGAATCGTCTTGGGCTTCAAGCCCCAGAAAGGCAGGAGAGAGTGGTAGATGGTATCGAATTCGTCGACAAGCTGTACGTTTCTGGACTGGGCAAACTCGAACCACTTATCGAAATGCGGCGGCGGGTGCATGTTGTAGCGGCGCTTGTATTCCTCCACGGCCTCGGCCAAGGTTTTGGACTGATGTAATTGCACATTATCAAAGGTCTGCTGGGCATTGCCAATCAAGCGCGAAATTGGGTGTTCTGTCTCGGGGAGGTATGTGTTTTGCCCCGCATGGAGTTGAGGATGCTGAATGGGTTCGGGAGGAGGCAAGTTTATGGGCTGCTCGGGGGTATTTGAGGATCGCAAAAGTAAGAGGGAGAAAATGGCGAGCACACCGATTGCAAGTAATACAATCAATCGTTGGATCCGCATGCTGCCATTGGAGAGAGGCATGAAGGGGGCGTATACTGAAGAGGGTCTCAGGGAGGGTTCTCCATAAATCTAGAGCCGAGACTTGAATCGTCCGCCAAGACTTCTAACGTAATCGCATACAATGCACTTATTTCAGTGTCTTGTTTTTCTTCTATCTTTTTTTCATTTAAGATGAGATTGATTGAGAATATGTGTTGGTTGTATTTTTCTCTTTTCGTTTTATTTTGTTCTCGGTACGCCAATGTTTGCGTGTCATTTTCAATCTGGCGTCTGTGCAGGGGCTAGTTTAGCTACTATCGTACGTACATATGTACGTAGTAGCGAATTTTAGTCGTAAGAAGTAGATAAAAGGTAAATAAATCAAAGTCGAAATTCGGCATACGTTCAGACAACAATCCAGGAATAAGTCAACCCGACGCTATACATTTTCGCACATTATACACAAACACATAGTTTCTACAAAGATTTACACTTGAGTATGTTATTTGTTTCCAATACAACATGAAAACTTTCCTTTTATTTCTCTCCAACCTGGATACTGTACAAGTACCCAAGAGCGCACCACATCAACCATAACAACCCTTCACCCCCCCAAAAGGACCCCAAAACAGAAAGATCAGTTCTTGAACAATTGTACCACATCCTATGAGGAGATAAAGTTCGCGCAGCGGGAAATGCCAAGCTGCTCAACTAGGAACTCGTTGACAAACTGGCACTTAGGGTCCTGGCGCTTCTGGATGGCCAAGAACTCGGGCAGTTTGGGGAATTTCTCCAGGGTATAGGTAGCATTAGGAGGACTCATTTTGTTCCAATGGGATCGAACGTTGTAGGTTTGACCAAAATGAGGGAGGAATTCATTGGCCAATTCCTGGTTCTGCCAGAGAGTGTCGAAGGAGTTGTATTCTTGGATCCAGTCAATCTCGATGATTGCAAAAACACCGCTTGACTCGGGGCCAAGATTATAATGGTTCACAGGGGACAGATATGTATCGTCGCCCTTGAGGATGCGGTGCTGGATGACCATCTGCTTGTTATAGGGAGCCTTCATGCGAGGCGTCTGGGCCTGTTGAAAGATGGTGTAGTTGGTGGCGGCTTCGGCGTAATCCTCGATGGGAAGGAAGTGCTCGATTTCTGCGTAGAAACCTCGGGAACAGACACCCCGGGGAGAGCAGGACGCGGCGTCGGTGACTTCGTCGTAGCAGATGTATTCCTTGTTGCAGTCACCGCAGCCGTTGGCGCAGTAATTGAGAGTACAGTTGCGAATACCGGTGTAGTTAGTCGGCTCCCAGTAAGAGAGGAAGTAGGTAGGCTCAAGATCCCAGGTCTTTGAGTTTTCATCCCAGTCAAAGTGAGGACCCCAAACAGTCATACGATCGTGCTCCTTGTACAGTTGGGCAAGCTCCTTGTACATCTTCGAGTAGTCGGAAGTGGCATTCAAGACTTTGGTGGTCTTCTTTAGGAGTTGGGTAGGGAGAACTTTGATAGTCAACTCGGTGATTAAACCGAGGGCACCAAGGCTAATACGGAAAGCCTTCAGTTCTTCCGCATTGTTCTTCTCATCGATGACACTGAGGTTTCCTTGCGAGTCCAACACACGTAACCCAATGATCTGGGTTGCGATATTGCCGAGGCTGGATCCAGAACCGTGCGTGCCAGTGGCGGCGGCACCTACAAAGTTCTGAACACGCTCAACGCCGAGATTGCTAAAGGATAAGTCGTTGGCCTTCAGCTCTTGCACGAGGTCATCGACATCCCAACCGGCACCAAAAGTCACAGTCATATTCTTTTTATCGATGTGGAGCTTCTTCAGATTGGTGAGAGAAACAATATAGGTGGGCTTCTCGGTGAGAGTATTGTCGACACAGGTAGTGAGGTTACCGAACCCATGACCGTTTCCAACCACTTTTATATGGGAGCCCACATGGTACTGCTCCTTGAGGAACTTGGCGGCAGCATGTTCATCCATAGGAGTAATGTAGGCGTCAGACTCGCAAGTGACCTCAAACTGCCAGTTGAACCAGCGGTAGGCGGAGCCAGACACTGTATGCAGCAGTAATAGCAGGAGAGCCAGCTTAGGGCTATACATCTTGGAATCTATGCAATCTCCAATGTTAGCAATCTACCTGGTATGAGAGAGAACTCGAGGGCAAACTCACAGGAATCGGAACGCTTAGGCTATAAAACCTCTTATTTGCAATAGTAATAATCAAGGAGACTGTGTCCGCGTTGAAAAGAGGGAGGGCTGAAGGGCAAATTATATGTTGTACTCCCAAAACTCGCTTATGTTTCAAATAGCATGCTATCTTTCCACTTCATGGGTAAATGAATTGACGAAATACTCCACTCCAGAAAAATTTCCATTTCGACAGGATCATTTTGGTTCATGTCACTCATATCGAGTGAGTTATTGTCGATCAGGTAGGTGGGTGGAGAGTGACCTAGGTAGCGGGACGTTGAGATTAAAGATCGTTTGCCATCGCAATTTGCACTTTCTGTTACGTAGATTGTATTATTTTATTAAGCGTCTAAGAGAGGACATTGACCTTAGGTATGTACATATGTGCATATGTAGTTATCGAGAGAATCCGACCATACTATACTAATTTACCTACCTGTATATTGTAGGTAAAGAAGTAAAGGCTCCTGTGCATCAGCCCACCAAATTTTTCTCGGAACCATCTCCACTTGAGATGTCCCTGGTACTCTGAGGGTGTCTCGGATCAGATAAAAAAGAAAACCACGAGTGGGATCAACATGCTATGATGATGATCTTCATTCATGGGGCGTTTCGGTCAAGTATGACATTGAGTATATCCACTCTTGGCTTTCAAACTCAATTCATAAACTTGATATTTACTTATATAATTACCTAAAACGTATGTATATATGCATACACACCGAGCGAGCGGATTTGGGCTGATCTACCCTACCTAGGAAAATGAACGCTTATCGATCACCATGTGGCCAAACCCTAGCTAGGCCTTGAATGATCTGTAAGCCACCTGGGCCTTAAGTATGCTTGGCGTACTGATAATGGTCCGTCCTCCAAATCCAAGTTACCGGTGAAGAAAATGACAGCCGCCAAGATTGTTTCTGCATCTAGCGACAACCTACATACTCTGTCCACGGGTAGGTACCTACATCCATACATGTATGTATGATGAAATCCCCTTCGGCAGACCCAAAGGATTATTCATTGCACGTATTGTTTAGCTATCTATCAAGGACCTTGGAATAATCATGGAAGTGCTACAATGTACGATTGACGGTAGCTCCGCTTTATGATGCTCCTCGCCCGTGCCTAGTTGAGAGTACATGGTATCTGGTATCTGCACCAGCCCACAGTTCTGTTACCTTTGACAAATGAAGCCATGAACACCAACTTGCCAAGGTGTCAGGATTCAACTTCAAAGTTTACCTAAGTATGCAGCTATCACATCCGAGCCACCTGATGGCCTTCGTACTGGACATGCGAGTTGATTTGTGGACCAGAAAACTGGGCAAGCTGCTTCCTCTCAATCGCCACATCGTGGTGTTAATCCCATGCCTTATTTGTCAACGATCATGTTCGAGGCTTTACGTGCATGTATGTACGTGTAGTAAGAAATCTATATATTGCCCTCTTTGCAGCCGTCCAAGGACTTTTGTGTATAGCAACCAATTCAGGACTTCTTTTCCTCTTTGTCTCCCATCCATCTAAGATTATAACTCGAGATGAAGTCTATCGTTCTTTCGTGCTTTCTTATCCCTCTGGCTGCATCCCAGAGCTACCAGCTCTCCGAGCAGATCGATGTCCAGTCCAGTCTTCTTTCTGATCCTAACCAGGTCGCTGGCAAGACTGTTGACTACATCATTGCAGGAGGCGGCTTGACAGGCCTGACCATTGCGGCAAGGCTGACCGAGAACCCCAAAATGAAAGTCCTGGTCATTGAAAACGGGTTCTATGAGTCCGACGAGGGAGCCATCATCGAGGATCTGAACGATTACGGAGACATCTTCGGTACCACAGTTGACCACGCCTACGAAACCGTCGCTCATGCCATCAATAACCGCACCGAGAACGTCCGATCTGGCAATGGCCTTGGGGGATCGACTTTGATCAATGGTGGCTCCTGGACACGCCCACACAAAACCCAAATCGATTCTTGGGAGGATGTATTTGGCAATAAGGGCTGGAATTGGGACAACCTGTTGCCATATATGAAGAAGGTCGAGATCGCTCGTCCTCCGAATGATGTCGAGATCGCCGCTGGTCACTACTATGATTCTGCCTGCCACGGAACGAACGGCACTGTTCATGCTGGTCCCCGGAATACCGGTGAGGACTATTCTCCAATAATCAAGTCCCTTATGAATGTTGCCAAGGGGCGTGGTGTTCCTACCCAGCTAGACTTTCACTGTGGGAATCCTCGCGGTGTCTCTATGATTCCCAATGCCCTGCACGAGGACCAGATTCGCTCCGATGCTGCACGTGAATGGCTCCTGCCCAACTACAAGCGCCCAAATCTGCAGATTCTGACGGGTCAATTTGTTGGAAAAGTTCTCATCAATCGAACCGCTAGTTCCGACCACAAAGCCGTCGGTGTAAACTTTGGCACCAACAAGAATGTCAACTTCAATGTATACGCCAAACATGAGGTATTGCTGACAGCCGGCTCAGCTGTCTCCCCTCGAATCTTGGAGTACTCAGGCATTGGCTTAAAATCTGTACTCGATGCGGCCGGTGTTCAGCAAATCGTTGATCTCCCTGTCGGTCTCAACATGCAGGACCAAACCGCCACTACCGTGACCTCCCGTACCAAACCCTCCGGCAAAGGCCAAGGCCAGGCGATCTATTTTGCTACTTTCAATGAAACGTTTGGTGATTACGCTCCTCATGCTCACCATTTACTCAACACCAAGTTGCACCAGTGGGCTACTGAGACGGTTGCGCGCGGTGGTTTCCACAATGTGACTGCTCTCGAGATCCAGTATAGGAACTACCGTGACTGGCTAATCAAAGACGAAGTTGCCTATACAGAGCTGTTCCTCGATACCGCTGGCAAGATCAACTTTGATTTATGGGATCTCATTCCATTCACCCGTGGTTCTGTGCATATCCAGGGCAACGACCCCTACCTACGACGCTTTTCCTATGACCCAAAGTTCTTTTTGAACGACCTGGACCTTCTCGGCCAGGCAGCTGGCTCGAAGCTTGCCCGCGAGATGTCCAACACGGGTGGCATGCAAATCCACTTTGATGGCGAGACTGTGCCTGGACATAACTTGGCCTATGATGCTGACTTGGACCAGTGGATGGATTATGTTAAGCAGAACTTCCGCGCAAATTGGCACGCTGTCGGCACTTGCTCGATGATGGCAAAGGAGCTTGGCGGAGTTGTTGATTCTGCGGCTCGAGTGTATGGTGTCAAGGGCCTTCGCGTAGCTGACGGCTCGATCCCGCCGACTCAAGTGTCTTCCCACGTCATGACTGTCTTCTACGCTATGGCTTTGAAGATTTCTGATGCCGTTCTGGCAGACTTCCATGCCAAGTCTTCGCAGCACTGATCACCGAAGTGTGGGCTCGATCATTCTGCGATAGGAGGTTAGTTCTAATTGTGTCAAGTGCCCAACACACCTGTTCTGTGTTGTTGTGCCCCAGTCAATAATGATTTCTACTCAACAGTACACATGTAAATTTTGGATTTAGATACATTCTATGTGGCATGCCCATAGAAAAGGTACACAGGACACAAAATTCACAACATCCATTATTCTCAAACCTCGAATTTGCTAAATTATGAATAAGGATACTAGTATATAATATAGGTACAGTATAATTAAATCATCCTAATGACTTGGTCTAGATGTAACTATCGTTTGACCCACAGAAACACTTCACGAATACTTTACAATAACCCAAGAACACACCCCATTAAGCACAGAAGCCCACAGAGTCTGCATCACGTATCTCTGGGCCTGCTTCACATGGAAGAATGCCGCAACCCCCAAAAGTATCACCAAAGAAACATGACCGAAGTAGAACATACGCCTGCGCTCTTGCAGCGAGCCCTGTACCAGCCAAGACTGTATCCCACTGCTTTTCGCAATGCCCCTAGGCCGCGAAAAGAGAAAGAGCAGCACCGCCGAGAATATCGCAACCATACCGCATTGGACATCCAAGTCCTGAACCCGCTTAGCAAGCAAGGTTCCGAATTCCGGATGGCTGGATTGCACGAAAAACAGCATGTAAAGTGTAGCATGGGTCAGCAGGAGAGGCGAGATGACTATCCGGCCAAAGAGACGGTGGTAAGGCGTCAAAGATGGTTGAGGAATGCCAGTCAGGATGGAAAGGACAGACGAAGCTGTCGGTTTGGATGAGATATAGGCCGCTGGAGACATGAGAACCTGCAACGGTAGTTGGGACAGGCCCACGTGACCCAAGGCTTTGGTTAGATGAAGATAGTCTGGACATAGGTTAGCCGATTCACTTGACTTTGACCAGGTCCCGAAGAATCACTTGCCTTCCCCACTGTTCCATACCGCAAGACCCAATAACCATGATAGCCAGAGCCCGCAAACAAGATACTGTCGTCGGGTCTCTGCCCATCCAGCGACAAGTGGTTGGTCCCACTTACTGGCGGCTTTCTTTGAAAGGTTGTTTGCGTTGATTGTGGTCAAACCGTAGAAGATTTTGACAACGAAAATAGCTAGAAGGATTGACCATTGTGCATACTGGCCCCGGATATCGAGTAGCTCTCGGCGATGCAGCTTGTCCTCTTCAGAAAGGGATATGAATTCGTATGGCCATGGAGATGACATGGTTGAATTATAACCACAC
Organism: Penicillium soppii; assembly: GCF_028829465.1. Taxonomy (NCBI): domain Eukaryota; kingdom Fungi; phylum Ascomycota; class Eurotiomycetes; order Eurotiales; family Aspergillaceae; genus Penicillium; species Penicillium soppii. The sequence goes on along the minus strand of NW_026643235.1, from coordinate 1,427,929 downwards.
TTTCAGACACAAAGAACTCTGAATTGACCATAAAAATGAAGGCTGCAGGGTCGTGCTGCGTAGTTGCAGGTCGGTTGGCTAATATGTATGGTTGTCAAGGTAAGCGGCGCGAATCAAAAAAAAAAAAAAAAACCATGAACCAGAATATCGATAGCTGTTGACTCACACGACACTTCCAGTTATAAGGAGCAATGGCAATGCTTTGGTGTTACGTGGACAATTCCAAGGCGCCCAGGTGCATTTCAGATCCGCTGACAAATAAATTGCGTTTAATTGGCGTCTACTGAAGCCTCGGCTCAAGTGCAAAGAAATTCGTTTTTAACATACTTGCTTTTTTTGGTGAGAAACCTAAGGATGAATGGTATGTATGGAAAACCTCTACATTAAAAACGCCGGGAACGAAAAATCTCATCCCAGTCGCGTGCTGGCTATTCTCTTAACCTGACAGGATGCTCTGCACCCGGTTATGCGGATATTGTCTGGCCCATGCCACGATGCTCAAGGGACTGGGGGTGCAAATTGTAGTTCAATTTAAGGGGAGGTTTGCATAACCTCGTCCTGGTTACCGCCAGCAGTCGTAGCGAAGTACCGGACATCCACATCTTCATCCTCCTGCAGCTTCTCCAAGCTGGGCACAACCCTTGACTGAATCAATTCCTGGCTCTGGGGTGCCGGTGCGATAGTCTCCTCAGACTTCTCAACCTCACCCAGGGTCTTATCAGCTGGCAGGCGACGCAGTGTGGCGATAATAACGGCGTAGGACTTGGCAACATTGAAGCGAATGTTGGGGATTTCATCTGTCACCAAACGTTCCAGAATAGGAAGAAGAGAGTTTTCGATAATTTCGAGTGTCACAACAGGGGCGAGAGTCTATTACGATTAGCTTTGATATTTTGTATGAGATTGCATGAAACTCACAGAAACAGCAAAGCACGTTGTCATGCGGTAAAGATAGTTGGGGTGTTGCCCCATGGCCATCACCTTGGGAATAATGGAAGCTTTTGACCATTCAACGCCAAATACCTCTGTCAGCTTCTTCAAGTTCTCGGTAGCAGCCTCGCGGATCGAGAAGACAGTATCCCCGAGCCAGCCCATGCAGAGATCACTCAGCTGCTCATCGAAGAACTCAACTCCCAGTTGACTGGCGAGGAGAGGGATATATTCAATGATGGCAAGGCGCACGCGCCATTGCTTATCCTCAGCTAACTGAACAATGGCAGGAAGAAGAGACTGAGATAGGAGCTGGATACCAATGACTGTACAGTGTTAGTGGAGCCCGCAGAGTCTGGATCAATATAATCACCTTTGTTGACTTGCTCGAGCTTGGAAATGATGTGCAGGCGGACGTCGGGGAATTCATCCTTGAGCATCTGAAGGAACATAGGAAGGAGATGGGCAATAGTCCTGGAACAGTCAGTATTGTTTGCAGCGTGCAGAGTGACGACTTACTCTTCCTTGCCCAGGATAGGTGCGAGCCCGCTGATCTGAGTACCAAGGGAAGCTCGGACATGCTGAGAGGGATCGGAAACCAGGTCCTCCACACTAGTCATGATCTCATTGAGAAGGGTGTCACGGTCAATCAAATGGCAGAAGCCTGTCAAACATTAGACATGATATCACAAGGTGAGAATGTGTTCTTACCAGGAATCTGGCCAGCAATGGCTGTGCGGACCTCAGCCTCTGTGTCTTTAAGAAGCTTAACAAAGGCGGGAACCATATCCCGGGTGACAACCTCTTCATGAACGGCTTTAGCAATCTAGATTATGCGTTAGTATTGTCCAGTACCTAAAGACCTGAAAGAACACAGGACACAGACCTTCTCATATCTATCAGCAACCATGTATCGGACCCTCCAGCTCTTATCCTCGAACAAGTTCCGCAGCGATGTCAACAAAACTCCATGGCTGGGCTGCTGTTCCTTAGGGATTTCCTCCGCGATCGCAATGAGAATGTCAACGGTGAGCAGACGCACGCTGTCCTGATCATCACTCGCCAGGTATTGGAAAAGAGGGATTATTTCATCGATGACAGTCTGGCTATCCATTTCCTTGACAAATTTGGCCAGGTTGTTCGCCGCCTGTCTCCGCACCATCGGGGTTTCATCGTGTACCAAAGCTCCAAATTGCTGTCGGAGGGTCTGCTGCAGCGCCGGTGTAGCCTTCTTGTATGGTGTAGAGTAAAGGCCAGTTGCAGAGACCTTCGAGGTGAACCAGTCTGCCTTTGACAGGCGCAGGACAAGAGGCACAAAATGTTCCTCGACTTGGTTCTCTGAGAGCTGCTCGCAAACCTTGTTGAGTGACTCGACGGCCTGTGCATGAAGAGTGATCAATATTGAGCAATCCGCAAGATGTAAGTGAACATACCTTTTCTCTCACCAAGGGCTCCTCAATGGCCGCCAAATTCTCCAGCGGGGAGAGGAGCACATGCCCGTGTTCTGGACCTCCAACAAATTCTGTGAAATTGCCTAGCTCTTCACTCAGTGCGGTCAAAACTTCGTCCTCATCCTCGACGGAATCTGTTATTGTTAGGCGGGTCTAGTCATCCGGGCGGAAGGCGATAACAAACCATCAAGGAATGGGATGAGCTCATCCCGGGTTCGGTCGGGTCCAAGGGCAAGCGCGATCGTGGATAGACGGTGAATGGCATTGAGTCTGAGGAGGACGTCATCGTGCTAGTGAGCATGGGATGTGTGAGCTTCAATATTATCTTGAGCATCTGAAGAGGGGGATTTTTGTACCTTAAGCTCGTCGATGAGCACAGCGATAGGGTAGAGCTCATCATTTTCGTTCTGACCCTCCATTGTGAATTTTGTGGTGTGTATTAAGGCTGAGCAAAAAAGGTGTGCCTATACGGCGAATATGCGACAGGTCCCGGTCCTGAGGAAAGGGTTGGTCTCAGGTAGATGACGGACCTGACACAACAGTTTGGTGAATTATTGGGAGTCGAAAAAAAGGTGCACGATCCAGGAGGAGGTAATGATAGGATGACACCTGAATTCAATGGGATATTAGTTCCGATTTCCTTCGCGCGATGAGATGACAAGGGGATGGTTGGTGGTTAGAGGTAGACCGGAGCGAGGTTTCGTGGGGTGTGTTAGGCCGCATGGACACTAACAGGGAAGACATACCTCAAACAATTGAACAACACCCTGAATGTGTTCAACTCAAGATTAAATATTTGAAGTCAAGCTTGTGTAAAGAGAAAGCGAATCAACATTCCCTTTCGATCGATTGTATCGGTATGAGCAGCTGTAAGAGTTGTCGAGCTTTGAACATTTCTCGATGATGTAAATTACATACTGGCGGTGAAGGCATAAACAGGTGGATGGTGGAGAGAAATTACCATACCGATACCGTTGTCATAAAAGAGGGGGAAAACACCTGTGGCGGTGGTGGCTTGCGGGCAGAATTTCCAAATCGGAGTCATCCAACATTGTGCTTTTTGTTCGCGATCCTGTCCTGAGTGCATTTTCTGTACGGAATCACCCTTGAATCAACTGGAATTGGCTTTGTGGCCTTTGGTCTGGTTTACATCAAGACTCTTTACTGATTGACTATTAGAATTGTATCGCACGCACCCCCACCATGCCCACCATTTCGGTCGATAAGGCCGCTCTCTTCCAGGAGCTGGGCCGAGAGTATGTCTTGCTGTAATCTCAGTGTGGCCCAGCATTGCTAATGACGTTTTGTGTTATCTCAGATATACCACGGAGGAGTTTGATGAGTTGTGTTTTGAATTCGGTGAGTCGGCTGCACAATCTTGCGGGGACATGGGCTAACGTTGTCGAACAGGAATTGAACTTGATGAGGATGTATGTCTATATACCACGAATGATGCCGAACAAGACTAAACCACTCAGACTACCAACTCGGACCGCCCTATCGTCGACGGAAAGCAAGAGCCACCGCAACTCAAGATCGAGATTCCCGCCAACCGGTATGCAGGACATTCGGACAGCGCAGGATAGGATATTGGCTGAACTCTCACAGATATGATTTGCTGTGCTTCGAGGGTATTGCGCTCATGCTGAACATCTTCTTGGGCCGGGTCTCCCTCCCCGAGTACAAATTGACTCAACCAGCAAAGATGGAGCAAATTATTGTGAAAGAGGAGGTATGTATACCTGGCGAGTCTTATAGGAAGCTTCAATTGACACAAGATTCAGACCACTCAGATCAGGCCCTACGTCGCAGGTGCTATTCTGCGAAATGTCAAGTTCGACCAGGCTCGTTATGAGTCCTTCATCGCCCTCCAGGACAAGCTTCACCAGAACTTGGCGCGTGGACGAACTCTCGTCTCAATCGGTACTCACGATTTGGACACTGTCCAGGGCCCCTTCACTTACGACGCGAAGGCCCCTAAAGATATCAAGTTCACTCCCTTGAACCAGACCCAGGAGATGAACGGCGAGGAGTTGATGAACTTCTATGAAAAGCACCAACAGCTGGGCAAGTACCTGCCCATCATTCGCGACTCTCCGGTCTACCCAGTTATCTACGACTCTAAGCAGACTGTTTGCTCCCTGCCCCCCATCATCAACAGCGACCACTCCAAGATCAACCTGAACACCACCAATGTTTTCATTGAAATCACAGCTCTTGACCGGACAAAGCTTGAGATTGTGAACAGAATGATGGTTACCATGTTCTCTCAATATACCTTGGAGCCATTCACCATTGAGCCCGTCCAGATTGTGTCTGAGCATAACAACGAGACTCGTATCACCCCCGATATCGCTCCTCGCACCGCGCAGGCTGAAGTCTCGTACATCAATCAGTGCTGTGGCCTGGACCTCAGCCCTGCCGATATCTGCACCAAGCTCACAAAGATGGCTTACCGTGCCAAGCCCTCAACTACCTCTCCGGACATCATTGACGTGGAAATTCCCCCAACCCGTGCCGATGTTCTCCACCAGTGTGATATCATGGAAGATGTAGCCATCGCTCACGGTTTTAACTCGCTCCCCCGCGCATTCCCCGACATCTCCGGCACAATTGCTCAGCCTCTTCCCATCAACAAGCTTACCGACATTGTTCGCGTGGAAACTGCCATGGCCGGTTGGTCCGAAGTGATGCCCCTCATCCTGTGCTCGCACGATGAAAACTTCGGCTGGTTGAACCGCAAGGACGACGGAAACACCGCTGTCAAGCTGGCCAACCCCAAGACTACCGAGTTCCAGGTAGTCCGCACCAGTCTGCTCCCTGGTCTCCTGAAGACCATCCGTGAGAACAAGCACCACTCCGTTCCTATGAGGATCTTCGAGGTCAGCGATGTTGCTTTCAAGGACATGTCCATGGAGCGCAAGAGTCGCAACGAGAGACACTTCGCCGCTGCCTTCTACGGCAAGAGCGGTGGCTTTGAGATTGTCCACGGTCTTCTTGACCGCATCATGGCTATGCTCAAGACCGCTTTCATCACCGGTGAGGAGGGCCTTGAGAACTCTGCCGTGAATGACTCCCAGTATTATATCAAAGAGACTGACGGTATGTCCCCTTTAAACCAAAATGATATGAATAAAAATGCTGACTTTATAGATGCTACCTACTTCCCTGGCCACGCTGGTTCCATCCACATCCGCATTGGCGGCAAGGACCAAGTGATTGGCTCCTTCGGTGTTCTCCACCCCACTGTGTTGGAGAAGTACGAGCTTAAGTACCCAGTCAGTGTTGTAGAGCTCAACGTGGAGGCTTTCCTGTAGAGTTCAGCTATAGCCAAAAGTACGGTACACAGATAGATGATGACACGAGGAGGATGAACTATGTCCAGTTTGATTAGAGCTGTGAAGGCCAAAAGCAATAAAAAAAAGTACATAAATCAATACCAAGTGCGTTACGTTCAATCAGGTAATCTACCATTACTCCGAGACCTGTGGTCATCGCTAGTGACAAATCAGTATAATCCCTTGGTCACTTGACCTGACGACCGAGAGCTCGGTATTCTGGCGAGACTGCTATATCGACCGAGCAAATTAGAAAAAAGCACTTCCTCAATTAATGTCTAAAGATGATACCAGGAAAATTATGTATTGGCATATGAATATTTGCAAAACGTGAGGGTATTCAACATAATAAACAAGGCCAAGGAAGCCACTGGAGCGAGGGTTGTGAGCTTTTTTCTGACCCTCTTGCTAGTGTGTTTGTTAGAAGCCCAAAGGTCGCATCCAACATCAATCGATAGAAACACAGCAGATAAAGATACAATACAGAGGGGGCAGGGTTACTCGAGTCCATCATTGAGACGTTGACCACGGAACGAGTAAAAGTTGGTTTGTTTAATGTGCCTGGCTTTGCCAGTTCTTTCATCATAGATGCCGAATCCATGAATAGCGGCATTAGGCGGTGTATAGACTGTGCCAGTTAGCCTTGTGGTCAAGTGCTTGGATCCCAAAAGAAGACATACGATGCAATGAGACGGCGAAGTCATCTGGGTCCGGGTTGGATATGCGATGTAGTCCAAGCTTGTCAGACATGTATGTCACCTGGTCCTCACCATAGGTAGTTTGCTTGGTGAGCTGTGGTGGGCACTTCTGGCCATTTTCAATCTGCTTCTGATCGGGCCATGAGTAGAGATCTTCTTGGAGTTTGCCTTTGAGGATCTATTCAACGTTAGCGCTAAGGATTTGTGATCTTGTCAAGGGCATTTACCTTCATCACGCAGTGTGCATTGGCATGGTCATGAATCGTGCTACCTTTCCCAGGACTCCATACGAGGATCAGCTAAAAAAGTGTCAGCCTGCATCCAGCATGAATTGGGTACATAGGTACATATGTAGACAATTGTTCGCCACAACTTACCAGGTTGCTCTTGCCGTTTCCCTCGTCAATCAGGTTTCTCGTGTACGTCCTGCTTGCATCGCCAAGCGCATATTTTGACCACTCCTCTAAATTTGAGGTATATTTCTCCATCAAGAGTTGTATTTGCATGGGGTCGACGTCGCTAGAGTCAAGACCTGAGCTTGGGCCTAAGGCGGCACTCAAGTCCTCCACGAGCTTCTCAAAAGCATCATTGGTTATTTCGGAATCACGAGGTGATTCAGAATCGTTTCTGAGAAATGGCATGATGCGTAGGCGAAAAGGTATATTCTAGGCTGAACGATGCTGTACGTCGTAGATATGCGATGTGGAAGGAGCGGTATCGGCTGCCGATCGAATGATGAATCGATGAATGATGTAGGGCTCAACGAGCGAAATTCCCCAAGTGGGTGTTAACCTAGAACAAAGAGTGAAATAGAGAAAGGATCTCCTTTAATATATTGAATTAAAAGAGAAAACATTGACATCTCTCCAAGGTTAGAACATTCGCGATTTCGCGATTTCACGATTTCACGATAACGATAAGGTACACTGCCTGAGGCATCAATGACATCAATGCCCTCGTTGCCTCAGGCGCACACCCCGCCCTGACTAAAAATGCGGTGCCACAATTCAAAGATTGTCTCGCCGCAAGTGCATTTCTTCTCCGATCTTGTCGCTCGACTACGCTGGTTGTTAGCGAGGGACACAATTTGATCCTCGCATTTCCGGAGGCTCCAATTCGTTTTGTTAGTGGAATTTTTGACTGCTGAGTCTTCAAGTCGCCAAAATGTCGACCACTATTGAAAAGGTAAGTGTGGTCTTCAAATTTTTGAGCATGGCGTCACAGCAAACATTTTGCTTACAATGTCTTTTTTCTATTACAGATCAAGGAGATCGAGTCCGAGATGGCTCGGACTCAGAAGAACAAGAACACTTCGTTCCATTTGGGTACGCGCACACCTACACCTTTTTTCACCGACGACGTCTCTGACAACCTGCAGGACAACTGAAGGCGAAGCTTGCTAAGCTCAAGCGTGAACTTCTGACCCCGTCTGGAGGTGGCGGCGGTGGTGGTTGTGAGTACTTCCAGTCCTAAAGATCATATTTTACGTATGCTCATTCGACCTCAGCCGGTTTCGATGTTGCGCGTACTGGTGTTGCTAGTGTGTAAGTGGCCCGAAGAAAATCGCGATGGAAGTATACTTATAATTGCAGTGGCTTCATTGGTTTCCCCTCCGTCGGCAAGAGTACGCTGATGAATAAATTGACTGGCCAACATTCCGAAGGTTGGTATAGAAATGCTGCTCACATTGCGCTCGCTAACCCCTCCTAGCTGCTGCCTACGAGTTCACAACTCTTACAACTGTCCCTGGTCAAGTGATGTACAACGGTGCCAAGATTCAGATTCTCGATCTTCCTGGTATTATTCAAGGTGCCAAAGACGGAAAGGGTCGTGGTCGTCAGGTTATTGCAGTAGCCAAGACTTGCAACCTTATTTTCATTGTCCTTGACGTGAACAAGCCGTTGGTTGACAAGCGAGTTATCGAGAACGAACTGGAGGGCTTCGGTATTCGGATCAATAAGAAGCCCCCCAACATTCTGTTCAAGAAGAAGGACAAGGGTGGTATCGCCATCACCAGTACTCAGCCATTGACTCACATCGATAGCGATGTAAGATGCCAACAAATTTACCCCGAATCGTGTTCACGAGTACTAATAATAAGCAGGAAATCAAAGCTGTGATGAACGAGTATAAGATTTCATCCGCTGATATCTCTATCCGATGTGATGCCACTATTGATGACCTTATCGATGTTCTCGAAGCGAAGTCCCGCAGTTACATTCCTGTCATTTACGCACTGAACAAGATCGACGCTATCTCTATCGAAGAGTTGGATCTGCTGTACCGGATTCCGGATGCCTGCCCAATCAGTTCGGAGCACGGATGGAACGTCGACGAGTTGATGGAGATGATGTGGGAAAAGCTCAAGTTGCGCCGAATCTACACCAAACCCAAAGGCAGAGCACCCGACTATACGGCACCTGTCGTGCTGCGTTCCTATGCATGCACAGTCGAGAACTTCGTAAGTATATTTTGAACGTCTCGTTTTGACAGGCATTAACACTGGCCGAATAGTGTGACTCCATTCACCGCACAATCAAGGACGACTTCAAGCACGCCATTGTGTATGGTCGCTCAGTGAAGCACCAACCCCAGCGAGTTGGTCTTTCGCACGAACTTGCCGATGAAGATATTGGTCTGTTGCTCATTCCCCTGAGATAGAGAAACCTTAAACTGACTAGATGCAGTATCAATCATCAAACGTTAGATGATTTTCGATCAAATTCTTTTCCCCCAACAGCCCATAAGCAGCGAGCTGATCCAAGCGCTGGGGATGGCAGGTGGTCTGTGCGATGTCTTTGCGCCTTCGCAAGTATGGCTATGGGGACAGCTCCCCATAAGACGCCACCGAATCCCAAGTGTGGATGGATAGACTCAGCACGGGGAAGATCAATGGGGGAACCGAGTCAGGCTTTTGACAACATTCACTCAATCGGGTGCAAGCACCCGTATGGCTGCTTCTGATTGAGTTTGTGTCGGTTTGCCTTCCAAGGTATAGCTCGATTTGGGATTCGATGAACTCGAGTTAGGCTTGCCAGGGGTTACACACAGGCCCATGGGCACGAGGTGAGAAAAAAGTTATGGGTATTTTTCTTCTCTCTTGATATCATTGGCACACAGTCATTTTTTTGTTTAGTTGGCTCCTTGAAGCGACCAGTCCGTATTGTTATGATTACCCTTTCTTTCCCAAGCGGCCCATTGTTTCTCTTTGTCCAGCGCCAAAAATTTCCTAGTTTCTTCATGGAAGCTTGCATTGTCAACTTAAGAAGTAAAAAAACAAAACGCACCTCGTAAAAGAAGAAAACATTCTATACTACTGCTTTCCTACCCAAATTGTAACCATCCAGTCCAACAGACGGGAGGGCACCAAGCCCACTAATTGCCTTGCATACGCAACTAAATCTGCGCGCGAGAATTTATCACGTTGGAGCCAATGAAGCCCCCGGCTTACTGCAAAATTCTCAGTTGCATCATGCAATACCCAATGCTCTTATCGCTTTACACAGACCCTCAAGATCCCTACCGAGGACGCCTGCATGGCGAATCCTTTTATTAAAGCTATCCGATTGGTATTTTCCCCTTTACCAGACTTCCCGTCTGCACACAACCCTAGCCAGTAATTATGATTCCTTCTATGATTCTTGCAGACGGCTTGATTCCTTGGATCTTATTGCATTTTCGATCCCATTTTACTTTTTTCGCCGGCGAAGCTGACAAGTCAGGCAAATATCCAAGTAACCCCTGTTAGTAATAACCAGGATCCAGCCAGGTCTTTCATTTATGAGTTGTCGATCATAGTACTTTTTTCCCTTCGTTTTGCTGTCAGGTCCAAAGCAAAGCTCCGAAATCCTTCTATAGTTTTTGGGCGGGAGTGCGGATGAACCGGAAGGCGGCTATGGTGTGCATGGCATGTAGAGCAAGGCCGCGACTCGACGCATTGACCTAGGGCTAATAACTTCGGCAACCGTGGTTATGGACGCGTATATAACAAATGCCCACGAGCACTCGGGCTATCTACATTTAAGTTCTTTTTGAGAAAATAACCCCAAGGTCAGGCTTCCGATAGGTTTATACATCTTCAAAAATTACATACTAAGTGCTGGCCCACAAAAAATATAATGAATCAAGATGCAATCGAAATGGGATTTATTTGTCAACCAACTTCTAGCACGTTTTGTTGTATTCAAAATGTTAGCTTCTCTTTCGTTAGCTCCTCGGTAACCGAAAATTGGGAATGAAATCAGATCTGCACTAGATTGACATGCAAACCGCATTCTGCATGCCACAGGTACTATCTGAGTAAATCCAGTAAATCCACCAAACAGAAAAAAACAAAGAGAAAAAGCAAAAAACGAAAGGAGGCAAACCGGAATTTGCAGCTAAGAATCCAACAAGCGGTGTATGCCTTAGGTAGATATTAGTCGAGTTAGAAACGTTTATCTGATTAACTCCACTTGGTATCTACCCTGAAGGTACTATATATATCGTAAATCCATGTCAGTAGATAGGGTTAGACTCATACAATAATACTCCAATGAGCTGAAGTTACTAGTTACCTTTCATGAACCTCTCTTCACGGGGACTTGTTGAGGTGGAGAAAGTCCCCATAAGTCTGTCGATCTAGTGCGATAAAGGATTCATGACAAAAGAGGGGGCTAAAAGGGGGCTGTTCACGATCTGGTCCGTCCTTAGATTCACGATCGGCGGCTGGGCATACTATACTCCGTACCGTATACTTACCAATGCATACAATATAGTTACCGAGTACTCCGCACCTACGTACTGACTATACTTGTATACCCAGAAGCTTCATCAGGTGACTGCTATGACACCAGCCCCCGGCAGAGCTACATTTTTCTCTTCTTATGGAGGGTCCATCCGCCATCCCCGTCGCATTGCGCATTGCATTGCATGAAGCCATGCTCTTCCCCGGATGCCATGGCTCGAGGTACTACCTTTATTATGTCATGGAATTTAAGTAGGCTTACATTTTTATTTTTACTTCTGAAAGTAAAAGAGATATATATAGTTATATAAAAGCTTCTACATAGCGGTTCGTCTCTACAAAGTCCATATGACTAGTAACAAAATATTCCGACAAACATATCCACCCCCACTATCCCCATCGGTCAGAATAGATTGTTTCCGTACCATTTGACACCCGGAGTTGGCCCGGGCAGGATTACAACGGGCAGGTTTTGTCTTAGGTCATGTCGATCGGTACCTGACTCAAGCTTGTACATCCTTGCAACACTCCATTTGCCTACAGTTGTGTCCGATAGTCCCTGAATTTGTCCAACGGCAATGTGTTCCCAGAACTTTGACAGCCAAGAAAATAACGGCCCAAATGGGAAGAGGTAATTATACGAATTGGCCCGTCCATAGGCAGGCGATTTGAATTCTGACCGGTCTAGACTACTTGTTCCTTCTTTAGCTCCGAAATTACGAAAAAACGAAACAATTGTGTGCTGACAAGACGTCCGTTGCAAATCCTCCGAGAAATCAATGGCGTCAGCCTATGATCGACTACGATTTCATGGGCTAAGTATAAGTATCGATCGGTGTGACAGTTCTCGGCGATTGTTGGGGAAATCTAGCATTTCCTATCATGTAGGGTACAATCTTGTATAATTTATTTCAACTTTCAACTAGTTCGGCCAGTCGTGATTCGTTCAAAATTTCAATTTAAATTTCGCAGATATTTCTTTTTTTGGTTGGTCGATCGTACTGGCGCAAAGCACCAAAGCCGACGGCAGTAAGCATGATGATTGGCACTGCGACCGAATCAGCACTTGGTGTCGAGCGTCAAACAGGTACTAACCAGCCTGGGAATTTACGTTGATTTGTCCAAAACTGCGGTTGTAACCTTGATTTTGCAATTTTTCTTCTTTTTCTTCTTCTTTTCTTTCTGAGGCAATCTTTGTTCAAACATTCCATGTCAAAACTGCAAGGTTCGAGAAGCCTCGTAGAGTATAATTTAGTAATAGTAGGCGAATTTGACATTTTCCTCGTGGGTTGAGTCGAACAAGTGGGGACTTCTCGTGTCGAACACTTGAGTATTGAAAATTTAGGTAGTATTTACTTACTAGACCGCGTCCAAATAGGTATCCCGTTCGATATGAGGGAATAGTACGGAGTATACGGAGTATATGATAGGGCATGATACTTACACTAGAACGGTATTCTGCTTTTCATTTTTGCCTCATTCTTCACGTTTCGTATGCGTCCTTTTATATCCAATTGGTGATACAGTAATTCTAGAAAAAAGTTTCCACTCAGTTTGTACTATGGTCACCCGAAAAACACAAAAACAAGTTAGTTACATGGAAATGTAAGAAATATCGAAGGTTGCCGGGCCGGGACCGCAGTGGGTCAGTGGAGCAAAATGAGGGCTGAGATACATCAAAAAAAGAAAAGAAGAACGAACGGAAAGGAACAGATAGTCCGAGAGAAAGTGAAAAGCGAGAGAGAGAGAGCGGGAGCAAATCCAACTAAATTGAGACATTTGGGGAAAGGTTTCCCCTCTTTTCACTGACATCCATGGTTTCCATATGTTATAGTTATGTTGTAGAATCTTCAATTGCCCTCTACACACTATGATAGGACGGTTCTCCAACTTCTTGTTCGGCCCTTGTATCGGCCGTATCAACCGCAGGCCAATCTCTACATCGGATTGGTCCATCCAGAGATGATCCTTGTAGCTCCTTATTTGCTACTTTTAAACTACTCTCATTTTAGCCGTGTCATCTCTGATGGATGTCTGATGCGGTTTACACCGTAAATACCAAACTTTAAGATCGGCACGTCCTTCACCTCCCATTATCTAGCCCCTAATCCCCCCAATCTGGTAGGAGTCCCTTGGACCTTCACTGCCATCCAATCTAGGAAATTTGCTCTCCCTCCCCGATCATGGAATGTTGATTCACTGGACAAGATTAAGATCTCGGACCCGTCCTCTTTCCTCATTTTCTCAATTTCTTCTCGCTACCACGTCAACCGTGCTGACACATGTCACATGAGAGACTAGAATTGTGAATGTCGGACTCTTCATTCGACTGAACAGTTTTGAAAGACTTTCGGATGAAACCCATGCGTTGGACGATAATATTTGTCCATTGCCGCTATTGCCCTGGTATCCCGGTTCAATTTGATCGCCCTCTAGTTATGTTTACCTTGTATATCATGCGGGTTTTAGGTTCAGCGGTTCTCGATCCGTCGTCGGGGTTCGCGGGCTCAAAATATATCCACGATGATCCGAGCTTTTGCACTTTCAGCGAACCTCGTTCCTCGCTGCTTCCCTTTCCGGATGATCGACCGTGATTTGGCCTCGTCCAAGAGGGACCCTCCGCAACACTAATAACCCAAACGGAAAACGGTCAGCCACATATGAAGGATTAGACAGCCGTCAAATATTGATCAAGGTTTTTTCAGTGTCCAATGTTGATCGGTGACGCCGAGTTATATATACGCCTTGTGTGTTTCGTCTATTCGTGCTTTTTTGGGCTTTTCTTCTTCTCAACTCCCTTCATCTTTAGGTACATAGATGTACGAATGGATGTTGGGTATCGATTTTATATTGCCCGTCCAAAAACATCCCTGTAGAGATGAGCCTGGATGAATAGGGCTCCATGAAAAGTGAAAATGCCAAGAATAACCAGAAACAAAATATAGCGAGAGCAATAATGATAATAAGAACAATAATAACAGCAACAAGGATAAAGTAATAATACTACTACTAATAATAATTAAAAATGAGAAAAATACTCGCTAGGATATAGCAGATTTCCATATTCTTACAACTTACACCTTTACACCGTAATACCACGGATTAGGCCTGACGAGATGCAACCCCTGCCGCAATATATCGCACTACCAACCAACCAAATGCCGTTTCCCCCTCTATGACAGGGATTATTTTCCAACTGAAATTAATTCTGTACGTTGTATTGTATGTATACCTGTATGATTATATTGAAATGTATAATATAACGAATATTATTCCAAATTCTAATTTGTTTTTTTTTCACGAAAAATCCCTTTTTTTTTTCCTTTTCTCGCCCTCATAGTCCAATCACAATAATCAGACTACCATTCTCTCTCCTAATGTTATCATGGATTTCTCCGGACTGGTGATTTTCTTATGCCAGTTGTAATCGAGATCCAATTTATGCCAATCCACGCGATATTGATCGCCCTGGCCCTGGCCTTTTCTTTTAACTACATTGCCTTACCCGCTCTTACTTCTACCTCCCCTCCTGCATATCCCCGTATACTTTGAATACATCGGCTTTGTTACTACCTTGATTCTTACGGAGGTAGTCAATAATCTCACACTTCATCTCGGGTCATTACAACCTCTTCTCAATCTCGCCGGTAATTTTATACACGTCTACACCAACTGGAACATGCATCAGCTCTTATTGTCTCACTCTTAGATTGTCTCATTGTTCCCCGGGATTTCTTTTGTCGTCCTTTTCTTCTTTGTTGCTTCGGAAATCGAGTCTACCTACAACCCCACTAGCACAGAATAAGATCAAAGAGATTGTGCAATCGTCGATGGAGGATCAATCCAATATGGAAACGGGAACTCACCATGCCGCAGACGGCGAATTCCCACATTCACCATGGGTGGAAGTAGGAGCTTTCGCTTCCCCCCAGCACTCGCCTCCAATGCCGGAATATAGTGGTTTTGATTTTGGTCCACCACCCATGATGTCCGTGGATTGTTCGTATGGCATGTCCATCCCGCCGCATTATGCTACTATGCCACTTTCACTGTCAGTGGCTCCTTCCATGCCTTCCATGCCTTCATCCTGGCCTAGCATGCTCGCAACACATTCGCCTTTTCCCGAGTCTGTTTTGCAAAATGTACCCGCCCCGACTTCCATGTCGCCAACTGCTCCTGTGCAGCAAATACGGAAGACCTCTACTGGAGGCTCTACGCCTCGCAGAACACTTACCGATGAAGATCGTCGGCAAATGTGTCTATATCACGAGGAAAACAAGACTGCCAAACAGACTGATATTGGAGGTAAGCACATTGTTCAGATTGAAATGTTTACAGGACTATGGCTGACTCGTTACAGCGTTGTTTGGCGTGGAAAGAAGGTATTACATTGAAACATTCTTTGTGTTTTCTTTTTGAAAAAAATGATGAAGTCTAACATATCCCAGCACAGTTTCGAAAGTCTTACGCCAGAAAGAGAAGTATTTAAACCCCGATGATGGATGTCGATCTCCTATCAAGAGGGCCAAGGGAAGAGTCCCCGATATTGAAAAAGCGCTGTCCAACTGGGCGAGAAACTACCAAACCACTGGATATCCCCTGACCGACCAGTTGATCAAAGAAAAAGCTATCTTTTTCGCCAGCACCTGCGGGTGTCCAGAGGGCAAAGAAAAGGTTTGTAGTACTGCCTGGTTGGAAAAGTTCAAACAGAAGAACAACCTCCTTGGGGCAAAGGCGCGCAGAGGGTCCGTTCAAAACCGAAGCAATTCAAACAGCCCATCCAGGATCAACACCGATTTTGGATCTGCCCTGCAAAGCCCAACAGGACGCTCGCCAACTTCTCCCGTCGCGTTTGGTTCTCCCTTGTCCCCGGGAAGCCATGAAGGCATCAAGCGGGACATCACGGACGCCATGCCTGATCTGTACCAACAACACAGCTATTCCAAGAGCACAGCTTCACCCGACTCAGCAGTGGGAATGATAAGCCCAACCTCAACCCTAGTCTCAGACAGCCCATTTACCCCAACCAGTCAATCCCGCCTCCCCAACAACAACCGACCACGCAGTCAAACCTTTCCCCTCCCAATCGACCCAACACTCCTCTCAGCCGACGAACAAATGGAGCTCCCCAAAGACGAACCCGAAACTCAATCCGCCTCAGTCTCCACCCTGGAATCTCCCCTGGAACTGGACGAGTCTAAGTCCTTCCTGTCCTTCAGAACCCCGAACGTCTCAAACGTCATCAAGCGCAACCGCAGCGACCCAGAAATAAAAGCCACTAGACCAGAACTAAAAACCAGCTGCATGCCTCCCCCGCCGAAGTCAAGCACCATATCGCCAATCAGCTCCCCATGCTCCCCAACTCAAGACGAGGCTCGCCGCGCCCTCGAACTGGTCCTCAGCTACTTCGACCACCAGCCCGCCGGCCTGGCCGCACACGAGTACCTCACCATGGGAAAGCTGATGGAGAGACTCGACCTGACTAGGAGCCAGGCTGGGATGATGTTCAGTGGTCTGCCGCGCATTGACGAGCACCACGACGATGGTGGCCCGCGCTTGCGAAAGAAGCGGAGCATCCACAACCTGGGATGAGTGTGCGTCTTTTGTTCTGATTGTCTGCCTTGCCAATTATCCTTTTGCGCTGCCCCCAAGCCTTCTTGTTTGCAGCATCTTCTTCCCCCTTGCTGTGATTCCCCCTTGGTTTTTCTTCCCTATTTCATTTCCTGGGCGCTTCCGTTTCATTCTTGTTCTCATGCATATATGTACGATTGTGTATTCGTTCCTTTCCTTTCCTTCCAGCAATGGTACCCTGACAAGGACAAAGCCTGGGAAACAAAACAAAAAAAGAAGCATACATACAAATGTTCAGAGGGCAACCTCACACTATCTACCCTTTGGGACGGATCTCGGAGCACACCCGGAGCATTTCCGGCCTCAACGAGGTCTATGGATGCATATGACTTGGATTGACCTTACTGACTTCAATTGTTTTATTGATTTGGATTGACTCTACTGACTCAACTACCCTACCGACTACAAACGCTTACCGACCTGGGAGTTTTACCCGCGCCATCAATACCATTCTATCATGTTCATTTTCTTCGGGCCTTTTGCTTTTTGCTGCTTTCAATGCTTACTGTTGTGCTATTGGTTTGCTACGCTATATCCCCCTGTTCTTCTTGCATTTTGGTTTCTTCCTTACTCATTCTTCATCTTCATCCCTTGTACTGCATCTTCTTACACTCTTTTCCTTCTTTTTCTTTCTTTCTTAATTTCTTTATACTGGGCCGCTCACGCGGAAATAACATAATGTCCCATGGTTCCCTTATACATGAACCCGCATGTCAGATTAGCAGGTTTCTTTTTAGTCTTTTTGTTTCCCTTGTTTATTCCCACTTACCCTCATGTCGGCACTCTATTATACCCCGATTTCTCATCTTGTTCATTTTACAATTAACCCCAATATCTTGTTTTTCTTGGGTTTGGCGCTTATGCTGGTCATAGGTAGAGCATATCACATTAAAATTTAAGTTTTGGTGCTACTAAAAAATCCAACAAACAGAGATATATACAAATACTACTAGAAGGCAGGGGGCGCTGACGCCACCCCACGATCCTCCATCAAGTCTTGGACGCTGCGCTCCGTCATTTCAGGGAGTACCTTGGCCAGCACCATCTCGATGATAGAGTAGATGAGATGTTTGTTGCAGTAACTATCCGCAAATACATCCAGGAAATCCTTCTCGATTGTTTCCAGGAGATACAGCTCCTCGAGATCGACTCCGGGTTGTTTGTCTGTGTGCAGCCGCTCAGCGGCAATGTGGCCACCCTCCGCAACGGGAGGAGTCGGCGCCGACAAGTGCGATGATAACGGGGGATCATTCCCTTGAGGCGCCATCAGATCCCCGCTAGCGACAAAGGGCGCTGGGGGCGAAATGGCGAGGGAGCGTGAAGTGTTGGTGTTGCTGCAGGTACGATCACCACTGTAGCTTGGCGGAGGTTCCGACGAGGGGACACCTAGGAAGGCTCGTGCTGCGGTGCGCGGCATGATACCGAGAATACGGGTTGCGCATTCCCGCTTGATAGAGGCGATCGCCGTTTTGGATGGATGGATTCCCTGTTCCCGTTTGATCGGCACATTGGATGGGGCATCGGCTGCGATGGAGGAAAGTGAGGCTAGACGGCTTGCAGTTTGATCGCCACTGTTGTCGCCTCCAGGATTGACGGCCGCTATCTGAGATGATGGACGAGTGTTGGCGGGAAATAGCGCAGTCCTCGTCGCGAGTAGGAGGTTGGGCAACAAAGTGGGGCTTAGCACGTACTCCTCTATGGTTTCTCGGAGGAATCTGTGGAGTCAGCATATTTTAAACCATGACGTCGGAAGAAATGAAAATCAACAAAAAAATCAATAGAGCGAAACAGAAATGAACCTCGATTGTGGAGCCCGGAACGTTGTGCCTTTTTGTTTTGGCGTATGTTTTAGTTCTTAACATGAGACCAGAACCAGGATCAATCGTATAGAGCGGGGGTAGGCGGAACAAGATTGACTTATGCCTAAGAGATTTGAAAGGAGCTTGGGCCAGCCATTGCAGGGATTCAATTCCTTTAAGGCATGCCAAAGACATAGCCCCCTCTGTAGCGGCTAGCATAGCTGTGTGTACCTGGCGCACAAGCGGGTTTCATGCACTAACCTCGGCCAATTTGCGAATTCCGAGATGAATTTCGCTCATTGGACCGAAACCAGTTAATTCACTAGCGAGGCTTTTTTTCATGCAAGCGCCGAAAGAAAGTATAGTTCCACCGATGAAATGATCGGCACCAGTTGAAGTTTTGCCCCTCTCTCTTTCGCTCGTGCGTGGTAAGCCCCTTTCCCTTGCCAAGGTCGTATTGAACTAATATGGATGATTTATGGATGATTTTCATTCGTAGTTCTCTGAACATCGATGGTTCGAAAGTTGGCACATGTCGGAAACTCAAGGTTTGCGTAAACAGAGTGGACAGAGCGGTACGGAAAGGGCCGGGCCCGGGCGCTATCGCGCACATCTAAGAGTTCTCTCTCAGAGCAAAATGAACGAGAGCGACGCGGACGAGCAGCCCATCCCTGTTCGAAACTCGAAATTCGCTTGGGCCAAGTCGAAGGCAGCCAATCTTATGTTGGAAGGCCTAGTAAGCCTGACGGTAATGACCGTACAGTAAGGATGCCGTAAGATCGTAAGATGACCGTAAGCCGTAATACAGCCGTTTCCCAGGGTTACAGATAGGTCAAGTGATCGATGTAGTATGCGAGCAAGACGCTCACTGTACCACATTGGCTCATACATGTGACACTTGACCCTAAGATCGTGGCTCAGAAGATCAAAACCGTTGCTCCACAGTCGACTGTTCATTTCCAAGTAGTCCCGAGCCCCGAGGAGAAGGCTTGAGGGCTGCAGGGAAGGATAATACTTCTGAGACAAAGAAAATAGCACACATAACTCACCTGTCAAGAATTCCGTCTGCCTCACCGACCTTGCCTGGGCCTGCCAGAACTAGGTATTGGAATAGAGCGAGCAATCCGCTCAACCATGGCATCCTCCAAGGTATTCCCAGTATCTCCGAGACCATGGAATACATCCTATAGTCCAGAACTGGCCGTTTACCTTTGACATCGTTCGAGTCTGTCCTAACTTTCTTCTGTCCCCCGAATGCTGTGGAGGCAACTGAAACGTCAACACCATGCGAAGGGCCTGGGCTCGATGCGACACGTAATAAGCCCAACACAATGAAACGCAAAACGACGTAGCCAAAAGAGATGGCTTGCAAAACGTTCCATACCCAGGCGGTGGCTGGGAATGACGCCGATGGCTGGACCTCATCTTCGGCCGAGAGCAAGCCAAACTTCTCTAATCGGTTTATTTGAGAGTCCGGCCCGGATTTGGAGTCATCCGATGATTGACGCTGTCCCACTCGAGCGGCGAATTTGGCTATAGTTTCCCATATGAAGAAACCTTCGCAAGCCCTGCCGCTGATTTGGTTCCCCAAAATGAGGTCCGCTATCACATCGACTACCAGCGCTCGAAGACTAGTGTTCTCGAGGTCCTCGGTAGGTAGAAGAACTGCCAGACTACCGTTTGCGAGTAACCGTCGATAGACTGCTTCATTTTCACTTTGCTCGGCAATTGTATCTGGATCCGCCGTATCAGGCACCGGAGAGAGACCAGGGTGTGGATTTAACTCATGATATAGCGCACGGTACGACGTCGGTAGCCCTGAAAGATGTGACCGTTGCCTGGCCAGTCTGTATGCTACAAGTCCACAGAGTTAGCACAAAGTTTCCCGGTTCCCCAAACTTTTCCCTCTGTGAGGTATAACCGAGAACGCCGAAAGGAAGAGTAAGGGAATTTTCAAGTCTCACAGTGTACATGTGCTTCCACCAGCGCAGGAATCTCGTCCAGGGCCAATCGTGCGACATCGATTTGGCGCAGCCGTTGCTCGAGTGCACGCGTGCAATGCGCGATTACTTGTAGGACCTCATTCACAAGAGCCTGGTCGGTAGTAATTTTCGAGTACCACGAATAGACGAACTCTTTTATTATAATGGCAAGGAGGGCGTAGAGTTGACGGTCGACGTCATTGGAGCTCGTGAGGGGAGGTAACAGCTCTTCCGGAGGCTGGGGATTAGACGACCCGTAGCTGCTGGTCTGGGGACACAGGATGCGTCTTATCAGGGCAGTGGTGGCCTTTTCGCTGGTCGCATCTGGATCATCTTTACTGGAAGCTCTTTGTGTACGCAGTCGTGAGGACGGACGTGATGGAGGCTGAAGCGTCGTCGGGGAAGGCAGCGCGGTGGATCTCGAGCTGGAGGTCGTCGGCCCAGCCTTGAGATGGGAAATCGGCTGAAGGCCGGGGCGGAGAGGATCGGTCATCTCATAACATAGCCATAGGATCTTCAAAGTTGGTTCGACAGTTCTTAATAAACAACAAAGGGAATCCCTGTTTTGTAGAGACTAAACGCAAGTACCATCGAGAGTTGAATTGTATACCTAATTAGGTAGTAGGGCTTAGGGCTGGGAGATAAGGCTTATCATCTTTCATTGATGCGGGGATCTTGTTTACTTGAACGAGTTGGTCCTTTGATTCTTTTGATTCTTGATTAAAATCTTCATCATTCTGAATCAGACATCATGACAAGGCTATCAAATCAGTACAGCCCTATTCCCTTGTGGTTGGACTGCGACCCTGGTAATTACTATCCTCATATTGCATTACCAATCACTAACGCTGTCTAGGCCACGATGTAAGCTACGAATCTCTCTCAGATAAAGAGTGAAAAGCAGAGATTGGAGCTGATATTTAGAAGGATGCCTTCGCAATTTTGATCGCTGCTCATCATCCTTCTTTGCATCTTCTTGGGATTAGTACCGTCCATGGAAATGCATCTTTAGAGAACACAACTGCCAATGCGGGCAGTATCTTGACAGCCATTGGCAAGCCTGATATTCCGGTTTATCCTGGTAGCCGGAAGCCCTTTTCGCGTGCCGCTATGCATGCGCCAGATATCCATGGTAAGACTTATGGTGAGCAGAAATATACAATTTTAGTGACAATTGTTTAGGCGAATCCGGGCTTGATGGTACCGACCTTCTCCCTAAGGCCATAAGAGCACCCATCACCGATAAAAACCCCATTGTGGCCATGAGAGATGCCCTGATGGCGCAACCCAAAGGTGTTTCATGGGTGGTTGCAACAGGAACCCTGACTAACGTGGCCTTGCTGTTTGCAACCTTTCCTGAGGTTGCAGAACACATTCAGGGACTAAGCCTTATGGGTGGTGCCATCGGGGGAGGATTTACTGATGCGCCCATGAGCCGACTCGCGGGTGAGAGGTCTAGAATTGGCAATGTGACACCATGGGCTGAGTTTAACATCTATGTTCGTTCTACCCTAAGAAAATTATCCCTCTGTCTTCATGTCTAATTCAGAAACCTACCGCAGTGTGACCCGGAGGCTTCAGAGTCAATATTTAGCAATCCTATTCTTGCCGCGAAAACCACTATCGCTGCTTTGGATCTTACGCATCAGGTTCTAGCCTCACAGGCTGTTCAAACCCGTATTTTGCATGGTTCGGTCCACGCAGACAAGGAACCCACCGTTCTTCGCCAGATCTTGCATGCATTGCTCACCTTCTTCGCTGCAACGTATGAGAAAGCATTTGGGCTGACCACCGGTCCTCCACTACATGATCCTCTTGCCGTGGCTGTGATCCTGTCGAATTTGAACCCAACATTTGCTAAAAGCCTCCCCAATCAAGTTCTTAACTTCGACGACAGAGGCGGGGAACGATTCGCTTTGAAGATTGTCACGGATGGACAGCACGGTAAAGATGTATCCATTACGGGACAACTGGGGCGGTCGATCGCTGCTCCAGTTGATGGCCCAGGCGTTGCTATTCCGAGAGGCGTTGATCTAGATGCCTTCTGGGACATTATCCTCCAATGTGTCCAGCTAGCTGACGATTGCAACGCTGCGCAAGGTAATTTCCAGGGACTTTGAATGGATGCACCTCCGGACTCTTGGAATGGGTTTTGATTAGATAGCGTCTAGATTTGTTCTATTTACATGCTCGTGCAATTACTAGATTTACACTTACTTCTCATCAGTCCAAAAGACTGTCACGCAGATACAAGAGACAACACAGTGACTGGTATTAGGCGGGATAACGTCCACACTACCATTTTCCAAGAGCCGCTATACATCCTAGCACATGTACAGTCCGATCGTCAAGCGTAGTACGATAGGAAACCCAATCAGAGAACTGTTTATCAGTGCCCGGATGCTCCGCTGTACCTAAGTCACTATACGTACTTGATTTCCTCTGCCAGTTGGGACTTTCCTATTCCAGACGTATGGAAAACCCTGGAACCTGGAAGATCTACGTGCAAACAAGGCAAACACTATGCTGTGACTTCAAGGTTGGTTGGCTTTCGGTGGCCCATCAGTAAGTTGCGGCCCCTCAATTAGTTGGTGGCTGCAGGGGTCGTAACAACAACCTCACGTTATAGAGTGTACCGTAACATATTTTTAAGTCAGCCGACTAGCAAGGTATATCGTTGTTTGTTGACCATACTCCCTTTGCGCTCTGCTTCCAAAGGTCTGGCCGACACTCTTCGACATTCTCTACTGGTATAGGTGCGCAGATACTATCTGGCCCTTCTTCCATCACGGTGTCTTATATTTCGGTATCCTAGGCCGCATCGGTCCGCTTGAGCTTTGGGAGTCATTGATTGCTGCAGAAGAGGTATGATATTTCTTTGGCCCAGTTGGCATCCGGCAAAATTTTGATCTATAAAAGCTTAATCGTATATCAGTGACTGACTGCTTCAGAGCTGAAATAGCTAGGTGATTGCCCTTACTCTCCATATGGGCTATCGTTGCCTTATCTTTTGCCCTGTAGCACGCACAGATAGCGTTTCACAATCTTAGACTCCTGGGCAGAAGGGTTCCTCGGGTCCTCGATTACCTACAGACTGGCTTAGACTAAGGTTCTAGAATCAGCTAGATAAGATTATACGCTCCAAAGTTTGGCAAATAGTTGGGATTGAGTATGTGGTGAAAGGATTGACTTCCATCGGAAGAATTTCAAAATCTCTACATATAATCTGAGCCTTCCAACTCCTCTGCCTAGAATACCGAATTGGGCTTAGTTAAAAGCTCTCCTCGAATGCAAGCTACCAGGTGTACCTTCAGCCCAATCGATCTTCGTTGGATCCTCGGCATCGTGCCAAAAAGCGGCAACTTTATTGCCGCCTCGGTTCACAATAGCAACGGGGCCGTCAGAAATATCGGCCTTAAAACCATCTTTCCTCAATTCATAGACCTTACCATGGTTCGTATAAAGAAGATCCAACCCAGGCTCACAGTCGGTGGCCGCAATCTGCATATTTGGCTTTGCAGTGGCCAAGGTAGTACTAGTCCATGGAGATCCAGGCCCATCTGACTTGTATGCAACCAGTTCCATATCTGGCTGTTGAGCAGGAATCAAATTGGTCACCCAGTCAGTCACACTCTTAGCGGCCTTGACACAAATATCGTTTTTTAGGCCCGGGAACATGTCGAAAAGGTCCTTGTTCTCGTACTTTTGGGGTACTTGGGAAAAGTAGAGCCTGCGAGCATTTGTTAGGCCTAGCTCAGCATCTTAAGTATCTTGGGTGGCTTCATTCTCACCTATTCAATCCATTTTGAGGAACCGCAATACAGGTCCCTGGAACTGCTCTTTTGGAGATGACCTTCCAGGAGAATGAGGTCTTATTGCGAGCTAGCATAATAGAGGTTGCGTATTAGCGTTTGATTTCTAGAAACCAAACAGCTAGATAGGGAACATACTCATCTCAATAAGGTCGCCATTTTCCGCTTGTCCAAAAGCGCGATAACCTTTGTCCCCATCGTTGCGGGCTGCAAGCCGCGAGGCAGCATGCAAAGTTACTGGCCAAACTTTGAGTTCCCAGCTACTGCCTTTGTTGGCCGCTTGAACAACACGTCTATGCTCATCTAAGAAGAAAACCCGGATCTGGACCGTATCGATTAATTGGGGCTCTAAAAAATGGTAACTTTAGGTGGAAGACTACCCACCCAGTCCTTTCTGTTGCTGGTGACAGCAATAGGAGTAGCAGGCCGCGCTTTTGCAACATGTCCTAGGTGGGTCCATGTTCCATCGTCATATTTATACTCATGAATCATACCATCATCACTTTGGCCGTAGAGGAGTATTTTATGACTTTGAGAGCTCCAGGCACTAACAGCGATATCCGATGCTGAAAGGAAGGAACTACATGTCAGCACATTCTAAAGAAAAAGGTGGGCAAGGTGTACCTTTGGAAAGGGCAGGCATTTTAGGCAGGAGCAATTCGTCTTTGGTAAAATTGAACTTGGAAGTGTGTAGAGGTATGTTAAAAATTCGCATTAGAAGGCAATTGTTGCGGTATTTAAGTCTTGCTCTTCTTTTTCATTTTATGATAGGTCTTTCCTCATTCCTAGATTGCATGCAGTATGAGATCATATTCAGCACAACCCACTAAAGTAAGGACTAGCATGTTCCTAGTAGCTTTGCTAATCATTGAATAGAATACAGTCTAGTAGGCCGATGCATACCTTCATAACAAGCATACCCCGCTATGCTCTATCAATTAGAATGCCTAATCGCTGCTGGTGGTAATTGCACTATGCATATAGCTCCACAACAGACTGTCATCGCCTAGATAAGATGAGTCCAAGCTAAGATACATACGCTATGGCGTAATATAGCTATCATCGTACATGGAAGTATTATTCGCGGTTTACTCCTTGCTTCAGCTCTTTATAATATTTTTATAAACTTACCGGTTAAACTTCAAGTACAAATCAAGAGATAGATGTTACGGACATATCAGCCACCAGGCAGTTACGGGGTCGCAACTATTCAATGGGCCACCAAGAGCTAACCAATCCATCTGTCGGGCAGATCACGGTACTAGGCTCAGTGAGTTCGAGTGTGATTAGACCTATCAACTGAGAATTTCAGTTACATAGATACTTGACGCGACAACCGGTTTGCCGAAGAGGCGGAGAATGTTCGGAATCTGTTTACCGGCATACAAGTGTTCAAGGATTTCATACATACAATCTTCGGTATGTGAGCCAATAGGGGGCTCGGATCTAAGATTTCTTATGATATATGGCGTGTATGTCTAGGCCAAAGTAGAGATTAGTATAGGTAGCCATATATGTACTTGCTAAGTGATACTTTTTCTTCTTTTATAGACCTCGGGAGTAGTCTCAAGATATTTCATTTGATCTTTTCAGTTTATTAAACATTGTCAATACGAATGTCACTTTATGTGTTTCGATGGTTATATATTTGTGGTTGGCTACATTACTAAACATATAGGTCTGCCCTATCTAAGTCCAGGGGTATGATATTATAAGACAGGGGACATTCATCGTAGCAAAAGGGAATAGAATCCGGAGAACCTATCTCTTTGTAGCGTTATTTCGTTATTATGAATTGTTCAAGGCAATCGAAGTGCTATATAGTACATATGTACCTAATAAAGAGGCCCGATCTATAGAAATCCAAAGATTATTGCCATATTATGTTCAGGATTTCACGCGAATTTCCCAAGGATCTAAGATAGATAATAATGTTGACATATAGAATTGATGGAATCAATGTAATTGTATGTACAGAATGAAAACTTCTCAAGTTGTCAATGAGTTGTAGGAGTCCAATCTCCTGATCGGAGCCTGAGCCGGTTGAAAGGAAAAACGTCATATAATATGAATTCTCTCCACTCATCAAATTGAATCTCTAACTTAACCCGCAATACCTCGGGGGTTTCTTTCGGAATTTCAATATTTTGCATCAAACATCAGGAAAAAAAACTCACATATTCATTTTGGTAACATCCCTGCGCATGGCATATCGACCCACACCTCCTTGACGGCGGATTCCGATCATGCCGCCTAACTCAGAACCAGTTCGTCCCAATCCTATCGCATTCCTATATATTCTTTAAACAAGTTAAACAAGTATTGAATCGCTATTCTCATCTATAGCCCGGCAATCCTCGCCTCTTTTCGACACCGCCTGATCCTCCACCTCGATCGTCGATTCCTCTACTTGCCCCTGTGGAGACCGATAACGCGCACGATGACAACGTGAACTTCCTACGATCGCGCCCAGCTCTCTTCAATCCGTTATTACCCTCACTGAGTCGACAGCGCCGTCGACGATATCCAGCCAACCCGCTGCCAGAAGACGAGGATCGCATGGAGGTGGACGATCCCACCAATCTGCGCACATCCACCGAGCTCAATCATCGCATCCCTATAATCCGCCGAAACGAAGAAGGACCAACCAATATGCCGAATTACGAGGGCCGAGTACCCAACTCCCGATCGTTGTATGGCTGGGCACCTGGGTCCGATGACGAGGATGGCGTTGCGAGGGTGGAAGAATCCGAAGACGACCAAGTGCAGCCGTTCCTCCATATCGTTTCAACCCGCAGCACAGTCCCCGCACGACCTCCGCGAAACTCGCCTCCAGGCCCCGCGCAACTCATCCCCCACGAGTATGAGACGTTGACCGCCAGCAACCGCGCGCGGACGCCGATCTCCGCTATGGCTGCCTTGTTACAACATGCCAGACGTCAACCTCGAACTGCAAGGACTACTCGCACACCGCTGGAGAGTTACATCGTGGATCGATATACGGACCTGGCGCAAGAAGATAATAATGATCATGCGGTGGCGTCTACATCTCGCGCATACCGCTATCGTCCCTCCAATCGGGCTGACACCCCACAAAATCCCACCCACAACGACCTTCGCGCTCGCGCTGCTGCCCATCGCCAGTTACAGTCCGATAATTATCCAAGTAACGTTTTGAAGGAAACAATAAACTATCTGGATCGTCTTCGATACTCGAACTCCTTTGAAGAGAGCATGCATGCTGCGGCAGACAGTCGGTTACCGATCATGATGGACAACAAATCTTGGCGAGATACAGATTTTATCCTTTATACCCCGAACATTGCACCTCCAGCAGCGTGCTCCTGGCTCCGATCTGGAATGACCTTTTCGGGCTGTCAACGAGCCGCAAGTGCCGGATCTTCCGTGTTGTCGCAGCGTGTCCCCAGTCCGCACGCACCCGGCGAACCCGTTATTGTGAATGGAAGTGATAGCAGCGGTCGAGTAAGCGTGTCCACCACGAGTGGCCGCCGGTACGTGGCCAACAACCGCGATGAGAACTGGCCCGTCAAAGTCACAATACACCACATCAATCACGAGGAAATGACTCTGTCGGGAACAATGGAGGCCTACAACATTCCTGACAAAACCTCACCCACCCACGATGCACACATCGTGACTTTTTTGGAAGGTGAAATCATCGACTTCAACAAGCACACGCTGGAAACCAAAAATTTCAAAGCAGACGCAGATATCGATAGCACATACTGGCGAGAACTGCAGCCATTCAAGGATCTGTCAGATACCGAGATGGCTCGAAACCTCGTGAGCCGGAAATGGGTCACGGAGGAATTATCCAAGGGCTGGATTCTGATGAGATGGAAGGGTGAGTAATAGTCGTACCTACACATATACCTTCTTTTCTTCATTCGTCATTGCTAATGTACCCAGAACGATGCTTCATCACCCCCACCGATGCCCGTCAAGGCTTGACCATCTCCGGATTCTACTACATCTCTCTCCGGCGCGAGGACGGACACATCGAAGGCCTGTACTACGACCCAGGAAGTTCACCCTACCAACAACTATCTCTCAAGCCAGAGATTACAAAAATGGTCCGCCCATCGTACGAGTTCCGCTAAAGAAGGCGATATGTGCATATCTTTTCGTTTCAGTCTTTATTTTGGCTCGGAATAATCCTCTAGCCCCATTTACCTCCACTTGTTATATCTTTAGTTTGGCGTTCAGGAAAACGTCAGATGCCATCTGGCATGGCCGTTTGCATAGCCGTGTGGTGTTGATTTTGTTATCTTGGATAGTTTCTGCATATTTTCGCGTGCCAAAACGGCCGGTCAAGCTTCTGATTTGGCTTTGGTGTCGTGTATCTTTTCTGTTTGTATTGTGTATATCTCTAAAGCCGATTCTATCTCTCTAGCCTACACATGTAGCTCAAGATGGCTATGTTCTCTGCCAGATCCTAAAATTGATCTGAGTCTTGTCCAAGGCTTCTTTTTATCAAGTCTCGAACTCCTCGTTCTGCATAGCTGATTCATTCCTACCTCCAAATAAAGGGGACAAGAAGAAAGACATCCCCCCCCCAAAAAACAGCTCCGCTCGCCCGTTATCTCTCCCACAATTGACAACACCTATCATCTGGAAATAACTCCCCAACGCGGGGCCCCGCAAAACAAACCCTGACGTAGCGTTCGGACGCGACCTAAACTCCGATTCCACGGCGATCGAACCAATCCAGATCCCTCGCAAACATACTTTCGGCCTCAAGACCCAATCTCGATATGATCTCGCTTACACTTGGCCTATTCGGATTCTTCAGGGTAACGGTTGATATCGCCCGCGAGCGTTATAATTGATAATTATGCTTGTAGGGTCTCGTAGGTGCGGCTCGTTTGGGGCATTCAGTGCCACCAATGCGAGCTTAGCTGGGATTGCAGAAGCCTTGGCTTCTATCCCTAATAGTTGGGGAACCAATTGTACAAGATGGGGGGGTCACAGCTAACTGGAAGGTCCAACGGAGCTAGGTTGAAGGGATATGATATAATTAGCTCCTTGCAACGTTGGAATTGATTGGAAGTATATTACTGATGTGTGCCAGTCCCCCTTGGTCAGAATAAATCGATAGATTAACAGCTGGAGAGCTCGAAAACCTCTGTATAATGGAATACAACAGCTATCTACCAGAAGTAGATGCCAATGCACTGTGACACAAGAGATTCCTATTATGTGTCTTTTTTTTGAGAATTTCAATTAGGGCGAGACCAAGACACAAGGCTGGGTTATCAGTTGAATTACCAATTGAAACCAATTGCCTTGTTCATTTAAAGGATCTCTGATGGGGTGGTAAAACCACTTGGGACAAAGACAGCGAGCAAAATCAGCCATCTTCATAACCATTGCTTGTAGATACTTGGAAATTTCATACCAAAACGTAATAAGAAAGCGATTAGAAATAGATTAAGAGGAAATTGAAAGCATCCCCGCATTTTCGCAAAATAATTTGACTCTTCTATATCGCATGGACTTACCCAATGAAGGCTGAAGCATCGGAGTTCCCGGTGTTGCAGTTACTTGGCCCTGTAGATCACCGTCTTCTTTGGTCTCCAGATGGATTCTTATCTTTTTAACAATGTGCTGCAGCTCTTGTGGGTCCATGATGGTGGATAACTATTCGGACTATTTAGTGTACAGTATTTCCCGGTCGCTTTTTTTCTCTCCAATTCCTTCAAGTCTTCTCAATAATGCATTTGCAACGCCTTTCCTTTTTGGCCGCTATAGCAGGCTGTATTGTGCAGCCTGTTGTCGGCGTGCCTCATGCCCAATCCCAGGGAACATGCAAAAAGACCAACGTTGCAATTCTGTAAGTATTGCATCCCTTGCGAATGGTTTTCAGAAAAGCTCACAGCTTCTAGGGGAGGTGGTGTGGCTGGAATAACTGCTGCTGTGAGTGAATTTCCCCTTTGTTCCTCGGAACTCCCACTGACAATCCACAGCAAGCACTGACCAATGCTTCGGTTCACGATTTTGCGATCCTTGAATACCGCGATACAATCGGTGGCCGTGCTTGGCATAAGCCATTTGGCAAGGATAAAAATGGGAAGCCCTATATCATTGAAATGGGTGCAAATTGGGTATGTGCCGTTTTCCTCGCGTGCAAAGACTAGGCTAACATCCACAGGTGCAAGGTCTTGGAAATCCCGGAGGAGCTCAAAATCCGATCTGGGTCATGGTGGGTCTTGAAATTTGTTTCGGTCGATCAGAAATCGGACGGAAGCTGATCTTCAACAGGCGCAAGAATATGGGCTAAAGACCCACTACTCAAATTACGACAATGTTTCCACTTACAATAAAGATGGTTATTCCGATTATAGCCATCTGCTTGATCAATTTGAGGATGCATATGAAATTGCTAATCAGATGGCTGGTGAGATTCTCACTCAGAATCTTCAAGATCAAAATGCCAAGTCGGGTCTTGCTCTGGCCGGTTGGAATCCGAAGCCGTTCGATATGGAGGCGCAGGCTACTGAATGGTGGTCTTGGGGTGAGTCGGCTTTTTTTTAAAAAGAATTGACTGTGATGTTGACAATTGGACTAGACTTTGAAGATGCCTATACTCCCCTGGAGAGCTCTCTTGTTTTCGGCTGTGCAGGAGACAACTTGACCTCGAACTACTTCAGTGACCATGACAACTTTGTGCTTGACCAGCGTGGTTTCAATCACATCTTCAAGAAGCAGGCTTCTACTTTCCTTAAGACAAATGACCCACGTCTTCATCTCAACACCGAAGTCACCAACATCACCTACTCAGATGATGGTGTTACTGTTCACAACAAGGATGGCAGCTGCGTAGAGGCAGACTATGCAATCGTCACTTTCTCCCTGGGTGTCCTACAGAATGACGTTGTCAAGTTCTCCCCAGAACTTCCAGACTGGAAGCAGGAGGCCATCCAGAAGTTCACCATGGGAACCTACACCAAGATCTTCTTCCAGTTCAACGAGACCTTCTGGCCTTCGGAAACCCAATATCACCTCTACGCGGACCCAGTCACCCGTGGCTGGTACCCAATTTGGCAATCACTCTCCACCCCTGACTTCCTCCCGGATTCAAACATCATCTTCGTAACCGTGACCAACGAATTCGCCTACCGGGCCGAGCGTCAGACCGACGAAGAAACCAAGAAGGAAGCGATGGCAGTCCTGCGCAAGATGTTCCCAGAGAAAGACATTCCCGAGCCAACTGCCTTCATGTACCCGCGCTGGACCCAAGAGCCTTGGGCCCACGGCAGTTACTCCAACTGGCCACCCGCCACATCACTCGAGATGCACCAGAACCTGCGTGCCAATGCGGGCCGGCTCTGGTTTGCCGGTGAGGCGACCAGTCCTACGTTCTTTGGCTTCTTGCACGGTGCATACTTCGAGGGTCTGGATGCGGGTCGGCAGATTGCCGCTATCATGCAGAAGCGATGTGTCAACGCCAACTCTACTAAGTTGAGAGAGTGCGGTCCCCGCAAGCACTACGAGACCCTCCATGGAACTTCCCCATACGCGGATTACACCATGATTAATGGCTGGGCGGTGGATAGTTTCATTGATACTAATACCGACTAAGTGAAGGATAATTGGAGCCCATGCATGTATAAGTACTTGCGAGCTTGGAGCGCAAATGATTGACTTTCAGCAATATAGAATTGGAGATTTATCAGCTGATATGTTTCGGATGTATATAGATTTTGTGACAGACAATCCCATATTTCTATAATTGCAGTTTAAAAAAAAAGTCATTGCTTGATATGTGGAATACTAAAGTATTTCGTTTTCGCCAACCACTCGAAGCTTTATGATATCCCGCATGTCTTTATGCTCATCGGTATGTATGCTGCTTTGGGTTTCCATGCAGCTCAACTCGTATAAGTCAAAGAGCCGGCTGCGACGGAATCCGTGTCGCGCCACGTCGGAACTAAGCGCTCAATACTCGATCCATCGATGACGATGGACGCATAAGACCCGAAACGGTCTAGTGACGTTGCAGCTCTTATCAGATCATCTTGACTCATATCAGATCTTTCCCGAGCCGCGTCTTACTTATAAATCTTCGTGCTCTCCAGTCACTCTATTATCCCCATGCACCATCATGGCTGCCAACACAAATGCTCAGACGCGTCCAGATATCATATCTTCCGTTCCAGAAATTGAATTAGGCTCAATCTCAACAAAGGACAAACAAGATGACCCGTATCTAGTCGCATTCGCTAAGCCCCATGACGCAGAAAACCCCAAAGACTGGCCAACGAGCCGCAAATGGCTCGTGACTGATGTCCTCTCTGCGACCGGATTCAATCGTATCATGGTATCGACGATTATGGCACCGGCTCTTTCCATAATCGCCAAGGAATTCAACATGAATTCAGCAGAGTCCGCCATGGCACTCTCTATCTATCTTTTGGCTACTGCATTCGGGCCTCTGGTCATTGGCCCATTGTCAGAAGTATACGGAAGAAAGCCCGTCTTGCATGCCTCGAACGTCTGGTTTCTGATCTGGAATATTGCCTGTGGATTCGCGAATAGCAAGGAGATGCTCATTGCGTCTCGCTTTCTGGCTGGTTTCGGTGCTAGTTCTATCTACGCCCTGGCGAGTGGTGTGCTTGGCGATGTATGGAGGCCTGAGCAGCGCGGCCGCTCCCTGGGAGTCTATTTGTTAATCCCTTTATTGGGTGCTGCTGTGGGTAAGCGATTTGCATCCCCGCCAAGGTTATGACTACAAGTGCTAAACGAGCTCTCTAGGTCCCATCATCGGCGGCTTCATGGCCGGTCGCACAACCTGGCGATGGATGTTCTGGGCCACCTCAATATTCCAAGTTGTGATGGTTCTCGTCTCATTTTCGGCATTTTACGAAACTCATGGACCAACTATTCTCAAGGCTCGGGCGGAGCGTCTTCGCCGAGAAACCGGCAATCAACAACATTATACTGCAGATGAGCGCCTCCATTCAAACAAATCACCCTACTTTGTCCTCGGTCGAGCATTGATAAGACCGCTACGACTCCTCGCCTTCCACCCAATAATACAAATCAGCTCGCTGATCTCCGCTTTCTATTACGGCATTCTATACATTGTCCTATCAACATTCTCAGACCTATGGATAACCCAATACCAACAATCAGTCGAGATAAGCGGCCTGCACTATATTTCCTGCGCACTGGGCGAAATCGCAGGAAGCCAGATCGGAGCAAAAGCAATGGACGTTCTATACCGTCGACAAGCTTCCCGTCCAAACAGCGAGCACGCACCCGAGGCCCGGCTATACTTAGTATTCCCCGGTGCGCTACTTGGACCTCTTGGCCTGTTTCTGTATGGATGGGCTGCTCAGAATCGGTTGCACTGGGTGATTGTCGATGTTGGGATTTTCATCAGCATGTTTGGGATGCAGATGACGGGAATGCCGTTGCAGGCGTACGTGATGGAGTCGTATCCCGAATACACGGGTAGTGCGGGTGCAGCATCGCAGTTCGTGCGCAGCCTGACGGCTTTTTTGTTTCCCCTATTTGCGCCGAGGATGTACGAGGTGCTGGGGTATGGATGGGGCAATAGTACGATTGGATTTATTGGGTTGGCTTTTGGGCTGCCGGCACCATTGGCAATCTTGTTTTTTGGAGCACGACTTAGAGCTAAAGCTCGGCCGAGCTGCTGAGATAAAGACGATCTGCGTCGCGGAGTCTCTCTGCTTTGCCTTTTCATTCTCGTTGGCGGCAACCGTCCTCGATCGTAGTTCTTTTTGTCTCCTTGATATCAAGAATCTCCTAGGGCAACCATAGTAGTCTACGCGAGAAAGAACTCACTATCATACTCCTTAGTAAATACTTATGTTCTAGTCATTATGTCTTGTGTAGATCATTGTCGATAAATCATGATTTATGTAAGTGGTGGGCAATCCGTAAGGTGTATGACACATGCGAAATCTCGAAAGACAATACATTCATACTGTACAAAGACAACCAGACTTTGAGAAAGAAAAACAAGAAAAACAAACAGTGAAGCTCTTTAGATGTGCGGTTAAGCACATAAGACAAACCTTATTGACCAAGTTAAACTCGCATAGCCTTAGGTAGTCCCTCATCTATAATTTCACAATTTTTCTCTCTCTATGCACCCTTCAAATGAACTCGAACATGTCGAAACAAAAGCTACAGTATCTCTAGAGATTCAGATAAATAAGCTTGGCAGGTACTGCAGTCGCGCGACTTACGTTGATTCCCATCCAGACTTTGTCATTTTCATTATGCACTCACCCTTTTCACTCCAGGGTGATCGATCAAAAGCGGCGAACATCCGTTTCCCCACCAGACTAGACCGAGCAGATAGCAGATAAATTACGTGCGCATTAGGCTTGTGGCTCATACGCGGCCAGTAATAGGGTTGTGTCGCCCAGGTAAGAAATGAGTGAGCGCCGCCTTAGCGTCGCTCGACCGGGAGTAAGAAAAGTGATACTTACTTCAATGGCTAGCTAGTACTGGAGATTTATGTGTCAAAGGTGGCTGTGTGCAGATGCAAAACTGCTAGCATTTCGGATAATAATGCTGTTTATCTAATAAGTTTCTATATCTCATTTAGCTAAAGGGTTAGCGCGATCCTTTTTTACCAAGCATCAATGAACCTCAAGATAATGCATCACTTAGCATAAACGAATGATATAACTAAAAAATTATTCGTTAGCAGTAACATAAGAGTTTAGCGGGTATGCTGTTAGGCCGACTTTCGTTATTGCTATAACGTTGATTTGTTTCGGCCTACATCACTAATCATAATATAGTATTAATTGTGCTTTAATCATAGCAATTAATGAACTGTAGTAATGCCATGGCTGTTTAAAAAGATGGCTATGCTAGAAATACGTAGCTGATGCAGTTTTGAGACTAAATACGCACGCTCGGCTTATTTAAAATGACGGGTCGGCAGAGTCTCTTATGCATGTATTAACCCGTGGCGGAGCATTCTTCCCACGAGGCTCTTTTTCTACCTTACGCCCTTTCAGAGGAAATCGGAGATGCTTTTATACCTAGTGTTTCAAGCACGGGATAAAAAACTTCAGTCGCCTCATCTAGGACATCCTTAATGGACCCTCTCTCCATTTTAGCCGGTGTTGCTAGCTTGCTCAGCTTAGCAGGCTCCGTGATCTCGGCTAGGTACACTCTCGACTCTAGACTTAAAACTCGTGGAGACAACATTACTACCTCATCTAGATCAATTGAACAGCCAAATATACCCTGGACCAGGAATAGAAACTACCAAATCCTTGAAAAGGCAACCGAAGGCCCCTTGTTTGGTCCGCAAAAAATACGGAAGGCCCAGCAGTATATTAATCGCTTGAATTGACTCACCACTACTGACCTTCTAGAGTGTATTCAAAGATACGGTAATTGAAAAGTTCAAAAAGGCCTTTAGCTCAGGAAAACAGAGCTGTGAGTCCGAAAATAGAATGTTATTCACCACTCAATCCATGGTCGATGTCGCGGGCAATGATTGGAATTGAAACTGGAGGAATAGGTCCCCTAGAGATCTCAGGACACACTTGAAGATGGTATGGCCTGGCTCAATCGTCTCCGAGCTCAATTATCTCCGAAACACTTTCCCTGACATATCAAGACACAGATAATCGTATGAGATTGTGCTTGCCGTTCAAAGAATTGTTGCTCTAACAAGGCGAGATTAGTGCTTCCCAACCGGTCTGAATTTATACTATGTCCTGGGTTTAGTGATCTTTGACATAAATCTGCGCTTACGCTGTTGAGTTAGCAAGCGACGACTTTAGAGCCCTATTTCCTGCAAATCCTTGAAAAGCATGACTTCCTAAGCCCTTCTAATTATTTTTTTCCAGAAGATGGGCGGAGGTGAAGCACACCGTATTAAAACGATGGAAGGCGCTATCACTCATTCCAAAGCACTGGTTATCGGAACATTGAACACTCCGGTCGAAAATCTACCAGAGCAGCCTTGGAGATGGCTGAGCAACTTGGGACAGTAAGGGCTAGTAATTCTAGGAGACGGAAAAGATAGAGGCTCGACTATATTTAGTGGGGCTATAGCGATGAAGCAAGCTAAACCCCTCTAGATGCATTGGTTCCTGATGTATTTACCCTTAGGGGATACGATAAGCTGGCTTACTGACAGCGTACAGTAGCTTTGTAAGCCATTTGATGTGACTGGCTAATAAGAAGGCAGCTTAGACCGAGAAAAAGGCTATGCTGAAATCACGGAACCCCCGCATCTGTTAAGGCGGTCATCATAATGATTTATGGCTATCGCTCTTGTAGGGTCCCTTATGAAGCCGCTAAGGCTTTAAGACACTTGACTGTACGAATCATCACGACGAGCATGAAAATCCCAGTGGCCTAAGTCTCTAATGAAAATAAAAGATTGTAAGCCTATAAATGTCACTGCAATGTCAGGGCTTCTTGTCCCATTCGAATCGATGCGTATTTATACTGGTCCCAAGCCTCTCACTTTTCAAAAATTTTGATATTTTCATTCACTCTTTCTCCTTTTATTCATCCTCAAACGAACTATTCAATCTAATGTTGTTCAACAACGGCATGTTTTACCCATCTGAGGAGTTTGCTTCCGAGAGGTCCGAAACAAACTATGAAGCAACCACCACTATCGTCGAGAAGCAGCAGCCCAGCAGTCCGGAAGCTCCTTCCACTGACCTGGTTGTCTCCGGAGAAAGTGTACGTGGCCACGCCATTCCCTCCATCATCATCAACCACCCTACCGAAGAAAAGTGATTAACACCATCTATAGAGCTCCGAGGAGGTTATGATGAGTCTACGCGGAGGTGGTGCCGCCGAGTCGTAAGTGATCACTCAATATCAAGATCACTGATGCTCTGCATCAGACTCACTAATATCAACATCGGCCAGGTGTTGCCATGGGATCATTCATCCCTTTGTGCACTGTTTAGTTTTGTTCTTGTGCTCGTAGGGTTGTGGCTGGAAATAGGAATATACCATGATGAGATAGATGTATTCGGTCAGACCAAAAGCATCAATACAACATGAAGTGAATTCCACAATTCACTATTCAATTAGGTAAACATCTGCACGGATTTTCCTAAGTCATGTTGTGGAATTATGTCCCATTCCCACGATTTCAACAAACCATGGCCCTAAAATGAGGGTACAGTCCCTGCGTTATTCATAAATACTACTAATGATAGAGACCTTCATTAACATATTAAAGGCTTCGTATTCTAGGCTAGGGTTAACAAATAACACTGTATATCTAGCACTTTAGTAAGAGGGATATATAATTTCATTTTGTACGATTTATAGAATTCGGGGCTAGCTTAATGTTAGCACCTGTAAAAATTGCACGTTTCCAATCTAGGATCACAGCCGGCTTCGATGTGTAGTCTCCGAGCTCTCTATATGGAGGTAGAGTACATGAAAGAAGAGTACATTGAAGTATAAGAGACCTACGAGAAAACTTTGCTTTTCCCTCGCAGCATCGGTCCATAAGTCCTGAATATGATCGGGATCGGGATCATGATCGCGGCCAAGCAGCCGAGTAGAGTGCCAGCCCATTGAATCCCCATGTTTTGGAACATTTGTCTTGAAAATAGAGGGAAGCCGGCGGCAACAGCTGATCGAAGAATAATGTTGGCAGCAACAGCTGAAGCAGCGCTATATTGCATCATGTCAGCTGCATTGTTTCCTTGGTCAGGAGAAAGACTAGACTCACACTGGCAAGTAGGCATCAACAATATAGTTGAAGCATGGAAGAAAGATACACAGGACCCCAAATCCAATCATTATTCCAGCGGCAGCAGGCGAAGCCCAATGGATCTGCGAGGTGAATCCGGTCCATCCAAACCTAGACGAAGCAGGTCAACAGACTGTAATTGGTAAGGAAATATTCTAGACTCACCAAAAGAGACCAAT
This sequence comes from Penicillium soppii, assembly GCF_028829465.1. Classification (NCBI taxonomy): domain Eukaryota; kingdom Fungi; phylum Ascomycota; class Eurotiomycetes; order Eurotiales; family Aspergillaceae; genus Penicillium; species Penicillium soppii. The sequence continues at coordinate 1,389,633 of NW_026643235.1, read as the reverse complement.
TGTAAAGACAGGCGCCCCAAGAAGTGTGGGAGCAAGGCGCCACTCGGGTACCGGAACACCCTTGTTTTCTGCAAGCTTCTTCGCATATGTGATCTGGCCAAAAAGAATGAAGGCACAGGCCAGTAGTACACCGATAATCAAGCCAACGAACATCAGACCAGCGATCCCAGGATTCATTCCATAGACACTTTCGAACACAAAAGGATATGCCTCCAGAAGCGCATAGACAAGGCCATAGATGAAGGACATATACATTGATACCACAAGGATAATCGGTTCCATAAACAGCAACTTCAGCGGTCGAGTAAAATACTTCTCCGCAAGCTGTGCAAAGTCAACCTCAACTTCCTCCTGTTTAGCATGCACGCCCCAATTCCCCGACTCTTTTCGAATAGCAGCAGCCTTCGCCGCAAGCAAGCAAGGAGGATACGTCTCGTTCAAAAAGAGCAAACTCACAGCCCCATTTACCAGACTCAGAATGGCGGGTATGTAAAGCGTCCACCGCCAGCCCAGACTACTGGACGCAATAAAGCCGCCGATAAAGGGAGCCATGAACGGGCCCACAAATACCGTCAGGGCATACAGCGAGATCGCGGCACCGCGCGTCGCATTACTAAACAAATCCGCCAACACGCCCGGCACGACAGTAAGCTGGCTTGCACCGCACATTCCCGCGAAGAACCGGCATATGATTAGCGTCTGGATATCTTTCGCGACTGCGGATGCGATGGTGAAGATGCCGCCGCCTAACAGGGCAATCGTCAGCGGCCATTTTCTGCCTCGTAGCTCTGAGGCCGGGGCCCAGATGAGAGGCCCGGAGGCGAAGCCCAGGACGTAGAGGGTTGTTCCGAGGCCGCAGACGACGGTGCCGACGTCGAGGGCTTTGCTTGCTTTGTCGATTCCTGGGGCGAAGATGGCGCTGGTGAGGGAGACTATGAATGTTCCTGAGCAGACTAGGATGGAGGTGAATAGTCTATTTGAGGTCGTTTTAGTTGATGTTCCAATCAATCCCGACCCTGGTAGATGTGTTGCTTACTTGGTAGACGGTCTCCAGTTTTGGGGATGCTCGGGGTCATCTGGTCCTTCGAAATCGACCACATAGTCTTCTGAAGGTGGAAGGGGTGCTGGGAATGGCTTGTTTGCGCCGATTGATGGCTTCTCGTTCATTCTGAGACCTGCGGTATGGTCGCTGGCCTTGTCGACAAGAGCCATGATTTTAGCTTGATTTTCAGCTATGGTGTTTCCAGTTAACTCATTTGTGAAAGGTATCAGCTCGGTTATCAATCAATTTTACAAGTCACTGTACCATAAAGAACCTGGGAAGCTCTTCAGACGCTGCGGAAATAGCGGATCATGACTGTTGAGAGGGATCGGGTATTGCGGAACAGAGGAGCAACGGTCCACAAATTTCGGAGAATGTTGTCATTTTGTTCATTTAAATTCACGTGCGGCGTCTGAAGCAATGGTAAAACGCAAATTAGTGCTTATGATATACATGGGCTATATATAGGTAGCGCTGGAAGGGAGGGTTTCACATTAAAAACTACCTCATCCAGATCCACCCAGGAAGTTTGAACTATCGATCATATCGGCATTCAAGAACTGATCTAAGTCCACCTTTTGTAAGCCAGGGAGATCAGCAACAAGCGCTCCAAGCCAGGAGTATTCTTCTGCACTAGGATTCTCTTGCGGAGACGGTCCCAATACACATTCTTGCTGATCCAAATCCAAAGACTCGTTGAATATCTCTATGTCGTCTTTCCTGCGCTGTTGATGGAGCATGACTAGGAGGCGAGCCGCATTCCAGGCTTCCCTCATGGTGTCTGTGTCATATGTAGATGCGACGAGTTTCAACGTCTGCATAGCCTCCGGAAGCATCGAGACGGATGGCCGTGTGTCCATGACGAGAAGAACACACGTAATTTGGAAAGGCACATTTGCCATTTGGTGCCAGGGAGTGCAATTCATTACCATGGTGCGTGAGCAATTCAACCCCTTTTTCAATAGCGCGAGGACTTTCTCTGCGAGGTGAGAGGGTATATCAAAATTTTGGGTGTGAATTCTTCGAAGAATGCAAAGCGCAAGGTTGCATTGCGCCATGATCGAGGGAGGCTCGATATGCTTTCCATCTATGATGTCCGACAGTATTGCTTCCAGGTCCACTTCATCTTCTTTTGATTTTCCAGGGTCAAGGCTTGCCGATACAGGCAATAGGCCAAGGACCTCGTGTGTGTAATCACCAGGCCTGGTTGATGGGGGTAGTGCAAGATCGTTCTTTTGAAATGATACTCTGGACAGGCCAAGGTCATAAGATGTCCACATGTTCAGATGCTGTGCAACTCCGAAGAGCCTCCTTCGGAGATCTGGATCGCAATCCGTGGTGCTGCTGCGTGGGAAAACCGATTCCGTAGACTCCAGGTGGAATCCCGCGGCTTCGACTAGGTGCATCAGTCTTGAGCTCGCCATCCATGTTGAATGAGGCGAGTCTGTCATTCGCATGTAGATGACCCGTAGTGTCCATCCAGTAAGAAGGTCAACTGGAGGAGCGCCTGACAACACATGCAGTTCTAAAGTATAGCGTGCCGACCCGATAAGATGTATCTCAGTCAATGTCATATGTCGTTGAGAAAACAAGCATCCAAGCGCGGCAACGCCACCAAGGACGCTGTCGTAAAGCTCACTGGCCGAATGTGATGTCCATCGAGCCAATAATCGTTGGAAGAACCGACGGCGATCGACAAAACCATAACAAGGATCTACTTTGTCGAAATAGACCTGGGCCAGGCTTTTCATATGTTCCAAAGATGTTATCTCGGTAATGGACAGTGCGGAATCAACAGTTGCAAGTTCCGACGTTAAACTGCGCTTGCCAATATTCCAGCCAAAAAGGCTAAGTTTCGGCGCCCTAGCAGGGTCAATCTTCAGACCCATCTTCCGCACGAAGGCAGCGCCAGAATTCGCCTCTAGTCGACGGACCAGCCCGTGCGTATCCGAAACTGGGGCTTTATTTTGTGGGGAGCCTGGGTCTGGGGCAACTTCTGCGGGAGTCTCCAGATGTGTACGCTTCCGTCGTGGCTGACGGTCGTAGTAGCAATCGTAAGCCCATGCAGTGCAAGTACTGCAGGGTTCTGTACCGTCGCATTTTCTTTTTCGTTCCCTGCATGGTTCACACGCGATTCGGGCGCGCTTGCGCTTGATTTCTGGCTGTGACATGTTGGTAGTATTGGTTTAGAAAGGGATATTCCGCAAATGCCGGGATTTGTGGGGGAAGCGGATGTTGCGGATTCTCATGTCACGTTTCAAATATGCAAGTTGGACTAGCCACAAAGGGCGTCAAGAAAGATCCGGAGAAAGACGTATACAGACTCATGAAACAGACATATCTGAATACGATATATGGGACATTCTGGACCGGATGTCAGAGAACAATCCAGTGGAAAGGTCAGTGGAAGGTCGTGTAGGCGGATATAGCGGAGATACTAATGACGTCGACGCCTCGGTAATCTCTTCACATGAATTGTTCTTCTTAACTTCAAGTGAATTTTGATGGCATCTTCTATTACTGTCATCATATCCTCTTCGATCTTCAAAACCATATAACATACTAATCATGGCTAGCTTGGTGTTGCGATACCCCTGGGTATCCAGTCCATTTGTGGTCAGCGCCCCAATGAAAGTAATGTCCGGCCCAGCGCTTGCAGTGGCCGTCTCTCGTGCCGGTGGACTAGGATTCCTTGGTCCCGGCGCAAAAACACAAGACACAAATGACGACCTGGAAAAGGTGAAAGCACTCATTCAGAAGGGCAAGGCTATACCAACTACCAATTCCGCCCTACCCATTGGCGTGGGATACCAACTTTGGACCGACGATCTAGGCACTGCTATCGCTACTATTGAAAAATACAAACCCTGCGCCGCTTGGCTATATGCTCCAAGACAAGGGACCAAAGACTACGACGACTGGTCCAGCAAGATACGGCGGGTTTCGCCTGAAACCCAGATTTGGATCCAGATCGGCACGCTCAAGGAAGCAAAACAGCTTCTCCAGAGTACAGAACTGCCAGATGTGATCGTTGTGCAAGGTGCTGAATCCGGCGGGCACGGTCGGACGAGTGATGGAATGGGATTGATGTCCCTATTCCCCGAAGTGGCAGATGCCCTAGCAAGCAGTCGGATTCCTTTATTTGCGGCTGGTGGCATTGCCGATGGGCGGGGCGTCGCTGCGGCTTTGTGTCTGGGTGCATCCGGTGCAGTTATGGGGACCCGGTTCTTGGCTGCCAGCGAGGCACGTATTCGCCGGGGATATCAGGATGAAATTGTGCGTGCATCTGACGGTGCGGCCTCGACAACTCGCACACATTTGTACAACCATCTCAGGGGCACCTTTGGGTGGCCAGAGGAGTACACTCCCCGGACTATCTGGAATAAATCGTTTGTTGAGCAACAGCAAGGGAAGTCATTCGAGGAACTTAAAAAGCTTCATGATGAAGCTGCCAAGGATGGAGACAATGGCTGGGGCCCTGAGGGCAGACTTGCCACATACGCTGGTGCCTCTGTTGGTCTGATACATGGTGTCAAGGATGCGGAAGATATTGTTCGGGAGACTCAGAATGATGCGCTGGAAAGGATCCAACGACTATTCCCCAACCAACGCGATGCTTGTTTGTGAGCAAATCACTTTTTCTGGCACATTTCTGTGAGACAACATCCGGCAAAAATCCGAATATCACGGTCAACAAGGACACAATAATCACTGAACATGTTTAGCGCATACGGGAGCCATTATTGGAAGTATTACGAACGTTCATAGCCTGGTAATTAGGTTCTACCTCGGAAAAGCACCGAAGTGATGATCAAGTTTCGTTGCTACAAATTTCAAATGATTCAAAAATTTGAGGAGGATCGCGAAATTGTTGTTAAATATGTGTGAATGAAATATATTACTACAATTTACGCCGACTCATCAAAGATACATGGCCCTTCCTTGATAAGCCACTGGGTAGTGATCTGTTTCGGGGAGGGCACCGGGCAGCGAGTCAAAATTGACAAGTTGAAAACAGCCCATGTGAGGGTCCCATAACCTGTTACCCATTTGCCAACAATCATAACCCCCGATTTCTCGTTTAATTGCCCTCTTCGCTTGGTTGGAGGATGCTTGTATTTCGCTTGGTGTAGTTAGATCAATAGCGGTCGGCCGGCTGCCCATGATAATAGGAGCATACCTCAATGTATCTTTGGGATGGACGAAGAAGGTGTGTTGGGGATCAATCGTGCCTAAGCAAATTGGTATTGCTGAGCCTTGGTGGCGGCGAAGTGTTCAATGGACCTCCGCTTCGCGAAGCGTATCGTTCTTCAATTGGTCTAAGGTGCCTTTGCTGATCAACGTATAGCCGTAAGGCTTGAGACTCGCCCGCGCATTATTTATTAGGTATAGCTTTAACATAAGCAAACTTACATGTAACATATTTAGATATTTTTTATGTTATAACAATTTAGCTGGTGTGTCTAATGTACAACACATTACTACTTATATACCCTATTGCTTATTATTCATTTCTATAGGATTCTTGTAAAATATCTGCTGCTCCATTTCATTTTTGATCTCCTGATGTTTATGATGGTATACCTGCAATAGTTTTATACATCCTAGTTGGAGGCTGGATTTCCAATTCCCCAGAACATTGCTTAGGTTGTTCAACATTGTGACGTTTCAATGCACCAATCTGCCTTGTTGTGGCTAGGGTGAGGTCTTTGGAGGTAAACCCAAAAGATATGATATATCTCCGCAATGAATTAATGTGGATTGACAGTGTATCCAATTAAGGGTTTGATAAATAGTATGGCGCCAGGTAAATGGCTTAAGGCATTGGGCTTTTTTTTCTTCATACGATGGGCTCTCAATGTTGTTCATGTTGCATAAATCCATATATACGGCTCCATATTGAGACTAATCGATTGGCTGAGGAAATGATTTGGAACACAGCTTGTTGTGCATGTTGGCTTCTCCATAATGTGCTATCTTCTCTTGATCCATTTTCGATGCCTACTTGATCCTCTAGTGGCTAATTACATTTTTCAGCCCTTCAGTTATTGAATAGCGAACTCTTCTACAGACATGTTTGAGGAGCTGATTGAAACGGAGCTGATTAAAACGGAGCCAATTCCATTGTCCATCGGTCAAAACCTACTTTGGTCGCTAGGTTATACTGCTACTCTAACACACGGGGTAAGTAGAGCTGGGTCAAATGGAGGCTACCGCTACCACAGCGCTTGAGTGCAAAAATGGCCATCACTGAGTCCCTGGTCATTCGTTCAAAATTCAACCAAGCACCCTCCCTACTGCCAACTTCAATTTGCCATCACCTGAACCCTCGAATTCTTCCACAAGCCTTCTTCCATCACTGACAAGCCTGGGCGTTGCAATTTCCAGAGCAACATTGGCTATCCGACTGGCATTTCATGGTTGTGAGCGCACACGTACCATCCCACTCACAATACAAGTTATCACCACTCCGCAGGCTGCAGCTCATGTGCTCCGCACAAGGACACGGTGTACCACGAACATCCTCCGTTTTCATGCAGACGGTTTGAACAGTAGAGACCCCAAGCACATCCATGGAACGATAAGGACGACATTCAAAGCCGGAAGGACAGTCGACACCCTGGGAGCAAGGCAAGTTCTCGCCCGTTTCCATGCAGACTCCGCCAACACAGGTACCTGCTTGGCAGCGGAAATTACCTGAATTACCGCTGCATAATCCACCGATTTGAGACCTGTGTTGGCAGGTCATCAGGTCCATGGAGCAGTACAGGTTGTAATTCGGGTTCATGGCTTGACAGTTCATGTCGCTGGTGCAACTATCATTGGCGCAGTTGCTAGGACTCTTGGTAGAAGGGCGATTGCTCGTGAAAATGTGTCCCTGTCTGACGACTGGAGAACTGACCGGCATGCATTTGATGCTCCTGACGTGACTTCCGACATCGTCGCCTGCGGTTTGTCTGAACAAATGCGCATGCGGCCGGGTGAAGGTGAACATCTCGTCGCCGCAAGAGTTATCACTGCAAAATTCAGTATACGGACCAGAAGATGGAGACGCATCGCCTACCTGTACATGGTGCACATCAGGTCCATGGCTGTGTCAGATGGGCACGGGACATAGATTGATCCAATGTTCGTGCGGCTGGTATTTGATCAGTCACGCTTCTTCATTTGGTCTTGAGAACTCTCGACTCACAACTCTGGGACACTGTCGAGGTTCATGCAGTTCCCATCGGACGGGATTTCAATTCCTCTTCTGCCATTATTCATGGCAAAGTCGGTCTCTTTGAAAATCATGGGCTAGATAAATAGTCAATACATTGGCCTAAGGGTAAACAGTACTTGGCATTCAAACCCGGTCAAAGTTCATAGCCAAAGGGCTGGCAGCCAGTGCCAAGGGCAGGAGAGCAAGAATGTTGGCAAGGCTAGACATCTTTCAATTTATTATAGCGAAATGAGAAGCTTGATCGGTGATGAGATTCAGAGACGGATGGGATTCAGAAATGGATGGGACTCAGAGATGGATGAGATGTTATATTTTATATTCAGATTTGCTATCTGACCGTGGAGATCTCCTACTCTGCCAAGTAGAGTCTATCTAACTCACGAGTAGAACACTCTTGTGTGTTCACTTCTCCCGCATTCTTGATTGGCTTTTTGGGGTCGGCGCCACCGGGGATAGTCAGTTGTACCAATAGGCAAGTAACTCAAACTTCACCTTGTCACACTGCTCCATTGTATAAATGGGATTGACGGGCTAGTTTATAATAACGGGTGTCGACTTCGGGTATCTCGTTCAGTGTGCAACCTTGGCGCTTCATCGGATGCTCGGTTAGATGATGAAATTAGTTCCGTCGTTTCCCGTCAATCGAGGTCTCAGTTTGCGGGTACTACACCTTTGTGTCTGTGTATTAATCATGGTATATATCCAAGGGTTGGAACTTCAGACTTCAATTGACTTCGTACAATACTATCAATCAAGCGTTGTCAAAGGAATGTGTAACTATCATTGGGTGACTGTACATGAACAACAAAGAAACGTTACCTAGTTGTGTGATATGTCACCGTACCTAGCATGGCAAACAACCCGAGACAAGAATATATAGCTAACAGAAGCGAAGTGCGAATGCCTACACTCAATGTTGCGCCCGCGACATTTTGACCATCAACGGCTTCCGCTCCCAAACATTATACGCTTTCTGAATATTCCAATCAACCGCACTTCGGTCAATGGCCATATCAAAAGTCCAAAAGACTTTAGAGACAATGAGCCGCAACTCCGCATATGCAAGGCTACCAAGGAACACATTAGTCTGAACTCAAAAACCTCTCGAATCAAAACTCACTTCCTTCCAAGACAATTTCGGGGCCCAAGCGAGAAAGGCTGGACAGCCCCCAGTTTGTCTGATTTGTAGCACTCGTCTTTGTCCTCCAGCCATCTCTCTGGAATAAACGAGTCCGCTTCCGTGAAATGTTCCTCGGCGTGATAGGTAGAGTAGTGGGCCCCGGACACAGAAACCTCTTTACGTTAACGCACAGCCAAGTTCAGAATGGGAAAGGCAAACATACATCCTCTGGAATGAATTCCCCGTCAATCAAGGCGCCTCCTTTGGGAACGACGCGCGGAGTGGCACCCGGAACCGGTGGGAACACTCGTAGCGTTTCCTCGATTGCTGCATTCAGGTAGGCCAACTGACTGACACTTTGGAAATTGATCTCATCATAAGACTTGAAGGCTCCTCGGATCTCCTGTAGGAGCTTTCGATATGCATTGGGGCTCGTTAGCACATAGAAGGTGAATCCAGATAACACACTAGCCGTTGTCTCACTCCCAGCGAGAATCAAGACCGCGGCATTAGCCTCCATCTCACGTGTGGTCATGGATCTCTCATCATCAAACCGCAAGATATAAGTCATGAAATCCGGTCGCTCGGTTTTAGTCTCAAGTCGCTGATGAACTTTCTCTGTGGTCAACGCGAAGTGCTCTTCACGCATCCTTTCGAGCCGTTGTGGAAGAAACATCCTCGCAATTGGCGCCAGAAACGGATAAACAACGAGTGGCCGTGCGAGCGACAATAATTTGATGCTCACGAAGACCATCTTCACCCATGGGTGGTATTGGCTCTCCCGCAAGCAGCCAAAAGGCTCCCCAAAGGACAGGTCTCCAATTATGTCAAATAAGGCGAAATTATACCACTGAGACATATCGGCCGTTCGCGAGGCCAAAAATTCTCCATCTAGTCGTTCCACCAGCATATCGACATAGGACTGGATCAAGCCCTCTTGGTCTCTCAGCGCCTTTTCGGAAAAGGCATGTGAGAGTAGTCTTCGTGCTCTGGAATGATACTCGTCATCGGCGTTGATAATATTCGGCCCTCTCGGTCCACGGAGATAGAACTGTGGGTCTTTTAGAAATGACCCAGCTCCTGATTTGCGGTGGCCGTATATGTCTTTCCATGCTTGGGGGGTGCGGTATACTAGGGTTTTCGGACCAGTCCGGACGACATCCCCGTACTTATCGTGAAGGGTTTTGATCTTGTAATGATATTCACCTGTCGATGTCCAGTATAAATATGGGAGGTTGGTGCATGCCGCAAGTTTTGGTCCTGGGAACCTCGATAGCGGGCTGAAGAAGAGATTGTATATAATTGTCCATACTAGATATGCCAACGGCTAGTAATAATTTCAGCGTGGTAACTGGGAATTCAAAGGGTATGGCTTACAACAGTAACTGTCACATATATCAATAGGGACGTCGCCTCAACAGTCTTGGTTGTCAAGTTTGTGAATATCATGATGAAGGTGGTCAGTTGGTAAGATGTGCAATGACGGTATTTGAGCCACTCAGAACTTCTCTTTTAATTATTTAACTAGTTGAAATAAGTGGCGATGCAGTAAATACCTGCGAAGTCATCACATGAAATCGTAATTTAGTCTTGCAGACTTAGCGTGCTGTTATTCGGAGAAACTAGTCAATCGTAGCGAAAGAACCCCGCATTCACGTCGCCATTTTGCCGTGTTCTAGCACTTTACGAGTTACTAGTGAAACATTATTTTTGATGTCATGGCCACAATCCCGATACTTGGATCATTCTTCGATTTTGTTGAACGCGACATCCCATGGGGGTATCAAATATTAGTATTAAACGAATGGGTTCCAGCCCTTGCGAGAAGCAAAATTAAGCATCAAAGTCGAAGTTCACATAGATCCCAAGAACTCCAACATCCAAGCTTCTTCAATCTGTGTCAGGGGCATGCATGGGGGTAGCATGTTATCGGACACAACCATACTACCATCATTCTCTCTGGCTGACATATCCAAGCCCCATAACTCCATTAGTTTTGGCTCCCATGTATTCCTCAATCCTGTAAACATTCGCAGTCCTTTTTCAAGCATATTCATCTCCTTGCCTTCCTCGAGGGCGATGTATTCTGGACAATTGTTGAGCATGGCTATGTTTCTGTCCAAGTATTCGATAACGTTGGCTGTTTCTCGAACCACCGACTGGCTCCATGCCGGGTCCTCCAGAACAGTGAGTCTGTACAGATTGATAATGCATCTGATGAACTGGAAGAAGACAGTGGATGGTAATTGGAAATACTGCTCTGGCTTGAACTCCATCCAGATATCTAGCCAGGATTTCGTGGATTGGAGAGAGGTGTATAGGCCGTCGAGACGTTGGAGGTCAGGGAGGTGTGGGATCGCGGAGGGGCCAAGTGCAATCTCGTTGATTGTGACATCGGCATTATACATGTACAATCGTATGACTCCTTGGGCATTGTTAGAAGAGAAGGGCTTTGCGGAAGATGGTGAAAGAGGTGCATACTATGTTTCTGAAGATGGGGCGGTATCTCCTGCTTGACGCTGTCAAGTTGCGCTTTGAAGATATTTAGATAAAAGGACGGTGAGTTTATCGCTTCACCATCACGCCGGAGGAAGTATGACCTGTCCAGAACCAAATGGCTCTTGACCAATGCAATCAGAATCTCATCCTCTTGACACTCTTTAGCCTCCGCGAGTACTGAGAGGCTTTCTTCCATGTGTGGCGTCCACCGCATAGCATCGATTTTGGATATTGAAAGTGCAACGCTAAAGATTATGCCGTCAGTAGTTGTTGATGACACCCTAACAAACTTGCCTAGGTACTCACGAGGATGAGATCAAGAAACAGCCCAACACAGCCCTCCTCTCCTCGAGAGTTCGGATCGCAGGTTGGCTTTGCTTTATTCCCATGGCAGCCTTGTAATCTTGCATGATAGAGTTCTCTCTTGCAATACCTTGATTGATGCCAAGTTCGGCGACGACTCCCATGAGAATGTGGGTATAGGAATTGAGAAAAGGCCTTTTCGTGTATGTGACCCTGGAAGAGAGTTAGACGTTTGGCAATGTTCAAGCATAGTACTTTTTACTACTTACCAGGAGACAAAAGTCATTATTCCCAGAAGGAGATCCATACTTGGCGCAACATCGACCATAATTCTTTGGTGGATGTGGTTGTTGATCCTCCTGAAAGAATCACCCTTTTCCGGATTTTTCGTGGTAAGCACATCCATGATACAAACCCAGAAGAACGGGTATTTAGCTTGCAATTCATCAGAAGTAATTGCAGAAGGAATGTAGACAAAAGGAAAATATTGCAAGTGGTAAGTGCGGAATTGGTCGAGGTACTTCTGAGCCATGTCGGGTGGGACATAAAGCAAGGATAGAACATCATGATACTCGGGAATATTGCGTGATGAATACGGTGTTTCATCATGAGATGACAAAGAAGAGAGACTTGTAGCAGTGCGGGCGATTACTGATGTAGACTGATCCGCGGCATCACTGTGGCTCTGTATGAGACCCGCAGGGTCCCAGTCTGGGGGCAAGTCAGAGATTGTGCTACCCTGAAGCACCGGATAATTTGCCAGGACATAATCCACTTTAGCCTCGAGATTGGCAAATTTAGACGCCGATGACCGTTGATTGCGCCTTCGGACCGTCTGGGCCGGCCGGCATTCTTTGCCCAGCCGCTGGCATCTACCGGGTGCTTAGTTCTGATTGGTATCATTATCCGCGCTACTCACCTTTCACAGCCACTACCAGTCGGAAGAAGAATGCATTTGCACTTGGCGTGTGCGCAGTTCACACAAGCGCGGCCATACGGTGCAGGGGTCCCACCTGGTATTCGAGCGGGTTTCATGCCGATATCCGTGTGGGATACGGGATTGGGGATTGGGGATTGGGGATTCTGTAAGACTGGGCACTTGACCCGATGAAAATGACAGATCCCAATAGATAAATAGGTGGAGATATGTGCCAACTCCTATTAAGAACGAATATTTGTTCTTCAAAAAAGGAGAGCTTCCGAACAGAGTTGTTGAGCAGTACGGTCGGGATTGAAGTGAAACCCGTGCGTGGGTTTAAATCGGATCTCGTGACTCGTCAACCCTAAGACTTCGCAATATTATCACGTCAAAATCTACAGTACATAACTGTATTAGACTTGAATTGCACGTAGATTTAATAAATTATAGACTCTTGTGCTGGCTCTGTTACGCTTATTTGTCGAATATCCCAAGACTCCACTTGGAAATTGTATAAAATGCTTAGCCTTGAGCCTCATCTAGAAGCTTCGGGATTCGGGATTGATGATCCTCATTAGTGAACCTTGAAAAAGATGTTTGAACTCTCTGCAGGGCCACTTGATCGACAAAGGGACGCATAATTGCATATAGATATACATATTGCAGGTATATATGGTCCATATGTAGCTACATATATCCATTTACGTAAAATCAAGTCGTTCCCTCTGCTCTTAAGCTTAGTTACATGATATTTCCGCCCCCAATATTCTGGTCATTTTGGGCGGTGTGTCCCCTGCTCTTCTCTATCTAGTAGAGTCAGTTCACAGAGACAAAGGGCTTTGTTTTGATCATTGTCTTTGCGACTTCTTCCTCCAAGCAAACGCGTTTCTGATACATGTGCAGTCATGGACCACAACACAGAGACCCCCCATCGTGATGATAGGTATCATCTCACTGGTATCAAGCTAGCCATGGTCGTGAGCGCTGTTACTATGGTTACCTTTCTTATCTTCCTGGATGTCTCGATCATTGTCACTGTGAGTGTTTCTAACAACGATTGGATTGATTAGATCCCTGTATTGAAACTGCAAAGGCCATCCCCAAAACCACTGCCCAGTTTCACTCCCTTGAGGACTTGGGCTGGTATGGCAGCTCTTACCAGATTGCGGGAGCCTGTCTCCAACCTCTCACTGGTCAAATCTATCTCAAATATAACTCAAAGGTAAGTAAGACCATTCTAAACTGCATCTAAGGCTAACAAATTGTGTGTAGTGGACATATTTAGGCTTCTTCTTCGTCTTTGAACTCGGCTCTCTCCTTTGTGGATTGGCCAGATCGTCAAAGATGCTGATAATTGCGAGAGCCGTTGCTGGACTAGGATCCTCGGGTTTGGTCGTGGGCTCGTTGACCATTGTCTCGGCGTCCGTGCCTCTTGCCAAATCGCCGCGTATGTTTGCAACCTCTATAAATTAGGGCCAGCCGCAAACACGTGAGTCTAGCACTCATTAGGATTATGATGGGCCGTGAGTCTTTGCCAAAAATACGCCTGTGAATCATTCTGACTCCATATACAGTAGCACAGCTCGGTACCGTTCTTGGTCCCCTTCTAGGAGGTGCATTCACCCAATATAGCAGCTGGAGGTGGTGTACGCTTTATCCCCATCCCGGTCAAAATTGACTACAACGTATATCCAGGTTTCTGACGCTCGAAACAGGCTTTTATGTAAATCTTCCTATCGGTGCAATTATTGCTTTGTTGATGGCTTTCATCCATATCCCTGAGGCAGTCGATAAGCCCGAACGGGTCAGAGTCAGAACAGCAAACAAATGGTTCCACGTCCTCCGAGCTCTTGGTACAGAATCCAGTCCATTCCGCAAGTTGGATCTCATAGGTTTTGGCCTTCTGGCTCCGGCCGCTATTCAACTGCTTCTTGCTCTGTATTACGGTGCACATGGACACGGTTGGAAAAGCGCAACACCAATTGGCTTGTTCATCGGAGCAGGGATGACAACTGTCCTTTTTCTGCTATGGGAACAGCGCAAAGAGGACAAAGCTATGATTCCTCTAGCTATGGTCCGCAAGCGTATCATTTGGTCCAGCTGTCTGACACAATTTTCATTGTTCGCCATGACCCTATCTGCATCATTCTATCTGCCCGTCTATTTCCAGGCGGTTAATAATGTCTCTCCTATGATGAGCGGCATTTACTTGCTGCCAATCATCCTGTCTCAATTGCTTTTTGCAGTCATCTCCGGTGTTTGCGGTGAGATCCTCCTGTGTCCCATCCATGTATATAAATACTGAATATCTCTAGTTGGTAAACTAGGGTATTACCTCCCATGGGCCATCTTTGCTCAAGTGGTCGGGTCCATTGGCACTGGCCTGATCTCAACATTCGATTCACGCATATCTATGGACAAATGGATTGGCTACCAGATCATCGCTGGTACCGGCGAGGGATGCGGGTTCCAAATGGTAGATTCTTTTTACCTCAATCTGCTCTCCTCGCACTAACTAGATACCACAGCCTATCATAGCAATCCAAAACACGCTCCCAAAAGAGGAAGTACCACTTGGAATGTCAGTTATGATGTTTTTCCGTACCATGTCCGGCGCAGTAGTCTTTTCCATCTTCGATGTTATTTTCTCTAGCGGTCTTACCTCGCTGATTCCCAAGGACGCACCTGGGGTCGACCCTCAACACATCATCGCCGCAGGTGCCACGGGCATACGAAACGTGGTCTCCGCTCAAGACCTGCCTGGTCTCTTGACTGCTTATGCTCTAAGCATTGATTATGTCTTCTACCTCGCGGCGGCGCTTGGAGGGTTGGGTGTGTTCTTTGCTTCTGGGATGGGTTGGAAAGATATTCGCCCCCCTACGGAAAATGATGAGTTGTCGCTGGAGATCACCGCAGAGCAGCCTGCGCAGGAGATGAAGACCATGCGTACTTCTGAAACTTCCCAGTGCTGAAGTCCACGGAGAAATTTGTTCGCTTACACATTTGCCAATATATTGGCGCCACAGTGATATTGCTCATGCAGATACGCGATGGTGATAATACGTACCTAGATAACCTAGTAATTAATAATAAATATCATCGCTACTGAGTATAAAACCGGTCAACTCCAAAACTACAGTCATTTACGAAACACAGACACAATATGTTGTTTGTCAAGTAGACAAGTCCGATGCCATTGGCGCCGCACACCCGAGCAAACGGGGCACGACAAGACTAAAAATTATAGCGGGGTCGAAAGACCAGAGACATCACACTCGAAGGTGATTGATCCATCCCTCCCTTCGATCCCCACCACAACCCCGTCACCCCGACACCTGAAATCCATACTCGAGTCCATACTCACAGCCTGCGTAGAAATAATCTACTGCTCGGTCTGGAAGTAGTTGAGGAGGACAGAGCGCTCCTGGGACTCCTCACCCCAATCCTTGACAACGACGCAAGAGCAGTTGACAACCTTGCGGGCGTTACCCTCACGGTCGAGAGTGCCTGCGTTGGAATGATTAGCAATTGTCGCAATACAGAGAACCCATCCGATCCAGATTAAGATCCGGATCTTCAAGTGAAAGGTAACTGTAACTTACAGAGACCGACCCACTCGCCGAGCATCTTTCCATCGGGAACCTTGATGAGGGGGATCTTGTGCTCGGAGCAGAGAGCAACAACGAGCTTCTTGTAAGCCTCCTCTTCGCAGCCCTCGTTGAGGACACACATGTGAGCCTCGCGGCGGTCGAGAGCCTTAGCGGCCTCACGGAGACCACGGGCAAGACCGTCGTGGATCAGGGAGATGCGCAGAACACCCTTGAGGGCGTCCAGGACGGACATCTGGCCGGAGCCGGCATCGGCTGAGACCTCGACCTCGTCGGCAGGGGCGATGGGGGATGTGGGCTCTTCTCCGTCCGACTGTGAGACTGTTAGCTTGGTTCCGGGGGCATTGTTTGTGGTGCTAGGCAGTGAAGCTGGATTGAAGATGCGGCGACGGAGACGGCGACGGCGACGACGACGGTGAGGACCCCGCGTGCTCGCTGTCGGGGCATGGCCAAACCAGTCTTGATTATCGTGGAGTTGGGTGTGGGATTGGTTAGGGTGATATGAATTGCACGTACCATTTTGAATGCTAGTTATGCTTGAATCGGAAATCCTCGAAGAGAAGCTGAGTGATGGAGATTAAAAGGTGGTGCGGGCGGCGCGAAATTTCCCGCTATTTCGACTTTTTCGGCTGTGTGTGCCCTACATTATGTCATCACCCTTATCATCACGTGATATTAACCTTTTAAGGTAACTTTGTGCCTGATATCTAAGGCCGATGCGTCCAATCATCTTTGCTTAGGCTTCGATTGATATTCCTAAGTTCTGTTTCATTCGTTCCTCACTACTTTCTACATGAAGACAACTGAGTTCGAACTTTGTGTTGAAGCTAAGAATACAATATTCCATCAGCAACCACAGGGACTGCAAAAAAGAAATATCACGAACTACCAAAGGATAGTAGATTCATCACATGAACGCAAAAGGTATCATAATCGTACAATCAGAATCCGCCTGTACACCTCGCAGGATTGCTGCCATTGCAGCTAGCGAAACGCTTAAAAAACTAGACGTATGTACTCGACCGAGAATGGCCAAAGCCATTGATCGGTCCGTTGCCGTTCGTTTCAACAAAGTCAGGGCCATGGCCGTTGATGTGAGTGCCGAACCCTGTGCCAGCCGCCGGCGGCTCGGGATCAACATGCATGCTCAGGTATTGGAGCTCGAGGCCATGCAGGTGAGGGATGTGGGGAACAAGATCGGTGAAATCAGAAAGCTAGAAGTTGTCAGTAGTGTTTCAGTTGGATGGATGTATGGGACTTACTCTGATCCAAAAGACGTGCTCCATCTCGAAATACTTTGGCCTGGTTTCACAATCCTGCTGCATGACCTGTCCAATGCTGGAGTCTTCGTTCCCGTCCGTATGATTCAACATGCGGCGGGTGACTCGCCATAGATTCATGCGCTGAGTTGGGGTTGCTTTGCGCTTCTCCCAGCTGGCATATTGTGAAAGCTGGAGGTCATTGGTAGCCAACAATGGTGCAACCAGATAATTCGGGATCCATTTTTCGTTAGCGAAATCCACAGCACAGTTGGCATCGAGTTGGATGGTGCGCGCAGTGACGATGGGCATGAAAGCCTTGAGCCAGTTGTGACTTTTGGCGCGGGAATCATTGGAGCCCACGAGGTTTGCTGCAACACGGAGACGGCTGGGCAGTGCCTCGCGGCGTCGTTTCTCTTGTGCTTCCATATCACGGCGCACCTTGGCAATTCGAGCGCGTTCTTGCTCCAACCGCTTCAAGCGGTCATCCTCGGCTTGCTTGGCACGTCGTTGATCCGCCTCCTTGCGTTTGCGATCTTCTTCCTCGGCCTTATCGCGAGCGGCTTGGGCGGCTTCCGCGGCTCGGTCAGCTTCTTCTTGAGCAAGTCGGTCGCGTTCAGCTTCGTCCGCAATACGCTTGTCTTCTGCCATGCGTTTTTCGTCCGCAATCCGCTTTTCGTCCGCTAGGCGCTTATCGTCCGCGGCACGCTTGTCATCTGCGATTCGCTTATCATTTGCAGCACGCTTATCATCTGCAATACGCTTTTCTTCCGCGGCACGCCTGTCTTCCTCGATTCGCTTATCATTTGTAGCACGCTTGTCATCCGCCGCGCGCTTGTCATCCGCGATTCGCTTGTCGTTCACAGCACGCTCCTCCTGCGCTTTCCTAGCCTGGGCCCGACGACGCTCATCTGCCTCCAGCTCCGCACGCTTCGCATTAGCCGTTTCCTCCGTAGCCTTACTGTCATGAGATTCCTTCTTTACATCGCCATTCTTTCTGGCATCGTGTGTAGGCGAAGTGGGACGGGTAGGCGGTTTCTTGGATTCGGGTTTGTGATGGTCGGGGCGAGAGGAATCTTCATGAAGACGGAGTTTGGGCTCATCGGATCGCAAGGTACCATTTGGAGCCGACTTGTCATCAGACACAACTCTTCTCTTTTTCTTACGAGACTCGGGAGATAACCTGTCCGTATCGGTGCCGCCGCGCGAGCGAGAGCGTTCGGGAGATTGATCGGTGCGGATGCGCTTCAGGGAGAGGGTGTTTTCTGCCTCGCGTGGCTTGGGTGCTTCTTCGCGTCCAGATAAGGAATCGGAGGAGATAACACTGGGTCTGCGTTCTTGGGGGCGTCGACCTGCGATAAGGCGTCGCTTTTTGACTTCGTCGTTGCGTGTGACGCCGCTTGACTCGCTATCGCGTCTGGCTAAGGGTTTGGGTTTGGAATCAGGTGCGCGTGAAGAATCGTCTTTTTCGCGTCGCTTTTCTTTAATGGAATCATTTTCCTTTATAGAATCGCGATTGCGATTGGCGGTGGGGCTCATGTTGATCTTTTTGGTGCGGACGGGGGAAGAGGACCCTTTGCGGGGGGCACGTTTGTCGTCCTTTTCTTTGCGCACACGGCGGGGCGAGTCGTCCTTGCGGCTCTTGTCCCCAGGGAAATTTTCATACGCATCTTTTAGAATTTGATACTCATCCTCCCAGTTTTCACCCATTCGACCACGTGAGAGATCAAAATATGTTCGGTCTTCAAATAATCGACGTGTGGGGTTAAAGCCAGGCTGATTTAGAATCAACTGGATGACAGCGCTGTTGCCCCGACCAATCGCAGCAAGCATAGGGGTGTTGTATCCTGGCTTTTGACCGCGCAGTGGATTCGGGTCGGCATCGGCATTGCCCATCGCATACAAAAGAGATAGAACATCATGGTGGCCACCCTTTGCTGCAGCGATCAATGATGCATTGTCGGCTTTCTGCAGAATATTCAGAATGCTCACCACCCCAGCTTCGTCGCCTTTAGCAGCAAATTCGCGAAGATTTTCGAACGTCGGTTTCGTCCACAACAAGTCGTTCCGTGTGGCTTCACTTCGTCCGCCCTTTCGCCTGCTCGCGGCAGACCCCGCGGGAGGGGGACTACGCATAGGAGGTGATTCTCGAGGACTGGTTGCAGATCCTCTCGCTGCCGATGCCCGTCGTGAAGATGGCTCCTTGCTCTCTGGTCTCGTGTGTTCTTCGGAGCGGCGCCCAGGCCGCAAGTTCGCCTTGGCATCAGAAAGTGCTTTTCGCATTTCTTCGTACTCATCATCGTCGATAAAGGATGGCACGAGCTCGTACGGTTCATCGCCTTCAGCATTCACGGTTCGTGGGTTCGCGCCTGCATCAAGCAAAAGCTTCACCACCTCCACATTGCCATTCTCCACAGCATCGATCAAAGGAGTGTCTTTGTCGATATTCTTTGTATTAATCTCACAGCCTGCCTCGAGTAGGAACTTGACGATCTCGGCTTCGCCAGCAAGCGAGGCGATCTGCAGGGGGTGTTGCCTGCATTATCGGGGATATTAATGTCTTCGGGTCGTTCGGCGTGACGCATCATCACCTGGTCGTGTTTGCGGTCTGCGCATGCCCGCGCAAGAGGAGTCCGGCCGCTCTTGTCACGCAACTTCTTCGGTCCCATGTGCTTGGCAGGTGATGCGGATGCGCCCGCTCCAGAGCCGAGTTTACGAAGGTGTGGCGCACCTGGCAGTGGTGATCCACTTGTAGAAGAGTCTGTCGATTGGCGATCTTCAGAGCTGTGGCGCCCGAAGCCTGTGAGCAACGGGGTTGGAGCTTTCTTCTTAGATGGAAACTGGGAACCTGACGCAGACCGTTGGTGAGATCTTCGATTGGGTGAAAGCGATCGCGCATTGGATGGTGGTCTGGATAGGCGAGTGTGATTGTTGTGTTTGAGCTCTCGTGCCTGATGGGAAGCATGGGAGTGAGCGCGACGGTGTTCTCGCTGTTCCTCGGCGCTGTCACTGAAGCTTCGCTTGCGGAAAATGCGAGGTCTCTCTGGCGCGTGATCCATTCTATCAGGCACACCTTCCGTCCCGGGGGGAGCATCGTCCACCTTTTCGATCTTAACCATGGAGGGTGAGACTTCACGATGGCCGGGTGAACGAGAGCGGTCTCGTTGATCGGGTAACGTCCGAGGTTTCTTTCGCAATCCATCAATTCCATTAGGTTGGCGACTGGGATCGTGCTTTATGTGCTTCCTTTTCTTCTCTGGCGACAAGGACTCTCGACCGGATTGAATTATCGTCTCGGCCTCCGAGTCCGCCCTGGGACTGGAAGGACCGTCTTCCTGCGCATTAACATTATGTGTCGGACCCTCATCTACCCGGTGGGAGTCTGTAGCATTGCTCGGTGAAGATGCAATAGGATCGGGCTTCACCGCAGCAATGTTTTGACTGACGTCCAGGGCAGCTGGGAAAGAGACTGCCTCGACATCACTCATAGCGATAGCACTCGAAGACTTGAAATGCCGCTCGTCATTTTGGGGGCAAACGCGACCGACAAAATGACTGTGGTCGACAACGCCAGAGATGTCGGACGCCGATTCTCGACCACGGAGGGGTCACCAAGGGTTGGAAAATATAGGAGAATTATCGCCCCAAGTGAAGCGATATAATGGAGAAATTACTTGTGGTAGGTATGAGGTGTAGTATAAGTTTACCAGGTTTGAAATAAGGAGGGAAGAAAGAGGAGGGAAGAGGAAAAGCGGGAAGGGAAAGGAATGGGACTGGATTGGGTGTAAGGGCTCCTCACTGGGTCAAATTTGGCCACAAGTGAATCATTGAGCTGCAGGGAATTTACTAATGGAAGCTTACTGGATTTTGAGTCAGAATTAGTGTAGTTAGGTAGTGCAAGGAATGTATGGCTTTTTGACAATTATTCATAGCTTTTTCTAGAAATTGAATCCGGAATGAAAACGATGAGTTCGTTCATTTGCTCCCTTTTTCACCTCGTGACTGCGAACAATTGCTTTTGGCCACTAGTCCTAATGCAGAGGTGCAAACAGGTCAAATATGTCAAATATGTCAAACAGATCAAACTTGGCAAATCTGGCAAATTTGGCAAAATGCACTAGGCTGAACTAGGCCTAATTACTTCAGCTCTCAGCCAATCAGGACATCATCACATATCTACGAGTTCTTTACAGTACAATACTGTAGGCAGCTTCATTTCATGTTACAGAAATGTGACATGTATAGAGCACATTACGTGGTACATCATGATATAGAAATAAAACTGAATTTAAGATCTTCAAATTACAAATCACAAATATATGAAACCCCAAATACGGAACCCTCTGCACGGAGTACTCCGTACGGAGTAGCTCAATCCCAGTTATTACCAAATTTTGGGCCGAATTAACTCCAGCCGAGGGATCGACGGGGGCCGGTTTCTCCACATCCAAAAAAACATCTCAATTTGATATCATATAATCACAACAATGACCAAATAAACAAGATCAACATGATACTTAGCCTCTGGGTCGACAAGGCGCTAGAAGCCACCGCAATGGACGCAGTGGACGCTCTACGCGCCTTTTTCCTGCTATCCGCCATTACAGTACGCCCTGCACAGTGATGAGGAACTGCAGCAAAACTAACGAAACTAGACAATCACAATCAGCATCCCAACATCCCTCCACTCACGCTTCCTCGTCTACGGGCCCCGCGCAACCTCCACCCCGGCCCAAAGCAAGGGTCTCCTCGACTACCTAGCCACCTGGCAAGTCCCGCACAGCTACTTCACCCACTTCTACATTGCATCGCTTCTGTCGTCCGTGTTCTGGGCCGCTCAGATAGCATGCAAAGGTGCGGCCTTCCGGGCCATTGCGACGCGCGTTAGCGAGGAGCACCAGCGGTCTAGTATGTCGCTTACGCAGGTAGTGATCTGCTGTGCGCTGCTGTTCTTGCAAGGATCGCGCAGGCTCTGGGAATGTATCTCGTTTTCGAAACCCTCTTCGTCGCGGATGTGGTTTGTCCACTGGGCGCTTGGGCTGGGGTTCTATCTGGCCGCTGGAGTGGCAATTTGGATTGAGGGGTCGAGGGCGCTTTTGCTGAATGATTTCTCTATTGCGCATTTTCAGATGACCAATGCGCCTAGTTTGCGGACTTTTGCTCTCGTTCCCCTGTTTCTAGTGGCCTCCGGACTGCAGCATGACTCGCACCATTATCTGTCTTCGTTGAAGAAGTACACTCTGCCTGAACATCCTATGTTCCGTGGCGTTGTGTGTCCTCATTATGGTGCTGAGTGTATAATCTATCTTTCGCTTGCGTTGGTGGCTGCGCCACGCGGTGAATGGATCAACAAGACTATGCTGGCTTGTTTTGTCTTTGTCGCTGTGAACTTGGGTCTGACCGCGAGGAACACCAAGCAGTGGTATGCGCAGAAGTTCGGCAATGACTCGGTCAGGGATTGGTGGTTTATGGTCCCTTATGTCTACTAAAGTGGGCTAAGGCGATAATTACAGAGCTTGTTTATCTCAGAAACTTCATGGTATTCCCTATCTTCGCAACATGGAGCACATCTCGGTACGTGAGACTCGTCCTTGTCTCGCGCTCGAACCATCCTTGCTGGTAGGCTTCCTTGTCTCGCAATAGCTCCCAGTTGCAGATAGACTCCGGACCAAGTTTCTCATCTCTTCTCGTTTCCGCAATCCCATGCAGAAGATCCGTGTACATCTTGCCCCTTGTAACAAGCAGACTCCGTCTCTCCTGCAAGATCCTGTACCGGGGTCCATTTTCTATGGGCCTAGCATCTCCAGCCTTGGCTGCTGTATCATTTTGAGCATGCTTGTCGTACATGTCGAGCACAATCGGTGCTCCCAGACTCACTGTTGCGACGAGGGGGAAGTATGCTGCGCCATCTTCATGTGGCATGATTCCCTGTCCGGGACAGTACTCGTTTACCAGAACATGATTGGGTGCTTGATGGGGCGCGTCATTGAACAAGCCCAGTTCATTGAAGCGGGGCTCAATGATTGGGTCTCTGAGCCAGTCTGGGAGTGGCGATGCCAGTAGCGCATTGCTTTCTGTCAGTGCCGAAGGCCATGTCTGGAGTCTGCGACGTGAGAGCTGGGTCCAGCGTGGTAGAGGCGCTGATTTAACCTGTTGCGTACAATAAGTGACTAGACATAGCGCCATACTGCATCTCCCTAAATGAATAATACATGATATTGATATACATTCATATCGTAATGTGGGCTAATATCAATGTCTTCCTGCGGTGAAAAATCTGAAAAAAACCTGAATCCATACCTTTTGTAACAACCTGCTCTCCTCTCCCTCATTTATAAAATCCGATATGTAGAAAGCCTCATCAGGCAATGCAGTAATGCGCGCAGTCTCAATGTCGAATCCCATTTGCTCTCGAGTCCTGGTGCATGGTCTTTCCATTCGAGTTTAGTTCCTTCTTGATGATAATAGCAGATAACTTTCAGAAGAATCTGAATCAATAAAAAATAGCAGTAGATGCATAGCTCGCTAGGTGTAGTAGAAGTATGGGAGTTGACCAAGTAGTACACTGCAACCCCACGTCACTTTCCGCCTTACAGCCTGAGGCACAGCTTCACACCCCACATCAGCATCAACCAAAAGAAAATAGCAACGAAGCACCATGGCACCCAAGAACGCCAAAGGCAAGGGAAAGGACGCTGGCGGCAAAGGAAAGGATGCTGGCGGCAAGGGAAAGGATGACAAGGGCGGAAAGCCTGCCGTGAAGGGCGCTCAGTCAATTAACGTGCGCCATATTCTTGTACGTGACTCTCTTTTCCGTTGAAAGCCTTTCCACGATCGATTTGCAATCGGAAAATCTCGCGAGAAGGCCCATCTAAAGGCAAACATCATAAATTCAAAGCCCGTGCTCACCCATATCTAGTGCGAGAAACACGCTAAGAAAGAAGAAGCGCTGGAGAAGCTGCGAAACGGCACCAAGTTCGACGAGGTTGCTCGTGAGTTTTCGGAGGATAAGGCTAGAACAGGTAAGTAGACTGCTCCATCTGGTTGTAGTCTCTATTGAATCCAAGCAAGGACGCCAATGGCTAATATCTCGCAGGAGGCGCCCTCGGATGGAAGACTAAGGGTGATTTAGACCCGGCGTTTGAGGCCATTGCCTTTGACCTTGAGACTAGTACTACTGCCAAACCAAAGTATGGCGAGGTCAAGACTGGGTTTGGGTATCATATCATGATGGTTGAGGGACGGAAGTGAGCTGCTATGATACGAAAGGCATACCAAATCACATATACAATGTAAACATCCAACTGGTATCGAATCCGGTAAAAGAAAAAGCCACATCGTGGCCGTGATATCATGCTCTATATTGGAAATCTAAATGCTTGGATGAAAGCGCGACATTTCATCTTACAACTCTTTCTTCGCAGTCTCGATCTTCGAGCGCTCTTTCGCCTTTTTCTCTGATCTCTGCACTACGGCTTCAGCACCAATACCGCCAAAGACCAGGCCAATTCCTAGCCATTGGCCACCAGACAGGGAGTGTCCGAACCAGAATACGCTGAGGAGCATAGTCAACATCTTCCGTGTAACGGTCACGGTAACGAGCAGCAGCGAGGAGAAGCGAGACAGAGTATAAAAGATAAATAGCTGGCCGACAGCGCCGCAAGCCGCGAAACCGAGGACGTGCTTCAGCGCCTCCGGGTGCCGGGAGAGGAAGGAGATAGCGCCGAGCAGCTCCGTCTCATTAGATGGCGGAATGGGGAGGGGCAGGAGGTTATGCAAAAGGCCGCTCTGCGAGAGATGCGGCATGACAAGAAGATATGTAGTCGTCAGCACGGTAGACAGCACGTTCTGCGCGACCATCATCTGGGGCCCGCTGAAGCGTGTGTACAGCTTCGGCGAGGTGAAGACGTGGTCTTGTGTGGTGTTGGTCAAACCATCCAGAAGGAGGTTGATAGCCAGCAGGAAGATACCCCAGCCCGAAGAGCCAGAATTTGCCGCAGCAACCTTCTTACTCGTTCCCGGGTGGTGGAGGCTGAACGTCGCGACGCCGAGGGTGACCATCAGTACAACGCCGTACTTGTACAGTGGGTATCTCTTGCGGAAGATGGTCAAGTGCAGGACCATGACGGGGAGGAGCTTGCATGATTTGGCGAGGATGAAGGTTAGGTAGTCGATGTGTTGGAGACTTGCGTAACCGAAGGGCGAGGCGAGGGATGAGGAGATGGCGACGAGGAAGAGGGGGAAGATGATGCGGCGGGTTGGGAAAATGGATGGGGTGCTTTGGCCCTTTGGTGTCGAGATCAGAAGGTATATAAAGCCTGTTATGGCGGCGAAGGAGGATTGGATGGTGTTTAGAACTAGCGAGTAGGTGAATCGCTCTGTTGGTGGTTCCGGGTCCGCGGCAGTTGCTGGGCGGATGGGGTAGCTTGTTGTTGTGATTGCCTCTTGGAGGACACCCCATGACAGACTTGAATTGTTAGTTTGTGGAGTTGCGATGTTTGGTGGACTCGACTTACAATGCAGCGTATATACCGAGCACGCAGATGACTAGCTGCGTTAACCCAGGGGTGTCGGCAACTGTCTCCAAGACTGCCGATGCCTTCTCGGACGCGCTTCCATTGACGGTGGGAATGACTGTGCTTCCATTCGCAGAATTTGGCGCACCAGCATCATCTTCAAGGTGCATCAATCGAGAAGAGGGGGCTCTTTGGAGAGGCGCTGCTTGCTTCTGTCGTCCCATTGCGGCTTTAAGAATGCAATATAATGCAATATAATCAAACAGAAGGTGATATGCAGAAGAGAAGAAAGAAAGATCCAGGGGACCTGAAACAAATAACTAAGATGCCATGTGTTCAGATGCATATAATATTCAATGATCGCCGCCCCACATAACTTTTTTATGAAGAACTTCAAGTACTTGCATCCAATTAGTCATATTGCATATGAAGTATCCTGCATTCCAGAATAAACATATGTTTATTCTTCAAATCACCTGGGCAGATATATTGTAAACCCACCTCTGTTCAAGTATACCATAATCCTAATAAGGAAAGCGGTGTCATCAGATAACTCCCCAAGGCAGGCGGTGAAGCGTAGAATCCCAAGTTTTGCAGCTTTTACTCAAGAAGCTCTTCAAGAACTCACCTTATCCAAGCCAACAAATCTCCAATCAAAATGGCAGACCTACAGACCACCCGCCCGAAAGCCTCAGCAATCAGCTCACACATCACCAACAACAACCACGAAGCCCCACACCTTGCAACAGCTGCTCAAGTACAACACAATCTTCAACACCAACACCTCTGGACGTCATTAGTGGGCCACACAATCCCAGGAGAGACGACACAATCCCGGCCCCTCCAAGCACCCCAAGACCCAATCCAACTGATCTCCGGATATCCCCCACACCGCGTGTACACGCACCCCGACGAGCAGCTGTACATGCTAGAAAACAAGATCCAAGAAGACGATCTCCAGCCCGAGCGCATGTTCGTCGTGCCGACTACCCAGGGCCAGCCGTGGAGTCTGCGCCATATGGCTGTTGTTTTTGATCGGCTGCCGGAATTCATTGAGCAAGCTCGGGAGGATGACGAGTCGTCGAGCGTGAAGGCTGCAGATGATCCCGAAAAGGCGGCGAAGTTAGCGGGGTATTATGCTAAGAGGGAGGAGGCTGGGCGGACGAAGGAGTGGGGTTCGCGGCGGGTGCTGCTTGCCATGGTTGATAAGGGGATGGGCGGTGATGGGACGGTGGCGTATTATGTTGTACAGGAGGGAGAGGTGAAGCCCAGGCAGAATTGAGATGTGGTTGTTGTAGCTTTGATATGTATATACCCATTCCATTCCTTGCGGGCGAACGAAATGATGTGACGAATCAAACGTTATAATTGGAGTCTGATCAGACTTTGTACTCATGAAAATATGGCATTATCCGTTGTATACAGAGGATCGAGCAAAAATGTGGAGAGATATGTCCGAAATTATACACAAATTTTCGCAAAAGCGCAAGCTAACCACCGGGTATAGTGATGGACGAAAGAAAGCAACAAATACTAAAAGGCTGTACAAAGGCTCGATGAGATGTAAGTGGAAAAATAGCGGAATCAAGGAATCAAGTCACCCCGGTCATTGAATACGGACTGTTCTTGTTCCAACCGGCAACTCGAGCAGTATCCCTCATACCACTGCTTGACGTTATCGGCGTGCTCAGCGAAGACACGCTCCGCTTGAGCGATTCGGCCCTGCGAGTCACCTTCCGTCTCGCTACCAAGCAGAACCTCGACCTGTCGACAGCGCCGGATCTCCTCGCGGAGCCAACGCTCCCATTCAGTCTGAATGACCTCTTTCTCAATACTATTCACAACACGTAATGCGACGAGGAGGTTATGCCGGTACATGCCGAGGCGCTCGCGAGTCTGCTGGAAGCGCTTGGTAGCACTCTTGGCCAAAGCATCGCGAGGACCCGACAAGCTGAATGACAAGGGCATCTCTGCATAACGCATGGACTGCTCGTGGAAAGTAGCGAAGCATTCGCTGGCATTTCCGGACCCGGACCAGATTGTGGAATTCGCAACTGCCTCGTCGATATCGTGCATGTAGATCGCTTTGCTCATAACGAGATTTGGTTGGACGCCGAGGCGGGCCATGAAGTTGCCTGCATGCCGCTCGTGCCACCAGTCCCAGCTATCCCGCGAGGAATAGTATCCGTTCATGACTGCGCTTGTGGCCAACAAAGCTAGGATTATCTTGTGTGCACTGATAGTCTTCCAGGACCAGCGGACGACATCGAATGCCCACATCATCAGGAACGAAACGCTGGTTTCTAGGAACGAAAGGAACGTTTCTAAAAGTAACTCGTGCACGCCACGCGGTGTACGAGGCTTGCGAGGTTCCAACTTCAGGTCAGAGCCGGCACCACTGAACTGGGAGACCTGGCTTTGGCGTCCGATATGGCCGAAGATTGTGATCGCCTTTTTGGTACGACTGTGGGCACCCAGCCGACGTACTTGGTCGCTGACTAGGTCAACAAGATCCAAGGCGTCTTGCTCCAGATCATCACTTGCTTTTTTGTCGATCATATCTGGGGATCATCAGCGCGCATTCTGCTTATTTAGGGCAGAGACTTACTTTTGAGGCCGTAGGGGGACCACACCCATTCGACTTTCGTGTACACGGCGAGTTTACTCTTTGACTTGGCATGGAACGTGATGACAACCTTACTGACCAACCTGAAGGAACGTCGAAAAGGAAGATGCCACGGAGTCTTTTTATCTGTTACCACATAGCACAGATGGTCGTTGAGCACATCGATGATCTGATAATCCGAAATCGCATTTTCATGGGTACGGCCTGTCAAGATCAGTGATGGTTCGATAGTCATCATCGATTTACCTACCGAGAACATCTGTCGCTCCAATTTTGTAGTGGAAGTCGCGTCTCAGATGCGATGATTCTGTGGCAATCCACGGGCCCTGTTTAATTTCTAGAAATTGTCAGCACTGTACATCATAGTGACATACCTGGCTCCACCTACCTCGAGCTTGTCTCTCGTGCAACAGAAGCTGCCACACGGCACTCTTGTCGCCAAACAAAATGTGGAACAAGGCTTTGGGACTGATATCGAGGATCTTTTCGGTGGCCAGAACAAGGTCACCTTGTGGAACATACTCTACGGGCTGTGTAGGGAGTCTGAACTTTGCTATATCTCGACCTCGGGCACCCTTGCCTGCATCCAGGTCAAGATCTTTGTCAATGTAGATAGGGAGTCGAAGGTCTTTTTCACGACTACGAGCAGCAGGCCTGCCATTGCCCTTGATGTCTGCGAGCCCGGAGGTGAAATCTTCCCAGCTATCTGCACTGGACGAGCGGGTTGGAGACACTGAGCCCATATCAATCAGTGCTTTGAGCAGAGATTGCAAGGACAACTGCTCGACAGCAATCGACCCTTGGATCAAGAAGTTGAGACGTTTTTGAAGAAGCTTGAGGGGTTCAAGGAAAGTTTTGATCGTGATTCGGCCAGGGGTATCACTACCTAGTGGCGGGATGGTGTGAAGGAAAAGGAAATCACAGTCTCGCCCAGAAGCTGCTGTGACCTCTTTGATGCTCTCAAGAGATACACCAGTCGTCAGGACCAGTCCGAAATGGTTGCTGTAGAAATAGATATTCCTTGTGGTGATGTATGCTCGTCCAGGGAACTCTTGCTGGTCATTTGGACTCCACGTAGCCGTGAACACCAACACTAATGGCTCCTCCCTCTTGATGTCTGGGAAGAGTAAACGGAACTGGGCATCTTGAATCCTCAATTGCTGAGGATAGTAGCTGGGATACTCATGTCCGATGCCTAGTGAGGCTTGCGTGAGCTTAACCTCATCTCCATCAAGGCTCACAGTCTGTCTGTGCCGTCGGCCTGGTGGCGTTTTAGTCTCAGAGCCACTCGGTACATCAGGTTGGGCGGCAATTGCTGATGTTGTGCGGTCAGTAGAAGATGGCCGGCCTTCTGAGGTGTCATGTGCTGCATCTATCTCACGTTGTTCACGTTGGAGCTTGTTCACGAAGCCCCAGTTGGAACTACCCCACAGATTCGCCATCATACCGCTGGGCATGCCACCTGTGCTATCTGAAACACCCAAACCAATGCCTCTTTCATTGCTCACAACAACAGCGGCTTTGCTCATACTTGTGGCTGATGGAGGATTGACGAGTGTAGCAGGCGCAAGGCTTGAACCGGTGTCATCCACATGAGTCAAACTGCGACCCCGGTTGGCACCATCATCATTCGGGCTGATTGAGACAGTGCCGCTGTAAGGGAGAATGTTATGGCTGGCAGATATAAGGCTGGCTATCCCACCTACTGGACCGGGGATGGAAGGAGATATCGGGGCCGCATTGTTCGATTTGCGGTGAAGATCCAGCTTTTGAATGAGTCGGGAGGTATGATCTTTAGCATGCTCTCTTGTAGAACCTTCGGTATCCAGGCCTGTGGGTCTTCGGCCGTTTCCAATATCGGTACTGTTTCGCATAGCATATCCATCACGGTCCGGAACAGGAAGTGTCATGCTACGATCCAATGCGCCCGGCTCCTCATGTGCATGCGGGGTTAGGGAATCTGCAGGGTCCGCAGCGAACTCGGGAGCAGGCGGCTGAGAGATTGAAAACGCAGGGTCTTGAACTGTGACTTTTCCAGAAACAGAGAGATCGGTGCTTGCAGGGTTTTCCAGCGCTTTCTGCTTAGCAGACTCAAAAGCGCCGATCCACTCCATAAGCTCCTTTTGGTTATCAGCCTGCAGCAAAATAGTGTTGTTCTTGGTCTTCACTTGGAAGCAGAACCGCCGTTCTTCCTGGAACGCAGGACGAATGCTACATAGCAGTACGCCAATCCGATCGCTTTCTTCGACACCGCCAGTCCGAGATCCCTGCACGAGACACCCAAAAATTCCGTGCTTGAGAAAAGCCCAACGCTTGACCCAAACAGTACGAGTAGGTTTTCCCGACAGGGTGCGCAGGTACAACCAACCTTGCTTCTCTGGCCTCGTCCCTTTACCCACGTTAGGTGTTGATATAGGGCGAGAGCCGAGGTATGGAACAGTCGAAATGTTGTAGTCCTCCAATTCTCGAGACGGTCGAGCCGCAATCTCCGCGGCCTCCTCGATGTACTTTCTGGTGGTGAGCAGCTCTTTCCTGGACGGACGTTCACTACCCTCCATTTCATGCAACCAGCCCTTGACACGGTCCATCTCATGGGACCATTTCGAGAAAGTGCCGCCGTTGTGGTTGTGAAATCCCCGAAACTCCCTCCATTGGTCAAAGGAAACCTTGACCAAGAGTCGATCCAGAGCATTCCGCAACTGGGGTGCCTGGACTGAAAAGTCCATCGACGCTTTGAGGTAATTCTTGTGGGCCTCGTGTAGCTGGAACGCCTCTTCTCTCAAAGCCGAGGCTTCCTTTGATTTTGACTGCGAGGCATATCGAGCCTGTAGGTAGTCGTACTGTTTTTGAGTATGCTCGAGGTTGCGCCGGATGTCCTGTTGCCATAGCACCGTGTTAGGCAAATTTACACAAACGTATATTAGGGGTCTCCTACCTTGAAATGGCGCAGATCCTCCTGGATGAAGTCTCGAATAGGTTCAGAGATCAGCGACTCCAACTTTCTAGTTGTTGTGATCAATCCATTCCAAAGATCTTTCGAGCCCTCCCCGCACCTCCTCATGGCCAAAAGTGTGTAATCATGATCAACGACCGCTTCGGAGACCACGAGAGGGTGTGTTGAGTAGGAAAGAAAGCTGCTCACAACGCTCTCGAGAGCAGTCAGCTCAGAGGAGAGCTTGGTGGCAGCCTTTGCGTATCCATCAAGCCATTTCTCTATGAACTCGACTTGATCGGAGAAGTGGAGGGTCGTGGCACGGAAGGTGGGCGAGTCGAGGGCGGCTTCTTTGAGACCGACCGGGCTGAAGTTGGAAATGGAAATTAGCATGCCCAAGAATAGATGATTCTCACAGCTACTCACACAACGCTCAAGAGCTTCCCGACCTGGGGTAGGGGGGTTGGGGCTTTGGTTGACATCTAGTGCATGTCTCCATCCATACACCTTGATGCGAGCAAGAACCAAGACGCAAGATATGTGGATGGGGCTCCTGTCGATAAACCAATGGATATAAACTTGAATATTAATTCAATCTCAAGACCTGCAGATAGCCCACGTTCTGATATTAAGGTCTTGGATTTGCAGACACTCAGCTCTGAGCCTCCGGGGATGGAATGCTCTAATTGGCTACGTCAGTGATGGGGTGGCCTGCCTTAGTGCCTGACCTTCGAGGCAGATCCTCGGCGGTGTGAGATTTTTTTTACTGCCCCAAATTTCCAGTTGCGGGTTTGCGGATTTTACCAGGTCTACCTTCAATATCATAACCATCATGGAGCCTCCTTCTAAGAAGATGCGCAAGGTCATGGAGCTTGACAGTGATAGCGACTCCGGCGATGATGCCGGTGGAGTTCTCCTCAGCAAGCAGTCACCCGATACTGGGTTCAAGATCAACGAAGACTACGCTCGTCGATTCGAACATAACAAGAAGAGAGAAGAGGTCGCAAGGTGTATGTGCTGTGTTCCCTGTCTATGTGATTGATACTAATGTTGTGGTCAATAGTGGAAGCGAAGTACGGTAAATCTTCCAGCCTTGGAAACCGCCAAGTTGGTGAAGACTCCGACGAGTCCACCGATGAAGAAGAGGATGATGATGCAGAGCTTGCAACTCTGGCTCTGGATGCCGAGATCTCTGCAACTCTGAATGCCATTCGTTCCAAGGATCCTCGCGTGTATGACAAAGATGCCACCTTCTACTCAAAGTTCGACCCCGAGGAAGCCACTGCGGCCAAGCAACCCAAGGAAAAGTCTATGAATCTGCGTCAATACCACACTGAGAATCTTTTGAAGGGTGTGGACCCAGCCGAGGAGGAAAATGTCCCAAAGTCCTATGCCCAAGAGCAAGCCGATTTGAAAAACGACATCGTTAAACAAATGCACAAAGCAGCCGATAACTCCGATGAAGAGATGGAAGATGCAGATGATTTCATGGTCCGCAAGCCCGGACAGGATGTTTCGCTGCCCAAGGAAGAAATCAAACTCGATGTGGAGAATGCAGACAAGGATCCCGAGACCTTCTTGTCCAACTTCCTATCGTCACGAGCGTGGCTTCCTACCGACAAGCCCAACCTCCAGCCCTTCGACTCGGATGATGATGAGGACTTTGACCGAGCGGATGTATTTGAGGAGGCTTACAACTTCCGTTTCGAAGACCCCAACAAGATGAACGAGGCGCTGGTCACTCACTCTCGTGACCTTACCAACAAGCAATCTGTCCGTCGCGATGAAAAGAGCTCTCGCAAGAAGATCCGTGATGCGGAGCGTCAGCAGAAAGAGGAGGAAAAGAAGCAGCGCGAGACTGAAAAGAACCGTCTCCGCAAGCTAAAGACCGAGGAACTCCAGAAGAAGGTCGAACAGATCAAGGAAGTTGCCGGACTCCGGGCCTCCAACTTCACAGATGAAGATTGGTCTCGCTTCTTGGACGCTTCCTGGGACGATTCGAACTGGGAGGCTGAGATGCAAAAGCGATTCGGTGAAGAATACTACGAAGAAGCCGAGGGCAGTGATGGTGACGGCAAGAAGAAGAAGCCCAAGAAGCCTACCTGGGACGATGACATCGATATCAACGACCTGATCCCTGACTACGAGGATGAGGAAGCCCAGCCCCTAGCCGAGCAATCAGAAGGCGAGGACGAAGACGACGAAGCCTCCGGCTCCAAGAAACTGAGTAAGGCCGAGGAAAAGCGCATCCAAAAGCGCGAAGCCCGTAAAGACCGCCTCCGCATCGATGAGGCCGTCGAGCGCAACCTCGACCTCGACATCACTCTGCTCCCCGGAGCGACAAAGAAGAACGCGACCAAGTTCCGCTACCGCGAGACCTCACCACAGAGCTTTGGCCTGACGGCGCGGGATATCCTCATGGCGGACGACTCACAGCTGAACAAGTTCGCTGGTCTGAAGAAGCTGGCCTCCTTCCGTGAAGAAGAGCAGAAGCAGCGTGATCAGAGGAAGCTGGGCAAGAAGGCCCGTCTTCGTGAGTGGCGCAAGGATACTTTCGGTGATGAGAACGGGCCGGAGTTCAAGTTTGGTGGCGATGTTCAGCCCCAGCCTGAAAAGACTGAGGCCAAGGTTGATATTCGAGAGGGTGATGGGTCAAGGAAGAAGAGAAAGCGGTCGAAGAAGAACTAAACGAGTCTGCATCATTCTATTGTCTATACCTAGTAAACATTCAAGTGCATGAAATGAACAAAATATATTTATGTTATAGCTTTCCTCCTTGAGGCCTGCCCAGGTGGAGGCACCTGTTGGGTGTCTTCCCAATGTTTGCAGTCATTCTTCTCTTAGGTGATTTGATTGTAGTATTAGGGCCAATGTTGTGAGTCGACTTGAAGTTTGACTTGCCTGTATCTACGTATGATAAATTTGGAGATATTGTGGAATGATATGCTCTTTTCACGGTTGTACCTAGGTATCACTCAAAATCTGAAGGGAAATCTGTTCATCGATGTTGTTCAAATATTTTATGGTGGTACTAGAATACATATATATATCTCTCTCTCTCTCTCTCTCTCTATTTTTTGTCCCAAGTACCTAGGTAGATCAGCCCCGTTCTTGGGATCAATCCAAACATCGACTGAACCATATATCATCGCAGCAGACTCTCTAGACCCCCAAATCTACGATTCCTGCAAACGTTGCGTTCAGGCCCATGAAGACCGAAGTTCGACCCCAAACAGCTCCCAAAGTAGAAAGCTCCCATGCGACCGGATCCACCCCGTTGCTGGGGCGAAGAGAAGACGGGATGTTTTGATTACAACGAAGCTAGCAGCTAGAGCTATCCACCTTGAAAGAATCAGTCTAATAGGTCGTTAGTTAGTATTATTTGACTCGTTCCGAAGCTCAGATGTGCTTTTTTCTCTTCCAGAATCAAGATCAGAAGTGGATAGATAGTCTTGGCGGGTACCTGACATTGTGCAACATGTGAAGTACCTAGGTACATTTTTCATGCATACCTTAGCTATGTTGAACCTTGTACCTGCGACATATCAATAGTACACATGTACACTAGCAAATAAATGTCTCATATCAAACCGGGTTATCCCTCACATTACCGCGCCAACGAGACATCATATTTAGTGTCATTTTTGTATATATACAGACAGCTACGGAGTAGAGGAGCATGGAAATGCCACCAATCCTGTAGACATTGTAGGTGATAATATAGGATTAATTATGGAGCATCCACTCAAGACCAGGCTAGATTTTCTATGGCTAATATTCAGTACCAAATCCATAACAATTAATTCCCCAGGGTCAAAGTAAGAATTCTTTGAACAAAATTTTTATCGGTTCGCCATCGGATACCCGGACAAGCAAAAAGGAGGCCGGGCAGTGGAGGCCCGGCATTGGGGGAAATTTACGCCGTACCCTACCGTACTGCTCGGCGCTTGGACCGTTGTTCGGGACTACCTATCTTGTATGTACAGTGTACATTGAGATTTGAAGCAATAATTGAAAGAAATATGCTATGTTAGGGATATGCAATTGAATAAAATGAGTCTAGCTCATATTCAATGTAGTTAAATACCCCATGAAAAGGATTTTAAAGGAGTATAATAGTGCAGTAGGCCAGATTGCAGAATTTTCAGTGGATCGGGAGATATCGGCAGGAGGCAAAAACAAGACAGTGCAATACAGTGCAATACAGGCCAATACAGTGTAATGGATGTAATTTAACCCCCTGATGATTCTGATT
This sequence comes from Penicillium soppii, assembly GCF_028829465.1. Lineage (NCBI taxonomy): Eukaryota > Fungi > Ascomycota > Eurotiomycetes > Eurotiales > Aspergillaceae > Penicillium > Penicillium soppii. The sequence goes on along the minus strand of NW_026643235.1, from coordinate 1,354,331 downwards.
GGTTAGTCCGGGCTGGCGGTCGCTTTTCTTCCCGTGGTAATTTTTTTTTTCTGGCCCCCCTTCCCGCCTGGCTCTTCCTTTTTCTTCCCTCTCTTATCCCTGGTGTCTCTTCCTTCTTGACACTCTCCATCTCCTCTCTTTTTTTTTGCATCTTCTTTTTTGCACTACATTCAAAATGGGTTCCGGTGAAGTTAACCAGGCCGAGAAGTCGGTCTTCGGCATGCCCGTAAGTATTCTCCTGAGCGAAGAAATCGTCGAGTGGTTGTTTTGAGCAACAAAGCATCAAATCATCAAGTTTGATCATTCAAAGCATCACTCGCGATTTCAACGTGACTTGAATGTGACTTCAAATAATCAAGCATGCTAACAAATTGCATTACAGGGCTTTGTTGTCGACTTCCTTAGTACGTTCGCACTGCACGCTTGAAGTGACTGGCAATCGCCAGCTTCAAACGGCTTCAAAAACAATCAACTCTTATTGAACAATACTAACTGCCATCTAGTGGGTGGTGTCTCCGCCGCTGTCTCCAAGACTGCTGCTGCCCCCATTGAGCGTATCAAGCTCCTGATCCAGAACCAGGTTGGTCATCACCGTCCGTCCAGCATCGATTGAACTGGACCAAAGGAACAAATCATGTCAATTGGGATTGCAATCGATCAATGATTTGGAAATTTGTACTCCAGATGCGTTTTCACCTGAAAACGGATTTTGGAAAATTTTTTCCTTTGGTTCACGACGATCGACAGTCATCAATTTTTATATCCAACAACCTCTAACAACCACTTCAGGATGAGATGCTCAAGGTCGGCCGTCTCGACCGCAAGTACAACGGTATCGCCGATTGCTTCAAGCGTACCGCCGCCTCCGAGGGTGTTGTCGCTTTGTGGCGTGGAAACACTGCCAACGTCATCCGTTACTTCCCCACCCAGGCCCTGAACTTCGCTTTCCGTGACACCTACAAGTCCATGTTCGCCTACAAGAAGGAGCGTGATGGATACGCCAAGTGGATGATGGGTAACCTTGCCTCCGGTGGTGTACGTATCTCCTGAAAATCTCTGAGCGCTCGGACCACGCTAACATTCCCCCTAGGCTGCCGGTGCCACTTCCCTCCTCTTCGTCTACTCTCTGGACTACGCCCGTACTCGTCTTGCCAACGATGCCAAGTCCTCCAAGGGTACCGGTGAGCGCCAGTTCAACGGTCTCGTGGATGTTTACCGCAAGACCCTCGCCTCCGACGGTATTGCCGGTCTCTACCGTGGCTTCGGTCCTTCCGTTCTCGGAATTGTCGTCTACCGTGGTCTCTACTTCGGAATGTACGACTCCATCAAGCCCGTTCTCCTCGTTGGTCCTCTTGAGGGCTCCTTCCTTGCCTCCTTCCTGCTCGGCTGGACCGTCACCACCGGTGCCGGTGTTGCCTCTTACCCTCTTGACACCGTTCGCCGCCGCATGATGATGACCTCCGGTGAGGCCGTCAAGTACAAGTCCTCCATGGATGCTGCCCGCCAGATCGTCGCCAAGGAGGGTGTCAAGTCTCTCTTCAAGGGTGCCGGTGCCAACATCCTCCGTGGTGTTGCCGGTGCTGGTGTCCTGTCCATCTACGACAAGGCCCAGCTCCTCCTCCTCGGCAAGAAGTTCTAAGTTATTCATTGAAATATGAATTGCTTGCCAATGTAGTTATACTGGACCGGGGTAATCTCTCGCCCGGTGTAACCACTGGGCGTGGAATCGAGGACGTGGGATGGTCAAAAGATAGATGCGTCAAGAATGGGTTCGGGGGGATCTTGAAGCATAGAATGGTGATTCTTCCCTTTTTTGTACCCAATGTACTTTACTGCCTGCAACTCTTTCTTTTTTTTCAAAATTTTTTCTCCAACTTCACTGTAAACAAGTAAATCCAGAATCAAAACACGTTGATAGATCAAATCAGTGGATTCTTGAGTGTCAACATTGGACGTCTTAGATATGTTGACGCTTTCGGTCATACTTGCCCCCTTGATTCTTCCAGATAAAAGAACACAAGACAGTCACCAGAACATCTACTATTCAAGATAAAGAAATCACCCTAAAGCAGCCCGGATCAATATCCCATCAAGGTCTCCGATCCCCAGACATAATAAGCCCAAGAAACCCCAAGCGGCAAACCGAGCTCCACAGCGGATTCCATGACGTCTATCCTCGACCTCATAACTACTCCCTCCCCAACCCCCAAAACCAAACTCCACACAACCATCTACACAACAATCAACAACACAAAATGTCCTCAATCCCAACATATAGCTCAGCGCCGGTGAACGCCAACCGCCCAGAAGAAATGGGTCCAACAACAACAACCTCGTCCTCCGATCCCGCCACTAGCATGGAATCCTCTGAAACAACCGCCGCGAAACCACCAACACCGACACAAACACAACCCCCAACCACCTCTCCCCGACCCGCCCAGCCAGCCGCTGCCCCGGCGCACCCAACACCAGCACCAGCCGCAAAAGCCACAACAACAACCTCCTTCCCCGAATCCGCAAGCTCAACAACCTGCGCGCCACCCGCGCCGCAACCGGTCTCCAGACCCCAGCACCCAACCGCAACAGGCCCATCCCTAGCACCAGACCACCCAGCGGGATTCCCAAATCCCGCTCCTGCACCACCCGAAGCAGGCGCCGCACCAGCACCAGCGGCGGGATCACTCTGGCCGCCCCCGAAAGCAGGCGCCGTGCAAACACCAGCGCCGTCCGCGCCCACGCAGACTGCGTATACGCAGCCGTACTCGTTTACACCGGGCTCGGCAATCCCGAACTCGACATCCGCCTCTTACGGCTCTGTCTATCCGACTTCCGCGGGAAGGCCGGCTGGGTTGCCGTTGCATAATGGTGGTGGTGGGTCTGGTGATGGGGTTGGGGAGGAGGAGGAGGGATTCCTTGGTGCTGCGAAGGGGTGGTTGACGTGGGGTGGGGGAAGCTGGTTGAGGCTGAGAAGGAGGTTTGGAGGCGGATCAATGACGTTCATGAGAAGTGAGCAACGAGTAACTTGCTTCTTGCTTGGGTTTGGGGATTGGGGTTTGTGGGTTAAATTGGATTATGTGGGCGTTTGGGACTCATTTGGGTAGGCTGTTTGGGGTTTCTTTTGTATTAGCATGTAGGAATTAGCTAGGCTGAAGAAGTCTCTTCTATGATCACGTTCGCCAATGATTTGATTCAATGGGGTTGACTCCAGGATTTGCATCTGATAGAGTGGTGGAAGGAACTACGACTAATGGAGAGAACTGTGTAGAGGATAGTATTCCAGTGCAGATGCAATGGGGATTTTTTGAACTACCTAAGTAACTATGTACTTTCGTCCCTGGCGAATAAATCGTATTAAGTATTCAGCCTCAAACCGAGTGAAAGACAATGCAAGATGTTAAAATCTGCATGTACAAGAACGTGCGTAGAGCCCATAGACACAGCATTAAAAAGACAAGTAACGAAAGTGAAAGACAATTCTCAGTGGGATCAATGAAGAAGACTGAGACAATCAAACAAAGATATCACAGAGGACCAGTGCGATCAACAAAGAAGACCGGATCCTCTATGGATGTCTGAGGAGATTGGGGAATTGTCCGGATAGAGAGAGCCCGAAGAAAAGAGCAAAATATTAAAGTCCATATGGGAAAATAAAGTGCAGCAGGGCTGCGACCGATGCAAAGATAACGCCGAGAAGAGAACAGAAGAGAAGAGGGGGTATTAACTTGTGACTTGAAAGGACTCAGTCAGACAAGTTGTCGTGGGCGTCATAAGAAAAGTGAAAAGAAACGCCATCTTGAATACCACAGTCCAACGCCACTGCCGGATGCACCGCACCTCGGACAGCTTTGTATTTTCTGGATAAAGCACACCAGACCAGCTCGCGGCCATGTAAAAAAAAGAATAAGAAATCGCAACCGAAACGCCGACAATGCTGTGGGCCTCACACCGAGCCCAGACGGAGAAGCGCCTCCACAGCGGCGCGTTCCTGGTGGTCGAAGATACGGGGAGCAGGAGCAGTACTAGCAGGGAAGATACCCGAAGGCTGGGTCTTTGCAAACACAGCATTCATGGAACTGCCGGTGTTCATGGAGCGAGCGCGCAACGCATCCGCGCCGATCTGCGCCCAGTCCTCTGCATCGGTCTCGTCGCCTTCATCCCACTCGTTCTCCGCGATCTCATCCGGCGCCTCCGAAGACGAAGCATACTCCTCTTCACCGTCCAGCGACATCTTGTCCGCCTCGTGCTCCAGCATGTCCCGGTCTCCGTGCATCCCGTAGTCATCGGTGTACGAGAACGCGGTGGACTCAGCAAAGCTCATGCGGTAAGGGTGTCGGTTGCCGCCCTGCCAGCCGGACTGGCCTTGGATCTGCACGCCGCGCTGGAAGGAGCCTATGCTGGATGGGGGTGACGCGGAGGCCAGATCCCGTTGCTCGCCGCGGCGGTGCGCGTCCCAGCGGCCCCAGCCGATCTTCTCGAATACCACGTCGCTGGTGTTGTTGGCGCGGCCTTCTAGGGCTGCCACGACGAGTCTGCGCGCTTTGGCGGGTGGAATGCGCGAGAAGCCTGGAACGGAGGTTGTGAGGTGGCCCATTACGTGGCGGATGGCGAGCGGGCCTTGCTGGAGCAGGATCTCGGGGAGGTGGTACTTTGCCAGCATAGCAGGGGTAATGGCACCAGTGCTGTCGAGGTCATCTTGGGCGTCCTGGGAGTTGGCGCACTCGACACTGTCGTGGAGGTCGATGTCAGAGTCCAGTTGAGGGACGGTAGACAGTGGGGAACCTGGGGACAGTGCCACACGGTGGAAAGTTTGGGGAGGCAGAGTAGGCGAAATAGAGTTGGGTGGCGTGGGTAGCATGGCAGGCTGACCGGGTCGCGATGCGCGGCCCTGACCTGAGTGAGGGATATCAACAGAAGCAGTCTTGCCAGCAAGAGCCATAGCAATGCTGGATAGTGTCTGGGAAGCCATGTTGAAGGATGTAGGTTGAGTGAAAGGAGAAGACCTGCGCGCAATGTATATATGAGTCAGAAGACCTGTTCCAGAACGCGACAAAGCGGTACCACGGGAAGGGGAGATCGGGTGGCAATTATATCAAAGAAGTTACAAAACAAAGGACAACCAAAGAGAACTCACCTTTCACAGAGACAAAGACACACTCGGCAAGTGTGAAGTTGTGTGAAGTTAGGGCTTTTCCACGCAGGGGATGCGACGCGGTAAGGAGGAGAGATAAGTCGCGATAAGGGACAGATCACTTAACGCGACCTGATCTATCAAAGGAGATATTGAAAGGGATGAAAAGTATGTGTGTATGAGAGAGAGAGAAAAGAAGAGAGGAGATGAGATGAGGGGTGAAAGGTACCTATAGTACAAAAAGTGACTCCATCAAGCCCTGGGAGGTCTAGGTATGGCACTCCGCAGACGCAGCATAAGGAAAGCGCGTGGGCCTCGGGGCTGATTGATTGGCGCATCGTCACCGGGTCTGTCCGGCTTCGATTTGTATATTACTGCATTATTACCCTGTTTTCTACTTCTACATACAATCTAGTTAACTATATTGTCTATGGTCTACTGAATATATGATTCACTATACTATATTTGGGGTATTTCTATATCTTACTTATACAATATTGTTCAATGTCAATTACTATTATCCCTTTTTGGTTCACTCTAATCATATCCCTGAGCCGATCGTCGCCTAAGAAATCTCCATACCCTGTAACCCCCACAGGTACCTGAGTTCATTTGAACAAGAGAGTCAGAAAAAAACCCCTCATGCCAAGTTGTTATCAGCCAGTCATGAAGATCCCGAGTGCTCGTGCGCTTTTGAACGCTTATAGCGCTCTCCAGGGCGTAACCCTATTGCAATCGGCTGATAACCTGATAACCGTTCTCTAGTGCACGTGGATCATTTGACTCACCATAGTTAACAACGCATTCAAACCCGATTACGTTTCAACTTTGGGATATTCATAATCCACTCGTCAATCATTATAATTTTTTCTTCACTCGAAACGAATACGTGACGTTTCCTCTAAAACCTACGTTTGGACTTATTGCCCCTCCAACCCGTGGACCCCTCTACACGAAGTATTTCGCGCCTATCTACGCTAACTACTCCGAAATGTACTGGGTACATCCACTTTCCGCGGGTCCCACTACAATCTGGACTTGGGTCCCTTGACGTCACTTGTACCAGTGACATGGTGCTTGGGCATCTCCAAGGCGGCCACAGTTTCATTCTGCCTTATTAATATTATTATTGGCATACAACGTCGAATGTACAGCGCAGAGACTTGCCACAATTACTACATTGTTGGATATCTGACTCAGCTGTTTGAATACTGAATACTTGTATCGGCGCAGGAACCGATCAAGGCACAAACACCCGGAGATCAAGCCGTCGGCGCCGATGCCGCTGAGGGGTTGCATAGATAGTATATACATAGAATGACATGGAAGGTGACTTGCAGGGCTAGCTTGCGTTTACTCCGCAAAGGGGATCTTGAGGGTTTGCGCTTGCGCTCACGCTCACGCTCACTTTCGGAATCATGGCCCAACAAAACTGTACAAGTGACTTTTCATGTCGTACATGGACCTCGCACTAGGCGCATTCCTCGGACGTATTACGAGGCAACGCTTGGGCTGCCAAGACATGTGTCGACTATGCAGCATTGTCATTCCTGGGAAGATAAGGCGCGCATTGCGAATGCAGAGGACCTTGTTTTGTGACTGGGTTGCGTACAAAATAATGTACAACGTACGTATGTGGGAACACACATTCAGGATTCAATGCCCAAGTTTCGGGTAACTTACTGAACTTGCAATATAATCACTATAGCATACCTGTCTAGATTATTTCTTATTGCAAGGGAGAAAGAGTACAATAACACGTGTATATTTTAACATTTGAGTTGTCTCGGACAACCGCGATTTATTGATTATTGTTTGTGTACCCCGTAGGGTTTATGGACGATCACATGACCTTGAAGAAAGCCGAAACCTATCGTCCTAATTTGGTCAAATTAGGAGCATTGAGAAAGGTAATTGAAAATTGAACTGCCGGAATACAATATCTGAACATTGAAGCAGACGTACATAATTATCTCGAAGGGTAAAACACTCAAATGCTCGATTTGGTACCATGTGCCTTTTATATGCATATCATATGCAAAAGATACCTGGCGTTATGTCTTCTTAAATTATTAAATTATTATTTTTCTCTCTCACCCAAATTCGCTATTTCCAAAGGGAATGTTGATACAGATGATTGTTGTACCGCGGCTGAGTGAAATTGGAAGCATGAGAGGTGATTGTGGGCCAATTACAATCGTTTGTGAAGTGAGGTACGCACGGAAGAGCATATGCGATGGAACTGAGGATGCGATTGAATACGGCATTCGGACAAGCGCCCCGTACATATGTTCCATTGGTAGTGTGCACCGTATTTCTTGATGCTTAGTTTTGAATGCGAGAATTGCAGACTCGACTATTGCGAAGACATCTGTACATGACCCCGACTAAGATGCACCATAATAGCGAGCACCCAGTCCTTGTTTTCCCATGCAGAGTTCTCTGTGATAAAAAGATATAGCGTTCGATGTTAGGGATTCGACAGCGAGATTGAGCGGGGCGTCAGGAATATGATATTGCGTGTTGATACAAAGATGCTTGAGGCAATGATGGAGTCATCTCTTCAACCCCAGCATTCATCGGTGGGTGAACTGAGATCTATTAGACCGCCGTTCTTCAGCGCTCACCAAAAAGAAGATGCCCTAATTTATCCCAGGGTTTGGTCGTTCGTCGTGTCTCCATGCGGGTCTCCATGAGAATGGCCGTGTTTGCGGATGTGCTCATCCATGGCTCTATATTACCATCGTGCACTTGTTCCATGACGGGGCCGTGTCAGATGCTAGATCACTGCTCGTCATCTGCCATTGAAAGATTGCGCAGACCGCTAACCGAGAAGACATTTTCCTCATGACGAATTGCTGGAATTGTGTAAGCATGGGGACGTCGATGTCAAATTCAACCAACACATTGCAATACACAAAGCCACACGCTTTGGGGAATAGTACTATACCAGTTTAGCGGATTTGATCGTGCTAGCTCAACTTTTGACGCGCAGTGCTACCCCCCTCCCCCCCCATATGACCCCGAACAATTTTTGGAGACGCGCTCGGGTCTTTGGTTTTTTCTATCTTGACATGACCAACAGGAATCCAATCACCTGCATGTTCTCACCAATGACAGAATTGTGAAATTGGAAAGCTTTTTCATAGCCACAGTGTGAATAGTTGGGTCCATCATGTTCTTGAAGACCGTCGGTACTCTTACCAAGTGACGAAATGTCCTATTCGTTTCGGTTTGATTGCTGAATTCAGGTGCTACAGCCTATCTTCGCCCCTACCGTTCCCCTTGGGGACGCGCTGTGTTCCTCTCAGACAGCTGTGCCAGAGAAGGATATCGTCCAACTTGAATCTCTGCTGGTCTTGAATGAAACTTTGGTTTGTGTTTGTTCTGGCTGCTCTTATTGGGAGGCCGAGTCTTTTCTCTTTCGGTGAAATCGCGGCTCTGGTCGTGACTGATTGAGAGCTTCCAAGTCCGTCTCTTCCTCCAGAAGCCCTTCTGTCACCTCTGCTGGCGGTAAGTATGGCATGAGCTGCTTGCCCAGCTATAGCAGAGGTCTGTTCAGCTGCTCCAGCGCAGTTTCTCCTACGGTACTGGGCCGACCAACCTGACGGAGGTACTCGAGCATTGTGGTAGACGGCTTTGTCAACCAACCGATGTTGCTACATAAATTCGTGTGAGTCGAAAATCAAAGGCTGCATATATCGCTTATTTCCAGAGAGTGAGTATAACTCTCTTCCTCCCCGTAGAGTTGACGACAATGCAAATCTCCACGACCCAACCATGTCAACCGTGCCTTCCCACAGACTTCCTGTCCAGAATCAATCAGTCTCGATGTATGCAAGGGATACGAGAAGCCGCTAAAGCACATCAGCTTAAGCGGTTCTCGGCACTCAACGGCCTTATCGTTGCATTGCTTCTACTGTAGAACCACTCGGTTCGCGGAAGGCACGTCTTTTTTTTCCAATTGATTGGAAAAGATCTTGGTGTGCATTGTTGATATGGTCACATAAGTGGTACGGCGATAAGAGGTAGAGAGGCCTTTCCACTCATGAGAAAACAAGAAAACAATTGAAAATTCGGCCGATGCGGCTATTGCTTCTCTCGCCTTGGTGTGAATGTGCTTGTAGATAGTAAAAAGCGAGACCTTAGTGCGTAGAAAGTGAGACCAAATCCAGAACTCAGAAATAAGTGAGGTGATCATGAACTACAAAAGAGGAAGTTTGGTAATGACATCGATGCTGAATTTAGAACCAAGTAGTCATAGTATCATGAGAAGAAAATCACGACCGCACCACTCAATCCACAATCAGCAATAGACCAGCCTAAACTTGAAGTATATAAATGAATTTGCTCTCAGGAAGAATAGTAGGATTTGAACTATATCTAAAGTAAATCTATGAGTTGTGCTTGCTCACATCGCGCTTTCGGGTGGTGGTATATCTCATCTTCTTTCCTTTTTCAACGCCCTTCTCTCCATCCAACACCGCAGATCAAACAATCCCTCACTCAAGTCTCGCTCGTTCCCCACAAACAGAAAAGCGTGTCCTTCTGCCTGAGTCAATACCTCAGAGCTGTTATATTGAACAATGCAGCTAATAGTAGTATAGCTAGGGCCTTCATAATTTGCCAGCCTTTCTGCATCACCAACAGTCTTCACCTCGTATGCAGCTCCCGTGACTATATCCTCTAGATCGCCTTTGATCAAAGCTGGATATTGTCCCCAGAGCTTGCACTTGTAGCCTTTAATAATTGCTGGATAGAGAGTCGGGGCGTCTTTGAGATTTAGAATGTCTTCCAGTAGACCGGGGTCTTGCAGAGAACCGTAAAAAAAGTAGAGCCCTATTGGAGGTGGACCCTCGGTGAGGGGGTGAGGCACTCGAGACGGGAAATATCTACTAGGAGAGTTGCTTCGCATTTTCAATACAACGGGGGATATCTTGGAACTCGGGTTCTGTGGAGGAGGTGGATTGTTTCTTGGTGCTGAGTCGGACATGATTATTGCGACGTAGAATATTGATAAAATTCGATAAACTGGCTAGATACAAATTCACTAGCAGCTCGAGAATAGGCAGCAGGAAGTTTGCGGGGTATAAGCGCTTTGAGTAATCTGACTCTCGTCTGATCGAATTAAATGGGAAAGTACAAAGAAAAATCGTCAATATCGAACAACTGTATCTCTCTACCTCAAAGAGATCATAATTAATCAATTTGCTCTGATTTTACCGGATGAATAGAGTCAATTCAAGATTCTTCCAATCCAATTAACCGCTTTGATCAAGGCCATTCTCCCGGCGCGGTGTTTTTAGAGGCTAAATATTTAGGCAATTATCCTAAACAACTTGTATAAATAAGTGTACAGAAGCTCTCTCGGTAATTACTCGTCTTTTATCATCGTCAGGGCTATTATTGTTCATGCAAGATGGTCAAAATTGATGGTATCACACTTCTTTTTCTGACAATTGCTGCAAATGCTGCAGTGAGCCCAACATCTCTCAGCTCTGATATCTCCGTCATTATCCATAATGACTTGCAAGGTAATTTGGTATAGTTTGACATGGTGGATTCTTCAAAGTTGACAATTCAATCCCCAGAAAGTGAAAGCCCTTTTTCTGATTCGGGGATTTTGGTTCTTGGGGCCAGGACATGGCGAGAAGCCACAGAAAGCTGCATCAAACTAGGAGAAAGTGTCTGGGGAAGTGGATCTAGCATCAAAAAGATCCAGAGGGACTTAGATTATCTTGTATACCAAGGCAGATACGCCCAAACTCAGCGCTTTTGGACTGCTTCCGACAATCGCAAGCCATCAACTATAAATGCAAATGGCCAGATCAAGTCTGTTTCTATAAATGAGAAGTTGCCTGTCATCTGCACACAGACTGCCCCTTACTCCAATATCACGTTCCAGGACACAAGTTCGAAGTGGCAAGTGACTGTCAAATCTAATAATGAATATCTCACCGGGTAAGGGCAGAGCACATCTCAGAGGTGGAAAGGGTACTAACAACACTATAGGTTCCGTGATAGATTCAGCTTCCGCTTTCTGGGGGTCCGTTACGCCAAACAGCCTCAACGATGGGAATACTCTAAAGTATACAAAGGAAGCGGCAAAAAAATTCCAGCGCTCGACTATGGCTCTGAATGTATACAAGGCACAAGTGGCTCAGAGGATTGCTTATTCCTAAATATATGGACCCCTTATATTCCTCAGCCGAAAAAGACCCCAAATAAGAACCTCAAGCCAGTGATGTTCTGGATTCACGGTGGAGCCTTCACAGGGGGCACTTCCAGCGACCCGACGTTCGATGGCAGCAATCTAGCCTCGCGAGGCGATGTGGTTGTGGTTGCAATCAACTACCGCTTGGGAACTCTTGGATTCCTTGCGCTGGACGATGGAGAAACGAACGGAAACTACGGACTGGCAGACCAGACCACAGCGCTTGAATGGGTTCGTCAAAATATCAAGGACTTCGGTGGTGACCCAGACAGAGTAACTATTTTCGGACAATCAGCTGGTGCGGGCTCCGTACGCGCGCTTCTCGCATCTTCCAAAGCCCGTGGTTACTTTGCCAGTGCGATCATGCTGAGCAATCTTGGAGGCTTGGGTTACGGCACGACCTACTCAAAGTACTATACTATCGCGGAGGAGATGGCAGTTGTGGGGAATGTGATTCTCAGCGAAACAAATTGCACGCAAGCTACTTCGCCAATCGAGTGTCTTAGAGCATTGCCCGCAACAACAATTTCCAGCCTCGCAGATACGGCCCGGTATCTCGTCGTGGACGGTGTCTACCTCGAACACGCGGAGCTGAATCTGGCCAACCCAGCATCTACATCCAACGTCCCACTCATGATCGGCACAATGCGAGACGACGGCGCCGCCATGATCGGCTATCCCTCAGCAGAAGAAACAATTCAAACATTCCTTGCTCAAAACGGCGTCCCCGATTCAATTGCACCAAGCCAGCTGTTCCCCGTCCCTTCAACTGCCAACGCTACCCTCGATATTTTCAACACCTCAGCCCGGATAGCAACAGACGGCATATTCCGCTGTATTGACGAGGCAACCGCTCAAGCAGGGTCGACAAATCACATCTTCCCTGACATCTTCTACTATGAGTTCAACCGCTCGTATCAACTGCCCGGCTGGTCGCCCAATTTCCCGGTGTGCAACGCGCCCATCACAGAAACCTTCCCAAATGGCGATCCCAGCAAGGAATACTTCAAATGCCACTCCGGGGAGCTGGGCTACGTGTTTGGAACTTTTCTTCGCCAGGGCTTACCGTACCGGGATGAATTCGACCTGCCATTTGGACAATACGTGCTGGATTCTTGGGCGAGTTTTGCAAGAAGCGCCAGGCCTACGCCTGACTCTGGATTCTTAAAAGCGAGAGGGTATGTTAATACGAGCCGAGAGATTGAATTGAATGGCTCATGGGAGTCATTTGGAAAGAATGGCCAGATGAGACTGCTTCAGTGGCCTTCTAGGATGGAGAATTTGGCGGAGCTGGAACAATGTCGGGCTCTGGGTCTGGGATTGAATTATTTTGTCTCTTGACTCTACGGAAGTTCTTTGCAATATGCAACCTATGAGAATCGTGCTTCCTCTGTCTCGATTGATATTTTGTGGTCTGGTGCCAATCTACAGTGTCATATTTGACAGCTACGCGATGGGAGGCAGATGTTTTGGGTCAGTGTGGATGTCTTGGATCTAGTGATCTTTTCAGTGAGAGATTTCCCATTCAAAGCGCTAAATGAACAGGATTGGAGGGGGCTATCTCTATATCAAAAGGCCATATAGCGAAGCCTTCGATGATGATTTCAGATGCGCCGGTTATCACGAGTGGGTGAAGACCTTTCTATGCGATGCTTGTGAAGTTGTTTCAGTATTGCTTCTCTTTGTTGCTAGAATGCTACGAAGATTTTTCTCCAGGACTGCGCTGATATAATCAAATCGAGGGAATGGGTTGTCGAGAAAAGTTCAATCCCTTTGGATACAAAAGAAGTCGTGTGCGCATTGACGGATATATAACTCCACTTCCGATGCGAGGGCTTCCGAAGTTCACCCGTGGACCTCGAGCAATCAATACCTTTTAGCTCTGTAAAGCCCACCAAAGCAGACATGAAGGCTTTGCACTCATATCAATGAGCACATACACATTATGGTTTCAGAAATATATTGTCCGTCGTCAATCATCTTGCCGACGACGAAATGACCCATCAACGAAGTGTTCGCACTTGATGATTCAGTTGAGCTATTTAAATCTGAGATATTAAAACCAAATCCGCAATGAACAGTTACACCATATACCCTTTAAATCAAACATAAACCAATAACAAAAGACAAAAAACATGCCTTTTGATCTATACAGCTGGTTGTCGATAAGATCGGATGTGCCCCTTCCGACGGCTCCCCTCATGACATAGACATATCCATTAGAACCCCATATTCTTTCCTTCTAACTTCTCATTTTCTTTTTTTCAGAAACTCGCATCTTCCAACCCATCAATTGTAACACCAGATCAAAAAATTACCCAAAATGACCTACCAAATCGCCTATGACACAACCCGCGCACCGTCCCGCGGCGCCGCGCTCGTCGCATTCATGGAAGACTTCTACCGCACCAGCGACACAGAAGCCCAGCACGAGAAATACGTCCAGAGCTTCACCGAGGACGCAACGCTCATCATGGGTCCCAAGGAGGCCAAGGGCGCGAGTGGTATGTTCTATTTCGGTTTGAAGCTATACATACGATGGATCTCGATTTCCGATGACATATTGGAAACTTGGAATTGGAAACTCTACGCCAGCTAACGGATTGTTTGATAGAAATTCTTCCCCTGCGCCATGGCCTCTGGACTCATGTTGCTTCCCGCCGACACACGCCTACGCGTATCTACTTTGGCGGCGACGATGAGATCATGCTGTATGGTGGTGTCAATTATAGACTCAAGGCGAACCCGGATAATGATGTCTATGTGCCTTGGGCTGGACGGGTTGTGTTTGCGCCTCACAAGGATGGCGAGGATATTAAAATGCAGTTTTATCAGGTTTATTTGGTGAGTCTTGTGTTTTGAGTGCTGGTATGGTTGTGGTGCTGATTGCGATTGTAGGATACTGCGGCTCAGTCGGGGAAGAAATAGATTTAAGGCAACTAGAAGGTGCCGCAGGGCTTGGGGTCAACTTGTATATACAAGAGTACTTCAACAAACAACTTGTAAATGAAAAAGTGTATGAAAAGTCTTGCGGCAAATGAAAGCAAAGTCAATGGTTGATATCCGTCTATGTACTCGAAACACCTACATCTACATCTACGACAGAGATTGGAACAGTTTTGAAGTGTTAGACATGCTCTTTATTTCCAGGAGACCGCGAGAGAAGGAACAAAGACGCCGTAAGGTTGGTCGGGGTCAAAGAGGTGAGGGAGATCATAAAAACATGTCAAAGGGAAAAAAGATCCCCTCCCGTCTACCGCACATGAAAGTGCCTCGACAGAAAAAGGAGGGGGAAACGTCTCGTCCGCTCTCTTCTCTCGTTCAAGTCTCCTGAAAGATGCCTCATCCTCATGCACTCGCCACCGCCCAATCTCTCCCCGCTAGTAGCCCCATCTGGTCGTCAGAAAAAAATATGAATTGGATGGAACAAGTGAAAACAAGAAACAAACGTAAAGTCGCGCACGGGACCGCAAGCTCCGAATTTTTATTTTTGTGCCGTCATTTCTCCAATATTCTTGCCCCGTCTGGAAAGCAAAGAACCACAAAAATAAACGACTTATCCCCGAACTAGTAAAAGCCCATTGTATGCGATACGTTTATTCCTCATCGGACTCCTCATCCTCATCGACGGTGGTCTTGGCGATACGGTCCAAATCACGCTGGCCGGACTGGGTGATGCGGCGGCCACCCTTCTCCTCGTCGGTCTCGAGGACACCGATCTTCTCAAGGGCCTGGAGGGCCTTGCGGTCAACGGAGCCGGAGGCATCGACGTGGTGGGCGGGGCGGGAACCACGGTTCTTGGTAGAGCCGTGAACCTTGCGGAGACGACCGACACCGACGGTCTTGCGCATGTAGATGTGGCGGGCACAGGCGGCGGCGCGGACGTAGAACCTTCTGAAGTGTTAGTGTTTGGGATCAGATTGTGTTGCGTTGCAAGTCGTACCAGTCAGCATCCTGGGGAGGAAGCTCGTTGGAGGCAGAGGTCTTGACAGTGTCAACCCAGCCGGGGATGGGGAGCTTTCCCTGACGCTTCAGGAAAGCAGAGTAGGCAGAGATGAACTTCTGCGCCTGTGGGAGAGAAAATGAATGTTAGTGGTGGCTCATGATATAAAGTGGATCGGTCAAGGTCTGCAAAATTGATTGCGTCGAATTCGTTTCTGGAAGCAGTTCATCGGTCGGCGCGCTCTTCGCTAGCATAGAATCGTATTGAGTATTTCAAGCTGGTCCTTGATGGCTGAAAACCATCAAGGACTTGGCCCCTCAAAATTGACCATGCACATCCTTCAATATCGACGAGTTTCCCATAAGCGATGAAAACCAATGCCTATTGTTCATATAGTGTATTCCGTGCGAAGCATTTCCACCCTGGCGAAGCTAACCGACCGATGTTGTGATATCCGTGCATCCAGAAACGAATCGTTCGCATCACGCGAAGCAGACATGGTGAATGACCGATCACCTGTGAAAATCGAGCGGGACACTTACGTCCACATCGCGAACGGTAACACCACCCATTTTGGCGACTTGTCGAGGGGTCGAAGGGTAGGGATTAGAGAGAGAGAGGCGTTGGGCGTCGAGGTGGGCAGGGTCGAAGTCGAAGAGTCGCTCAAAATTTCAAGACACACAACGCTGGGCGGGTTGGGTCTGTGTGCCGTTCGCTTGTCCATTTTGGGTTAGCCGTACCCTAAGCTGGTCATGTGATTTGGAATTTGGTGCCTGATGGGTCAGGCTGAAAGAATATTTCTTTATGCCTGATATTTTAGGCTGAAAATAAAAACACGATTAACATTCTAATATTGGAGAACATGTTATTGAAGACTTCATAATAGAATGTATTAATTCTATTTCATGCCATGTATCATTATTCGTAATTTAAAGATAAAGTGAACCCCCAATTCCCCATGCCAATAAACCCTTCATTCCAACGCCTAAAGATTTCCAAATTACAGCGTGGGCGCTCTTTTCAGCCCAACGCAATACCGTACAAATAAAGTGTCAACAAAATGACCGTGCCGGATACCAGGTGGCCGGCACCTGTTGAACTCGTCTATGGCATCCTGCACACCGAACCCAAGACGCTCGATCAAATAGCAAGTGATCAAGAAACCGGTACGGTTGTAGCCATAGTGACAGTGGACTCCGACCAATGGACGAGGCAAAGACTTTTCCTCGCCGGTACGCTTCTCCACATTCTCATCGATCTCCTTTTGAAGGCTACCGACCAGAGCAATGAAGTCGCGCGTCTCATCTGGGGTCGGAGGAATCTTGGATACAGTCGGGTGCTTGCAGTAGCGGATCCCGCCCTTTTCCATTTCAGCCGGGTTGTAGACCGGGCTTTCGTGACTGATGTCGATAACAGCATGGATGCGACCATGATACTTTCCCGAGAATGTCACTGGGTTGTGTTCCTCGTCGACTTCGCGCAGCATCTTCATCGCAGCGAAGGTGTTGGCAATCGGTTCTGAAACAGGCGCAACCTTCTTCCACTTGGCGAGGTTCTTGACATCCCACTTTCCGGATGTATTCATATACTGCAGTTGCCAGCCCAGACCAAGACGCTTGTCGATGTTCGACGAGAAGAAATCCTGCACAATCCCTGCAAGCGTGCGATACGTCGCGCGGTCGTAGAGCAATGCATGCGACGCGGGTGCCGGCAAGATTGCTGACTTGACCACCCGCTTCCGTTGCCCAGTCTCCAACACTTTCTCGGACACCTGAAGTCCATACGCCTTCTCATTGGCCAGGTCACTAGCCGGAGCTGACATCTGATCATGGACGCGCGAAGCATCGGGAATGATGCTACTGCTGTCGCTAGTGTCAATCGCGGTATGGGCTGAAGCATCGCCGAAGAATTTCAAAAGCTTCTGCACCTCAACCGGTTTTGTAACTGCGTCCGCCTCTCCCCCGACCAGGAGGACCGGCATGCGAATCCCTGCCCAGACCTTTTCTCCAGGCATTCCGCCAATCGGGTGGTCGTTTTCATCGTACGTGGGGAGTGTGCCCCACGCCATGCGTCGCCAAACAGGAGTTTGGGCTTGTTTGTTGAAGCGCACCTGGAGACCGCGAGTCTCCATATCGGCATCGCTGCCAACCATCCGCATGACACTGGCGCTTTGCTCGCCACCGCGTCGGTCCCATTGACGCCAGAGGTCGAAAATGAATCCGGGGACGGAAAGTAGTTTGCGATATTTGGAACATTCCTTCGCAGATGGAGGCGATGCTCGAGGACACACTGCAACGAGACCGATGATGTGTTGTTTCAGCTTTGCGCCAATAGAGGATGTCGATGAAGCCAAGAGGGCGCACAAGGAAGCTCCTAGGCTATGTCCTACCAGAATGACTTCCTGGCCGGATTTCCAGTCCCGGTGCTGTTCGATTGCCTCGACCAGTAGTTCTGACAGAGCTTCCACTGAATATGCATCCCAGTCCGTGGGCGCAAACTTGGACAGTCCACACCCTGGTAAATCAATACCAAAACACGACCCAACGTTGGACAGACTGGTCAGGAGGTGGTGGAATTGTGCAAGGGATCCACCGAGCCCATGAACAACCACGATCAGTGGCAGAGGTGTTGGTTTGGTAGGAAGTCGAGCTAGTTGCGGGTGGGGGCTATAGAATGTGCGAATGGCGGGATAGGTAGCTTTCGAGGTGGTGTATGAGTTGTATGTAGTGAATTTTCTGAGGATGCCGGGGTCTGTTGCGTGAGCTGCGCGCATATTAGCATGAGATGGAAACAATCAAAGAAAATGTGGTGACCTACCATCCGAGCTTTGCTTCTGAGGTTCAGACAGCCAATCTTCCTTAGGCTTGTAGTTGGGGTTGGTGCCATGACGCAACGATGCATTGCTATCATAGTCCTCGTCTTCGTAGTCATCCTCCGAGGAGCTGAGCGTTTTAGACGAAGACCTGGCCGAGCTGCCTTTACGAGCGGGTCTCTGTGCACGAGCCGAGGGCGACGCCTTGCGCCTCACCAGCGACGACAACATCCCGCATCCAGTCATTGCGATAACACAGGTAGTCAAGAACACAACTTGACCCCAGTTCACGGTGTCATTGCGGTATAAACCGTGGAGATAGCTGGCGACGGCGGTGGGGGATAAGTTTTGTGTAGCAACTTGTATCGAGTTGAAGAATCGTGAGACAGCAGCGACTGAACGGGTTTGGGAGGGTAAATCGTAGAGGGAGGTGTCGGACCCCATGGTTAAGTATAGCCCGGGGCGTTCTGGACTCTTGCAGAGCCCCCTATCAGACCAAGAACCACGCGAGGGGGCACCCTATTCTCTTTGGATACAGCGCAGATTTGGTCAAAGCCAATAAGGAAAGCGAGATCGTCAACGTTGGAAATAGTTGCAAGAAGAAGAAAAAGTAATGAAACATTGGTTCAGCCACTCAGAGCCTCGGGATGGATGGCGTGGGGTGGAAACATGAGTCATCATCGGCCCACTTGCCTGCAGCCCTTCGGAGGGGTACTTTCTTGATTATGGGGTTTAGTATGAGAGCGGAAGTCCCTCTATAGATCCAGATCTTAAGCATAAAACTAGTACACAACTTCTCCTTTTTACTACAATATTTATACATTATTTTCCATCAAGGTAATTGTGGACAATGCATGTTTCACAGCATCCAACATGCGCGATTTTTCATTTATTACTGGTCGATTCGGAGCGCCGAGCGGGACCATCTAACTAGATCATACCAACATCGAATGTTCCATATTTACACTTTATTTAGAAGCATGGTAGAATGCTATTTGGAGATCATAACATTATCCCAACAGCTCCAATCGCCCCAAAATATGCTAACTATACGTTGTAACCTGCAATTGCGGATGGTTCTCCGTTGTAGAAAATCAAAACAAATCAGTCATGGCTCCCTGTGACGCATCACTAACCAATCGGGCGTACTTGGCCAGCACACCGCGGGTGATTTGCGGTGAAGGAGGCGTCCACTGGCGTCGTCTCTCCTCAAGCTCCTCATCTGATACATCCATAGATAGACTATTTGTCTCAGCATCGATGGTGATAACGTCCCCGTCTCGCACGAGGGCGATCGGACCGCCAACAGCGGCTTCCGGCACAATGTGGCCGACAATGAAGCCATGGCTGGCGCCGGAGTACCGGCCGTCGGTGATCAGCGCCACATTGGTCAGCTTGGCTCCCATTAGAGCGGCACTGGCCTTGAGCTGTTCCGGCATTCCTGGGCCACCCTTGGGGCCCTCGTAGCGCACAATGATGACGAGGTTCTCGCCACGTGGGATGCGGCCTTCGTTGAGCGCCTCGTTGAGGCGGTGCTCCTTATCGAAGACGCGCGCTTTGCCGGTGAAGCTTAGTCCTTCCTTGCCGGTTATCTTGGCGACTGCGCCGCCTGGAGCAAGGTTTCCACGAAGGATCTGCAGGTGGCCGCTTGCCTTGATTGGGTTACTCAGGGGGCGGATCAAGTCCTGGCCCTCGGCCAGCGAAGGGAATGATGCGACGTTCTCGGCTAGCGTCTTACCCGTCACAGTCGGGATATCGCCGTCCAGGAGACCCGCTGCGATCAATAGCTTCTGGACGGACGGGATTCCTCCGATCTCGTACAGATCCGCCATGTAGTACTTGCCGCTGGGAGAAAGGTTGGCAATAAAGGGGATCTTGTTGCTGACTCGCTGGATGTCATCCAGCGTCAAGTCAACATTGGCTGTCCGGGCCATGGCTAGGAAATGAAGAACACCATTGGTACTACCGCCGAGCGCCATGGTCATGACGAGAGCATTCTCGAAAGATCGTTTGGTGAGCAGATCCCGGGGCTTGATATTCTTCTCTAAGCAGACCTTGATAGCCTCTGCAGCGCGGACGCACTCGCGCATCTTGGACGGTGATTCAGCGGGCGTCGACGACGACCCGGGAAGAGACAGTCCCATCGACTCAATAGCCGTAGCCATGGTGTTCGCCGTAAACATGCCGCCACAGGCGCCAGCGCCAGGGCAAGCATGCTTTTCCAAGTCATCCATAATTTCGTCTTGGGTCTTGGTCGTGTCGCCGCCATCGTCGGGCTGGCGCAGCGTGCCGTAGGCGTAAGCACCCGCGGCCTCAAAGCATGTTGAGACATTGATGGGCTTGCGCAGGTGCTCGGAGTATCCAATGCCAATGGTTCCTCCGTAGATCATGATTGATGGCCGGTTGTGACGAGCCATTCCCATTACAACACCGGGCATGTTCTTGTCGCAGCCGGGAATGGCAACGCAGGCATCGTGGTATTGCGCGCAGGTGACAGTCTCAATACTATCGGCAATGACTTCTCGAGTCTGGAGGGAGAATCTCATACCTGGAAAGGATTAACATTTGTGTTCATAGCGATGCCGTATCGAAGGAAGGTTGACGACTCACCTTCGCTGCCCATGGTGATTGCATCGGAAACACCAATGGTGTTGTACTGCCATCCAAGCATGCCCAGGTCCACAACAGACTTCTTGACGGTTTTGGCCAGATCCATCAAGTGCATGTTGCAAGGGTTTCCCTCCCACCATACTGAGGCCACACCAACATGTGGGCTCTTGGCCATCGCTTCTGTATCGGGGACACCGGCAGCATACAGCATGGCCTAAGATAATCAATAAAGCTCATTGCCGTTTTAGAGATGACTTACCCGAGCGCCAGGGAAGTCATGGCCCTTAGTTATTGTGTGTGAATGACGATTGAGTACGAGGGAGCCATCTGGGTGCTTCGCATCTGTGGGTAAAGAGGGAAAGTTAATATATTTGGGCTCACTGAGAGCGCTCGACTCAATTGGCTTAGAAAGACACATGGCGAACTGTGAGAGAGGAAAAAGCTATACACAATTCCTAGTCTTCAGCAATTGACTATAAGTGTCATCCCACAACCGAGGGGAGAGTCCGCATTGAAAGCCGACCCCAGTGGACCCCGCGTTCGTGGGGCTTCGTCCAGTCACAGTTGACCGATTTAAGATCCAAACTCGGAGTTACGCCTATTGTTCGATCACCCGAGCGATCTCCATATAGTGGTATGATATTGTATATAGTAGATGATATTCTCCTTAATGGTTTAAATACTAAGTACTAACTAGTTGATAGTTTAGCCACATGTAGTTGACTCATGAGTAACAACCCAAAACCCGGACAAAACCCACGAATAGTAGACGTCATTACACATTTAAAAGCAACATCTGACCATCACCTCCTTTCTTTTTTATATTTTCCTCGCAGTATCCAAATATTCATCCATAACAAACAATCAACAATGCCAACCGACGTGAAAGTTGCCCAAGCAATTGGCACCATCGGCTGCGCTCTGGCAGCAAGTAAGTATATATATATCCCCTTAGCTATATCACCTCAAACTCACACATACATACAACCAGGTGGAATTGCCACACTTTCAACCTTCAGCATCCCAAACCTCATACTCCCCTCACGCCAAACCGGCAAAACAGCCACATACGATAAAAAACCAGGAACCCCGGCCCCGCACCTAACAAACCAATGGCTTGATCTCTACGACCGAGGCAAGAAGTTCTTCCCTGGGCTGGCGGGCTTCTCCTCGCTCGCAAATCTTTATGTTTCATGGAAAGTGCGGGACTCGCCTCTCCCAGGACCTTTCGGATTGACCTGGTCAAAGTGCTATCTGCTTGCGATTGCGAGCACGATGGGAATTGTGCCATTTACGGTACTGGTTATGAGCAACACGAACAATACGCTGAAGGCTCATGCTACGCGTGATGATGCGGCTGATGAGGGTTTGCGGCCACATGAGATGGAGAACAGGGAGAGGGATGATGAGGAGGTCGTTGGGGTATTGGGGTATTGGGCGAAGTTGAACTTGGCGAGGTCTTTGTTTCCGCTTGTTGGTGCTGGGATTGGGTTCTATGCTGCTGTTTCGAGTGTGATTCTTCCTTGATTGTTAGATGTCTGTAATTTGCAAATTGATGGAGGGTATGGGTATCGTCAAATTTCTATCGTGCATGCGGTAGTATGTACTACAGCACCTGGCAATAGTATAATAGCTTTATAAACAAGTTGAAGAAGGGATTAAATCAATATGTACCCGTCCAGGAGCATCGGATGACACGCAGGCCTGGATGAGCGGTGTCATGGTGTAGACCTCGTAGGCCCGTCTTAATGTGTTTCAGGTTGCTCGGTGCCATCCTCTGCATCCTTTTCAATGGTGGACCATTGCTCTGAATGCTGCAAAGCTTCATCGGCACTGATCTCCTGCAATGGGCTGGACTTGCCAGAGTCCTCATGGTGACGATCTGTCACACGGGTCTCATCACCCGACTCTCCGTCCATGGCAAAGCCAACAATCTTGCCCGTACCCGGCTGCGACCGTGCCTCTTCCAAGACATCACCATTCCAAGGCTGGCATTTCTTGACGGTTTCACCGCACCGCAAACAAGACCACCCCTGGCCCTCTTCTGCTTCCACCTTCTGCACGATACAGACGAAGCAATAGATACATCCACAGGGGACTGTTTCGTACGGGTTTGTGACGTCAGTTTGCGCCGATCCCGCAATTCCGCCTGATGCAGACGCCGCTAGCACATCGGCCTCTGTGGTGGATGTTGGATTTTGGTCCCTGTAGCAGATGGCACAGGTGCGCTCTGGTAGAAAGGCCAGCTCCCCTTGTTTCGCTGGTTCGTCATCTTCCCCGCTCGACCGCATGGAGTTGACCATCTTCCGCCACGCGCGAGATATCCATCGCCGCCAGCGACCGATACCAACAAGCGGAAGGAGGAAGAGGAGAAATTCCGTGAATGCGTGCCAGACCAATTGGCGGTTCAGGTATTCGAATGACACTTCTCGGCTGGCTTGGGCGGATGGCGGGGTGAGGCGGATGCGAAGGATGCGATCGATCAATGTACGGTATCGGCCGTTCACTAGGAAGACAAGGAAAGAGGTAAAGGCGGCGATGGAGTGTGTTGTAGAGATGAAATCGGTGAGTCGTGATAGCATACGAACGTCCTGCGATGACTTGAGTTTGTCAGTAAAACTTTGGCAGTATGCTTGCCAGTATGAACGGTGACCAACCTCTTCGTAGCCGCCTTCTTGTCCAATTAACCAGCTTTCCCACTTATCCCAAGCATATCGTCCTCCAACCGTCAACAAACCGTACATACTCTTCTGCCATTTCGTAGGAGAAGAAAAAACAGGTCCTTTGCTTCGGCTATCTGTGTATTTAAGTCCCTGCAGCGCAGCACCATATGACGCATTATGATCCCATATAGATAATTTGAAGAGGATAGCTCGAAGAGCGAACATAATTTCATGCGACCAGTCCTCGCGCATATAAGGCTGTCGCCGTCAGCAGCTATCACCTCACCTGCATTTTTGTTGTATCACATACCCCAAAGTATTTAAGAGCATCACCAACCTGACCTTTCATCAGGCCAAGCAGCTCCTCATCCAACAATTCAGCATCGACCTGTCCGACCCGAAAAGCAGGCCGAGTGCCATCCCGCCCCTTGATGGAATTCCATATCCGCCATCCAGAACTGGGCAATCGATTCAACGGATACGGAAGGCGCTGTACAACAGCTGGGCTAATCGGCGAAGTCCGCTGTGCGGTACGGCGGGCGCGGGCTTCAGCTTCGCGCAGACGACGTCGTTCAAGAACTCGCTCTTGTGCAGCGGCGAAGTTAGTTGAGCTCATCGTGAAATCATTGCGTGTGAAGATGTTGATGCAGAGTGAGAGAATAGCACGGGGAAATGGGTCCCGTTGCTCGTTGACCGCGCTCGGTTCCCCGGACTGAGAGCCGAGGTTGTTTCTCACGTGACCGTGTCAATTTCCATGCTCTTTTGACATGTTTTTGAGCCTCATTGTGAGTGTTAACAGGATAAATATGGAGGTTTTGATGTTGTACAAATTAGTTGTGGGTGTACGGTGAGTGACCAGAAGTGGCCCGGAGGACCTTCGGAGGTTGTAACGAATGTACTCCAAGAACTGATAATATTCCTATTCCTTGGAAACAGGTTCGATGCAGCATTTCATTTACATTGGTTGCCCAGGTGGAAGCTCTGTTAACACCTGACTACAATGCCACCGGCTACATGAGTTTTCCAGGGTGGTCTTATCTACAGATATAGAGGTGATCTATATTCTTCACTGAGCATAGAAAGTAAGGAAGCAGAACATCTGATGTTCATGCCTATATGTATATGTAAATATAAAGAGACAATCCCTAAACTTTTGAAACAATGTGAGTGATGTATAATTTCCCCATCGGCTGCCCAGTGAAGATACATACATTTAGGTAGTCATCTTTGTAGAACATACCACAGTTTTTTGTGTACAACCCGAATATTCTCACCCTCCTGGTTCGTTTCCATGGATTATTTTTATGTTTCAGCTAGAACATACTGACATAATACGAACATATACAAACATGTATGTATATAAAAGTGAAGCTTTTCAGATGGGCACACGCCCTATTTCAATCATCTCGAATTGACCAATCAGAGGGATCTACTGCACCTCGTGCCTGTACGACTTCGCCCTCCAGCCCTACCAGTTGCCCTCGACCACGTCGGTTACTTCCGAGATACCTTATGACCCCCCAATAAGGTTATACGGCCTCAGGTTCTTGTCAGGTACACCTTATCCCAGGGATTTTTCATGAATGTAGATGTAACCGGCGCGTGTTGTGTTGTAGCTCAAGGTTTACCAGACTGTGATCAGTTCATCCTTTCTAACTTCTTCTTCCTCTTCGCACTCCGCACCTCACATTATTTCTTTGCATCCTGAATCCATCAATCTCATCGTTCTACTATTGACATCCATCAACATGAAGGCTGTCATTGCGGTCTTGTTGGCCGTGGTGGCTGGGGTTATCGCCCAGACTGCCACAACCTCCGAGCCCGCCCTGGCGCAGATCCAAGCAGCAGCTGCGACGACCAAACCTGAGATTACTACCTCCAATGTCAAGGGTCTGGCTTTCGACCGTTTTTACCAGGTTTGGCTTGAGAACATCGTACATAACCCCAATCATCTATGAAACATGATCGCTGACATATCGTAGGACTTCGAGGATGCGGCTGCCGATACCAACGTTCAATGGCTCGCTTCACAGGGTATCTTACTGTAAGAACACTAAATCTAGTCATCCATAGATGGCACCTGGGCATAGAGATGTGCTAACTTCACAGGTCCAACTTCTACGCTGTCACTCATCCTTCTGAGCCCAACTACTGCGCTGCGGCCGGCGGCGACACTTTCGGAATGGACAATGACGACTTCAAGCAAATCCCTGAGAACATTTCCTCCATTGCTGATCTGCTTGACACCAAGAGCATCTCGTGGGCCGAGTACCAGGAGCACATTCCTCATGCCGGTTTCCAGGGCCTCAACTACTCCAACCAGCACACCTACAAGCCTGATTATGTCCGCAAGCACAACCCGATGGTTCTTTACAACTCCGTTGTGGCCAACAACACCCGTGCACGCCAGATCAAGGGCTTTGATGATTTTGAGAGTGATCTCGTAGCCAAGGAGCTTCCTCAGTGGGCTTTCATTACTCCCAACATGACTAATGATGCCCACGACACTAATATGACTTTTGCTGCCAAATGGGAGCGTCCCTGGATGGCTGAGCTGTTCCAGAATGATTATTTCATGAACAACACACTTGTTCTCCTGACCTTTGACGAGGACTCGACCTATACCAAGGACAATCGTGTACTCAGCATTCTTGTTGGCGGCGCCGTCCCCGAACACCTCCAAGGCACCAAGGATGACACATTTTACACCCACTACTCCAGCATCGCCAGTGTGTCTGCTAATTGGGGTCTTCCTTCTTTGGGCCGTTGGGACTGTGGTGCCAACATCTTCCAGATTGTCGCCAACAAAACCGGCTATGTCAATTACGAGGTCAACAAAACTTTCCTGACTCTAAATCAGACCTATCCAGGTCCCATGTCCATCGGCGACAAGGAGACCGGCAACACCTCAAAATTCATTGCCGACTGGCCTGTCCCTCTTACCGACAGCAACGAGAAGTGTTCCGCAGGCCATGGTATCTTGGATGTCGTCAAGAAGACTTATGGAAAGCTGCACCCTACCTACAACTACACCACCCCCTTCCCATGGGATGCTCGGTACGGTTACAACAGCAAGGTTACTTTCAAGCGTCCCAACAATGCTTCTCATATCAACTCCACCACTCCCGTTGAAACTCAGCACCACGGTGTCGGAGCTACCACCATGGCTCCCATCTCCACTGTTGTGATTGGAGCATCGTTAGTAGTTGCTGCGTTTTACTCCTAATCAATGAGCAAGTCTGAGTGTATGGTTGCGGTCTTATGGGCTCTATCTCATCTGATACTTTGCAGCCACAGGCTCATTGACAACTAGGGTGTTTTTATCTTGGCTCTGGATTCCAAATATTCAAAACCCAAAAAATTGTACTCCTTCTGATTTGAAGGTTTTACTTCAACATTCTAGCTATGAAATCCAACCAATTAACTTTTCTTACTGCCATTGATTATCTTACCGTTACAGGAAGGAACCTTGGAAGTGATAATACTGGGACGGCCCGATCCGATATGTTCCTGTGGAGGAGGTGCCGAGTCGCGCTTCGGTGGAAAGAAAACAACCGCAGAAGAAAGAAAGAAAATAAATCAGGGGAATGGTAACCCTTCCCCTCTGTCCGGGGCCCCCGCATTTCTTAACTTCCCAACATTTGCGACTTCTGCGCCACAATCCTACGCTGGGATTGTTTTCACCTGACGATCAATCACTTTAGATCGGCTAATTGTTGAGGAAATTAGGAAAAATCCCGGTGGCACAAGATCTGCATTACCGGTTTTATAGAATTAAGCCTTGCTTAATATCGCAAACCCACAATTATGCGGGGTGCATTCGACACGGCCTGAAATAAACCCGTCGGAACACTCAGGATTTCTCTTCACACCCCTCGTGACATAGGGGAGCCCCTCATGGCGTACGAGCGCAGAAGTGGAACTAAAGATTCCATCCAAGTCACAATTGGTCTAAACCTCAGTCGCTCGGAGACTAGGACTGATCGATACAATTAACCGATCGATTCCTTTTCAAGTCTTCAAGGACCGAGATCTCGCTTATGTTGTCGAAGACATGTTATGCATTCATTTTAGGTTCATTGGAGGAAAATCATTGACTCTTCGGCGCATGCTACTACTCTCGAGAACGGTAGCTGTGACAACATGAAGAGTATAAGTAGACAGGTGAAGCCCTCACTACCCAGACAGAAAAAGTAACCAACCATGCTTTCAAGACCAAGCATCGAACGCGCTTCCTTACTCGCCTTAGGGCTTGTCGCAGGGAGCTCCCTGGTTGCTGCTGGGCCATGCGACATCTACGCCTCTGGCAACACGCCCTGCATCGCGGCCCACAGCACCACTCGCGCCCTGTATAGCGCCTACACTGGCGGTCTGTACCAAGTGAAGCGTGGCTCAGATGGAGCCACGACGGTTATCTCGCCGCTCTCCGCCGGAGGAGTTGCCAATGCTGCAGCTCAGGATACCTTCTGCGCCAGCACCACCTGCCTGATCACAATCATCTATGACCAGTCCGGCCGCGGCAACCACCTCACCCAGGCTCCACCGGGTGGCTTCAGCGGCCCCGAAGCAAACGGCTATGACAACTTAGCGAGCGCAATTGGCGCACCAGTCACGCTAAATGGCAAGAAGGCGTACGGAGTTTTCATGTCGCCCGGCTCGGGCTACAGCAACAACGCCGCCAGCGGCACAGCCACCGGAGACGCAGCGGAAGGCATGTACGCCGTTCTCGATGGAACGCACTACAACGGCGCCTGCTGCTTCGATTACGGCAATGCCGAGGTCAGCAGCACCGACACCGGCAACGGCCACATGGAGGCCATCTACTTCGGCGACAACACGGGCTGGGGATCTGGCGCCGGCAGCGGGCCTTGGATCATGGCCGATCTCGAGAACGGTCTGTTCTCCGGCCAAAGCGCTGCCAACAATGCCGCCGACCCATCCATCTCCTCCCGCTTTGTCAGTGCCATCGTCAAGGGTGGACCCGGCCTGTGGGCTATTCGTGGTGGAAATGCGGCCTCTGGCTCGCTATCGACGTACTACAGCGGTGCGCGGCCAACCGCATCGGGCTATAACCCCATGAGCAAGGAGGGTGCGATCATTCTTGGTATTGGTGGTGATAACAGTAACGGCGCCCAGGGCACATTCTACGAGGGCGTCATGACATCCGGCTATCCCACCGATGCCACCGAGAACTCGGTGCAGGCAAATATCGTGGCTGCGAAATACGCCACAACGTCGCTGACAAGTGGGCCTGCGCTTACTGTCGGTTCTTCGATCTCGCTGCGGGCTACTACCTCCGGCTACACGACGTACTACCTTGCTCACACTGGCTCCACGATCAATATCCAGGTGGTTTCGTCGTCTAGTACAACCGCGCTTAAGCAGCAGGCTAGCTGGACAGTTCGTGCTGGTCTGGCTAACAGCGCTTGTTTCTCCTTTGAATCCAAGGACACCGCTGGTAGCTACATCCGTCACTATAACTTTGGTCTCTTGCTTGCTGCCAGTGATGGAACGAAGCAGTTCAACGAGGACGCTACGTTCTGTCCGCAGACTGGTCTCAATGGCCAGGGTAACACGATTCGTTCATGGAGCTATCCCACCCGCTTTTTCCGTCATTACAGCACTGTCCTCTACATTGCTAGCAATGGTGGTGTTCACACTTTCGATGCCGCTGCGTCCTTCAACGACGATGTCAGCTGGGTTATCAGCACCGGCTTTGCTTAATTTAGGTCAATAGGTGGCATGGAATGTTCTTCTCCGCACCATTTGCGATTTAGTGCTGAAACAGAGTTGAAGGAATACATGAAGTATCAACATTCTGAGAACGTTGAAGAGATTTATGTTTGCAGATAAGTTTTATACGCGTTTGTAGCGAGTAATCGATCAAATTTTCTTGGAGATGTAGCAGTAGCAGTATAAAGTTCACAAATGGTATATCCATTCTGGCCGCCCGTATATCCAGACGATCAATCAAAGCTTCGACGTCTTGATCAGGATAGTCTTCGTCTCAAGGAAATTGTCAAGGCTATACAAAATGCCCTCGCGACCACTCCCGCTCATCTTATACCCCCCAAACGCACCGTCCTTGGCATTCGTCGGACTAGTACAGTTCACACCAACAGTACCAGCATCAAGAGCCTTCGCCAGCCGAACCGCGCGATCAAGATCCTTCGTGAAAACAGAAGCATACAAGCCAAACTCAGTATCGTTCGCCTTCTCAATCGCCTCCTCCTCCGTCGAAAACGTATTAATCGCAACAACGGGCCCAAACACCTCCTCCCGCATCAACCGCGAGTCCTCAGGCACGCCCTCAAAAATAGTAGGCCGCACAAAATACCCATCGTTCGCATCTCCGCCCGTCGTCAACTTCCCATCTTTCTCGCCAATCGCAAGATACTCCTTGATCCGGTTGTACTGCAGGACATCGATCTGCGGGCCATGCGAAGTAGAAGGGTCGAGCGGGTCCCCGAGCTGCACAGCCTCGAACTTCTCGCGGAAGAGACGCGTAAACTTCTCCACGACAGACTCGTGCACGTAGATCCGTGAATTCGCCACGCACACCTGCCCGCTGTTGAACTGGATGCTGAACTGGGTTTGTGCGGCCGCGGCTTCGAGGTCTGCGTCTTCGAACACAATGGCCGGCGACTTGCCGCCTAGTTCCATCAGCACGTGCTTCAGGTTCGTCTTGGCTGCTGCGGCTTGGATCTTCTGGCCTGTTAGTGAGGACCCAGTGAAGCTGATGCAGCGCACTTTCATGTGCGAGGATAGCGCCGCGCCGGCGGGGTTGCCGTGTCCGGAGATGATGTTTATGACGCCGGGCGGGAAGCCGGCTTTTTCGATCAATTTGGCGACGTACAGGGACTGAAAGTGTTAGTTTGTGGTGGGCTCAAAGAGGGAAGATATGACGTACTGTCAGGGGCGCCTTCTCGCTGCTCTTCAAGATAACTGTGTTTCCGGCTGCGAGCGCGGGCGCCATTTTCCCAGCGAACATGATGAGCGGGAAGTTCCATGGGATTATCAGCGCTGCGACGCCGTACGGCTGCTTGACTGTTAGGTTTAGGTGGTCGGGCGTGTTGAGACTGGCTGTGCCCTGCGCGCTCCAGCCACCCGTTGCGAAATATCCGAAGGTCTCAGCTGCCATGGCGGCGTCGAAGAAATGCGAGATCGGACGGCCGGTCGAGAGTGTTTCTAATTTGGCGAGCTCGCCGTTTGATTCCAATATGAGCTTAGAGAGCTTGTGCAGGTA
Organism: Penicillium soppii; assembly: GCF_028829465.1. Taxonomy (NCBI): domain Eukaryota; kingdom Fungi; phylum Ascomycota; class Eurotiomycetes; order Eurotiales; family Aspergillaceae; genus Penicillium; species Penicillium soppii. The sequence continues at coordinate 1,323,715 of NW_026643235.1, read as the reverse complement.
TGCGCCGCGCTGGGCGGTGCCTAGGTCTCGCCAGGCTGGGAAGGCAGCGTTAGCTGCTGCGACGGCGTCGTCAACATCCTCGACGGTAGCTTCTTGGACTGGTGCGGATTGTGAGAAAATTTTGTTCGTGCGGGGTTTGTTGGGGGTCATACCTTGCGCTACGACTTCTTTGGTATAGGGGTATACCACGTCGAATGTGGTTTTGGTAGACGAGTCTCGGAACTGGAACTATAAGCATACAATATACATTTAATGTAGATTGGGTTGATTGTCTACCTCGCCGTTGATGAAGAGCCGAGTCTCGATAGGTTCATTGAGAACAGACGCCATCTGGGTAGTTTGATAGTGGATAACAAGGAAGGGATAAGTTCACGAGTTACAAGCTAGCACAAAGCAGCACCGGAAGTCGGCGGCTTTATAAAGCTTCCCAGTCCTCGGAGGTCAGTGTTTCAATCAGATCGGACTATGATCCTTCGCCCCAAAGCCAACACCAAGCCCCCCTGCTTTGTGCATGCACTGGATTGGGCATGCAACTCGGAGTGGCTGCACGGATCCCTTGTGAAGGCAAATTGCATGATTGGAATGTCTTGTTTTGTCTCGGCAAAGCAATAGATTGTGACGTGATTGGTTATGAGTTGGTCTATTTGTACACAGCCTGGGCCGAGGATGCGGGGACATTATTTGGAGCGGGGCTGCGTCGGGGAGACGACGTTCTGTAGGGCTTGACCACTTATTCTTTTGATACGATAAGATCATGACCAATGTTTGACTAATATTCTTTGATAGCTGATAGTTATATGGTTGGAAATTTAATACTGAGCAATCTTTAATATTTCATTCGATCATCGTTTGGGTCGTCACATGTCATATAAATGTAAATGTACTGTCTATTGGGCGACTCCGCGGCGCTTGAGAGTCTGCAGGTCAGGTACTTCCTGGTCACCACTCCGGTTCTTTGACTGAATCTTGATATCGTCTTCAGGGCCACCGGTGCCGTTGAACTGTCCAGCATTAGGGAGACTGAAAGGATATCATGTTAGCGATTGGATGATAACGACAATCCAGACTATTCTTACCGGTTGCGGTCATCACGATTGCCACCCTCATCTTCGGGGATCACACGGTGGTCGCTGCCAGAGGCAGTTGAGCCAGGGCCGTACTTGAGGCTGGCAGGCTGCTCGAACTTCTTCTCAACCATCTCATCGACACCGGACTCGAGAGCTAAGAGAATATTAGTATGGGAGACGACAAGGCACGATTAGAGGAGACTTACTTGAGTCACTCTTCTTGCCGAGACCCTGCTTCGCCTGGTAGGAGTTGAGATCCCTCTCAGCGTTGAGGGCTGTCTGGTTCAGTTCCTGGGTGGTAGGCATGGTGATAATTGGGGGGATATTGTAGGGAATTGAGAAGAAATTGAGCAGGAATTGAGAGTGAAATTTTTGTTTCTGAATTGTAGAGAGGAATTGTCTGCTGAACCATGCTTTATATAACTTTAGATACTTCAGTCCCAAATCTGGTTGCTTTCAAGCTTGAGGCGGTTGCATCATGATACATCATACGTATGTCACGAGTGGAGGAATATGTGAGCATGTCTAGGTAAAGTCGAAAGTTTTTTTACTCAAAAACAAGGTTGAAGATCTCGGTTTGACAAGACCTTAGGCAAGTGGGTTGTCCCTGACTTCATAGTCTCCATAGTTATCCATGGTAGTTATCCACTCGAAAGCAACCTCGAGAGACTCGGAAATATAGTTAATCCAAAGAAAGCCCGGATTAACCCCGACGTCGAACCTCGGTGAAACTATCTTCCGGAGGCGGGGAGTTTATGCCATGGGAGAAGCTCCGAATACACTCAGCGTATCGTTGCGGGATTGGAGTTCAATTAAACAAAATTCTTGCCCACGCTCAGCGTAATTTTTGATGAATGTTTAGTCATAACGGACACTGGACCTCTGACTGAGAGTTTCATTCCTATAAGTCTGAGGCATCACAGACCCTTTCTTTCTTTTCTTTCTTACTTGATCACCACTGCCATTCACCATGGGGTTTACCATTGAATCGCAGGGGGAGACCGGCACACTGAGTGCGCATGATGTGCTCAATACACTAGTTCTTGCAGCAAGCTCGGATCAACAGCAGGTTCGGGCTGGTACTGTGCAGCTTCAAACCTGGGAGAAGCAGGGCATGTACCACTCGTTTCTACAGGTATCAGTTGCTGGCCCTGAATAATGAATATTACACTACTCATACAATTAAAATTATATAGGATGTTTTTCTTGACCATTCCGTCCCAGTTGAAGTCCGTTATCTTGCAATCATCCAGCTGAAAAACGGCATCGACAAATATTGGCGCAAAACGGCCCAACAGTATGTTTTTAAAGCTTTGGCTTGAAAGGCACATACTAATGACAATGAAAGTGCCATCAAGCAGGAAGAGAAACACCACATAAAGACCAGAGCTTTAGAGGCAGGAATCGTTGAGCCTGCCCCGCTTTTGGCTCTCCATAACTCATTGATGATTGCTAAAATTATGCGATTCGAGTTTCCCCAGGACTGGTATGTTAATATTACCATACTCTGTGGCTCAAACTAATGTAAATGTAGGCCCGATGCTATCACAAATATCATATCATACCTTCGATCGTCCACCCAGCCTGGCGCGAATCCCATTCAACTTCCCCGCGCCCTCCTCATTCTGTTGCAAATCATCAAGGAGTTGTCGACAGCTCGAATTCAGCGAACTCGGCACAATCTTCAGTCCGTGTCGCCCGAGATCTTCCAGCTGTTAGGGGCAATATATGTGGAGAAAATCAACCAATGGGGTGCGATATTGGAGCAAGGTGGTGCCGATGGAGAGGAATTGCTGCACACACTGGAACTGAGCTTGGTGTCGCTCAAAGTCCTTCGCCGTTTGATCATTGCGGGCTTTGAACACCCGAGTCGCAGCCAGGAGGTGCAGAGCTTCTGGGTGCTGAGCCATTCGCATTTCAGCAAATTCTTGTCCTTGCTCGATGACTCCAACAATCTGCCCGAGCCAGTCCACAAAGCTATCGAAAAACATCTGCTACAGATGTCTAAATTGCATGTTGATATGGCCAAGACTCACCCTGCGTCTTTTGCGTTGCTGCCCAATAGTATTCCGCTCGTCCAATCGTATTGGTCATTAGTTGTCAAGCTCGGGGAGAAGTATGGCAGCCTCGGTGCCGGCAGCGAAGACGAAAAGTCTTTGATTGAAAAGACTGGGCTGCGAGCTTTGCTTTTGATTCGGGCATGCGCCAAAATGGCTTTCAACCCCGCTCAAACTTTCAAATACCAGACCGCGGAAGATAAGGACGAGCGCAAACAATCCGTGGAACTTATTAAGTCGCAACTCTTTACACATGACTTTGTTGTCCATGTGATGGAACTTCTCGTAACCCAATTCTTCCGGTTCCGCGCAATCGACTTTAAAGAGTGGGAAGAGGAGCCAGAGGAGTGGGAAAAGCGAGAGGAAGAAAACGCTGATGCTTGGGAGTTCTCTATCCGTTCTTGCTCGGAAAGGCTCTTCCTCGATCTCGTCATTCATTTCAAGGATCTTCTTATTCCTCGATTGCTGACCGTATTCTATTCTTTTGCAAGTAAGTTTATAGTGTCGTTGATGAGTGAACAGTACTAACAATTTTAGACACCGACAACCACGAAGTGGCGTTGAAAGACTCGCTGTACTCCGCCATCGGCTTAGCCGCGGCTAGCCTTGAACAGCACCTTGATTTCAATTCCTTCCTGGAGCAGACCATGGTCCCCGAAGTGCAATCGCAACAGCAGGAGTACAGACTCTTGAGAAGACGGATTGCGCTTGTGCTGGGCCAGTGGGTACCAGTCAAGCCAGGTGAACTGAACATGAATGCAGTCTACCAAATTTTCCAGCACCTGCTCAACAAGAACGATCCTCTGAATGACCTGGTCGTGCGCATCACGGCAGGACGCCAGCTCCGGAACGTCCTCGATCCGTACCTGTTTGCGCCCGAGGTCTTTTTGCCATTTGCACCTGGCATCCTCGGAAATCTTATGTCTCTTGTTCAAGAAACCGAAAGCCCCGAAACCAAAATGGGACTCTTGGAAACAGTTCGTACCGTGGTGGTCAAGCTCGAAGACCATGTAAGTTACTACATTGTTTGATAACAGGCCGTATGACTAACATTTCTCAGATTGCTCCTTTCTCGGACCAGATTATTTCCCTGCTTCCGCCGCTGTGGGAAAGCTCAGGAGATGAACACCTGATGAAGCAGGCCATTCTCACTCTATTGTCTTCCCTGATTGGGTCGCTGAAGAAGGAGTCTGTGAGATATCATTCTCTTATTCTTCCACTCATCCAAAGTTCGGTGGAGCCCGGCTCGGTAAGTACTATGCTGGCCGTTGTTAGACTCATCTAATATTTTGTAGGAAACCATCGTCTATCTTCTCGACGAGGCTTTGGATCTCTGGCACGCGATTGTTCAGGCTACACCCTCTCCTGCCTCGCCGGACATCATCTCCCTGCTGCCTTCTCTATTCCCCATTCTTGAGGCCGCAACAGATAACACACCGCAGGCTCTTCATATCCTTGAATCCTATGTCTATCTTGCGCCTCACGATATCCTCAGCGATCGCTTCCGCTTCCAGCTGCTGACGATTTTGGAAACTCTTCTCAAGTCCACAACCAAGCAACGCCTTGGTGTAATCCCTCGCGTTGTCGAGCTAATCATCCGTGGCGCTGGGACTGTTGATGGTGGCAGTGAAGAAACTTATCGTATCGTCTGTCAAACCCTGGTAGAAAGCTCATTCCTTGCGTCCCTACTCGAGGGACTCTATTCGGCTCATGAAGCTAGTCAAACTTCCGGGCCAAACAGAAAAACCTCAGCTGTGGTCGGTGTCGTTGAAACCGACTACTTCTCCGTTCTCGCACGTCTTGCGATGGCAACTCCTACCATCTTTGCTTCGTCGGTTGCCGCCGCGACCAATTCATCGGCAGAACAGTCTCTCACATGGATTCTTACTGAATGGTTCTCCCACTATGACAACATTGGCAGCGTCAGCCAAAAGAAACTCCACGCGCTCGCCCTTACCCAACTTCTGGCGCTGCAAGACGAGCCCCTCGAACCTTCTCTCCCCCCACCACCCCCCGCATACATTCTTTCCCACCTGCAATCTTATCTCAGCATGTGGACCGACCTCATCACCGAGCTAGCAGACGGCGGTGTCGACGGCAATTCCGACTACCTCGTCTGCTGGAACGCACCGGCCGGTTCCGAATTTGCCCAGCCAGAAATCAATCAGGAAGCCGATTCGCCTGAAACCATTCGTCGCAGCGAGTGGCAGTCTGGAGACGTTATTCATCGCTTTGTGATCAGCGACTTCGTTCGCCACCGCATGCAGGAGGTTATCTCTGGCTGCGGTGGAGCTCAGCGGTTCCAGGATGAGTGGTTGGTCAATATTGATGCGGAGGTGGTTTCTGCATTTGGAGCTCTTGGACTGCTCTAAGCTCTTGGGCATTTTTTCATTTTATTTGCATCGACATCATTGCATCATCAAGAAGTTCATCGATCCTATTTTAGACGCATGATGCCTTGGGCGTCTTATTTTAGTTACATACCCCAATCCATGAGATATCATTTCACATGCGTTGCAAATTAGTAAAAATCAAATTGATCGTAATGTTGAGAAAAGAAATAAAGGTTCCAAGGTGACTATACATTAGGCTGTTGTCTAGTCGGGAATTCAACGCGCAACACTTGAAGCTTCGTTAGTGAAGAGATATACCCGTGTCTCTGCACCGGGGGCCCACTGACACCGCCAGGTGGCAGCGTGCGGAGACATATGTATTGCAAAATAAGAGATTGTTAAAGTACGTGAAATATAATAAACCTTCATTAATTAATACAATCACCAGTTTTGGTATATGAACACTCACGCAGCGACAGACAATATGGAAACAAAAGAAGAGAAATGCGCAGTGTCCAAAGTCCCGGTAGCGACAGACAATATGAACTAACAACTGAATCTCGGATACCGTCATGCTCACTGAACACTCCAACGGACTTGCTGCTGACCTCGGTGAATCGCATGGACATCTCTTCTGTCTTGCTGCGACATAGAAAAGTTGATTTCTGCTATATGACGATACATTTGTTCCAAGATCAATCTCTGATGAACTTGTTCTTCATCCAGTCGGACTGCCATGAACCTACCGAAGCATCATCTGGTTAGAAGGCTTTCACTCAACAAAGGACAAGGCCTTCACATACAAGTTTAAGGTATTGACAAGGACATTAATACTCTGCGTGTGCAATAGAAGATTGTTCCGGTATTGAGTGAATGAGTCGCCTCTCATTTGCCAGACAAATCGTTTCCAATGCATTTTAATTCTGACTGGAAGCTTCCGCGTAAAGGCAGTCCCATTGGGGAACACAGGATCATAGGCAGCGTTGCAGTAGGGCCTGGTAGCGTCTTGGAGTTCTTCCAATGTCTGACGACAAAGGCTGGTCATAGATTGGAGTGCATCCTTGATGGTCTCGCTGAGCACCACGTTAACGATTGCGCTAATGTTGCTTGATAGATGCTCGAGGGCGATATGTAGGCCGCGAAGAACACCCTCGAGCTCTTTGAGGTCACGAGGCGCAGTCGTTTTACAGTCTCTCACAGCAGAGAATACTCGATAGGCAATTTGTGTGCAAAGCACAAGATCGCCGATAGAGGGATTGAATGACATAAGTGGCTGTCTCCAGACGTAGTAGATAGGTACAAGTTAAATGTGTGTTCAAGCAATAAGAATCAGCCAGAAATCTTCAAGGCCTCGGGGGAGTGAGTGAGAAAAAAAAAACCAAGTCTCGTAAGGCCTTTTATTTGTTTTTTTTTCACGACCCCTGTCTTTATTCTTGCGTTTAGTTTTCCTCGCCTTTTCTCCAAGACCTTCCAATGCACGACACATCTCGAAACGAGCGACAACCGGTGCTTAGCATTTTTTTGATCGCTCAAATCAGCCAAGACTTTATGCAAGGGCAAAACCAGGGACATCATAACAGTTCAATATGTGCACCTCAGTTATAAGAGTTGTAAAAATAGTGTGTAACTCAGGTTGATGCGGGTCGCAAGGCATGGATGGGCTGTGCAATGTAGGTAGCCGTCTTTTCTTGGCTGTATAGATCAAGGTTTGTTAGGTATATTTTTTATAAGGCTTATACATAAAATCTACCTACCTCTTACTATCATATACCCTGGCCCAAATTCAAATTCGCCATCTTGGCGGTAATCGTCGTGTTGTAATCGTTCCTTGCGTCTGTTTTTTACCCTCCTTTCGTATTCAGCCCTCTCTCGTCTTCTCGTTCGCTGCAGCAAGAATGTTGAAAATACAGTCAGTCTTCAATATTGGGTATTATTTTTGCATCGTGCTGAGACGCTCAGGCACAGCCACAAAAAAAGATAGATCCGAGAACCGCAAAATGAGACTTGCAACACGTAGATAATGGACCGAGACCTACGATTCGACAGACGTACATTCGACAGACGCAAATTCGACAGACGCAAAGGGACCTGTCATATAACTCATGTCGTATCCATGGATTGTAATGAATAGGATCTAAAATTACACGTGCATGACGAATTCCACGAAATACTTCTGGATGACTCCTTTTTGGGGAATTTGATAAAACACAGCAGAATCTTTTCTGTACACTTGTCCCAAGGTCACTGAATTGACCCTCTTATTTTGTGATTTATGTGTGACACTGAGTACAGCGTCAGTGATCTGTCGTCACGATAACTTAAGAACAGATGCCGGTTTCATTGACAGTAATGTTCCCTACATAAATACAGATGTATCAGTTAACAATACATCAAGTGAGGCTCGGCGGTAGACCCACTTGAAACCCAATTCGTGCTACTAATTGCCGACCTCGGGCATTTCGGATTATATATCTTGAGTGGTCTAGGAAGTTACAGATCGTGCATTCCAAGTATGAAAGGTTTGTGTGAAGAGTGATTGCAATCTAGCTAGGTACGTATCGGTTACGGTATTTCCCCCCATAAACGACCATTTTCTTCTTATGACTTCCAAAAAGCCTCGATAGGAAGACAGAGGAATGAAAGGAATGAAGAGAAGATCCATACAGACATTGGCTAAGAAAAACCAAAACGCTACTTTCTACTGACCGATAGTGGGGTTTTTACAAGGTCGTGTTTGAAAGAAGCAAATAATATAATGATATTCATCGTTCGAGTCGTCGATCGAAGATCGGGTCAGCAGATCCCAAGTACACCACAACACCAAGAGAAGCGACTTGCTTGCACTCAAAAGTCCAACAAGCATTGTGCAAAGAGTATCTTAACAAGCAATACAGATCAACATGCTACGTGCCAAATTTGCAAAAGAAGAGAAGCGACAAGGTACATAAAAGAAAGCACTTAGCACTGGCTGGGAAATTGTCGGTCGGTGACAGGGTTGGGGAACACGCCACCAGCAATCTGCTGCTTCATATCCCACTCAGGAGCACCCTCAGTCTTCCAGGTCCAGTACAGCCAGCCAGTACCCTTCTCATAAGCATCAAGTTGACCCTCGATAAAGCGACGAAGGTTGGTACGGTCGTCCTCAGACAAGGCATCCACAGATCCAGTAGACTTGCCAGCACAGTCACCAATCTTCGTGGTACCAGGGAAGGAGCCATCGTAGCGAGAACCGACGCCCTTTCCATTAAGATACTTGGCGCAATCGGTCATGGCACCAGTCCATTCACCGACGACAGTCCACTTATCAGAGGTTTGGACATGCTGGCCGGTGAAACTGCAGACGTTGTTGACGTGGGAGTTGACGTCCATGGCGAGCAGGCCGCTGTCAAAGACCTCGTAGTGGTGGGTGTCCATCATCACAAACCAGACACCGGAATCCGCGCTCATGAAACCGTTCCATGACTCGGTAGGCACGAAGCCATCGTGCAAGACGATGGTGGTGTCTTGGCTGGACTCACGGAGAACACCCCATGAGTCGTAGTAGAACTGCTTGAGACCGTCCTGGTTCACGCCGCCGGGGATGTTGGGCTCGTTCACAGCCTCGATGGCAGTGACAACATCTCCATCACCTGCATAGCGAGCAGCAAGGGCTTTCAGCACCGACTTACTGATGTCGACAGTGTTGTCCTTTTGCCAGTTGATTGCGCCACGCTTTCCACTGTTGTCAAAGCCGTTTTGGGAACCGGGAACTGTGATTTTGGTCAGGCACTGCCAGCTAAAAACGGAACATATAAAACGTACCACCGTGAAGGTCAACGATGACCTTGAGGCCAGCCCCGCGAGCCCAGCCGATGGCTTGGTCAAGGAACTCAAGCTGACCATCAACATATTGATCACCATCAAGGTGCTGAACAGCCCAGTATCCAACAGGAATTCTGACGTGGTTCATTCCAGCTGCGGCGATTTGGTTGAGATCATCGGCAGTAATGAAGCTGCTCCAGTGCTGCGCCAGGACACTACGACATTGGTCCTGACCCAAAGCTGCACAGAGAGACCACTCGTCAACGGCGGCATCACCAGCTGCGTCAAAAATAGAAGGAGTAATCCAAGGCTCTAGCACAAGCCAACCACCGAGGTTGACACCACGGACCTTCTCGGCTCCGTAGTCAAAATTAAGGTTGCTGTGCCCGGAGATTAGTATATTGTAAAAGCTAGATGTAGGTAGATCAAAGCATCAATGATAAGGCTTCACTCACGCTGCGGCTGTGGCTTGCACCAAGGCTGCCAACATAGACAGACCGAGCACGGACTTCCGCGCGAACTTGGACATAGAAGGCATATTGGGGACCCTAACTTTGTTAAACCCGGAAAAATCAGGAGGTTGGGCTTCAGGACTGAGGAATGAATAAAGTTGTGTCAAATGGCATGGAGATCAGCTGCTTTAAGTAAACTCGATGTCGATAGAGGGAAATCGAATGGCCGGATGCAGGCAGATGAGAGGTTACTTGAACAGGAGCGGAAATTGTCACGTAAATTGAAGCACAAGACACATACCTTTATGCTGATCCTGCCTTATGGAGGTTAAAATCGAGTTGTTTGATCCAGGAAGGGAAGGTGGAGTGACTGAAAACGGCTCGCGATGGAGTTGGGTTTCGTTGGGTTCCGGGGTTGATAAATATACAAAGGCCTTGTTAAAAGAGCGTAACACTGTCTAGCTGGCTCCGGGGTGTGGGGAATTGAGCTGACCCTCTTTTCTATGTCAAGTTGAGGGTCACAAACAATATGGATCAGGCCTAGACAGACAAAATTCAGGGATACGAATATTGGAGATGTGCAGAGACAAAATGAGAGAAAATGAGAGAGAATTCAGTCAGGGTTCTTGCAAGCGGCTCCAGTGTTGTCGTTAATGTCGTCGTCACTATTTGTTTTACTGAGAAACTACGACCAAAAATCCGGGGAAGCTTTAGTTCATCGACTTTATGACATTGGGCATTATCCCTCCTCCAACTTATTTAAATTTGAACTAAATACTTTTGATCCAGACCAAGCAATTTCTTTGTGCTGGCAAGTAATCAGATCCAATTAGAAAAGTGAAACCTGTTTGCAGCAAATCGTGAAATTCCTCACATTCCTCATGATGGTCGGCACGTGGCCGATGCCCGATATGGACATCCCTTGGCCCCAACTTTTAAAGGCTCTTGATGGGAGATACAACATACTGTGGAGTATTGTAATTAGTAAAGATGGTAAAATAAATGAAAGATCGCGCAGCTATTATTTCGAGTGTGAAAGTAAAAGAATTCAAAAAATGAGGATTTCCAAGCTATGTTGCCAATCCCTCGAGCACGATTCTTGGCATTGTTCTAGGTCACAGAAACCCCGATCTAAAAAAACAAGGCTCCATCTCGAGTTTTGGAATATAGTGCGGTTTATTATGGAGATTCATTGTGGTATAGCATAGTAAAGTGGCCGTGTCCATGGACTACTTCCGTTCCCGGCAACAACCCCATTGTTCAACATACAGGAACACCATGTTTTATGATCCACATTATACTCCAGTAAAGGTCACAGTTACACTCCTTGACTTTTGTCTCAGTTGAGGATGTTCATGTGCTCCATGCCTCCTTTGTTGGTCCCTCGACGGGTCGGGTGGAATATGGGTCTACACATGGCAATTTGGCCTTCAAGGCCCTTAAATCCAGGCCTGTAACCCTGAGATCGTACAAAACAGAAACTTCAGGAATGTGGAGAATGTTTAGTGATCGGAATGTATATGTGTACATCCTCACGTTTCACGGGTCTCGGCCCCTGAGGTCCGAGCGATCAATCTGGTCACTGGACTCGGGAAGGAAAAATCCCGCTCTCTCATTTCCGTTTGAATTGAAACATACAAACTTGAAATTTGATGCCGAATTCTCCGATCTTCCATGATGCTACGATGCTATACGAATGGGCTCTAGTAGTAGTGCGTAGACTAGGCCTTCGCTTACAGCAAGGGGCGCCGGTAACTGCGCCACCGCAGACACTAAACCCTTTCCATTACTATAAGGAGCATCTTCTCTCCCACGTGGGCGACTTAACGGTATTCATTGTAGCTCAAGATTCCATATCATTTGAAAACCACAACATAATAGAGGTCAATTACCCGATGTACCAATATTTTGGCTCGCATCGTTATTGCCGAGATGAAATTATGGCGATGGCGCTCTGGCGTAAATTAATGCAAGACAATCCGTGAAGAGTAAGTATAAAAAGCAGGGTTATCTGACGTTTAAAAAACATGAGCAGAATTTCGCGTTTTGATCATCCTATGGTCTATTCAAAATGGCCATGAAAAGCCTGGTGTCTTTGCTGGTACTTGCCACTGCTGAGGCTAATGCTATACAACAGAGAGCGACAACTACCCAACCCAATTGGTTCAAGACATCACCTGATAACTATGCAGGTCAGTTTACAAAACAGATGCAACAACAAGATAAAGATGAGCTCGGCTGACTTCTGCTATATTGAACAGGTACGACAGCGACCGGTGCTGCTCCATTCCTCGCTGCCATCAACCCAGCACCCTTTGGACAGGCAACCTTCACCCCCAATGCTCCTTTGGAAACATCAGAGCCAATAAGCGGAGCTGGCGGGAAGAATGCCTTCGAATTGATGGGAGACTTGAGGTACATTGCTATTCGTCCTGTCGATTCGAATCCACTAACCGCCCTTCAGCCCTTACTTCTCCCCCAAAGAGGGCTTCGGCGTCAATGAATATCCCCTGCCAAAGGGAGCAAATATCACCCAGATGCATTTGTTGCAGCGTCATGGCGCCAGGTATCCATCATCTTCCGAAGGGCTGGACTCATGGGCCGCTGGTATCTCCAAGGCAGCTGCCAGTGGTACTACCTTCAAAGGAGAGTTAGATTTCCTTAACGACTGGTCATACAAGTTGGGAAAAGAGATTCTAGTTCCCAAGGGTCGCCAAGAGCTCTTCGATAGCGGCATTTTAAACTACTACAACTACGGACATCTATACAACAACTCAACTAAGATTGTCGTGCGCACCACCCTCCAGTCACGCATGCTTGAGAGTGCCGAAAACTTCCTTGCAGGCTTCTTTGGCCTCAACTGGACCAAAAATGCTAACATCTTGGCAACCATCGACCCTGCCACCACTGGAGAATACGCCTGCACCAATGAAGCGACCAGCATGCTCGCCAGCGTTGCCGAGCCAGTCGGCACCTGGCAAAAGATCTATCTGAAGGAGCGGACCGAGAAGCTGAAGCTTTTGACCGGAGACTACAACTGGACGGTGACAGACACTTATCACGCACAGAGCCTCTGTCCCTACGAGACCATCAGCCTCGGCTACAGCGAATTCTGCCAGCTATTCACCTACGAAGAGTGGGAAGGATTCGCTTACCTGATGGACCTCGAGTTTGCCGGTCTTTCCGGCTTTCTGAGCCCGACCGGCCGCGCTCAGGGCATTGCCTGGGTTGAAGAATTCCTGGCCCGAGTAGAAGGTCATTATGTCGACACCCCGGCCAAGCTTCACGGAGCCAACATGACACTTGATACCAACCCCATCACATTCCCATTGAATCAAAGTCTTTATCTGGAGTTCACCCACGACGCAAACATCATTTCGGTTCTGACAGCCTTCGGGCTCTCTCAGTTTGACGATGTCCTGCCTGACACGCATCGCCCAAAAAGCCAGCAGTTCTCGACTAGCAAGCTTGTTCCTTTTGCTGGTCGCTTGAATATCGAGATTATTACTGCGCCCCATAAAGTTTCGACTAAGCGGACGTCCAAGGCTGGATCGAAGAGTAATAATTACATCGCGGGGACTGGTGAGACAAAGTATGTGCACTTCATACAGAACCAGCGCACTATTCCGCTTCATGCTAGCTTCTCACTATGTGAGTACCGCGATGATGGATGGTGTGAGTTGTCGACTTTCTTGAAAGTACAGAAGCATAGTCTGGCAGATGCTCAGTATCCGTATGCCTGTTATGGTAATTGGACGGTGAAGAGTTGGGGCTCTGTGAAGAATGGAGTCCCTGCTTGAGCAATGCTAGGGATCTTCGAAAACTTATAGAATGATACATATATCTCTATATGTACCGGATTTTCCTGGCGGTTGGGGTTTTCCTATTTGGGCTGCCGCCGCTTTAATGAGGGCACTCAGACTCAGGCTCTCGGAGTAGATATCAGCACGAGCTCAGAGTATAACGCTCACGGTCGCATGGGAGTTTTCTGTGCAGGTATAATTGATTTCGGTGTGATATTATGTGTGTGCCTGATGTCTCCGGCATCGATCCCCATTTAGCTAGTTTCCTGAATCAACAATCTTTCCAAGAAATTATCTTTTTCCAGATAACCTTCAAAAGTTTCCCTTCCCGTTTTAGCCTAGACCTTTCCACTTTCCACCCGTTTGTCACTAAGGAACATTCATCACGCACTAAAAAGTTTGATATCTACGACCGTGTCCAAGAGCTTCAACATAGTGAATTATATGGTGAGAACAGCTTCGATATCGCAATGCCTGGAACTGGTTGTATGGTGGAAATAGCTTCACTGAGTGTGAAATTTGGTACTTTGCTTAATAAGGGATCATTTATAGTAATTCAGGTATTTTAAATTTCTGCTAGTACTAAATAAGGCACCCAGGGCATATTCAGGCACCAGTCCTGCAAATCAAGGCATTTGGGTATTGGCGCCTATACACCTTCATAAGTAGGTGCAGTGGAGAAGCGGGCATGCGTACGTCGCGATCCTAGAGGCCGCGTCACTAAGCCAAACAGCCCACCTGGACAGCTTCAAGGGTGGATACTCATTGAACGATTGGATTGGATCGGGAGTGAAACATTAGTTTGAGCTAAGCTTTTGAAACCACTTTTTTACTCGCTTTTGAACTAGTCATGATCCGACGGTTAGCCAAAAGAGAATAAGGACAGAGACTAGAGCAGTCATTATGACAGCCCAGGAGTTGTTAGTTATCGAGGAAACAATAAGAATGAAATTGGGAAACTATCTGCTAAGGCATGGCATTCTCTCTTCGCATAAATATAAGACAGTAAATCTCGAGATAATTGGTAGCGGGATTCGTTTTGGATGTCTTAGGCCATGAACACCCAAAAGAAGCTAAAATAGTCTATGCAGATCCGGCAGATAATTAGCGCGAAAAATATAGTGCTAGGCAGCATCGCAACGGTAGATTGTCCTACAATGGTATTTAGTGCGCAGTAAGCGTCAAACTAGTATGGACTGGGATTATGCTCCAAACTCGTTTAGGCGAGATAGGGATACTTTGCCAACGATGGGATCTATAAAGCGGCCCTATCTCCCTTGTGCTAAGAAGCCATTAACTCATTGACAAGTTGGCAATCCCTTGCAGCTTTTTATTTTACGCACTCTTGTCTGTATAAATCGGTAGGTGGTCAAGATTTCTTGTGGATGCCTATCTCTGGATGTGGACTGACATATTTAAGACATTTTTGAAAGACATCTACATGGATTTGGTTTATTTGGCCTGCATTCTTATCCTGGATCTCATTGCCATCTACTACCGATATACTGAAGGAACATGGTCAAATTCAGCATTATCCTGTGTGGCGTTCTCGCATGCGTTCTTGTTGATCCATGTCTTGCTAGAGACAATGCGACAACATCTGTGATTACCACCCCAACCTTCCATGAATGGGACAACGGATCATCCAACATGACTGTCACTGGGTGTCATCAACGCCGACTACGCATGGGAATATGCCAATACCACGTCCGATCTCAGCAAGCGCACGGGAATTTCCACGGTCGTGACAGTGGTCAAGTACGGAGTAAAGACTATTGCCACGGTAAAAGCAGCGATTGAAATCCGGGAGCTCCTTGCTGGTATCATTAAGTCGAAGTCGGAGGCGGACTCGTGCACGTTGACATATGGGACGGATATAAGTGGTGATTATTTCTATGGTTATGCGTACAAAGCCACAACTACTGGAGAAAATTGTGACACTACGGCGGAACGCAAGACAATCCTGAGTGCCATTGAAAATTGTGCTACTAGCCTGCATTCTAAAGGTGCTGCTGTTGGCGGTTGCACTTTCCACCACGGGGGTACTTGGCATGGCCATCTGCAGCTGAGTGCTGAGCCGGTGATCTATCCTGTGCATAAAGTCACTTGTTAATGTGTGAGCTTTTCCCTCCGAAGGAAATTGTGAAGGACGAAGCAGGTATTCCGATGCTTTGTTACTTTCAAATAAACAAGAAAAAGACATTGCCGAGTAGGTGTAGATCGAAGAATTCCTTGCATACATTTCTGCTCATTTGACTAGATACTGTATAAAAGAATGAATGATAGTATTAGACAAAAAGTCCAAAAAATGTAGACTAGTAGGCCATTTCATGAGCCAACGGCGTCCAACGATACAGAGACAACAATTCCCTGCGCCGTGCCTTGTGTTCATCCTACGAGTGAGGTGAAGTTTGTTGGGCGTCATATAGCATGGACCTGAACACTCTCCCGAAGTTTTCTTATTTTTCATTAGCCACAAGTCTTTACTTGTATACAGGATGGATCGAATTCAGTTTCACCATTTCCTTACAGAGATTCTTTCTCGAACCCTATTTCGAAACACGCTATACTTACAACGGTTACTCTACCCCTTATCCCCTTTCTTGGCGGTATTCCAGTACAATCGTAATTAACAGCTTGAACTAGCTTCTATATTTGACTCGTATGGTCTCTATGGGGTCTAGAACGTTGATACAACAAATAAGCCAAACAAACGAATACCTGCTCGTTTAGAGACGTGGCAGGAATCAGAATCCCTATTCTGCTAACCACTTACCCTCTAGAGTGACCACTGCGAACGAGCGAGTTCTATAGAGATAGTACTAGTAGGTAATGTTCTTTGCTTCTTGTAACAGGCTTAATCTTCTGATTGGGGACTAGCATCTTCTAGGCCGAGTAGTGGCAGAGGAAATCAAGTACCTAGGTCACTGTACGTAACATATTTCCTCTGCCAGCGGCTCTTTCCACCTAGGAGATGGTTGGTTCATCACTGTCTAGCTATGACTGGTAACAAATCTAGATCTAGCTTGTTTATTTATCCGGTATTTGACGAAGCATGATCTTAAGATCGGGTAGCTTCATAAACTGTGCTAGGTATAGACTACATTCTGTTGACATTAGGGCTCGAGAAGCAGTGGTAGAGCGTAGGTGGTAACTAAATAATTGCATTGATTTGCTTGCTCAGCATGTGCAGAGGTGTATACTACGAAACTGCAATTGCGAATTATTTGACGACCTGGGCGGGAACACAGAAGTCCCAGGAGTTATCGATAGGCCAGGACGAATTTAACGCTCCTGGGAACAGCATATCCAACGGGAATTTATTGGTTAATAATCATTGAAGCGCAAATCTAAGAGCAAGTTGATTAATTACAGGGAGTAGAGCTTTGCACTAACCTCGTTCCTGGGAGCCAAATGATCCACTTCACAGGGTCAATTCAAATGAACAGCGCCATCCACATGTTAATTTAAATGTGTTTATGCAATTTTGAACTATTAAGTCTCTTCGTTTCTCATTACTTTTGCTGGCTTTTAGTGATTGATATCATCTTTCTCACTTTCCGCTTCTTGGCACGGGTTTTTATGAGACATATCGCATCCTTTTCATGTCATTGAATACTGCCTGTGTTGTTACGCTTTATCATGTGTACAAAAACCGTTGTTTTCAAAGATCCAGTAATTTGCGACGTTTCCTCCCTCTCTCTTTAATAGGCGATGATCCGCGTTTGAAGAGTGTCTACTCCTCCTCTTGGCGTCCTTCAGGTAGAATTCCCCGACTGAAAAATCACGGTCAACATCTCCGTGTCTTGGCAATACTTCCATAAGCTGTAAAACTCTGTTCTTATTCTTGGTTAAGGTAAAGGATCTACCTCTTTGAACAAGGATGTCGTCATATTGGCTATATTGGGTTCCCGTGGTTCATGGCGCATTGCTGGCACTGCAAAGACAATGTGCTGGTTAAACATAAGATATCTGGATCAGCGACAAATAGCATGCCCTCCACGAATGAACACACTCCCGACTCTAGATTCGATTTTCTAATGACCCGCCCGATATGTACTCTAACATAGATCCAGTAAGTGACGCTTGAGTAATCGCCTAGGCCACCCGCTCTATCCTTTCACTAGTGGCTTCGCCTTTGTGATCGTGTATAATCTGATCAGAAAGGATGGTGTTCCGAACGGAATCAACGGCGAACAAGAGATCAATCTCCTCGAGCGTCTTGCCATTTGTCTGCAAACGATGTAAGCCAGGTACTTAGAATCTGATCGCTGCGACTTGATCAACATACCTCAGGGCACATAAAGTATATAAAGACTACAGCCGTTGCGCAGGAAAGAAGCTGCCAGATATAGATTTTCCAGCCAACGTTCGTGATTGCAGTTCCACCTCCGAATATGGTGATGAAGGAGAAAGTCCATTCTCCAAATGCGCCGGCAGCGGCGCCAACATGTCTGTACTTCAAAGGAGCGATCTAAACAAACAGTATGTGGTCAGCTCCTGTCAACAGGTGAAGCAACGAAGACGAGATTGATGAGAACAAACCTCAGCAGTGTAAAGCCATGTGATGCCAATCCAACTATATCCAAACACAAACATGAACGAGATCACGGCTGCGACTGCTGTCCACTGGGTGGCGAGGGTGCGATTCTCCAATCCAATCATGACGACAAATATGAGCATCAAGATGGTACAAGCTATCGCCGACCATAAGAGAATAGATCTGCGCCCCAACCGCTCGATAGTGCTTGGTAGGAGATATGTTCCAAAGGCATAGATAGTCATCATAACTGCGGCGAGCACTTGCGAGAGGAAGGGCAATAAGCCAACTTGGGCAAATATCGTAGGACTGTAGTAGACCATCATGTTGATTCCTAGAATAGATTAGTATTATTAGTAAGAAGTGAGTCTGCAAACGTTGCTGTCACTTGATCTTACCCATCATCTGCTTGATTGATAACATCAGAAACGCGATACGAATACGTCGCCCGATTCGAAGATCGGTTGTGTCCCACAGGAGTAGACTCATGTTGAACTTGGACTTTTCACTTTCTTCAAGTCTGATCGATGCTTGGATTTCTTCTTTCTGCGCCTGTACTCGATGGTCATCCAGCGGTAGCCCATGTAGACGGGCAAGAACATTATCGCCCTGTTCTGTTCGGTTTGTCGCATAATACCATCGAGGTGTATCTGGGAGCAGAAGCATTCCAGAGATCGACATTATAGCGAAAGCTGCCTGGAGACCAATGGGAATTCTCTGGACCTAAGTATTAGCATAATACTGTCAACGATGATGCGTGATTTACCCAGGAAATTTGATTGTCCATGCGAGTGAAGCCAAAGTCAACCCAGTACGCGAGCGCAATGCCTGAGATAAGGACGGCGCATTGAATAGCGACTTCTGGTCCACGCGCTTTTGAATCTATACTCATCTCGACCTGCAAGCCAAAAAATATTAGTACAGGCCAAGGCTTCTTTTAAACCAAAGTGAGCTTACCATATAAGTCGGCACGGTGCATGAGATATACTGAAGCTCAGGTCAGATTCTCGTAGCGTCATGCGAAAGATGAGGCCGAAACGTACCCCCAGACCGAATCCCTGTGCTCAGTTTAGTACTTTAAATTGTAAGATATATAACCGAGGGCCACGCACACAAACCACACGCCCTACAATCATCTGAGGTACAGACCAAGAATATGCTTGGAGAACTGCACCGATAATGGCGCAAACGTTACCAAGGACAATGCAATATCGGCGTCCAAGCACCATTCCAAACATCATCACAGTCAGTGAGCCCACCGCTGCTGCCAGGGTGTAGGAGGAAGCAATTATAGGTATGATATATGACCCCTTGGGATACTAAGAAGGGGTCTGTCAAGATGCTGCTGGTGAAATTCAGTAAAAGTAGACAAACCTGTAGTGCTTTCAAGTATGCATCCGTCTCTTGGAGTCCACCGAGAACGCCGGAGTCGTATCCATACATACAGAACGCCTGATAGTCTTGTCAACTTGCATGTCTTGTTCGAGGCAGGATATCGTCCACGAGTAATGCTTACAAGAGAAGAGGATATACTCATCATGCGGTATAGCGTTCGGCCTTTTGCCTCTTTGAAAATAGACATGATGTCCGGTTTGCTTTGGAAGAGTTCTGTCTGTTTAGTAGATGAGTTTTGCCGTCTCTCAGATATAGGTGTTGTCTTTTGTTCAACACGAAGCAATCGCGCTGCTTTTATAGTCCACTTAATATCCTAAATCACTGTATATTCAATGCTCAGAAGCTAGCATCCTTTCACTTGTTTCCCCCGCATTCTTCGAACTTAAATGCGCATGTCACAGAGAGTATATGGATCTCCACGGGGAAATGCTGATGCATGACATCTTGACTTCTCGTACGTTCTTGGCTCTATTGCCCTGTAGATATGGCGATTAAGGTTTAGACTCGGCGTCCATCCTTGGATCTAGGCCCCACCGAACTAGCTTTGTGGGTCTAGGTCATTAACTCTATTGAGACATCGACACGATACCCTCAAAGAGGTAATATCGGCCTCCCCGAGACCCTGAAAGGTCCACATAGGCCATTACTAATCATTTACATCGCGTTTTACATTATTAATCTGACGATTGGACCTTCCCTGGGAAGTTTCAGAGAAACTGAAAGACGACTTCAAAATTTCTATCGTCTTTGATTTCAAAGCAGACGAGTAATATAAAATCAGTGCTACTTGACTTGTAGCCAGGACGATCCATCAGAACTTCAATTCACCAAGGACTCTCTGAATAGTCGTGAAAGCAGCTCCTTAATTGTCAAGAAACCACTCATTTATCGATCTAAATACTTTCTCATTCGCAATGTCTCAAACAAAGATCCTGATCCTCGGAGCTACCGGTTATATGTGGGTATAACACCATTGACATCGGACTTTCATTGTGCTAACAATATGACAGCGGTGGAAGCATCCTCACGGACTTGCAGAACTCGATGAATGCATCCCAGTATTCTTTCTCTGCGCTTGTCCGCAACCAAGTGCATGCCTCAAAGCTCAAGGCCAGAGGCGTTGAATCTATCTTCTTCAAGAGCTTAGATGATTTGGACATCGTCAAGAAGGCCGCCAGCGAACATGATGTCGTCATCAATGCGGCATCAGCTAGTAATGACAAGGCTGCTGCCGCCATTATCCAAGGTCTAGCAAAGCGAAAGGAGCGTACTGGACGTGCGGTGAACTACATCCACACTTCCGGAACCTCCATTCTCGGCGATCAACATATTTCTGGAAAGTTCGTTGACCGTGGCATCTACTCTGATGCAACTGATGATATCTATGCGTACGAGAAGGGCCGCGGTCCCTACGGCCAACGTATCACTGATATCGTTGTGATTGAAACCGCAGAGAAGCTTAACGTCCCCACTTACATTGTTGTGCCGCCGACCATCTACGGCGAAGGCAGTGGCCCTGTTGCGACAATCTCCCAACAGGTTCCCAACCTTGCACGTGAGGCTATCAAGAGAAAACAGGCAATTGTGATTGGAAAGGGAGATGGAATTTGGAACCATGTCCACATTCTTGATCTCGCTCCCTTGTACACTCTGCTTCTCGAAGGCATTTTGGCTGGTCGCCAGGATATTCCTTCCGGACGCAAGGGCATCTTCTTTGCTGAGACAGGCGAGCACACCTGGCTGGATGTGTCTCGTGGCATTGCCGAGGCGTTGTACGCTCGGGGCTTGTTGCCCACGAACGAGGTCAAGGAAGTTTCCCTCGCCGAGGCCGCCCACATTGCTGGAGGCAAGGAGGATCTTCTGGAGGTAACATTGGCTAGCAAGTAAGTATCTCGTCTTGGAGTCTACAAGTCAATCAAATGGTTACTAACGTCATTTAAGTTCGCGATCCCGCGCCGATTTGAGCAGAAAGCTGGGATGGAAGCCGACCAGAGATGATGCTGATTTCCACAAGCACTACGATGAGGTGATTGCTGCTGTTGCTCAGGAGTTTCAGTAGATCTTTCTCTATGAAGTAACGAAGTAGCATGGTGGCCAAATTCAATATAGATCTTTTCGGTGTCTTCATTATCTCCACGGCATGTCACTAATAACTCCATATAGTTCAAGAGTAACAACAGGGGAAGAGCCTCAATTTCTAAGCACAGCCAGCCCTATGTAGTACCCATGCACCGTGAATGATATCCAAAAGACTCTTTTGTGTTCACTGAAATAATTCTCTTGTAAAGTCACATAGTTACCCCTTTTTCATTACAACCTAGCTCCTGGGTACAGTGGCAATTGGATGCTAATTTTGTTTCAATGTTTACAAACTCACCATTATCTTTGCAGACATTCAGCAAAAGACCATTTGATTTCACAAGAGCTACGAGATGGACAGTTATTTAAACACGGCTTGAACACAAATATTTTACCAATTACATACTAGTATATGTTGTAGGGCCAGCTCAGATCCCCGTCTACTCCATCGCATTCCTCATTCGTGGCTAAGAAGGCGACAAAAATCACGATTAAATGTATCAAAAGCCCTGCTAATAAGAGAGAGAAAAAAGTCTATCCATCGGGAATTTGGTAAAGATCATACAACTGACCGGAAGATCGCTAAGCAACTCGACAGAAGTCTAAATTCATTTGCAATTTCGCCACCTCGACTCGATGCCTGTATTCGGACAGGAATGAAGTCGCTCGTTTCAGTTCGTGTCGTTATGTTTTCCAACTTCGGAAAGTAATTCCGCTCGCTTCTCAAACCTCAGGAGTCACGACTGATCTCTGGAAATCTGATTGACTCCTACGGTAGGTAGGCTCCGTCCATCGTGGTCGCTGCCCAGAAGACGCAAGTTGTAAGCTGTGAGACCGAGAGTCTCCCCCAAACTAGGGAATTGACGCGATATGGATTTGCGACAACCTCACCTGGAGCGGACCTGGACTTTGTGGGGAACTGGGGAAGGCAGTCGACTGTTGGATCACTAGTCGCAAGCCAGGTTGAATTATCAGCTTCACCTAATAGGTCAACATTGGTTGGGGTATGTGCTATGGAGACTAGATAGTGAGCGGTACTTAAGGTCATACTGTTGCAGTGATCTCGAATTTGAAACTCGTCAAACGTTTTTCGAGATCGTACCGAGGTGACCATATCCTTCGATGCGGCAAGATGTTGGACGCAGAAGTCATCATTGTCGGCGCTGGCCCTTCTAGCATTGCGCTGTCGCATACTTTGAAGCACAAACTGGGATTAAATGACTTCACCGTAAGAGCCTCACTCCAGATCGAGGGGAATAACAGACCCATATCTAACCTTGGTCAGATATACGAGAAGATGGATGGACCGGGTGGTGTATGGAGGTCAAACACATATCCTGGAGTGTGAGTAGCAGTCCACGGGGGCACAGTTCAGGCTCATTGACCATTATTCAGAGGCTGCGACGTGCCCACAATCTTGTACTCCTTCTCTTTCAACCTGAATCCCAACTGGTCTAAGGAGCTATGTGGAGGCTCGGAGATCTTACAATGTGAGGCGCAATGAAGTTCCTACGCTGGCAAAAATGCGATTTGAAACAATATTCTGACCCAACGCGAATTAGACATGGAGTCCACCGTGGACAAATTCGACTTGCGCAAGCACATGCACTTCCGCATTGAATGTATTTCTGCAAATTGGAACGAAAAGGGGTTCTGGGAAGTCCACTTCCGAGATCTTTTAACCAATCACGAGTACACCAGAACCGCCAAGGTCTTCGTCTCAGCCGTGGGAGGTATTTCCAAACCCCGAGACACCAAGTTCCCAGGAATGGAAACCTTCCAGGGTGAGATCTTCCATACCGCCCGCTGGAGTCACAGCTATGACTATCGAGGCAAGCGGATGGCCATCATAGGCAACGGATGCAGTGCAGTGCAAGTGGTTCCTGAGGTCGCCAAAGACGTTGCATTTGTCAAACAGTATGCCCGCAGCGCGCAGTGGTATCATGAGCGTCCGAATCGGAGTTTCACGGCGTTGGAAAAGTGGTGCTTCCGCTATATTCCTCTCCTGGAGCGCTTTATCAGACTTCGTATCTTCCTCGCCAGCGATCGGATGGTCGCAGCCTACGGGTCCACAGCGGAAGCTGAAAATCTGCGAGCCAAAGCAGAAGTTCATGCACGAGACTACATATACTCTACGGCGCCTGCGAAATACCATCATTTCCTTGTTCCGGACTTTCCGCTAGGTATTCTTGCATGCTTAATATCTTCAAGACATCTGTTGACTAGATATAGGGTGCAAGCGTCGAATCTTTGATCCTGATTATTTGGAGACTCTTCACAACCCTAAGGTTGAGCTAGCGCCCTATGGAATCGAATCAATCGACCAGACAGGCATTACTAGCACCGATGGTGTGAGAACCGAGTTTGACGTTATTGTTCTCGCAACAGGCTTTGAGGTCCAACAATTCCTAGTGCCAATGGAAGTCTACGGACGAAATGGGCGCAGTCTCTTCCAGCAATGGAAGGAGAATCGAGGAGCCCAAGCTTACATGGGCACCTATGTACATGGATTCCCAAATTTTGCAACCTTGTGAGTAGTTCATTGTGCAGGTGGAAACATTCGCTCTAATCATCAAGCAGATTTGGACCGAATACCTTTCCAGCCCACAACTCCGTCCTCTTTGCAGCTGAGGTACAGGTCGCCTATATCGCCAGAACGTTGATTGCCCCTTTGATTGATCGTCGCATATCAACACTGGAGGTGAAACAGACTGTCGAGGACCAGTGGGTGAATGGTATCCATGCCCAGTTGCGAGGAGGAGTCTTCGAGGCTGGATGTTCAAACTGGTATATTAACAGCAACGGTCGGAACTCTGCTTCGTGGCCCGGATATGCGTCGACATTTTGGAAGCAGTCACTGCAGCCGCAGTGGAATGTCTTTATCAAGACGCCTCATTCGCGATGGTGGGTTCTGCATCGGCTCAAACGCTTGGTTGTGACGACCAGCCCCCAAGTCTACGCCTTGTTGGGACTCATTCTTTTGCTCAATTCGCAGAACACCATTGTGGCGAATACAGTGAGCAACGTCCTTGGTGTTGCTAGATAATTTGTGAATGCCTTCTTGGGCTATTGATCATTTTGTTAGATTATTGGTTAGATAAATGTGTGTTTTCCTTGTTTAATCTATCTGTCGATGATTTCCATTTGCCTTATAGACATAATATCATTATCACTCCTGAGTACAATGGCTTGGCTTCTGTGTTTTCTTTCTTTCTAAGCGCTGAATGCACAAGTGAATCAAGTGAAATTATCGAATTATGCTGAAGTTAGATAGTTCAACATCCTCAGAGGTTGCTTAAGCCTTACCCATCTGGCATATGTTGTATATGACCACTCAACTATCAACTAAGGATTTACAGCTCTATGAGATCTCAAGTAGAGGTTCCATCACTCACGGTACCCTTATTTTCCTGGAAGGCATACGCCATTGGCATAAACGAGCGAATGTCTCCATGGACTACGGATGTTTGGTCCTCGCGGTACATGTAAAAGACGATATCACAATTGAAATAACAAGGTCCTCGTTATCACTAGTTATACATATATTCTGATATGAGAGTTCCTTCTGCGCGGTGAATCGCAATGCTCATTTTATATAGACTGTATCTGAATCTAATCTGAATCTAATCTGCATCAACCCCAAGACTGACTTCGCATACCACACCATTCCAAATGTCCCCGATCTAGTGAATTCCAAGTAGCCGGTATGATTCCCTTCCCCAGTAACACGATGCTTAAGTTCTCTCCTCAAGCTCAACCGTGACTTTGCCGTCTTGATTCTCGCTATCGTCGCTCGCATGGGTCGTCAGAGTGTGCAGCTGGATAGGCTCTTTCACAAACAAATTGTCAATCTCCTCCATGGTCAGTCGTGCAGTTTCTGGATAGAAGAGGTACAGCAATGGAGCCCAAGTGAAGTTTAACACCGCGAAGATGATGTATGTGCGCCAGGAGATATTTGTAATCGCCGACGGAACAAACTCCACAATGGCAAAATTACATGTCCAGTTTACGGCGGATGCTATCGCACAGCCACGGGCGCGATTCCTGAGGGGAAGTAGTTCAGGAGCGTAACTCCAAGGGACACCCAAGTAGCAGGCTCCAAATGCACTGAAAGTTTTGTCAGATCGGGTTTAGTAAAGTGAATTCTTGGGGACTCACGCCATGTAGAGAAAGAAGAAAACGACTGACGCCTTGCTGGCGTTTGTATTGTTGAGAGATAGAAGAATAGCCACCAGAGTCATGCTCAAGCTTTGAACAAGACTTGTGATGATGAAGGGCTTTCGTCTGCCCCATCTATCGATGAAGAAGAATGCGTAGGCGGAGAAGACGACGAAGACTACACCAACCAAGCCCGAGATCAGAAGAGCCGTGTTTGCTGCAAGTCCAACGGAGTTTTCCAAGAGATATGGTATGTAATAAACCAAGGCGTTGATCCCGGACATCTGTTGAAAGACCATGATTCCGCATGCTAGGATAAGGCGTCTACAGATAGAATGGTCAGCAAAGATGAAGACAGAGAAGAGCTTTCAGAGATGAACATACTTCCTGTTACCAGTGACCTTGTTCTCCCACAATTCAGCCCACTTCAATGGTCCCAGTGCTTGCTCTGCATTCAAAGCAAGCTGAATATCCTGACATTTGGCTACAACAGCAGGCGTCTCGGGAGTTGAAGTTTTTGATTGCAAGCAAGCAAGAACATCCATTGCTTCATCGACTCGTCCTTGGGCGATCAGCCAGCGAGGTGACTCTGGGAGAAAGATTGCCTATGTCACACAAAGTTAGGGGTTACGCGACCCGATATATAATAGCACATCGACTGAACGACTGAGATCTCACCATGAATAATGTGGCACCCGCGAAGAGTATTTGGATGGCAATCGGTAAGCGCCACTGTATGGAGCCACTGGTGTATGCCATCTACAAACAGTCAGTACAGCTGCCCTGCCGCGGTATCTCGGTCGATGAGCGGACTTACCCCATAATCAAACCAATAACTCAAGCAAATGCCAAGCTGCAACAGTGAAAAAGATTGAGAGTCAATGAACATTCTAGACTCAGTAAAAATGAGAGACAATTGTGTCTTACCCCGATCATAGAACCCGAGATGGCATTCAAGCGGCCTCTGGCGTAGGGTTAGTTGGACAAAGCAACAAATAGGATTCAACATCCGGTTCTGACCTGTTATGAGAACCAACAATTTCAGAGTTCCAAGCTAGATACTTCTTAGTCTCTCTCTCTCTCCCATCAGTAGAAAGTGTATAGTTCAACTTACTCGGGACTGTCGCTGTGGAGATGCCATTTCCAACACCTGTGATGATGCGACCTGCTATCATTTGTCCGCCTGAACTGTTCAGTCGCAAAAAATACTATGTCAGTCGCTCGAATCCTCCTCATACACGCTCCGACGGATCAACTTACAAAGTACAGGTTTGCAATATGGCTCCCACTATAACAATACTCAGACCAATCATGGTGGACCATCGTCGTCCGAGTTTCTCGCCATAGAACACCGTCATCAGACTGCCACCTAAGCAACCCAGGTCATACTGGGACAGACAGTTAGGTATGGAACAGACTTGATCGTGTCACTGGATAATGCGTTTGCCTACCACAGCAGTGATGGTTCCCAGCTCGCTCGCACTAGGATTTCCCAGGGTCGAAAGAAACAATTTCCCTGAAAGTAAACCACCAAGCACTCCTGGATATCGGCCATTAGTTGAGATGTCCACTGTATAGCGAGGAATATTCAACTTCTTACCTTGATCCCATCCAATGAGGAGAAATGCAATTGATGAGGCTGAAGACATTGCTCCAACGAGCATGCTTCCACGAGCCCTGAAAAAATACCCCATGCTGGCGACGATTACTGAAGTCTGTAGTGATCAGCAACAATAAATTCTTATCCCTCCTCTTGGATATCAATCTATCCTTCGGTTCTTATATTCATCGGTATACTTGTCGGATGTAAATTCATAGCTTACCCCGGATTGTGGAGTCGCTATGGGATCTGGGGCAAAGTCTGAAGGAAGAAAGTATGTGAATCCTTCGACTGCGCTCGGTAAGCCAAGGCCGCCACTGTCCACGGTCGATTCGATCAGCCGAAACCTTGTGAGGTTTGTTCTGTGGAAAGTGACTACTTACAGGAGACATCGTTTCGAGGTGCCGAATATGGAAAAGGCGCCAAGAATATCCACCCTCATGGGTCATTCCGCTGGTGCTAATCTCACGTAGCACTGACTCGGGATACACTTTCCACAGAAGACCAGCTAGATGAAGCACCGAAGTCTTGATTTCCAAGCAAAAGGGACTAGAAAAGCTCGACCGATAGCTCTCAGGCGAAATTGTTCTTTTTGTGGGTAGTTGACGAGCATACAAGTCTTGATCCATAATGATCATCGCAATATCCTCCGCTATCAAACCCAAGGAATAACTGCCCTTCTTCTCCCGTCGTCAGCCGATGATCTCCCACTCCTCCTTCAATACTTGGGATATCCGTGCTGTGGGCCATTGATCTTCTATCTCGGCTTGCTTTAGCATATCTAGAATAGCCAGCTGCTCCATGGGATTTGTTATGTAACGGCAACAGAGGAACATTGCATAGCAAGCGGTTCGACGTGTCTCGCTTGTGGGATTCGATAAACAGATCCCACATATTATATGAGCGTGATGGGCTACTTGAACCTGTGTTGGATGGGACCAAATTGAGTAAGTGCCATTTAGAATTGATTATGGGAGCAATCATTTCAAGTATACATACCTCAAGTACCCTTTGTTGACGTCGGGCATTGATGCCCATTGCGTGGTTTGGGTCGTAAATAAGGAGAAGCGCATGGCCCATGTGGTAGTAGATAATCGCCGTAACTGCAGAGCAGCCATATCAATGAATTGCCGAATTTTTACAACATGAGTGGATTACTCACCATGGCATTGTTCGAAAAGCCAAAAGTCAGGGAAGCACCTCCCAGCAGTTATGTTCCTCTCATTATAGTAATACGGTTCAAAAGACGCAGGCCGGGAGAATGCCCAATTGTCCAATCTTTCACGTAGGGACGCCCATCTCTCTGCTGGATCATCCCACAACGTGGAAAAACAAAAGCCAATTATATCGGCGACAATGAGCATAATGGCTTGGCTCCATTCGCAATCATTGGTTGGTTTCTCATTTGCCCATGTCGTGCAGATTGATACATCTGTTTTGATAGGTCGCTGGTCCAAAATCGCCATGTAGATGTCTTGACGGAGATAGACCCAGAACGCTGCCTTCCAGAGGCGACCGCTGGTAGCCGCTGGTGCCGATGCGAGAGCGGAGGCTCCTAGTAAGTGACACTCTTCATCGTTGAATGATCCTGCAAAGACTCAGTGTCAGCTGTCCGAGGACGAAAATGAATTGATGGTGTTGGCAAAATCACAGACCATTCATTTGCTCGTAAACGCGCAGAATTACAGTGGTGGCCAGGAGTATCTCATCAATTGGTCCATCCGCCTGGTTGAGTATGCCAAGAATCAGTTTCACGCATTCCTCG
This sequence comes from Penicillium soppii, assembly GCF_028829465.1. Lineage (NCBI taxonomy): Eukaryota > Fungi > Ascomycota > Eurotiomycetes > Eurotiales > Aspergillaceae > Penicillium > Penicillium soppii. The sequence continues at coordinate 1,294,665 of NW_026643235.1, read as the reverse complement.
TGGTACTGCTCTGCAACCACAATCGAAGAACCGGAAAGTCTGCTCTGGTGAAGTGATGCGACTGCCAGAATCGCGTTCAGTAGAACCGGAGTTCTCGGTGCACGCTGGTGTACCTCCAGCGCAAAGTGACGATTCGCATCTTGTGAGTCGAGCTATTCCTATCGAACCGTTATCAGTCGGTGTGCGAGAGGAAACCTTAGACCGGTGATGCATACACCCGGGACCCAATGCTCCTTGAAGAATTTGAGAAGCGCTGCTTCTTCACGGCACCTGAGACCGGTATCTTTCCGAGAACGCGCATATAATTCTGAAACACCTGTCACTTTCATCGTCCCCGCGATACTGACGCTGTTGTTGCTCTGTGGCGAGGGCCCGTGGTAGCTTGTCGAGTCTGCAACACCACGGATGTGCATGGGTTCACAGATGACCGTAGAGAGGGTGGGATCTATAATGCCATTATCTGACATCTCTGGCGATAGCTCTGCTTGAAGAGGTGGCTGGCTGGCTGAACCCAATTGCTCTTCATCGTGAGGTATGTAGTGATAGACATCTTGTTCTAAGACACCGGGAGATGAAACTGTTTCTAAATTGTCCCCAGGGCTATGAGCAGTCTTATCGTGATCATCAGTAATTAACGTAGAATGCCTGACTGGCCGAGTCTTCTTCTGGGAGGCTGCTGGGGGTTTGACCCCTGCAGCGGTTGTGAAGACATATCGAAAGTTGGCGGCCGGATCGACCTGGACACATTCTCGCTTTCCGCGCTTGCAGCGGTTACATATTGGTTTATTCTCGTCGCCTGGTATATGAGTCAGTCATCGCCGTACATTATTGAAAATATGCATGATGTGTTAGAAAGGACCTACATTTCAAGTGCCGAGACCGACATGTGACGCTGATATGGTTATGTCAGCACTCCGTCGGATATGGATGGTATTGACCTTACCAGCCAGTTCGAGTCCTCATAGTCACGAGAGTGGTTATCAATATTGTTATGGAGCACAGGATAGTCACTTGATTGAATTCACTGTCAAAGATAGATATCGTGGACAGTATTGAGACAAGAATCCTACGAAGCCAATCTGATAGAATACGTAACGGATCAACTTATCATCCGTAATCATTACCTAAGGCTGGGGTAACCACCTGGGTGGCTCTTATATCAACGTCCTTGGGTTTGCCGGTTAGGATTTCCTGAGACCTCTGGCTGTCCAATACGAAATAGAATTTGGCCTGGAAACTATGAGGAACGAACACGCGACAGGAAAAGCCTTCACATATGGTGACAGTGGCATGAGGGCAGTCGTTCCACGGCCCATGGCGAGTCTCCATCCAGGAGGGGCGAAGACAATTTAAAAGGAAGTGGCTGGAAGGCATTTCTTCTTGGCGTGATTTTCACAATCAGATGCATCAAACCAATCGAGCCCACGGGAGACAGATCTGGCTAAGATGAGTTGATCCCACTTGACCTCCAGGAGGGTCGATACGACATACCCAATCGGGAAATTCAGCCGTGCCTAACTCCGCGCCAGGACTCTCCGCAATAGTGGGCCTGAGTGCAAGACTCATGCTCATTAGCTTTGTTGGACATCATATGGACTGCATGACTATTGGGGATAAATATCAACTGCTGAACGTGGTCGCGATGGCTGTTGGTCAATATCTTTCTATTCACTTTTGATATAGACAATTCCTCGACCTTAAATTGTCAGAATAACGATACAATGGCGCCTCATTTGGATGATAGCGAGCGAGGCTCAAAATGTGATGAGATACTGCGGAAGCCAACATCGAAGCCAGAAACAGATGACGACTATGCCGTCCTCGCAATTCGAAACCTCGTCTTTGACATGACGATGCAAAATGGCGGGGGCCACGGTGGCTCAGCGGTGGGAATGGCAGCTATTGGTGTAGCCTTGTGGAAATATGCTATGCGATACAATCCCAATGACCCGAACTGGTTCGACCGGGATCGGTTTGTCTTGTCTAATGGTGAGACCGATGAAGGCCATTAGCTATCCCTTCTATGCACGAGAAACTAATCACACTTGATCGCGCAGGACATGCCAGCATGTTCTTATACGCGATGAACTACCTTGTGGGATACGATGCCTGGACGATGGACGAGCTGAAGGGATATGGATCTGCGAAGCTGAATGGATTTACCACATTGTCTCATGCCCACCCCGAGATCGAATGCCCGGCGGTAGAAGTCACGACCGGCCCATTGGGACAGGGGATAGCGACTGCTGTGGGGCTTGCGATTGCTTCTAAAAACTTGGCTGCCAATTTCAACAAGCCTGATATCGAGATTCTCCAATCCCAGATATACTGTATGACGGGAGATGGATGTCTCATGGAAGGAGTTGCCCTGGAAGGTTCGTTCATCAATCTTCGAGTGAGACTTTTCGAATAGCATTGGCTAATGGATTTTGGGACTACTTAGCGATCTCACTAGCAGGAAACCTACAACTAGATAACTTGGTCCTCCTCTACGACAACAACCAGGTGACGTGCGACGGACCCCTGGATTGGATCAACACGGAGGATACCAATGCGAAAATGCGTGCCTCTGGCTGGGAAGTGATTGATGTCTACGATGGAACATATGATGTCAAAGCCATTGTGGCTGCCTTACACTTGGCTCGTGTCTGCCGTGGAAAACCAGTGTTTATCAACATTCGCACTGTGATCGGGACAGACAGTGCATTTGCGGGAACTGCTAAGGCCCATCACGGTCCCTTCGATTGCGAAAGTATCGCCAGATCGAAGGTTCTCGCCGGAACTGATCCCGAATCCACCCATGTCGTTCCTCCTGACATGTTGGAATTTTTCCGGGAACGTAAGACGTACGGGAGCCGTCAGCAGCAGGAATGGAACGATCGCCTAACCAGGTACAAGTCAAAATACCCCCTGGATGGGGAGCGTTTGGCGGCCCGCATAGGAGGGTCATTTGGGGATTGGGTTGCTATATTGGATGGTTTGGACAGCTCCAGGTTTCAAGGCCTGGCAACCAGAGAGTCGAATGGAGAGATCTTGGAACTGTTGTGGCAGGCGAATCCCGCTCTATGCGGTGGCGGTGCGGATCTCGCGAATTCAAACAAATTCAAATACTCAGCAGCGGATGTCTTCCATCCTGCAACAGTGAGTTACACCAAGGTGGTCGCAATATATGGGTCAACTGACAGATCGATAGAGCTTTACTGGTAGATATATTCGACATGGCATTCGAGAACACGCGATGGCCGCCGTTGCGAATGGGTTAGCTGCGTTTCACCCCGGCACCTTCCTTCCTGTCACTTCAACGTTCTTCATGTTTTATCTCTACGTAAGTGGTTCTATACAGCTCTACAGTCTCATTCACATTTCCCCGTTAACATATTTTGAACTACACAGGCTGCCCCCGCCTTGCGAATGGGCGCATTGAGTAACCTGCAAGTGATCCATATTGGAACACACGACTCTTTCCAAGAAGGACAAAATGGACCAACCCACCAGCCAGTGGAACTCGATTCACTCTTTAGAGCGATGCCAAATCTGACATACATCCGACCCTGTGATGCGTGAGTGACAGCTGATTTTGGGATACAATGATACTTGCCACTACGAAACGCTGACCACTGATATCTACAGGGAGGAGCTCATCGGCGCTTATCAATTTGCCCTTGGGGAGAGACATTCGCCGTCGTTCATTTCGATTGCCCGCGATGCTGTCGGTCATGTGCCATCTACTAGCCGTGAATATACAGCAAAAGGTGCATACGTGATCTGCGAACGGGTCGGAGCTAATGTGACCCTCGTCAGTTGCGGCTCCGAACTTCACTACATGGTTGCCGCTGCCGAGATTCTCAAACAGCGAGGTATCACTTCTCGGATAGTCTCAGCGCCCTCTTTGGACATATTCAGTAAGCAATCCAGGGAGTACCAAGACTCCGTCTTCCCCATCAACCGCTCTCCTATCGTGAGTGCAGAGGAATATGTTCCTCTTGCTTGGCCCCGATATGTCACCGCCAGCATTGGAATGAAAGGCTTTGGATACTCTGCATCGAGAGAAAGCAACTATGACCGATTTGGTCTTGATGCGATATCTATTGCTGACAAGGTGGCACTCTACTTGAAGGAACTGAATGGCAGGGATGCTAGGCAACAGGCGTGGGCACTCTTGTAATCTTTGGCCAAGTCTGGTTGAGATATAGATAGATTAAGATGAAAGATGTACTTACTACAACAATAAGTTGTGATTTTCTTTATCCTACTCTACATCCATACTAATTTCGATCTTGAAAATTTTAGCTCATCATCGAATTTGGCGACTCTCTCAATGCTGGGCTTAATTTCAGATTTCAGCCGCAATTCGGCAAATTGGCTAAGTCATGAGCACTGCACAAGGCAGGACATGATTCTATTCCCAGTAAGCCTACGTAGAAACTTAATGTTAATTGGAATAAAAGGAGTGGGCGCTTTATGGACGCAGCAACCACCGACAGTAAGTGAATCCATGCCTTCAGACTTGCCAGAGCTTGGTACTCTACCTCGGCGAGGATATAAATCTAGTGTCTGAGACGAAAGGAGGCCATTTCACACGTATTATGTTTGATTATTGACAGTTCAACTATAGTTTTGTATATAAAACTTCAAGATTCGCATACGAACAATTGTACAGATCTATATCACAACACTGATACCCTCCTTTGCCAAAAACAGAAGTCAATGGCTCAAGGGATAATCTTGGCCTGTCTGTATCTGTCAAATGCTTTGTGATAGCTATCGACAGTATCAATGGTTTCATGGAATCCAAGAGTCCGAGCAGCGCTCAGATCATACTGACGATCAAAGTCCGACTCCGCCACCAGCGCTTCCAGGAAATCCCAGCTCGTGCCCTCAAATGCACCCTCCCTCAACTGGAATTCCTCAACCCATCGCTGACAATGGGCACGGTGTTCTTCGATCCAGCGAGATACGCTGAAAGTGTGATCAGGCTGAGGCGATACTCCTTCAAGCCCAAAATACTCGCAAATGCCACTCCACTTGGACTCCCACGATGTACATTCATCCGAGCAACCAATGTTGTATGCGTGACCATTCGTATTTTCGGCTTTCAAACTGACAAAGATTGTGAAGCGAGTCAGAATATCCTGGCTTGTATCCGTGTGTTTGGCTTTGAAACTCGCCAAGTCACCCGGGAATGGCACCTTCGCTCCATCTCCATGAACGTATCGGTAGAGCGAAAGGAACACCGCGAGAGCCTGTGCAATTCCCATGGCATTGTTCTGGGGCACGAAGCCAACGATAGCGTCGGGTCGGATGTCAGCCCATTTCCAGGACTTTCCCTTGCTTCGCTCGATCATCAGGTCGATTTGTGCATAGTAGAAGATTTCGTTCGCGAGCGGCTGCGGGATCCGAGGAAAGCTCTCTTTGAAAGGCGGGCTGAGACTGACGTCCTTTGGGAATTGGACTCCGTAGTACTTTCCTCCAGTCTGAAGCGTGATGAACTGGAGGTTGGGGCAGCAAGCATCGACTGCTTCGATCAGGTTCGAAAGCAGCCTGATGTTGAGACGCTTGATGTCTTGCAGGTTCTCACAGTCTTTGACGGAATAAGCGGCGAAATAGACGTGAGTAATCTATCATAGCTCAAGTTAGTGATGGTATACCTGGCGCAAGATTTTACATGCACTCACCAGCTCAATTTGAGGGATTGCCTTGAGAAATGCGACCACAGCCTCCGCGTGGGGGGTGTTCAGGTTGAGACCCGAGACCAGGCGTAGACGGACTTTGTCTGGAAGCAGCGCCTGTGCCTTGTCCATGGGCCGGCTGGTGAGACCGGTGATACTCGTCCAGTAGTCCGCAGTCGGATAGGACAGTAGATTCTGGAGAAGACCATACCCGGTAATTCCAGATGCGCCGACAATAAGCGCGTGTTCCTGAGTACTAGTCATCCTCACGGTGATCCCTTTGGAGACTTGAGTTGTTCCAAAACAAATGATTGTAAACTGGCACCTCAATAGCAGGTTGTGGCCTTTGTATCAACTCTCCGGCTCGGGTTGAAATTTAGGAGAGACTTGCAGGTTTTCACCCCAGAAGCCATCCCCGTGGGGTCGCATAACTAGCTTCCCTTCCACCATGAAGCTTGTAATCAACCTGCTTGGTAAGATCTTGGTTACAAATCGAATGTTAGTCCTGGATAACCCTAAGTCTGTCCACATCGGTCCCATTTCCTATTTAGGAAGGTCGCGACGCGTACCGCATGAAGAGAAGATGGGGATCCCAAGACAGCGAAGACCAGGAAGGCTGAGCCTTGAGTATGTCATAGACGTACCCCACGATATACCCCGCGATGTCTGGGAGGAAGCGAATACCGTCACTGGATTGGGAAGGCCGCCTGTGCTGTCATAGCCGAATGGTCCCTCGGTAATTGTCGAAAATTTCGCTAAGATTGATGTCGCTTTCTATTAATTCGAGTCATCGGCACTCGATATACTGACTGTTCAACCTGACTACTGTTCTCGGGTAAATCTGCGCGACCAGCATGACAATGTCTCCTTCATTGCAATTTCAAAACGGCTTGCCTTGTTTGGCAGATCATACCAATGGCACGGATGCTACTTCACCCCGCCTGCGAGGCAAGGTCACTGTCGTCACAGGTTAGAGCCCACTGTGCGCTCTTCATCCATCTTGATTGCATAGAACACTAACAAAACGTTTCAGGAGGTGCGGCCGGTATTGGGCAGGACTTGGCCCAAAGCATTGCGGAGGCTGGAGGCGACATTGCTATTTTGGATATAGCAGAAGGCTCATCCTGCGACCTGGTGAAACTCGCGAATTCTTTCGGAGTTAGGGCGAAGTATTATCGGTATGTTCATGTTCTGCGCGAGAACAGTCCTTGCTGTAGTTGCCAAACTGACCGATAAATCAGGACCGATGTCGGCGACAAGGACAAACTTGAGCAGACATTCAATGAGATTGTCCGTGACTTTGGTCACATTGATGGCTGGTCAGTAGCTTTCAGTTCCTTTACACCAGGCTTCAACTAACAGACTGCCTATAAAGTGTGACAGCTGCTGGAGTCATGGTCATGACAGATTTCCTCGACTACAAGTGGAAGGATGCAGTGAGAACACAAATGATAAACGTCAGTTTTCTCTGCAGCATTCATACCCTGTATATCGAGTGCTGACGTTGAATATAGGTGGTGGGAACTTTCATGACGGCCCAGCTCGCAGCCAAACAAATGAGACTGCAAGGAAGTGGAGGCAGCATTGTGATGATTGCCTCGGTAGCAGCTCACCTGAGCTCACCTGCACTGCCGATCTCTGCATATACTGCATCGAAAGGTGCTGTCAAAGCATTGTCGCATGCTCTCACGGTGGAACTTGGACCGATGGGGATCCGAGTCAATACTATTTCTCCCGGGTAAGTTGCTTATTCGATCAGATTCGCTGTAGCATTATACTAATCAACCTTCCCATCGCATAGGTACATCAGAACAAGCATGACCGGAGAGGTCATAGTTGAGAACCCAGAGCTTGCCTCGCGCTTCAGCTATGAGCCTCCCCTTGGTCGGATGGGAGAGACTCGTGATCTGACAGGGGCTGTTAACTTCCTCCTGTCCGAGTCGTCATCTTACATCTCTGGCAGCGACATTCTGATCACAGGCGGATTACATGCTGGCCGATATGCGAAGGATCGAGAGCCTCCTGTGTCTCAATGAGAAATTGCCATATCCTGTACAGTTATCCCACATACTCAAAGAATCAATACTCAGATATGACGGTATAGTCCTTGAACTTGCAAAAACCTGAACTCTTATGGGGTGATTTGTAAAGCAAACTTCAAATCCAAAAGTTATTAGCAGTTTTGGTGGTAGACAATCCATTTCTCTCTTGGTCGTCCTCTACACTCCTCAGTTACGTTGTAGCGCAGTATTTGAGCAATTTGAATCTACAGAAGGAAGATAAAGCAATGTACTAAGCCGGGCAAGTTATCAATGCCCAGAACCATATATCGTGGCGTGAATACATAGTTCCATTTGTTTGGCAACGAGATGAGTCAAAAACATACGAGTCAACAGATAATATGGATGGTCAAAATGTGCGCGTATTTCGCTAGTACCTGGCCTCATAACTACCTAGGTATGACGATCCAATAATTCAAGGAAGCCTCCGCTAAACCAAGTCTCCGCGACAATAGAGAATTCAAACGCGGGTTCTGCGCATCAAAAGTCTTCGGTTCGAATACTGCATTTGGACAGACTCTCCCAAGCTAGCAACTCTTGTATTCTTGTATCGCAATTCGATTCGACTCGGTGCGGCATTTTTTTTCGCTGGGCCGATCAGTTAGCGAGTCGGATTGAGCAGTAAGGATCTCGGACGAGAGTACAGTATAGAGATTCAGCAGCTAATGGTAAATACGTAAAATGGCGACGAGACGTGATCTCCCCGTTATCTCTCGCCGACATTGCCTAATCAGGCAATATGCCCTGAGTTTCATCTAGACACTGTCAGATGTGCTGTTTAGTAGCAAGATGACCCAGCCATAGAGAACCAAGAGAGGCTTTTCATTGAATTTATCTCACCAGTTGTATAACCTTATGTGATCAGATGTTATATATGTTCGATGTGCAAGCGCCGCTGCTCTGCGTCCTCAAGCACAGAACTTAATTCTTGAGCCTCACAGACTAAAGCAACAAGGTAGCACCCTTCCAACAATATGGGGAGCAATGATAGCTTTCCTGTCACCCTGGACAATCCCTCCCTACTCGAGTCCCGGGGATTAATTGCAGGAACCTGGCGAACTGCCAAAGACGGGAAGAACTTCCCCGTCTATGAACCCTCCACTGGCACAGTTCTATACTCCTGCTCGGATTTCTCTCGTGAAGACTTGACCGAAGCTATTGAAAGTGCCTCGAACGGCTACCGAGTGTATTATGAAACGACTACCGCAGCAGAAAGGGCGGATATCCTTCGAGCATGGTATCATTTACTACAGGAGAACCTCAATGATCGTAAGTCGAATTCTTAACTTCTAGCGTGCAGTAAATTGACAATCATCTGTAGTCGCTCTGATCCTTTCCCTTGAAAATGGCAAGACCTTGGAAGAAGCAAAAGGCGAAATATCCTACGCCTCTTCCTTCATCCTCTGGTTCGCCGAGGAGGCCGTCCGCTCATACGGAGACGTCATCCCTTCCGCCAAACATGATCGAACGGTTTTCACACTGAAGGAACCCATTGGTGTATGTGGGATCATCACTCCGTGGAATTTCCCAGCCGCCATGATCACGCGCAAGGTTGCACCTGCCCTGGCAGCAGGATGCGCAGTAGTAATCAAGCCTCCCAGTGAAACCCCATTTACTGCTCTTGCTCTGGCAAGATTGGCCGTTCAAGCGGGTGTACCCCCATCTTGTATCCAGGTTGTTCCGACGAAAGATCGAAGTGCGTCTTTGGAACTTGCTACTCATCCGGATGTGCGGAAAATCAGCTTTACTGGGTCGACGAATGTTGGGAAGATGTTGACTGAGCTGGCGGCTGGGACTTTGAAGAAGGTTAGCATGGAGCTTGGGGGGAATGCACCGTTCATTGTTTTCGAGGATGCCGATTTGGACAAGGCTGTTGATGGAGCTCTGGTGTGCAAGTTCCGCTCCTCTGGTCAGACTTGTGTGGTGAGTATCTTAATTTTGTCTGCTCTGACATCTGGAGCGTCATTTACTAATGAGTTTCCACTTGAAACAATAGTGCGCCAATCGGATATTTGTCCATGAACGCGTGTTGGAGGATTTTACCAGCAGACTGGTGAAAAGAGTGCAAGCACTGAAGCTCGGACGCGGTATTGACGTTGGAACAACCCAAGGACCCCTGGTCAATAAGGCTGCCGTCGAAAAGATTCAGTCACATGTCCACGATGCTATAGTGAAGGGGGCAATCCTCCGAACAGGAGGCCGACAGCCGAGGAATTTGCAAAACGGATACTTCTATGAGCCCACCATCCTCACCAACGTGGCCACGGATATGGCAGTCAGCTCTGAAGAGACTTTTGGACCTCTGGCGGCGATTTTCTCGTTCAGTAGCGAGAAAGAAGTCGTTCAGAAGGCAAATGCCACAGAGTTCGGGTTGGCGGGTTACTTCTTCAGCGAGAGCCTGGAACGCGTGTTCCGGGTGGCCGGTCAACTTGAGTGTGGAATGATTGGTGTCAATACAGGCTATATCAGTGCTGTTGAGACGCCCTTCGGAGGAATCAAAGAAAGTGGCTTGGGGACTGAGGGAAGTAAGTATGGCCTGGCTGAGTACCAAAATGTCAAATCTGTGACGATTGGAAATTTGAACCTCAGTCCTGGAGGTGGGCTTTAGAAGGAGAATCTGCTTTGATTGCGTTTATCTTCTCTAGTCATCTTCTGGACTTGACAATCTGTATAGATATATGATAGACATTTCAATGGAAGTGGATCATGGCATTACATCTTCAATCTATGCAGAGAACTAGATCAGTGGTCAATGGGTAAGAGCTAGACTTTGTTACAATACAGTGGAATTGATGTCAGTTCCCGTTCTTTCCCGTTCTAAGGATTCTTATAACAGAGCAAAGCACCTTCTTGGCCACTACCTAGGTAGAAACACTCGCAGACCCCCAATATAAGTACGTAATTTAAAATGCAATTCCTACAAGTAGGAGATGGACCAGGCGGGTTGGAACGGATACGAAGCTCGAGGACGTTCCAGGAGTATGTGTCGGTATGCTCACTTGCCCTGGCCAATAAGAATGTATGAATGCTCTGTCTTTTATTACCCCTGGTTCTGGCAATTTATAACTAGGGGGATCTAACATGACTAAGTAATTACGAATAATAGTGGATACTTGCTGGCAATTCACCGACAGTATGTTCAACACAGGTGGTTTTATAGTCATCCTCGAAATCGCCTTGACCAATACAAACTTATTGATAAATATTTCCTGGCCACTGTCAAGGTGTTGGCCTAGAGGACTTTATCGAGCTGCCGGCATTGGTTTGATGGGCACTATAGATTGCTGTATCGATAATTTTGCTTTGAACATATTGTAAATTACCAGGGATTTACGCAATGTGTGGGACTGGATGGAATCCTGTGGAAGTTGACACTTGGTCTCCGCGAAACAGTTCGCACACAATCTAGAAGACTTTAGTTATTAATTCTTCTTTTGAGCCTAGCCATATTCCTATTGTCAGCCGCTACATCGTATGGGATAGTCTCATCGGCCGATGGAAGTTAACAGAAGGCGACATTCTACTAATAGTAATCACTATGATAAAACGTTTGAGTTGCACTTGATCTTCGGACCCCTTGAAACACATTTTCCGGTATATCGCGTTACTCCGGCTCTTCAAAGCCCTGCTGTGACGCCCGGCACAATATGCTCCAGCTTAGCAACTAACTCCCCGAAAAAGGCATTCTGGACCATGACCCCCTTCATATCGGTGACCATACAAGAGGGACTAAAGAACAGAGTTAGCCAACACATTCTCCCAGGGAGACAATATGACCAATGACAGACCTATGAACCTGACAGTTCGTTAAATACTGCCCACTGCTCTTCTCGTCCGCTAAGATCCCATGAACCAAAGCCCGACTGCCCTCCTCGGTACTGCGGGCAAGCAACTTCTCTCCAACCCGAAAACCAATGTTATCCGTCTCTCGAGCTAGCTGAGACTTGCAGAAACCAGGATTTGGTGTGTTGATTACAACCAACGGTCCCTCATTCTGTGCAAGCCGAGCTGCCAGCGCGCGTACGCCAAACAATACCAACAGTTTGGACAGTGGGTAACGGGCTGTCATATTTGCAGTCTCTTTGTTGTTGAGCGAGTCGAAGATCCCGCCTTTCTTGGGCTGAAGCTCATTCAGAGGAGCAATGTAGTGCAAAGCAGAGTTGGGAATTGTGACACGAGGCAAGATATTGAATTTCAAAGCCGATTCTCTCAACTTCGGAATCAGCAATGCAATGAGCAAAAAGGTGCTCACTACATTGACGGTGATAGTTTTTTCGTTCTCCTCCGATACATTGAATGTGTTGGTCATCAATCCTGCATTGGCGAGCACGGCATCAAGTCGCGGTAGACTCTCAGCGCGAGAGGCGAAGTCTTTGACAGAGGTATACTGATCCATGTCCAACTTCCATACTTCGATTGAGAATTCTTCACGGCAGGCACATTGTAGAAGCTCTTTTCTTGCTGTCTCGCCTTTGTTTATATCTCGTACGGCCATGATAAGCTTCTTCACTCCCAGTCGTAGTAGGTGACGGCACGCTTCTAGGCCGAGGCCTTGGTTTGAACCTGATACAATGATTGTTTGTCCTGTGAGATTGCCTTCTGGTGTCGGAAGGTGGATGAAGATGTTGGAAAAAACGGTTGAGGATACGCCTTCTAGGCTGGAAAGTATAGACATGGTTTCGGGTCGGTTGATAATTTTTGAAGATTGGTGGATCGGAATTCGGGGTGAATGTGGGAACACGAAATGAATATCAAGGTTTTAAGTAAGTATGTATTTCATGCGGACTTATTATAGCCATTTCATGGATTTGCCTTTAGTACGAAGATCAAAACCTCCTTGCAGGTAGGGTTTTGTTATCTCCACGTCTCGTTTTAGTTGTATATATTACTGATACCGAGGGGTGGTAACGTGTGCGTAACTTTGAGAATGGCGTATCAGATCTGTAAAATACCGCTTGGGGCGGGATGGAGATAATATCTCCGTCCGAATTAGCCCCCACCCATGGACTCACTTCAACATAGAATCCTCAGTATCAACTCTTTGATGAATCAAACACGTTATGTCTTCAAAAATTGAAAAGCGAAATCGACCTCCTCTATCCTGCGAGCCATGTCGAAACCGAAAGTAAGAAACACGGATATAAATTGGATGCAGACTGACCTCGCATAGATTAAAGTGCAATCGGCTAATGCCTTGCGACACTTGCGTCAAACGTAACCTGGAGTCAAACTGTCAGTACGCTGTAAATGCTGTACGAGGTAGGCCTCATGTCTCTAGAGAACGCGCTCTCAATGATAGGCTGAAGCGCCTCGAGGAGTCGATTCAGTCCCTTGTGAGGGAAGGCAAAGTGCCACAAACAGCAGAGCAATCGAAAGATTTTGGTACAGGAACTCAAAATATCGATAATATCAATAAAGCTAGTCCGACAGAAACCGATGCTATCGGAAATAAAGTCCAGAAAGAGATTCCCGGCACTCATGACAGGCAGAGCCAAAGTGTTTATGTTGATCCCATTCATTGGATCTCCATCTTGGGTGATATCAAGGAAGTGCGGGAAACTTTGTGGACCGAGGATGCTTTCTCGTTCAATGAGTCGACGAATGATACTACAAGCCACACCGAAATAAGCCTTGCAATTGGCTCAGAAAATTCATCGAGTATCGATGACATTCTGATGGCAATACCGGCGCGTTCGATTTGCGACATGCTGGTGTCACATTATTTTAACTCTCGGTATATGGTGCTAGGTATGTACCCTTTCAGTACCTGTGGGGAGTTGGACTTGACGATGAATGAGATATGCAGGCATCGTGCACTCGGGAAAGTTCCAAGAGGAGGTGTGTAACCTCTCCATACTCCTCCACATCTGTCAGTGACAAACCGGATCTTTGACTAACTACCAATAGTATGATAGTTTTTGGAAAGAACCTCGCCAGACACCAGTACTGTGGATAGCCCTTTTTCTCTCTATTCTCAGCATATCTATAAATCTGCGCCGCAAAGTCCAACCCGAAACCAGCCTGAATGATTCAATGCCCTCGCATGATACTCTATATGAAAAGACAGCGCAATGTCTGATACTCGGTGGCTACAAGACGGCAAATACCTACGTGCTGGAGGCATTAATGCTGCATCTTCAAAGCAGCTTTCTAAAAGAAATGAGAATCAATACCAGACACTGGATCGACATGGGACTTGTCCTCAGATTAGCCTTCCGGATGGGCTACCACCGTGACCCAACTGCTTTACCAAGCGCGATATCACCATTCGAAAGCGAAATGCGTCGCCGAGTCTGGCTTCACATATTTCAGCTTGACACGTTGTTGAGCTTCCAAATCGGTGTTCCAAGCATGATTCCTGCCGAATGTTGTGACTCGCAGGTTCCTCGAAATTTGTTTGATGCTGATATGCACGTCAAAATGCCGAGACTGCCCCCGTCTCGGCCATATTCGGACTATACACCTGTGCTCTATGCCATCTCCAAAGCCGGGGTGATGAGTATATTCAGAAAAATCGTTGCACATACAATTTCACTTGCTCCATTGTCCTATAACGTGACTATGACTTTGGATTCCGAGATGAGAGGAGCGTATACATTGGTTCCGGACTTCCTGAAACGAAGGAACATTGACCAGTCCCTCATGGACTCCTCAGAAGTCATCTTGAATCGATGCACAATTGAACTTCTGTATCTGAAGGGAATCGTCATTCTGCACAGACGGTACATCAGGCATAATCAGCACGATGCCAAGTTCGAATCCTCCCGCCGCTTTTGCGTAGAAGCCGCACTGGAAATCCTTACTCGCCAAGCGGACATGCATCGAGCGTTCCAGCCCGGTGGCCGTCTCCAAGAAGATCAGTGGATGCTTTCAACGCTCACAATATATGACTTTCTCCTTGCTGCAATGGTGATCTGTCTGGATATCTCTGTACGTTTAGAATCACAATCAACATTCAGAGACGAGAGCGGAAGCAATGAATTTGTTTCTAGGGAGATTGTGGCTTTGAGAACGGCACAGCAGATTTGGGCCGTCAATAGTCATCATTCGTCGGAGTCTCGGATTGCGTCGCTTGCGCTAGATCTGATGACTAGAAAGGTCGCTGAGCGTCAAGCTACATTCTCATTTGGCGATGAGAGTCGGTTAGTAGACCATGCTCCTGAGGTCAACTTGGAGCTGCTGTACATGGAACCGATATCGGAGATGATTGATGGAACGGAGACACTGGACTGGGTAAGTCTAATGAGTCCTCTTTATCTTGCGGCTCTGGCTAATTTTGCCCGAACCTTAGATCATATTAGACCAGTATTTCCAAAATCCTGGCTTTGATGCAACCCAGCTGGACTCAGGCGATAATATGGCAACTTTATTTCCAGATATTTCTGAAAACACTGACTTCCTAGCTGATAATTAGGCTAACTTTCACCGCTGAAATGCAACATTTAAAAGAGCCGATAACGAAACGCTGCTATGGCTCAACATTTTGTCCTCAGGGAAGCTAGTTTCATCGCTTTGGTCGACTTCGCGGTAGAGTGGTAAAGCCATTCCTGCGTTGTCAACGTCTTCGAGCAGTATTATGCAGCGCTCGGAAGCTCTTGAAATAGTTCAGACAGGCTGTCCTCGTCGATCTTGCAGGTTTTCAGGCTTGGTGGTATAGATATCTAAGCAAAATAGGCTAGCAATCACAAAGCACATGCTTGACTTTCCTGTCCCTGAGGGGCAATGAAACAAAAACCCGCGCCGGTAAAGAATTCCGCAAGATCTGTACCAGATTTTGATGACTTAGAAATCTTTCAATGTCCGCAACTATCTCACTTTTAGTCACTGGATCCAGCGCCAAGGTGGAAAGCATTCGCGGACGCTTTGACGAGCAACATGGGAGTGGAAGTGCCGCTTTAGGGTTATGCTGACAAGGCTGAGTGCGCTATAGACCTGAGAATGCGAGTGATAATGAGCCTCGTTATGGCAGCATGGCGGTTATGTACTGCCGTACTCCATCGGCCGCCGCACTGACCCTTCCAGCTGAAAAGAAGTGGAATATTATTAGACCATATATCTCACCCCGAAACAATTGGTATCTTGGCATCAGCACATCGTCATAATTGGAAGCAATATACAGCACGTGGCTCGGCTTGCAGCTCTTATTCCCTGGCTGCTGCCTCAGATCGATAGGCTCAGGTTATGCTGACGCTTTTGTGCACAGCCTAGGTAGATTGAGGGGTAGGATGCTTGCTCTTCTGTTACTGGTTATAGTTTGCTACTGTATAGCCAGTACACATAATACTACTCAAAAGTTTACTGGGCCTATTGATAAGCCGTGCGCATTCTTGGGGGCTAAATTCGATGTCGCTGTGACCACTGATTCTCTAAATGGTAGCCGCCTTGCGCTTCTTTTTGGGGCGTACTATTCAAAAAATCAAAGCATGTCCTCCACAGCTCGAAGTCTGTAAAAGAACCAAGCAGATCTCACAAAATGGGTCGACCGTCTGACTCTGATATTCCTCTTGAGCCCATCGAACATGAAAACCAACCTCCACTGTACAACGACGTGATCGAATCTCCATCCCCCACTCCAGTCGAAAACTCGATCCCAGGCGGGTGGGCATGCACTTGGGAGGATAAAATCGGCACCCGAACGCTACACCCGTCGCTCTGTAAGGACCCACATGCTCTCTATTGTTTCCTTTCCGCTCAACATAAGCTGCCACCGCGGCAGTATGTTTCCATCAAAGGGCTGAAGGATAAAGGCAACGACCCTACCGATAATGAAGTGGCTTTTAATTTCAAACTCGACTTGACACCCACACTGCTACGCCTGGATGATAATGATAGTGAGTGGCACGAACTGCACATTGTTCGGGATGGGGACGGCAAAAAGAATTTTCGCGGTGGACCTATTCCAACTCTTGAATGGGAGCAGCCTCTGGGCCAAGCAAATCGTCATGAAGCTTTCAATTTGGAGGGGAACGAGGACTCGGAGGATCAAACTCTTCTAGGCGCGAATGTTGACGGCTCGAATGAAGGAACTCTTAGTCTGATGACCTGGTGTGAAAGATTCTGTCACGACCCTGCCGGAGTCAAATCATTTACCTTCACCCGAGAGCTTGAAGGGTTCGACACTGAGCCTCTGTGTTCTGAGCTGAAATCGTACCTCCGCTCAACCAATTACCGCGGTCAAATCAAAATCACAACTTCCACGCAGAATACTTTCATTACTATCTATTCTCCGCATTGGATAAACCGATTGCGCAATAACTCCTTCATCTGGTGGTTTTGCGTTCTCACCCCACTATGGATCATCACACTGATCGTGATTTCCTTATTGGAGAGACGCTACCAGGTTGTTCACTCAGTTTGGAGGTCTTCTCGTGAGGTCAAAGATACATCCGCGCCGCTCGGTTTGAGGAAGATTTATGCACATGGACGGGATGAGACTAAGCTGGCAGATTTCTGGGCACCCGCCGTCATCCAGGCAGCTCGCGACCAGCGAGATGAGGGTGAAGTCTTGACCGAGGGAAGCATAAAGCGTCTCCAGCAGCGAGCACAGGAGCGCATGAGAAATCTTGCGTCATTTATGGCTGAAACGTAATGTGGCAGATCACTCTACGGCTGAAAGCGTGCAGGCAGAATGAAACCAAAGATTGTTGCCTACTTATGTTGAATTTTGGGTTGCTTTTAGTTTGGCTGCCAGAAACGAGATAGTCCTGAGAAGTCTCAGTGTACATAGTGTCTAAAAAGTCCGGGAACAGCTGGTATTGAATAGGCTCTATTGCAACCATATTAAGGGATAGTTAGTCACTATGCCTAGAATGGCACTTGAAAAGACCCTAGAAAGGACCTTAGGAAGGGAGTAGAGCAGGTGAATAAAGAGACCTATCGAAACATAGCAGTCAAGTGAGATTAGGACTGTCGTGAGACTTAATTGACAGGATGTACTCGAGACGGGTTACCAAGGTCGAGTATTGAGGCTCCGAGTTTTAGTGATCCTGGCATATACACTCACGAATCATTTTCCGAGCCCTCATTCCAAGGTTCTCACATGAAAGTTGCACTCGGGGTCAAAACCATTGGCAGGCTATGCTATGGTATTTGGCCCCAACCTCCTGACCTTACCTAGTGTAGTGGGAGAACTGCGAACGGGAGTAGAAAGTGGTCTCATTGGCTATTCTGTCAACAAAAGAGGGTCACAATGTTACTAGTGCGCCCGAGGAATATTCAGCACCCCCTCTGCCTGATGATCGTAAGGCTCTCAAAGACCTTACTAAGCTCATCCCCTATGTATTCTGCACTTTCTATAGTATATAAAAATCACACTCTCAAGTACTCAATTGGCTATGCCCGTAATAGTCCGTACTGTAACGACCACGTTCCGACATATTCGATCATCTGGTTAGATAAGCCTGTATGGCCTCCTCTCTGGCCTGATATCTAGAAGGAATCAAGTATCAATCTCCCCTGAAAAGATCGATTTTACATTATGGTTTCTCTAAAGGGTCTTCACGCCATTGCCCGCTACGGTCCTCAGTTCCATTTCATCCCATCGCCCTGTTTGCTACGTCAGACCGCCATCGCACTCTTCTCTCTCTTCACTAGGTAGCAAGTGGACCCTTTCTGAAGGTGGACGATACGAAGAAAGACTTTTGTTCACCAAAAGGCCCTGTCAAAACATTTACTTCAGCCCACTGATTGAATGAAACCCTAGCCTCGCAGAACTCTTTCCCCTCTTCAATCCGTACGGCATTCCGTTCAAAGTGCACATTTCTAGTAGATCGAAGCTCAATCATTATACAGGCTATTGCGAGAGCTGAGACACAATTTCATCAAACATATAACTTCCTCAAAGAAGTGTTCACTGTGTCTGACGCCGTGAAGCTGCAGTGGCCCTTTTTATCACCAAGCCCACGGCAGGGCTCCATATCCCATGCCGGCTGCGTCGTTACTTCCCCCCATTTGAGCCTACCCAGAGCCACAGTGTCCAAGTTTTCATTTCTTGATGGGTAACATGCGGCACTGATAGCAGCGCTACAGGCACCGGCCAATGGCATATGAGATTTAAGCCTCTTGAACACCAACCCGAACAATATACAAAGCATGAGCCCACCAATGAGAATTGATAGAAAGATAGGCAAGGGCGCATAGCCCAGTGAGCTGAGCTGGGACTCGTAATTCGGGTTGTTTTGCATATCATAAGGCACCACCAAAAGATAGAATATGCTTTGCGAGACTAGCCAATGCAGAATCATCTAGAGCACTAGGATCAATATGCTGTATTGATACGGCATGCTGAGCCAATAGGTTGAATTTTTTGTTGGCTACCTTTTGCAGGCCAGTTCATTCGAAGTGGTTTGGAAATCACGCCGTAAACGCTGTACTCAAAAGCTAACAGAATGTCCGTCAACAGATTGTTGTAGCAATAATAGCTCAGCGTGAGGGCTAGCTGCGGTGTTTTGGCGATCACTACGGCCCCCAACACTGAGTATTCTTACTTTTCTGTAGAGGAGAAATCTAGGGTCTGCATCCGGATAATGCTTGTAACCGCGACACTTGTATATCAAGGGTCAGTCTTGAATTTATTTCTTCGCCTGCGACCCAGAGATATTCAAAACTCACAAGGCGCCGAGGGCAGATACAATCATCAATGCGATTTTCCGCTTTAAAATTATCTTTGATTTGTAGAGCGGATACATCGGTAGCGCCAATATGATAATATCGATCGCGATCGAGAAGCCGGCAAGTCCTACTCGATCACAATATGCCCATGGAAACCTCCAGCTTTTTCGCCTTCAACCGCGAGGCATCAGCAGGAGAGGATGCAGCGGCTATCTTGAACCTTCTTGCTATTCATGGCGTGGTAGCACTCCCAGAAAATAGAAATGCGGAAGAAGTGTTGAGAGACACAATACGCCAAGGAAATGCAAAGATCACTGAGTCTTGCTCAAAAACTGGTTTGACCCAAATTTGAAATGGGATGGTCACCCGAGATATTCAAGATCATACCTAGAGGAGGCATTGAAAGCGAACGATCTAGAAGCCGCAGAAGCAACGATTACTGTGCTGCTGCGCTACGTTGCGGATATCAAAAATCTCGAAGGCTACGAAATCAATTTCATGGCCTTTGAAGGCGAGTCAAAATGCGTTAATCATGCTCGGCTTCTTCTAGATCGAGTAGCAAATCCTCTTCCAGAAAATATTTTTGGTTTGTCGCTACTTGAGTTCGCAGCTAAGAATAACTTCAAAAAGCTTCTTCGCGAGAAAATGCGCTGCATTGGTGCACAAAATCTACCGTTTTCTGATATCTCTCGAAATTTCTCTTTGGTTGAGTCGCCTCCAGAAGTACAGAAGAATTGGCATGCTATGAAAATTTGGGAGAGCTTCTACTGGACAAACAACTATCCCATATCTTGTATACCCTGAAGCCTCCGACTAATGATTCCCGTGTCTATGCTATATTAATTTGTGGACATTATGAATTTCAACAACTTTGTATTTATTTTAGATTGTGTAATATAGGACATCTTATGAAACAGTAAGAGATAGGATGGGAAGACATTTTGGAGGATTTGGAGAGAGCCTGATCTAAACAAGCTACATAGCTAGGTCCGTGGATTCTTCTATTGCATACTGATTTGACCGTCTTTATGTTTTTCGAGTGAGACTTGACCTCTTGGTCTTATTGATGGGACATAGTAGAGTGAGGGACTAGGCAGACGAGAAGACAAATACCGAGAGAGGAAGTTTCTAGAAAGGGAGTATAAAAACCCCTAGTTAGACAGCTCTCTTTTCTTCTTTCTTCACTTTAGACCTAATACCTTCGTTAACAGGCACGTAACTAAAATCTTGTTTTAATTTGCACGTAAGTAACACCCGTATCTAATATATATTTCTATTATGAGATTGGGATGTATATAATGGCACCTTCATGATGCTGAAGTAATGTTTACCTGTTTTGCGACTATAATTGGCTCCCGAAATATTTCAAGGCCACTCTTGTCACAATCGTATGGCGCTTCCTACGGATCATGAATGGGCCATCCTGACGAGTCTAATGGGTAGATCTGAGGGATCAAAAGACATATAGTATCATGAGGTGCCTGTGGTACTTGAGCGCTAAGCTGCTCACAGAGAATGCCACAAGTACTCAAAACACTTTCTTGGAGTTTCATGTAAGCCCTACCGCCTGCCCAGGGCCAGCCAACCTTGGAAGCTTCCCGGATCGCAATTTTATTGGAGGTCAACACATTCTTCATATCAAGCTAAAAAAAGACCCCTAACTAGGATGACGAAAAAGTGCTTTTTCACTCGCGTATTTGTCGACGGGTGGCCGTTAACATTGATGTTTTTGAGACAGCGCAAATCCATTGCGGTTGTTGCCTATATGAGACAACAAGTAAGCTTGGCCTTTAGTCAAGGAATCCAGATCTTGCATAATTTATTCACTAATCAAGTTTATTTCTTCAGATCTATGCCCTGCTACGAGCTTCGATGCATGGATCCCCAATGTTCCATGCAGCCTTATCATTTCAGCTAGTCTTGGCGGGGGCAAATAGATTCTCTGTGGGAACTAAAAGTACTCCGGATGCAAATGTGACACCAAAATGCGGGCAAATAAGGCGCTCAACAGAACGAGGAGATGACCAAGTGATGAGAAACATCCACCTGTTCATACAGGTGCTGTGTGGGCCTCACTACGATTCGTGAGATAGAATTCGTTCGTGTACATGGTGTCTGAGAAACCTGTAGACATTGGATACTGCTTCAGCTATAACGATCCTAAGAGACAGTCAATGAGAATAAAGTTACAATTGAAAAGAATTAGGAAGACGACCCAAAGAATGCTCAAAACTTTTTTAAAGAGACAGATAGAATATATACAAAAAGGACCTTTTGACCGAATACCAAAGATAACCTCTTTTGCGGGCAGAAATGGTCGCCTTTCCACCCCCCATATAGTTCCACTCTTAGGCGACAAATATGTATTGCATCAGATGTGACTGACATGCCAGTTGCCAATCTCATCTAGTCTAGCCAAGCAAATAGCACGTCGTAGAACGCTTCAGGATCCTGAAGGAAGGGCGCATGGCCTAGGCCGGGGAACATATGGAAGGTACTGTTGGGGATCATGGCTGCGGCCGCAGGACCGAGTTTGTTATAGTGACCCAATTTCGCAGCGACATCGGGGGGTGACCATGCTTTGCCAAGCGCCGTAATGTCGTTCTCTCCGACCATAAGGTAGGTACGTGTCTGCAGGAGAGGCAGGTGGTAGATGATAGGCTGAGAGAGCAAGGCGTCGGTGACGAGGGACATCACGTACGCATACTCGGAGCCATAGTTGCCGGCGTAGATGTCGGCTAGCATCTCGACCCAGGTATCATACGCAGGCTTCCAGGTCGCATTGTGGAAGTAGCTGGCCTCCTCATAGGCCTGGAGAGTGGTGAAGTTCTGCACAACCTGGCTCTCGTACGTCGCGTCGATTGGCAGATAGGGCACGCCTTTGGCTACCCAGTCTTCTAGGCCCAGGGGATCGACAAGGATAAGCTGCTGAACGTTGTTCGGGTACATGAGGCCGTAGCGGGCGGCAATCATACCACCCATCGAATGGCCGATCACGATAACTCCATCGATGCCTAGCGCATTGAGCAGACTGTGAATGTTCAACGCTTGCTGCTGTACGTTGTAAGAATAACCTTGGGGTTTGCTCGATTTGCAAAAGCCGATGTCGTCGGGCAAAATCACTCGATAGCCGGCCGCTGACAGGTGACGTGCCGTGTCGAACCATGTGACACCGCAGAAGTTCCCCCCGTGGAGCAAGACCGCCGTCTTGTTATTTTGGTGACTCTTCTTCGCCGGTATGTCCATAAACGCCATCGTAAGTTTCTGGCGCTGATTGTAGAACTTGAACAGCTTAACCGGCCAAGGGTAGGGGTAGTCGGATCCGTATAGATCAGCTGGCACATGGCCCTCATGGATCGTACCAATCGGGTCGGGCCCAGATTGTGCGTAGACGACAGCAATACACGACAGGATCGCCGACCAGGCAGTGAAGACAGAGAAGACCCTCATCATGCGGTTGCTCGCAAAAGAACCAGGTTATGTTGTTGACTGCAGTTTAAAGAGCACTATATCTCTTCTTCAATCGCATGAGAGAAATGCGGACTTGCTCCTTTCGCCTCCTGATGGGAATAAAATCTCCTAGCTTAGAGATTATTCAGTTAAATAAATGAATGAAAGTGGATCCCAGGGTATCACCAAAGTCGGCGCCACATATTCTGCGTTGCACGTGTGTGTATTAGTTCCCCAGGGGTCGACCATCACTTTTCCTCTTTCGCGTTCCGACATTACCGAGACGGGGAATTTTAAAGAGCTTTTAAATTAAATCCAATTTTACTAGGACGTACTCGGAATAGTCAGGCACCGTGCGAGGGCGGAGACGGAGCAGTAGCCAGTTCATCCGGGACACAGGCCCTAACAATTCCAAAACTAGCGCCTTTAAGGCCTTGCTACGTTTTCGAAAAGATGTTTTTTTTATCCGATTCTTTTGCCAATTACTTTTTATGATGACCTTGTATGAAGCGGGTGAATGCTCCGATTAGTCGGCGCGATGCAATGTTACTCAATTTGTATGAAGGGCGAAAGTTCGGCTAATAGGACCCTTGTCAGCGCGGGCGTAATTGTCTCGCATAACCCGCTATTCCA
The DNA here is from genome assembly GCF_028829465.1 of Penicillium soppii. NCBI lineage: Eukaryota > Fungi > Ascomycota > Eurotiomycetes > Eurotiales > Aspergillaceae > Penicillium > Penicillium soppii. The sequence goes on along the minus strand of NW_026643235.1, from coordinate 1,271,243 downwards.
CCGGGCTTGTACATTTGCCGGGAATTTGAAGAAGCAGAGACTAAGGCCAAGGCTACACCCCAACTGACATGGCTTTAAGTTTAGTGCAAAGGTATCGACCTTCGCCTCCATCGGTATCAAAAGGCATACTACTTGCCTCTGGGCGACCCTTGGCAATTTGTTATGTTGGAAAACATTCCAGGTCCAAGCAGGGCTTTAGAAATCCAACTGCCATGTATTGTCTTCCTTGTCACAACACCAGCCTTTGTGGTCATCCGTCTGTGGTCCCGAGCCAAGTCTCAGTCGGGACTGGGGTGGGACGACTGGACCATTTTGGCATCTTCCGTGAGCTTTCCATGCGTGGGATCAAGCAGCATCATGCAGACCTGACACTCTTATCTATAGGTGTTTGCGGTTATCGTCATGACCCTCATGCTGGCGTCCTGCGCTTATGGCTTTGGCCAACATATCGCTAATCTCACAAGACCGAATAAACAAATGACCTTGAAGGTACGTTGGAAACTGTCCTCGCCACATTCCTCCAATTATGTACTATGGCTCCAGATTATTAGCTCTTTATTTCGTATCGGCTGCTAAATACAGTCCTATCAGCTCTTCTTCGTGAGCCAAGCCTTCTACAAGCTCACTATGAACATGACAAAGATGTCGATTCTACTGCTTTATCTGCGCATTTTTATCCAGAGTTGGTTCCGTATCATCTGCCATGTGCTGTTGGTTATCATCACCTCCTACATGGTGGCCGCCTTCTTCGCCTCCGTATTTCAATGCACACCAGTGTCCCGCACCTGGGACAAGACCATTGCAGGATCATGCATTGACATCACCACAAACTGGTACGCCAACGCCGGCTTCTCGATCGCGACCGATATCATTATATTGGCGCTACCAATTTAACCACTCTACAAAACAAAGATAACGTTGAAGCGGAAAATCGCATTGATGATTGTATTTGCCCTCGGCGCCTTGTGAGTTTTGAATATCTCTAGGTCGCAGGCCAAGGAATAGTTTCAAGACTGACCCATGATATACAAGTGTCGCGGTTACAAGCATTATCCGGATGCAGACCCTGGACTTCTCCTCTACAAGTCCTGACACCACCTGTAAGCGTCTTCATGGCCCAGGATGCTCTTGCTCAAGCGCTTACAAGTATCTTTCCAGACGATCTCGCCTCCTCAATATGGACGATAACCGAAGAAAACGTGGCAATCACCTGTGCCTGTCTGCCAATGATGTGGACACCACTTTCGAGACTCTTTCCCTCCCTCTTCTCCACAGATCACGGGTCTGACAACTGTGGAGGCTCGGCTGTCAAGAACTCGGAGCCTAACGCCACGTCACGGTCTGGGATTAACTGGATACAGTTTCAAACGTACTCGGATACCAAGATTAACTTCAGTATAAAACGAACCACTGTTTCTCAATCCCGCCCGTCAGAGGATAGCACGGGCCAAATCCTCCCATATGGCCAGGTCGGTGAGGCACAGGATCTAAATGCCAGTGGCATCAGAAAGGTCACAGAATATCAGGTCTCTTATCTCAACGCAAAATTGCCTTCGAGCTGAATATATCTCTATGTATCAGATAGATTTGCGAGCGAGCTATTGCGAAACGCCTGCTTGGCTTCTTTGGCCGACCCAACATGCTAGAGGCTTGTCCAGAAGAAAGAATATCGAGAAATGTGTCTCAAGGGAGCGATAAGGTCTACCTTGGCGCAGACGGATAGTCGATCGATACTGCCCAATTTGACACAGCAGCTTCGAGTACTTGTCGTCTCTCAACTAGAAGACTAAACCGTCAGTGGAATCAACTGCTCACTCAAGTCAGCTTTCGATGGTTTAATGCGTAATAAATAAACAATGCGACGTACCGTGCTGTTCCAGAGCATGGCTGCAGAAAGTTCATCTGTCTGAATAAAATGTACTGCCAGGAACTGCGAGTGCTTTTTATGAAGGCACGGTTGCCCAAAATACCCTTTACAAGCACACTCTTGCCCTACAAAAGGACTTGAAGCTTGGAAAATAACCCTGAGCTTATCTTGGCGCCCCAAAGCAGAGAAAGGAGAACCAATCGAAGTTACGTTGATAGATGCAAAATGGGACATAATTCGAGGGAACGAGAAGTGGGTTCGCCATAGCCATGGCAACAGATGAATCTCGATCACTACATCAAATCCGGCTTTTGGTAATCTAGTGAGAGTGTTCATAAGTCAATTGATACAGTAAATGGCGGACCTATGAATTGCCCCTTCGGGATATTTTTGCCGGTGCTCGCTCTTGTTTTAGAAGTTCTCACGGATTTCTAGTTGAATAGTGAGAAGCAATTCGATATGATGATCAGCCTCCAAGGTATGCTACCAGTGCAAGCAAATGGATGTTGAAGTTCACTTCCTCCATATGTTGTGATGCTAGCCCTGTATCACTAATGGCCCATCAACACAGGCATGTTGGTCGAATGACGCAGTTAAATTCAATCGTTGGCAATGCTAAACCATTGCCATAAGGCTGGGCTTTATACCCAGCAGACGTCTTGCCACTGAAATCACCAAAATCCACCACCTTACTTTCTCTTGGTGTAATCAAACGCGAATTCATCTAGTAGGTTGCTCTAAGTAGAAAAATTCTATCTATACAAGGAATCCCCGCCGTGATTTTCTCAAGCGATCTTGAGGATCTCATTGGTCACTGCCTTATACAGCCCCTTGAGCGATTGGCCCGGCGACCACTTGGCTTCAATTTCAAATCGCTTACCGGCCAGTGTCCCGTAAAACACAAATTCCAAAGGTTTGTCGTTAACCAGAGCATGTGTGTGAGCCGACACCTCGATCCTCTCAATGTGAATGACGGATGCAATGGCCTTTTGGATGTCATCCACCACCTTCTGCAGCTGTTGCATCCCCGTCTCCCAATTTTCCTTGAGTGTCTCCAAACCGGCGTTCATCCCCTCGATGACATTGTGGACCTCATCATGGACCTTGAGCTGATACTCGTAGTCCCGTTGGAGCTCTGCCAGCTTTGAGTCTTCCTGGATGCGCTCGATCTCTTCGTCGGCCTCCGCAATCTCTCTTTCTAGCCTCGGCCCGTTCCGGTCAAGAATTTCCTGGGCCTTTCGGACGGCCTTTTGCAACTCGCTGTTTTCATTCTGCATTGCGCGTAGGTTGTTTATTGCTTTCTGAATACGCGCCTCCTCTGTGTCCACAAAAGACCTGACAAAGCCGTCGAATCCACCTCCTGATAGGAGAGAGTCGAGACCATTCACTGCTCTCTCCACACCTTTTTGCGCTTCCTCGATCCCCGTGACGAGGACTTGAAATGCATCAGAATTGGCAGTGGCTTCCAATCCCTTTGCAGACTCGTGATAAACGTCAGTCGCTGCCTTGACGACCTCGTGTGCGGCTTTTGCGGCTTCGAGTCTTGCAGCCTATGTAGAGTGTGGTGATTAGCTTCAAAAATTACTAGCACCATGAGATGGTGAGTCTGCATACCCAGTACCCTATTGTCCAGCTATTTTTGGGTCAGCATCAACTTTGGATATCAGGATAAACCAACAGTAAAGACTTACAAAGTGGCCTCACATTTCTGCCGGTAAACCCATTGAACACCCTTCCATGAAGCCTTCAGGGCTGCTTGTTTCTCCGCCCAGGCTCCCTTGGCAATGTTGACCTTTTTGAGGAAATCAGTACCGTATTTGGTTTGCTGTCGCTGTTGCAGGGCATTCAGTCTCTCGCGATTCTCTCTCTCCTCCCGCTTAGCCGCCTTCAGCTTGTCGTCGTACTCCTTTCTTTTGCGTTGAATGAGAGACTCCTTATTCAATTTGGCCTCCATGACCTTTTCTTCCAACTCCCTCCGAACATGGTCCCGTTTTCTTGTCTCTTTGGCCAAGTTATCTCGCAGGCGGTTGATCTCATTTTCTGCCCCTTTCCGCTTCTCCTCTTCTTTTTCCATGGCTGCTTGACGATCTCTGCGTCGTGCTGCAACCTTCTCCTCGGCCTCTTTGACTTTCTCCGCAAGCTGCTCCATTTGAGCTTTCTTCTTGGCAATGTTTGCCTTGATGAGATTCTGAACAGACTCAATACCCTGAGTGCCCAGCTCCTCAAGACTTTTGAGCATGTGTTTTATACTCTCGCAAATTGCCTCGAACAAATCTCCCTCGACCTTGCCTTGGAAGAGCAGGCCCTTGCTTGCCAGATCCTTGATATCGCGGAAATTATCCACCGTCGCAGAAACACTTATCTTGAACGCTTCTGTGAACTGCACTGCGAGGTAGGCTTTGAAAGATGGGGTCTCCGTGCCCATCTGAATGTCGACAAGCACGGCGAATCCAATACCAAAGCACGTCACCTTTCCGTCAACTTTGATCACCTGTTCGTCTTTCGTCATCTGGACGATCATGCCCGCCCGTGGGTCACCGGTCGCAGACGTGACAACCAAAGGCCCGAGACTAAAGTTGTCGATGAAGGCCTGGAGATCTAGACCGGCCGCGCCGATGCTAAGGTCAAACGTTGCGGTCTTACCAAACGCTGTCAGACTTCCGCCGGCCGAAATGCCTCGTGGATACTCCTTCCCAGCAATGGTAGCTCCAGTGGAGATATAGACGAAAGCGTCAGTGAAGACAAATATATCCTCGCCGCCACTCATATTCTCCAAGACTTGAACATCGGCCACCTTTCCAGCAACGCGGATGATCTCCATGAGATCGACCTTGGAGATACCTGCCGTCAAGAGTTGCTGGTCAGGGTAATGACTGATGGACATGCCAGCTTCAGCTTTAAACTCTCCGATTCTAAGGTCTCCCGCAAGGGCCATTTTGCTAGGTTGGGTGTTAGAAAATGACTGACGTGGGATGGGGAAAGAAGCCCAATATTGACTCACGATGGACCGGCCGCCGCCAGTGTTGCATAAGTAATTTCGAGCACTATTCTGAAGTCGGCAATTGTCACCTGCTTACTTATGTTGAAGGGATTCACCCATGGCGACACGGTGGCACTGGAGACGATAGTTAGCACACAATTACGAGGCAGATTACCAGGAAACAAAACGTACACCTGCGCCGCGGCGCTCAATATCCCGGCCTTTACCATGCCTTCAAGTCTCAGCGGGTCCTGGTTTGACTCCATTGTGATGTTCAAAACACCTTCAAGCATTAGGCTAGGCTTTTCGCTGATTTCAATACCAATTCCGATATCATTCAACACGCAGCTCTCCGTAAATACCAACTAGTCGGTCATCTAGTTAGCAGATAGGCTTACAACTAAGAAACGAGAACCTACGTCAAAAGACTCGGGTAAGCGAATCTGAAGATCGAGCTTTCGGTGGATGGATGCGACGAGAACCAGCCCGTCCACGTTCTGTTTGGCCAAAGTGTTCAGCGCAGCCAGAGGTGGAATGGTTGCACACAATGAGATTCCTATTACCCACCAATTAGTTTACAAATTGATAAGTACATAATATTCTCACTCACCTTTCTTGACCGGATACTTGAGCGTGTTCAAATCCTTCACCGTCTTGATCTCTCCAGATGCCGCAATCAATGCAATGTTTCTGAGTTGGATATTGCCAATATCTGTCCCCGCAAGCTCCGTGCAAATCTTTGATAGGCGCAGATCTCCATCAATAACTCCAAACAAGACCCATTCTCGTTCAGAGACTTTCTTCGACTTGAGATTGGTCTCCTTTCGCTCAGTGAGGAACATGACTGTCACTGTCAATCCACTGAACTCGACTTTGCCCTTGATGGAGAATTTGCTCGCTCGGTTGAAGACGGCCACTTTTCCCTTATCAACATCCTTCGTGGCGGTATTCTTGGGCTCTAATTTGTCGGTACGACTGGCAATTTCGGTGGGTTTATCGATGGCCTTGTGTTCTGCGGTTCCGTCTGTTAGTCTGGGTTTGGATCCCTCGGGTTTCGTTTTGGCAGGGTCTGGTTTCGCTCCGATGAAGATATCAATGCTAGCCTCTGTGATGTTGACATCGGTATCTTTGATCTTATAGTCTTCAACTCCACCTTCAATTGTCAAGCCAGTGTTGTCAATCTTGACTAACCCTTTGACACTCTTGACATCGTTGAAGCTCACTTTGCCAGATAACTCAAAGGACCATCCAGCCTTTTCCTTCTTCGCAACCTTCTTCGTTGCTTGATCCTTTTTCCCTTTCTCGGTTTCCTCTATGGCCCCTAGTTTTTCTGCTTTCTCTTCTTTCTTTGCCTCCTTCTCCTCGGGTGTCTCTTTTTTGTCTTCTTTCTCTTCTTTCTCTTTCTTCTTTAGCTTGCGGCTTATATTAAGATGCAACTCTTCAAAGGCAAAATCATGTTCTTTGACCTCTTTGGATGGTCGTGCACCGCTAATCTGAGCATAGATCTTCAATATCGAGTCAAGCTTCAGGTCTCCGACTTTGGCATCGAAGTGATAGTCCTCTAGTATATGGTCAATAAATATCTATCTGTCTTTCTCAATGCTCATACTCACTTCTGGATAGCTGGCCATTGATTTTCAAAGTCGCTTTCTTAGGCTTGTCCTCTTCTTCCTCCGCCTCGTCGGCTGTCTTGTCGGTTTTCTTGTCGGCTTTCTTGTCGGCTTTCTTGTCGTCTTCCTTGTCTGCTTTTTCTTCCTTTTTCTCCTTGTCAAGGCTTCCTTGCTCAAACTCAAGGGCTCCAGACACAGACAGAGTGCAGGATTTTGTGAATTCGCCAGGTTTGAAAAATGCATTCAGCTGAGCTTCTTTCATCTGTTTGTTTTACACCAGTCATTATCTAAGGCCATGACAGCTTCTCGATAGAACTTACATCAAGGTTTGAAATGGCGCAGAAGTCCTTCCATTTTCCGACCTTGATCAACACTGATATAGGGTTAGTTGCCTTTTTGTAGACACTCACACTTGGAAAGCAACTCACATTCATACTTGCTTTCACTCCCTTCTGTCCTTTCACCTTTCTTTTCCTTCTCTGCTCCGGCATCTCTCTCGCCTTTGCCTTTGTCTGTTTGCTCTTCCTTAGTGATTGCTTTTTGTGTCGCTGTATCACCACCGTCCCCAGTTTTGTCTTTCTTGCTATTGCCATCGAGCTTGTCAGTCTTTTTCTCGCCATCCTTTAATTTATCCCCGTCATCACCCTTGTTGTTATCTTTCCTTGGTTTGTCATCTTTTTCCTCTTTCTTCCAGCTCCCCGTTCGAATCCAATACCTTGCTTCTAGTGGCACCTTCGAGTTGGGCACTTTGGTGATGCTAAGTTTGCCAAACAGTCCAAATCCTACCTTCCAATCTTTCTTATCTTCCTTGTCTCTCTTGTCCGTTCCATCTTTGCCAACCATGTCGACGGTGCTTTCTTTGGTTTTATCTGCTTTCGGATGGGTAGCATCGGAAGGAACCTGTTCGATATCTAGGCATCAGATCGAGTGGCTCGGAACGCATGGCTTTCTCATAATGTAATACCTTCTCTTTCGTAGGCTCAACATCTGTAGCCTCTGCTGCAACCTCCTCAACTTTGACCTTGGACCCAGTATGAGATGCATCATCCTCGACGACATCTTTCACAGCTTCCAATTTAGGTTCGGTCTCCTCCGTCTCCTTCTTCGAACTTCCTGTCTTGTAATCTTTCTTCTTCTCAACCTCATCTTTCTTGATAGCTTCCTTCCTCGCAGACAACTCTATCCCAACTGTCTGGAATTCCAAGAAGTCCCAGGCGGGTAATTTCATATCATCGAGAGCAGCTTGCAGCACAATACCTTCAATCTTAGGCTTTTTGCTCCAGTCCCTTTCCTTCGCTATAAGGGCCGTAACTCTTATTTTCTTGGGCAAGGTAGTCGACTTGTCACTGCCAAACAAATCCTTCAAGCGATGTGAGATGAATTCCAAATCATCTTTCAACTCCAGATCACCTTGAAGACGGAGTCCAGCGGGAAAGAGGCTTTCTTTTTCTGTGTTGCTGAAGACAAACTCAAGGTTCTTGAGAGGGAGTTTCCGAATGGTCTTGTTTTCAATCTCAGGGAAAATAATGCCCAAGGGAGACTCCATGTCTTTGAGCAAGACTTTTTCATCAACAGGCTTTTCTTTGTCGTCTTTGTCTTCTTTGTCTTTTTCGGACTTGCCCCCTGTCTTTCCTTCTTTGGGGTCTTTTGCTTTGAGATTCATTTCCTCGCGCTGTTTGGCAAGATTATCGGTCGTCTGTTGGGGGTCTTTCTTTCCTTTGGTCGCATCTTTCCCAGCCTTCTTGTTTCCCTTTTCCTGACCGCCATTCTTTGACTTCTTATCCTCGTCACTCTTGAAGGCGTACAGTTTTCCCGTGAGACCCTGAATTCCAAAAAAATTCTTGATATCACCACTAAGCACATACGAATCAATGGCTGCGACACCAATTTCCCCTTCGGACTCCTTGAGCTCTTTACTAAGGTCTGTAAATGAGACGGACGGATTATGCTTGGTGAAAGAGATGTCGGAATCGCCGTCTGTGGGCAACAGGAACATCGGCTGAGCGCGTCCCTGTTCAGCGACCGGCGCTACAAGTAGCGATCCCCCGCTGCTCGTGGCGCCCTCTACGGGGACCGGCATGACTTTCAAATCACTGAAGTAGAGTCCATCCTGGCTTCCCATAACAAGGGACACATTGGTCACCGCGCCACCACCGACTATGAGTTGTTCGGGACCTTCTAGATCAGTTGTCGTTGTCGCAAGTGCTAAGGCCGACCAACTTGTCCATTTTGAAGTGGCAACTGGTCTTGGAGACTCATTGGGGGCAACGGTGAGGTCTTTGCGACGGGTGGCTTTGGTTTCTTTGGTGAAGAATTTTGGCCCGTTGAGAAATTCCATTCGACCGCTGGCAACTAGGTCTCTCCCAAAGGAGGACAGCGAGATGATTTCCTGATCACGTCCCATGATAAGGTTGTTTCGTGTTATCTGTTCCTGTTTCCCTCTCGCAGAACCTGCTCAATGATTCAAAACGGTGATTCTTGGGATTATATCTAGGTAGATATCCGATCGAGTTATTAACCCAGAATTTGGCTACTGTGGATAACGCGATTGCCAGCTGAACTACTCAGCTGAGCCACTGCACATTGCACCTTGTTTCCGGTTTTCTGATCTCTTTTTAGGTAATAGAAAGGTAGATCTCGATCCATTTTTGCGTTTTCTGCTATGATCCGTGGGGCGTATCCATCGCGGTGCATGCCGTAAGGCCTGATACCAGTAACAAGCACACAAAGCGGAGCAATCTTCTCGTCAATGCTTTCTTAACAGCCAGCCATTTTCATAGCCCACAGTGCACATACACTGTGTTGAATCGAGCCAACCAACCATCATCAAACGAGTGGGTTGTCTGACGAATACTCGAATCGCATTGTGCGGTGGGGCGAAGGGGTCAAGCGCACGTTTCCCGAAAGTGTCGATGATAAAAGCAAGCTTGACCGTCTTTCGAACACAATCACAACTACTCTCACACTCTCCAAGATTCAAAACATCTACAGCATGGGAAACATCAACATACCCGCCAATGATCCAAAAGCTCCACGATGGCTTCTGGACCTGCAAGAATGGAGGATCCAGCCGTATACTGAAGTTCCAAGAGATATACTAGATAGGGAAGGCTATGGCGTGGTTTCCTATACCTGGGGGTATATTGCGCAATGGGATAAGCCCGCATCTGACATACCCGAGGGTGTTGTCTGGACGGTACCCACTACTTTAAAATGGTCATTGTTGAGGGCAAGAAAGGTGATGCAGAAGATTGGAACTCGGTATATCTGGTGGGATTGGATGTGTGTTCCTCAGGGTCTAAAGGACCAGCTTGATCCTGAGCTATTAAAGGCTAAAGGGGAGGAAATCGGGAAACAATTGTAAGCAAGTGTAGAATCCTGACTTCTAATGGCTTTGTGTGCTTTGAGTGAAATGAAAGAGTCTCGGAAAATATTTTGCGTCTAATCGTTCTCAGACACATCTACAAAAAGTCGGCCAAAAGTATTGTCTGGCTCCATTCGACTTCATGGGAAGAAGATTCGGCAATCAAAGAATTGCTGCTCTTGGAGATGTCACAACCCGGTTTCCAAGACCCTAAGCTCGTTGAAGATTATACAGGCAAGGTCGAGAACTGGCTTCAGACTGCTCAGAAGGACGAGCGCTGGTTAAAATCCGGTTGGACATTACAGGAAGGTGTTCTGCTGGAGAGCACTTGTCTGATTGACGGACATGGAAATACTCTCTCCGACAGCAGGTTCTACAACGGTACCCAGGCCACCGTTCGTGATATGTCAATCCCTGTCTCAACCCTAGCTTATAATCTAGCCTCAGCCTATTTTATACAAAGTGAAGGTCATGATCCGGACACTACTAGGCCTGGCGCTGGTCAGTTCGGGCATCTGCTGCCGAAATCACCGGAGTCGGTGATTTGGTTGCGTCAATCAATCCAAACTCTAGCTCAATCTGGGCTGGTAGGATTCTTCGAGTCTAGTCCTCTTACTATTATGTCTGGTAAGAACAGCCGACACTATGGCTATGAAAGGGACTCTTGCTGGGCGTTGATTGGTGCAATGGAATTGGAGAATATCGAAGTCAGCTACGACTTCCCTATGGACGAAATCAAGAGAAGATTTCTATCCGCACTGCTGGAGAAGTATCAATTGATGATGCTTTTCCTGCCCTTTCTAGAGTGTCAGGTCGAAGAGAAGCGAGAAGAAGAGACCATCAAACGGCCCTTCCAGTGGACGGACATTGTCGATGGCGCCTTGTTGCCCGTCAGTCTCTTCCTGGTCGAATCCTATGCAGATCCAGAATTGCCTGCGGAGAAGCAGCCAACACTCCGCTTCTCCGACCAAAGGTTCATATCCGAATGCCTTCATCTTAAAGCGCCTGATGGTCAGACAATGAGCCTCTTCCGGGCTTGTAAAGATCACATCACCTATTTCCGTCACTATCGCCAGGATTCGAATGGATTGCGGATCGTGTCTTCCCGGACTGTTACTTTGGCGGAGGATTCTCTTCTGGCAAAAGCATGGTTGCTGCCTTTATGGAATGTCGATATGAAGGGAACTGTACAGGGGAAACGGTGTTTGCTGATGCTGCAATTGGAAGGTCCGACTGAGGGGGATCAGCCGGTCTATGCGGCTTTTGGTGGGATGATTGACGTGTGGGGGATCGGATCCGAAATGGTCGACGTCAAGGAGATGATCTTGTATCCTTCCCCACGTCGTCTTTAACAGAATCGTAGTTAGCGAAGTATTCAGGGGTGGGGGGGTGGAGGGAAACAAATTTGCATGAAGTAGTCTTCTTGGTCAGCAACAGCTCAACCGTTAGTGGGGTTTTCAATTCCTTTGTAGGAAAACGATCTGGATGTGGAATTGCTCCCCACCCTGAGCATCCCCTTGAGACTCCTTCCATCTTTCTTTAGGTCTAGCTGAGCTCCAGAACCTTTTATAATTTATCACGTCGAGCTGATAGACGTAGATAAAATTGAGAATCGTGAACTTGATATCCTAGCGCAGAAGAGCTTCATTACAGTTCTGATATTGGCTAAGAGATTCTACCATCTATCTTGATTTAGTTTTTCAATAGTCGAAATTTGAACAAAGAATACATGTCCTGGCGGTACAATGTGTCAAACAAAAGCTCGAGAGGTAGCCGGTCGAGGGAGCTGACTCCAACATTCAAATTTCGCTGGAAAGGTGTCGCTATTGACAAGCGAATATCGACCTATTCCCGAGGCAAATACCATATCACGGACAGACAGTAGTCTCTGCGGAGATATGCGGTGATTCGAACGATAGCATCGGTTGCTGCTTCGTCAAGACCGTATCTAGTGGCGGAGCGATATCGCTGGGTATACGGGTAGCCATTCTGGAGTTTCTAGGTACACGGTGAAGGGAACAGAGCTTTGCAGATTCGCCTCTCTCCAGTGAACCTCCCCGGACACTCCTTCGACACCGGTATTGGCGTACTGAATGACGAGAATTTCTCATGGACTTCAGTGGCTAGAAATCAATACACGGGGATTTCATTTATACAGTCCGGTTATGATGACTTCCTAAGTGGTTGTGCGCGATCGGCTTACGGATTTATTAGTAAGGTTATTACGAACATGATAGTGGAATATTGACCAAGCTAAGATGAACATAGTAAATAAAGCTGATTATACGGTAAGACCGCAAGTCGTGATATGCTCGCGGGTGGTCATCGCGTTTTTTGTTCCGCTTACCGCAATGCCTCTACCTTAATTCATTATTAGTTTAAAATAGAACAGTAGTTAGAAAAGAAGGATAAATCACCTACTGCTTACATCAAAAACGCTATTATATCTCCCGTAACGAAGATCGCAGTAAGCCATTTTACGGGCACTGAACTCAATATCTTAGCGTCTCGATGCACAATAAGTTGACCTACAGTCATATATATCGATACGGCATATAGAGAAGCAAGAAAAATCATAATTATGCTATCTAAGTAGGTTAGGATATTTTCCTTATTACCGCAGGCCATTACGCGGCAAATATAACTTACGATTCAGACTATAGCACTTGTCAGATATGGTTCGGGGTCTTATAAAGACTTATGTTTAGCTAGGTAAAACTCACAGGCGCCTCTAACGACAAATATAGTAAAGTACTAGGATCGAGTGCGAGTAATTTGGTAAAGGTGATAGAGAGTCGCAAGGACGAACAGAATAATGAAGATGATCGTAGCCACGAGAGAGGGTATATACTGGTAGAGCTCAAAGCTCGCTCCTCCATTCTCGTTAGCACTTATACTATATGGACGTTGGCTTGAATTAAGAGACTACAAAGGGGCTCAGTATAGTTTAAGAGAACCTCTAGGAGTAACAAAAAATAAGAATTAATGATCAAGGTTGTAGTTGTGAGCGGCAGAATTTGGCGAGTTGTCCATGAGAGCGAAGGCTCGGGGTATTTGAAGAAGATAGTACTCGCATATGGGGCAAAAGGTAGAACTCAATATTTTACAACTTTTACCCGTGGTACTTGATGGTCGGTAGTGGCAGAGTCACCCGTATTCGTTTTTTCAGGTTTGCCGCTCATGTCCCTGGTTTACTTGTAGGCTAAGGAAACTAACTCTCTGATCTATTCTCGGAGTCTGCATTTTTTTCCCTCGTGTTTTCGTATTCTCGTATTTAAAAACGGCACCTATGCCTATTCTGATGTGTTTCCGTCCCACCAGAGTCCGCATTCTAACTTCGCGATCGATTTCCAGGATCCACCATGTCATCACTTAATCTGTTATATTAACGGCAAATGGATTTGATTTTTGCTATCACTGCCTATTTGCTATATATATTTCACTATGACCCCCTGGTAGAAAGGCCTACTGAATCATTTGTTTCTTTCCCTCCTTTTTTCTACGTTGACCACTAAAGCCCATCCTCAATTGCCTTTCACTATTTATTTGTTCACTATGCGAATTTTAACCTGGCTCTCAGTTGCAATACTTGTGCAACATGGCAAATGCACTGATACCACAACCATCCCTAGTCCATTCTACCAGCCATTGAAATATACGGCTGAAAACAAATCTGATCTTATCCCCGCCGGAAAGAACTTCAGTCTGACCTTGACCTCGGATGGAAGCACGGCCGCAGTGGTCATATTGGACTATGGAAAGGATATTGAGGGTTATGCAACCTTCACAGTAACCTCGCGCCAAGGGGACACGTCTGGACTTGAGCTGTCTTACAGCGAGACCCAAGGACTGCTAGATTCATTCATGGTACCGTGATCTCCTACTACTGTTATCGTTCATCGGGTTTTGGTCCACTGACTAAGAATCAGAGCGATGGCCCTCTTCCATTGTCTGCTGCCATGGACAGCTATCGTATCAATCAGTACAACATTTCCGAAGAGTCCACCTACACCAATCGCTTGATCCAAGGGGGTCTCAGATATCAAAAGTTCAACCTTTCCACTGCAGGTGACCTTCAAATCTCAAACATTGGCTTCATACCAACTGTCTCAACTACTCCAGTCACCAGTCTTCCAGGTTCATTCGAATGTTCTGATCAGCGTTTGACCCGAATCTGGCAGACTGGTGCCCGGACTATTCAACTGAGTGAAATCCCTGCAAAATCACTACCAGATTTCTGGGAGATCACATCTGAAGGCGCATTCGTCCAGAATGCGGTACCCCAGCCATATTTCAGTGACTTTGCTCCATCGTTGACCCAGTATCAATTGGAATTCTGGGCCAAACCTATTAAAGGAGGGTTCGGATTCACGTTGCTTAGTGATACACTAGGCAGCGGCATCTACCTGTTTTTGAATGCTGCCAATTCGTCGCTATCAGCTCATGCCGGTTCTACCGAGATGGATTCTCTTCCTCTGGCCTCGGCAGAATTAGGTACATTCCCACTCAATGAGTGGTATCAGGTCACTGCCTTGGTCAACATGACCGAAATCTCTGTGTCTATTGGAGAAAAATCAGTTCTTCAGTTCTCACAAACCTCTGCCTTTGCAGGCTCCTTTGGTTTGGGTGCTTCTTTTGGACAATCAACGTATTTTCAAAATGTCTCTCTGAAAACCAATGGGCAAGTGCTATATTCATCAACGCTTACCACCAAGAAATGTTTGCAAGATTTTCTACTCGGCACGAACCCATTGCCAGTGATTGTGGACGGCTCTAGAAGGGACAGGATTTCATATCCAGGTATGCTCATCACGGAAGAACCATTTATATTAAATGTTACATGGATACTGACATACAAGGTGATCTTGATATCTCCACGGGACCCTCATTTGCGAGTACTGGTGGCCGTGAGTTTATCAACGGTTCTATCGACCTAATTGGTTCATTCCAGTTACTTCCTGGGTTCTTTGCTTCCGCCGTCAAAATTCAACAGCCAGCACGAACGTCTATTATCCAGGCTAATATGACTGGCTTGATTGGATACTCCTTCGATCTGGTTGCCGCCATGGGCGAATACCATCAGATGACTGGCGACGTCGTATTTGCACACAAATGGGCCCCGAAAATCACGCACATGCTAGACTGGGCCGACTCCCAGACCTTGTCCAATGGTCTATTCAACATTTCCAGTAGCATCCTTGGAGGGGACTGGAACTATTACGACCCAGCGCAGACCGGTGTTGTCACAAAATTCAATGCCATCTATGCCTATTCTCTTCAGCAATCGCTCTCATTGCTCTCGGCCGCCGATATTGATACAGCTCCTTACCAAGCTCGCTTCGATGCTCTTAGAAGCGCAATCGATGAGCACCTCTGGAATGACTCTTTGAAGGCGTATTTCATTTCAGAGTCTCACCAAAACGCTCTCGCACAAGATGCAAATGCGTTGGCTGTTTTGACAAACATTCCGCATGGAAATCACACCTCAACTATGGTCATGTCCGCTCTCTCAAGAGAGCTTTTTGTGCCAGCAGGCGCTTTGGCATTCTCCAACACAAGTGTTTCTGCAGGCTTCACACAAAGTATTAGTCCATTTGCATCAGGCTACCACCTGAAAGCTGCTTTCTACGCCAACGACAGTCAGACGGCCAAGCATCTTCTCTATACAATGTGGAATTCCATGAGCGACCCGCATAATGCTAACTACACGGGCTGTTTCTGGGAAACCCTGACTTCCGATGGACTACCTGGCCTGGGAGATACGACGTCGATGTGTCATGCATGGTCCTCAGGACCGACCGCTGAACTCAGCCGCAATGTTCTTGGGATACAAGCCGCGGCTCCGGGGTTTAAAGAATGGAAAATCATGCCGCAGACGCTTGACCTTAATTGGGCCAAAGGAAAACACCCCACACCGCTCGGGGATATCCAAGTCGGCTGGGAATTTGACCATCATGGCCTACTGACCATGAACGTTATGAGCCCAAACGGAACCAATGGTCGCGTCTACCTACCAAAGCCCCTGAAAAAGCCCCTATCAAGGTATAAGTTATCGGCTGGTAGTGTAGTTCAGGATGACGGCTCATTTGTCATCCATGGAGGCTCCAAATTCACTTTCCATCAGACCCGCTAGTCTTGAAAAACCGGAAGCTGTTGAGCTAAGAGGGTGTTTCAGGGGAAATGGGGGGTTCAAGACGGAGGAGCTTGCCCTTCATTGATTTCTTGTATTGTATTGCTAAAGCTTTCTAATACTTTGTATTTATCAAATTTATTAACTTGCTCAGAACACCTACTGGATTGATAGCGTTCATATTTTCACACCAAATATCAAGAATTCGAGAAACATTGTAGCTAGCCTAGGTAATGGCTGGCCTTATCAAAAAGAGGAGATTGATTATTGGGGTATGGGCCCAATTCGCTAACTGAATTTCTTTATATAAGACAATTTCCAAAAAAAATGACAAGCTAATCAATTGTTGTAGAATGCTAGTATGTGCTCGGAGTTTGTTGGGTACAAAGGCAGGTGGCGAAGACCAACCAACCGATAGCGGTGCGGGTTCTTGAACTCGTATGTGCTTTAATTAGCACTAATAATCCGGATGTGAGGAGAACCCAAGTCCTATGAACTTTTCAAATCGCAAGTATTTCTCGATTCCAGATAACCGCTGATGCAATCTTCTACAAATCACTTCCCATAATCGCCTTTGTGGAATGTCGAGTGTCTTTCAATAGCACATTCATGATGTGACCGACTATGCCCTTCTCCAATAAACAGTACAAATGAAAGTTGCTCCCCGGTTTCATCCACGGATTTTTGGGCTCTGAGGACAGTTTTCACTAATTTCCCAAACACATCCATGACGTTTTAACAGCCATTTTGGCCGAGACTCATGATGTCTTCACCAAATTATACCCCCGCTATAAAAGTCGTGGGTCTTTAAAGATAACCCGAAACGATATCAGCCATTGGTAAGTAAAGAATTAGACAACAGCAAGAGGAGAACACATACTGATGGTGTCTCCCAGGTTGTCTCCCCACGAGTCCCCCGAGGTGGATGTCATTCTTCTTGGCCACAGCTTGGGAGGCTTGGTGGCTGCAGATGTGGCATTGATGTTGTCAGAGAATGCTGCCCAAAAGCACCGGATTCTTGGTCTTATGAATTTCGATGCCCTTTTCCTTGGGTTACACCCACTTGTCATTTCTACGGGAATCAGCAGTGTTTCGTGGTAAAAAGACAGCTAGCGCCGCGCAGTCCTCCGCCCTGCAAGAGACCCTGGGGGCTCAGGAGCACGAGATAGACATGAAGTTTAATCCGACCTTCTCAAACGATAACGAAATGACACAGTGGATGGGTTGGGATGGCGCACGTCATTTTCTGTCCAAGCACTCGAAAAGATTATCACGATCAATTCTTCAGTATGGATTTTCTTACTATGATCATGCCGGATGTTTGAATAATTATCCCGCACTTTTGAGACGACATGCAAAGTTGTGTCGATTGGAAAGAATTGGTGGCCTACATCCCAATCATCGACAAACAGACGAAGGTGTTAGACGAGTGAGATTTGTGACCTACTATACAGTGATTGATGAAAGCATGCCATAATCTCTGTCATATTCAAGGCCAGAAAGTTTGGAAATGAAAACGACGGAGACTCGAGTATATCAGCAAAATCCGTCGGCAACGCAAGTGGAGCTCAGGACTCAGTCATATCCATCAAGGAAACAGGGTGCACCTACTGCCGCCAAAACAAGCAGCAATATCAGCATGCACCAATTTGGCAACAAGCACCACGTGTCAAGCACGACTCAAAGACCTGGCCGGAAATTTTGCCTTCTCCACGAACAGAAAAAATTCATCTTTGGGCGCCATTGCGCATGGACGTTGACGATGAGGTTTTGGCTCACCAATTAACTTTTCGTCCAGAGTTTCCGCATCACGAAAATCTTGTTGGGGTCACGGTGGCACGAATCGAGGAATGGATACAAGACCAGTTCACCCAACCTCCCGTAGCATCTTGACTGGACCCAGCGGAGACTGTGTAAAAAATTGTCTAATGAAAGCTTTTTCTGGCTGCAAGTGAAATTAATAACTGAAAAATAATTGTATACGTCCCATGGAAGTAAGAACAAAACCATTGTCAACTACAAGAGGCTTGTTTGGAGCCTCAGATTGCCACAGTGGCTCGTGTAATTGGAATTGGAAAGGTGAATGAGCCTTGGAACTCACGTTTTCCTTATCCGTGAAAATTCACTCTGAAGGACTTTTATTCTTGTAAAAAAAAAAAAGAAAGAACGAAAGAGTTCATAATTTATGTGAAGCGAGATATGAAGCGAAGATACGGGATGCGAGAAAGTGAGGATACGATAATACGATAATACGAGGCATCGTATTCCCGTAAAACACGTACGTCATGTTGAACTCAAGGGATACCTAGATATTTTCTTCTCAACCCGAGGTTTCTTTTTCTTATTTTTGTTCGCCTGATATCTATTTTGAATGGCATGTTCATGGAATGCACGAATGTGTAATAAGCGAGAATTGCTTGTTCTCTATGTCAACTTGTTCCGTTCCTTCTCTTCCTCCGCTACTTGCCGCACATATACCCGACCTGATAGCTCGTATACCTTTGGTATAACTAGGAAATCATGGGCTACATGGAATTTTGCGATGACTTACCTCCATCTTACGATGTCGCTGTCTCTGGGTCTTACATTGAATCGTCCACGTCAACTCGCGGTACGTTTTTCGCAGTCACTTGCCTCAAAAGATGGTTTCTTACCTAAGATTTCATTTTTCCAGATGATGGTCGAATCGATGTGACATTCCGGGAATTGCAACCAGGTCTAGAGAACATTTTGCAAGCTACTCAACTTGCAGATTCGCAACGACCTTTCGAAGTACCTTGGGAATCTGTGTCCTCATTGAACATTGTCATTCAAATAGTGGGCAGTAGAGGTTTGTGTCAAATCCATCAGAGTATTGAGCTTTGTTTTTCTTCATCTTATATCCATTCTTATTTTTTGAATAATCTCAGGTGACGTTCAACCGTTCATAGCACTTGGCGCTCGTCTGCTACTAAGCGGACATCGAATCCGCATTGCAACTCATGCGAATTTCAAGGACTTCGTTCAAAATGCAGGACTGGAATTCTTTCCTATCGGGGGTAACCCGGAAGACTTAATGTCGGTGAGTATATTCTTATTACGGTGAAACCGATCAGGGAATAACACTTCCGTAGTTCATGGTCAAGAATCCAGGGATCATCCCCAAAATGTCAACGATTCTTGATGGCGAGATTGGCCGTAAACGCCAGATGATTGCCGAAATACTAAATGGGTGTTGGCGCTCATGTATCGAACCTGACCCTAGGAGCAAGGCTCCTTTTATTGCGGATGCTATTATTGCCAATCCCCCGAGTTTCGCCCATGTCCACTTAGCCCAGGCCCTCAGTGTGCCTGTACACATCATGTTCACCATGCCCTGGAGTCCTACCAGAGAATTTCCACACCCTTTGGCAAATATTATAGGACCAGGTGCCCAGGCTTCCGTGCACAATCTTATGTCGTATAGTATGGTGGAGATGTTGACTTGGAGTGGGTAAGAGTTCCATATTCAAAAGCCTGACCAGGAAACATGATTCTGACTTAGAATCACTAATTTCTCCAGACTAGCTGATCTGATCAACAAATGGCGCGTCCAAACTTTAAACCTCGAGCAGCTGTCAACAAGAACGGCCGTTGGAATGGTGGAAAGTTTGAAAATTCCTCATACCTATTGCTGGTCATCTGCACTCATAAAGAAACCCTCAGACTGGCCATATTATATTGGTAAGTCTATTTATGGTTTCATCAACAATCCATTTGGCTTTCTGACAATGATTCTGATAGATGTCTGCGGTTTTTTCTTTCGTGAGGAACCCTCATACACGCCGCCGACAGATATAGCCCATTTTTTGAGTATCGGGGCAAAGCCAGTGTACATTGGGTTTGGCAGTATCGTCATGGATGACGCAGATGCGATGACTTCGGTCATTCAAGCAGCTTGTCAAAAGCTTGGTACCCGGGCGATCGTATCCAAAGGTTGGTCGCAGTTAGGAAATAATTGCCAGTCTTCAGACATACTTTTCATTGATGATTGTCCCCATGGTACCAGAAAATTCCCTTCTCAAACCTTACCTATTGCTAGACTGATATTTTGCAGAATGGCTCTTTAAACATGTCGCGGCGGTGGTGCATCATGGCGGAGCGGGCACAACCGCTTGTGGGTTATTGAATAGCTGCCCAACAGCTATCGTACCCTTTTTTGGCGAGTAAGGCCTAAATATCTTTGAAACCATCACGGATAAGAGGTATTAATCTTTCTTACATAGTCAACCGTTCTGGGCGTCAATGGTTGCCGCTGCCGGTGCTGGACCACCACCTATTGACCGCAAAATGCTCACTGCGGATAGTTTTGCACAAGCTATTGGATTCTGTTTGACCCCAAGTGCTCGGCATGCTGCTTCCTCAATTGCAGCCATG
Organism: Penicillium soppii; assembly: GCF_028829465.1. Taxonomy (NCBI): domain Eukaryota; kingdom Fungi; phylum Ascomycota; class Eurotiomycetes; order Eurotiales; family Aspergillaceae; genus Penicillium; species Penicillium soppii. Next base: position 1,250,897 of record NW_026643235.1, on the reverse strand, counting down.
ATGAAATCTGAGGAGGGAGTGAAAAATGCAGCTGCAAGCTTCCATCAAAATGTGCCATGGAATGACATGCAATGCAACTTATTACCCTCTGAAACTGCGGTCTGGTCACTTAATGGGGGGAAAATGAAGGTTTCGCACAAAGCTTTGGCGATTCTGTCGCAATTTGAGAAGATTGATATGCAGCAAATGAAGAGGTATGTTTACCACACCAAGCTTCTGTATCACGACTAATCTTGTTTCTTACCAGACACCGACCGAAGGAAATATATATAGAGAAGACGTGGACAGACCCGCTGACCTCAACATCAGGAGCATTACTCAACACAATGACATCCTTCTCAAAGGGTCTGGGGAACCTCAGTACAAACCCGGCCAAGGGCATGACGCGGATGACGTCCAGCCTTATCAAAGGTTCACTCGTTGAAACCCCCGTCGCGTTGACAGAAGGTCTGCGTAATCTGCCGCGGCTGTATGGGGATATACCAGAAGAAATTCAGCCCATACGTGACTGGAGGAGTGGGATGACACAAGCCGGGAAAGTAAGCCAGCACAATCAGCCTTCTCTCCGACCCTCGGGTCGAGCTTCCAAATTGCAGCAAATATTCATCATTTTTGTAGGGCTTCTACACTGGTTTTGCGGATGGACTTACCGGATTCGTGAAAAAGCCTTACCGGGAGGCGAAGAAGGATGGTGCAGTCGGATTTATGAAGGGTTTTGCAAAAGGCAGTGTGGAACTCTTTTCTAAACCGGGCGCGGGTAAGGCTCCCACTTTTCCGATCTTTCTGGAGTTCCAGCATTTCAAGCGTGTTACTAATCTCTTTGCTAAAGCTATGTTTGGCCTCGTGGCTTATCCCGCAATGGGTATTCATGCATCTCTCAAAAGAAGGGGCCTCAACTCCACCGAATCCAAGATTCTAGATGCGCAGATAGCATTCGGGGCTTATAAACTTCAGCTCACACCTGCTACCTCTTCAGAAATTGAAACGGTCATTTCCAACTTCAATCTCCTCAAATAAGATGTTTGGGTCTTTTGGAGGCCTGAGGAGAGACTTGGGACGAAGATAGGTTTTGTGGCTCTGATATGGAAGAGCGAGTGGGGGTATAATGAAGACAACAATGCCCGGAGGCTATTTGCAGGGTCCTAGATCTACATGCCGCAACCTATCAGTAATCTCCGATCCCATTAGGGTTTTTTAAGAAACTCTCTTCATCTGGAATTTCACTTTAGAATTTGACGGGCCGAGTCCGGGGCTGGTCGTGAGACCGCCTATGATTCTGTCTCATCGGGTGACCCGTGAGGGGTAAACTACAACAACCATGTATCGAGTTTTTTTCTTCTTCGTGCTAATGAAAGTTGTCGTTTCCCACCTACAGTTGAGTGCTTGCTTGATCATTTTGTCTATGTACTCGTCCAGTTGAATCTTACACCAGTCCTTGCATTTCCTCACGCAGGATTCATCAGCACATTGAAAGCATCAGTCACGCCGTCACTAATTTTGTAGTCGGCGCATTGGAAAACAAGATTCACGAAATACCTTCAACCTCACACAGATCTAATTTTTCATCTGCTTCTCATTTATATCAATTTTATGTTGTAGCATATGTGAAGTATAGTTGTATCATCACGGATCTGAGCATGAAGGGACAAGAACAGAGGGCCAATCTTCCCAAAGTCCCGTGCCTTAACACTAATTAACCACTACCTAGGTACAATTCTAGGCTAAGAGAAGTAAAACAATAACACAAGAACTTTTGAAAAATCGAGCCCTAAACCATGGCTTCAAATTTGACGAATGTTGATAATTTCAGGGTATCTACGGCGGTACTCTCGTATGCTCGCATTCTCATATTCCTCCGATTTGGCTCCACTTTTGACATGGTTTTTTGGATGATTGCTGTAGGGCAGCCAGGGTCCACATTAACGCAGCCACATTCTTTAGTCTTATATATCCGCGTAAATGGAAACTATGTGCGACAATTCTACTTTATTGCGCAATCTATTTCAAGTCTTTTCTTTTTCTTTTACTAGCTAAAATGGCTAGCGCTGGCTCTATCTCCACGATTGAAATTGCGAAAACTCACATTGGTTCTGAGGACGAGTCCATTATCATTTTGACCAAGAGGGTATGAATGTTCGCCTGCTGAGATGTGTTCGTACCATTGACCAACATTTCCAGATATCACCTTCAAATTCCTCAGCAGATCCTCGAGCTGATGGATCATTAAATACCAAGACGGTTAATGGTTTGATTGCCTTTTGGGCCTGGCTTCAAACCCCCTTGGGATTCCTGACTCTGATATATGGACTCAACATTATCGCCTGGGGAGGCATGCTATTTCTGCTTATTTGCAAAGCCGCGCCAGCAATGTGCCATCCCTCCTGTGATGATATTAATTCACCGCGCCAGAAGTGGATTGAGATTGATTCCCAGATTCTCAATGCCCTTTTCTGTATCCCAGGGTTTGGATTAGCGCCATGGCGTATTCGTGATCTATACCTTTGGGCTCGATGGAGGATAGGGGGTATTGATATCGGCCTGACCCGCCTGTCTGAAATTCATTGCTCTTGGTTTTATGGGGCGCCCAACGATGTCGGCATTCTATGTGTACCCTGCTCGACAGAGGCTGCGCCAATTGACATTGACAACACTCGATGTTGGACCATGGACCTTTTTGTATGGTGCAACTTTTTGAACACGATATTTCAAGTATGCTTGGCAACCTGCATGTGGAGCATGAATAGATTCCATCGCCCTGGTTGGGCTACTGGCCTGTTTGTGGCTTTAGTAAAAAAACGGTTAATAGGAAAATACCATAGGGTTAAAAAGTATTGAAATAGCACCCTGATATCAGTGAACAATTAACACTCTATTGTTTAAACTTGAAATAATTAAATAGAAGGAGATTTCAAAGTGATCCCAATAAAGATATGGAAAAAGATCAACAGAAAGACTTTCGAATGGCATGAAGGAAAACATAGCTCAAATAAGATACGTAGAAGCCGCTATACTTTCGAGTGGCAAGTACACATCTTTCTTTAGCGCCTATACCACATCCTCGTCACCTTCGTCCGCTGCATCTTCTTTTGAAGAAGAAAGATACCTTGCAGAAGAGCCTCTGCGGTTGGTGGACATCCGGGCACATATATGTCCACTGGTACGATTCGGTCCACCCCACGCAGCACATTGTAGCTGTAGTGATAATATCCTCCGCCATTCGCACAACTGCCCATGCTGATCACCCACCGAGGCTCGGGCATCTGATCGTAAAGTTGTCTCACTGCTGGTGCCATTTTGTTGACTACTGTACCAGCCACAATCATGACATCTGCCTGCCGAGGTGAAGCACGGAAAATGATACCCAGTCGGTCCTGATCGTAACGAGGCATTGAAGTATGCATCATCTCAATACCGCAGCAGGCAAGACCGAAAGATAAAGGCCAAAGTGATCCTTGTCTCCCCCAGTTGATCAATTCATCGGCCTTCGTCCTGAGTAGCATAATTGTCAGATTTGATTTCATCGATTGAGAGTGTTCCCCCAATGTGACATTTAACATACAATAAATAACCAGCGTCTCCGGTCTTCTGCTTTTCTAATGACATGGAAGGTGTATCAGACTTGATTTTCGTGGAAGATGTGCGCAGGTATCGCATCATTGCGACTGTCTTGGGCGAGAAAGACAGTGCCCACTGCTTGACATTCGAGCCTCGAAGCGTGCTTCGAAAGGGTGCATTTAGTAGCATGGTCGGCAGTTAATGTGAGGAGTTCAGTTTTAGCATGAGAGATGATGAGTGAACAGTAGAACCAACTTCATTTACCTCCCTACCAGAACTTTTATACATGGCTATAAACAGACGTGACCGAGGAGCCAATCAAAGATCGCAGGCAGATTTTTAGCCAATCATTTTTACCCAAATTCGGCGACTTGGTGGGTCCACGCTCATGACCTTCGCCGACTTCAAGACGCCGAACTCACTGCTTTCAAGCAACTGCCTTTCACATTTATCAAATGCCGCGTAGCAGCCCAGCAATCAAAGTCGCCTGTCGCCTGTGTCATGACCGGCGTGTGAAATGCGATCGCAGTGAAGGCCTCGCGTGCTCAAACTGCCGGACCGCTCAGCGCGAATGCCACCCAATTGTCTCTCGCCGTGGACGGTAGGATTTGAACGATGCAGCCATAATTATTGATACTCACGTAGCCTTAGGAGACGAAAACTCCCTCTCTTGCCTAATGGAGCAAGCACACACAGGAGTCTTTCGGGGTCCTCTTATGATGTGTCGTACCAAGGGGTGACAACTCCAACGGTCTACCCGACTACTCATAGTGCTCAAGGCGACAAAGATCAGACCCAAGAGCCATGCTTCCCGGCTTTGGAGCCCAGCGGCAGAACACCATATGTTGGAGATTCTTCAAATCTCAACTATTTGATCCAACAATTTGGCAATCCCTTTAGGAGTAACTTGGACACTCGCCCACTTCAAGACCATCTCCAAGGGGCAATGCTGACCCGAGTGGGCAAGTCGACGTCACAAGAAATTGAAAGGCTTCAGGCGTCTATAATTTCACATCTCAAAGCGGAAGGGGCATTTGAAATACCGCGACAGGAGACCAGCCGAGCTCTTGTCGACGCTTATTTCCACTATTCATTCCCTCTGTTGCCAATTCTTGATAAGTCGACGTTTCTTGTTACCCTCGATGAAGGCAAATTTTCTCACCTTCTTTTGAATGCCGTTTATCTCACTGGCACGATCTATTGCTCAGATGCCGTCATCGAAAATGCCGGGTTTGCATCACGATACGCCGCAAGCCTTACCTTTTACCAAAGATCCAAATCTCTTCATGATGCTGGTCATGAGACCGATTCAATTGCAACAATTCAAGCTACATTCCTCATGTGTCATTGGTGGAGTGGACTACTCGAGCCCAAAGACCCTTGGTACTGGCTCGGCATTTCCGCAGGAATGGCACAGGCTCTAGGGCTGCATCAAGCGTGTGTCTTTATATTGATCTAACGAGGAATAGAGATGTTGGAAATTGAGCGTGCTGACAAGCGTGTTAGAAAGTCATACACCCGCCTTGAAGAAAGAGTTCGAAGATTATGGCGAAGGTTGTGGTGGATGGTATATGTCAGTTACTGTCCGAAGATCTTCAGTCAGTGATTGAGTCTAACTCTGGCCCAGGCTATGGATATAAATTTATCGATGTTCCTTGATCGTCCTCCGCACGTACAAGGAAGACTTTGCAACGTTCCTCCTTTGTTGGAAGCAGACTTTGAACAAGTCAATAGCTTCGAAGAGACAGACGATCATGGCAATAATATCAATGAGGTGAACCTATTTGTCGTCAATGCCGTCAAACTTGCTCAGATAGGTATAACTTCATTCTACTCTCGCTTCTGTCTATTTGCTTACGTCTATTGCAGTGGATCGCTTCTTCACGCTCAAGTTTGATGAAGAAAGTGGTCATTCGCAAGATATCTGTTTAGAACATGTTTCTTTGTGGTTGTCAACCCTGCCCCATGAGTTTCAATCGCTTTCAACAACTAGCAGTACATGGGCCATCTTGACTCGGGTCTTGTACCAGTAAGCAGATTTGATTCAATGTGCTTCTCAAATGCTTATCACGATCTACGTTCTTCAGGACTTACCGACTCGTTTTGCATCGAAGCAACCCAAGATTCTCTATAAATACAGGACCAGGCACTCCGACATTTGAGATATGTACTGAAATTTCTCACATGCTGGAAATGCTTATGGCAAAAGACCTCGTATATGCAGCAGCAGGCAATATGTACGCTCACCCCAAAAGCCCACAATTTGCTGAGAAACTTGCTGAGATCATTATGAGAATTGCCTCCGTGCTATCAGTACTTTCAATCCATATAATCAACATCCATAGAGGGGAAGCTGGCGTCCGCATGATTTCGGAGCATCGTGCCCGATTCTGCATGCTAATACTCGACCAGTTGCAAGATAGATTACCGGTGGTTGCAGCCTTTTTTCCAATCTACGAGTCTCTGCTTAATCGAAAATCTGCGGATGTGCAAAGAACAAGTCCCGCAAAGGTCCAAGAGCGTCCGGCAACCAGGCGCTCGATGCAAAATGAAGGCCGCCAACTTGACAACGAAAGTGACAGTGACAGTATGAGCAACACCGGAGGTTTGTTCGATCAACTCCTGCAAGATAATATGGGCACATCGTTTCCTTTTTCGTTTCCATTCAGCAACCTATTTGAAGATATATTACTAGGCTCCCCTCAGCCTACGGCTTATTGCGAGGATATGTCTTGAGCCAGCATGTTTCTTAAACGAAGAAATATAGAAATATAGAATGCCATGTCCATAAGCCGGATCAATAGCTCGTATGGTAGGTGCCAGTAATTGTATCAGTCTAGAAACTCATGAAGACTTTTTAGATGTCTTCAATTTTTTTGCGTAATCGCGGCGCGGCGCTCCTGCCCATGAGTTGCCCAGTCTCGAAGATGCATTAGCTTCTCGAAGCCCCTCATCTGTAAAGGGGTTGGTTTGCTGCGGGATTCCTGATATACCTGCAGCCTGTTTTGTTTCAAACATGTAAGTCATAGCTTGATTTAGGGATGATTTGCCGGGTGCTGCTGACCTTGGAGATTGAGTTCTAAATTCTTGGGTATTGGTGATGTAGAAGAGAGAGAGCGAGCGAGAAAAAGAGGTGAAAGCAAAAGACACCAACTCAACACATTCTATAAGATACGTGCCCCCAAATCAAGCTCAATCAAGATTTACCGATAATGTAGATGTTAAGTGATATAAAGATTGGATAAAGGTAAAATAAGAGCAAGAAAAATGAACATGCTCATATAAATAACCGGGTGATATGTTGGCTGAGTACTTGAAGGAAGATAGAAAAATGGCTCAAATTCAATTGTGAATGGTGAACTAAATAATCCCATACCGAACCAATCGCCTATATTCAGTCCCAGTGGGTGAGGATCGCGAATACCTCTTCATCCAATGCCTCCTCCTTGAGAATGTCGTGTAATATCTCCCAGAGCCACTCTAGCCGGCTCTGTATCTTTAGCACATCCTCCAATGCTGCTGCGACATGATAATCGGAGATCTCTTGGTTGAGGAGCTGATTGTATCTTTCTAAAAGGCCCTGAAACTCAGCGGTGATGGCAGAGCGGATGCTATCACGGTCCGACGCTCGCTCTCGGAGTATCATCAGGGCCTCGATCTCATTGTCTCCAATTGAGCGAATTTGGCGGTTATCCCCGTCCATCACAGATCGTCAATTCTAGGCTTTGATGACGTTATCAGTGTTGGTGCGATATGTATAGACGTGTTGAAATCCACTCACTGCTCAAATTAAAGATGGGGTTAAATTCTGGGAAATATCGTAAAGGGTGTTCTTTGCTGTATTTGTGAGAAATGGTAAGCATGCTTATTGTCTCTGGTATCTTTCTTTCAATAGCCGCGTCATACTCTGGGGGCTTAAGACAGTTGAAGTAGGGTTACTGTGATTTGTGTGTGATCTGAGGGGTGAGAGAGAGTGAGAGAGAGTGAGAGAGAGCGTGAGAGAGCGTGAGAGAGAGTGAAAGAGAGTGAGAGAGAGAGGTGGCATAGAGAAGTGGCAGAGGGAAGTTGAGGTGGAAGATCTTATATAGGACAATTAGTTGCACCTTACGTTCACTAGGTAGATTCTTTCGGAACGTGTCCCGATATCAAGCCTCAAAATAAGCTATGTTCAGACACACTGCATAAGTTAGCTCTTTTGTGGAATTGTAGCATGTAGAGGTGCCTCTTCAATTGGTTATTTCTTATGTGCGTTCGTAGTAAACGGCTCACCCACACGGTAAACGTTCATTCAAGGCCTCTCTTTACGGAGGTCTTTGCGGTTTCCCGGAGCCGATGAGCAAGTCCCTGAATCTGTAGGATCTCTGACCATGCTTCCTCGACTGAATCATCGCCCATGAGCTCGTTTTATCGTTCTGCAATATGGTATACCTTAGCCAGCAAAGCGGCACGGACCTTTTCTTTACCACACGGGTCCCTGTCGCCTGATTTTTGTTTGAAGCTATGTACTAAGAACGTGTGGGAAGCCAATATTTTTCAGAGATTAGATGATCGCTATATGATATGATCGTTACTTAGTAGTTCTCTTTCTCTCATGCTTTTGCCCGTCCACTTTCTGGTTCTCTAGTTTTTGATCTGATGCATCTAGTTTCTCCCAAGGTCTCATTCTAAGCTACACTACAGTGCATTCTCTATCATAAGAATTATGGATTATGAGACTTAGAATGCTAGCACGGCTTACGTTCTGGCTCATTTAGTAAAATCCTTGTCAGGTCAGCTATAGTGCTAATTTCAAGATTTCCACATCATTGGTGATGCTGGAGATTGAAATATATCTTCTAGTGTCAGTTGCAGCAGGAGAGATAACGGTTTTTATCGGCTCGTGACATAAGTCCCGCCTTATTGTAGAGGCCCTGGAGTGTCTGTGTTCATTTCGACCTCGAAGACACCTGGGCAGCTAATTTATCTATTATTTTTGCCTACTATTTAGGTGCATGATGCTTTCAGTTCTAGTAATTTGTACCAAGTAGGTGCTGAGCGTTTCAAAGGAAACGACACGATCTCTGCCTTTGTTCAGCTAAAAGGTCAATGCAGCGGTCGCCCAACTTGGGTGATTTTCACCTAGCCTCTCACCTTCCCGCCCCCAAGGCGCCATCCGCGCTCATTGATATCTCATTTTTCCGAACTGCCCAGGACCTATATATATCATTCCCAGGATGAGACCAGTACATACGGCCCTCCAGCACCAGCAGGGACCAATTTAATTTGGCTGGACCTGGAAGCAGCAAGCATTGATAAAGAGCGATTTGCGGTTATTGCTCAGAATGCAGGAGCGAAGACCATGCGTGGTCGCTTCCAAGGACGACTCATAATTCATTATAAGACCTTCGATCATGTCTTACATGTCTTGGCCGATCTTTGTATGAGTCTCTTGAAGGGAAGCGGCGGGAGTATTGCGAGGAATTATAAGGGAGAGAAGGAGAACATCGTGTGTGTCAACATTCGTGTTCAATCAGACGGATCCCAGGTTCTTGGAAATAGATTTGTACGTATCTATAGCCGAGATTTGATTTTTCTGACTTTTCGTATGGACACATCTGCACCCTCAAAACATGTTCCACTCATCATTCATAGTTCCTATACCAAAATCAATTGCCCAATCTGCAAGATCGAAGTGATCGAAATTAACAAGGCCAATATTATCAATATTTGACATTGCCTCGAAGGATGTATTGTCTAGCGTATGCGGTGCCGGGACCGGCTCTGGATAGTCAGAAGGCTTTATAGACTTGGCTGTTGTAAAGCTATTCAATATATGGTCGAGCTTGCGCGAGATAGCCTGGGAGGATTTGAGGCAAAATACACGATTGGTCTCAACTGGACTGGAGACACTTTCAAGTTGAGACACCAGGACAGAAAGATTCCGAATGATGTTGGAGGTCTTCAAGCTAGGGGGAAGCTTTGTTTCCTTTGACGATTGTTGGATATCAGGATCCAGTGCAGTTGAAAGTATTGCAGCAGATGGTAAACCGTACGAAAGAATCTTGCACCCGTTAAAGATAGAGCTCCTACAGTAACGCAACTTTAGAGTGGAGGTACATACAATTCCAGGCAGATCGAGAAATGAGTAAGAGGTTCTCCTGCGGCAATTCGTCATTTGTATAACTGTTTCGAGCATGTTTGCTGACACCTCAAGCAACTCTGGCTGAGGATTCATGTTTCCATCACCATTGCCAAGTAATCGGTAAACTTGAAAGTGAATGTGGAGGTATGACAAGTAGACTTTCGCATGCATATGACAAAGAGCCGGTGGGAGGTTCGATGTCCAGCAGTCCTGCCTGTATTGAAGATAATGGGGTAAACCATTCCATGCTTGATGGCAGCGATTGGACAAATCTCTATAGTATCTTGTTCAACATTCGAATTGGGCAAATAAGCAACAGACTGCATACCTGAGCTTCATAGCATCGGCGGGTTGTAATGATCGAAATTGATATTCGACAGTCTCCTCACGATACTGTGCTAAGATATAACGTATTCGAGCCCATGTTGCAGCTCTATGCTTCCCATCTGTGTTCCATCCGTCTTGCGTCAGGTTGCATTGTGTTTGTTCTAGCTTGTTTGACGATGTGAAAAGTTCGTCATCAGATATGTCCAACGGTAGCTTGCAGTCTGCATACCGAGAAGATATTCGAGGCGGCCGGTTAAACACCGCTGCAAACACTTTGTCGAGATAATAAGCCTTGGCAAAGGTTTTTCGTCGACACTGTGCCAAAAAGAATGGCGTAGTTGAGTATGTTGCTTCTCTATTCAGGCCTAATGCTACTAAATCTGTAGCGAGTTCGCCCACCCGGCGCCAAACACCTAGACCTAGGACACTGTCAATATGCGACTGCTTGTTTTCTGAACTACTTTACTCACTTGCGTCTCCCTCAAAAAGTGTGGTAAGTTGGAGATTCTCATGGGCAAGCCATGTCATAAGATCAGTTGTTTGTGGAGCAAGCTCACGAGCCAATCGCAAGCTCAAGTTGCCATACCAACCCATTTCCCGAATGAACCCATCATCTTGGTATTTGTCGTGTCCGTGACCCACGGCATAGAGAGACGAGCGTGCTGCCATAGTATACAATAGACCAAGAGTCTCTATGCGCAAATTCTTCCCGCTGAATAACGCACAGAAGGCCTCCATGTCCAAGTCTCGCGTGATCACAACTTCCGATGAGGATGAGCGTAAAAGATCCTCTGCTAGTCGCGAACAATGGTGAACGGACAATTCATCGGCCTTCTCTTCCTTTATATAGCCTGATGCTGCAAGACCAATTCGAACGGAAGCGATCAGCTGCAACACAAGCAGTCTAGGCACAAGCGCAACTTGACTGAATGAATAATACTCCTGGAGTCGTTTTTCAATTACTGGCAATGATTTCAGGTGAGAGACAATGTCTTTCATGGTCGCCAAGTGCTCATCGCGGGCCTTTATATTATAGTTGTGACGCCCGGAGATCAAGGCCTGTGATGTCGAACCATTGGGGTCGGCCGACATAAATGGCCATGTGTGGAAGATTGGAGTTCCAGCCACGGGACTATTGACTTTTTTCGAAGGTTCAATCTGTGCCACACTGTTTGAGCCCGGTGGGGTTGACAGAGTCGATTTCTGGAAAATCCGTTGTTTGGTTAGAGGCGCAGGATGATACCAGCATTGTGAGTGGAGACCACGGCGTTGACAAGAGGCACAAATCGGATTTCCATGGTCACACCGAGTCTTTGCTTTCCGGCATGGCTCACAAGAAGCCAGAGAGCGATTACGCCGGCGATTTGATGCTGGCATTTCAAGGCACTCCGAAGGACTCTCTAGCCATGTGGGTATGGAAGGATGCAAAAGCAGTTCCAAGGAAAACGGAATGACGTCCTTGAATATAAGCTTCTTTGTCAGCACTAAAACATGACTAACGTGGATCCCAGTTAACTAACTTATCTAGCACTAAAACGTGTCCCATTTTTGGTCTAGTGGTCAACGTTTTGACAGTCTTGCTCGGGCACGTGACATCGATAGCTCACGCCGTACATCTGTTTCAGAAGAATATACAAAAAGGATTGGACCAATTTTCGGCAGGCTTGTCCAAGTTATCAAATTGTCTAACGATGTCTAAAAAGAAAAAAATGAGCACTATTCGGGCCTTCTGAGAGTTCATGGCGCTCAACTCCTAGCCCAGTGACAAGTCCGACGGTGAATACGGAGTACCGGGACCTCACATCGTAATTTTGGATCTGTATCGGACTTGTATCGGCGTAAGCGGGCTGAATAGCGACATGACACGCTTGCGCTCAGTGGACGGGCTGTACTGTTAATTGATTCGTTCTTTCTAGATGCAGCCAGTTGAACGGTGGCCATTAATAATCCCGCGGCGTACCCGGTGTAGGTACGCCACGGGACTATAATGTCTAAAATCCTCAATATAAACACAGGCATCAAAGGACCGATGACACAGCGTTTACTAAAAGTTGAAATCCCGGTACCGGCTTTGGGCAAAGAACTGGAGAATTGGGGAGAATTACGGGGTTTGCTGCAGCTCAAATTCACCATATGCCGGTGACGGCATCCGTCTTCAGTCAACTCAAATTTTTAACGATTGAAGATCCGCAATATCTTCCGTCGTTGACACCTCGAAGAACGAATCCTCTTCTGTGAAGTCTTCTATTTTTATTTTTGACGTGAACAATGAGCAGGCAGACTTCTGAAGCCGCTCAAAATAGCGCACCGCTCACCAACACGAAGAGCAGGATCCAAGCAAAGGCCCGGACCATCGCGATTACTCGATCTTCACCCTGAATCCAAAAATGGCGATTGTCTCACCCGGCCGACACCCACCGGACTACTAACTGCACATAAGAAGCCACACGCCGGTGAGTTAGTAGTTGGGTGGGTGGGTGACCACCAGCGAATCCTCACTGTTGTATGTATTTTTGTCTTTCTTGTTTTTTTTTCATGTTGATGCTATTCCTGGTCCTATGCTTTTATTATTGTCTCTCTCCCCTTTCAGAATTCGCGTCCGGGGTGAAAATGGCCGAGTCCAAAGTCGAGTTTCAAAGAGAGAACAAGTTGGTATTCCGCATGTTTATCTGCTGCTATAGTACATGTCCATTGAGGATCCTATCTATATCTATTTGCTTTCTAAGGGTGCCTCGGGAGCTGCGGCATCCAAAGGTGTTGAAAGTCCGACGCGGTCAATGGTCTTACTGTAGACAACTCCGCCGTTGACTCGGTCCTCGTGGACGACCAGATCCTTGCGATTGGTATCAACAAGCAGGCGGATCAGGTCGGGACGCATGTAGTGACCACCGAAATCGGCCAGAGACTTGGTCAGATGAATCTCGTCAAGATCAATCTTTGGGACATTAGTTTGTCTGATATATGCCGTCAAAATGAGAATAAATTAACTCACATCAACGAAGAGAAGTCCTTGGAAGTCCTTGGAAGGGTGGGGGACCAAGTTCTGTCCATCGGGTCCGAAGATTCGGCCGTTTCCATTGTAGATGTTAGGATCCTCGAGCTCCTTTCCGGGAGGAGTGTTGAGCTTGATACCCTCGGCAGTAATCGTCTGCCACGGGGCGAGAGTGAAGGAGCCAGTCTCAATGGCATAAGCAGGGGTCACGAGCTGAGCGGTCTTGTCAGCGATCAGATCAAGTCTCCACGGATGGATAGGGGTAATTACATCGGCATTCGCTTCAGCCACATTGGTGTACGGGTCAGGGTACTTGAGGGTCTCCTTGCCAGGATACAGAGGCCAGGCAGCAATGTGCACTTGCTCGCCGAGAGAGGCGGCGTACGCCTTCATGAAGGGGTTCATGTTTTCCCAGCAGTTGAGATGGCCAATGCGGCCGATTTCGGTATCCATGACGGACTCGGTGGTGTCGCCAGTACCATCACCGAAAACCAGACGCTCGACGTGAGTTGCGCGAATCTTGCGACGGTGGTTGATGACATCGCCGGCAGGGCTGATCATGACCTGAGTCGTATACAGACTGGCAAGATCAAGCTCCGAGTATCCGAGAGACACCCAGATTTTGTTAGCTCTGGCGGCTTCGCGGATGCGGCGCATTTCATCCGAGTTGGATGCGAGACTGTTCTCGCGATATTTCTTCAGGAGCGGCAGGCTCTCTTGGTAAGTCACTTTCCAGGCCCAGTATGGGTAACCGGGGATCCCTAATCACGTCCGTTAATATGCAACATTCAGTTGGGTTGAAAGGACACTGACAGAGCTCGGGAAAAGCGATGAGCTTGCAGCCTGCGCTACCAGCTTCATCGATCCAATGGATAGTTCGTCGAACAGACTCCTGCAGGTCAAACCAGCCAGGCTCGGCATTGACTGCCGCGGCCTTGTACTTCTTCAGAACGGGAGCCATGTTGAGAAATTTGTTGTTTGAAAGATGATGTTAATCGAGAGGAGTGGTATAGAATGATGATATCTTGAACAACTGAGGAACAAGGGCTAATTTATAACCTTTTAGATGTCCTTGTAGATCTACTTCGAAGCTCGTTCATATCCCCAAATCCCGAAACATCATCAAAATAATATCATAAGACTCGGAAGTGCTCGGGTTCGGGAACTCTCTCGATGCTATCTTGAAGCATATTGCTATGATACAAAGAAGTCAGCCCTGCAGTCTGAGGTAATCAATCCGGGGTTTGCTTGAACAAGTTGTCAGGCCATGGGCAGATCCCTCAGTTGCCGGCACTTCGATGATATGCATGTGTCTCCCAAACTAGGCCTGAACAATTTAATTCCGGGGTCTGCTGGGGTTTGCTCTCTCGCATATCACGCCATGGGAGATGCTTCCCGTTCTTCCAGAACTTTCGTCCGCGCTTCGAATCCCGAAGCCATACAGGGCTATCCCGGGTTATTTCAACTCAAATCCCGACTAATAATCTAATCCCGACAACAATGAATTATTGAGCAATGCGAAGAAGAAACAAATTCGACGTCTCGGTGTCAAGATCATAACAGAATGTTAAATTATAATTTAGAGTGACCGGCATTCACACTCATATTGTTGGTCCTGTCGATCTGTTTGTTCTTCTTATGCCCTATATATTAGCGATTGATTCTCTTTGTTATCTTTTTCATGCTGCGTTGAATCTCAGGTGAGAGACTATTGGATTGAGTTGGCCGCGTCTTTTGAAGGATTTGAATTTTGACTTTGTGACCCATACATAGGGATTAGCAATCATTGCAGCCGCAACATTTGCTATCTACCACCTCATCCTCAATCGGAGCATGTACTCTCGTGTCTTTTGATCGCTATATACTACACCGACTTGACTTTGGCGCTTGCACTACCAATATGGTTCTTGCTCAGTATTGGCCAGCCCGACCAGTTCATCCCGCCCTCAAGCTGAGGCAACTACAATGGCGCAATTTTTCTGGGTTGAGAAGCGGGATCGGTGAGTCAACCGAGTGGTTCGAATCAAACTCTTCCTGACGATATTTAGCAATCGGACTGTCCCGCCTGTACAATAACGGCTGCTTGTACTCGGCGTTGTTACACATGTTCTGAATCGGAGCCTCACTGCCAATCCTCACGTTCCCTTTGTAGAAAATGTGGCCGACTTCCAAACTTCTCAGCACTGCTCACTGACCTACTTTCTTCGTCGGCAGGGGCAATCTCCCACCTGCCGTAGGCTATTAAATTGACGAACTTACGTTTTCACTTTGGACTGGCATCAACTACTTGACTACATTCGTTGTTGGTTAGATTTCCAACAGGATACGGAGCAAAATCATATTTCTCAGATGACCGGATGTAATAATGGCTCTTTAACTCGCACGGTTCCTCAAAAGTCGCAGGTCACAACGGTAGGCTGAACGTAAACATGACTATGTCCTTCACGCTGCGTTGGACTCTGGTGTCGCAGTGTCGCCAAATGTGATATTTTTCACGTTAGTTTTGCCAGGAGTAAGTCTTGTCTCAGCTGGTGGGAAAATAGTGCCAATAGTGACCTTAGAAAGTCAAGTATTCCGTGGAAGGAATTTGCAATGAACGAAACGTCTGGCCCGACACATTAGGCATGATTGAAAGGCCCGAATTATGTCTGCGATATGCCAAGATCAAGTACAGTACGACTTCGGCCCGTATGAAAAATCATTAAAGCAAATACATGTGTCATATTATATTGTGGCTTGATCCATATGTGACCACGAGATCATGTGAGATAGACCTTTAAAGGGGAAAGGAGGTCATAGATCAACTCCATAGAAAGGATAGAAAGGACTGGCGCATGCTTAGTATACCCCGCCGGGATTTACTCGAATCGATTAACACACCGCTCAGGCACGTATTCAAGATCTCACCCCATGTTCAGTGGACTACCACATTTGATTGGAGGCTCAGCCCCGCGCGGGGGACAACGGGACGCATTGCTCTCTCAAGCCCAATTGGCCAGCCATCATCTTAGACTTGAGCGGAGACAATAGTGAGCCAACTGTCCAATTAGGAAGAAGGGATCGTCACGCCAAGTCAGCCTTCGAGGGAGAGGGCGGACTTTCGTACTCTTATATTGAATACTAAATACAACCTCGAGTTACCACGTCGGCAGCAACAGCGGGACGACGCGATTTTTAATGTCCACTGAGATTGTGATGAAAAAGCGCGCCAGAACAAGACCCTTTTTCCAATTTTCTGGTCAAACTAAGGACCCTGGTGCCATGCAAAGTTTGGATGCAAGGGATTGGACAGCGAAACGCAACCCTTGATGGCCAAGCTCACAATGCATAATGAGCACATTCCCTGTCAAGATAATCTCATTCTCAGGCCTGACTGGTAGATGCAGCCAAGTGGCATATTTCGGCTTGCGGATGAGACAGCTGCACAACTTCCCTTGTACGGTGTATGTCTGGGGTAAAGGTACAACGTAGATCGGCTGTCGCCTGTAAAATGGTGATCGCCGATGAATTCCCGTGACCTGATGAGGATGGTCGGCACCAGCCGAACATTCCGTCGCGTGAGCACAAAAACAGTTGAAATATTAGCATGGATTTACGGATGAAAAATGCTCCACTGCATTCCTATGGCTGCCATGATTTGTCGGTTCCTGGCCCCGGACTCGGACTCAAGCCATGAAAATTGCCGATGGACTATCTCGCGTCGGCACTATCTGGATATTTCTCGTTTGGTCGCGTGTCAGATTCAAAGGTATGGAGTCCGGAGAAAAGAGATGCAGCTGAATTTCACAATATGCTGTTCCTTTGCTGTATTTACGTCGACATAATAACCTCCTTTTGACTCTCTTGGCAAATTCCCCGCCAAACAACGCCAAGCTGGGGCCGATTCTTGTGATCGGGCAGCAGACCGTGACCAGCATCCTCGCAGTCTTGGATCGGGATTTTCTGGGTATCCTACATGCTTCATGCGGGGTTAACCAGCCCTTGTGGAGACTGCTCCACCAAGTAGACATGCTCACACCCTTGAAGATGCCGCTTGGTTAGGACAAAGGGGCCTGAGTGCCGAGTCTTTCTTTTGCTTCTGCGCTGTCTGTAAAGGCGATAGCACCTCCGCCTGCATAGAGCTCAATGTATTTAAATCCCGGGCGAGCCCAATCTTGCTCAGAATGTGACTTTTTATTATTCCGAAGATCCTTGGTTTGTGTCATCGTTGTGTCCGCTCGGAAAATTTGAGTGGCTCTGATCAACATGCATTTGGCTCATGGCCTTGTGATTTCTTTGCTGGCCGTAATTGGTCTAGCCTTGCCTAGCAATGAACATGGAAACATGGCACGTAGCACAAAGTATGCTGTTAAACAGCCTCCTTTGACAACCCCATGGACCGACAAAGTTGGCACCAAGCCTTGGCCTGAATACCCGCGCCCGCTGCTCCAGCGCTCCAATTGGAAAAACCTCAACGGCGTGTGGAAGTATCAGAATGCCCCTGACCTCAATGCTGTCAAGTCTCCGCCTTTTGGACAGGAACTTGCACAGGAGGTGTTGATTCCTTCTTGCTTGGAAAGTGGACTTTCCGGTAAGTTATGTGATGCACTGCGTTTGACTACCAAACATTAAGGATTATTGTAGGAATCCAAACAAACTGGGCTTTGTACTCGTGGTTCTCGACGTCTTTCGAGGTGTCTTCCTCCTGGAAGGGCGAGAAAGTCCTTCTAAACTTCGGGGCTGTGGACTATGAAGCCACGATTTTTGTCAATGGCAAACAGGTGGGCTTCCACCGTGGTGGTTATTTCCGATTTGAGTTGGATGTGACGCAGTATTTGAAATTTGATCAGCAGAATGAACTGTGAGTAAACTGCCCAGAGGTGAACAATAAATTCTGACCCACATCACAGGCTTGTTTTCGTCCACGATCCCACAGATGATGGCAGCTATGTTATTCCCATTGGAAAGCAAACCCTGCGCCCGAGTCACATCTTTTACACGCCCTGCAGTGGTATCTGGCAGAGTGTTTGGCTCGAGGCTGCTCCGACCAACTATATCGCCCAGTTGGATCTCGATGCAAACATGGATGGCCAAGGTGAGACCCTGATGGGTTTGAAACAGACCGAGTAATGCTGATAGCGCGCAGTAAACATCACTGTTCACAGTGCCAATACGACATCTACCAAAGCTGAGGTCACCGTCCACAAGGATGGAAAGACGATTGCAACTCATAATGGCCCGACCAATGAGCCATTCCAGTTCACTGTTCCCTCGCCAAAGCTCTGGTCTCCCGAATCGCCTAATTTATACAATGTCACCGTCAAATTAGGCAAAGATATAGTGGAGAGTTACGTTGGCTTCCGTACAATTTCCAGAGGCGTGGTTGACGGCATCGAGCGGCCTTTGCTCAATGGAGAATTTATCTTCATGTTTGGTACGTTGGACCAAGGCTTCTGGCCCGACGGAATATACACGCCCCCGAATCACGAGGCAATGGTGTACGATTTGAAGATGCTGAAGAATTTGGGTTTCAACATGGTCCGCAAGCACGTGAGTATCAAGTCCCAAATTACAACTCTCAAAGCACAAATTGCTCATGCAGTGTTGGGATATAGATCAAGGTGGAGACCGATCTCTTCTATCAAGCATGTGATGAGCTAGGTCTGCTTGTGATCCAAGACATGCCTTCCATGCGCCCCCTGCAGAACATTCTTCCAGACGCCACTCAACAAGCGGAGTTTGCTCGACAATTGGACTTGTTAGTCAATCAGTTCAAGAGTTACCCCAGTATTGCGGCTTGGGTATGTTGATTCATCCACATGTGTGGCGACCCTTTCAACGCTAACCCTTTACAGGTGATTTACAATGAAGGCTGGGGCCAGATCACAAACTACTACCCTGAGTTTGAACTGACCGACAGGGTTAGACAACTTGACCCCACTCGGCTTGTGGACTCTACAACCGGATGGATTGACCATGGAGCGGGTGACTTTAGTGTATGTGTCCTTCCATGCAATTCAACCACGTGGCTAACGAGAACGATCCAGGATAATCATCACTACGCAAACCCACAGTGTGGCACGCCCTTCTACTCCACAGCTTCCAGTCCATATGACCCTGGTCGGATCGGCTTCCAGGGTGAATTCGGTGGTATCGGAAACAACGTCTCCATTGAGCAGTAAGTTCAGCAAACCCGCAAATCAGGGCTTGACTAAGACTCAGCCACAGCCTCTGGAACAGCCAAGCCGCCATCAACACTATCAACCAGACCTATGAGATCGATACAACCATCGAGGCGTGGAACTATCGTAGCCACCTTCTGCTCAGCGAGCTGGAGGAACAGATCCGGTTGTTTGCGTGTAGTGGAGGTGTGTGGACCCAGACCACCGATGTCGAGGGCGAGGTCAATGGTCTGATCACCTACGATCGACGCGTGTCGAGAGTGGACGAGAAGCAGTGGAAGGCGGATATCAAGGCCCTTTACGATGCTGCCGCCGCGCGGAGCAGCAATACGACGGAACGCTGATAGGCTGTATTTAGTGGCTAGACCGCACAATCCAAACTTCGGATGCGTGTGATGAGTATATAAATTTTGATATTGCTTCAATTCCCGATTCTGATAGGTCTAACAAATGACCTATCGAAGCTATCAACAACCTAAATATATTGAAGCCCGGAGCTCAGCCCCGCGACGCACCGTTCATTTTCTTTAACGCCTCTGTGTCAGAATCAATACCTAGGTGTCACAAGACAAGCTGACTGGTCATTATTACGCGGGACCTTGACTCCCGCTGTCAAATTTCCCCAGAAACTCACCATATTAGCTTCAAATGACGTATCCATGGAAGCCAAAGCCATTGACGCTGTGGCGGGTTTTCATGATCGCCAGCCCAGAGCTCCTTTGAATTTCAAACGGCAGTCCGACCCCTGATCTAGGCCTTGCGAATCGGAGATGTCACCAAGGCGGCAGTGATCGTCTAGCGCGGCTGTTTAAGAACTGTCTCAGGTTAAGGCCCGAGCCGAGGTCCTGCGGAAACCAAGATGAAATGCATTCTGATCTATCGGCTTGTAAAATTCGATCTCAATGAATCTGCTTTACTCACTTTTACCCCTTTAATTGGGAAAAATTTTCACCTGCATGTCTTAAAGTATATTTTCAATAGAAATAGTCCCCTTTGATCATGCCATCTCAACAAATCGGGCAATCGGCCCGGGTTTTATCAGGCCACGACATCACACGACTCAATACGAGTTCGAGCTTCCTTGATCGATTCGATCATTACGGAGAGACCGTAGAACGGTTTCGGATATTCTAGCGTGGCTTCACATGCGAGTTTTTCCTGATTTCTCTACACTATTGTCAATTAGCTCCGATTGATTTTTAGTGTTTTCTTTTTTATTTTCTCTTCAGACCCACAGCACCACCAGTTTGATCGGGATAGTTCTACAAACGAGAACTACCTATTTCAGAGATGACGTCGCATGATGAATTGACGTATTAGACCTTGTATCATTGCACCAGGGCATCATGAAACAGAGTTGAAGTGATTTTCAATTCTGCACAAATAAGCACCGGATAATTAACGGGCATCATGCATATTCTAAATCCACCACCGGAAGGTAGAAGAGTCGGACCCGAACGTAATCCACTTCATCCCGGAATCCGAGCGAGACCGTTGGGACCGCAGCGGAGTCCCAAGTATCCACGACCAGTGAGCGAAAGCGAGATTCAAATCCCTATGCCGGCGATCCATCCATGCAATTTAATTTGCTTCGCTGGCGGTCCACTGGCAGGTGACACATAACGAGTAAGATTGTGACGTGTCTGACTTCCAGGTGGACGATTGACATCCCGATGTGTCAGAAAACGCCTTTAAAGTCCATGCTTTGACAATATATAGGACGGGAGGTCGGATAGAGGGCAAACGAGCCTGTCGGAAAGGCGCTGGTAATTATCTCCGCGTCTCCAGGTCGCTTGTTTCGAATTGCCGAGCGGTTCATATCGGCAACTGGTATGGGCTATGGGTCCTGCCGTTGATTTTGTGTTTCGTACTTTACGTAGCTTGGAGATTATAGGGATCAGCCCACACATGCATGCACACATGGCTTACCCGTTGCTCCACCGCGGAAACTCAATAAAAACCTCGTCGAGAGAATCTGTTGGCCGAGATCGGGTGCGATCGCTTGTCTAGGAAAGAGGGCCAGGGGGCCGTTTTATTTCAGCGTTGCCTGCAGCGGATCCCTGATAGAGCGAGATTGACAGTTTCATGGCTTATAATTTTTTTGCATGGAAGAACGGTGCGGGCTTGACAAGAATTGTGCACCGGGCTTAAAGCATAAATAGTCGATCTTGCCACGGGGTGCCCCGGTTTTGTATTCTCTCTTCATATAAGATCACTTATCTCTCCATCTCATTTTTCCATTCACCTCGATCCAACAGCACCCAAGACGTTCGTACTGGAACCCAAGCAACTACCGAACCATATCAAACCTTACTACAATGGATTACGGCCTGAAATCGGCTTCCGAGCCAATGCATGTCGACCGCAAGTTGCTCTACACAAGCTTGGAAGAGCGAATCAAGTACTTGCACCACTTCCTCGACTTCAACTCCAGTAAGTTCTCACCGAAGGCCCCATGCTCCAACACAAATACTAACCCTCTCCAGGCGACGTCGAAGCCCTAATGACCGGCTCAAAATATATTAAGCAACTGATCCCCGCTGTAGTCAACCTGGTCTACAAAAAGCTCCTCGAATACGACATCACATCGCGGGCTTTCCACACCCGCACAACCGTCATCGAAACAGAGCCCGAAGAAGACTACCTCCATGAAGAAGCACCCCAGATCAAGCGACGCAAGATGTTCCTCCGCTGGTACCTGACACGGCTGTGCCAAGATCCCACCACAATGGAATTCTGGCGCTACCTAAACAAAGTCGGGTAAGTAAATTAATGACCTCAGAACGCGTTCGTTCCCGGTTCGCGTGCGTTGTGCAACGCTAACGGTCCCACAGCATGATGCACAGCGGGCAGGTGCGCAGATCCCCCCTGAACATCGAGTACATCCACCTCGGCGTGTGTATGGCGTATATCCAGGATATCTGGATCGAGGCGATGATGTCGCACCCACATCTGTCGCTGCGTCGCAAGATTGCGCTCGTCCGCGCCGTTAACAAAATCCTGTGGATCCAAAATGATTTGTTTGCGCGGTACCATGTGCACGACGGCGATGAATTCGCGGATGAAATGTCTGAGTTGAGTTTCGATGATCGGGAGGGGTATTTGGGTGATAAGAAGATCCTTGGCAGTAGCTCTAGCAGCTCGGTTGATGATGACCGGTCGAGTATTTCTAGTGGGGTGGCGCCCTCCACGCATAGTGCGGCGCCGTCGTCGAATCCCGCTGCGTCGAAGACATCTGTTTGTCCTTTTGCGGAGTTGGGAGAGCGAAGTTCTACGGAGACGAAGATTTGGGCGAATTGAGTTGGGGTCTGCTAGAATTCTTCCAAGGTTTTTTGTTTGCATCTGACGGCGCTTGGGAAACTGTGGGTTTGGGTTGGGGAATACCTTTGATCAGCATAGATGGTGTTTCAATAATAGATATTCATTGAGGAAAGATCTTCATATTGTTCCACTTTGTAGATTCTTAGCTGAATTAGTTGGATTATACCGATGTCGGGATAGCGGAATATCTCCGGGCTTTAGTCATCGTGAATTCGGGTCATGTCCCCCACTCGGCTGTTGGGCAAGCGGGTTAACTAGTTGAATGGGGAGTGATGGATTATATATCCGAGTGGGAATAAATGGAAAACCGGAGATATTGCAGTAACCCATGGATGTCCGTTGCCAAGTCTGATCAATATGAACGGAGTTAAGTGATGATCTCCAAATATTGTTCTGACGATGATTTGAAAAACCAATCAACGTCCTTTCAACATAATTCCCCACTACACCCCCCGCCACCACTCGGTCAAGATCAGATCTCAGCTCTTAAATATATATTTGACCCCTTTAGCATTAGAGTTAATCAAGATACCCCTTATATATTTCACACTTTCACTTGATTTTGCCTTCACATTGCATTCAAAATGGTGTCTACAACTCCCGTCATCATCAATAATGAATCAATTGAGACCGACATCAAGTTTGAGGTCTACGCCCCTGCCACCGGCGAGCTGAACGGCTACTGCGCAGGCGTCTCCGTCGAGGAGGCCAAGCGAGCAGTTGACAACGCGCAAGCTGCCTTCCCAGCATGGAGCAAGACAAAGCCCTACGAGCGCCGCGACCTCCTCCTCAAGGCCGCTGACATCATGGCTTCCCGCAAAGAGGAATTGATCCAGTACCAGCGCGAGGAGACCGGCGCCGGTCGCCCCTTCACTGAACACACCTTCAATATGGGCGTGAACTTCATCAAGGATTTCGCAGGCCGAATCCCCACCATCGAGGGCGTCGTCCCTAATATCAATCGCGAAGGCGAGGGCGCCATCGTATACAAGGAGCCCTACGGAGTGATTTTGTCAATTGCGCCATGGTAAATATCATCACCATTTCCGAATCGAAATCGATATGCAATGGAATGCAGGCCAGCTGACCCGATTCTTTGTCTTATGCAGGAATGCGCCGTTTATCCTCGGTGTTCGCGCTGTCGCCCTGCCCCTCGCGGCCGGCAACACCGTTGTCCTCAAAGGCTCCGAGCTCTCGCCCAAGTGCTTCTGGGCGCTGGGCGACATCTTCCGCCAGGCCGGTCTCCCGGCGGGATGTCTGAACGTGCTCTTCCACCAGCCTACAGACGCGCCGGCCGTGACAAACGCGCTGATCGCACACCCGTCCGTGCGCAAGGTCAACTTCACTGGTAGCACGATGGTCGGCTCCATCATCGCCTCTACTGCGGGTAAGTACATCAAGCCTGTGCTGCTGGAGCTGGGCGGTAAGGCGTCGGCGGTTGTGTTGGACGACGCGGACCTGGACAAGGCTGCTATGAACTGCGCTATCGGATCGTTCATGCATGTATGTTGATCGAGACCCCGGCAAGGAACAGTGTGATACTGACGATTAATTACAGTCCGGACAAATCTGCATGTCGACCGAGCGGATTGTCGTGCAGCGGTCGATTGCAGACGTGTTCCGCCAGAAGCTGGCGGAGACGGCGGAGAAGCTGTTTGGCAAGGAGGCGCCCGCGCTGGTGCTTGTTAATGCTGCGGCCGTTGCCAAGAACAAGAAGCTAGTTGGGGATGCGGTGTCGCAGGGCGCGACGGTGGTCTTTGGCGATGTGAGCGGTAGCGAGTCCATTAACACTGGTATGCGGCCGATAATTGTCGACGGCGTTACCAAGGAAATGGATATGTATGCGACCGAGTCGTTTGGGCCGACCGTGTCTCTAATCACGGTTGACACGGAAGACGAGGCGATCGCACTGGCCAATGACACGGAATACGGTCTGACCGCATCTGTGTTCACTAGCAATCTGTTCCGCGGACTGCGGGTGGCTAAGCAGATTGATTCCGGGTGCGTTTCTATCACATCATGGGATATCAAATGAGTAATGCTAACTGAGTTTGCAGGGCGGTGCACATCAACGCAATGACGGTGCACGATGAGCCGGTTCTGCCCCACGGTGGGTGGAAGAGCAGTGGCTTTGGTCGCTTCGGAGGAACTTCGGGATACGACGAATTCCTTCAGACCAAGACTGTTACTTGGCAGGAGTAATTATTAGACTCTCGGGCTCTGCTCTTAGGTAGCAGTTGGGATATTTTGGCCCCCTGGTCAGAGTAGTAGCTATGGTAGTAGTGGCCCCTGGTAGTATATCGTCTACGCTGGAGCAAATCTTGGATCAATTTTTGGACTGTCTGACTAGAGCTTGTTTGGCGCCTATTGGGGGCCAGGGTTGGCTTGGCTTTGCGAGGCCTCGCCAATGACGGAGACTTTTCTCTCGGTTGAAAGTCTACATTGGTCCTGATACCCGATAGAACAATCGAATGCTTGCATTAGTATTACCGTAAAATTCGTTATGCCTTGTATACGGTATTGTCGCCGGGGTGGCTCCGTTTCGCTTCATGGGGCGCTCATGCGGCTGAATGGCAGGATTCGCCTGGCTAACTCGATCAAGGCAACCCCGAGACTAAAAAATATGAACATTTGAAATCGCTGAACTTGCACTAATGTTGCAAATGTAAATATAGTACACCCATCATGGCCTCGAGCTTGGGACCAGAGACCGGCAAGTTCAATAGTTTGAGGCGAAACCCACTCTCTCAGGAACAGAGTAATCTGTACAGCCCTAAGGTGAGACATTTTTGTTACCTACAATAATAAGACGCATACTCGGTACTAATATTGGAATTTACCTATGGAGAACATACGGGTACCTTAATCAATTTAACTTTCGTAAAAACTACAGGTAACTTATAATCTTAGAAAACAGTTGGTTACACAATGACGATATTTCCCCTGAAAATTGAAAGATGAGTGAACCGACGGGATCGTCATAGTAGCGGTTTGTTACCGGCCCCTCGTTTATGCTGTGGAGATAGAACGTTGATCGTCGCGATTATCAGTATCTCAAAGCTGCAAGTTGACTTTGCAATCCCGTAAGAGCACATGGACATGTATATGCATGCAAGTTCATCCTAGTTAGGTTGTAAGGCACAAGGTTTGGGTTAAATTACATGTATCACACTTGTCACAGGGTCCGGGATATTTCGACAGTTGCTTCGGATTCTGTGGAAAAGTGGCGCAATTAAAATGATCAATCTTAGAAGATGTGCCGAATTGTCCAATTGTTTATTGTAGACATGTATATATCTAGCTAAAGATACGTCGGTTGGAATATTAATAGATGAGACTTGTTCTATCGGTTCCATCGATATGTACTTCGTAGGAACCATTGGAAGGAAATGATCGGATCATATCCGGGCGCCAAGAGTTAAAAGTAAACAAACACGTTTAAATGTTTACTGTGTACATGTATAAGTAATTGTTTGTTCATTTTGATTGTATTTCTCCATATTTTATCAAATAATTAACAAATGAACAAATGCTGCCTAGGAGTTCCAACATTCCTTCTAGTCCTTCCAATCTCCCTCATTTAGAGGTAATTTAATGCCGAAATACATTCTCTACATGAAGGGTCTACCGTTGGGGTCGAAGTACTTGGGCTAATATTAACTCCCGGTCTCCTACCAATCAGAGTGTGTGCCAGTTAAAATTAATTACCCCTAATGCATAGCGTTCTGCTGTTTGGTTTTCGTTTCTTCTTTTCTTTTTTTTAACATTTTCCTTACACGCTCGTTTTCATCTGCCACGAGGGCAATGATGCATTTGGTCGTTTTGTAAATTTTCAAGGTACAATCTACTGTGTTCATTGAGAAAAGTTCCTACTTAATCCATGGTTAAGGTGAAATATGTGATGAGTTATCTGGAATTAAAAAGGAGTAAATTTGGGCTATGTAAGACGGTGTCTTCCAAAAGCCACACTCGCTTAGAGTGATGTGATAGAATACAGTACGTTCATTGTACTCCGTATGTACAGTAAATGCAGGTACAACAGCCTTTGACCTTTTGAGGCACACTTGACTCCGTAGTCCGGACCCACTTACATCGCGGTAGAAATGCACTTCGCCTCCCCTCTTCCTTTCTTCTCTTCTCTTTCTTTTAGTTCACTCTCTTTTAAACACTCTTTTTCGTTCTTTAACGATAGCCATTCCTTTTTCTCAATCTAAACCAAGTCACTCTTTAAGGTAAAACCATCAAAATGCGTTTCTCCACCGCCACCATTTACTCCGCCCTTGTGGCCATGGCCGCCGCCTACACCACTCCGGACTACAGCCAGAACCCTACCGGCAACGCCATCATCTCCCCTGGCCTGAACGAGATCGTTCCTGAGGGCAAGACCTACACCATCAAGTGGACTCCCACCACCACCGGTCCCATCTCTCTGGTCCTCCTCCGCGGACCCTCCAACAACGTCCAGCCCCTCAAGACTCTGGCCGAGTCCATTCCCAACAGCGGCGAGTTCAAGTGGACTCCCGGCTCCGACCTGACCCCCGACACCACCCACTACGGTCTCCTTCTCGTCGTCGAGGGCACCGGCCAGTACCAGTACTCCACCCAGTTCGGTCTCTCCGCCGCGGCCGGCTCCTCCAGCGCCGCCTCCACCATTGAGGCTTCCGAGACCACCGCCGCTCACACCGCCACCGCTACCACCATCGAGACCACCGAGAGCACCACCATCTGCCCTGAGACCGAGACCACTGCCCCCGCCGTCTCCACCTCCACCCCCGCCTGGTCTACCGTCATCTCCAGCTCCGTGGTCACCACCACCATCTGCCCCGAGACTGAGACTGCTTCCGCCACCTCCATCCCCGTGGTTGTCCCCACCGGCGTGACCTCCAAGGCCTGGACCTCCTCCGCAGCCGCTTCCACCGTCGCTGCCTCCGGCACTGTCTCTGCTTCCCCCTCTGCCTCGTCGCCCGTCTTCAACGGCGCTACCTCCACCAAGACCATCAGCTTCGGTGCTGTCTTCGCCGGTCTCCTTGTCGCTTTCGCCATCTAAGCGCTTCCAGCGCTGGGTTCTGTTTCTTTCTTCAAAGCTCTGGAATAATGTCCGTTGTTTCCAGGCTTAATTTTTTTGATATCTTGGTACGAGCTTCGGCCTCGCATCTTATAAGATGTTTTTTTCTTTCATGCTTGCGTCCAATTTCAGCTATTCTGTAATGTGAAGTTCATGTCTTTATGCCTCTTTCCCTCGTAGTTCATAGTCAGACACCGGGAATGGGTTGAGTTTGAACCCGTATTGTATTTGCGCCTCAGCAACTGCACATGTGTTTTCGTCCCTTGTATCCAAGCACCCGCCGACTCAAGCGTCAATAATCTTCCCTAGCCGCCAACTTCGAAGATTTGATGGAGCTAGGACAAGACGTTTAGCATTGTAATATTGTCATTCGTCCGAGTAATTTCTTACAGGTCCATTCGCATCATCTCACGGCTGCAATGTGGGGTGGAACATCCAAAAGTATTGCACATATGTGCCGTAGAAAATGAAGGTCCCCAGGGCGGCGAGCATGAGATACGTGCCAGGACAAGTCATGATAGGCTCGAGTATGTCACCTGTCATAGGAATGACAAAAAAGAGTATAAGTAGGCATAGGAAAGTTTTTATCATGGCGGATTGATGTAGGCTGGATGCAATTGATAGTTTGGTTCTGGAAGGTTGTGTTGATGTGAATGAGATCGGAGAAGCGTGTGGTATAATTACATAGCAAACGGGCGTGTTTGGGGCCATCGTTTTGATTACATCGTCGCTCTGCTTGTGACGTGCCGTTGTCTGGGAGTATGTCTATGTTGATGGAGTTTGTATCTTCGTATCGTGTAAATGCGGAATCGGTTGGCAGGACTTTGGAGGAAAGGCCAGAAAAGTTTCCAAATTGTTGATGATATAACGCCCTGGACCACTCTGGAGATAAGCAGAATATCATGCAGCTATATACATAAGTCCTTTTGATCAACAACATAACATTAGAATGTACTGTAGAAGCAGAAAAGAATAAAATTCATGGCTTCCACAGTGTCTAGCTGTGTCCTCTAAATATATAATTTTATACAGGGATATGAGCAACCTGAACTATTCTGTCAAAGCACTCTAGTCCTTCCCATCAGAATTGATAACCACCCTCTGCGCCTCCAAGCTACTACTATCCGTCTGCTCGCCCAACACCTCATCCAAAGCCTCAGACTGATTCCAGTCCCCAAACACCGCAAGAATCGTGAACGGGATCGTGAATCCCCACAGCGCAAATCCAAGTATCATCTGGTTCAAGTTCGGCCAGTGAGTCGCCCCAACAGCATAAGCAATCGTGCTACCAATTGACTCCCACGATCTAAGAATACCAGTAGTGCGCGCGATATCGCCATCTCTCTGCGCGCCCTTGATCTCAGCCATCAACCAATATATGTAAGTCTGCAGCACCTCGTAGAAGAACTTGAAGAACATGTACACGGTGAAAGCGGAGTTGAAGAAGGGGCCGTCGCCGAGGTCGAAGGAGGGCGGCTCAGCCATGCGGGAGAGTTTGGTCTCGACGATGGCGTTCCAGGTCCAGGCTGCTGTAACGAAGACCAGCACGAAAATGTACACGGCCTTGGACCTGTTCTCGCGAGAAATGAACTTCAGATCGAGAATCAATCCTGTGCTGATGTTGGCAGTTGCGCCTACCACAGCCGTCAAGAATGATGCGAGGGCCCGGGAGCGAACGGTAAAATATGCTTGGGGGTTTGTTAGCGTGCTGTTCACAAGAATGGAAATTAGGGGTTTGTACTGGTCAAATAATTTCCTTGATATGTTGTACCGAACTGTCCGGCCAGAAAGACCGGAATCAGGAGCAGCATGTACTTATTCGACAGTTGCTTCCAGATAGCGCGGGCCTCAATGGCGAAGCTCGTATTCTTCATGTAAGGAATCTTCGTACCATTGCTTCTGATAACATCCTGCGGCTGCGACAACAGCAGCGCAATCGGCGCGCCAAGAGCCGAAATGGCAACAAGGCCTAGGTATGTGGTGTAGGTGACCTTTCCAGCATGCGCTGTGTTGATATTGAGAGCGAGGGATATCGCGCCGCCAACGAGCGGTCCCATCTGGCGGATTCCCATCCAGATTCCGACGTACCTGGTAAAAGTCAGTGAATTGAAGACGAGAAGCTCGCGATCCGACTTACCGTCCTCTTTTTCCTCCTCTGGGTACCCAACCGCGATAGCAGCCTCGCTCGCCCAGAGGAGCGAGGCTCCAATTCCGCAGAGCGCGGCGCCGAGCAGCATGAACCACTCATTACCGTATCGGTTGTTGCAGTATAGACCCGCCGCATAAGGCGTGTAGAAGGCGGCTCCGATGAACAAGGTCCATTTTGCGGTGATCTTGTTTGTCACGCCACCAGCCAGAAAGCAGCCTATTGACATGAGTCCATACGTCAATGCATTAGCGGCATTGTTCAGAAATGGCTGTGCAATTAGTTAGTAAGGTTGTGTATGATCTCAACGCTGAGACTTGCCTTGGCATTTCCTCCTGCACCGAGATTGTTGAGAGCGGTCCAGATACCGGGTTCGCAGAATGCGACGAGTCCGACAAGGATGATCTGGAGGAGACATGACCGGTAGAACCGGGCTGCACGTTCGAAAGCCATGATATACTTGAAAACACTTCACGCTACATCAGTACTGGGCTGCATTCTTATCTTGTTTTAACATCTAGGTTTAGCAGCATGGCACGCCAGGACCCATTATAATCGCGATATCTCAGTTTTGCCTTTTATGCCAAGCGTGGGACTCTATCCTATGAAGATGAAGGTCTAGAGCACGCAATGCTCCACACATATGACATCTGTCATTTCTCGGCCGTAAAGCTCACTTCTTGACGAAACCTGAGTGCTATGGGGGTGCTCAGCTTCTGTGATATGTTAGCAAGGTCGAGATCTATGGCCAAGGCATTTGCGCATAGAGTCTAATATACGCCATTGTTGATGTTCACTGTTGCAAGAACTCAAAGGCTTGGCAACACTAAATACCTCAAACTTGATCAGCGTACTCATTTTGATCTGATCGGAATGCGACATATCTTTCAAAGATGAAATTTCGCAAAGATTTTCAACAATCTATTTGCAGATGTCTGGTTGGGAGCCCTGGGGAAGCTCATCTGGGTAGAAAAGGTACACCTCACGTAATCTTTGCCTAACCCACTTCAGGGCTTAGCATCAGACGTGTAAAGGACAAATTCAAACACAACTCGCAAATTAAATCTTGACAACAGGGTATTGGTTCCATTTTATGGCTGTACACCAGATAATTAGATGAGGCATCCACTGACAATGGCTATGTGTGACGCGCGGGGTTTTGTTACACTGCATGAGACCCCAACAACTAGTTGGGCAGCGAACAACTCATGAAATCCAACAGTCCTCTTTGGCTTTTCTTCTTCTCTATTTAACTCTCAGATACTATGCTCCTACACTGAAATGATGGGTTTTTCTGGCAGATCAATGAAGTCCTACCAAATACCACATACGAGCCCATTTGCGACCATGAAGCAAACGGATCTCACGCTCTGTATCTACTTATTCACCGCTGTGGTCTTGATCCTGGTGTTCATAAGACATTTCTTCGTCCCTATCGTTGTGCTCGGAGCGTACTTGGGCTTCAATTTGATTGACGATCTCATGATCGAGGTGTATCCGTTCATACAATTCTGAGTGTCTAGGGGAATGTCCGCCCCCAGTTCCAAGCACTACTTTGATCATCGGGTATCAGATTAAACATCACTATGATATGTTAATTAAAGAGGCTGATGCTTGGCTTGTGATATAGATCCACTCACGTTCACCGAAAGCCCCGAATGTATCATCGAGTTGTTCGAAGATGTTTGCAGATGGATATTCCGAGGATTCCGACGCCTGGGTCAGCTGATCGTTGGCCTTGCTGGGGTCAAGGATTCGAGATATATCTTGGGGTTGCCGGGGATGGTGCAGTGGGTGGGTTGATGTTGAGGGGCTATCAAGAAAGGATTCTCGGATGGGCAATGGCTGGGAGCCACTGGGGCCTTCATTGGACTGTTGAACACTTGAGTCAATACTAGCACCTGGCTCGACTCCTCTCAGTGCACCGGACATCTCCCGCTCAATGGTCACCTTCAGCAGCTCTGTTAGCAGCTGTGCAGTCTGCTTAGCTATACGATTGTGAGGCCCAAATGCCGTACTGGCATGTATAATCCGCAAGATACCAGCCTTGGCTTCGTGCGCGGCAGTAGTAAAAGGCTGGTTGGTTGGTGTAATACAGAGGATAACGCCTGCCGTGAATTGTTGCAGAGAAGCGAAGGATTCGGCGAAATGGTGCTTGAAGCGAAGGACTGGAATGCGGGATATTCGGAGTGCAGCTGCCGTAGCTACCCTCAATGATTGACGGATTGCCTCCACAACCGAGCGTGAACAAGCACTGGAAATCTTTTGTTCTAGTAGAGGCCGACGGGCTTGTATCAATGCTCCATCGTATGTCAATTGGAGACATGCGGCCTGTAATATGATGGTTTCTGCCTGGCATTTTGCACGCTGAGGCATTGCTTCGATCTGTTGCTGGAACAGTTGTAGTCGATTCTCGCTGCCCCAAAATTCAAAATCAAATAACCGAGGAACTCTTCTCCGCCAGCAGATCAGCTGTGTCTCTGAATCTTGTGAAGCTTCTGCAATTGCCTCCAGGTCCTCTTCTGTAGTTTCCTTCCTCAGTTGAAGACGCCGAAGTCGGGAAAGTATATGTCGGATGATGTTGTAAAGCTCGTACTTCATGGTGAAAAAGCCAGCTGTAGTTGTTGGGCTCCCAGCTGCAGCAATCCATTCATTTTCCAAAAGCAGGGGATCGAGTGCCAAGTCATCCATATCTCTTATTGGATGTAGAGCGACAAGCCCAGTGTCTATAGACGACGGGCGTCCATAGATGATAGATGTAAATGTATCGCCGACAATAGCATGGTTCCAGCAACGAGAGCGAATCGCATCCACAACTGGATTCTCATCCTGCGAGGGCCTTGTATACAAATCCAGAGCATAGGCAGACCTCACAGCCATACCCGATACGGTCCAAGCAATACTCGGCGAGTTATGGTAGACATAATACGAAGACACCAAAAAACAAACCTGAACAGCTTCAATGCGACAGTCGACCGAGATATCAAGCAGATTCCGCCGTATCTCATTGATGAATCCATGCATCAGCTTCACCCCATCAATAGAATATCCACGCAGCAGCTCATGCCCGGACCACTTTTGATCGGGTAGCACAGACTGTAAACCGATCATGGCAACTGCCAGCACAGCCATGGTAGGGCTGAGATCTTGGCGTCGCCACGCATTGCGGGAAATTATCCTGCGCGCGGTATGTCGGAAAGATGTTTCATGGAATAATATCACAAACCATTGCATTCGGTCGAAGTAGGCATCAATCAATGCTAGCATCACAGGCTGTGGTGGGAGTTCCACCTCTGTTAAATGCCACAATGAGTTATCTACCCTTGGAGCTCCTGTATCACCGGGGATTGATGCACCGGTCAGGGTCCGACCAGCTTCTTCCTCGTTGAAGACTCGCCTGGCAAAGTCAATCGCCGAAGCATTCGCACCAGACTGTGGTTCTTTTGGCGAGTGGTCTGCGTAGGAAGCCGAGCTCTCCGTCGCATCTGATATCTCTGCAATCCCCAAGCCTGCAGGCAAGGTAAGGTCATTTTTATGTATCGCTGGTGCGATTACTTTGTGCACCCTAATAGGCTTGTGGGGATCCCTGCCTAGGTTCCGTCTGCGAGTGCGCCGTGCTACACGTTGAGAGGTCTCGCATTCATGTCCAGCATGGGTACACAGCACACATGGCCTAGAGCTATCACACTGTATGTACACGGAGTCAGAAGTCTGGAATCAGGGGCGTTGTGCAAGACCCATCTACCTTGAGTTTTTGTCGACGACATCTGTCACATGCCCGCGAAGTGCGATGTGACTTACGGGGTAGATCTGGAGACTCGCCCTCCGTGGACATTGTACGTAGTTCCACGTCCTGTAGCCAAGCCACTGGTCTAGAAATCAAATTTTGAAGGGTCTGGGTCACGGCTGGGGTCCCCGCAAATTGTTTTGGGGTATAGCCGGATACCCGCGGGGAACCGAGCTTAAGTCTACCCGCTTCTTTAGCTGTAAAATTCTCGAATTTAGCATTGCACGTTTTGAAAGTACTGAGCCAAGAGACTCTTAGGTTATAATCTCAAAAGGGCTGATCGGCAGATTCAAATAATTGGTTTCATTCTAAATATGCTACATTGATTACTTTTATATGCCAGTCAAGTTGCAGTTAAGCCTAGGAGATGCCCACGAGCAGTCTGCGCTTGCGAAAGAACAATCTCAGCTGCGGGATATGTTTGAAGTAAATGGCCGGCTGCTTCTTCACAGGCGTACAGATTCGACATAGCTTGCAGACGCACAATATCATCCGATACTTTGAGGTCCGGCAAGCTTGCCTCGAGAATGATTAAAAGGATGGTGACTGTGCTCCCAGGGAGGAAATGAAGCATGCTGCAGTCGTATAGCTCGTTGAGGGTCTCATTGACCCGGGCTGTGAGGTTTCTCATTTCTGGCATGATCGCTGTCCGGTGACCATCTTCTCCGTTCGATGCGGCTTGATACAGAATGGACATTGCAGTAAGGTGAAGGAGATATAGGAAAGACTGATGAACAAGAAGCACAATCTCTGGGGACTCTGGATGATAATCGTGCAACAAAGAAGGAGGAAAGTAATGTGCTGGGGCAGGAAGATCCTGAATCCAAGTTTTCAGAAGCCGTTCGCATTCTGTTAAGGCACATTGCGATATATTCGACTTCGGGACAAGAGAATAGATAGAGCATCCCGATGGTGAAGGGGACCAGGCACCTTGGTAGAAATGCCCCACAATCACCCCAACACAATGTGCCAACTTTATTTCTTGAATGAACAAAAGCATCACCCGTTCTTGATTTTCCCAGTTGAGCATAGCGGAGGCGTCTCCTAGCATCACTAGAACAAGCTCATGGTAGGGCTCGGAAGAATAGTACTTTGTGGATTCTAGCAGGGACATCCTAACATCTCCATTGGGGATTCGCAGTGGACGGCGGAAGCCAAGGGAAAGAATGCGGTCGCGAACGTAGAGACACCACCACAACCGATGCTTGTGGGAGAAACTGCCTGGCTCCAGGCTCCGCAGCAGGCCAACGCGCTCTGCGGTCGAATATGCAAGATCGAACCAATATGTTGGATCTTTGTGGCCAGCACCACTTCCATGCCATTGCATCATGAGTAACAAGGCTTGAATTTGGATGTATGCGTCGGGTTCTGTTTCGAATTCATAAAGGATCTGGTGAAGATATTAGGTTGGTTTGAGCTATATTGAGCTGCTCCAGTGGTAACTCACTTTCGCTCGCCCAAATAGTGTTTTGCGTAGGGCCTTCCGTGATGAAAATCCAGCTTTAATGGCAGCTTCTTGCTCAATGAATGCACTGCCAGCCAACATCACAGCTTGATGGAGAAGTGGACTTGCAAACTTGGACTCATCCTCGACGATAACATTCACTAAGAACCATTGCAAATCGATGATTGGGAGCAGAGGATGAACATATTTTATATAGGCTCCAATCAGCTGGTTTCGAAGCTCAATGGGGACAATCCTCAAAGCTCCTTTCAATTTCAGATATTCTTCGGTGTCTTGGGAGACATTGGGAAGCTGGGTCTTGAAGGTCCTCTGTAATTCCCATGGTTGGTTGTATTCCCCAAGGATGAGATCGGGCGTTCGCGGCGAGAGAAGCTCATTTATTGTCGTAAGATAACTGTCTAGCGGATATGTTTGGGGTACATTTTGTGTCAGTGTCATGTGAGGTTGATCAGAGCCTGCTGCGATGAGCTGCTGCGCAAAGGGACCTTAATGAACATCAGCAACCATTCACATATGTGAAAAATTCTTGGTATATAATTTACCTAGATCACCCCCACTCTTGTCTAGCCGATCTACATCCTCGGCATTTGAAAAGGCCTCGAGGAGAACACTAACAGATGAAGCGAGATCCATCGGCACGGGCTCCGATACCTGTTTCAGTTTGCTGCTAAAGGTTTTAGCGCTGACACAACTCCCATCTGCACTTCTTCTCTTGGAACTCAGATTGCAACTCACTCTTTGCGGCGACAGAAGGAGGAGCTCGATAGACACCTTCGACAGACACGTGAACCTGGATCTGTTTCACACCGGAGTTTTAACCTTCTGCACTCAATGCACGCCTGTGATGCTCGTTGAGTCACTCGCTTCATGCTGCTCTCCAGAGGTACCGCTTACTAGTGATTTTTTAGTTGCCTACTGTGTTGGAGATTTGTGCTCAATATGAACAAAGGGGGCACGAGAACCACCCACATCGACCAAAAACATGGAGAAACCCGGAATCCACATCCCCCCCCCCGCATTTTCGAGTGTCTTGTGGGCTATATTTGCTAATAATTGGTTGTCCTAAGTGACCCTCATTGAGTCTCGACTGTGAGTTGTTGCAAAGTTGCGGTGAATGGATGATCAACTTCCACCGGATGAAAGGGAACATCCCACCGGAACTTAAGGAGCCAATCAGATCACTCGAATGGTCTATCAAAATACATTGCTCTCAACGGCGGAGTTATTTTTCTTTGCATAAATTCATTATTGGATGAAGCGCCTGCATAGTCATACACAACTAATTAGACTGCAACAGGTTAACTGAACTTTGATTGATTGATTGATAATTCCGTGCACATAACAACTCAAATCCATTAGCGCTGAGTAATTCACCACGCCAACCGACCGTCCTTATTAATGAACCCACCAGCCTCTCCATCTCGCTCACCAAGGACAATACCTAGGATCCCTCTACCAGATTCCAATGGATCACCAGCTTGTCCCCCCGCACTAACAGCTTCTTCGCTCTCACCCCTCAAACTAGACCTCACCAGACCAGGACAAAATGCGAAAACCCGCACATTACGCTCCTGCAATCGTTTATGCATCTGGATAGTCATCATGTTGAGCGCCGCCTTGCTCATGCGGTACTCGTCCCAGGCTGCAGGATAATACGGGCTCTGTGGATCGCACGCCTGAGTCACAGACCCTAGCCCGCTGGAGACCTGGATGAGATAGGGCCGGTGTGATTTAAGGAGAAGCGGGATGAAGGCTTCGGAGACAAGCATTGCGCCGAAGACGTTGATCGAGAAGATCTGGCTTAGCTGGGCGCGACCGCTGGTACCTGGTGCTGCTGTGCCGGCGTTGCTTACCAGCACGTCTAGTCGGTTGAATTGCTGGGTTACGGTGTCGATTGCTTTGGAAATTGAGGTGTCGTCTTCGACGTCAAGCTGTAGGAGCGAGATGGTTCCTTTTGGGTCGGTGTTTTGAATCTCGGTTAGGGCGTATTGACCTTTTGCTAGGTCTCGACAGCCCATGATGATGTGGTTGTTTGGGTAGCTAGCGAGGACCTGAGTTGTTGCGTAGCCGACACCAGAGTTGGCGCCTAATGTGGGTGAGCTTTGCGGAATTTGAAATTATTGGCTTGTGGCCTACCGGTTATCAAGATGATGGTTTGTTCAGTCATGGTAAGTTTTCTTGTGATCTCACTTAGGGGGTGAAGGGAAAAGCTTGGAATGAGATTGAGATATCGTCAAGATTGAAAACTGGGAGGGAAGAAGAGAGGAGAGGAAGAGAGAGCATGCACATAAATTTATGGGGAACATGGGAGACCACCTGCCCTCCCAACAAGAACTAAACGCTCTAAATACATAAATACCACGGGAATATTGATCACAGTCGCTGCTTTAATGCTGAAGCTTAATGGCGAGACCGATGTCCCAAACGGATTTAAGCCTCAATCGCCGAACACGACTATATCGGTGTTAAACCGGAGATTGAATTCAATCTTTCTTCTATCTATATGGATCAATGATATTCATTGAGAAAAATATGTTCAATCATTACCAATCATCACGTAATTATCACCTTGAGGTTCTCTTTCTTAGTATTTCCTGAAATTTGACGAGATATCAATCCCATCACTAGATCTGAGCCGAAACATAAATAGGAAAATCTAGGTTCACAAATGGAATGACACGCAGTGAAGACCATGCAATTCAATCCCGCTTACCAAGGATTTCAACACGCAGCGAGGTCAATTTATAGTGAATTCAAGCGAAGATTCTACATTTCCACTCGTTCATGATGTCATGTAAACGGCCCAGGTTCCAAGGTTCTGACACCACAGATTAGACTCAACCCCTGCATCTCGTTCTGGATCCAGCGAGGATCAACCAATCACTATCAACGAAAGGGTGTGTCAGAATAAATGCAAAACTTAAGCTTTTTTGGTTCCTTATGATCCGAGGCCATGATTTCACAGGGCCAAGATATCTCAGACCGCAAGAGTGTTTTCTAACATTTAGGCAGCAATAATGAGATTCCAGGGTTAAGTTGGAGAAGGATAATCCTAGTTCGGAGCTTTAGATCTTGGTTCGAATGTCCATGTTTATTGTTCAATTTCCAAATCATATCATCTAATTTAATAACAAGAATTCAGACTCAATGCGTCGCCAATGGAGGTATCACCGCTGTGCAATCCATGAAAGGAGTGAGGAAAATCAAATATGGGGAGGGGGCGCGGGTAACAAGACAGACAGAGTATGGAAGGGAAGGAGGCGTGTAGGTATGAGAGGTATCATTTTTGAGACCTTGAGGTGAGAGCTGAGGGCTTTTGATAATTCCAGAAGAGATGCAGATAGATAGTAATTAACCCAGCCTGTGGGAGGAAATACTTTCAAAGTAGACCACATTACTAGAGGTGCATACACCACCTGCCAGCGGCCAAACCAGTGACCGCTTTGTTTTTTTCTTCCTTGGTAACGCAGACAGAGGGAATAAAAGGAGTAAAGAGAAAGGGAAAATGACATGAGAGAACAGAATAGAACCTTGCTGGATATATGTCGCAAGTTCAAGGGCGCGACCAAGAGCCCTGGAGAGGCGGCAGTGGGCCTCCAGACAGCGACGGCGACACAGCAGGCGTAATAGTAACCCCCGTCCAGCGGGTTGGATAGGGGCTGTAGAATAAGGCTGGTTTGCAGGCCAAGCAGGCTGCGACTGAGCCGAGTCCAACAGTCTTCCCGCCGGGCCACCCGCAGCGGGTTGTGTGCCTGAAACGGATCGGGCAGCATCAGCGCCCGACCAAGTGGACGGAGCACCTTCGGGTGCGACAAGGGTGGATGCGGATTGGGTCGATCTTGGGGAAGCAGGTCTTGGGGGCAGAGCGGCTAGGGACATTGTGCGACCGAGATGGTCGCGGTAGAAATCGCGCTCGGAGCGGTAGTGGTCGCGCTGTTGGACGAGGGAGCGGAGCTCTTCGTTCTGGCGGCGGACTGTTTCTACGCTGCGCTGGATCTCGTCTTGCTGGGCTGTGAGCCGCTGCTCGAGTTGCATTTCGTTGCGTTTGCGGTTGCGGAAGCGCCGTGAGGCGTCGCTGTTCGCCTTGCGCTTTTCGGCTTGGCTGCTCGACCCGGATCGCATGTCTAGCACGCACGGGATCATTCCTGATGGTAATGGACTGCCCTGCGGTGGGCCTGCTCGGGTTGGGTTTTCTTCGGGCTGGGATCTGGGTCCTTTGGTGGCGGGAACGCCCCGGCTCATTGGGTCCATGTTCATGTACGGGGGAGGTGCAGTGGGATATGATGTGGCGCTTTGTGGGAGGGAGACGCTAGTCACAGCTGGGGATACTCGACCAAATGGACTGAAAGTTGAATGGGGTGTGCTGGGGCTTGTCTCTTGAGAACTCGGGTTGGTGAGAGGCCCTGGGCCAACGCTCGTTCGTCGGGAATGCAAACTAGGTGTAGAATGCAGCGAAGCTAGCACAGGTGGCTGTGTGCTGGTAATAGATGCTATTGGACGTAGGCCCGCGTCTAGTGGCACAGGCGAACTGGAAGCGGGAAGGCGCGGGCCCATCAAATGTTCCTGAGGAACTAGCGGTGACTGTGCGACGCTCGACTGTACAGAGGTCCTACCACCTCCACCCACAAACCGTGCCGAGGGCGAGGCTGGATTCATCAAAGGGCGTGCATGGGACCGAGGAGACAATGGCTGCGGCACCGAAGGATGTGATGGACGGGTGGTTGGCGAGGAGACCTGAGGTCGAGGCGAGCCCGGTAGAACGCGTGGCTTACGATTACTGGTTGGAGCCAGCTCTGTTGTTGCCTGAGAGGGGGGATTCAAGATGGCATGAACCCCAATTGGGCGTGATGACAAGGACTCTAATGGCGGCTCCACGGGTCCATATGGATGCCATGACTGAGGTCGAGTCCGAAGTGGTGGTCGACGTGATGTATTGCGGCTGGTGACAAGCCAACGGTCACTGTCTATCGCCGAATCATCATCCTGAGGCGTATCTCTAGACAAGGAACCTGCACGTCGAAGATTCTGCGACATGGAATTTGAATACACCACGTTGGACCGGGAATTAGGGCATGGCCGAGACCCCCTCTCTCCCTCGTCGCCGGATTCTCGAAGAGTGTGAGAGAGAGAGGGAGATGCTGACGAATAACGATCCGAGTAAAGTGCCAAATTGGTTGAATGTAGTGAATTGGAATAAGGTGCGTTTAACACGCTGATTCCTAGGGCAGCCACGGTGGAGGACGAAGAGGATATACTTGGAAAGACGACCCAATTTGACACCCTCCTAAGCAATTGAGGAGGTTGTCAATATAATGAAGGTTTTAGGTAGATAGTGATAAATGATAAGATGTGACAGTAAAAGAAGACTAGAGCTAGAAAGGATGCAAAGGCAAAATGGACAGAAAAAATGGGAAAGACAAGCTCTAATATGAGCCGTTGAGCAGCGGTGAGAGAATGATCCATCACCTGAGTCTGGATGGCTCCAGCACAGGTTAAGTTGTCTCTCTGTCCGACCCAGTTTGTCGGATTAGCGTTGGGCAGGATATAGTGTCTAACCCCCGGGAACTGCCAGTTGGGCCTTTTTTTTCTTTTTTATTTCACTTTTCTTTTCTTTTCTTGCTTTTTATTTGCTTTTTATTTATTTTTGTGGGTATGGGCAATAAATAGATGCCGAAAAGAAAATACTTAAAAGGTATTAAAGAGCAGGAAAAAAAAAGAATAATCGATATAACAATATTATATATTTGGGGAATTAATAAATAAAGGCAAATAAATCCACACCCCTATCACCCATATTATATATAGCCTTGAATACTAGTCAATATCCGCCTCAACTACCCGGGGAAAGCGATCGTCATGCACAGCACGAATCATCGGGAGCTGCAAGTGCGCGGCGCCGTCACCATGGACATGGACAGGGACAAGTGGAGACTGGGTTTTGTTATTTCTTTTTCAATTTCTTTTGTTTTCTTGATTTTGGCCATTTTTTTGCCTTTTTGACTTTACTTCATTTCTTTTTCTCTTCTAGTTATTTGGGTTATGTTTATTTCTCGTTGCCTTTTTCCCTTGGTGGTAAAAGTAAAGCAAAAAGGTAGAGTGAGGTTAAGTCACAAAACTCGGAAGGTTTGGACTGCTGGGTAGAACGTCATTAGTGTAAGTATGACAGTGGAATTCGGAAGGCTACACCTTCTCTAGGGTCAATTTGATAGACCGATCCAGGACGCATTTGGAACACCCATAAGCCCTGGAGGGCAACTGGATGAACGCCGACCTACTCAATCTCTCACTGGGCCGTCCGATCGATACCCTCTCGGGTCTAGCGGGTGAGAGGCAATCCGCGACAGTTGCCTAGTACTTAAATATGGAGTAGTAAGCCTTGGTCCTGTCAATTTCCGAGAGTTTGGTGCTTCGGGAGGCTAAACTCGAAGTAAATATTTGAATCACTGATCTTGAGGTTCTGTGAAAAGGCGAACTGTAGAGGAACAAAAGCAAAAAGTAAAATGAAATAGAAAAACCCAGAAACTCGAACATAAAGCAAGTCTCAAACCTTCAGAGGCACACGATTCTTCATTTGCACGAAACAATCAAGACACAAACTTTATCCCCTATGGATGTTGTGCATTACCATAGTTCCCCGTACCCGGCAAAGGGGCCGTTGCCGTTGACCGTTAGGGGCTAGGACCTCGGACTATCTATTGGAGTGGTTCCTGACCAGTCCCAGTAGCGTGATCTGGTTGGCCCAGAAATAGTCACTAGTCATTGAGTGGGGAGAAGTCTGAGAGAACTGCCACTCACGCAATATAGAAGGGAATTTTAAAAGGGGAACATAATATCGTTTATCAACTTGATCATGGTTGTCTACGTCATTAATCTAGGTAACGCAAACAGAACACAACGAACACAGAACTAACTTAGATATCTTTTACACCCTGGTCTATTTACTGCGTGACACTAGCTACGTCACGCCGAAGGCTTAAATGTAAAAAGGATCTTAATGATGTCATCACTGACGAAAGAAATTACCCATGTGCTAGGTGTGACAATCAAGGTTGAAAAAGTAAACAAACAGAGAGTAAACTAGGTGACAGCCCTAGTCCATTCTCTATCACAATCGTGGGAACACGATACTCCACGATCGGACCATGCGGAAAGGGATCCGACCAGACACCTCCAGCTTCAGAAAGTGAGGTGCATGAACTCGAAGTGAGTGGATAAGTAGCTCTGACAGAGGCGTGACTAGACTAGTCGAGACTAGTCTAGTCTATAGTCCAACATGAGATCGTAAACGGATAAAAGGAAAC
Source organism: Penicillium soppii (assembly GCF_028829465.1). Taxonomy (NCBI): domain Eukaryota; kingdom Fungi; phylum Ascomycota; class Eurotiomycetes; order Eurotiales; family Aspergillaceae; genus Penicillium; species Penicillium soppii. Next base: position 1,208,656 of record NW_026643235.1, on the reverse strand, counting down.
GAATTCCGAGAGGTAAGTGGTCAAATAAACAACGGAGATCGAATTAGTCTTCCATCCGAGCATGTCAAAGTGGATGCCGAAATCCTGGTGGGAAATTACGAAAGGCGCAGCTGAAGTTGCTCGTTGCACTTGCATTGAGCTAGTCCGGTTGGCGTCAATGATCATCCGACCATATGGTCTCGATTCAATGGAAATCCACCGGAACTGTTCCCCATCTGACAGCTATCCAAAATTGGATCTCGAAGTTGTGGATTTCGATAGATCTTCTCGGGGATCATGTAGGTACTGCCATGCAGGAGTCTTAGACCGACAGAGTTTTTTTTTTAACTGTCAATCTTTAGCCTATTTAATACTTAGTTAGTTATTTCGTTTTTTCTCTTTAACGAATCATTGGAGTTATCGAAAATAGAAATTACGGTCTGATAGATCCAATGGTTATGGTTGGTTCGATCAGGGGTTGAAATCTCCCTTCTCCCTGTTTCTGTTTTCCTTTCTTTTTTGTGGCTTAAAATCTCAAACCACCGTCTCCAAACTGTCGGGTTGGCTTGTTACGCTTAGGCAGGCAGATATTTTCCTTCTTCAATATCCCCGAGACCACCCCGGTCCGGATGCGTGTCATCACACTATTTGAAATTTGTGGAACTTCCCCGTAGCCTCTCCCAGGTGTTCGGTACAGGGGTTCACCGCATATGTAGTTTTTGTTCTTACTTTCTCTCCCTGTTACCTAGTATCTCTAACGCTCTTTTTTTTCCCTATAGTTTTCTATAATCAATAGTCTCTGGTTATGCATGGTATCCACATTACCTCTAACTTTTGTTCGACAGATTTTAAGGCTTTGAACTTTGCCCCTTTTCCTTTTTGAAAATCCCGCTTTAGGGGGGCCTGTCCACTGCATGCATCTCCCGATTATCTCGTGTCCGCTTCAACCGCGCCTCGCTTTGAATAAGCAAAAAGAAGACCTAGGTAGCCGTGTGGGCTTGCGAACCGGAGATATATTCCGTCATTTGCTTAAGGGTCTGATTACTCTACACTGAACTAAATGTGATCTACACAATATATAAATTTCTCGCTGATCGACTTGAAAGGTCGCACATCTCGCTCCTTCCGCCTAGTCTCTCCACCCTCATCGCCTAACTATTCCAGTGGTGCACAATATTACGAAAGCAGAACACACCGTAACAATGTCCACACCCATCACTCTATATCCCGTCCTGCAGGGCGAGATCCACCGAAAAACAAAATATATGGCAGTGCCACCTATGCAATTCTAGCCCTGACAAAGGTCCAGCCGAGTTTGAAATCGGTCCCAGTGAGCGGGAAAGGCAACAAATGTATGGAGTATGGTCTACATGATGTGAGATCGATATGCGGAACCCGATCTAGTTTGAGTACTCCGTACTTATGTCCCTTGCGTCGTCTGCACAAAGTACCGTCGACAAATCCCGACAGTGACAGCGCGGAAGGTCGTCGCCCGTTTGCTGATCACTGACCCACCTCCAGCTCAACATTGCATATCCGGATCTGTCGACTGCATTTGTTGGGTTTTTGTTGTCTGCGAACAGGGCCGTCACCATGACCGCCTTTTTGGCTAAATTTTGAAAGAATTGAACTGCATCGTCGATCCTTCTAGATTCACATGTGAAGTATGTACATGTACAATATTGTTGGTAAAGAACAATAGACTCAGATCGAAACTAATGCGTATATATTGAAGTACGATGTACGTTATATGTAGGAATACAATCCCTGTCGCATTGAAACACCCTCGTCAGGGCCTAGCCCTGAAACCGAAACTCATTCTTAGACTTGCCTCGGATCCCAACATCAACCCTGTAAAGCCGGCCGCCATACCTAACCGACTGCGGCAACCGGTCATCATCGCGATCATCCTTAGCGGTAGTAATGAACAACTCAGTGCCCACAAAAGCCGGACAGGTCACGTTACGCGTAGGCAGGTCAATCTGACCGATAACCTGTCCAGCGGGCGAGATGCGCAGGACCTTCCCGCCTCCGTAAACAGCGGTCCAGATGCATCCCTCCACGTCGATAGCGAAGCCATCCGGCTCCAGCGCCTCACCGATATCGAAGTGCACGCGCCGGTTGCTAATAGCGCCGGTTGACGCCTCGAAGTCGAAGGCATAGATCTTGCCTGTCGGCGAGTCCGTCAGGTACATCACGTCGTCTGCGAGGTTCCATCCGATCCCGTTGGGGATCGTCACTGGTGCGAGCATGCGGTGCAGACTCTGGTCTGGATCCAGTCTGAAGAGAACGCCCTCTGCTTCTGGGTTCTTGATTTTCGGGTCGTTCATGGCTCCGGCCCAGAACCGGCCGTGGCTGTCGACTGCGCCGTCATTGAAACGCATTCTGTCCATAGCCAATTTCGTTAGTCGGGCTTTATCGGGGAACATACAGTGTAATGCGTCACTGTGTATTTTTGTAATTTTCTTTTTTTTGGTGGCTTGTTTTTTTTTTGGTTGTTTTTATTTATTTTTGCGCTCGTTTCTTCTTTTCGGGGCGTATGCTTACCTCTCCGCTTTGCCTGGTCCATCTTCTTCGCCCCAGACTTCTTGGATATAGGATAGCTCCCCGGTAGTTTGGTTCAGCCGAGCAAACCCATATTTGGCCCCAACTATCAGCTGATCCTCGTTAGACCCGCTTGGGTCGACGATGTTGGCGGTGACACTAAGAATCCACATGGATTGCCTGTCAGCAAGAAAAAAGCTGACTAGTCTGCCACGTGAAGTGTTAAAACCCACCCAACGGAAGCGGCGGTATCAATGACTCTCAAGGAGTCAGGACCCTTTGCCAGATCGAGACGGTAGAGTTTCTGATCCCAGATATCAACGAAACGGAATTCGTTTTTGGCCACATCGTGAAAGGGGCCCTCGAGTAGCGTTCCCGGTATGTCAAGGTACGGCTAATTGTATGAGTTAGCTGCATTATGTTGGGATTTTGTGGATTTTGTGATTGGTGAAATGGCCAATTATTATTATTATTATTATCCCTTTTCCCTCTACTGTGAGAGGCTCGGGAAAATAATAATATGTTTGACCGACACGAGAAGATCGAAAATAATCAATAACAAAACAAATAAAGCAAGTGAATCAGGCAAATTAGGCAAATCAGGGGTCGGCACCGGCGAATTGCATGCGCACAAGACGATCAACTCACCTCATTCACCGTCCATCTCTGAATTTCAGACATGCCGATCGGTGAGTGGACACCGCTCTTTGAGCTGAAAAGAGGGGTGAGATTTTAGACGACCGTCCTCACAGACTATTTGGGAAGAAGCTTGGACGAACCCTCTTGAAATGGCAGCGCAGATCGCGGAATCAACCCGACCCGTAACCTACTGTAGGAATTAAAAAAAAAGCAAAGTCGGAATGGCTTGATGGTCCGTCAGTCCGTAGTAGGAAAATGACTAGAAAGATGAAAGTCGATAGTTTATGGAGATGAGAGAAGAGGTCATGCCAAGACCCCCACACTCTGCTTACTTATAATAGTTAATCATTTACCATGTACGGAGTAGGTGTGGAAGTATGTAGTATTTACGATGCACATACTACAATATACACCATTTATATCTTATGTTCTTGCTTTGATTTATGTGTATCTAGCACGAACCGGTAGGACAAACGTAATGTCTACTTTATATTTTATTGTGTATAAATTGCTTGCAGGTATGCGAATCATCACACACCACTATCATCCTATATTATTAATCAACTTTCATACTATATGTGATTGACTTTAAGTCGTGCATCCCGTAAATTGCACACACCATACTCCAGTCACGCCGAACAATTTCCAACCAGGGTCGAATCACAGACCAGCCCAGGTGGCTTTTCACATGACTAACTCTGCATGCAGATGCAAGAGATTCATGCGAGTGTGTGCTGGCGCTTAGTCCTGGAACCTGGAACCTGGGCCTAACCTCGACTACCAATCCCGGACTATGAATCATTCCTGCCTGACTCGAAAATTGGGCTGCGGTATGCATCCTACGGTGCCTGCAGCCTCTTGTATCACCTTGATTAATCCGGATGGGAACTGTTTGAAACCCGAGGGAGATCACGGATTGTAACCTTGGAATGCGACAGGTCGACTTTGTTGGCGTGGAATATACATTGTGTAATAATAGTATAACTCACTATACGTAGCACAAGATATATAGGTATAGCAATGCAGGATGTAAAGCAATCCAGCCTGACTAGGGTACCTAGGTAGTACCCAATGTGATTTTCATTGTTGAGAAAGGTAAGAACGAGCATGTTTCTCGCGCACGGCTGCCAATTGCCGCATCCAATCAAGTCGTTCAACATGGAACTGCAACCCGCCCCTTAAGGTAAGGCTTGTGTGCAGGGCATCTGTGGAAAGAAAGGTAGTTGGGCATCAAAATTGTGTTCGGGTCCGGTTTTGCACTGCAATATGCGGTGATGGGCGTGTGAAAAAAAAGAAAATTAAAGAAAAGGATATTTAGCTCACAACCATTTTTTCATTGGACAACGAGGAACTTGGCCATGTCAGTGCCAATTGACATGCAAGCTACGTGGTGGCGATCTACAATAGAAAGTAAAGTGTCCACTGGAGTTTGCTATGCTCCGTTTTTCTATTTTTCCTTTCTTGCGGGGGATCCTCTCGTGTTTGTGGATCAATGGGGATATAGGAGCGAGAGCGAAATTTGAACATTGGCTTTGAGTTTGGCCAATTGATCATGGTGATCCCTCGTGATCTTTGATCGCGAGGTGAGAAGAAAAGATTGGAAACAGTTGGTTGCTGATACTGGCAGACTAATAGGCCAGAATTTGTTCATTAGACATAACAAAGATGAATACAAAAAGATCCTTCATTTTTACATAGCAAGCTTACAGCTTGGTGCCCATGTTGACGTGAACGGCCTTGACCTGCGAGTAGGCATCCAGGCCAGCCTCGCCAAGTTCGCGACCGATACCACTTTGCTTGACACCGCCGAAGGGCACGCGGAAGTCACTGTCATTACTGCTGTTGATCCAGACCATACCGGCCTCAATGTCGGAGGCAACGCGGTGAGCGCGCTCAATATCGCGAGTGAAGAGAGCAGCGCCCAGACCGTAGGTGGTGTCGTTAGCACGGGTGACGGCCTCTTCTTCGGTGGTGAAGCTGGCGATGGCCACGAAGGGCCCGAAGACCTCCTCGCGGTAGATGCGCATGTTGTCCTTGACATTGGTGAAGATAGTGGGCTCGATGAAGAAGCCACGGCCATCGCCGACGTTCTTGTAAGGCACACCGCCGGAGGCGAGGGTGGCACCCTCAGACTTACCGGTCTCGATGTATGAGAGCACGCGCTCGTATTGGGCCTTGGTGACCTGAGGGCCCTGGAAAGTGTCGTCGGAGAATGGATCACCGACCTTGCTGGTGGTGCGGACGACCTCCTTGAACAGCTCGACGAACTTATCATACACAGACTCGTGGACCAAAATACGCGAGGTCGCGGTACAAACCTGGCCCTGGTTGTACATGATACCGATGTGTGCCCACTTGGCGGCCTGCTCGAGGTCCGCATCTTCAAAAACAACCAGTGGGGACTTGCCGCCGGTCTCGAGAGTGACGTTCTTCAGGGTTCCAGCGGCCATCTTCATGATCTCGCGACCGGTGAGGGTGGAACCGGTGAAGGCGACCTTGTCAACGCCGGGGTGGTTGACCAAAGCACCACCAGCAATGCGGCCATGGCCGTTGACAACGTTAATAACACCAGGGGGAAATCCAGCCTCCTTGATGAGACCGGCCAAGTACAAAATGCTCAGAGGAGTCTGCTCGGCAGGCTTGAGGACGATAGTGTTACCGCAGGCAAGAGCAGGGCCAAGCTTCCACGCCGCCATGGCGAGAGGGAAGTTCCAGGGAATGATCTGGCCAACAACACCAATAGGTTGGCGAAGGGTGTAAGCAAACTTGGCTGGGGTGGTGCCAATAGTCTGGCCGAACACCTTGTCGGCCCAGCCGGCGTAGTAACGGAGAGTATTGGTGACTTCACCAAGATCATCGTTCAGCGAGACCTGGTACGGCTTGCCTGTAAAAATGGTTAGCTCGACTATGTTCTATTTATATTTGATCCCTTCCGTCGCTAACCGTTGTCCCAGGTCTCAATGGTGGCCAGAGTCTCCTTGTGCTGCTCAATCAGGTCGGCCAGCTTGAGCATCAAAAGACCACGGTCAGTGGCAGGTAGACCCTTCCAGGAAGGGTCCTTGAGAGCCTTGCGGGCGGCCTTGACGGCGATATCAATATCCTCCTCGCCGGCTGCGTAGACTGACGTAATCTCGGACTCGTCACTGATGCGATCAGCTTCTCAGAACTCCCAATGCAGCAACGGGTATACATACGAAGGGCTCACAGTAGCAAACTTCTCGCCAGACTTGGCAGCGACAAACTCATTGTTGATGAAGAGACCAATGGGCTGGGTGTAGCTGCGGCCGTTAGGGGCAGTCAATTGCACTGAGATATCCGACATGATGAATGGTGTGCTGTGAAATGTACGACGTGGGGTGAGACCAGAAAACGATGAAGCCTTATATAAACGCAGAGACCGAAAGAAGAAAGCAGAGCAGGACATGGAGAGATGACCAGAAAGAACACCTTGGAAGAAGCCAAAGATGAGCTCCCCGCCTGATAACGATAAAGATGCTCCACTTGTCGGATACACTTACTCTTCCGAGGAACTTTTTTGCCCACTTGTCCACCTTCACCTATTCGAGTTCTTTTCTATTTGTTCCCACCGTCTGGTTGGCCCCGTTGGCCGGGTTCGGCGATGAAACCCCCTCATTTAGCCTTTGGCTTTTGCTTATCAATAACCCGAGGTCTATTTTATCCTCGATTCCCCGAGTTTATAATTTTGAAACCGACTGGTTCCTCAGCCTCAATTACAGTCCACGGCTGTTTGATTTGATCACTCACCGTTCCAGAGAGCCTAGAGCCATGGAGGATCTAGACACCTTGACATATCACGAGCCGATACATCGATTGCCTTGATCACTCCACACCACGCCCCGGATGTCAAAGCCTTTGTTCCCCGGCGGCCCCCTACATATATTATACATGGATCGGCGACCTTTAGATCCAAATGGCTGCATGACAGCTCTCCCCGGTGGCGCAGCCAACGGTCGCATATTGAAAAGCTATATTGGGACTGATGGATGCAAGGGCGCACATCCGTCGCGAGTCGACGCAGGGAGGACAGCCGAAAGCAATATGATGGATTAAAAGTACTGGGTATTCGAGGCGCATGCATTTCAATGAAATTGGTGTCGTACCGATCCGCCATCGGGGCCGGCTGTGCTACCAGAATGCGCATCGATCGGCCGGAGGCAAGTATGAGCACTGTAGCAAAGAGGCGAGTAAGTAGCCAAAATGCCCTGTTTCATTTTATAATATCCGCACTGAATGTAATATGTTGCTTGCTTCGCTAGATAAATCATTTCAAACCGGCAACGCCATGATAAAAATATGCCGATAGGGCCGTCCACGACACCCTCTGTTCATTGCTTGCATGTATAGGCCCACGCTTTCTCATACCTCCTTCGCGTCACTAGATTCCAGCTTGGTGAACTCCTCCTGGGGCTTCTCGCCTACCAACTCAAGAATGTATCGCCATTGTGCTGGGGTCACGGAAGAAACGCTGAGACGGCCCTGCTTGATCATCTGCAAGTCCTCGAGTGGCTTTCCAGCCTGGCTATGAGACTTGAGATCCTGTAGGGTAACCTGCTTCTTAAGTTTGCGGCGATATTCAACGTGCACGACAACCCACTTCGGGTCATCGCGCTTGGACTTGGGATCGTAGTATGGATGGTTGGAGTCGAAGGCAGATTCTATTACGGATCATGTATTAGTCAATTGATCAAACGTTGGAAAGCAAGCACCACAAACCATCAACGGAGTGCTCCTGGACAATTTCCATTACTCCAACAATACCGGGGACCTTGCAGTTTGAGTGGTAGAAGAATGCATAGTCTCCTTTCTTCATCGCCCGCATGAGATTTTTGGCTGGTTGATTGTGAGTACAAGCTTTAGATGAAAGCTATTACAGTTGCGTATAATCACTCACCAACATGGTTGCGTACGCCTGCTCACTCATTAGCACTATTCAATTATCGAGGGCTTGAGAAAGGTTCACTTACCATCCCAAGGCTCTGGTGAATCTGCAGCAGCCAAGTCATCAATAGAGAACTTCACATCCTTTCCCTTCTCCATGCGCGACTCAGGCTCTGCCTTCATCAGCCAAAAGGACCGGTTGGTTTTAATGTCATCAGCTGCAAGAACAGCCTTCACTGGTGTCTTCGACTCTGATTCGACTGGTCCATTCGGCAGAGGGTTCTTGCGAGGTCTTCCTCGGCCGTCTTTTTTCTTGATCTGAGGGGTTGCGGGTGTAGCAGAGACTGTTCCTACAAACAAATCCGATGGTCAGCACACGTGCACCGGAAAGATATATCACCAATACTTCCATACCTGGCTCCTTGCGGGGACGTCCACGGCCTCTTTTGGCACTAGCGGGAGTAACGACGTCGGATTCTGTCACTGTAGCAGTTTTGCGGGGGCGACCACGACCACGCTTAGGACCATCAGAAGCAGCAGGCTTGGGGGTTGCGCTTTCAGGGATTTTACGTGGTCGTCCACGACCCCTCTTCTCGTCTGTTTGGGGAGTTGCTTCAAGCTGTTGTCCGAAACATGTCAGCTCTATGCAAGTGGGATAGAGTGGAGCATCGACGGGGACCCCGACGATCAGCCCCTGCATGATATGATGCACATACCACAGAAACTGGAGCTGCGGAAGTTGGGGTTGCCGCAACATCGTTGCGCAGCCTTTTTGAGGGCGTTGCAATTGAGTCGTTTGCGCTCAGTGCGCGTTCAGACTTGCGCTTGGGAGGCATTGCGAGTACTCAATTGCTGATTAGCTGATGTAGAATGAAATGGCAACTCAAGGGGCACTAGGAGAAAGCAAGGAATATAAATAGTATTGATATGTAGTGAGCGCACACTGTTTCAACGTGCTCACGAAAGGTCACTAATGAACTTCAGCACCCGACCATCTAGCGTGTAGCTTTGTTTGCACCGAGACTGGATCTCGACGCGGCTGTGGGTCTGGAACACGTGATGTAGATCATCTTCAGGTGTACATACACCATGTCTACCACCTGGGCAAGCATACAGGTATGATCTCTTAAGGCCTTTAAAATGCTTTTTTCAATGTTTTATGAGGGAAATCTTTGAATTATAAATCTATTGCGGCTTATTATTTCCCAATACTGTTGCATTTGAAATAGATTCCAACCTATTTGTATACCGTGTATGTTTATAGAGTTAGTATATGGCAACAGCTATATCTGTCATACCCTTTACTGTGCTTGCCGAGATCGGTATTTATGTTTTACGCTATATCTACCGCTATAATGAAAAAATACGTAGTGTTAAAAATGCCTGCAAAACCTTGAGGAGCCAACTTTTCCTGTTTTTTGATCTCCGTCTCCTACAAACAACGTCGGAAGAGGGGCATAATCAAGGCAGTACGACTGGATTGTACCTGAGAGGCCAGTGGATAACTACCTAGCTCATTCTCCTATACCAATTTCAATTCATCTTTTCAGCAGTGACAATATGTGATTCTACTGCATCTTACAGCCGCAGCCGACACTATGGCAACCGCACCAAAGGAACAATCTCTCGCTGGAGATTGCCATACACGACTATCAGAAAGGTTGCCATCAATGTTTGCTTCCTCGACAGTGCCTTGTGTTCACAAAATACAATCACAGTGGCAATTACACATCCGACTATCGCAAGTCAGACCCGTTGGAGGATGGGTGGCTGATCTCAGTTTCTGCGCTTTCAACTATATTTTCAGAGTTCTATGCATGTAAGATACTTGGTTCACAGCGGGTGACCCAGCGAATTGATCCAGAAGTACGGGTCGTACCTACATGGAACCCCATACGAGGAGTAAAGGTGTGCCTTGATCGCGACATAGTGACGAAGAAACCACAACAAGATGAGCCTAACGACACGCAGACACTGTATTTCAATTCACTGTGCGGATGCGTCCGAAATACTCGCGAGAATCGCGTCACACGACACTGGAGCCTTCGGCACTTCACTTCACATTAAATGCACAGGAAGGAGGCCTGGCAAATATCCTCAACGGGAAGACCTGGTATACAGCTGGCCGACTAGGAATTGGTGAAATTTGCTCACTCCCGTACCCCAACACAGGACCAGATGCTATACTTGACATAGGAGAGGGCTAGTTCAAGGCAGCAGCGAAACAGTATCTACTCCGGAGTAAATCGGCCGATGACTATAAGATATGTACTAGTTTAATTGAGTGGTGCTACAGATATACTGTAGTACTTACTATAGCTAATGGTAAGTCTTTCGGATGTTACCGTAGCTTAGCTTAGGACAAGCATGTCTTGCAGTCATATTGGGGTCCGATCAGGGTCCGAAAAGAATGGGCTCACAACCGAAAAAATTCAAGCCTTGAACTGGGTCCACTAACCACTACGGGGTACTCTGTAGATATTCATGATTGGTGTATGAACGCTTCTGAGGCAGTCGTGGCGTAGGTAGGGCCGTCAATTTACCTGTTCGCTGGGTTCCTCCGATCACCCATTCTCTATACCATTACTGAGACGTTGAAATTAATAGTGTAAGCATGGATTTAGCTTGGCAGTAGCTTGGCAGTAGCGCGGCATTAGCTTGATCTTTTTGACATTGTTAAGTTGGCACTCTCACTAAGAGATGCGCGATTTATGTGATAGGACAGATAGGGCAACATATGAACTCCCTCGGTTTCGGAGAAAAAATAATGCCTACTATCCTTCCGTTAGATCAATGGAGAGAAAGCGAACGTCTTCAATTTCTCGCTCCTGCTCACTGTCTAAATACATGATGGCATACACTCCACGCCCACAATTTTTGTTAAACCTCTTTCGCGAAATCTTCAATACTGTCATTTATTCCGCAGGAGATGATCCACTACTTGCGCGAGCTCATCAATTATTTCAAAAAGACCCTGCTCAAACCAATAATATTTTATTTTTAGCACCGATTTCTCTCGGGATTATCCTCAAACTTCTAGTAAGCTACTAACAAAGAATCCATGTTGTCCACGAAGACTGATAGAGCCTAGATTCAATATATCATTGGCCATGTCTTGATGTCTATCTTGATCCTCGAAACTGCGGAGAAGCAGGTCAATGTCTCTAAAGTCGAAGACAAGAAGCTAGCCCCCTCAAGTCGTTACTTGTTTCAAACTAGTGCCGTCCTTTACCGCAGAGGGGGTTTCCGTCTTCTCCTAAATGGCATCGGTTCCGCTTGTACCTACTGGGTGATGCACTCCTCGGTGACGAAACTATCAACTACTCTGCTTCCTAGTCCGGTGGCGTATATTATTACATCAGTCCTGCTCGCGGAGAACCATTTCTTCTGGACCGCGCACACCGTCCTTCCGCGCGACCAGCTGCGCTTTGTGTCTACTCCCCGCGATCGCAGACGATGGAGAGCTCTCGTACTTCCCACTTTGATCTACTCCGCGGCTGAAGCAGTGATGATGTATTTGCCGGATCTACTCAACAGTAGTCTTGCTCCGGCGTCGAACGAGAAGGTCACGATAGAGGGGTCATTTTATATTGTGAGATCCGATATCCTGATATCGGCGCTCATGCTCTTTACCCAGATTTCTCTCCTGCTTCCCTCTAACATCGTGTTGATTCTGGTGCAGGCCAGTCTTCTGCCACCGAGCTGCGAGACGTTGATTTTTAGGCCGTCACGACAGCAGCAGCAGGGTATACGGGTAGGAGAGATCATTTCGGCGGCCAACCGAGAACCGCTACAGGCACGGGAGGCGGCGCAGATGATTGGGATAGGAAGGTTGCTTAATTGTCTGGAACTGCATGGAAAGATGTGTTTATGTTTGCTTGTAATTGGCGCTATGGTGCATTTGATGGTCTACTCTATGTTGTAAAAGGAAGTATCAGCGCCTCCCGACTACATCTTTGTCAGAACAAGTGGACACATATCTTATAAACATAAGGGGTTGGTTTGTGATTGGCCCATTTATTTTATTTTTGGCAATTTCGGATTGTAGTATAACTCCTCTATTGTAAGTAGCGGACCAAGCCGACTTAAGTATGGCCTATTCTTGCTTTAATTTTAGCTAAAGGAAGATCCGAACGCGGCGAGAATACTAATATTACTAGCCTACTTCGATAACTAGAGACTTTGGTATGAGCTTTTTTATGCCGAAATTACCGATAGTTCTCAGGAGTGGCTTCATGAAGTGGTAATAGATGGCGTGAATTTCGATGGACTAATAGGAGTCCTGGCCGAAAACTATTTCCTGGAGACATAAAAGTCGTCTGGGTCATGGAATATGCACAACTGCGTGCATGACTAGACTTACTAGCACTTAAGAAGGAAGTCAACGCAAATAGTTATTGGTCTGCTTTTGTCTGTATTTCCGTGTCTGCAGGGGGTGGTGACTCGGACGATTTTTTAAATCTCTCTTACCTCCCCTAAGCTTATATACCACGAGGCAAGTACAACAGCGCTTCTGTCAGAAATTCACCATATAATATTGCGCGTCGTCGACTTAGCCTCAGCTTCACTGAATTTGAATCTACTTCAAAGCTCAGTACTTTTTTGTTGCTGCGGAGCAGATGTACTAGCGGGCTGGGCTTTAGCTGGGTACGAGAAAGCTCTCGGAGCCGACCACACGTCGACCCTTAGACCTTCAATCATATTAGGAAGCTATATCAGAACCAAGATAAGCTAGACTAGGCGGAGCAGATATACTAGCAAGCTTGCCTAAGGAAGGAAAAGAGGAGTACTTCTATTTGCTTCTTCTAATGATGACATTAACTCAAAGAACGCCGTCCTTCCAGATATTGTTTGAGGCTGCCATTCTCGCGGATTACATCGTTGAGCCCTTTAGTCTGCGCGTTCTCAGGAAGGAGAATTATGTACTGTGGAACCGGCTTTCCTGAAATGGAAGTAAGAGGCAAACAATGCTTTATTTAGATGCACGCTCGGCGACATATTGGGCTCTCAATGTATCAGGGAATAGAACTTCGCAAACGGTTCCATCCTAAACGAAAGAAAAACAGCTATGGCATGGGGTCATTGAGTCTGCTTTCGAATAACTATATATGAAAACTATGCTTGAACGAATGGAGACAAATCACTATCTAATTCTCTTAATCCCGAGCCACGGCTATGATCGACATGAATAGAACTTATGTCCTATTGGTATAAATAATAACTCTAGCATTGTCTGTTACAGGTGCCAATTTAAATTCATGGAGTCTCCGGTTTTGAGTCTTCGACGCCTCTGTGTTCTCTCTGTGTACGTACCCACGCATCCTTTTGGTCAAAAAGATGGGTTGGCCTTCACAATGCAGGTAAAATAAAACCAAGTTTCTGTATGGTGTACCTGCAGCGAAGTCCGTTGGTCAAGCTTTGGATGACTCCCACCCGCTTCCAGTGGCTTAGGGCTCGAGTCGGCATTTCCCGAGTTTCGCCTTGTTGCCAGCTCACATCGCTTAGTAACTGAGACTAAGGGCGACTTTTCAAGCGATCGAAGCTTGATTCCCCTCAAAATCAAGGCCAGGGCGATCATGTGGTTGTTGAAAGCGGGAAAAGATCGTCGCGTCGGCCTTTTTGCTCCGATTTGGCTCATTCGCGCTAGCAGAGGTATCCACCATCGTGCTCTAGACAACTCTTCACGATGTTCGCCACACATCGCCTTCCCGGACAAGCCGTAAGATGCTGTTCAGGCATTAGAAGCGATCAGATTCTGCGATTGATACCATTTTCCCAGCTAGGCCCCGTTTTATATAAGAGACAAACTATTCGTCGAAATGGTCTTACCAACCAAACCAAAACAAAGCGGCCATCATGCGTATCTCCGGTGTCTCCTTCTTTGCTATCTTGTTTGGCCTGGCCAACGCTGCACCAAAGCTACAGGCCAACCGCAAGACCCAGCAACACACGTCCACCAACACCATATACCAGACAGACCTTGCTAGTGTCTCTTACCATGGTCACGTCCCGACATCTACCGTGAAGAACACTGTGTTTGCTTTACCTGTGGTCATTCTTTCGACCACTCACTCTACGACTACCGTGACACCTGCCCGTATCACTCAAACTCACACAGACTTGTCTACTGTCACTGTGTCGGTTACTGCTGCTGCCAGTACCGATATCATTTCGATCGTCTCCACTGAATACGATACTACCACAGTGACTGTGGGCCAAGACGAGGTCACCAGCACCGTTTCGACGGATACCACAACGACCGTCACTTCGACTTCTACCGTTTCGACCTCCGCTGGCTTCACCCCTATTGCTTCCTCCATTGCAACGGCCGTTCCCGCCAAGCGCGATCTTGAGGTGTTTGAAGAGCGCTCGCAGAAGCAGACTTTTAACCTCAAAAACTTCAAATACCCCAAGTCTGTCAAGTGTACCCATGAAATTATCGTGGAGGTCATCATTATCGAGGTTATCACTGGATCTCCCGTGACCAAAATTCTTCCCGCGAAGACGACCACCACCACTGTCGCCAGCACCGTCACCTCGACCTCGACCATCGTCCCTGCCGATGTGTCTACGACCCTCACTGAGAGCACCACCTCGACTATAACCAGCGTGTCCACTGCCCCTGCCGTGACCACAGTAGTCACTTCAACCAATACTGTGACTGTCTCCACCTCGACCTCTGCCTTCGCAGCCTGCGCCACAAACAACATTGGCGGTACTCCCCTTGGATCTGACTTCGGTTCGCTTGTCGGCGAGTACATCTGGGAGGTTGAGTTCAGCAGTCTTCCTGGTGCGACTATCAAGAGCGGTAACACTGCTTCTGCCTACGACTGCTGCGTCAGCTGTATTGCGGACACCACCTGTGCGCTCAGCATTTGGGATATTGACTCTTCCTCCAACAAGTACTGCACCCTCTTCGATACTACTACATGCTCCGCCAGTGAAAGCTATGTCACTGCCTATGTTGGCAGCACCTTGAGCGTTATGGAGGTCTCAAACGGCAACTGTGGTCACGCTAAGCTGGGCTCTGGTTCCGGCTAAGAGTTCTGAATGATTTGATTTATGATTGGGGGTAATATTCTGTTTGAATTGTATTATGGCCTATATACTCAGATTAACGACAAATGATGTTAACATCTATGCTATTTTCTATTTGCTAGGCCGTTGCAAAATCAAGTCCGCTTCAAATCAAACATGAATGAACTATGTTCCCTATGCCATGATTCACCGATGTACAAGTTTCAAGTTTCAGATTCTGTGTGTACCTAGGTAGGACACCATCGCATACATGTATGGCTGTCTACATCCCGTCTAGGAGCTCTGATACTATTAAATGATACCTCTTTGTCAATTCTTTTCTATAGGGTCTCACTCCAATGAATAATTGACCTCGGCGGACTTTTCCAATTATTCGTCCTCCTGCTAACGTCCCCAGATGCCACTCAAGCTCGAAATCTGTGGGCAGTGAATGTTCCTAGTGACGTAGAGCGATGGTGAAAGACATCGAGTGAATGGTTAAATAATAGATGACAAAACTGTCGCGAGCTTTTCAAGCAGTGCGTCTCATCTGCTATCATAGCCCAAAACTATCTTTGTGAGCTTTAACAACACGCCTCTTCTCCTGTTTGCGAAAGATTTCGTCGTCATAATCGTCCTATCTCGGGGGTCGTAGGATCTCGGATTTATGTTGGACGGGTTCAGCAGATGATGTTCTGTATCTGTGGGAGCCATAGGCGGAGAAATATGATCGTTGCGGACGCATCTTCATTGTGTTGAAATTTATTTTCTGTGAAGTCTTCAACAATGCTAGGGGGCCTAGCAGGTTTCTCAGTTTGTGCCCGACTGGCTTGGCTGTGAAAAATCAGGTAACCAGAGCGAGGACTCTGCGGGACCACCGACTGGTGATTGCGGGAGATAGACTTAACGTGCTGACCCCGGGGCCGTCGTCACAGATGTTTCGATCAAACTCGTACTTTAACCGACCAAAGAAGAATTAGTACCGAGAAGAGGCTTTGTGTATATCTGACTTCAAAACACTTGTTATATGGTCTTATAGGATCATCATTATTAAGGCTGTAATTCTATCTTATAGAAAGGCCTAGTCGCTATGGTGACCCTCTAAACCTGGCATATGTTAGTTTGTAGATGGATAGCATTTCACTTAACCTTAAGACCTAGGCTTTGGTTTGAGCGAAACCACATGGCAGCTTGTGATGTATCAAAGCAATCAAACAGACATTAATTCAGCTCGTCGCTAAGTCTGTTCGTGCAAAAGTTCATACCGACGTTCGCATAAGCAAATATAAATGAAGTATTCAAGACCAATCATAATGATCTCTTCAAATCCTGCAAACCTTGGAAACCATCATGAAAAATCCCTTAGAATATAACCTTAAGGTTGTAGCTTTGTACAAACGTATGCCCCGCTATGTGGGTCAATTGCTCTATAACATTAATTAAGGCATGACTAGGTAGTTCATTTAGGCCAGCATGCATAAGCCCAGAAAGTCAGCATCTCAAAAAGAGACAGATCTGCACAAAGGAGCCGAGTGGGCCTATCTGGCTTGTCTGCGCTTGAGGATACTTGTGTCTGATAGGGCATTCACCATGCCGATATAGGATTGCGCCATTTGTTAGCTCCATCTGATGTCGGCCGACTCTGATAATATTTGTAGCTTGATGAAGACAAGACGAGTCAAAGGAGTGGAAATTTATCCGAAAATCTAATTTATAGAGGCAAAAACAGCAAATTAGTGTAATTCCAACAGAAAATATACCGGCACCTATATATTCTGTACCTGGTACATGATGAGGGGTAAACAAAGGGCATGGCAGAAAGTATAGAAACCCGAGGAACCCATCAACCCCTCCATAATCCATTGCATCACTAGTAAATAGTGCATTGACCAATCATATCTGTTCTGCCTGGGCGGTGAACTTAATCACGCCATGGGGAAGCAGGAGCCGGTCGATCAGCTCTATGGAATAAAAGCCGGGGGACCTTTTTTGGAGGGGTTATTTGAACCTCGTGTCCTCCCCGTCTGACTCTTTTCTCTTTCTCAACTTCTCATATTTCTCATCTATTCACAATGGCTGACCGCGCTCCTCCGTAAGTTGATATAGCTGCAAAGCTCTACACTCCATACTGACTTGTCCTTCAGCCTCCGTCTCGGCTCTACTGCCCCTGACTTCGACGCCGACACCACCAACGGCCCGATCAACTTCCACAAATTCATTGGTGACAAGTGGACTATTCTCTTCTCACACCCTGCGGACTATACTCCCGTATGTGTAAATCGCTGTTGTCTCGAATCTTTTGCTAACATCATATCAGATCTGCACCACCGAGCTCGGTGCTTTTGCCAAGCTTGAGCCTGAGTTCACCGCGCGTGACACTCAGCTCATTGGTCTCAGTGCCAATGACACCGAAAGCCACCGTGGCTGGATCAAGGACATCGACGAGATCTCCAACTCCAACCTGAAGTTCCCCATCATTTCCGACCCCGAGCGCAAGGTTGCCTACGCCTACGACATGGTTGACTACCAGGACACCACCAACGTCGACGAGAAGGGCATTGCTCTGACCATCCGCTCCGTCTTCATCATCGACCCCGCCAAGAAGATCCGCCTTATCATGACTTACCCCGCCTCTACTGGCCGCAACACCGCTGGTGAGTTCCGCTATTATATCCTACTACGAGGGCCTTGAAGTACAAGAGCAAGTCTCTAATTTGTCAATGCAGAGGTCCTTCGTGTTCTCGACTCTCTCAAGACCACCGAGAAGCACGGTGTTACCACCCCCATCAACTGGTATGTCCACGCCTGAAGAGATGCTACTGCGTCTCAGCTATGGGCCACCCGATCCCACCCAGCATATTTACATTACATCTCACTAACATTACTTAGGCTGCCCGGTGATGATGTTGTCATCCCCCCTACCGTCAGCACCGAGGATGCCCAGGCCAAGTTCGGTGAGATCCGATCCGTGAAGCCGTAAGTTGTCTCAGTCTCAAGCCATTGACCCTCGAATTCACCCAAGATACTAACATGTTTCGTAGTTACCTTCGCTTCACTAAGTCCGAAAACCTCAAGCAGTAAATGGGGTCTTACGATTTGATGCAATATAGATACTCCGAGTGCCGGGTTTCTTTAGCTCGGGTGAAATCCCCTCTTTGATACCAATGTGAAACGATCTTGGCGCAATAATCTGATGCCCAATACAATTAATGTATTTTCCTCGTATGCTTAGCGTAGACAAGGCCTTTGGGTCATTTAGCCACTGGAACCCGCTATTTGTGTGCATATCGGACGATATGCGCTATACATCAAATTTATGCATTATTAGCGATCAGCGTCTAAATTTCAGCAGTAAGTTTCAAGATTTGTGCACAACTGTCGGGTATGTGGAGAGAATGAAATCCAGAAAACGGAGTAGAAATGACAGCAATGGAGAAACATCCCGAACACTTGGCGTTGCACCCACCTTTAAACCTATCTTGGGCTAGCAAAGGTTGAGACCGCCTTTTTTTGTGCCGATCAACATCCACGTCTGACACTTTTGCCAATACACCGTCACCAATACCGGCACCCTCGTCTAATTTCACTTCATCGCTCTCCTTGGTCTCCGAAACCTCTGTGAAACCGGCACTGCAATCGCGGGGAAAGCCACCCCTTTTCCCACGCCCAGCATTCCACCGTAACACACTTGCAAGCAGCGCCGGGAATTTTGCCGAACACACAATCATTATTTGGCGAACGAATCGTCATATGCGAACGAACTAAGGTGGACAAAAATAGGGGGCGTCAACGGCTGCCAATACGATCGGAACCGTTGAAAGTGGGGACAGGAGATTCGCCCACCATGATATCGCGAAGCCAGTCGAGTTTGGGGTTTATGGATGTAGGGCGAGAGGATTCCGCGCCGGGGGGCTCCCCATCGCTAAACCAGCAGTCTGCCTCTGGGCCTATCAACCTCTCGGGGCTGGTGTGTAATGTGCGACGAACGACTGGAAAAGAGCCACACCCCTTGGTGGGTGCGACGACGACAATCTTGGGCGATAAGCTATACGTATTTGGAGGCCGGATCCTCTCACGACGCAGCCCCCAGTTGACGTCCGATTTATACGAGTTGGACTTGATCAGGCGGCATTGGACGAAAGTTGAGCCGGCTGGTGATGTTCCTCCACCGCGATACTTCCACAGTGTGTGCGCTTTGGGCGATAATAAATTGGTCTGCTATGGAGGAATGTCGCCGGCGCCGAGTACGCTGAAGGACCCCGAGAACCCTGCCGAGTCCCAGTCACAGTCGGAGGTCGTAGTCATGTCGGATATTCATATCTTCGATGTTCCATCGCGGGCTTGGACCCGTGTTGCGTCTCACGACTCCCCGCAGGGACGGTATGCACACTGTGCTACGATCCTTCCGTCCAGTGCTTGCTTCACGTCTGCTACCGCACCGCTATCTGCTCTCCATCACAACCCTGAATCATCCACTAATCAAGGTACACTGGGTGTGGACATTGATGGCTTTGGGGGCGCTGAAATGGTGGTTGTCGGTGGCCAGGACAGCTCCAATCATTACATCGAACAAATCAGCGTTTTCAATTTGCGCAGTCTCAAGTGGACTAACACAAGCCCATTGGGGAGGAGCTGCGGCGCTTACCGCAGTGTCGTGGCTCCTTTAGTGGGAATGGATGTGTCCGAAATCGGATCTTCTGCTCCGGATCGTGACGTGCATGAGCCAATTCAGGACAGCACTGAATCCCCAGGTTGCCCTATGCTGATATATTCTAACTACAACTTCTTGGACGTGAAGCTGGAGCTGCAGGTGCGCCTACCGGACGGGCGCCTTGTTGAGCGGCCGATGCAGAGCCAAGCCTCTCCTCCTGGGCTGCGTTTCCCGAACGGTGGCATCATCAACGGTCACTTCGTTGTTAGTGGTACCTATCTGACATCCTCGAAGCAGGAATATGCACTTTGGGCTCTCGACCTGAAGACATTGATTTGGGGCCGTATTGATGCCGGAGGCTCGGTCTTTGGGCAGGGCAGCTGGAATCGGGGAGTGCTCTGGCCTCGTCGTAATACGTTCGTAATTCTTGGACACCGCAAGCGAAGCCTTGTTGATGATTACAACCACCGGCGAATCAATTTTTCGCACGTCTGCTTGGTTGAACTGGAGGCATTTGGGCTCTACAACAATCCCTGTCGCACTGCTCCCACCTCTGGGTATAAATCGTACAGCTCATCTACCGTGCCGGCATCTCTGCAAAAGAAACTAGTTCAGTTGACATCAGGTGGCCGTCCATTGTCCGGCGCATCAGATGAACTAGGCAAACTCGCTCAATCACTGCCAGAGATGGCCGATATGGAGCTTCAAGCCATGGGAGGCGAGCGCATCTCTGTCAATTCTCGCGTGTTGACCCGGCGGTGGGGCCCTTACTTCATCCAACTTCTTCGTGAGTCGTCAGAAGGGGGCATCGCAGATACTGCAATCCTACGTCCAGCTCAGATTCATCCAAGTCGCAATTCTAGTATAACTATCACGCCCTCAGTTGGACAGGGTAGCGTATACTCGGATGCAACAACCCTTGTCAATCAAGGTGTTCCTCCAAAGTCCCTGCTCGAGAACCTGGAAGCCCCTTCAGCCCACTCCCTCGCTCCAACCTCCCGACCTCGTGTGCTGTACCTCCCCCATACTATCTTGACCCTCCAAGTCCTTGTCCAATACCTCTACACGGCAGCTCTCCCAGCTCCAGGTTCATCTTTGTGCACACCGCAAATTCTCTGCTCGCTTCTCCAGCTAGCCCGCCCATATCAAATCGACGGGCTACTAGAGGCTACCGTCGAACGCCTCCACCAGGTCCTGGACGGCCGCAATGCCGCAGCTGTATTCAACGCAGCCGCAATGGCAGCCGGCGGCGGTCGTGGCACCGGCTTCACGGGCGGACCAGGCGGCACCCTCGAAGCTCTAAATGGCGCCTATACCGGCCGCAACGGCATAGCCCCCACAATCAGTGAAAATGGTACCTCCCAGCATGACGCCATGGCTTCAAACTCATCCGACACCGAGCACGGCAGAACCTCCGCATCAGCAAACAGCAGCACAGGCGACCTCACCAACTTTGCCCGTGGCCTCCCCTCCCTCCGCATTGACACGAGCGTCTCACAGCACTCGCGCCAGCGCAACGCCAACCGCGACCGCGAAGATTCCATCAGCAATTCCAGCACAGCCACCTCTGTATCCAGCGCCAGTTACAGCCAGTCAGACTCAGAGTGGGTTAGTGGTGATGAAAGCCGCTCCCATTCGCGCTCTACCCGCCACCGCCGCGGTACAGATACCGAGCTTCGCCGCCCACAGCGTGAACTCTGGACGGGCGATCTGAGCAGTGTTATTGGTCTCCAGAAGCGTGGCCTGCGCGGTCTGATGGAAGGTCGGCGTATGCGCGAGCGTAGTACCAAGCCTGCCAGTACTGGTAGTGGCTCGACGTCTATGCCGTCTGGTGACATCCCCATTCAATTGGTCGCTAGCTGAGCCCTCGGTTGTTGATGTGCCATACGCTGCTCTTCCTGCTCCTATCCTTTTGCTGCTTCATTGATGGAGGATTTTTTTCTCGATACCATTGTTTGTATTTGGATTGTACACATTTCGTTTCTTGCTTTTCACCCCAGCAGGCTGGCAAGGTGGGAGGAGGATATAGGAGAGAACTTTCAAATCGTTTCTGGGCGCTCTACTTTTCTTCTGTTCATGTTAGTCGGGCTGGACCATTGTTCTGCCTACATATTGTCATGGATATATACCGAGAATGCTGACAAATAAATGCATTGTTAACCTGGATACACCGTTCGTTTACTGAGTACTTTGCATGACGCGATGAGACAAATTTCTTTCAAACTTGGGCTTATTTACAGTGGCAGAAGTCCAGAAAAAGTCACCCAATTAGTTACTCGTACATGCAAGTTCGCTTCCAGAAAAATGATATCAAAGAGGACGAGTGGATGAAATTAGTCCTTCTTAGGCGGGCTTCCAAGCCGCTTGGGACTCTTGTTGCCATAAACTAGTAGGGAAATGGTCAGCATCCACAGGCAACCCAATCGTATGCATATATATATGCAAATAAGAAGAATGAAAAAACCTACGTCGTTCATAGAGAACATATGACGAAACAATAACAATCGGCAGTGCGACAATAGTCGACAACCATCTGAGAAAGTATTAGATTGCCCGTTCTTATCGTCTCATGCAACCCAGACACCAGTGGGGGGTTAGTTACCTTCGTGCGGCAGTCTTGTACTCCTTTGTTTTTCTGATGTCGTCAACCCCCTTCGGCAGCTGGGGAGGAGCCGGCTGTCGGACTGGACGTGGAGGCCGGTTGTTTGGGTCCACGGAGCGGTATTTTTGTTGGTCTTGGTAGGATGCCATTACTGTTGATGTTTGTTAGATTGATTGGAAAGGAAATGAACAGGGAGTGCTGCCTTTACTTGGTTAGAGTAGTAATTTGGAGGATGGGTATTCTCAAGGGAAGATTCGGATTTGGTGTTGACACCTGAGGCATCAATCGTTACTTACATATAGTTAGAGAAGACTTCATCAAGAAGGGATGTAGTATACAATATTTGGACTAGTTGCTGTGTACTTGTATTCTATACAGATTGCCGACTCTTTGAAAATGTGTGCCTCTGCGAATGGTGTATATGTATGAATTTGTCGACCCTCGACATCCATTTCTAGCACTTTTCAGTAACCGGATGCAACCGTGAAATCTAGGCCAACCTTCAATCCCAATTATCATAGGCTTCTAAAAGCTTACAGCTTTGCTTTACATGAACTACAAGATTGAGTGGAATAGAAAGCAATCGAACAGAACCTCATAATTGACCATGGTTAACCTCCATGGTATGCTCCCGCTGATAATGATACATGCTGAAACGCTCGCTGGTGATTATATAAAACCAAAACAAAATAAAAACGTGAGTTTTGAGCCACGCTCCCGCGGTCAGGCCGGGAGGTGATCGCTCTCAGCCTGCCCTTAGGAGGGCCTCGCTTTCTTCTCATCGGGGCGTCAGTCTCCGCGCCGACGACGCTTGTTGGATAGTGCGGGGGACGGCGCATTTGAGTGAGCGGAAGAGAAAGAAGACTGCACTGCGGGGGCCTCAGCGGAAACAGAGGCAGCTCCGGAGGTCTCTGCCTTGTGCTCCGGCTTCAGGGTCAACCGCAGCCGCTGCACCTTGGGCTTGTCTTCTTCAGCAGCAGCGGGGGCGACGGCGGCGGCCGAGCGGGAGGACTTGACCTTTGTCACAGTTGTCGGGGGAGTAGAGGGAGAGGATGAAGAGGGGGGGGTGGGAGCAGGGGCTGTCTGGCGACGGCGACGCTGGGACTTACGTCCACCATCGGTGGTGATGGGAGTGGTAGTGCTCTCCTCGGCTTTGATATCGGCATCGGCGGCCGCGGTCTGGCGGCGCTTGCGCACGCGCGTCTTCTTGCTCTTGGCCGTGGGCGCTGGCGCGGGGGCGTTGGCGAACACCCTGGCTTGTTCTTCCTTGACGTTCTCGGTCACGAAGGGAGCCACATTGTCGGATGGCAGGTTGCGGCCTCCCATAAATGGAGGGAAGCCGTGCGCGTTATCAGCCTCGGCCTGCTGACCAGATCGAGCACGTACTGGGGGGTATGGTAGGCCCTCGTATCCGTATGTGTGGGATAGGTAATATGGGTGGTACTGATCGGGGATGAGAGAGACTTCTTCGCCTTTATTGTTGACTCTGCCAGTTTCCACCCAGCCATCACTATTGATTACGGATTCAGAACGCTTCTCATAGGCAAGGATGCCCACACCGGGGGTTGTTGCGGGAGTGGGGACGGGAGAGGTAGGCAAGATATCAGGGGCAGCTGACTGGTCTTCGTCGGCCGTGTCGACATCTTGAGGTGGAATGGATGAATCCGCAGGCAGACTAGTGCCATATTTCTCATTATCTTGGCGACGGTAGTATGCATCACGCGCTTTGTTATAGGATTCGGGGAAATCAGATGGAAGAACAAAGCCAGGGCTTAGGGCTTCGACAGTCAGATCATACAAGGCTTTGCCGACGAGCTTCGCGTCAATATCAAATCCGATCAAGACAAAATTCTTCTGCAAGTTTGAATTCGCCATTCGCTTTGATGTTCTTGTTTTCATGATAGGCTTCTTTGATACTTTATTTTTCGCAGCATTGGCACTCAATGGGTCCGGCTTTTCCACAGGCGGAGTGGGAATGGGTGTATTTTTTCGTCGAGGCTTTCTCTTCACAGTTTCGAGAGATTCAATGGCCCTCATGGTGGGCTTCCGAACCCGAGATGAGTTCCGCATGTCGGAGGCTGATGTGGGGCTTGATGGACCGTCGGCTGTTCCTTCAGACTCGAGGTTTCCCAT
This sequence comes from Penicillium soppii, assembly GCF_028829465.1. Classification (NCBI taxonomy): domain Eukaryota; kingdom Fungi; phylum Ascomycota; class Eurotiomycetes; order Eurotiales; family Aspergillaceae; genus Penicillium; species Penicillium soppii. Next base: position 1,184,192 of record NW_026643235.1, on the reverse strand, counting down.
GTACTGGTCGTAGGTCCAGCCGGTAGTGCCAATGCTGTCTGGAAGGTCAATCTCCGAGCCTTCGTTCTTGGGTGTTTCAAGTGCAGCCGTTCTTCTCGTCCGCCGACTACCGTTATTGGTGGCTGGGGTCTCTATTGTTGGGGTGTAAACAGTCGAAAGACGAGATGGGCGTGATTGGAACGTGCGGCGACGTGATTTTGGTGTCTCGGGAGGAGTTTCTGATGTATCGGGACTTGCGGGAATTGAAACTGTGGTTTTCGAATTGTAAGATCGAATGTTGATAGAACCGTCTTGCGGAGAGGCGGCAGTAAATTCCAACGTTTTGGAGGGCTGTGAGCTTTCATCTAAACTCTTTTGCGGGGCAGGCACTCGGGGGGATCGCCGGGAAGGTGTCAACATAGGCGCTTTATGTACGTGCCCAGGCATCGATTTACGTTGGCCTTTTTTGGGAGGCATCGTGTAGAGCTAGAATAGCCCGAGTTTGGTCAGTTAAGCTATTCATCTGAGTAGTCCCAATGGCCAAGCAATCAACTGAATAGTATGAATGAAGTACTAAACAATATGAACAGAGGCAGCTAGGGTGAGGAGGGAATATATGGGAACCGACGTCAGGGGAGGAAATATGGAATTAGGGCCCGGTATCATAAGCGCAATACTTACGGGACCAAAGGTACAACCATCCGCAAAGTTATTTTAAGAGTTTATGGACTCGCTTGTAACGAATAGGCGGGCGTTGAGGTAGATTTGCCGCCGATACAGCGAAGCAAAGAGATGTTGGTTGTTCGGAAAAGAAATGACTTAGGGCACGGAATCACTGCTTATCTTATCGTTCTAACATTGGATCGTTGTCCGCCTGATTCTGCACCTACAGTTCCCCATCTCCAACCCTCCAAAGCTCTAGAGCTGGTTACTATTTTTTTCTATTTATTTGAGTTCTTGTCTTTACAATGCATCTGTGGCAGGCCACCGTTCCCTTCTGTCTATTGGCAGCAGCAGCTTTACCCGGCGCTACCGCTACCGCTTGGGGCTTTACTGATGCCACCGTGGCCGTTCAACCTAAAGGTGCTGGTGTCAATGGAGGTTTCAAGGAACAGTAAGAATTAAAAATTGAATCGAGAGACCTGAGACTGACTGGATATCTCCAATAGGCTCGCTTCCTCCAAGCCGCTCGCTAACCCTGTCTCTCTTGCCGGCGCCGACACCTTACGCGTCACCTTGACAACCCAAGAAGGAAGCTCTCCAAAGCGCCCACACCAGGCTTTCCTGCTATTGAAGGATGGTGAGACCGGATTGGATATCTCATATCCATTCAATGTCAAGGAGAACGGCAAGTCGCGGGTAGAATTGGTATGCATGCGTACGCCGGAGTCGACTCCCCGCGGCCACAGCTAACAGATCTCCAGACCCAGAAAGATCTTCCTATCCAATTCCTCTCTCTGTCCAGCCCGGTTGATGCACACGTTGTCATCGGTGGTTTCGGCGACTCCGATGCCTACGATAGCTCTGTTTTCAAGTTGTCTCTCGACCGCAACCCCGAGGAGGCCGTGCCGACCGTCGAAACCGAGCGCTATGGCAAGAAGCCCGAGATCCACCACATCTTCAAGGACTCTGCTTCCAGCCCACCAATCGTGATCACTTTGGCCTTTGTAGCCATGGTCGTCGCTGCTGTTCCAGTTCTCGCTGGCATGGTAAGACGCTCTACACTTTCCGGTGCCAACACAGCACACAGCTAACACATTTCGCCATAGTGGCTCTTCCTCGGCGCCAACGTCAACCACTTGCCCACTGCATTCAAAGCTGCTCCCCTCCCCCACGCCGTTTTCCTCGGGTCATTGATTGCCTTTGAGGGAATCTTCTTCCTTTACTATACGTCTTGGAACTTGTTCCAGATCCTTCCCGCCATGGCTGTTGCCGGCGTGGTCGCATTCGTTAGCGGTAGCCGTGCATTGGGTGAGGTGCAAGGTCGACGCCTCGCTGGTCTTCGTTAAATACCCACAAGAGGTGCAAATTGTTCTGCGCCCTGGTATTGGGCGTGGTCTTGGGGTGCTTCCAGATTGCCGTGTGGTCTTCGGCTCCCATGACATTGTATCTTAGCTGAAGTATCCAGCATGCTTCTACAAAAATAAAGACGCTACACCGAACCCATTAGCAGTTGCCACGTACCTTGCAAACATTCTTACATATAGAACTTGTCCGTAGTGCGCAGAGCTCATCCTCGCTCACAAAGCACCAAAACAACTTGTCAACATTGCGCCAATTACCAACACCCAACGAATCGTAATTGACTTTTCTCTCTGGAGATTCTATCCATTGATAATGCTCAATCACAATCGTTTAAAAATTGTAGTATCACAAGGTACCTAATAATTGAAAAGTTGTTTATTGTCAGTATTTTGACGTCACGCAGTAAGCAGCTCAAATGCCAAGGCGCCCTCCGCGATTTTTCCCCGAACTCCGCCGCAAAAAGCTTCAGCACTCACCACACTCCCCACAAACAAACCATCTATCGCAATGGGTTCCGCCGCCTCAAAGCCCGCCAAGTCAGTCGTAGGTGCAGCGGCCCGCCGGTATCCCAAGCAAGCAGCGCCCCCACCGCGAGGACCACGCAAAGCCCCCGGCGAACCCAAACCAACACCAGCACCAGCACCAGCACCAGCACCAACCCCAGACCTCAAAGCCAGCTCCCCGCCTCGCGCCGCCCCTCCCTCGCAAGGCCCAACATACCATAGCAAGGAGCGCGCCTCAAGCGTGAAGTCCAACGGTACGTATATCGCCCCCATCCACTCCGCACAGCCCCAAACTAACCAACCCATCCAGCCATCGACCTAGACGGCCGCGACCCCGACTTCGCCGCCTCCCTCCGCACTCTCGGCCCCGTTGACCCATCCCCCACCTTCTCGAACTCCAGTACCGCCCACAGACCCTCCATGCAGACCATCTTCCCGCACTCCTCCAACCCAGCCCTGCTAGTCGTCACCGCGCGCCAGCGCCTCAGCAAGGCCGCAGAAGAGGAGGCGGAGCACTTCGGTCGTGCGGGACATCCTGGACGGACGTTCCTGGATGCATTGACTATTCAGCAGGTGCTGACTATGCGCGATAAGCAGAAGCAGCGGCCTAGGGAGATTGAGCGGTTTTTGGGACTGAAGACGGGGGTTCTGGATCGATTGGGGAGGGATGAGATTGTTTCAAAGATTTGAAGACATGAGGGTGAGGGGGCTTAGTGGGTGTTTTCAAATGCATTGGTTTGGTTGGTGTTTTGGGTGTGTTTGTATATTATTCTGGTTTGGTCTTCTCTACTCATAATGTAGTTCATTGCATTTACGTGGTGTTTGATGTTGTATTGGATGTTTTTGCTGCCGACGTGGGATGGTGATACGCAGTGAAGTCTTGTTCTGGATTCCTTCGAAGCTAGACAGTACGGGACTGCCCATATGATATGTCTATTGGTCAATTCATATACCCATCCATGGATGTCATATCTCGAGGAAAGCTTGTGTCATCAGCAACACATTTGAGAATGATGTTCAGGTGTACAGCATTGTGGCCTGCTCTTGCGTGTAGATTTAAGGCTAAAGGAACATGAAACAGGGGAAATCCAAGTGACAGGATGGCTTAATATAAAAAAATCCTATGTTGGAAGTGTTTCAGAGTTTTTGACACCTTTATCATACAGTTTGCTTGTTGGACATCCAACATAACCATGGACAAAATGCACACATGTGTATGTACTCGAGTGAGTTTCGATACTAGACAGGCAAGATGCCAACACTCGGAATCACTATATGGACCGGAGTGTGCACATACCAGATCTAAATCCAACTACAGTATCACTGCACACGACAGCAGGGGAACACATGAATTGCAACATTTATTTCACATTAAAGAGGAAGTTGCTATATTTTGTGTAGCATATGAAGTTCTCGCCATCATCCAGAACCAAGATTGTGGCGCGGCATGTACCTATCGCATAAAAAATGAGTCAGCTCCATAACCATCCGCCATTTGCTTGATCTGTTGACATTTAAATCAGGACTTCGTGTGCATGGAACCAGTCTACTTTTGAGGGGGCCAAAGCTTAGGCGTATACTTATACGACCCTTCTACTAATATATACAGTACGTATAAGCCTAGGGGCTGCGCTCGAGCATACGACGAAAATATGTCGATCGCCGAGCAATGAGGAGACCACACATGTCAAGGTTAACACGAGTTGCCAGCACCTTATTTTACCTAGGTAATTACATTGTACGTAACAGGTCCAATAGGTCCAACAAGCCGAACAGATCTAATAGGTCTGGCGAACAGGTCTCAATATGCAGGGTCCGCCAAGAGCCCTTGGCGACTTGGACCCCTTTCACTTCTCGGCAGAAGCTTGTGCATTGGATTGACACCCTACCTCATCAAGAGACCAAGTCTGTGATGTTGTAGATGTGTACCCGGAAGATTGTAGATTGTAATGCCAAAGACAGCCTTGAAATGATTCCAACACCTGGACCGATAGAGGATCAACGTGTATCCACAAGGCTTAAATCTCACTCACAGGGCTCATCGACCACACGGGATCTCCGACGATCAAGGAGATCCGTCCCTGTCCCTTGAACTCAGCCTTTTTGGGGGGGGTGATATGGGTGCACTGGAGTTCCAAGCTTCCACATTATACGCCATACTTGTTTACAGAGTATAGAAAGGGAGTTTAGGAAGGTCAATACCAAATTTGGCAAATGCGAAAATGTGGGGGAACGGGGGTCGGGCGCACAACACTGTCCGAGCCAGCGTCACATTGGGATTCCAAGGACTTCCCCGGATTTTAATCAGAGTTTTTTGTTTTTGTGCGTTGCCCCTTTTGATGAAATCAAACGTGTCTCAGCTGGTTTCATGGACGAATCATTGGAGTCAGTGAGAAAAGACCAAAAAGGCAATCTAAAAGACATAAGCACATTTGAATGAATAGTGCAATGCAGGGTCCACCTAGTGGTACAATATTGTATAATAAGGTACCATTTGCCTAATTTTAATGAATACTATACACAGGGTATACACAATTTATACACTAGCACGTACAGCCTCGTTGTTTTCTTGTTTTTTTATTATTAATGCCTCCGTCACATCCGAGACTCTATATCCACTTGGAGAACCGATTACGAGGGAGATGAATGAAAATCCATTGGGGCCGAATAAAAGTGGTTCTAATCAGGGTCTCTTGGGTCATCGTGATCCACAGTGAGATGAATTTTAAGGGCAAGAAAGACCAACAGGAAAAAGGAAAAAAAAGGGAGAAAAAGAAAAACGCAAGAGAAAAACAAGCATTGGAGTAAGTTGGAGCCTCTAAAAGTCGCGTGCACAATTTCCCTCCAAGGGATCGTTGGATCGCTTTATTGGTCTTGTTTTGTCTTGAACTTGTCGTCCACTCCACTTATGCCTACTTTCCATTCTAAGAATAACTAATCCTCTTTTTTCCCTTTTCTCTCTTCTTTTTCGTGTCAGCCTAGTCTTTCGTTTATTGTCTTCTTTCTGGATACCCCCCCTTTCTTCATTGTACTTCATTGTATCATGAAATGATTCCATCATGTCTATCTACGCCCTTCTACCACCATTGTCGCCCTTCCTTTTCTCCGCGCTTGTCGTAAGCGGCCTCGCCTCAAAAGCTTTGCATATTGCTTTACATATTCGTTCATTACCGTTCCTCTACTTCGTTCTCTACTCGCCGACTCTCATTCTCCCCGATGTCTTCGTTATTATATTGGCACGAGTGTTGTTGCGCTTCCCTGCGCCAGAAGGTCGATGGCAATGCGTCTCGACCGCGTTGGGTGGAGCCTTATCGTATGTTGACCCTGCGCAAAAGAAATCCCCGGTTTGCTGCCCAAAGTCGCAGGAGCTAACAATCCGCCAGTCTAATCACATGGGGTGCATCCTCCATCCAGTTCGGATTCTTCATGCAGACCGGCGCCGAGGTCGCCTGGGCAGCTGGAGGTAGCTTCCTCAGCGATCCGGCCGCAATGAAAATCCTCCTCAGTGGCATCTCCACCGTGTCCGCCGCAGCTACCGTCCTCGGACTCATGTCGTGGTTGGTTCATTCGCATTTGTACAACCTCACCGGACTTGGGTTGCAGGCAATCCGAGACCTGTGCGTGGGCAGCTATAGAGCGCGGTATACATTAATTGCTGCCCCTAGAAAGTCGTGCATGGCGTCCATGGACCTCCGATCCCTCCGTCGCATTATTCCCGCTGTCGCTATCTGTGTCTCGCTCGTGTTCTTGGAACTCACCCGCCCTTCTATCCCGTACGACCATCTGTCTGGCGCTCTGCCCTTGACTCTTCTTGATGCTTTCAACAAAAAGTCCGCTACGGTAGAGGGGTGTCGCGAGCCTGTCGTGCCTTTCCCGTTGATGACTACGGACGGCAAAGGCTTTTCCCACCCTCTGTTTCAACCGGACTCGTCGTTTGTGGAACAATGGTCACGGGCTACTTGGCTCCCCGAAAACCCACCTCGCGGATTCAGCCGTTGGGATCTCAGCCCCCATGATCGCGCAGAGAAGGATAACCATTTCTCTTTCGTGTGTGGTAGTGACGACGGCGCTTTCTTCAACCCGAAAAACGACCCTCTCAAGGTCACGAATTTGGGCGGCGAGATATACGAGCCACTGCAAAAGGCATTCAAAGAGCACTCTGTTGAGGTTAACCATGTAGTGCTGTTAACGCTGGAAAGTGGTCGTAAGGAGCTTTTCCCCACACAGCAGGGGACCCCCTTGTTCGAAGGCCTCCTCGCCTCTCACAAGAAGGAAAATGTTGAGGAAGCAATTGACCGCCTGGTCACCATGACTCCGGTCGCTCAGCAGCTGACCGGTGAATATGCAACCGATAGCAAAGGAAATAAGGTTGATTTGAGCAACTCTACTTGGCAAACCCCACCGCAGGAGGGAATGGGTGGTCTTAATGTCCGTGGAGCCATGACGGGAAGCTCTTTGACTTTCAAGAGTGTTCTAGGAAGCCACTGTGGTGTCCACCCTTTGCCTGTCGATCTTTTGGAAGAATCTACCCTCGAAATCTACCAACCATGCTTGCCGCAGATCTTCGAGTTGTTCAACCGGGGCAAGTCGCAATCGAACGTGAACGGCAATCAAACCGCTAGAAGCAACTCCGAGGCCGTAAAGAACCCCTGGAAGTCTGTCTTCATGCAGTCTATCACCGACGACTACGACCGACAGAATATCCTCAATGACAACATGGGCTTTAAGCACAAAGTCGTAAAGAGTGATCTCGAATCGTCGCACGCGAAGTACAAAGTTAAGGGCAAGGAAATCAACTACTTTGGATATGCAGAGACTGAGCTCCGACCCTACGTGCGAGACCTCTTCGAGGAGGCCGCAAACAACAAGACTCGCATGTTCCTTTCTCATGTCACCAGCACAACGCATCACCCATGGAGCACACCAGATGACTTCAAGAAACAGCCATATATGAGCGACCAGGGTAATATCAACCACGACCTGATGAATAACTACCTGAACGCCGCGCGCTTCGTCGACATCTGGCTCGGCGACATCATGAACATGCTCCAGGAGACTGGCATTGCCAACGAGACCCTCGTCGTAGTCGTGGGCGACCACGGCCAAGCCTTCGGTGAAGATAACAAAGACATGACCGGAACCTATGAAAACGGCCACATCAGCAACTTCCGCGTCCCGCTAGTCTTCCACCACCCCCAAATGCCCCGCGTTGACATCACCGCCAACGCAACCGCCCTCTCCATTATTCCAACCATCCTCGACCTCCTCGTCGAGTCCAGTTCCCTCGACGAGCGCGACTCCGAAATCGCCTCCTCCCTCCTTCCCGAATACCAGGGCCAGTCCCTCCTACGCCCCTTCCTCACATCAATGGTTGAGCCCTCCCACCACGGCCACAACCCCCCACCACCTCCTCCACCCGCGCGTGACGTTTCTCAACTCGAACCCCGCTCCCACCCAGACAGTCCGCCCAAGCGCTCCGTCTGGAACATGGGCCTGATCAACGCCGGCGGCTCGATGCTCTCCATCACAACAGCTGGTATGCCGTACCGTCTGATCTTGCCTCTGAAGGAAGAATTCGAGTACACCTTCACCCACCTCGGCGAGGACCCCGGCGAAACACACCTTACCAAAGCCTGGACCCTGGCTACGCTGATCGAAGAGGTGTCGCCCAAGTTCGGCGACGAATCCGCCGCTTGGCTTCAGGATGCCGAGAAGGTCGGCAAGTGGTGGGTCACCGAACAAAAACGCATCTGGGGCTACCGTGAAGCGTAGATTGCTTCATGGGCCGGAGTATAATAAAAAAATAATTTGGTCGCCGGGCTTGGCCCGTGCTGGTTGTCTTGCATCACTTCACTTTACGTCTTTACCATCTCACTTTTTGACATGTTATGATATCTACTGTATCTCGGGCTTGGCGTTCATACGGAGTTCTATGAGGTCTGTGCCATGTTTGGATTTCTCAAGCATTGTTTTTGTCTCTTTCGATTGGCTACACAGCCATTTTCATTTCACTTTCTCACGTCTTGCATGGGCGGGATGTCTCTTTTCTTTTTCCTATTTTCTACTGTATTTGTAGGAATAGGGACGGACCTGTACATAGTACCCAAGACTCGATTTGGGGTTATCTTCCTTCTCTGGATTAGATTGGATATTTTGATGAATATAGCCTAATGTTGAATTTCGAATCTCGGTTTGGACCGTTAATGCGTGTTTTGCGGTACAACATGTAAGATGGTGAACCTGAAGATCGCATCGAAGATCCCCCGACCCACTCTATCCACTTCGATCGTCCATGAAGTTTAGATTCATATGTAAGTATTGAGTTCCTGTTGTCTGGATCCTTTCCTTCTGTTACCCGGCTGCAGGGCGGGCCGGTTGCGGATCCCTTCTCGTTGACTTGATGGACTGACGTCTGACTTTGGTCGAAATCTCAAAGCTTCTTCTTGTGCCTGAGCTTGAGAATCGGTGTTTCTCGGTAAATTCAACGGTATAGCGGCATCTGAAGTTAATGTCTGGGGCGAAAGGGTCTGTGCAGGTCGTCGCTTGCCACACAGTCCAGTTGGCAATCGTGAGCGGGCGGTACCCAACTACTCGCCTAGTCACGCAGACAGGGACCGGTGGCAATCGAATGACTTCCGGATAGCGCGACGGCCATAGTTTGATTCGAGCCTTCTTGCATATGCATCGTTCTCTGAGCAGACGCTGAATAGTCTCCGCCACACGAGACGCTGATTGAGAGCGAGCAGGCAGTGTTTGAGAAGAAAATAGCAAGCTGCCATCATATATCGGATCGGAAAGGCATACATGCACGCGCCGCTCCACTGTGACGCTTCAGTGGTGACAATACATCTGGGTGGGATGGGAGGCCCGGCAGGAGATATCCAACTCCGTCTCCAACCTCGGAGTCGGCACCGAGCCGAGATAACGATTAGACAATCCCTGTGCAGGGATTGAGGTCCATGCTAGCAAGGCCAGGGGTAAAAGAGCAGAACAAGTAGTAGGAAGTGTAATGATTTATTGCTCACGAGATGTGGAAAAAGTGGAAACGAGGTCTCGGAATCGCCCGATTGAGTAAGGAGCTATGGAATGGAAGACTCTGCTGGTCACAAGGTCAGAATTATTATTATTCATTCCGATTAAGCTCAAGCCTACTCCCTATATTCCTCTGTCTCGGCAAACGCAAGTCGCAGTCTGGACTCTACTCTGCTGCGTTATGCTAATTTTAGCGTCCCCCCGCAAAACCGGGATATAGGGAGGTTTGGTTGTGCACCTTATCTTGGGGGGTGGGACTTGTACGGAGTAGACTTTTTCTTTCTATCTTTTGATGGAGATGGTAGATGGATGTCCCAAACAAAGATCTAACATTTCAAGAGAAAAATAATTTGATCAGAATTGGCCAATTATCTTCTTTTCTCTTAGGGGCGATCAGGTACACGGGCCTAGGGGTTCTGCTTCAATTGGTGAATAGAAATGAAGTCAATCTGCAATGGGCCAGCTGACTCCAGATGAGTACTTTTGGAATATTTTCTAGAAGCCGTGTGAAGCTTGGCGCATCCAGGGGGGTTTTTGATCAAAGATCAGCTAAATATTGATTAAAACAAAAACAGAAAAATAATCGAGTCGAAAAAGTGGCGTTGGGGGTTCCCCGGGTTCCCAGGCCCCAGACGGGTTTCCCGATATAGAAATCCGGGCCAGCTTCCGCTTCCGGCCTGCATTGCAACTATCGTGAACTTTTAGTCTGCTGATGCGGTGATGTTCTTGATTTGCAATGTTGGATTCTTGACTTCTTACTGCTGGAAACTACAATGGAGGCAAATCTGGACAAGGATGATAGCAAGATGGAACAACATTGACGCAATTATTCTATCATACATTGGGGATTCAATATACGAGAATCTTGATATTTTCCATTGATATACCACTCGATACTAAGCAGGTCTGTAGGGCGTATACATTGCCACAGCCGTTTAGCCTACATTCCCTGGAGGTCTGGACCCAACCCATGCTGCACCCTTGGCCCAAATCTGGATTTCCTGTTTGGGCTCTCCAGTTTCTTTCTGCTCACGAGACTCTTTTTTTGGGGTGCTACTTGGAGATTTCGGTATCATGCTGCCGGACGTCAAAGAATATTTAAATAGAGCCATCCCGCCGGCCCCTGGTTCTTCATCACTTGAATCATCCCCGTTCTTCTTTATTTATATTTGATACAATCAGTTCTTATAATCTTTCCTCTCTTGATATTCTTTCCACCGCAACCATAGCCTCCATCAGCCTCTCCTAACTATACATATATACCCACACAATGTCCGTCGCCATCGAAGTCACCGAAGTCCCAACAGCCCCCAAGTCCGCACAGCCCGTCCTAATGGGCCAAAAGTCCCGAATGCCTGAGTTTAGTCTCTCCGGCAAGGTCGTACTGGTCTCGGGAGCAGCCCGCGGTCTAGGCCTGACCCAAGCAGAGGCACTCTTGGAAGCCGGCGCGAAGGTCTACGCACTCGACCGCCTGGAAGAGCCAGTATGTTTCCAAAGTTATCACTCAGTCTGTATTTAAACTAACAAGCCAGGCCCCCGAATTTGAACAAATCCAGCAACGCGCGAAGGAGCTCGGTACGGAGTTGCACTACCGTCGCATTGACGTGCGTGACACAGAGCTTCTCAATAGCGTCATTGAAGCCATTGCCAACGATGAGGGGCGCATGGATGGCCTCGTTGCTGCAGCGGGTATTCAGCAGGAGACTCCTGCGCTCGAGTACTCGGCCAAGGATAGCAATACCATGTTTGAGGTTAACGTCACAGGGGTCTTCATGACTTCCCAGGCTGTGGCTAAGCAAATGGTTCGTTTCGGAAATGGGGGTAGTATCGCCATGATCGCCTCTATGAGTGGCACTGTTGCCAATCGGGTACGTTGCTCTCTTTCGTCCTATCCTTTGACTTTTTCGGTGGCAATCTATTCCTTTTTTTACTCCTTGGCGTTTTACCCTACGGCAATCAAGTCGATACATGTATCTCCCATTCTGGGGTTCCCCGCTTTTATGTCACGTCCCTTGATTTGATTGATTCATGGCCATCGATCTGACTTATCCTCTTAGGGACTAATTTGCCCCGCCTACAACGCCAGCAAGGCCGCTGTTCTCCAGCTTGCTCGCAATCTTGCTGCCGAATGGGGAACCTACAACATCCGCGTCAACACCATCTCCCCAGGCTATATTGTTACTGCTATGGTTGAGAAGTTGTTCGTTGAGTTCCCCGAGCGCCGCGAGCAGTGGCCCAAGGAGAATATGCTCGGTCGTCTCTCCCGCCCGGAAGAGTACCGTGGTGCCGCGGTCTTCCTGCTTAGCGATGCTAGCAGCTTCATGACTGGTAGTGACCTCCGCATGGATGGTGGCCACTCTGCATGGTAAATTGATGACGATGGCTGTGATTTGATGTTTGTTCTGGATTTTTGCCTTAAAATCATCTCCGCGTGACCATTTGCTCTGGTCTTCTCATTGCATGGCGTTTTGCTTGGGGTTTGATCTAGGAAAGCGAAAGCGAGCCTTGGGTTGTTGGGAATTTTTGATCCTTGCTCATCTTGGACAGTAATAATTGGATAAATGAACTCCGATGACGTTAGATTACCGATCGCTCGAATAATAATTTGTTCTATCTATACCTGTGCATTGTACATCCAAATCTTGCGTTCGAAGTAGCTGCATTTAAATCTGATCCACCCCAATCTTGATATATCGATCCCACATTGCTTGATATTGTACCAGTTTCTACTTGGAATTTAGCCTTTTAGCCTTATATATCTTTGATTATACTTCTACTCTAGGTCACTTGGACATCTCATCCGGCATAAACATCCGAAACATCCGAATCTCATTATACACCTCTCACCGATAAAAGACAAAATAGCCAGGACCAGTCGAAATCCACCACATATCCAACCCTCAGTGGGGGATCGCCACCTGACCCCCAACAAAGTTGATCAACAAATTCCTACCTAGGTAAATCTAATTTAAATATCAACAAACATCAGACGTGGGAGACAAGATCGAAGATGCCCATTCGCTGCCAGACTTAATAACCCGAGGAAAAGCGATATCGCGTGATGGATGTTGTACTCGTCATTCATGTAGTCCAGAATAATCCAAACTCCTTTTTTAAGCCGCCAACCATAGAGCCCAACCCACATTTGACCGATATTCTGGGGAAAATGCGGAGAATGGGGACCAATCAGGGTGTGCTGGGCCCGAGGCTGGTTGTTTTAAGCGGGCGTGGTAGCCAATCGCTTTGTTTAGTTGTGACGTCTGCTTAGGCTTGGCTATTGTTGTTTGTTTGTACTATGCTAGGTAAGGAGGCTGGATATTTTGTCAATTTTGAAAAGGTTTATTTATTCAGACCTGGGGATCAAGCGTCCACAATACTGCGTCTAATATAGAACGTGATAGTGGCGAGGACGCAAGTTTGTCCCGAGAGTAAACCTAGGGTCATGTTTTCCTCTCTTTTCAAAACTCTATAATTAAAGCCCAAAGTATTCTATTTAGACCCTCGGATTGAGGATTCAAGGAGGTTTTAAGAGAAATCTTTATTGATTTTAGCTTTAGTTTGATAGTCAAAATCTCACTAGTTTTTCTAATAAAATCCCTCTAATACGGTACGACCGTGCTTTCGGAGCATCATTCCATAAACTAACTAACAAGCCTGTGGCTTGTCGGAAAGATAGAGCCATAATTATTGAGGACTGAATGTTGATTATGAACAATATGCAGCAGTAAATTCATCAATGAGACAGTCCACACAACGCAAGAAGAGCACCTTCGAAGCCCTCAACGGCGTTCACTTTCCCAAAGTAAGCAAGGCACCCGTCCCCCATTTTGGCTCCCACAACCACCGCCCTCATCATGCTACTATACGAATCAAGGGGTATCATGATTTGTGGCTTCGCATTCGTAATATGCAGATACCTACTCCGATCCGGATTCCGAGCTGAAAGTGAGTCATGCATCACTCCAGCAGACAAGATACAAGAAGGGTTGAGGCCAATGTCTCAACTAGTATAGGGCCCGACATTCCCGGGGAGGTCTAGGTTTGGTTGTAGTCTTCGTCGGCAGTGTCAAATTGACACATATTGGAGAAAAGCATTCCGAATACAGCGATGCCACCAGCTTGGACGTATGATTGGACTTTCTTGAGGAAAACTTTGTGCTCTGGCTCTGCGATGCCTTCATCAACGATGATAATCGCTTTATGTGTATGAAATTGAGGAAGCCCAAGGTGTCATTGAGGATGTTGGCTCATTCTAAGCGGCTTGCCTTGCAGAGAGTATTGAAGAGTCGTTAGTATAGGTAGTCGAAGAAATTTGGATCTGAGAGACAAAGAAGAAGGATCTCTGGATAGTTGGCCAATTTGCTTATAGATTTGCGCTGCGAGGAAGAGAAGAATTATGAAGTAATAGGACTAAGAAGGAGAGGAAGGAAGGAGAAACTGATGCTCGATCCGCTATCATTAGCTTCATAGGCATAGACTCTCCGTCCTTGGACCAGAACGATTATGATGAGATAAGCGTGTGGAATAGTGAGTGGATATGAATCCTAATTACTGCTTATCTCAAGATTTGGCAACGTTAGGCCATAAAGTGAAGTGAAAGTAAAATACTTAAGAGAAGTATTAAGCAAGAAGGGTGCTTACCCCGGGTTAAGGTGCTTTTATACTTCTACACTGCCCTAAATTCTTATTCCATATCACTATGATCGAGGACGTTATGCCCTTACGGGGCGCTCCCATCGCCTACGGTTTCTTCGTTATTTGTTATAAGCAGGAGGCCCTGGAAACTGGATTTTGATGATTTCGCTCCTTGAAATCATAATGCGAGAGGCAGTGTATCTATCCCCTTGAGCCTCGAAGAACACATCTAAAGGCTGCTCTACGACAGACGTCGCATAATCAATTTATGCAATTGGCCCATGACCCGCTGGAATGAGCACAAAGAACCGCTCTGAGGCTGTCTCTGAATTCAACACACTTGCGTCAACTTTCAACTGTGGAGCCTTAGAGCTCAATTTACGAACTTTATGCTCCCATATGGTGTGCATGGAAACGCCACAGAAGTTTAACGTTCTGTTGCAAGCAATTGGACGGATTTACAGACCCGGCCAAACTCAGCGCCTTAAAGTCTGAATCTTATTCCAAGATTATACTGCACAGCGCGATTTCGGACATAAGTCCGCTGAGCAGATTCGCAAATTGCTGCCCAGTTTGGATATTGATGCTGAGCGTTCACGATCCTCTACGGCCGACTTAGTACCGCCTATTGGGCCTGAGAACGGCAATCCTCGGTGTCGCACTTATAAATTCCTTAGCAGGATGCTTGGAATCTCACCCGACGACCCTGATCGCCTTGCAATGTCTGATTGCGGCAATCTTGGATTGTGCGAATAGCATCTAGAAACCGAGGATGTGATCTAAGTGCGTCCCAAGCGGCAGGTATCTTGGGCATCGACTGATTACCCAAATAATCGTCTCTAACTTAACAAGGAATAAGTTTGGCTTTCCTCGCCAGTTTCCTTGCTCATTGGCTGAATGTCTGTTCTCTCCGCTTTGCGGCTTCCGTCTCCCATCCCCAAGTTGTTATTAATTTACATTCAAGCGATATAAAGACCAACGTAGTCATCTACACGCATTAGGTACGCGCCGCCGTCTCTCCAATAAGGCGGGCTTCGGTGCTACTCCCACTTACACTACCTACTCGCTACGGCTCGACAATCGCTGTAGCCCAAACTTTACGATTCAATTTCTATAAAGCTGTCTTACGACACACTCGTTGCAACCTTTCTATCTCTGATCAAATTTCCACTCAAATTTCGCTCGAGTCTCTCTCTTCCTTTACATCCCTCTAACTAAACCATTGATCAATCCCTAGAGCTCACATCTATACATTAGCGTTAAATACTTGATATGGAACTGATTTGTTGACTATATGAACAGACATGAATTGGACAATGAATCAAATGATAGCAATGCGGTATATGTAGTATAAATCACCTGGAACTTATCTTATAACATATACTGTGTATCATCATAGCCACCGAGATCTTTCGAAGCAATCGAGCCGGATGTAATCAATTTATCCCAATAATCGGGCCCACTTCAAGAACCGCATCAGCATCCGGTCCCCACACAGCCACACACCTTTAGCCACTAGTTTGGGCGAGCCGAAATGAACTGCCCACTTTTATCTCCTAAACACAACTTTTAAGATCGATGTGTCCAATGATAATCTCAAAAATGTAGATGCCTCCAGGGCTGAATTATACGAGTACGCCTGATACGCCGGATGGGTCGGCAGGACATAGGGACAAGATGAAGAATAATAGTGCCTAATGCTGACAGTTGGAAGAATTTCCATACTAGGTATCGTGTTCGTATATTTGCCTGCGTCGTAATTAGCTCAGGAATTATGTCGATACACCTGACGATCGCGGATGTGGCTTTTACGACCTGCGCCCCGAAACCATTGCCTAAAGAAGAACTGCGACTAAGTGAAAACATTCTAGGAATTTACGTAGTTATATCTAACGAGCATTAGAATACCATGAAACGCAAAATATACGCTCTTCAAGTTGTATTCTGTTACATTATTCACGTAGTAATGGCAATCTTGGAACCATTTCACATACATATTTGTACTGTAATTGGAATGTTTCACCGTCCCAAGAGCAGGCGTCCAACTTTTGACATCACCAACTCCACAAGCTCTAAGCCCACTCGCTGTCCCTTGATTCGCGATCCCCGGGAACTAATCTGCACTATGAATGTGCTAAGAACATGCCGAGAACTGTTTTTTCGAGCTTCCGGCGGGCCCGGTGCATAAGTAATATCAGGTTCCCCTAGAAGGAATCTCAAGATTCCGCTTTTCCTCTTACATTATAAGCGCTTGCTTCTTGTACAGTTTGTCACTGTGTGTGTGACCCCATCATGAAGACCTCTGCGCTGATTGGTTCGATTGCTCTGGGCTTGCTGCCTGGTAAGTTGATCTCCCTCGGCCTCGGTCGCGTTTGTGTGGTTTCCATGTTGTTATCTCCGAATCTCGAGACTCTCTGAAATTATGGAATTATGACGAGTGTGCCAAAATCAGTGCGCAAATAGCTAATTTCGACATTTTGCAGAAGTAATCGCCTCCCCTAGTGGCTTCAACCCTGATAATATTGTGGTCGCGCAGCGTGCGCTCCCCAATGCGCCCGACGGGTATGTCCCTACTTCAGTCACCTGCCCAGCGAGCCGACCGAGCATCCGCAGCGCGGCTAAGCTCTCCTCCAACGAGACATCATGGCTGAAAGGCCGTCGCGAGAAAGCTCTGTCTGGCTTGAAGGACTTCTTCGGACATGTGACAGTCGGCGATTACGATGTGGCTTCGTACCTTGACAAGCACTCGTCCAATATTTCAAACATCCCCAATATTGGTATTGCCGTATCCGGCGGAGGATACCGCGCGCTGATGAATGGCGCCGGTGCGATTAAGGCCTACGACAGCCGTACAAATAACGCGTCGACGAGTGGACACCTGGGTGGTTTGCTGCAGTCTGCTACCTATCTTGCTGGTCTCAGTGGAGGCAGCTGGTTGCTTGGATCGATCTATATCAATAACTTCACCACCATCGATAAGCTGCAGACGCACTCCGATGGTGCTGTCTGGCAGTTTGGAAACTCAATCCTCGAGGGTCCTGATACTGGCGGCATCCAACTTTTGGATTCAGCTAGTTATTATAAAGATCTTGCTGAGGCTGTGGAGTCAAAGAAGAAGGCTGGCTTCGATACTTCTCTCACTGATCTCTGGTATGTTGATATTTATCAGGGTGTACTCATTGGTTTGACTGACTAACTGTTGTATAGGGGCCGCGCACTTGCCTACCAGATGTTTAATGCTTCCAATGGGGCAATGAGTTACACCTGGTCATCTATTGCCGATACAGCCGATTTCCAGGACGGAAACTATCCCATGCCGCTGGTTGTTGCTGATGGGCGTAACCCCGGTGAATTGTTGATTGGAGGCAATTCAACCGTCTATGAATTCAATCCCTGGGAGTTTGGCTCATTTGATCCTACTATTTTTGGTTTCGCCCCCTCAAGTACCTGGGCTCTCGGTTCGAAGGTGGCTCGCTTGCTAGCAACGAGAGCTGCATCAGCGGATTTGACAGTGCTGGTTTCATTATTGGAACTTCCTCCACCCTATTCAACCAATTCCTTCTCCAACTCAACACCACCTCACTTCCCAGCTTCGTGAAGAGTATCTTCAACGACCTCCTCACGAAGCTCGACAAGTCCGACGATGACATCGCGTCGTACGACCCCAACCCCTTTTACTTCTACAACAACGACACCTCGCCCTATGCCCACCAGACTATGCTGGATGTCGTTGACGGCGGTGAGGATGGACAGAACGTCCCCCTGCACCCTCTTATCCAACCCGAGCGCCATGTCGATGTTATCTTCGCCGTCGATTCCTCCGCTGACACCGATTACTACTGGCCGAACGGCACATCCCTTGTGGCTACCTACGAGCGCAGCTTGAACAGCTCTGGTATCGGCAACGGCACTGTCTTCCCTGCGGTCCCAGACCAGAACACCTTCATTAACCTTGGCCTCAACACTCGCCCCACTTTCTTTGGATGTGACAGCTCCAACATGAGTGGCCCAGCGCCTCTGGTCGTTTATGTGCCCAACGCTCCTTACTCATACAACTCCAACGTCTCAACCTTCCAGTTGAGCACCGACGACACTCAGCGTGATAATATCATTCTCAACGGATATGAGGTCGCCACTATGGCCAACAGCACTCTGGACGGCAACTGGACAGCATGTGTTGGCTGCGCCATCCTCAGCCGCTCATTCGAGCGCACAAACACCACGCTTCCAGATATCTGCAACACATGCTTTGACCGGTACTGCTGGAACGGCACTGTCAACTCCACAGCACCGGCAAACTATGACCCGACAGAATACTTGGCTGATAGTTCTGCTTCGGTGATGGTGCCCACCATAGTGTCGACGGTTGTTACCGCTAGCATGGCACTTTTCGCCTTAGCATAAACGGATATCATGTGTCCTTTATTTCAGCTTTTTCGAACTAGATATAGACACCCCGTGCCACCTACCTTCTTCAAACTAGGTCGATAAGCTAACAAGCTGTCATCGTCATTTTTTGTCATCCTACCATGTACTTAAATTTTCTCTAAATTGAGTTATATTCCATGCAAAGCTTAATGCAGATATGTCCATGCTTTATCAAACCTGCGTTCACGACACCACGCAAAAGTTCCAACTTCTCTATAGCATGACAACCCCCGGCGACTTTAAGGGGAGAGAAACAGAAACCCCAGAACAAATGCCCAGTCTACATCTATGCTGTTTGTCAAATTATGCATTTAATCTAGATTTCGGTAAAGTTAGACACTCCGAATCAATAAATTTAATTAATAACACGTTAGTACCGACTTCGACTACTAGTTATTCCCATCAGAACGATATCACCTACACAAAGGTGCTGCAGGCAGATACGGCTCGGTTCCCCCTCGGCTTTTTTTAAAATTAGCTTTGTTCGACCTGTATCAAAAGACCTAAGTATATACAATCAATCTGCCTATTATGACTTTAAGCAGAGAAGTTGCAAGGCAGTGATCCACAGCAGTACCCATGACCAGCGTCGAATGCACCCTTGAAATCAATGTTATGGCAACCATCACTGGTCCTCCACATGAGCGAAGTGAAGCTGTAGGTTCCAACGCTCGTTTCATGGAAGCTTAAGTAATTGTTCAGCTTTCATTCCATGTACATTGAGGGTAACGATCCCATGGACTTACCTGATAGAACATTCTGTACTGGTGCAGGAGTTGAATCCTCCGTACAGAGTGCCCGAGTACGTAGACCCGGTACTGTAGTCGGTGAGATAGATGATCTGGTACACCCCACCCTCGTTGGCTGAGTAGTCAGATGCAGCCATCTGGCCGTAGAATGCGCTGGCATGGTTGGCAAGAGCCAGGGCAGTGGCACTCAGCAGAAGAGAGAGCTTCATCTTGTCAGATTGGAGTGTTTTGGGAACAATGGGTTGAATGAAGGGCTGGAGCAACTTGAGGTAGTTGATGGTAGATTTGGAGGGGGTCTTGAAGACTCATTTATATGTTTGTAGGTTAGTGTTATATTGTCGGCCTCGCCTAGAACAATGGGGCAGTATCTTGCACTAATTTCTCACTACATCGTCCGCAGGAAAATAGGAAATTGAGGGTGTTTGCTGTCGGGAATAATTCCCACTATTGACTGGGCTAGATGTTTGTGGCTTCAGCCAAACCAATGTGGCAGATGGTAATATACATTTTGCGACTTTTCAATTCAACATAAAACATGTTGAAGCTCACACTGTGACCTAGAATTTCCTCCGAAATGAATATTTCCATTTTTTCCACATAGCTATGAGTATCTTAGTCCAATAGACATCCTCATACTCGATCAAAACCAAATAAATATCAAGGGAACGGCTAACCACTTGGGTCTTACGGCCGTGGGGCAGCATGATAATAATGCCACCACAAAGTCCATCCACATCAAGGGCTAAATCCCCCCAGGCTCCATATGCACGGTTAGACTCTTATTACCCTCGGGCACACATAATGCAGGTGCGGGAGCTAGCGGGGTATTCTCCGTGAAAGTCTCAATGCTTGTAATCTTTTCTTGCTGCATACTTCTCCAATAACATCACAGGGCCAATGGATCTTCTCGTCCAGTCATTTCGCTTTACAGAAATATTATAATATGGCCAAGGTCAATTTATGTGCATGCATCTTCAGTTTGAAACGTCAGTATATCGGGCTTGTTGCATACCATCTGTAGATCAACAGTCTTACGATGGCTGATTTGCTGGTAGTTTCAGTCTGTTCTTCTCGAATTTGGCAGCTTAGAGTCTCTCCTGGCTATTTGTCAAACAGCGTTGTTGGCCCGCAACTATATACAATATTCCTTCTTCCAATCCTGCTTCGGTCAGTCATCATCCAGGGCACTCTGTCCATTTTGCTTTTCGGTCAACAATACATAATATCCGCCATGGCCAATCGCGCGGAAATCCTTCTTGTCAGCTTCAGCAGCGATCCATCCTTCGAGGACATGTACTGTTGTCTTATCACTGCACTCAGCAATTCAGTCCACCTCGATCGATTGATAACTCTCGACAGTACCGTCCGCTAACTCAAATGTAACACGCCCAAGGCAAGTATTATCCCCGATGGAGACATAGCATTACCAGAGAAAAGGCCTGCCCTCGAAAAAGTCAGGTCCTATGTCCAAGCTGAGAGTCTCGCGATATTTGGGTCAGAGTTCACCAGATTTGCAGATAGGAATCTCGTCGACAGGCTTTTTAATGAGGTTTGTGGTCTGCCTTGGAAAATTGCGGACACTGAGAAAGCCACCGTTGTATTAAATCCCTCTTACTCCTTGTCTCATGGCGCTGTGCGCCAATCCTTCCGATGGCTGTTTCAATGAACGTTCCAGCATCTCACAGACACTGACCCACATGAGAGAATCATGCAAAACCGTGAGCCGAATGATTTTGGTCAGCCTCAGACGGCGATTGCTAAGGCTAGACTCGGGATGCATATGTGGCTTATTTTGGCAGTGTAAGACCTGGTACGGACTCTCAACGTATTATTTTCGCTTTGTGTGCGTCGGAAAACTGAAAGGGATACTACTACGCTTTACTCAACTTACATCGAGGGCTTTAGTGCTTATACACAAGTTCCCAGGCTTCCTAGAATCAATGGTTGTGTCGTGGCTCGAGTTGGTGATGCTTTCTGCCAGAGGTGTAGTGATACATATGACAAACTTGTGTGTATATTTTGTTAGCGAAGTATCTTCGAGCAAGCTAAAGGCTTATCAATGTAGAACATCTTTGAAAATACCCCACTCATTGTGCTTGAATCAACAAAATGTAACACTGCAGTGTGCATGTATGCATGTCAGACTCGAAGCCTGATGTGCACGTGAAGTTCCCTGGGGGACCTGCGCAGGTGATATATTATATTAGACTGCATACTACTAGTCGACCTTGAAGGTGAACTATTGGTGGAAACCTTCTAGATCGAACATTAGCTGCATGATAGATAGGAAATATGAACACACTTGGCTAAATCTTCGCTTAAGCTTAGCAGAGCGGTTCGCAGATCAAATAATCTAACATGGCAGCCCTCGATCCTTGACTAGCCTTGTAAAAGATAGTTATCGGATATTCAGGCGAGAATGGATTTGGGCGATGCAGATTTTCATGACTCGGCTTACATTACCAAATGCGCTAAATTCTCCCATCATTTTCATTACCTCAAATTAGGCCTAACGATACTGTGTGGACACTAATACAAAAGTGTAGGACCAGTTTCCCTTTGTAGGCAAGTACGAGTATCCTGCCCATTACACCGACGCAGTGGTGAGTTGGCAGTCTTATGCTACAACAGCCACAGTCGCATGTATTGGGGATTGGATTGTCTGAGATATAGTGTTCCTGCAGAAAGTCATCTGGCTCAATTATGTTGAATAGAAAGGGGAAAATTGGCCGAGCATGAAGTAAACTGAGGCTGCATTGGTCAATGGTTTACTACTAAGGTAGTGTTGTAAAGCTAAACGATTTCTACCTAGGTAGTAAGATTCATTTAGGCTACCTAGGGTAGTCGGGGCTGGGAGCCATGTATCCATTGAATGGAATTCCGAGACAAGACAGCCCTAAGACAGAAACACTACAATTCAAGGCGCGTTCAATCTTCGATCCTAGGGCATATCTTCCGGGTATAATGTGTAGTACTAAATTTTATCCTTGACATACTCATGTAAATCAATAGTATAAAAGTTAATTTTGATTGTTCATGAATACAATGGAAAACAATATTGAACTTTATGCAGCTCAAGAAAGCTCGCAAGCAGTTGTCCTGATCCAAGAAGCTGACAAAATATATAGTTTGGTGCCCACAAGATTTTGGTTGGATATTTGGCTACCTTGGTAAGTAGGTATTCAGTCTATTCGATATCAGTGAATTAATCGTACATTATCCTACTGATATAACTCATGAAGTATATTCTGTCACAATCAATAGTTGTTTCATTCTAAACATTGTTGTGAAGAAGTAGATCAGATCACGTGCTATGTTGCTATGGAAACAACGCCACAACAAGCACCTCGGATCGACTGACGCCTCCACAGTGGATTATTTGCTTCGCCTTACTTCTTCTTTCATGCAACTAATTGGACACGGCAATCCTGCGACACCCGGGCCGATATCACCGTTCGACCCTTCGAAAGCGACATGAGCGTCGCGTGTCATTAATTGCGACCACCCACAACAAGCAACGCGCAATATCAACATGGCGCGCGCCGCAGTGATCCCTCAATCCCCCGCAAAGCGGGCGGGAAGAACTTCCACTCAGTCCACAGCCGCCGCCGACGCGAAGAGGAAACCCCCTCGCAAGGCGACACCAGCAACCAGGACCGCGCCCACTACTAATGTCGACTCGGATGACACGGACGATGAGCTGGGTTTCATTACAACAAAAGCTGCGAAACCTCGCGGCCGTCCTCCTAGCCGCCCGGCTACCAAGACGACATCGACAACCACTACACGTAACAAGAAAGCTACTACTGAGCCTATCGCCAACCAGATCAAGGCCGAAACCGCAAACACAGAAACTGCACCAGGACAACAAGCGGAGGGAACGAAGAAGCGGGTTGGAAGACCGAGGAAAAACCCTCTCCCGGAGGAAGCAACTGCACCTAAAACTAGGGGACGACCAAGAGCTGGAACAACGCCCAAGGCCCCGGCCCTTGCTCCAGTTCCAGCCAGGAGAACACGGATGGCGGCCGAAGTCGCGAATGAAACGAAAGCGAATCACATCAAAGTGGCAACAGGCTCCACTGCCATGCGATCAAACCTTCTGCGCGGACCCGCTAAGAAAAAGACAGTCACATTCCAAGATGCATCCGAATCCGAAGGAGATGAATCAAGTGTCCCTGAGGCACCTGCCGCCGGTCGCAGACGGGTAGCGCCCAAGGGGGCGGGAGCTGCAAAGTCCGGCCTTGGTGCGACCCCGGTCCGTAAGTCTGCAGCAGCTGGGACCCGTGGACGAAAGCCAGCCGCAACAAAGAAGGCTGCAACAAAACCGTTGTCTCCCAAGAAGGCCAAGCAAGTGGCCAAATCTTTGTCCGCTTATGCAAGCTCCGACGAGGAGGATGAGCTCAACACCATTAAGGCCGGCATCAAAAGTCCGATGAAGCTGGTTGTTCACTCGCCTGTCAAGCGTGACTTGGGGAATACCGGATTGAGCTCCCCTGTTCGAAGAATCAACTTTACCCCGAAGAAGACGAACAGCTTTGTCGACGAGAATGGCGAGCCAAAACTACCCACCCCCAAACACGGATCAGAAGGAACTGGCCTTAGCTCTCCGGTCAGAAAAATCAACTTTACACCAAACCGCAGCCAGAACCCAGTCGCAGACAATGGCCATCTCGCTCTTCCACCTGGGCATTCTATCAACTTCAGTGAGTCTGCGATTATGTCTAGCCCTGCCAGACGAGCTCCGACATCGTCTCCTTTCAAATTCAGCCTGAGAGAAAACCCGAACCGCGGAGGGCCCCTTTTCATGGATAGTGTGAATCCTACCTCTGCGCCTGACTTCACTCCTGGATTTGCTTCCCCTCTCAAGATGTCCCCAAAGAGAGGCCACCTTGGAGCTTCTTTCTCGCAGTCAGCCTTGAAGACATCCGCTCCCACAGCCCCTACACGGACTCCCTTGTTTCAGAGTCCTGCAAAGAGAATAGCTTCTCCATTCAAAAACTCGATATTTTCCACTCAGGCGCGCCAGTCTCAGGTTATTGACAGCGACGGAACCCCTACAAAGTTAAAGGAACCCGAGCAAACCACAACTCCGACATCATCGCCAAGGCAAGAACAGTATGATGACATTGCCTCTGATAAGGACTCCGACGTGACCGAAGATGTAGCTCTAGACATCTTTGACATTGATAGTGAGATAGAGCCATCTGCCGATGTCAGAACCCCATCGCCCTCTCCTACTCACAGGGACACTGGTGAACCCGAACCAGAGAACGATGAGCCTGTGGATCATGTGTCTGCAGACATGGACCGTGGGGAAGAGTCAGGATTTGAAGAGGTAGAAGTTGCAGACCCCATAGACGAGGCTCCATTTGAATACGAAGAGCCTGAAACCATCTGCTTCGACGCAATGGAAGAGGCCAACCTTGCACCAAGAGAGCTCTACGACCAAGAGGCTCATGAAGACTCTGAATATGAACACGACGAACATGTGGAAGACGAGGCTCAATTCGAATACGAAGAGCCTGAAACCATCTGCTTCGACGCAATGGAAGAGGCCAACCTTGCACCAGAAAAGCTTTACGATCAAGAGCTCTACGACCAGGAGGCCCAGGAAGACTCTGACTACGAACACAACGAACATCTTGAAGACGAAACTCATTTCGAATATGAAGAGGCTGAAACGATTTGCTTCGATGCTTTGGAAGATGCGGAAATGGCAACATACGATTCGCATTACCCAGAACTCCGCGACGCATCCGGCTCCGAGGACAGCGACACTACTCAAGACGAGGCCCAATTTGAAGACGAGGAAGCCGTGACTCTTTGCTTTGACACCATGGAAGACGAATATCTCGCAGAATATGATCTGCGTAACCAGATTACGCAGTTCGTAGATTCCGACATTGATAGCACAGTGTTTGCTGAAGAAGAGCATCTCGGAGCAGATGAGGAACACATCCACCGTTTCGATAATGGATTCATCTCGCCAGAAGCAAGCCCTGAACCAGTGAACCCCCTTGAGATCGAAAAGTTGGACACCGAAGAAGAGGCGGATGATCAAGTCATGACTGATACGACTGACATTGAGCCTATTTCCTCCCGTGAGAATAACGAGTTGGACGTTAATGCGAGCCCACAGAGGGTGCAAACTATTTCGTCTCCGACCCCGAGTTCTCCGCTCGGGGAAACTACTCCTGTCCCCACAAATCGCCCAGACAACACAGAGAATGGCCATGACTCCACTCCTAATGCCTGGAATGCCAGTGATGTTCACCTCCACGCGCCCCGGGAAGAAGAAATCAGCTATACACCAAGCACCCAGGCTCCTACTCCTGCCTCCATTGCACGGAGCCTCTTCAACACACCAAGAGTTGCGGACCATCACCAACCCCCAGTAGAGGTCGGCTTGGGCTTCACGCCTTTGGCACAAAGCTTCGATCGTTGGGAACAAAACACTCCTTCCCAGGCTAGATCACTTCGACCCCGTCGCCGTGGAGTCTTCTCGTTGGTCGGCCCATTGGATCGTACCGCTGTCGAATCGCCTGCAGCAACGCCTGCTAAATCTAGCGTTGTGTCATATCCGGATTTGCCGAAAAGCCCCCTCGCGAACACACCCTCTCTATGTGCTGAACTACCCCTTCCGCCTCAGAGTGATGGTACCATCATGAGCCCCGCACGCGATCAAACTCCACGGTTACCGGCAGTCTTTGAACATACACCGACCATTGCCTCGCCTAGAAAGAGCACGAATATATTCGAGGATCCAGACCCAGAGTCAACTGAACTGCAAGAAAACCACCGGAGCACCGCCGACGCCCATATTCCTCCTGCCGAAGCTTCATGGGACCAAGAATCCGATGACAAGGAAAACTGCGGCCCTGCAAACCTCCCAGTGACACCAATGAAGTCACGCCCTCACCTTGAAGACCTGCGAACCGTCCACACTGTATCAAAAGTACCATTGAAGGCGGAAGGTGAAGTGTCCCCTCTCAAGTTGTCTCGCAAGAGAGGCCTTTCTCTCTCAGCAACGTCCCCCACACGTTCTTCTCCGCGTGTTCGAAAACCCACCGTCATGGCCCTCAATGACAGTGCACCAGTCCTGGCTCCGTCCCGAAGGACCTCGCACACAAGCGGAAGCCCGACGCCAAAACGTCGGTCGATCGCGGCTAGACGCAGCAGCGGGCGGCCGGTAATAGCTCCGCCTGCTGCCTCTAGTGCAGCCGCTAGCCCATCTAAGAAGGCTCGGAGAAGCATAAGCTCTGAACAAAAAGCTCTACACGGTGCAATCGTGCACGTGGATGTTCATACCACCGAAGGCGAAGATGCCTCGGGCATCTTTGTTGAGCTCTTACAACAAATGGGAGCTCGATGTGTAAAGTCCTGGTCTTGGAACCCAAGCTCAGGTCTCTCGCCGGCGGATGGCGCAGGGCCCAAAGACTCACGTGTTGGTATCACTCATGTTGTGTACAAGGATGGTGGTTTGCGGACTTTGGAAAAAGTCAAGAAGGCGGCAGGCCTCGTTAAATGTGTTGGGGTCGGTTGGGTTCTTGAGTAAGTAAAACACCCCTTCACGTAAATATGTTCCATACTGACGGTATCTCCAGCTGTGAACGGGAAAGTCAATGGCTCGATGAAACCCCCTACGCAGTCGACAGCTCTATTATCCCGCGCGGAGGTGCCAAGCGCCGCAAGAGCATGGAGCCCCGTGCGCTTAGCAATATCAACGGCACCCTAGTTCGTGCATCAGGATCTCCCGCACCCTCTGGCAGCGGGCGTCGCAGTGGTGCCGGCCAAGGTGCCGTTGACGGGTTCCGCAAGATTACCCCTCCAGCTTATCAGCAAGAGGCGCCATCTACACCCCCACAACAATCCTCTGCTGATAAATACCAATTCCCTGCTACCCCAGGATATAACTTCGCCAATCTTGATGCCATTGGCATGTCGCCTGCTACACCTGCCTTCCTTGGTAACCGCTCTAGACTTGTCCAGCAGTCGTGTCCACCAAAGCAGAGCAACCGAGGCCTCTTCCCCGGTGCCAAACCCTCAAGCCTTTTGCAGGATGATGGCGATGATGAGGAATCTAGGCGCCAACGTCGCTTCCGTATGGAGGCTGCTCGCCGCAAGAGCCTTGTTTACAAGCCGGCTGTTGGCAGCCATCTTGTTCGTTGATTTATGCATGTGTCTCCTGCGTTTTGTTTTGTCAATACCCACATAGTTGTTGTAAATAAGGGCATGTCATTTCCAATCCTTTCGTTCATGATAGTCGATTCTTTCCAGGCTGGACTGTGTGAAACAATAGTCGCAATTATTGCTTCACATACTTAACTGAATCAATCAATCATTGATATCCCTCCGTACAAGATTTACTGCGACCAGGAGCACTCGATAAATGATTCAATTATTTAAGAAAATACCGAAAACATGTCGCTTTTGCAATGGACTATACCATCATGACCTTGATAGACTCATACATCAATTTAACACTCAGCCCCAACTTACGGACTGATATTCAGTCACTCATTGGATTCCTCCCGGTAGAACCCAGCAACCAGGAAAGCCAACTCCAAAGCCTGCTTCTCATTCAGCCGCGGGTCGCAGAATGTCGTATACCGTTCCCCAAGCCCATCCGCCGTCAACCCACCTGCGCCACCCACACATTCTGTGACAGCCTCCCCAGTAAGCTCAAGATGCATACCACCAAGGAAAGACCCAGCAGCACGATGAATCTCCAACGCCTGCTTCAACTCGGACAGAATATCCGTGAAATGGCGCGTCTTCACCCCAGACGGCGTACTCTGCGTGTTACCGTGCATGGGGTCACACTGCCAAACAGGAAGATGACCCGAAGCCTGCACAGCAGCAATATGCCCTGGCAAGAAATCCGCGATTTTCGCAGCACCGTAACGCGAAATGAGCGTCACTTTCCCGACCTCGCGGTCCGGATTCACGACATTCAACAACTGCACCAGCTCATCCGGCGCCATGCTAGGCCCGATCTTGATACCGACGGGGTTCGCGATCCCGCGGAAGAACTCGACGTGCGCGCCATCGAGCTGGCGCGTCCGGTCCCCGATCCAGAGGAAATGGCCAGACGTCGCGTAGTAGCCTGTTTCCGGCTGCGTGCTGGCGCCGGGATAAGCGGGGTGGCGGAGGAGGCGGGTGAGGCTCTGTTCGTATTCCAGGGAGAGGCCTTCGTGGCTGATGAAGATGTCTGCTGTTTCAACACCGCGGTCTTTGTCGATTCCGACTGTGCGCATGAAGCGGAGGGCGTCTTTGACTGCGCTTACGGTTTTGGTGTATTGCTCTTTGATTGAGGGTGTGATTACATGGCCAAGGCCCCAGTCTAGGGGGGAGTGGAGATCTGCTAGGCCTGAGGAGAGGGAGGCGCGGAGATAGTTGAGGGTTGCTGCGGAGTGGAAGTAGGCCGAGACTAGACGGGATGGGTCTGGTTGGCGGCTTTGTGGGTCTGCAGCGAAGCCGTTGATGTTGTCACCTCGGAAGGAGGGCATTTCGACTCCATTGATCACTTCTGTTGGACTTGAGCGTGGTCTGATTTGGGGTTAGTTTTGCATTGATGAGATTTTAGAGGCAGGTTACACACTTGGCGAATTGGCCTGCAATCCGAGCAATACGGATGACGGGCTTGTTGGCGCCTGTAAGAGTTAGTTGGATTCTATATGCTTTTGATGGGCCGACATACCCCAAATAAGAACTAAACTCATTTGCAACAGCAGCTTGACCTTGGCTTCGATCATTTCCTGGTTGCAGTAGTCAAAGAGCTCTGCACAATCGCCTGAAGACAAATTAATATGATGTTAGATGGTGATCTTTTTGTGCAACATACCACCCTGCAGAACAAATGCTTTGCCTAAAGCGACATTGCGTAGATTATTCTTGAGGTTGTTGATCTTGAAAAGCAGTTAGAACATGACAAGGTCTTTGATCCTATGCAGATCACATACCTCTTGTGTTGTAACAAGAGGAGGCAGCGTCTGCAATTTTTGAAGGGAGTCCTTCAGCCCTTGTTGATCTTCATAGATCACATCTTGCTTGATGGGCTTGTGTGTCCAAGCTATCAACAGTCAGTTTCAATCAACAATCCAAAGAAAAGGATTGTCCAGCTCTTACAGCTCGGGCTCCATTCCGCCATAGTGATGTGCCGCAAGGTGGGGGTAATTATGGGGTAAGCTGTGATCAACAATGTTGGACAGAATCAAGGGCAATAGTCTTAATGCACTTCAAACCGAATAAAAAATATGGTAGAGGTATCCGTTAACCGATAAACAAAAGTTGAACAGAAAAGATATAAAAAGGCACAACCTTAAAACAAAAAAAAGGCAACCCTTCCAACTTTGTAACGTGATGCGCTTATTCGCGGAAAATGGTGATGACTCACTGTGATGTCTCATTTCTAAGGCATGAATTGTATCCTGAATTATCAGGTGTCTAAGAGTCATAACATGGAAATCATTTAGGGATAAATCCAATTACGATCACTATAAATTGGATTTTACGTACTACATACATGCATGTGGTTCCGGGTGTCAAATGTTGTGGGCCATTTATTAATTGGTACCCGGAATAATTTTGAAAGGCTGTGGATCTAGAATGCTCTCAGAACGGATATTTTGTGTTTGGCTGTAGAATACTTCAGATCTGCTTTGATTTTTTACAGATAGTCATGCCCTGAATATTCAAGGATCCATGATTAAAGGCCCAGCGATGAAAATGTTCGTATCGGGAAGTCTGTCGGTTTCTTTGTTTCGCGGAGCGTCAATTCTGCAAATGTTGAATCTGTCTACCTAAGTAAGGTTTTGGAAGTGGATAGTTCCAGCATCTAGGAGAATTTGAATGTCTCAGTCGGCCCGTGGCAAGACCAGGTATAGCAGAATTGGCTGAGTGAGCTGGAGTCTTGTATTTTGGCTAATTGTAGACTACTCAGTACCAGTACGTTCATTTGACGAAGCGCCTCTAGGGGCCAAATCATGTTATAGTTCAGCAAGCTAGGATAGATCTCGAACAAGAATAGATTTTAAAGACCATAAAAAAGATGCTGAGATGATAGTAATGATGCTAAGCAGTAAAGTCAAATTTTAGACGCTGCATCGGTCTCCAGATGCGGACGGCGACGAGTTAGCGAATATTTCAAGTCACTTTTCATCACTTGAAAGAGGAAAGATCTATCGATGAAAATAAAAATAGAATTTCAGTGATAGATTTATCCATACCCTGTCCAGAATCTTGAAACTGTCCCTGTTCTTCCGCGCTAAGATGTGACCGGATTCTGCGAAGGCCATTCTCTTTCGTGTGATCTTTCGCGGGACATAATCCTGGAATAAGAAGGACTACCCATTATGCCAACAAGAAAAGTATGTTGTCAATTCTGAACTACATGTGGAGCATAGCAAGGCTGACTAGGTGCATCAAGCTCCGAGGACTTGATATGCCACGTCAACTGTTGGTGCCACGTCAGATCACGTCACATCACATTGTATGGCCAGCTAAAATTGCAGGGCATATAAAAGGGGTGTTTTGTTTTACCAGAGGACCAAAAGGAGTTCGCTGCTTGTCTTATTGTAGAACCAGGGAAATAGTCAAGAACACCTGATAAACGACTCAATAAACAACCTGAATTAAAGGATGAAAGCTCTCGAAGAGCGAGCTGAGACAGAGGAAATCACAAAATCTGAAAACAATCAAGTGCTTCTCGCAAAGTCCCTTCGGGAGTTGCATCTCAAGGTTGATTCTGGTGAATTGCCGGATACCGACAGGAACGCAGTCTCCCTGCCTTTGTAATAGCTCCATTTTACTTAAATAGACCTGCTTTGACGGCGCAAAAACAGATTTGAAGAAGCAAGGCTTGAGTTGCTGCACCTAGATTTGATTGGTCTGAACCCTGACTTAGGTTTAATGTCCATTCACCGCTTGATATAGGAGGCCTACACGGCACGACTCTCATTTCAAGGTTCACATTAAGCATTTAAGCAAGTAATTCATCATCCGGCAGAGGTCCCCCTCTCAATTTTATGGGCGACACTTGCGATCTCGATCTGGCGTATTCCAGAGGCCAATTACGTATGTTTAAGCCCTTGCTGAATGGTACGACAAGTTTTCGAAACAAAGTTGCAAGGAATAACGAAGATTGGGCGGTGTTGTGTTCTGATACTACGGAGCCCAAAAGGGGGATCAAGGTTAATCAGCCAGAGTTTGTTAGCGCATATCCCAGATCCTGGAATACCAAGGCAACCACGAGGAAAGCTTAAAGGTTAAGGAAGTTGCCACGGAAAATCTTAAGACCCTTTATGCTACGAGCCTCTACACACCATCTGATGATGCAGAGGAGGCTTGGGACAACCTCGTGTGCTTTTGGTTTTGATGATCTATGTCTTTTTGCCCGCGACATCCAATTGCAACCCATCGGTCTGCTATTCATTGCAAGCTCTGACCAAAATAATATGAAAATAGAAACACGCACGGGGATAGTAAAGGGCAGGCGTAGACTATCACCGCAGACTACGAAGTAGGGCTGTTCGCATTGGCAAGAGTAATGCCAAGAGGCTATTAAATAGGACCCAGTGATATTAAAGTTTGAAGGCCATGGCAATATCAGAATTTTTAACCCGATTTTCATTTTGAAATTTAGGGGCTCAAAGCAAGATTTCCACACTAGTACCCCGGACTTGGCATCAGAAGGCAACCCTTCTAAATTTGGAAAAAAAAGTCGGACCACGGGGAATGAAAAAGGGGCTTGGTAGGTATTATTGCTGAAGGGAAAACAAGATAAATGCGAGCCATGGCGCTCGTGTCGAACGTGGCGGAGTTAGCTCCCATCGGAGTGCGCGCCTAGCGAGGAAACATGGTTAGATCGGGCCGACTATATAAGCCCTAAGGGAGGACCCGCCGAGACTGATTGGCCATGTCTCGGGGCTAACCGAACATAACTTGGCCTACCGGCCTAATTCTACGCTAAGTGGTATAGACTACCTAAATACAGAGCCATTTTGGGTTTTGTCTGTTTGAGGCTAACATGGGTCCGGACCCTGAAGAGCCCCATTGCCCTTTCTAATCCAGGCTTTGGGCTGAACTATTTATTCTAGCTTACCCCTTGTTTTTGTTTTCCCTATCCAGATCACTGTTCATACCAATTTACATATTCAAAATGCAGTACAAGACTTTCGCTGCTCTTGCCTTCGCCGCTACGGCTCTGGCTGCCCCTGCCGCAGATTCCACTTCTGATTACTCGGACTACTCCGATATCTATGATTCCTCCTATAGCGATGATTCTTACGATCTCGCCGATATTCCTTCCTCCATCCTGACCGTCCTGGCAACTGCCATCCCAGACTCATGGTACAGCGACATCATGGATCCTTCCTCCCGCGACTCCATTGTTAGTGCCGCTGCCGCCGGTACCTACCCTGCTTGGTACAACTCCTTGCCTAGCAGCGTGAAGGCCTGGGCCACCTCCAACTTTGATGAGGAAGTCCTTGGCGCCTCGTCAACCCTTGACAGCAGCGCCACTCAGACCGACTCTGCCGGCAGCACTGCCAGTGAGACTGGCTCCAACACTGCCGTTGAAACTGGCTCTAGCAGCGGTTTCAGCCGCGGCTCCAGCAGCGCAACCACCGGTGCCAGCACCACTGCCACTGCCACACAGACCTCCACTGAGACTTCCTCTTCTACCTCGGAATCCAGCTCCGAAGCTTCTTCCAGCTCTGCCTCCGCTTCGCCCTCTTCTTCCCAGTCTACTGGCGGTGCCCCCGCCCCTACTGGTGGTGTCGCTATGGGTGTTGCCGGTGCTGCCGGTATTCTGGCCCTTGCCCTTGCCCTGTAGAGTAATACGGGTGCTTCTTTTATCTTGGACTTCCTATTTGGAATTTTGAGATGCTTGAATATATGATCTGTCAGTGGATATAATAATAGTTTCGATTTTTAATTTGATAACCCAACGTATATTTCGTTATTTTGATGGGCTGCTTCTAGAGCTCTGGTTTATTTCTATTAATTTTAGGCTGATCGACCGAGAAGTAAAACATAGTGTCCGTCTAAAGTCAACAGCGTAAGTGGGTTTTACAAAATGTGCCTTACGTAGAGGGAACAACTGACAAGACTGAATAGAGGCTGATCGAGCTCCAGCTTATGGTTTCCTGACCAAGCTGCGTAAGTCGCAACTTCAACTAGCTAGAATAAATCATTAGCAAAAGACTCCAGGATCATGAACGAAACTCCACCGACCGACTTCAGAGCCTTCGCTACTCTCACTTGTCGCATATCGTCAACCCACGCCCTACTCCCGTAATACCACACAACCTTGTACACGGGGGTCATCTGTCCCTTGGAATGCCATATCATCACCTCAATCATTCGCCGAATCCAGTAAGCCGTATGATAAAGTCATCGGTTCTCATTCAACCTCGTGATATCTGTTGTAGTAAAGACCGAGAATTTTTAGACCGCGTGTTGCATCAGACATCTGATCAGCGCATTCTGAATGGAGATATAAAGACGGCGTAAGTAAAAGCAGACCATGGAGCAAGCGAAGATTGCCGCAGGAGAAACGCTTTGGTCAACGTTCACGTTCATTTGGAAATTGGATGGAGCCCCAGAACCGAGCATTAGAATCAGGTATGATATAAAAACTTGTCAACCATCTATCAACCATATAGAAATGGTAGTCTGGAGGTTGTGGGTCTTAAAGTATGATGATATGATTTATATCTATAAAAAGCTAGCAAAAGCTTTGTAGGCTGTCTTTAATACTCTTCTTTGTGGGACCCAGTGATCATAGTTCGAAAATCCGGCATCTTTTCTCTGTGGAATATGTAAGATTAGGGAAGCGGGTGGTTGAAAAAGGGCTGCACATCACGTTCAGATTCCTCGTTTGGGAATGAGCCTTAGAATTGAGAATCATGATCAGGTATAATATATCATTCACTCCTCAAACATCTATCAATTTAAGACATAACGTCAGGGTATCGTAAGAGTAAAATCGTAGAAAGGCCATTGTAGTTGTATTGTCTGACTAAAGACTAGGAAAAAGAGAATAGAAGAAATAAAAGGAAACTCTCGTGTCTTCGGGAACCGGGGTCCCCAAAGGGTCATCAGTGTGTCCAAGACAGACACGTTATCAGGGATTCGGTCTTGATTGTGTAATTTACCCATCAATCCCTGTGTCAGAAGATGCAAGGTCTGGAGAAGCCCCAGGCAGCGTCGAGGGAAGCCAG
Source organism: Penicillium soppii (assembly GCF_028829465.1). Lineage (NCBI taxonomy): Eukaryota > Fungi > Ascomycota > Eurotiomycetes > Eurotiales > Aspergillaceae > Penicillium > Penicillium soppii. The sequence continues at coordinate 1,149,617 of NW_026643235.1, read as the reverse complement.
AAGTAAAGTAATCAGCGGGGTGATTACAAACTGTCTTGCAGCCGGGAACCTTTTTGTACATGGTCAATCCTGCCTTTTGGGCCTTGTGAACTTGGAGTGTCAGCTGACCTAGTTTTCCGATAACTAAATCGCGCTCTTTGAAGGAGGCATCAGCCTGGTGCAATATCGCGAGCGTCTCATCGAATATGGTTTGATAATGGTGCCATGCGTCATGGTATGCCGTTTCCCAGATTGGCACGGCATTTGACTGGGGGTGGATGCTGGTTTGAGGCATTGTGAAAAGATAGAGATAGGTCGACCTAAAGTGGGACTTTCTGCTGAGAACAAAGATAAGGGATGTTTAAAAAATGGTTATAAGTGGCTTGGAAATGATATCGAAGACTTAAGTGATATCTGATTGGAAAAAATAACTCGAATAGTCGAGGGAACGAGGCTATTTAGGTCTTTCCACAATTACCTGGGTGGTCTTTTGATGACTGCTTCGGTGAAGAAGCGACAATGAATGTGATTATTCTCATCCTTATGTTTTGGCTTACAAAACCACTAATGCATTGTTTGTAGCAAGAATAAAACGACAACCAAGGCTTAGTGAACTAAACTATGAAAAGGTTGACTGACAAATAAAGCATTATCTCACAAAGGCTATTGTCCATGCTGTTTATATTTCCTGAATTCTTATCAAGTAGCTCAGGTGGTAATCAGTGTGTCCTGTTCTAAATGAGCTCCTTTACAACTAAAGCAATATGTGACAAACACAAAACTTCGGTATTTAGCTACTGATTTATATTTTGACATTCAATTTCCATCCCGATACCAAAAGTCTTGCACCTATCAAAGCCATCGTTTCCACCAATAAAAAGCCTACCAGCCCACACCTGCGCAGCAACGTAGCCTCCATGCGCAACCAATGCGCCGGCAATTGCGGATTCAATTAAGGGACTGAATATCACCAATGTAAGCACAATGCCAACAAGAGTACCGATCTTACTTAGATCCTTTGTCAAGGAAGATAGACATCTCGTAAAAACGCACATCACTGAAGAGATCGCAATCCCATGAAAAACAGCAGATACACAAAGCCCTGTTAGATGGTATACTCTATCCAGCAATATATCATAATAACGCAAAGTATCACCCATATAAATTAAACAGTTCAAAGGCCCGATATAGCGATCTGCGAGATAGCCATAACAGGTTCGGACAAATATGCCTACGCCATTCATAACCATGATGAGGTAGACGCCAGCAGAGGGAGCGAGTCCTACCAAAATCCCCAATTGCATAAAGCTCAATCTTTACAACAGTCAATATCTCTCCGGTTTCAGACCTCGGAACAGAGGTGACTTATGTAGAAGAAAGCAAAATAAAAAGTCCAGTAAAGCAACAAAATACCAAGAGTAAACAGCATGTAAGCTATTTCCATCAATGCACCCTATTCGACCATCTAGAATCGTTATAGGGCTGACCATTCCTTTTCATTCATCAAGGCCTTGGAGCATCAATGAGGGATATATTGCTGGTGCAACTTGGATCGAGTTCCACGATGTACTTCTAGAGGCAATGCACAATATATATCCTGATGCATTATGCACCTCTGTTTGCTAACATGTTTGCCCTCTCGCCACGCTCATGTAAATGAGCTTTGAGGCCACCACTTAGATACTTATTCCATCATCATTCTTCTTCCATTTTTCCATGAGATATCGCAGTATCCACCACTCATCATATTCAAGCTGAATTATCCACATATTATTGTTAAAATTCAGGTTATTTGCGTTGCCACACTGTACATTGACAATGGAAAGGGAAGGAAGTGTGGAGCATCAAGTGGAGATGCGATCAACCGGTCAGTTTATTGAGCCAAGACATGTAGACAGCTTCAAGCTGTCAAGGGTAAAAAAAGATCAAGCAAAAGAAAGCAAAATCGAGGTTCTTTGACTTACTTCCCGTTCAGTTCTGCCTGAACGCCCAACCCAACAAACAATTACGTCACCGACTGTCCAAATTGGCGTGGCGTCTAAAAACACAATCCTCCCCTCTGCATTGCTTCTTTCAAAGCAAATATGTCTGATCCCATCCCATCCGCAGCAGCTGATCCAAATAACGTGGAGAAACCCCTTCCCTCGAATGCCGAAGATCGCAAAGCGGCCGCCGCCCTCTCCTCTCTCAAAACAAATGAGATCGTAACGGAGGGTGCCTCCGGCAGGGCACCGGACACTGCCAGCCAGGAAGCTCTGGGAAAAGCAATGAGCCGACTTGAGATAGCTGTTGGACAAGCTTCGAATAATAATGGAGTGGCTGCAAGGAAGTCTCAAGAGGCGGCCAAGAGAAAGGTGGTTAAGGTTGCTTCGGCTGATGTTGCCTTGCTGGTGAGGATTATAGTCTTGGTGATATTTTGATGAACACTAACTTAATTTTATCCGACAGGTGGATCATCTAGATCTGACCAAAGCGAAGGCTACTGATTTACTAAAAGTGCATGACGGTGATGTTACGATGGCGATCAAAGCATTCATTGCACCCCCCTCTATTCGGGTGTAATGTCGAGAATACTCACAGAGCTGGAGATGCGCTTCTATGGTTTATGATTCGATGATCGCAGGCTTAATAAGACAGGAAAACACTACAATAGCGCTAGTTGACGGATGAAAAAGCTCTCCATATAATTAACGCAGTTCCCCTTCAGCAAAATAACAATGATTCCTTCTGCTTTTAAAAGCCACAACTCTTTCAAAGACATGATATTTGAGTTAAATCTCATGTGAAACTTATATGTGCGATGCATCGATCACTCAGATCAAAAAGTCCATCATTCCTCCTCTTCGTCTTTCTTTCGTTCTATTCCCTTGCCCTCATGTATACTCCACAGCATAGCCCAGCCAACAAGAGACTCAGCAGCCAGTGCCCACCAGACAGCTCCAATCATATTATATTCAAGGCCCAGGCCAAGACCCCAACCTCCAAGGAGTGGGCCCAATGTCCGAGCCGCACTCGTAATACTCTGCCCCACCCCATGCACCGTGCCTAAAACAGATGGATCTGTGACACAGTTATTCACTAAGATTATGGCAGCAGGGAGAATGAACGTCCGTGATATGACCTGCAAACTAACAACAAAGGTGAAGGACGGCCAGACAATCCATGGTATGCGCGGGAGGATGACCAGAAAGGGCATCAGAATATAAGAGATAGGCGAGAAAGGCAGGAACGTGCGGAATGATTTGAGCGTGCCGAGTTTTGCTTGTATCTGGGGATACACGAAAATTTGGAGCGGCAGGCCAATGAAGCCAATAATGGCAGTAGCAAATCCAACTCGCGATGATGGAAGACCCAGTCCACCGCCAAAATGAAAGAGACCCTCTCGAGAGCCCTCGGGGGCACGGGGTGCGGGCAAAAACACGAACGACATAGAGTTGAAGGCACTCGTATGGAAAGCTAGCAAGAAATGAACAAACAGAGTCAAAAGCACGTTGCGAGTCCAGATCTGGCGGAAACCTGGCCGTTTGTGTGGTCGGGCCGGCATGCGTGAGCGGGCAGGGCTTGATGGCGTAGACCAGGTCCCCACGCTACCGTCTAGGTAAACGGAGTCATCATCTCTCGAACGTGTCAGGGGGCGGTAATGTCGTGGTTTCCGAGTCAGAGCTCTTGTGAGCCGCTTCCCGAGTTTCCGACCCCAGTCCTTCTTATAACGTGCAATTTCATGTGTCTATATTTCTTGTCAGAAATGGTGCACTGTGAAAGGGCTGAATGTGATCTTACTTCATCAAGGCCAAAAATTACCGCGAGTACCGAGGCGAAGATTAATATCGCGCTCAAAACATTGGGTAGGGCATAAGGCCAGCGCTGCATCCACCAGACCCCCTCTTTACCTCCGAGAAAAGATCCCGGACCAAAGAATTGTGGAAAATTGTGAACTGGATCGGCCAAGGAGCCACCTAGAATAGGTCCAATGATCACACCGACATTAAAGCACATTGGTAGAAGCAGAAATGCTCGGGATTGATACCTAAATTGTCAGCCTTACGAATAGCTATAGTTTGGAGGAATGACAAAGCTTACTTCTTCTCAGAAATGATTTCTGCCACCATTGTTCTCATCACTCCAACGTTGCTGTTCAGGACTCCGCCCAGTGTTCGAAAGATCATGGCAGATGCAAAGGAACGGGAAAAGCCAAACCCGATACATGAGAGACAAGCTCCCATCAATCCGATCAGAAGCACCCTTTTTCTACCCATCCATTCAGCATCTGCAAGCCGTCCCCACCACATAGCTGTAACAAACTGCGCTGCGGTCAGACTAGCTTGAAGAAGACCCGCCTGCGCTGAAATTTTGGAGTCTGGTAGCGAGGGATCAAAAGATTTCAGCTGATAGAACATATACGCTTGTAAGGAAGTCTGAGTTAAGGGCTCCGATAAGCGCGCAAAAGTCAAAACTGCCAGTTGACCTTTCCGCGGCAGCGAGCTCCAGGTTACAGGTTTTTTCTGATCCTCAGCCTCCTCAAGCACGCCGTCATGATCATGATCGCTATCATCTCCATCAGCTGAAGTTAGCAGCGGAGCGGCCTCCAATCTCCGTAAGGGCGGAGGGTCACCCTCGAAGACTGCAGTATCTTCAGTCTCGAAATCGCTATCGCCATCGATGCTCGATAATTCTGAATTATCGACAGTCAATTCGGAGGCATATTCAGAAAGATTTTGAGCATCTTCCCTGTTCTCATGACGGTGTAGGCCCGTGCCTTGGATATGCGGAGAAGACCCCATCAACAAAGATCCCGATTCGGGAAACTGTCGTGCGATGCCGGGGAATTACAAGACTGTGTTATTGCTTCTTTGAGTCTTGGCACGGGTTATTTTCTTTTTTGGATCCGGTTCAAGGCGAAATCTTTGAAAAAGATGAGATGAAAAATGCCTATGACACCATTTTCCCCCACATTGCGCGCTCATGCGGAGTCTTGCCGACTTAACCGTGAGATTCAGTATCGAGAGGCCACAACAATGAAGATTTTACTTCGAAAGCATAACGATAGAATACATCCCTCGACCTAACAACACGTACAGAAGCGTACGTAGCCTCTCTCTATACCACATACCTAATAGACCAAAAACAAAAAAAAAAATGCAAAATGCACCCACCGGGGTTCGAACCCGGGCCACCTGTTGGAGTCATAATCAAATGGGAAACAGGCATCTTACCACTAGACCATAGGTGCAGTTTATTGAGAATATCACTCGTATTCAAAACTTCACCAGCCTAATCCGTCACAATCAAAGACCAATATCAACCATGGGTCCGTTGCAAATCCGGGGCGAAAGCTGGGGTAATCGACAAAGCAACGATTCACTATTGCGCTAACCTACCCTAAGTGAGATTTGACTGATCAACACAGATTGCATTTAGCCTATAGCATTTGTAATTTTGACTTGGCATTAACCTTGCATTGTTGGAAGGCTATACATGTATTTGAAGAGAATAGAAATATGAAGGGAAACAATAGAATAAAAGCACCGGGTATGATAGAATCTCCCAAACCCCACATCCCTAAAAGCCACAAGGCTGTTGTATACAAATCTACAGAAGAAAAAATGACACGAAGACGTACACGCATTCTTCTGTCAACAAGGCGACCGTGTGTGTCGCTTGGTGTCTATTTGGGCACTGTACTCGCCCTCGGAATGCATGATTTCCTGATGCAGCTCGTGGGAATTATCATGATCAAAAGAATCTAGATAGTCCTGCGTTGCGGAGCTTTCAATCCCAAGTTCGTCCTTCTGATTCCAGGTCTCCAATGAAACAGCTTCGACACGATGCATATCGCTCATGAACTGTTTATCCGACCGATTGATAGCTTCCATACTTGATCGCGGGGCACCATGTAGACTGGGCTGTGCATCCTTAATATATCGACGAAAAGGAGCTCTCCATGAGCGAGAGAAGGTGTGCGAAGGCCGTGATTGTGAGCTGTTGGAGTGCTCGCCACTGCTATTTTTGTTTTGGTTGATTTGATTTCCAGGCCGCCGGCCTCGGTTGCTGTTATATTGGAAGGCCCTGAGACCGAAAACTTTGCGCAGAAGGGGCCACCAGCACATGAGATTTGCAACGTAAATTGCTGTGCTGGCTTCGCGAATGTACCAAAGCTGGTATTGTGTTGTGAGTGGAGCGGCAAAGTTGAAATATTTGTTCAGGATGGCAGCGATGATGGTGAACAAGCCTAGGCTCATGATGCCGATCAGGACTATCTTTCTGCGGCGTTTGAGTTGAGCTTTGATAAGGAGCGGAATTGGAATAGCGAGCATCGCGGCATCGGAGGAAATGTTGAAGACCGCTTGCGTTATCGAGTAGTGTGCGTATGTAGCGCATTGCATATTCTGCACGGGCATAGCCCAGTATTGTGAGAATGGTCGGCAGTATACTGCATAATATGTGACCATAATGACAACAAATCCAACAGCCACGTAAACAGCAAGAATCTTGATGTACAGATTTGATTTCAAGTTTCGAGTGATTCGCCAGTAAAGCATCAACATGCATGTTTTGACCCCCCATGTCGAAAATAGCATGCATTGCTCCAACCCTATGACAATTTTGCTCCCATAAATCCGGTCAGTGACCTGTTTGGGGTCAATCAGTACTTCGTAGTAGTCCTTCGGGTCCATTAGGTTTGTTGCGTAACGGGCCGAGATTTGAATGAGTATAAGAAGGGTGGTATAGATCGCCTAAACCGAAGACTCAATCAGTCGTGAACAATGAGGGATTTTGTCATATTTGAACTCACAAATGTCAATGTCATAACATAATCATCCACTGATGATAAATGTTCGTAAGCAGACGGCTATCAGGTCAGAGAGTTAAGAGACCATACCAAACAAACGTTTAATCGATCCATTGGCAATGATTCGAGCTGCACTTTTCGGCAATCAGCCATAATTCAACTTCGAGCTCTATCAAATTCAAACTCACATTCTTCCTATGAAAATAGCAAGTCCAATTGTCCAAAATATTAGAGCTTCTGTGAAGAGCGTTCGTGGAGAGGGAGACACGTCGCCCATTGTGCTGGACAGCGCAATCCGCGCCTCGACTAAGTAGGCTTCAAATTATCGACGCAGTCTCACTCGAATTAGCCATGTATGAAAGACCAAAGCAAGGAAAAAATGGAGAGCATGTTTTGACCTGATGAAAAGCATCAGTGATAAGAATGGCTGGGCCACATGGCTTGTCTACCTGCTCCTCGAATAGGTCTAGAAATAAAAAGATTTACTCAGACTGGGCTACTGCGCCGACGAGAGCGATTATTGTGCCGAGTCGGTGAGAGTGACAAAGTCCGAGCCAGTGTGTGTAGTAATGCTGGCCACCAGTCTCAGGACTGTAGCGTCATGCGTCTTGGCCTGTGAGATGCCAGTGCTAGGCTGGAGTTTTCGCTAGTGAGCAAGGAAGAATGGGGACGTGCATGCAAGGGACTCTCTCGAAGCGCCAACCGACATCGATGGCAGTTGACTTTGGAATGTAGATCTCAATGGAAGAGGCGGTTCTTTCTCATTGCCGGTCGCATTCGTTATGTTTGTCTTGGAAGCCTTTTTGCCCACTAGACCAGAGTGTCGATAAGGCTCCTTGTGGCACCATGATTCAGATAATTACTGACGTTGCGCAAGTTCGAGCGGCGTCCATGAATGCATGCACGGTGTCTGGAAAAGGATCGCTTAAGCGAAATTAGTGCAACCCAAACATTAGTCCATGGGGGGCATACTTGATCGGCATTATATAATTGGATTGTCGAGCCTCTGGTGTCAACTCGACTGTATGCACGATGTCGATAGCTCTGTGATTGTTGCGCCTCGAGCAGAAATAAACTGGTTGACAGGTCAAATTCCATAGTGCTTAGGTGGATGCGAGGGAGCCTGGCGTTAATTTGATTGGGCATTTTGAGGCGCTGATCTGCAAGGTGATTCAAGCCTAACTTCAATAACAGCTCCCGCGGGGGCCTCATCCCTGAACAATAAAGGCAATCTTCGCAGGGAAAGAAGATAATGGTATTGTTGCGGAGTCAGGCAATCTAAAAAAGAAAAGAATCACTGGTTGATCGTCGAGACAGTCCTTAATCTTTCTTGTTATTTCACAGAATGTGAGTACCCAATACTTCGCAGATTTTCCATTGAACCCATTTATGGTATTTCTGGCGAAGTACCGCGGCGACAGCATCTATGATTTTCGCCAGAATTGGCTCATTCCACCAAAATATAGGGGTATTTTTGAAACAACACACAGAAATGAGCAAACTTGATGAGTAATGCTGGTCTTCGTTGCTCAGGTAGCTCCTCACACTACTATATAAATGAAAGGCTCACATTATCTGAGCCTTTTACCCTACAAAGGGAGGGTCTGTTCAACGGCTCAGAACTGGCGGACGGTATTTCTATCCCTCTGACCAAGTGGCGAATCGATCGAGATCGGACTGAAAGCCTATACCATTCATTAATTTGAGCGCACATTTGTTGATTTCATTCTCATCGACAACACAGGATACGAGCAATACGCATGATACTCATCTCGGTCTTCTTTCACTTCTCACTCCGCTTTATAGAATAGACGTTTTGGACATGTGGTACCAATCTTGGATGTATTCCACACCACTCATGCTTCTTTGTGCAGACCCTAACAGACTTTTTTGGCTTTTCTAATCCTAATTTCATCCTTCGGGTCAACGCTGCTTCTGTTGAATTATCTTTGGTGCCGCGGCGTCGTAAACATCGCAAATATGATTAAGACTACTACAACCATGATCCCCACTTCCCTGGTTATCAACCACGCCGCAGGAGGTTAGAGACCAATAGGGAGATTTCCCATTCTCGGCGAGAACGATAACAGCTTTGGTAAAAATATCTTCTATGCTAAACAATAGGTTGATCTTCCGCCATTCTGTCATAGCATACGGCCTTTCAGCCTGCGGCATGTTGAGCCAGTCAGGTTCATATTCATCTAGGTTCAAACCATGATCTAGATCGAGTGCCCATATATCTGGGACTCGGACCGTAATGATTACGTATCTCTTGAGAATTATTATACTGATAGGAGGGCCGTACGGTGTTTCGCTAATAATCTCAAGGGTAGCACGGCGAACCTCAGTGGTCATCTTCTGAGGGAAAGCCTTAGTACGACCTTGGGCCACCAGTCCTTCTGCGTCTTTCGCCTTGTATCTGGCATGCTTAGTGACTTTAGGAGCTAATCTGTCTTTAAGGGAATCTGTAGATATGTTTGATACAGTATAACTAGTGTTAGTAAAATGTCATACCCAAATGTAGCGATAGCTATTTGCCTGTGGCAATATATATATTAGGCTATAAAAACATTATGTGAAAACACACAGTTTTGATAGTGATCGTATGACCTAAACCTGGGAGATTTCGCCCAATTCATCCTAACACTATCCAACCCTGAAAGTATCATAATACCGAATAAGATATGACACATGACATATGATTCAATGATTTACTTCGTGACACCCAAGCTGATCTGTGCAAATCTTAACTAACCTACGGGATTCTTCCGATGTTTCTCTCTCGCGATATGCCAATGCTACTTTCGTAACTTGCAAACAACTGTTCAACTATGGTGCCGCAAGCTGCTCAAGATCGCAATCAAGAATAATATGGTGATATTCCAAGGTTCCAATATGCCCTTCTCCCAGATTATAGACCGCGTGGCAGATGGTCACCAGTTCTTTGGACTTTCCACCTGTGTGGTTAGAAATTTAACAGCTTCGGTAAAAATATCCCCTCCGGCAAACATCCCATTTTTCCACATTTATTCCTTTTTGTTAGAGAATTCTCGCCTCTCAGCATACGCTTCTTGTCCAGTCCGGTGTAGCTCTGACAATTTAGCCCCGTCCCCGTCACCTATATTTGGTTCGAAGAAATGATCCAAATTTATTTACAAGAGATTAGCCGTGACGATTGCGCATCCCACGGATTCCATTAAAGGCACACCATCGCCGTGCATATCGTCAGGTGTTACATTGCCAATGATCCTAGAACGACACAGCGAATCTTGGTGGTCATCTTTTCTGGGGCACAGATTTCAACAAAAGAATCAAGCATGCCTCGTAAGGATTCTGCGTTGTGCATATCCACAATACCACCGCTGTGTCTCGTTTTTGTTAGTTGCGAGCAAACACGGACTTTGAAATAGAAGAACTAGCCCTGTCGCGCCTTTCGCTTCATATCTGGCACGTTTGGCGACCTTAGAAGTTGGGAAACCGGCGTCGAACCCTCAGAATGCTCGTAGCCATAGTAGAAAGCATTTAGTATCCTACAAGTTATCTAACTAACTCGCTTCTATAGGGAACCTTATAATAGTAGGTGATAGAGATGTAAGCCTATCATTTACACTACATTCCACCCCATCGAATGTCGAAAGAAGTTTTTCAGGGTCTTTAAAGTGAATAGTAGCTTAAGCAATTAGTATATCAGCATAAAGAACGTACCAAAAGTCACTATAGCGGACATTTATGATCGGAGAGAAGGGCTAAGAAATGACTATAACAAAGAAGCTTAGATCGTTGGTGGTTCGTCGGGTCTTTATAGTTGAATTCCGGCCTAGTAGAATTTTGAAGAAATGAAGAGAAGGGGCCCCCTTTACGAAAGGCTTCGTGGGAAGCGCTCCTGGAGCTTGCATCAGCGGTATCATAGAAGCAACGGTACGAAGCTAAACTCGTCACTCGGTCGCCCTGCTAAGAAGCAGATCAATCATTTATTCAAGGACGATGACCCAATAAACGCCACTATTGGGGCCGAGTCACGCAAGACAGTTAGTAGATAGCCATTGCTTGAGACACTACTCCGTAGTAGACGCCCTATTGAGGCTGTTGGTATCATTTAGTTGGTTGTTGCTAGGTTGGGTGATGGGTTTGATCTTATTAGGCACGCGCGTAGTTATTTTAAATTTAGACAAGGTTGATATAGTATGGTATTCCTACGTTCCATTTGTAATTATTGTTTATACCGGTATCAATATATACAAAAGATCTACAAAGAAGGTCTAGAGCCCAGCGCTACATTGCCTTGTTCCTTTTTAGTACTCGTGTCGTCGAGTCTGGCCACGGACAAGGTGGCCAGGTTCGACGACACGAGCAGTCGCTGAAGTAGAAAATTGCCACAGCTACAGCAACTGGCCTGAGATACCAGGTAGGCATATATATGGGAAACCCGGTGGTGGTATTCACATGTGGTATCACCAACGGTCTTTTGGATAATTTCCCAAACGGGCGCATGGCCCGGAAAACAACGCGAAATTGTAAATTGCGACAGAATAACATGAAGATGGCGCGCATAAGGCGCCCATCGGCGCACAAATGGCGAGCAATAATGCTGGTAGGCGAAGTATAACGCTCGCAGCGATAAGAAGAAGATTACGGAAGAGAGTCCACCTAATCGTACAGTAGTTTAATTATAGCCATGTACTGGAGACTTTGTGCCCAGTTTCAGAGCCCGATTGAACAACCTCTTTCCTTCGCCAATGGCGTGAACCTGCACATTGTAGGTTTGATCTCGAACGGCGTCTTTGCCCGCATCCCGAACTCTCAAGGTTACTATTGGCCATTTGAGTGAACACATTCCCTTTCTGGCACATCAGTCACTTGCTTTTGGATGTCAAGAAGCCTATCTTGAAGGAGGAAGACCAGGGTCATGTTCCAGAGCAGTATTGATGATCTATGATTACTTCAAGCGGAACGTCTGGCTAATTATCAATGGAGAATTCTCTACTGCGATGTTGAGATATGCCGTCAGTGAGATTACAGGGGTTCGTACTCCCTTCAGTGTTGATTGTCCATATGAAACCAAGGAGAGTGCTTGTCTCAATTTTAATCACCGTATTGGTCGGGATAAAGTGAAGACGCCCTGTTCAAGTTAGGCTCTTCCGATCTACGATTTGAAGGCTCTAGTGAGCTAAGGAGTCCTGAAGGGGGGTCATACCGACCTCTTCCTCTTAGATATAGCTTGCCATATTGAACAAACCTTTTTTATGCTTCTTGCGATCATCTTTATTTGTGAAAATATCAAGCCATGGAGTATTGATGTAATGATGATTTCTCTTGCACCACAGTATATCCCGAATGACCATAACATATTTGGGAGAAAAAAACATTAACCAAAGATCAAAGCTTGGTTCCTCCCGGTATACAGCACTGTATACAGCACCGCGTCCATACTAGTGCGTGTACCACAATCTACATCTGATAGATCACACGAAGCCATATGGGCCATCAACAAGGGGATCGCGATTGCATGCATTGTGTAAGCTAAACGAATGCCGTGCAGCAGACCCCTGACAACGCTAGAATGTAGATTACACACTAGGCAAACATTCAGTAACACCACAATCGGCTGAAACACCAAAAGCCATATTCTCCAAATATCGTAACAAGGATAATCAGTCCTGGCCGTTGAAGAAGTTTACCCAAGGCTGCCTGCCCACTGGGCATCGGATCGCCCGATCGACACCCAACTAACCCTAAAACCGGGTCAACCCCCTTGCGTGAGCTGCGATGCATCACTCAAATCTACCTTTTAGGAAGTTGGCAGGAGAATTTAATTTGAACTAATCCAATAAAAAAGAAGACTGTATTACAATTGAATCGATTAGACGCAGCTGCACGCAATTTTTTTTTTCTCTCCTCTTTACACAAACAACGCTATTTCCAATAGCACCTCAATGTGTCAAGCCTCAACAAGCATTCTGCTCTCCTTCGGAGAAAATTGTAGACAAGTCACTCTCGCATAAAATGTTCGATGCAGATCTTCCAATACACGTGGCGGCCATGAGGACATCGACCCTCGCATATTCCCTGGGTTGCGACTCGCCCGATTCTTCCTGTGCACCCTGTACTTATTACGCTCTGTCAAACCTAGTAGGGTGGCGTTTCTCCTTTTTTTTTCTTTCCCCTCACTGTCCTGTATTCATTTATTATAATGGCTTTGTGCTTTTTTTGAACCTCGCTGCTATACCCCATGACGCACGGCAAAATGGTGGTGAGCGCAAGGCAGGTCCCTCGGGACAACGAGAAGTTTCTGAAAGAAAACGCCACGATGGACGAACTACGACTTGAATCAGCACTTGGTCATAAGCAAGAGCTGACGAGAAATTTTAGCTTGTGGAGTTTGACCAGTTTGGGAATTATCATTGCTAAGTATGAATGTTGCTCTGGGTGTCGATATCCATTGGACTAATAGGGCCAAGCTCCTGGGCTTCAACAGGAGGAACAATCGTTGCTGCTCTCAAAAATGGCGGTCCGATGGCTGTTCTATATGGATTGATTTTGGTCAGCATCTTCTACACAGCTATATCCGCTTCTCTCGCCGAACTCGCCTCATCCATGCCCTCAGCGGGCGGCGTATACTATTGGTCATCGGTTGTCAGCCGAAACAAAGGCCGAAAGGTGGGCTTCTTTACCGGATATCTCAACGCCTGCGCATGGTTGCTGTCTGCGTCATCAATGAGCTCTATGTTAGGGAATGAGGGCGTCGCGATGTACTTGCTCAAGCACCCGAATATTGAGTGGCACCCCTGGCAGGTATTTGTAGTATTCCAAATCGTCAATTGGATGTGCTGTGCTATTGTCTGCTTTGGCAATCGATTAATTCCGCTCATCAACCGCATTTCTCTCATTTTGTCTATGTGTGGCCTAGTCACTACTGTGATAGTTCTTGCGGTAATGCCGAAGAAGCACGCTAGCAACGCTCAAGTGTGGACTGAGTATCACAATAAGACAGGCGGATGGTCCGACGGGGTCTGTTTTATGACTGGTCTGTTAAACGCAGCATTTGCAGTCGGTGTGCCGGACTGCATCAGTCATCTTTCGGAAGAAGGTATGTTAGATTCACTACAAGAGGAAACCGAACTAATCCTAATATATCAGTACCCAAACCCGAGATCAAAGTCCCACAAGGCATCATGCTCCAAATGCTCACGTCCTTCATTACCTCATTTGTCTACCTGATCGCCCTTTTTTACTCCATTCAAGATCTTGACGCCGTCTTTGCGAGCACAATTGGATTCTTCCCAACAGCCGAGATCTACCGACAAGCAACCGGCTCCAATGCAGGTGCTATCGGCCTTATTGCAGTCCTCTTCCTCGCAACTTTCCCAACATTAATCGGCACATTCATGACCGGCGGTAGAATGTGGTGGAGTTTAGCACGCGACAATGCGACACCATTCGCAAGCTATTTCGCTGAGGTTCACCCGACACTGAACTGCCCCGTGCGTGCAACAGTTGCTATGAGTGCGCTAGTCACTTGCCTGGGGTGTATATACATCGGTAGCACGACTGCATTCCAAGCACTCATTTCTTCGTTCATTGTGCTGAGCTCGCTGTCTTATTTCGGAGCTATATTCCCGCATGTCCTGTCCGGCCGCCAGAATATGGTCCCCGGGCCATTTTATATGGGACAAAGACTTGGCATGATGGTCAATATCATTTCACTGATTTACATTTCGGTGACTGTTGTTTTCTTCTGCTTCCCCTTCGTGTTACCGACTACGGTGCAGAACATGAATTACACAAGTGTCATCATTGTGGGCTTGATGGCAATCACTGCCTTCTGGTGGGTGTTCCGTGGGCGACGTCAGTACCACGGTCCTCATTACAGCTTTGAAGCTGCTGAGCGTTTGGCGGCTTTCCAGGAAGGCAAACAGGGTCGTCGCTCTTTTATTGACGTCGTGGGCGACTCGTGTATTGCCGGTGTTGAGCATGGGAATTTGTGATGATGAAACGAATGATAAGATGTCGAAAAGATGAATGCGGGTGGGGAGTTGTGATATTCTGGCTCTGTGTTAATAATTTGACCATGTCTATCGAGCAATGTATTTATACCTCCAACTTCATAGAACACTAGTATGGAAGACGATACAGTGGATCTCATAGCTAGACTCAGAATCATTAAAACCTACAGGACGAGATTGTAATCAAACATGGCTCCAGAATGAGCGACTCTAATCAATGGCATTCGGAACAGTTGTCTTGAGGTCATAAACTAATATGCGTGAAGAGAGATGCAAGGTGTCCTGCCTCAACCTTCACAGTCGGGACTTGATACTCTGGCCACCCTCCCAGGCCTCTCCAGCCTCAAGAGTCTGCCAGCCAGAGACGGAGCCAGCCTCCACGCAAATCATGTTCTTATAAGCCTCATCAGGTCCGAAATCAGCCATGCCCTTGGCTTTCTCGATCCACGGGTTCCAAACTACGACATCTTTCAAAGCCTCCCTGGTGATTGAGAACAAAGGCTGGTCATCCTTAGCCGAGGTAACAACAACTGGAACGGCTGGGTCAAGGTTTTGGTAGACACGATCGGTTTCCTGGGTGATGGGCAGCGCCGAGGACGTTTCAACGTGGGAAGTCGCCTGGAGAACCTTGTCGATGTAGGTCTTGGACTCGAGGCCCTTGACACGAACATCGGAGATATCCTGTTTGTATTTCCATGTTAGTGGAACCTTGTCTAGCGCATAATCCGGAAGCTTCATCTCATACCGCGACGTTCAAGTAAGTGTGCATCAGAACCTGGAATTCAAAGTTCTGCTTGCCCTCATTGCGCACCTGCAGCGCAGTCTCTAATGTGTCTTTGGTGAGTGTAACACTGTACACAAGTCCAAACTCATATGGCCATGCCTCGCGGAACTCCTCGGTCAGCATGGTGTGAGACAGCCCGAAATCCAGTTTCACCGTGAGATCGGTTCGGTCGCCATCCCTTCCGGGCGCTTCCGAAGATGATTTGCCCAAGAACTCCCAGTTGGAGTTACGAGCAAAGCCATGTTGTGGTAGAGAGGAGGTAACGTGGGTCTGGGGTGGAGGTCCGAAAACCTGGAGAATGAAGCAAGGTGGTTAGCTGTATCCCAACAAGCGGAGTAGTCCTGAGTCACATCACATACCGGGAAGACGAGTGGAATGCCACCACGGATGGGCTTTGAGCCGTCCAAATGAGCTTTCTCACTGACAAAGAGCTGCTCCTTGCCATTTGCCTTCCATGAGGTCACAGTCGCGCCGTACAGGTGGACCTTCACTGACTGGCCAGTGGGCAACGAAGCTTCGATAACGTTGTCCTGGATGGAGAGAGAAGGCTGTGGGAGGGAAGTACCCACCCCAATGGCGGAAGGCTTGTTAGAGCGGTCCATTATTGAGTATTGATGTTGTATTGAAGTGAGGGGAGAAAGACAGCAGCTGATGTGTTTCAGAGTTGGCGGGGAATCTTATCGGCGGCGATTTGTGATCGCCAATTGTTTGTTCTTTGAATTGTCAATTGAACTGCATTGCTGCATTCTTGTTCTGTTTCATAAATTCGGATCGAAAAAAAAAACTTTTGAAAAATAGATTCATCTCGTGGAGATCTCTGGGATCAATATTGAATAGTGCTGATTTGTTCATTTTAAGAAGTTGAGGTACTATCTACACGTTTCCATCAACTACGTAAGTACATATTTGTAACGACCAACATATGTATATGATCAAGCGCATCTAATCCTGCTGCAGGAACGAGGACGTCTGTCCCCAGAAGCTGACCCTTTTAATACGTTTCATCTCATCCCCAGATAACCGCCACCCAAGCGCCTGCATATCTTGCTCAGCCTGTTCAGCATCGTGTACACCAACCAAAGGCAGTACACCTTTGTTGATTGAGTAATTTAGTGCAACTGCAGGGATAGGCACTCGTCGCTCTTCGGCAGTACTCTTCAACACGTTGATAGCGGGCTCTAATAGACGCATCGGATAACTGCTAAAGCGTCGTCTCCGCTGGGGTTCATTCAAGTGCGTAGAATGGGGTCTCCGAGATCGCCAGCATGGAGGTAGCACATGGGAAGATCCGGCCCATCGGGAAGAACCACAGAGATTAACTATGGCTTTTACTCTCCATAGTATTGTCGAGTTACCACCAAGTAGCTCAATGAGATTTGAAAATACAATTGAATAATGTTCAATGATGGAGTTCATTATACCGCGGAAAACCCCCGCGGAAAAGATACAATACAGCAGAATGGACAAAAAGATATTTGGGACAAAACATTACCAAAGATAACATCGTGCAATGGCGCTGTGATTCAGGTGATGAACACATGTATGATGCAGGTGGGGAATAATGATGTGATGGGGTACAGTATAAAAAATCATGTTCAACAGAAGGTTTCGCTGTAAACGCCATTCGCTATGCTGAAGTATTGTGTCGCTGTGATGCATCATGTGCTTCGACACGGATGTTGAAGAGAAGATCGTCGACTTCGCGGAGGGCATTCGGGCTCAAGGTCGCCGTTTTCATATTACCCAAGATCTTCTGTAGGGATTGAGTGATCCCTTCTTCACTGACATCTAGTTGGTATTGAGGGGGCGTTGACTCATGGGTCTGGGTGCTTGCAGTGGCCAGACTTGTGGTTTGTTCGACAGTTTCTTCGGTAGGTTGCGCTTCTGAGCGTGTGTCCAGGTCAAAGTCAAGATCCATTTTTAGTTCTGCATTAACCAAGTCAGGCTTGGTCCCTTGCCCCATTTGAGAAACTTGAGAGTCAGTTGCTTCTTCAGTGGAGACCGGAGAAATGTCTTGATCTGCTGCCGATTCCATAGTTATGACGCTCTCGGGAACAATATTCAAATCGCCGTTTGGAGGCCGCAAGTCATCGGAGGGGATATCATGTTCCGGAGAGGGAATGATGTGGACTTGAGATTCCGATTCGGTCTCAATTGCGCGCTTTTGAGACCTTGTTTTACGCGTGGGGGTGTCTTGAGAGCTGCGCCGAGAGCTTTTTGGTGCGGGGCTTGAGACAGGCTGGCTCTCAAGACAGTGGGATTTGCGCGATCGTTTGGATGGCCGGGGCGTCTCGTCGTCATTTGTCAGACCCCTGGGTGAAGAATGTTGTTGGGTTGGAGCAGCCGGGCCGAGTCGGGTGTTGTCGCTCGCTTCTTGTCGTTGCGAATTGCGGGTGGATCGACGGGTGGCAGTTGGTGATAGTGATTTGCATGGTGAGAGGCCTGAGGTAAGAATAGTAGGAGTTTGCGAGTCAGCACCATCGGGCTCCGATGGCTCGACGTTGACAACGTCTTTCACGCTGGACAATCTCGTTGAGCGACGCCGGTCGTTCTTTGTAGGTGGGTGAACTTCCTCCTCGTCCCGCTTCCTTTTCTTCATAGACGGCTCATCCGCAGGTTGTGAGCGTTGCGCCTGAGCCCTGTCATTTGTATCGACTGCCAGTTCCAAGTCCTGTTCAAGCTGTGAGGCAATTTGTGTCTCAGTTTCCTCACTGGAGTCCATGAAACTTTCATGATGGGAGTCAGAAGGCATGTCAATGGCTTGCTGGATTGTTTTCTGGGCCGGCTGGGGGCTGGTTTGTTTCCTTTTCTTTTTGGAGCTTGAGTTGGGTTTGCCAGTCCGAGGTTTTTGAACAGGGGTTCTACCAGGGGAATCGAAGTTTTCTCCCGGTGAAGGCTCTGGAACTGTCGCTGGGTCTTTTCCTAATGCAGATCGAAGATGTCTACGGGAGGTTGTCCCATTTGCTCGAGGCGTAGAGTCGGTGTTTTCCTTGTCCTGATCATGATCAGAGGCATCCTCCATGGTGGTGTCCGTGTTGTGTTCAGTGGCAAGGCGAGACGTGGCCGGGCTGTTCACCGTTGATTGTTGACCTGAATTGCCGATAAGAGCCTTCCGTGCCTTTGCCGCCTTTCGCCGTTCGCCTCGCGAGCGACTTCTCCCCTTGCGGGGACTTGGGCTCCGAGAATGCATCTCGGGCGGAGATGAAGGAGGGTCAGTAATTTGGCTGCTGGGAATGCCGTGGGGCAAGAGAACAGCTGCGTCAGAGGTCATGGAGGGTGTTGGGTCTCTTGTTCCGGGAGTAGGAGATGAACCGATGAACCCTTCTTCGTGTTCAGTGGGTGCTAGCGTGGGCGTCAAAAGAAGTTCGGAAGCTGATTCACCAGATTGAAGTCTGCGCAAATGAGGAGGAGTATTGAAGCCCAACTTGCGGGGAGTAGGCCCAGGCGAGGACGACTGAATGGATTCAATCATGGAGAATATCTCCCGATGGCTTCGGCGCTTGAGAGACGCTGAGATGTCATTATCAATCTGCACATCGGTATATTCGGACTGGAAGTTGCTCGGTAATTGAGGTTCAGTGACTTGCTCAAGTAGCTTGGAGGAGGCTGTCAACGGGGAGTTGGGCTGAGTGCCACAGGACGACAGAGCCAACTGAGGGATCCCGTTCATTGGCTGATCTGTCGAATCTTGTGGAGGCGGGGATACCATATCTATGTCCTGGTGACCATTCTGCGGAGGGAATGCCGCGCTTTGGAGCCTGGATTCGGCGGTTTGTACAGCCTGCAAAAGAGTGGTCGGGTAGGCAGAAGATTTCACCAAGCCAAAGGTCAGACCCCAAAATTCGACAAACTTCTTGACTGTGTTTATGTTCGACGACTCCAAACCAGCACATAGAATGGTTTCAAAGCTTTTGGAAGAGGGTAGGTCATGGGAAACGGATGTTTGCAAGACATGGAGGGCGGCCGACGAGAGCGCACCACACGCAGTGAGGATCCTGCCATCGACGCCGCGTTCAACATTTACCTTGTATGCTTCGTCTCTCAACCAGAAGCTCAGTGATGACTGGAGGCTTTGAAGGACCTGGCATTGAAATTGCGGAGCACCGGATCCCAAGAACGAAGTCAACCCCTCGATAAACTCAGCTAGATCATAGACCTGGAACTTGCTAAACTCATCGTATGCATCGTGCATTGTTCGGGTAATTGACTCAAGAAATTTGTGAGGGAAAACAGTATGACCGAGGGATTGTATGCCCTCAGGATCGATACCTAGACCGGTCCCTTGCAGGAAAGGAATAGACAAAGAATGGCTGAATAATGACGTCGAAGGTAGGAGGGTGTCTCCAGCTGGAAGGTGCATGAGACGATCCGCCATAGGCTCTATGATCATCGTGGCGATGGCTTGGTTACCCTTCTCGGTTCGTAACACACGAACGAACGACTCAAGTAAATGAGACCACGCCTGGAAAGCAGATGGGAACAGAAGACCGAAAGAAAGAATCTTGATGACATTGTCATAGTCGCGGGATACTGAACCATCACGGGCACGGGCAGATTCGAGAGGGAACGACTGTAAAGCGTTCGATGCCGCCTGACAAGTAGCATTCCAAACGAGTACGGACAATGAAGGAGCACGTGGAATAGCACTGGTCTCCGCAGTGCTCAATTCCGCACACTGCTGCAGAAGCTCAAGACGAGATCCACGAGAGATTTTGCTGTTGCAAGCTGCTTCAATGATGCCCATTACTAGGCGCGTGTAAGACTCGCTTGGAGAGATAGTCCCAGCAATGCTGCTGATGGACCGAAGAAGGTGCAGGATGGGACTGTCGAGATTTGTGCCTGGTTGGGGGTGGCGATGTGACGGACTGCTGGCAGTGACGAAAGTTTCATCCGCAGTTCTCAAAAGAAGTTTTTCGGTGAATGGAATTCCTCCGATAGAGACAATCATGGTTGTGGATAAGTACTGAAATCTTTTGAAGAAAACATCGGGGCTGTCGGCGTTCAGAGAAGACGGCCCAGCAACCCAAAGGCGATGCAACAATGCAAGAACGCTGGCAACAGCTTGCATCGATTCTCCTGAAGGTGTGATTTCTTTACTGGAAGCCAGCGACAAAGCGTTACATAGACTATTCCAGGCCAGTGCCACGTTGGAGGTACCGATCGCGTCATTAACCCAAACAGAAGATTTGAACAAGTTCTCGAAAACCTTGAGAATAGGGGAGATTCTGGATCGAACCCATCGGCTATCGGCGGTAGGAAGTTCGTCTGCCTCCATCTTGTTCGTATCGTTTATCCGGCTCTCGGTCCAAACCTTGACATGCGTGGTCCATAGTAAATTCGATACTATGTTCGAGAGGCAATCTCCAAGAACCGGCATTGATGAGAAGATGCCGGAAGATGGGATGAGCACAAACTCCTCCCATATCAAGTCCAGGTGCTGATAAGAAGCCGAAGTTCGAAAGGTGTAATACAGTAGATTGTAGTAGCTGTTCAGAGCAAGTTGACTAGGCGGCGACCCTGACTTGTCGGATTTCTTGCGATCAAACTGTGAAAATACTGGTTTTCCCAGCATCTTGAGTAGCGAGCGGCTCGTTGATTCGTTAGGACCAACAGCAAAGACAAATCGATTCCAAGCGATAATTGCCTGAGCTTTGATTGCCGGTTCGCTGCAGTTGAAGCATTTCTGCAGCACCAGAACCCATTCTTTGAAATGATCCCAGTGTTCCACATTCCATTTTTTGTTCCTCAAGAGAAGAATGATGATACTCCATATTTGAGGAACATGCACACCACTATCAGTTGTAGACATCATGCGAGCCATGCGCTCGCGAACCTCCATTACAAGTTTCCGATCATGTTCTAGTGGTCTGTCGAATAGGTCGCGAATACTTTTGGCGAGTATAGGGCTTGAACCGGCGTCTGCAGCCACCTGGAAGCCAAGAACGATCGCTTTTTCCCTGGTGTCCTTCACATTATGAAGTAGGCCAAAAATCAAGTGTTCAATCCATAGATTTGCCTGGGATATAAAAGCGGGCTTGGCTTGGCTCAGAAGACGTTGGTAGATGTTCAATCGATGAGAGACGATCGCGTTGCCAGAAATGTTCTGGGTGATATCTGATAGTACCGTGAGAAGACGGGTGACCCGAGCAGTCGTCATGACCTTAGGGCCGAAGTTTTGAGTTGATATTATGGACATGTAATGTGATAAAACGGATTTGGGGGCCTTGGCCTCATGGAGACAAGTGATGGAATGTTCAATCAAAAAGATCTTGAATTCGTCTGGTAGTTTTGTCGATATCTGGGGATGCCAGACAAATGCAGCCGATAATTTCAAAGCCTGATTGACGAGGTTTATGACATGAGGCCCAGCATTTGCAAGGTCCCGGCTCACGTCTCGTTGAATGAACTCGGTTATGAGATTCAATTTTTCAGCTATCTCCTGACCAGCCGGAAGACCATCATATGTTCGCAGCGCGCCAAAGAACTGCATATAGGCATCGAGTCGCGAGCTCATTGACTCGCCTGCCAATTGTTGGATGACCGATTCGAGCAGCATAGCGAGCGAGTCGGCGGTGAATGTGTCGACATTAGGTGACCAAACGGGAATGGGTGATTGTGTCGCTTTGAGGATCGATTTCGCAGGCTTTAAATCCGTCGAAGAAGGGATGGTTTTAACGTCGTCGGCGGCTTTCGAGGCACTAGCAAATGTTGGCGGTTTGATGTACTTAGGCCATGGTGAGAAATTTACTCGCTTCGAGCTGCGGTTTGAGAGACCTGGTTCTGTTGAGCCCAATGCAGTGAATGGAGAACCTTTGGGCGTTTGAACAGCCAGTGGCGATGCAGTCTGGTTGGTTTCGTCAAGCACGATGCGCGAAGAAACTGTCCTTGGAGGTGTAGGCGGACGAGCAGATAGGATCTCCACCATGATTCGAAGGCTCAGACACAAATTGAAAGGGATAAAAGATAGCAAGAGTCATAGATCATTGCTAAGTGGGGATGGTGTTTAGGCTTAGGATGACTTTTAGGCGGTGTTCATCTGGAAGTGAATCAAGAAGCCCATCAAACCCTGGAGAAAACTAAGTTCAGCCGACGCGCCGATGCGCGTAAAGTGTCAATGCCTGAGGCGACGAGGCACTGACATATCTAAAACCTTTGGAAATGATATCTAACAAGTTTCTACTTTGATGAAAAGCTGAAATTGGCTTCTATAACTGTATTTATTAGATTAAACAAAGTGTTATATTGTAGAATGTTACTGTTGAGCGCGCCGCACATTCTTTACGCATCTCTGCACGCCAGTGTGGAGTACTTACAATCGCGTTTATAGTGGCCTAAATTCTAGACTTGAAGACCCCTTTCCCTAAAATGTATATGAGCACATATACGCACATAGTGTACATATGTATATTATGCGCGGGTGTACGTATTTACCTAGGCATGTAGATATTGTGTCGCAACTAGAAACCGACCATTGAGAAGCTTAAGTGGGGTGGCCTCTTTTTCGCGGCAATAATATTCATGACGAGTTGCGACTCACTTTCCCCGCGTCTCTTCTTTCGATATCCTTTTTCGCCATTACACATGGTCATTGGAACTGCGCTCTCCCGTATTTGTCCTGATAATTTGCGATAACTCCAAAACTCCGCACGAAGCAGCATCAGTTTCGTCGCAACCCCCTACTCGGTCCACGCGACTTGCAGATCGAGGTGCAGAACATCATGGACTTTCTTCAGATGCAAGGAGCAGGTACATCGTGACAATTGATATGCCGAAACTGCAGCGAGCATCTCCACTGACTCGATCCTTGCCTTATTACAGCAAAGCTGCAGCAGGTGACGCAGCTGCTCAAGTCACTCGAGAAAGACCTACAAGACAAGAGTCTCACAACGCCAGGTAAGTCCAAGCCTATTTAAATTGCTATAGATAATTTGGTACCCAATTACTGACGTGATAATCCACCCCAGAGAGAGTTCAGACCCTTCTCCAGCTCCGACAGCACGGCACGAATCCTACGAACGCGGGTCCAATCTATTCACAAAGTGTAGGGGATATTGCTGGATATATGTCGAGAATCTCTGTGTTCTGACCATACACAGGGGATCAATACCTTAGTTCAGTATGGGGTTGAAGGAGAAACACCTGACGTCCGGCGGGCGGCCTTACGCTGTGTTGCAAATGCACTTTTGCTCGATCCGAAAATGCGCCAGGTCTTTGTGGACACAGGATATGGTGGCAAGCTAGCAGATAAACTGAAGGTATGGCTGCCACACGTTCTTGCCTGACTCCGAATCTCACAGAATTATGCAGACCGATAATTCAGAAGATGAGATGGTAACAAGTCGCATCCTATTTTATGCGACTTATGATACCACAATGGACTTTGAGAACTTGATCAAGGGCCATGCGTTGGGGGATAACGTCACCTATGTGAGTTACCCAAGCACGCATATGGTTTTCCAGATGCAGACGTGCTAACCTGCTCAGCAATTGAATCGCCATGCAAAGCAATTCCCTGAATCGGGAAGGATGCCATTGTCGCAAATGGACGAGTTGGCACTCACAGACACCTTGAAGTTGATATACAATGTCTCGAAGATTTACCCAGATCTTGCTGCCTCCTTCTCGCCTTCTATTCCTCATATTTTGAAGATTATCAGCCGTATGGACATCTCGGAACAACCTCTGGATGGTCTTCTTGGTGGCCTACTCAATGCTTTGTCTATTCTCGATCTGGGGGAGAAGGGGGGCAAGGTCTTTGACAGTAGTTCTCTTTTCCCGACATTCAATGAAAATTGTAATGTGGAAAGACTAATCACCATCTTGGACCGGGCTGTGTCTCTGTATGGCCCTGAAGAGCTGGAAACAAAAGCAATCCCATTGCTGTACTCACTCATTGCCATCCATGAAGTTGCACCAGAAGATGCTCAAAAGTACATGCGAGGGCTTCTCCTACCTGAGGATGGTGATCGAAGCTTGCCAATCGGACAATCGGACGCGCTCTCTTCAAGACTTCTCAAGCTCTCCACAAGCCACTTCGCTAATCTTAAGGTTGCGATATCTGAATTGATGTTTGTCTTATCTGGTAAGGATGCCGAGACCCTTACCAAAAACATAGGCTACGGCTTCGCTGCTGGGTTTTTGGCAGCTCGTGGTATTGAAATGCCACAAAGCGACAGTGAAGTGCACTCAGCCACCACTGATGGGGCTGATGTATTGCTCAACCCGATTACCGGGCAAAGGTTGGATGCTGAGCCCACTGATGATCTTCCACCAATGACTCAGGAAGAGAAGGAGCGTGAGGCGGAGAGACTCTTTGTGTTATTCGAGAGGTAAGTACATTGAGTCAGTCAATTTAGCAAAATTTCATTGTTAATGTTACTCACAGGGCAAGGGCGAATGGTCTCCTTAATGTTGAGAATCCTGTTACTCAGGCTCTCCACGAGGGAAGATTTGAAGAGTTGCCAGATGACTCTGACAGCGATTGAACACAAGCGGCCGAGGTTTGAAGGGCCCAAAGACTTGTTCTAATCCTCGCAATCTGAATTTGAATCCCTCATTTGATGCGTTTAATTGAACTTTGGAACATAATCCATTGACTACTGCATGTAATTTTGCCTGTACATATGATTCGTACCCTCCTTCCTCCTTTCTTGCATCTAACGATGCTGGACATCACTTGATAATCTATTTGGCTGATTGCTGTGCTCCAACACAGTGCCTCTGTAATATCATTAATATGAAGAAATCTTTGAATGACTGTGACAGAGTTTATATTCATGGACATTGCAATATTGTATGCAGTACTTTAGTACTTTATGCACTGTGGGCCGAATGACGTTGTGTGGGCGGAGAGCGCCCGACAAAAAAATTATGCCGCGGGGCTCAAACTCCCACTTGACTTCCTCTGCATATTATTACCTAGGCAAATTTCTTGCTTTCATATATTTCAAGTTTAACTACTACACCCATCCGTCACTATGTCGAAGCCATTCAACCCCGAGGAGGCGGAGAATCTCGAAGATGTATGAACCTGCGTCCATTTCGGTCTGGCCAGAGAACTGTTGGTCGCTGACAATTGCTATAGATGGAGAAGCAGTTTGCCGTGAAAGGTCAGTCGCGAATTGAATCGCGCATCGATCCGCCAGAATATCGAGTGGATCTACCCTGTTGAATAAAAATTGACATTTCATCTCATTGCAGCGGTGGAACACCTCATGACATACTGGGCTATCCTTGAGAAGGTCAAGGGCTCTCAGCTGCGTCTGACCAAGCAAGACAACGAAATCTACGAATCATTCATGAAGGAATTCCCCGATTTCGATCCCGCCGCAACCCTCATCGAGGACGAAATGAAGAGCAAGGCCGGCAAGGAGAAATGGCGCAACTGGATGAAGCAGTGGGAGAAGATTGAGGATTTCAACTTTGGCACAATCATCCGGACCCGCGCGGATGCCGAATACGACCAGGACACAACCATTTTCGGTGTGCGGATGCAGTTCTACGCTGTTGAGATCGCCAGGTACGTACCGAGTGGAGCCAGTTGACTCATGGTCGCATAGAAGCTGATCGAGCATTCTAGAAACCGCGCCGGTCTGAACGATTGGATTTTTGAAAAGGCTTCCAAGGCCAGTTCTTGATCACGATGCATCTACATTTGCTGCTGTTCTTCAAGCCAAGAACGGTTCCACATCCGGGCTGATTGGCCGACGGCATTTGCTTGTTTCTTTGTGGCGCGGATGATGGGCGGAGTCAATATCGCGATATGATCATAATGCCTGGAATTATCGCGTTTCAAGCTTGTTAATCACGATAGAAACGTGGTCATAGACATCGGGGTTTGGTTTACCATCGAGCCATCAATCGCGACTCAAATGTGGACTGGTTATGTCCTGGGACAGCCGTCACCACGTATCCAATATACCCAGAATACAAAATATTCTCCTTGGTCTCACTTTGATTTTTCTTGTGTCAATTTTACAATTCTTATTGCCTGATTGGAGGGTATCATTTCGGATGCAGCGGGGGATTGTGGCAACCGTGCATCATGCATCCAGCAAGTGTCGCCTTGTTACCAAACCATATCATTAAATCGGTCATTGGAAGCGAAAGATCGAAAATCGCCATTGGTGCGTCGAGCATGACGGGGAATGGTCGATGTGCTTGACACGTGATTTAGAACAATGTAAGACTAGAAAGGTTGTCTTTGTTCTACAACCCTCATCAATGTTGCCCCATCTGTAAACTTCTTAATATTGTTCTATCTAGGCGACCCATTGTCTTTGTGAAACACCTAGACTCGACCGGTCCAAGATGGCCGTCATACGCAACGGTGGATCTTCATATCTCTTGCCTCTCTGTTATGCTACCATAGCGTCATAGCAAAAGCAATCGCAAGTCATAGGAAGTTTTCAATTGGGCCTTTGAGTCACCGTAAAGCAACGATGGGCGTTGACAAAACTTCCAATCCGAATGTGGTCGACAAAGGAGCCACAGCTGCTAATACCAACCCAAGCTGGATGTCACTATTCGGGTTCACAACTCGAAGGCATCTACCGACTCTCGTAGTAGGGTCCGTCTTTGCTCTAGTTGCTAGTGGTGTCACACCGGCGCTTGCAATATTCCTGGGCAATGTTTTCGACTCATTTACATCTTTCGGGGCAGGTTTGACCGATTCTCAGGGCCTTCAGGACCAAATTATCAAGAATTGTTTCGGTATGGTCGGGCTGGGAGCGGCAGGCTGGTTCTTGAATGGTGCATACTATGCATTGTTCGTTGCGTTTGGGGAGATGCAGGCTTCTTCTATCCGCAGCGAAGTATTCATAGAATTACTGAAGTGCGATATTGAGTGGTTTGAAGCTCAAAGTGAAGGCTCCGGGGCATTCTTGTCGAGTGTTCAAGCGTGAGTGCTCTCTTGGAAGTCTGCTAACAATAACATGGTTTGTCTGACAAATATCTAGTCACGTTCACGAAATGCAGATGGCAACATCGCAGCCTCTTGGGCTGATCCTGCAATACTCATTCCGATCACTGGCCTCGCTAGGTTTGGGATTCTACACATCGTGGAGCCTGTCGCTGGTTACTCTGGCTGGAATTCCTATTTTCTCGTCGGCTATCGGATTTATTTCCTCGAAAATGAAATACAGCATACAAGCGCAGCAGGACGAGCTTACCGAAGCTTCCAAAGTTGCAAACAACGCCATCACCAATATTGACACAGTCAAATGCCTGAATGGACAAGCACTAGAGCATGTGAATTTCTCGAGCCGCATTGAAATTTCTGCCATACACTATCTCCGACAAGCTCGGCTGAATTCCCTTCAAATTGCCTTCATCCGATGGATGATGTTCGGAATGTTTGTTCAGGGGTTCTGGTACGGGAGCTCACTCGCCAGATCCGGTCAACTTTCATCTGGTGAAGTTCTGAGGAGTTTTTGGGCTTGCTTGACCGCAGCACAGTCAATTGAACAGGTGCTACCACAGATGATTGTGATGGAGAAGGGGAAAGTCGCCGGTGTTGCTCTGAAATCAATCATTCAGTGCAGAAGAGACACAGTTGTAAGCGGGATTAAGGGACGGTACCCGGAACACTGCGAGGGTAACATAGAGGTCAAAAATGTGAGTGGGGATACCTTCTAAGCCCTTCTGACAATAGTACATATGCTGATGAATATTCGTCAAGATTTCTTTTGCATACCCTAGTCAGCCAGATCAATGCGTTCTCAACTCATGTAGCTTTTCTTTCCCAGCTGGCGAAACAATATTCGTCATCGGAAAGAGCGGCTCTGGTAAAAGTACTCTCAGTCAACTGCTGATGAGGTTTTATTTGCCAAAATCAGGCGAGATCTTGATAGACCGCAATCCGGTACAAGAGCTTGATATCAATTGGATTCGCAACAACATCACTCTCCTGGAGCAAAAAAGCGTATTGTTCAATGAGTCTGTGCTAACGAACATCGCCTTTGGTCACCAAAACTATGAAACCGTCACCAAGTATGACGCTCAAGATTCCATTGACCTGGCAATGCTCCAAAACACGATAGATGGTCTTCCATTGGGAATCGACACTTGTGTTGGCCCCGGTGGAAGCTTCTTGAGTGGTGGCCAGAGACAGAGAGTGGCAATTGCCAGAGCAAAGCTACGGGACACACCAATCCTGATCTTGGATGAACCAACCAGTGCTCTTGATCATACAAACCGAGTCGCGGTGGTGAAAGCAATTCGTGAGTGGCGAAAAGGAAAAACAACTATCATCATCACGCACGACATGTCACAGATTATGGCCAAGGACTTTCTCTACATTCTTGAACAGGGCTCGATCGTGAAATCGGGATACAGATATGCCGTCGAAGTAAGCCCGGGGAGTGACAAATTTTTCAAACCGAAGATCACAAGTGATCTGGAAAACCAAGGCCAAAAGATCAAGCGAGCTTTGGAGGATTCGGACATTGGACGCGCCAAATATTCTGAACCCTTGGACGCTTTGCTACCTCCAATGGCTCTACGTGGACATCGTCGTTCCAGCACATCTTGGGCCCAGGGTCACATTCCACCAAGTCTCCGCTCCAGCTCACTAGACATAACCTCAAGAAGAAGTTCAGAGTATATAGCCAGGTCCGGAGAACCCCAAGCACTGTCTTTGCGTGATTGGACCCAGCGAGTGTCTTTTATGACAGACGATATAAGCTCTCAGCGCGACTCAAGAGAAATTCCAATTCAGTTCTCACCGGAAGAGGTTGAGATGACTCCAATCGATGGTTGCAGGTCGCAATTTGATCGAAATACTCACGATCGCACCCATATTGTGAAAGATTCTGCAGACACAAAAAGCCACCGAAGACAGGGCCGCCGTTCAAAAAGGCCAAAGAAGCAGCACAGGCTGAAAGACGGAATTCCACCACTCTCTCATATAATGGGTACTATAATCCCAAGTCTTACTTTGAAGCAGCGTGTACTCCTTTTTTTGGGACTCACAGCGTCGCTGGCTCATGCAAGCGCCACCCCTACATTTTCATATTGCCTCTCGCAGTTGTTCGGAACATTTTATGCCGGTACCAATAGTGAGCACTTAACAATGACATGGTCTCTTGCTGTATTGGGAGTATCTTTCGGAGATGGTCTTGCGTCGTTCTTCATGCACTATTTTCTAGAACTATGCGGCGAGGCCTGGATGGATAGCTTCAGAAAGAATGCTTTCGAACGCATTCTCGACCAGCCGAGGGCTTGGTTTGAGAAGGATGGTAATGGGTCTCTTAAACTCACATCATCGCTTGACCAAAATGGGGAGGATATGCGCAACTTGTTGGGCCGCTTCGCCGGCTTCGTCGTCGTTGCTGCGGCGATTACCGTCATTTCCATCGTCTGGAGCTTGGTTGTTTGTTGGAAGTTGACACTTGTTGCTCTTTCTTGTGGGCCGGTGATTTACATCATCACTCGTGGCTTCGAGGGAACCAATGGCCTATGGGAAAGGCGATGTAATGATGCGAATAATGTTGCGGCCGATGTTTTCACAGAGACATTTTCAGAGATCCGCACTGTGAGAACGCTAACTCTGGAAGGTCACTTCCATCGCAAACAAGCTAATGCTACTGCGCGGTGTTTGTTGCTTGGGTTGAAACGTGCCATCTACACAGGCATGTTGTTCGGCATGGTGGAATCGACTGTCATATTCTCCAGCGGTGAGCACGTCAAAAGCCTTGATTTCAATGTGAGACTTACTAATCGCGATCCATAGCTTTGATTTTCTATTATGGAGCAGTAGTCGCAGCGTCTGGGGAGTTCAATGTGAACGACGTGATGATGGTGTTCTCGATGCTCCTTTTCAGCATCGGGTATGCAGCACAAATCCTCTCGTGGAGTGCGTATGCCCCGGATGATTGGAGATTTACGGCGGTTTACTGACATTGGTATAGTTCCGCAAATTAACACTTCTCGTGAAATTACGACAAAACTTATTGCTCTTGCGAATCTCCCACGAGATGGATCGCATGAGCACACTGGCACCCTGACGGTTCCAAAGTTGACCCCAATCAAGCTCACTAATGTGAACTTCCGCTATCCATCTCGGCCCAAGACATTGGTGTTGAAAAATGTGTCTATTTCAATCCCACGCAACTCATGCACGGCGCTTGTGGGACGATCGGGATCGGGGAAATCTACGATCGCGTCGCTCCTAGTAGCACTCTATGAAGCCCCAATTTCTGAAACTGGACGACCGACGGTGACACTCGGAGGTGCAGACATTCTTCGATTGCAAGTTCCCACCCTCCGCTCACAGATCTCCATAGTGTCACAACAACCCACGATCTTCCCCGGCACAATTTATGAGAATATCATATACGGCGTTGATCCGCACAGCCCGCTGGCCACATCCCACAGTGTTCGCGTCGCCGCCCAAGGAGCCGGAATCGATGACTTTATCTCCTCCCTTCCACGAAGCTACAACACAGTCATCGGGGACGGCGGTGTCGGTCTTTCGGGTGGTCAGAAACAACGCGTAGTTATTGCACGGGCACTCTTGCGTCAACCTCAAATCTTGATTCTGGACGAAGCCACTTCTAATCTGGATCCTGCCGGCGCGGAGATCGTGCGTCAAACAGTGCGGCGGTTGGTCGCAACGCGCCGTGGGCTTACTGTTATCATCATCACGCACGCCAAAGAAATGATCGAGATTGCGAATCATGTCGTTGTTCTTGACCAGGGAGCTGTCGTCGAAGATGGACCATATGAAAAATTGGCAATGAGGATCGGAGGCAAGTTGCATGCTTTAATCAGTGACCCTGAAGAAGCTGGGCCATAACTTGCTGCTCTAATATCGCGCTCCCGCACTCCGTAGTCTCTTGTTGAATGTGTCTCCTGCTCAGCCCTCGACTTGTGTATTCCGTGACAAAAATGTACTTATTTTCATCAATGATGATTGAAATCATCAATTGCTCAATATCTGTTCATGTCTGCTCATGGCTAATGACCGTAGCGCTTTAAGTCCAGTGGGCCGAATATCCGGTCTCTTGGCGCGTTTCAACACCCTGCAACCCCTCAGCCTTACAGCCTTACGGTCTATTTAGGTGGCCCCGAACATTTTTTTCCATCTCTCAGACTCTTCCATAGATCGGAGCGACAATGTCAAAACCGACTCTGATCTTCGCAGCGGGTGCGTGGTACCCGCACACAATCTTTGATCCAATCATCGAAAAGCTCCCCGACTACCGCAGCCGGAGTGTCGCGTTCCCCTCCATCCAACAAGCGACCTCCGTCGTCGACCTACAGCCAGACATTGATGCTGTCAGCTCACTCGTCCAGCAGGAGGCAGATGCAGGCCATGATGTCATTGTCATTGCGCATAGCTGGGCCGGGCTACCGGTCAGCAGCGCGTTGGATGGACTGAGCAAGTCAGAACGTGAAAAGTCCGGCCAAAAGGGGGGAGTCGTGAAACTCATATTCATCGCGGCTTTCCTTCCCAATGCTGGTGAGAGTCTGATCGGCGCGTTTGGCGGGATGCCCCCGCCATGGTATGTGCTTGATGTAAGTCGCGTGCCTTGATTCTTGACCTACGAAATTTGCATGTTCAAATTTGCTTACATCAATTTCAGGAGGAAAATGGAATCGTGACACCGAGTGATCCGCTCGTGCTGTTTTTCCATGATGTTCCCGATGGCGCGGAATGGGCCAAATTGCTCAAGCCCCACGCTTGGGCGACCCAGAACGCCCCCGCCACCGGTGCGGCATATTTCAATATTCCAACTGCCTATCTCTTGTGCGAGGATGATCGCGCGACTCCTTTGCCGGTCCAGCAGGTCCTGGTAGAGCGAGCTCGACGCAAGGGGGCAGAGATTGACACCGAGAAGATTAAGACTGGGCATACACCGTGGTTAGCTATGCCTGATCAGTTTGTTGCTTATATCAAGAAACAAGCCGGTGAATCGGTATAGGCAAATTGCCTTTCCTCTGATTATGCGGACTTTGTCTTTACTAATTATTATCCTTTCTTTCGAATGGTATGGGCTATTAAGGGACAGAAAGAACCGAAATCAATTTATACAATATGATATTGAATGCTCATACAGACGTTCTAACTACAGATATATACAAAGTACGTAAACTATGCGCCAAACGGCTTTCATCGACCAATCGAAAATCCGCCTGCGTTGACAGCTTGCTTTCGTGATAACCACTTGGATCACACCCTGAAAGACTTCTTCCAAAACCCCTTAGAAACTCTCTGAAAATCCCTTAAAACCCTTTCTGCACGATACTTTGCGTGTTAGGGATTGCCCTGTGTGCGCAATATCTCAGCCAATAGCTGTGTCATAATTTCTTTCATTCGCCTGGAATTACTCATCCTGCTGAGACTGAAAAGCAGTCGCAGCAGCTTCCTTGATGTCGGATTGCTTCGCAGAGTTGCTTTAAAGGCCACCAAGAGTGACGGTCAAAAGTTTCGGATTGCCATCATAGACACTTCCAGATTGGTCAAGCCCACCATCTGGTGCAACATCATCGTACGGGAACGCATAACCGCGAGTGTCGAGACTCACAGCATGACAGATGCGCGAGAAATGATTGGTTGGAGAGTTTTGGTAGTAGCTGGAAACGGTTTGTCCATTGGGTTGGCTTCCATTGAGCAACAAGGTCGAGCGATTGAACGCAGCGGCCAGACGTGCCGTGATGGCATCTCTGGTGATGTTGTTTGAATTGGCAAACGGCCCAGTACTGTTGCTAAAGATGTCGCCAGTAGATGGCTTCGTGTAAGATATTCCCGAAACGGAAAAACACATCACGTCGCCGGCGACTTTGGCAGTGACATCACCAGCTCCAGCTTGAGTGTTGACGGTCAGAGTGTTGGCCGTACCGTTTGCATAACGTGCCCAAACCTGATTCACATAGTTCTCGAAGTAACCGTTGAACAGAGAATTGTTCAATGTTCTTCCCATGTTTGGGGATAAGGCACGAAGATTCACGCCGTTTTGCTGAACCACAAGTTGATCCCAACCCGCGTGGTCCTGGTTGTTCTGAGTCTTGAGGGCATTGCAGATAAGGTCAAGTCCGTTTGAAGGGAGACCTTTGACAGTTTGGGTTGCTCCGGATGAATTGGTCAAAGTCATGGCAATGGGCATCGACACAAAGTCAACATAGCTCAGGTTTGCATACAACTGAGCGCTGTTCCAAGTGAACTCACAAAACGCCCAGTTGATGTTGAAATTCGGATCTGAAGGGTTGGACACCGATGGCTCTACCAGCGCGGGACCGGGATTGAGATAAAAGGTCAATTTGTTGTCCCGCACAAACCACAACCGAGCACCCGCAAGGTGCGGGATAGTAACAGCAGTGGTACTGCCCGGTGCGCCGAGTGGGATTGCGCAGTCCCAACTCAGTTTAGTCAAGGTGGCCGATGGTGACGACGGATAGTAAGGAGTCTTGCCATCGGATCGCAGGATGCAAAGCGCATTGCCACGATCAAGCGCCAAGCCTGTGACGTAGGCGTAGGCGTTGCTCGAGGTAGTGTTGTTCTTTAAGGCAAAGTTCAAGGTCGCCATTCCGAAGGATGTGAGAAAACTGGGTGAATTGAAAAGAAGATACTGAATGTAAAGGAAAACTGAGGCTAAAATCTGATAAATGTCTGAGTGGATTGAAACGTTGACAAAAGTCCAATAAGAAGTCTGTATGAAGGCCCACAAGGCTGCAGATGAGGGGGTGAATAGTTGGCATTTTGGCGTGCAAAGACTCTCATAATATAGCAAGTTACTCAAGATGTCTGAAAGTCTAGCAGATATTCAAACTCGTGGCAAGTAGGGCAGAGTGACAAGACCCTGTGATGCAACGTGGCAATGACCCTAACTTGGTACTTTGACCCTGTCCCCATTGGACTGCACCCCTGTAAGAGGCGGTTTAGAAGTCAATCATTGCCGATATCTGGCGTCAATATAGGACGGACACCCCGAATTCGATTCATGCTAACGCCGAACGGTACGATCATGCCGTGTCTCCAGGTGATCTCATTATGGCCGATCTTGGCCTTGTGCGGGGACTAATCTTGAATTATGCAAAATACCCGCAAATCCGGGGATACATCGGGACAGCCACGCAGAAAACAAGGTATGCCATGTTCTTTTTGACTTTTCCTCTGGATCTTGGGAGTGGTCGTCCGTGGTTGTGTCAGCATCTGGTCATCCATCCATTTTGAGTTAACGTTGGAGAAGTAAGTAGTATTTGTTAGAATACACTTTCAACTAGACAATATTCACGAGGCAAAGGAAAGGACATAAGCAGTTTCAATTAGTGATCATATGGCAAAACTGAATTATGATTCTTCCACAGCCCAAGTCCTGACTGAGGCTGAAATAATTCGCGACACCGCAGGGGCCCCCACGCCCACCAGTTCGAATATTGTTATCCAGCATTTTTAAAATCAATGATATGGCTTTTAATATCACGCGGCGATGGTGCATGAAAGGGCATTCGAAGGCGACAAGAGGTAACCAAGCTTCCTCTATCCTCGAGTCAAGTGCTCTGTATCATCGGGTCCAGCATTTTACTTGATTTTAAAATTTGAGTTAGAATTGGTGATTTTGCTTTATCTAGACTTCATTCTCAAAGTGTTGAGGATAATTATGGTATCGTTATTGCGTTTCTCTTTCAGTATATCCGAACCACGGAGAAATACTGCGGACATAATTATATCCTCGTCACCACCAAAGGCAATGGCAAAATTCAAACGCCATGGTTAATTGATACTCCTGAAATATGCCAAGAGAACTTTCCAAGATCTTGAAATGGTGGTCTGTCAGAGTTCGCATCCGTACCACCATGATCAACCGATGACTACGATAAGACTTATGATCACGTTCTTTTGGAAATTCATTGCAAGAAACTCTGGTATTGAGCATTTTATGGATACCGGCGCTGACTATCGTAGTGCCACATCGTCATCACCACGAACAATGAGCAAGTCGTGCTACCTTCGGTTTAGGGGCCCACAACAGAGATCTCGACCAAGGCTATAGGGACGAAATGAAGAAGCAAGGTTGCAGGAGTATGGAGAGGGCTGTATTTGTTAACGATCGTTAACAATCGCAAAACATGCATATTGATGTTGAGATTGGGGTTGATATAGATTGCAAATTATTAGACGTAAATTAGTATCACACTACTCTATGGCTTCAACCCACCCCCCCCTCCCTGAGAGGATAAGTATACTATTGATCGGTGATACCTAAGCAGTGATCTTTCTGTGTTAGAATACTCTCCAATCCGCTGCCATTTTCAAACTTTGGTAAGTTCGATTTGAATTACAGTTAACGCGGAGTCGTCGTCAGCGCCAATATTGGCAGGACGTTGCCAATTTCCCCATAACTAGGTGTCAATAAGTTTTTACCCACTACCCTATTTACCAGCAAAAAGTGCCGATTTCAGGCCCTTTTTCTCCGTATATGTATACGGTAAATTATTATTGAATTACTTTTATATTAATGATTTGCCAAATTTAAGGCAAGATATGTATAAATTATCTCTGTAAGTATTTTTTGCATAGAAATGCAAGTTTTCGAACTTTTGCAAACGATTTTGGCCAAAAGTTAATTAAGGGACGGACCGCTATATAAAACTAATTGAGGTTCAACTTGGAAACCGGACTTTAATCTGTTGCCACTCAACAGCCATATATATTGGATTATTCGGAAAGAGATAGTTTGTTAATCTGATACTAGAGTTTTAGCAAAAACCATCTTAGAAAATATGTTACCACATAACTTTGTAGAGAAACCTAGGCCTGAAATCGGGAATTTTGCTCGTAAAAAGAGTAGTGAATGGGTAAAGACTTAAAGTCTTATTAAGGGGGGGTGTATATTCCTCAGTCAGCGAATCAATTTAGCCATGGAGAGGAAGCATGGGAGATGAATATGCTTTGAATTCGATTTGCGAGAACTATCTCAGCCCACATGATCTATAATTCTTCCAAAACACATTCAGCCATAGCTGAGAGGCAAAAGTATACCCAGATAACCCCGATCAACCCAAAGCCGCCATAGAAGGAATCAACCTTTGGCTGAAAGTCGGCATAGCCTGCTACCTATTGAGGAAAGGTTATAATAAGGAACAGGCAAGACACGGCGGAAAGATGGGTTTGAAAGTAAATGGAGTCAACGTGTGATTCCTCTGGTGAATATGGACCATGGCGAGATTACTCTTCAGATCACACAAACAAGTTGCCAGTCTGGGGGATCACTAATGGAATGATTAGTTCGATAGTGTTCTCAGAAGTAAACCATGCTACGAGAGATATTTGAATTGTGGAGCAGCAGCTTTCCCGAAAAGCATACAGAAGAGCGACTATTTCGCAGCGAGGCCTAAAAGGCCGAGGGAGAGCCTCATCGTTCCGCTCCGGTTGAGTACAAGATTACAGCATTGCTTTCTAGTGTTGGAAGTATCGCAGCCACGAGCTTCGACTAATCGGGACATAGAAAAGATATGCGCTCTCCTCCGGGGTAAAGAGCCGTGTGTGAAACAGGGTCAATTCCTTGATGGCAGCTCGGGTGTTTGATTAGTCTATTAGGTTTATCGGCTGTTCAATCAGTGATCCCAAAAGCCGCACGTCCAGCGGAACAAATATCAGGCAGCATTCGCTTACGAGCTGTTGACTGCGCCCCGACGGCCTCTGCAAATGCCGGCTGAGGTTGCCCCAAATTACCGAGGTAAACACGAAACAGGAATTGGATAACTAAATGTTCGCGTTTTCGCCGAATAAGGCATTGTTCCGAGAGATGTTTAAATATGCCTTGTCATACGCTCAGCGGAAATGTCGCGCGATGAAAATACTTCTTGCAAAAGAATATTTGATCGATATGAATGCCGGTCGGACCGCGAATGTCTCAGAGCAGCGGGCGAATGGGACCACACATCCATCGTGCTCATGTCAGAGAACGGCGCAGAAAGCCGTATTCTGAAATTCATCCCGGTTCTGGCAGGTCTTACCTTCGGCGATGTGATCAAGAGGTATCATGGTCCTTCACGCGGGAACACGGTGAATCAGAACTCTTTTGTACGATGTGGGCAGCAATTGAGATCAGCAGCGAAGCCGCGAAGCGAGATTGTATAGCCGTCTGACCGTCTACTTCGGATCAGTAGTTATGGGTATTCTATCCTGGATAGGGAAGACAGCTACTAACGAAAGTGGGATCCACTGCCCTTGCATCGTGAAACCTCTAGCGCAGTAGTTAATCTCGATACAATCACTCAAGCTTTTACTGCGCCATGGATATGTGCGCCATGGATATGTTTCCAACAGTGCTTGACTTCATGTTGAATTGCGTGACCCAAAGTCTCTTCTGTGAAGGGGGACAAGGCTCTCATTCGAGACAATCATGCGGAGGGCCTTTGAAGCATCTCAGGAGGCAAATGCCGGTTTCTACTCCGAAACAACCATTGTGGGACGGGCGCAAATTGGAATTGCGGCAATTCATGTGGGCCGCAATGTACCTGTCTCCGGCTCGAGGGCTCGGGAGATGGAAGCTATGCACTGTACGACCTCGTCGCGGTTCCAGGGGAAGGCGTCGATCGCACAAGCGCCGAGACAAGTTGGAGACGATCTTCCATTATGAGACTCATTTCTAGAAGTCAGGGATAATTGCCCCTGTCAGTTAGTTATTGAGTTGAGATGAAGGGGCAAGGAGAGATGGTCAGGAAATTAATAGGGCGACACTTCAATTTTAATCTCCCCAACTTCGCTTCGCATCTGGTTTGGGCTGATAATTGTGTGCAACGCATCGCATAGATACGATAAATGTGAGTTAATTTAACTGGCGTGATTTATCACATCGATATTTGACGATTTGCATTTTGCAGCTCGCAGTTTGCGATCTGTTCAATTTCATTCCTTTTTCAGCACGATGTTGAGTCGAGAAAATTACCCTCTAAACGCAAGGGGAGGGCTATTTTTGTGTGACTGTAACAATTCCGAGGCCGAGTCCTTGCAGCCAGGGGACTCGTGTGGTCCATACACGATCGCAAGTAAATCAAAGTCTCAATAATGTACGAAGTAAATGAAAAGAAGTTGAAGCAAAACGAAATCGTATCCACTGTGAGGATCTCCCGTACACAAAGGCTACGATCCCTGGGGGAACCAATTTAATTTAATGAATGATGATTCAAGTCAAAGATCGACAAATCGACAACTGTCCAGACCAATTGGGTACGAATGAAGATGATTGAATATGATTGAAGGAGAGAATGAAAAGTGACGCTCACAGCCTCCACCAGCTGCGCCATCTCTTTTCCTGCTTGGCGCCTAATAATAAGATAGTTGTCTCGGATACGATCTTCGGACTTTGTACTTTGTGCACTTTTCTTCATTCCTCGATTATTTCCATGCCTTCCATCGAAGATCCCTAGGGTGAGGTTTGTCCATCATGTACATTCCACAGAAACGTGGTGAAGCCCAGAGGAAGAACATCATCTTCATTATTGTATGTTGCCGATTATCCGTGAACTTTGTCTCTATGCTACTCCGTATGCTGACTCCCGTTCCCCTATAGTGTGCAGTATCCATCATATTCACTATCGCAGTATTAGTCGGCGGTTACTTTCTCGCCCGTTATCTCAGACAACGATATTACGAACCAAAATATCTCCCGGGCAAATACCTCAAGCAAAAATGGAAGAAATGGTGTCCAGGAAGTGCTTCATATGGGCATGTTCCTCGGCAAACAGGAAATGTCCAAGACACCTCTTATCGCGGAGCGGGCGGAACACCAGAAATGCAAACAAATGAGGGTGTACACCGAGAAACCTCCATCCGTTCGATCATGACACTACCACCCTACTCTTCCAGTCCAAAGCCGACCGAGCAAATCATCGCCCGAGAGGGTGAACGTGGCGGAATGGACATGGTCGTCGAATACCCCGAGACAGCGGAAGAGCAAGAAACCCGACGAGAAGAACAAATGGACTCATTATACCAGCTCCGCCTGCAGCGCCGACAAGAGCTGGCCGATCGCGAAGCCCGCCGTCGCGAGCGACGCGAAGCCCGAGACCGAGGCGATACCGCCCGCCTCGAGCGTCTGAATGCCGAAACTCGCGCCCGCGCGCAACGTCGGCGTGCCGGGACTAACAGCGCAGTCGATCTATCGACAGCAGTGGCCGACCAGCAAGCACGAGAGCGGGAGCGACGAATTTCCAGCGTTAGCTATGCCGAACTCGGTCATGTCCGCCACGACGGTTCTCGGCTTCGCGCAGATTCCCATAATTCCGAATCACACGACTCCGACCGCCGTCCGCTGCTGCAGAATGACGCGGCCAGTTCATTCGCGCCGTCCAGTTTCAACTCTCAAAACCAGTCTGTCGCGTCGTCCATCATGAGCGAGCTAGATCCTTTAGCCCAGTCCACGACGCACGGCTCAAGTCGACCAGTATCGCAATCCGACGAGGGCGATTTGGGCACTTTCGATATTCCTCCGCCCCCGGAGTACGATCACTTGGACTGGGGCGATGCACCGGCATACCAAAGTCCAGTGCTCGAGCAGACGGAATTCAACCAGCTGCCGGCTATCAACCGCTTGCCTTCAATCCACGTCAACTTGCCGAGTCCCAATCCTGCTTCGCCTGTCACTCCCACCCAGTCACACTTTCCAAGTATCCATGAAAGTCCTTCGACGCCGAGGGGCGTCAGGATAGTGTCGACGGATTCAACAACTACAACCACCCCAACAAGGGCCACTTAATAAATATTACCCCGTGATTGCCAACTTGGACCGTCTGGAACCGTCAAGATTTCATCTTCTCCGTTTCGCACGAGCATGACTTACGACCTGTATTAGCATCATCATATCGGACTCGATTATCTCTGTCCATGCCTCTCTTTCTTTATTTCTTCTCTCCAGCGCCATCTCCATCCTTCATCTCTTTTAACTCAGCAAGGCGTTTTGTGTTACGGTGGCCAGCAAGGTCTGTTTTTCTTGTTCTGCTTTTAAATTTCGGGAGCTTGATCTCAAGCACCCATTTGGGACATATGTAGGTAGAATAAGAATGCAATTATCTTAAAGTTACATTCGAATAGCCTTCTAGGCAATCGAGATCCTTAGATGTCCTCGCAATGACCGTTTATCACTCACCCAGGTAACTCAATCTCGTTCTCACAGCCTTTGCCCTCACTTCAAAATATTCGTCGGATATACATTGAGAAGAGATGGTCTAAATGCAATATTTGGAACGAGGCCAAAATTCCACCCACCACTCATTCACTCGAGCGCCAAAACAACTATCGCAGTATAAGTCGAAGCAACATACGTATGAATACATTCAACACGCAAACCGGCATCCTTCGCGAGCGAAGTCCACTGAGCTTCATTGCGCTCTTTGCCACCAAACGCCATCATTAAAAGATCAGCCGTGGTAGCCTGCCAGTTGGCACCCGCATCCGGCAGCACGGTATCGTCAATCAGGATCCGCGAGTCGGCATTCATGGCGGCGGCAGTGTTTCGCAGGATCTTCGCAGCTTCGTTATCGGGCCAATCGTGCATGATTCTGCGAAGGTAGTAGAACCTTGCGCCTTGATACCGAACCCTAGTCAGCTATTGTTTTTCTTTGTCAAATACAACGTTCAATACGAACCGGTGATGGGTTGCGGTTGGAAGAAGTCATAGGCTTCTGCCTTGACACCCGCAATAGGGGCGAGCTTTTTCACTGCTTCCGGGAGGTCCTGGACAACGAGGCGGCCTAGGAGATTGGGGTACTTCTCCCCGAGCCGGATGCACTGGTGTCCGTGGCCACCGCCCACGTCGACGAGGAACGGCTTCTCGGATGGTTGCACAGTCGATTGGATCTTTTGGGCTTCGGATTCGAAGAGGGTAAAATCCTGTGTCCATTCTGATCCTCCAAGGGCTGTCATTATCTTTTGGAGACTCTCAAAGTGCTGCGGATGCTGGAGCATCCACTCGAAACAACTGAGTTTGGTGTTGTGAGCTTTTTGGAACGGTGTGCTCGTGTTGCTCGTTATATCTTGGTACTTGTTCTCTGCGAAGAACTCGGGCATTGCTGTCACCACGGGTCCATGGGTATCGAAGCTGTGGCAATGATTGTGTGTAAGTATGATCTTCTAGATGGCTTGTGGGTAGAGCTAGGGACATACGCATGGTAAATCATGGCTTCGCCTTTTGGATCAGCCAGAGTGTGAGTGACCATGTTTGTGGTGTACTCATTGGCTGCTGTCTCCTTGATCATGTTTGTTGCAGCTAGATAACGAAGAATCCTCTCTACAGATCATGATTCAATTAGCATCTGAAGTTGATTAGACTACGGCAAATGTTCTCACCTAAAAGTTGAGGGGATGTGCTTGTCAACTCTGCAATTTCTGCTACCTTCAATGGAGCTGCACTCTTTGCAAGAGAAGTGAATAGCCCTATATCCGCGCCAACGCGAAGCATTGCAGTAACCAGGCCCTGAGAGTGTCAGTGTGATCAATGGCCCAGAGAATGGATCATACTAACTGAGCCTGCAACTTCCATGAGACTGTCTTTCGGACCTTGAAGGTCAAATTGTACCTGCCGCAAAGTCCTAATGATGTTCAGCCGGCCAGCTTCATCGGAAGTCTTGGCCAAGGCCTGAATTTGAGCAATGATTGGGTCCATGTTGGCGCAAAATGATTTTATAGATTGGAAGACCTCAAGGATTTAAATGTTTCGAGACTGATTGATTATATCCAATTGAACAGGTAAAAGGATTCACTTATATACCTCGTCCCATACATACAATCGCGACGGAGCCCGCGGAAGTTCCGCGGATTTGCCAGCTTTTGATTGGTCAGGCGGCTGCTTCACAAATCGC
Organism: Penicillium soppii; assembly: GCF_028829465.1. Classification (NCBI taxonomy): domain Eukaryota; kingdom Fungi; phylum Ascomycota; class Eurotiomycetes; order Eurotiales; family Aspergillaceae; genus Penicillium; species Penicillium soppii. Next base: position 1,107,256 of record NW_026643235.1, on the reverse strand, counting down.
CCCCAACTCAACCTCGACGGCGTCTACGGAATTCGGAGAAAAAGTACACAATTTGATTCCTATCTCCATCATTATCTCCATCCCATCTAAAATTTTCTAACGGTTCTTTCCACTTCTTACAAAAGCTTCGGACGCTGACTTTGATAGCTTCCGCGTCGGTGTAACAAAATCATCGTAATTTTGTTACTCCATACTCAACCAAAAGATAAAATGATTTCTAGAGGCTGAAATGTATCGGGTTGAAAAGAAAAGTGCTAAATCCTCGCGGTCACGACCTGTGTCGTGCCATTCTTGTCGGTCGAGAAAATTGAAATGTAGTCGGCAATTCCCTTGTTCGAACTGTACCAGCCGGGGCACAACCTGTCAGCTCTATCCAACACCGTCAGTATCAGTGAGTCCACAAAACGGGATTGCAGAGCTTCCCGTCGATTCAAATATGGATGTTCTGGCACGTTTGCGCCGGTTGGAGGAGATCGTCATCGGGAATGGGAAATCATCTAGTCCCATGGACCAAGCCGCAATCCAAGCGCCGTCACTTCCCTCTCCTTACAATCGGCATTCAGAGCATCCATATATGATGCATCAAGGGCAGTCATCTGCGGCTGCTGTCAATTGGCTGGAAGGCGAGATCACATCGCCAGGCTCAGCGGTAGATATGATTGCACTCGGGTTACTCAATCTAGAACTGACCAAAGCATATAGGGTTGCCTCTTGAGATATGAACTTGAATTTCGAATCTGTCATATTCGGAACGCGGTAGGATCTTCGCAAATGGCTCTCCCAAATTCACCCGCAAAGAAGTGCATATGGCTGCCGCTCCACAAAGAAGCGAAGATGATAGTGGAAAAGTACATCTCAGAGCTTACCTATCTTCACCATGTGGTCCATATACCCTCGCTGCGTACTATGATTGACAATCTTTATCATTGTCTTGGAGAAAGCAGGCCCTTGAAAGTCGGGCAAGTCTCATTGCTCTTAGCTATCCTCGCTACCACGACAACCTTTTGGGCTGAGCACGATATGCATTATCCCATATTCCCTTCCATTGAAGAAGCGAACTCTCAATCTACCCAATGGATGAAGCTCGCCACGGAGGTGCTCGAATATTCGCGCTCGAAACATCTCGAGTCTGTAGAAGATGTCCAGGCGATGGTCATTCTCGTTTTTGTGACCACAAATCTCGTGGGCATCGCTTCACAAGCTCGGCACATAGTTTCCACGGCTATTTCTGTAGCCAGAGAGTTGTCTATGCATCGAATTGATCATCCGGACAATTCCGGTCTCGAGGTGCCACTGCCCTCTTCTGCGAAAGCAGAGATATGTAGAAGGCTATGGTGGTATCTCGTGGCAACTGATTGGCAAGCTTCTCTTCATATTCTTCCACGGTATCTAAGCTGATTCCATCACAGGCAGATGTCACAGTTATCTGGACCTCATAAAGGTACATACTCCATCATGCCATCACACATGATGACCAATAAACCTGTCAATGCAAACGACGAGGATCTGAAAGATGGAATGATTGGTGTTGGCCAGCCGATTGACCAACCAACATCAATGTCATACTGTTTGCAACGAATACGGCTGGGCGAGTTCTGTCGCGAAATTACAGACAGTGCTCCATTTGATGCTCCGAATCCTGGGACCCCAGACTACGAAAAAACAAAACATATCGATGGCAAGATCCGCGAATTTGCCGCGGGCCTCCCGCCATTCTTTTCACTATCGTATGATTTGGACCAACTACCGAAATCGAATGGTCCCAGATCAACTGGATTAATTGTGCAGCGGTACATCCTGAACAACATGCTGAACACGCAAAGATGCAGGCTTCACTTGCCCTACTTATCGCTCGCATTCAAGGATCCCAAATACGAATACTCCCGGAAAGCATGTCTGGACGCGGCTCGAATAGTCATTCGAGCCCCCCGTCAACTTTCCCAAGAGGTGATCCCGTTTGCTCAAGCACCCATGAAAGTTTCTGGTATGTTACATTGTGTCTGTGTGGCCATCATTGTTCTCCTCATAGACTACTGTGGAGGCAGCGATCAACAAGAGAAAGAAGGGGGCCGAGCGGAGATTTTTGATGCCTTTGCTATCTTAGAAGAAGCCAAGGAACAGTCACCCTTTGCTGGCCGGCTTCTTGAATCTTTCCACACAGTTCTTCGTCGGCATAATGCATCAACCTCCGCCGTTGGGGGATCTCAATCGATCCGACTCTCTGGTCAGCACACTGCCTCGCCAGGGCTCACAAGCCAGTCTAAAGCACCGACCGCTATGGAACTAACTACGAACGATGATTTCGTGATGGACCCGACCCTGCCTATTTTGGACGATCTCTGGCAGGTTTTCGATGAGAGTGTGGACTCATCAGCAGTGGACTGGAGTGGCTTTTTCGCCGAATTGGACTCACCCTTCCGGTCTATGTACTGATTTGAATACTGTACTGTGTTATGTATGCATATGTACAATTTGAAACCATCCATTTACATATGACGCGTGGGGTACGAATTCATTTTATGTAAAGAGATATGTCATCTCGGTAATACCGCATGCTGCAGGCCCCACTTCCCAGTTGGCCCCGGGGGCTAACCAGTATGATATAAGTGCGATCGGCATGTCGCGCTTAACATGACGGGCTAACGTTCAGGAACTATCCAACGGCCCAGAAGTCCATGCTGTACAATTTTTATAACAGTGGAGTCTATGAAAGCAGTGGCTTGGCAAGGATGGCTAACCGATCATGCACTTATTAACAGAACATCACGTCCGACGTATCCGATCCGTCAATTGATGTCATCTAATCTAAACTCTTTCAATGGAAATACTTGTTTGGTGATCGATCGATCGGATAGAATTGTCGCCTGGTTCCTTCTGTAAACAATGCCGACTCTACCCCCTGTGGCGACACTGCTCAATAACTATTGCACTCTCCAACGTCCTTTCCCGTACCACGTACAACCTTTCTAGGAGCTATAATACCGGCTGAGAAACACTAAGAGGTTCTAGAAGCACAGACTGGGGCTGGATCGTCTGAACCCCATCGATTACTTAGATGTAACTCCGGACACGCGTCGTGGGGCGTGGATTGTTACGCACTTACATATAAAATAAAGCCTCCCCAAAACCCACATATAACGTTATAGAATTTTACAATGTACAACATTACATGTAAGAATGAATAATAATCAATGAAATTTTGCGCATATTGAACGGTGACGTGTTTGAATCTTAAAGGGCATACATAACAATATTATGTGCTGCATAGTAGTGCGTGTGTAACTGTTCCGTGGGTGGACAAGGAACAAAAATAGTCGGCAGCTATTGTTGGTCAATGAAGTGTTGTAGGGTCCACATATAATGAATCTTTTTTTTTTGTTTTTTGTTTCTCTTTTGCTTTTCTCTTTGAGGTCATCTTCCGTTCGTTTGTCTCAAATGATATGCTGTGCTACCTAGGTAGGTCCACCGTTGCCCTGTCACACAGTCCGCTATAGCGACTATCATAATCTCACATCTAAGTCTATCACTCCACAAAATAACAGACTTATACTTGGAGATCGGCTAACGTCAATGAGGACCTGGTCTAGCCCTCGTTATAGCCATTTTTCATTCCCTCGATGTCCAAAAATTGTGAAGTAAATGGGTGAAGCTTGTCAATAATGAATGTACCAAAAATACCCCGGATCAGACAATGTTTACATTTAGCTTCTCCAAAATACGGAGGATAGTAGCTTCATATACTTCCAACTACCTGATAGTAACTATGGTATTCAATCAGAGTTACGAGGTCCCGTGGCCTCCCATGGATGAAGTATAACTTCATCCGTCCCATCCGAAGGCACAACGGCATTCAACCTCTCGGGGGAAGTAATTAGGCGGCGATCCATGGAAAGTATGTTGCCACGTTCAATCAAGATACTGAACCATACATAAGAATTAGATGCATCCAAATAGTCGTGGACAAGGGTGGTCCACGGTCTTATAGTGTCAGCCAGTGATCATTGTCAATACTCATAGCTAGATTATAAGTGGACCATCAAGCATCTTTACTCCACAATCAAAGCAATTGGATCTGTGTTCAACATGACGTCGACTATTGTCACTGCGCATCTCGCTCCGGCTGGTTCGGGCCTGCAATGCTCAACTCTCCGAGGCAGGGCATTGGTTCACCGTTAAGTCTCACCCACGGTCAATTGCAGGATGCCTTGCTGTATGTTTCTATTTATTGTTTATGTTTATTTTTAATTATTTTTTTGATCGGGGAGTTTTCTCCGTTGGAGCATATACTTCCCTGTTTCGTCAGTCATAATGCTAGGAGCTTTAATCCACCGCCTGTTATAAAGATCAGGATTTGCCTCCCCCAAGATTTTGTTCCTCATCTGTATCATCTCTGCTGCAACTTTACCGGTGGATATCAAGTTCGAAGATCTGTTTGAAATCGATCTTCTCGCAAAGGGCACTGTGTTCATTCGCTAACTGACCACTCCCTCCACATTCGCTGAACAGCAATCATGGTGAAGAACTTCATCACTTTTGCTGCCTTCGCTGCTGGCACCAACGCTCTCGTTGGCCGCAGTGACAGCTGCTGCTTCCACCTCACCTCCTCCGGTGGTGCCTCCGGCGAGGTTGGCCAACTGAGCGATGGCCAAAACCGCATCGGTGACAACAGCCTGTCGCCAGCTCAGTTCTGCATCAACTCCAGCGGTGCTATCACCGACTCCAACGGCCGTGGTTGCATTCTCACCGGTAAGTGACAATATCGAACACATGTGTTCACAAGCCAATTCTGACTGTATGTCAGCTCCCACTACTCAGCTCCAGTGTGACGATGGTGCATCTCCCACCACTGGCTTCTCCATTAACTCCCAGGGTCAGCTTGAGTACTCCAGCAACACTTCGTTCGTGGCCTGTGCCACGGGCCAGAACGGGGGTCTCAACATCTACACCAGCCCCTCACCGTCCGATGTCACCGGTTGCGTGGACGTGAAGTTGACTGCCGACACCTGCTCCAACTCGGGCGCTGGTTCCGGCGGCTCGTCATCATCTGCTAGCGCTGCTCCCTCTTCCGCCGGCCCCTCAGGCGCCCAGTCGAGCCCTTCTGCTCCAGCTTCTCAGTCCACCCCTGCTGGCTCTGCCCCTGCCTCCGGGTCCACTCCCGCTTCCGGCGGCGCTGGCTCGCAGCCCACTGGCTCTGCTCCAGGTGCCTCGGCCGCTCCCTCCGGCCCTGGCGGAGGAGCAGGCTCTGGTTCTGGCTCTTCTGCCCCTGCGGCCTCGGCCCCCTCTGAGTCACCTCTCTCCGGCTCTCCTGTCACTGTCGTGAATACTGTCACCGTCACTGACTGCAGCTGCACAGCCAGCGCCCCCGCTGCTGGTGGTGGCTCAGGCCAACAGTCCTCCGGTAGCATCCCTGCTCCCTCCGGTGGCGGCGGTTCGCAGCCCAGCGGTTCCGCCTCTGCCCCCTCTGGATCTCAGCCCTCTGAGTCGGCTACTGCTCCCGCGCCCTCTGGCAGCGCTGGTGGCTCGCAGCCCAGCGGTTCCGCTAGCGCCTATGTCCCCGGCAGCTCTGCTTCTTCTACACCGACCACTGGCACCTCCACCACAGCTTGCCCTGCCTCTCTCACCTCCGGCAGCTACGAGACTCCTCACCTGATCATCCCCGTTGACTCTTCCTCGCCCGACACTGCCGCTGGCACTTCATACAACGGTACCGTGACCTCCACCATCTCGACCGCATTCAATTTCGACATCCCCTCCTCCGACGCTGGAAAGACTTGCAGCCTCGTCTTCCTCTTCCCTGAGCTCCAGGACCTCGAAACTTCCTCATTCACCTTCAGCGGTGACGGCAAGATCGATTTCGCCCAGCTTTCTTCTGCTGTTACTGAGTCCACTACCTTCAACAACCTTCCCTCCGTGTCGCAAGACTTCGGCGATATGACCGTCTCCCCTGGTGGCGCCTCCATTGTCGCTACCTTCGCTTGTCCTGCCGGACAGTCCGTCGCCTTCGAGATGAAGAACTCAGGCACCACCAACCTCAACTTCTTCGAGGACTGGAACCCCTCTCCGTACGTTCATTCCTCCTATGGTTCTGCCCGAATATCAGCTAACGTCCTGTCCAGTATCGGTCTGTTCATTACCACCTGTTAAATTAGACCGTTGTGAAAACTGGCAGTCTACCGCCTTGGAAACGAGATATCCAGGGTCTTCTCGCCTTTGTCCCCTTGACGCCTCACGTTTAAACGCATTTCTTTCTATTTCTTCATTTAATTTTTTTTGATTCCTGCGTTCATTTGATCTATAGTCCGAGTTTCCACAGGGAATTAATCTTTCCCAACAGGCTGGCTGCCAGATGTGGTGGATTCGAAAACATTTCCATTTCTGGTTGATGTTGTAATTGAGGCGCATAATCCTTCGATTTGTGTATTAGTACATTGAATTCACTCCTTTATTATCTCACTCTGTTTACACTTCGGTTGTACTCTCCATGCATTGTACCCTTTAGGCAAAACTTGCGGCACGCCGCAGCGAGAATCATGTTGCCTAGATGAGGTGGATCGGCATCAATGCCGGGAGTGAACATTGCGACAAATAAAACACTCCGAGTCACGCACAGGTCCGGGGAATGTACATATCTAGAGAGACTGACCCCTAGTGAACAGATATGTATGGCTATGTCCAGGCAGACACTTTGAATTTGCACAACCAACTGCAAATCCCGGAGATGGTGATCTGCACTCGGCGGTTCTGGACCCTGGCAAAATGTATTCGGTACTTGCCATCGAGCGGCAATGGCCAGTCAGGGTCAGGTACCCGATACCCGATGAAGCTTGGAAGGACACAGCCAAAGTGTAAACTCAGCCACTATACACATTTTAAGATGAGATGAAACAAACCACTAAAATAGGCAGAAGCTAATAAGAATTGAAAAGGGTCTAGGAGAGGCGCCAAGTAGCGTTGGCGCTTGCCAAGCAATGAGATGTTCATTGCACACGCGACTCAACCTTGTCGTTCGTTATTTATTACTTTTCTCTCTTGATCTTTCCTTTGATTTTGATTTCTCCATGAATTGAAATCCAATATGGCAATTCTAGCAAAGTTGCCCTTTTCTAAGCGGCGGCTCCGACCGCGCGTTGTCATTTCGTGTGTAGCTCTATTTTCCCGCGCCATATTCCCCAACTAACCCTCTCTGGCAGCTACATCTTCGACTATGTGATCCTAATGTACAGTATATAATTTCCATCGATGTGACACCACTGACATCTCGACAGTGCTTGTGTGATTGGTTTCTACATTCTCGACTCAATTGAGCCCTACCACCAACACTTCTCCCTCCAAAACATTTCCATCCAATATCCCTACGCCGTACACGAACGCATTCCCATCGCCTACGCCCTTTGTATCTCCGGTGCTTTCCCCCTCGCTCTAATTATCATCTACACGCTGTTTATCGATGGCTTGTTCTCGCACAATAAGCCGCAAGACCCGGTGTCTGGAAAGCGGAAGCTGAGAGGTCCTCACCGATGGAAGGATAGACTTTGGGAGATGAACTGCGGTGTTTTGGGTCTCTTGCTGGCACAAGGGATCACTTTCGTCATAACCCAAGTGCTGAAGAACGCTTGTGGCAAGCCTAGACCCGATCTTATCGATCGCTGTCAACCACTACCACATAGCAAGGACCTTTTCCCCGGCCTGTCGAACTCCACGATCTGTCAGGGCGATCCTACGATACTGAAGGATGGATTCCGGTCGTGGCCATCAGGTAAGCGCAACTACTGCGACATTACTTTGCGAGTCAAGTGCTAACATTTATACCTTTAGGCCACAGCAGCTGTGCGTTGATCTTTCGATTGCCATTCGCAATCCTCCCTTTTTCTCCCGCGACGCTGCTTGACTAACAATACTAAATTGCAGCTTCATTCGCTGGCCTAGTCTTCACATCCCTCTGGCTCGGCGGAAAGCTCCACATCATGGACAACCGCGGCGAAGCCTGGAAACCACTCGTAGTAATGGTCCCAATTCTCGCTGCAACCCTTGTTGCCGTCTCCCGAATTATGGACGCACGCCACCACCCATTCGACGTGATCACAGGATCATTGCTGGGAACCGTCTGCGGCTATGTTTCATACCGCCAGTACTTCCCGCCGATCACCGAAGCCTGGCGCAAAGGCCGGGCCTACCCAATTCGCACCTGGGGCACCGACCCCGCAGGCCCCGATGCTGTCCGGTTTAAGGATACTGCCTTGACTCCGCTCCGCAACCCGGAGGAGGAGCGCATGGATTCCGATATGCCTAGGTCGGAACATCCCAGGCCTGATGCCTCGACGTATCTCACCTCCTCCAACCCTTTTGCATCAAACATTTCCAATCGCCGCCCGCACGACCATGAACCTGATGGTGGTGCTTGGTCGTCGAGTGAAGACGATGTTACCAATGGATATGAGATGCGACCCGGTTATTCTATGGCGCAGAACCCTGCCGGTCATGATGCACTGCAATATGATCCCCGAAATGCGTATGTGTCGCAAACACAGCCGCTTACGTCAGAGCCGATGGCCGGTGCGGGAGGACGGCCGTTGACGGATTTCCCTGGTAGAGCTATGTAGAGATGATTGATGCGAAGCAAAATTTCCCTTTTTATGATTGCAGTATTTCGAGCAGTTGTTGCCGACCGGATTCGCTTGGCTTTCTTGGTATGAAAATGATTTCTAATGTTATTAGACTGTTATTGCGATGGCTGGGAAAAATCTGTATGGTCTTTAGGCGTTCAGGGCAGCTGAATTTATTGCCGATAGTGGCTGCCAACCAACAACTTTTAGAGTCTAGATAAATGTGTACGGAGTATAAATCTCCGTATGACTATTGAATGAATAAGTACATGTAGTTATTTTGTACGCCGTATGTACAATGTATAGCTATGCAGGATGTAGTCAATTTGGATCAAGAAGCATAGGGTTGTCCCCACTCCTCGTTGGCTTGACAACACAACAATCTAGATGCGACTCTTACAGAAGGCATAAGATATATATGCAGGACATAAATTAAAAGATTGACACCATGCAAGTCAATTATATTGATCAATGAGGTAGAACCTGTCAGAGCCACAGTGCAATATTGCAGGACCCTTGTTGCCCCAGCCACCTCCATCCCGCACTGTGAGTTGCCCAGCCTCCCTTCAGCCCAAGATGACGCTGAAAAGATCTCTTTTTTAATTCCCCTCATTTCTTGTCTTTTTTCGCTTCCCTTTGTTCTTTGTCTTTCTTTGCATCTCTCACACCGTGCATACTGCATACTCTAGCCACGTCTGTGCCCTGAGTGCTGGTGTAGCCCACTCTACGTTGTACATCTGACGTACAAGAAAGAGCACTGTGACAGTTTGCCAAACATTCCATAGATCTCAGATCGAAACCTTCATTCCAACCGACAAAATGATTGGCAGTGTCTTCTTTATCTTCAACCGTCTGGTTGAGATCGTCTTCCTGATCCCGATCATTGGCATGCTGGTAAGTCTCTCTCTCAGTCCGATCAACAATGATCGCAAACAAGTCCAAGCCCCTCCGAGTCGAGTCCTAAACTAACCCTCCGAATCCAGGCCTACTTCGTCAATGGCTATCTCAAAGCAAACGAGTTGACTCCAGCCTACATCCTGGTCCTCTTCATCGTCAGCACAATCGCCATCTTCTGGGCCCTCGACACCCTCATCCGCTTCTCAACAACCAAGCGATCCGCAATCTTCGTCGCCTTCATCGACCTCTGCTTCTTCGGCGCCTTCGTCGCAGCCGTCTACCAACTCCGCTTCATCGCCGACGCCGACTGCGCCAGCTGGCATGGCGGCTCCGTCTGGGTCTCCCTAGGCCCCTTCGGCTCCTATGGCGAGCGCACCAACAACCCCCTCTCGCTGGATGTCAATAAAACATGCGCAATGCTGAAGGCCTCCTTTGCCCTCGGTATCATGGAGACGATATTTTTCTTCTGGACTGCGCTTCTTGCGCTGTTCTTGCACCACTCGCGTGACCGGGTCGTTGTTAAGGAGACCACGGTCCGCAGACGCAGCCACTCGAGTCGTCGAGGCCATGGCTCCGGCTCGCACCACTCGCGTCATCGCAGTTCGAGCCGTAACAGACCTGCGAGCTATGTGTGAGATGTTTATATTGGCTTTTGCTTTTTCTTTCCTTTTTCTATGGACTTTTGCTTGTCATGATTTAATGGAGATGATACGCTTTAATGAGTTACGCATAGTGCATCTTTCCCTGAGGATTGAGTCAAAATAACGAAATCTGATTGCGATTATAGCTGCTAGGAAGATGACCATCTTGGGCAATTGGTTTACAGTCTTCACGTCTTTCCATAGTACCTTTCCGATCTTTCCGCAATATCAATCCATTTTATGATCATTCAATGAGCCTTAGGGCATATTCTGTTGTTGTATTATAATTTAATCCATGCATCAAGGCCCCATTGACCTTGGTGTGCAGACCACAATGAGAAGAATACGGAGCAGCGAATTCATCTTCTTTTTCGGGTATCAAGCTCTAGATTATTGCTACTTCCCACTTTGCTTAGATTCGATGAGCTGAACTTCTTGGCCAAACTTATCACTGAGGCCACTCCGTACTTAGATTGATATTGGGACAGCTCGTTAGATCAAACCAAGTTAGCTCTGCTATTGTTAGACCTAATACGAGGAGCCAAGGCATATTGCGGCAGGGATCTACAACGCTCTTCGTATTGCTTCACCCGCCCTCCATATAAGTACCACATCAAGCATTCAACATTCCAACGTTTGGTTCTGCCACCAATTGAATATAGCTTCGTCCTGTTATCAATATGTTCGCTCGCAGTGGAAGATATCTGCTCGGCCCGATAAGTCTCGTCATCGCCTTAATTACTCTAGCATTCAATGTCCAGTCTGTGATAGCAACAGTTCCTTCTTCTAAGCGCTTTGACTTGACCAAGCCATCATACGACCTGTTCCGCAGCAAACCATTGCACGACGCAACTGTGCAGCAAGGATTCGCATTCGACAACACCAATCGCCGACTTTTCGTCGCCCAGCGAAAGGACGGCGCGTCCGAAACTTCGGGCGACCTATGCATAACTCAACTTGATTTCGAAGGCAACTACGTCGGATATATGTATCTACAAGGCTTCGGTCACGGCGTTGCGTTTGGAGCTCAAGGTGTAGGTTCAGCGTCTTACCTGTGGACGGAAGTGGAGGCCAACTCGAATGGCTATGGCAAGAAACTTGCCAGATTCAAGTTCGCTAGTGGCACAACACTCTCTTCATCTTCCACGGCGCTCACAAAGTTCACACCTATCCCCAGTGCAACGGAGCATACCTGCTCTATTGATCCAGTCAAGAACCAGTTGGTCGTCCGCCATCAACTCAGTGACGGGAAACATATCGCCGTGTTCGACTTGGCCAAGGCTACCAATGGGGACTTCTCCAATCCACTTGCTAGCTTCAAGCATCCTTCACTGAAAACAAAGTCAGCGACGTTCCAGGGCTATGCAGCATATGATCAGTACATCTATCTCTTGACTGGAAACTCCTACGATGCCTCTGGGGGTGCCGTCAATTCCGAAGTGACCACCGTTGACATGAATACCGGATCTGTTATCCAGGGCCCTACGCTCACGAAGGCCGGCTCGACGCTTACATTTCGCGAACCAGAAGGATTGGCCATCTATGAAACAGTCGCAGGAGAAATTCGACTTTTCTTGGGATTTGCCTCGGGAAAAGGTGGTGATCGGCGGTCGAATCTGTTTTATAAGAATGCCTTGGTTTGAATAAACTGCTGGCGGCTCAAAGCCTCCATGCACTTGTTTGCGTGGAATGTCGTCTCCAGATAGCTTCTTTATTCTTTCTTTCTCTTCGTCCTTAGAGCCGCGGTGAACATCTACACAGGTACCAAGACGCTTAGATTCAATTTCGAACATTGAAAAGGTCATCGTGAGATACCACTCATCCCCAATGTACGTCTCTTTATATCACAAACCATGTACATATGTGTTTATAATTTGCCAATGGCTTCAGGGACTATATGCCTACCATGATAAAGCGGCAAGAGGTAAGCACCAAAACGGTCATGATTACCCGATATCGTGCCCTGGAACTGTGCGGGGAGATTAGGTGATTTACAAGATCCTTTTGGTCACCTTTCCCCTTTCTCTTTGAAAAAAAGGATTGTAGCATCTCGTGGTTTCACCCAATTCTCAATTCTCAAATGTGTAGCAACATGACTGTGACGAAGCATTTGCGGAATCCCCCGCACTTGGACGAGCTTGCAGCTGTCATCGAGAAATCACTACTATCCAACTTTGAGACTGCAAGTTTTAGAGTCGTCGAATGCCCGGATTTAGCACAACCACCTTTTAGCCTCGCTGGATCTGGTCTTTCAGGAAATCCTCGGATTGCGGACATAGGTGGACAGCAACATCTTTTCCCAAAGCCGATTCTCAGTGCAAAATACTCGCTTCTTTCTCTGGCGGGAAATATGGATATGTCTCCTCATGCAGGTTTCATTTTTGGGGCAGGTGCCGCTCCATTCCAAGATATTGGTCAAAATGGCGAGCTGGCGCCCAATCTATCCTGGCGCGGAAATGACACGGCATCCAGCTTTAAAGATCCGAGCTTGTTGGCCTTGAACAACGGCACACGTGTAATCAAGCTTCAGGCCGATCATGAACCAATATGTGAGCGCCTCTCGAGCACAAATTGCGCATTGATGATGAACCTCTTCGGATCAGATGGAGACACGGGCCCGGTTCTCAAAATCAATGCAAAGGCGCGCACAGGGGAACATAATTTTACCAATTGTATCCGCTACGGTCTGCAAGAGATCTATGGGGACGCCAGACCAATAAGCCTTGGTGGTGTGTTCATCTTGAAAGCCGGAAAAGCCAAGTTTCACATTATGCCCGACTTTCCCCTGGAAGATCAATTGCCATTTAGAGACCGCAAGCAGCTGGAGAAGGAATGGCTCTCATATCATATATTCCAGGCCCCTGTGGTATGCCTGACTGTGATGCATAGTGCAGATCCGGAAGGATTGGGCCTGAGGATGGAGCATACTCACTCCTTCGACGCAGATGGAAACCGCAAAGGAGGTCACTATCATTATGGTATTCAGGATGAAGATGAGGATGTCGAGTATGAGGCTTATTTTAATGTCGCATCTATGGTTTATAGGATTGATCAACCGAGTGTTTAATTACACCATTTGAATTCCCAAATTGAAAATCGGTTTCAGTCTCACGAGCTCGTTGCCACGTTGAGCGCAGAAACATCAGTAGGCAACTTTCTTGGGAACATTCTGGTCCACCTCTATGTCGACAACGGTCACACTTCCAGAATACGACGACTCTGGCGCAGGGTCTCTCTCGCCATATAACGCGTCTCTTTCGATGGATTCAAGAGTGTAGCCCCTGGTTTCGGGTATCATCAATGTCACAAGAGCGGTCATCAGCATGACACCTGAGAAAAGGCCTAGGACACCCTCCAAACTGATCGCATCTTCCACAGTACCGAAAGCAAATGCGGTCAAAATCGCCCCGCTTTTTCCAGCGGCGGCCGAAATTCCATGTGCCGTGCCTCGGACACGAGTAGGAAAAACTTCCGCGGGTATCAAGAAGGTAGTGCAATTAGGTCCAACAGTCAACAGAAACTGGGAGAGGGCAAAGATAACCATCAAGCCCGCTGTTGGGGTATGCACGCTTTGTACACTGATCCCAGCCCATATAGCATAGAGAATGCACACCATGATGCAAGTCCAAAATTGTTGGCGTACACGTCCGATACGATCGGGGAGGAAGATTCCGACGTAGAATCCAGGTAGATATCCTGCAGCCTGGACGATAATGTTACCAATGGCGGTGTTGTAAAGAGTCTTCCATGGTGTTGCTCCTTTAGCATAGCCGATCCTTGCTAAGATGATACTTTGGTTGAGGTTGATACCATAGTATGCAATATCGCTATTCTTGTTAGTTTGGATGCTAATAGGTCAGGTCCTTGTGCGACGATCTTGCTCACAAAAGAAACCAGGCGGCGGCTGTTGCGAAGAGAACTTTGGCATGTTTCCATTGACCGAAATACTCGCGAAAGTCGTTCCACTGATCCTGAAAGCCGCGCTTTTGGCCAGTGGCGTCGTCCCACACATCTACAATCCATTAGTACTGCTCAAAAAGCGAGGAAATGTCACTATTACATTGTTTGTACGGAACAGTTTCCGTTATGGTCAACCGGGCATAAAGAGTGAATGCCGCAGGTATGATACCAATACCCAAGAGCAAACGCCAGACCCATTCTAGATGGTCCAAGTTATCGGATATGGATCCTTCAAATGCTTTGAGCAAAATCAGAAAGACAATACTCGCTGCGATATTACCAAGTCCGATATTTGAGAAAACTGTCAACACCTGCATAGCACGGGAACCAAATGGTGACTTTTCTGCCGACAAAGATGATGAGAGTGGATAGTCTTCCTCGTGTCAGACCAGCCAGATAGTGTATTCTCATGAAACAGGACTTACCGGCGCCAATTCCAACACCCGTCACCACACGGAACACTGCAACCCACGCTGTCACAGACTGAGCCGACATGTGATTCCAGGGCAATAAGACGACCATTAAGGTTCCGAATATGGTGAGGGCCAATTCCTTGCCATAAATAGTGTGTCGGCCCCAAACATCACTCAAAACTCCAAAAAGCAATTGGCCCACCACCATTCCCAGACTCAAGCCACCTTTGATGATGTCGCTGTCGACTGTAGGTACTTTGCCATCTTGGAAGTATAGATATCCGAAAATCGGTACCACTGTCTTATATCAGAATTTGAGATGTGATCGAAGCAGTTAACTACTCACCAAGCCCAATTGTCAGGTTCAAATAACCATCTGCAAAGAATCCAACACCTGCGGTGACCACAAACTTCAATTTGGCACCGACAGATGTCATTGAGGTAAAACAAACAGCGAGGAATTGAATTAAAAATAAACCGAAATGTATTGGATGTTATGATGCTCTCAATTGTTCAGCGAAGCATTTCCCCCTTACCATTGCGGCAGTGAAGTTATATATTTGGCCACGATAAAACACTGAGGACATTTTGCACAGATATTGGCGTACGGCAGGAAGAACAATGGATTTGGTTTGATAGAGAGAACAAAACATGTGCCGAGAATTAAAGATGCAATAAGCAACGTTGAAGCTGCCACGGGGGTGTGCGCCACAAATATGCAATTGTGGAGAAGCCAGTCGGCTGCATGTATGGCCCCCACGTGTACTCGGTCTCCCCACCGCATTGTACTCCGCCACGGCTATATCATCGGTGCGAAGTCCGCCGATGCTTTTTTTCGGTTCTTGTGTAATGCTCGTTTGGTTTGATTTGATTTGACTTGATTTGCTTTGGTTGGTGCTGATATCTCGTATGTCAACCTGGTGCAAACACTGCAAACCAGAACACAACTACATCCACCCACGATTGTTGCCCCTCAACTGGCAAATATCATGGATATCGAACTGGCGTCCCCGCCAGCGGTGAGTGCGTTGCGGGAGTCTTTCGGTGATCGCAAGCCACCTGATATCACTCGTAAAATTACTGCTTGTGTGGCATGTCGCAAACAAAAAGTCAGTAACATTGTCGAATACTGCAGTCCAGTCAACGGGCTAATATATAGTCCAGGTCAAATGTCACATGCGAGAGGGCCAAATGCCATGTTCTCGTTGCAAGAAAAGAGGTCTTCCTTGCAGTGTCAATCGAAGCCTACAAACACTACTGGAAGATGATGTCACGTAAGTATGTTGTTTCTTTGGTGATATCACGCCCTAATATTACCCAGGTGGAAAGGTGCAGTAGTACAAAAGATGCGATGGCTGGAAGACACTGTTGCAAAGATTGCAGCCAAAGTCGACATTCCCGAATTACAGATTTCTCACAGTGGTCCTGTACCACAAGAAGTCTCTATGAGTCCAGCCTTGGAGGGCATCGCTACAGAGGCTGTTGCTCAAGAAACACTTGTCACGGGTCAGACATCGCTGCAAAAAGAGACCAACGAGCTCCCACGAACTTGGGAGGTGATCATGGATCCGCGAGGAGGTCCAGCTTCTATTCCAGCTTCTTGCGTCTCAGAAAGCGGGAGAGCAGGTTTACAGAAAGATCTACCGAAATCCCGTCCGCCAGACTTGATATCAACGGGACTTATCTCTCTTCGACAAGCATTGACACTATTCGAGACTTATCATCTCAGACTCGATCATTTTCTCTACCGCATCCTGGGCGATCATATCAGCCTAGAATCAGTTCGAGTCGCATCTCCTTTGTTAACGGCAGCTGTCTGCACAGTTGGAGCATTGCACTCTCAGTCACTGGGCCATCTCTTTGAAACCTGTTACGCTGAGTATAAGAACCTTGTTATGGCGCAGACATTTTCAAGACATGTCAGCGAAGATGACATCAGGGGTCTTTGTGTCGGTGCATTTTGGCTGCATGAGCTATCTTGGTCACTTATCGGCAATGGTACGTGAATTTCCATTATATTGTGGAACGAGTCTGATCCAAGCAGCTGTTCGGATTGCATCCGATATCAATCTTCACAGTGGAATATACAAGGCCCTGAAGGGGGATCGTGATGGATATCTCCAAGCTCGATTATACTATCTTGTCTACGTGTGCGATCATCACTTCTCAATAGCCTACGGACGACCTCCAATGTCCAGGGAAGGTTTTATCATCGACTCAGCTAGCCGAATCCTAGAGACCGAGCATGCTACCGAAGACGATGCCAGGCTGATCAGTCAAGTTAAAGAGTGGTCCATTCTGGGTCGCGTATTTGATACATTTGGGGTCGACGTCGATACCCCAATTGCGCCTCAAACACTACCTCAGCTGCGGCGATATTCGATCTCTCTAGATACATGGTACGCTGACTGGAACGAAAGCTTCAAAACGAACCAAAATGTGGGAAACTACCCACAAAAGGGCGTTGGGTTTCACTTTCAATTTGCAAAGCTTTATCTTTGTTCGCACGCTTTTCGTGGGGCTCCAGCATCCGAGAACACAGCCCAATACATGTCGCCTGAGCTCGAAGAGATCTCTAATGCTGGCGTGCTGTCTGCAATGTCTATTCTCCAAATGATTGTCTCCGACCCTGAGTTCCGATCATTCATGAACGGCCTTCCGCTGTATTTTGATACTATGCTGGCCTTTGCTGTGGTTTTCTTGCTCAAGATTGCGACGAAGCATGCCAGTATGATCAGAATCGATACTACCAAAATTCTATCACTGGTTGCAGAGACAGTGGCCGCTCTTCGGGAAATCACAAAAGATATGCACAAGCAGCATCTACTCGTTGTTATCAGTGAAGGCTTAGAGCGCTTGTTGGGCAGATGCCAAATGCCTACTCTCTCCTGTGACGAGGCAGTATACCATCCTACTCCTGCCGAAGAAGAGCAGTCCGCTTTTGATATGGCTTGGGTGGAAAACATGGCAAGCTTTGATTTTCAAACTAATATCCCTGATCTTGACGAATGGTGGCTACATCATAATACATCAATAGGGCCCACCATTCGATCAACGGTGCCGTGATAGACAAATTTCATGTTGCCCAGTTGAGCACAAGATCAAAGATGTCGTAATTCCTCCAGACTTTGCCTTCCAGTCCACTGGGATTCTTGACACCCTTTGACATGATGACAGGGATCCTCTGCTCACTCAAACCCCCATGTGACCGCAGTGGATGATCTTTGAGCTTTGTCAAGTCGTGGTTAGCTGCAGAACTCCCAATCACAGTGAATGGCGTTGAGATAACCACAATGTCACCCTCTCTATCAAGAGGCATCTCATATATCTTCGCAGCCTCTTGGCCGCTAAAGGCAACATCAACCTCTGGTTGTGACTTGCAAAGTTCAATCATCGAATCTAGCTGTGTGATATCCTTGAGATAGACACGCACAAATGAACCTAATGCACCATGATGCCGAACGAATGGGTCCGTGATTGGGCAAATGACCCTGCAAGCATTCGGACCAAATTTTGCGTTCAGCACTTCTTCGAGGAATAGGACGTTGGGCTGTCCCTTTTCGTTGGACTTCTTACTCATGCCATGGTCACCAGTCACACCGATGACCGGGGCAAGAGAAGCAAGACTTTGCAAACGTTCATCAATAGCTCCCATGAATTCGTCGGCCTCTTTGCTTCCTGGTTCATGTTTGTGCTGAATGTAATCAGATAAAGTCAAATACAAGAAGTCCGACCTTTTTTCTTGCAGTAATTTTATACCTGCGTCAAGAACAAACAAGGACAGATCAGCTGAATATTGGCTAGGCGCAGGCCGACCAAGCCATTGTTCCACATCGGCAATCCCATTTTCTTCAAAAGTACATTCTGCAGCCTTCTCCGATGAAAAGCAAATAGCACCCTTCAACCCGTGGGCAAGAATCTTGCGGAGTTTGTCCTTGGCGGTAATGGAAGCCACTCGTACACCGCGCTGGACCATCTGCTCTAATAGAGTCGACCCGCGAAGCAAAGAGTCATCCGTGATCATTCTCGTTTCGCCTGTCTCTCTATCTAAGAAGAAGTTCCCAGCAATGCCATGTGTTGAGGGTGGTGCACCAGTGATAATCGATACGTTGTTTGGGTTTGTGAATGAAGGCATGCAGCTCTTAGCGGTGGCATGAAAGCCCGTGTCGAGAAACTTGGCGAAAGTTGGTAAAACGCCTCGTTGAATGCCAGACTGCAGATATTCTGGATCGAATCCATCAACACATATGACAACCGTAGGCTGTGTTGGCAGGCTGTATTCCCTTGAATGGAGAGTAAACTTGGACCGGGAGTCTAGCTCACGGATTAGTTTTCGTGTGTACTGTTATATATATGCGTTGTGATACTCACCAATTAAGCATTGGTAGGCCAGCTCTTCGTATACCTCAAGCTGAGGTACCTCGAGGTCGGGATCTTTGGCAAGATCATCCCATCGCCTGACAGAAAGCTTTGCATCCAGCAGGGGGTCCTGCTGAGCTTCTTGGATCTGTTCGGCATTGAATCCTCCTCCCTGAGGTTCTCATTAGTATTATGCAATCCCCTTCGACAAAATATATGATAGCATACCTGAAATTTTAATGTCCGCTTGCTTGTTTCACTCAACCCATCATAGTACTCCTTGTCTGTCGCGACCAAATACCGCTTTGCCATAACGTGAGCGCCAACTAATGTACACACTTTCTCGCTGAAACCAATCCGGCGTAAATAAGCCTCTCCAAGGACCTCATGGCTTTGTCGTCCAATATACTGGCCATCGGATGTGACCATCTTGCCCATCTTCTCGGCTGCGGGGATAAATCGCCCAACATCGTGCAAAAGAGCTGCGAGGATGACCTCGCTATCGTTGCCATGCTCGGAAGACTGGGCTGCCAGATGTGCACATTGGAGAGAGTGTTCTAATTGGGTCACCCTCTCGCCGAGGTAATCGCCCTGTCCCTGAGCATACAAAAATCCAAAGAGGGTTCTGATTGTTGCCCTGGTATGCTGCTCGACAGAGGCGATCGGTTGATTGCTGTCGGGGATTGTCATCTTCAAGTTCATTCTCACGGTTTTTGTGGTATGTAATCTCAATGCTGAAGTTCTTTTGGCGAGAAGATGTGTGATTGAGCTAGCCGATGTACTAAGTGATGGTGTATAGATGCAAGGATTTCCTGGTTGTTGAACCTTAGAAATGTACAAAGGCACGAAGTCCGTTCTCAATCGAGTCTAATTATACACGTGTTGCTCAATACAATTGTGTCAGATCAATTCAGTTAAGCGGATATATACCGAGAGGTTGCAGTGAATCCCGATTACCTCGTCGGCACGAAGCCCGAGGGTCCGTGTTTGATGGTTTCGGCATGAACACCAGTGGGAAATGCCAAACGATGTTACGCCGATAGTTCCTTTTTGCATTAACAATCATCGGTTTCTGAAACAAAAGGGATTTTATGACTGGCTGGTAATGAGAAAATACAATCACCCAATGGGTACCCCCATTTGTTGAGCGATCTACAAACATCAACGTATCTCTAAAGTATAAAAGCCCACTCTTCGCCAGGATTTGCAACAACCTCCAGGCACCAACACTCTATTGATTCTACTTCTGAGATCTATTGTGCATTCGATAAACATGTCACCCCTCACCCCAATGCAAATAGCTTCATACCATGAAGATGGCTACCTCCTCCTACGCGCCAACGAACATAAGCTCGTTGACCCGGTATCACTGAAGCGTTGGACAGAGGAAGTGCAAGCCTGGCCTCGTGTCAAAGGCAAATGGATGCCTTATGACGAGATTAACATCAATGGCGAGCGCCAACTGATGCGCACAGAACGGTTCATCGACTACCATCCTGAGTTCAAATCCCTGGTCTGTGGTGAGCAACTAGCCGAGATTCTGAAAGCACTATCCGGCGATGTATGTTTTTCTACAGCACTTGAGGAGTAAAGTTATTAACAATATAATCTTCGCTCCAGGATATGCTTCTTTTCAAGGATAAGATCAACTACAAGCAGCCTCATGGGAACGGCTTCCAAGCTCACCTGGATGCGCCAGCCTACGACCACATCGGCCGCATTGAGCACATGACTGCAAACCTAGCGATTGACGCTGCAACCCCCGAGAATGGGTGTTTAGAAGTTGTTCGCGGGTCACACAAGATGGAGATTGAGTTTGCCGATGGAGGTCGCATCACACCTGAATGGGAGCAGGCGCACGAATGGATTTCTATTCCACTCGAGATGGGTGATATGCTGGTTTTTGGGTCGCATCTTGCTCACCGATCGGCGGAAAACAGGACTGAGAAAAGTCGATCGAGTCTTTATGCTACCTTCCACTCTAAGAGTGACGGCGAGAATCTGAGGGAGAAGTATTACAAACATCGCATGCAGATGTTCCCACCTGAGCATGGTGAGTAAATCCTTGGCTGCTGAATCTTTGGGGTATACTTGCTAATAGGTGTTTGATTTAGAGCGAGAAGAAGGAAAGGATTATTCGCAAGGCTACAAAACATATGGGTTTGCGGCTCCCTTTACCACGATCCAGGACAATACCGTTGCAACATCCATTGTCAATATGTAGTTATTAGCATTTGTGAAACTTTAACGCCAACGATACATCAGGCCTCTAGCGGATGAATTATTATGTTCCTCATCGGCCTTCCGTAAATCTTTCTGCTTTTATCAGACCTGCCTTCGTATCCAAATTACATCGTGTCGCCAGACTTTTCTAAAGTGGATGTGTAAGTAGAGAAGAGATATCAGTGTCAAATAGTGCTTCGTTAATCAAAATAATACAATCAATATCATATATACAGAAACTCCGAATACATTCAATCCTCCCGGTATAATGGCACAACCACATCTCCTACCATGACCGTCCTGCGGTCAGGTGCCTCAATATCAAACCATTGCCCTTCCCCGGGGGAAAGCGCAGCATATCTGCCAAAAGAAACTCTGCCATCGATGTTTCTAGTTTTAGCAAGTGTTGAGAACGGCTCGTCGCGTCGAACTCCAGTGAATTGGTCTATACAGACCATTTGACACCTCTGACATGCGTCTAGGGCATCAAATCGCAACTGGTCCGGCCCGATGCGAAGAGAAGACCAACGGTCCTCGGCATATGGTTGCTCCACGTCACCGCGGTGAGCAAGTCGTTCAGCGACGACGATATTTCCCCGAAACACGTCCGCGGCAACTGTCTTTCTGCCACCGTGTTTGTTATGAGCCTTGATTGTCTCATTCAACCGATTGACCGATGACCGCGACACAACAAGGATCGGGGACTCATTGGAAAGTGTGAGTTTCGTTTGACCATTGTCGCGTACTGGGGGTGGGAAGTCAGGAGGAAACGACCCGGGCATGATAAGCTTGCGGAAGCGGCTCTTCCATGTATTGGGCATCCGAGACTGTCGTGAAAAGCGGTTGGCAGATTGGGTAGGGAACCTGGCGAGGGTACAAGGCACTCCCAGGAAGTCTGAAAAGAACGCTGACACCACCGGTGATGTATACGCATGTAAAGCTACTGGGTCACCACACACCACTGTCGGTCTTTTGGCTGAGCTGGGACAAAATGAAGTGGATATGAGGCTCGTGTCTTCCCAGCCAAGCGAAATCTCGAGGCTGACTTGATCTGATGCCGCTATCGCACCACAGGTGATTCGAAGAACTCCCTTGTCAATTTCGATCGAGGGTCGTATAAGACACATTCGAGGGTACCTACTTGCGTTAGTATATACAAATGCTAGCATGTTTGGAAAAGCAATACCTCTTTTGATTCAAAGCTGTGCCGGTCCCTTGATGAATCAGGCACCACTCTCTGTCCCACGCAAGCCCTTCTCTTCTGACTTCCCAGCGCTTGCCCTCGGGGATTTTGAAAGCGCCGCAACTCTTGATTGGAAACACCGCCAAGCTTTCGACATAGAAATGAGGTGCAACAACTTCATTGTCTTCTCTGAAGTGATCGAGACAAACAATGGGAGGAATTTTCTCAACATAAAATTCCTCAACGAAGTTGATGAGAGAATCGATGTCTTTCGTATTCGTCATTGCACCCAGACTAACACGCAGAATACCAGTCGGTCGCCCTCCTAGGACGTCATGACTATCACCACAGCGCAAACCAGTCGAGTAATGACGACGAAGCTCCGGTCCAGTCCAGCCAAGAGAAGAAGCGGTTCCGCCGGGATTGCATACTGACCCTGTACGGATCTGAAGGTTTTGAACAGTAGCTAATTTCTCGACTTCTGTCTTTGGGACCCATTCACCACGGCTGTTGCACAGATTGAACGCGATGATCGGACCTTGCGTTTGTGGATTTCCATATGCCGAAGCGGGTGACTGATAAATCTGACAAACTTTGGTTTCATTGAAATGTGCCAATGAGGAAAGTCTATCATAGAACTGCTTGGCAAGAAAGCCAGTGTGAGCCGAAATGTTTGCCATCGAACCGTATAGTCGTTGATGTGTGTCCAAGGCCGCATCCAAGGCAATGATGCTATGGAATGGAAGTGTACCATCTTCTAGCCGTTCGTGTATAGAAGTCTCTTTCTTCGCGTGCCATTGTGCCCCAGAGGCAATGACCATGTCAACAGTGCCTCCTCCAAAATACCTGCGTCTCTCAAATGCCCGCGCAGCACTCTTTCGAACAATCAATGCTCCCAGATCGGGAAATCCGAAGATTTTATAGAAACTCAGGACAGTGAAATCTGGCGCGGACGACGATGGGCCTAGGTCAAGTGGAGCAGTTGCCACAAGGGATGCAGCATCCAGCAAGGTATAGATGTTTCCGCCACTTTCTGTAGCCGCCGATCGAATCTGCTCACACCAGCGAATTGGCAAACGTCGGCCGTTCATGTTTGATTGTGCTGGGTATGCAATCAGTCTGGGTGCTTTTGACTGGAAACCAACCAGCTCTGAGATCCCGGCCTCCATCTCATCATCGCTTTGAAAACATTGATAGCCCATTTCAGCCAGCTCTCGCACGCCCACTAGGCTGGTATGGGCATCGATGTGATAACCATACCAAAAGCCTCGGTGGTCTGAGTCTCGCAGCGAGTCTGCAACCAGCTTGATGCCGGCAGTTGCGTTTGCCACAAAGACGAGGTCGAACTCATTTGGATCCGCATTGAAGAATTTCAATATACGGACTCGGACATCATCTGTCCTCTGTGTAGAGAGTTGGGAAGATAGAGACATAGAATGAGGATTTCCAAATAAATTGGATGCAAGATCACGCGAGAAATTCTCAATCATAGATTGGGCATAGGGCGTTGTCCCTGCATGGTCAAGGTAGGTTGTTTCTATACAGTATTGAAAGTAAGAAGTCAGTTTGGCATGATGATGTTGAGTTGGTGATTGATTAACCTTACCATTGAGTAAAGGATATTCTTTCTCTCGAATGGTGTCCACATCGGCACAGTACCCTTGGCTATATCCGGTGGGGACAGTCTGTTGAATATCCAATTTTCCCATCTTGGTCGGTATTCAAATTGAAAAAAAAACAGAATCGAAACTCTTGCAAAGTATATCGCACACCGAGGTATTTTGAACACAAAGTGGCAAATTGACTAAGAGCGGTGTTGGGATGTTCACAGTGTTCACAATTAGACAATATATACTCCTAGAAGCAGAATCAGTTCAATATTGCAATCAGAGTAAGAAAGATCCAGAAATAGACTGCATCTTTGTACAACAATGCAATATAAAACGGTTTTGGAAGGGGGGTTCTTACAGATAAGGCGGACAACTATATTCTCATCGGTAAGCTCCGATGACACGGAACTACTAATCAACCAGCCCAGGTGTTGTTTCCAGCCAACTTCGATGAAATAGGCGGTGGGTATCTGAGGAAAAGTATGTAGTTTCAAAGGACTGATCCATGGCTTTTTATAGATATCTTTTTCAGAATCGAGGAAACAATGATGAGGCTGATGATTGCAAATTCCATTGCCACAGCATTAGGAAATCCCCGCACGTGCCAAGTGGTAATGAGTGTGGAAATACGGTGTTAGCTGTGGTAATAGATACATGCATAAGGAATCGCAATCTCTTAGTGAGTGGTTTCATACTATCCACGCACATATTTCGATTATATCTACGGCGATCAGCAGGACGCCCCTAGGACACCCCCAGGACGCCCCGCTAGCACAGTCCAACTGCGGTATGTCCATGCACAATAGCAATGTTACCTATAATGAACTACTCATTGGCGAATCAGGGTACTGGATCGGGGAGACCTATGCACACCCGCCGAGTGTTCTACACTATTAGAATGATATGCTATCGAATCCTTGTATTATATCACACATACATAGGTACTAACGCACCGTTTATATACTTCCCCACCAACCATTAACTTACTCAGGTATTGTTTGTGAAGGTTTTCCCAATCACCCTATATCACACGCTCCAGCAGAGCCCCGAAGCAAATAATGCGTCAGGCACCTGCACATATTTCTAGGATTCCATTGGGGCTAAAGCACCAACCCCAAATCTCATCACATACTCAGCTTACCCACCTAGGCTGATCACTATCAATAACACCATCGAGCTACATAAAGAGCGCGCCTTAGTGCGCCTTGGTTCGAGAATCCATTCCTTTGAGAATGTGTGAGCACGGGCAATCCGGTAAAGGTGAGTCAATTTCTAACGATCTAGACCAAAAAATTCCACATCAAGAAACAAACAGCCTTGTGATCATGCACGATGAGGCAAGAAATGATATGGGTGTAGGATTCCAAATATCTTGCATAGTTCATCACCTCACCGAGCCATTTTAGTGAATCAGGGCCCAAGGATGCCTAGATACTCCGTATACCTTGCTGCATTGAGTTTTTCTCGGCATCCACTCTACTATGACCATGTGACTCAGGATTAAATATTTTTTGGCTAGTTAGTAGCTCTCTTGCCCGGGATGTTGAATAAGGACCAGATATATGCAAAGTGTTCTTTCGGCTAGCATTGGGGTATGTGACCGTGGATTGTATTGTACAGATTGTGTTGATAGTATGCTTCAAAGATAAAACTCCATCCCAAGCTTCTGCTGCGGCTCGTACAAGTGTTGATGTCGATGCAGTTCGGGCGAGAACCAGTAGAACATTGAAAAACCGGAAGGAACAAACCGGCCAAAATAAAGAGAAAAACGCTGTAACTTGCTGCGGTGAGGCATTACCATTAACGCCTGGGCCATTGTTTCCATCCACGGCCATGACCTCTCTGTTGTGCCGAGTCAGCGATGTAACGGAAAAGATCAAAGGTAAGCTCACCTGCTTCCACATGCGGACCATTTCCGGCATTTTCTCCATCGCCTTGCGACGGTCTTCAAGACGTGACTCCATCGTACGCTCCCACTTGTGACCTTTGACCTTTTGACCAACACCGGTACCCTTAACCTGCAATCCACGCTCCTCACGACGGGTTTCCTTGAACTCGGGCGATTTCCGACTAGGAGGAAGAAGTGTTTCCACATTATATTTGATGGCCAATTTCATCAAGTCGGCTTGCTGGCGCAAGCCATATCTTGGTGCCTCCCATTTGCCGAATCGCTTGTGTGGAAGGAAAGGATTGCGGACCTCATCGCTAGTCACGAGAAGGGCGCGCGAAGGAGTCCATGCGTCCTTTTTGACCCCTGGGGTTCCTTTAGCATCGCGATCTGGGGTGTACGGAGATGGCAGTGGTGTTTGCGGAATGGCCTCTCCCTTTGGGCGAGGCGCTGGGCGACGGACAGCAGCAGAGTGGAATTGTGGGGGATACCGAGCAAAGAAATTGACGAGACGTTGAGGGAGATTCTCTGCCAATGCTGGGATCTTGCTCGAGGTCGCCATGATGGGTGTGACGGGTGGTCTGAATTCCGGCCTTCACAATGTGGTTGCAGGTGAATGCTCCAGTCAAAAAGTTAATGGCGGCCAGAATCACGCTAATCCTTAATAGGTGAGCACAGACACCCGATCTATAAGGCGATAAGGCCTCATCTCCCCACTCCATGAAGCTGTGTATCACCGCCTGCTTTATCAGAAATTCTGTCACGTGAGTATTGACTGCCTCGGCGCCTGATCTGTAAGGCGAAAGTCTCGTCTTGAGGCATCCAGCCTGCTATCTTCGGCTCGGTTTTCAGTCTCGTCCCAGCCTCAAGAATTTCCTTTCCAAGTTGCCCATTGTTACCACCACTTTGCCTTATTCATACCTCTGTTCCTAACTTTCACTTGATTTGCACACTCTTGGTATCCTCGCGCGCACATTCACCTCTGCCATTATGGCCGACTATCAGTACGGAGGCTCCGAGGAGGAGAACGCCGAGCTGTACAAACTAGAGGTGGATTTGGTACGTGTCGCAAACATCGTGGAACATTCATATGCTAATAGGTCTGTTCCATTCAACAGCTAGATGATCCTGACAACTTTGAAACCTGGGAGAAGCTTGTTCGCGCCGGAGAGGGTCTCGAAGGTGGGATCAATCGCAACTCCAACCCCCAGGCCATTACAACCGTCCGCGCTATCTACGACCGTTTCTTGGCCAAGTTCCCTCTGCTATTTGGTTATTGGAAAAAATATGCCGATCTGGAGTTTTCGATCACAGGCACAGAAGCCGCTGAAATGGTATGGCAGCACTCTCCTTGGACAACAGCCTCATGTCGTTGAGCTTTGCTGATATGATTTTGCTAGGTTTACGAACGTGGAATCGCCAGTATCTCGCCTTCCGTTGATCTATGGGCCAACTACTGCTCGTTCAAGGCTGAAACCTCACACAACGCTGATATCATTCGAGAGTAAGTACAGTGAAAATCACCTTCTTCCCTCTCCCTATAACCATTATCGTCGCAGCCGGCGAAGGCTCTCGTGATGCCGATCACATATGACTTTTGGATCTTCCATATCCACTAGTTGCATTGTTGATGTGTGAGAGACCGCTGCTTAACCCCCCTGATCCATGTAGAGTTTACTTCTCACCCCTAGCTCACCCAGGGCCCTCCTCTGCTTTTCCTCCTGACAGAATCACCTCTGTTGCATTGAAATCAAGGAACAGTTTCGTTCGATGGCCCTCTACAGAGCACTGGATGTCAATCCCTCAGCTTCATCAACCTTGGTTTTTTCACGTACAGACAGCGTTTACTACTCAGATTTTGCCCCTGCTCCTTCGCTCCCATCCCATCCTGAAATTCACTGCGTGCGCATCGTGCTAACTTTAATACCTAAATAGCCTGTTTGAACGAGGTGCTAGCTGTGTTGGTCTTGATTTCCTCTCCCATCCTTTCTGGGACAAGTACATCGAGTTCGAGGAACGCTTTGAAGGCCATGATAAGATTTTTGCTATTCTTGGCAGGGTCATTCACATTCCTATGCACCAGTACTCTCGCTACTTTGAGCGTTACCGCCAACTTGCACAGACCCGACCTTTGGCCGAACTCGCACCCGAGGAAACCTTGGCTGCGTTCCGCGCTGAGGTTGAGGCTGCCTTATCTCAGTCTGCTCCCGGCCCCAAGGCAGAGGCCGAGATCGAGCGGGATCTGCGCATTCGTTTGGATAGTTACCACCTCGGAATCTTTACGAACACTCAAACAGAAACAACTAAGCGCTGGACCTTTGAGTCAGGGATCAAGCGACCATACTTCACTGTGACCGAGCTTGATCAAATCCAGCTGACAAACTGGCACAATTACTTGGACTTCGAGGAAGCTGAAGGTTCGTTCGCTCGCATTCAGTTCCTGTATGAACGAGCGTTGGTGACTGCTGCTTATTACGATGAGATCTGGTTCCGCTACGCCCGCTGGATGGCTGCCCAAAAGGACAAAGAATCTGATTTGCGAATCATCTACCAACGCGCTGCTTACATTCACGTCCCAATTGCCAACGCCGCTATTCGTCTGCAATATGCCTATTTCGAAGAGACATCAGGCCGTGTTGACGTGGCCAAGGAGATTCATGGGGCCATTCTGGCCAATCTGCCTAGCCATGTGGAGACAATCATTTCCCTCGCCAATTTGTGCCGTCGTCACGGAGGTCTCGAAGCGGCCATTGAAATTTACAAGAGTCAGTTGGACTCCCCGGAATGCGATATGGCCACCAAGGCTGCCCTCGTTGCCGAGTGGGCCCGTCTTTTGTGGAAGATCAAGGGTAACCCCGATGAGGCTCGTATGGTATTCCACAATAACCAGCAATATTACCTCGATAGCCGGCCATTCTGGGGAAGTTATCTGGCTTTCGAGATTGAGCAGCCAACCAGCTCGGCTACTGAGTCGGTTCAATATGACCGCATCAAGAAAGTCATTGCCGATATCCGATCTGAGAGTAGACTCCAAATTGACGACGTCAAAGAACTTGTCGAGATCTACATGGCGTATCTTCTGGAGCGCGGCACCGCAGACACAGCCAAGGAGTACATGGTCCTGGATCGAGAAGTCCATGGTCCTGCTTCTGTCGCTCGTGTTCGAAACGGTGGATTTGCTGCGCCACCCCCGATTATCACAGACTTCCAGCCTGTCCCAGTTCCCATTGCGCAGCCAAGCCAAGAAGATGCTGCGGCTACACAAGCTTATGCTTACTACCAGCAGGCCCCTGTGAACGGTGCGGCGGTTTAAGACACAGGCCTGGCCTAGCCCAACAGCTGATGACCGCCAACTTTGACGTATCCTTTTGCCCCAATAATCGCGCCAGGTTTCTGATTTTGAGCTTAATGTTTCAGTTACTTACCCTGCCGTTTTGATTCACCAGGGTAGGTCGGCTCTTTTCCCCCTTCTTTGTAGTATCACCCCGTTTCGCCTGTCAGGCACTCTTCTTTCAACCTGTCTAGCGATTATGATGACCCCCCAATATGAAAAGCTACGTCGTGCTCATTTGATGGACTAGCACCTAGCATCTGGGTTGTGCTTGACACCCTGTGTGTGCCAAGTCAGAAACGGATATTGAATGTCCGGCTGTAATGTACCGGAGTATCACCCAATGAAATTTAATCCATGATTTTTTCTACGTACTGTAATCGTCAATGTCGTTCGGATTTTCGTCGCTGTACAGTAGTCAGGGCTATGCACGTGTTCGGAGGTATAACGACAAAAATTAGATGCCTGAATAGTTTGTATTTGTGCCTTAAACCTTCCATGAAACGGGCTTTGCACACGTGACTGCGCTTCTGGTTTTCACCGCCCTCCGTAGAAATTCGATAACAAGTCCCTTCTCTTTATCATCACGCGGATTTTTGAAGCTCTTATTTCCTCCGATTGTTTATAGAATGATGGAAGGGATTATCTCCAACGGCTCTAAGCTGTCACCCCCGCTCCCTCCCCCAGATCCTATCCAGCGCCCCCCAACTCCACCTCCGCCTCCTCCTGCTGAAGACTCAGCCGCTCCGCCGCCGCCGCCAGACGCCGCCGCCCCTCCACCTCCTCCAGATGATGCGCGTCCTCCGCCGCCGATCGAAACTACAAAGAAGAAGCAAGGATGGGGTGTGAAGAAGCCTGCTGTGACTCCGTTGAGTGTGGAAGAGCTGATACGCAAGAAGAAAGAAGCAGACGCGGCAACAGCAAAGGTAAGCTTCGGAAGAGCCCAATGCCGCAGCACAAAGCAGTCATTTTCTAACTGACCTCTCTCTATCTTTATAGCCTAAATTCTTATCTAAAGCTCAGCGTGAAAAGCTAGCATTGGAAAAACGAGCTCAAGAGGTCGAGGCAGAGCGACAAGCCAAAGCCCGCGCCAATGCCGCTGCTCGGGATGATTTCACGACCGATCCATTGCCGGTGAGCTCTCAAGGACCTAGGAACTCTCGGGAGGATTCAAATCGAAATGTTCCCACCGGCCCGCGAGCGATGCGCGATGAGGCTCCAACCGGGCCTGCTGCTATGCGCAAGGGGGCCAAGCAGTCTAATCGCGACTCAGACATGCCTCCCCCACCCAAAACTAAAGGGGAAAAGCGCGTGACGGAAGAGGACGGCGCGGCAGCGCTGGCTGCTCTGACCAAAAACCGATACATGGGAGCAGATGTGACGTCAAACTTCTCTGCCAAAAAAAGCGCAAGCGCACAACGGACCGCAAGTTCAACTTCGAGTGGAATACTGAGGAGGATACAAGTGGCGACTACAACCCAATATATCAACAACGACACGAGGCCAACTTCTTTGGCCGGGGACGATTGGCCGGCTTTGGCGATCACGTCGCAGATGAAGTGACACGCAAGTATGCCGATGCATTGATCACTCGCGACCAAGAGGCTGGCAGCGCGCGTGCCAGTGAAATTCTTGAAATGGAACGCCGGCGACGTGAGGAAAGTACCCGCAATCAGCTGGATAAGCACTGGAGCGAAAAGCGGTTGGACCTTATGCGCGAACGAGACTGGCGTATCTTCAAAGAAGACTTCCAAATCGCTACCAAAGGTGGCAGTGTACCCAATCCTATGCGCTCATGGGAAGAGAGTCTATTGCCGAAGCGCCTATTGGAGCTTGTTGACCGAGTTGGGTACAAAGAGCCCACGCCTATTCAGCGTGCAGCCATCCCTATCGCGATGCAATCCCGAGATCTCATCGGTGTCGCCGTCACAGGTTCCGGTAAAACAGCAGCGTTCCTCCTCCCCCTCTTGTGTTATATCATTGAGCTACCACGTTTTGACGAAGATGAAACGCGCAAGAATGACGGGCCATATGCTCTTGTTCTAGCGCCCACGCGTGAATTGACACAGCAAATCGAGATCGAAGTTAAGAAGTTCGCACAGCCTCTTGGATTCAACGTCGTCAGTCTTGTTGGTGGTCACGCAATTGAAGAGCAAGCCTACAACCTGCGCAACGGTGCAGAAATCATTATTGCCACACCTGGTCGTCTAGTTGACTTTATTGATCGTCGCCTGCTAGTCTTCAGTCAATGTTGTTATGTGGTCATGGACGAAGCTGATCGTATGATCGATCTTGGCCTCGA
This sequence comes from Penicillium soppii, assembly GCF_028829465.1. Classification (NCBI taxonomy): domain Eukaryota; kingdom Fungi; phylum Ascomycota; class Eurotiomycetes; order Eurotiales; family Aspergillaceae; genus Penicillium; species Penicillium soppii. The sequence goes on along the minus strand of NW_026643235.1, from coordinate 1,075,846 downwards.
AGATCAGGTCAACAAAATTCTAGAAGCCCTTCCCGTCACCAACGAAAAGCCCGACTCAGAAGCAGCGGAAGACGCGCGAGCTATGACCCAACAGCAGTACCGTCAAACCATGATGTACACAGCTACCATGCCTCCCCCGATTGAGCGCATCGCGCGCAAATACCTCCGCCGACCGGCCATCATCACTATCGGTGGTGTCGGCGAAGCCGTCGACACCGTTGAACAACGCGTCGAAATGATTTCCGGCGAAGAGAAGCGCAAGAAACGTCTCGCTGAGATTCTGTCATCAGGCGAATTCCGACCTCCAATCATGGTATTCGTCAACATCAAACGAAACTGCGATGTTATTGCCCGTGATATCAAGAAAATGGGCCATTCGACTGTCACTCTTCACGGAAACAAAACTCAAGACCAGCGTGAGGCCGCCCTAGCCTCCCTGCGCAATGGTTCAACAGACGTCCTGGTGGCAACCGACCTCGCAGGAAGAGGTATCGATGTACCGGACGTCTCGCTTGTCCTTAACTTCAACATGGCGACTAATATCGAGAGCTACACTCACCGTATCGGTCGTACTGGTCGTGCCGGAAAGAGCGGTGTCGCTATAACCTTCCTGGGTAGCGAAGACGCCGAAGTCATGTATGATCTCAAACAGATGCTTATCAAATCACCCATCTCACGGGTCCCCGAGGAACTGCGCAAGCACCCAGCGGCGCAGCAAAAACCCACCCGCGGTGCTGGAGGAAAGAAGATCGAGGACAGTTCTGGGTTTGGAGGTAAGGGTGGATGGGCGTAGTATTCGCAGCCATTTGTTTTTTCTTCTCTAAATTCTTTTTTCGATACCATCTCTGTCTGCTTTCTCTTTGCGGTGTTCCAGTCTACATTTGGCGGTCAAGGTGGCCAAACAAGGTGTTCATATGGCACTTAAAATATTACACTCTGAGGAAATAAAACTTCTTGTCATTAATTATTGCTAAAATCGCTAGCTCATCACAGTAGGAATCTGCTTAGTGGTAGGTCAGCGAGGAGAATAAATTTGGCTCATGCTCAGGTTTGTGAAACAAGTTACTCTAGGCAAAATGGTCAAGGTGTGAAAGCAGGGCCTATCCTGTGCGCTTTATTTGAGTTGAAATGTACTTAGAAAGTAGATAATAATATGCAGTCAACAAACGTATATGAGTTGGGATGAACCACCAAAGAGCCTCCGCACGTGAATGTCTATAATCATCACTAAATCTTTTAAATCAAAGCTTGCTCTGGAGGTAGCGGTTGCTGCTCAGCCACTGCTCGACATCATCGCGGTCACGCTTGATCCAGTTAACCTTAGCGCGGATGGCATCAAGGCTCTGTTCAACGGCGCGGTCGAAGCCCTACATGGAGGAAAAAAAGGTTAGCAAGAGATTCATGATGGCATTGAGTTCACCGGTGTAAGAGTTACGAACCTTGGTGTCCTTGGAAGCGAAGAACTGCTCCACATCCTTGAGCTGTGCCTCGGTACAGAAGCTGACAGTGGTCATCTGAACAACGGTGCCCAGCATACCCAGACCGGGAGGCAGAAGCTTGTAGATAGTATCCCAATTAGATTTGAGCCAGCTCCAGCGGTCTTCGATACCAGCAGTGTGGCTACGCAAACCACCAAGAGGCATGTAAATATCCTGGGCCTTGACCTCGCCGTTGATAGCAAGGTCTAGAGTGCGTCGGATAAGCTCCGGGTTCTCAGAGGCACCGAGGCAGCGCAGGGCAGTGGTCTTCTCATCGGAAGTCGGGGCGTTGCGGAACCGGTCCAGAACCACCTCGTACTCCTTCAGGCCGCCGTGCTTCAGTACGATAGTGAAGACGCTGCCGCGAATGTTGGGGTGAATGGCGGAAAGGTCACCGGCAGCAAAGCGGGCGAACATGTCCTGAGCAGCCTTGACAACGATGGGGTCTTCGGCCATACCGGCGGAGCCAAACATGAGGGCTTTGAACTGCTGAAGAATGTGGTCATCGTTCTCGGGGAAGTCCCAGCCAATTTCGTGTGCCTTGGTGGCAACCAGCGAGCGCTGGAAGGCCTTGAGAGCATCCTTGGTCTCGCCGTTCTCGAAAATCCAGGCAGCACGCAAAGTACCGATACGGGTCAGGATCTCGTTCCAGACCACGAATTGAGACTCAGTATCAAGACCCTGAAGCAAAGACAGCATACCAGAGGTGCGCTGGAAGCCAGAGGCTGCCAGAGCACCCGAATCAGCGATCATACCGGCACGGTCTTCAACACTCAACAGACCGTCACGGGCAGCCTGACCGAGCTTCCTGAGGCGCTCGGGGCTGTATGAGGTACGGAAGATGCCAGAGTGGTCGGCGTTGAGCTTGTAGAAGTCCAGATCGGGAACGGGGAAGTCACGCTCGCGCTCGGTGAGCATGGTGTTCTCATCAACGCCATTCGCAGTACGAAGGCCAAGCATAACAGGGAAAAGAGTCTGATCTTCTTCGGGGCGGACGTCACCAGTACGCAGGAAACGGTTTTGCTTCAGGTGAATTGAAGAGGTTTCTTTGTTCTCGGTGACGCTGATAACAGGGTAACCGACGTTCTTTGTCCAGATATCCATGACCGAGTTCACGGGCTTGCCACTAGCATCAGCCAGAGCAGCCCAGAGATCACCAGTCTGGGTGTTGCCGTAGGCGTGCTTCCTGATGTAATTGCGAACACCTTGGAGGAACACATCTTCGCCAAGGTACTTGGAAATCATGCGCAGAACGGAAGAACCCTTGGAGTAGGAGATGGCATCGAAGATTTGGTTGATCTCGTCAGCACGCTTGACGGGCACCTCAATGGGGTGACTGCTACGTAGTGAGTCAAGCGAAAGGGCACTCTGCAGGTTGTCGATAACATAGGACTGCCAGACCTTCCACTCGGGATAGAACACATTGCAAGAGTACCACGACATCCAAGTGGCGAAGCCCTCATTGAGCCAAAGGCCATCCCAGAAGTCCATGGTAACCAGGTTTCCGAACCACTGGTGAGCCAGCTCGTGCTGCACGGTCTCAGCAATGCGCTCCTTTCGGGACGCACCACTGTTCTTCTCGTCAAGCAGCACATCAACGATACGGTATGTGATCAGACCCCAGTTCTCCATGGCTCCGGCACTGAAATCAGGCACGGCGACCATATCCATCTTTGGCAGAGGGAAGTCACTGTCAAAGGCCTTCTCGTAAAAGGCCAGGGTCTTAGCAGCAAGTTCCAAAGAGAAACGACCGTGCTCAATATCCTGGTCAGGAGTAGCGTAGACACGGATAGGAACCCGGAAGTTCTTGGTCTCAATGTAGTTAAGGTGTCCAACAATGAAGGCAACGAGGTAAGTAGACATGAGCGGGGAAGTGGTGAATTTCACAGCCTTCTTCGCACCACCCTGGATCTCAGTCTCGGTATCAACATCCATGTTACTCAGACAGGTCATGCTCTTGTCTGCAACCAAAGTCACGGTGAACTTGGCCTTCAAAGCGGGCTCGTCGAAACAAGGGAAGGCCCGACGGGCGTCCGTGGGCTCCATCTGCGAGGATGCAATGTACTTGGTCTCGCCATTCTGCTTGTATGATGATCGGTAGAAACCGGCCATGTTGTCGTTCAGGATACCGGTGAAGGTAAGCTTGAGTTGAGCATCCGAACCCGCCGCGAGGGCCTGTCCGAACTTGATGGTTGCAGTCTGGGCATCCTTGTTCATAGAGATTTCAGGCTTGGAGTCTACCACCGATCCCTTGGTTAAAACAACTGCGCTGTGAATATCGATCTCGTTGGAGTTGAGGGAAATGAAATCTGTATCTTCCGCAACTGCGAGGCTAGATTGCAGGAATTAGCACTCTATACAAATCTGGCCTATGTACAACTGTAACCTAGCTGATAAGGCAATAACATACTCAATTATAACGGTTCCCTCGTATGTGAACTTCTCAAAATTGGGCTCGAGTGTCAAATCATAATGCTGGGGCTTAACATTTGTAGGCAGGACCTCACGGCCCTGGACGTTGGTGGACCCAGAGACCTCGGCACGACGTGTCCCACACATTCTGCGATATGAACAGTATCTTTTGGTAATTTGTGAAAGCGGAGAGTTGGTGCGACGAGCAATTGATCTAGGAACTGAAGATTGAGGGGAACGGGGAACAAAGAGGGCGAGGGGGGCTCTGGCGGAAAGAAGCGGTGGCTTTGCTTGTTGCAGCAGCACACGCGAGGAGAAGCGGCGCATCAGCAATGAACCCGAACACGGGAGAAAAAGAAAGAATAAAGAAAAAGAGAAGAGGTATTAAGAATTAAAAGAATTAGATAACACAAGACAATAATTGAACCATAGACTCAAAGGTCAATGGATCAATCTCACGAGAAAAACATGAGATCAGTCCGGCAATTCAAAGGCGGTGAATACTGCCAGATTATCCGCTTTTCCTCTTATTTTTCTTCTTCTTCTTCTTTCTTTTCTTTTACACGCAAGTTAACCCAGTGCATGCTACATTTTACTATGGCAGACAACTGATAGGAACAGCATTTATGTTGTTACATTGCAAGACATATTACCAGCAAGTTTGAGGGGCTCATGACAGATTCTTTGATTCTCGTGGATGGGCATCCATAGAAGACTGGAACATACATCGACCGTGATTCATTATATTGATGTCACAGAATGACCATATGCTTGGTAATGCTCGGTTGATATGAGGTTATTCGATTGTCAAGAATATGATCGTTTCTAGTTTCTATTAATCTCTCTAGTGGCTTGATGAAAATGTCTTTCCAAAGAATTTGAGCTAAATCAACCTGAATACATCAAGTTCTCACCTGATATTAAGCATTAAAACTGTATTTTAAAATCTCATATGTCTAGAGCTGCCGAGCTTGAGCATGTGGCAGTCGTGTAAAAACACTGCGAGACCATCCATCGGCATCCACAACTGTTTCTTTGACAAGCACATACCCACCAAACCGGGGCAACAACACTGCCCAAACAACATAGTAGATTGCTCCGGCTGCAAAGAGTCCAAGAGCAACCACACAGTGCAGGTAGTATGGGAGCTGTTCGTACACATTCTGGTCTGCAGTCGGGGGCACATATGGTGCAATCGCGAGGTACAGATTCGACAGCATGAAAAAGATGGTCACTGGCAGCGTGGCACGAATTCCGGGCGCCCAATCTGGGAAATTCTTGTTTTTGGTAAGGTAAATGTGAACAAGACCAGCGGATACGAAGAAGTTGACGATCGAAAGTGGGTAAGAAATCAGACTATAAACGTGGTCAGCTGTGGTCTTACATATGTACATATGCCTAAAAGTGAAATCATACTTGAGAAGGAAGTTGTATGCATCACCTGGAGGGGGAGCAAGCATAATAACGGCAGACACGATATAGTGCTCAAGCAGGCCCGCGGCAGGCGAGTGGAAGGGCCAGTTGCTAGCCCAGATCTTGGAGAAGGGCAACACGCCTTCACGGCCGAGCTCCTGGACGACTAGATATCGCGAAGTCTGATCAGTATGGTTTCCCAGTTTGCTGTGGAGAATACATACTTCGGCCTTGTGAGAAGATGACGGACAGCACATTGCCAAAAGCAGAAAGGGCCACAAAGACCGACATGACTTTCTCGGCTTGCTTTCCGAACATATTTCTGAAGAATACGGCGGCCACAACGCTCCCAGAGCTGAGCATTTCTTCCTTGGATACAGCGGCGAAGTAAGCAATGTTGACAAACATGTATAGAATGCCAACCGAGCAGATAGCAACAGGGGCTGCGATCTTCAAGGTACGGACAGGGTTCTTTGTCTCGCTCAAAGCCTATCAACTCAGTCAGCATCCTCATCTCTGTTGAGCCAAACTTCAGATTCTTACATAGTTGGCATTCGAGTAGCCAATGAAAGACCAAATGACGTTGTACAACGCCATGACAATGCTATACCCACTGCCCTTGGTTCCTTCAAAGGCATTGGTGAAGTTATGCGGTGTCTCAGCCTTCGTATGGCCAGCCAGTGCAACCCATCCAGAGACGATGATAATCAGGATGATGATCAATTTAACAACACCCAAGAAGTTTTGAAGACGGATACCCCATTTCAGGGCAACCGAGTGGATGAGAAAGGCGGCAGTGAGACAAGCCAACCCAATTCCACGTTGGTTCCACCGTCCAACTTCAATTTCAGCTGCATTGAGGATATATTGACCAAAAACGACACTGTTGCTGGCAGCCCATCCGAGCAGAACGGCATAGGCTGCAAACATGGCAGTGGCCAAGAACTTGGGCTTCTTGTAGACATACTCGAGGTAATTCTTCTCGCCTCCATTTCTGCATAAAGCCAACGGCATCAGTCTCATATTCCTCAGATCCTACCAACAGCCCATCACATACCTTGGGATTGCAGTTCCCCATTCCAAGTACACTGCCGTTCCCGCCAAGGCAATCGCGGTACCGATTACCCACATGAACAGCGAGAGCCCAACACTGCCAGCCAGTGCAAGAATAGTGCCAGGTGTTGCAAAAATCCCAGTACCAATAACCCGATTAAAGATCAAAAGCGAGGCACTGAAAACGCCAATCTGGCGACGGTCATCGGGCGATGCCTCAAAGACATGTCCCTCGTCTAAACAATCAATTAGGGATATCACCAAGTCATCATGTAACAAACATACATAGTCCTGAGATTCCATCCGCACGGCGTAGTCCCTCATCGCCGGCCGGCCTCGTATCCAGCACCGGCGACTTTTTGGACGAAGCCTCAACAACGCGATCAGTCGATTCAGCCATGATACTTCGACTTCGAGTCACCCCACACGTGGGACAGATCGACAGATATATGTATCTAGCAGGACCCTTTTCGGGAGGCAAACTCAATAACGGTTAGCCACGGGTTATGAGATGAGGTGCTGGCACTAATTCTGATGCCATAGGTCTTTGCGGCTGGGCGGTCTTGGATGCTACCTTGGGACTTCAAGTGCAAGCTATGAGAGGCTAATTGGAGGTCGAGGTTCGGGGTTCCCCGTTTCGATCCACCTAGAAGGATTCCAGAAGCTGTAGTCCCCTTCGCACTCATTTGAATATAATTTCTAACGTTACATAGCTCCGGGCTTTGTGTGCCCAATTAAACTTGGAAAAACAACATCAAATGACTCTATTTATTTTGCCTTGTCCTTATGGCGCAATTGCAGCAGGCAAAAATGTAAAAAAGCAAATAGAATCCGGTTTAAACGTAGTGCCGAGAAACATGTCGAGGCCGAGCCGTAAATTCTAAGGCTTTATAGAATCCGAGACACGGGTCCTCGGGATCCACATACAATTTTACCTATTCTCAGAAAAGCACAGTGACACTCGGAGTATTTGTAAATGTAAACTAATTGGGAGGCTCAACTATTATGTTGTACAAGCCGAAAGTCATCTGAATTCAATCTTGCACGCGGTGCCTAGGTAGAATGGGACAAGAAAAAGAGGCTGAGTGAAATTTTGACACATGATTAATCACGCCATCTTTAGGGTTCATGGCATGGATCTTGCCAAGCGTATTTTGATATTTCGAGATGTAATAAGACACATTGGTTCTCTATATGTAGTCGAAAATTCATGAAAGTTCAAAATGACTACGTATTTATAGGTATGCTTGGGAATCGTGAGAACAATACAACCAAGGAAGCAATTGACCTCCAGAAATCAGTAGCAACACTGGAGCACAAATATAGAAACACCAATGTGCATATGTGTGTATGTACATACATGTATACGTACGCATACCGAACGCGGTAGACGAGATCATTTTAAACCGCCAGTGAGCTGTACCGAAACAAAACAGAATAATGGTGAGTTTCTTCAATTTCTCTATATACAATACATCTCATCTGGCAGTATTTGCATACCTGATCCAATTTTCAACGACAAAAATACCGCAACGCCCTGACCTCGTGCATCTGCGAACAAAACCCTCAGTGCCAATCTGTATACCGTGCCGCCAGGTCAAACGCCTTACCAGAAACAAACCCAAACAACAGCAAAAGAGCGCGTGAAACAAAAAGACATGACATGACATAAAATGGCGTAAGATAAGAACCTTGGGATAAGAAAACTGAACTCCCCTGGCCTCGTGCTGTGGGATATATGGCGGACGTTGGTGAAAAATAGATCAACAAACAAATATGAACGAAGAAATTAAGGTCTCCGTAGAGATATGATGGCAAGAAGTGGTGAAGGATGAAAACTAGCGTGAGGGCTAGCCAATAAGAAGGGTAGGCCGGGAGGAAAGGTTCAATCGTTCATGTCGTGGGTCAAACCTTATATAAGGCTTTAATAACGCTAAGGAATTGGAGAATACTGCAAAAATTCCAGTAGATTTGATCGATATCATGGAAGGAGGTTCATCTTGGAGGTGTTACACCCGTAGCATAGGGGATAGGAGAGATAGTGGATAAGGGCACTTTGCCTGCACTGACTATCGGAGTGGGCGCTGAGGACCGTTTTGAAAGGACAGCAAGCTTCTTCCGGACCGATGCGAGGCGACCACGCATGCTGGAGACAACTGCTATTTGTAAGTATTTTTCTAGTGTTATCTGATGTGATGGGTAGGGTTGGACAAGACTTACGTTTGAGGACGACCTGGCGATCCTCGACTTGGAGGTCATCCAGGATCACTTTGTCGCCAGGCTGGGAGCTGCTCTGGCGGTCGCTACCACTTGCTGTAGATCGGGTTCCGTCATCTTCCAGCACAGCTTCTAGCATGCGAATTGCAGTGACGTATGTTATCTCACAATTGGCAAGATCTTCGCCTGTCAATTCGTTGATAGCAGCCGCACGGCTCATTTCGAGCGCGCGGTCATACATCAGTCTCTCGGCTGTGACTCCAGGGCTGACAACTACGTCGGCAGATGAGGTGGAGCCAGCAGTAGAGCCGATAGAATGGTTGTCTGGGTGGCTTGGATGGTCGGGTGGTAATCGCCTTTGTCCCTCGATGAGTTTGAGGCGCACGAATTCTGCTTTCTCGATAACCTCATTGAAACGACTACGCACCCATTGCACAACATAGTTGATCCGGGTGCCGGCAACAGCGCTCATGCTGTCTTTGTTTGGTGATTCCCCATATACCTCTTCTCTGTTCTTGCGTGACCACCATGCCCCAGCAATGTCCATTGATTTTGCAAGTAGGGACAATGCCTTGACGTAGAGCACCAATGCTTCCTCAGATAAAGTGACAATGGCATCGACCGTCAGTCCATCATCGGAGTCGGCGGCATCTGGCTCGTTATGTGTATCAACAGGTCTCGCAGACGGGTCAGTCGGTGCTGAAGGGGCGAGCGGGACAAGCTGCTTGTATTTGACCTCTGCAAAGCCAAAGACAACGTCACTACGTGTAGCACATTCTTCGATAGCCTGGACTGCTTTGCAGTCTTCATCGACGGCCACATTTGTTTTGGCGCCATCTCCTGTGATCAACAGGCTTGCGTGTGTAGGGGGATATGCGGGGAAAGGATTATACGCTAGTGGCGGAGAGCGCCCCCCTTTGGTGATGGCGAGTGGAGGGGAGAAGCCCATTCCAAACAAGCGGCCGCTGGCCATATTGAGCGCTTTCGAAATTGCCGAAGTCGCCGAAGTGGGACTTTGTCCATAACGTCGCTCGTATGAATGCTGTCGCTGGTGGGTGGAATCTGCTCGTGAGCGACCCGTAATGACCTGCATAGCCTTGGCCGCGTTGCCACGCGGAGAAGAGGGTGATACTGTAGGGAGGCCCTGCGTTGTTGCCCGACGAGACCCAACGCCAGTTCGTGGTCGTGAGAACCCACCCTGGAACCGCGGGCTATGAGCGAGCTCGTCTGCAAAAGCATTGACTTCCACGGCACGTTTCTCAACAACAACGTAGTCTCTTTCAAATGCCACTTCCTGCGCAGCACGATCCCGTTCCTCCTGAGAACGAACATTTGAGTCACTTACTTTAGGTGCGCTGGCGAACGTATTGCGAGCTCTCTGGCGGTCCATGGCAGCCGTGGTGGCGTTGCGATCAGTAAGCTCCTGACGGCCTGGAGCAGTGGCAAGACTAACAGGAGAAGGTCGTTGAGGTGGTGTGCCTCCACGTTGCTGCTCCTTAGCAAAACCCGAGGCAGGTCGGTCTAGGCTCCCCATTCGACGCATAGGCGATGCAGCTGGCGGAGTCTCCGACTTTTGGCGTGCTACAGCAGGCTGTTGACTGGTAGGGTATACTGTCCTTTCCTCTGGCCCAGCATAATAAGGTGATGTTTCAGGCTTTCCTTCGAGCTGAGTTGGTTGGGGTGATCGAGGTACTTCCGTAACATCATCAGCCACTAAGCCCGGAATTGGATCATTGATCACATTGTTGTTAAAGAACTCAGGGAAGTTCAATCGTTCCACTGGGTTTCGTTTTAATAAACCCCGAATTAACCTTTTGATGTCGTCTGAGGCCGGATTTTCTTCAGGGAAGCGGATTCTGTCTTCTCCCTTCTCAATCTTCCGCAACAACTCGACATGATTCGAGGCCCTAAAGGGCGGTCGGCCCACCACCATCTCATATAAAACTGTCCCTACCGACCACAGATCGGCCTTGGCATCGTACTTTTCATACCGGAGAATCTCGGGCGCCATGTACAGCGGGGATCCACACAGTGTCTCTGCTAGTGAAGTGGCTGGTAGAGATCGAGCGAAGCCAAAGTCGGCAATCTTAAGCATTGGGAGAGACTCGAGCCCGGTTGTGGGTTCGAAAGAGTCCTGGCTGCCTTTGAAGGGTACAATTTGGGCTGCTCCAGTCCGATATGACGAGGGGGATGGGCAAAGTAGAAGATTTTGAGGCTTGATATCTCGATGGATAAGGTTTCGGTCACGGAGGAATTTCAATGCGCTTGACAGTTGCTTCAAGAAATGCCTTGTGACCACCTCATTGAGTGAGCCACCGGGTGGATTCGGGTATTTGGCAATCATGTCTCGGGTGTATTTATGTGTTCCAAGAGTATCTCGGCGCTTGATAAAGAGGGACAGATCCCCCAGCGCACAGTATTCCATGACCAGGTGAATGTGAGATGTCGATTCGTGACAGTCGATAAGGGCCACGATATGAGGATGGTGAAGGCCTTTGAGGATATCGATCTCGGATGAAAGGTTATCTTTAAGCTTTTTGTTGAGCTTCGACAAGTTCACGGACTTGATTGCTACAAACATTCTCGATTTCTGCGATAAGGGCCGATTAGCATCAATCACTCGATATAGCCCAGCCACACATATCATTCGGGGAGATCACTCACTGTGTGAACACCTTGGTAGACTGTCGCGAAGCTGCCTCGCCCGATCTCATCTAGGCGCGTATAGCGACCGATAGACATCTCGGGACGGGCCTCGCGTGATCTCCTTGAATGTTGAGATGCCATGGCTGCCACCGGGCACACCTATGCCTATTTTGTCCCTTTGAGACTCTGGATTTTGAAATCCCCAGCAACCACAACTACCTTGGCAATGAAGTCCGACGCGAGAAGCCCATTAGGGTAGAGAAATGATGACGCTATCAGTGACCGGCAAGCCTGGAAGGTCGAGGAACCGCCGGGAGAATGGGTCTGGGAAGGTACTGCAAACGGGTGCCGTGGAACGATACCGGTGAACTTCGTGTTATAGGTAGATAGACGAAGTAGTTCGAGATGCGTCAAAACACCTTTAAAGCGGTGAGGAGGTTATAAGTGCAGAAATGACCAAGAAAAAGGGAATGAAGTATAATGTACCAAAATGATGAGGCGATAATAGATAAAAATGGGCAAGAATGGGTAATAATGGGTAAAGATGGGCAAAAAGAGTGGACTTCTAATGAGAGAGGGAGATGATGTGATGCAGGAAACAGAGGACCCAAGGAATACCTGGGGGGGTGTGACCCAACGATAACGAGTGACAGATGGGCGATCCTTTTGGCGGTCAGAAGGGCGGAGTGAGATGATCTGGGGAGAGATAATTCCGATAAGAGATATGGATTTTCTTGTTTGTGAAGTGAAAGAGGAAAAGGATTGAAAAAAGATATTAGAAGATGGAATATGATCAAATGAAATAGAAAAAGGAACAATAAGATCTACCTAAAGGGATCTATCCTGCTGTTCATCTTCAAAGGGAATCCGGGAAGATCCCAAGGCGATCTTTGGTCACCTGTTATCGATTAGATAAGGCCGAGATCGGCAAGATTACGATAATCGTGAGGAACTTGGGGTTCTGTCTATATGTGCGGTCTATACATGGACTTGGGTATTTGCGGGGTTGCATGGATTATGATATTGAAGATTTCACTATTTTCCCTACACATAGCTATTATGTACATCTAAGTACTCTCTGTTGAAATCATCCAACAGTTTTCACAACATAGTCCTACGCGCCGAAACCAATATGGTGACGGAAGCTTATCTGCAGCCTATTGAGTTCCACTTACGACGTTGGTCTGGGGAATTTAAGGGGGCCATGGCACACACCTGGGCCTAGAAATGCAGATAGATAATAATACTGCCGCTATTATAGGCAACAACCCAAAAACTCTCTAGTTGTGAACTCAATCTATACAAATTATCAAGCTATATACGCCAATTGTACAAATGCAGCGAAACAGTCGACAGCCATGTGCAAACCTTCCGGGCAAAACAGGGATTCAAAAGAAAGAGAACAAACAAACCGTATGTATACACACCAACTGATGGCGCATCAAACGCCAAGACCCCGCACCAGTAGCCACAACACCACTGGGACTAGGACGTTGTCATTACAACCAGTGAGGATCGCCTCGGTGGCGCTAGTTCCGGCCGCTGCCAGAATGGCCTTGATCAAAGTCCAGACCCAGAAATCTGCGGAGAAATCTGCCCCGTCGGCTGATTCGACCCCAGACACGGGCCATCCTCCGAACAACAGCCAGGCACGAACCGCGATCAGCCCGCAGGTGACGGCTGCCACGAAAGCAATGCTGCCTTCCAGCGACTTACCGCCACCCCAGAACCATTTCAGTCGCCCGTATCTTCGACCAACAAGAGATGCGGCTGCGTCGCCCATGCCAACGCAGATTACACCGCTCGCCATGCTGACGTCGCGTGACGGTACCTCCCAGCCGGCCCAGGGACCCAGACCTGCCCGGGGAAGATCGGAGAGGGATAACCAAAGTGGTATGGAGCACCCAATCAATAAAAATATATGTGAAATGATAACTGGGCCGCGATGATCACGGCCGTCGACGTATGGAGCCAGGAAATAGGTGAGTGGACGTGAGATTGGAGGCAGTTGAGATGCGCGGAACAGATCTAGTAGCAGGAAGATCGAGAGGACCAAGGCGAGCGCCAGAGCGCAGAAGGCTGGATCCACAAAGATGGCAGGAAGGAACATCAACACCATCATGCCGTGGAAGATCTTGCGGCGCGTATCAACCTCGGCTATGGTGCTGAGCTGGATTACAATAGCCAAGCCCGTGAGAAGCACCACAACGCAGTAGCCACTGAGTAATAGACGGGTGATAGCTGGTCCGAATGTGGCCTGTCGAATATGTTCGATCGATCCCAGGAAGCAAGAGGCACTTAAATTATCGATCTCTGGGCGAGGTGGTAACTCAATCCAGTATTCGAGGTTCAACATCAACACCCAAAAGCGAACATTCGAGAAGTTGCCGAACAGATAACCTATAGCCCAGCCAAATGGATCTTGACCTTGCAAGGCATGCTGTCCCACGTATTTCCGGATAGGCCCCAGTATAATCAGAAATGCTGCAACATAGACGTACAAAGCGTACATCCATTTGCGGACCTGCGCCTGGGCCGAAGTAAGCGAAAGGAACGAGGCAAGGCTGGGACCCATGAGTTTCTTGCGCCGGCCGCTGGGCGTAGTGCGGACTCGTTCTTCCCGAACAGCCTCATCGAACGTTGAAATAGTATGGCGTCGTCGGCTGCGGGCTTGCTTCTCGAAAATCGCCTCCGTGTCGATCTTCTCGGTCGTAGACACAAGCTCTGTGGGCGGGTCAACAGAGAGACTTCCGCGCTTAGTCCTTGACTTGCGCGGCTTCGGGAATGGATACCCATTTGGTCCGTCACTGTCCGACAAAGTATCATCCGAAGGTATAGGTCCGCTTCTGCTCAGTTTCTCGCAGAGTCGATGGTCCATCATATTGAGGAATTTGCGTGCGGATTGCGCGCTATTTGGAGCACGGCGGAACTTCCAATTTGGAATCCGGGCCAAAGCAACTTCCCAGCGCAGGATATGTCGACAAGAAGCAAACAAACACATGCCACCAAGCCATAACAAGGCTTTCAAAATCTCCGCCTGTGGAGAGGCCGCAAACAAGTACAAGTTGATCAAAGCAGTCGTCAAAAGTTGCAGCTCGGCAGGAAGAATGCTAGTCGTCAACAAAAAGTCTAAAGTGGGTATCAACGCTTGATGCAAAGGAAATAGAAGTATTAGAGATTCCGCGTCGAGCCCACGAAGCGACAATGGCTTGGGCCATGTAGTGTCCATAGAGAAGTGTTCCGCAACAAGAATAGGAATCATGGACACCATCCAATGAACTGTACTGAGTCCATGGGTCCAGCCCTGAAGCGGAATAGCGGGCGCGGGTATAGAGGAGAGGCTGAGAATGATATTAGGCATAAGAAGCGGTGGCACGTGGTTGGACAACGACAAAGAAACAAAGATGGGGATCAAGATCGGATAGAATAGAGGAGCAGGATCAAAGCTGGCGGGCAAGGAGAAGGATCTTCGTTTCGACGACCAGATACGCCAGATGCGCCAGCTGCGGCCCTCCGATGCTCGAACAACGAGCGGATAGGTGGCATAAAGACCCAGGACCACCAGGCCATGAGCAACGAGTTCTGCGAAACAAACCGTAAGCCGGGCTTCTCCATTACGCCGTGGAATATTTTATTCAACATACCTTTGCGCCACTCCCAAGCCAAAGACCGCGCCCCGTTTTGGTACAAGACTACACCACCCACAGATAACAGAAGCGCAGCTTCCATTAGCCGGCGGAGGATTTCCACGCGTCTTTGTCGCTTGAACCTTCGCTTCTCTTCATAGACCTCTTCTTCCATCTCTTCCTCTGAGCTGCGCCGCGATGCCCGCAACGCAGGCCGGACAAACGACGGCCATGGTTGCAAGCTAGGCAGCCAAGGATCGACATCGATGGTACCATTTCCGCCAGAGCGAAGACCTTTTCGAGGACGGAGTGGCGGGGCCGGTAATCCTCTTAGGATACCGGTACTTTCATCGTCTGCCTCTGTGCCGCTGTCGCTGGTTGTCCTCGAGGACCTTGAGTAGGAAGAGAGCGGGTGGAGACGGTCGCCATGTTCGGAGGGGGTTTGGGAGCCCAGGCGCTGGCTTCTGTGGTATGGATGGGGGGAGCGATTGAATAGTCGTAGATCTTCAGCGAATGCTTCCGGGCTGAGAGGTGTGCTAGGTGTGCTACTGCGAGGTGTAGCTTCTTGTTCTGGGTTCCGCGAACTCATGGCGCCATGCTTATGTTGATGAGTACGTCATGTCTGGGTGGGAGATTTGTATGAAGTGGGCGCGGAGGTCAGAGCACCGCTAGCCAAGAGATCTGACGACTGGAGCTTTATTTTTGGAGTTGGAATGTGGTGAGAGCGTGGAGTGACACTGTTGTCCTCTTACTCTGAACGCGGAAGGGATTTTGCCTATCACATGCGAGCGAGAGGACAGTGCGTAATAACTGACATCAACGGTTTTTTTAGCCTCGATACTACATAATTCCTATGATTTCTTTGTGTAGCTTGTCGAAGAGAAGTTGACTGTTAATTTCTAATGAATATTTGGCTAGTATATTTGCTGCAGAACCACGGCTGCGCTCAATCTGCGCCCTTTTCGCCCCCATACCGATCTGCACGGGACAACCTGGCCTGGCCAGGAGGCCTCAGACACCGAGTGTGTAGTGTATAGCACAGCCTGCGACAAATTTGAATCTCGACAGTGGGTCTCTATCAGTGATCGCAAGCTTTGGTCCAATATATCGACCGACGAACCAGCGTCGATCTCGAAACTAATATACCTGAACTGGCCGTCCATAGCGGCGAAAGATGCCCCTCCTTTGATATTCAATTTGGCCTGCTCACACCGGCCGCCGAGACCTTGCCACTCGATATCACTTCCTCGTGGAAGTTGATCCACTTGAACAGCTAAGAATGGTGGGATGGAAGTGGTAGACTCGAAAAGAGCTGTAAATTTGGGCAGACCAGGCACGAGGGTATCCGTGGGATCCTCTATGCGGCGCCCGTACTTTATGTCCCATGCATCCAGCTGCGGTCCTTCATCGTCGTCTTCATCTTCGTTGTCTGGTAAAGCATGCATCTTCTCCCACAGGCGCCAAGCCACTTGAGCCTGGGCATCGGCGTGTTGTTCGCCGACCAGGAAAGCAACGGCGCCAAGCCACCAATCAACCTGCATGGCTTCGCCAATTCTCCAAAGATGTTGGAGAGCCAGTACGGCTCGAAGACGGTAGCCCTCGTACCACGGCCCCGGCACTTGTGTCATGTCCATAGAAGCAGGGTCTAGAGGGATTTGGCCAGCAACGTACACCAGCCTGCTAGCGTTTCGCAGCGGGATTGACATTGCTTGTGAGTATGGTCCAATGTTGGCCGGGGCCCAGTATGATCTGGATTGAACATGCAGACCCTGCCGAATGTCTCTCGCGCCCAGGTCAACCGTGAATGAGATCATGACTTTGACGTTGGACGGCAAGCGATCCCCACAAGCCACCGTGACTCGCGCAGGAGGATTTGGCTTGTTGAACATTGAGACGTAGACAGCATTCATTGATTCAAAATCCGCCATTGAGTTCAACAGGACTGTTGCAAAAACAATGTCATCTTCTGACCGAGGACCCGGCCCAGCATGGCCAAACGACTTCAACATCTGTTCAGTCTTATCTGCAATCCCTTTCATCTGCTCCCCGGCCCCAGGACCAGCCTCAGGCGCGACAATATTCGAGATAGTCCAGCTTGAACCAGTCAGCCGGTGCACATGTTCACAGCCAGACCATGCCGGTGATCGAGCCATACTAGCACTCCTCCTGGAGTCATCCGGCCCAGAAACATCTAACCCAGACCCAAGTACCGACTCAAAAACCGCATCCAACAACCCAGGCCTCCTAACGTCACCAGGCCCCACCCCGTCATCCACAGCTCTCTCCGATTTAACCACACACCTAGCTTGTCGCAACTTTACAAACGCCACACCCCCCTCACCAGCCCTCTCCTCCTTTGCACCGACCTCAATCCTCTCTTTCCACAAGAACCCAGGCCCATCGAGCGCAAGCGTCTCATACTCACCCCCCTCCCCCAAAACAGCGCCACGAATATCCTCCGCCGCCGCAAACCGACTCATAGCCTTCGTAATGCGCCGCCTCATCATGCGTCCCCCGCTCTCAGCGCCAGACACATTCTCCCATAGGAATCCCTCGTCCAAGCCGCCTGAAGCAACCTTGATAATCCGAGCATCGCACCCGACAGCAGCCATATCTTCTAAAAGACCTGCTTGTTTTATCGCCAGCGGATCCTGTTTCCTGGCATCTGGCGCAGGCAGCGAGGGGTACATCCACAGCCAAGCGAGCGGCACGAGGCCGAGTCTGCCTGCGACATTTTCGATCCGTGTGCGCTGATACGTAGAAAGAATTGCACCGGCCGAGACGGCGTTTGCTTCCGGGTGTGCCTGTTTTATGCGCTGGAGGAGCGGGACGAGGGACTCGGTCTCGTCTTTGTCGTTTGCGTTTGTATTTGCGTCATGGCCGTAGATGCGGGCAGTGTCTACTGCACCGCCGGTGATGGGCTGTCGATAGAGGGGGATTTTGAGGGCTTGCTCGTAGAGGGGGATGACGGAGTGGCCGATTGTTTGGTACATGAAGCTGTCGATGTCCTCGTCTTCATCTTGGGTGGTTGTGTTGTGTTGCCGTTCTGGGTAGAGGTTTGCGAGAGCGACGACTGTGTGGCCGTTGCGGATGCAGTGGAGGATCGAGTAGAGGGAATCTTTCCCGCCTGATATCAGGGCGATCACGTTCAGCCCGGAGGCGGGTGCTGGGGTGGGCATTCTTACGCCTTAAAGGAGTGGTTTTTTGCAGTATTTCTGGGTGCGGGCAACGGGGGGCACTTTTCGCTGTCCCCACCTTGGAGTTTATCGATAGCGATAGCTCGATAAGCAGGTGAGCGACAGCATGAATGACTGTATAGGAATATCAATTGTATTAAATATGTTGAGACTTGAGACTATATCTTTCGTAATATAAAAGAGAGACTTGGGGAGGGGAGAAGTTGTGTTGGAGGGGGATGTACATATGCATGGGGCTCTGGGAAGTTATATGCATGCCTATAATTTAAGGCACCAACAAGAATGCAACTCATTAAAATATGCATAGAATTTCGTTTTGAGAGTCAAAAGATGACTTCCAGATATACTAGTTACCTAGATATGTACAGTTGCAATTTACAAGTATAAAGTCAACTAAGCGACTTGATACTGGTCATCGACGATATACTCTACAAGAAAAAATTGTACTAAGTTTATGCTTGTAAATTGATGCATGTAAATCAACATCTACCTATCTTAAAGATGTGACCTGGGACCAACACAAAGGGGGCAATGCAATACAAGAATGGGGTATGAGACAATGGGGGAAAAGAGGATGGTCAAATTAACTTATACAAGAATGTGACCAGCACAAGAGGGAAATCAGCCAAAAAATATTACATCGAATAGGCAAAAAAGCATGCACGAAACAGCGAGAGAATAGAAGTCAAAAAAAGAAGTCAAAGAAAAGTCACAAGAAGAGAAATGCAAAAAAAAACACAAGTACACGAAGGGACGACCCAAAATGGATCAAAGGTGAGGCACATTTGCTCAGGATGTGCTGGTCCAGGAGAGAGAGATGAGCAAAACAAAAGGAAAAAAAAGGAAATAATCAAAAACAAGACAAAGGAAAATTTTCACCGTTCCCAGGCCATAGAGTTAGCTCTATGTTTTCGTTCTTTTTTTGTTTCTCCCTGGACTCTTCTGCGCCCAAATGGCCTCAAATCAAAACCACTCTTGGCAATCCCTGTATGTGTCCCTGTGCGATGTATAATACGCTGAAAATGGGAACCCAAGTTGCCGTACACCGTTTTCCGCTGGTGTAATATGCCCGGACGCCAAACCAAACCAAGACCAATGATGTCGAGCTTCCTATCGAAAGACTGTGACTGAGAAATGTATGTGTATTATATGCAGTAGGAAGTCTCGTGGTCTCGTAAGAATATCATGAACCGCGCCTTTACAGGTCACGCTTGCGCTTCTTGGCCGCGCGGCGGTCCACAGAGGGGGCACTGGTGACATCGGCCTGAGCGGTCTCGTACATGACTTGGCCTAAGGCACCAGCATCATGTTGGTCATCGTACGATACTGAGCTGGTGTCACTTGTGTCCAAAACGCCCATGACGATGGAGCCACCGCCATGGGTGCGGGCGTGCTGGGCGAGATTGTCACTGCGGGAGAACTTCTTGCCGCACTCGTTGCACTCGAAGGGCTTGTCTTGGGTGTGGAGAGAGCGGTAGTGGCGCTTGAGATGTTCCTGGCGACGGAAGCGACGCGAGCAAAGAGTGCAGACGAAGGTCTTGGAAGGATCTTCCGTCAAAGACTGCTTGCGGCCGCGGCGATTGACAGACACAGGAGCGGACTCGGATGAGTCGTCAATTGAGCCGTCGTCGGAGCAGCAGTCACCGGAGGACTCGCAGGCGTCCTGCGCCTTGGCTTCGGCCTCCTCTTCGGCGTGCTTGCGGGTCTTACGGTTGCTGCGCTTCTTAGTCTTGGGCTCCTCGCTGACGTCCTCCTCACAATCGGTGTGAGTGTGAGCTTGGGTCCACGCAAAGGAAGGGAGACCGTTGTGCATGAAAGTCTCAGAGTCGTCGGTGTCCTCGAGGCTGTGCTCGCTGAGGAATCCGTCATCCTCTACGGGGTAAGCATTGAGGCGCTGACGCTTGTCGTTCATGTACACGGCATTGGTGGCAGGGTGGAACTCCACCAGGCGGTTCAGCTCATCGTCCGAGTCGAGGTCTGAAAAGCTGTCGAATGTGGGCAGCGAGCTCAGAGGATCTTGGGTCGAGGCACTGAAAGAGGGAGAGGGGTTCTCGTTGACAGGAAGCGTCACAGACGCACTGCCAACAACGGCACGAGGCTCCTCCTCCTCACATGAAAGAGTCGGTAGGGGAGGAAGATCATGAGCGGGAGCGTTGATCGATGGTTCAACGGTGAGCTGGCGAGGATCGCAGAAAGAGGGACCAGACCCAAGAGTCTGGGAGGCAAGAATATCGGTCGGGACAGGAGAGGGAGAAGGGGAAAGCGAGGGGCAAGAAGTGGCAGACAGAAGGTCCGAGTGGCTGTGGATGAGAGAAGGAGGGTGAATGAAGACTGCGTCATAATTAGCCTTTCGCCCTTGCTTCCCAATGTCCACATTTTCTTATCAAGATGTGATCTATATATGACAGGACAGAAAAAGAAGGGAGAATAAACTTACCAGGCGTCATTGGAGGCGAGGCAGAACGACCCCATTCCGGGTTGGCCAGGAGTTCCTGGTGAACTTCGGTCTCGCATCCTTCCTTGACACCCTCCACCTGGTCAAATCCAAAGAACGTGTCGGTAATGGGGGTTGGTAGTGCGCCATGGGCAGATGGGGGGCTGCTGATGGAGCTTCCAGAAGCCGACAGTGGAGGAGTCGAAGGGAACGAATACATTTCATGGCTGAGGAAACGAGTATCCAAGGGCATCAAAGCGGGAGAACCCTGCTGCACAATGATTGTTGGCTTCATTTGCGACGGTTGGGGAGAGGCAATGGGCGTCAAGCTCATAGTTGCTCCCCGGAATGCATTGGTTGTAGCCATCTGGTGCATGTTCATCATTGGCTGAGGCGAGTACAGCGGTTGCTCTGGCGTTCCATACTGCATCTGTCCGTAGTATGGCATTTCCGACTGGTAATGACCTCTTTGTTGTGAGTCTGGATAGTATGCGTATGACTGTTGCACTGAAGGTCCCATGGTGTATGTTGAGTCCATTTTGTGCTATTGCTATTTTCACGTCAGTCAGGAACCACAAGAAAGTGTATATCAATGTGTATAGGATATATACATACCTGTTTGAAACGAGTAATGTCCAATTGAAAGGCTCCCGGTTTGATTAGTTAGAGATATAGTTGGCAAAGATGTCCGAATGAATGAATGGACAGGGTAATGAGGTGAATTAGTTGTATAGACGAAGAATGAGTGTCGAGTATAGTTTGTTTTTTTTCGAAAAAGGAAGGACAGGTTCTGGGAACCGGGAGACGAAGTACTTGAGGAAAGAGAGTGATAGAGATGAGGATCCAAATCAAATAGGATGACCCAAACCCAAAATAGTCAAATAGAAAAATAAAATAAATCAAAAAAAGGGACTTGATAGAGAGAGTGTGTGTTGAAAGAGTGTTAGAGGAAGAACAAAATAAAAAATAAAATCGACAGCGGGGAAATAAAATAGAATAAAAAAAAGACGAAGAGACAAGAGACAAGTATGGGAATCAGAAGGGAAGAGATAGCAAAGGTGGATTAAATGAGTGATCTGCTACTATTTTCTACTTGCCGGGTCACTAGTTTAGGTGTGGGCCAGGAACCGGGTGCTTTGGGGGGGAAATCATTTAGGGATTATTTAGGGATTTTTGTCTCATGAATTCTTTTTTATTAAATACAATAATATACTCTATATTGTTACTACCTAGGTCAGAATATCTCATAATATTATTTGTGTAAGAAATAATATGGTATCATCCTAGTCCGGGGCGGGATTGGGAAAGACACCGGGTGCACATCAAGTGCTCAGTCCCGTCACCTATAGCCAATCGCATTGATTGAGGCATTAGTTAGTGTCCTAAGTTAGAGTGGGTAGTAGAACAATTGAGTTCATATTTAATTAAAATAAATCTCAGAATTTGGTTATTTACCTACATTGTACGTTAATGGTGTTATAGCTGTTATAAACTTGTTATATTATTAAATTTATTACAAAGGTACTCGGTCACAATCCCTAAAATAGTTTAGTGGAGTATACATTTTCGTCTATTTTTCTTTTTACTTTTCTCTGGATTTGAAAATGCGGAGAGGCGATAATTTCATATGCTGTAGGCACATTAGGCGTAATACGGTTCAATCCTTCTGATTTGTAGTCTCATCATATTGAACACACCATAGCATTGAGACCATCAAGCGCCTTCACCAGAACCAAAAACCAAAGAGCGAAAAAATTACCATAGCGTCAACTGGTAGTGGCCCGAGACCAGATCCAAAAGTTGGGTGTGGCCACGAGGTGAACAATCATTGGATGTGTGATGGTGACAGCGGCAATCATTTGCACCTCTTATCACCCCAAATGTCGGACAAATAAGATCCTCTATTTTCCTCTCTCATATTTTACCTAGGTCTTGTGCTTTTTGTTCCTTTTTTGCTTTTTGAAACTAATGGAAAACAAAGGCCCACGTATCCCGTCTCCAGTATTAAAGTCTCCAGTATTATTATTACACTTAAAATATGGCCACACTATCATTGACCATTTATCTCCCTCTTATAACCCAAAAATTACCAAGATCGACAATTGCTAACAATACTTGGAATACTTGGAATACCAACAATCTCACGCTAGACTCCAGGCGGCACAGCGATCAACAAGTGGAAACCTTACAGACCCAATGGCGGTCCGCTAATCAATTGCCTCTTTAAGCTGCACATCTCAAGTCGCTCGAGACTTGCCGATCAGACTATCAACGGTGGCGATTACCGTGCAACCATTGAATCATGAAACGACGCATTGGCTGCTTGCTGCTTATTCCTGTCGTATGGATTGCATATGATCCTAGGCTCTCGCGGTGGACGGTCAACCCCGGACCAATGACCCTCTGTTACCAACTTTTAACTAACATCTGATATTAGACATCGGCATTAACATTAACATTTAGGTATATTAAGCTGATCACAGTTCTCAGCTCACATGTTCTACCGAGCAGTTCGTACTGTACAATATTTTAGTTCGCCACATGGGTCCTAACAAAACGCGTGTTTTCTTTCCGATCGAAGCAAGGGTTATGCCATGGCCCATATACCTACAGTATAACGTACATAATCTGTAATGAAAATGAAAATCTATATCGTACACGTCAAGAACATCAAATTTCAATATCGATATTATAGGAACGCACGGCCAAGACCGAGTAAAGATTGCGCGGTGCGCAGTATGCATGATCCAAAGGCTACGAGATTCCAGCTCCGTTGCGCGGCCTACTGCAGGAACCAGCTGCGGGCACAGCCGCGAGAGAATGCAGAGGCGACCCAAAAAGCCCTCATTGGTTAACACCAGGCAAGAGGCAAGGCGCAAATGGGATTTTGTAGACACCATTGATGCTCAAGTGGGCGCTTCTCGAAAGTTTACCGGGCGCGTGGCCGGGACTCCGTCTGCCCTATGTCCACTGATTGGGGGAGTGATCACTGTCTCCAAACTATATGAGCTGAGACAGTGTGGTAACATGTGAGAAGAGCATCTGAATAATGGAATAATTATGCTTATGTTAGTGGATGACCCAAATTCCAGTCAATGGGCACTAAGTAGTCCTATTTCACTACTCCGTATGTATTCAACAGTTGCCCTAATGGAATAGGTCTCACAATTGTGCATCTTATTGGTCTTATTGGTGGGGGGGATCCAGCCTTTTCGCAAAGTGATGTGTTCCGATTGCAGGGTGATGAAGTGATGTGATAGCCACCATCTCGTCTTACTGATAACCTGACCTGTAGATCCGGGGCAAAGAATATAACTAAAAAATTATACATGTCAGCGACAGAAAACCATATGCATATGGGCGTCATTATTCTAGGTACTATGATCCATCTCATCCAAACACAAACATATGCATAATCCGACACATCGACTACTACATAAGTCCAATGACATACAGCAAGCCGCGCAAGCAAGGACCAGTTTCATTCTTGTACTCGGGTGACATGAAGGTTGTGACACAAACTTTAGCAAGTTTAGAATTAATTTATCTAAACAACTTTTCTCTCTCATTGTTTATGTTACTTACCGAATTCTTAATTCCTGACTCCTAATCGTTTGATTTTGATTTTTCCAAACTGCGCCTCGAGTCCAGAACTAGTTGAGAGCAATTGGTTCGAATTGCGGCATTTCATCATGTCGGAGATCCGGAGGCATTTACAATGCGTAATTGGTTGCTT
Source organism: Penicillium soppii (assembly GCF_028829465.1). Taxonomy (NCBI): domain Eukaryota; kingdom Fungi; phylum Ascomycota; class Eurotiomycetes; order Eurotiales; family Aspergillaceae; genus Penicillium; species Penicillium soppii. Next base: position 1,051,634 of record NW_026643235.1, on the reverse strand, counting down.
CTAAAGATAGCGCGCCCCCAAACATCCACTATACTATGACGGGTAAAGCGTAGACGCCGGCGGAGACTGACTTGTTTCCGCCACCAATCAAAATCATATAACCTACGCCAATGTGGACTAAGGGAAATTGGAGTCTATGATCGATATTTACAATGTCTTTTAGGTCCACTCTATACACTATTCACAAGTCCACACTCATCTCCTTGGGTCTTGAGTGTTTCCTTGCTAGGCTTAGAAGCTTCCCATAGGTTTGGAAAGGGTCATGCATGGAAGGCTGTCAATGTTTCTTCGAGAAATCCAAATGTCCACTTTTTTGTTTGGGAATATTGAGGCTAGGTACCTTGCGTCAATACCCACAATTTTATTTTGTACCGACATATGCAAAGAGGTACAATGGATAAGACTTCCCAAAAATTTGCGATCTAGGCTGCGACTATTTGCTGCGATAAAAAGACGGCTACAAAATCCTTACCGCCACCGTTGTCGCACAGACAGATCTTTTTTGCCATTTATTTCTTTGCTTTTGGGAGGCCCACGGGCTCGTTTGTCGTTGTAAAGAACAAAAGGAAAAAAAAGAAGCAAAAATGAGGCGCTATTGAATTCCCATATTTTCCACCTGATCGTCGGCAATGTGGTCAGATTATTCGTCTCCAGAGCTCGAGCTTAAACGGCTGTATCAAAGCTACTACGGAGAGGAGCTCACCGAACGAAATTAAATGGCCATTTTCAAATAACAGAAACAGAAGATTGACGAAGCAAAGCCCTGAGCTCACGGCACCGGTTGAACAATCATAACGGCTCAGGTTCGGAGATTGCCATTCTTCCTATCCTTCTAGCCTCGAAGCCAACAGCTTTACGGAATAGAGAAGTGGAGAATATGGAGGTGGAGACGGGCGGGCAGTTCCTAGTCCCTTTTAGGGGCCGCGGAAGGTCCTCCAGCGCAGCCGAGAGGAGCTAAGTGGTCCCCAACTGGAGCTTCTCTTCCTTTAGTGATAAAGAGGAAATAAGCAAACAAAGAGGCAAATTGATCATGGTCGATCTGCCAATGCCAATCATCGCCAAACGTATCTTTCATAATACCAAAAGAGGAATCGACCGTGCGATTTGAATTAACGGTGCTTGGCTTAGGACGATGGAGCACACATCTTTTCACTTCCCCGACGAATCCCGGGCGTCCATTTGGGATGACTAAGGTTGGGAGTTTGCCTAGATGTGGGAAAGAGCTCTCGTCTGCAATGCGCGAAACCGTTTGGCGATCATGCTCGTATCCGAATTGACAGCCCTGCCATGGGTAAAAATGATCTATCCATCTAACTGTCATCTTTGACCCCGGACACTATATATGCAAAGCATCTATAAAGTTCTGCCTGGAGGCCGACAACGCCCGCTGCAAGGGTTCAACTGGCTGCATGTCGTGAGATGCCGTTGGTGGGATCTCTCAAGCCTTGTGGACTTGGGTGAAACTTCATGATCCACCAAAGATTAACAGTGCGTACATGATTCTACACATCGATTCCACAATTCGGAACCCATACTCCATAAGGCAGAAACAACGCAAGACAACGAACGCAACTGTCAACGCCACTTATATTCGGGGTTTGGACGTATCAGACCATATGATATTTCCAAAATTTCGAGGCAGAATGTCACAAAGACAAGTGGAGCTACAGCACGGAGATCCGCAGCCAAGGGATTCACGGCCCTCCGTTCTCCATGCGCTTTATTAACAACGGCTATTAGCACAAGAAGGCTTGCAGCAATTATCTTACTGGTCAGCATAGCTAATCGAAACCGTTCACATGGTCCCGTCGAGGTTTTAACTACAGGCCAAAAAAAAAAAAAAAATTCGCCATCGCGGTACAGCACACCGCTCAGTAAATAAAGGATTCCATGACCGGGATCATGAATCATGCCATAGCGCGAAAAGCACGGTGGTTTGTTCGAGGCCCATTTCTGTCATGTTGTGTCCCAGCGACTCGGGGCTGCTTCCTATACCGAGAGACCCAGCCATCCAGACCGACTATCCAGAGCCTTCATTTTCATTTTCATTAATCTTTAACTAACTTAGCCATACCGCTCCGAGGTACTCCGTACGGGGCTCTCATCAAAGCCCGAGACCCAACACGGGTACCAGCACTTGAAACAGGATGAACATACGGATTAGGTACATTTACATAGGTATTAGACAGACCCGTTCTACTACACAGTTTTATTGAAGTTACAATTTCAAATCCGCTTCCTAAAAGGAAACTGAAGTCCCCGGATTCTCACAGCTGCATGGGCTGGTAAAACTTAAAAATACGCGAAAAGCAAGTTAAGCTGTGGCGTCGCCAGTAAAAGAAGCTAAAGCCGATAGGCAAATTTATAGGCAAAATGGAAACTATTCGAAAGCACGCGGAGAGTTTTGACACTCGCAGATCTCCAATGCTCCAAGCCAAGTTAGGGAAGGATTAGTGGAGGAAATATGGTATAGCGGGTTAACTACCGTAGAGGTGGGATCTATTTGCTCTGGAAGGTATTAGCTTTGGGGTGATTAAAGTTAGACTCAATTGTACAATATTGTATAGGCTATGTTTAATTTTCCCGTGTAATTTTTGATGGAAATATCTTCATTTCAGATTTAGTCTCTCTGTGTGTGAGTGTGTGTGTGTGTGTGTGTGTGTTTATCCCCTGTCGGGCCCATCCGCACGTTGACAAGCCGGAATCTGAAACACGCTCCAGTTCACCCGTATCTAGGCGGACTAGGTACGGAACACGCGTTTTTGAGGCTGCTGTTGACGCTAGTGCCCCACCGGGCCTTGGCTTTTTTTCTTTCTGAGTTTCGAATCTCGAGATGGGCGCGGATTTTTGGAGGCGCGGGTTATTGGAGGCGCTGGATTATTGTCTATGGTCGCACTTTTTGCGGAGCCTATACTTTGCGGTGTACCCTTCGCCGTGGACTTGCTCCGTTTTGCACTCCGTTTTGCACTGGCCTCAATATGGTCCGTTGACGGGACTTTGCTGGAATGAGTAAGAGATAACAGAGAACGTGCGTCGGAGAAATAAAGTTACTAATGATTGCAAATGATTGCAAATGAATCGTTGACAAATTGAATGGTAATATCGGAGGTGGGCAGTGGTAGGCAAATATGTTCCCAATGGGGAAATATATTGTACTTACTCCGTATATGCCTCACAGTGTGGTGGTATATACACCATTGGACTCCGTACACCATACGCTGTAGGTACTCCGTACATGATCTCGCATAATCAACCTCAAATCAAACCACTCATCGGACATCAAGCCTGTCTGGTCTCAGATATAGTCTCGGTACGGCTATCTCATGCGACCGTTGTGCCCGATTTTAATCTATTCCATCTAATGTTAAATGGCCTTGCCACACAGCAATCTATGTGCACCAGCTAGTTACATAGTTATAGCCAACTAATTATAGTCTGTACCGAGTGTGTTATGCAGTTACAGCCACTGCCGATATTACAATTATCGCATATACGCTCGGTGCGCCACCGTTCCCAAACAGCCTCCAAGTCCGAAAGAGCCCAAGGTCCTCGGCGCACGTGTCTCAGAGTACCAAAACCTGCCATGTTACATCTGCAATTCTGCAATTCTGAAATTTCCGTACTAACTGACCGAAGCGAGAGAAAATGCGGGGGGAATACTCGGCTAACCCGGTTTTACACCCTTCGCATCCATGGATGAGGGTGCGCACCGTCCTTGTTCGCGGGTAAATCATCATTTGCCTGATTTGGGATTTTCAAGGTCCACTATGCAACGAATGTGGCTGATGGGTAGCCTATGTGAAACTACGAATATACCATTGTACAATTGTGACCTGGTATAAAAATGAAAAGAGAGTGGCAACGGCCGATCCCGTTCTACCAGAAACAGTAATATAGAAGAGAAGACTAGAAACCAATGGTATCAAATGCACTATAAAATAACTGATAAAAGTAACTTTGGCTGAAAAAAAAAACCCAGCATTAGTCTCCTAAAGTAGTGGGCTAGGCACGTGTTTCAGATGTAGTTCCTCGGTATCCGCACAAATACTCCGAACTCCATCTCGATCTCAGAACTTGAAGGACCTTGTCAACCCGCTAGACCTAGTATGGTATTTAGTCTCAGATCCGAAGTGAATCAGTAAATTGTTAATATAAGTATTATTATTATGCAAAGTATTTAGAATTAGAAACCGGCGCTATCGTTCCTGTGATTCTTCAACCTTGGAACTAGTTCTTAGATTAACATGGCAGGTAGTATTGGGTCCTGTCGTAGATACGATTTACACAAGTGCCAACGGGACAGAACGTGGGAGGCATGATTTCGCTTCAGGTAAGATCTGCTGCGCATCTCCAATCCACATGGGGGTTATCAGGTCTCCGGGTTCTTGGATCCCTCGGCAGGGAAAACCAGAAAGAAGAAAACACTAGCACTATAAAAGGTAAAGTGATAAAATTAATATAACCAATGGAAGATTCTCGACGTTCTCCCCGGTTATCTATCGATCTTCAGCCTAAAAGAATGTTTTTCTTGTTTTTTTTCCCAATATATTACAATTTTTATCATGAAGCTTGAGATGTTTATGTTCTAATGGTGCGTGAACACTATCCCCACTTGTTTCCACTGTCGGTATGGATCTACTTTCGGTGAGTCCACAAATTATACGACTTAGACAAATTAGAAAAAAATAGAGAAACTAGGTTCGATCGAACGAATTTTGTAGTCAACGATCGTGGGAAAATTATGGATGCGGAGATGAGCTACCCAGCCCGTGGTGGGATTGGGGTGGAACGCGTTAGGGACCCGGATGCTGTTCCCTCCAAGAAGATACTAGGCCAAGAAGGTTTATCACTGGATTTTGGAGCTCTCATGTGGATATCTATAATATTGTTTAGTATAGTACTATATTGTGTAAATGAAAATTGACGCCACGATAGTCATAATGGGAACATACCGATCCCTTGGCCAAGGTACCTTACCTCCGACAAGCGAGCTCTACCCAATTATCGGGCTGTTCCTGAGATGGGACCCGGTGGACCAAATCTGTAGACCGTCGTATCTTCTCGGACCTGGATCTTTGGTACGAACGGAGCCTCTCTGCTCTTCAGATGATGTGATTACCGGCTATCTGATCTGATCTTGGGGACTTCTTCTGGTTCACTGGGCGTCCACCATATCTGGAGCCACGGCGTGTCTACGCCATGAAATATTGTACGCAGACATTTTTGTTCGGTGTGGCGGAGACTCATTTCACTTTTGACATACTGTAGTGGGAAAAAGCAATCTTATTGTTCCTAGGCGACATGATTGGTGTTCACATTGTGTTGTTGTATGATGTGCAAACCTTCTCCATTAAACCAAAAGACACTATATCCCGTAGTTCATGAATATCTTTTACGTTTGTACCCACCGAAAGCACCAGAAAACCCTGAATAACAGACCAACGCCATTAGCCATAACTATATTCTACCCATAGCGCATGTAGATTTATGCAACCTATCCGGTGGCGCAAGCACTATTCAGTCTCGGGCAGGTACCGTCGCGCCGCTGACTGTATTTTCGCTGGACTATCAAGATCGACGTCCGGCTCCATTTCCCATCAGATAGTGCAAGTGTTAAGCCCAGCTCACAACCTAGGAAGCGGTTCATTTAGCCTTCATGCCGCTTCAACACGAGCAGATCGACCCGTGCGGTATTTGGTACGTAACGGATTTGACTTGCGATCTCTGTGGCATCAATGGCATGATTTTGAGATCAGAGACAAGTCCACAATTCTCCGCATAAGCTGACTTTCGCTTATGGGTCAGTGTCAATCATCATGCACACTGAAATTCTCTCAATGGTTAATACTCGTGTGATAGTCCCATGGACTGAAACCTCAGCCTGAGCTGAGATGAGACTTGGCGCAAATCTCCTGTCGTGGCGATTATGTTTAACAATGGGCCGAGAAGCTACGTTGGATAAATTTGCACCTGTGGAAATCTACAATAATGTAGTAATTTGTCTCGTGTGTTGTCTTGTGTGCTGTCTTTTGCCGCCGTGCCTAGTCCGGTGACTCTAAGCCACTCATAAAAACACGCCGTCAACAGTGGATACAACATATTTACACCAATCGGTACAACGTGCACTGTTGGTAGCAGAGGACTGGATGCTGGTCTCGAGACGGGTTAAAGCGGGTCTAGTTATCCTTCAACGGAACACTGATCTCAGAGTGGTACTACTACTTGCACGAGTAAAGACTGATTGAAGTCCCTTTTAGGTACAGCTAATACAAACCTTACGACTCCTTTCCCAAATGGATATATTCTCCACCATGTCATGAAAATAACGAATCTTCATGGATCCAAGCCTTGGGTTGGGGGGTCGGGAGGTATCATCGTGGAGTCCGGACAAACAGCGTTTCCCTTCTTCATTCAATGCCCACGTTGGGTGTCCACAGAAACAAGCCTCCCACGCAGTCATCCACGCAGTCGTCCACGATCATCCCACCGTCAACTGCAGACACCGAACCTGCAGTGGAGATGGACAGAAAAGAACCAACTACAAGCTCGGCTAAGTAAAGCTCCTTCTCCTATTGACTAACGGTATGAGACGGCCGGGATGAACAGAGCGCCAAGGCATCTCCATTCGCGGTTTGCGGATGGAGCTCACACAGCTAGCTGCAAGCTATACCGTTGAGGACCTTGCAAATCCGCGAGAAAAGGCCGGGTGCATCCGGTGGCCGATGGCCGGTGTGGATGCAATGCCGAGCCGATATGGATATACATATTCATGCCACGGCACCACGGCATCGGAATGGCATTCAGCCCTAATTGCTTTGATACGATTGCGTCACATTGTCTGGCATTCATGTGGGTGGATGTGAATTTATATTAATGGCGCAGCTCGGCCGGCGATTTGGCTCCGAAGGGCTTGGATTTTTTTATATTCTATCGGCTGTTTGAGCCGGCCAACAAGGAGCCATTGCAGAGTCTGCAACGCATCTATCTCTTCAAGGCCTGGCTAACCCCGAAGTGGCAAGCTCACAGCAATTTGATATTCAAGCTCGCCCTGGTTGCAGGCCAAGCTGAAAACCGAATCCCTCGAAACAGATAGCAAAGATGGTCTCAGGGATGGTTAAAGTGAGATCACGCTCCCATAGGGAGTCAGTCTCTTCCTATCATGTTCCATTATTCTCGTCATTGACCATATAATTGTTATATGGAAGAAAAAAAGAAAGAGGAAGGCAGGTGAAAAAAGAAAAAAGATCCCTCTTCAATGATTACGTAATATTCTTGGCGGTGAAAGTTTCTGCACGCGCCCAATCCATTCTGTTGAGCGGAGCGGAAGAACCAAGGCTCCGGAACTCATCATAAAAGAGAAATCTCGACCGGCTCCTTTCGTCTTTTTTCTTTTCTTCTTCGTGCGGCGGCGCGACTTCGATACCCGTGTTGCCTGGACATCTACGGTCATTGTCTGACCTTCAGTGATGTAAACCAGGTGTCAGTTGCGCCACAGACGAAGGGAATTGCACATTGATTCTACTTTATAGGTCTTTCTGATCTTCAAGGATGAGACCTTTTGGTTTGGGATCAAACATCTTTAATTTAAAAATCTTATTTTGATAGCGTACAAACAAAGAAATCAAAATGTCAATTACCAGAATTTTCATTACTAGTCTTGTCATTCATTCTCGTTAAAACCTTGGGTTGTGCTTTAAAATTGGCCCAAGCGTAACATAAAAAAATGCTCGATACCAAGACGTCCAACCTTGCTTAGTTCAAGATGGTTATTCTACTGTCCATTGTAGAGTTATTTTCCAGGATCTATGTTTACTCGCCAGGCTCGTCGCCAATCTTCTCAAGCTTGCCCATGGATCTATTCGCGCCAGCCTCGCCAATGATGCGAATTCGATCCACACGCAGCTTCTCACTGTCTCCATCACCATCCACGAAGAACAGAACCAGCGATGTCACATTCTGGAAGTTGACAAACCGCAAACCAACCGTCGCAGTTGCGGATTTCGCGTCCCAATCCCCGGGCTGGATCTCCACCTTCTGCACAGGAGGGATTCCGTCCGCCTCGTCGAACCCAAGAACATGCGATGTGTTCTTGTAGATGTGCAAGCTCTTGGGTCGCATGGGAGCCTCGTCGTCGTCGGCATCGGCATCGGTAGGTGGGATAGAGGTAATTTGGATGGAGTGGACCTTCAGTGTCGCTTGGAATGGGATGTACAGCATCAGCTGCTCGTCGGTATCACTCTCGACCCAATCTGCCTTTCCTTTGGCCTTTTCCTTGCCCTTTGTCGCTAGGCCGGACGGCTTTGAGGTGTCGAATAGAGTGCGCGGCTCTGCGCGCTCGGTGTCCCGGTTCAGCAGTTCAATTCCCTTCCCGTCGACCTGGTCTGTGATGTCGCTGTAGCCCTTGGCCACCGAGCCGCCGATCCAAAGACCGCCAGAGCTTCCTTCGACAGCTCCGGCCGCATCGTCGGACTGGCTTGCCTCTGAGGCAAGCTTTTGGACGATCTGGTTCAGCTGTGCGGGGTTGGCACCCTTGACGGTTTGGTTCACGCGGCCATTCTTGAAGACGATGAAAGTCGGCATTCTATAGGTTGTAAATTTGTCAGTGGCTGGGAAACCCTTAAAGTGAGTGTAGATTTGGATGCGGTATTGGACCGCTCTGGGAGACGTTGCACGTACGCTGTGACGCCGTAGGCTTTGGCAAGCTCTTGTTGGTGATCGACATTGATCTTGGTGAATGTAATGGCATTGGGGCGAGAGAGTTGAGTCGCCAGCGAGTCATAAGCAGGTGCAATAGCTTTGCATGGTCCGCACCAGTCGGCGTAGACTAATCAATTATCATATGCATGTCAGCGATAGCTCTGCTGCTTTGTTTGGGATTGAAGACAGGGTCGGCGGGGTAGCGCGCGCCGGCGAGAAGACTTACAATCTGCGACAACAAGGCGAGAGGAGCTGAGGAGTGAGGAGAATTGCTCCTTTGAGGAAATCTCAACGACTGACATGTTGAGGTTGGGAGATAAATGTGAAGGGCGGGGTTGGAAGAGGATGAAAAGGTCGTGTTGTGTTTTGCTGCTCTCCGAGTATGTCATCAGCCCCTCTGCCGCGGGCTCCTGGGCGTATTCAACAGCGCATCAACCATGACATGTTCTGTGATAGGCGTGTTGGAATGAGGTTTAAAATTTTTACTTTTTTCCGTGGAAATTAAAATGTAATTGAATTTGTGCCTTTTTTTTGGAAAGGATCACGTTGGTTGTTTTTTTGGATGTATGCTTCGATATATATTGTCCCTAGTGCATAGCTATGCGGACACCAATTCATAGATTGTCACTTTTCTTGATCACATTTTACCTAGAGAAATCAAGATATTGACACAAGGACCTTTATCTATATAGTCTAGAACTAACTATTGACAATTACAAACATGGTATAGCAGTTGCTCTGTTATTGGACGTGGCCCAAGCCAGCACGTGGTGGAAGCCGCAGGATCTCCAAATCAAAATCCACGAGGCGAGCATAGTTATTTTGATCGCAGAAGAGAGCGAGAGAAACATGGCCGATGGCTTCATGTATCCATGGCACCAGCCCTGGCGCGGTGGTGCCCAGGGCTCAATGTATTTGACATGTGTGAGCCAGAAGAATCCGACAGCGGCAAACAAGTCGGGATGCGAGACCGATTATCAATTCAGAATGCCACGAGAAGCGCGACCGTCCAAGATTGCAATCTATTGTCTTCACTGAAATCCAGCCGACTCAATATCTCGACGAGATATGTACCAACTTTAGCATGGCATGGTCGATATCGTATAACGACAAGGCACAGGCACTACCACTGCCCGAAGCTCTGCAGGGAAGAGCGAAAAATCGAGTACCGGGATTGATACAATATCTTTTCACCCCTCGTCCCCTTCAACAGCGAACAGAATCTTCAGCCAGAGACTGCACCCGCGGCACCCAATAACAATTTCGCCATGTTCTGCCTCTCTCTCCAGATCCTCCTCGGTAACCGAAAACCCGCGCTCATCACCACACCGGCAACCACGGTACCAGAGGTCGCCGTCGTCGCCCTCGTCACACGCAAGATCCTCTAAATCCACAATCTCCAGCCCAGTATGAAAAACGTCCCCGGTCTTCTCCCGCTCTGCAACCTTAAGCCTATCCAACCGGAGAGCGCGATCATATTCGGCGCGGAGGACGGGGTCTGCGATGGTCTTGTAGGCGGTAGTGATTTGGTCGATGGTATAAGGAACGCGCGGATCGGTACTGGCTGGGGTTTTGGACGAAGAAGCCGATCCGTTTTCCGTCTCCGTTGCAACAGTAGCGGCTTTATCAGGGTGGTGTCTCAGCAATGCCTTGTGGTATGCAAGCTTGATCTGCTGTTTCGAGGGTGCCGTAGATGAAGACCCCGTGAAAGGCAGCGCAAGAATTTCATAAAAGTCCATCGTTGCAGTTGTCCTTGTCATGCTGGCGACGGATGTTCCTGCTCTTTGCGTGTGGACGTATCTTGCTTGCGCTCCCGTTCCTCGAGTCCTGTGGCCAGTCGGAGGTGCGCGCACCAGGTTTCAATGACGCCCCAGGCTCTAGCGGGGAGGTCCAACCGCTTGGTTTACAAGGATATTGAGAATCTGGGGTAGTAGCGTTGGAAAGCGGGGTTGGTGAGCTTTGTTGTCTTGGTGCGAGTTTTTTGACGTTCAAAAATGGCGGGTCTGCCCTGGCACGCCACTTTGGGTCAGGGAGTCCCGGATCCCATACTTCTCAACTCCAATATTTGGAGATTCCTTCTTTGTTCAATTATATGCCTCTCTATGTTGAAGAATGTAATTTCAAACAAGATGTGATTTACGAGACATTACCTGCTCTACAAACAACCCGCGGGTAGCTCTGCCATCCCTCACTAACATAGGGAGGTGAATAAGACTAGCATCCGGTGGAAAACTGTATGCCACAGACACAACAATGCACAGAGTGAAAGGAATTCTAACATTTTATCGAAATATATATAAAATCTCAGTGAGTGATGACTCGGATATCAAGACAGGGAAAGAAAAGCTGGGACAGAAATCGGAAGCGACTCTAGAGCGAGTTGTTTTTACTCGGAGGTCTTGAAGACAAATCGGTCCTCGGGCTTGACCTGGAAAGGCACACCGAGCTCAAGGAGCTTAACAAAGACATCAGAGAACTCCTTGAAGAAGACTTCGCTGTCCTTTCCATAGCGCTCGACGTGCTGCTTGAAGCCCTTATCCTTGATGAGAGCCATATCAGTGGGCAACATCATCAGAGTGGAGGTACTCTTGTCAGTGAACTGAACAGGGCCGTTCCACTTCTTCTGGGTCCACTTCTCCTCAATCAGGAGACGGAAGAACTCGTTGCTGAACACAGTTGGGCTGAAGTTCCAGGGGCCGTCGAAACCGGAGCGGTCGGTGTGGCAGCGGCCCAGCGCGTGAGCGCCAATCAGTGCAACCATCTCGCGGTCATCGAAGCCCATGCGGCCGAAGATGTCGCGGATGTGACGGTGGCCCTGGGCGGCGTCGGGCAGACGGCCGTCGGGAGTGCATGCAGCAACCTCCTTATCCTGACGGCCGGGTCTCCAGGGAATGGTGGGGCCACCAAGTTCTTGAATGGCACAAGCACCACCCAGAGTCCACAAATCGGAGTGCGAGATCCAGGGGAACTGGGCCTTGATGGGCTCGAGGAAGTCACGGGCAATCTTGAGGCCGGCGTTGGCGCCGTGGTCCGACTCAGGGGCGAATCTCATAGTAGCACCGTTGCTGCCTCCGGTGTTGGTTTCCTTGTCGTAGGTACCGCTGGCGTGCCATGCGAGACGAACGAGGACCTATTGAACACAGCGTGTATTAGCGATTTGAACCGTGGAACCCCACAAACAGGAGTTGCAAACTTACGGGGCCATAGCTGCCGTCATCATAATCGGTCTCGTCGGCCAGACGCTTGGCGATAGCGTCGTACACCTTCTGGTAATCGGCCTGGGTGGGAACGAAGGGGCCCTTGGGGGAGGCACCGTTCAGGTAGTAGTACACACCACCAGCACCGAGGGCACCGAGACCGAAAGCCCAGATACTGAAGGAGGACGAGCTAGGTTTCTCAGAGCCAGCCTCAGAGGAATATCCACGGCGAGCAGAGGCGCGGATGTGCTGAGGGATGGCAAATCGGGTGCTGCGCACGGCAGGACGGAAGGAGGAGGTGGCCGGGGTTGAGCGCAAGAAGGCCCGGGAAGCAGTTCTGGCAGCGGAAGCCATTGTGAGACAAGAGGTATGGAAGAGAAAGTCTAATAAGTCTACTGGGGTTTCACAAAAGAAAGAAAGGATGGTCAAGGTGAGTACAAGCACAGAAGAGGAGAAGGGAAGAAGTCGGGAGGCATTTGTACCACACAACGCATGCTTCAGGGCTATCAGGTCTAATACTTCGGTACTATTACAGAAGCTGATGGAATCACAGCCAATCAAGGGGGCCACATATACCATTTGCCTCGGCGCTTCGACACATCTCCGCATTCTACTGCATCCCCAGGTTTCTTCTTCCTACTGTTTATCTTTGGTTTTTTCCGGGTTTTTTCTGGATTTCTCGATATTCCTGATCAAATTGACGATATCTACATACCCCATTGGCAATTGTTTCTTAAATTTTGGACGATTTGGAACATATTCGAATCATAACCCCTATGGCATTATTAACAGCAAAACGCTGTTTGGCCGCTGAAGACCCACTACGGATCCCTCCGACCTGCTTACTTCTCCGAACAGTCTGGCTCCCGAGGTCTCGAGTCAAGGTCTTGATAAGCAATAGGAATCTAGATATGTACGTACCTTGTATGTAGATAGAGCTCCAAGGCTAGATGTATATGATCGAACAAGATAGGATCTAACCATGGGTTTACAGAATACATTTGGTTCCCTTCAACTGTGGTACTATAACATCGCTACAGAACCTACATGTATACAGCTGTCGCTAGTATAACCGCAGAGTACATCGTACATTTATAACCAATCAATTGAAATCGATTTGTGTAGTGGCAGTCAGATATGGACAGCATCAACAGGTTGTAAGTTTTTCGGCATGAGGACATCAATTATCTGATAGCAAAACGCCCTCGCTATTCTATAATGATTATTCGGGATGTGGACCGAAAATATCAATCACTCATTAGGTATTGCTCAGGAGATGAAATACTACAGTAAGGCCAATCACATGTGGATAAAGAACAACTTATGATGCTATTACTAAAGATAAATTTCAAGAGAAACAATGTATGAAGTATATTATTTGGGATGTCCGTCGTAAAAAAGTCCTGCAGTTCAATAGATGTGAACACCAGGGTGGAGTAGACGCAGCTCTGCTAAAAACTGTTTGGTTTTGATATTCCACGAACGAACGTTATAAAAACACCCATGAGACGTCCAGTGCCAATAATCAGGCACCACGCGGGTTATGTGGTTTTGAGTGTAAGAGTAATTAATTCAAGTACTGGAACAATCATCAACATTAAATGATTTGAGATCAAGACTTGAGTTCAGAACTCTTTTCATACTCTTGATATGATTGAAGGAGAAAAGATTTGCAAAGTGAAAAGAAAAGATTTTATGTGAATCCGAATGGCACGTGAGCAGCTAGCGCAGTCACATGACCACATGGATCCCTTTATGTGTCGAATTTTTTTGCGCAATTTTATTTCCTTTTTTTCTTTACACTTAATACCTCGAACGCATAATCAACCGCCAATTCCTCATTATCATAGGATGGTTGGTCATATTGGCGTACTAGAAGAAATTCCTGAACAGTGTAATTGCTCCTCAACGGTTCCAATGGGCTTCGGCTTGGAGGCGCAGTGGTAGATGCGAGTCACTTGCTGTTCGGAGACATCTCCAACCCAAGTAGTGTTTATTATATTGTACATGCACTGAGCGGAATAGCCAGAAGAGCCCATTCGTGTCTCGGTCTTATAAATGGTTTAGACGACCCCACTGCCGAACTCTAGGACATTTTGAAGTTATATCGAGAACCACGAGAGCACAATGATATTGCCAATTCCTCAGTCTGGAATATTCACTTGAATCCTTAATCATTATTCCGTACACCAATCTGCAATTCCAATGAAGCTATATATGTATATGTATGGATGTAAGCTCAGGAACCTGAAAAGTCCACATTGTGTCCATCTGTTGCCCCTCGCGGAATGAACATCAGAGACAACTGAATTTCTCCGCCCGGAACCTGATTTCTTCCCCTATTCTCTCATTTTTGGTTTGTTTTGCTGCCACTCCTTTTTTTTTTTTGTTCTTGTTCTTGTAATTGTATATTTTATATTTGCATTATGCCGTCAGGTATCAGCAAGCGCCAGCAGGCGCGGAATGAAAAGACCCTTGCGGAACTGATCCGGACCGTTCCTGGCAATGACCGATGTGCCGATTGCGATGCCTTGACCCCAGGTTCGTTCCCCAGTATCTCTGCATGAAAGATCACAGACTAATAATGGTTTGATAGGATGGGCAAGCTGGAACGTATGACGCTGCTCAATGTACTTCTCGAAATAACAAAAAAACTGACACCGTCTTCTACAGATGGGTATCTTCCTTTGCATGCGTTGCGCCGCTTTGCACCGAAAGTTGGGCACACATATTTCCAAGGTCAAGTCATTGAGTATGGACACCTGGACCTCAGAGCAGGTTGATGTGAGTGCGACAACTCAATTCAACATGGCACGCGAGCTGACACATGGGTTTACTAGAACATGAAATCGCATGGCAACCTCCTCATGAACAAGATCTATAACCCGAAAGGCACCAAGCCGGCCATCCCTACCGACGTCGACGAGGCCGATGCGTGCATGGAGAGATTTATCAGACAGAAGTATCAACACCGTTCATTGGAAAACGGGAAACCTAAGCCCCCCAGCCGAGAGGATTCGAGTTACTCCAACCTCAGAGCCATGTCGCCCGTGGAGTCAAGGATACCAAAGGACTACAACATATCCCCAGAGGGATCCCCTCCTCCACTTCCGCCCAAGACTGGCAAATTCTTTAAGTTCGGTCTTCGGTCGTCATCCTCCACTTCGAACCTTCGCCGATTCGGCAGTAGCAAGCCAAAGGTTACGTCGCCTACTTCGGACAATGGAGCTTGGTCACCACCACTGCCAACGAGGAAGACTACGGGTCTCGGCGCACCTGTTGCCGATGTGACAACGGCATCTTTTGAAGCTAAAATGGCGGCATTGCAGGAGATGGGATTCACAAATGACCGACGGAACGAAATGGTACTCAAGGGACTGCATGAAGACTTGGACCGAGCTGTTGAAACCCTAATCCGATTGGGTGAAGGGAGCACCCCCGTTTCGAGGTCGAGGACTCCAGCTGGTGCATCCGCACGCGCGGTGACGCCGAAACCCGAGACCTCCAAACAACTCCCGAAGACATCTGACAGCTCATTCCCTGATATGCCTTCGAACAATCCATTTGACCGGGCAGTCTCAAACCCCGTACCCCAGCAAACCCAGACCGCTTCATACAACCCATTCGATCGTCCAAACCAGATGCAAGCATCTGCGCAACCATTAGAATCCTCTTTCCAAAACCTGCAGGTTTCCCAGCCGTTATTCCCGCACTCTACTGGTGGATATCCGAACCAGGCAAGTTCTGTGCAGCAGTATGCATACCAGCAGCCTCTTACGCCCCAAATGGCATCAACCTTCTCTCAGTCGCTCTATGTTGCATCTCCCCAGCCAATGGACAACAGCTATAATCCATTCGACCAGCCAGTACCGCAGCAGCAGCAGCAGCAGCAGCCACAGCCGCAGGGCGGCTTGGCCAGTCAGTCTTACCCCAATCCCAGTGCGCCGCAGACGAACCCTTTCTTCAACGCTGCATCGCAGAGCCAAACCATGCAGCCGCACGCACAGCAAATGGGTCCCTCGGCGCCGACACTTGGTGCAGCAAACACCCCTCAACATGCGAATACCATGCCAATGCCTTCTACCTCACCGTTTGGTGCCTCGCCATTTGGATCTGCTCCTTTCCAAGGACAGCAGCAGCAGCAACAACAGACGCAACAGCAGGCGCCGAATTCTGCTCTCGGGTCTTACAACCCCTTCCAGCAGGGGCCGACGGTAAACATCCCACAAAGCACTAGTGGCTTCCCTGGTCAATTGCAGTCGAACTTGCAACCCCAGCAACCGCAACATCTCATGCCCCAACCCACAGGGCAAATGGACAAAAACAGCATTCTTTCATTGTACAATATGGGCCCCGCACAGTCTAATATCCCACCTGTCCCTCAGCAGACCCAGCAACATCAGCAACATCAGCAATACCAGCAATCCCAAGTACAACCTACCACGGGGATGAATTCATTCCCCCAACCAACAAACCCATACGCCTCCATGACTCAAAACCAGCAGGGCACAAATACCCAGCAACAAAACCAAACTCATCAATACTTTCAGCCCCCAAACCCGGCTGCTAATGCCCAGCCCGCCACAACCAACAATCCATTCTTTGGTACCGCCTCCGCAGGAGCACCCGCCGCCCCTTCGACAGGGGCTGGCTCCGGACTTGCCGCCCAAGCCGGCATCAACCCATACCAGCAGCAACAGCAATCTCCAGGGCTAGGAATTGGCGGCATCAATGGCCAAAACGGAACAGCCAGCGTTGGCCCGGGAGCGAACACCTCCCCATTCGCGGGACAAAATGCATCCCCCTTCCCGGGCATGGCTCCTCCATTCGCAAGCACAAACAAGTCTCCCTTCTCCGGCCCGCCTCCTGCAACCTCGGCCTTTAGAGGAACACACATGAGCCAGCCGAGTGTGGACGTGAGTGGGCTGCAGAACGGTCGACACAGCCCTGATGCTTTCGCCAGTCTGAGTGCTCGGTATGGTTAAGCTTGAACGAAATTTTGCATCGTCTCGTATTCCTCTTTTGGAATTCGGCCTAGAGTCATAATCAGGGTCGAAAAATGTGCACATTGACATTCTTTTTAATTTTTTTTTTATACCGATACTGATACTGATAATGAACTTGGATATAGAAGATTGACGAAGACGTGTTACGCGCGTGCATGTCCGGCGCATCTGATTCCCATTGTCTGCCTGCCTCTCACTTGATTAGTTTTTTTATTCTGTTTCATTTTATTTTACTGTCTGTTTTGGTGTCTACTCTGTACACAAAAAGATTTCTTTGGTTCCGGGTTAGCGAGTCAGAAGGGTACATAGGTTACATGTCTTGGTTCTGGTCACTCCGACCTCAAATTTAATGAATTACCTATTGATTAGCACGGATTATAGTGGGATAGTAAGAGAAGTATATAGATCTATATATCCAGAGAGAAGAAAAAAAAAAGAAAAGCCAAGGGAAGCAGAAGGTATCCAAGCATAATGGAGAAGCGTAATCTTCGCAGCACAATCAGATATTACACGGTATTACTAGACATCCCAAAGGCCATCCATCAAAAGCCAAGCAAGAGCGGTGATTTTAAGAGAAAAGTTCCCGCTCGGTCGGTCTCCTCTTCTTAGGCGTCAACCAATCCGGAACCCAGCGCGTCCACCAGGAAGACTGCTGCGCGAGTCCAATTCTAGCCAAAAAGGTTTCCCAGCGCGACTTTTGCCTCCAAGGCCAAGCAAACGAGAATCTCGCCGGCTTTGGCGAAAAGCGCGCCTGTATCGCACGGCGCCACGAATCGAAGGTCGAAGTCGACGGGGACGAAGCAGTCGACGGAAGAAGAGCCTTCCAGCCGCGCTTTTGCTGGTTGCTCGCTTGCTTCGCGAACGATGCTACAATGCGGTCGAATTGCATGTCTCGACTTTGCTGGATGCGGCGGTGGTGCTCCTCGCGCCAGTCGTCTTGCTCTTGCGTGTCGAGACACCAGACGACGATGTCGCCGCGTCGCCGCCAGTCATCATGCCAGTCGGTGTTGTGCGTGCGCCAGCATTCGTCGTATGAGGAGGCGCGCAGTAGGGTTCGGAGAGTTGGCTCAAGCTGTGCGAAGAAGATGAGGTAGTCGGGCCATTCGTGTAGCTCTGGGTCGGGGTTCTCTTCTTTCAAGGTGTAGCTGGGTTTTCGGGGGGTATATCGGAGGCCGCCGGCCATGTTCTCGCGTAGGAACTTGGCTGGATCGTCATAAAATTGATCTGCTTCGTCTCGGTATTCGGCCTTTTGGGTTGCTTTCATATTGATTGGTGGTTCGCAGGAAAGGGCCCATGCGTTTATTGTTGGATATACTAGATGTGAGCGCCAGGGGGTGCTGTGGCATGGCATTAAAAAGCCAGCGGAGATCCCCACTTGTGTAACTGATTCTGGGATTTCCTTTGTTGATTGCACGCCATGGAGCTCATGTTGTTGGCGGAGATAGGAGAGTACGCTTAATGGACCTCTTGCATGGTAGAGCGTAGTGTATAAAGCAACAACCACATTGGCAAGCACCAGAAAGATTAAAATCAGCCGTCGGGGTTGATGGCGTGGGTAAGTCGGGGAGGAGATAGCTGGGTAGAAAAATTGTACCAAAGGCGGGGCGGCCAGGATGTGCAGCAAGGGCAGCAATGGGTATATAAAGCGTACCTCCTTGTGTGAGATCAAGGAGAGAGCAAGCGGCATCACAACACAGACAGTCGCCAATTGGACTCGGATCGCCGACTGCACGTGGTCTCCCACGGAGGAATTGCGAGTTTTCAACGTTTGATACAGACCAATAACGGCAAAAGGCAACAGCGTGGTGAGTAGAAGTGGATATCCCTCAGTGGCATAGTAGTGCCAATTATTGCTTCCATAGAAGACAGCCAGTGACTGTGCGATGTTGAAGTATAGGAACCTGAGCGGGGGAAAGGTCCAAAATCCATAGAAGAGACGATCCGCAATGGAGGATACTGCTAGGATCGCCGATCTGCCAAATGAAAAGGTCAGCTGGTCCTTGTTCAAGTTGCTCAAAAGACATACCCGCAAATTATAACTTCAGCAATAAGAACTCTGCGTTGGGCCCAAGAGGTCCGCAGCCAAGCGATGCTGGCCAGAGTTGCCCAAATCAGAATGTTGGTTGGTCGCAGGATACATGCGAGCGCCGCTAGCGGTAAGCATTTGTGGAGGCTGCAAGGCGCGTCAGCGGCTGCGATCATCATGCTGGATAACCAGTCGTACCGATGGATCAGACTTCGACTTCGGTCTGTGCCCTTCTTTTGGCCGGTGATTTTATCGCGGCCATTGCCGACCGTAGAGCTCGCCGACCATTGCCATGGCCAAAGATCCAATGCGACGATGGTGAGTGTAGTTTCGAGGCAATTTGACAGTGTCCTGGTTGAGCAAAACCATTGCCAGGGATTGAGGACTGTGGCAGCCAGCTATTAAACAATCAACATATGTTCGGTTGGGGGGTTCGTAAAAGAACCCTCAGACACGCGACCCATAACCACATACCGTTGCCCAAGCTCCACGAGAATCATCTCCATAGACGCGAACCGCAAACCTCCAAGTGTAGAAATCACCGATAGCCGAGATAACGGCCTGCGCTGTCTTCGGGGCGGCAATCAGGAGCTCCGCACGCGTTGCAGGAGAAACGTGAAGAAACGCTGCGAGGTAGTGCGAAGCTTTGTAAAGGGCAGCAAAGAGTAGAGGGTGTAGTGAAGATCGTAGTTGGTTTCGCCATTCCTAGAAGCGGATGAAAGGTTAGGCTCCCACACATTTTGGATGCGATCGCATTCACTCACCCAGGTTATCCAGGCCCCTTGGTCCTCGCCGAATGCAATTTTCCAAGCGGGTTCTAATGACTGAAAGTATTCGTCTGGCTGGAAAAAGGTCCGGACGGCAAAAGCATTGACGAGACGGTAGGCGATGAGTAGGAGGAGGATGTTTTGGGTGGGTGCGCGAGGGGGTTGATGCATAGGCCGACGCGGCGAATATGGTATAGACATGATCAAGACGGAAAAGAGGTTGAGTACTCATTCAATCGTGCATTGCGCACAAAGTCTGTGAACGTGGGCATGCGCGTGTGAGGGAGATTTTGGTGATTGCGGAGGTTGAACGAACTCCGCCGAACTACTTGTACGTTCTAGGTAGTAATTACATCAATATCATTCCTTTTTTTAATTCATACACTTCTTTGTTTTCTGTATACTCCGTCGTAGTGAGATTTAAATTTCAATTCTCTTTTATCAATGAGGATATAGATAATAGATTATAATTGCCTTACTGTATGTAGCACACCTCTTTCCCATCAACTGGCTAATATACTCCTTTGGTAACCGAACTATGACGCGCAGGTCTACCCCGGCCTTAATTCTCTCTTCGACTTACCTGATTGAAACTAGACTAATAGTTAATATCAACCGGACCGGCATAATCCCGGACCATAAATACAAAGAAAAAAAGTAGAAAACGAATCAGAAAGAAGGAAAAACAAAGGAAATGGGGCTTTTAGGGTAATCCTGCGCATAGGGAACAGAGTCGGCACGACCTGTACTTAACGGTCAAGAGGTAACTGGGTCTAACACTTAACGGCATAGCGGCTGTATATACGCCACAATGGAATTCCGATCCTCTCCTTACTTATAGTCATTCAATTTCTCTTTTCTTTGTGTTCTTGTTCTTTTTCCTTTAATCAATTTCTCCTTTGTACGATCCGCTTCTCCCATATTAGCGCAATCATGGCAACCAACGGCTCTTTCTCCCACTACCATGCGGCCACTTCTGCTGAGGCTATTGAGTCTGAGAAGCAATATGCTGCTCACAATTACCACCCCCTTCCCATTGTCTTTGCCCGGGCTCAAGGTACCACAGTTTGGGACCCCGAAGGTCGTGAATACCTCGACTTCCTCTCTGCCTACTCCGCTGTAAACCAAGGTCACTGCCACCCCAAATTGGTCGCTGCCCTCGTGGATCAAGCTTCTCGCGTCACTCTGAGCTCCCGCGCATTCTACAATGATGTATTCCCCCGCTTTGCTAAGTTTGTCACGGAATACTTTGGATTTGACATGGTCTTGCCCATGAACACCGGTGCCGAGGCCGTCGAGACCGGTATCAAAATTGCCCGTAAATGGGGATACAAGGTCAAGGGCATTCCGGAAAACCAGGCCCTTGTGTTGAGTGCTGAGAACAACTTCCACGGTCGTACGGTGAGTGCCTGTGATGGGTAACACATGTGAGATGTACGTTGGTGGCTGACTCTAGCCCCCTTGCATTAGTTCGCCGCTATTTCCTTATCTTCCGACCCCGAGTCTCGCGAACACTACGGTCCTTATCTGCCCGGTATCGGATGCACAATTCCAGGAACCACAAAGCCCATTGCCTACAATGATAAGGCTGCTCTGCGCGAGGCATTCGAGGCTGCCGGCCCCAACCTGGCCGCTTTCCTCGTCGAGCCCATCCAGGGTGAGGCAGGTATTGTTGTACCAGACCCGGATTACCTGCTGGAGGCTCGCGCCCTTTGCGATAAGCACAACGTGCTTCTAATCTGCGATGAGATCCAAACCGGCATTGCCCGCACGGGTAAGCTGCTGTGCCACGAGTGGAGCGGAATCAAGCCCGACCTTGTCTTGCTCGGCAAGGCTATCTCGGGCGGTATGTACCCGGTTTCGTGTGTGCTGGGCAGCAGAGACGTCATGCTCACTGTCGAGGCTGGTACCCACGGTTCGACCTACGGTGGTAACCCTCTCGGGTGTGCAGTTGCTATTCGCGCCCTTGAGGTTGTGCGCGAGGAGAATATGGTTGAGCGCGCAGAGACGCTCGGTCACTTGTTCCGGGATGGCCTTGCAGCTATTCAGAGCCCGCTCATTCAGTCAGTGCGCGGCAAGGGTCTGCTCAATGCTATTGTCATCGATGAGTCCCAGGCAAATGGTCACTCTGCTTGGGATCTGTGCATGTTGATGAAGGAGAAGGGTTTGCTGGTACGTATTTGATCTTACTGAGTTTGCTTTGCAGTCGACTGACTTCATATCTCAGGCCAAGCCCACCCACCAGAACATCATCCGCCTTGCTCCCCCTCTGGTGATCACCGAGGAGGAAATCCAGAAGGCTCTCGACATTATCAAGTCGGCTGTGAACGAGCTTCCCAAACTCAATGGCTCAGACGAGGACCACGTCATTCCTCCCCCGGAGAAGAAGGCCAAGATCGGTCTTGAGAATTAGATACGTTCAGGCGGAAGAGCAAGCTTCACACAGAGGTAAATCGCAACCGCAACCGCGACCGCAACCCCCAAAGCCGCATGGCGGATCCACGATCTGCCGTAGGCCATGCATCTGCTGCTGTAGAGCTGGCACCTTCATATTCCTATTGGATGCAAGCAGAGATGACCGGACAGCCCTACACAGGAAGGGGGGTTTTTTTTTAAAAAAAAAAACCTGTTCTGAATCGGCTTGTTTCCCCACGACTTACGATTGTATGCTTTTTTTTTCGGCTCAAAATGTATGCCATAGCAAAGAATAGATTATACAAATTGTGATTTGGCCCTGCAGTAGTCCTCGGCTACCCCCGTATCTATTTCCAACGGAATTATCCTCCCCAACTCATATAGAGCCCTGAAACCGAAATGGATTATTAATCCAGTGAATTTTTTACTTCGGCCAACGGCATCAGGAAAGCCGGGACTCCGTTCCCCGATGCTAAGCTATATACAGACATGTTCCAGGTCCAACATCGTATGCTAAACGAATGCGAGGCTTGCTTCTATGGCTCGACCGCCATTATCTCCGATTCTGATTGCTTCGTTAATTTTCTTAGATGTTTGAAGCTTAGCCTCGGATATTACCCGGTACTAACTAGTCCCTTTTATAAGGCTCCTCCGCATCAGATTTGGGTTACATTTCTCTAAAATTTGTCCTTCTATACCCGCACATTATCTGCATATCTGCATATTTGCATATTTGCAGATCTCTTTATATGTGTTAATTCGTAACTCATCACTCTGCGAAAACGCCTGTCCGCGTGCAGCATTCCACATACCTCTTTATCGGCCCCACATTTACATCAAATCCATACCCGCTTTTCCCTTCTCTTTCTCTCCCTTCTTGTATATTTGTATCTTGACGGCCATTCTCCGAGTGCCAGAGCCTCATAATGTCCGCCCCCGAGCCACTACAACAAGTAGTGGTAGCGGATAATGAGAAGCTCCAGGCGCACGCCTCAAGCTCGAGATCAACATCCAACGACGAAGCCAAGGCCCCCAAAGTGGACGTGAAAAAGAAAAAATGGTATCGAAGACTCAATCCTTTGCGATTGCAGAAGACACCACCAGTCCCGACGGAGCGATCTGTGTCACATGAATACGGTGCTTCATTCTTCAGCATCATCACGTTCCAATGGATGTCGCCATTGATGAAGGTTGGGTATCTGCGACCACTCGAGCTGCAAGATATCTGGACTGTGAATCCGGACCGAACCGTTGAGGTATTGTCTGGCCGACTAGACGCTGCGTTGGAAAAGCGCAACCAGAGTGGGGCCAATCGTCCGCTGGTCTGGGCCTTGTACGACACATTCCGATTTGAATTTCTGCTCGGCGGTATTTGCCAGCTGTTCAGTTCGCTTTTGATGGTCTTTGCGCCATATTTGACGAGGTATTTGATCGCTTTTGCGACGGAGGCTTATGCCGCGCAACATGCTGGCCATGCGGCTCCTCATATCGGCCGTGGTATGGGGTTTGTCGTTGGAATTACCTGTATGCAGGCGCTGCAGAGCTTGTGCACGAATCAGTTCTTGTTTCGGGGCCAGATGGTCGGTGGTCAGATTCGCGCGGTTCTCATTTCTCACATTTTTAATAAGGCTATGAAGCTGTCTGGCCGTGCGAAGGCCGGCGGTCAAGCGACATCCGAAGAAGTCAAGGCGCTAGAAGCCACCAAAGATGCTCTTCTCAACCCCGAGGAGAAAAATAAGAAGAAATCTCAAGAGAAGGACAAGAAGAAGGCAAAGCCTGGTGCCGGGCTTACTGCACCGGATGGAGTTGCTGGTGATGGTCGGGGATGGAACAATGGCCGCATTACCGCTCTCATGAGCATTGACGTGGATCGAGTCAACCTGGCCATGGGAATGTTCCATATGATCTGGACAGCACCTATTTCTATCATTGTGACATTAGTTCTTCTCTTAGTCAACCTTGGCTACAGTTGCTTATCTGGTTACGCGCTGCTTGTATTCGGCGTTCCATTCTTGACTTTCGCCGTGAGATCTCTGATTGTGAGACGACGCAACATCAACAAGATCACCGACCAACGGGTTTCCTTAACCCAAGAAATTCTGCAAGCTGTACGATTTGTCAAGTTCTTCGGCTGGGAGAGCAGTTTTTTGGGCCGCCTGAAAGAAATTCGCGGCCGGGAAATTCGTTCCATTCAGACTTTGCTGGCAATTCGAAATGCCATTCTGTGCATTTCAATGTCTATCCCGACGTTTGCTTCGATGCTCGCTTTCATTACCTACTCGCTCACAAACCACAACTTGGATCCCGCACCAATCTTCTCGTCACTGGCTCTCTTCAACTCTCTGCGCATGCCGTTGAATCTCCTTCCCCTAGTTATCGGCCAAGTCACCGATGCTTGGACGGCTTTCAATCGGATCCAGGATTTCCTTCTTGCAGAAGAACAAAAGGAAGATATTGAGCGAGACGAGGGCATGAAAAATGCTATTGAGATGGAAAACGCCTCCTTCATTTGGGAGCGTCTTCCGACAGACGAGAAAGATGCAACCAAGGCCGAGAAGAAGGCAGCCGCACGCGAGCAAAAAGAAAAGTCAGCCTCCGGACAGGGCGACACAGCTAAAGAAACTGCCATTGAGCCATTCAAACTCAACAATATGACATTCGAAGTTGGTCGAAATGAGCTTCTCGCCGTGATCGGAACAGTAGGCTGTGGCAAGAGCTCCTTGCTTTCAGCCTTGGCAGGTGACATGCGTGTGACTGGTGGAACTGTCCGACTGAGCACCACACGTGCATTCTGCCCGCAATATGCCTGGATCCAGAACACATCTGTGAAAAACAACATTCTATTTGGAAAAGAATATAACGAGTCATGGTATGAAAAAGTGATTGATGCATGCGCCCTGAAGCCGGATCTTGAAATCCTCCCGAATGGCGACCAAACTGAAATCGGAGAGCGAGGTATTACCGTCTCTGGCGGACAGAAGCAACGCCTGAACATTGCCCGCGCAATCTACTTCAATGCAGAACTTGTTCTAATGGATGATCCGCTGTCAGCCGTCGATGCACACGTCGGCCGCCACATCATGGATAAGGCTATCTGTGGCCTACTCAAGGACCGCTGCCGAATTTTGGCCACACATCAGCTACACGTGCTCAGTCGATGCGACCGGATCATTGTCATGGACGAAGGGCGGATCAATGCTGTTGACACGTTTGATAATCTCATGCGTGACAATGAGGTCTTCAAGAGATTGATGTCCACTTCTCGACAGGACGATATGCAAGAGGAAGAGACCGAGGCTGTCGACGAAGTGGCCGAAGAAAAGGCGGATGAGATTGCAAGCCCCAAGAAGGCCGTTGCCGCAAAACCAGTCACTGCGTTGATGCAGCAAGAAGAAAAGGCCACCTCCTCTGTCGGGTGGAGTGTATGGAAGGCCTATATCCGAGCATCCGGGAGCTATTTCAACGCCCTTTCGGTGTTCATCTTACTCGGTCTTGCAAATGTTGCCAACATTTGGACCAGTCTGTGGCTTTCCTACTGGACTTCTAACAAGTACCCGGCGCTTTCAATGGGCCAGTACATTGGAATCTATGCAGGACTGGGTGCGTCATTCGTTCTCCTGATGTTCCTCTTCTCAACCTACATGACGACTTGTGGTACGAACGCCAGCAAGACTATGCTTCAACGCGCCATGACTCGTGTGCTTCGTGCACCCATGAGCTTCTTTGATACAACCCCACTCGGACGAATCACCAATCGCTTCTCGAGGGATATCCAGGTCATGGATAATGAGCTTTCGGACGCCATGCGAATTTACGCTCTAACGATGACTATGATTATTTCCATCATGATCTTAATTATCGTGTTCTTCTACTATGTGAGTCACTCGTCCGTTAAATCGTGACTGTATGTAAAGGGCGTCGTGCTAACCTGTCTAGTTTGTCATCGCGCTTGTCCCCCTGTTTATTCTGTTCCTGCTAGCTTCAAACTACTACAGAGCATCCGCCCGTGAGATGAAGCGCCACGAGGCCCTACTGCGATCAACGGTTTATGCCAAGTTCGGCGAAGCCATTACCGGTGTTGCATGCATTCGAGCATATGGCGTGGAAAGTGAATTCCGACGCAGCATTCGCGACTCCATTGATGTGATGAACGGGGCATATTTTCTGACTTTCTCCAACCAACGTTGGCTCAGCGTTCGCCTCGACGGTGTGGCTGTTGCATTGGTTTTCGTGACTGGTGTTTTGGTGGTCACATCTCGCTTCAATGTCTCCCCCAGTATCTCTGGGCTGGTCTTGTCTTACATCCTGGCTATCGCACAGATGTTGCAGTTCACAGTCCGTCAGCTGGCCGAGGTTGAGAACAACATGAACGCCACTGAACGAGTTCATTACTATGGCACCGAGCTAGAGGAAGAGGCGCCTTTGCACCAAACAGAGGTCGCAGCAAGCTGGCCCGAGAAGGGTTGCATCGAATTCAAAGATACGGAGATGCGGTATCGTGCCGGCTTGCCGCTGGTCCTGAAGGGCCTCTCCATGGACGTCCAAGGAGGGGAGCGGATCGGTATTGTTGGTCGCACGGGTGCTGGAAAGTCTAGTATCATGTCTGCACTTTTCCGCCTCACGGAGCTATCGGGAGGTAGCATCAAAATCGATGGCATCGACATTTCTACCGTCGGTCTCCACGACCTTCGATCCCGCCTTGCCATCATTCCCCAAGACCCAGCCCTATTCAAGGGCACCATCCGATCAAACCTGGACCCATTCAACGAACATAACGACTTGGAACTATGGTCTGCACTCCGCAGCGCATACCTAATAGGCCAAGAGACAGAGGTCGAAGACGAGGACCCTTCTAGCGAGCCTCCCAGCGGAACCACCACCCCAGCGATAGGTGATGGCAAATCACGCACGGCAACCAAGCTTACCCTCGAGTCGCCTGTTGACGAAGAGGGACTTAATTTCTCCCTCGGCCAACGGCAACTGATGGCGCTTGCGCGCGCGCTGGTTCGCAAGGCACGCATCATCGTCTGTGACGAAGCAACCTCTTCTGTTGACTTCGAGACGGACCAGAAGATCCAGCGCACCATGGCCCAGGGCTTTGAGGGAAAGACTTTGTTGTGTATCGCGCATCGCTTGCGTACGATTATTGGCTACGATCGCATCTGCGTCATGGATCAGGGTCAGATCGCTGAGATGGATACGCCTGTCGCGCTGTGGGATAAGCCGGACGGCATCTTTCGTGCGATGTGCGATCGCAGTGGAATAACGCGCGAGGACATTCTCGGTTCGGATTGAGGACTTGATCGGCTTTCGTCTCAAGTATTTAATTTCCTCACTGCATATATAATAAAAGTAATTGATAATACATACAACAATTTCATGATTCCACGGCTTTGTTTTTCCCCTTTCCCGATCTATTGAAAACTCCCAGTTCAAAACGAACAAACCATTATAGAACCGAAAAAGTACACATTTCCACTCACTCTTTATCCAACTCACAAACCAACTCCATCCCCAAATTCCGCATCATCCCTTCCACCCCAGCCTCTGTCCACCCATCAACATCCCTCTGATCCAACTCAACCTTCTCCTCCTCCTCCGACAAACTCCCAACCGGCAATCCCGTAAACTTAACCGCCAACCCCGGCGCCGTCCCAACAACCCTCATCCTCAACCCCGTCAAAACACCCCGCAAATGATCCGCCGCCTTCCCGCCACCCCGCGACCCATATGAAACAATACCCGCAGGCTTCCCCTTCCACTCAAAGAAGAGGTAATCAAGCGCATTCTTCAGACTTGCCGGTATACTCCAGTTATACTGCGGCGTGACGAAGATGAATGCGTCGTATTGCCGCACGACCGCTGACCAGGCCCGCGTGTGCGCTTTGCTGTAGTGCGGAGTCGGGTCGCTTGCTGGGAGGCTGGCGGGAATCACGGATTCGTCGTAGAGCGGAAGGGATTGTTTTGCTAGGTCGAGGATTTCGAAGGTGATGTGTCGCGGGTCTGTGTCTGTCTCTGTTGTGCTGTGGTTTGTTGGGATTGTCGGGTCGTTGGTTAGGACGTCATAGACGTACTGCGTGACTGTAGGGTTGAGGCGCGGGCGGCGGGTGCTGCTGGTTACGATTGCCACGCGTTTGGGGGGCATGGTGAGTAATTTGTGGAATGATAGAGGTGTAGTGTTGTTTAAAGTGAATTGCCTCTCAAGAGTGGAATTTTTGCTCTTGGGTTGTTCACGGTTGTCGGATATAATCTCGGAGATAACGCCTCGGACTCGTTTGCAGATCGCAATCGCCGAGCAATCTTCTTCGTACGCTAGTCCTACATTCGTAGCTTTACAGCCTAATGGTCATTCAAATGAGTTAAGAGAGCTGGCTGGACGAACTTGCTTTTCCTACTACGTCCTAGCATGTTGTCCGTTTAGTCGTTGGTGTAGTACGTACCAGTTCACACACCCACACACACACATACACACCCACCTGGAAATGGACGAGAGACGGGGCGATCCAATTTCAGTTGACGGTCATGAAGGAAAGCTCTTGAAAATAGAGAGGAGAGAAATATTAAGAGCAAAGGGTGAAACCAAGTTACAAGTGACTGACATCCAGATAACTCCAAAAAGAACCGAAGTTGGCCATTCTGTAAACTGATACAACAATGAGAAGCTCAGAGGAAACACACGATTTGATACCCTTCATCCACTGCATTTTTTCGTTGAACTGATTCTGATATTCCTGTCCCAACTCAATTTGGAAAGCAAAGAATATCAAGTGCAAGACATAAAGCAATGGGTTTGCCCTGAAGTGCCCACATGATCCAACACAGGATCATCTCTCCGTAGCCAATCAGCCAACATGTTAGTGCAATGATCAACATGCTCAAGATCTCCAAGCATGGTATCGAGCCGATCACCACGCATATGGACCTCATGGCCCCTTCGCAGGAGATACAAGCAATGAACCAGATGCTCGCGGATAGACGTCCAATAGCGATCCGGGTTGCGGCCGACCTCATCATAGTCCTTCATTTGCCGCGTCATTCCTTCGTCGTAGTAGTAGACAAATGGTTTGCCGTGGTTGAAAGTTGCGAACTCGTGCGTGAAGTCTCGCGGGCATTCCTTGTGAAGCCAGCAGCCGGCAAGAGGGTCATACGCGCAACCGCGGGCCTCGGCTTCGGTCGTCGAGTTCCCGCATGAATAGGTTATGCGTGGTGTTGTTGGTAGACATTGTCGCTGGCTGTTGAGCTCCACGGGGTAGACGGAGGTTCCGGTGTGTCCAGTGGAAGTGGGGGTCGCTTTCATGATCAGAACTCGGCGGAAGGGTTCGACGGTGATTGCTATGATCACAGCAGTTACTAGAAGTATTAGGACAATGAGAAGTCCTGTGATTGTGATTGTGGCCAGATTTTTTTCCAGAAATTCTTGAGCCCGACGGGTTGGTCGGTTGGTGATGGTGGCATCACTGTCTCTATCAGCGTCCACTTCTGAGACCGGCTGGTAGTCGCAGGAGAAGATTTTGTCCATTATAGCAGAATTAACGAGTGATGATATATGGATTTCTTATGAAGGGGAGGAGAAGAGGAATATCTACCTCTTGTAAGAGTAAGTAAAGCTCCGGGCTGCACATGATGGGGTTTCGAGGATTTGTCTTATTTACATGAGGATTGGGACAAAGAGTGGATGAACGGAAGTACCCTGTAGAGACTAGATCAAGGTATCAATAGAAGATTGGGTTCAAATCCACAATTAGATTGCTAGGATTTTATAGAGAACTTGTTCAAATGAAGAGGTGAATAAGAGTTGTGGCATTTGGCATAGAGCGATTGGCACAAAACAAAGAAACCTTCACCCCCACCACCCACAAATTCACTGTTTCCGGGTCATCTTCTATCACTGTATAAGGAACATGAAACGCAGAAATAATCTGCTTTATACAATATTGATGGAAAGCAGATTTTACTTGTATTTGCATTTACTTGCTGTCTATGTTTGTCATGCCAATCTAGCTATAGGTAGAGAGCTTGTTCCTCAGACATCACAGAATTTCCCCTACTAGATTATGACCCTGCATCTGAGGGCAGCAGATCTTTGGCCTCGCCGCCTACCTAGGTACTGCCCTTCGGTCATGACCTATATATGTATATTAACTACAACGACCACCGTCTTGTGTTAGCAAACCCACCACGACAATTTCTGCTCTTAATTTGTTGTTTATATCAGGCATCTATTTCGTCCCCAGTAGCCTTCATGCTCTGGAGCAAACAAGCCCATGTATATGAAGAGTTCATCAGGCAATACCAGACGAACGAAGGAATCGGGAAAGACAACGCCTGAAATCGAAAGGCATTTGAACAATCAGAAGCCCACCGAGGTGACGATTATGACGACGAAATCCCAGAATGAGACATCAACCTCACCGAATGGCTAGAGGCAAGAGCCGAACCAGCCACTCGGACAATATGCAGACACAACTGAAACTACGCTCTGTTGGCCACACATTCAACCCCTTTCCCTGTCCCAACCTGAAGTACTCAGTAAGCGTTTCGGTTCCCGAGGGTAACATCAAAGCAGTACTCAGCAAGGAACGCCTGGCTCGCGGAATACTGGAAAGTTCCAAATTTGTTTCCGTGCGGTATGGCTGCCCTTACCATGAAGGCACGCAACATAATTGGAGCATTCGGCAAGTTCCAAGAGCAGCACTCAGCAAATCACACCATTTTGGAGACGAACAAGCCTCAGGTATGTCGTCAGGGGTTCGCCTATGGTTCTGGGACTTTTCGCTGATGATTCTTTTCCCAGCCTGGAGAGGTCGCTTCGTATGCGGCCTATCTTTCAGATCATAATCTGGAGGTGGGGCATATGAATCATCACCCTGACAAGTGGCAAGATCTCTACAAACATTCCCGCGCGTGTGCCAAGTTGCTTCACGCAGAGGGTAACGTCAGCTTTGAGTTGCTTCTCTGGCAAACTTCTATGAAAGCGTTACGAACTTTGTTCGTTGATTTTTGACCGTGAGTCGGACGAGCTTCGTGGCCTGAAGGCTCACTTTGATGACTTCTCTGTCCTCATTCCAGAGAGGGTTTAAGGATGTTCGCGGTGTTCGGGGGCAATTCGCCCATGGGTCGTGGCAAATACAATAGAATTTCGGTCTTGTTTTTGCCTCTCTCGTTTGTATTTGGCGATTATCTATCGGGCATCCAAATTGAGCAGGATGAACAGGTTGCAGGGCAGAAAGCAAATCACCTGACAAATTAAGGTCGCGGGCATTGTTAAGATTGGATCTCGATTGGTGGGGCCTCGGCACAGCCGAACCCTGGAAACGGCTTAATCCCCGATCTTAGTCTACTTGGCATGCGTATATTGCTGATCCTAACATTTTGTGCACCCAGAGGATTTTTGTATGGTATATACCATCGGGTCATAATTTACGATTAGAATATAAATATTTCTACGGGATTATGCAGGCATTTATTATTAGATACGTACAGCTGCAGGCATAAGAGTCGGTGAGTTGAAAAGCTCCTGCACTCTGTCAACTATGACCTGGAATATCCGTTTTGTATCAATTCCATGTTATTCCTGAAATGACGTTGCAGTTCTCAGTGATAGTCCAGACATTCTAAAATTAGCTCTGATTCTTACTCATTCGGACTTCCCGCCATAACGGGCCCTGTCATCCTGTCTTTTGTCGAAACAATTACCAAAATCAGTAATTGGTCGAAGGTTGGACGCCTGGGGGTACTGACGTAAGTTTCATTTTGATTCTAAAAAGAGAACTTCTAAAAAGAGAACTAAGTCAATGAATTATTGTCCAACAATTCTGTAGTCATTCATAGCCATCGTGGTAGTTGGACTTTGTTCAAAAACGCCTCCCATTTTTCAAGATGACTCGAACGATGCATTTTACCGATATAGATTCAAGCAGATTTTCAACGGCAACCCTTGTAGCATCCCTGGTATTTAGACAAAATTGAAATTCATGACTACCGACTGAAACCGTTTAAAGTGACACTCAGTCAGCTTGCTTATGTCTAGATGCAAGAATATGCAAGGTAAATCGACAATAATTTAGGGATCTTCAGGATCTTCACTTCGGTTGCCCGATACTCCTTAGTGTTGGAGGCCTATCCATGGCTTAGCTTTACAATTTACTGAGACTTGCAGAGACACAGCGAATCAACTTTGTCCGCTCCTCTTAGAATTCTAGGGGCTGAAAAACTAACTGTACTGCTAATTTTTAATATAAAGACCACGAGCTCATCCGACTCAATGACTTTCTCATACAATAACTATACGATTCAACTCATAATTCAATTGTTCCTTCACTATCAACCACTCTTCTATTAATCTGCCAATCCTCTTTCAAAATGAAGTCTTTCTTCTCACTCGCCCTCTTCGCCCTGTCGGCCCTCGCCCAGAACGCCCATATCGGAGTCCCCGTTGAGGGCCAAACGGTCACCGCTGGGGAAGAGCTTATCGTGCAAGTGCAGCGTCCCGTAAGTTTTGATCCCGGCTGCATAACAACCGAATTCATTAGACTAATTAGTGCAGAACTCTCTGAGCCCATCTGTTGAAGTCGGCGTCGTAATCGGTTTCACTTCCTGTGCATCCACACCTTGCCGCAGCGCGGAGGACATTCTGGGAACTATCCTGTATAATGGACCTTTCAAGCCCGTGTACCATGAGACGAGCCTTCCCCCATACGAGAACTTCACTGTCACTGTTCCTGCTTCGGCTGCCAAGGGCAATGGCCAAATTAATGTCGCTCACGCCGCTTTGATTGGAGTAAGTTATCCGTCTCTGTCGCTTTTGCTAAACCCAGAGGATACTGATTGTGCAACTGCAGGCCGGTCCTCAGGCCTTCTTGGAGTCTCTCAACCAGACTGTGGTCGTTGTATAAATGCAGCTTCTGGTATGAGAACTGGTACCTGGACTTCGCCAGGTTCGTAAATTGTTTTTTTATTCTATCTGTAAATGGCCTTTTGTCTGTGAATTTTTGATTTGGGAAATGTCAATGTGATTAAATTGGTATTGTTGGGAAGAATTTGGAGGCTGCATCTACGATAGTAATTAAGTTTCTGAAATTGCATCTACGTCGCCAATGTAATTGTATCTTCGAGTCCAGCATCCATATTGTCATATAAAAAGAGCTGCTGACGGACCAAATTCATAGTGTAGATGATATGCCGGCCAATTATCATCACGATTCCTTCCCATATTACAAGCTGAGTATTTCGATGATAATCGGCAGCGGGTGTAGGGAAGGGTACGGAACTGTTCATTGCTAGCATATGTTTCGCATATGTACCGTATATAATTTATGCGATGTCCTCCAATTCGTCGAAGAATCAAACTTCCAGACAGAGAGGAGAGCAAAAGGATA
This sequence comes from Penicillium soppii, assembly GCF_028829465.1. Classification (NCBI taxonomy): domain Eukaryota; kingdom Fungi; phylum Ascomycota; class Eurotiomycetes; order Eurotiales; family Aspergillaceae; genus Penicillium; species Penicillium soppii. Next base: position 1,018,148 of record NW_026643235.1, on the reverse strand, counting down.
TACTACCGTTTACAGTTATTGGAGGCACTTTGTGCCCAAGGGTGATGTAATCTTGAATCTTATGTTAAAATTTATTTGCTTCCCATTTTGAAAGACTAGCAGTTACGTTCCTAGTCCCCGCTTGGCGTAAACAACCCGAGGAAGTCGGATGTTCTGGCAAAGATAGTGTCGCAAACACAAGGAAATCATCTTCAACTCAAAATAACACGTTTGGTTCCCCCTTGCTTTTTTTTTTGTCCCCCGATCTGGCTGCTGTTTGACGCCACCATGGAACTGCTGCGAAATTCTCCGATTTTAGTTCCAACGTTGTGGCATCTGCTTGTTGTCTGCTCTCGGTGGCGTTGGAATAAAACCTCGGCGGTAGTTGGTATGCACATCGTTGAATAGAACGGTGCAACCAAATTTGGAACATGGCTTTACCGGACATTTTCAGGCATTCAAGTGTGCGAGTGAAGACAAGAGACAGTATCCTGTGGAAATCCCCTATTTCCCCTTCTTTTTACCTTTCTCATTCGAAGAATTCCTTGGGAACTTCTTCCGACTCGGGTGCAGGGAGCAATCATCTAAAGAATGAGTCACGAGAACGCGGTGATATGGGCAATAATGGGTAAGCAGTCTTTCAAAAGGAGGGATGCGGGCGTCAAACTGCTCAATGTCCCATGTTGACCTTGGAAAATTAAGACGACGGGCCTCTGACTCCAAGAAATTGCAGTAGACTTGCTCCATGATTGACTGAGGCAAAATGTTGTCCATGGGTATGTAGCGAGTCCACCCATGAGCGAGTTCCTGGATTGGCAGAGACTGCGGCGAGAAATTGATTGAACGCGAATATATCCGGAAGGTGGAAATGCCCGAACAATCTTCGCAATTCCCTCAACGCATAAATCCATTCTTGAACGAAGTCTCGGGGTGATATTGCGGGGTGATATGCTATGTTAATCCATTTGATATATCTTCTGTGAGCAATGTGGCAAGCGCGCATCGAGGTCTGGTAGAGATCATCGGGATCACCTAGATATGAGTTCGTGGGGAATTGTAGGTCGTTCGTTTGCAGAGTCCGGTTAAACCAGCGGTTGCCAGTGGGCTGGTACTGAGGCTGATACTGAGGCTCAAACGATTGACGCCAAAATTTTTGATCCAAACACGGGAACATCTGGCCAAACTGAGGTGGGCTGAGCTGTGGCTGCGGATATGTGAATGAAGGAGGAGAAGGAGTTTGATAACCAGGAGAAAAAACGGAATCAAGTGGACGAAAAGCAAAGTAGCCAGGCCCAAATGGTTGTTGAACATATGGCAGAGGCGCGCCAAATGGAGTGAACCCATCGTGCGAATGTTGATAGTGACGATGGCCAAAGTGAATTTGATCATCCGACGGAGGGCCAGGCTGGAAATGAGCAACCTGTGTTGAGGGCAACAGACATCGAGCCCGAACAGGATTAGGAGATCCCGGCCCTGTGTCTAGATAAACGGATGGTCCCGGTTTGCCCAGATCATTGTTGGAAGTATATTTATTGTCCATTATGTCAGATTGAGAGCCAAATTGTAGATGATGAGCCGCAACAGGGTCGAGAAAATATGGCCCTATCTGTGAAGAGGATGAAGATATGAAGAGAAAATGAAGTGAGAGCAGAAAGAACAAAGAGAACGAGAGAAAAAGAAGAAGACAAGAATGAGGTCTCTCAATCCCATTAAAGAATCATAGCCTGTTTCTTTTACCCGAGGAACCGTTCTTAGGAGCCAGTCTTCATGATCACATCGCCTGATTCTCATAATCGCACATAGTTATATCTCAGGCTTCCTCTGTTTTTGCAGTCTTATCACATTTCCGAGATTTTGTGGTCTGGCGATTCCTAACATCAGACTGTCAAAGTCAAGTACAAGGAGCTGCACTTTACATATATTCCCCAGTCCTAGCGATGCCAGCGTTGGGAGCATTCAAACTGACGCAAGACTTAGAGAGCCTGGCTCATTGATAGAAATCAAATTAAGGAGCCATGTTTCGTCTTTGTGGACCAATGTAGTACGTAGGCAGGAAAATAGACTGCTACAGTCCTAGAAGACTTTTGCTATGCGATTGAAGTTATTCATTCCAAGTAGTAGACATCTATATTATGTGGCCCCGGATACAGTACTCCCACTTTATACAATAATTGTCACGAAAGCCGTGAAATAGCCTTCGTGTCTTTGGCATGTTGGTCTGATCCCTTAGAATATCTAAACTTGCTCTGGAAAATCTGCTTATCTTGGGATAGACTTTGAGATGTTCTTTCATCCATGGACTAAGAGGCTATGGGATCTACTTCATCAAACCGCCCTTTGAATATTCTGAGAGGGGATGGATTAGGGAGGAACTTATTGCTTCTCCGCCTAGGTCTGTCGAAGTTCCAGGAGAAGACTCAGACCAAAAGATAGAACCAAGGCTATTACCATTACTATGGGGATCTCCTTAGAGCCTCAGTCCGGTTACAAGACAGAATCACATAATGAGAGACGCCATGCATTGATACTGGTACGGATCAACACCCTGAAATTATCCTGATGTAGATTAAGTAATGAGCCTTTGCATTAGGGGTTGAGAACCAATCAAAGAGTGTAGATGGTGGCACCAGTTTCTGGACGTACTGTAGTTATCAATACTTTAACAATCAATAAGTAAATGCTCTCCTATCACTCCATCAAGTTCGAAAGATTTCAGCCGTCCACCTCCGAGCTTTAAACTCATCCCTTCTGTCACTATGCTCTATGGACATCGTCTGCCAATTTGATTTCTTCTTTTCAAACTTCACTTACTCCCTACTGGCTCATATCTCCACTGGTTGAACCTTCGAGATTCAACGGAAAAGAGGACGACTTAAGTTTTTCTCTGAAAAGTTCAGCCCTTAGAAGTGGTGGGCGTTGGCATGCTACAAGAGCAAATCCCTCAGGCACCACCACTGTGTTGACGGAACCTGATGTGAACTTACTATGTGAGTGGAATAGTGATATGAGATAGTGATGCAGGATGGTATGGTATTCTGAGATCTCTGAGGAAAAAAGCTTGCTTTCTATAGCTAGGTAGGTGTGACAACAATGGATAAGCAAACATGCGAATGCGCAAACAAGCAAGCGCTGCTATATCCATCAGAACCACCACCATGAAGTTCCGACCAAAGAGTCAAGTGATGTTTAATCAAGCCGTATTTGGTCTTGTTCCATGTGGCGCTCAAATATATTTGATCCAGACACGCGTTTTACCAATTAGTCAATTTTATAGAGCGTATGGATCCGTAGAAGCCCGACAGGTAACCCATGTGGGCAGTGGGTCCGCGAGAAAGATTTCCATCTATACGGTACACTTGGGAGGATCCCTTTCGCAATGGTGGTTCGGTGATTGACCCCAAATGCCGTTCAACCAAGTAGGAAAATGTCCGTGCTCACTGATATGGGGCTGGCCGGTCGAGGGCTGGAAGAGACAGTTTCTACAATGTGTAAGTCTAGATTTGAGATTTATGGAGCTAGATGGAATACGGTTACCGCGGATTCGGACTTTACTATTGTAAAGTCTCATTATATTAAGGCCTCGGCATTGTTGCTGCTAGGAGCAGCAATCCCAGAGCTAACATCTGATCAATTGACTAAGGGCTGAGTTATGTGACCCGCGTCAGACATCTGCAGGCATCGGAGCTATGACCATGAGATGCTGATCGGCATGAATTTCCAAACAAGTTCCAGAAACATTATTTGAACCTTCGGGAATTTTCCGGTTAATTTCAAATTCGAGAAACCATGGGAGAAGCATCCATGAATTCTAAGAAACTATAGGAGGGTTGATCATGTATAGACCTAGGAATTCAGGTGGTTGTAGGGTCCTACCATGTTTAGCAACAAAGAACTGTAGCCTTCTTTGGGGTCAAAGCACTTGTATGCGGGTAAACTGCAGAGTAGAGAACGTCATGATCATTTCCAAAGAAAAAGCAACACAATTATTCTCAACAAAGAAAGTTGAGTCCAAAGATTGAATTTAACAAAGCCACATGGGAGAGAACGATGGATAGAGTGGACCCCCCGGAGATGATCTGATAGCCAGCCATTTTAGCACGTTCCACCCTCTCAACTCTCCACATTATTTTATTGCGCTTATCACAGGGACATGGATGCAGTTATAGAAACGGAGTAATTATTTATTTAATGTTTTTATTTTCTATGATATAATTCCATGGTTGAACATGCCACCTTCGTTCCTGGCCGATCTTTTCCTGGATCGCATTCTTCGCATGCCACTGTCCCACCTTGAAACTTCTCTTAAAGAGTCGGGATGGACTCATTCACCCCTCAAGATTTCCAGGAATGGGTAGACAGGCGCCAAAGCAGTGTATCTACCTCCACGGTGTCGTCTGCGTCCACCAGCATTCTGTTCCCGAGTCCTGCGACCTCTCCGGGGTCCAGCTCGAGGAAGCAATCCTGGCAATTTTACGATGATGTCGTCCGGCTCGTACTGACTCCTTCTGTGCAAATGTATGTGTTAGATAGCTTGCTTAGGGGCTAATGTGCTGACCTACTTTTAGTTCGTTTGTGAAAAATGGGCAATTGTTCAAGTTGAAATACACCTTCATCGATGTTTGTAAAGACTCAACGGGCGCGTTAAAATGCTTGGAGCTTGGAGGCGGACTTGGCCAGCAAACACCTTTTGTTCACGCGTGTGAGTACTATCTTGATATATACTCATTTAAAGGTACATACTGATTCTGGAATGATATATAGTCTCAAATACAAAGCTCCCAGTGCCGCATCTGGAGCATCCCAAATCAGGCGACGATTACCCTCTAAGGGTATCTTTCATGGACCAACAAACCGTCCAAACCGCACACACAGTGTTTATGACGCAATTATCATATAAATTTGAGAACTGGGATGGTATGTGACCAAGAAAAGACTGGAGATTTATCAACTGCTTACACTCGCAGATTGTGTCCGATTTCAAGAATTATTACTTTGCTCGAAATTGGTCTTTATCGGTGGTATGGCCGAGGCCAAATCAAAAGGTCGGGGAGAAGAGTGCATTAGCCAAAACCTCCGGATCTTGCGCGGCCATAACGGCAAACGGGTGATTCTTTACTTTGCTAATTCGCAGCGGAGGGAACTCAAACGATATGTTTCCATCCCACGTGGGTGTCACTTTTCCACATGGGCTCGGCCGTTTTCGCCAGTACATTTGCTAATGTTTCGGTCAGTTAACTGCATCGGGGGTATCAAACCGCCAAAGAAGCCTGGGCGGCCAGCCACACTGGATCTAAATCCGAACTTCGAAATCCTGTCTCAGATGAGGAATTTTACGATTCAGTTTCTTGACGATGATGGTCAGTGCATATTCGAGTTTCTGTCATATGGAGCTTTCGCTTATTATTGTCACTTCTAGACTGCAAAGAATTCTGTCGGATGTTGTCATACGATCTGACAATTGGATAATACTAGAGTGTTTTAGTCTTTGGGGGCTCTTGGGTTTAATATTCAAGTAAACCCCTCTTTTTTACGATAATGAATCTTGCATGAGGGGCAATGGGGCCCCGGCCCCGGGGGGCCATATAATATGTACATAATATGATACCACAGGAGCACGGAATGGATAGATCAAACCCAATTTGAACTGAGAGAGGCTGGTACTGGGAAATTACATGGCTTCACACCATACATAATATATATTGGTTTTATGTTGTATTGTTAGACGTACCTAAGTAAATTGTAACCATTGGATAGATGATAGAAAAAGTGTTTCTAATAAACTTTTGTCGGGAAATGAGCCTAACAAAATGGTGTCGACAAACCAAGCACCACAAAGGCGGCACGTGGAGCGTACAACCCCAAGCTTTGGCTCGTTCCCGCCCGCTAAGTGCGTTAGCGTGTGCAGGGATCGTCGGGCTCAACGTGGTGGTCCCATTGGTTGCCTCGTCACGTTTTTTCACATCGGCTCTAATCTCCTGATCTTTGTGATTAGATATTAGTTAACTACATGAAATTCCAATATGGTCTGAATCTTGAATTTTGTATTCCATATTTCACTTCAAACTCATCATGGGCAAGTTTCACGCCCGGTTGTACAAGACCGACCGAGCGCGGGACTTTGATCATGAGCAAGTATGGTCCACTTTGTAATATACTGAATGGCATGTGAGGCTAATAACTTGATAGGATCGATATGTGCGCATGCGACAGATTTACGAAACTATTGACCGACAGGGATTCCAATGGATTGTCGTTCTTGTTGCTGGTCTTGGGTTCTTCCTCGATGGTTACACAGTGAGTTGACTATTTCCCAGCGCCTCGATGGAAAGAATTATTGGACAAGAAACCACCGCTAACACTCTATAAAGCTCTTCGCCAGTAATATGGCCCTCCCTATGATCTCTTACGTTTACTGGAGAAACGATATTTCTTCATTACGCCTGACCTGCATCAACATCGCAACACTTGCAGGAACCTTGCTGGGCCAAGTCGCATTTGGATTCTTAGCGGACAAAAACGGACGAAAGAAGATGTATGGTGTCGAATTGGTGCTTTTGATTACAGCCACGCTGGGTGTGGTAATGTCCTCGACGGGCGTGGATGGTAGCATGAATGTCTTTGGGTGGCTTATCTGGTGGAGAATCTGTGTCGGGATTGGAGTTGGTGCAGATTATCCATTAAGTGCGGTGATTACATCTGAGTGAGTTTATGAACTTTGGAAAATGGGGTAAATTGGCGAAGGGGGCTGACAATGAGTCCTAGGTTTGCCCCCACCAAACACCGCGCCCGCATGATGGCCAGTGTGTTCTTCATGCAACCACTCGGTCAAATAGCGGGTAACATCGTGTCAGTCGTTGTAATCGCAATAGCCCGGGGAAACAGTACCCCCGACGAAGACCTTTCTCGAACCGTCGATATCATGTGGCGCTGGGTTCTTGGCATAGGAGTCGTCCCCGGCGCAATCGCTACTCTCTTCCGTTTCGCTATCCCAGAAAGTCCTCGTTATCTAGTGGATATTGAGGACGACCCTGTCACTGCAGAATTCGATGCAAGCACGCTCTTCAGCGAGAGCCATGGAATGGTGAATTCATCAAGTTGGGGTAACAGCACTATATGCAGTGCGGGAAGCGGTATCCAGTTGCCTCCAATCTCCTCTATTGCGAGTACTAGTTCAATTTTCGATGATGACGAAGAGCTCACCCGTCTGCCACCAGCGACACTGAACTCGCACTGGCGCCTGGCGCGCACCGATATTGTTCGATATTTCTGGACAGAAGGCAACTGGCGGAGTCTGGCGGGTTGCTCTCTCGCATGGCTTTTGCTCGACTTTGGCTTTTACGGAATTGGCCTTTCGAGTCCCCAGTTCTTGGCTAAAACATGGGGTTCCCTCCATATATCTTCCGCAGCGCCAAGCTGGATGACCGACGATCGCCCAAATGCCAACATCTTCCAGATGTTCATGGATACTTCTGTGCACGGATTGGTTATCCTTAACATTGGCAGCTTTGTTGGCGGACTTCTGCTCATTATCTTTGCCCATAAACTGGATCGTGTGGCACTTCAGAAATACATGTTCCTGGCACTTGCCGCTCTCTTCATCGCCTTGGGAACCATGTTCATTTGTCTCTATTCTGGCCCTCCGGCCGTGGTGGCGTTATACATCATTGGCCAAATTCTGTTCAACTTTGGTGAGTCTTTCTCGATAGCTGTAATCTGCTATCAAGCTCGTTGCTAATATTCGTCAGGTCCCAATGCCACGACGTACATGATTCCAGCCGAAATATTCCCAACTCGCTACCGCGCCACTTGTCACGGCATCAGCGCTGGTTGTGGTAAACTGGGCTCTATTCTTGTTCAGATCTTCTCAACATACTATCACTTTGGTGCTGGGCCGGGCAACGAATCAACCCGCAAACACGGCATTGTACTCATTGTCTTCAGTGCCTGCATGGTTCTCGGTGCAGCAGTCACACACTTCTGGATCCCGCCAATTCAACAAAAGCGTAATGGCCGAAGCAAAATTTGGGGCGGTAAACCTGAGACGCTCGAGAGCATGGCTCTTGGGCGAATGGGACGCAAAAGTCGGGATGCCGATATTCGGAAACGAACATCACGGCACCGGGCGCTTTCCATGAGTGCTTAAACACGTCTTTATAATATTTTCTTGTATACTTTATTACTTGTCTGCTTGACTTGATCATATTTTGTGATAAAAGATGGATAAATCCAATAGATACCCTTTTTGATACTTTGATCTCACATCTCACCCTCACAATACCCATCTCCAAGCAATGTCTCCATGGCCTCTTTATCGAGATAGATTGCGATATCCATGCCTCGATCACCAACCTCACTATCCATGACCTGAACACACCCATCCACCTTCGGCATTGCAGCATGCACATATCGCGGTCGACATCCACCAACAAAATCAACATCGTACAATCGCAGTCTCAACCACGATGTAACAAGCGTATGTTGAGTCCCCAAAAATCCCTGCCACAGCCTTTGAGGCGAGACCTCAAAAGCAGCGTCGTGAAGCATCGCCTGCATAGCATCCGGCGTGAATTCATCCATCGTCTCCCGAATTCGACTAGCTGTTTCACCCAGCGTCTCCCTACAAGTCGAGGACCCGGGTCCGCCGATATGCGTCAAGAATAGCGGCGAGCCGATAAACGTATCAGGGAGAGCGGGAGATACGCGAGCCCGAGCGCCGAGGCTCAAGTCGAGATAAACTGGTCTCGAGGAATCAGCTTGCCCACGTGCTCGGACAATTGACGCCCACAGATACGCGAGGAGGGCGTCAAGACGGGAGATATCCGCTCGGCCACTGGGATCAGCGCGGGCAAGAGCTTGGAAGCGGGCTAGCTCTGGGCCTGGGAAATGTAACAGCGTATAACTGACTGGGCGGGAGAAGTCCCATGAAGGCCACGGTGCTGGCGTCGACGGAGAGACTTTCATGCGGTCCAGGTGTTCGGCTGGTGGCTTTGAGTTTTCTGTTGTTGGGATGCAGACCTGCGGATAGCCTTCGTCGGCGGTGTCCCACCAGCTATAGCGATGCAAGGGTAAGTTGCGCGCCGTCTGCGTAAGATCTCGGTCGCGGTCGCGGCTATCAATGTCGCCTCCTGCGCAATTATCCAGTAGCGTTGGATTGAAGATTGGTTCGCCCATTATTGGAGGTTCGGTCTCAGAGCCGAATTCCTTTTGGCTGGTCGCTGCCCATAGGTGTACGAAGACCATCAAGGCTTGGGCATCTGCTAGACAGTGCGCTAGCTTCACTCCAATGGCATAGCCTCCGCAAGCAAGGAAAGTGATTTGTACTTGCATCCCAGGGAGACCGATATAATCGCGCAGATTGGCTAGAGCCAATGGATTGGGGGAGATAAAGAGGTTCTGATTGAAGTCGTCACCCTTCCAAGCTCCAAGGCGAGAGCCAGTGGTCAAAGAAGCGCGTTCCTCAGCTGTGGGTGTAATCTCATCTGCTCGGAGGGGGTGTTCAATCACTGTCCATTCCACACCGGGGTCAGCATCGGTGCCGTATTTGACTAAGGGCCGATTGAACCTCTCAGAGTGGTTCCCGTCAGGGTTGACGGGAGCCCATTGAAGTTGGCCGGCCCATTGAGGAAACTTAGACAAAGTGTCTCTGAAAGAACTGCGGAGCTTGTCGATCAAGATCTGTTGATCCGAATTGAGCGGGTTTTGGAAAATCCAAATGCCTCCTGTAGGTGCAAATCTCGCAACGGTTGCATCAAGGATGGAAAGAGGTGCTGTTGACGGTGTGGGCTGTTGGGCTGGGAACAGCCTCGTGGACTCAATGGTTGTCATTCTGCTATTGCTTCATATTCTGAGCCAGCCAGCTTGATCATTTTATCAACTTTTATAATTGTTAGTCGAGTTGTGTCATTTCCTGTCAAAGCCACGCTAAAAGTCCAGCTAGTTCGAAAAAAGAAGCCGACCGGTAGCGTGGCAAAACATTTGTCTTAGATAACGAATCTAGACGTCTTTTAAAAAGTTATTGTACGTCGCTCTACAACCACTAGCGAAATCGGCTTCACCACCACTTTCACATCAATTCTTTCGCAGCCCCACATGAACCAATACAATTTCATGATGCAAGCTGGAGTTCTATGGAAAGTATGAGCACGTACGCGGGGTGGGGTTGATAGATCATAGAATTCTACCTGTTTTACACACGTAAATGCTTCTCATGCCAGCTTAGACCCAGGCCCATTGGCAGGGAATTAATTACATGTGCGAATATCGGCATAAACATGATGCCTCACAACATCATATCACATCATATCACACCAGCAACAGAAGTCTGAGAGCTCTACAGAAGATCTTTACCTCTCTATATTCGGCTGAGTATTTGCCCCGCTAATCATGCAGAAGTTCAATTTTCTTGTTGCATTGCTAAGACCTGTCAAAAGGGAACCCGAATACAAGGAAGGTAGAAACCCCGTGTAAAGGAAATGTGTAGGACTGTTGATAGTAGTAGAATTCATTTACACTGACCTCTCGCTTTTGGCGAGATACAGGCTACCACGAGTATGTTAAATACATGATTGTCTTCACTGAGATTGTTCCAAAACGTCCTGAACGGTGAATTTTGAGCCTCGCCTGGTAAGGCCTGTGATTGTTTCCACTTTAACCTGTGAATTCGTTGGGGTAATTCCATTACGCAGTATGATGTATCTCTCTCCACAGAGACGTGATGGTAGGTTTTGGAGTCGCCGGCATTGGAATTCGAGCCCAAGAACCCGAGGACCCTAGAAGATGCAGAGTGACCACCCACGACAGGTACGTAAACCTTGTCAGCCTTTTTTTGGCTTCATGTATTTATCAGAAGTTCGTCTCATGAAGTTCCTGTCGATGCCATACTTGTCATCAGGCCAGACCTCAAACTTGAGGGCCTGGTCGAGGCTCTTTTCAAGCATCTGAACCAATAAACCTCGCGCGATCTTGGTCCATCTTTCATCCGCACTTGGTAAATCTTCAATGTAGTTTCCTTCTTCATCCCATCGCTCGTCATCGGGGGGTTCATAAAAAGGGTCATTTGCGCACTCAAGTTGATTGTAAACCTCTTCCGTCAGCAGTCCCAAGTTTTCCAATTTCTTGCAGCTCATATTGAACCACTTTTTAACATCATAGATAGATCCTGACTTCATCTTGCCGATCATTCGAGAAACTCGATCCACCTTCGTGAGATACTTCTCGTCGTCCTCAACCGTGGGGGCCTGTTCACCTTCACCGGTCGGCGTCTCTACTACAGCGGCAGGTTTTGTCTGTACCTCGTCTTTCTTACCATCCAGGGGACTGGCGTTCGATATCTTCGTCTCGACACCACTGAGTTTCTTCACATCGATCCCGTCTTTCAGGACCCCCTCACTATCTTGTGCCATCTTTTTTATTTCGGTCACGAACCCCTCAATGAGTTCTACCGAAGGAATCTGCTCCCGCAATTCATCTAAAAACTCATCCGGCTGGGCGATCGCGGTGTAGGCAACACTCCACCCAATAGCTAAGAATGGTCCTGCTATAGGAAGGTACCCGATGGCAAAAGCCATAGCATTCTTGAAGTAATTGACGAACCAGTGCCCTTTGTAGTCTCCTTTTTTCCATTCTATAGAAAGACCCTGATTGGCACCCATGACTACAGCCCAGTCTGCCATGCATTGACTGCTCAATGTCTGCTGGAGAGGCGCGGTGGGGATCAAGCTAGAGTCAACCAATATGACAGCCTTGGAGGTGAAGGCGTCAAGCTTTCGGAACTCTCGCGGAACGATCAATGTGGTCACAAGTTTTGCAGGGTTGATAGCGAGTGCTGTCTTGTCATGGACATCGAGGCCGAGTGTGGTGTCACAGTCAATGGTTGTCTGGACTTTGGATGGATCCTTTCCTTCTCCAGTAGACTTGTGGTATTCCATTGTGACTTGCTTCATGGAGATGAATCGACATTGAACGTAGGTGCAGAGGTCGGGATATTGTTCACTGGATTGATGGGCAACAGGTATGTAGATTGCACGGATGGTCGCCAGTCGCTTATTGCGGTTAGCTATCCTGCCCTTTCTGCAAATAACAATCGAACTTACATCAATATAGATCCATTCCTCTTCCCTTTTAGGCATCGGAACGAACATGAACCAGGCCTGTTGTGAATCGAAGTCAGTTGCACGGCTTCTCTTTACCTGGAAAACGATACTCGGGCATGTGGAAGTATACCTCGTAAGCATCGCCCCATTCTCTTTTCTTAAACCGATAACCCCAGGTACACAACTCATGCCGAATTCGTCTGTTGACGGTCTCGGGCTTCGCATAATTCCCGTACGTGAAGGGAATATGGGACCAATTTCCATAGTGCGTTTGCCAGCCCCCACCACCATAGACGACCTTGAGATCAGACCGGGGATTAGAATGATCTTGGCAATTTTTCTCTCCGTGATAGGCCTCTTTGTTCCAAATAGTTTCGACAATCAGGGTACTGTAGAAATGAGCAGGGTTTTCGGCGTTGAAGCGGTCGGGTTTTTCGGATGTGAGCGAGCTTCTTTTAAAAAAGCATTCTCCCTGGGGGTAGGGAATGGCCATCTCTGCAAGTCAGTGGGCGATGTTGGAAAAGGTAAAGAAATCCGGGGTAAGGATCAGTTCCAGTCTTTCAACCGCTCTTTTAGGATATCAACTGTCAGGCTGGTGGTAATGTATTTATAATCGAATCATTTGACTCAAACCAGCGAAATCCTGATGCAAAACAAGCGGTCTAGATAAGTCACATCCGCAGGAAGGGCCAGCAAATGGTTTGACGACACCTCACCCTTACATATGAGATGTATATGCATGTGTCGTCCTGCATTTTCGGCTCAGCCTGGGTGTCTGATATGAATAAGTATCGAGCGTGCCACAGATGTGAGTGAAACTTGAGTGCTAGAAGGCATTTTTGCTCTTTATGCTCCACCACAACTCCATAAATTTACAAATTACTCCATATTTTCTAGTATCACGGATGTCCCTCAGTGCTACTTAAGCGCCTGTGGTTTTCAATCAAAAGACCTCACAGAGGCCCATAAAGCCTTCGCCATCTTGCGGGTTGGATCCAATAACCTTTCGTCTGGTGATATTCATGCCATTCGATATATCTATGGATACTCAACTTCCTGTGTCAAAGATCTCAAATATGCAATCACGGGTGGTCCTCATCCGATGGGTTAACCATCTATGATCACTTTGCGATGTGGTTTATGCAATATACTTTGGATAATCGATTCATTTTCCTCGAATTGGAGGGTCCATCGGATAAAACGGAGCTGAGAATAATACATATATATAGACTTGGTTTCCTCTTATGAACGTTGCCATGAGACCCGAGGGCGTTTGAGTGGGTGCCCACCAGCATTAAACACATAATCATCCAAACTAATCATGTCAGCGGAGCTAAACATAAGATAGAAATATTTGAGGGTCTCCGAGGTCCAGAAGTTGTGCATCGAATCGCTAAGAATCGGCTGTGTACCCTCAACTGTGACATCAACAATGGCCGCATTGCCATTCTCGGTCCGTGAGGCATTTTGCAGTGCTTGGAACATAATCCACGCTTTGTCAAGGAGGTCTTCGCGTTCAGTTGTGCGATAGAGAATAAACATGCTCTCAATAACATCCGGTCGCAATTTAGCAGTCGCGTCAGGTATGCCAATAAAGCCCTTAGGCAATCGGTGATCTTTCAAGAAAGTATCGATATTCAAATCTGGCATTGGTTCAGGCTGCAGGCTATTGGCCTTTTTCCAGGCTTCTTGTTTCCAGTGCCACTCATTCCATGGGCAATGTGTCTGCGACGCGCAGGGAACCGTATCGAAGGCTTCGGGCATAATCCCCAAGGGCATGGCTTCGTGAGCCCAGATACAGCCATCGACCAGTTTATTTGCAATTTTCTTGTGGGCTGGAATCTTAAACAACGCTCCTCCCAGTGCAAACATACCTCCTGCGAAACACGATTGGTAATGTACTTGCGACTCTAGATGTGTCCGGGCCTTTCCATTCTGCGTCATGAAAACACGAACAGTGCCAGAGAGGAGCACATCCTTCTCATCGGGATTCATTGGTCGAAACAGATTGTGTCCGGCCGCAGCAAAGGTGTACCTTTCATAAATCCTGCGATACATTGGAATCTGGCCACCGAGCAGCACGTACGCTCGTGGCAATACCTTGTATAAGGAGTTTGCTTCAGCGCCTAAGGTGAATACGTCACCATCAAACTGCTCTGCTCTGGCATTTATGACAACAGGCCACAGGCCTGCAAGCTTGGTAGATTCTTGTTGACGATCAAACAGTTCCATGACTCGTTGGATGGCGTCAAAATATTTTGAATCACCGGTGATTTGCGACAGTCGTATAAATTCCAGTGCATAAGAGCCCACTTCCGCAGCGAGTACGTTTTCTTCTGCTAGCTGCTCTTCTTGTCGAGCAGCCTTGTGTGGGTCCCAGTGAATTATGGGCATTCTGTTGGGGGTATCGAACGCAGAGTAGAGCATATCGCCCACATCAATGCACTTTTGCAACAATCTTACATCGGCACTGAGGTCATATGCCGACAGCAACCCTCCGAGCAGGCGTATATTGACATCATGAGTGTTGATTTCGGGTGAAGCCGTGGCTTGAAAATTGATCTGTACGACCGTGGCCACGGTTTTCTCGAAATCCTCATGCATTCCCATGATCCATAGTGTATCGAGATTTCCCACCAGCATTGCGCCCCAGCCTCCCTGTTCATTTGTCGGATGACCGCTGAGAGGTGCAAGCCCGTCTGCGGCCCAGGCAAGAGATTGGTATGACCTCCAACAACGTTCAAATGTCTCTTTCACAGCTAATTGTCGGGATCTTTGCTTCAGTTGTGCCAATTTAGAGGCCTTTGAGCCTGCTGGTTGAAGGTTCGGTAGTTCTTGAGGCAGTTCGGCAGGCACTTGCCGTAGTTCAGCGGCTGGGTATCGCGCCGGTAGGTCTCTCCATAGGAATTGCGGTTGGGTTTGATCATTTGAATTCTGAGTGGATTCATCCTGTGCTGAGGATATTGGTGATATGGATATTTTGGACGGGGAATTGTTCTTGGTGTTTGCGTAGTAATGGTACAGCAGAAAGAGCAGGAAAGCCCCGAGGACGGTGCTTATAATTTGACGCCTGGTCCGACTCATGACGATTTCGATATAAGGATTCGACTTGGCATTTTCGATATATCTCGTGGTTCACTAAGCTGTTAGTGAAGAAGAATTATGAAAAGCAAAGGTTACCCAGGCATGGTCAAAGTTTCCCACACACATAGTAGGCGGAGATCTGGGCAACTGAGAACTAATCGTCCTCGTCAGCTTTGCCAAGAGTGGAATAAATTATCCAATGACTCCAACATTGAAACGACTATTTGATGCTTTTCTAGTTTATTTTCAAACATCGGCCCGATATCGTATACGGGCTTACGACGCTTCCTTCCGCTGCGGAGTTTAGCTGCATAAATTGCGAGTCTAGAACGTTTAGGGGGGTTTCGTCTTTTTTCTAGTTCGTATCGGTCAAGCTCCCCTAGTCTTAGATTGATGAAGCAACTAATTTGAGCTTCCCATTAACTGTACTTTCTGCATATAATAAAATATATATAAGGGTCTATGACTGTACGACGCGACAAAGCCCTAGTACTCCACTTTTGAATTTGTAGCCAATCAAATGTGGTACAAAATTGAAAATTCAACTTCTTCCAAGGTTTCTAGTTGACAATCCGATCAGTTATATATAGTATGATGATCTGTTGCCATGAACGGTTCGATAAGTGATCAAAAATATGCAAGAACTGTTTCTCAAGAGTTCTACAGCCAAAACACAAAAAGACAAAAAAGAAGAGTGCATCATCCGTGAATCGAACACGGGCCTCGTCGATGGCAACGACGAATTCTACCACTAGACCAATGATGCTAGTTCGATGAAAGCGGGACTCTTTAATGCTTTATATTCGTATATCAGTTTCAGGCTTCTATGTAGGGTTAGATACCTAGGTGTCCATAAGGTTTGATCTATTTTTGAGAAAACTCATTGGACAATTAGGTATCAAAATATATACGAAGTACATATAAAGGTATATTCAAATCCTCGCTTACGCGTCTTATACGTAGAGTTTAGATTCCATCTTGCCCGCAAAGACGGCGTTGGGCTTCAACATATGCTGTTGGGCTACCTGATGAGCACAGATATATATTTTCAAGTATGCGCAACGAATCAATTGATAGAAACCTACAACACAAGTTGAGTACATGCCACCAAATTACCTTGGAATTCCTACCATGCATTTGGTCAAAAATTCTACCGTGCGTGAAGGGATATATAATTCCGGATAAGTGTTTTTATTGTAGAAACTCGGATTTGGGGCAGGCGAGGTGCATCACTAGTTTCACAAATTTTTTACCATACAGGAACATGCAATGTGACCCACATAAACATAATCAAACTACACACAATTCCAGTGAAAGGCTAGAATGCTACTGAAAAAATAAATTGAGCAGGATCGCCGCAGACGTGGGGGAGAAAGCTTTGACCGTAGGTTAATTGTTGAGTCCTGGGGTTATGTGGATTTGTATGTGGATCATCACCGTGTATGTATCCAGGGCTGAGGTCACAGCGCTAGTGCTGACATGCACAGAGTGCGGGGGTGTGACCTCGTCCCGATCCCCGAGGATTTAAATATTGGTGCTTTGTCCCCCTCCTGTTTACCTCATTACGCGCAATCCCATTTATTCCACCATGACAGCTATCATTGACCTCCCACCATCAAGAGACCGAGTCGAGCCTGGATCGTGTGACATCCAGCTCGGGGAATTTCCTGCTACCTCGACGAACCCCGCAGACCCAGATGCAATTGCCACAGAGATAATTATCCAATTGAACGAGACTCTATCGGCCAAGGACAAGGCGAGAACTTCTTCGCTTTTTATTGAAAATAGTTATTGGCGCGACCACCTATGCTATTCATGGAGCTTCCGCACCATCAAAAGTGCGGAAGCTATCTCTGCCTATGTCACTAAGTCAAAGACCGCCGGCAAGATTGAGATTGATCGGTCCTCTGCCTTCAAGGCTCCACACGTTGGCCCCATCGATGCCTTTGGTGAGGTGAATGGAATCGAGTTCTTCATCAATATTACTACCGAGAACGGGCACGGAAATGGCGTTGTACGATTGGCAGAAGAGTCCAACAAATGGAAGATTTTCACCGTCTTTACCTCTTTGGTCGGAGCGACTGGTGTCGACGAAGCGATTGGCCCCAACCGACCTGCTGGTGTTCAACACGGGGAACAGCAAGACAGGAAGAATTGGAATGACCGTCGCGTTGATGATATCAACTCCGAGGGCAAGAATCCTGCAGTTTTGATCGTTGGTATGTGCGAATGAAGATTCCTCTAAAAAGAATTAAGACTGACTCAAATCACAGGTGCTGGCCAGGGCGGTCTAACTGTTGCTGCGCGCCTCAAGATGCTCAACGTTGACAGCCTGCTAATCGATAACGAATCGAGAATCGGCGACAACTGGCGACAGCGATACCATCAGCTCGTTCTTCACGACCCTGTTTGGTTCGACCACATGCCGTATCTGCCCTTCCCGTCTAGCTGGCCGGTCTTCACACCCAAGGATAAGCTAGCAGACTTCTTTGAAAGCTACGTGAAGCTTTTGGAATTGAATGTTTGGACCCGCACGGAAGTCACATCGACCTCCTGGGATGACAACAAGATGCAATGGACTGTTGTTCTTCAGCGCACAAAGGAAGATGGGACCACCGAGACACGAACCTTGCACCCTCGCCACGTCATCCAGGCCACAGGCCACTCTGGCCAGAAGAAGCTGCCTATCTTCAAGGGAATGGAGAACTTCCAAGGAGGTCGCATGTGTCACAGCTCGGAATTCGCCGGCGCGAACCCCAAGTTGAAGGGAAAAAAGGCGGTCGTTGTTGGATCATGCAACTCCGGACACGATATTGCTCAGGATTTCTTCGAAAAGGGCTACGACGTGACCATGGTGCAGCGAAGCTCTACTTTGGTGGTATCGTCTCAGGCGATAACGTCAATCGGTCTGAAGGGCCTATATGAGGAGTCTGGTCCCCCAACCGAAGACGCCGATGTGTATTTGTGGAGCATTCCACCACCTCTGTTCAAGACACAGCAGGTCAAAGTGACCAAGGTAATGAACCAACATGACGCGAAAGCACTCGAAGGACTCAAGAAGGCAGGATTCAAGGTCGACATGGGCCCCATGGACGCTGGCCTGATGATCAAGTACTTCCAACGCGGAGGTGGATATTACATTGATGTGGGCGCCAGCCAGCTCATTATCGATGGAAAGATCAAGATCAAGCAGGGCCAGGAAATCAGCGAGATTCTCCCCAATGGTCTTCGATTCGCGGATGGCTCCGAACTCGAGGCTGATGAGATTGTATTTGCGACTGGCTATCAGAACATGAGAACGCAGGCTCGTGTTATATTCGGTGACAAGATTGCTGACCGCGTTGGCGACGTTTGGGGATTTAACGAGGAGGGCGAGTTCCGAACTATGTGGCAGCGGAGTGGTCACCCTGGATTTTGGTTTATGGGTGGTAACCTTGCTTTGTGCAGGTACTATTCGCGTCTGTTGGCATTGCAGATCAAGGCTATTGAAGATGGCCTCACTACTTATTAGGAGCAAAAGGCGTGTTACCTTAGATATGGAGAATAGCCGTCAACAAGCTTCTGCCGTGCTACATTTGTGATAGTCGATAACCTTCCTGTTGCTGCCTTATATCGTAATATTTACGAAGTAGGACCTTAAGTTTGACCTTTACAATATGATCTTGTACCGAGAACAAGAGAATCGGAACAAAGCCTCGTTAAATATTTGTCTTATAATTCAATTGAAATAGTTTAATTCAACCAGCCTTCTTGCGAAGCAACCCAGACACCAAGTGTGAGAACATGAGTATACAACCAAACCTCCAAATCAACAGAAGAATCCCCAACCGCACCACCATCAACAGGATCCGTCAGCGCCAAACAAGCCCTTAAATGCTCCAGTATCGAACTCTTCCGCACATTAATCTCAAATCCACCACGATTCATCGTCGCAATCCTGCTCTTGCGGCGCGCCTTGCGGTCAATCGCCAGAAGCACAAACCGCTCGGTTTCAGCACCAGCTGTTCCGTCTGTGTTGGGGAGATCCCGTTTCTCCCACTGCATGAACATCCCGCACTGGTCTACGCCAGTATTATTTACTTCGTTCTTGATGGCGAATCTGTAGCAGGATGTGCTCTGCCCAGGTCCTGCTGGGCTGGAGACGGCTTGCCAGATACAGCGCGCGTCGCGAAAATGGATGGCCGATGATGATGGATTGTCGCCCGTTGGTGGGTAGCACATTGCAGCTACGATATCCTTTTCTTGATTTGTGGGCTCGTTATGTATTTGAGACTGCTCTTGGTCTGGGCGCTCATTTTTGGTGATATATGGCTCGTTGAGTGTGGCGTAGAGATCTTTTGCGCTTAGCTTTGGGCGTTGTGGAAAGCCTCTTGTCAATTTGGATTTCCGAAGTGGTGGCTGCCAGATTTCTAGTACTGGAACTGGTCTGTGATTTGATGGTAATTGCTGAATTTGGAGGAGTAGTTTGGGGCTGAGTCGGAGTCGTTGACTAGATTTTGGGGGCGGACGGGCTATCTGAAATTTGGCTTGAATCTTTGTCTTTAGTTGAGAAGATGGTGCTCTAGCAATATATTAGCCAGATATTCGTGGATTGTGCTTTCTTCGAATCATTGTTTTTATGTGCATACCGTTCCTCGCTCGCTGTGTCACTGTCATAGTTTGTCATAGTATCGGAGGAGTTCATGGCGATCATATTTTGTGGAAAGCTTGAAGACAGAAAAAAGTGTATCAAGATTGAGCACTGGATAATCCTCCGAAAGATCGAAACCCTGTCAACGCAGAGGCTTATATGTAAGATGATAATTGCCCGCTTGGCCCTACAACCGTACTCGTATCTACGTGTGCACGCACCATGTGGAGACCAGGGCCTAGTAGAGACAGGAACTGGAAAAAATCACGAATACGGACACGCTTTGCTTAATATTTTTGCTGCCTCTTCCATCCAGGGCATTCGACACGGATTCATATGTCAATGCCGTGTCCGTGTCCTGATATCAATCTCTCCGGATACTTTAGGCTCCTACAATTCCCCATCAAGCAGAGTTTGCGAATGGACCGAAACTGGCCCCACGTGAGACATTTTCCAGCGATTTCAAGCTCCGTTGTTGGCACAAGCGGGCAAAGGGTCCTGATCGACTATTTGTCTCGCAGTATTCAGGTGGGGGGTTTTCAGCCTTGCGCCCGGGTATCTTTGGCCGGGCAGTGTACAAAGAGAACACTGCCTACTTAAGGTCCCGGGCGCACATGAAAGCCCACATAACCTTTGATCATCGCATTGAAAATTGAAAGTTTTGAAATGAGACATAACCTGCCAAGCATCTTAGAAGCGGATCAAGTGCGTTTGAAACTCCGAGTCGGACAGTGAGACTATAAAAAGCCATCGTTTAACGCTAATCAGACGGTTGGCGGCCGACGATCGCGCCAAAGCTCGAAATTCTTCAACTTCGGAGAATCACTCTTTTTCTTAAGTAAATGCCAAGCCCTTCCGCGGATCCCAGTCGAAAGCCGAAAGAATGAGCTAAAGCCTTTTTTACCACCCTAGGGAATTTTCAGAGTGGAGATCAGTGTCTTTTCTGGCTTGGGTCAGTGCTGTATGACCAGTTTGATGCGTCTTGCCAAGCCAAGCCGAATTATGAACGGCAAGCCTCACAATTCTTTGACCTCGGCAGACTGGCGGTCACTAGCTTTCATCCCCCAACCATGTTCTAGGCTCAGGAGGTGCCCCGTCACTATTCCTTTCAAGGTGAGAATCTGATGCACTACCCACATGACAATGAGCACAATCAAAAGACCCGTTGAAAATACGGTGAAGGCGGTGGAACCTATTATGTTTCCAAACTTCACAGCTGAGTTGCTGAAGACTCCTTGGAAAGCGAAGAAACCGTTAGAGAAACATATTCGACGCAGAAAAATGGCCAACGAACCCATGGAAAGATCAAAGAGTAGATTGGCTGAACTGTGTCTTTTTCCAGCCCCCAGGCTGAGTGTGCGAAGTATGAAAGATGCAAGGGATAGCAAAGTACCACCAGAACACACCATATCGCTATACCAGAAGGCCTATGAACTGGCTAATAAACCCAATCGGAGCAGCCGCCTGCGCAGTGAGTATATTGCCACGATTATATGCGGCAAAGCTATCCGCCTGAACAGCCTGCCGCAAGACCTGCAGTGCAAACAACACTTGACCAAAAGGTCCGCACAAAATCATATCCTGGTTCACCGTGTACGCGGCGGCAAACGCGCGGTCGAAAAACTGGTACAGGATGATAGAATAAACCCCAGCAGCGAGTGTAAGTCCCATGCTGACCGCGGGCACTTGGAGACGGGCGCTTATTTAAGCCAGACGACATATCACCGCGTCTCCGGCGGCAGATATTATGCTGCAAAGAATGGCAGTAATGCCGCTGCTGGCATGTGTCTTGCGCCTCATAGCTGCATCTGGATATGGACGAATGGGATTGCAACGCAGGCAACCACCTCCATGGCTGTGTTCACCCACCATAGTATGTATATCGCCAGCCCGGCTTTCTCGCCGTACTACAGGACTGCCAGTTGGAGGATGGAGGTGAGCGCGATAGGGATGCACGAGAGACAGGATGTCTTGACGAGATTGCTGCCCAGCTGGTCCAAGACATGCCTTCGGTAGATCAGGATGCGGACCAGGTAGAAGGTCAACAGGAGCCAAGTAGGAAAATTGTGTAGATCCAGACAATCTTGGCGATCAGCATAAGTCCTTTGAATTGATAGTCCAGTCGGTGCAGGATCATGGCTATTCTACCCGTTCCTTGGGGGATCAGGAACCGCTGCGACGAGAAGTTCCACAGGGCGCGGGATAACGGACTCGCTGGCGGCCGCAAAGAGCGTTCTAGCTCTGCCATTTAAAACGTAAGATACTGCCAGATAGGTTGTGTCCGAACTTATCGGGGATTGTTGAGAGTCAGATTCGGGGAGGTTTGATGCACTTTGACGTCACCCGTCGCCGTTCAATCGACGGCCATTCTAGCACACGAATGTTCGAGAATGAAATCATCAAGCTAAAAAAATGGAGAGAAGACTGGCAGTAAGTTGATCACAGTTGATTGGAGTGATTGTTAGTCACTGGTTAGTATGCGTGTGCGTAGATAGCCATCGGCTGATCCATAGTTTATTGCTCTAAACAGAAGACACAGGAATTGCTCTAACGTGTGGGAGCAAATATATTTAATTCGATTGAAAATGCTCAGCTGTTGATTTCAAGTGTTTGCAAGCAACCCGCAAGAAATTCCTCGGGCGAGTCCGGTCACATAAATTCGGAGTTTGCATCAAATTCAACAAATCTACAAATTCCGAAAGCAAAACAGTTCAAACCAGTGAGCCGACCGGGTAATATTGCTTCTTTGGCAATGGAAATGACCTGTCTATAGAGACTCGTCAATTCCCACTGCGCCTCATTCATTTTCCACGTCTGGACTCGTCACCCAAACTCCTAACGCCTTACGCCCTGTGTAATCCCCGCAACCATAGTCATGCCAGCAAATTTTCGCGTGATTCATATGAAAGTTCGTAGAAAAAAAGAAGAAGAGTGCAGTTAATAGCTTCCGGTATCTCTCGTGTTTGTGTCCTCGATTTGGTTGTGGGGTCGATAGTAAGTGGGAGGTGGAACATCTAATGATCGGCGATTAGCGAGGCGATCGTCAGATTAACAGGAAACAAACGATATTTTCTTCAGCATACATCGCGACTCGGGGTCTCTGGCCCAGCATTCCTGTGTCATAGCGTCAAATTCTCGTGCCCGCACCTCAGCCATGTAGAGCTTTTGCTCATAGCCCGGACTGAATGGGGTTTCTCTATCAGCTGGCTTATAGTGTTTAAAGAGGGAGGCTCCCAATGCGGTGACTGCGAGACATGCGACGAGGACAATAACGATGATGGCCGAATTGGTGAGACCCATGATGCAGATGTTTGGAGACAAGGGTCGGAGTCGCAGCTTGAAAATCGGAGATGTGAAGACGGTGGCGCCAGATGTAGGAACTAGCGCCAGTGCATACTACTGAAAGAGCCTCCGCGCGGGCTTGCAACCTGCACTCGTGTCAAGATGAGAAAGTAAGAGGAAAAAATTGTAGAAAACAGATGTGAAAGAAGAAAAAAAGAGAGGTACACAAAGCACCAAGAGCGCTTACTCTCACAATCTGATCTGTGTCATGGAATGGAATTTCATTGGTTGAAGAAACTACATTATGTACAACTGTAAACATTGATGCCTGCACAATTAACTACGTGTACGGAGTACCCGTGGACAAATGTATGAATCGATACATTGTATCACCAAATAGTAACCAATCAAAGCTCTGAATCAAAATCAAAAATAGAAACGCTTGCGTGGATTTACCCTCCGCTCCATGGTTCTACTTTGAAACTTGTGTGTGTTTTGATTGGTCACTTCCACTGTCAACTCTTCAAATGTAGTGGTTTTGAGAGCAGACTTCGGATCTCACTAATGAAGCATTGAGCGATAGTCATTCGAGTCATTCCATCAAGCAAACCGACAATCATGCTGAGAGATGTCATGTGACGTGACAGTCTCACATTTCGAGCATATAGTGTTGACTAGCTAGGGAGTAGATATTCAGATAAAATGATTCCTTCATAAGAAAGAGAGGAAAGAATCTATCTCAGACTAATTGTCGCAGCTGCGCTCTGATAAGCTGATATGGATGGCGGCGGTCTGAGGCCACCACAACAGACCCTTAGAGCCAGCAAGCGAAGATAATTCCACGTCCCTCATAAGCCTATTACCGTCCTATCCTTCGAAACAGACGCTGATTTTTCAACATAAACATCACAAATGAGTTCATTTTGGGGCCTCTAAGCGCTCAACGCCAGCCTTCGGCGCTGGGAATGTGTGTGCCCGTGTCTCCATTCTTATAAGTCTCGCTAATCTTATCAATCTCGTTAATCAATCTCATTAATCTCATTATACCCTACGTTCCTATATCTTTCTTCTATAATGCGGGGAGCCTCGGTAGCGTTAACTAAGGATTAAATAATCTCTAAGCTGCTGAAGGAAGCATTATCATAATTTTTACTTCGGCGTATCTCCTTACTATTACGGGTAGTAAATAACTAGCGAGTGAAATGAGGTTCTTACTAGTACGAATATAGACCCCATATTAGTTAAATTAGCTGACGCTAAGATTTCTTCTATGTAGGCACTTTAGCAGATTTAAATGCCGTTGTATCCCCGTAATAGGCTACTACCTAGGAAGCGAGTATTATTTTTCGTGATGTAAAGTGTGCGTGGCGATGGTAGGTGTGTTGTTCCATAATCGCAAGATTTGGATAGGGTGCAGAGGGTACATCCATGAATTCATACGGGGGTTGAAGTATCAATTCGATATCTCGCAGCTACAAAAATGCCTGCAAATTTCGGCCGGTAGAACAGTGTGAGAAGGCCCCTAAACCGGAGAAACAGGTCTGGAAACACTACAAGAGCTAGACAATGCAAACAGTATTGAATTTTGTGCACAGTTGCCTCGACGTAACGCGCCAAGAACACGAATGACTGAGACCATTTCAAGCCCTTTCGAGGCTCTATATTTGATTTCAGATATGATTTTATATCAATTTTGAATCTACCACTCATCCGTTGACAACTACTCCCCCGTTAGGATGCAAACTTTGCCCAGAGATAAAGCTACTATCCTGGCTTGCAAGGAAAACGAAACATGTTGCAACCTCGCTAGGTTGTCCTGGACGACCCATCGGTGTGCCGCTGAACTGCTCTTGGGCGGTGGTATTCATAGTTGCCGGAATAAGAGGGGTCCAGACTAAACCAGGGTTAGCGGTTGCAGGATTGATTTTGTGGTTGATTCAACTTACTTGGCCCAGGACAAACACAATTCACTCGAATGCCATTTTTGACTTGCTGGTTAGATAACGCTCTAGTGAAAGCGACGATTGCCCCCTTGGTTGACGTGTAGTCGAGCAGATCAGGGCGACCAATATAATGGTTGACAGATGCACAGTTAATGATGGTCGAGCCGCTCTTGAGGTGAGGAATCGTGTATTTCGAGAGGTAGAAGATAGAGTGGATATTGGTGTCGAATGTGCTCTCCCATTGAGACCTGTGAAAAGATGTTAATATGAAACACTCCATAAGAAGAAGACAAATGCGTACTCTTCTAAATCCTTGATGTCTTCGATCATCGTTTGTGTTCCAGCATTATTGACTAGGATGTCAATACCACCTAAGCTCTTCAGGGCTGTGTCAACCACCGCCTGGCAATTCTTCTTATCGCGTAGGTCGGTAGCGAAGCAATAACAGCTTTGCCCGATTTCCTCCACCCGTCTTTTAGTCTCTTGCGCATCTTTTTCCTCTTCGGGAAGATACGTAATCAAACTAGAGGCTCCTTCCATAGCAAATAGAATAGCGACTGCGCGGCCGATTCCGGAATCACCACCAGTGATGATAGCTTTTTTCCCTGAAAGCTTTCCCGCCGCTTTGTAGGTTTGATACCCGCCATCCTCAGTTGGGATCTTGCTTGAGGTGGGCTTTGGGCCTTCCATCTCAACCTGTAAGCCGGGCTTTTTGTGATGCTCAACAGGGATTTGGTGACCTGTAATTCTTATGAGCCCCAAAACATTTTTACAGAATTGTATATGAGCTTACCCTGTTGGAATTGTGATTGAGGGCCCCGAGAGGGCTTTTCCACTTCCTGTTGCATGTTGGCAATTCGTGTTTCAATTGTTGCTATGATGAGTCGCAGTGGTATTGATGTCCTAGTGAACAAGGGGCAGAGAGAAGATAGATCAATGGGTAGGCTGAGCTTATAAATAAAAACTCTCAATCTCGTCAATGTGACGTTTACTAATGCAAGGAATCAGGAAAATATTTAGATTTTGTCCAGTTCGCCCACAAGCCAAAATCCTGTTCCGGTATCTTGTTCTCTTGGCTCGATGATGTAAGAAATTCCAAACGTGATATTTCACTGTTCAACCCTCCAAAATCCAGGTATCTGCACTGTTAGAACAGGTTTAATCATTGATCACGATCGCATCCAACGCTCCTTTTCTTATTCTCGTTTTGGTCGGCGTCCGAACTGCATTCACCGTGACGACAACCTCCGATCAAGACAAAGCGTTAAAGCAGCTCCACTGCACCGGAATAGTTGGTGCAGGGAATATGGGCACCCAGATGGCCATCGCATTCTCAGAAGTGGGCCTCGGAGTTTCTGTCTGGGATGTCAATGAACAAAAATCGACGAGCTATTGGACTGGTCGCGAAACAATAAGACCCATGGTGGAATACAGAATTTTACGACATAAAATAATATGTCATAAGCTGGAGAAGAAGGAACGTAAATTATTGATCTTTTCCATTTCGTACGATAATCCGGTAGATTCTGTGCTGGGTATAATAAAGAGCAACCTCAAAGATGGACGGAGATATCTTCCTTGATGGAGGCAATGAAGATTCTCAACGTACACAGAAGAAAGGAAGGACGCGCAAGAAATCGGCGCTCACTGGATCGGTATGGGAGTTCCCAGCGGCTACCAGGCAGCTCGTCGTGGTCCAAGTCTGCCTCCAGGCCGCGATTCGAAAGCTTTGAAGACTTTCATGCCATTACTTGACCTATAAGCAGCAAAAGACCCTAAAGGCAATCCATGCGTAGCTCGAATCTGGCTCAGGTAATTATGTGAAGATACTTCACAATGGGATTGAGGGCGGAATGTTATCGACATTGGCCGAGGCGTGGTCTTTCCTTCAATATGGCTTGGAACTCGACTGCGACACAATCGCAGCCATCTTCGACCAGTGGAATGATAATGGCGAATTACAAGGTACCTATATGCTCGACATAGCGGCCGACATGCTACACGCTAAGAAGTCTTCTTGCGGTACAGACAGGGAGAATGACAGCAATGAACATTATATGCTCGACGAAGTACCTAATTAAGTAGTCCAGGACGCCGGTGATACGGAAGGTACTCTGTTTCTAGAACGTTAAAGAGTCAGCATCTTGGTATATATCGACACCTAAACTTGCCACAGCACACTATGAGCGCACTGTGAGCGGAGATCGAGTAGAAAGGCTGCTAGCGGTCAAGAAACTTCAAATTCTAGGGACAAAGTCATTCCAGGGGATCAAAGACGAAAGCACCGTCATCGAGCACTTGCGCTGCGCCGTCTATTTAGGTTTTCCAGCCTTCTTCTGCCAGGGCCTAGACATGATTACAAGAGCGTCCGATGACAAGAGTGGGGCATCGATCTACGCCAATGCCTTCGACTTTGGCGTGGAGATTGCATTGTCCAAGCCGGTAGTATAGCCGAGTTATAAAAGCCTGTTTCGTTGGCGGATCATCGCTGGACAAACCTGAAGCGTTCCGATGAAGTCGCGCGGAAGCTACACCGCACTTTCAGCTCGCTGAAAGAAATTGTGGTACACGGCACCTTGTCTGACCAATATCTGCTCGCGATCTCTGCTACTCTCGAATATTTCAAATATGCAGATGGCATGTCATTACCAACTAGGTTCATAGAAGGGCAAATAAGGGGGTTTTTTGGTGCACACGGATACAACAAGCCTGGTGTTCCTGGAGAGGATCCAGGGCCCGTTAGAAAGGGGTCCCATCACTACGAATGGCAGCCAGCGAAGGAATAATTTGCAAAGGTGCCGGTAATTATCGAGGAAACTTACAATTAGAGTGTGGCAATTTCCACCATATTTCCGGTAGTTAGTTTAGGAATTGCAGGTCAAAATTCGTGGTCGCTTTTTCAAACGCTTTTCTTATATCTCTGTCGCTTATGTCGTACAATCATACAGTGAGAGTAATTTCCCCCTTATTTCCACGTGAATATTTACTGTCATACTGTTGACTCCACGAGCGTGGAAAGCAAAGCTGAGTTCTGGCGTCAGGATGACGGGCCGGATCATCATGAATGATAACGACCCATCCGGCGGGAAACCTGTAACCCACCCGTTATTAGCGCAATCAACTATTCCGGGGTTCTACTTAACAATAAATGCAACTTAAGATCTTGGCACAATCCGAGATCAGGATATTCACAGCAAAAATGTGGATGACGGAAGATCAACGTAATGGCTCGCATATTACTACTAGTAATCTAAGCGACCAGGTTGAAAAGCTACGGCATATTTGACAAGCAACATCCATCTTGCACGTATCCCGAACAATTCTAATACATAAACTTTCTATAATGGCGGAGGGAGTATTGCAACTTGTCTGCGAATGCAAGGTAAGACACTTTGACATATGACTACGCCGGAAAAATCTAAACATCCCATTCTAGCATGATCCTTGGGGCAAAAAAGGCGAAAGCTCACTTGCTGGGCGCCTATGGTCTCACATGCCTCACGCAGGAAAGCTAGATGCCTCAGAAACATACTCTGAAGTGAGTAATTATCCTTACATCTGTACATAACGAGGCAACAACGCTAACACCACGCAGATGTGGATGGGTACATATCCTTCTGTGCCATCTCGAATTCATTCTACTGGGAAGCTCCTCTCTGAGCACCTCAAGGATAATCCCGATCTTGTTGGAACTTCAGTTCGCGATAGATACGGGCCCGACATCCCTTTTCTTCCAAAGGTGAAATAAAAATGAAGACGTAATCAATTTGACAGTAACTCTAACAATGACCAGGTGCTCTCTTTTGCTAAGGCGCTTCCGCTTCAAATACATCCCGACAAAAGCCTCGCCGAGCGCTTGCATGCAAAAGATCCTGAAAAATTCGGGGATGCCAATCATAAGCCCGAGATTGCCATCGCTCTGTCACGGTTTGAACTTTTCGTTGGGTTCAAACCCCTAAACGAAATTGCGGAGCTCATGCGATTGAAGCCATTGGAGCACATCGTGCCAGCGCACAAGGATTTTAATGATGGAACTTTACGACAACTATGCGAAACCTTGCTAACCTTGCCCCCTGACACCGTGTCGGAGACTCTCACAAATTTACAAGATACTCCTTTGTCTGAATTCGGAGACAGTGAGAATGTTCCGTCGCTCCTCGATCGACTCAGCAAGCAATATTCAAAATTCGACAACGGCAACTTGGTCGCCGCTCTTCTGATGAACTACATGGTTCTGGAGCCTGGAGAAGCTGTCTGTGTTCCAGCCGACGGCATCCATGCGTGGTTTTCGGGCGACATTATTGAGTGCATGGCACGCTCTGACAACGTCCTGAACACGGGCTTCTGCCCTCGCGTCGACCGTGATGATGTCCAGTTGTTTGCACAGGCTCTTACATTCAAACCACATGGTCCAAAAGAGTCTCTCCTGCAACGGAAAAAGACCTCTATTGGGCTGAAAGGAAGAACCGAGGAATATGCCCCTCCGTTTAGCGAGTTCAATGTGCTGGGTGTGACTTTGTCTCCAACGGAAACTGAGAAACACCGGGTACTTGGAAGTCCCAGTATCTTAGTCGTGACTGAAGGTTCTGGAAAGATGAATGTGGGCGATGGAACAGTCCATGATATTGGGGAGGGAAGTGTTTATTTTGCCGCAAAGGACGCTGAGTTGGAATTTTCAACGAAGACGGGGTTGACATTGTATCGAGCGTATGCCACGTTCTGATGTTATTCAAATTTCTTGTAGCGCTATATTGAAAATGTGGTATTCCCAGAACATCTACCTGGAGTAGGACTGCGAGTAAGAGAGTACAATGTCATCGTAGGGACCCATGGGCTTTGATTTCACTATATCAATCAGTAGGCTCACGATGTCTCTGCTCTTATTGAGCATGATTGAGCATGATTATCCGCGCTTCGCGGAAGACTTCTTTCAAGAGATCCGATGTGGTCCCTTGCTTCAGCCTTTCAATATGCTTCCGGACTAAGCGGGGAGGACTGAGGGGACAGGTAAAGGGACTGTAGTCAGACAGCGTTGCGTGGGGACTACCAAAGTAACTAGCGTTGGAGCGCTTTTGTGAGTTGAACTGAGAATGTTGGGGCTAATAAGGTACAGTCGAAACAGGTCATGATGAAAGGCTTCATTTCTTTAATTATGCCAATAAATCCCCAGCTGCACTGAAGGAGTCGGCTTCCCGGTCGGCTGAGGGTAGCCTCAAGCAAAGAAAGCATATATATCGTGCCCGGTGGATTGAGGGCTGCGCCCTGGGCCTTTATTAATTTCCATGCCGGTGTCCACACTGGCGAAACAACTTTAGAAGTTGCGATTGGAGTAAAGTCTTGGCAGCCTGAATAATTTAAGTATCCCCTAGAATATACTCACGTCTCAAGCAGTCAAATTCTTTGTCCAGAATCTCGATACAAGAATGTTGATAGGTTCAATGTTGAGTTCGGCCAAAATACGTGGAGCAAGATTGGCTGAATAACATCAGGATATCACCGAAAGACCGACATAATCGGAAGACTTGACGAAGCTTTCCATCTTCCGGACTTTTTTAAATGAATTCAGTAAGAAATCGCATCTCTATTCCAGCATTGCCTTGTACAGTTGAGTTGAAGGTTACTGCGACCATTGGCATAGCTGGGGGTTGACGTCATTCTGATATGATTTACAATCCACTCCTGTTATTCTAGCATACTCTAGCACAAGAGCCAGCTCTGGATTCACGTCCAGCCCAGGATCAAACTTCTGATACTACACAAGTCCCCGCTGATAAAGGGCCAGCCCCAAAAAGAAGTGTATATTGGAGTAGGACGGTCGTCAACTCTGACGTACAAATGAATGCATACACATCCGCAACAGGCTTAAATTTGCGCAGAACAGGTTTGAAAATCTACCCTGTTTTGCAAAATGTGGTAATTTATAAGCAACCACTGCCCCTATATAACCTACTGTAATTATTAGTAGCAATCGACTCGTCATTGCAGATATCGGCACGACCTATACCCGGACTTTTGTTATCAAGCATCAACCAGATCTGGCAAAATCAATTCCACCAATTCAATTACACAGACTGTCCCCTCTATCTTTATCTCGTCAATTCACATTTCCCGTCTAAGAAAAGATCAAAATGGACCCTACTCAGAGCAACAAAAGTTTCAAGCTGGAAAGCCTATTCAACGTGAAGGGAAAAGGCAAGTCATACAGAAAAGCAGCAGACTCCGCCATAGTCAACCATCTAATAATGAAAAACAGTTGCCCTGATTACTGGCGGCGGATCAGGCATCGGTTTGATGGCAACACAAGTGCTAGCCGTCAACGGAGCCAAAGTCTACATCACAGGCCGCACAGAAGAAAAGCTCGATCGAGTAGCAGAGCTTTACAATAAAGATATCCCCGGAGAAATAATTCCGCTTTCCGCAGACCTCACTAAAAAATCGGACATCCGCAATCTCGCTGAGGAAATCAAGAAGCGCGAAGGGTACCTCTCAATCCTAATGAACAATGCGGGCATCTCTAGCCATACTCAAACGACTGAACACGAAGACGCATCTAAGCTGCGCGAGTCACTCTTCGACGACAAAGCCGCGGATTTTGAAGAATGGGACAACGTTTTCCGCACGAATGTCTCCCAGATCTTCTTCATGACAACTGCATTCCTACCCCTCCTCCAGAAGGGCTCAGAGAAAGAGCCCGGCTGGTCGAGTACTGTGATAAACACGACTTCCATCTCGGGAATCATCAAGGTCTCACAGCATCATTTTGCGTACAATGCCTCCAAGGCTGCGGCTATTCATTTGACTAAGATGCTGGCGCATGAGGTTAGCTCGTCCAACTTAAAGGTTCGGGTCAACAATATTGCGCCAGGTGTTTTCCCTAGCGAGATGACTGCTCAGGAGAGTGATGAGAAGCAGAAGAGCTTTATTCCTAAGGAGAAGTATGAGGATAAGGTCCCTGCGTCTAGGCCTGGGAAGGACGAGGATATGGCTAGTGCTGTAATTTTTGCAGCTACCAATCAGTACTTGAACGGGCAGACCATTGTTGTTGATGGAGGGTATGTGCTTGCAGCTGGGTCGTTGTAAATTTCGGTGTGATTCGACCGAAAAAGGAACCATTTCGGACTAGGCCTCGGTTTGGAATGTGCTTCAAAGTTAATAAATAACACTGGATTTACTTAAAAAAGTTTGGTGCATTAGTGCGTTCTATCAAGTCACCTCCAAAGTACAGAGGAAGTCTGGTTCTATGAGTTTAGGTCCGCCGAGCAATGGGTTTTGCGGGTTGGGCTTTCGGTTAGAGAACAGTCGTTCCGCCGGACTGAAGTGGTAAAGTTCCAATGGTCGTCATTATGATCCTCTTTGGTTAACCTGCGACTTTACAAGCGAGTCTGTGTAAAGACCAATCATCGGAGCGTTGACCTAAGTTAAGCAAATAGATATTGTCCCCGGAAGAAGTTATGTACTTAGGTGGTCATTCGCTTGCATGGCCCGCTCGTTACCGAATACGTCAATCATAATTTTTAAGTAAGTTAATTAGTTTAATTAACTATTCTTTAGTTACATTTCCAATAAAAATTACAGACCCTCGTATATTTGTCGTATAATTGTATCCAGCATCCATAGCCAAGGCTAGTACTGCATGTTGTTCTTATGCAGATGTTCTGGTTTCTGTTTTGCACTGAACATGAAAAACTTAGAAAACAAGCTTGACTTCTAGCGAACAAGGGCCGCCGCAGCCCGAAGAAGTCACTTCCTTGTGCGAGATAACACGGATATCCGCAATCATAATTTGCGCCTCGGGAAGATGTTGGACCAAATTGTCATCAACCACAACCTTCAAGCTTCTGCTAGTTTCCCAGAAGATATGAGTGATAAGACTAAGGTCAACGTGCGCCATTCTCGCAAGCTGTTCTTTGAGATCGAGAGCGGTGCGATTCACTAAGTATATGGCATGATGGTGGCTCGAGAGTGCCTTTCCACCTTGTTTTAATTGTATGTAAAAGCATGCAACTGTGCGATGGTAAGCATAATACGCAAAAGATATTTTGTCATTGTGATACGAACCAGCTTTAGGTGACTGCATTGCAGGAAGTGGAGAGTCTTGCAAGGCTCCAACACAAAATTTTGCTATTTCAAGCGAACGGTGTGGATTGACAAGGCTTGGAAGATGATCAGATTGCACGTAGGTCTCTTCCGGCGATCGACCTGCATTTTCCGAGGCTGTGGGCGTGGATGTGCTCTCCGCTTTGTTGTTCTCCATGTATTCGGTTTTCATCACGGTATTTGTTCCGCGTGGTAAGATGACAGGATACAAATCCGGATCATCTTGCTCATTACCACGAAAGCCGAGAACGCTCACTTGATGGCCCAATGACAATAATTCATGTGCTTTGGCCAACTCCGCGTGAAGGTCCTCATCAGTCGTGTGGTCTTTGCGCGATTTCGTCGACCATTTGCGTTTCTGAGGCCGATGATCGAGTTGACAGTCGTTCAACAGCTCGATTCCGCGAGTTGGTCGGACAAAGTCCCTGCTCAGCTCTCTGTTGGTGATCTCTTTCGTGAGCTTTTCAATTCTTTTCATGATATGTGCCCTATCGTTCGATAATTTCCGTTCGGCACCGTGGTCTCGAAAGAGCTTTACTACACAATAGCACATTTCTGAGTCGCGCCCCATCATCTGTTCCTCGCCGTCCGACCGTAAGATTTGCGTTTTTGCACACAGCCTGACTGGTACCCCTTTCACGCCTTTCGAGCGGCTGAAATCGGTCGATAAGAAATTGAACCTTAGTGGAATGGTATATCTGCAGACTTTCGCAGTTGGATCAGCTGTCCAGGTGACACAGAACCCATCAACAGTGGCTTTTTCAAGTCGAATCTGGCGATGCTCCAAAAAACTAGCACTATCTTGGAAAGGCTCAACAAATTCGACGGCCAAGAGCTCGCTTTGACGCTTGTAAGCTTCATTGAGGCCTCTACCATCTTTCCACAGCTCCCATGATCTAACAGGATTCGACCTCTGCTCCTGTTCTTCGAAAGATACCCGCACAAATGTTCTATATTTTAGCGGCCTATCACTTTTTATGGGTGGTTTAGAGTCTACCACTTCAAGGCTGTAGGTTTGACCCTTGTTGAGATATGTCATTGGGCGCTCCCTGGTATGCCGAAGCATGGCTGTTGGGGCTTGCAGGGTCACATTGAAGCGAAATCTATGAAGATCAGTAAACAGAATAGTGTGATGTGTGATCTGTAGACGTACGTTTCTTCTTTGCCAAGTGGCAGAACTTCAATGATGTCAGCCTCGAATGCGGCCTTTGACTCTGCTTGTTCGCAAATATCATCGGTCGCGATGCCATGATTGAATCCATCCACCGTGGAGTAAGCAGAATCCTGGAGCGTGAAGATATCCGGCATGTAGTCCGGCAGTCCATAATGTGTATTATCACAAACCCAGTGTTGAGTCTGAGCCAACGGAGTGAAGCAGTCAGGCCCAACCCAAGAAATAGGCGAGGCAAATTGGTTTGACGCGTCAAGCAAAGGCGTGGTCATTGCGCCCCACTCTATCATAGGAGAGTGGAGGTCACCTGCTCTGTTGTGGAAGACCGCGCCCGATCCTGGCAGGTTGCGATCGTGAGACTTCTTAAGCTTTTTAGGAATGACCATTGGAGACAACGACTCGGGGGCATTGGATTTGCGAGAAATTGAGGAACTGCTCACTAGCCCCAATGCTTGTTCAGAGTTTACGTTGTCTACCTGCGTAGCACCCACGAACTCAATATCGTTGGCATACCTAATAGGTAACGTCGGATCCCCCAGGCCAACCAAAGCGCCTCCCCCTCCTCTTTCACCATTGCAGGTCAAGAGAAGGTCTCCGAATTTCCTCCTGAATTGAATAACGAGCTCGTCATCTGGTTTGCGCATGATTTCATAATATTTTGATCAGTGCTTGGGGGAGGTGCCAATTTGGCCTTTTTTTCCAAGGAAGACCGGATTTATCTAAGGCCAATAGTAGCGGCCAACTTGATGGAGACAATATAGTCATGTGATCTGTACCCCACTACTCTTGGTTCAGCCACCTGGCGTAGTCTGGAAAGAGACACATACGTTTCCAGGAACAAAAGTGGCTGGTGAAACACAGTCTCCTACCGCTTTGAAGATAGTGAATTGAAGGTGATCATTCGGCCCACTTCTTTTGCATGGTAGTGACCAGTCTTTTGTAGGCTAACAATGTTTGATCTTCTATGTTTTGTCTTTTTTTTGGTTTCCAACAGAATATGACAACTCGTAAAAAGCTGCCTGTTTGTAAAACCTCGTCACACCAGAACTACCAGAGCGACGCATTCAATGGTCTATTCACTTCAATAAGAAAGGGTCCTCAGTAAACGATTTGTGGGGCTGATGGCGTCCGGTAGAGCCCGGCCACCGAACAAATACTGACGTTATATTTGAACTAACCTGAGAGATTTCTAATCAATCAATGCCAGAGACTAATAACGAAACGATACATTGGCCTGAAGATAGAGGAAGTAAACCATGAAGTTGTGAGAAATGGACCGAAATCACCTTGAAAGCATAAATAAAGCCCAATTCTCACTGCATCAATATTCGATCAACGCGTCTTTTTACTTCCTATCTACCGTGGTGACCGTGGTGACCGCGGTGACCTCGGGGATTGTTCCGCTCGGACTCTTCCTCACTAGATGGCTCCTCGACTTCAGGGTCGAACAGCTTGGGTTGCCGCAACTCCTCAGGGATGCATTTGATCAGATCCTTGGCTACATCTCTATCAGTGTCCCGGTCGTTATGTTTCCAAAGAAGTCTGAGGGAAACAGGCACCATAAGGTAAAGGTTTGAAGAACACCGCCCAAAAAGAGAATCACGTTCCGTCATTGAGCTTGCGAATGCGGTGGGCATTTCTGCAAGAATATCTTTGAGCATGGCTCTCACTTCATTGCGTCGATGAGGAAGGTGACGAAGATGATAAATTACGTTGTGCAGGCTCTTCAGAATGTCGATACGCCGCAAATTGTGAGGATCCTCGTTAAGAGGAGGACGAGGCATCGTAGGTGAGTATGAGACTGGTAGCAGAGATCAAAGTCTTAGGTGACTGCGCAGGTTTCGCGTAATTGAATGTTTGAGAAATCGACGAGGTCAAGCTTATTTATGTATTTCCAGCGGGCTTTGGCTCAAGGCCATCGCTGCTACTCACGAGAAAAAAGAACTGTGTCCTTGACAAAGACTCAAGATATTTTCTACGCCGGTAGAGGATGGGTCTTTGATTCCCAAGGTTGCTGACGACATTTTAGCAAATCAACGTGAGGTATCAGATACAAAGAGGCTCCCTATATATAGTTTCTTGGATAATGTACAAGAGCCCATATGGATATTCTTTGTTAAGCAAACGCATTCGCGCGTCTTGGCAAAGTTTTGATTCATAACGGCCAAAAGTGTACGCACACCAACTCAATTATACAAATAAGTCTTATAACTATTACTTCAACGGGATTATCGAGATTTGTCTAATCCTCCGTTGATCAAACTCCCCCCTCTGCTAAATTTCTCGAATTTTGGACCATTTTTCTGTTTTGAAGCATGGCCTCGGACGAAAAAAGCAGAACGGACAGAGCAAGGGTGGAAGATGACGCAAATTGAGTACTGCAAAAATAATGAATGAAATCGATAGAAAAAAGAACACGCAATAATATGTAACCAAACATGGAAATGTGCTGGGAGAAATGATATAGAAAGAGAATAAGTCCTGGAGAGCTAATCTCAGAGAAAGCAACTGTAGGCTTGCAATTAAGCTAGAGTCTTCATATACTTTTAGGAGACGCACCCAATTCATGAGGCCATGAGTCCCATATGCTACTCTTACACCACTACTCTTTAAAAGATAGGACAAGCTCAACCATTCAAGAGAACATTCACTGAATCAGTATAGGGAAATGATTGAGCAATAAACTAGGCAACGAGTATCAATTTGTGGCTTCAACAGCTTGATCGATAATAATTGATAATTATTCATTACCGTTCATTGCCGAAGAATGGGATTTCTGTTTCACAGCGTGGTGTAACATTTTCCTGAGTACAGTGGTGTAAAAAAGTATTTGACCTCGAATACTTCGGCCGCGGCCAGGCCAAAGTGGATACCGAAGTATTCGAGGTCAAATACTTTTGTTACACCGCTGTATTTTCACAAAGAGGTGGAGGTGGTTTATTTTGTACCGATTCCCTGTAACAATACATCTTAAGAAAACCCACAATAAAGAGGTGCCCAGAATGCTCAAGACTTCTCGTCGGAAGTAAGTCTTGCCCCGATTGTTATCCGTCATGTCATCGAATACTATGCCCGAATACCCACAGATGATGTCGGAATAATTTTCCGCAAGATTGATCTCTGAACTATAAATGAAATAAGCTACAAGCAAGCTTCGGATTTATTCTATTCTGTTGATTCTATTATTATCGTTGAACATATCTAGGTATTAAGGTATGGATATCAACGGGAATCTCTTATCGTTCCTGAGAAAGGTCACCGCAACAACCTTCCTAACTAAGAATAGCCTCCCCACATGACCAATACGAAATTCCTCACATCCCTCCCCCCCCCGCGTTTGAATTGCATATGATATCGTCAACTTGGTCGAATCATTTGAGCATTTTGGACCTATCTGCGCTTTAATCAAGTAGTCATGTGAACTCGTGCTGCGACCGACTCGTTACGGCTACTGCGGGAGAGATTTTGAATAGAGAGAGGTGTGACCTGAATCGCCCAGGCGTATCTGTTCGGCTAGAGCTGCCTAGAAAGGCTAGGAAAAGGGACTTGGATAAGAGAAATTAATCACAATCTCAAGCGGATCATCTTTGAGCCCAGCTATATGATCCCCATTGATTTCCCCCAGGGTCTGAGGGTGACTTCGCACTTATACTTATTTTTTGGTTTGCACTGGCACCTCAACGATAGCTTCAACTACAGCTGTACTCTGCTCCTACCCCATCAAATCGTGGACCTTTACCACTTCAATTATACTTAGATGGCTGTTGTTTCTCACTGTCCCCAACGGCTTCATTGGCACTCCTATACTATATCTCTGTCCCAAGCCATCCGCAGAGCTAGTAGAAAAAGTTCCCAGT
Source organism: Penicillium soppii (assembly GCF_028829465.1). Lineage (NCBI taxonomy): Eukaryota > Fungi > Ascomycota > Eurotiomycetes > Eurotiales > Aspergillaceae > Penicillium > Penicillium soppii. The sequence goes on along the minus strand of NW_026643235.1, from coordinate 980,013 downwards.
CTTCTAAACCCGTTCGTTGAACTCGTTGCCGTTCACGAAACTGTAGTGACAGAACAATGTCAATCGAAATCACCCCGCTAGCTCAGGCCGATATCCCCGGCGCTGTAGAATGTGTGCAACAAGCGTTTGCCGACGATCCATATTTTCGATGGGCTTTTGACGATCCATCTAAGGTAAGGATTATCTTTATCCAAAGTCGAAGCGTTGTTTTCTCTGGAATCTCAAAGCAAGGATTGAAGAGGGAAAGAGGGACAAGGTATCGAGCCACTTAATAACGGGACTAAACAGTTCAATGTCCAACGAAATGCAGCCTCTCTCGCCGCTCATTTCCAATATGGTATCAGCTGCGCTTGCCCAATCTCTGTCGCCAAGATCACCCGTGCTGCTAGCGACGATAAAAGCGAAGCACATGTAAACCTGCCACCTGGTAGCGTGGTCGGTGTTGCCTGGTGGTACTCGCCGCAAGCGCAGTCAACACCCCAAAGCTGGAATATTTGGGCGCAGGACTGGATCCTCTCCTTCCGCCAATTGATGAATAATGTCCGCTTCCTCGGTCGTGGCGGATTGAATGTTGATCGATACCGAATTTGGAAGCGGGTTCAACAAACTGCACACGACACGATCTGGCAGGACCCCCGTGGTTATTACTTTTGCAATGTTGTTGGTGTTAACTCGCAGGCCCGCGGCATGGGTGTAGGGAAGAAGCTTATGGCGGATGTCATGGACAAGGCCGACCGGGAAAATATGCCATGCTATCTCGAGAGTTCTAAAGGGTACCCTAATGTGGGTATATATGAAAGAATGGGCTTTGAGTTGGTCAGAGAAATTGAGTGTGTTGATGGAGGGGATGTTTGCAAGGTATGTTTTCCTGGGCGAAAGGTTGCGACCCAACAAAATTGCATGTCATGACTAATTTATGTGATTCTAGCTTTATTGCATGATTCGCAGCCCCAGATCCAAGGCATAGGGTTGCAACATTGTATGTTTCAAGCTCGACATTAACGTACCTAGAGTTCAATAATTATATGTTTTAGGCAGAAGTTCAGTTCATCTACATGGTGTTTCTAGATATCTTAGGAAAGTCTACTATATACAAAGCTCTGAATATTCTTGATTTAATATCCACATATGTAGGGTGGCATATTTTCCGTTTTAGGAAAGTTTGGTTCAACGCATGAACCAAGGCCCACCGAACATGCGATACGAACCCGATACCATGGTTTGATCGAGATCTAGAATTTCGAGATAAATACTAGACCTGCCTCATGTCCATGCTCGTGACCTTAATTGCAGCAAGTACTGACATCATCAGTATCATAAATCTATAAGAGCGAAAAAGAAAACCGGAGCTTCAACAGCATTCAACAGCACTTGAATGATCCATCGACAAAACTCATCACAAGCGCATATACAATCTAGTACATATTGTTGAACCCTTAAATTATAACAGTACGTGCGCCTTTTACCTTTCGTAAGAATATTGTCTGTACATGTCTGGCTCACCAAGGGATACAGCGATGAAACTTGCCACGCTCTCGACTTCGTTCATTGCTCTGCTTTTGACCACCTCTTCTGCTTGGGAACTTCAGGCAAATGGTCATGTATACACTGGAAATGCACCCAAGGGTTGCCAGTCCATTAATATTCCTCGTGGCTCCTCAATCAGCTGGACTGGATCCAAAGGCGCCGAAACCCTCCAGCTATTCAACGTACAGGGGAAGTGTTCTCAAGTATATCGAACTGTAATGGGTGTTGGAGACATCAATGCTTCCAACAATATCTATGGATACATGGTGAAGCCCTGATCATACACTTGGGATGCTTTTGATGCGGATAGTAATTGCGGAGTTGATTCTCACTTGAGGACCAGGATCTAGTCAATTTGCTGAATTTTGCTGCTTCCCCTGTGTGTTTGGAAAAGTGAAATTTTAACAGTGCAGTATAGTATAGTCAATCTTGCACGCGGGCTAGGTCTGAGTTGTAATACAAGTGGCATCTACCAAGGTTTTGATAGGAAACTGATCTAGTACAGATGTGGGGCAGTTGCTTTCTCTACACCCCAGACCCGCTAGTCTCATAGGTCGGACTCTCCAGAGTCTCGGCGGCCACGGAGAATGAATTGTGCATAACTAGCCCGAAGCCATTTATCTCCTACTATATTTGGGTGGAGCTTAAGCATGCAATACCCAATCAGCGAGGAGCTACCAGTGTCACTATGCTTCGAGGACGTGAAACAATTATAAATTTGAAAATTTGTCCCACGTACTGACACCAAATTGGAGAATTATTTTGATTACAGACAGGATGTGATTATAACACAAAGGGGCGTGATTATACTGACCAATTGACTAGAAAACTACAAATAAGCGTAGCCTACACTAGTTTGGCACTAGTATACCGTCGCTTGCTTCAGATCCACAGTAGAATACGACCAAGGGCCCCTGCGAACTATAGTCACCTCTAGTAGACTTTTTCTTTTCCGCAACGAATTCCTCACCTCTTCACCTTCGTCCATTCTCGAAACTGAGCCATGTCCGTCGACGAGAAAGCAAGCGTGCGCGATACGGAGCTAGGGAGCCCTCGAGACTCAACCGAGGAACATGAGGTTTTCAAGAAGACCGAAGATGGCGTTAGCTTCCGTAATGTCGGCTGGTTCAAAGCGTGCATCATCTTCGTGAAGGTCCTCTTCGCGACCGGTGTGCTGTCGTTGCCGTCTTCGCTATACTCTCTCGGTGCAGTAGGCGGTTCGTTAAGTATAGTCGCCTGGGGCGCGTTCAATACCTACTCTTTCGTGATTCTCGGAAATTTTCGCAAAAAGTATCCTCACTGCCACTCCATTGCCGACATGGCGGAGGTCGCCGGTGGATTTTTCGCGAAGGAACTCACCGGTCTACTTTTTCTCATCGGCTATGTCCTCGTTACAGGTAGTGGTATCATTGGAGTCTCAACAGCTCTGAATGCCCTGTCGCACCATGCTGCCTGCACTGTCTGGTGGTCATTTATCGCAGCTGTCGCTATTATCGCAACGGCTTCGGTACGAAAACTCCAGCACGTGGGCTGGCTCACTTATGCGGGTTTCATTTCAATCTATGCTGCCGTTTTAATCGTTGTCATCGGAGTCACAACCCGTGACCGACCCGCCGCTGCACCCCAAGAGGGCCCCTATGACCTTGGCTTTGTGGCCATAAACAACCCCGGATTCGCGGCTGGTATGGTTGCTTCTAGTACTATATTTGTTTCATCGGCTGGTACCAGCGCCTTCATCCCGGTGATGTCGGAGATGCGGAACCCGAAAGATTACAAGAAATCGTTGTATTTGTGCATGGCCTTGGTCACCGCATCCTACCTTGCTTTCAGTTTGGTCGTCTACCGCTGGTGTGGCCAATGGGTAGCTAGTCCGTCCTTGGGTGTACGTATTCTTTGCATGGCTCATGCTCCACAAGCAATTCGATAAGCTAATTACCAGCAGAGCGCCGGACAAACGATAAAGATGGTATCTTACGGCGTTGCGTTATTGGGATTGGTTGTGAGCGCCACAATCTATTTGCACGTTAGTATTTCACACGGGACTAGACTTCGCAACGCTGACTTACCATTGAGATTGCTGCTAAATACGTCTTTGTCCGTGTATTGGGTAACACCCGTCATTTGCAGGCCAACACGGTTGTTCATTGGGCTACCTGGATGAGCTGCACGATTTTGCTTGGTGCCATTTCTTTCATCCTCGCCGAAGCCATTCCAATTTTCAACTACCTGATTGCTTTGGTCGGCTCTGTCTGCTTTGCTCCTCTTGCCATGTGTCTTCCTGGCTTTTTATGGCTGCACAGTAACGGTCACTACCGCAAAGGTACCCTGGTCCAGAAGGTTATTTACCTGCTGCACTGGGGAATGGTGCTGCTGGGAGTCTTCTTCCTAGTTGGTGCGACGTACGGCGTTGTCATTCAGATCATCGACGCCTACGCTACGGGAGCAATCGGTATGTTCTGGTATTCCCCAACGCTGTGGGATTTGCAATTGACTCTTCTTTTAGGCTCCGCTTTCAGCTGCGCGGATAACTCGAACTCGTCGTAGATACACGTTCCTGCATCCTCGACGGATCAAGCTGTCCTCAATTCTTAGCAGGGGTACTGACATGTGCAACAACTCCTGGTGTGGATATTTACAAGGAAGGGGGTATGAATCCAGGACCAAATGCAGGGGGATAATGAGATACTAAGCCAATGCTCATAATGAGCTATGTAATTAATGAGTTGTCATAAAATCGTATAGCTGTCATATAATTGTATATTAATTTGGTTTAACCCGCCCCTAGCCCACAATAATTGGTTGTGGCCCGAAGCGAACAATAGTATCCACTGCCCGGACGGCCTTCCCCGAGTCTAGACCAAACTGTATTTGAGCACAATTGTGTTTAGCGCTCAAGAGAAATTTTCGGTCTCTTCATCTTTTTTCATAGATTGTCTGCAGATTCTTCTTCTGAACTAGGGGACACTAAGCTAACGCATGCATAGTTGTTGCATGGCACATAGGTTCACGACACCTGCGGCCTATGTGGATCCTGTATCGCGCTATGGCGCTTCATAATTGAGACGGACGAACTCAAAAAGTCTGCATGTGGAGTCTGCGGGCTTGTAAGTGACATTTACTCCGTTGCGGACACGTGTATTGCATTAACCACTAATGATTGAGCAGTGAGTAGTAATGGAGGTCTAAGTCGGGCTAGATAGAAGCTAGAGAAACTTCAGCAACTGAGAATATTAGATCCAAGGAGTTTCTTTCCATAATGAAGATCCACCCAATTGAGTAGCTTTCTGTTTTTCATTCTTTTCGATGTACATTAGGAAGGAATCGAGAACTTTTATTTGCCATATCATTCTATAGTAGCGCGCTCGTGGAGGCTTTTTTTTCAAAAAAAGTCCCTAGATATCCAAGGTAAAAGAATATTAACTCAAACATGATTGCCAAAATTTCATGTTACAATCAAGCCCATTTTCCCAGTACGCCCATCAAAATCATTCCAGTGACCAAGGAGATACCACCTGTCAAAACTTTCCCAATTTTCGCGTTCAACATCTCGCCTCCCTCAATCACCCAGTCACGCGCCCACATATCGACCACGCCGACCCACACCAGAATACCAGCAGAAAGCGCGTCCAACGTTCCTAGCGCAATCAAAGTGCTTCTCTCATTTCCGTTGAAAGATTTCAGAACACCAAGTCCAATCGCCATACCAATAGGTGTGATCAAAGCAAATGCCGCTGCCATGATCGCTTTGGAGGGGAAAATTGCCCCTTGAAGGGTCGCAATTCGAGCACCAAGCGCCAGTCCCTCGAAGAATTGATGGAACACAATGACCACCAGAAGCGTCTTGTAAAAAGAGTCCCCAGCAACAACAAGTGTGAGGCCAATCAAGATGCTGTGGAAAAGCACACCGGCTTCCATGACAAGCACTGAAAATTTGCTAGTGGGCCGGGTGGGATCAAATGTGCCGTGACTGTGTCCGAGGCAAGCCAGCGTGGGCTGCTGTGGCAGGTCATGAGTGCTACCATACTGTCCTTTCTGAGCGGTTGGTTGAGATTCAGACTCAGTAACCTCCGCTGCATCCTTCTTGCTATTACGCGCAACAATAACCCTGTGGCCGATATACTCAAGCAAAAATGCAAGAAATATTCCAGCCATCACAACAGCAGATGTTGTCGCTTCGTACTCAAGCTCACCCAGACACTCGTTGGTGAACATGAGATTTGCATGTGTGTAAAGCTATGAGATACTGTCAGCAAGGATTATTTTTGTTGGATATGGGATCACTAACGTGCACGAAGGCTGTGGAAAGGATAATACCTGTTCCAAATTGCTTAATGACAGTCGATACAACACCATTAATGGAGGCAAATGGAAGTTTCATGAGGAGGATTGGTGCAAAGACACCGATCGCACTAGTGGCAAGAACGACGAACAACGTCCCGATGCGCAAAGGGACATCATAGTCTCTTGTTTGGATACCACATGAGGCGTGGCTGCTCTCTGATTCGCCTGTGCCAACGCAGTGTCTTCAAGATATCAAGTCAATAAAAGCCACAAAAGCGAAATTGAGGATAGACCTACTCAACACCAGCATGGAAATGACAATTTTGTCCACCCTCGCTTGAGGATTCTTCATGGTCGTGGTCGTGGTCGTGGTCGTGATCACTATGTTCATCTTCACTCTCTTCGGTGGCTTCTTCTTGAATAAGCACGTCGTTTCCATCTGCATCCATGCAGTATCTTTGAGATTTTAATCAGTTCCGTTTTATACAGCTACAAGGATGAGCACTTACGACTCGGTGCCGTGAGAATGGCACCCGGTGTATTGTGCCGGTATCCCACTTGTGGGAGTAGATGTTGCCGAGACCAAAACTTCATGGCCATCTCCATCAATGCAGTAAATGCTTGACCCATGACTGTGACATCCAGTGATGGATGATGTATGAGCTGATGTGGTTGAGGTGGCTGCATATGCGCTGGATATACCCAGGTATACCAGGATGAAGGGTCTGAGAATGATCATTATGAAAATATGTACTCTCGAGAATGGTATAAATGATTCGAGATGTAGTGAGCATTATTTTGGGCAAGCAAGGCCCTCTAAAAGGCCGCCCGCGATATGAAGGAAGGACGTATAGCTCCAGTGTCTCACCTCCAAGGTTCCCAATGCCAAGTAAAAGACCCTTCCATCCTTCTGCCAAGAGCGGCCCAGGATTTTTACCGGACTTTTTTAATCGGAAAGAAACGTTCAAAGAACTTTTGTCCCACCAAGGTACTCCCGCCCAAGCCTCTTGGCGACCCTCCGCCGAGCCCTTTTCTTGGCATCAATCAAGATCTTTACTTCCTGATTGCTGGAAAAAGATCTCTAAGCGAGAAAACAAGCCCTCAAGGTCCTTTCTTGGCTAATTAAGTTGTCTCTGTATCCAAGCAACCCATGCTAAATCCCGCTTTCTAACTCTACTCAGTGTTCCTAGGTCGTGATGACCACAGTGAAAGTGCAATGAAAAAGCAAACTTGGCAAAGATTCTGTTTATGAAAACTGCTGGCGCAATCTGCCTGCTGGCCTCGGAAACCTTGAGGGGGAAAAAATTGGGTATAAAGCCCACGATTTCCACTCATGGAAGCTCTTGGGGTGTTCCTCAAAAGCATTAGAACAGTACTGATTTGAACGGACGTCATGCTTTTTTTCAATCTTATTCTCTCTGCCGCTGCAGCTGTTGCTCTTCCTCTGACTGAAAGCCCCGGAGGAAAGCAACATCAGCCTTTCTCTGAGACCGGACTTGCACCTTGGAACGCTGGAGCGGTGACACAATTCTCCATCCATTCAAGCTGCAATGCAACCCAACGTCGTCAAATCGAGCTGGGCCTTAATGAGACAATTATCCTTGCTGAGCATGCCAAAAGTCATATCTTGAGATGGAGAAACGAAAGCGACATCTACAAGAAATACTTTGGTGACAGCCCCTCTATGGAAGCCATCGGGGCCTTCGATGTCGTGCTCAATGGTGACAAAAAAGACATCCTGTTTCGATGTGACAACCCGGACGGAAACTGTGATCTTGAAGGTAATTTCTATCTTGATGCCCCAAACACCAAAAGCTAAATGACACGGTAATATAGGGTATGCCGGGCACTGGCGAGGCGAAAACGCCACAGATGAGACCGTTATCTGTGATTTGAGCTATGAAACCCGTCGTTCTCTTTCAACAATGTGTGGCTTTGGCTATACTGTTTCGCAATCGGAAACCAACACTTTCTGGGCATCCGATCTCCTGCACCGCCTCTACCATGTTCCAGCCATTGGACAGAACTGGATAGACCACTTCGCAGATGGATATGAGGAGGTTGTTGACCAAGCGGCGAAGAATGCGACGCTTTCCACGCACGACTCAGAAACTCTTCAGTACTTTGCACTGGAAGTCTTTGCCTACGACATTGCTGCTCCGGGGATTGGCTGCCCAGGTGCTCAACACGAACACGAAAACGCAGATATTCACGACGATCAGACAACCACCGAGGCTGCAACTACTCAACCAACTCCCACTACAACAACTACCAATGAACCTTCATCCACCTCAGATGTACCGGCTGTGAGTAATCTTCTTGGCTTTAATGTTGCGTTCGTAAATTGACTTCTATAGAATTGCCACACACATGAAGGAGGAGAGCTTCACTGCACTTGAAGATTGCAGCGTAATGATTCCTTTCAAAATTTCAGCCCCCAAAGCCGTTGACAAGCATTGAACAAGGTAGTAATTGAATAATTGTGATCAAAGTTGAGATCTCTAGTTAGCTTTGACGTTAGTAGCCACATCGAACGGCTCTTTTTTAGCATATCCTCTTTGGACGGTCTTCTACTATTTCTACCTCGCATTACTTCTTTTAGATGGGCCAAACAGAAATACAGGTATTTACTATCTCGATCTTGTTTTCAGTTTAAAAAAGGTTCTATAGTCCATTCAAATTACCTCTAAAACGCCCAAAACATGCCACGTCTATTTCATCTCTCATTTGGTCTCGCCGCTCACTGGGTCACCAGCTTATGCTGACGCACAGTGACCGCCGTCGACGCGGAGATCGGCACCAGTCATCCAAGCACTAGCGTCAGTGAGCATGTATACGGTGGGCCCCTTGAAGTCCTCGGGGGCACCAAGGCGGCCAAGAAGGGCACCGCGCATCCAGGTCTCCTCCAAATCGGGCTTCTCTTGAAGCAAGGCATCGGTCATGGCAGTGCGGATATACTTGAAGATTGAGGGTTAGCTGGATTTTGGGGGCAAACCAAACCATAAAGGAATTCTTACCCCTGCTGAGAGTGTATTCACACGAATGTTATGCTGGCCCCATTCTTGAGCGACCGATCGGCACATTTGGTGTACAGCGGCTTTGGAGGAGTTATATGCGGTACACGTTAATCCCTACGAAAGATATCTGTCAACATGACTCTCTTGCTTTTATGCACAATTGTAAACCTACTCGGTTGGCAATCTGTCCAGACATTGATGCAATCATCACAATGCTGCCGGGGGTCTTCTGCTCCACGAAGATGCGCGCGCAATGCTTAGCAGTAATAAATGTTCCGAGGACACTAGATAAAAAAGAAAGTATTAGAAAAGATGCAGTTATGTCACGACAATATTCTTCCCCAACTCACTTCACATCCAACATCTTCCGGTATCCATCAATAGGATAATCAAGGGCAGGAACCATCTGTTGAATGCCGGCACAAGTAATGGTACCGCGCAAAGGCTTGTTCCGACGTATACCCTCTGCCGCAATGTCTTCAAGCACCTTCTTGGTGTTCTCCTCATTTGTGATATCGCACTGGGTGTATGTTGCCTGAAGACCGCGCTGCTTAGCTGTCTTCTGCACGGCAGTCCACTCCTCCTCGCTTGGCTCCGGCAGTAGGTCAAGACAGGCAACATCACCACCAGCCTCGAGAACGGCAGTGGACAGGCACATACCCAAACCACGGCCGCCTCCGGTAATCATGACTGTGCGACCGGCTAGAGAGAAGAGCTCATTGGTAGGCGTGAAGGCGGCAGGGGTCTCGCTAGACTCTGGCACGACTGCCGGCGTGGTGTGGTCGAGGGAAATAGAAGGGGTCATTGTGACTCGTTGTTTGAGCTATGATGAAACGAGCAGATGGGGACGGATGAGCTTTCGAAAAACAAACAATTCATTGGAACATGGCTGATTCATATAAGGCACATTTCTACAGCGCGTCATATTCGGCTAGACAACCACTTGAAGCGGCTATATACAACCTAACTAGGGAATTGTTCAGCTCGATAAACCATAGTGGGACTGAATTCAACGCGATCTGTTTAAAGTCCAATTTTTTGACGACAGTTACCGATTCAGACAAATCATGCCGAGATGCGCAAATGACGATCGGACGGATTCAGATGTCTTTCCGAAAAGTGCTAAAAGCTACTCTTTGGGGAAAAGTCGGGACTGCAGAAGGGTGGGGAATGGGGCAGCAAGTTGGGGGGGGAATGCTGGAGACCTTGCAAGGTACATACTTGAACGCAGGTAATTGTGTGGGGTTTAAAGATATCGATGGAATGAGGTTATCGTACTATCGGGGTCAATTTTATTCAACTTGGGTGAGCACACGTGACAAGAATATTATATTAATGAGAGTATCGTAGAAACAGAGTCCAGCGCTTAACTCTTCCCAATTAGGAAATTTACATTGTGCCGTTTAAAAACTTAGACGGTCCGGGGACACCGTAGTTTTGAACTTGGGCAATCGGTTCGGCCCATGCTTCATTTTACCGGTACACGTCAATTTTTGTCCCTTTCATGAATTTAGTTGGTGGTATAACCTGATACCACAGTAGAATACCTCATGCATGAGTTTGTTTGCTATTAGGCCAGCAGTGGGCATAACTTGGGTAGATCAATTATCGAAACAAAGCGGTATTTTCAGTCCTTGTGGCCTGCACGAGGCACCCCGCAAATCGCGGAGCTCCCCCGGTCCATAAACATGACAACCCCGGGGAAGTTCAGATCGGCCATGCGGGAAATTACGCCACCGGTTTACGGAACCTTGAATGGCGCCACTTTGGGCAATGGACTATGATGCTGTTGTTCAAGCGACTTATAAAGACTGCCAGAGCCCCACCGCATTGAGTAGTCTTCAGTCGATGTCCCTTGTAATTGCACGATCCCTGAAAATTTGGCCAGGTCATTAAGACACCTGACACAATCATGACTTTCCTCGTGGGCCGGTCATTAAGCTATGCCATCACGGCCACTGCTGGCAGTGGCTTCTTGCTGTGAGTGCGAGAGTCTACTTCTGTCAACGCATCCATACGTGAGTGCTTTAGCTGACAATGGTCTTCAGATTCGGTTATGACCAGGGCGTTATGTCCAGTCTGTTGACTGGAAATGCCTTTGTTGCTACATTTCCTGAAATTGACACTACCAACACCGGGCACGGTAGTTCTTCTTTGCAAGGCACAGTGTGAGTGGTCTGACTTATAGTTTGAAACATAACGTGGACTGACCTTGACTCTCTGCATACCAGTGTTGCCATTTATGAAATTGTAGGCGTTCCATTCATTCCACGTTGTCATGCCACAGTGTTTCTAATATACATAGGGTTGTTTCTTGGGTGCAATTATATCTTTGCTCGTTGGCGAGCGACTTGGTCGACGAAAGTGTATCATGGCTGGATGTGTTGTGTTGAGCATCGGTGCCGCACTTCAATGCAGTGCCTATAGTATTCCTCATCTGATCGTCGGGCGAATTATTGCAGGTATTGGAAATGGTCTCAACACTAGTACCATTCGTGAGCCTTCCTTAGAATTCATTTTCCTCTCCCTTTTTGCTTTTACTATGCTAACATTGCCACAGCGGTCTGGCATTCTGAGCTGAGTAAGGCAGCAAGCCGAGGGAAAGGAGTGAGTTATTTCAAAAGAAAAACCCTTCATATGAACACTGAGCTAATCTCTGCAAAAGTTGGCCATCGAGCTAGCCATCAATATTTTCGGTGTTATGCTTTCGTACTGGGTTGGTAAGTCCTCACTCCTTTCCATATCATCAAGCCTTCATGCAAATTTGTGGATGTTGCCTAGATTACGGGATGAGTTATGTCAAGAACGAGGCACAATTCCGTTTCCCTATCGCACTGCAAATCCTTTTCGCCATAGTCACCTTCTTCGGCGTACTTTGTCTCCCCGAATCTCCAAGATGGGTATGTTATTGTCAACTTACATTTGCAAATGCAAACTAACAAGCTAGCTTATTAAACATGGCCATGAAAATAAAGCTCGTCACATTATTTGGTCGCTCCAGCGCAATGCTCGGGAAATTGACGAAGATGACCCGGTTGTCAACGTGGATGTCACAGAAATATCTCGTGCAGTTGAAGAAGAACAAGAAGCATCTTCCGGTGGATCATTCAGACTTCTCTTCGAGAACAACAAGCAACGGTTCTTATATAGAACTCTTCTCGGCATGGGTGGCCAAGCCATGCAACAGCTGTCTGGAATTAATCTGATTACCTACGTGAGTCATGTACAACTTCGGGTTTCGATATACCATTATTAATGCGCTATAGTATGCTACCGTAATCTTTGAGCAGTCAGTCGGAATGTCACATCACACGGCACTGCTATTGGCGGGATTCAATGGAATCGCATACTTCTTTTCTTCATTGGTCCCCATCTGGACAATTGAGCGGTATGTGGAGAAAAAAGCGATTTTAACATCACGCTAACATATTCCAGTCTGGGCCGCCGCAAGCTCATGATGTTTGCAGTTCTTGGACAGGGTTGCTGTATGGCTGTTCTAGCAGGGACTATTTGGGATGGTGGACATGCAGCTGGATTGGTTGCGACAGTTATGCTATTCCTGTTCAATTTCTTCTTCGCTGTAGGCCTTCTTGCTATTCCTTGGCTCTGTAAGTTTTTCCCGCATTAATCTTTTCGTTTTGAATGAACTCAACATTAACCATACACCAACACGATGCAGTGCCGGCTGAATATTCGCCACTTGCAATTCGAACCCGATCAGCCGCTATGGCGACTGCCACAAACTGTTTGTACTTGAGAATCCTGCCTCGCGACATAAAGCTAATTGATGTTGCCAGGGATTTTCACTTTCCTCGTCGTGGAAATCACACCGGTCAGCATTTCCAACATTGGATATAGGACTTACATCTACTTTGCCGGTATGTGTCACCTGCCCAAATTGCTATTTTAGTTATCAAAGTTGTCCTGACTGACTTTATAGTGTTCAACTTTTGCTTCCTCCCACTCATCTACTTCTTTTATCCGGAAACACGTAACCTCACTCTGGAGCAAATCGATCGCTTGTTCACCAACGAAAAGGTTCAGCTCTATTGGGACTCATCTATGGGAATTGCGGGTGATGTGGACACACGCGTTGGAAATGCCACCGCCAAAGATCTAGAGAGTGTAAATGCTCAGCATGTTGAGTGAATTTTGTTAGATGCGTGCTCTGTTCAAGTGATTAGCGCGGTTGATTCGGGATTGTAATATATCATATGATGACTTATGTTACTACTATGATTGTGGGAATCTTCATGATTCCAACCTAGCCATTTTTACTTGCACGGTCACGCCAATATTGTCCCAAAATTTTCCCAATTTGCTTTGCTATGTTCTCAAAGTGCATGATCTTAGTGTAAATTTTTCGCTTGTTGTCGGAGGACCCCAGGACTCGGGGGAAACCCCGCGCCCACCAAAACCCCCCACAACCCACAACAACCAACGGCAACCCGGGATTCCCCCTTTTTCAATATCGGCGCTTAACTTTTCCCAATGTGGTAAAAGATCTTTCACGCCTCTACTCCCATTCCCCGCGCAATGAACATTCAATGCTATACCCCCAGTTTATCAGAATGGTGAACATTTCACGGAAAAATGCCGAGAACTACTGTGAACAGCCTACAAGCTGTCAAGGACAGCGATAGCACAAATCAGGCGTCCGCTCTTCTAGAATCGCAAGATCCCAAACCCTCAAACTCTGGGGTAGAGCGCAGGAAACGTACCCGAAATGGATGTGCTAACTGCAGTCGCCGGCGGAGAAAATGCGATGAAGCTAAGCCAACTTGCACAGGCTGCAAGCGCCGAGGTGACAAATGCCAATGGCGAATGCTGGGGGCATTTCGTGATTCCAATATCAAAGTGCTAGAATCAGATCATCCCTCGATGAGTCAAGGTGTGACAGCGAGCAAAAGCAGACGTCAGAGTAGATTCAGAATCTTGAATGCCGCCCCAAACGCCTCACGGACCACAAGTTCAAATAAGCAACAGGCCCAAGGAGCCTCCGAGCAAGAACTATCGCATCAGTCGACTGCGCCGCTCGTTTCAGAAACCAGCGCCACGCCACTACATGTTGATAATGCGCAGGATCCCTTGGGGCCCATCTCCCCCTTGATTACCCATGAAATTCCTGGACCTAGTCCCGCTGTCAACCAAGGCCTATCCCCACCTTACTCCAGCGATACATCATCACGCCTGTCTCAAAAGGTCATTCACAGCAAAACACCGGAGCATATTGAGGATGAGATCAACGCGAATGATTTGGGACTGCAGACGACGTCTCCCCAATCCCATTATCCACCGACTATACCATGTGGCTTCAATACCCTTCTCCAATCCAGGGATGACTCGTCGCATCCCTATAATTCCAGCCCCGAGTACGTTATCGATAATTTGAGTGGGCTCAGGGACTTTGACCACAGTGCCCAGTTCCACTCATCAATAAATGGCACTTATCAGACTGTTCCATCACCATTTTTTGATCACGATGTATTTTCTGATCCGGCCAACCTCATCAATGATGTCTTTCTGCCGGGCTCTGCCTATGAGGCACTTCACACGACCTTAAGAAACCGCCAGCTATGGACTGCCCGCCCGGATATCCCAAATCGCCGCAGCTCACAAGACCCTTTTCCCCTGGCGCATACTCCAACAACAGCTAGTGATGTTGGGTCATTTTCAAGAACTGAAAGAGAGCCTCGGCGTTTTGAGCTATCCCCAGAAAGAGAACATATCTTGTGGGAAAACTATCTCAACGAGATTTGTTCATGGGTAAGTTAATGTCTCAAAGCCTAATATATCAGGGGTCCAGCTAATGTTGCAAAGCTCGATATGTTTGATAACAATCGCCATTTTGCTTCAACTTTCCCTCAAATGGCCAAGTCTTCGACTCATTTGCGTTACTCTATATTGGCTCTGTCTGCGCGGCAGCTTGAAAGACAGCAAACCCGAAAGACGCAATCAGAGAGCCTGTCACTATATCAAGAAGCTATTCACCTCCTTCTACCTGAGTTAGGAAGCAAATCCACTCCTGTCATCGCTTCTTGTGTTATCTTGTGTGTCTTGGAAATGCTAAGCTGTGAGTTTCTAAATCTATAATCATGATGATCCCGGAGTCTCACAAGCAACAGGTAACCCCAAAGAATGGCGTCGTCATCTAGATGGCTGCGCATATCTTATTCAAGCGGCAGGGATCAACGGTTTCTCCGGGAAAGAAGAACAAGCGCTTTTCTGGTGCTTTGCTCGGATGGGTATGACGAATCCTTTCCCACATCAGCTTATATTTCTGCTCATTTTACTGACCTGGAAATAGACGTTTGCGGTGGCCTCATATCCGAAGAGGAAACCATCATTCCTATCAATAATTGGAGGCCAAGTCATATGAACTACACTGAAGCTGCACAAACGTTTATATCATCAGCCAAAACCAACCTCGATACATATGCAAACTATGCAGTGTATCTCGTTGCACGAACGGTGAACGTTCTTTTTGGCTGCGCTTCAAAGATGTCTCACCCCTGCACATCATGCCAATCAGTCGCCAACGATGATGGCGACTCATATGTCCACCGGTGGGCGGATTCATTTGATCGTGTAGAAGAGTGGTACGAGCATCGACCTGCCCAGATGAAAACTATATTCAGTGTCTCTGCTTGTGGGCTCGAGGGATTGGATCGGGCATTTCCGATCGCATTATATGGAAACGGAGCCGCCAGTGAGTCTGCTCATTCTTACTCGTTGGTTCTATGAAACTCATATTGCTTAGTATCCGGAAATCAGTTATATCATGTAGCAGCTTTATTGCTGCTTCAGCGAAAGCCAAAAACACTTACTTTGAGCAAGAGACCTGTATGCCGGCTTATGCGTTTTATTGACTGCCAAAGCTGATGAAAGAACAGAGATCGATACTTTGGCATGCTCGACAAATATGTGCAATATCCGCATCCAACGCCCATCAGTGAGTTATCAAATATCTTTGAACTGTATAGTCAGAGACTGGAATACAGCATCAGATTGCTAATCATACGATGTCTGTCTAGTGGCTGCTGGACGAACGCACTTCAGCCTCTATGGATAGCTGGCAAGGCCATGTCGCACTACTCTGAGCACGCTGCAATTGTTGAGACTTTGGTCAGAATTGAACGCGAGACTGGCTGGGCTACTGCTTGGCGTGTCGAGGACCTAAAGGAATTTTGGGGCGAATACGATAACGACAACTGTGATGTCGACGTGGATTGAGGCTACCGTTTCACGATTCTATGCGCTTCTCGAACTTGATAACAAATTACACTATAATGATGAAGTATCAATGTACCGAACAAGGAGCCTGACAGACATTTTATATTGACTCAAGCTCGTGGCTAGATGTGATCATGCCATTGTGAGCCAACTAACTACGAGCTAACATCGCTTTACCGCCCTAGCGGAACCGGTTGAAGATCCGCCCGGACTCTTTAAAGAGCCTTGTCATCATTGTGCACAGTAGAAGGGGGGAAATGACTTACGCTATGATCGAATGAAAGATTGCTTCGATCCACATCCCCTATTGTGTAAGCCGATTGTGTTTGACCGCCCAAAGCCGACCAGCCATTGGGGAGTTCATCTCCTATTTGGCAGAGTTAGCCATAAACAAAGACGCAACTACTGCTTTGGCTCGGCTGGAGTCTGCACCCATTCCCGTTTATTTCCTACACAGAGAATGGTATTGGAACCCGCGTAGTTGTATGAATCCTGCAGAAGCATACATACTGATAAATTGGTTTTTCCCAGAATGATTTTTCTAACATCAAGAAGCTGGCTGCGTTGAATGAAAACAGGTTAGAATTTCCGAGTTGTGATAGACCGGGAAAAAAGGAAGCCAACCCTCTTGGCAATGCCGACATTCTCACGAGGTCTGGAGCTAACAAGAGCATAACTTCCAGCAAATGTATACATGCCAAGGTTTGGGTGCGTGGCGATATTGTTCTTCGTGAGTAGATGCAGGCGTTTCGGCACACAAGGGGTGAGAGTAACGGTGCCGCTCACTTTGAGGAGAATGGGTATCCCATGCATGGGAACACGAACGCGGCCATAGAGGCGCTCTTTATCAAGCCGATGAGCCTCGTCAATCGCTGTGGGAACGATATAAATCATCGCCCTCAAATGTTCATCGTGCTGCTTTATCTGCGTTATGTATCGATTCACAGGATCTACACTACTGATTTATTTCAACAAGAGTAACTCCTGTAGTTCAAAGACGATGGCAGCGAGCGGATTGAACAAGGAATCACTGGGCTCATGATGTCTGAAAGTGAGAGGGCGATGGGCGAATTCCAGGACGAGAACATGCGCGAGAATACATAACCCATGATACCTAGGTACTACTCGTGGGAAATCAAATAGTTGACGGTATAGCACACAGCTAAACGCCCTTAAAGATATCATCTCGTCAAACCTTCTTGGAGTGAAATTGGTTTTATTTACCCTGGTCGCGAATTCTGATGAGCCGAGATCTCTAGTATTCCAAGGTTACCAGTTCCTACAGTTGTAGTTTACCTTATCTGCATCGTTAATGTATGCTTAATATATGGAGATCAAATCGATGCGTGATACAAACAATATAAATACCTAGGTAAAGTGTAAGCAATAAACAAAATCAATTGTTGATTATGGTTGAGGCACCTAGCTGATATATATCGAGAGTACTCCATACAGGTATAGCTATCCCCCACTTTCACTTACCTAGGTACAACGCTTATATTTATTTCCTTGAAACCTAGCCTTGTACTTATATAAGATATACATAAAATATGTACGGCTCAAATATAGAAATGAAAAAAATAAAGTAGATTTACATGGAATATTAGATAGTATATTAATGATGTATTACCTATATCATCGAACCCGGCCACATTATATTTTATACGGGGTAGATATTAAGCGTATTTGCAACAAGAGAGACCTCGGGATTATAGCCCTGGAGGCAAAGACATCGATCAAAATCGTATCAATTAGATAATATATACATAACAGCTAAGTGTACGTCGAAGTGATTTAAGATGCGCTTAGGTATCACTGTATGTATGGATTCATCGCTTTAGATCTCTTTCAGCTAATTATCGAAGACTCCAGCAGGCAGCTTATCCAAATAACCACCATCCAAGTGACAGAGAAAAGAAAATAAGAAGTTCATATCAGAATTATCTAAAAATGGACATGCCAAACAATCAAATGACTTATCAACATCATCTCCATCGAGAACAACACCGCGTCGGAGGAGCTTCCCCTTGAAGGAAAAGAAAATGACATGAATTCTCCGGGCCTCACTCTCGCGTATAATATCTGCGCTATACCCCATCGAAAATTACCTTTCAAGCAATATACGTGAACTTGGTAAATCGTCTCTTTCCAATAGTCAGACATCTCTCCTTAAATTTCTTTGATCGCTGGCCAAGGCTCCTGTATATATTTCGTGCAGTCAGGCCATCATTATAAAGCAATGGCTTTTGTTGTTTGTAATATACTGGTGCTACTTTTACAACGCGTGTGATAATCCATGTTCTAAGAAATAAAGCGCTCCATAATTTGTTGATGGACTCACTGAAACTCACTGAGACACCCCTTGGTTTCCTACAACGTATGTTTTACGACATTCAATCCGTCCGAGGGGTGACAAACATCATGTACAATTCTAATGCTAGGGTGGGACCCGCATATTGAAGTGGGTGGCAGGGCCATGAGCTTAGCCTATGGGAGAGCATACGAAGCAATGACTTGTGTATTGAGTAAACCAAGAATGCAGTCAAAATAATGATCTACCAATAGTAGTATTGATCCCCCGAAGGAGAAGGTAATCTTCACTTGCAACGGAATGGGAATGCTGACTGGGGTGAAGCACGAGATGGCAAACTAGGGATGAAACACACCACTGAGGAGAATAGGCCTTGCATCCCCGGCAACCGGCGGTTCTACCCCAAGAGTTATTCGAATCTAGGGCGCTGGAATCCTTCTGATTTTTAGAAAAACGACACTGCTGTTGCTTGAGATTTAACAAACCACTTCAATATCAGGAAAGAACCCCCTCCATATCCTAATATTCAACGGGCAGAATTCTGCCAGCGCACTACCACCAAAAACCATATTCTTTATTGTGATTAATCAAAGTAATGAGACTACCGCGTTCAGCCTGGACTTGGAGTGCATTCCAAGTTGATACGGCATTGTTTATGTACGGCGGTGTCTCAACTGTCGCCATTCCCGTCGAGGCAATCACAACACCGCCAGCACCCAAAGTCAAAGAACCACGTCCTCTCCAACGGTCTAAGTCCAAGCGACAAAGTTTGAAGAGGTCGCTATCCAAGATATTCTGATCCAATAACGACCAGCCCTCCTCCTACTCGGCCATTTGGGGACGCCATGAGTTTGCATGGGCTTGGAGTGATTGGGGCCCAGGTGGCCGCATCGATCAAAAGCAATGACCAAAAAAATCCCGCTACGCCTACGATGGCATCACCTCGATGTTCTATGACCTCTTCACCTGGTGCACACAGCCAGGACTTTGATCCATCGATTGGTGCCAAACCATGTTCACCATTTTACCACCACGGAAGTCCCACGATCTCTTACGAACACCTTACCTATGAAACCAAGCATCACAACCGAAACCTAAGCCATCTGCGAGATCTCGAAAATGCCGGCCCATACGCTGCCTGTCGTACTGATAGTCCCCGACGGTCCAAGTTGTGGGAGGAGGAGAATAAACCACAGACATGGCTACAATCATTGAGTAGCAGACAAAAAATGGCCCTCAAAGCAGTCATCGCAGTGGTGACGGTTGGCACAATGATTGCAATCGCGTTGGGAATCACTGCCGCTGTGGGAGGGGCAGCTTGGAGGTCTAGTACAGAGAAGACTGCAACAGGAGTATAGGTGAGTTGAACCCACGAGTGAGTGAGACAAGTTGCTGATATGTTATTTAGGTGCCTGTCGTTGCACCGTTGAGCAAGACGGCTGAGTCGGTCATCCATTTAAGAGCTCTCCATTCGTTCAAACTAGACACGATTCAGACTTTGTTTGAGAGGCATCATTGGTGGTTTAGAGTTTTTGGAGTGTATTTATTATTTAATGCAGACTATCACACTTCATGATAGGGAATTCCGACATGAAGCTTGATCAGAACTCTCATGTAAGGGCTATTGTTTTTGGCTTTGAGTAGACAACATTTCTGCGAAGAGGGAGACTGCCTGAAGTTGAAGCCTTAGACATAAGGCAAGCACAGAAACCGGGTCGGACCGACTCGGCAGGAATAACAAAGGTCCGAATGGACCCACCGCACTGCTATAAAAAGCCGCAGAATCTTCCGCCGTTTCTCTCTTTTTCTTTCTTCTCTATCGAAAAAAAGCAACTGAGCCTGCCACGACCATCGTTTTGTCTTCAAGATTTCGGTCTTCCAGACGCCTTCCACGACGATGTGTTGCCTTCGGTCCTACTTGTAGGACTGATCGGCTCAGGAGAGTAATTCCTCGATAGGAAGTTCGTTTCCCTGATCCTCTTCAGTGAGGGCTATGGGATTTGGATGTCGAAGACGGGATACATCCACTCGCCTCAAATTTGCTGTGCAGATGTGCGAGTGTAGCAAGCATCTACGTTTGCTAAATGTATATAGTCATGAATCAAAATGCATTTGCACTTAATCATCTATTCACACCATTGCCGTACGATTTGAGTAGATCATGAAACAAAACGATGATTGTTATATGAGACGCTTGTTTTGTTTACCGCAAGTCACGTTCAGTCTTCCGGGGCACAATTATTCCATGTTGGCATTGACATCATTTGGAATTCCACAATGGCTCGACCGCGCTTCTAAAGTCGATGCTCCACGATCAGGGACACCGATCGTCCATATTCCAGTAATTTTGGGAAAGAATCAACAGTATTGGCATCACTACCCATTCGTGTTAATTCAGCGAAACACCTGGCTGAGCCAAGGGGCGCGCCTGGTTGGCTCGCAGGTTTCGTGAATGCCGCAACTCCGGATGATCCATCCCTCCCTCAACTTTTATGGAATGCCGTAACACCACCCTTTCGTGAACCACACGGCACTTGTTTACGATCCAACCTTAATCGAGGAGCCCTTGCTCCGCTGTTGATGTTGTTGTTCATTCTCCATGACATTCTGATGGAGGTTTCCATGTCTTGGCCTCATGTCGAGACCCAAGGTCTGTTGATGCAGCGGCATTCCCCTCTACCAATTGAGCGGGTGATGATGAATGGACCAGAAGTACTAAAGCGCTTTCAGATCTCCTCCAGCCTGGAGTGTCACTCGTTGTCTTTTAGGGAGTCTCTTCAACCTATCGAGCCATTCTTTTGATCTGTCCCCGTGGCATTCGCTTCCAGTCACTCTTTTAACTCCTACGGGCCAGAGCATACATACCTTTTACAGTAATAACCCGAACTATCACTATCATGAAGGGCTTCATCGGTGGAATCCCCATCGCACTGCTGGCAGTCGCTGCCCAGGCTAAGCTCGTTGAGCGTGTATGTGGAATCCATAATGTAATATCGACACTTCAGCTAATCAATTCTGCGTCAGGAACATGGCTTCCCACCCACTCAGAATGGTGGCACCGCCATGGGTGGCCCATCCGGAGATGATAGTGACGGCGGCTTTATCAGTCCTTATTCCGCCAGCATCAAAACCAACACCCAGGTCAACGAGTGGAACAAAGATGACCACTCGATCAACGTGAAGCACAAGGATGTGTATCCCCGTCCCCACCACGCTCCCGCTGTCTTCGGTCCGCCTGTGGTCGAGGGACCTCAAGTCCCTGGCATGGGTCCATTCGGGAAGCGCAGCACCCCTGGCGGTACTGCCATGGGAGGGCCCTCTGGCAACGATGAAGGCCAGAGCTTCGATATGCCAATCACTGGAATCTTCAACACTGAGGTCAATGACTACAATCAAGATGACCACTCTATTGATGTCAAGAACACCCACGTTCACCCACCTCCTGTTGCTGCAGTCCAACCCCCTGTTCACTTCGGTGGCCCTCCCCGTGGAAAATTCCACGGACCCCTGGCCCGCCTTCGGCAGTTTTCAACACGCCCCCTGAGGCATTTGAGAAGCGTTTCCACCCTCAGGAGGGTGGTACTGCCATGGGTGGCCCTGGCGGCGGTTCTCACTACTCTCACGGACCCGAGGGATTCCCTCGTCCCCACGGTGGCGTCGCCATGGGTGGTCCCTCTGGAAACGATGGCGGCCTTGAATTCAGCAAGCCCGTGACCGGTCATTTCCACACCAATGTGAATGAGTTCAACGAGGATGACCACTCCATCGATCTCAAGCACAAGGATGAGTACTTGCCGGAACCCGTTGCCCCGGCCTTCCTCTCCCTTCGGCGCTCCTTTCAAGCGTGGATGGGAGCCTGCGCAGGGTGGCACCGCGATGGGTGGTCCCTCCGGCGACGATGGTGGTGAGAGTTTCAGCCTCCCAACCACCATTGAGACCGACACCAGTGTCAATGAGCACAACGAGGACAACCACAGTATCCACTCCTCACATGAAGATGTTTATCCTGCACCTCACGTTGTCCCTGGACCCCATTATGGTGGCCCTGGTCCTGTTATCTTCAATTCTCCGGCCAACCACGGTCCTCCCATTCCTGCGCAGCATGGACCTCCCCACCATAGTGGTCCCCCTCACGGTCCTCCATTTGGCGGTCCCCCCCATGGTCACCCTGATGTCTTTGCCCCTCACACTGACATCTACGCGCCTAAGACTTATGCTCCATCGGAAGACATTGACTTGACCTCCATCAAGCAGCTTAACAACGGCCCTTCAGCTGGTGGCGTTGGTCCGTTCAACCGTCGCTCAACCGACCTCCCCCTGCGCACTTTGAGCACGGCCCTGCTGGCCCGCCTGCTGGCCCGCCTTCTGGTCCCCCTTCTCACTTTGAGCACTTCCCTGGTCCCCCCCCCTCCTCCTCAGGTCTACGCACCATACACCGCTGTCTACGCGCCCGAAACCTATGCGCCTGAGGAGGACTTCGACCTCGAATCGATCCAGCAGATCAACAATGGCCCCTCAGCTGGAGGTGTGGGTCCCTTCAATCGTCGTGCCTTCTCCCCTAGCCGTGAGGCTGGCGGTGGTGGCGGCGGTACTGCCATGGGAGGTCCTTCCGGAGATGACGAAGGTGCTGGGTTCTCCGACCCCACTGATATCGACGTTACCACTGGCGTGAATGAGCACAACGAGGACAACCACGCTATCAAGGGCGACTTTACACACGTGCACCATCCCAACACCGTTTACAACGCTGATCCCTACCAATACGAGTCCCCTGCCGCTCCCGCCGAGTACCCCGAGAGCGAGAGCTACCCTGCTCCTCCCGCGCACTCCTTCGAAGCTCCTCCCTCCGCAGAGGTCCCCGAGAGCCAAGCCTCTCCTCCCTCTCCCCCCAGCTTCACCCCCGAGGAGGAGTCCACGCCGCCTAGTGAGGAGTCCGCCCCTCCCAGTGAGGAGTCCGCCTCTCCCAGTGAGGAGTCCGCCCCTCCCAGTGAGGAGTCCGCCCCTCCCAGCGAGGAGTCCGCCCCTCCCAGCGAGGACCACGAGCAAGATTCCAAGTGCTCTGCCCAGGTCCACGAAGTTGTCCGCACTGTGACCAAGACTCAGTACAAGACCGCCGAGGCCACTCGTCTGGTGTACATGTCTGCTCCTTCTATGGAGACCAGTGCGGTCCCCATGGCCTACACCCCCCGCAATCCGCCCAGGTTGACCCCAAGATCAAGTCTTACGCTGCTTCTGCTTCTGCCCATGCCTCCCCTGAAGCGGGCAACTTCGGCTACAACTACGCTTCCCAGCGTCCCTTGAGCCAGGCTGCCTCCTTCTCCATGATCCCTGTGCACGTTCCCATGGCTACCCCTTCGTCCGCCGGTGCCTACTCCATGGCTACCCCCTCCGGTACCCACGGTCTCAACATGCCTACCGACGTCTCTGCTGAGCACAAGGCTTCGCCTTCTTCCTCTGCTTGGGCCTCCGCCTCCCACGGCGTCATGTTCCAAGGAGCTGCTCCTCGTCTCTCTGGCGGCATTGTTTCTGTCGCTGCCGCTGTCATGGGTGTCCTTGCTTTCATCATCTAGATGGTCACAGGACTCTCCAACTAACGGCGTTCGGTGTAATATCAGTCTATTGTCACTCGTTTGGGCTCTGCCTTATACTTTCTTTCCGTTATTTCTTTTCGTAACCCTTTTTGTACTTTATGCTCTTCACTCTATAATGTCCACATTTGCGACTGATT
Organism: Penicillium soppii; assembly: GCF_028829465.1. NCBI lineage: Eukaryota > Fungi > Ascomycota > Eurotiomycetes > Eurotiales > Aspergillaceae > Penicillium > Penicillium soppii. The sequence continues at coordinate 955,916 of NW_026643235.1, read as the reverse complement.
ATTCATACTTTTTGAGTTTTCCCCAGATTCCTGAATTCTCGTATGCAATTAGTTCCTTGACTTTCAATCAATCAACTCAATCTGTCTTTTTCAGGTCTCGGTCCTCTCAATCAAAACCAACGTGCATTATTGTAAATTGATCTTGAAATTATTTGCCCCTGACCCACATAATTGGTCACACTACAGTACCACTACAGCCATCTGACTAACGGCCCGAGATCCCGAACACCTAGACCTGATGCGCGCGAGTGGGTCATATTGGATTTGATAACAAGGTCAAGTCCCTTTTCAATCTTTGCCACTACCAACTTTGATGATTGTCACTGATTTCACATTCAGGATACAATCACTCAGTACCCACAACAGAAATCAGTTCCACAAATATCTTTTTGGTTAATCAAGATATGGCGTGGGTGATATCATCGCTTCATCATTTCCGTACAAAATCCAAAGTTGTGACATCAGTTCCAGGCGTCAAATCAAGACTCGAACCCCCAGAACCAAATATAAAAGAGACGCACTGCAATTGACTTAGACCACATACAACGCTCCTCTGTGAAGTTTCCTTAGACACTATTTACTTCGAATCTCATCAGAAAACTATACTATCTTCACATCCAAACCACATCCAGATCACCGCACCATAAACCTATTACCACAATGGTTCACCAAGATCCCCACCAAGGTGGCAGCCTCTCCGAAATGGCCGCATCTGGCACAACTATTCCAAATGATGCCGGCAAGATGAACACCCTCCCCTCAGTGGCCCGTCCCGATCAACGGGCCGAGCACTTTGGTTTCGACAATGCCGGCATCGCCGAGCCTTCCACAGCCAAGGCAGCCGATAACGCCACTGATCTCCCGCGTTCGACCAGAGATATGGGCGAGACCGGGGAGGTCATCACAGGCACAGGCAATTCCATGCCGGCTGGTGTTGAGTCCAAGCATGTTTCTGGGCGCTAACCACCATGCTGGTCATGCTGGTGCACGCGACCTCAAGCACGCGAAATATGGCTAAAGTGAACTTGAGCCCTACCAGTTCTAAGGGCCTCATGCGTGTCGTTTTTTGAATGACTTGGACCTGGACCTGGACCTTCTGTGTATACGAAAATTTTGGCCAGGCTGGTGCACGATGTGATGAATTGCGTTTTGTCAGATAAATTAATTGAACATTATTCAACCAAGCTTTCGAGCAGTGGCTGCGCAGTAACATAAATTGTAGTTCAAATTCGTAGACTGGGTTGATCAGGCTCGAGGAATCCTCGGGATAATTCTTCAAGAACATCTCGCTTCCTTTTGCGATCTGCTACAGCTTTTGTGTCAGCCTCATTAGGCTCGCCGTCTGGCTCACGAGATGCCCATGTTCGGATGGTTCCGTCGCCATGTGCCGAAAATAGTTCTATCCCCTCTCCTGAACCACCGTTGCCACGCCAAACAAGATCGTTGACCCGTGCGGCGCTGAGAGCAGTCGAGCGCCCGCGGACGTTCTGTGACCCAACCATAACTCCAGGCACCCGGAGACGCTTAACGAATGTTCCCTCGCGGAATTCGAACATTAAAATCTCACCGCGATCATCCTGTTCATTGAAGTTGGGCCAGAGCAACGTCTCGTGACCCAAGCTCATGTAGCCCCTAGGGACAACCAATGGCGCCCGTTCTGCCAGATGAGACGTAGAGCTATTACGAACACGAGGACCGAAATGAACGAGTGTGTTAGCACCCGTCCCAGAGTCCCAGACTCGGATCCGCGAGTCTTGTCCTGTTGTAACGATATGGCTGCCATTAGACGTCCAGCGTACCCCTGTCACAGGGCCATTATGAGCACGGGCGTGTCGAGAAAAGGCCAGGCGACTCTCGTAAGATGCAGGTGCGGACCCTGTGCCTGGAGCGACCAGTCCCACCGGATCGTCCATGTCCAAGGTCGCGATAGCAGAATTGTGTCCCCCGCGACGTACATCGAAGATGATGACCTTATTATCAACCGAGCCAGAAGCCAGCAAGTGTGGTCGGTGAGGAGCCCACGCAACTGACAAAACCGCGCCATTATGTCCCGGTAATCCTTGCGTCGATAGTCCAGACCGCAAGTCTACCAGCCGTACCGATCGTTCGGATGTGCCGACTGCGACAAGTAACGTTGACCCGGGCTGTGAAGAGAACGAGTGCGAAAACGGCGTGCAGTCCAGATTAAATGTATGAACAGGTGTGATGGAGGGCGCTTGTAGCGCTGACAATTTCAATGTGCCATCGTGTGCTGTCGAGAATATTGTCGAAGGGACCGGATCAAACGGGTATATCGAGAGGGAGGTAATCGCATGCGTGTGCGCATCAGGATGGGATGATTTGTTGACTGACGCGCAAGACTGATGGACATGCTCAAGTTCTGAGTTTCTTGTTTCCAGGTCCCAGAGATGGATTGATGGATCGGCACCGCCCGATATCATACTATCCTCATGTTAGTGACAATGCTGGGATGTTGAGCGGTTCAACACGCACTATCGACCATCAAACTGATCAACAGCCAGGCAGTTAACGCCAGATTTATGAGCGGAAACCTCTGCTGAAGCATCGAGCTCTTGATCCAAAGGCGCCACATCATCCTGGGATCGGTCTGTTGGTGTCAATGATTTGCGGCTGGAGAATCTTATACCGGGAGCCGGCTCGATGCTGTGCACTAGTCTGGTTGTTTGAGCGACATGAAAGTCATCTGGGGTTATAGACCCGAGGGCTCTGTTGAGCAGATAGGAATTCATTCATTCATCAGCGCTGATACCTTTTCATGGGAGTGTCCAGACTGCGGAACCAATGACGCTGTGTTTAACCGGATTAAGGTTGTGCCGGCGCATTGATTCTGGGGATGGTTTCTCACATTTGCATGTAAACTTCTGCGCCGGGCCAAATTCTCACTGGTTTCACCTGTAAATCGAGCATGCCATCGAACAGGCAGCTTGAATCTGATGAAAACCTCTTGGTTCAAACGGTCAAAGATAAGAATGGACTGCGGGTTAGTGGGCAGCCCAAAATGCCCTTAGAGTCCCCGAAACCGTCAAAGAAACCCTCAAAGCACCGTGGTACATTGACCATACCATCTGACGAGCCGCCTCTTTCGGCTGACCAATCGCCCAACGAAGTCGGAAACAACAATGGCCTGCGGGTTGACCAGCCTTCGGCAATTGAAAATCTCGATATGCCCAACAGGCGCTTCTCCAATCTCTATGATGCGGTAGCTGGTATGAGTTCATGTTGGTGCATTCATTGGAAAAAGTAAACTAATCGAAATTAGCCCGCGTCACCGCTCGTGGTTTTCGAACTGACCAGCCATTTGCCTCGAAATATCGCGATACAGCCTCGTCAGGCGCTCGAGCTCTACGCCCAGAGGAGGTTCTTTTTCGCAAGGAAAGGTTAGCGAAGCAACCTATCGATGAAACATACTTCGCGCATGAAGCTCTCCCTTCTGACCAACCCTTGCCTCCTCCTCCGAACTTCTCAAAACGCTACATGTCTACGCGGCCGATTACTTTGAACTTGCTACAGCTGATAACGGCAACGATGACAGCGGCACTATGGATGGCACTGCATTGCTAGCGATGGGAATTCTAATTGAAGAGCTGGCTAAGGAGGCACTAGGTGATACCGGGGATCTAGTCCTCGTTGAAGGAGAGGAGCTGTCGGAGGATGAGGAAGACATTGACCTCAAGAACAACATCAAAGACCAGCTTATGGTATCACCTGCACGAAAGGAGCCGGTACCTATCAGGGTGCTGAAATCGTCAAAACGACGCAAATCCTCTCGATCGGGCTCCGTTCCGAAGGGCGTGGGAAACCAATTGTACCGAAGATAATGATTTTTGAGATTCGGTTGAGAAACCGTTTTCGAATTCATATCCCTGCGTCCGATATCTTCGGAGGCTTTTCACGTTCTCGACCTAGGATCAAGCTTTGCGCATGGTTGCTCTGCGGCTCACCTAATGCCACCAATGGCGAATCGGGTCGCATTGTCTCCTGCAGTGGCACAGCCACGCTGCACATGGGATCGGCAGATATCTGCTGTCTACCACTTTCCCTGGCGTACAGAGGGATGAAAACAGTCAGCCTTTGATTTGTAAGACAGAAATCTGCTGCGCCCCCTTTATATTCCGATTGCACCGAAGGTCGGATTGATACATACCCAGTGATGACCTCACGGGCTACTCCGCATATTGAGGCTGTTCGGTCAATATGTGAATCAGCCGGACTCCCATGGCCCAGCCACAGAGAATTCATATTCCGCGCTTCCTACAGGCTTCGGCCGGATTGTTGGCAGCACCGGCGCAATATCTTGTTGTCGTGAGACCTCATATGTAGCCATGTTGCAGCAGAATCTTGTCTCACTAGACCGTCCAACTTGCCCAAGTTAGGTATAGTAATCAATGTGCTCCCAAGGTCGGTCTTAAAGGATATGAGGTCAGATCTATGGAGTTTTGCGAAGTGGAACTGTATTGTTTGATTATATCTAGTAGGACTCGTACTGTGCGTGGGGTGTAAGCCCTTCCGACGGTTGAACAATGCAATACTCACAAGGATCTTGATCACATAGAGCTAGCTAACTACAGGTAAATCAAGCCCTGAAAGTTAAAAGTAAAGTCAAACAGTCCTGCTCTAATTGAGAAAATATCCGAATTATAATCAGGGAACAAAACCTAAGCACGGAATATGAGTTTGTACTCTCTGTGAGATGAGTTTGTGTTGCGTGACAAGTGAACAAGACTCCCTGGCACTTCCAAGAGCTGTGACTTACACATCTCCTCCACCAAAAAATGCTTAGCTGTCCCACATTTACCCAATGAGGAAAGGCCTCTCAAGCGTCGATCAAAAGGCACTTACTAGTACTATGTGAACTGGATTTCCAAGATGGTACGTGGCTTTGGTGGCATCTCAGGTTCCCACTGACGCGTCGAGTAAAGCCACCCAAATTGTCCAAAAGCGCTAAGCAGGATCTGATTCTGACTCACCTGCGCGCCACCGGAACCTGTCACACGCTCAAGGATCTAGAGAAGACGCTACCCTCGATTGCATCAATCAATGGCATGCAAGTCAAAGAATACATCCAAGCCTTGACCGATGAGGGTCAACTACGAGTCGAAAAGATTGGCAGTGGGAACTGGTACTGGGTCTTTAGCAGCGATGAAAAGCATCAACGTGAGCGTCAGTTGGCCCGGGTAATGACGGAGGTGGAGAAGACTCGGAAGTCCTGCGACGACGCAGAAGCGGGTTTGGCTGCGGAGAGATTAGGCCGAGAACAGACCGATGATGATGAGGGGCAGAGAGAATCCCTGATGGCCAGAAAAGCCGAGCTCCAGGCGGCAGTGGATCGGGTACGGAGTACAGAGGCCCAACTCACCGGCGGGCTGAATCCACTCAGTAACAAGGGTGCAAACCAGGTACAAGAGGAAATAGCGGGGTTTCGAGAGGAAGCACTGCAATGGACGGACAATATTTACATATTGGAAGAATACTTGCGCAAATTAGCTGGCGGAGACCGAGAGATGGTGGATTCAGTGTTGCGTGAATGTTATGGAGACGAATACGTGGACGGAGGACTTTCTGAGTTATGATCAAAAAGCTTAGGTTTCTACTTAGTCCCAAAATTGACAAAAATTATGGATCAAATTTGTGAAACATGAACAAAAGGGTCGAATCGAAAGTCAGAAATCAAAAGTTGCCCAAATGATAATCCTAACTTGCCCAGAAAAGGGGGTCACTAGTTGAGCCACCAAGAGAAGCTTGACCGTGCGACACGCGAATCGAATGTCCTCCTCCTCGTTTTCCGCCCCCCAGAGGCTTATCGCAAACTCCCGCTCTTCTCCGATTCATCTTCTCTCTCGCCTTTTTCGAGGTACACCCTTGTACACACACACCTTTTCTCTCCTTTTCCTTTCTACTCTCTAGTCCCTTCTCTATTTAATCCCCTTCCTGGCTCGTGCGTTCTATCCGAGTCCCACATTCCTCCACCTTTCGCTTTCTCCAGTCGCGCCTCTTTCGAGCTCGTTCTAGCCCACTCCAACATTCAGCGATTTTGACCATTGGTCCCTTGCCCTTTCATTCCTCTCGAACCGAACTATTCACTCTCTTATCTCACGAACCCTGCGTCTCCGATACAGTGCGAGTTCCTTGCGGGGATACACTCGAATACTGTCTGCCTTGCGCTTCGATGCCACAAGAAACAATGTGGTGCAGAGGCTCTCAATCATAATAATCCCCATTCCTTTATCTGGACCCGGGGGAAATATCTCGCGCGTGGATTCAGATACATTCCGTGGACGTTTGGAATCAGATTGTGTCCAGTGCACTGTCTCTGGGCGCCAGATCCCCCCTCCCCCTCCCCCGGACGAGACGATCTACCTATCGCGTCCGATCGAATTTCTTGACGTAGACCACTTGTCTACTGATCCGTCCAACCCTTTCCCCGCCATTTCGTGGTGCCTAGAAGACTTCCGTTGTCTCTGTGCCTCTTGGATCGGTATCAACCTGATTTCAGTCTATCCCCTCTCACCTTTGCCATATTGTTTTGTATAGATGCAGTAAACAGCGACTGTGTGTCATGTCCGCCAAACCTCCCACCCAACCTACGTTGCCGCTCAGTCGGAATCGCAACTCTCTTTTCTCCAAATTTCGCTCCCCGCTCGGCCAACGCAATCGAGGCATCACCGACTTTTATATCGATCCCGATGACCCATGGCGCTCATATTTTCCCGGCGACGTCATAAAGGGGACCGTCGTTGTGACGGTTGTACGGCCTGTTCGCATTACACATATAGTGGTCTGTCTACACGGTTATGTCAAGGTGTTCAAAAACGCGATTCCAGCTGGGGAAGCCACCCCCGACCTGGGATTCTTAGGACCAGGGCGGGGGCGACGTGGCGCAGAATATATGGGTAATGGATTAGCAACCTTGTTTGAGGATGAGGTTGTTCTGTGTGGCGATGGACGCCTGAAAGAGGGCATCTACAAATTTCGCTTTGAAATGGGGCTTCCGCCTTATGCGCTTCCCAGCAGCATTAACGTGCGTATCCGGTACAACCGATTTCATTCGAACCAAATATGCTAACAACGCGGGAAACTGCAGTTCGAACGCGGAACCATCGGCTACTCACTTACCTCTACTCTTACCCGACCGACGACCATGAACCCTACACTCACCTGCCGAAGGCGGGTCAACCTTCTAGAAAACATCGACATTGCACCATTCCCCGCACCCAAAGCTCGAATTGTCACGTTGGAACCGATCTCAAAACGCTCAAAAACGAGGGGCAAAGCCAAATCAACAAGTTCAGACGCAACCGCAGCACCAGACACATCCTCAATCGATACCCCAATAAGTGGCGCAGCGCCCTCGGTAGATACCAGACCACCACTCAGTCCATCGCCGAGCAATGTCAGCTCGTCCAGCCGACCGAGCGAAAGCAGTTTGAGCTTTCAGATCGCTAGTGATCCGAGTTCATCCGCAAGTACCGGTGGGCGAAATAGCGAGGGTCGCAGTGCGACCCCTTCCGTCTCAGATAAAACCATCACCGCAAAGGCTGAGCTTTTGCGCGCCGGCGTACTCCCCGGCGACACATTACCCATCACAGTCACGATAAACCATTGGAAACAAGTGCGCAGTGCGCATGGCATCATGGTAACTCTCTATCGACAAGGTCGCATCGATTTACATCCCGCAATACCTATCGGCTCCACGACAGCTGGCAAAAAGCCCGTATACGAAGACTGTTATCCTCGCTCACGGACCGGACTTGGAGGACTCACGTTGGGAACAAGTCGAACGAGCAGCACATTTCGGAAGGATCTGTCGCAAACGTTTGCCCCTTTGATCGTGGACCCGAGTACCATGACTGCAGTTGTCAAAACTTCTATCAGGATCCCCGAAGACGCGTTCCCAACCATTACACGTGTACCCGGGGCCATGATAAATTTCCGCTACTATGTGGAGGTTGTAACGGATCTACGAGGGAAGCTTACTTCGCCTGATCGCTTCATCCCGCGTTTCAACATGGTATCAGGCGGTACTACCTTCTCGCCCAGCGGGCAGATTCTCAACCCAACCGATTCAAACGGCGTTACTGCCAATTGGGCCGGCAACATCTTGGACACGGATTCAATACGCCGCGAGAAAGGCGTAATATCAGTGGCCTTTGAAGTTGTCGTGGGGACTCGCGACTCGCAACGAGGAAAAGTAAAACGCTCGTCATCTACAGCTGGCGACTCCACGGCGTCACAGGCTGCACCACCTGCATCTACCATGTTGGTCAATCCTGTCGACGGAGAGGAATGGCCTGAGGCGAGTCCATTGCCTGATCCCCATTCTGAATACGATACTCAGGAGGATTACTTTCCCGAGGAGGAGGCACATTGGGCCGAGTATCCTGAAGAATACCCTGAACACTTCCAACCAATGGACCCCATGGTTGCGCCTCCGGAGGTTGATGAGCCCGCAGATGAGAAAACACGGGCACGCCGCCACGAAGAAGCTCTTTTGCCAAGTCAACCACCAGACGAAAACGAAGCAGGGCCATCGACGGTTCCCATGGATGGCCCGACCGCGCCAGTTTTGCCAGATGATCACCATCTTCAGGACTATGAACACCTGCCTTCGCCAGATATAAGCGGGCGGCCCCCTGCTCTCCGGTCTGCAGATTCCCTGCAGACTGTCGTTGTAAATGGAAACGCTGGACCTAGCGAGCCACGTGTCTCAGATGATAAACAAGAGCTTGAACGTCATCGACTGCAGGGACAGGCAAGCGCGCCTCAAGATGAGCTCAATGGCCAGGAGCCTGAGCCTAGTGCACCGGTCTTCGATGAAGACGACCAGTTGGTCGGCGGGACGGCGCATGCGGACGAGTCATTGCCTCGGTATCAGCGTTGATGTTGTTTTGTACATTTGCATTTACGGGATGGGATATTCTGGAAGATACCACTTTTCGCATTTATGAACGAAGGCGTTGAAAATCTGTATCATGTATCATATATTCATATCAGTGATTATCAATCCGCGACAGTCATTTTGTCTATAGAAATCTGGAGATTATAGGCCTTATCTCTCGGGGCTTGGCACCCGCTTAGCGACCACAGGCCTCTTTGCTTTGCCCCCTACTCCTCCTCATTCCCGTAAAACCTCTCAATTACAATTCTGAGCTTTGAGTCACCATTTTTCTAAAATGGCATTCAAAAGCGGGTCGTTCGCGACCTTCCTCATTGTTTGCCGTAAGTCCGCAGATCCAACTCTTCTCCCCCAGACTTCCAACGGCGAAGAGGCCACGCGACTGCAAACTAACTCCAACCAGCAACCTGTTTCTTCCTGGGAATCATCTTCTCCCTCTTCCCTTATGACTACCCAATCCTTTGGTCAACCGTGACAACGCCCGCCGCCCACTATGATTACCTGGAAGCGCACCTCCGCTTCCTGCACGCTTCGCCCCCGCTCATCCCACGCATCCTGCACATCGTAATCTTCCTCGGCCTCGCCGGTCTCCTGACAAAGCTCTACAAGCCCTCCGAGTCAAACATGCTCTTTGACGGAGCCTCGCTTGTTCTCTACATGTGCGGTGTAACCGTCTACATCGCCAACATCGTAAAGGGTCTGCGTCTGGCCTCCGCCGGCCAATACGGCGCCGAACTCGCCACTACCCCCGATGAGAAGGAACAGATTCTTGGTCGCGAGGACTCGCTCAAGGTCCTATCTGCCAGCAACACCATCCTTGCTCTTGTCCTCGTTGGCATTCTGGTTCTCCAGGCTGGGCAATGGTATGCCGAGCGCAAGGATGCGCAGGAGTACGAGTCGCTTGCCAAGGGGAAGAAGGGTGAAAAGGACTCTGCCGAGTCAGGTGCTACTTCTGGCGCGTCGAGCGCTACTGCTAGTAAGCCTGGCCGGCAGGGAAGTCAGCGAAAGAAGAGCAATTAATTTATTTAGTGGTTGATTGCTTTTCTTTCGTTCGTATTTGTCCTTGTTTGGATAATGCGCGGGAGGTGCGCACCTAGTTACATTACCTGCTTTGCTTAAAGATATGTCGCTATTGCTTTTGTTGTTAGCCTATGCAGACCAGGACTTGCTCTTGCAAATGGAAACATCATCAAAATCGGCTTTTTCTTCTTCTATGAGGGGTGATGGATTTCGACTATCATTTTATGTACATATGTGGCCCATAGATAATGTATGCTATGTCCATACAACAAAAAATCAGATGAAAATGCGGCAATGGGGCATGATATACGTCCGCGATGTATCAACAGAATAAAAGTAGCGAGATGAGCACGCGATCATAGGCGATGTGGGCAGGGTATGGCACTGCATAAGGGGAATCATTGCGCAAAGTCGTAAAAGATGGTATGAGGTCATGCATAGAAAGTTTAGGCAAACGAGAAAGGGCTGCGAGGCAGATCTGGTGAGCGCGGGCTCAGTGCCTTGGCAAACAAGTCATCGCCGGAATCATTGCTCGGGATGCGCGAGAATGAGCCCATTGCTGCAAACCCGGTAGGCTCATGCTCATTTCCCTGCTGGGCTTCCTGTAGAGACGAAGGCGGGAAAAGGGCAACTGGTCTGAGAGATTCCGGGCCGGGGGGTTTGGTGTATGAGTCTGGAGTGGGCATGGAATGAATATGCTTATGGGCGACGTTATGGAATGAGCTGAAGGAGGAGACAGCAACATCAGGAGATTGCGGGGAGAGAAGGTCATCGATATTGGGACCTGAGCCTGGTTTTGATTAGCTTTGCCGACAGGAAATAAAAGTATGACAATGAGCACATACCACCATCATTATTTGTCGCCAAATCTTTCTCGCTTGTTTGCAGCTTGAGTCCCTTGAGCTTGTCACTCAACTTTCTTCCACTGACGGGTGACACGGGAGTGGCTAGCCCGACTGGATCTATGGAAGACGAGGTGGGGGCGTAGCTATTCGATGCATCGGCCGAGCGCAGAGTCACTCCAAAGTTCAACTCAATCCAGTCCTTCTCGTCGATTGCCATGGACAGCGCAATTCCTTCCACATTGTTGCGCGACTCCTCTGCAATCTCCTTTTCAAGAATGCGCAGCCGCTTCTTCGCCCAGATACTATGCAACACACCCTTCTTGCCGGCTGCGCGACCTGTGGCTCCCAATCCAGGGGGAAATATGGCGGGGAGAGGATTGAGCTGGAAAGTGTCTTTTGACTTTGCTGTTTTGTTTGAGGGAATCGCAGTGACATCACTCGATTTTGGACCTGCGGACAGGGGTTCGTATGACAGCGTGACAACAGGCGGGATGGTACTATTAGGCGGAAGCAAAAAGTAGCAACGACGTAGGCTGTCACTCGGTCTATCGTCGGCGGGCATCACAGCTGTTTTTCCAGCCCATGAAACATGCCACGACCCCTCCGCCGCGGACCGGGTGTGATCGTCATCTTCCCACTCGACCATCAAAATTTTAGTGCCATCATTACCTCTACCAGCCTCGAACTCGAATCGAGCCAGCGCCGTTATGGAAAGACTCCCATTCGTGGGGTCCCGAGAGGTTTCCAGATCAGCGAATTCGCTGTCTGGGGTAAAGATGGGCGATGCTTGAGCCATGGCTGCAGATACTAACGGGCACGTATTCGAGGGGCGTGAGATCGGGACTTAATGCGGGCGGCACAAGGCGGGAATGTGGGAGGGACAGGATAGCGGTTGGGCGGACTAGGCATTCGCACCACGAACTGGGCGGGGTTCACTATCAAGTCGATCACGGGATCGTTAAGATCTTAATCTTCAAAGGCCTTTCCGCGTCGGGGGTTGCTCGTGTAGTTTCATCTTTTGCTGGGATGCGAAGTTGGAGCGGGGAATCCATTGGTCCTCTAATTATAGAAAGCCTTGGCATACCACTTTATGCATGAGTCGTCAACATCAAAGACCCGACTTGCCACCTATGAATATATACATGAACTACGTTCATCAAGTCAGTTGCTGTTGCTTGTGCTCATAAGATTTCTCTAACCTATTACATGATACTCTGTGTCGGTTGATACGTATCTTGTTCACCCTTTCACTCCTAGTATTGATGGCAGCCCAGCCAATGGTTGACATCCATGGATGGGTGTAACAGAGTTTTGGTAAATAAAGAAAGATTCTGTAAATATCTGGAAGGAATGCATGGTAGCTTTTTGTGTGAATTCCAGAGAAATCATTAAAGCAGTTGTCGAAGTCTAAGTGTAGATAGGTTAGCAAGTGCGTGCCAATCAGCATATCTATGGCGAGGAAAGGAGACACCTTCTGCGTAGTCATAGTTGAGCAAACCTCCCATAGGATGACAGGGAGTGTCTTTTTATATCTAAAGCAAGTTCAAACAAAACCGTAGGGAACACCGGTGCAGAATCTTGCCCATTCCTGGCGGCGGTATAAGTATGACTTAGACAAAATGTCTGGCCGACACTCTCTTACCAGAACACTGCTATGCAAAGATGACTTCTATCTTTAGAAACAAAACTGAAGTCTAATATATGTGTCAAGGGCAAACGTGAATGAAAAAGGACCTTGTAGCACAAGCCTCCAGATAGACACCTAGCAGTGGGTGTGATCACGTTCCTCGATGCGTACAGTAGCTCCATTCGGTCTGAAAAGAGCCCAAGTATGATACAGTATCATACATACCAGCGAAAAGATGAAGTGAGGATGTATTAGGGTATGATAAACAAGAATAGATGGCGTGGAAGTCCGATGCAAGGTCAGGGTCAGCAAAGTTTGCAGGAAGCTAGCTCATACAGGATCAGATTGTGCCAGGCGGCAATGTCTGCGGGGAGAAGCATAATGATTGAAGACGCATATTCTAAATTTATCCCAAGCAGTGGGATAGCGAGCTGCTGTCTGCAGAGAGCTTAGATAGTGGACGCTGATTGGTATAACATGAGAGATTTTTCGAAGAGATGGTCGGCGGTTTAGACTCATGGCCCGTCGACGGGATGCTCGTGTGTGACGGGTGCCCAAGATCTTCGTGATTACCGCTAAACATGGTTGATTGGCATGGATTGACGGTATCAAAATGCTTTGTGGGCAAGGAAGATGTGTCAGTGGCGGCGCCAATGTGGTTCAAAATAGAAGACAAGCGCTACGATGAGCTATTATTGGAGCTCCGAAGCAGAGTGTAATCTTGGGAATAATCAGTAAGGAGGATACATGTGGGATATACAGCTCTTGCAGCTTCTCATTGGAAGATATATTTATCTGAAGGCTGAAAAGACACGGACAGGAACGTAGATGAGTGGAGCAGGGGATACTACTAGGAAACCATCTAGTCTGAAGATTGGCAGATCAGTGCTTATTAGCGTTGATCTCTGCTTTGAGTTATTCACGGAGGAGAATTGAGACTGTGCTCTCTTGCTTTAAATCATCAAAAGATCAAGGCTTGCCGATAAAGCTCGATTCAAAATATACACAGAGTTGAGCGGCTTGATGGAACGCAATTCTGATTTCCATAATTATTTCTTGATTGTCATTGTACCTAGCAAGAATTCTATATACCAATACTAAATTTCTGAAGATACCTTGCATGCAGTTGAGTTCCAAAAATATCACAGCCCTGCATCTTTTAAGATCAAGCCAAGTATGCAGGTCCTACAGTGGCCTCAAGCTAAGTTCTATGAATAGAAAAAGGAGCCCAGAAATAGGACAGGGGATAATCACACCGCGTGGAGATATGCGTGCCCCTCAATAATAATCTCTCTTCAAGGTGATTGGTCTTACTTTGGCACCAAGGTTACACACATATCTGAGACCAGACCAAATAGTCTTTACACCATAAACCCCCTCCTTTCGACACTAGAAGGTACTAGTCATTGGCGTGATATGGAAGGATACTAAATATGCAGATCATCCCAGGCAGACTCGAAGTTTTAGAATATTTAGTTTCGTTATGCAAGTTAAACTAGAATCTCACAATACCGCGGGTTGTATGGTGATAGTCCTCTATCATTGCTTTTAGTACTCTGTAATGAAAAGTGATCACATTAATTTGTTTGTATTGGTGCGAAAATAGACTTCACTTGAACAAAGAAAAGTTATGTGATTCCTGACATGCCTAGGTTTGCCAAAAATAAGTCAGCGTCAAAGCCGGGCGCCTTGGAATATTGAAAGTGGAAATCACTGACCTTAACCACGTCACACTTTGCACCGCTATCCACAGACAAGGTATTCAATCAGAGACCAGGAACTGTTACTAGTGCCCATGTATAGTGGGGCATCACTTTATCCCCGGCGTTCCATTGTTTGTTCGTCTTAAAGAGGTATAGCGCCAGCGCTTAATCGCAGCTACCACACCCTCGGAGCCTTGTCACCAATGATGCTCATTGGTCAAAATCCCAGTAATGTGAACGGTACATTATGTTTGTTCTAGGTACTTTGTGATCACGATTCGACCAAGAGCCAATATAAACACTCAAGACGGCCAGAAGAGGTAAAGGTTCATAATCTCAGAGAACAAGGGAAACTTTATTCTCCAGGAAATGGGTCTTCAAATCTGTTGGTTTGTCTCCCAATGAATACATTAGGTGGTCCTTGTAATTTTGATCTCCTCCGGTACTGTCATTGTGTACGGAGTACATACAGTTCGCTTCCTCCATGGTGCCCCTCCCTGAACCAAAACCACATACCTAAGAACACTTTGTATCAAGGATGAATTGCCTCTAATTCGTTCCATACCTTCACCCACCAGTAACATTTTCAGATAATCACAGAAGATCGTAACCCTGGTCAAACTTCTTCAGCACAAAGGTTGAAACATGGGGGCGCTATATGGACTAATCAGCGTGTTTGATCTCACTGTGGCGCCCCGGTCTCCTGCAGCACACCGTGCTCATTACATCAGGGTACTTAATGGCAAGGAAATGCGATCACGTTCTCTATGCTTACTGGGCACGTAAATTACAGTAGAATAGTTGAATTGGCTGCATGGAGAGCGGTGAGAAGCTGTGTAATATTGCTGGAACCCGGTCAGGAAAACTGGCTAATATTGTATGTATGGAGCCTGTAATGGCTCCCCCTGGTAAAATTACCGCGAGTGATGCGTAACATGACTGGACGTATTGTAGGTCTTACAGATTACATATGCAATCAATCATATGCTCTTTCAGGATCCATCCAACCGTACGGAGTACGTTGCGATCCATTATGCGATTAGACGCAGGGCATAGTTACAACCTGCTTTGATAGATACTCTGCCCTATCATATTTGAGTTGGCGAACTTCTTTGCCGGTAGGATGCCGTGCGAGTCAGAACTCTTCCTAGAACGCCGACAGGCATTTTGGCTGCCAGTGAACCGTGGATTGGAATCTCACTGTGTAGCGCCCAACTGTCAAGTCGGGAAAGTTGTCCGATCCCGATTGTGTGTTTTTTTATAAGGAGATCTATAAAGCTACTAAGTCAAAATACGCCTGGAGCAATGAATGCTTGCTGTGTTAAGTTAGAATTTGAGTCTTGTGATTTGCGAATGCAAAAGCTGCGATTGTACAAGGTGATTCTAAAAGTCATATGAGGCTTATAACTTGCCTTGTAGGAGCCTCCACCACGGCGTCAAGTACGCGGGATAGCGGTAGTGGTATCCGGGGTTATGGATAGCGCCAGTTTGACGTGGTAGATGGTGCTTGTTGGTTTTCCAGACTGCAGTCTAAACTTTGTTTGGGGGGCCAATTCTGACTTCATTGCCTATGATTTGTGATCCGTGTCGTCGCATGGTCAAAGCAAATTCCAACTCAATTCTGCCCTATCCCATCGACGATCAAATGTTGGTTGATTAGCTAGAGCTGCAGTATTAATCAAAAAGTTCAGTTCGATTTGATGGTGTTCAAGTGACACGTTCATTCCTTCCAGGCGACCATGACAATACATCGAACATGGCAAATCAATATTATACATACATAGGAAAATTAAACAAGTAGAACCATTACCATATAGGTAGATGAAGACAAAGCTTTTCAATTAAAGAATTTTGGCGACAAAAGTATCCATAAACGGATACAGAATCAAGAGGAGAATACAGTAGACAATGTAAGATAAAAAATAATTCTCGATTATCAACACACTAATTCGGTGCAAAGCAGACCATTGTCAGCTGTAACTGTCGGTCAACCAGCCCCCAGTGCCAAATGTATAGATGTCCGAAAGCAACCTTAGATGGTAGATGATATCGCGTTTCCAAGCCGCCACCAAAACGTATTTCCTGAATTACTGCGTAAAAACATGATAACGCACCACCAAGCAGATATAAGCAGACAAGACAATAAGACAGTAAAGCGCCAGCACTTGCAGTGTATGATTGTGAACACAAAGGCCCCGTAGCAACGCCAGATCCAGCCCCCACGCTAAAGTTACCGACGAACCAGATGCATGGGACAAATAGCATCAGTGGTAATCCCAGTATCATTCAACTTTCGGGTCGACGACTTTCTGGTCGACTTCCTTCTCCTTGGTCTCCTGGCACTTGCGTCGTTTCCCTTTTGGTGCCTCTCTAAGCTGAGTGCACGAGTTGATGTTGTTGTTGTAAGTCACTGTGCGCGTGACAATTTGCCTGAAGGTGATGGTCCTGGGACTTGCACCCCTCGCGCTGAGAGGTTCCTCATAATAGCGTACCCTCCAATCTGATGGCGAGAATGGCGATCTTAGAGGACCAGTTGCGCTTCTAGGCGTTGCACTCCAATCGGTTGCACTTCTAGGCGTCGCACTCCAAGGGGCTGCACTCCAAGTGGATGCACTCCTAAGTACTGCACTTCGAGGTGTTGCTGTGGCACTTCTAGTTGAGCTTCGAGGAGAGTCCACACCAGGTGTGAACTTCGATGGGTGCGGGATGAACAGGCGGTGCGGACGCTTCCCGGATTGACCAGGTAGACCAGCTGAGGCTGGTGTGCGCGGCGACGTGGACTCAGTCGGGGAATTGACTGAGTCGCTAGAAGAAAAGGTTCCACTGAATGCGCTCGCAGGCTGGGAAGTGGGCGAAATTGCAGAATATTTCGTAATAAACTTTTGGTAGGATAGTGGAGGCATGATTGGAGTCCCTTCTTTTGGACTGTTGTTTGCGGAAACACTGGTGTTAAAGTCGTGAACTTCCGACGGATATTTGATATTGTCTTCTGTCTTGATTTTGATTGTGTAGGGTGTTTTGGGTGTGTTGATTGTATTGATTGTGTCGAGTTTCTCCATTGTATTGATAGGGTGGAGAAGAGGTTTGATGTTCGACATTTTGATTGAGGCAGAAAAGCACCAAGTATCGAAGGTTTCTCACGGACGCGTGAGGTTCGCGAAGATGAGTAAGTGAATCACGGAAGTAGATGATGAAAGACAAGTAGAGGAAAAGTCAAGATGAATATGAAGAAATCAAAAGGGAAATGAGTAAGAGAAGAAAGAAGCAAAGTGCTGACCAGCAGCAAAAGGGATGCGGAGAGACTATTTTATCTATCTGAGCAAGGAAGAATAGATGTAGAGTCAGAGCACAGCTTAATACGACGTTATTTCGCGTATGGAACTGTAAGATACGAGACTAGTTATATTTCACGTTAGTTACGGAAATGAAAAAGAAATTGTAACCAAATAATTATAATAATGAAAAGGGCTGAAAACCCCAAGAGGGATTAGGGCATTTTGACTCGGCGGCAAAAACAGTGACAGCATAATCTGACTTACTATGCAATGATTTCCAATATAGGAGAGCGGACAATTTACAAAATTGTTGTACTTTCAAGTTTTTCTCAAATCCTTTGTGCAAAGAGACAGAGAGGAAAAGGAAGAAAAAAGAGAAAAAAAAAGGAACTCGACCGTCAAGGTCTGAGAACAAGTCAAAACTTGAGCGAAACAAAACAAGAATCCTGGAATGGTAGTGTGGTTGAATCAAAGGGTCTCGAGGTCATGATGTCTTGCTTTTATATGTTGTTGTCCTTTTCTCTCTTGCCTTTCTCTTTTTATAACCGCCCCATATCTGCGAGGCCACGCAGGAGCAATATGTATACATTGACGCGCGCCATGTGAAGCAAAAAACCCCCTGGTGACATGTACCAGGTGCCACTGGAGAAAGCGATTGTTGTCATAGGCGACGTTCTCCTATCAAGCCACCGTTCATTCTGTATCATGCTCTGGTTCGTCCAGTCCTTGACGCGCGAAGGTTGCATCTCTGCTGGCGGCTCGCTTCAAGGGGTCATCATGGTTTGAACTCTGAAGATTTCCTATTCGGGTGCAGTATACTGCAGCGGCCCATCCGCCGATGTCAATCCTATTGTATTTTCGGCTAGGAGACCAAACAAGGACCCCGTTTGAGATGTGCAATTCGATTGAGATCCAATCATTTATCACTTTCTCCAGATAATTGAAGAAGCTTCGCGCCTCCATACCTTTTCAGTGTCTGCAAGATATTAATTATGTATAGCAAAGCTGACCAGCAGGCTTTGCAGTCTAAAAGGAATAAAATGAAAAGGAACTGTTGGAAAGTTGTTCGAGATGAGGAGCTAAGATCGTGGGATTCAAGATGCTTTAAAACGCAGGATAGCTCGAGGGAGTTTCTATTTTAGAACCCACCTGCACATCTGTAGATTGACAGCAATTTCGGGATAATTGGGGGTATCAGTTGGGGTTGGATCGTCACCGAATATCGCTAGACTGGGAAGCCATCAGGTGCAAGTGACCAATGAGAGCTGCAGGACTGATGGTAAATGTTGCAATCCAGCCTTTTGAGACTAAATTTGGGACAATTAGCTAGCTTTTTTTAGTCTTGCAAGGTCGCATGGCGACATTAGCGTCATGCACCTTGATGTCCAAGTTCCTCGAGGGACTGGATGGAGATTCTCCAGTCGGGCTACACTAGCAGGGGTGGCTGAAAGCCATCTGTGGCCCCTCCATTCCCTCATTGGATCTAAAAGGCCTTCGGCTTCTGAACGGTTACTTCTTTATGTGATAGCCTTAGATTGATTGCAATTCAACAGAACAAGTCGAGTGTTGGCAAATCCCTGGAAATATCTAGGTGCTTGATCTACTACGCTTCATTTCTTAGCATAGTATAAATCTAAATGGCACAACGCCCCTTGGCCTGCAAGGAACCAGGACGGACTGCAGGCTAGGTCAGATGTGACGAGGAACAAGCCAGCACAATCTTCACTAAGTTGCTAATTTCGGAATAAAATGCCGCAAAGGTTCAGACAAATTTAGTAGAAGTCTGACCGCTAAAAGCTCTTGTAACCAATCACCGAGGTCAGTCAACTCTGGGAGGTTGGTTCATCACACCTGAACGAAAAGCACATGAGCAGTGTGACATATGGGTGGAGCAAGCCAAGCTTTGGGGTTCTGGGGTGACTATTGGACAAGATATTCCAAATGAGGAAATTGCTTACTGCTTGACTGGACCGATCAGGGCTCTTAGTGGTGTTTGTGTAGTATAAGTTGCAGACCCACTAAGTGCTCTGTGCTTCGAGCGGGGGATGTGATGTGATGAAGATTTAGCGTCTTTTTTCTAAGCCTGTCCATCCTTTAGCGTACATATACTCCCTTAATTAGCAACATTTAACCGCCCACATTTGGCACAAAATTGAGCTAATTTGTTTCATTTGTGTTAATAAGTTTGTCCATATAGATCTATTGGTTATCAATAGACTTTTATCTTGGAATCAAAATTAACCTGCATTTGTCTGCTTTGGATCAGTTTACTATTAATAAACCCTTGTAAAGCTTCGGGAGTTCTATCCATCTCCAAATTAGCACAATCAAGCCATTCATTTGTGCTTTCCGACGTGACCATGCGGATGCCAAGTATTTCTTTCCTTCGGATTCCGATCAACGGCCACTTGCAGCTTGACTCTCGCATATGCAGGCTAGAAAATTAAGTGATCAATCATTAACACGTAAGTACGGAGTAGAACCAAGCTTGACGGTCGGTTTTTTGAGGTTTACCAGCCACTTAATTGTGTGTTAGAAGCACAATGAGATGCTCGATTATAGAATACAACGTATGAATCGAGTTTGACTTGACAAACCACACACTCGGTACCTAGTTAGGTAGGAATTGCATTTTAGTTCCTGTATCAGGTTATTAATCTGGAAACAACTCTATTGATAATATTGTATCATCCGGAGTTCAATCGCTCGGTCTACATTGCGATCCCTTCGGTTATTGGTTGCCTTACGAATGTTCTTACCGAATATTGAGTTTTCAACATCCAGCCTCTTCAAATGATATCTTTTGCACCTTGTCAAATTATGGAACCATCCCTAATATCGTGCATTGCGTGTTGCATTCGGTCTCGGTCTCATTGTGCTCGGCTGCATAATCCAAATTATATCTCTGCTATTAATCTCTGCACTGTAACAATTGGTGCATGGCACGAGTTGCTCAAAACCAGGTACATTTCCTTCCCGTGGTACTTGAATCGAGTTTGTTTAACCAGCCCCAGGCGTAATTGTAATATTCATATTCTACAATCTCGTTCATTCAGTTCTAGGTAAGCAAGGCTTTGGGGACTATCTAGTATTGAGCAGCGAGCAACGAGCAGCAGAAGCAAACTTTTATAGTCGGTGTACGCCGCGATGTCTCTGATTTTGACAGGGAAATTGACTTCCAAAGTTCTTGGAACATTGTTCCGATCAATTTTTAAACTTGTTTCGTGTTTCGGTAATCTTAATCTAGCTCGTTGCACGACTTAGTGCCCATTGGGCTGGAAAGTGATCCAGTCGACAGATTATAATCAGGCAAATACTACGTTTCAATCCAGGCGGTTCTTGCATGTGTCACTACTATCAAAGACTCATTATGGCTTGACAACTTTCAATCTGTACGGAGTAATATCTCTTTCTGTCGGGTCAGGGAGGGAAAGAGCAGTTTTCCTTGTTCACAGCTTAGCTCGTATAGTATACCAAGATTGTAAAATGTTTTTCTGCTGTTTCCAGGTCAATTCACATCTTATACCAGAAATAAACTCTGTCATAAATTTACGGAGCTTGTCAATCTACAGTCGATATGAAAAGTATGGCTGAGTTCTCTTCTAAGGGACTGAAAGACATGCACCACATAGTTAGCACCACATAGTTGGCACATTCTCATTCCACTTGTAGTACAGAATAGCCTCCAGACCTACTTGAGCATAACCAACCGGTGTGAAAATCCGAAGACTGAGAACATTGACAGATCAAATACCATCGTTATAGTCACGGTGGACCTCTAAGTCGCTCGATTCTGGGTTTTTCGGAGAGTATATTGACTACTTATGTACAAATATTGTACGTACCCGTTATTGTAGTAAAATTGAAAGGTTCAACTTTGGTCCTTGCGTTCTTCAGCAAGTAGTCAAAAAATCATGGGTTTTACCAGCATTAGTACATCATTTGGGCACAGACCCTTGGAGCCCCCAATGTTCATATCACATTGCCTAGGTTGGATATACATAGCTAAGTAGGTACATACATATGTATGCATGCATAATTAAAAAAATAAACATAGGCGTTGAAATTGAAACGGGTAAGCTGTTCAAGCCACTAAGCCATTAGCCCATATTTACCCCCATTAACGCATACTAAGAGCCGAAAGACCATTGAGAAATATGACTAGTCATATTCTCAAGTGTTGAGACATGACGCTGTTAGTGAGCATTACCCCGGCAACGTAGAGGGAAAAGAGAAACGGACATGATTCGAGGGATGGAATCACAATTAAATATCACCTTGACATGCACTTATTCACGGGATCATACGTGAGTAGCATGGCGCTAAAAGTCGATATCGAGTCGCCACGCTCCTTCAGGTTCCTATAGGTGAGGTGGGGAATGAGGGTTGCTGCATGGGCGCTAAATGCAGGCCAGTCACATCTCTGCTTCTCGGTCGGACAAACTTCAACACACGCACGGTTGAGATAAACTGGAGCCTATTAAACCCATTAGAATTCAGAATTAAGGTGCCTCACTTTTCAAAAACGTTGTTGATGGGTTATAATTGGATGGTGCTAACGCGAAGTGCATGCAGTCAACCTGAACTACTGCAAGCAGGTCACTCCGCATCACATCACAAATGCCCTTGTTCCTTGCTCCCAGCCATTCGTCTGTCGGTTCTCTGCCGATTTTCAAAAAATATGCTGCCGCCGAGTTTCACCAAAATTGCATGTCACGGGCTTTTTATTATTTTCTTCATCGAATAGTAAGTTGGGTTGGTGAGATCGCTCGTGCCGCCCGCTCCAACGTTCTGTCTGTCGTGTTTCAAGCCGGTAATAAGATTTGGTGTGGGTGCACAACAATAGTTACATATAACCCAACTGCCCATGTATCACAAACTTGTGTTGAATTTCTTCCTTTTCCTTACTCTCTCGTGATCTGGATCTCCACTGTGATCTGGATCTCCACTCACATTGAGGCTATTTTCTTATTCTATTTCAGTATTGCAGTTGGTTCACTGCTGTGCGGGAACCTCTAACAACACGTTCATTAAATTATCCATGGCCTTGAAGGCCAATCGATCACGGTATACGACATGGTAGGTTCTAATTCGGAAGTTGAAATAGTCATTACTAATTGTATAAAGGATTCATCGGTAGGCTCTCGGCGGGGGGCAGTACCTACTTCGCTTCGCACGGAAACCCATAGGCGATTCTATCCCTCGAAGACAATTGCCAAACGGCGTCCTATGTCAGAAGCAACCCGATTTGATGATACAGATTTTGAGGAAAATGATTCGGACAATGAATCTCTCGAGCGGAGTATGCAATCGGTAAGTGTTGCAAACCAGACATTATATCATAACCATGTATAGATTCTAACATGATATGGAACACTTAGCTCGGTTATGACACCAGTACCACTCTCTCAAGCCCGGAAATAGCGAGCCCGAAATCAAGAACCCCAGAGGCCGCCCAAACGAGCTTGCCCAATATTCAGTTTGAAAACGGCCTGGTCGAAGGCCCTTCGGGTCCTCATCTGTTCCAGAGCTCTGGGGGCTCCAGGGCCTCTTCATTGTACGAGCCATCCACCGCAGAAATTGATATTCTTTTTCAGCGGTCACCCCTGCAGTCTGAATTCGCCAAGTCCTTGAATACTCCCAATCAGTTTCCATACTCTCCAAACACACCAAAGCAGTTCCAATACTCTCCAAACACACCAAATCAGTTCTCATACACTCCAAACACACTCAATCACTTTCCATACTCTCCAAACACATTCAATGAGTTCTCATTCTCTCCGAACACACTCAATCACTTCCCATACTCTCCAAACACGTCAAATCAGCTCTCATACTCTCCAAACATTTCCAATCAGTTTCCTGCACGTCATCCATCTCCTAATACACCGAGGTCTCAGACGGTGCATCCTGATGTGTCGCGGGTAACCGAAGAAGAGATCCTAAGCTGGGATCCTTCCCAAGTTACTGTATGGCTACGCAATGCTACTTACGACGAAGCTGTCATTGAGAATTTCCTCATCAATGATATCACCGGTATAGTCTTGCTGGACTTGAAGTTTGAGGATCTCAAAGAACTCAACATCCACTCTTTTGGGATGCGTCGTCGGCTCATGCGTTCAATCGACCACCTCAAGGCCACCATGCAGACGCAACCGGAGACAGCGCTGGAAGCATTGCCTCGAGTTTCTTCTGAATCGAGTTCTTCTCATGGACGGTCTTCTCCCGAGAAATTAACTCACGAGCAGCTCGCTACTGAGCATTACCTTCAGTCTCAGATACGAGTGATTCCTGGACGAACCTCTCCTGAAAGGCGGGATTATGCAATGTCCGTGTCTCCCACTGGCCAGATTCTCTCTTCCCGTGTCCACGGACTAAAAGGAAATCAGATCACACCAGAGGAGTCTGTCTCAATTGTTGGGATTGAGCAGGTTATCCCAAAGCCCCATAAATGTTCCAAGGGAGAGAACTGTTCCAAATTCAGGAAGCGTCAGAAGTACCTGGAACAGCTGGCTGTCGAGAGCCCAGGAGCAGTTTTTCAGGAACGTGACGGGGTTATTGTTATGGGCAGTCCAGGAAACCCTGATACCGCAAGAAATCTTCTCCTACCAAACTCTGCGGCGCCTGAGCCATCAGTGGTTGCCTCTTCGGATATTCTTGGTCCTCATTTAGGTTTAGGATCCGGGCTTTTGAGGTCAGAAGTGGAAAAGTTGCCAAAATTGCCCAAGTTCGACAACGTGCAAAGATTCCTCGACTATCAGCATGTGGACAACATGACTACCAATCTTCGCACTCTTCCCAAAATTACTATTCCGACAAGCCCAGCCACGGAAGAAATGACAACTGCTGTCACCTCCATTAGGTCACCCTTGTCCCTTACCCAGGAGGGTTCTCCCACTGCTATCCAAGGGCGTGGTCCGTTCAGCCATACTCAAAACACGCAGTCACTTGAGACTGGCCGCCAAGGCACACCATCCTTGGAGAAAGCAGACCCAATTACTGGAGTTCCTAAGGACCCCGTTCCCCGTTTTGTCTCTCAGTCTGTACCCCCAAGCATGCAATACCAGCATGGGGCCACAACCACCCCAAACACGCAAACCGGTACCTTGTTCCCGCCCTACCAGCCTGACACCACCCTCAGTCCCCTTATTCGGAGCACCTCCTACCGCTCCCATAGTATCCAGCATCTCCGTCCGGTGAACGAGAACAAGCCCTTGACTCCAATCGAGTGGCCTGCGGACCTGGTTCGAAGTCCTCCCATTAATCAACATAGCCATGGCGACTCGCAGTCGTCTCTACCTTCTGTCCCAGACATCACGCAAGTACGATATATGAAGAAACGCAAGACAGCCCGTTTACTACGGGCTATTAAACAGTTTGTCAATAGGGAAGATCGCACCTTGAATTTCTAGAGTACCATACATAGTCTTCTGGCGAACTTCAATAATATCTACATTCGTTTACAATCAACGACGCTCCACTAGCATCCTTGCGCTTGGTTGTCTGTTTTCAAAAGAATTATGATCAAATCGAGACCAAATCTTTACTTTGTATCCATGATGTGTTCTTTTCTATTCTCTGGGGAAGGTGTAGTCAGATCAGAAAGCAAAATAAATTATCTTTATACTTTTTCATTGATCCTGATTCAACCCATCATCCGAACTACCAGATAAGCCCATCCGTCTCCGTACGCAGAGCTTCTCACAACTTCTTCAATCGGGGCGGACATAGGTATCACGGCCCCATGTAACACAGGCTTTGCAAGTACCGGAGTTCTCCTGCTCGGGAATAAGTTTGGAAGAAGTGTGTGCAGAATGGTGCCGACCGTTTGAGGTTGAGTGGTAGGGCCGGTACGGGAGCTCAGGATTTGGCTTGCCTGCATGCTCGATGCTGGGATTGAAGGTGGAAGTGGTGATTGTACAACCTTGAGGGAGGGAGAATTGTTATCTGGTGGAAGTGGCAAGAAGATCCGAATCGGGACGTTGCGGAAGGGTTGTGAATGCTGAGGCAGAAGAATGTTTGATATGCGCTGGAATGATGGGAGATCCACTTGTGCTATAGTGTTAAAGCAATACCAAAAGAATAACATTGAGTAGATATATATCCACACAAGATACCACTCACCTTCTTCGACAGCTCTCCAAAGATTCGATGAGTCTTCTTTCGAGAGACTCATGATGGCTTTGGCTGTACCATTGCGAAGGAAATCCGCCTCCTTCACGCTGTTGATGAAGGCATCGTTCATGACCATTCCATTGGCATCAAGCCGAACGAGATTCTCATCAGGCCAGTTGCTAAAGTGAAGCACCAAACGCCATGACAGCGGTGAGCTACTCTCGGGAGACTCGTCACCTCTAGTAACTGTCTTCGAAGCAGGGGCTGCTCCGGCATAGAGGTCGAACAGGAGACCAATGGGGTAGTGCCATTTTAGAGGTACACCCTCAAACTCGAACCAGCCTTCGTGAGGCTCAGAGTTTGGTTCTATTAATGAATTGGAGAAGAAGGTTCGAAGCCTTGGGAGCAACGAGGGGAGATATGAGATGCGTGGACACGCGATCTAGTAATTGACTATCAGTGCCATGTCATCGGTAGGCTCAGAAAACCAAAGACATACAAGATATGGATCTGTTTTGTCAAAGGTTCGACTTTCGGATGGGTCCAGAATGATTTCTAAAGGTATGCGTCCGTCCCAGATTGTTTTTTGAATCGCGCCAAGCGAGATTCGGTTCTCCATTTCGAGTTGAAGGCAGTCGTATCGTTAGCTTTTCTGGTAATCCTTCAGTGCTGTGACAAATATTTTTTTAACGCGTACAACAAAGTGCATGAATTGATTTCAACCCACCTTACTTCAATTATTGGACGCTGAGGTTCGCAGCGATAAGATTCGTAGATAAATGCCCCCGCTTTGAAGCTGGTCGTGACCGTAGAGTCTACGTATCTGCGTGCTCTGAGGACTTCCAGAGAAATACCTAACTGCCACTTTTTGGAAGTCTAGTATTGATCAAATCAAATCTTTTGGGCTTTGGAGAAAATGGCAAGTTTGTTGATTTCTCTGTGATCTGCTCGACCAAAGCTAAACACGTGTTCCTGCCTCAGGCCCAAATTTGAATGTTTTTGCCTCAGGCTCTCAACTTGCGTTCCTTTACTCGTGAAACTTGTCCACGGACGTTGACGCCTCTGCCCAAGTCGCATGAGACAAGGAATTCACATGTCGACATAAATTTAACAAATTACTTCCATGCGCAGATATTCTTTAATCATTGTTCAACCACAGCTGATATATCGGCTTCGTTGGCAATCAGTTTCCTTTGTGGACAACCGCAAGCTTCCATTGACAAATCCTTTATTTTTCAAGTCAATCATAATGCTTTTTTGAAGTGTCAAAAGTTTTCAGGATCTCATCTCTGTTCTCAATGCGATCGTAAGTCATCGCTCAAATCCCTCACCTTTGCTTGGTGCATGAAAAATTCCCGTTTTATCAAGAACGCTCCGAGCTAAATAGTTGTACAACGGGTCATATCAACATGACTGCAATGGCACTTCAAGTCCACGAAATCAGCAGCAGCAACATTTTCAAGTCAAATCAAGTCGTGCAGAAAGTGTGATACATAATGCACCCCTGTTTGCTAGCATATTTACCCTCTCGCCACGCTCATATAAATGAGCTTTCAGGCCACCACTAGATAGTTTAGTTATCAACCATCATTCTTCTTCCTATTCCATGAGCAATGGTAGTATCCACTATTTATCAAGATGACTGTATGGTTTTCTATCCACTCTGCTTGGAAGGCTCTTCGGACATGTTGAGAAGTTGGTGCTTTTCATCTCAACTGATATCAAGAGCTTCTTGGCAAATATTTCTTGCAACGCTACTGCATGGGTAATGCATTGATTCCCAACAATCATGGAAGAGAGTTAACACGGACATTGTCCGGCTGCCAAGTTTCGCCCAGAACTTTAGTCAAATCCGCTACCAAAGTAGGGAAGTTTTGTCGGCATCCTGGCCAAAGGTAGCCAAGATGCCGCCATACTGCCCATTGGACGTATTATTGAAGGCCGGAACACTCTGAGTGTGCCGAAAGAGTGGCTGGAGATCACTGAAAAGGGGATATTTATTGCATATTCCTCACACCCCTTCCACACTCAGCCGGGTTCAATCCACATTTTTCGGCAAGACGGTGCCAAGGGAATCCTTGACAGAGCTTTCTTCCACATAACTAAAGTCTTTTGAAAATTGCCGCTACGGAGGCTGTGTGGCCAAACACTGTCCCGAAGTGTTTGTGGTCAACGTGTGACCTACATAAAGGCACAGACCAACATGTAGCCTTGTGTTCAATAATGCCAACAAATGGGGAACGTGCGTTGCTGAAACCTGAAGTTTTAATGGAATGTTTCGGGTAGGTTTTAAGAGGCATTGCGAGTGGAATAATAGCCTGGTTGTAAGATTGCGACAAATACGAACAAATCCCAGACATCAAGTTGATACCTAGGTATAGCTGGAACTTCGCCAGAGCCAAAAGTGCCACAGGTCATACCTAGGTATCGATCTAGAAGTATGATAGCTTGGTCACCCCTGAAACATACATCGGTTGACGGGTGGGTCGTGGCAGGTCAGGATTGTCAACAAACCTTCTTAAGTGGTCTCAACAATAAGAATGTGAACTGGATTTCCTCCCAAGTATACAATATTATTGTAGTTACCGGTCGCTTTCTTAATTCCGGCGTCAATGCAATTCAGGTATAAGGCCGAGCCGCCACCGCTTCCTTCAAACGGGTATCGGGCCGAAAAGAGCTTATCTTGTCTTCTATTATCTTGTCTTCTATTGTCTTCTATTGTTCAACATTGATATCCCACAACGCCCTTGGGATTAGGGGGGGGGGGACATGCAGTGTAACGTAAGTGATGCAGCATAATCTCTCCTTCCCTCCTGTTTCGTCAGTAGTTCGAGTCAAACGGCTCCCCAATCCCGAGATCCCGGAATTTCGTTTAGTGCGATGCGTTAAAGTGACTATCACTGATGAGTGGAGTCCTGTGCCGCCGTTTCCGGGGATGATACTGTGGGAGTGTGGGATTCCGGAGAGGAGTGAGATATGATGCAAGAACCAAATGCATGAGCATATATTCTCCAATAGAGATGTTGATGATAACGTTGAGGCAAAAAGGATATGCATTGTGCACGTGACCATCCCAATAGGGTTTAGTGTATGTACGAACCCCATCCACGGCCGAGCAAATCAGACTCTTATCCCTCTCCCGTGGGAACTCCGACCTTAAAAACCTTCCCAAGTGGGAGCTCGGCAAAATGCCGACTCCACGTTGTGGTTAAGGGTTCTTCCCCACGAAGGATTTTTCACTTTTAACATGCAGATACTTGAACAACTGGGGAAATTAGATCTCGGGGTATTCGCTTAACAAGCGGGACTTTGCTGTATCAGTCTCTCTCTCTCCACATTGCTAAAATTTTGTGTGCAAGTTCCGCCTGATCCGGGGTGGAATACCTGTGGCGAACCTTCACCGGTGCCCCTATACATACTCGACGGCTAAACGCAGACTCGTCTCCAGAAGTATGCAGGTGCAGAAGTACCTGGCACGAACGCCTATATACTACTCACTGCCTTTTTGAAACTTCAAATTGGAAACTTCAAAAATCATGAGCATCCGATGTTCTACCGAATAGACTAGGAAAAGATATTCCTGATGATTTCATCGAAGAAGTAGGGTCCCCGTGTTGGATATATACTGAAGCTTATTTGCCGGCTGAATGTTTAATGTTTTCTCGCGGGGAAAACGCTACCCCGGGCCATGTTCCCACATTCTCCGTGCATCTGTAATCCTTGCTGTATCATAGCCTCAAGTTCGAACCCCATATTGCCCCAGTGTATGGGGTTATAGGCGACGTGTATTGTGGAGAGCACTCAGTTGGGGAATTTCGACACCCACAATCCATTGGGATAGCAGCTATTACTTAGGGCCCCATCCCAGCCCTTTTCGACCCATTTTCCTTTCTTCCATTCTCCTTTCATCAGAAATTTTTTTCCCTCCTTCTTCACCTCATCCTTCCCTCCTCACACACCTTGGCTGCACCCCTTCACGAGCCATGGGCATTCTCACACTCGCCGAGGATCGGCCAACGCCCAAATCCGTCTACAATTGGCGTGTCTATACACTCGCCGCTATTGCATCATGCGGCTCCAACATGATCGGTTATACCAGTGCCTTCATCGGTACAACTATCACATTACCATCTTTCCAAAAAGAATTCGGTATCGACACGATGTCTAAATCCCAACAAGATTTAATTAGCGAAAACATTGTCTCGCTCTTCATTGCCGGTGCTTTCTTCGGTGCCCTTGGAACATATGCAATGGGTCACTTCATCGGCCGCAAGATGTGTTTAGCAGTTGCAGCTGCTATCTTCTTTCTCGGAGCTGGATTACAACTTGGTGCCAATAGTGCCCGAGGACTGGGCATTCTCTACGCTGGTCGTGTACTGTCTGGTTTGGGTACTGGTGTGGCATCGAACATCATTCCCATTTATCTATCCGAGCTCGCGCCACCAGCCATTCGAGGACGACTTGTCGGTCTGTATGAGCTGGGCTGGCAAATCGGCGGTATGCTTGGTTTCTGGATCAACGTGGGTCTCCCTTTGCCGATCTTTGAAAATTTCATCGATCGTCCCGTCTATTCAGATAAGCTAATCTAGAATCGGTAGTACGGTGTTGAACAACACTTACCTTCAGACCACGAACAGTGGATCATTCCCTTCGCGATTCAACTAATTCCATCTGGTCTACTTTTCATTGGAGCCTTGTGGATCAAAGAATCGCCCCGTTGGTTGTTCCTCAAGGACCGTCGCCGCAAGGCGATGGAGAACCTTTGCTGGATCCGCCAATTGGATGCCGACGACATTTACATCACCGAGGAAGTCAACGCTATTGACCAGGCCCTTGAATACCAGAAGTCTTCCATCGGCATTGGTTTCTGGAAGCCCTTCCAGGCTCTCGCCACTCGCAGGAATGTTATGTACCGTCTGATGTTGGGATGCATGCTCTTCTTCTGGCAGAATGGATCCGGCATTAACGCCATCAACTACTACTCGCCCACAATTTTCAAATCGGTACGATCGCATTCCTCCCGTGGCAGCTGCAATGACATCGATACTAACTATTTTTTCTTATAGATTGGTGTCGACAGCGACACTGTGAACCTGATGACCGGTATCTTCGGTGTGGTTAAGGCTGTTATGACCTTTGTGTGGCTCCTCTTCCTTGTCGATCAGGTCGGAAGACGTAACCTGCTTCTCGGTGGTGCCGTGACCGGATCCATTTGCATGTGGATCATCGGTGCCTACATCTGTGTTGTCAAGCCCGAGGACAACCCCAGTACCTCCCTCAATGGTGGAGGTATCGCAGCCATCTTCTTCTTCTACCTGTGGACTGCTGTCTATACCCCCACCTGGAACGGTACCCCTTGGGTTATTAACTCCGAGTTCTTCGACCCCAACTTCCGTTCCCTGGCTCAGGCTGCCACCACCTCTAGCAACTGGCTCTTCAACTTCCTCATCTCTCGCTTCACCGAGCAGATGTTTGAGGCAATGGGCTACGGAGTGTACATGTTCTTCGCTTCTCTCTCTTTCCTCGCCTTCTTCTTCGCCTTCTTCCTCATCCCCGAGACTAGCGGTATCCCACTCGAGAAGGTCGATCGTCTGTTCGAGTGCAAGCCCGTCTGGAGAGCAAACAAAATGCTCAAGGAGAAACTCAAGGAAGAGGATGAGCAGTTCCGCTACGAGGTCAAGGAACATGCTTACCACGAGGAGAACACTACTGTGGCTGCACCTGCGCCTGTTCACGCACCTCACGACGAAGAAATGCAGAGATAAGCATATGATTATAGACGGCTGGGGTGTATATAGAGTACATATAGAGTAGGTTATAAACCTTGTACAAATTACTATGACAAATAGACTTTGCATCAATTGACTTGCATTTCTATGTTTTATTCTCCACATCTTTCTCCTCTTAAATCTTTCGGTGCATAGCATTCCAAGGTGGAATTTGTCTTTCTAAATTTCGTTTTGGCCTCAGGCTACAATTCGCAGCAGGGATAACATTCTCCCGTCGTTCTCCTTACTATCTCGTCTCAAATTCCATACTCCATAACCAGTGGCATTCCTATCATGAAGCATACTTATAAATTTCCCATCGCTCTTTGAAGGAAGCGCCAAGTGGCGACTTGACTAACAATATAATCTCTAACGCGCAAAATAGGGTATCAAACGATGACTCTAAACAATTATCCCAGTGTTCTGCACCGCACTCCTCCGCTTCAACATCTCCACAGCTAGATCATAGGCCTCGATCTTCGCTTCACACTGCGACGTCCCCTGAATCGCCTCCTTATCCCATCCATGCGCACAGTTTTCCATCCGATGACAGACCGAACTCTTCCCTTCGGTGTTATTCAGCGTCTCGGACAACTTCTCCGCCTCGATCGCAAATGGATCCTGCGCAGCAGTCACGATCAGGACATTGTCCGGGAAGTTCTTCGGGTCAGCCAGAATAGGCGACATGCGCGGATCCTTTGGGTCGGCTCCTCCCAGACCGAGACACTTGTGACACAAATGAGAAAAGGCCGGGAAGATGTCGCGCATGATCCAGTTCGAGCGGTCGGCTTGGGGCTTCTCGGGCGTTGGGATGGACATGTCCATTGGTCCGTAGAAGGAGATCACGGCATCGAAGACGTTCTTCTCTCCCGCGGGGAAGAGCTCTGATGAGGATGATATGCCCAGTGCGATGTTGGCGCCTGCGCTGAATCCAGACAGCGAAACGAGCGACATGTCGAAGCGCTCTGGTTGCGACCGCACCCAGGTTACTACGTCTTCGGCATCGTAGAAGGCTGCCGGGAAAGGGTGTTCTGGGGCTAGGCGGTACTGCACGTCGATGACGGTGTAGGCTGCTTTGTCGGCGATGTAGCGACAGTACTCGTCGTCGTTGCCAAAGGTGCTCAAGACGAAGCCGCTGCCGCAGAAGTTGATTACGACGGGGCTGGGCCCGGTCGTGCTAGGTTTGTATATATGGGTCTTGATTTTTCGGCCGTTGTCTCGCGATGGGACAAATGCTACCTCGTCGGGTTTGGGGTTCAAGTGTAGTCTTGGTTTCACGAGGAGTCGGAGAAATGATGCCAATGACTTGTGGTATGCGTATGAGGCACCCATCACCACGAAATCGTATAAAAATTAGGTGGATTGATCTCAAGGTTTGATCGCTTTGACAGATCTGATGGAGAAGATCCACTTGAGTTGGTCAGATTTCTGTTTTTGTCCCTGAAAATGTGAGACCATTAAGTCTGGAATCAATTAGAAGTCTTCTGCCGCTTCAATCTTGATTCCAAGTTTTTAGACTACTTAAGTACGTCATGCCGCAATATGACCTGGGAGGGTATAGATCAGCGCGGGGGATACGTAGGTATTGAACGAGGATCATATAAACAATATAATCGGATGACATCAGCTTGATATTTTATTCATAGTATTCAGAGTGTCCTGGATAGTCTATATGGGTAGGCCTATGTAAGTATGTCAATGGTATATATGGAGTAGTCAACACTGAATATATATATCTACCTAGGTAGATATTCTAGCAGGTCAGGTACTTTTGCAGATGAGTTATTGCCGACTATATTTGTAGACATGCATTGCAAATTTCAATATGTGGGATGTGGCGTCAATTTTGACCAAATTCCTGTTTGGCTGTCAGCTTCAACAGAGACGTGAACTACTCCTTTGTAAATGGATTTCTCCGCATTGCATGGCTGATATTATGGACCTGAATACCCCGGATCTCATTCGATCCGGGGTCTCATATATAATTTTTCAATAAGAATAATTAAGCAAACAGTTACTTTCACCTGTGACTAACTAGTGCGTGTACACTCCGTACAGCAGTTCATGATCATAGCGGTCTAAGGTCAAGAGCATTTCTATTGGATCGTAATTCAACCCCAATTCTCCCTAGGTCGCTCCCGCTATGATAAACCAATAAGAGACTAGAATTTTTTAAAATCAATCGAGAATCTAAAATTAGACTGGAAATCAGATCCTTTGTGGGCTTCCGAAAACGGAAGTGATGGGCTTTGTCCACGGGTTTGGAAGCTCACCGGAATGAACTTTCCAAAGTCACATTATTAACTATCCGTGGAATGTGTCAAATTACTCCACATGGTAAGCTGAGGGGGTTTTCTTATAACTGAGACATTCTGTTTTTGTAAATGGCTGTTTCTAGTCATTCGACTCGACGAGCTACAGGCTTACAGGTGGCGCCCTAAGAGATTTCACGTTACACTAGCCGCAGACCTGTGCCTGAACGCAGTTGATATTCGATGGCGACATAAATGATGACTCGATCTCGATGCGATCGTCCGAGAGGCTGGAGCAGTGTCAAGGATTTTACCAGCCTCACGGTAGCTACGTAGGTAATAGGATACCCGTAGACTGTACTCCGTACAATTGTGCAACATACCACGTAAGCTACAGGGGTCTTTGTTGATCGGAAGATCTGAATCAAATAGAACAGTGTCAAAGCCATGATCCAATTTTCATTTTACTAAATGACGGTTGCCTTGAGAGGCGGGTTCTATTTTATTTCAATTTTTTGTTTCAGAGGCTGGCCCTCGAAGATCGCTTGGCTCCACCTGGCGCTTACGTCGTACTGTGGAGTTGCATGATATCAGGGAAAATCGTCAAAAAAAGAACAACCTCTTCTCTAACAACCTTCCTCTTCACACACACTCGTTTTGAACCATGCAATTGAATGCCCCCCGTTTCGGGGCTTTCATACTGATCCTCCTCCAGAGTCTTCATCTCGTACAAGCAGAGAGACTTCTTTCAGCGGAGGGGCTGACAAAATGTTCCGACAGTTCCGAAGTCCAGATTAACAACTTCAATGCTGTGTTCACCCCCGGCAATTCATCGATCAGTCTGAATTTTGATGGTTATTCTACCGTCGCTGGAGATGTACTGATTGAAGCGGAATTATTGGTATATGGCTACAAAGCCCTCACCAAGACTCTCGACCCGTGCGATCTTGATTTATCGGTCTTTTGTCCCATGAAAGCTATTGAACTACAACTACCAACAATCACTCAAACCCTGGGCAAAAGTGTCCTCTCAGAAATCCCAAGTCAGTGATTATCTTCTTCCTTTCTATATCTTCAACCTTCAATGGTTTTCAATATTGAAACCTTGGAAACCCGACTTTCACTAACCCGTTGCGTCATAGGCATCGCTTATACCGTCCCCGATATCGATGCTGTGATTCGGATCAAAATCAAATATAAGAATGGAGCATCTCAAGGAAAACAGATCACTTGTTTGGAAACCCGAGTACACAATGGAATTACTGTTTATCAGGCTGGTGTATGTTGGGCACTCGCCATCGTCACTGGATTGGGCCTTATCGCAGCCACGGTTATCTCTCTTCTCGGCTACTCCAACACGGCGACCCACCTTGCTTTCCGATCGCTCGCTTTCCTCGGGTTCATCCAGACACAGGCAATGGCCGGTATGACTTCGGTGGCCATGCCGCCGTTTGTCCAATCGTGGACTCAAAACATGCAATGGAGTATGGGAATCGTCCGGGCGGACGCTCTTCAAACAATTGCGACTTGGTTCCAACGCGCTACTGGAGGAACTCCTTCGACCGTATTGACCGATTCGCAAATGGTTTCCCTAGTTTTGCAAAAGCGTGGATCGATTACTCGCCGAGCCTCATCGACAGGAAGTCAAATCATTCTCCGCGGTATTCAACGAGTTGGAATCCGGGACTCCATCGAACTGACTAACATCTTCATGACTGGATACCTCTTTTACTATTTCGTCACTGCACTTGTGGTCGCCTGTGTCGGTATTATGCTCCTCGTTCGTGCCGCTCTAGCCAAGAAACAAACAGCGCTTCCAAAACTCGACCGCGCTATGGGCGTGTCCGCAGACTGGAAAACCGTCCTTCGCAGCACGTTCTTCCGCATCGCATGCATTGGATATCCCCAGATGTGTGTCTTGTGCCTCTGGGAGCTGACCCGTCGCGATTCGGCTGCCGAAATCGTTCTGGCCATTACCATGTGGCTGGTGACGACGGGAGTGCTCGGATTCGCCGCATTTAAGGTCTTCCAGCGCGGATTGCGGTCTAAGCAGCAGCACAACACCGCCGCATACACCCTCTATTCCGATCCTGCGACCCTGAACCAATGGGGTTTCTTGTATATCTACTACCGAGCTCCGGTGTACTATTTCCTAGTTCCATCTCTAGTTTACATCATCGTCAAGGGAATGGTCATTGCCTTTGCGCAATCAAATCCAGTGGCACAGACCATTGTTCTCTTAATTCTGGAACTCGCCATGATGCTTGCAGTCGCAATCATCAAGCCATTTATGAGCAAGGGCGCCAACGTCGTCGCAATCACTACAGGAGTGCTGAACTCTCTCAACACAATTTTCCTTTTGGTCTTTTCCGATGTCTTCAATCAACCCGACCTCATGACCGGAATTCTGGGTGTCCTCTTCTTCATCTTCAACGCGCTCTTTACCCTCGTTCTCCTGATTTACCTGTTGGTTGGCATTGCGTACGCCGTCTTCACCAAGAAACCAGATACCAAATACCGACCACTCGCCGACGACCGCGACTCGTTCCGTTGGTCTCGCAACGGCACCACAACCGAACTGTCATCTCTTGAGAAGATTGCCAGGGGTGAAGAAGATACCGAGGCTCACCCCCACCACCCTGCGCGTGTCGCTACTGCCCCGCCCAGTGATGAGGATGTCTCTATGGCAGCCAGAAGACCCTACAATGATGTGGTCGATCCTTCGCTGCCACTGTTCCCCACTGGTTATGACCACTCCCGACGAAGGTCCTGAGATCTAGGGCTGTTTTGTTTTGTATGGTATTTTTTTTCAAAGAATTTAGAGCGGGTTTCTCTCATGGTGTTTGGTGCTTTGGCGCTCGGATGGGCTATTGCAAATATTGGATTATCTCTTGTCCTAGGCCTCGGGCCTATTTACCTCATACTTGATCATAAATTTTCTTTCTTATATTGGTCGCTGATATATCTCTCAGGCGATATATTTTGTGTTTCTGTATTAAACATAGACAAATCAGGGCCCTTTCTGCACATCTGGTTCCTCTTAAATTCTAGGCAAGAAATGTGACCTAGAATACAGCAGATCGAACTGAGCAGGAGATAAATCCTGAAGAAGTTAGATGTTTCAAGCAAAGCTTGTACCACAGTGTGCCCCACTATACAGCGTGTGGCTGAGTTGTTGAACTAGCCTCATGTTGTGGCCCCGATTATTCTACAATTTGTAGATCTCCTTCGAGGTTTTCTGAGGTTTTCGGCTTTCTGGCAATAAGAACACAGGATGGTCACACCTCTCCTGGTTCTTAGTTTTGTCAAACAGTCGCTTGCCCAAAATAATTCAACAGCCCTGGAAGGCTGGCAGTTCGCTGATAGTTCCCGCTCGAGTTGGGATATTCTCTGGACATGCCTCTCGACGATCTTCGCGTGCACATGGACAGCCCTGCACGGTCCTGTCCCAAGAAGGGACCAAACGGAGATATTGGCCAATGTTTTGAAGATAGTAGCTTGGATAGGCACCATTTTTGCCCCTGAATTCATGGCAGGGATTGCAGCCGAGGAATTATGGCAGGCAAGGTCTACAGTGGCGCGCTGCAATGCTGCTTTTCATACGACACATAGCAGACCCAATTTACATACTTCGTCGCCCGAGAGTCGGACACCAGAGAAGGTAGAATCCAACGGTCGCTGGGGCACTATTCAAGGTTACTGCGTTGGAATGAATGGTGTTCTCTTTCAAACCAAGGATGACTGGACATATCCAGTTCACAGCCGCAATGTCGTTCCTCTAATCGAGGCGGGCGTTATTAAGCCTTCTTATTTGAGAGCTGGCGATATCAAAGATCGTGCCAAAGCAGACTCTTTCGCAAAGGGCTTCACTTTGCTTCAAAGTTGCTGGGTAACAGTCAACATCATTGCCAGAAGAGCATACGACTTGCCAATTACAGCCATTGAAATCACGACGGTGGCCTATGTCGCTGCTGCTGCTGCTGCTACCTACATAATCTGGTGGAACAAACCAAAAGACATGGTAACGCCAATCACGATTTTCATACCATACGATCGAGATTCCGGGGACATGTCGCATCAACTCAGAGATATCCTCAGCGAAAATGCTGGAAACTGGATTCACTTGAAGGTCCTCACCGAAAAGAAAGAACCTTCGGCATGGAGCCTCATTGTCCAACTTTTCTATCTTGAGCTCGCTGCATTGAAAGTTGTCCTCGCGCCTTGGACTTGGAAGAGGCATTGGAAAGAATATAAAGCCGAACTCGACGAGACAGTAGAGGAGATCAGAGGTGAAGGCAGAGCTCAGACCGAACGTTCCACTGCCCACCGCGATGAGGAAAACCCCCAAGATCCCGAAACCCCAACAGGAACCGGCAGTAGCGGCTATAGGGATGAGGAGGCCTCCCAGGGGCCAAAGCCAACCCCGGATGACAACGAGGATAGCAATCAGCGTGATAGCCCCCACCCGCCAGTGTCTGGGTGCCTGCAACCAAGCAATGGGCCAAGAGATGAAGAAACGTTGACCGTTTCAGAAGAACCCCAAGAGACGAACCCATCCACGACGCTTTCCGATACCAGCAATACCCACCATCCGGATACCGAACCCCAGAAAGACGAGCCAGACACTGAGTCGCAAAAGCCAAGCAACACAGTAGAGGACGACGAAGAACTGACAATCACGGAATGGACCAACATCGCTCATTTTTACATGTTCGTCGCGCTGGTATTTTGCGGTATGCACGTTGCAGCGTATGTACTATCTGCATATTAGCACACCCCATTCCAGTCCTGAGCTGATTCCCTACATGCATAGATGGAACTCGGTATTCCCCACACAAGCAGAGCAAATCGCTTGGCGGGTTTTCTCGCTGTTCGCACTCCTAATCACATTGCCAATGTACTTCAAATCCCTGTGGTCCTTTGATCGCTTCAAACGCACACTAAGCAACAAAGATATGCTTGTCTTGAGTGCTGGCTGGTCCAGGACACCTGACATTGTCTTCATGTTTGTGTGGTTTTGCTGTTATTCGACGGCTCGTTGGGGAACTGTCATTCTTCCGCTTATATCGCTCCGGGCGCTGCCTGCTGGTTCATGTATCTCTGTCGACTGGTTGGCGTCGATTCCTCAGGTTTGAGAAGAGGGGTATGTGGGAAAGAACCTTGGCACATATTATAGAGAGTTCATATCGGTGCAGCTTACTCTTGATGGCTGATCGAGTATATATATTCAACATAAATGTTCAACAAGATACCTGGGTACGTGTATATATATCCACGAGAACCGAAATATATCAGATCTTATCCTGGCAATTCGGTTTATCTTCTCGAATCTGCTACTGTAGTTTCATTGCTTCCATCCAAGGTTGCTGATAGTTGTCGTAGACGCCGTTATTTTATTTATGTGTCAAGTTATCGGGCATATAACTAGATACGATAAATCTCAAATGACATCAGGAGAAGAATATAATGACGAGTTATGAATAATTATGCATAATTCACTACCTTACAAACCAGGGAACAGACGCTAAAAGTAAATAGACCTTGGCAATGAGGTATAGGCCGAGATGTCAAAGATTGGAAGCACAAATACAGACAGAACAGGGAATCTCAGATTATCACAGGGATGCACCTGTACTATTTCCCCTTGATTCGTGTGACCAAGTTTGCGAGCGTGTATGCATCCCTGACTTCACAGCAGACTACTATTAGCCAAGGCTGAGGATATTGCGATCCTCATTTCTAAAAATTTCGACGTCAGCCCAAGGCCTAGAGCAGAGTCGCAAGCCAGAGCTAAGATGAACGTCCCGGGTATTGACTGGAGCCCGAAATCCATACGATGAAGACTCTTTATTGAAGGCAGCCCGTAGAACATGCTACATCGGGGGTGATCAGAGTCGGCATTTGAATAAGGCTGTTTCCGCAATGATTGATATTTGGGAAATCGATTTTTGAGAAAATAAGCAGGCCGCATGGCCATCGTATCTGCGCGTGGCAGAGGGCTAAATCTTCCAGCCAATGCGTGGATGTGTTTCAAGATTGTTTCTTGGCCAGCCATGGCCGGGGAACGGGTTGCGAGGGCAACGCAGGGCATTTATCGGCATCTATACCAACCGTGGTGGATAAAGTCAACTTGGGTTGCGTTTCAGACTGCGGCGTTAAGTGGTGATTGGCGAAGTGTGTCACAAAGCCTCAAGGGATGGCGAAAAGAGACGATCCCTTCTATTTCGGTTGACGCCCTTGGTTCAATTTACGCCCTTGGTAAATTCGATAAAATTGATAATGAAGATTCTTTTCTTTTCCTTTTTGTGATAGGTATGGTTAGGGGAAATTAAAAGACCCATTTACTGTAAGTTCCAGGGGTTAGGCTTTTTTTAGTTTCTTCTTGCCCGTGCTAAAAAAACAAACAGAATCAGATGTTCAAATTTCTCAGGCTGAGCTGATTGCGGGGGGCCAAGGGCAGCTGAGGCATATCCAAGAAGCCGCACTCCGTACAAAACGCCTTGAAGGTCCCGAGACAAACGGGGATCGCCTTTAGGCGTTTCGGTTTTAGGGGGAAACAGGACTAGACTAGTGATCGACGGCGCAGCTAGCGCAGCTAGCGTAGATAAGGTTGTCGGGATTCCACAGCTCGGACCAGGAGTGCCTTGCATATTCTAATCTAGTTCATTGAACGTATGTCCGTTGTATGTGTCTACAGTTATTCTAAAGGACCTCGTTAAACATTGCTCGCTTGGGAATGGATGAACACGCGTTGGAGGAGCAACCTTGTCATCATATGGCGACTGTGGCTTAGCCAGTGATTAAGACGAATAAATTGAATACCAGCAATGATCGCGTATATCTGCATACTTCGGTGGTGCACACGGCACGGTCCACTGCCCTTTGCGGTCCGCCGTGGCTAAAGATAATCCGTATTGTGCCATTTTCGATGTTCACTTTTTCGTCTCTTGCCTAAACGGAGTAGTTCCAAGCTCGTTATCCAGACTCGTAAACAAAAACAAAATAAAAAAGCCTTCGACCTTCCAATCTTGATAGCCTTGATATTAGTGAGTCCCTACAATTTGGTACAAAAGCCATGGCGGATTCTAGTGTGCGATCATCCAACTTGCAGACCCATCATAATCAGCATGAACAAGGCAATCCACGTGTTCTTCTCTTTTTATTATTTCTTTTCCAAAGTTAGCTATGGAGGCTTGTAGCATTCTGAAACAAGGCACTCGCGTGTCGGAGATCTTCGGGGTCCAAGCATTCTTGAAGTAGGCATCATGGCTGTGTAAAAATGACCGGTAGGGCAGTAGGGCAAGATCGGGCTAGTATAGACCTGCTATCAGTACCATTCAGGATTGACTCGCCGTTAGAGATCAACAAGGTTAGTATCAAGAAAGGGAAATGAACGAACCATGCTGCAGGAGCGCGTGGCCCGGGGGAATGGATGCTGCATAGTAATTTTTGCACTATGTTGTTTTCGGATTTTTCGTTTCTTTTCTTTTCTGAGTCGACCTCTTAGATTCAATCTCCTCACTCAATGCATTAGCCTCCATGTGACGGGCCACGTTGGCTCCGACATCGTTTCACCCTGTACGCCGTTGCGTAATCCTCGTCATCCCCACGCGAACATACCGGGCATTGCGAAGCGCTTTTGCCGCTAAGCATGATTTGCGGCCCTGAATTATAGTTTGTTTCAACAAGTTCTAGACTTCCCACTAGGCTACCTGACGTTCGTCCCTTTGTGAAGATCAAGTTCGTGTCCCTTGTTTGATAACCCCGTTGGAGGCTCGCTTGCAAAACTCGAATTGCTTTTTGCATCGCCCCCTCGCTTCATTCCACGGGACATATACCTAATTTGGTTACCTCCAGCCTGAAACATGTGGTTGGCCATGTGCCGTAGAAGAATGTTTTGAATTATTACGCTTTTACGCTCAGGACAATCGTGAAAGCGGGGTCCCATTTCCACGCATCCTGATGCACCCGGTACCTGCCTTCTAGCCCCAGCTTCATGCAGTTCGTCCAATAGCAACGGGCTTATCGCCTGTTTTGCATATCCCAACCGAACGGGTATTTGCTGGTTTTACTATGGAGGCTCGAGTTTGCCCGCTTGAGGAATTCCAGACCCGCTATGGTTCATGTGGACCAAATCGTAGCGTTGGGCTAAGGATCGAAATGCCGTCACAGGTTCATGGCAAGTGGAGCTCAACTAAGATGCGAGCTGAAGATCCTTCCTTCATTCCTTCTTTCGTTCAGCTCGTACTTGGCCATGTGGGCCATGCTGCAAAGCTCAAGCTCCAGCTCCAGCTCGCGTGTCTGGGTGCAAGGGCATGCCGTCTCCATGCTAGCCTCAGACCTGCAGTGTATATATAGGAGCATCCGCACATAGATAGCCTCATCATTCCAGTCCATCAAGCATTCAAAAGCCTCCAAGCCAATCCAACGCATACCAATCCGAGTCAACGACACGGCTTTCTCTCTCGAATACCTCACGATCATCACCACTCTTCCTAAATCTACTTGCAACATCACCTGGCCGGACTTCAACCTACAACCCTTTGTATCACCTGCAAGACACCTGATCTTACAATTACGCAACATGTCTATCCCGGAACCAACCACCAAATCGTAAGTGCATCTACCTTTGGGTGAATATTTGTTATTTCAGCCGACTAACTTGCATATAGTGCTGCCAATGGCACCAGTACCACTCCCATGAGTCAAGGCAACATCAGCCAAGTACCAGGAAGCACTCGCAGCAGTGTTGACCGATTCACACGAGCACCGGCTTCTGAAGGCCCGTACTTCGCGGGCGCGAGGATGTCGGAAAGATCAGCACACCTCTCGGGGCTTTCAAGCCAACTCAGCGCAATGGATGCAGTCTTAAAGTCTGGGAATTGAGGAGGGGAAAGCAAAGAGAAAGAACAGGGTGAACCCAACACTCACTTCTATGTATAATCTATCAGATGTAACAGAAAGAACATAGAAAATGCATATATCTCAGAGATTCAGAACGAAGCACTCCCTCCCTCAAAGCAACTCGAAGATATAAGATGCCACCTCCTCATACTTAGTACTAGGGAATTCATGGCCTGCCTCGTAGAACTTGAAAACGGCATTTCCTCCGAGCGCGGCTGTAGCGTCTGGAACAAGCTCGCTCTTGATAATAATTGCATCATTATTACCACACAAAATATGGACTTTGTGGTCCGACGGTCTCTTATCCGTGCTAGAAGATACACTGTTTTGCGCAGTAAGATATTCGCCAAGACGCGTCCATGTACTCCATTGACGTTCTTGCAAGATTGGTCCATATCGCATGCTTGACATGAATGCATGGACGAATCCTGCGTGAGCGTTCACCTGCCATGCCACCGCCGAAGGAACGTTGATGTGAGGATATTCTCGAGACAGAATTTGGGTTTGGCCAGCATTCTGGGAAGAAAGCTCCTCAGTGAGTGCATCTGCGGCATTGAGCTTGTGGTTCTTGGGCTTGGGTGTGGTTAAAGGACCCGCTCGCAGCCGGCGACCAACCAAGTACCCCAAGACGTTCTCGGGCATGAGGCCCTTTGAGTAAAGAAGTCGACTCTGGAAGCTGATTTGTGAGTCGCGAATCAATCCCGCAGGGGCTAAAAGGACCAATGATGACAGAAGTTGAGGAAAGTAGGATGCGAACGCGGCAGCAATACCGCCTCCCAGAGAGTACCCCACAAGAGAGAACTTGCCTGACTCTACACCTGTCCAGGAGATAGGCGATGAGGCTAGAGTGAGTAATATCTGTGTCGAGAAGAGTCGGCTGTCTTGTGGAAGATCAGCAGGGCAGTCGGAGTATCCTCTTCCAAATCTATTGTTTTTCAAGGTTAGGTACAGTTCAAGGACCACGAGATATTGAGATACATACAAATCGAAAAGCATCACCCGGCAGCCACGGTCCACAAGTGCATGGGCTAGCCCGCCAAGCGCAATACATGGCGTGGTGATACCATGCACTAACAAGACCTTTGGTCCATCTTCCGGGCCCCATTCATAAACCCGGATAGAGCCATACGGACTGGCGACATCGCGTGCACCGGGAAGGACGTCAGTTGGGAGAGGAAGCTGGCGATTCTCCGACTCCGATATTCCCGGCAAGACGGTCGATCGCGGGGACGCTAGAACAGTTTGCAGTGTTTCATTTCGAGCTAAGAGTGATCTACTGAGTAGACCGAGGGTAAAGGAAGCCCCGGCTACTGCAAGTAGAGAAAGTTGACTTTCGTGCTTGGAAAATGATTCGGAGAGGAAATCCACGGTTTGGTTGTAGAGCGCCATGGTTGCACTGCGCAAGTTCACCCCTGGGACGATTGGATTGGTGGCAAAAAGCGATATATCGCTAGACTACTTCAGGTTGCTGGCTTTATTTGATGGTACCTGAGCGGAGATAAAGTCTAGCGAGAGTATAGAAACTAGGAGTGGGGAGGGATTTGGTCTGTTGGGATGTGCTGGGACCGAGGCACCTGCGCTGACGCCATGTGCACGATAAGATAAACGATATCAATCTCGATAAGATAAGATAAGGGATCTATATGGATCCATTGACAATATTTGAAGAGATTCGTTCAGCATTATATCGTCACCTGTATGGATATTGCTGTTGATTGGGGTATTTATGGCGATATCAGCAGAAAGTCTTAGTATTTAAATTAGTTTGGATACATGTATGCCGTCAAAAATGCTTATCTTCAAGGCATTCTGCTGCAACAATGTTAAGGGATCGCTCGCCGCTAACTATATACTTACGACTGCAAAGGAGTTCAGAAGAGACCCTGAAGAGTTTCAAGAAATTATCAGAAGGGAATCCGCCAGAAAGGCGTAAAGAAAGCACATATGAAGACCACAACCTTGGGAAGTGATAATCAAGTGTGCAGACTCTTTAGACGGAAAGTAAATACGTTGTGTTAGAAACTACCTATTTATTTAATAGATTTGTGCGAATAGCTTTTGAGGGAAGCCAGAGTATCATGGATAGCAGGTTCTTTCCAAGGTTATTGATACAGTAAACCATCTCCAACCGACATCACTGTCATTTACCCCGCATGAAAAGGCAAGTAATTCAGCCTA
This sequence comes from Penicillium soppii, assembly GCF_028829465.1. Classification (NCBI taxonomy): domain Eukaryota; kingdom Fungi; phylum Ascomycota; class Eurotiomycetes; order Eurotiales; family Aspergillaceae; genus Penicillium; species Penicillium soppii. The sequence goes on along the minus strand of NW_026643235.1, from coordinate 911,315 downwards.
AAACACCCCCAAAGTGACATATAATCAGAATTTTAAAGTACTTTATATTAACAGGAAACAAGCGGCGTCAAATATGTCAGTTGATTACCCCTATTCTTGAATACATTTACTACAAGATACCGTGTCGAATTGGGTAATCAGAATTTCATGCCCAGATGAAATTTGTACAGTTAAGAGTGGAGTCCAGCAGATGTGAAGATTAATTACTTCGGGTTGTTGATCCGTATAACTTGAATACGATATGCGATCAATTGTGCAATGTGACGACAAATAAACTGTGCGTTGAATTAGACATGCTGTTCTGGGACCACCTTATGTCTTCTGTCTATCCAAGACCCATGATTTAGTCATTATCAACAGGTCCATACTCATGCCGTTTCATTGACCCATCTAATTATTTCGCAGGGCAGTTTAAGTATGCTGGGATCAGCGCTGCCATTTTCTGACTGGCTGGTGAAATTACCCGTCCCTTTCGCTAACTTTTCGCTTCAGTAAAAGTGGATTAATGTTGCTTTTCTGGAATCCAATTCAACATACGCGGTGGAAAATCCGAGAGCCTACGTTGTACATTGATATGACAACTTCACCAAACTGCCAGGTCTAGTGTCTCTCTTTGGGACAGTCCCGATACTACTGGTGGACCCCCAGCACGATCGACAGTGCTAGCTCAGACTTAGCATTTGTCATTCATTTTACCTTTTTTGACCCGCGACGCTTCAGGTTGGGCTATCAAGTCCAATGATGTCTAGCATACTTCAAGATGCCCAACTGGTGGAACTTCCTGTTCCTTGCTTTTATCTCTGTATTATACCGAATAGGAAATGTTCTGGAATGAGGACCCGAATGCGTGACGGGCCACGGGATCTCCGTCTAGGAACTTGAGTTTTTGGTGTCGATTAGTGCAAATATATCCTTTGTATATCGATGTATATCGATGTATTCTCTTGATTTGAGACTTCACTACGTTGGAAGCTGCTCATATCGGCCATGATCGTTCAATTTTTGACGATTTCTCGTGTTAGATTGAGACAACAGTAAGAGCGACAGACCCAACCCAACTTATTATTGCAAGCCAGACAATTTCTCCCATTGAAGGATATTCTCTTGTGTCTTTCCGCTATTTGTTGAGTCCAATATTTCCGGGAGGGGCTTGGTTTCGGGCTGAAACACTCTATACCCGAAGGGTCTGCTGAATGTCCAAGTTCGAGCTTAACGCCTCGCACAATATCCGGCTTACACAAAAAGCCATTCGGCTGTTTAATGTTAAGTGGAGGCACGCCGTGGCGGCGATTCCATCTAGCGGCGCTCTTGGCAGCTTCAAACCCCACGAAGTGTCTCATTTAGAGCATAATCCAATTTCGTTTCCAAATTTCTGGCATCAGGTAACACCAAGTACTAACACCCAACTAAATGATCGACAGGCAATGCACACCAAAGCGCTTATATGCAGCTTTTATTTGTCGCAAAATGAATTATCAAATGAGTTATACAGGAACAGGACCGTCAGAACCGGATCGGGGAATCCTCCGTTTTAGCGGATGTTGAAACCTGCTGACCTTTTAATCCACCCCATATCAGTTAGATTTTTGATGGGATATTCTACGAAAGCCATCTGACGAAGATCATTCCCTTCCTGATTCAGGCGCCGGGTCCACTCCCAAACAATCAATGTACTACATCGGAGGTCACCCAGTATGGAATTCAACACTGAATTGATGGGCTTGTCCTTCTGTCTGTTCAATTTGGTAACGGTCTTACGGTCCGCCACACCGGATGGGATGCGCCGAACATGCCCTAATCAAGCGTTGTGTAGCAAGGACCGACCTCGGGAGATAATTTCGTGGTCGAAGAAGACATATAAAGATCTTTGTCCGCCCCAGCATTCATTTTGTTCATCAACTGCAGGCCAGAGAACATTACAACACATTGCTATCCATTCCCTTTTGCTTTGCAAGCAATGTATCAGAAGGTGCTTCTTTTCTCTGCCCTGGCGGCAGCAGCCCGTGCCCAGCAGGCTGGCACATTGACGGCTGAAACCCATCCCTCGTTGACCTGGCAGAAGTGCACTGCCGCTGGCAGCTGCACTGACCAGACGGGTTCTGTTGTCATTGATTCCAATTGGCGCTGGCTTCACTCCGTCGATGGCTCCACAAACTGCTACACTGGAAATACGGTAAGGGATCTCGACTCAGAGAAATGGAACCGTGCTGACTGACTTTGTTTAAACAGTGGGATGCAACCCTTTGCCCCGACGACGAGACCTGTGCCACAAATTGTGCCCTGGATGGTGCCGACTATGAAGGCACCTATGGTGCAACCACCGATGGCAACGCTCTGACTTTGAACTTTGTCACCGGCGCCAATGTTGGCTCTCGTTTGTTCCTCATGGAGGATGACAGCACCTACCAAATGTTCAAGCTGCTCAACCAAGAGTTCACATTTGACGTGGATACCTCCAAGCTGCCTTGTGGTCTCAACGGAGCTTTGTACTTCGTCTCCATGGACTCCGACGGTGGCATGTCCAAGTACGATGGCAACAAGGCCGGCGCCAAGTACGGTACTGGATACTGTGATTCTCAGTGCCCTCGTGATTTGAAGTTCATCAACGGCCAGGTGAGTTTCCCTAAGAGCCAGCCCCGGGTAATCCTACGATCAAAATGACTAATGCGAGACAGGCCAACGTCGATGGCTGGGAGCCCTCTGCCAGCGACAAGAACGCTGGTATTGGCGGCCATGGATCTTGCTGCGCTGAGATGGATGTTTGGGAGGCTAATAGCATCTCGACCGCTTTCACTCCCCACCCTTGCGACACTGCCGGACAGACCATGTGCGAGGGTGACAACTGTGGTGGAACTTACTCCTCCAGCCGCTACGCAGGCACCTGCGATCCCGATGGATGCGACTTCAACTCCTACCGCATGGGCAACGAGACTTTCTTCGGTCCCGGCAAGACCGTCGACACCAACTCCAAGATGACCGTGGTCACCCAGTTCATCACCAGCGATGGCACCGACTCCGGCACCCTCAGCGAGATCAAGCGTATCTACGTGCAGAATGGCAAGGTCATCGCCAACTCCGCCTCTGATGTCAGTGGTGTCTCCGGAAACTCGCTCACCACGGACTTCTGCAAGGCCCAGAAGACTGCCTTTGGCGATGAGGACATCTTCACTAAGCACGGTGGTCTGTCTGCTATGGGTGAAGGCTTGGACCAGGGCATGGTTCTGGTCATGAGCTTGTGGGATGACCACTATTCCAACATGCTCTGGTTGGACGGCGAGACTTACCCCACTGATGCGACTGCTGGCAGCCCTGGAGTTGCTCGCGGTACTTGCGCCACTAGCTCTGGTGACCCCGACACTATCGAGGCCGCCTCGGGCTCCGCCGCAGTGACCTACTCTAACATCAAGGTCGGTCCTATTGGTTCCACTTACTCTTCTTAAAGGAGAAAAGAAGGCGGATAACCGAGGCTCTGTTGCTTTTTTGGAAGAGGTTCATGCTTCGTACATGACTGAAGCCAATGAAGTCAACTCACCTTAGATAGTTGAAGGATCTGTGGTATCAGAGACATTGTAGTGATATTGAATCTTGATCTCTCTATTTTATGATTATTCTCCTCCCAGGAGCTCCCAACGCATGACAAGGATCAAACGCAGTCTTAGATGGACTAGAAACGGCCCAAGTATTCACAATACACATGATTTCTGCACACTAATAGATCTGCGTGTTTGATTCTGACGAACCCTGGCAAGTCATACACTGCAGTGATTGATGTGTTGCCATGTTTGTCTCCATTAGAAGTCGCTTTTCTCACATGGTGAAAATGATTGATGTCATTTGCCGAAGCAAAAATGGCGGTGGCAGAAAAAAAAAACGGCCAGCTCGAAGCTTCAGCTTTTGCTTTTGCTTTTGCTTTTGCTTCTTGGAATTCGTGTCACATTCAGATTGTTTCTGAGCTCATAAGAGCCATAGTTTGCTGTGTTTATATCTATTCCAATTTGCAACCATGTTCGACACGGTCTGCACGCTTCCACTCTCCTCGGACCTGTTCACTCAGGCTATCCACCCTGAGGAGCCGGTAGTCTCTGTTGGTCTGGCCTCGGGCCACGTGCAGACTTTTCGATTGCCTTCTTTGGAAACCGAAGAAGATGATGATGCTGCCTCTAACTCATCTGCCCGCAATGGAAAGGGCCACATCGATACAATGTGGAGAACGCGGCGGCACAAGGGTAGCTGCCGCACCCTCGGATTCGGCACTGACGGCCAAGTGCTCTACTCAGCTGGTACAGATGGTCTAGTAAAGGCTGCAAGCTCTGAGACTGGTCAGGTTCAAAACAAAATTGCTATTCCTCCTATGAAGAATGGGTAAGAAACCATTCTAACACGAATTGCTGCATTGTAGTAATTCATTTGGGCTGACATCTTTAATCGCATAGCTCCATCGATGCCCCGACCATGATTCATGCGCTTTCTCCTCAATCCCTTCTTCTCGGCACCGACTCGAGCGCTCTCCATATCTACGATCTTCGCATCCCATACTCAAAGGTCTCTGCTCGCCCTGAGCAGTCGCACCACCCTCACGACGACTATATCTCCTCTCTTACTCCTCTGCCGGCCTCCGATACTAGCACTTCGGGCTTTAGCAAGCAGTGGGTTACCACTGGTGGAACAACCCTAGCTGTGACGGATCTACGACGTGGTGTCCTGGTGCGCAGCGAGAACCAGGAAGAAGAACTTGTCAGCTCAATTTACATGGGTGGTTTGCCGTCCAGTGGAACCAGTCGGGGTGAAAAGGTGATCGTCGGTGGAGCCAGCGGCATCCTGACTCTTTGGGAGAAGGGTCAATGGGACGACCAAGAAGACCGTATCTACGTCGACCGCAATGCCGATGGCGGAGATGCTGTTGAAGCAATGGCTGTTACGCCTGACTACATGGGTAAGGTGGTTGCCGCAGGCCTCGGAAACGGCAAAGTGAAGTTTGTGCGCATCGGACCCAACAAGGTTTTTGCTGAGGTTGTGCACGATGAAATCGACGGTGTTGTGGGCTTGGGCTTTGATGTCGAGGGCCGCATGATTTCTGGCGGCGGGCAAACCGTCAAGGTCTGGCACGAGGGGGAGAACGATGGCGATGGCGGATCCGGCGACGAAGACATGATGGATGACAGTGATGATGACAAAGACTCAGACAGTGAGGCGGAACCTGAGCAACGCGAGGAGCCAAGGGAGCGCAAGAAGCGCAAGAAGGGCAAGAGCAAGGACCAAAGTGGTGGACAGCATGTTATGGCCTTTCACGACTTGGACTAATGTCTCAATACCCACCTGATACCCACATCTGCAGATCAATTCTTCCTGAAAAAAGAAAAAAAGTGTACATAGCATTGGTGTGAGGGTTTCTCTAAGCAATCGGAAGAAGATCTGTTTCAGACATTATTACTGAAAGATCGCGCGGAAATAACGGAAATAAACTACTATTGATATATGTATACGGATGTAGGTCCATAGCTCCTTTGGGGAAATCTATATCCGTTAGCGGGCTTGGGTATATCCGTTGGTCATTTGAAAGAGAGAACTACGCAAGACAAGAGATTGGGAATACAAAACCATTAGAATTAGATGCGACAATAAACTAAGTTTTCAAGACTATCCACCATTCGTGAAAATGAGTACAATATTGTATAGAAATAGCTCGGGGAAGCAAGAATTGTACAACTGCCGATAAAACCCCACGGCCCCACGGAAGAGCAGAGCATGGGTTGCGGTGGGGTGCCGGTGGTGGACTATAAGATAGCAACTATTCGCCCTTTGAATAGACCAAACAACAAAATGGATGCATTCGAGTACAACCCCAACCCTGGCCGTGTCGTCTTCGGCAGCGGTACACTGCAGAAACTCCCCGATGAAATCGCCCGGCTGCAGGTAAAGGCCCCATTGGTGCTCTCGACGCCTCAACAAGTGAGCCAGGCGGAGAGCGTCAAGAATGTGCTCAAGGGTCAGATCGCTGGTATTTTCAGCGAAGCGACTATGCACACTCCTACTAATATCACCGACAAAGCCCTTGAATACGCAAAAGCCCAAGGAGCTGATTCAGTAATCTCCATTGGAGGCGGAAGCACCATCGGCCTCGGCAAGGCGATCAGTATCCGCACTGGACTGCCGCATATCTGTATTCCCACTACATATGCTGGCAGTGAGATGACCCCAATCCTGGGCGAAACTGCTGATGGTCTGAAGAAGACTCGCTCCGATCCCAAGATCTTGCCTGGAACTGTCATCTACGATGTTGATCTCACAATGACTCTGCCGGCGGCCATGAGTGCCACCAGCGGCGTCAACGCTATTGCACATGCCGGTATGTGTGCCTTGCTAATTTGTATGAAAAATGCCATGTAACCCCATCTAATGCGCTGCTTGTTAGTCGAGGCCCTCTACGCTCGCAATACCAACCCAATTATTAACATGATGGCCCTCGAGGGTATCCGGGCACTTGCATCATCCCTTCCCGAGATCGTCGAGAACCCATCTTCTCAATCTGCCCGGTCCAAGGCTTTATACGGCGCCTGGCTTTGCGGAACATGTCTGGGTAGCGTGGGCATGTCTATTCATCACAAGCTGTGCCACACCCTTGGTGGCAGCTTCAACCTTCCTCATGCCGAAACCCACACTGCTGTCCTACCGCATGCCATTTCATACAATGCACCTAGCATTCCTGAAGCCATGAAGCAGTTGGCTGATGCTTTGCCGGACAGCAACGGCGACGCAATCGAAGGTCTGAACGTTCTCTTATCTAAGCTTAAGGTCAAGCGCGGTGTTAAGGACTTTGGAATGAAGGAGGAAGACATCGATAAGGCGGCTGACATTGCACTCTCCAATGCTTACTGGAACCCTCGTCCGATTGAGCGTACCCCCATTCGCGAATTGCTTCGCAGAGTCTGGGCGGGAGAGTTGGCGCGGGCGGATCTATAGATGTCCACTTTCAAGGTTGTTTGTATGCCGATACGATGAATTGCGTAAATAACCCTGAAACTCAGCAGAATACATGTTTTGACCCTCTAAAAGTGATCATAAGTTTTTTGATTGTCCAATGGGCTGTCTTGTATTTGTGTTATCGATGGCGGGGTTGTATAGTGGGGGAAATCTTTTTTTTTCTCCAATTTTCTTTTGGTTTTCCGACACAACACCACCAAACACCTAACCATCACCCTCCAAAATGGGGTCTGAAATGAAGTCAGCCCCTGTACTGTCGACATCCGATGAACGAATTCTCGAAGAAACTGCCCCAGTCGCTTCGCGGGACCCGGCAGCCCCGGTGTCGGACGACGAGCTCTCCATTACGTACGATATCGAGCGCACATTGAAGGAGATTCGACAGGCCCGTTACAAACGAATTGCTCTGCAGTTTCCAGATGACATGCTTCCGGATGCCCCGCGGGTATTTCAAATGCTCAGCCGGGGCCTGGACCATGATGAAGTCGCCAATGCCAATGGTAACCAGACCAACGGTGGCGATACCGATGGCCTGGCTCACTCGGTATCCGAGCTTCAAGTGGAAGATAAGACAGGGACTTGGTCGCCTCGATTGACCATTTTGGCCGATACATCTTACGGTACCTGCTGTGTCGATGAAGTTGCCGCAGAACATGTGGACGCAGATGCGGTTGTACACTACGGGAGGTCATGTCTGTCGCCAACAGCACGGCTGCCCGTGATCTACGTTTTCACTCACAAGGCCCTACCTCTAGAGCCTGTGGTCCGCGCATTCAGGGAAACATACCCTGACCTAACGACGAAGGTGGTCATCGCAGCTGATGTAACCTTCGCGGACCACGTTCCTACAGTATATACTCGGTTGGTGGAAGAGGGATACACCAATCTATACGCAACAGAAATTGTCCATGAGCCTTCCTCCGCTATACCCAACCGAACCGTCCCCAAGTCGGTCCAAGATGCGCCCGAGACACTGGCCGATTGGCAGCTATTCCACATCTCCGATCCTCCAACGGCTCTCATGATGACACTTGCGTCTCGCGTTGCTGCAATTCACATCTATCCCACCAATGACCTGTCCAACGAGAATGTCAAGCCCCTGCCTGCATCTACTGCTGCCGTTTTGCGACGTCGTTATGGCACTCTTGCCTCCCTGACGACGGTTCCCATTTGGGGTATCCTCATCAACACGCTCAGTGTGAAAAATTACTTGCACATTGTCGAGCATGTCAAAGAGCGCATTGCCGAAGCAGGCAAGAAAAGCTACATGTTTGTCGTTGGCAAACTAAATGCGGCCAAAGTCGCCAATTTCAGTGAGATTGGTGGCTGGGTGGTGATTGGTTGCTGGGAAAGCTCTTTGGTGGACAGCACAGATTTTTGGAAGCCAGTCATTACTCCATTTGAATTGGAACTTGCCTTGAAGGATGATTCAGCTCGGGTGTGGACAGGCGCATGGCAGAGTGACTTCCAGGCCGTTCTCGACCAACCGACTGAGGCTGGTGGAGATGGCAACGATGAGCAAGGGACTAATGCAGCCGTGTCCGATGAAGATGACATGTCAGAACCCGAATCGGCACCGCCCGAGTTTGACCTGCGCACCGGTCGATACGTCTCACATTCCCGTCCGATGCGGGAACCTGCGTCCCGTGCTTCTCAGATCGATGGATCATCCACCACCGGCCCATCCGCTGCTAGGGCCCTGGCTCGCCGAGCTAAGGGGGATTTGGCTATGATCGGCGGCGCCGTTTCACCTGGCGCTGAATTTTTGCGGTCGCAACGGACATGGAAAGGATTGGGAAGTGATTTCGATATTCGATATGATGAGGAAGATGAAGAAGATAGTACATTGGTTAAGGAAGGGCGCAAGGGCATTGCTAGGGGATATACTGTAGGAGAAACGACGGAAAAGCATTAGTTAGTTACCTCCACACCATTTGTCAATAGGCCCAGCGATCAATGCATATACGGTTTACGAGAAAACTGAAGTGAAGTCCCATCTAAAGTAAATCTCACAGAAAACCACTGCGTAAATCAGTCAAATCCGGGGGTTTGAAGGCCCATCACATGACGGTCACTTAACGGGCGCATCCGGGCATATATCACCTTGTCTCTGTACCTGTCTCGTTTTTCTTCTCTCTGTTTTTGACCTTTCTTTTGACCTGTCCTTGTCGCAGGGTCATTGTAATTTGCGTCTTGCTTCTCTTTGGGATATCCCTCTTATCCCCTCTTTTTATACCCCTCCCCTTCTCCTTCGCTCCCCCTTCAAATACACCAGATACGTCAATTTACCCTTGCGACCCCTCTCGGCTTATCAATTATCGACTGTTTACTTTTGATGGCCTTGCATGGTCTTGCATGGTCGCCTAGATCTGGGTGTCGTTGCCCCCTCGTTCACATCTCCGAAGTCGTCCTATCATGTGCCGCGTCTCTAACCGCCGAGCTCGCGACCTCGCGTCATTTCGATTCTCAACTTGAAACCCGCTCACAGTTCATCACGCTGTGATGAATTATAGTACAGACACCATGGCCCGGGAAGAAACTGTTGGTGAGACCCCACCGCGGCACCCAGTGGTGCCGGAAGACGCCTCGCAACATTCGAGCTCAGAACGTACCATGTCAACATTCGAGCGAGTTATAACAACAAATGCGCCCATATTTGAATCCTTGTTGCTTCAACTCCCGACCGATGCCATCATCAAACTATATCACACTTCAAACTTCCTCCGTACGTTCCTTCGGTCATATCCGACCGCATGGAAGTCACTCTCGTTTCGTCTACAAATCCCTTCGGGGACTCTACCGAACCCTACAACCGACCCAAATGCCTCTGACACTACCCTTATACACCAATCTCGACCCTATGCTCTGGATATGTTCTTGATGAATGTGGTGATTCCATTCAGTGCGTGTTTGAAGAGCCTGGAACTGGATAACACGGCCATTTCCGGGGAAAACCTTACATCAACTGTGCTACATACACGCCGAGAGACGCTGGAACATCTGTCTGTCCGAGGTTGCAAGAATGTCTCTCTCAAATACCATATCGTTCCTTTCCTAACCATGTTCGCGCTACAATGTGATATCGACATGGAGAAGAACACCTCGAATTCTCTCGGAATGAAACGACTCGCCCTCAAGAGCTTATATGCATACCGATGCCGGCATCATCGTAGACGGCCATATCTTTCCTCTTCGTTGATGCGGAAGGACGCTGACGCGGAATCCACTCATGAACTCGTCAATATCTGCCACAAGCTCGGGATCTGGACTGATACTGCGTGGTGTACCACACCCGCCGGTAGATGTGCCCGTAGAGCCGGCTATGTGAAGTCAAGGTTTCCACACGGTGCGGGATCCCCAGAAGTCTGGGTTGTGTTTGATCGACTCTGGAGATCTAAAAACTGGATCGGCCCGGTCGAGGGAGAAACCTCTGAGCCGGGCGTCCGCGACGGCAAGCTGTGGGAGAACTGCGACACAGGATGCTTTGGCGAGGCGTTGGGAACGGGTGAGGGCATCGACATGGGGGAAGGTAAAATGACACCTGCCCACCTCCGCCGCAGTCATACCCAATTTGTGCAAGGTATTCGATGTGACAACTGCCTCGAGGACATCTCCGAGCGATGTGAGCATTGCAGTGTCTTAATGCACTGCGTAGGATGTCGCAAGACACTTTGTGCAAGCTGTGCCCACGAAAGGCCGTATCTTCACCGAAACACTCTTTCCTCTTCCTCCGCAAACGGCCAAAGTACATCTGATTCCTTCTGGTGGGCACCTGGGGCGACACACTCGCCAGGCTCGATGCAGGATCCAGTGGATCCTCTGGCACTATCAGATCCTAACCTACACCAGGGCCCAAGCCCGGAACCTCCAGAACTCAACTTTCACTGGTGCTGCACCAAACCTGACCTTTCCGGAGGAGGTGGAATTAGCATCGGTCCTCGTACTCGTGAAGTGGACCAAGTCAGAGCCGTGCCTTTGCCCCGTGGTCAAGGCTGGGAGGATCTTGAGTACACGGTCAGTGAATGGAGCAAGACATTCCCGAAATACGCATATGGCGATCCGAGCAAGCCTGACTACTCACTCGAGGCGGGTCATCTGGCGATGATGAAATGGCTACTCGGTCCACCCAACCGTCAAGTTTCACCGTGTCCGCGCAACCTGTGCCAAGGGTGCTACGATTCTCCACAATGGAAGGTGCACTGCAAGAGCTGCTCCAAGCCTCTCTGTATTGAGCATGACCTTCGTGGACTTCGCTTAAGAATATGCGGCTACCGTGATCTTGAGACGGAGAAGCAGAGCATTGAAAATCGATTCGCAGCGCACCTCTCACAATCTCCTCACTCCGGGGAGGGGTCTGAATACGACTTACCGCTCAGAAGCCAACAGCTCCTCGACTCGGCTAACAAAAGTTTCATTGGTGATCCACGGCAAGATAGCCTGGAGGAGGAACAAAATAGCTCTGAGGCACACGTCGTCGATCAGTCGGGTCATGCCTCCTCTTTTTTCTCTAACCAACCATCTCGCCCGTGTTCTGCCCCCACGTCTAATCAATCCTCGCCTCCGTCATCCTCATCCTCCGATTACTTTGAGTCACCGCAATTTGACCCTCCAAAATGGCAAGGTTGCCAATCCTTCTTCTGTCCTCCGAGTGATCCTATCACCGGAATCCGGGATGTCAGAGGCGGTATCCGGGACCCACGTCCACGATGCCCTAGTTATCTTCGTGAATGCAAAGGCTGCAAGGTGTATGTATGTGCCGACTGCACATACGCCCACCCGCCCTGCAAATGCTCGTATTGTGAAGAGAACTACCTGTGTCCCAATTGTATGATGGACCGTCCTCGTGACAACCAGTGCCGTCGCCGCCAGGAAGAAAAGGCGCGACGAGAGCACAAGTGGAAAAAGGACATGCAGATCCTTGAGGGCATCCTGGAGCTGAAGGTGGCTAATGAGCTGGCCGAGTTCGCTGGCGAGTTCTTTGACCTCGTTGAGCGCTACGATAATCCACCTTCGGGGACCTTGACCCCCTTTGATGACATCCCCGACCTGTTTGAGGGAGAACTCGCTGTAGCGGGAACATCCGCCTCGCACTTCGAGCCCGACGAAAATGACTGGCTCGTTCAAACCTCCCATGAGTCCGAGACTTCCTCTCACACCCTCTGATTCGTGCACCCTTGCATCCCCAGTTCATTGTCAGCTCATTTTCCAGTCCACTTGTTTTTTTTGTCTTTTTTTTGTTTCAGCTCTTCAGCGATCTCATATCATGGCGTCGGGGGAATTTTTCTACTCGTTTTTACGAGCTGTTTTCAAAGTGATTTACCCAAGCGGGATCAATACCATGTTCCAATCGGCGTTGTACTGAGCGTAATGGATCGGCACTTCTACACCTTCTCTTTGTTTCTGCCCCTCGACCCCTCTTCTATTTCCAACCGGACTGAGGCTGCACTTTAGCCACGGAAGTTACACCATCTACCCGGCGGTATCTCGGGAAGCTCTTACCGCACTGACGACATAGCTGGCCAATGGATGCAGGCACCGACGCCAGAATTTACGACTTATTTGTTCTTTTTCTTTCCATTTTTCATTCTATTTTTTTCATTTTTTCAATCTCTTTGCTGGGCAGGATGACCCGGTGCATAGTGGGGCGTGGATGATATAGTGGGCATGTGGACTGCATCTTTGATGTACTTAAAAGTAGGGTCATGTCCTAAGGCATCAGCTAATATTCTTACTTTTTTTTTCTCTCTTATATCCATGGATCCTATCCTTGATGCCTGTCAGTGATCATCCGTTCCTTGGGCCGGTTCATCATTAGACCCCTGTTCACTGTTTAAAAAAATCAAATTTATTAACAAACCAACACAATGGCGCCACACTTACCGACCTCCGGACAAACTATAACAACCAGTCATAACAAACCACATACGTAGGTAGCAGTTGATCCCACTATCAAGCCCATACACCCAGGTATAGATATTGAAAAGTCATCAGGATCTGTCAGCTGGCAACGGAGAAAAAAGAAAGCGAATTAGCCCTGGAGTCAACTGAGAAGCCCCCGCGATCAGACACCGAATCAGGTGCCTGAAGAATACCTACCATATACCTAGATAGTGCCCGGGTACTGCAGTGAAGAAGGCCCTGGCGGAGGCTAGTCAGTTGTTCTCATCTGACGTGACTGGGACCGAACCCTGAAGACCCAAATTACCGACATCGGTAAAATAGGTACGTGTCGGGTCATAGATGGATGAAAAGGATGCGGTCAAGAACAAGCCACCCACTAGTGGGATATGTACCCGTATGCATCCCACGTGGGATTGCTACATGCAACGTCTACGGCTCTACGGCTTGTGTGCATGCTTATCGGCGGTGAATGTTGCTGCTGTGGATCCAATAGGTGTCAGCTTGTACAGCGTCGTTGGGCTCTTGTTTGGAGCTTCGAAGGCGGTCCGTGTAAAAACATATTATAGTAGCCTAAGATATTGTCATATCTTTAAATTTTTGTATTTTTGTGTTTTTGTATTTCATATTTTTGGAGGGGAGGAGGGGAGTGGAGGGGCAGGGAGGAGAGTGAGGGGACATTGATGGAGTACTAACTATTATCTCCTGTTCTCTAAATAATATTATACACATATACAATTAAACAGTTTACTGGTCAAATATATCGAAACTGCCTCCTACCATATACCTATATGGGTATTATATACCCTAGTATAGTTCTTTCCTAGTATAGTGGATATCATACACATCTATAGATCGAAGTTTGGAAGTATCAAATTTCAGATGGATCGGACGATCACTAGGAACAATAGAACTCTACCCGCTTCCCCGGTGCCCCATTTCTTTTTTTTCTCTCATTTTTCTCCAAGTATTCGAATGTATATATCAATATTTTCCACTATTCCCACTTTTGTTCTTTATTTCCCACTTTCTTAGCTGCTAAGGGATGCCAGACCCAAGTTATCGGATCGGCTGGCGCGGAAGCGGCCCTTTTATTCCCCCCCCCGATTGGGTGCGGGAATACCTCGGATGGGGGGCTGGAAGTCATCCTATTAGTCCATCCTGGTTAGTCCTTCGAAATCGGGTCACAAATTTAACAAGTACCATACGCTAGGTCCCGCTGTTTTGACATCATACCTATCCCATTTGTATAAACTTTTTCAAGGGGTAGCGCGAATAATAAAAAATAACAATCAAATCTTGGAGATTCTATACGAGAGTAGAGTTCACACACTACTAAGAAGATGTGAATACTTGCTACCCTCCCTGGCATCGGGCTAAGCGGTCCGCGGTCCCGTTCATGTGTTAATGTGTCTAGGCTCTAAACGCTCAATAGGAACATTTGAAGAGATGTCGGTGAACGCGCTATAGACGCGTGACCGGTCTCTTCTCTTCGGAGCAAACATTTTGGATGATTTAAATTAGGATTTTTCGATCGGATTTTCCTAAACTTGATTTACTTGTTTACTTGCTTACTTGTTTAATTATTTAATTATTTAATATTTAACATTTAATATCCAACATTTAATATTTAATTTAAGTTCGCATATTTATTCGGGATTCTTATATAAAGACGGATGTCTGTCATTGTTCTTTCTTCCTATCCTTAAATCGATCAAAGCCTTGAGGACTAGATCACTCTATCACATCTTTATCAACTTGCCATTTTACTGCTTTGCACACTCCAAGCCCTCAAATCTTCCATTCTCCAAACACCTCAGTCATGGATCCCAAGGCACCCAAGGAACAAGAGAACAAGGATGGTCGTCCTTTGACTGTCGAGGAATACCAAAAGAAATGGGATCAGATGCTTCAGGACACCGGCAAACAAATTGACAAAATTCGAGGTGAGTCCTTTCCATTTGACATATGCGCAAGACAGAACTGACAGCTATCATAGAGAATGAGCAAGCAAGGAAGGCTGCGCAAGCTGCGCAGCGATGATCAACGCCACTTTTGCCAACCACTGCCTATGCAAGCCAAGGAGTTACATTGAACCGGGAACTGGAAATCTGGAATTTGCATTGTTGCATTTTTGCATTGCGTTTATTGCATGAGCATTGGGGATTTGGGATTGGATTACCAGGAGTTGTTTATACCTTGAAGTAAGGCTTTAGCCATTCGCTTTTTTCCGTTTCCAACATACGGACAAGCACAATACATATTTTGATATATTTGCACATATCTGTTAACATACTATTTAGTTATTCATTATTTACTACACAACTATATACTTATCACACTATACTGTATGCACTAAAAGTTAAGTCAAAGAGACTTGCATTGCCCATCACTAAGGTACTCAAATCATAGTTCTTCCTTAGAATGTCTGGGCTTATGCATGTCATGGTTGCAGACAATGACCAGGCCAACCATACATGTCAATTACCCCGAAATGGTAAGGGATCACCCATTTCCGACAGCCCTTCCACCGCCACGAACTTGTCGTTCACAACACTATCGTCATTTTAAGCGGTGTGGTTTTTCGGGCACGGCTTATGTCCATCACTTCCTAGCCTGGTAAGCTGTGCCACCTTGTCACCTTGGTGAACTAGTTGTCCAGCATGATCTTTATCGGCCATTAATCTTCTAGAAGTTTGTTTCTGCCCTTGTGATCTAAACAGAGATTATATCTTATATCCTAAAGCGGACTACTTCCTTGCAATATATTAGCCCTCTTAGGTATAAGGTACCCCTGACATTAAACGGTGAGCGCAGTGACTATGTTTGGACAATGCGCCAATGCGCATGAAAGAAGAAGCAAACGTTATGTTTGCATCCTTGGCAATTAGGGTGTCCCCTGTTCCAAATTGCAGCATCCATGAGACGATCACTAATATCGCTGCCACGAATACCGGTTGGAATGAGACGGTAGACGACGGGAACTTGCGCACCTGCAGTCAGCTGATTTCCAATATCCACATACACCTGTTTCAAAGTATGCAGATGAAATGCAGGTGCCTCCACGATGCACACAAGACCATTGTCATAGATCTCGCGGTGTAGAGTAAGCAATGCGACCTATTGGGGTAGGGTTGGCGGTATAAGCGCCAACGGAGAAAAGCCCAAGTTCTCCACAATTTTGCCTGAGCTTTTGACTTGGCCCATTCACACCAATTACCGGTCTATACGCTGTACCTTCACCGTGATCCTAAATCTCCTTACTGATACCCTTAATTCTTTCTTACCCCTCTGGCATGCACACCATGTCTGCCGATCTCGATCAGAACCCCTCCCCCGCCGACTTAGCCGAACGCGAACGCGAAGACAAGGAACGCAAGATTCGCGAGGATGCGGAGCAGGCTCAACTCCCCTACAAGTGGACACAGACTATTCGTGATGTGGAAGTAACAGCACCAATCCCCGGTAACCTCAAGGGCCGTGACCTGGACGTGGTGTTGACCAAGAACAAAATCCGCGTCGCGATCAAGGGACAGGAGCCCCTCATCGAGGTAAGCTTAGACTCGTTGGGGATGACCCGATTATTACCCCGCATCAACATCTCAAGCACGCATCAAGACTAACTGGTTTGTCTCTGCTCGTAGGGTGATTTCCCCCACGCTATCCGCGTTGATGAATCCTCCTGGACGTTGGAAACCACCCCCGCCCCGCCCGGCAAGGAAATCAACATCCACCTCGATAAGGTGAATAAGGTGGAATGGTGGGCTCATGTCGTGACCTCTGCTCCCAAGATTGATGTCACCAAGATCACGCCGGAAAACTCCAGCCTAGGCGATCTAGATGGCGAGACTCGCGCCATGGTGGAGAAGATGATGTATGACCAGCGACAGAAGGAGATGGGCGGTCCAAGCAGCGACGAGCAGAAGAAGATGGAGCTGCTCAAGAAGTTCCAGGATGAGCATCCCGGTAAGTGACTAGCTTTGTTATCGTCGTTGTTTTTCGTTCATTGGTGTCTCTTCACCGCTGCCCCGAGTGCTGCATGCTTTCGAATCGGTCTGTTGCTAATGTGCGATCTTACAGAGATGGACTTCTCTAATGCGAAGATGGGATAAATTTCAATATCAACATTCAGCGGTTGATATTTGTTTTCTACCAAAAAAAAAGATTATCAATATATGAAGATGCGCATCGGTCGATGGGCGACTTTCAATGAATGATGAATTGCATAGCGTTTCTCGACTCCATTTCCTCCCGTCCATGTGAAACCTATGCTTGGTTTTTTTCTGCGTAGATTTTATCGTTCTGTCTACGGAGAACGTTGCACGGGTCTTTGGTTCTCTGATCGTGCCAAGCGATGAATACGAGGGTTGCTTAATCTGGCCTAGCGCAGTCTAACACTATGATGTCGATCGCCTTTCCTCTCATTTTCTCCGCCACTTTATTTCTGCCCCTACTCCTACTATACTTGGGCATTCTATTCTGGTTGGTTGAACTCATAGGGCGCAGTTCCACAAGTTTGAGCCTCCATGCACTGCCTCGGGAGCTAAGGATTCTCTCAGCCGCAGCCAAATCGCAGCCCAACATCTTGATGTCTTGAAATCTCCGGAGATTTCTGAGCCCAAGGTGATGATATATCTCACAGCTTACATCCATTTATGATACCAACGAAGCTATTCGCGGGTTGATATAACTTTGTGGAAAAAGAGAACACATGGCGTCCCAAAACCACACTGGGATCTCAGCCGCCTCGCACAGGCCCATGCAGGGACAGAAGTTGGTCTTCCGAGTTCCGAACTACAAATCAAATACACCCCTAGCGTATGAATCTGGAGAAGCCTCCGCACGAGTGTACCATCCCCGCAAGTCCCATCGGAAGTCCCGTGCCGGATGCGTGAATTGTAAGCAACGCAGAGTCAAGGTACCTCCAATTCCCCTTGAAACCTATGAATCACCTGAGCATTTGTTGTTAATATTTGCTCAAGTGCGATGAAACAAAACCAAATTGCATTCGATGCCAAAAACATGGCGTTGAATGTGACTACTCGGGCAAACCGCCCCGACCTCAAAAGCTCAATAATAAAGCTATCTCTAATATCATCAAAACAAACCCCGAACTTAATACAATCGACCTCTTGGCTTCTTCTGTTTCTTCGATGATGGTTTCCGACAAGCTGAGAGAATTGCTACGTCCAACCACTTCTGACAGGTCACTGCCAAAGACACTCAGAGGCTCCTCGGCTGCAGATCGTACTATCCAAGCTCTACGTCATTTCCATCAAGGCCCAGCCTTCTCAAATGAAAGTCCTGGCCCAGTCCGTATTGTAATGGGGAAAATGGTCGAGCTGGCCTTCGAAGTAAGCCCTATGACTCCATCTCCATCTTCGGATCATGCATCATGCTTTACACGCCAACTCTCAACCTGATAACACAACCCACCCCTGACGTATAATCAAACAGACACCGTTTCTCATGCACGCCATAATAGCAGCAGCAACAACCCATCTCTGCACCCTTCTCCCAGATAACAAAGCCTACCGTATCGCCGAAGCATACCACTGGCAACAAACAATAAATCAATACTCAATCGAAGTATCAGCACCTCTAACCCGCCAGAACATGGACAAGCTCTACTCCGCCTGCATGATGATAAGCATGCACTCTTTCCTCCAAGAAACCTTCAACCCACGCAGCTCCTTCGTCTTCTCCACAGACCCAACAGCCCTAACCTGGCTCCGCCTCCAAGGCGGTCTGCGCTATCTCCTAGAACGCACGTCCCACTGGCTCCCAGAGAGTATGTGGTGGACGGTGTTCATGGAATCGCGGGATCCAAGCATAGACTTCGAAGACAATAGACCCGGCCGTGTGGGTCTTGATCCGGATCTGGCGGATCTCTGCGGAATTACGGATGATACAACTGTTGAGTCCAGCCCGTTACTTTGGCCGCTGCGTATGCTTACGGGGCTGTTGCCGCTTGAGCGCGGGACGGTTAGTTTTCAGAAGTATAATACTTGGATGGGAAGAATTGAGAATCCGTTTTTTGAGTGTTTGTGGAGAAAGGAGCCGCCGGCGCTGGTTTTGTTGGCTTGGTGGCTGGGGCTTATGTGTGATGTTGAGGAATGGTGGGTTGAGACGAGGGCTCGTTCGGAATGTACTGCGATTTGTATGTTTTTGGAGAATAGTTCTGATCCACTGGTCTTGAAGATGTTGGAATTCCCGGCGTCGTGCTGTGGGTACTTACTCGGGCATGAGCAAGAACGAGCAGGCGTTCTGGAGCTGAACTGAGGAGGCATGTATTTTTGCATCTTTTTTTAATACCCTATTATTGGTCATCATCTTAAAGCATTCCTATATTGAAGCCGATGGTTTTATTAAATTTTGGCTTCGCTGGCAGTCATTGATTTATGTGGAAAATTAAATAAAATCGTGTTCACATTTATAACAGCTGTTGCACAATGCCCCTGCCATCTATGCATGGGAAGCGTTTATGTGCATGTCAATATTAAGTATCCAAAACTATCCAAAAATGGACCATGTTCGCACCAAATCCCAGTCATGTCATTAATGCTGGACCAGCTTCCAGAAGTGATAATCGTCATGTCGTATGCAATAGCAAAAAAGAGTGAGAGGAACGGCGAGGGACGAAAAGAAAAACAATAGATGACCATCATGCAGTGATGGTCCCGAAAAAAACCCCAAAAGACAAAAAAAATGCCCATCAATAACGATTCCAGATCGCTCGAGCCAAAAGTTCAGTATGCGAAATATTAAAGCAGCAGCTGATAAGCAAAAAAGGACAGCGAGAATATTTTTGTCTCACTATATTTAGACGATACTGGTTCACCGGCTTTCCCAGGATACCCGCCGATGACGGCGGATGGACCGGTTATCCTCTTCGGAGTATGTAGGTCCAGTCCGCGAGCCATTTACACGGGCCGAGGGAGGCGGGTTGATGATGACCGCCATAGCAGATGAGATAGACATTGACCGAGAACGGCTCATCACCACAGAGTGCCGAGGAGAGTAGGGGGGCGGTGGAGTCTCTCTTGTTGCGGTAGAGGTATTGCCGTAGCTACTTGGGAATGAAATAGCCGAGGAACTATCCGAGCTGACATCCTCGTCGTACATATTGCGGTCTTTCTCGTCATGTGCGTAGGTCTCAAAGGACTCGGATGAGACGGATGGATCACGCATGTGAGCTTCGAGGGTCTTTTCGTGAAGGCTCATGGGTCGGGCTGTGTACTGCGGGAGCGGAACGACGCTAGAATAGCCCCCATCCTCCGAGTCAGCGGGAGGGGGTCCGTGCCCGTTGATGCCCGTTGGACCGGCTGTGTGAATGAAATGGCCGTTGCTGGCGAGTGTAAAGCTTCCTGTTTGCAAGCCGGTGTGATTTGGCCTTGAGTTCGCCATTTCTGGTGCGGAGGCGCGCGAGTGCTTCTCGTCTTGCCCGTTTGGGGCAAAGCACCCACATAGTCCGGAAAGGAACGACATGGTCCAATGAGGCAATGGTGGGATGATTGACAAAGGGAAAGTGAGATTATGCTATTAGCATAGCAATATGAAGCTTGTTACTGGAACTTCCAACAAAAATACTCCGAGCAATAGTAGTAGCAGTTTAGATGTTGAGCCTCAAGAGACGATAGCGGGTTGAACCCCACTTGCTTTGAGATATGCCCCAAACCTGAGCTGACAGACAGGCAACTTTGAGATAAATTCTGGGGTTAAAATAACATGTTTGTATGAATGAAGAAAGAAGAAGATGAAAGAGAATGAGAGAAGCCAGATCTGGCTGACAACTGAGGCACCCGCAGGCATCCAAATTCCGGGAACTCTATTCGGATAAGATACGCGACTCCGCCTTAAGCATTCAGAACGCCTGTTCCGATGTAAATTTGCTAATATCCTTATGTCTTTTGATATATTACTACCCCCATAAATAATTAAAGGTTTTATTGGTCTTCTTTGGGTTTTTTTTTGAATATGATTGCCCTTAGGGCTGTGGTATTTCCCAATTTCTGGTTTGTTAGATACCGATAAGCGATAAACGATAAATGATAAGATAGAAAGCGATAAGTCAGGCGGTGTAACGAAAACAAGCAATGATTGGTGGAGAGAAGAAAATTGGGCTGAGGGGCAAAAAGAAATCATAGTCCAGGCACCCCGCCAATGACAGTCCGTCTGGATTTTTCTCTTGTCCTCCCCGCCTTCTCTTCGACGATCACTTTGGCGAAAAACACATCTCAAGTGTTTCTTCAATCAAAATCTTGCGTTGCCCGCCATAATGACTGTCGATCCAACTTTCGAGCAAGTGACTCAAAATGTCGAGCCTAACTATGTCGAGGCGTCTCGCTCCCATGATCCCAGCAACAACATGAAACGGACCGACCCTTTCCAATTCGGCTCGCGATTCCTCGAAAAGGGCGACGATGTCTTCGAGTTCAATGCCTGGGATCATGTTGAACCAGATGATGAGTTCAAGGCCTTTGCCCAAACCCAATATGCGAAGCAGCGAGAAACGCGAGTGTCGGACTTTGATCGGAGGCGATTCAACATGGAACCAGCCAAGTGGTGGGATAAGTTCTATAAAAACAACACTGCAAACTTTTTCAAAGACCGCAAGTGGCTGCGCCAAGAGTTCCCAATCCTCGCGGAGGTGACCCAGAAGGATGCTGGTCCCAAGGTTGTCCTGGAAATTGGCGCGGGAGCCGGAAACACTGCGTTCCCCCTATTGGCGAACAACGAGAATGAGCACCTGAAAGTCCATGCCTGCGATTTCTCCAAATACGCAGTGAAGGTCATGCGCGAAAGCGAGCACTACAACGAGAAGTATATGTCCGCCGATGTCTGGGACGCCGCCGCCGTGCCAAGCGAGGAGTCCGATTCTCTCCCGCCTGGCCTAACAGAAGGCTCGGTCGACGTCGTGATTTTGATTTTTATCTTCTCTGCTCTGGCCCCTAACCAATGGGACCATGCCATCCGCAACATCTACCGCCTCTTGAAGCCCGGTGGCCGTGTGCTGTTCCGCGACTATGGCCGTGGTGACCTCGCTCAAGTGCGTTTCAAAAAGGGCCGCTACATGACCGAGAACTTCTACGTTAGAGGCGACGGCACCCGTGTCTATTTCTTCGAGAAGGATCAGCTCGTTGATATGTGGGGAACCTGGTCTGCCAAAGATGGCTTGCAGATTCCTATTGGCGATGAGGCTTCCGCCGAGGCATCTGTTGAGGAGGCCCAGCCTGCCGAGGAGCCATCAGCGGAGGCCAAGCAATCAGCAATCGATAATGGAGCTTTCGAGGTGCTCAACATGGGAGTTGACCGACGGCTGATTGTTAACCGTGGCACCAAACAAAAGATGTACCGTTGCTGGATGCAGGGAAACTTCGTAAAGCGCGGTGGACCTGCCATTGAGACTGCCACCGAGCCCGCACAATGAATATCAAAATGACCAAGCCGGGTGATGCTCGTTTTGGACGACTTTAAGATTCCATCATTACCTCAACAACAAATGACCAACGTTTCTTGCAGACGCGCTCAGGTCACAGACCAAGCCTGTGACTTGTATACCGTCTAATTTTGGTTTTACTACGTTCGCCTGTGGCGAACTCAATACCGCGCTGCTATGTATTCTGGATATACATCATGCAGAGGTGCGACGCTGTGCAGATTGAAGCCATCGGCGGCAAAAACGTTACTATAAGACTTCTCAAGCTATGAGTGAATGGCCGAATTCGCCGGGATGAAGCGATATCTTGATAATCGAATTATGAATATATGACGCTAGACTTTAGCTATAGAACTTGCAAAATACCTAACAAAATAAATACATCTGTATGCAATATGCAACAACGCCCAGGTGCCTCCAGGGCTGTTTGATGCTAAGACACAACCTAAGTTTTAGACTTTAATGGGTTGACGAACTCTATGATTCGTATAAGGTTGTGTAACAACCCTCGTATAACGCCAAGTTCAGTATAGATTTCCACTTTGTTATATCAATGATCATTCTCGTATTCCAAATACTAGAATATTTTTCGGCATAGGCATGCGAGGAGAATTGAGTGGGGTTGCATAGCCGCGATTATCTCACACCCAAATAGGACCTAGTGGACGGATCCAAGCGTCACGTCAAGACATGAGTCAATCACCTAATATCTTCATGAAAATTTTCCATTTGTGAACAACTTCTATCATTTGAGCTGCCAACAGCGTCTCAAGGTTCGCTGTTACAGCCATGGTCGCTTCGCCGAAAAGCAGCCCAGCGGGCGCAGAACCTTCCCGGGAACGATCCGCCCCCGGACTTGGCGATGAGAATGTGCTTGTAGATGAGACTACAGCTCTCTTGAAACCCGGCACAGCTATACAATCTACCGAGGAAATCCATAAAGATGATGAAAAGCCTCTGCCCAAGTTCCAGATCATGCTGCTTTGCTATGCCCGCGCGATGGAGCCCCTGGCCTTCTTCTCCATTTTCCCCTACGTAAGCCAGATGGTGCAGGAGAACGGAAACGTCGCGGATACGGATGTCGGCTTTTACAGCGGGCTCATCGAGTCGCTTTTCTCCGTGACACAGGCTATGGTGATGGTATTATGGGGTCGCGCTGCGGATCGGTTCGGGCGGAAACGCGTCCTGGTCTTGTCTATGATCGGCGTGACTGTGCCGACTGGCCTCTTTGGAATGGCAAAGTCCATACAGCAGATGATTATGTTCAGATGTCTTGCTGGCATCTTCGCTGGGCCAATCGTTACTATTCGCACTATGATCGCCGAGCACAGCACACCTAAGACCCAGGCTCGGGCGTTCAGTTGGTTCGCTTTCAGTGGGAACTTGGGCATGTTTTTCGGGCCTCTGATGGGCGGTGCTCTTGCTAATCCGGCAGCTCAGTACCCCGGTATCTTTGGTGATATCGCTTTCTTCAAGAACTATCCTTACGCTCTCTCGAGTCTGGTGGTGGCGCTTGTGGGTTCCACCGCTGTGGTGTCTAGTGCCCTTTTTGTTGAGGAAACACTGGAGAAGACACCGACTCCAGAGAGCAATGGCGAAGAGGCTGGAGCCCATTCTCTGTCACAGAGCACCATGTCGACAAGGGACCTTCTGACCTCACCAGGTGTGGGCTCCGCCCTCTATATATACGGGAACCTTATGGTCCTCGCCTTTGCGTTCACTGCCATTGTGCCAGTCTTTTGGTTTACTCCCATAAAATTCGGTGGATATGGCTTCACCCCACTCCAAATATCGCTGATGATGGGTTTGAATGGTGCCGCTCAAGCTACATGGCTCCTGCTGGTGTTCCCTCCATTAGAGCGGAGAATTGGTTCAAAGGGTGTGATACGCCTCTGTGGCTATGCCTACCCGGCATTCTTCATGTTGTTGCCCATGGGAAATGTCCTCCTGCGGCGGGGCACCGATGCTTCTGTTAATGCTTTCTGGATCTTTATGCCGACAGTGCTGGTTCTTGGCTGTGGAGTCAGCATGAGCTTCACTGCGATTCAACTCCTTGTCAATGATGTTTCACCGTCGCCGAGGGTTCTAGGCACCCTGAATGCTCTAGCCTTGACTTGTATGAGCCTTTTGAGAGCTGTCTGTCCGGCCTCCTTCACTAGCCTCTTTGCGATTGGGGCGGGAACGCAACTAGCGGGAGGCTATGCCATTTGGATACTTTTGGCTTTGCTTGCTACTCCGCTGTCGTATGTAGTAAGATACTTGCCGGACCGCAAGAAGGCCCACAAACGCCAGAACAGCCAAGATAATTGATGGAGTTTTGTTCAATAAAACAGTAGCACGGTTAAGCATGGCTCAAAAATCACTGTGATCCTCTTGAAGGATGAGAAGGAACTGCATTGGCATTGGAATTTGCATATTTGTTATTCAGTCACATATTGCATCGCGTGGTTATAGGGCCTAAATTGTATTGGATGGATATCTATGATAGCATCATATCATTGCCAGTCTAAAGAATAGATAAATATATTAAGCTTGAGGATTCATACGAAGACCAAAATATGTCTTTATGTTCTAGCGTAATAGCAACAAACATCATTCACAAGATATCGTAGTCCCCGTTAATACAGCAAACGTCAAAAGTACATACAGGAAAGACAACTGTGCACACCCTGTATCTGGGCAGATCTAATGATGCCCTTTATAACAGAAAGACAATGGACTTCTGTACAAGCCATGCTCTAAGAATCAGAAACAAAGACAGGCAAACAAAACAAACTCCATCCATGCGGGCAAAACAGACATCAACGGAGTCAATACTCTTGTAGAAAGAGATCTATGAGATTTTGCCGAAAAAGACCACAGCAATTCATAACCAGCAGCATGCAGCAAGGGTAAACGTCTAAGGGCATGTTGAAAATCGAGACCGTGGGCTCCATCAGATATGGGCACGAGCAAGAAGCGAAGAGCAATGCAGATAGAATTCGTAGGGGTATGTCGGAAAATATGTTCAAGACGTCAGATTTGGGCACTCGCCTTGGGCTCGTAGGAAGGCACCGGCGAACAAGTCTTGCATGGCGTGATAGTGGAAAAAGATACCACCCAAAACAGCCATGTGCCAGATGTTGTGGCTGCCACCAACGTAGTCGAAGAAGCCAGGCTTCCACCGCTCGGGGACCTTGGAGGCATAGATACAGGCACCAACAAAGTAGACCATGATGCTCTTCACGACCGGGGCATAGAAATACATGGTCCACGCGAAACCACGGGTGTAGGACAGCTGGGCTATGGGCGAGAAACCGGTGAGTGCGAGTGTCACGAAGAAGCCCACACGAGCCCAAGCCATGTCGTGGCGGTTGAAGGTCGGGTGCCATGGTAGAATGATGCCGCCGATGCCAAGTGACATGGTGAGCAGAATGTATGTCCATCGAGAAAAGGGCTCACAGTAGAAAGCGGTGTATTCGGTAGTCACAATAGAGGCAGCAACCAACATGGAAATTCCGGTGTAGTCCACACAAGCAAATCGTTCCATTAATGACTGAGAAGCGATACTGTTCATGGTGTGCCAGATAGTGCTGCAAACTAGGCACTTGCACGCAGCGAAGAAGAAAACAGCGGCGATTGCAATATCGGACTTGGAGCTCAAGTGGAAGTTGGTATGCAGCGGATAAAAGTAGAAGGCGATGGCGAGGACGACGACGAGGCCGATCACATGGGACCAGATGTTGAACATCTCATTCGAATAAGCGAAGACCGACGATACACACTCCACCTTGGAGGTGGTGAATCGATAGCCTTTGAGGATGTGTGGATTGACCCGCCATGGGTCAGGCAGCTCACTGTAGCTGATCAACCGTTTCTCCTGGGCTAGCCGAATAGCTTCTTCGACGGTCTCTCGGAGGGTATCGCGAGTTCGGCGGGCACGCTCCATGCCCTCGTCGACGATTTCCCGGGCGTGGACCAACCCGGAATCCATAGCCTTCCACCCGTCATCCAAGGTACCATAAATGCCTCGATCGCGAACCGCATGGGCTCTGTTCTCGAGTTCCGACAAGAATGACTCCATTAGCCGCACTCCAGCTTGCGCCTTCTGTTCCAAGGTCTCTTTAGTCACTAGAGCCTCATTGTATCGATCTTCGAGGGTCTCCACCAAAATTTTAGCTCGCTTCTTGCCACTGCCCATCAACTCTCCCGAAGTGACGGAACACTGGTCTCTCACGGCCTCCAAAGCGGCATATCCTCGTTTTAAACTGGCATCAACTTGCTCCATATGGGATTTCCGGTACTGCTCGATCCACAGCATTCGACGTTCCAGTTCGGCTAGAAAGAGTTCAACCTGATATTTGGTTAGATCAAATCAAACGTTATTCGGAGAGTTATTCGCCAATGAAACAAGCACATACTCTGATGAAGACTGCGTCCGCATCCTGGTAGTCGCATGAAAGTTTTCTAGATGCATGGAACGAATGTCTGCGCCGCCGATCACGGAGAAGACCAGTATCTTCATCCGGAGTCGCGATGGCAGAGGCAAATGCCTCTGCCTCAGGATATGACTCGACTGCCATAGAAGAAGTGCCACAAGCCATGGGCGTAGTTGATATTTCACTCCCCTCTCTTAGTATGACTCGATTGCCGTTCGAGGGTGTAGTAGGCGCTGAGAGGCGAATCGGGAGGCGGAGTCCGAAGAGAGAAATCGGGACCAAGCCTCTTAAGGCTTATAGACCTTTAAAACGAGAGAAACGAGGGGCACATAAAGAAAAACAGTTATTGGAGGAAAAAAAAAGGAGGGGAATGTCGCAGCGCGAAGGGAGAAAAAGGGCTAGAGAACGTTTCCCCAACCATATCCAAGGCACATGCACTTAACGCCGCCCTGATTGATCGATCCCGCCCTCAACCTCCACATTATTTCCTTCTCGGCACTCGGGATCTCTCGCCACATCGATCAGATACTTACGATATCGTAATTTTTTTGTTTTCGAATTTCAATCATGGCTCTTAGTGAGATCGTCGCCGATAAGTCGCTTTTACCAGTCCTGCAGACCAGCGCCGAGACCCTGGTCCAATGTCAGCAGCTTCTCGCCATATTAAACCCCGATGCCTCGCCAAACGATGCCGATAAGCTACAGGAATTGTCTTTAGCCGCCTCCAAACAACAAAAGCTTCTCTTCGCGCTGCTGGCCCAACTCCGCGGGCAGAACCGGGATGCCATTTTTCGAGTGCGCGACACCAAGCAAGCGACCGCGGAGGCTCGACAAGAGATCGATCGGCTACATCTTCAACTTCAGAACTTGTACTATGAACAAAAGCATCTCACTGGTGAGATTGCAGCCTGTGAAGCATATGAGTATGTGGATATATCCTCCGGAGGTTTTCTTCTGCGTGAGAACTAACGTCTTTTGAAATAGTCACAAATATCTGTCCCTTCCTTTGATCCCCGTCGAAGAATTCCTGGAGCTTCACCCCGAACATCGCGAAACCAATGAACATGAACTGATGATCGCCCGTATCAACCATGAGCATGCCGAGCGGGAGAAGCTGGAGCAGGCACGACAAGAGCTTCTGAAGCGCAAACAGGCTTTGATCGCCGAGAACAAGAAGAGAAAGGATAACCTTGCCAACCTGGATCAAGATCTTGAAAAGTTTATTGATGTATGTGTTGTGTCTGCATTGTTCAAACCAGAAAGTGGCATGTTGGCTAATGATAAACTAGGCTGCCAAACCGATCCAGGCGATTTTCGAGAAGGAATACTAGACATTGCATTAAGTACAGGCCAGCGGGCCTTTGACTACTACATTAGATCGGCGTTTTTGGTCAATATACCCTCGTTTTTATGATTTTAAAACACTTTCTGTCCATAAAAATAACTCGTTAATGCCATTTGAAGGTTATGTACTGCTCATCGCTCGGTTTACCTTGGAGATTAGACGCTTGTAGGTTGACTTAAAAGTACAACACGTCGCAGCTTCAGTAAGCAAATGTTCATTCAAAATAGTAGATTTTGAATTGAACAATTGAAGGTGCTGGCTCATAGTTCAAGTGAAGTGTATAGTTTAATTGACTGAGGTCGCTCAATGCGGCCACCTACGTTGTCCCTAGCTTTCTCCGCCCGCAACTTTCCCCATAATCAACAATCTACGATATTGTACGAAACAATCTCATCCTTGCTCTAATTTAGAGCACAAAGCATGTCCTGACCATGACGACCTCAAAAGGAGACCAGGAGTCTCCTCGGGCTTCGACCTCACAATCCGACCAACCCAGCGTCAAAAGCGCACCACCCTCAGAGACCCCGGCCGCTATTCAAACGCGATTCCGCGTGATAGCAGCTTTTTGGGCTGTGATTATATTTTTGGGTTTCCCAATATGGTGGAAAACAACGTCTATTTACAGGGCTTCTCTCCCTATCGAGGATATGGTCGATTGGGCTGACGGCAAGGTACGACTCGCGCCAATCGCCGCTGGCATTGGGGCTTTCTAGATGCTAACATATGCTTTCTCAGGCATGTCGGCCAGTGTTTCCATTGGAAATTCATCTTGCGACACCTTCGATGCAATCTTCTGAGGCCCAACATCTACTTCGCACAACACAACACACCCTCGATGATCTCAATGAGTTTGCAGCCCATCACCTCCGACTCAAGTTGACCAACGATACCACCCTGGGATCTCATAATGGCGAAGGTGATTTGGAAGGCGCCAATTTCGCCGCAGCAGAGGTCGCAGACATCGCATTGACTGTTCGGCTTCTGCCCCAGGAGAATCTAGCAGGGCCACGGTCAGAGCTCCACGCTGCGGCGACGCAGCTTGACGTCTTCTATCCGCCAAACCAAGTCCCGGTTCCTTCATCCTCAAACTCTCCCCTTTCAACATTCATCGCAGAAGAGCTGCAGCGATTGTATGGCGAGGAGAAAGCTACCATTGCGCATATCTTGTCTGGCCATACTGCTGGGCTAGCCTCAACCTCCCCACAACTAGCCGAAGATATCAGCCGAAGACTGCGCCGATCGATGAAATATGCTGAAACATATCATCTTTCATTTTCGTTGTTTACTCCAGGATCTACACCTTCCTCGTGGGATATTGAGGCTGCCGTGAATGAATATGTTTCTCCACTTTTGAAAGCATTATCCCCTATCAGCGACTTCACCGTCGACACACAGGTGCAGCTGTATGCAAACTTCGCACCTACTGCACCAAAGCCTGAGTTCGATGAAGCCGAGGCAGCTTGGACATTAAAGAAGGAAGACCTAAGTGCATTCGTCAACGCTGCCGAGTGGCCGCTGAATCCAAGTATCGGAAATGGCCCTACAATCAACTTTATCCTCTATGTTCCGGATCCCTCGCAGTCTCCACTCATTGTAAAGGAGAATCGTGCCTCCAGTTGGATAGTACCTCAGTGGGGCGGGGTGTTCCTCCTGAACCCATCGCTTTCCAGCACTGACAAGCAGAGCAGCCAGTCTAACCCTGCCCATCTCTCCCATGAGTCTTTGGGCCCTGCCTTCATGACATTCTCCCACCAGCTCCTTACCCTTCTTGGCACTCCCAGCACTCCCGCCTCTCTTCCCCTTCGTCTCCAGACATCTATCCGCATTCGCGCGGCTACTCTCATACTATCTGCATCATCTACGATGGGTTCGCTTGCTCGTCTCACTGAATCTCTACCCTCAATTCCTATACCAGCTACTGTGGCCACCTCCGTATCCACCACACTTTCTCATTTGGGTGCTACCTGCTCCCACTTACGAGAGGGCCGCTTTGGAGCTGCCCTTGCCAGCGCTCGAGTCGCAGAGACAGAAGCCGAGCGCAGTTTCTTCGAGAAGAGTATGGTGGGCCAGGTCTACTTCCCTGATGAACATAAAGTTGCAGTCTATCTTCCACTTCTGGGTCCCATTGGTGTCCCTCTCTTGGTTGGATTGCTCAAGGAGCTCAAAAGGATTGCAGCTGGGCGCAAGGCAAAAAGAGCAGCAGCGTTATAGTTGGAATCTCCTACAGCCTTTGTATTCGAGGGTTTACATATACACCAGTCAAATTCATTTCTTTTACTTTCGCCGAAAATAAACTTTTATTAAATTTCGTTTCTTTTTTACGGACCTTGAGCGGCTTCGCCTTCGGGTAGACCATTGTGATTTTTGAATTAAGCTACGTAGGTAGCGAAGAAACCAGGTATGTAAACAGACGAACCGAACTATCATAATGCGAGAAACAAAAGCAGGGATATCTTGGTACGCCATCAATATGCCAGTACAACCAACGTTTCTAAATCAAAACCAATCGAACATGCAGCCCAGCCACCCTCACCCAGACTAACAGCTAAGGTCTATGAACGAGCAGGATCCCTGAAAGGATCCTGCTTCAAATCCTTATGCATCGGATAAGGCGGCATCTCATTCGGCCCCCGCGCAACATGCATCAAATCCGAGAAAGTAGTATTCGGTCTCGCAGCAGCAAGCTGCGCAAAACTATGCGGCGAGTAGATCGTGATACTCTCCGTGCTCGGCTGGCGCTGACGGGGCGGCGTGAGCGGAGCAGGCATAGGCACAGGTGGGACATCGCTGTTCAGTCGTGGGTCATCCCGCGGGTATCCAGAGAACAGACTCCTTACTCTGCTGCTGGTACGGTGAATCACGGAGCGGGCGGGATATCCGCCGCTGGAAGACCGCTTTGCATCTGGTGGGATTCGCAGGAAGTCTGTGCGGTAGGAGGTGTCGTCTTGCGGGATTGGGTGGGAGATGCTCGTCAGAGCGCCGGAGGAGGAGCGTTGGGCCCAGTTGGTTCTGGGCTTGGGTTCTTGGATTTGGGTTTCGTTTTTGGTGCGGCGGCCTCGTACGCAGAGGGATATTAGGAGGGCTGCTACGGCGCCGAATATGGCGCCTGGGAAGAATCCTGTGGCTATGGCTGCTGCTGGGAATGCAGGGCAGGAAGTTGAGAGAATTGAGCTTGTGGAATGGTTGGAATTGTCCGATGATGGAGAGAGCACTGGCGTGATTGTTGCCTGGGGGTTTGTTGGCGTTGTGGCCATCTTTGTCGTTGTTGAGGGCGACTGAGTTGTAGAGGAGCTGGATACAGAGGCTGTTGCTGTTGTAGCGGCCGATTTGTCCAGAGCACAGGTGTTGTCTTTTGAGCAGGTATAACCAAATGGGCAGCATGCATCGCCACATTTGGCGAGGCTGTCACTGAGCCGAGTTGTTTTGATGGAACTCTTTGGGTGGGAGGTGACATTCTGCTGCTGTAGATCACATACAATCGGTGCTATGTAGTCACAGTTTTCCCCGGCGGGACAGCATATGGCGGAACTGGCGTTGTCCACACTGATACAGGTTGAGTCTGAAGGACAGCAAAAGTCGTCTGGGAGATTTGTATTGCTGCATGTTGCGTATGAAGTTGGGCAAGAATCCGAGCTTCTTGCGAACAGATCAAGAGAACCAAATGCCTGTCCTGGAGCGATACTGGCCAGGAGATTCAAAAGCAGCAGCATGGACCCCCATCCATAGCTCCGGCGTGTTGACCTTACCATAATATGGGTGTAGGTGTAATGGACAGTGAGTATTCTCAATGATCGACTAGGAGTGCTGGTAGAAGATATAGAGGAAAGACCCGTCTCAATATCTTCAGGTGAAATGCAGATCACGGAGTATGCAGAAGGATCAAGACAACTTCCACGATAGATTGAAACTAATCAACGCCTCAGACAAGGGCATTCATTGCACGGATGAAAGAATCAGGTATCTGGGACCAAGGAAACATCTTCTTTGATGTCTTCTAAACAAAGAGTCTACCCAACTAGTACGCGCCGCAGTCCTAAAATAGCGACTGGGCTATTTCAGGGTCGACATGATTAAAATAACTGGGCGCTAAACAAAGCACAAATGTACTGCGTAGATCTTTGTAAAATAAAGTAACAACGGAGAATAAACAGAACAATGATAGAAGGAAGATGACCTCGAGAGGCGCTTAGGGTAGATTGGAGCGATGTGATTGGTGCTCGGACACAAATAACTCAAGGGGTGCTGCACACATGTATGTACAAAATGATCCCCAACCAAATATCTCAACTTTGAATTTGAATTTGAGACATTTTATGTTTTTACACCGATTTTTTCATGGCAAACACCATTTTCGGGTCTTGGGTGGTATCTGCGAAGCAAATACCTTCCTCTCCGGCGCCCATCAAATCCCAACAAAGAATCTTGACATCTAATGGAAGTTCCGCATCACTGCTCGAGTCTGTGTCTAGATCAGAATCTGCAGTGGGCTTTTGTGTCACTGCAATAATAGCGCTTGTTCCTGCATATCGTGCCGGTGGCTTGGTCTCCCCGGCCGATGGCTCTTCACCCGACCGGTTGGCAAACACGATGACGATCTTCTTCGGAGAGACTGTAGTCTTTGTGCCGTCAATGTCAACTTCGTGCTTCATCTTCTTTTGTAATAGAGGCCAGAACCGTTGAATCCAATAATTGAACGTATCCATCTCAGGTTTGTGTTTTAAGGTATCGAGCTCTTCACGGCCCAACAACGTTAGCCAAGCCATAGATAAAATGACAAGCTGAGACTGCGAGTCAAGCACTCGAGTTGCAAATTCCCATTTCGTATACGGTGCTTCAAATTTGTATGGGTTGATATCCATACAGATACCAAATGAAGTCGCGACCTGCTTTTCTTGGATTTCGAGTTCTTTGTAGCCTCGCTCAACTTGGCCTTCCGCTGCCCAAGTTTCATCGGTGTAATACAAGAAGCTTTTGCGATAATTGTGGATGACTTCTCCAGTCTCGTCAACTATAAGAAGCGAATTATAGCAGGTGGCTTGATCGGGATTTTGGGAATCTTTCTCGATCTCTGGATAGCCCACACAAACCTTGCATTGCAAGCGCTTGGCAGTTTCACGCGCCCAAGAGGCAGAGGGCCCATCACCAGCTGGCTCTAGGTATGGTTTGATCTCCTCTAAAGAAGAAAAATTGTAACCTAATAGCCGAGGTTAGCAATGGTCCCTATTCACCTATGGACAGTTCATTTAGCACGGTCATACCGGTCAATGCCAATTCAGGTAGTACCAATATATCAGGTTTTCCCTCTTCGACAGAAAGTGTCTTGCTGGATTGAATTAACGCATTTGCCTTCTCAATATTGCCTTCAACATCACCCAGTTTGGGGGCTAGTTGGAGAGTCGCAATCTTCATGTTTTGAAATCGCGAATGAGAGAGATTTCTGATGCTTAAAGGAAGATCGGCTCGCGTTCTAGATGATCTTGGATGCAATATATGAGCGTTTGAGATCAACGATCTAAACGCTGTGCAAAATCTGTGTGTTCTGGCCTCGAGGACACAGCGAGGCAAGGCTTTATCCAGAATGATGGCGACTGGATATCTGCAGGTCGTGGAATATAATAAAAAGATATAGTTTTATATAGTTCTTGTCGAAACAGCGACCGAGACACGGTTTGTAGTTCGGGAAGGGATGATCTTTCCAAAGGTTGGGGTGAATGGATATTGATGCCTAAGGGGTCAATATCCACCGAGTTTTTGGTTTATTTCTTGCAATACAATGTTTCTCATTGGAGATCAAGGCCAGCATTTTCAATTTGAAGATAACGCAGTCAACAGCTATATACTCAGGGCATACGGAGTATTTTATCCAGAACTAGATGTGAATGTTTGATATAGAAAGATTGAGACGATTTGATTGGTTGTTGTCGAGGGCATTATATAAGCCAATCTAGTCCCGATCGGGCTACACGTCGGGAGGGAAATTCTTCGACGTTGAAGCTCTGCACGATTAACCCGCTCATTCACAGTACCCTCGTCATGTTCAGTCGATTTGTCCGGCCGCAGAGCGCTTTGCGCGTAGCGTCCTCTTTCTCCCCTGTGAGCTTCAATTTCTTCGTGGATCAACCTGCTCAGACTGACCGCGTTTTATCTAGAAACCCACCTCCGCCCTCTCACGCTTCCAGACCCGTGCCATTCATCGCGTTCCCCAATTGCAGCACGATGCCCATTATAAGGAGAATGGTGTCCCAGAGTTCCTCTCGCCCGAGGCATTCGACTTCGCCTGGACTCAATACCAGACTCTGCTCGTTGACAAGCTCAATCTGTTGACACAAGGTGAGCCCCGGCACTCCGATCCTGCGGAATGACTTATTGGTCCATTCTCGGTCCAATCGCTTCATTCAGTAATACGACATGTTGAAGAAGCCAATTCTGATACGCGGTATTCATAGACACCGTCGATGCCGATGCCAAACCCGGAGAATTGCTGGTCAAGTACTCCCGGCGTCCGGAGATGGCCTCGGTCTTCAACTATGCCTCAATGGCCCACAACAACCACTTCTTCTTCAACTGCCTGGTCAGTAACACTAAATCACTCTCATATATAACAGTAAAATCTGACGAGCTTCCGCAATCTAGTCCCCCACCGCCACCACCATTCCCGACAGATTTGCCAAGGACATCGTCGACACCTGTTCCTCCGTTGAGTCCTTGAAGTTGGATTTCCTGGCCACAGCAAGCTCAATGTTCGGCCCCGGCTTCGTGTGGCTCGCCAAGAACCTCGAGCGCGAAGGCCTGATGCACATCTTCTGCACCTACAGCGCTGGCTCACCCTACCCAGCCGCCCACTCCCGTCGTCAACCCCTCGATATGTCCACCCACACCCCCGAGACCCAACTAGGCAACCAGTTCGCCGGATCCATGGGTGCCCACGCTCAGAACCAGAAGAGTCTTGCACCCGGCGCCGTCGACATCCAGCCCATCCTTTGCGTTAACACCTGGGAGCACGCGTGGATGATGGACTACGGTATTGCCGGCAAGGACGAGTACCTGGAGCGCTGGTGGGATCGGATTAACTGGGATGTGGTCTTTGACAACTACAACGCCGTTGGCTCGCAGAAGGGCTCCCGGAGCTCCATTACCCGGAATCGGAGTATGAGTATGCTTTAAGTCGAAAATCATCTTCTTGTCTTGATAATCTGTATTATATACTACCATGTTATTTTTTTGGTCACCTTCATCATTCTCACATGTCACTCTTGGAGATTTTATAGCGATCCGTCCGTATTATAGAGTCGAAAAGGCGATGCTCTCTATTGTCTCTGGGAATATATCCAAGTCTAAGAAGGTACATATGTAATCCAATACATGCAAAATGCGTCCCAAATCCCAACTCCTATAATTTACAATCCACCTACAATATAACATCACTTACAAGCCCTTGCCCTCAACCTCCCGTATCCGCTTCTCAAAAGCCTCAATCATAACCCCAGCCATCTTCCCCTCAACAGAACTCATAATAGTAGCATGCATTTGCGAACGGAACTCAAACCGCACCTCCAAGTTGACTCTAGTCATAGGTCCACCCTTTGCCTCAGCAGGCGAAAGAGGCACAAGCTCCCACCGCGTGGAAAGGTACTCGAAAAGGCCCTCACTGCCGCCAGGAAAGAACCCACTAAGCCCAGACTCGCCCTTTCCAGCCTGGCCATCCTGGCCTTCCTTTCCGTATTTATCTCCGCTCTTTGCCTCAACGGTCAGTTTCTCAACGTCGCAGTCCACGCGCGATGTGAACGTCTCGCTGAGCGGGCCGTAGCCGACTGTCAAGAACGCTTGCGTTGGGTAGCCTGTTTTGGGATCGCGCGCTGTCACGGTCGAGGCGGTGAGGAATGGGAGGAATTGGCTGTAGGATTCGACGGATGCGATCACTTTGTAGAGTAGGGCTGGGTTGTATGGGAGGTTGCGGGTTGCTGTTAGGACGCGGTGGGGGGAGTTGTTGCCGTTGTTGCCGGTAGAGGGGAGGAAGGATGATAGAGAGGGGAGACCGAAGGCTCGCCGGGTGGGTTTGAATGTAACTCCATTGGAGAGGAGAGGCCGGGGGCTTGGTCGTTGGGTTGTGTTTATTGTCCTGGTGCTTGCCTTTGGCTGGAGGGATACTGAGCACACGATTTGGCGCGGAGAGAACTGTGCGATTGGGCGACTAAGTAGGCGCATTGTGCGGAATGGCTGCATTGCGGAGAATTGTGTTGGATGGAACCTATAGGAAGGCTGTTTGAGGTGTAATTCGTGGTGCAGAACAAGAAAAACAGGTCCAGCTCCGCGGAGCGGGATGCATCCGAGACTCCACGCCTCGGCATGAACCTATACAGCTGGATAATTTAACATAAAACAGGAACATGTATTGTGTGCATTTTGGACTCTTGGGGATACCCTGTGAAAGATTGATCGCACAACGATACATGTTTTTGGACTTTTAATTTAGATATTGTCTTCAACGCTGCACGGTAGGCATAATCCCCAAATCCATAGACCAATGATCACCTAGCGAAATATGTCCATTAATTTCGCTTTGCTATATACACCTAGCTAAGGTCATTGCTGGCCACTCTGGTGGTTCATGGGAGACTCGGCAGAGGTATATCCAACGAAATCGTACGGAGTCGTAGAAGCATCAGGATACCAGACGTTGTTGTTCGTAGCCATCTCGACTCCCGAGATACTGCTATCATACAAACGCTAGAGGTAGTTCCAGGGTTAGCTTCATCTTTAGAAAATATTACGGAGTTCCTCACCCAGTCAAGTTGAGCAGGTCCATCAAGCATATCTTCAATAACCCCAAGGGAGTTGTATAGAGGAGTTTCACTGGTATTGGCCGGTTGCGATCCACTGTTTTTAAATGAATGCATTGGGAACTGCTCTTGGTTCAATGCGGGTTGACTAGTAGACTGGAGTGGGCCGTCATCTGAAGACTTTGTCAGCGCTATTTGGTGGATTGGGGAAGGTACTAAAATACCACTCATTGACACCATAGTTTGATCAGTACCCGAGTTGGAGACGCGAAAATTAGCATCCTTCACACGCTTGAGCATGATAGTCAATGCAGACACTGCGCGCTGTGTATCTGCAGACTGGTGCCGAGACTCCATAAATATGCGATGAGTAGCTTCCAAAAGAAGTAGGAAGTCTGCACGTTCTTGAGGCCCGAGGAGTGCAGCATCACCACGCTCCTCCTCCCGAGATAGCTCAAGGCAAAGAATCATTGCTGATAGCAAAAAGTCTGTATTTTGAAGAGAGTTGAGGAAATATCGCTCTTCATGCAACTGGCCGCCCGATAAGGACTCGTTCCAGAGCTCTATATAATATCGAAGAGCGTCACGGGCAGCAGTCAGGCAGACCGATCGCGAGTAAGCAAATTTCGTGCTTGTCTCGCCGATGTACCGGCGATGCAGAACAAGGCGTGCTTTCTGGTATAGGAGCTCCAGGGTAAAGCGCCGCATGATCAGTTCGGCGGGATCCGCAATGCACTGCGTCATTGGTTTTATTTGCAAAAATGTGGGCACTAGATCATGTGCGATCTCCAAACGACGGTCGATCTCCAATATATCATCGTAAGATGCGTATTCTCGGGAGAATGCCAAGTCTGTTATCTGTCCAAAAACCCTCATGATGTGAGCCTTGGCCCTCGTATACGAGCAATCTGTTCGCTCGTTTTTTGGTCTCTCGGGTGGTAGTTGAGTGTAACTTGCGTCGAAGTCGGTGTCTAACAAGTTTGACGGCAGTTCCGTGTCATATTGCCAAGGCTG
This sequence comes from Penicillium soppii, assembly GCF_028829465.1. Classification (NCBI taxonomy): domain Eukaryota; kingdom Fungi; phylum Ascomycota; class Eurotiomycetes; order Eurotiales; family Aspergillaceae; genus Penicillium; species Penicillium soppii. The sequence continues at coordinate 873,440 of NW_026643235.1, read as the reverse complement.
AATTGTTCTAGGAACGCCAACTTGGAAGGATATTAAGGTGTCGAGTTGAACTAGCAATGCCCAGAGACGCCGGCGCATTTCTCCATCAAAGGCCGATAGCATTGGATAATGGCTCGGATCTCGATGGTAGCCCATGCGCATAGTCAGACGAATTGCAATTCCAAGCAAGTACGATACTCCGATCTGTGCATCCTGGCTTCGATAGAACTCGGTAAGAGAATAAAGGAATAGTGCTTCGCCTTTGTATCGCCCTGGGTTGAGGTAGTTCGCTTGGATCAGACATTGTGAGGATCTTTTCCGGAAAATAGCCCATGAGGTGATGGGATTTACCATGCTGGATGGCAACGGTTCTGTGCTTCGATGATACATAGAAACAGATAAAGCCATAATCGAGTATAGGAGGGAGATCCAGGTAAATGACTTATCGGCTGGATTAAGCCAAAACTCCTCATACTCTTTCTGAAACGTGGGTATATGAATCGCAACTATTTTGGCAATCAATATCCAACTAGAAGTATGTTATTCGGAAAGAAAACTTACTGCGTGCAGGCTCAGATGTCTTAAGGAAGCGTGAGACCAGACGATCTGCTATTGACCGTGGAGGAACGTCTACAAGGACTTCCTCTTTACTCACTGGCCTACCATTGCCAAGAAGCAGGACTGGCGACGAGTCATCATACGTATCGGTTTCAACATCTTCTTCGTCGGAATTATCTCTGCTTTCATCGAGATATTCTTTCACGCCATTGATCTTCCGGTCAAGTATGTCAGCCCATCGATGTCAGAAGTATACAGAGCGCAACAGACCTCTTCTAGAATGGCACGCCAATTGGCGCCGTCAATATAACTGGTTCCTTCATTTTTGACGACCAGCGTACCCGTGTCAACCGGAGTCAACTTAGTTTCGGGCTCACAGCTACCCGAAGAGGGTGTCGCATAAGCCGCGCGATTCTCCGGCTGTGTATTTAAATCGATGTTTGGGACAGGCCGTTGGTTCTGAGCCAATGACATTACCAGATTTTCTAAGTGGTGCAAGCGATCATGGACAAGAGTCGGACTTGAGCGACCATGCTTGGCTTTGCCTCGTGGACCGCGGCCGACATACGAGCATGATGCTGCCTCGCCCCGCTTCTTGCAGTTGCCGCAGGGGTGGTTGCGACAGCATTTTAATCTGTGTGCGGATCAGTCACTGCAGAAATACAAGATCGGTATACTATATAGGGATATTGGCTCATAAGCTTACTTGCGATATCTGCAAGCCGTGCATGAAAATTGCACTCTGGTTCGCTTTTTAGGTACCGTCTCCGCAGCGGCGTCCAAAGTCCCATCCATTTTGATGATTATTTTGATCAATGGATGTTGAACGATAGTATGCGTTCCCCGGGATTCAAGCAACAAAACTTCAAGGATGAACGCAGGGAAAAGTGCCCGGCCGGTGGATCCACGCCCCCGCCAACAAATGGCCTCGACCAAAGTGTTTTAGGTTAGTTCCTATTCCGTACATATCCTACCTATAGAGCTCACAATTCTATTGTCCTATAGAATACATTTTTGCACGTTGTTTGTAATACGAAACATCACGAATATATTACACCTTTCTATTTGACTTGAATTTCTTTTAGTGGATCTCGGCCTTCATAGCGACCACACCTCCAGGTCCGATAATCTGCACCTTTGTTTCCTCGCCTTCTTCAAGCACGACGCGATACTCGTCCCCAGCATATAGAGGACTCGTTGCTCGGTAAGAGATGCGCTCGGGAACGACCAAGCTAGGGTCTGTCACATCCTGACTCCTAATGTCACGCCAAAGATCTAGAATTGAGATCAAATTCAGCGGGCCATGTACGACAATATCCTTATGTCCTTCTACATCGCGGGCCCAGGGTAGCGAATAGTGGATCTTATGGGGATTGAAAGTGAGGGCCGAGAAACGGAACAGTGTGACGGGTGTCTGCACTAAAGTGCGCGTATGTGTCTTTCCCTCGGTGGAGATAACGGATGAGGTAGGGTTCGGAGTTGCGATGTGTGATGTCGATGGCGATGGAGGGGCGCTAGGTGGTTCTGATATAGATGGGACAGGGATGGCTCTGCGAAACACCCAATTCCTACATGTTGTCAGTACTGGGATCTCCAAACATTTCTAGGGAAGTCGAACCGTCGGTCGATGATTGAAACACCGGATTCGTTGGCAAACTCCTTCTCTACTCCAACAACGATCATGTCTTCGCCCGTCTTTTTCACAATCTTGGACTCTGCACTCAGTACCTGCGTTGTCTCCTGAACTTGTTGTCCCACACGCAGCAGATTGGGGTTTCCATCCGCGCCGCGAGGCCACAACACCTCGCCGCCTGCCCACATTCGTCGCGTGAATGGCGCATCTGGGTTGTACGATGTATCCGTTCCATCTGCTCCTAGTTCATTTTCCATGAACGCGGGCGTAAAGTACGCTAAGTGGTAGCCCGGCGGCACGGGTGTTGCGGATTGCGGAGGAGGGGCGCCATTGGACAGCGGGGGGAGCACCGGGGAAGAGAGTCGGGCGATTAAGTGTGAGTGTGAGGAGCTGGAGTTGATTTGCATCAATTATTTGCGTCCGAGTCTGAGGCCCTAGAGATTGAAAGCGTGACAAGAATGACGCAGCTACTGAAGAAGCATCTGTGCGGAGACACTGTGTGGTTGCAAAACTGCGAATTGTGCCCGATCGGGTTCGCGCTACCATACGCGAATGAAGTTGCGCTGTAAAGACTGACATTGTTTTTTTTTATATGTGAGGCCAATGTTCCCAGAAAAAGCACAAATGCATCGAAGAGAAAAGTTCGAGGCGATCTCCAATTTATACATGCGGGGAAGCCGACTAGCCGGCACCCGAGTCGGCTTTATACTCTCCAGACTGCATGTCTATCTACATAGTACATGTGCATGCATTGATCTTATCATATTCAACACATATTGGGTTGTTTATGTTTATGTTTGTGATCAACTCATCGATTTCTCCAGATTATTTTGGAACTCGCTAATTCATTTAATCTCGGGCTCTGAGATGCCCCGCCCCGCACCGCTTTAAGTTGGTTGGTCAACATCCCGCTCATATCATGCAATATAGATACACTATTAGCTGATAGTAATTGATGGAAAGTGACGGATGATGGCAGTTGGGGGCGTCCACGGGCTTCCTGATTGATTGATAATCCATGGTTCGTTTCACGATTCATAATCGATCGGCATTTGCGGAGTTAGCGTAGATATGTATGCTATCTTTGGTGTTGTTAGAGATTCGGGATAATTTTATGATAAATACCCTCCTCGATCATCCCTTTGATCATCCATTTCAATCATCACAATCATCATTCTATCGCCTATAACTACCAATTCCTTTCCATTATGGCCAATGTCAAACTCATCTGGGGCGGAGGCTCGATCATAGACGAGGACGCATACCCAACTCTCGAGTCCATCAACGAAGTTCTCGATATCTTGAAGGCCAAAGGAATCAAGAGTATTGATACAGCTAGGATTTATGGCACCTCCGAGGAGCGTTTGGGAAAAGTCCACGCTGACTCCCGTTTCGCTATCGATTCAAAACTTCCCGGCGGATTTCGACCTGATCAGCCATCCACCCCGGACACTGTTGTATCGTTTCTAAATGAAACATTGACCCTTCTTCAAACCGACCAAGTAAGCCTTTCCTAATTAAGCAACATGCGAGGAGTTTTTTCTAAACCGAAATCATAGCTTGATATTTACTATATCCACGCCCCCGATCGGACAACTTCGCTCGAAGATTTACTGGCTACTATCAACGCCCAGCACCAGGCCGGGAAATTCAAGCGCTTTGGCCTGTCCAACTATCTGGCCGACGAGATCGAAGAAGTCATCCGCATCTGTCGCGAGAAGAACTATGTTCTGCCTACCGTGTACCAAGGCAATTACTCCGCCATTGCACGCCGGGTAGAGAGTGAGATCTTCCCCACACTACGCAAGCACAACATCTCTTTCTACGCCTACTCACCTATTGGTGGAGGTTTCCTGACCAAAGATGTGGAGAAGTTGGTCTCTGGCGGCGAGGGTCGATGGGATCCAAGCACGCCGCTAGGAAGCCTCTATAACAAGCTTTACAATAAGCCACACATGCTTGAGGGCTTGAAGCTTTGGGGAAATATCGCGAAGACGACCGGAATCTCGAAGGTTGAACTGGCGTATCGGTGGGTGGCGCACAACTCTGTTCTTAAGGGGGAGCTGGGCGATGGCTTGATCTTCGGCTCGCGCACTGTTGAACAGCTTAATCAGACTCTTGCGGCTCTTGATAATGGTCCTTTGGATGCGGATGTTGCAGAGCAAATCGAGAAGGTGTGGACGCTTGTGGAGCCTGATGCGCCGCTTGATAACTACAACGCGTTCTTTCCTCGGTCTGAGAACTAGGAGCTAGGCTCTCGGTAATCGTTGCTATTCATACGAGGCAATGTGAAATGTGAGAATAGTCGTGGGACCCTTGGGTGCTTAATGGAGCAAGAGTAAATTAGCTGAATCTGCTCAGTGGAAATGTATTGCAAAGTTTCGAATGAATTATCGCATCAAGCTCTTTTCCGTGTGCCTTTGTTCTTATATCATCCATGGATGTCTAGATCGTTCAGCGAGACTCCTAAATCAACTTCCTAGGCGCATGCTACACTGTGCTGCATAAAACCCCTCGTTGGCTAGATAGTGCCAGTGGCTCCATGAATTTAGAAAAATATGCTTAATTGAGAACTATGGATCCATGGGTATCTGGTTTGAAAGGCAGGAAAGTGGGATGAGGATAAGCAACACTTATGCATAGAGGAAATAAAATCAAAGTCGAACCTGACCACCAGTCAACCGCTCCCAATCCCTCTGTCCAAAGGGCACATATGAGTTGCCCTGGAGCCAATACACGCGATCCTTCTTCGATACAAGCGCCGGATCCACGCCCTCAGTACGGAGGACATGCTTTTGTTGCTTGTTATTGCCGGTCGATTGCATTTCGGGCGTAACACGCAAGAACAAAGGAGCCGCAAACCGGGGTAGATTCTTAAGCGTGTGTGCAGCCAGACCGTCGAGGATATCGCGCGACGGCTCCAGCGCGGTATCGGAGAGGTTTCCACTAGCCATCTGCTGGTTGAAGACAATGGCTGCACAGCCGGCACGGCCATCGTGGTTGGGAAGGGCCACACCGTAGACGTTGGCTTCGTGGACGTCAGGGTGCGCGCCCAGAACCTCGGAGACCTCGGCGGTGGACACATTCTCACTCTTCCAGCGGAAGGTATCACCCAGGCGATCCGAGAAGAACCAGCGGCCTTCCTTGTCCCACCGGACCATATCACCGGTGCGGAAGTAGGCATCGCCTTTCTTAATTACATCACGAATGATCTTACCTTCTGTGGCTTTTTTGTTTCCGTAGTAGCCCTGGAAATTGGCCGAAGGGTCTGCTGCATCGATGGCAAATAGCAACTCGCCTGGGTCGCCTCGAGGGACCTTCTTGCAAAGGCCGGTCGTCGGGTCACGCCATGGCTCTTGGGTCTCGAAATCGACATCGACAACGGCAGAGCCTCGACCGAGGATGATGTTCCCTAATGCGCCGTTCCGGCCAATAGCACCTGCGGAGAAATCGTTGGACGAGATGTTCCAAGAACCGCTTGAGGCTTCAGTGGCGGCATAGAACTCCGCGATTGTGGGGATGTTGAAGCGCTCCTTGAAGCGGTTCCAGATGTCAGGGCGCAGTCCATTTCCAAACGCCAGTCTGATCTTGTGTTTCTTGTCAAGATCCTCACCGGTGACAGGGTCAACTTCAGGCGTCACACCCAATAGATAACGGAGGGTTTCGCCGACATATTGGATGATAGTTGCATCGTTTTCACGGGCCTCCTTGATGAAATTGCGCGCAGAGAATCTGCGGCCAATTATCAAGGTCGCTCCATTGGCCAAACATGTCAAGAACCCAAGCACTGAGGCGGAGCTATGGTATAGTGGCATGCACTAGCCAAAAGTTAGTTTTATGGAGCCAGTTGCCATTGTATAAGAGCTTACCGTGAAGAATCTGTCTGAGGGAGTTATACTCATCCAATCTCCAAAGAACAGACTACCAGACCAGCACTTCTTCCAGCTGACAATGGCAGGCTTAGGAAGTCCAGTAGTACCACTGGTGTAGATCAAGATGGCCATATCGCGAGGAATCAAGCCACCACGCACCTTATCATCCTCACGCGTAGGCTCCATTCCCAAAACCTGTGCTTCAACCTCCGATGTATGGAACACGATCTCAACCGAGCCTTCGCCATCACGGAAGCCCGACGATGTCAAGATCTTCTCCTGCTCCTCCGGGAAGCAGTGGCGGACCTCTTCGTCAACCACCAAGAGCCTCGCGGTAGAAGTCCGGATAGAATGAGTAAGCGGCTTTCCAGCCAGGTTGTAGTTGATGAACGCAGGGACCGCTCCAATGCTCCACAGTCCAAGTACCATGAAGATGAAGGTAGAAGAATTCATGAAGTCGATTGCAACAATCTCCTTGCGTTTGACGCTATGGACTTTCTTGAACCAAGCACCATAGCGGAGCGCTATAATATATGTCTCGTGGAACGTCGATGTTTTGCCATTGTATACAATGAAAGGGTTATCGGCAGTTTTGGGATTGAGTGCTTGGGCTTCCAGGGTGTAGAAGAGGTTCAAGCGATCACCACGTTCTGCGACGCGGGACTTCATGGACATCTTCAACAACCCCTTGATGAGGCCCAAGTCGTATGAGAGCGACCATTTCGCGTTAAGATATGCGAGAGAGGTAGCCGCGGCGGGAAGTGCAAGACTCAGGGGAATATCTGCGCGCAAGAAAATCATTTATTAGCCGGGCCTTGCCGGATTTCATACTAGTACCTACCAGGAAAATATGGTAACGGCATTGTGTGAGGAAAGAGAGAAAAGATAATGATTAAATCTGTGTATTGAGTTAAGTAAGGTAGTTTAAGATGAGCGGTCTAAAACCACAACGCTGGTAGCTTTGGGGACAAAAAAGTTGGGCTTCGTTCAGCTCAATAGAAAAGAAACCTGGGATTCCACAGGGAAACGTTGACTTTATGTCAGATGAGACTGAAAACCAGCAAGGCAATCAAAGAAGTGAGAGATGCCTCGGCACGGATGCGCCGATCCCGGGCCAACGCCCAATTACATCACTGAAATGTATTGACGCTTTCATGGATCTTTGACACAAAAACAAAGCTCTTCAAAGCTGGAGGAACAGATCCGATTGTAATATTTGTTAAAGTGTCCTCATTTTCGATAATACTATGGCTAATTTATATGCATCTGTGCCTTTGCATATCTTCACATGAGCTCGGCATATCTCGAGTTCACCTTCCGAAGGAATTTTAGAATGGCGAATTATTAGCTCTCGTACTCGTACTGCTTCCCCATGGTGAATCTTAGTGTTTACTTCTAATGTTACCTAAGGTAGCCTAAATTTGGGCCCCTGCACCTCCCACCGTTCTGAGTATAAATGGCTACATTCCATCTCAAAAGTCTGGCGACTCTATTGTCTTTGCGCTTTGAACCCAATCTTTTCGCAGTCTCTTCCCAATCCCCTTTCAATCGTGGATATATAACGACTCAATGTTTACTAATATACGGCGGAACACCTTCCAAGGTTCAATGCACGCTGATACCAGGACTTTTTAGAAATTTATGTAGTATGTACAACATTTCGTACTCTCATCAATGCCAGGATATCACCTGCTGACAAGCTTTTTCACTGATGGCACATCTTCATAGCCATCTTCCATAAACCCATGCAGGGCATTCAGCCCTTGCTCCAAAACCTCCGTCTCATTGACAAACCCAATGCGAACATATCCTTTAAAGTCTTCTCCGCCACCGAAGCAAAGGCTTCCCGGCACAAACATAACACCGGTCCGTTCCTGGAGCATCTCACAGAAGGCGACGTCGTCCACCGGTTTTCCCATCTTATTGAACCGAACGAATGCAGTGGTGCCAGCTTGTGGCTTCACCCAATCACACGCCCATCGGTGGGAGTCGATGAATTTCTCCAGAATGGCCAGATTAGTCCGGGCCAGATCGATATTCCGCTTCAACAGATTGTGGATGCAATCTGGAGCCAACGCAAAACTGGCAATTGCATCGTCAATCTGTCCAACTGAAATGGTGGTATAATCGCGCGCATCAGCAATAGACTCGACAATGGACTTGTCACGCGACGCAACCCAGCCAACTCGCAGACCCGCCAAGCTGTAGGCTTTGGAAACTGATCCTGTCGCCACAGTGCGTTCATATCCCAGAGACAGAATAGTCGGTGGGAACTTTGGGTCTGCGGGGCTAATACCATGAAATATTGGGCGATAGACCTCATCGGAGTGGATTATGATAGACTTCTCGCGGGCAATTTCTACCAGTTTTTCGAGAGTATCGCGCGGGATTATTGCTCCGGTAGGGTTTTGGGGATTGCTAAGAGAGAGTCGTGATCAGAGTTTGTACCTCTAGACGATTTACTGGGGACAAGACATACTTTATGATAATCAACTTTGTGTTGGGACGGATGAGACTTTTCAGCTCTTCCAGATCCAAGAGCCACCCATTGGCCTCCTTCGACTTCCACAGGCTGACCTCCGCCCCTAATGATTTAGGAATAGAGTATAGCTGCTGGTATGTTGGATAATGGCAGATGACATGATCCCCCGGGCCAACCAATGTATACAACAACAAAAAGTTCGCTTGAATTGCACCGGCAGTGATCAAGATATTATCCTTTGGCAACACAGTCGGTGCTCTTGCTGAGTATAGATTGGATAGGGTAGTTCGCAGCTTATCGGACCCGCGAATTGCTCCATACGTGAGTTTGGTGGATTGGAGCTGGGTCAAAGGATTGGATTCCTTGTTGTCGGAAATTGCACAGAGATCCTCGACAGAGATGGAGGCGCAACATGTCTCGGCATTGTTATACTTTGCAGTGGTCTCATACTTGTCCATCCACTGATTTTCCGTTAGCAATGGTCCAATCTAACGACAAAACAAAGAACAGGGAAGACCGAGTCATGGAGCAATGCGGGGAAAGTACCTGCTCGACCGCAAAGGCTTCGATCTTCACCATGATGATCAGTGTTACCGCGGGAGTTATGTATATTCAAGTCTCTCCAAAAATTCTGCGCCGAAGTCTATCGCAAGTGTTTTACTTGGACGTTGTAAGAGACTAATCTGTCCTGCATGTTTTTGCTTGCATCACGTGTTTCCCCGCATCAAGGCTATGTAGAATGGAAATGTACATAGGGAGTATCTAAATATGCAGAATACGAACATAGTTAGATATCTTGTAGAGTAGAAATACAAAAGGAAATCGATTTATGAATTTATATGTTTCGATGAAGCCATAGAGGTTAGAATGTATTGTGACACCTGGCAGCGGGTTCCTGACGCCCATGCAGCCCCAGCCTCTCTCCGCCCGCGTCATCGGGGGCCAATCTCACCTCCACACCTGGGCACCTTGTCTCTGCTTCTTCCAACTCATCTCTTTATCTCTCTTTCTGGATTTCAACGAATGCTTGAAGCTGACTCCTGATCCTAATTTATCCGGCGATTCGCCTCATTCCTTCGTCGGCTGCTGGTACCACCACTGTGTATCAGGACAGGCTGTCGCCGCCCTTCACCCAAGATGCGCTTAACTGATATTTTGCCTTTATCATTTCTCACATTAGCTCCTCTGATAGGATTTGCTTCAGCATGGAGCAACGAATTTACCGACGCCAACTTCGCCACGCAATCGTTTTCCTTATTCGATGATCGGCCCCCGGATGTCCCGAGTGCCCAGCTTGCTTCAACTGCCAGCTGGACAACTACAACTGCACACATTTCGCGGAATGCAACAACTTCAATGGCAAATGTTCATGTCCTCCCGGATTTGGAGGTGATGATTGCTCGGTCCCCTTGTGCGGTTCGCTGGCCGACGACCTCAACCGACCGCAGCGTGATTCCGATACATGTAAATGCAAGGACGGCTGGAAGGGCATCAACTGCAACGTGTGCGAAACAAATGACGCCTGCAATGCCATGATGCCCGAAGGCGAAGGAGGTGTGTGTCACAAGCAAGGTGTCACCATCAAAGAGAACTTCCAAATGTGCGATGTGACCAATCGTGCCATTTTGAAGCAACTCGATGGCCGCAAACCTCAAGTGACATTCTCGTGCGAAGCCAAGGACGATACTTGTAGTTTCCAGTTTTGGGTCGACCAGAAGGAATCATTCTACTGTGAATTGGACACATGCGAACGAAGTTGGGAAACGGACTATGAGTCCAACTCGACTCACTATAAGTGTGAACACCTACAGTGCAAATGTATCCCAGGTCGCTTTCTTTGTGGCGAGAATGGGTCTATCGATCTGAGCGATTTCCTTGATCAGTTGATCAAAGGCCCAGCAACCTTCGACACAAAGGCGACACTGGAAGGCACTAAGAGCGTTTTCTCTGAACCCCAAATGAATGGTTTGATTGCTGGTGTCTTCGGAGATCCTAGTATTTTCTTGTCATGCGATTCTGGAGAGTGCGTCTACAAGACAGATGAGCCTGGATACGAGCGCCCCATCAAGAAGATCAACACCCCACTGATTGCTAGCGTGATTGCGGGGAGCTCGTTGTTTGTGGTTGCTGTCATTCTACTCGTTTGGTATCTGTCCCGTCGTGCTGCACGCCGAGGCTATCTTCGCTTGTCTCTCTCGGACGATTCAGATGATGAAGCTGCCAAACTTCTGGCAGACCATCGCCCGGCGGCTTTGTATTGGGACAATGTGTCTTACTCCCTAAATGGAAAAGAAATTCTTTCTGGTATCCACGGTGCGTCTACACCAGGGCAAATTACAGCCATCATGGGAGCATCTGGAGCCGGTAAAACATCGTTCCTGGATATTCTGGCCCGAAAGAACAAGCGGGGCTCAGTGAATGGAGATTTCTATATCAATGGCGAGAAGATTGACGACAATGACTTCAGAACCATGATCGGTTTCGTCGACCAAGAAGACACAATGCTTGCTACCCTGACGGTACATGAAACAATCTTGACAAGTGCTCTTCTTAGACTCCCTCGGGATATGAGCCGGGCAGCTAAAGAGCAAAGGGTATTGGAAGTCGAGAAGCAACTGGGCATCTACCATATCAAGGATCAATTGATTGGCTCGGAGGAAGGCAATGGTCGTGGCATCTCCGGAGGAGAGAAGCGCCGGGTTGGAATTGCCTGTGAGCTGGTTACCAGTCCCAGTATTCTGTTCCTGGATGAACCCACTAGTGGATTGGATGCCTATAACGCGTTCAATGTGGTCGAATGTCTGGTTACGCTGGCCAAAACGTATAACCGCACCGTCATCTTCACCATCCACCAGCCACGCTCAAACATTGTTGCCCTCTTTGACCGACTGATCCTCCTTGCCGAGGGCCGCACCGTCTATTCCGGTTCCTTCTCATCCTGCCAATCGTATTTCGATCAAATTGGTTATTCGTGCCCACCGGGTTTCAACATTGCGGATTACCTTGTCGACCTTACTATGCACGCTGGCGCAGCCCACTCTTCTTATGCAGACGATGTAGCATCGTCTGTCGATGGGCGCTCTGGTCCCTTCAAGACTGCATCAAGTAGCCTCCGAGCTGTCAAGTCCGTCACTAGTGCTTCAAACCATAGCATCGAAGATAACTCAAGTGGCGCAGAGGCAACTCGGCGACCCAAAAGCAATCGCCGTATTTCTCTGAAACAGCAGCAAGATCGCCAACTTTACTCGCGGAAACAATACAATGATCGCCCAGTCACACCAAAGACAGATGACGAGAGTGCTACCTTGGATGTGGCGGAAAATCACCAACAATGGCTCCGTCTCTCTCGTCAAGGGGGCAATGTTCCTCCCCAAATTCTTGATGATCCCGATCAACTTCCCCCTCCAGCACCCGGCACAAGGGACCTCGATATCCTGATTGCCAGCTACGCGGATTCTGATGTTTGCCATTCTGTGCATGACGAGATCGCGGCTGCTGTTCATAGTGCTCAGGCCGCGAATGGTTCGCCAAACTCGCCCATCCTGTCCGATACTGTAACGCAGTCCAAGGGCTATGCCCGAGTAGGCCTGACCCGACAGTTCCTCATCTTGTCTCAGCGAACATGGCGCAATCTTTACCGCAACCCGATGCTTATGCTCACGCATTATGCCATCGCTATTCTACTTGCAGTGCTATCCGGGTACCTTTTCTATGGCCTCACTGACGATATCAAGGGCTTCCAGAACCGTCTTGGTCTCTTCTTCTTCATCTTGGCTCTCTTTGGTTTCAGTACATTGACCAGTCTCAACACCTTCTCCTCGGAACGACTACTTTTCGTACGCGAGCGCGCCAATGGTTACTACCATCCGGTCACATATTTTGCCTCTAAAGTCGTGTTTGATATCGTTCCCCTGAGACTGATCCCTCCGATCATCATGGGTATCATCGTTTACCCCATGACAGGTCTGATTCCGGCATGGCCTGAATTCTTCCGCTTTTTGCTGGTTCTAGTGCTATTCAATCTCGCGGCAGCCAATATTTGCTTGTTCATCGGCATTATATTCCGTGACGGTGGAGTCGCCAACCTCATCGGCAGTCTAGTTATGCTTTTCAGCTTGCTTTTCGCCGGTCTTTTGCTGAATCACGATGCGATTCCCAAATCGGCATTGTGGTTGCAAACTGTGAGTTTTGTTCTACTTCAAACCCTGTTGTCTATGCTAACGATTTCTGATAGCTATCCATCTTCCACTATGGCTTTGAGGCCTTGATCGTCAATGAAGTGACCTTCCTTACCCTGATCGATCATAAGTATGGCTTAGATATTGAAGTCCCCGGTGCCTCAATCTTGAGCGCCTTCGGCTTTGATACGCAAGCCTACTGGAGCGATATCATTGGGCTTGCTGTGATCTCCGGGGCCTTTGTCATCATTGCGTACAGTGCAATGCATTTCTTGCTTGTCGAGAAGCGATGAGCTCGTGTGTTGTTTTAATTCCATACCGGTACTACATCATTGAGAGCATTTGTCTGTTTCAATGTTTCTGTCTTGTGTTGAGTTGATCTCATCAATCTTTGTCTGTGTCGTGTTGTATTGTGGTGTGGTGTGGTCGTTGCTGAAAGCATTGATTGCTAAGAGCATTGGGGATCAACCACTTGTAGTTAGATCACGCTGCAGTCCACATTTATTATCTTGTATATAGATCATGTTCAATGGACCTTTTTGGAAACCCGCTTACACGAGCAAAATCGAAGCCTACCTAGTGTATTTAAGGCCCAGACCTGATATGTACATGCACGTGTCACCCTTCTTGTAAGCTTCAAAAGGTTCCTCGTAAAGCCAAGGTTGCCTTGCCTGTGTAGTTTATCTCATGATTAACCAGTAATACCAATAACTTTATCAATATTTCAAAGCCCTAGAAGTCTTCAAGCTGTTATCTTAGTATATTACCAGCCCCCGTTTGCGGGATTGCACTAACCCTCCCCACCGCCCGTTCAGGCTTCGGGCGCAGTTCGCTAATCGAAACTCCCTCTCTCACAGCTTCGGTCAACCTTCTCTTCATTTCTACATTGTCAGGTCCTCGATTTTCCTACCCCACTTAACGTAAGTGCTCAAGTTTCTTATTTGTGAGTGAGCTATGACCCCGAGAAAAGAACTCTGTGATTCCTCCGCCTTCCTTGGGCCGCAGACCCCCACAAACATCTCCAATTCCGGCTTCATTGCTTAACATCATCCTGTCGCGAACTTTACTTATATTTTCTGTTCAAACAGCAATTGAAACCCTCTCCTGACGCAAGTCAAAGTCGCACCCATGATGTCCGGCGAAGCATGGCTATACCTGCTGTCGGTATTGATCAATGCCGTCAACCTCTTCCTCCAGGTGTTCTTCACGATCATGTACAGTGATCTCGAATGGTGAGTCTTCCTACTCCTTTGCCTTGTGGAGCTTCCCTTGTTTCTTGAAAGAGCCTAAATATCATCTGACACCTCTCCTTTCGCAGTGATTATATCAACCCCATCGACCTGTGCAACCGTCTCAACGCCTACATCATCCCCGAAGCCGCCGTCCACGCCTTCCTGACTTTCCTCTTCCTAATCAACGGGTACTGGCTCGCCATCGTGCTGAACCTGCCTCTCGTTCTGTTCAACGCCAAGAAGTATGTGCAGAAGCTCCCCCGGTCGCAAACCCTCTTGAGCAAGAAGCTAACCAAGTCTCTCCAAATATAGGATCTACGAGAACCAGCACCTTTTGGATGCAACCGAGATTTTCCGCAAGTTGAACGTGCATAAGAAGGTCGGTTTTATCCACGCTATCGCGGCCCGAACTGCGTTTGCTGACCCAATTTCACGTTTCTAGGAATCTTTCATCAAGCTTGGCTTCCACCTCTTGATGTTCTTCTTCTACCTCTACAGCATGATTGTCGCTCTCATCCGCGACGAGGGTCACTGACTCCGTGAAAAGTCCGAATACGCGATGCGCCATGGTCGTCCTGGTTAGAACACGGAGCTGTCATTCGACGGACTGTTGCTATGAGCTCTTGAACCTGCGTTCCTCGAACTTTGTTCTCAGCGAACTTCATTCTTGGCTTATTCCGCAATCCTTGGATATGACCACTGCTCTAACACAGGCCGCGATGCCATATAATGCAGTATATCAACGTGGTCCTTTTCCTTGTCTGGGCCATCATGACTAGGGATGAGCTACGAATTCTTTCAGTATTGAAATAGATTTGCTAGTATGGGCGCAGTGACGAGAAGTACGAGATATGTTACTTGGAGTATTTCAAGTCGAAGGCGAATGCCGGGCTCGAGATTCTTCCTTACCCCTGCGGGGGATGCATGCTCTTTTGCTATTGTTTGGTTTTGTTTTTTATTCCTTCTTGTGTTAATCTTGATGTGTCTTTCGGCCTGTGGTTTGTATATAACTCCAAAGTGGTTCACAATGAAGAGCGTACGATACCCAACCTTGGAAGGTTCTGGTTGTTTTACTGTGCCCTCTCGTGGTGACTAATTCTCTGTAAACATTCAGGTGAATACAAGCCGTTAACGATAGGTTTATCTCTTATGTATGAATAGACCTTCCTATTTTGGGTAGGTCTTTCGAAAGGTCTTTTGGATAGTATTTTTATAGGCTTCATGTTAGCCTTTTATAGCAAGCCTTGATACTGCATGTTATTGTATTTTGAGGCAACGGTTCAAAGGCTTGACAGAAAAAAGAGTCGGTAATCTCGTGTCTTGTATATAAGGATGGAGCTGCATCGGGGCTCGAGAAGCTTGGCTTGCGGTGAGTGTTCCGCGGCCTTCGTCTTGGGCGTCTACCGACGGCCGTAAAATTCCCATCCTTCACCACTTACCAGCTTGCCCAACCAGTATCAACCTGGCCTTGTCGCAGTGGTGAATTGAAGATTGTGCATTCTCGATCTTTAGCATTTCCGCCATGTCGAGTTTGCTAGGAGCCGGTTATGATTCCAGCGAAGATGACGCCTCGGCCGTGCCCAAGCCCTCCGTGACGACCGCAACCCAGGTCATCGCTGCACCAGAAGTCAATACAGAGGTTTGGTCCCCCATACCTACTTCGCTTTTATCTCCGAAATCAACCGGAATCTGTGCCATTGCTGTGACGAACAGATAAGACTAACGACTCTACAGGACCAGGCGCATATGCAGATGACCCTCGCCAATACCTCTTCTCAAGCTCTCACCTACAACGCGACGTACGATGATCTGATGCGCCCCTCGCAGGGGCCTGTGAATCCGTTTAAAACATCGGGTCCTGGAAATGGAATTAAGAGAAAGAACGTCCCAACAGGATTTGCCGAAGAAGCGGCCATCAGCGAGTCCACATTCGCTGCGCAACATCGCACTTTCCAAAGTCTTGGCTACACGCGCAATCCAACACGGCCGGATCAGTTCGTCGGAAACCTTGACAATGTGGCGCAATATGGCGGCAAGGATGTCGTCCAAATGAAACCGACGAAAAGCGCTGCAGCAAAATGGCGAACAAAGAGGCAAAAGAAGGGCGACTCCAGTATCGTAGAAGGCGATGGCGCTTATCTCGGACCCTGGGCGAAATACAACAACGACCAGCAATATGATACATATGAGGTAGAAGGAGATGATCGCGAACTTGCCAGCGACGAGGAGTATGTCGAAGAGGAAGATGAGACCCTGGCCCCTGCAGAGCCCATGCCGGCCATGAGCAAGGCGGCCACCGAGTACGAGGATGACTACTCCAGGCAGGAAACAACCGAATTCCACGGCTCAGAGCAGTACGACTACCAGGGCCGGACGTACATGCACGTGCCACAAGATCTGGATATCGATTTGCGCAAAGAACCCGGCAGCGTCAAGAATTACGTGCCGAAAAAGCTTGTACAAACCTGGAAGTCACACACAAAGCCAATTACCTCTCTTCGATTCATACCGAACACCGGCCACTTGCTGCTTTCGTCGGCAGCCGATGGAAAGGCCAAGATCTGGGATGTGTATCACTCTCGCGAACTGTTGCGGACTTTCTCGGGTCACAGCAAGGCAATCTCAGACACAGACTTCCATCCGTCAGGGAAGACTTTCCTTACCGGTTCATACGATCGACAGATCAAGCTCTGGGATACGGAATATGGCAAATGTCTTGGCCGGTTCTCCACCGGCAAAACACCACATGTCGTCCGCTTCAACCCTTCGGCCGAGCATTCACATGAATTTTTGGCTGGTATGTCCGACAAGAAGATCGTTCAATTCGACACACGGTCCGGCGAGCTTATCCAAGAATACGACCACCACTTGGCAGCCGTCAACACCCTCACCTTTGTTGACGACAACCGACGTTTCATTTCCACATCAGACGACAAGTCACTTCGCGCTTGGGAATACGGCATTCCCGTCCCAATCAAGTTCATCGCAGAGCCATACATGTTCGCGCTCACCCGTGCGACACCCCATCCTAATGGTAAGTATGTTGCTTTCCAGTCAGGCGACAACCAGATTGTCGTTTACGGCGCTACCGACAAGTTCCGCCAAAACCGCAAGAAGAGCTTCCGTGGTCACAATACCTCTGGATACGCCATTGATCTCAAGCTCTCGCCTGATGGCCAGTTCCTGGCTTCTGGTGATAGTGGTGGCTTTGTTTGCTTCTGGGACTGGAAGACCGGAAAGATGTATCATAAAATTCAAGCTGGTGGGAAGGAGGGTGGTGCCGTTACTTGTCTCGACTGGCATCCCCAGGAAACGAGTAAGGTGGTCACCGGTGGACTGGATGGCATTATCAGGTATTGGGATTAAAGGACTTTTGCGTTTAGATTCCAATTTCAATTAAAGCTTTGAACTTGGATTCCATGAGTTCCTTGAAATTGAAAACACACCAAAGTATCTTATTCGTGCTATCAATTTTCATCGCTAACTACATATGTACTTGTTGTGGTCGTATCACCTATGTACGCTTATCCCACTTGACTCATTCGTCTATTTACAAATGAATGATTGGCAGTAGGGAAATCTAAATTTCAAGTCCGCAGAGATACACACAAGCATAAAAGGGCTCCTTTTTGAACTGTTCACCAAGAATCATGCATATCGTCACAAATTTCACCCAATGACCCTCCATACAACCTGTGGCATTACATATGAATGAATTTGCGGATGCTCCTAAGTCCCACACATGCAAGATGTCGCGAGCACCGAATAAGCCCGATGGGCGAGAAATATCGAGGGAACTTCCACATCAAAATAGATAAGGCACCGACACCAGCAACTAATGCCGCGCTCAGACCGATGCCAAGAACCTGACTCTGATGTTGCACAGCTTCGATAACCTCTGAGTAACGTTGATTGCTGAAGCTAACGCGAGCATACTGCGTTTTCCAACCAAAAATCGGGAAATGGCGGTCGATGGTTTCCTCAATCGACTTCCGCAGCTTGTAGAGCGGCGACTTAACGCCCGCACGCATCTCGAGATAGTTCTCTTTCGACAGATTATTGATAGCGTGCGTATCGGCACAGCGCTGGTCAGTGTATGCTTGGAAGGCTGCCTGGCGCTTGAGGCCGCGTGTATAGACGCTAGAATTGGGGTCGTAGACGCCGTGTTTGTCCAATTCCTCGAACAGAACACGGACATCCTCGAGACCTGCGTTCAATCCCTGTCCGTAGAATGGAAGAACTGCGTGTGCTGCATCGCCGATGATGACGGTGCTGGCACTGAAGTGGTGGGGCTTGCACTTGATGCTGATCAATGGGAGATGAGGGTTGAGAGCAAACTGCTCGCTCAGCGCCGCGGGCTCGATCAGCTCTGGGCTCACGCCGGGGAAGTGAGAGTCGAAAAATTCATGCAAGTCCTGTGGTGAAGTCTCCAAATATGTGTAGTGTGAGGATGGTGCGAATAAGGTGCATGTAAATGACTTATCCGCTGACGGCAGTGCAATGAACATGAATTCGCGCCCTGGCCAAATATGGAGATGATTTGGCGAGATGCGGAAGTCGCCGTTTTCTGAGGGCGGAATACGGAACTCGCACCACAAGGTGTCGATATATTCCTGTTGATAATCGACGCGAGAAAACTTCATCATGTGGAATCGCGAGGCGGAGTGTGCGCCATCCGCACCGATGAGGAAGTCAAAGGATACCTCGATCTCTGGTACTCGACCAGCTACACCAGCATCATCTGCCATAGGTGTTTCGCCGGGAATTCGGCGCTCAAACCAAGCCTTGTTGGTGCGAAAATCCGCACCAGTCAGCTTGTGGTTGAAGAACAACTTGACATTGGGTGTCTTCTCCAGCTCATCGAGAAGAGCGTTGTTGAGAGTTCCTCGATCGATGGCATTGATGGCCTTGTGATAGCCCGTTAGCTTGGACCTGCAGGAGGAAAAAAGCAATATAAGTGCCAAGCAGATGTTGTGCTTACCCGGCCATGAACGTCATAGGCCTGTGCAGCTTCCCACAGATCCCCGCTGTCTCGGCCGTGGATCATCCGTCCATGCATGGGGATCGCTTCACTGAGAACATTGTCGATCAATCCAGTTCGGTCCGCATGCTTCATAGACGTAATTCCACGTTCGGACAGGGCCAAATTGATAGACTTCGTGAAGTTTAACGGGATAGTCGTAGGGTCCCGGAGATCTACGGATGTGCGGAAATTATTGGAGTCAGCTCGGAATAATTCGCAATGAATCGCAATGAATCGCAAGTGTGTCAGAACATATCCAAGCAGGCATTTGAAACCGCAGCAGATTGCAATAGGACTCCGAATACAAAGGGACTTCCTAGGGGTTCAATCAGGGACCTTGCGAGACATGATCCCTTATAAAAACCACTCATTGACAGTTCGAGGCAAAAGCACACATGTACCAATTACAGTGTCCCTTTCTAGATGTCCAATTGCTTCCAATGACCAAAAAAAGTAAAAAGAAGGTCACACGAGACCAAATTGAAACATACCTCCGCGGAGTTCATATACTTCAACATCATCGCCTCTTGAAGCTGCATATAGCGCTGCTAGAGACCCCACCGGGCCAGCACCCACAACAACCACTTTCTGCTTCGGAAGAGCCATCACACAGCTGGTCAATGTCCGAAAATGAAGGTCCGTTGTCAAGGAGAAGAAATGGGCTCACACATCACGTGCTGCGAAATCGGCCCCCTTCCCAAATGAGAATCTGTTAAAACGCAATAGACATTAGTCATTTTATTTTGTTGCCTTGGTGCCTTGATGTCTTAGGCCATGGTGACCCATGCTCGAAGGGAAACTAATCCAAATACGGTTTAGTCTTCTGCGGCCGGGGAGACGATATTTTAGCCTCCATTGAATAGTAGTTCACTGCCATATGCCTCTCCTTTGAACACTCCATTTTTGTGTCGCATTCCATATTCAACTATGGCTGAAACTGGAAATCGCAAATGCCGGGGTGTGGACTGCCCTAACGATGCAGGCACCTTGCAATGTCCGACATGTTTGAAGAGCGGTACGGACAGCTTTTTCTGTTCGCAGGACTGTTTCAAGCGCAGCTGGGTAAGCATTCTTATGTGACTCGCTCGAACTGACACGAGTGTTGCGCCTCTATATCTATGGAACCGAAGACTAACCATATCCCTCAGAACGAGCACAAGACCATTCACAAGAAGAGTAATTTCCTCACCAATATCTTTCCTCCGAAAGTAGTTTCTGAACCAGATCCAGCTACCGGCACCTTCAATCCCTACCCGTCTTTCCCTTACAGTGGTTCCTTGAGGCCCGTCTATCCTCTGTCCGCCAAGCGAACAGTCCCGAAGTCGATTCCCCACCCGGACTACGCCCGCGATGGTATTCCTCGCTCCGAGCAGAAGATTATCGGCCGTCACAACATTACTATTCTTACTAAGGAGGAGCAGGAGGGTATGCGCAAGGTTTGCCGTCTGGCACGTGAAGTTTTGGATGCCGCTGCCCGGGAATTGAAGCCTGGTGTCACAACCGACTACATTGATGAGGTTGTTCACAAGGCTTGTATTGAGCGTGATGTACGAAATTTTTCCACTGTATTCCACGATTGTTGTTCTGACTTTCGCTTCCAGTCTTACCCCTCACCCTTGAACTACATGAACTTCCCTAAGTCTGTCTGCACCTCCGTCAACGAGACCATTTGCCACGGCATCCCTGATCAACGACCCTTGAAAGACGGAGATATCGTCAACATCGATGTCACTTTGTATCACAAGGGATTCCACGGCGATATTAACGAGACATACTATGTCGGAGACAAGGCGCTCGCTGACCCCGACGCAGTGCGCGTGGTGGAAACTGCGCGCGAATGTCTGGACAAGTCAATTGACCTAGTTAAGCCTGGTATGCTGTTCCGTGACCCTGGAAATACCATCGAGAAGCACGCCAAGACCCGCAATTGCAGTGTCGTGAAGTCATACTGCGGTCACGGCATTAATCAGCTATTCCACTGTGCGCCCAACATTCCTCACTACGCTAAGAACAAGGCCGTTGGTACCGCGAAGCCTGGCATGTGCTTCACTATTGAGCCTATGATCAACATTGGTACACACCGTGACCGTACTTGGCCCGACGACTGGACCAGTACCACCCAGGACGGATCTCTGTCTGCCCAATTCGAGCACACGCTTCTTGTAACTGAAGACGGTGTTGAGGTACTGACTGCCCGCCTGGCAGACTCGCCTGGTGGAGCCGTTCCTATGCCCTCCTTATAAAAAAGCGTAGTGGGAGTTGTTGAGTGAAACAAAAACTTGCATCTACATTCAGATACCTGCACATTGTGCTTAACAACCAAATTTACGACCGTTCGATGCCTACAAGTATAGTTCCACATCAAGGGCAACTTTAGACATCTGTCCTAGATGTAAAGCTCTATGTAAGGCATACATATGCAGTTGATACATGTATCTTGCCCATGTTGTTGCATCCCGCTAGATCAGATCTGCCAGCGCAGCCGCCAGCGCAGGGGTAATTTGAAGGATTCTGCTTACCCCACGCTATGGACATCCAGTTAAGTCATTATGTGATCTTCAGGAGAATTTGAAGCAAGTTGATTGTAAAAATGTCTCAAAAATGGCTCCAGTGGCTTCTCCTACTGAGAATTCCCCGGTGCTGAGACCAAGCAACGCCACTCCATCCAACAGCACGGTTCCGGATAACCATATGGAATCGAGCATTTTAGAGGAGACAGAGGAGACAGAGGAGACAAAAGAAAACAGCCAATCCGCGTTTTCTGATGCACGGAAACAGCTCAAGTACATTTTTCCTGCGATATCAATCGGCGTATGACTACCCTATCCGTTTCCATTATTTCCATCCATTTTAGGTTGTCACTAATAGAGCGTATAGACCTTCCGTTTAGCAGCTGATCAAACTATCATCATGGCCTGTTATGGTAAGTTTGATAGCGATTCAAATGCTCTCATTCTGACCAGTTGGTTCGCAAATTCTTGCTTCCTGACTACATCTGCCTTCCAGCATTTGTATGGCAAGTTGGGTGACATCTTTGGCCGTAAGCCGTATCTACTCCTTGTATATGCTGTTTTTGGCATTGAATGTTTGTGTGGTGGCCTTGTCCGAAACATCATTGAACTGATTGCTGCTCGTTTTTGTTAGGAAAGCAGTCTCAAATCCTAAATCATATAATGCTAACTAGTTTCAACAGGCCTTCCATGGTACTGGCGGTGGCGGCATGATCATAGTTGTCAGTATTCTGATAAGTGATATTGTTTCCCTTGAAGATTGAGGTATGTGGCAGGGTATTATCAATATCATCTACGCGACAGGTTCCAGTGCCGGCGTGTCGTTCGGTGGAATTCTCTCAAGCTACATTGGCTGGCGCTGGTGAGTATGTAGCAAGGCACATATGTCCTCACACCATCTAAATTTGTCATCTAGGGCTTTCTCGGCGCAGGTTCCTCTGTGTGTTATTGCCTTCGTTGTCGTCTCGCTTCTGCTCAAGCTCCCCGCTCGTGAGAACACCAACTGGAAGACTAAGCTGCGCCGCATCGACTTCCGTGACGCTCTGGTCCTTGTTGGCGCCGTCTTCGGCCTCTTGGTTGGTCTTGACCGTGAAAGTAATGTTTCATGGAAGTCACCTTTGACAACTGCTCCGTTAGGGGTCTCAGTTGTCTTGTTTGCTGTCATCATTGTGGTTGAGATATACTTTGCAGCTGAGCCATTTGCGCCGGGCCATATCATGTTCAACCGAATATTATTTGCTTATTACGCTTGCAACTTCTTCAGCTTTGGATGTTGGCTTGCAGCATGGTTCTACATTGCTTCATACTTTCAAGCTGTTGATGATGTCTCTACTTCAGTTGTAGGACTCCGTCTTTTGCCAGGCATCATATCCAGTTCAGATTGTTGATATTCAGCGCATGCATAGATTAAACAGCCACTCAGTAAATACTACTAGAGTATATATTGAATTATTTTTTTTCCAATATTTTCTTCAACTATTTCAAAATCAGCAGACTTTCGCAAAATGTCACAGGGGTTGTAAAAATCTTAGATGTGAAGCAGAGACATTTCTACGAGTAGCTAGGTATTTAGCTACTTTATACGTACATATGCTAAATTTGCTTCCTCAAAAAGGGATGCATAGTTCACCTTCATGGTAAAAATCAAAATCACATAAGAAATAAGTTCTCAAGTATCATTGCAACTCCATGGTTGTCCGCCTACTTTCATACATGTATGCACAATGTAGATATCCGTGGACGGGTCTGTATACTTACTAAGCTCGGACCGGCAACCGTGGGCGTTTCAAATGTGAGATTGTCAAGTTGACGAGTATATTACACTGGTTCTCGTATTTGGTCTTTTGCAGCTTTGTTTTGTTTTGCTTTTGTTGAGCTGATTAGGATGACCTGCGCCTTGAGTTTCTGACGACATTCCTTGCAGCTTCCGATAGCTCAACTTTCCCCAAACCTCCGCCATGTCCGACTCGCGCTCAGGGCCGGTCTCATTAGCACGGTACCGACCCATCCTCTACCTTTTTACTGGTGTCGCTGCTGCATATGCGATTCTTTATGTTCACAACAATGTCCTTTCACAATCATCGTCAACTCCACTCCGACGTCGAAATGCTGTGCGGCGCACAAGACGAACAGAAGCCGAAGAACTCGGGATCGCGGATACCCCATCTTATCGAGCGATTACCCATCTCGAACAGCTCGAGCGGCAAAATGGAGTATACGGAACATTTCGCATTGAGACTGAGGATGGGCGCCGGGTGGAAAGTGGTCTTCTCCCATCACTACTTGCAACACGCGACCAGCTGATGGAAGAGGTTGGCGTGCCACCAGCTCATGCAGAGCGCATGCGCGAGATGATGGAGGACACATTTCTTGAATCTTTCCTTGCGCTTGATTTTCCATCTGCGCATACCCTTCCTGAAGAGACCGCAGAAAGAACCTACTTGACCGAACAACTTCAACGCCGCGGTATCTCCCGGGCGGGTATCGAAAGAGCATTGGTTCGCTTCAACGGAGACGAAAACTATGGAGAGGAGCTGCGCCGGCGGCGACAAAATGGAGAACGGGTCACACTCTCAACTTCAACCTTCCCAGACGTGTCGGTGCCGCCACAAAATCCTGATGGTGGAGAAACGGTGGTAGACGATCAGAGTGTATTCTCGTGGCGCGATGGAAACAACGACCCCTCGAACCGAGAAGGCCAAAATTTACTCAACTTGCTCTACCATATTGCTGAGGATCAGGCACGGAGAGATGGCTACATCCACCGAGGAGTTACTTGCAATAGCTGCGGCGCCATGCCGATCCAGGGTATTAGATATCGGTGTGCGAATTGCATCGATTACGATCTCTGTGAAACGTGTGAGGCGATGCAAGTGCACATTAAAACGCATTTGTTCTACAAAGTGCGGATCCCAGCCCCATTCTTAGGAAACCCACGTCAATCTCAACCTGTGTGGTATCCCGGGAAGCCTTCAATGCTCCCACGCACCCTCTCGCGAGCTCTCGCGAAGCGTCTCATGAAAGAGACCAATTTTGAAAATACAGAACTAGATGCCCTTTGGGATCAGTTTCGCTGCTTAGCAAATTATGAGTGGGCGGACGACCCCAACAAGTTGCATATGGCCATCGACCGTAAAACTTTTGACCGTTGCTTTGTACCTAACACCTCCATCCGACCACCTCCCCCAAGTCTCATTTACGACAGAATGTTCGCATTCTATGACACCAATGGTGATAATCTCATTGGATTTGAGGAGTTCTTGAAAGGGCTGGCCAGTCTCAACAACAAGAGTAACGATGAAAGGCTGCGGCGAGTATTCCGTGGTTATGATATTGACGGAGATGGCTTTGTTGAACGCAAAGACTTTCTACGTGTTTTCAGGGCATATTATGCGTTGAGCCGAGAGCTTACCCGGGACATGGTTGCTGGAATGGAAGATGACTTCTTGGAGGGCGGAGCCCGTGATGTCGTTCTCGGTAGTCAGCCCATCAGCTCTGCATTCCCTGGCAGCATCCCTTCGGGCGAACGCTCGCGCATAGGTGAAGGGAAACGCTTGAACTCTGAGGGCGATATGGAAATCATCGACAATGAGGGGATCTTGCGACAGGATGGGGACGATACTGGCGATCGTCATTTGGTCATAGGCGATGCTGCTGTCAGGTCACAGTTTGGTCGATTGCGGCCATTGTTCCCATCCTCGCTTCGTCTGCCACCCAACGAGTCTAATACTCGCCCGTCGGGTCCCCAGGAAGGCGGTGAAAATGAGGACGATGACGACGACGGTAGCGATACCAGTGGCTCGGACCAATCTAGCTCGTCGGTGGCTAGCGGCACCTGGCCTCCAGCTGAGCATATACTCGAAGAGGACATTATCGAGGCCCTTGGATCATATATTCCTCAACAGGAGATTACAGACCCCATTGATAGGGCTCGTGTCGCAGATGCTGTCTATCACAGAATGCGCGAAGACGACCAAAGACGGGTGTTTGACGCTCGTCAACGTGGGATCGATGAACGATGGAGGCGTCGGGCTTTCTATACGGACGAAGAAGATGGCGCCACCGCCCCTGAGGGCTATGAAAAGGATCCAGCCATCGATGACTACAGTGATGAAGACGACCTAGATGGACAGGAATCGCACCCGCCCTCTCCTCGCTCACGGTCTTCGTCCAAGGTGCGATTCCAGGATGATCTAACTGATGACTACGACACCCGATCCAACCCATCAACCTCGTCACGCAGCATTCTTCTTGGTGAACGATGGGGCGGCTTTGAAATCCCAGAAGTCGAAAAGGACGTTGGGAAGGAGATTTTGTATCAAGTCACGCAGCAAGGGTTCAACGAGCTTCTTGACATTCTATTCAAGCCAACAGAAGATCTTCTGATGGAAGTCTATCGCACGCGGGCTGATCGTAAAGTTTGGGCCCGTGAGATAGAACTCGCCGAAAAAGAAGGCCCCTCAAAACGCGTCAAGCCGGAAAATGCTCCAAGTGAGGAGGAACTTGAAGAAATCACCAAGGACAGTCCGCTTGATGATCTACTACAGCGCTCTGGCTACTCGGTTCAAGGCTCGGTCCTTGAATCTGCCAATATGGGGCCAGTCCTAGCTCCACCGTCACTTGAGGCTACTGCATCAGACAATGACCACGACGACGATGGCAGCGACAGTAATGGTGATGACGACGACGATAGTGTGGGACCAGCACATCTCACCCATCCTGATCTTAATGCAGAAATTGGGCAAACACGGCCATTCGAAGAATCCGACTCTGTTTCTGCCGCATCATCTGATTTCGAAGGTGACATTGCCCCTCTACAGGCATCCGATAGAGAGCCATCCATCTATATCGATGAAGAAGAGACGTGTTACTACGATCCCACTCTCCCACAGCATCGTCCTGACTCCGAGACACCTCGTCCCAGTCTTTCTTTCTCCGCAGAGCCAATTGTCATGGCCCCAGAACTAGCCGATGACTCAGACTTTGATTTGGAAGCGTCCCCACCCACGAGCACAACTCATAACCTCCCCGCTCAACTACGACTCTCGCCTGGGACTACTTCCCTTCCTGCCCCTCCCTCTCCCCACTCCTCTCCCGAAGCCGAGGCCACAGCCCCCAAGCTTCCCCCTCTCCTATGCAACCACTTCCGCCCCCTCACCGAATCAATGACCAGACACATGAAGCTGCCGCGCCACGCCGGCCTTCACCAAAGACCTTGGCCCGCTGGGCCTACTTGAACCAGGTCGAGCGTGAGGCTAAGGAACGCGGCGGTAACGGTGCGAGACTTGGCTTTGAAGAGTTCTCGCGCCGCATGGCTGCGGATCGGGGAAGACGATTGGCATTTGTGGCTAGTTGGATTGAGATGGCTAGCTTCTGATAAGATTTTGCCCGGCTTAACCTCACTGTACATTAATAATTCTTGTTGAAATTTAGCGGTCCTCTGTGTTGATCTGGATTTTTTAATACAGTCATATCAATTTGGCCGAATGCCGAACTTAGCAATATTCCTTGGAACATATGCAATGGTCGAATATTGGTCGTTCTCAATTGCCCAAATTTCGGCGTTTCCATATTTCTGCTACGAGCTAGTACAACCTTGTGATTCTTTTTAGCGCCAAAACTTCCATCAAACAGTTTCGTGGTCTAGCGGTTATGATTTTCCGTTAACAATTGCCTCATAGGCGAGTGTTCCGGAAAGGTTCTGGGTTCGATTCCCAGCGAAACTATTTTTTGCCTTTTCTTCTACCTTTTTCTTTTTCCCTTGAGTAAAGAATACCCATTATTGGTGGACGCGAGGGCGACGGAATTGTTTTTTTACTTCTCAGGGGGATTGCAATGTTCGACTTTTTGTGGGAGGACTATACTCTCGTTGATAAACATCGCTAAACCTCCTGGGCTGAGCTAAATGGAATAAATTAGCAGAAGCAAACGACCGAAGAGAATTGAACCACCCAAAAAAGTACAATTAGAGACATAACATGAGACATGAACATAATCATACTGAATACAAAAAAGGTGACATGATCCAAACACAAAACCCTTGTTATATCGTTTCTCATGGCAGGAGACATATAGTTTCATGACAAAAATATATCGAGACAACCAACCCGAACGCCTGAAGGAAAAAAAAAAAACCTCAAACGGAGAATACCAACAAAACCTCCGATATATTACTGATTCCGTTCGTGTCTCTGGGTGACACATAAATCTGGGTGTAGATATAATCACTGTGACCGGCGAGAGCTGATGTGCTCTTGTGTCGAGGTTGCAGGTCACAACCTTTTCCTGCCAGTGGGTAGTGCTTCAATCCTTCTTTCATCTGGGCTGGGTAACTGCCTGGGATTTTGGCTCCTGATTGGGAATTACAGAGATTCCAGGGTACATTTCCTCCAAGGGGGTGGGTTTCAAGTGGACAGTGGGTGATCCAGGGCAATATTAAAAAGCAACAAAAGAAAGACAGCGCAATCCAAGGCCAAGGGGCTTCCACGGTAAGAATATCAAACGATGGGACCCAAGAAGGAATTTAGAAAGACGGCTGTCTTCCACTCAGTTGGATTCAAGGGTTTGCGAATCTCACACGACGGCCGCGTCGCTCGAGGATGAGCTTCTCGGTGTCCACATAAAGACAATCGAGGAACTGCATGGCGCTGGAATCTTTGAGGATCTTCGCAACCTGGATTCCGGCAGAAATGAGCTGGAGCACATTGCGGTCGTCCTTGACTGGCCTGGACTGGTGCTTGGCAGCATGGCGCATCTCCAGGGAGTTTTCCAGGACGGTGATGAGCTGCTTGATTTGGCGATTGTACAGGAGATGGGCGGGGATGCGCCGTGTAGTTGCCAGCCGCTTCAGGAGGTGAACCCACTCAGTCCACTCGCGGTCCGAGGGGACCTTGACGGGTCTCTTGTCCTGCTCGATAGGAACACGGAACTGATACTTTGCGACGAAGTCATAGGCACACTGGGATAGGCGGTCATTGACTTTGTGCAAGATCTTGTCTTGCTCTGAGGCATCGAGGTTAGTAGGGAGCTGAGGGAGCTCCTTGTCCTGGGCTGCAATGGCCTGTGCGGAAGGTGGTTCCAGGAGTTGATGCGGCCCATCAAATTCATCCCGGTTGGAGGTCCGTCTCTGGGAGTGGTAGTGTGGGCTTGCCGTGGGCTTTTCGGCAGCTCGCCGGCTGTTTCTTTCCATGATATACTCTGGGCTCTCTGGGGTGCTCATTGTTCCAAGATCTCGCCTCAGGGCATTTTGAGGCAAGTGAGCCGGGTGGCTCCACTCATGGGTCCTGGGTGGTTGCAGTGGCTGTCCAGTTGGAGGGTAGGAAAGCCGTCCCCCTGGTGGGCTCATCATGTGGTTACGAGTATCCATAGGAGGTGGAGCTCCATGATAACGAGTCTGGAGGTCAAACTCCATCGATCCTATAGGAACTTGACGGTCGTCATAGCCGTATCCATGGGGTGTAGATGGCGACCTTTTACCACTTAGCAACCGTAATGAGTGTGAGATCCATCGATATCAACGAGATAGGAAGAGTTGTAATGAATGGAATGGCGACAAAAAAATACCTTTGGTGATAGACAACGGGAGGGACTGCCTGGGTTGCGTACATGGGATGCTGGGCCATGGTGCTGCTACGGATAATGAGCTTCGGAACTTCGGGTATGTTGAGACACGACAAGGGACCAGGAAAGGAAGTGGCAATGACTGATGTTGCTGACCTATGGCGAGACCAAGAATCTAATTTGGCGTTGATTGAGCTTGCACAAGAACCGAGGCTTGCTGGAAATGACAATGGATGGGCTGATCCAGCCGTGAAGGGGTGAGGAAGGACTGGAAGCATGAAGAAAGTATGACAGGGCTATATTGCAGTCTGACCTAACAATATAACATATGATTCGAAGGAAGAAGAAAATATCAATCTGAATCGTTGGGTCAATCCACAGATGAGCAAAGAGTGTGTATTATAGTTCTTTTGAAAAGCAATTCAACCTGGTCCGAAAAGATTGGTGCATATGCCTGACAAAGGGGGGAGGGAGGATCGGAGCCTACAGAGTTTATGCAACGGCAACGTAAGTGGATTGAGAGCCGCGCTAGAGGGATGTACACCAGTGGCGTTAGTGGATATGTAACTTATGGAGATGAGGCCTTTGTTGCCTGGAAATTCGATTCCGTGCAGACCAATGGAGCTACCCAACCCGGGAACTGTCCGTGCTGAGTACGTGGAAGATCTCGATCGATCAAGAATGGGACCGGTGTACGAAGTCCGTTGGCAGTTGAAGCACTGAGGCACTGTGGATGCATGCGGCATCATTCTGGGTGGGACGGCAACCACAGTCAAAGTCTCGATCTTCACGATTTTAGGGTGATAAACCCCAGTGTTCTGCGTGCCGCGCCACTTTCGCCATTCAACAGTCATATCGGGGGGTACTCTCGGGCAGCAATATGCATGTTGGGTAGAAAACGCAAGGGCCTGGGGTTGTTCGACTTAGGATATCGTTGACCTATAGCTACCCAAATGTGCAGATGAAGGATATGATCTGCGCCTCTCGAAGGTCCTAGAAGAAACGTAATATGAGCTGAGCGTTGAGGCGATGTGAAAATCCCGTGAAGAAGATTGCTGTGCGTTGGGCACTCGGGCTTTTCAGGCCCAATACCAATAAGCCGCATGGACCATGTCTCTGTTTTGGAGATCCGGGTGAAACACAGAGGGGAAACTCCAATCTTGTACAGAATGAACATTATTCCTAATTGTGGAAAGATTCCAGTCAATGGTAATTTATCCTTGACCTTTCAGCCCAACTGGAAGCCCAATGACATTGAAACCGGGATGTTATCAATAACATAGACGGCTGTGGGAAGTATGATGAAATCATCTGAACCGAAAGCGCCCCCCCCAAGCCCCAAGAAAATCATAATGATCGGATTCTTTCTCAGGTCGTTGAACATCCCTGGCCAAAACTTGTCATAGAAACTCTATCTCAATCTCTATGACACTTTTGCCACTTTGTTGCATTTCAAATGCTTTCGGTTCAACATTTTTGGATTCATTTTGAGACCTTGAGACAAGAAGCATAGTCCTAAGGGTTGATGAGCATGAAAAGCAACGGAAATCCACCGACGTCTGCTTACCTCGCAACTTAAACGGATGGCTTCTTCAATACCAATGCGGGCCTCGTACCCCAAAATTTCCCGAGCTTTTTTGCCACTAGCATATCTAACGGCACATGCATCTCGGACACTTCCACGGCTCAAAGTTGTCGTAGTTCCCATCACCCAGGTGACACTCTCACATGCCAATCCAATGACATAGGCTAAATTCTCCGGGATACGCATTTCAAAGAGTGGCACATGCCCAAAATGCGCCCAAATTGCTAGGCAGAAGTCTCGAAATGTGATAGGCTCGTTGTTTTGAATGAAGAAGGCTTCACCAGTTGCTGTGCGAGATGAGAGCAGATTCTCTATTGCCAGAACATGCGCGTCGGCAACATTGTCAACATATGTGATGTCCCACAAATTGAGACCATCGCCGATTAGAAAGGGAGTTTCGTGCTTGGCGATGCATGCATGGATAGATGGCAACAGCTGGTAGTCCCCTGGTCCGCAAAGTACCGATGGCCGAAGGGCACATGTAGCCATCCTACTGCTCGAGGCCTCGAGGACGAGCGCTTCTGCAGCAGCCTATCGTATGAGAGTGTGTTAGCATACACATTTATTTCAAGATAGTGTGTCGTATGATCCCAACCTTAGACTCTCCATAAATGGTCGACTTAGGTGATGAAGGCCAGTTTTCGTCAATGTTGGGATATGGATTGTCCGTATAATCAGTCACCACACAGCAAGAGCTCGTGTAAACAAAGGCTTCAACACCAGCCTGCTTAGCTTCGTTGAGCATATTGCGTGTGCCTTCAACGTTGGTCTTCCATGTCTCGGGTTCAAGTCTGCGGCGGAACCGCTCAGCTACGCCAGGGATGATGCCGGCAGTGTGGACAACAACATCTGGGCTTACTGTCTCAAACGCCTTTCTCGATGCCGCAACTGAAGTGATATCCACTTGCATGCATGAAATCCCTTTTGGGAGCACATTTTCGCTTCTTGGAGGACTTGCGTCGATGACGGTGATGGTACATCTCGGGTGTTTTTCTGCAAGAGCTCGCGCTATGGCGGAGCCTACAAACCCCGTGCCGCCAGTGATCAGAATTTTCTTTGATATCTCAGTCATTGTTGAAGGAAAGTGGTCGTACCTAGGTAAGAAACAGAAACAGCAAGGGTCCAATATGGGGGGAACTCCGACCCATTGGTCTACCGCAAAAGTTGTACAACATCATAATGACCAGATATGTTTTTTTTTTGATAATTCATACAGGTTCTTCCTTCTTTGTCATTCAGTTTAGCTAGACAGTGATATTAGTTCCAACTTTATTTTGGCAGATGTAATCAAAGGTTCTTTTCGCCACCATCTTCTTCGTTTTCGTCCTTAGATTCCTCTCCATCATCTCCTGCATCGTCATCCTCCAGGTGACCGTAATACTTCAAATTAACTAGGACCTCGTCTAGTCCTTCAAAAATGCAACATCCTTGCTGGCATTTCCAGCTCTTGCAACTTTGGGTACAGCTCTTCTGTGTCTGACTGATCCATGATAGATCGGCATTTCAATAATCTCATGCATTCCATCAACAAGAGCATTCCATCAACAAGAGCATTCCATCAACAAGAGCATTATCTGATTGGAATTGATTTTACACCTCGTGACCAATCAAATCGTTGGAAGATAGTGCAATGGTCTCTCCAACCTTGCGTAGCACGGAAAGGCCGTTGAGACGCGTCTGAGGGGATGGATGAATATGGGCTACAACAACCCACAATGGTTCGAATGGTACTAAGGATGTCCTTAACAACATCGAATGCCATGTCGTACTGCGCCGAACCACACATGGATTTGTATCTGGTGTTGATCGAATGCCACACCGACTTCGAATAATGGTCGAAGTTGATGACACGAACTCGCTCTTGCTCGCGCACACTACAAATTGAGTCCTCTATCATGGATAAAAACGTCTGGGTGGGTTTGCGCTGCTCGTGTGAGAATTTCCGAAACGGTCTGCGCACTGAGCTATGAAACCAACTCAGAGGCATCTTCTACTGCTGCTTGGGGCGCCATAGGTTCACTTCCACTAGGGTTGACACATGCCTCACCAATAGTGTTGTTTCGCGTGCGCTTGGTACCTTGGGGCTCAGCCATGTTTTCGTTGAATGTCAATTTGATGCCCGGCTCAACACGTAGAGAGACTGATGAGTTGGACTAAGAAATTAGTCGAGGTGTAGTGGGACGGAACCCACGGACCCATACCCATGCCCATACATAAGAAATATACATAATGAATGTGATGGAGTGCACCCTCTATGTTTTCTCTCTCCATTTCTCATCTCTGTATCCTCCCCTTACCTCAGGTTCAATTGATGGTGTTATTGTCCTGGCCAGTTGATTGGCATGGTCGTCGATTCTGGCCGAGTTTCTCGTTCCACAGCATCATTTATCGCCATAGGCTAATACCCATCGTCTTCCACACCTAGGTCCATGGCCGCGAGGCCTGTCGGTTATCATTTTTCTCGAATTCAAAACAACGGAAGTGCTGGAGGAGACCTGTCTGGTGCATAGATTACTAAAAGTTCCATGACTGGGTGGAAAGCTCCTCTATGACCACCAAGATTAAAGCCGACAGTCGCAGTACTACCTGCTTACATATTATGCTGGGGTATACCTATCCAAAGGATATGTCCAAGATCAGTATGAAGGACGAGCATAAGCAAATTCAAGTCATAATCTATACACTATGTCACATTGAAGGCAGCCGCAAAATTACCAGCAGAGCACACAGAATGTGAGATACACGCAGACATCTAATATACAGATCCTTGACCTAGGTATTATCCCAACAGTCACAAAAGGACGAATCTCGAGAAGAGACAGCGCTGCGACTAACCGACGAACTCCAAAGTAGATGCAAAAAAAGAAAAGAGAACTCCCCGGTGGGCAAATCCACGCCCCAGAATCAGGGTGCCTGAAGCCGCTAGAAAAATCAAAGATCTAGAGCACGCGACACAGGACTAGCCCACCAGTCTTCTTCTCGACACACTCGCGAGCTTCGAGGATGCCGATGTCTGTGGAGAGATAGATACTCTCACCGGGGGACCGAAGTCCACCCACGACCCCGGAATCTTCACCACGCACAACTCGGCGCAATCCTTCCACATCGATGTGGACCCGGCGGGTGGGCTTGCTGACCATCTTGATCTTGCCAAGGACAGACTCGTTCTGCCAGTACTTCAGACCGATCCACAACCGCCTTGAGGCGACATTATCACGGGTTATGGGTTCAATTCCTTCAAGTTCATCATTGGCAGCAGGGTAGCCAAGGATGGGATGAGCGGGGGGAGGAGTAGGGCCTCCGCGGACCACCGAGGAAATGTAGCCGGAGTTTCGGAGAGCGAGGGAAAGCTTGAGGTGCAAATTGCTGTTGGTGATGGAGGTGAGAGCGAGACGGGCCCCGGTGGCATTGTTCAGGTGGGACACAGCGTGGGAGAGATTGACGAGAGACATGTTGAATTTGCGACGGTAGCAATTAGGCCCTACCGACGGCCGTTCGGGGAAGAAAGAAAGTTGGGTGTGATCGGTTGTAGACTGGGGGTGGAGAAAGGTAGAATTATCCTGACGAAAATAGGATAACTAACTGATTGTCACAATGCTTGACTGCAATTGTCCGGCGTAGCAAAGACAACAACAGGAGGTCATGCAGCACTAGCAATGCGATTATTTGGGATGGAAATTTTCGGAGAAACTATGTTTCCGGG
The DNA here is from genome assembly GCF_028829465.1 of Penicillium soppii. Taxonomy (NCBI): domain Eukaryota; kingdom Fungi; phylum Ascomycota; class Eurotiomycetes; order Eurotiales; family Aspergillaceae; genus Penicillium; species Penicillium soppii. Next base: position 839,125 of record NW_026643235.1, on the reverse strand, counting down.
GTCTTGGTCGTGGCCAGGTACCCGATACTTTCCCGCCCACAGCTGATGTGTGTAACGCCCGGGTACTAGTACTATTTATCTCATCACATCATGTAGCTTTAAGCGCCCACCTCTGCATTGGCGAACGTTGGCGTCTCACAGGATAACCCCTCAGCGCAAAATTAGAATAAATAAATATAGAGGTTAGTCCCCTCTCTTCTTCTTCCTTTCTAAACAGTGCCTTTTGCCGTGTAAATTCCCTTTCTTACTCTACATCATGCCGCCATTACAAGGCGAAGAACGCCTTGTCACTTTGTGAGTGAAGACTGATTTCCCCGCAGATTGACATCCTTGTATTTGAGTCTTCGAAGCTTGTCTAACAGTAGAACTAGGTTCGCCGATATTCATTACTACTTCACAGAGCCAACCCGAAGACCTTTACCCTATCACCACCGCTTTGATAAAGGCTCATATCTTTATATTTACCATGATGCCTCTCAGAATAAGGCCCGAATTGAGATTGCCAACAATCCTGGATCACCTGAACAGGATGCGTTTTGCGGAAATTTGAACAATGTCCATATACGCCATTCCTCTCAGTTCCCAACTCTCTGTACACTAACCGTTGATGCACACACGGCTTCGCCCCAGCAACAGCAGCGGATACAACAAGATCCACCCCAACATGAATGGCGTCTGCCTAGTGGAGACAAACGCGAAGGTTCCAATAATTTCCGGGATTTTCCCCGTCTGCATACATTGGACATCTACTTCTGGGGCCTGGAAGATGCAACCCAGTTCCTGGATGCAGCTATACCAATTCTGTCGAGCTCCCAGGTTGAGACGGACCGAGAACCAGCCCCACAGGCTGAGCAACCCATGAGCTCTGTAGTCCAGCAGCTCGAGACCATTGCAGTCTCCGATCCAGCCTACCAGAATGGCCAAACCCGTAATTCCAGAACCGACCCAGCAAAACAAGTACCAGCTGCCCAAGGACCACCGCAAATCAGCAGCTTCCCGCCGCCACCTCCAAGCGGCCCCCCAGCCGAGCAACAGCCCAGCAATGGATCTTCTCCCGCCGAAGGAAAGAAAGACCCAGCAAGCTTTGCCCCGCTACCATACAACCCGGCCGCCCCAGCAGCTCCAGAGCCAATCCAATATCGCGAGAAAACCCCACCACCAGAAGACGGCATGGACGGCACAGGCCTCGCAGCCGCAGTGGCAGCCGACAATGGCGTCCCATACACACCTTCCAATCCCAAGCAGATGAACGGAGGCGCAGTAGGCATGGGCGCATACGCTTCTCCTCCCCCTTCAAACCCAGGCCCAGGGTTGCAATACGGAGCACCGCCGGCCTACGCCTCTCCCCCGCCCAGTGCCGGCATCCATTACTCCAACACTTTCTCCCCTACACAGTCAATCCACAGCCCTGGGATACCTTCATCATATCAGTATTCCCACAGCGGCCAGGGAGAGCAATCGAGCGGCCGACAGGGTTCGATGTCTTTCGCACCTCCGCCGCAGGATCCAAATGCCCATTTCTTCGACCACAATGTCTACAGTGGTTCACAGACCCAGCTGCGTCAGCATCAGACTCCCGTTCCGATCGGCGGGTTCTCGAACTACTCGTACGATCAGACTCCTGCGCAGCAGCCGCAGCGTCCGGGCTCAGAATATGATATCCATAGTCAGGTTTACCGGCCCAATGAAGTCGAGGCTGCATCTCATTATCAGAAATACGCAAAGAAAGCTATGAAGAACCCAGGACAGCGGCCGCATAAATTGGAAGAGAAGGCGGAGCGGCTGGAGGGTGGCGTGAATAGGTTTTTAAAGAAACTTGAGAGGAAGCTCTGAGTGTTTCTTGGGATGGGTACATGGAAATTTGCATTTTGCATGGATTTTGGAGGATCTTTGCTGGCCATGATCATTTTATGTTGAAGCGTTTGCTGTTAATAGGTGGCTGTTGAGCAGTCCTATACGAGTATCTTGGGGCTTTCAACCCAATTCTTCCTGTCCATATTGTTTAGCCTGTTGGATAATGCAATTGAGGCGACTACTAGATGAATCAAGAACATGATATATAAGTTTTGCACCCCGCTTTATTGATGGAAACAAGATGCTAAATTTGATAATGCCCTAAGCGCCAAGAAAAATATGCTCACGAAATCGGTACAGAGAATGCAAGGGAAAAATGATAAACAGACAATCCAGCACAGAAAATGTGAAGATGCTAGCATATAGAAAAGAGGAACCAACTGGGAGATGCATGGTTAAAATGTTCGAGGACAAGCTCAAACTAGGAAAAAAAGACTCACACTTGGCGAGGCAGAAGAGTAGACAAGGGTATGATCAGAGTATTAAAATGTTAGACCAAAAGCCGTCAGAAGAGGCGGCAAGTGATTCAATACTAGACAATTGTGGTGCATGCCTGATAATGCAGACAGTTCAGTTCAAGGCCAGATTGGTAATGTCGAGGGCGACATTGCTGGATTCGGCCTCAGTGGCAGGACGCACAGCAGGGATAGGCTCCTCGGACTTGGCCTCAATGGACTTTTCCTCGAAAATCCCATCCTCTGTCGTGTTCTTCTTATTGTGCGCCGCCAAAGGCTCATGGATTGTCTCGTCCTTCTTCTCAAAGACCTCGACCGGGACATCCTTTGACTCCAAAGTCTGAGCGACATCGAGTTCAGGCACGACAATCTCTTGCTTCTCGGAGATTTCGGCTTCATTGTCAGAAGCGGAGTCCAGAGTCATCACTGGCTCTTCGGCGGTTTCTTTAGGCTGGGCTGGGCTGGGGTGTTCCGGCTCATCTGTAGCAGCAGTCTTCGCGGCCTTCTCTTCTTCAGCTTCCTCGGGAATGGACTCGATATGGGCTTCAGCAGGAAAGTCTGTCTTAGCAAGCACCTCCGGAGTTTCCTCGGATGGGACGGAGTCCGCAGAATCCTTAGCCGGTGCCTCCTCGGTGAAGGGCTCAGAAACTTCCACTCTCTTTTCATTTGACTCAGCGGCGGCCTCTGCGGTAGGCACTTCCACATTAGTAGAGGCAGCAGGCTCTTCAACATGCTCTGCAATAGCTTCAACAGGTTTCGCAACGGCTGCCTGAGCGGGCTTCATTGGGACGGCTTCCTTTGGACTGACTGGCGTAGGCTCGGCGATATTCTCCTTCTCGTTCTCCTGCTCCTTTTGAGGAGGCTTAGATCCCTCCTTCTGTGGCACGGGATTCTTGTTCAAAGCCTGAGATTTCTCACTGTGGGGTCGCAAAGTGGTGCTCTTAGGCTTCACTTGCGATGCGCTACGGTCTGCGACTCTTCCAACCGAGGGTCTGGGGGCCTTGGTGGCAGCGGCTGTCTTTGTTGCAGGCTTCATGTCGGCCTCCTCCTGTGCCTGGGATTTTCTAGCAGAGCTGGCCGTAGGTCGCATCATTCTTGCGAGAAACCCCTCGTTGACTTGCTTAGGCTGGGTATCATTGGGCGGTTGAACGGGCAGCGAAGGACGTGATGCTTGCCTGCGAATATTCATGGCAGGAGTAGGTTCACGCTGACCTCCAGTTGCGCTCTTCAGGGTTGAAGGTTTTCGGTGAAGGGTTGAAGTAGTGGTGGTGGTGGTGCGAGTGCTTGGAGCACCTGCAGTTCCCGCCTTCCCGGCAGATGGTTGTGTTGGTGCAGCCATCGAATTAGATACACGAGCAGGCCTGGTTGGCGATTTCATTCCTGATTTGGTGGACGCACTTGCGACTGGTGGCTTTGCGGTTTCTTGGGCGGGGGTTGAACCGCGGGTTGATCGTGCCATTGGCTTGGGGTTCAGCGAGACACGGCTCGGCTTGTGGGCCAACGAGTTGGAGCGCTCTTTGGCCACTTCACGAGCCGATGGTTTGGCGCTCGTGTTGCTGGGGATGGACTTGGTAGTTGAAGGCGCTGCAGCTGCACTGTGCTTGCTTGCTACATTACGGGCAGAGCCAACCGAAGAAGGCTTCTTTCCAGATGGATCCGATTTCTGTGAGAGATTGTCTGAGTTTGCCGACTTGGGTCCAGCAGAGACAGCCTCTGCCTTCTTCGGGGGAGTGTCTCGCGTTTTCGGTGCTCTTTCAGTATGTGGCGCAGGTTCTCCCTTGGAAGCTTGATCCAATTCGCCCTTTGTTTTGGTGTCTTGTTTTGGCCGGCTATCCGCCATTATCTGTGCTAGAGTCGCATTCTGAGTGTGTTCTAGGGGACTGGCCGGAGTAGGAGAAACCATAGTCTGTCGGCCCGACTCCGCCTCCGCCTCCACTGAATTGATCTTCGGTCCAAATATGCCAGGACTGTCACTGCGCCCACTTGTTTTCCTCAAAGGCGAAGCAGGATTCGATTGGATAACACCATCAACGGTGACGAAGCTGGCGCGGACTTTCGATAGTTGTCGAGCTGTTCCGGAGGAATCTGAAGCAGCTGGGGATCGGCCGCGAGATGGTGGGGAGGCGATGGGGCTCTGGCCTTCGAATTTGGCTAGCAAGCTGCGTACGCCAGGGTGGTGAGGGTTGTTATCGGACATGATACAGGGTACGTCAGTCGAAGGGGAATTGAGGGGGAAAACGCGTGTAGAGCACAGGGGTTCCAGGATTGGGATAAAATCGGTGGGACTGCACAGTCTAATCGGATAGCGGCAGATCCCACTGCATGTCCCAGTTCAAACGCGTCAAAAGAGAAGAATTGAAAATATTAAAGAGGACAACAGATTGGAGAAAGCCCTGGAGATTCCAGAAACCATTACATACATCACGCTAGTATACGTTAGCGTCACTAGGCCAATGGCCCTTACTTTTTTCAGGGGCTTCATCTTTCTGCAACAGGTGACTTCATATTAATCTCTTAATTTAGTGTTTTACCTGGCTGAAACCCCCCTTTTTATTCTATTTACGCAGTACGGACTTCTTAGCATAATATTGTATACTATATACATGTATCTTTGAAACACTGGACACTTTGCAGAGTATGAGTGGATAGAGCTCTTTATAGAATGCCTAAGGCGAAAACAAATAGATCCAAACTACGGCTTTCTATGGTTCGTGTTCACCCCATTTGACTGCATTTTTATACGAGTCAATCTAACCATACGACTATAAATACATGTATGTGGATGTATATAATAACCAGTTATAAATTATCTATTAGAAGTGATGTATCTTGTCTACATAAAATGTATGCAAAAATAAAGACAAGTATGAGGGGCATTTTGCCGATAGCATTGTATAACTAGGTTTTTATACATAGCTAGGTACCCATGTTTTGTATTCTTGACTTTCCTTCTCACATGTAGGAATGAGTATTGCTAGGAGTATACCTAGGGCATTCCGAAACTTCATCTCCCCTGTTGTCGCGTCGCCTACGTTCCCTAGGCAAAGAAACCGGTATCGGAACATTACAACCTCAACCTTGTTCCACAGCAAATACTACTCCCAACCTCCAAATCCAGCTGGAAAAACACGCTCGTCTTGCTCAATTCCACCCCGTGCAGAACCTGTCTCCACGCATCCCGAACAGGAACGCCCGATTCAACATTGCTGACCAAATCGAGCAATATCTCCACGAAGACGGCCATCGTGCCTGGGGATTCGTCCTCTACCGGTGTACTTACGAAAGCAACGCACTCTGGGAGGAATTTATGCGTCGTCTACTCGCTAACACTAAGAAGACACTAGAAGGAGAGGGGGGCCTTGATTTACTTGATAATCTAGCTGTGACCGTGTTTGAGGATTCGAGTTTTAACGGGGCCGCTACGGCGGTGGTTAGGGAGCATTTCAAGCGGTGGGCGGCGACTGCAGCGCAGCAGGAACAAGGCACCGGCCCGGCAATGTCGGAACGATACTTATACTGTATTCAGGTTACGCAGGACGTGTTAGACTCGGTTCTCGCTGATGAGGAAGGGTTTGTGCGCCTCATTAAGGGGTATTGGAAGGAGTATGATCCGTACGAGGGGGGGGGGGGAGGTTGGAGGAGGAACAGGAGGCAATCGAGGGGTGCACCTTGGAAGATGTAGGATGGATGCATGTTCCGTTTGATGGTGTGATGGTTATTCCTTGGTATTACTTGCGTGATTATGCTTGGGGGAGAGAGTACCGTCGTCCGCCACGATTGCTTGTTTCTAGTTTTATTTGGTATTATGTCCATATCTTTGTTCATACCTGTTATATCTAGGTACAGTGTACTCCGATTTAGCAATTCAGTGAAATATGACGGTTCAACCAATGAAAGGCTGTACCTCAAATATCTTAGCACGTGACAGGCCCCCCCCCTTCGTTGTGATACTTTAAGGATCAGATGGTTTTCATTGGATGCCCGAGGCACCGAGTATATAATAGTAAATTACATAATAATGCCAAGGTATCGCTTAGTGAGAAACCCAGTTTTACATGTAGCAAGTAGTGCCTAAGGCATCAAAATGCCTTAGGCCCACTTCCGCTCTCAGGTTCTGCTGACACAGCAGAACCTGGAAACCTTAGGGGATCACAGCCTCCCCCACCTGCCGTTGCTCACCGCCCTCGGAGCAACCCTGAAGCCTCCAGATTTCCAGAATAGGAAATATCGTCAAGGTCCCCGATGGTGAGATTCTGGCAATCAGTTTGCCCTTGTTTGCTCGCGACCGTGAGCGTATCTCTCGACAAGTTTGCTACTTGCCATTCTTTGTTGAGCACCGCTGGTGCCTATTTTTGTCTCTGTTTGCTGGCCTGACTGGCCAATGGGGGTGTTTGTTGGTGGTGATAGGGCTCACTTCTGAGCAAATTTGCCAGCCCTCTGTGGTGTTGTTGCCCATTTGGCATTCTGGCTGGGCCAATGAGAGTGAGAGTTGACTGAGGTCTGGCAACCGTGTGTTCTGTTGGCACATATTGGGTGTTTGGCTATCTTGGGGTCTTGGGGGTATATAAGAAGCCCTCTCCCTCACCTTCGCACTTCTTCTTTTCCTCTCTCTCTCTCTCTCTCTCCACCATCCACTTTCCCAACTCATTCGTGAGCTTCATTCCCACTGTAGTGAAACCTGCTCCCTCCTACAGTGAAGCCAGCGCGTTCTGACGCATCTTTGGTATGTGGTACCCCTCTTTGCTCCCCTCACTTGCTGGTTACTGACTTCTTCTTGGGTGATAGACCATGTCGTTTGCTGCGGTGAATGACCCTTCCTCCGATGATCAGGACTCGCTCACCGAGACTGACATCGTCGCCCCGCCCCGTTTCTACAACAAGGATACGGGTGACAACTCTCTGCCTGACTGCTTGGATCCTTACCTGCAGCCCATCCTAGCAAATGTTTCTTCCGGGGTGGCAGGTCATTTGGCCAGGCGCTTGGAGGTCAGGGTGGCAAATGGTGTTTTCTTCTCCTTGGATTGGCGTGTGGACATTTCGGGTGTGGTGAATATTCGCTCTCCCCCTCGGGATGCCCGCAACTATTTTAGTGCCATCTTAGGCCAATGCCTTGGTATGGTTGTGCCCCCTAATGCTAGCAAGTGTGGTCGCTGTTTGCGAAATCCTGATGCTTGTGCGTTTGCTTCCTGCCGCGTTGCCGCTTTCTACCGCGTGAGTGATGATGTTGGGATGGTGATTGCCAAGGGTGCGTGCATGTGTTGTGTGTTTTCTGGAAGTGCGAAGCATTGCTCGTTCCGCGATGATTGCCCAGTTTGGGCCCTTTCCTACTTCCAGAAGTATGTCCCCTCCTTTGTCTGGGAGCCGACCAACACCATCGCCTCTGCTCCGGCAACTCCTGTTGCTCCTCGCCAGCAGGTTGATCTCCCTATCCACCCCGCTGCTGCTCCAGCAACTCCTACCGCTGTTCCAGCCACTCCTACTGCTGCTCCAGCAACTCCTCAGGCACCTTCTACCCCGGCTTCGGCCGTTGCGTCCGCTTATCATAGTCTCTTGACAGATGATTTGCTCGCTGCCCCGCTTGCAGGCCGTGAGCAGGTTCTCTTGCAGATCGATCGTTGCCGTGCTCAGCTTGCCATCGACCTCGCTGCCGCTAACCGCGACTACGACTTGCTCCTTTGGCAAATCCAGTCACAGCGTCGTCGCGACATGGCAGTTGCTGCTAGCAGATCTGCTGCCTGGGATGCCATTGGCGAGGAGAAGGATTCAATGGATATTGATGAGGCTTAAGCTTTCTGTTTCTGGTGACTCTGGTGTTTGGTGCTCGCTTGTGGGATCGGTGATTTGTTATTGTCCTCTTCCAAATTGAATACTCTTATTTGCTGCCTTCGGCTTCGTTTCCTCGTAGCAGTAGAACCTGTATCCGTAGTACTTGCCAGCTAGTTTCTCACCATCCCTGGCGGCCACCTCCTGCGATGCCTGAAGCTGTACGGAGCTTCCTGGCTATCGTCATTCTGGCCGATGTCTGGTGGTATCACCTCATCGGCTTCCTCGATCCTATCCCGGATCTCATCTGCTTGTTGGGCAGGCTTCCTGGACTCTTGTTTGGCATCCTCGGTCCCTTCCATCACTGTATCGATGGGGATCTCTTCTGGCAAGTCGTTTTGCCCTTCCATCATCTCGATGGGATTTCCTTTACGATGCCTGAAGCTATACTGAGCTTCCGGGCCATCGCCGTCTTGGCCGATACTCGGTGGCATCACCTCCTTATCGGCTTCCTCGATCACATTCCGGATCTCATCTGCTTGTTGCGCAGGTTCCCTGGACTCGGTATCGTCGGTCCCTTCCATCGTCTCGATGGGATCTCCTTTGGCAAGTCGTTGCTGACTTCTTCTGCTCTCTGTGGAACAGGTACTCTTTCTTGGGTGGTCGCTGGCCACCCCTTCCGGCAGCTTTCAGCTGCTCTCATACCCTTTTGAGGGTCCTTCTTGCCCTGGTTTCCGGCAAGGATTTCCGTCTCGCCTTGATTCCCGGCGAGGATTCCTGTATTCGTTTGCTGGCGAACGATCTGGTCAGTCCTAGCAAGCGAGCCCTGCTTGCGTGCGTTCTGTATCGCCCTGTTTCTGACCTGTCGCACAGCTTCTTCCTCCCCCACCAAACGAGACCGCACACCTGAGCGGATCATTTGCTCCCATTCCTTCCGAGAAATCGTCGACAACTCGATATAGCTGGGCGGTGTTTCGGAGTCGCTGTCGGTGGCTAGTCGGCCATCAAACGGGTGGGTCACCTTCTCGCCTTGGCGACGAAGGTGCCACTTGCCGCCCGAGGATGTCCACATCTGCTCTGGTTTGGTGACGTGTGCCTCCACGAGCCGTCTCCCATTCACCAGGTTCCGTAGGACTCGCCCTCCCGGCTCAGCAAGTGCATATGTGCCCAATGGGTTCGCTCTGATCACTTGGTATGGACCAAACCAATTAGACTCGAATTTCTGTTTGGCCTCATTCCGTACGAGCACCCAAGTGCCTTCAGCAAGCGATCCATGCTTATGGGTCACATTTTCATCCTGTATCTTTGCGGCTCTTATTGCTTTGTACAGCAAGTCCTCGTTCGCTCTCGACCGAGCATGATTTACCGCTAAGATTCGTTTGTCGATATCGGCGACATCGTCGCCTTTCTGGATCCCTTTGTCATCCCCTGGCAAGCACGGCGCTTGGCCATATACCAGGTAGTATGGACTCGACCCCGTTATGGCGTGCTCGCGGACCCGCGCAGCAAATAGGGCCTGTGGCAAGTATTCGTCCCACAACCGAGTGGGCTTGCCCATGAGGTATTTGGACAGCATCTTGCCCAACAACCCATTCAGGTTCTCCACCTTCCCATTCGTCCGGGGGTGGTACGGTGTTGTTAATCGGTGTCGAGCCTTCAGCAAGTTGACAAAGTATCTCACCCCATCGGATAGCAAGTTGGTCCCATTATCCGATAGCAGTTCTTTCGGTGCGCCAAATGCCACAAATATCCTTTCATAAAGGAATTGCCCAAGTGCTTCTTGGGTGGCATCCTTCAAGGCCTCAGCAACTGGCCATCCGGTTGCGTAATCGATTGCTGTAACGATCCAGCGGTTGCCGTTTGGCGTCGTCGGTAGCAAGCCGATTAGGTCGATTCCCCAGCGTTCAAATGGCCTGATACCCGTGCTTGCCAAATAGTGCCTCGATTCGCGCTCGAATGCGAGGTTCCGTTTTTGCGATACTTGGCAATTCGGGCAAGTGCGCACCACTTCCTCGATGTCTTTTCTCATCGAGGGCCACCATGCCCGGCCGGCAATGACGCCTTGCAGGCCCGGGTGCCCTAGGTGGCCGTATTCCTCGTGCATTCTGCGCAGGAATTCTTCCCGGAATGGCGGCTCTAAATAAGGGGCCGTCACCCCGTTCGCGTGGCGAAACAGCAAGCGAGTGTTCTCTTCCTTGCTTGCGTTCATTGGCAAATCCGCCTCTTGTGTCGCCAACTGTTTGGCCCAACGTTTCACCCAACGGAGCAGTTTACGGTCTTCCGGCAAGCTGCCTTCTAGCAAGTAGCTAACCGTTGCAGCATACCATGCTGCTTCGTCGAACCCGCCCACGGTCGCCACCAATGCGAGCGCGCCCCATAGGGGTTGATTCTGTGCGATATTTGCCGGCACATCCTGCATAAAGTCAGGCCGGCGGCTTATAGCGTCAGGGACGATGGCCTCCGAGCCTGGCCGGTATCTCCATTTAATGTGCTTATCCTGGAATTCGTCAATCCAGCGAGCAAGTCGTTTGCTAAACACCCTTGTTGTTGCTAGATATTGGAGACTTTGGTGGTCCGTGATCACCGTTGTCGGCAAGCCATTGTCAATATCCACAAAACGGCTCCACACTCGCAGAGCTTCTTTAGCAGCAAGCAGCTCCTTCTCTTGAACTGGGTAGTTCAGCTCTGCTCCTTGCAGTTTACGACCATCGAAGGAGACGGGGTGCAGCTTGCCATCTTCAGCAATCTGGCTCAGCACATAGCCGATCGCCCACTCGCTGGCGTCCGTTTCAATGGTAAATGCCTTCGTAACGTCGGGTTGAATCAGGACCGGATACTTCGTCAGCGCTGTTTTGAGGTTCTGGAATGCTATCTCGCAGCGTTCAGTCCAATGGATCGGCCTGAACCTGCGTTTGCGCACCTCTGCGTCTTCCTCTTTCAGCAAGTCGCTCAGTGGCGCTGCAATGTTGGCGAAGCCCTTTACATATCTACGGTAATATGTGGCAAGCCCTAGGAAGCTCCTTACTTCGTGGGCATTCTGTGGCCGGGGCCATTCGGTGATAGCCCCCACTTTCTCGGGGATGGGTCGGAGTTTCCCATCTCCGATGATGTGCCCACAAAACTCTAATTCTTTGGTAGCGAAAACGCACTTCTTCGGCTTGCCATATAGCTTCTGCTTCCGCAGGCATTCGAGCACTTGCTGCAAGTGGCGGTAGTGATCCTCCAGGGTCCCTGAGAATATAAGGATGTCGTCGAGGTAAACGACCACGGATTCTCCGAGGAATTCGCGTAATGTTTCATTCATCATTGTCTGGAATGTAGCTGGTGCGTTGCAAAGGCCAAATGGCATCACTCGCCATTGGTATTTGCCCCATAGTGTGTTGAAAGCGGTCTTGTCCATTGATCCGCTTGCCATCATCACTTGCCAATACCCGGAAGCTAGGTCGATCTTCGATAAATACTTAGCTCGCCCCACGATGTCGAGTAGGTCCTGAATTCTGGGAATGGGATACCCATTCTTGGCCGACAGCTCATTCAGCGCGCGGTAGTCGATGCACATGCGCCACTCGCCCTCCGGCTTCTTCACAAAGATGACCGGGAATCCCCACGGACTCGACGACGTCTCGATGAGCCCGCGGTCCAGCAAGTCCTTTACCTGCCGCTTCAGCTCTGCCAGTTTGTCCGCTGGCAGCGGGTAAGCAGGCTGGTTTACGGGGTCAGCGCCCCTTGTATCGATGTGATGTTCGAATTGCCGCTTCGGTGGCAATTCCTGTGGCAACTCGTCCGGGAAGACATCCCTATATTCATTAAGGAGTTGTTGAATTCGCTGGTCTTCGGGAGGGGGCTCAGGCTCGTTTGCCTTCACTATGAATAAGAGCATCTCCGTTTGCTCGCTTCGCATAGCGCGGCGGCAATCCTTTTTAGACAGCAGGTTAAGGCTGCCCACTTGCTCCCGTTTGAGAGCGCGGGTATTCACGCCCTCGACCATTATCTGTCCTCCTCGGCCATCGGCGAGCCACATCTTCCTCTCTGGGAAGCTAACGTACCGGCTATGCTCCCTTAGGAAGTCATCGCCGAGGATCACATCGTAGCCGGCGATATCTATCGCCCAAACTTTCTTTGCTCCGCTCCACTTGCCAATATGGAGGTCCACAAACATGCTCCCGTTTGTGTACAGTCGCTCTCCATTTGGCAGGGCCACGGGCAGGGATTTATCTCTATCCCATCGGCCACCGATTCTCTTAGCTACGGCGAGTGATACAAAGGTGTGGCTTGCTCCACAATCCAGGAGCATCCTCACTGCCGCGCTACTCTTCGACGCCGCTCGTTGAACCTTTCCGTCGTAGAAGTTCAACTCATTCCCAAGGGCATTTAGCCTCATAGAAGCTTGCTCTTCAGTCCCTAGGGACTGTAACTCTGTTTCGTCATCTGGCTCTAGTGGCCTTCCCACTTGCCAGGCATCAGCCATCGGCTGGATCTCTGCCTCGACCACAGCGAATCGAGGTTCCTCATCACGTTCGGCTTTGTCAGGCCGACGTGGCTTTCCTAATGGGTCAGCAAGCTTGCCAGGGCTTACTGACCCTCCGCTTTTCCCTCCTTCTTCAACAACCGGCAGTCACGCTTCAGGTGGCCGGGTTTGTTACAATTATAGCATGTGAAGGATCGGGTGCTACTATCCATCGCGGATAGGTCCATGGCATCGTCGTTTCGGGGCTGGCTTGCTTGCTGACCACGCCCCCGGTTAAAGAAACGGTTGCCTCTCGTGTTGGCTGCTTCCTTGCAGCCTCTTTCCAGCTCGAGCAGACGGTTATGCACTTCTGTAACCTCTGTCGGCGGGTCCTGGAGTTTATACCATTCAGCCCTAAGCTCATGGTTCAACCCCGACACCAATTGAAGGATAAAGCTGTAGGAATCAGCAGGTCGCTGTAGGTTCAGCGAGGCTTCCTGCAGCTTGCGGAAGTATTCCGAGAAGTTATCGGACTTCTGCAAGCGGGTGATGTATGCGCGGTAGCGATCTGCTTCCGCCGTCTTGGCCTCGAAATTCTCGAGGATCCAGGCTCTGAAACCATCCCATGTAGTGATTCGCTGCATGTGGCCGCTCTCTACGGCCACTTCCAAGCCTCGCCAGGCGATCAGGGCGGTCTCCGCTAGGTGGGTGCGGCCAATGATCACCTTGTATCCTTCTTCCTCCTCCTCGCCAGCAAGTTCAGCTCTCGTCTCGAAGTATCGCTCGCAGTCCCGCAGCCAGTGACGGGCTGCATTCCCTTGTTGGGAGCCGCGATACATTTCAGGCTTCGGCACGTCTTTCAGCTTGCTGCCAACGCCGGTGTGGACTCGCTGGGCGCCATTAGGTGGTGGCGCTCCCAGGGCCATTGTCATCAGCGCCTCGTGCTGGGTTGCCCGGTGCATATCGTCCGTTGGTATCATTGCGAACAGCTGCATGTTCTGCATAGCTACCGGCAACCTGTCAAAAGCCATTTGCTCGACTTGATTCAGCGAGTGCCTGAATGGGACCGCATGCTGGTTTTGGCCTTCGGTTTGCATCTTGGCGAGGGGTCTTCTGGTGTTTTCCTTGGGAGTTCCGATGAGGGTATGCTTTACTTAGCAAATGCAAGTAGGCTTTCTATCCTCTTCTTGTTAACTAAGGGTCTCCACTTTTCCCTTAGTGATCGATATCCTTCGGTACCTAGGGATTCCCTTCATGTGTGCCCTCGTTTGTTAGCAAGCGAGCGTCAGTACCACGGCTGCTCGCCGCACACATAGTGGGTCACCCTTTGGGTCCCGGATCGGATTCTAGCAGGCGAGGGCAGGATGGCGATGTCGCTGGCCATCCTGATCGCTCGCTGCTTCAGCCCCTGGAGAAATGATTTCTTCCAGGTCTCAGGGGGCGCAAGTGGCCCTTTTAGCATGTTACTTGCCCCTCTGAGCTCACCATAGGAGGTGAGGCTTTGCACGACATGCTACCAGATGTGATACTTTAAGGATCAGATGGTTTTCATTGGATGCCCGAGGCACCGAGTATATAATAGTAAATTACATAATAATGCCAAGGTATCGCTTAGTGAGAAACCCAGTTTTACATGTAGCAAGTAGTGCCTAAGGCATCAAAATGCCTTAGGCCCACTTCCGCTCTCAGGTTCTGCTGACACAGCAGAACCTGGAAACCTTAGGGGATCACATCGTATACGAGTCAACTTCCCTAATTATCTCATCTTAGGTACATGCATGCTTATGATGTTACGATAAAAGATGGTCGGTGTGCCTCGCAGCAATGGCTGCTCACTTTGTGTTAAACGCCGAGTCAAGGTGAGTCATCTAGACAGGCCCACAACGCCGTTACCAACAAACGCCACAGTGTGATCAAAGACTTCCTGGTTGTGTCAAATGTGAAAAATATGGGCAGACTTGCCCTGGATATGATCGGGGCTTCAAGTTTGTCACCGGAAAGCCATACCGTGATCGACGTCAACCCAATTCACTTGGTAGAAAAATCGGTAGAACAGCCCAGAGTGCAACCTCCAGCCCAGAAATAGAGCTTGAGCCTGCCAGTCAGGCACGAGCTCGGAACGAAGGGCTGCGAATTATCATTTCGACAGATTTGAATGTCATGCAATATCTCTGTGCGCTCATAGACGATTTCTCTCAACCATATACACCTAGCCCGACACATGTCGTGACCCGATGGCTTGGGTTCCTTCCCTCCATTTATGGCCAAAATCGAGTTCTGGATGCCACGATCAGGTCTTTCACAGCACATCATTTTGGGCGCGTAGCTCAAAACACGCAAATGGTGTCATATGCTCGATCAGCATACGGAGAAGCATTACATGGACTTCGAAGGTCCTTGGAAACCCCCGCGGAAAGCCTATCTTCTCATGTATTTTGTGCAGTCGTAATGCTGTGTATGTACGAAGTAAGGTTTTTCCCCATGGCGTGACGAGCGGCGGAAGTATTCTGACCTGACACAGCTTTTCACCGACACTGAGAACCCCGAGTCGTGGATGAAACATGCCAAAGGGCTGAGTCAATTAGCTAAAATCCGAGGACCGGACAGGTATACCAATGAGCTTGATATTACACTACTCAAAGCGTCCAGAGGTCTAATTGTAAGCCTGGAATCTTCTATTCTGACTTCGTCTCGGAGACAGAACTCCACACATCAAGTGCAAGCTAATATATTTGCACAGGTGATGCACTCCATGTTTTCTGGCGAAGAATGCTTTCTAGCTTCCGACCACTGGCATGAGAAGATGAGACAACAATTCACAGCCGACCTGCCAGCCAAATTGCATCACAGTATCGAATTGTTCTTTGCGTACTTCACATACGCCCCAAGTCTTGTGCATAAACTTTATGACTTAAAACATGTTGATGTGACCAGTGCCGAAGCCTTACGCACAATATCTGAAGTGCTGTCTAAAGCCCTCGAGATGCAGACAAAATTGGCTATTTGGTACGAGCAATACTCACAAATTGCACCACCACCTGTTGAGACCCTTTCCTCAACGGGAGACGAATTGTACCCAATTGTCCTTGATTACACGGATTTGAGCTGTGCAACCATCTACTGCGGCTACTACTCCTACATGGTGATCATTCATGAAATTTTCAAGACCTGTGGGTATCCAGGCAATCATGAAATGATGGTCGCCTATTTCCGAGATCGAATTTGCATGTCAGTCGAATACAACAGTGTGGGAGTAATGGGCCCGTATCGAATGGGGTTCCCTCTCCGTGTGGCGTTTGAGATCGCGGATACAGTAACAAGATCGTGGATTTTGAACCGACTCGAGCAATTTTCCAAGACCTACGCAGCCGCCCAACCGGAGAATTATAAAACTGTTCTGTGATTCAGAGAAAACTGAAATAAAGACTGCTATCAACAAAACTCCATTCCTTCTCTATGTCATTCTGCCGGGCCATTATGTTGACAATCGCCGATGGAAAGCATGGCCTTTCTCAATTTACAGGTGATTCTAGGTCGTCGTACGCGATGCGCTTGGCAAAAATTGATGGCCAAACAGGCTCCGCAACTGCCCGAGCTATGAATAGCAGGACGACAATGATGATCTCCATCAAAAGGCCCATTCCAATCAAGATTCCAACGTCACCATTTGCGGGGTTGAACCTAGGGGGGCCATACTCCAACAACAGGAAATAAATAATTCGGACCAGCAAGAAGGGCAGAGTCAACACTGTCAGCAGCACCGCGTGGTGACCAGACTTAGGAAGAATTGATCGGGATTTCACTGCAAGCCACGCGACCAGACCGCACACATAGGCGAAAGTGACCACCAGAACAATGGATCCAGCCTCGCCCAACGAGTGCATATTGATACTCCCTCCCACCACGGCCAGAACAATGGCTATGAAAATGGGGAAGCGGAAGAAGTGCAGCGCAAAGCGAATCGACTTGGTCCATTTCGATTTTCCGGGTCCAGTTTCTCCGGATTGTCCACTGTTGAAAACACTGTCAATATCATCCAGAGCCACAAAATGTCTCTGCTAGAGTTTTTAGACATACCTTCTTAACATAACGAGGCTTACTTCGAACATAAGGGGCGAAAGGCCTACGCTTTGCAAAATAGATGCCGCGATCAGCATTGGCTTGTCCGGGTGCGAGTTAGCGGATGTGGCGAGCACCAAGGCTGAGCCAGCGATGCGAACTGTGGTAAATCATGAGTTTATGCCCAGAACAATGAGTTTTCGAGAGTTTCCATCACTTACTCTGCGACAAAAGACCGACCATACTCCACCAAGAGTAGAGAACGCATCGTCCGATACTTTTATTCTTGTTGTGGTGCCAGTACCGCTGTTCTTGCATGAACCTTGCACTAAACTGAACGATATGAATAAATGAAAATATCACAATCTCTGCAATGGCAATGTTTCGCTTTCCGGCTGAGATCGATGAATCCGCTGAGCGGGATAGAAGGTTGAGAACCATGGTGACTTTTTGATCTTAGGAACAGAATGTTGAAATATAGCATAAGCTATCAAGGGAGTGCAGAATGTAGCAGGAGAAGACTGAGGGCGATTCCGTCTCTTTAAGTATCTCCATATCGTAATTTGGAAATTCTTTCAAAGGCCTCGCGATTTTTGACTTTGTATATTCGGTGGATCTACCTCGTGGTAAATGACCCATTTAGGTTTAGCGTCGATGATTGGCATAAACACCCGCTACAAAGCCGTAATCAGAGGGTATGGGAATAAATTTTTTTATTTAAATTCGCCTTCGCGGTAAGTGACCCTTTTTGGTAAGATGGGGTGAAGTTATAATGGTATGCTTACGATTTCGTCCACAAAGAGTGGCCTCTCAACCATCACTCAAGCAATAATGTAGGAAGTTTATCGTATTTCTCCCTAAGTTTCGTCCACTTGAATTGAACAGTGCTTTCCTTCTACTTGTCCTCCAAGTAATCATTTTTAGTATTTCTCGTTCCGAGTCTCGTTCTACTATTTGCCTAAAACAGCCGATTTCGAGATCTAGTATTTGTACTATATCAACGGTGATCCGTTCGTGGGTGTGGAGCCGAGAGTGCCTCAAGCATCACACCGTGACTGGTAGCTGACCGTGGGAAATAATTAGGTTCTCTGGCGCTCTATCTTTTCTCTCTCTTTCTTTTTGTCGTTTTAAAAAAAGACATTAATCTACCATTCAATCAGTTTTGACTATATATACTTAGTCACGAGCGTGAAATCTTGAGTACAACTGTTCATCGCAAAATAGAGCATCCCACAGTCACTCGTTCTCAGCAAATCCCTGTCCCTCAAAATGGAGATAAGTTTGAATCTGTCACATTGTATAGTCCGGATATATTTATCGATCTCCAGGACCATGAATTACTTCACACCAGATTGCAACAACTATGTCCTGCAGGGCTCTTGCCCAACCAATCCCATGCTAGCTGCTGTCCATGCCCGATCCTCGTCAGCGTCCAGCACCAGGAGCTAATGAAAAACACAAATGAAGCTTTGGTGGCGCAGTCTCCGAAGCGCATGCCATTGACCGAAAAAAAAGGAGGATCTTCTGCGAGAATTTTCTTCCCGTGAGAGAAAACATACACACTAGGTATTAACATTGAATCGATTCTCAAAGTGGATAAATTCTCAGCCTGACCCTATATTATCCCGTTAGAGAGGACGCTTGGGATCGTGGCGACCTGACTTTCTCATTGAGCAGAATGAAGCTGGAAACGAGAGGCTTCGCATAAGTGAGATTAACACCCGGTTTTCCTTCAACGGGCTCATGCACGATGTGTATGTACAACAGGCCATGCGAGATATTGGCGTCAA
Organism: Penicillium soppii; assembly: GCF_028829465.1. Taxonomy (NCBI): domain Eukaryota; kingdom Fungi; phylum Ascomycota; class Eurotiomycetes; order Eurotiales; family Aspergillaceae; genus Penicillium; species Penicillium soppii. Next base: position 820,757 of record NW_026643235.1, on the reverse strand, counting down.
CGGTGAACATAATGGCCTCTTTGGCACGATCGTGAGATACGATCATCCAAAGAAAGCTCCCTGGTAAACAAAATTTATAGATGGTTGGCGAACTGTTAGGCTATTCAAGCCAGGCCAGCTTCTTCACTTGCTCAAGGGGAAAGAGCCGGGAATGGATAGTCCTATGGTTGTGAAACTATTTCAACGCTTTTGAGGATTAACTCCGCGGTTCATTGAGCCTGCAGATCTTGCTTAATTCCGGATCCAAAGTCAAGGGGCGAGCTCAAGCTCTGCTGTGTTATCGATAAAGATGTTCGCCTTTTGGTCCCCAGTCAGACAGAGAAAGAGGGAGATATTGTAGAGGAAATTTACCAAGTCAGACTCGACCTTGAACCTGAAATGCTACGCCAGCTTAGTCTCCTTTGTTTCAATGATCTACGCACCGTCTTTCTCGTCCACGATAAAAGATTGTTTGGAATTGTTAATGGTGAACTGGAGCCCCTAGTAGCAAAACGCGTGATTATCCCAGTGCAGACCATCACCCTGGACCTCAGCATCAAGAGACGCTTCTCCCTGGATCGCCAGGTCTCACGCACCTTCTGCAGATTTTGAAGGACTCTCAACCCCTAAAACAGATTACATACTTGAGCCAATCCGCAGTGGCAAGGGAGATGGGATCGTTTTTCAGGAGGGCCTTGACCTCAGCGGAATGGGTGTCCCGTGTCGAGGAACTAAAGTACGCTACTCTGCTTCCGGGGAGTAGCACGTGTGTGGTCCAACGCAAGATCAATCATATTTCGTACGATTTCAAGCGCCGGGCCTCGGAATCCAAGAAGAGATATCCTCTCGTTGGGACATATCATTCTATTGGTGGCGAACATCTAGGGTTTGGGATCTGGCAGAGTAGCACAGATCGAGTAGTAGCCGTCAGCCATGGAGGTGCATGGATGTGTTCCGTGATGCATTGTCCATAACGTTCAGAAGGCTCATATCTGCTTATGGTACCTTTTATTCGTTGTTCTAAAGAATACACATGGAGATTCATTGCAAATCATGCTTCAAATTTGACTTGTCTCAATTTAATTCAATACATTTCAAGGTATATTGCGTCTTGGAGGTTTCAAACCAGTGTGAGGGGAGGAGAGTGGTCTGATTACATCAAGGCTGCGGCGACGAGCTCCCTAATTCTCACTTTACGAGATCCTGGCATATCTCAAAGTCTCACCACCGCATGCAATACCCTTTTAGTACTGCTCAGCTGAGAACATATATACATAACTTGGCTATGTACCTCCTGGTAGGCTAGACTAGCTCAAACATGCATATTAGTCTGCACTAGGTGTAGATTTCAGTGCCATATATCTGACTTAGTAAAATATCATGTGTGGAGGCGCGCCAAGTTTGTTCCGGTGGCACCTGAACTGAATCCTAACGGCGATGGCTTAGATCTCGGTCTCCGTTGGCGTAGCACGGCTAGAGTTACGAATGAAATGGGCGCGTGAGAACAATTCCAGGCTCCTCCGCTGACATGTGCCTAAACACATGGGCAATGTCCAAAAACATAGCCTCAATCATTCCATAGCTCCATAGTGCCCATATTCTATGAGCTCAACCCATTCTTGACGTGACATGAATTTAATAATAGGATATCAGCGTCTTGACAATGTAGTTCAATATCGCCACACGCGCTAGCTTACTCAATGTTTCAGTATCAAGACTTTACCGATTTGGTGTTTTGGGCCACAAAGTTCCCAAATAATCCCCAATTTGTGGTTCTCGGATTGTTACCTCTCTGGTAGAAGTTTCCGTTTGTGTTGCACGTCAGATGCCAAGTATGTCGGTCTAGCTCATACGGTGCCCGGTAGCTTAGTACATACTTATGTATGTAGTACATTTTGGGTGTACTACAGATCCCCAGATTGACCCAGTATCAGGAAGTGGAATCTCTGGATTGAGTGATCTGCACCCCTGGTCTCTGTAAAAGAGCACATCATAGATGCAGTATATGTTAGAAAGAACAAGAAGCAGACACTGATCAATCCACCCGTAAGGTTCGTTCCTACTGTACCGACGCATTGCACTCACTCACTTATCTGTAACACTGCATATATTAACTAAAGATCTGCACCGCTGACTATACAACTAGGTGTTTCTGAAGAGCTGGAGTATAAAAATCACTGTAAATCATCATTCGTGCTGATCTTGATTTCATGTTCTACATGCCCTCCTCTTTATAAGCAATAGCAGCATTATCAAGGCTTTTTCTTATCATTGACCTTTTATTCAAAATGGTTGACGCCGCCTACCGCATTCCTGGGAAAAACGAATACTATATCTTCGCCGGCCGCAATTATGGCCGTGTCAGATTTACCTCAAACAGCCATGAGAATTCTCTTGTTGCTGGTCCAACCCTAATTCGCAAGGGCTGGAATACGATGAGCAAGGTCGACTTTGGCAGAGTGGACACTGTTGTCCCTGTCCCTGGCACTGAAAACCAGCTGTACGTTTTCTTCGGGGGCCGCTATATCAAAATAAAGCTCGATAATTACGATGACAGCTTCGTCACTGATGGAGTCCATCATATTGAATCTGGATGGAAGTCTCTCGTCCAAGCTGGCTTCGATACCGTCGATGCAGCAGTGTTGGTACCGGGGACCAAAAACGAAATCTACTTCTTCCGAGGCTTGAACTATGTTCGCGTGGACAATGCTACCGATAAGATGGCCCGCACAGTTACACCAATCAAAGATGGCTGGCCAAGCATTGCAAAGGCTGGATTTGACACTGTTGATGCAATTGTCCCGAGTTTGAATCACGAAGGTCACTTCTATGTATTCAGTGGTGATCAGTATGCGGTGATCGCGTTGGATCATAATAAGGAAGATACCCTGGTCGCAGCCTCGAAGTTAATAAGCGATGGATGGAAGTCAATGGACAAATGGGTTTAGTCCAATTATCCTTGGCAAATGCCATTATCCTGATTATTGGAAGGGGAAAGGACATCTCTTGGATTGGAAAGATCATTTCTCTAAGTCAAACTGTGTGAAGTGATACTTGAATGCTTGTGCACAGATAATGACCCTTCTCTTAAGAATGGTGCCATTGGATTTTTTCTTCCTCTAGTTTCAATTAGGTACGAATGAAAGCAAATGTGTGCAAATGTGTCTTCTCCCCGTAGGTACAACGACGTCCATCTAGGGGAGATGCACGGGGGCGGGGATGTGATGAACATCGATGAAGTTCAGAGGTAGCATTGAAATATATTGTTCATCTTGTTTGGCCCAGAGCCTTCTTTGTTCCACTTTTGATACAGTCAGGGTACAAACTACGTCTCGAGTCTCCGCTCCTCCGGACCCCGGAGTCAAGGCGGATTAGCAATGATCCGGTTCCGTATACAAAAAAGAGAAGCTCCGATGACGGCGAATGTCGATTTCAGGAAAGCAACTCTTCAACAAGTCAAACAAAATGGCTGCCGCTGCCCGGACACTTCGCATTGGTACAATTGCCCTTATCTTGTGGTTCTGTGGCTAGTCAATAGACTAATGGGCGGAATTATATAGGACTCATCCCCGGAGACGGTATCGGACGGGAGGTCATCCCGGTGGGTAGCCCTCTCATGACTCCAACAACGAACCAATTCACTGACTGAAAGTTGCTTCTTGATATATAGGCCGGTCGTCGGATTCTTGAGTCCCTCCCTTCTTCCCTGAACCTCAAATTCAACTTCGTTGACCTCGAGGCCGGCTACGACACTTTCCAGAAGACCGGAACTGCTCTGCCCGACAAGACCGTCGACACTCTGAAGAAGGAGTGTGATGGTGCTCTCTTCGGTGCCGTCAGGTAGATAACTTGCCCTCGCTTCTCTATTTGGTCAGTTCCGCTGACAATGGCTGCCAATCTCCAGCTCCCCCAGCACCAAGGTCGCCGGCTACTCTTCCCCCATTGTCGCTCTCCGCAAGAAGCTCGACCTCTACGCCAATGTCCGCCCCGTCAAGACCACTGCCGGCAGCAGCAACGGCAAGCCCATCGACCTCGTTATTGTCCGCGAGAACACCGAGGACCTTTACGTGAAGGAGGAGCGCACCACTGAGGGCCCCGACGGCAAAGTTGCCGAGGCCATCAAGCGCATTTCCGAGCGCGCCTCCAGCCGCATCTCCACCATCGCCGGTGAGATTGCCCTCCGCCGCCAGAACATCCGCACCGCTGCCCCCGGCGTTTCCACCCGCAACCAGCCCATGGTCACCATCACCCACAAGTCCAACGTGCTCTCCCAGACCGACGGTCTCTTCCGCGAGACTGCTCGCAAGGCTCTTGCCGCCCAGAAGTTCTCTTCTATTCATGTTGAGGAGCAGATCGTTGACTCCATGGTCTACAAGCTCTTCCGCCAGCCCGAATACTACGATGTCATTGTCGCCCCTAACCTGTACGGTGACATCCTTTCTGACGGTGCTGCTGCCCTCGTTGGTAGCTTGGGTCTCGTCCCCAGCGCCAACGTCGGTGACAACTTCGCTATTGGTGAGCCCTGCCACGGCAGTGCCCCTGACATTGAGGGCCAGGGTATCTCCAACCCTATCGCTACTATCCGCAGTGTTGCTCTCATGCTCGAGTTCTTGGGCGAGGAGAACGCCGCTGCCAAGATCTACGCTGCCGTTGACGGCAACTTGGATGCTGCTCAGTTCCTTACTCCTGACATGGGTGGTAAGGCCACTACTCAGCAAGTCTTGGACGATGTCCTGAAGAGACTGTAAAAGAAATCTTGTAAATCAACCACAGTTAGCAGATGATGCTTATAGAGAATGAAGCTGTAGTTCTTCGTTGTCCAGAAATTAAAATTGAGTTCATTCTAATGAAATTGAAGATTGGCCATTTCCCATTGTACTCCGTGCTACAATCATCTATCAAAACCGAAGCCCCTCACTCAACATCGTCAGCCGATGGCTGGGGCTCCCACTCAAACTTCCCCAAACTGCCCTCACTTTCCCTGCTCTTGCTATCATCACTCTTATCCCGTTTGTCCTCTAATTCCTCAAGAACCACCGAGAACAGCACAGCAAGATAAACCTGCCCCGTAGACGTGTCTTTCAGAGTATACCGCAGCTCATGATTCTTCTCTTCCACATACTTCATAGCATGCAGAGTGAACCCAGGAAGACGGATAGAAAAGTCTACTAGAAGTCAGCCCGCGAGTTCAAACAAAACGATCATCCTGGCTGTAATCTACTTACCACTGAAAGATAAGTAAGGATTTCCAAAATCAGCCACATACATCCTGCCCGGCTCAAATTCAAATTCTTTCCTATTCCCTTCATTCTGGAAATGTTTCCTACGCCCCTCAACCGTATCAGGAATATTGTGTTGCCGACGAATCTCCGCAGCTTCATCGCTATAAGCGCCTTCTTCAATTACCTCGTCATGAAGGGTGGGAACTTTGTCTTCTTTGCTCATCTTATCTCCGATTCGGAAGATATCCCACGTAGCCAGTGCCGGGCTGTACAGATACGGTTGATCGGCGTAGACATCGCCGTCTAGGCCTGGATCGAGCGTCCATTTAACCAATTTCAGTGCGGAATTGAATCCCGGAGGGAGAATGTCGCGGATTGGATTCTCAAAGTCGTTGCCGAAAAAAAGGTTGTTACCGTTCACTGGTTCTTTGAAGATTATCGAGAAACATATGGAGTATAGATCCTTTTTGTGCAGCTCATGTTCAAAATACGGGCTTGTTGAAGGTGATTTCTCGGGATACCCTGTGTTATTGGTGAGCTTTGCCAACGCTTCGCTCTCCAAAACTGCATGAATGGATGCAGAGCCCGAATCTTACCTGCATAGTCCTGGATTCGTACACAAAGACTCACAATCGCATGCTCATTTTCTATGCGGATTGTCTCGCCGTTCACTGGTACCACTTGATGAGTGTTGCGGTCGTACACTGGACCGGCTGTCACTTTCAAGCGGTATTTGTGGGCATTTGTGTCATGGTCGGCCATGCTCAATTATGCGATATTGGCTGGATATGTTAATGAATATTTTTGCCTGGTTGCTCTCAGGTCCTTCTATATTCTAGTCTAGGAGTGTGAGTGCTGGTCACAAAAAGCTCAAGCAAGAAGAAATCTGGGTTTATGTTGACGCCCAGTAACGTCATCGTTGACGATCCTGTTATCGATAAGCTATTCTGATTTTCCTAATATCGACTAAGCGTAGATTTACCTTGAGCAACCCTAAGTTGTTTATTATCCCGAATAGTACAAAAAAAATGTTATTTCTGATTGTACACAGCTAGTCAACAAGTATTTATATGTAAGAGATGTCTACATATGTAGTAAGGTATCTTCTATAAAATTTGTCTGTCCAATTGGCTGATTAAATCCGACTGGGCATCTCGAAGCCCTGGAGTATTTAGAATTGCTTCAAATGGAGTTATCAATCTCCTTACAATGACACTGGTATACGGCAATCTTCGGCCCTGTTCTGGCCCCCAATATTGATCGTTTGGGAATGACCTCATGGCCCCAGAAAGAGTTCGGAACACCAATGTGATTGGTGTTGCGGGATGTTCTTGGAGATGCCAAGCCTACGCTGAGGTGTGAGATTAGCATCAACAAACATATAATAAGGTGACTGATCTTCCTCTATAGATTGAATTTGAAGCACGTTGAATTTGAACTTATACAAAATGGCCTCGTCCGAGACCCAATCTCATATTGTTTCGAATCATCCATTCACGGAAGACTCGAACACCGTCGCTTCGTCTGATATCCCCTTTGGACTCCTCAACACATTCAAATTCCCACCACAACAACTCCGACTTTTAAAATCAAATTCTCATGGAAGGAATGGCAAGGGAAAATTTTCGACGCAAATAATTCCAACTCAGATCCCCTTTACTCAATTCACTTCCCATTCAAATTCGCATCTAAATCAGCAGCCACCATGGTCTTCACAAAAGTCCCAAGTGAGGAAGTCATTGGGAGCGGAAAACTAAACGTTGTTTCCATCAACCCAAGTTACGAGCTGTATGGACACAAGGCCAAAATTCTGGCCCAGAAACGCTGGCGAACCTTGTATACGCACCGCTCACTAAACTTTTCCAAAACCGACACCCCGGTCACATTGACATGGACTAGCGATGCTGGCTTCAAGACCTGGGACTTCGTTTGTGTAGATGAGCAGCAGAATGCTGTGGCTAGGTTCTCGGCCAACCCGTGGGCTGTTACGAACATTGGCAAAATCGAGTTCGACGGTCCCAAGAAGAATGAAAGAGCCGCGCAGGAGGAGATTTTGGTTACGGGAATCACGCTGTGCTATTGCATTTTTGTTCGCTGCAACAATGTATTCAATCTCTTTGGTGCTATCTTTTCTCGGCCGGGGAGCAAAGCACACATTGACCCTCAACCAAATCCTGTGTCTGGCGAAGAAGTTTCGGACCGGCCCTGATTTGACTTGGGTGGCTTCAGTTGATGATCTGTTGTTTTCGTCTGCGGTTAAAAAGATACCATCTGATAATATAAAATTTTTCATGAATCAAGAAGACAGTGTGTATGTAAGAGAAACTTGAAGACATACTTGCAGGTGTTGCCAGGATTTTCTTGATTTAATGTAGCTCATTGAAAGGAAAGTGTGTTAATTTTTAGAGATATATAGAAAGCCATGTGAAGGCGCGGAAGTATAAGATGGACACAAGCCAAACTCCACCAAAACAATGAAGTCCGTTTATACGCCTGAATGTGACAAAAATCAAATAATAATAGAATGACAGTATAAGGTGACAACCAAAGCATCAAGCAAACTCCGATGTGGGAAGATCAATGTCCGAGTCGAGACTATGTTGAAGATCCGAGCTAGAAGCATCTCTCATGAGCTCTTCCTCGGTCAAAATTCCAATGCCACTGTCCATCCGGCGCCGATTCTTGCCCCGACCAACTTCAATGTCAACGAATCGGGTCATGCTAACGGGTGTAATTGGCTCGGGCTCGCTCCCGCCCCCCATGGTGGTGGTAGCATCGGACATGAGATCGTCCGATTTCAGCTCCCAGTTGGCTGCGCGAACCTTGGCTCTGCGGCGCTCTGAGTTTATAGTCTCTTTCATGTGGGCGAATGACCGAGCTTGGTCTGCGGCCCATTTGTCTAGAAGCTCGTTCCGAGCTTCGACTTCGACTTGGAGCTGCTCTCGTAGACCCTTGTTGAGGAGGTCAAGGCGTTGAACTTCGGATTCGGCGCTATCCAATGATGTGGTGAGAGCCGAGATACGGACGTTGAGAGTTCCATTGTTTGCTTCGTGGCTTTGGAGCTCGCTGTGATTTTGTTCGAGGGCCTCGATTGCTCTTTGATGTTCTTTTTTGAGTACCTCCACCTGAGCCATTAAATCATGAACTTGAATTCGATTGGTTTCGATTGTTTCTTCTAAATCCCGAATACGAGAGTTATTCTCGGAAGCAGAGGTCTCAGCCAAAGAGCATTTCGAGCGCTCATGGGCTACTTGCGTCCTGAGTTTGAAGATTTGTCTCGCGTAATTTTCCTTTGTAGCCGTGTTCTCCCTTTCAAGGTTGTCGATGAGGTCTTCGAGGTTTTTCACTTCGTCATGGTACTTGTCGAGAGCGGCGTTTAATCTGTCAATCCCAATGGCCTGTTCTTGGCCTTCACGTTCGAGATCTTGCATTCGAATTCGTGTGTGGAGCATATCGCCCGCCGAAGATGTGATGGAATTCTCGAGGGTGTCAATTTTGCTCGCAGCTGTCTCATATCGATGTAACAAAGCATCGAATTGTCCGCGTAAAGCCTTTTCCCGTCCAAGTGAGCCGTGATGATAGTGACGTTCCGTCCCCAAATCTTGAGCTAGGGACTCAACGCGTTGGACTAGTGCGTTTAGTGTGCCCTTTCCATCCTCAAGGCTAACATTGGCTGTTTCACCCGGGACAGCGCGCTCAAGCTCAAGGCGTGCTGAACGGAAATGACTTCGCATGTCGGCAATAACATCGTTCACGCCCTCCCCGGAGAACCCCATGCGAGCACATTCCTGGCTGACTCCTTCTAGCGCCTCGGCGGCGTCCGAAGCACGAGATAGAGCTGCTGACAGTATGTCCAAAAGGTTGTCAAAGAAATCTGATGGCGGGGATGAATGATTAAACAAATTGTTAAGTCTAGGCTCATTCAACTCAGAAATACGCGATCGACACGCATCAAATAATGTTCTCTTCTCCCTTCTGGCAGCCTCCAGGTCAAGGGTCAGGGAGTGGATATCTGATATTTCCGTTTCATCTGAAACATGCATTTGAGTGGTAGTAGAAGCCGATTGAGGGTGCTCAATTTGCACCAGGCTATCAGAAACCGCAAGGTTGTGTCCTCGCATACCACGGAGGTCTGGAGAGCTGGACACAATGATAGCACTATCACTGAACATGAAAGTGTTATTAGCGCCGTTAGTCAGACAAATTGTATCATCCTCGCTGTGGTTTGAAGCCACCGACATGTCCTCGCATGATCTAGGTGCCTGGGAAGTCATCCAGTAGGATTCGGCTGTCAAATCCTGGTCCTCAAATTGCATTGTACTGTGCTTCACAGAGCTTAGCTCGTTTTTGAGGGCATCTCTCTCTTGGCGCAAAGCTTGCATGGTCTTCTCAAGCTTGCTCGCGTCGCGCTTTTCACGTTCAATATGATTGATCTCATCGCTTAATCCGATTCGTTTGATTCTTCTCTGAGTACGTGTATCCAAAATTTGACGAAGGGGTGTGAATTGGATTCTCCGCTCAGTGCACGTCTCATCGAAGGGCTCTACCGGGTCATACGACCGCGAGAACCGTGGTGTTGGGGCAGACCTGCGTCGTGCCTTTCGGCTCGGTGTGCGATCTCCGGAATCTGGATTGAATGATGTACGGCGCATGGCCGGGGTCAAACCGGTAGACCCAATATCGACATCTTGCAGTAACTGGGGACCGGGGTCAGAAAACCGAACTCTCTTTCTTGATTTCTTTGGTGTGGAAGATGTGGTTCTTTGTTTGAGGTCAGCATCCTCGGATCCTGCTGCCAAGCTTTGTCGAGTCCGGTGCGAGACTGGGGATTGGCCTGGAATAGAAGAGCTATTCTTTCTCTTTCTTCCTAGTCCATTGACATCCATAATTGAGCGTGTTGGGATAATTCAAAATATTGACATCGGAGTCTTGGTTTCACCAAAGTAAAACAACAGGGATGGGCATTTATGTATAAGAATAATTCTATATCTGCTTGTACCCCGGGCCGAGTAAACAAACAAAGTTAGTGGGGCTCAACAGGCAGCAGGGGCCCCGACGCGTGCCTATTCCGGCCATAAACAATCTGCTACTTTTGGCGATCAGGTGACATTTTTTCAATATTTGATCTATCATATCTTATGTATCTCAGGTGGGAACACAAGTCGAAAAAGCAGAAACAACTGGATTTAGTTATTTAAAATGGGTTGCTGTTACCTAGTTAGTACCCTGCAACTACATACTATACACCGAAGTTTAGGCTGAACCTGATAGGATCTGTCAACTGGTAAGTACCTTAAGTTCTATACTATAATGTCTCACTGGTCATGCGGGGGAATCATGGAAAACCAGCCGCTCAGAGAGCAGGAGATTGTGTGCTATGCAATAGACACTTCTGTCCCACGCACCGCCAAGAGCTTGTCTGCCATGATAGGAAACCAGAACAGTCACGTCGAGATCACATTCAACGATAATATCAAATGGCTCGTGGGTTTTCGCCTTCCAGGCACCCATTTACCGCTACATAAAGTCCGTGATTAGAATCATTGAAGCGAAACTGCCACTATAATTTACCTTCAACGGTACACTTACATTCCTGTCTCTCAATTGGGAGGTGGCGACTCTTCAACAGAGAGAGCACGTCACGCAGCAGTTGGCTGATATCTTCCTAGAAATTAAGAGGCATTCATTCGAAGCAATGGGATCACCTGTCCCCTCGGTGGGAGATGTTATGAACGTCGAAGGCCTCACACATCGACCAACGTTCCGGGTGGTAAAGGGACCACTCGGTCCTTTCTCTTTCTCGCTAGAGGGCTATCAGGTCATTTTTGGATGATAGCTAGTGGCGAGATTGACTCCTGCTATCCAGTAGACACCTACCTCGTCCATCGATTTCGCAAGGATATTGTTGGCACTCTCTGCGAAGTCGTCCCATCAGGCGACCAATTGTTTCTCAAGCACCTAGACGAAACGGGTGACCATATTCTGGTTAATAGCCGTTTCGATATTGTGAGAATCATAGACTAGGAATAGACGCAAACCATTTCTAGGGCGGAGGCATTCTGTTCCCCGTGTATGATGCGGCCGGTGGCTAAGTTCTACAGCGGCTCTAATGAGCTAACCGCGGATGAATTGCGGCTAGCTGCCATCTTTCGCAAAAGGATCGTGAAGATTTCACCATCTGTGCCCTTAAAGGTAGGAAGGCTCAAGATTTTTCTTTCTCTTAGGCATGATAGTTTTTTTTCTAGATATGCAGACACTCCCACACTTCTTCGCAGGACTTCAGCGGGTCTTCCGAAGGACTTTGACCACGAGGAGTGGGAGGCATGGAAGAGCAAAGCTCTCAAGTAATGGAAAGGTGATGATTTACTCCTTGGATTGCTGGAACTAGAATGAAATGGGGGGGCGGGGGGTTGCGAAGATGATAAGGCTAGACGGATTTTACAGAGCCTTTTTTTTGTAATGGGATGTACGCGTATTTCGTTGATTGTTCGTTATGTAGAGTGACATGCCTACATAATGTATAAATGCCACGTTTTTAAAGTTGATGGGTTCGGCAAAGCGGGTAAATCGATTTAGTTCATGCGGAGGAGTTGCTATCTTCTTATCTCTAATGAGGTCCAATTCACAATATTATCGCAGTCTAACTATTGGTCACTGATGATACTGGAGTCTGGAGACTAAAGATTCTTTCTTCTTTGTTATTCGTAAATTGCACAACTCAACGTTGGAGGCATGCATCCCCCTGAGTGTTCCAGTGATGTCATCCGCGCATTAGTGAATGGGACCTGTCATAACCTACTCTCTCACGGCTGGAAACAACCAGTACATTCTCATTGATCGCTATGGCAGTCGTACCTCCCGACTTGGTATGTCTTGTGAATTATGTGTCGAGGACAAGAAGTGGAATATTTGTGCCTCTGCTGACCTTTGTATGTCTGAGCCATAGATGCAATGCGACGTCAGTCTAAATACCCAGCGATCTGGATTGGAACAGCAAGCGAAAATGACTAATCCTTCGCTTCTTCTCGAAAAACTACCTCCTGAGCTCATCCGTGTCATTATCTCCTATCTCTCCGCTCCGGACCTTGCATGTATCGGTGCCACATGCCGATCACTTGCCGCCCATGCTTCGGATGACCTGTTATGGGCAGATCTCATAAATGCAAGGCTGCCTAATCAAATCAAGGACCCAGGTATCTTCGCTTCATTTCGGCGTTTATATTTGGCATATCACCCTTGTTGGTTTATCCCTCAACACAAGATCTGGTTCGCGGACAACGAACCCACGGGAATTTTGATCCTGACTCGCTATAACAAACGCCGGGGTGTCATTGAAGGATATCAGATGGTCGCGGAGCGCGGAAATCCAGAATTTTATTTTTGGAAAGCAGAGCCCGCAGAGCCAGCAGAACCCGCTGTATTGGTACAATCTTTCGACCCCATCGTCCGTTTGTTGTTAGATGACCCGACTTTGTTCCTCAAAGACCCAGACCCGTCATGCCTGGCAGCTCCAATCCAACGGTTTTCACAGTCAGAAGAGCGACATATGCCCTTGGCGCTGGAAGCCCACCATGTCTACAGCTCCCTTTCGTTCTGTTCCGCCATAAGTAACAACCAGGAATCTCTTACCGATGGTGAAATGTGCTGGCCACCTCAGATTATTCCAAGCAATGCCCGCACATCCCGTCATACGGGGGGCCACCAGCCAGAAAGAATTAAGCGAATGTCGGACATGTCTGAATCTTCTTTTCGTATCAACAAGTGGACGAGCTTCCGGGTCGCGTTCTCGCCAGGCAGAAGCCAGTTGCATTCGACTTTTTCGACACTCGACCCAGATTTTTACAACCCGACTACAAAGAAGCCGTACCAGGGCATTTGGGTTGGAGACTACTCTGCTCATGGATGTGAATTCTTACTTGTTCTGCAGAAGGATGTGGATGAGGACCTTTCGGAAGAGTCACGGAGCATTGATGTCAGCAATGGCGAAGATGGCCCAGAAGTGGACGACATGATCGATCTTGGACAGCGAGGTCGATTAGAAGGTATCAAGCTTACAGGTGACATGAATGTACCGCGGGGTCAATACTCTTGGGTAGCTGAAGACATCGGCCCCGGGGGCTTGGTGGGCGTGGCGGTAGAGGAACCGTTCATAGGTGCCCGCATGGTCCGTTGCAAAGGCCATGTCGCTGGAATTGGCTTTCAGGATGGTGAGTACTCCTATTACTAAATTGGAAACGTTTGCTGACAAGATCTCCAGACATATTTATTCAATCCCAACTAATACTCATATCTACTGATCTCATGGCCCATTATTGGAAGGAAATGGGTCATGTATCTTACTTCCGACGGGTGGACATTGACGCTCTGCTGCAGACTTGACTGGTGTTTAGCAGGGCACTGTCTCTACCGCTCTATGTTGTGCATCTCCATACCCTATGTCACGCTGCTCGCTTTGAGCAATGAAGACAAAGAGATCAGTCCAACTGCAAGTTGGACCCAAACGAGCAAGATCTATGTCGATAGTCTACAATGTATATCCATCGCACAATGATCGTCTGCTAACCCCAGTGGATTTGTATGATGATATAAAACAAGTACAAAGACAAAAGGTATCGAAAAAAAGCCAAGACGCCATGACCGCAAAGCATCGGTCGAAAGTTGAGGCTGGAGCGTAGATAAAAATTGGTCATCACTCGTCAATCCAGCCTTAAAGCATGCATAGATTGTGTGATTGCAGTGCCCCGAGAGAGAAACAGAGGCACACCATCTGCCAAAAACCCATTCTGTACAAATTGATATAGGGACATCCATTCCACAGGACGGGAAGGAGGACCCCAGTATCTATTTCCGTATATTTCATAATCAAACACACGTCGATTGGCTGGAATTCAAGTCGCGAGAAAGGAATCGTTGATTGTTTCCCCGAGTTGAGTGTTGTAGCGCGAATCACCGGCGGCGTTCGAACCAGGCAGATGAGCCCATAACAGCAACGGATTGGTCCATCACCCACTCGCCAACGCCGAGGTAGCTATCGACCCATTTCTTGACGTCTTTGCTGTCCGTGATCTTGTCTGAGTTGAGGCTGGGGCTGAGAAGATCCCACATGCACACATCCCATCGAATGGGGGGTGCACAGGGTGAAAGAGTTAGCCAAAAGATCATGCATAATATGATAAGTACTCAAAATGGAAGGAGAGTGTATAAAGGGTAAATCCCAAGTGGGAAGAAATATCAGAGGGAAGGTGTATTTACGTAAGGCCGGTTGACCGCTTGACACCTGCTAGGAAAGCGGAGACTATAGTTGAAGCGCCAGTTAGTTGAGGTTCCAAGGATCAAACATGAGGGCCTGAAGGACTCACAGAGAACCGCATCGAATGCGTAGTGAGTGATACGGCCGAGCTAGTTTGTGAACATCCCAAGTCAGTCATACCATGCTTCGGAGTTTGTAAACCTCAATTGGCTGATTTCAAACAGCAAGAGTATCTTACCATGATGACAGACAACAGATGTTGAGACAGTAAATTGGGTACCCGGCAGTGGTTTCAAGGCTTGAACAGATATGGAGGTAAGAACGTGACCCAAGCTGTGATAGGGTACCCATCTACGAGTCTAAGATATGATGAGGTAATCAGGATTTCACATGACACCCACTAGTTGTGGCTGGATCTGAGGCTGGAGGAGTGGCTGGAGCTGGGTACCTGACATAATCCACAATGTGGCGATCGGAGCTCTCCAGCCCTGGGCGCTAGCCTAGTTTTGGTCTATCGATAAGCGTTCGCATTCCCACCGAAATCCCCTTTCTGATACTCCGCTAGGCTCGATCAATTGAGTGTCTGTATTTGTCACATTAATTCGATAAAGGACTCCAATGTACAGCGAGCAGGCCAGCACGGGGGCCCTCCTCCGCTTTTTTTGCGGTCAACGGTCTGGAGATGTCCAAATTTTTTTTTCTGCCTAGAATTTATTCAATGCCGCCTTTACCGACACCGATGAGTTATATACTTGAGTAAATAGATGATCATTACCTACATATCTATAGATCTAAAAGAAAGATAAAGGAATAAGAAAAGAAAAGTTGAGTCAAACAATACTTGTATTTGCGATAGATTATGGCCCAGAGTCGATAAGTTGAATAAAGAAAAAAAAAAGTGTAGCATTGGGGGTTGTCCGGAGATACTTACACCGGCGTCCAACATTTTCCCTCCCGCCCCTCACCCATCCGTTTTCTCTTTCCCCTCCATCCCTCAAATCCTTTCCCTTTCTACCATCATCTCTGATCCTCAATTGATCAGAATAACTTTACCCTTTCCATTCTACAAAACTTCTTCATCACATCAAAATGGCGGCCACCAGCTCCCTCGACCACCTGAGCAACCGCATGAAGCTGGAGTGGCACTCCAAGCTTAACACCGAGATGGTGCCTGCTAAGAACTTCCGCCGTACCTCCATCATCGGTACCATTGGTATGTAACGCACCATTCTGAAGCCAAGCTTACAGAATTACCGACGAAAAAAAAGTACCCGTTACTGACTGCCATTCGATTAGGCCCCAAGACAAACTCCGCCGAGAAGATCAATGCTCTCCGCACCGGTATGGCAATCAGTCTCCAAAACAGGTACCCCTTTTCTAGATGGTAAACTGACTTGGTCATAGTTGGTCTTAACGTTGTTCGCATGAACTTCTCCCACGGCTCATACGAGGTGAGTGCCTTACCATCCAATCTCAGAGAAAAACTTCCACTGACTTGTTTGCAGTACCACCAATCTGTTATTGACAACGCTCGCGAGGCTGCCCGTACCCAGACTGGCCGACCCCTCGCCATTGCCCTTGACACCAAGGGTCCCGAGATCCGTACCGGTAACACCGTCGGTGACAAGGATTTCCCCATCAAGGAGGGCGCCATCCTCAACATCACCACCGACGAGGCTTACGCCACTGCCAGTGATGATAAGAACATGTAAGCTCCCCCATTGCTGAAAAATAAAATGGCGAAACAAGCATTTTGGCGTTTGCGCGGCGCACCCCAGCTTGGATTTGCGACGTAGATTGACGAGTGTTTGCCGACAGGTACCTTGATTACAAGAACATCACTTCCGTGATCGCCCCTGGAAAGCTCATCTATGTCGACGATGGCATTCTGTCCTTTGAGGTGCTCGAGGTTGTTGACGACAAGAACCTCAAGGTCAAGTGTCTGAACAACGGCAACATTTCCTCCCGCAAGGGTGTCAACCTTCCCGGCACCAACGTAGACCTCCCCGCTCTCTCCGAGAAGGATGTTGCCGATCTGAAGTTCGGTGTTAAGAACAAGGTTGATATGGTCTTCGCTTCCTTCATTCGTCGTGGCGAGGATATCAAGGACATCCGTGCCGTTCTCGGTGAGGAGGGTAAGGAGATCCAGATTATCGCCAAGATCGAGAACCAGCAGGGTGTCAACAACTTTGATGAGATCCTTGAGGAGACCGACGGTGTCATGGTTGCTCGTGGTGATCTCGGTATTGAGATCCCCGCCCCTAAGGTGTTCCTTGCCCAGAAGATGATGATCGCCAAGTGCAACATCAAGGGCAAGCCCGTTATCTGTGCCACTCAGATGCTGGAGTCTATGACATACAACCCCCGCCCCACTCGTGCTGAGGTTTCCGATGTTGCCAACGCCGTTCTTGACGGTGCTGACTGTGTCATGCTGTCTGGTGAGACCGCCAAGGGTAACTACCCTTGCGAGGCTGTTAAGATGATGTCCGAGACCTGTCTGTTGGCCGAGGTCGCCATCCCTCACTTTAATGTCTTCGACGAGCTGCGCAACCTTGCTCCCCGCCCCACTGACACCTCCGAGTCCATTGCCATGGCTGCCGTCAGTGCTTCTCTGGAGCTCAACGCCGGTGCCATTGTTGTCCTGACCACCAGGTATGTGTCGCGGAAAGATCTTTTGTCGTTTTTTTGACGGTATGCTGACAACTCATAGTGGTAAAACCGCCCGCCTTCTGTCCAAGTACCGCCCCGTTTGCCCCATCCTGATGGTCACTCGCAACGAGGCCGCTTCCCGCGTAAGTTGACACTGAATACTTCGAAAGTGTTGATCTTTGCTGACAAGATTCACCAGTACTCCCACCTTTACCGTGGTGTGTGGCCCTTCTACTTCCCCGAGACCAAGCCCGACTTCAACGTCAAGATCTGGCAGGAGGATGTCGACCGCCGCCTCAAGTGGGGTATCAACCACGGTCTCAAGCTCGGTATCATCAACAAGGGCGACCCCATCGTCTGCGTCCAGGGATGGCGTGGCGGCATGGGCCACACCAACACCGTTCGTGTGGTGCCTGCCGACGAGAACCTCGGTCTGAGCATGGAGTAAATCATCTGTAAACTGATCAGATGGTAAGCTTTCTGTTTTTATGTAGTGTTCTTTGTTTACCGCCGGTGTGCGGATGGGATACATACCTCTTTTTCTTCTTTTTTCTCGATGTTCTTTCAAAGCCAAGTTTGTTCTGCGCTGTGGTCTGGACCATAGTTTGCTAGAAGGTTAATGCATTGCTCATGTAAATGAAACGAATTTAATGCTTTCTGGTCGAGTTAGTTGTGGATTAGTCGAATCTAGACAATCAAAATTGAATAGACCTGGAAATAATTTTGTCTTGCAGTTCTTAGAACTGGTGCGAATTGTTGCGCCTCTTGCGCTTGTATGTAGAGTTCGCAATGTTTCGAATCAAACATTGGTCTTTCCTAATGCGGATAATAAGTTCGCACTCTCGACAAGCAATTCACAAGAGTCACCAGTCGAGGATCATGAGCTCTCGGAAAAAGAAAGGGGGAAAAAAAGAGAAAATCGAACGAAAACAAATTGCGGGGGACGAGAACGAAGTCATCAAACCTCCGAGGCTGCATGTGCCCGATATCAACCGGAGATGTATGTACCTGGTGCATTCTGCCCCCCTCAATGACATAGAAAAATAAGCCAATTTTGAAGCCATCGTGATGAAGAAATAGTCAAGGAGATTAAGCAAGAAGATAAGTTCAGAAATCGCAGTAATTTTGACCCAATGGCTAAACGTATCTCCCGGAGCCTTTGCCGTCCCGATTCCGATTTTCGCCGAGGGTTCCAATGAGCCTGTGGGATATTATTATTACGGGGTTAGCTTTGTTGATCTTTTCATTGGATTTTTGTTTTTGTTCTGTACTCTGTGGGCTATAAGATGTTTGTGTTGGGTCATTTCATTCCTTGATCGTGAACAATGTGAGGTTATGGAAATCCTGGTAATGAATACAAGGACATTCATTGATGTAGATACAATGTAAGGTGATGTGACAAAACTTTCAGTGAGAGTTCCTAGTTCCACCTAAGACTGCGCCCCTGGATATTCGCTTGCAAATATATACTGTGGTAAAATCGAAAAACATGCCTTATGTGCCATGGCATTGTAAACGCTTGATGTTGTGCCAGATGATCCCATCTCATGCAAAATGAAACAAAAAGCAGACCTTGGCATATATGCATTATCGTCAGGTCGTAAATCATTATGAAATTGATCATGCTCCCAAAGCTGTATGATAAGGCGAAGAGCATGTTCTTTAACGCACTAGAAACCGGCGTCTTCAGCATATGGGGTTCCACCGACGCTATCAACGTGATCGAAGGCATCGGTTTCAGTGACCGTGTTCTCATGTCGATGCATCGCATTGGATTGGAATTGATGCCAGCAACTGGAAAACGTCAGAACCTAGTCGTGAATATGAGAGATATTGGTAACATACCTTGGAGCTTGAAGGACGTATCTGGCCATTGCCTCGCGGAACCGGCCCTTGTACTCTCTGGGACTTGTGACTGTTGGACGATTGCGGCCACCACCGCCAAATCCTTTGTCTTTGATCCACGACTCGAGCTTTTTGTCCCAAGTGTAAGTACGAATACAGTCAATGATTCCCACCACAAGCTCGTCGCGGCTTTCATCGATTGCGACCATAAGCGAGTAGTCCATCACATCTTGGCGACCCAAGAAAAGGGTATCATTCCACACGCTCTGACTCAGCAGTTTCTTTGAGTGCTCACGGGCGAACAGAGGTGTCTCATAGATGAAGTCTACCATGTTCTCATCCAAAAGAACCTCATCCCGTTCACCTGTGCTCTGCACTTTGCGGTTTCGCATCGACCCCTTGAGATCGAAGATGCGCGTAGGAACTCGATCGTAGAACAAGTTCTCCATTAGTAACAAATACCAATTGAACTCTGTTCCTGTGACCGGGTTCTTGATGATGACTTGATAAAAACCGAACATTTTGGCGATGGCCGAGGGAAGTTCGTGGAACAAAGCCTCGGACATGATTTGGAAATAAGCGGGAGCAAACTTGAGGAAAGCTTGTGTTTCAATCGTCGAGAGTGATTTGAGAATGAAACGATCGTCGAGTGTCTTTAGAAACAATGATTTTGTCTTGCCGCCCTTCGAGTCCCACTTTGCGCACCGAGACAAGGACTCGACGATTCGATCAGCCACGCCGCACTTTTTGCGCAAAGCATCAAACTGTTCGGCGTAAAATACTTTGCACAGCATCTTTGCCGGGCCCTCTTGGAATTGGTACTTAAGATGTGTGCCCGTGGGGCGCAAAAGAGCATGCTCGACCCTTGCTTCCTTCGCAGCTTCGATGTCACCAAGCTCTGACTCGTGCTCCTCCATCTCGTCATAGCGTTGCTGGATAGTTGAAAGCTTTTCTTTATAATCGGAAGAGTCTAAAGCGAACGCCACCAGAGAGCTCGGTTCGTCTTCACGCACAATGATATTGCAATCAGCAAAGACATGATCCATGACACTAAGTGGATATTCGAGAGATTCCCATCCACTCGCAGAACGTTCAGACCAGAAGTTAGTCAGCATTTTTAGAAGTGTATTGCGTTCGTGTTTGGGAAGATCTTTGAAGTCATTTGCATCATAGTCAGTCGGGGGTTTGGCCTCTTCATGAGAATCGACTGGATGAAGCCCGTCGGCCGTGTTGCGATCCTCGTCACTGTGGTGGTCGTCATCAGACAATAGTTGAGGTTCATGGCAAATTGCTTCATCTGCCTCTACAGGCTCGGTGGGCGAACCGTTTGGCAGAGATGGCTCGTTGTTTGTAACTTGATGGGCGAGCTCGTCATTTTTACGATTTAGACCATCCTTCGGCGGCAGAAATTCATCGTTGTCAACTGGCGGATCGCGTTCTTCAACGGCCTCTCGCACATTGCGGTAAACCTCCACAATGGGCTTCGAAGAGGCCAGTGGGAATGCCCGTGAATGGGTACCCTTTGCGGCTCGTTGACGTCTCTCGCGCAATCTTTCTTTTTCAAATTCACGACTCATTTGCTCAAAATGTCTAGCAAGGTTTGAAACCCGAGAGCTGCCTCTTTTGCCTGGAGTGGACCGTGGGATGAATGAATGTCCCGAGGCAAACCGAGCAGTCTTGGAAAAGTTCAAGCCTAAACGTTCAGTCAACTTTTTGTCCGATTGCTTTGTAGGAGATACGGCTGGATTCTTTTCTGGTTCCACCATGTTGGTAAGAGATATTCTCAAGCTGGGGAGCGTAATGCCGTTGTTTGAACGTGGTATATTGGCCGGCTGAGACTGAGCACGAAACAACGGAGGAGATCGCGTCTTGCCGGAGCGTCGGAATGCCGCGTCGGTGGGTCTAGGAATTGCTGAAGACCGACGCACTGGGGTGCTTGGTAGCTCAGTGACTTCAGCATCCTCTTTTTCACGTTTGACTTCTTGCTCAGGGATGTCGGATGCTTCCGGGGGCGAGGATTCAGATGAGCCGTCGGTGGAAAGTACCGGCTGGAGATCAGGGCTGGTCAGAGCTTGGTTCGAAATGCCAGCCGAATCGACGGAGCCCCGGTCCAGTTGACCGGTAGGCACAGCCAAGTCGAGATGGCGGACTTCTTCTTGGGAGACCGCCTCATCTTGGGAAGATGACCTCTGTTCGTCGACTGTGTTCACTGATAAGGCTGCTTCATCGGCTGAAGTTGGAGGGGAGGGCGACTCCTCACGATGCTTCTTACCAGCATGCTCCTCAACAACTGAGACCAGCACATTCTGTGCCTTTTCCGGCGAAAGCGTCATGCGTCGCATCATTCGAGGCCTGTCATCTTGGTTATTTCCATCTTCCATGTCGGCCTGGGTCTGAAGCGCATCATCTGGAGATGTTGAAGCTTCATCTTTGTCAAGGAAGATCTTTTTGAGCTGTAGCGTGGCCATGTGTTTGATATCCTTTTCTGAGGGGAAGAAACTCCTCTCAAAATCAGCAAATACTGTGTCCCATTCAACAACCTTTTCTTGAACTGCACGAAGAACTTCATTCAGAGGTATGATCTCCCAATAGCGAGAACTTGTGTACTTGTCTTGTAAGTGCCGAATCAAATCGGCATGGTCGTCATGTCCCTTTTTGATCAAAAGCTCAATCTCCTTGTTGCACCTGTCCAGCAGCTCGGGTACGACACTCTCAACATTTATGCCTTCCAGGCGAGCTTGAACGGATTCCATAAACTTGTTGAGACGTTGCTCAGTACGCAGGTATACTTGGTTTCTCAACTTAAGATCGTTGTCCACCTTCCAAGTAACGCGAGGCCGGGGAACTATGATCTCGAGAAGACGAATTGGGTCGTATTGAACTCTTAAAGCGACATCCTTGAAGCCAAAGTAGCGGAGGTGATCTCGCTGCAGGTCGTGAGGGCAGACCCCAGCACGAGCATGTAGGTTTCTGCCCCAGAAAGACAGCTCCAGGTATTTTCCAAACGAATATTTCCAAGTGCTCTCAGACATGAGAGTGACTTGAGTTTCATTACCGCAGATCTTACAGCAACTCCACATAAGCACGACATCCTGAAGTCCAGGGAGCTTAGAAGGATGGGGTTGGACCAAAACGCTGATCTGGGCTTCGCCATGGACGTACTGGCGATGGTGCTCAAACATGCGCTTCTCGCAGCCGTTAACAGTGCAAAGAGAATTTGCTGTATGACAAAGGTCTTCGACATACTGCCCAAGTGTCAGGTCTGACTCGAAAATCGTATCGTCCCCATGCTCATTGTAGAACTCGAGAGCAAAAACATCAGGCCCGGAGCAAGGAACCGATGTTGTTGTGCAAACAACACTATAGAGGACGACAAGATTCTGGTGCGTATAGGGATCAAACATGTTGGCGTTGCCGGACACGTAGGCTTCCCACTGGCGTTTTTGAGTTTGGTAGTGGTAGAACGCTCGGTCGTACTCGGCATCATGAGCAGCACGCAGCACCTCTTTGACCTTTGCCGGAGCATCTTGTGGTGATTGATGGACCATCTCTGGGGTTATGAGGACAAATTTTTGGGGCTTCGCCTTTTCGTCTATGAGTTGATCAGGATTGCCGTCTTGGTCACGAAGACGTTTCAGATATGCCAATCTGCGTTCCATTTCTCGCGCACGCATCAGGAGATATGGAGGTTCGAATTTGACAAAGGGTGAAGCCGAAAGAATCTTCGTCCGGTGATCCTGAACCATGTCGTCATAATAGGTCGGCATAGGGATATCGTCTGGAACCTCTGTTGCATCGGCAGACAGGAGCACTTGGCTATCAGAACCAGCGTCAACTTTCTCAAGTGTTCCCGGTTGAACAACATTTGAATCAATCAGACTTGTGTCACCTCCATGAACGATGATTTGTGGATTGCCTCTCTGGTCTTTGTCGTGTACAATCATTGCAGTTTCTGTCGGCGAGGTAGGTATCTTTGCGAACTCATCTCGCATGACACAGGTTTCCAGGCGAAGATTGTACACAACATAGATCATGAACTCAGTGATACTTTTCACCTTTCCAAGGACTTCATCATCCCCACCGCGCAGCACAATAGTGCACCCTAGCTCTTTCGGACAGCCAGAGATGTACATATATGTCTTCTTCCGACCATTGTGAACGTAAGTCTTTACATCAAAACTGCTGCAGTCACTTTGCAAGGTGGTTGTCAACAGTTTATCCATGGATGTCACAATCCTAGTTTGTGTACATCTCGATACAGCTTCGAGGACAGAGGGCTTCACGTTATAGGCAGTTGCAATTCCAGCTTTCTCGAGAAGGCCGAGAGCCAGACCTGAAACATTTTTCTCAACCAGCAGCAAGTTTGGATGCAATGCTGAAATTCGGCTGACTAAGTTCTCCAAAAATTCACGCTCTTGTCGAATCACGGGTTCAAGACTCATGAAGTGCTGCTGCTGACGGGCGTATTCAAGAGGAAATGTAATGATCAAGATATTTGGGCGTATGATGTTTCTAGACATGCCTTTCAAAGCCAAATTTTTGGTAAAAACAAGCCCTGATACGTAAGAAGTATCACCAGGCCGACCACCTGGAATCTTCTTCAACTTAACATAGTGACGAATATCCATGTCATCACCACCTTGGACATCCGGATCAACATCGTCAGCTGCCTTCAACAGAATTGGCATCAGAGCATTTTCCCAGCCCTCTCTATTTGGCACCGTGGATTCCGCAAGCAGCTGGTTCAGGAGCTTCCGAACATGTTCCAGGCTGGCTCTGTTCAACTCAACTGGTGGCGCTTCATTACCTCTCATCGACGAACTCCGAGTCATTTTGAACCCAGCCTGTTTTGGGACAATGGGCAAAGGGATAACCGGCGACGAGGCATCGTTGTAAAATATGCTGTCCTTTGACGTTCTAGGCGAGTAACGAGGATGCACACTGCTAGCAACGCTCAGGTTACGGCGGCGAGAGAACCGGGGCAGGTTAACAGCTTTTGAGCTGGTGAGGCTTGCATCGTCCCCATCTCGGTTCATACTAGGAGTATTTCGTTCTCCGAAAGCAGATCTGCCCTTTTTCATGGCAGCAAGAAACCCGCCAAGTGATGCTCTCTCACTTTCGCCACCACTTTTGGACAATGCGCCCTCAGATACCGCAGATAAAAGACTAGGTTGCTCATCACCGCTGGAGGCGTCATCAGAAAGATATTGAGCAAGGTCAGGATCAATGATATTGTCTCTATGAAAAGCAGGCAGTCGAGATTCAGGATCCAAATCATCTGCATGTCGACGTTGGAAGGGGGCTCGATCTTCGTGATATGGCTTGAACCCCCGGATGTATTGTTGACGAGAGTGATGTCGCTTGTGACTGATTGTGTGTGGTCTCGCTCCAAGGGAAGACCGCAGGGAGCGCGAGGAGGTAGGTCGCGCCAGAGGGCGATCGGAATTGATCTCAAGAACAGCTGAGCGGCGGCTATGGCCCTCCCCGGCACGTCGTGTAGCTGGTATAGCCATTGTGGGAGTTCTCAGAACGTTGTCAATTGATTGGGATACAACAGAAGATGAATCGTCGTCGTCAACCGATGACCGCCCAGTGTTGCCCCAGCTAAGTTCGGAAACCCGAGGGTTAGCAACAATAGGACTCTGCTCGCTATCAGAGAATTCCGAAGAATCGTCATCGTGTGCGTTGATCATGTTCTCGCAAGGATTGCAAACCCGAATGCTGCCAGGCTGTCCAAAGCGTGTTCCTGAAATGAGCAGGGTGCATTTGGAATCAAAAATCTGACCGCAGGTTCGACAGTGGTGTTTTCTGCGGAATGTAGTGAAAGGCTCTCCGCAATGAAAACAGTCCTTGGCATTCTCGTCACGCATCCAAAAGTCCCTGCTGAGCAATTTACTACGCAGCTGCGATACAACACCGTCGTCCCCACTCGGTGGGCGGCGTTTGGCTTGTAGGGATTGACTAGTAGCCCGGTCGACTGCAGTGTTTAAAGGAGGCAAAGAAGAAACTGTGGCGGTAGTTTCAGCTGTGGAGGCTCGCGACATCATGTAGCCAGGCAGTCTTCCTGCGCGGGTTGCTGTGTTTGCTTTGTCATATGATCTTTCAAGAACTGAAGCCTTGGACGGTTCATTGACTTTGGCGCCCTCGTGGGGAGCATTTTTAGTCAGGCTTTTTGATAGTGTATTATTGTGACGAGGCATTTCGTCGTGAGAAGAAAGCCTCGAAAGGCTATTTGAAGCGGAAGTTGACGTTTTAGGCTCTTCATGGCGGAGAGACCCCCCCGAATGCGATCTTTCTCCTGCATGCCCAAGCACAGGACCCTGAGCCGGGTCAAGCTGCTTGGTGTTTCGCAATAAAGCCGATTGAGACGTGACATCAGCTTGTGTTTGCTGGTCTTTAATAGAGATTGACTTCCGCGACTGATTTTCTGGAGTAGGAATTGGCGGGAAATTTGATTCTTTAGGTTCGAATTGACCCTGATCCTCGTGATAGCTGTCATGTAACTTCGCAGACAAAATCGGCGACCCAGTGATGTTTTGGCTTTGTAGAGAGGATGTTTGGCTCATAGAATTATCCATGGCGCCATCCTTACTACCGATACTTGCAGTATCTGCGTTTGGAATGCCTTGGAAGGGCACATTAACAGAGTTGTTACTGGTGCGATCCGCATTCCCAATGCCATTAACATGTAGTTGAGTGACTGCGGGGTCTGCTGCGATGGCACTGCCGGTGGCCTTCGTCAAGGGCGCTATGTTGGACTTGAATCCAGGAGACGGTGACACGGAGGTCTTGGAAGATATGCTGCCACTCTTGGAGGATATTCTAGATCTCTTTCCTGTGTTTGCGTGTGGTGCTGGTTCTTGATGGGGCTGAAAATGTGGTACAACAGGCGAATGGAGTCTTGATCCTTGAGATGAATCAGGCTGTGATGGCGGGTACTCAGCCGACGCAGGGACTGAATCTGAGACAGGTTTGACGATCGAACGATCCGACGCAGCGGTTTTAGCTGCAGGGTTTTCCGTTGAGTTCTTGTCTGTAGACTTTCCGCCACCGCTGACAATATCCCTCACTCCCCCGACGGAGGTCCTGAACCGACTGTAAAGTCCACTCAGTCCACCTTGCAATTCCTCGGACAGTCGTTTCTCATCGGATGCGGATGTTGGTGCGGGCGGGGTTGTAAATTCGTTGAAGAGAGTGAGGGACTCTGATTGATAAGCTGTATTATGATAGTGATCCAAAGTTGCATTCATTGATTCTCTTTCAGTTTGAGTTGGAGCCATGGAGCCACGTGAGCCGCGTCGCCCAAGAGGAAGGAATGTAGAAGATGTAGACGGACTCTGTGAGTCCTGTAACCTTGGAATATCCATGGATGTTGACGATGCAAAAGATCAAGTTAGGCAGAAATGTCTCGGATCATCCCCACACAGGACATAGACAGTTGATAGCTGGTCATCTGGGCAGGAGTGCAGTAAGATCTCAAGATTTGAGATCGGTTGAGTATCCGACCAGTATGCAAAATCGAAAGGTCTGCATATACCTGCAAGTGCGAGCGGGTCGAGGAAGCTGTAGCGAAAAAAGTTGTACGGAGTAGATCACTCGTTCTCCGCACCCCGACCTGAATGACGTGGGTCGCTTATGTAACTCTGGCGCGTCGGACGCCTTATCGATAAGAGACGCGGGTTTTTAATGCACCACATTCTATCTGTTGGTTCTACCGTGTAGCTTCAAAGTTACAAAAGTCCAATGCCAACTGTTTGCCTCTTTCATATTTCCCGTATGCCGTCTTTCGCATTGACCACAAAGCTGGATTCGCACGATGGATCCAGTAAAGCCCTGGATCGTGCCGTTAGTCGAACGATGCCTCTCATTCTATCTCGGTCGAAGCGATGATGGAATCCAGATGGAGGATCTTGGGGGTAGTCTCAGCTTCCGCATATATGATTTTCCAGAGCAAAAAGCCACCGTTGTGACTGTAAGATATTCCGTCTGTTTGATATCGGAGCAAAGAACACAAGTAGTGCTGACTGGTATTTGGTGCCTATCTATTAGTGGGGCCAGGGAGACACAAGTCATTGTGCGACATTGACAGATTCAAAGCATCAGATCAATGCCACTATTTCACGCGACTCGCTTAACGCACTCGGTGTAGCCTCGCCCTGCCCTCCGTCGACCAAAGGAGGCCCAAGGCATCTCGTTGACCTTCCTGACATAAGGCTCGTTTTTATTTATTCAAAGCCTTCTCCGGAGGTTGAGCTTCATATTCATCAATTTCGCATCCACCAGAATGCAATTGCGAAAGGCGATGCCCCTAAACCGAAGCTCAAAAAAGCACCGACTCTCAAACCCCTGATGGCCAAGGCATACCAAAAAATTCAGAAAAGTCAACAACATCCCGGCTCTCGTGCTCAAATTAACATTGCCTTGGACGACTCATTCCTCTCTCAACATGATCACGATCTATCAAATCGTTCCCCAGAGGACGCGATATCCCAATCACTCTTCTCGCAGGCTCCGTATAACCTCCATGGTGTGCCAAAGCATCAAGACCATCCCAACGTTAATCGTGTCTCACTCGGGAACTCAAAGGAGCTTTTGGCGCGTCTCGCTGGCCTTGATTCAATTCCGAACAACCCCAACCCAAAAAACATTTCAAATTTTCCAGGTACATCTCTTGATTTGGATAATTGTCGGCAGTCCCCATTGAAGATAGACAAGACATCTATGGTACAAGTGCATAACTCGAATTTATCCAGAGAACTCAGAGGAAAACGACTCTCGGGCCAGGGACTGCTTAAGCGCACCAGTGTACCACATGCTAGTAGCTCGATTCTCGATTCAACTCGCGCCGATATCAGCCAAGGAGCTGATGGCTTGGAGGAGCAACAAGTGAAACGCCCTGGACATTCAACAACCAAGGCGGCTGATGATGACACAATACGCAAGGTTGCTGGAGGTGAAAGCCCGCAGCCCTCAAAAAAGAGACATCGCGACAGTACCGACGTACAATCGCAAACCTCTCGTAACGATGATCTACAATCCGATGATGCGCAAACCGCAAAGTCTACATCGCCATCCAACAAGCGACAGCGAACTGATGCTGGAGAATCGGTACCAGCAGATTCACCTGAAACCGAGCTGTCGCCAAATGAACGTATGTTTACATTTCCAGGTGTGCAAATAATAGGCACCAAATCCGTTAGAACGCCCATGATGAAATACTGGGAAGGAATGACAACAATACCTGCAAGCGAAGTCAATATCCCAAAAGATCAGGTGAAGCTTTTGGGTGAACTCAAATGGATTCCGCAGGATCCCGGCGTATCTGAACGTCTGTGCCATGTACCGCCTGATCTGCTATCGCGATGGAACAAAATCGCGCAAAGAAGACAGCACTGGGCGGAAAAACAAGAGCAAATTCACGATCGTCCTCTCACCCCAACTCCCCAGGGTACCAACCCATCTGTCAATGGATCTCAGTCCGTTGGCACGCCAGTGTCCGAGTGGGAACCCAGCGAGCCCAGCTACTCACCTCGGAACATTCTTCCCCCAGACTCATCCCCAACTCGTAAAGGGGCTGACCATGCAACGCCAATACGGGCGGGCACTCAAGATAGTGGCGGACAATTCCAAGCAAGCCGCGATGTGGACACAGGAAATGAAATCCAGATCGTCTCCCAAACTCAAACTATACGGCCGAACTTTGTTGATTCCAGAGACGTTCCTAATGAAATATCAGAACATATTTCTCAGCCTCTTAACGAAGAATCAATGAAATCGAGGGGGCATGAATTTCCGGTTCCTGTTGCTGGCAGTAATCTATTTCAAACCCTTGATCGTTCAAGGTCAGCAGACGTGAAACAAAAAGAGCATGATCCAAGTTCAACCCAAAAAGGACTCCATGATCAATCAGGCCCTGGAAATAAACTTGATGTTTCTAAGCCTCACGATGAACAAAGTGGCGATGAGAGTGATGAGAGTAATTATGATGAGATGGAGACATCTGTTCCTTACGCGCTAGGGGAAAATTTTCCATTGAGCAGCCAGCCAGAGCAGGAAATGTCTAGCTCAGGACCATCGCTTCCAAAATTTATTGGCGCAAATATCCAAGTGGTAGAGACACCTGTCGTCAAAACCACGCGCCGACGCTGTGAGAAGCAAAATGAAGAACAGGTTAGATACGAGATTCCTAGCTCATCATCTCAGGGTGACGTGACTTCGTCTTCGTCCCGTGTTCTCAATACCCACCACTCGCAAGATAGTCACAGGCAGAGTGGCTTGTCCCAAGAGGCACCGAATCCATCTTTGCCCGAACCTGAAAACGACTCGCTGCGAGTAGATGTACTTGGGACTCAGACTCAAATAAGCTCCATGCAAACTAGCAGCATACACGCGCCATCGCAAGCGACTCTTCAGTCATCATCGGACGTTGTGCTCGATTCATCACGACCTGTCCAACGTCAGCGTGGCTCATCAATTTTCCGCTTGGAGCCCTCGGACCACCCATCGTCTTTGCCCTATGCTAGCCCTCATCCGCCGGCCTTATCTCGTCCCAATGAACCAAGGCAAGATTTCACACGAGAGCATTTCACCCCTGAGGGAGCCTGGCAACTTCTAGGGTCGCCGTCTAAAGCCCCTCGTTCACTGTCTGGAAATGATCCTGCTGCTCAGAAGCCATCACATACTCCAGACGTCGAGTTAGTGGCGCGACGTCAGGGATTTATCGGGAAGGACAACAGATCCGCTGAAGCACAAAGGATCTACGAAAAGTTTCGCAACGCTTATTCGCCTTATTCCGGCGACTTTACCCATTTCACCAATATGTGCTCGAAGCTGCGCACCATCCGAGAAAAGGGCATCTTGTGGCGATCATTCTTGTGGGATGATTTCATCATCTTGAGTCTGGAGGAGTATCCACGTTACCTGGAACAGCACGCGGATCAAGACCCAGAGACACTAGATTATGGAGAGTTCTTCTGCTCAAAGTTTTCGCGCCCTCGATACAAAAAGCGGAGTTTAACCGCCAATGAAATTGAAGTGGCCGCATCCCAGGTTGTTCCACCTCCTATGGCCAGCCCAGAAAGTCCGCCAAATCCATCCCAATTGGTCATCAAAACAGAAGCAAAAGAGGAAAACCAGAATGAGCTGTTGCAGGGTGAAGGCGCAAATATTTCTTTCACAGCGAGTCTTGTAGACAAATTTTCTGATCTTCGCGCTCGATCCTTGGGTTTCACGAGCAACGTTGACCAAAAGCCTACGGTTGCTGAGCTGGATACAGAAATGGTCGTTTCAACACAGTCTGACGCAAATTCGATTCACTCTACGTCTCATCAAAGCGATATTGATATGGCGGAAGATGATGTGCCCGAAATTGATGAGACACAAGAGGCAGATTATTCCCATCATGAGACTGCCAGCATTGAACTCGGCGACGATGTTGATGACCGCCATGTCTCTCACTCTTCCGCTCTAGATCCGACTGCAAGTTCTGCTGACTATTGTGATCCCGAGCCGCCAAGGCAGCGAGAGCGAAGGCCTTGGTTCCGTTCTCTCAAAAACATCTTCCCGACGGGTCCTGTGTGGTCCGACGACCCCAATACGCCGTTCAAGCGCTGGGCTCGCCAGGATCAGAACCTGCTCCAAGAAATCAATCGTCGCGGCGGGACTAAAGTTACACTTGATGAGAAGGGAGTCATCCGTCGGCCTACCTATAACCGAGGGGCGAAGAGCACTCAGGGATTGTGATATCCTACTTTTATATTCACAAACTGTACTTTTATCTCTTTTAGTCATTTCAGATGCTACCTCTATGATGCGGCCGCACCATACATAATGGAAGATACCAAATCTTTTCATTTTATTTCATCATTTGGGGATTGAGAAAAAAGCAAGTGGCCAGCATGTTTCTATCCTCGGTTCCCTTTTTCCATGTAAGTATTTGTAATTATCTTCACGTTCGATGATATGCATATGGACATGCGTATGTGTACTCGTTGACTACTACTACTACTAGTACTAACTAGTACATCTGTATTCAATTCACGAAAACTCTGTCACGCCACTAACGAAATTTCCATTGAAACCTAAAACATACAGGTATCCACAGGTATCCATTAATCAAAACATCATTACGGAGTAGTTAGGTTCACAATTGATCTACGGAGTAGTGGAGAGAAAAACCCTCTTCTAGAGGTCTGACCGACCTTCGTTCCCGGGTTTCCCGCGGCCCCCAAACGCCTCTGACATCAAACAACGGCGCAAAGCTAGTGAAATGGAGATCGGCGGCCTTTCGTGCCACCTGGGATCTAGCACATGCCTATTTAATTAACGCCATCAGTTTCGGACTTATGCTCTATTTTACGATAGCGTTGGACCAAATTTGTACAACCCGCTGTGGAGCAAGCTTTAAGAGTTAGCTTTGTAGAGATCGGACATGAGTATTGGAAAATTCAAGGCTTTGATTCTTCCTCATTGGCGGACGGGGCTGCATTGCACTACTTGTATCAAGTTTACCAAAATCAGAGGAGGTGTTGAGATATGGATTTTGTGTTGGAATGAGATTTTGCAGGTAGATAAATACCAATGATGTCTCTGTAGAGGATCAGAAAAATATACAAAAATGCAATTGGTTCCTCCCCAGAGACCGCGATCTCACTGTGCAAACATGGTACTCATAAAAAGTTCAATGCAAAAAAATGGTCATTAAAAACATGCAAGAAACCACAGGAACGCCTTGGTATAGCCAATCTAAAATCGCTTCATGGGATTGTACGGTCAAAAATAAACTCGAATTTTTCGTTTAGGCGTGACGGAAGGGCTCATAGGCGCTTGGCTGGTGGTTGGGGGATTGGTGGGTCATGGGGATGTCGTTGTGGGGAGGATAGGAGGTGTTTTGGCCGTGCTGGGGGGCATAGGGCTGGGAGCCGAAGGGAGGGTGGGCGGCACCGATGGGCTCGTATGTGTAAGGAGCCTTCTCGGCAGTGATGCCGCCACGGGTGTTGTGGCGGTCCTTGTGGCCGTAGGGGGAGCGGCCAGAGCAGCAGCAAGTGCTCAACATCCAGAAGAAGGTAGCGGCCAGAGAGAAGGCAACCGCGAGCCATGTGGCGGCGTAGATGTTCTTGCCCATTGACACATCGATGCCATAGGCTTCCATGGCTGTTCCGAGGGAGCCTTTCGCGATGGAGAACATGATCGTCGAGGTAAGAGAGGCGCCCAATGTGAAGAGGAAAGAGACAATCGAGACAATGGTGGTGACACAGCTGCCCCAGCGACTGAAGATGGCGAAGATACCGACTAGGATCTGGGCGCAGGTGGCGATGAATGCGACAAGGTAGGCGATGAACATCCACTTGGAGACGGCCTTGTAGACCTTCATGATCTTCTTCACACCGCTGCCAAGCTCAGATTCAAGCTCAGATTCGCTAACACCCAGGACCGAAGAAGGGTTGAAGTAAAATTCGGCCTTAGGCTTTGTGCATGAAGTGACGGTGTCCTTGCTATTGGTGATGTTACCCTGGCAGTAACCCCAAAGACCAATGTCATAGAAATCCGCGATGGTGGAATCATCCTGCAGTGTGTCGATGAGCTTTGTGATATCGCTATCGGAGACATCAATTCCGGCTTCGCTAAGTTTGTTCTCGATTGTTGATATGGCGTCCGAATTTGAGCTCATGTTTGAAAGGTCGAGCTGTAAATAATTAGTATCAGAAAATGGACTTTATATTTGGAGCAGATTACTTACTCGCATGAAGTAAAGGTTGTTCAAGGTGGAGGAGCTGGCTTTGGTGCAACCCAATCCCACCATAATGATACAAATCAATGACGCGATGGTCAAGACATAGGGTGTGAAAATACACACAACGCGACCGGCTTTCCCCATAATGAGATAGGTTTGCGTATAGGATGAATGAAAATGGATATAGAGAGAAGAGGGAAGTGGATAAGATATGAATGAGAACTAACACACGGGGGAGGTCCAAGGTTTTAATAGCTGATCGAAATGTAAATAAGCTGTACAGCCTTGCACTAAAAACTCCAGCCTCCCTGGAAAGAGGCGCAGGAAAGAAAAGGAAGATCAGCGGGCCAATGAGAGGCTGAGCGGTCACGTCCTCTGGGCCACGTTTGCTTCTATTTGTGGCTTCCACTAGTCTTGATTGGGGTTAGCGGAATCTTATCTTCCATCCCTAGTCGTACTTTTTTGCACCTCAAGGTATATAGTATCTGCAAAAAGTGACATATACTACATGTTTCAGACAATATTAATAATTATGTTAGTTTTATCCTGCTTTCCTTGACTTTTTTTATACACAATTTATCAAGACATAGCAGATACATGGGGAATGATAACCAAAATTTTGTACCTGAATACCAATTTCGATGTATCGGGTTACCATGGTTGACCGCCCAAGGATCAACATTCCACCTAGGAAGTGGCCACAACAGGCCTCGTCATCCTTTCTACCCCGTACAGCCTTGTGGACCCAACGTAACAAATTTCCCTTTTACACTCCGTGGACATGTTCTACAATAATTGTACTCATAGGCTACCCCGTTTTTGTCTTGGCACTAGCCGGTTTCCGAAGCTTTGTACACATTCCGCCCGGTAGACTATCAATGTTGATGCCTTGTTCTATATTTATGTTTTAACATAAACTTTTCTGGAGTAAAAGCCCCCGCTGACGAAATTATATACGACCATTATCCATGAACGCTCTCAATATTCCAGATCTTAACTTCTACGACAAAAAGCCACGCATGCAGATCCTCAAGACCTGATTCTTCCCGGTACATTTGACGTATGACCCTAACAATCGCATGGCAAAATTGGCGCCAAGACTGATATACTCTTAACCTACTCTTACAGGAAGATTGCTGCACTATCTGCCAACCAAATTAATTGAAGGCTCAAAAATGCCCTAGCAACCGCGCTTGGCAGCTCACACGATCACCCTTGTACGATATATATGTTTACAAATATGTAGTTAGTTATACAGTGTATGGTTTCAGCATCGATAATACACCCGCATAGGCTGCGCCACTTGAAGGCTCTTTGTTAAAAGATATAATCACCCCACTAAGGGCCAGCAGCCCACAGCAATGCATCCAGTCAGATGTATCGCCAAAATAACCAACTCAGCATCCTGGTAAACGCCGTCTCGCACTGATCGTTCACACCAAACTCGCCCAGCACTCCTACCTTGTTGTTATCATTCAGCCAATGCGCCGCGGCTGTCACGCGTTCCTTTTCAATTGTAGTCGACACACATTTTCCGCTGGTCCCTGATCTGCGAGGTATTGATGCATCTCATAAACGATCTTGTCATGTGGAAACGTGAGATCCTTGAGATTGCCCTTCACGTTTATAAGTGCCCCCCACGGATGTACTAGGATGTTGCTCCCGCTGCACGGATATCATGGCTACCTAGATGAGGTTCAGCACGAGGTCATCGCCGATGAGGCACACGATTTCAAAAACCACAGTTCTGAGATTTCCCGGCTTCTGCGCGCGCAGGAATCTGAGAAGATCACCCTCGCTACAGCGACTCCAATGTTGCACTCGGTGCAGGTAAGTTGCCTCTACCTCAAACGTACCTTCGGTCTGCCAAGTGCTTTACAGATGCATCGATCGTGTCGAGGTCTGCTACTAGTTTATGTGAGCCAGATCTCCATATTGCTCGCAATTCACATACCTAACAAAGGAGGTAATCTGGCTGGTTCGACATCATTGAACATATTCCTGGGATCATAGTCAATAGTGAGGTTGAAGTGGGTTTGAAGTGATCGTTGATTCGATCCACGTTGACTTTCCCAAAGATTCAATGATCTTGTGATCTTTGGTCTCAAAGGAAATGCATTGTATTTCCTCAATTACTGGGAGTATTCCTCTTTGCTGAATTCACACATGTAAAATCAATTCTTCGAAAGAATGCGTGTTAGACTACCTTCTTCTGAAGAGTCAAGTAAGAAAGACAAAGAGTGAATCGAGAACGATGAAGAGTTTGAGAAGGAAAAAGCGCACTAGATGGAAGGGACTAATTTAAGGTAGTACGAGGGGGTTATGTACAGATGTAGGGAAGTCACAATACTCTTTTTTCATTAATTCATACAAATAAGTAGAACATAGGCTATGATTCAATATTCTCTGTTCTCACATGATTCATCTATATTTCTATTAAATCAGAGCTCTATGTACATCAGACATCCCGTCATCATCATGTAAGCCGGTGTCGTTACGACTTGATATTAAACATCTCTATGCCGACACCGCATACCACCAACTGTGCTTCGCTTTTTGGGGTTTCAGGGGCATCGTTATCTGCGGAAATCATGTGGCTAGGGCTTTTGACAAGGCCCATTGATGCTATATCTGCCACCGCGCTGTATCTGTCCAGTAAAAATTGCACAGTGATTCCTTGTGTGCCAGGCTGTGTTGGGTCCACGATGATCGACCAAATCTTGACTCGATGGTCATTACCCGAAGACACCACGGTGATGTTTGTGGATTCAGCATTGCGAACAACATCCCGAGATTGTTCATGCCTAAGTATTTTGACCGTGGTAACAGCCGCTGCGTGAGCATCCGGGATGGAAATTGTGGCCACATGCGCAGCTTCTGATGGGGATGTTCGCAGAAGAGACACAGAAAGAGAGTTATCGTCACTCCCAGTCACAATCACAGTGGAAGTGTCAGATAAACACAGCAACTCCATCCCCTTGATACTATTGGAATGGATTTGATATCGATCTTCGCATGTGATGTCATCCACTGGGACAGACGAATTGTCGAAGGCGTGTTTGGCCTCCAAATTAGATTCAGAGATTGTGTAAAACCGCTCAAGGGTGCTGGTCAGATCCCAGAGTGTGAAGTAGCCATCAGTGGCTGCGGTTATGAGATTCACAGAGGAGTAAGCGACCAAAAAATGAGCCTGCGTCAAGCAGTTTGTCATGTATGTCCCACGAGCCAGAAGTGTGAATTGACTTCTAGACGGCGAGAAATGGAAGATCTAAATAAAGGAGTTAGTGTCGGCCAAGAAGTTTCTCGTGGTTTAGGGATGTGCTTACTTTGATAGAAGAATTTGAGAGAGCGAGACACAGGAGGAAACCCTGCTCCCCATCAATTTCCTTCACTTCCAACACACTGAAGCTCGGGATCCGGAGATCGGAGTTGGCGTCCTCTTTGGGACTGGCTGCCAACAAATTTGTGGCAATGCCGAATGAGGGAATCGTGCGGACACTCCACACGAAGAACTCCTCAAATGCCGCACTGGTAAACAAATATCTTCCATCCTTGGACCATGTCACTTGTTGGATACCAGAAATGTGTGTATCCAAGACGCGCACACACTCAAAGGCGCCCCACGGACTAGCGGTTACTGAGCAGGTTGGTGCGAAGAGACGCACGGTTGTGTCCTCTGCGCCTGTTGCAATAAGTGATTGGCTTCCACCAGGAGGACTGTATACATCAACAGCCTTGAGTTCGCGGCCGTGGGCCCCAGCTCGAAGCAGGTGGTTAGCATTAGGCCGTATGCGAGTTATTGTCAAAGAAGCCACATCTCTCCACGCGAAGAAAGCATCTTCACCTTTTGCTCCTGGGTAAAATGACCAGTCTCGGCGGAATCCACCAGAAGCTATGGTTATGATATCTGTTAACTTAGACTCATTGCGCAGGACAAAATCTTGAGATCTAAAGCCGTACAACATGAAGTCACCCGTAGTTTCATCAACATAAGCACCCTCGATATTACCACCGATCGTAGATGATGTGCGATGCACTATCTGCATCGAAAGTGCATCAGTCTTGTTTTCACATATCTGCAATTCGTGGACGCAATAAGTCCCATCTCGACCACAAGTCAATACGAATTCAGATTTTGTGCCTCCATTTCCGATAGTTGATGACACCGGGTGGATGTAGTTGACAAACTCTCGACCGTGAATACGTCGGTCGAGCAATATTGGTTCAGAATCTTCATTGCGTCTCGCAGTTTGATACACAGCAAGGCCGCCTGCCTTTGAGCCGATCATCAAATATTGACCCTCGAAGACAAAAGACGCACTGCATACCACAAACGTAGAGGGCAGCACAAATGTGGTTACTTCGGTCTTTGGACTCTCACTGTCCCAATCAGAGACGTTGACAAGTGTAATCTCTTCTTTTGTTGGATAACAGACGAGGAATGTGATGGGGTTGGAGGATATAGGAAAACCAGGACCTGTGGCAGGAGAGTTGGTGTGAAGGAAGAAGAGACCAAGAGGTCGTGCGCCAACGTCTGCAATGTTGGTGACAGATCTAGCAGCGTGATTGTAAAGTCGAACCATTCCTCGAGAATTGCCGATCAATGCTAACCCCTTCTGAGGAAGACTAGTCATCACGGCAAAAGATCCAAGATCTGGTGCTTCACATAGTGCTTCCCAAGTAGTACCTGATTCTTCTGCTTGGTTTATATATCCAAGCTGCATTTGACCTTGTGTCGATGAGCAGAGGAGGTAGTTTGAGGAGACAAATACAAAAGCCCTTGCCCTATCAATTGCTGGTTGTTTCCTCTTTCTCTGGAATCCAGGGACTTCTGGCTCCGGGAGAGGGGCAACTGGCAAGTATGTATCATCGTTTTCCTTGATGGAAAACCGCTTTAACGCTCCATCGGCACCGCCTGTGTAAACAACAGTTTCAGAGCCAAGTCTGTGAAGATCCAGGGACCAGATGTGTTTTCCAATATGTGGCTGTATTGAAGAAGCCTCACTGAGCTCATAAGTCGCTGCGCTGGCCGATGATGTCTGCCAGCTCAGGTTCCATAGTACGCATGTACAATCCTCCCCGCGAGACACTAGCCCCATGTGGGTTTGGTCATTATTT
This sequence comes from Penicillium soppii, assembly GCF_028829465.1. Lineage (NCBI taxonomy): Eukaryota > Fungi > Ascomycota > Eurotiomycetes > Eurotiales > Aspergillaceae > Penicillium > Penicillium soppii. The sequence continues at coordinate 782,962 of NW_026643235.1, read as the reverse complement.
TCAATAGATCTGAAATAAACGGCCCAGATGCGAGCTGCGTGACCAAATGCTTGAGCTACACATGATTCAGATCCAACCATTTGCTCGCCTGCCTCGACAGGGCCGAAACCCGTACTTCGTAGATCATAGCCGTCAGTTGAGTATGCAGAAGGATCTTGTGCCGTCTTGTGTTCGCAATCTGAAATGTCCCAGATCCTCACAGTTCTATCATCACTGCAACTAGCCAAGACTCGGCCGGACCGCCTGCCATTCAAGGACGGTATTTGAGGGGAAATGCGGACGTTGAAGATTGATCCATCATGCCCCGTGAAAAAATGGTGAATGGAGCCAATTGCATTAGCTTTATGCGAACCATTGATATCCAAGAAACAAGACCACACGATGATTTCCCCAAAGACGGTACCGGAGGCCATGAGAACATGGGAAGGAGACAGCGCGATCACGTCGGCAGAGTAAAGAATAGATTTTACACTTGTTGCCAATTGATATATGGATATAGCGGTTTCATTTTCAGGTGACCCACTATCAATCACTTCGAGACTTAGAAGTGCGTTGTTTGCAGTGATCAAGAATCCCCCGTAATGGCCAGTTGCGGCAGCTGCACATCCGCTCATGATCCAATCCGGAGCAATGTACTCTGCACTTGAGATCGACAGAGTCGGCTTGATACGGGATGGCAGAAAGAAGTTAACAACTCGCACCGAGCGACCACCCCATACGAGAACTTGAACAGGACTTAAGCCATCTTGTGGCTGTTGGTTCAAGATAATAAAACCGTGAACATTGTTTCGTTTGAATGCCTGGGTTTGAGTAGATACTGCCCCGGTGACGGCATCAATCACACGAAACAAAGAGCCTTGACCTTGAAAGACAAATTGTCTCTCGCCCCAAACAAATGTCTTTAACGCTGTTATCGGGAGACAAGCATCAATATGCTGTTTTTGAGTCAGTGAGATAGCTCTTTAACTACAAATATCAAGCACTGACCTCAAGTGAGAGAGACATTGCTGGCTTCTACGCACATTGGGCAGAAGTATTTACACAGAATATCTCAATTGTCTCTGATAAAGTACATCCCACTAAACTCCAAAAAAAGCCCACTAGTTTTTTGATAATTTCCCCATGCTTACTTAAACAGCACTAGTCCATATATGGCGTAAGTGTACACGTGATCTCGTGTCAGGTAATCACGCTGAGTCAAACGTCATTGATGCCAACTGGGCAGGTGGACTCTCGCGAAGTCCTGTTCCGCCCTAGAGATCCAGCACTCTGTACATGAAAATTTACCATGTCATCTCTTTTTAACACAAATTTATAATTTAAAATCCGGTGATTTGACTCGCGATGGGTGTCACCGGCCTCTGGACGGTTGTGCAGCCCTGCGCTCGCCCTATCAAACTTGAAACACTCAATAAAAGGCGACTCGCCGTCGACGCGTCGATTTGGATTTACCAATTCCTGAAAGCGGTACGAGACAAAGAGGGCAATGCGCTCCGGAACTCTCATGTCGTGGGCTTCTTTCGTCGGATATGCAAGCTGCTTTATTTCGGTATCAAACCCGTATTTGTATTTGATGGTGGCGCTCCAGTCATGAAAAGGCAGACGATTGCCGGCCGAAAGAAGAGACGAGAAGGCCACCGGGAAGATGCTGTGAAAACCGCAGGAAAGCTCCTCGCGGTACAATTGCAACGCAGTGCGGAGGAAGAGGAGACTCGCCGACGCCAAAGAAACCAAACACAAGCAGAGGAAGAAGTCCCTGATGTCCCGGTTTATGCAGATGAAGCACTCATGACAGAGAAGGAAAAACAGCAAAATCGCATTTTCAAGAAGAAAGACGCATACCATCTACCAAACCTAGACGTCTCACTCCAGGACATGGGCGCACCAAATGACCCACGTATCATGTCGCAGGAAGAATTGGAGGAGTATGCTCGTCATTTTCACCAGGGCCAAGATATAAACCTCTATGACTTCTCTAAAATCGACTTCGACAGTGCGTTTTTTCTCAGTCTGCCAGCAACCGATCGATACAACATCTTGAATGCCGCGAGACTTCGAAGCCGCCTTCGAATGGGATACTCTAAAGAGCAGCTAGATACCATGTTTCCTGACCGCATGGCATTTTCAAGGTTTCAAATCGAACGAGTTGCGGAGCGCAATGACCTAACGCAACGATTAATGAACATCAATGGTATGAACGGAGAAGAAGCATTTTACAATTCTGGGCAGCGCATCGCAGGAGAACGCGGCAGAGAGTACGTGCTGGTCAAAGATCGCGAGCACGAAGGTGGATGGGTTCTAGGTGTAGTGGGCAACAAGGAAGGCCAAGAAGAAAGGCCGATCGACCTAGATCGGCCCGAAGTCTTGTCCGATGATGATGAGGCCTCGGATGAAGACGAGTTTGAGGATGTCCCAATCGAAGGCTTGAACCGACTTCCGAAACTTCCTTTTCTTCGAGAGGGTGCCTTTGACCAATCGCTTCAATTGCAGGAGGCCGAGGACTTCGACATGAGAACGGCGATACAAGAATCAAGTCAATATGCGCAGCAAAGGCCGGCGAGCCATCCTCGTCAGCAGCAGATTGAAGATGATTCGCTCTTTGTTGAGGCCGAGGGCAATATTGGTGCACAGCAGCCGAACGATGACACTGATGAGTCTTTTGATGGCGATGACGACCTAGATCGGGCCATTGCCCTTTCTTTGCAACCAGACCATACAGATGATGAATTTATGCCCGAAATTCCTATGAATAGGCCGGTCGAGTCAGCCCCATCTCATGAGGTGATGCCCGATCTCGATTCCGAAAGCGATGATGGAATGGATTTCGCCGCTGCTGTGGCGAAAACAAAAGTCTCAAAGAAGCCTTCTCAGGGTCCTAACCCATTCAGTGGACCTCTGCCATTTGAATCTATCAAGCTTTCAAAAGTGACGAAGCATAATGATAAAGTTGACGAGGTGTTCGATAACGCAGGAGGCTTCGTGAAAGAGCCCACCCCGAAACAAAAGCAATCGGGTCCACTCCCACCATGGTTTGTTGGCGAGCGCTCGAATGCCGACTTCATCGTCGATCCAGTTCACGATCCAGAACACGATGAGCTATCGACTGCGCCAGATCATTTGTTTCTCTCCAATCGCCGCTCACCGGATATTATCGACGTCGATGAACTGTCTGACACCAAGGAAGTTGTTGATTTAGAGAAGGAAGAAGAAAAAGAAGAAGGAAAATCCGAACTTGACGGGAACGATCTGGAGCAAGTTGCAAGGGTGGAGGATATTGAAAAAATCTATCACGAAATAACGACAAGCCTTGACGAGAAAGATCCAAGCAAGCCAGCCCAGAGCAATACAAACATCCACGAAATATTACCTCAAAGTCCTGAATCACCCGAGCGAGAACAGGCGTTTATCTCCGATGGACAGTCTCCGCGCAGAGAATTTGAACATTCTGCTTCACCCGAATTCGAAGACGTTGTCACTAGAACGTCCATGAAGGGCCCTGAGATCACAATTATTTCCCATCAAGAGAAAGCCCAGTCCCAGCCCCAGCCCCAGCCCCAGCTTTTCGAGGAGGTTGACCAACCCGAAGCTTTCGCGCAAGATCAAGCCGATTACAGCGATCCAGAGGATGAAGATTTGTTCAAACAGCTTGCAGCCGAGGGCGAAGAACATGTACGATTTGCCAATACTCTCAATCATGCAGCTCCCAATCAGGAAGTCTTTGATTACGAACAAGAGCTGAAGCAGCTACGAAGTCAGCAAAGAAATGAGCGTCGTGATGCCGATGAGGTGACCACTATTATGATTAACGAGTGTCAGCAGCTTTTGACTCTTTTTGGCTTGCCATATATCACCGCGCCGATGGAAGCTGAAGCGCAGTGTGCCAAATTGGTCTCACTCGGTCTCGTGGATGGTATTGTCACAGATGATAGTGATATCTTCCTCTTTGGTGGAACACGAGTCTACAAGAACATGTTCAATCAAAGTAAATTCGTCGAGTGCTACTTGACATCTGACTTGGAGAAAGAATACGCTCTCCACAGACAAAAGCTCATAAGCTTTGCCCATCTCCTGGGCAGCGATTACACAGAAGGCATTCCTGGAATCGGCCCCGTCACAGCTCTAGAGATTGTTACAGAGTTCTCGAGCCTTGAAGAGTTTCGTGATTGGTGGTCCCAGGTGCAAATGGGCACGAACAATCCAGACGATGTCCACTTGGCCTTCCGAAAAAAGTTCCGGAAAAAGGCGTCTAAAATCTTCTTGCCGCCCACGTTTCCTGATACTCGAGTTGACGAAGCCTATCTGGAACCCGTAGTTGACAACGACCCTTCCCAGTTCCAATGGGGTGTTCCTGATCTAAATGGGCTGAGAAACTTCCTCATGGCGACAATCGGATGGAGCCAGGAGCGCACAGACGAGGTTTTAGTTCCGGTCATTCGTGATATGAATCGGCGCGGTCAGGAGGGAACACAGTCGAATATCACACAATTTATGCAAGGTCCACAGGGCGCAGGGGCATTTGCACCTCGAACTCGAGGCAGTGGACCAAGCCGTATGGAAAAGGCGTTTACTCGACTACGAGAAGAAGCTCAGACTGGTGGAACCTTCCAGGACGATGATCCAAATGTTGAGGCTGAGGAAGAGACCTCTAGTGCTCAAAAGAAAGGCAAACGAGGGACATCTACCAAATCCAACGCGGGCACGAGCAAGAAGCGCAAGACGCGCCGCACGGATTCCCTTGAATGATGATCCGTCGCCTACTGGGCCGAGTCCTACCTCTACCTCTACCTCCTTTTTATCTCTGTGTCCCATGTACAATAATCAAAAATAATATAAGATCCAAGGGAGCCGTATAGTATACACTTGAGCCTAAAGTGATTAATAGCTAGTATGTTAGACGTAGTAGTTAAGATGTACAATATTGTACGGCAGTGGAGTTGTGAAGGGTTCTAGACGGAATCGAAATATTCCACATGGTTCCCCACGAAATGGTTCAGGACGATCTCAGCGATCAGTGGAACTTGTGGAACTGTGCAATATGCAATATGCAATAGGATGCGATATTCCATTGCTTGATCTCATTAAAGAATAGCTAGTTTGAGGTTCGTACAATATTTATGTGCTTTCTGAAGGTGTCCAATTATGCTACTGGAGCTCTAATATCGCAGTTAGACCCAATTATCTACACATGTACCCACATTATTATACATGTTATTTCCATTATTTCAGCTTTTATCCTCAATTCCAAGTATTATAGTAGTAATTATTATTATTCCCAGGCACAACAGGTTCTTCGATGCAACTCGATTTTATCGATGACAGGGCGAGTCCTCGTGATGACATCAGATGACGTCGGTGATCGTGAAGACTCAAAAAAAAGAAAAAACCAACTCGATTAAATCGACGCTATTGAAACAACAAAAGAGAACTACCGAACACTGTTCTGTTGAACATGTTCGCTTAGTGTCTCTTAGCGTTTCTTGTTCTCATTTACTCCGCCAATCCCGAAGCCCCTGGTTGAGTTCTCCTACTTAGTACTTGTTGATCATTTTCATTGCTGGGCAGAAATATTGTCGACGTCACCTCCCGAAAGCTTCCAGGAGAACCTCTCTTTAGCTTGTCATTTGCTCCATATATCTTGACCCCTGTGTCGATCCGGGTTGCATTCGAATCTTCCGTCGCATCCCGTTCAAACTGCTGTAACTGCTGTATGTCCAAAGAGAAAAAAAAAAGAAAAGAATTCCCCTCTTTTTCTTACTTTTTTTCTAGCACACGTCACTACTGCGCAAGGCAGCTCGAAAGTCTTTCTCTCTAATTTAATAATTTTTTCTGCAGGAACAACTTTGATCTTACATCTACTTTCCTCTACTTTCCTCTCTATCTCTACCCCCTATTCCCTATTCTACTCTCGCCATGCACCGTACCTATTCCATGCGCCAGTCGCGCGCCCCGACCGCTTCGCAGATCGAGAGCCCACCTCCACCTTTGTCCACAACCAAGAGCGGAAGATGGTTAGGTAAAGGAGGCATCGGTGAGTTCCATTATCATGCGATTGAATTTGCGATTGAAGTGCTTGCGACGGTGGTTCTCCTTGTCTCGAGGCTGCCTGGTCGGGCCGCTATCCGACCCCCGTCCCACCGAGGGGTTGGGGAACGGCAGTGGCCGAGGTCGAATTGGAGATCTTCTCTCGTCGGAAGTAATCATCGGAAATGTAATAAATTTACTAATTACAATTAGGACATGCCTTCCGTAAGAATGCCGCCGGTGCCTTCGGTCCCGATCTCGCCAAAAAGCTGTCGCAGCTCGTCAAGATGGAGAAGAACGTCATGCGCAGCATGGAGCTCGTCGCTCGGGAGCGCATGGAAGTCGCTGTATGTCAATCTCGGAAATATCGGAATGCGATGGTGATTGCGATAAATTGGAAGCTAATTGAATTGTAGCAACAACTCTCCATCTGGGGTGAAGCCTGTGACGAGGATGTGTCGGATGTGACGGACAAGCTCGGCGTGCTGATCTACGAGATCGGTGAGCTCGAGGATCTCTTCGTCGACCGCTACGACCAGTACCGTGTGACCATCAAGAGCATCCGTAACATCGAGGCTTCCGTCCAGCCCAGCCGTGACCGTACGTTATCCCCCGTGTCGCGCCCCGCTCCATCTTGCTAAGACATCAACCCCCACAGGCAAGCAAAAGATCACCGATGAAATCGCCAAGCTCAAGTACAAGGATCCCAACTCTCCCCGCATCGTCGTCCTGGAGCAAGAGCTCGTTCGTGCGGAAGCCGAGTCCCTCGTTGCCGAAGCGCAGTTGTCCAACATCACCCGCGAGAAGGTCAAGGCCGCGTTCCAGTACCAATTCGATGCCCTCCGCGAGCACTGCGAGAAGGTCGCCATCGTTGCCGGCTACGGCAAGCACCTCCTCGATCTCATCGACGACACCCCTGTCACTCCCGGTGAGACTCGCCACGCCTATGACGGCTATGATGCCTCCAAGGCCATCATTCAGGACTGTGAGGATTCCTTGACCAACTGGGTATCTTCCAAGGCGGTCGTCAAGTCCAGTCTCTCCCAGCGCTCGCGCACTCTCTCCCAGCGTCACCGCACCAACCTCAACAAGAACCGCGAGGGAGTTGATCTCTCCTCACAGGACCAGCCTTTGCCCGGTGACCGTGACTCCTGGCTTCCCGCTGACCAGCACCCCAACTATGAGGACGGTGATGATGGTGTGAGCACCATTGACGGCGAAGTACGAGGCCGCGAGGAGGAGCGTGAGCCCATTGTCGCATAAATGGATGATGAAAACAGAGAGAACAAATTCTAGCGACCTTTCACGAATCTGACGGCTGAATTTTGGCGCTTAGGCATCACCTTTCCCCGCCCTTACGCTCTTTTTCTCTGTTGAATATTCCGCGTTTCCGACTTGTGTTTCCGATATATGTGCTTTCTTCCCGAGTTGGACATCTTGCACATCATGCAATGGGATTATCCATTCGACACGTTCGCATGTCGTCATCCCACATCCGCTGTTCGTGCTCGGGGAAGTCCACTTTTTTATTCTGGTTCCGGTGGAGTTTCTCCCCGGAGTATGGAGATCGTGCCCTGAACACGAATGATGCGATATCTGGTTTGGGTTTTCCCTTTTTCTCTTTTTCTTTTTTCATCCCGTGCCCTTTTTCCTTAATCGATGTAATACCATCGTACGTTGGATTTCTTATTTTTGTTCAATTTACTTTACTTTGTCTTTGGAAGGATTATGATAGTCCAGGGTAATTAAGTCGGTGTTTTAATGGATTTGTTTCCTGCTTTACTAAAGATGTCTACGTCTATCTACACAACGGAACGTAACGTATTCATTGCCTTTGATAGGAAGTCGGAATTTCCGATCACGTAACGTAAACGCAACTTGAAAGACAAAATATGTTTGGGCGTCCTCAATCGGTTCGTAGCTAAACAGTGCAGTGAGTGAGTGCATGTGCCTAGTCGGAGGTAGACCCTTACCCCAGGAAATGGAGCCAAGAAAGCCACTCCCTACACTGATCAGTGGACCGTCCTCCAATGGCGATTGATCGCCGTGAGCAAATCTTTCAGATATAGCACGCCACCCAGCAGTGATCTTGCATCTTTCAATGCGTTGTAGTGGCTATTACATATGTACCTGGCCACGAAAGCCATTGACGTTGGACTACCTAGGTAGCATTACAGAGCAAAAGCAATGCCCATGCACCGAGGAAAGTGATGAAGAACGATTTGACAACAAAAGACAGAAACCAAAGTTTATATTGCGCAGTTCGACCCATATAGCTAGCGAAGAGTGGAACCGAAAAGCAGATCCCATCGCATCAAATATAAAAAAGCAAGTAGTTCGAGACATCCTCGAGTCAGTCCACAACACCCCACATCCCTAGCTCATCTTTCCCATCTCGGGGAAAGGGAGCAAAACAAAAAAAGCCTTCGCAACACACAATACACGATCTGATGGAAAGAGGATAGGAAGCGTGAAGATATAAGGGGGGCCAGAGGTAATCAAGCAATCATGGTAGGGCCCATATATAGGTGGAGAGTAGAGAGTACCATATAAATCAACGAAAGTGTCAGATCTGAAGTGTAGAGCAAAGACCATCCCTAGAAGTCGGAGAGGACACGGACGGACCGTGCTGACGAGAAGAAGAGAAGGGTCGTAATATCGTCATTTGTGTCTTTCTCCCACCTCTCCGTTCGGCGAGGCAGATCGACCATTAGGAGAATGGGAGGATAGACAAAATAGCAAAGATTGTATAACAAATGCAGAATCGGAGCGAACGCCCTAGAGTAGAGACCGCGGCTGAGATGATACAGAGACAAAGAGCAAAGAAAATGAAACTGGAAACCGGAAACATGAAATGACAACGCAAAAAACAAACAACTTCATTTTTGCGTCACTCATCAGTTCCGACACCCTTTTTCTTAGGCTGAATATGTTTTTGTCTTGTCGACATCCCAGCACCTTTTGACTCGAGAGCCGAGCTATCCTTGGGCGGGGCGGGCATACGAGTGGAAGTGGCAGTCGCATCATGTTTCTCGGTAAGGAGGTTCTTCAACCAACGGTTCTCCATCTCAAGCTGGGCGACGCGAGCTTCCAGGGAGGCGTTCTTCTCGGTGGTCTCACGAACAGTCCGTTCAAGGACCTGTTCACGCTGCTTCTTTTTCTGTCGGAAGCGGGCGCTGGCAGCTGTGTTGCGGCGGCGGCGATCTTCTTCTGCAGCGCCGCGCACGCCCTCCTCTTGGTTGAGGGCGGCAGCGATGCGGTCGCCGGAGATGGAGGTGCTGTACTTGGTGTTGCCCATCTGTCCATTGGGCGGGGAGATGGACGACGAGACGTCGGATGGAGTGAGAGCGCCTGGTGCATGGCCGAGGTCGTCGGGCGCATATGGCACTGGCGGGTAGATTGAATGGGCTGAGTAGGGCATCATGTGTTCTGGGATGCTGTAGTTGATGGATTTTTCGCCTGGGGTAGAGGTAAGCGTCCCGTAGGAAAGAGCCCCAAGCGGGGAATGATAATCATGTCTTCACAAAATATGAAGGGGGTTTGGGAGACGTTTAAGCCAAGGGAGTCAGCTGGCTATGGCGTCTTGGGTTGCCATTTGGATGCGGGATTGCGTGCTCGCTAATTGGTTTAGGAGCACCGACGGTGATCTCATCCATGATCGACCTTGTCTGCAGTAGAGGGCAAAAAAAACTCAAATAGAAATAGCAGGGGAAAGAACGCCGCTTGAATATGTGCTATATTCAAGTCTTCTTGCTTGGAAAACGGGAATACAAGGGCATATTTCATTAAAAACATGGAGATATGGGGAGATGAATCTTCAAATTCCTGAAATTGAGTCCCGAACTTTCTCAAAACGAACCAAAATGCAGGGTGATGGCGTAACAAATGCAACGTTTGGGCAAAATTCTTAAAACAAAAGGACAGCTTAACACGTACCATGATAAGGATAACCCCGGAGATCGAGAGAGCTTCGGTCGTCTTCTATACTATCGTAGGAGCTGACGGACAAGCCGCCCATTCCCTCCGTCTGATCATAGTCCATGCTCACGTTGCCAAATGGGACCAGCCCGGTATCAGCGTCAAATGAGTACTGTCGAGTCTTGGCTGCGGGATCGTGGCGCGACATCAAGAAATTGAAGTTTTCGAGTTTGTCAAAGCCAGGGCCTGTTGCAGGTGGTTCCCCAGGCATATTGAAGTAGCTTGTAGGAAGGAAGAAATAAGAAATCAAGAGCGGCCCCCTTGGCTTGCTGATTTAGGGTTATGTGAGCGGAAGAGGGGCTTTGATTCTTCTTGACCACGGAAACCCCAGATGAGGAAGTCTGGATTGTTCAAATGAAGCAATCAGAGAGAAGATAATGAATAAATAAATAAATAAAATGCGGGTGGAAAAAAAGTAAATAAAAAGTAAGACAAAACGACGTATGGAAGCACAGTAAAGTGGCTTTGGAAGTAAAGTAGAGTGGCTTCCGAAGTTGAGTTCTCGGCCACGATCACCTTGGAAAAAGGACTACTTCATCGTCGCATGCCGCGGTCCACTTGAATAGATGGGGAGTAGGGGATGAACGAATCAGAATTGAGATAGTAATTGGAAAAATAAAAAAAGGGGAGGCAAAGTAAATGTGAAGGCTTTGTAAGTGGAAAGAGATGGCCCTAGTCGATGATCTGATAGAATGGAGATATGTCGTGATCGCGACTTCTGGTTCGTCCGTCGGGAGAGGGGGGACCTGACCGCTTCTTGTTTTAAGATACAATGTATAAGAGTAATATGGTTAAAAGATACAAACAAAGAGTATATGTGGTATATAAAAAAAGTGATATAGATGGATATAATTGTGCGATATGGCCAAGAGATGTTTTTATATACCCAACCAGAATAACCTTGATCTGGAGAAAACGGAGACACGACGAAAGAAAAGAAAAAAGGGGCCACTGACAATTCCCCACTTACCGTAAAGTACTATTCCTGGTACCTAAATTCAGACCCAAGTAGCGCATTTATAGTGGGAGCGAGTGTGTCTGTGTTGTATTCGAGTGGTATCAGACCTCGTAATTTAAATTCCAAAACCGAGGCCCGCGCACTTCTTCTCTCCACTTGGCAGATGACGCGGACTGTGACCATCATATTAACACTCTTGGCGAAACTATGAAAGAGGAAAAAATTACAAAATACATCCCACGATCATCCTAAATTATGACATATGTGTCTATGTCGTGCTTAGTGACTTGACTTCCGGCTGGCGATGATTAGTGCCGCATCATCAACTGTCGTACCTCTGACACGATGTTCTACTCGCTCCTCGCCCAATATAGTATCCTCCGCAATGGTCCGATAGATTTCAGCAAATCCTCCATAAACACCGACCCCGACTCCATCCCAACCTCCTTCTGTGTCAAAGGTTTCTCCAATCCCGCGCATTTCATCTTCCCATCGGTACGCCTTGGGACTCATGCCAATCACACCATTCGTCGCTAGAGCCGCCGTGCGCGGAGAATATTCTTCAAGCAAAGCTAGAAGCTCGGGTAATAGGGATTCCTTATGTGCGGTGGAGAACGACAATATAGACAATGCGGTCAGACCTTTTGTCAACGCCGCAAAAGACATCTTGAGCGTGGACGCCGCGCCAATCCGAGGCGAGACAAGCTTCATATTCAGGACACTGGCCAGAGTCTTAAACGCAGGAGGTAGATCCACCGCCCCCGAGAGCACCACGCTAGGTTTCTTCCAGACGTCTTGCGTGCTTGTCGGCGGGCCGCCAATGATTCCGCCATCGAGGAAGTGGCACCGCCCTGGCGTCTCAGTGGCCGTGGTTGGTTCGTCGAACAGCGCCGCCATCTCCGATGCTAGTCGCGCCGGTACGGCGTTGAGTTCAAGGTAGTATAGCTTGGACCTCTTCGGTCGGCTGTCCACATCTTCTATGTCATCTCGGAAACTGGCCGTCGATGGCAAGGCGTAGGCTTCTGCGATCCGTTTTGCTGTCGCCACTGCGTTCCGCGGCGGTACAATTGACAAAACGTAGTCCGCTTGCACTACTAACTCTTGGTCTGTAGAGAGGGTCTCAATACCCGCTGAGCGGATTCTCGCGATCGTGTGCTCGCTGGCCACCGTAAGTTCTTGGTTTTGGAGTTGGTCTTGGTTTGGTCTGGTGTCGGAGTTGGCCGTACCTTCTTCCCTCTGCGACCGTGACAACTCGGTAGTTGTGGCTTTTCAAGAGCCTGGCCATGCCTAGGCCCATGTCGCCAATGGAGACAATTCCTATTGTAGCAGGTCGCATGGTGACGGGTAAGTTGAACAGAAGTCCACCTTCTAATAATCCATGGATGTAAAACAAGCAGACACCCACTACTTGTATTCTTCTCTTCCTGCCCAGGTGGGGGGTTTCCATTTGTCAGCTCAATATGACTGGTTGCTGTTATCTCTTCATATATTATGTCGCGATATGTCGAGATAGTCGAGATTATCCAGATTATCCAGATATGGTCCAAACAGCCCTGGAGAGATTGCAATCTGACTACACATGATCTATACACCCGTGGACCCAATGATTTAAGCTTATATTTACTTCATTTAACCGTGGGCAAGGGATCTCTAGGAAAGATTCTAGTCTTTCTGTTGATCGTCTTTAGAATCAATTTTTGTGGTCTTCAATGCCAGGACGGATGAGCATGCCGTATATCGGCTTCAATGTTCAGAATATGTACACGTTCAACATCCGCCTGCAAATTATCAAAAACCACTCCATCCATTATGAAGATTCAGTATCAGAATGATTCACATCGAACTACATCCAGGGACCCAACCCCGCCCTCAATTAGGTCCACCAAAGGTACCCCAGAACAAACGGAGTCCGGGAGTGCCGACATCCGTCCGTGGATTATTCATACAGCTTTTTCTCTCTTTTTTTCCTTTGACATCCTTTATTCAAGGATTAATTTAATATTCAACAAAAGCGAGATCAAAATAAGAAACAGTGATCTCCCGCTAGTACCTCGCCCACGCCATTAACGTTGGGCGAATTTTCCCAAAAGTCTTGGCATGAGCGCACACCCATGACCTCAAGTGGCGGATCACAATTCACAGCCAACTGTCGGCACCTGAACGCCCTGTCCTCTCCGCTGAACGTATTTGGCTATGGATTCCGGGTGGAGAAGACAACATTCGAGGGTGGGTTTGGCTTATCGCTTCTCAGCTTACCCGGTGGGTTCCGGCGCAAATTCCAACTGCTAACCGGGGTAATTAGGCTTGTGAGATGTGCCATCGAAAAAAGACCAAATGCGAGGTCGAAGGGTCTAGTGCGACTTGTCTGCAATGCTTGCGCCGCGGTACCCGCTGTGTTCTCCCCGCGCGGACAGAGAAGCAGGATGATCCGCAAAGGTCCGGGAATCTCTATTTCATTTCATTGTGAGACATGGCTAATGTGACTGCGGTAGTGATGAGTATGTCAATTCTCTAAAAGAACGAATTTTCAGGGTTGAGTCACTGTTGAAAACAGCTGGTATATTGCAAGAGAGCGATGTGGGCCATGACGACTTTTCTGATGAAGACGATACACTGGCAAGTCCTGATATCTCGCCCACTTCAATCCCACCTTCAACACTTGCATCCTCGTTGGCCACCAAGTTTGGGGATCTAGAAGGGACTCCCATCTTTCGAGCAGATGAAAGAGATGATTCTCGATATTTCGGTAAGATATGGAAACCTGGTATATATGCTATGCCAACAATCAGAGACTAACATGATGGAAAGGAAAATCCTGCTCGTTGTCAATTCTATCGCGAACAGGGATAGAGTGGATCAAGAGTAAAACGGGCGATGTCAGCTTCTTACGAATTATCTCGCCCGAGTCTATACATGACAATCCTTGGAATCAGTGGCGACCAGATGTGTTCCATGATCTATTTGCCTCGCAAGTATTTAAACCTCTGCCGTCAAGGTCAGAGGTATTTTCTCTAATGAAGGATTTCTTTCGAACGGCCAATCGTCTGTTTCCAATTTATCTTGAGTCGTCATTTATGAAAATGGTCGAATGGCAATATACGCAGCAAACATGCGATGATGCCGCGCGTTGGGCCAGCATCAACATGGTGATCTGCCTGGCTTATGAATATCGATCCTCTAATAGCCACAAGTCAGAAAAGGATAAAGAGAGGGCTGAGTTATATTTTAAAAACGCCATGTCGGTCTTCACAGAGTTGGCTCTGAAACGCACCGATCTGCTGAGTATACAGGCATTGATTAGCATGGTATGTAGCTTTTCCCTTTTGTTCCTAGACTCAATGCTAACAATCTTCAAGGCCTTTTTCCTTCGCGGAAATTCTGGTACCCAATCAGCTTTACCACTCATTACTGCGGCCATGCGGTCCGGTCAACGGATGGGACTTCACCGAGACATTGCAAGGCCAGACCTTAGCCCAGCCCAACAGGAAGAAAGAAGGCGCGTCTTTTGGGTTGCCTTTGTCATCGATCAAAGGTAAACATAATTTGCTCGTACAACACCAATTTTGTTGCTAATAATACCTCATCAGTACTTGCCTAAGGATTGGAAACGCACCATCTCAACATCCAGATGACTTCGATGTCCCTCTTCCGGAAGAAATGGACAGCGATAAGCATGGTGATTCTTCAAGCAACATAACATTCTTCCGCCAAATGTGTCGGATGTCTCTCATAAAAGGTCGCATATACAGCCGGTTGTACTCTGCCAAAGCATTATTGAGGCCACCACTTGAAATCTACAAGACAGTCAAAGAGCTACATGCAGAGCTTGAGGAATGGAGACTCGATTCTCCATCCATTAGTGAACCAAAATTGAAGTCTGCTGAAGGCGACTTTCTATTCGGGTTTGCTTCTCTTGGTCTGCACTTTGTCTATCACAATGCCTTGATAATGATTCATCGGGTACCTGTCTTTATTAACTACATGGTGATGGCCAGAGATGAGCCAGAGGATCTGCGGTCGCTCAGCAAAGCACACGCTGCAAAATCAGGAACCATCGGTGCACAGGCCGCTCGCGATACACTGAAGCTCATCAATAATATGCCATGGGGAGACATCGCATGGACTTGGTAATAAAATAACCCTCCCCATGACCTATAAAGCCCCAAAACTCACCATTCAAACATCAGGTCCCTGTTATACTACGTTTTCTTAGCGGCAACAACAATGTTCTCAAACATTTTACGGGATACTCGACATTCTCAAGTCCGAGCAGATCTTCAATCCCTCACAATGGCCTCAAGCTTCTTCGCAACTCTCGTCCCCGGCGACGGGCCAAATAGCTATGCCGGGTTCATGACTCGCATGAGCGCCACATTGGAGCGCATCGCCAGGATTGTAGTTGAGAAAGAGGAAAAAAGATCTCGTGCCCCTGACGAAGAAGATCAAGAATATAAACCGCCAGGAGCTAAAAGACACCACGCGCGGAAAACAACACAACATCCAAAACAGCACCGTCCTGCAACCTCGCGCACGCCAAAGACATCTGGCACCGCTCCCGTTCAAACATCAAACACCGCCAGACAAATGAACTTCGGAATCCCTGACACTCTCGAAGGTCTCCCCCCAGTCAATTCCTCCGGCTATGTTGTACCCATGAGCCCAGGCCCAGGTTCAACCCCAAACAACAACAGTCAAAGCTCATACATGAACGCTCAAACTTTCTCTCCATCAACAACAAACCTAGACCGCACATTTCTCCACGAAGGAGCCCGCACTGCAATCCCCGCCCCAATCCCCGCCTGGCAACTTTCCCAAGACTTCTCCGCAGCAGCGACGACCCCAGCTCTTAAAACCGCCACTGCCTCCCCAGACTCCTACAACAGCAACCCCATCCCCGATTTCTTCCAGGTCCCCATGTCCGGCGAATGGGACTACGGCGGAAACATGTTTCCCGGCCTCTTCCCCGCAGAATATTCTTTCCCGCCCCCTCACCCTGTCCAAGCTGATGGGTATCCGCCTATGCCGATTTTGTCGGCTGAGTCTTTTATGAATGGCGCACCTGCAGTTGATGGCCATGCGGCCCAGGCTGCTGGGCTGGATGCCCAGAATTTGGGGTACGGATATGTGCCTGAGGGGCAGGAGGATGTAAATCAGGGATCTGATTCGGTTTGGTCGAATGGGTTCTTGGGTCTCTTCTAGGGTCGGTCTTGTGGGATCGAGGGACTTCTTTTCTGTTTTTGATCGTTAGCGCTGCGCTTTCTCTCTCTACTCTGTATATGCATGACCGGAATGATAATATAGCTGCTTGTACATTTGTTTAGCAGGTTTAGCATAATAGAACTGGATGTCAGCATTTGGAATTGGCATCTTTTGTGGCATTTGTACCATATGTCGCTGTTAGCAGTGACTTGTTTCACACACAGAGTCAGAGTAGAAGATAGATAACTGATCAGTGAATATGAAAGTAAGAGCTAGGTATAAAAGCGCCGAGTCCAAAGTAATATAATCCAATTATCCCATGCCTTGGATTCACAAGGCAAAGACATTCACCCAGCGCCGACCTTCCGAATCCTAACCCAAAACCCGACCCGATTCATGAAAACCCCCGGGAATCATTTACAAAAAAGTCAATAATTAAAACGCAGAGGCCGTAAGTGTACGGACTGCCTTACACCACACCCCATTCCCCAGTTGAATATCACCATCTTTCTGACCAAGTCCCTTGCCGAGAATGTTTTGCAGCTCCTTTTCGGGCAGACCGGACGTGTTGCCTGTTCCGAAGCCATATACCTTCGTTGCTAGAACATCAATATCGAAGTCCAGAGAACCGACAGTGTTCTCGGTGTCGGTTTGATCAATACGGGCGCGGACAGTGAAGTCGACGTCAATTCTCTTGGCACTGTCACTCTTCGAGGCAGCTTTGTGGCCAGGGGTTGAAGCGTTGGCGTTCCCGAGGAGCGTGCAACGTGCACGTAAAGAAAGAGAGCCGTCATCAGGCTTTGATAATGTGAGACGGGTGACACCACAGAATTCTAGCATGCGCGCTTCGTTTTCCAGACCGACGGTGCGGTCCCAGGCGCTTGAAATGAACTGCAAGGTTTGCTTGGCTGCGACAGTGGACTGCTGAACCGTAGCCAGATGGCGCTGCAGAGAGTGGAGAACCAAAGAAGCAATGGGCGAGATATTAGCATTCTTTTGGGAGGTCAAAATGATAGGTAGGTTTTTCACTTCATCTTGGCCTCGATTCTTGGAGGCAAAAGCCCCAGGATAGAACTCTAGTTGGAGTTGATCGCGGTAGGCCATTTTCAATAATGGGCCCGCTTGAGAGTCCTGTGGAATTGAGGCCGAAATGATCGACCAACCTGTTCGACGCTCAATCCGTTGAACAGAAGCTATTATTCCAAGTAAGCAACACGATCAGACAACACGGGCTTGGACATATGAGAAACTCACCTTTCAAGTCATTGATCTCCCGGGCACTCCAGCCACGGCACTTCTCCGTCACGCGCTCTGCCTCTTGGATTTGAGCTAGGTACTCATCGCGCATTTCAGCTCCAACCGCAATTGAGGTCGTCTTCTCTTGGACTTCTTCTTGCAGTTGCTCAAGTTCTTGCTTCTTGGCTGCAATCTGAGAATCGATATCAGACAGCTTTGCTCGCGTACTGCGCAGTTCATCTTGGTCACAGTTCTCCATCTCATCTACCAAATGCTGCAGGTTCGTTGCTTCTTGTTCGAGCAATGCATGCTTCTCCACCAGAGGAGGAACACTGCTATTTAGTAACTCCTCGCGTTCTATAAGCAACTCATCATCTGCCTTCATCTCATCCACGTGGCGATGAAGTCCTTCCTTTAGCCCCTCGAGGAGCTTCATCCGCCATTCATACCATGTAGCCTTGCTGAGAAGACGGGCATGGGTTTTGACATTTCGGAATTGATTGTCCATGATTAGTCGGATATCCGGCGGAGCAGTGACATACTCCTGGAAGAGTGGCGGGTTTTCGGCAAACGTCTCGGCTTCAATGGAGCGGATAACTTGCCGGCCCTCCGAGATGTACGATTTCAGCTCCCGACAAGACTGAGAGAGCGTGATTAGCAGTGGCGGAAGTGTCTGAGATTATTCATACTTACATGTTGGTACAGCTCGAGCATCGGCACCGTGCAGAAGCCAGCCGCCACACAGTCATCAAACGTGATAGAACCAGGCTTTGGAAGATTTTCCCCAGAGGCTCGGGTCAGTCTCTTAGTAACACTACCTGGGGCAGTTGTGTGTCGTCTTTTTGTCGTAGTCAGTTCCATGAAATGGATGTTGGTCATGTTTAAAAAGTCTTGTAACTGAATCTGCTCGACTTCCACAACGGGTTCCTCGACTGGAGTTTCAGCTTCCTCTTCTGGCTGCTGCGGGTCAGAGGCAATATGAAGAGCATCAATCCCGTGCTTAAGAGGAGTTGTCGAGGTTTGGAAAGCACTGCGTGGTTCTTGAGAAGGTGTAGTGCTACCCTTGAGAGGCGATGAACTGGCCGCTCTACGGACAGGGGACAGAATTGATCGGCGAACATTAGCACTTGTGGCCATCGGCGCCGGCAATCTGACACCTTTGACTGGACTGACATCATGGCCTCGTAGACGCTTTGGAGAGTTCTCGACTTCGTCTTCATCGAGGTCCAGTTCAGCAGGGCGCTTGCCAAGAATTCCGCGAGCGGCCCCAACATGGAGACTCTTGCGGCTACCGATCCTAGCTTTCTTGGGGCTGAGACTTGAAATCATATCCTTCAGACTGGACGTAACGTCTCGGTCCGATTGCGTCTCCGGAATATGGCCATCTTCTCTGAGTTCCTCCTCCTCGCGATCACGTTCTTCCTCCTCTTGCATTCGGACGGGGTCTTCAAAGCGTACACCAGATCGGAGGTTCTCCTGGGGAACAAACTGCGGTGTACTGTCTCCAAGTGACTGGCGCTTATCAAGTAAGGCTGCCACGCGAGGAGATCCGAGACCTTCTTTGTCAATCCCCAGACCAGATGAGCGGCGGTTCTCGCGTGGTTGCAGCTTGAACAGTGGAGTGGACTCTCCCGTTGCTGCGTTGTGTTCGAACAAGCTCTTTCTCAGAGACTTGCGCTTGTCAGCCGACTGCTTGAGCTCAGGCTTGAAAAGCTTCTTTGGCGACGCAGTTCGATACGATACATTGCTAGACGGGGGGGTCTTGCTTGGGGTAGTCGGTTTCGTTTGAGGGGTGGATTGTTTGGGGGGAGTCGATGGTTTGTTATGGGGGGATTGTTGCCGGCTGTGTGACTTGGGAGTGCTCGACGATCCCCTGGCGGAGCTACGTCGCGAGGGTCTAGCCCGGACAGTTTCCAGGCTAGGGCTTCCATTTTCAGAAGCAACGGCGGCAATCTGATAAGCTAGCGGTGATTTGGCAGGAGATTTAGCAGGAGACTGTCGAACCTTAGCCTGGAAAGGCGAGCTGTTTAACTGCCCCGAATCAGTTTCGAACTCCATGAGCATCTTCGCGTGCACTTTATCGTTGGCTTCAATTCCGGACTGCAGGATACCACCAATGGCACCGGTCATCTCCATGTCCATGCCATCATCCGAGGAGTTGTCTTGGTCGCTGTTTGCGTTATCGGATTCAGGCACATGGGAAGGGCCGGTGCCTAGAATTTGGCCGACGGCCGAAGTGAATTCCATTGTCATTCCTTCATCCTCGTCGTTCTCGGAAGACTTTGATGGCGAATTGTCCTGTGCAATGCCACCAACGACATTGGTCATTTCCATCGTTTGGTCGCCATACTCGGATTCTTGCGCAGAGGACGTGCGACGAGCCATGCTCTGTCGATAGCCCGGGGGCTTTCCGAGAATGCGTCCTACGGCATTTGTCACGTCCATGCTGAGATCTTCGTCCTCGTCGATTCCATCGGATTCTGGCGCTCCTGAATTGATGGCGGACTTAGATGGGCCCATGTTCTCCTGCCCATGTTGGGCGCTGATATCCCCCCAGTCAAAGCTTTGCCTTTCGCCCTTCTTAATCCACGGCTGGAAAGCACCCGTAATCTCTTGGTCTACAATTTCCATTGACATCTCTCCACCCTCATCAACTTCAGTTCCTGCCTCCTTTGCAGCCTGGCGCAGTGCTTTGTTCAGTCTGGCGCTAGAGCTAGAGCTGGAGGTTTCGTCGGATTGAACACTAATGCCTGAGCGAGCGGTCATATCATCCATGCTCATTGCAGTGCTCTCAGCATCAAATCCATCATCATCAGAGTCCGAAGAATCACCA
This sequence comes from Penicillium soppii, assembly GCF_028829465.1. NCBI lineage: Eukaryota > Fungi > Ascomycota > Eurotiomycetes > Eurotiales > Aspergillaceae > Penicillium > Penicillium soppii. Next base: position 762,737 of record NW_026643235.1, on the reverse strand, counting down.
ACGTCATCTTCCTCGCCAGCCATACTTTGAGCGCCAGTGTCTTCACTCCCTACTGAGCTTCCGCTGAAAGGACTCGATGATAAGTCGTGATGGTTTTCATCGCCACCCGTAGATGATTGGTGGCTTCCTCTGAGCTGGTTCAGATCTTGTGTGCGAACAGGAGAGAATCCAAATTCCGACTCTGCTGGTGATGATGGATCTTCTTTTTCAGGCGAAGAGGGGGCAGGTTGGTTCTGGGAGTTTGCCGCAGCAGATGCCCTTCTTGTCGAGTTCGCGGCCGACGAGGCTGTGGAGTCGTCGGGAATTTCCACCACGTTCCATGTATGTAAAGTTGCCTCGGGCGCGAAGGAAACCCGGCGATTTGCTGTAGAACATTTGTGTCAGCTTCGACTACCCGAATACAATATGATGAGGACGGACCCATAGACTTCCGTCGTGCCGCTCGTTTTTCTAAAATATTCTGTCGTTCACGATCTTTGCGCTCTTGTTCGTCGCGTTCCTTAGTAGCGGCCATTTCCTCGCGAATGGCGGAAGTCGCATTGAAGGTATCAAACGGATTTGCAGTGTCGTCATTGCCATTCTCTGGCGCTGGGGGTCCAGGTGCTGTTTCAAAATCAATCAAAAGTCCGTTTTTGTTTTGATTTTCTCCGTCAAGTGCGCCTTCGTGGCTCTGTTGTTTACCACGAGCGGGCGTGCGCCGGCGAGTTTCTTCAAACGAGGGGATATTTCGCACTGGGGAGACTGGGACTGTAGGCTTCAGGATTGATTTGAGGGGGAATGATGCCGTAGACTATGAGATGTTCGAGTTGGCCTAAATTTCCGCACGCGCGCATGGAGGGGTTCAGGTGATAACTACCTGACGACGATTGCCGTTGGAATGTTGGAGTGCATCAAGACCACCGGGTCCCAGACTCTTGCTTCGGGATTTCTTGTCCCTCGTGACCTGTTTCGCGCTGTTTGCAAAGGACTGGGAAGCGCCAATTTCCGTTGTAGAATTCTCCTTGTCCAAACCGGACGTCATCTTCGATCGCGGGACATGAGCAATAGACCGTCGAGATCTTGGTCGCGAAGCCGAGGAGTCTACTCGGGTGGTCATGGTAGGCGAGTAATTTGATGCATTCAGAGAATTTGTTTGAGTCACGATTGCATGGTCCGAAAAATCGATTTCAAGGTTAGGAACATTCAAAGAGCTTCGGAATCCATCGCTGTAATCTGCTATCTGCAATCTTGCCCAAAGCGCGTTGTCTCCGCACTCACGTGATGTAAACAAACCACATTGGTGCCTGAGGCATGATTTCAAAGCCCTAGCCCCAAGTGCCCTAATCCCGATCGGGGTTAGTGCCGCACACTACGAATTACCAAAGATTCCAACGGATAGTCGATTCTTTCTCATCTTCGACAGCCGACAACCCGCCCTATCTTCGACACCGCTTCCTCGTCGAACAACACCGCAAAAATGGCCACCGAGTTGACCGTCCAGTCGGAGCGCGCTTTCCAGAAGCAGCCTCACATCTTCCTTAACACCAAGGCCAAGGCTTCCTCCAAGAAGTCCGCTGCTGGCCGCCGCTGGTACAAGGATGTCGGTCTCGGTTTCCGTACCCCCAAGGCCGCCATTGAGGGCACCTACATCGGTATGCACGACATTCGCTGAAAATTACGCTCGAAAAGTGATGGACTTTGGAATGGATGGTCTTTTCGTGAATTGGACCAGAGGGGTCGCATGGCAAAAACAAGAGGATATTGGAAACGATAAAGCGCCCGTGTTCGAAGTTGAATACTCGAAAACCTGAACGAAAAGACCATTCATGATGAATCCGCAAATTTCGAGCTTTTCTTGTGGTTCATATCACTAATTTTCAATCTCAGACCACAAGTGCCCCTTCACCGGTACCGTGAGCATTCGCGGTCGTGTCCTTACCGGAAAGGTCGTTTCCACCAAGATGCACCGTACCCTCGTCATCCGCCGTGAATACCTTCACTACGTCCCCAAGTACAACCGTTACGAGAGACGCCACAAGAATCTCTCTGCTCACGTTTCCCCCGCTTTCCGTGTTGAGGAGGGTGACACCGTCACCGTCGGCCAGTGCCGTCCTCTCTCCAAGACTGTATGTTGATACCGGATATCTTGTCCAGATTTGCGGCTGTTGGGGCTATAGAATCATACTCTGTGGTTTTACAACAGCACGCAGTGGGCGCTCATATGTGTTGACAAATCAATATCTGACTCACATTCTCTCGCAGGTCCGCTTCAACGTGCTTAAGGTTCTCCCCGCCAAGCAGAAGAGCGGTATGTATCGAAATTTATTGGTTTTGACTTTCAATGAAGAGATTCGCTGACCAATCTTCCCTTACAGTCAAGTCTTTTGCCAAGTTCTAAGGGTTGAAACAACCGGGTGTTTTGAAGGCGAGGGAAGCGGTATGGATAGGATACCAGGAAAGTTCTTGGATGGGGATCGGGATAGTTTACGAGTTCCAATGTCCCAGATACCTCGCTGAAGGATGTGTATCCACGCAAAAATCAAAAGATTTATTCAACTCTCCTGTGATGGAAACTGTACAACAGCTTTGGCTCAAGGAACAGTTGATAACATGTGGCAATCTGAACTGAGCCTATCTCAATGCGCATCTTGGGTTCTTTCCGGCCTCTCTCAACCTTTGCAACAAGAAACCATCTTATACCCCATTAAAGCGAGAGACACTTTGTGGAAAAAGGGTAGTTGGTCTTTACTTTCACATCCAAGTAGGGGCTGTTTGGGCCTTTAAATTTACTAATGGGACCCTGTTTCCTGGTTACCTCGGTCGATACAAAGCATAATCATGGGTATATGAGACTGGTGTCTGAATATATGTGACTAATGGCGCATGAACCATGTGTAAAGTGTATGCCCATTGTGGTTTGGATAATATTGACATCTAGAAGATATGTAACCGTACAACAGGATGTGACTGATTTGACTTCTTTTGATTCGTTTTGTTTGTTTTTTCAAGTAATTGTACATTACACTCGTACTTCTAGCTTGATCATTCCATCTCGTCCTCGGTCTGCGTCGGTCATGTGTTCACAAAGTCATGTTCTCCATCCACCTTCAGACCACCACTGGATGTGTGAGGTATATTCGATATCCCTGCGATCACCCATGGAACGTGACTGTGACCCTCTTCCGAATGGCCGCAAGATATTCCGTTGTCCTGGGGTTGGAGTGTTGGGATCTTGATATCCTCCGTCTGACGGCCAGTCATCATCTTCTATTTGATCGATGGATGGTGTTCTGGAACCCATCTGCTCCAATTGGCGTTTAAGACCGTGATACAAGAAATTGGGCAATCGATCTTCAATTTCATTATCGTCCACGATACGGGGCAAAGTGCTCATCGCGTCATCGGGGTTATCCTCCAGGAAGATTCCGCTCTCATGGGTCGAAGAATTATCATCATCGAAAGTTTCAGTCCTGTCATCCATGGGCATTGGTTGATTATCACAGTCGCTTGGGCCTGCTTCGCCAGAGCTTCCCTTCAAATTTTCATCATGTTTATTGAATTCGTGCTGACCCTGATCGTGCTGGTAGTCAATTTCAGACCCCTGCTCACACCACATACAGACCTTCCCGTGGCTAGTGACTACCGGCTCCTCACTTCCCAGGTAAGCGATTGGTTCGTGGATGTGCATGTGGCTAACAGTTTCTTTCATCGTTCCAATGTCACTTTGACTATTATTGTCGGCCCAATAGTTGCTTGTTTCTTGTTCTTCTGTCTGTTGCGGTGGAGTCTTCACGCTCTGAGTTGATTCCAGGGCGCTTTGTGGTACTGGGATGATTCTATTCATGGCAGTCCTCTAATAAAACAGACGTCAGACTTCGAGTCACCTATTTTGAGGATCAACTTACGCTAGCAAGAGTAACCGATGGTAAAGACCTGGTGCGCACGCTTGCAGTTGACTCTGAGGGTCTCCATAGAGATATGTCCAGGCTGTCTTCCTTCTTTTCTCTGATTGATAGGCGCAATGTTTGAGCCATAGACTCGACTTTTGCTATGATGTCTTTCCATCTTCCGTCCCTCTTGAAATCTGTGGCAATATGAACATCGTACCAAACAAGATTCCCACTGTCTCTCATCCAGGTCCACTGGGTGATAAGAGTCGTAATTGGGAGAAAGCCTTTGATTCCACGCTCATCTAAATGAGATCTAAACATTCTAGAAAAGATCTCTTCCCATGCCTTATTTTCGCGGTGGTAAAATCGGTACAGACAGCAAAGTACTTGGCGCATATAGTCATTCCACCGGATATTCGGTCTTCGTTGAGGTTTTGCGGACTTCATTCTAAATTAGAGCGAGAGCAGGTGATTAGTATACAGGTAGTAAGGTTGACGGCGGGACTTGTGAGGTTGCATACTTGAACACTCGGCTCATTGAAGATGATGGACTAGAAGAAGGAGTCTGGGGGTCTTGGGAGGTGGTCAGATGTGGGAGGCTTAATAGTAAGCGTTGGTGGACCAGCAGTGAAGAGGGAGAGGAATAAGTATAACAACTCTAGGTAGAGATAGCTGGGGAGACTATCCCCTTGGAAACAAGAACTGTACTTTGTATGACAGAGAGACAAGACCAAATTAGTTGATGGGTGATGAAATATTGGATTTCGGAGTAGGTTTGAAAAGTATTTGTTTGAAAATGGCTTGAGAGGAAGGTAACAAAGAGAGCTAAAAAGATCATTCAGAAAAACCCAAGGTTCAACAGTACGAACTACATGCCCAACTAAAATCGCCTATATATAGTGACTATGGGGTTCCTAAATCTCAATTATAACCAAAGTCGTGGACTTCGTACCTAGGTAAATGGTCGATATTTTATTTATGTGGTCTACGTGGAGATTATAGGTAGTGGACTACTAACTATGTTATACATTCCTAAGTGTACACATGTACATATTTAGTCATAGATCAGATACAAGAGCAAATTTGATCCGAGGGAGGTTTAGTTATATCCATCCCATCTTTCTAATAGCATATGTAGGTCTTGGTGAGCCACCCGCTAGACTACCTTCTATATCCAACACTCTATTGCAGACCTTTTTACTGTCAATGATCAAAAAGGGACAGGAGCATGGTATTCTCTATAGGAAAATGGTTATGTATACAGGTAATATCTTCGGTTCGTAATCCGCATCACAATTTGGGGTTGTAGCCAAGGGTTTCTAGAATAGTCATGTTCGAAGAAACCGGCGAACTTCTATTTGGATATATATCTCAAGACAATTGAAAAAAAAAATCAAATTAAATTGTATGTATACTATGCCTATGGATTGTCTAGTTTATGCTGAGACAAGCGGAAGCCATGCATATATATAAACGTGTAGATAAATGATGTGCCTGACATTTCCCAAAATCTAAGCCTTTAGAATGTGGTATTATCTATAATATATCAAGCTAGAACATATCAGCCTGGCATTAATTTTGACATCCATCTAGACGTCTATATATCTTATGTTTGAGGATTGATATACTTCCATATGCACGAGCCGGTCCTCGTTCCAAATAGTGCTAGTCCCGATTAGGCTACCTCTAGGAACATGCAGTCCGCCCCCCCCAGGAACTCCCTCTGCCATCCTTGGTCATCTCTCTTTTTGCTATTCTTATCTCTCCCTTCACCTCTCGGTCCATATTCATGTTCCTGTGAAAATTCGTACTCGTCAATTCTTGAACCGGCCCTTCCGACCGGACTCTGACCCTCTTGGAAACCCAACCTTCTCCAGACTCTCAGCATGGCCCAATGAGCCACGTCATGAGCGATACGGGTGATGATTTAAGATTTCTTCGCAAACTATAAGTGGTTTGATTCCTGGAGCCGGCTCTCCAGACTTTTATTGCCAAACCCTTGTTTCTCCACAGCTTGAATTCTTCTTTTTAAACTGTCCGGGGTTGGGCATCGATCTCGCGACTTCCACAACATGGCTGGAGGATTTGAAAAATCAGTAAAAGGGGCCACAAAGCTCAAGGTAAGTTTGGAACCTCTGTTCATTTTATGTGTGCAATCACTAACTTTCTGATCGGAACAGCTTGCTGCCCCTAAATCCAAATACATCGAACACATTCTTGTGGCAACCCATACCGGCGAGGCGGGAGTGGCAGAGGTATTCCGAACACTCCAACTGCGACTTCGAGACTCGGCATGGACCATTGTATTCAAGGCGCTCATCGTCCTTCATCTTATGATTCGGGAGGGTCAACTGGACGCTGCGCTAGGATACTTGTCTGACAATCCGAAGAAAATCGCGCCTAGTAATTTCTCAGAAGGTAACGATCGTGGAGCTTTGCTATAGAAGCGCGGCTTGCTAAAGGAACTCGTAGCGCAATCACAGGGACATAATATCCGACGGTATGCCGAGTATCTTATCACACGCGCCAAAGCGTTCGAGGCCTCGAAGACGGACCATGTGCGAAGCGGACCTGGACGGTTGAAGAGGATAGGTGTGGAAAAAGGTCTCCTGAGAGAGACGGAAATTGTTCAGAAGCAGATCCGCGTGTTGCTACGGTGTGATGTAGGTTAACCCGGCGTTTTCCGGTCTCCTACTTAATGACTGACAGAGTATAGCTTTTGACGGATGAACCCGAGAACGAAATTAGCTTGACAGCATTCCGCCTCCTCACACTCGATCTATTGACGCTATACTCGGTCATGAACGAGGGCACAATTAATGTTTTGGGTAAGCCAACCCCTCGCTTCCCTATGACTGTTGATCTGACCTTGAATACACACAGAACATTATTTTGAAATGTCGCGGCCGGATAGTATCCGCGCCCTGGCAATATACAAGACGTTCACGAAGCAAACAGAGGAAGTGGTCCAGTTTTTGGGGGTGGCAAGACATTTCCAATCCGCGACCCGTTTAGAGATCCCAAAGCTCAAGCATGCCTCCACCGACCTGGCGCGGCTTTTAGAGGACGACCTCAATGATCCTGATTTCGACCTCCGCCGACGGGAATACTTGGCTAAAAAGGGTGTTCGCGTTCCGCCAAATATGGAAGCCAGTGCGACTGCCGACACCGCAAAACCGACATCAACGCCAAATCCCCCGATGTCGATATCTACCAAGCAACAAGAACAAGCCAAACCGGCCCCCGTGGACTTGATTGACTTCTTTGACTCTATTGAGCAGAATCAGCAGCCGATGGGACAACAAACCTCAATGCAGTATCAGCAAACAGGGTTTCAACAACAGCCGCAGCAACTGGTCTATGCCCAGCAGACTGGCATCCAGCAGCAACCTCAGGCAACCGCGTACGGGCAGCCGACGCAATATGGCGCGCCTTACCAAGCACAGGGCCCTAACAACCCATTCGGAGGACAGCAGCAGCAGCCGCAACCGCAACCACCCCAGCCGCTTCAAGCTATGCCAACCGGCGCTGGGTTTGGTGGATACACAGCGCAGCCACAGCAGTATGGCTTCCAGTCACAATTGGCTCCTATTCCACAGGAAGGCGTTGCCTCTTTCACTCAACAGCAGCAGCAGGCGCCCCAACCCTTGCAGCCTCAGCACACCAATCCATTCCGTCAGTCAATGATGACCAACTCGTCCACGGGCGGTCCCCCACCTGCCGCCCCTCTTTCTCGGCAGAACACAAACCCATTCGCCAAACGACTTTCTACCGCAAACCCTCAATATAACCCCGCCCCAAATGAGCAATTCCACCCTCCTCTACCCCCGCAAGCGCAAGCCCCTCAACCACAAGCGCAGCCAATTCAACCTCAACGGACAGGGACCAATCCTTTCGTACGTAGCTCGCCTGCTCCACATCAACCAGCAGCAGCCCCCTTGCGCCCTAACCCGACTGGCAGCACCAATCCTTTCCGTCAGAGCCAATTTATCAATCAGCAGACGGGACAGGGCTGGCAAAACAGTGGACAAACCGGTACTATGGGCGGGCTAGAACATCTGGAGACGGTGCCGATCTTCCCACGCCCCGGGATGACCTAAATTTGAAGCTCCATCCATTTATATGGCCTTGTAATGGAACCCATGCCCATTAGATTATTCTCCCTTGACTATCTTATCCTATCTCATTTGCTTCCCACACTGTTCTTTTCGCCTCCTCATCACGTAGTCGGGAATGTCTAGCCTTTTTTTCGAGTGTACATAAATGGAATGTTGTACATGTACGCTGTCTTAGGTACATTGGGAACAACCCCGGGGCCAAGCTTCTTTGTTCCACGGATGTGTTCGGAAATTGGTGCCCCGGCCTGTACTTTATTGGGCTTGAGAGTCATATTGTCAATTCCTATATTTTATATACTGAAAATCCATTGGTGCTGACTAGATATTCTGACGTCAAAAGGGAATTTTGGCCCCCGAATCCTTTTGAACCTTTGACTTTACAATGATTGTGAAATACCGGGATTGAATGAAAAGTCCTATATTTGGAAGACTTCTACCCCTTGAAAGCCCCAGAATCTTTGTATACACCTGGGCAGTTACAAAATAGTTTCTAATCTAAGCTGTCATAAAAGTAGTGGACCAATAAAGTGGATATAAACACAATAGCTTGTGTGGGAACACCCTCCATAAAAGGGCGATCTTCAGGGATTCTTTTTGCGTTGAGAATTCTTCCTTTGGTGGCACTAAACTATTAGCGAGACCGATGATTCGATCACTTTATGAATCCAATTTCCTCGTACATTCGATCCCTACCCCGCTGACTTTTTTTTTCCCTTTCTCTTCCTCCACCCTTTCCTCTCCATGGACAAATTTGGTTACGAACAGACCTTGCCCGTGCTAACTCGGCCATCGGCCGCGGCTTGGTCTGTGGCCGATCCGATCCACCCTGACAACGTCCCCGTGCAATCCCATCCTAATGTACACTCAACTGCCCATAATGAACAAACTTCATCCCAGTCATCTCCTGAAGCAACGCCAGCTCCTCCACAGCCTTCAAATCCTCCGATCGCCACTACAGCTCCAGGACCCAGCCGCAATGCACCTACAAAGGTCCGCAAACCCCGCAAGAATGCCAATGCTTCTGCGGGGAAATCAACGTTATTTTGGGTCAACAGCGACCAGCAGACCGCAGCGGAGGGAACAAAAGAAGAGACTCTAAAAAGGATCCGGTCTCATGTGATGTCCGAGCATAATCGGAAGAAGCGCATTGAGAGTACAAAACAATACAATAAAAGCAAATGGAAACACTCACCTTATGAGCCGCCTACAAAGGATACCGATGCACTTGTATCTTCTGGATCTGCGCCTGCGTTGACAAGCCCACCTGCGAGTTCGGACAACAATCGAATATCCGATGAGCAAGACCCAGACGTCGAAGAAATTGTACCCACAAGCGCTGTTGGATACCCTGAGATATCGGATACATCTTGGGACGACACCAGTTTCGATGGAACGATGGTGTACCCCCCTGGGCCATCTGTATGGTCTTATGTTGGACAAGGGGCCAATGACCCCTTTAGTACCGGCCATACACATTTGACAGATAGAATGATGCGACATTTACGAGTCTGTAAGTGCCACCTCGATCCTGGGATCGATAATTTGCCTACTGACACTGTCATAGTCCTATGGGACCTCACACAAGAAGCACACCCATTGCAAACGCGTTATAAACCGAAACTGCAGGCGCATTGGGCTGCTTTAATTCAGCGTGACCCGGCAATCTTACATGCGACAATTTGCATGGCAACATCTAACGATGCTATGCGTGCAGGCGAGCTACCCATTCGAGACCCTAATCAAAAGCGGAGTCAGTTGGTGATTGATACGTTTCACCACCGGGGTGAGACTATTCGATTGGTCAACGAGGGTCTGTCAGATCCTGTCAAGGCTTCCAGTGACGCTCTGATTGCTGCAGTTTCTACTTTATTAACAATTGAAGTATGTATAACATTTGAAACATGTAACCTTGACTGTGATTTCGGGGTGGATAGCGGTTTCCGGCGCAAGCTGATCCCAGTGCCCAATGCCGTATTCTCCCCATGCACAAGCTGCTGCGCAAATGAACCGTGAATACACATCGATGCTGACACCGATTGAAGATTGCGTCAGGTAATCCCGATTATCTCAAAATCCATTTGGCAGGATTGCGACAGATGATCGCACTTCGAAAGAACTTTGACGATGTCCCCTCAGATGTTCGGTTCCAAATTTCATGGTTCGTGGTTCCGCCCTGCGCCAGGCACGATAAACACTTCACTAACGACACCCAGGACTGACATCCGAGTCGCTTGCATGGCCCATGCAAGACCCATATTCCCCTTTGTCCGCTATCCCCGCCCAACGCGGCTCTCTATCGTCCCACCCAACGACGACGTAGCATTACTCTCGACCCGCCTCATCCCTTTACTCAAAATACCCGGCATCTTCGGCGAAGCCATGCCACAAATTGTATATGATCTCCTCGAGCTATCCTGGTATGCGGAATGGATCAAAGGCAATACTGGATACAAGGAATTCAACGAGGAAACCGAGGATTACTTCAACACAGAAGTGCTGCATGTAGAATACCAGCTGCACTCAGATCGATACACACCAACAGGCCAAGTGAAATGCGATAACTCTATTGAGGGTTGTACTCGCCTGGCCTTACTATTGTTCCACAACAGCGCCATTTGGAACTTCTACCCAATGATAGGCCAATTACTTCCCAAGCCGATTCAGGCCTTGCGCACCGCACTTGAGGCCACCATCCCATCTGGTTTATTCGCGCTGTGTCGCGACTTGTTGCTCTGGCTGCTCTTCATGGGAGCAGCTTGCAGTGCAACCTTGCCATCAGAGCGAGCATTCTTTGTAGCTGAGCTGGCTACTGCTGCTCGGCTGCAAGGGATCACTTCGTGGCAGGAGGCCCGCGCTCTTTTGCTAGGCTTCTTTTTTGTTGATCGCATTCACCTACCTATGCTTCGTCAAATTTGGGACGAGACTATGTTACAATTGGACCTGTCAGCACAGTGAACAAAATTGGATGCTTGGCCAAGGTGTTGTCTATTCCACCTAGGTTGTACACAAGCAACCATCTCTGTGCCTATACCGTGGACTTGTCGCTCTCCTTGCGATCCGCAACCAACCATTATAAATATCCATAGCCTAGTGCACACCATATACTTCAAATTAATTGATGACAAAACCCCGGTCGCATCCGGGGCTTTTGACTGGCCTCTCTGTTACAGTCGATTCCCTGGTCCCTTTTATACTGGTCCATCAAGTCCCTTTTAATCGCTTCCAAGGTCGGGCGAGTACGGAGTAAGCAAGGACAAAATCACACTGTTTGCGAAAAGCCAAGATACCAAGGCCCCCGAAAGCCCCTGACAAGAGTAACCAAACACCAAACTCTAACACATCATTCATATAATTCCGACCAAGCCGGAAATTCCCTATAGTCTCGGCATTCGACCTGCAAATAGAACGACTGACAGGTCCATCTGTCCACCAAGATAAGCCGGCATCCCGATCCCGAACAATCTCCGCCCGTTACTGCATCAGACGAAGCTGACACGCTGCGTCGTACAATGCTACCTTTAGAGTAAGCTCCGAGTTTCATCCGGGTGGAGATCGGCGTTGGCTCGGTGTTTTGCTGAGCTCGATCTTTTAGCTTGTTTGAAGATTTTGACTTATTTTGGCTTTCTCTATCTTTTCTAATCCATCTTTGTCACCAGGGACCAAGGGGAATCAGGGGGTCTTACGAGATATACTTCCTAAAAATGGAAAGGAGTATATTGGAAAAAAGTTGAGTGTCATTTAGAATCCAATTATTGGCACATCAAGGAGCATCTCAGGGCCGAGAAAACGCCGGCCAGAGATCAAGGACCCAGTATATCCACTGTCCACTCTGACAAGTCCCGGACACGGCAGGCTAGTCAAGGGTTTAGGTATAAACACCGGGTGACGCCTCGCTGAGGGGGAAGAAAAAAAAAACCATAGTGACACCTGAGACATGTGCATCCTTCTGTGCCCCTATTTTTTTTCTTCTGCTTTCCCATATGCTCAATTCAAAGCTTTTTGGCCTTGATCAGCTTAGTCTTGATTGACACAGCAAAATGTGATTTAGGCTGATCCATGCATTGGATCTATGACCACGCCTGCAGGCTTTGACTAACCTTGCAGGTACTTGGACCATTGTCGACAGAAACATATCTACGAACGTTTTCAGCTCGCAGCAGGTACCAAGTCTATGTGTATGCACGGCTACACAAGATACTTGAGTACTTGCATTGACTTTGAAATACCAAGTTCAAACTGGGTCAAAGACTAAACCAACCAACACCAGCTCAGCGAAGTCATTGAACGAGCACAGGTATGAGGACATACTACAAGGTCGAAGATAAATTTGGCGCATTGTCATTAACATGGTTGAATTAATTACTGAGTCACACAACTCGCAGGTAAGGAAACACTAAATACATCAAGGAAAATCAGGGAGCACCGAGCGTGAAGCTCAATGCCCCCGAACAATTACAGCCAGCACCGACTAACTCCATTGAAGAGCGCGATGACTAGCGAATAAACATTTTGCAACTGCACTCGACAGGATGGTCCGTATTGATCATCCATGCACGGCAACAGTCACAGGCGACGAACGAACCTTCGAACCGCATCCAAATCGATCAACGAACAAACGAGTCGAAATCTGAGAGCAAAGTACGAGTGGAAATTATATCGCACGCAGCCTATACATACAACACTGGGTATCGAAAACATTACAAGCACCTAGCGGCTCTCCACTCCCTCCCTTTTGGTTTTGAAAAGGAAATCGCTTATGCGAGCTCACGCTCAGTCTTGCCACGGCGGCTCCTGCCAGTGGCGGACCAGGGGAAGTGAGCCACAGGGATGATGAAGAAGCTGTTGCTAGTGTCGGCAATACCAGCGAGGGCGTTGTACCAGGCAGCAAAGGCAGCAAGGAGACCAAACAGACCACCGGCCTTCTGGACTGGGAGGTTGACCTGGCCCTGGGCATCGCGCTGCAGGTAGGAGATGCCGAGGAGCAAGAAAGTCAAGTCCAGGAAGAAGAAGAGCAGGAAGAAAGCGACGGTCGACTTGAGCGTGCAGAACAGCATGATGGTGGTGAAAATGAACCATCCCTATTTGCGGTCAGCGGTTGTTTCTTGCGACGATTGAGGACATTGCAACAATGTGTGAAATTGGGCGAAAAGAGAGAACTTACCATTAGGAAGAGACCCATGGAGTTATAGAACTTGGCAGGGTCCGTGGCTGTGAGCGTCGATTCGATCTCGAATCCACCGGGAGTCAAAACGATAGCGAAAGCGAGCCAGAAACCACCGTACGAGGAGAGAGCAGTGGCACCGAACGTGTTACCAACAGCCATTTCCCTGGAAAAGCGACAATGTCAGTAGGAGTCAATCTCACTCCCCCTAGGTCTGTGAAACCCCAGGGTCATATGGGTTACGGCTACGTACCACATGCCGGAAAGCAGCTGAACGAGACCGCCATAACCGAAAGCAAGAGCGATCACGATGTTAGGAGCAGAGATGTCCCTGGCACCGATGTTGATAGCACTCAGCACGAAAGTGGTGAGGGCGAAAGCGCACAGGCCGAGAGGTGCAGGATTGGCGAATTTGCGACCTTCAACGGGCTTGTACAGACCGGGCTGGAACTCTCCACCGAAGGCGGGCAGAGAAGCGTCCACGGTGTTGACATGGGCGAGGGGTCCGTAGCCGAAGCGTGCGGCAGCGCGGGCCACCTGGTGCTCTTCGGCGGACAGTTGGGGCTGCATGGGGGCACCGGAGCCGTTCTGAGGAGCGGTACCAATGTCCTTCTCCAACCCGCCGTTGTTAACTGCTTCTGTCGCAGACATGATGCAGTTTTATATGAACTGATATTATCGTTAAAAAAAAGGTTGGAATAATAAACAAAAAGGAAACCAGCAAGCTGGATATAAAAAGAACCCGAGAAGTATAACACAGTTATAGATTGGGGGATATATGAAAAGGAATCCAATCAATGGAGCACAGCACCGAGTTGATTCGAAGAACAAAAAAAAAGTTGGGGAAGGAAGAGGAATAGGAACAGGTGCGATGGGGAAACTATTATAGGTTCGAAAGTTCGAAAGTTCGAAAGCTCCCAAAAAGCCCAAGCCGAAATAGTTGAGAGAAAAATGGAGGAAAGGAAAGACGATGTGGAACCCGCCAAAAAACTTACAATAATTATTTTCTTCTTTTATTTTTTTTTTTTTCAAACTGCAATGATGTGCAGCCGCCAGAATCCGTCCCACTTTAACACTAACAGAGGTTAATTGCAAAAGTTTGGACAATAAAAGTGGAGAGTCGATATAGCAGAGACAGTGAGAACAGAGAGAGAGAGGGAGACAGATTCCTTGGGGGGAATCTACTTTATTATTATATCGGTACTCTCGGACCAAGTTGAAATCCCTTTTTCCCTTTTTCCTTTTTCTTTTTTATTTATTAAAATTGCTAATGGTTTCACAGGGATCAGAAACCCCATATTGTATACCGGGTCATCTAGAGCAATGCCGAATTAGCCATGCAGGGACGGGACGGAGGAATGGGAGCTGCATAATACCAACACCATTGGCTCCGGAAAGGCAAGGATGAAAGGAAACATGAGCCCGGGGAAAGAAAGTGGGGAGAAGGGATCCGGGGAACATTATTATTGGTGAACATCATCGGTCAGTTGGTAAACACCGTCATGATATGACTATTATTTGCTATCATTTGCTTGGATTGGTGTCTTTTGGGGTATGCAATTGAGAAAATACTGTGGATTAACACTGCATTGGGGACTATTCTTGCTGGAACCGGGGCTAACTCTAAGTTCTATTAAGCGTGCAGCGATCGTTTCACTGTTCAAACGTGAACTATTAATCTCAATTTCCTCTTATTATGTACTCCGTACAGCTCGTGATTTTACAGTGGGTCAATTCAAGGGTCTTACTCGAACCGTAGCGTCCCGTGGAATATATACTAGTATATACAATATACAGAGGTGACCAAGCGTTTGCATTAGGGCATGGCATGATCCGCAATCAAGATTATTTGTGATCATCTAGCCCACTTCGCACCGCTGGCATCGGAACAGGACTTGATTGAACCAAAGACACGCGGCTTATACCGAAGCTTTTCCCCTAGTGCGAAGGAGAAATGGAGTTTGATGGAGTATCGTTATACAATATGGAGAGTATGGAGAGAACTTCTTGGGGGCGAGATGTGTGGAGCAACAATTTTGTTGATCTATCAATGTTCTCTGGTAGAAGTGACTTCCTAAGCACAGCATTCTCGGGAGCAAATCCCGGGTACTGTGTACCGACCCGAGTCGACTGCGTCACGACCTCGGTTCAACCAGTCGCCGTGAACTGATTTGCGCTTCACTCTTTTACTTCGTACTTATGCCCGAATTATCCTGAATTTCTCGATATAACAAAATTGTGAAATAATTCATCATAAAACGTAGGAACAAAGTACCATATACTTTTAGGCTGATATTCTAAGGCTTTCGGGTATGATTACGCACCAATGAATTTGTCCACCGATCAACGCTATTGCAATATACCTTGTTATTATTCCATTAAAAGAGGGAATATTTGCATGGATTAGTGCGGTTTAGCCGGACTCAATTGATTCAACTTGAAATTATTCTTTTATGTGGGTCACAGCATATCCCCCTTTTGCCCCTTTTTTGAGTCGGGATACGAAGCACGGATGCACCACTAACAGAGCAGCTAAGAGACCTAAACTACCACTAATTCACACTATTTCACTACGCTGCGCGGCTGCGCGGAGTTGCCGTTGTCACTCAGGTCAATCCTCATCAAACTTCAACGATCTCGGAGGTTGTGCGGATATGGATACGTTTCAAATCTCGGGGAAACGGGATAAAATGTCACCTCCAGTGTTTAACTGCGGTAAGAGGTAAAAAACGGCGTCGCACAGCCGCAACCCAGTACAGCTAGTCTTACTGTGTTTTTCTCGAATTGGCCATCGGTCCCGCGGGGGGGAACCTAGATCGGCAAACAAGGCTCAGAAGAGACCCATTTAGTGATCATATGAAAATTTTTGTTTTTTCTGTTTCCTTATTTTATTATTTTCCTTTGTGATGCGAGGATTCAAGCTAGATATGCAAGCTTGTCAAGCTTCATCTCCACATTGTGGCTCTGCGATGGGGCTTACGGCTGACAAGAGACACGGTGGAACCCGTGGACGTTTCAGTGGGCTCAGTTAACTTCGGATTCGGCCCGCGTCAGAGATTTCCCTGTTCAGGTTCAGACTGCGAAGTCGTCGGAGTGAAGGGGATGATGGTTTTGCCTGTTTATAGACTCTTTCTATTTCTAGTACTAAGTTGATACCGTGGCAACGTGTCATGTTGCGACATCTCCGCGACATAAAGGGTAATCTCGCGAGGTAAGGACGGAGTTAATGCAAGATCCCTTTCCGGACACCGTGCTCCGTATTCTGTATGTATATCATGCAGCTCTGCAGCAATAATGGGTTCCACTTCTGTAGCACTATCCCAACATTACCTAGCAAAGTCACATCGTTGATGCTTCGATTGGCTTTAGAAGGATCTGGCCCTCGGAGTACGCTGTCTGGACTCAGCTAAAAGAAACCTCTGATTGATGGAGTTTCACTAGCAAACTGGCTGCATGTGGCGGCACTAACATGTGTAAGCTATCCATCATAAGATAGCTTGGGCGTTGTGGCGTGCCAAGGAGCAATCACAAACAAGCAAAACGCGCCATATGGATATTAGCTTGAGATTGGCTTCGGAGGCCTAAACTTTGCTCTACCAATGTTACATGCAAAGTGTGTTAGTGAAGTGGCCTTTTAGCTTCGAAGCCAAGAGGTTGTAGTCTATTTTGTGTACGGAGTACTGCGATGTTGAGTTAGCCTGTGCGTCTGGTCTCAATTATGAGTCAAACATGCCACATATAAAGTACTTTGTATGTACGTCTATGCGAAGCAATATAAGAGAAACATCTCAGGAACTGCTATTTTTTCAATCGTAATCTTCGGTTGACTAACAGGAAGCGGTGTGCCAGACAAAAATGTCTGCATTATTATTTGTAGTATTCTGCCACTGTTCCCGAGGTCTTCGCACTGAAATATCAGAAAATATCGACTTTACTTCATCGCCAATCATCCAGACCGCTTGATCTGATAATTCGCCCACTCTACCCTATCACAGTCGGCGTTATTATACTTTTTTTTCCATAACAAAAGCTCTATAGAAAGAGCAATGGGCTCAAAACGCGTACATGTCTTTGTGATTGACCGCCACGATCAATAATGAGCATTCTTCAAACCTTCGTCGCCAATTGTAGATTTTTTTGGACATATACTGTATATGCACAGCAAAGATCAATAATTGCTCTTGGTGGCCAAATGGCGACCAATAACCAGATCAAGTCAAGCTTTAATTTGCCGAACACTGCATGATATGTATACTCCGTACAATATTGTAGCTCTGAATTTTTTGTTTTTTCAAAACTCAGCCCTGGACGATTGTGAAAGATGTCCACGTAGCGTCATGTATCGTCATGAGAACCTACAGGACGATCACTTTATTAGATCCATTCAATTTGCTTTTGGATACACGCGAATAGCAGGAATTACTTCCCCCACATTGTGCTCATCTGATCTTCTAATAGTGACCCCGCATAACCGGACGAACCAGAGCGACAGAATCCTTCCAATCGACGTCAAGGACGGCAAATAGGCCCAGACTATTGCATTCTGCATTCGGCGGGCTGACCGAGTTACAAGAATTGGACAAATCAGAATCCATAGTTCCTGATGTTCCCATGCAAAATGTGTACTCCGTACCAAAATCCGCATACCCTCGGATGATCTAATTTCCTCCACGCGATATATTTTCCAATCCGTTGTCTTTTTCGGTTCGGCGGAGCGGAACTTGAATATTCGGCTTTGAAATACGAACCGGGGTCCACTACACAACTCAATGCCCTCGGCGCCAAGTCGGACAACCCCCAAAGCCACGTTTTGATGAGAAAGAAGGGTAAGAAATCAAGAATTTGGATGGCTGCGAGAATGCGGGGGAACCCAACACTTTGGTAAGTACATCATTGCATGACACTAAACTAAAATGAATAAGGACTGCATTTGAGCCCAAAAATAGAGGATTGCATGATGGTAGATCGGATTAGAACACGGATTATTCCTCAAAAAGAAGATGATATTGCCAGGACAACTGCTAGTAGTCCAAGTAACGGTCAATCGTCTTCCGCCTTGAATGCTTGCCTCTTTCTCTTATACACATCCCTCGAACCCATTTTTTTGATACAGTTGATCCAACTGATCAAAGACACTAACACCACTTTATGAACTATTAACGCAGTGAAATCACAAATCTCACCCCCAACAGAATCCTCCCAACACAATCCCAGAGTGCCCCGACACAGTCTGCATGCAAGATTACAAGTTATACAACCATTCAACCCATTCAAATGATTAAACCTCTTTACCCCAACTCTAGGCGGTGCCTCCCGCCTGCGCGTGCGGGGTTGCAAAAGTACTATCAAGTCAGAACGAAGCACTTATCTCTGAAGAGCGATCACCTTCCTATATCGGCCTAGAAACGTCAAGGAGCACAGGCGACGCAGCCTGTCAGAACTGGAATGACAGCAGCGGTTTATCTGACCATGCTCTAAACTCTCCAAAGAGATGCGACTGTTACGCTGGCCCTGGCTTTTCCTGCCGCGTCCCTCTTAGTCATGCCACAAATAATCAAATCGCTAGCCAACCACGAAGATTGGGGAAGGGTTGTCCGCCTGTTTTTTTGTTCCTGGGTATCAAGCCAGGCGGCATATACCGCACATCTCATATCTCCGCACGTTGTGACTGGTATCTAGGATGGAGAAGCTTCTTCAAGAAGGTTGGTGCGCAGTCTCATCATCTGTTGCCGACCTTGATAGCTTCCTTTTTGGGACTGAGAGTCTTGTTATCTCCCTCAGCCGAGATGGGAGAGAGGGGTTGGAGAGGAGGTGCTTTGTGCTCAAAATTCTTATTAACTAGAGGGAGCAAACCAGATGTGTTGTAGTTGAATGAATGCTTTGATCCTCACATTCTCTTCTTGCACCAGCCCAGGCCTACCTTTGCTCTAACATTGAATTTTTACAAGGTTGTTTCTACGTTCTCGGTTTGGTATAGAGCCCTAAACAAACGATCCAATCTAAAAACTCAATCGACAATCAACTTTAACAATGGGGCAACATACCCCGTCTGTCAGAGAAAACCTCGACATAGAAACCAAAAATGGCATGATAGCGACCGGGAAGGCAGATGCCGCGCTCGAGTTCCTTCGCACAGAAAATGAAGACATCGCAGTCCTAACAGAGGTAGATGAGAAGGCGCTCGTGCGAAAGATCGATTGGATGATCATGCCGTTGATGTGGGCGGCGTATAATCTTCAATATCTCGACAAAGTGCTCAGTAGGTATAGCTCAATCAGCAAGAAATGAGTCTGATGATTGATCGTTCTGTTTACAGTCAACTATGCATCCGTCATGGGCTTGCTCAGCGACACAAATATGCACACTAATCAATTCTCCAACCTCACGCTTGCATTCTACGTGACCTATTTGTTCTTCGAACTTCCGACTGGATTTCTCATGCAACGCCTGCCCACTGCGAAGTACTTGGGATTCAATGGTACGTTATCCACCGATTGTATGATGTCTGTGATACTGACCCATTAGTTACAATATGGGGACTTATGACGACCTTGAACTGCACTGCAAAGAACTTTCCAGGCCTGATGGTTCTTCGCGTGTTGCTTGGATGTTTTGAAAGTGCGATTGCACCCGCGTAAGTGTGCTGTTGAAGTATTTTGACTTAAACGTCTTCTGATATCATGGTAGATTGATCCTCATCACGTCGATGTGGTACAAGAGAGACGGTACGTCAACCGTCATATACTAACCGTGCTATACTAATATACTGACTCCTGACAGAACAACCCCAAAGGATGGGTATCTGGTATCTAGGCACAGGAACAGCCTCGATAATGGGCGCCCTAGTAGCCTATGGTCTCCTGTTTTACACATCAGACCAATTCAAGCCCTGGCAGATAATGTTCCTCATCTTCGGCTTGATAACCATCGCCGTCGGCATCAGCATTTTCTTTTTCCTCCCCGACAACCCCATGACTTCACGTCTAACGCACGCAGAGAAAGTCCTCGCAATCGAACGCCTCCGCGAGAACCAAACCGGAATTGAAAATAAGCATTTCAAGCGCAGCCAGTTCACGGAAGTCTTCCGCGACCCGCAGACGTATCTCATTGCCATCATCGTCACAGCCATGGACGTCCCCAATGCAGCCATGAGCAGCTTTACCTCGCTTATCATCCAAAACTTCGGATTCACGACCAAAGAGACCGAATTGCTGAATATCCCCAATGGCGCTGTAAGCATAGTCAGTATCCTTGCTGCATCGTACTTCGCAGGCCGATACAACCAGCGCTGTCTATGTATTGCGATGTCGCTAGCGTGCGGTTTGTTGGGCGGGTGTCTGCTTGCTTTTTCGCCCAAGGAAATGAAAGGCGCTCAGCTTGCAGGGAACTATTTGACGCAGGTCACTGGCTCTGCGCTGCCGATTATGTACTCGCTTGCTGGAGCCAATGTTGCCGGTCATACGAAAAAGGTCTCGATGAATGCTATCTTGCTTATGTCTTTCTGTTTGGGCAATATCCTTGGCCCACTTACGTTTCGCACTGAGGATGAACCGGATTATATTCCTGCCAAGATTGCCATTGTCGTTACTATCTCGGTGGCGATTGTGTTTACACTTGCGTTAAGGACTTATTATATTTTGGAAAACCGGAGGAGGGATAAGAATCGTGAAGGGGAGGTTCATCAAGAGAATTCCGAGTTCTTGGATATGACAGATCGGGAAAATCGCGAGTTCAGGGTGAGTTGCGTGGATACAAAATACTGTCTATGGTCGTGGCTGACTTTTGTTTTCTAGTACAAAATTTGAACTTCCCCTTCCATGTCTTCTTAGGAAGCCTTTTGGGATTCCTTCTTACGTCGTTCTTTCCAAATTGTATGCGGTTCGTGGTTTCCCTATCTGGGAAGTTGATGCTCGGGTCTGCTTTAGGAGGGCACGAGGTCGTTAAGTGCGAGTATTCACGTATATATGTCAATATATGTATGTTCTATGTGCTCATGGCTACATATGTAGCCTAATTCTAATTCTATTTACATTATTCAGTTTAACAAGTCATCGCTATGCAATCGTAACACACCAAACATCACCCCATCTCAAGCAGTAGCCTCAACAGTCTTCTGGAACTCAGCACTGAATTCGTAGTCGACGTATCCCTTGGGATCCTTAGGGACATAGAAAGTGTCACGGTTGTAGGGCACCCAAGGAATGTTCTCCTTGACACGGAAGGGCAAGTCCGGGTTTGTAATGAACGGACGTCCAATACCAATGATGATATCATAATCGGCATATTTCACATCCACCGCATGACGAGACGAGTCAGCCTTATAACCACCAGCAATGATCACAGGCGAAGCCTTGCCATACGCCTCCAGGAAGAAATCCAGCTGATCAGTGGACTCCACATCGGCATTACCCGCAATGCGCGACTCAACCACATGCGCGTACGCGATCTTCAAAGCTGCAATCTGCGACGCAAGGTACTCAAACTGCGGTTTAGGGTCACTCATCCGCATGCCCTGGAAAGTGCTCCAAGGGCTGAAGCGAATGCCGGTGCGATCGGCACCAATAGCGTCAACAACAGCACGAGTGACCTCGACAGCGAACTTGCCGCGACGCTCCACACTGCCGCCCCACCCGTCAGTGCGCGTGTTGCAGGTATCCTGATTGAACTGATCAATCAGATACCCATTGGCAGCGTGGATCTCGACGCCGTCGAAGCCCGCCGCAATGGCGTTCCGCGCGGCCTGCGCATAGTCGCCGATCCACTCATGGATCTCGGACTCGCTCAGGGCTCGCGGTGTAGGCGCATCGGCGGCTGCGGGCGTGGCACTGCTGGAGATGAGCTCGTAGTCACCCTCGGCCTTGAGGACGTCTGGGTTGGCTACTCGTCCGAGAGCCCACAGCTGCACGTAGATGTGGCTGCCCTTGGCGTGCACTGCGTCGGTAACTTCCTTCCAGGCGGCGATCTGGGCGTCGTTGTAGATGCCTGGGACGTTGGGGTAGCCACCTGCGCGAGCAGAGATGAATGTTGCCTCAGTTATCAGCAGGGTGCCGGGGACTGAGGCACGCTGGGCATAGTAGTCCTTCACGAAGGGAAGGGGGATGTGGTTGTCATCGGCGCGGAAGCGAGTCATGGGGGCCATGGCAATGCGGTTGGAGAGTTCCACGCGGCCGACGCGGAGAGGAGTGAAGAGTTTTGTCATTGTGGTTGAATTGTATGGTTGGTTTATATAGTATAAAGGGTGTAAGGGTATATAGGGTTAGGAATGGCAATTGGGCTCAGTGCAGGTCCAGATAAATTGATGTTTCTCCTGCAGGGTAGCGGTGTAAGCACTTTATATATCTATGATTGGGGTTCTAGCAGGCATTTCATGGCATATACGATTTATATCCACCATGATTAACAAGCAGCAGTGGAGTCGGGTTCAAGTCCCTGCCGAGTTCTCAGCCGAAAGTGGCAAGTCTCCGAAAACCACAGCAATTGAAGGCTTCTGATTGGCTGGTAGATGTACTCGGGATAATTAATAATAATGTGGGTCATCACGCTATTCGGAATTATGAATAATCTTGTTGGAATGTTAGGGAATCGAAATGAAATTATACACATTTCTTTCATGTTCGCTAGGAAGCAACTTGTCAAATCTACCAAGGTACCTATTGTGTGTAGATCAGCACTCCAGGGCTTGAACGGGTATAAACATCGACAAACGCCATCCATTGACCTAGCCACGGACTATAATCATTGCAAGAACTGCTCCTGGTATCAAAACGAATTGTAGAACGCCGAGAAGACAAAAATGAGTACTATCGCTCCAGGCGACTTGCAGTAGATTCAAGCTGTGCATTGAATGCACGGATTTGGTTCAAGAGACCGCCTTGTGCCTCGGGGGCACGGGCGCTCACACCGGCTACCGTCCGGAGCATGAATTCGAGATCGGCAGGAGAGGGATCCACAGTCGAAGCAGGACGTTGCTTGTTGCGGTCAAGAGCGAGTTCTAGACTGTGAAGGGAATTGTTGATGATGGTTCGTGACTAAGGTCATTGTTAGTTTGTTCTCGCCTGCTGCAAAGAAATAACTCACAGTTTTGGCCTTCTCCTCTTCAGTATGTTTGCTGCGCACTGCGTCCATTTGCAAAGCCACGCTTTCTCGTTCTCGACGAACCCGGTATAAATGACTTCGGAGATCCATCATGTCACGTTTGGTCTTTTTCAATTGAACGCCGAGAACAAAGTTGCTGTCAAGAATCCCACTTAGATCCATGAGGCGACTTTCAAGCTCGGAGCCAAATGTCTCGACAGCTTTCCGTTTCCGTGTCCATTCGGCCCGCCGCGTAGCATTTGCTTCATTCGCGATTCCATCCTTGAGTGTGTTGAGGGTTTTCTCCAGAGTTTCACGACAGATCTGGCTCAACACGTCGGCGGGATTAACACCACCGCGGCTGGGCATCTTAGTTCGTTGGTTTGTGGTAAGTTCATCTGCGGAGTCTTGGTCATCTCCAAGCCCCTCAGCCGTAGACACCGTGCCATTAAGAGAAGTGACATTGGCGAGACGATAGACGGTAACTGCAACGGTTTCTCCGCGAGGCTCTCGAGTCTTGCGACGGGGTTCAGCGTGTCTCGATTCAGCTTCCACGTGGAGCTCTGGCTCTGGCTCTGTATTGCGCTTGGGTTTCCCAGGCCTACCACGTTGAAGTTTAGGCGCTGCGGACTCCATTTCAGGTCCAGGCAGCTCTTCGACCGCAGGCTCGGGTTCTGGTTCTGGCTCCACTGCGTGTCTAGCCTTCTTTCCGGACCTTTCACGCCGAGACTTGGATACCGCCTCTGCTTCTTCGGTTTGAAGCTCTTCGGGCTCCACAGCACGTTTAGACTTGTTCGCAGGTCTGCCTCGTTGAAGTTTGTGTGCCTCGGGTTCAACATCAGCTTCAACCACAGGCGCTGATTCAACCGGAGGTTGGACCTTCTTCCCAGGCCTACCGCGCTGTGGCTTGGGCACTGTGGGCTCTATTACAGGATCCTGTTGATCATCGGGGTTTGCTGATATCGGCTTGCGGCCCCGACGGGGCCCCGAAGAGGCTTCGGTGGCGACTGAGACGGGTTGAGGTGGTGTATTCTCAGACTCGGTTGCCCCAATAGCCTTCTTATTATGTGCAGGTCTACCACGGGACCGCTTGAGTTTTGAGGCGACCCCCGCCTGGAGAGACGCTGGTTCTTCTTGTGTTATGGTGACGGATTCCTGCATGATGTCTTCCCCAGGCAGTTCTGGAGATTGACTTGCAATGGCTTTGCGCCCGGGGCGCCCTCGGGGCTTTTTCATCTTCGTAGAGGGATCTTGAGACCCTCGGTTCTCTTTCTCCATTGACTCATTTCGCAGCTCAGGAACCTCCTCAATATTTTCAACATCCGCGTCAAGAGTTGGCGCGTGGTTTGTTTCGAGGGCCTCCGCGGGGCTTGCACGCTGTACGCCTCTTGCGATTGATTTTTCTATTTGTTGAGTCATTGGGACAACAGCCCTCTTGCTTCGTTGGACCTCTTGCTCACGACTAGGCCATGCCTGGGATTTGTGTCGGTTCTCGCTTGTTTGCTCTGCGTTTTCAGGTTGTATAGCGGCTACTTGGAGCTGAGGCTCTGGAGCTTTGGGCGATGTCCGTGATTCTTCGATCGATGTTGGATCCGCATGGCTAGGTACCGAAGAACTGGCCTGAGCTGAGTGTCCTTCGGCTGCAGAAATTGCTGGTGCTATTTCTTGTTCCACGCCATTGGAGGCCTTGTCTCGCCGGGTCTGATAATCGGTAGAAGGCTCCGGTATTGGTGATATGAGAGGTTCTGAAGGTCCATTACTGCGCTTTTCTTGTTGTTCTAGTGTAGTCATATAAGGAATTTCTTGGGTGTAGCTTGGTTGCGCCTTTGTGTGACTTGCGCTGTCATTAACAAGCTGCGGATCTCCATTCTCTGCCCGCACGCCACCTTGACGAATATGGGTATCTTCTGTGTTATTGTTGGAGCCTTTGTTAAAATTAGCTCATGTTATTCGTAAAGAGTATCGGCTTGGGCCTCAACGTACTAAGCTTTCTCCTTTTGTTGCTTTGCGTTTGTTCGCCTCTGTCTGGAGGTATGTCATATGTCGAGGGCCGTTCTGGGAGCTTATTACGCGCACTTCCATGTGTGCGCTCAGCTCTCGAGTCTTGCAATATTGGTTGCGATGGCTTCAACGGCGGTGTTGTCGCCGGCGCGGTCTGTGTTTGCGGCGGATTCTGAGGTTCAGGGACAGTAGCAAGCGGCGCGGGCGCTGATGGTTGGGCTAATGGGCTACCAAATGAGAAGCCAAAATCCACTTCCTTGGCCTTGCGCGTCCTATTCTCAGTCAGTATCTGTGTTATGGTTTCGCGGGGTAAAGGCAAGGCGCGTACCCAGCTCCGCGCTGTCGCATTTGCTGCCGCTCCTCTCGCGCTGCCAATGATTAGCGATCAATCCATCCAGGCAAAGTAGATTAATTACATACTGACTTCCATTATGGAGGAACGGCGTCGAAAAAGACGCGTCGTGTTGTTGGTTGAAGAGCAAAGACACCAGTTGTGGTCGGAGCCAAGGCGATCAGGGCCGATCCATTTTTGACCCGATTTCTCCGCGCTCTCAACGTCTTTGGTACTTTTTCACTTGAACATCACACAAATTTACCCACTCAGTATTTCAAATGGGTTGGTTCTGGGGTGATAGCAAGAATGATCCTGTCAAGAAGCTCGATCCAGGGCTTCGCGACTATCTCGAACAGGAAAAACCCGACAAATATGTACCCGGTCCCGATGTGAAGCCACCACCATCGACGCCTGTGCAATCTCCCGACACTTCTGATCCCTCGAAACCTCAAGTTCCCGCAGCTTCGCTTTATCAGGATGGGCGTTATGCTCATCTATGGAAAACATATAAGCCACCAGCGGAGGATGATGAAGGAGCCGGAATCCGCGGGGCGTCGCGAGTGATTGAACAACACAAGGCGAAAGGCGACACAGTACAACGGGCAGCAATGGAGAATTGTGCACTGGAGCATGAGGCCTTGACCTATTGTTTCCAGACAGGTAATTGGCGCAAGCAAATAGAGGCCCGATTGACCTTGTGCTCAAAGGAGAATGGCACCTTCTCCCGATGCTTCATGACCCAGACAGTAAGTTGGCAGATGGCATCTAAGGCATTATCGATCATCGTTAACACGGACTTTCCGGACAGAAATTCCTTCAAGCTCTCGGCTACGCAGCTGGCGTCGACCAAGACGCTGAAAAAGAGGAGCGCATTCAGATGCATGCCGACAAGCTATACCACCAGATGCTAGACTATGAAAAGCGAATTGAAGATGCCAAGGCAGCCGGGCTCGAACCACCACCTCTTACATCGCTGTTCAATCCCGAGAAGGAGTCGCAAGTCCAACAAAACCGAGAGATTGAGATTCCGGGAGGAGAAGCAATCCCGACAGGATTTAAGCCATCAAAACCGCTCCATAAGCTCACACCACACGAGCGGGAGTTGGAAATCCGGGCACACTACGCAAATTTGGAACAGCAAAGACTATATATGGAGGAGGCTGCGCCCTTCATGAAGTCTCAGGACGATGCTCGACAGAAGCGACAAGAAAAGGCCGTTAGCTGGTTTGGAGAGACTCTCGGCAAATGGATGTCCTAGATATGTAATTCTATTGTATTATTCTCATTTATTTTTTCCAAAAAAGAATGGCGCTAAACATTTTCGAACGGTATGACTATGATGACCTGGGCATGGTAGAGAGAAGTCCGTACGTTTCAGCTGACACCACTTCTTATCCTAATACCTAGGACATTGTAAAACAAATGTTCTAGAATAGGACTTAAGATGAAAAAACATTAATAAATATTCAGTACCTCCAGATATAAGGCAGAATATACTTGCTATGTAATCCTTGCAAATTAAGAGGGCGGCATATCTAATCGTTCCGGTCGCGTTCTCCCGCGCAAACAACTCGAAGCATCATCGCAGAATCACGACTCTTAACCTTCCGACCCCTACTCTCATTCCCTCGCTTGTCGCATCATTTTCCCCTACTCTTCTTGGAAGACATCAACTATTTCTCATCTGCTCAGCATTATTGAGATACCCTTCCGTGTCAACTAAACCTTCAAGCTAAACACCCCCGAGGTACTTGAGTGATCATTGGATTCGGAAATTCCCTCTTAAAAGTTCGCCTTTTACTTACAATCTGTGGTGATCAACTACTTGTTGAGCTCCGGCGCTCGCCATGAAGGCCTCCCCGTTGCTCATTTCGTGGCACAATGACAACGCCCCTATCTACTCGGTTCATTTCGACCCCAATGGCAAAGGCAGGCTAGCCACTGCCGGAAAGTAGGTCTCGTTTATTCTCCCTTGTCGTGGGATATTCACTAATTTGCTCCTCTTCTAGTGACAACAACGTCCGAGTATGATTAAGCCCTTGTCCTTGTCCGAACACCGTGATCTGACATGTCATACAGCTCTGGAAAGTCGAGTCCATGGGAGAAGAAAGGAGGGTCTCTTATCTGAGTACTCTCATCAAGCATACACAAGCTGTCAATGTGGTCCGGTTCAGTCCGAAGGGTATGTGTTTCCACAAGCCAGCACCGAATCACAGTTCTGACAGATGTAGGTGAAATGTTGGCGTCTGCTGGAGATGATGGAAACGTCCTGCTTTGGGTACCATCGGAGCTGCAAACACAAGCCGGGCTCGGGGAAGATCATTCAGATGACAAAGAGACATGGCGAGTCAAGCATATGTGTCGTTCATCTGGCGCCGAGATCTATGATCTGGCCTGGTCCCCTGATGGTGTTTTTATAATTACTGGCAGCATGGACAATATTGCTCGGATTTACAATGCCCAAACCGGTTCGTTACCCGTGATATAGATTGCACCCGGCGTGGTTTATTGACACTGAACCCCTATAGGACAAATGGTACGACAAATCGCAGAGCATTCTCACTACGTTCAAGGTGTAGCATGGGATCCGCTCAATGAGTTTGTCGCGACTCAGTCTTCCGACAGATCAGTCCACATCTATACCTTGAAGACCAAGGATGGGCAGTTCACCTTGACACCACACGGGAAGGTTCTCAAGATGGATCTACCAGCCAAACGAATCTCAAGTAGTCCTGCGCCCCCAGACGTCAGTATACGTTCCCAACAGGGCGCCTCAAATACTTTTGCGATTGTCTCGCCTGCTCCTTCGGCCCCGGGGACTCCAATGGCTTCCAATTTGCCCATGGACCCTCCTCCCGTTTCACACAGTCGGCGTTCGTCTTTTGGCTCATCCCCTTCCATCCGACGATCTGCATCCCCTGCTCCATCCTTGCCATTGCCGGCCGTCAAGCCATTGGAAGTCTCATCACCGAGTCTCCTCGGTGGTCTCGGGGTAAAGAATGCCAACATCTATGCCAATGAGACATTCACATCTTTCTTCCGGAGACTTACATTTGCTCCCGATGGGAGCCTGTTGTTCACGCCAGCTGGTCAATTCAAGACGACCCATGTCTCAGCCACGGATTCTGCAAAAACGACAGACGATGTCATCAACACAGTCTACGTCTACACACGAGCCGGTTTCAACAAACCTCCAATTTCTCATCTTCCGGGACATAAGAAGCCTTCCGTGGCCGTGAAGTGCTCACCGGTATTCTATACGTTAAAACAAAACACCCAGCCTGCGAAAAATATCACACTTGATACATCATCTGGCGAAGAGATGTTCCCCTCTCTTCCAGAACCCGTTGTATCGGCGACTCCATCGTTCACCAGCCAGCCTCAAATGGATCCTCCATCTTCAACGTCCGTCGAGATATCCAACCCGCAGGGAACTCCCAAGGCTACCGAGAATGACACCAGCGATACAAGCCAAAGCCCGCCATCCGTCTTTGCCCTTCCATATCGCATTGTATACGCGGTTGCTACACAAGATGCTGTCTTGATATATGATACGCAACAACAAACTCCCCTGTGTATTGTAAGCAACCTGCATTTTGCTACATTCACAGACCTGACCTGGTAAATCTTTTTCCAACCGACCCTTGTTTCCCTATACTAATGAACCACAGGTCCACCGATGGGCTGACATTAATCATGAGTTCCTCTGATGGATTCTGCTCTACTCTATCATTTGCTCCTGGAGAGTTGGGACAGCTGTATACAGGATCCACTTCCGTAAGCCAAAATACTGCCAACCCAAGCACCCCTGCTGCGAATGCCACACCGATGTCGACACCGATGCATGTGCCGTCCCCAATCAAGACAAATAATTCATCCACACATAGCACGGGCCCTGTTCCGCCAGCCAGTCCTGCACGTTCCAACTCTGCTTGCTCAGTGGCAACACAGTCCTCGCAGCAAACCCCTGCTGGTGTCATTAACAACCCTACACCCACTCTCGGAACTGTTCCATTAGTAACGGCAGCACACTCTTCACAACCATCGACGCTTCCCCTTCCACTTACAACTCCGCCACAAACTCCAAATTCCAGCGGTCCACAAAGCACAACGACCAGTGGCAGTGTTTTGGGGAAGCGTGGCGAGTTTGAAAATGAAGAGAACAAGGATGCGGACCAAACGACGGCTCAACGGCCAAAGAAGCGCCGCATTGCTCCTACTCTCGTTTCGACTGGCGCTGATGCACCACCTTCTCAGGACAGCAACCCCTGAACAAACATAGATGTCCCTATTTTTAGGCTCATTTTTGACTTCCGTCAAAGGAAACGAATAAGAATTTCCACCTTCCACCTTTTTATGATTCATGCTTATTCCTAATCATTTCTCGTGTTATATCCTCGTCTTTGTGATATGTGCTCGTGCCGATTTTGTTCTTTTAGCTATCGTCGTGTCTGACTCGCCCATCCGAGGTTCAATCTATTCAATTGGAAATTCTCATTCTTGATCGTTCATGTGACCTGGATTTTTGTTTCATGTATGCATTGCGGCTTTGACATCCTGCTACTTTCTGCGTTCCAATCTTATTTGTTTTGAATCTGAATTCTTCGTTCTCGGCACATTGACATTCGTTGTCTGCTTGTGCTATCCCCGGCTGTTTTGATAATGTTTCTACTACCTTGAAGCTGTTATCCTAGAGGATGTCGATTTTCTTCGGGCGTTCGCCGAACTACGAGTGATGTATTTTTTTCCCTTCCCCACCAGTCGCTATCTCTGGTGCTTATCTGGGCTTATCCCAGTAGATCTTTGTAAAATCCAAATAAGGCCTGAGAACAAAGAATCATTCTTGAAATAGATCTCGTCTAGAAACTCTGGCAATACCCTAAAGTATGAGTAGTTTCTATCGGTCTTGTTTCAAGTTGCATTTGATGAAGTCTCTGCCCAATCCACTTTCCATCGTGCATGCATAGCGGCTTACTATCCTCCAATACTTTTATAGCGAAATGCCTGTTATACAAGCTATTTCCAGGCCTCTCAGATACGATATAAGATCCCTCATCGTTTTGCGCATTGAAACCTACTTGTTCATGATATATGGACCAATGAACACGAGTTGAACAATTATTGCTTGAGCTAACCATACTGCAGTGTGCGAAATGAATGGTGGTCAATACCGCGGTGACAATAATAGCAATAAGAGTCGTTCACGCAGACGAATCGGCAGATGATTCAGCGCATGTTGTAGATTCTCCTTCATCCTCCGTCAAACTTGACAGTGAGTTCAAGACATCCAAGAGAGAAAGATCAACCGGCAAGGTAGATTTTGCCTCTGTGGCATGCGTGCCAGTTGCCAAAGTTATGTATGACCTTGAGTCTTTTCCTAAATTCCGTCCTAAACCCAGATGGAGTTGGAGTCGACCTCAATTCATTTGCCCACTGGAACAGTGCCTCGTCATTGTGGGAACTGCCCGCCGCGAATATAAATTCGGGGTATTGGGTGGCCGAAAGATGCTCCAAAGCAAAGCGGGCAGCCACTCCCTTTCCTTGAGAAGAGAATGGTAACTCCACGCTAATCAACGTTGTATCGCGGAAAATATGGAAGTCAGCACTACCGCGTGCACCATTGATCTGATCTACAAGCTCAGAGACTTGGTGAGCTGTAACTTCGCTGTCCATCGCGCCATCGTGACAAAAGACTAAGGACGATGGAGTTTCCATAATTCGACTACCTTCAGTCCGCTTTTGAAAATACTTCATCATCCTTCGGATTCCGGGGCGCCAGTTATCTGCACTTGTGGCCACGAATTGCACACAATCCTCGGTTTTGCTGAGCTGGATAAGACAACCGTTCTCGAGAAGAAATCCGACATCAGAGGGCAATTTAGGTAGTGTCTCTTTGAGCTGCTTTGTTCCTTGATCGCTAGTTATATATAAGACATTTTTGGGATTGCGGAGGAGTAATTCGATTGTTTTGAGAGCTCTCTTTGACAGCGAAGAATTGTCTGTAGGGAACCCTTGGCCAAAGGTGGCCACATCTTCTAAGAAAAAAATTCGTGAGCGGGCGACAAGGTACGACGATTTCAAATCTGTAAGTGAAAGCGAAGAGCTGTCATTGATCTTCCGAAGTTGTTGAATACGGCGGATTTCCACGAGGTCACGTTCCAGCCTTCGATACCATTTTACGGCAGTGTAAGGGCATTTGAGACTTCGCAGTCTCTTCCATTCGGTCTCTTTCTCTTCTAGTGACATTCCAAGTGCGGCATTGATTGAAATGGCACATTGGTTGTAGTTCCATGGGTTCACAAGAAGCTGATGCTCTTTGAAGCTTAAACCACTGCGCTCATGAAACACAGAGGCACTGCCCACGAATTCACTTAGGATCAAGGACCCGTATAGGTGAGAGCCAAACCGCCCATCTTGACAATGGATAAAATCATGGCTGGTCAAGTTCATTCCCTCGCATAGGTTGGTGGCCATGAAAACATCTGCCACACTTAGCAATGCCACAAATTGGAAATGACTGATGTCTTGTTTAAGCAGTACCAATGGCTGATGAGTAACAGTTGAATATGTCGAGTTGATTCTCATCGCAATTTTCAAGACCTCTGCCTCTAACTCTGGACTGTCGGATGTAGAAGAGATCACTTGAATAAGAACCACCTATTTGATAACACGAGTCAGTAAGTGCGCAATCCCAACATAAATATGAATTGCAATCCATGTACGCCAAAAGAAGGGCTCATAATATGCGCTTTAACTTACATCATCTCTCCGTGCAGGGAAGATCTTCAGAAAAATCTCATATGCCAAAAACTTTTGCTTGATTTCTCCCTGTACATCCAGTCGATCCCTTGCAACAATCAAGCGCTTCTTTCCGCCATATCTAAGCTTGATACTGTGCATCCAGCCTTCAACTTCGATTGACTGACGTAATTCTTCTAGTGATGACGGGTCAACTCCCATTGGGGAACATACGACACCAACAAACCGATTGTTGAATTTCACTTCGTTGGCTGAGACTTCCAGCCTTCTCAGTCGGCTGCAGGGCTGAAGAAAATGGTTACGATACTCATCCGTCTGAAAACCAATCAAATCCGCACCCAGTAGTCCTTCCAACAGTTGTTCTCGTGAGGCCAAGCAACGGAAGATTTCCGAAGAAGGAAATGGAGTATGCAAGAAAAACCCAATCTCAGCCTGGGGTAATTTCTCTCTCAAAAGGCCTGGATGAACAAGAAGGTGGTAATCATGAACCCAGATCGTATCGCCTAGTTTCCAATGCTCAATGATTGTATCAGCAAATGTCTGGTTGAGCTTCAGGTATTGAACCCAGGAGTAATCATCATATTTTGAGTGTCGAGGCCTCTCTTGCATTTGGTAATGAAGAGCTGGCCAAAGGACCGCACGACAGAAATGAGTGTAATGGCCCTCAAACTCGGTGTCACTCACGAAGACAATCAAAGACTCATAATGTTCCCGCAGTTCGTCGACGATGTCTCCCCGAATCCCCTCTGTCACTGAATCGGTGGGCATACCCAGAGTTCCTACCCACATTTTATTTCTTAGTTGTCCAAGCTTCTCGGCTGCATGGATAGCATTTTGCAGACCTCCATGGCCTTGCTCGGCAGCCGTGACTCTCCAGTCAGTGGTGGAAAGCAAAGCACGCGGGCTACTTGGGTTCACAAGATCTTGTGAACCGTCTAGAGATGCATTCTTCCATGAACTCTTTTGTGAGTCTGGGCCGTTCAAAAGATGGTATGGGAGTGTTGGTCGCTTTAGATGGTGGTTGATTGAACATTCGGCTGCGACCCCAAGGAATATCTCGAGGCTCACTGGGGCCGTGCAATCTTCCAACATATCCCATCGGTATCTCATCTGTTATTCGTGATGCATATCCTGTAAAGACCGTTTCGTCCTTGATGGTGGCTCCGGGTATCGGTGAGAGAGAGCCAAGCTGGGATTTGTAGTTTGAATCTGACAGTCGCCCAACAAAAAACTCGGGACCGTCGACAGTCGCGTAACTAGACGGTGGTACATAATCTTCGGATTGATGGATATTGAAGTCGATAGTGTATGGGAGGAATCTAGTCCACTATGTCAGACTTGGTGAATGCTTCAGACAAGGAAGGAGCTCACAGAGATGCGATGAAGACCGTGCCGAAATCTTCCGGTGGTAGAAGGATGTCCATGGCTAATTACTGAATGTCAAGAGCCTTTTACTCATAATGTGTATCAACTAAGTAAGAATGGCTAAGGGTAGAAGTTAAAGGTGAGAGGTTGGGGGAAGCTTAGTTCATAGTTGCTGTCATATAAAACAGCATGCACTTTCTTTTGCTCTTCAATTTGTATCAGCGTCTGGTTTTCTGGCATATCTGTGATGGATATAGTATGCCCTTATTTAGATTCACAACAAGCAAAATTATTCATGAGGCATGTAGGCATAGAAGTTGTTAACGCCCATTTCTTGCGAATATGTATTTTCGAACAAATTTGCAATTTCAATGCAGCTGCCCCGGAATCGGGCACATTATTCTGCTTTGTAACTCATTTAAGCATGCATCAATCTATATTAATATCAAACACCCTAGACCACATGGAAGAATTGACCAAATGTTGCGCCAAGGCGAGCACTCGAGTATTGGTGTTAAGATAAGCTCCAAGGACCAATGGACTAGTCATAGTCGACCTCATTGCCTGCCCAGGTATATCCCGACTAGAAAGCCTAGCAACACCGTAGGTTATTTATCACATTATTGTCATTCGTCTATACACTTTGAACACGTCTTCCTTTAAGCCTTTGTATATTCTTGATAAGTTCCTTCAAACACACTTTGGATCATAGATATATAGTGAATTACTGTCCTCTAATATTGCTATAGCGTACTTACCTATGATATTAATTGTTTTCAGACTTTTTAGACATTGTACAGCCTTTTGCGTACCTACCAGCCTATGTAGGATGGTCAGATTCCCCAAACTTTGTTCGTCAAGTTTGTCAGTCGCAAACCCAGCTTTTCAAGACCACCCACCTAAACCTCCATGCGACAATTGCAATGAACCATTCAAGCAAAAAATAGGGATGCACCCAATCAGTAGCTTATCGTACCAAAGCAATAGAATAGAGATATAAGAATCAGTGCGTCAGAGATCCGAAAATGAAAATAACGCTAGTCGGTGTTCAACATTTTGGCGCAAGAGCCGCGTACACTCGGACCAGCGATTATATCGTTTGAAGACGTCGCTCCGACAAGCCGATCCCAAACAGGCAATTTGACGGCATAAGCCGTCTTATCAAATTCGTCAAGTGACAGGATGCGGAAGAATTTTCAAGCGTCAAGAGCTTGCGACAGCGCAAGAGCTAGAGTGGATCAGTGCGTGACGACCCGGTCCACACTAGCCAACGCTATGGTCCCATCCATCTGCTGGAGTCAGTGCAGCCTGTTGGATATAGCACAAAAAAGAACGCATGTAGAGTAACGTCGATCCATGGCAACGCAAGGCCACGCTCTGAACCCAGCAGCGCGACGAACCATCTCCGCAGAAGTGCGTGTCTTTCCTTGGCTCGGGACGGCACGCGCACCGCGTTGCTTCAAAGACATCGCCACTCTCGTTGCACCGCAAGGATTCACATAGCTTAGGACGTGCATTGAACGTTGACGCGTGGAAAGCAGATGCGTGGACCGTTGACATTGAGCGTCAATGGTGCATCGGGTACGGAGTATAGGCTTGGCACTATAAAAACAAGTAAAGCCAAGCTCATTGCATACGTCAAAAGTCTCACAGGATAAGCAGTGTCTTATCCGTACTCCGTACGGAGTAGTTTAATTCGATTCAAGCAATAAACTCCAAGGAGATGACGAGAGTCTTGGCGCTTGGCGGGGGGTTGAATGCTCGGCACGATGAGCCTGAATTGTTGATTTCTGCACTCCTTTTCCCCCTCGCGGTAATTGGCGTGCCAATTCCATGGCTATTATTCGCCTTGCGTTTGAAATGCATTTTGCGTAATAGCGGTTCTTTACCGTCGGGTCAGATGAGCTTGGAAAAGTGAGTAAAAATAAATAAAAACAAAACAAAACAAAACAAAACAAAAATAATATTAGACAGCCCCAAACAGACCTGTGACGGTCAATTGACCCACGTAATACAGTGATCGATTTGCGAATTCGGTTCAATATTGTAACTTGGATCTCCGAGTATAGGGAAGATTACGGGGTATGTATAATGTTCCGATTCTGGTAGCTAAAACTACCTGACTATACGGATCTTTCAACTATATATGTACTTCTATGGTAACCAGTATCCATGTAGGCTGAGGCTGTTCGGTCGCACAGCCACTTTCGCATAGCCCTGAAATATTACTAGGCTCAAACGCGGCTCGGAGTATGAAACAACGGCGGCTGATCGGTTTCCCCGGATAGAAGAGGTACATAAACACCCGAGTGCTTGAGTTAGATTCTTATAACGTATTATTGTACGGAGTAGAATCAGGGCTGAGATTCAAAGTTCTATTGGGTTGTTTCGTGCATTGGAGTCATTATCATTGGGATAAGTTGTACCGTCAACGTAACCCTAATTGATCGTTGCACCCGAACATTGCGACGAATCATTACAAACCTGTCGGACAGAACTCTCGAAGTTGGAGTGTGTACGGGGTACTAAGTATAGTCCTGATTCATATACAAGACAGATTATTGGGTCAATAATATACGTGGCCTGGAGATGGGTTGTAGATCGATTCAGAGCCATCCATGGATGGACCACTGGGCCTATCATTTCTGCCTGACATTAAAAGCAGAAAGATTTCTTGACCCTGAGACTGGACCCTCGAAGAATTTTCAGGGTCTTTGGGTCGGATGATTCAAACGAATTCTGATTGGTAACAGAAGGGAAGAGTTGTGGTTCTAGAATATAACCATATAATCATTTTCTTCGATATATAATCATTTTCAAGATCAACTCCGATATACACTAAGATTGTAACACTGAACGTCGAAGTATGAATATCAAATGAAGATAGAATTTCCCCTTCAGGTTGCATAAACATACCTGTATGCTGGAGTGTGACGAAAGATGCCAAGGCCCTCCCTTCATAGAATCGACCCAAATAGGATGTAAGCTCCGCCTCAAAAGGCTTAGGGCGGTGGAGGCACTAGGCCGATCGTGCAAAATGCCAAGACGGCTGCTTGCGCGTCTCCAGCCTTTGATTGATGTTAGATGCGAGTTTTCGTATCATGGCCACGCAACCCTATGCTCCTTAATTATTATACCTTTTTTTTTCCCTTTTTTTTCCCTCTTGCTCCAATTTTTTTTTACAACTTGTCATTTGATATACGGCGGGTTAAACCGATGAGCAAGGCACGAGCTTTGATCCTCTTTTATTTCAAGATATCGATCTTCACCTTGTCATATTGACGACAATTTGGGCTTCAGGCCTGTTAAAGATGGGCCACGTAAGGC
Source organism: Penicillium soppii (assembly GCF_028829465.1). NCBI lineage: Eukaryota > Fungi > Ascomycota > Eurotiomycetes > Eurotiales > Aspergillaceae > Penicillium > Penicillium soppii. The sequence goes on along the minus strand of NW_026643235.1, from coordinate 725,729 downwards.
ACTGAGTATTCATACCGAAAGGGTTGATTGTGTATCTGGCTACATATATGAATATATGTATATAGGTCTATTTTTGTGAAAAAGAATACCAGTAACATTCAGATCAAATAAATTCCGATAAAACAAAAAAAAGGGAAAAACGAAGGCTTGTATAGAAGGGAAAAAAAGCCTAAAAGTGCTGCCAAGCGGTGGAAAATCAATCTGGAATAGAACGTTACGTGTTCACGGGAGGACGAAGCAAAATTACAGGAAAAAAGGGTCCTTTGGGTCCTTTTTCTTGGCTTTTTCCGTTTCGCACACGCGGCTTGGCCGCGGGGCCCGTGATTGGGGCGAGGCGCTGACGACGCTCGTAATACTGCCGTACGTTGTACGCTATTCTACTCTAACACTTGATCTCTCCAAGGGACCTCTAACCTACCTCTCTCTCTCTCTCTCTTTCGTGATTTTCGAGTGCTACGTCAACTGTAGCGTGGCAGTCCCTTCTTTACTGCTCTCGCCTCCAAATCCCTTTCTTACAAATTATTCCCGCCTTGGGTCAAATTGACCTCTTCCGCCCATTTCACCTCTCCTCGACCCCATCCTGGATCTCAACACCCGTCGACCTGTGAAGTCTGCCGTGACTTCCTTCAGCAACTATGGCGGACGGCAGACGGGCACAATCCGCAAAGGAATATGATGCTGCCTCTTTAACCCACGAGTTCGAGCAACTGATGCGCACCAAACGATTCAACCGACTCCAGGAACATGCTCGCTCCCGTACTCAGTCTCCATCACCATCACCACTGTCCAGTTCATCGATCCCGCCACCTCCCTCTCGTGCGCCACCACCTCCTCCTTCCTCCGGCATCACTGCCGCTCCATCCCCCAGCCCGTCTTCAAAGTCATCGACGACCTCATCAGCACTTCGCGGCCTACCCATCATGCCATCGCCTCCTCAGGATCCCAGTTCACTCAAGTTCTTTAATTTGCTGAAGGGACTATCCGTCACACCTACCAAGTACGAAAACCCGGGTTTATTGGATGAGGCATTGTGTGTCATTCCGCTCGATCGCCTGTATTCCGAAGCCGAAGAAGAGTCCCAGATCATGCAAGCCTCGGCTGCCAGCGTGTCAGGAAAGCCAGAATGGGGCTACCAAGATTGTGTGATCCGAGCATTGCTAAGGTATGTTAGAATTCCTTGTTGGTCTAGACTCTTTGCGCCCCTGCTCACATAATTCTCTAGGTGGTTCAAGGGATCTTTCTTCAAATTCGTCAACAATCCTCCCTGCTCTAAATGCCACATGCCCACGATCGCCCAAGGCATGACTCCTCCTAGTCCCGATGAAACCGCCCGCGGTGCCACCCGAGTTGAATTGTACCGTTGTTCCGATAACAGCTGTGCCGCCCACGAACGATTTCCACGGTACTCCGACGTGTGGCAATTGCTGCAATCCCGACGAGGCCGAGTCGGCGAATGGGCCAATTGTTTCAGTATGTTCTGCCGTGCGGTCGGAGCCCGAGTCCGTTGGGTGTGGAACTCCGAAGACTACGTTTGGACCGAAGTGTACTCAGAACATCAACGACGATGGGTTCACGTCGATGCTTGCGAGGGCGCCTGGGATCAGCCTCGTCTCTATACAGAGGGGTGGCAACGCAAAATTTCTTACTGCGTCGCTTTCTCCATCGATGGTGCGACTGATGTCACTCGCCGATACGTTCGCAACTTCTCCCGACACGGTAGCCCTCGCAATCGCGCCCCTGAAGAAGTGGTTCTTTGGTCTATTCACGAGATTCGCCGGAAGCGCCGTGAGAACATGTCGAAGACCGATCAGCGCCGCTTGATTAAAGAAGATGAGCGTGAAGAGAAGGAACTTCGTTGCTACATGGCCTCTGCTCTGGCAGCAGAGATCAATAACATGCTCCCACGCAGCCTCTCTGGTCGCCCTGAGGACCAGAAGCATCCCGGTGCGCGCCAGGAGGCTTCTACCGAGTGGCTTGCCGCACGAGGACACGGTCACTCTGGCCCTGATCGTTCGCCCGAAGGACGGTAAATCACCTTTCATTGTTTGGCACCATCTCTCTTTTGGCTCTTATGAAATCCCATCTGGCCACACCACACCCAAATGATCGCACGACCTGGACATCCTACAGCCCACCTAACAACACAGTTAAGGATTGGCTGGGTGCAGTCATGTTTAACCAACTCTTAGGCAACGTGGATTCAACCCGTTGACCAAAGTCGCTGCGGTCGCATCGGGAGAATCACCCGCGTTGCTGGTGCCCATCTAGGGCGCCAGCATCAAAACACAACCATGCTATGCTGACACCCGTATCAGAATACGCGACCGTAGATGGGCAGGCCTCTGGCTTGTCCATCCACAATGACTGGCGACGTTGACCACTTGTCGCCTCTTGATTGATCACAATCTCTTTCCTATCAAATCACCGACTCTACACGATACTTTATCTATTCTTACTTCCTCCCTTTGAGATATCATGGAGCCAGATCATCTGAGCATCCTCTCTTTTCACTTAATATGGATTTACAAATCAGGGGTATCACATCATGGCATTGACTTGAGCATGGTTTTTGGACGGCGCTCACGGTGACAAACGATTTTTATATCGTTTCCATTCTCTATGAAAATTTCATTCTAATATCTTTGGGAACTGCCCGACGCGGCACATGTTGTACGAGTCACGGACGCAGCCTTTTTTTTCTACGATGTTCACTTTTGCATGTTCTGGCAGGATCGCCAGTTCGTCACCGATTTCTTTTTCATTACTGATATACCTGACCATCTTTCTGGGTCTTTTTTTCTTTTCTCTCTATACTTTCACTTCCATTGTGGATTTGTCTCATTCAATACGAACATTTTTTTCTATCCGAATAATTTGTATTCCAATACAATTACCATAAAATACTAGTAGCACCGGTTTTATTATGATGTGCGATCTTCCCCGCGCTCTTAGCGGTAGCCCCTTCCGGTGGAGCCGAGGACAAGTTTTCTTTTTTTGCCCCTGGCGACATCATACATATATCACTTAGAAGTGGATGTACATTCTACGTTGCATCTCAGTACAACGTAGCTGGAATGGAACATCAGATAAGCATTGTGTGATATCATGGATATATGTACAGTACATATGTAGAAAACAGAGCATTCCTACAAGGCAAGGTATCCATTTCCATATATAGCCCAGTGGGTCCAGGGTCTCACACCTCAAAACGGGTTAGGGCTAGGGGTTCAACACGTGAAGTATAAGAAGCGGGTACAATCTCCGTACATTACACAAGTTACAAGATAGACAAGATATACATTCATCTTGCACTCGGAATCAGTAGAGGTTGCAATCGGCAAACCTCCGATGCAGATCCCCAACACTGTCTTGCTTACGTCCAAATATGCTTGCATATCAGAAATCCGAAAAAGGGGGTTCAGACGTCTAGAACGGATCGCCGGGGCAGGCTTACTAAAAGAAAAAACACCAAAAAAACAACAAACTTGGATAATAACGAATCGTGTCACGCCATTGCGGATCCAATCCTAGTTCCTAGTATACAACGTAGCTTGTACGGAGTACTGATAAGTATATTTCTCACACCGCTGATATCCAGCAGTCTATCCCTCTCTGCCGCAGATCATCCCCTATTTTGTCCAATTCATGTGGATAATATGACTGGCCCTGAAGCCGGAGTTCCCACCTACCCATACAATCCATAGTAGGGCTTGTACTATATCCACTAATCGATCTCGAAGCAAAAGTCTCAGAGAATGAGCCCTGCGACGACAAACTCCCACAACTATCCTCATCCGAGCTACTGCTTCCAGCTAGCTCGTCAAACCTATACCCACCCCGGGACCCATCCATCCTGCTCCTGCTACTAGTACTGGTAGCTCTATCCCCATCCCAATTCCACCGCCTACTAACCGGCCTCACGACCAACCCAGTCAACGGCTCTAAAAACCCTACCAATTTCCCAGCTCCTTCGCTAAACCACGTACTGTTCAAGACAAGCACGAAGCTTCGTAGTGCATTAATTTGCACCAGAGCCCCGCACGTCTCTTGCCATTGCGCCCGGCCCGCGGAGACGTACACCGCGCGCACGGAGTCTTTGCTTGGGAGCCAGTGGCCCGGGAATGACCAGCGGAGTTCGACGGCGCGGATTGACCGCCAGTGTTCTAATGGGATGGTCGGGAAGAGGTAGGGGAGAGACCAGGGGTTGCTGAACTCGAAAGTGGGGAGGGTGTAAAGCATGGCGATGGATTCGTGATATCTATCTCGGTGTCAGATTGAGTCTGGCGAGTGTTGCCGGGCGGTAAGATGATTGGAGACAGGTACGGATAGGCGTGAAGGTATGACTGTCTCAATGGGACGTTATGGGGTTGGGTTGGGGTGGTCTTGGCCATACATCTGCCGACATGTCAACGCCAGACCTAGTAGCATAACCTTATTTCTGCTTCGTGCGAGATCGCCCTCTTTCGCCGGCTGCGGGATGCCGGTGCCATGGCAAATGTCGCAGAACTGGTCGCTGTTCCGACGTGCGTGGTGCTTCGATGATGTTTCGGTCCCTTTGTGGAGCGGACTCGGACATACTACGTGCCCGAGTCGCTGCTGGCTGCGCTGGATTATGTGTATTCGTTGACCTCCTAGTACATATTCCCAGATCATGAGGCGAAGCTCCGGTGATAGCCGTGCGAGAAGGCGGCTCTGTGGCTGTGCTTGGGGGGCTTGTATGCTTTGGCTGCGGAGAAGAGGAGGAGGCTTGTTGCCTTTTCAGGAAAAATTTTAGAGTCGCGTGATTTGCAACGACCATGATATTGGCAGCAGAAAGGTGAGGTCAAGGGCGTTGCTTACTCTGAAATCGTTGAGCCAATACATCCTCCCATGAAAACACGCCGGGTTTCATACGGGTCATTGTGAAGGATTAGGTTATCCCCGCAACAATAAACATTCACAGTAGAAAGATAGCATTGACGGAACTCGTTTCCTAAATAGTGTCAACACAAATGACCTGCTGATCAGGCCCATTGGGCACAATTCTAGGCACAGCTTGCATGGAGTTCCCGTCGATCCGAACGGTCAGAGCCAAGGGGTTGAGAAATATGATCAAGCAGGCATATTGTATCCCTCGGATAGTGATAAAAGAGTCGGTGAAGGAGGGGAGAGATAAAGAAAGCCCCAACTCATAGCTGACTCGGTAGCTATCTGCCAATTTCCCAAGTGTAAAAGATAAGCAAAGAGGGCAAAAATAATAGATCGGTTCCGGATAAGTTTCAAAATAGCCAAGGCACATCGGGTCAATACTTCAGTTTGATTGATGAAATCGGGTCTAAATCTAGTAAACATCGTACCTATCCTACAACCAACGCTAATCCGATAACTGCAAATGCCCGCATTTATTTTGCTATCTTCTAAATCGTACCTTAAATACCTCACCTCCCCGCCCATTCTCTAAGTCGCGCTAGCACTGCTAGCCCCCAGGGTATTCGTTGGACACGCAACCTGCAATCCTTGCGACAACATGGTCAGCCCATCCGGCTGAAGCTGATCGATAGCGGCCTCTGCCGGCAGAGTGCCCACATAAGCGTTAAAATTGTAAATGCCGCAGGGGCACGTATCAGTGATATCCCTCAAGCTAGTCCCACTCAAAGAATCAACTGTCTTTCCGCCACGAGTAACCTTGAAGCTTTGCGCACCCACACCCATCGGCACCGAATGCGACCATACTCCTGGACTTGCTTCGAGAGTAACGCTAATGTCCCCAGATTGCACTTCCACCGTTGCGGGCTCCTTCAGCATAGTGACGAGGAACACTTCATCAGCCATGGTATCGGCCCCGTCCGGTCGGCCGCGGAAGAAATTACCGCTGGAGTTGTTGGGGTTGCCTTGCATCGTTGTATCGGTTGCGTCACAGTCCACGTCCTTGGGGGTCGGTCGATACCAGTAGACTAGCTTTTCTTCATCGAGGAATTCGATCGGGAACTTTGAGCCAGCTTTGTAGGCAGCGATGAAGGGCTTGGCCATATCAAGCCAGCCGTTGTGTGGCCTATCTCTACGTTAGTTGGTGTTTTGGCTTCGTGTAGATATTCTCTGCTTACATGTCCATCACCCATTTGGAGGCACCGTCGTCTGTGTGCGGTGATGATAACGGGCCGACATAGTGCGACTCGCCATAGTCGTTCCAGGTGATGATCTCCACGAAGCGAGGACTCTCCTGTAGAATCTCTCTCCACCGGTTATACCAGAGAAGGTCAGAAGGGAACACCCAGTTTTTGCTGTAGGAGACCTCGCTGCCGAAATGCGTCGAGAACCAAGGCGACACCGCTATTTTCCAATCAGCAAAGATGCAAAAAAAATAATAAAAAAATATCATAGACAATTCAAACCACTCACGCGCAATATAAGGCTTCCCATCAAGAGCCGCCTTGTAAGTATTATCGCCACTTGAGACAGAAAGCTGCTTCGCGAGAGTTGGAGCTTTGTTATTTCCATCATTGCTCCAAGCAACCCAGTTCAGGGCAGCTTCTACATCGCCGAAATCACCCTGGCCAGGGTGGAAGTTTGGCGCAAAAAAGACGTTGCAGCCAGCAGCAGATCTAATTGCACTAATGTCGACACCATCGCCGGTGAAGGAAGACACAAATACCTTTCCGTCGACCATGAGTTGCGCAGGGAGATTGGCGTACTTTGCAACTTTCGCGCCAACTTCGCTACCCTGGCTGGCACTCCACCAGTTGAAGTCGAAAGAGATGAATACTTTCATGTCGTTGTCAGCTGCGGATTGGTAGGCATAAGCCAGCTGGGTGTCGGTGTAAGCATCGGTGCCGATGTTCAATGCAAAGGCATCAATGCCTGCAGCTTTTGCACGCTTCATGTCATCGTCATAATCGCTAGCGTTTTGACGGTTGCTGACGATACCCATCTATGTAAGCTTAGTATATTGGCTTCACAATCCCACATAATTAGGGTGTCGGTGTCAATGTCTTACCATGAAATGACAGAATACCAGTCTGTTTCCATGATTTTCATCAGATGCGGAGGCCATTTCGGTAGTTTTTGCGTAGTCGACCGGAAGGGGAGAAGCTGTAATGAAGGGAAGAAGGCCAACCAGGGCCATGAAAAGATGTTGGAAGAGCATGACTTAAGCGGTGAAGAAGTCCTAGTGCCAGCCAAGGAAAATCTTCACACTATGAAGTAAGTTGGTTAAAGGAATGTAGGAAAGGAAAGGGTATCTGGCTTAATGAATGACCAGAACCGATGTTTGCATGCTTGGGATAAAGAGAAGGAAAACAAAATATAGCGAGATCAGGGTCATCATATAGTTTGTGCTCTTAGCATCTGTTTTACAATAGCGCATTGTCTACATTTAAACTCACACTTTATCTGTGACATGAGCTAATAGACAATACGAAGCCCTGGGGGCCCTAGAAGAATAAGCCGCAAGGAAAATTCCGACATCATGCCGATCCAGTCGCTACAATGCCACCTGTAAGACGAGGATACTCGGCGCTAAAGGACTGACTAGGCCAAGAAGACCAAAGACCCATACAGTTGGGCTCATGATGACAGAGTCTCAGGGGCAAAGGCGTAGACAAAGACAGATACCGGATGTGATTCGAGTACAGGATTGGTCCCGAGCAATGCCTTCACTAGCCCAGCGGCTAATTTAAGGGACTGGGCTGTTTTACGTTTTGGCTTTTTTTGTATGATTAGAATGGCTGTATATGTAATCTTAAATAGAGTGAATGATCAGTCCAGTTAGTTAGTTACCAATGAGAAACTGGAAAGACTATCAAGGATGGTTAATTGTGGGTTGGATTGTCGCAAATTACTTTCCCCATTCACCAACTTACCATAAAGAAAAACCCTGTTTGAAGTCTCCTATTGAAGCAACCTGAACAGCGCAATAAAGAGATCGTTCTATTTACAAAGCACAAGGAGAGACTTTGAACAATCGACTGGGGGGTCTTGGCCTTAATTTGTTGATGTTTGAAACATCCGATCCTCGATTCAGCCTTATCTACGGAGGTATCCGAACGGAGTAGAAGTTGAGATCCTCTTTGCTCGAGCCCTTGAATTTGATATATTCTTTTAGCTGGTGTCCCTTGCTTAGTTATATAATATGTAATCTATCTATGTATTTATCTTTTTCATTTTTACAAAATTGTCCAGAGTTTGGGAGTTTCTCGCTCAATGTGGCATAGCCGTGTAGGTCTAGGTAGCAGTGCAACTCCAGCCTAACTGTATGTTATGGCATATATCTAGGCCTTTAGTTTTCGCGCTACTGTGCATTCTACAGAAGGGACCTATTGGTTTTGGACGGACACGCGACCTTGACAGTTGTATTGAACAGTCATAGTTCATTTCTTAGTAGCAAGGCTATGAGGCATTAAGTTATACTTGCTGTATTTGCTGTTTCTAACAGTTGCAAGGCTGACTGAGGATGTTCGAGACCCAAGGCAAGCAGGGTGGTCCTGCTATCAACGGTGGTCGCCTTAGAGCACCGCAAACGCAGAGACATAGCTAACTGAGCTGTCATTGACTTCTTTCACGTCCGAACTGCGCTCATATCGCAAAAAGTAGAAGCGCCCTTGCTTGTCAACCGGCAGACTTGCTGTGACAACTTCCAAGGCCGCCATGATTACTCCAATTGGATGCCGCCCGCATACCGTGTTACCTGTGCGATCAATCACGTCGAGGAAAGATTTTGCAGAGCCTGTCGTGATAGCAGCCATGGTCGCAATATCAAATGCTGAGATACTTTCGTGAATGGCAGGGTCACGGCTCGAGATACGATCGCGTTGCCGCAAAGCATGACCAGCTGATACCATCTCGATATTCTGATCGACGCTGCTGGTATCTGTTCCCGGCTGCGGGAGTGCATCACTAGACAAAGGGAGTTGTGGTCCTGGCTTGGGGGCCTGCGGAACGTAATATGTGTAGCGGAACCGTGAACCCCAGTGACAAAAGTCTGAACTGATAACGAAGGCGTTGGACGGGTCAGCTAGGTAAGGGGCTAGAAGGGTGCCAAAGGCTTGTTCTGTTGCGGCCGATGTGTTTCCAACCATGATTGGGACTAGAAGTGGGTATTCAGAGGTCGCAGTATCTGGGAATTGTAGTTGTAGCAAGCGGTGGATGTAGGGTAGGTGCATCTCGATACTGTGCTCATCCTCATCGACAGAGCGCGACATAAGTGTGAAGCTAACCTTTGATCCATCATATCTGGTTGCCTGTGTTTCGAAGAGCTGGCTAATCAGCTCGGTGTCTAGTGGGAGGGGTTCATCGGACAGAGGGGTGCGGTAGGAAGTCAATGTTGGTAGAGCCAGCGTGGAAAGTGAAACATGATGAGATGGCCCCAATATAAAGATCCTCTTGCTAATTTCTGAAGTTAGAGAGAAATTTGTTATTAAGGACTTGAGAAATAAGCTCACGCTTTAGAGATATCCAGTGCCTTGTAGGCGTAGGCTGCACATGGTCCGGAATACGAATAACCCGCATGCCTGCTCATTTAATAAATCTTTGAGTCTTTTCATTTGGAGGGTATCATGGAAGTCTCAGACGTACGGTGCGATGATCACTCTAGCTCCAGGAGTTGGTAGCAAGCCGACCTTCTCCATGGTGTCCGGTACCTGCGCCAGCCAGCCATCTAGCTGACGGCCCAAAGTGCGAGCACTATCTGAGTACCATGATCCAGAGTGAGAGGCGTGCCGGGACGCCATATCTGGAGTAATTTGGAGTTGAAAGTGGGTGATGGTATTTTGAAGATCTCTATGTGAGGAGAAGTGGGGGTTGCCTCGTCATGGTGGAGCAGACCGTTCAACGGCATCCCGAGGCAATTTCAAACACGATTATATACATGGTTTGTAACTTTATATGTAAACTGGAGAAACTACATATGTATAGATGGTCTCATCTAAGATTATTTATTTCTTAGAATATTTCGATACTATCATATAATTATGCAGTTATTAATTGTCGTGGTGCTTCTCACTATTGATAATTTCTTCCTAATATAAGAATTGGGTTGAGCTATTTGCTTTATGCTGAGCGATCGATTGGCTTTAGATAGCAAGACCGGCCGAATTCTGGATTTGAACACATATCATCTATGTTTGTACAAGGTACATATGTATGCATGTCTCAGATGTACAACTTTCATGGGTAGTCCTGGATACCGAAAGAATGGGCAGTAAGCTATATAAACCTCAAAACATGTGAAAATCAACATTACAGTATTAATACCACCAAACCAAGAGTAGGATTAGTGCAATTCGAATAGCTATCAAATACTATAAGCTTGAGATTAGAGTGATGTTCTGAGGAATTAGGGGAGTACAATGATGGTACTATAATCAAAAGTACATATTACCTGTTTAGGCCTAGCGTGTCCAGAATGCAACGCGAACGTAAATGACGCGCGCAACATTGAAATTGCACTCCAGTCCTTAACTTTCAATTTTAATTCCTCATTTCCTCAATTACACACCTGTTCCAATTCCACAGCTTTATATACGCGTTCAACAATTCGGCCGCCGTCAAAATCTCTCACAATGTCCCTCAAGCGGAAAGCTTCGTTCTCGGCTCTCCCAAACAGCCCGTCAGTTCCGGCCCCAAGCGATTGGGGTATGATAGTCGATGGCAACACACACCTACATAGCAGGACACGAAAGCGCTTCAGAGATGATCGACCATGTGAGAATATCATACACCGTGAGTATTTTCTCTCAGACCTAGAGCTCTCCCCCTGGGTCGCATTGCTAGGCAACCCTGCTGACAGCTTCCAGAAAACACATTACGATGGATTTACTCTGCGCAAAAGCAGCAACCTACAGCAACCACCGAAATGGACGCAATGGACTCAGAGCCGACCATTGAACCTCATGAGGTCGATCCTCGGCAGCAAACATTAGATCGCTTCTTCAAACCACCCAAGCAACAATTGTCGTTCCGGCCATCCCGCGAAGCTCTGGCACCTCGTGCGAATGAAACTGCACTGGCACAGGATGATATTATGCGGCAACAGGCATTTAATAAAATGAATACGATAGCGAGCACGAGCACGAGTGTGAGCAACAGCCCTGGTTACAACCAGACGAGCCCTGATGTGGATATGAACATGGACATGGACAGCGGAAGTGGCAGTGATGGGTCAGATCAGATGCCCAATAATTGGGCAGGCGATATGTCGTGGATGTAGCTCGGTGGCACGGGCGTGCTCGTCATCAGCCGGCTTCAGCGCTAATTTTGTTGGAAAGGCTCTTCCTTTTCTTTCTTTCGTGATACCTATTGGGTTATTTAGATAAGATTTTATAGGCTGACTATCTCGCCTTGGGTTTCTTTTCTCGGTCAGAATTGCGGGCGTTGTTTCTGGCGTTTCTAGCTTTTTGGAATACTTGGAAGCTTATATAGGCTCTGACTTCCAATGAACATATATAGTCAAAACGTTAGCTTAGTATTATACTCTGTTGCCTGACGTGATCTATGATTTAACCTTGACCCAGTATGATTATAGCAAACAATGGCTTTTATAGAGCTATTGCGGATTTTAGCGCAATGGCCGTTATAATCAACCCCGCTAATTTGATTTGCGGCCTCAGACTCGACGACAAGTTGTTTGCCCACCTCTGAACACCGTTTCTTTCTCAATCAACATAAATTGATGGAAATCCCAGGCCTGTAGTGCCTCTTCCATTAGCACAGTCCCATATATTGTGTCGTCTGAATCTATCGTTTCCTCCTGTATCGCCGCCCCTTTCAGCTCAGCTACTCTCAAACCTCAATTCCCCGCACATTGGAAGTCCACGGTCGTGGCTGCTGATACGAAGAACCAACCACAATGGAAGAAAACCAGGCCGTTCAATACTTGGAGAGCCTTTTGGGTCGTACCATGCGGATACACACAACAGATACTCGAATGTTTATTGGACTATTCAAGTGCACCGATGCTGTAAGTGGACATCTTTTCGGTTATGCGCTACATAGGCTACAGTGAGCGATACTGACCAAAGACTATCAACAGGATCGGAACATTATCCTCGCCAACTCATTTGAATATCGTATGCCCACCACAGCTTCCGTACAAGCCGCTGTGAAAGAAAAGGATGCGTGGGGAGAAGGATCCGAAGGGAAAGCCACAACTGTCAAGGTGAACATGACGCACCGGCTGATAGGTCTAATCGTGATTCCTGGACGACACATCACGAAAATAGAGCTGGAGTAAACTTTACTTTGGTTCCATATCGACCTCGTATCCACTCGTTCACAAGACCTTGAGATTCTACTTGATTGCCCTGTTCGATCGAATGAAGAACCCGGCTCTACTGCCCCGCTACACCAGGCAGCACAGCTAGATGACCACACATTGCGCCCAGCCATGCTAGATACTGCCGGAAAGGCCCGTTCTCTGCCCTATGCTCATGTTCACAGTCCCTGCTTTCACGCCAGGACAGGGATTGGACGTGGGGTTGCCAAGGGCTTTCTTGCAGACTCTGGCGTTTGCTGCTCCTCCATCAGCGTGGCACGGGGGTCGCTGCAACTGCATCACAGCATCTCAAGTGGCTTGGCCGGCAGGTCTGCTCTGCCAAGCGGAATCATTTGTGGTACTGGCTCCGGGCTACCAGGGGTAGATGGAGGGGTAAAAGGCGGTGTCTTCGCCACAGAGATGCCTTGGCGTGCAGGATAGTTGCTTGCGTGCAGCACCAAGGTCATCTGTGGCTCTGTCTGCATCCTCGACCTGATCATGTGGTTGCATCTTGTTATCAACAACCTCCACTGGCGCCTACGTGCACAGTAAGCTTACCTGCTAAGGCGTGACATACGTGTAACTTTGTGATGTATCTACCTTGAAACGTGGAGTCGTTGAGTCAGTGAATGCTGCACTTTATCTCTGTTCCTTCTGATAGGAGAAAAACGGCGGGGTCCAAGCTTCAGGTTTCTCCCTTATTCAATGTCCGGGTAGGCTCGGAAAAGATGCTCATGGTGTCCGACTGGCTCCTTCAATTTATATGTGTCTTTTCCAAAAGGTGACCGGCCCAAACTTCAACCTAGATGCATGTAGACAGCAATGCGTCGCTTATTGGCGCTAATCGTGGAGTTTCGAAAGAATTAAAGGATTTGCCTCTTTGATTTGAAAACAAGAAGGATACGGAAGTGAGAAAAACAAGGATATTATTCAACAAGAGGGCAAAATGTAAGGCCTTTAAAAAAGCTCAACAAGAAGCTTCAGATGAAAACTAATACTTTACAGTTACTATGAGGCTTTCGATATTAGTAGATCCTTTAACAATGGACCCCACTTTGGCACACAAAGCTGACAGCCTCGGTATGCACCTCTCGATATCCTAACTATCTTATGGGTAGTTAGATGTAATGTAATTTCTAAATAGAGCAAACTCAGCACAAAAAAGAGGAGGAAAAACGAATGTGAAAAGAAAAGATAAAGTTTTTATCGAGCTCATGAAACCATATAAAGCTAAACCCATCAAATCCATGAGGTTTAACTAAAAATATCAAAGTCCAGACCTCCTAAATCAGGCAGCTCTCTTTGTGTATAGCTCGGGCCGACAGTTGATCCGGACAGATATCCCCGAATCGAGACCACCATAGCCAAGTGAAGATCTCGTGGTACCCACGAAGTACCTTCTGACTGTATTAGCGGTGGCGGAGTACTTTCACCTACAAACCCCCATTTCTTGAATCCCTCACCCCTCTCGATTTTTCCTCTATTCTTGCTTTTTTGTCTTTCATCCTTCAACTTAAGAGTTCCTGTCAACTATCCTCTTGAGGTGAGTCCATTTCCGTGGGGTTGTCCGCCTGCGGCCCTTGTGGATAATTACCACACCCGTTCGCACCCCCGTACATAATGACGCATTACCCACCTGGGCATTCCCAAATATTCTCCATCCAAGGTCTCCCTTGCTTCTTTTCCTCCTCTTCAAAACCTCCACATGCCACCTGGGATTCTGCGGAGATTCTCAGCCCTGCAATCCATCTCGTGCCCAGAAGCTAACCCACTGTAGGAGAGCTTGCCGCCTCGGAGCTCCCGCCTCCCACTTACCCTTTAGCTTTTCCACTTTGCAAAAAAAATTCCCTTTCCCCTACCTGCACCAACTATCTGGTGTGCCAATATTGTCACTTCGAAATTGACTTCGCTCCTCCATCGTCGTAAATCGTGCTCACGTCTTGCACTTGCCCCGTGTTCACATTTCCGACCAGGTGGATAAAGTCAAGAAACATTCGCCAAATCGATTCTGGAATTTTTTGGCAGGGTCGCACCAGGTTTTAATATACCAAGGAGCTTCGGCCAAGACATTCCAGCACAACAGGGGTTTCTCGGCGTAACAGTTGGAGTATCGTTCGTGCGATCATCCTAATCCAAGCTTGGCACTTATCCGAGTCTTGCAATCATGGGCCAGTCGCATTCCAAGGGCAACGCCTCCGGCGACCCTCTGCAGTCCTATCCTTCGTTCTCCAAATCCGACACCAAGGAGTCCCTCCGCTCGTTCCGCGGATCGATCCGATCGAAGATCCCTGGCGCCCGCAGCTCCGACAGCCCTCGGGGCTCTACCACCGCTCTCTCCCGGACTGAATCCCAGACAGATAAATCCGATGCTGGATCGCTCAAATCAGCCGGAAGCCGCCCTGGCTCCAACGCCGGCCTCCCTCAAACTCCTGGCTCCGAGAACGAGTCACAAGCGGCTTCACCCCAGCCCCCACCGTCCCCCTCGCTCTCCTCCAGCTTGCAGAGAGGCCACAAAGATGTGAATGCGATGCAGGAGAGTGGCGAGGTTGACCATGTTTCCGAAGGTCCCCTCACCGGCGGCCCCCCAACCGGAGTTGCCCCGGCTGTGGGTGAATCGATCTTGGTCAAGCGCGAGAATCAACTGAACCCGATCCTGGACTTCATCTTGAATGCTCCCCTGGAGACCTCCAGTTCTCCCGGAATGGGCATGGGAGCTTTGAAATCAATTGATCTGGACGACATGATCTCCCGACTCCTGGACGCTGGCTATTCCACCAAGGTCACCAAGACCGTTTGCCTGAAGAATGCGGAAATCACCGCTATTTGTACTGCTGCCCGTGAGCTCTTCCTGTCGCAACCCGCCCTGCTGGAGCTTTCGGCACCCGTAAAGATTGTGGGCGATGTGCACGGTCAATATACCGATCTCATTCGCCTATTCGAGATGTGTGGATTCCCTCCTGCATCGAACTACCTTTTCCTAGGCGATTATGTCGACCGTGGAAAACAAAGTCTGGAGACAATCCTCCTGCTCATGTGCTATAAGCTGAAGTATCCCGAGAACTTCTTCCTGCTTCGAGGCAATCACGAGTGCGCCAACGTTACCCGTGTATATGGTTTCTATGACGAATGTAAGCGCCGTTGCAACATCAAGGTCTGGAAGACCTTCATTGATACATTCAACTGTCTCCCTATCGCTGCAATTGTTGCGGGCAAGATTTTCTGTGTCCACGGTGGTCTCTCGCCCAGTCTTTCTCACATGGACGATATCCGTGGCATTGCTCGCCCAACTGATGTCCCCGATTATGGTTTGTTGAACGATCTCCTGTGGAGTGATCCTGCAGACATGGAAGAAGACTGGGAACCCAACGAACGTGGTGTCAGTTACTGCTTCGGAAAGAAAGTGATCATGAACTTCTTGCAACGCCACGACTTTGATCTGGTTTGTCGTGCTCACATGGTGGTCGAGGATGGCTATGAGTTCTACCAAGATCGCATTCTGGTCACCGTTTTCTCTGCACCCAACGTAAGTTAAATCCAAATTTTTCACCTGAGAGTCCACTAACATCGCCTAGTATTGCGGTGAATTCGATAATTGGGGAGCCATTATGTCAGTCTCTGGTGAACTTCTTTGCTCCTTCGAACTTTTGAAACCCCTGGATTCGACTGCCCTGAAGAACCATATCAAGAAAGGCCGAAACAAGCGCAACAGCATGCTGAACAGTCCTGTAAGCTCCCCTTGCTTTTCGAATTTCCTGCCAAGTGATTGCCATTGCACCGTGCAACGCTGCAAAACCCTCCCCAAGCAGATCACGCAGGCCGTGTGTTAACTCAATCGCTAACGAATTTCATTCCAGCCCGCGGCGGTATCGGCCCAAAGCTTCTAATCACATCGATTGTTCTACCCGTGAAATTGAAATCAACTTCCGCTATATGTCATCATGGCCTTACCTACTCTTACGGCCGTTGACTACAAACTAATATGTCTCTCACTCCACTCATAGAGTGATAGCCTGTCCATTGTTTGAATGTGGCTGGGTTACCAAACTTACTCTGCAACGGTTCTCGCACCAACTCGCGGACCAATCGTCCCGGTATGGATGCCCAAATTGGGACTTGGCGCAGAATCGAACCGGATTGATCTCACCGGTCCGCACATGTGAGCCTTTGTGGCACCATATACGCCCAGACCCGCAGGTCTCGACTCGATCGACTTGATGGAAGGACTTACAAGACGGAGGACAATGTGGAATCTATAGGCCACTTCATTGTTGCCCAACCAGTCTCCTGGTCGCAGCGCAGACACTTCACGTCGAAGCGTATAGACTTATGCCACTTTCTGCGGCTCCCACCGTGTCCTCGCTATGTTAACATAGCAGGGGTATCAAGCCTCTAAAGTGGTTACAATGGCATTCTCTTGCATGTATCTAATCTTCACTCTCTTATCCCAATTAAACGGTGTTACTTGGGCATCATTGAAGCTTCTTTGTTCTTGCATCTCGAGTAAACACCAGTCAGTAGTCGTGAACCGGGCCACATTGTGGTAGTACTCAACGTCGATCTATCGAGATCGATTCCACTTAGTACAGCCATGCGGGGGGATTATCTGCTCTCCGAGCAGCCTGCATATAGGAGAGAGTGATCAGACTCCGCGGGCAATACCAAGGCCCACACCGCTACTACCAAGTGTCCTGGTGACCTCCAAAGTCTATCACTAATAGCCAGACACGGGAAGATCTTATCTTTGAGTAAAGAAGATCTTGAAATGGCCCATTGCACCTCTGGCCAAATTGCACATGTGGATTTATGCCCATCCGGCAATTTTCCCGACAACCCACGGCAGCTCGCCCGGCTTCAAACCGACACGTTCATGCGCGTATGCAGTGGTCCGTGTAATAATTTTATAATGTGGCTCAGATAACAGATAAAGAAATCTTGCAGGAACCAATGACACTGTACATCTTAAGCCATGCATTATCTACGTCTAGATTTCTATAGAATGTTATTCTAGCCTCTTGCTGATCCTCCCCGAAAACCGAAGGCGTACCGACATCTAGTCAAGCATGTCTCAAAGTACCAAATTGGAGAAACGTTGGTTGATCAAGTATCTTCACGATCAATCTTCCTTTTTACTATTTTCCCCCTGCAGTTGCCGCAAGCCTCCAGCTGAACGAGCAACAGACTGAACCTGAACCCTAACCCTCGCCGCAAAAGGATTAGGATCCGTGTTCTGGTCCAAATTTCCCAATGCATGATTGACATCACGATGCTTTGCTTCATCAGCACGCACATATAGCAACAGAGAGCGCATACAGCGCTGACCTTCTGGCATCTGCCAGTACTTGACAGCCATTTCAGGAGCTTGCAAGCTGTCCCATGCGGGCAGATGGCCGTCCTCTAGGTCCTGGATTGCCTTCGAGTATGTGATGACAGCTTCTTCCTCTAGATACCCAACAAAACGATGGCATATCTGCGGCGAGATGAGGTATGCGAGCGAGAACCCGCTGAAGAATACCCACTGTGCGCCGAGGACCATGAAGCGCATTGCTGGGCCGGGCTTGGCAAGCTTGAGGAAGGTGAGGAGGTGCATTCGTTCGTTGTACGCTTCCTCAAGAAGTGTTTCTATCCTGTATAAGGTGAGATGGCTGAATATATTTTGTTTTGCCTAGTCTGAGGGCTTGAGTGGCTGCTTACCATCCGTTGTCTCTTCTCATTCGACGAATGCTTTTGAGGTGGCGGAGCATTCCTGCTACCATGCCTGGCACGCCGGCTACACTCTCCAAGAAGACGAATCTCGTGATCCATTTCTCTTCGGTCATGATGTGGCTTTTGGAAAGGTTGCTGCTGTTGGTGGGGGTTCGGTATCCGGAGATAACGTCCATTCCCCAGCGGAGTATGCGCACAGTTCCGAGAGCGACTTTATCTTGCCAGGTATGGGCTTTCCGGTGGGCGGTTCGGACGGCAAGGATCTGTTCTTTCGTGTATCTGGTCAAGTGAAATCGCATGTTAGAGGTTTGTGTGTTCGAATATTTGAAGCAGCAATGACAAGGTTGTCTATGCGATAGGAACATTCGTATTAACTCACATAGGGTGCGTCCATGATGACTTCTGGCCTATATGGGTGCCTGTTGTATGTTGGCGCTTGCTGTGCGCAAAGGCTAGCACGCCATTGCTATATTGGTACTGCTTTGTACATAGTCCAATGCCTGTTCTAAGAATCGTAGGGCACTGAGGACGTGTTGGTGAAAAGGCAAGGCGAGCCATGCATATTTGGAAATTCATTGTGCCAAGCAAGATAAATCAGAACACTTGCCAACAGAATGCACCGGGAATCAGAGGAAGAGGAGCGATTTACACGCAATGCTTTTTGTTCCTTGAATGGAGTAGTAACAACCGCGAGACTCCTTCGCCTTTTATGTTACGGGAGTTCTGTTTCCTACAATGCAGAACGCAGACTATGAGTCAATCGAAATTAATGTTGAGATGAGATGTTCTACAATATACAGTGTAAGCTAGATAATAGTGTCAACAAATATAAATAAGATTGAAGATGGTTACCGCAAGGAGAAGTTGGCGGCTTTCTAAACCCTAAACACCCGATTTCATCCGATATAGCCTCAAGCAGAGATGCCCCGTCTTTGTGACTCATGAAAAGACAACTATTGTCTATTTCTAGGCTTTGAAGAACTCGTAAATTACTTGTAATGACACCAAACTGGTTTGTACGTACCTCGCAGGTCTCATATATTGCAATATATTGCAATATAGATCGGAAACCACCAAGCTGAGGACAGTAAACTTGAGCTTCAACGAAGTAGTAATAATGTAGATTTCAGTTGTCCACAGATTCCAAGGTTGATTTTTGCAAGCCCACAATGTATTTAGTGGGTTAGGTGGACTAGACTCATAAATCGTGCTTGTAATGATGGCAGGTGCATCATCCATTAAAGCTAACTAGTTATCTGGTGCTTTGCCAAGAATCACTTAATGGATTGGAGGAAATTCATACCCATATTCCAGCATTTAAAGCACCCAAGTACGATCAAATCACTATTGATGTATCTTATCTCAGTTTTTAAGTCCTAGTGCATGTGTCTATGACCAATTGGATCGTGTTTATGGGAGTGTTGCGAGTTGACCAAGTCTCAGCGAGAAAGCAAGGCCAAGGGACTCAAAAGATTCAAATCAACAAAATTGACCACATTGTTCCAATGAATAAGGAAAAATTGATGTCGCTGTGATCGGTGAAATTAAAAGCTGGTAAAAGCTGGTGAAAATCCGCATTGAAAGCGAATGTTAACGCTGTATACGACATGGCTGAGAGGCAATCTTTCCAATTGGTGGTATATATACAATAATATTGAAGATAATTCACTACTTATGTATCTTGTTTATGTAGAGCGATGAGTTGTGCCTAAGTGATCTTGATCTCTAGTATGTAGCTAAAGAAGGCCCTCACGGCCTTCCTAATACAATGAAGTGATGAGATAAGAGAGAACAAACAAACAAAAGGCTTTCTACACCCTAAGACAACGTAGAAAATAAAGTGCTTATACACAAATCCACTATCGCTATGAAAAGATTCAGTGAAAAAATAGACCCAAGATACCTTTCTTGGTATCAAAAAAAATTATAATATTGATCTTTACCCTTACAGAAGTCATGTATCATACACTTTTAACAACTGTTTTGCCCAAGCGAGATGGGGGAAATGCTAAGGATCTGGAAGAAAGTATCAAAAGCACGGATTCGACGGGTCATAGAAACCCGACAGCAAGACAGAGAACACATGATCGGACCACAATGATTCATGCATGAATATTGAGAAGTGTATCACCACAACACATAAATTAGCCCATCTTTCCGGTGTTATAGCACAAATAGATGCCATCGGGAAGCAGACCGTTGATAAAATGGACAAGGAACCCCGCCTCCGGCCACGCTTCCGTGCAAACCACACGCCAACATATTTTGTGGAACACCAATGGAAACACCCTCTAGATCCATTCTCCGGGTTTGGTTGCAGTTTTGGGGAGTACATGACCAACTGAAACAATAACCAACCCCGCATGGCAGAGTTTATCACTTATCGAAGGCATCGGGCGCCTGCCCGATATACTGCCTGGCTCTATGCGACAGAAACAACAATGAAGAATAAGAAAGCTGGCTCTGGCCCCAGGCTTGATGCTAGGATCAGTCCAATGTCGAACCATTTATCGCAGAAATGGGTCCCATACTTCCCAGAAAGCCGTTAACTGCCCTCACTAGGCGCAGCTTACCAGGCAATCTGAATATTTCTACATCATTGCGCTCTACTTCGACTCTGCAAGCACAAGCACAAGCACAGCTGAAGACAGCCCCAAGCCCCTCCTTGCCTCCCCTCTCTATTGTGCCGGCCCGCATCTTGCTCAGATCGTTGCTAGTCTCTACGATCTCATCGAAAAGATACCTCCTCATTCCCGCCCTTTCGATGATGTCCTTCCTATCCAAGCCTGGCAGAAGTTGGCTATTTGATGTCGATCGAAACCCTATTCTCCATGGAGTCCTAAAGAAGACATTCTACGAACAATTCTGTGCTGGTGAGAATGGAACAGAGTGCAGATCTACGATTCGAGAGTTGAAGAACATGGGCTTCCATGGTGTGATCCTGACATATGCGAAAGAGACCGTTTTTGACCACAGCACTGGATCTCAGCATGGTCTTGGTATTGCCGAGCTCAAAAGCGAGAGCGGGGATGTTTCTATCGATGCGGCGGTTCTCCGATGCCCCAGCATTGAGGCATGGCGGGAAGGAACACTTAAGACGATTGATATGACAGAGGAGGAGGACTACCTCGCAGTAAAGTACGTGATTAAATCCACCAAATTTTTGGTTGGCAACTGACTGACAGTTTCCAAGACTTACTGGTGCTGGTCCTAAAGTTACTGATGCCTTTTTCGCTGGAGATTTACCTCCCCAGCAGATGATTGATGCATTGAATGAAATATGTACGAAGGCCAAAAACAAAAGAGTTCGCATCCTTGTAGACGCTGAATCCTGGCGTTTCCAAAAGGGTATTGCGCGTGTGACCTTGGATCTTATGCGCAAATACAACCGTGACGGCTACGCCACTGTCTACAACACCTATCAGGCCTACCTCAAGAGCACACCAACAAGATTGGCCAAAGATCTTGCGGCAGCAAAAGACGATAAGTTCACACTGGGACTGAAGGTCGTAAGGGGCGCATACATGGCCTCGGATGAGCGATCCCTCATTCATGACACCAAGGAAGACACCGATAACGCATACAATATGATTGCCCAGGGGGCATTGAGAAGAAACATTGGAGAGTTTGGAGACAAAGGCAGCCGTGCTTTCCCCTTGGTGAACCTTTTCCTGGCAAGTCACAATAAAGAAAGTGTAGTGAGTGCGCACAATTTGCACAAACAACGTGTTAAGTCCGGATTGCCTACCGTTCCTGTGCGATTTGCTCAACTCCACGGCATGTCGGATGAGGTTAGCTTTTCGTTGCTTGGAATGAACGATGGTGATGGAACACCAGAAGTTTACAAGTGCTCAACCTGGGGAGGATTGGGTGAATGCCTGGCCTATCTTCTCCGTCGGGCAATTGAGAATCGGGATGCTGTTCAACGGACGGATAGCGAATATCAGGCGCTGAAGAAAGAGGCTTTCCGGAGATGCAAGTCCGCTTTTTCTCTTTCGACATCTTCATAGCCTACATAACTATTAGCCGGAAAGACTTCATGAATCCCAACCTGTCTCAGCATCGTAAACTTTATCAGCGAAAGCATATTTGGAATTAATTGGTATTCAATGTAAATGAACTTGATGGTATTTGGATTATATATTGCTGAATATCTCAAACCCAGCCCCCAACCATTGGTGCATGGCATTGTAGACAAATATGGCAGTGTAATGTTCTTCCCACAACTGCAAGTGAGGCAATTTCCAAGCTGGACATCGATGTAGACTCTAGTAGATGTAAATATTTTGCTCGGCAATTATCAGTCGGCAGCATGCTCCGCAAGGGCGTAGCATCCCCATCACGAGCAATTGCATGAAAAAACAAGGCCTATCTCGGGCTGTTCTCATCAATCTCTTTTTTTGGAAAAGACACCGTTCTGTCGATTTTACACCTGATCCAGCGTGAAGATTTTCTGGGGTTATGACAGCGAGGATCTATCTTGATTTGGTAGAGATCTACAATGTACATTTCACCCAAGAACACTGTCTCGCATGGATACATGCTAAATCAAGCGAATATTCCGGGAATATACAGCCATGAACTGCAGTCTATTTCTCCTTTTTGCCATTAATTTCAGAGTAAGATATTCTGAGGGTATATGCAGGCTCATCACAATGGCCGTACAGTTTAGGGCTCACCGCAATGATGACGTGATGCTGCTAGGGAGGACAAGACCTTCCTTCCACTCATGTTATGTTTTACAGACATTCTCTCAAGGCATTGAGACATGCATATGGAGAATTGGCGATGATAAGGGATGATCAAAGTGCCAAATAGAAAAGAAGAGCATGCGAAGTAAACTCGGTGATTGTATTGGGTGAAGCTTAGGTGCACCAAGTGAGGTATAGGCATGCAGAAATCAGACGATAGGCCCAAAAAACGTGTAAACACCAAGGTTTTATTGACTCGGAAGCTCGGATCACCGCCATGTGCGTTCATTGGCAAGGCACCGCCGAAAACAATACTATCCTGCACAATACTGTAATTTTTGGAATCAGCTGATATCGAAAAAGAAATGGCTCAACGTATCGATATCAACGAGAATAATCAACCTTTATTTACAACTGAAAGAGCTAAGGGAGCTACTTCAAAGGATGCTAGAAAAAAAGACATTGAAGACCAGTAGCAAGAATACATATAGTTATGTGGACGGCACACATGAAGACGACGACGGCGGGGACTTTTTACTGTCGCTAGACTTTCTCAATGCAGCAACGTAATACTTGATGTACCATGCAATCATCAGCTAATAAGGAGGGGAAGTGGATTTTGTCTGAGGGATGAAGGTGGGCAAAATGACTTGTATAGCCAATCGATGAAACGGAAAGTAATCGCGGAGGTGATGCGGAGTAACTACTGCGCACGGATGTCGAGTTGCCGACGAGTCTGGGACTTTGATAGACTAGTCTAGTTTAGGGCGTGTCTAGTGGCTCATCGTACCATGTTCTGCGAAAGTGTAGAATCCACATCTTGTCAAATATGATGCAGTGATTGGTCAGTTCGGTGAACGTCCGAAGCTTGGTAAGCTTGATCCATCCTCCGGGGGCTCTTTCCCCAGCCCTAGACGCAACCTGGGGCCCCTCGCTTTGGAAGGTAGTGGGGTCCGTTACACTGGGATGAATCCGGCGATATCGGATCTTGGTTTGAATTTATTTCTCCCTTGCGTCGGGCTCGTGAGAAAACTGAACTTCTTTACCTCGATTGGCAAAGTCTATATATACGACATTCACTACAATCTTGTAAAGAGTGAACGTTATGGCGCTCAGAGGCAAGTCACTTAGCATCGTTATCGGTCTCGTTGGCGCTGTCGGATTTGTGCTACAAGGCTACGATCAGGCAGTCGCTAACGGACTGTTGACGCTGGGCTCATTCATCGCCGTCTTCCCTCAGATCGACACCGTTCATACTACCGGTAGTCAGAAATCCCACAATTCTACAATTCAAGGTATGTGTTTATTTTGGGAATCAAGACATAACATTTCTAATCCCGCAAAGGCACAACGGTCGCTATTTATGAAGTTGGATGTGCGCTCGGCGCTGGTTCTTGTGCCTTTCTAGGTGACAGGCTCGGCCGTCGCAAGACAATCCTGCTTGCTGGTTGCATCGCCATAATTGGTATCGCCATTCAGTCGAGTCCTTTTGCTCTTGGTCAGCTTATTGCTGGTCGAGTTATCACTGGTAAAGTTAACGCTTTTTTATGGATTGACAAAAAGTTGACAATTACTAATGGGTATCTATATATTTCCAGGCCTAGGAGTTGGTGGATTCACGGCCACAATCCCTATGTACGTCTCCGAGTCCTCTAAGGCGGAAGCCCGAGGAAGAATGGTACTGTTGGAAGGCTGGTTTGCAATCGGTGGCATTGTGCTCGCAACATGGCTGGAATTTGGCCTTTACTATGTTGGCGACAACTCTGTGAGCTGGCGCTTTCCCATTGCGTTTCAGGGTCTGTTTGCGCTCGTTGTTGTTGGGTGTATTATGCTCCTTCCTGAATCTCCTCGTTGGCTGGCACGTGCCGGACGATTTGAAGAGGCCGCTGCAGTTCTAGCTCGCATAGAAGACGTGCCTGTGGACTCTGAGTATGTCTTACAAGAGCTGGACATTATCCGCCAATCATTGGTCTTGGACCAGAATGCCGAGTCGGCAGGCTCCTCTTCGCCGTTTGCTCTCACCAAGAACCGTCATTTACACCGCACTGTTCTTGCTGTTGGTGTCAACATCCTGGCACAGATGACCGGGGTCAATATCATCACTTTCTACTCTGACACCATATTCGAAGGTGATTTGGGGTACTCTGGTACCCTCTCACGAATCATCACCGGATGTTTACAAATCTGGCAATTCTTAGCAGCCGGTCTGGCAGTCTTGCTTATTGATCGGGTAGGACGTCGACCTCTCCTTATCACCGCTGCTGTCGGAATGACGGTCGCTCAAGCTTGCCTTGCTGGGCTCTCGAGCGACCTTGGAAATAAGTCTGCAGCTGGGGCTTCACTCTTGTTCTACTTCATGGCACTCTTCTGCTTCCCCATTGGACTGTTCCTTGTTCCGTTCATGTACGCTGCAGAGATAGCCCCGCTCCGCACGCGTGCCAAAGTTACAGCTATGTCAGCTGCAGCAAACTGGCTTTTCAATTTCGTCCTGGCAGAGGTGAGCCCTGTCGGGTTTGCCACTATCAGTTGGCGATATTACATCATCTACGCATGTATTAGCGCCTTTGCATGTGTTTGCTTCTATTTATTCTGTCCCGAGACTAAAGGACGAACGCTCGAGGAGATTGACGATATTTTTGTTCAGTCAAATTCCGTATTCGATACGGTTCACGTCGCGCGCAGAATGCCTTATCAGACTGACATTCTTGCACACATTGATGACACAGAGAAGGGAGTCGAGGATAAGCAAGTTGAGCATGCTTGAGCATGTAGTTTTAAATAAGTCTCATATCATGTGTGACTTGGGGGTGTGCTTGAATACAAGATTACGATGATAGATTATAGATGGAAATCCCTGGAATCAGCTAGTTGACGAGATATGAACGTAAAAGAGAGTTAGAAAAGCACTTTATTTGATTACCTTGAGAATTTTGCATGGAAAACTGATCGCAACTCCATATTCGTTAAGCAGCCAACTCCAAACGCAGGAATAATCCGGACACCACGTAACAAAGTCGACGACAAAACATATCGCTGCGAATGCTTGATCCTGTCCAACCAGGGCACTCTGTATTGTCTAGTATACATATCCAACGCCAGTAAATGTAGTGGTGTAGCTACCAGCTGTGTCAGGACAGGCACGGTTAACTGCGTAATGATCGGCTTTACGTGGGGATGGGCCGCCAAGTGATCGGGGATGGCATCCGACAACCACGGCGCCAACGTAAACGACCCAAAGATCGTGACACCATCTCTCACAAGAAAGACAGCAGCCGCAGCTAGGGCCATTGATTTGTTGTGGATGGGCACAGGGCTTGAGATGTTCGCAATTGCGATCTTGGCATCGGGACCCCTGCCGGTGCCATATTCTTTTGCAAATCGGATGTCCTTCCAAAGTGCCAGCGGGACATTTGCTAGCATGGTTGTGGCAAATGTAATAGTCCTCGCCGCAGCTATCTCAAGCTTGCGACCGATAGTGTCGGTTACGTTGGCGACGGAATATGTGGCCACATAGAGCGCCCAAACGATACCGAAGGGTCGTTGGAAGATAAACAAGCTGGGTTGTCGGAGCGCCCCGATCGCATGCCGACGTAGTCCGCAGAGAATGGACTGTTTGAAGGCAGCTTGCTCAACTAGTGATCTGGGCGCTTGTTAGAGATGTAGTATTTCAAGTTGCGCTTGTAGAATCAATACTGACCTGTCGATAATTGCAACAGCGGGTGTTACTAGACTCGCCGAGATTGTAGCTGCGGCGAGATCGCCTGCGATGTGTCCTATATTGGGGCTGCTCCAACGAACTTGCTGTGATTGAACTTCTTCCATTATAACAGTTTCGAGTTACATATTAAATTTCGACTCTCCTGCTGCATGGCTACATATGTACTTTGAAATGGGATAGATAACAGTTATCCAACCCCCGATATGAGCATCGGAAGCCCTCCCGACTCAGCATGTGCTCAACAGCAACCATCGCTTTGGCTTTACCTCGAGTATCATAGCTCAGTCTGGATGCAAATGCACGTTGTGGGGTATACGGACAAGCATCCGATGCTTTTATGAGGGGTCATTGATCTTTAACCATCTTTAAAGCAACCAGCTTGCCTTCTTCAATTGATATTTTCAATTCACACTGCTGTCAGATTAATATGTTTCGTTATTAATCATGTCTACAGCTACCCTCCTGAGAATGCGCTCCACACGGCCTACTGGTCCTCGCCTTCGCTTCGTGCCTGCGGGGATTTCTATCCAGGCCCGTTCTAGGACAACTATGCCCTTCCGCCTCCCCGATGCTCGAAATGAACCCAACGTGAGTTTCCAAATTACAAAATTCGGAGATTTCAAGCTAATCGGTAACAGCCTCTTTACAAGAAAGGCTCCCCAGAGCGCGCTAAGCTCCAAGAAGCGCTGACCAAGCTCCGCTCTCAGCTACCCGTACGGAGCGAGCTCTTCTACGACGGAAAATTCCAAGCAAGCTCCAAATCGATTGACCAGCCCTTGCCCGCCGAACATGCCACTACATTCACAAACTACCCACTCGCCACCGAGGAGCAGACCCGATCAGCCATTGAGTCGGCACTCCAAGCGAAGCAAAGCTGGCAAGACACACCATTTGTTGACCGTGCTTCGATCTTCCTCAAGGCTGCTGA
The DNA here is from genome assembly GCF_028829465.1 of Penicillium soppii. NCBI lineage: Eukaryota > Fungi > Ascomycota > Eurotiomycetes > Eurotiales > Aspergillaceae > Penicillium > Penicillium soppii. The sequence continues at coordinate 698,463 of NW_026643235.1, read as the reverse complement.
GCTGCTCACTACCAAATACCGATACGAGATTATTGCGGCCACTATGCTTGGCCAAGGAAAAAATATCTGGCAAGGAGAGATTGATGCGGCGGCTGAATTGGCGGATTTCTTCCGTCTGAATTGTAACTGGGCTGCTGAAATTTTGGAGAAGCAGCCCACCCGAGGCAGTGACGGCATGTGGAGGCGAGCTTTGTCAACTATTTGGTTCAAAGAGGATTTTGCTAACTTTACTTAGTCGTATTGACTACCGCCCTCTGGAGGGTTTTGTTTACGCTGTCTCCCCCTTCAACTTCACAGCTATTGGTGGAAACCTGATTGCCGGACCTGCAATAATGGGTAACGTGGTGCTGTGGAAGCCCTCGCCATCTAATGTCTACGCCAGCACTATACTCTATAAGGTTCTTCTGGAAGCTGGCCTACCTCCTAACGTGATCCAATTCGTGACTGGTGATGCGCAAGGTATTACTGACACCGTTCTCTCACACCGTGACTTTGCCGGTCTAAACTTCATCGGGTCCTCCGATGTCTTCCGTTCGCTGTATGGCCGTATTGGTCAGGGTGTTGCCGCAAAGACTTACCGCGAGTTCCCTCGCTTCGTTGCCGAAACCAGTGGAAAGAACTTCCACCTCGTTCACTCTTCAGCCGACATCTCCAGTGCTGTCAACCACACCATCCGTGGCTCCTTCGAGTACCAGGGACAGAAGTGCTCTGCAACCTCTCGTCTCTACCTCCCCGAGTCCAAGGCTGACGAGTTCCTCGCTCAATTAAAGGCTGGTATCAAAGAGATCACCATTGGAAACCCAGATAAGGACTTGGAAGCTTTTATGGGCCCTGTGATCCACCGCGGCTCATTCGAGAAGATCAAGTCTATCATCGATGCTAGCAACAAGGACCCCTCGCTGAAGCTAATTGCCGGTGGCACTTATGATGGGTCTGTTGGCTACTATGTGCACCCCACTGTGTATCAAGCCGATTCGCCTGACCACGCCCTCTTCAACGAGGAGATCTTTGGCCCCGTGCTTGCCGTTTACATCTACAAGGATGCCGAGTGGTCTTCAATTCTGAAGTCTGTTGATCAGAACGGAGGTGGTTTTGCCTTGACTGGTGCTGTATTCGCCAAGGACCGTGTAGCTATCCGCGAGGCCGAAGACAAGCTCCGTTACTCTGCCGGAAACTTCTACATCAGTAAGTCCCCTCGAAAACTACTTTGTTTAGCATAAATCCTAAATGATCATCTCCCTACAGACTGCAAGACTACCGCTGCTTTGATTGGACAGCAGTCCTTCGGCGGTGCTCGCGCTAGCGGTACCAATGATAAGGCCGGTAGTTCCGATCCTCTTCGTCGTTTCGTCAGCCCGCGGTTGATCAAAGAAGAGTTCTTCAGCCAGGAGGAATTCACCTACCCTAGCAACCACTGAGGGAAGTGTTATATAACAATGATTTAATAGAGATTTCATGAGCAAAATATGCATGTTCACAATTCAGTCATGCTTTTATTCTTTCAAACTATTTTCGACTTTTGCGGCTGTAGGATAAATCTGACAACATATGACTACACAGTTTTTTTGATATTGTGTATTTTGTTTTGTCCTTAGGCTGCTTAGGTACCGTAAATTTAGGTGTGTAGGCTTTGGAAGTACATGACTTCAAATGTTTTGAACAAGTCCCCTTTTAGGATGATAAACAGGCAACCCAAATATAGTCCATTCAACGACAATTCACACTAGAAAACGCAACATTACAGTAGCAAGCTCAGATCTTGAATGATATTTGAACTCTTATTTTATAAATAAAAAAATCAAACTTGCATGAATGGTGTGGACTCGTGACCACCCAGAATTAGTCTGCAGCACAAAGACTATCTACATGCAGGTATCGTCATGGATGGATTCACCACATCGGTATATTTTCCATATACCGTTATCAAGTCCCTAGTCTACGGACGTCATGTCGATGCTTATCAAGTCCACACCGGGAGGCCTCCCGATGCCCAAGTCCTTTCTCCGCACCCCCCGCACTTCAGATGTATCGGTAACCCTGCCGTGCATGGAACTATACGAATTGCGTAAAAACATATCATGATCCAGCTAATGTGAGATATCTATAACTGCTTGCATCTGGGGCATTTCTGTGCTATCACATCTCAACTGTGAAGATGGGTATCTCCAAGTCCGACCCGATCATCATTGTTGGTGGTGGCGCCTTTGGGCTGTCAACTGCTTTTCATCTGACCCGATCCGGATTTACAAATATTTCTGTTTACGAGAAAGATGACCAGATCCCTCCACGCTATTCGGCTGCCAATGATCTGAATAAGATTGTGCGGGCAGAGTATGAGGATCCCTTCTACACTGGTTTGACAATTGTAAGCTACTTTCTTCAACCTCCTCATGTAGGTATGCTAGAGTTGAATTTAACAAATTCTCGGTTTCCAGAAAGCCATTTCGGAATGGAAAACTCCTCTTTTCGCCCCTCATTTCCACCAAACTGGATTCCTCCACTGTGCTTCTGGCGATGCGCCTCAAAAAGCCCTCGACACCCTCTCAAGATTCCGAGCATCGGCCGAGAGCAATACACAAACCAAGCCTCACGTCATACCCCTCAATGACTCAAATGATGTTCGCCAAGCATGCTGGCAACTTGATGGCCCATTGACCGGCTGGAAAGGATACCTCAACCGCTTTGATGGGTACGCCCACTCTGGCAACGCGCTTGCAGCGGTATACCGCGCCACCCAAGCAGCCGGTGTGCGCTTCTACCTCGGCCAGCACGGCGCAGTCGACGAGGTCGTCTACGTCAGCACAATACATGGCAGGAAGAGTTCCGGGATCCGCACAAAGGACGGGAAATTCCACCCCTCATCTTTGGTCATTGTCGCCGCTGGCGGTGCGGTGGGCCGTCTTGTCCCGGAACTCGGCAAGAAGGTCGTTGCCAAGTCCTGGTCTGTTGCACATGTCCATCTTACCGATGAAGAAACCTCCGCTCTGCGCGGTATCCCTGTGACATATGCCCGTGATCTGGGATTCTTCTTTGAGCCCGATCCGAAGACGAATTTGTTGAAGATTTGTCCTATGGGCGGTGGTTTCATTAACACTGATTCGAAAACGGGCGTCTCACATGCCCCCGATACGTTGGAAGAGAGCGCGTTTGTACCAGAGCATGATGAAAAGCAGATGAGGAAGTTGCTGGCGCATACGCTTCCGGCGCTTGCGAATCGCCCTCTGGTTAAGACGTCGCTTTGTTGGTTTGCTGATACGGACGACTCGGACTTCATCATTGATTATGTTCCAGGAACCTCGGACTCTGTTCTTGTGCTGTCTGGTGACTCGGGACATGGCTTCAAAATGTTCCCTATCTTTGGATCGTGGGTCTTGGATGTTTTGGAGACTAGCCAGCAGCGTAATGTCCAGTGGCGGTGGAAGCAGTCGGATCCCAATGAGTCGAAGGGGAATTGGGGCGGTGATGTGAGTTGGCGACTTGGAGAGTCAAAGGAACTATCTGAGATCAAACCCAAGATCTTGTCTAAGCTTTAGAGTCCCTTGAATCTATAAGATTATTAAAGTTGCATTGTGTATCGTTCTCAGATTAGTTAGATTTTAGCATGAATAGCTTTCAAAATCTCTTTTATGTCTACTACATTTACTCTCTTTCTTGATTATCCATACAAGTATCCATTGCCTGCTAACTGTATATATATGTTGGAACTAATTGAAACTACCTTCATAACTCAAGCATCTGAACTCATAAAATTCATCACAGATCTAGCATATACTATGTTCAACCATGGCATTTGACACCCACTCGGTATCAAAAGTCTCAATAGAATCTGCAACAGCCATAATCTCAGCCGATGTCAACATCGTACCGAAATCACACTCTGCATCCAACTCAGGATCTGGCCTGAGAAGCGTATCATATCGCACGGGATGCGCTATGGACCCCGAAATCGATGTTGACGGGGAAGGCGGATGAGGGACAATGCCAGACTCCTGGTAAAAAGCAGGGATTGTCAATGGGCCAGGCTGGCTACCAGAAACACAGCCTAGTAATGTCTCGTCTAGCTGCTGGAGCTCTGATCGTCGGAAATTGGCGACCTGGTTGCCGTCTCCGATCATTTCGTCGAATATAGCATAGGATTTCTCGAGCCAGCTGGGGTGGCTTTCGAGTAAACGTGGGTCTATAGCTGGTCCTATTAGGAGGATGACCGTAGAGACGAAGACTGATTCTAGGTCAAAGGGGAGAAATGTTTCTATTCATGTTAGTATACGTCTTCTTCTGGTAGACCAAGGTTGATTTACCTAGGAGTCCTTGACTCTGTAGACTATGGAGGATACTGATTATGTGCTGGGCAGATTCAAGACACATCTGCATCAAGTTTTGCACGTTACGGGAGGCGTTGAGAGTCTCTAAAAAGCGTTCTGGAGACTCGAATCGGATTTTGAGGAAGCAGAAGAGTAGAGGTCTGGTGGCGAGAATAATACACTATATGATAGATGAAATGGTTAGCGGCGGTCCTTATTTCAAATATCATTACCTCATTCGAAAGTAAAAAACGAACCTGGTGGTATAGAAGATGCAAGTATGCCGATAAGCGAGAAACACCGCTGGATGGATCTAGATGTAATGGGAATGATTGGCGAAGCTCGTCAGCAAGACCTGCTATGTTCGCCAATGCAGTTTTAGTGCTGAGAAGGAAGGTCCGGTTGATACGGCCATCAATCACATATATTGCTGTTCGAGTGGTTAGTGTTATGACGAGCGATGGAAGGTCTGCCATTCTTACTACTATTCACCTCAGCGATAATTTGAGACAACTTGATGTGCATGCCTAGGGACATGGTTTCCGTTGCATCTGAAAAGGCAGGAAGCTGGGTTTGGACATAACGATCATTGATTGATTGAGGTAATCCCATCAAAGATGTCATCTCTCGATCGAGAATGTAGATAGTCCACCAGATTTTACCACATCTTTGGACCGTGTTGTGTCCTAAATCTTCGACTGGCATACTAGTGTGCATTCCCTGTGCCATGGCTATCCGCATGGCTTGGCCGATCTATACGATTGATCAGTCAGTCTGCTTAAGAGGCATATTGGCTCGGGTTATCTCACGTAGTTGTGTGCGGATGTGCGATAGTCAACACATTGGTAATATAAGGCGATGCAGCATAGGATCTCTGTTCCTAGCATAGGATCTCGGTATAGGGCACTGGAATCGGGAAGAAGTTGCAAAGCTTTGACGAAATATCCCACTCCTGGTGGCTTTTTAGCTTGAGCCTTGGGCTGAACAAATCCTTTTCCAAAAGCCAGAATAAGGAGGAAATGGATATACCACAAGCTATTCGTCATGTTTTGTCCGTCCCCTGAGTAAAATTGTTGTAGAGAACTCATGAAATCGTTTTCTTCAAAAAGATGATACAACTGACCGCAACGAAATTGCACAGCATTGATCAGATACATTGTGTGGTCGCGAGTTGGGACAACTGGAACATCCGGGCCGGGAGTTGTTCGTAGTCCATCCCATCCTAATTGGTAAGTAGTTTCATCAAACAACAAGGTCTCTGTTGGCAAAGATTCCTGATAGAGATGCTGATGTGCCAGGCTGAGAACTCGTCGAGTGAATGACCAGTTGGAGGAGGTTCCAAGATAGACTGCAAATGTCAGATTTGCACCTTATGAAAGGTACGTGACATACATGTTCGACCATTTGCCGCAGACATAAAAGCAGGCGGACCAGTTGATAGCGGATTAGCTAGACCAGATTCTGGATCTTCCAAGTCCTGAGATCCATCTTGATCTTCAGGAGTGATGGTCCTCTCCAATGAGGGTATGTCTTCCCGATCTTTGGGATCTATGAAAGATCAACAATGATGCTATATAACCAGACATCAAGACGAACCGATAGTCTGAGCGTCGAAGTTGGAGCTGAAAGGACTAGGCTGGCCTTGTTCGTTCTGCTCTATGCGTGCGATCTTCTGCTGCAGCTCCAGGATGTATCTGCATCAAGCATTAGTAATGAAATCTGCTAGATCTTACACTTTACTTACCCTCTTGTCACCAAAATCTTTTGATCACGATCATTGAAGATACATGGAAGCTTTCGCTTGCTGCAGCCATCGCAAGGCTGCGAGCCGGAGCACTTGATTTTTTGTCTCCGACATCGCACGCAACTATGTAGGTCAGCAGTTTTATTCTAGCAACTTTCAGGTTCCTTACGCATTTGAGGACCGCTTTGTGACTCTTCCATCGCCCGCCATGTGTGTTTTATTTCGGTTGTGATATGTGAACTTGCAGGGCTGTGAGCTGGGATGTCATAAAAATGCGGGGAAAGTCCGCGAGGAGTGGAAGCATGGGTTATCAGCGACGGGAACGAATCAAAGGCGCCCCTGGGCCCGGGGACTCTGGGAGGCAAAAGGCCCCGGTGAACTCAATACGAAGCCTTATCGGGGCACTGAATCCACACTTATGCAGCCAACTGCAGCCAACTATAGACCATCGGGTTCCCTCCCGATGGTTTAGTTATCAATTATCTTTGCTCTTTCTGTCAACAGTGCACTTGAATTGGATTAATATTTTTGATTTCTGATGGTTGATTGTTGATTCTCATCGTTGCCCAAGTAGGTATCGATTGGCTTCCCAAAATTGCCTACATGGTGTATGGCCCCAGTGTTCTGTCCACCACTCCCCGAAACTATCTTGGACATTTTGTTCATCGACCCGTAATACCCGCTCATCTCGCTTAAGGGAACAAAGCGCACATGGATGTGAAGCCTTTAGCGCTCCTTGGTCTGCTCGAGCGATAATAACCTTAAGCGCGCTAGGGTCTGGGACCGTAGGGATCGGCCGTTGGCCTACGCCTTGCAAGATGGCATTGAAGACTACCGCCCGTTCGCGCCAAGCAACAAGTACGTCAACGGCGTCTTGTTCTTCTTTGATGTTTTCTTGCTTGTTCACGCTGTTGAGTTTCATGCCACCGACTTTCCCGGAACGGGCCGGGCCAATTCGCATGCTTTGGCTGAGGATTGTATCGCGCTTCCAGCGGAGACTCCGTCCTGCAATTACACGGGCGGCCGATAAAAGGGCATTGTAAATGTTTGATGCGGTTATGGAAACATCGGTTGAAGGCGATGCTGATCGCAGATGGGATTTTGCGAGAGTAGCCTCCTTGTGGAGATTCTCAAACACATCTAGGAATAACTCGAGGAGAACAGATGGAGGTGGAATGTTCGTCGGACGGACGTTAGCTGCCGGCGCTGTGGTCCCAGAAACAAAGCTGATTGGAGATGGACCAGCGACTGCTGGTTTGGGTTTGGGTTTGGAATCAGGATTCGTACTAGGTTCTTCCGTAAAATCACCCCAATCCTCAAATGTATCATGATCCCAGGTAGATGCAGGTGGTTTGGGATTAGTGGATACTTTTGAATGTGGCTTGGGAGATGGAATTGCTTTCTTCTCTGAGCTGGGATGAGGTTGGCTAATTGGCGCATCGGTAAAATCGCCCCAGTCACCAAACGAGTCATCATCCCATGTTGCTTGGGTTTGGGGTTTACTGGACTCGTGTGTGTATTGCTTCCCGGTGATTTTTGACGGCTGTTTCACGACTGGTGCCGAGTCATGGAGCGAGAGTGAGTCTAGCAAGTCAATTGTCCCCAACGCCGGTGAACCCTTTTGGTTAGGCTGAGACCTGAATGAAGCAGTCGCTGACTGCTGAGGCTCCGTTGACAGAGTTGCATGTTGGTTATTTGACTCGGGACCCTCGAACTCACCCCAATCATCTTCTGCGTCACTTGCAGGTGCGTCAAATGCTGCATCGAACAACACTTCACTATTTTGGTGTTGAGGTAGATCAAAATTTTGTTGTTCAAAGGCTTGCCACTGGGTTTTGGGCGTTGCAGATTGACTTCTGCCTCCCAATGGTGCATGGGAGGGCTCATTATGCTGCAGACTTCCCGAAGATCCGAAGATATCGTTCTCTTGGTTTAGATCATCAAAAAATGAGCTTTTCTGCCATTTGGCTGGCTGCTGTTGGCTAGAGGAGTAGTTTGCTGGGTCAGGTGCTTGACCAAACTCTGCTAGCAAATCGGCCGACATTGGAGTCGAATGTCATGAAACTAGGTGGGGTGAAACAAGACGCAGATTTCCTGCAAGGGCAACCTTGGAACAGTGCAAGGTATGAGCTTTTTGCCGGTGTCAGCCGCAATTTATATAACCATTTGATTGGAGCCCTGGAGGCAAATTCTAGTACTACTCCGTAGAAGGAAGATAGCCCCGGAATGTCGCAATGAGTGTTCGCGTGATAAGGCGGTCTAGATATCGCCCGCATCCCCTCACCCTCTTCCTATCACAACTTTAGCAATGAGAAACATTGAGGATACTAGGTAATTCCCCAAGACACTGGGCTATTAATTGCTTGTATTGACTTTGGCAGAAAGAGATGGGACATCCTATTCTCCGATAATGAGACGACCTCCGACCTACGAGCGGCTTTGTTATCCGAGCAAGGAGGAAACCTGTGCAGTGACGGGCTGAGATCGGTTTGCTGGAAGGTTCTGTGGGATCTTGAACATACCAGGTTGAACTATATGCTTATTATCAGTGCAGGCATTCCTCATCTTCGACGGTGTGGATCGGAATGAATGGGCGGCCAAGCTTGACGAATCCCGGGATGCTTATCGCGCGCTGCGCGACCATTTCTTGAAATACATCGAACATCCGGACGATCTAGAATCAACTGTTGATCCGCTGGCGGATGATGAGCAGGTATGCACCTCTGAATCTCGCTTTGTTTTGTCACGATTCAGAATCTTGATCTAATCATATCATATAACCCATTAGTCTCCCTGGCAAACACTTCGAAACGATGAGACGCTGCGCGCCGAGATTTTACAAGATGTCGACCGATGTTTACAAGAAAACTTTTTTTTCCAAGAACCCGACACAAAATCCAAATTAACGAATGTATTGTTTGTATACTCGAAACTCAATCCGGACGTGGGCTATAGACAAGGAATGCATGAACTACTTGCGCCTTTGCTTTGGGTCGTTGATCGAGATTCCGTGGAACCGCAGACTGCAGGACTCAGTCGCAACAAAGAAAATAATGAGGATTTGATGCTCAAGCTTCTCGATCCTGACTTTGTGGAACATGATTCGTTCACGCTGTTTCTCTCTGCCATGCAAACAGCCCGTACATACTATGAACACGGGGAGACACGGTCAGCAAATGGCCGAGTGGATGTCATTCCGATAGTTGAGCGGTGTCAATATCTACATAAAGAAGCTTTGACTATTATTGATCATGAGCTAGCGGAACACTTGGAAGCCGTTGAAGTTTTACCGCAGATATTCTTAACGTGAGTTGCTCCCAGATAAGCACCAGCTGATGCATTGGTACTGACATATTGAAAAGTCGCTGGATGCGCCTACTTTGGGGTCGGGAATTCCCATTTGATGAAGTCCTGGTGATGTGGGACCTTTTGTTTGCTCACGGACTACGATCCGACCTTGTTGATTTCACATGCATTGCAATGCTGCTTAGAATTCGCTGGCAATGTGAGTTCGCAGAGTGCGCAAGATAAGCTATCTCGAACCCGTCTGTTGACACATATCATCTAGTACTCGAGGCGGATTACACAACCGCGTTGACTTTATTACTTCGATACCCCTCGCCTCAACATGCGCCTCAAACTTTTGTACACGATGCGCTTTATTTGGAACAGAATCCTACTGCCAACAGAGGTAGTTTCATTATATCGAAATATTCGGGCAGGCCACCCGACTCTAAATCTAAAGATCGCACCTCGTCTGGTACTCAGCCAGCAAGGAAGGCTTTTCTATGGGATGATTTCAAGAGGCGCAGTCAAAACAGCTCGCCCTCTCATCATTCCGCCAGGAACAGCCCCAAAGGTCTTGAAACTCTCTTCCAAGACGTTTCCCAAGGGATCCAACGTCGTACCGAGTCCTGGGGTGTAGCCAAAGCCGTCCGGGGCGCAGTGACTGAAGCCAGGAAAAATATGCAGACAATGCACTATGAACCCAAATTACGCACTGTTTCGAGGCCCGTTTCTGCCGGAACAGCCCCAGGAGTTCAAACACAAACATCAACGACGAATACGGCAGTCACAGCTGAGTTGGAAACGAAGATCAATATTCTTGAAGGAAGAAATACAGATTTGGCTTCTACTTTGCGCGATGCTCTCGGCGAGCTTAACGCGCAGCTGGCAAATGTCAAAGATCTTGATCCTAACACCAGCATTATCATAAAACAAGCCCTGGCTAAAGCTGAGAGTGTGCGGGTCTGCCTCCAAGACTCTTCTATCCCAGTAGATTCATCTCAGACACTCTCTTGTATAGACGGTGAAATTGAAAAAGATCAACCGAATGATCTAGGAGAGAAGACTGGATCGAAAAGCGAAACAGAAGCCAAGACTTCGGCAAGCAAGCCTCAAATACGAAGACTAGATTCCGCCAGCACGGATATGATCGGGCCGACTGCCGACAGTGGAACATCAAATCCCGCCTGCATCGCCACAGCAAATCAGACAAACACTAGCAAAACGACCGAGGGTGCGCGGACAATACCCTCGCGACCCGTCGTACGACCATCCCTCACAGATTCGGGATTCTCGTGGATGCTTGGCGGCGGCCGGAACCTGTCGGGCTTTGTGAGTTCAACGTCACCACCACCTGAACAAACTCGACATCTGGATCAAAGCCGAGGGAAACATGGTACTTTGTTCGGATCTGGTGGGGAGGAAAATCCAGGAACCGATGAGCACGGTGAATTGGCACTACACAGCCTTCGGGGCTCCCGGGAGCCTCTGTCAGGGGCTGGCCCACTGTGATATCTTCCAAAATGACCCATGTCAACGTTCCGGCAACGCAAAGTTTTACGCTAGGTCCACATCTTATCTCCTGCTAGGCTACATAATTATTCATTTTGGGACAGTGACGAGTCTCCGATATTCCAATCACAACAATCAGGGACATATGCACGATGGCTGTACGATATCTCTGCACTAGACCCTTTTCAATCTACAGCGTAAATCTTCCATATCAAACGACAAGTCTTAGCTACCCAAAGAAGCCAAGCAAGGTCCCACATCAGGCGCTCGGATCTATTTGAAAAAAGCCACTTTGCATCATCGATCTATATACTCTAAAGTAGCAAAGACATGCTGTGTTGGCGGAGCGGGGTAGGAATTGTCTGAGCACCACATAGTTTCTTGAAGTATTGAATTAGTAGCTGGGTACTTTGGAGTTGAATTTAAGATTCTCTTCATACAAGAGCATACATACATCCGTGTGTATATATATATTCAATTGTTCTTCAACGTCAATGCCCTAAACGAATAAAGTATAGAAATTCTCCTGGCATAGAGATTATGTCGATCGGTCGATCGAAATCAGCGCTTGTCAATTACCAACTAAATTCAAGTATATCCTAGTCTCTTTAATATAAACTTCCTAGAAGAAATAGAAAAACAAGAGAAAATAAAAAAGAAACCTGTCTCTGAAGAGTTATATCTAAAGAAAAGAAAGAAGAAGGCAAAAACAACAACCGAGCATTACATCAGAGGGGACCCAGTCCTCTCGCATTTCAACATTTCGCATTTCGCATTTTCCTCTATCCCCACTCGCTTTCATTCCCCCGCTGCTTTTTTCTTTTTCTGCTTTCACTTCCCCCTTAGAACTAATTCTCTTGAACTTGGTCTTACCCTTTTCGCGTGCTTTCGCCGCGACGCCACATATGCCGCCTGAGACCACGAGGCAGCTGCCCTCCCAACCCCCATCGCAGCTACGAATGACTAGTACATGTCGCATATCTCCCTAATTGTCATTTGCTCACCTTGATTGAGCCTCTCTTCCATTTCATCTGACTCTTTTCATTCGTCATTTTCTCTTTCTAAATCCAAACGAGAGTCGGGAATGGGGTCGGCTTTCAACCCTGATGGTCAGTATTACATGTTTTTTGTTTTATGTTGACCCTCTCTACCTTATCTTTGTTTCACATTCCATGGGACCCGGGGAACTAGTGGAGAGGGGGAGAGAAAACAGGTTATGCGACCCTCAAATTGAGGACAAAGAAATATTGAAAAAGTTGGGGTTTCTTGTGTTCCTCCGATCAGAAGTTCAACAGTCTGGCACATGCTCGGAGCTGCATCTGACCGCGGAGTCCAACCGCCCCGAATCATTCGAGTGGATCACATTGCAAAGGCCCGTGGAATGGAAACTTCGACGCCCTCCGATTAGGTTGATGATATGCTATGTGAATCACGCTGATCAAATATAGGCGAGCCGAGTCCTCTTTCGTCGCCGTTAGGACCCCTCTCAGAGTCCCCCGAGTCCGAATCCGGTTTTCCAAAACTTTCTCTACAAACAGATCGAGTCAGAGGCTCACTAGACAGCGTTTCTTCGGGATATGATCCTATTTCGAGGTCGGACAAACTACTACTATTTCCATGGATCACAAAATTGACAGTCCCCTTTACAGCCGATCTCCGTTATTCGAGAACGATCATGGACTCGGTCCTTCCGGCTTGGATCGTATACGCCAGCACCAACCCTCGCGAGTCCTGACACTTCCAAACCTATCCACATCGTCACTAGCCCCGATGGCTACTCAACGCCCCGCTCCTTCCCCTCGCTCGCGCTCATCGACTCGAGCTCACTCTGGCCGTTTGTCTATGAGCTCAAGTACTACGGATTTGGAGGATCTACACCGATTCCCTCTGGAGTCACTACATTCATTTTCGTTTGCTCAGCAGTCCGAGGAATTCCTCCACAGCCGTCAAAACATCCTCAAACGGTCTATTGATTTCATGCGCGACCGGATGGGATGGGCTGCGACCAATGCCGGCATCGCCAATGCGCAAGCCAACGTCAGCGGGGACCCAGAGATGCAAGGTATGATGGACCTTCTGGCCCGAGCCAACATGCTTGAAACCCAGGAACAACACATTCCACACCGAGGACCAATCACTGGACCCGCGGAAATAAATGGCAGCAATGTTTTTGAGAAGGCCTTCTCGGATGGTGGTTCACTGTCTCCGGTCAGCACCCGAGACACTGCCCAGGATTCTTTCACTTCCGGGTCACATATTTCTGACAGTACACACATGCTGAGCCCGGTGCCCAGCGATCGTATCTCCAACCAAAGGCGGGACCTAATATCGGCACCAACGTCCAGGCGTGTAAGCTTAAAACGTACATACACGGACCTCTGCTCTGCTTCCCTCAAGAGCAAGCTGATGGAAACTCTAGCACAACCTTATACCTCCTCGACAGACCCCTTCGCCTCGCTTAATTCATCTACCGCTGGATTAGGATTTCCGATCCCCGCCCTTCACGCCCATAGCAGCAAATGGACCCCAGTCTCCCAGGCCGTTTTCAGGACCGAAGCCCACGCACCTTGGACTATTTTGGCCGCTAATGATCTCTCCTGCTTGATTTTCGGCGTTCTTCAGTCCGAAATTCGCCGTCTCAGCATCCTGGAAGTTGTACAGAAAGAGCATAGAGAATGGCTGGAGGCCAAACTCCGGGATCCCAGCACTGACGCCGCTGCCCGCATGCCGCTTCAACCAGAAAGGGCCAACATCAGCGCCGTCAACCCGAAGTTCCGCGGTCTCGGAAACGGCGTAACCGCACAGTTACTCAGCAAACCATCTTCGCGTGAAAAGTCGCGGAGGTCGCAGACAGATGATGGGTATGGCTCAAGCACGCGAACCCCCCGAAACAATAACCACCCAGGAAACAAATCACGAGGAGTCTTGTTATGCGGCGACGTCGTGCCAATTCAAAAGCGCAACGGATCACGGGGATCGGCTAGTGTTTGGGTTATGGAAAAGCGTGGTGGCCTGATTTGGGTCCTGGAGGAGATCACAGAAAATGTTGCCTTTGTCCAGTGCGATGATTCATGGAAAGTTGTGGAAGCCAAGGGTGACCCGGACAAGATCTGGGGTTCATCTGTTGTCCACAGCGGCCAATCAATCACTGATCTTCTACCATGTTTGCCGCCAGCATCTCTCGAGACATCGTTCACGAAGGGACTGGACGAAATTTTGCGGTTGAAGCACTTTGCCGCCCGCACTGCGGCTGGCGTTTGCATCCCTGTGGCTATCGGAAAGGGAGACGGAGATCGTACTCTCCAAGTCTCGAGCTTCCCTCATGTTGCTGGCATGATGGTGCTGTCATCCACTTCGTTGAATGTGATCAGTTCTAACTCTGTGTTCTCTTCCGTCCTGTTCGGCCAAACCCGACCGGAAGGGCTTCATATCACCGAGCTGGTGCCTGACTTTGATGAGATTCTGGATGTTTTGACTGAAGAGGACAATGTACCATTGGTTGATGGAATCGTTATTCCTGAACACAGCTTCAGACGAGCTCGAACCTTGTCTATCCTTCGTGATGGAAAATCAAACGCCGCCTCTGTTTTCACAGAGCCAAGTGGTCTACTTGCTAAACACAGGGACGGCTCGACCATTGTTGTGGACATACAACTACGCGTGGTTAAGAGCGGGACATTTTTCTCCAAGGAAAAGACAGAGAGATCTAGCGATCGCAGTAGCGATTCTGATGACAGCGATGATACAATTGCAGTCACAGAGTTGGTGTACGCCTTGTGGATCACCTATTCGCGGCAACTCCATGCCGCTGGGCCTGCCGCCGGCCTCTCGCCATCATCCGTACCGACTTCCAAATCCACGTCACCGACACATGATTCAGCATCGGATAACCCATCAGACTTAGGTTCTGACACTCAAACCGCCGAAAACCGCCAGACTTTGGTAGAAATTCAAGCTCCAACTTCGACTCTCAGCCAACAGCTCAGCGAGGCAGCGTCACAGCCTCTGACTGACCGTCCTGTGCAACCCATCCCCGAAATTTCACCCGCCAAGAAGAATGAACCCCCACTGAAACGGACGATCAACGACTACGTGATCCTCGAGGAAATGGGTCAGGGAGCGTACGGACAAGTCAAGCTGACGCGCCTGAAGAAGCAGCCCACCAAGAAGATGGTGTTGAAATTTGTCACGAAGAAGCGGATCCTGGTTGACACGTGGACTCGTGATCGACGGCTGGGAACTGTGCCTCTGGAAATCCATGTCCTCGACTTCCTCCGACGGGATGGACTCAAACATCCCAATATCGTCGAGATGGAGGGTTTCTTCGAGGACGATATCAACTACTACATTGAGATGACACCTCATGGGCTACCAGGAATGGACCTCTTCGATTACATCGAGCTCAAGGCCAACATGGATGAATCAGAGTGCCGCAACATTTTCAAACAAGTTGTGAGCGCCATCAATCACCTACACACCAAGGCATTGGTAGTGCACCGCGACATCAAGGATGAGAATGTAGTTCTTGATGGAGAAGGGCGAATCAAGTTGATCGACTTTGGCAGCGCGGCTTACATCAAGAATGGACCGTTCGATGTCTTTGTTGGAACGATTGGTAAGTTTCTTTAAATAATACTATTGCAGAGTGATGTGCTAACTTTTGACCCGCTAGACTATGCCGCGCCCGAAGTCCTCCAAGGACGATCGTACCGAGGCAAGGAGCAAGATATCTGGGCTTTGGGCATTCTCCTCTACACCATCGTATACAAGGAGAACCCGTTCTACAATGTCGATGAGATCCTTGACCACCCCCTCCGAATCCCATTCCTTCCCTTCTCGGAAGACTGCATTGACCTCGTCCGCACGATGCTCGATCGTGACGTTGACAACCGACTTACGATCACCGAAGTCCTTGGGCACCCGTGGATGGTGGAGGCTTGAAACACCATCCCACAATCTTTATTGAAAAAAATTAACCAAAACAAATAACGCGATACCCCACAAAGTTGATTTAGTTTGCAGGATTTATCTGGGTATCATTTCGGGGGAGAGTGGAGGACACACGTGACTATGAAGCATTTCGTTTTGGGGCATTTAGCATTTGACGATACCTTTGCATGATCCATTGTGACCTAGAACAGAAGAATTTTATACATTTCTACTGAAATGCGGGGGAGACTCAACATTGCCCTTGGCAAAATGGGCTTAGTGCCCGCATTGTATTAATATCCACTTTAATCCCACTTCATCTCTTAGTTCAATTGAGTACTAGCATGACTCAAATTCGAGATACAACATATAGTCGAGGTTCAGAATAAAGACCAGACTGTACATGCAATGGACACAGTGTATATAATGCACATATGTATGTTCTATACGAAGGTGTATAGCGGTCAGGGGTCAATTAATTGATATTAATCTCTTATTTACCTTTCACTTACCTTTTCTTTGCCTCTAATTCACTATGGTCTGTTATAGTAAATCAAGTATTTTAATTTTCTGCCAAACTGGAGTCAGACATCTACATATGCACCTATAGAAATAATGCCGCGATACACCTCCGCAGTGGTATGTATGTGTGTATCCACATGATAATGTGTTCCATGTTTCAGTTTATCGTACCATGGGCTCTTATTCCCCCGCATGCCCCACTGTAATGAGGCGAAAAGAAAGAGTGTCCAGTCTGTGCCGCCAGGAACCACTTTGTTAATTTGCCTGTCCCTACATCTGTAGGTTCTAGGCGTACCCAGACATCTCCCTCGGTTGTTCTCTCTTAATTTTGTACCTACGTTGTAGATAGGTGTCTTTCCTAGGGCGTCGTCAGCTGGCCCTAGTCTCACATCAGATGGTCTGTGCTACTGTCTAGGAATCAGGAGGACAGAATTAAATTATATAGACAAAGGAAGATGCAATAGGACCCTCCATATACAGTAATAGAGCACACATGCATGTAGAAATCATGTACATGTACTTCTATGTAGGGGAAAATTATTATCGGTGCCTACAATATTATTGTTAAGGTGGGGGGAGTGATAAGCAGATAACGACCTCGGGAGAGAGGGGAATGTACTTGGGGAGTACATTATCTGTTATGTGATTGCTGCACCTGTTCCAAGTTTAGTAGATGTATCGCATTCCCTGTGCATTCCCTTTGCATTCCGCCATTTCTTTCTTTTCTTTTTTTTTTTTTTAATTCCGTCCTCTTTCCTTTATCTCTTTTTTATAATTTTCAACTTCAGTCATGCTCCCCTGTCTGTAACCTCTACCCGGCTCTCTCGGTACTCTGAACGTCACTCGGTAAAAGTGCCGTAAAGCAGGCTTGTTCCACGGTTCTTTGGCCGTGGGCCCCCGAGACAATAGTCAACGTGGTTTTCCCTCAACTTCCCATCTTCAGTTCTTTCTTAGAAAAACTGCACCGGAAATCGCTGAGATCCAGAATCGCTATGCTCGTCTAAGAGATTACGGTGCAGTACTGCGCGCCCGTCGCTTTAGTTCGTTTGCATTGTCCTCCATCCTCGTTCTTCCCCGCGAAAGCCTGTCCCACTCCATAACAATTTCACCGACGTTCTCCGGAAGACGTAGCAAGATATCCGTGGCCCGAGGCATCAGTACGACAGGCTCGATCAAGTCATCAAAATGGTCTCTCAAGCATCCGACGAGATCCTGCCCTCCCCCGAGGGTCCGACACCTTCACCCGGTCAGATCCCTCTAGAGCAACCACCCAAACTCAAAGGCCGCCAAAAATTATTGCAGAGTCTCCAACGCATGTCGTCGAGTCCGACGCTGACCAGACGCGGACGCTCGGCTTCAACAAGTGGCTACCGCCGAGACCATAAGGCTTCACTATCTTGTGTTTCGTTATCTTCCCCTTCCTACTCGCCTTGCTTGGGCAATGGAAGTTCCTCCCAGTTGTATGGTGGCCTCGGTCCTCGCCCGGTCACCCCCGGGTGTTCCCGTTCTCCCGATGACGCCCAAGGTTCGAATCCACGTATCCGCCTGGTAGACACCGACGGCCCTAGTTGTGCCATGCCTCGCACTGTCCCCTTGCCATTTGACGTGAGACCGGCGTCTCAAGGGACCCCACGCACAGCGACGCCAGTGCCAGTGGAAACTAAAGTCGAGGACGAAGTCACTCTTCCGGAGTCTCAGCCGGCTAGAACGTTCGATTTTTGGGGCGATATGCCACAAGAGCTCAAAATGGAGATCTTCCAGCATCTTACTCCGCAGGAGATCGTGCGCTGCTCCGCTGTCTCTAAATTGTGGAATGAAATGTGCTACGATGGACAGTTGTGGTCCAAGGTCGATACGACGGAGTACTATTCTAAGATTCCGAGCGACGTCTTGGTGAAGCTCATTACTTCCGGGGGTGCTTTTGTTCGAGACCTCAACCTCAGAGGTTGTGTTCAAATGCGTGAAAAATGGTCTTCTGAGGGAGAACGCATTTCCGATCTCTGCCGAAATGTTGTCAACTTTTCTCTTGAGGGCTGTCGTATCGACAGGGCATCCATTTACTCTTTTCTACTTAACAACCCCCGTTTGAAATATATCAATGTCTCGGGGCTTTCGACTGTCACGAACTCCGCAATGAAGGTCATTGCGCGGTCTTGCTCGCAACTTGAGACATTGAATATTTCGTGGTGCAGCAATGTTGATACAACCGGTCTTCTCCGGGTAGTTCAGTCTTGTGAGCGACTCAAGGATCTTCGCGCTAGCGAAATTCGTGGCTTCAAAGATGAGAGGTTCACACTGGCCTTGTTTGAGCGCAATAACTTGGATCGTCTAATCATGAGCCGTACCGACCTAACTGATCAAAGCTTGAAGACGCTGATCCACGGCAAGGATCCCGGTATAGACGTGCTGACTGATCGTGCCGTCGTTCCACCTCGACGATTCCGTCATTTGGACCTCCATCAATGCCCCGGAGTGAGCGACATCGGCTTGAAAAGCCTGGCTCATAACGTGCCAGACCTGGAAGGCCTGCAGGTATCCCAGTGCTCCGAGCTGACCGACGACTCTATCATCGATGTCATTCGCACCACACCGAAGCTGTCGCACCTGGAATTGGAAGACTTGGAAAACCTCACTAACAGCACCTTGGTGGAGCTGGCCAAATCCCCATGTGCGCAGAACCTAGAGCACTTGAACATCAGTTACTGCGAGAGCCTCAGCGACACAGGAATGCTCCAGGTCATGAAGAGTTGTCCGAAAATCCGATCTGTCGAAATGGACAACACAAGAGTCTCAGACTTGACTCTAATGGAAGCCAGCTATCGAATCCGACGACGCGGATACAGCGATGACCTCCCCGAAGTCGGCCTGCGGCTCATGATCTTCGACTGCGCAAATATCACCTGGGCAGGTGTCAAGGAAGTCCTCTCGAGTAACGCTTACATCCCACGCGCCTCCCGCAAACCCTTGTCGACGGTAGTCACCGTAACACAAACATCAGACACTGGCTCCTCCCCCGAGACAAGCACATTCGTCACACCAGCCTCCACCCCTCCGCCTTCGTCAACATGCCCGAACGAGATCATCCAGCTCAAATGTTTCTACGGCTGGCAGATGACCGTCGACGAACATACGAAACGCGTCCTCCGCGGCGATCTAGCTGCTGCATCCCGGCTGGACCGGAAATGGGCAGACTATATGATGGCCACAGAGGAGGCAGGCGCCGCCGGCGCAGGTGCCCGTCGACGCAGACGTCGCGCCCGTGAAGCAGAGCGTCTTTACAATGCTGACGAAGAAGAGAATGATGCATACGGTGCCAGCGCTATCACTTCTCTGGGTGGTAGACGCCGACGTGCTCAGAGCGGTGGTGGCTGTACCATCATGTGAATGAAGTGCACCACTGAGATCACAGCTTTCCTTCGGTGTGTTCCGTGAACACCCAATTTTCTAGCGAGACGCAAGACGCCGCTCAATGTACCTGGCGCTGGATCGCCGGTATTCCAAATGGGATCCCCATTTGCAGTCGATAATCAACACAATGATTAGTTCGACATACGATTAACGCACGATATGATCTTCCTCCTTGGGACAAGAAGCCCCTAACAACCTTCGGGTTTCACTTATTCCGGTTCTTTGGGTTCTTGGTTTTTATTTTTTGGTCATTCTATCTATCCCTCTATCTATCTGGTTTTACCCTGCATCAACAAGAATGTCACTGCGGGCTTTTTCATATTCCATCTTCTGTTTCGTTTCCAGCCTCGGCGTTAAATTCAAGAATGGGCTTTCACTTTTGCATGTTCTATGTATTGGTTTTCCATGTGCTCACAGCACTTAACCAAATCGAGATTATCTTGGCCTTAACATTCTAGAAGGGTTCTTGGCGCTTCCGGGTTCGTTCACGGGAAATTTACATCATGCCTTTTGGGCTGTTTTGGTTGGGTTATGCTTTCGAGCTTAGGTGTGTAATACCGGGTGTAGTCAATGACTTGGGTAACGGAATTTGAGACGTCCGCTACCTCTGTCTGTTTCTTCCTGATAGCTTCACGAACTGCATATCTCTCTCGTCATTATCGATACATATGCAATTCTGATCTCAAGAAGTGGTCGGTACCGTGAAGAAGCCTCTATCTTTGCATCTCTTTGGATGGCGGATACAGTTTGACCTGCCAGTAAATTTCATTACCTTAAAGCGCTATCCTTAAGACTATTAGCAAATCTTCTAAGAGACCTGTGAAAAGACCTGACTAGAAAATCTTAGTCTTTTTACCTAGAGTAATACGTGAAAACCTCTGGAAGCGCCATTAGAAAAAAACGCCAAAGAACCTGCCCCTGCCGAAGCAATAAAAACGAAGAGATCATAGATTAAAAACGCCCTATGTGAAATCCGCAAATAAGAATAAGATAAGATGTCCCCTGATTTCCCCATAATTTCAACAAAGAAGATCACTGCGAACTCATCCATACAGACTTTTATCCACTGCATCCGGGTCCTCGTTGATGCCATCAGGCTCATATCCACCATCATAATATGAGAGAAGTTCCGCTATACCAATTGCACTGAAAAGCAGTTCCATCTCAAGAATTTGGACCGTATTGACTGCTCAAAACGACCCGTCATCAGTTTCGGGGCACAGTACTGGAACACTGGTGCTCTGACTCGTAGTGAGTTCATCGGATATATGAGTCGCGGCCTGTGTTTCTTCTGTCTCGATTTCAACCTCGGGATCACATAGTTCCATCTGATTCTGGAAGGGCAGTGGAACTTGGGGATCTTCTGATGTTTTGACCTCCTCCGTGGGAGATAGAAGATCTGTGCTCTGATGGGCTTCGATCTTTTCAATAAGAAGCTCTGTTATTGTCATGCTTTCTTCGAGGTCGATTTCTTGGATGGTAGAGTCGTCGATGATTGTGTCTATGTTGAATGGGTTGTTGATATCGTCGACATGCATGCTCAGTTTATCTCCATGATCTTCCAAGCTGTCAGGATCCATGAAAGCCGCGGTTGATTGGTTTTTCGCAAGATTCTCGGGTTGATGGTCTGATTCGGCGTCGAGTTCTGGCTTCGCTACTGGCGCAGTCTCCACTCTGTCCATATCGACGTCAGCATCCTCCGTCTCTGGAAATTGAGACACAAATAGAGAAGAGTCACTATCCGTCAACTCCGAGTCCAATGCATCAAACGTGTCAGTCGCATTAATTGGCTGATCTTTCAGCTCTTCCTCGTCGTCTTGATAGATGTTGGAGTATTCTCGGCAAAGGTGGACATAGTCAATTTGATCATCGATGCCATGCCTGACGAAGAATTCTTTGAGCACAAGGTCAGGACAAGTCCCAGGGACTCTGGGTCCACACCGAGCATTGTATCCAGGTATAGAGTAGAGGGGGCGCACGTCAGCTTCTTCGTCAAGTTGTGGAAGAACACCGCATTCGTGGTGGTCACTTGAAACAACATCGCGATACATAGGTTTTCCTTTGTACCGAAGATCTCTTTCGATGCCCCAAGGCTGGTGCCGACTGATCTGACGATCCACCAGATGCTCACTTGTGACCGCCGATTTGGGTGCAACAACTGCTCCGATAGACCAGGGTGGGTTCGTCCTCATGGTGGTCTTGTTCTTTTCTTCGATTAACCAACCAATGCACAAAGCATGGTCACGGCCACAGAGAATGTAATATCCCTTATAAACTGGAAAGAAAGGCAAGCCATGAGCCCAAACGATGGGAGCGGGGCCTGAGGGCACTCGATCAGGGTCGATGTCTCCCTTTTTGTCGAAGTCGTAGGGGTATCGCTGACCACGCAAACCACTGTTCATGTGCTTTGTTGCCAGATAGACCAGCTCATCTGAGAGTCGGGTATTTGCAGGAGGAAAGCGAGGCCGACCAGTCTCTTCGTCGAATTCAATATCCAGGACAAGCTTGAATCGAGCCTTTTCTCGCCGCAGGTTAGCGTTCATGCCAGGGCCATCTCTAGGGTGCCACTCAACGTCAGGATTCTTTTTCAGGTGAACCTTGAAAAGGTCTGCGCAGTCAGCCTTGAACTCAGACTGTTTGTCGCGGAATGCTGCAGCCCCCTGCAGAGTGCACGCCATTTTGCCCTTCACATTTGTAGGAGCCATCTTGCTTGTGCGATTGCTTTTGAGAGTTCAGGGAAGGACGTTGCGATTGATCAGATCGTAAGATGTTTACTCTCATGCGATTCAGAGTAGACCAGTAGTGAAAGTGGATATAGAAAGTAGTTTAAAGTGGAATCGAGGTGTGGGGCACAAGAGTAGACCCGAGGAGTAGATCCGAAGGGTAGATTGGAAGTATAGACCGGAAGGAGAGTAGATTTGTAGAACAGATTTAGAGAGTGAAGAAAAGGGTTGAGAATGTTGGATGTGTGCTTGACCAAAAGTCAAATCGAAAGGAGCAAAGGACTTGCAGAGAGAAATGGGAAACTGGAGTAAAAAGCAAAGCCGATAATGAAGTCGAGAAGTAGCAAGCTGCCAGAGCCCTTCTTAAAATGATTGTAGCACAGACGTGCGGTGACAGTAGGGAGATGGTGGAAGGAAGTCAGAAAACCTGCGGATTTTGTGGTTGAGAACAAAGCAGATGAAGCAACTGATATGACAACAGATAATGATATAACGATGTCCAAGGATTTTTCAAGGCAAATATCAGGACAAGTAAGTGTTATGGATGAGACAAATAGCAAGGAGATAGAGGATCAATGATGGTTAACAATCGATGAATCTGGGAAACTAAGTTAGTAGAAGTAAGTAGATTAGTGATCGAAGCTATATTGCATACATACTGTATGCATTCGAAGAGAGAAGAGGTAAGTGATGTTGAGAAATATAACTAGGGCGCACAAAGTCAGATTTACTAGAACATATGAAGAAGGTAAGCCATGAAGAAGGTAAACAATGAAGAAGATAAATAATGAAGAAGATAAACAATGAAGAAGGTAAACGACGAAGAAGGTAAGTAAAACGCCAACTAACATTCAATTGAGCCAAAGGTAAGGAAAGGATAAGAACTTTTCAATAAAGCACAAGTGGTATCAAAAGCAGATTCTATGGTACATCATGCTTCTTAGCAACATCTAGAGGCTTGATATATGCACACAAAATCAAGATTTGCAAATCTTTAGTTCCTTGAAAATGTTAATAGAAAGCTGTCAAAGAAGACGTATGAACACACTAGTAGTTGCGATATTTTCAAATAAGCTTCCCTTTAGGGGACCGTTTTGTTTCCACGAAGCCTTTGAACAAGGAGTATAATGCATAAACCCTTGATTAGAGGAATTGAATTTAAAATGCCATTGAATTCTCCTAGAGATCTCTCAGAACAACCAACTGAGTGACAGGAGATTATAACGCAGGCAAATGTAATCGTGAGGTAGCCAGGAGAGACTAACCGGATCAGAAGGCGGAAGGACGAACCACTAGTTAATTTTTGCGAAAAGCTTTGATTTGTTGGAGTCATGTGCGCTGTATTGCAGTAAGAATGCTAGGATGGATATCAAGACAAATAAGATATATACTACATGTAATTTTGTACCGCCCTTGTGTTGGTTACTCGAAGAAACCACCGTCGCTCTCATCATCCTCCGCATTGACCTCTTGCGGTGCATTATGCTTGGAAGTCTGCGAACCACGTGCCGATTTATCTTTCTTGTCGTGTTTGATCGACTTGTCCTTCTGGGAGGCACCCTTGGAATCCTTTTGGTGCTCTTTCTTCTTGCTTTTCTCCTTGCTGGTATCTGTGGTTGCAACTGTGCTGGAGTAAGTTTGGATCTTCTCTCCTTTGAAGTTGATGTTCAGCTTTCCTTCACGAAGAAGGTCCAGAGTGTTGTCCTCCATGCACTTGGCAACAACAGCCCATAACGGAGGCTTGGCATCCTTGGTCTTGGTCTCTTTCTTTGAAGTCTCGGCATCTGACCCTGATTCAGCTGCCTCGGGTTTCCCATTTGACTTGGGGTAGATTGAAAGATATTTCTCGGTGAGTGGGTAGTAGATAGTGTAGTTGAGGTTGATGCGGCAATTTTGAATTTTCGCCTCGAGACGGGCCTTCTGCTTTGAGTCCAAATCTTGTTCCTTCTCGCGGCGGAGAAGACGGTTGAGCTCCTTGTTCGCGGTCTTGCGATCTGTTGAGAAAGGGTAATTAGCAAGATATAACAGACCAAATGGAGCTTGTCGGTGGCATACCCAGGAAGCGAACAAAGTGATATTTTGAGATCAATTGTGACCGCTCTCGGCGTGCCATTTCGTCCGCGAGGTCCTGCTCATATCCTGCGAGAGCACGTTCCTGCAAGATGCGAGCATCGGCAGAGAGGTCCATTTTGTTGAGTAGTCGCTTCACATCGCGAATTCGCCTTTTGAGATCGTTGATCGATGGGTATTCCTTCTCAGGGCGAGGAGCGAACTTGTCCTTGTATTTGCGGGCAGGTTTGCTGCTAAAATCCTCGAATTGGGGTTGCTCATTTGCTTTGTCTGCCTTGCGGGTTGGCTTTTTGCGGGCCGGGGCAGCATCCTCGGACCCATCACGGGTCTTGCGTTTAGAAGGAGCCGCCTTATCGCGGTGACTTCTTGTGTCTGTAGACATAATGATAGTTGTCACAAAAAGAAACTTGGACAAGAAAGCGCGAACGGAGCTACAGCAAAAAACGATAAGAAAAAAAGATATCGGCGGATTGTCGGCCCGCCCCCCACATATGCTAGCCAATGAACGTCTTCGTCGATACCAAATCACCGCCCTCTCTCATTGCATTGATTTGATTTACTCCAATTGTGTTGGTTTTGTTGTGTTTCTAATAACTTGGAATTACATTTTCATGCGACTGAGGCCGTTCATAAGGAAAACTTAGCAGGACCAGCATGGAGTCCGCCATCCGCTGGTCCCCGACCTCGTCGGCCACTGAACAACGCTTCCTCTCAGTCGACGTCACGGGAAAGTCGTTTCGTCTATGCAGGGTTACTGGTTTTGATGGCAGGAACCTACGCCATGAAGTCCTATCTACTCTCACCAATATTCCTGGGTTTCGCGCGTACGATTGGTCTACGTCCAATGAGAACTTGATCGCTGTTGGGCAGTCCTCTGGAGAGGTCACCATCCTACGCCTTGATGGCGATTCCAAGGAGTCTCTTTCATTCCCAGTCCGCAACCAACGCTATTGCAATGCAGTCGCATTCAGTGCGCATGGACTCGTTGCATCGGGCCTAGATCGCGTTCGAAACGACTTTTGTTTAAACATCTGGGATGTCAATCAACGCCTCAGTCCTGCTGGTGGGAGTAGAGGTTTCACTGAGCCTTTGAGAAAGCTAGCTAGCTCTGAGCCTATCACCAGTATCAAGTTCTTCAGGGATCAGCCTGATACCCTTGTGACTGGTGTCAAAGGTCAATTTGTTCGAATTTACGATCTTAGAGGTTTGTTTTATCGGTACATCGGTATATTTAAACATAGCTAATCTCTGTTGAAGAGGGACCTGGTAATCCATCATTACAGTTCCCCACTCGGTGTGTGCATAATCTGGCCATTGACTGGCTTGATGAGAATTACATTGCATCTTGCGCCGCGTCAAATGAAAGTACCATCTGCGTGTGGGATCGTCGCGTTGGAACTCGACTGACATCACCTTCCATCGGTTCTTCTGCCAGTACTACAGAAACGGGTCAAGCAGCAGCTGCGCTGGAGTTGAAAAATGTTTTCCATCCAAAAGCTTCTATTTGGAGCTTGCGCTTTTCCAAGACTAACCGAGGCAGCCTCGCTGCGTTGTCTAACAATGGTCACTTCAAGCATTATGACATTGCCAAGGACTATCTGCTGGAGGAGTATCGTTCTTCGATAGATGAGACTCTTGGCCAGGGATCTTCTAGGAATTACCCAGAATCGATCTACACCAAGCATGTGCGGGACGTGTGTGTACCCTTCGATCATCCCACGCGGGGCTGCAAAGAGAAGGACCGGATCGTCTCATTTGATCTCATCAATCTTAGTCTATCCCCTCAGCCAAGCGCTATTACCCTGGACGGGAACGGAACCCCCCGAATCATCACTACACAGCCACCAGGTGCTCCGGTTGATCTCTCTTCACAAAGTGTGCTGGCATGTGGCATCTCATCAACTGACTCAAATGTGAGGTCAATTCACCCTCTCTCTGAGCACATTTCTCCCATTTCAGATTTGATTGGGAACATCAGATCGCGCGTCTGCTCGAGCTCTCGCGAACATGGCGCAAACTCAAATGGTCAGCTGTTTGTTTCAAAAGATCTCAGTTCTGATCCCGTCTCGAGTTACCAAGTTCGGGAACGCGTCATGGCCTTAGGAACGATGGGCGTTCCTCTCACTGCGAAAGAGGCACTCACTCTGTGTACAGTTAATCAGTCTCGGTGCAGAGAGGGTTATCTATTCGATGAGGCTCGAAACCGAAAGGTGGTGTCTGATGATCAAGCTTTGCAGGATTTCTGGAGCTGGGTCGAACGTGAGTTCTCCGTTTGTTCCAAGTCTGGAAAGCTCTCACCTAACATGTCTTCTAGGCGCACGGGCAGACTCCTCTGGGACGGCAATGGTTGTCAATGGCCTGGACCTGAATTATCTAGGCGTGGCTAACCTTTGGAACAACGACCTAGGTTCGTGAACTCATGTGCTTGCCAATAATAACTCAAACTAATAACAATTCTAGGCCGTGGCTTGGAGCAACGCCGTATTAACGCCAAGAGCGATGACGCCAAATCGGTTGCAGAGGCAGTGGCAACTTTAACAGAGCAATTAGACCTCCCCGAGACAAAAGGATGCGATACTGCTTTCCCGAGTCATCGCCGTATCTGCCTTCGTCTTTGTGGTGCAGCACAGTCCTACCGTGAGCTGGAGGAAACAGTGAAAGCTCTGTCTGACAAGAACCAGCATACTAAGGCTGCTGCGCTCGCTGTCTTCCAAGACGAGCCCAAGCTGGCTTACCTTGGGCTTAGAAGCAATAAGCCTACTCAGGCCCACAAGCTGCTAGCGATGGCGATCGCCGGTGCCTCCAAAGGAGACAATGATACAGATTGGGAGGAGACTTGCGCTGAGATCGCCAAGGAGCTCACTGATCCTTATTCCCGGGCAATTCTAGCTCTTGTGAGCAAAGGTGACTGGAACGCAGTAATCAGCGAAATAACGCTGCCTCTGAGATACCGTGTGGAGGTTGCGCTTCGTTGGCTACCGGATGATGAGCTCACCGGCTATTTGAAGGATGCGACTGTCGAAGCGATCCGGCAAGGTGACATTGAAGGAGTGGTGCTCACGGGCTTGGGGCACTTAGCCATGGACCTCTTCCAATCATATATTGGAAAATTTAATGATGTCCAAACTCCAGTTCTGGCGATGAGCCACACTGTGCCGCGGCTTGTCAACAACCAAAAGCAAATTGTCCAGTTTGAAGCCTGGCGCGAGACCTACCGCCGTCAAATGAACTCATGGAAGCTGCAGCTTGAAAGGGCCCGGTTCGACGTGGGCTCCCGCCGTTTCGCTGTGACGGCTGACGGCCGCAAACTCGCACCAACGCCACCGCAGCAAGTCAGTCTTACTTGCAACTACTGTACGAACCCGCTCACCCAGCATGACGCTTCCTCTCAGGTGTCATCGTCCATCAAGGGCGTTGAAACAGTCCATTCCACCACCGGCAACCCATTGGCCTCTGCGACCATGTCTGGGACTGTGTGTCCGCGCTGTGGGCGACACATGCCACGGTGTGGAGTCTGTACTTTGTGGTTGGGTGCACCAGACCCGATGTCACGCGCGAGTATTGCCGCCGACGCGGAGGCCTCTCGCAAGCCCTCGGAGGCTGATTTAATGCGACGCTTCGTCGTTTTCTGCATTCATTGCAATCATGGATTCCATGCGAATCATGCAAGCGATTGGTTTAAGCGACATAAGGTCTGTCCTGTTGCAGAGTGCAACTGTATCTGTGATCGATGATAGCATTGGCTTTGCATTTCCCCTGAGTCTTTCGATTAGATTTGAGTCCTGATTTTGTTTTACGCTATCCTATACCCATTGAGTCGATTTTATGTGAAAATAATGAAAATGGAAACTTTCTTCAATTCCTTTTGATATTCTTATTCTGTATGAGGCTATTCCTGAGATCTCAGGCTGTAATGACTCATGATCTGTAACAGGGGGGGCCTTTAATCTTACTCAGGCATAAATAGACATATGTAAGTGAGTCATTGAGAGTTCCAAGGTTAATCTTAGCCACATACATTTATATATACATGTTGAGGTAGACCTATCGGAGCCCCACTACATGATTTCAAGTTCTCCCCGCACCAATTTTTTGTCAAACTCCAAAACTCTAAACAATGTCGCAACGCAAAGAGAAATCTCGAGATAAGCCTGGACGTGGTCAAGGAGGTCAAGGTCGCGATGTCCAAGTCTCTAAGGCACTTAGCTGGCTTTTGCGGCATGGTGCTGAGAAGGAAAGGCTGAAAATGAATGAGCAAGGCTACGCAAATGTAAAAGACGTGGTATGCCCAACTTTCTGTGCCTTGACCTGATATTCTACTAACCGTGTACAGATGGCATCTAATAGACTCAGATCAGTGAAGGTCACTTTCCCCGAGATCCTGCATGCCGTCGAATCGTCAGATAAAAAGCGCTTCGCCTTACTCCACATTCCATCCGCGCAACCCGTTCAATCTACAACCCAAGCGACAACAACACCATCGATAGTACCGAACGCAGAGCCTGAGGCCACCAAAATTGTGGGCGAAGACCAGCCCGCGGCATCAACCCTGGAATCTGCACCCGCCACGAGCGAGAATCAGCAGACAGCCACCGATCAAGCGCTATCCGTGAAAGACACGGACCCCTCAAACTTCCTCATTCGCGCGACGCAAGGACACAGCATCAAGACTGTGGACGCTGCATCCTTCCTCGAGCCGCTGTCTTTGTCCAACGAATCAAAATTGCCCGATACTGTGGTCCACGGCACATTCCACTCGACCTGGCCTTTGATTCTACAATCCGGAGGACTACGCTGCATGGGGCGCAACCACATTCACTTCGCAACTGGTCCATCATTAGAGTCTGTTCTTGCTGTTCATGGCAAAGATGTCGCGCAAGAAAACTCCAAGTCCGACGAATCCCGCGTCATTTCGGGTATGCGACGTGATGCACAGGTTCTGATCTATATTGATGTCCGCAAAGCGCTAGCCGCGGGTATCCCGTTCTGGCGTAGTGAGAACGGAGTCATTCTCAGTGAGGGTATATCTGTTGCTAAGGATGGGGAAGATAAGAAGGGCGAGGAACAGAAGTTTGTGTCTCTAGATTTCTTTGACGTTGTAGTAGAGCGCAAGGTAGGTCTGGGCAAGCTCTGGGAGCGCGGTGAAGTCCTCCAAGACCTTCCTGCAACTCTCACGAATAAGGGCAATCCCAAGGCAAGACGGTGAACTATACAAAATACAATGGAGATCTTGCAAATCTAAAACAGTTAGCCCGAATAGCCAATTCTCCAATGATCTGCGTTTGGAATCAATAGAAGCTTTAGAACGCCTGAAGATGCACATATCCGCCAATGGCCGCCACATCCGACTGTGGAGAAATCGGAAGCCCAGAATCGATCCGAATTTCAACCGACAACTCTGAACACACATCCGACGCCCCAATCATACCATCATGGTTTTGCGGGGTCATCCTCGAATAAGCGTCATGGCTTTGGTCAGATTCTGGGGGCTTTGCTCCGAAAGCCCCGTCTATCCACCTTTTCCGTGCAACTGGACTTGGCTACAAGTCCCGTCGGATCACAAGTGGTATATAATAGCCTGGTTTTAAATTCACAATCGCATTTAACTCTCTTCTTCTGTCTTACTCCGTGTAAACCGTTTCTCCAAATTCACAGATATCAACGCGCAATAATGGCGACGCACCGCTTCAACCCTACCTTCACAGACAATGTCATCAATGCGATGGGTCCTAAGACCACTCCGCGCATGCGCCAGCTCATGGCCGGTTTGATTCGGCACATGCACGACTTTGCGCGCGAGGAGGAGCTCACCGTCGACGAGTGGATGGCCGGTGTGCAGATGCTCAATTGGGCCGGGCGGATGAGTGACGACAAGCGGAACGAGGGACAGTTGGTGTGTGATGTGTTCGGACTGGAATCGTAAGATGCCCGCGACAAGGACAAACCAACACCAAGACAAAAAAAAATTCAAACAACCGACTAACACATGAGTGTGTGCAGTCTCGTCGACGAAATTACTTTCACTCTCGCGGAAGAAGCAAAGGATGCGCCCACGGCTACCGCCATCCTGGGCCCTTTCTTCCGCGCCGATACGCCGTTCCGCGCTAATGGTGAGGACATCGTCAAGTCGAAGCCTGCTGATGCCGAAATGGTGTTCATGCACGGTCGCGTCATGGACCACGAGACTAAACAGCCTCTTGTTGGTGCGACGGTCGAGGTGTGGCAAGCTTCTACGAATGGGTTGTACGAGCAGCAGGACCCCGAGCAGGTTGAGTTCAACCTGCGCGGTAAGTTCGAGACGGATGAGGAGGGTAAATACTGGCTCTACTGCTTGCGCCCCACACCTTATCCTGTCCCCGACGATGGTCCTGCTGGGAAGCTCCTCGAGTTAATGGATCGCCACCCCTTCCGCCCTGCTCATATTCACATTATTGTAAGTTGGGATTGTTCGAAGACGATATTAAAGCGCATGCTAATCCTTTCCCTAGGCTACTAAGGAAAATTATCGTCCTTTGACGACCCAAATCTTTGACCGCAAGGACAAGTACCTTGACAATGACTCAGTGTTCGCCGTTAAAGACTCGTTGGTTGTGGACTTTGTCCCGCGCGAGGGTGATTCTCAGGCTGCTCTCGAGCTCAACTATGATGTCAAGTTGGTGAAGGATGCGCCGAAAACCAATGGCGCATGAGCAAGCCACAGTATCAAAGTTGCATTTCCCCGGATATTCATGTATTTCACGATAGCGTTCTTTGCACATATTGGAAATAATTGTTCAAACAAACATTCTTATATAAATCTCACTTTACGAGTAGTTACGTCAGTTTTCGAGATGAAGGGTGTTTATATTTGTACTCTCATGGTAGATACAACAGAAACTATCTCAACCTTGGCCAGCGTCCTCGCCATGGATGCCAGGGTAGCTACACTGATTTCCGAAACGGAAGGTATTCATTTCGTCGATTTTATAAAAGCAGCCTGAAAAGATGGCACAAATTATATTCCAATAAAGACACTAGGCACTAGGCACTCACAACCTTCGCAAAATTGGCAATCAATGCACCCACCTCATCAGCCGCCTCAACACAATGCCAATGCCCAACACCCTTTAACACTTCAAAAGACTTCTGCTTACTCGAGACACGCTCAAAAATATGCTCGCACCCTTCCATAGAAGCAGACTTGTCCTCCTCGCCCGCAATCAGCAAAAACGGCGCCGTGATAGCAGCATAATCCGCCGGCTGCGCGGAAGCAATTGCCCGACACAGAGCCGCATACCCCTTTGGATCCTGGCCAAGGATCAACTCCCTGATGAAAGCCTTCTGGAGCGGAGTGCTGCGCGAGCCGACAGCTCCAGAGGGAATGGTGTCGGCCATTGGTTCCATTCCAGCAGCTGGTATAGAGTTAGCGTTTGACACGCAAGAAGATGGCAAACGAAATGACACATGGAACGGATTCTGCTCAGTTGAGACTTACCCTCGACGGTGATTGCTCTCTTGCTCATGACTGCGACTAGCAATTCCGACGGATGCGTGGGGCCGATGGCTACCACGCCCAGCAGACGGTTCGGATAGCGAGCACCCAGCTCTGTGACTACGAGGCCGCCCATTGAGTGGCCGACGACAATTGCCTCGGGGACTTGTAGTGCGTCCAGTACGCCAATGACATCATCTGCGATGCTGGGGATTGTTACCGCGTCGTTGGTATACGTGGAGCGGGCAGCGCCATATGTATCGATTGTGATGCAGCGGTGGGATTCTGTGAGGTGAGGGATTACTGGATAGTAGTAGTTTTGCGAGGAGCCCAGGCCGTGAATGAAGATGAAGGTTAGACCAGTTGGTGTGGGAGGACCGGTTGGGTGGGAGTCTGCATAGTTGAGACGGTGACTGTTGGCTTGGACGAAGGGCATTTTGGGATTGAGACTGTGGATAGTTTTACGCCTGGGCGAAATAATATTTTATGAGGGGAAGTAGAAAAACGGAGAAAGTCAAGTCTATATGTCTGGTAAGTCTAACGTCATTCCCGCTAAGACTTCACGACAGTGAATAAAAGACGACGACAGTTAATGTACAATAGGGATTTCCATTTCTGGTCAGTCCGTCGGAACAAAGTCTCTACTGACATCGTTATTTGTCCCGAACTCAACATCCGAAAGAGCGGATATCACCACCCGACCGTCGGACCGCGATTGGCCAAGACTGCGGGTTTCAATGTGTGTACTAGTAGTACACCAAAGTGGGAATTCCGATGTGTGCATTCCAAAGTATTCAATTATTGTCATTGTAAGGGTATTTTATTGGGTTGGCCAAAAGGGTCATCGATTCCATGTGCAAATGCTTCTTCAATCCAATCGGCAGTCTCGTCTCTGAAGGAAGACCCTAGTGCAGGCATACTGCAAGGTCGTTCCAAATGCTTCAAGTGTGTATTTTCCTTACGAGAAAGGTCGTTAGGTTCGTCATTCGTCGGCTGCATAATAGCTGCCTCTGCTTCAAGAAAATCGGCTGGATCATAAAGAAATGATCCTCCAAAAGAAGATTCTAGTTGTAGCGAGGGCACAACATGCGATCGGGGAGAGGGAAGCTCTGGAGGGGATTGCTGGGGTAGAGAAGGGCTCTTGGTCTCTTCGTCAGACGTCCGTGTAAAGGCCGCATCGGCTTGATTCATGATATCTTCGTCGAAGGACGAGAATTCTGAGAACTCATCCTCGTCTTTGAGGGAATTCTTGGTTTCTCCGTCCATTGCAGGGCTTGCGGTCTCCTCCGGGGCGCCAGCATCCAGTTCAGAGAGGTCATGCTCCAATTCTTCGTCCAAGTCATCAAACGCATCCGATTCAGCTTCCGTGTCTCCCGCTGCACTGCCCGAATCCGTATCCCCTCCATCCTCGTGTGATTTTGTCTCCGTAAATGTATGTTTCTGATCGGGTTTGGGTTCAAGCGCAGGCGTAGATTTCGACTTCCCCGCTCCCAGAAACATAGAAAGAAGCGGTTGACTGGACGGAACGCGGGGTGCATGAGGATCGGGAATCCCGCGACGCTTTCGCTCCTCGCGCACGCGTGCCTCCTCTTCAGCTTTTCGTTTCTTGGTAGCAATTCGTTTCTTTTCCTTCTCACGTAGCTGCTTTGCTTTCTTCTCTCGTTCCTGCTCGCGGTCTAGACGTTCAATCTGGGATGGGGTGAATTGAAATCGCTGGTTGCTGCGCTGCCATCGGCGTTTTACAGTCTTGGATTTTTCTAAGACGATACGCCGTCGCTCATCTGGCATGATGGCAATCGTCGTAGCGACTGCTTGCCCTCTTCCCAGTCATTAGAGGATAGAGCTGTGGTTGAGGCGTACTTGAATATATTGAAGCGTTGATGTTCGGGTTAGGTTCGCGTTCGGGGATCGCTGTGCCGACCGCGCGAGTCAACAAACTGCCGAATTTGATAGTTTGTTGAACTCTCTCACTGCATACTTGTCTAGTATCTTAATATTTTGTCTACAATATTGCAACTGAGTGAATTGTCTTTCTGATCTTTGAAATCCATTGCGTGCGCTAGACTTTTGCTAATTTCCTGACGTCATTTAGATTTTGCAGTCACGGACGGGATCCCAGCACACAGGCTCATACGAGTTGAGCTTCAAGCTAGCCATGTCCTCGTCCGACAGAGTGAAATCGAAGACTTGGGAGTTCTCGAGAATGCGAGACTCGGTCACCGACTTGGGGAGAGGCACGAATCCCTAAAACGCAACGTTAATCATCTTTCCCATGGGATTTGGCCAACATTGTCACATACCTTCTGCAAGCTCCAGCGGACCAGAATCTGGGCCTCGGACTTGCCGTGCTTCTTAGCCAGGTTCTGCAAGACAGGCTCCTTCATGCGCGTCGCTTGCACGAGGGGAGAGTATGCCTCGACGATAATGTTGCGCTTCTGCAGCCACTCCGCAATATCGTCACGAGGGCACCACGGGTGGATCTCGTACTGGCCGACGGTGATCTGACCACCCGCTCCGGCCTTGATGTAAGCCTCCAACTCCTCGAGGTGCTGGATGGCGAAGTTGGACACACCCAGCGAACGGATGTGGCCTGCCTTTTGGGCCTCGACAAGTGCGCGCCAGGTGCCGAGACGATCTTCCCTACCGCCGTAGGGTGCGTGGATCAGCATACTAGTCGCAAATGTCAGTTTGTTACATCGCTCATATTCGTGGGACAGTGTGTATACAGATCAATGTAGCCGAGGTTTGCTGCGGCAATGCTTTCCTCGATGGCCCTCTTGGCCTTCTCATAGCCCATGCATGTGCGGGGGACTTTGCTGGTGTAGAAGATCTTAGAGCGGTCGAGTCCAGAGTTGCGGATAGCAGTGGCACTCTCCACTTCGTTTCCGTAGACTTTGGCACTGTCGACCTGTGTCATAGTAGTCAGATCTGGGAATTCTTCCTCTGTGTAGCTCTACACTTGCTTACATGGCGGTATCCGAGTTCAATGGCCTTAGCGGTGACTTTCTCGGTGACATCGGAGGGCCTGGTGATGAAGGGTCAACTTAATACGCCGATGTGGTCATATGTATTGAACTGTACGTTTGGTAGACCTTGCTCACAAAAACAGCATTAGTCACAAATCATAGCTTTGAACAGGATTCATACTCACTCCGAACCCCACCACGGGGATCTCATAGCCTGAGACAAGCTTGTAGGTGGACTGGAGAGTAAGGGACATAGTGAACACGAAAGATGATAAGTTCAGGTTGAGTCAAGCGGATATCAACCTTAATGGTTTATATCAGTTTCGGCATTTCCACGGACCACCTCGGTCCCATAATTTCCGCATCTTTGTCGGAGTTGCTTGACGCCATATAAAGTGGGGTGTGAACGACTTAGGGGACCGGATTTGGCATATTAATGGCTGATCGATATTACGTGGGGCCTTCCAGCCTGAATAACTTGACGGACATAAGGGAGTTATCAACATACAACATAGAACTTGGGCATTTTAAAGGCTGATCTATATCGGACGGAACTTGCCTAAAAATATTCGGTTCTACATCGAGGTACCAGGCACGTAAAATATAATCTGCTTGAGACTAAATGACATATGCAGGGCTTGATGCATGTGCCCCAATCTGATCTGATTAGGGCTTGTCTTATCGATACCATGTTGCCCATCTGGTCAGGTACGGTCATATGTATAAAGGTGATGATTTGAGGAATCAGATATCATTAGCCATATTTTGATCTCTTCAGTATCATTTACGGCCTCAAAGTGCAACTCGAATAGCAAAGACAATTCTCAGAAAGCCCAAATCTGGGCGGTAACAAGCAGCAGTATCATATGGTGGGGTTGGTCTCGGTCAAGTTCAAAGCGAACAACAACTTTATATTTGTCTGATCGATTTGATCATCTCTTCTATTTGGCTATAATCCTGTTAACCCTTCAATTGGTGGATGCAAATCACATACGTACTTACCCCCACAAAGCGCATTCTCAGATCAACATCCACCTTCCCAAAACATACGTCGAATTTGTCTCCGTCATCTCAGCTCCCAAAACCTTGGCGGGTACTGAAGCAATGCGTTGTATCAAAAATAAGATCGAGCACAATGGCTCTGGTGCAGTCACATTATGCCCAGATGAGCCCGAAGATATGGTACGTCGCCCCTGGGTCTCAGTACCCATAACTCGGAGCTGTCTAACATGACTCGATGGATCCAGTGGCACGCATACAACTTGATCCGACCTGGTGACCTTCTCCGAGCCAGCGCAATTCGCCGCGTTACCACAGTCCAAGACACAGGGTCCACAAGTTCAGCACGCGTTCATCTGAACCTTGTGATTCGCGTGAAAAACCTCGACTTCGATCCGCTGAGCTCCCAGCTCCATGTCTCAGGGCAGATCATCAACGAAACGCCGCACACAAAAATTGGTCAATTTCATACCCTTGATCTAGAGTTGAATCGAAATTTCACGTTAGAGAAAGAGGTCGGGGCAAATGGAGAAGGTGTCGGCTGGGACAGTATTGCGGTTGAGGCACTCAAGGATGCCGTGGACGAAGGCGGAAAGCGTCGCGCAGAGGCTATTGCAGTTGTTATGCAGGAGGGTTTGGCTCATATCTGCTTTATTGGTCAGTTCCAGACGATAATGAAGCAAAAGATTGAGATGTCCGTACCGCGGAAACGACATGGAGGCGGCGATCATGATAAAGTAAGTTCTTGTTTCTCGAAACTTGAAAAATTGGCCCTAATACGGGTCATATAGGGCATGAACAAATTCTTCAAGGTCACACTTGAAACCCTCCTCCGGCAAATGGAGTTCAATACCAGTCTTACTTCGGGCGCTAACAATGAAGCTGTCCGGCCTGTTCTCCTTGCTTCGCCTGGATTTGTCGCCTCTGGTTTCCAAAAATACATTCAGTCGGAGGCATCGACAACAACCCCTGGGCTCAAGCGACTTCTTCCCAGCCTTGCCGTTGTGCACTCCGCCTCCGGCTACACAAACTCCCTATCAGAGGTGCTGCAGTCACCCGCGGTCAAGACTCTTTTGGCTGATACCAAATACGCCCGGGAGACCAAACTGATGGATGACTTCCTCGAGCAATTGCGCAAGGAGACCAATAAAGCAACCTACGGTCCCCGCGAGGTTGAGTCTGCGGTTGACCAAGGGGCTGTTGGTCGAGGTGGGGGTGTTTTGATTGTTTCGAATCGTCTGTTCCGGTCACAAGATATCGCCGAGCGTAAGCGCTGGGTGTCTCTCGTAGACCGCGTTCGTGACGTTGAGGGCGGCGAGGTACGAATCCTCAGCTCCGATCATGAAAGTGGAAAACGTCTCGAGGGACTGGGCGGCATTGCTGCTCTTTTGACATTCCCTATTATAGAAGAGGATCTAGATTCTGATGCAGAATAAATATAACGGGTAATGAGCTTTCCAAAATAGAACAAGCTTACTACTATCTTTCCATCATCTTGAACACTCTTCCCTAGTACCAGAGTAGAGTACACAGTTACATCTCAACCGGCTGCCTTTTGGACAACAAAATGGAAATGAAACCAGAAGTATAGAACATGCCTCAAGAAGCTTCACCCAGCAGTTGCTATACTATTTGAAGTACTTAGGTAGCCTTGCTGCATTAACACTCCTCTTCGCCGACGCATCAAGCTTTTGAACAATGTTCCCTAATGTGTGACCATACATAGTCTCCACCTACCGAGGGCCAATGATGTTTGTCTATTACTTATCGTTGGGTTTTATATGGTGAAAACCATATGGTCTTGATTAAGTACACTGTTATTTTAACCAGTTGTTGACTATCTATCAGTCGACCTTATCTAACGCTGTGTTCAGGCCATGACAGACTGCATATTCAACAGGCTCACCATTGCCATTAGCTACGTCTACAGCTCTTCAAGGTCATCTTAAGTCTTCGACCAAGGTAAATCACAGCTACATATAAAATTGGTGCGATCCAGTACCCAGAGTCGTCTCTATTATTTGTTTAATACACGAGTTACAATTAGAACCAGGTAAAAGGAAACATGAATGATTGCTAATGGAACAGATTTCTACACAATGATAAAATGCATAGACAATGGGATAATAACGGGCACGATGTCCCAGTTATGTGAAGTACATTCATGAGATCGTTGACTGTTGATCATAACATCCATGGGGGTGAAAAGTAAGATAGAGTCAGTAAGGCTAATCGAAAGTAGACTCTTGATCGATGAAGAGGACCCCCGGAAAAGGGTGAATAAAGATAGTAAGAGGAAAGAGGAAGAAGAGGGAGAGAAGAGAAGAGAAGAGGAGAGAAAAGGTGAAAAGGACAGGACAGATATCTAAAAGAACGGTTCAATGATCTCAACCCCTAGCCCTGGCTCAAAACTCTGTGCTCGAAGACGTTTCCGAGACATTGTGGGGGTGTTAGGAGCAGGATCAGATATGGCACTGGCAGATGGTGAAAAGCTTAGACGGTCACGGTGCTCTTGTTTTGCCTTTAAAAGCCGAAGTTGTGCCTGGCACTGATCAGCCGTATATGGTTTTGTAGCTCCAAGTTCTTCCATCTAGAGGACGTTAGACTTGGTCATGTTGAAAATACATGGAGAGCCACCAATTTACCTTCATTGCAATGAAGTGGTATTTTTCCTTTTCCCACATGTCATCAGCCCTGATGAGGAGTTGAATCTATCAAGATCAAGTGTTAGCAGGTAGTCAAAGTATTCAATTAATGGGGTTCTTTCTGTTGGGTACATACTCACATCTGATTTATCCCAGTGGGTCGTTCGCTCTCGCTGGCGGCGAAGCAGACGCATCTGTAGACGAGCTTCGCTAGCATCTTTATGGAATCTTTGCGAATATTCTTCGCGCACTCTCTTCCAGGCTACATTCTGATTTCGCAGGCTCTCGACAAAAGCATCTTCCTCTTCGGCTTGGGGGTCACGACGCCCGCGGCTGGAAGCTCGTTTCTTGGGCAAATCTAAAGGTGCGACATTCTTGAGTTCCCGATTCATTCCATTTGGGTTGGGGAGAATAGCGCGTGTTCTCTTGATGACCCTGTCATTGATGCGATTGTTTGGGCTAGCCGCAGGCGACCTGCCGGGTGTTTGGACCATGTTGTGCTGCTGAGGTGAGGCTGGACCGTAAAGGAAAGTGGAATTCGGGGCCGAAGTCCGGGGATATTCACTCGGGAAGGGTGCGGTGATTCCCAGGCCTTGTGTGGGCATGGATCTATTGATGTATTGGTAGTCTGGGATGTATTCGTGTGCGTGGTGACTGAGGGCTGGGCTTGGCCTCATTGTGTTATCCGGTAGACTGTTGGGAGTCAAGACGGTTGGTGGGACCAGAGGCTCCGTGCAGTATGCGTGGTTTAAGCCCACGAACTGGGACTATATTACCAGTCAGTTTATGACAACGGCCTAAAAGGACGTGCAGAGATACATACTGGTTCCACTTCAGGCCATGAATTAGCTGGGATAGGATAGTAGTCCTGCAATCCCTCAGAACATGGAATGTTGTTAGGGCCTTGCGACATTATGTTGACTGATTTTGCACTTGGTGCAGGATAAGCAGTGTCTAACAAAGTCACAATTCACTACCTTGTGTGACGGAAGGATAACTGCCGAAGCGTAAGAATGAGAAACGAGGTATGCAACTCAAGATAAAAGAAGATGTATATGTAATGCGATGCGAGCAATGATATGTATGCAACTCAAGGCAGAGGACGACGTGTGACTGCAGACGTCCGCTATAGGAAGATTCGGTAGTTAAGTAGTTAGGGCTGAATGTGCATGCCAACAAGGCTTGCTTTGGAACCAAAGATATTTGGTTTCAAATCATTGGATACCCAATTGTCGGCGATAGTAGGTCTTATAAGATTCGTCCAAGTAATAAAAAGAGGGGGAGATTTAAGTGCAACGTAGATACGCAAGGCGATATCACAGAAATTACCAGGACGCCTCGCAAGGCAGGGTATGGATATCCAGTTCGCAGTATTAACTATAGGCTCAGAGAGCACCAAAACTCGAGATCAGTACCGCCGACGAGTGCTGGGCTGCAGAAACCCCATCAAGTCTCCATGAGGGCCTGTATTTAAGCGCCGCGGACTCAATAGTCCAATCTTGATATCCAGGTTCCGCCCCCAATCCCCAGAAAGGGGGCTCAGACTCTGCATTGTGAATTTGAACTGAGATCATGCTGTGACTTTGGACCCCACTAAACATGTTAAATAATGATAAAAATAATAGAAAATCTCATATATCGATCAAGTCATCAAGCCATCAAGCCATCAAATCAAACGAAAGGGACGAGGGGGGTCTTCGTGTCTTGGTGCCCTGAATCTTATGTGGATGATTGATGGTCCCGCTAATGGCGCAAAGGAAGACAAGGGGAGACAAAGCGTCAAAAAGCGTCTAGACACTGTAGGTTATCTAATTAACTATGTATCTATGTAGTATGCAGGTAGATATGATGGCTATGTACATAACTGTATGAAAATATCAAGTATTATAGACCTTGTTAGACCTTATTTACTTCCAATCTATTAAGACACGAGCAAGTACATGAAAAAGACACAAATCACAGTCTAAGTAAAGCGGTTATCACTTGTTTCTTCAAGGGATATTTGATGGATATCAAGAAATCAATTGCATTACTCTTCCCGTGTCAGCCTCGTTAACAGGCTATCTACTCCGTAACAATTGTAATTTGGCAGCCTGCACGAGAAGAAGAATAATAATAATAAGACGAAAAGACGGTTGTTAGACTTGCGGGAAAATGGTCCTGCTGAGGTGATACTAATGATGGGCGGTTCTCGACTGGTCAAAGATGAACGGAAGATCGAATGAGGCTGAGAAGGTCCGCGGGCCGCTTTTGTGTTCAGAGTCCACTATAGTCTCCGGAAAATTCATGACCGTTGGCTAAGCGCTGAGGCTGAGAAACTAACGAATCACACAACATCGAAGTGGTGTCGAAGATGCAGTAGAACTTTCTCTCTGGCCACGTTTTTTATTTCTCTTTTTTTTTTTTTTTCTTTTTGAATGGAACATTCGAAATCGGAATTTCCAGATTTCCGCCGGGGTCCGCCCCTATAGCCTTCATTCCCCCTCCACATCTTCAGGGCTACTCGAGCCACACCTCTAAGCTCCCAGGGGGGCCATGTGGTTTCTTGCGATTGATCTGCATATCACAATTCGATTAACCCCGGGGATGTTGGAAATGAGGGAAATTATAGTTGACGTTTGAAGTCAAGCGTCATAGCATTGGACAGGCATAAATTTTGGCTCAAATGCCTCCCGCATTCACCTAGCGATACGGTTTGAAATAATCCAAGTGAAAATTCCACTATACGTATGTACGCTTTTTGTCGATCCTTGCATAATGTACGAAAACCGAGCGCTTACTATCTACTCCGTACGTTGTACATATGTCCGTATGTATCATGGCCCTGGAGGCCTGATAACTGTTCTCAAAAATCCCCTGGAAAGAACAGAAAGAATTTGGAACTATGTTAGTGACAGACTAATCACCTCACCAATTACAGCATTAGATTAGTGGTGCAGCGATTCACATGCATGCAAGTAGTGGGCCGATTGTTCTCAAAGCGATCAATGTGATACTTTTTTATTTGCAAAGAATCAAGGTCGTAAGTGACGTTCGACCGAAAAGAGACTAAATACGTGGGTACGGATCCATAGGGGGCTACCAGTGACAACACAGGGCCCCCGGGGACCATCGTGAAATTGTCTAGGCTAAAAGTACAAAAACGTGGCCCCCACAGACTAGCAAATAGTACAATCCTGCCTTCCCGCTGTGTCTAGCGTAAGAGAAACATACTGTAGATCACAGTGCGTACCAAAACCCCGGAAGATAGCCAGATTCGAACAGGATTGGCGGGTCTTCCCGTGCAGCCAACCCATTCGTGGTCCTATGGGGGCTATGCTTGATATCCAGGAAACAGCCTGGCTAACGTCTAGATCTTCGTGCCATACCTCGGTTTATGTACGGCAAATCATCCTTACCGAGAGATGCTGGCCCGGTTATCAGTCTCATCCTCATCTCCAGAAAATCCATCTGGGCTATCGTCATGATGGTGTGCCTTGTGATGGCCATTACTATTGCTTTCCAGGGTGTCGTCAGCTGCGATGGATATCCCCCGAGCGCCCCACCTGTTGTGATTGGATTGGCCATCTAGATCTGCCTCCTCGTCTCGAAGATGCTGTTCCTCGTCTGTAGAGTGTCGTGATGCCCGGAAGTTCATCACACGGTTCACAAGCCAGCTGTTTCCGTAGTCTTCAGAATCAACGACACCACCATTGCGGAGCTTGACGCGCTGACGCGAATAATACACCCAGGCAAAGTCAGCATAAAAGGCTGTCTGAATGATTCCAAACACGAACGCGATCTGATCATGGAATGGTTCCTTGCTGAAGAGACGGACTATCCAATTAAGGATGTAGAATGCCCGGTATGAGCCCAGAGCAAGCAAGTAGTATGAATCGATCACCGTCGGGACGGTTGTTTGGCGGAGCATAAGAAGCTGTGGCAGAACACACACGGATTCAAGGATCTCGGAGAAAGCCCAGAGTAGCTAAAAATTCAAATTAGTTCGACATCAGCACTTGACGAGACAACTTCAACTTACCTCCGTGAACCAATAATCAGGGAATCCGCCCTCGAGAACGGGTATCGCAATAGGAGCCAACACAAGGGATCCTACTACGGACCACAGGCCGAGTTTCCAAGCACGCTCCCTTTCTCTCGTGCGCGGAAAGACCTTCATCATCACGAAGATCGTGTAAAATGATGAAGCCAAGTAAAACAGCTTGAAGGAAACATTCCAGATAACATGCCATGTTCCTTTTGAGCCGAGGGTCTTGTAAGTTGAGGGGTCCAGCAGATCGAGATATCGAAAGACGAATACGACACTATAAAGCAACTGTGTAAGAAGGGAGACACCTAAATAAATGAAATGTGTCAATTATCTCTGTAGCCTATCTCCAATCAGACCGCTGTGGATATATACGTACCCTCGGCACTTTTGTTTTTGTGGATAGCCCATAGCAAGACACATATGGAGCCTAGATGGGACACATCTCCCAGGATTCGAAATACGTTCCATGAGACCATGGCTGCGGAAGTCTGTCTGGACAATCAAGAAGATTGAACGTGGGGTTGTGGACACCTTGTCAAGCTATCACCGAGGCCGGCGCCAGGTACCTGATGAGATGAACGAATCAAGTAGTTTGAGCGGATGAAAAGACAAGTGACTTGTTCTTTGTGTATATAAGTTGCCCCAGCAAGCTTGGCTAGGACAGTAAGGAGTGAACTTGGGAAGTGTTGGAGCTGTTGGAGACGGGCTGGGGAAGTTCGTTATCGGCACTCCACATGAGCTTGGGCCGCGTAAGAGCTCACGTGAGCGATGACGCTGCATTGAACTCCGTACGTTGTACGATCCATTGCATTCATAATATTGTAAGATGAAAGGGACGAAAGGCATTGGTGTGTACTATCTAGTGTCGTCTATTGCTGCCTAGTGTATTGCATTGGGGTTGACATGTGCTGTTCAACAAGGACTTGAAGTAAGTACTTATATATTATGTCAGTACTATCCACGATCATGTCAAAATAAATTGATATAAAATGAAAACTTGAGCCTAAAATATCAACAAAATACTCAATGATTTTAGCGTTGATGAATGATTTAGTGCTCTATCTAGAGCTCGAAGGGGGTTAGCTGGCACAATGAGTGAAGATGCGGGGGATCTATAACAAATATGCTAGAACGTAGAGTTTTCAACGGATAGAAAGATATAGCCGAAAGAGTCTGGTTCGAGGCTCTTCTTAAGCTTCTGGAGTAATACCAATGATCCGGGATGTTAGTTAAAATCCAGATTTTGTGAAAGATTATGTTTATGTGCTCTCGTGGACGTGGATTCGAGGTCTAGATGCTCAAGCATGCAGGTGACGCGGTAAGACTCCCCAAACAGATGGAATAGCTGCATGATTGACTCACAGTAATCAAAAGCCGTTAGTTTTTCCAGGGGCATTTTGCTCAAATAGTCTCAATCAATAAAAATCAAGTTCGACCTTGTATCTATGAAGTCATCTCAGTTGTCGAATGGCCAGAATAGGGAAAAATCGAGACAAACCGAAATGAACTATATCTCAACAAGCTTTCTGACTGTTTCTGTGGGCTCGAAAAGAACAGAGAGAATTGGAGCTGTTTGTTTAAATCTCGTATGCTTTCATTGGTTTGACCAAGGAGCTTGATATTCCTCGAATTGATGGAGAAAACCTTGTATATTCGTTAGAATAGGCGATGTAAGTCATATTTCTCCTCACTGAATCTTGGCAGCATTCATCCTGCATTGGTAATATGCCGTAACAGGTGTAACTGATCACATCTAGTCCTTTTGTATGCTCGAATCACATATACCCTCGAAGATTGCAACATGATAAAACCTTCGTAGTCAATTGGATAGTAGTGTGTGCCAGCTTTTTCTAGGAGTAAATCTTACCAATCAACGAGCATTGAATATTGACAACGGGGGCAAGGTTGTGCGTATGACAAAGAATATGCCGGCGGGATCTGAAGAGGCTGGACTTCTCGAATATATACACGCCCCAGACGAACCCCGCGCAGTACCAAGACCAGAAATTGATGACAGGGGACCTCCAGACGCTCTGCCCTAGACTGTGCATTGTTCTGGCAACGGCCTGCATGAGGATAAGAGAGGGGAATAGTACGCGGTGGCTTCACACGAAACTGATTTGTGGCTGATCTAGCCCGCCAAGTCTCGGGTTGGACGGACGCTGCTACTTCTGTCGTTGAATTTTGGTGATTGCGGGATGAATTCCCGGTCCATTGGATGCCTTTACAATTATTAGGCCC
Source organism: Penicillium soppii (assembly GCF_028829465.1). Taxonomy (NCBI): domain Eukaryota; kingdom Fungi; phylum Ascomycota; class Eurotiomycetes; order Eurotiales; family Aspergillaceae; genus Penicillium; species Penicillium soppii. The sequence goes on along the minus strand of NW_026643235.1, from coordinate 653,617 downwards.
TCGGGCGCGTCGTTAACTCGCATTGGGCGTGTCCTGTCATCCTCGCACGGTGTTGTGAGATCTCGCCGGGTCACCGGATTTTGGAACAGGCCACTCGCGGGTCTCTTCGGCCCAAATGTCTCATGGAAGTTGCCGGACGTGGCCATCTTTGCTTCTGCGCCTTGTCGCCGGCCGAATTGGATTAAAGATATGGGTATAAGTTGTGACAGGGCCCCTGTCCGGGCATCGGTTCCTAGGCCAGGGAAGAACTTGTGGAATGCACCGGAGGGGTTGGAGGCGTATTTGAATCGACACTGAAGATTTAATTTGCATGAATATTCTACATATGATATAAAGCAATAGAGAAATTGGGAAAATTTAAGAACATAAACAAAATACTTAAAAAAGAGAGAAGAGGAAGAGTGAGAGTAACATTGTAAGTAAATAGTTGTCACTAATGAGAACCTAACAACATTCCTCTAGTTTTCTCACCTTTTCACCATCTTCTCTCACTCTGTCTTTCTCGATATTTTGAATCAACTGAAAATATTTTCAAAACATTTCAAATTAGAAGATTAGAAAACTATTTAACATTTCAAAACAATATATATATCTATATAAGTAAAAGAAGTGTCTATTATTACTTTTTAGTTAATGTTGTGATATGAGGTGACTCCATCCCCGCTCTCTCTCTCTCTTTCTCACTACTCTCTCTGCGCTCTGCTCTGCCTCTCTCTCTCTTACAACTCACAACTTCTTCTCTCCTCTTTCCTCCTTTCTCTTCTTGTAACCTTGTCTCTACTCTCTTCTCTCTCATTTTTACTTCCCATCCTAAACAATTTTTTTTTCTCCCTTGTCCTCTTTTGTCTTCTTATAACTTGTCTTCTTTCCGAAGTCAACATATCCCAGCCTTCATGTTCTCCCCGTATTCGGAAGAATTCGAGGTCCCCGAATCGACGCTTCGACCATGCGATTTTGACCTGTGAGCCCAAATTCCCTTTACCTCACCCCGATAGAAGTTAAAAACTCCGATCGGAGTCTGGAATTTCCTGTGTCGCGGTTTATACCTGTCTACTTTGTTACCTTGATCTGGTTCTGCCTAGGATGCGCCTGTGTCATCGTCTTTAGTGTAACGCATTTCTGAAGTTGACTCCAGGCGCGACAGTACCAGATCTTGCTAACCCCCCCCCTCACGCGGCCTTTTTTTTGTATGTACAGATGAATTGACACAGTGTGATTGAAAACCCCGTGTGTCTTTCACCATGTCGTAAGTCCCTTCGTCTATGATCTCCATCCGGCCTCCAGCTGTGGGAGGGAGACTAGGTTGGAATATTCAACTACACTTGGTCGCGGTTTTTTTTCTTATCATACTTCTGCCTCACCTCATATCAATGTCTTTTCACCTATCTAACCTGTCGCTACCCGATCAGTTCTCCCCCGACTTCAAAGCGAATCAAAACGTCGGCTACCACAAGCGCCCCGCCGCATCTACTTGCCCAACAACAGATTCACCCTTTCCACCGCGTCCCAACCTTTGAAGGTATTCCAATTCCTACCGCTCCATTACAACAACAACAACAACAACAACAACAAAATCCCGGAAACTCGCGTAAACGCCCACCTTCCCCCGCAGGATCTTCAGTCATGATGGCAGCTCCAGTCAACACTGGGGCTGGCGCGATCGAAGACCCGAACACCATTCCTACTATTGAGTCCACGCCCAAAAAGAAGGGACGGACAAATACTCCATGGACTGCGGAAGAGGAACAACGGCTCAAAACAATGCGCGATGCAGGCCGCAGCTGGAGCGAAATCGCTAAGGTACACGCGCGCGGCTTTTTTATTATTACGATAGAGTTGATCTGGGTCACTAACCTCTGATTTTACCTCTCGCAGACTTTCCCCACTCGAACTGAGGGCAGTGTCAAAAAACACTGGTACAAGGTATGTGATTTTTTGGAGGATTTTGGTAACAACAAGCCCTGTCGTACTGATACCTCATGCAGGACATGCACTACGCCGAGTTCGCTGAAGATGAGGTATGATGCTGACTACTTTAATATCCGTTGCCGCATGCGCTAACGTTGCACAGTCTGTGAAGCTTCGCGATGCAATCAAAGAGTACGAGGCAAACAAGTGGAAGGTGATCGGGCAAAAGGTGGGAAAGCCTGCCAAAGTGAGTTTACATCTATTTTATGTTTCATATGTCATTCAACTAATATAATCCCAAGGCCTGCGAGCAATATGCCAAAGAACATTTCAAGAATGTCTGACTCACGACAACGACGCATCTGATGAAGTGATGATTTCGTTTTCTTAGCATCTTTTTTCATCCCGAGGTTCGCATTCTCTTCCGGATGTCCTGCAATTCCAGAGCGATGCAAGTTTCATTGATGGCCATGGGAGGTCATTGATTTTACAAGGCAGATGGAGTTGGTGATCTGGATCTTTTCTTTTTTTCATTGGTTTTCAATGGTCGTTATCTTTCTTTCTCTTCTATTTCTTCCCCTTATGCCTCAAATCTTTTATTGTGACATCCTGCCTCCTTTGCGATCAGCCCGTGATTTCCAAGGCGTTGCCCTTTTTTTTTTTTTTTTGACAAGCGCCTCTTTTTTCTTGCGCTGTGTCTTCTCAATACCATATGATTCCCACCAATTTCATTAAGAAATTACGTTTTAGGCAAATAAACGGCCTAGACCACTACATTGTAGATCAATGCGCATGTCATAGGGCGGAGAAAGTAATACGGACGATCTTATTTTTTTTTCCCCGCGGCAATCAGAATTTCCCCGTCTCTCTCCACTTGAAACCAATTTATTTTTCTGATCTTTTGAGTATTGAGTACCTCAAAAAGCCTCAATTTATTAAAGACTCGCTCAATTCAATCAGGTACCTCATATATTCCCCGTCGTGCTACATGAGTTCCAGCTAACGCCACTCTGGCTAGTGACTTCTGCTCTGACTCTTCGGAAGGTGACACGACCTCCCCACTCTAAGGACGGCTACAAGACGAGTAGTATGGTATTGTCTCATGATCAAGGTATATAGGACAAACATCCTGCATGATGACCGGTGTTCGGCAATTCTGTCGTTCTGAGATTATACGGTTAAACTTGATCTGGGTAATTCCAGCGAAAGGACTCATGCGCTTCTTCCCTATCCAGTACCCGGCACGAAACTAATGTTGTCTGCAGCATGGTATCAGAAAATGAAATCACCGCCCTAGCGGTGCACTCCAACAAGGAAGACCCAACAAAATCAAAACGTGCAGTTGAAAGCTCCGGCGTGGCGAACAAGGATAATGAAGGAATATATGCCGCCGAGACGACCAATCGCCGCAATCCCATCGGTTCGCGATTGAGCTCTGTCATCAGAGCTTTCGAGAACCAACTCATTGAATACAATTTGGAGGCCCGTGGTATCGAGCGCGTTGCCGTCGACGAGCGCATGAAGCGAAACTCCTGGGTCTCGTACTTGCAAGCTTTCTTGCTGTGGATTTCCATCAACCTTGCGCCCAACAATATCACCCTGGGCATGCTGGGTCCTGCCGTGTATGGTCTCAGCTTCCGGGACTCGGCGCTTTGTGCTGTGTTTGGCGCCTTGGTTGGTTCCGTCGTCTCCTCTTGGATGGCGACTTGGGGACCCGTTTCGGGAATCCGTACATTGGTAAGTGTCACCTATTGACTACCAAATCGTCATGGCCGCGACGACTAATCGTTGACTAGGCCTTCGGACGGTATTCGATGGGCTGGTGGCCTAGCAAGATTATTGTTCTGCTGAACCTTGTCCAGATGATTGGATACGGTCTCATCGATTGCGTCGTAGGCGGGCAGATCCTGTCGGCTGTATCTCCCAATGGCATGTCCGTGGCTGTCGGTAAGCAGAATTGAGAACCATCGGTAGTTTCGTGGTACTGATCTCAATTCTTCAGGCATTGTTATCATTGCCGTCATCAGTTGGGCGGTGGCGACATTCGGTATCCAGGTCTTCCATTACTATGAAAGGTCAGTTTGAAAAAAAGTAATGTCAGTCTAATGGATGTCACTGATGTACTTGATATCAGGTTTGCATTCGTGCCCCAGGTGATTGTGGTTTGTATTCTTTTCGGGGTGTCATCCGTGAAGTTCGACTTGTCGACCACGTCTGAAGGCGATGCCCGGACGGTATCTGGCAACAGGTGAGTTCACAAGACAATATTTGTACCGGAAGCTCAACTTTCTAATAACAATAAGACTATCATTCTTCTCCATCTGCGTCAGTGCCGCAATTACCTACGCCCCCCTCGCAGCCGATTTCTTCGTCTACTACCCCGAAAACACCTCGCGAGCCAAGATCTTCAGTCTCAGTCTAGCAGGCCTCCTCGTCTCCTTCACCATGGCCCTAGTCTGCGGCGTAGGCCTCGCCTCGGGCATCTCCACACACCCCGAGTATGCCACCGCCTACAACGAAGGCCAGGGCGCCCTGATCGTCGAAGGATTTAGCCCGCTACACGGCTTCGGCAAATTCTGCTCTGTCATCTGCGCCTTGGGTCTGATCGCCAACACAGTCGCACCCACCTACTCCGCCGGCATTGACTTCCAGATCCTCGGCCGCTATGCCGAGGCCGTGCCCCGCGTCATCTGGAACACCATTGCCGTCATTATATACACCGTCTGCGCGCTTGTTGGCCGCAGCCACCTTTCTGAGATCTTTACCAATTTTCTCGCTTTAATGGGCTACTGGGTTGCCATCTGGATTGCTATCATTCTCGAGGAGTGCTTTATCTTCCGTGCGCGCACGGGTTACAACTGGGCCATCTGGCGGGATCCCTCGAAGCTACCCCTTGGCATTGCGGCATTCACTGCTTTCGTTGTTGGCTGGGTTGGCGCTGTCCTGTGTATGGCCCAGGTGTGGTATATCGGGCCCATCGCTAAGTTAGTCGGCGCCTATGGAGCGGATGTAAGTCGTGTTTTCTTCCCACCGTTCTACTTGTCTGTTTGATCTAATTGTTTCCTCACTAGATGGGAAACTATATCGGCTTCTCTTGGGCGGCGCTGGTCTACCCTCCTCTCAGATACCTTGAGCTTCACTTCGTGGGGCGCTAGATGTTCTTGCTTGCTAGGTGGGATCGCGCTTCAGGGAGAGGGGGGGGGGCATTGGGTTGCTTGTTTGTATCTTGCGCGAGTCCCCACCCCCCTTGTTAGGCTTTGATTCTACGGGATCGCTAGTCGAATGCATTCCTGGGGCACAAATGGTATAGATTGTAATTTGGCACCAAGTCATTGAGTCTTTGTTAGTGGTTATGACTGTTCTAAAAAAAGGCATGTGTTTTTTCCTGTCGTATAATTAAGCATATTTCATCGCATTCCAAGGATTAATAATTTCATTCATGAAAGCGAGATGTTCTAGCTGCCTTATGACATGCATATTTTGCACATTTCCAAGTATGTCCATGCATATAAACGATATAAGAAAATCTGCGACGTAAGATCACTGCCGAGCACCGAAACCTCGCAACCTCAAAAGCTACTCTGCTTTAGCTTAACTACCTACATAGGCACTTGCGCATAGGCAGATTACATATGTACCTAGTTGAGGAGTATCTGAAACATAAATAAACAAACCCTCTACAATCTCATTTTCATCCACTAGAGCACTATTCTACAAAAGAGACAAAGAAGTCACAGAGACAGAACAGAGACAGACACGCAACGTAATGTTCACAGTGTATTGGAGTTCCCATGCCAGAACCAAAGGGGACCGCCGCGCAAGCAGAAAGACGGCTATAAAGATTTACCGGTACCAGTAATCGGGCTTGACGTAGTCGGCGAAAGTCTTGGGCTCGACGTGGGGAGGGTGGTGGTGACCGTGGTCGTGGTGGTGGTCGTCTGATGGAAAAAGTCAGCACTTGAACAGTCGAATATATTCTAAGGGAATACAAATATGTCGGGGTACATACGGGAGTGGGGGTCCTCCTCGGGTCCGATGTAGTTCATCTTGACGACGTTGCCGCACTCGAGGCAGCGCTCGATAGGGCGCTCACGGGAGACCTAAATGGTATCGAGTCAGAATCAAGAGTAGAGGTATAGCCCGGTAGAGGGGGCTCAGGTGGGGAGATCATACGGTCAACCAGTTGACCTGGTGGGAGTCTACGGGGTAACCAGTGCAGCCGGCGTACTGCTCATCACCGGCGCTGTTGACGATGATGGGGTCTTCGAGTGTTCCTGTATGAACATATCCATATGATCAGCCAGTGTTTTGAGGTTCGCTCCAATGTAACGATCATGCGGTCTCGCCGACATCTCGTCATTCATTTGAACCTTGGGACAGAGATATGAAAAGCAGCTCAAAAGAACATACCCTTGCGGGAGGCATCGAGGGGGCGCATGTCGAAGATGTCAATGCCCTGCATCTTTCCGATGAGTTCCAGACGCTCGAGACCAGTGGCCTGGTCAAGATCGCTGGGAATGGTACCGGGCTTACCACCCGCGGGGATAAGGTCATCCTCAGTCTTGATCTCTGTATTTTGACGAAGAGAATAAGTCAGTACGGTATTTTGCGGGTAATCGTTTGGCGTTGAATGGCTGGCCTAGCTTGTGGTTCGGGAAAGGTATCCGCAGAACTGACACCCGAGGCTCAATTGCATTCCATTGAGTTTAATTGCACGGAAGGCCTCGAATGTTTCGTTTTAAACAGATGCTTCTCGAATCATAGGGGCTAAAAACGGGGCCATTGAGTGCCATGGGATCGGATATAGCACTAACCCTCGAAGGTCAAGATCTTGCCTCCCTGCTTAGGAGCCCACTTGTTGGCGTTGGCTGCAAAATTCTCATGTTAGCTGGCGATTTGATTGAGTAATTCACAAATGGTTGATTTGATATGCACAAAGCCAATTGGGTCGGGGTGCGCGGGAGTGAAGGTCGGATCAGGCCATAGGAGTCACGTACAGCGGACGATGGAAGAGGAGAAAGGGCGCTGAGCGAGAGTAAAAGCGCTGGCAGGCGAGCGCCTCGCGAGGGCGGAGGCTGTACGTTGGAGGAACATTGTCCTGAAGATGGGTTGAATAACGCGGGCGTTTGGGGCAGGAAAGAGGGAGTTTGGAGGTTTGAGGTTGGGCGAGTTTGAAGCCGCTTTGGCCCGAGCGCCTTTGATTGGTTGGCTCTGATGCCCAATGAAATTGCGAGTAATGATGAGTCATCTCTGATTGGCGGGAGCTTGCTACAGTAGGTTATACAAACCATACGTGCATAATAGCCGTTTCTGGACTATTAGGGCTTTTTGGTATAGGGCACAGGGTGGCATGATATCTTTAAACATCATCTGATACTATCGTGACAATATGAATAGTTATAAGCAAATAGCTATTACTAACAACCTTGGAAACCGTATACCCTTACATCATTCAAGCTCCAAATCCTGATCATGCTCACGGTCAGGCTCAGGCCCAGAATTTGTCGCTCTCCGTTGACACGCCAAAGGCGTGCACCCATTGCCAACTTTCTGAGCAATGACCTTCCATCGATCATTCTCATAATCTTCTATCGCCTTGTGTAGTCGCGAATCCTATGATTCAATTAGTCCAGGGAGTTTCTCTTAAATGATGAAGACGAAACAAACCATTTCCTCAGTCCAAACGATATCCTTCAGGTCCTTCACTTTTAGCTTGGTACAATAACGGACTTGTAATGTACCGCTCGCACGTCCAGGAAACCAGAATTGAATCTGTTTCCAAGTGAATTTCCAATGTTCTTTCAATTCAATCAGTGTGTCATCTTCCACTTTGCCGAATTTGGTCTTCTTTGCCTTCGGCTCGGGCAGGATGGCGGGCAGTCCCTCTTGATTCATGAAGCTCATATCATCATCTCCTGCGGCTCCTAAGGCTGATCCATTTCCAGAATCTCCATCCGAATTCACATGAGTCCTCGCCTGGGATGGCAGCCGATGATGGTGGTGCTGCTGCGGGAGTGGGAGAGAAACCAGGGACCCGTAGTCATGGTTTGAAGATTGAGGAACTCGATGGTCATTATGAACGGGGTACGTTGATTCAGTCGACTCGCTGACTGGTGGTAATGTGTCCGTCGGTAAGCTTTGCAGCACAGGAGGGCGAGGCGGATAATCGCGATCCATGTCCATATCGCGGTTGCTATTTGCTCCATTGTCGGTGTGCTGTCGCTTTCGGCTATTCTGGGGCGGAGCTAGTTCATAACCATGCGGGTTGTATTGCGTATTGTATTGAGGACTGTAATGCGGAGCTGGATGGCGTGGGATTATGCGATCCGTGATAAAAGTCGAGGGAGATCCAAAGGGTGGTTGGGTTGTGTCGGAGTGATAGCGAATATCGGGCCGCTCTTGAAGCAACTGGGCGGCACCATAGGAAATTATATCTTCTTGGGTGGTATCTTTACTACCCGTATGATGAGGATAGTTGACCATGAAGCCCCTATACGGTTCTGCTAGTGTTCCAGGCATGCATCGACAATGCTAGGGCCTGCAGCCCCAGCGAGTGACGAGTGAATTGGGTGCTTATTTGAGAGTGAACGATCCAAGGGCGTAATCCCCAAGTGTCACTCGCAAATGGAAAATACAAACAGAACCAGCTTTATTGTCACATAAGCAATTTCAGCGGAGAATGATCCGCCTGTGGGGTGATTTGGAGCAAAGAACAAAAAGAACTTGATAGATTGACGTGCAGAGAGGGGAGAGCAGTAGTTAATTTGGTATGAATTGTAGCGAAAACTTGCAGGGAAATTGATCAAGCATAACGAATCATACGGTGGAGACTGCAGAGAAGTTTGGATATGTATAGATTATAAGAGAATTAAAAATCCGAAGACATGGCCACATCTATAACAACATCTGGAGACATCCCCTTACCAAGAGGATCCTAGACCTGTGCCGGTGACCAACCTGGGGCGTGCGTTGCCGGGCTGATTCCAACAATCCCCAGTGGACCGGACTGCAAGCACGAATAGTTTCAGTCGAGGAATCTCTGATAGGCACCAAGGTTGTATTCCATCATTCCGGCCATGATGGAACGAACTGTTTTTCCTTTCCTTCCATATAAACTTTCCAACTTTTAGAAGAGGGGCCGAGGAGACTTCACCCATGGCAGCGGTTGGACACACCCAAGTATCGACTAGGAAAACAACGCGAAACAGGTTCTGAGCTAGTCCAGGGTCAAGAAACAGCCATGACGAAGGGAAGAAAATACGGCAGACAAGCAAAGCCTGTCAGATTCTGCCGGCATGTCAACCCAAGCAACAGCTCATTTGTCGGCCTGATGTTCCATGTAAACGCGCCGTCTGTCTGGGAAGAAGGTGGACATATGGCATCGGGTGATTGACACGGTATAGGCTAGTCAAGTAAGCGATGGTAAGCTATTTGTCCATTACATCGGGTTTCCTCGGAGCCAAGGCCTGCGAGAGTCAATCACAGATGTCAGATAGAATAGAACAATAACAGGGGGTGAAACGATGATCATTCATCTCCCCCAAAAAGAGTAGATTAGCGTTTGGGCTTAACAGCGGAGCTCTTTCTTTTTCAAATGAAAAGAATTCAGAAGAAAGACCGACAGTAGGTTAGTCTCACTGTGCCAAAGAGGTTATTGGATGGTAATAAATTAGCGAGTCAGTTACATCAAGTTTTTCAGCCACATTGGCACACGCACCCCTTTTTTTACACCAAACATAGTAGTGGAGAGTACTACCTAGAGAGCATTGGAGAGTACTGATTTGCATGGATCACTGGAATGCTCTAGTTGCATGCGGGCCGTCATCTGTTAATGTCAGACCCATCTCCCTAATGCATCACTTTGCATAGCCTTGCATGACTTGTGCATCAAAGCGGGACAGAGAAAGAGCTTATGCAGACTGTGAATGGTCACTGATTTCAATAGTTGCGCAGACTATCGTATGCAGTCCGATTTGTCCCCCTTTCTTTCGTTGGGGGTAAAGTTTCCCGTTGCATTTCATCCTCTCCTAACATTTGGTTGGTGAGATACTCGGGCCTTGAACCTTTTTTTAGTGGCTTGAATGCTTTGGCTGCGCTGCCCGGTCTGCCTTAATTCGATGACATCGCGGCAATCTACGGAAGTGTTTCATTATTACCGAGAACAAAGGCGTGGCAGCCATATATTAGTCCATGCATTACGAAGCCAACTGCATCCTCGTATAATGACAAGGGGGGATGAGGAAGAGGGGATAATCAGAGAAGAATATTTTCATGTTTTAAATGAAAGTTTCATATTTTTTTATGTCGAAATGACAGGGAATGTATTCGCCAAAGGGACTCGTACTATACAAAAAAAATACACACTTGCTTTTTCCTTGCCTTTAGTTCTCGCTGCAATACATGAATTAAGGTTGTTGTGATACAAGAACCTGAATGAAACAAGAAAAGAGAGAAGCAATAGAAAAAATCTTAACACATAAGACGCCCAGTAAAACAGAAAAGAAAAGAAAAAAAAAACATCCCCAACACCTTGATGGCACGTGAGGTGTTTAGGCAAAGTTATCGGACCGGTCAACCCAGATGTCTTCCAACTCGGCGAAGTTCTGGAAGTGCAGGGGACGGTGTTGGTCGTCGTAGAACTTAAGCGGGGTGTCAATTTTGACGTAGATGGGTCTCTTCTCCACACTACCGAATGAGCTTCCCATAAAGCTGTAGTTCCACACATTATCCTCGGGGACAAGGAAATAGCCGCGGATCTTGTCACTAAGCAACAGCTGACACTTCTCTCCCATGTTGGTGGCAAAGCCTTGGGGCTGATCCGAGGTTGTGTCCTTGTTCTCCGCACCCCATTTGTAACCCGAAGGAGTGAGACCCCATGCAGCAAGTGATACGGATCCGGGAGTGAACGAAACTGTCATGGTCACAGTCTTCTTATCCCACGAAGGATGGGCATTCATGAGACGTGCGTGATGTGTTACATCTGCCGCAGACATGTAAGGCGGCTCGTTACCAGAAACCGTGTGGATAACACCGAGAGGCTCTAAGCCCTGGAGGTAATCGTGCTGCGGCAGCTGATGCGGCAGTTGAACATCTCGGGTGTTACCAACTTGAGGAATCATGACAATAGTGCGGACCTCCTTCACTTGGTCATTATCCACTGGAGAGCTACCGTAGATGTAACCCGTAACCTGGACCCGTAGATCGGCGATGGTGATGAATCGCTTGAGGATGTTCTTGGGCATGATGTAGGTGTAGCCATCATCGCGAATATCATCAGAAGAAACATAGATGTTATTGGACCTAGTCCGAAGGTTGGAGGTCGCGATTGCGCGAGTGCGCCACTCTGTCTTGGATGCGAACGATTGCTGTTCGTATTGAGACGTAGTGGTGACAATGATGTCCTCGCCACGGGCGTTTTGAGTCTTGGTTGTAGTGGCAGTGAGTTGCTTCTGCTCATCTTGCTGCTTCTCAATCTCGGCCGCTTGCTGGCGCTGCAGAGAAGGTGCGCTAATCTCCATACCCAGGATAATATCACGGACTTCACTGCTAGTCAAGCTCTGCACGTTGACATTGTTCTTCTTGCCGTAATCATTCAAAATTAGGTCACGCAATTGCACTTCGACCTTAATCCAGTCCTCGTCAGACAGAGACGGCCAGATGTGATGTTCTTGGGTGATGACAGTCTTGTCAGGACGAAGAATAATCTTAGCCTTGTCAATGTTGACGTGAAGAGCTCGCAAGATGAGAATGAGTCGAGAGAAGGCAGTGTAGGGAGAGATTGACTTGAGCCACTCGTCGTACAAGTTGAAGAGCACCATCTGAGGCTCGGTCGCACGGAGAATCATATCGGCAAGCTTCTCGACCTTCATGGCAGCCTGGAAAGGCAACTGAAGCTCGGAGGCACGGATAGAGATGTTGGGGAAGTCAAGCAGGTGGACCTCGAGAGGATCAAGAAGACCCTTACGGGTGACGATGAGCTGCTTCGGCTGCTCTTCCACGGGAAGAGATCGGATAAGAGCAGCAACTTCTTCGGCTGTCTTCCACTTGGCCAGCTGACCAAGACGTTTTTGACCTGCCCAGACGCTGGTGTGAATGATCTTCAGGAACAACTGTCCAGTACGGGGGTTGAAGATGAAGATTGCACCGTTAATGGGTTTGGTGGTCAAGTTACCCTCAAAGGTCTTGTGGATCGTAACACGGTAGACGTTGGTATCATCAATGAACAGCTGGATCTGCGGACTGAAGAGTTCGGAGTAGTTCTGAGAATTGAGGAACTCCTGGTTGCTCTCAGATGCATACAGCTGCAGACCCTTGCGGATACGCTCACGTAAGACATACAAGGCCGGGTTTGCCTTCATGATCTTGGCCATAGCTTGCTGAACCAGGGTCTTCAAGCCCGGGAAGTACTGTCCATAGGCCGAGAAGAGGTTGTAAGCAAGATCAATACCAATCATCAAACCATTGGCTGAAGGATAGATACTCATGCTGTCAGTGGTGTAGTCGAGGTACTTGGCACGAACATATCGCTCGATGTCGTGAGAATCGTAGTCACCATATCTAAGCTGAACATCCAGCCAGAATTTGTTGTTCGGAGTCGCTTCGTAAACGTCCTTGGTGTCAAACACCAGCGAAGGCCGGGTGAAGTTCCATTTGTTCGTCGCGAAGAGAAGGATATCCGCACAAGAACTATTCATCTTGTAAGACTTACGCGGGTGAATAGTCTCCTTTTGGACAGCCTCAATGCCAAGCTGCTCCAGTTCCTGATCCAACACTTGACACAGATCCATGACCACTGATTCGTGGATTTTCTGCCACAAATGGGCGCGGAAGATCTGAATCAGCGAGATCTTCAAGGTGGGAATTTTACCGTGCAAGAAGATACCAGTCAGATCCAGCTGTACTTGGAAACCAACGTAGACATTGGCACGGTTGATGGTTGGGGACCACCAGAGGGTGAATCGACGGTTAGGAATCTGATTGAGACCAGATCTTTGAGCATTCGTGAGTTTCTTGAATTTCATACCTAATTGGATAGTTAGCATCGAATTTTTCGAAGGATTTCTCCATTTTGTCATCTAAGAATGCCATTCAAGATCGCCATTTGAGAGGTCTTTTCAAAGGTCTTTTTTGACCCAATATCACGTGGTATGGTCACGTGACATCTTTGGATATCCTCAAATCAATCTTCCATGGCATCTTCGAGGCGATATTGAATGAAATTGGGGTATTTTAGGGAGGGGGATAGACTAACTCTCTTCAAAACCACTCGCTCTTTCCCAAAACAGACCCTCCCAAGACGGGAAAGCTGTTGCTTTGAACAAGGTGTGCTCAAGAATCGTTTCTACACCACCCAGTGCCTGGATGACGTCAGTACGGTAGGCGTTGAGATTCCAAAGTTTGCCGTCGTGTCGTTGACTAGTCCACCAGAATGGATTGCTCTTCATCAGCTGGTACTGCTTGAACTCAGCGCGAAGTCGGAAGCCCTTGTCGAAGCTCAGTGTGCTTCGGTCCTTCTGGAACAGTGTGTTGATACGAGGAAGACCACGGTCCCAGCTGTCCTCCAGATCCTCCAGCGTCAAGCGGCGGTTCTGTTGCTGGGCCTCCATGCGCTTTTGCGAATATTCCATCCACACACGTTGAGAGTCAATGAACTCGGCTTCCCAGGGAATGATGTATCGGAAGATATTCGGAATCAAGGTCTCTTCGTCATGAGACATACCAGCACGGAAGTGAGTGATGCCGGTGTCTGTCTGTTTGGACCAGCGCTTGTCGCTAGTAGGGATGAGGATGTGAGATCCTGAGATCATACCAAGACCTCCAAGTTCCTTGGGGGTATAGAAGACCGCTGGGGGAAAACGAGAAGGCATTTTGGAGTTAAGACCGATCTTGACACGAGTCTGGATCTTTGTCTCACATTTGACAATAGTGTCGAGGAGGTTAACAGTAGAGACAGCAGCTTCACGGTAGTAGGTAAAGAGAGCAATCAGAGCAGTGTTCCACTTGTTAGCAATCTTGGTGAAAGTCGTCGAACCGGAAGACATGAGAATTTGTCGGATACGGTTGTTGAACTTTTGAACATCCTCTTGGGTGACCTGGAGGAACGCATGTGCCGTACGTTCCTTGGTAGAGTTGTCTACCAAAGACCAGACACTATCCTTGACTGAAAATTCCTCGTTCATATTCCGGATCTTTGGAAGAATTCGGACTTCGAAACCGTTCATTGAGAACAAAAGGTTCGGGTTGTCTTTGCTGTAAACGCTGGCGAAAGTATCGTCCCAATCGATGGTGGTGATTGATCTTGGCAGACGGTTCTTCATATCCCAGAAGACGGCACGGCCAAGATTAACATCGTGACGCATCAAGCGCATGCGACAATCGCGAGGCCAGCACTTCTTGTTCTTGTAACCAATCACATTCTCGAAGTTGGGGTCAGGATTCTCAGTCAAAAAACGCTGAATCAAGTCACGCGAGTCGTCCGCCTGGAATCGGAAGAAGACCCAGATCTTGTCGACGTAACGAGTGTAGAGACGAATGGGGTGTCTTGTCTCTGTAGCACGATCTCTGAACTGCAAGAAATCGTTGGGACTTCCGGGAGGACCGGCCATTTCACTGGCTCTCTGCAGGCCAAGGAGCAGGAGATCGATCATCAAGCCGTAGTACTGGAAGACGAAGCCAGAGAATTGGAGACCACGAATCAGACCATAGCTGTTGGTGTGATTCATATCCTTGTAGCTGAGCTGAACATTGTTCTTCGAAGTGATGTAGTCAGCCAAGTTGTGGTCCATAATCAAACGAAGCAGTCGGTTGAGAAGTGTGAGATCAATCTTCTCATAGACCTTAGACAATTCAGTCTCGATCATCACGTTAGTTTCGCCCTCGGCAGTCTCCCACACGTTGGACAGGTTGTTGATACCCTGGGTCCACTTGTAAGTAAGGAGAGGAGGAACTTCGGAGTCGGAGGGCTTGATCCAAGCGGGGAAGAGATGGCGCTGCTCGGCTTGGTACCAGAGGTACTGATCCAGGTAAGCATCGGTGATCTTCTCAATGGGCTCGATATCGTAAACAGGGTTGATATTATTGTAGTTATCATTCATGTCAATCTTGACTTCCTTGAAGGCTCTCTGTGTGAGGAGGAATCGCTTGATTCGTGCGAGTGTTGTACCAGGGGAATCGTAAGCCTGTTCAATGAGAGCCAATTCCTCACGTTGACTCTGGTTCAGTCTTCCTTTGACGGAATAGGATTCGCGCAACCGCTCGAGCGCAAGAATCAGAATCTTGGTATCGTGCTTGTAGGAAACACTGGGGAAGGGGATTGGAGAGAACTTGCGAGACTCGAGCCAATGGACCATGGTGGTGTAGATCGCAACAGCCTCCTCTGAAGAAACATAGGGGCCATCCTTCAGATAGTTGTGCTGGCGCTCTTGCTCAGACTTGAGCCAGAGACGGGTGAGTCGACCCAAGTTCTTCTTTGCGACGGTCTTGTCAACAGTAGCGCCGCGACGGATTCTCTCTCGGTTGTAGTGTGCGACAGAGATCCACCAATCGGCCTTGCTCTTGACGTAGCGAAGGATGATATTTTCGATAGGGGCGGGCAGGCCGGGAACCTTCCAGGGGATGTTACTCTTCCAGCATCTCCAGGCCTCTGACAAGTGCTGTAAAACAACGTTGACCTTGTTCTGCTTGATACCCTCGGGCATCATGTCCATCAAGTCAGACATGACGGAGGCACGCAACTCAAGATCGAAGTGGGACTCCACACGTTGCTTGGTAACAGTCTTGGCCACACCCTTGCTGTGACGACCCTCAAATTGACGAGAAAGCAAGTTTCCAAGCCAACGTTCAAGCAGGGGAATAATACCACGCATAAAGAAGAGCCACACACGCCAAGCCGGGGCCCAGAAACCACAACCAGGTCCTTTACCAACAGGACCAGAGTTAAATCGATAGTATATCAAATGCTTCAGGTCCTTGCAGGAACGGATCTGGTGCATAAGCTTGTACTTGTAACGGTACATACCAGTAAGCTGACCCACGTGGTTGAACGCGTACAGGATACCATCCGCTAGTTGGAAGGCATCAATGTTGCCCAAACGGTATTGAACTTGGGCATCCACAATGAGCTTGGTCAAGCGAAGGATTTCTCGCATCAAGTGGAAAGCATTTCCGAAGCGAGATTTCTTTCGCTCCTTGGTGGTCAATGTCTTGACGGGCTTCAGGTTGAAGTTGTAGTCAAGGTGGAGATAAGTCAAGTTCTTGCGGTGAATCAGCAGGTTGAGCATGTTGAAGCCCTGGCGACAAACTTGCAAACCAGCCTCAACCCAGTCGATGGTAGTTTGCTGGAAGAACTTGGTCGTTTTGAGAGTCTTCATGAGATTCTGTTTGCTCTGAGCCTTGGGTGTGCTCTTGTGCAACTCGTTGAGAACATACGTCTTGAGCAATTTCTGGTATGAGACTCGGACCTTGACCGGCTGGCCTTGCGGGCAGTGCTCCAAGTACCATTGCTTGACCAACGGAACATCCTGTGCACGAACCATCTTGCCAGATCTTTTATCGAAGGGGTGAGGAGCCCACCACAGGGCTATCGCGGAAGCCGTGTCGGATGTGTAGAGTTCTTCGTCCTCAAAGAAAGGCTCAACTTCACCAGGAAGCTCGAATTCGTCATCTTCGTTGCTGCCAGGCCCGAATATTTCATCTTCATGGCTGACTGTAATGTTTTTCGGGGCGACGGAGCGGGACGAGATGGGATTGATGACGGGGTCGAAGTAAAAGGCGGGCAAGTTGGGATCCTCAGTACGGACATAGACCACCTGGGGATGAGAGTACCAAGCGACCTTGACACTGCGGGGGAGAGTGTTGTACAAGAATGGGAAGGTAACCCGATATTCGGTTCGGATGGGAGCACGGAAAATGATACGATCAATGGCGTTGAACTCGCTGAAATCTTCGTCGTTAGGGTCGATGTCCTTGTACAAAGGCTCGAAACGAGGACCACCGGGGATGGCGACGTTCAAAGCTTTGGCGGTGAAGAAGCTGTTCAGGTCGAACATGTGGTAGTAGTTTTGGTCGACAACATCGCTCAGAATTTGATGGCTGAGACGATGGAGAGTAGCCATCTGAGGAAGAGACAAGTTCCAGTTCTTGTAACTTGGGCCGTTGACGTGTGGGGTATCAAGGAGGGGGCGATGGTCGTAGAACCATTCGTATACAGCTGCATCTTCCGCCTCGTCCAGTTCCATCTGAATGGGCTCCAATGGCTCAACGTCTTCGATGTTCTCCGACCAGGAAAGAGGTGGTTCTTCGTCGTCGAATGGAGGGAAGCGCATACGCTTAAAATGTCTGCGGTCACTCTTCTCGCGACGCATGCACATCCACATTGTTGCCCACTGGGCATGGAAGACAGGCTCGATGACACGGGGTGTCTCATTAACCAAGGTCAAGCAACCGTTAACGTGATACAGCACCTTAACTTCCCTTGCTGACTCCCAGGGCATTGGCATGTTTTCCAGGAGCTTGAGGACGGCATGGGGCATAAACTTGAGCGCGCCGAGGTAGCTACGCTTCTCATTCGTGAATTTCTTCTGCGAGACATCGCCAATATCTCGTACAATTTTTCGCAAATGCTCTGGGGGCATGTCCGCCTTTTGTGTTTCGACAAATCCCCCTTTGCGCTTCTCGCCGAATCGATTGCGTTGCGTGCGCAGCCATTCATTCTTCTTCTGTGCAAATTTTGCGACGTTCGGGTCGGCGGGTGGTTGGTAGCCTGGTGGGGGCGGCGCCAGCGGCATTGAAGGAGCTGCACCCCATCCAGGTGGAGGGGGAGGAGGTAATGAAGCCATGATGGTAATTGATGGGGGAAAGCCCACCCTCACTCTTTATAAGTTGCGTTGATGTAAGAGTCGCGTCAAGCCACGTCGGAGATCATGTGTAGGGAAAAGTATCAGCTGGAAAAGTAGGTCCAACTGAGGGCAAAGATCGAATATGATGAAGAAATGAAAGATTAAGATGACAAACGCGACAAAGATAGAGATCCACGATCCCCTAACGCGATGAGACTATCTCTGCTCCTTTCTCCCGTTGAACTTTGAGGTGGCGGCTCCGATTGGTACTAGTCCAAATTGGGATTAGCGCAACCTCGCCAAAAGTGCGCTAGCGTCGGCTGAAGCAGAAACCCACACAAACCCATCTCGACATATTTCACTTTGCTTCACGACAACTCCGACAACTGCCGCCCTTGACCAGTTCAAGTACAGTCAAAATGACCAACAACAGACTGCAATACGTGAGTTCTATACAGAAAATCTATCTGGGTGATTTTTGTTCTGACTGCTCTTGATTCTTCAGCGCCGCCGGAACCCGTACGTTTGAAAAAAAATTCCCTTGTCCCGAATACCAGTCCAACGCACCCTACGATTGTCTATGCGATGATACTAGTGATGGAATGGCTATCTGCTTTTCGAACGAAATATTGACGGTTTCTCTTGCGCTCAATAGGTACAACACGCGGTCCAACAAGGTTCGCATCATCAAGACCCCTGGTGGTGAGCTCCGTTACCTTCACCTGAAGAAGAAGGGTACTGCTCCCAAGTGCGGTGACTGTGGCATCAAGCTCCCCGGTGTGAGTGATCCCTCTGCGTCTCGAATGGATTTTTGAACGGTTGTGTGGGATGTGTGCGATTACGGCTGGGCCAACCAACCAACTCGGAAAAAAATGAAAACTCTGCCTCGACGGACAGAAGTAACAACGAAAGCCCGACCGGACCGCCGCACATCATTCACGACTGTCTCGTCGAATTTTAGGAGTCAGACCGACTGACATATTTTAATCCTATAGGTTCCCGCTCTCCGCCCCCGCGAGTACGCCCAGATCTCCCGCCCCAAGAAGAATGTCAGCCGTGCCTACGGTGGCTCTCGCTGCGCTGGCTGCGTCAAGGACCGCATTGTCCGTGCCTTCCTGATTGAGGAGCAGAAGATCGTCAAGAAGGTCCTCAAGGAGTCCCAGCAGAAGGCCGGCAAGCGCTAAGCGTGCATTTTGTCGGTGTTGTTCTTTTTCGGTGGAGCGAATGTTACGGGAAAAACGCTGGGAATGGTTCTCTTAGAATCTTAAAGATGAACACGAACAGCTAGCATGCGAGTCCAAAAAAGGGGCTCGTGGCTAAGCAAATGAATCAATTTCATTTACCTTCATGAAAAATTCCGTGATATGTCGAATCGAGTTGTCTGAAACAATTATCATGATGTCTTGAGTTCCAGGCAAAGCCTCTTGCTCACTGCCAGGAAAGTATCGTAGCGGTCAATTATCTCGCTTTCTCTCCGGGTTGGTATCATTGCGCATTCGATAAGTCTAGATTTCATCAGGTTGGGTCATACTTCTCGGTTCGTTGAGATCGCCCTTGTCGTGGCATGCAACTATAGGACGCTGTCGGCCTCAAACACGAGGTAATCGCCGGGTAGAACAATGACGCTCTTTGCATTGGTAATGCCTGTCAAATGCAACTAGGTAACCCGCCACTTTTCGGACATATGTTCTAGCCATAAATACGTGTTAGTGTTCATTGTTGCCGTGGGATTCAAAGCGCACATGGGGGCCCAATTAAACTAGGCCTCCAATTTACTGTAAATATCTTCACCGCAACCATGGCCAGGTGATGGCTAATTCACGTCATCAAAGGCCAATGATACATATTCTAGAGCCTCCTATGACGCGAGCTTTTAGGTATTCCTTGTTCAAAGACCAGGTCGAGGATCGACCAGCACAGCGCAGCAGTAAGTTTGACCCCTGTGGCTGCATATTGCTAAAAAGCCTCGGGCCACAGCTACAATAGGAGAATGGGGGCGGAGGTATACCACTCTATATTATTAACAAGCCCTGTAGGCTATGTATGCTATTGTGTGGAATTGTTGTCCGAGGAGATTGGGTCTTAGTAAATTGGGATTTCGACCAGCTATGCAGTCGGGCTTAGGGTTTAGAGACACCGCTTGTTGTCAGGATTAGGATACTTTCAAGGCCTTCACTTCGAATAATTCCACCCGGTTGTCATGGAGTGTTCCAAATTATATAACACCAAAGCTGGTACGGTACTTTGAAATGGAATGTGAGAATAGACATAATGTGCTGTTGTGGTCATGACATATTTAACGTGCAAGAGCCGCACAGAACACTTTTGTGCGGCATCGTATCGGAAATCGATCTCCAAACAATTAATATCTCGGCATAATGTTCCTCGGCTGTGAATCAATCCTTGAGCCACCTTTTCCGGCCAGAGTATATCTATTATGTAGTATGCCTGCAGGTCTTCGCGCTTTGCCTTGCATGAGACCACAGATGGGATTGGTTGAAGATAGACCAAATAAAGGACCGACTCATGATCATGTCAGTCATTCTGAGTGTACCACATGTCAATAATAGCTTTCTAGGTTCAAGAAAACAACCGCAGCATTCATTTCAACCATCGAACGAATGAACAGACAACACGAGCGCGACAATCCGACCTTCCAAAAAGAGAATATCCCCCGTATTCCTTGGTCTACACTAACTCGATCTCGATTTAAAGAATACACCAAAATAGTTGGAACTGGATAAGTACCAGTAAAGATCAATCCTTCTATTTCCATCGTTTTCATGTACCTAGCGCATACATAAGTACCCATGTAGTATACCTCAGGTATGCTACGTGGCAACCAATGAACCTCCGCTGCAATTTGTCCAAACCCTCGGGTTCTATTAGACCAATAGCAATCATGGCGTCTATCCACTTGTTGTCCACAGTGAAAAGCAAAGGCGCGCAATTTCGCCGTTACCCCCACCATGAAGCCGGGGATGCGGGATCGCACAATGAGATCTACCTACGACACACACAATATACAAGAAGCGGTCACCCGATGGTCCTGTAGGGTATTTGCTCCCCGGCGCTAACATCTCCGAGGGCTGAGTACCTACCAAGTGTGATAGGCACAGACTATGCAAAAGTCGACAGCTGTCTAACCGGCCCGTTCCATCCCACAAACACCTAACGGCGAGGTTCGTGCGGTCTTTACAAAGCAAGAGACATAACCCCAAAATACAACAATACAATTGAATTTGTTATGTTACACCCATCAGCTTTTCAATACCTTGAGGAGAAAAAGCAAAGATCCCGGAGCTTATACGTCCGGATACCCGGCTCCCTACAGGTGGGCAGCCTATCGGCTCCAGATCATGTAAAAAAATGACAGGCATCAAGTACACGGGCTTTTCTCGTACCCGCGGTGTCATGCAGATCGAAATTTGAGAGGATCTACCCCTTTTTCTTTTTTCCAATTCCCTTTCTTGGGCATTCAAAAAATGGATAGATCGAATGGATCGGATCTGGGATAAACCAGGCTAGAATAGATTTAGACAAGAAATATGGACTTTTGGGGTCTAAGGTGGGGCGATGTATGATGGCGCTCGTTTGGGAAGTCAAGACTATTGGTGCCGGGATGTTTTTGTCCTGCATTGATGAGATACCGAAGACTAATATAACCCCTCTGAAATGCAGCGGAGAGCGAAGATCTTCCCCAACGAATGATGTCTAATTATGCATGTCGGAATAAGGGCCAAATTGAACACGAGGTAGTAAAAAAGAATAAGAAAAAAGTACTATTGGATTTGAGGATACCACTTCTAAGGTGCATCGTCACAATCACGAAGAGACCTCGATCTTTTCCTCTAATCGATCTATCGAACAGTTGAGCATCAATGACTAGCGTACAGAGATAAGATACGCCATCAAGCTCCGCTATACTGGACAAAAGAAGTTAGCACTGTCACTACAGTATAGGATCAACCACGGACCGGATGTAGGTGCATAACACTACCGAAGGTCACGAGGAACCAATACTCAATCTAGAACAGAGAGGATCCATACAGGTATTAACGAAATCAAAGATATATACGCCGTATCAGTCAAGTTCATTACGTACTATAGCCCCCATTTCCAAGGTCTTTGTATACTTGTTAGGGTTATATTGACAGCAATATACCCCAAACTCAGTTATCAAGCCCAATATCCAATCCCAAGAGAAACCGGAAATTGATTTTCCGCCCAACAAATTGTACGGAGTACGTACTCCTCAACTAATACTGGTACGGTCCGACAGGGTCTCCGAGACTCACTGCAAGTACCAGATTAATATTTTCGCCCGTGCTGTGAATGACATTGCAGCTGTCACCTGTATGACAGCGTACATTTACATACTGTCAAGTATTCAATACTAGCCCCACAACCCGCGGATCCATGGTGCATTGACCCCAGGTGGATATCGGAAGAATCTGGTATGATCACTGCTTAAATTTGAGCGGAACGGTTTACCTGTCAACTATTGATTGTCACAACACCGGAATAAACCTGTTAAATGGGTAAACCTATTAAATGGCATCGATCATTATAGATCTACGGTACATCAGAAAAATTCCTTGTTTTATTTCTGGCGTCATTGTACTATATTCGGCGAAGGTTGCGAGCCCCTAAGCTAATGTCGGTCTGTCGTTGGTGCCATTGTGAATCATGTTGATCACGCAAGTCTGCCAATAATATAACACGCACTGCCATTATGACTCATGCATGGGTAACGGAGTTTGTGAGAGATTAGTTGCGTGATTCAAAGAAAACCGAGCACCGAGGTTAGCATTTACTATGATGTTTATAGTATATATATCGTTCCAAGATGTCCGTTTTTGTAGCATACGGAGTGGACAGTGTGGTTTCCACCTAAGAATGCATAAAATGACAAGGAGTCAAACTGTCCCAACGATCTGGTATCCCCAGTTGCAAGGAAGATGTCAGATTCATACCCTCTTCTTGGGACCCTTTACAAGGGGGGGAGGGTGGGGACCGGGGAAAGACAGAAAGGCGAAGACGATCACAAAGCAAGTACACGGTCACCAAGGCCGTCTGCCTGGGTGACCTAGCATGGTGGGAGGCTACAGCAGTTGATACATAGTGATAGAGCGGGGTGGTGGGGGTGGTCGCCTAGCCTGTCAGGGAAGTGACAAGAAACCCGGGTGTCAAAATGGACTAAAGACAAGCCTAGCACGAAAAGAGGGCGGGAAATACCTTCCATTGCGAGGTCCATGTAACCCTAGTGTATGCTCATGTAGGTAGTAATATGTCAAAGCATCCTGCAGATCAACGTTTTTTTTTTGTTTCCCTTTTATTATAGTTTGATGTAATGCCTGTCAGTCGAGACACCGCTGTTATGTGCATATTTATGAAGCCATTCCAGAGATACAGCATATGGTCAATGCTGCAGCCAAGAACAAGGCCAATACGTTGTCACGGGGAAATCAGTCTCTAACTCCGAATCTTACCAAAAAAACTGCGAGTCAAGATACTACGGTTTTGAACATTCTCACTTCTTGGCAATCATTCGTGCCCAACATGACATACATTTATTGGTAATGGACACGAGGTGGGACTTAAGAGAAGCGAGACGCACAACTAAATTCCGTAAATGCGTACACCCGGCGGGTCATTGAAGATCCATTATTTTGCTTGACGAACGCGACAGAGAACGCTGATCGGCACCGCGTCATCTGCCTTATTGATTGATAGATCTCGATAGGAGGCGCCAAAATCCAAGAACCACAAACGCCACAAAATTTATGGTACAAAAAAGCAAGAACGTGTGCCAATGTCAGAATGACCGAAATAGGGAAAATCTTTGAGAAACCAAGAGGAAAAATGCAATGAGAAAAAGCAATGAAAAACGAGGCAAAGAAGGCAAAAGATTGTGAGGCTCACTCCACGGAACTCCCATTAAACAAATTCCCAATCCGAATAAAAGCTGATATGCAGTCCAATGTACCATGGGCTTCTAGTGTATTCACTGACCAAGATGGCTCAGCCAGAAAATTAGAAATTGATAGAACGTGGTAAAAAAAAGCAGACTAATCTGAAAAAATGGGGAAAAGAAAGAAAAAAAAAAAAAAAAAAAGGTTTCATGCATGTCAGCGCCAGCGGGCTTTTTCGTCACCAAATCTCGTTCCATACCACACCCCCTTTTTTGTTTGTTTTCTTTTCAAATTGTAGCATGGAGATCGACTGTAGTGTTCGAGCCTGTGGCGGCCCTATCGTGTGGACCCGGTGCATACCAGCTATGGCCCATGGCAAATGGTGGTGCAAAGTCTGGCTCCAGGCCGCCATCAACGAAGACTCCGTTGTTCTCTGGGAACTGGGATGTGCAGCCGGTGACATGGCCCATACCGAATCGCGGCATAGCCATCGTATTGTTGAGATTAGGGAGACCCGAGGGAATTGGATTGTGCATGTAAGGCATTGATGAGAACTCCATAGGAAGGTAGTCGGTTTCGATATGGGCCTGCGGGCAATCCTTGCTGGCGTTGGACGTTTTCACCTTCTTGGAGGCGTGCCTCTCACGAGAACCCGAATCACGCCGAGAGACACGACCGTTTGCTTTTCGTGAGCCCCTGCGGTATCTGGTTGTTGATTGAATTGTCCCTTCCTTGATAGCATCTGGGGTCAACCTCCAGAAATTAATCGTCTTCTTTCCTGGGCCCATATCTTCTTTCACAGCCTCAAAGCCCTAAATGAAGCGTTAGTGTATGAGCAATACAATGATAAAAAGTGCAGTGGTAATGACGCAGCAAGAAACTCCATCGTGAAACATGTATCACTTACTGCATTCATCGAGAGGTTATGACGGATGCTGTTTTGCCATCCTTTGTGACTCGAGTCCCTGGCTTTTTCGGTGTTCTCCTCGAACCATCTGTAGATGCCTTGAAGGGAGAGCTTGTTTCCTTCAGCGTTCTTCAAGGCCTGGTAGATGAGAATTGAGTATGGAGGGTTTCCAGCACGATCTTCTTTGGTATCTCCACCGCTCTGCTCAGTCGTACGGCCTGTCCGCGCGGGGCTACCAGCGGCAAATGATTGCGGCGAAGGGTACGATGAGATTGTAGACAGCGGCGAAGGTGGGGAATTTTGAATTGGCTGGAGGGTACCATATTGAACCTGGTGAGGATAGTACTCCTCTGTCTTGAAAGTAGAAGGTTTCCAGTTTAGGTTGTCGTCATGGAGAAATTGCTCTTTGACGTCCGCTACCATACTCATATCTGGGGAATCCATGATTGGGTTGACGTGGGATGGGGTATAAGCGTCGATGTAGTTGGTTTGGTCGATGCTAAGATCTTGATGTGACGGGGCCATGTTGTATGGATCAGTACCAACGACAGGGTAAGCGTATTGAGAAGTTTGAAAGGAAGGCATAAAGCCTGGTTGGGATATGTGTCTCGGCCAGTTCTCCAGGGTGCAGGGGTTGTAATGCGGAGGCGAGTTCTGGTAAATACCAGCTGGAGATGAAGTGATAGTGACAGTTTGTACTGAGAGGTCATCAGGGCCGCCCTCTCGCTGGTCAGTTGCCATCTGAGCTGAGTTGAAATTCGAAGGATGAATTGAGATATCCATGACTCTCTTTTCTCAGAGAAACCTCAGAGAGATGAAAAGTATTGAATCCCTAGATAGGTTGATGAAATGAAGAAGTAAAAGAAGTAGAGAGATAAAGGAAAAGTGAAAGATTTATGAATACAAATTGAAAAAGAAAGAGAAAGTAGGGATGACCTTAAAGAGGTAGAAGTATTCCTAAAATGGTCCCAACTAGGTCCCTTCAATAGTCAGAGCTGTACGATTCAAGATCTTCCCCTGCCAACACACTCATGAGGCACATGGTATCTATTCATTCTGCTGCAAATAGCCTTGAGAGATACATACCGACAAAAGACGGTCTGGCCCGAAGTCCTCAGCTTTTTTATTTATTTAATATTTTATTCAACAATACAATATTGCATGAAAAAAAAAATTTAAAGGGAAAAGATACAGCTAAACAACTTCACTCTCTGCGGGAAACGCCTCCCTAGATGCCTAAGTCGTGAAACGGAGATTCATACAAACAGTGGCCAATGATTTCACCGGGGTGGTCAAGGTGGCTGAACTTGGTGTGCAACAGCCGACTAAAACGAATGGACATGAGGGACCGACAGGTCTCCTAGCTGAACGGAATAGCCAAAAGGCCATGGACACTTGCAGATAAGTTGCATAATTGGTCGGCATTCATTCGCAGCTTGGAGCGGACCTTCTGGAAGCTAGCCGCGAGGTATTTTCTTTTGTAGCGCCGTAGAAAATGTCCCCGCTTCTCTGGGTTATGTCTAGTTAGATGTTCCTTTTTTTTTCTTCTTCTTTCTCGTGGAGCCTGTATCCAGCCAGCCGGAAGTCGTCCTTGAATGTGTGCAGGAATGTGCAGTGCAGTTTAGTGTCACCAAAAAGGGCTCTAACGTCCATTTCCTTTCCTGAACCCTGTAAAGCGATACATAGGTACGGTAAAAAATTAAAAGAAATAGAAATGAAGAAAAAAGAAAACCCCCATATATGTGCGCTAGTCATGGCCATGACAAGTACAGAGAGTTCCAATTATTTCACCCCAAAAAGTGGCAAAAATATGGTATAGATGGAGATATCCAGACGTCTAATCAAGCAATTGATATCTTTTTTATAGATCTACCTTAAAAACATATCAAGTCTGGCTTACTTCGATCGTTGAAACTTTGAATGGGGGAAATGTTTCCAGCCCAATCAATCTAGGGTTGGCTGTATTAACTGGATATCAACTAATTGGAAAATACACCCCGAAATCTCCCCGCATAAACACAGCAATCCACTATCTTTCTCCCTTCTGACATATGACGCCCATGTGGGAATCGTTGGTGTTACTTCCGATAATAGATCTAAGACAATCCATTAGTATACCTGTAGATTCATATAAATGAAAAACACGGAGAGCGACTTACCCTTTTGAATTGGAAATGAAGTTGGAGAATTCCCTGAAAGGAAAGAGTTGAGTCAGTCGAGGAACGTAGAGCATGGAACATTTAGTAACACAACATACCTTGTCAAATGTACTCTTGAAGCCCCTCTCTCGTTTTGCACTATAATCCCATTCTTTGTCGACAATTCGAAAGGCGAGGTCTTCGTACGGTGGTCCAGCCATAAAACGAATGAGACATGTGTCTTCTTCACCCGCCTCGGCAGAGGATTCACCCCTCTTGCGACCATTCTCACGTTCGATTCGGTACGTCGGAGCTTTCGTTTTGTCGATCAAGTCGGGGTAAAAGATGTTGAATTTGTAACCTTGTACAACCTTAGGTGGCGGATTATCATGGTCGTAATGGGTTTGGTTGTATTTGTTCCATTCGTAACCCATTTGAACTCGATTGAAGTACCGTGGTTTTCTAGGCCGATGCTTGCCAGCCCATTGAGGTTGCGAGCCTGTGTTAACGGCCTCTTCGCCAGTAAAGATTTCCTCGTTCTCGCTGACACCCTTGGCGAGCTCTCTCTCATAGAGCGCTTTGGTCGCTTGTGAAAAGTCTTCGTTCGGGATTGAAGAAAACCGAGTGGATGTAGAGGCAGCTGGAGCATTTGTAGATGTAGGATTTGATACAACCACGGAGGATTTTTCCGTTGGTCTTTGTCGCAGTGGGACAAAGCCCATACGGATAATTTTCTGGCGTTCACGAGCCTGTAAAATCGGTTAAATTTCGACCTGTGTATTACTAGCAGGAACTTAGGACATACCACTTGGTCAAGGAGTGCTGACTCGTCCATGATTTCCAACACCTTGTCCTCCGGGCGAACTTTTAGTAATGGTTCTGGGTCCAGGCCTTCGAATTCCACAGTATTTGCTGTATTCTCCGCGGTGATGGCTGCAGCAAGAGGCGCCAGTTTCGCCCGGATTGATTCAGCCTCCTCTTTTTGCTGTTTCCTCAAGTCACGAACACGCTCATCAATGATGGATTGGTACACATTTCTCAGTCTTGCCCTGGCTTTCCAGACAGTCAGACTGCGCAATAACTCTTCCCAGTAGTCCGTATCGATCGGCTCGTTCGAGTTCAACTTTCGCTTCACTTGTGTTTCGAGATTCTGGAGTTGCTCGTAAGACTTTGGCCTTAAAAGTTTGTTGATATCGGCAGCCACAGAGCTTAAATAACGACCTTCGGGCGTAGCAGTCTTCTGACGATCTCGGCAAATAACTTTCATGGTCTGCAATATGAATGATAATCAGCAAAGCTCCGGGACCCAGAAGTGGGAGGGGGAAACCATACCTGCCAGAAGTCACGGTTCTGCGCATTTGTTTCGAGGTTCACAAACGTATCTATATCCTTCTCCAAATCCTGCAACTGGGCCTGCGACAGTCCCTCAAACACACCGTCCGGGTTCACGATGTCCAAATCGCCATCTGCGATTTCATCATCCAAAGGGTCACGAGTAGGATCTATGACACGGAGAGTGACTGTCAGCCAATCGATGGGCTTTGCGCGCCCTTCTTTGACTCGAATCTCGGCCTTCTTTTTAGCTTGCTTCAACACGAAGATATCCTCCTGCGCGACCCATTCACGCTCTTGCTGGTCTTCCTGGAGCATGTTGAGTCGCACTTGGTCGCGCATATTGCGAGACTGCGGCGGACCAGACCTATTATTATCACGTCTGCGATCCGAGTCTGCTCGGTCGCGCCATTCTCTGTCGTCCCGACGGGGCTGTTTCTGCTCACGCCACGGTGGTGATCGCGACCGGTCTCGCTTTGAATCTGAACGATCTGGGAGTCGCGCAGACATCGTAAAAGGTTTAAAGAATACAAGTTGCGATAAGAGTTAACGTAAAGATAAACTCGATACGTAATTTTGTTGAAACGAGCGAAGGTCAGAGGTTCGGGAGATAGGCGGAAAGTTAAGCGGCGGCAAACCTTCCCTTGCGGCTCAGGCAGCTATATGAGACAACTTCACTTCTTGTTCTAAATACAACCCTCACAAGTCATGTCTTCCAAATGGCACAGGCTCCATCTATCCGATCAGAGTCTGCCCCCTTTGCTCTTTCAATATACGTGGACTAGACAAGACTATGAAATCTACATAACAGACCTCACCTATATCTGGTCGGAACGGCTGCCTCAACGGCAAATTACCAAGCGAGCAGAGGAGAATGCCACAACCATTGACCCCGAAGAGGATCCAGAGCAACTTAATGTGCTCCTAGAAAAGATCGGAGAAGCTCTGAAAAAGGGCAAAGATAGCGTCAACCTTAGCAGAGGAGCACAAGCCGATTCACTTGAAATCACAACAACCACCAAACTGCCCGCACCATTAAAACCCCTGCGATGGATTCTGAAGTTGTCAAGGGAGCCATCGTCGTACTTGACAAGCAAAATACTATTTCCACTTCTCAAAGAGGAGACTAATCGGGAGGACCGCCAGCGTTCCCTCTTACGTCAATTAAAACAGAAAGACTATGTGCTCAACAAGTTGTTTGACAAGATCGAGAATATTGGAGTTGATCTTGGGTCTGTCTTTCCTAGCGCTGCAGGATCGCGCAAGTCTCACAAATCTATCACTCGGTCCGAGGCTGCCAGGTTCATCAAAGGCATTGAGCCATTCGAGGAAGAAGCCTGGCTCGCCGAGACAGAATCATCCGGAGCAGGGTTAGCCACCCACCTACTCCAGGAGATTTCAGGTTCTGGGGACTTCCATGACTTCTCTTTCATCCAGCCAAGAGATGAATGGTGGCGTGATCTTACAAAACGCCCTGAAAGCAGTGCTAAAGAATCTTCCTCGGCCAGAGAGGAAACCCCCAAATTTGACAACAAGCATGATGACATAGCTCTGCTGAAACATACTAAGCCCGAAGAAGAATCAACGGCAATTCACGATAATAATGATGATGGTGATAATGATGAATTTCAGGTACGCTGCGAGCAACATCTCCAAGTATATCTATCTCATGGTTCGACTGACCGGTCCAACTAGCGACAAGAAACACCTCCGCGACTGAAGTCGGAGCCTGTGAAAAGCAAGACACCCCCTAGGCGAACAGCCGAAACGAAAAGCCATTCTCCGCTGCCACTGCCATCGAAGTCGGATGACGAAGCCACCGCATCGGATTCAGAGCCAGAGCCAGAGCAAAAACTGCCCCGGAACCGCACCCCAACTAGATCAAAAACCCCAGAGCCTCCTGTCCCACAGCCTCAGAAGGGACCTAAAAGACCAAAGGGCGGACTGGGTACCATTGGTGGCAAGAAAAAGAAAGAAAAAGAGCCTTCTCCCATGCAAGGCCCAAGTTCGCTAAAGCCCCAGCATCCTCCAAAATCATCAGAAAAAGAGGGCCCCCCCAATGATTCTCCTCCTCCGCCATCCCCGGCACCACCGGCAGCAATCAAGTCTAAGCGGCTCGGCAAGCTTGGCATGATAGGTGGAATATCCAAAGCCAAAGCCAAAGATCCTATCGTAGATGACGGTTCTGTCCCTATATCGGAGACTAAGGCTGCGTCTCCCGATCAAGAGTCTCCTGCCAAACCAAAGCACACGCAGGACACTACAAAGCAAATTGCTAAAAAGAAAGAATCTCCTTTACCTGCACCACCAGCAATGGGGAAATCTGACCCCGAGCCACCTGCAGAGCCGGAGACCGAAGACCAGCGCGCTGATCGGAGGCGCGAGGAACTGAAGAGGGCGCTTGAGGCTAAAAGTAAAGCGCCTGCGAAGAAGAAGAGGAGATTTTAGAATGTGTGATGGGAAATCAGAATATATTGTTTTTTGGCATGAGTTCGATGTGAAACACTACGGCGTGTTTGTTTCAAGCGACACGTCTTCTACTGTAGCTATAAGAGTTTTAGGTTTACTACGAGGAATCGTGTCCCATCTGATCAAAGCGGGGTTCATTGAAGGTATCGCGATTGGGGAATCAAATAGAACAAAAAAAAGGCAAAGAAAAGGTGGAAACCATATTAAAAATGTTAAAAGGCCCACGCACGGACGCAGTGGCCGGGACGTGAATCAAAGCCACAATCCAACTCAAGGAGCAGCCAGTCTCACAGAAGCATCGTTTTCTTCTTCCTGCTCATTGGGGGTAACCAGCCGCACACGCTTGGGCGACATAGCGCCCGGTGAAACGGGTGCCGGGGAGGACGTATTATGAGTCGAAGTGATTGGGCCAGCACCACTACCACCGGAAGCAGCGGCAACACCGGCTACACCGAGCATGCCGCGGACCTTCTCGACGGCCTTGCTTTCGCCTTTTGTCCACGGGTCACGTTTGACCAAGCCGGCGCCGGCAGAGCGACTTGAGGAGTCACGACGCCTGGATTCGGATTGCAGGGCTTGGCGGTTGTGTTCGCGACGTGGACCGGGCCCACAATCATGTGAGCAGCCGGCTGTTGCACACCCGCCTTCGCTAGTTGAGATGTCGCCTAACCAGGTTGTGATGCAGGCTAGATGGCCACCGTGGCCGCAGCCCTGGCACCAGGTCCAGAGGGCGGAGCCTTGGGGTCGAGGTGCGGTGAAGGGGTTGAAGTCAATCTCTGATGCTGGGACTGGCTCAGTGGAGACTGAGGACTGGGCTGATATGGATGAGTCGCCATCGGTGCCTGAGTCGGGACTGGTAAGGGTAGATAATGTGATATGTGGCTTTTGCTGTACCCATTCTGAGGGTGGATCAAGACACATACAAATGGAGCATGGCGCTTGGGGAGTGCTGCAGCGATGGCAGCGAGTGTTGTCCTGTGTGGGATTTTCGAATGGCCGTTGACAGGAGTAGCAGTAGACATTGATGAAGGTGTCGCTCTGGGCGTAGTCATAGACGGCTGGGTAGGTTGATACACAAGACAGGCGGAGTTCTGCTGCTTCTAGGTCCATTGAGTGGCGAATGAGGTGCTCATTGTAGGTCTTGAAGACCATTTCACACTCTTCATAAGGGAGGATTTCTTCGCACTCGCGGAAAAGTACGTGAAGTTTGTGGAGAAGATGAGCTGCAGTTTGGATGTCGACAGAGCTACTGCTGCTGTGGTAATATCGAACTGCTTCTTTAAGAATCGCCTCAATGCCCCACGGCTTCAAATCTGTGCCATGCGGCGAAAGTGGTATTTGAACTCGTGAGACACTGTCGATTGGAGGGTAAGGTCTGGTACCCATGTAAGGTGTATCGCCTGGCGCGAACATTTCTTCCTGCTCTTCGAGTGGCGATGATTCCTTGATCAAAGGAGGAGGGCTGGATGGGCGTTCTAAATGAAGCCGGTCCGTCTCTGATGAGAGATCAACAAGCACCTCTTCTTCGGGTTCCTCACGTGTAGGTGCCAAATTCGATTCCCTTCGCAATGAAGTGGTGGGTCGAGTGGTAGATTGTCCAGCATCCTGGAATTTAGATGCCTCAAGCTGGCCAGTGGACGAATATGATGCACCCACAGACTTGGAAGGATGAGAGCTGTCAGTGGATGTAGAGAACATGGGAAAGCTTTCTGAAGAGTCACGACGACCATAGCGGTCGGCGGGTGGAGGTCGGTTGGACTCCATTGGTGATTCAAGAGTCAGAACCTTTTTGGGGTATTGCTTATAATCACGAATTGCTGCGCGCTTATCCTCCAACTTTTGATCATAATCGTCTTCAGAGTTCTCTCGGGCAAAGTCAGGATGTCCATGGCGGCGCCAATCTGCTTTTCCAGCAATCGCTCGCGGGGCAGACCTTTGAGGGTTGTCCAGATCATCTTGCGTTGGATCTCTTAGGTAGTCTGACTGATGCGCATCATCCATTGATGATAGCCGCCCACGCAATAAGGGTATACGACGGGTATCAGGACCAGAGCCCCAGCCATTATGATCGCTCAAGACCGACGGTGGGAGAGGCTCAATGTCGATCGCGCCATCGCTCAGCGAGGGGAGCTGGGAAGGAATTTGAGAATCAGAGCTACTAGACCATGAGTCCATTGGGGAATCTGGCAAGGGTTGTGCAAGTGGTGTGGGCATGTTGGATGTGCTCTCGGCTTCTGGGACCGCCTCCATGACTCCTTTGAACAACCGACTTTTGACCCGGTCGTGTCGACCATCCTCGAGTCGTGATCTGTCTGTCAAGGATCCATCCTTGGATGCTTTATTTCTTAAACCACTTTTTGGGTGGTCCCTTGTTCTTTGTTGGAGTTCTTGAAGAATTGCGAACTTAACAATTCTCCAGGTCTGAGCCAACTTATCTAGAGAAACCTCGTCTGCACATCCGGCATTGTGATCTAGTGACTCTAACAAAGAATTGAGAACATCGGCCTGCGTTCTCGATTCACGGTGCTCGTCCATCAATGGTGTGTAGTGGCTCGCTAAATACCGAAAGACCGATGGGTCATTGGTAGCACCCGGGATACTGGCAATGGTCCCAACCTGACAGGGCCCCGGGGTCATAATCTTGGCCAAGCCTTGGTCAAGAGGAAGCACCGGAATGAAGTCTACCGCTCCGGGAGGAGTGCTGCCCAGTGATTTGGAAGGCCGAATCGCAGCCGACTTGGGATTTATTTGCCGAAAGGAAGTAGCCAAAACAGCTTCATCAAGAATATCATCTGCGGGGCTTTGACTCAATGATTGCTCCCCGTTGCTGTTCTCGCCTTCTTCGGTAAGTTCGGTAAGGAGGAACTCAGCGGCATTGACTCCCCGGGCACGTCGCTTAGGTCTTTGTTGACCGAACGCAGCGAATTCGCCATTGGGGCTCCAGGCCACCGAGCACATCGGTCGGCGAGTAACCACCGTTGGCGCATACCGAACATCGGTTTGCGTGAAGGCCCCGGCTTCACCGACTGTCCATAGCAGGTCCTTGGAGCGCCAGAGGAGATCGGACGAGGGGGTGTCGTACCGATCAAACTCACGAAATGGAACGTATGGGCGACGGAGATCCCAAAGATGGATGCGTGGATCTTCCTTATCGTAAGAGGTGACAACCTGTGATGATTGCCATTCTCCAGAAGCAGGTGACTCGCCAACCCAAGACGGAGGTCGCCATCGTACATTAGTGACCGCCTGGGGGGTTCGGAACTGAAACGCAGGTTTCTGCCGTCGCTCTGCAGACGACGAAAAATCCCAGACCTTTACTTGGCGATCCGTGCCACCGCTGACGATATGCTTCCCGTCCGGGTGCCAGTCGACTGCGAAACATGGGCGATCATGCGCAGCAATTCTCATCAGAGGGGCGTTGACCTTTCGGTAATCCCACATCTGAATAGCGCCGCTGTCCGAAGCGGTCGCAAAAACGACACCATCGGTGGGAGACCACCGGACGTCCCGGATGGAATCACTATTGCCCTGGTACGAATGCTTGCTGCCGCATGTGGAAGTGCCCCGATTCGCAGAAGCGGATCGCAGATCCCACATTCGAATTGTGCCATCTTGGCTACCAGACAAGAGCCAAGAAGGAAGATGGGGGTTGAAAGCAAGCTTGTGAACCTGGCGATTATGCCCTTGGAAACGACATAATTGGAGGCCGGGCCGCTGTAGGTCGTAGACGACAATCCGACCATTAGCGACTGCAGTTGCGATTATCCGATCATAATTGCCATGTGACCATTTGACATCGTTCACATTCAATTGGTCCTTGTGTGGCATGGAGACGCCCGTATTATGGTGGGTAGAAGCATAGCTGACGACAGCATTTCTAATATTATATTCCTCCGAGGAGTGATCTGGCGAGACCCGAATGGTTTTGAGGATCTCCTTGCCTCCGATAACAGCATGTGTCCGGTCGGGCGAGATGTCCAAGGCCGAGATAGCGATGCCTGTTTTATGGGTGACGGTCTGCGGTTCCCCTGGGCTTTACATACAAATATCATTAGAAACCAGAATTTCCAATTGGTTGAACTTGATGCCGTTCCCCGATCACACTAGCCCCGATCACATAAATCGCGGGGGTGGCCATTGCATCAAGTCCCAAAGATAACAAAATAAAACAAGGTAGGGGGGGGACCATGGAAGAAGCATAGCGGTGAGAGCTGCAACACTTACAGCGATTTAGACCTAATCGACCGGGGCCCATCCACACGACTGCTTTGAGGGCTGGGTGGCCTTGAGCCCGAAAAGAAAGGTTGGGCAAATCTGGCTAAGGCATTGGCGGCGCGGTTCGAGTATTTCTGTGATGAAGGTGGAGGGGGGACCGAAGAGCGCGAACCTGAGAGGTCCGACATCATTTACAGTCTCTCCATTCTGGCACACGACCAGTGACCTAATTAGATGTAAAGAAGCGGAGAGTTGGAGATCGTCAAGGGCGCAAGCGGTGAAGGGATATCGGATCCCTAAGGCACCCAACTAACCTTGTTATTTGCCTACAGAGTACGGAGTACTCCGTACAGATGTACATATGTACCTATGCCTCACAAATGTACCTTAACGATTTACATTTACCTTCTTCACGCCATTATCTACCCCTATGAACAGATTCAAAAAGTTCTATCTCAAACATTTTGATTGTTCACCCCCCATTTTTCAATATCCGGATTACAGCCATCGGGCCGAAACACATGTTAAGAGCGGTCTAGAAGAACAACACATGAGAGAGATCAGATTTGGATCTCGAGTATATCTTATTTCTCCGGGAACGTGTCCAAAAAAGAAACAAAGTACCCTTTACAAGGGTAATAGGGTTAAGGATTAAGGACCAACTATAAAGCAAGAATGCGATTTTGATTGTCTCACCTCAAACCGGGGGATCGGGAGGTGGGACACGAAACACATGGAGAGATATTCATAGATCGAGTGGCCAAATCAAACTTCGCCCCTTTGAAAGTGCCGCGGAATGGGGAAAAAGAAAAAAGAGAAAAAAGAGAAGGCGTAATGAGACACCTTTAGGTCAACAACTAATCAGATATATCTAAAGGGAAAGCTCAGACGACCGGCGTAGTTTGGTCACACCAACCTTGGGAATTCCCGGGTCTAGATTTGTCGATATATCGATATATAGGGGATAGATACTACATATTACCTATATATATTAGATGTACATTATACGGTGTACATGTGAAAGAAACATGCATATAAATATATCTATCTACCTTTATGACCCGAAATTCTATATGCCATTAACTTTTTTTTGTCGTTGTTTTGTTGGCAACTGTGAAGTCATCATAATACGTGGATTGAGTCTCGATCTATCGATCGTCAATTTTTATTCTCGCCTTGTTCGCCCTGCTCTTCCCAGGACGATTTAAACTTCGACTCATCGGGCACGAATCTGAAAAGTGAAGACCCGAGAAAAAGGGACAAACATCCTAAAAGAGATCTCGGAGAAAAGAGAAGAAGAAGAAGAGAAAGTGTTCACTAGAAAAAAGTCGGAAGAGGTGAGTGATTGAGAGATATTTCTTCCCTATTCCTTGTAACTCCGACAGTGTGGATACTCTTTTCCTTAGCTGCAGCATCTGCAATCCACACCGTCATTCCTTTAAAAACCTCTTGATGATTTGATATAATATTTTCATCCTCCTCTCTCTTTCTTTCTCTTTTGTTTCTTTCTAATTATTATAACTTATTTGCAAAGGTTCGAGATTTTGCATTCCGAGAAGCCAAAAAAAAGCTGGAAGAAAAAAAAGGGAAGAAAAAAGAGAGTCGTTTAACCAGTAAGAGGAATTTGATATAATTTGTGAACTATTTCTGTTTTTTTTTTCCTATACTGTTTCTTTTCTTTTTCTCATCCTCTTTGCATCTATTGGAATCATTCGAATCATCATAATTTACTATTTGGTTCCCCCCTCTCAAGCTTCAAATCCACGTGGAAAACTTGTTGAGGTTTCTCCCCGCGTCACATTATCCCCATTCCTCGCGTCGATCCTTCGCCATACCCGTCCAGTCCTTTCCGATCCGAACCCGGCTTCTACCTTTTCCCTCCACATATCTCTGTCATGGTGGTTTAAACGGTCTCTTCCATATTCTTTCGTTGGCAATGGATTCTCATGCAGCCATCGAGCTGCTGGAGTACTTGCGCACTGGTTACCCAATTCTTCTTCTACTCCTCTTTGTTGTGACCTTCATAGCCAATACTGTCGTCACTGCGAAGAAAGCTCGCAAAAGTGATGCTCAGCGCTTCGGTCCTGGCGGCAGATTACTACCTCAACGATCTAGAGATGTCCCTTCCAAGCCACAAGAGTTCTCCCGGAACGTTAAACGACTTTTCATCTGGCTCTCCGTGGCCATTGCTTTCACTTTCATTGCCGATGCAACTATCTATATCCTACATGTTATGACCGCCAGGTCAGAGAATTGGTGGCGAGGCCAGTCTTCAGTGGTATGTCTTATAGATTGCCGGGAAGTTTCCGTTGAGCAGTGGCTAATGGTCATTTCTGTGAAAGGTCTACATCGTCGGCTCCTTCTTCGTTTATGCAGTGCTGCTCATGGCATTGCTAGACACATCTCCCTCTCCTACTATCGCTCAATTCGTCTGTTGGTCGGTCGCCATCCCGATCGAAGTGGTTATTGTTAGCACGTCTTTCTCGCTCTATACCTCGGCTCACCATGAGCCAATGGTTGGAAACCCGGAGGGCGGCCGGATTCGCAAGAATATCACAATTTGGGAATCCCTGGAAATGGTTTCCAATTGTCTGCGTATTCTGATTCTGTTCGCTTTGGTGATTCTCTATATTTGCCAAATCATGAGCATGAAGAGTCACGAAAAGGCCAACCAACGGGCGAATGAAGCCACAGAAGCCACAGGACTCCTGGATTCTGCTAGAGCCGAAACTGGCAATGGCCACGGCCATGCAAACGGCAACGGAAACGGCAACGGCACGAACGGTCAGACTTACGGCTCAACAAATGGTGCCCCCAAAACCCAGACCTCCAAGCCCGATCCGTGGGTGCGTCCTACTACGATGCCTTCCACCAGCTGGTGGGAATATCTGGCTGGGTACTCACTCTTCTTCCCATACCTGTGGCCATCCAAGTCCCGCCGCCTGCAAATTGTTGTCACTTTCTGTTTTGTGCTCCTCATGCTCCAGCGAGTCGTCAACCTTTTGGTACCACACCAAGTGGAAGTCATCACAAAATCTCTTACACAAAATGAAGGCAAGGAATTCCAAGTGCCATGGCTTCAGATTTGCCTCTACATAATTTACCGCTGGTTGCAGGGTAATCAGGGCTTGCTCAGCTCTCTGCGCTCTAGCCTCTGGATTCCCGTGAGTCAGTATTCTTACATGGAACTTTCTACTGCCGCATTTGAGCATGTGCACGGTCTCAGCTTGGATTTCCATCTCGGCAAAAAGACAGGTGAAGTCCTGTCTGCGTTGAGTAAGGGCAGCTCGATCAACACGTTCCTCGAACAGGTCACATTCCAGGTGGTTCCAATGCTCGTCGATCTTGTCATTGCGTTTGTATACTTTTTGATTGCATTCGATGCGTACTATGCTTTGGCTGTCGGCATCTCCACATTCGGCTATCTCTATGTCACTATCCGTATGGCCCAATGGAGAGCAGAAATTAGAAGACAAATGGTTAATGCCTCAAGACAGGAGGATGCTGTCAAGTGAGTTTGGAAAGAAGCTACTCGATATCCCCGTGAGTCAATCAGTACTAACATAATTCCCGGTTAGGAACGACTCGATGGTTTCATATGAAACAGTCAAGTATTTCAATGCGGAGCAATATGAATTTAACAGGTACCGTGGCGCCGTGGGTGATTACCAGAAGGCTGAATACCACGTCCTTTTCTCTCTGACACTTCTTAACACCTGTCAAAACACTGTGTTCATGATGGGTCTTTTGGTCATGTGCTTCATCTGCGCATACCAGGTGTCTATCGGTCAACGCTCCGTGGGCAAGTTTGTAAGTCTTTTGACCTACATGGTACAACTTCAGGGTCCACTGAACTTCTTTGGCACCTTCTATCGATCCATCCAGTCGGCATTGATCAATGCCGAGCGCCTCTTGGAGTTGTTCCGTGAGCAGCCAACTGTGGTAGATAGCAGCCACGCTACTACATTGGCGACGTGCAAGGGTGATATCAAGTTCGAGGATGTTGAGTTTGCCTACGATGCACGAAAGCCCGCGTTGAATGGTCTTACATTCCACTGCCAGCCAGGAACGACTACTGCCTTGGTTGGTGAATCTGGCGGAGGAAAGTCTACTGTGTTCCGCCTCTTGTTCCGCTTCTACAACTCCCAGGGCGGCCGTATTCGTATTGATGGGCATGACGTTCAGGACATTACGATTGATTCACTTCGCAAGCATATCGGTGTGGTCCCCCAGGATACTGTACTTTTCAACGAGACTTTGATGTACAACCTGAAGTACGCCAACCAGGGGGTTTCTGACGAAGAGGTTTATGAGGCCTGTCGCGCGGCCAGCATTCATGATAAGATCCTGGCGTTCCCCGATGGCTACAATACCAAGGTTGGAGAGCGTGGTCTGCGACTCAGTGGAGGTGAGAAGCAACGTGTGGCTATTGCCCGCACAATCCTCAAGAACCCTCGTGTCATTCTTTTAGACGAGGCCACCGCCGCCTTGGACACGGACACAGAGGAGCATATCCAGGGAGCCCTCTCCACCCTCTCACGTGGCCGCACTATGCTGGTAATTGCTCACCGTCTCAGCACCATCACCACTGCAGACCGCATTTTGGTTCTGGCAGAAGGTCAAGTGGCCGAAAGCGGCACCCATGAAGAGCTTCTAGCCATGAAGGGTCGCTACGCCAGTATGTGGCGGAAGCAAATCCGCGCCCAAAAGGCCGCAGCAGAAGCACAGGTCCTTCAGGACCGAGCTGAGCGAATCCGCACTGCAACCACCAGTGATGACAGCTCGAGCCAATCAGATGAAGATCGCAAAGTCACTCGTCGATCAAACTAAATCACCATTACCTAGACCGCTAATCTAGGCCCAAAGAATGACTCTTTTTCTATCTTTCACCGTGTGCATATGTTACTTTTTCATACTTTTGTTTCCAGCCGAGAAAAGTTCCGCGAGGCGGTAATGATCGGAGGTACTAGCATGGAATTGGGGTGACCCAGTTCAAGGGTTGAATGCCTCTTGCTTTTTTGTTTTCGGTTCGTTCATTTCCCAGGGTTGTCTCGTTCATTCGTTCTGTTTGGAGTTTTGGGTCTACGACGCGTACGATGTCATCGTCTTTCCTCTTGTCCTTGTTTCATATGAATCCAGGCGCAGAGGGTCAGGTTTGGGACTCCTGCAAAATCAAAATAGATTAATTGCTAGGCTCAATATTAATATAATTTTCAAATCGATATCCGCCTTAAGATTATATAGGCTTATCCATATAGTACATAAGTTATAACTAGTTATAGTTTTTACTTCTAGTTAGTAAACAAAGTAACTTACAAGCCCACAGTTAGTGAGTGTCGATAAGCCAAGGTCCACTCTCTTTGCCAAGACCTGGAGGCGGAAAGCTTTACCTTCACCTCAGTATTGCATCAGGCTCACATCCAAAACTGCCCTGGTCCATGCATGCATTAAATCTGTAACTTCACACTTGAAACCATGCAATCACCATCAACTCAACTCCTCCGCGCGCTGCGCACTTCGTTAGCGCACGCCCAGCGCACCAACCTCACTCGACTTCCCTCCTTCCCATCAACAGCCTCAGCCTCACCATGCCAATCCATCTCATCCCCCAGCGTTATCCTTCCCTCAACACGCCGCAACAATAGCTCAGCAGTCCGACCAACACGCATGATCCCACGTTCTCACTCCCACAAGCCCACCAGCCACGACCGCGGCCCAGAGTCCAAAGAAGACACCCAGACAGACTTCAATGCGCTGAATGTCCTGGGCAACATCCCCGCGCCTACGACTGCCATCGATGCATGCCTCGACTCTGGATTTCATCTCAATAATGGCGTCAAAGTGAGCAACGGCGATGGGGTGTTGCTCGTTGGTGGTGAGGCGTTTGCGTGGCGGCCGTGGAAGGCTGTTGAGGGCGCCGAGAATGATAATACGGCGAGGGACACTATGATCAATTCTAAGGGCCAATTTGAGCTCGATGAGTCTGTTTGGGGGTTGTTGAACCTTGTGTGGCCGAAACCTGGTATGTCTTTTACTTGTTTTTATATCTAGGCTTTGTGCATAAATACTCTCATTCACAATGGGAGCTACTGGGCAAAGTACCAACTAACTAATGTGGTTTTAGATATGCTTATTCTCGGCCTTGGTGGCTCGATGTTCCCGCTTTCACCTGAAACTAAGCGCCATATCAACTCGTTGGGCATTCGGGTCGATATCCTGGATACTCGAAATGCGGCCGCGCAGTTCAATTTGCTCGCCACTGAGCGTGGTGTCACTGAAATTGCTGCTGCCATGATTCCCATCGGGTGGAAAGCTAGGCCTCTCTAGGCTTTCATTTGTTTTGATGATATGTACAATATAAAAAGATTTTCCTTATGGGTTCAGCCGATGTAAATTAAGTCAATTCTCCACTCACGTTTTTTGATGTAGTACAGAAAAGTAGATATTCTTCAGATATCCTCTCAGGCCTACCTGGGTAAATTTGTCCGATGTATCATGTGAGCCGCCCTGAGCTATCTTATCACCTGCGCCTCAGGGTCCACTTGGGCGGCAACTCAAGATCGCAGCCGAAGATCGTGACCCTTGGATCTCTCCACAATCTCTCCTCACCGCAGTTCATTCGATTCATACAACATATATCTTGACCCTATACCGTCTTCACAGCCATGGCAGGGGAAGAGCCACTTTTGGCTCCCCGCCCATCCTCCGACGGCTCGTCGATTCGAAACGAAGAGGAGGAATACGCCCTCCTGACCGGCGAGCGGACTGCTCCCCGGGCCGAGAAACAACGGAGCTGGAAGTTCTGGCGGGAGATCGGACTGTTTGCCTGGGCCCTGCTTGCTACAACTCTAGTGATTGTGTTGGCCGTGGTCTACCAGCACAAGCCCGTTGAAATCCACGGTCCTAGCCACAACACAAGAAAAATAACCTGGGGCCCTGGCGGCAAGCCGACAGGCAAGCGGAATGTTATTTTCATGGTTTCCGACGGCATGGGACCCACGAGTCTCTCGCTTACCCGGGGTTTCCGACAATACACGGAGAACCTGCCGATCGACGACATTTTGGTTTTGGATCAGCATTACATCGGCACGTCGCGGACACGATCAAGCTCTAGCTTGGTTACTGATTCCGCGGCTGGAGCGACGGCTTTCTCGTGCGGCCGCAAAAGTTATAACTCTGCTATCTCGGTGACTCCTGACCACGCGCCTTGCGGGACTGTGCTTGAGGCAGCTGCGTTGGCTGGCTACAAGACCGGACTGGTTGTGACGACCCGTCTGACGGATGCGACGCCTGCTTGTTTTGCTGCTCATGCTAACCTGCGGAGCTACGAAGACTTGATCGCCGCCCAGGAGGTCGGAGAACATCCTCTTGGCCGGGTGGTGGATCTCATGCTTGGTGGTGGACGGTGCCATTTCCTGCCCAACTCGCAGCAAGGAAGCTGTCGGGGTGATAATCGCGATATGATTGATGTTGCTGCTAAAAACGGTTTTGGTTATATCGATGATCGTGCTGGCTTCGATAGCCTCAGGGGCGGAGACAATGTCAGTCTGCCTCTCCTTGGTCTTTTCGCCAACGGAGATATCCCATATGAGATCGACCGCCGTACTCAGAATGATGTCTACCCATCTTTGGAAGAAATGGCCCGCACTGCACTGAAGGCCTTGAGCAAGGCTACCGAGGACAGCGAGCAAGGTTTCTTCATTATGATCGAGGGCTCTCGTATTGATCATGCCGGCCACGGTAATGATCCTGCTGCGCAGGTGCACGAGGTTTTGGCGTATGACAGGGCATTTGCTGCTGCGTTGGAGTTTTTGGAGAATGACTCTACTCCAGGTGTGATTGTCAGCACGTCTGACCACGAGACCGGTGGATTGGCCGCTGCGCGCCAGCTGCACAAGTCTTACCCCGAGTATTTGTGGCTTCCAGGTGTCTTAGAAAAGGCAAGCCACTCTGGTGAATACCTTGCAGTCCAGTTGAACGAGTATCTTTCCGGATCAGGCAAGGACGAGAAGGATTCGGCCAAAG
Organism: Penicillium soppii; assembly: GCF_028829465.1. NCBI lineage: Eukaryota > Fungi > Ascomycota > Eurotiomycetes > Eurotiales > Aspergillaceae > Penicillium > Penicillium soppii. The sequence continues at coordinate 610,872 of NW_026643235.1, read as the reverse complement.
AATCGTGGGTTCGGAAGAATCTTATCGAGAACGGCCTTGGCATCGATGATTCTACAGATGCTGAGGTCAAGGCTCTGCTCTACCCAGATCCAGGAGTCGGCCCGTCCTACGTGTTCGCTGATATGATCAGCCGCCGTGCCCAGGTTGGTTGGAGTACTCATGGACATTCCGGTAAGGCATCCCTTGCCATTACTTTGTTATAACATGCTAATTTCGATGTAGGCGTCGACGTCAACATTTATGCTTCCTCTTCCAAGGATGCTTGGCCGTTGGTCGGTAACAACGAGAACACCGATGTCGGTGCTTTCCTCGCGGATTACCTCGATCTTGATGTCAACAACGTCACAAAAATGCTTCGGGATACCAAGACTGGCATCTTCCAATCATTTGACTGGATGGGCGATCGTCTTGGCTTGAATTTCCATTCTGATGGATTGGATGCCTACCACGGAGACTTCAGAAAGCGATCTGTTGACGACTGTGGATGCGGTGCTACTCACTGATGTATGGCAAGGTCACACTTAAATATGCCTTCGGCCTTTAAATATTGCAGGTGTTTTGTATCATGACTCCGGCGTGCATTTCGGGATTTCTTATCAACATTCATATTTTTTTTCGTTTAAACTACATAGTTCAGGTGTTCTCCAGCTGAACCCGAAGCCGGAATGTATTTTGAGTTTTATCATCCAACATTAATCGTGCAACCTAAAGGCTAGATGAATTAATTGTCATGAACATCAATATAAGCATCATCCCTACACTAACACTAACACGGGTCCCCCATCACAACCCATGTTTCTCACAGAATGGACACAACTCCAACAAATCAACCACCCACTGCACAACATTGGTTTCTAAGATTTCTTCGCGCCATTGTCCATCCAGACCAAGATACCCAGTTGATCCTACTGGGAAGGTATACGGCTCACAGGCAGGACAAAAAGGGTCGAATGGCAAGGCATATATGGCACTCTGGTCTGGATCATTTATCCGATTCAGTTCATGCAGAACCTCACGGCAGAAGAGGTAGAGCTCGAAGCATATGTGTTTGCACTGGTACTGGGTTTCTACAAATAGACACATGCTTTGGGAGGGTGAGTGGCGGTAGTATGGATTGAACGTTTTCGTTGTTTGTCTCGGGGATTTGCCTGTATGTGATTATTTGTTGATATAGATCGAGGTATTTACCATGTTGGTTGTCATACCTTATGTTGTTGGGCTCATGGGGTTGTTTCTTGTTGGCGGTATATTCTTGGAATAGGCTTGCTAGTGGGATGATTTGATTTTGATGACTGTGGTTTAATCAAACTGGAGACAGAGGTGAGATAACTTCTTTGTAGTGTGGTAGATGGGCTGAGAAATGGCTAGAGATTGGGATGCTAGAGATATCTATATGAAGGGTCGCCATTGCGCAATGATAAACACTTAGGTGGTGATAGTAAACAAGAGTTAAAGTGACCCAATACAAGGCATTGTATGCGACTATCCTATCCACTCATCGCAGATGATTATCTTCTAAAAGGGGAAGACAATGGTTACCTCGGTACTACTAGCGCTGTTCCTTTACTTCAGTTCACTTCTAAGGTTGCTTTGCCGACAGTCAAGGCCAGCGAGAATGAAACTCCTCAGATGAAAGTCAGCATAGTGAAAGAAAGAAGAAAGTGGTTGTATTCAGAGCGGGTTGAATAAAGGAGAGCTTGCATTTATACAAATTGGAAATCGCCGCAGATACGAAATGTCCACTTTGCCCTAAATGCACCATGCTTCCAATTTTACACTCTTCACCAAAATGACGGCATATCCCCTACCATCTATGCACCTTAGCAAAAGCCCTAATTCCACTAGTTTGCCTGGAGATCAACCAGTCGCTCGAAATTCATGAGCCAAAGAGAGAGTCCAAAGAATGTTCAAAGAAGACCTGAAAAAAGACGAACAGAAAGAGAGAAGAGAAATGTGGATATTTCTTAGGCTGTGCTAATTCTAGGCTTCAAGCTGACATTTAATACAATGCATTGATATAAAAGAGCTCATTCACACTTGCGGCATTACCAAACCCTAAAGAAAGAATACAACCATGTCATGTGAGTAGCCTTCTGGCTATTTGCTACACCACTCCCTGAGTCAATTTACTTACTGTGCAATCCGCTGTCATACAACTACATACCTGCACATACACACTTACACAGCTTCATTACTGAAGCAAACGTATCCTCGAATCTCTCGAACACACATCGCAGAAGACAACCTCTAACCATCCAATCGATAGGCAGGACCAAACACCCCAAAGAAAACAGAACGCTCACTATGTCACTAGACGAGTGGCTCGAGGAGCCAGGAAATGAGCAGCTCCTGAGTGAGCACAACGAAGTCCTCGAAAGAGCAAAGATACACGAGGGCAACCGGCCCGAAAAAGGCTCTCGACGCAGACTCCTGAGACGCTTGGAATCCGAACAGAAGAGACACGAGTATCGGATTCGTCGAAAGAAAACAGAAGTGTTGTTTACGCCGCCCATGTATCCGCCTTGCACGATTTCCATCTATGACTTGAAGAAGACCATGATCAAAGACCTGCGTTGCGAGATTCGCAGCCTGAACTCTTATATTCTCGCCAGAACGGTTAACCCCGCAGTCAAGATGGATGCTGTGGTGGCGCTAGTGGAAGATGAAGAGGGGAATGTTGTTTTAATGCGGATCTTGCATGAATGGCTTCTTTATCATGGTAGCCGTCTTGATGAAAATATGGTTTTGCTTGTGAAGCAGCCGTGTTTGCAGTGGATTTCAGACAAGGAATACGAAATCAAGATTGATCATGTTTCTGATATCGTGATTATTCCGCTGTTTGATGGGCGGGTTCCCTTGTCCTGGAGAGATGAAAGCCTGAACGATATTTCAGAATGGTCATATGATAATTGGGCAAAGATTGGCGACGAAGCTTCCAAGAAGGGCGAACATCGCTTTGCCGTTGAATGGTATGGAACTCGGAGACATTACCGGAGACGCAAAAGATCTGACCATGATAGGTATACGAAAGCCTTGGAGTGCTCCCCGCCTGCCGATATTGCTGCTCTTCTTTTATTCTCTCGTTCCGATGGGTACTTCCAGACTCACCAGTATGAAACAGCTCTGCGTGATCTCGAAAAAGCCACCGGATGCCTAGAGATATCAGAGCACCTCCTGCGCCGCAAAGCACAGGTCTTGTACCATCTCCAGCAGTATCAAGAGTGCTGCGAAGCATACAACGAGCTTCTGAACAATCACCCAGGCCGTCAATCCGACAACGATCGCCTGAACGATGCCATTGCCCGTCTTGCAGAGCAACAGCACGGCAGCTACAACTTCAAGAAAATGCAAGACAACGCAATCCACAGCAGAACACTCCTGCTAGACCACGCAACATACCAGGGCCCAGTAGTCCTGGGCGAAAGCAAAATGCACGGTCGAGGCCTCTTCACCACAAAAGCAGTCAAAGCAGGCGACCTCCTCCTCTGCGAGAAAGCCTTCTCCTACACCTTCAGCGCGAAAGACACCAGCAGCACCATCCAAGTCAACCCAGAAACGAAATTCGTCGCCCGTGGCTCCACCATCGACCTCACAACAGCAACAATAACCAAGCTGCAAGCATACCCCTCCAAAATCCCCCAACTAACAGCCCTCCACCGCGGCACCTTCCCAGAAGCCATAACAATCGACAAAGCCAACAACCCACTCATAGACACGTAAGTCCCTTCCCTCCCCACCCGGCCCTCCATCCAACAACGCCAAACTAACACTCCCACTCAGCTTCCTCCTCTCCCAGATTACAACCCTCAACAGCTTCGGCAGCCCAATGACCTCCCAAGCGCTGCATGCGCACGCACCCGCACACAGAAGAACAATGGCGAAGTTCGCCTGCTGCGGGATATGGCCGTTGGCATCGTTCATCAACCACGCATGCGACAGCAACACGCGCCGCGCCTTCATCGGCAATATGATGATTGTAAGAGCGACGGCGGATCTGCCTGCTGGCGCGGTGCTGACATGGTGGTATAAGTTCCCGTCGAAGGAGGGCGTTAAGGATACCGCGCACTGGGGGTTCGAGTGTGGGTGTGCTTTGTGTGCTGATGTTAGAAATAAGGAACGGTGGGTGCTTAAGATGAGGGGTTTGTTGCGGGGGCAGATTTGGGGGTTTGTGAATGGGGATGCGTCGCTTGAGAGGGGGCTGATGATTGAGAGGATTGGGGATTTGGAGGAGCTTTATAACAGGGGCCGGGGGGTGAGGTTTGGGGTTTGGGATTTGTGTTTTGCTGTTGCGAGGTTGTTTTTGAGGGGTGGGGAGGAGGAGAAGGCGGTGGAGTTTGTAGTTGATGGGGTTTGGCCGAGGGGGGGAGGAGGTTGTTGTTAGAGAGTGGGGGGTTGTGGTTGATGAGGTGGTTGATGCTTGGGTGGTGCTTTATCTTGCCTTTTCGAAGGTTGCGCCTAGGTTGGCGGGGATGGCGGATCGGTATGCGAGGTTGAATTACTTGGTTTGCGTGGGGGAGGCGGATTCGTTTGATGAAGTTTATGGGAAGAGGTCGGGCAGGCCTTATGGTCCTGTTAATGAGGCTTAAAGAGGACTTAGGGCTAGGTGGATCCGTGGCTGCAAATAGAACTTTGCGAGATATCAAGTTATTAGAATGGCACTTTATGTTTTCCAGGATAGTACACTGTAACAATAAGCAGTTACGTTTGATTGCAATAAAGAGAATAACATTAACCCACATATAGTACGGAAAGGTTTGTAGCTATCTCCAGTGGTACACAACCAGGCCATAATCGGCCACGCAGAACAGGGATATATAACGAACCCGCAAGGGCGAATGCACAATTAGGACTCATAGGAAGACGTGGAAGAAAATACAAGGATCAAAGTAATTCATTAGGTGATTTGTTCAAGGTTCAGTCAAGAGACAGACACAAAACAAGTTGCATAGGCAACAGAAAAATGTACTCAATGCGGTGCAGTGAAGCATGGCAAGAAGGAAGAAAACAAGAATATACGAGGTCGACAATATGTATCAAATCGATGTACATTTACAGCGTCACGAGGACAACAAGGGCCACCAGGACACCGAAGAGCGAGCCACGGAGAACGCGCTCGTTCTGTCCGGCAGCACCGCTGTCCTTGGTGGTAGCACCCTGGCTGAAACCAGTGGAGGTGGTAGACTGGGCGTCGTTGCTGGTAGAAGTACCAGTGGTAGAGCCAGAGGCCTCGGTAGTGCTGTTGGAAGCCATGCCGCCGGAGCCACCGTTGGAGGAGGGGATGCTGTTAGCCGCAGTGGTGGTGGAAGAGCCGCTGGAAGAGGCAGACTTGGCGCCGAGATCCATGTCGAGGCCAGTAGCACCGAGGGAAGCGAGAACGGTGGAGTTGTTGGTGATCTCGATGTCGGATTCCATGGCGGCGGAGTTGGTGTAAAGGTAAGCCTTCTTGCCGTTGTTCTTGGCATCGGAAGGAGGGTCGTAGCACTGGACGCTGACCTCGCCAACGGTGGCGAAGTCGTAGCCGACGTTCTTGATGTCCTCGCTGTTCCAGTCGATTTCACCGCCAGCCCAGTCGATGGTGCCCTGGGCGTTAGAGGCCTGGCCGGCGGGCCAGAGAGACATCTGCAGGCGGGACGGGGTCTGGGGGAACTGGTACTGCTTGGAGGTGGCGTTGTAGGTGTCGGACTTCTTCAGGGTGCGCTGGACGGAGCCATCGACGATCCAGTCGACCTTCTCGGGGGTCCAGTCGATCTCGTAAGTGTGCCAATCGTCGAAGGTGTCACCACCATCCACGGAGATGTTGCCGCTGTTGTGCCCTGGTTGATGGTCAGTATTGGATGTTCTCAGTTGTGGTCGGGTCACTCTTGTTTTCAACTTACAGTCAAGGACACCCTGCCAGTAGTAGTTGGTCTGGACGTTGGTCAAGTCGGCACCGACCCACTCGTAGTCGATCTCATCCTTGACATCGGACAGCAGAATGAAAGCAGTCACGACACCCTTGCCGCGGGAGCTCTTAATCTTTCCAGAGACCTTGCCGTACCAGATGTAGTGGTTGTTGGCGAAAAGAGTACCGACACTCTTGGCGGGCATGGTCATGATCAAGTTGCCATCCTCGGTCTTGGGCTTTCCGGAGTAAGTCCAGTCGGCGGCGGAAGCGTTACCGAGGTACTTGTCCTGGGAGACAGCGTTGTCGAGGTTCTCCCAGGTGTAAGTCTTGCTCTCACAGACGGGCATGGGGGCACACGAGTCGAGAGAGAAAGAAGCGAGAGGGTCGCAACCACCGAGACAGTAGGCACCGGTACCACACTCACCATATTCTATGCGCATTGATTAGTTGGGGATAGTCAATTGAGGGACATGCGATCCTCAACTCACGGGAGCAACAGGGGTAAGTCTCATCCTTACACTGGCTGCTGGTGCTGCAGGACTGAGCAGCAAGAGCGGTCGCTGACAGCGAAGCCAGGATCAAAGGTGTCACAAAACGAACCATGATTAATGTATGGTATGTACAACGGGAAATGAAAGAATATCGAAGAATTTGAATCCAAGCCACAGGAACGAGGGAAGTGTGGGGTTTGATATATATGTATAAAAAAGGGGGGTATATAATAGATACGGTGAACGAGAGGAAGCAAGTGAAGAATAACCTTTTCTATCACTGCAGGAGAGGGAAACAGAACGAATGCAGTTTTCTCTGGAAATCAAAAAAATCAAAAGGAAGACTGAGAACGGGGGGGCGAATAGTTTATTAATATAATTCTCCCAAGGATAGATAACTAGGTACCTCCAGGGCTAGTATCATAATGAAAACGTGAAAATGCCAATCAAATAACCAAGGAAAATCAGAGGGATTTAGATGGCCTAACCCAATCAGGGGCCACTCCGTCAGGGTCATTAAAAGGGTTCATGACAAAGAAGGTCAAGGGTCTCTTTTTGTGTTTTTTTTGTGGGGAATTCTGTCTGTGCGGTGACCTGTGCTATACAATACTGTAAGGTTTCTTGTGGTATGAATATCAAAATGCCAGGGCTATCTACAATAATAAATCCCTAGAAACATCATACAATATGTGATACCCTTCTCAAAATAAGCCAAGCTTATAAGTTCAATCTAATCCACTTAGTCTAATTAGCCAAATTAATCAAAGACAAAAAAAAAAAAGACTCAAGTCCAAGCGTTAAACCGTTAAAAGTGAGACATCCCCCAGGTGTTTGTGATAACTGGTATTTATGGTATTATTACACCCTAGGCTAGTTCACGGGGGTATATAATACATCGTCAGTCGCACTTGCCTATCCTGCCGAGTCGATCTGCGGAGAGAGAGCTTCCTAATCAAGTTGATCGACATGCCATGTCTATTTGCTGTTTAGCTGCATTACAATATTCTATCTACTTTGTATGTCGCTCAATGTTTTTGTTCATTGTGATGTGTTTATACTTTATGACAATGAATCGGATGATACCCCCTCCACTGGAACCAAACCCCATCACGAAGCTAGTATTCCTAGTTAAAAAAAGAAGAACAAATGAGACTGGCCAACAAAGAAATCAGCCCCAAATTTCGAGCTAATTCAATTTACGCGAGGCTCTACTCATTAGGCTACCAAATGAGCTTCCAAATCGCCCCCCAAAAAACCACACTAACCCCAATTTTCTCGGCGCTCGGCCTCGGCACCAAACACCCGTATTCCACAGTACAACCAACGTACGGAGTCCGGAGGAAAGCTCAACTTCGCCTCCAAATGTGAATCCCTGGTCGCTATGCACCGCATGTACTGTGCACCGCTTCCTTGGCCTACACCGTAAAATATTCTTTGTCCCTGAACTCATTGCTCAGTGAACTTGCATTTTCTCTCCAGATCGTGACTGCCCAAAGAAATGGACTTCTTCAGATGGATTTCGAGTCCTCGACTAAAGTGCAGTATCCCCCTCAATCATGACAGAAATCTGCCATAGCTAGAAAACCCTCGATCCTAGCGCACCTAGAAATATGGAAGACTTATCAGGGGTAGATTTTCTGCTTACCTCTCCTATTGTGATCGGGGCCGAAGAGCCTACTATCATTTCGGTGATAAATTCATTAAACGAGGTCGTCGGCTGAGCGAATACACACCCACCATTCGAGGCACGAAGCACATCCCCCGACTAGGAAAGGAGCGACTCCAAAATGAGGCGGCAATGTTGCGCTTCATTCGACGCTCTACCAATATCCCTTTTCAACACTGTACGGAGCTTTGGAAGTTGACGGCTCGTTCATGTTGGCTCAGAGCACGTCGACGGCGTACCCCTGTCGGATTTATCGGACGATCAAAAAGACATTGTTCGTACTGAAGTCGAGCACTACCTAACCATCTTCCGTGGGCTCAAATTGAAACTATCAGTGGTCCTTCGCGGATAGTGCTCCCGCTCTATCTAGTGATGCGGCTCTCAGACACGAATGCATGGCCACGAAAAGGGTTCAAAGATAGGGAGGAATATGTCTTCTGCCATAATGATCTTGCCCAGCATAACATCATTGTCGATCCTGGAACACTGAGAATACGGGCTATTGTCGACTGGGAGTACGCCGAATTCTTTCCTGAAAACTTTAAGTGGGCTTTTTACAAAAAAAAGGTCCATTGATAGCGCTAGAGGATGAGCAGGACGACGCCGCAGAGTCGCTGCTGTTTATGGAGTCTGCCCGAATAAAAAGAGAAAGAAGTAATCGATCATTGGGCTGGTGGGAGTACGAAGTTCATGTAGGTTGATACTAGTTATTCTGTTAACTAAGAAAACTTTTAATATTATAAATAGAAGTAAGATCAATTTAACGAAAATAACCGGCGGCCTGGCGAAGTCTTAAAAAAAAAATTATATCTATTGGTTAGGCGTCGGTTTTAATGATACACCTGTACAGTAAACCAACAAACCTATAAGGAACGGTAATCAAAAGTACTCCAACCTTATCCAAGCTAGTTCCCAACCAGTCAGCAGTGGCCAGTGGACACACCAAGCACTGGGCAGGTCCGCAGATCACTAGCGCTGAGCACGGAGATCTTGGGTTCCGGCCATGCAGGCGGTATTAAGGGGTGATAACGGATAAGCGTGGCCACATTACAGACAGTGTACGGAGTGTTACGTATAAGTTGTCTATGTACTTTTTGTATTCCGTAGGGTAGGCGACTTAGCAACCGAACGCGGGTTTGGTATTCTTCTAGAAGGAATGTGCGATCGGCTGATATACGTAGGTGGTGAATCTGGTTACCGTTAACGCCTAGGAATGTGTCACGGTGGAATGCAAGGGGGAATTGTTCATTGGTTGCGTTCGTTGATAAACTGGTTTTCGGTAAACTTTGCATTGTGTGACGAATGACGGTCTGATAAGAAATATGCAAGGTACGTTCTCTTCTTTGGATTCTGACGTGGCTCATTGATGCTGAATCACTGTGAGCTTGTTTACGTGCCTTTTCTGGGTTAGCTCCGTGCCCAACCTACTACATACAATACCAACAGCTGATACAGATCAACAAACAAACTTCTTAGGTGGTTACTCTATAGGCCTAAAGAGTAATTGTTTGCTTGTCCCTATTACCCTAGAATAGCCTTGTATTTAGGGTTAAATATAGAGCCCGCTATATCCAATATCATACTTGCTGGTCTATATCCTTTGTATATTGTAGGGCTATCAAAGAAATACTTCCTGGATCATACGACCATTGATTGGTATGAAATCAGGGCCCAAAATCCTATGTAAGAAAACATAACAAAGCAGAAAATAACAACAAACATGAGCAGACAGTAAGATGCAGGTTGGATCGAGTGAGTTCTGCAAAGCTTGAAAGATGTCGAGAGAGAAAGAGAAAGAGAGCAGAAGATCTGCAATTATCCTCACCTAGCTTGTTTGTAGAATTAAGCCTAATGTAGGTTGGGGAAAGAAAAGAACGAACAGAGAGAACGGCTAGCTAGAAATCAACAGTCTCAATGCTTGACGAGTATGATATCTGAAGACTGCCTAGCGCAGCAATCTCTGAAACGGGAAATATCCCGTAAACAATGTGGTTCAAGAGAGTAAATAACGTGAGACGATCACCATTGATGGTATAAGATGGACATAGAGAGAAGAAGTCCAGGCCATGGGATACGCATAGAATCCGAAGACCAATCAGAGAGAGGATGCTGAGGGCATAAGATATAAGACTAGAGTTGATCATGCTTGGCTGGGAAGAGGTGGTTGGGGTATATGAAATTAGGAGAGTGTTGTTTCGTTGGTTTTTAGCGATTTAGATTTCTGAAGACGGTACCCAATTACCAAGACAGGAGGAATGGTTCTCAATTCCAAGATGAAGAGTTCGGTAAGCACGAAGGAAGTTGCAACACTAAGAAGTAGAGCCGTGTTGAATCAAGAGGATAGGCACAAGAAGAAGATTGGGGACCTGTAAGATGGAGTGTAGTATCTCTTTCACTCTATGAGCTTGTAGGGTATATCAAGGCAACTGCAATTCCAACAAGCAGAGAGGGTGTATACAACGATAAAGATTACCGTATTACTAGACGGAGTATAAGAACTTGTTGAACCCTTTGTGCTTCCCTTATTGAACTTCAAGACGTAGCGTCAAAAGACCTGAAACAAGGCCCCATGAATAGCGACAAAGGACAAAGAAACAGAAAGATAGCACAAAGACTATTTGGAAGTTCCTCAGATTGAGAGTTGGATACACGAAAAGAGAGCATAATTTAGAATACAATAGAAAAAACCTGAATCCCAGACCAAACAGATGTGCAACATTATCTCGTCAATAGAAACAGAAAACAAGAAAACAAGAACAAGAAACCCAAGCCCAGAATTAAGGAATAGAAGAAAAAAAACCTCATGAAAGTCATATATGCCTTCAGTCTGTGAACTCCGGCCATGCACGACCTGCCCGCGGGCTAGAGAGCCGAACCCCCCACAAAAACACAAAACAAAAACCAGCAGACGCAAAACGAACGTAATCCAACGTGAAAGAAATTTGTCCTGATCCGAACGCCATCGATTCACCATGGTAAAGCAGAACTAGATAAGATGAGCTGGGATCAAAATGAAAGGGGACCCGGTGAAACATACATTATGTGCCAATAAATGTATTATGCGAGTTGGAGAAGCAGGCATCAGCCATCCAGGTTGGAGTGAGGCTCCAAAGCCGGAGGCTTGTTTTCCCGAATTGCTGAGCATTGAATCAATGCTCATCAGCGAACTTTCTTGTTAGGAGCAACAGTCTTGAACTCGACTCTGGGCTGGTACCGAATCGCACCGCCGTCTTCGAGCCAGGGACCGAGATTCTTGCATTGACTGACGTCGAAAATTTTGAGCTGGTGGCAGCCTTCTGATACCGCTTCGACGCCGGTGCCGGTGACGCGCACGCAGCCGCGTACCGATAGATGCTCGAGTGAGAGGAGGTGAAGACCGATGCTTCTTAGAGAGGGGTCGGAGATTGCAGAGCCGCAGAATGCCATGTTGAGATATTTCAGTTTGGAGCATTGAAGAGCCAGAACTTCCGTGGCTGTGTCGGATAATGCGCAGCAGAATGTCTGTTGTTTGTTAGAGCTGGGACTGTGGGGAGTTGGCAGAGTTGACTTACCAAATCTAATTCCTCTAGGTTCTTGGCTGCGTTGGTGAGGTGCACAATGGCCTGGTCGGTCAAATAAGTGCAGTCTGCCAAGCAGAGCTTGCGCAGGTTGGTGAATTGAGTGTTCCCCCAGTATTTGAAGCCTTGGTCGGTGATGGTGGTACAGCGCGTCAAATCCATTTCCTCAATCCGCCCAGCAGCGTGAGATGCAATGTGATGCATGGATCGATCAGTGACGTGTTTGCAATATGAGAGTGTGAGCTTCTTCAGCTTTGGACAGCCGTATACTGTACGTTCTGCTGTCTGGATTGTAGGTTTGATGGATGATTTGTTCTCATTCCTCTGATCGGCAGGCACGACCCACCCGATTATCCGGGCCAAGAGTGTATCTCCGACCTTTCGGCAGTTGCTCAAGTCCACTTCTTCAATATTAGTAGCTTTGCTGGACATGTCGAGGATGGCCGAGGCTGTGACATCCCATACGCTCTTCATCTTCCATACAGTGATATTTGGTGCGCAAGTAGTGGCCAATGCCGTGAAGCCTTCATCGGTGATGTGAAAACAGTTGTTAATATTTACGGACCGGGCTCGATGACCGACAAATGGACAGATAATCTTAGTGAGAACATCATCCGTCATTGTGCGGTTGTAAACACTCAGGTCTAGATCTTGAACCACTTCTGCCGATCTTGTCAAAAGCTCTGACCAATGGGACGACACTGCTCTAATCCGAAGAAGGTGGTGGAGTTCCAAGAATTGGAAAACATTGAGCAGTACACTGTCTGGAAGAACACCATTGGATCCATCTACCCGGGGTCGATCAATCTGGTGTGGCTTCGAGGGGCCGGCAAGTTCGGGAAGGGCCAAATTTGAAGAGCTAGCAGAGCGTGGCTCGGTAGGAGAGGACCGTTGTGTTTCTCCTGATACCTCCTCGGGGGTTAGTGGTGCCACGGAGCCCCGTCGACTCCGCAGCCGCACTTTATCCAGACCCAAGCTGAGGTAAGGATCAGGATCAGATGGCCGTAGCACGGCCTGGTCTTGATCTTCAACAGGAGTAGACTGATGTGGCCCGTCCAGCTCGGTCTCAGTGAGAGTCAGAAGTGGCATTGACCGACGCCGAGACGATGTGATCTTTACCCTGTCGTCAAGAGCGAGATCGCCCATGGAGGTTTGGGGATCTACCTCATCGGACATGACCACGTCACCATCGGCGGCCGCCTGAAGTCTTTCCTGAGCAGTGCGCTCGACTTGGTCTCGCACGCCACTCGGGCATTTCTCCCAAAACTCAGCCAGGACATCACCACCCAGCATCAAACATTCGACGGAAGTCACAGATCGGACTGTAGCGGTCCGGCGGGGTGCCAGGGCCAGACTGACTACCTCGCCAAAATACTGGCCCTGCTTGAGCCTCGCTCTGACTTCCACCCCTGACCGATCTAACCCGTTGGATCGATTGTTCGAAGCTGAGTGGTTCATCTCCGGCTTCTCGGTGAGGACTTCCACCTCGCCGCGCACGATGAAATAGAGCTCGCGGCCTTGGGAGTCTTGTTTTATGATGTCGGTGAATGGAGGGAAAGATCGTGGTTGGGCGTTGAGACCGAGGAAATGGAGGATATCGGCGGGTAGCCCAGAGAACAGTGGTAGCTCTTTGAGTAGGAGGCGGACATTAACCAATCCATTTGCCAATGCGCTGGAGCCATCCCGCCGGCCGGGGCTCGGTGACTTCCGCTTTTTGTACACGGAATTGGTACTTAGGTCCTCGTCCTCTAGGACAGCTAGATCTTTCGAGAAGCTTTCGCGCAGTCGTTTCGAACCTCTTCGCGCGGGGCTCGGCGGATCTAATACAGGCGCAGACGTTTCTTTCTTTTTCTTTTCCAAAATCATCAATCGCTCCTGGGCCTCCTCCCGAATAGCTTGTTCAACCTCTGGAAAGCGGGGCAATATATTCCGAAAATCGTCTTTTGTCAGCACGACCAGCATGCATCGCGTCCGGGCTATAATGGTTGCGGTACGAGGCCGGTCCATGAGTAGACCAATCTCGCCGAAGAAGGCACCCGGCTGGAGCTCGGCGTATATACTCTCGCCATCTCGGGAAGTGACCGAGACTGCACCCCGCACCAACCAGTATATGGCCTTTGCCTCATCGCCTTCAGTCAAAATGTAATCATTGGGGGCGTGAAGCTGCGGGCGCAAATGCTGTCCGACTTCGATCAAGAAGGACTCTGGGGTGGCTTGGAATAACGGGAACGATCGCAATCGGTCGATCAATTCTAATGGGAGAGCTTTGATGTGGGAGGAAGCCAAAGGCGAGGGGCGCGCGGGTCGGTTTGGATTTAGGACTGAATCGAAGGAACGGATGAGAGAGACAGTGTCGGACAAGGGCGAAACAGCCTTGGTTGGCCCGCTGGACCTGCCATGACGACGCATTGTGATATTTGAAGAAGATAAGATGGGATCAATTTGTTTCCCATAGGTCAATAAGGCGATGACGTCGACGAAATCCGTGTCGAGCTTCGCGGCATCTTTTTTGACACTTCAATTAGTGCATGGCGGGGTTTACCTAGGTAACAAGCATCTATGGCCTTTTTTATTTGAAAGGGAGGAACAATAGATGAAGAGGAGCTCAAAGGTGAGGGAATCCAAATGTCAAAAGTGGTTTTTCTCCACCGATCACCTGGGATCCTTCGGAAACTCTATGAGAACCTCCACTTTTTATTTTTGTGTTGTGAACAAAAAAATTATTCAAAGAAGTAGCCCAGAGTTGCTTTGGTGGGGAGAATGTCAGCACTTGAGCGGTCAATCAGCGTCCCTTTGAACCTGCATCCGGGATGATCTCTTTACTCTATACTAGAGTTACTATTTATTACTATGAAACAAAGAAAATTTAGGGATCACTGGGCATTTCAATAGGTAATAAGTCTCCCGTTCCTCTCTTATCTTGGAAACGTCATTTTCCAACCTAGGTAGTCATGAATAGATTCCTAATAATATGATGATGATCTAATAGACTTAGCTAACTACTTCAACATTACTAGTCACTTTTTGGCTTAACAAATCATAATGAGAATAGAATTAGCCAAATAATACCCCGTAATCCGTATAATAAATACTAATCGATTTAGCTTCGTCACTAGGGATGGCGTTTTTAGTAGGCTTTTGGGCGTAGAGAATAATCCGAATGGAGAACCTTGGATATCCGGGGGTCACGTGTACATATAGCAGCCCAAAAGCGGAAATGTTCATGTTTGATGCTAATTAGACAGGGTATCAAAATATAGTAGAAAGGAATAGGAGAGGTGATTGATGTAGGAAATTGAGATTCTGGAATGGGCCCAGAAACATGATGAGATCGACACAATGGGATAAAAGAGAAGCCGGATATGCATAATCAATCTACGCCATGAGACATCGACAAGCTCAGTGGGAGCCCATGCATGGTGAAGTGGGGACCGTGGGCCAGAGATGTGGCATTGACTGTGGTTGTCATGATTGATTGCAGCCGTCTGCATCAGCGCATATCCAACCATTTCTCGATCGGGTGACAGAGTGTCCCTGGTGAGCAAGATCGGAGACCTTGAAGGAAGTGTTGTCTCGTCCTAAAAGACCATTCAGGCCTGTTAAACTGTCATAAGGCGATGTCCCGCACAGAATGTACAGGGAAACCATTGATATACACCAATGATCAGATGGAGCGTTCATTCTCGTTTTTTTCAAGTTTCAATCGACGGCCGCCCATGACGAAATCGAGATATTTAGGGTGGTTTCCTTTCAAAGTTTCAAGGCCGTCTTGCAAAAGTCCATATGCCAAGCTCAGTTTCAAACCAAGTTTCGCTGTGCGGGCGGCAGTGTACACATCGTGGCGAGCTAGAAAGGGCAGATTGTCAGTCTTGATTTCACCATCGATTACGAAGAGCGTGCATACCTAACAAACTGTAGATTCCAGAGAAAGATAACCCAGCAGTGACCGTGGATAAAAAGTCTCTCTTGTCGTGCCGAGCATAGTCCACTGTCTCCTCAAACAGACAGAAGGCAAGTGCACCAGCACCCAACTTGAATCCCATTCTCGCTCCATCTTTTGCACCTCCAACTATACCAATGTAGTTCTTTGTTTTATGATATTGGAACCAGCCTGTTGACGAAGTCGGGAAGCGATGCGCATTTTCCGCCCGAAACACGAGGCCGGCCTTTTTGCTGCCGTGATAGTATCCCAGTGCCAATCCCGTTGAGAACGCTGACATTGCCGCGTATGGTATGCGCTTGCCGACCTCAATGCCCAACCGGGGAGGGCTGTCGGATTCGAACAACTTGTCCCAGTGGATGATTTTGAGTAGCGTAGAATTCTCACGCGTCGGGTCAGCGGCGGAGGGGTGACTGGCCTCCATGTTGATCAGCGAGAAAAAGAGAAGGAATAGGTGGCGCAAAAGGTCACTGGAGAGCTTGAAAATGGGCAACTGATGCTGGCAAAGCTCAGAAATTCGGAGCGCGGGAGGCGGAGTCCCGCCGGATTCTCCGCCTTCGTCACTCTCTCACTCCAGTTGCGCCGCATCACCAACCCTAAACCGTTCATTGCTCCCCAAAATGGTATGTGTTTTGAGTTTTCTATCTCGTTTCTATAATAATTTGCAATCAAAATGACTAACAATGGCGCAGGCACCAACACAAGCCAAGATCGACTCGCGCGCTGCCACCCTCTTCTTCAAAAAGCATAAAACCACAGTTCTTCTATTGATTCAACTGCACGAAACACTCGATTCCACCAAAGAAAAGCTGCTGTATGCTTTAAAGTCACGAGCTTACACCGACATCAACGGTGACCCGATTCCCGATGACGCCTTCGATATCGAGCTTGGTGTGCCGATCGATCGAGCCCATCCCGAGAAAGGCTGGAGACGCCTTGAGGCAGATGCATCAGAACTAGACGACGAGGGCGCACCTAAAAAGAACAAGGGCAAATCAAAGAAGGATTCGCCCACACTGCGGGACTCCGGAATCGACAATGCGCATGTGATTGCATTCCGCTTTCGCAAAATTGATGAAGTCCAGAATAATGAGGTTGACGCGGCTCTTGATATTGAGGAACCCGGCTGGGATGTGATTATACCAAGCCTTGACGACGAGGAACTATGATTGAAGATATCATATGTACCAAAGGACAGACGGTTGGCCTATGGCTCCGGAGGCTAGAGTGATTTCCACGATTGCATGGCGTTGAGTGTTGCTTTAGGGACTGGGATTACATTAAAGGATTACATTAAACAAACATATCTGATGGTTTGCTCTTGAAATTTATTGTTCATATGCTTCAAACACATATATAACTCAATAGCAATTTGTGTATACCTCAAAGCCAATCCAGGGTGTAAATATGGGTTACATAGCATGTGCTCCGAGGGCTGCAAGGGTAAAAACTGCATACAACAATCAAGATCAACTCCCGCAACTTTATCGACCACATCTACTAGGTCATCGGCGATCTTGACCGTAGCTACTGATGGGACAAGGTAACAGTGCGTGTGAATAAAGCCGAAAGAACGTATCTGAATTATGAAGCGCAACTGTCACCATGGGGCTGAAGTGGCTCAGCATGGGACAGTTGCAATTGCCACAGCCTGATGCCTTAATTGCCACTATAAAATCGTTGCTCGGAGCAACCGCAAGGACAACACGTAAACGGATCAACAAATGAAATCGCTCCCAGGAGACCCCCTCGGAGAATACTGCATCTCCTACCCCATACACTTTTAGATCCATTCTTCGACCTTTCTACATTCCTTATCTTCGACATACAAGCTAGCTCCCCCTTGGCCTTGTGCAGGGTGTCGCCAACTGCCTGACGTACCGGCCCCGCAGAACAGCATTTGCGAGGGGATAATTCGACACAATCTTCAACATGGCTGCCTCCGACGGTGCTTCTTCAATTAGCGTTGCAGTCCGAGTCCGCCCATTTACTATTAGGGAGGCAGCCCAAATCACTCGGTGTGATGATGGTCCCCTGTTTCTCGGTGACGGCTCCCTCGCCGGAGCGCCAACACCGAAGCTTAACCAGAAGGGTATAAGATCGATTGTCAAAGTAATTGATGACCGATGCTTGTAAGTATCTCCGGCTTTTAAACACCGGGTCTAGCATCCTAATTTGTGTAGGGTGTTTGACCCTCCAGAGGACAATCCCGTCCAGAAATTCTCCAGGAGCGTGGTGCCCAACGGCAAGCGCGTTAAAGACCAGACCTTTGCCTTCGATCGCGTGTTCGACCAAAATGCCTCTCAAGGAGAGGTTTACGAATCGACAACCCGCAGCCTTCTCGACAATGTACTCGACGGATACAATGCAACGGTGTTTGCATACGGTGCAACTGGATGTGGAAAAACCCATACAATCACTGGAACCGCCCAGCAGCCTGGTATAATTTTCCTTACCATGCAGGAGTTGTTTGAGCGGATTGACGAACGAGCAAGCGAAAAATCGACCGAAGTCACACTTTCCTATCTCGAGATCTATAACGAAACTATCCGTGATTTGCTTGTCCCCAGTGGTAGCAGCGGCAAAGGCGGTTTGATGCTGCGGGAGGACTCCAACCAGTCGGTCTCTGTCGCTGGCCTGTCAAGCCATCACCCACATAACGTCAGTCAGGTCATGGATATGATCATGCAAGGAAACGAGCGCCGCACCATGTCCCCCACCGAAGCAAACGCCACTTCTTCTCGATCGCATGCCGTTCTTCAGATCAATATCGCCCAAAAAGACCGAAACGCAGATGTCAATGAGCCTCATACGATGGCCACTTTAAGCATTATCGACCTTGCGGGTAGTGAACGTGCCAGTGCCACACAGAACCGAGGAGCACGCTTGTTCGAAGGCGCCAACATTAACAAGTCCCTGTTGTCTTTAGGAAGCTGCATCAATGCACTTTGCGACCCTCGAAAGCGCAATCACATTCCCTACCGCAATTCAAAGCTCACTCGTCTTCTTAAATTTGCGCTTGGTGGAAATTGCAAGACTGTTATGATTGTCTGTGTCAGCCCCTCCAGCCAACACTTTGACGAAACTCAAAATACTCTTCGATATGCGAACAGAGCAAAGAATATCCAGACTAAGGTCACACGAAACGTGTTCAATGTCAACCGACACGTCAAGGACTTCTTAGTCAAGATTGATGAGCAAATGAACATGATCAACGAACTTAAAGCACAAGCAAAGGACCACGAAAAGGCGGCCTTTGCCAAGTTCCGCAAACAGGGCGAAAAGAAAGACGCTGTGTTGCGCGAAGGCGTGGCCCGGATTCGCAATGCTTACGAGCATACTTTGCCCGAAAGGCAAGAGAGGATAAACAACATGCTGAAATCACGACAAATCAGCCGCCGAATTGCCATATTGTCATCATGGATTGCAGCATTTGATAACATCTGCGCTGCGCGTGAAAACGAGGAGGGATTAGCAAACCTCCATGCCGTCCGCAAAACTGCCCAAGGGATCCTCCTCGAGCTGGAAGGCAGCAGACACCATTATAAACAAAGATTATCGAAGAGTACCTGGGACCGAGCTGTGAACTCCGCTGTTGAAAATGCCGCCAAGCAGCTGCAAGAATTCGACATTACCGACAACAGCGACTATGCCAACTTGAACCGAGAAGCAGATCTTCTGAGGTCTAGTGCAGAGCGCGAAGCATTGACAGCCGTGGTGGACCAGGATAAAGCTGGGGAAGCCGCTGCTGTGCAAATGTTGCTAGAAGCACAATTTGAGATGATGGGATCGATCGAGGACATCATGCAATTGAATGCAAGCGAAGCCATCAAAAAGGGACGGACAATTCTGTCTAAGATGCTGGAAGATTGTTCGAATGTAGCAACCAACCTTGTTAAGCCTGAAGGTATCAACGCCTTTGCTCCAACCGTCGGCTCGGCCAGGCCGCCTAGCCCCATGAAGCCAAGGAAGAGATTCAGCTTGGTGAGCTTGCCACCAGTATCTACCGTCAACCCTCCAGTTACAATGGCCCCTGTTGCGCCACCTTCACCAACAAAAGGCTCTCCGCGTCGCCGAAAGGCTACTGCTGGTCGTAAGAGCGTCAGCTTCACGCCGAAGAAATCCCAGGCAAAGGCTTCAAAGAGATCTGTCCGTTGGAAGGACAACGAGCAAGAAGGCGACCTCATTGAGTTCCAAAAGACACCCAAAAAGATCGAATCTTCGGATGAATCTGGCTTGGATGAACCATCATTACCTCCTCGGTCAGGATCTCCGGTCCCACGAAATTTCCCAAGAGTCATCAGCCCGTCGGGTTCTGTCTCTCCCACCCCTGATGAGCCCGCTGAACCCGCCGAACCAACTCTGAATATCCAAAAGAACAGTAGCCGATTCAAGGCGGGCTTCCTATCGAAGAAGAACGGTAGCTCACCGCTAGCACCACCACCTACATCCTCTCTCCCTCTCTCTCGCAGAGATAGTTCCCCTCTTCGCGACATAGAAGGAAGCAGTTTCATGAATCGCCCTTTGGTGGAGCGTCCATCGCGAATTGCAGTCCGCAGTCCCAGTGGCAACCTCTTGAGCAGTCCCGTGTCTGAAAACAGGGACAACTGGAAGTCAGACAAGGAAGAAGCACTGAAGATCAACTCGGCTATGCGCCGTATGTCCAGTGGGCGAATCATCAGCGGTCAATTTAACCCCTCATCCGCCAATTCACTTCGCATTCACCGTCGTCGCAGTCCCACCTCCAACACCTACAACTCCTCGCCAAGTGACAACCATATGTTCACTGCATCCCAAGCACGGCGCATGGTCAAAAGCGAGAAAGAACACGACGCGAAGCCTCGCGTGTTCAGTCCTCATACGCTACCTGTCATGAAGCATACCGGCCGTCGCACCACATTGGGTGGAGACGGTCGGCCTCGAAATGTCAGTCTTTCCAGTAGAGATGCGATTCGTCTCAGTGCGATGGCGGCGCCTCCTTCTGATCACAACTCGGATTCGTGGTCTTCCAATGGACTGCGATAAATGACTATATCACGAAGTGCTTTTTTTCTGATTGGCGTTGCGGCGTAGCAGATACCACCTCTTTTTTTTATTGCATTGAAATGGGATTTTTCGGCTGTCATTTCTATGTTATTACCTTTGTTCTGGAGTATAGTTGTACAATATGATTTTCACTGCCGAATCCAACCCTAATCTTCCCACTAAATTTTTGCAGAAGCGGCTAGTAACTGCCGGCATGAGTGTGTGAATCCAACACACAAACTGTACAAAGTGCTCATTGATTCAGTCTGAAACTTTCAAGGTCACCATGCTATGGCTGTGACCTGTTATTTCCTTGTCGACATATAAATTTCCCAATCAACGCACTTCATAGTGGCCAAACTTACAGACTCTTGACTAATATTGAAGCCTACTAACGCTTTCCCCTAGCTCGTCGTTATGGCGTCTCCTTCGATTTCTCTTGCATCTCTCTCGGTTTTATACTCAGAGTACAAAATATTATTTGACAAACTCATACTCGTCCCCAGCAACAAGAACTACCTCAAGTTCTGGGAACCATCCCGCCGATCAAATGATTCTTGCTATTTGTACGATTTCGTTGAGATGGCGGACTTTAGGAAATATACACGGAATGATCTCAACGCCTGGGAGGCATTCCTGCAGAAAATCGATTCTCGGTCTTTGGACCAACTCCTCCAGGAGGAGAAATATGCTCGGGATAACCGCGAAGAGCTAAAAAGATGTCTCGGTGAAGGTAAGTCCTAGACTTCTCAGGTCGGACAGTTGAGTATTCGTCTAACTGCCTTTAGCGGCAAAGACCATCCATAAGTTTGATTTCGGCGAAAATTGGCGGTTCTACTCGAATATCAGAGCGCTGATTATTTCACTTGCTAGGTGCCTCAGCTACAACAGATACCCTGTATAGAACGAAGTAGAGATTGAATTATCGTACAGCCTGTGTTTGATGCTTCGATCTTCGCGAGATCTCACAAATAAAGCCGCTCTTCGTATTACACGTTGTTCATCAAGGGTCTTTTTCATTGCCGAATTCAACCAAACAATAATTTGTCAAATGCCGAGTTCCCCCGCGCTGCTTGGTAAGATGGATGACGCCATCTGTTACACAACATATGTAGAATGAGGGACCCAGATCAGACCGGTTGTGGTGGAAAAGGCCATTCAGGCTGCTTCGGGTGTGAGCTCTTCACTCATTGTGCACGAAAGCCCTGGAGCTATGGAAGGGGCACGACCATTGGCAGGTAGACCAGTGCATGATAGACACTTGACAGACAGGATCCAGATATTAATCGAAACAAGTATCGAGATGATAACATCCACATAGTATGAATACCATATTGTCCAACTAGAGCTCGGCTTGTGTGTACAAAATTAGGAGTGGCAAGGGCGTTTCCTCGAAAAGCGGTCATTGCGTCAATATCATCGGTCTCTCAACCATATTTCCGTATCACTCTCTTACTCCGATACATTCTTTCACTCAAAAGAATCCATCTCCATTTTCAAATATTCTCAGTGCCCATTCTTCAAAAATAATAATAATATTAATAGGGCATAGCATTTATCCACATTCATTCACACACACAAAACCCGCCCAACTCCCCACTTCTTTATCAACGTCCCCACGGAATATTCGGATGCCTCTTGCCGGTCCACTTGCCTCGACGATTTTCTCACGTTTTACCCGTCCCTTTGCAACAGCCTTGTCGCCAGTCTCCAAAACACAAGCGCGCACAATGACCGGCACACAAACCGCCACCATAGCAGCCGGCTGCTTCTGGGGCGTCGAGCACCTCTACCGCAAGAATTTCGGAAACGGCAAAGGCCTCCTCGACTCTAAGGTCGGATACTGCGGCGGCGTAGATGACTCACCCTCTTACCGTGCCGTGTGCACGGGAAAAACCGGTCGTAAGTACAAGTGTCTATGTTCCTGCAAGTGCTTTTGCAAGGCGCAAGGCGCAAGCTTGCTTATCGTGTCGAGCGCATGCGCTAATCGCGACATTTTTTTATTTTGCACAGATGCCGAAGCCCTCCAGATGACATTCGATCCTTCGATTGTGACTTTCCGGCAGCTTATTGAGTTCTTTTATCGTATGCACGACCCTACAACAGAGAATCGGCAGGGTCCGGACGTGGGCACACAATATCGTAGTGCGATCTTCACGCACGGTGACGAGCAGCAGAAGATTGCGGAGGAGATTACGGACAAGGTCAGCAAGGAGTGGTATAAGGTGCCGCTGTCTACTAAGGTCCTGCCGGCGGGCAAATGGTGGGATGCGGAGGAATATCACCAGCTTTACCTGCAGAACAACCCCATGGGATATGAATGCCCTGCTCAGTATGTGGTCCTGATTTCTCGTGTGAAACATTTTACTGATCTGTTCCAGCTATATTCGGAACTTCCCGCCTTTGTCGGATTGACTAGCTTCCAAAATTTAATCGATATTAGCCTAGTCTTTATAATGCATATTCAACATATTCAACTATTGAATCTACGAACTTTGAACTCTGAACTCTGAAGCTAGATGTATTTCTCGGGTGGCTGCACAACATAAACAATGCCATAGCTCATTTGGGTTACTGCCTGTCATAGAAGTGGTGTTTTGTTTGGGATCGTGATGCAAATATCATAACATATGTAGACGTTAAGATCTGATAGCCACGATCCGTACCTACGTCGCCTATCCCAACTGCCCCGATGTATCCTATATGCCGCCGCACATGCCTATTGAGTTTCGAGATTGCTCTCTACTCCTCAGGTCACTTGCGTACCGTGTACAGGATTGTTTGATCTGGGACACTTAAGTCGAGACCACAACACAAGTGATGGTTGAATTCCTGAAACAAGTGTCCTGAATACCTCCCCACATGGTTGACCAACTTTTAGTTTGCAGAGGTGGCGGAAGAAGAGAAGAAGAGAAGAAGAGAAGAAGAGAAGAAGAGAAGAAGAGAAGAAGAGAAGAAGAGAAGAGAGGAGAGGAGAAGGAAACATTCATAGGGAAGATGAGCTTTGAAGAGAGCAAGTGACCACGCGCCTTCCTAAAATGGACGTTTTAATAGCCCTACAAAACAAGTGACCTCTATCCAACACTCACCAATTCTGACCTGTGTGTATACTGATGCTAGTCTAATTCTTCTGGATATCTTTTTACCATTCTTTCGTCGGGTCTACCTTCCTGTCTTCTTGAATATCATTTTGATTTCTCTTCATAGGCTCTTTAGACTCATGCATGCAGAGCGCTTATTCATCCTCTAATACCAATGAAGCGTACCAAGGGCTGTTTCCAGACTGCCAAACTTTATATATGACCTGAATTCAAAAGAAAAATTGCAGCCATTGAGAAAAAAGAACAAGATTCATAGGACAAGGGCCAAAGAACTAAAAGACTTAGTCTCAGGCCGATTCCAGGACAATGAAAGATATCCCAACAGCGTCGGGAGAACCGCGCGGCAGAGAGCCAATAGTATATAGCAAGGGCCCTGTCTAAACAATGGAGTCCTTCTGCACAACAAAGCCTTTGTGTTAAGCTGAAGGTCTGATTTGAACCCTCATCTAACTGGATAGAAAATCCCACCAGGAAACGGCCCTTCTCACTGGAACAATCCTGGAGCTGACCAGAAGATGAAAGGAAGTCGTCCCCGATTCTGAACGCGCATATCAGAGGTGTTTCTGCGCGTTGCGATAAATGGTCGAGATGGTACCACCAGATGGCCATATCCTATTTTCTACTTTCACAGTTACAGTTACAGCTCACCCGATTCATTTCATCATGGATACTCTAGACATCATGAACAGCCCTGCCCAGGACCTCTCCACCGAACGCCCAACCGAGAATACCAATATCCCCGCGCCTTTTAAGCCTAAGAAGCATCGTCGCAGCCGCCACGACCCTGAGCCGGACTGGTCGGCGCAGATGCGCGAGAAAATCTCCAAGTCCCACCGCCGAATGGGACATGCTTGTGATCGTTGCAAGGTGTGTTCTAGAACCTTTCTGGTACAAAGCTCTATCATCGCTATACCTGCATGCTAACACAATCATATTTCTAGCTCAAGAAGATGAAATGCACACCCGAAAACGAGGGCTGCGCCTGCTGTCGAGCCCTCAATCTCCCATGCAAAGTCACAGACCGCGTAACCGGTGAGACCTTTGTACGCGGTGCCGCTGGGAAAATGCGCCGCATGATTGAGGATCTCAATAAAGAGAACTATGACTTGAAGCGGGAGAATGGACTTCTGAAGCAAGAGATTGCCCAGAAGGACCTTCGCTATGAGCAGCTTGAATTGTCGTGCGAGGATCTCAAGGTACGGTACTTTCAAATGAGGGATGAGCGAGAGCGAAAGCTTTATAAGACCGATCCTTTCAGTGACAATTTTGCCTACGAGGTATGTTCTCCTTTTCGTTGAACTCGTTGGTCGAGTTGCATTATTTGTTGTTCGCTTCTTTGCCTTTGGACTTGGCTAATTCGATTACTAGGATGACTCTGACACTGGAGTCCCTCAACAAGATGGTGTACTGTGATTATCTTGCGGGTTCCCTTATGTCGCGCGTCATTGATCTTTTGTTATGTCTTGCTGTTAGTGGGAGATGAGATGTATGCTTGAGAAGAGCACAATGTGTGATGATTGAAGTTTGTTGTTTGACCAAATAGAATAGAAGTTTATGGATAGTGTCGTCCTTGTTGTATTCTATGCCAGTAATGTAGCAGACGTCATGTAGGGAACAATTACTTCTTGGGTATATGTATGCAGTGATGACAGTGTATAGCGCCGATATGTGCACCTGGTATCCAAAACAGTCTAAACAAACTCCAAATCGCGAATGCAAATAGACACCGCTACCAACTTGCATTTTTCTTCCAACAGCAACATATCCCTTTGCTTTCGCACCACTCCCTGACAGACCCTGTGCCAATTTCTCGATCTTCGCCGACAAGCCCCAGCCCCTCGATATTGAGCCATGCTGTGAAATCCTCTAGAACGATGGGGTCGTACATGAGTATCCTCTCATGCCATGTCAGTTTGCGACGGCTACCAAGTGATGAAGATAGCGGCGAGAGTCGAGGTTGAACGCGAACAGCTTTTGTGATCTGCGCAGAAATATCTGCGAGACTGACTTGCTCTGGAAATTTGGTCGTGCGAGATGTTTTGATAGATGCAGAAGATGATTCTTTTGTGACTCGAGTTGTAGATGAAACGACCTTGGGGTTGGTTGGGCTTGGTGGCGGCGATTTGGTGAGTATGTTCAAAGAGTGCTCGGGCACTCGGCTGCCTCCCTTTTTCTTCGAATAGATGGCGTTGTAATGCTTTTGTACTTGGCTTGGAGACGGTGTTATTTCTTCTTCCGAGTCTTGAATCTCTTCTACATCGATTAAAGATGTGGAGGTTCTGGTGGTAGGTTTACCCCCCGAAGATTTTGAGGGGCTTGCCTGAAGGTTCGTTCGGAAAGTAGAGGTTGAGCTAATTGTCTCGGCCGACTTTTTGGCGTTCGTGGCTGCCCCATATTTGGGCTTCACCTTCGCCTTTGGCATCGGATCTGAGGCCAATTTTGGATTACCGTTCTTTCCCGGAACGGATGCGGCTTGTTCACCGATTTGACGGCTAGCATTACTGCCGTGTTTCGACTCCCAGCATTGTTGGAGGAGATCGATCATTTTCTTGCGGCCCCTGACGGCCTTGAAACCAAAGGCAGCAATCTGTTTAGACAGCTCTGCGTCTGTAAACCCAGTATATTGAGGCATCTGGAGCGCCTGCGAGTCAGCTGGCTTGTTATTGACCACCTCGATGGGAGGATTTGCAGCTTTCTTGACAGGCTTTGTGATTGTAGCTGTAATGGTCGACTCAGGTTCCAGTGCTACAGCCTGAGCTGGAGCTGGAGCTGGAGCTGGACACTGCGGGGCTGAGACCGAAGCCTTGCCACTCAGTATTGACGACACCGGTCTCTTTTCTGGTGGCGAATCAATGTCTGAGAACTCATGCTCAAACCAATCCTTCGGAAGAGGTCTATGCAGTGCTTTGTCCACTTTGTCGGAACTTTTCTGTGGTGTAGACTCGGCCAGATCCGTCAAATCGACCACATTAAGTGCCTTTGATTGAATCAAAGACCCCTCAGTATCTCTGGCAGCAATACACCAAAGATTCCTTGTGCCTGCCACCCTTGATACAGATCGAATTGATGGTTCCTGTGTTGCAGGGTTGCTGTTAGGGTCGCGCGTGCCCACTGAGTACGACAGGCTTTCCGAAGCGCGGATGGCTTCTTGCATTTCTCGCAGCGTCTGCGGGGAATCCTCTCTTTCCAATTGACTGCAGGTCCCAAACATGAGATCCTGGTTATTCACAAAATCCACAGCAGCTTCTGGTGAAAGGATGGTAAACGCAGGCTCTTCGGCGAGCTTTTTGGCCTTTGATCGTCTGCTTTTCGTTGTTCTCTTGTCTGGGGTGCAGTCGATTGTCGACCCATCCTCTTCTGCATCGTTTGCTGCATACTGCGCAGTCATCCGAGCAGTCAATGTGGTAAACTTCTTAGGTTTGCTCTTGGTTGTCTTTTTGGGTTTCCCAGCATCCTCTTCGCCTTGGGCAGATGACTGCTCTGTTGAACCGGACTTCCCATTTGGCATTGACTGAACTTGATGATCTACCAGATCTATCCGTCGACGTTTTGTTGGTCCTCCGGCGTTTGAATTCTGCACAAGGTCATGAGGGTTTGACGCTATTCCCAAGTAGTTGTAATCGGACAGCAGCTTTCCAAATCCAGCTGTGGTATCGAGACCATAGCCCTCATTTACATTGTCGCCGGCTTCCACGGGAGCAATTCCCTCGCAGGCAGTATCCCTTGGTGGTGTCCAATCAAGCCTTCTTCTCGTTGCCTCATCCAAGTGCAATACTTCATCTTTACCCAAAGCGATGGGTTCCTTGAGACCAGATTGCTTTGCAACATCTTCTGGTGGTGGTGATCTCGTGCCGGTCACCTTCCTCGCGCTTTTGGCGGACTTTTTTGGTGGTAGATCGCCACTCGCCTTGGTAATTTTACCGGCCAATGTCTTGTTTACTGGTTCCTTGCCTTTCGCGGTTTTTCGAGGACGACCTCTAGTCGGCTTTGCCCCATCACCTTTTGGGTTCACAGGCACCACTGAGGGATCCTTTTGCGCAATTGCAACTGGCTCAGTTGTTCCCTTTTTCGCTTTTCCCTGTGATTTCTTCGGTACATCCTGGTCATCGGTCTTTGAAACCGCAGTTTTTTTTGTGGTTCGCTTTTTATGTTGCTTTGCGGTCTTGGGGTCCTTGTCACTTGCAACTGGGGTGGGAAAGAACCGGGAACGCGTCTGAGATTTGGTCACGGTGGAGGACGTTGGTGTTGGTGTTGTGTCTCGTGGCGATAGTTCAGAGGCCACATTCTCATCTCTCCTGTCTGGCCCTGGCGGATGTGGTGCAATTGGAGAGGACGACAGAATTATCACGTCTGCAGTGTTGGCCATTGTGGCGAGTCGCGTCGAAACTTGGTTTAATCGGCGAGTCGCGCGTATTTATTGGGTCCACTGGAGCATACATCTCCTATGCAACTTCTGTACTAGCTAAAGCAAAAGATAAAACCATAGCAATGGAGGGTAAGTTGTTTGAGAAAGCACTGGATGAGATTCAATGCAAAGGGACGTTCAAGACCGCGGTCTTGGCAAAGTTGTGGTTTTCATAGTTCGGCCGGGCAACCAATAGCATTTTGAGAGCCTGAGTATATGTATGTACACACGTAGTAACAATGAATCTATCGCAAAATCTTGATTCAATATTATTTACTGATTCCTTTGAATTTATTTTACCGACTTACAGATCAAGGAAGCCACCAGAATCAGATACGTCAACTAGAAAACAACGCTTGCGCTTATGTATGATTTCGTGCAATTCATAATTATCTTGACTTCGTGCTATCATCTCGGCAGAGAGAAAAGTTGCTCTCACAGTTGAACGCGGGCCTGCGTTGTTTCTCGTCAGAGAGAGACCATGTCGATACTTGACTAGCCACGGGTATATATCTTCAAGTCGACATCTTCAGTCTTCTGGTGCAGGATATTTCAAGCACAACTTTAGAAGGCATCAGAATATATCCCATACAGTGCAACTGCAAAGTGGCTGAAATCCAGATATACTCCCACTCGGTACATGGCAGTCTCCAACGTTCACGAGCCACGAGAAATGAATCTTTGATATCGACAGCCTCTCACGATCCCCTCAAGGCAATTGCTCCCAGCAAGGAGTTTTCAAGTCGCTGCTTAGCCTCAAGGTCATCCTTGGTTGGTGAAGGCAAGGCTCCCAGCTTGTACGTTTTCTTGATCTTATTGATGTCTGCAGTTTCGAAGAGTGTCTGGTCCTCAAAAGGTACGGATGTTCCCTCAACAGAGCTGCCTAAGTGAGCCATAACAGATTCATGCGTAATCTCTGGAGAAACTGAGACTTTGATCACCAACAGATCTTTAGTTGAATCGGTGATACCGAATCTACGGAATGATTCGGCGATCTAAGTCCGTGTTAGCTCCGTCCCCGATCCAAATCGTACATACTTCTGGAATTGGGGAGATATACATTATTCGTGGGGTTCAATGAAAACACAATTTCGGAATGCACGTTATGAGACTTCAGGCGGCTGTGCATGTAATCATTGAGAGCTCTAAACACTGCAGCAGTGACATGGGCCCTTGACAGAACCTATTGCTAGATGTCAGTGATCTCCATTTTTCCATGATTACTTCCACGGGTTTGTATTTAATCCTGAATAATAGAATACACTTAACATACCATGCTTGCATCAACAAATGCATACTCGAATTCTTTCTGGCCAGCAAGAAGTTGAGCCTTCAGGAAGGCGGCATTTTTAATATCGCGGTAAAGAGCAACATGCACCGGCAACGACGGCAGATGAGGCAAATTAATTGTCTCTATTGAAGCCATGACTCAGGTCGAATTGAAGGAAATGACGTATGGGAACAAATCTGATAATAATAAATTGAAGCCGAATCTGTGATTCACGTGAGTTCTGGAAATTTCGCCGGGACCGGAGTTAAGCGGGCGCCGGCAGAATAATGAGTAATCCATCGTGATATCACTCGTGGCCCCGACATTCAAACATCTCTTCATCTCTTGATTATTGACAACTTCCATCTCAAACATGGCTTTCTTTCTGAGGCGCCCGTTCGCCGTATCTTCGGCCTTGCGCCAGGTACCTAAGCTTTCGAATACTGCTCGATTCATCCACAACTCCCCCATCAAGCCCCAGGCAAAGCCTCAGGGCGTTTCATCCTCGATCTTCGCCAAGTCCCGACAGAACTTCCAGAATGCCTTCCGCCGCACATACATGCAGCAAACTTACAACACATCCCAGGATAGCAACATGACCCAGAAGCTGGTCTATGGCGCCGCCATTGTTGGCGGTACAGTTTTGGCAACAAACTTCATCTTCAACCGCGAAACTCGAGAGGACGGCGGCATGCCCGCTTTCGAGCGGAGCTTCCTTAACGAAACCTTCATGCA
Organism: Penicillium soppii; assembly: GCF_028829465.1. Lineage (NCBI taxonomy): Eukaryota > Fungi > Ascomycota > Eurotiomycetes > Eurotiales > Aspergillaceae > Penicillium > Penicillium soppii. The sequence continues at coordinate 580,798 of NW_026643235.1, read as the reverse complement.
CACTGGTCTGGGTATCGGTATCATTGGTGTTGCTGCTCGCGCTCTCCACATGAGTGGTTGGTCTTATCGCCTCATGGCCATGAACCCATGGCTCGTTATGGGTGTCGGTCTCGTTGGCAGCATCGGCTCCATGTACGGAACTTTCTACACTTCTCCCGATAAGTAAGTTTTGCTCTTCTTTATATTGAAACGGCACAAAGAACGATTATTGACTTATCAAATAGCTACGTTGTGAAATACGGCTGCTGGACTCTCTTCAACCTGACCCAGGCTGCTCTTCTCTCTCCGTTGATGTTCATGAACCCTGCTATCCTCGCTCGCGCTGGTCTTTACACCGTCGGTATGATGGGTTCGATTGCATTTGTCGGTGCCACCGCGAAGCAGGAGAAGTACCTGTATCTCGGCGGTCCTCTTCTCGCCGGTGTGACTATTGTTGCTCTCTCTGGATTCGCCCCTCTGGTTCTCCCCGCTACTGCCGTCCGCACCCTGATGTGGTCTGAGCGCCTCTGGCTGTACGGTGGTCTTGCTGTCTTCGGTGGCTTCACCCTCTATGATGTGCAGAAGATTCTGCACCACGCTCGCCTTGCGGAACGTGGCCTGATCAAGCGTGATGTGGTAAACGAGTCTGTCAGCCTTGAGTTGGACTTCATCAACATCTTCATCCGTATGGTCCAGATCCTCGGCATGGGCAACAACCGTCGTTAAGCGACTTCACCTCCCATCTATAACAATTTACCAAGATCAACATGATGCCCATCAACCAATTATTTAATTGATGGTGCTCTCTTTTCTCCTTTTACCACCCCTGTACATCAAAACACGGATTCTATCACGATTGACTTTTTTGATTTTTTTTTTTGGTCGCATGTTGATGCCTCTGCCCATAGGCAAGCACAAGATCACCACATTTCGTCCTTGTTTTCAACATAGAACAAATGGGTTAGCGAATAAAAATCTCCACTCCAATCGTTTCTGCTGTAGATTTGCACGTAGTTGACATCGGTACATAGTGTCAGTCTTTTCCCAAATGCCTTTTGCCTCTGATAAAAGAAAAGATATGATCAAGAATTCGCAAATAACGGTAGCAATATATAACAAAATGTCTTGTAGCGATATTTCCTCTGCCGCGTGGGGCTTTCCTATTGTCTAGCAGAAGTTTACGCTTAAATCCATGAAGATAGCATTCTCTTCCGATATTACACTTCAAGGTCTATATCCTTCAGTTGAAATGAGCCACCATATCCCTATTAAGCCTCCTCTCCTCTTCATGATAGATTCCAAACTTGCTTTCACCCATGCTATCGACAAGTGAATGGATCATAGCAACTAGCTCCTCAGCCTCAGGTTGTCGCGAGGGACCCTGTCCCCATAAGGCTCTTGCAATAATTCGACGAGCGTTAAGAGCTTGCGGGGAGGTTCTGCCCAGGTGTGGACGAGTATCCATCCACTCACAAACCGGCCGCTCTATTTCCTCTGCCTCCTTGTATTTCCCAACCTTAACAAGGTGATCCGCTAGCATATGTAGAGGAACAATATCTGACTTGTCTGGCCTTTTCTCCACTAGCATGCGGACAGTCTCCTCTGCTTGCGGGAGGTCTAATTCATTCTCTAAGGAATAAATTCCCTGCCATAGCGCATACCATCGCTTATAATCAACTTCATAAAATGACTGATGTAGTGAAGCGGCCGCTTCTTCTTCTTCTTCTTTTAGCTTTCTCTTAAGTAGTTGTAAGATAAGCTAAAGCTTCGTCTGCTGATCTGCGGTACTATCAGGATCTATTCCCGCTGGGTCCAGGGCTAGCTGCTCCAGTTCAGAATCTGAAAAGTTGCCTAAAAAGTTCCGGGCAATACAGTAACTGAAGCTGTCCCAGAAACGGTTCACTGGGACAGGCGCTTCCCATGAAAACGACTTAGCGGCCTCGGCAGTCGCGATTTCGCCTGTTGAGTACCGGAAATAGGGAGCGAATGTCATACTGGAGATGAACGCGAGAAGATATTTGAGAGATGTGTTTGTCTGAAGAACTTGAATATAAAGATGGCTGGATTTTCGAAAATATTGTGTGCGCAGTTTAAGGGAGCGGCCGAAGGTGAGGGGCTTGCAACTTCTCAAGAAACAAAGGAACTCTTCCTAGGCTTTGCGTTAATTGTTAAATTGGCCATGCTGACTGGACGAGATAAGAAAACCACAGGCCAAAGGAGATTTTGGAGATTGGTAAGCTACGAAAACTGTCAGGGGTATGACACTAGTTTCAATGTTGCTATAGAAGATACCTACTCAAAACAGGGGCTCTGTATTCATCTCTCCGCTGTTCATAAGTAAATATGCTATCCGATGCGGCTGTATATCCCTTCCAATGCCTCGTATAATGCTCTACTAACTCGGGATATAGGAGCCGACATGACACAGAGTCTTCCAAATTTGTCAACTAAAGCAGTGATTCCATTCTATTCGATAGTTGATGACGAGTAGCAGGCTGTGTTATATATTCTACGCTTGAGACTACAGACCTACGCATACAATTGCACATATACCGATTCTTGCATAAACGTCGTGTACTGAGCAAAGTGAATAAATAGACTAGAGACCTAATATTTGAACGTAAATTTTTGAGGTCAACCAAATATAACTTTTTAGCATTAGAAAACTATATACGATGCGTCTTTGTTACTATGTTATAAGATGTGTAAGGATTCAACGAAGATGAGCATCTCATTACGTATGCAATGGAGGAAGAGCAAAGAAAATCACAACATGTTGAACCTATATCTCGCCATTGATACCAAACTTCCAACATATTCTAATTACAGGTTCAGTTGCAACCACACGTCAAGTCGTCATCCACGGCATATTCTTCTCCTTGAGGGTTCGCGCATCTGAGGGAGGCATGCTTCGGATCACGGGGTGCACCAGAATGAATATAGAGCGCCAACATCTCGTCCACGTCGACTTCATTGAGGCCTCGCCTGACTTTGACAGTATCCACAGCAGATCGCACAGCATGGAAAATCTCACGCTGCCTGCCAGAACCGCATCGCTTTGACACACCATTGAATTGGAAGTCATCTTGCATTGGTCATTGTAGATATAGACCTTGAAGTTATAATTTGGCGTCATACCAAGCGGCACAGCAAGAGCTGCGGTAACGAAAAGAGAGATGACAACGGAAAGCTTCATATTTGAGATATCTCGAGGATTGAAAGTCTTAGGATACCACGGAGTGACGTTTGATATAAGCCCAAACAAAATATTCAGCTTTTTTCTAATACAGTGGCATATAAGTAGTGTGTTTTGCGTCTACCCATGGACGGACATAACCAAGACAAATTTAGCAGATCACACAAATACAACCTTATCTAGATGTCTAAATCATGGCTGATTCCAAGTTTTGAAAGCTCAACAGAAAAGAACATAATGTTCTGGAACTAGAAGTCGTCGAGACTCTCAAGGGCCAGCTAGGTCATGTGATCGTGAGCTTCCGTGAATGTTCTCCAAGACCGCTTACAGACTTCAGATCGCGATCCAGACTCAGACTCATTGAATACTATCATCCTACCGCCAAGGTCTCAAAATAACACCAACGCAATCGCACCGGTCGCTTTCACAAAATGTCGAACGAGATGGAAGTCGACCCTCCTGTCGCCCACGACGATGCTCCCGAGCAATCTGACCGCAGCTTCGAGCCCCGGACCCAAGGAAACGCGGTCGCTGTGCGCAGTATCGAAGGATGGATCATCATCGCGTCTAATATCCACGAGGAATCATCAGAGGAGGATGTTACCGAGCTCTTTGCGGAATACGGAGAGATCAAAAACTTCAGTCTGAACCTTGATCGTCGAACGGGTTATGTCAAGGTGCGCTCTTCGTTCCGCTCAGCCTGGCCTTAAAAATGAATTCAGAGGCAGGAAATCTAGTCTCCAGGCTTTTGAGTCAACATACTGGAACTTTCACTGACAAATTGTTTTGTAGGGCTACGCCTTGATTGAATACTCAACTCTCCCCGAAGCCAGCGAAGCCATCGCGAACCTTAACGGCCACAAGCTCCTCGACCAGACCCTTCATGTTGACTATGCTTTCGTCCGCCCGCCTCCATCTGGCAAGGGCAAGAATGCAGCTCCAAAGGGCCGGGCTGGCCGGAATCGCAGCCGAAGCCCCAACCGGAGTCGCAGCCCTGAAGCTGGCGGTGACCGCGAATAAACTCTTTTAATGGATCGCAACGATAAAGACTTGATGGGGATGCATTGCTTGTGATTTTTCACTTGATACCTGGGTTCTTGGTTTATTTTCGCCTTTTTTTTCTATACTCTCTCTTTCGAAATGTTACCTTTCAACATCTTCCTACCCTCAACCCGCATGTGTGTACAGATGATTGACCGCTCATCTGGTCTTTGCTGGCATGTCCTCCCCTTTAGTACAGCCTGTACGGGCTCATATGCTGAATGTGGGTGTTGGAACTCACCCACATGGGGGTACATGCCGGCGCCACAATAGATTGCCATAATGGTATGGGAATCTGATATCTCTTTTTCTCTTACTATCAATATGCTAACCTCAATTCAGAAATGTAAAGCACCTTCGATCAAATTGTTGTTTGGAGTATAAGGCCGGCCAACAAAGACAAGGGCTTGGACCCTGAAGTCCAACTCTTTTCTTTCTGTTTAAGGAATATACATTTTGGAAAGCCACTCTACCACATGAAGTGTGACACACCAGCACAATTGCCAGTCCTGCGACTCTTTTCATGACTAAAAATAATGCCGTGTGCATTTCTACTATCTGCTGGTGTGGCCGCTTGACTTCCCGAGTGTCGTATATAATCCCTTGCAGGGTGCATCACGCGATAACCATGTGGCGCCCTAGCATAGCCAATGCATAACGATCAGAGTAGAATTGATATTCCCCAAGGGTCAGAAGGCTGCTATTATTTTCTAGAATATAAAAATACCCTACTCAGACACTCACCTGGGCGCCCACCCGGGCGGGTCTAGTGACTTAGTAAGCCTATTTTAAGTCCACTGGACTCCGGGGCCGGCCCTTTTTTCCCCGCATGGCGCATGAGGTTATCGCTCTTTATTTTTTGACTCTATCGTTGCAGACTCTCCCTTTATATACTTAAGGCATTGCATTGTGTTTGGGGATCTGATTCTGATAGGATCTTCTTCCTCAGAATGGCTCCCCAACATGCATGTTTTACCCCTTTGGGGCCACGCTCTCTATATTGTATCTTTACTCTATGCTTCCTGTCAGTTTTAACCGTGGTTAATGCGCTGGCGTATCCGCCCCAGGATGTTCTGGGAATAATTGCGTCTAAAATGTCTCAATTGTCCAGTCCGGTTCATGATTCTTCAAAGGAGACAACTTTGGGCGCCGTTGGCTCGACGGCGGAAGAGTCCACTCGCGAACCTATCCTTGATACGTTGAAAGATCTTGTCGATGCATTGCAAGTGATGCAAGACAAGTATTTTGTGCTCTGGCAAGGTACATGGCCGACCAGCATCGATTGGACCGCCGCTGTGTTGGGAACACATGTTTCCGCGGCGTTGTCATCTCTGACCTCTGGGCCGCTTGATATCCCCGACACTAATGAACTGCATGAAGGGCTGTCCTTCTTCACGCTTGAAAACACGGTCAGTCGATTCTTCAGTCAGACTTCTGCGTTCTATTTTGGCGAAAACGCTTTCAGTATCAGAAACCAGGCATACGATGACATGCTCTGGGTCGTGCTGGGATGGTTGCAAAATATCAAGTTCCAGGAGCTTCACTCGGATCTCCACTATATGTCTTTAAATGCCAGCTCCGAACAACTGTGGTATGGCACCCAGTTCCGTGTGCCTGCTGCGCACCGAGCACGAGTCTTCTATGAACTTGCCTCCGCCGGCTGGGACAAGGTCCTCTGTGATGGCGGCATGATCTGGAGTCCCTACCTGATGCCATACAAAAACGCTATTACAAACGAGCTCTATATCTCTGCAAGTATTGAGATGTACTTGTACTTCCCGGGAGATCCCATCGACGCCCCGTTTATTGTCAGTTCAGACGGCGGACAACCGTCACGAAAGAACCCACACGACCCTGCTCATCTCAAGGCTGCAGTCGATGGCTATGCCTGGCTCAAGAATTCGAACATGACTGGTATCGGCGGCCTCTATGCAGATGGCTTCCATATCAGTGGCTGGCAAAGTGCATCGAATCCTGGCTCGCGCAAATGCGACCAGCTCAACACCATGGTGTATACCTACAACCAAGGAGTCATTCTCAGCGGGCTGAGGGGGCTCTGGCTTGCGACCAACTCACGGGACTATTTGCGCGATGGCTATGAGCTGATCGACAAAGTACTACAAGCCACGGGGTGGCCGTACATTTCCAGCCAGCAATGGCAGGGGCTTGGCCGCGGAGGCGTGCTAGAAGAGGCGTGCGATGCTAGCGCAACTTGTTCCCAAGACGGACAGACCTTCAAGGGAATATTCTTCCACCATTTGGCAGAATTCTGTCAGCCCCTTCAGCCACGGGAGAAAAGGTTTCTGACAGACGCAGACCGCAGCCCAGCAAAGGATGACTGGAGCGCAGTTTATGAGCGACATCTGGAGCATTGTCGCACCTACGGCCCTTGGATCGAGCACAATGCGCAGGCCGCTCTGGTGACTCGGGATAGTGAAGGAAATTTTGGGTCCTGGTGGGGTCGTAAATACCGTCGGCTTGAAGCAGACGCGATTGTGGATAGCAGCACTATACCGGATGGGGCTGTTGACTACCGCAATGCCGATCGTGGCTCGGTGTCTCTGGCTGCGAGCTTCAGAACGAACGACTACAATGATCGTGGCCGTGGTCGCACGGTGGAGACACAATCTGGTGGTATTGCTGTGTTGAGAGCCTTGTACCAGTGGCAATCCTATGATGCCCTGCCATGATTACAACTAAAGGGCTGGGTTGGGTTGGGTCGGGTTGGTGTTTCGGTAGTAAATAGGCCTCCTATATGCATCCTGTGCTTTGGTGTGGTTTGTGACACGATCTGTACAGTATACTATCTCTGGAATCCTTATCATATCCTTTTAAATTCAAAATGAGGTTCTTGAGACTAGGCGCCTATACTTACCCAAGTGATAGAGTCTCAGAGCCATATATGCTTCCAAGGTTGGCAAGTTTCCATACGGTCAAGGCAAAACAGCCGGCCGAAATCTTGAATACTAGCTCTGTGACGAGATTGAATATCCCGCACTGATCAAATTTCCAGGTAGGATGATTGGTAAAAGCAAAAAACCCCAGGTCCCATTCCGACAGATCGATCCACACAGAAAACACGGCACACAAAACAGGTGATAGATCTGAAAACAGGATATTCACCAGATCTGCAGGAGTGGACACTTGCCCCTCAGCGATCGAAAATCGTTCTTGCTGTGTGTTACTTGTTTGGGTTTGGCGGGAGATATTCCGAGACATTTTGAGGCTAATGTGTTAGATGGTAGTTCATGTCTTAGGGAAAATTAAACAGAACGTCATCGAGTCTTTCCACTTAGAGCTTCTTCATGTTGTGTCTGTTGTGTCCGAGTCAATAATTATTAGTCTCCCTGTATGGCCTATCTTATGACGGGTGAACAATCACTCTTTGTACTGGTGAGTGAAACAAACCTACGCGGTGATAGTCGGAATCTCATATAATTTCTTCCACGGCCGGCGAAACCCGTTAGGTCTTCGTGAGCATGTTCTACAATCTTTATCCGTGTCCAATTTGACTAGGCTTCGGGTGAAATGTAAACGTCCTTCGAAATACTACTTGATAAACCGATGCTCTTTTGTAGCACAGACATAATACAAATCCAACTGCATTAGAATTAGTTGAGGACATACTATATTACCTACATATCACTAAAGGCATAGAATGATTAGAAGGATTCTAAATGGTTCCATCACTTACATATTCGAATCAAGTATTGGAGCACGACATACCAGGTACAATATAGAATAGCTTTAGCTACATACGGAGTAGGGTGCGACAAAATACAACCAAAAAAAGACAGATTAAGAAATACTGTGATTGGATGCAGGGATATCCACGAAAGACGACTAAATTCATGCAAATCAAATGCAAATCAAATGAAATAATAAATATCCGCCACTCCACTTTAAGCGACTAAACTTCTCTTGACGCCCCCATAATTGAATTGAGACGTAAATTCGTATCGGTGGGTTCGGCAGAGAATGAATCAACCAGACGAGGAGGTACTTGCAGATCGGCGGGTACATTTCTTTTGTGTGGCTTTGTGATTTAAAAAAAAGCCATTGCATTGATGTTGTGCGTGGATGTCTCATGGACAAAGTAATAATAGTACTCCGTATATGTACTGTAGTCGCAATAAAGCGTCATGGTCTGATGTTGATTGTCTCAGTTGCCCCAGTTGTCCACGTTTTTGCATCCTTTTAGTGGGACCCGGAGCCGAGGATATCAAAGTTGTTTTGGATATGTATGATACTATGGTACTTTGTTGTAAACTATTTACGTTGAATAAAAATTATTCCTAGGTACGGTTAGATTGCGGCCTAAGAAGGTGGTCACATGCCTTCAGTGAAGTCCTTGTACGCTTGCAGTTACACTTGTGTTCAGACATATACCTACTATCAGGCCCGAGCGTCTATTATGTTATCATGTCGTATAGATAATAATACCTAGTTATAATGTGCATTGTTTAGACAATATCTCGTCTGACTCGCAGGATTCAGGAACGTACGCCACTGGTTTGATATTGTTTGATGTTCTCAATAGGAGAGGGGCTGTTGAGAAGGCATAAGCAAAGCCAAGACCCGTGATCTTAACCAGAGAGATTAGCTTACGATCAATCATAATTGGAATTTAGCCCACAACCATAAAAGTACTGTATATACACGCTCCAGGACTGTGAGTCGGCATAAATAACCTCTCAATTCACCGCGGTTTCATTTTTTTTTTAAAAAAACATATATATTTACTACTCGGTAAACTGAAGTGGAAAGTCAAAAAGCAAACATCTCGGATGCCGTCATTCCTCGTGCAACCCTCCCAGGCGGAAAATTACTCCAGGGCTATCCATACCTGGGTGCAAAACGGAGTGGCGTTGACCACCACCACTTACTATACTACCGTGAAGGGGCTTTGGCCATACTTTGGAAACTATCATTGGTTTAGTTGAAGACGGTAATTAAAACAGCTGGTACATTATTATACACGATACCTTCTACAATATAGCCTTTTTATCGTTTGACATGCCCTATAACTATGTCGTATAACATTACTGTGCATAATAGAATTGAAGTTCCATAAGATCGGCGGCTACGGCTCAGTCACACTTTCTTCCGGCTACTGCCCCATCACATAATAAACAGGGATGTTAAAAATCCCACAAGAATGGATCCTCTGAAGCCCAAGCGTTGGGCGCACATTGGCTGTGTGGGAGTGGGCTTGGGTGCGGAGATGACTGGTTGCGGGATATTACCACAGGCGACCTTGGTGCGGAGCAAACACTGCGGCGTACCACTTAGCTGTCTGCACCACTTGAGGCATCTCTAGCTAAGAGTCTCCGTTCATCTTTTCCCATTGCTATCATTCATCGACTAACATACTTTTGGTGGCGGTGGAAGCGGCTACTACAGCCTTTGGATACGTTTTCCTGGCCATTTGGATATCACGAACAACGTAGAGAAGGATCCTATCCCCTGTTTTATTGGTATTTAAGATATCACTCACAATCTACATACACTAAGCGTGTTACAACCTAACGCTATAGTACAACGTATATCGTAGAAACAAGATCGGGAGTATGCGATCTTGTGTCTGGAATTCCGATGACGATTGCCGAATCACCCTTGGAAGGAAGCAAATATAGATCTACAATAACAATATTTTATACTATGCTACATAGTACACGGTAGACGGGATAATATGAAGGGTACTATGCTACTAGAGGAAATGTTCTTGTGAATGATAAATGAGGACCAATTATATGGCGTCATTATATTCTGAGGCTCGATCGACATTGCATGCCCCCCTGAAAACGGTACTCTTTTTACATGTGCATTTACCTAGTCAGTTACTTATCGTTATTGTAGGATTAGCATTGGAGTAGATTGGAATAAAACTTTGGAATATTGTTCATAATCGTAGTCGGAAAATCCGATCGGGCACAATCCATAACAAATACAATATCGTAGTAAGTAACATCGGGTTTTAATGATTGATAATAATAATACTATGGATATATACAAAAGTGAAATACGAAAACTACAATACGTGTCAAATCTAAGATGCCACAATAGCGGTGGAGAGAATGAAATGGAAGTACCACATACATAATCGGACTATCTCTCGGATATGGACAAGCGGTGTACCGGGTACCTATCCCAAAGGTGTGTGTGGAAAGGGGAATCTAAGGAGCCAGTTGGCCCTAAACCCGTTAGTTGGTTAGGTTGGGTTCCTGAGCGCCTCTCATTTGTACAAATCCCCTCTTTTTCCCCCCCCCCTTTGGAAACCTTATGAAAATCAATTTCTCACCGGTTATAATTCTAATTTTCTTTTTCTTTGTACTCCGTACTCCGTACACTTTAAATCGAGTATGGTGGCTGCCACGCGCTTTGTATTTTTCGTTTAGAAAAAAATAACACTCTTTTTAAATTCAAATTAAGGAAAAATCAACTATTAAATGGGTCCCCATATTAAAACGAAAATGACAGTATAAACCCAAAGAACGAAACCAAGGGACAAAGGAAAGAGAGAAAAAAGAAGATAGAAACCTCTTTTGGGAGGGGATGATCACTTTCAAAACCAAGGGACTTTCCTCTCCACCTACTGAAAAGGTGTTAAGATAGACAATCCACCCGGAACTCCTTAGGTACTATTGTGTACCGCTCCCGTCGCACTATAATCAATGTCACTCAGATGTACTCCTCTCTGCCGTAACGCCGATACCGACCCTATTCCTTTTTCCCAGCTCTTTTCGGGTTTTTCTGACTCTTCCTTCTCTTTGAACCCTTTCAACATCTATTCTCGAAAAACACTCTCGATCCTTCTATACTTATACACACTCTCTCTTCTTACGACCAAAAAAAACTCAGTCTCTCCCTTCGAAAAAAAAAAGTCAAATCATCAACACTTTCCCCTCCCCTCTCAACGTGTGACATTGACAACATCTCGAAAACGACTCGCTCGCAAAAGTCGACGGTCGTCTTAAATATTATATTTTCAATCTCCCTCTCCGTTTCAACCTTCTACCGACCCCGGTAGCTACCTCAGGCGTAACACAGATTTCTCATCTGGGGTACATCGCTAGGGGTAGATCCGTGGTCGTTCATCAGCCGCTTTTCCTCCGGCCCTTTCCAACACACCACTCGTTGGAAAATCTCTTCACGTCGCCATCCTGGACCTCCTTTCGATCCTGCGTGTCGCGATTTACCCCATATGGCAACGGATGCAGAAATGACTGAAGCCTGTCCTGTTGATACCTTGCCGCAACCGAACGACGGTGGCCGCATGCACATGTCATCCCTTTCATCATCTTCATCTATATCCGACGCAGAAACAGAGCGGCGAGGCCGATCAGAACGTCCACGAATGGCGAGCCGAAAACCCAGTGCTTCGATTCTGGTCCCGAGGGACCATCCCGAAATTGAGATCGAGGAGGAAGAGTTTCCTCCCGATGACGCCCGTGCCATGAGTCCACGACGCAATTCAGCCGATTTGGAGCGTTTGGGCAAGGAGGCACGACAAACCCTTCAGGAGTGAGTTTTTGAGCTGTTGTGTACTTGTTTACTGATTGAAAGTAATCTCTTTTGATTTACCGGTAACTAATCATCTGGGGAAAATTAGACAAGCCAAATCACTTCAATCATCCCTTCAGGCTCTCGCCGAACGCATCGATGCTGTCAAATCAGATCATGACAAGCTAGAAAACGAAAACAAAATACTACAAGACTACATCGGTGGCCTCACTCGCAATATGACCAAGAGCGAAATGACCCGCAGTACGAAAGCACGCAAAGCCCAGAAGTAAACTGGCTACCTGATAGAAGGTCAACATGGTGGACATCCTGATCCCGTGAACGTCAATTGGGGAAGGATTGATTACCTGTGTTCTGCGACAGGGGTACAATTCAATGCGTTACATACGGTCGCCGTTTTTTTCATAGCGAGTTTCGATTTATTTTCACATTGCCCATTACGAAATTACCTGGCCAACCGGATGTCTCTTGACTCACCGCACCCTCCAACTGGTCACTCGAGGAGTAACATGCAAAGGTTAGCTTGTTACGGTCTCAGAACAGGGTTGGAGGGTTTATTGGCGACACGAGTTTCCGACATGGGTCAGCAGTTCCTTTTTCCCCACACAACCTGACGAACATCTTATTATCGCCACTATCTCACATCATACGTGCCACTCCGACTGGTTCGAGTGGTCGTGGAAAACCCATTTTTTCGACATAACGCCACCAAACTTGTCATTCGTCTCCACCGCTCACCCCTGTTCAAACCGGGAGCTATCGCTGAACCAGTGATGAGGCTGAATTCGAATGTTTTTTTTACCCAAGGGAGAGTTCAAGGGATCATTTGTGACATCATTGCATACTTGATGATTCGTCAAGTGGCCACCTGACTTCTTGGCATTTGATTTCCATGATCCTCTTGCATCATCAAAGTCGGTGTGCGACCCTGTTTACTTCTCACGCCTCTCTTCAACTCTGTCGATATCATTGGGCCTCTTTTTCTTGTTTCGTCATCCTCTTCTCTCATTTGGCGTTTTACCCCTGCGGCGGCTCTGTGAACACATGCTTCACGTGTACTTTTTTTTCCTTTTCTTAATCTGTTGTTCTTTCGATGCATAGCACCTTGGGCGTTTCGGGGACTGGGACTAGACTCGTTTTGATTGGATGGCTCTTGCTGGAGCCTCACTGGAAATGTTTTCTGGACATTGGCATTGCATGGGACTTCGTCACAGCAGAACGGCGTGGAAAGTGGAAAGCATTTTAGGGGTCTTTCGGAACAGTCCATTTATCTTCCTATCTTTCCTCTCATCCGCCTTCTCGTTAATTCGAGAGGCTCTCTGTACATGTGCGTTTTGTCCTTTTGTTGTTATTTTTTGGCTTTTCTTCTATTATTTTCTTCTCTGCCCCTAGGCTAGCGATCTCAAAGATCGTTCTCCAGAGACAGAGAGACGCCGCTTTGTATCACCGATACAAGCAGCTCATTTCTGCTTCTTACTTGCATCACCCCAGAACCGTGCATGTCTCAAGTCCCCCCTTTCCCATCTTCGTCCTCATACCCCATTTATCGGGCCTTGGCTGGTAGCATTGTGGTTTCAACCATATTCAATGGAAATCATTTCAATATGGAATTCAATTCCACCCACCCTGTAGATCCCATTTCTTTGGCAACGTAATAGTAGTAGGAGCAATTCGAGTCCACCGCCAGAAAGATCCACATCCACCTCCACATCCACATCCACATCCACATCCACATCCCATAGCTTTTAAGCTTTTCCGTCATCACAAGTGAGTAACTGAAACAAACGATAACCAAATGAGAGACTGGTCCTGCCCAATAAAACAATCCGCTCAATTGACGATCAGCCGAGATATGACACTCCCTAGGCGCCGCATATCGCGTCCTTGCCCAATCGATCCAGCCACTGATATCATTGAGGCTTTGCGGGAAAGGGGGTGCATGCACCCTGGTATATTCGATCATTTGGCTCCACCCGGCCCTGTGAAATGGTACATCAAGCGGTTTGGACGTGTCGACTTCTACAGATCAACGTACAACTCTGTATATTAAATTGAAATTATGGGAATGCTTCCGACAAAAACGGCATCGAGCTTATCGTGAGACTATGATCAGGCCTTCCTCAGCTACTAGACATGGGTTTCGCGTTTGACATCCCTGTTCGGGGCGATTAATATGCTAGTTATAACTCAATTTCTAGTTATACCTTTGGCGACTGGTTCATATTCGTATTACACTGCGTCTGGAAAGTCCGGTGACACTCCTGGATTTCCGTCTTCCTATCGCGCTCTATACTTCTGCTAGTTATAGTCTGAAAACTCGTCGGTGTCCACGGATTCCCTTCTTGGCTGACTTTCAATCGTCGTATAGAGCGGCTGACTATCGCTGATATCATTGCAGCGGGATACCTTTATTGTACGTGGCTTTCAGACTTCCAGGCACAATGGGTTTTTGATACGGAGTACACATGTGTAATTTGGATTTGTACCTAGGTACCCGATTGAGATACTTTCGCATCTTATATCAGGCTGATGCTGCATGTGCCATGGCGTCCTAGTCAACAGCAAGCGCTAGATATAGGGTTTCTGGAATGATGAGCACGTGGGTGCGTTGGCGGACATCCTTGCCTCTGAGCTGCTGGGTGAGGCTATGCTGGGTGAGGCTGTGCTAGATAACTTTTGTGAACCACTGCGAAAGAAAAGTATACCAATATAGTTGACGGGGCGTATACCATCATTATGGCTTGTAGAACAGTGCCTTCAAGAAACAGCTTATTAAAGCAAATGCTAAGTGTCTTGGAAGCTGCATACATCCATATATGTATCTATCCCAGACTCTAGACTCTAGCCCTCCATGAAGTATTTACTTGGGTAAAATGATTACATGGTGAGAATGTACGGGCTGTTCTTTAAAGCACATCTAGGGCAAATCCAACGCCTTAAAGCAAAAATACGAAAGGGAATAAGAAAATGGGAATAAAGCCAAGCCAGGGATCGGCAAGATACCCTCGTTGAAGTCCTGATAAGGAACTGATTTAGAAAAAAACTTCTGTGGTCCGTTGTGTATGTGTTGGGGCTGGGAGAGTGCGCGCAGGGGACTCTTTGGGTAGTTAGGAGGCAAAGTAGACAAAATAACAGGGAGAATGAAAAACGAAAAGAGGAGATAGGATATCCCCAGGCAGACAACGCAGAGGACAGGCCAAGAAAACAAAGCAAAGGGTCAAGTAGAGAAGTGAAGCAAAATGGTCCAAAGAAGCATTGGAAATGGCGGGATATTTCTCGCACCAACCCTTGCGAGTCACTGCGATAATCTAGTCCGTCATTTGAGTCAATGCGTCGTATGATCCTTCCCCCTTCGTCTCCATTCTATGTGTCCTTGCCCTGAAGGACCCGTCATGCGCTCTCTCTCTTGGCTGTCCTATCCGTCCCGAGGACGTGAGTCCATCAACAAGGTCTTTTTATGTGTTACTCGTTTACTCGGCGGGCTTCTCGCCCTCGGTAGCGGGTGCCTCCTCCTTCTCGGCAGGGGCAGCGCTCTCGGCGGCGGGCTCAGCCTCGGACGAGGTCCAGAGGGTCTGATGAAAGAATGTAGGTTAGCGTGTGAATATCTTTTTTGCTGTACAACAATCAACTTACGAGGTTGTCACGGAGGAGCTGCATAATGAGAGTGGAGTCCTTGTAGCTCTCCTCGGAGAGGGTGTCGAGCTCTGCAGATAAACGTTAGTATGGATCTACGGTCGTATCCAAGTGATCTGCTGGGACTTACCAGCAATAGCATCGTCGAAGGCAAGCTTGGCGAGGTGGCAAGCCCGGTCGGGGGAGTTCAAGATTTCGTAGTAGAAGACCGAGAAGTTAAGGGCGAGTCCGAGACGGATGGGGTGGGTAGGGGCGAGGTCAGTGGAGGCGATCTCGGTGGCAGCCTTGTAGGCCTCCAGGGAGAAGTCGGCAGCACCCTTGCGGCGGTCGCCAATGGCGAACTCGGCGAGGTAACGGTGGTAGTCACCCTTCATCTTGTGGTAAAAGACCTTGGACTCGCCGGACTGGGCGGACTTGATGAGGTGCTCATCGAGAACCTCGAGGATGTCGTCGCAGATCTTGGCAAGCTCGGCCTCGATCTTTTGGCGGTACTCCTTGATGAGAGCGACCTGGGACTCGTTGCCCTTAGACTCCTCCTTCTGCTCGATCGAGGTGACGATTCTCCAAGAGGCACGGCGGGCACCAATGACGTTCTTGTAAGCGACGGACAGGAGATTGCGCTCCTCAACGGTGAGTTCAACATTGGCCGAGGCAACGACCTTCATGTTCTCGACCATCTCTAAAGGGTTTCGTTAGCTCTGGGCAAGCTGTGGAAACGCTGCCATTACTTACCCTCATAGCGCTCAGCCTGCTCAGCGAGCTTAGCGAGGTAAACAGCGTCTTCTTGACCCATGGTGAAAGTGTGTTTTCTACAATTCAAAGTTAGCCTTGTGGTTCGCCTGATATTTTTTGATGTTTTTGAGCTGAAGAGTTCGGGAAGCACGCCATTCCGCAGTGCTAACGGATGACGAGGGGTAAACATGGACCCCTCCAGTATATTGGAAGAAAAGGGTCCAGGTTGTAATTTCCCTATCAAGTCCAAATCCAGTCATTGATTCAGATAGATGGACGATCATGAGGATCCTTGTTGGCCACAGTGCCTTGGCTTACACCCGGGTGTAGTTGGGTATCGCAGGAAAGCGGTCGCGGGAAACAAGTTCAACCGGGTAAACAAGGAGTGCCAGAACATGTATTTCCACCAAATAACTCATGACGCAAATCTTCACGAGGATTTTTCGAACAGAGTAATATTTTGTGGGAAGTGGAATACCCATCTCATTCTCTTGTTCTCTTTCTCTCCATGGATGACCAGGGTTGTTTGGATGTGTGTGGGATTTGGGGCGGAGGGGCACAGAAACAGGGGGGATAGATCGAGGAAGGGGGGAAAAAGACAGGATGACACTGACCTGATTTAAAGGAGATAGAGGTGAGAAAAAAAGAAATTGATGAGAATAGATGGACAGGGAGAATAGGAGGTTTAGTTGATTGAGGGAAGTTGAGAGAGGAAGAGGGGGGGGCAGTCTGAACACCGCCTTCTGTTGTTGGGAACCCACACTTTCTGTTATTGTTCAAATAGAACGGGATATCTTTCCTAGGTCACAAGAGACTACGAGTTTTTTAACTTGACTTTTCTTTTTTTCGATATAATTTTGATTTGATCAATTTATTCCGTTATCCTCTCTAACATCAATTGTAATTTGTTATCCAATTCTCCTCATCTGTTCTGTGTGGTTCGGTGGGCCTCTAACAGCGTCATCCCCCATTCCACACCCGCCAATCGCCCGATTCCTTACTTTGCGCCTCATTCGATATTTCAAGGCAGAACTTAATTACATGTAGTTATAGGTGGAAGTAGATAGAAGTAAATTGTGCAGGATGATTTGTTTGAAACATGAATAGATCTAGACTCAAAGGGCTCAGATCTTTCGAACATGTTCCCATGATCAAGTCATGAATCAGATACATCTTTATGTTGATTATAGGCTATGATAATACAAGAAAGTGTAGTACTCTGGACACCCAGCATACATTAATGAGTTATAGAGTATGGAGTACAGTCGAATGAGAGACCGTCGACTTATCGAATAGAAATTTCCACTCACATGACTTTCCAAGGTTGACATTTGAAAAGCAATCTGACATAATCTTCTCACCTGATATTTCTTGGCGCTCAAACGTCATTGGGAGCTTCCAAAAGTACATATGTACCTAGCTTCTTCTCCTCATCTCTTGTACTTTTCTCTACTCCCCTGAATCAACTTTGCCTTTTCAACATTCCAACCTTCAAAATGCTTCGTCAATCCATCATCCGTTCTGCCAACACTGCCAACCGGGCTGTTTTCACCCGTTCATTCTCCGCAGCTGTCCCACGCATGGGCGAGGGCGACACCGGTGGTCCCCGCAGCAGCGCCGGCGGTTCCTCAGGGTAAGTGAGACACATCTTGACTGTGGCATGTGGCATATGGTATATACCTTGAACGTTCAATTGCAACGAGTCCATAATCCTGACTGCCCACCTTGCTGCGGTTGGATGACATCATATACCGATGACCATCGCTAATCTCTCTATCCCCAGTGATGCTTTCACCCGCCGTGAGGCCGCCCAGGAGAGTCTTTACATTCGTGAGAAGGAGCTCGAGAAGTAAGTTCCGCAAACCCGAATGATCAGTACTGGACAAATGAGCTAGAAGCTAACTTGAATGATAGGCTTGCTCAACTCAAGAAGAAGATTTCCGAACAGCGCAAGCACCTAGATGAGCTTGAGAACCATATGTAAGCTCAAATATTCCCCCAAATATTCCCCCATTTTTGCTATTCTTATTCGTTTCATTGCCCCGCATTTGAATAATGGCCTGACTGACCTCTTTACAGCGACGGCCTGTCCAAGCAATAGATTTCGTGCGCCTAAATATGTCATGTTCCACGCAAAGAATCACTTCAACTGCTATGTATAATATCATCTCCGCTCTGTGAGCCATTGTAGCTCACTGTCTTGAAATCCCCTGATTTCCAGCGTCTGTGCTTAAGCATGGCATATCCCCACAATAGCATCTTTGGAGTTGTTTTATATACCCCTCCTTATGTCCATGTATTGTGTCCAAGCACATCGTCTTGGGATCCTGTTGGGTCCACCAGTACACCCTCAGGCTATGGTAGGAATTATTTTAGCTGTTGGCACCTATATCTCTAGAGTAAATAGTGCCGTCAGAGCACAGCTTGTATTGGTCGTAGTTCACCATGACAACACTCAAAGACAGTTACTGTCTATATATCCACAATTGAAAGGGCGTCGGGAAAAGACTCCCTATAAGTCATTTTCCTAGTTTCAGGGCCGAGACGTCAAACTTGAACTAGAGATCCACCCTTGATGTAGTAGATCGCGGTTCTCCACACATTATTGGCAGCGGGATCCTAGCTTGGAAGAGCTCTTACCATTCATCTTGTTCATAACTCAAGTACGACCCTCAACACGTCCAAACATCAAGGTACACCATTCTATCTGGGGCCGTCACCCCCCAATGCTTACCCCGCCATGACTCTCCTCAACCTACCAAACGAGCTCCTGCTCTCCATAACAGAAACGCTAGACTCCCAAAATAGCATAAATGCACTAGCGAAAACAAACCGCCGCTGCTATAATCTCCTAAACTCTTTCCTCTATGCATACAATGTCCGCCACCAGAACGGAAGCGCCCTGCACTGGGCAGCAAAACATGGCCAGCTAGAAGCAGTCCAGGAGTCGCTCCGACAAGGCGCGGATATTGAGTCACAAGACCGCGAAACGAAGGTCCGGCCGTTGATTGAAGCTTCCCGATCCGGGCATGCAAATATTGTCTCGCTCCTCGTGGCGCATGGAGCCAATGTCCACGCGAAAGACACTTCCAGATCCAAAGACGCAATCACGTTCGCTGTTCAGCGCAACAAACCTGCAGTAGTTCGTCTTTTGCTTGATAATGGCGTTGATCCCAATTCCGTGGACTTGAGGGGGTCCAGTCTCTTGCATCTGGCTGCAGAAGAATATCCCAGTAGTCGTGCGGCGTTGACAAGGGTTTTGATTGACAAAGGGGCCAATGTGGAGTCTACTTCACAGTGCGCTGACACTCCATTGCAAGTGGCTAGTGTGTCAAACTCTGTGGAGGTGGCTCGTTGCCTCATTGAATGTGGAGCCGATCTTGATAAACGGACTCGCGAGGGAAGGACTTTACTACACCTTGCTGCTTCTAAGGGTCATATTGAGTTTGCCGAATTATTACTGGACAAAGGCGCCGCTATGGAGTCGAGAGACGCTGATGGTTACACACCACTCCATATGGCATGCTTCAATGGCCAAATACAAATTGCAAATGTCTTGTTAGACCGAGGTGCAGATCTAGAGGCAATATCCTCAACCGGGAACACGCCCCTTCTCATGGCAGTCCTCTGGGAAAGCAGCGCGTCTAAGGTCAAAGACTCGACATTAGGCCAAATAACTTCATTTCTGCTAGAACGAGGTGCCAACCCTGCCCGTGGTAACGAGTCTGGCGTCACGCCTTTGCACGTTACCGTGTCAAGGGGACACGCAGTTCTGTGCAAGATGTTGCTGCAACACGGTGTCAATCCAGAGCCAAGAACTTCGACTGGTATCACACCGCTACATAAGATACCAGTCGGTGGCTCTCTGCAATTGGCAGCGTATTTGTTGCACTGGGGCGCTGGTGTCCAGCCGAGGGATGAGGACGGTAATACTCCTCTTCATCTGGCGGCGCGAAGGTGCTTTCCGGGATTAGTTGAATTGTTGCTTGAGGCGGGTGCTGATCCGGTCACTAAAAACAACAAGGGGCAGCTGCCTGTGGATCTGGCGGTTCAGGAGACGGTAGGGCGGTCGAAAGAGAAACGGGTTAGGCATTTGGAGGTTATGGATCTTCTAGAACAGAGTCCGATGTTTAATGGAAGTTAAAGTGTGCAAATCGCTTATCAACAAGTCATCTCCATAATATCTTCCAAGGTTACTATATAGGGCTTGTATTATAGTCAAGCAATTTGCTATCCCTGCATGTGTACATAGATATACTAGTCACGCAAACCTGATTACCGGTAGATCGAATTTGGTATCTTCGATTGTTTCTCAAACTCCATTGTCAGTTCCATCAAGCCTGGTTTACATTTTCGTGACTTGAAGGTACACCTCAATGCCTAATGTATGTCCAAAATCTACATGTGGACTTGGTACATTGAACTCTACGATTGTGCTGCATCAATTTTATCAGAAAAGAACATGCAAACAGTTTATTGTGACCGACTATTAGCATATCCTGACTACAATAGTACATCCTCCAAGCACATCGAGGTGCCAAGTAGCCATTAACTCCGAGTTCAAATCATTAAAAAGACCATCATCCACAATTTACCGCCCTTGCATGAAGGAGCGGTAGAAATCATCGGCGGTGCTGTCATTGCCCATACCTGTGTTGTTGTATCCGTATCCGAGACGGGCAGAGATCGATTGGCCCGCTTTTTGGGCAGCAGCGACCTTACCCTGCAGTTCAGAGGTGCCTTGGTCGATGACCTGCAGTTGGGACAGGTGGGCGTTGAGAATGCGAACG
Organism: Penicillium soppii; assembly: GCF_028829465.1. Taxonomy (NCBI): domain Eukaryota; kingdom Fungi; phylum Ascomycota; class Eurotiomycetes; order Eurotiales; family Aspergillaceae; genus Penicillium; species Penicillium soppii. The sequence goes on along the minus strand of NW_026643235.1, from coordinate 559,903 downwards.
ATCTGGGAGATCTATAAGACTGGGTTAGCAAATATATCAGACGTGATGTTAAGGGAATGTGGCGACATACCGGCTCGTCTGCCTTGTTGGTCTTGCTCAAGGTGGATGAGGCACTGTTCACCTCCTCGATCATGCTGGTAAGGTCCTTGCCCATCTCGTCCAAGCGCTCTGAGAGCTTCTCGGCCAATTTGTAGCTATCGATATGTTAGCTGCGTATATTCTGAAAAAGCGAAAGCACTGCTACTTACGTTGCCTCGCGCTCCTGGTCAGGTCCTTGGAGGGACTCTCCTGGGCCAACCTGCTTGGTGACCATCTCATCGACTTCACGCTCGTATCGGTCCAGCCATGAGCTTAGCTCGTCCTGTTGGCCCTCAACTGCTGACAACTGGCGCTCAACCTCCTGGGTCGCGCGGTCTGCATCAACGGTGCTACCATACAGCTTCTGGACCTTGGTTCCATTATCCACGAGCAGACGATCCCATTCGGAAACCTTCTCCGCCTGTTCACGGAAGTCCTTCTGATATTTGCCAAGATCTGTGGCCCATCGAGTGATGATCTCATCCATGGTCTTGTTTTTCAAGCGTGACTGAGCGGGGGGAGCAGGACCAGTGGTAGATTGACCAAGCGCAGAAGGACCACTTGGAGCGGCGCCAGCAGCAGGCGCAGCTGTGGCAGGGGCCGGAGCGGCAGTAGTTTGAGCCCCAAGACCCCCAAGTGGCGCTGCAGAAGTGGTCGCAGGTTTAGTTGAAGGTGTAGCAGCTGCACCTTGGCCGAAAAGGCCACCCGCAGGAGCGGCTGATGTAGTAGTGGGAGCGGTAGTGGCCGCTGTCCCCGCGGTTGTGGAGGGCGCAGAGCTACCAGCGCCTCCGAATAGACCTCCAGAAGGAGCCGCCGCTGGGGTAGTCGAGGGAGCAGCTGTGGAAGTGGCGCCTCCGATGGAGAACATAGGCTTTTGAGGTGTGGCACTTGACGTGGCCGGGGCTCCAAGGGAAGGAGTTGTGCTAGGTGTGGCAGAAGTAGCACCACCAAAGGCTGGGAATGCAGGCTTCGAAGCGGCGTCGCCGCCAGGAGCTGGCGCCTTGTTGAAGAGAGAAGGTGTCTGGCCGCCGGGAGCGGCGCCGAACAGTGGCTTAGCACCGGTATCAGCCGTGGCTGCAGGAGTGGTGGTCTCCGCCGGTTTATTTGCACTAAACAGACCACCGGCTGGTGCAGCTGGAGTAGGTGCAGCTCCACCAAAAGACGGCTTGGATGCAGCTCCACCGAAAAGGTTGTTAGATGGCTGTGAGGTAGTGGGCGTGGTAGATGTCGCTGCGGTAGAAGGGGTGGCTGAAGCGGGCTTTGCGGCGGCGAAAAGGCTGTTGGGAGGGTTCAATCCTGGTGGAGGACCAGCAGGGGTGGTTGAGTTATTGCCAAACAAAGACCCTCCCGCTGGAGCAGGTGTAGCTGTCGAACCGAACATACTGCCTCCAGCTTTGGGGGCACCGGCACCACCGAATAGTCCATTGTTAGCAGGTTGGCCAGGTGTAGTCGATTCCGCGGGCTTGTTAGGTGTTTGGCTGCCGGCACCACCGAACAATGAGTTCCCTGTAGGAGCTCCGGTTTTGGCCTGGCCGCCGAAGCTGAAGCCTGAGCTGCCACCGGTGGTCGCATTGGCAGTGCCTGTATTTCCGAAGCTAGGAGTGTTTTGACCAGCGGCATTTCCTCCAAACAAAGATGGTGTTGCGCTGCTGCCGCCAGACGAAGCTCCAACATTTCCGAAGACACCACCGCCAGATGCATTGTTATCCTTGTTGGCGCCAAACGCATTGCCTGCTGTTCCGAACAGACTTCCACTGGATGCGCCGCTAGAGGGCGTTGTGTTGAAGAATGACATGGTGATGTGTTGGCGCGATCAATGTGGTTAGGCAAGCTTGCGGTGATGGAAAAAAGCTGGACGGGGAGAGGGCCGGCGATACAGAGCAGGGAAGAGGGAGCCTGCGGAGTGGATCAGAGATCCAACGATAAGAGAGAATTGCTCTTAATCGAATAAATCCGGTGAAAGAGACCGAGGGTTGAATGTACAAGACAACAGAAACCAAGGTTGAAGCAATAATAGTCGGAAGGAGTTTGGCAGCACGCGCAGAAGTTGTGGCCTTGGAAACAGGGCAAATATATTGCCTGAAAAATGTGGCCAATTATTTATATTAACTAGGCTCTAGGGCCAACATGTTCTGGGCTCACATCGATCATAGAGAAACAACTGTCGTCACTCACACACTACCACCATAACATTTTATTTATTTCCTTTGAATACCCCCTTTTGCATGTTAACATATTGAAATCAAGCTGCAATCATGTCGGAGGGGCCGTCCGATTTGTCCAATTCGCATCTAGAGCCCCCCAGGAAGACTACTGAGATGCAAGATCCAGGAGCTGGTAGCCATAGTATGAGCCTATTGTTTACTTTTGGTTAAATTTTTCGGAAAGTCGAACTGACCTTGTTTATTAGCAGAGTCCGAAAGCGAAGATGAACACTTCTCAGACGCCAGCGAAGGCATTCCAGAGCCCCAGTCGCTCCCACAATCCGGTCGCACTTCCCCTGTCCCGCGCACGCGAGTCGAGAGGGTCGACAGTAGCGCCCAAAATGGCGATGTTCCAGGGACAGCGGCATTTGAAAAGAGAGAACAGGATGCAGTGCCTGACGAGATCGAAGTGGTTCCGGAAGGTGCACACAGCCAGAACTACTCGGCCGCGGGGCCTGAGGACCGACCTTTGAGCCCCCGGGGCTCCCCTATTCCACGGACAGTGGTTGAAAAGGTTGACCCGAGTGAGCCTAGCTACGGCGAAGTACCAGGCACGCAGGCACACGAAAAACGCCTCGCCGATGCCGTACCCGATGTGGTGACCAAAGCGTCGGATTTGGAGGGCAGCCCAACACCGCCAGCGCTAGACCCTACATCACCTCAACTCAATATATCCGAAACCGTCATTCCTGAGACACGACTTGAGCGAGTGGATACATTACCCGCCGACGAAGACGTGCCATCACATCCACAAGCTCACCAGAGCTCACCAAGTGACACATTACCCGATACGGTAGAAACCGTTCCCGATGTCTCTTTATCAAATTACCCGGAACCGCCAGTCCAGGACCTCTCCCTGGAGATTAATGCGAACGAATATGACGAATACGACGAGCAAGAAGAAGGAGAAGCGGGGGACGATTTTGACGAATTTGTAGAAGAGCAGGATGACATGGAAGACGATGACTTTGGGGATTTCGATGACGGCTTCCAAGAGCCCAGCACAGAGGACGCAGACGAACCACCAGCAGATGGAATCGCGTCCCAACATAACGCCCCTCCAGTCGTACGTGCTCACACCCAGCACAACCCTTCCTCAACCATCAACTAACAAGCCAACCTCACTAGCCACCACTCACCGATTTTAACACCTTCACCTCAACAACTGAACTCCTAAGTTCCCTCCAGGATACCCTCAACACCCTCTTCCCATCATCGACAGACCTCTCCTCTCTCCCAGCAGTCGAGCCAATCCCAGACTCTTCTGCAATCTTTAGCACAGAGCGCTCCCTCTCCCTCTGGTCCCAACTCGTCGCTCCCCCACCCCTCCAACCCCAAAATTGGGTCAAATCCCGCATTCGCCGCCTCTTCCTCGTCTCCCTAGGAGTCCCCGTCGACCTCGACGAGATCCTCCCCGCCTCAAAACAGAAAAAGCTCGTCCTGCCTTCCATCGACCTAGAAGGTTCCGGCAGGAAGAGTCCTGCCCCCTCACCCCAACCACAAGACAATGCCCAAGACTCTGAAAAGGGCCAAGCGCCCCCTCGAAAGACTCGTCGTGGCGCTCCATCTGCGCCGGAAATGGATCTCTCCGCTGTTCGCCGGCTGTGCGCGACTACTGATGCTGCGCTGAATGGTCTGACGGATTCGGAGTTGAAGTTGCATGTCAAGGAGCTGGAGACTGCTGCTCAGCAAGCGAGTTCGGTTCTCGAGCATTGGCTCAAGAGGCGGGATGGGCTTATTGGTGAAAAAGAGGCTTTCGAGGGTGTTATTGAGAACCTCGTTAGTCATGTCAGGAGAGTTAGGAAATAGTTTCTTTTCTTCTCTGGGATATTTGGTTTATCTCAATCCCTAATATAACATATTCTGTATAATCTAATGTTCATAGCGGGGTCTTCACGAATGAATCGTATTTTCTCTTGGTTCACTTCTGCTGCGCGTGTCAGGTCAGCAAGGCCTCCTTCGCATTTCCGTACCTAGGCAGGTACGGGACTTGAGGTGTAGAAAGAGATCAGAGGAGAGGGTCCTTGGTTACAGCGTAGGAAACCCTTGAAAGAAAGATAATATGAGATGAACAGAAGTTGAGGATAGATTGATCATTAATTCATGTCTCAAAACAAATTGTTTTCAAGCGCCTGGCCAAAGAAACAGTGGATATCCAGCAGGCCAAGTCTTCTTAACGCCAATAATGATAATGATATCAGATAAAAAATAATGTCTTCGACCATATGGATAGCACGCAGTAGGGGGTATCTTTCCTTTTCAAACGCATACAGATTTTAGTGAAAGGCATCGAAGGACCAAATAAACAAGTGTGAACAGGAAAAGTAACAAAAGAACAAAGAAACCCAGAGAGAACAAAAAGATCACTCCAAATGACCGTCCTCAAAGAAAGGAGAAGACAAGCCAAATGAGAAAAACAGGCGACTCAAGGGGTCAAAACCCCCTCAGTCCAATTCAATAACCTCGTGGTAGTGACGGGAAACCAAAGGCTGGCTCACATCCGGTTTATAGTCAAGCCTAGGACGGGTCGCGGCAGGCTCCAAAGCATCATCCGAGACAGACTTGCGCTTTTGTGACGTTGGGCCTGAGTGAGAACCTCCCTGAGGGGCAGGTGAGGTGTCATCTGTATTAGTCCTAAGCACCCAGGTTCCATCAGCGTTGACCTGAACGGCCTGCGCGCCGTCCAGCCTATTGGTGCGAGCGAGTTCTGCGTGGATCTCGGCCAGAAAGTAATCGACAACCAGGGATTTGGGGCGTGCATCGGCTTTGCAGACCGGGCATCGCCAGCTATCGACCATTGGAGCTCTGCCGGAGGCTGATTTTCGGGTTCGGATAAAGGTGTCGCGGTCGAAGCATTCGGCGTGGGTGCAGTTTTTGGAACGGACGGGGACATCGAAAATTCGCGCCATGAAGGGATCAACGAGGTTGATTGTTAGGCTGTCGGTCACGACGGCTAGATCGTCATCGTTGGCGATGGGGGTGAGGCGCTTCTGGATGGATGCGCGAGCATCTGCGGCAGGGATGGGCTGCACTAGGTGGAGGATGTCTTCGAAGGCGGTAACTTCCATGATTTCCACGCCGAAGTGATACTGGTTGTCTTTGCACTCGTCTTTTCCTAGAAGCAGGTCGATACGGATAGAGTTGTCGCCTGCCTTGAGGTGTTGGGTTATGTCCAAAGGGAGGTCTTTGCCGTTGTGGACTTTTCGGCGTACTTGGAGTTCCTTGCCGTTCACGGTGATGTAGAAAACACTGGGCCAGTAGGTGGGAGAGACAGCCCACTTGATCTCTTCAACGGAACCTCGTTTGCCTTTCCCGGAGCCATACTTTCCACCAACGGAGTCAGATGTGCCATCAGCAGAGCCTAAATTGTTCTGAACTGATTTCAAATTGCCTTCAACGGGAACTGGTTTGCCACCAAGGCGAATGCACCGCAATCGAAGGTTACAGGAGCCGGGCTGGTATGTCCAGACTGATGTGTGTCCACCATTTGCCTTGCTAACCCGTGGGAACCTTTGCAGGTCAACTTGTGCGAGTTTGAAATTCCATGTGTAGTCCGGTTCCTTGGGATCGATCAGAGTGGGTGGCACGATAAATGCGTTGAAGTAAGAGAATAGATCAGTTTCGATTGGCTCGCCATTAGGCCCTATCTCAACCAGTCGCTTCATCGGGTCACGTGGGTGCACTAGGTGTAGTCCGATTCGTAGAGGATCTCCGTTCACAGTGATTGGTGCTTTGTACCCAGCTGCGGCGAAGAAAGGCGTGGTCATAGGCTGACGATGTGGTGCTGACTGATGATAAGCCTGAACTTGATGAGCTAAGTGAGACAAGTGAGTGGCTGGTGAAGCCGTTAGAGAATTTGGCGGAAGTTGATGATTGCGTCGAATATGAGGATATTGTGGCACAAGCTGACCGTTGGGAAGTTGGAGTACGTAATTTGCAGAGGTAGGTGTGGGGATCATTGACAAAGGGTTGGGTGTCTGAGGGAGACTTGACGTGAATGTGACAAGTTGCGAGGGGAGGGTAGGAGAGTTGGAAGAGTTAGCAGCATTTGCAGAATTCACAGGACCATGAGAACGCGATCTATTCGCTGCTCCCTGGCCCTGTGAATTCTGTATCTGCACATTTTGATATGCTGTAGCAGGGGCAACTTGTCCATGACGCACTGCCTGCATCGGCATTTTCATTTGCCTTTGCCATTGTATATGAAGGTTCTGCGTCTGAGGGTTCCGCATCTGGGAGTTTTGAAATTGAGGGGTTTGAGCTTGAGGATTCTGAACCTGGGGACTTTGTCTTTGAAAACTATGAGTTTGGGAAGTTTGAACGTGAGGACGCTGGATCTGAGACCTTTGTCCCTTGGGACTCTGTATTTGAGAACGCTGCACCTGCATTTGCACCGGCTGTGGAATCTGATTATTACCCCTCTGGCCCTGGTTATATACCAATGTCTGCCCTTGCTGTATCTGGCTATAATAACCCGGCGAAGCAGGCATAGGCATGTCTCTACCACTATATTGGGGCTGCGAAGGAGCCTGACCAGAGAAAGGTTCCGAAGATCGCCCCGCAACTGGATTTGAGGCCGAATGAACAGAAGGTGAGCGTATAGGAGGTGAAATCGCAGTTTGGGCGCCACTAGCAAATGGAGAGCTAGAAGAGGTTGAAAGTATTCCTTGGACGGGAGAAATGGTCTCAACCGGACGTATATTTTCATGATCTGGGAAGGAACCAGGCTCGGAAGGAGCGCTGGACTTTCGTGGGAATGAAAGATATGTTTGTATCAAATTTCGATTCCTTGACTGGGTTGCTGTCTCAGTGTCGGGTTTATTAGATGTCTGACACTGCATAAATGACGCCCAATCTTTCCAAAGCAGACGTTGTAGTGGTTTTATGTATTCCGTCTCATGAAGACGATTGGAGACAAATGTGAAAATCACACTCAACAATACCGGAGAAGGATGTCCAAATAGTTCTGAAAGAGTGGACACCAACGGAGCGTGAGTGGCTTGGTTGTAGAACTTGGCCATTTCATTTGCAACCCGCATAAGAAACAAAGGGACGGTCTGCAGTGTACGTAGGTACCATTCCTGCTGGGACAATTGCTGTGGGGAGTAGGGGAAATGAGCAAATCTGAATGTAACAGAAGGGTTCATCTTTCTATTATCTTCCAAAAGATGAAAAAGCATATCCATTCCTCTCGCAGGTGCTCTAATTCGCTCAAGGGTCAATGGGTCAATGGTATATTGGCAATACAGTTGATGGATCACCAGATAGAAGAGATCCTTATGATCAACTGCCTGCTCTAACAGGTTAATTCGAGGTCGAACGACGTTTCTTTCTCCCTCAGATGCTTGTAAAAATCCAGTCTGAGTCCACTCCTCTTGCATGCTTTTCAACTGAAGTGACCATCCATTCCATGTCTCTTCGGAGACGCCCGGGACGACCGGGGCGACTGGACTTGGTGCAGCCTCATTCTGTCTTTGTGGTGGAGGCCTGGAGTCGGAAGAGGGATATTCCGGCGGTGGACGGGAGGGTAGATCGGTTTGCGACTGCGCGACCGCTAGAGAACTGGGTATGTGTTCGGCGACAGGCGCTTTAGGAGGTTGAACGGCCATCCGGTCATTATTTTCCTGAATCTGCGTCGCAGTCGAAGTCGAGTCGGGCGGCAACCTCGAAGTTGAGGCGATAAAGTCTACACTAACGGGACTCGGGCGCGATGTTGTGCTGAGCGCAGGTGAGGGCAGGGCAGTTTCTGGCGTGTCGGGATTTTTTGCCCTTGCAATACTGGCGGAAGGTTGGAGGGTCTCACAGGGGGTAACGGACGTAACGGGGGACAAGGGGGTCGCTTCTGGATTTGAGTTGGCTGGAGCAGGCATTTCAACGCGTGAAGAATCCCGTGAGCGGTTCGAGCTGTTCTTCTCCGCAGATCCCATCCAGTCCCTCCGCACACCACCTAAGAAAAGGTTGGCAGTGGTATTGGATTCATCAATATTGTCTCGGGCATTTGACACCATTTTAAAGGTGTTCCATTTTGGATTGAGGCAGAGACAGCCCTTTATAGCGAGACTTTGTTTGTACTTAGCAAACAAAGGAGTACTTTTTAGTGAGGGGTTACTTTGCAAACGGTACTTTGGAGTACTTTTATACTCGACTGGCTTTGTTTGATCTTATATTTAGATGTCTTCTTTTATATCTCTCTACATTTTATATATTTTATGTTTCATCTACTCATCTTTCACATAATTTATTATCAAATAGAACACATACTGCTAATAGAACACATACTGCTAATAGAACACATAATGCTAGCCCTAGTCTCTAGGAATGACCGGGTTCATTTTGACGAATGCATACGCGCCGAATCCAATTAATTATTGTAAGTAGATAGTTAGAATGCCAGGAACTAATTTGTTTTTAAATTAAAATAATCCTGTACTGATTAAAATAATATCTAGTCGATAACTATAACCCATTTCGTACCACCTTCAGCCGCTCGACTTTACAATCTATTAATCGCCCTCGTTCGCCTTTGCCCTTTTTCTTCTTTTCTTAACCACGGAATATACCCAAGTCCAGACTCTCTCAGGGCTTTTTGACGACCCGCCCACGTCACTACTTTTTCGCCATCATATTATTTTTGAATTTCTTGAGTGTTGTACCTTGCTATTTGTGTGGTGTCTAATCTCTCATTGTTGTTCATCTCCTGATTGAGGTTATTATCTTCTTCCCAATCTTGAAGAACACACCTCGGTGATTGTTGAGGGTACGTGCGAGCCCCGCGAACATTAATAACCTAATTACTTCGAACTTCGAACTTCAAAGGTCTAATCTTCCCCATTAGATTCCCGCAACTCTCATTACATTCTCTTCCCCCCCCCTTTCTGTGAAATCACATTGTTCTCGAGAGATTCCTTTTGTTTTCCCGAAAGGGAGTTTGCGCCCCATGCCTTGCGACAAGCTTTCTTAACTCCTCTTCCCTTATTTTGTCCTTTACAAACGATCGGAAACTCCCCCAACTTATCGACATGGTCACCATGGGCCCACCTCAGGGCGTTCGTCCAGGTGACGTTCTTGAGGTTCTTCGTAAGTGACGTCGTGTGCGACAATTCGATCGTTGTGCGCGCTCTAGTTAACCAATCCCAGATGAATTCAGCAGCTGCGGTGAAGACGAACTGGTGATGTTTCCGCGCGATAAGATTGAATTGCTTGAGCTAGATGATGAATTCGGTGACGCCTGGTACTTGGGCAAAAATCTGAGAACTGGACAAACAGGCTTATTCCCAGCCAGTATGCGCCCCCCATGACCCCCGGTTGGAGAACCGCTAATTAATGCGCGCAACAGATTTCACCAAAGCTACTCCACGAAAGACCCTCGCCGAGTCGCCGGTGCTCCTCGAATCGCCCTTACCAGCAGAGTTTGACGCGCCCGCAGATTCCTCGTTCGCATCGGTGGGAAGCGGGCAGAGTACCCCTCAAGCCTCGCGCCACGTCGACATGCATTCGTCCCAAATCGGTTCACCACAGCAGCGATCCACATCGTCCCCGCTGCCTCGGCCAAGCTTGGCAGCCGATATTCAACATGCCTTCCGTAGTCCGATGGACAATCATATGAACGGTGAAGAAAGTCCGGTTATGAATGAGACGCTGAGCGTCATCGACGAACACATTACGGATATGAATACCCCGCGTGGCAGTGTGTCGACCCAAGAGCCTAAACCAATCAATGACTCCGGCAGCGAGTATAGCAGCCACATCGGCCACAGGGCTTCTTATATTAATGGACATGAGACCGACGACGAAGAGAGAAATCTTCCAACCGAACAGGAGGTGCGCAAATGGAGCCAAACACAGACATCCAGATGCTTGCGCGGGCTCGGCATCGACTCCAAGCACTGCGACATCTTCGAGGAGCAGGAGATCACTGGTGACGTTCTTCTCGATATGGACCAGGACTTTATCTTTATGAAGGAATTCGACTTTGGCGTCATGGGCAAACGGCTCAAAACATGGCACAAAATTAAAGCATTCCAAGAAGATATCAAAGGATCCAACCAGCCAACCCGGGGATCCATCTCGAGTCTCTCGGCCCCTGCGGATGAACGCTCCTTGTCTCGCGCTGGGCATACCGGACCACTGCTTCCTCGAATCCCCACGCTGTCCGAGAAGAATGGGCAGAAATATCCGCGGTCCTCTGCACCCGCACAACACCCACGGCTGGCTAGCAACAATAGTTCCCCCATGACTCCTCCCTATAGCCATGAATCACCAAGAAGGATTTCGGCCGCGTCGATCCGCGATCTAAACCACACACGCCGTCATTCCTCGATCGACGCCACCCAACGGGGCATACCCGACTCGGGTTTCCATCAAAAGAAGCCCTCCTTCGACCGATCCTGGACTCTCAATTCGGGCCCGCATACGATGCCCGCCCGCCCAGGAACCTCGTTGGGAACCACTTCTGGCTTCCGTGGACCATTGACTGCCGAGTCTGAAACCTATTCCCCTTCTTATAACACCACTCCCGATCAAACCGATGATCTTGATCGAGGTTATTTCTCAGGTACCGAGGTCGACTCGCGCCGAAACCGCCGGGTCCTACAGAAACGCAGCTCTACTGGAGGCAGCATGAATCATTCTCGAAAGTCGAGCTATGCGGAGGAACCATATAGACTCCCATCATCGGCAAAGCGCCAATCCCGTGTCGGTAGTGTTGACTCGATCCGTGAGGCAGCCAAGCATGTCTCCCCTGCTGCCCAAGCCTACCATGGGACGCCACCGAAGAGCCGACTGCGCAGTCTGAGCACGCGTGTTTCCGGAAGTGGAAAGAACTTGCAGTCCCCGAACGAGGTCAAGACCGGTAGCGGTTTCTTCGCCAACTTTTCCCGAGTCGGTAAAGGCGGCGAATCGGACAGTGCTTCAGCGCCATTCCAACCCTTGAAGAATGCTGGCCCTAAGTTCCGCCGGGCAATGGGTCTTCGGGCTATCTCTGATGTTGTCGGAAAGAAACTCGATACCTCTGCTCCTGTTTCGCCACGTGAATCCGACCCCACTTCCGCTCGCACTGGGTCTACTACTCCATCCGCGACATCGAAGAGCTCGGAACGCCATAGCACGGATGGATCCGGTAAGGCTGCCGATGGTCAAGGATTCGTTGTCCGTCCTCGAACCGTCAAATCAAAGAAAGAAACAAGTGCCTATACCCGTGGTCTTGAGAAGAAGTCGCCACAAGAGCAGATGGAAGGCTGCGATTATAGTGGATGGATGAAAAAGAGATCCTCCAATTTGATGACGACCTGGAAGCCTCGACTATTTGTTCTGCGCGGCCGTCGCCTGTCTTATTACTACTCTGAAGATGACACCGAAGAAAGAGGCTTGATTGATATCACCGCTCATCGCGTCCTCCGAGCGGATCAAGACCCTATCATTGCCCTCCATGCAACAATCACCGGCTCAACCGCTCTCCCAGCCAATGCCAACAATACCGTCAACAGCACAGGCGACACAAAACTCACCACACCTTCCGTCATCCAATCTCTCACCAACAAAGACGGCAACGGCCCATTCTTCTTCAAGCTCGTCCCTCCGAAAATGGGTAACTCGCGCACAGTCCAGTTCACCAAACCAGCAACCCATTACTTCCAAGTCGACAATGTCCAACAGGGCCGGTTGTGGATGGCAGCTCTGATGAAAGCGACTATCGAGCGCGATATGGGCCAGGCTGTTGAAATGACCAACAAGCAAAAAACCATCAGTCTCAAACAAGCGCGCTTGATGAACCAGCGACCACCAGACTTGATGCCTGCTTCTGGTAGTACTAAGACCGAACAAACCATTAACGAAGAGGAAGAGGAAGGCGGTCTCCAGATCGACGGCCTGAATCTCCCCAGCACCCCTTCTGACGCCAACTCCTTCGAAAATGCCAAGGACAGCCTCCCTGAGTCGCCAGCCACTGAAAGATCGGCGGCGATTACCAATGGCGATCTACACCATGTCTTGCTTCCTGATCCTCTGGCGAAGATGGAATCAAAGTGATCCATGATTCTTACCTTTCTACCTTTCTATTTTCTACTCTATCTTTTTTTTCTTCCCTTCTTGCTTGAAGTATCTGTCAAACATCTTCTAGCTAATTACCTTCCCCGCTTGATGTATTGATCACAGCTGTGATTCCTGTACCCTTTTTTTTTCACTTGTTGGCGTTTGATGTGATATACCCCTCGCTCAGCCTCTTCCCTTTGTTTGTGGACTCGATCCGGTTCTCGGTTGCGAGGGATTTATGTGGGTGTATGATTGACTTGCTTATGGATTGAAGTTGATTGTTAGTTTGACGCCGAGCATTTCCCCTATACTAATTACATCTTGTAGATAAACAATTATATGAATTTATACAATATTGTGCTGCTTTTTAAGCTCACATAGGCTTGTTTATACTTGGCCTCACCGCCCATGTTACCGCCTTTGCATATCGGCAGTATATATTTACTTTCGTTACTGAGGTGTGTTGTCCTTGGATTTGAATATTTTGAGGTAGCTAGAATAATATATGGTTTACCTGCAGTGGTCTGTCTATCAACTGTAGTCTCTTTAACCAACTTGTGGTGCTTCTAGAATAGATCTTTTGTTAGGCTAGTCACATCACCCGCAGTTCATCTCAATGATTCCCTTTCTCCTTCGCATCCACGCCGATACCCACATTCAGTATGCAATATACGTTATTATAACATTTACCAATTTCTGTCATTATAACCTATTCCTTCATGTTCCTCCAGCGGCTGCTATCCCGCACATTTGCGCTTCTTCTTCCATTCGCAGTCACCGCCACTGTTTACCTCTATTTCTACCCCGTCTTTAAAGGCTGCGCATTCCCCCTACCACAATCCCACTCACAAACCGGACTCCAATCTTGGAAACCACATCACAATGCCTTCATAAATACCCTCTTTCAACACCTCCGCATAGCCCCGAACCCAGCCGCGGACACGCAAAGCCAAGCCGCAATCTTCAGACTCCTAGTCCTCGCAGACCCCCAACTAGAGGGCGACACCTCCCTCCCATTTCCCGAATACGAACTATATCCGCGCATCCAGACCCACTGGCGCACTATCCAAGAAGCACTCGGCAACTCTTCAACACCTTCCTCCTCCCTACTAAATGACACCGTCCTCTCAACCATAACAACAGCCCTCCAAGCCCTCCTAAAAGAAGACATTCCCCGCGCCATCAACGCAGCCCTAAAACGCCTCGATCTCTTCGGAAACGACTTCTACCTTGCCCACATCTACCGCACCCTCTCCTGGTGGACTAAACCGACACACACAACCGTCCTCGGCGACCTAGTCGGCAGCCAATGGATCTCCGATGAGGAATTCGCAAAACGCAGCCACAGGTACTGGGATCGAGTTTTCCGGGGCAGCGAGCGCGTCAGCGACAACATCACTCGCACAGGTGCGAAAACTCAGCACACCACCGACAAATCCCCGCCTGTTGAACTCCTCGGCAAGAACGCGGATCCGCGCTGGGCCACGCGCTTGATCAACGTCGCTGGCAACCATGATATCGGGTACGCGGGTGATATCAGCGCTGCGCGGATGGAACGATTCGAGCGTGAGTTTGGGCGCGCGAATTGGGATGTCCGGTTTGAGTATCCGGATGCATATTCGCGTAATGAGTCTGGGTCTGGGTCGGAGGGTGTAGTTCCTTCTTTGCATATGATTAATCTCAATACGCTTGTGTTTGATACGCCGGCGCTTTCTGGTGAGGTGCAGGGTGATTCTTATTCTTATTTGAATGAGTTGATTTCGGAGCGGCTTTCGGCTGTTGAGGATCGGTCGGTGTTTACGCTGCTCTTGACTCATTTGCCGCTCCATAAGAAGGAAGGCATCTGTGTTGATGGGCCATTTTTCTCGTTCTGGGATTCTGACGATGAGGATGGACCTGGGGGTGTGGCGCGCTGGCTGGAGGGTGGTCTGAAGGAGCAGAATCATCTTAGTGATTTCATTAGTGGTGGTGGTGTCTTGCAGGGTATTTTCGGTCTCAGCGGTGATGAAAATGCGGTTTCTGGTGGGCGGGGTCGCAATGGACTCATTCTCACGGGGCATGATCACACCGGCTGTGATGCTGTTCATTATGTCAACCGGACGGAATCGGTCCACGGAGAGGAAGAAGAGCGGGTGGATGATGAGAGTCCTGCTAAGAATTGGCACTGGGCTGCTAAGCGCTTTGATGGGAGCCGTATTGACGACCCTTCAATCCGGGAGGTGACTCTTCGTTCTATGATGGGAGAATTCGGTGGTAATGCCGGTCTTTTGTCTGCTTGGTTTGACGATGCTGCTGGACAGTGGGACTATGAGATCACCATGTGTCCTGCTGGAGTGCAGCATATATGGTGGGCGATTCATGTTCTCGTTCTTGTAACGGCAGGCGTGGCTTTGCTTAGGTTCGCTGTTGCGTTGACTGGATCTGGACATGGGACGAAGCGGGTGGTCTCTCCCGATTCATCAAAGATCCAACAAGAGAAGACGCAGAGAGTACAAGAGAAATGATTGGTTTGTTGGGTTGTTGTATAGTTGTCTTTGCATTGTATCAATAGTCATCAGATTACGAGCGATTTGCATAAACGACATTTTAAATATTTAACGACAACATTGAGAAATATATACTTACAAAGTAAAGAATTGTTACGAGTCTGTTGTAGTTTTGTTAGGGCTCGATATATATGACGTTATTACATAAGGCTTTACCTGACAGCTGACCATGCATTGGGTCTTCGCAAGGTACCTACGACATTTAAAGGCTACAGGTCTACGGAGGGATAGGTGCAGCCATTGGTAGTCATATCAGAGTTCATAAGCACAGCCCGATCAGAACGACAACCAGACACCAGGACCGTTTACCCTCGGAGAATTTGCAGAAGCATTCACTATTTGAAAAGGATGTGAATTTTTTTCAAAAGTAAAATACTTCCGAGAGTCGCCAGTAAAGGTAGGGAGAAACACGAATATGGAGGATAAAACCGGCTTTAAAAATAAAACAGTTGGATTTCGTCAAATGGACACCACTGTCCAGCTCCCATTTTAATCCTATGGTCTCATATGCACCGCGTTCCAGGTCCCAAGCAGATTTGAGGTTTGGTATCGTTTTTCTTTAAATTCGGATTTTCAACTCTTTACATAACGACACCGGAGTTGGAGGCAATACGCTGGAACAGAGTTAGTTTCGTGTGGAGAGACAACAAGGAAATGGAATCAATGCCGAATTTCCTATTTGGGGAGGGGAAGTGCAACGTACGGGCCAGAGCTCAGCAGCCTCCTTTCCGACGGGACCAGTGATGGCGGAACCCTTCATCTCACCCTTGGCGTTGACGATAACACCTGCGTTGTCCTCGAAGTACAGGTAGATACCGTCGGGGCGGCGCCAAGGCTTGCTCTGGCGGACAACGACAGCGGGCATAACCTTCTTGCGGAGCTCGGGCTTTCCCTTCTTGACGGTGGCCATGACCATGTCTCCGACACCGGCAGCGGGGAGACGGTTCAAGCGGGCACCGATACCCTTGACGGAGATGATGTACAGGTTGCGAGCACCGGAGTTATCGCAGCAGTTCATCACGGCGCCACTGTTCAAAGCGATTCGTTAGTATTCTTGCTATTCCAATTTGCATATTCTTTCGTCGTGTTTCGTCTGCGCATGGTAGAAGGTGGGGTTCCTCTATATATTTTTTTTCTTCTCTCTCCCTGCCCGCCAATCTTTGGTGCTTCGTCGATGTCGATTATGATTGTTTTTCGGAGTGGTTGATCGACCGGAAACGACTTTGGAATTTGGCGGGCATGGAGGCGCATTCGAAACAAACTAGACGGGAACGATGAAGAGGTTGTAAACGTACACGGGCAGACCGAGAGTCATCTTCAGCTTGTTGCCGGCGGCACCGCCACGACTGTGTGAAGGTTAGCGAAACTGTGCTTTGTCGTCGATTCGAATCTTCCATTCCGGGCCCTGTTCTATCCTCTCGACACAAGATTGTGGTGTGTATTGCTTGTCGGTTTCAAGAATTTCTTTCGAGACGTCCAGTTCTTGTTCGCTTGTGTCGGTCGGAATCGAATGAGCCACGGAATGAATTGCTGATAAACTCACCCTCTCTTAGACATGATGGCTGAGTATCACGGGAAAGTTGGGTGAAAAGGGTTGGCGACAAGAGGTCGAGAGTTCCGGACGACGAGGTTCCAAACTGGAGGTGTGCTTTCTCGCTTAGTGGGCAAAGTGCGTAAAATCTTGGCATTGGCTTTTTATTGGTGACTTGGATCCATCGACTTTGCCCTAATGCTAACCTATTTGGGATAGACCAAACTCAACGCCTAAGGCATCAATATCATAGATCTTCATCTAATTTGTTTTTAAAGTATGCTAGTAGTTATGTAGACTACGCAATCAAACGTTGGAAACTGATAGTTTTACTTGTATATCTCATTGCATAGTACATACGGCAGTCATCAAAACTAATTGGGGAAAATTATTGAAAGCAAGCGGCAAAACTTAAGATAAAACAATTCCTTCTCAAAGTTAAGCAATCCCCATGAAAGCAGCCCGCCAACCGAAATCCTAAACAATTGATAGATACTTGGGATGAATGTTCTCGACTGGAGCTCATTTTGCG
Organism: Penicillium soppii; assembly: GCF_028829465.1. Lineage (NCBI taxonomy): Eukaryota > Fungi > Ascomycota > Eurotiomycetes > Eurotiales > Aspergillaceae > Penicillium > Penicillium soppii. The sequence continues at coordinate 542,983 of NW_026643235.1, read as the reverse complement.
ATTCCGCCATAAGTATCGATGCAAGTGTCAAGGATGATGCGAGCACGCTGTTAAACCGATAACACCTTTCTGCCATTGTCCGTTGCGCCAGATCCGATCGTCTTCTTGTATCACAGCCGATTACGCCTCTTTCTTGGGCTCTTCGGTGTGTTCCAGTTTCTCCTCCTTGGCAGTAATCGCGTCAGTCTCTGCAGCAGGTGCAGCAAGTTCCGCGGAGGGTTCTACATCCTTGACGACAGCTTCGTTCAAGGGCGACTTGACTCGCGCAGGGGAGGCAGCGGAATTTTCGGCGTGGGGAGCCTCTGCAGCTGAATTGGTGATCTCGTCTTGATGAGTAGCTTGCTGCAGTGCAGTGGGCTCGGCAGCAACAGCAGCATCCTCCATGGTTGTGTCCTCATCGTGAGGAAGTGACTGGCGTTGCGATGTTGTAGAGTCTGCCTGCTCTTCGCTTCCCACGGCGCCACGATCAGCATCAGTAACGAGGGTTTCATCGATAAGCGAGGCCTTTGGGGCGGGGGTAGTAGCTGCTTCCGGTTCAGTGCGTGGGGCATCGGCCATTTTAGCGTCCGTGGTAGAATCCATTTCCCCATCAGCCGCAGATGAGGCATCTTGCGGCGTGGCCATGCCACTGTCCAGCCCAGAGTCCGGCTCGAGGTTTCGATAGTTGGCTTGGTTGCGGCGACGGATGGCACCTGGCTGGCGACGAACACCATTGGCGGCGTTTTCTTCTTCGTCTTCGCTGTCACTAAGCTCACCGGCCTTTTCTGTGTATTGATCGAAGCGTCGTTGGGTGAATCGCTTGTCTTTGTTTTCATCATCATCAAGGTCATCCATAACGTCATCAGCCTCGTCGTCCATGCCGTCTAAGATGGGATTGCGTGGCACATCTGTCATCTGGACCGAGGGAGCAAATGCCGTGCGCTTGAGATTTTCAATAACCTGGTTGCGAATCTTGTCCAGATACTCTCTGGTATTGGCATTGTCCATGTTGGAAGGGCGGACATCAAGCTCGTAATCAGGAGCGAAGTACTAGAAGCAGTTAGCATCACATCTCACCTTCAAGAGAAAGTGTTATTATACCTCATAGTAGTCGTTATATGGCAGTTCCGATTCGAGGCCCTCTCCCACAAGGATACCGGTCTCGTAAGCCCAAGTTCGGGCAACGTTACGCATAGTATAGCCACCGCCGCCAAGAATCAGGGTAGGCAGATCAAAGCTCTTGATGAAGTTGACGCAGTTGGCATGTCCTCGCATGCTCAGATTGAAGCAGCCAAGACGATCACCAGACAAACTGTCACCACCACACTGGAGGACCACAGCCTCTGGGCGATACCACTCCATCACGCTCTTGATGACGGGCTCGAAGATGCTCTTGTAAGAGACATCATTGATACCATCGCGGAGAGGGAAATTGACCGCGTAGTGCTTGCCCTGCCCAACACCGATGTCGCGAAGTTCACCAGTACCGGGGAAGTACTCGCCGTATTTGTGGAAAGAGACGGTCATAACGCGATCAGTCGTGTAGAAAGCTTCTTCAACGCCATCGCCGTGGTGAACATCGATATCAACGTAAAGGACTCGCTGTTTGAACCGTAAAAGCTCAAGAATACCGAGAACAATATCTGACACAGGTTAGTCTTATCGTTCAAATTATGTAGAACCGGATTCCTACCATTGACATAACAGAAACCACTTGCTTCGCTCTTCTTAGCGTGATGAAGACCACCAGCCCAGTTAACAGCAACATCACATTTGTTGCGGTTCAGTCGTGCGGCGCCTTCCATACTGCCTCCGGCGCTAATTCCGCAGAATTCGAAAAGGCCGTCGAAGACGGGGCAGTCGTCGCCAACATTGTAGCGGCTCTGTTCCTTTGAAAAGTGATCCATATTGTCTGGTGTCACCTTGGATAGGAAATCGATGTATTCGTCGGTGTGGAATTGGGTCATTTCATACTTTGAAGCGGGTTTTGCACGCTGGAGAATTTGCGCGTTAGTCAAGAGCAGGCCATGCGAATGAGTATCGGAAATGTGCTCACGTAGATCTCCATTTTCTTGTAGAGGCCATAGTTCATCACAAGACTGTGTGTCATACGTATGCGATGAGGCTTCATAGGGTGGCCCGAGACATAGGCATAGTTGCCGACATCAGAGTCGTAGAAGTAGGCGACCTTCTTGTTCTTGGAGCCAAGAAGGGTGTTTGAGATGGGCTCTGCAGCCATATCGCAAGGTATCCGAGGGATAATGAACGGGTTAAGGGGCTTGTTTTAAGAGAGGGGGAGGTTTGGGGTGTGAGGGCCGGAGTATGCGGTTATAGGAGAGTTGAAGGCGCGATGCAGAGATACTCCCAGGAGAGTAGCAGGCAGCAAGGCACCCAATCACCGGATCCCGCGAGGTGAAAACTGGGTAGCAGGACTAATTGGAGAAACAAGCCAGTGTCATAGTCGAGACTTAGCGGAATGGGGTGGAGGAGAGAGTTGGAGAGAATCACCGCGTGGAAGGGCGAAACCCTCTCACCGCCTTCGTCAGGCAAAGCTCCCACGGCTTGCTCATCACAGACACGTCTTCGACACTTTCCTATCTTATTGGCTTTTGGCAATTATTGCATCCGTCAGCTTCTCGTTATTTCCATTTCATACCAGCTTTTGGACACTTGACAAATACAAGTTGCCATAGACAATCGAGTGTTCCAGAGCTTCCAACTAGGAAGCTATTATCTTCTTACTCCGTCGTTCCATCGAGTCTTATCCGACATCTCTTAGAAATCATGGATCGCCTTAACCGGATGCTCCAAGCTGCCCAAGGCATGGGCATGGGAGGCGCTGCCCCTGGTGGTGTAAGTTGAACGATTGCATCTCCGGTTTCGCCATGTGTCTACCTATTCAAGCTCCTGGTTGGGACGTATCAATGGCACATCTTATCTTCAACCAGCAATGGCTCCCAGGTATCACTTACTGACAGGCATGTATTTAGGACACCCCAAACCTGATTGATAACTCCGAAACCGTGCACATCTCTTCTTTGGCTCTGCTGAAGATGCTACGACACGGCCGCGCAGGTGTCCCGATGGAGGTTATGGGCCTTATGCTGGGCGAGTTCGTTGATGAATACACAGTTCGGGTAGTGGACGTCTTTGCTATGCCTCAGAGTGGTACCGGTGTCAGTGTCGAAGCTGTGGACCCTGTGTTCCAGACCAGGATGATGGAGATGCTCCGACAGACAGGACGGTAAGCCATCATCGGCTGCTACTGAGGCCTTCGTGCTGCTAACCTGAATTATCTGCATAGGCCAGAAACCGTTGTCGGCTGGTACCACTCCCACCCTGGTTTCGGTTGCTGGCTCTCTTCAGTCGATATCAACACTCAACAATCCTTCGAACAGCTTACGCCGCGCGCGGTTGCAGTTGTCGTTGACCCCATTCAGTCAGTTAAGGGCAAGGTCGTCATTGACGCATTCCGTCTTATCCAGCCTCAAACCGTGGTCATGGGCCAGGAGCCTCGCCAGACCACATCAAACTTGGGCCACCTCAACAAGCCTTCGATCCAGGCCTTGATCCACGGTCTCAACCGCCACTACTACAGCATTGCGATCGATTACCGCAAGACCGGATTGGAAGAAAACATGTTGATGAACCTTCACAAGCACGTATGGACCGAGGCCTTGGAGATGAGTGACTTCCACGAGGAGGGTCAGCACAACGTGGAACAGATGAAGCAACTTGTCCTGCTTGCCGAGGGATACGAGAAGCGTATCAAGGAGGAGACTGAGTTGTCGAAGGATCAGCTTAAGACAAGATATGTTGGAAAGGTTGACCCCAAGAAGCGTATGTTCCCAAGTGCCTCACAAGTGATCGTTTTATCAAGACTGACATTTCGTAGACATCGAGGACCTAAGTCAAAAGTTGATCGAGGATAACATCGTTGCTGTCTCGCGGCAGATGATTGATAAGGAAGCCTCGGTAGCACGGCAATCTTCGCCCAAAGAGGACACGAATGGTGCCGTCATGGAAGTGGATGAAGATCTCTAAAGGGTTATACACTGTACGAATCCTCCAGAAACGCTTTAATTACGATATCTTGATTTCCTTGGATGACTGGTGGGTACCATGTATGAATTATCAAATCGCCTATATGGTCAATACACTGTGTAGACTACCAATAAACGAAATCTACCTGGCTATCTAAAGCGCTTGACGTAAAAAAAACAAACATTTTGTTCGGATGGAAAGAGCAGATAGGTTCGAATGAATTATCAGGCCGGGCTTCGAGGAGCAAGCCGAAATACCTAGGTATGGCAAAAGGATACATATATCTATATACATATATAGGCTCTATATATGTGTTCTAATTCTATCCATGCGCTGTGCGATGTTCATAAACGATTCGCAACAAAGGGTTCAATCAATGTTAACATTAACGAAATCAAGATCCTAGCGTGACTCTCTGAAGCGAGTTGCCCAGGGCCTCGACAATATCGGAGGGATGGGACATCATTCCACCAAAGGCAACGTCTATATCGCCGATTGTGAGTTTTTCGTGCTGGTCATCCTGGCTGTCGCTCCAGCCCCTCTCAGGGCCCCAGAGAACCTTCTTTTGGGCAGCCCGAGTTTCCTTGATCAGGCGACACATTAGAGGTCCATTCTTCTCAACAGAGGGCCATGCATCAAATTCGACTTGCACAAGAGCAGGCAGTCGCTCCAAGATCTGATGTAACAAATTACCGCAGAAGTTGGTATAGAAATCTTTGGAAATGCGGAAGCCTTCGAACACAGGGTGTGAGGGGTCGCACTGCACAAAAACTTTCAACGTGCGGGCAAGGTGCATGTCTTGTAACCCCAAACTCTGATTGATCACCCATGACTTTGGTGGTGCGGTCCAGCTTGATCCCACGATCAATTCAATTGTTGTGATGGAGGCGCGGTGGCGACGAGGCAAACCCCGAACGGTGGGCATTTTTAAGAAATCTTGAACGGGCAGCACTCGAAAGGTCTGGGTTGAATAGAAATAATGCGTTGCTTCATCGTGTATTTGCCTCGAAGTAAGAAACAGAGCAATTCGAACCGAGGACGATGCTAGTGGTTTGCTCTTCTTCGCAGAGGTTCCCACGTTGCCAGTGCGCTGCAACGCACTCTTTCGGGTCGGCGTGAACAAGACAAAATGGTATATGCGCAGGCGGATCTCCGATGGGAGATCGAACAGCCGAAACGGCTTCAGGATGGCAGGTTCGGGCTCTGATTCGTAGTCGGATTCAACATCTGAGAGTTGATCCTCAAACTGGAGCATCTGCTTTTTGAGTCCCATGATGGAAAATGCAGGCAAATTCTATGCGCAGGTACAAGGAGGTCTATGTTTGGAGAGGGAAGTCATATTTATCCCATTATATTCAACGGATGTAGATTTCGAATGCCGGATGTAAAGGAAAGGAATGCTAGAAAAGAATATTTGTGTCCCACGATCGGAGCGCAGCTTCACTTGGAGAATCTGCTGCGCTCTTGGTAAGTGGGATTGAAGAAGATCTTCCTTTGTCTCCCCAGCAATTTCAACCCGGCAGGCACAGAGAAGCTGCTTGAAAGGTCAAATTATGCTGGGTGAACTTTCTATAGGAAGAAAAAGAAAAGAGGAGGAAAACGAGAAGCCAAGACGAGCATTATAAAGGAAATGCGTGAATGTCCTGTGTCCCCCGCCGTACCGAGTCGCGCCGACTTTTAACGGGAAACTGGTCTGTCCATCGCATCTCATAGGACATTGCTTTGTTCTCTGTCTTTCATTGATTATCATAATGCTGAGTCGTGCAGTACTACCTCTGACGAGGCCAAACGTCCTCGCCTCTGCCGTCCGCCGATCGGCCTTGTCGGCGCGGCCCTCACCCTACACTGCGTACAAGCTTTCCCCGGGTATCCAGCAAAGAGCGAAGTCGACTAAATCAAACAAGCCAAAAGAGACACCGAAGACTCCTGCTTCCCCTGAAAAGAATGAGTTTGCTGCAGAGCAACCCGAGTTTGACACAAAAGCTGAGCCTAAGGCCACCGAGTCTTCCGGCACTGTGAGCCTATACTTTCATCCAGATGTCATCAAGGATATCCCTCTGACAATATATTTATTAGCCTGAAACAGAAGAGTTTCCCCAGAAGCCTCTACCTGACCTGACACAAGGTATCCCATCGACTTTGGCCGCCGAACTAGAGGGTCGTATGAAGAAGGGCCCATTGAACCTCACAGAAGATCCCACCCAGTCAGAACAATACAGCGAGGAAGGCCGAGGAGGTGGCGATATCCCCAAGGGCGGATATGAGACATCTCTCGACCGTCGCAAGGCTCGCATGGCCAACTTCATGTACGCCGGTATGCTACTTGCTGGTGTTGCCGGAATGGGCTACTTAGGCCGCAACTGGGAAACGGAGGAGGAAGAGCGATCTCACACCGAGACCCCATCTGGATGGGGTCTTGGTCTCTGGTACAATCGTACGAAGGCCCGTATGAGTGACCTCACCAGCTACTACAAGGACCCTGCGTTCCCCAAGCTGCTTCCGGACGAGGACTCTGAGATGCGTCAGCCTTACACCCTGGTGCTCAGTTTGGAGGATCTCCTTGTTCACAGCGAGTGGAGCCGTGAGCACGGATGGCGTGTTGCTAAGCGGCCTGGTGTCGATTACTTCCTCCGCTACCTCAACCAGTACTACGAGCTTGTCCTCTTCACCAGCGTGCCTAGCATGATGGCCGATCAGGTCCTTCGCAAACTTGATCCTTACCGCATCATCCGCTGGCCCTTGTTCCGCGAGGCTACCCGCTACAAGGATGGAGAGTACATTAAGGTAAGCTGACCGCCAGCCTCGATATCTATATTGCAATGCTGACTGTTTTCAAGGACTTGGAATACCTGAACCGTGATCTGTCTAAGGTTATCCTCATCGACACCAAGGAAGAGCACGCTCGCCACCAACCCGAGAACGCCATTATTCTGGACAAGTGGACTGGTGACCCTAAGGATAAGACGCTGGTCGCCCTCATCCCCTTCCTCGAATACCTCGCTGGCATGGGTGTCGAGGATGTGCGTACCGTGCTGAAGTCATTTGACGGCACTCCCATCCCCGCCGAATTCGCCAAGCGCGAGAAGGCGATGCGCGAGCGCTTCGAGAAGGAACTCGCAGAGGAGCAGAAGAAGAAGCCGTCGCGCGGCATCGGCAACTTTGCCTCTGCTCTTGGCTTGAAGTCCAACACCACTCTGAACGGTGACCAGACACCCTCGGAGGGCTTGGCCCAAGGCAAGATGCTTTGGGACCAGATCCGCGAGCGTGGCCAGAAGAACTACGAGATGGTTGAGTCTGAGATCCGCGCGAACGGTGAGAAGTGGCTCGCTGAGATGGCGGCCGAGGAGGAGAAGGCTCGTCAGGAGCAGATGCAAAGTATGAAAGGCTCTTTCACCGGCATTTTTGGTGCTGGTGGCTCCAAGTAATCGGCGCGAGCCAACTTCATGACGTGAAGCTGCTGGGCTTCCATCACCTTTCGACTCATCTTCGTCGGTATCTAATTCCTTTTCATTTCTCATCCACGGGCAAGAGGTACGTCATTAGATGGTTTGGGGGTTCGTTCTGAGTATTTGTTTATGAACGATTGTAAAATAGCTTTTGGTGTCCGTTTCTTGTTTCTCGATGTACAAAATTTTCGTCAGAAGCTTTTAATATAAGAGAAACTCAAATTGATAGAAGTTCATTCCTGTGGGTGGTTGGGTTCCCTCTGGATCCCAGGGTATATGTGAGGTTTATTGCTTAGGAAACTAAAAGTACATGTCCATCGTCCACCAACTTCAAAATATTATTCATGTAGGTTCACATCTTGGAAGACAGAGACATCCCAAATTCCCGTCATATCGAAGGGAAAACCGTCCATGGTTCCAAAGGTATTGGATATTGACATCATATCGTCGACAATGTCGTTATTGGTTTGGGTCTCGGGTAGCGATATCGCGGCCGGGTTAACAAGCCCGCTGTCTGCCATAGTCGTAGTGAAGGCCTGGTCCATTGTCACTCCGTTTCCGGGAAGTCGGTGCATAATGCGTTCACAGTGATCTAAACACATGTTTGCTACATCCCAATCTTCCTCTTCCTGGACACGGCGCAAGACCGAGCGCAGGGTTTCGACATTTTGGAGACATGATCGTGCAACGTCGCTATCAGTGGTTTCAAATGCACAGCGAACGAGTAATGTGGCCGTTGACGTGAGATGAAAAGCGCTGTCTAGAGAAACAGTTAGAAAATAGATTGTACATTGAAGGGGTTGAACGTACAGGGTAGCCAGAACTCCTTGAAGTTATCTGTTCGCAGAGAGGTTATGAATCCAACAATTTCCTCTGCTGACCTCCGGCATTCTGTTTGGAAATATCGGCGTGCCTCGGCGTTATCCGTTTCTGAGTTGTTGACCTCCTGTATTTTGTCAGAAAACAATCATGCGAAGCTATTGTTGTTTAGCTTACATTAAGTTCTACTCGGCTGACAAGCATTTTGACAGCCAAGAAGGCCAATTGCAAGCTGCTTGCTCCGTAAATTCGTTCCCCTGGGTGTATTTCGGGTCCCCTGAGCCAATCCGGCAGGGAATCCTCCCACATATCTAGATCTGTGCGGATCTGCCTGAGCTTCTTTGATGTCTCTCGCGCTGGTTTATGTTGCAAGCCATAGACCAGAGGCAACAGCTCACCCAAAGTCTCGGTTAATCGACATAGATAGATATGACAATGTGCTGCTCTCACACGCTCCGTGGTGCGGAGGTGTGGTGGGACTAACACGTCCACAGTGGGTAGAGGTACGTCGTATTGATTTTTTGAAATTTGAGGCGGTACGCCATGGCCAAAGCTTCCCCTGTTTGTTATAAGCATCTGCGCAATTAACATTTGAGATCATCAGGATGATCTTACCATCTATCGTGAATCACAACTCCCCACCATAAACGAATCCGTTGATCTTTCTCTGCCTGAGAGAGCTTCCAGTTGCTGGGATCGCGGTTCAAACCAAGACAATTCGCCAATGATAGCATGCGGCCACAACTCACGGCATTTCCAGTCATGGAAAAGATGGGCCGGCCAGTTAAATCAATCAGCGCGGCACTTATTGTGTCCAATCCGGGAGCAGAGAACTCTTCGTGCAACGCGGCGACAGTCATATTGACCGCGTATCGAACATCGGGTTTGGGATGACACGCGAGCTTTTGTGTATGTTTCCAATAAACTAAAGACATGGAATATACTTGGCACACGAGCGCAGCTGGAGGGTCTTGTAGATCCTCAGCAATGTATGATTCCCAAAAGGATTCTCCATCAAAAATAGGAAAGGAGACATTGAATCGATCAATAAATCTACCGCAAAGACAAAGCAATCGTCAGTTTCAAACCACAAGAACATTGAGGACAAAACCCGTGGACGTACAATCTCACTAGGTCATGTTTAAAAGGCCCAAGAATTTGTTCCAGGACTTCCTTCTGATTTTCACCGGGGGGAGTGCCTTTTCGCATACCCTTTCTTCGTCGTGAGATTGTGGTGTAGAGGACTGGCTTGCGCGGATCGCTAGAGTAGATGTTATACGGCTGGCTCTTAGGCTCTTCTGACAGACTCCTCTGTTCAGGCGGCATATGTTTCTCAATGACTTGCGCATCTTCGGCAACCATTGGACCGACAATAAGCACAGATTCATTTTGAGGGTCATCCATGTCCTTGCGCCGCGAATCACTTCCGCGGCGGCCACTCGACGAATTAGTCCCATGAGGGCTAGGGCCATTGAGCGGCTGCCGGGGCGGGTTATTCTGAACTGAATGAACAAGGCCATCGGGACTGCGCTTACGCTTTTGTCCCGGTGCGGCCTCCACCGCTGGGATCGCCGACAGCGGAGGGGGTCCCGACCAGGACTTTTGGTCCGGGGCACTCAATACCGAAGTGTCTGCATTGGCCTCTTCTTGATAGTGGCAGTCGGCACCCTGCACGCGACACAGAAGACAGGATTGGCCCGGAATATCGACGGTGCATCGGGATTTGCGCTTGCGACATAGGTCGCAAGCGCGGACTTTGTGGGATCGATATGGTCGCGCACCGGCATTGAATCCGGGGGATGGAAGCTTGGAGGAGGTATTGACCTGAACTGGAACGGGCACAGGCGACATGATGTACGCCTTTGTAAGACGTTATGCCGACTTGTAATACGGGAAAACGAAAGATGGCGATTTGGAGACAAATGATCCGTCCGGGGAGATTTTCGGAGACGGCCGATTAGCGGTTGGACAGAGTGAGGGGTCCGGGTACACGGCCGAATGCGATAGTCATATAGAGGAGAGAGGCGAGATGCGAGGCTCAGAGCTCTCAATAGTTGAATAAAACTGTGGAGATAAGTCAAGGCTTACATGTTCATCATTTATGCATGATGAATTGGTCTATTGCGCCGACAATCGTCAAAATCTGGAGAAATCTCATCTTTCTTATCGAAGCTAAACTACACCGGGGCATGTGGGGGTGGATGCACGTGATATATGCTGACATAAGTGTTGATCTTTGTGCATGCCTCAGGTGTCAAATTGGACCCCCCTTCATGTACACCGTACAAGGGTCAGGGGCTATTTTTATCCACTTGGCACAATGGCCAGATCGGCATCACTTGATTGTTGTAACGCTGTCCCGCATTGCCTCATGGGGCGAGAAACCGCACAGCCACAGAACAACTTCCGACTTCTCAATAATGCCCGTCGCGCGCCGATTTGAATGTATATGTAGGTGATCATGGAGGATGCCTCCTTGCCCAAGGGTTCCCACGAGTCTCATCAAGACTCTGGTACACCGCCCAGCTTGAACGCGTTCTTTGATCTACCAGTCAACGTGATTGAGCAGTAAGTTCCCAAGGGAGTCGTTGATTTCAATCCAGAACAATGTAACTTTGCGATCTATCATATCTGTAATTCTGACTGATTTGGTAGCATTCTTTATGCCGCTGATTCCAACACATTTGCATCTTTGTCTTTGTTGAATCAAAAATGGAAGCATGCATCCGATTCTGCGGCATTGTATGCCTACCACTTATCCCGCTGTCCATCATTCTCTTGGACTCATGGCGCTAAATCAACACCAACCGAGGCAGAAGGTCTTGATGACCTCAAACGTCAATTTGTCAAGCAGGTCAGACAAAATGCATTCGATGTATTTCTGCGACCCCATCAAACCCTGGTCAGACTGATCTCAAGTTCTATGAGTTCTTCTACGGCTTTCCCACAGGGTGAAGTCTTTCGATTTTCATTTTCAGCGAATGGACATATGGTTTTGTGTATTAGCTCTTCGCGAATTGTCATATTAGATGTGGCAAATGATCCGGTCTCCGTCAAACATGAGCTCAAAACTCGAAGGAGACCGTTGGGAGCGACCATTCGTGATGATGGATCCCTTATTGCTGTCTTGTCGTCTACTCATCGGGTGCACATCTACGAGCTTTCAGGTGATGAAGCTAAGCATATTCAAGTTATCGCGCTAAACGATGCCCCAAGAGACATCACTTTCTCCCCAACGGGGAGTGTGCTAGCCTTAGCGTTTGATGATAGTATTGAGGTATACGCTGTGGGCGAAGAAGCCCTACCTACTGACCGCCGGGCGGTTCGTTGTCTGCGTGTCGATGCACTTTCATTTTCGCCTGAGGGATCTATGCTTCTTGGGTCTTCTACCGAGTCCTTGAGAAATGGTATTGTCAACATCACTGCCCCCTTTTATACTGAGACTGGAACGGACGCTTCGCCTGAAGAACTTCATATGCGAATGTGGACAACCCAGATCCTCTTCCCCGAGACAACACCTGGATTCTCCCACGCCTGTCTTCTCGATGGTCACGAAGAAGCTGACGATACCTGGGTGGTGGGATATGACGATCAATTAGCAGCATTCAGAGTGCTCAAATTGAACAATGCCAGTGAAGGCATCGTATATTTTGCCAGCCCATTCTTAACTGACGAGTCTCGAGAGATGCGACCCAGCATGAGACCCGCAACAGATTATGCAGGGGAACTCATTGCTTTGGGATTCCAAGAATCGGAGTTGTGGATCTATGGGGTCCCTGGGCGTTTGGATCTTGCTCCCATCACGAGTCCAACTTCAGGTTCTCAGGTTCAGATCACTGGTACCCGGATTGGTGGTGGCCATCATTGTGGAGATCGCCCGCCTCGCGACAATCTGGCCCAGCTTCAGAAGATTGTCCAACAACCCAAAATTCTAGTCCGTGGACGACGGATTACAGACATGCATGGAATCACCTCCGCTCATTGGGTACGCACGATAGACCCGACTTTGGATGCAAGGCGGAATCGCCGTCGACTGGTTGCGGTAGCACCCGGTGGTGTGCGCCCTCAGCTATTTGGCGAAGAAGGCATTCCAGTTGATGGAGGCCGAATTCTTCTTCTCGACTTTGAGCGCTCTACAATGAATGGCGAGACAAACGAGCTTGACATCGAAGTTGGAGAAAAAGAGCCCAAGATCCTCATGGAACCAGCCTCTTCTTTGGACACAGAAGTTGAGCTTGAACGAAGACGTACCCGATTACATCGTGGGGATACCGCTACAATTTCAGGCCTTGGTCATCGTTCATCGGCAACCACTCGTGAATCGCGAGCCCTTCCATCCCACTTCCGTCGGAATAGCGTTGCAAGTCCAACGTCGCCAACCGGGACATCTTCAGGTGATCTATTAGATTTGCCTTATGACAATACCCAACCTCGCTCCAGTGACGTACTCCATCGAGCCGCCACTGCAGCTGCTTCAACGCGTGGACGATATGATCCCCGGTATCGAAATGTTCCCAACCGTCGACAGACACCGCATGAGAGCGATTCCGACAACTGGGTGCCACCACCTCCTCCTTACAAGCGTGAAACAGAAGAGACCTTGCCAGATGATCTACAGAGAACGCTTCTTCCAAGGGCCCCGGTCAATAGCCACTCTTTCAACGACTCTGTCCATCGATTTGAACAAGCGCAGACCACTCGTCTCGCACGGTCAACTCAATCAATCTTTCCACGCCCACAATCAGCCATCGTACAGAGATTGGGTACCATAACTGGTGCCAGGCGCAGAGGAAGCTCCATTGGCCAAGATTGGTTCAGTCAAGATTGGTTCAGCCAAGAGCAATCTGGGGTAACTCCGGCGGTATCTGCGGGCCCCCAAGACTTGCTCATCAACAATTCAAATCACGAGTCTGCTGCGCATCTAGACACAGAAGCATCTCCGGTACATCATCAACCAACAAACCGAGCCCCGCCGACCTTTGCAGTCCATCCCGCTGAGCAAAATTATGGAAACACGCTGCCTCTTCCATACCTGGGGGCCACGGCATTGGGCGATGCATTAGGCGATGCCTACTTCCCATACTCTGTATCATCACCGAATCTCCTCCACATCCCTCAACCTTATGGAGATGCAGATACTACAGCAGACGATGACCGCGACATACCGCAAAGGCAGCGATCCTTCCGCCGGCGTGTCTCAACCGAGCCTACCAGCTTACCGCCACCTGAGAATGAGGAATGGCGAAGGCGTATTCAGGATTGGAACGATCACACAATTAAAGCGCGGGGCCGTAAGCGAAGGGGAAAGTGCAATGTCATGTAGAATTCTTTTTGCCATTTCCGCCGATCTCTCGTGGTCTTCAATACCCTTCGATATTTCCTTTTGGACAAATTTGTCTGTCACATATCGAATGCAAGACTATTGTCCAAAGGTGTTGTTCTTTTTGAAATATCTCCGAAGACACCCGTATCAGCATGAAGACCCCGGATCGACATGAGGCTGATTTCCATACGTACAAAGAAAATTTCTATAAAACCACTGTGCAAAATTCCAAGCAACTCGATCACTCGAGCGTCCCAAGTATATGCTTTCCATATATGTTGTCTGGGACTTCTGAAAAACGGAAATAGTTAGATGCAATAAGGTGTCTGTCGCTGCCACCGAACTTTATATCCACCACCATCACCACCAAACGTCTTGACGGTTACTATAGACTATGTGTACATATGTAGATATCTGACCGGAAATTCAGGTGGTTCATGAAGACTTTCTGACGGAATCACGAACTATTGTGGTCCATTTATTGAGGATTGAGCTCAGACAATAGTCGATCCATCAGCAAGGCTCAAGGCCGTTCCGCTCTGCTTCCCTATGTGACAGCCGGCTATCCCACCATTGATGAAATCCCCGAGATCAATAGGTATGTGCTATTGTATCACTTCCAATAGGAATTTAAAATGAGGTAAGACTGATACGGAGACAACTTTCAACGCATATTTTCATACCTTTGGTCTCCTCATTTTACCCATATTACATTCAAAGCTCAGGTCGAATAGAAAGAGTCCTGATAAGAGTAAAGCCCTCTATATACATGTAGCGAGGGAAGGCGTGACCAACATGGATAGCAAGCAAATGCACAAACAAGCAAACACTGCTGTATCGTCATATTCCCTTCAGTCATTTCTCACAGCGTCTGTATTTGCGCCATCACCTGGATAATGCCGAACAAGAATACAATGAAAAACTGAGAGACAATCGATTTGGTAAGTCATCACAAGGTAGGTATGCTCTCTTGTCTTATCAATCTCGATATGACAAATTTTCTTGAGAACAGTTACAATTCCTTGATCAAAGTCCTTCCAATAGAAACCTTACCTACCGAGATACGCGAGTGTTGACAAGACTGGTGGCGTATTTCAGAGATCACCTTACGAGATGCTGGTTTGCGAACAAGCATAACTTGAATATGGATAGGCAAGAGTAAGTTACAATTCGCTTCCTTGACTTGCTTTTCACTAAATTTTATAGCACTTCAGTTCCGAGGAGGCGGTTTACTCTTCGCCACGCAAGGAGCCCAACTGTTCCTCCGCTTATCCAACGACAACCGTCCATCTTTCATTATCAAGGATGATGCGAGTCTTGGAATTATTTGATGAGTGGCATGAGCCTCTTGTTAGTCGGTGGGAATGGAGATATTCGCGCTGTTGTTGTCATAAAGCGGAACATAAACCGTCGAACAAGACCCATTGATGGTTACTTCGAACTTTATAACCGGAACAGAAAATTTCTTCCGCACCCTGGAAGGAGATTGAAGAGAAGTATAGAGTTATGACATCTGAGTTTGGGTGTGGGTTCGAGGAGGAACAAGAAAAAAGAGAAGAACCAATGGAGGTGGAACAAGAAGGGATCATATTCGGATTCGACTGACAGTGATATGATCTATCACAAATAGAAGCGAGAGATACCTAGGTAGCTAAAGAAAATTCGAGATATCTATAAGGCTGGATTAGGGCACCAACACATCAGCAAATGTTGCAATAAGGCATTTAACCCTGGCGTCTATACGCGTTCATAAGGCAGAATAGGAACAGAGTCATAGAATTGAAATGTGAATAGGATAGATTGGGCTGTCATCGTCAAAAACCATCATATTACTACCAAATATATTAAACTGTTAATTATCGAAAATCAAGCAAAAATCAAAACTCCTCATCTAAAACAAATAATCAATCTCACTTTCCATCTCCAATCACAATCTAACCACGGAACCGTTCACGATTGAATCGAGGAAGGAAAACAGGCGCGGGATCGGTGGCAGTCTTAGTTGCAACACGAGTGATATTCAATGCCCCGGTTGTGGGATTCAGACTAGTAGTCGAGTTGGTAAACACCGCCGTCGTGGTCGTGTTATTGAACATGTTCTTTCGAATGATATCAGGATGGACATATGCTCGCTTGGTGACAGGACCGTGCGACTGCGTAGGCTGCTTAGGCGGCGCAGAAGTAGGCAATGTTACGAGGGTGGGCGGTGGAGTGGCCGTGCCTGTCTTGGACTTCGTGCTTGGGATGAAGGGCGTCGAAGTCTTCGTCTGCGTCAGCGTATGTGTGTTTGTGCTTGTTTTGGTGATCTTCACCCTGCTGGATGAGAGCGTGATGCTCCCGCTGGGGCGTGCTGGGCCAGTGCTGCTTCCACCTCCGCCTGCGCCGCCACCTCCTGGACTACCACCTCCTGGGCCTCCGCCTCCGCCTCCACTAGAGGGACAAGGACATCCAGTGTTTGAGCCTGAGCCAGTTGTCACGGTGACTGTGCTCACCTGAGCAGGAGGACAGGTAGCGGTAACAGAAACTGTAACGGTCTCCTTGGGAGTGATACAGCCCGGTGTTTCTCCTCCGCCACCTCCACCTCCTCCAGTAGGAGAGAGTTGACTGCTGCTTGGCTGTTGACCACCACCGCCACCACCTCCACCAGTAGGACCAGGATGGCCACTGCTCGGTTGCTCACCACCCCCTCCACCTGAAGGGGAAGGCTGGCTGCTGCTGGGCTGTACACCTCCTACACCGGTGGACGGTTGAGCGCTGGTGGAAGGTACGGTTCCTCCTCCCCCTCCTCCGAGTGAGGATGGCTGGGATGTTCCACTTGCGTTATTTCCCGTGGAAGGTATAGCACTACCCGAGGGGCTGGCACTGCTTGTATGAGTTGCAATTTCTGATGGACTGATACTGCCTGATGGACTGATACTGCCTGATGGACTGATACTGCCTGATGGACTGATACTGCCTGATGGACTGATACTGCCTGATGGACTGATACTGCCTGATGGACTGATACTGCCTGATGGACTGATACTGCCTGATGGACTAGCATTGCCTGAATGACTCGGACTTTCCGATGGACTGATACTACCTGAAGGTCTCGCACTACCTGAGGGGCTGGCACTGCCTGATGGACTAGCACTGCCTGATGGACTAGCACTGCCTGATGGACTAGCACTGCCTGATGGACTAGCACTGCCTGATGGACTAGCACTGCCTGATGGACTAGCACTGCCTGATGGACTAGCACTGCCTGATGGACTAGCACTGCCTGATGGACTAGCACTGCCTGAAGGTCTCGTACTGCCTGAGGGGCTGGCACTGCCTGTACGAGTGGCACTTTCTGATGGACTCGTACTGCCTGAGGGGCTCACACTACCCGAGGGGCTTGCACTGCCTGAGGGGCTGGCACTACCCGAGGGGCTTGCACTGCCTGAGGGGCTGGCACTGCCTGTACGAGTGGCACTTTCTGATGGACTCGTACTGCCTGAGGGGCTCACACTACCCGAGGGGCTTGCACTGCTCGCAGGACTCGCAATTTCCGAGGAACTAGCACTGCCTGTACGAGTGGCACTTTCTGATGGACTTGTATTGCCCGAGGGGCTTACACTACCCGGGGGGCTAGCAGTACCCGAGGGACTAGCTCTGCCTGTGGAGGGACCAACACTTCCACTTGGGGAAGATGTGATTGTAACACTATTCGAGGAACCGGTTGGACTTTCACTGCTGGTGCTTCCAGTTGATATTTGGCTCTCGCTAGGAGAAGTGCTCTCACTAGGAGCAGGACTCACACTAGGAGAAACACTCACACCAGGGGAAGGACTCTCAGTTGGTGCAGGCTGTGGGGAATGGGTAGAAGACGCCAACTCCTCGGTCAAGACCGAAAGGAGCGAACTTTCCAAAGCAGGATGATTGTGGCGCTCTTGAATATTAAAACCACGTTCTTCTAGCTGACGTTCATCGAGACCTGGCTCTGGAACTACATCCGGGGCAGCCACAACATGCTGCAAGAGAGCCCAGGAGCATACCAGTAGGACCAGAGATCTTTCGGGAAACATGATGCGAGCGAAGAGGGTATATGCAGGGCAATTGGGCAAGCAGTGCCTGAAGGAACGCTGCCAATTGACAGTGCAACTTTTCCGGTGTTTCTGGGCGTCCTGCTCGCGAAAGAGTCGATGGAGATGTCACTCTGGTATAAATTTCCTGAAAAGCAAGATTGGACAATAGCAAGATGGAAAACGAGAAGTTGGGAATGGATGCAGAATCGAGACGAAAAAGCAAAGTCCCGGATTAAGCAAAGGGCAGCGGATGAAAAGGAGGATATGGTCAGGATATCGTATACATGTATGTAGCGAGATCCGAGAAGCTCCATGGTGATGAATGAATGAACGCTCGATGTCATCAGAGCTGGGTCTAGAAATGGGCCATCGCACTGTTTGTTTGGGGATTTTAGATTTGGAGCTTCTGGTGGTTCCGTGGTGAGAAGTAAGTCTTCAACCTATTGGAAACATTCCCAGTTTGAAATCCATGGCTCGATGAGGTACTGGACGCCATTATGACTGGACTTTTACATAGCAAGGGGAATGCGGATATCTTATGCGACATGTTCGATCTGTCTTGTTCAGCCCTATGTCAGCCCTGGAGAAGTTATCAGAAAATTGATGAATTGCTTCCCTGCGGCAAATGGAGTCTGCAGTTTTGAGTATATTCTTTCTATCCCATTTGATTCATGTTGCTTATTTTCCCTTTTCTCGCCTCATTTAAGCTTAATTTTGGGTTAGTTAGGTAGAAAGCCTACCTAGGTACACAGTCTTCGGAAACGTCATCCGCTCGAGCTCAACCTACTGATATCATCGCATGGTTGAATTTATGGGCCCAGGCAGTTGAAAGTGTAAAAATGAATATAGACATTGTCTATGTACAATATAAAAATTAGCGCTCTGTATGAACGCTAAATATTGACTTGAAGATGCAAGTTGGTCGTATTATCGTTTAAGCCTATTGGGGCAGGAATTAACAAAATATAAAGCCCGAAATTTAACTTTCAAGTCTAATCTCTTCTTTGAATCATGAAACCGTGACAAGGCTGTTTAGGTTGGATTGAACACAAATTTGAAGGCCGTGTGGTGGTGAGAAATTAGTAGATCGCGAGAGGGTTGCGCCAACCAACATGGATGACCTTCACGGCGGTACAGCATGCCAGACCGGCGGCATAACAACAAATGGTGAATGTGATAAGGCCCCAGTAGGATCCATTGCAGCGCGCCAAGATCTCGCCTGCGATAGGAATTCCGGTGAGAGTACTAGTAGCCATGTATGTCAGTTGAGTGTGTCAATGTAGATGAAGAGAATAACCACTCACCCAAAGCTCACGATGGTATAGGCAGTAGCGTAGTACCGGCCATAGTTTTCGGTTTTGCAAAGCTGCCCAACACATACAGGCGTCAAGCTAATATTGCTGCCGCTCGAGAAACCAAAGAAGGCGGAGTAAACAATAAGAAGTGGCAAGCTGTTTCCGGCAGGGAGCCAGAAACAAGCATTGCAAAGCAGGCAAAGAGCGACCGTTGCAATTAAAGTATTGAAGCGACCCAAGAAATCGGCAAAGAATCCAGGGAGCCATCGACCGAAGAATGAACCGGCATTCAGGATGGCGATGATCTGATAGGACATCTGGGTTGAGAAGCCGTGGTCGAGGGCATAGACTGAGATGTAACTGATCGGCACGAAAAGACCCCATTCAATGAAGAAGACGCTGGCGGTCGTGAGTGCGAATCTTACATCTCGAAAAATTCGGAAATCAGGCAACACATTCTCCTTGGAGAATGGCTTCTGGGGTAGTCGGGATCGAATCAGGAGGTTTGCAAGCCCCAGCACTATCAAGCAAATCAATGCAACGACACGAGTGGCCCATGCCCAGCCAATTTTGGGGAACAGGCTTTCCAATATAAGAGGGAAGGCAATGCCTCCAACAGAACCACCAGTGGCAGCAATGCCGGTTGCGACTCCGCGCTTCTCGTAGAAATAGTGACCGATCGCTGAGATCGCCGGGGTGAAAATAAGAGATGCTCCCACTCCACCCAAGACTCCGATGACCAGCATGAAGTGCCAATATTGGGTACAGAAGCCGAGAAGAACGATCATTGCCATTTCAAATATGGAGCCGGCAAAGACAAGGAGACGGGGTCCTCGTGCATCGAAAATAGGACCGATTTGCACTCCACAAAAGAAAGTCAAGAATGCAAACATTCCGAAGATCCAACCAATGCTTCCTGAGCTGTACTCTTTCAGCTGATGAGTTTGGATATAGGCTTGGAAGGTCGCGATGGTGTTTACCAGGCCCAGTGAGCCGACCAAGCCGAGAAAGCTGCCCAGTACTACAAGCCAGGCTTCGAGACCACCCTCGGGGTAGGTGTTGCCTTCTGGATCTGTCGTCACCCGGCTGACAGGGTCTCTTCTGGCCGATCTCTGCGACGGAGCCACTGTTGATGCTGTTCGGTGGAATGCATCCTCTGGTTCTTGCTCTGGGAGATGGTCTTTGGAGCCTGTTTGTGCAAGTTCTTTCGATGTTCCCATCTCAGTGTCGAGTTTTTCATTGTCTACTTCGACATTGGACTTCTCATGGGGTGCGGCACCCTCGACGTTCAAAGTATTAGGCTGATTGATATCCCTGGCAGACCCAACAGTGGTGGACATTCTGTGCGGAGATAGCCGCGGTATTCTCCACTGGTTTGAAGGTGAAGTTGAGGATCCGGGGAATCTGAGAAGTTCAAAGTATAATAATATTAGAGAGGGGTTTCAGATTAGCAATCCAAATGGAGTCATATGCAAAAGTGGCCCTGAGAATTTTGCGCGGAATAATTCCCATTGGCGTTTGACTAGTTCCTAGGTCTGTCTAGCCCTTTTGAAGGGCGTGAAAATTTGGTTGCGTGTGGTCATTGGTGAGTGTGGATGGAAGTGGAGCTTCAACATCGGGTGGTCCAGCCATGTTTGTATACCCGAGCTTGACAGACCTTTGCCAATACTATCGGCTATGTGTGAAGGTATATTTACGGGCTACTCGTGGGACAGTTATTCATGGAGAGTGTCTTGTTACTTGTCATTTGTCTATCCCTTAAATTGGAGGGTCAAGGTTGATTTATATTATTACGACAAATTCGCTTCTTTTGATGTCCCCCCAACATATATTGGTCATATATACAAATGACATATGTCTAGACCACTGCAGCTTTGGATCATTACTCAATACACCGAGATAAAAAAGCTAAATATCATGGGTGCTTGCTACAGAGAGATTTAGTTGAGGTAAAATATCAATCACGCTTCACTAATCAAGGCGAAATGTGTCACGCTTTTTGCTGTCCAGTTGCTCTCTGACTATGCTGCACGGATTTGTCAGTGCTCTTTGTCATGGGATGTAAATGTGGTCCAATGGAGTAATTAGTTCAAGGGTCGGAGGGGCTCCGATCTCATTAGCCGAATAACGCCAAGCGTATACATCAAAGACAACAACATTGACCATCCAGACTAAACATGATTCAAATAGTTCCAGGTGTACGGGGCCTATGTTTGATTTATCTGTCTTCTATCTATCTCGGCGTTGTGTTAACGTTGGCTTTCTAGGTTTCAGACTTGATCTATGACCAATTGGGATCTGTAGTCAAGTATAGGATCTTGATCCTTGTAATCTACGTACATACATATGTAGCTACCCCACTCTCGTATACGCTTGTGTTATTTTGACCTATTTCGGCGTCTTATTCTGCATCAGTGCTGTACACTAGTGTTCAGATGTAAGTGACTATAAAGGTTGAATTGTCCCAGTGGACTAAGATATATATCGTTGCTACCAAGCACCTCGTTTTGCCCGCTACAGTAGAACCAAATAAAAACCATGTAGACGGACTGAAAACATACATGGGAGCCATAGAAATGCAATCTAAGCCGTAATAGTATATAGTCCACGCTAAGACGAAAGGTTGATCACAGCCTACATGGTCTGATATGCCAAAAACTAGCAATTCTGTTGTTTTGTCTCATAATGCATTAATTGGTGACCTCTTCCATCAAATTGGGCTTGTGGTTTAGTGGTATAATACTCCCTTAGCATGGGAGTGGTCCGGGGTTCGATTCCCCGCGAGTCCATTTTTTTTTGTTCCACGATTTTTCGTGGCACGGCTTTAATTTATTTACATGCAGTATAATATTGCTAGATAAATTATTTCATAATGCTTTGTGGTAACCGATCATATCGGCAAAGATCAAGATAACACAATATGAAACATCCTTATCATCCAATTTGGGATCGTGGTTGACCAATTATTTCTCAGGGTCGGAGAATTGCGCGTAAACAAGCACCATATTGGAAAGCTTGGCGTGCTTGTTATTTGTAGCTTAGGATTATAAGAACCCAGGTTCTCGATCCCATGTTGCGACAATCGACCAGGTTATTATCGCTCCCCGCATTTCAACCATGCCGTGATGGGAGAAGATAGTCAGGAGCCAGGTACATCCGCTTCATGAAGATCGCGTACAATATCGTTCATCGCACAACGGAGCCGGAGGGCCCGAGCAGTAGGTCTGATTGCAGCATTGAACCAAAATTACTGTCGCAGCCGGCTTTATGTCACCAGGCAACATTATCTGCATCCAAGCGGGGCTTGCATTTTGTGGAGGCCGCAATGCTTAGTTATTGTTCAGGCGAGGGGATAAGAGATCCATCAGACCAATTGGCCACTGCGACTGTGCCCCATAACCGGCCCCCGTGATTCTAGATTGGAAGATAACTGTCGATCTCGCCGGAATCCGTCGCTCGTCCGGTCCGGGTAGCACCTACATGTGCACGCGGAGCCGCGGAGCCACGCAGCAAGCATGATGGAATGTTTTGCACACAACGTATTAATTGTGTGTCGAACAGGCACGATATTATTGAAATATAGACCGTAGACAAAAAACAAAACAAAACAAGAAATAGAAAGAGTAACAGGTGCCTGCCGTTTCCGGGGTTGACCCATCCAATGGCTGAACCCGATAGCAGTGGGCCTTTACTAGTATCGACAGGAGTTGTGGAGGCGTGAAGCATCATCCAAAGCTAGGAGTTTCTTCCAATCAATCATCTGAATTCGCCAAGTCAGTGAGGAGTCAATTTCCCGTCAATTTAAACGAACTTACGCGAATTGGAGCTACTGGTAGCAACTCATGGATCCCTCAGGGTATATAGCCACTTACCCTCCCCGCTACTACATTATTGTCGCAAATCCTAACGTTGCCTTGGCTTTTGGGCCCGGAATATTACTTTGACCCAACATGCTACTCAAATCGGTTCTGACATCCGCCCTCCTGGCCCTCTCTCTGGGATCGGATGTTGCGGCAGCTTTTAAGCATGGACGTTTCGCAGAAAAAGCCCGAGCGCCACAAGAAAAAGCAAAGAAAGCTATTGAGGCTCGGAACCAGAACCATGAGCGGTCGCACAAGGATTTCCGCTTTTTGAGCAAGAAGACCAAACGTGAGTGTCGAGCTGCTTCGTCAAACCAACAATAATACTGACGAAGTACTTACTAGCTTACCTGGTGGACTCTCTGCCTGATGTTCCCTTCGATGTAGGCGAGATGTACTCAGGCCTAGTGCCAATTGACATGAGCAATAGCTCCAGATCACTCTTCTTCATTTTCCAGCCTACTATCAATGAGCCGGTTGACGAAGTCACCATCTGGCTCAACGGTGGCCCGGGATGTAGTTCGATGGAGAGCTTCTTGCAAGAGACTGGTCGGTTCTTGTGGCAGCCCGGTACTTTTGCACCAGTTGAAAATCCCTATGCTTGGGTGAATTTGACTAACGTGCTTTGGTGAGTATCGTATATCGGTAAATATGGTGATTTGGTTGCTGATATCTCGCAGGGTTGACCAACCCGTCGGCACGGGCTATTCAATCGGTACACCGACTGCCATTTCTCAGGAGGAGACAGCACAGGACTTTGTCAAGTTCTTCAAGAACTTCCAAAAGATCTTTGGGATTAAGAACTTCAAGATCTATGTCACTGGTGAGAGTTATGCAGGCCGTTATGTTCCCTACATTTCGGCTGCAATGCTGGACGAGAAGGATAAAGAGTACTTTGATCTGGATGGTAAGTAGCTCAAACCTTAAAAGTCTGAAGGGACAGCAGCTGATCACCACCAGGCGCACTGGCATACGACCCATGTATCGGACAGTTCGACTACGTGCAAGAAGAAGTGCCTGTTGTGCCTTTTGTCCAGGAAAATGCCAACCTGTTCAACTTCAATGAATCATTCATGGCCGAGCTCGACAGAAAACACAAGTCCTGCGGATACGAGGAATTCATCGATAAATACCTGACTTTCCCACCCCCGAAGTCCAACCCCCCAAGTTCTTCAACTACACCACAGAGGCGGACTGCGATCTGTTTGACCTCGTCTACAATGAAGTCTTCAAGATAAACCCTTGCTTCGACCTCTACGAAATCAACCTGATGTGCCCACTCCTCTGGGACGTCCTCGCCTTCCCCACCTCCCTCGACTACCAAGCCGCCGGCTCAACCGTATACTTCGACCGCAAAGACGTCAAGCGCGCCCTGCACGCCCCAGACATCAAATGGAGCGAGTGCTCCGCCGAGCCGGTATTCGTCGGTGGCAACTCCGGCCCGCAGCAAGAAGGCGACATCTCCGCGAATCCAATCGAGCACGTTCTGCCGCAGGTCATCGAAGCCACGAACCGCGTCCTCATCGGCAACGGCGACTTTGACATGGTCATCATCACCAACGGCACCCTCCTGGCTATCCAGAACATGACCTGGAACGGCCACCTTGGGTTCCAGGAGAAGCCCGAGACTCCTATCGATATCAAGATTGCGGATCTCATGTACGCCGACGTCTTTGCTGAGAATGGCGCCTCGGCCCTCGATGGGCCCCAGGGTATCATGGGCGTGCAGCACTACGAGCGTGGCCTGATGTGGGTCGAGACGTACCAGTCTGGTCATATGCAGCCCCAGTACCAGCCGCGCGCGGCTTACCGGCATCTTGAGTGGTTACTCAGACGGACTGATGAGATCTAGGGATCTAGACCGCGTATCTGGTGAAGTTTGATCTGCGACCGACTGCGAGTAGTCCTTGCGTGGGAACGAGACAACAGCCGATGGGGTATATAGCCAGAAATGATGACATATAGAAAGTATATATTGAGACAACGATACCAATGTGTATTTGAAAGACAGACCGCTTGTTTGGGAAGTGTACATGGAGTTTATGCATCACCCCGGATTTGGGAATAGGACTAGTGGCCGTGCAGCCATATGGCTCTGACTTCCCGGTATTAAATATGCCTGTAGATCCCCGGGGCTGTTTCGGTAGAGGTGGATGGGTTTTCCTCTTCTCTCATGTAGCTGATGTATTGGAATGGTCGACTGAACATAATATTATCATGTAGTTTCACAACCATCGGGACTTGGCTGCCGATGAGAGTATTTGTTTGCCTGTTCGACGATTATTTGGAGGCTATATTATGCTTGGTTTCATCGTCTGGATTAGATCCTGGTAATAGTGCAAGGGCCACTATGTTGAAATCAAGCCTTTGCTGACGCTTGGTAAAGACATCTATTGTCGGTGACTACGACGCCAAGGGATAAGGCAGACCGTCAGTGACTCAGTGACCGGCTTCTCTATCAGTCAGCATCGGACGTACCATCAAATAGTTAGACAACTGGTCTTTGAGTCTAGAATGTAATGGGAAAATAGCTGCTTTGTTTTGAATGGTAACTATATGGTAAGAGATAGTACCAGGTATAGAGGACTTCCAGCATAGAAGGCTCTCTTCCCATAAATAGTACGAAGTCTTTTCAAGGGTTGGTGGCTAAGCGCATGTCGATTATGAATCTGTACAATGGACAGGTGTAGGCCCAAATAATGTTTGTATCGCTAAAAAGTAACTATATTACAGTGTATACGATGTAGCCTAAGTCCACTGGCTTGGACGCACCGGTCAGTACTAAGTGAAATTTGATAACAACCCTGAGGCAATCAGTTCCTAAGACGTAGTACACAGTGTTGCCCCCAATACAATCTAACATGCTTGAGTACAAGTCCACGTGTGGCAAATTGACAACCAAAAGAAAGAATCACATTACACGCGCATAACACGGACCCCGGTTCTTCGGATCCCTACCGCAAAGCCCTATTGGATTTCTCGAATTATCAAGATGTACGATTATACAATTATAAGCGCAAAGACATTCCTCCCCTACAAATCAAAACAGAAAAGGCTAGACCAACAGATATTATTATTGGTAAGGGGAAATTACATCCTTAGGTAAGTTTGCGCTATTGCTTAACTTTCCATTCCCTAGATTGGACAGACGTCAAACACCGGACATCAGACCATCAGGCCTGGAGAGTCGGAAAAACTTGGCTGGATACCGACCGGTACGTCTCGCAAGACAAAGACCCATAGCCGAGAGGTCATTCCCGGGTCGAAATACATTATCCGTTAGAAGGCGAGACCAAGTAGAAAGGAGTCGTCGAAAAGGCAGTAGGTGTGGTAATTTACTTGCCCGTGGATTTCAAAATTACGCTGTCTTAAACGATTGTGATTGGTGTAATGTAGCATGCCGATGATGGTCCCAACGATCGGTCTGAATGCGGCATGGATACGCCTCTGCCAAGACCCACGTCTTTGCAACCGTTTTCGTTTGTGCCACGATTCTAGTACATTGCAGTAGTAGTATGGATATGTGCACGTATGTATGTTGTAAAGATACAATTGAATAGATATGTAGCCAATTGGTAATAACCAAAAAATATCGGAAAAACCATAGAGCCAAGTAAAATAACATGAAATGTAGTCGAAGTAACATCGCATCCGGAGTTCAATATTTTGCCCTAAACAAGAGTAGCGGCCTTTCTGCAAAAAAATTTTCCTGGTGGACCGTGGGCGCCAATGAGCATTGAGTGTGGAGAGATTGGCCATCCGGCCGTCTCGGCCCTTTCCGATTCTTGACCTAAGATGACTTAACATATGTTCAGTGTATGGTTAGTATTCTTGCATATCATTGGTATACCATTGGTATAATTATTGTGGTCCTGAGGCTGAACAGTATAAGTTGACTTTTTTTGTTTGCCTTAGTGGCGTTCAACCCTGGGCAGATCCTCGCGTTGTACTAACAGGACCTTGCTAATTTCCAAAAGGCTAAAAGCGGCTTAAGGCTGCCGTCAGCCACTCACGGCGAGGCGTTTTTAGTGCTTAGATTTTCAAGTTACTCTCTACCTAGGATTTAGTACTCCGTAGCAAGTACTTGATACATTACCATTTCCATGTGATATAATTGCAAACTCGAATTCATAAAAGTGTAAATATGGGAAAGTATTACAGTGATAGTATGTATACATATGCACTTACAATATACGGAGTAGTTATGTAGTAACAGTCAGATATCATATGTCACTGTAGTCCCGCTTTGCGCCTTGGCCAATTGAAACCTCATCGCATTTACCATCGCGATACCCTCGGTAATTTTATTTTATTTTAATTTTATTGAAAAAAGACGCGAAAAACTGGAAAGAGGATATGGCGCATCCTCGGACCCAAATGTAAGTACATATATAGCAACTGTAAAATCCCACCCTTTTCCCTTTTTTTCCTTCTTTCCTTACAACATCTTCTCAATCAATTTGAGGTATAGCTAATCCTAGCTTGCCCTAACTTGTTCTTCCTTCAGCCAGAATCATTGTTTCAAGCTCTGGTTTTATTTCTACCTTTCATGATACCAAAGACCCCATTTCAACAGCAAACACAACCAAGCAGAACCCCCAACTCCCCACCGCAGTAACAAGCGATCGTGCCGATATCCATAGCGACAAAGCATAGCGCCCAGCCCATTGCGAGCCACAACAGCAGCACATATACATATCCTGATATCCTTGCGCCAATCTCCACAGCAGATTCCCCACATCCAAACCCGATTGCAGCTCCACCGTAGACTTGCCCTAACCACTCGACTTGCGACACTCGATATAGACCATACCAAAAAGCAGCAACTCCCATATTCCAAAGCGCCAATAAAATCGCCACAATGGGCCTCGCGCAATTTAACCCCTTCAAAAAGGACCGCCAGAACTTCCCCGGCGTTGTCATCCCGCTCGCTGACGCCCCCGCCCATCTCACGAAATTGTCAGAGACAGATGATAAAGAGTCCAGTAAGAGCTTGGACCACGCGTCTTCGTCCGAGAATGGCGTTGCGGGCTCGCATACTAGCGCGACGCATTTGACACTTGAAGCGCTCCGCGCGGAAATCGAGGCCGATCTCGCTACTGCTTCTCATGACTCGACTTATGATCGTATGTTTCCCCCCCTTGTGGTATTGCATTTAGACCCTGCCCTGTGGTATGGGTGTTGGGGTTCTTGGTCTAATTTTTTAATTTAGGCAAGGCAAAGGTTATCAATAGGGCTTTGCAGGATATTGGTATGGGCCGGTATCAGTGGCAATTGTTTTTCCTTTGTGGTTTTGGTTGGACTGCGGACAAGTAAGTAATTCTATGCGTTTTTGTTGGATTTGATAGCTAACTTTCTTGCAGCCTTTGGCTTCAGGTGAGAGATGTTGTGGGATATTCGTTCGGATGGGAACTAATCGTTTCTAGGGAGTTGCTTTGACTTTGACTCCGATTTCTTATGAATTTGGAATTTCTAGCACATGGGTTCGTTTCACAACTTGTGCTTTGTTCTTGGGACTTTGCCTGGGTGCTTCCTTTTGGGGTGTTGCCTCTGATATCGTTGGCCGTCGTCTTGCTTTCAACACCACCTTGTTCCTGGCTGGTGCCTTTGGCCTGGCTGCCGGTGGTGGTCCCTCGTGGATTGGGTAAGGACTTCCTACATGGTTTTGTACTAAACCTTTCCACTGACAAAAGTTTAGAACATGTGCTTTGTTTGCTTGCTTGGGTCTCGGCGTGGGTGGCAACTTGCCAGTTGATGGTGCTCTTTTTTTGGAGTTCCTGCCCTTCGTCTCCGGTAACATGCTGACCATGTTGAGTGTTTGGTGGCCCATTGGCCAACTGATTGGCAGTCTGCTTGCTTGGGCTTACATCCCCAACTACAGTTGTACCGGTTACGAGGGTTGCACCAGGGAGAAGAACATGGGATGGCGCTACCTGGTCCTGACTCTAGGTGCCATCACCTTTGTCATGTTCGTCCTGCGCTTCTTTTTTTCCACTTGTACGAGTCACCCAAGTTCCTGCTTTCTCGCGGTCGCCAGGACGAAGCCGTTGCATCTGTGCACGGAATCGCTTATAAGAACGGCGCCAAGACCTGGTTGACCACCGAGATCCTCAATGAAATCGGCGGCCACCCGGACGCACAGGAGGAAAAGACTGAGCTCACCTACGTCCAAATTGTGGGTCGTTTCTTCTCCAAGTTCTCTATGGAGCGCATCGCTCCCTTATTTTCCAGCAAGCGCATGGGCATCAACACCGCTCTCCTCTGGTTCTGCTGGACCACAATCGGCATGGGCTACCCCCTCTTCAACGCCTTCCTGCCTCAGTATCTCTCCCAATCCGGTGGCGAGACAAACTCCAACTACACCACCTACCGCAACTACGCCATCACCTCGATCGTCGGCGTCCCGGGCTCCATCCTGGCCTGCTACACCGTCGAGATCAAGTACATCGGCCGAAAGGGCACAATGGCAATCGCCACGCTGATCACCGGCGTGCTACTGTTCTGCTTCACCGCATCTACCAGCTCCAATATCCAGCTCTTGTGTAGTTGTCTCGAGGCTTTCTTCCAGAACATCATGTATGGTGTCCTGTACGCATATACTCCAGAGACCTTCCCTGCTCCCAACCGCGGTACCGGTACCGGCATCTCCAGCTGCCTGAATCGTATCGCCGGTCTCTGCGCGCCCCTAGTTGCCATCTATGCTGGAAGTTCAAACCCCAACGCTCCGATTTATGCATCGGGTGCTTTGATTCTGGCGTCCTTCGTCGCTATGTGTTTCTTGCCCATTGAGACGAGAGGAAAGCAAACGCTATAAAAGAGGTCAATACGCCTGCTTCATTTTTCCATTAGACATGACCTTCCTTGGCCATGTTTGACCGTACCTGTGAATACAGATACACCCAAAATTATAGACACCAGTTGCATATGCCCTAGATCCATTCCATCCTTCCGTGATTGGAAAGCATTGAGATCAGGATTGACGCTTGTCTACAGCCCATTCCAGATAAAAGAACTGGATAGAATGCTGAGTTCTGCATATTTTCTCCAACAAACCGTTGGAGACGGGGTCTTATCCCGCTGAACATACACTTTGAGATACCATATTGTGCTTTTGTCAGCCTGTTTGTTGTCTCCATTGCGCACATCGTCTAAGTCCGGACCTTGTTGTATTTAATGTGAATATTGTGATGTTTGTGCTCTGAATTGCAATACGTAAGGGTTTATAGTAGGAGAATCGCTGGTGCAGGAAGTTAGTTTGCTACGTCGAGAGGAGCTACTAAGCTCTTCACAGAAGCTGTTATATGATAAATTTTTAGCAAAACTCCAAGGAGCTCACATAAATAAGCTAACCTAGCTGTCCTATATTGCTCTTGCCCTGTTTTGCTTTCAATCGCCCTTCACGGTCCTTAACCACGTCGTCGGGACATCGCGATAGACAAACTGGCCACCAATCCTCGTAACTTATTTACTGCCCACGACTACCTTAGATGATGCAAGTACCTTCATTCTCTACCTTGTCTATGTATAGTTTATCGTTTATCAACACATACATGTCAGTATATTCCACTCGTGGCATCGACCTCCCGCTCTTGATGGTCGTCAACTCGCGAAACTTCGAAACGTCAAAGATACGAAGGGGCTGGATATACAGGCCATCACCCCTTTCAGCCACACAATCTCCCGCTAGGGGATAAGTAATCAAGGATACACAACGTGGAAAAAATAATCAAAAATCAATGCTTAATCCTTTAACAAGTATGTGAACCCTATGACAGCATATAACAAGGCCAGAAAGCGCACAGAAAACAAACTCCATCCTAGCCCAGCAAGCTCCGCGATAACACAAGAGAAAACGAAAAGAAAACAAAGTTCCCATTTTCCAAGTCGTGACCATATGTAGCATGCGAGATCCTCGCCGGGACCGATCCAGTAACGCGCGAACAGCCCAGACAGAAATAAACGAAAATATGAGAATGAAAAATGAGATATGGGGATCATAAGAAAAGAAAGTGGATCCGTGGAAAATAATCGCTCATCAAGTCAAAGACACATAAGATATGAAGACATCAGCCCTTTCGCAAAAAGGTCCATATGTGCGTCTATACGACGGGTTGGTGACGACGGCCCCTCTTCTCCAGCAAGGTCGAGCCGTTGAGGGAAAGCTCGAAGGGCTGGTTCGGCTTGCGGATACTGTTCTTCGCGGCATTGGCGACGTTCGCATCGTGCATGCCGTAGCCCTGATTCTTCGATTGTTGTGCGGGTGGTGCGCGTGCTTGTGCAGCGCTGCTCTGGCCCAGGTTTGTGGAACGGAGCTTTGCTTCCATACCGGCCATTTCGCCCTGGGACTTGGCGACCTTTGCCGGGGGCTCGCCGCCGAGGTTGTGGCTGTATTCGGCTTCGTTGTCGTATGTCTCGTTGAGCGCACCCAGGGCGGATTGGAAGCCGGCTACGCCACTGCGATTGGCGGCGCGCGCACGCCGCTTACTCTCTTCTTCTTGTCTGTGCACGGCGTAGCCGACGTCGAAGACTTCGCGCAGGTTGAAGGCGCCTGGTGAACGGAAGTCCATGCGGCGTTCTGCGGCTTGAGAGGGTTGGTCGAGGAAGCGGGCGCTGGCGGGCTGGTAGGGGCCGTGTTCGGCGGACTGGGAGTCGAGTTGTTGGGTGCCGTTTTCGTTTCGGGAATAGGGTGTTGCTAGAGGGGGTGCGTCGGCCGCAGCAGTCGTTGCCTCGTCTGATCCGCGGATCCAAGGATGGTCGAGGAACTCTTTGATGGTGTAACGCTTCTCGGGGTCGACAGTGAGAAGGTGTGAAATCAAATCCTGGGCCGACTTGGAGATATCGTCCCACCAGGGTGACAAGAAGGTGTATTGACCGCGTGCAACCTTTTCGGTGAGGACTTGAATACTCTCATCGTAGAACGGAGGGAAACCACAGAGAAGAGTGTAGAGCACACAGCCCATGGCCCACATGTCTACACTCTTGGAGTACCGCTCATCCTTGACAATTTCTGGGGCAGTGTATCCGACAGTGCCACAAGGGGTCATCGTTGAGCTATCCCAAATCACCTTGGACAGACCGAAATCTGCAAGCTTGATCCTGCCAATACCACCTGAACCGACACCAGGAATGAACTCTCCCTCATCTTCTTTATCTTCATCGCCAGGCTGTTGGGGCTTGGGGTTCTTGCTGGGAGCATGCGGAATGGGGTAGAACAAGAGGTTTTCCGGTTTGATGTCACTTCAAGATATTAGTTCAAAATTACATCTCGGGATTGAGGAGCAACCAACCGGTGAACAACTCCAGATGTTTCGTGTAGATACTCAATCGAGTCTGCTACCTGTCGGATGACGTGGCGGCTCAGATCTTCGCTGAAGTATGTCAAACGCACGATCTGGTGGAACAATTCACCACCAGGGCAAAGTTCGAGGACAATATAGTAATATTGCTTAGATTCAGAGAAGTCGATTAATTTGACAATATTGGGGTGGTCGAGATTGCGCATAATCTGAACCTCCTTGAGAATGTTCGCTCGCTATCGAATCCCAATGTTAGCAAGGTTCCGAAACCGTATGCGCAATCGCATATGAAACGAGCGCAAGGAAAAGAGATCGGCAATAAGACGCGAGTCACCATTGCCACGGAAGTCAACCATGAAGGAATTTTTTGCGCACCTCCAATGCTTTGGGGACTTTGTTGACCGTTGGATAGCGAGGGTCGCTCTACAGAACGTATTGGCCAAGTTTCCTACCAGGGTGGATTGCAGACTATGTAGCCAAGGAGATAGGTAGGGGAGAGATACAGGGAAGGGAAGTAAAGAAAAGGAAAGAGAGGAAAAGAAAAGGCATATTGCGACGAAAACCTACCTGGTTGCTGTTCAGTTCAAATTTGCGAACAACTTTGATAGCCACCTCGCCGTATTCTGTGGTTGTATCCTTGGCACGATAGACGTTACTGAAGGCGCCATCGCCCATCTTCTCCATCAGAATCCAACGATCTAAACCAGGGTATTTAGGCATTTTCGACCGAGTGAGGTTCTCCTCTGCCACGAGACGTTCAATTTCTTGGGAGCGATCCTGCCTGACGCGAGAACCGGGTTTCTGAAGCGCATTTTCTCGACCTTCCGGACCAAAAGCCTCAAGGGCAGGTGTGTATTGGCCAGGTGGTTGAGGTTCTTGCTCGGCATGGATGGTGGAAACATCGGTTGTGGGTTCTGAATGAGGGGTGACAAGACGGGCCTGCTTGCCATGCCTAATGAAATTCTTGATATTCTGTATGGTACTCATGATGGAACAGGAATGAGTCGTGATTTGTAAGAAGTGGTT
This sequence comes from Penicillium soppii, assembly GCF_028829465.1. NCBI lineage: Eukaryota > Fungi > Ascomycota > Eurotiomycetes > Eurotiales > Aspergillaceae > Penicillium > Penicillium soppii. The sequence continues at coordinate 509,846 of NW_026643235.1, read as the reverse complement.
GTTGCACCGGAGATAGAGAGGGGGGAGAGAGAGAGAGAAGAGAAGAGATCTCGCAATCTAAGCAGGAATTTTCAGATGTGTTTCAGGGAGAATTCAAAATGAGTTTGAGAAGTTTGGGGAAGATGAGCAAGAGAGTCTAGTACTCCACTAAAAATCAAAAACTACCAAGAAAAAGAGGGAAACTGAGAAAAGAAGAAAAGGGGAGGAAAATGATGGCGGGGGAAAAACAGCTATGACGATGTGTGATCTTCGGTGCGATGTCATTTCTGCCAAGACTCATCATCAGCATCCTGTTCATTTCTTCTTTCTCCTTGGACGTCATGTTACGCCACCAGTCCACAAATGGTAATCTGGTAAATGCGATCAATCTATATCTCATATTGTCTTTATATTAATTGCTTTCTACTACCTATACTACAATACTACATAATACAACCAGCTATCATGGCGATTATACTATATATACCTCCTTTGTGGTGATTTAACCCTTTCTTACAAGTCACAGATACTTCCAATTCCAAGGTTCTAGTTAAATGCTTCTGTTTGACTGATCCCTGTCTCTTATTATCCTAATCAGTCTTCCCCCCCCTCTCACAATATGTTGGTTTCCGAGACCTGATTCCAAAGACCTCATCTTTTCCAAGGTTGGCCTCCCGGACTGTGGAGATTGATATCGTCATCATCCGCCGCCACATGCTTGGAATTTAAACCAATTCCGGATTCACATTGCTACAAGCTTGTACTGTTCTTCTCATCTTCAAAATATTTCAGGTTGCATTGTCTGTCCAATCTAGACTTCGGTCTTAATTGATGCGGGAGCTCAAGACCCAGATCCGACCCTCTATTGGACTAGACTGTTGAATTTTAAAAAGACCTGCAGGGCAAACACATATCAAGGATAAGGAGAAAGATGATGAATATGAAATACATCAAGATATCGATATTTTGATGTCAGGACGATTTGACAGACTAAATTTGGCTGCAGACTCCACATGGCCTCGACTTTGTAGATCACATTGAGTATAGCTAATGTTCGAGTGCGTGGTCGCATTGTACCTAGGTATATTGTATGTATGATTAATGAGCTGCTTACATAGGTAATACCCCACTTCATGGCTGAACGCAATGATTTCATCTGCACATACTACTGTTTGGCTGGCTGGTCCATGGCGGTCCGAGTGCCAGCTTCGAAAGAATCGCGGCTGAACTCCCCGCAAACAGATTTCTTCTGTTGGTATAACCTCAGGCATCACAAGCATTACAAGCATTACAATGGCAAGATTCCTCATTGTATGACTACCACATAAACCTTGTTATTCATCTCAAGAGGGGAGTTCAGTTTTGACCACCGGGCTTGCTTCAGGGCTCAAAAACCAAGAGAGATGCTGTAATTCATAAGCAGGCCAAGGAAGCCGTCTAACCCATGACAACATGGCTGCATACATTTCTTAGATAATCTTTTTACATGGTTCATCTAGGGGAATTACCAGAAGGCATCTACCCAGGTATCTGCCAGCCAAGTTATATAGCCTCAGCCGATTCCAGGCACGGCAACCATAGCACAGTTGTATATTTGATGGTAAGAGAGACCAGTAGATTTGAGATAACGTAGGTACCCACTCCAGGGCTACCTTTCGTACTGACTATATCGTTAGATCCGTTCTTTATAACCTCTTGGTACGTAGGGCTCAGTCTGAGTGAACACCCCGATTTTCACCATCGCAGCATATAGAATAGTCATGAGAAGCTAAGCATCCAGCCAAGCATCCAGCCATATCTTGCTGACAGTCAGTATCATTCGGTGGTGCTTATATTAATCTATATTAGAAGGATATCTAAGTTGATTACTCAGTTTACGCTTTGGTTATAAACCTCGGAGATAGGACCTAAATTGCAATGAGTAATCTCTCACACCACAAACGAGCAGAGGTGCCGCATTATATATCGTTTGCCACTATCCAGTCAAGCCTCCATTGGCAATAGCACGTATGGCGCGCATTAAATTTATAGCTACATTGTCGCCCTGCCCCTGGAATGTTAGACTGAGACCTGCATCAAGGGCTAAGCATATGGAGTAAGGAGTTCGAATACTGACGGCATGAGACTCCAATCATTTCTGCTGGTTATGAAACATTGACATACATTGTATGCAAATCGGAAACCCCACATGGCCTTGACTATTGAGATCCAGGCGTGCCCGGATCGTATGGGGAAATTTGGGATGAATCCACTTAGGAATTGATCCATGGATAACGGCTAAATACCAATATAAACTCGGTTGAATGCCCTCATATATCTTGGATACCAGCTGCTGCGGCGTACTACACGTAAACATGTAGGTTTGTAGTGAAGGTGTGTGAAAAACAAGGCAGCAAGGCACCGACAATTTAATCCAGGCACAAGATGGACAACCAAATTGTGTTAGATGCTCTATCTTTTGCTTGCATTGGTTCTTTTATTAAATTGTTTCAATATTTTTTTGCCTCATACCTCATACATCACTAGTCGAAACACAGGGGATAAGAGTGATTGACTGGTGTGCCCAGCCACTCGCCAATATTGACCATCCTCCCCACCCTTACGACTCACATCGCACAGACAGGTCGAGCCTTCGTTCCGACAGGCCTTTGCTCTAATCGAATCAGTACTTATCAGCCGTGGACTCGAATGCACCTCGGACGATCCGCACCCCTCTCCCCCTGCATCGTACAGAAACAAAGTCTCTGCGTCTGTTAGATCCATCAACTCTGATCATTGGTCGCATTCTGGTCGCAGAGTGCTCGCGCGCGATGCGACCCTTGCGATCTTCGACCGAGACATCTTAAACAGTGTTATGATATCCAAAGATATCTAAACTACGATAGAACCCCAAGCGACCGTGGAAACTTGTCTCCCAGATCGGCGTCGCTGTCTCCGAGATGCCGGGCGTGGAACTGATGGGGTCATCGGAGGATTCGCAAGGACTCGAGCGGCCACTCCTAAGGTCTCACAAGACCATTCCCCGACGGGATGTAATCGTTCCAACTATCGAAGTTATCCAACCGGTATCCCCGGATCAGAATGGGAAACATGATACGACACCGGCGCTTCCTTTGACCCCCCGGGTGCAGGCCAAGAAGCTCTCGTCGATGAACAAACACAACAAAAGATGGAATCTTTGACAGACCTTCCAGCAACTGGGATGTTGACCCCTCGCCGTCCCTCCAAGCCTCCGACTCCCGATGTGACGCCCCCTCGAACGAACGCAAATAAGCGCCCTAGCTTGAACCAGTTTGTGCAGTTCTCTTCATCGTCTCGAGCCGATTCATTCCAAACGGCATATGAGAATATCTCTTCGGAAGAAGATATGGATACACCGGTCCGCGTGTCTCAGACACCAACGCAGACACCCAGACAAAGGAAGGAGCCATCAAAGCCACCCGTCTCAAATGCATACCTTTCACAATTCGCAAATACAAAATCGTCATCGTCTTCTGCATCGCAACAACACAGCGAAACCGAGTACGACACAGGATTTGAGTCGTTTGATGGGGATTGGGCCGCAAACCCCATGGACGGGTCGCCAACGGTGTTAGCTGGAAAACGAAAGTCTGTACGGGACCACACCAAAGAGGATTATCAATCAGCTGCGCATAGAACTTCACTGGATGTCAAGCGTCTCGATGACTCTTTGAGGCGGGAAAAATCTCTGCGGGACCGAGTCACTGGTGCGCATAAAGTCAAGGAAAGTCCATCGATGGAGCACTTCCGGGAGAATATTGGGTGGCCATCATCGGAGAGTCCAGCCAAAACCAACGACCCCGAGGCTCGTCCTTTATCGGTCATCTCTTCGACGTCCACCATTGAGGCTATGATAATTGAGTCCCCGAAACGCGCGCAGCGAATGCTTCGGCATACCGAAAAGCGAAGCTCTCTGCGGTCTGTCAGCTCTCCCATCACAAGATCGGAGCGAACCTCTAATGGATCCATTCCTGAATCACAACACCGTTTGGTTCACAAGGTTGCTCGCATCTCTGGTCAGGACCATCGCAGCGTATCGTCGGAGATGTCATTCTCAACCAAAACCAGCAGCAGTGCCATACAACCAAATATTGAAACCATCAACGTCGTGGTCATACCCGAGAGAAACTCGTCTCTGAGGTCAGGTCCCAACAGTCATGCTTCCTCCAAACCCGGTTCCCAGCGATCGAGCCGTCGTCCTCCGACAGTATCATCTGGCCGTACAGACACTCTGCAGCACAAGAAACGCACCGTATCAGATTCGCACTCGTCAAAATCTCGCGATGCAGATTCCAGAAGTCGTTCCATGCAGCGACCGGTCGTTCCACCCCGAAGCTCCTCTCTTTCTGCACCGACTAGTAGGAATAATTCTCGCACAAGTTCTCTTACTTCAAACAGTCTGCGAAGTCGACCCAAAGAGCGGCCCGTTATCCCAGCCCGAAGCTCATCGCTTTCTGCGCCAACCAGTCGCAACAACTCTCGTGCAACTTCCTTAACCTCTGACAGCCTGCGAAGCCATACCCTGGCCATGGATCTCGAAATGCAAAAGCGCCGCGAGAATCAGCCGATATCTCCACCTCGCCATAATGTTCTAGCTTCGGTAGAGCGCCAAAGTCTACTGCAAGTGCCCAAATTGCCTGGCCTGTTTGACAGCTCGGAGGATATGGCAATGCTGCAACCTCCCTCTTTGCCTTTCACTCAGGGCTCCATTCCATCGTCTTCCCCGGGCCCTATTGAAATCCAAGAAGCCACAGCCGTCAGCTTGTTTGCACATAATAACCACTCGCTGCTGCTTGTCGATCCACGAGTACAGGCCTCAAGACGCCCTCTCCAGGCTCTTGGAATTCCCGACGACTTTGTACATCCCTGCACATTTGACAATGTCCCACAAAGACCCATCTACACTGTCGATTCTCCATTAAAGAATCCTCGCCCTCCACCGAAACCCCCTGTCAGCAAACCTCTCCCCCCGCTTCCCTCGCCAGACGGCCCCCCCTACCAACGCCAACGATGAAAGCAAAGGTCTCGGCCGTCGATGGAGCTCAGTTCGCCGCAGTCTGAGCGCTCGGCCACGGTCGGAATCCTTCAATGCCCTGTCACGCTCATTTTCCATGAAAACTGCAAAGAATCGAACAGCAGGAAAAGAAATAGACAGCCGACTCCATCCTTTCTGGCGCCCTCGCGGTTTTTGGGACGACGTCCCCAGCTCCCCGGAGAAACAACTATCGCCAACGCGCCAGCATTCCTCAGGCCTCAACGACTCTCTGGTAGTCAACAATACCCTAGGCCTACCCCAACGCCGTGTAATATTCGACGGCCCACCGGCTCTCTCGCGCCGCAGCCCAGAAATGAAACGTATCTTCGACGGCATGGCCAGCAACGGCAGCTTAATCGACCAAGGCATGTTCCGAACTGGCTCTCCACTCCACCCAGCACGATTCCAGTCTCTGTCCCGCTGGGGCCTGCGCCTCCAGTCGATCTCCTGGCGTAACATGCGCCACCGTCTACGACGTATGCGCCAGCGGCGCGATGAGCGGAAGCGCGCTGTTCGTCGCGAAACCCTCAAGCAGAGTATCGGTGGCCCTGTTTATGTAGCTTCCAGCGCCACGGCCGGGGTGGCTGCGCGATGATAAATGATTCCCTCTTTTCTTACCCATGCCATCCATGTCTCTTGATGAATGGGCATGTTTCACGCATTTCAGTACACGCCCGAAGATTCCACGATGCAAGTGGGACATTTTGATTTTGAAATCTATTCAACGCCTGAGATGATTGATCGATATGAACTGAAACTTTTTGATGATTATGAACTATGAAACACGGACCACGATTTTTATGATGATGATGATGCTCTTGTTTTTACCTTTTGTTGATATCGCGTTGGCTGTACTGTTGAAAGATGTACTTTTAGTTGGTGAATTCCCATAGCACACGTATTTGACTTCTTTCCAGCCTGTTTATCAGTCTCAGTCTAAATCAGCGTTGTCCATGCCAAATTAACCCCTCGCTTCCACATTGTTTTGCATAGATGGTCGATGTAACAACCAGTCTAGCTGAAGACCGTAGTCATCTACATTTGCCCATCGGTAGACGATTAAGGTAGATCTTTGTATATTTCGCTCTTGTTACCATCAGGTACCGAACTTTGATATAGCATGTAAGCTAAGGCATTTACCTAGTAAAACAGTATGTATCTGCTATGAGTGGTAGTTGAAACCAGGGTATAAAAAACAAAAGCATAACTCCAGATCGATATCAAGATCAATTTCTGCCTCCCCAATAAACATTCCCATGACCCCTCCCCTTCCCACGCCCTCGTACACTCGACCGACCGCGAATAGCCATAGACCCATACTCCGTCTCACGATCGACCCGCTGTCTCAGTCGCTCAGAGGACTCCGTTTCCGCAATATTTTCAGGCGAGCTTTCGTCTGACTGCGCTGCTAATCTTTGTTGACTGTGCTTGAGCATGGCTTCCCAGGTTGGTGGGTCGAGAAAGGGCTGGGGCGGCATTGAGAATGAGACTTCGATTCGTGGGGCCATGGGTTTGTAGTCTTCTTCGTCTTCAAATTCGTCTTTGTTTACACTTTGGTTCTTGAATTCATTTCTTTTTTGGGTGGCCTCTTCGTGGGATTGTTTCATGCGTGTTTCTGCGGGGATCGCGCTAGGGTTGAGCACTTTGCACACTTTGTGTTGGTTTGATTTTGGGGGCAGGAGGGATCTTTTGGTTGGGATAAGACGGGACCGTGAAGATTTGGTGGTTTTAGGCATTGTTACTAGACTCTAGATCGCACTGAACAGAAGATTTTTGAAGGCAAGTTATAACCGTCATCGCAGTTAAAGTGGATATCCTTATCAGCTTATCAGCTTATCGTGAATGCGTGAGGCACCGAGGCAGAAATCATCTGTACTCCTTTTACTTCAAAAGTACGATACCTCCTAGGCCCTTGGAAGGTTCCATGATCTATCCATGAATATGCCGGCCGAAATAGGATTAGAAGTTCACCCGCATCTATTTGAATATCAAGGGACCCAATTCCTTGAAGGATTACTTGCGCTGGCGAAGCGCAATCTTCAGCCTGAAGTTAGGAACATAAAACTCCTCGAATGAAAGCGAGCCAGTCAAGGCCCCAGGAGACGAATCAGGCAGGCGTATGTCATAACGAGTCAGGATATGTGCAAAGGCCAGCTTCATAAGTGCGCCAGCCATCCATCGCCCAGGACTAAAACACGAGCCAATGTCAGCCAGTGGAATTCGGGCGGTTGGATTTCAAACCAAGGCAAGAGAAATGTTGACAGCCATGAAATTGCCATGCTCAGTGAGCGAACAAAATTACTTACCAGGCTTGCACTCCCATTCCAAAAACAAGGTAGTCAGGACTCAGATCGACCAATTGGGTGTTCTTGGCTCCGGCTGCAGCACGCTTTACGAAACGGAAGCCGTCAAAAGCATCAGGGTCTTCATAGTGCTCGCTGAGACGCTGGATAATTCCACTTGGGACTGCAACGTGGGACCCCTGCTTGAGTGTGATACCTGTTTGTTCGTCCCATGTTGTCAGTTCACCTAGCAGCCTGATGGTCTGCCCGGGGAAACCAACCGTTAGAAAGCTTGAGATTGGTTGTACAGACCCTATGGGCAGATACTATAACCAGTTTGGTGTGTTAGCTATGCATGACTCAAAAGAAAAGAGTAGTTGACAAGTGCGGATAAACACACGCGCCGAAGGAGGATGTAGCCGTTGGCATTCTTTCAGAAAGCTATCCGTCAAGACCATATTATTACAAGCTGGAAGGGTTGGTCCTAATTTGGAAAATGTCCGCCCAATCTCTTCACGTATGGGCTCAATATATTCGGGTCGGCGGGCTAGCTCGGTTAGGGCTCCGTAAAGCGCCTATTGGGGTTCGAGTCACAAGACTGCAGGGGTGCGGTGTTACTTTGCGTCCACTCACATAGGATGTAGTATAGATAAAGGCAAATTGTAGAAGCAATAGTTCACCTATCACCTCTGTATATGTCCATCGATTTCGAAGCACAGAGCTCTCATACAGCCAGCGGAAAATCTCAACCTATGATTTGTTAGAAATCTTTGTGTTTTTTTTGGGTCAAATAGACCAGATTGTAGAAAAAGCAAAATAACATACAGGCTCACCTGCTTGGTCGAGGCTAGCCTCACTGTTGACTTCGTTGCCATTGGATATCTCAGCGTGATATTCACCTGCGCGTGCATTGAAATGCTTTAATAGAATTTTGCGCGAGGCCAACATATCCCATTTAGTTCCAAAACTAACAATACGGCTGATAAATCCACCGATGTATCTGTGTTGATAGGATCAGTCGAGATGAGAGAGACAGTTCAAAATAAGGCATATCTCACCGTTTCAAGCAATCTGGCACAAGGAATTGTACTCGAGTAGTAACTATCATTCCGAGAATATGCTCCTTTACAGCATGGAGATATTCTTCATCCCGGGCGAGCCGTGGACCGACCATAGAAATGCTGCCACTGCGTGCTACGATCGAGTATCCGAAATCAAAAGAGCCGACCACACATTCTGATTCAGAAAATTAGATATGTAAAGAAAAGGGCAATGCTTTACAAGCTTTACCTCCGTCTTTGAACTCCAGAAGTTTTAACTGGGAGATGATTGCCTCGTTTATAGAGGGTATATACCGATCCAAGTTCTTGTATACTGTGCCGCGAATCATACCGGGTGTTGTTTTGGCGATTTTTGGCCATCCCATGTCAGCAGGAAAATATCCCGGCATTACATGAGATATCTGAAGGAGCTGCGGAAACCTTTTCATTAGCCAGGAAACGTAGATTGTAGCGCTCAAGTCAACCTGATCGATCCACGGCTCGGGAGATACAAGAGTACTCTTTTTGTTCTTCAACTCCTCGATTAATTCTGGGGCGCACAAGACGACCTGTCCGAAGCGGAATGTCCGCGGAATTTCGAACAAGCTATCTTTGAATTGGTTATAGCCCTTCTTTATGATACCGGGTCCGTCCATAACAAAGTGGTAGTGGTGGTATAAGATCGCGATAGAGTGTTTGTATATAGGGAAGGAGACGTGGTCCTGTGAGGTAAAACATCACGTTAGTATATTCGGTTTATCGATAGATTTCTTGCCTACTCTCAAAGCAAGGAGATCACTAACATTGGCCAATGTATAGGAAGTCAAGAATAACGCCGCCGCAACCAAGGAACAAAAGACAAGAAGAAGACTTAAGCACAGCGTAAAAGCTGAAGTCTGAGTGCCTACTGGGCCCTGGTTCCAATTAAGCATATTTGCGCAGGACATGATGTTTTGAAGATCATGGGAAGAGGGCAGTGACAGAAGCATGAACGGGACAGAAGGTAAAATATATACCTCAAGTTTCATCCAACAAAACGTACGAGGCGGAGAATAAAAACCAGTCATAAGATCAACTAATATTACAGCAAAGGGACTCGTTACTGTCCTAAGCGGATGAGTCTGTGCCTCAAAGCGCGGTGACAAGAATGACTCCGTGTGATATGCTTTGCAGCATGCCCCGGCAAATTGTGTCGGACTTTATATTTGCATGGGTCAACATCAAATTTCCAGACAAGGATGTTGGTATGACAAGTATATCATTGGATTGGCTAAAGACAGAAATTCGTACAAGAGAATCATAGCGAATATAAACAGACATCAAAACAAAGTGAAACAAGAAAAAAAAACTCCATGGGAGGTATCGAGATCGAATGTGTGGTATAATGATACAAGCAGACACGCAAGCCACGCCTGAAAAACGCCAAGAAGGTAACAGTCAGCCTATGCGATGCCCTGGGGCTCCACTCCACCCATTGTTGAGTATGAATAGGGCAAGTCTACCAAGCCATCAAGCAGCCAATTCAATGGATCAAAGACCTCATAATTAGGTTCCATGAAATTGCTTGGAAGACCATTCACCTGGTTCGCAGGTGGTTGGACTCCAAGACTCGCTTGAGAGAGTAGAGGTGCTGGGGCAAGACTTGGATCATTTCCAGAGATCCCGGGTGTGTTTGTAGATGTGAGTACAGGCCCGACAGATGACGCGGCCGAAGAATCGGCTGCTGAGTCTGGGTTTGTCGGGTTTTTCAGATACGCTATAAATCAAATTAGACTCTGTGTAGACCTGAAGCTGCAACGAAAACCTACCTTCAATGTTACGGCCTTTGGTCCGTGCATCCTCCCGCCATCGCCAGACGGAGTCGAAAAGCAGAGACATGCTCATCCGACAGCGCACTTTGAGTCGCAGGGAGTCATCAACATCGGAATTATTGTTGGATCGTTGACTTGTTCCTCCCAATCTCCACATCTGAGCCAATACTTCCGCAAGCCGTTCGGGCAGATCGTTGCTGGAAGCTGATACTCCACGGATGGCCCAAATTGTCCGATTAAATAGATGTTTGGTGTAGTCCATATCGATATGAGAGGCGAAAAAGCTTTTGCATAGCTTCAAAAGGGTGCATCCAGCGGCTACCATCATTTGGTAGACGTAGTACGGTGTATAAGAGAGGACTGGACCGACCTCGGTCTCAAGATTCAAAACAACTTCGAGGAACGATGTCGTCGCGACATATAAAGATAAAACCCTTTCACGATAATTCTTCGTAGTTGGCTCGTCAAAGAATGCGGAAAGATGCAAGTGAAGATTGGCGGCACGGAGGAACAGGTCGGTTATACCTGATTCGTTAGTCCAGGGCCATACTCTACCGAGTCTGAGAGACTTACAGTCGTTGTGTGCTTTCAATTGTTCTTCCAGTTCATCAAAGTCTCGTGACAAAAAGGAGATCATTGTGGACCTTTCATGGTCACTGGTTAGGCCAACGGGATCGCGTCGATTTGTGTAGAGTGCTCTGGTGATTTTGTCGCAAAACTTTTCAATCTCTAACCTTGACCTTAAGTCATCTGGAAGTTTGAAGTTTGGGTCTAGCGAATCGCTGGAAGACAGCGTCCAGTCGTAAAGAGTGGATGATGGTTGTCCATATCCAGTGGATACCCTGCAATAAAGTGTGAGACAAAGTTGGCCAAAGTCTGGGGGATTACATACCTCTGAGCAACAATATTGCAAATGGCCCAGGTTCGCACCTTATCTCTCAACTCCTCCTCAATCAGCTCCACCCGAAACTTGCTGAAGTCTTGGGTGTGAGAGGGTCGATGTAGACCAAGCTGCATGGCAACCTGTACCATCATCCCACATAGCATGAATGTTGGATCTGTGGAGGTACTGCTTGTCGGGAACGGCCATGAGCACAATAGCGCGAGTGCTTTGACAACATGGTAGCTTTGAGGGATGTCTGCCAAAGTACTCCAAACAAGTCGGCTGACAGGGCCAGCGAGAGAATTCAACAAATTCGAGTCGCCCTGGTAGCGTCGTGCACCAACGCTAACAATTGTCCAGAAAAGCAGAGAAGAGGCATTATAATAATCCTCGGGAGACTGTTTTCGATCCAAAAATGGTAGGAAAGGATGATAGTATGTGAAGAAGCTGGCGGATACATTAGATCGATCACGGACTGGCAGTTGAGAACTTACAGATTAAATAGTTCCGCTACCTTCTCGGGGGCCACCATAATATCCTCAATGCGCTTGATTTGCCCCCCGCTTCGCATGTAGTTGGCGCCATCAAAGCCCGAGCGCAAGTCCAGCAGGGACGCAACAGCTTCTTGTGATCCCATATACTGATCTGCGGACATGGCGGATGGGGTTTGATAAACTGCAGGACTGACTTGATTCGATTCTTGCTTGGGTGTCAATTGCCCAGCCGTCAACTGTTGTTGTTGCTGTTGCTGAGACATCCCAGGCACGGGTTGGCCCGTAGCAATCTGCTTCCTGAGCTCAAGGATTTCTCGTTCCATCTCCGCATTGCGACTGCGCTTCCCCACGCGTTTGAAGTTTGACTCGATTTTACAATCGAGCTTAAGCCGACGGCATCGTGAACAATCGGCCCAGGGATCTTGAATGACGTCGCATCGGAGCTGTCGCAATCCAAATATTAGCCAAACTCGACCACGAGATTAAAAGTGCAGCACAGAGACTTACTTTCTGCTGTCGGCACTCGTTGCAGGCGCGCTTCACAGGTTGGCGTCTCTTCTCTTCGCGCGCCTCATGGTCATCCATGTCATCTATACTCCCCGGAGAACTGTCGATCCCCGCAATGGCCACATTTCGTTTGCGCCCATGCATGCCGTCGGCGGCAAGTGACCGAGGCAACTGATTTAGTCCCGCCATTACGGGACTGGTACCAGCAGAAGCATTATCAAATTTCAGAATCGGTTCTAGAGCTTGGGCCTGACCCTCTCCGATGCCGCTCGATCGCCCAAGAAAAGCCAGGCTGAATGACGTGTGTCCGTCGAGATTTCGATTCGACACGGTAAGAGGTGTTTTGTGGTCGTGTTCGCGGGCAGAAAAATTCAGCGATTATTTAGTGGAATTTTTTGGGCGAACTCGACTCTTGCTTTTTTTTCCCTTCGTCTCTCTCACTTTCTAACCCAAACGTTTTCGATATTCGCGGTGAGCGCTATATCACGTGATATGAACTGAGAGAGGGGCACGTCACCTGACACTTTGCACGTGATATCGATTATCAACAATTCAACGCATTGACGACTACAAACTACATATATGTAGGAACATATTATACTGATCTGCTACTTTGACAAGGTCTTAGATGGGCTAACTGTGTCTCAGATTCTATTGGGATGAACAAAAAAAACATATTTTCTTATGACTACCAACAGCATTATGACTGATTTCCTGCAACGTCTGCGAAAGTTGTGAATATATGGTGAGACATTTGCTGATGTTGACCTGGAACTCCTTGATGAACAACCAGACATGACATTCTCATCTGCGGGGAGAAGGTCGGGAAACCTTCCCTCAGCCAGTCTCTCAAATAGGCCGCGTCAAAAATGCCACGTTGCCCATGAGGGGAAATTAGTTTTGTCTGAGATTCCGGCTTCCCGAAGGTGCTTAACGACAATCCGCCGAAACAAGGGTGCTGGCTTGTGTAAAGAGCTTCGAACCTTCGTTGCATGATCTTTTTGTCTCCAGGTGTCTGATTGAGGGCATGGCGATGAAGAAGGTGCGATGATTTCCTTACTATAATTTCTAAGACAGTCAAGTTCTCTCTCTCCTTCTAAATCGGCGAGCCCGATTTGTAGAACCTCCTGGGATGAGAAATTAGTCTCCAGGCCGATATTCACCAGCTCGGAAGCTGAGATTTGACCAGGCCATCGGCTATCTTCCTGATAACATCTTGGTCTTGAGTACAGTATGTCCATCCGCACATAGTGTGGTCTGCCATACTCTCAATTGTGGCTCCGTGATCATGTCGATATTGTGCAGGTAGAGACTTTTGGTGGGAAAGGGAGGAGGAGTCGGGGCAGCAGCGGCCATTGTTTCGTTGAGAAGCAGTGATCTGACAAGTAGAGATAACACCAAACTGTGTGGTGGTATAGAGGAGAAAGATTCTCTCACTTAGTAGAGTGAAGGAGCAGTAGTCATGGTCAATGAGGGTCTTGAATGCCTCGATGAATTGCAACGTGAGGTATCATATCGCGTTGAGTGCCAGACACGTGGTGGGTGACCCGTGTCGCATGCCTGAAAGTGACTGAAAGTGACTGGACGAAGACCAACTTAACAAAGGGATGTTTGCTTCAAGGTGACTGAAAGAGAACTAATTTTCAACCAGATATTGTACCTCACGGAAGATACATCCAAACACGAACGTAACCAGGAACACATCCGTTCATCTCTCACTTCAAGGAACCAGATGGGAATGGCCGGACAATCCGGCTCTCTATGCTCGGCGATTGGTAGCTTATACCCTTCATTTGCGTTCATTTACGTTGTTTCAGTGTACACTTCATCAGTCCAGAGTTGTTAAAGAAATGATACTCATTTCCTTCGATCAATCATTCATAAAGGCAACCAAGAGAGACAACGAGAGATGCATTTCCGATCGGCTGTACAGACATTATAATGGAGAAAATCTCAAAAGTATTACTACTACGTCAATAGAATATCAACGTAAGTTCATTATGATATTTCCCATCAATTCAATCCCAGGTATCCAGCCATGCATCACCAAAATCCCAAGAAGCCCAACAATTAAATACCAAAAAGGAAATTTAACAATCCCGCACAATTAGATATCCAAGTATCCTCCGCCAAATCCCTCAAATCCACAAGTGCCCCCTCCTCAGCAGCAGGCCGCCATTGATCCTTCGTAACAGCATGCCACAAAAGACAATTACGCGGCATAGGGAACTGCAATTCCTCCGCTGTGAACAACTCCATCTCATCCCCCTGCCCCAAGCCCAAGCCCGCGCCAGTTAATTTTCCACAAACCTTGAACAAAGCAAGATCAAACCGTTTAATCTCCTCAATGCAGACCCACACAAAAGTAGAAAGATCCTCATCTCGATACCGAGCCACCACATTCGGATAATAGAACATGCCTAGCTTTCGACAACTCCTTACTAAACCAGCTAGTAAGTCGAGTTTCGCAGCGGGCAGAGAAACCCGCAGATCCAAATCCAGGGAGTCTGTGCTTCGGTGCATGATCGAGAAAATAATGTGTAGTAGAATGGCCTGGTAGGTCGGTATTGGCCAGTGGCAATCACTGCATGCTTGGTCTGCTTCTGATGCGTCCCATTTATCCTACTCTGATCAGTTTTGAACAATACAGCTCTGAAGATAACAATAACGGACCTTCTGTGCCCGAACTGCTGAGTCCAGATTATGGTGGATATCCACGGCTGCGGATCTCGCGCTCTCTTCGCCACTCGCCCACATACCTAGGACTACCATCGACTGCACGAGGAGGGGTGTTTCGCGCTTAGCGTCGAAAGACCCTTCGTGGATGAATGGCCATCTGGGGTGGAATTTCTCAAAGTAGAGATTGATATACTGGTCTCTTTTATTGGATAGTGGTGTCGGGTGTATTGTTGTCCCTTTATCTTCACTTTGTGTAGTTTGATCTGGATTTTGGTCTTGGTCTTGGTTTTGATCTTTGAAAACGCACTCTATCACGCGACGTACACATTCCGTGCATGGTAGACCTTTGCAGCGGGATTTGGTTGCTCGGCAGCCTTCGCAGGCTTGTCGGGCTCGAGAAGATGGTTCTTTGATTTTATGGTGTTGCCAGATGTGTCGGCGAAGGGTGTCCCTGGATTCATTATTATTGTTAGAATTTAGATAAGGGATTATGGTAGATACCGGCGTGCGAATTCTCGATCGCAGTTTGAGCATAGGAAGGCTTGGTCTTGGGAGTGTTTTGTCTGATGGCGACGTAGATGCTCTTTTCGCTGGTAACTAGCATTGCAGCCAGGAAAAGAGCAGGTAAACATAGCCAGGGAGTTCTTGATAGTATATCTGTTTGAGTTATCCTTATATTTATTTGCTTAAAGAGTATTCAGTCAGAGAGGAGAAACGACAGGGTGGTAATGGCGGGATTTAACAATGGTTTCCGAGCCTCCCGGCCTCCCACCGGCATCCCACTAACTACATCTTACCACGTCCATTTTTCCAATCTTGTTACACCAGCTCAGTCAAAGAGTGTGTTCGAGACTTAGGAAAATGCGCCATGATTCAAAGCTACACTAGGGGCATTGTTTAGTGAATACAGGAAATTTTCCCTTGGTTTACTGTAAATAACCTGTGGTGTGGGATACATCTCAAATCCCCTCCTACTGAGCATGCCCGCACTGAACAGGGTATTTAAGGCCCAGAAATCTTCAAACCGATGTCTTAAAGATATCTCACAGCCAAGCTATGACGAAATATATGGAGATGAGAGATTATCAAATGGATCCTGGTGGGTCTGATTCCCCCGCATATGATGTACAACAAGGTGGATATGAAAGTTGGAGTGTCGATTATCCCGAGCTTGAAAACCATATAGTAGATGGCAACTTTGCGAAGCAATATGCCAGAGCCTTTTTATAAGGGCTTATATACATTTCGAGCAGCATTCGTTTATTCGATTTCTAGAGACTTCGTAATTCAAAATAGTGATTCATGATATATTCATAGTATGTCCGCCAAGTCAGTACACAATTAGAGTGAGTAGACCACAGTCAAACGAAAGAGAAGGGATAAAGATCGGACGAGGGGAATTTGTGTGTTGTGGATTGGTATATATGTGCGTGGAGAGAGCAAAATAATAAAGAAAACAAAAACAAACGAGAGCCGAGACTCTTTCGAGTCTGGAATGATGAATATGCGCCGGCCATACAGAGTAGGCCATTTATGGGGTTTCCTGGAAAAGCAAAAAAAAAAACTTGAACAATAAAAGCACTAAGCGGGCCAAGGAGACATGATACATGGGATCTCGAAAGTAATAAAAGGTCCCGAGAAGGCACTCCGGGGAGATAGAGCGGGGTCTAGTCTCCTGGAGTGCCGGAAACATGTAAACAAGAAGTTTCAAAAATTCGCTCAAGCTCGTACATGAGATCGTGAAGTAGGGAAGGCCGTTCGGCATAGCCGCTGTGACCTAGACTGGCTCGGAGGGAAAGGACAGAATTCGCGTTTGGAAGATTACTCTTCCATACGACCAAAGACACCGTCATCGTCGTCATCCGGCGCTGAGCGGTTGCTGAAGTCCACGTCTGCGTTGCGGCGTTGACGGGATTCCTGGGCCTCGTTGCCACCGGTTCGGACCTCCCGCTCATCCGACACCTTGTATGAAAGCGACGGGTTGAGCGACCTGGATATGAAGATATTGGCCTCGGAGTCTCTACGAGCGGCTTCCTCGGTGGGGCGCGATTGAACAGAGTGGGGACTCTGGTAATTCGGGTGGCTGCTCGAGTCGAGATAGCGCGCGGGCAGTGGGGGCACTGGTGGCACATCGGGGGTCATGGATACCGGCCCTGTGCGGGGAGTGCCGAAATTGCAGAGACCAATGGCCGCGGCCAGATCCGCCTCATCATCCTCGTGTAATCGTGTATCTGCAGTCGACGGACGGGTGTCGATACTCGAGTTGCGGAAGTGGGAGAAGGCGGGCGAATGCAGCGGGGCGCTGTCGTTGTACGAACTGGAGGGAATCGACTGGTAAGAACGGGAGAAGCCGGAGGCGTTGCTCGCACTGGGTCGCTTGGCCCATTGTGTGGGCATGTCCGACATCTCGAAGTCGTCGTCTTCCTCCTCCTCGTCCATTGGGGGTGGCGTGGTCTCGGCGGAACTGATGCCATCCCGAAGTTCTGAAAGGGCGTCGGCGTCTGCTGCTGACTCGGCACCGGGTGATCCGGATGACATTTCTGACTCCAATTCGGCGGACTCATCGGGTGGATCATTATAGTTCATCGTAACCAAGACGGAGGCGGCCTCCAGTAGTTGAACCTGCTGGTGCTTGGAGATGAGAAGTTTCGAAGTCACGGCCCATGCTGGGTCGTGTTCCCACCTAAGATACCACGAAAAAAAACACGTCAATCAAATGCTGAGGTAAGGAGTGGAAAAAAGGGGGACAGTGACGAAGGGGGAGGTTGTTGACCACGAGGGCGACCTGCACAGAGCCGACATGGTACATAACCCCGATCGAGCAAGAGGAAGACGGTCGAGCGGTAGGGGGGATACACACATATGCTTAGACAAGCAGCTGCCATGCTTATACCCTTTCCCGCAGCGATCGCACCGTATGGCTGCCGAAACACGCTTTCCTTCAGTTTTGAGTATGGCACCCTCGCTGGCACGGCGGTTCCGGTTCTTGAGCTTGCTATCGGAGTGATCCGATCCGGGGGAGCCCTTGCGGGGGAGCGATGGTTCCTGGCTAGGACTGTTGATGCTGCGAGAGAGGTATGAACTGAAGCCAGAGATGTTTCCGACAGAGCCTGATTCCTGTCCCTTGCGGCCTGCGAGGCTCCGGCGGTGGGCACCCATGGGAAGCGAGGTGGATTCGCCGCCCTCCATGGATGCAGCAACCGCGGCGGCAGCGTGGGCAGCGGCGGTGGTGACACTCTTTCGACGGGTTACCCGGTGGTTTGAATTAGAGGCACCCAGCGAGATGGAGTGCGCGTGGTGCCGCTGACTGGGGTTGAGGGGACGCGACATGGACAATTCCTGTGAATGGCCGAAGGGGCCGAAGTATTAGCAGGGGTATGATATAGAATCAGGTAGCAATGCTGAGCACGTACTTTGAAAGAGGCCATGGTGGGATAAAAATGAGGAAGCTTTCAATTAAATTCCAAGCCCTCTAGGACACGAGTTGCCCTCAATTTCACAGATGTTATGACGCGGACGTTGATCCAATAGGATTGAGAGCGAGGGATGCAAATGAAGCCAATATAGAGAGAGAATGGGAGAAGATGAAGATAGAAAAAAAGTTGTTAGGAAAGGAAAAAAAGAAAGAAAGGTGGAAGGGGAAAAAAGAGGAGAAAGAAGGAGAAAGAGTCAGGGCCGGTATGAGCCAAAATCGCTCAGGTTTGCGGGGGCCTTTCCCTTTGAGCATGCGGGGGGTGGGAACGATCACCGGTCACACCTTTGGTATTTTATTGCTAATATATTGTGATTCTGTTTCTCCAATATTATTAGATAGTAACATATACTACTATTATACACTGCTATTGTATATAGGATTTATATAAGAGAATGATATTGTGTATCGCAATGGACTATGACTCTGGGTGATGCGATATCAGCGGATCCACTTAGTCACCCGAATTCGCAAGAGAAACGAGAAAAAGAATAAAAAGAACAAAAGAGAAGAGAAGACAGTGCTTTGAACTGCGAATCTTTGTGTGTTAATAATTATAATTCGCGGATAGTGTTCCGTATAGGGGAAGAGGTATAGCCATGGTTCGAGATTCAGAGAATATAGAATGTTTTTTCGAACTGGAATTTTATACAATTGTATTCAATTCTATATTATAGAGGGTTACCATGTTATCTATAATAATTCGAATGTAAAAACTGATCAAAGTGAACAGCTTTCACTTTTTTTTTTTTTGAAAAAACAAAAAAAAAAAGAGCAGTTGCCTGTCGATCAAAACAGGGTCACAAGATGGGTAAAGCTGAAAAGTAATGGAAGTACCAATCAGGTCACTGAACCATGACGAGTGCGTGTATCAATGATAGGAGAGACTAATAAAAACTTGGCCCCAAGTGACTTTCCAAGTACAAAGCGACCATGTATCACTTGCATCAACTATAGAACGGTCTAGTCGGTGGCAGTGGAGCCAAATGATGTCAGATATCAGGTGATAACGCGTTGACTAATATTCCCAAATTATCAAAGTGGACTTGGACTTAAATGGATCTAATTTCCAGGATAAGAATATCTTTGTGGGCGCTTAAAAGATTGTGATTGTTATATAAATTCCATCTGGGCAAGGGTTGATTCCAAGTTGGGCACTGTTACCTAATCCTGCGGGCTATGCAAAGTGTCGCTTCATGTTGCCAGAATGCAGAGGATCATTACTCCGAGCGTCACACTACCCTGCGCACGAGCATTTGCGCGGAATTATTTTTGGGCATTGTCCCCCTGGTCTTACTTGATTCTGGCACATTCCCGAGGTTCCTGGCCCGTCATTCCTTGCGGCTAAGATGTTCTGTCGATCTTGTAAAAAAAAGAGCTATAACAATATGGTTATCTTCATCGTTAAATATTGTTTTAAGACAGTAAATCCAGGATCAATTCAATTTCAATTCCAATCCCAATGACGTGGTCGGACCCCCCAGGGCTGAAAAATACCTGGGGTTACTTACAATTATTGTAATCTACCCGAGATCAAAATGCAAACAGCACAAACTATGCAAACCATGATAAGGATCGATAACGATTTATTCAGATGGATTCGATGATTAACATTGATAACAGCCCTGGAGGCCAATTGACTTTCCAGTCATCCAGAGCTCCAACACCAATCCTTGTAGAATTACCCCTCACACTAACAAATTGAACAATGCTCCAATCATGCCTCAAATCTTTCCATGACACTCTAATCCTATCCCATGTGCTCCAACACCTGATTTCTAGAACGAAGCCGACGAAGAAACCGACGAATCCCCGTAAAACATCATAGGCTCTCTCCTCGCCCACCTCCTCCCAGATGATGCCCACTCCTCCCACGGCGATTGAAACCAATACCTCCTCCACGGCACTCCTCGCCCTAGAGACCTAAATATTATGGCCCGAGCTCTCCAAACCAAAGCAACAATCGCCCCGAGGTGGTAGCTACCGGAGAAACGAGCAGCCTCGATGCAATACGCAAGCTACTCGCGAATCTCCTTTGGAGCCCAGGCATGGTTGTTGCGGAGGATGTCGAGCTAGCTGATGGGGGCCCTTTCCCAAGCTTCCAGTGTAGCAGTAACCCATCGCTTGCCGGCGCTGTAACATTTAGCATTGAGCACAACCTCCCGCGTTGAACGCTACTGCTCGATGGGCTGGCATCGTCCAGACACGAATGGGGCTGTTTAGATGACGAGTTCTCGGTCCAGGATAAGAGCTCTTTCATTCCGCTGCATTATCACGGCCAAATGTTTATGTATGAGAGAGTAGCATGAGAACCTTGCGAGGATGATGGGGTAGATCCTTACGCCTTGTGGACGGGGATTTGGTAAAGGTTGCCGAAAGGGGATTAGGAGGGTGTTGATGCTGTTTAGGGAGGAGAGGGATCAGAGTTGGCGGTGTGTTGCAGTTTAAAGAGAGTTGAATGGTTGAACATAGCTAGGATTTGTGATGTTTGCATTTAGCATGGATATCCTGGTTATACAATAGACTCATGACCCGAATATCTACACTTTATTCATCCCCGACCCTCTGGAAACAAACCGTACACACGCCCTGTCCCTGATGCCCCCGAATCTAAAAACAGGGTACTCAACACGCCCCCAAACAACCAGCCGATCCCCACTCCCCCGATCCCCAGTAAACCACCGCACAAGCTCCTCCTCAGTCCAATTGCAAGTGGTAACAACCAAGAACCCACCGCGCTTGACCAGCCGCCTCGCAATATCAGGATACCGCTCACAAACACGCGCATTTTTCGCATCCCCAGCCAACGAAACAGCATCAAAAGTCCCCTTATCAAGAACGACATCAAAGCCACCATCGTCGTACGGGAACCAGGGGAGGGCATGGGCGGGTGAGCTCGCGAGCCCAGTTTCAGAGAGCGGTGCCTCCGACCCAAGGATATCCCATTCCTCGAATTGAATGGGCGCCACTTCTGAGTCTGCCTCCGCCTTTGACTCCGGGACTGCTGGCTCCGCGCCATCCTCCTCATCCTCATCTTCATCTTCATCTTCAGAATCACTCCGATAAGCCGAATGGCCCCGTCCCCGCTGCAACTCCCTCGCCAACTCAACACTCTGCCTTGAGTAATCAACGCCAACTAGCCTCCCCCGGAACCCGCCCCTCTTCTGCAGCAACGCAAGCATGCTCCCGTTCCCGGTGCCGAGATCGAGAACGCTGGCGCTGGCGGTGTTGCGCGGCGCACAGGGAAAGGATTTCTGCGTTAGGAATTTCAGAACCTTCTGCGGGGCGTTGTGCTCGCTGAACCATGATGTGCCTGGGTCGTCTTCGTCGTTTAGATCGGAGTCTGAGGCTTCTGCTTCGGCGGGGGCTTCTGCGGAGGGCTTTTCGTGCGAGATGTGCGCTAGCGTGCGGGCGTAGTAGTTTTCCCAGCTGAGGCTGTTAGCTTTTACGGTATTTATGTGGGGATTGGAATTTGGGAATTGTTTGGGTGGTTGTATCTGTATCTTGGGATCTGTGGTTGGAGGGGTAATGCGGGGTTCATGGATTGGGTTGTTGACGATGTTCCTGGATTGAGGACTTACTAGTCTTTTGTGCCCAGTTCGCTAGGCGACAGGTATGCCGGGTGAGAGTCTGAGTCTGCCATTGTATTATTTCAATGTTGGGGGTTGAGGTCGATGGAGGGGAAAATTTACGTTGGATTATATTGCTTATCGCTATCCTTATCAGCATCCATCAGCTTCAATGTTGACACTATAGGAATCGAAGTGATTTCTCTCTAATTACGAATACCCATTACAATTCTACAAAGGAATCAAACTACGCATACAAAAGAAGAGTCAAACTTGAAGAATCTCTATTATGAGACTGCGCAAAGGGGGTATTATCATGCCTCTTCCACCCATAAGTCAAGCCACCGGTCCACGACCAGCAGCGAAAAGAACGAATGCCGAACACAGGAAAGCCAGAGAATGAAGGCCTTGTCTGAACAAGATGAGATGGAAATAGGGAAAAAAAACAAAAAAGAGAGCAGGATGAAGCCGTAATGCGAGGTGTGAGATCCTCAATAGTAATACAAATACCAGGCCATAGTTGATGAGAGTCTGGCAAAACAGACACCCCACAATGGATGGCTGTGAGGTGTCAGCAAAATGAGAAGATGAAAAAAAAGGCAAAGTATGCAAAATGGCGATGAACGACAGCAAAGCCCGCTTTGGTCATGAATATCATCAGGCCAGTCATCTCTCCGCGGGGAAGACGATGAAAGGAAGAAATTAATAAGAGAATAGAAGTCTGCCCTGAGGGCATGGATGTAGGCATGATCTTCAAGCGCGAAGACATGAAAAAAGTCAAGTCGTGAGTCATTCAAGTCTGGGAATCACAGGAATTCATCGATGGATCTCATGATCAGCGCGTCACCGCCAGAAGGAGGCGAGCGTGGGTCGACGGGCTCGGCGCTGAACCGCGTTTGAGGCGATAGAGCTGGTGAGCGGTCGATTTTGTGGAAGATTGGCGGGGCCAGACGGGTGGGCGAGAGGAATTCATTTGTGCGCGGGGATAGGAGACCCGTGGCGTCTGGGGCGTCCCGGACGAAAACATGCGTTTGTACGAGGGGGTCGCAGCTGCTTACGCTGCGGGGGAAGCGGCGGGGACGAGCTGAGGCTGGTTCGATGGATTGGAATTTCTGTCTGAAGGGAAGGGGACGCGGGGAGAGGCTTCGCTTCGGAGAATAGGATTTGAACTCGGTGCTGCTGTGGCTAGTGGTTGGGCGCGTGGAAGTGCTGCGCTCTGGAATGGAAAGACAGCTCATTGAGGGTGCTTGAGAGAGGCCGCGCTTGTTGGATTCGGTTGTTGGTGGACGCTCGGCTCTGGCGACTTGGGGCTCTGAGCAGCGGCGGCCGGTTTGCACGAACCATTCCTGGGGAGGGGGCTTGGAAGTGGATCCCCGTAGCAGTTTTGAGCGAAAGTCTGTAAGCTGGTAGATGAGGCTCATGTTCGGACCAACCCATTTGCTGCGTCCCTTGACGGCTTCGTACATCGAGTTGAAATCAAGGTGTCGGTTTTTGTACAATCCGTAGGCAATCACTAGGGATGCTGAGCGGCTGGCGCCGAGCTGACAATGCACGAGGACCTTCTTTCCTTCGGCAATGCGGTCATCGATAAGCTCACACAGTGGCAAGAGATCTTCGAGGATCTCGGAGTTGTGGTCCCATTCAACGTGGAGGTACTCGGGTGTGGAGGTTTGAGGGCTGGAAATAACAGGGCTGGGAACCGTGGGAGTTCCCGATTCAGAATCCGAGGGCTGAAACTCCCAGGCAGACTTGAATGATATTTCCGAAATCGCAGTTTGGGGATCGTCGCGGGAGAAGCGTTTCGAAGTCATGGAGGTGTTCCGCCATGTGCTCATCACCGTATCATTTTTTTCCTCCTTGATAACACTGAAAGGGTTCGCCACCTCCTTGGCAACGTTGATCACTACATCAAAATTGGCTGCTTCCTCGGCTGTGGGTTCCAGATAAAGATAAACTCCAGCATCGTGGATTCGAATTGGGCCATCGGGGTAGCCGCGGTCCTTCTTCCTAGTCGACTCCCGCGAATCCAAGTGATCATCCTCTTCTTCTAAACCGTCGAGTACGCGATGAGAGAAGCCGGATCCATCAGCGTGTGTCGATATGGTAGTGGAGGCGTCGGTAGAGAGACGGCGCATGTCGTGGTGGGACATTGGTCGCGGAAGCTGCATACCTCCCTTTGGGGCGAACGAAGGCGATTTGAGACCCGCAAGAGAGGGACCAGCAAGAGAGGGCGAGGATTCCGCATGGCGCAGAGAAGGAGTTGAAGGCACGTCACCCTTGAACGATGTTTTGAAGGTGGGGGTTTGGATTGTTAGATTGGCGGCGGGGCGGCGTTTTAAACCCTTTGACGGCGGAATGGCCGCGGATAAGGGAGGATCAAAATGATGGTGTTTTGGGGTTGTTTCCACAATTGAAGCAGTAGATATGGTTTGACGAGGGACCCCCGAGGGCGGTGGCATTCGCAGAGACAAATTCTTGAGGTTACGCGCCCGGTTATTTGGCAAGTCTGGACGCGTATGGCGCAAGTCGGGTGCAGGGTGCGTAAACTCCACTGGGCGCGATGTGAACTTTGGGTATGAGACGGACATGGCTGAGGGTGATTCCGGGGAGGAGCTCGGAGAGATATCACCCCCACCGGGTGAATCAAAAGGCGAGATTGTGGTAGTCGGGGAGGACTCCGTTGAGGCCGAGTGCATTGATGACACGCTCTCACGGTGTGGAGAAGGTAAAATGTGTGTGTCGACAGGGACTTGTGGATATTGCAGAGGATGAATAGGATCTTCCTCTTTGTATCGGGGAAGCGGACCACCAAACACGGACATGAAAGATGGAAGTGAATCCGAGAAGGACAGTGGACTCGTTTGTACTGGCATTGTTCGAGATATGAAAGAGGTTGGCTCCGTTCAAGAGAGGCTAAAATAGCATCCGGGGATCCAAATTGCTACCTGCGCAAATTGGTCTAAAGACCGTTAGTGTTGGATCTAGGAGGGACGCAAGGCATAGAACTAATGATCCGATCATGCACAATGAAATTATCCGTATGCATGTCAAGTAGACGTACCTAGATCGATAGGGTAAATCTTGAATAATCAAAGGATCAAAGGATCAAAGGGAAAGAATAAAAGGTGTGAAGAGGTTCTCTTCTAAAGGCGTATTGAAGGCAGTTCCACCAGGGAACGGAGTTTGAAAAAGGTTGAAGGAGAGTCAAAGGGAAGTGTACCCCAGGAAAAGATGCAAAGAGGAAAGGGGATGAAAGGATGTTGATGTGCGTTGATACAAGCGCCTGGTGGGAGGAGGAAAAAGGAAGAGGAAGAAAAAAAGGCATAAAGCGTCAATTTTGGACCCTTAGTTGTTTTTATTTAGATGAAGATTTGATACAAACTAAACATTACTACACATAGTTAGTACTCCACGTACTAAACACATACTGTAAACACATACTAAACGCATACTAAACGCATACTAAACACATACTCAATATGCTAAAATGACAATACGGAGTACAGCTGAAACCAACCATCGTTGGCTGCTCTAATTTTAGCCCTGGAATGTGCGTCGGCGTCAAACGCACGTAAATGAGAGGCTCGAGAGTGTGCCTCTCCCACCTTAGTTGAAAAGTATTTTATTTTACTTTACTACCTGATACTCTGTATAACTATTCTCTGTGTGAATTGTACTTAATTTATTCTTGATTATGTTCTTGACATTGTACCAGTATTGTACAATATCGACCGAATATGAGCGAGATTTCCAGCATAGGCCCACCGAGTCCCACATTTCAGCTTTAAAGTGTGAACCTCTAACACACTACTCCGTACAATAGTGTACTTTGTAGGACTTCGTACAGAGGTCTCCGTACCATAAACAATACACAAATCTTGTAACAACGTTACCAAAGACAAGGCTCCCTTTACGAGAAATAATAATACACGGGTTGAGGCCGAGGGTGACAAGGGGGCGAGACAGTGGTTGAGACGGGATATGGTGGAGATGCTGCGTAGTACCCCGGCTCGATTTAATTCCAAATTCGAGATCTTCGATTGCTAGTACATATACCTATGTAGGTAGGTGCGTACTATAGTATACGTTGTATACGTATCTACGGAGTATTAAATTGTATATTCGTCTCAGAACCTATTTTGGATATTGTCATTACTACTACCTAGGTGTATACTATACGTTGTAGTTATTTATCTTGTTCAAGAACATATATCCAAATCCCAAATAATTAGCGGGTGAACGGTGGGCTGGCTGATCCATGGATGATACGGGAAACATCACGATACCCGTGATTGGTGAATACCGATGAAATGAGGAACCAAAGTGGGATACGAGACTGTGATTGGAAGAATTGAAGAGGAGAAAATTGTTCAATCCTTGAAAGTCCTGAAACCCGATGGATCTGGTTTGGGTTGTGAAACACGCCAGTCTAACGCTAGTAGTTACGTGCATCTTGGCATCCTGCTACTCCATACAATATTGCGTACAATATTGTATGTTTCAAAGTTACTTCGCCCTACAATATTGATAGCCATACAACATACGAGGTTTAGGATCAACACCGATCTTCTTCTTGCCACATGGATTGTCCAATTCTGAAACTAGTTCTCCATGTTATGAATTGCCGAGTCTGGAGAGGATATTCCTACATACGTACTCCTGTACTCCATACATTATAGAGCTTCAACCTTGCCCAGGGTTATGACTTGTTTACATGGTACACTATTGTATGTACGATCGACATCCGCCAAATTGACCAATAATGATCATCACGAATATCGGACTCACACATATCTTCCGTGCAATATATAATATAAGCACAACACGTATGTAAGCATACTCCAACAAAGTTCCAGATAAATTAATCCCCTTTCCCTGGCGTTTGCACAACTCCTCTTCTAAAAATAAGAGCGAATGACAATACGATCGGCTAACGTCTGAATTATCGCTGTTGCGTTTCGGACTTATTGATCACGCTTTATTAGTCCTATCTTATAAGAAACCTGGCTCTACCATGGACTAACCCCGTACTTGATACTAGATTTGATATAAATTGGAGCTGGCACCATGGTTCACTCGTTGCAGTTATACAACATTGTGTACGATCCCCAGATTGACCCATGGTTGCCTAGACTCTTCTCCAGAGTACAATATATACAATATCGTAGAGTCACATGCCATGTGAGGGTCCGCAGCTATACTTAGTAAGTGGAATATTACATTCACAGGAATTTGTCAGGGTCATCGTGGCGTCGTTAAGGGATCAAGCCAGTGCTAAACTCGACGCGAGGCGCTCTCTGCTAGACCGCTTCGCCTCACGAGGTTACGGGTTAAGCGATATTGTCAAGGACCTTGAGTCCACAATGGGTGATTCTTGGAACTGCAGAATTCTCTACTACATACGGAGTACATATGTCGTTAATTGTAGATACTCATGGTCTCCCTTGCTGATTCTCCTGCAACCTAGGTAAGTGTGATTTCACAAGGCAATATCGTTCCCAAGGTAGTGCCTTGCTCAAGCCATCACTGCATACATAGCTCCAACCAATAATCAATTCCAAACCTAGGGCTCTATTTTCTAAGGATGTGGCTTCTACTATCAATTGTTTGCATATCCAGGGTATGGTGGCTTTGCATGTCATAAGCCCTATGACGATATTGAAGATTTTTTCTGAGATAGGGTGTAGATTATAGTTATAGAAGGTGAGCTAGTTGGTTGTAGCAGTCCTATCCCCGATCTAGGTCTAGGGAAGCCTATCTATGTACATACATAGAGTAGGTTGGACATGATTTGTATGATCTAGCTGAGTGGAGTTCACCATTAATCAATCAGAAACTGTGTCTTATGGTTATAGATAACCTGAAACGAGAGAAATGGCCGAGGTCAAAATTAGCCAGGTTACCCAGGACTCTACTCCGTATATTTAGCTGATTTATAGGTATGTAAGTTATCAAGGCGTTTAAAGTAAATTGAATGATATAGGATAGAACTATAGTATATAATATCTGCCTAGGTATATGTTTCAACCCATGTCCTCCGGTGAGGCTGAACCATGGTTGCTGGTGGAAATCGCATGGGCTTTTAGGTAACATGTTTTCCTTCTTTTACTCTTCTTTTTCTTCTGTTCTGTTTCTTTCTATTATTCGCTTCTATAAACATGTCAATTCCTCAATCATACATCTCAGACCTTAATAC
Source organism: Penicillium soppii (assembly GCF_028829465.1). Lineage (NCBI taxonomy): Eukaryota > Fungi > Ascomycota > Eurotiomycetes > Eurotiales > Aspergillaceae > Penicillium > Penicillium soppii. The sequence continues at coordinate 481,878 of NW_026643235.1, read as the reverse complement.
TTCACTAATTATGTACACTGGTTATAGCATACCATCATATACCTTAGTCTATCCTATGATCCCATACCTATCTAGACCTTAGCCTACATAGAAATAGAACAAGAAATCAACATAGAAACATAGGGCATATAAGGATACCCACAATGTAAAACTTTTCATTCACAAACATTTGACAGGTCAATTTCTTCCAAAGTACTTCTCTTAACTTTTCTTTTTCTCATCTTAAATTGTTGACATGTTGACATGTTTCGGGAATATGCGTAACTAGCTTCCCCCAGAAACGTCAAAATCAACCCGCGAACCTGTGAACTTCTTGTATGATGGCTGCAGGTCCCCGTGACCAATATTTCCAGCCCAACCAGTCCTATCACCAACCAGACAACTATCACAATTCTCGCTCTTTGTCACTTCAAGCTCGCTTCGATGGCCCCACTACTGAAACGCCCGGCACTCTAAAGCACTCCTCATTGCACGGGCGACCCGGCCTAAGCTTCAACCCTCCCAGCCCCCAGTTTCATGCGAAGAGAAGGCAGAACGGATTCCCAGATCGCCCTGATGTGAAAAGAACCATGCCATCAAGTCTGGCATATTCTGGAAGAAATAGAAATGAAAATGCTCCCTCACTGAACACCAACGGCACTCCGGGGACTGACAACAAGTCTCTAATGGATGAGGGTCGCCCCAAAAACGAGGATATATTCCTGAACATAGCGAGAGACCCTGATCATCGTGGCTCTGGTCATCGTGACTCTATCGGTCGCTCTGATTTCAGACGGGTGAGTCTACATTACAGAGCTTTGCGCCCGATCGCATTCCTGATCGCTCTGGCATTCCATCGCGACAGCACACCCCGGTAAAACCGTCTTGCGATCTTACGGCTAACGGAGATCATTGAAAAATTAGTCACGCCTGGGATATTCTAGCCAGAGTCTACGGTCGCCAACTATTGATCAAACCCCCTCACCCGACCAGCGATACAGCAATGTCGACAACCCCTTGCTTTCTCAACATGATTCTCCTACTACCCCCTACAGCTCCCACACGGCGTCATCCGCCCATCCGCTAGATGATGCGAATCGTTTCCGCTATAATAGTTTGGGATCTGGCGCGCGATCAACCGTCGGAGTACCACGAAGTCGCTTCAGCCGTACGAGTCCTGAGACTTCCCCGCGGGCACCCTCCGTTGTTGACGATCGTCGCTCCTCCATGCATGACCCGCGACACCGCCATTCCGGAATTTCTACAATCAGAGGCAGTCGCCAGCCATCTACATCCGAAGCGACAGAACGAGCGCGTGCTGACACTGAACGATCGCGGCCAGATGGAACCGAGTCAACATTGTCGACTACAGCGCCATCCACGGTCTGGGACGAGCTAGACGATCTCAAAGACCGCATCAAAAAACTAGAATTGACAGGGAAGCTGCCTCCATCTTCTTCCGCAGCGATGTACAGTCCTTCCAACGAGCGACCGCGCACTGCAAATACTGCCATTACCACCCTATCCTCCTCGCCCAGGTACCACCGCAAGGCAAGCATCTCGGCTGCAGACACCGACTCCAGCCATAGCCAGGTGCAGCCCATTCTGCAGTCTGCGCTGGCTAAGGCAAGAGCGGTCTTGAGCGGTGAGGTGTACACTTCCCTCGAAGCAACAATTACAGATGCCTTGACTCTCACCTCTGCGTTGGGCGCCAATGGCGCCACATCGGGTAGCATGTCTGTCGTGAATGGGGGATACAGCTCACCCGAAAGGCACGCCCGCCGCAAAGCCGACAGTGTGTGTCGAAGCCTGACAGAGCTTTGCCTGGCCTTGACAGATGAGCAATTGAAGAATCATCGGCCATCTTCGAGCCGCGAACCTGCCACGCAGCCCCAGTTGAATGGCACGGATACCAATTCTCGGATATCCATGCCAACGCATAAACGAAATGCGACACAGGAGCCAGAGCCGGAAGGAATCGAGCGACGTCATAGCACAACTCGCATTTCCAGTCGTCTTGATGCACGTCGAACATCCATGGTCAACACCAGTCCCGGAAACTTGGCGGAAATAAAGCAAAGCCCAACTCAATCTCCCGGCATTCCTACTCCAACCACCCGACTGAATCGCGCGTCAACCTCTCTCCGTAGCCGCAGACTAACACTGGGCGAGGTTAACGGTGACGCAACGAGTCCGCATAGCCGTTCAATATCCAGAGCAAACACAGAGATCGCAACACCACTCTCGACCCCAGGAACCCACCGCCAACGCTTCTCCTCCGGCGCAACGCCAGACCAAGGAACAATCGGCATATCTCCCCGTTCCCCACAATACCAACAATCCCAAGTCCCGCAACCACAACCCCAACCCAGAACACCCACCCTCTCATCCAACCTCTCCTTCCGCAGAAGCTACATCGGCCCAGCAACCTACACACCCACTACATCCCGTTCAAACATCCAAGCTGGATCCCGCCGCTACGGCCTCACACCAAGCTTCTCCTCGAATAACATCCAAGCCGACGAACCCCCCAGAACACCACTGGAAACGAGGATCTCAACTTCAAACAAAATGGCAACGAGCTACACCCCTATCCAACAACCACGATTGCGGACGAATAGTCTCGACGCGCGCAGATTCGGCCTGCGCAATCGCGCCCCCACAACAACAACAACACCCAATAATACCAACCTGGATGATAGTATTGATTAACGTCCTGTTACATTGCATTGCTTTCGCATTTTGGCCTTGTCAATTGGCGTTTGAAAGGCCATGCATCACCCGTCAACCTCGGTGTCCCGCTTCGCTACGACTCACTACTTACGGCTGGAACACCTCCATGCCCTTTCATGTAAAAAACCATTGGCGGCGTCTTTTCTTTGTCCATATACTCTTACTATTGTTCTTACTTAGGCTGGCTTTGTCGTTGCATCTCGCCCTGGCAGTCTTTTTGTTTTGTTTTCTTTGTTGAATTATCCGCGCGCATATTGTACCTACTCCTGATTTCTTTTGTTAGATGAGCATTTACATACGTAACGATGGAATGGAATATGAGATTATTGATACTTATTGTGCGAAATATACCCTATCTACATGTAGGCATATTGGTGAAAGCACTTTGTACATTTGCTCCGCTGGCGTACATAAAAGAAACCTTGATAATATGCAAGCTATACGTCCACGCATTGTACCTATTTTACAAGGTGATCAGTCTAGCCAATTCACCGAGGATGTTTTGAGTTTCAAAGCGAGGCACTTGTACTAAATTCAAAACATAGTAAGATATCTCAACCCCAATTGATGCGCCTAATTAGTCAATTGCTCCCACTTGCCTCTCCCAAAGTAGTGTGCCTAAGGAGTAGTGCGACAAGAGCCAATAATCAGCGATATCTGCAGTATGTAACTTAGATAGGGTGTCATATAGTGCATTTAAACTGTGCCATTGTTGTTTCGCGAATTGTGACGGTAATTAGGATACAACCTTCTCCTCTCCTTGCTTCCCTGTAATAATTTTATCTAGCTTGCCCTCGCTCTCTCTTGGTCCAATCTCGGGGGTTCGATGCCACTAGTTATTCACGAGCCTGACTCAATTGACGCATATTATAACAATTAATTCTAATTTCAGACTATTGAACTCCCAGTCCTACTATGTAGCTAATCTAGACCAAACCGCTTGACATAATATGCAAAACTGCAGATCCTGTGTTTACCTGTGAACCCAAGAGATTCCTGTCTTAGGCACTTCAGTAAATCTTCAGTAAACAAAGCGGGCCTCTCTATACTACCCTTCCCTATCCCTCGATCCACCGTAAACATACCAGATGGGGGCTAATATTGATAGAAAGCCCTAATCCCAGAACCAATTTCTATTCCTCCTTTACAATTCCACAATATTCCAACTCCCATCATGATAGCACATGATATGAGCCCTTCACGTGGAGCTGTCAGCCTCAAAAACGGTCAGATCAGCGGCCGGGTCCTCAATGAGCATGAGATGGCCTTCTTTCGTGGCACGACCTATACATATCACGCTTTTAACGACTCATACCTGGAGGCCCTCTTTCTACAGCAATTTTGGATCTACCTCAGTGGATTAGTTTCCATTTGGATTGCCCCGTGTGTCCTCACCTGTAGGAGGGTTGTGATCAACACCTTTACATGCCTGCTCCACGACTCGCTGGACACCAGTGAGCTTCCATCCTGGGCCTTTTTCGCTGCTGCAATTGGCGTCTTTTTTTCTATCGAACGCTGGACGGCATCGATGGAAAGGTTGCTATTGCTAACCAGAATACTCAAATTGAAGGAGTGTGAGTTCATTGATCCTTAGATTCATATCAACCAAGCTGAATCTATTGGATATAGCTATGACCATGGATGTGACGCTATCTCAACAATATTTGTCACTCTAGAAATCGCAGTGGCTTTCCAGCTGGATCGGTATCTAATACTGAACCTTCTTTGCTTCCTGATGCCGAATCTTGCTTTCTTTCCACCCACTGGTTATGCCACGTCAAGCAGCAGATGATTTCTGGACGGGTAGATGTGGCCGAAGGTCAATTCCTTCTGATTGCTATCCATCTCCTCACAGCCTGCTTTGGCCAGTCAATATGGCACATCCACTTGATTAACCTGGGAGGCTTGCCGCTGGCAATGGTTCACATCATGATTTTTGGCATCGTTAGCGGGCTTCTTACCGCAATATGTCATAACGTGAACCTTGCCGTACTTGGAGCAAAGACCCCTCTAGAGAAGATAGGTGTTCAAATCCCAGTACGACGAGGACTGAGAACACGGTTTCCTCTAATTCCTACCGCAGCGTTCACCAAACTTGCTGTATGGTCTATCTGTTTCGGAAATCTTGTCACTGCACCTTTCACCTTCTTTATCTCCTTTGGCTAGCCTATTCCAAAGTGACAATCAAACTGTTGGTGAGCCCCGATCCTTCGAAATCGAAGTTCCCGCATACCCTAATCTTCTGGGCTGTAGATTAAAAATGTATCTCACGGTACCATGGACCTAAAAGACACCGCGCTTCTGCCTCCCCTGCTTCTCATTTTCAATACTATGTTCCCGCTCATACTTCCCACAACCGCGCTCAACTGGTGCCTCTTCCTCGTGGCGATAGATCTCGCTCGCTATTTCTTCTACGCGTCGTGGGACCTCCAATACGCCCTAGGTTTGAACATCTTCAGTCTATTGTACCCACCTGGTCACCCAGGACCCGCAACGACACCTGTGGCCTCTATTTCCATGACTTGAACCACGAGGACATCCTCCGAGACCCGTGTGCTAATCTGCCCGTTGGATATGACGGAGGCATAATGTTTGACTTCGAATGATCCACCAATACGATTGTTCACTTGCAAACGATGAACGTATTAAGTTATCAAGGGAGATAAGTGGTAGTTTAGGGGACTCACTAGATTTATATCTAAAGATATACGTGTTATAAAAATCCTGAATATATGCAGCCCTGCGCGACTAGGTAATTATGCAGCCTTGCGCAGCGTTCACAGTCGAGAGGGCCGTCAGTCCGGACTGGATTAGTGTCTGAAACCAAAGCATCATCAATGTCAAGTATTTTTTCTGGTGTGGTGTTCATAGTGATAATGAAGTTCTAGGTATGTTGTATGGAGAGGGGTGTCCATAAGCTTGGAGGCTGAAAACCCTAGAATCTTGCGAGGTTGATACCGATGGCATCGAATGCAGAAATTAAACTTGAAAGTACTAGATCATGACCAGACTATAAGAGGTTAGCCCATTATATAAAGGCCCTTCACCTTAGTGAGCTTGGGTGCATAACTAAGGAGGTGAACCCCTCAGGCACCTTTACTTGTGTCGATCAGATGTCTATTGGCGCCACCATTATATTGAAACGCACAGTGGGGACTTTCTATGATCCCTCAATGTAAATGGTGGTCTCTAGGTCTATCGCAATTGCATGGTACATTAACATCCACATTACCAAACCTGGAATCCCCGAGGTAGAATAAAGAATAAGAGATAAGAAGCTTTTTTTTTATTGTTTCAAGATTTCAGTTATCAAAGGCCAGGTACACGTCGACAAAGAAAGGGTAAGATAGGATACGAGAATCGCGGAGGAACAGGAATAAGAGATAAGGGGAAGAAAGACACGGATCAATATACGCCTAGACGGCGCACAAGGTGAACGAGGACGAAACTAGGGAAGGGAGGAGGGGGACGAATTAGGTACATCCAGGCAAAGGCAAGATGTAAGCAAAGCGAAGCAAGAGGGGTCTGTCATTAACGTAACGAGGTGAGGGATAGGTAGGATCGGACATTTGCGATTCATCGAAGGTCGAGGTCAAACGCTGGTCAAACGCTGGTCAAAGACCCAGACTTGGTATCTAATACTGATCCATTGAACTTTTGCCGAAGAGACGTGGGACATAGGATAAAGTTGAGTTTGAACTGAGGCACTTGGAATAAGAAGAAAAAAGAAAAAGAAGCGCTAGCATATGACCGCCGCTGATCGTGACCGACAGTCTCCAAGGAAGTCGTAAGGTCAAACACAAAGGAGAACCGCTACCGTCTCATCCATACGCTGAAAAATTCAGAGGGAGATTACTCCTGGGGGAGTTGGCTGCGGCGGGTCTTCTCGGCTTCGAGGTTCTCGTAAAGGAGGTACAAGGCCTTTTCGTTGGCCTGGGCACTGCCCATGATAGTGAACATGCGCTCACCGGTCTCGTCATGAGGCGCCTTCGCGATGGAAATCCGAGCACCAGAGCTTCGACGGATCTCCGTAATCTTAGTTCCGCCCCGGCCGATGATGCAGCCGACCATATCCGCAGGGATGCTGATGTTCTGGGTCTGAACCTCTTCACCATCTTCCGTTACGAGGGGGTAGCCACGAGAGCCGGCATCGGAGTTGGATCGGCGGTTGTAGCTTCCATCGCTGAAGTCGGCGCCGTTGCCAGTTCGGTTGTACTGGCGGCTGTTGTTGGTTGGGTAACCGTTTCCGGGGGCGGGGTTGTTGCTGATCGGCTGGGAGCCGCTGAGAGAAGCGCGAACAGCGGGGTTGTAAAGGACGGTACCGGTTCCGCGCTGCCAGTCGTCAAGCAGGCACTTGCCGATTTCCCAGACGGCCTTCTCGATGCCATCGGGTGTACCCTGGACCTCAACAATGCGCTCTGTGGACTGGGGGAGCATTTCCTTCTGTGCGACCATGCGGACACCCGACGCATCCTGGATGTGCTTGATCTTCAGACCCTGGCGTCCGATGATGGTACCCATCTGGTTGTGGGAGATCAGAAGGCGAATGGCTGGAGATAGTTAGCACGAATTCGTATCAAAATGGAGTTTTTGCGCTTTTCGCATATGTTGCTTCGAGTCCCTCCATATCAAGAATCTCAAATCCAGATAATATAGAGGGCGAAAAAAAAAGATGGTATCACTTACGGTGGGTTCCGTTGTTAGAGACAATACCGCCCATGCCCATCTGCGGGGCACCTTCCAGGAGACCCTTGGCCACGATCGCATAGGCCCGAGCGAGCGAGCGCAGTTGACCGGTGACTGTCAGGACACGGTCATGGACACCCGGAACTACCTTGCTCACGCCGGCCTTGACACCGGTCTCATCGCGCAGGTCGGCAACATTCTTTCCGGCCTTTCCGATGATCACACCGGCCTCCTTGGAAGAGACGATAGCACGCAGAGTGAGCTCAGAGACAGAGTACTCCTCTTCAGTCTTAAGCGGGGCTTCCAAGTCACCCTGATCGGCAAGGTTGTCGTTGAAGGCATCAGTCATGGGCTCGTCCACGACGGTGGTTTGGTGAATCTCAGTGGAATCCATTGTTGGCGAGATCTGGTGGGAGTGAAAGAGGATGGTTGAATATGGTCGAGAGCGAGGTGAGATAGGATAAAGGGTTCGTTGAGACCGTACGGTCGCGAGACGTGGGTGATAGAGACTTCACACTTGAGTACCAGCATAGTCAGTTTTGCGATCTAAGAGGCAAATGAAGTGCGCATGGTACAAGCATCCATGCGCAAACATCTAGCAGGTGAAGAGTTTATGATAATAGTATCTCATTGAAAGAGGCGACTTACCGAAGAGATAGATGTGGAGAGATAGAGGGGAAACGGGGGATGGAGAGTTTCGTGTGGGAAGGAGAAAAGAGGAAGAGGACGAGAAAGAGGGGAAAGAAGGAAACGAGGAGGAGGATAGGAAGAGGGCGACAAGATGGGGGGAAAGTGAGAGAAACGGATGAGATGTGAAAGAAGTGAAGAGTCGATGGGGAGAGTGGGTGTTTTGCATTAAGCGGAGACGATTTACCCAACTTCAATCTTTTGGTTAAATATCTGATTACAACTTCAATATTCCTGTTGGTTTCTATCTTTCTTGTATTTCTTTCTCTTTTTTCCCCTACTTCTATTCTATTTAATATCTATTGATCAGCTTGAAATATCACCTTCTGCACCTTCATTGCATTGAATAGTTCATAGCCCTCCACCGCCTGCGAGAGTGGCATAATCTTATCGGCCATGAAGCTATTATTCGTGTCAGGTATGATGTAGTAATTACCGAATGTCAAAATGATGAACTTACCTAAGTTTATGTTGGTTTCTCTTAAGCACGTCAAGGGCTTGAGCAGAAACAGAGCGAACGGGGCATCGACCCATTTGAACAGTCAAGTTCTTGGAATAGGCATCATTGCCATCCCAAGGAATCTACAAATAACCCTCATTAGCCAACCACAATATCCGAGACAAAAAATATTACTTACCTCTCCATTATGAACACCCACACTGCTGATAGTTCCAAAAGGTCTCAACAATTCAAACCCAGTGCGCAAGGCAGGGCTCAATCCAACAACCTCAATAACAGCATCAGCACCACGTCCGTTAGTCAACTCCAACACCCGCTTGTCCAAGCCAGCACGATCGAGCTGGAAGTTCCAAGGCTCAGCACCAAGTGACTTGGCAAGTTCCAGACGGGATGGGACAGAGTCAACCGCTAGGATGTGCTTGGGTTTGTACTCGAGGGCATTGATGAGTGCGCATAGTCCAACAGGTCCACAACCAATCAAAACTACTGTCTGCTCAGCAATCTGCTCCGGGGTGGAGTTCTTGAATGCATTATGCGCTGCAAACCATCCAGTGGGGAAGATGTCTCCCATGAGCACTAGGAATTTCTCGTCAACACCCTCGGGGGCCTTCATGACGGAACCTTCGGCATTGGGGATCCGGGCCTATATTGGTTCAATATCAATACAAGTAGCGTATGAAGAGTTATACCATAGATACTCACATATTCAGCCTGTCCACCGTCCAAGCTGTCACAACCAAAGAGACCGTTCTTGTCGCAGCGCGATGACCACCCTTGCTTGCAGTAGAAGCACTCCCCGCTATCATGATGTCAGCGCAATCCCATCCAGTAAATCCAGTCGACATGAAACAAACCATGAAGTAGTAAAAGCAGTGACAACACGGTCACCCTTCTGAAGAGTCTTGACAGCACTACCCATCTCAACGATCTCTCCCACGAACTCGTGGCCCATTACGAAGCCAGTCCCTGCAGGCTCCACGCCACGGAACATATGCAACTCACTGTATAGAATTAATCAATAGGGTCAATGCATGGTCAATTTTAAAGTTACCTTCCACACAGTGCGGTATATCCAACCTTAACCACGATATCCTCCGGGTTCTGCACCTTAGGAATAGGCCGCTGCTCAACGGCAACCTTGTAAGGCCCGTGGAACACGACGGCCTGCATCATACCAGAGTCCGAGGGAGCAGGTGCCATTCTGCGTGTAACAATTAGTCAATGTCTTTTTTGTCTTTCTTTTTCTTCTTTATAGTTGGGACACACGGCAGAGACTTACTTGGGGAGTGGTGGGGGAGATTCGGAACCAACCGTTTCTTAGATGTCGAAATTTGCTGAATATCGAACGATCAAGTTAGACTCGGATCCGAAGCCTTTAAAAAGAATTCTATGGTGTAATTTCTCCATCTCGGGCTTCTGTGCGAATTATCTGGTGGGGCGGTACCACTGTTGTCTCCACTGATAGTGAGGCCGGAAGGGGATATAGATGCTCTAGAGAAGAATGATTATATCGGTAGAATCGATGTTGGCCACGCCTGCAGACATACATAGGTAGTCTTAATATCCCTGAACAAGTACAAAGATTCAATAGAAAATAGTATAGAACATAGTATGGAAATATGCTTCGAGAGCCTTAGAAACTTACGGTAATACTACGCGGAAGAGAGATGAGCCGTGAAATGGTATTATTCGAAGGACATATCTAAGAAGTGATTCTTACACCAGACCATGTCCACAGGAGAAACCCATTTCGATCAAGCCCGAATAACCGATTCATATCAAATGCCCCAATCAACGCCTTTCGCGAAAACCATAGCTGAAAAGCAAAAGCAAATCAATCTGCAAAAGCGACGAGAAAAATAAATGCCCAGAGAATGCAACCCGCTGAATGAATAAAATAGAACCCCGAAAATCAATATCTCGAAACGATGTCATCGATGCCTGGACGTCTCGTATATCACATCTAGCACACCACGCATAGAAGCTCCTCTTCGAGGATAAACTTGCCCTCTTTGTATTTCTCTGCGCTCTCGTATGCCTTGTCGTACTTCCATCCTACAATTTCCTTGCACTGTCTGCAGGAGATATCCCGCACGATGTGTCGACCGGTCGTCATGCTGCGCTCAACAGCCTCGCCTTGTGTGACGTTGACAACACTGTTGAAGAGGTATGCTTTCCCGTGTTGGCCTCGGAATGACTAGGTGATGATGGGTTAGCAACGACCATAAACGTAGATGGCGCAGCAGGATAACTCCATACCCGACTGATGATATCATTGTAGTCTGCCAGATGGGTCTTGCAGTCTTTGCACCCAAAGATCTTGTTGGCGGTCAAGTAGACGTTGTATGAGAGACCCATGGTGGCTGCGGCTATTGGCGGACAAGGGTGTATAAAGAATTTCTGGTAATATGGGAAGTAGAGTATCCTGGGAAGTGAGTCCGAAGAGTAGAGAGCTTGCACTGAACCTAAAGCGATATGCGGACGGTTTATTGAAAAGGGGCAGGGTGTTTGGCTGCTTGGGCTTGAATATGGAGTAGTCGCCCCGCCTTTGTTTTGACTCAGAAGGACCCAGTCCTGCTGCCAGTCCTCTTGGAAGAAGTTTCAAGCTTGAAGCCCTGTTTGGCTAATTCAAATCCCTTAGAGACCAGAGCCTTCGTACAAGGTTTAGAATGATGCCTGGGTTGTCGTGAACAGCTGACGTGTGGACGATAAGCCGATAAGAGGCGACTCGGGATTCACGGAGAACAAAGCTGGCTTAACGGGATTTATGCAGTTTATGGAATTTATGGATGTCTCGGAGAGGATCGGCTGGGTTCAGGGTGTACAAAGGAATTGAAGTCAGATGAGATGAGTTCGAAGGCTTAATCCCTTTGCCTAAGGCCCCGCACCAGCCCTGAATCATCGTTGGTCTCGAACCCTGAGCTTCTCTGCCGACATACGTATGTATGTACATGTATCTACATACAACAACTAATTGTACTTACATATATCCTATCACTGTGTTCGTTGAAATGCAGAATATACGAGGCTCGCTGTTTATGGACAAGTCATTTTAGGCAATCATCAATTCAAAATCCCTGTACATAAGGCGCCGGGAAAATGCGCTCCTCAAAAAAATATGCTCAAATGACCAAATTACATGTCTGAAAGCTGCATCCTAGTCTTTTTTTTTTTACAGAAGCCTTCACTCCATATATATCTGCTTCACTCGTAGTCCTTGACATAACGACCAGGCAGCTCAACATCCCACATAGGGCGTTCCACCACCGCGACTTCCAGGTTACCACCAGGGCCCTCGTCAGAACTATCGCCCGACAAAGTGTTGAGAGGAGCAATGCCGAGGATATCACGGTACTTGTAGGTGTGCCACCATCGACGAGTGGGCTGAGCCGAGGCGCCATTGACCTCAGCCAGCTGCTTCTTTGGGGTCTCGCTAGCGCCATTAGCACCAACGCGTTTTTGTGAGCCCTTCTTGGGAGTTTCGGCTTCCGACGCAGCTCCGTCACCACGTCGTAGACGGGCCAGGGCTGTCTCGTTGGTGGCAGCGAAAGCATCGTCATACTCGTAGGCTTCGTCGTCTTCACCCGGAACACGAGTGCGCTCCTTGTCCAGCGCGACCCATTCGCCTTGCGATTCGTCGCTGCCGACGATTTTGCGGACCTTGGTGCCAAAGTGGACGTCCATCTTTGACGCGTGGATTCGGTCTCCGGCACCGGTGTTGTGTTTTCTTCGCTCGTCCTCGTCGTCGTCGATGGTATCGCGCTTTCGCTTTGATGCCTTGGCAAGCTGGCCTGCTGTCTTGCCTCCTTCGGTGCCGGCGGCACCGGCTTCAACTTCCTCTGGGGAGGGGAAGTCTTGGAGCAGATCGAACATCCACAACCATGATGCTCCATAAAGCCAAAGACGCTCGCGGCCTTCGAAGAGATCCCACATACAGCCCATAGCTCGGTCTTTAACGCCACGGAATTCTGCAGGGAGATATGCCTTAGGGTTGCGTCTTGACCAGTCGGACAAGGTGCCATCTCGGGCGTCGAACTCGACGAGCTGATGCTCACTTGTGAGGACCATCAGGCGGTCTTGGCCGGCCTGATGCGTGCCGTTGGCCAGAAGCTTTTGTGTGGGCGCGGCCTTAGGGCGGAAGGACAACAAAGTGATGCCGGACTTCATACGGGGAATTGGTGAATCAGCGGCAGCAGTGGTCCAGCGCTCTCCCTCAATCGCGATATCCTCGTCTTCGTCATCGGATGAGTCGTCGTCGTCGGAATCGGAGGTTGTATTACGCTTGACGGCACGGTTTGCTGATTCTGTCTCTGTATTCAACACCCATGTGTCGACACAACCAGAAATATCACCACATGCCAGAAGCTGGCTATCTTCGGAAAATACCACTGATCGTATCGTTCTCTCATAGTCGCCCAGTGTTCCGTGGGAGGCCTTTTCGTGTCGTACATGCCGTGTAGCTCTCTTCAGCTTTGCGAATTGTGGGACCACCTGTGCTTTTTCGGTGGATGCAGGGTTGGGCTGAATTCGTGCCATATATATTTCACTGTTTGGACGGACGATAGACAGCCATCGGCCATCGGGAGAAATAGACACAAGGCGGGCACCTTCGTTGGACAGCTCTTTGGGAACTTCAATCTTCTGAACACGCAGAGTACCCTTCTCATCGCCCTTCCGCCGACGCAGAGAAAACAGCTTGACTTCACCAATGGTTGCAACAGCAAGGGTTTTGCCGTCCAGAGATAGCATCGCCGAGGAAATGTTTTCCTCTCCTTGGATCAGAACCTTTCCAACAAGTCTGTGCCGTTGACCATCAATGTTCTCTTGCGGTGATGCAGGGCCTCGAGATACACGCCACAGGCTCACTTCTCTATCCCAGAAGCTCATAACCAGACGGGCGGACGGAGCAGAGGTAAGTTGCGGGATTTGCGGTAAGCTGGAGAGCTTGCGGTGGTGCTCCTTTCCGAATTCACGCAGAGGAAGAACGATAGGTGTCGCATCAGGACCTTTGAAAATAATAAGTTAGCATAGTACTGGTAAACACGCCTGAACTTGGGCGGGAGATGGCATACCTCCAGATACAGCAATACTGATATCTTTTGTCTCGTAGACAGCAAATGTCTTGACATCGTGAGTGTGGTAGCGACGGTGCATAATCTCGGCCCAGCGACCCTTCTTATCGCCCTTCTCGCCTTCCTTCTTGCGGTAGACCACCGTCCTCTGGTCGGCTCCTCCACTAATGACAGTATCTCCGTTGGAACTTACTGCCACATCAAGTGTGTCGGCAAGATGACCTTGTATCCGTTGAATGAGAGAATAGTTCTTTGCATCCCAAAAACGAATTTCACCTGCCGAGTCACCGGAGACAATAGTGCCATCCGGAAGACACTTGACAGACCAAACCAGCAACTCCTTGGGACCACCACTGGGACCCTTGCCCAGAGAGATCGTGCGGAGCTGTGAACCAGTGCGAATATCAAAGAGGCGAATAGAACTATCAGCGTATCCAGCGACGATAGTATTGCGGTTCTGGAAGGTTACGCTCAAGACCCGCGCTCGTTTTGTTGAAGGGCGCATCAATCTTTGGAACTTAAGGTCATTATCAGCAGTAGACAGGATCACAATTGAACCATCTGCACATCCTGCAGCAAGGTGCTGGCCCGTGTACTCGCCCTCAGCGGGTCCAGTCTTGCCTTTGGGTGCCTGCCAGCGCGGCTGCGCAGCAAGACACCAAATCTCGCCATAGTTTCCACTGGAATGGCGCAGCGGGCGACCATTCTCGAGATCCCATTCGGTGACGGCGGTGGAGTATCCAATGCTGAACAAACGCAGCTTGCCCGGCAATTTGACGTTTTCGGGCCCGTCCTCCTGGGGATCCAGGGTCCATGCGAGTCCTTCAATGCTGCGGTCCTTGCCTCCACGCATCACAGTTTCTTGGAACCAGGCACCGCGCATCGGGTTCCAGATTTCGATATCGCCATTCGCACGGCCGATCGCAAGTCGGAGGGTTGGAGTGCCACGTCCAGCCAGGTCTGCTGACGGAGGATGCGAGAATGCAAGTGCATTGATCGCCTGCGGGTTGTAGGAAACGAAACGGCAACGGTGGATATCCATTGTTAAGGTTATGGGCTTCGGAGCCAGATAGCTCGTTCGGGGTTTTATTGGCGTGAAATTCTGAAACGAGGGTGCTGAAGATTAATTCAGAGTATGTTCAGCTTCGGCTGCAAGTCCAGCATTTAGACACTCATTTCTTAAACACAAATGGGTGGTTAGAGCGTGGTGCCGGAGCTTTCTCGCGATTGATGCGCTGCCGCTTTTTTTTTCTGTAGATAATTTTTAGCGGCCGGAATATCTTATCTTGTCAGGTAAGTTTCCCCGAGATCACGTGTATCATATTTACTGTTTTCTGCCTTCTAGTTCAGGCATCAACTTTTGTTATTCTTACCTACATATATAGGTAGCATTCATGCGTATTTTCTGAGGGAAAACCAAGGAAATGGTAGCATAGTGTCACTGCAGCCCCGGAGTGTCCTACTATATATTATATCAGTCCTGTATGCTACTAATTTGCGTTGAATAATTTGTGTCGCTCACATCGAGCACTCGATCCAACTTGAAGTATACCGACTTTTATATTGCTAGAGTGGTTGGTGAAAAATGGATTCGGATTGGCCAACAGTAATTGAGGCTCAACATACATGATCACAAAGAAAAGAGATTATTGTTCCGAGACAGCGAAGTTTTGTAATATCACGTACCATACGATATCTTTGACACGGTATTATGAAGTCAGATTAACGGCATAAGCACGGCAAATTTCAGATTGAAAAACAGTAGTAAGCGGCTATCAGTTATCGCACTCATCCAGATATGGATTTCTGGACATCTGTCAATCAAGCTTCAGACCTGATTGTGTTACAATCTGGATCAGGGGTGTTCGGCGGCACCTCTCCAGAGCAAATTTTGTCAGCTCAGTATTAGATATTTGGTGGCGTGACAGTTTTAACTAGGTTGTGCCGCTAGATGTCATTGTAGATGGAGATCACCATCCCAGATGCAAGGGAGCCAGTCGAGAGGCTGCCACAAAATGCAGGCTCAGGCGAAGATGTCAGCGCAAGCGGTCTGATTGTGTTACGACAGTCGCCAATATCCAGTAGCCACAAGCGGTCGCGGGGCTGAAGATTTCCTGATATCTCTTCATAAGGATGAAGTCTTCCATCAGCGGCCTGCCACGTCAGAAGCAACCATCAATTTTAGCTTGCCATAGCCCACTGTGGCTGGCTTGGACGTACTCTGTTATGCTTGCTTATGTATCATATTTCTGAGGTGCTTGCAGATGAAGTTTGTTATAGGCTGCGGCATTCTTGGCTCTGCATTAGACAACTTACGCGCAATCGCCTTTGCAATATATCACTGGACAAGTATGGACAAGCTAAAAAGCAAGAGAGGCTGAGTTGAATCCGGGCGTTGTCATTGGACGATCTATAATCAACATGC
Source organism: Penicillium soppii (assembly GCF_028829465.1). Lineage (NCBI taxonomy): Eukaryota > Fungi > Ascomycota > Eurotiomycetes > Eurotiales > Aspergillaceae > Penicillium > Penicillium soppii. Next base: position 465,836 of record NW_026643235.1, on the reverse strand, counting down.
GGGAAAGGAGGGGGCAGACAGTAAGACGACTTCGAACAAGATGTATGGCGTTTTTTGGGAGGCCTGATCAAGTGGCTTATATCGCCTCTGGGCTTCCAGTGTCGAGCCCATGCGATCCTGAGACTTGGAAATTCAAGGAAAATAGCCTCTGTTGCGGAGACCGAGCGGGATTCCACTGGGTTACAGGCAGCAGCTGCGGGGGTGGCTATTAGTGATTAGTGACACCCCTGTCAGCGTGGGCTCGGACGCAGCACCGGTCGCATGGAATCAATAGTTCGGCTGGGTTTGCTGATATTAATTGAACTTGTTCTTTTCAGTTTGTTAGTAATGCTCACCTTCGCCTTGTCTCGAGTAACTTTCATCTATTTAACATCTGGGGCTGTGGTTGGCCTTCAGAAGTCGCCGCAATCGGGCTCGAACTCAATTATGTTGATTCTCATTTGCTTCCCTGCGCCATCGTAAACGACTGGTGTAAGTCGGATCCACATTCAAGTTCCAATCTAGCTGAGATGGACCTCCAGCTTTTAAAGAGGTAATTCCGTGGTGGAACTCATCGGCCGATCCGATACTCCGTAGGCGATATGGGGGATATTATTTGTTGAACTAGTAGCCCGTCCCCGAGTGCACAACTTTGTGAGATCGCGTGCTGCCTCGGCGTTGGCTTAGGACAGGGTTCAATAAATTCATCCATGGATAGTTCACGATGGTGTCCATTTTGGCATTCATCCCGCAATCCGTCCTTTCTTTTTTAAGACCGCGTAGTAAGACCGCTTTCGTCTAGGTCGGTATTTGGGTTTTCCGTCGGAGCAGAAAGATACTGGATCAGCAAAATAAACGCAATGCCAATCTGACGCGATGAGCATGAGAGTTTGCTGGGATTCGCGCCAAAACAGAAACCAAATTTGACCCTTAGGGCGGATAAAGGCCGAGCGGCCGACTGCATGTGCGTGTCATCGAGGTGCCCGTATTGATCCAAAAAGCAGGTACTAGTTAATATTGGTCCCTGAATTAAGATCTTCGGGGCCTTATATCATGTCTTTGTTCTGGTTTCAAGAAGTCGGCTATATTGTACTGTCATCGAACGCGCAATCGTGAAAGTGAGAAGTGTGGGACGCGAGCCTGGCAATGACGGCATAGACTGAATTGATTGACATGAGTACCATACCACTAATTAACTAATCCTTAAGATGTACTAAACTTGGAGCACACAATTGCAAATAGCATTCGGCAGGCTGGTTCGTGAGTGTTTCTTTCAGTTTGAGTTCAAGTCAAATTTGAAAATTGACAAACAGTACGGAGTAACGTACGCAAACCAATATAACCTCTTTCGGAGAGGTAAGTACAAGTAACCGGTACTCCATACAGCATTGAAATTGAATGCTTCAAAGTGGACCTCTCTTGTTTTTTCTTTCCTTACGCTACGGGTATTCCCCACTGTGTTTTGTGCCCTAAACCCCGTCAGGCTTAGCGACGTACTGCGCAGCCTTACAATTCCGATGACCTTTTCTATGTCGATTGGAGAGACTAGACTAGAAAATAGTACAGAGGAGCTCAATTGATCCAATACAAGTTTATTGCTTACGCAACTTGGTATACTATAGAGAATTGATAGGCAATGTGGCAACTTGAAAGAAGCAAAGCTCTAAAAAAAAGGGGCGGGGAACAGCGAAAAAAACAGGTCAACCATGGTTTGAGCCTCCGCAGCTGTGTATAGGCCCTTACCCTTTTAAGAATTGTCTCAAGACCTCCGATTCGCTTTGCTATTTAGCACCGTCCTTATTCGTGGTGGAGCTTTGTGAAGACTCTGCAGTTCTTTGAGCTTGACTTGGAGAACTACTTTTTGTACAATATTATATAGTTCGTGAATAAATGAAATGGCAGATATTCTTCTACAAAATTAGAATGTACGTAATTGTTGGCTATCCTAGCTCGGGCTTAATATCGGAAATTACGTTGCAGGCATAAATCTTGGCTGATCTATTCAAGTATGGCAAGCATCATATACGATCTTCATGCACCTTGTCAACTACCTAAAAATTTCCTCAGCTTAAGCACAGGTAGATGAAGCAAAAATACCAACTTAGTGGAGTTCTTTTCACTAAGCGCAGAAAACCCTTCGTGACATTTGTATAACTCCCCGCAGAGGGGCCACGAAACGTCAATTTTTCACCGGTCAAGAACACAGCTATTTGCCCGGTACGCACAGAATTTGCAATGTATAACGTACATTGTATAAAGTGTTTCGTTTCACGCACAGTCTTTTAACAATTTATTAATACATACATCGAATGCATTTGACAAACGGTCACTTTACCACCGGATACAATTGAAGATCATACGAGCAGCAATATATATGTTTAGCCATTTAAGTCTCTCCTCCTTTTAAGATAGAAAAACATCCGAAGAAAGCCGCGATTCCGAACTCCAAGTCTTACTCTTTGTGCGTACGGTATCCGCGCCATCCGACAACCGCCCCAATCCCGCCACCTTGGTTCATATCGAGACGGACAGTGGAGCGAAGATCTGTCAAAGAGCGGAGTGGAATGAAAAGAACTTGAACTGCATACACACATTGATCTAACATCCTAGGCGAACAGGCAAAGAAGTAATCGGGGTTTGATCTTTTATAGTACCATGGTTGATACATACCGGCACGGCCCAGGATAACCGTTGTTGAGGGTGGAGTTTTGGCCATGTACGTGAAGTTTCCATGGTTGACGGCGTGTACAGTCGGAGAGTATCAATTTAGAGTGGACCAGATCCATCTGTGTGAGCAGAAAAAATTAGACTGAATCCCACACACTTACGTTTTCTCGGCTTATTTTGTCGGGATCCCTGTGGGCTGTATGAAATTAATGTGTTTGGTATAGACTACTGCAGGTGAAAGTTGTTACTCCGCATGGAATGTATCAGTCTGCGATATCAGATATCTCTTATGTATGAATAGATCGCTCATTTTTCATCTCTAGGGCTTCTATGTTTCTTGCATGAATCAAATTGTGCATGTACTAGTTATGTGGACTTTGGTATAATGTATTGGAAATCGCTCGTATCCACAAGGAATTGACTCTATCATGCCATCTAGTTATCATTAGTACGTATGCTGTCTTCGATGCAGAACATACATCTAATACATGATTCGGTGTGATTTCTGTGTCCAATCCACACCGCTTACCTACATACAGATGACCTTGAAAGTGGTGATACAAAGGTGCGCAGATCTAGATCTGCAGGAAATGCAGAAATCAGAGAGGGTGCTCGACGATGTCAATTAGGACTACGCAACTCCATGAAGTATGTATCTGTGTAAACAGAACGATATCTCCCTTGCAGATCGGAAGATCAACCGCTGTAATAACATACATTGTAGCTCCAAAGTAAATGGAATAAGCAATGTGGAGAGACCCAAAGGGTCAGATTACTGTCTCTTGATTTGAGAGGCACATGCAAGGGAAGACCACATCTATCCCGCGGCCCATCGGGGAGTCAGATCTTGCAGCAACTGGGGAAACTAACAGATACCACAGACATGGAGTTTGCTAGTTCCCGGCACAACATCCCCTTGAAAACTTGCATTGCTAGATATTCACAAGATGAAGCTTAACCCCGTGCTTGCCAAGGATCAACGCATCCCTTCTTAAGCGCCTTTACCAACCAGTCCCCCGACCGAGCAAATGTTGCACACACAACATTCAAAGAAGTATACAAAACACAAAAACGAGACGTTTAAGCGCTAAAAATAGATAGCATTGCCATTTATCTGCCGCGGAAAGCTAAAATCGTTTAGAACCAATAAATGGCCCAGCCCAGACCAAACTCGAATCAAGTCGATGGTTATATGTGCGCGGCTTGAGACTGCCGCCCTTGGATATGCTTGATTCTGCTGGCAGTTGAAACACAAGGCGAGACAGGAGTCAGGGGCAAACATGGCAGGATTGACGTGCCGATTTGCAAGGCTCTTCTTCCCCTTTTGAGTAGGTAGATGGCCTGCGGCGGCTAGGCACGTCAGAGGCTAGGCACTAGTTTCCAAGGCACCCGGGTGCTCTGTGGACACATGTACCCTTACCAACTGAGGAAGTGCTAATTAGCTGAGACTGCGCACGGCTGCGATAGGGTGCCCGTTGACCACGTACTTGCTGCATGGCTTGATCCGTTCGGGGCCCCTTTTTGGGCAGGTTTGGTTACGTTTATTTCCTTACTGATGGATAACTGGGATTTCGTATTGTGAATATTTAGTGGTTCATATCATTTTTGTGCTTATGGGGTAAGCAGATCATTGTGATGGTTTGTCTTGGTTATTGTTCCTTTTCCTCCTGGGTTGTGCAGCCTCCTCGTATATCTCCGCCATTTATGGACGGACTATATGGGCAGTGCATGGTTATATCCACTGCTATGGGTCATTAAATGTACTTCCCTTCTCATGCGTTGTAAGAATTTGTATAAGCACCATTGCCTAAAAGGGGAGGGCTAGATAGGGGGTGTCAACCTGATCGGCGCAATGCAGGTGCCAGACTCATCAAGGAAAAGACACTCACAAATATGAGAACTAGCCAAGCCGTTCTGTGCAGCTGACGCATTGCTAAGAATGAATGAGAATAGATAATTATGGAGTAGCGATTTACACATTGCAATCAAAGCTTCTGTAATTAAACGGTTGGTATGGTGCAACAAATGTCCCTGGCATGTTAGATGTGAGTTTCCAACGACAAGACACTACAATTGTACTGCGTAGTTAGTGTGTTTGTGATCTACTTCTGCATAATAACTAGCTGTGGGTATCATTCAGTTTCCTTATTAGACTGTCCCTTGCTTTTACGACGTTGTACAGGCCCGAGAACACTCTTTAATGGCCATCGCTTATCTCTTCCCCTTTTCTGTTTCTGCTAGCCGGGCACGAGGCGGGAATCCTCCGTTGGCGATAGGGTGGCCATTGCTTCGGCAACTGTCATCCCCGGTTCATGAAAAAAAGCGCCATCGAATGATTCGATCCGCATTCCATGAAACACCTGAAACTTACGGGTCCCTACATGTAGAATTGTGTCGCAGATCAAGAGGCACTGGAGAAATTATAGGCTGATATACCTTGACGCATGTTAGCGAGAAACGACCAAGTCGCATGACGATCAATATTTCTCTATGAAGATGTGATTGAGTGGCTGAAGTTAAGGCCTGGGAACCTTACACGCATACAGAGCGATCTCATTTGTACTTGTAAGGAGAGGAAGTAAGGGGAGGCCGTGGAAACCTCCGAATCATAATTTGGGTGAATCGACAACTCAAATTTATATGATTCGTAGAGGTTCACGGGGAGAAAATCTCCATCAAAGTACCTAACACGTAAATTGGTAAAGATTGGCACAGGAAAACCAGTAAATCCAGACGAGTTGAGACGTCTACAAACCTTATCTGTCTCGAACCTGGGGACAAATCAAGCGCAATTACAAAGTAACACAAAGCGACGAAAGTATACATTATTTTAGACTGTAAAATCGAAGCAACATGCATTATCCAATTTCCTTGACACCATTACCCAAAACTCAACGTGGAATGACTACGGAGTACGGAGTAGAACCTGCTTTTGCGACCGAAATTGTCCCCACATGGGCTCGCCAAATGGCGATAGATCCCTGCAAGACAAAGGAGGCTCGGATTATCGGAAGGCAATCTAGGGCAGCCTAGCGCAGCTGAGAACGCGCATTGGGAAACACGCGAGATGAAGTCAATGCCGGGGCAATCCTGGGCTGCTGGGCCAGTCAGCGACCACCGACTGCAGGAGACCCTAGAACGCGACCGTAGACCGTATCGAAGGCTTTCTGGAGAATCAACTAGTCAAGCGTTGGAACCAACAATACTAATAGTTAACTCTGTTGGCCTTAAATACAGGTCGATCAGGAGGATTTTGGGGCCGAAATTCGCGTCTGGTATTGTGCTTTTTCTACGTACTTGTATACAAATTTATCAGAATTTATCAGAGTCGATTGTAATTCATATATTATGTAGAATGACAAGGAAATATTTCTCTCTCTTTTGAAGATCATACAATTCTACAAATAATCAAGTAATTGAAAGACCAGAAATCAGAAACCAAAAAAGACCTTCAAATTACTAGACAATCTAGTGCGAACAAAATGACTGGGTCGCGGCTTACGGTCGAAAACACAATTCGAGTTTCAAAGCTATAGATGCATGATGCTGTAGACACATCGGATTTAATTGTTATCTATGTTAGAAAAGAAAGAGACAGAAAGAAACACAGTAGTATGATTTATCATATACAATATTCATACTCCGTAGATACTCAATGTAAAGACTCCAGTTCTAGCAAATTACTAGTTATCGTACAGATGTACAAATCGTAAATATGTAAAGCCGAATATCCCCAATATTGCAAATCTCGGGTGGAATTTTGGTTTATGAGTATTACCTGTCCCTATTCACCTGTGTTCACTCATAGCATATAACTGTAGATTGTGTATGAAACTTTTAAACCCTTTTTGTACGTAGTATGAGTTTCAAGCGACAGGTTTCAACTCCTTGTCTTTTGTCCTTGCAGTGAGGGGATATAATAAAATTACCCTCCTAGAACCCGTTTTGAAAAATACCGAGGTACCCTTACAACCTTACACCTAAAGGTACAACCTAGGTACCCAGGTACCCGTAAAGTATCGTTATACCAGTAAACTTACCACCTCCACTCTGTGTACTCGTGGATTACCATACAACAGCTACTGGTATCTCCGTGGCTTTTGTCTCAGCTTCCTTAACTTCCTTTTCTTTCCCTCACCCGCCTGGAGAGAGAAAGTAAAAAACCTCCTCCTTGTACTCCTCCTTCTCTTCTTCATACCTCTTTTTCTCTCTCCCCTTTTGTTTTCTACCCTCCCTGTCAATTTGCGGAGACCCCCCCGGAATTCTGGTCTACTGACTGAGTTACGATTCGACGTAGTCGACCGCAACCCTCAGTCCGCTGCACTAGATTCCCCCCTCCCTTCCCCCGATCCTCCCAAATTTGACAATTCGACGTTTGTTAACTCAAACGGCGATCCCCTCCGTCTCTGTTCATCGGTACCTCCCTGTTCCTCGGACATCGACATTTTGGACCCTCCTGTTCCAGCTCCTGCCGGTTAGACGAGCGACAGTGTAGGAAAACCATATCGGTTGACTATTTTGATACGAATTTGGTTTCTGTATCAGATTGATCTTGAGCTTCATATACTGGGTGAGTGCGGAAATCTCCTTTTTTTTGGTGTTTTGAAGATGTGTGGTGCGAATGCTCGGAACGCCCCAATTGGAAAGATGTTTACCGAGCCTCGATTTCGATCCGACAAGAGCCCAAGGGAATCGTTTGGGAAAATCCAAAAGATATGAGATTTTTATTCTTCAGAGAGCATGAAAAAAAATTGCCCCACAGGGCATGCTGATTTTGCGGCCTCAATATCCAAATATCAAAAGCAGACACGACGCTCATATATATCCAATCACCCCACCACACAAGCCAGGATCCGGATATAGGAGGGAAACAGTTCTGATTGTCGGTCCCATGAATGGGAATTTATGATTTCAATATACAATTGTGGAATGCATATCTACCGATTGACGGGCTCTGTTTCGTCAAGTTCCGAATGGTTATCTGAATGAACTGCTTCTATATCCCCCGGTGTGGAAGAATTTAAGGGGTCAATGAAAATCCTATACTCTTGTTGGACATACTGGAATGTCGGGGTGTTAATAAGGCCGCGGCACCACATACTTCATTGATGAGCACAATTGATCTACTGTCAATTGTATTGTTGATTGTCATGAATTGTTGTCAATACAATCGAAATTTGATCCATACAAAGAAATGGGGGCTAACATCATTTCGTGTGCTAGGACTTGTTTCATCTGACTTTGGATCTATATCTCATCGTCTTCCGACGCGGATATCATCTTGAGCCATATCCAACACTCCCATCAACTCCAGTTCAATCTCTTTATTGAGCTTGTTCCTTCAACACGTTAATTCGTGAAGTGTGAGTTCTGATCTCTGATCATTCCTTTGCCAAGACCTCTCCCCTGATGATCTTGACCCCTTCATAGGGTTGTCTTGTACCTGTACTCCACATTCCGCAGAACACTGGCCTAGGGGTGAAGACGTTGACTCGTTATTCATCTCTTGCGTTGGTATCCAACAGAATCCCAATTCAACGGATCATTCCTGCCTAGATGCCAGTCTTGCTGTCACGGTAAGGGTTGCATTGTGCCCTCTGCCCGAAGGCTCTTTACTGGGTTAGTATTTCTCCGAAGGAGCGATGACCCTTTCCTTCTTATGGATGGATATCAACTACATCTTTTACCCCGTGTGCCGCTATCTCTTCCTCTTGCTACACTACACTCTCTTACCTTCATTTCCGTGTCACTTGACGATTACGATCTTTAATTTTTTAATCTTTCTTCACGCCGGCCGCCGCTAATACATTAATTCTATCCAGCTTCCGTCTTTGAAGACTTCTACCCTCGGACCTCCTCGGCCATCTCTTTCTCCAGCATACGGACTATTGTCTTGTGCTGGCACACTCCTTAATTGTTCAACGTCCCCGTCATTCATTCCCATACACTAATATCACGACTGTCACTCTCTTAATTCCGTCGTTGTGCGAAAGATCTGCCCTTTCGGCATCCATTCATTGAAACAAGACATCATCATTACCCCTCGCCTGCTCTTTACTTCGGTCATCCAAGCACTACCGCAATCATGGATTACCACCGCAACTACCGTACATGCTCAACCTTCTTCGTTGAGGACGATTATGGAATGGAATCACGAGTCCGGCAAGAACGTCAAGCGAAAGAGGAGCATCAAAAGCTTGTTTCTCGTGAGCGTCAATATGCCATGGCCGACGAACTGTCTCGCCTTACCAGCGTCGAGCTTCGGGATGATATCCTGAGCCACATGTTGGAGATGGATGTGAGTTTTGTCTTATATATGCCGTTTTTGATCTGACCGCCATGCTAATTGTGTTTTTTTTGATATAGAGCCAAACTCTGCCCGATGTTGAATCCATTGACATCCAAACCGAGATTCAGTGGTTCATGCGACCGTATCTTCTTGATTTTTTGATTGAGGCTCACACTGCATTCCAGCTGTTGCCTTCTACCTTGTTCTTGGCGATCAATCTTTTGGACCGTTACTGCTCTAAGCGTGTGGTCTACAAGCGCCACTATCAACTGGTTGGATGTGCAGCGCTGCTCATTGCGGCCAAGTACAATGATAAGAAGGATCGTGTACCTACCATTAAGGAATTGAAGTCCATGTGCTGCTCCCTCTACGATGACGATATGTTCACTCAGATGGAATGGCATGTGCTTCAGACCCTTGGCTGGACCATTGGACACCCGACTGTTGATGCCTTCTTGCAACACGCTACTCTGGATGACCCTTTCGACGCTGAGGTGGAACACATGGCTCTGTACATTCTGGAGATTGCCCTTTTCCACCGGGATTTTGTCGCTAAACCGTCGTCTGAGCTTGCTCGCGCTGCCCTTGCGTTGTCACGCTGCATCCTCAATAGGCCACAGCCTCGTCACACTCACTGGGCTTCCCAATACGATTCAATGACCCTAGTCGCGTTGTCCCAGCAGTTGCATCAGCCCTCAACAGTGGTTTCCCGCAAGTACGCTTCGGCTCACTTCTCTCGGGTCTCCAAGGTTATGGAGCACTTCCTCAACCGCCAGGCTTCCTTGGCTAACTATGCCCGTTGCACTCCTCCGGTCGAGACTCCTATCGAGTCCAAGCCTTACAATGGAGAAATGGGCCTTGCCACGCCTCAGAAGTCTTCGCAGTTGACTGCTATTCCTCACGGTTACCTCACTCCTCCCATCACCCCGGAGAATGAGGCACTGGTGCATGCTCATCACGCTCACTTGGGGAACCACAACATGACTCGCGGAATACCCACCGTCAACGGCTGTTCTCCTTCTCCCGCGCCATCGTCTGAGATGCAATACATGAACAGCGAAGCATACCAGCAAGAGGCTATGTACATGGCTCAACAAGCTGCCCTCCAACATTTCCCCGCGGCACCTACCCACATGGGAATGGACCAGTCCTATTAGGGTGGTACATAAAAGCGACAGCGGACTTCAAAAGCATTTCCAAAAGATCTTGGTCATTGCACATATTCCCTCCAGTCTCACTTCATTTTTGTCCACCTCATGGAATCATTCCAAGGAGCGTCCAATCCTGCATTGATTCACATCGCGATATCTTATCCTAATACTCAATGCGCCATTTCAGCTGTCGACCTGTGCCATATCCCTCGAATTCGACTGCATCCTCATTCGTCTTTTCTGCTTAGCATTCGACTCTGGTTCTACGTACCCGGAGTCGAGACCAGCCCTTCACTTCCTGTTCCAAAAATTGCATACCCACTTGCTTCCAATACCCATTAGTTTTGGGTCATCAGTTGCACTTGATTTGACCACCTAGCATTGCGAGCGCGAGCCATGTTGATTTATTTGTTTTAAGAATGCATTTTGTCTTTCCACTCCCATCCTCCCCCATTAACTTTTCTTCATCGAGGAATAACCCTCGACTTTTTTGTATTGCTGCGCGCCAGTTCGCGCAGCTTTTGATATCCCTGCCCTTACACGATCTTTAGCAGTGCATATCCGTCTGTCCTACCCATCGCACTACCCCTTACCATTCACGTTCGCCTCAGAAAATCACCAAATCGTTTTTAATGTGCCTGAGTTCGCCCTCGCGTTCGGCCCAGTCATGGGATGGACTATGCCCGCTCATCACGGTCGACGCGTGGGAGTGTCCAGGTCGCAAAAAAAGCAAAAAAAGCGAGAAAACCCGGAAAAAATTACATGTCTTCTGGAAGGTTTGCGCCATTGTTCATCTTGGGTTCATTGGTCTATTCCTGCCCTCTCCTCTTCTTTTGTATCTAGTCCTTGATATCTGGCCCTCCATGCCTACCCTGTCTGATTTGGAGACAGGCGGCGAGGTGCTTTCTTTATTATCTGTGGATTTGAGAATGGGGGCTGTCGGTCGTGCCTATGGCCCTGAATTATATCCCATTTTCAGTCAACTTGGATACATTTTTCGTCGTAGCTTATCTTTTTGGCTCGTATTTTTAACGTAATGCTTCAAACTAGGGACCTGTGAGTTACTGCATGCGGTTAGTTTTACCCTTTTTAGTCCAGCGCCTCAATGCGTCGTTCTGTACCTCTTCCCTCGGTTGGCCTGACATAGAAGCTCGCCCGGCCCCAGTGATCTCTTAGGTTTTTTCCTTCCTTCCTCCCCTCTTTTCCATTTCTGCCCTCACCAACCCCTGCGCATTGGCTCTCAAGCCAATGCCCTGGCCCCTGTTTTTCCCAGTTTAGATACTTTCTTGAACAGGGTGTTACGGACCCGCAGGGGCCGCACCGAATTAAGGATCAACGGGAGCCAGTCGTGCATTCGACGTGTAAGTCACGTGCAGGTCATGGTTCCTGGAACCATGGCCATTCCACAGGGAGCATCCGATACGGTGTAATGGGAGGTGTTGGCGGAATAGCCATGATTTGGCGTGGCCTTGAGGTTGACAAAACCGTGGTCTTTCCACTTAGATCTCATAGTTTCCCTCGCCGCTCTAATGTAATTCCTGATGAGCCATTAAATAGACAAGGCTATGTTATTTATCACAATTCCCACCTTAGCGTTTGCACTTCGCCCCTTTAGTTGTTGCTGTCTGCTCTTGTGGGTGTGCGGTACAAGCAAGCATTGTAGTAAGGGGTTTGTCGATTTCAACAAGCGCTAATCTGGAATTGGTCAAAAGGTCAATCCGAACGAACACGCGTCTCAGCTAAGCTCCCAAGCCCGATATCATTAGCCACACCAGCACTCATAGCCGCTCACGAGTTCATAGGTATTGCTCCAAGCTGCCTGGCACTCGATAAAAAGGTAAGGTCCACCCAAACCTCTCTGTAAATTTGAACTTTACACCTCCATATTTTGACCATGCCCCGTCGCCCTTGAACGATGGACCTTCTTCCCAGACCGCTTGGATCATCCACTCCAGATATAGATGTCCCCTTATTGGACATTATCCCCTATACACAGCCCCAGGATTTCTTCACTTTCGCTGAGCGGTATGGGATCGAATCCGCGATCGATAAAAACATCAGCAGCAAACGCCTAGCCACTATAATTCAATCCTGGCTTTTCTTCGGTCTCTTGGCCGAGCACCTGGGCTATATGCCGAAGCTCAGCGACCTCACCAGAACTCAGATGGTCGATGGCGATCCGACTTCCTGCGTGTCGCTTCAGATTCTTGCAGATTTGCCTTGCGATGAGGAAGATAGCGATGACAAGGACGAAAATGACGACGACATAGCCCCGCGCGTACTCAAGTTTCTGGAATTGGCCAAATTCGCCAATAGTCGGCTCAATGACCTCGAAAAGTTACCCTGCGCAGCCACAAGCCCGGTTTATTGATAGTGTTGTCAACACGAATCCTGATCGAGGCACTGATTGCCCTACGAATGTCGGCTTCTTTAAAAGATGACGAGAGAGTCTTTGATCCGCTCGGGAGAGAAGTGAACAAATCCGAAGTGCCAATCACTACTATCCAAGATCCTCCTCCTTCCCTTCGGCTTCTGGTTGATCGTCTTTGTTCAAATGGGTGGTGCCCCGAGCAAGCCAAAGGCATTGTTCAAAACCTAGGCTACATGCCTCTTTACTACATATCACAAATTAAGCGCCACCATCCACGAGGACTGAATCATCAAAAGTGTCGAGACGCCATATGTACTGCTGGGATATCCTCTGACCGGACCCCAGGCATTCCAAGGCACAGATGGCCTAAATGTGCCTGTACTCTATATCCTGTCCCGATAAAAGACGTCTTGGGCACACTGCGACAGGGAAAGATCCCGCTCATCCGACTGAGGAACGACCCGTCTGGTGAGCTCATATTAAGTGTGGAACCTCTCACAACTCGCAGTCGATATATCGCGCTATCACACGTGTGGTCCGACGGACTGGGAAACACGAAAGACAACAGTGTATACAGATTCCAACTTGAACAAATCCGCCGTCACTTAGCCAACATGCCTGTTTACGACGAGGGAGTTGCAAGTTTCTCTTCAAGTATGTACAGCATCGATCTCCAACGACTGAGGTTCTCGCTAGGACTACCTGATCATACTTCGACGCTATTCTGGCTTGATATCCTATGTATCCCAACGAAGTATCTTGCAGAAATTAACGACGTGGAGCTGTCCCAATTACGCGAACATGCTATATCTCAAATCCCTGTGGTTTTTGCAGGTGCCGCACAAACACTAGTTCTAGACGCCGAGCTCCAGACCTTACGATTGTCTGGCTCGCAGTTTCCAGAGATATCGGCACGGCTGCTGGGTAGTCAGTGGGCAAGTAGAGCATGGACATTTCAGGAGTCAGCACATGCCTTGAAGTGTCGTGTCCAACTAGCCGACGGCGCTCTAGATCCGGTAGACAAACTTCTTTGGCTTCGAACATGGGAAGGATTTCGATTCCGCGCTCGAGGAGGCGTGAGGGTTGGTCTTCACTTTAAAAAGTCCAGTTTGAACCATTGCTCGGCTCGAAAACTTTTGGAAAAACATCTTCTAAAAGCCTTTCAAACCCATCTCATGCTATGGTTTCCACCCAAAGTAAACTATGAAGAAAGATCTAACGACGAGCAAGTCCTCATTTTCATACGGACCTGGAATGAACTACTTCTCCGCTCGACAAGCAAGGTCAGGGATTTGGATCTGATCTTAGCTATGGCTCTGAATCTTCCTCTCTATACGATCCTAGCTCTACCCACTTCACAGCGTCTGCGATATATACTCTGGAGTTTGGATCGCGTTCCTCTCAGCTTGCTTTACATTCCACGCCCACGGAACTCGACTAGCAGCACGCTTAATTCTTGGGCTCCTGAGACTATCCATGAATCTAGCTCGCGTGCTTTGTATCCGCTTGCAGCTCGGGACTTTGGAGAGTTTTCTGATGAACAGGACCTTCTTACTTTTCATCTCAAGACCGATGAAGATCTGATCATAGTTCCTTTGACTGGGGAGATACCCAATACGCCTTGTCTGCGACTGCAAACCGCTCGTGGGAAACATCAAATTTTGTTTCATCGTCCATCTACAATTGTCCCGGATACATCGTACTCCCTAGGGAAGCTTCTAGTGATTGACCCGCGCTCGGTAGCAGCAGAAGGTCTACAATGCAAACATCCCTGGAAGGCCGGCTGCTCCTTCAATGTCAAAGAGGCCCGAGCTGTGGGGAAATTCGAATGGGAACTGCGTTTGATCTACGATGGCGCGATTTCTGCCCTGGAAGAAAAAAACGAAGACCAAAAGCTCTGTGATCATTGTCGGGGATCTGACGACTATGGGTCCTCTGGTCCCGTGTTATTTCAACAAAATTCCAACAACTCAGAAGACCAGGAGTCATGGACCAGTCTACTAGTTACGAATCTCCATTTATCCATGCCATGTGGTATGTACCTTGCTCCTACGAACGCATGAATCGATGGTCAGTCAACCTAATGCCAAGGCTAGAGCCCCCCGACATAGCAATCTCGCCGCTAGCTCGTCGATATCTGGTATCCCCCAACTCATCATTCGGAATTGCAGGGCCACTATTAATCATAGGCGGTCTATCCCACCTCGTAAGCCTGGTAGCGTTTATCATACACAATGCTCGGACCGGCTATTCCGATCTCTCAATGCTAGGCAAAATCTCTTTCTACATGTGGTGGATCTCACTATCATTTCCGATCATCCTCATCGTTTTCGGTTTCGCAACAGGAGGACTCATTCTTGGGATCGGGTACCTGATGTTCGGCCGCCGTGAAAAATTGGTTGATTTTGTTGTACGAGTGATGATATATGACCATTCTGAATTTGTCGCTTGGGCCATTGGGCTGGAGATCTTACATGTCATGGTGGTTCATTTGATTTCTCCGTTGGTGGCGTGGGTGCTTTTTCTCTGTGATACTGACGACCGGCCCTACCGAACTGTCGATTTACTGTTTATTGTCTCAGCGGGGTTGTACTTTTTCTTCATGTTTTCCATGGTGGTGGTGGTTATCGGATGGAACTACATAGCTCGTCGATTGTGGATTGCGTCGCATGCTACCAACCTCATGTTGGCGTTTTCTTCGCCGTGGAAGGTGGCTTCGTGGAGAAGTGCGTTTTCACAAGGTGATTGGCCTGCAAACGTGATAATGTTGCTGAGGATCGATAAGCCCATACGCTTTTTGGCAGATAAATGGGCAAAAGCATTTCGGCACTAATTTATTTATATCTATCAAGGATGGAACATTTTGTGGCAAATATGGATATCGTGCCGACGAAATAAAACATGATTGACCAGCTGGCCTAACCTATAGGGGCAATTGTAGTGGACACCATTATGATTAGGGCAGGTTTCCTAAGAGCCGCGCTGACGCCTGATATCCAAACAATGCGCATCACTCGAAACAGAGTTCTCGATTCACATCAGCACCATATCTTGGGCTCGATGGATACCCAGCTTGAGGACTGCTTCCTTCGCCTAGAAAGGGCCAACGAGACAGATTTATTCTGTCGAACAGCCACATAACGGAAAATGCAGAAGCTGTCCGGAGTCTCCTTTTTTCGACTACACAATGCCAGTCTGCTACTTACAGCTAATATAGTTATCTCGAATCCTATGACTGTCCTGTATTAGATCAAGATATAATAGGTAGTGTAAGAGTACTAGAGTTACAGCATTTGTAGAAGCTGACTAGAGTATACAGTTAACCTATGAGTTTCTGAAACGCTGGTTACTATAGGATTGCTTTCTGAACTAAACTTGCTAACCTCGCTAGCATTATCAGCAAAAGAAACTCAGAGGCTTTCGGATATCTCGATATGATCGGCGTGAGATTTTGCGATTATCGTCAAAAGCTGTAGTGTCCCCTCGGTCGTCTCGAATCTGCGCAAATTAAGCCATCGCTGCAAGACCCAGAGCAAGATCAAGAAGTTCAGCCCTAGGCTTCCGTAGTTCTGAGAAGATGGCGGATAGGATCAACTAAGCCTGTCAGCAGCCTTGTTCAAACGTTATGCTGTTTCCAAGGAGTAAGGCATTTTTGTAGCGGGAATGCCTAGTTACAATGGCCCGAACAGAGCGGAGCGTGAGTATCTTAAGGCAAACAGCATCGATGATGGATCAACCGACTGATAGAGATGTGAGGGGTCGAGTTTACCGTCGTGGTAGCAGACCACGAGTCCAAAGAAAACAAGCATCAGCCCGAGGGCAAGACCGGGGAAGCTTGGCGCTCGCGGCGCGTGCTAAAGAACGCAGCGCAGATTGCGCTGGAGGGTCCGACCGATCGCAATAATCGCAACGGGGCGCTAACCGGTAGTTAATTTATAGTTAGTTGCTGCCGGACAAATAGTTAGTCACTTGATGACACATGAGGTTTAATTGAGTCTTTGGTACTGAGAACCGTGGCATTCGCTCGAAATCTCGTGGTCTTCCCGTCTTCTCACCCGGTGATCTTTACGGCAACGGTCTGTAGGCAGTGCAGTGGGCGCGTAGAGGCAGCAACACGAGGAAGTCACCAATCAACAAATCTCTGACGTGGCTATGTATAAGTGCCAAGAGGTTTGTATTGTGAAGTCAGCCATCA
This sequence comes from Penicillium soppii, assembly GCF_028829465.1. Lineage (NCBI taxonomy): Eukaryota > Fungi > Ascomycota > Eurotiomycetes > Eurotiales > Aspergillaceae > Penicillium > Penicillium soppii. The sequence goes on along the minus strand of NW_026643235.1, from coordinate 449,184 downwards.
TACCCAATGATCAATCGCAGTAACCTAGCGGAGGGGCCTCTGCACGCGCCGGCCCCCATCCATGAGTTGCATTGGTTCCGCCTTTTCGCCTGGGCGACAACATTACAGAGTCCCTACGTCCCTACACTATTTGGTTATGTACTACGATTTACAGATAAGTCACAATTATATATGCACTATGTCCACTTAGTTGACTAAGTTGATTACGCCTTCAGAAAAAGTTTTATTTTCCCGAATTTGTTGCCGTGCTATATCTTCAATTTGTATGTTGAAACACACCTGGAGGGATCTTCATCGTCATCCCTCTCTTTCTGCGCGATTTGCCCTATCTGGGCTAAACATCATGGCGCCTTTACTTGCCAACTTGATACCTCGCGGTTCTCAATTCGATCCGGCTATAACCTCAAACGAATTCAGGGTCCAATGGTTTCACCCAAGCGATGTGTTTAGTGTCCTGCTCATTCTAGGCGGTGATGTTGTCGCTCGCGCGTTGGCGCAACTCGCAGGTGGTGGACTGACACCTATCACATTCTCCTTCGGTATCACCCCTCTAGGCTCGATCCTGACTCCATTTGCATACTAACTTGATGTATCCACAAAGGATGGGTGGCTTATTCTGTATCTACGCTCGTCTCTGCCGTTGGCGAAAATAAGCTGATGCCACAGAGCCCGGATTGCAAATGCATGGTTATCAACGGCAAGAGTGGATATATCAGGGAGAATTCGAGTTGGATTATAGGCAGAATCGTGCGCGATTTTGATGAATGGAGCGACCAAAAGACCAAGGACAAGACCGACGACATCTTGGACAAAAAGTGGAAAGAGATGAAAGCCAAAAAGTCGGATGCAAAGAAGCCAACAAGAGCTGGCCTTGTCGTTACTATCTACAAGCCAAGTGAGAAACGACCCGCCGGCGTCGGAGAACGCGATATCATCTACTGGAGCGGCCTCCTTATCTTGATAGTCCAGCTAGGAGTCGCAGCTATACCCTGTGGACTTTTCGGTGATTGGGGTATCTTGTTGATAACAGTCTGCGGTAATGCGCTTGCCATCGCAACAGGTCTTCTCCCACAATGGAAGAAGGAAAAGTGGGCCTGTCGGACTAAGTCTAAGCAGACCTATATTCTCACAAGAGGCAACGGTTCCCAACATGCTATCGTTATTCTAGGGAATGAAAATGGCTTGAACCTTGAGGATTTGGCATCGGGGCAGAGCAATATCGATGTCTCAGCCAAGACGGTAACCCGACTTATTCTTCTCATACTGTCAACTCTCTGGGTTCTTCTTCTTATCGTTGCAGCTGGTCTACAGAAGAACACTTGGTTTCTTCTTGCCATTGGTGCTATCGGCATTGCTCAGAACGTCTTCGTCGCTGGTTGGAACCGGCGACCAGAAAGTTTTGGCATCCCCCTGGATTTTGTCGAGGTCTTCGGTAAGCCCGAAGTAATGGGTACACTATTTGAAGTCGAAGAGAACTATGAGGGTTTGGGTCGGAGCATGCTCGATGAGTTTTACCCTGGGAAGCTTCGACCCGATGAAATTACGAAATGGGCAGACTTCGAGAATCGGGAGGCTCAAGCTCAATCCAAAGCGCGTCAAGTTGAATCTCCTCAAGCCCAAGCGAAAGCAACAGTTGATGAGGATTCAGAATAAATGCGGCCCAGCTAGAACTAGGCACCAAAATTGCAGAATTTCCTCTACGGTGCTAATGGATCTCTTTCCCTTAGCATACTTCCAGAGCCGCGTGTTAAACCCTCCTGGGATGATCGAAGGGAACAACATGCTGGAGATCGCGTCCAGTGAATCGTGATTGGTAGTGCTTTTCAAGAACCGCACCAACAGACTGACCAAGCACCCTTTACCGCTCTTGGCTGGTGAAATTTTCTATGCACTGCTGGTCAGACCCAATATGAGAGGATCTTCGTAGGCATGGAGGGTTTTTCAACATGCGCTCAACGAGTGACTTACAATTGACTTCATTTGCAGTCCAGCGGCAGAAATTGTAATGTCCATTATCGTCTTCGAATCTAGCATCGCCCGACTTCATTCATAAGTCATCGACAAAGACCCATAAAGTTCAAAGCCGTTTGAAGTGCGCTCAAGCCGCCGGAGGATGGGCGTGTCCAGAACTTCAGGCTTCCACCGGAGGGGGAAGGGACGAACTATGTTTTAGAACTCGCAACCGCCAAATGAGCTCTGGTGTGAGCTCAATATTAACAAAAGCTCCATCGCGGAAAGCGAACGAAATAATTTCAGCACTCGGGCAATATGCTACTTGGTAACTGCCGTGCCCGAAAATTTTGGTTCTGACGTGAAGGATCGGTATCAGATCAATTCGGTAAGAATGTGGAACACTTACCCGTTAGCATTCTGATCAACCTTTGAGATTGCGACACTCTAAAATAGCATAGAGAACATCACATTTGTGTTTGCCTAGAGAGGAGTCGCTAGGGAGAGAGTTATTTTGTGGAAGCAAGACGCCGGGTCGCGAGTGGAAACGGAGGGGATTACTGTTGAAGTTGAGCGCCAACATCAGGACCAATTGATGACTAGCAGCGCTGGGCTCGCCGTCCCAAGCTACGGCTGGAAAAGGAGGCCGTTTTTGGCCTTCAAAGCGGTCATTTTCAGCGTCAATTCCAGAGGTCCTCAGATTCTAGTTGTAAACTTATCTTCACTTCACACGGATAACATCACGTCTAACCCCAAACCCGTAGTTTGTGCCTTTCGGATACTAGTCATGCATGATTAAGCTCCATCTTCTCACTCCTCCTACGCACAAATACCGTGTGAATTCGGTTGCATTTTTGTGTGTCAAATAACCCTTGATAGCCATTGTGCGGCGTGATATATATTTCGACATGGCACAACATATCTTAGGACACATAAGGAATCCAACCTTTAACCCACGGCTCCAGCATGGACCTTAATGATATATCCATGGATATATTTCATTCGGTGTGAAGTCTATCTGCTAAGAATACCCAACGTGCAGTATTCACTTATAATAGCGAGGGGGCCGCAATTACAATGACGCAGTAAAACATGGGTTAGTACAGAGAATGATGCTTGACTCGAATACAAGAGCTACATAGCCTGTCTATCTTGCCCACGGCACATCTAAGCTTGCAGAAGACAGACAACCATGACCACCAAAGTAGAGCATTGAACAGACCGGATTCGTCTCAAGCAGATAAAATGCCTGGCCTAGCTATAAGGCTGACAGGGTATCCCCATAGAGCGTGATGATTGAGCTGGAGCATGGCTGTATTTTGGGACAGAGTCACGGGTAAGATCGGCCCACGTATACAAAGATCTAAGTAGAATCGACAGAGCTATAGAGGAGCAAGCTTCATAGCTAATAGTAAAACAATGATATTTCTCTGCGGAAATCAATTTCGCTTATTCGAAGTAAAACCCTAGGTTCGATAGACCCAATAATAACCCACGCTATGCATCGCAAGAAAAGAAACAAAATGACAAAGAATGTTTCAACAAAGCTCACAGCATGACAACCGAATCAGGCGTCAAAAGCAAACCTGTTTCAACAGAGACCAGGAGAGAAAGAGGAGAGAGTAGACAAGAATTGAGTCGGGTAATCCCTCAACCAAGTCCGAGGGGGATAAGAAACAAAAAGCCAACTCCAATAATGATACAAGGGGAAGCAAGAAAGAGCTCAAGTGGAGACCGCCACAAAATCCGGGGAGACGCAGGGATAGCGAGGCAATATGGATCGACAAGCGAAAAAGGGAAAACGGGACGCATCCAGACCATATCAGAGGTCGATCTGGTCAGGGGTAGACAAAAATAATAATAATATGGTCGGTGCGAAGTGTGACGAAGCTCGAGCTCAAAAAAGGGGGAATTAGCGCCCAATGTTTGAATTGCGCGTCGATCACCGCCTCACTTTCGCGTCTTTTTTTCTGCGTGTGCGTGTGCGTGTCTTTTGGGCTTGGGAATGCTTCTCCGCGCGGATAATGTGGTCCATACCCGCCATTGAGATCTGGTCATATCCACAGGATTACTTCCAGCGTTGTTTGTCCCAGTCTGAGGGCCGGGTTTCGTCATATATTTGGCCGCCCTTGTTGTGGACAATTACTGGGGGTTTGCGGACGGGATTGGCTGCAAGGGTGTGCATTAGTTTAGGCTGCATCTGGGAGATCGGGAAAACCCTTGACATACTCAGATTCCGAACTTCGGTGGTTGCTTGGTCACCGCTGCTTGTGCTGGCTAGCGTGGAGTTGGAGTCGTTCACTTTGTGAGGCATTGTGAATTGGAAGATTGTGCTTGCGAGAGAGGAGATATGAATCAAGAGATATTAAGATATTAAGAGAGGTTCAGAGGTAGGTATTGAGGTATAGGCGTAAAGGGCGTGTAGACAGTGTTGAACTGCTAAAAATTATATAATGACAGATAGGATAATAGGATAACAAGATAAAATAAGATAGTAAGATATATAAAGACAAAATGAAAGAGAAAAAAAAAGGCGAATAAGTGATTGTTGATATAGTTGTATAGATTGAATTGATGAAATGGATTGAGGGCGATTGACTTCTTTTTGTATAGCAAAACCATTCCAGATTGAGCTTCACCCGATCTACACTCCGGGGAACCAACAGCTTCAGCAGAGAGCTCGGAATGGATCACCCCCTGACGTATTCGTGGTTAAATTACGAAGGATTGATTGGATTAGAGAGAAGAAACTAAAGTAGGGCAGCCAGTCATAGTTCAAGAAGAAAGGATTCGTACATATATTACATATATTACATACACGTACATTACAGAGTAAACTATCATTATGTAGGCAGTCTAGGGCTTAACGACGTGGTGGAACAAAGGTATGTGGTATCAATACTATCGTAATATTACAAGCTGAGTCAGCCATTCCTCTCCAAGAATAGTTCACCTAGTTTTAGGCATAACTTCACTCATATTCAACAACTCACTCACACTAGACTCTTTACAGAAAATATTTGACTGGTCTTTCTGTAAATACAAAAACAAAAAAGATTGGATTCCTCGCTTCCTTTCACCGCTAACCTGATTTACTTAGTATGCGCCAATGGCGGCTGTAGCTACGGATCTACTTAGCCGTAGTTGATGGATTAAATGCCGTATTATAAGGGGGTTGTACACCGCCAGAATCTCCACTGTGGTCCAGAATCCTAGCCGTTTTGGGTCTCAATTATTTACTCCGTATTCCACTTCATATTCCACTTCATATTATTGATTCTCAATTTTCGTCATAACCCTTGGACCTTGTTAGTTGCTTCAGATCTGTGACAATAATAATGTACATGGGTATGCCTAATCCCCAATCACTAATCCTATTAGGCTCTATCGGAAGATCTGCCCGTCCCGCTTGGTTGATCCATGTTCAAGGATAATGATGAAATTCTGGTAACTATTGTAATAATGTGACTGACGTACCGAGCAGCAATGTAGGTATGCCCTATAGAGAGCAATATGCATAAACAACTCATATCAGGGCACGGATGGTGCGTCATTCCTCCCAGACCGAGATTCTAGCCCTGGACCCTCGATCAATCACTTCCCGAGCTGAGAAAGTAACGTGTCTGGGCCTCCCCAGCAACGAAACATGTCCCGTGTGGGCCTTGTTCCCCTGACTTGATCCCGTGGACACAATGATATCGTCACAATAATTCTAGACTCAGCCTCCTTCCATTCAGCCGCGCCCACCGCTCTCTCGCTTCATCCGATCTTGCCACCCATTCATACTCCGTCGCATCCCTAACGTCCGCCGCGGTGCCTGTTGAACCATTGACATGGTCGTTGTGTGGAACGTCGTGGCGGCTTGAAACCCGCGGGAGGTTTCGGGTTTCACTTCGCCTCCGACTGCGCCTGCAGATGTATTGCCCGAGCCTTGTTCCTGCGTCATAGACATCCTGGGTTTTGGGGCTGGGGGCTTCGATGGAGTTGCCAACCATGTATACCCATCGGCATTCGTTGGCTCTAGTGTTGGTCGGGTTGGGACGAGTGGACGTGGTTGGACACGATGGGAGGACAGAGGTAGTGGGACATTGCTCGTCTGAGGACGTTGGTTCTGCGACAGTGGCACCTCGTATTTTCGGGATGCCTGTGGACGAGTCGGTAGAATCGGTTCCTTCTTCTGGGATCCTGGACCTGTGAAGAAGTTCGAGATGCTTGCTTGGATGAGACCGTCCTTGCGGCCTGCACCGCTGAGCGGGTTCGGCTTATTTGATCCAGCTGTATCTGCAGGGGGTTTTGAGGCTGAATTCGCGGCTGAATCCTGGGCGGGTTGAGGATTGGCCGCAACGTAATCCCGGGCAGATGTAAAGCCCGTTGAGACGGTTGTAGGAATAGTAAACCCCGTCGAGTTGTTCATGGTATACCCAGTTGAAGAGACGTAGGTAGTTGTCTTTGGCCCTTGATTCATATCTGAGCGCCGCCTTTTTGGATTCGGCTCATCAGGGGTATCGTGAGAGGCAGAAGTACCATCGATCTTGCTGCGATCTTCCTCACCCTCAGGTGTCCATCGGTCGTCCAGCGTCGATGGAAGGAACTCAAGCCCTTTGTACATGTCTTCTAGCAATGGCCGAGGGCGGCGCAGTATATCAGCAATTGCATACACCACTTTCTCGTGAAGAGATGGGCCCATCTGCCGAAAGTGTGATTTGGTTAGTTTAGGAGGAAGAAATTGTGTCAATGTAGTTGCACCATCTTCCCCTTCACCCAGCCGGGGCTGTCGAATAGGAACACTCAGATATAACAGGGCCTGAGCCCTGGTCATCGCGACATATAGCAATCGTCTCTCCTCTTCTATCACCTCTGCGCGCGAGTGTGGAATGCTCCCGTTGTACACCGCAGGCACAAAAACCACAGGCCACTCCAGGCCCTTGGCAGCGTGAATGGTCGAGATAGTGACCTTCTCCGTGGGTTGATCACCGTCTTTATTCTCTTCCTGAGTGGTGATCTCTGTAGCCAAAGCAACATTTGCAAGGAACCGAGTGAGAGCTTCTTCGCCAGGATGCGCCTGTTGTTGCTGCACACCCTCAATTTCGGGGAGGTCCATCTCCTTATCGACCTCCTCTTCCTCGAATGCTGCGACTTCAGTGGCCTGATGCATGAGTTCTTTGACATTTGCCCAGCGACTGTCTTCGTCCAATGGATATGCTCTAATGAGGTACTCCTGGAAAGACAGGCGTTCCGTGATGAACTCAATCAAAACATGCGGAGCCGATGCATCCTCGCACTCCTGCAATTTCTGCCTACAGGCTTCAATCAGCTTCACTAGGTGGCAAAGCCCCTGCTCTGCAGCCTTCTGCAGTTTCTTCTCAGTTGAGCGGCGCCCCTGGATAACGTCCTTGATGAAGTCCCACAGCGGAAGCTTAGCCTTTTCCGCGCCGCCTGTCAGTTGCTTAATCGTTTCATCGCCTATTCTGCGAGGTGGAACATTGACAATGTTCAGCAACGCATCTGAATGTCCCGTGTGGCTAACAACCCTCATATAATTGAGAAGGATCTTGACTTCAGTCCGATCAAAGAACTTTCGGCCTCCAACCATCTTATACGGTATGCCTGCTCTTCCGAACGCCGTTTCAATCTGCGTGGACAGCGCAGCCGACCGGAGAAGGACAGCAAAGTCTGACATACGCAGAAGACCCCCAGTCATCGCTGCACACCGTTTGATCTCAAGAACCATCCACTGTGCTTCTGCACTAGGGTTTGGAAGTCTCCTCAACACAGGTAGGGTTCCGAAAGTGTGCGTGGCTTGGAGTGCCTTGGTAGGCCGGCTCGTATCCTGTTCGATGACTTCCTGCGCAGCGTTCAAGATGGATCCAGCAGAGCGATAGTTGTCTTCCAAAAGGACAACTGTCGTATTCGAGTAGCGCCCCTGCATTCGCTTGAGGTTCTTGATCTCTGCAGAACGGAAACCATAGATACTCTGATCTGGATCTCCGACAATAGTGATGCGTCGATTTTTTGATGCAAAAAGATTCATCAGTTCATATTGGATGATGTTCGTGTCTTGAAATTCGTCCACCAGAACGGCCTCTACGTTTGACACACATTGTGGGTGTTCCCGGAGCAAATCGCTACAGCGCAAAAGCAGATCATCGTAGTCCAGGAGATTAGAAGCTGCCAGCGCTGATTCATAGTCGCGGTATATATCAACAAGCTCCATCTCCTCGGCTTTAGCTCGCTCAGCCAAGGCATCTGGACTCAGCCCATGGGCCTTGTGTCGAGAGATACGGCCCTGTGCCGCCTTGACTTCAATGCTAGACTTCAATCGTTTGATGGTTCTCTGCAAACAGTTAGAAATGAATGTAGATCCAGACAAAAGATAAGAAGCGTACTCTGATGATTGCACGGGTGTCGTCTGAGTCCGCAATCCCAAACCCCTTCCGTAGCCCAATCAAGTATCCATACTTAACCAAGTATCGACGACAAATCGAGTGGAACGTCCCAAGGATCAAGCGCGATTCAAATTTTTCTCCAATCAGTTTGGCAAGGCGCTCACGCATCTCACGACTCGCTTTGATTGTGAATGTGCAACAAATGACATCTTGCGGTTGATAGCCATGGTGTGAGAGAAGGTACGCGACACGTGCTGTTAACGTCTTTGTTTTGCCCGATCCTGGCGGCGCAAGCACCTGGAGAACTGAGCCGGATGAGGTGACGGCCTCGCGCTGGGCATGATTCAATCCGTGTAGGATTGGATCCATGACATGTGTGTGGCTCGGGGACCGGTGCGGCTGGTTGTGAGGGGAACGCGACCATTGCGCGTTATCATGTGACACTTCCGCCGCGAATGAGGTTGGTTTTTTTACAATGATCTGCTGGAAAAACTTGGTCAGAACTTTGGCGAAACGATTTCTCGCAGAGGCCGGGGACATGCAAGGATAACGAAATGCCCTGGTGGAGAAAGTTTTGTTAGGTGGCCCATCTCTTCGCCCTACCATACACTACAGTAGTAGTCATGGGCAATTTTCCTACAAACGAACATTCAACGCTCACAGTTTCACCAATGCTTTCCTTTTTGCTGCCAAAGCTGAGCGTAGGTTGAATAACCACATAAATGTGGGATTTCACTAATTTGGCTTTATATCTTTTTTACCATTCGACAGTGTTGCACTTGAGCGATGTGTGCTTGAGTAATTCGTGCAGAGTGAAATACCATATGTGTGGTCTCTTCACACCAGTAGACATCATTGTCGTGGGGCGAAGGGAGGACTCCCAAGAACGATGAAGTATGGTAAAGTCTACGCAGTATTTGTGTCTTCTGGGTATAATAAATGCCTTTAAATCCATCGCAGCTCCTGGAGGCTAGTGATAACTTCCCGAGGAGCCCACGCTGCGCTCCTAGGGCCAATCCGTGACTTGACAGTTCAAAGGGCTCATCAGCGGAGACCCGCAGGCCCAGAAGACCGACGGGCGCACAACTAGCTGCCGCAATCCTTAGCCCGATATGGCTCACGCTTACCTCCACCTTGGCCATCCTCTTCATCCATTATGGTACGTGAGACCGCATCCACTGTGATAGAGCCCTCATTCAGTGGGTATGTGGCCTCAACGCAGGACGCGCTCATCCTGTTTGAGGCTTGTTTAAACGGCACTTGGCACCTTATTCCCGGTTGCGTCTCGTGCGTAGCAGTAACATCTTCGTCTACAAGGAGCAGTTTTCCGGCATCAGGCGGTGAACTGACGGCGTCAGATGGAGCCCCCATCGTATACGAGGTAATTTTCTCATCTATCGCGAGCTGGAACAATTTCCAAGTATCGGCGGGAAGAGGCGCGCCATAAAGAGGGGAAATCGTCGATTGGTTCCCCCTATCCCTTTCGCCTGGCCAGGCGAGCCTTATCCCGGATACAGCAATAGTGGTTCTGGCTACTTTTCCTTCTCGCCGTTAGGTTCATCCGTAAGCACATCGACTATCACCATACCGGTACTACAAAGAGCGCCGATTACCCATCTCAAGCTACTTTCCCTCGTCACATTCTGCCGCAGACAATGGCAGCTCCAGATTCTAGCATGCTCTATCCTCTAGTCAAACCCTTCAACTACATCGTCCCCATGCAGTTATTGAGCGCATGTGGGGCCGGTGTCTGAAAACACGATGGAACCTCCAATGACCAGCAGACAAACATCTGACTCACCCCCTTTTTGTCCACTCCCAGCCAACATAGCACCCAATGTCGAAGAGTACAGTATATTCTGTGCAAATTTCTACGGAAGCGGTATGGATTTGCTCGGGTTCAGTGTCGTCAGTGCTGCTTCAAACCCTTTATGAACGATCGCAATCGCGAGTTCTCAGACCACAGGTTTTTGACATACCGCAATCTGTAGGTGTAGTCTTTGCATCGGCAAGACTCAATCCTCTTCGGGCTAGGCGAGGAAAGTGGTTGCATCGACGATTTGTACAACAGATTTGCAAATGATCGCTCCATTGCTGCTCGAGGCAATTTCTTTTCAGGTCCAAGCATAAATCGCGCCGTTCGTAATGTATAACTTTATCACATTGAGACCTATCGTTGTACCTCATATGCGATGTTCCTCATTCGGTACACTTGCCAAGTGAAAGACCTCCGCCTTCGAGAACGAGCGTGGCCAGTACGAGATGTGTACTTTCTTGCAGGATCTCTCGATAACAATCTCAAAATTTGCGCTAAGCGACATAGCACAAAAACTTGCTCGCGATGTAGACAGTATCTGATCTCCGTTCTTGAGGCCGGCGATGACGGCTCTCGAGCCTTGCACAATACCAGAAACGACGCGCGTATTAATACTCGACTTACCGAGCCCGAAATCCAAGATTTCTTGCAATGATGAAGTCAAAAACCAATCCTTGTGGACTATAACGACATCATTTAGATCAGTTACTGCGCCTCTCAGCATGGCGTGGAATTCCCGGGAGTGGTCTCCAAGGTACGGCCGCAAGTACATCAGCCAGTCACACGCCTGAAGTCTTTCTCCTCTTTGCCACCGTTTAGCCATATCAACAATAATGTCGTCCAGAGGACTCATCTGGCTGAAATCAAATATCCCGCTGATTTTTCTCAATTTACTGTCGATCTGGAGAAGATAGATGCAGCCACGCATATAAGGAATCAGCTCCGCATACCAGTCATCATAGAATTCCTACTGAGATTTGGCTATGTCCATATGGATTTGCGGGCTGTCACCATACGCTTGTAATGCCGCATTGAGTCTGCTGGAGAGGTATTCCAAGCCACAGAGGCCAAATCAATAGGGCAAGAATATTGAATAATATTCCGCTAGACCTTATGACTAAGGTGAGCTTTGAGATGAGTCTCTAGATGGTAAGACCCACTTACCTTCAATGTACCAACGGTTATCATATCCATCATCCTCGGCATCCATAAGCGAGAAACTGTGTATCATCTCGTGGGTGAAAAGAGAGAGAAGCTCTTTTTCTGACTCCTTGCAGATTGTCTCATCATATTCAAAGACATAACTCTCCAAACATGCGCTCCCCCCATATCCTCTGATCACTTGCCGAAGAAAGACGCTGTATGAAGTGTTTTCTCCCTGAAAGAAGTCGGCTAACCTAGGGAATAAAGACATACTATATTGATTCAAGGCGTGGATATTACCGGGTAGTTCGCCAAACCAGTATGTATTGATGCTGGGAGAGCAGGTCGCCTTAGGAAAACTCTGAATTGGTCCAACCATGAAGACGGAATTTGCAACTATCATAGAATTGCCCTCTTTGGTTATAGACCCTGGGCCTTCACCATAAGACCACACAGCACGTGTTTCCCGTGGTGCTTCGGATAGGTCCCACTCAACGACGTTAAGTCTTATCTGATTTACCACAGGCCGTGGAAGGAATCATCTCCCGACTGCGATGAGGCCTCCCTGGTCACGACGCATATCAACACGCGGGCCCATCGGGGTTGTTATGTCCAAATTTCGAGGAAATACCACGAATTGCAGCACAACATTACCCGAAGTGTTGCGCTTAACACGCCATTCTTGATCAGAGGAGTTTGAGGATTTTTTGTTGGTGAAATAAACCGGCAGGGATCCGGCGTCATCAAAAGCTACCACATTGTCTTCGGTGAAGTGATAAGCAGGAACATTGCCATAGCTGGTCTCAAATAGGAGAAGGGGCTCGTGGGCGACACAATCTGGTTGATCCAGGGTTTGTTGGATGGATATTGAAGATGCACCTTGATCGTCAAAAAGCGGGGTGATAGTGACCCTGAAGGTGCTGGAGCCATCTACTGGGGAACAGCCAAGGTACTTCATATTCATTGTGTAGAGGCTTGGTGTGTTATGTATTATCTTTCTTACCGAAATTCCGACCTGGAGAGGTGGAGAGAGGAGGTGGCGGGAGGTGAGGAAATAAAAAAGAAGGCGCGAGGCCAATTGAGAACTAATAATTAATAGCAAATATTGACTTGTCACCAAAGACCCATTTAAATCGCACCTCTGTGTCTGCTCCGGCGCTATTGCCTTTAGCGTCACGTTGGACCAGAACGCTTTCCTATATGGTATCTCGCTAAAGCATCGGTCTTCCATGCCCTGAAGCCTAGTTATTTCCCGGTTCCTGCCCAGTTTCCTTTTTAAAATACGAAGCAGGTCCAGCGCTCAGCCGCTCATACTTTGTCATGTTGTGGTGGCTTCATAGCGCAACATCCTGGTAACAGGATCACGCTCTTGCAGAAGTGGTCACCTCCTTTTGAGAATATGCCTACATACCTACAGCCAATATTATTGCGGCTGCTAGATTGGTTGGTCGATGATGACATGTCCTCGAGAAATACAAGTGCCGTGTAGATTAATGTATGACTTGATATCTGATTTGCTGCTTAGTATAATTGCAATGGTTCTTAACTTTTGCATTTTTCATTCGCAGTCAAGATGTGTATTCTTAACACCTCTGACTATACGGAGTATGGTGAAGCAAACAAAGCTATGTACGGCGTGTGTGAGAATGTTGAATGCAAATATAATGATTCATTTCTAACGATTCACTTTTCTTTATAGCTGAGAGTAGCGTGGCCAACTGTACATTGTCCAAAGTGTTGAACCCCGCCGTAGGTTTAGAGATATGGAGATACCAGTGTTCTTCACACGCTAATCTAATATCTGATCTAACTATTGCTTGATTATCGGAACCCTCTGTATAAAACAAGCCTTTGAGATTTGTACTATTTTCCCTTTCATGGTATGACGTGTCAATTAATTCCAATTTTTTTGATCCAGGTTGAACTGAGTCGTTAGGAATACCAACTAGTCATCTGGAGTTGTATTACTTCTGATCATCTATGGCAGAGGTATCTTTTAGTATGAAAGGCTGTCTAATTAAGTCCCGCTTGCAAGTTGGGTCTTGCGTAAAAAGGGCAATTCTCTTAGGTCCTGAACAGGGCCTCGATATACCGAATGTCCACAATAAGATGAGATCATGGTAGTAGTGTCGGCATTCGTACATCAGTGTTGCATAAGTATTTGACCTCGAGTACTTCGGCCGCGGTCAAGCCAAAGTGGATACTGGAGTACCGGAGGTCATATACTTATGCAACACCACTGTAGTCTTCTTGTAAAGTTCTAAACCGTCAAATAACATGCCGATTTCTATACGCGGAACTAGTTTGTTACACATGAAAAGGCTTCTATCAATGGCATTCAAGTCCCAGCTACTCCCGTTAGCATTAACCCGATAGTCCATGGGAGCATCTCCAACCATCTATTTCATATATACAAGAACCCGAATTTACCCGCCTCTACATTATCAATCGATGCAAACAGTAAACCTGGCCAACTCCTAATTCTCCGAGTCTCATGATCCTTCTAGTGGAACTAGAAAATTGCCAAAAATGACAGGGGATCCCTTCCGCCTATTGCAACCTCAAACACGGGACACGTATAAGCTAGGCGTTGCATTGGACACAGATCAGGATATTGGAATCCTATTATGGAAGGTCGTAATATGAAAAGAAGATCATAGGAAGCAAGCTAAACTCCATACCACGCAAAGTGATAATCTTCAAACTATGGATCGCGAGACTCGAGACTCGGAACAGGAAGATTGCCTCAAAACGCTTTACTGTTTGGTCGGATAACTTCTCATATAAACGCCTTTCGTTTAGGTTCGTCAGGTTGCCCGGCACACAGCTAAAAATTAAATCTAAGGGATGACACGGGATATGCAATTTTGTCCGCTATCTTGATTCAGCAGATGATATGTGGAAACTATTTGTTAAAAACTCCGATTTTCATGTTACTCAACTGTAACAATAATCACTTCGAGAAAGGAAAACGCTCATTTGTATCTCAAGTATTTAGAGTGTTACCACGAAAATATTCCGGTCCCTTTTCCATGCAATATAAGCGGTTGTTCTTCAATGTCGTGCTTCCACCCTAATGAGTCATATATTTGATATGCAAAACTACGATCTTTACAGCTGTCCTTTACGTGGATGAACGAAACCCCGATCTTGGAAGGTGTTCTCGGAGTACATCAAGTTTGTATGGATTGTTTTATGTTCCTATTCAATTTTCACCGGCTGGTGGACCCAATGTCTTGTCCAATGCCTCGTTATTGAATGACTCTGACCTGCCTATCTGATACAAGCGCTGGGAGGAAGTGGGACAGGGTTGTTGCAGAAACGCACGGCCAATTCCAGTGTGGCGGAGTTCGGCATTGGCCTGCCAGCTGCTGGGAGTGGTAGATAGATGATCCTAGGCTAAATAATCTTGTTCCATGGACGTTCCCGTGTTTAAGACCTGGTATTTGTACTGAATGAAATTGGCCCGCTTTCTATCTATGTTTACGTTGCACATTCTAATTTGTGACAGTAACAGAACTCCATGATAAATGATATAGTATTGAATTATGTAGAAGATATGCTCCGCTTGAGTTAACGCTTGTCCAGACATGCAAATAAACCCCACACCAGTATATGTTTAAAATAAAAGTCACAAAAGCTAATCACTATTTCTCGGGGTATCTCGCCAACGTCCAAATCACCAAATGATAACCAAAAAGGGGTTAGAGAAAAGTTTAAGAGAAAATGCCCAGAGGCAGAGTCATGGCCACTTCAAAGTTGGGCACGTTGACCACCTCAACAATCTGCAAGTCACCAGCAACACTAGCAAGAATATATGCCTCGCTACGCGTCAAACCCTTGGTCTGCACGAGCCACTGAATAAGATTCCGTGTAGCACTCCGCGTAGCCTCGTACAAATCCGGCGCAACACCAAGCGCGCCGTAGGTGCCAAGGTCAGGGAGAGGATTTGGGATCTGGCCGCGGGGCGGGGTTTGGAACTGAGGGGCCGTTATCCAAGGCTGGTTCTTGAGGAGTTCGAAGCGTAGCGTCGCCCGGATGGGAGTCTCGATGGCGGTACCGCAGACTTCGCCATGGCCTTGGGCTGCATGGCCGTCGCCGCAGCTGAACAGCGCGCCGGCTGTCTGGACGGGGAGGTAAACGGTGGAGCCGACGCTGAGCTCGCGGCAGTCCATGTTCCCGCCTGCGTTTGTGGGCGGGACGGTCGAGAGCTCTTCATCGCCGGCTGGGGCAAGACCCATGCATCCGAGGAAGGGGCGTAGAGGGATGCGCATGTCCTTGAACTGAGCGAAGCCGGCTTCGCGGTTCAATTCCCAGATTTTGATTTCTGGCTCTGGGAATTCGTCGGCTAGTAGGCCGAAGCCGGGGATGATGGCGGACCAACCCCAGTCTGCGACTTCCAGGTCTAGGACTTCCACTTTGAGGACGTCGCCGGGTTGGGCGTCGTTCACATAAATCGGGCCGAAGACGGGGTTAGCCAGACCGAGATCCAATGTTTGGATGGCTGAGGCTTCAGATGACGTGTTAAGTTGGCCGTTGCTGCTGTCAATGGCATCAAAAGAGACCGTTTCGCCGGATGAGACGGTCAATTTGGGTGTGTTTCGTCGAGACCACTTCTGGTGGCTACATTCTCTTCCCACATGGAAGTTACTCCATTCTTTTGGTGCCATGCCGGATAGGTTAAGTTGATGCCCGCGTTTTTGTGTGGCTCATTTGTATATGATGATTTTAAAAATAAAAAGAGGGAAGCCGAGGCAATAAAATATGTTATAAAGTGGGACAGGGGAAGAAAATTCGAATTCTGTGGAATGTTGGATGACACAGGGGATTTTGTATCAAACCCGATCCTCTTCAGGGTTGACCGTTCTGGAAGGTGACTAGGGCCGGATCTCATGCTTCTTTTTGTCTTCTCCACTCCGAAACCGAGTTGCCTGCCTGCCTAAAGGAGTTTGACAGATTTCCAGCATATTGGATCATCTCAGGAGCCCCTGTTGGAGCCTCTTCACTGGAATTATATGGTAGGGTATGGTTGGATAAGAGAAGCGGCAGTAAGCGACTATCGATTATCTGCCTGCTTGATTGGGTATTTTTGCAGATATCCTAGCGAGGGCTTTACGGAATTCCCGAATTATGCAATTACAATTGCAGTTCTTAGTTCGAAACCATGAAACTATGATGTTATTCTAAAATTATTCTAATTGTATCCATTTTATCCTAGATTGTACAATTTATACTCAAATACCTCCCTCCCTATATGTGGTACAAACTGTAGGTGGGTAGATAGATCATAGAACGCACATATCGGGAAAAGCCAAGAAATATCGTATAAAACGCCACTGCCAGTTGTAAAGTCCCTGTTTTCTGTTTTCCCTGTTTTTGCCTATTCTGATTCATTGGTTCTAGACATTGATTCCATGGTTAGACCAAAAATGGAGAGCTGGACTGCATAAGAAATAGAATTAATGAAAAATAACTAAAATTCTGATTGGCATCCGACACATTCGTAACGACACCACCTTCTTTATTAGGTTAAGGGCGAACCGTAATGCATAACATTTTCCGTTGTGGAACTCGTTTCGTCTTTTAATGGTAGTACTTGGGTACTGTATAGTTGTTAGTTAGTACTTTAATACTTTAATACTTCAAAAGGTTTACTCTTTATAATAGTATATCACTACATACGTATAGGTAGTATTTTATATCAAAGTTTTAAGATCCTTGACCATCCAACATTACTACAATACATGAAGCATTATCACTATGAGGCCGACTAGCACTATCAGTGGCGATTTCTTGCGCAATTTCACTGGTCCTTTTTCCCCGCATCGATAATTTCATCACGTGTTTGACCAGGCTGTCATCATCCACTCGATCGGTCACTCCGTCCGATACTACCACAAGTAAGTATCGGCGGTCTGTGTGCAATGACCGTTGCGAAGTATATGGATCATTGGATAGGAAGTTCCCCCGAGGTCCCGATCCTGCAGATGTATCTGCTGCAGTGTTGTCCGTGAAGGTATTTACCGGGTTTTTGTACTGCAGGTCACCCAATGCTCGAGACATATTTAGGGATCCTATCAATGGTTAATTAGTGGGTTAGTCATTGACTCACTCGAGGGTATTGCTTTTCTCTTTGCTTTACCTAGACGATGTGTCCCGCTGCGATTGACAACTGCCCCGCCTGCCTCTTCTATTCGAGCCTTTTCGCTAGGGATCTCCGGCTTGTGAGCCTCTGTGAGACGTCGCTGATTGGTATCAGCCATGCTCAAATTAACTCGTTTAAGGATTGGGTACAATGTGATACGGGTGTTCGGTTCTCAAATCGCGCTCGGCCAGAATAACATGCGAGTCGCCCAGATTGGATACGAACAACTCGCCCTTCGTGAGATTGATGCAACACATCGCTACCGTTGATCCAGAAATCGCTGGCTCGAAGGTCTCTTGTTTGAATCGATCCAAAAGGATATGGTCTTCGTCTGCCAGTGCCGCCTTGATGGCCCCGACCCAATCATCTCGTTCGAACTCGGGACGTTGTGCAAGTAGGTGGTGCAGATCTTGATTCAAATGTTCTGAAACTAACCCCGACCCACTGGATATGGATTTCAGTTCAAGGCAGCACGGGGCAGTAATAGAGATTTGCTTACTGTCCGTCATAGACTGCAAAGAATGCAATTTTGTCTTTCGATTTAGAGGGAAATTGGTCTGGAAGAATCACTGTGCATCGATCTTCCTGGAAATTCCTACCTCCCTGGGACTGCCTCCCAATTCTTGATTAATACCAATTCTATATCAGGTCATGCTCCTCAAGACTTACTTGACCAGCTCCGGCATCGAAGATCGTGACCGCATCGGTGTTAGACATGACTGTATCCTGGAACAGCTTGTCCCTCAAAGCCCTGTGGGCTAATACCATGATAATCTTAATCAAAGAGATGACATACAAACAGATATCGCACAAAGAAATGTTCATATCATTCGGTGAACTCTTTGAAAGTCTATGGACAGTGATGGTGCACTGACATCATAAACGCCATCTTCTTTTGCAATTTGATGCTTAATTTAGCCCTACTGTCCTATTGGTAGTCCAATACAATTTCCCCGGAGTCTATTCCTTCCCAAGACCTACTAGTATCGGCGCGCCTCAGGTTAGGAAAAAAAGTGAAGCTCTGCAGTGGTTTGATCATGAGTTATCTTGAAATATGCCAATTACCATGTGTATACTAATCTGAATGTGTGAATCTTAATGTTTATAGAACATAGGATAAAAGGCCTAAATATACATATATTTACATACAACGTATGTAGCAGTAGTCATGTACCGGATGTTAGGCCGCGGATGCGAATTTCCCGATCGGGGTGCCGCTGGTTTATGAGGGCGCTCAGGGTCCTACTCACTAGTACGGAGTATCTGATAGCACGTCATAGTTTGTGCTGTTTGTATTATAGTTTGTGTTGTTTGTATTGATGACCAAGGACCAATCAACGTCTTGAGGTCCCGGGCTGGCTGTATAGTCCGTGGTTTGTGTTGATAACCAAGGCCTAACAGGTAAACGCTGATGAAAGTCACAAGAACATTAATTGTCCAGCTTACGAGACAATCGGCTGTCCAGATTATCAAGCGTTCGGTCTTCTCGGATGCCGAACTGAATAATCCATGTCCTGATGTTCCTGCCATTGGAGTATACCGGTACTTAAGCAGACCAATTTTTCTATTCTTGTTATCTATACACCGAACTCTCTTTCTCCCAATCATTCAATCGTTGATTCACTCGCCATGTCTCTCAAAACCCTTACTCTCTGGACCCTCCGGGAACACGCCGGCACGCCCAACCCCTGGAAGGTCCTCATGATCTTGGAAGAGCTCAAGGTTCCCTACGAGCCTAAGTTGGTTGATCTCGACGACCTAAAGAAAGAACCATACGAGTCCATTAATCCTAATGGTCGTGTTCCCGCCCTCGAGGATCCGAACACTGGAATCACCATCTGGGAATCCGGCGCCATCCTCGAGTACCTGGTGGACACATACGATAAGCAACACACCATCAGCTTCACTGCCGGCTCGAAGGAGTACTACGAAAGCAAGCAGTGGCTACACTACCAGGTGTCCGGCCAGGGGCCGTACTTCGGACAGGCCACCTGGTTTACCGTCTACCACCCCGAGAAGGTGCCTAGTGCTGTCGAGCGCTATGTTAACGAGATCCGTCGTGTTTCGGGTGTGCTCAATCGATCGCTCCAGAATAAGGAGTACCTCATTAGCGGCAAGTACAGCTATGTCGATGCTGCTTTTGTGCCGTGGTTCGAGGTGGTTGCGCTCTTCTGGTCGAACGAAATGGATCTAGAGAAGAACTTCCCGTATGTTCATGCTTGGTTGAACCGCATCAAGGCTCGCCCGGCTATTGCCAAGACCATTGGTGATAAGTCTGCGGCTGCGGCTGCGGAAGGGAAATAAGGCAAAGTGATGGCAGATTTAACTCCTAGATAGTTGATTGAATCTAAACATATAAATTTTCTATATCTAGATCTACCCATCTCTTAAGCTATCGATTTTGCAGTGGGGCGTAGAAAGACTTATGTTTATATGTAAAATGATTCATCAACTAAGAAGATGGTGATGTACCTCCTGAGACGTATCCTAAATAATCAGCTGTGTAACTTTGTATATGGAAATACAACTCAACTATACCTACTTAGCTGTGTTTCCTCCTAGGTAATGAATTAGCTCTCGAATTTATTTGCTATACGATAAAGAAGTCATTTTAATGCCTATTGGTTCAACTATAGATGAACATTAGGGGGCATATAGGTGCGAAGAAGATCTGTTACGGCTGCGCTACATAGATCTGATTGACGCACGGACCACTCGCCTCTGCGAATCTGCGTGAACGAATTGCTAATCGTAAACATCTTTCATTGACCCCGCGCTCTTTATACATTTCATTCTTCTGTCCTCCTTGAGAATGGGGTGGATAGGAGCTGGTTTGGTGCTCGCAGCAACAGCCTACTTTCTTTACCGATACCCCCTCCGCAGTTGGGCTGAGCCTCGTTCTTTTGCCCCTCCAGAGCCCACGGCGCCCCCGGAGCCCAAGCCCACTGGACCAGTTACCCCTACTACACCGGACGAGCCTGTACAGGAACGACATGACTCAAGGGTTTCAGCACCGGTAGAATTAGATGAGGACTCCCAAAGTACACCGAAGGCACCGACTTCAAACGCACCGATTCCCGTCCTTACGGTCCCCGAGCTCAGCTTGAATAGCGACACGGCGACGATGCCCGCCATTTCACAACCTCCAATTGCAGCAACTAATAATTCATCGCAAAAAGACCGCAGCAATGAAGCTCATAAGTCTTTGGTACAGCCACCATCTTTTGCAGCTCCGCCACAGCCAATGCAGTCGTCTACTACTCGCCCAGCACCTCCCAGCTCCTCCTCCTCCTTGATGCCCCCACCTCCAATCCCCCGACCAACACCTCAACCCAATCGTCTCGCCCCGAAAAGCACCTTGCAACCTCCACGCCTGAGCGGAGCTTCCTTCGGACCGCCTCCCTCAGCCGCCGCCTCCCAGCGTGGTCCACCTATCACCAGCACTCGCCAGATCAATAGTACCCTCGCCCCGACACCAGTCACTCTCCAGAAATCCAGCAAAAAGGTTGTCCTCGAGCCAGGATTCTCGCCCCTCGATTGGGCAGCACTCGCCGCAAACCCGAAGAGCAAGCTCCGTGGTGAAAACCTGCCCCCGGGTCTACTTCGCGTCACCCCATCCATGCTCAAGGAACAACACGGGCGTAAAGGCCGAGACGCTTGGACGTCCTACCGCGGAAAAGTCTACAATATCTCACCTTATGCCCCCTACCATCCAGGCGGCAAGGGTGAGCTTCTCCGCGGCGCAGGAAAGGACTCTGCTCAACTCTTCCAAGAGGTCCACCCGTGGGTCAATTGGGAGGGAATCCTCGGGGAGTGTCTTGTCGGAATACTGGTTTCGGAGAATGATCTCAGGGCCGAGAATACCTTGGATGCCATGGATTGATACTTGCCAGCCTTTTGTTTCTAGATTTTGTACACTTATATGTAGATATAGAAGATACCCTCCCCATGCAGGGGCAGACAGAAAGACATACCAAGAGATGTTCATGTGGAATTTGCAAAAAAATCTACATATTCTAGATAACCATTCAGAGCTCATCCTTCACCCCCTCGATAGCAACCAGCTCAGTCTCAAACACCAACGTCGCACCACCGGGAATAGGGCCAACACCACGGTCTCCGTATCCGAACTCGGGGGGAATTGTAAGCGTGCGCTTCTCGCCAATGCACATGTCCAACAATCCCTGGTCCCATCTGCAATCGCTTTAGCATGTCAATCTCAGTATCTGGCCTTGCAGACTAACCCCTTGATGACCCGACCAGTGCCAAGCTTAAAAGTCAACGGCGCGTGGCGCTTGTAGCTAGAGTCGAACTCTGATCCGTCGGATTGGAGGGTGCCGCGGTAGTGCATGGAGACTCCGTCGCCCTTGACGGTCTTGCGGTCGCACTCGACGGACTTGGTTACTTCAATGCCGAGATCGGCGGCGGCGGCGAGCGAGCCCAGGGCTGCTACGAGGATGGTGGTGAGTTGCATGGTGAGGATGATTGTTGTGATGTGGACAGATTGCGGAGATGTTTAGGTGGAATTGACCTCGGGACTTTAGCGTTGGTCTGTGCTTTTGACATCAACCAGTATTTGCTCCAGACCTACAATGTACACCGTGATAAGTTCTGTTGATTGCATTTCTTGATTATGAGTAAGTAGGTATCTCGATAGGGCCCAAAAAAGCAATTCTAGCAATTCTTCTAAGGCTTGTCATCTCATTCCGGTGCTTGACTTTGATCATCAATCAAAGCCATGCACCTAACTCTTGACGGCACCCACAGCGATCCCCTCATCAATCCCCTGATTAGCATCGGCCTTCAAATCATCCTCGCCCATGGCTCCATCCCACCCCTTAGAAACAAGGTAGGCCCGGAAGCGTTCATCGCGAAACCTCAAATCCTCCCCACTCAAATCCGGCACAAATACCCAAGTAACCAAAACCCCCACAACACCACAAATAGCAGCAATAATAAAAGTCCACTTATCACCCAAGTGAGCCTTAATAGGCTGAAAAGCCTGCGTCCCAATCGCCGCCCCTGCCTTCCCAATCGCCGCCGAAAGCCCATAGCAAGTTCCCCGCACACCAGTCGCATAAGACTCAGAAGAAAGCAAGCCGAGCATATTCCCTGGGCCGAAATTCCCAGAACTCTGCATCAGCCCATAGAAGACAACGAAAAGCGGCACGATCTTTGTAATCCGGTCATATGCACAACCAATGATCAGTCCGAAGATCAGGTACCCGCTGAAACCGATCATCATTATGCGCTTGCGGCCGACTCGGTCGCATAGCACCGCGCCGAGGAATACGCCGGGGAGAGCGATGGCACCGAGCAAGAGCTGGTACTCGCCTATCTGAAGAATCGTCCCGTTGTGCACGACAGACGAGATGATCGTGCCCGAGAAGACACCGTTCGGGAACGTGACGAAGTCTGCATTTCGTTAGTCTATGCCTGTCATAGAGAGAGATCGCAATATGGCTGGGGATATGGCTTGGACTTACCGTATAGGAACCATGCTCCGCATGTCCCTATCAAGGTTTTCCAGTAGTAGCGCAGAACGAGCATGTAAGGGACTCGTCGTTTGATGGCGCCCCGGCGGTACAGCACTGAGTTCAGCATGCGGATTCGAAAATAGAAAACCGTTAGTGGCCATACACAGCCTATGCCGAAGCATACCCGCCACACGGTGCTGTAGTGGGTTTGCTGGCAAGCCATGAGCACGATAAGGAAGATTGATACGGCGAATGGGCCGCCGAAGGATAATGGGAAGTTGGTTACCATTATAAATGCCGGGCCGCGGTGCTTGGGGATCAGATCGTTTGCTGCCTCTGAAGCGGAGGTTGAAGAGGCCGGGTACTCGCCGCCGGCGCCTGAGATATTTGTTTAGCTCGGGCTTTGAGGTTTAGTATGTCGGTGGTATCTGCATCTTACCGAATCCGATGATACCGCGCGCGACTGTCATCATCCAGAACATGCCGTGAATTGTGATGCCGTGGGAGGCTGTTGCGAGAATGCCTCCAATGACAATCATCAGAGTGGTGAAGACGATGGCAGTTTTGCGACCGAGATAGTCGCATGTCAGTCTAGTTTGGTTAGAGCTTGCGTGGCTTGTAGGTCGGTCTTCGTCTTACCCAATAACAATCTGTCCAATGACCTCGCCCACGAGCAGAGCGTTGGAAACGCGAGTGCTGACAGTTGAGGTATACTCCTTTGGGTATTCCTTTTTGAGGAGGACATTGGTCATGGTCCTTGAATTTCTATTAGCAGCTTGTACAGAGGAGACAAATCAGCTTAGTTTACATCAGGTTGTTTTGGTATCCATCACTGATCAGAGCAAAGCCGCTGGCAAACTATACCGTGTTGGTCAACCACGATCCTAGTAAAGATCTCACGCGAGTGCGAGAGCGGAATCATGGCGGTTGCACTCACAATGGTAAAGAGATCTGAAAGAGACTGTCGTTCTTTTGAGACCGCAATAGTGTCAACCTGAACGGTATTATGAGCAATAGCCTTGGATGAGTCGCACTCAGGAAGTGCGGTCAAAATGTGGGCGGAGGCCATTTGAGGCTCAAGGGGAATGACTTTTGAGGTGAAAAGTTGAGAGTGAAGAGAGGGAGATGTTTTGGTTTCAACGTGTCGTACAACGACCTGGGGATTGAGCGGGGAATCCCTGTCAGGGATCAGCCCTGTGAAAATGTTTAAGCTATGAACTAACTACATACATACACTGGACACATGGCATACATAAAGTATGTACGTGTGTGATTTAAGGTAATGGCTTTCAAGCTTAATCACGGTTGGCTTCGGTCCTCGGCTTGATATACTTTATCTGTTGAGCACGTGGGCGTAACGACAGGTTTGTATGAACTAGCTATTGTTTTAGTTCCAGTCATGATATATATGTATTAATATACTTATGGTAGTCTATAGTATTTGAGTAAATATGTTCATTGGTTGGAAGTATTTCCGCTAAAGAAAACGCCGACATGTGCATGACCGAATGGTCGCCCGAATGGGTATCACAGATGCAGAATAAATGTGATCAGAATGTAAAAAGAATTTTGGGAACATGAAAGCAAAGACGTAATTCATTAAGGGGAAGAACCTGTGTTCCCAGATTTTGTAGATTCCTTAGGCCCATTTGCCAAGCACCGCCATGAGGGCAGCGCCGGCACAAAGGAGGAAGAAGGCGATGAGGACGTCGCGGATCGGAGCCTGGCGCATGGAGTGGCTGAACATGAACTCGTGCGCCATCAGCTCGACGAGAGCGGTATAGATGAGAATGCCGGCGGAGATGGAGTCGAAGACGCCGTTGACAATCAGTGTGGTTCGTCCAGTGGGCGGGTAGCTGTTGCGAACACCCAGGCCAATGGCAATAGCAATGGGAGTCGAGATTCCAAAGGCGAAGCCCAGGAAGTATGGGGTGTTTCGCTTAGACTTGGGCCATGGGACCGTAGCCAGACGGGACCCAAGACCTAGACCTTCGAATGTTTGGTGGAATACGAGGACAATGTAAAGAGTGGTGAACTCGGCCCCAGATACTGCCAGAGTGAGACCAATGAAGACAGAGTGGAAGATGATGCCGAACTCCAGGATGAAGATCGAAGTAAGCTGAGCGGCATAGTCTTCAATTGCTTGCTTGTCGTCTTCAGCGTCGTCGTTGTCATGATGCTCACGGGAGTGTCCAAGGTGATCTTCTCCTGGCATGAGGTGCTTCGGTTCATTCGACTCGTTGACAATAGAATTGTCGTCAAGGGGAGTGTGAGAGTGACCCTCCTCATCGTGCACATGTCCTTGGCCGAAATGAGAGAATCTCATAACCATTAATTCCACAAAGAACAGGACAACAATGGTCATAAGAATGATACCCTCAACCCAGCTGTACTCGGTGATGGGTCCAGTCAGACATTCGTTGGTCAATGCCTCTTCGGCCGGAGCCAAAAGATGGATAAAAGCAGTGGCAATGATGACACCGGATCCAAAATACTTTGCCACAAAGAAGGCCCACTTGGGAAATCCACCCCCCTTGCTGAAACGCCGGGCGAAGACCGGGAACAGAGCCCCGAACATTGAGCCAACCATGATCACGAAGATAGACGAGATGCGCAGACCCATGCGGCCATCGAACTCATTCCCGGAATCGCAGGCGTCTGCCCGCTTGGCAAGAGCAGAGTAATCCATGGTTATATGTAGTGACACGAAGAGTATGGAAGAAGTGGGATGAAAGAAGCTCTGCAGGCAAGAATGAAATGCAGAGGAAAAAAACCAAGGCAAAAAGAAGTTCGCACAAGTCAACCAATCGAGTAATTGCTGGGCAATGACAAGAAGAATTGACTGTGATCACAGACTGTTGCGGGGGATCTGTGTGCGAGGCTAGTTCGACCGCAATCCCCAAGGTCCTCGATTGTACGCGAGATGCGTTAGCCTAAATAACCACGCAAAAAAAAATTACCAGGTGATCCTGGCAACTCTGAACTCTGTCTATTCAGACACGATTGGATAACGATGTCGCCAAAGAGATAAGGATTTCCTCTTTTAGCTGCGTGCGCAGATGAGTCGTACCGTTTGTCGCACGGTGTAATCTTTTCCAAGCTAATAGGAGATTTTCTTTCTTCCTCAGTAGAATGAAAGCTCTGAGAAGGACCGTAAAGTTGACCCGCAGATATAAACCCGTTTTGGTATAAGGAATGATCAAGATCAGAATCAAATTCAGTTTCAGAAATTTGAGATGAGTTCAGCGGGGTGGAGAGGACCTTGGGAGCACTCGAAGACGTCAATGAGTACTAGGTACTTGAGTGTTCCATATTATTGTATGCGTGGCTGGGTGTACCGGGTACTTTGCCGACTAGCGGGTGAGTACCTTGGGGACGGGTTGCTTTTCTCTTTCCGATAGCGGTGATTGGATCACGTGGAAACGATATCAAGCTCATGGTGTTGGTGTTTTGCTAAAGGGCCTTTTTCTGAAGAATATCTCGTTAGAAGAAGTAGAATGAGGATATGAAGTTACAAAGAACATCAAAAGGGGTCCAACGTTGGAATTCTTCAACCCCTGGCGTCTCGATCGCCAATCAGACGATCGGCGGCAAAGAAAGGCTTGGCGCGATGTTGAGGTCATCGAACATTTGAGCTATCTTCCTGTTCTTCAAACATCATGGCTCCTATTCGACGATACCTCCGCATTAGCAAATACTCTGTACTAGAGTGTCGAATCTACCTAGATAACCCATCTGATTCAAGATGGCTTTTGGATTCACGCGATCCTGTTCTTCCGCGCATCGTCGCTGCTATCCAGCCTTTGGTTCTGCCTAAGCTGCGCGAAGAAAATCAACGACTGTTTATGCGCAAGAAGGGCAAACCAGTCAAGGATGTCATTGCAGAAGGTAAAAAACATACTTTGCTCGATGTT
Organism: Penicillium soppii; assembly: GCF_028829465.1. Taxonomy (NCBI): domain Eukaryota; kingdom Fungi; phylum Ascomycota; class Eurotiomycetes; order Eurotiales; family Aspergillaceae; genus Penicillium; species Penicillium soppii. The sequence continues at coordinate 422,353 of NW_026643235.1, read as the reverse complement.
GAAATCACGTACGCTAACATCTCACCTAGATGGTTTCGAAGTAGCCATTTTCCTCCGCGAATCTCGAACCCGCCATTCCCTCCTTACCCGAAACAAAACATTCCACGGACAGGAGAAGCAGGGCCAAGATCCGGACTTGGAGACCAACCTAGAGGATATTCCAGAGAACACGGCTGCCAATACCGCTGGCTCTACCAATGATCAAATCATGATCGAAAGTGACAGTGAACCTGATGGACTGCATGACCTTCCTGAATCCACGGACGATGTTACATCGGGCAATAGACGGTCAAGCAGGAGTCGCAGAGCCAAGGCCAGCCAAGCGCAACCTGATGATGTGACGGGCGATGACAAAAAGAAGCTTCGTTTCAGTACCCATTATGAGAGCTTCAATATATGTGGATGGGTTTTGTGTCTGTTGGTCACGCGCAAAGGCGATAAAACCAAGTCGAGTGCTGCAACAATTGAAACAAGGCCACCCTTGATGGAAGAATGGATTTCAACCCAAGCACAGACATCTGTTGATGATTGAAGTACTCAGGGTGCCAATGACGGGTGACAGTGGGCTCGGGTAGGTCCCGTGTGGCTGACCAGGATCAATACTGATGGTCAAGCTTTCGTACCCTTGAACGGTGAACAGCCGTGGCATGATCAAGGCATCCTGTTACACATATTTTGGTGCTATGTACTGTTTCAAATGGTTCAAACCCTTGCAAACGCTATGCTTGTGCTTCATTTGTGTCGCAAATGCAGTATCTGCAGTGTCAGAACCATGTCGCATCTAATCAACTCATAACTGCGGGGTCTACCGTCACGCGGTACATGGAAGTCCTCGTCTACAGGGCTGGGTTTTGCTTTCGGGGCACAACACCATCCCACGAACGGGCCGCTACAGGACTTGCACTATGCAATGCTGTAGTCGGTGTAACCGAAGCTGAGGCCAGTTATGCAGGTGGCGGGTTCTTATACCCCCCAGATGACCTTCAGGCACGGTGACAGGTTGAGACAAAAATATCAGCCACAAAACGGGCGCTTGCTTTAGTGGCAGCTCAATGATCTGCATACTATTAGACATGCCATAATATTTGACTTTCTACGGTTTGTGCATGTCTCAGTTGTATTCATGATAGTCTACGAGATCGTGAGGATACGAATAATCATGATCAATGTCGCCTCCTGCAATTTTGATTTCCTAGACATTTCAAATTGACCTAGCCCGCAAAGCCCCATGTGGTTGGGGGTTCCCAACCTCGGCCCGCAACTTCCAGAAGGCAAACTAGAAGATTTTCAAGTGGATACCAACTTGAAACAGCCCGTCTTTTGTCGACCCCGTGACACCAGTCGATAATTTCTTAATGGAGAAAGACTTTTGGTCCGCGATGAGTTGGGTTCGGGAAATAATCTCCAATTTGCAAAAATTCGAATGAGAACTTTCATTACACACGGCCTTTTTGTAATTTAATTTCTTTTGTTCTTTCTGTTCTTCTGGTTTTTTCTGGTTTTTTTCAAATTGATCAGACAGTACTGATGTCATGGTTGATATCATAGTCTACAAGCGAATCTCTCCAAAAAAAATCGATCGTAATTCGATCCCGATCTTACAAACCTGAAATTCCAAAATCTCCGACTCTCCACAGCTTCTTTCCAACGGTGCGGAAGGAATCCATAGTGGAGTATATACCATACCCAAATAAGGGCTTATTGAAGTTTGCGGTCAACTAGTTTGAAGTAGAGTTTTCATGCCATGTGTTTTCTTCCCTTCGTTTGTTTCTTTTCGCCACTCGTCTATTTTCCATTATTCCACTTTTTCCCACTTTTCCTTTTCCCCCTTTCTCGGTTCCCCCGGCCTTAGTTCAGGTACACCCGTCCTCTCGCATTTGCCACTTTTAGTCTCCACACTTTACATCGCTGGAACACGGTAAGCCGGGAAGTCAGTTCTGCCTTATCATCGCATTACTAATTGTTTTTACCTGCTGCTTTGAGCGCTGCGAATCCCGGGTACGGGGTATGCATATACCGGCATCTGCGCTGTTACTTTTACTACATAGGGCAGAGTGCAGAAAGTGGGTATTTCCAGAAATTACTCCGTGCAATATTGTACTCATTTCATCTCTTTTTTGAAAAGATAACCCGATGTAACAGCGACTGCATTACTCCGTACTCAGGGGCCTCATAATTTCCGGGGAAGTCCAAAACCTCCCGATATTCGTGTGTATGCGTACGTAGTTACCTACAACGTACAACATAGGCAATGTAGTATGCATTCTACGTTGTAGGTCTAGGATATTGTACTTACGCAGTCAGTCCACCAAATTCTTCACGTCCACAAATGAAAGCAATAGCCACCGAGCACGCCATTAACGCCACAGGGATTTGATGAAGAGTAGATCTCCCCATGAAACTGCAAGTGATGTGCAGCCATGGAGGTCTGAACAAACCCCTCTTCATATGGAGTACAACATTCACTAATAGCCAATACATTGTAATTATAGAGGGGCAGGTTGCAGGTTGTCTTGCATGCTTCAGATAATGATGTGCGATGCACAGTCCTCTAAGTAAGACGATCCTAGGCCAGTGATCAGCCACATTGGCGGAGGTTGATCGGCTGTGTACTCCGTGTTATTATTTCGAGGTAGACGTAGCATGTAGATTATACCTACATGCATATATGTACTTACTCCGTAGTACTATATCGAATATAAACTACAATATTAATACCCTGAGTCTATGTCTCAATCATATCTGGTAACACGGGTAGCAACCATGGTCCAGGATGGATCCTCGATTTGAGGTCTCAATGCCTTTTAAGGTTTTCCAATTATTTTTTTTCACTTCTTTCTTTTTATCTGGACCCCTGAGACCATATTGTACTTTGTTATCAGCAGGCAATATACAATATTGTGCAAACTCAGTTGGCATATTTATATACAACATACAATATTGAATCGAGCAATAAGAGACGAATCGCAATAGAATTCTTATCCTTATCCCTCTTTAACGAGTACCGGCATTCTGGGATCTCGGCTGTCACGCCCATTTAGTGTGTAATTAATACGAATCGGCCATCCCGTTTGACCCTAATCTGATCAATAAATTAATTAAAAAAGAACTTTTCTATAATAATCATTAGTATTTCTTTATTTCTTTTCCACCCTTTATTTACGGTACACTATTATGCAAACGCTGTTTTTTTCGGCGATCTGCAAACCTGCACGTGTCGATACATTTCTGACGTTGAGTCATATATCAGCTCATGTACGAAGTATACTATACTACATATGCATGCAGGTGTGCTTAGACCTGCGTACTTATTTCTCACCTCCTTATAACGTCAAGTTGTACAAAGTAATATAATTGCAGAAGATAATCAAAAATAATAAAAATAAAAATAAAAAAACTTGTTCTCACCGCATCAAGGAACCGTCCCTATGGAGCCATAGGTGGGCCCACGGGAGATTGCCCTTTACCAGTTGTCATCTCGCGTGGTTTCATGATTTACTGTACATATACGAAGTAGATGGCTGTGAAACCTGAAGATATTGCATATGCATATATAATATAGATAAATAATATGAAAACTAGATTGTAGGTAGTACAATATACAATCTTATAAACCTACTATTTGATTATAATGTTGTACTATGCTATGCCACTTTATCATTTCCCCCACTAGTGAGTGGTTCACCAAAAACAACAGCGCCACATCTAGTGGAGAGCTTCTAGAAAAAGAGAAATTTCCATTGGATTTCCATTTCCATCTTTTTCTTAAGCTAAGGTAAATATTTAATTCTCACTAAATTCCTACGTCAGATCAGGTGGATACTCAGCCTCCTGTTCATGGCAGGGATGTTCGATGGGGAACTAATTTAGTCTGTAATAGTGACGGTTGACCGAAAAGGTTGGGGACATTATTTCGATTATTTCGTTATTAATTCTTGATTATTTTCTCGATTATTGTTTATTTCTATAAGAATCCTCTGATCCGGTTGACCTTTCTCTTTCCTTCTACTTTTGCTATAGTACTATATCGACTTCTTACCACTCTGCTCTACTCTTGACTCTTGAACTCTTGAGAATACTATATCTCTCTCTATCTCTACCTCTACCAACAATCTCCTTTACCACCACTTCGATCACAATGCCTTCCGTCGGCTCTACTCAGATCCCCCCATGCCCCGGTCCTCCTCCTAAGGGCCCTCTCCCTCCACTGCCGGGGTCGAACTAAACAGTCCAAAGTCCCCTCAACGACCCTGATGACCCTGGCGCATTCTCTAGAATCGCTCACGACCTGGACTCCTCATATCACGACTTGACTTCGACTTCGACCTAGTTTCGACTCTACGATTCTTCTTCGATTTCGATACCTACATAATTTTCTCGTCCCGCTTTGAAACAAGAAAACACCCTTCCCTTTTTCGAAGTAACTTCGACGAGACACCGGCGGAAAACAAAGAGCGCTAGCCTGCGTCACTTTTTGTCTCTTGGCATCTTTCAAAAGAAAGCCTCTGCGTCAAAGGGAAACTTGTTTCGATTAGCCCTCGGACATTTCTTTTTTCTATATTTTTTCTTTAATTATGGGTGTTTATCTTGTTACCGAAACACCCCTTTTGTTCCTCCCTCTTTAGCAACTCGCTTGGGACTCAGCGCCGGCGCTTGTCCGACATACCCTTTCTATTTGCCAATATCCTCACGATACCTGCGGGGTCGTTTCAGTTCGATCTTTATGTGCAGATGCGGAGAAACTTGCATCCCAGCGGTACCGCGTACTGATTGGACAATGCACCTCGCCTCTAGCCCCTGTGTCTCTGAGATCAGCTGGGGTTATCTTGCGATCGGCCCGTCGATGCGTCATTGACTGGGTGCTCGGCGATTTTTTTCTTCCAACTTTTTCTCTTTTTGTGTCGCTTTGATTTGTTCATTTCGACTGTTTTGAATGTCTTTTTAATTCTCTTTGCGTTTTTTCTTTCTTTTTTTCTCTTTTGCATCTGGCCATCCTGAATCGGCATGTACCATAGACTTAGTATACCCAACAGAGCAATTCTTTTTCTTTATCGTCATTAATTTCTGACACCTGTATGTCGTGCATAAAGAGGAGGGTACTGCGGGTGAAACGTCCACCCGACCACCCGTTTCACTAAATCATCCCCTGGCCTATCCTAGCAGTGAAACTAGCAGGGATGTTCAGTAGGGCGGATGTCGCGGTAGTTGAATTGACGCAGTTTTTTTTGGCCTTTCTAGTCCAGTTAGTATCCCATGTGTCTTGGGAGACTTATAATCTGACTGCCTAATAGGTAACACCAACTCCACCAATTCAGTCAACCGAGGTAATCCATACAATTCTTCCATCATAGGATCGATATTGGCTTGATCTGACGCGATCCTTATCGGGCTTCCCGTTATGATTTACAGCGCAGAAATGCATAATGTGTGGAATATGTACCTATACAATGTAGTACGCACACGGCCGAGAATGATTGGTTGAGGATGCATGTTCGATCTTACATCTGACTCAAGCTAGCGCCAAATCATGTCATAGCACATCGTAATGCAAATAGAAGCTACTATTCCAACGGCTAAACGCTAAACTGTCGGAGAGATACGAGTTTCCGTCCGAGCGCCGGGATTTGCTACTTAATAGTCTTTACAACTAGTACCTAGGTCGAGGTCATTGCGATTGATGATATCCAGGTATCTGGGACCACTCGGGCAGGTTATCTGTTCCAACCAATGGTTGTCTTCCACTGCCCGATTTAGTTATATTGTATTATTTTTCCCCTTGGTTTGTGGCTAGAGTAAACCGGACCGAGGTCTGCTATTGAATATCAATCTGTCTTGGATCCCGGTCTATGACCTAGTTACAATATGCCATATAGACATGCTGAATTCTTGTTGGTCCGTCACTTGTGAAGAAGTTGCATTGAGCCAATCTCCTAGCTTTGCCCTAGCTGATGTTTCATCCCCCCGCTTCTGCCCCTCAAAAGATACAGATTGTAATTGTCATTCTGAATCTATTATGTCAGATATACTTTCTGATATTTATAATAACGTTTCAGAACTAAACCCATATTCCAATTTTAGGGGGGTCAAGTGACGAAAGTAAGCTTTCGGCTCTAAGGCTCTCGGATCTTGCCCTGATTTCTTCATGTGTCTCACTGTGCTCGAGCTGCATTGACCCATAAATAGCCACGTGCTGTAATGAGGTCATAAAGTACCTCTTATCGTATGGTTCCATGATTCAATTTGAGTCGGCGGCCAAGGTTACGTGTCTCAGGTATGCATTGTAGAATTGTATACGGCATTTACGTAAGCTTGGGCTGTGCCACAGGGCAGTGTTGAGGCTCTTGGTGTTCTGAATGAGTGCATTGCCATTAATCTTCTGCCTGGGCTGAGTGAGATTGGGTGTCTACCCAGACAGGCGGGTCGAGTACATATAGTATACCTTGCTGCATCGTAACAATGCCATGGAAGAAAACTCCGATTCGTTGAGCCTTGCGAGAACTTGGAGATGTAGCTCCGGCGTAGGCTGCAGGGCTGAATTAGGGGTTAAGTCGAATTTGAAGCTAATTATCGAAAATTTGATAGATGATGACACTCAACCTCGGGATCTTGGAAAGATTACTACATACTCAGGTAGATACCAAGTGTTTCACTTTAACACTATGGCATCATGCCATCCTAGTCATTCTCTTTTCACATATTAAAAGGCGAGAATTGCGGTCATGATATTTGTACTTCATTTTGGTGAGACTTGAAGCTAGGGACGGCATTAAATGTAGATGGAGCACTCCTTTGGCCGAACAAAATCTTCAAAATCTTAGCTAACATGTTATTTTTGATATCACACAGTATCTCTCCAGTCTACGAGCTAATTTAAGTCAAATGTAAATGGAAGTATACAATATTGTACATTGTATAACTGTAGAGGCCATAAAAATAAAAATGGGACACGTGATTCGCTCGCTCAAATCAATCACCGCCGCCCTTCTTCCTCCAAGCGCAAGCCACAATGGTACTACAGCTGCATGTATGGGGCCCGGCCTTTGACCTGCCCTCAATTGACGCACAATGTCTTTCTGTCATCGCATACTGCTCCGAGGTTCTTCCCAAGGACTCGTGGGAGCTGGTCGCGACCAGCGATCCCTCCGTGTCCCCAACCGGCAAGTGACGTGACCGAGCAATACGAACTCACTCTAACCATTTCAAACAGGTGAACTCCCAGCTCTCCAAAATGGATCAGTCTGGGTAAGTCGATTCCGCAATATTGTCGACTACCTCCGCCAATGGTCAGAGGAAACATGTCACCTGGATCAATTCTTGAACAACGTCCAACATGCCGATAGCGTGGCGTATGCATCCAACAACCCCCTACATCAAACATTAACTAACACCCCACAGCTTCTCCTCCTTCATCGAATCCCGCGGCCAACCCCTCATCGACCTCTCCCTCTACGTAACAAGCCAAAATTACTACGCAAACACATCCCCAGCCTACGGCGCCCTCCTCCAGTGGCCAAACCAATGGATCCTGCCCCCAAAGCTCCACGCCGCCGCAAAAGCCCGAACAGACCACCTAGGTCTCTCCTCCCTAGACCTCCAAGCAATGGAAGACCAGCGCAAACGCGACCACTCAGCAGCAGTCGCAGCCGGCCAAATCCCCGCAACCCTCATCCAACAGCCCAAAGAAACAGTTTCCAAGCTCCTCGGCCGAACAGCAAAATCAAACCACTTCCGCCTTGAGGCCCTAACAGCCGACTTCTTTGAACCCCTCGAAGCAATGCTCGCTTCCAAACCAGTACTCCTCCCAGCTGACGACGAAAACTCCCCTTCCTCCCTCGACTGCCTCGCTATCGGTTACCTCTCCCTGGCTCTCCACCCGGACCTGGCGTTCCCCTGGCTGCGCGATGCAATGCGCGCCAAGGCCCCCCGCCTCACGGCTTACACAGAGAGAATGCGCTCTCGCGTGTTTGCCGCGCTGCCGTGCCGCGAGCCCGCGCGGATATCTGTTTCCGCCGTTGGCTCGACCCTGCTTAATATGTTGGCGGATAATACGCCTATCCTGAGGGAGGTCAGGGCTAATAGGAGGTTGAAGAGTGCTGCTCAAGCGGATGAGAATTTTAGTCCTATACAGAAGCTTGCGCTTTTTGATTATGCTAGCACCAAGGATAAAGATAGATGGGTATCTATTGCTTCAGTTGTTGCTGGAGGTGTGGCTTTGGTTGGGTATATGGTTCATGTGGGATTGATCTCTTTTTCCGGGCGTGTGGAAGAAGACGAGCAGGAATTGGAGCAAGAGTTTGAACCTGCAGAGGTTCTTCATTTGCCGGCTGCTGACTTCTTGAGTGCATTGTAGATGTCTTGATGTTTGTGGCTGGGCTCATGTCTGATACTATTTGGAGAAGATTGTACGATAGCATTCTATGCTTTGTGAGGGATGATGTTCCCATGGTTCTTGTCAAACTCTCATGTCTTTGATCTGAATCTCTACTTGAAACATCTTTGTTTTTTTTATCGTCATTGGACGAAAGGAGTAACTTCCAAGATTTGTAACTTGTTTTTGTAAAACAAAACAGTAAACCATCGAACCAAAGTAACTTTATCTCTCGAAGAAGGGCTCGGAAGATTGATACGAGAATGCGTCGTGTCATCCTAACATTCCTCCGAAGCCCTAATTCTACTAACATTCCAAACATCGCAGAAAGTCTCTAGGTTTGAAGAATATCGATCAAACGTTCCCCACATTCCTAAGACGTAAGAGTTGACGACTTTCAGAGATTTAAGCTACTTTCAATTCCACCGGGCTATACATGAACGTTGTGATGAACGTGCATAGACGCCGTTGACTAGCGCCGGCAGTGGATATGAAGTAGGTGTTCGTTTCAAATTGGAGACGAGCAGGCGTTAGCGTGGATCCCGTAGAACGAAATAGGTTGATATTACTGTTAATTGGAATATCGATTGGATTTGTAGTTATGTATTGACACTTGACGTGTTTGATTAACATGGTTACAAATGATTACAAGGAGAAATCTGGTTTGGATCAAAGTGGGGAAAAATGAAATGATATCAACTCTCAAATCAGGTGGTATATGTACAAAGAAGACAAAATTCACACGTATCATGACCTCGAAAGATATGTAAGTACCCATCGCGGTGAAGAGGTATCCGCGACCAGTAGCTCAAGGATGGACCAATGTGTGGCCAGGAAAGTACATCCTGCGCACGCACACACCAACACTAACACCTCAGAGCGATGAACCATTTGCGGTAGAAACAAAAACCCCAGTCGGGTGTATATGGCTAGAAATGAGAACAAAATGGAAATTACCCACAGAAGCCATCTAAGAAGACCAGCCGAGGTTGACAACGAGACGGACAGGGCCGGCGGATTGCGCAACAGCCTTGTCGTTCTTGCCCTGGTCGGCGGAGGTGTAGGCGTTGACGGTGGCGCCGGCGCCCTTGGTGATGGAGGAGCACTTCTCACCGGCGTGGTTGCAGATTTGCATACCGGCGATGTCCATGTTGGCGAGCTCGGCAATGATGCAGGACACGTCCCAGCCGGAGTAGCCATCGTTCTGGGAGTTGCTCATGTCGAACTCTCCCCAGGTGGAGGCGTACTCGCCGACATAGTTGGTGGGCAGGTCCTCGCCTTCGGCGGCACCCCATCCACCCTGGGAGTCATCGTCGATAGCGACGAAGACGCTCTCGTTGGGCTCGACGGTGAAGCTGAGGGCCTTGTTGGGGCTCCAGAAACCGTTCAGGCCACCGCTGGGTCCGTATGAGTTCCACATGACGACAGTCCAGGCCTTGGAGTTATCGTTCTCGAAACGGAGAACGTGCTTGTAGCCACTGGCGCTGTCCTCGGAAACTTGGATGATGTTGCTACCCCAAGGGTTGCCGACGTTGCCGATGTAGTCCCAGTCGAGGGAGCCGACACGCTTGCTGGCGGTGGAGGCACCGAATCCGGTGGTGGTGTAGTCGCCGTCGGCGGGGTAGTCAGCCCAATTGCTGGAGCTGGAGCTGGAGGAGCTGGAGGCAACAGGGGTAGCGCTGACGGAAGAGACGGCTGCGGCCTCGCTGGTGGTGGCAGCGGCGGTGGGGGTGGCAGTAGTGGTGGGAGCAGCGGTGGACTCGGTCTCGGGGGAGGACTCGGAAGACTGCTGACCGGACCACTCGTTGATCCAGGAGACAAGCTGGCCATCAATGGTAGCGACGACCTCAGCACCAACGCCACGCTTCTCAGGGGCGGCAGTCACGGCAGGCTGTTCAACGTCGACATTGAGCTCGACGGCGTCCTTGGGGTGGGCGTGGCGGCGGTCATGGCCGTGAAGACGAGCGATGGCCGACCCAGCGGTCAAGGCTGTCATCAAAAGCATAGAATTGGAGATGTGCATGTTTTCTTCCGTTCGAATTGAATAACTGAAAATGAGTGACTTGAGCGAATGCTCTAAAAAAGGAAATTCAATTCAAATGAATGTGTGGAAAGAGAGTGTGAAGAGAAGGAGGAAAGCAAGTGGACTAGGGGGATGTGGGAATATTAATACAAGACATACAGTACAGAGTTACACACAAACGGGTCAGACTGGGTCCGGATCCAAAATTCTCCCAGAATCAGGGGCGATCGATTTCTGATTGGTCGGTTTCTGTCGGTTCCTGAGCGCCGTGCACATCTTGGTTTCGTTTGATTGGTGTACCGTTGGGAGTCCAGACTCTCAGTCTTGGTACTGTGTACTTGGCTAAACAAAACAAAGCAGTGCGGCTGTGTAAGTACTTGTTACTTGAATATAGGGGCTCTTGATTCTTTTCTGTATTATTGTCTTGTCTAATATTGTAATTTAATTATTGTCTCTAGTTAGCATTTCCTATGCATATTCCTATTTCTTTCTCTCCTATTATTCCTATTGGAATTCTGTGGAAATGTCAAACACGTGTACAATCGGAATGCTGGATACCTTCTATAGATTAGACGTACGACAACACTCCATTAGAGCCCAATATTGATAGGAGAGTTAGTACAAATGCAGCCAAGTGTTTGAGCAGTATTTTCGAACTTACACTTATACGGTTTGAAGACCATCTCCCCATCATCCGACTTTCTCCACATAGGCCAATCGGTGCACTGCGCAGCAAGGACCTAAGCTCGTCTTACGAATCATCACTTGGGCAATCTTAAATATACGGGGACAACTCAGCGTCTACGTGGAACCGACAATTGACCGCCATAGGGTTGTAAAATAAAAAAACATAAACCTTCAAAACCCAAAACACGATGGTAGCCCAACTCTGACTCTTTCCCATTGTACGTTATATACTGTATAATTACCGTGATATTATCGGCGGATTGATTATTCGCTCACCCTGTCAATCGTATCCACGGATACGCGCAGAACAAGGTCTGGCCGCAGATCAACGGCAGAGAGTCGCCCTTACGCGCCAGATGGATCCCTCGATTCTCTGCAAGGCACACCCATTTTTGTCTCTTTTCCTGGTAGCGTCTAAGCTATTCCCCACGGACGTGACGAGTCTCCCTCCGGTAGGGCCTTGCCGGAGTGTTGTCTCCATAAAGGCACGCCAAAGTGGCCCCCCGTCGTGAATCCAGGCCTTTCTCTTTCGCCGCTCTGAATCCGACTGATTTTGACTTGCCTTTATTACAAGTGGTTTTGGTGTCTTGTCTCTGTGGAAACTTTAATCGTTTGCCAAGGATATACATGTATCTGCCTACAAACGTCTATGTAGGTACGATATATGTATGGTGCCTGGTATGTTTTCTTAAATCCTGTCACGAACAGTTTTTGTGAGGTAACTGATGTTTCGTGAAACGTTAGGGTTTTCGCTCAGGTACCCGCTGCTCCTCACTTTGTGCAGACACACGATCCTTGGGATTCAAATCGACTAAAATCGACTAAAATGACTCTAAACACTCTAAACTGTGTTTTCGCGCCGTAAATAAACAGAACCAAGGGTTGAGACGGGAGTCACCCTTGGTCCAGTGATAGATTCCAAAACATTTGATTGGCTTAGGGAAATTAAATCTGCAATGCTAATTAGCACATCAAAATTTCATCATGGCTCCCATGGATATTTTAATGAATTCATTTGAATTCACCAAAGAAATCTGCAAGATACATGGGACTATATATGCTATGGGCTACCTACGTAGTTAGCGGCGTACCCGGGCCGAAATGTCGAAGAAGTACTTTGCGCAACTGAAATCAAACATTCAGTATCAAGACAATCAAAGCAATATTTCCTTCTTCGATATTTTCTATCCAATCACCGTCCGTTCTTCTTTTTTAGACTCAATATTTCCAAGGTTGACTGACGTATTCACCGCCCTCTTTAAGTCTACTATCATCTACTCAGTACATTATTTGCCATCATTTCTTAATCATGTTCACTGAGTGCACCTGCATAAATCGCCAGAACTAGGGGTGATAACATGTAGAGATTTGCTACATTCTTATTGGCTAGCTCAAAATAAATCAACAGAATGACATAGTTGAAATTATCCTGCTCACTGCAGTCATCTTAGAGTATATAGCCTCAACAAGAATTAGGTGAAGGCTAGACGAAAGGCAAGGGCAACCGTGCGATTCCCAAAGAAAAGTGCAGGGGGGAACCAATTCCCATAGCAATATCACTGGCTAATGAGCTCAGAACTGTTGAGCTTGTATTCTAGTCCAAGTGCCAGTGCGTCATCATATTCAACGGCATCGATACAGAAATTTGGGCATCGAGACCAGCTTCCTGGGTAGAGGATATAATACTTCAAGCAAGCTCAGAGCAGATGTCCTTGCATGTCATTTGAGCGCTAGCGCGTCTATCCAACGCTGGACATCTCCATCCGTGGTTTCTGTATCTGACATGTTGTAAAAACGATCCAACTAGCAGCTGCGGAGCTGTAACCTATAGTGTATATAATAGTAATAAAGTGGTCCCTGTAGTTCCCCCCTAAGTATATTCAGAAGGTCGAATTTATCAATCCATTTGTCTCCAAGTTCTAAGTGAATTCGCCGTTCTCGGATTCACGATACAATGCCAAATGATTCCACCAATTTGTGAACTTTGGCAAGCTTTATTCCAATGAGTTGAATTCGATTGGTTGCACACCGTCTCCAATATTTGCAACGCGTGATAGCTAAGACTAAGTTCAATCATGCAGCCCTGGAGCCGCTCTGTGGTGGCTCATTGCTCAAATTTGTGTAGGTTGCGATAAAAATATCTGGTACTCGAGGAAGAAACCAAGATCATAGTGTGACAAGAAAATAGCTAGGTAGTACCATGCAGTGGAGTCATTACTATTTATAAACTGGTTCATCTATTCGAGGGGCGAAGCTGTCAGCCACCTTCCTGGGCACCCTGGGCACTATCTAGGGTCAAGACTGGCCCCCGCGGAAGAGACAATATTGAAGGCCTTTATTTCTCTCCCAAGTCCACGCCACCCTCAAACGCCACACCACCAGCCTCTGCATCAATCTTCAAACTCTCATCAAGCCCACAAACCCTAAACAACATCTGCGGTGTCAATTCCTTATCCAACCCAGGCAGCCCATCTCTCTTTAACTTCTCCAATCCCTCCCGCATAGCAACAAGAGCAGGCCCCAGCGTCGCAAAAGGAAAAATAATAATACGGAACCCAAGCTCCCTCGCCTCTTGCGAAGAAATTCCCGGCGTAGCCCCATGCTCAACCATATTCAAAAGCAAAGGCCACCCCTCAAACTCCGCAACCACCCGCCGCGCCATCTCCCGCGATGAAATCCCCTCCAGGAATCCAACATCCGCACCAGCCTCCCTAGCAGCTCGCAGCCGCAACACACTCCCCTCATACCCCAAAGATTGCAGGGCGTCCGTCCGCGCAATGATCACAATATCGCTGCCAATCCGCTGCCGCGCCTGCACCGCCGCCCGGATCCGCGCCGTGTACGTCTCCACATCTACCAGCTGCTTGCCGAAGAGATGGCCACACCGCTTCGTCTGCACCTGGTCTTCAATATGGAAGGCTGCGACGCCTGACCGCGCGTATTGCTCTGTTGTTCGCGCTACCATTATCGGGCCGCCGTAGCCGGTGTCTGCGTCGGCGATTAGCGGTGTGCGCGGCGAGAGGTTCGCGATCATTTCCGCATTCGCGCGCATGTCATTCAGTGTGCAGATTGCTAGGTCTGCTTGGCCGTGAACGGAGGCTGCGGTTCCGGCCCCGGTCTGCTTCTTGTTAGTGGGACGGTGAATTCGTGCTTTGTGGTTTGCATACCATGTACAGTGCGTCGAAGCCGGCGGATAGTGCTAGCCGTGCGGACATTCCATCGTAGACTCCTGGGGCTGTGATAAATGTCTTCGGATCTTGCAGGGACTTTCTAAGGCTTGTTGCTGCTGATGGGAAAGCCATGATTTATGTTGACGTCAATGATTGACTTGGTCGATCTTGAAAAATTTATAGACTTGGGTTGTGGTTTTCTTGAGAGTAAGTTGGAAGAATTACTTCTTTTTTCTCTTCGAAGGTAAGAAGCGTTATTTAATGCGTTTTCCGACAAGCTTTTGACCTTTGTTTCCCCACCCGAGTTGCTTCAATGATGCACACTCTCCACTTGAGCCGATACCGGTACAATGTATGCTTTGTCATCGTATATCACCTTCTGAGCTGCCAGATGCGGGCAACCTCAACGGCTAAATGTTGAGGATTCGGCGATTACTCGGCACGGCTTGAAGCCGTGGTTTTGTTAGATGCCGATAGTTCCGAGGCATTTGCTACCGGTATACCACCCGAGAATTTCCCGATATGTCAATCATGTCACAGGAGTCTCGAACAGCAAGGTTAGAGAACTGGCTTTGTGCCCGGGCCCAGGTATATTGATTCAATGATCTAAGTGGGGTAGTCTCCCGAGGTCGTGATACTAGTGAGGTCTATCCTGTAGTGAGGTCTGTAGTTTAACCTTTTTGATAGTGATGTAGATACAGATGATATAAATATATTTTAGACTCAATTCAATCATTTTGCTTATATCTCATATTAGGCCGAGGGCTCATTCGGAGTACATTGTACCTACATCGTTCAGATCATGCATGATTCCCCTGCATAGAACCTTTCCCAATTCGGCCTGGAGATCCATTAGTCAGCATTTTATCTAAGGTGCATACGAACCGTTCGTTCTCAACTCCATTTCTTCTACTCCAACAATGAAACACATCCCCAACTATAACTGAATCCTATACCAAAACCTGCCTCATGGCGCGCTCATCCGTGGTGCAAGAATATGCGCCGTCCGCACCAACCCTCACAGTCGACCAAAAGTCCGCATCCGAGCTCCAAACTTATAAAGTAGCTCGACCCCAAGGCTACCGCGTCTCATGGCACGCCAATCCAGCTGTTGAAGCCCACCACTTCGGCCAATCCCACCCCATGAAACCATGGCGCTTGACACTCACCAAACAACTCGTCATGGCCTACGGCATGCACCACGCAATGGACCTCTACCTCGCCCGCGCAGCTACGTACGAAGAAATGGCAGAGTTTCACGAATCAGACTACCTCGACTTCCTCCGCCAGGTCATGCCTGGCGACATGGACCGCCCAGAGCAGGGTGATAACGTCATCCGCTTCAACTTCGGCGACGACTGCCCCATCTTCGACGGCTTGTACGACTACTGCTCCCTCTACGCCGGCGGCACCGTCGACGCCGCCCGCAAACTGTGTAATAATCAGTCCGAAATCGCTATAAATTGGTCAGGTGGCCTGCACCACGCCAAAAAAGCAGAGGCCTCTGGCTTCTGCTACGTGAACGATATCGTCCTCGGCATCCTCCAGCTTCTCCGCCACCACCCCCGCGTCATGTACATCGACATCGACGTGCACCACGGCGACGGCGTCGAGCAAGCCTTCTGGTCCACGGACCGCGTGCTCACCGTCTCCTTCCACAAATACGACAAAGATGGCTTTTTCCCCGGCACCGGCGCCCTAGACGATACAGGCCCCTCGCACCCCCTCAACCCCGGAGCCCACCACTCCATCAATGTCCCCCTGAACGACGGCATAGACGACGAATCCTACATCGCTCTCTACCACGAAGTCATCGGCGCCTGCGTCGAAACATACCGCCCCGGTGCGATCGTCCTCCAATGCGGCGCCGACAGCCTCGGCTGCGACAGGCTGGGCTGTTTCAATCTGAATGTGCGCGCCCACGGCGCCTGCGTCGCATTCACTAAGACTTTCGGCCTGCCTATCCTTGTCGTCGGTGGCGGCGGCTACACGCCCCGCAATGTGTCTCGCGCCTGGGCGCACGAGACCTCCATTCTGCTGGACGCAGATAAAATCCTGGACCCGACGATCCCGGACTCGGTTGCGTTCCGCAATCATTTTGGGCCGGATTTCTCGCTCTTTCCGCCTCTCTCTGAGATGCGGAAGCTGGAGAATAAAAATCCCAGGCCCTATCTTGAGAGTTTGGTTGAGGCTGTCCACGAGCAGCTGAGGTATATCCAGGGCGCGCCCAGTGTGCAGATGAGTTTTATTCCGCCGGATATTCTGGGCTTGAGGGAGGATACCGAGAAGGAGATCGAGGAGCAGACTTTGCTGGTTGAGGAGGAGAGGGAGGAGTATGATGGTGGCGGGTCGATTGCCGCTGCTTCTTCTGCGGCTGCTGGCTCTGGGTTGGCTTATACGGGCTCTGCAGGGGCTATTCCTAGGCCGAACCGGAGGAGGGAGCAGGAGCGTGGCGCTGGGTATAAGGGGGAGTTGTTTTAAATGGGTTTGTTTGAGGCGTTGTGGTGCTTTGCATGTCGGGGTGTTTGGCGTGCCATTTGTCTTTGTGATATCCCTCTTGTCAGGAGCTTTGTACTATAAGAGTCTGGACATGAATAGTTCATTGAATCAACATATGTTCTCTTATCCATAAATATGCATGTGGTTACGTTTTCGATTAAAACTGGAGCAAGCCTACAAAGAGACGAGATTAAACATAAAATTACGTGTACACATCGAATACCAACCCAGGTCCATGTATATAACAGAAGCATCAAACCACAAGCACAGGTGTATGATACAACACAACTCTCCAGCACAACCGCAACCACAATTTCAGCGCCTCCTACCCCGGTATCCTATCTGGTCTTTCACATTCACATTCACATTACACCATCCAATCCCCAAAGTCAATAACAAATTATTCATTCTCAAGAATTTTTTTTAAGTTAGACAAAATCTCGGGTATCCAGTAATAAGGAACGGCGGGTTGTCCGCTGTGTTGAAACAAGAGATAGAATCACAATGACGCGCAGCCGTCCTCTGGAGTAATGCCGGGCTCTGCGCAGGTTGACTACGTGGCAGGACAAGCCCCCGATCCAGACGCCAAACCAGACCAGGTGGGTTGATGGGGTTGGGGAGCCTCCAGTTCCAATAGGCTATGGGGCTATGGGGTTTCCGGCGCGTCTACAAACTTGTCCACTTCTGCCGTTTGGGTATCTGTTCGTTCGACCTGCGGGGCGGTTGCGTCGCTGAATTCTATTGTCTCCGAGTCTACAGTGTGCGGCCGTATTAGCTTGTCGCTTGGGGATCCGGCTGGGAAGCGTGATGCGGCGGGATCGCAAACTGGGACGGTTCCTTCTGACCTTGGAGGATGGGTGCGATTGAGAGAATCTGCTTGGTGGCCAGTTTGGGATCGTGCATGTCACTAGAGCCAGGTTAGATGTGCGTTTCGGGCGAGAGGGTCGAATCTTACATTTGGGCGTTGATGATCCAATCCAGGTCTTCGTCGCCTTCGTCTGCCCCGCCGGGGCCGCCTTGGATGGGGCGGAAGAGGCGGGGGCGCCAGTCGATTCCTTCGTCGGCACGCTTGGCGGCCTCGTCGCGTTGGCGGTCTTCTATCTTCGTCTTTTCATCTGTTGCGGCTTCGTGGTTGCGGCTCAAAATTGCTTGCACTGTGTTGTGCCAGAGACGCTGCGACTCCCGCTCGCCCTGTTCTTCGAGTGGGCGTGATAGCGGAGGGGTGTGCTTTGCGTGTGTCGCATCGAATAGGAGGTCTTTCTTGTGGGTCTATTATACGTCAGCGTTGAACTCGCATTTTACCTTTACGCTGGAGCATACGTGAACATCCTTGATATCCATCTCTCCATTCCACAGTCCTGAAAGCTCGTAGAGAACCTCTCCTGTCTGCTCGTTCTTGATCGTTCCTCCGATGGCGTTATAAGTACCGGAGAAGTATCCCTTGGTCTTGAACTCGATATCGGCAACAAGGTGGTTCTCCGGGCAGCGCACGTAGCTGTGGTCGCCAAGCTCATACTTCATTTTTCCAAAGAGGATGCCGCGCGCATACATATTGGGTTGGGTCACGATGCTGGTTGCGGTTAGCTGGTACACGACCGACCTGTCGCAGGACCTGACATACTATTTCTCGCCCTTTCCTTTATCTCCATGGTTCATTAGTCGCAAAGTGGCGATGCCCTCCATCATACTGGCCGCGGAGTTGCCGAGGAATTTACTGCGGGGCTTGAGTGTTCCATCAATACGAATATGGTGCTCCGGCGCAGCGAAGAAGTAGCTCGACTTCGGTGGGTGGTGGGAGGTCTGTTCGGACACGTAGTAGCCGCGGGTTCCATCGGGATAGTCCCAGTAGCAGGTGAATGTCTCTCCGAGGATAGGGTTGAGTGGTTTCTTCACTCCTCTGCGTGGATATAGGTATCAGAATGTGTTTCAGCCTCGGGTTACAAAGCGCGACATACGGAGGTTTGATGTGCCATCCACTCAGGTAGAATTTGACCACGGAGACAAAGCGTTCGACCGGATCGTCAATGGTCGACATGGGAAGCAGGGTTTCCGGGTGAGCCATGAAGCTAGATTATGTGCGTTAGTCGACCGCAGAACAGCTCCGGAATGGCGGGGATATGCACGCACTTGGTGATTCGCTCCAGCATGGATCGAGGCTCAAGGATGAATGTCGGCAAGACAACCCGGCTCAGGTCAGCGCCAGGCCGTAGTTGGGAGATGATATGCGAGAGGACTGTACATGCATCACAACGATTAGCCCCGCGTTACTGTTCACTGGAAATATTTTGCTCGTACCATTTCCCTGATCAGGCTCGACAATCTCATCCTCGCCACTTTGCGGGGAATCTTCCATAGATGATCTGCCTGGTTCTTGGTTAGCCGACATATTGTAGAGTTGTTGTGGAGAGAAAAGATCTCACTAGTCAAGGATGCGCGGCGGAGATGCGGGACCGGCATGTCTGCGTTCGGAAAAGTATTATTGATTTTAAGCCAAACACGGAAGTTTTTCTAAACTGAAGGCATTTAAGATGAAAAGATATTGAGATATTGGATATTTCACAAATTCAAGGGGGAAAAACCAAGGAAGTGAAATAATAAATCAGGTAGCCTAGAAGACAGCTGACTTGTTTTTTTTTGTTGGCGGGGGATTCGGAAATTGGGCAGCTGAGCTTTAAGAGGGAAAAATAAAGCACAGCAAAATAGTTAAACGAGAAGAGAGAAGAGAGAGAGAAGGGAAAAAAAAAGAGAAGAGAGAAAGAAGAAGTAGAAAAGAAAAAAAAGGGAACAAAAATACGAAACTCAACGAAATGCTTAGCTTCGAAGAGGGGCTACTCTGACGTCTGCAGTGCTGGTTTTTACTCTACTACATATACCCATCTATGTTTAGTATATACATATGAATGGCTAGTATCCTGCTAGGTAGTTTTGACCTCTACATTTCTCTATTTCAATCTAAGCTCTATTCACTATCTCCTACCTCACTTTACTCCCCAAAAAATAATCTCTAGGACCCCCGGGGCCGGCACATCTCAAATGGATACCCGTTCGATCAGCGGTACATCTCCACGGGTGATCTCCCTTATAAATTCCATATCGGGACGCCAAATCATAACATGGAAATGTTCAACCGCATGAACAGACTTGAGCGACTTCCAATTCCTAAACCAGATGACCTAAATCTGTCAGCCTAACGGGCCCCAGGGGCTTCGTATTCGTATGCGTATATTGTCTTACCTGTTCGCGCGGTATTCGCCAAAACGTGCGCCGCACATAGGCTTCTATGTCATCCCGCGCGCTTGCGGACAGTT
Organism: Penicillium soppii; assembly: GCF_028829465.1. Taxonomy (NCBI): domain Eukaryota; kingdom Fungi; phylum Ascomycota; class Eurotiomycetes; order Eurotiales; family Aspergillaceae; genus Penicillium; species Penicillium soppii. The sequence continues at coordinate 402,298 of NW_026643235.1, read as the reverse complement.
CGTCTGTCGATGGGTCGTCTTCCAGTGCGAACTTTGTCCATACGACCAGATGGATGATGTCTTTTGCAACCCCGTAGGGCCAGTCGTTGTATAGGATTCGGATGTCCTCTGCTTGGGTTTAGTATACAAGTATCCACTTCCCCGGATTCGAGGGCGAAGATGACCAGAAATTAATACGTACCTTCGTACTCAAATGGTTTGCCTCGGGGTTGGAGATCGGTGATGTCGCCGTCGCCCCAGTGGAGTCTTTTTTTCATCATGAATCTCACGACTGATGAGTACTCGGCTTTGATGCGCGTTACGTATTCGTGATACTTGCGCGTTTCGCTGGGGACGCGCTGGAACCGATCAATGCGGTTGGTTCCTATTTGCTTTGCATTAGCGATGGTTTACTCAATCAGATCGGATGCACTGACTGATTATCTCCTTCACTTCCGCCCAGTCCTGTCGGATATACTGGTCATCGGGAATGGACATACACCGGATGGCCTTTGGAGATAAGTCGCGAAGAAACCTGGGGCATTCCTCGGTCCTCTGTGATGGCGGCACATTGACCTGCCAGTAAGGGAGTTTCTCTGGAGTCAGGCTGTGGTCGTGTAGAGAGCGCGCTGGGGCTCTTGCGTCGGCATCGGTCAGTTTCTCATCGAGGGTTATTGTAGTACTCGGTGTAGAGTGCGCCATGTCGGCCATTGTGAATCGATTTTACCTGCTTTTATGCTTAAGTGGTTACAATTGTGCTTGTTAGATGAAGTTCAAGTACCCCTCCGCAGCGCTCCAAAGCGGAAGATCGAGGCGCCTAAGGTGTCAAGAGGCGTCGATCATCGCTCCACTTGATGGTAATTATTTGCTTAGTTAAAGACCAGCCATGCACTACGTTGTAGCTATGGAGCATACAACGTACTAATGAAGATGACCACCATCTATATTGTGGAAATTGGAAAGCTCAAATGGGACAACCAACAGCATGGCTGCCAGTTAACCATCACAATCCCTCGACAACAGGGTCATGAACAGAGACCAAAGACACACCCGCAGCTCGAAGCTCATCTTTAACCCCTTCCCAACAATCGGGAACAACACACTTTGTCCCTTCCTCAACAACCCAACTTTTGAACCCAGCCTTAGCAGCATCAACAGCAGTTTCCTTGACACAATAATCCCCCGCCAACCCAACAACAAAAACATCCGTGATACCGTCCCCCCCTCAGCTTCGCTGCAACATCCAAACTAACCGAATGGCTATTTATCCCAGGGTCGCAGTTCCCAAAAGCATCCGCGAAAACAGAATACATCTCCACTTCAGCGCGCATGCCTTTATGAACAATTACATCGGCGGCTGATGTGTTAATTTCTGGGATTATTTCTGCGCCTCCACTTTCGGCTACACAGTGCTCTGGCCACAATTTTTGGGATTTTGTTTCTGATTCTTTGCCCAAGGCAGGGTTATTCATCGTGATCGTTGATGTGAACGGGCGGTTGTTTGGGGGTGGGTGATTGCTTGCGAAGGATATGTGGTTTTTTGGGTGGTAGTCTTTGGTGAATATTCGAGTTAGGAATCCCTTGGTTAGTAGGTGGTTGATTGTAGGCGCAATGCTGCGGCCGTCTTGGACGGCAAGGGATCCATTCTGGTTGATGTTAGCTTGGGTCTGGCTGTATCAAGATATTGTTGGTCTCACTGGAGGACAGAAGTCTTCTTGCATGTCTACGACAATCAGGGCCGCCCTGATGGAGTCACTCGGTGCCATTTCGGATCCGGGAAGGGGGCCAAGAAAGAAGTTGTGGATAGATGAAGCTTTCAGAGTTCGATAGGTAAAGTCGATTCAGATACAAAAGGGACCTGCCCTCTGCTTTTAACGAAGATCTCTGGCAAAGTTGTACTTAACAAGTAAAATGGCTTTAAGAAGAAGGAAAACACCATGCATCCGTACCTCAAAAACAACATATGTCTGGCAGAATACTCTCATTTAGGCGGAACTACTGGCGGTAAGTACAGCTGTAAAAAGCGGGATTCAGCTTTCACCAAACCTCATCTCTTCTTCTGTTCAGAGCTACGGCTCCTTATTATTGAATTAATGAATTGAATTGGATCATGAGAAATAGCAAGGTATGTGTGAATTTATTCTCTCATTCTCCTTCTTTGCATGATGAACACTATTATTGGAGCTGTCTGAGCTTCGGCTTTGCGGACAAACACTTATACGCTTTTTTTTCTGAAATTCATTCACCTTAACCCATGTTATCATCACAAACATAACGAAAGTCAGTCGCTAACAGCCTCTGAAGTCACCAGCATATTGTAAACTGAAGAAACCTCCATGATCGAAAATATCTAGAAAAACACCCTCTTAGCTTTTTTTCTCTCTCTTTTCTCTCCTCTACATAGTTCCATTACCATCTTCATTCTCCATCAAAATGGCATATGATCCCCGACCCAACTCGAGGACCTCAACGCCCCAACCTCCTCCACCACCCGGAATGGCCCTAGATCCAGCAGACTCGTACAAACTCAAGTTCTGCACCGTCTGTGCCTCGAACAACAACCGCTCAATGGAAGCACACCTCCAACTTTCCGGCACCGCTTTCCCAGTCATCTCATTCGGCACAGGCTCGCTCGTCCGCCTCCCGGGGCCCTCAATATCACAACCAAATGTCTACCATTTCAATTCAACCTCCTACAACCAGATGTACGAAGAGCTGCACGGCAAAGACGAGCGCCTGTACCGCAGCAACGGCATCCTAAACATGCTAGACCGCAACAGGCAGCTGAAATGGGGCCCCGAGCGCTTCCAAGATTGGGTCCCCGGTGTGCCCCGCGTCGACAATCTCAATAAGGGTGATAAGGGTGCTGTCGGGACGGAGGGTGGTGTCGTCGATGTGATCATTACCTGCGAGGAGCGGTGCTGGGATGCTGTCGTTGATGATCTTATGAATAAGGGGTCGACGCTGAATTACCCCGTTCATGTCTTCAATGTTGATATTAAGGATAATCATGAAGAGGCGTTGACTGGTGGCAAGGCGATTCTTGATCTGGCGAATCGGTTGAATGCCGCTGCTGTTGATGAGCATCGCGTGCATGGTGCTGAGGGCTGGGAGAATGGGTCTGGTGCTGCGCGTCGGAGCTTCGATGAGAATGTCCCCAGGATCTTGGCTGAGTGGCAGGAGAAACATCCTAACTTGCCGGCTTTGTGGACTATTGCTTGGCTTTAGGCCTTTTTTACGGCCTTGTTTTGCGATTTAGCGTCGATGCAGCACTTTCAAGGCTGCAAGTGCCATCCGAGGATGGATAATACCAATGATTCAAGGTTTGCCAGAGTTCAATCTCAATTCTTGGCACATTTATTCAACTGAAGGGGTATCAAGCAAGTAGACCAGTAACCAAAACAAAGTAATCAAAACAAAACGCTAGAGACCCGGGCTCTCCTCCTTATTAGCCTCCTCATCTTTAATCCTATCCCCGTCTTTGACCAGTTTCTCATCTTTGATCTCACTTTTGACATCATCAGACTCTTCATTAACATTCACGAGCAAGTCTCTCCTCTCCCGATACCACTGATCAAGACAGGACCTTCTCTGCGCCTGCGTCATGCCCTCAACAACAAGCGCGAATTCCGTTGCATCAGCGTACCCAAAGCGCCGGGCCATACTACAGAACTGACGCCTCATCACCCCCTCTGGCGGATGATACTTGAATCTCAAAGGTTCCTCGGTTTGTCCAGAGCGCTGCGACTGCGACTGCGACATGAACACATGCAGATCGCCCGTTATATCATTGGAGGCAAGTTCCGCGCGACGACTGAGGCCTTCTTCGACACGGGACGATCCAACGACTTCATTGTTGAGATGTGTGTATTCAACGCCTGCGCCGGCGAGAATCGCTTGCACTGGGTCATGTTTGTGTGGGGTTGGGGGTTTGGAGGGGTTGAGTTTCGGCTTCTCTTCATCACAGATCATGGAGACGAGTTGGCTCATTGCTTCATCTTCTGACTTCGTGGATCGTTCGCTGAAATCGGGGGTTTCTTCTTCCGCTTTGAATTCTACATCCACGACTTGTACGCCGGCGCGGCTTTCGGCAACGTTCGTTCTGTTGACGATGTCTCGTAGAACTATGTTGTCGTTTTGGTATTGGAAGAAGTTCTTCAGACCGAAGATTTCACCTTTTTGGTCCGACTTTTCCTGTATACCTTTGAAGTATCGTCGTTCGGAACTTGCATTGTATCCAATGTTTGCTTGCTGCTGTTTGTAGATTTGCCGAGCGTATACAATCTCTTCGATTGTACCAGCGGATATGAGGCGAAAGACTTCCACATCACGAGTTTGTCCGATGCGATAGGCCCGATCCTGAGCCTGTAGATCGTATGATGGGTTCCAGTTCGGATCCACGACCACGACTTTGTTCGCTGAGGTAATGTTTAATCCCACGCCACCGGCCTTGGTGGAAATCAAGAAAACAAACTGTCGAGAGTCGGCGTTGAATTCGTCCACAACCTTTGCGCGGTCCTCATAACTCATGGACCCATCTAGATAGCTAACGTTGTAGCTAGTATGGTGGAACAGCATCTGCAACATTTTTAGAAGCCGCACGCTATGTGAGAAAATAAGTACTTTGTCTCCATTCGAGTGCCACCATCTCAGAAGCTTGCGCAAAACTTTCCATTTACCACAGAACTCGGGGTTGGCATAGTTGACAATCGAGTCTCGGGAGCGGTATAGATCCTCCCACTGTTTAGGCAGTGCAAGCTCTAGATAGTTTCTGTCTTTATCCTGCTTCTCTTTTGGGTCCGATCCTTGCGGGATCAAGATTGCCAAATGGTTGCTGAGCTTTTGAAGGACCGTGATGGCAGGGAAGACATAAGCTTGCCAAGCTGAAGGTTCTCTTTCGGGAATGAAACGATAACAACACCAACCACGCTTTTGGCCGGTCCCACAGTCACATATTTGGGTGGAGTGCTTGATATAATCGACGATGTCACTGTCGAGGAAATTCTCATAGGCTTCAGCTTGTGTTTCGGTCAAAGGACAAAAGACTACACGATCGATCTTTTTAGGTAGCTGGTCCGCGATCAAAGTCTTCATTCTTCTCAAAAAGAACTGAGGAAGAAGGTTCTCGACTAGCTTCTTGGCCGTTTTCCGTGCCCTGCTGAGCTCGCTCAAGGTTGCGTCGTGTGATTGTCCAATCTTCAACGGTTCGCAGATTTGTGCTTTCCAAGTGTTCACAGGGCCCAAAACCCCGGGGTTGGCCCAATTCAGAAGTGTCCACAGCTCTTCATACTTGTTCTGGATTGCTGTTCCGGTGAGCCCTATGCGACACAACGCATTGATCTCGTTCATCGACTGGGTGGTTCCAGACTTGCGTTCTTTGATCTTGTGACACTCGTCTGCAATAACACAGTCCCATTCGATCATATTCACCGAGTCCTTGTTGGTCATGTAAGTGGTGTAGGTGGTGATCAAGACTTCCACCATCCCCGACTTTGCCGCATCAAGCGCAATATCCTTGTTCTCACCATGGTAGCAATCAACATTCCACCATCCCCATCGTTCAAATTCAGCCCTCCAATTTGCAAGTAGAGTTCCAGGGCACACGATGAGAATACGAGGGTACCACGCACTGTCGTGAGCTCGGCGCACCTTCCGCATGCGTTTCGCATCTCGTTCATCGCCCGTCTTTCCATATGCGGCGGTCAAAAATGCAATCACTTGGATGGTCTTTCCAAGACCCATGTCATCTCCAAGAACGCCACCTTTTTGATACACAAACAGTTCATGGAGGAATGCAACGCCTTCCACTTGATACTGCCGCAACCACTGGGCAATAGGCGCAGGAATGATACCCAGCGAGTATGGAAGCTCAATATCTTTGTACTCCTTCTGAGGTGCCACGTTCGGAAAAACAGGCCGTTCTTGAAGTTCGCCTAGGCGCTCATCATCTGAGAAATCTACATCCTCGTATGTGGGCGGCAACTTCAGTCCAGAATCTTGTAAACGTTCACGGGTCCTTTCGAACTTGGTCCTCCGAGATTTGAGATAACCTGGGAGTGTATTCTCCATCAGCTCATCTTCAGAGGATGGCGCGCCATATTCTTCTAACGGTCGTTTGGCTCCCTGCGCAGGGTGCTCTTGTTTCACTCGGCCAACAAATTCGTTCACTCGTGGCACTTTAGCTTTGCGCCCAGCTGCAGCGGTTTGCTTGCGCTTGAGAGACTTGCGTTCTTTGAACTTCTTGTAAGCCAGCTCGCCACCGTTGACGTCGTCATCACTTTCAACCGGTTGGATTTTGACCGAGCTTGATGGCTCAGAGAAATTACGCGCTGTCTCCAGTATTACTGGAGGGATAGTTTCTTGTTTTGCCCAGGAAAGTCTACCTGCATATAATGTCAGCTGTGTACTGACGCGTCCAAGAGGTGCATACTTTGCGGAGTAGTATAGTGCGTCACTTCCAAATCATCATCATCTGAGTCAATGCTAATAATCTCGGTGGGATCTTTACTAGCCATAATGTCATGTTCTTTTCAGAACTCAGTCCGAAAGTTAAAATGGTGCCTAGAATGATGTTGGTACCAATTATCGCGACACGGAAGTTACGGAAGGTTTTAACGACTATTGCGCGAAAATCCACCATTCAGCTCCAACGTTTAGTTTTTTTTTATCGGAATCTAATACTGAAATAAGTCTATCGCATGGAAAAGTAGTAAAAAGCGATAAAATTTAGGATTTACAAACCAACCATAGTCCTCAGACCTGGCATCAAGTATACTCAAAACTGCGAAAAGAATCCAGAACATAAATTATGAAAACGCCATCACAGGATCTAGTGGAAGAAAGGTTCTATCTTTTGCTTAAGCAATACATCTCAATATTATTGTTCTGTGCTGCGTTCAGTTCAATATAAATTCCAGATGTGTATATTGCCAGTATAGAAGTGTCCCACTTATCACGTGCCAAGATATTCCAGGAAAAAAAGACCCGAGACGATTTGACCTGATCTCCAATTCGCCTATACAATTTGTCTAATGTGAGTCGCAAGAGCCTCAATGCCAATAAACGACTAATTGATATTCATACAGACTATTGCAGAGCTTCACCGTGCTCGAACCGCTTTTTTAAAACCCATCACAACCTATAGCCAAGCCCAGGCCCATAATCATTCACAATGCCTCTGGATACTTCAACAACATATCCGCTTACCCGGCTGCGCCTCGACGGCCGTCGTTGGAACGAGCTCCGTCTTCTCCAAGCCCAGATTTCAACCAACCCCGCCAGCTCCGGCTCCTCATATTTATCCATGGGCAACACATCAATTATGTGCACCGTTCACGGCCCGGCCGAGGGTCGGCGCGGAGACGGAGGCGCAGCGGGAAGTGGCCATGCCGTTGTTGAGGTCGATGTCAATGTTGCCGGTTTTGCGGGCGTGGATCGCAAGCGCAGAGCTGGTGGAAGTGACAGGTATTACTCCACTCTGGCCTACGTCCGGGCCCGATAGATCAACATGCTAATGCTATACAGACAATCATCCCGTATTGCTACAACCCTCCGCTCAACCTTCCAATCGCACCTCCACACCTACCTCTACCCCCACAGCACAATCAGCATCCACGTATCCGTCCTCTCGGCCGATGGTTCGCTCCTCGCGGCTGCTATCAACGCTTGTACCCTCGCTTTAGTGGACGCCGGTATTCCCATGCCGGGCCTCTTAACCGGTTGCACGGCTGGTATGAGTGGTAGTGCATCTACGCCTCGGGATCCGCGCCACGACGAGCTCGATCCTTTGCTTGACTTGTCATTGCCGGAAGAGCAAGAGCTGCCTTTCCTTACGGTCGGCACGACAACCGTTGTGCCTGTTGGTGAGAATCATATGGACGATGAAGAGGTTATGAAGGTTTCTGTGTTCGCGATGGAGTCGAAGGTTCATTCTACTTATCTTGAGACTATGACTGCTGTTGGTATTGATGGTTGCTCTCAGATTCGGGAGCTGTTGGAGGGTGTTATCAAAGGTTCTAATCGGTGAACCTCGAATTGAAAAAAACCATAAGTCCGAAATGATACTGAAATGATACCCTCGTTTTTTTCAAATTTAATTTGCTCAAATGACCTCTGCCCTAATTTGCTCAGCTTGGCAATACGCTCTAGGGCTTGTAACAATCATGAATGTCTTCAATGAGTTCTTGTTTACCAGTTTCAGCTCTTTTCTCATTTCTTTGCTTGCCTTTTTCAACGCGCAGTCTCCATATCCTGCCGTAGACATGGACATGAGCGGAATGAATATGTCGGCCACGACCTCAGCCATGCCAAGCAGCACTGGTATGGACATGACCAGTATGGGCGACATGGCTATGGACTGCAAGATGGAAGTGTGTAACTCCGCCACTTTATCTGTATTCAAGCACTAACAATATCAGATGTACTGGAACTGGTACACCGTCGGCACATGTATGCCCTTAATCCACCCTCTCCTCGCTGCAAAGCTAACAGAACAGGCTTCCTCGCCAAATCCTGGCACATAACTTCTAGAGGCATGTTCGCAGGCTCCTGCATCGGCGTCATCTGTCTCGTCCTTTGTCTCGAATTTCTCCGTCGCGCCGGCAGAGAATATGATTCTCTCATCGTTCGCAAGGCCCGTCTGAGACAAGCTTCCTCTGAACCTCTACTGGCAGACAGTACTTGCGACAACGCTTGTCCCGCTGAAAACAACATCATCAACCCTATCGACACCCGGAAGCAAGCTACCTCTGCGCCTGCTAATGCTTCTGCTCCGTGTTTGACTCCGTACCGTCCCTCGCTGATCGAGCATACTATTCGCTCTCTGCTGCATATGGTTCAGTTTGCTGTGGCATACTTCATTATGCTACTGGCCATGTACTACAATGGCTACATTATCATTTGTATCTTCATCGGCGCGTTCCTGGGTGCGTTTATCTTTGCGTGGGAACCTATTGATCTGACTAAGGGGTGAGTGTTCCCCTCTTTGCATTTTTATTGCTTCTCATTTGGCCTTAGGTCGGATGCTACGTCGGTTACGAAGTGCTGTGGCTAGATCCTTGGTTACAACTGTGTCTTGGTCATACGACTACGTCAGCGTGTCACTGTTTTTCTAGTGATTTGGCCGGTTTGCTATATCATCTTATGATCTGGTCCATGGTGAAATTGAGTTGAAGAGATGATATTGGAATATTGATTTTCATAGGGGCTAGTTGAGCCAAGAATGATCCTAAGGGTTGTCTGCCTTGCTATGAAGTCCGGGTGTGTAATTCAAGTTCCCCTTTTGAAAATACATTGAGATCTTTGTGTTCAATTGCTCAAATCATTGAAGGGAATCAGAAAGAGACTTCCTAGAATGTCTAGAAAGAACCCGGGAAAAGACTGGTAGAAAGACATGAATTGAAGGTATGTCCCAAGACTTTCTAGCTCTGGGGACAAAATGTATCTTGACTTTCCTTACGTTGAATCCTACTATAACTTCTGATTCTTTATTAGCTTTCTATTGCCATATATCCCTCTAGCCACTCGAACATCCCTGGTAATCATTATAAGCCAGACAGAACCTTCTCGAAATAAAGAAGACAAGACGGGAAACTAATACTCACTTTGATAGAGCATCTTTTTTCCCCCATGAAACATAATGTCATGATCCGAATCCGGAAACAAAAGGACATCATAGTTGTCCACCTCCGCAGCAACCAGCTTGTCCACTAGGGTCAGTGTATTTTGCACATGCGCATTATCATCTGCCAGTCCATGGGCGAGAAGAATGCGCTGCACATGGCTCAAAGCCGTCATGTTGGTTATAGCTGCGTTTTCATAGCCAAACGCATTGTGCTGTGGGGTGTGCATATGGCGCTCTGTGAAAAGAGAGTCTTTATAGATCCCACAGAGTATCAGCTTGCTATGAGGTTGAACCATCTGAGGCAAAGAAAAATAGAACTGACCATAAAATCTCCAATCTGTCACAGGAGCAACTGCTATTCCCACCCGAAACGTGTTGCCGGCATCAAGTTCGAGAACCTTAAGCGTGAGGTATCCGCCAAAGCTCCATCCCCAGATCGCCATGCGTGCGGCATCAATATACGGCTTCTCTCTCCAGAGCCGGGCTAAGAAAATCTGGTCCTGGGCTTCGTAGTGACCGAGGCGATCTTGCACGATACATCGCGCGGCTCGACCGTTGAAACCCGTTCCTCGGCCATCGACCGTCACGACCACGTAGTTCTGGGAGGCAAGGAACGACTGGTAATCTACTTTGAATTTTTGTGAGACTTTTTGAGAGCCTGGACCGCCGTAGACATGGAAAATGACGGGGTATTGGCGGTTGGAATCGAATTTTGGGGGGAGAAGTTCCATTACGGGGAGCAGAAGTCCATTCCCGAGATCAGTGTGGAAGAAACGACGCTGTGGGAGGAGGGAAACCGCGGCCTGAGTCTTGCGCACTAGGTTGTGGTTGAGTTCAATGTTAGCGACCTTCTTTACGTCTTCTTCGTTCAATGCTACAAGAGCCGTGTGGGGGACGCCTGGGCCTTCGTTCGTCAGGAGAGCATATCGGCCCCCAGGGGCGAATGATGCACTGTAATACCCAGGCTGACTGGTATCAGTCAAAGCATGCACATGGCCACTTCCATTTTCGTGCTCATCCAAGCTTATGCGATACAGATGTCGTTGGTCCGGGGCGTGCTCGACAGTGCCGAGAAAATACACCCAGTTGTGCTCGAGATCCACGGTCAAGGGAGCATCCACGACCTCCCATTTACCCGCTGTCAGATTCATGGCCGGTGTCGAGTCGTGCACGGGTGTGAAGTAGGCAAGATGATTATACCCATCCTGTTCGACGAGATCGATATACCCATCCTGCGGACGCCCGCGCCGTGAATCAGCCGGCACAAACCTTACCGTCTCCCGGACTGGCTCGACCCAACACCTATTCGCACCTTCCTCGACCCGTATCAATCTAGACGAACCCATCTGTACATTAATAAGAAACACCATCAACATCTGGCTCTCGCGATTGGTCTGCTTCATCAACAGCTCATATGACGAGAGCCAGACCACGCTGAAAATCACTCGCTGATCATCCGGCAGCTGGGCTGTGGTATTGAGGCTCACAAGTCTGCGTGTGTGAAGATCATAGACTTGCAGATCGACCTTTGGATTGGCCCTCCCAGCCTTCGGGTACCGCACCAGACGGTCTTCGGGATAAGGTTTGGAGTGGTTTATTTGCATCATATATGTCTCTACCATTGATTCATCCGTGTGTAGGAAAGCGAGGTATCTCCCGTCATCGGACCACCACAGAGCGCTGTTACTCTCCAGCACCTCCTCTTCGTAAACCCAGCCGGGGATTCCATACATCACGGCTGGGTCGGTATCCATGGTGATCGGCTCAATGATCTTTCCTTTACTGCGACGCAGATGGAGGTTTCCATCTCGCACAAATGTGACATCGCCTTGAGGCGAAAAGCTTGCGAGCTGGACTGGTGCGGATGGGCGCTCGGGATCGAGTGGTTCGAGCTTTGATGTGTTCAAATCGAGGAGCCAGTAGAGACCCCGGAAAGAACGGCGCCATTCCTTGGTCTTGTTGGATACAACCAGTGCCGTGTGTGCACCAGGGCTAATCCAAAAGTCGTCGGATTCCAGTAAGGCTGAGATAGAGTCGTGGCTCCACGCAAGCGAGTCCCGATCGTCTTTGACCTGCCATGCGGAAACTCTATTTGTATCTCTCTCCCGATCTACCAAAAGAACTTCACTGATTCCTGCCCACTGCAGAGAATGAGGTTTCGGTTTCCAACTGCCGTCCAAAATCTCACTGATTGATAATCCGGCGTTACTGCTTTCTGTGATAAGTCCACCAGTCGTTTCTGTGGTCGGCAGCTCGAGATTCAAAGTAATTGAGTTAGGATTAAGGGATACCCAAAAGGCCAAGATCCATCCACAAAGGGAAATCAGGCACAAGACACCTAGGCCAAGAATCCTAGTATATGCGCGTCGGCCCGAAGGTCCATTGTCGTCCGATGTCCGGCGCGTGATGCCTGAAGTGCGTGGCGATAGTGGTGCATATTCAGCCATAGATTTGAACCTCATTCCGAACTCGCCATGGCGGATTGAAATATCAAGCTTGATTTTTGTGGTAAGAAGTCCGCGCCACACAATATTGCAGCATTGCTTGACGAACCGCCACGATAGCACACTGTAACATATGTGTAGTCATAGGCTAGTTGCCTAATATGGGGCGGTCGCATGCATGGTCAGCGATTACTCCACATGTACCATATAGGAGAAGGCCCTGGTTGATACAATATTGTAGAAAATGTGAGCTCCGATTATCTACACTTGCATTAGCGCAATGTATCGTTTCGTGTTGCTCCTGATTACAAGATTGAATGATTTGTTGACACAGAGTCCATCGGGCAATGACACCCCCTCACAGCACCAGCTTATCTCTGACATGATCCACGTCTATCGCACAGATGGTATTTGCTTCTATTTGCAACGGAGAAACCATATTAAGTATTTCTTCAGATACAAGACTCTTCGGCATCGTAAAAGCGCCGATGAATAGAGGTGCCCAATCATGGACGGCATGGGGTCGATCTCCCGACCGCTAGACCCGCTTTCTAGAATACACGATAAAATAAATTACGTGACATGAATGCTACCAGAAGTCCGCATTTTTAAAATGTGCGATACATAACACAACCTCTACGCCATTCTTTCTTGTCTCTCTGTCTCCTCCGTCACAAGCCTTGAGTGTCAACTGAACACGATATAGCCCCAAGCCGTTCTGCCCCTAAGGTCTGTCTCATCTGTGATATAATAGAATTTAAGCACTGCCTAGATCTCAAACGGTTAGAAAAACTCTAATAGCAGCAAGTTTTTGCATAAGCGGAGAAGGGCAGATTACCAGGTTGCTCGCTTCGAACAAAAAGCAAGGAAGCAATTCAGATATGACATTTAGGTGTGTTATACTTCACTGTACGACTTGTTCATATATGCCACGTGCCCATATACTGTCTTGATCATCTGCAATATGAGTCAAAGCGGGGTTACTTCTTGTTTAAATGTAGTGGTCGCCGATTGCACCCGCGTGTCGCTTTATCCTCTTATGCTAACGTTAGAATAACCACCACTCGCTGACGAATCCATAAGAATACACAAATGGCTCAGAACAAGGTTGAAGTCTTCTCGGTATACACGACGGGTGAACTCAAGGAGAATGAGTGGTATTGCGGCTGCGGCGACCGAGCCAGACATTACACCTCAAAATAGGACCAGACCAAGGGCATCAAATGTCAGTTAGCATTTGTGCCCATGAGAACGATCTTTAATCAGGAGGATAGTTCTGCGATGTCCCAATAAAGACAGTGGTTGTAAGTTTTCCTTTGGGACGAGGATGAACCCACAGCAAGGGTATCGAAATCCGAAACCAGGACCCCTCAACAAAATCGTAGTCGAACTCCATGTCTCCTTACTCCAGTATTCGGGCATGATACTCAGGGAGGACGTCGAACCTTGAAATTTAAATCGTCACTTATCTCTCCGACACCAAACCGACTTTTTGACCACGTGGAGGAGCCGGATCAGCCCCTTTTAACTGAAATTCTCGAACTCTTGAAATCTGCGAATATTGAGATGAAAACTTCGACAGAATCGCAACCACGACATTTAGTCAACATGAGGGTGGCATTATATGAAGCCAGAGTACGCACATACCGTGTCACCATCGATGAACTCCGAAGCAAGTTGGTAGAAATGGAGAGCTAAAGATTAACATGCATTATGAAGGTGGTAGCGATGATGAAATGAAAAATTACAATACAACGTTTATCTTTGCTGAGTCTGGCGAGGCCATAGAATAGTACTGTTCCGTAGAAAATGTTGCTAAGGATCGCCCATCAGTGTTCAAGGGTATCGTATCCTAATCTCAGCATTTTACATATGTTCCAGTAGGCCCTGTGAGCCAATCGAAGTACGGCGGACTAGCGGTATCAAACGCATCCATTTTTATGAGCCAAGACCCTTCCCCGTCCTGGTGCAGGGGCTTGGATTTGCTTGTTATGGCTTAGTACGGGGGCGAATCCACCCAGCACGCCATTGCTGATCTAAAAAGATCCAAATTCTATGTAACACAGCCCCATCCGTAAAAATAAAGCAACGACTATGTCCGTCCAATAGCCCTCAAGCGTGGTCCATAGTACCACAACATGACGGGTATGGGCATCCCCACCGCAACGAAGATAAATCCCAACAGACTATTCGCCCACCCATACCCCAAGGATGCATACATGCTAGGCGCAAAGATGGGAAAGACAAAACCGAGGATATTCGACAACATGCGCGCTGCCGCATTGGCCGAGGCAGCATGCTTGAACTCATCGAGTAGATAAGCCAGCATTCCCTGCGCCAGCATAAAGCTGCCACAGACAAAGATTGCCGTGCCAATGTCTACGACGATCCAGGGGAGTCGTTTTTCCGCTGACCAGCCGTAGAGAAAGAGGCCGACGGGAATGAGGATCACAGCTGGGATGAGGAACGGGACGCGGAACTCGGGAGTGGTTTCGCCGTTGTTGCGCTCTTTCAGGGATGCATAGATCCAATCCATTAATATGCCGCCTGCTTGGGAGGCGCCGATGGTGCCGACCGCGATCGCGATGTAATTCAGACTGCTAATTGTCTCAGACTCGCCGTAGCGCTCGATCCAGAGGGTAGCATATGTTGAAAGCAGGAGACAGTAGATGGCGAAGTTCAGGGCCATGATGAGCGCGATGACTTGGATGGCTGGGCGGTAGACAAGGAGCCAAAGCGGCCGGATCAGGTTGGCGCGTAGCCGGGCGCCGAGGTCCTGATAGAAGGCTTTGTCTAGCATGAATTTTCGGTTACTTGGAGGAGCACCACTGATATCGCTGCGTTGAAGGGCGGCCTTTTTCCGAAGCAGTGCTGGTGTGTAGCATTCGGGGAAGAAGCAAAAGCCGACCAGCACAATGGCTGCATCGAACATGGAGAGAGTCCAGAATAACCAGCCCCACTGGAGATGCTGGGAGATAACACCGCCAACTATGGGACCCAGAGCCGGGCCTATGTATGGGATGAAGGTAGCCAGCGCGAGAGAGCGCCCACGATGTTCAGGACGATACATATCCGCCAGAATAGGACCCGTGAGCTAACAAATGTGAGTTTCATAGTTTCACCGTGGATATCTTGACCAAGGTACTGACCACAATACCTGCACTGGCACCCGATCCTGCCAGGAAGCGACCGACCGTCATGAGTCCGACCGAGGAATTGACTGGACACAGTGCGTTCCACAGGATATAGAACATATTGCTGGCAATCCATATCGATCGCCGTCCGTACATCTCCGAGAGAGCAGCAATTAAGAAAGGAGCGAAGGCGAGACCTAAAATAAAGATCGAAAAAAGGATTTGAGTAGCCGTGCTGCCTAGATGAAGGTCGGCTCCGATTTTAGTCAAGGCGGCGGCCATCATGCTGGTGGACATGAGGGTGACGAGTTGACCCAGCGAGACTATGAGTGCGACGGAAATTTTTCGCATAAAAGACCAGTTGAATGGGTCGTGAGGGTCTTCGAGGGAGTCCCAGGTTGCCTTTCGATATCAGAATTGACATGATAAATCGAACGAATCTGACTTACTCCATGTTCCTCGAGCAAGGCGTTCAGTCGCTCTTGCTGGGCATTGATGGGCGACACTGGTATCGCTTGAGTGCCTTTCGCCTCGGAAGACATGTTGGGAAGAATATGGGAAGAATATGGGGAAGAGTGTGAACAGTCTGGGAAAGTAGAGAAAGCCCTCCAGGGCTAGAGATCAAATGGGATAACCCAATCTTATCTGATTTCGAAACAGTATCGAAAACGCCGTACCATGGATACGCTACAATGAAAAGTGGAAAGTTTAAAATACGGAACATATAAACACTTTATCCCGAGCGTAACCTTAAACTCTTATCAGATGATTTACTAATTAATTGATCGCTTTAATCCATAAAGAGAAATGGCAAGGGTTAGGTCAAGATTGACAGGGCTCTTTATGCCACGATATACCAACCATAGTCTCCACTCCATAAGTATTGTAACCCAATGATTTAGTATAAAATGGGGATCTTTTCGAATGAGTGTATAATTATTTACATGTAATAGTTATATAGATATGCGAGATGTTAGTATATACCTCAAGATACAAGGCAACCATCAGAACGAGGGCAGGGAATATATTCTAGTCAGTTTACTTCACCAATAATACCTACCTAGGTAGGCAGCCGTCTTACCATATGACTGATGCTGCTTCCGCACATTAGTCTGTCTCACTTTAGATAATTTTCTCACCTTACACAATTTCTCACCTTACACAAATTTTTGCCATTACCCCCCGAATATCACTATATTACACACAAACCAAAAGGAAAACAGCGCATTGAGACTGAAAATACTGGGGAAATTACGCAATGAGTTTAACATCATGGTGAACTGTTTCAAAAGCACTAGCTTCTTCTGCACGAAGTCTTTGATTTGGATAAGACTGTCTTTGTTATTAGCTAGAGAAAGCATCGAAAGGTTGTTTCAAAGGATCCAACCACAGAATCACCTAATAGTGGTCAAGCTGAATCACCTACTTACATCAGTGTATATCGGCAAGTGGTTGGTTAATGTTACTATTTTTTCTTATGAAGGGAGTCCGACACTAGGAAGAATCATATACATCAAATGATATGAATGAGTTCCGGATCCGACATACCGACAACGGCTAGATGAATGATACCGTCACTCTAGAATGACTTATTCCATTCAACGGAGCCTCAGAAAACCTGATTTAACGGGGCTGACCGAAGCTTTTGTCCATAGAGAAACATCATCCACAACATACGTACGATTTCATCGAGTACTGCAAAGTGAATTTTTATTATTCCGTGCTACTTTATTCCGCATATTACTCACCTCGTGCAATCTCTCGATGGCTAGGCATTTTAGACTCTCGAACATTGCATTAAAAGTACTAATAATGAAAAAGTTATAGCGGGGGGGGAGTGCCTTCTATATCGGGATTTTTTCCGGATGATTAGTGATGTTCGCCGGCGCTCATTAACGCAACGAATAATTAAATCCTCATTTAAATCAAGGGGTTTTACCCTTTAGATGCGAACTTAGGGATTCAGCCTTTGTTAGTACAAAAAGATAAGGAGGACTTCTATCTTACGGGTTTTAATACCCCCTCTACCTCCCTCAAACCCTTGAGTTCGGCGACTAATTCACCCCCTAATTCAATGGCGCGGATTATAAAATACATGTCACCAGTACCAAAGAGGCTGAAGGCCTTAAAAAACTGCCAAAAGTATGCAAAAGCATATCAAACGCAGTATAGATGCAAATGTGTTGTTAAGTCAAAGATTCGAACAAGCGGACTCTGACTTGAGAATGCTATGTTCCACGCAGCTAGGGCAAACGCATCTGAAACAAACGAGCGGTACGCTTATTGAACTGCACCCCGTTGGGCCTAGCTACTGCCTAAAATGTGATAAACTCCGCGGAGTAATGAGGATTCTCGCCGGCAGGTCCGGCGATTTGCTCGACATAAGAAGACCCTAATTACCGAGCGAGCTGCCCAAATGGAGAGAGAGATAAATAAAAGAAGCATTCCAAGCAGAGCAAAGGGCTTCTGGAAGGGGCCCGAGGCTATTGAGCCCTATTCAAATGATGTTGTTTGGTTAAATGACTGGCTAAAGATTCAAATAAATGTGAAGATTGTTTAAGGTGAGAAAATTGTCTGAGGTAAGACCAACTAATGCGCGGAAGCAGCGTTAGTTAGTCATATAGTAAGACGGCTACTCGTAACGTGACAAAACGTGCATGTTGCCATTTACCACTTTTTGTTGTTTATCAAATGGATAGCGTACTAATGGACTAGGTACATATGTATGTACCTGGTATGCATAGATGCCCATAAATACCCTGCAGTGAGTAGAGTAACTCAATTTCTATTCTCTCCCCACACGACCAATCTGATTACCAATGCCCTACAGGATGAGTCCCTTACCAGACTTAACTCAACTTCCCATCGGCGTTCCCATTGTCTCCGATACTAAACGCACAAGAAATCGATTGGCCCAAAGAAGACGTCGAGGCATGTACTGCCCTTGAAACGATGGGCATATCACTGACCAGGCTTCCTCGGTCAAGAGAAGCAGAAGATGCAAAACAATACAGCACAGAAAAACACAACTACAACAAACGAGATCATACCTTCCGAGGTTCTAGAGTCAGGGGTGCTCACTTGGAGTTCACCTAGGTAAACAATCGATAAAGATATGTACTTCCTATGCCAGAATTGACTCTTCCAGGGATACTTTGATCACCTCACCGTGGATGGAAATGGCAGCCCCTCCAGGAAATCACTCAGAGTGCTTCGCGTTCAACGAAGAACTGCTTCCCCCAGTCCGGGCTTATTAGATCTACTTCCCCCACTGGAAAATCATACACCACCCCCCAGTCACAATTCCGAGCTTCAGGAGGATATTTCATCACACTCAGCCCATATCGCGCATTCAAGGCGATATTCCACCACATCCACAATCCCAATGCCCTCAGCTACATCCCACTCTTCCGCAACCATCTCACCCGGCACCGTGGAGAACTCCCTCGCCCAAATCCTTGGGCTGATTGATGAAATGGGCTTTGAGAGCTTTGACCATCTTGCTACAACATACTATACAGCCTCTTTCTCTGAAGGCTCTCTCCCACGCTACGCCCAATCTGCCAGTCGGAGTCGTCGGCTCCGCGGACTGCTAACAGATCTATATACCAGTTCCAAGGACTGGGTGGGCAGAGAGGCGCATGGATATTACGAGGGCCAGTTCCAGCTGCTAGAGACCGTCTGTGTGGAAGAACTCGGCGGGATTTGCGTCAAGCCACAGCACTGTCTTGAGCCACCGGATCAGTGCGATGAACAACCACAGCAACGTCCGAAGCGGATCCGTCGCACTCAAGCATTTATTACGAATATGATTAAGCAGCTGTTTACAGATGATGGGGCGGAACAGCTGTTGAAGCAAGATAGACAGCTTTTGAAAGAACAGGTACATAATTCCTGCTCCTTCGTTGTTTCCTGGATCGTCTGGGGTGTATTAACGGAGCCACTGTATAGATCCCATCGCTCTGGTCTTTGCTCTCTCAAGTGGCCCAAAAGACGAATACTGGCGCAGAAGATTCCTCTCTAGCGATCTGTGTATTTGTGTATCTTTTGCAGGTGCCTCTATAAGCCATCAAGTCAATCAGTATACGCTTTGGAGGTCAGTAACAAATATTTTCCGTCTTACAAGAATGATACCATCCAGAGCCTCATTTCCATACTTTTGGCCATTTCTGCCGATGTAACGTTACCTCAGTTACCTCAAGGAAGCAAGCTCGTCAAAAGGACTAGAATGATCGTTGCTCCTGGATGATCCTCACCTCAGATCGATGGGCATCTACGAGGTTTGTGAGGAAGAGCTGTGTTTCGTGCCAATCAATTCTTTTGAGGAAATATTTGCCAGATCCGACATATATAAAGGTAGACCTAGAGGCAAAGTTTAGGCTAGCGAGGTAGAGTGATAGGTGAAAGTCGACGCCCCGAAGGAAATGACTAGAGCAAGTGCTGACGTGCGGGGTATTTCATCTCTTCGCGATTGAGCGAAATTCTGCCATCTATAATTTGTGAATCAAGGATGACCGCATCTATCACTGCAAGCATCTGGATCCTTGATGCACGGAAGTGCATGTGTGCCGCTTGCGCAGCTTCTCTCCGCTTTTGTGCCCTGTAACACATTATGCATTGTCACTCTCGAGCGAGGATCGCGATTTGGAAGTAAGCAGGTCAGAAACCTTGCAGAGAGCAAAGGTCGAGGTCGATGAGTAAGGAGGATCGTCAAGGTCCACGGAATGATGGGTAGATAGGGATTGTATTAGGACGTACAGCTGAATTTTCGAAATCTTTTCTTTTCCACTGACGAATGTTGATTTTTCAGTCAATTAAGAAAAAAATTGAACAACATAACTGTTCAATTTGCTCTTCACTACAAACCTGGCTGTGGTGCCTCTTTGTCATCATGGCCTTTCTTTCTAAGCCGATTCCAAAACAATGGCTTCCTTTGTTCGATCGGAAGTCAAAGTACGCCAGCATATATTCCCCGAGTGGGAACTCATCTTCGCGAAATTCGTTCGACGGCGATGAAACTGCTGAAGGCCTCCTTGAAAAAGATAGAACTGCCCGTGGGAGAGATATCCGGTACCGCGAGCCGTGGTGGAAAAAAATCACTGTGCTGGTGGTTGGACATTTGATCCTCTTTACTCTGTATGCCATGGTTCTCTTCGTGATAGTAACCAAGAAAGGCAAGATTATAAGAGCAGAAGGGCTACCCATTTGTACGTTAACGCCCCTCCCCCAAGCCCTTGTTTCAACATGCACTACACATAGTCACGATCTGTATGGCTGACATATTCCAAAGCGCCCGCTATTCCCGCAATCCGGTACGAGGCACAAAAGTTTACGCTGGAGGACCGAATCCAGGAGAAGGGATCGTTCTCTGGAAAGCCCAGTGCAGAGCTTGATAAGGCATGGCATGATCTTCTGAATGGTAGATTTGTGCCCCTTTACCTACAAAAGATTTCATCAGCACGCTAATTGAAACAGCGGAGAACATTATTATCGAACCCGAGATCATGGCACACTATGGCCGTGAAGACATCGGCGTGGCGGTCCCCGAAGGAGGTGGCTACCTGGGTACTCTGAACGTCTACCACGAGCTGCACTGCCTGAAGCGGTTGCACCAGTACATGTACCCGGACTACTACTTTGGTGATCTGACCCCGGAGCAGCATGAGATGAATCGATTACACAATGGTAAGAGAGCCTCATTTTTCTCGTCGCTATTTTAATTCGTTACCCTAACTCTGGAACAGAACACTGCATCGACTTCCTTCGCCAATCTTCCATGTGCCACGGAGACATTGGTCTTATCACCTTCGAATGGCACGATAATAGTCGTATCCCCGTAGCCAACGCTACGACGCATCAGTGCGTCAACTGGAAGATGTTGGATGATTGGACTCGCACTCGCACGGTGGATATGATGAAGCCGAACTGGCTGGTGCATCCGATTTTCGGTGAGCTTTCTCTCTTTCGATCATTCCAATGGTAAACACACCAGGTCTAATCTTTGATATAGGAGTTGCGTATCCAAACGGTGAAGGGGACAAGATTGGGGCGGCTGATCCTCATGGAAATCTAGCAGGTCATCATCCCGGGAAGTGATGGCCTTGGAGCTTTTACACGCCCACACTGGTTATAGTATTTGAACGGAATCACAAACTCTTTGTATTGTAAATGATCTTTGTGTGACTCAAAGAACAAAGATGGAAACAAAATTCTCTCAAATTCATGTAGGGCATGGCATTTATGTACGCTGGTTTTGGTACTATCACCGGAACTGTCCCTTTCAAGAATGCAATTCAAAGCTTTGAACTTAACGTTGCTCGTGTACTCTACAGCTCTTTCCACATTAACCTCTCTAAGACGACCTAAAATGTTTTCTTATCTTCAAGTGAATCGTCTTCATTCATCTGACTATATCAACTGCTAAGGTTTTATATGCACAACAGTTTCACTAAGAGTCTCTCCCTAGGCAATCCAAACCCAAGTTAGACCCCCATGATCATTGATCCAAAGGATACACTTTGGGTCCATTTGGCTCTGAAATCCTCTTCCCTCCCGGATATGCGGGACCTGTGTGGTTTACGTTAACCAACAATTCCACTGGCAGAAAGGCAAATTCACCATATTTCGGATGCACCAGCATATTAGGAGCAAAGATGTCAACCCGTCGGCTCTCCAACCATCCCTCAAGGGAGTCCCAGTTCACACATTCGTGTTTCTGCATCCAGGTGGGATTCGGAAGCCGAGTGGCATTGTTCCAGTGGTATGGGAAGATGGCGGTGTCGGCGCGACACATGATTGATGAGCGGAGAATGTCGATACAGTGCTCTGGTCTTGGTCTTAATCATATCACACGGAGGAGATGAATGTGAGAGAAAATGAAAATGACACTGACCTGTATGACCGATTAACATGGCTCTCTCGGCGGGAGATTTGTCTGCATAATAGTAGTCCGCGTGGACGGTTTCGCGAACGAGTTTCTGCGAAGAATTAGCTGGTTAGATGGGATAAAAAAGAAAAAAGAAAACACACCAAGCAATGAAGCTCGTGGAAGACGGCCATCATTCCTTGGTATCCGCTTCCGTCATGGAGGGGGATAGAGGTTTGGTTCATTGCCCGGAGCTCGTCCTCCATAATGCGAATATTGTGATCTAGAAGGGAAGGGTTAGTTTGATAATCTTGAAACGTCTTTAATATAGGATGACTAACGACGCAAAAGTCGATACCAAGCATCGTCGACTTCTGGACTTGGCGTGCCCACATAAGGGCTAGCATTGACATCGCTGGGCTGATCGTGAATGATTGTAACTTTGGTCTCGATATGATCATGCACAGGCGCTAGAATCAGTTGATATTAGCTACTTCTAGTTGTTTGACAACATTCACAATGGCTTCGACACTCACTGAACAATTCAGGTCGATATCGCCTAAAGTGTTCCTTCACCAAAAGATCCTTCCAAGACGAAACCATGAGGCTGATATAGAAGAGGACCATAAAGCCATGCACCGCCAGTGCTGTCCTGTGTCTTCGTGCCCAGGATTCGGGTCGATACGGTCTTTGTTGTTCAAGTTCTTCATAGTCGCCAGATTCTCGATCATTGTAATTATTGGTGTCGAGGAATGGTCGCGTAGGCGACATACTATTTCGCTCTTCTTTCTCAAGGTCCCCTGCACCCATAGTGTCTTGGTATACAGCGATATAATTGAGATTGAAAATGACCTAGTGGCTATAGAGACAGGGAGGGAGTTACGAGGGGAATGGGCGTGAGAAGCTCCGAGGCAAGTATGCAGTGAGAAATGATGTCTTAACGCTGTGGATTTTGACGAAAGCAGGATTCTCCTCGCAGATGAGGGGAAGCAGGGGTCGTGAGAAAAATGATCAGAGGATGAGGTGAGTTCTTTATGCAGTGAAGCTGTACTACTGCATGGTCATCTCTCTCCATCGGTGATCTTGTGCCAAATGAGGCAAGCTTATGGTGTATACCCACGACAGATTCGATGACTGTGCAGAGCCCCTATGGTGCAATTCGATAATGATTAGGGCAAGATTACTTTGAGCATCGAGATGAGTCTCTGGCATACTTTTTCCAGCATTGAAAAGTGTCTGCCTATAAATCCACACTCGCTCATGATCAGGACAAAGGTTCGTCAGACAATCATTAAAACAGGACATCTGTCTAAAAACCACCACTCAGTTTATCTATCTCCTTCTTCGAGGTATACCATCAGCTCAGTCTTCAGAATGCAGCTTCTTGCACTCACCCAAGCTATTGCCCTTGTCACCACCGTTGTCAATGCTACGCCTATTTCCTTGAACGCTCGGGGCGAAGCTGACGCTGCCACCGCTTACGTCGCTGACAAACGCTGGGATGCCGACGCTGCGACTGCTTATGTTGCTGATAAGAGATGGGACGCTGATGCTGCCACCGCTTACGTCGCTGACAAGCGTTCTGATGCGGATGCTGCTACCGCATACGCTGCGGATAAGAAGCGTTCTGATGCCGACGCTGCGACTGCTTATGTTGCGGATAAGCGCTGGGATGCCGAGCCTGTTTACATACGCTCTGATGCCAATGCTGCCACTGCCTACACTGCGGACAAATAAGTGCCTTCCTTAGTAGGTCTTCCCCCGCAAATCATCTCCTGCAAGATAGAAACTAATACAGAAATGGGTCCAGTGCAACTCTCAGTATTGGGGAGTAGAATATATGCAGGAGCATAGGGATAGCTGGTTCATCGGGGTGGAGACTTCTAGGGAAGGAATATCTAGGTAGCTGGATATATGAATCAGATTGGCGAGTGTGGCAGGCGAAAGAACCTAATTACTGTCTGGCAACTTTGTTTGATCTTCCATGTTCTTGCTTTCACTAGACAAGGTTGCAGATCCGATGCAGGGGTTTGGTCTAGTTCATGACCTTAGGAGATACAAATGACAGTAAATATGGAGAATGCTCGTTTCTTGCATAGTACTAACTCCACTATCAACTTTGTTAGATGTTCGTGTAGCTATATCATAGCAAGGAGATTTACTACCGGAAATCTGTATTGGTCTTGGCTGCTTGACAACAAAGCCTTGGGTGGCTTCTCGTAGACTGGAGTGACAAATAATAATTTCGGCGTCATGAGATTCCGACACAGAAGAAGACCCTGAGCCCCTAACCCTAATTTCTAGCACCGTCCAGCAGGGCATCCCAAGGCCGTCCCCCAACCATCCCCTCCCCAACCCACCACAATTGTCAGCACCCCATTAACAATGCCCCCAATCCCTTCCCCAGCCATGAGCCCCGCAGCCACGGCGGATGAATAGCTTGCGAACGCCCTCTTTTCCCTTGACTTCCATATCTTCGCCCCCAATGCCCCGATCAACATAGCAATCCCATATGGTGGCGAAGGCATCGTAAACGCCAGCCCCATGATCATCATATTTGGCAAATACGCCTTGACTGGGGAGATTCCTAGGAGATTTCGCCCCAAGACAATCATCACGCCGACGGCCGCAAACAGCACGGCAAACTCCCCGCTCGTTGCTGGAATAGCCGACTGCCCCGAGGCGCTGTTGGTGCTTGCGACGGCCACCGCGCGCCATGTAGCGATGGATGGGCCGCTGAATTCACAGCGATGCTGATCAGTGGTTTTGTCGATGTTACTGCGAATTTCGCTCTCGATAATGCATGGGTAGGCGGTTGTAAAGAGCTTAAAGATCACTGGGGCGACAATACTGGCAATAAATGTCCCGATAAGTTGAGCAATATATTGAAATCGCGCGGGGGTTTGTAGGAGGTAGCCGACGCGGAAGTCACCCATTAGGTCTGTGAAAGTAATATTAGCTCATGATTGTAGGTATGAAAAAGTAGTGTAAGTATACCACAAGCCTGGTTGGCACCGATATTTGCTAAAGCACCACCTAATAGATTTAGTCGTTGGCGGAGAGCTAGATTCCCGCTGTCAGCGCTGTGAGTTGCACCGAGGACAATCTGCGAGATGGTCGCGACTGCGGTCAGTGGAGTTGTATCTGAGTTTGAAGGTCGAAGGTTAGTTGGCAACATATCTGGATAGAATAGAGGAAACCATGAGGATTCACCAGTAGCGCCAGTTGCCTGTATGGCAACAATTGACAGAACAAAAGACAACCCTAGCGCGAGAACAATCTTCAGCAACGAAATGCCAAAGGCGAGTTTCATGCTCAAGATCGTAGCAGCAATGGCAACCAGAAGCCCAGGTGCCCACATCCAGCTAGCAATATCACTATTGTTTTGTGTAATGTCCTCATGCTCTTCATCCGGCACAGAAGGATAGGACCATTGACCCCAGGCAGACTTCAGCAGTCGCAGAAAGGGGACATCACTTCTCTGAATTATCGTATACCATTGACATAGCAATTCTAGAGCCATCGTATGATAAGAAACCGAAGCATCAAACACGGGGAAATAGAGGTCATACCGGTCAGTGCTACTGCCAGCATACATGTCACCCCCGGCCAGAGCAGCCAGTATCGTGGACTAGGGTGTTTAGCATTTGCATATTCAGCCGACATAGAGGTATAAGACATCAGGCCAGACCAGGACGAGTCCGACGAGATGGGCGAGCCAAATGCCATATTTTGCGACACAAGATACGGCCCAGTAACGGCCCTATGAACAGATCAGGCAACGATACAAGATAAGTAGAATGTCCAACCCACCATGCCAGAACTGAGCCAGCGAAGAACGAGCTGGCAACATTAGTCCCAACCAACATACCCGATCCGATCATCGCAGGAGTCCATTCCAAGAACCAGCCCCAGCTTTCTGCCGCAATGGCAAAGTCCCCCAAAAGTCCCGTTGCATGTATCCATGTAAAAATGTGCCACTCCTGAACACAGATCTGTTAGTCACAAAAAGATTGATTGCAATCCCGGGCGCTTACCCAAATTAACCCTACAGCTAATGGTGAGCTGATTCTCAACCCCGCCGCCCCAGAAAACGCCCACAGAGTCACCTTCATCTGTTGCACGGCGGAAGCTGCATGTACAGCTGCTGAATGCATGTTCCGAATCGTCAATGCCGTCACGGTCGAAGATGGGAAGATGAGATTGAGATCCCGCGCCGACTTCTTCTCGATGAAGAATTTCCTCACTAGGTCAAGACATTAGATGATGATCAAACGAATAAAAGAGGTAACATACAAGGCGCAACCGATAACAAACCAAAATAGCCCCCGGCGGCGGTCAACAGCACAATGCGCACGAAATCCTTCGACGGGGTACTCAGTAGCCCTAATTGATATGTTGCCGGGATGGCTGAGATAAATGCGTTCGACATTCCCGCTGAGGCGGTCGCCACGGTTTGGACGATATTGTTCTCGTGTGGGCCGAATGAATGATTGTGGACTTGCGACCATTTTTTGAGAATGGTGAAGCCAACGACGGACTACCATGTCAATTAGCTCATATATACACTGCACGAGTGGAAAGAGGAGCCTCTACCCCGAGGAGATTGGCTGTTGAAGTCCATCCGGTTTTCAGTCCCAGATAGATATTGGATCCGTTGACTAGGACTCCGCAGATGGCCCCGATGAGGATTGCACGAAATGTCACGAGCGATCTGGGTTTTGTAATGTGATCTAACATCTCGGGAAATGGGGCAAATTTGTCGGTCCATTGTGCAGCTTGTTCTACTTCTGGCGTTATCGGGCTGGGGCCTGCGAGTGTTTGTTCTTCATCGTAGTGGCTCATTGTCACAAGCTAGAAGCCTTAAGGATTACCAAATCATGTGGAAAATAGAAGGAAGAGCGTATCTGGATACATTTGTTCCAATTGAAAGGGAAGAGTAATGAGTCTTATAGCAGTGGGGATGGGCCAATGATAATGAACGCTGTGGTGACTATGCAGTAGTGCGATGCACGCCAAGATCATGGACAAGTAGGGTTGGGTTAGGGGCCACGAAGCACCTGGGCGGTTTGAGACTCCTGAGAACCTGCGCGAGCCCATCGGTTTTCCTCCCCACTTTCTCCCATATGAGTTTAATTCTCCTCTCAGCATATCGCAAATCACGATTTGTACAGCAGTAAATTCTCGACAATATTCAGACTCACGCAAGGCATGAGCATTGCGACAGAGCTTAGCACAGAAGACTACGATGGTCTTGACCCACTCCCAAATCATATTGCCTGAACGTGCAAGTCAGATCTTATGAAGGCAAAAGCTACCCCGATGGTCGGTCATCTGGGATTGGTCTGGATCATTTCAGCCAGGAATCTGAGCGCTCTGATCAACTATCAGACAGAAACGGGAGACCCATCGAGAGTACTGCCGCTTCAGACATGCAGTCAGAATCTGTAGATGAGCCGCCGAGCAACCAGCCTCACCAATCTACCCGCCTCCATGAGCATGGAGGCACCTAGGTGATTCTGCATTCTCAAACCCCACTTTCAGGGAATTTGGTCATATTTAACCTGGGAACATGTGCTCTAAACCATTTGCTATGACATGGCAGTGGCTGCTCCAGATGCGATGGATTTCCGCCTTGGGAATCGGACTAACAGCCAGGGGTTTCCAATGTTACCTATGGCTACGTTGTGATTATTGTTTATTCTCTGTTGTTTGCCAAGAACGGGCCTCTCCATGAGGAGGGAGATGTCTTTATTGACTTTTCTTCCTTCTCTAGGGCTAATACTGTTCTGTCATACCAAAGCGCGTTTCAACTAGAGATCTAAAATCTCTAATAACAGGAACCGTATACTATAGCAGAATATTCGTGGTTAAAGAAGTCGAAAGTGCACTTTGGATACTCGGTTGGTACAATTTGGTAGTGCCCTGGCTAACTTGGAGGGCATCCATGTAGTCCATATTCGACTACTAGGCCTCACCTAGCCCTTCTTTGCTTCTTTCTATTGATTGAGAGTACAACAAATCATCACAAATCCGGCAGATAATACCATGGGCGGATAGATCGAAATTGTGGTTCCAGTGCCAGATCCTTGAGCTTGGGGAACCACTGGAACGAGACCATTTTAGTTACACTAACTCGAGATATTGGACCTTGGGAATAAACGTACTGGTGTTCCGAATCCCGTGGCAGCATCCCATCCCTCTGTGGCCGGAAACCCCGAGGTGTTACACCCTAGATTCGACCCATTCGTGACATCCCGAAAGGCCTCATATCCCGAAGAATATAGCCACGGATTGAGGAATCCTAGAGTTGGTCGATCCCCAGCGACTAATGCGTCGTTCACGAGACCGACAATCGACGCGACGGTCGGCGTTGACGCGCTGGTCCCGTCCTGAAGATGAGCAGTGCCATTCCACATGACAGAGAAATGGTACCCCATGGCTGCAATATCCGGGTATGCCCGCCCGTGGCGATTGAAAAAGCCAGTATAATTAGCGAGCTCGCCTACCTTCGTCTGGTGATCCAGTTGTCGCAGATACGCTTCGACGGCGGCTTCCTGATACTTTGGCTGAGGAAACACGTCACTAAACCCACCGCCACTTGAGTAACTACTCCGAGCATCGAATGCGACCATTTCCGGTTCGAGGAACCGCGTCGCTCCCACGGTTGTGACATAAGGGCAACTGGCAGGGAAGCTGGGCATAAAGCGTCGCTTCTTCTCGTCGATGTCAAGACACTGCTTGTTGCGTCCGACCCCATAGTCACCACTAGCGACTAGGATCGAGACCCCTCGCGCGCCCAATTGCGCGAATTCCGCACATACCCGTCGAGCATACTCAACCGGGACGGTCTTCTCGTCCTCCGCATATGAGATGGAGATGACGGACGGTGGGTGCTCCACAGTCTGCATGTAGCGCAGCCACGCAAGATAGGGCTCATTGGTATTCTCAGTGTGAACTTTGAGCGGGTGGAAAGGAGGGTCACCGCCGACGTTGTAGGTGATAAGGGATGTGGGCCAGCTGATTCCCAACACAGTCTGGGCATCCAACGCACCTTCGTATCCTTTCTTATCTTTCATCTGGGTCGGGGTATTGAGAGTTTGTTGATCATCGCCGCCGTTGACTATCTCCACTGCGAAGGAGTCTTCGGCGTGGGCTGCGGCCGCGTCTGGGCGATATCGATCAAGATAGAGCGCGATGTCTGACCGGTTCGCGACTTCGCCGAGAAAGTTCACGATGCCAATTGTGTTGCGATCTGAGGATTGAGGCTCGTATGCCAAGGTCCCGTAGAGGACCCGAAGGCACAATGGAGAAATGGCCAGACGATTACAGGCCTCTTTCACTGTGGGATGCGCTGATAATTGGTCCTGGTTTGGGATCTCTAGTCTGCTCCTATCTAATAGATCTTCATCGATGAGGTCTTGATACGTCGGTAGACGACCTTCTTTCTCCCAGACTGGAGGAGGTGCGCCCAATCGAAATTGGACGGTCGGGTGGATGAAAACATTGGTCGGAGTGATCACATCAATTACATCCATCAAGTGAGTGGGTAGAGACCATTCCTGTGAGCGAATTGCTCGAATTCTAGACACTGAGTGTTCAAATACCCAGTACTTGGTCTGAAGTAGCTGCTCAAGATGTGATATGGGTAAGGTAATATCCAACCAGTCACCCGCGGGTGATATCGTGATATTGGCCCCTCCCGAGGGTTCTAGCTCGTCCAACCAGGCTTGGACCTCAAGGAATGACCCTGTTGCAGGTCGTACGATCTGCTGGACTTCTTGAGCTGAGAGATGAATCCCATAGTGCGGATGCGAAGGGTCAGAGACTGAAAAGATTTGTGAGTCTGGGTGCTTTTTCCATAAGATACGGGATGTCGACCTTGTAGGAGTCTTTCCTCGAGCTCAGGAAATTTATGCTGCA
The DNA here is from genome assembly GCF_028829465.1 of Penicillium soppii. NCBI lineage: Eukaryota > Fungi > Ascomycota > Eurotiomycetes > Eurotiales > Aspergillaceae > Penicillium > Penicillium soppii. The sequence goes on along the minus strand of NW_026643235.1, from coordinate 372,331 downwards.
CAAGCCCAATTGAAACATCAACAATCTCGTCCGGGTGAGCTCGGCCTTTTTGATTCCATTCGGATGGGATCTTGGTAGAACTTTTGAGCTGATATTGTTTGGCGATTGCACCTCCTAGAAGCGCCCATAGTAAAAGCAGAGTCCGCCCCATTGCTAGAATTATGGAGGAACTGGCATTCCAAGGTTGTTTCAATTATGATTATTGATTGAAATGGACCAATTATGCCAAGCAATGAAGCCTGTAAGGTCACTGTCATGCACTGTCATATCTGTGCCTCAATGCATAAAACGTCAATCTCACACCTTTTACTCTCGATTGCTAAAGATAATAAAATGAATGTAGTGGGATTTTTCTTTACTGTCTCTCTCTTGCTTTGTTTTAGTTATGGTTAACGATGAAGTTGTTACACCACTTGGTCTCGCTATTTGGCCTGCTGCTGGTAGGCAGCTTTTGTCGAGCTGAGCCAGTTCAATACTGCCAATTCGGCCATGATCATGATGCCAAAGACCAAGTAGATTTCTGTCTGGGCCTTTCCACTCACCTTAACTTTTCCACCAACGCCCACGACATCTACCTCAGTTTCTCAGTCACCCACGACTCGAATCTCGGGTGGACAGCCATCGGCGCCGGTTCTCAAATGGCCGGCTCCCTCATGTTCATTGCCTACGGTGATCCAGGCTCCGGTGAAAATCCAGTGCTAAGTATCCGAACCGTCGATGGTCATCACCAGCCTCGCCTGGTGACGCCCGACGACATGGACGGAGCCGATCTCCGCCTCCTGCAAGCCGCGTGGATGTCTTCCTCGCCATCCGCACATCATGAACAATACGCCCTCTCCACCAGCCAGCGGGCCCAGTCCGCCCATTTCTCTTTGATCTGCTACTCCTGCGCTCGCTGGCCTACAACCCCCATCGTCCCTCTCTCGTCTTCCCAGCCCTGGATCTGGGCCTGGAATAATGAGCAAAAGTTCTCCGTTTACAGTTTCGACGCTCCATTGGATATGCACGCCCACCACCCCGGCAACGGCGGCTGGGGTCGCTTCTACGTTGACATGGCCCGATCCCTCACCCAGCCAGGCTGTTACTACCCTTCCTTTCCACCTCTACGGCCCAATATCAAGACCGTGGGTGCCTCGGATACCCCAATTGGTGTTGCGGGTATAACGATTGCAGCGGGGAATACTTGGCGCAAATTTCAGGCCACAGCACCCCTACAGCGTGCCCATGGGATCCTAATGTCGAACAGCTTTCTCCTCCTTCTTCCTGTCGGTGTGCTAGCTATGCGTAGTGATTCGCCACGCTCATTTACCTACCACTGGATCATGCAGGGGCTAGCGACTACCTGTCTGCTGGTCGGGGCGGGCACCGGTATCGCCTTAAGTCAAGCACATACTCCAGCGCCCAGTCATGGCCATGACAAACGCCATGATGCCGGTTCTGCGACCGCATCGGCCATGTTCACTGCCCATTTTTGGCTCGGTGGGACAGTCGTGGCGTTTCTGCTCGTGCAAATCACATTAGGTTGGTGGCACCATATCATTTTTGTTCGCATCCGCTCTGGGACATGGGTGTCGTACGCGCATATCTGGCTCGGTCGGTTGGAGATGGTCGGGGGCTGTGTAAATCTCTTGATCGGAATGGCGTTAGCGGGATACGACTCGCTAAGTATCGAGGTGGTGGCGGGGCTCATCTTGATAGAGGCGCTGGGTCTGGCATTTTGGGTCTCTTATCGGGCTCAAGTGGTTGCCAGAGCCGCTAGTAAAGGCTGAAGGAATAGATTAGAGCATCTCTTTACTCTATCTTACTGCTTTTAGAGAGGGTGGATGCGACTCCAGCAGAATTCTCAGCGTCCTCGGTACACCGGGTTACTATTTCGGTCGAAAAACATCAGAAGAATCTATATATAAACCAATACATAGGAGTAGCAGGCAGATTTAGCAGGGGCAGATAGGGCGGGTGCTACGGAAAATAGCACACCCAGCTAACATCTACTCCAAGGGTGGCTATCACATTGGAAGATATCGAAGATATCTAAAGTCTTCTTTGCAAAGCCCCAGATTACTCGAGCGCACTGTTGATTTGTCTATGTGAAGCACTTTTCCCCCAGCTGGGACAAAGGCTCTGGTTGTCTCCAGATCTGCACACATAGTTCGCGGTCCTTCGCGCCCTTCTTAATTTGAACGGTAGGACGCAAAGGACCGAGCACCTAAGCCATTAAAATTGACAGGATCTGTTTTTCTATTGTGTTAGAATTCGTCGTCTATTTTTGGATGTTGTCGTCTCCTGTTTTAGATTGCTTTCTCTATTGTGTTGGGCTTCGCTGTCTACTATGTTGGGCTTTGTCGTCTACTGTTTCAGGAATCTTTTTCTGTTGGGCTAGACATTCTATAAGTACCTCTTCGTCAGCTCATCAACTCATAATAAAGTTCTAACTATATCTTCACCCTAGAACATAGCGTCTAAGATAGACGGCCGAGAGCAAACGCCACCGGCATTCTGTTGCAAAGAAGAACAAAATGATAACTCAACCTTATTGCGGTATATTGATCGTAACTTTGCCGTCCTGGAGTTGCTTACGATAGGCTCCCAGAGGGACATAAGCGTGTCGACACAAGCGACGAAGAAGAAGACGAAGACGACCGTGAGGGCAGCCAGGAGGGTATAGAGGCGGCTAGGCGGTTTTTTATGGAATGCAGGGAAAGCAAGTCACAGGTCCTAAGCCGGAAAACGAACTATCATTGTATTGACGCCTTCGATGAGGGAGCATCATCAAACAGTATATAACAGAAGAGGCTGTAAGCTATCTGAGAACGCTTTCTGAAGACCTTCATGCTGGTAGATATCCAACCTCCCTCTGTTCAACATCCTAACGGTTGCTAATTTGAGCCAGCTATCGCTATCTTTCTCTTCAAAAGACCAGGTGAAATTAACGATGCTTGTCCTAGAGCTGAATCAGAGGATTTGGATTCCAATCTAGGAAATTCCGTTAATGAGAAGGAACTATCCAATTTTATAGACAGAAATTTTGGTTCTATTATCAAGCTGTGAGTTTCTCTTTGTCACCAATGAGAACCCAAGAGATGAGCTAACATCAAGTTAGGTCAAAATATGAGATCCATTTTGAAAATCGCGGGGGAGTGACTCCAAAGCCTGGAGAGCCCTGGCAGTTTCGTATGTAAGGGGAAGCAGATGACCAGGTGACGATATCAAAAAACCAACATATGTACGTACATTGTAGGTAGAACAGAACCACTTTACTATGGAGAAGTACATAGCTATGTATGTAGTCGTATCATCTTTCCAAGGTTACTAATTGTAGCTTACCACCTACTCCGTAATACCACACAGAGTAGGCAAATAAACCTCAGTGTCTATTGAATTTATTTTTGTCAATCAACAGAGACAAACATCAATGTAAATTATAACTTCAGAATGAAGCGTATCATTACAGTCAGATCCAAGTGGAAAAAAAATCCCTCTCTAACGCGGGGTAAATAAAAGTGATGTAGCCGCCCCCAATGAATGTGGAGCGGGAAAAAAAAACAGGTTCAGTGATTTCGCTGATCAATATCATGGTTTGTTCGAGACTTGAAAGATTCCAGAATTATATCCAGTTCTAAGCACTTTTTTTCTACATCTTAAAGTATAGTACACTAATTCCTCGATACTACCTTTACGAATTGAAAAGAATTCCACGCAACATAGGCATGAGTGAACTAGCTCGGTAGAAACTTTAGATTACAACGCGCACAAGGGAAAGCCACCGATGCTAGTCCGCAGTGAAGCGGGAAGCAGGGTCAAGTCTTTGACAAAAAGAAAAACGTATCTTAACTAAGACTCATTGGAGCTTTTTAGTTACCACCGCAGTTCTTGATGGTGGGCTTGACGTTGGAGCGGATAGAACCAGAGGAGGAACCGAGCTTCTCGATCTCGCGGACAACTTTCATGGACTCCTCGTCAGCGACCTCGCCGAAAACGACGTGCTTGCCATCGAGCCAAGAGGTGACAACGGTGGTGATGAAGAACTGGGAGCCGTTGCTAAAGAGATTACTGTTAGATTGATTCTGGGTGTTGTTAAATAAGATGACTTACGTGTTGGGGCCAGCGTTGGCCATGGACAGGAGACCAGGCTTGGTGTGCTTCAGGATGAAGTTCTCATCGGGGAACTTATCGCCGTAGATGGAACGACCACCGGTACCCTATTCCGAAGAACATAAGTCAGAGTTATTGGGAAATTAGGATTCAGTAAATACTCACGTTGCCACGGGTGAAGTCACCACCCTGGAGCATGAACTCGGGGATAACACGGTGGAAAGCAGAGCCCTTGTAGCCCTTGCCGGTCTCAGCGTTGCAGAGCTCAGCGAAGTTCTTGGCGGTCTTGGGGACCTTGTCAGCGAAGAGGGTGAAGTTGATGCGGCCGATCTTGGCTAAAGCGGGAGTCAGTAACAATTACCAATGGCATTATCATGATAAAAAAGTCCAAAGTACTCTTGAAAGTAGTCGAAGGGACATGAAGTACTAGCAGGCAGCAGGGTGAAGCTGAAGTGGAGGGGCAAAATATCTCTGCCCCGCCACAAATGAAGGGACCAGGAAGACAGAGGATAAAACTTACGGGCAGGAGCGCCGGCGGGCTGGTACTCAACCTCGAAGAAAGCGGAAGTGTTGGACATAGCGGCGGCTGATGATGCGAAAGATCGGGTTGCGGGATGGAAAGTAGAGCAATTGGAAAGGGAAGAAGAGAAGAGGGAGCGAGGTGGGGTTATTGTTCTCAATCGGCAGAACATGGTGAGGGGCAGGGCGGAACGGGTGAACACGGGTGCCGGGCTACTTTTGGGTTAGCGTATTCGGTATACCATAAATAACACTTGTGCATTTTCTGCCTGAGGCTGGAATTAGAGCTTCTCCAGACTCCAGGGGCTATCACAACTTTACCCAGTGAGGTCTTTGGGAGGAAGTGGGTGGAATCTAGAGTTCACTCTAATCTCCATATGACAAGGAACCAAGCTCACTTACAAATGAAATATAAATTGATGAGGAATGGGTACGAGAAGTAGAAAGGAGGAAAAAACTGAAGCTCAATGCCAAAAAACGCCTAGAGCCTTGATTATGTAACTCCCGGAATATTCCCGGTCTTCCGAGGATCGATGGGTACGATATAGGAACTCTAGGGACTAGTCGGCATTAAAGGGGTAAACTCGCATTGATTATTAGCATGAACTCAATGGCAACACCGGTTCACTCAATGTTCAATGGACAAATCTAGAGGCGTAGAGTAATGTGGACTGAAATAAGACTTGAATGGTGGCGTTGATTATTGGTATGATCACTGAAAAGAAGCATTCAATGTATGCAGCACATACAAATGTAAAAACGAAATAATAGCCCATCGAGAAGTCATGACCAGAGGCCAAAAAATAGACCATCAAGAAATCATCATAGAACAAATTGACACAAGATCCAGTCAAGAAACCTACGTATGTAGATAAGAAGAGGCTCAAATAAAGTACAAAGAAGAGAAGAAGAAGAAAAGAGCAACAAGGTAAAAAAAGCCAGGAGGCCACAAAGCTCGGGGCATCATTTCAACATAGTCCACTCGTTGCCATCGCTGAAAAAGGAGAAAAACTAAATAAACAGAAACTTCAACGTTCGACTCGGATCCTGATCCGATCCGATTTCATTACCGAAAATCCTCCTCTTCCTCCTCGTAGGTCGCTTCGAGGCGCTGGACGAGATCCTTGGTCTGTCTCGCGATCTCGAATGCAATCGGCGGGAGTTTGTTGGTGATTTCACGCAATTGCTCCGGGGTTGAGGCGTCCTCGCCATCTTTGGCGGTCGTTTCTAGGCGGTTGTGGCATTTTTCTAGGGCGACAATGGCGGGTTCGGAGGCCTCGCGGAGGGCAGCGTCGGCACTGCGCTCGTGCATTAGGTGCTGCGTAGCGCCGACAACATTTTTGACGACGCTGGATATGGCGGAGACATGCGTTTGCACGGTTTGGAGGTTGTCCTCAGCGCGGATGCTGGCTACCAGTGCTTGGATGGATTGTACCATGCCATCCGTTTGATCTTCGACGTACAGCTGATATTCTCGTTAGTATATTGTTCGTTGTGATGGGTTCTAGAATGCTTACCTTGAGCTCTAGTACCTCGTGATCCTCTTGCACATGTCCCCAGCCATGGTTGATGCCATTTGTGAGTCCATTCTGTGCAGGGAACTGAGACTCGTCTGGTTGGCTCATAGCACTATAAACAGAGTTATTGCTCATCCGCTTTTGGCTGGCGGAGGTATCGAAGTAGTCAGGGAATTGCTCCTGTGAGACATCCACCTCATCATGTTCATCTTCCAGATCATCAGCGGTCGATGGCTGGATCTTCACTGCCCGAATCAGCTCAATGATAGCGGTGCAGAGATGCGAGGCCGCGGCATCAAGGAGTGACACCGGCGACAGACCGCTCGAACTGGCAAAGTTGCGCGTAGCGGTGATCAGGTTGTTTGCAGTGGTGGACACTTGGCCCTTGGCCTTGGTCCACAGAGCAGCTGATCCATCAGAGGAGTGATCCACGTCCTGGAGAATATGACGAACTGCCACAACGACCATCTTAATCTGTTGAAGCACTACGCGCGGTTCCTCGAACCGAGCGACTCGGAGGAGCTCGTCGACTGACATCTGAAATTTGGTCACATGGATATTCTTGACCAACCCGTCGACTTGCACCAGCTCGTGCTCTTGGGTGAGAACACTGGCGTCGGGCCGAGAGTCGGCAAATCCACCGGAGGACGTTCGAAGATGCCGCAGTTGCGACTTGACCTTGGCGTAGCGGTGCTTCCACTCGTTTGCGTCGGCCTCCAGTCTGTGGACTTCATTGGAGAGCTGTTCTTCGCGCTCCCAGTTAGTATGACTCTCTGCTATGAGATTCTTGATTTCCACAAAGGAAGCCGATGCCTCCCGGCGGACCTCATCGGTAATCTGTTTTTGCTGCTGTAGCTCTGCCTGAAGATTCAGGTGCTGGTTTTCCAAATCAGAATAGCGCTCTTGCAGGCCGGTATACTCGACACTACGAGACGAGTCATCGGGCTGGCTACGGAGATCCTGTTCCATGGCATCACGCTCTGCTCGAACGCGCTCAAGCTCAACCTGGAGCGAGCTGTTCAAATTCTCCGCTTTTGAGACCTTGGTCTCGAGATCGTGGCGCAAGTCATCCCACTCCTGACGCTCGCTGTGGCTGATGCCGGAGGAATCAGCATCTTGTGCGGATTGAGCCAGCTCTTCGTCCTTGGCGCGAACCAATTCTTCCAGTTTTTCGATCTTATCCTGCAAAGCGGATACCTGTGTTTGGCTTTCCACCAACAGTCTTCGCTCATTGTCACCCAATGTCGTTGTGGTACCCCGTCGACTCAGAACAGCATCTAAAGCGAACGCATCGCTGCGAGCATCATCTTCGTCTTCCGGTCCCATGTCGTCGCTGTCTTCAACCATTGTACTTTTGTTCGGGACCATCGTGTTGCTTTGGAAAGACCGAGGGAACGGTCCGTCTCCATTCGCAGACGGTGGGCCTTGCATGGAGCCGCTACGCGGTGGGAATGGACTGCCCGGCGGGCCACCCGAGGGATATCCTCGGCCCATGCGCGAAGGAGGGCCCCGGGAAGACTGCGAAGTACGAGCGCTTGGAGGACCCATGTTGGGACCCGGGGGGCCACGGTAATCTCGACTGGTGAAATGCGGGAAGCGGCGCTCTAGCTCGCAGAACACATCGGTCGCCAAATCTCGGAACCGCACATGATGAAGCGCGGCGAGCCTTTGGCGAGCATGGTTGCGTTTCTCGTGAAAATCAGCGCGAGGTGGTAGGTAGGGAGGCACGTCTGTGCGAGGTGGTCGGCCGGGAGGCGGCGAGGCCTGCTGCCGCCGGATCAATTCATCGAAAACGTCCGTGGAAAGTTCGTGGAACTGGGTTGGTGACAACCGCAGTAGTTTATCTCTGGCTTTGTTCGACTTCCCACGTTCGTCGTTCACCGTGCCCTCTAGGAATCTTCTGAAGACCACATAGTGCTTGCCAAGGATCTCCTCCATCTGGCGATATCGTCTTTCATCGCGCGGGCCTTTCCCTACTGTTCCGACACTGGATCTCGCGGCGACCGAACTGGGCGGGGATGGATTGCTGCTCAAGTTGGAGGGTGAGAGTGAAGGGGGTGGCCCATTGGGACTTAGAGGTGCGGTGGGTGTGCCGGGGACGCCAGAGAGCGGAGGGGTGGCTAGGTTGGGCCGAGACGTAGGGAATGTGGGCGAGAAGGGCGATTCCGACTTTCCATACTGGTTCAAGCCGGACCAGTCGCTACCATCGACAGAGACAGGCGACATGGCTCCCGAACCGCCATTCATATCAGTCCAAAGTAAGGCGCTCCAGGCTTCTCCGGTGAATATTCGATATTCACTATGTCCACTATCCAGGAGCTGTCACGGATAACCGATAAAAGCACTTTGTCACAAAAAATAGTCCCCCGTATTCTCCACCAGGATTCCAACGATCTGAGACAATGGAGCCGAGGGGAAGTCGTAATCGGCCACGAGTGAGGACTAAGAAGTGAAAAGAAGTGAACACCAAATACCAAATCCAAATGAGTGAAGGATTTGATGCAGGGGGTCTTAGTTGGTCTAAGTTTGCGTAGGGAGAAGAAAGTGTGAGGTCGTAAACTCCGAACTTCCCTTTCCCAGCTTTCCCTTACTGCCTGATACCCGCCAGTACTTCCTTACAGGTAGCACCGTAAGTATTCATTTATGTACCACTTGGTTACAACATTGAATATGATCTCAGATCTTACTACATAGATCATGTCTAGATACATATGGAGTACAACATAACTATGTTTAGCATCTTCAGCTGAATATAAAGATAGTTCTTTAATTTATAGCTTCTAACATCTGAAAAATCTGTGACTTTTCTAGTTGTATGTGTATTGATACTAGGCCAAGGGGCTAAGGGCTGGTCAATTTAAGGATGCAGGGATGTCGCATGCATATACATTAGCCATAAACATATTTAATTTCAAGTAAATAGAGTGGTTGGATTCTACAACTACATGTATCTGAAATCCTACACATGTACGTAAGTGCAAGTAAACAAGTAGAATCCCTTTGTACGGTATCAAAAATAGTGTATGTTTATAGGTAAACACCCCAAATACACCGATTCAGGAGTAGACAAATCTAGGCCCTTTCGCTCTCCTCGGGCCACAATTCATTCCGTACGAGTAAGTCCACTCTACGGAGTACGAAGGTACTTCAATATGTACATATGGACTCCGTAGGTATTATTTCAAGGTTGAAGGTACATTATAAACATATTTTCACAGTATAATATAATTCTTTCATTCAAAACTTTAAATACACACTTCATTAACTCGCTCTAATGCTTCGGAGCGTTGATTTTAGGAGCTCTGCCTTGCCTCTATTTCCATCTATGAATGTCCAAGCAGATAAAAAAAATTCGGCTAGGTCTTCCGGTAATCGTTCCTGAAAGTATGGAACTCTGGAGGTCTGGAGGTCTGGATGCGAAGACATGGGCCATGCATGGTCTGCAGTCTGCATCAAAAAAGGGATATCGAGCACGTTGTACAATCGCCCGTGAGCCAGAAGGATTGGGTCATGTCATCTTCATTTATTTGGAGGTCATGGAAAGGCCGCGGGCGGCACCAACGGCCGATGACACGGGGGTGGAGGACCGCGTTGGGGCGGCGCTGCGGTTGTGCGCCATGTGCGCCTTGACAAGATGACCGGCGGCAAGGGCGGAGCACAGACTTAGCTCACCGGCGAGAACGGAGGCGGCGATAATGCGGGAGAGTTGGCGAGCGTTCTCACCTGGGGACGTGGGGTGGGCTCCGCGGACTCCGAGGAGGTCCAGCATGGCACCTTGGCCTTCGAGGATGGTACCACCACCAATGGTGCCCACCTCGATAGAGGGCATGGACACGGCGATCTGAAGGTTACCGTTGTTGCTAGAATGTCGTTAGTATAGGTTATTGACAGGGTATGGTGGGAAATAGCTTACTTCTTCATGGTGGTGATACAACTGCTGCTCTCGACGTTCTGGGCGGGATCTTGACCAGTGGCCAAGAAAATGGCAGACACGATGTTGGAGGCGTGAGCGTTGAAACCACCCAAGCTGCCTGCCATCGCACTTCCGATCAAGTTCTTGCTGACGTTCAGCTCGACCAGTGCGTCGACATCACTCTTGAGCACGCTCTTGACGATATGACCGGGGATGATGGCCTCCGCCACGACAGACTTGCCGCGGCCGTCAGTCCAGTTGATAGCAGCGGACTTCTTATCTGTGCAGAAGTTACCAGAAAGCGAGATGATGTCCATGTCATTGAATCCACACTCCTTGGACATGACGTCCAGCGCCTTCTCACATCCCTTGGAGATCATGTTCATGCCCATGGCATCACCAGTGGTGGTCTTGAAGCGAATGTACAGGTAGGTTCCGGCGAGAGCAGTCTTGAGACTCTGCAGACGGGCGAAACGACTCGTGGAGTTGAAAGCAGCCATGATGATGCTGCGACCTTCCTCGGAGTCGATCCAGACCTTGGCGGCGGCAGCCCGGGCCAGGGTCGGGAATGTAACGCAGGGTCCACGAGTCATACCATCGCCAGTCAGAACAGTCACAGCACCACCACCGGCGTTGATGGCCTTGGAGCCACGGCTGGTACTAGCCACCAACACACCTTCAGTAGTGGCCATAGGGATGAAGTAGTTTTGTCCATCAATGTTGATAGGACCAGCAACACCGAGAGGAAGGGGCAGGTAACCAATGACGTTCTCACAGCAAGCACCGTGGACGAGACCATAGTTGTAGTCCTTGTAGGGAAGCTTGGATTCCTCCAAAGTAGAGGTGATAGCAGAGGTAGCAGGAGTGCGGGAAACGACAGATCGGCGAATCTTCACAGCACGAGTGAAAGCATCAACACGGCTCATCAGATTCTCGTCCTCCATGGATTTCTCCAGAGCGTAACCAGGAAGCTTTCCACGGAGAGAGAGATCAATCAATTCCTCATCGGTAAGAATGGGGGCACGCTTCGCCTTGAGCAGCGCCTCGCACTCCTCAGGAGTCCGGTTGGATTCCTTATTGGGCTCAAATTTGGGGTAGACTTTTGGTGCCACGACAGGCTCAACAGGAGCGGCGGGTGCCTCAGGCTCCTTGATACTCCAGCGGGCAGCGTTGAATAGATAGCCATTGAGAATGATGCTCAGAGTCAGAGCGGCGATGATCCACTTGCTGATGAAGGGGTCTTCCACGCTCTTGAGCAGGCTCTCGAGAACCTTGCCGCCAACGGCGTCCAAAAATTGATCAGAGTATTCGATGTCAAACGAACCAGACTCGAGAGGAGCTGCGTAGTGAACAGAGGGGTACTCCAACTTGTACTTAATGGGTGAGAGAATTGTAACCACAGTCTCTTGCCTCTGGCTCTTGGCAGCTACATAGACAGTATCCAAGCCATTTTCGGCGACCTTGAAGGGATCGATGGGGGTAGGAGCCAAGACACTGGAGAAACGGGAAAGCAGGCCACCGTTGCCGGTGTTCCGGAAAGGAATGGCTGACATGTTCACAACATTAACCAAAATCAGACCACCAACCATGAGAATCTTGAACCGGCGCACATTGCTGGACTTGATCTTACGTCCGAAGATGCTAGTATCGGCTTCATTGCTGCCAGATCCGGCGCTGGGCCAGTCGTTGCTAGAAGCGACGTTCTCAGCGACACTGTGGGTAATTCCATCTTCTTCCAAAGCCTTGCGCAGAGCCACGTGACGCTTGATACGAGTAATCTCGAGCTTGATGCAAAGAATGGTGGTGTAGAAGGTGAAGAGGAGCACGCAGTCAAAGAACAAGATCAAGGCCGCAAGGAAGCAGAACTGCTGGAGACCGCCCTGAACGCCAGAAGCGGCACCCAATGCCAACAGACCAATTTCAATGCAGTAATGCTGGACAATCTCGAAACCTTGGTCCTTGATAGCTGCTGTGATGGAGTCCTGAATAGATCTGGGTGTGCTCGAGGCCAGAGGACGGGGAGCAGCACCGGGACGAGGCCGACGGTTATCAACAGAAGCCTTGAGAACAGCCCGGGTCAGCATTATCGGCTTCTCAAATCCAATGGTCACAACCAAGAATGGTAGACCCTCGGAGAGCAGAAGCAGATTGATCGGCACGCCGAGCTTGGTGGTCACGTGCAAGCCAAACAGGAAGGCAAAAGCACCAGAAAGGAGCACGGTAGCCGCAAGCCAAAAGTTGGAGCCTAGTCGGCGCATTGAGAAGAAAAGTGAAACAAAGCTCAGGTGCATAGAAATGTAGCCAAGAGCCATGATCACAATATCAATGGTCTCCGCGTGCTTGATCAGATCCACAAATGAACCCCAGGCATCCGCAACCCAGAGCTTGATAGCTCTGCGCGATCCATAGGCAGGGCCACGAGCAGCTCTCATGATCCACATCTTGGATTCTTCTTCGTCCTCTTCGTTGGAGGGGTTGGGGATCTCCTGCACAGCCTTCAAGAGCTCTGACACCTGCTCAAATGGCACGGTGTACACCAGGGAAGAGTCAGAGGTGAACTGCGAGAACAGATTCGGGGTATAAGGAACAGAGCTGGCGGAGACATTGGCAGGAACCGGGACATCATCAGCTGTAGGAGCACTGGAAGTAGAATCCGGGAAGATAAGGGTAGTCAGGGCCAGGTGCTGAGCGGCAGGCTTCTCGATCTAAATTTCCACCTCAGTCAATCTTTCGTTCACAATCCACTTTTGGAAAGAAGCGGGCTTACCTCCGAGTCGGTCCACATGTCCTCCGCCTGCCACTTCCATGAAGTCGATTCTCCAAGTCGCAGATTACGGCTGCCTTGGAGCAGAGCATCTGTATCCACTTGTCCAGCGACACTTTGGGCATCCCTGCTGGTGTCCAGCAGGCTGCCTTCCAGAAGACCCACATAGGTTGTACTAGCGAGAATGGCGATCACCACGAGGGTGTGAATTGGGTGGACACAGGCACGGCGAGAGATAGACTGAAGACCAGACACGACTTGACGGCGGATCCAGCTAGGTCGAGCTTCCTGGTCTTCCTCGGTTGAGCGAAGCTGTTTAGAGATGAACGAAGTAGCCATGGTGACGAGTCGCGGGGAGCGGTGAGGACGTCTGTTGAAGGCGTTTGGGGGTGTTGTTTGTTAAGACGGTCCGCAGGGACCAAGGCCTGCAAGGAAAACCGTCGGGTGATGTTATACACCCTCAAGCGTGAAGTAGAATCTGAGTATTAAGCACCTAGATGTAGGACCGCATGTGGGCTGCACGAGTCGGTGTTTCAGGGACTGGCCGTTCCACTGGGACTTTTTTTTTCGGACTGATTTTTTTGCATGTTAGATGGGACATGAATTGCCATGGAGTAACCTATAACATACCAAGAGAGCAAAAAAAGACAGGAACACACAAGGCACAGCCCGGACCTTTGCAATTGAGGATGGGGAAAAAGCGCGGGATAGAAGGGCCCCCTGAAGTAAAATAATAGTCCCGAACCGCGACTGGAATTAAGTATCGCCGACAACGGGTCGCCAAGCCCTTCAGTGGGGAATTTGGTTCGGGTTTCCTTTGTAATTTAAATAGTTTTGAAGAAAGAGATTTGGTAAATTATTGGAAAGACATAGAATAGTTTAAGTAGATTGAGCAGATTAAGTAAATTATGTGGATTGAGTAGATTATGCAGATTATATGTAGGAATGTAGGGGCGATCCGTGCAAAAAGACATACAGTAAGACAATAGATAGAACAATACGAAGATCGAGTTACGCCAACTGGATCTCAAAGAAACGTATGCAAGATGAAATCAGTAAAATCAAGGATTGAGCCTTAGAACCTTGGAAGGTTTCAAAAGAAATTCCTTTAACTCCAATGCAAGAAACCCCATTTATGTAGGCAGCGTACAAGCCTTTTATTATATATTTACCCAGAACCCTCTTAAATTTTTTCCTGAGTGGCAACAACAAATCAGAGTTAGTTCGAGCTATCTGCCGAACGGGTATTCGTTTATCTTCCTGCAGCCTGTCGATCCCGGTGTGCCTTTGTTGGAGTTGATCGCAGACGTGGGTTGTACAATGTCGTAGATAAAAGCATGATTCCTACTCCCTACGTTGGTAACTTTTATCTCTTGCCACGTACCTAGAAAGGATAAGATAGTTCTACACACCAGATCAATGTGGGAGACACCGATCAGCAGTCTCCACTCTCTTCTTCCAGGGTTACTTAGCGTACAAAAAAGCAAAGAGCGGTTTGTTCCGTCCACGTCAGCTCTGGTCTGAAAAGGCAAGTGACAGAGCTGCTTACCTGTCCAATCCGCTATTTCATATCTGAAAAAAACAGAGTCCACTAAATTTGTCTCATGCCTGAAAATGCCAAAAACATAATAGAATCCACTGGGTGGAGTCTCGGAGGAATCTGATAAAAATCTGATAACTCGAGTCAAATCATCTCCTCCGGTTGCTCCGGTGTAGACTCCATATATCCATAATAAACTCGGTAACCGAGCTTGCCAAGCGAAATAAAAATCAGAAGAGATGAGATAAGATCGTTTTCGTCTCGGAGAATCCCGAGTGCGGTATTTACTCCGTAAAGTAACTAGAATGGAGTCAATAATATGAAAAGGTGGAAGATGCGAGGCATGTAGTGTGCTGCAAGTGAGTGCTAGCGGTGTGTACACCGCATAATAAGTATTTTTTCTTCTTCCCCTTGCCTTGAGCAGAAAGAGCTATAATACATAATGCAGCCCGAAAGAACCAAATCACCTCGTTATCCATACGCTTGACCGGAACGTAGAGATATATAAGAATCTTCTGACACTAAATCCGAGGCTCGGAGCACAGGTGGAGAGCCCTAAACGGTGCAGGGGCCACAGAAGTATGAGAATTGAAAGGCTGACATTGACATGAAGATGTGATTAAAATGACATACAGATGGTTTCGATCCCAGTGCTTATTAAAATATATTGTTTATATAGTTCAGGGTCCTATCTACTAAGATTTGAAGGACGTTTTATTTTTGGTGTGAAATACCGAAGGGCGAAGCGCCAAAGAATCCCACAACCAGCCAATGACAGTGCTCGCTGGACCTATTATCATGCAGACTCGCAACATACTGTAACTTAAATTTAAAATTTCCCCGAGAGATGTGAGGCTGCAGCCAAACAACGGCTACGCGCCAGCAGACGGAGCCTAGCATGTCTCAAGAGGTGTCTCTAAATTTTGGGTGCAGATATATCCTGAGATTCGTGTCTTCTCACCCAATCATTGTTCCCCCTAGTCATGCTTTCTTCAGCCGCCAGCAAAATTAGGCTTAAGTTTCGGTCCATTTACAAAGATGCTTGGGAGTATGACAACCTGGGGCGTCTCCAATTAGGTACGAAGACTCGACTTCAAACAATGGACTCTTTTATGTGTAACGGATTCCCTTGGGCATTCAGACTTGAATTGTTTTCTTTGTTCACTGGTGGCCTAGGATGAATGAATCCATTCACACTCTTTGTCTATTGATACCCTGAAATTGCCGTAGGCCATTGTTGTCAATGAGATCCAAATCACCCTGAAACACACAAAGCCCATCGTTGGGTCCTCGATCAGGCGCTGCTAATAACCCCTGCACTCAATAAAAACGGCGATTTCCACTTAGCTGATCTCTCGCCTGATTGCACCTTTCTATATTCAACAAAGCAAGATATACTCGAACCCACTTTGCTGGACAAAGTCTTCGAGAAACAGATCTCCCTTTCATTCTCTATCTCTCTATCCTCTACAAGTATCCATCCATCATGATGCTGGTCATCATACTAGCGGTCTTTTTTGCTCTATACGCCCCAACAGTTGCTCACTCATGGATCGAAGAGCTCACAGTCATTGCGCCAAATGGAACATTCATCGGCACTCCAGGCTACCCCCGTGGTAACTATCTTCGCTCGACCGCGGGTTACAGCGACACCACCATGACATACTTGATTCCACCTAGCTCAAGGGCCAACGTGACTCAAATTTTGCCAACTGACAAAATGTGCAAGGACACCCAGCAAGAAGCAAAACAATCCGATGGAAGTCCTCGACTTCAAGCCAACGCTGGAGCTGCTATTGCCCTCCGCTTCCAGGAGAATGGCCATGTGACTCTTCCTCAGAATCAGCCCGGAAAACCTGCGAACCGAGGATTTGTCTATGTGTACGGCACTACTCAGCCCAAGACTGGAGAGAATTTCCTTGATGTGCACGGTACATGGAACGCAGATGGTACTGGAGGCGATGGACGAGGTGTGCTTCTGTCTAAGCAAAATTTCGACGACGGGCGTTGCTACCAGGTCAACTCCGGAAAGATTTCCGAGACTCGACAAGCAAAGTACACCCATACAGCCAGCCAGTTGATGGGGGCAGATCTTTGGTGCCAGCAAGATATTCAATTGCCCTCCAATGCCCCCAGTGGGAAGCCATACACTCTCTACTGGGTATGGGATTGGCCTACCGCTGCAGGTGTTGATCCTACCTACCCCAACGGAAAGGCCGAGACTTATACGACTTGTATGGATGTGGATGTGGTGGCCACGGTCAACAAACAGGCGGCAACCAATGATGACTATGAAGTCGATCAGGATCTCAACAAAGCGGCAATTCCGTCGCAGTTTGACACATTGGGTACCCCGGTCACTTCTCAGTCTCAGGCTGGAACCACCTTTACCCGTTCTGCATCACCATCATCTAGTTCATTGAGTGCCACAGCTGGCAGAGTTCAAACTGTCACTGTGACAGACTGGGAAACAAGTACGAGCCTTGTTTATATGAGTCAACCCACTTGAGATGATACTTTTTTGAAGCATCTGAGATAAAACCGAAAAACAATCAAACAGCATTGTCATAAGATATTCAACATTCATATATCACAAAATAGTAATGTAGTGACATACGAATACATATAAAATATAGTCCAAACGAAAAGTAGAAGAGAGCAAGCAGAGAAAGAAACCCAATCGGGAATAGACGACGAAACCGGATCTGAAACACACGTGACTTATCACTATCGAGGGTTCAAGCTTCAATTCAATTCACACTTCTTGAAGCATCGGCTTGTCATATTCAACTTGGGAAACTTTAGACATCACTTTGCTTGATGAATTGATCTCGGCAAATCTTCCTAGATCATTTACACAGCCCGATCCACAATCAATTACGCGCTGATCATTACTCTAGATCAGACTAGACAGGTATGGCAATCTCCGAAGTTCATCTCTCGAGCCTTATTTCTCCTTTAGAAACAAAAATCCTTTACTCAGGCTGTTTGTAATGAGATTCCTTGTCTCCTGTGAATCCTGAAATCTTCTAAGCGCCGTTCTGTTTTGTATCTGACATTAGCCACTTCCTGCAGTTTCTGCTATATTTAGCAATTCCCTTCGAGATCGCGGGACCAACGTCTGGACCAAACGGCTCCGATTTCGCCAATCTCGAGTCATTCTCTACCGCGCGGAACTTGCAGTTTCAGTTTTGCTCCTGTTGGATATTCTCTTCAAGGGTCGAATTTGAATCTCAGTTACGGTTCGGCGATTCTGACTCGGGCCACATTTGACCCCCTCCCCTCGTGTCTGATTACCCATTCACAGCCCTGGCATCTACCGCCCCTTGGCCAAATTTCTCCTTCGATACATTTGACATACCTGTCACTGGCCTTGAAACCTTGAATCTAAGGAAATAAGGAAACCAAACTCACTTTGGACTACTCTTGGCACTTGCTGCATTGCGCCTGAACTCAATATCTGTACGATCTCGATCTCCGCATCAAGGATATACTGTGTGATCGGCCATCAAAAGAACTCGAGAGACTCTAGATATTTTACGCGCCATTTCGATTGACGGGCTATCAATCGCAATGCGAATCTAAGAGCGCCAACCACGCGACCGATGAACAACCCCACATTGCCCTTGCTGAGACCCGACCCGTTCTTCCTTCTTCTGAACCCAATTTTGGGTTCTCCTCCTTGTCAATCATGATGTCCTTGACGAACAATCTTCCCACAAACAATCTTTCTGTCCTACCACCCATTCTCACCGATGGAACGGTCAAGTCAAATCCGAAAGATCGTCTCTCCACCTACTCCAACCTCTCGATCACATCGCAAAATCGCTCGCGCCCAGGCTCCCACGTCTTCCCCATCTTCCATACCAGTCTACCATACGCCCTGGTTCGAGACTTCGCCTACCCTTCCACCCATCCCCTCCACTATGGCCCTCCTCCCCCTCGTGCCTCCAGCGTCTCCACCCCCGCAAGCGAACATAGACGCCTTTCCGATCCACCGCCCTCGTGGGATATGCGCGGCTCATGGGCATCGGGTCAATCAGCCCCAGAAGTTAATCATGGCCATGTCCAACAATTGCCCGCTATGTCTTTCGGGGATGGGCCCCCGTACAGTGAGGACGAAGACTTGCATAGCCCGGTAGTCACTTCACGGCATCACAAGAAATCATCCGATGTGAATGGTCTCGTAGATGAGAGAGTCATGTCTGGAACTGGGAATAATGATCGTGGAATGCTAGTCGGCATCAATGCCGATGGCAGTGAAACTTACTACGTAAATGACGGAGACACAAATGACGATGGGCCCGGCGGGGAATACGTCACATATCCCGCGAATGAAGGGCGGTATTCTATCATGGGATACAGTGGCCCCGGTGGCCAGCAGGGCTTTGAAAATGATCACGGCTTCGAGTCCGAGGATGAAATCTCCGGTGTGAACCGGTACTCGAGGGATTATCAATTTGCTGTTGGCTGTCCGGATGAAGAGATGCACGGGAAGGCCGTTGCTCTCTTTGACTTCACACGAGAACACGAAAATGAACTGCCTCTGACGGAGGGCCAGGTCATTTATGTCTCATACCGACATGGTCAGGGCTGGCTTGTTGCTGAAGATCCCAAAACAGGCGAGAACGGTCTCGTCCCAGAGGAGTTTGTCCGCCTCCTGCGAGACATTGAAGGAGGTCTGACTTCTCTGAACGGCGAACCAAACCCAGACATCACCGGCATCGCAGATGCCAGCCTAGACTCCAACGAGTCCGACCAACTATCCACGCCGACCCAAACAGAACGACCTTCTTTGGACGGAACCGACGCTTCTACCAAAGACACAAACGGCAACACAGCCGCATCTGCTCCATCAGATACCAAAGTCTCGCCCGCGAAGCGTGCCAGCACGCTAACAAAAACCTGAACTACACCAGCCATGAATGGCCTCCATCCATGCAAACCTTTGGCGCTCCGTGCACGGCTTACTCATCGTTTCAAGTGAAACCAGAGCCGGTTAACGATCCTTGGCGCCGCTCCCCTATCATCCACGAGGAGACCCTCAACACAGCCGGGGGTGATTCGGTGCGCGCTGTGTCACCGGCACCACAATCAAATCCTCCTCCCCCGGAGCGCACGGCTCCCATGATGGCTTCGCCGTCATCCCACATCTCATCTGCATTCCATCTACTCCCTTTCTTGCGCCGTCATTCCCAATTAACGTATATCCTTCACGATGCAATTACAATCCATGTCTCTAATACATACAGGGAGTGCGAGATATCGCCCTTCCGTTGTCGCCTTTTTGTCTTCGCTCTTCTATCTTCTATTACCCCCCTCGCCTTACTCCTGTATCTAGCTTCCTTCAGCGCAGGCGTTATACCAGCATCAATGTGCATCAGCGTAATGCCTACTTGAATTCATTCTATTGCCTAAAATTGTTAGTCTAGTAAGGCTGTGTAGTCATGTTAGGGCTACTTGATTAATGGTTTTGGAATAAGACCCGTAC
Source organism: Penicillium soppii (assembly GCF_028829465.1). Lineage (NCBI taxonomy): Eukaryota > Fungi > Ascomycota > Eurotiomycetes > Eurotiales > Aspergillaceae > Penicillium > Penicillium soppii. Next base: position 352,495 of record NW_026643235.1, on the reverse strand, counting down.
AATCTAAAGTGAAAGCAATATTATGGAAGTCTGGAATTGACCCTAATGGCCATTGCCCATAGGTGAGTACTTTGGATTTAACAATCTAATGAGCTATGAATGTATATTTCCTTTTCATTCCTGTAAAGCACCAGATATGTGTGATTATCAGCGAATGCCAGAAGCTAGGGTAAGCAAAATTCTACCTCAAACGCAAAGAGAAGAAAGCAAATTTTGATCTGCTTCACAATGCAGACCCTAAAAGGAAAAGAAATGGGAATGGAGTATACAAAAACAGCGTGGAAATAGAGCCACGAAATCTGGAATTCTGATGCTAATTGGCCCAGGTCAAATTGAGAATCGAGCAGGTATTCGCGAAGATTGTTCAAATCAACCAAGTAGATCATCAAAAGCCGAGCTGGACTGCTTTTGCGGTGGCTGGCTCTGGCTTGATACGTTAGTGCCGGTAGGGGCGCCCCAGATACCGGCGCTGGCCTTTTCCTTGGCCATGCTGGCGAGGTTGGGGCCCTTGTTGGAGCCTGTGTTTGTTTTCTGGATGCCGGCGCTGGCACTGGCGGTTGACCACAGTGAGCCGAAGGCGTCGCCGGAGGTCTTCTTGGTTGCTGCTGGTGCGGCGGGCTTTGCTGTGGGGGATGTCACGGAGGACAGGGATGGGGATGCAGCGTGGGAAGACCCGGACTGTTGGGAGATGTTGGTGTTGATTGAGGTGAAGTAGTTGGGCGTGGCAGCTTGGTAGCCTGAAGGCTTGGGTTGCATTGGAGCTTGCGAGGTGGGAGAGGTAAGCCCGCTGGACGATGGGGTGGGAGGTGCTGACGTGAATCCAACCAGGCCGTTGATGTTGGCGCCCTGCGAGGCTGAGATTGGCTGAGGTGCAACGAATTGTGTGCTAGCAGTTGTACTGGCAGTAGATGCTGGCGGCGGGATGCCGAAGTTTGGCGCGGATTGAGTAGGTTGGACAGCCGGTGTTGCGGACTGGAAGTCGTCGAAATCATCATCATCAGCTGGGGTTGGGTCGAGCATGTTGAGAGCACTGCCGGCGGGCTGCTTGCCCGCAGCAGTGGAGGTTGTCGTAGCGACAGGCTCGTCGTCGCCGAAATCGAATAGGTCCGCTACAGGCGCAGGAGCCGGCTCTGGCTTCTTTGCTGCGGGCTTTTCGCGCGAGCGCGTGGGGGCATCCGCTCCATCATACTCGTCATATTCATCGAATCGATTGGACCGTCGTCCGGTGTCCTGGAAGTCGCTCTGGGATTCACCACCGAAGCCGCCGCCATCCCCGAAGACACCTCCACTATATCCACCATACCCCGCACTGTCGCTGCCAAAGCCTCCATACCGGCCAGAGCTGGACATTCCACCGCTGCCGCTAGAACCCATGCCACCTTCAAACCCGCTGAACTTGTTGCGGTTGTTCTTGGCCTTCTTCCGTTCATTGCGAATCTGATCCACATCGCCCAACAATTTCACCAATTCAGAAGACCGATTGCGCACGTTGATACCCTGGTCCTTGCCGTTCGCATCGATATAGTGGAATTGCCGGAGCATCCGAATGAGCGATAGATGGGATCGTGCATCGTCAACAATTCGTTCGGAACCATTCTTAACAAGGAATTCGAGTAGCTGAAGACTCTATGGGAGAAAATAGTCGTCAGCTCCATACATCACACCAACCCGATCACCATTACTTTCCGTACCTTGTAGATCTGTCGCCATTCCTCCGCGCTCTTGTCGGTGAATCGTTTGTAAATCAGGGGCATGATCTCATTGAGCAATTGGCTACAGTAGCGAGTCAGTGCATGCGCATTGATACAGACGGTTTGAACAGCCCAGACTCACTAGCTATGTGTTCCATTGGCAATGTCCTGCATCAACGTAGTCGACGCACCCCAAGGTTCATTGTTTGTAGCTTCCCGAACCTGACTTCAGTCAGCATTGCGTCGCAGATTATGCTTGGAAACGCGCGTCGCAGCTTAAGGACAGTGGGTCATTTCGTGTGGCGAGCGGTTGCATACGAACCTTGGATTCCATCTCGGTATAGTTCATAACGGCTATGACGGAGCGGTCAGATCAACTCCCACAAACTATAAGACATCCACAAGGCAAGGCCCTTGGCCAGAATGGTCTTGTACCAAGAGGGTGTCACTTACCATTTTGCACTTTGCGAACACCCGCCTTGAGGTCATACAAGGACAGGTTGCTGACCTGGTCTTTGAGGTTGGAGAAATCCATGGTGAAGGTGGTCAATCGTGACACGTAGAAAGAAGGGATTTGAATAAGAATAGAAAAGGCAATTGCCAGCCAAGCACAGGAAGAACAATGAGAAATCCCTCAGGACTTGAATTGCCAGACAATGCTTGGAGGGGATGCCCGGTTTCCAGCTGGCAACCCGATCCAATGCGCCACGTCACGTGGCAAGCCCCTGACGGGGCTTTGTATACTTCTTATAATTAATGAAGATTTAGGGGATTGATATTGTTTAGAAGAGACCTAGAAGAAGTCTACAAGAAGCGTATTAAATACTGAGTTGTTTTAAACTTGACTCTTCATAATTGGAATCATACTGTGTACATGCCATTCGCCCATATAGACCGAACGCTATCGCTATCAAAATCAACAAAATACCCAAGGTATCTCAAAACAAAATAATAAAAAGAAAACAAGAGGCAGGAAATAATAATATCAATAAGAATGTGTACCCAGTTCATCCCTCATCAAGTCCATAAAGCCATGAAAAACACATGACACTCACTCATTATAGAACTTCTTCATGATCAAGTGTAAAAAGAGATTCACGTTGACCCGCATCTGTCCGTCAAAGAAGTCCATGAATTGTGTGTTGTTGAACTGAGCCTGCAGCAAGTCGTCCAGCGGTACCTGTGCATTAGCGCCGGGAATCATCATGTTTCCGGTACTTCCGTCGATGGTGAAGACACCGACTTCATTACTGGAGATGGTCAAGTCGACCCGATCCCATTGCCGCTCGGCGTAGCCCTTCCAGGCAACAAGAACGCCTCGATCGGCCATCGTGCGTGCGGAGTATTTAAAGGATCCAAATTTGAATATCTTCCCCGATTTGTGAAGCTCACGCTGGTGATCCCATTGCTTGGTGAAAGGCATCAGGAATCGCTTCTTTCCCTTCTTGTTTTGCAACGTGATCATAGCCTGCTCAATGTAGTCATTGTACGTCTTGAGCTGTTGATCAAGGTAAACAGCCTGATCGCTGAGACGCTGGGAGGTCAATCGAGCACCTTCCAGTTCCCGTTCGCGTTGGATTCTCCGACGGTGCTTGGTGCGGATATCAATGGCAATGGCGTTCAACAGGTCTTGGTAGTGGTTGTGACGATTGATTCTACCGCTTTGCTCGAGTCGAAGGATATTTTCAAGTGCAATGCCCTTCAGCTCTGCATAGCCCATGGCACTAATGTCAATCAAGCTGTTGGCTTCGGAATAGGCACCTCGGCGTGTGTTGCCGGTATTCAATTCTTCACGGACCAAATCATGCCAACGCTCCTCGTCTTCGGTCGTTGGTGGCTTAAGCATGACTTCCATCAAATTGGCACCGGTCTGAACACGAATAATGTAAAGTATGCAGCGCTTGGTCTCCATGAACAGTGTTTTCACTTCTGCTTCGGGGTCTGAGAGATATGGTTAGTAAGTTGTGAGGTAAGGCTCCGTTGCAATTCTTACCTTCCATCTGGGCCAGTTTGGGGTTCAGCGTAAGATTGATCTCGGTTGAGCTGACACCCATCAATTCGTTCTCGTTGGTCTTGACATTGCCCAGCTCTCGAACAAGCTCTTTCAAAAAGTCATCCGGGTGGGGACACATGTAGTTGATCTCCGAAGCAACAAGTTGATGAATGGAGAAGATGTCCGACATCTTAATGTAAAGTGTGGGTTTGGCCTTGGCATAAAGATCATTGAATTCATCAATATCAAAGTAGGTCTCTGCATCTTGAACTGAAATCACTGTATGATGTTAGTGTCATCAACCTAGGCAGATGAAAAAAAAAACTTACTCTGACCCCAGATACGCCCTAACCGCTGGATTGACTCTGCAATGTAGGTGTTGAGCGGTTGGAGATAGACATTCTCGGCACCAAACAGCCTTCCAGAGGCTATTTGGGCGAGAACCTTCGCGATTTCTCCGAGGTTGCGTTTTTGTTCTTGGGTCAAGCCCCGGTCGACAACGCCATATTTCTCTGGCTCGAGGACAGCAGGCTGGAAGTAATTTTTCCATACCCAGTGGCCAACAGTCTGGAGAATGAAACCTTGATCTTCGCCGGAGAACTTTTGGAGGAGATTTTGATACATCTGCTGTGCGAGATACCTGATACCAAATGGCATCCGGTACAAAAAGTCCTCCAGTCCCAAAAAGAATTGGTCAACAATGTCACGAAGATCTTGCAAGTGTTGAATGAATGTGTCTCTGGTTTCAGGGTCTCTGATTGCTTCTTCTCTAGGAAGATCGGGTTGCCGACGGCTCCGTTGGCCGGTTTGGAGCTCCTCGTTGTTGATCGCAGAACGGTAGATTTGAATCGGATCACTCTCCAAGTCAAGATCTGGGTTTTCAATCACGGACTCCTTCACAACAGTTCCCAACACATCGCGCATGAACTTTCGGTCGCGTGGTGACTTGGCATATGAGGCGAAGAGCTTGTTCCAGAAGGAAGTGCAGCGCAAATACTCAGGAAGGGATGTGAAGCTTTCAATGTCCTCCTTGACAGACCGTGCCAGGAGCTTGATGAGGTAATACTCCTCGCGGCGTTTCTGGGAGTATCCGAAGAGTCCCATCATCAAGTGCCTGATCCTCTCGTATTCTTTGTCTGAGGTATTGACCTCGCGCAATCGGCGGAACAAGCGAGCCAGGTACTGTGATTGGGTTTGAAGGAGGAAGAAGAATACCTGATATTGGTCCAGCTTTCTCCTTGAGGTCTTGTTCAGGGCCTTAAGATCATAAGGATCCTTGGAGGAGATCTCGGTGTTGGACAACAGGTTGCCAATGTGGCCACCGAAATGCTTTTGATGCTTGACAACTTCGTCCAGTGTAATCTTGTTCTTGACGAGGAGAGCGATTTTGATGTCAAGCTGACTGATGTATTGCTCAGCAAGCTCATTCTGTCGCACTTGCTGAACAACCACCTTGCGCAGACGCTCGAACTCGATCTCTTCGTCGAAATCAAAGTCACTGTCGTTGAGAAGATGGACGAATCCCTTCACTGTTCCAACAGGTGGGTTCTTTCCACTTGTTAGGCTCTTGTAGGCTTGGCCTTGAATGCGGCCTCGGATGACACTCTGAGCCTTGATGACCTTCTCCATATTTTCATTATAATGTTGGCGTCTTTCTTCAAAGCGATTGCGGACTATGACTCCTCTAATGCATGCCTGAAAGTCGGTGATGACATCCTCCTCCGCCTCAAGGTCGGTCAACATGTCGCCAACTTCAAGTCGTGCAATCATTGCCCGAGCGAAAGATTGAAGCTGAATAGCCTCCTCCTCGTGGTCCTCGAGTGCTGACAGTATATCCCCCACCTTCATTCGAGAAACAGCAGCACGAGCAAGAGCCTGGAGGTCAACGATTGCATGCTGTTCCTGCTCTAATTCTGCTCGCTCTGCCAGTAGATGACTTCTGTGCAAGAGACCACGGGATCGGGATTGCAAATCCAAGATAGAAGACTCTTCGTTGAATAGCGCGGTTCTCTGCACATCCAATGATTTTCTCATAGCCTGTCCACGCAGAATTCCTTGGAGATCGACCACTGGTGACACATGTTCTGCAAGCTCGGCATAGATGGCTGATGTGCTCTTCCTCACAGCGGCAGCTCGCACAATGGCTTGCAGTACGGTGCACTCATCCTCGGTTTCTTCCAGCGCGTGCAACAGCTGGGTCTGGCGATCTCTAGCAATCAGAGCCCGGATGTTTGATTGAATCGTGGTAATTTGAGAGGCTTGCTTGCTGAGCAAAACCTTCATCTCTGACCAGTTCTGGCGGGCGATTGATCCTCGAATGACCGATTGAAGTGACTTGACGGGAGTTTCGATTTGCTTGACTTCATTTGCCTGAGAATTCATCCGGCTTCTTTGTAGAGAACCGCGAATAGCTGCTTGGATTGACTTGACGGCGGTACTAGCTTGATCAACTTCTTGAGATTGAGCGCCCATTCGAGTTCGTTGTAGGGAACCGCGAATGGCTGCTTGGAGTGACCGAATAGAAGTTCCAGCTTCGCTGATTTCGTGAGTCTGGACTTCCATTTGTTTGCGCTGCAAGGCACCGCGAATCACAGCTTGGAGTGAAGTCACTTCGTTTCCTGATTCCTGGTACTGCTCATATTGGTCGGCAACATTCATACGTTGCATTGCACCCCTTATAGCCGCTTGGATCTGCTTAATGCCAGATTCTTCTCTTCGCGCGTGAGATTGCAGACGATTGGTTTGGGCGCGTGCCTTGGAGCCCCGAATAAGGCTCTGGAATTGCAGAATGTCATTTTCTTGAGCCTTTCTCGACTGCTTGTCACCTTGTTGTCGGCGGCGTACAAGGAATCCTCTGCTGATTGCCTGTAGCCCGACAGAAAATTGGAGCATGGTCAAGCGGTATTGACTGATCTGACGTGCCCAATCTCCGCGCAGGCGTGACTGCAACTCAACCAGGAGAGGCTCAAAGTTCCAGAGATCATTCATCGTGTTTCCGAGCTGCAAACGTAGCATAGCTCCTCTGATCTGGGATTGGAACTCACAGATGCCGCTCTCGCTTTCGTGCAGCTCCCGATCGACCCGATCTTCTTCGGACTCGACAGGTTCAGGTTCGGGCTCAGGCTCCGCACCAAAGTTCGCGGCCATACCTGCGAAGCTAGGCATGCTGACACCAGATTTATCCAATCCTTTTTGGGTTTTCTCAAGTTCATGGTGTTCGAACTCAAGTTGACCGACCAAGTTACCCATACGGAAATCCAACATGCCGTTCTTGAAGAGCAACCATGATAGTGCGTGAATACAGTGTATCACCTTTGGAAGGTTTTTCTTTTCGTACAAGTCGATGAGTTCGAATCGGAAAAGTTCTGGCAGCTCAACCTCGTCAAGGAATCTGAAGAACAAAGCGATATTGTCTGAGTGACGATATTGTAACTTGGGGTTTCGGAAAATGCGAAGGGTTTTCCCTGAATACATCGCTTGCACCACCTCCGCCAGAGTGACACCGTCTCGTAGCCCTTCCTCCAGTTGAACAATTGGCGGGATTTGCTTTTGAATGACATCTTCGATCCATTGTTTGGCTTCTCCGATATGGCACAGATACTCGTATGCTTGGATGAATTGTCGCTGTTGGTCCATCCAATTTCCAGCCGCCCATGAGGACACCTTTGGCTTTTCAGGCGATACCGCGCCCTTTCTTCCAGCTACTGAATCTGCACGCTTCAAACGTCGCCGGCCTTGTAGACCAATCACAGAACCTGACGGTGCACCAAATTTGAACTCATCGGTCTCTCCCGACTGTGCAAACTTCGAGAGTGTTCTCAGGTGACCAGTTGAAGATTTTTGAAACGTTTCAAGTTCTGGCGCTGTTAGCGCAGTAGTCAGCTGTGGTGGATGAGGGCTGTGGGGCGTGGTCTTTTGTGGGGACGATGGACGCGATGTTCCGGGAACGGGGGACCAGTGATGAGGGGAGATGGATGGAGGGCTCTGAGGCTCATAAGTCGATAGTCTGCGGCGCGGGGACTGATTTTCTTGAAGACGCGATTCGGGGGTACTGGGTCGATAATCCTTCCACGGCTGGGAGTCATCGATCGTGTAGCTTCGCGAATGTCGGTATCCCCCAACATTCGATGCAGGGGATGTACCGTTGGGTACTTGCTGTAACGGGCGCAGCGATCGGCGAATGCTGTCGTATGTCGTCCCAGCATTTGGTTTATTCCCCCGCTCCATTGTGTCCTTGACGGTCGTTGCTGAGTTTATACTGCTTGCTTCACTCTTCCCTCGGAAGTGACCCAGATTGTTGTGTATTGACCCATTAGAAGACACCGTACTGGTTCGACTGGGAGCAAACGAGCTTGATGCGACGGAATATGCGGAAGAGTTGGTGGACGCTGTAGAGTCTTGTCGTAATGGGCTGGTGGACTGCGCAGGAAAATCCGTCTGTGCCCGTTTGAGCGATGGGAAATGAGTTGACATCACTTAATTTTGAGACGGGTATGCGATAATGAATTGACAAGTGACGCGCTCCTTCGACCGCATCCCTGCTCCGGTAGAAGAAGCGGAATGCGCGAGTCAAACAAGGTTGATCAAACCCTTTGAAGATACGTGCAAGATTAAGAGCAATCTCTCATTACCGTACGATTTGGGGGTGAAAAATCAAAAGAAATTCGTCTCAAATTCTGCAATGCAGTATTCGTGAAATCGGATGGAATTGTTGACGGTGGGGTCCAAGTGAGAAGATTCCCCAACCCGAAGAGGCACAGGGGGGCACAACAAATCTCCAAATCGGGTATAGCTCTATCAGGTGATTGTGGCTTGTTGATCTCTGGTCACGTGTATCTTCGGTTTATTCCTCTCTACCGCGACATTATCATGCTTCAAACGCTTTTAGGTAATGTTTTCTTTTTTTTTTAGCAACCCGAAAAGGTCTGTTCCCGATTAATTACCATATACTGTTTCAACTGTACATTCTGATTCAATGTTTGGCCCAGATTGGGCTGGATGCTTGCAGTCTTGGCAAAGGTGGCTGGTGTACGATTAGGCAAGATTTACGCTTCGTAGTGCTATCGTAGTCCCGTGCGACCATCACATCCCTGCTTGAACCATTCCACCGCCAATTGATATCATGTTTAGTCTGCATATATTACAGAATATACTTATCTATTGAATGGCTAAGGGGTTGTCTTCCAAGGTTCCCGCTATGCTTGAATGCACCTATTGCCGAGATTGATATATAGTATTTGCTGTTACGTTACTGGAGTGTAGTATCGAAATATGGTACCACTCTGTAGTTGCGACCGATTTACATTGCGAGACATAATTGAGGCATTCATATTCAGACATCAGATGTCATTGGCAGCTTCCAAGGTTGCAAGTCATTTTAAGACAACGTTGGAATCGTCGTCTTAAAGATTTTGTTGGTTCTTGTATTGGACCAACATATTTTGTAGTTCTAAACTCAAGATATATTTCCGCATACGTATGTACCTACGCAGGTACTTCCATAATTCCCTCCAACATGAATTTTGCCCAGAATCTCCCAATAAAAAAAATCCCCAGCCCTGTTCACTAATTTCCAATGACAACATCAAGTCGAATTGCGCAATCATCCTATGCTGCAAGCGCAAAAGGTCCAAGGCAGATTGCCGGTTGAACCGAACCCCGCCAACAAATGAAACCATCACCTGACAAAACCTTCTTTTCCTATCAAACGAGGTGTTGAATCGGTGATTTCTCTTCAACTTTCCACACACTTACAACATGGCATCGCTTTCTTCACAGCCCCGCTACATTTACAAGATTGTGCCCTCGACCGCACCAGTCCGCGAGCCAATTCCCGAGCGGCTTGCAGTGAGTGATTTGGACAAGGGCTCTGGCTTCATCCATCTCTCGACAGCGCACCAGGTAGCAAACACACTAAAAACCTTTTTCACGGAGGAGCCCTTAGTCTATGTGCTGCGAATTGAATACCATCGCGTCATCCAAGATATTAAGTGGGAGTCTCCCGATGGAAGAGTGACCGGTCCTCGACCCGGGGAGGGACTTTTCCCTGTGAGTTGAAACTCCGCGGCTAACCATTGACATTTGCTGAAAAACAACCAAGCACCTCTACAATGGTCTCAAACTGGGCAGAGAGGAGGTTGAGAGCGTCGCTATCTGGCAAAACGATGAGGGATGGGATAAGGCCCTCACTGGAGCGAAGCCATGGCTTCTGGCCTAGCAAATTTATGTTACTCGGTTGCATTCCAATTTGATACCAATGTCAAGCACACGCTCTATTTTACGCTGCAAAGTTCTGGTGGCATTCCGATTACATGAATGAATCCGTCATGACGCTTTTTAACGGAAAGATTGGAAAAATGTACGGTTCTTTTAGTCGCCAAGTGGATAGCAATGCAACAACTGGCCATCGATTTATACAAGGGTCATATAAGAAAAAATAGACACAAGGCAAAAGAAATTGGGGCGTTTAGTATTGACCACTCACAGTACAAAGAAGGATCAGCACTAGCCAAGAAGACGAAGCTTGTTGCAACCTCACTTGGCTCACCTGGTCGCCCAAAACCGAACTTGTAGCCCCATTCTTCCATCTGTTGGGCGCTCGGGGTGTCGATCTGAATCGGAGTATAGATTGCCCCAGGACTGAGGTTGAAACAGGTCAATAATGCAACGTTGGAGGGAGAGAGAAGGTGGATTACTTACACGACTGCATTCAACCGGGCACCTTCGGAATCAAGTATGCTGCTAAAGATCGGGTAAAACTTATGATGGCTCCCTTGGTCGCAGAATAATCAATTATATTCACCGAGCCACGCAAGGCCAGAATAGAAGAATTGTTGACGATTCTGTAGGGGGTTAGTGATACTGCAGTGTTGATAATCGCTTCTGCGTCTGATTGCTCCAATGGCAAGTAAACGATGCTGATATCAGCACCCTCTCTGGCCATCAAAATAGCGATCGATCGCCCGATACCGTACCGGAACTGTCCAGGGTTGTAAGTAATCGTCAGCTTGCTTCATACCGACACATACTCTCCACCAGTAAAAAGAGCCTCCCTGCCCTTCAATTTCCCCGAACCGATATATTCAGTGAAACCCTCAAAGCCTTCTAGCTTTGTTGATCTGCTGAGCTCCGTCATTACACACTCCAATCTAAAGGAAATGCTGTATTGGAAATATCTTGTTTAGATGAATATGCTCTCACCCCGGTTTATTCTGAGCCTGTGCGGCCGGTGCAGACTTGAAGGCACTGTGCTCGCCCATTGATGATCCCATATCGCAGTATCGTGGGCTACGATAGAAAAATAGGGATAAAATATGGTTGCAGATGGTAGAATGAAGCTATGCTTCTAGCCCAAGCATTTAACTATGAAACATGTCAACCCTTCTTTGCTCTGGTGCTATCACACTATTGTCATGTCATAGTATGGCGAAGGCACACGGGATTTGAGGCCGGGGACAGAAGACCATGTTTTCATATGTCAAAAAATCTTGGACAACACAAGGCTATTTATATTCAAAGACTTCAATGTTTGACTTGAGCTGTGACAACCTATACATTAGTCTCTTCATTGCTGTGACCGAGGCCCCCAAATGATTTGTGATGCTTAGAACATATAATTTCTGCTAATTACTACACAATAAACCCAATGAATGTATTACATTTTATCAAAATCAAAGTCAGCAACCAGCCTGGCAAGTTCCAGAGATCTATAGATCTCCCCGGGACCGGCTCTTGATCATCATTTATAAGCATAAAATATAGGACGGTTCACCGCCCTGAAGAACCTCGTTTACCAGCCAATCAGTGATGCGACCTTGCAGATAAGACGGTACACTATACCGAATTAGGCTAGTCTCCTTATCGGCTTGGCCGTGCACGGAAAAGAAAAGGAAATAATTTTTCGTCCGACTTTTTCTTCTTCTTTCTTTTCTTTGGGAAAGCCCGACTTTCTCCATCAGCAGAACGTTTCCTTTCTGTTGATTAATTATTATCCTAAAGTCGTGTCTCACCGTCTGTTTTCAGATATTCTTTAATTTTCACAATGCCTATCACCGCCAGCGACGCTGCTCCCGGTGCCGCCATGAAGGCTGAGATCACTGACTACACCAAGGCCTTGGAGGTTGTCGAGACCTACAAGACCCGCGATGGTCTTGACGTTGATACTCTCATTGATTCCGACAAGCACGGTGCTTTGACCTACAATGATTTCTTGATCTTGCCCGGCTACATCGGTAAGCCGAACCCCGCCATCCAAAATTCTCTTTTTGCTCCAATGACTAAATTGTTCAGGTTTCCCCGCCTCTGATGTCTCTCTTGATACCCCCGTTACCAAGCGTATCTCCTTGAAGACCCCTCTTTTGTCCTCTCCCATGGACACCGTCACTGAGCACAACATGGCTATCCACATGGCCCTGCTCGGTGGTCTCGGTGTAATTCACCACAACTGCTCTCCCGAGGCCCAGGCCGAGATGGTCCGCAAGGTTAAGAGATACGAGAACGGCTTCATCCTTGACCCCGTTGTTCTCTCCCCCAAGGCCACCGTTGGTGAGGCCAAGGAGCTCAAGGCCAAGTGGGGCTTCGGTGGCTTCCCTGTCACTGGTAAGTCATGAAAAAATTTCTCTCTCTTCTATACCAGCACCTGTCCCCCCTTTGCATGATGACCAAACTCTTTTAAAAATAACTTTCGTTCCACTGCAGCGACGAAAGTCGCATTGTAGAGAACCAGATCTTATCTGAGCATTTCACTATCTTTTGCAATTTTCACGTCAGCTTTTGATAATCAGAATGCTAATGTTGAAAAACAGAGAACGGAACCCTCCGCTCCAAGCTCGTTGGTATGGTCACCTCACGTGATATCCAATTCCACCGCGAGCTCAGTGACCCTGTGACTGCCATCATGGCCACTGATCTTGTCACTGCCCCGGCCGGTACTACCCTTGCCGAGGCCAACGAGGTTCTCCGCCAGTCCAAGAAGGGCAAGCTCCCCATTGTTGACGCCAACGGCAACATCGTTTCTCTGCTTTCCCGCTCCGATCTGATGAAGAACCTCCACTACCCCTTGGCCTCCAAGCTCCCCGATTCTAAGCAGCTTATCTGCGCCGCTTCTATCGGTACTCGCGAGGAGGACAAGCACCGTCTCAAGCTCCTCGTTGAGGCTGGCTTGGACATCGTTATCCTGGATTCCAGCCAGGGTAACTCCATGTACCAGATCCAGATGATCAAGTACATTAAGAAGGAGCTCCCCCAGATCGATGTTATCGGTGGTAACGTCGTTACCCGGGAGCAGGCTGCTGCTTTGATTGCCGCCGGTGTCGATGGCCTGAGAATTGGCATGGGCAGCGGTAGTGCCTGTATCACCCAGGAAGTCATGGCTGTCGGTCGTCCCCAAGCCGCTTCCGTGCGCAGCGTCTCCTCCTTTGCCGCCCGCTTCGGTGTTCCCTGTATCGCCGATGGTGGTGTCCAGAACCTTGGCCACATCGTCAAGGGCCTGGCCATGGGTGCCAGCACCGTCATGATGGGCGGTCTCCTTGCCGGTACCACCGAGTCTCCCGGTGAGTACTACGTCAGCAACGAGGGCCAGCTCGTCAAGGCCTACCGTGGTATGGGCTCTATTGCCGCCATGGAGGATAAGAAGGCCGGTAACGGTGCCAAGGACAGCAAGGCCAGCAACGCTGGTACTGCTCGTTACTTCTCCGAGAAGTCCAACGTCCTTGTTGCCCAGGGTGTCGCTGGTTCCGTCCTCGACCGCGGCTCCGTCACCAAGTTTATCCCCTACCTCGTTGCCGGTGTCCAGCACTCTCTGCAGGACATTGGTGTCAAGAGTCTTGCCGCTCTGCACGATGGTGTCAACAACGGCACTGTGCGTTTCGAGATGAGAAGTGCCAGCGCTATGACCGAGGGTAACGTCCACGGTCTGCACAGCTATGACAAGAAGCTTTACGCGTAAGATCCAAGCGTCTTGTTGACTGGCCTTTTTGTGAATAGTTCATCGGGGTAACCCCCGATGATGTGGCCTTGAAAAATAAAATAGGGGTAAAGGATAGGAGTTTACGATTTGAAGATTTACGCCATTTCTGTTAATGAGCAATCACGTTTATAATTTTTTTTTGAATAATTCCAACGTAGACGCTGCATTTCGTACGGGTAGAGAATTCATGTAGTTTTTCTGCAAGGCACATGGCGCTGCGTTCGGCTAAGCTTGATGAGGTTAAGCTGCACGCGGGGTAACAGGGAAACAGCCTAGGCTCTCGGGTCTTGATTCTTTACTATAAACTACATCAAACCACTGTATCTTGCAATGTCAATTATCTACCAAGAATATATTTGTCGCATAGTACACGGACTGGGCCATCAATCCGCTGTTGGCTTCATCATTCGCAAATCTCGAACTTCTCCCATTGCCTCGGCGCGCTTTTCTCAGTACCCGGGCTGCAGATTTGGATATAGACCATATACAACCATACCAGACACGTTATCACATTCTCAGACAATGCCTAAGCAAAACGATACTCAGAAAAAGCAGCCCGCTGTGCCTCGACCTAGTTCTAGGTAAGAAGTCAGCAGCAAGCAACTGCCTCTTTGGTAGTTACCGATGGACGCGATGCTACTTTGGAAATTCAACTGGAGACACAGAGCTAACTTATCCAGTGTACTCCTTATTTCTTCAAAGAACGAACTCCTTCTGCTTCATCGCGTAAAGACATCCAGCTCTTTCGCATCCGCTCACGTCTTTCCAGGCGGCAACCTATCCGCCCAAGATGGGCCTTGTCCTCCCCCTGAAGACCTAGCCAGACATGAAGATTCTCCTAGTTACAGACGTGCAGCAATCAGAGAACTCTTCGAAGAGAGTGGTATTCTTTTAGCCAAGAATCGTACCTCGGGCAAATTGATTGCTGTTGATGAGCCTACCCGAGAGGCAGGACGCCGACTGATCCACCAGAACAAGACTACATTTGACGAGTGGCTTAAGGAGCAAGACAATGACGCAGACCCGGATCTAGGTGAGCTTTTATGAAAGTTGTTTGTGCATGCATTGCTAACTTACGAAGATCAATTGATACCGTTTACTCGTTGGGTTACGCCAACTAATGTTCCTAAGCGATATACCACCCAGATGTATTTATACTTCTTACCTTTACCCACCAACGCGGATAAGAAACTGCTCGCTGAACTCCCGGCTGAGGGTGAACACGACGAGCTGGAGAGCCCAACTAGTGATGGTGGTATTGAGGTCACAGAGGCTCAATTCCTTCCTGCATCGGAATGGATTAGTCGTGCACAGCAGGCGGAAATCATCCTGTTCCCGCCACAGTTTCTTCTGCTGCACTTGGTTTCAGAGTTTTTGGACAAGGAATCTCGTGCGGGCGCCTCTTTGGAAGAGATGGAAAAGCGCCGACGGGCCCTCGTCGAGTTTGTTCATTCAGGATCTCCTCCTTGGGTGCATAAATGTATTTCTCCGAAGATGATTCAGATGACTGGTGACGGTCGGGCTGTTTTGGGATTGAATGAACCTGGACCTGAGTTGAAGGGGTCAGATAGGCGTGGCGAGTCTGAGAGAGTTGTGCTTGTGCGATTTAAGAAGGGGAGTGCGAGGGAAGTGGCTGTTGGATGGAAAAATAAGGTTTTGCAAGAAGAGAGGGAAAAGAGTAACCTTTAGAATAACTATATGCCCTTAGTGTGTATTTAATCTAGTGTTAAAGAGAAGCATGAATGAAGATTTAAAGTACACACGGAAATTTGGTCATGGGATGGACGATCCTGTTGCCACGGCAGAAGTAAGCAGACCGCTAACGCCACACCCTCCCCACTTGCGCCACGCCAGCCCTCGACAAAAGGTCACATGACCCACACAAATCTCGATTATGAGTCTTGAATTTAATGTGCGGCAGAAAAACCCTCCACCTCCAACCTCACCGTCGCCCGTCAAAACCCCAACACCACAACCGCCAAAATGGAGAACGACAAGGGAGAGATCGTCGATCTGTACGTGCCATCACTTCCAGTTCATCCAATTCCAATTCCAAACCCTGTACCTGTCTGCGTGGCCGCAAACCCTCGATCCCAGCCATGAACACTACCCTGTGCGAATGAGACACGAAGAGCAAGCGCAAAGCGGAAAATGCACTTATTGCAAGCCACAGGCCACCAGAAAAAAACAGGACGAGGGAGCAGGACATGGATGGACGGACACGGGAACCTTTCGCATCTTCAAAATCACAAAACTAACATTCCACACAGCTACGTGCCCCGCAAGTGCAGCGCCACCAACCGCATCATCAAGGCCAACGACCACGCCTCCGTCCAGCTTTCCGTCGGCAAGGTCGATGAGAACGGTCGCTACACCGGCGAGAACCAGACCTACGCTCTGTGCGGCTTCATCCGTGCCCGCGGCGAGAGCGACGACTCCTTCAACCGTCTCGCTCAGCGCGACGGCTACCTCAAGAACGTCTGGGCTGCTTCCAGCCAGCGGTAAATTATTCACAGCGATGTGGTTTATTTCACCGGGTGGTGTTGACGGTTGATTTGATGGTATGTTTTTGTTGGTCTTGGATACGATGTTGCTGGGCTGGACTAATTGTTGCAGAGGAACTGTGGCTTGATGGTCCGTGTTCGGGGAGTTGGTCCCATGACCTAACTAAAAGGACCAAGGGATATGGGTTTTCCTTCTCCTATTTTCTTTTATCTCCTCTGAGAAACTCCTGTTTTCCTACCTATCTTATCGAATGAATAAAATATCGACGACTTGATGGTTCAGGTGTTTTTTCTCTACCAATTCCTATCCCGCCTCTGCATAGCGCTCTGCGTCGAGCACCTGCAATCTTGCAGCCAAAAAATCAAAACGATATCCCTTTTCTTGTATACAGTCTCTTTTCCTTAAGTCTGATTACTGTTGTTCCCTTCTCGGCCTTTTAAGCCTTCTCATTCTTTGTAGATTTGAAAACTAGACTGGTTCGCTGGTCTTGGTCTTCTGTCGACATTTCCATGAGCGAGGGGGCAAAAATAATTACATGTCGCCGAAGATCATGCCTTCGAGCTCCCGCCTGCTGAAGAGCCACTGTTGCAGAGACCCATGCACTGGGGCACAGATACGGGCAGGACATCATTATCGTAGAGAACTTACTTGAATATTACTTTAGTTTTCCTCGGTGGTTTAAGCCTTTCTTCTTCACATCTACATGTAATACATCACATTACTTTACACTATTGGCGTTGCCAGAGGTATTCTAAACAAATATTTTATTCACAACTCATCCATCGTTGATATGCAATACGTTCCTTCAACATAAACTCGTGATTGCAAGTAAAGTCTGGCATGGACGTTACAGGCAAGACACAACCCAGAAAAAGCTTTTGTTTTCTTCTATAATCGAGTGTACCATCTCTCCGCTTAGTCCTTCTCCAGACGCACAGCCGGGTTCGTCTCGATGAAGTTGAGGTCGACCTTGTGGCCGAGGAGTTCACGGATATTGCTGACAGCGTACCTGGACAGATATTAGCAAATATATAATCAGTAAAGGCTGACGAGAACGTACTTGATCATAGTAGGTCTCTCCAGACTCAATCCCCATCCGTAGACTCTCAGGTTCTTGGGCAGACCCATGGATTCCAGCATCTCGGGCCGGAACATACCACTGTTACCAATCTCAACCCACTTACCCAGACCGGCGTGGTAGCCGAAGATCTCCATACTGGGCTCAGTGTAAGGATTGTAAGCGGGCTTGAAGCGCAGCTGGTGAATACCCATCTTGGCAAAGAAGACCTCCATGAAACCGATCAGACCACCGAGAGTCAAACCGAAGTCCGCAATAACACCCTCGATCTGGTGGAACTCAGCCAAGTGGGTGGCGTCAACTGCCTCATTTCGGAACACACGGTCGATACTGAAATAGCGGGCTGGCCGAGGGTTGGCAGCCAGCTTGTGCAGCATATAGGTGGAGATAGAGGTAGTGTGCGTGCGGAGCACGAGTCGCAGAGACTCGTCCGCGCTCCACGGGTAGCGGTAGCCGATGGAGCCGAACTTGCCGTGCTCGTGCACTTCACGCACATTGTCCCAGTACTGTTGGTAGTCGAGGGGCTTCTCGGAGTCCTTTGACTTGGGGGCATGTGGGTCGTTGGGGGCGTCTGCACGGGGGCCGTCGGCCACGGCTGGGTCGGAGATGTAGAACGTATCTTGGAGATCACGGGCAGGGTGTTGCTGGGGCACGAAGAGAGCGTCGAAGTTCCAGAAACCGGTTTCCACGAAGCGGTTGGTGGGCATCTCCTCGAAGCCCATTTCGAAGAAGATGTTGCGGAACTCTTGTCGCACCTTGTTCAGAGGGTGGAAAGTACCGGACGGGGTGCTAGCACCCTTGGCGTTGAAGTTCTTGGGCTTGAAGGTTTTCTCCTTCCACGAGCCACTGGCGATCATCTCGGGAGTAAGGTCGGTCTCCTCCTTGACGAATTCTCGGGCGTAGTTGGGACCCTTGATGATTTCGTAATCGTGCTCCTTTGACAGAGAGACCAGCTTTCTCCGCTTGAGATCTTGGAGGACCTTTGAATCGCCCAGGGTCTTAGTTTTTTGTACTGTGAGCAGGTGCTGTTGCGTTTCGTCGACAATCGAGTCTGTGGAGGCCCGGAGCAGATCCTTATCCTTCTTGATCCAGCCACGCTTGAAAGCATTTCCTTGGCCAACTTTGGCGTTGTCCTTGCCCACAATTCCGGGCAAGTCGGTGATCTTCAATCCGTCCAGGGCGGCGACAACGGCGGCGAAGACCTTAGCTTCGTGACTGCCATTGGCGGCAACCTCCTGGCCCTCAGCGGTGAGGGTAAGAATTTCCTTATCCAGAGCCTTCCAATCAACCATCTGCCGGGCGCCAAGGCGGTCGAGCGCACTTTTGACCTTCAATGAGGGGACGGAGGGGAAGGCATTGCTGGCGAGGACGGGCGCATCGGACGCGGACAGGGCGTCCAGAATGGGCTTTATCAAATCGTTATCCATAGCTGCAGTCTTGTCCTGCAGACTAGAATTTTTAGAGGGAGGTTTGGCGTTTCTTTGGATCAGACAATATTCCGTAGAATTATGACTCTGCGGGATCCAAAAGATAAATTCGGGAGGTGATAAAGACCACAAGTGCTATTTCACCCCGCCATAGTATTGGACAGTTGACTCCAGGATCTAGGGCTTGGAAAACAACATCAACACAACAGGGGGTACTCATTTGTCGACATTGAAAAATCCGAAAGATTACCATTTCCAATTCACTATTGTGGTTCTCGTGAGTGGAATTCATACATTTTACACACTAATTTCCTCCATCCTATTGCAGGCAGTAACTATCGGGTTTTCTGACATACGAGATAAGTACATACGTTGTATGAATGTTGAGATGACTATGCAATCTCTTAACCTTGAAAAGACTAAATTGATCCAGGGAACCCAA
This sequence comes from Penicillium soppii, assembly GCF_028829465.1. NCBI lineage: Eukaryota > Fungi > Ascomycota > Eurotiomycetes > Eurotiales > Aspergillaceae > Penicillium > Penicillium soppii. The sequence continues at coordinate 333,392 of NW_026643235.1, read as the reverse complement.
GGTAGGAATCAAACTACGCATGAGCACGAGCGATTCAATAAACCAATCGCAACTCATGAATGCAAACGACAACGGCTGAGACGCTAAGCTCGGCTCAGCCACACAGAGTTCGAACTATGGGACTTGGTAGACCCTACTAAACAATGAATGCTCGTTTAAACCGACTGGCTGAGAAACAACTTCGACCGAATCCTACTCAATCATTTACCAAATCTCGTACTACCACGTAACATGTATGTCTACATAGGTAGGATGACATGTCCTTTCTGTATTGTATTTAGGGTTATCGAGAAGCACTAGTATTTGAATATCCCAAATCCCAAACGAGCCTAAGTTGATCGTCACTAGTTTTCAAGTCGATCATCACGCTTTTTAGGTCTTACATCGTTAGCAAGTGGATCACGGGATATGAAACAGCTGATCAGGAGGTTTGCCGCTTTTATTTTATTTTTGTGCAGCCTACAGATAGTAGTGACCATAACTATGTACTCTGAGTAACTACGGCGTAGTACATCGTTTCTCGAAACCTAAATAGATAAATTCCTAGTCCGTGCACAGATGCATGAATTGGTCAAAAGATAGTAAATTTACAAAATTATTATGCCATTTTAGGTGTATGGGTTTGGGTCTAGGGCTGTAGTTTGTTGTAGAATGAGAGAAGGAGAGATAACTAGAGAGAGAGAGAGAGATCAGATTCACACCAAGAAAAAAAACAGAGAGGCCGGCATCACCGCCCCTTTCGAAATCCTCTATTATTTTTTTCTCTCTGACTCTCTCCGAGATCTTTTTCTTTCCCTTCTTCTTCTTCTTCTACTACTTTTTATTCCGTTCTATGGAGTACTGATCGTCCTTTTCCTTTTTTCTTTTTTCTTCTATATTACGGATCTCTTTTCTCCTATCTCCCTATTCCCCGCATAGCTAAAGTGGTGGCTTACATAACCTTGAACCGCTCATTTTCTTTCCCCCTTCCCGACATTCAAGGTTCCTTTCTATTATCATCCCCGATAGACTCGGGACTCTATTTATTCCCGACTTTTCTTTCTTTGATTTCCCCCGGAATCACCTCATGTCGCCATAATTGAAGTATTTGATCTTTTTTTTTCCCCGGTCAGGACTATTCGGTGAGTGATCTTTGATCTTTTTGAACTTATGTTTCCCCCCATCTCCGGAACCCTATCGAATTTACCAGTGGCCTCGTTGCTTGTCGGATAATCATTTGATCTTCGCCCTATATACGAGAAAAAAACGAAAATTCCGTTCCATCGAAACACCTTTCAATTTAATATGATATTCTGATCTCGTTCAGCAACTAACTTTGGTAGGGCACGATGGCTGGCGCGGACGAGACACTCGTAGCCGCGACTGCCGTGCTGCAGAATCTGGCAAGAGACGAGCCTACCTCCGGCTCCTCTTCACCACCATTTGATTTCCAATTATCATCTGCCAACGGTGCCAAATCCACCAAACTCCCCGGAGAACATAGCCCTGCAAAGGCAGCCTTCGAAGCCGAGCTTGAGGCCTTGGTCCGCCGTGTGCACCATTTGGAATTCCAAGCTGTCAGTCACCACATATTCCCCGACGATCTCCAACGGCAGACGGACTCCCCTATTGGGGAGCCGTCTGCTGAAAGACCCAACGAGAAGAATCCTGATTTCTTAAGGACATTTGGGCTCTCTCGTCTCGCGTCCGGTCAAGGTTCTGACTCTTCTTCTTGCCTTTTACAGCAGCAAAAAACCATTCCTCAACCACCGGTGGAGAATCTCGACGATCGCCCTCTGGAAGATATTGAGGAATACGACTCCGATGACGACGATCTCGGTACCCGCATCGTGCGGGAGGAGGATATAAGTTTCCTCCGCAACCATGTACAGAAGCAGGCCGAGGAAATCAGCTCCCAGAAAGATATCATTGCCCAGGTCCGCGATGAATTGCAAAAACAGGAAGAACACACTCGCCGCGCTCTCACCAAGGTCGAAAATGAAGATGTTGTTCTTCTGGAACGTGAGTTACGCAAGCACCAGCAAGCCAACGAGGCCTTCCAGAAAGCCTTACGTGAAATCGGGGGTATCATTACCCAAGTTGCCAATGGTGATCTCTCCATGAAAGTCCAAATTCACCCGCTGGAGATGGACCCTGAAATCGCCACATTCAAACGTACAATTAACACTATGATGGACCAACTGCAAGTCTTCGGTAGCGAGGTGTCTCGTGTCGCTCGTGAAGTCGGTACAGAAGGAATACTCGGCGGACAAGCCCAGATCACTGGCGTTCATGGTATCTGGAAAGAACTTACTGAAAACGTGAACATCATGGCCAAGAATTTGACGGATCAAGTACGAGAAATTGCTACTGTCACCACAGCTGTTGCCCACGGTGATCTTAGTCAGAAGATTCAGAGCCAAGCCCAAGGTGAAATTCTCGAATTGCAACAGACTATTAACACCATGGTGGACCAACTCAGAACATTTGCAACCGAAGTAACGCGAGTCGCGCGTGATGTCGGTACAGAAGGTGTACTCGGAGGGCAGGCCCAGATCGCAGGAGTCCAAGGCATGTGGAATGAATTGACCGTAAATGTCAACGCTATGGCCAACAATCTCACCACGCAAGTGCGAGATATCGCTACCGTCACAAAGGCTGTCGCCAAGGGTGATCTTACACAGAAGGTCCAGGCCAACTGTAAGGGTGAAATCGCAGAGCTGAAGAACATTATTAATTCCATGGTGGATCAACTACGACAATTCGCCCAGGAAGTCACTAAAATTGCCAAGGAGGTTGGTACGGACGGCGTTCTCGGTGGCCAAGCTACTGTAAATGATGTCGAAGGAACATGGAAAGATCTGACGGAGAATGTCAACCGTATGGCCAACAACCTGACCACCCAAGTGCGTGAGATCGCAGACGTCACCACCGCCGTCGCTAAGGGTGACCTTACCAAGAAGGTCACCGCCAACGTTCAAGGAGAGATTCTCGACCTTAAGAGCACCATTAACGGCATGGTGGACCGACTCAACACATTCGCTTTTGAAGTCAGTAAAGTGGCTCGCGAGGTCGGCACAGATGGTACCCTTGGTGGCCAGGCCAAAGTTGATAACGTGGAAGGAAAGTGGAAAGACTTGACCGACAATGTGAACACCATGGCGCAAAATTTGACCTCTCAGGTCCGAAGTATCTCTGATGTAACGCAAGCTATTGCCAAGGGTGACCTCAGCAAGAAGATCGAGGTGCACGCCCAAGGAGAGATCCTCACACTCAAGGTTACCATCAACCACATGGTGGGTCGACTCGCTAAATTCGCTACTGAGCTGAAGAAGGTCGCCAGAGATGTCGGTGTTGACGGCAAGATGGGTGGCCAGGCCAATGTAGAGGGCATTGCTGGTACCTGGAAGGAAATCACCGAGGATGTGAACACCATGGCCGAAAACTTGACTTCACAAGTGCGTGCTTTCGGTGAAATTACCGATGCTGCCACTGACGGTGATTTCACAAAACTGATCACTGTCAATGCATCCGGTGAAATGGACGAGCTGAAGCGAAAAATCAATAAGATGGTTTCCAACCTGCGTGATAGTATTCAAAGAAATACTGCTGCCAGGGAGGCTGCCGAACTTGCCAATCGCACCAAATCAGAGTTCTTGGCCAATATGTCTCACGAGATCAGAACTCCAATGAACGGTATTATTGGAATGACCCAGTTGACCTTGGACACGGATGATCTCAAGCCGTATACCCGAGAGATGCTGAACGTCGTGCACAATTTGGCAAACAGTCTGTTGACCATCATTGACGACATTCTGGATATCTCCAAGATTGAAGCCAACCGAATGGTTATCGAAAGCATTCCTTTCACTGTCCGGGGTACTGTGTTCAACGCCCTCAAGACGTTAGCTGTCAAAGCCAATGAGAAATTCTTAAGCCTGACATATCAGGTTGACAACACTGTTCCCGATTATGTCATCGGTGATCCATTCCGTCTTCGCCAGATCATTCTGAACTTAGTTGGAAACGCTATCAAGTTTACCGAGCATGGTGAAGTCAAGCTCACCATCCGAAAGTCTGATCGCGAGCAATGCACGACTAACGAATACGCCTTCGAGTTCTCCGTTTCTGATACTGGTATTGGAATTGAAGAGGATAAACTCGATCTCATTTTCGATACCTTCCAGCAAGCCGATGGTTCAACCACCCGGCGATTCGGTGGTACTGGTCTAGGTCTTTCGATCTCTAAGCGGCTCGTCAACTTGATGGGCGGTGACGTTTGGGTCACCTCAGAGTATGGACATGGAAGTACCTTCCACTTCACCTGCGTCGTGAAGCTCGCAGACCAATCTTTGGGCGTGATTGCCAACCAGCTCTTGCCCTACAGAAACCACCGAGTGCTGTTCATTGACAAGGGTCAGAACGGCGTTCAAGCGTCCAATGTCATGAAGATGTTGAAGAAGCTTGAACTAGAGCCTTTGGTAGTGCGGAACGAGGAGCACGTTCCACCACCCGAGATTCAGGATCCCTCTGGAAAAGAATCAGGCCATGCATACGATGTTATCATTGTAGACTCTGTGGACACTGCCCGCATCCTGCGTACATTCGACGAGTTCAAGTATATTCCGATTGTTCTGGTCTGTCCTTTGGTGTGCGTGAGCTTGAAGTCGGCTCTCGACCTTGGTATCAGCTCATACATGACTACCCCATGTCAACCGATCGATCTTGGAAATGGTATGCTGCCGGCCTTGGAAGGACGCTCAACCCCGATCACCACAGATAATTCTAGGTCATTCGATATCCTTTTGGCTGAAGATAACGACGTGAACCAACAACTCGCAATGAAGATTCTCCAGAAGCACAACCACAACGTGTTTGTCGTCGGCAATGGTTTGGAAGCCGTTGAAGCTGTCAAGAAACGTCGTTACGATGTCATCCTGATGGATGTTCAGATGCCAGTCATGGGTGGCTTCGAAGCTACCGGAAAGATCCGCGAATATGAACGCGAAAGTGGACTCCAGCGCACTCCGATCATTGCGCTCACTGCTCACGCCATGTTGGGTGATCGCGAGAAATGCATCCAGGCCCAGATGGACGAGTACCTGTCCAAGCCACTCAAACAGAATCAAATGATGCAAACTATCCTCAAATGCGCCACCCTCGGCGGCTCGCTGCTGGAGAAGAGCAAGGAGTCGAGAATCTCTAGTAGTGGGGAAATGCATCCCAACTACTCCATGCCTTCCGACAACCAAAATCAACAACAGCAGCAGCAACAACAACAACAACCCCAGCAGCAGCCTTTGCCGCATCCTACTCGACCAGTTGTAGAATCCCGGTCTATAACTTCCTCCGGTTCTATCGGCCGAGGGAGCGTCGTCAGTCCGGCACCACAAGAGAAAGACGATGAGATGATCGATGAGCGGGTACGTTAGCTGTATGTTAAGATCCTGTTAAGTGTTATGAGATTGGCTAATGCTTTCCCTAGGCATTGCTGCGTTCAAACAGTACCTAGTTGTTTGCATATTGAGCATTTATTTTCCTCGCGGATCGGATTCGTGGCCGTTGATACCCTGTCTATATGAGCCATCTGTTATCTTTATCCTGCGTTGACTCCATACCCCCCTGCGTCTTTTGATATCTTCGATTCTACTATGCTATCTCTCTCTATCTCTCCGCCGCAACCTCCATCATCGCATTCGCTTGTTTTTTTCCCTTGTTTGGTTTCCCCTCTTGCTTGGAGGTGGTGTTTGGCGCATACTACGATGGGACTTGATTTGATATATAAGGAAGTCCGGTGACCGAATTGGGGAGTTTTCACTCATCAGAGGGGCGCTATATTTTCTTCTTTTTTCTCTTTCCTTTTTCTACAAGGGATTGAAATTCCCTCCCTTTTTTTCCATTGCCTCTCGCTTGTTCTCTTCGGCCCTGATACTGAAGCCCCCTTCTCTTCATTTCCATTTTTGGATTGTATTGTATTTAGTCGTGACTTCTTGACAATACCAGCCACAGCCATTATTTGGTGGTGTGTTTACATTTTCTTTTTCTTGCTGTTGGATATATCCCTAGATCCAATCGTGATATACTCTCCTTTGTTTCACTGGGTGTTCACTGAAAGAGTATGGCATATCTATAATTATATGCAGAATTGTTGGTTACTTTGGGGGCTGTTGATTAGATACCAAGCCTCAACTTCGCGGCTTTGGAAGATCCCTATTCGCAAGCCCTAAGGGATAGGGAACTTCCCCTACACAAAGGGCAATCCACGTTTCTAGGATCCGAATAGAGCTTAATATCGGCACGTGTGGTATGTTCATTGTTAGCGCCATCGTCTCAATTGGCACACATCAAGCCTGAGGATCGATAATCTGGGCCAAGATTTCAACGGATATCTGGGGCTGTATAATGTAAGAAACAAGGGAATTATTACATTAATCCTCGAATAATGACTATGGAGAGGAACAGCTATCAGTAATATATCCCAGTAGCCCCCAACCTCTACTAGCCCTTAGACAGACCTGTCGTTCCTATGCCTGAGCGCAGATAGGAAACTCAGATCTCTACACTCATGGACCCCGCGTACCTCCCAATTTACTTCATCCTAGACTCCTGATCGATCACCAATTAATTAGTTTCTCTCAAGTAACAGATTCATCCCCAGGCCTCAACGCGCCGGATTAGGACTCTCTTCCCCGCAAAGGGAGTCTCGAATTTGCGGGGAACCCATTGCAACCTTGCCTCGTCACCACGGCAGCTCTCGAAGTTTGTTTGATTGAAATGCAATGATCTACTATCACCCCAGGCAAGCGATAGCAGAGGGCACTCACCCCCCACGCCTAATATCCGGTGCGTTACTAAGTTGCAGTGCTCCCCCACGCTAGAAGCTTGTATCTTATCTTGACCATTTTGTTATCTCCGCTGGCGTTGTATATGTATACCTATCGGCTTTGGAGAGGGGCTTGGTAGTCTATACTAACCTGTTTTTTCTTCAGTGGATTCGAATCATATATCATGGCGCAGAATACAATATACGGCATTTCCAACACCGAACATAACCCGAATGAACATGACGCTGAACAGACCAAAGACCCAGACGGGGCTGGCGCTCCCGAACTTGCAGAGGTGCACGATCTGAGGTTTGTCTCGCGGGTGCCTTTATTTCCTGCTGTCGCTAACACCAGTAAAAGAAAAGGCCTAGAACAGCGCCATATCCAGATGATCGCATTGGCAGGCACAATCGGCACTGGTCTATTCCTCGGCTCGGGACGAGCTTTGGCAAATGCCGGACCGGCGGGTATCTTCATGGGATATACCTTCATGGGTATCTTGATATCGGGCGTCACTTTATCCATCGGAGAATTGAGTGCCCTCGTTCCACTTAGTGGAGGTGTTATCAGACCCGCTGCTTACTTTGTGGATCCTGCTTTCTCCTTTGCGCAAGGATGGAATGTCACGTATCAGTATATGATATCAATTCCTGCCGAGATCTCGGCAGCTTCGGTCATTGTGCAGTATTGGATTACTCTTAACAATGCTATTTGGGTTACGGTTTTTAGTGTTGTTCTTTTTGCGAGCAATCTCTTTCTTGTGCGCATATATGGTGAGGTGGAGTTTTCCCTTGCTATTTTGAAAATATGTTTGATTGTTGGGATGAATATCATGGTATGTATGAGGCAGATGAGGTTTAACCACTGCGTTGACGTTTCTATAGGGCCTGGTCATTACTGCGGGAGGCGGTCCTAACCACAAACCGATTGGATTCAAATACTGGCATGAGCCTGGGCCTTTCGTGCAATATCTTGGCGTACCAGGATCGCTAGGTCGGTTCATGGGCTTTTGGACGGTTTTTGTTAATGCCGCATACGCCTATTCCTCAGTCGAAACCATTTCTATGGCAGCCGCAGAGACATACGCACCTAGAAGAAATATTCCCAAGGCTGCAAAGAGAGTATTTGTTAGAGTTGCGCTGTTTTACGGTATGTCGCATCTTTCCTGTCTATTGTACCGTCTAACCCGGAGCTAGTCATTTCTATCTTCATGATCACTCTTCTAGTGCCCTCAGATGACCCAATGTTACTAAGAAGCACCGGAACAGCCGCCCAGTCACCATTCCTCATTGCAGCAGAGAGAACCGGAATAAGTGTAGTGCCTCACATTATCAACGCAATCGTGTTAAGCAGTGCCTGGAGCTCGGGCAATTCGAGTAAGAATTCCCCTTTATAGCTTCCTCTCAAAACCTCTGTAAACTAAATCACAACCTAGCTCTCCTCAGCGGCTCCCGAATCCTCTTCGGTCTCGCCCGTGAGGGCCAGGCACCCGGCCTTCTTGCCCGTACAAGCCGCTGGGGCGTACCCTACATGGGCGTTCTCGCTATTGGGGTGTGGATGGTCCTGGGCTATATGTCTGTCAGCTCCACCGCTGCAACTGTGTTTACCTGGTTACAGGACTTGGTTGCTTGCGCGCAGATTATGAGCTGGATGGTTATATGTACGACGTACCTGCGTTTTTACTATGCTATGAAGAAGCAGGGTATTTTGAGGAGTAGGCTGCCGTGGGCTGCGCCGCTGCAGCCTTATGCGGCTTGGGTGACGCTCGTCTCGCTTGCGATTATCTTGCTTACCGGGGGCTATACTACTTTTATACATGGACAGTAAGTATGATGGGGTTGGCTGCTGGTACAATTACTCATTGTTGATTCTAGCTGGTCTACTGAGACCTTTATCTCTGCTTATCTTGATATTGTAATCTTTGCTGCTCTTTATCTTGGGTATAAGATTTGGTATCGGACTAAGATTGTTTCGTTGGATGAGTTGCCTGTTGCGAGGTTTGTGGAGATTGCGGAGAATGACCCTGATCCACCGGAGCCTCCTGAGTCGAAATGGTCAATGGTGAATATTCTGTGGGGGTAGAGAAAGAGAGGTTGTGAGATATGTATTGCCCTCAGCCCATGCGTTGATCGTGAATCTTGATCATAAATATTTACTATATAGCTGCTCAGTTTCCGGGAATATCAGCTGAGATGCTGAGATGGGTCTCTATATTGTCATCAAGGAGTTCCCGTATGAGAAAGTGAATATAGGCGAATGAAGAAAATTACTAGGGCTTTAGAATATTTCTTGGGGTCGTTCTCCAAAGATCTCATTATGATCATTTGACCATTTTGGTCACTATACTGACTAGCAACCTTCTATGTAACATTTGGGGGGCATTGTAAACACATTTTGATTAGCCTCTCAAATAGCAAGAGGCCAATAGCCCACTGGATATGAGATATGATGAGAAACATTGATAGCTTTTAAAAACACCAAAGCATGCCCAACTCCGAAAATCTGCAAAAGTGCAGGAACCGTGTCGTATCTGAAGAAGCATGAAAACAAAAGAGAAAAAAGAATAGATGCCCAGGGAGAAAAATTTAATCGATATCCATCTGCTCCTCAACCCCGCCATCCACCAACAACTTGGCCTTCTGCTTCTGGCGGATTCTCTCCTCGCCGTGAACTCTGTTGGAGACCTTGCTCTGTTCGGGAACCATGGGTTGACCCTCTTCGCGCTCGCGGAGTTCCTTGCGAATGAGGTGCTCGCCCTCGTTGACGACCTTGCGGTCTGCCTCGCGCTGGCGCTCGCGGGCAATCTTGCCGGCCAGACGACGTTTGGTGAAGACACGCTCGCGGCGGGCTCTGATCTCCTCCACTCTCTCCATGGCGGTGATGGTCGCAGTGACCAGGTTGCGGTCGTACTTGATGGGAACGTTTCTCTTTTTGGCGAACTGGGACAGGACAAGCGATGAGTCCACGATCATCTCCTTTCCGCTGGCGGCACGGTGAGTCTTGGTCCACTTCAACTTGCGAGGCTGACGCTTCATCTTGAAGTTCTTGTGGCACTTAGACCGACAGAAGCGGAATTGTCGGGCATCGTTGCGGACGAATGTGATTCCCTTACTCGGGAATGCCGGGCGGGAACAGAAGTGACAAGTTTCAACACTATAGAGAAAAGGGGATATATCAGTATAAGAGATTCCATAGATTATATATTGACAATAAGTTATTATCAAAACTTACCGCATGACTGTAGACTTGGGTGTTGGTTATTATGTCTTTCGTTTGAGTCGCAAGAAACTTTTTCTGTAGCTGGGCCTGAATGGTGGAGCAGAACAACGCTAAACCATTTTAGGTAGAGTGCGCTGACTTTTCTATCCCGACGCCTCTCCGTTCCCCATTTGCTTCCCTTTTGATCCTATCCAGTTCATCAATTTATAACAATGGCTTCTGCTCTTGCTATTGGTTTCGGTATTGCTACTACGGCCTTTTTGGTAGGTGAAACTATTGTCATTGATCTTGACAAAAATGGAGAACTAATTGACTGTTTATAGGGCCGTGCTGGTCTGGTCGCCTATCGCCGCTCTAAGGGAGGTCTCAACGCTGCTGGAAAGGCCTTTTATAAAGGGTTAGTTACCCCAAAGTCCAATACTTTGGATTCATTGGATGTAGTAATAGCTGATGATGTATAGTGGATTCGACCAGCGCATGTCCCGTCGCGAAGCCTCCCTGATCCTCCAACTTGCGTATGTACCACATGTTCCTATCTTGAATGATGAACCCAAAAGACTGATCACTGGTTTTTAAGTGAGCGAACCCTGACCAAGGAAAAAATTCGCAAGAACCACCGCCAGCTCATGCTCCTCAACCACCCCGATCGCGGTGGTAGCCCATACTTGGCTACCAAGATCAACGAAGCCAAGGAATTCCTCGATAAACATGCCTGAACCTTTGTTTCAATTCATTCTTTTATTACTTTTCAGGCAATCATGTGTGAAAGTCTGAAATTTGAGTCTTGACACCTCCATACTTTTGGGCTCATAGCGTGGCGTTGGTTTGGCATTTTACAAAGACCAGGAACTTCGGACTTTGTTGTATTTATATGCAGTTTTCTTTTACATATCCTGAGATCGCCGCTCTTCAAATGTACTTTTATTTATAACCCTTCCAAAGGCGCAATATGTCGATCTATACTGCTTCGATACAAGCGAGGATATCAAGTACAGACCGCAAGATACGTACGTCCGTTGGACATATGTACATATGTCCAAAAGTAGGCTGCTAAGTGACGTATATTGGTCCTACCCTACTATATTACTTCACACCCTCGCAAAAAGATATACACTCTGGAATTAGTTGCACAAATTAGAGCGTCAATAACCTATATATGTAGATAATCGCTGAGAAGTGTTAATTTCTTTTTTCTTGATTGAACGGAAGTACATTCTCTTTTCACCCGGATCGGACGAACTCGACCGTCAGACTTTCTCGGGTACGGAGTACGCGGATTCCGTTTGTCAGAGCCAAGCTATACTTCCTTTTCCCTTCAAACAATTTCAATCCTTTCGCATTCGCATTCGTGTTCGACTTGAGTCATTTATTTCCTACGGACACGAGGTCTCTTTTCGTTATCTCCGAAAAAAATCCTTGACTCGGAGGACTCTGGTTTGATGCGTCATCCATTTTCATAAGGCTCCCACTCTTTTCTTTCAGTTCCAAAGACTATGACAGCCTCTACACCAAGCTGTGCATAGCTCCACGAAAACACGAAACCATCTGAGCACCTAGACACTCCCGGGGCCCGCAGTCAATATTACCTAACACCGCCATTGCCTCCACCCCGCGGAGTTCTCCCGCTGCCCCTCAGACACAAAATGGATATCGGGGACGATGATTTGGGCTTCGAGATGAACCCCGCGATGATGCACCAAACACCACAACTGTACAACTATGATAATTCTCAGATGCAAGGTGCTCCTGGAGCCATGTACGATGATTCGTCATTGGGCGCGGGGGACGAGACCAACGATGCGAAGAGGCGGAGGATCGCGAGGGTGAGGATCATACGATCGGTGATTTTGAGAATCGATCTAATATAATGGGAACAGGCCTGCGATATGTGTCGGAAGAAAAAGATTAAATGCGATGGCAAAATGCCGAAATGCTCACACTGCATCAACTACAAGAACGAATGCATCTTCACACAAGTGGAGAAGAAGCGCAACCCTCCAAAAGGGTATGAATATTCAATTTTGCATTGGTATCATGGTCTGACAGATCTTCAACAGTGCTAAATACATCGAAGGACTTGAAAACCGCCTAGGGCGCATGGAATCGTTATTGCGATTATCGGGCCTCTTGTCAGAGGATGATGGCGGCAAGACAGATCTCGGGACATTGGAAAAGCGACTCGCCGATCGAACAAACGCACTAAACGCAGCGAAAAGCTCCAACAAATTCATGGCGCAGGCAGCACAGCAGGCCCCGAGTTCCCACCAAACTACTCCCCGGATGGACTCCCACTCCAGCCCTCAGACGGCTGCCACATCACCGGAATCACAAAAATCGGAAACCGAGGTTGAAGCTTTGTCGGATATGATGTGTTCTTTGGTGACGAATAATTGCGGGGAGACTCGGTATATTGGTAGGGTTTTGGTGCACCAATTCAACACCACTGGACTAGGCTAACACAATGGTAGGATCCTCATCTGGGTTCTCAATATTCTCCCCAAAAGGCATTCAATGGGTCAATGAGAAGACCGGCGACACATCATTCCAGGACATGATCTCATCGGCGTATGTCGACGATAACAAATGGATGTACTGGAAGCCCGAGATCTTTAGCGACATTTTCGCCAGACGGGTCTTCAAACCTCTACCACCAAAGGATGAAGCTCTCTCGCTTTTCAAAGATTTCTTCGAGAACTTCAACTGCATGTTCCCGTTGTTCCACGAAGCCACGTTCATGCATTTGGTGGAACGACAATACTCGCGCGATCCCTATGAAGGCTCAGGCTGGTGGGCAAGTATCAATGTTGTTCTGGCCATCTCTCACAGGCTTCGTGTTATGAGCAATTTGGTGCCGCACGAAGAAGATAAAAAAGCTTGGCTGTACTTGAAGAATGCCATGGGCGTTCTGACTGAGCTCACAATGCGCAACACGGATCTTTTGAGTGTACAAGCATTATTGGGCATGTCTCTTTTCCTTCAGGGAACCCCTAACCCGCAGCCTGCTTTCTTCCTTGTTGCTGCAGCAATTCGATTGTCGCACAGCATTGGTTTACACAAACGCGGTAGTGGCTTCGGTCTTAACCCAGTTGAGGTTGAGCAGCGGAAGAGAGTGTTCTGGATTGCTTATCTTCTTGACAAAGAGTATGAAGCTTATATATAACATTGGTGATTTGAGCTATGCTGACCGATATTTAGCATCTGCCTACGGTCCGGTCGACCGCCAGTGCAGGATGACGATGACATGAATGTCGACCTGCCGAGCGAGGACCCGCCAGATAATGTTGGAAACGTACCACTCTCCGACGGTAGAAGCAAGTTCAACCTATTCCGGTCACTCTGCGAATTCGCTACCATCGAGAGCCGTGTTTACAAGCGACTGTATTCCGCCAAAGCATCGAAGCAGTCTGACGGTGAATTGCTCAACACCATCGGTGAGCTTGATAAGGAGCTGGAAGACTGGAAGGATAGCATTCCTATTGATTTTCGACCTGAATTCGAGATTCAAGCCACCCACACTCCCCTCATCATTCATGTCGTTGTCTTACACTTCGCTTATTACAACTGTTTGACTACCATTCATCGGATGTCTGTGCACCATGGTTATTGGACAAGCCGTTTGTCCAACTATGCCATACAAGGACTCAATGCTCGACCCTTGAACCCCAGGGTCTTCTTGTCCGCAGTTCTGTGCGTCACTGCCGCCAGAGCATCCATTAATCTGATTAAATATATCCCCCAAGGAGACTTTGCTTGTGTTTGGTATGTTTCCGTTAAACAATGATGAACAAAAATTCAGTTTGCTAATTAGATTCCAGGCTGATTCTTTACTACCCGGTGTCTGCTCTCGTCACTCTCTTCGCCAACATTCTACAGAATCCTAACGATGCTCGTGCTCGGTCCGATGTTAAATTGATGAACGTGGTAGTCAACTTCCTCTCCACCTTGGTCTCCGACGAATCCAACGGCAGCATCAAGCGTATGCTTGGCCTCTGCGGTGAATTTGAGCGAATCGCCAAGGTCGTCCTAGACAAAGCCGAAAAAGAATCTCACTCCCGAAAGAAGCGCAAGAACGCCCCAGAAGATTCAGGCGAGCAGTCTGACGGAGAAGACCAGTCAACCTCGCCATCCGCAAAACGCCCACAACCACCACCCACATCCGCAGCTTTCTCTCCTTCCGTATTCACAAAGCCTACCGCAGCTCCCTCGCCCGGGACAGCTAGATCCTTCTCCGGCACTGCGATACCCCCGACAAGTGGCATCCCCACCGATCTCCCGAGCAATGTTCATTCCATGCCTGGTATTGGACAGGATTTCTCGGACATGCTGAGCCCTGAACAGATGGCTGGCGTTGGGTTCCCCGATCAGCCCCCCTTCAGCACCGCCAGTCCCGGAATTACACCTTTCCAGCAGCCATTTGTCCCTCAAGATCTGTGGCAGATGCCCATGACAATCGAATGGGATTGGGCCGAGATGTCTACAAACTTCCCTCCTTTTGATGGACCGGGCCCTGGTGGTCCGCCAATAGGACAGTGATGATGATACGATGGAGCAAACCTGATACACCTTATTTATGGAGTTCGCAAAGGTGCAATTATTTTTGTTATTTTCGCGACGACCTATCTCCTCTCGACGAACTATCTCTACACCTCATGTATATTGAAGCGCCCCCCCCTCTTGTTTTGAAACTGTCTGCATGGAGTAATTAGGATAACCAACGGTTTTCGTTATACAGCGAATGGCGCAAAGGTGGGCCATCTTATTGGCATATGTATAGAGATGTCTCCCATCGAATTAAAAAATTTTAAACAAGTTAAAAGGACAAACTGAAAATTACTGCAGTCATATTGTAGAGTAGTACGTATTAACGGAGTTTAAACGGGTTTAAAGACAACCCTTCCATACGCTTCCCGTACGATGACTCAGCCCCGGATAAAAATTAGAACCGAGAAGACGGCGTCACTCGGAGTCGGATGCCCCAGAGAGCTTCGCAACCCCCCAAGCTCAATTTGGCCCCCCCCTACGCCTCCTTTTGATGGTTTGTCCATTCATTCATCACCTCTAAACTCGATTGATTACCTTTTACCCCCGCCCACGTAGCCCTCGGGGCTCCCTCTCCTCGACCATGGCCAGCTTGCTCCGTCGGCCAGGCAATCTCGCTAACTACTCGAGGAAAGCCGCGGAATTCACCGGTCGCACGGGACTAGCCTCTGTGCGTGCACAACAATCAAGACTCTCATCTCTTATATCACACCGCGCTAGAACCTACTCCACGCAAGGTCCCGGTCGCCCGACACCAGACAACAAGGATGGACACAACGATCAGAACGAGGCACAGAAGCCTAAGTCTGTTCTGAGTGATTCGGAATTGAAACGCGTGGATGAATGGCTGGAGGGTATGGATGAGGTGCGACGCACCCAGGTTCGGTCCTGGCTCATGAAGAATGGTCTTCCCGAGGAAGTAAAGCAGCACCTCGACCCGAACCACCCCCCAACCTTGATGGACCGTGTTAGGATGATGCGATTCTTGTGGAACGTTACGACCTCGGACGAAACAATCGCCAAGCTACAAGAGAAGGACAAGCAGGACGGTAATTCGTTCAGCTTCTTCTCTGATAAGCCGCAGAGACAGGACCAAGAACCGAATAAGGAAAACAACCAACAACCTAGTGGACAATCGCCAAAGGACCCCAAGGAGGATAAAGACTCCAAGAACAATGCCCCTAAGAAGGAGGAGCAAGGAAAGAAAAAGCAGGACGACAAGAAGGGCAAGGTGCCCCCGAACATGGGCAAGGTCTTCGAGTTCCGTTTCGATCCCGCTTCTTTCTTGATTACCTCTCTTATCACATACTACGCCTACCGCAGCATCTTCCCCGGCGAGTCTGCCGGCAGGGAAATCACCTGGCAAGAATTCCGAGCGGACTACCTGGAAAAGGGCCTCGTTGAGCGACTGACCGTCGTGAACCGTAACAAGGTTCGCGTCGATCTCAGACGTGAAGCTGCTGCTCAGGTCGATGCAAATGGTCAATCCGCTACCAGTGTCTTCTTCAGTATTGGTTCTGTGGACAGCTTTGAGATGAAACTCGAGGCTGCGCAGTATGAACTAGAGATTCCATCCGATGAACGTATCCCTGTCGCCTATCACGATGAAACCCCCTGGGGTGGTGTCTTGATGTCCTTTGCTCCTACTGTACTCTTCCTTGCTGGTATCTTCTGGATGTCGCGCCGTGCTGGTGGTGGCGGCGGCGGCCAGAGTGGAATTTTTGGCATTGGAAAGAGTCGCGCCAAACGCTTCAACCACGAGACCGACATTAAGACAAAGTTCGCCGATGTTGCAGGCATGGACGAAGCCAAAGTTGAGATCATGGAATTCGTCAGCTTCCTCCAGCAACCCGAGCGTTTCGAAAAGCTGGGTGCTAAGATTCCCCGTGGTGCTATTCTCTCAGGCCCCCCGGTACTGGTAAAACACTGCTCGCAAAGGCCACCGCTGGTGAATCTGGCGTGCCCTTCTACAGCGTCAGTGGTTCCGAATTCGTCGAAATGTTTGTCGGTGTTGGTCCGTCTCGTGTCCGCGATCTGTTCGCCAATGCCCGCAAGAACACTCCCTGTATCATCTTCATTGATGAAATTGATGCTATTGGAAAATCCCGCGCCAAGTCCAACGTTGGTGGCGGAAACGATGAGCGTGAAAGTACCCTCAACCAGATTCTCACCGAAATGGATGGTTTCAATACCTCCGAACAGGTCGTCGTTCTGGCCGGTACCAACCGACCGGATGTGCTCGACAAGGCTTTGATGCGTCCTGGACGTTTCGACCGACACATTTCCATCGACCGTCCTACCATGGACGGCCGTAAGCAGATCTTCCGCGTTTACTTGAAGAAGATTGTCACCGATGAGAACCTGGAGTACATGGAAGGCAGACTCGCAGCTTTGACTCCTGGATTTGCTGGTGCTGATATCGCTAACTGTGTCAACGAGGCAGCTCTTGTTGGTAGGTTCTCAACTATTCTTTATGTAATATTCCTGATTCTAACTATTTTACAGCTGCTCGTGAGAACGCCGACAAGGTCATCATGAGACACTTTGAGCAAGCTATCGAGCGTGTGATTGGTGGTTTGGAGAAGAAGTCCCTTGTGCTCTCCCCCGAGGAGAAGCGCACTGTCGCCTACCACGAGGCCGGTCACGCCATTTGCGGTTGGTACTTCAAGTGGGCCGACCCACTTCTCAAGGTCTCCATCATTCCTCGCGGACAAGGTGCCCTGGGCTACGCTCAATATCTTCCCGCAGGCGGTGACACTTACCTGATGAATGTCAACCAAATGATGGACCGCATGGCCATGACCCTGGGTGGTCGTGTCAGTGAGGAGCTTCACTTCGACACCGTGACCAGCGGTGCCAGTGACGACTTCAACAAGGTTACTCGCATGGCTACTGCAATGGTCACCAAGTTCGGCATGTCCTCCAAGCTTGGATACATCTACTACGAGGATGACGCGCAACAACAGCTTCACAAGCCCTTCTCCGAAGATACCGCCCGCTCTATCGACCTCGAGGTGCGCCGTATCATCGAAGAAGCTCACACTCAGTGCCGCGAACTTCTGACCGAGAAGCGGAAGGAGCTTGGTATCGTTGCTGAGGAGCTTTTGTCCAAGGAGGTCCTAGGCCGTGACGACCTCATTCGTCTCCTTGGCCCTCGTCCTTACCCCGAGTCCGGCGAATTCGCCAAGTACTTCGACGGTAAGGGTGGACAGACCATTGCCCCGCCTGACCACCAGGGTCCTGAGCAGACTTCTGGCAAGGATGGCCGGGACGAGACTCCTCTTCCTCCTTTATAGAGAGGTGTCTTGTATGTATTGCTTTGGTTTGGTTCAATTTTGGGAGGAATGATATCACTGTAGCCTCTCCTTTTTTGTATTTATGGATTGCATCTTTTTTCTCCCCTCTATCTTCTCTTTTTCTCTACCCTCACCCATCACCTTTCTTCATTTCCGTCATGTCGCGCTAAATAAGAAGACCGTTTCCTTGTTTTTTATATCTCATATTCGTTCCTCCTGTCCAGCTCCGTGTCTATCTATCTGGTTCTTTCCTAATTGAACCGAGTGTATAATAGGGAGTTTTGTTAAATCTTTGAAGCTTGTGTCAGAACTTGTCTCTTCTATAGAGAAACTCATATCAGTAAGCCCCGTAGCTGAATTGTCTCAAACATGTCTCCCATCCTTTGTTGGGCCTACAGATCACAACCTTCCATAATTGAATGTGCGTCTCAAGTGATATATTGCTCTAAATATGAAGACCAACTATCTAAAAAAAAACCGAAACTGAAAAAGAAAGACTCAAGACTCCTTAGCCCACTGCTCCCCACTCCACAACTTCGCAGTCGTCCAAAGCCAATAATCCCTCCCCTTAATCAACCACACCAAGAAACTAGGCAATTGATAACCCATCGCCGCCCCAACACCCTTACTCTGCCCAATCGGAACAAGTTGTGTCTCACGAACATCCTCTTTAAACACCCGATCCTCCCCAGTCCCAAGCAAATCCCGCTTAACGTTCGCCGCGAGAACAGGCACAGCACTAAGAATACCGTGCACAGCAGGCCGTGCGTACGATGCCACATCACCAATGGCATATATCCGCGGCCCGGCCTTATCGACTCGTAAAGTAGATGGATTCGTCTCAACACGTCCATCTATCAATAAAGCCGCATCCACAAAACTGGTGTTTGGTCTCGTGCCCGTGGCAGGAATGTAAAGATCGGCTTGGAGCGTGCTCCCATCAGCGAGGGTCAACATGGCTCTGGAACTCAATGCCCCCTCCAGTCCAGCATTGGCTGGTTCCACGGCTACCACTTTCTTGTCTTTGATGACCGTCACGCCGAGCTGCGCAAGGAACTTCTCAGCCTTGGTCGCTAGGCTCTGGCGGAGCGTGGGCAGAATCCGTGAACCGGATGTTACTACTGTGATTGAGACCTTGGGGTTTTCTAGCTTGGAGCTAAACCACCCCGCTCGACCGTTGAGGTATTCGCCTAGTTCGCCGGCTGTTTCGATGGCGGTTGGACCTCCGCCTGATATGACGATGTGTTTGGCTGATGGTAGGGCTTCACGGAATGCAGACCAGCTTTTGCGCAGATGGCTTTCATCGTCGTTGCTCAATCCATGGAGTGGTGAGGGTGTTGATGCGCCAGTTGCGATGACGAGGGCATGGAAGGGGATTATTGACTCGGTTTGATCACTAAGTTTGACTGAGACTAATCGACTGGCGTGATCTAATCCAATGGCAGCTCCGCGTAAAAGATGGAAGGCACCAGCTGGATACTGCTTGAACTGGTCGGCGATGTTCACCAATAGCTTGTCTTGCTGCAATAGATCGTCTGATATCAATGCGCGGGGACATGCTGGTCGACAGAGGATTTGGGTCGAAATGCTAACTAGGGTGACTTGATAGTTGGCTTTTTCAGGAAGAGTGGGAATGACATGTTTCAATAGATAGTGTGCAATTGATATGCCGCCATATGAGCCTCCTAGAATGAGTACGCTTTTCTTTGACACGGGAAGATCGCTAGCCATTTTGTTACAAAGACTTGAAATTGGAATTGAACTTTCTACATCGACAATCCTTTATACCATATCACGAAATTGATATACTGCTGTGTTGCCTGGTTTGATACAGTTGAGGCGTTGATGAATGGAGTTAGCGTCGGTGTTCGATGACAGGAGACTCGCGACAAGTATAAGGCCGAAGGCCGAACGGGCGCTTATAGTTTCATGTTGAGCGCCAATCTGGAGTCCCTTGATTTTGCAGCATACTATCTGTACTAAGACGTTTTATTGGCAAGGGAATCTATATGTTATCAGCTGGATCGGTTCAAATTGTAGAACTACAGTGATGGTTGGCCTGATATGTGGTCAGATGAAGATTTAATATGAAGAGTACATGCGCGGTTTCAAATTAGGATTAAAGGAGCTATAGCACTATGTTTAGGAAATTTTGTCCTAAACAAACACATCAAATCATCTTCTCAATGAACGAGACATTTGATTTCCAACATCAGGATTTGTAGAAGACATGGTTGTTATCGAAGCAAAGCTTTGTTTACGTAGGTGTTTCATAAACCGCGCAAAGAAGCATCTTAAGGCAATGTAATGAGAACAAAGACCGTTGGTTCCTTTGTTAGATACTGAGACATGGCATTTACCGACCTAAACGTACCCAAAAGCAAATTCGTAGCTCGTTCCTTCAACCTTGTGAATATTTCATTGCAACTTCACTTTTGGAGATACCACCACTGGTTTCAACCTAAGCAGAATGAACGCATGCGACAGAACCAATAGCAGGGAAACCATCGAATTGAGTTTGTTGCGTCCTCCAAACAAGAAGTCAAGAATTCAAGCTTCAGAAAGGTATCTTGACTCATCGGAGAAGCCAAAAATCCCCGTGCTTCGAGATGAAAATGGCCGGGACCTATTGAGCGACGAATCCGAGACTGGAGACAGCATTTCAGTCAATAAGCAATGGTCGAGTGATACCCTACGCAGGTTGGATCATTACAGTTATGATTCAGCCAGCGTCCTTCTTTCCAGTCCGATCCGGAACTGGAGCGCTTTCATCCGCAAGATCCAACCCAACAAAAGCAGTATGTCAAGAGGTAAATGGAATCTGACGTCAAAAACCGAACTCATCGAGTACGAAGAAATTCGACGAGGTCTCTCGCCCGGTTTTCCATCGCGATTTTATGGCCCCAAACTGGCAAAAGAGAAGCTCCTTGGCCCAGAGAACTATAAGGATTGGGCGGCGACAATGGAGAAGAAGCTCAGGCAGTGCGGCGAAATATGGGGGCTCGAATCCGATATTGTGCTTGCTTTAGTGTACGGTGACTTCAACAGGCAATGGCCGCATATCAACTCAAATGTCTGGATGATGATTTTCAGCAATGTGTCAGAGTCACTAAGAAATCATCTGAGCGCGTTGGGAACTATGGATGCCCGAAAAGCATGGCAATTTTTAGAGAAGAGGTGTGGAGGAAATGTGCCTTTGATAGTACGCTCTGTTGATGGTGTGCGCGATATCATGAGTATCAGGTATGAGGAGTGCAAGTCCCTCAGAGAATATCTAGACAAGATGCTGCTGTGTGCCCGTGCAATTGAATGCAAACCCTGCGGCGAGAAAGAAAGGTCTCGATACTGCCGGCATTGCGGAGGGAAAGACGGCCACGGAGGAAAACGCTGTCACGGGGGTAATGAATGGCTGTGGTGTCAGTTTATACTGGTCAATCTAGGCCCGGAATGGCAACCGTGGGTTTCTGCATTGGCAGAGAAGTGCAAAATTGGAGAGCAAATGGTTGGTGCGATCAGTAGCTTCAAGAGACTCTTTCCGATCATTGAAGCGGAGGATGCACGTCGTATACAAGCTTCTCGTTACACGAAGCGTCGCGAGGAATAAATATGCTTTGGAAAACCTGTCAATCGATTTTTATGTCGTTGCAAGCAGATGTTAGTGTCTGAGCGTGTTGAGAAAAAAAAATGCATTGAATAAATTGGATGTTTGAGGTAGGGAAGTAGAAAAAAAAGTAGAAAATCGCAGCAAATTCAAATCCGCCCTTCGAAAACAGCTTCTCCGCATTCAGATTATATGTATATTAATCAAATCTTGACCCTCGGTTTAATTGCTCTTCTTGTTCTCAATCTTGGACTGCACAGCTTTCTTGTTGGCCTTGGTCTTCTTCGCCTTGACAGACAAGCGAGGGAGGAATCTGCCAACGCGAGCCTGGTAGTCACTGTACTCAGGGTACTTGCCAGTGCTGATCTCTTCGGTCAGGCGCGTGCTACCTTGGAAGATAGCGAGATATCCCAAAGCACCCAGCCCAGCCCAATTGAAGTATGTTTCAGTGCGATAGCAGGACCAAAGGTACAGGGTCACCCAGACAGCTTGTTCGGCAACAAAGTTGGGGTGACGCGACCATGACCAAAGACCGCTGACAACGAAGCCCCGCTCGAGATCCTCGGCAGTACATTGATCCTTGTAGGGCTCAGGGATACGCGCGTTGGTCTGGTACTCTTGCTTGGCAGTTTGGAAATTCCACTGTTGGCCATCGGCGAAAAATTCAATAAGAATAAAGAAGAAGATAGCGCGCGAGAAGACCAGGTCAGGAAGTCCGAATTTCTCGGATGTCTGGTTGTATGCCGCGACAACAAAAATGTAGGTTGGGGCAGTGATAAGGAGGAGCAGGAGGGACTGGGCCAGTGCTATGAAGCCGAGGTTGAAGATTGCGAAAACAAAGTTATTGTTCACTTTGGAACGCACGATCTGCCAGCGGTAATCCTCGGAACCGATCGAGTATCCTCCTTTGCGCCAGTAGTTGAAAGTCAGGCGGACCTATCGCGAGAATATAATTAGTGCATGCGCTTATGGTCACTAGTTGAATATCAACTTACACTCCAAAGAACTGTAATAGCAGCAATTGTATCCAAGGTATGAGTCTGGATACCAGACAAACGGGCCCAGACAGCGAAATGCACGTTGTACAGCGCGGGGAGAATGCTCCAAAACCGGTCCACTTGAGAATAGTTTCGGTTGATCTCGGCTGCAACAAAGAAAAGTACAGCTAGGACTCCGCCGAAGGCCAGCGCAGAGACCAGTGGGTTTGTGGCCAGATAAACAGCTTGCAAGCTATACACATCGCGACCAGCTTCGTACAAGCTATCGGGCAACCATGGCAGCTGGGATAAGTAAGGACGAACGGTGAGGTCGAAGGAGGTATAATCCGCGAGGGATTCCAAGCGAGGAATCGGTAAAGAAGCCATTTCTATACGATCGTGCACAATCAAACAGTAGCTGCTGGGGAAAAGAAAACACAAGCCTTTGCTAAGGTGGAGTTATGTTTAGATTACCTCATCGGGGATAGTTCGGCCCGAAAGGGTATTTGTTGCCTCAGGCACTAAGGCGCGTCAAATTCAGGCATCCAGGCGTTGATTGGTTCTTCCCTCGCGTCCAGAATACAAAGATGTGACCGACGACACAATCAAGGCCACAACAATATGAACTTCATGTGATCACGATTCGAGCTTATAATGGCTCGCAAAATTCTCTGTGTGGCTGAAAAGCCTGCCATTGCTCGCGCGGTGGCCACTCACTTGTCCGGAGGTGCTTTTCAAACAGTAAATTCTTTCAAAGAGAGTAGATGAAGACAGGCTAATTTTGACAGCATGCCATTCGTGGAAATCAATATGTGAAGAATTATGAATTTGATTTCAATTTCGGTGGTGCCTGGGGTAACTGCTCGGTCACAATGACCAGCGTGGTGGGACATCTCACTGGCCTAGATTTCGATCGCCAATACAAGGGTTGGCAGTCATGTCCTCCGGGATCACTCTTCGAAGCCCCTGTACAGGAAACTGTTGATAAGGTGAAGAAGATCAACAGTTGTCTCGAATGATCATGCTCATTCCTTTAATAGGACAAGCTTCCGATTGCGGAAAACATTCGGAATCAAGCTAGGTATGCCAAAGCACTGTTCATCTGGACCGATTGTGATCGCGAAGGCGAACATATCGGATCTGAAGTCCGTAACCAGGCAAAAGCCGGAAATGGCCGGATTGAGGTCAAGCGAGCCAAGTTCAGTAACACAGAAAGCGCGTAAGTCAGGGTAGCTTGCTTCTCGACATTTCAACAACACTGATGCTTAAACAGACACGTTCGTCGAGCTGCTTTAGAACCAGTCGATCTTGACGAATATCAAGCCAATGCCGTGGCTGCCAGGATTGAACTGGATCTCCGAATTGGCGCTGCATTCACTCGGCTCCAAACCCTGCAGTTGCAGACAGTGGTGGCAGCCTTGAAAGAAAAGATTATCAGCTATGGTTAGCCATCACTCAAAATATTGCATATAGATACTGACTAACAGGTCGTAGGATCATGTCAATTTCCTACGTTGGGATTTGTTGTTGATCGTTATTTGAGAGTCCAGAACTTCAAACCAGAAACCTTTTGGGGAATCAAGGTTACCCTCAACCGGGAGGGCAAGAAGGTCAATTTTCTCTGGAGGCGGGTGCATCTCTTTGATAGAGCAGTCGTAACAATGATGCTGGAGCGCTGCTTGGTTGCAAAACAAGCAAAAGTCACCAAAGTAAACCAGAAGCCTACCAGCAAATGGAGGCCTTTGCCTTTGACCACTGTCGACCTGCAGATGATGGGGAGTAGATTTCTCCGCATAGACAGTCAAACAATTATGAAGGTAAACGCACATATAAGCCACGAAGATTGGTGTACTAACAACCTTCAAGGTGGCAGAAACACTTTACACCAAGGGATATATTAGCTATCCCAGAACCGAGACAGATCAATTCGACAAGGCGATTGATCTCAAAAAGTTGATTGAAAAGCAATACCCAGATAGCTCATGGGGCCAATACGCTCGAGAGTAAGATTTCTCGACTCTATGTTGGGACTAAGTTAACAATTTTGGTGCAGACTCATCGATGGCAAATACAGAACTCCTCGCTCTGGCCGCCATAATGACAAAGCCCATCCTCCAATCCACCCAGTCAGCTGGGTTTCTCCAAACCAATTGAATGCAAATGAAAAAAAGGTCTATGAATTCGTGGTCCGCCGATTCCTCGCTTGCTGCTCTGAGGATGCAAAGGGTCAGAGTTCGGAGGTTGAAATTCAATACGGCGATGAATTCTTCCACGCAAGTGGCCTTGTCGTGTTGGAGAGAAACTACTTGGATGTATACGTCTATGACAAATGGGAAAGCAGCCAGCAACTGCCCAATTTCCAAAAAGACGAATTATTTGAGCCTACTGAGGCCAACATTTTTGAAGGAAAAACTACTGCTCCAAGTTATCTGACTGAGCCTGAGCTCATCGGCCTGATGGACGCCAATGGAATTGGCACCGACGCCACGATGGCAGAACATATTGCCAAGATTAAAGAACGTGAATACGTCGCTGTAAATCAGCGAGGTAGTGGTCGCACCTCAGTGACAGAACTTATTCCCACTCGTTTGGGCGTTGCCCTTGTTGAAGGCTACGACAACATCGTTGCTGGTCTCCCGAATAGTGTGTCACTCAGCAAACCATTCCTTCGCAAAGAAATGGAATTACGGATGCTTGAGATCTGCTCGGGGACCAAAACTCGACAGGAGGTTGTGCAACAGAGTCTCGATATGTATCGAGAGGTCTTCATTCATACTCAGAGACGCATTAATATGCTCAAAACAGCCTGTCGCAAATACCTTGTTGAAGAACCTGAGTCATGAGCGCACTCTGCCTTTTACCTTGGTCTAGAAACGAAGTAAGGCAGCGTTTTGGTCATATTCTATCAAGGTCTAGCAGGGTGGCTTGACAAATCGATATCATCCATGGTAGTCAACGTTACTTTTGCATGTAAATTGCTGCGATTTTTATTGATTCTAGTGACACTCCAAACCACATCCATTAGAAAGTCCTTACTTTTATGTCACCATTACCTAAATGATCCCTCAACCAGTATACGCCTTGATTCCTCATCGCAATGGGTAAAATTAACTCGAAAAGGCAATTCGCAAGTGCCGTCACATTACTAAAAACACAGTGTTAATTTGATCATTTATGGACACTAAGAAAAAGGATTTTCGTTAATATGTCTCAAAAAGACTACAGAAAATGTCTATGCCAAACTCCATCTTCGCTATGATGCAAACCCAAAAGAAAGAAGAACAGAAAGAGCCATAAGTCGCAAGCCGACTTCATGCATGAAGTCTTGGTGTTGCGATCACTACGGCGGCGGTGCTGGTCGCGTGTTCCAATTGAGTTTTGGCTGTGAAAGTGTAGCCGGAGGAGCGGAAGGCGTAGATTGGGTGTTGGAAGACGGGACCTGAGACTTGGGGGAGATAGATCCCGAGTTGGAGAGTGTAGAAGACGAGGATTTGGAGTTGTCACGCGGTGGAACGCCACGGATTTTGGGTGGATCGGGGAAAGAACTAGGAATAGGAAGTTGACCAGAACTGTACAAGGACTCAGAACTGGAACTGAATCTCTTCTCAAGGCTGGGGCTGGTGGCTTCCATGAAGAAACCTGAAAGTTGTCGTTTCTTTTCATCCTCTTCGCGTTGAGTCTGTTGGACTAAGGTGTTGAGCCAGGCTAACTGTTTGGGAATATCAGAAACGCTTTCAAACGCCCCTTGGGTCTTCTTACGGAGTTCTGAAAGTTGAGAATCGATGGAGCTCATACTTTCTGAGAATTTTAGGCCCATCAAGTCCACAGCTTCCATGGTTTCTCTGTAAAGGCGTTCATTCTCAACCACGGCATCTGTGAAACTTGTTCCCATGCCATGGAGGTTAGGGATCAACTGGCCGAATTCTTGTCGGAACCAGCCGATCTCTTCAGTCACTTCGTCGAGTTCTCTTTGAATCGTAGCCGTTGGGGGCTGACTATTCATGGTGTGGAGAATCCTCAACTCATAGATATGCATTCCAACAAGACCAAGGATGAGAAGGTTCCAGAAAAAACATTGGGATTTTCCAGGCTGTTGCGTTAATTCTTCAGGACGGATCCAGGACATGCTGTCAGGCAAATGTGTTGAGCTGGAATTTTCTGTGGTTATCGGATCCTTGGTCGCTTTTATATCCATCGGGGTATTGGTGTAATAGGATACTGCTTTGGATGATTGTTGCAGGGCCAGCCTAGCATTTTCGAACTTTTGGGAGTGAATGGAATGTTGTAACAAAACGTCTTCCTTCAAGGTGGCATCGTCATCCGGGAAAACAAAAGGGTAGACATAGCGCAGGCCGTAGAAAGAGCCCGCGATCTCCAAGGAACTGAAACTGCGCCATAAAATACCATTAGAAGGGCTCAGCCCGGTAAAGGGTACAGAATGCCACAGGCTGATGCCGTTGAGGCCGGTGAGAACCGCCCCCAGTACTATATGATGAAGCATTTTATTGACTTGAATGTGGATAGTCTAATTATGATTTTATATTTTCAAGGAAAAGAAATTTTCCACATTCTCGGCGTCTTGGAAGGTAGTTATATGCACACAAGACTGGCAGGTTCAAAAACTGAACGATGAATTGGCCATGCATGCCTTTGTTCAAAACAAAGGCATGGATCAAAGAACGGGATTTACTCAAACTTGAATAAACACTTGCTATTTATGGTAGCCGTGCGTCCATTGACTTTTAATTGTTATTTATCTTGCATAGTATTGGACTAGACGTTTGTTATTTTGATTGAGCCCTAGAACCTACCTATCTAGACAGAGAGTTGCGTGTTTTGAAAATTGCAACGTGAATATCGCTATCTGTAGGCTAGATTTAAGGAATTAAGCCACTAAACATTAACATTCTGTGGGGCTTCTTGGTATTCGAAAATGCCATTTTTATAACAGAGTCCTTTGGGAATTTTAGAAACATATATATTGAAAATGCTACATAGGTAGTAAATGGTCAGAGAGGCCGCCTGACTGACGAACAAGTTTTGAAAGACCTCAAAGAAATCATTCAAAACTGCAGACTGGTCATTATTTGATTCTAAGTAATTGAGCGTACATATATCTCAACAGAAAGATAATGGCAACTGACATGGTCATTATGGTTGGTGCATATCTAATTGATGATACTACATAGGTAAGCGCCTTATTGCCGGATGGGTCTTACTGATTATATTTCTACATGGAAGTTAAGCATGACTAGTTCATCAACTGCCAGAATGAACACATACCTAAATCCGTGTTTACTGGCATCGTAAAGCAGTTGCCTGCCAGTAGTAGGCTCCTCCTACATACAACTCTCTGCCTTCTACATATTTCATGATGTCTAACGAAAGTGAGGATAGTAATTGCAGTGATTATGACCTCTTGCACAAATCGGGGATGTCGTTCCTATATTTAGAGATCGATGTTCAATGGTGTTTAAGACTGTTCAACCATTGTTAATAAGAGCGTAATGATACAAAGCGATAGGGGCTGTTCACACTTCAAAGCAATAGTAAACAAGCACTCTATATTTTCCGTGCATGTCTTTGGTCTAGAATTGCTTCTAAGTTGGTTCATCACTTCTAAATAGATCATGTTGTTTAGGATCTCTGTTCCTGTCGATTTTAATAATATGTCAAACAGAGTGCCGCTTTAGTAGCAGCAAGAGACCTTTTAGCTGTGTTTCACCGCAGCTGTGCTGACCCTAAACTGTTTGTGCTAACCTTAACCGCATACATGTCCCGCCTAAATGTCAAACGGATATTAACTAGCCCCTTCTAGGCCACCCAGACGCAATAAAGCTCAGGAATGTGGGAGAAAGGCATAGCGGGAGGCTTCGGTACAGCAAGCTACACTATATTAAAGTCTAAACTTTCACTGATCTATTTCGTCAGTGGCACCCATTCATTCATACACGAGTCATCTACCAAAAAAAGCAAATCCATCTGACTCAGGCTTCCCCGCATCTTTCGCAGGGATTTGAAGCCGTGCACCGGTAGAGATTCCAAGTATGACGTAAACAGCTCTAAATCAACACCATCATAGGTCGATGCAACGCTGATCGTTTCTTGGATACGTCGCCCAGCGCAGCTTCATTGCTTCGATTGATTTACTTGATAGTAGTGTGTCAGCAATGAAGAACTCAGAGTTGTGCTGGTGCTCTGGCTCTCGTTACCAGGGATTTGACCTCATTGGTATTCACCCGTTTGGCCCAGTCCCCTCCATACAGTCCGTATTTAATGTTCGATGACAGGGAAGGATGCAGTCACTTCCATGAACATCGCTACTTACGATTCGGTTAGTTCGGCAATTTTACAGCCAATGAGTGAGCGCTAGGGACTCAATGATTCGATGAAGCCATTACCTTCATGGTCATATGCGGCGCTGTCTATCTCCATGTTACATGGGCTACACTTTTGAGCGGCTTAAACCGCGTGGGGGTCATCCAAGGCTGAACGTAAGCCCAATATGTCGTCTATCAACACGCGTAGACCTGGGAGAAAAAGTCATTTATTTGGCTCGGCATGTTCCATAAAAGCAAGCACATCCCTCCACTTCCCCACACATATATCTTAAAAATTTTCCCCACGCTATCTCCACCGATAAAGTGGATACAATTTTTCACGCGCCAGCAATCAGGTATAGTCTATCTCTTGTGTAGGCTGACTATACATATAAATATCTCGAGTAAAGCTGACTCGGCCCTTAAGGCAGATAATCGATTGGGAAGCATATTTCTTGAAGAATATCTCGAGTCATCACTTTCCTCGATACAATGAAGGAGAGTGAAATAAACGATCCTACGACAGAGAAGGTCGAGCGTATAGAGCAGATCTCTCCAACCTACGGTCACAAAGAAGAGAAAGCAGCAGGGGTCCTTGATGTTGAGAGCCGTGCTCGAGGAAATCTCAATGCCGTCTTCGAAAATCCTCTGGCTGGAGTTCCCCGCGAGCAACTTTTCAAAGATGTCGTGGAATTTTGCCAGAAATACGACTTGATGGATCACGTTGAGACTTTCAAAAAGGGAGCCCTTATCTCGCAAGATCCTGCATCAGCAACCAGTCTTCCTGAATTGTCGGATCACGAAAGGGAAGCTTTAGAGCGGGAACATACGCACAAGTGGTCACAGCCGTGGCAGCTTTATTTCCTTGCCTGTATGTGAGAGAACCTTAGCTGTGCTCTTGGTCAACGCTAATATTCTACTTCTACAGCCATGTGCTCACTCGCAGCGGCGGTCCAGGGTATGGATGAGACTGTCAATAACGGTGCCCAGGCTATCTACTTTGCTGAGGATGTAAGTTAGCTATTCGACCATGTGCAAAACATAATAATAATTACTGTTCACGCCCAGCAACTCAACATTACATCCAAAAACATCCAAGGACTTGTTGTTGGTGCCCCATATCTGGCATGTGCAATTATCGGTTGCTGGCTTACCGAACCCTTGAATCGGTTCTTTGCCCGGCGTGGCACAATCTTCATTTCATGCTTAATTGCAGCTGTTGCCTCAGTATGGGAAGGCGTTGCAAACAGCTGGGTCAACCTATTTATTGCCCGCTTCGTCCTTGGTTTGGGTATTGGTTCCAAATCAAGCACTGTGCCCGTGTATGCTGCAGGTAAGCGTCATGATATGGCTCCCATAATACTTCGTATCAACCCTTAATGAACTTTTATTTTCAGAATGTTCCCCGGCCCCAATTCGTGGTGCTCTGGTCATGATGTGGCAGATGTGGACGGCTTTCGGTATCATGCTTGGCAACATCATGGGTGTTGCTTTCATGAGCCTAGATCGAGATCTCAGCTGGCGTCTCATGCTAGGATCTACTGTCGTACTGCCGTTGATTGTCTGCGCACAGGTCTACTTTTGCCCAGAATCCCCGAGGTGGTTGATCCAGCACGGCAAGATTCAAAAGGCCTATACCAACTTTCGAATTCTTCGGCCCACTGATATCCAGGCGGCAAGAGATCTGTATTATGCGCATGTTGGTGTCGAGCTTGAACGGAAAATCAACAAAGGCAAGAATTTCTTCACCATGTTCATCGAACT
This sequence comes from Penicillium soppii, assembly GCF_028829465.1. Lineage (NCBI taxonomy): Eukaryota > Fungi > Ascomycota > Eurotiomycetes > Eurotiales > Aspergillaceae > Penicillium > Penicillium soppii. Next base: position 302,873 of record NW_026643235.1, on the reverse strand, counting down.
CTTCACTATTCCCCGCAACCGCCGCGCCACAATCGCTAGCTGGATCGTGATGTTCATGCAGCAATTTTGTGGAGTCAATGTTATCGCCTATTATTCCACCTCCGTCTTCACAGAGGCAAGTTACAGTCTGACCAGTGCACTGCTTGCATCTATGGGAACTGGTATTCTCAACTGGGTTTTTGCCTTACCGGCCTTCTTCACGATTGATACGTGGGGCAGACGAAACCTGCTCCTGTTTACATTTCCCTTCCTCGCTATTACCCTCCTATGGACTGGCTTTTCTTTCTGGATTGAAGAAGATAATGCAACAAGCAAAAAGAGAGTTGCAATGGTCACTACGGGCATGTACCTGTTTGAAATATTTTACTCCCCCGGCGAGGGACCCGTTCCATTCGCTTACTCTGCTGAATGCTTCCCACTAAATGTCCGTGAAGTAGGCATGTCTTGGGCAACGGCAACTACCTGGTGCTTCAATTTCATTTTATCTTTCACTTGGCCACATCTTGTTGAAGCTTTCAAGCCACAGGGTGCCTTTGGTTGGTATGCTGCTTGGTGCATCATCGGCTGGTTCTTGGTTTTGCTGTTCGTGCCTGAAACAAAGTGTGAGTTCCTTGAAGGACTTAATTTAGGACGTAGTACTGATGTTTCTCTTTTAGCTCTTACTCTGGAGGAACTAGACCAGGTCTTCTCCGTCTCTACTCGCAAGCACGCGTCGTATCAGATCAAAAATGCTCTCTGGCATTTCCGAGTCTGGGTTCTTCGTCAAAAGCTCGAGCCATTGCCAGACTTCTACCAAGGTGCAGAGCGTCTCGCGGAAGTGGGCGATAAAGCATTCATGCCAGAGGCGAAAGGAGGGAAGAATCTGTCTTGAGTGCAGGTTGCTGCTTCAGATACCGAGCCATTTGGTCACTAGCTCTTAGCTTGATGTTTTTCTTGCTTACAAATTTGACTACCGACCTTGAAAGTATTGCAACTCGCCCCTTCATCGCGTGTCCTGAAGATCACTTTTAAGAATAATAGAGACCCAATATCTTCCAATTAGTGGGGTGGGATATAGGAAAGAAATACAAAAAAATATTTCAAATAGCAAACCTAGGCCTCGAAAGTAAGAACAGTTCAATTTAATTTATGTATCAGCAACCTTGTCGATGACGACTTGCATGCTTGCAGTGAAGATCGTGGTGATAGACAACATTAATAACAGAATATGCCCATCCATGTACATCAAGTCAAGCTGGGCAACACAACAGAGTCCTACCAGCCTCGGTACTCAGTTACTCGAGTCTCTTGCTTAACACAGCACCGTACCAGACAGTCGCAACCAAGCTGAGCAGGTTGACTAAGCTCGAGATTCCATGCACCCGACCAAACTTCTTGTTTAAGGCCAGCATCTCCTTGGAGTGTGGTGCTGGGTCATAGCTCCTCTTGCCATCACGGGTTTCTACAGGACGTTAAGATAATGAAGGGATAAAATCTCAGTCGTAGAGCCGTATCGGTAGTGAACTTACCTTGGTGCTTGCGCTCGCGCATCACATTGACGGTGATGGGGCGCAGAATAAACATGTTCACCAACCCGGTCACTGCCACGGTTGCCATGGGCAGGAGGGTGTTGAGGCGGTTCTCGGGTGCGACAAGACCCGAAATTCCCAGTGCTTGGCCACCGCGGGAAGCGGTCAAGGCGACCACCACTGGCAGCGCAGTCTGCAATGAGAAGTAGATAGGGAAGATGGCAGTCTGCAAGCTAGCAAACTGGGGCCGCGGGAGGGCGCGGAATGCAACAAATCCTCCGACAAAAGACTTTCGATATGTTAGAAGATGGCTTTTGTTTGAAAGGAGATGGCTTGATGTAGCAAGTTGTGATGTTGCTGCTTGCTCATACCTGGTAGAACTGAGTCCCGAGAAGGGTGCCGTAGCTGATTCGTTAGCTCTTGAAGGTTGGAATTTGCTGAGGGACAAACAAACCTCAAGATATGGTAGGGGCGAGGATCGTTCATTTTGGATGTATGTCGAGTTCAAAGTTGGGGAAAGTTGACGATAAAGTTGGAGCTTTAAATTGGAAGTGATGGTTATCGCTACGACCTGGAAGATAGAGAAATATGTTATCTCCACGCAGCTCAAGGCGAAGTTTCCTTAAAACGACGCACCTGACAAAAGAAACAAACATCCATCGATGAGGTGATGTACGAAGTGCCGGGCATAAGTCTGGCAGAAAATCAAAATACTTGAATTACTATAGCAGAGACTACAATTTCATGGTAAAAAGAGGTGTAGAGAGAGGTAATAGAGAAATAAAAAGAGATATAGCTAAGGGATTATAATTTTGATTAAGTTTGTAAAGTAATATTTTTTTGATTATGATAAATGGGTTACAGTACGCCGTGTAGAGCGGTGAAAGCAGCGGTCAAAATCAGGCATATGTCCAGGCAGCAATCCTAGGGATTCATACAGTATGTACTTTTTGCAGGTGATGTCATGTGCCTTCGCGTTTTGATCTAAACCAAAAAAGGAAATATCACGCGTCTGCCTGGTGTACAATGTACTTTGCACTTTGTTGAGCCTCTCGACTTTCCATCTTCACCAAATTCATCATGGCTGAAAAAGAAGCAACAATTTATATTGTGGATGTTGGAAAGTCCATGGGCGAGCGCCATCATGGCCGCCCTATAACTGATCTCGAGTGGACAATGCAGTATGTCTGGGACAAGATCACTGCGACGGTTCGTCCCCAAATCATACGCTATGACGGTATGCTAACCAAACCAGGTGGCTACGGGTCGCAAGACTGCAAATATTGGTGTAATTGGACTCAGAACAGATGGTGGGTAGTAGGTGCCATACAAATCGATTACCGCCTTCTTACACCTGGGACACTAGGCACTTCCAACGAGCAAGGAGAATATGATGATAACTATTCCAACATTTCAGTTCTGTTCGAGCTTGGCCAGTACGTTTGGTCAATCTATCAACCTTACCTATGGCATTGCAAAGCTAAATTTCACTCAGGGTTCTCATGCCTGACATTCGGAAATTACGGGAATTGATCAAACCCAGCAATACCAATCGCGGCGATGGTATGTCACCCTCACCATTTTCTGAAATGTGGGCTCTAATTAAATGATAGCTATCTCTGCTATTATTGTTGCTATCCCTATGATCGAGGCATTCACCAAGAAACTCAAATTCAAGCGCAAGATCATTCTCGTAACCAATGGCACCGGTATGATGAGTGATGACAATATCCAGGATGTGGCCGAAAAGTTGGACGAGCTCAATATTGAGTTATTGGTGCTGTATGTCTCACTATGAGGGGATGCTACAATAATGCTAACATCAACTAGTGGGGCCGACTTTGATGACCCTGTATATGGCGTGAAAGAGGAAGACAAAAGCACGGAGAAGGTATTGAACAAGCTCAAAATAATTGGTATAACAACTGCTGATTGTGTTCTCGTAGGCGGCAAACGAAGAGATTTTCCGTTCTCTAACAAAAGCCCTTCCAAATGAGCGTGGTGTGTTTGGAACACTAGACCAAGCCGTTTCAGAACTCGACATTCCCCGTGTCAAATCAACCAAGAGTGCGGCAACGTTCAGAGGCATGCTCATGCTTGGTAACCCCAACGAATACGATACGGCAATGCGCATTCCAGTGGAACGATACTTCCGAACTGCTGTCGCTAAGCCGACTTCAGCGAGTTCGTTCGTGGTACGCTCCAGTGAAGCCAGGCAAAATTCTGTTCCTGGTAGTCAAGCTCCGGGTGCGAATGACTCTCTCACTTTGGTTCGGACATCGCGGACATATCAAATCTCGGACGAAACCGCACCAGGAGGAAAGATCGATGTTGAACGCGATGATCTGGCAAAGGGTTACGAGTATGGACGTACAGCAGTGGCAATTGCTGAAGCTGACGAAAGTGTTACAAACCTGGAAACTTTTGCTGGGCTGGACCTGATCGGGTTCGTTCACGAGGACAAAGTGCGTTTCTATGCTTATTTCAAGACCAGCAGCTAATCTAATCGCATAGTATGACCGGTATTTGCACATGTCCAACACCAACGTTATTATTCCAGAGCGAGCAAATGATAACGCATCTCTTGCGCTATCTTCTTTTGTTCATGCCCTTTATCAGGCCGAATCCTATGCAGTCGCTCGACTCGTGACCAAAGAGTCCAAGCCTCCAATGATTGTTCTGCTGGCCCCCTTAATCGAACCAGACTACGAATGTTTGATCGAAGTACAGCTTCCATTTGCGGAAGATGTCCGTTCATACAGATTCCCGCCTCTAGATAAAATCTTGACTGTGTCGGGCAAAGTTGTGACCGAGCACCGCAACCTCCCAAGCGCCTCGTTGAAAGATGCCATGAGTGACTACGTAGACAGCATGGATCTGGACATCAAGGATGAGGAAGGGTTAGTGTCAAACCGGATACTTGATGTACTGAACTAACGTAGTCAATGAACCAGAGATATCGTCGAGGGTCTCCCAATCGATGAGTCCTTCTCCCCATTACTCCACCGTCTCGACTCAGCCATCCGATATCGCGCAGTCCACCCCGACGATCCAATCCTCGAGCCTGCAGAAAGGCTCACTGAATTCTCCCATCCCTCAGAAGACAGCATCAACAAATCCAAATCCTACCTGGAGAAGTTGATATCCACAGCAGACGTAAAGAAAGGTACTAACCTGCACCATCTCACATTCAAATTCTACATCACCGAAAAGAGCCCAGCTAACCAATGCTCCTTTAGTCCCACCAAAAACCAAAGGTCGCAAGCGCCAGCGCGAAACCGAAAAACCCCTCTCGGGCCTAGATGTCGACGCCCTGCTAAGCCTCGAACCGAAGCGGTCCAAGATCTCTACCGAAAACGCAATCCCAGAATTTAAACAGGCGCTTTCACGAGCGGAAAATGTAGACACCATACACGACGTCGTACAGCAAATGGGACGGATTATCGAGTCTCAGATAACGCAAAGTCTCGCTCATTCGAACTACGACCGTGTCATTGAGGGTCTTAGGACCATGCGTGAGGAATTGATCGAGTATGAAGAGCCGGTTGCGTACAATGATTTGTTGCGCGTGCTTAAGGGGAAATTGGAGAGAGAGGAGCTTGGTGGAGATCGAAAGGAGCTGTGGTGGTTTGTGAGGAAGGGGAAGCTTGGACTTATTGAGAATAAGGAAGTGGAGAGCTCGGTGGTCGGCGATGATGAGGCTCGCGAGGTAGGTTTTGCTTTGTTGGTGGTTTAGATGATGTGCTAACGCCGATATAGTTTCTCGCGCCGTATTGAGGTCGCTCAATGGTGGTATGCGTATCCCGTGCCTAGATTAGTAAAATAAATCGATCGATATCTTGCTACAGCAATCTTGCTATCACACATGGGGCGTTGTCGCTATCTTGCTTCACTAAAGAGATCGATATGTAGACTACTACCAAGAGACCTGTTCATGGATTTAAGACTTAGGAACTCACTGAAAACAGACGTAGAGCAAGATCATGATTGAAATTGTCCTATAAAGTAGTATTGACACGAACAAAAAAGGAATTGGGTAAAACAGGATGCAACAAGGACGAGCTATAGTGAATCCAACTGCAAACTTCTCGGTTCCTGAACCCAAACCAAACCAAACCAAACCAAACGCCACGCAGAACATGCCCAAAAACCATTATTCGCTCCGCAGAAACAGACCAACAATTCAGACCGAAAAGACGTGCAGACTCAAACATTAAACAGCATCCAGATGCATCACAAGAAAGGGGTATGCAGAAATAGTGTCCTGGGGGACCATGAGAATCGAAGAGGAAGCACTGGGAGGCAACGTAAAATCCCGGCACCAGCATCAAGTGTGGCCTTTATTTAGTGAACAACTTTGGTTGCCCGCGCTGGGCTGATAGTGTTGCTACCAACACGACCACTGGGCTTTCGAATCCCGCGAGATTCACTACGGTTGCTGTCGGTTACCCGACGAGGACTGGACCGGACCTTGCTAACGGAAATAGGCGCAGTACCACTCTTCCGGCTGACCGGAGTCTTCGGGGCTGAATGGTCGACCCAGTTTTCTTGGTCCTGATGGTTGTCTTCCGTAAGGGTGTAGCTGGCAGTGACAGTTGCAGAGTAGCTAATCGACCGTGATGTAGGCGATGCAACAGGTGATCTAGAAGCCCTCTTAGCGAGTCTGCGAAGCTGGACCTCTTCCTCGCTCTCACTGCTCTCGTTGCTCTTGCGGTGGGTGCGGTGGGTGCGCTGGTCATTTTCCACGGCCAAATTACCGGAGACAGTTCGAGAATAAGGATGATGCCTTGAGTCCTTGCGGTGGGACTTGCGAGGTTGGCCAGGGGTGGGTGCTGGAAGATCTTGGTCGGGGTAGGCGGCTGCTTCATTGTGGTCGATCTCTCCGAGTGCTGCGCGCTTAGAGTGGCTGTTGTTGGGTGGCGTGGACACCACTCCGTTACTGCTGCGCTTCTTGGTCGAAATTCGCGGAGTGGCAGGCACAGACTGAGCGAGCTTCTCGCGCATACTATCCTCAAACCACCACTCACGGAAAGCACCCTGGTTAAGGTGAAGCCAGTGCTGTTGGGGTCCAACGACCATTCCAGGCCGCATGAATCGCATGAATGCAATGACCTCATTTGCGGTGAATCCGTACTTGTAGATCAGATAAGCGCCGATCAAACAGCCGGTGCGACCGAGGCCAGCCTTGCAGTGAACGGCAATGCCCTTCTTCTTGATGGTGATCATCTCGTGGGCCATCTTGATGAACCGACGCACAAGCTGCAGGGGAGGGCAGGTGCCGTCCTCGAATATCATATCAATGTGTGAGATCCCCATCGCAGTGAAGTATGAAGGGCAGTAAAGCTCCGAGTTGAGTCGCACAACAAGGCCCACATTGCGCTGGTGGAAGTGTGCCAAGACGTTCTTGAATGGCATAGGAAGCTTAGAAGACGAGATTTCGGAAATCGTTGTGGGTAATGCGTCGTACTCGGGGGTGTTGATGGGGATTGGTGCAATTGGCTGCTGCTGGGGGGATGCAAAGGCGAGGAAGTCCGGTGTAACCCAGTTGAAATCACCCATGTCAACACGCTCGAATTTTTCGTACCTGGAAATTAATCAGCATTTAATGTCCAGAATAATATGCGTCAGGCACTTACTCCTCAAGGTTAAAATCACGAAGCCCACAGAGGGACTGCTCCTTGGCCTTCCACACGCCGTAAACGACATCTTGAATGTTCAGGATAAAATCAGCCTGGCTGTATCCAGCGTCGCGGAACGGCATGTAGGGAGGATCGGCCTGAGCAATGGGTGCTAGAGCCAGATGGGGTGGCCACGACTGAATCATAACCATATAGCATGCAACTAGACAAGCTGCGTTTGCACGGCTGCGCGCATCTGTCTTGCTGTAGAAGACCACCGGGCGATCGCTGTTGGCTGGGTCACCGAGGATTTCATGGAAGAGAACAGCAAATCGGTAGAGGTGACCGATGTGCAGCGGGCCGAAATCAGCGTGGAAGGCATTGTAAAGCAGAGTGTCATCGATGGTGAAGTACACAGGAGAGCGGCGCTTGCTCGGAGTAGCAGGCTGGGCACGTGCGCGCTTGCTTGGAGATTTGGGATGGTCCGCATGGAATGGGAACGGAGTTCTGGAGCTTGGAGGCGAATCGTAGGATGCAAGATACAGGCGATCTAAACACAAAGTGGTCTTAGTTATCGAAGAACGATGGAAGATTATTAGTTCGTTCCAAAGCATTGTACGGACCTTGGATATACTCGATCATCTGGCCGCCGTGGTCGGTAGTCATATTGTTTTCTTGTTGTTTGTTGACAGACAAACCCTGGAGAGATTTTGTAGCGTCGATTCAGTCAATGAAGTAGATCGAGATGGTACCGTCGAAGGCACTGGATTTGCCGGTGCGACTCGGAAAATAGGCGAAGCCAATTGTAAGAGAATGGTCGCGGTAGCACAGAGATCTAAAGGCTCATGCTCAGAGTAGTAACAAAGATACTCTGAATGGTAAGAATAAAAAGAGAAGACCAGTCCTGTACAGATGAGGGGTTAGGAAGAAAAGGAAATCAACACAAGTCGAAGGTGTATGATGTTTTGGGGGCAGCTGCCATGCCACTGTTATGTTGTGCCTTCCCTGTTTGGGACTAGTGGCGGCCGTTGACGTGGCAACCTAGTTGCCTAAGGCAGAAACTGGGTGCCTTCCACATTCTGCGAAAAACACAAACACAAACAACAATACAAAACACCTATACAAACATCACAAACATAAACAGAATACCTCACATCTCTTCCATCGAGCTCTCCGATCTCGCTGTCTTCAAGAAGTCTCATTGCACATTATTATGTGATAACCATATTGGCAAAACATCAAGCATGGAGTGATATGCAATGGATAAATACCAAGTTACTCAAATCCTCATGGCTAGAGCCAGCCTCTCTGTTGTTCCATTTATGGTTCTTAGGATGCCTTCACAACTCGATACTCGCAATATGCGGACTACAGTGGCCTCCCTTCTTCTTTAATACAGAAACAGTCGGTAGATCCCTTTAGGGCTACAGTGTCCAGTGCTCACTAAGTTCAAGCCGTTCCACCTGCACCATACAGCAAGTGGTGCTGGTCAACTAAACTAATAATAGAAGAGCCAGTCCGGATCTTCAACACCAATTGTTGAGGTGGCCTTGCTGGACACAACGATTACTACATGTCAGCTCTTGGTCATGTCTATCAGGGTTCTTGATTGCGCCTTATTATTGACCGTGGCGAACTAGCGGTCTGACTGGTCACGTTCGGTTGATTTCTCCGAGTAAATGGTGGATCCTGGTGACACCCGTTAGACGTAGGCCAGACGTTGTATTAACTATTGGGCGCTACCTACAAATGTAAGTACCTCTTCAATTGGAAATCATTTGCCTTAGCAGGATCGGAACACTTCCAAATTGCTCAGGCCTTCGAGTATAGGAATTGGACTTTAGCCCGTTCCCATTAATGGCCATGGGTGGCTTCGGCACAGGCTGGACCCTATGCTTTCGATGCAAGTTTCGATGCAGGGGCCAAATGGTTTCAAACTCACGTTCAGTCCTCTGAGAGCAAAAAGTGAAGATCAAAGTAATTTTAAGATCCCGCAGGAAAAGAAAGGACCCTTACCTGAGCCTATTTCGTGGTCAATGCGCATTTTTCCCTAACTTCAAGTCACTTCCCCCATTGGTCTTTCGTTTTATTTTGCTGATTTGGGAGAGCCCAACCAAGGATCGAAGATCGAAGATCGAACTTGCAGCATCAAGAGCCCATGATCCCTCTCCTAGGCACGACAGCCTCGATCAGCTCTATATAGGCACATTCAAACTGTACTGAGCATCCCAAAATCACTAGTGCGCCTTCTTGCTGCATATTACCGCCACAAGTACAATCTAACAATATCCATTATCCTTTGACCATGCTGTTGAGAAACCTCTGATTGGAGACCACATGGGCACATACATCCCGTCTTTGGCGCAATTTCGCCTGTTGGTGTCAATCGTGATCATTGACCCGAACGGAAGATATCAGCCACGGTCAAGAAATCACCCCTAATATCTGCATGCGAGGCATCTCTTTATGGCCGACAGTCAAAACAACCCCAGAAAATTGGTATATAATCCGCCCTCTTGGCTCGCATTGTTTCTTCTCCATTAAGTCACCCATTCACTTCAGTCACTCTTTTGCTGATCTTCGATCTTTCTTGTACATCCATCCCACTAAGTCACTCGTTTAAACTTTTTCTTCTATATCCGCCACAATGAAGTTTACTGGATTCACCACTTCCCTTGCCCTCGCTGGCTTCGCTTACTCCGCTGCCCTCCCCGCCTTTGGCGATGTTGAGTCCACTGTGGCAGGTGTCAAAGATACCGTTGTCGGAGGCGTTGTTGGTCCCGTCGTCTCCACCACCGGTGGTCTGACTGGCGCCACGAAGCGCACTGATTTCGATGGCCTGAAAGAAACTGTTCAAACCGTTCCCAGGATAGTCGACGGTGGTGTTGCTATCGCTTCCGGTGCTGTTGGAACCGTCGCCGGTGCCGGGAAGCGCGATCATATCACCTCTGTAGGGGAAACTGTCCAGGCTGTGCCCGGTGTGGTCAACAGCGGTGTTAACACTGCTGCTGGGGCTGTTGGTACCGCTAAGGGTGTCGCTTCCGGTGCTGTTGGCACCGTCGCCGGTGCCGGGAAGCGCGATCATATCACCTCTGTAGGGGAAACTGTCCAGGCTGTGCCCGGTGTGGTCAACAGCGGTGTTAACACTGCTGCTGGGGCTGTTGGTACCGCTAAGGGTGTCGCTTCCGGTGCTGTTGGCACCGTCGCCGGTGCTGGGAAGCGCGATCATATCACCACTGTAGGGGAGACTGTCCAGGCTGTGCCTGGTGTGGTCAACAGCGGTGTTAGCACTGCTGCTGATGCCGTTGGTACCGGTGAGAGCATTACTTCTAATGCTGCCTACACTGCAAATGGTGCTGCTTCCAAAGCCGGTGCTCTTGGCAAGCGCCAGTTCGAGAATTTTGCCGGTCCCATCGCTGGCACTGCTGCCGCTGTCACTGGAAGCTCAGTTCCCGCCGTCGTTCATAGTATGTTTATTATCCGCCACCCATGACTATCCATCATACTTAGCTAACGTAATCACAGAGGTTGGAACCACCGTCGATGGTACTATCAAGCCCCGCAATTTCGAAGCCAGCATCGACAACATCATCGCCGCTCTGACCAACAACCCTCACGGTTTCGCTATTTCTCTTGCTGGCCTCGCCCATGCCGTCAACGTCGACGAGATCACTCAGGACCAGCTCTCTGAGCTCCCCGCCCTCCAGGCCGTCCTCGCCCTCCTCCACCTTTAAATCCATCAAGCCGAGACTTACTCGAGTCTGACCTGGGATGCACTTCAAGACAATCATGACTGTATCTGGTCACTGCGATATACCTATTGTTTCTTCTTTTCGTGCCTTTGTGGTATCCTTCGAAATTTTTTTGTGACTGCTTGAATTTCATGTACAATATTGTTAGGTACCTTCTAGGCGCTCTATATGCCTCCTCAATGGGTGATCTGACTGGAAGGAATATTTACGCCACCAAATCAACTTTGCTACTTTTTGTTCGCATTATCATTCCTCTTCATTTCCCCCACCAGTAACCTCCCATTAATCTTTTCTTCTGATGCGTCAAATTGATCTGCCATTTGGATACAGTAAAGAACGGCGGAGACTCAAAGTTTGTAAAACAAAGCAAATGAAAAGTGATCTATGTATCTGTATTCTTACAAGTAGAACTATCGATGTTTGAATTGGCATTTATAGCGATACCAGAAGCATATAGACCAAGCACACAGAGAATAGGATGCAAGTAAGCGACAATGATGTTCAGAACCGTGAGAGCGATCTTCTTAGGCGAGGCAGTTCATTGAGCGTAATTAAGGTGCAGCCAATAGAAGATGTATATTAGATCGATGTGGCCGTTCATGACGCCGGCGCCGATAATGGTTGAAATAGCGCTTCCGAAGGCGATCTTACTCATTAAAGAGCCGGTGGAGCTAGAAGCACTGGAATTCACTTCAGGGCCAACATAGAAGTAGGCAATAATAACAATGGTGATATGTAGGCAGATCTCAAATCCTTGGAGCATAAAGAGAGATTCCTTAAAATCCTTAGGCGACTTCATCTCGGCGATAAGTCCAATGAAGGAAACGTGGGCACAGTAGGCGAACACGATATTCGAGACGACCTGAAAGCCTGTATAAAGGTTTGTTTCTACCGTGGCCTGGATGATGAGGTCAGCGTGGCTTTCGCTTTCAATGCTCATGGTGATCATGGTGATCATGTCGGCGGTGAAAATACTGAGAAATGAAATGAAAGACATCCAGATCATGCCCTTCATAGTACGCGGGAGCGTGAGGGTGATGGAAATGATCATGTTCATAATACTAAGATGGTAGAGTAGGTGCCGTGGTTGGTAAGGGTATTTATCATAGAGCGGAAGACGAGAAGATGGCTCCCCATAATGAATTTCCAAAAGTGAAATAACCAGTGCTGAAGAGCTCGCGGCCGAATTTGCCTAGAAAGATTTCTCCGGCCTTACCTAGGTTCTAGATATGCGGGTATGTACCTGAAACAGGCCGATGTTATAACCAGTGTAGGTTGCGAGAAGACCGAGGCCAATGATTAAGACGACTCCGGGTACCAGGCCTGGTATAGACATGGCGGATGGCAGAGAGAGGGCACCTAGCGACACTGACTCGCAGATCATGAGAAAACCACATTGCCTTGCAGACGACACATTAGAGCCTCTTTCTTGATACAGCGCATGTAAGAGCTTTCAGTGGATACATGTACATACCACCACTTCAATGTTTTGTACTTAATCTCGGTATACCCCTCGTTACCAAAGATCTCGCGGATTTCACCAGCATTTGACTGACCTTGCTCCTCAAAAACAATAGCAAGTTCAATTGTTTCTCTCGGCAATCTTGTCGTTCTGGTAAGCAGGTCGGGCGGTGTCAATCTCTGTTTTAGTCAACTTGTTAAATGTAACAGGAAGGTTGTTGAACAGATGGTTATCGGGAATGGTCTTCGGTCAAAAGTACCACGATACCACAAGAGGAAAAAGAAAGATACATAGATATATAGACGGAAGGATAGAGCGATATGATTGACCATTGCAGGGGATATCCCCTATTTATGAGTTTCCAGGTTCCCCCATGTTTATTTCCCCATCCAGGGCGAATTCCTCGATATCTATAGAATTATCACAAATCAAGTGGCAGATGTAGAGCCAAGATAAATAAGATTTAAGTTAGAAAGACGATCGATAGGGTTACCAAGGTTTCTTCGCTGCTCTTAGCGTCGGTAAATTCAAACCTTAATGCTACTCTGTTCAGTGAACGTCCCAACAAATTCCCCGGGCTTTACCCCCAGAAATTACTGATATTTATGCTTTTCGTTCTATCAAAAGGCTCCATAGCTACCTAATTTCTTTGTGTTCTTATGGCCAATTAATGGCAATGAGTTGGTAAGAACTGATGAGAAATCATAGATTGATGGAATATAAGGATTCTATGATAGTGTAAGGGAGCAATTAGACTCCACGGCTTTCAATTAGCCTTCTTACAACTTTAGGTCCCTCAATGTCAATCAACGTTTTAAACAGGGACACGACAAGCACGCGACATTGGGATGACTACGATTTTGGTAAATCTGTTTGAGATAAACATTCCGTCAATTAGCGTTGTTGTAAAGCATGACTATCCGACAATAAATGTCTAAGAGCTAATTCTGACATTTTGCGACTCTTTAATCTATCTGGGTAGGTATGTAGAAATGTCTTTTTGCTAGCTGCTTGAGTACGTGTACTCCGTACGTACATATATATTTCGAGTTACATCCAAATATACACGCATTATTACCAAGTACCAAGATTTGATAAAGAAAGTAGTGGACTGGTTATTGAATTACGCTCTGTCAGGTAAGTGTAGGTAAAACTAGGGAATGAAAATATGTATTGAAGTACTCATCTAGATTTGTTCCATTTTTACTCATTCCTTTATCAATACTGAAGATAAATCGATACCTAGGTAATAATAATGATGCTAGGTTATTCCAAATACTTCACCTGGACCAGAATCATACCACCTAGCAAGTGCTTACATACTAGTGTGAACCTGAGCATATCTGTATGTCCATACTACAGCAGTCCCTCCAATGTACTATATAGTACATCATCTGACAAATTACAAGGTTACACTCTGGAGTCCGGTGATGTCAACATATTTGCCAAGACTTGCAGACATACATACATGTAGTTGGCCTATCCGTCAATCCTTCTCTAGCACTGCTCAGCCCTGATTATGAATTTAGACGGATCCAGGTACACCTGTACATGCGTATAGAGCACTAGATAATGCACAAAGTGGATAAAAAGAATTTAGGCTTACCACCCAAATTCACAACGAACCAATCAAATCACAAGGATTTCAATCATCGGCTTCGGACAATTACCAATACCGTCGGGAGCCAGGCTCTCCGTGCCCAGACCCGCGCCCAATTGGTAAGAATGCAAACCAGACCTCGGCCCAGTCGAACATTCGAAAAAATACAAGAAGCATGTTTTCGCGCCGAATCCTCCGATCTTCTTGTTCTGCCAGCTCTCTCCGTATCCCTTCAACGACGTCATATTTCTCCCCGCGTACTTTGAATCGCAACGTGAATCTTTCCCCTCTCTCACACCGTCACATCAATATGTCTTCCGCTACTTCTTTCTATGATTTCGAGCCTGTCGATAGTACGTATCACTTGATGGGATTTGCCGTACAAAATGCTAACTAGAACTCAGAGAAGGGTGCTCCCTTCCCCCTCGCCTCCCTTAACGGCAAGGTCGTCCTCGTCGTGAACACCGCCTCCAAGTGCGGTTTCACTCCCCAGTTCGAAGGTCTTGAGAAACTCTACCAGAAACTGAAGACCAAGTACCCCGAAGACTTCACTATAATCGGTTTCCCTTGCAACCAGTTCGGTAGCCAGGATCCCGGCTCCGACGAAGAAATCCAGTCCTTTTGCCAGCTCAACTACGGTGTCACATTCCCCGTGCTTGGAAAACTTGATGTGAATGGCGACAATGCCGCGCCTGTGTGGACTTTCATGAAGGAGAAGCAGCCTGGTCTTTTGGGACTTAAGCGTGTCAAGTGGAACTTCGAGAAGTTCTTGATTTCTGCTGATGGAAATGTTGTTGGCCGCTGGGCTTCTGTTACTAAGCCCGAGGGCCTTGAGGATACTATTGTTAAGGAGATCGAGAAGGCTAAGAAGGAGGGTGTCCTTGCCTCGCAGAAGGGTGCCGCTGCTGCTGAGCAGTCCTAGATTTGTTCTAGGGGTTTTTGTGAATTATGATGATACCTTTTGTTGACTTTTTGTATCTATATTTCGGTTTCGGCTTGTATTATACTCCTGCTCAGACTACATGGGAATTTACTGGGTGGTAGTGAGTGGTAGTAATAATTCGTATCTCAATTTTCAAGCACCACCAGTTCTCCGGACCTAAATTCCACTGGAGTACTTTTTGGGATGCCCGGCAGATCGCTATTCATATCTTGATTAAATACCTGATCTAGGCGGAGGCGCCGCCTTTGGGAACAAGATTCCGCAGCGACAGGTCGTAAACCACATCCTCGACCTTCTTGACCTGTACAAATATATTAGAATAGCAAAGTGGACATAGTCGATCGGTGACAACATACACTGTACTTGATACCATCACTGCGCTTGCGCAGGATATCGTTCTTCAAGTTCAAAAGCTGGAAGCCAGCGAAAAGCTCCTTGATAAAATTGCCGATTTGCATCGGCCGGGTGTAGTCACCCAGAGTAACCGAGTTAACGGCGAGGCGAGACTGAGCGAAGTTAGTAATGGTAGGCGGATGGAAACCGACGACCGGGACACGAACTAGTTCCTCAACCATGGCAATCAGTGCCAGCAGATACTCCTCAATGGTGAGGTGGAAGGCATCCTGATCTTTCAGGTTGACAGGAACTAAGGAACAGATTCGATTAGCTTTGTAGTGATAGACTAATGAGAAACATGGCGGCATAACCTACTCTCTAGGAACTTGCCCACATCCTCGATAGTCATGAATGATGCAGAGCTAGGTCCCTTATGCTCCTGCAAGCCGCCGAGCCACGCGCAAAGCTCGATGGAGGCAACCTGATACACGAATTAGAAGAAGCTTTGAATTTGGTCGAATGAACTAACCAGGTTCTGCAATTCACGGGTCCACAGACCGTTGTACTTGTAGAAGGGGTGCTGATCTGCCACGGCCTTCAGACGGGCAACCTCTTGCTTCTGAGCAAGGATTTCTGTCGTGACATCGTCAAGAACGGGCTTCACTATTATACGTTAGCGAGGTAGCCCTGAAGAAATATCGGTAGCCCTGATGAAATATCATCTCCTTGAATGCATAAACTCGCAAGGATCTGTGTTTCCTGATGCCATTTTCGGGCGCTTGGAACATGTACTTACGTTGATCAGCAGGTGTGGAATGAGCTCGCGACAGAATGGCCTGAGTGGAACGTCCTATGGGTTCACTATTAGCTTTGTTCGACGGGATCCTCTCGTCCCCCGCATGGAAGATATCTTAGATATCCTGTTCTAGCTATAGATTGTAAAGCATACCTCGTCTGGCAAGTGTCTGAACAATATCATGGAGCTCCTACGCGCAACTGTTAGCTTTCGACGTTCCGCGCTGGGGTCTTTCGGTGTGGGCTTGGCATGCGAAGAATTCATCAAGCTCTGGATAAGCTTGAACTTACATCGCGGACGGTAGTCTCCTCGTCGATCTTAGTCTGGAGATTCTCGAAAATGCGTTGGTCAATCATTTTGTTGCTTTGTTGTGGTCGTAGCTTAGAATGGGAAAATTCGAGGCGGGTTCGAGAGGTGTGGTGCTGGCCGCAGTTACGTCAAATTCTATGTTGAAAAAGAGGAATAGCTCACAACGCACCATACTTTATGTATTTTTTAGATGGAGAAATGAAACAAGGAGATTCTGTGTCTGTTGATTTTTTACTTTGCTTTTAGATGTATAATTTTCATTAGTGGGCGATGTATGCTTTTACTACAAGTTACACTACAGGCCTACAGCTAAAAAGTACAATTTACAAGACTTTACCGAAACTGTCCGCAACTTGAAAGCCTGATCTCGCAGAAAGCGATCGATCCATGTATGCTTTTATACCAATTGAAATGATCGCAAAGCGACCCCTAGAAAGCAAAACTCCAGACCCATGCCCATATCCCCAGGCTTTATCTTCTTGCCAGATTTATTCGGCTATCATCATTAACATCGTAAAGAAGCGACACGGACTGACTGGTGCCAGGGTATTCGCGCGAGGGATGGAGCGCTTAGTATCGGTATCTGGTAGAGTAGTCTGCACCAACCGTTAGGAACTAATGTCTTCATTTCGCGACGAGGATGCTTACCTTTCGGGCTGACCACCAGACCACGACCCTTCTTTGCACCTTTGTAAATTGTTTCGATGATGTCGATCAATTCCTGCTTGTCTTCCAGCACCCAGTTTAACTTGTTGTTGTTTCCCGTGCCGAAATCACACATCATATGCTTGTTGCGATAGAAGAACATAATTGTCATTCGGTCATAAAGTTCGTACATCTGGTTGAAATCCGGGACTTGGTCGACATCGCATAGGTAGATAACCGCAAAGTCTAGTAGACAAATTAGCTGTAGTTCGATTAGCTTGAGATAGGTTGCTCACTCTTAACCCGCTCAGCAATTTTGTAGAGCAGTTCATCTTGTTGAATACCTGGATTTATGGGTCAGTATAAGTCCAGAAGTGGAAGTTCAGCTCCAGTACTCACAGTCGGGATCATGGTCGCGCCCGAACCGGATCACCACCAGGCGTTCCTCCTCAGAGAGGATGGCCTGGTCTACATGCCAGGCTGTTTGCAAATGAGGCAGAACGATTGAACCCATCGCGACGGTTGTTCTTGTGTTGACTGAGGATGCGAGAAGGGAAAAATTGGTGGGCTTATCGATTGGCCCCGCGATGGAGCTTCGGGTCATGTGACCATATATTTGGCGGCGAGGTTATAAGCCCAGGGACTTTTCATATAGATTGAATATTATTTGTTAAATGATTCATTCTCAGAGAAGACTTACCACAATATAGCTACGTGTTATAATATGAGGATTAAGTCCACTTAGGCATTGAATGTTAAACATACGACGAGTATAACAGCCATTAGAAGAATACACTTCGGTAGAAGTACAGCATAACCACCACTTTCTAGTGACTCACGAACACCCTAAAAGTGATATATGTCTATCTACAACTATAAGAAATAATGTCGTCCTTCAGTTCATGTCATGTTTGGGCCTATGCCAGCATCAAGCAGAACCATACAACGCTGATTGATCGTCTTGGCTTGGGTGGAACAGTTGTTACAATGGCGACAAAATGATTGCAAGGTCCGCACTAGATGATGTCAATAATCGAGAACTCTCACGCCTCACCATGCAGACCACTCGGCTGCATGCCTCATGCCTTCTCAAGCCCAATCGTAGGATGTGTTTGACAAGGCTTAGTGCATCTGAGTGATTCCATTGAAGTGGTGATCGCGGTAGACTAGAGACTAGTGGTATGGTATAAGGGTTTCAAGGGACGAGAGGTGTTCCTGGATCAGCTTCGTGACCGCTGTTTGCTGATTAGCATGTTGCAAGTCACAGCCCAGATATTGTTCAGCGGTCGGAGGAGTTGATGGGTACGTATGTGGTCGTTGGCTATCGATGATGGAGTGGGATGACGCGTTAAGAATGCTTCAGTTTCCGTGGCATAGCTTCAAGTGTTAACTGTTTTGGATGAGGATATTCACACAAGTGATGATAAAAGCCTCTGGGGATTATTGGTATTGGAAGAGCTGGACATGTTAGATACAGACTGTAGGTGTTGAACGTCAAGACGCCTATAGCATACACAACACAGTCAGCGATCAGACACATAAGATTTACTACTATTGGAGGTTGACATCTTCTCCAAATACCCGGACAAGCCGAATAGCTGATGAAAAGTGTTTGCGTCGACCGGGGATAGTGTAAGCCCAGTGACACTGTGCAACAAGACATGCGCAAGCACAGAGGTCAAGTTGCGAGATCCAAAAATGAGAATAATCAAAGTATGTTCATTAAGAACACTTTCAGAGATTAAACTGAAAAGAACAGATACTACACTTGATCTAAGCCAATAGGCAAAGAGAGCTGAAGAAGAAAGAAAAAAGACTAAGTTCGCAAGACCTGGCACCTTATTTATACCCACGGATGGGTGGGTCCGCTGCTAGCTTCGATCAAGCGATCCAATAAGAGAGCGTCAAACTGACTCATTAGTTCCAGGAAAATGGCCAATCAGAGACCAGCAACTCACTCTAGGGCTTGGGGCTGTATTAGTCAGCAACAGTATTAGTCATAATTACACGTGACAGTCATTCTTTGCCCTAACTATCTTAATTAGGATTAGCGCAGCACACCTCAGCGCGAATTTTCGATAATCAATTCGGCTCCACCGCGAATTTTAGGACGTTGTCTTGACCATCTCTCTCGCCGGCGCAGGATATTTACCTCTTTGCGACCTTTCCCAATTTTCATCTCCCCCCAAATCCATCAAAAATGGCTCCCGTTGCTGTACGTTGAATCCAAACCGCTTTGCTGTTCCCCCCAACGGCGTCTTGCACTTTTTTCCTCGTCACCGGGTTCGATATTGAAAAATCTATCGAGCTCGATGTCCACGGGAATATTGCAGGATTGCCCGGGGCTCGACATTATGGAGCAGTAGGCTAATTAGATTTTTATTTGGTATAGGCTCGTGGTCGCAAGGCCCAGAAGGTTACCCAGAAGGTATGTTTGCACTGCAAAAATGACTCTTGATTACGAACTGGCATCTAACGTGTTCACAGTTCGTTATCAACGCTTCCCAGCCTGCCTCCGACAAGATTTTCGATGTCTCCGCCTTCGAGAAGTTCCTCCACGACCGCATCAAGGTCGAGGGCCGTGTCGGCAACCTCGGTGACAACGTCGTGATCTCCCAGTCCGGCGAGGGCAAGATCGAGGTCGTTGCTCACATTCCCTTCTCCGGCCGCTACCTGAAGTACCTGTGAGTATACCTTTTGCGCTGATGTCTGTGGAAGAAAACCCGCTGACAATGTTTCGCAATCCAGCACCAAGAAGTACCTCAAGAAGCAGCAGCTCCGTGACTGGCTCCGTGTCGTCTCCACCTCCAAG
Source organism: Penicillium soppii (assembly GCF_028829465.1). NCBI lineage: Eukaryota > Fungi > Ascomycota > Eurotiomycetes > Eurotiales > Aspergillaceae > Penicillium > Penicillium soppii. The sequence continues at coordinate 283,092 of NW_026643235.1, read as the reverse complement.
GGTGTCTACGAGCTCCGCTTCTACAACGTCGTCAACGATGAGGCTGAGGAGGATGAGGAATAAGCGTGTCGCTTCGACATGTCTTTTTCTCTGCCTTGATCGATCAGATTCGGTCTGTGGATCATGCTTGGAATGTTCTTCGGGACTATGAGCGAGAGCCATGGGGGGATATATTGGTCTATGAGGCTACGAATAAAACTAAAAAAGTTTATACCCTCACTTTACTTTGGTAGACATGCTTTCATTGTAGCGATATGTACTCCGTAGACTAAACGAACATGCATTGGATGCTACTTACTCGCTCCACCCTTGTTGATGAAGATGCAGAACAAATGCAGGGTATCTCGTACATCATAAATGCGAAGTGGAATCATAAATGCGAAGTGGAAATATCAATCCTGGTATCCCCGATCACTTGCACGATCAACTACCTGCTAGGGCCTTTCTTGCGGTGTTGATCATTAGGACGAACGGGTAAGCCGTTCTCAATTTTCCAACCTTTCCTCTGGAGGTCCTTCATCCTCTCGCCTAGCTTGAGTCTCACCAAATCGCCCGTAGCAATAGCATCCTCCTTCGAGTCGTGCCCATTATCTCCCATCTGTATGTCGCGGCCAAGATGTTTCTGCACAAGGGCCTTGAGGCCGATGCGGATGGGAAGCCCCCTTGGGTGGGGATACAGGAGGACGGTGTCAATAACTGTAGGATGGATGATTCGGCAGACATTCAAGTCGTTATCGATGGCATGGCCGATGAGAGGCGTTTCCGGCTGGAGGAGGTTCAAAAGCAACTCACGAGCCTCTGCGGGTGACTGCACGAGCTGCAAAGGTGCACTGGCCTTCCCTTTCTCATCGGCGGAGGTTGGTTCTGAACTAGAAACCGTAGGATCATAGGGTTTGGCAGAGGCGTAGTGTTGAGGTGTCACTCCGGAAAAGCGCGTGTTAAGATCCAGGATCTCGCCCGTGGGTCGCACTAACACATCGAGGAGCTCCCGACCTCCAGGCCAGCTGACAGCAGTGAGACGAACCATCTCCATACCCAAAGTCGTGTAACCCATCTCACAATCAATGCTGACGGGCTCCAGGGGACCTTTGTCGGGTTGCGGTGGGGTAGTTTTGAATTGAAGGATGGATGCAAGTCGCTTGGTTTCTGAAACTTTGAAGACATGCATGTCGGCTTTGGTGCAGCCAGTAGAGGCGCCCAATGATTCGTTGCAGCACGGGAAGTAAGGTTGCGCGGGACCTGTGGCATGGTCTGTTTTCTTGCGGGGAGGGTGGACGGGTCGTCCTGGATGATAGTTACACTGGCCCCCCGTGGTCAGGGTGCCATCTTCACGGCGACCCGGGAATACCTGGAACCGTTGGCTGCATCTGTCGCATTTCTCCCAACCCTTGGACTCGTCGACCCCTTTTTGGGCGGACTCCATCTCGGCCTTGGTTGGAGCTTTTGTGACATACCCATGTTCTTCGAGGCCAGCGAGGGGTGTGACGAGGTGAGACACAATGGCAATCTCTCCTGCAGGAGTGAGGCCTGTGTTAACAGGTTTGGGTCCCATCCGAGGGTTTTCAATGGGGTTGATCTTATAGTATCGCCCATTCAGGTGAGCCATCACCTCTTTGACCCAATCGTCAATCTTCATTTTCGTAATTTTCACAATTCGAAGTTTGATGACATTGCCATAGACACCCGGGTGTTCCCTAGCATACATCTCCTCCTCATCCAGAGCCATTGTTATGACTTCGTCGGGAGTCAGGATGAAACATCGGTTCGATTCATCCTTGTCCTTGCTCAGTTTCTCATTTTGAATTGTCATAGTAGAGTGAAGCTTTTTTAGAATAGCAGTCCGAGTAGTATGTGTTGCTGGTGCAGATTTGAGCATGCGAGGATTCAAACTTTCTTTCGGAGCCTGGCGAGTGGGAAGTTGTGCAATTTTAGCAGGAGCATTGCTGAGTTTCATAGGCTCTTTCTCGGAAGACATTGAGGACTCAGCGTGACTTGGTGACTTGGGATTAGCTTGGTTGCTCATTTGCGCTTTCAGAGCGTCCTGGTTCCCACTTGGTGGCTTGGAAACAGGTGCCTGCGACGCACGTCGCCCCATTTCGAGTGCAGATCCCCTGTAAGGATTAGATGGGCCATCAGTGCTGCTTTCCAGTTTGGGCCTTTTTGGAGGAGGTCCTGTGTCCACTGATATCAGACGCTGCTCGCCTGTGTTATTCGTCTCAATCGAGTGCAAGAAAAGGCATTTCAACAGGGTGCATTCCTTCCCTCGTGGGCAGATTATGTCCCCAAAACAGCCGAGAGGCGTAAACATGATTTTTCGATACAGCGAAAGACAAAAAGAGACCAAGTCGGAGGGCTTAAACGTGTAGTTTGGCATGCAAGACCTGGCAGTCGAGGGTGTGTCCCTGGACGATGGGTTGAGAGTGGAAAGATTCAGAATCGAGACTAGATGGTATATGACTCGTCCATCCAAACATCTATTCTATCCACTTTCTCGCTGTATAAGCAAACAGACTGAGATGGGTACTGCAAGGTTAAGCCTATCGTATCATTCAGTGTTTGCTGTTGAACTGGTCAACTCCATTCAAAGCAACATCTCCAGCACTATCTCAAAAAAGCAACGCCACTGGGATTTGAGAGAAGCAGACACAGGGCCAATGAAGAAAACAGATGAATTGTGAGACGACAACCACATCGTCAAATGAAAGTTGTTCGTGAAGTTGATAAGTGGCGATGCAAAAAGGACAAACAAATGCCTTATCTTGCAGGCAAAATTCTACATGTTGAAAGAACTCGTTCTTCTCAGGGTTTTTTGCGCTCATTTGAGACTCGTTAATTCGAGATTCCGATGAGTGAATTATTCAACCTGCTTTTCTTTCCATTGCAGCCTAGTTACATCAGTTGCGACACGATGTAATCTCACAGACGCACACAGCCTCCTCAGTTCGACTTAAATCCCTTATCGCCGATAACTCCATGACGACACGCGAGAGTTCGGACGAACAGTCATCCGCAAGGCACAACATCAGCCCCCTTGTCTTTTCGCCTCTACAAGATTCTCATGGCAAACGACACAATGTCAGGAAATACATCCAATGCTGACCACCTCTGTGTGCTGGTCCACGGGTATGTCCCTTCCAAGACCAATGACGTACCAAGCTAATTGACACAACAGACTCTGGGGAAAACCTTCACATCTCGACTACGTGGCATCCGCCCTGAGAGACAAATACGACGAAGATGTCTTTATAATCTGCCCCAAAGCCAACAGCGGCAACTACACCTATGACGGAATCGAGCTTGGTGGGGAACGACTAGTGCACGAGATCGAGGAAACGCTTGAATCACTGGCTGAGATGGGTCGGAATTTCACTAAGATCAGTTTCGTCGGATACTCGCTCGGTGGCCTGCTTGCGCGCTATGCGATCGGCTTGCTGAATGCGCGAGGTTGGTTCGAGAAGCTGGAACCTAGGAACTTTACAACCTTTGCTACGCCCCATGTGGGTGTGAGGGCGCCGCTAAAGGGGTGGAAGGATGACGTTTTCAATGTTCTAGGCGCGAGGACGATCTCGCAGTCTGGTCGACAAATATTTCTCATTGATACATTCCGCGATACCGGTCGGCCGCTTCTTAGCGTTTTGGCTGATCCGGATAGTATCTTTATCCAGGGACTGAAGAAGTTTCAGCGGAAAAGCATCTACGCCAACATCGTGAATGATCGCTCAGTTCTCTTCTATACATCTGCTCTTTCAAAAGTGGATCCTTTTTACGATTTGGAAAATGTGAACATCAACTATGTCGAGGGCTATGAGGACGTTATTATCGATCCCGACACTTATGTGCTACCTCCGATAAAGCGGAAAGCTGGCACATTTGCAGCGCGACTTTGGAAAAAGTGCAAATCAGTGGCTCTCTGGGTTCCACTGTCATTATTGCTCGTCATCCTTGTGCCACTGGCCTGTATAATTTTCCTGATCAACGCCGGGATCCAAACGTTTCGCAGCTCAAAACGCATTCGCATGCACGAGGTCGGAGAACGTGGCGTCCTTTTTGGTAAGTACAGAGTACCTGTGCTGGTTCAAGACGTCCAGCATGTTATGGAGCAGGTTTTCGAGAACGTCAATGCTAGCCAGGAGCCGAATTATCTCTCAAACAGCGATACTGAGGTCTCTGACTCTGTGCCCGAGAAGGCAGGTCAATCACCTGCTTCGAATTCTGCTAGAAATGATGCCCATGTCGAATCTTCTACCAGAAGACGATCATCGACGGCGGTGCATTCTCCCAAGCTTGCATTGACGTCGGAACAATTTGGCATTATTGATTCACTCAATGAGGTCGGAATCAAAACATATCCCGTTCACATTCAGAGGCATCGACACAGCCATGCGGCTATCATTGTGCGGAGCCCCAAGGATGGGTTTGCGGAAGGAAAGTTGGTGATGAAGCACTGGCTGGACAATGAGTTCACCGTCTGATTATGACTGCACATATTTTCTTCGAAGCGTCGTATGTACTTTTAGGTCTAGTATATAAACACCCCACTATATAGCCAATACACCGTCCATATGCAGATAATACTACCTCTCAACCTCGGGAGAGACATCATAAGACACCCGACTGATCCCCTTCTGCCGACTGATCTTGCGAATAACAATAGACCCAACCAGTCCCGTTCGCGGCACATGAGTCCCACCGCAAGGATTGTAATCCAGTCCACCAATGCTCGCTATCCTCGTCCGGCCATCATGCGAACGTCCTTCCTCGCCATCGGCTCCACCCTCACTCCACGAGATAAGGATTTTCAGATCTTGCCGCACAAGCTCATTAACCTTTTCTTGGATCACCGGCTTGTCCTCGTTATACAGTAGACCCTTATACTCCATTGATGCCTCGTTGGGGAAATGATTCGCCTTGACTTTCTTCCTGTCAGGCATTAGAAGCTGCATCGCTAGTCCGACGATGTGGCCCGCGGTATGCAGCCGTGAATGATAATTGCGCTTCGAGTCATCGATTTTCTGCACGACTAGCTGACCAGCAGTGAATGGCGTGGCATCAACATATTTTCCGAAATGGAGATATCTTCCGTCGGGCGTCTTGCGCACTAATGATACCGAGAATGTTGCGTCTTGGCCTGTTGGTCCAATTGCACCGGTGTCGCTGGGCTGGCCGCCGCCTTGGGCATAGAATATTGTTTGCCGCATTGTCAGTGCGATGTCTTCAGTGGGAATATTTTTGGCTAGGCTTTTTTCTTCTTCGGAGAGAGATGTGATTGACTGTGAGGATAGGACCTCGGTGGTCAATTCCCGGAGCGAGGCATCGTCTAGGTAAAGAGCCTCTGTGTTTGCCTGAGGGTGTTTTAATAAAGTTATCATTGAACTGGAATACCCGGACTTACCATTGCTGCTTTGATGCTGGACTATTTGGATGGTGGCCAGGTGTTGATAGAGAAATTCTGTCAGACTCCGACTGTCCCGCAGTGGGTCATGTCAACCCCAGGGTCTCGGCGATCGATTACATATACGTTGTATGGTTGAAAGGATCATGCACGAAATATAGAGAGGAGCTTCAGGTAGGCCTTGCCAGAGCCAAACCTGACTGTTCAAAAGACGTCAAAATATCAATTAAGATAGGGCAAAAGAAACTCTTCCTCCCTCTCCAAAGAGGGAGAGAGGAAAGGGGAAACTTGGATCGAACTCGGCATCTTGGATATCAAGATTCGATCAGCTTTCGAGCTTAGTGCTTAGCTGACCCCGTTCGTCACAGCGTCAGCTTTTCCTCCTGTTCAGCTTTTTTCCACTCGGCCAGACAGAGGATTCCTGAAAGGTTGGTCCTCTGACCAAATTGTTGAGTCTTCTTGCCCAGTTACCTATATCTCTTTAGTTGCTCTATGGCATCTCACGAATTCATATTTTGTCGTAGCATACTAGATTTTGCTAGAATCAAATGCTGTATAAGGTGTTTCATTGCCAGATTGAAGAGCGTGGATAACCGGGGAAATGCCCAGGACACGGAGAGATTATTACATCATTGTGAAATCTGGGGTAAATTAAAAGGCAAGTATGGCGAGAATAGGGAATGGAAGTCGAGTGTATTGGATTTCATGTCTCTCATTTCGAAGATATTCTTGTTTTATTCTAGAACTAAAAATGATTACTGTGGATATCTAACCTTCATTGCATGGAATAAATTCCAAAGGTCGCGAAAAATGCAGATGCTCAAGATAGGGAATACAGATCAGATCATGAAAGAAAAACCGTGAAGGACTCGCGCAGAGTCCACCGTACAGCCGGTGACAGGAATTGTCGAATGCAAGGCAACCAGGGAACGTTCGTAAAAGAAGATCCAAAACCGTCAAAAATTTATTTGGAGACTTCTTGGCTGGTAACATAGTCGAGCTCAGAGACGTTCTCGCCCTTGGCTGTTTTCTTGTGTTCGCGCTCGATGGCAAATTTTACCGCATCGAAGACAGTGTCGCATATCTTTCTGGGAGGGTAGCGCGGCTCAGAACCGTCTTGGTAAACACCTGTCTTCACCAAGATAGAGTACCAGTCGTTTTCTGTCGTCTCGTTGTATTCGTTCGTGCCGCGGATATCAGACTCAGGCGTATCGCCAATGAAGTACACAGTCGATGGAGATTTGTCGATGTTGCAGGAGTCCTTGCGCCACTTCTGCAGGAGCCGGGTGGCGAAAGCGTAGGTGCCGAGTTGCGGCTTGCCGAAGGCAATAGTGTTCAGATCTTTCCCTGTGATGGCGGTGTACACGGCTTCGAGGGATGCACGCAGCGCTCCCATTCCGAGGCGTGAGTAGTCATGCGATGTAGACCAGACTACGTCTGTGTGTGAAAAGAAGACAGGGGGTCCTTCCGTGAAGGTTGTTGATCGAGTGTTAAGCCAGCCGTCTTTGGTCATGAGGCAGTCTAGAATGATTTGCTGGTCGCCGGCCCAGTCACGACTGTCTGCAAAAACAAAAATCGCTTCGACTCGGGTGTTGTCCAGGTCGAGGAGTCGTGAGTTTTCAAGCTCCTCGTCTGTTAATGTTCGGAATGGTGTCGTGTCGTGCCGCGTCTTGATGATGTCTCCTGGTGTGATGACATCCTTAAATCCGTATCCCTCGGCCACGATTCGGCACTTCTCGCCCTCACCACCGACGACTAGGACGGTGCCATATCGTTCTGCCATATCTCGCATTGGGGTATGGCCGCAAATAAACTGGCCTGGGTCGACATCGAGGCCGAGTTGGCGGCTGAGATCGAGGCATCGCTCTTTCTCTGTCTTGCCGCCACCGTTTGTCAAGAAAATATAAGGACTATGAAATGTTAGTTTAATTTTGATCTGACTCTTTATTTGGAAACAATACTAAACATGGGAATGACATACACTTTGACTCCATATGGATTATCACCATTGATATATTTCATAGCATCAACAGCTTCAGGAATGGGCTGTCCGCCCCTGATGAGGACACCATCAATGTCGAAAGCCAGTGCGAAGTCATCGCTAGTGACCATGGGCGGGTTTGGCATGGGTGTGTTGATCGGAGATGACTCGTCAGAGGAAGTTTGGTCGTGTTGAACCATATCGGATAATTTGGAAATATGGTGAGAAGTAGAAGCCATCAAATATTTGGGAGGAAGAGGGACGTTGGGGCTACCGTACAGATCGGCGCGAGTGTCCAGACTGCCCAGTTGGGGTCTCTGAGTACCATCGACGGTGGCCATTGTGAATGAAGGAGGTGGGGCTGGCGGGTACAATGACGAGGGTGATCGCTGGAAGCTGAACAGGTACGATGCTTGTTCTGAAAGGCGGAGGACGACTTTTGAGTAGTGAATATCAAGACTAAAGTGACAATCGCACACAAGCTACTGTATCCTGTTTGATGCGTAGACTGCAGCGAGGATCAGGTATGTATATTGCAGGAAGAGTCGCAAACTGAGTTCGAGTTTTAGTGGGGGATTGAGAGCCATTAATATAGCCTGCTGAGACCCATTGAAGTGGAACAAACATCATGGGCTTAGATGGTGTTCCATGTTCCACACTCTAATCAGACACAGACCTCGTCATCCTACCAATTGTACAGAATCAAAGCGAAACCAAAGCATCTAAAATCGAAAGTAGTCGGGATCCACAACGGCGTATACTTGGCGTATTAAGGACAAATACGGTTGACGCTGATTCGACCACAGGAAAAGTCAACCCCAACCTGTTATGTATGACTTCAGATAGTGGATTCATAAGCGGTTGACGTAGGGGTCGTTCCCGGTTTGAGGCAATGACGGAGAACTTTTGAATTCAATATCGGATGCTAAGGCGGCTTTCGGCGTGGCGTCGGTACAATGATAAGGGACCGCCTCTTCCGTCTCTCGAGCAAATCGAGTTTTCCAATTTGACCAGCATGACCCGTGTTGTATCTCAAGGATCCTTGGTGTATAACGTTGCTCAATCGAATGGAAGGCGGGAATGTTGACCATTGACGTCATCATGCTGACTCATCAGGAACCCCCGCCCGGGCGAACCTTGGAAAGGTCCAGGGCGAATGGAGATTTAACGGCCGATGCCTCCTATACTTTTTTTATACTGTACATGCGAGAATCCGAGGGCGTAATTGGCGCAAAGAAAAACACACGGGCCTAGGCAAGTCGGTGCCACATGTTGATACTACCTTGGACCAACGGAACATCGTTCAGGTTAAGGAATGCAAGCCACAACCAAGGATTGTGGTCTGGATAAGGCTTCCTATACGCATGTATATTATAATATGCAAGAGGAATATATATGTAATAGATGACAATTTGGAGTAATGTGCACGAGCCAAGTATCATGCTACATAGATACATTAGGCATCATTTACATGTGTTCTCCATGTGTTGCCCAGGTGTGAAATATCTTTTAGGGCTTCTTCCGGAACTCAACAGAACAAAACCTTGTAAATGAACAGACGCAAGTAAGTTATCCTCTAATGACGATATAATGTAATATACCTATGAAACGATGTCGAAACCTTAAGACGACATAGTATCTACCCGGCGTAAACGATACTTCCAGCATCGAGCCCGGACTTGCCGTTCGAACACCTCTTACAACTCAAAAATAGTAATATACACATTGAACGGTCTTCCCGCCTCTATGCAAAATGGTGTCTAACTCAACCAGAACGCTAGCTGTCACCCATACTCCAATAAGATTCCGCATGCCGCAAGTTTCTTTACTATGACGGAACCCAAGGTCAAAGCTAGCGCTATCCGCGGCTGCTTGGTGCGGGGAGTCTCGTATCCCGCCTAGATGCGTTTTACGTCGTAGAAAATAACCTTGAAAGCCATGTTTGTTTTAGTTTAGATCCGAGCGTAGTCTGTGCGTTAGGTGGATGGGAAACAATGACCATGAGAAGATGAAATTTGAGTCCGGGCTACTTTTCCGATCTTTCACGAGCCGGGCCGGAGAGATGATGATCGCTGTGTCGTTTGATGTGAGATCTCTGACTTCACTCCTAATGGATGATATAGAAACAACCCACGAGATCTTGTCCCAAAGATGTGATTGCCGGCACATGAAGATCACGATCGACAGAATCTGGGGAACCCTGTTGTCTCCACTGGGCTGCTGCTATTAATGTTGTGTTCTCGCCGTGCTACTAAGCAACGCTATCGAGGATAAGAGGCGGAAAACTAGCCAATTGTGACTCTTTTGACTGACGGAAGTATTGGGAAAAGATTAGCAAGCCAAGGTTTGAAGTCGGTTCTCGGGCCTCATCTGAATTTTCAAGTCTACTTTATGTGGCGTGTGGGTGATCAATTCCTTTGGTTTGACGTCTTTCCAATCCATTCATATATATTGAGTCATTTGACGCTAAACTTGATATTACCGAGAGAGTTGCAAGTTGCAAGGGGTAGAGATATTGGATAAAGGCTCCTCATTCTAAGAAGCCATCAATCTGAGATGTCGGATGCATCTCCTCCATCATAGTCCGACATGACCTCCTCAAAGGCCTCATCCATGTCAGTGTCACCCCATGGATCATCATTGAACTCATCGTCTTCCCAAGGCAGTGCAAGCTCATCATCGTGTGGATGGAAAGGCATGCGGTGGTAGAACTCCAGACATTCGCAAGTGCAAAGTTCGTATTTTGGCACTGTGAGCGGATATGGAACCGGAACCATAGACAGCTCCACGTTAACTCCTTTGAACTCTTCTTGCCAAGTATTGCCTTCCTGGCATATCTCCAAACATGGAGGATTTTTTTTGTGTTGGTTGATCGAAGGCATGCTTTCGATGGTTTCGGGTACCTCGCAAGAGAAGCGACGTAAATTAGGAAGCTTTGAGCTTTTGACCAATTCTAGAAACGCGGAAAGAACCCAGGCCTTTGATTCATCGTAGCGTAGTGTCAAAGTTTCGAGACTTTCAGGCAAAGAGGGAACTTCGACATCCAACTCGTGGCATTCCCTTCCCACCAGTGTGCTGAGGGTTATGGTCAGATGTTTGAGATTTTCGAAAATATTAAGATCTATCTCGTCCTCATGCCCCCAATAAACATCGTAGTCCATAAACTCCAGCGAAGCATTGTGTTTCTCAACTGCCTCGACGGGACTTTCAATTTGTTGCCATGCCAGGTCTTCTGGAAGCGGTTCTGGTAGAGGACCCCTGAATGTGAACCTTTTTAAGGCTTTTGGAAACTCCAGCAACCAGGGAAGCGACATCATTTCTATATCACAGTTCAGTAGTGTTAAATCTTCTAGTGCTGTTTTCCTGGACGGTATGTCGGCAGGGTGTGGAGAGCTTGTATGGAAGATAGAACCGGTGATGCAAAGTTTCCGTAAACCTGGATGTTGAAAGATTGTTTCGTCGAAATTCGGTTGACGAGTTCTTCTATTTGGATCACTTAGATCCTCATCGCATCCAATGTGACCTGTAAATAGTTAGTTTCCCAAGAAATTCAAGACTATTTGTTAGACAACCCACAGACGCGTAGGGCAGGTAAACCTATTGGATTTTGGAATAAAGAGCACCAAAACAAGCTTTTAATCCTGCCAAGTCCCCCTGGGAAGGTGAGCTTCTCGTTATTTGGGGGACTGAAAGAAGATTCACTCGAAGATCCCAATCTGAATTCTCGCAACTCTTTCAGGTCTTTTGGTTCTTTCTTTGTGATCCAGTCCGTATATGCAGCGGCACGCTCCGCTTCACTGGCCCACCGAGAAGTATCGAGAGGTGGAAGGTTTCTTTTTAAGAACAACTTCTCTAATTTTGGCAAGGTAACAGCCATTTGGTAGAACAAGAAATGGCGATTTGAAGGAGCTTCAAAACCAGTGTCTGCCTTGTGTTGAATTTCGCGAATGAGTGGTGCCAACTCCGGGCGAGACTGGATTGTGCGTGCAAGACGGGCACCACTTTCCGAATTGTTAAGTTGAACGGCAGACTCGTATAGAAGGGGCTCAATCCTTGCATGAAGCGCAGGACACGTTTGAGCCAGTCTGCTCAGAGACTGAGGGGATTCTCTATTGCGCAAGTATCCGATGATGATATCCCATAGCTCCAATGGGAACAGCGGTAGAAAAGAAGATTTCCTTGGATTAACAGATGAGCCCTCTAGGTTTACCATGCTGAGCCAGAGATGTGATTCAGGACAATAGGGGAATAGGGAAATTGGAAGGAGAGTGATGAATTGTGATCAACTTTCTTTGGCGGGACACAAAAATCCCTTATCTTAGTGTTATCGGCCCCCGCCTAAAGCATACTACGCGTCTGCGCGTCGCCAAATCTAACACTTGTACGACCTTATAGTTATTTAGGGCAATAATTATGAGCTTGACCTTCAATACATGATGTATTTTGAAAAATGACATTAGACAACCTAGATAAAAGGCTAGCCAGTAGAAGGTAAAAGCCGAGGATAGGCCTTTACGAGTATCGCATCAATGTCGAAAAAGAACTTTTTGGGTTCCTCTCTTTTTGAGCCCTAGAATCCAGCTGAGCGGTGATGGTCGGAATGGATACAATTCCACTAGCAACTTGTGAACGAAAAGTCTACTCCATTATGTTCGAGTACAATCTTGTTCATTGATCAACTTGAGGAACACCACATCGAAGTTCAAACGCACAATATTATCAATCGTTAAACATATATCATTTCCAACAATAGTCTACACAAGTACTCTTTACTGAAACATAAAATGCAATGCAATGCCATATAAAAAAAGACCACCCATATAATGAAACATATTATACACAAACCTGTCAATCAACCCTAAGAATCAAATCATCCCCGAGCTTCGAAGGCGTCAAATTCCGACTAGTAGGCGAAACCCTATACTCAACCCTCTTCGGCGGACCAGCAGGGTAAACCACGCTACTGGGATATGTATCCGACGGACAAGGCGGTTGATTTGAGACTTGATACGGTTTGGAGTGTTGTTCGCGGTCTCCCCACGGGCCTTCGGGGTAGTAGGGTGCCACTAGCTCTTTGTGTGGGCGTGGGCCATTCCACATTTGGACGTGTTCTATGTCATATTGGCTGTTGTCGTGCGGGCGGGAGGTTACCCTTTCTGTGTTCTTTGGGATTGAGGAGGATACGCGGATTGTGGGTTCGGGTGCGTCGTAGGAGGCTGGATTGAAGGGTGATGCGAGGCTTCTTGGACCAGATGCTTGGTTGGGATTTTTGGGGGTTCCCTTGAATGCACGCGGATTGGCTGGTAAGCCTGCTACTCCTGCTCTGGAATTGGTGCATGTCATTGCTGGTATTTGTTGAGTTTCGTCTTCTTCGAAGAGAGTCTCGCCGCTGGGTGGTCGGTGACTCCATTTCAGTGGCTTTGGGAACATCTGCTCTGGTGAATTTCGGAGTAAACGTGTTCCGCTGTTCTGTGATGATTGTGTGTACGGTGAGCTCCAGTCCGAGTCGGAGGTCACGGCGAATCCTATTCGCCCTTGGTCTCTTGATTCACGTGTTTGGTCGGAGGGGGCATGGGATGCCGTCGCAAATTGCGGGGAGTACATAATTCGGAAGGCACCGGGTGGTGATCTCGTTCCATCAGTCGTTGGATCGTGGAAAATCCCGAGATTTGGCTCAAGTGACGGGGTATGTGGCATTGTCTTTGCAAAGTCGGGAGGCTCAGACATGGCACCTCCAATTTCGAAGATGTATGGATCGGATTGTGGCCGTCCGCGGTGTTGATTCCGCCTTCTCTTACAGAAGAAGACCACCGCAACACCGATAACAAACGATCCCGCAATTCCAGATGCCACCGATACTCCGATAACAGTCCCCGGACTGGTAGAGCTATTACCATTATTGCTCGTATCCCCATACGAAGCTCCAGAAGGAAGAACACCCTGAGTAGATGACGTTGATGTAACTTGAGAGCTGGAAGATGAGGCATCATAGGATGTGACCTCGGAAGTCCGACTAGAAGCAGTCGACGTTGATGTTGACGTTGGAGCCGGTGTTATACTCGACGTCGTCAACAAAGCCTTTGAAGTGCTTTTAGATGTCTCAGTGGAGCTCGTTGCCACCGTATTTACAGTTGTCGTCGCATCCCCGGCAATAGTCGTGCTCGTATCCGAGAACACAGTCGCGGTAATAGTCTTATGCGTCTTTGGAATGGACCCAGACACCGAGTCACAAATATGATATGCCTTTAAATCGGCAGCGACATCTTTCTCGCACATAGACAAAACACAGCTCAAAGCCGCTTCTCCCAGCGTGAAACCATTAGCTGTCTTAGTCCGACAGAAACATGTGACATTCGAAGGCGATATGCATTCTGTAGGCGTATACTCAGACTTGATAAAGTCTATCACACAGTCCTTTGCACAGTCTGGGACCAGGTTGAATAATGTCGATGTATCGCTGATATCTTCAGCCTTAGCGTAGAGGGCGAGGAACACGACGATCGTGATGAGTATCCTGTGAATGGGAAGGACAAGCATACTGTGGCAGCCCTGCAATTTACCATCAGTGATAGTCCACTATGTATAATCATTTCTATCCCAGCGTACCTTGTCTATTATTGCATCGTGTGATCACCCGCGAAGCCCTTCAAACCATATAGTTACCATCGTTGGTGTGAAGCGAAAATGGTAGCAGTAGGCAAAGCACAAAATGCCAGAAAAACATACGTCAAGGCAAGCAGAAGACTTACAGGGGCTCCAGCCTAATTAAAGATGAAAAAAGTACTACGTAAGTCTATGCGCGAGGCAAGTTCGTCCATGACGCTGACCGTCAACCAGGAGGCGAAAATGATGGACGTAGCATCTTCTTGAAACATAAAAAGTGAGGCTAGGTCTGTGTTGGCGCTTTCGTGAAACTGGGATCTAAAATAGGCCGATCGTTATCAGGACGAATCGTTGCATCAATGAAGCGCCCTGTTTGAACTCGACCTGTCAGCGGCACCGATACGCGCCGGGTTAGAGAAAGCGCTTAGGCTGCATCATAGGCTGACGGCGCCTTACTGCGTTTCGGATTTGCGAAAATTAATCAATAATTGACTTGGATTTGGGGCCTCAAGTCAGATGTTGTTGTGATTGTTATTGCTTTATTGTGGTTCAGCTACCTGTGGACTTTTAGGGCCGGGAAAGCTTCGACTGCGATTTCACTTACATACATATGTTTATACGTAAATACGCCCAGAGATTAAGGGACTGGTGACTCTGGAGTGTTTCCCGGGTAGCTGATTATTTTTCACTCATTTTTATAGGTTGCCTTGGGTGATGTGGTTGTACAAGACTTGGCCTCAATATTTGAAGTCAATCGGGAATCCAATTAAGAGTGACTAGGCCAACAAATTTGGAAAGCTATTTTGTTCGAATCATGCAAGTCTTGTGATACACTCAATATCCTGTAATCCTACAATCCTACACTATACAGTGGGAAAAGAATCCATGGTATATCGTAAAATTTAGAAAAAAGAAGCCCCAGAGTCACACGGCATGAGCTGGTATCATTCATAACGAAAAATCAAGAACCCACAGTATTGAGCAAAACAAAGGAAATTGAAACCAGAACAAAAAAAGACGACACAAAAACATTAGGAAATTATGGACATCACATCAATCCGATGCCAAGTCGTGGAGGCTGCATTAGGCTAGTCTGAGCCGGACCTCCACGGAACCATGCTGACACCGGTCTGGATATCGATTCGCACCGCCTCTTTACTTGAAAAACAGGGAGGGACGTTTGGTCGCCGAGCATCGCTTTCCTGTGGGTATAGGCGGGAAAGTATGGGCGGCTGGGTTTGGTTAGGCATCACTAATGCTTAATGATAATGTAGCTGTAAACTGGTTAGTGCTGGTTCCAGATCAAATCGAATCAAAACACGAATTTCGGTCACGTACATTGCATGAATGATACCGGGAAGGTATCCCAGGATGGTCAAACAGATGTTGATCAAGAGGTCGGCACCACATCCTCTCTCCAGGAAAACACCCAGAGGGGGGAGGATGATAGCGATGATGATCTTGCAGATGTCCCTGTGGAGATGGTTAGCATTGAAGTGGTCTCGAGGCGACGGTGCAACGGCGCCAACGCAGAGCTGACAAGTCGCGACAAGTAACAAGCGACAAGGCGACAATGCGCAATCGAAAGTCAGGGAAGCAGAGTAGCTCAACAGTTGAACAACAAAGGGAGCAACTTACGAAGCGGTGAAAGGCATTTTGAAAGATGTGAAGTTTTGAGAAATGGGAAACAAGAAAGTGGGAGGAGAAAGACTTAAAAGGAGTTGGGGGAGCTTGGGTCATTACATCACTTGCCGCCACAAGGTAGTGTGGCGTTGGCCATCGAACTAGGCACGCATGTGGCTTAGTCTTTTTTTTCCATTTTGGTTATTCTATTTTTTTGATTACCTCTTTCCTTTGATAGTATATTCTGTGTAGTTTTTTAAAAGCACGAGGTTGATTTTATAAATTTGTTATGGTAGTAGAAATTTGCATTACGATCGTTCGTCTGGGTTGCCAAGGAACCATTCTTCTATGCTGGCTGCAACCCGAATCACCCATCCCTATCCCGTCCGTCCTTTTGTTAGCTGCCTGGTTCTTGGCAGAAATAGGCTGCTTTTTTATTAACATCTTGTGCCATCTTTTGATTATTATTGAGTAATTTTTTATTTTCCTGGAATTCCAGATTTTGTGTTTAATATTGATTTCTCCATTCCATTTCATGCAGTTGCCGTCTGCTCCTTTATGTTCCATGATAGTGACGATCCTTACGCTTCTATGAAGATCTTCACCAGCCAAGTTTGCCAAGTACTGAATACATTCTGTGGCGCCAAAGCCCCAAGTTGTGCCCAGAACAATTTGCCAGCCCTATGATGGGCCCTTGTCCCCACCTGCCAAGGTGTTTAGCATCGTGTGTCACAGGACTATGACTTCACAAAGTGGCTGGGGATCGTTATTACGAACGAGTCACAATAAACAGGGTTGACCGAGAGTTGACAGAATTGGATCAAGGCACACGAGTCCTTTTTATGTTTCAAATTCACGTTGTAATTACGATTGTTAAGTCGAAAAAGATTTACACATTTTCCAGCCAGCCTGAGCCAAAATCAACATCCTCCAGCAAGGAGTTCCACTGCGGAACATCTAGATCTGGTGCAATGGCCACAAATTCTGACCACAGCTGCTCCCAGTTTTCTTCCCCCATTATTATTTCATCCAACTCTCCACTCGCAATGGTTCCACCCTGCATGTCCATGCGACTGTCATTGTGATTGGTCCCGGCCACTTCATCAGACCCCACAAATGTACCGTGCAGCTCTGTTTCGCTAGGCGCCACAGGTACCTGCGGTCTCTGCTTTTGGAGCGTTGACAACAAAGTTTGCATATTCCTTTGTACGCCCTCAAAGAGCGTTCCAGACTCCTGCTTCGATTTCTCCAAACTCTTGTATGCAGCGAGTACTTTTGCCTTGCGGGCCTCTGCGTCCGGTGTTTCGGGGTTGAATGAGACGTCTGTTGCTAAAATAAGCGCTGCCAGAAATACATGCTGCACGACTCTCCAGAACCGCGCGGGATACCCTCCCGCCTCGGGACCGATCTCGTCCATTGCCTTTCTTAGCTCTAGGACTGTCTGCGCCGAGCGTATGCATACCCTGGTCGAATAGGCATATTTCGGATTCGTTATACCTTCCAAGTGGTATGGCCGATGTAATCGGCACAATCGTGTGTGGAAGCTGAAATGGAGGTTGAGCCGCTGCCAAGTGATATAAGGTCGCTCGCTGCATATTGCCTGGTTCTTTCGAACGCTTTCTTCATCCATTTTGAAGAAATCTGGAATGTCTTTGATAAATTCATGGAATTTCTTGTCCAGCGCGAGTATGACTTCATATTCCGCTTCCTGGGAATCCAGTAGAATCGAAGGCAGCGCGTCAACTACTTCACGGCAGAGCGTTGCCATTTTAATTCGTTGGATGGACCCTGAGAACGCGGTGGGAACTGATAATGGAAAGCCTTGCTGGACAACAGTGGCCAGTAATAGTTCATCATCAGTATTGCTCGGGAAGTTCACATTCATGTGCTTTGGTTGGAAGATATAAGCGCCTTCCTGGGCACTTCCCGAAAATGCTAATAACCTAAACAGTTAGCTATTAGATGTGTAGAGTATGAAGATACGATTACCAGTCTGATGCCACCATGTGCCACCAAAATCGCCGCTGGACTTCAATCTCAATAAAATCGCATCCCTTAAGCCTGCGCTCTTCCCGGCTGTGAGCTGTATCCAAGCGATGAATTTGCATTGCACGTGCCATTAAAAAACATCGGGTTTGCAAAAGGTTGACTTTGATGGAAAATCCGCCATCGTTTGTCAGCAAATGAGCCAATATGCACATAGCAATCATTGCATTGGTTGACGGCTGCAGGGACTTGCTAGGGTGTTCCACTATGGACAAAGCCACTTGAGAGTAAACTTGAAATGCTATTCTGGCTTCTGTTTGTGTGGTATTCAACTTTGCAAGAAGACCTGGTGACCAGACGAGAGCTGCACCAGCGAAGATGCCGAAAAATAGCATTAGGGTAGTTAAAGTCGGTTGTTTGTCATCCAGCATGTCTAGATAGGTTTGTTCCAGTAACGATCGAGTAGTAGGTATATGAAAAAGGCCAAATGTCGAATGCAAGGCCTCGATAAAATGCATGAATAGCTCCCTGGCTTGTCGTATTGGGGGGAGCTTCTTTATTGCCTCGGTCAAGTCAACATCTTCATTGCTGTCGACTCGATTGTCTGGCAACTGATGCGATCCAAATGGAGTAAATAGTCGGGATACTATTGGCTACAAAGATAATCAGCATAGCTGGGTATTGTCAGAGAGATCACACACACAGGGTTCAACAAAGGATTCGCGGCTGCAGATATTCCATCATGGCTCGTTTCCTTCGAGTTTTCGAACATAGCCTCCTCCAGCTTATTTATTCGACTTAATATCTCTCTCTCTCTTTTCTTCTATGTCAGTACATCGATTAGTCTCAAAAAATGGTCGAACCTCATATTTACCGAGGAGACTGTAGTTGCACGCCCGGGGCAGGGATCTGAGCTGCCGATTGCCCAGTCTCAACAGACACATCTGGCTGAGAAAATCTTCTGTCTCCTGTAATCTCGCAGCTCTGTCCAGAGTATTGGCATGAGATATTCCTTTGCACGCAATTCGAGCATGGTTGCGCTCTATCACAGCGACGCTTTTTCTCACGACAAGCCGCACAAGACAAGGGTGGTCGGTTCCATCGGTGCATCATTATGATTGGATTTCCATGGCTATCTCGCTTCATCGTGGGTGTCAACGCTCAACAAGGACGCATGTCACATGAGAAAGTATGAGACTGGTTAGCGTGGGGTTTGGCTACTTCCCACTAAACCCAATTGAGCATAGTGGATCTTGGCTCAGGTACATACAAATTCCAATATCTTACCACAATGTATTACTATCAGGCAGTTTCAATGCCTATGTGGGTTGTAATGGAAGACACGTACCAAAATTTAAAATGAATGTCTGATGGCTACTTGCTTCCAACACCGTTTGCACTTAAGCTTACAACGTCAACCTGACGAGCCAATTGCTCATAATGAGGTGATCAACCACCTTAAGAATACATGATCACCAAGACCTTTTATTTACATGTCTAGTGCCTTATGTACATCTTTCCAATCCATCAACCAAGGATTAAAAATGACCATGGATGGTTCTTTCCCTGCGGGGCATGATGGGCGTAGCTTGCTCAAGGATATGCCTTCCTCAATCAAGAGGTATCGATACCAAGGGAAGGAACACTTTTTTCGCATCAAAAACATTGAACTCGATCGTTTCGAGAATTCAACGCCTGATTCTGACACCGAAGACATTGTCAACGAATACATATTGTTTGAAATCAGCAAACCGATTCTCGAACGTGATTTCCTCGCACCTGACCGTGACGGACCACTATTCCTATTCTCTTCTTTCGATACCATGCAGAACCTCCTTCTAGTCAGGATGACAACTAGGAAGCATAGCCAGGCCATAGAGGCCTTTGGATATGCAATAATGGACCAGTTGAGTCGTATGGGTCTGAGATCTATCGTGGAAACCTTCTCAGGAACGGCAATCAAGGCTGGGGCATCCGGCAAACAAGGGGACCACGGCTGGAGTCCTCTCCGACCGCCCTGTGGATATCCCCACCATCCGACAGTTGTTTTAGAGGTAGCAGTCTCGGAAACCAAGGCCAAATTG
Organism: Penicillium soppii; assembly: GCF_028829465.1. Taxonomy (NCBI): domain Eukaryota; kingdom Fungi; phylum Ascomycota; class Eurotiomycetes; order Eurotiales; family Aspergillaceae; genus Penicillium; species Penicillium soppii. Next base: position 263,423 of record NW_026643235.1, on the reverse strand, counting down.
GAACGGGATGTGCTGTTTTGGCTTGATCCCGAAAGAGGGAACGCCAACATTGCCATAACCCTGAAAGTCAATCGAAAGAAGCCTGTCATAACCATCCAGAAATGGGAATGGCTGTACGAAAGCCCCCGATCTACCCAAGAAATCATTATCGCCGAGGACACAACAGGAGAAAATATCACTGTGTCAAAACATCCTCTAGTCATTCCATTCCATCTCCTGATGCGGCGACAAGCCTCTACTCCTGTAGAGTCTGATATCACCATCGAAATGGCAGATCTCAAGGAGATTGCACAGCGCATATGGAATGTCCAAGACTTTTGATCCGCACATCAAAACTGATTATTGAACCCAGAATTCGTTCTATAGGTTGCAACCAGGTATTTGTTAAGATTTCAAGTGGAGTTCTATGGCTAACAATTACTTAGAAATAGTATCTTATGCACTTCGATGTACTCTCCCTCTCTCTTTCTCCCCCTCGTCCGCAATCATTGTTTTGAAATATCATCTACATTTCTATGGAGAAAAATTCTCGACATATGGAGATATCGGCTTCCATTGACTTACTTCAATCAACATGAACAAGCACATGTTGAGGAAGATATCATTTGATCGCATTACAGTTTATGGTCACCGAGGATGGGCTAGTTCTGGGATCGTCCAGGGTCTGGCTAGCTCAGGTGCTCCTGTTTGGGTCCTCCATCGCCCTGGCTTCGATACTTCAAGCCTACCAGCCAATGTCGAGACCGTCGAAGTTGACCTGACTGATCAGAAATCATTGGTTCACAATCTCAAGAAAATCGATATCGTCATGTGAGTTAGTGGATAATGAAAAGAAAGAAGTCTTCCTAGAAACCCCCTGCTTATACATGTCTCTCTACCTAGCTGCCTTGTCGGACATAGTGGCGCGACCAATCAACATCACTTTGTTGAGGCAATCCCGAAAACACAAGTGCAGCTATTTGTTCCCTCTGATCTAGCCGCAAGATGCGATGACCAGGGCAACCGTATTCCGGTGAACAGGAACAAGGTCGAGGTTCAGGAAGCAGCTCGCCAAACCGGAATTCCTACCACAGTCATTTCCTTCACACGCCGTAAGTATCATGCCTGTTCGGCTGAAAGTCGGTTTACAATTGTCTGACCACGTGATTGAACTTTACAGAGCACTGGGCGTCGACTGCGAAACCAATTGAAACCAATTCATCGGCAAAATGCCTCAGAGCCTCTAAATCTTTGGTATGTCTTCTAAGCCCGAAAAAGTTATGATTTGATTTATCTGACAAATCACTAGCACTCGACCCTACGTGGCAGCAGCTTACACAAGTATTTCGCTTCCACGTCAAAACCCAAACAGTGAATAACCCGCGCGGATTCAACCACGCACATTTCAAACTGCTTGCTACAATATTCTGAATCCTTTTTCACCATCCACCCAATCCACTACAATGGCTCAAACCCTCGGCTTAGACTCACCCAACAGCAGCCGCATCATCCACAGCGCAGGCTCTATGGTCAAACAAGCATTTCCCCCAGAATCAAGCTACCAGGTAGACTCGAACTCATGAGTTACGGAAAATCAGACGACAACAGCTGTGTTTCGTTCAGTAGAACGAACGGCCTCTACCAATTCGACACAACCTGTCGCATGCCGCGACACGTCCATATGGCACCGAAAAAGGACGGATCAGGCATGCGCTACGTGGTCGAAAAGATAATTGTCCTGAACTTAGTCGCCATTGCCGAGTTAGCGGGCGAGATATACGTCGTACCCCCCAAGACAATGGTCACGATTAGTCCGGTTGTGCCGCACTCGTGGGTGGCTGCGCCAGCCGGGCTCGATCTGCAGGCTGTGGGGGTCGCGGACGAACCTGTCGTTTTTGACGGACAGTTTCTTGCTGTTTTGGGATATGAGGCTCCAACTGCTTTCTTTCCGACTGCTGCAATGGATACCTTAGGTGGAGACGATGAGCATGTAAGATGTGAGCATTTGAAGGGGATTCGTATACCACCAATGAATGTGCAATTCTTGAAGGAAAAGACTTGGTCTATATGGGACAGGTCATGTCAGAATTTGTAAGGGGTTGAACATGTGGGGATGACCAGATACAACCCGAGGCCACTTCTCCATTATTAAATCACCAAGAAACCATCTACATTGATTTCCAATGTAACAACTTCTCACCTACTCCGTATAGACTGCGTAGACCGCGTAGACAGATGTTCCGCTCCGCTGACCCACCCACCCTCCGCACTTCCGCTTTTCCCTAATTGGACCTTTTGGTCTTGGTGAATCAATGTCAATGAACTCGCTGCACGTTTCAAGCTCCAAGCAGATGGGGATATTCCTCATCTCTGGACGCCCGCAGCTTCTGGGCTCGTACCGAGCGTTAAGGAGTCTCTGTCATGCAAAGAGACGCTATGCGACACAGAACCTAACTACACCTTTCGCATGCACATGGCTCACAAAAGCAGCACAAGAAACAGTAAGTTGTCCATATGTTTATATTATCTGCATGAATGCTAAATTTTATAGACTCCCGATGATGTCCTGTCCTGTCTTCCTTCGGGGCCTGTGAACCCATCAGCTGCGCCCGTTTGCATTCCCCTCCTCCTCGTTACCCCGAACTTCGCCCACTGGCTTGATCCTTCCAGTCCTTTCCTATCGCAATTCTTCACTCGACTCTACGGGAACTCCTCGGGTGTCAATTCTTTCCATGCCGTCACTGCTGTGGTGGATACTCTCCCCGATATTACATCCAGTAACCCAGATTCAAATGAATCGGAAGGGCTATCCCTTCTCGCGGTAGGTCAATCAGATGTGCAAGCAAAGGCTGCACCCCCGCGTCTCATCAGAAGTTCTGCTAGTGAAGAAACAAATCTCCTGTTCTCAATCCAAAGCCATCCCAACGGTCAAACCACCAAGATGTCTGCACATGAAATCGGATTGCGCCTTGCCAACACTATTTTCTTCAACGGGAAAGACACAACCTTATTTGGTACACGCTGGCTTTGGAATAACGACTCAAATGAGTATGTCTTGGACAAATCAGTCGATTTCACAAGTTGCATGATTACGGCTCGCGCCGAGGCTGTGGACGCTACACTGGAGCTTCCGCTGCACCAAGTCACTGAACGACGAAGGGTCATGACTAGCATGGGAAATATTCTACGGCAGCTCGCAAAGTCTACAGATGCAACATCGACCGAGACAATTCCTGCTTCGACGGATCTTGAAAAGGAGCTCCCACGGTATATAAAAGAACACAATATTGTTGATCATCGAGTATCTGTATGGGCGCTGGTCGAAAAACCTGACCTGGTGGTAGCTGATTCAGGATCATCAACCCATGATCGTCTGATTCAGTCTCTCCAACAAGGCGGGAAACTGCACCGTGTCATGAGTGGTGGAGGTGGATGGGGCAAGAAACAAGGTCTTCTTTCGCTCGACCCTGAAGTCAGTTTTTCAGGGACAGTCAATCGAGACGATCTTGTCTCCGTGACTCGAATTTTCGACCCTGAGAGTGGTAAACCATTGGATACACTGCCTTCTATCGATCAAGGAATCGCTTTGGATGATCTATCCCTCCTTTCTCAGGTCGCTACAGCAGGTGACTATATTCAGTTCTTTGTGTCGGTAGAACCGACCGAGAGCAAAGTCTCGAGCAAAAGTGACTCTAATGAAAAGGCTGTGAGCTACCACTTTGGTATGGTGGCTGACTCCATGGAACTTGAAGCATATAACGTCGAGGACAACAGTGGAATTGTCACTCTTCCTCAAACATTTGGCGCATTGTCCGAAAAGGCGATCGCCTATTCCCAGCCAGTGACTGGCCATACGGGGTCGAACTCCAGCACGAAACTTGATGTGCCAGCATCTCGAGTGATCCTTCAATCTGTATAATATATAACCAATGATTTAGATGTACAATAAAGAACAAATCCATAACAATAGATGTCACATAGTAATCAATTACCCGTTCGGGTGGATGTGCCAAGACTTCACACGTGACCCAATGAGGCCAGCATGTTTGCCGTCGACCTCCAAGCCTCTGGACTCTCCATCCTTCCCGCATTCAGAGCCTACCGACCCTAGGCCCTTCTACATCTTTTTCAAGCTTTATTGACTAATCGAGAACCTCCACGGGTCTCTATTCATCAAAATGGCCACTGAGCTTTGGTATGTTCTCATCTCTTCCAGCCCCTGGGTGCTTGACAGCTCCCGATCGACACCTTGCTATCACACCCGCCATTCCCCGGCCCTTTGAGCTGAAACTTGCTAACATCTTATCTTCAACAGCCCCGTCTACGCGGTGAGTCCTTCTCGATATTCCATCCGGATATCTGGACATTGAGCGGATCGCCCGTGTCTCCGCCCCTCCGCGTCATCCACTATTGCATCGAAGTCAAACTAATATCCTTCTCACAGCCCTTCTTCGGCGCGCTGGGCTGCACCTCCGCTATTGTCTTCACCTGTTTCGGTGCCGCATATGGAACCGCTAAGGCCGGTGTCGGAGTCTGCTCCATGGCTGTCCTCCGTCCCGATCTGATCGTCAAGAGTACGTCGACCTCCACGAGAGAGTCACTCCAATCACAGATTGGATCTCTCTCTCTTCTCAACCTTGCAGAAATGGCTTGCTTACTCAGATCGCAGACATTGTCCCCATTGTCATGGCGGGTATTATTGGTATCTACGGTCTTGTCGTGTCGGTTCTGGTCGCCAACGACCTGAGACAGGACCTCCCTCTCTACACTGGTTTCATCCAGCTCGGTGCTGGTCTGTCTGTCGGTCTTGCTGGTCTCGCTGCGGGGTAAGTTTGCGACACGAGATGTGTGAATTTCGTATACAGAGCTGTTTCTAACCGAGTTCGGAATCACAGTTTCGCTATTGGTATTGTCGGTGATGCAGGTGTTCGTGGAACAGCCCAGCAGCCCAGACTGTATGTCGGAATGATTCTGATTCTCATTTTCGCTGAAGTATTGGGTAAGTCGCTCTTCAGTATCACTATCCGGCCCTCATCTAACAAATTCCGTCTGATAGGTCTGTACGGGTTGATTGTTGCTCTTCTCATGAACTCCCGCTCGAAAGGAAATTGCTAAACAATCTCCTGCCGCATCTCGGTGAGCGGTAGAATCGCGCCATGCTTTTACCCGCGTGGTCTCTCCGTTCTCCGGGTTGCTTCTTCAACATTTTCCCGACGCAATCCAATGTGTTTCTTCGCCGGGGAAACTGACACGACAAACATGGTTGGTACGGGTGCAGGAGTGAACGATTTTGGATCATGATCAGTCGATTTCAACCAATTTGAAGGAAAAGAGCTTTCTGTTCGATTACGGTGTAGAATCGGGAAATATGTTCCAACATTCCTGGACTCGGTGGACAGGTGTGGGTAGATACTGGTTTTTTGTGCTTTACATTGCATGACACCGCGCTGGACTGTACTTTATATGAAATTCGCTGATCCGGGACTTGTGTGTCTTAACCCTCTTCCATTCTGGTATTTAGATGGAATCTTTCTAACAAGTTTCTTCTTTCCTGTTGGACCATGTTCTCCTAGTGGACATGGCAATTCTCCTGGTTTGCCTTTCGGTTCTCCATATGGTCTCCTTCGACCTCTTCTATTTGATGCAACAATACATGACTACATATGGAGGTATCACTACGTAAAATGTAGCAGGTTCTCCCATGGGTCTGATTTATTACCTGCTGCTCGCGAATAAGAACCTACCATGGCGTATTTCATCCCACCCAACTTACTCGGTCCATGGCCTCACATCGATGACCCCAGTGCTTTTTTAAGAAAATGGTATAGCCAGGTCCATGATCCTACGCTAACAGTCAAATCTATCGAGGTAGCTCAGCAAAATGTTGAAGGAAATTCTTCTATATTACAATATTTACTCCAGATAGACCACACCCAAGCAGTGTAAACAAGCTCTATTGGGTAATCTTTATGCAGGAGTATAAAACCATATATCCAGTCAAATAACCGCATACCAAGCGCAGCTGAAGTCACTCAAGGAGAAATAAGAGGTGTATGTGGATATTTGGTAGTATAGGCGTGAGAGAGAGCGCAAGTAGGTAGAAAACGAAAATAAATATGAACACAAATATGTGTGCTCTGACCTCTCACAGGACTACCTGGACCCAAAATGCACAGACGCAGGCGCAGATGCAAACAGGAAAGCCAAAAAAGCAGTAAAAATCACGAGGTTTGTATCTACTTGTCGAGTTTCCGTCTCAGAGTCCGCGTTCTCTTCATCAGCTTCTTGAACTTGTGCTTCTTCATCTTGGCCTTGCGCCGTCTCTTGGTGCTGAGGGCGTGCATGGTGCGGTTGTTGCGCAGACGCTCCATGTATGTCATCCCGGAGGTGGACTCGGGGGCATCGATGGTGACTTCGTCACGGAAGCTAGATGGGTCTTCCATTTCTTCGCTACGGACGAATGGACCGGTGTGGGCCTCGTAGGTCTTGCGGCCATCTGCGCCACGACCCTCGCGGATCGTCAGGACAGTCGAGTAGGTCTGGTACTCGTTGTCGATCTGGGCGTCTGTGGACTCGACAGCCTCGATGGCGGATGCGTCCATGGGCACGGGGGGAGGAGGAGGCTGGAAGGGACGGAGACGGCGGGTGTATTCTTCCACGGACATCTTGGCGTCGGGGCCATCCAGCATGCGGAGTTCACCATCTTGTTCGCTGAAGGTTCGGAAGTTGTCCTCGGACTCTGACGCGCCCTGCGCGCCGAGCTCCATTGACTGCACGGCGGAGGAAAGAGTGAAGATGACGTCTTCGGGCTCGTTCTTCAGAGGCCGCTTGGAGGAGAAAATCGCTTCAAAAGCATCTGTACTCGAAGTTGGGGGTACAGTGGTTGTCACCGAAATTGGGCGGTGGATGGAGAAGAACGACGCCACATGGACATCTGACGAGGGAACAAAGAAAAGTCAACTTCGGGCCATTTCTTTGCGGGAAAAAGGAGGTTTGGAAAAAAGAGATATTTGAGTTGAATCACTTACCATGCGGTTGTCGGTGCTGTGTAGAGGGAACACTTGGGAGATTGGAAAATGCCGCATGCTGCTGGTTGGACTTTGAAGATGCGTTCCGCGAAGAGCTGTCCTTCCCCCGGCGGCCCCTGCCCTTCTCACTAGACGAGTTCACCTTCGCCGGAGCAGAGGCATCAAGCCGTCTAGAGCCATCGCTGGGCGGGACGGGTGGTTTGGAAGAAGAGGAGGAATACCGGCGCTGGTGCAGAGGTCGGGTTGCGCCTAGGAAACTGTTGGTAACATTCTGACCGGAGCGAGTTATCCCGGGCAGTGGCATGGGGGTCCATGCCGCCCGGCGTAACGATGTTGACAACATGGTTGGCAGATAACTCAGTCACTGAGGTGAATGAGTCTGAATCGAAGGCGAAATCAGTCGGGCCCGGAACTCGGGGTCACTGATCATGCGGAGTTTATGTAATCTCGTTGCCTGAGGTGGCAATATTTATCATGAACAACAGGCTCTGGTTAAGTGGTCTTGATAGAATATTGATGTGTAAAAGAGAGTTCTGGCTACAGCATTCACCGCACTTTTGACCAAGTCATCTGGCTTATCTCGAAATCCAGGGATCTTGGCAATGCAGAATGGCGCATGACGCACGATGTGCGATCTACAAGAATCCGATGGTAAGCGGTTCCAAACATCTGTTCGATACATTTTACTATTGTTCGGCATATACAGTGGAACACTGGATATGAAAGATCAAAGCTTGGAATTGCTCTGAAAAGAGCAGCATATTGAGTTCATTCGGAGATGGGACAGCAGATGGGAGACCAAGAATGATTGTGATAATACAGAGCAGTCGTTAGGTATAACGCAGAGCTGCGGAGATAAAACAAATGGTATCATCCTGCAATAAAACAATGTAAAGAAAAGAAATGCAAAACGACACCGTCGCTGAAACCGAAGCGTGGGGGGCATTAGTTGGCGAAATTGGATGGGCTTTTAGATGCAACATGATAGACCCGACGTGAGCGAAAAGAAAAGTCGATAACAACCTCTCAATCAAGACGCCTTCGTTAAAGAATAATGATCAGAAAGAAGTAAAAAGAAATGAGAAAGTGAGATATGGTAAAAAGTCACCAAGAGTGATCAGACGATAACCGCCCTAGAATGCAAGAAATAACAGGGCTGAAGAGCTTGGAATGGAAATAGAAATGAAGAGAAGAGAAATGAAATCATCGTCATAGACAGACGGTCGTGAGTTCCTCGGAAGTTTGAGGGCCTCTACCTTATAGTATTAAGGTATGCAGATTCTTCTGTATGATCATGTCCTGTACCGAATCCATGGTTGCTTTTAGCAATGTTGTATCAGTTGCGTTGGTGTAATGGATATAAATCTCTCGGTCTGGAATGCGGTTGATGCCACGGAATCGCTCGGCAAAGTATTGTGCTGCGGAGTCGTAGTCTGTGTTGGAGCCGGCGTAGTCGGGGAAGTGTTTTGAGATATTAGAGATGGCGAGTTTTCCTTTAAACAGGTCGATCTTGTTGAGGAAGAGAATGATGGGTTTGCGCTTGAACCATTCACCGTTCACTAGAGATTCAAATAGCATCATAGCTTCATGCATTTGATTCTGTAAAGATGTGAGTCTGGTGCGCAGGAGACATTGGGGGGAATTGTACTTACAGCGTTCTGGTCTTCTACCAGACATTGGTCGTATCCTGATAAAGCGACCATGAATAACAGACACTGAACACCCTCGAAACAGTGAATCCACTTTTTTCGCTCTGATCGTTGACCCCCAACGTCCATCATACGGAAGTTCATTTGTCCAAGCTCGAAAAGAGTTTCTGTAATTCCCGTTGTCCGAAGTCGAGCTTGCAGCATGTCCTGATTATCGGGAAGCCAGCCCGGTGCGAATATGCGGTCCAAGGAATCGAAGAAACTAAGTGCTATTAGCGCGAATTTGAGCGAATATCGCCAAACGAAACTTACTAGCATAAGTTGTCGTGGAGAGCAAATTCATGCCCCCGCGCAACGGCCTTCTGAACACCCTCATCTTGCCACATGGCTCTCATAGCATCGCGGACCTTCAGATCTGAGAAAGCTTCATCAGATCCTACATCTGGGTCTGTATTGTCTAATAAATCTGCAAGTGGCTGTGGAAAAGGTTAGCTAGCATTTCTAGCAGAGATAGCGAATGTAGTACCCTGGTAGTTGGTTCATCGACGAAGTCAATACCCTCGGCATTCATAATATCCAACAAGACCTTGAAGGCAATGACGATATTTGAGTAGATAATAGCTCGGGTTTGATGACGTTCTTCCTCGGGGAAACCTCGACTGTGAATGATTCGCATTTGCTTGATGATCGTGGACTTTCCAGACTCTCCGGCTCCTTATCATGGAGTCAGTAAAGAGAAAAACGAGTCTGGGCAGTGTATCCAGCGACAATACTCACCTAATAGCAAAATCTTGATCGTGCGATCAAGCGTCTTCTTGTCATTTTTGATCCCCCGTTCTATGCGTTGATTGCGCTGAATAGCCTCCTTATCGACCTCCGCGGGCTTCGAAACCAAGCAACCCATGATTATAGATTGTGTGCGGAAAAGGGGAAAAGGAAAAAAACACCTATCGCGACAGTCAGTGAGGATTCATAGAAAGCCAAGATGGCGCGACAAGGGTCTCGAGGCCTTGAGCAAGTGCTTGATCTGAATCAGGGATGCGAGGAATTGCGCCACAGGCTCATCCGGTCAAAGATCAGAGACAAAAGACTCGACTAGACTCGACTCAGACTCGTCTCAAGACTCAAGACTCGACAGATGACCATCAACCTTTGCGCGAGATGTTCCATGTGCCTACCTTCTTTCCGAAACAAGGCAGATCGCAGATATCCTCCCGTGTTATGTCTGAGTCTCAACTTAATTGTCGTGAATTGTGTATGTGATAGGCAGAAGCTCGAAGGTTTTGTTCCCCACACCCAGCGACCACGTTCCTTTGCGAATATGACGAGTGGGGTTTCCAATTGGACCAGATTATCCTCCGAGACAAGCGCCGAATTAGTGTGAGCGACACAACGTCAGCCGTAGGTAAAGGGAGGGAGGAGGAGAAGGTTAGACGGATGACAGGTGACGGGGATCGCGGGAAGTTTGATTCTTTCAAGAGAGATGAAGAAGATGAGATGGTACTTTGTACAATGTAAAAGGTAATTGCGGAGGATTGGGGGGGGGGGTTTGAGAGCCGAAGTTCTCCGAGAAATTGAGAGAGAGGGGAACAGAGAGAGAGGAAAGGGAAGAAGAAGAGAAGCATTCAAAGTTCGTTACATGAGTGTCCACAAGCGGGGAGAAGAAGAATGTCCGAATAATCGATTCTGTAACTACATACTCCGTACATATATCTACCTATAGGCATGTAAATAATTCTACAATATTAACTATTCTAATCTATTAATTATGTTTATTCTTTGTATCATAATTACAAAGGCTCTTTGAATCTTCAAAAACAACACTAGTCTGATCCACCGGCTTGACACCCCTGTCTACTTTGTATGTTATGCACTAATTTTGGTTTTCTACAGGCATTATGACTAGTAGTATATATAGCCTTTGGGTTTGTATAGTATATTTTATATTCTCTACATGTTCCTTCTCCTCCGTACGCAGAGTACATATCTAATCCTACTTACAAATAAATCTAAAACCAAACCCCGATGTCAATCCAATCGACACTATTGAAAAGTACGGGAACCTTCCTCCCAATCAGCTGCGTGTTCTCGAACAATCGAATTGTTCAGAATAATATTCATTCCTTGCATTATTACATCCCTTTCCATGTGCCCTCGGTACCATACAATAATAATAATATATGGAAAAAAAAAAAAAAGGACAGGTTCAATCCACTAGTAATGCGAGCTGCAGCGATCGGCATGGGGAGTACTGAAACCCGCATGCGCCTATGCAAGGTCATGTCTGAAACGTCGGCGGATTCCTGTCCCGGCTTTGATCCTATTACTATCTCTCATACATCTTACTACGGAGTGGTTACTATCTACAAAGTCAAGTTACTCACTACACTAACTAGTTACTAACCGTCAGCCCTGACCTTCTAAGTGTCTGAGCTTCTGGGATCTTTCTTTAATGCAAGGACTCCATATTTTTTACCGAGGTGAACTCGGAGTAGAGCGCTTGACGGTGTCCACTATGAACCAATCAGAAAGCTCGTATCGCCCGTTCGCTTACTCGACGAAATAGCTCCATGTGCTCAAGAGAGTAGAATTGTTCGGTGGACCATCGCTGTCATTTCCCTTCCAGGGTTGGTCTCCACAAGCACCATCATTTCTGCCGTGTTTAAGCCGTCAAACCCCTATTAGCTCATTACTCCGTACGGAGTACATTATACAACATACAATATTGTACTAACTACGAAGTATCGAAGTAGTATTTCGGATACCCAAAACAAGTCCCTACAAAACCACAGGATTTCTCCCAATATACAAATGGTCCAATCCCCCACAGCTCTTTATGAAACAAACGGGTTGGCCCGTCGGTTCACTGTCTCCGGTTTCACGGTGATTTTCATCCCTTGCGGGCAACTTCACCTGTACGCCGTCTTGCTACTAAGGCAGGGGTAATCCGTTTGGGACTGGTCAACTCCAATTGTGGGGTTCGATTGACCCCGATTGACCTCCCAAAAGGCCCATAGTACCGCCATCCGAAATCCTGGGAATACTCGACAACCTGGGTATGCACTAGGTGAACTCGGATCATCTTTCTGCTTGACCGATCTTGGGGCGAAATTTCTCCGTTTTCCCGATGCGGCCAATGGAGCGATAGTTTAATATTATCCACCCGGATGATGCGATCGAGACTCGGTCTTGATTGTGCGCTATCTGAGGGGTGGGGTCTGCGGCCCCCCAATTGCTCGTGCAAAACAAGAATCTCAAACCCCTGAAATTGTTTTTGTAACTTCCGAGGGATCTACCACGTGTATGGTGGGTTTAACCACTGTTCTCTCGCAGTACATAGAAGCTGACCAGAGGGTATGCCCGAGGCGCCGGTCTACTTGCCTGCCATGCTGCCATGTTTATGCATAATCGGTGCTCCACCGAATGCCGCAGCCTTGTTTTTGTTTCTTTTTTTGCTGGTATAAAATCAGTGAGTTTGAACGGAGTCCAACATTGCATGAAGTTCCGAAGCTCCAGACCTTGTAAAAATATGACTCAATACAAATGTTGGCCTCATAATCGTCTGCAATTCTTATACAACATATGGATTGCTTTCTGCAATATTGCATACCACATTGTACATTCTACCAAACGTGCTGCAATATGATATCGGCTAAAGAGAACAAGACATATCACATGGATATATTACAAGCTAGGTATATGTACTTTAACTCCCAACGCCACCCACGGGCAAAGAAATAAACTATGTACATCCGTAGTATGACTTGTCCGAAAGGACCGCCTCTCCGAAAGACTACCTACATAGGTATAATAAGGTTCCGACCAATGCAAAAATCTCCACTTGATATGTGTGACCTTTAAGTACAATTATACGTTAGCTACACATGAAGCATGTAGTCACGGTACACTAATCATACGTTATAAGTTGTGCACCTTCTCTGCTACGTACATATGTAGGAATCTATTAGTCACTACAAAGACCCAACGGGAAGCGCTCAACGACAATGTTCAGGTGTTGATCCTGGTGGGACTTAGTAAATTAGCTGTTGTCGATCACCATTTGACAGGCTTAGATCCCGGTTTTTGCAGAGCCCGAGCGCGGGTCGTTTGGGAATAGCCCCGGAGGTTGTATACCTGTACAGTAGATAGATCTGCCAAATTTTCTCTGCTCGGAGTTTCCAGGTTAGAAAGATTTCAATCAAAATGAGCATGTAGAGGGTGAAGACTGTGGACGGGTTTAGTGGCCGTTTGGATGGATCTATCTTTAGGATTTCTGCAGGATCGTCAGCCGGAACCCTTCCGAAAAGGACCATAGCAAAGATACTGCTTTAGGTTACTAGTTACAGTATTATAGCTGTGTGTTCGCCGATGGCGCTAGGGTTGGTCTTGATTTGGCGTTTTCGCCGTGGATTCGTACGATCCCGTAATGTTGGGATAGGTATGCGAGTATACTATGGGGTTGGGTATAGCAAAAGGGGTGTTCTGGGGCTAGTGGCGGGGCGTACAGGTCCCAAAATAAGAGTTCGTCCCTACTTGCTTGCCGGCGACGTAGTCTGTATTAGGTATCCGCCCGAGGCAGATGACCGCGCGCCTGTTCGTGATATAGTTCCTCGAGAATCATTGAAGTCGGACCTTTTCAAAACTAGCTAGAATCATACTGTAAACTCACAAAGTCATCAACTCTAAGCATTTGTCACAACAAAACAGAAATGTCCCCATGCTTCTGCAGCAGCAGATAAATGGCTGACCTCGATATACCGGATTCTGGGAAGTTCGCGTGGAATTACACAGAACGGAGAAAGACATAGCTTAGATAGTCAATCAAACAGGTGGGGGCATTTCCAAGGTTAGCAGAAGGGTGCTAAAGGTTTTGAGGCCTCTGGCCAACAGTACCTCTTTGTTCTTTCCGTGTATATATGTATATATTCTTCCTCTCTCTCCAATAAGTATCCACGATTATGTATCAAGTTCCCTTTCATTTCAATACATATCACCACCTGCTCTTGTTGCCCTCCTGATCTAAGATATTTTATATCGTTCGAAAATGAACGCCATTTTGTTCTTCTGCTCAACAGCGTTGGAGCTATCATGTTATTACCTCACATTCTAAGATAAATCCTTGGAAGGAGAAAACCATCGCTGAGGAGAAATGCTTCCCCAGAGTTACCCTCAACATGACCCGGGCTGAAATGGTAAGAAAGTTTTGCCTGGTTCACGTCTCTGCTGGTTTGCAATCGTCGTATTTCCCAAGGAAGTAGATCAAGTGGCCAACATCCTTCAACACAAATGATGAAGTTGCAACACCCTCAGAAACATCTCATGGTGTCTCACCTGCACTTTCATACTTTTTTCCAGTCACACAAATCTATCAAGTGAATGGACAAAGCTCGGTCCTTTCGCGACACAATATATTTCATCTATGGAACCTGAATTTTGTAAGGAGGGGGTGAAATGCCCTCCTTTAGAGCTTTCAGTCGCAAAGCCAATAGTTTGGAGGCATACCGGGTCATTGGAAGGAAACCAACCATGATCCACATGTTGGGCACTCCCGTTTCCCGGTAGGCGGTCTTATACTCGCCTTCTTCATCAATACCCCAAATAGGTCCGCATTGGCTGGCAATCTTCTCTCCAAGGGTGGCTCGAATAGAGTCGATCGTGTTCGAAAATCCGGTGGCAAAAACGACTAGGTCGAACTCCTTCTCGCGGCCGCCATTCAAGATCACCTTATCTTCAGTAAACTTCTCAATGAAGCCTGGCTCCACCTTAATGTTGCCATTGATAATTTCCTCGCAAGCACCGGCATCAAAGTAGAATCCGCCGTTCCGAGTCTGGCCTAGTGTGGAGTTGCCAGTATCGCGCTGCCCGCGCCATGTTCGCAGACCTCGAGCGTTCAGAGCTTCGAGTAGGGGTGTGTCGAGGTCCTCGAGAACTTTCGCAGTGCGCCTGGCGAGTTCCTCTCCGGGTCCAACTGGCGTAGAGAACATGAGTCGATCCTGTACGTTGGTATCGGGGAGGTTTCCATTCTTGTCGGGCGCGTAACCTCCCAGCATGCGTGGAACAGAATGGGTCAAAGACATAACGTAGGTCGGTGACCGCTGGACGAGGGTCACATCAATTCCCAGGCGGGCGCACTCGTAAGCTGTGTCAAAGCCCGAGGATGAGGTACCGACGACGCAGACCTTCTGTCCGACAAAGTCACGGGCGCTCTTGTGGGCGCTGGAGTGACGGACCACGCCTCGGAATTCAGCCATCCCAGGCACAGCCGGCATGGAAGGGAGACCGCATAAAGATGTTGCCATGATGAGTTGTTTAGGGTGCAGTGTACGAGACTCCTTGCCTTCTTTGTTGATTACAACGGTCCACTTACCCGCACTGTCCTGCTCGGCCTTCACGACCTCCGATTTCGTCCAGACATTGAGTTCCAAAGCGGAGGCATACCACTTCATGTATAGACCCTGCTTCTGAGCCGGGGTATAGGTGGGCCAATATTGAGGGTATTTGAAGTATGGTAGGGCATCGGGCCAGTGAGGGAAGTGCAGTGAAAGATATTCATAACGCTTCTTCCAGATATCTCCGATTTCATCGCTACGTTCGATGATCAGGTTTTCCATACCAAGTGCTTTCAAGCGTGCTGCCATAGCCAAACCGCTAGTAGAACTAATTTAATTTTATATCGTGGAGCTCTCAGGTATGGATTCTTACTTTTGGCCACCACCGATGATCAGCACCTCGGGGTCAACAGTGTTGATAGCCTCGGATCTCTCACTCTCCCAGCTAGTGACACCGATCATATGTCCATCTGGTGCAGCCTGCTCGGGGAATTGCTTGAGACTCTCGGCAACGGTATGCATGGTGTAAAGTCTCCAGCCATTTTGAGTGAGTACTGCGTTGATGACGGCCGAAGCAAAGACAATCTCAGTCTCAAATGATACAACAAATTGCAGCTGAGCGAAATCAGGGTATGGGCGAGACACGGAAGGCGCAGGCTCGAGAAAGTTGAAATGTCTAGCCTTGGTTTGAGGCAGAAGGTCGACAGCGGCTTTTAAGATGGCCTCTTTGAAGTTGAATGTGCGGAAGTCCCAGGTAAATGAGAGCTTGTCACGCCACACGCCTATACATCTGAAGTTAGTTGAAGTCGATTTTTTCGGATCTTGTCTGTGAAGGGTCTCACCATAATCAAGGAACAGCTCAGCGAAAGCTTGCGCATCTCCCTCTGATGTGGCTGTAGAGAGACGCGCTACGATACTCTCGGCCTCCTTTTGAGCATTGCAATCAATCGGGATCTCAACGCCTAGAGTGCTGGTAGTGGGGAGACTATGGTTGTACTTGAAATTGTACATGAAATCGTCTGCGACGGGCTTTAGGACCTGGTCGTGGTTGAGCACCGTGCTCTTAGACTGGAGAGTATACTTAGAGGTGGGATCGGTGCCAGCGGGTTCCTGAACGCATCCTTGAATGTAAGGTGCCATTTTCTCATATTATGGTGGGAAGGAAATATGCTGAAAAGGTGCCTCTTAGGCAATATTCACAGTCTGATCTCACGAAAATGCGAATGCCTCAGAGACTCTGATATATACCGTTAAACGAAAGGATTGAATTATATATTTACCTATTATATACATATGTGTCTATTATATAGATCTACTGTGAGTTCACAAGACTAAGAAGTTGGTGAAATCTCCTAATTGGGAAAGTAGCGGCGCATTCCAACCGTATTGAGTCTTATATCAACGCTCCGCACACTACGCGATTGACCCTTGCATCTGCTCACATGTTAATCCTTGACTTGCTGTTTCCGGTTCATTCTGGACTTGCCCCGTGGGAATATTCGCCCGATATTACCTTACCGGGTGCGAGTGACTCAGAAGAAGCCGATCCTTGTCTAGGCCAGCGAGAAGGTAATGGAGATAGATACCAGTTTAGAGGTGTCCGGGCAAGTTTTTCCATAAGTCTACGTACACATTGAGCAAAGTACCTTCACGGATTGCCACCACAGAGAGTGTCGTCGTCTAAAATAGAAAGCGATCGACGTGGTTTGCGACAGCTCCTTTATTCCCCAATAGCAGTCATGCCATCCATATTCCCAGCCAATTCAGCATTTTTCTTTTTTACCGTGGTTAAATTATATGCGCCGGCATGTGGCTGATCAAAACGCTGGAAATTGCTTTATCGCGAAGATCAACGGTCCATAGAGTGCTCCGAAGCGGCTACAAGGCCGATTTTGATTGAAGGGTTCTACCATAAACTTGGAACATGATACAGCTCTTCTACACGTGCCATGAAATTTGAGATGAAGTTTACTCTATATACATTTTCCCTCCTCTTTTATATATGCAATACCTTCATAAATTACTCCATTATAGGCAGACCATTGTCGTCGAAGTATACGGGCAAACCCTTGCGGAATGAGTACTGCAGAGCAGCGCAGATCTTGCCCGCCTCAAAGGCATCCTCTGGTTGACAAGTCAAGGGCTTGTCATCAAGCACTGCATCAGAAAACTCGGCAAGATCAGTGAGAAACGTCGCATCAAAGAGAGTGAACGCATCAGGCACGGATTGTGAGCGAATTCCCAGATGATCGCGAATCTCAACATTCGAGTTCGCGCTGATGATCGAATGTCCCTTGGTGCCACACAACCGAGTAGTGTCCTCGAAACCGCTAGTGAGCGTGCGACCCAGGTAAGTCTTAAAAATTTTGCCATTGGCAAATTCTACCAGGCCCCATGCATTGTCGGCATCACCATACTTGGCTAATTCCCCGTAAACAGCCAACTGGCCAAAGGCAATGACTCTGTTGACTTGCTTCTTGGGGTTGGGGAGATTTGATTTGACATCCAATAGGTATCGTCCGGCGTCGACCTAGTGCCGTGTTAGTAGATAGGACAGTGAGCGAAAGAATAATACTGGAACTCACGGTGTGGATGCCAAAATCAAGGAAGATGCCGCCAGATTGCTCAGAAAAGGACACAAAAAAGGCTAAACAGAATGGTCTGCCTATTAGCCTATATGGAAAACAACAAGTGGCGGCTAACAGGGCCATACCATTAGGATCTGCTTGATCGAGACCAGTCGTCTCCACAGCATGAATTTCACCCAAATCTCCATTATCGATCAGGGCCTTGGCCTGCCGGTAGGACTTGTCATCTGGCGCGAGTCAGTCTCTGAAATCCGCAAAGGGCGGGACAAAGGTTTACTTACACCGGCGAGTGAAGGGAACGAGGAACTTGAGGTCAGGTCTGGAAGCAGACTTCTCGACAACTGCCTTGGTAGTAGCGATGTCCACAGAGACAGGCTTTTCGCACATGACATGCAAGTCTAGATCAAGGGCCTGCAGGATCAAAGGCGCGTGTGTAGCAGTCGCGGTGCAGATGAGGACGGCCTCAGCGCCGCTGTTCTTCAGGCATTCTTGAGGGTCTGAGTAGTACTTTACAGACGGGGGCAGATTCTCTGCGGCCCACTTATCGGTGCCAGGCTTTGTGTCGCAGACGGCGACGAGTTCGATGCGAGGCTGCTGGAAAGCGAGGATGCGGGCTCGAAGAACTCCCAGGCGGCCGAGGCCAAAAAGCGCAAACTTTACACGGCGGTCTCCGTGCGACATGGTTCGTGTCTGTGATGAGATCATGTTTTTGTAAACGACAACACGGTGGTGGTGGTTATTGCGGCGTATGTGATGTAATGAACAGAAAACGTCTCGCCAAGCGGTAGATTGTGGCTTTCCGCGGTCTGAGATCGGGGTTTTATATTAATCTTTGGTCCCTGCTCTGGGCCAGACCTATACTATCAGTCGGCGCAACACCAGGCTTCTCCGCAAGACACTATCCGAATTCGATACATCTTGTGTCATCCAAAAACCAACAAGGGAAACCTGAGAATCGCCGGCTGCAGATCATCGCTGCTCGTTTGACCAATTTGACAACGGGGCTTTTCGAATGGCGGCAACATTCATGCAGGGTTATCAGGAATTACCGAAAGTAGTAACTCGCCGCCGAGAACTGCCTCGTCGGGGGTATATCCGGGACTCAGTTCAGTCGCCGCGAAATTGCAGAGTACAGTCAAGAACAATCTCATATTCTTTGAAGATGAGATTGAATTTAATCCGTGGCATTAGTATCACATCGAGCTATCCATTGGATAACTTCTCATTCCTTATTCAGATCCATACCCATGCCATGCCACCACCCCCACGCCACCTTCAATTGCTCCGCACTTAACGTGGGATGCGCATGTCCATCCTACAAGTTCATTAGTACGTACATCAAGATGGCCTGATGAAGATGCATCAAATATTCCAGGCTGGTATCATTACTCCCAATACACTTCGTCAATTCGTCTTCAACCGAACCAAGACCATTCTCCGTTGCAACATGCGCTCGAGAGTAAGCCAGAATTTTATACCGTCTCTTTTCGTTATTAATTACAACAAAAACTGCTCAATTAAGCAGGCCATGGGGACCTAGAAGCAAGCTCGTCCTAAACAAGCTGTTTCGTGCTCACAATCTTTCAGTTGTCGCGTATTACATTCTACTTTAGCCAAGATAGAGTTTATTGATCAGCAGATTTAACCTTTTAAGTCTATCAAAATGGCATTTCTCCTAGAGACCCAAATTTGGGGACGTCACTGCTTGTACCAGTCATCGAAACCGAGATCCCATCCAAACAGAGGCGTATTGATACGCTTCGCCTTTCCTTGTGCAGCCAGACCATTGAGAACATCCATATCTTCGCAGGAAAGAGAAACAATCTGACTGTTGCTCACGATTCGGCTTTCTTTAATCGACTTTGGCAGTACAACAACGCCCCTGTTGACGTGGTAGCTAATGAGTACCGCGGCGGGTGAAACATCATTCTTCTTAGCGATATCCTGGATTGCGGATTCGGACATGAGCGGAGCGCCTAAATATAGCGAAGTTAGCTGGAGTTACCTCATGGAAACTCCTCCTAGCTTATCAAAGAGCACTGACCTTCGGAGCCAAGTGGTGAGTACGCCTCGAGGAGAATATCATGCTTGTCGCACCACTCCTTCAGTGCGTGCTGAGGAAGGAAAGGATGTAATTCGACTTGATTGACAGCCGGGACCACAGTCCACTTCTTTTTGAGCTCCTCTAGATAGGGAATTGACCAGTTGGCCACGCCAATCGCCTTCACTTTGCCGGCCTTGTATACCTCCTCCATCTGGCGCCAGGTCTCATTCTGGTCCCAGGATCGGTCGACAGATCGTGTGCCATCGGGATTGACAGGTAGAAGTGCGCTCGACTCGTTCTATGCGTACAATTTAGCTATACAAAGATCGTGCTGAAGGGAAATAGCGGCTTAACTTACAGGAACAAGTCGGACTGGCCAGTGGATAAGCTGATGTCTGTGTTAGCCGAGCTACTGACAGCCGTACCGCATGTGTCCAAGGGAGAAGAGGATTGATACGTAGAGATCGAGGTAGTCTGTGCCTAAAGTGTCAAGTGTCTTTTGGAGACCTTCCGCAACATGAGACTGGTGAGTGTTCCATAGCTTGCTGGTGATGAAGATGCTTTCACGAGGCACACCACTATCCTTGATACCCTGGCCGACTTCATGCTCGTTTCCTAGATATCTCTTTAGACCCCACCCCATAGACTTGCTTGTGTTTCTTTCCACAACCCACCGTAGATCCTATCATTTATTAGCCAGGGTTATGCGCTGCAAAAGATACATGGGGATCTTACAGGGCTGCGTCAATGTGACTATATCCGTTCTTGAGGGCGAACGAGACTGCTTGGCGTACCTGACCAGGTTCAGATCTCCAAGTGCCTGGGTATCTTGTCAGCAATCGCCGTCAAGGCCCGCATAAACCAGCGCTTGAATCATACCAAGTCCAACGGCGGGGATCTGGGCGCCGGTGTTAAGCTTGAAATGCGTCGAGGGTGTCATATGGATTTTGGTGGAAAATAATGGGAGTATAATACCGAAATTCATGGGCCTGTGGCTTTATACTACGTGATACATATGTAGCTTTTGATTCCCATCTGTTCACGGCGCAACACGGCGCAACACGGCGCAACACGGCGCAACCTTCCATATACAGTAATATTGTGCCCATGTGGAGTAGAAACAAAAGATGGGGTAGAGGGTCTAGTCCCAAGACCTCAGGGCAAAGAACAAACAATAGAGCCTTACTTCTTGGTTGTTTCTCGGATATAGGATCCCGAGCTATATCACGGCGCCTTACTCCGGAGAAAGATGCAGAACTATTTCCGACACCCGGCTGGCCTGGCAATTATCAACCCACATGGAGGGGACCTTTGGTGTGATCTTGATCGACAATAACATATTATATACAGAAAGCAAAATAGGGCCTCAACGCCAGTGCAACATTTAGAATAATATAGTTATTTCGACCAAAACATCTATAAAGTGATTTGAAACCCATTGACTGCTTTAGTTGAGCCTATCAAGGAATAACCCAGCATGATTGCAGTTCGAGCTGGTCGATTCCTTGCCATATGACTTGTTCCATGCCATAACTGATGTAGTTGCCTTCTCACAAGGAATGCGGGCCTGGACCTGACCCGTCCACAGGTGGGTGGACCTGGAGGAGCTGAGTCATCGCTGATCGGACCAGTGGACCGATTGTGACGCCATCTTCCCCCCGGAGCCTTTGTCTCTTGTATGCCCCAAGACTCATCCATACTACAATTCCATTATCGCATAGAACTACACTACTTCCAAGGTTCCTTCTGAAAAAAGGGTGAATAAGAGCCCATCAGATGCAGCATGGCTCTACCGCCATACAGGTATGTCTTTCCAATTCATGTTTGGCGGCTATTCGGAGGTGTTAATAGCTCTAAAGTGATCATCCCAACGACTCGGACTACTCAAAGATCGGAAAGGGACCACTTGTGAACATAAAATGCGAGTATGATGACTACAAAGATAATGATTTTGTTCCTCGTGGAGCCCGTCACAATGCGCGACAAAGGCCGCGCCCCTGCTTGGCAAGTGCTCTGAGGAAAGGACTCTGCGCTTTCGTGATAACTGGTTTTATCATTTATCACCTGGGATTACCATATAGTATGATCTGTTCAGCCTGATCCTGTGCTGTTACTGACATGTATATGATCTCCAGGCTCACCCTCCACTGAAATACACCCGCCCCCGCACGCGGAAGCGCCCGCGCTTTGCCAGTCGCAAGAGTGTATCCATGCTGCATCAAACATCCTATACAATCTAGATCCCAATTTTAAGGATGCGGATCCCTGTACGAACTTCGATCAGTATGTCTGTGGTGGATGGAGAGAGAGTCATGACATGCGACCCGATCAGGGGTCTATCTTTGCAGGTACAATTATGGAAGAGAATGCTCAGACCCGACTGCGTCACATCTTGGAGCGTACAGAGCCACCCCAGCCGTCGGATGTTGATAATTTCAAGAAGCTCAAATCTGCTTACGATGCATGCTTGGATGAGGCTACGGTCTCTAAGCGGGGTAGCAAGCCATTGACTGATATTCTGGATGACTTGAAGAATATTTACCCTGCAAAGACGGGCCTTGTGAAAGGTGCCCAGGATCACTTGACCAATGCTCTTCTCTATCTGATGAATGCTGGTGTCGAGGCTCTGGCTTCATCTGGTGTTACCGTGAGTTTCTGCCTAACCCATGTTCTGTGGGATCACCTTCTGACTTTTGATAGCCCGACGACCGAGACCCTGACAATGTTGTGATCATGATTTCACCTCCTCGGGCAATCGGACTTCCCGCACGAGAATATTATAATAATACAAAGACGGTTGCTGAATACACAACTGTCTTGCAAGAGGTCATCCGTGGTCTCGCTGGTGATGGGTTTGAAAAAGTCGCCGAGGACGTTGTGACCTTTGAGAAGAAGCTAGCCGACGTCACCCCTGATACTCAAACCCAGGAAGATGTCACCAAGTACTACAACCCTCTCAGCATCAAGGAAACCGAAGCACTGGTACCTGAAATTTCCTTCACTGATATCATTACATCTTTGGCGCCCCACGACTACAAGGGAGATCGTCTAATTGTTGGATCGCCCTCTTACATGAAGGCATTGTCTGGACTATTGAAAGATACACCCAGAGAGACCGTTCTGCTATTTTTGCAGTGGAAGCTCATTCAAGAGTATGCAAGCGTGATTGAAGATGACTCTGTTGAGCCTCTGCGGCGTTTCAAGAATGAGCTTGTTGGTAAAGAGCCCCAGGCTAAAGAGGAGCGATGGCGCCAGTGCCTGGTACGTCTCGACGAAGGGCTTGGTTGGAGTCTCAGCCGATTCTATGTTCTCGATTCCTTCTCCGAAGGCTCCAAAAAGCTCGGTGATCAGATCGTGTCCGATATCAAAGAGCGATTCATCTTTACTCTCGACCAAACTAGCTGGATGTCTCCCGATGTCCGAAAGTTGGGCATTGAGAAGGTTGAGAACATCGTCCAGAAGATCGGATTCCCGACCAAGAGCCCCAACGTTCTGGATCCAGAGGATGTAAAGAAATACTATCGCGATCTGGAAGTGTCCAATAATACTTTCTTCGAGAACGAAGTCGCCGTTGCGAGATTCCGACTTCGCGATGAATGGTCTAAGCTTGGAAAACCTACTGACCGGGACGAATGGGACATGACTGCGCCGACCGTCAACGCTTACTACAACCCGCCCGGGAATGAAATTGTTTTCCCTGCTGGTATCATGCAGCCACCTGCGTTTTATGGCCCTGCCGCTCCGTTGTACCTAGCTTATGGCGCGTTCGGTGCCGTTAGCGGCCACGAGCTTTCCCATGGTATGTTTAGTTCCTTCTCGCCCCCAATGATTTTGATTGACTAATGCAATGTAGCTTTCGATTCCACCGGTCGTCACTACGATGAGAATGGGAACTACACCAACTGGTGGGACGATAAGACGGTCGATGCATTTGAAGAACGAGCTCAATGCTTCGTTGACCAGTATTCCAAATTTACTGTTACTGGTCCCGAAGGCAAGGTCCTCCATGTGAACGGACGGTTGACATTAGGTGAGAACATCGCCGACGCTGGAGGCTTAACTGCTTCGTTCCATGCTTGGAAGAAACACGACGAGTCTCAGCCTGATCTTCACCTTCCGGGGTTGGAGAAGTTCACTAAAGAGCAGCTGTTCTTTATCTCCTATGGTAATTGGTGGTGTGGGAAGACAACTAAGGAGGCTGCCGAGCAGGCGATCTATAATGATCCCCATGCGCCCAAGTCGGCGCGCATCATCGTAAGTTTTTTGTGTACAGTATACTGTTTTGGTCTAAGCTGACTATTGCCCTAGGAAACCATGGCCAACTCTAGGGAGTTCAAGGATGCCTTTAGTTGCCCAGAGAAGAAGCCGACTTGTAAGCTCTGGTGATTCTGGATGTTTGACAACATATCGTATTTTGGATTTAGTGTCCTCTACCTAGGTAGGTAAAATGTGTTGGTAATATTAGTCACTCGGATCCTTTTTCAAAATTTCTGCGCCGCTTAGACTTACTCATCCAAATACAAAGGGAGGGTCAAGTAAAAATTAGCGTGAGCGAAACGGGACGCTTTTGCACGTCAAAACCAAATACCTTACTCGACGGCTACAACTACATCCACATATCTTTAATCATGTATACTATAAGAAAGTCTCGGTCTAAAAGATCGAAACCCTACAGCGGATATGGGCAGTGATCGCCCAGCCAAAAGCAGGAAAATCAACCTTGTTATATACATGTAAGAAGACAGTGGAGCGAGGCAAAGGATTTGAATCCTCGATCAGCAGGGCTCGAGCCCCTTCACCGTTTATGGAGTAGTGTCGTTTGACATGTTCGATTCCAAGCTTTTGATATCGATTGGATCGACTTGATCGACATGTGACGTTTAAACGTTTGGGGAAATATTTTGTGAATGGAGGAATTTGATTAGGGCACGGAGATAAACCGAAATTAGTATGGAGCTGAAGTACGATATATGGAGATTGGCCACCGATCCTAATTATGTTCCAATTATCCTAATATATTCTAGGATAAGTACGCGGTTCTCTGTATTTGATTTACATATTAATAACTAAATGATCTGATCATCATGTGAGACTCATTGTTGCGCTAGGAGACTAAAAGAGTTAAAGTAAGTAAAGTACTTAAGGTGACTAGGTGACTAGAACGATACGACAATGTAAGGCAACCAATCTGGATTAACTAGGGTATTGCTGATTTTAATTTAATTTATAGTAAAAAGGTCACTCAACCCTCTGTATATACAACATTGTATTTGAAATTTCTTATTCGTTACTATTTGTTTGTTATTTGTTAATATTCTCCTTGTTCATAGTATACCCAGGTAGAATCAATTTTGAGGAAATCTGAGCCGATCTCACATACCCAAGATCTGTCAAGCGTCTGACTTGACGAATTTTCCAAGTGGAGTCGAAAATAACGGGCGTAATTAATCAGGTGTAGACTAGTTTAAGAATGTACTATACTCTAATGTAGAATAGTACAATAATGTATAATATCGAAGAATTGTTAGCCAACCAAATATCTTAGACAGTTCTCACTATTTTGATGACCTATCATTTGTACAACTTGGACAATACATACATGTACGTTTTGTAGGAGAACATCACAACCAAATGAAGTGCAGAATAATAGCTCAGATATACAAGTATAATATTATATTACAGAAATAAATGAAACTATCGAACTCGAACCAAAATATCAAAAGCAAGGCCAAGACCCCCCCAAAAAAGGAGCAGTTCGTAGCTCATTTCATTCCCGCCGCGTCGGGTCAATCTCCACAAAAACAGAGCTGTCCGATTCCCTGTATTTTCTTTTTCTCCCTTTCTCTTACTGACCTCATAGGTTCTTTATGTTGCTTTGATACTTGGTCAATCCCCTGGCCCCCCCTCCGTTTTGACGGGAGTATACCAACTCTTCGATATGGAGCCTTTTTCTCCTATCGAACCATTCAAAGATGCCTTCCTTGGTCCTCAGGTCGAAATCAATGAACTACCTTCCAATCTGCGACGTGCCAATACAGTGGCCCCAGGAACTATAAAAAGAAATCTAGAGTTGAAAGCAGCTCGTGAAAGGACAGCAACGGGGGTACCTGTCAAGGGGAGTCATGAATTATTAGGCAAACTACAACGATCCCAAACACATCGCCCACTAGTGGCGCGTCCACCCGGAAGGAAAGCAGGTCATTTCACAGTTCGAAGTGTCGGCCAAAATGGCAAGATCTTCCTCAGGTAATAATCAAATCCATCGGCTTATTGTAACACCTTCTGTGTGTGTCACATCCATGCTAAATCTACCATACTAGACCAATTGCCAATCCACAAGGCCCACACCCTGCACCCTTCCCCATCGACTCGAAACCAAATCTTCTTCAGCCGCGTCATGCACCTACCCGCGACGACCCGTCCAGGTGGTCCAGCTCCCAGCTCGAAGAGCTACGCCCGCGTGTACACCCCAACCCCAACCCCGACCCCGTCTTCTCCGACTTCCCTCCTCCCGACCTTTCGAGTACGCACCGCGCAAGACCGAATTCATTTTCCACTCTCGAGGAACAGCAATCCACCGCCGGGCCTGGAAAACGTGGGGAGTTGCGTATCGTGATCGATAGATCCGAGGACCGTCCGAGGTCTGCAGATGAGAGTTCTACCCTGGAGGCTCCCACTCCTCACTTTCGCTTCGGCACGCCGCGTTTCAATGAAGGTGCAATGATGCAGACTTCGGTCTATACGCGAACCTCCCTAGCGGACAACTTTCGGAATTCCACCCTGCTCGGTGGCATGGCGGACCCTTTGCCGGGTCTTCATAGTCCCTATGTGCGTGATTCCTTCTCACGGCACCGCCCGTCTTTTGCGATTTCTATGTTTTCGGGCACGGCTGCGGCTATTGATATGAGCCGCGCTTCGCCTGTTCCGCGAAATTCAATGGTTTATGAATTGAAAGAGCCGGTTGAGCCGTCGATCTATGAAACGCTGGTCTATGATATGGATGATGGATCTGTGGTGCGATACATTCCCGGCACGAAGGATATCAGTGCGGCCACGCCGGCCCGAATTGTTGCGCAAATCTCTTCCGAGTCCTTCATGGACTATGAGTTGGTCTCGGACTTCTTCTTGACATTCCGGTCATACCTGTCCACTTCCCATCTTTTGGCTCTTCTTCTGGCGCGGTTGAAATGGGCTATCAATCGGTTACAGGATGATGGGCGCATTATTAGGATCCGCACATTCGCTGCTTTGCGCCATTGGATTCTTAATTATTTTGTTGATGACTTTGTCACGAATTACGAACTAAGGAATCACTTTTGTGATACCATTAACGAGCTTTATTCAGAGGTCAGGTCGAGGGAGAATGGCGGTACGAGTGATCGCAAGATTCTCATTGATTTGAAGCGGTGCTGGAACGGAAAATGTTCCGTTTACTGGGCTTCGCCAGACTTGTCGCGGTCGTACAACGATCCGGAAACTCCAATTGTCCCTGGAAACATTCAGATTGATATACCCAAAACCGAAGAGCTGCAACAGAACATCCCCCTTCCTGGCTTGACCCCAACTGCAGATACCACGTTTCGTGAAAATCTTCCTTTCTCTACTCAGCATGATCGGAACGTTTCTGCTGCAACCGCACAGAGCATTCCACTGTCCACCAAAAGCGAGCAAAGCATGATGGCGCTATCATGTTCACTGCCCCCCAAATCCCCAAAGCGCTTTTCCATGTCAGCCTCGAAAGGCAAGGCGAACCGCCCGGTGGTATTGGCTTCCACAAAACCCAAGTCTCCATCCAGGTCTCACGAACAACCTATGTCACCCGGATCTCGGTACCCATACCACGGCCACGCACACAAGAGAAGTGGAAGCTTCTCGGACTCGGCGCGAGACGATCGACTACCGATGTTTGCAATGGAACCAGAATTGGGACCCGCGCCACAGGAGATGTTGGATCCCGTCAGCTTGATTCGCGGAGAGTTGTATCCTCCTGCGGAGTCATACATGACAATGATGGCACCGGACTCGCCTCCTCTTCCTCCCCCGTCGAAAAACACAAACCCTGATCGTCGAAGCACGCCATATGTACCAAAATCCGCGCCCAACTCGGGTGTGAGAACTATCATCGGCTCGATCAAGCGCGCGTTGCATACAAGGAACGGGGGACAGAGCGTCTCTGCTCGCATTGCGAATGCCCACGAGGCCTTTTCTTTGCCTTCTCGTGGAAAGACATCCGCTTTGCCAAGTGGCATGGCGTTCGGTTCTGAGTTTTATCGGGAGAGAAAGATGGCCGCTGTTCCCAAACGCCCGGCTAGAATTGATCTTCTTTGTGACGAGGTCCTAAAACAATACCGCCTGGCTATGAATAAGGAAGAATCCACGGCGCAGGATCGGCCGGCTGCATCAGGGCTTCAAAAGGACCTTCAGGAGCCTGCATCTCACTCCGCTCATCTTTTGCCCATGCACAACCCCCCTCAGGCCGAGTCCAAAATCCAAAGTGGTATCACCATGGGCAGCGGGTCCATCGTCATTGTGGATGACACTGGCTTTGAAATGCCTTTCATGACAGGAGCAGCGCAGGATCCAATGCCAGAAAATAATGATAGTGTCTATCCAACATCTGAATTCCGTGTGCCAGAGGACGCCGCTTCGATGCAAACGATACCAGTGGAAGGGGAATATCTCCGACCAGTTTGTTACAAAGCCGAAGACTCTGGAAGAGCACATCTGTCAAATGTGTTCTTCCCACCTCGTTCTCCCACCCCACAGCGATCCTCCTCTGTGGAACGTGTAACAACGCCCGTGAAAAAGAAGAACTCTCTGTCTCTTCGACTCAGAAAGTACGCATCATTTCAAAGCGGCATCTCGCGAACTCGGTATTCGATGAACAGCGAATCCACCGTCGGATCCACCCTGACGCAAGATCAAAATAGACAACAATCGGGCCCGTTTCTTCGCAGGCGCCGAGGCGGAAACCTGCGTCAAATGCAGACTGGAGATGAATACGAACATCCTTTAGGTCGAGACTCATTTGCATCCTGGGATGATTCGATTGCAGATGGGACGGCCTCCTCTGAGGGTGTCTCCAGGCCTCCTTCGACTCTGATTCCACCAAACCCCCGGTACTCGCTCGTTCAGCCACGTAATTCTCGACATATTAGACGCTCCTTTGAGTCGGTCATTGCGAAATTTGCGCAGATTCCAGATGACGATGACGGTGGCATTGAATCTACACTATTAAAGCTGGAGGGAAAGTGGGAGGGTCCATCCAATGCCGATAGAGACTCTAAATTTGTGCAACCAGGTGGATCTAATTCCAATCGGGAACAGCCATTGGTTCTTTGTGGACTTGAAACAGCCAAGCCTGACTGGGATGTTCTCTCGCGCAGGCGGCAGACGGATAAGTCTGCTTATTCCACAGTCGGGGGTCGACTAGCCCCCCCGAGACCATATTCTGATTCTGTGGCCGAGTCTGACGAGTCCTATAATTCTACTCCACTCCTCGAGAGAGGATTGACCGATGAGTCTATGAAATGGCAACCAACCAGCAATCCAGTTCAGTATGATTTGAACGGTGCTCCGCTCAGTCTCATATCCAGCCGTGATACTTCTGACTTGGTCTCATCACATCCCTCAATTCAAATTGTCCACGAAACTGATAGCATCCGTCGCATTCCTCCTGGCTCAACCATTCCCGCTTCTCACGAGGCTGGTCAGGTTACTCTGACACGTTTGTCGGCTCTGTCGTCTGATAACTCGGTTGATTTGATTGATCCTCGTGAATCTATGGGTCCACGACAATCTACAGACACCCGCAGTTTCGGCTCATCAGCTGTTGAAATTCCGCCTCATCCTCTAGCGCACCCTCCCTCTCCGCCAATGACCATCCAGCACCCTGGATCTTTCACTTCCTGCGTCTCACCACTCAACACAGTCTTGTTCCAGGCTCAGCCTCCGACACCCGACACATCCCCCAGACACAAAGAAGCAGCAACAGCTTCGCGACCTTTTAACATCCAGCAGGTTTCCAGCGATGTTTTATTTAACTCAGAAAACAACCCCCACGACCAAATTCCTACCAAATTCGTCCCCGACCACGTGCCCTTCGTTCTCGCCTGCGAATCAATCGTCCTGGCACAACAACTGACTCTAATCGAAATGGCCGCGCTCAGCGAAATCGACTGGCGAGACCTCGTCGAGATGAGATGGAGCAGCGCCTGCCCCTTGGTCACAAATTGGGTTGAGTTTCTGACATACGAAGAACGAAAAGGTATCGACTTGGTCGTTGGCCGCTTCAATCTGATGGTGAAATGGATATTATCTGAGATTGTCTTAACTCGTGATATTCACGAACGTGCTCGCACAATCATCAAATTCATCCATACAGCTGCTCATGCCCGCCGTATCTGCAATTACTCCACAATGCTCCAGATCGCTATTGCCCTCTCTTCGTCGGATTGCTCCCGCCTGCAAAGTACTTGGCAGCTCATTCCGATGGAGGATAAGCGCTTGTTCAAGGATATGGAGTGTTTGATTCAGCCAGTGCGCAATTTCAATGATTTGCGTGTTGAGATGGAGACCGCTAATTTGCAGGAAGGATGCATTCCCTTCATCGGTCAGTTTTACCTCCAAGTCCACTTACCAACTCTCAAATCGTCCTAACATCCTCCAGGTCTGTACGTCCACGACCTCACTTACAACGCCCAGAAACCCGCCCAAGTTAACAGCAATGACGGCGGTCTCCTGGTGAACTTCGAGCGCTATCGCACAGCAGCCCGCATCGTCAAGAGTCTTCTCCGTCTCATCGACGCCAGCACGAAATACAGATTCGAGCCCGTGCAGGGCATCGTCGAGCGGTGCTTGTGGATTGCTTGTCTTCCTGAAGAGGAGATTTCCGCTCGCAGCAAAGCGCTCGAATGACCTCTCGTTTTTATATTTCCTTGGTCCTTTGCATCTATATCCCCATTTATTTATCTTGGTTTCTGTTCTACTTATACCCCCGTTCCAGAGACTTGGTCTTCTGCTATACTTTTGCACCGCCCTTTTGTGTCGGTTAATATCTTTCTTTTGGATTTCTTTTTGTTCAATATGAACTCGTTTCGATTGGAGATTCTGTGAATTCAGTCCACCTCTCTCTTGTTCAAGGTGGGTCTTCCCGCCGTCTCGTCAGGTCAAGTCACGACCTCGTCGGCAATGAAATACTGGAATGGGGACGGTACCACAGGGGAGTGTCGGCCATCTTCATTCCTATCTGTTCGATTGTATGTGCGCTTTGCGACTCGTCCTCTAGCGTCGCCATCATTATTTTGGGGTTTTTAGGGTCTTGTTTCTCAGCCTTCCTTTTGGTTTGGGAACAATGGCCCTTGACAGCGTGCATCAGCGTGGCATATTAGCATATATTTTTTCAGGGTTTTCAGGCGAGATATCCAGATTACTATAGCATATGAGATATCAGAAACATCCAGAAAAATCCAGCGAATTAATACTGTGAATATCTACCAACATTCTCTTAGTGCGTACACTTAGTATATTGTACTTAGTTCGTTGCTCTTGTATATACAGGTCTTGTATAAGGACCGTACAACCTATACACATAGAATTCAAAACAATCGCTATCTCTAATATCTTAATAGAAAACACTATATCCTTAACTAACAAATCTCGGGCACCAGCATAGCTGTTTCATCCAAAGAGCCCTGGGCCTAATACACAAAGTGCGTCATATCACGGCCGATCATCCAGGAACGGAACACCAAATTCATCCACTCACACCTCCTCCCTCCAACGACATTTTCCACGGTCAACCCTCCACACCTATACAGTGCTTCAATAAGAAAAACCCTTTGATGTCCTGCCACTCATCCGGAGCCCGCCACGATGGACACCACCGAACCTCGGCGCGGGGCTTCAGAGGACTCAGACCCCGACTACAGTGATCGCAGCCCCGCGTCCTTCCACGAAGCTAAACAAGAACTCCCGGATGACCTACCTAAGTCTCTAGACGACCGTCGCTCTGTGCCGGGTTTCCAACAGGAGACAGAGATGTACGATGCTTGGCAGGGTGAGTGTGGTGTTGCGGAACTCTTTCCCCGGGTCCGGGGTTGAAACAGGATGGTCGCGTGCAACTTCCTTTAGTTGCTTTCCTGTCTTCTAAGTTTAGACTAATCTTTGCTTTTGATCTAGGTCAATCGCAGTTCCTGACTACGCCGGTCGCTGCAAAACCGCTATCCTTCAGCCTAGCGCTCGACGACCACTCCCACGATCCTGAACACGAGCTGCGGGCGCACTATGGTCGCGATCTGGAAGATAGTGATGCCCGACTTATGGAAATGCTGGCTGCTCAGGCCGCTCATCGGGAGGTGGACTCGCTCACCGCGGACGAGGAGACGATTGCCGGCGATGAGAAATTGACGGATGACGAAAAGAGGGATATCCTTCAGAAGAGCTTGAATATGGCGGCTAGTAATGGGGATGTGGACCGCGTGCGAAAATTGGTTCAGGGTCAGGCTAAGACTTATGTGGATGTTAATAAGCCTGATGAGGAGGGGACTGTGCCGTTGATCTATGCCAGTTGCTTTGTGGGTGGCTCTTTTGTCTTTGGGTCTGTTTGTTGATGGTATGCTGACTGGTACAGGGCCATCACGAAGTGGTTGCTGCATTGATTGATGCTGGGGCTTTGGTTGATAGGCAAGATCGGAATCAGTGGAGTGCGCTGATGTGGGCTATGACCAATCGACACAAGACGATAGCGAAGATTTTGCTTGATCATGGAGCTTCGCCGGATATCAAGTCATCATCTGGTGGGACGGCTCTTGACTTTGCGCAGCCCGGCAGCGAGATTTCGGAATACTTGCATGAAAACGGATACAGTTTTGGCACCGATGCTATTGATGACTTCTATGACGCCGGGCTGGCCCATGGTCGCTTCGAGGAAGAAATGGCCGAAAATGAGATGAAGCGGCGGATGATGATGGAAGAGAGCGCAATCAATCTGGAGGTTGACTTGTCTAGCCTAGGGCTTGACGAGAAATTTGAGGTAAGGCGAATTTGTGAATTGCTATCGTAATACCGACTAATGTAAATTGTTTTGTTCGCTAGCCATCCGACGAGGATGAGCTCGAAGAAGAGCAGCAGGAATTTGTCTGGGACAAGTGCCTGAATGATCAGATGTTTGTCTTCCAGGACCACGAGCTGGAGCGCATTTTGGATATCATTATTACCAACATGACTCCCCAACGCTCTCCTTCCCAGAAGCCAGTCCCTGCAAATCTGCTCTTCCTCAGTGCGCGCTACGCGCACTATCATGCCAGCCCCGAATTACTCACAACTTTGCTTTCGTCTGCAATGGAAAAGATCAACGATGTCGTAGAACGGTATCAGTGGGATATGACCATGCAAGCCTTTTGGTTGTCAAATGCCACACTTCTACTCCATTATCTAAAGAAGGATGGAGGCTTGGTGGAATCCACCGTTGATTTCCAGCTTCATCTGGCGGAATTAATCAACGAGATCTTTGTCCTCATCATTCGTGATGCCGAGCGTCGAATGAACAAAGTCCTGGATGCCGCTATGCTGGACCATGAGACCATCCCTGGACTGGAGGATATTGCCTTCCAAAACGAGTGGAAGCTCTTCCGCAAAAACAAAAGCAAAAACCCAGAGCCTGACGAGAAGCGGTTCCGCCCTCCATCCCCGCGCCGTCGTGCCCAAATCTCACCCAGAAACATCACCTCATTACTATCTTCGACTCTCTTCGTACTTGATCTCTACGATGTCCACTCTGTGATCACCACTCAAATTCTCTCTCAACTTCTCTACTGGCTCAGTGCTGAGATCTTCAATCGGATCATGAGCACAAAACGTTACCTAGCACGCACCAAAGCCATGCAGATCCGCATGAACGTCTCAACGATAGAGGATTGGGCCCGCGTCAACAACAGAATACCAGAGCATTACGAAAATGGATCCACAAATAGCACCGGCGAATCCACAATCGAAGCCGCTCGAAGACACCTAGCTCCCGCCATCCAACTCCTTCAATGGTTACAGTGCTTCTCCTCACTTGGCGATGACCACGAATCCCTCGTGAACACCCTGCTCCAACTTCAACAACTCACCCCCGCCCAACTCCTGCACGCCGTCAAATCCTACCGCCCAGAAGTCGGGGAGAAGGGTCTCACCAAGCAATCAATGAAATTCCTCATCGACATGCAGCTCCATCCAGAACTTCCACACACAGAACAGCTACGAATCCAAATCGAAAAAGCTCAAGCCGAAGCCGGCTCAGGGCCCCAGTTCCTAGATTCCCGGCCAAAGACACCACCGAAGACCCAGCCCGTTGCACACTCCCCGGATACGGGTCTCTCGCCGGATGAGGCTGGGTCAAGACCTACCAGCATAGTTGCTCAAAGGAACGAAGAACGCCCAGGTGGCGGAAATAGCGTCTTCTTAGATCCTACTCTCTTCCTTCCTTTCTCTCTTCCGACCAGCACCGATATGCTGGTTAGCTATGGCGCCGGCTTCGGCGGTACGAACCGCGAACGAGCGCGAAAGTATATTCCCACTGTCCCGCCAGAGGTCCTTAGTCGCTTTGATCGGGGGGATGTATAAACGAGGCTTAATTGCCGCCTCGATGCTATATGCATATTCGTGAGATTATCTTAGATCGCATCCATGACTGCGAGTATATAATTGAATGGATTTCTTTTGTAAATATTACGATACCTATAGGTATTCGACTTCCATAGCTACAGCTACAGCTTGAGTTCGTTAACTTCCTATGTAGATATGATATCAATATCATTTGTTAGATGAGGTTCAAAATCAATTCGTATAGAGATATAAGCAATGTTCTCCTGGAACCGCGCACCAGGCGCCATGATGAACCAGCACCATTTCACTCTTACCCCGTACATCCGCCATAGATCCACCCTCCCGAAGTGGAATAAGAATACCACATTGAATGTGATCTATTTGTCATTCTCGAAAGAAGGCTCCGTCTGTCCCTGATCACCCGTATGGCTATAAGGCTTGTCATACCGCTCTTCCATCTCCTTATTATGTTGCTTGACATCGGCCGGTAGATCATCTCTCAGATTCCCATCTTGGTCTGCGAGCGGTGACTGGTTTCCGTCGCGGAGGGTGGGTTTGGCTTTGTTGGATGGGATTGGGTGGTTGGGCGAGTCTTGTTGGTGAGTTGTTTGGGAGTCATTGCCGTCGTTCTTGGTGGCGTAGCTTCGTAGAGGTGAGAATGAGGTGAGAGGCTTGTATGTTGGTGATAGTGTTGAGGTTTTGGACAAGGTTGTCCGGAGGCGCATGAAGGTCGACATTTTAATTTGGTGGGTTTGGTGTTGAATAAGCTTGATGTGGGTTGCGTTTCGGATTGAGGGGTTCGTTTGAGGAAGTTAAAGAGGTAATACACCGTTCCAATGCCTCTTTATAAGCTATGATGCTATGAAATCAGGTTTGACAAGGGGTTAATCCTAATGACGTACGGCGATGTCATGGTATACAACGCCAAGAGTTCGATCTACCTTATATCTATTTTGGGAAGTATATTATGGTAGTAGTTAGTGTCGGCAGTGTACTTGTAGAACTCATGATAATAGTCCATTAGTATCTATCTTTTCACCCTTTGAAACAAGACTCGGTCACTGCCCAACACCGTAGTGGCAAATTCCACATGCATCACCAATAAAGATATAGCTCAACGCCAAAACGCTCAATATGCTTGAACAGTACAACATCACAGAACCGCCAGTAAAAAAGAGCAAAGAATGTTCGTTCAACAGTCATACACCAACATCATTACCATGCCTGCATTATCCTCGTTCAAACACTTGCCAAATTCTTCTTTCAACATAAACCATTGATTCATAATTCCGATTCACCTGCACTATCTTCTGGCTCACGTTGGTCATGTAGAGTGCCTGGTAGACTATCCGGTACTGGAGTCAATTCTGACAGTTGTCTAGAAGAATCGGGGTTGTAAGCATGAAACTCGTAAGTAGTGTTGAAATCACTTTTTCGCCGCTTATGAGTAAACTTTGATGAATCGCGAGGTTTATCAGCTGGACCTTGTGCACTCGGATGATGTGGTGAATGAATTCCCCCATGAGATCTTGGGTCTTTCCGCTTAGTGCCGGAATTTTTTTGCTTCTGGCGAAGATGAGGTTCAACGGTGGAGAGAGCGGTACTGCCGGCCGGGACTTGTGAGCGCCGTAGATGTCGAATCGAATGCTGAGGTTCTGATGACCACTGTCCGTCGGGAGTGTAGTAGTGATATACAGCTTGTTTTCTTCCACTTCCAGTCCCATTCAAGCGGTCAGTCCCTTGTGACCGGTCGTGAGACTGGGCTGCCTGTTCCAAAGAAGCGACAAGAGGGAGGGTGTTATGGAAGGCTGCCTCCAAAATGTCAGAGGATGTTTCCGATTCATGCGGCGGGGAGTTAGCTTTCGGCGGCGACGAAGACTGATCCATTCCTGGCAGACATATCTTCGTCTTCTCAGATCGCAGTTTCGACTTACTATGAGGTACCCTTGAAGACTGTTGGAAAGGATGTTGGGGAGGCTGTTGTGGTCGGTGCGACGACTGCTGAGACAGTTGTTGTGATTGTTTAGTTTGTTGTGATTGTGATTGCTGTGTCGATGCAAGTTCTATATAGGATTGTTGGTATATCATGTTTTCCGGGCCAGACCATAGCCTCTGCACATCCTGCGATTCATATTGGGTTTGAGTAAGACGCAGGTCCTTGAACATTTCTGGGACCAAGTGTGATGGAACACCAGCGCGCAACAGATCGGATATTATTGCATGCTCGAGACGTCGTTGTTCCGATACCATATTGATCTGGCGTGTTCTCTCTTCTTCTTGTCTGCGTCTGTCCTCCTCGATCTTGGCCCTTAGCCAATCTCTCATGAGCTCTGTACCTTCCCATTCTCGTGGTAATGGAGGGACAAATGTTGGCATTGATGGTAGAGGCGGTAGTCGGATCCGGCCTTGATCTGTTGAAGGATTTGGTCTAAGTGGCGTACGTGGAAGTGATATATCACCTTCTATAGCGGGCAACATAGTCCGTGCAGGAGAGCGAGCGGAGCTATTATCAGACCCAGGGTCTTTGGTTCCATTTCCATTGGTAAGCTTCATGATGAAAATAAATTTAAACGAGAGATTTGAAGCTGTGAATAGCGGTGAATCCGTGACGCTGTCAAGATGTGAAACGACCAATGTGGTGAAGAGAAAGAGAAGAGAAGAGAGAAGAGAAGAGAGAAGAGAAGAACAGAGTACACATTTGGAAACCTCACCAACTCGCCCAGAAAGGAAAGAACTTACCTCTATTCAATACATTATGTACATAGTTATGTATGTACATATGTATTTATACTTTATATTAGAATTGTATAAATATATATGCTTCGAAAAGCACAAAATGATGGAAAGATTGAAATTCAGAAGCCAAATGAGAAAACAGAAGATAATATGTACAAACAAAAAAAGAGAAGATCTAAACACTCGACACATCTAACACGATTACATAGGTACAAGTCCCTAGTACTGTATCGGTGCCCAATGACAGTCTTTATTCGGCTGTCGAGCGAATTGAGCATGCGCAAAGCTCCAGATCCACTTCAACTGTACTTTTGAATTTTCCTAAAACAGGAGGGACTGATGCTTATACAGCACAGTCAGGGTATTAATAGTTCTACCTTCATATATATGTAGGTAAGACGTGGCTTGTCGGCTGAAGTTGCTAATATATAGATCTACCTATCCTTCATATGGATATGGACATGACATCAAAACTAAGAGCTCTACGGAGTACGGAGTAGTTCGTTTGATATTATTCGCATATTTAGCGAGATCTCCTCTCGTAATTTTTTCCCATTGTGGCTTCTTGATGGCTTGGCAATAACTCGATGTCTTCTTTGGTGTCTTTGAACGTATATGTCTTGCATAGAATTGCCCGAAATTCCAAGGTTGTGCCTGTCTTTTTTTAAAAACCTTTAGATTTACTATGAAAATTATGTGCATGTACTTGCCATGGTTGTCTATATATCCATCATATTGCAATTTATAACCAACCCAACACGAACATGAACATGCTCCTCCATTTGACCCGCTTATCTGCAGTGTGTTTGCCGCATAAGCTGACGTGCTATTCACTAATCCATGTTGGGTGAGATATCCACGATGTTGGGTTCAGCTCAAAGCCCTTGGTCAGCGTGGCCATGCCTAGTAAAAGCCCATTCACTTCCAAGGTTCTAGAGCAGCCTTGTCGGACAGGCCGAAGGACCTGCTTCTACTACTACTAGGATTACTCTAGCATTTCAGAGAAAAACAACGTTTGTTAAACTTCAATCCAGCTATCCACTATACATTTCCAGATTCCAGGCTTAGTGGTCGAAGCCAACCAGCAAAGATAAAACCATAAACACATTGAGGTAGTATGATGGTGTCTCATGGGCATTATTCGTCCTGCGCAAATGTTTTTTTGTCCTTTTTCGTTTTTAATAAATTATGACTCGCGTGTCCGTAATTTCGGCTCTCGGACACAAATCAATCAAGTCCATGCGTCAAAATCAATGCTGTGGATGAGATTTAGCTGACTGGCAGCTTGGCCATATCGCCCTTTCCGCCCTTGATCCATTCGGGATCGACCAGACGCTCACGCTCCGCGTACAGTTGCTTGTAGGCACCGCGGATGGTTCCATCGCTGACGTGTGCAACTTGGGAAATCTCCTTGGCGGACTTGCCGTGGCCCATGAGGAATGATGCCATGTAAATACAGGCTGCCACGATGGACAGGGGAGATCGTCCGGCCAAGTCGCCCATGGCAGTGACGCGATCCGAAAGCGAAACGGAGACACTGGTGACCTGGTAAGGGAGATCAAGAAGGTTGCAGAAACGGTTGCACAGGTCGCTGGGCTTGGTGGAAGTAGTAGCGTTGTAGTCGCCAGCAGCGTTGTGAGTCTCGCCGCTCGACAAAGCGGCCTGATACCGCTCAACGTTCTGAGTGGTGAAGAACTTCTCCAAGGCCTTATAGATTCGACCAATTTCTTTGCGGGTAACCTTGGTCACGGCAAAGATTTCGGTAAATGTACGGGGGACCTTGCACTGGCGGCAGGCGATGAAGATGCATCCGGCAATAATGACTTCCTGAGACTTGCCTTTGAAGGCCTTGGCGTCATCTACCATCTTAAAGAGATACTTGGCAGTATCAGCAACAGTCTTCTGGATGTTGAAACCGTCGCACAGAGCACCGATTTCCTTGTAAGCTGCCAGGAGTTGCTTGTTTGCCTTCTCGCCCGACTGCTTGTTCTGGGCGCGGTACAGGTCGCGAGCGCGGCCTGATCCTCCACTTGCGATGGATGTCTCCAGCTGCGCTCCGTTGAGTAAAGGGTTCGAGGCATCTCCGACACGGGAGGGATCATCGTTGTTTTGATCATCGTTGGAGAAGGTACGCCATTCGGAATGCACGTCGATCTCACGGTCCGCAAGTACAAGACCACAAGAACCGCAGACAGTCTCATGGGAGTCGGGGAATTCCAAGTTGGGAGGATCCTCCTTGCATTCAGGGCAGAGAAGGTGAGCGGAGAGGTTTTTCTTCCAAGCAGGCGCAGCCTCGGTCTTCGCAATCACGGGAGTAGCCATTTTTGACACTTTCAAGTAACTTTCGATTCTTTCGTGGCCTCTTTTTGCGAGTTTTCTTGCGGAAGAATTCAGATTAAATTTCTTTTTATAACAGCGGACGAAAAGCGGCGAATACAGCTTGACGGCGATTGCGGAAAGAGAGGAAGTGGGACACCTGTGAGAAGCGCCTCAACAGGGGAAGAGGAGCACAATGACAATGTAAGAATGAGGATGTGGTCTGCGTAAGGCTACTGTCTTGTGCGGTCATGTTAGCCTAGTCCAGATCAACTTCCTTGTCCCCAGTGGGGCAACCATGGCAACTATATTCTCAAACAACGCCATGCAAAGAATCGAGTCGGATAGCAAGGTTTGTTTTACCTGATAGAGATCAGAGCCCTCGGGTGTGGAGTACCCCCAGTCGTAACAGAGCCTTCACCAGTCTGCGCTTTCGGTAAGAAAGTGGAACAGAAACCTCAACTCAGCTTGTCCAGGTTGAACCAGTCAAGGTCTCCGCAAGAGGTCTCTCACGAAAAATAGGAACGAGCTGAGGATGAGAACCAGAAGAAGCCAAGGACTGGGGGAGAGAGGGTGACAAAGAGGGTGAGGTGAGGCTCCAGGATGGAAGTCGTCTGTCCGTAGGCCGCGGTCAAATGGGGCTTGGGTAAGCAGATCACGTGGATACTGAGATCTGATTGGCCAGTGAAGTATAGAAGGCCTTTCTTGACGAATTAAGTGTTTTTCCTTGTTCTCTTTGCTCTCTGTCTATGTAATGGATACTTAATTTATTAGTGAAACGGGTCAAGAGTCAAGAAAAGAATATGCTCATTACCCAACCCAATAGAACAACACACTGAATGTGAGCAATATCTTCTAACAAGCTGTGCGTAGAGAAGTAATAGCCATTGATGGTTCCCAACTACTCCTGACTCCAGTGACCATATTTGATTTCTATATTACATATGTATATTGCAATTTCCATTTACTTCAGTCTAAGTCAATGTCCAAAATCATTAGAAACCATCTTCACCAAGAGGTATAATGGTGAAAACCTGGAGAGACTCGGGAACAACATGGCCCGTGGTTAGTCAGCATGCCAAGAAACCTTTCCGAACAGAAGTCGTCTCAACCTCCAACTTCACGGAAAGACGGATCAGATCTATCCTATTGAGAACCACGCCTCATCTCTCATCTACACCCCCAGTCAAGATGATGTCTCAATCTCTCCGGGCCTCGGTGAATTCTACCCTATACCAAGTTATTTTTTATGACCCGCAACTGACGTGAATCCAGCGCGCCATCTTCTCCCGTGCCTCTCGGCAACAGGTCTCGGTCGCTCGCCGCACCTTCCTGACCTCCGCTGTCCGCCAGGGTATGTACTGACTCGAGCAATTTGCTTGAATTGAATTCATTGCGAATAATCTCTACTATACTCGGACGCACTCGCTAACCCGTGCCCCCCTTCAGCCGACCCCGTCCAGGACCTTTACCTCCGCGAGCTCAAGGCTTTCAAGCCTACTCCCATCAAGGCCGGTGACGCCGATGAGCACGTCCAGAAGTTCTCCGCCCCCGCTGCCCCCAAGTCCCCCGAGGAGGCCAACCTTGCCAGCGAACTTTCCGCCTACGAGAGCCAGGAGGTCGAGGTTGAGGGTCAGGCCGCCGCTGGCGAGGCCGCCCCTGTTGAGGAGAGCTGGTTCGAGGAGGACGAGGAGGCTCCCGCCGCCCACTAAAGCGCTCTTTCCTTTTTCTTTAGCAAGGTCTGGGGAGATATGGGGGGATGGGCTCTATATGCCTATGGCGCAACTGTGGCCGCCTCTCGGGTCCTGAAGCTTGTAAATTAGACCACACATTTGAATGTTGAGACTTCTTTTTTCATTTGTTTTTTGTTTGCTGCCCATAAACAGCTTAGCTTTGAGCTACGTGGGGTGATTTGTGTCAGATGCGGGTGCAACCCTCTTCAGGCTTCAACCTGGTTTTGGTGCGACGTGAGCAACAGAACTCGTAACTTCTATCCTGCTTGAAATCATGTGGTAGTAAACATCACAACCATCTGGGATTGAATCTATACGGCGATCCTATATGTTTTAAACAAGAGGCCGCTGCCTGTGGATCATAGATGGTATAGTCGGACATATTCAGACTGGCTAATGGCTTAACTCGGGGAAATAGTTACAAGGACCAATCATTTGGTCTTGCATGACGCCCACGCAATAAACCACTATTTTTTTGGTCAGCGTATAGAATATCAATATTGTACGGCTACTCCGTACAGATGGCTATATCAAAATACAGTGAA
The DNA here is from genome assembly GCF_028829465.1 of Penicillium soppii. Lineage (NCBI taxonomy): Eukaryota > Fungi > Ascomycota > Eurotiomycetes > Eurotiales > Aspergillaceae > Penicillium > Penicillium soppii. Next base: position 221,887 of record NW_026643235.1, on the reverse strand, counting down.
TACAGTGCATATGATTATTGACACTAATTCGGCTCTACCGCTGCACCCGATAGATCAACTTGTAGCTCCATGAAGATCATGAACGCGTTGTGATCGATCTGATGTGTTTATTTCACATTCCTATCCTGAACCTAATCTATCAGATGTAGCAAATGCTCTCCGGGGGGAAGGAAAGGATATAAATAAGTATACGACATCCCTAGATTGGCCGTCAACAAAGAAAGGCAGAAAACAAAACTATTAAAGTACTATTGCCGGATGATTGCCTAGTCACTCCACCCTACTGTTGAACTTTGGACCTGATTTACCAAGCAGGGGGTGATGATGAGGACATTGGCCAAGTTCTTGTGCAATGTGACCCATGGCGTGTTCGACAGGGTATATACGTTGTAGGGACTTATAGGGGTATAATAATAGATAGGTGAAAATAAAAGTTATATTCATGTCAATTCAAGCATCATATTTATACTACGTAAGTATTTTGAAAATCGGATACAACTTACTGTATAGAGCATATACTCGAAAGGGACTGATGAACAAGGCAGCAAGATAGTCATGATTTTGTGAATTTAAGATTTTCTAAAGTGATGAAGTGATGACTTCAGAAAATAACTGGAATGCGAATGATTTCGGAAATTAGTTGAATCAGGGCTGATGGTTGATAGGCGACATTCCCTATTACACCTAAACACCTAAACATTCTTAGGCCAAGAATGGGATGCGAGGGCCATAAAAGATGAGAGATGTAAGTAGAGTCATAATCCAGTCGGTGAATTATGCCCTTTTATCTTCCGGAGAGGATGCGATTGGTTCTATCGCTTGAAGAGACCTTACAATTGGGGCTGAAAAGTCCCTAGTTCTTGTGAATCAGCCGTATGGCGTAGAACATGGCCTCGAACTAGGATGACATGGCTAACGGAATTGCTACATTTGAGTAGATATGTACTCTGCATATACTATATAGGTTAGTATTCGCGAGAGAAGAGAGTAGAAGAAGAAGAAGAAGAAAAAGAAGAGAGGAAAGTGGAGAATATAATCAGTGTCTCACTCTAAAAGAAACACATTTAATGAAATATGCTAATACTAATTATAATATGACCATGCCTATAGGTAACAAGATAACTGACATAACTAGTTACGGAGTATAGTTAACTATTTATTATACACAGATAGGATAATGTTATTGTCGTTAGAAAAAAAAAAGATTAGTCGCCCCTCATGGTCAACTTGTAATCTCTTGAAACTCTTGAAACTCTTCTCACTTTTAAGCGCTACCCCTTCCTCTCTCTTCCTCCTCACTTCCCGTCTTTTCTCTCTGTGCGTGCAAAGGCCCTTTGACCCTTAAAGGGAATTTAACAACCCGCCGATCACTTGCTCCATCGGTGTGGCTTCCTACCTGCATAGACGATCTATCCACCCCCCGTCACCGACTACCGATGTTACTCCCATATTATTAAGTCGTTCGCTATCCCGAGACCAGGTCCACTACTCTCTACTTCTTGTCTTCTTATCTTTGCTTTACTCTTCTCGTTTGTGAAGCGCCTTTTGTGTTTCTTGTTTGTCCTTACCCAAATGCTGCGCCCCTAACCACTTCGACCAACAACCCCCTCCCCAAAAGGTGTGCAGAGGAGCTGGTCTTCTCTACACTCAGCGTCGTCAAATCCTTTTTAATTTTTATTCTTTTTGTTTTTTATCGAAAAAGGGGGAAATGACCAGATCATAACTCTTAAATCCAATTTGCCCAGACAATGTCTTCGCCCTCTCCCGAGACACAGAGCTACACGAACGATGAGACCCCCGAGCTCTCTCGCGCGGCCAGCTATACCGATCTCCATAGCCAAATCACCTCAGAACCCAGTTTAAGGCGCACCTTCTCCGATTATGCTGTTCCAACCTTGGCAGAGTCACTTACAAAGGAAAGCGTCGCTGCGGGGAAGGACATTCTCCGTCGGACCTCTCTACGCTCCAAGGACAAGGGCAAGGACAAGGTCACTGTCTCACGTTTCACATTGTCGTCATCGGAGGACTTAAAAGACACAGAAGCAATTGTCCCCGAAACCAGGGCCCCAGAGCCAGCTGCGCGCCCATCAAAGAGTCGCTCCATGTCCGGAAGAATAGTGAGCCTGGCTAGAAAACCATGGAGCTCCTCTTCTCGATCCCCCTCTCCCTCCGCGAAAAGATCTAAACAGCAAGATTCCCAATCTCCGACTCGATTCGGCCGAAAAACGGACGATGAGCAGTCTCAACCTTCTCGCAAGCGAACAATTCTCTACAAACGCCCGCGCCGGCCCATGCTCGCTGTTGTGGCAAAGGGCCCCGAAGACAGCCCCGGCTCCCCGAGCAGCCCATCTGGAAATTCGCTACGCCACCGGTCTTCGTTTGAGAAATTCACTGCATCGCTTTCTGTGTCGACTCCTGTCTTACCACCCATGCCCAAGGGAGCTGCAGAGACGGCTGCGGCGTATGCGAACGGCAGCGCTGAAGTTTCCAAGAAAAAGGACGAGCTTTGGGGTGTCTTCCGCGGTCTAGAGGCGGACTTCCAGAAGTAGGCGCTACTACCTGAAGTTCTCGTGCTGCAATTACTGACTCTGGACAGGTTTCAATCTAAATCCATCTCCCTCAAAGCCAATGTCATTCGCTCTTCCCTCCTCCCCTTTCTCGGCCGCCATCACCTTCATGCATCATGCAAGAACCTCAGACCGGAAGACTTGGACCGCCGAGTCAATATTCTGAATAAGTGGTGGATTGGAATGCTGGAGATGCTCAACGGGAAAAACAACCAGTCTATCTCAGGAACCGACAGACCCGTCTTTTTGGAAGCGATTGTAGGCATCATGGCTCGGCCAGAATGGCGCATCCCTTTCCCAATGGCTCGACAAGGCAGTGGACCGACAGACTCTTTGAAATATGCCTCAACATCGGTCTCGGAATCGTCGGACGGCTCAGGCTCCTCAGGCTCCGATTTTCTCGTTGAATCGATCCATCACAATATTCGGAACATCTTCATTCAAAACTTGCTATCTCAAATGGCTTTCGTGGTTGAGCGCATGTCGATGAGACATGCGCCCGCTAGTTTAGTCGCATTTTGCGGAAAGGCCTGCGCTTACGCCTTCTTCTTCTGTCCCGGAATTGCTGATATATTGGTTCGCTTGTGGTGCACACCTCCTAACATGTTCCGACGCATCTTATCAGAGTCCGCTGGCTCCAGAACTGGTAACATGCGCGCATATACCCAAGAGCTTTCTTTATGCTTCCCTCCCGCTCTTCGCCCACTCGCTTTCCACTCACAAGCACCTCTGCTACGATATCTGCGCCAGAAACCAGATGCCCCGTTGAACACTACTCATATCAACTGGAATCGTCCATGGATCACACGTTGGGCCGGCCGTGACACGGATCTGTTCTTTGTCTTTGTGAAATACATTCACATCTTATATGCTGAGTATATTCCCCCGGAAACTGAGAAAGCGAAGCGAATCTTGTCACCCGGCTTGTTGTTGGTTCATGCGCAACTCTTGCTGGTCCTGGAGGATACCATCTACAAGCAGTCGGCACAGCAAACAACTGAAAATCCCCACTCCGCTGCTGCTATCACCTTTGACGATTTCATCGAGTCGCCGGACGCCTCAGCTTCCTCTCAACATCTTCGTAGCGGCAGCAATAGTCATCGATCAATGGCTGAAAATCGTTTGATTATCCTTCTTCGCGATTTGCTCTCTGAATCATCAGCCGAACCGAACCGTGCTCGGCTTTTGTTCGCTGAATCCTTCTGTGGTATCATCAAAGCCGCAGCGCAGAAGACATCGCTCTTCGATCACAATGCTTGTTTTTTGCTGTGTGATTTCCTCGAGGAGGTTATTCCAATCATCACTCGTTATGCCCAATCAATTGAAACAGAACTCTTTGACTGGAGTTTTTGGCTCGAGGTTTGTCGGCAGATGATGCAGAGCCATAACTCACTCACCGAGGTCCGAGTGTTTTCCTTCCTCTTCTGCATCTGGGGTACCTGGATTGCAACAGAGGAAAGGAAAGCTTCTCTCTGTCTGGACTTCCTGTTGCATGAACCGATCTTCTACCACTATTTCACTCACTGGAGTCCAATGGTACGTGCATATTTCCACCGTCTATTGTGCTGGAGGGTCGGGCGGTTCAACACCGATCCGTCGTCACTTGATTCCATGGTCTATGAGACCCTTTCAGATCGTCTCCTGCGGGTTTGGGAGTACTACATCGGGTTCCAATCCAAAGCTGAAGAGGATATGACTGCTCCCTTATCTTCTGCTCCTTGTACTCCGGCCCCAGGCAGAAGAATTATTATCATCCGATGCGACAATCACCTGTCTCCCGTCAATTTGTTCGTCAGCTTTGACCGAGTCGTCCCTCCTGTTCCTTCAGATCAACTCATGTCACACCGCCGAACGGGCTCGGCAGACTCGGCTGGCTCAGATGGCCCACCTTCAAAAAGACGCTGGGGGATTTTCAAATCCATGTTCGGAAGCTCTTCCAGCTCACGCCCTACCGACGGCGTACCCAGCAGCAACAGCTCCGATGATTCTGAGAACGGCATCCCAGATCCAACAGTGACTTCAGACAGCAAATGTCTCGAGGACCACGACCAAACCCCAACAACCAGCGCAGAGGAGCTCGTCCGCCCCAAGACTCCCCACCAGCCATTCTTCTTCAAGTTCTCCCTAGAATGGATGGATCGCCCACAATGGCCTACGAAGAACAAACGCCTCTTCACACCCTGTCTTCCCGTTGCATCCCAATTGCACGTCGAGCACCGCCGTTCTCCAGATAAATCCGACTACGACACTGCTTCTGAGAACCCCGCCATATCAGATACCGAAAGCGACGGCAAAGTTTCAGATCCAGGTCTCAATACTTCCCAAGATACCCCTACCCAACCTACCTCGGACGCCTGGCCTAGGTCTCCAACTACAAAGAACTCACCTCTCCCCGAAATTCCCTCCCAACCTACCCACGACTACCTCGTGCCCAGCAAATATGCAGGCCGCGCTCTAGCAGAATGGGCCCACATTGTCTCCGAATGCGATAGTTTCTTCGCTCGCCGTCGTGATGAGGGCGTCCCTACCGACCGAATGGTCGAAACTCCTACTCTGGGCGTAGAAAGTTTCCGCAAATAGTATTCCCAATCATCGGCAGTTATAGAAGCGTGACATGTTCAAGCAGATGTCTGTTTTAAAATGTTTCGGGTCATTCTTCCTCTTTTTTTCACCTTTCTTCTTCGTGTGCATGGCGCTGGAATCCGGAGCATAACAATTGGCGTTCGAATGGCCTTTTTGTCCTTCTCTTTTGTGTACTAGCGAAATGCGCACTAATCATACACAATTCAATATTCCACTTGATTGGGATAAGTTTATTTCGAGAATTCTAACATCTTAAATCTTGGTTCCACTGATATTCTACTCCTTCTGCTCCTGCGCTGCCTCCTGTGCAAGCTGCTTCTCTAAAAGATAAAGCAGCGCTCCCTGCACATCCTCCCGTCCCATGGACACTTCAACAAGCCTAACACCCTGCCCATTGATGATATTCTCATTTGCTAAAACCTCCTGAAGCTCCCCACAAGTCCTAGCTGTGAAAGTATTATTCTTGACATGATCCTCATCAGCACCGAAGTAATTCAATGCCTGTGCATGTCGCCAGAAGGGAACGTCGTTGTACGCTTCTTTCCGGCCGTGAATCACACGCTCGATGGTATAACCCTCATTGTTGATAATGAAGATGATAATATTAAGCTTTTCCCGGATCATCACGCTGATCTCTTGCGCCGTCATTTGGAGACTCCCGTCGCCAATGAAGAGAATTGTTTGGCTCTTTTGCTCGGGTTGTGTGTTACGTTCCCGCTGTGCTAGGGCGGTGCCTAGGGTTGCAGGTAACATGAAGCCGATGGAGAGCCAGGTCACTGCGCCGAAGATTCGGGATCCCGTTGGGAGCTTGAAGTTTCGACCTCCGTGGGCCGCTGTCCCGGTTTCTGTCAGGATTATGTCGCCTTCCCGGAAAAGGGGGTTCACGAGTGGGTAGAAGTTGCTTTGGGCTAGTGGGTCGGTAGGTTGGATGCCTGTGACGCTGAGCTCATGTTTTGGTGGGGTTTCAGGTTTGACTAGACGTGTTGAATCGAGGCTCTGAAGAAGCTTTGAGAGGATGCTTCGTGCTGACATGTCGAGGTATGTATCGTTTGAGATTTTAACGCTCGTGCCAGAGAATGTAATTGCCACTGCTGGTTTGGCGATTGTCGTGAAGAAGTAGCTGTTTGTGTCGCTGTTGTGTGGTCCAAATGTAAGAATTAGGTCTGCTTCATCGAAATAATTCTTTGCTGGCTTGTCGCCGAAATCTCCGCCATATAGTCCGTAGGCGTTGGGGAGTTGCTCGTTGACGAGGCCTTTGCCGTACACGGTTGTCCATGTTGGCCAACCGGTTGCTTTGATCAGGGCATCAAGTTGGTCGACGATGCCGAGACCAGTGCTCTCCCCATCAACCAGAATGAATGGACGCTTGGCGCTGTAGATCCGCTCCAGGATTTGAGCGAGCACTTGCGGCTCTTGGGTCGAGCTCGGGGGCTCGGGAATGCGAATCTTTGTTTCCAGATTTGCAGCTGACACAAGCACATCGGGCATATCATCTGGGAGTTCGAGATAGACTGGACGGCTGTGAATCAACGCCTGCTTCAGGATATAATCAATTCTTTCCGGCGCCGTGGCGGCATCCGTCAGTCTGGTTTGAGCGGCGGTGATATGAATGGACATGTTTGCAAAGCGACGATAGTCGCCATCTGAGAATGTATGGTGCATGAATGTCCGCGCAGCTTGGAGCGGACGCGGAGGTGTTCCGACAATGTGTACCACTGGCGTGTTCTCCGCGTAGGCCCCCGCAATGCCGTTCAAGGCGGACAATTCACCAACACCATAGGTGGTAATAAGTGCGGCTAATCCTTTGATTCGGCCATATCCATCTGCTGCATAAGCCGCATTGAGCTCATTGCAGTTTCCCACCCAATGAAGGCCAGCGGGGGTGACGAAATCCAGTAGACGAAGATTGTAATCGCCAGGGACACCAAACATTGAGTCAACACCCAGCTGACGAAGCCGGGTGAAGAGATAATCTGCCAGTTTAATTTCCTTGATTTCTTGCATGTCTTTATGTTTCATGAAAGAGAATATGATATAGTTGTACAAGAAGAAAAGACTGATGAAATGGAGTATTTATAGTTGCTCCCCGCAATCTTATCGCCGACTCTCCGACTCTCCGCTTCTCCGTTTACTCCGCTGTTAACCGAAAAACACATATCTTCTCATGGACTTTAGTCCGCTCAATGTCTTCTCGTTTAGCTGCTTGTGAAGGCTGTAGAAAGGCTAAACTGGCATGCGATCATAAATTACCGGTTTGTACAAGATGCAGCACCAACAAGGGCATATGTATCTACAGGACAACCCCTTTCAAGCGAAAAAGAGCTGAGAAGCAAAGGTTGGCATCATATCATATTCGTCTTGCATAAATCAACTTCTAATAATATTCACAGTCTTGACTCACCGGATGAATCTTCATCCTTCAACCCGAGACGCAATCCCTATCCGAACCCTGGATACCTTGGATCGTCTAGCCATGCAGCTATATTTAAACATATCACTCCAGATGGAGACCATGGAAGTCACCAGGCAGTCCCTGAAGCTCTGCACTCGGATTTATTCGGCGATAACCATCTCGTTCTTCAAGGTGCAGATATCCTAAAGCACCTCCTGACAAAATATGAACTCTCGGCCATGAAAGACCTCGTCGTTTTTTGGTTAGCCAAAGGAGCAAATCTCGCCCTGGCAGAACCCTTCGTCAATCACTGCACCCAAAGCGTCAGTCAGCTATTCACCTACCATGACGTAAACTGGCACTTGGTCTACGCAAGGCGTCTCCTCCAGAACTCAGCCCAACAGCTGCACTTCACCGATTCTTCAGATCTACCATCTTTCTCGGCCCAGTTCCTAAATCACAATTCTCGCTGGGAAACCCTGGGCATCTTTTTCGCGGCCGTCACTCGAGCAACTATCGACATCACTTTCTTCCCTTCCCTCTACACTACTGAACAATCCCAATATACCCTCCGAAGACTCTGTACCAAACTATGCGATTTCGCTCTCGAAATCTCACTCTCCCTAGACTGCCTAAACGACCTCCAACTAATAATGCAATACGAAAACTTCATCGTCCACTCCTACGTCGACGGCGATCAAAGCTACCACTCCTGGCGCAAACTGGGCGATGCAATCTCCTCCACCTTCGCACTGGGTTATCATGAAAATGTCGAGTCCAAGCCCGGAATCCCGCCCTTTCTCAAAGAGCTGCGCAAAGCCGCTTTTGCGCGCATTTACTCCGCCGACAAGAATATTGCTATTTTCCTCGGCCGTCCGCCCCGCATGAATAAGCGATTTTGTCATTTTCAGATCCCCGCTTGCTGGAACGCTAACGGCCAGGAGTGGACCCTAGATGCTGAAGCTGGGTATAGAGCTGATACGCGCTGGTCGGCGCTGTGTGCTTCGCTGAAAGAGGAGATCTGGGAACTTCTCCAGGATAAGCATGATCCGGCCTGTGCGCAGCGAGCGAGGTATGATGTTTCCTTTTATCGTCAACTCTAGATTGGGGATCTATCCTAACTGTTTGTATGGTCTAGTGTCATTCAAAACCAGGCAGAGAAACAGTGGCAAGCTCTGCCGCCTCAATTCCGTCTCGAAAGCAGCCTGAAGCAATGCACCCAAGGGCCCTTCGAGCGTGACTTCGTGGCTGGTGTCCGGCTGCACCATCTGCACGTCCTCTTCCTGCTCCGTCTTCTGCTCCTCAAATCGCCAACGGAACCAGATCTTCCCATCATCGAAATAGCAGGCCAGATGCTTACCCTCGTCGTGGAAATTATCCTTCTCCGTGATCACCTCACTAATTCTGGTACTGGGCTTATTTGGAAAGTGGCGTATTACGGTCTTCCCGCTGCGGGGATAATGCTCTTAGCTATGCTCAAGCAGCATATGCCTCGCGCGCATCGAACTCGCACACTGCAGGATCTGAGTGTTTTTGTTGCGGAGGTTCAGATCGGGACGATTGTTAGACCCGGGGATCCGAATTATGCGCTTCTTTCTAAGGCTACTAGGACTATACAGCGGTTTCTGGACTCGACACATTCGGATCCCGTGCCGGTTGAATCGGTTGGTCAGGGGGATGAGTGGGCGGCGCTTTTGAGTCAAGATTTGTGGGATTTCGAGGCTGGGTTCTGGCAAAGTTTAGCGGATCATCCTTCTCTTTTGGCTATTGAGCCGGAATTGCCGCGTGTTTAGTGATGATTGGAGATTTATAGTAGGAAATATTTTGATGTTGAAGGTTTAGCACAAACATGCATATTGGAATGAGCAGACCAAGGTCCCTCGACTATCCTTGAAACATAATTGAAAACATGATATCTTCCTGAACGCCGGACCCTGGAGGGCAATGAGAAATAGGTACACTCGAAATCGACGACACGATGGATCAAATAAACGGGGATCAGGGTCCGCCAGGTCCTGTTGAGCTCGAGACATGCATAATTGGTATATAATGGGCGAAATCCCCAAAATGCAAAAGGTGTCCCAGCACGTGGGCTGTATGTACAGTGCTCGTTCAGAACGTGACAAAAAAAGAATCAAGCCAATAGGCGAAGTCGCTGAGAAGACAAATAGAAATCGCTGAAAGCTAGAATACATTAATGGAGAAGCTTGGTGCTGGCTTCGTGAATGATGTCGGCAACTCGGTTAATCCAGTGCTGGGTTAAGGTCCAGTTCCCTGTGTTGATGCTATCTCGAATAGCAGGGAAGAGTGAGGCGTCGTAGCCGGACCACAGCTCGGGGCCGAAGATGACGTGGCGGAATTGTGTGCGGTTGGGAACCTGAGGGTGTTAGCTAGGTTTTGATAGTAAATGAAGAAGTAAACTTACACCTCCGCCTGCTGCCAAGTCAAGCAGATCGGTCTCAAATGCAGCCATTCGAGCATTGTGGCTGACTCGCTGCACTGCCATGACATTACTTTCATATCCTCCCATACCCCACACGGTGTCATGCCAGATCTTATTCCAGGCCTGGAACTGAGCAGTGTTGGCTTTCATTTCGGCTGCAGCACTGAAAATAGGTTGCATGTCCACCTCAGCCTTCTTTGACTTGGCGTATGCATCCAAGTCTTTGACCCATCCGCCGACAGAGTCACCGTAGGCCTCCATGTCGAATGGTAACATGGGGTTCTCTGAAAGGTCAAGTAGGAGCAATCCCCAAAATTGAGCCAGGATTTTGTGGTATTGGAAGTCAGGGTCGGCATTTTGCACCATCCAGTCGTACGACTCGTAGCAGCTGTGGTATGGATAGGGCTCACCCTCAAACCCAAAGTCAATGCTCGAGGTGCCCGCGATATCCTGGAACGCAACATAGTCGCTTCCAGCGCCAAGTGGGGCAATCTTTGAGCCCTTCTTCTCCCAAAGATCTTTCAATGTTGCGTTCGCATAGGGGTCCGAGAGACGGCCCAGAATCTGCATCACGGTGCGCTCAAAGACGGGCGACGCCGATACACGGAAATTAGGCCCGGACACGCCCACGTCGACATTCAGATAAGCAAAAGCATTCGTACGAAGATCATCGATCTCCTTCTCGACATACTCTGTTGATCCGATTAAGTTATATTCTTCTCCATCCCAGCTAACAAATTCGATGGTGCGAAGCGGTCGCCACCCGTAGGTGAGCAACTCACCAAAGGCGCGTACAACCTCCAGGAATGCGGCGGTGCCACTTCCAGGGTCAACGCTTCCCATGCACCATGAATCTCGGTGATTGCCAACAATGATCTTCTTATCACGCTCGTCCATTCCAATGATTTTGGCGTGGATATTGTAGATCGGTTGCCGTTCGACTTCATCCTGCAGATTCATCAGATGAACCACAGGGGAGTCTTGATCACCAGTCCACCACTCGACTTTGGGAACACCGCCCACCCACTCCTTTGGTACTTTGGAGCCATGGCCTTTCAGACCCTGCAAAAGCCGCTGCGCATCACGCCAGGCAAGTGGGAGACTGGGAATCTTGGGCAAACCGGGGCTATCTGCTGGAGAAAGACGGTGTTTTTCTCCTGGTGTAGATGCCCACCCAGGGGTGAGGACGTCTCCGACCACCTGCGACATCATGCTGACACCGCCCCTTTGCACACCATCACTTGGCATGAACCGGCCTTCGGGATAGGCCGGGCCTTTGACAAATCCATCCTCGGCAGGGTCGGAGTAGATGATGCAGCCGGCCGCGCCAGCCAGTTCGGCGGCCTTGATCTTCAAGGCGCGGTCAGATTCGGTTCCATAATAACGGACCAGAGCGATCGAGCCTTGGAGCGAAACGCCCTTATCTGCGAGCAGTTTGAAGTCCTCGCGAGAACCGTAGTTGGCATACACCAGGTGTCCAGTCACATTTCCGGACTTTGAATGTCCGTGGAAGACCAGGTCTTTGGCGTCATCCTCTTCAAGTTTAGCCTCCCAGGCTAGATTGGGTGGGTCGATGATGGCCACTCGCCTCCCATCCTTGCGCGGATAGTTGAGATAGACCTGGAATTCCTCCCGCGAAACCTCATCAAAGGCTGCTTTGTGGAACTCTTGCTCGATCAATTGTGATAGCGCAAAACTGCCTTCGGTACCGGCGACGTGGGTATAGTTTGTGACCCGGCGCAAGTTCTCGGCGATATTCGTCTCGTTGATGTGGCCCTGAATGAAATTCTCGACAGATGCAGCGCTATAGGACTGGCCCATGGCCATGCGACTGTTGATGTTGAAGATATCTGCAATGAAGAACACATAGACCAGGGAGACGACCAATAACAGCGCGAACACCCGGAGGAGCATGATGCAACCCTGATCTTTTAAGCGTGCCCTCGCGTCGCCTAGGTTTATTGTAAAGCGGAAATTCGGCATATATCGTTGAAAGGGTCGTTGTATTGTAGACAGGGCCCGGCTTAGAGTATTGAGTTGCTTGGAGAATCGATGTCGTAGGGGCGGGCGTCCGGTCAGCGATGTCCCGGAATCATCCACATCCATCTGATCTAATTCTCTTCGTAGTTCCTCCGTAGAACCTCGATCCGAGTGTGAAGCGGCGGATTCGAGATCATCGAGACTGGTGCGCGCGGATTCCACCGTTGGGGGTTGATAACGGGAGGCATTACGGCTGAGGAGCCCCTGTCGTTCCACATCGGTTCCATCACCGAGATCTGAACGAGAGGAGGAGGGTTGACCGGTGGCTTCGGCATAGGAGGGGATAGGGACGGCCTGGTAATCAAACTTCTCGTCGCCCATGGTGGATAAAGGGCTCCGGGGAGCAATAAGAAGGGTTTAATGCGGAGATGCGGTAGATCATGATCTTATTATTGCAATGACAAATGAGTGTCCGACATACCGATGTCGATTTACAAGGTAAGTGCAGGGTATTGTATGTACCTTGAACGAGTTATAGGAGAAGACGGAGAAGTGAGCAGGCAGACGCCCCCCGACCCACGTTCTCGGCAACTGCATTACGCATCAGCATTGGCATTGCATTGGCATTGGAACTGGCAACTGGCGAATATTTTTCTACCGATTCCAAGGTTTTAATCTTCAAATATTGGAAATTTGTTGAAATCACCATTGAAATATATATATAGATGTACGTTAAATTTGACTTAATCTTCTTTGTATACTATACCATGTGAAGAAAAGATCTCCCCGATGGGTCATGCACAATAACTAATATATAGTTACTCACTTAGTCTACTCTTTTAAATTACCAAGGTCAAGAAATTATGATCTCATATGTAATAGAATAAGAAAGAATTTGTATATAAGATAAAATTGTATCAATTTGTCTATCTATCTGTCCGGGAATCCAAGGGCATAAATATGCTCTTCTTTCTAGTCCGTGGTTATACAGAGAGCCGTATAGAATCCCGAGCCCCTTCGCCCCGGGGCCGTAGTTAAGTCATAAGGAAATCTGTCTAGTCTGATTTAAAATAATTATAATCAATGAACATGAATCATGCTTTCAAAGAGGGGGATATAACATTACCTACATAGTCTAACGCCGCGAGGGTTATTCTCGGAGAAGACTCGGACCTGACTGTCAGTACCCTTTTTCGTCTACCTTCACAACCTGAGAGAGGTTGTCACCCGATACTGCAGAGAAAATTGCAATGTTCTTGGCCCTTTTTCGCTTTGGACCTGTAAATCATCTCTGACCTCCTTGCAAGCTTACGAAAATAGGCGCAGGCTGGCGCGGAACATGAGGGGACAATAGCCACAAGCATCCTGGGGTTGACCAAGAAATTCAAATTTTCGTTTGCACGCGAACCCTTCTCGTGAAAGTATCGCGTTCTCGCCTTTAAACAGTCATGGAAGCCTATCTCTCCCATTCTATCCTCGAAGAGCTCGTTCGCTTTGGTGAAAACGGCTCCACCCACGCAGACTCCGTGAAAGAAAGGGCTTCCGTGGTCCTCAACTACCACTTTCCGGTGGCTCATAGCTACTCGGTTGCATCAGAACGAGACCGAAACAACCACGTTGGCGACTCCATCATCCTTCGTATCCGACGTTGGTCCCCTGGAGCTCGAAGTGTCATTGATCATACATATGCCGAAGCGAAAGGCCTAGACTACGAATTAGAGATGTCGTTAGAGCAACTTGAGAATGTCCTTGAGCATTCCTAACACTGAACTCGGAAGATTTTACGCGATTGTGGTCCATGGGATCAAATTCAAGTTCTATGAATATCATCAAACCCTACCTGCGCATGCACGGCTTATTCCGTGGGGCCCTCTCAACCAACGCCAACCGCGAAACTCATTCCATGCGCGCAATGTCAGTTTTGAAATTGATTGGATGCTGAGATATATGGTGCAAAATGATATTCCGCCCGTCTGTTAAAGGCCTTCTAACGAATTGAAAATGCATGATATAAAGGAGGAGGGCTAAAGAGATATCTATTGCTTCGTTTTAATACTTGGGATGAAGTGGGTACCAGATTATCGACCCATTTGAAGCGTTTGAGTTATTAACGACTGCGAGTTAGGATCTATCGTCCAGGCCATAGGCCAGTCTAGAGAAGAAGTGGTCGAAAATGATATGAGCGAAGAGGGAACCTAGACAAGATTTCCCAGCAGGCTCAGCTCTGCTCGTAAGTAGAAGGCTTTAAGAGTCGCTATTGGTATTTCCGCACCATACGAATATTTATGTTAGATGTCTTAGGCCTGTCGCATAAAGATTTGACTGTTCGCAATGTCGACTTATCATCAGGAATCGGTGCCGATTGCCTTGAAAAGCACATAGGGTAGCGTTTGCAAGTGATATCATACGGACCATCATCAACCATGGATGTCTGCATACGTTGTATGTATGCAAGTTCCAAAGCCTTTCACTGTACGGAGTATATACCCCTACCTTGCCCAAGTGGCTCCACACGGACCCGGATCCTCCGTCTCCAGTTTGACCGGATAAATATTTTAACCGGCCCAGGCATGGTCAGCTGACCCTATCACCAAAAATGTAGAAAACGCGTAAACAATCACAGTTGACAAAGAGAAGAAAACACTTGAGAGACCATGGAATATACTGGTTTAGCAGTACTACATGACGGAGTGTTCCCTGGTGGTACTATACTACTATCCTCGTTAGCGTGAAGTCCTTGGAAAAAGCCTTGAATTCAAAGTGGAGCAGATCGATAAGATGGACTGAGTTCTACACTGTAGCTTAGACGTTAATGATGTACGGAGTATGTATGTGTTGCTTTATTGGGCTTCGAGAGCATAATTTTTATCACAGTGTAGAATTGATGTGTATATAATAATAGCTAGTTATGTATACAAAGTAACTATAGTTAGTATATTAGTATAGTGATAGTTGAGCGTTGGTAGTAACTTGTTTGTGCGCGGGGAGTGTACTCAGGTACTTGAGGTACAAAATGTCCAACCCAAAGTAAAGCTTTAAAGCTGTGAATTAAATCAATGAAATCAATATCCGATAATCGGACAAAAGGAAAGAAAAAGAAAAGACACAGTGTACAATACTAGTAGAATAGTGTACAGCGAGTGTTGATCTCCACCAAATAATTAAAAAAAATTGTATATGGTGACAGATCGTACACTGTAGATCCGAGTACACAACTCCTTTTCATTTGCCTTCTTTTTTATATATTTTTATTTATTCCTCTGATCTGCTTCATTCTTTTCATCCTCACATTCAATTTCAATCTCTCTTATATTTTACCCTCTTACACTTCTTTTGTGTGTGTGCTTCTTCTTCTTCTGCTTTCTCAGAAAAAAAAGTTATCTCCCCTCCATATTCCCCGCCATGGCTGCTCGTCCCCAGAACATCGGTATCAAGGCCATTGAGGTCTATTTCCCTACTCAGGTGAGTGATTTCGCTAAGATCTTAATTGGTCTTGTTTCGTTATTAACTCTCGCTACAGTGTGTTGACCAGACTGAGCTCGAGAAGTACGATGGCGTCAGTGCCGGAAAATACACCATTGGTCTTGGCCAGACAAAGATGAGCTTCTGTGATGATCGTGAGGGTATGTGCTACTACACCTCCTTACTCAGATTCAATGTCAAAAATGAGAGGAAAAAAGGGAGAAAAGAGCAATCACTAACCCATTGGATTAATAGACATCTACTCCATGGCCCTGACCACCCTCTCCTCCCTCATGAACAAGTACAACATCGACCCTAAGTCCGTTGGCAGACTCGAGGTCGGCACTGAGACCCTTCTGGATAAGTCCAAGTCCGTCAAGTCCGTCCTCATGCAGCTGTTCACTCCCCACGGAAACACCAACATCGAGGGTGTCGACAACGTCAACGCCTGCTACGGCGGTACCAACGCCGTGTTCAACAGCATCAACTGGGTTGAGTCCTCCGCCTGGGATGGTCGTGATGCCGTCGTCGTCGCCGGTGATATTGCCCTGTACGCCGCTGGTGCTGCCCGTCCCACCGGCGGTGCTGGTTGCGTTGCTATGGTCATTGGACCTGATGCCCCTATTGTCTTCGATGCCGGTCTCCGTGCCTCCTACCTCACCCACGCCTACGACTTCTACAAGCCCGACCTGACCAGCGAGTACCCCGTTGTCGACGGCCACTACTCCCTCAAGTGCTACACCGAGGCTGTCGATGCCTGCTACAAGGCCTACGATGCTCGCGAAAAGACCCTCAAGGCTCAGACCAACGGCACCAATGGTGTCGCCGATGAGACCAAGACCCCTCTCGACCGCTTCGACTACATCCTTTTCCATGCTCCTACTTGCAAGCTTGTCCAGAAGTCTTTCGCCCGCATGCTCTACAACGACTTCCTGGCCAACCCCACCCACCCCGCCTTCGCCGAGGTTGCCCCCGAGCTTCGCGATCTCGACTACGAGAAGTCTCTCTCTGACAAGGTCGTTGAGAAGACCTTCATGGGTCTGACCAAGAAGCGCTTCGCTGAGCGTGTCAACCCCGGTCTCCAGGTCGCCACCCAGTGTGGTAACATGTACACTGCTACCGTCTACGGTGGTCTTGCTAGCTTGCTTAGCAACGTCACCTTCGACCCCAAGGAGCCCAAGCGCATCGGTCTGTTCTCCTACGGTTCCGGCCTTGCCAGCTCCATGTTCAGCGCTAAGATTGTTGGCGATGTCTCCGAGATGGTTGAGAAGCTTGACCTCCAGAACCGTCTCAACGCCCGCACTGTCCTTGAGCCCGCTGCCTATGATGCTATGTGCAAGCTCCGTGAGCACGCTCACTTGAAGAAGGACTTCAAGCCTACTGGAAACGTCGAGACCATCGGCTCCGGTGTTTACTACCTGACCGAGGTGGACGACATGTTCCGCCGCAAGTACGAGATCAAGGCATAGATCCTTGTTTCGCAATTATTTAATGATGTTCTGTGATTGCCTTTACCGTTGGATTTGACTATTTAGACGGTTCAGAGAGATTCCCCCGAGCGTTTTTTTTTTCTACCCAAAATGGTGTATAGACAGCAGGGATCCTTGGAAGGATCCTTGCTTTTCTTGTTTCTTTTCTTTTGCTTTTTTTCCTTCAACTGGGTGTTTTCCCATTCCGGCCCAATTGAAATGAATGTCATGAAAAATAATCAAAAATGCAAATAATGATATAACAAATATCTTCTGAGGAGTCACGAACTACAATATTTTACTCCGTACTCTGTAAACACATGTTATTTATTATTAGATTAGAGGTAATTATAGTTATAGATCTCTAACACTTACTGTGCATATACAAACCCCTGAGAAACGCAGGGGTCATCGCGCGCTTCAAGGGTTCGATAACACCCTAACCACTCTCGACGGAGTACTATGAACAATATCAAGGAATATCATTTCTTTCCATGTGAACTTCAATTAATTGTTGCTAATCATGGTACATTTAGTTCTAAAGCTTCCATTTATGTCACATTTGTCACATCAAAATCCTCCAATTACTGCACATAACGCCGGCCTAGCGCCTACCTGGACCTTCTATCCCACCTCTGTAGCCGCCGACATCAATATCACCCCCGGGGCCTCATCAAATACCTATTTTTATCCTGTGAACCTTCTCATTTCTCCTCCCTAACCGCCCACACGGTAAATTGGTAAATCCTGAGGCAAGCCAGGGTCAACAAGACCGTTAATTTACCTGGAAAATGCGACCTAATTGTTTACTAAGTTAGAAATGTTGCTGTATTTAGATATCACTCTCCTACTTGCAGCATACTAACTCCTTTTGGATTTCTGAAGAATCTCGCGACGGCATATGCCAACTGTAGCAACAAGTTTACGCATGATTGTCCTTGAAACTAGCACTATACCGGAAATGGTATCTCCACTGGCGCGGTTTCATGACCTTCCGATCCGCGACCTGGCTCGTTCTGTATACTATGTCGGCAATCTTGTGTTTCATCGTATGGTAGTTCCTCCTGATCGGAGACCAGGATCTATAAAAAAATGTTCTCAATTCCTTTGGCGTCACGATGGGGCTCTTCTCCATGTTTCGTCTTTTACAGATCTGCCAGCGTTTATCCGTCGATCTTTTTATATACATCCTTCTTGGCTGTTTGACATTTACTCAATGTCCTTTTATTACCTTCCTTCCTCTCTTGATCTCTGGTAGACTCAAGACCTTCGGTTCACTTCTTTCTTTCATTTTATTCCTGTCCTGGATCGTTGACGAACAGGACATAATTCTTTATCATGTCTTCCGCTGTTGAATACGCTCACTATCGGCCAATGACGCCGACGTGCCCTCCTAGTGAGGGTTCCCTCAACAACTCTACTCATGATTCTGTCTCCTCAAGCGATTCTTCTCCATGGTCGACCAGGACGGGCAATACTAGCCCTTCCACCTCATCATCTATACATCACCATGGTCCCACTATTTTGCCTAAGATCCGTACCCAAGACACCATCGTCGAGCCTGTCTCTGTCAATGGCCCTCTGCGTCACGGCAGCCGCGTTCTCTCAAGCACAAGGAGCACGGCTGGCTTCGCACCTTACCCAATGGCTCGGCCACCTACAAGCCGCCCAAAGCGTGAGATTGCAAATCGCTTGACATTGATCTCTCCGGTGTCTCCGTCTCCATTGTCTCCGCTCATAATGGCTCCCCAGGGTAGCTGGTCTGCCTTGTCATCGCCCATCACCATCACCCCACCGAACAAGCCCCGATCAGGTGGCCACTCACGCTCGTTCTCGGCCTCTGGTGTCGATTCAGCAATATTAAACCGCTTCGGGTATCCTACTTACCGCGGGCTCCCTGAATATGTGCCTGAACTGCAGGCTCACACTAATCCCACTACACCTGTCTCGCCGGTCGAGTCTACCTACACTCCAGTCACACCGATACAGAGCTGGTTTCTGTATCCCTCCTACCCGCAAAAGCCGGATGTTCAAGCCCCAGCATACACTCAGCATTCATTGACGGTTCCGACACCGCGTTACCATTACCAAGAATCAGCTCAGCCTTCACCCACTCTGATGAGTCCCGGGACAGACCTAGCACCCCGCTCAACAACATTAATAACAACAACGACAACAACGACAATAACAACAACCAACACCACCACCTTACTCTCATATCTGACCCAATCAATTCAGCCAATCAAACTAGTCCGCAACGTGAGTGTCATCCCAACTCGCGGTCTCCACGATTACTTCTGGTGGGACATCCGCAATCTAAGAAGTTGGACCTCCTTCTCTCTCGAAAGCTTCGACTCTGTAGACAGCAGACTCACCAAACTCCTCAAAACCCAAATCCCACACCTACTCACTCCCCCCGTTGCCGTGTCTCAATCAGCTCTATCGCCAGAATCAGAACCAGCCCTCGTCTCCCTAATCAGGAACCTTTACGCACCAAGAGTCAACGCCGCCTTGGCCGTCTCCCAAGGCGAAGATCATCTGCAGCTCTACGCCGCCCCAGACGTCCGAAGCACAGGACACAAAAATCACGGCCATCCCCATTTCCTGGCCAATTACCCCGGAGACACAGATTGCACTAGCGCTGGTCTTCCGCGCGGCCGCCTGGTCGGCATCGTCAAGAGCTTTGACCGTTGGAATACGGGCATGCGCAACGAGGCTCCCCACCGCCGTGTCGAGTACTTGAATGGTCTCGCGCATCTGCAGCGCTGCATGCGCGAACACTCCTGTCGATATGGTTTCATCATCACAGAGATCGAGCTTGTTTGTGTCCGTGCTGGTTGCGATGCTGGTGATGATGTCCCTTATTTTGGATATCTGGAGATCGCTGCTTCCATTCCGTTGAAGACTGCTCGTCGTGACGCAACGCCTATGTCGCCTAGTTTATCGTCTTCAGCTGCGTCGATTGGCTCTGGTGATTCTCCTGGTTCTCTTCTTGAGGAAGTGGATGATGCGAACTCTCCCATGACGGCCAGCTTGGCTTTGTATTTCTTGTTGATGCTTTCTAAGTCTGTGCCGCTTCCGCAACAGCCTTCTGCTCATCTCAATGTTGGCGGGCCTGGTGCATTGACTCGTCAGCGGATTCTGAGTGAGGCGAAGGATAAGTGGATTCCTGAGCCGCAGATTGGGGAGAAGCGGGATGCTAAGAGGGTTAGGGGCTGGGTTTGGCCTCAGGATGCTTGGCACAGGAGGGAGGGGGGCGGAGTGCAAAGGGCGAAGGGAGAACCCAAGACGAAGAAATGGCATAAATAGATGTTTCTTTTATCTCGGCTCTGGTTGGATGATTGGATTTTTTTGGAGTTGATTCAGCATGGTTGGCTTTTATTTGCTGGCTTGGTGTTTTTGGAGATCTCTTACCATTCCCCATGTATGTCTTAATGATAATGATTTGATTTCTTTGATCTCCTATCCAAGTCTTCTCTTAGGTAGCTAGCTTACTAAATGTATGTAGTATATGTGTCAAACAATACAGGTGTATGTTGATCTAGCCCCAAGGTCCTCACGGCTGAATACCTAGGTAGCCTCAGATTGACTGTCAATTCAGATTGTGTGCTTATTTCCCGCCCATACTGTAGAATCGTCAGCTGCTGTAGAAAACCTACATTTTTTGCATTGTCAAGTTCTAATGCAGCACAGATACTGCTTGTTCCTTCGTGTTAATCATTTTAGTGGTCAATGTATGGTGTTGTTTATTGTGGAGCACGATGTTCGTTACGCCCATCTAAAAGGAGAGCTGGATGTCTCCATACCTAATTTTATTTCTGTACTTGGATGTAAATTCAC
Source organism: Penicillium soppii (assembly GCF_028829465.1). Lineage (NCBI taxonomy): Eukaryota > Fungi > Ascomycota > Eurotiomycetes > Eurotiales > Aspergillaceae > Penicillium > Penicillium soppii. The sequence goes on along the minus strand of NW_026643235.1, from coordinate 201,151 downwards.
GTTAACAGGCCCACCCCTCCTGTGATCTCCAGCTAGATGCGGAGCCGGGGCTATACAATGGTGTCATGCAAGCCCTAAGGACCTTGGGGAAGAGTACCTCGATGGCTAACTCGTGTGACTGAGGAAATTGCAGAAGCAGGTGCTATGCCTATGATTCCAACAGTATAAAAGGAATTTGGTTTCCCTATGTCCATGTTTTAGATCCTGTTTTGCCCAAATTTAATTCATTCGACCAACTATTAAACACCCGATATGTCTTCCCTCCATCCTCTCCCAGAAGAGAACGAAATCCGCGACGTAATAATCATCGGCGCCGGACCATGCGGCCTGGCTGTTGCCGCAAGACTCGGTGAAGAAACACCCTCTGCCGTCTTCACCGATGAAGAACATCAACGATACCACTGGATCAAGAAACACACCGGCCGGATGAATCTGGTTCAAGCAGGACACAGCAAAAAAAACGGCGTCCGAGCTGCAAAATGGGATAGTGAGAAGAGATGTCCTTGTGATATAGAGGGACGAGAGCGTCGTGCTTCTACAGACTCGGTTTCTTCCGTTCCGTCGTTATCTGCTTCTTCTACTTCTTCGTCCTCGTCTGTCTCCACTCTCGTGCTTGACGGATCGGGCGATAAGTGGATGCAGCGTTGGAATAACGCATTTCGGACATTGGAGATTAAACAACTCCGCAGTCCGATGTTCTTTCATGTTGATCCTGGTGATCGCGATGGCATGTTGGCTTATGCGCAGGAGACTGGGAGAGATACGGACTTGTGGGAGATTCCTAACTGTGTCGGGAAGGAGATGAGTAAACATAAAAAGAAGAAGAGAAGACAGGGTGGGAAGAACCAGTGAGTTACTTCTGTCAAGATGTCCGAGTGTATGTCTGACTTTAATCCATAGAACACTTGGCGGAGAAATCGACGAACGAGATCGGAAAGATTATTTCTCGCCATCCACAGATCTGTTCACCGATTACTGCGCTTCAATCATTGATCGATATGGTTTGGATGAACCGGGTCAGATACTGCAACGCGAAGCTACAGATCTCTCATATGGTTATCTATCTGATAACTCGCAGTCAAAGATGTTCACGATAACCACTTCCACAGGGGAGAAGTTCTATAGCCGGGCTGTTGTTCTTGCAATTGGACCAGGTGGAGCAGGAGTATCAAAAATATATCCCTGGAAGCCATCAACTGAGCAAGAGGGTGCTGCTGCATGTTGCCACAGCATGGAAATCAAACAGTTCCCTAGCTCTAATGTACGAAGTAAGATCCAGCGACGACAGGAGACGAATGTTGTTGTTGTTGGAGGAGGGCTATCGTCCGCCCAGATTGTTGACATGGCTGTTCGGAAAGGAGTGACCAAAGTTTGGTTCTTGATGCGCTCTGGGCTGAAAGGTATGTCTAGTATCCTGATAACAAAAACCGAGTCACAGCTAACCATAACCAGTTAAACATTTCGATATCAGTCTGCCCTGGATGGGCAAGTATAAAAACTGGGAAAAAGCTGCCTTCTGGTCTGCCGACACCGACGAAGGTATGTATATACCTAATACTAATATCGATCCAGAACTAAAAGTGATAGAACGCCTTGAAATGCTTCAAACCGCCCGAAATGGAGGAAGTATCACACCTCGCTACACAAAAATAGTGAAACAACACGCCGCCCGACACCGCGCTTCCATCCACCCCTGCACAGAGATAAAATCCCACGAATACAACTTGCAAACAGAAACCTGGACTCTGACAACTGATCCGCCAATTGCTGACCTGCCCCCAATCGACTATATCTACTTTGCGACAGGGGCGAGGGTCGACGTGCGCGAAATATCATTGCTCCGCCAGATGAACGATCAATACCCTATTGAGGTTAAATCGGGATTGCCCTGTCTGACTAACGATTTGTCGTGGAGGAATGACGTGCCGCTATTCATGACTGGGCGCATGGCATCCTTGCGTCTCGGTCCTTCGGCTCCTAATCTTGAGGGCGCGAGGGTTGGTGCGGAACGGGTTGCTTGGGGTATTGAGGAGGTCTTGCAGAAGGGCGAGAAGGCTGGTGGGCAGTGTGAGGGGTTTTGTGGTCTTGGGAATCGGTATGCTTCGCTGGTTGGGGATGATGATGTATGAGGTTTCATATGGTTTTAAACTAGAGTCGTGTGTCAGTATACTTGAGAGTCTTTACTTTACTATGAAATAATGCAAGATTAAAGGTATTGTTTTTGCTTTTGGATGTAGATCATAGATTTATGCTGCACGGGGGAGGGAATTGAGGATCCTAAACCTGTGTGCTGGACAAATTACCCAAAGAGGTAGTTAGATCTGGCATTCCTCCCTTCATTCATTATTTATTGATCATTCATCTCATGAGTTTTCCGAAGATGAACCGGGGAAGGCTGGAGATTTGCTGGGTCGAAAAGAATGCTGATCCCTTGCTCCTGTAAACGCCCTATGGGTTTAAGATATAAGCTAGCCGATCATCACAGTGACAATTTAGAGCCGTATCTATATTTACGTTTGAATTGTGAACGAGCTCATGCGACAGGCGAATATGGCGAACAAAGCAAATATAATGCCGGAGATCGAGCCTTCAATGGAGATCGCGATGGACAAACTCGATGCATTACCGAACAACACAAATCAAAATTGGATAAAGGACAAGGGGCTTCGAAAATTGAACCTGAGTATTTTCTTTATGTATTCCACTGCTTCTTCGGCCGGATATATTGGAAGTTTGGTGAATAGCTTACTGGTGCTGCCCGAATGTCGGTATACTCTGATCTCACGACAATATCAAAACACTGACCGGATAAACCGCAGTTGGCGTGATAGTTAACGGCCTCAACCCCAATATAATCGGATTGATTATTGCCGCAACTTCCTTGGGTGCATTTATATCCTTCGCGCCGGCATCCTACATAGCTGATACTTTTGGCCGCAAGACATGTGTTGGAATTGGATCCGGCCTTGCCATTGTAGGTGCTATTATTGGAATGGCGGTTCAGAATCACTGGGCTTTTTTTGGTGCGAGGATCATATCCGGTGTTGGAATGGGAATTGCCCAGACTGCGGCTCCTCTTTTGGCGACTGAGATCGCGCATCCGCGTCAGCGACAGACGGCCACAGCTCTCTACAATGCCTCTTGGTACTTGGGGGCCATTGGATCAGCGGCAGTTACCTATGCCACGATAGGTATAGCGAATAGCTGGTCATGGAGGGTGCCATGTCTGCTGCAGGTGTCGTATCCGTTGTTTCAAATTCTGGGGTTGATCTTCTTTGTGCCTGAGAGTCCAAGATGGCTTGTTTCAAAGGACCGAAAGGATGAAGCATTGGCTACATTGGAGAAGTATCATGCCAATGGCAGTCCAGACGACGAGTTGGTGAAGCATGAGTTCCATCTCATATGCACCACAATCACGGCCGAAATGTCCAATTCGAGGAATTGGAGTTCGTTCTTTTCATCGAGAGGCGATATGCACCGTCTCGCCATCTGTGTCTTGGTTGGATTGATGCAAGAATGGGCTGGAAATGGTAGGAACCAGGTATTCCAATATCCAAGTGTTAAACCAGTTAACAGTCTCGCAGGTATCCTGTCTTATTATCTCGCCCCAATCCTCCAATCAGTGGGAATCACCAAAGCAGCCGACCAAGCCGCCGTTAATGTGAGTCTACAGGTATGGAGCTTCCTCCTTTCAGCAACTGGCGCAGTCGCATCAGAGCGATATGGTCGTCGCATTCTCTGGCTCTTATCCACTATTATCATGCTGGTCTTCTTGTCAATGTCCACATTAGCTGCCGGTCTACATACCGAGAAGCATATATCTTCTGCGGGAATAGCTGTGGTTCCCCTGCTTTTTATCTTTTTCGGTGGATTCAACATCGCTTATGCGCCTCTTTTCCTCTCGTATCCAGCTGAGATCCTAACCTTTCAAATGCGTGCCAAGGGTATTGCTGTAACGCTCTCTGTGGATGCTGTGGCGTGCTTCTTCAATCAATATGTCAATCCAGTGGCATTTACTGCCATTCAATGGAGGTATTATTGTGTCTTTATCGGGTGTTTGGTTGTGTTCTTGGTTTTGATTTACTTCCTATTCCCCGAGACGAAGGGGCGGTCTTTGGAAGAGGTTGCGATGATTTTTGACAAGGAGTCGGGCACTGATAACAAGAAAAGAGAGCAAACAGAGAAGCAAGAGATGAGATAGGAGGTACAAACAATAGAACGAGAAGATCTCAGTTCAAATGACATACCTTGACGAGCGACTATATAGTTGCCCGCAGCCAATCAAAGCCCGGGGGTTATTGCTGATACCCCGTTCCCCGCAAATGCAACGCGCCCATAGTAACCTCCTCTTTCTCCTCTTCTCTCTACTTGACTTCTCGTGTTCAGACTCATCGTCTACTATAAGTGCCTGCCCTTTGTTCAAAGATGGAATAAGTCAATTTATGCCTCCACAAATTAGCATCAGCCAACCTCCCACGATGAAAGAACCAATCCCAACATCAATCAACGCCCCTGCCAACTCCTTATCCTCCCCCGAACCCCTCCGCTTCCTAGTAATAGGTGCTGGCTCACGAGGAAATGCCTACGCTCGCGCCGTAACAACAGCAACAGCAGGTAAAATCCACTCCATTGCCGAGCCACATATCTCCAAGCGCCGCGCTTTCGGCAAGAACTACATATGGGCCGAGTCGGCGAGCGAGGGACAGGAATTCAGCGATTGGCGCGATTGGATAAAGTGGGAAGTTGAACGCAGGGAACGCGCTCAGCATGATCCGCATACTGCGGTTGGTGTGCATGGTGTGTTCATCTGCACGCTCGACGAAACACATGTTGAAATTGTGCGTGCTCTTGCGCCCCTGCGACTCCATATCCTCTGTGAAAAGCCGCTTGCACTTTCGCTTGATGATTGCCTGAGCGTGTATCGTACGCTTCAACCACCCGATGAGTTGGGAATGCCCGCGCCGCCAACGAACATTTTCTCAATTGGCCATGTCCTTCGCTACAGTCCCCATAATATCCAGCTTCGGAAACTCCTGGCTGATCGTGCCATTGGTGATATTGTCTCCCTTGAACACTGTGAACCTGTTGGTTGGTGGCATTTCTCGCATAGCTATGTGCGCGGAAATTGGAGACGTGCTACTGCTGCGGGTGATGGATCTCTTCTTACAAAATCCTGTCATGATATTGATTTTATTCTTTGGTTGCTTTGTTCACCTCTTTCCCCGGATGAGACAGATAGCTCGCAAGCACAAGCCTGCAAGCCGCATTTCCCACGCTCGATATCCTCTGTCGGGACGATGACGCAGTTCCGTCGTGCACGTAAGCCTGCTGGCGCTGGCGACGCGACTAACTGTGTTTCTTGTCCCGTCGAGCGGAACTGTAGCTATAGCGCTGTCAGAATCTATAATGATCGCCACCTTGTTACAGGACACATTGCATGGCCGGTTGATATTGTCTGTCCGGATATCGAGGATGTTTTCCGCTCGCGCGGCAGCGAAGCAGCCGAGTCTCTGCTTCTCTCTCGTCTCGGCGAAGACTATGATAAAAAAACCGTGGCTGATGAGAGCATCGCCTCGCGGCCTTGGTATGGGCGCTGCGTTTATGAGGCTGACAATGATGTCTGCGACGATCAGGTTGTGACTATCGCTTGGGATGATGAGGGGGTTGCCCCGCATCGACTGGCTAAAACGGCCTCGTTTCATATGATTGCTCCTACAGAGAAACAGTGTGAAAGACGGGGCCGTGTTTACGGTACGACTGGTGAGATTGCGTATGATAGCCACACTATCTCGGTGTATGATTTTGCGACCGCTAAGACTGAAATTATCAATGTGCCCAAGCCGCCGCCTGATCAGAAAGAGTCGCATGGTGGTGGGGATTACGGGCTTGCGAGACAGTTTGTCAGTGCTGTTGAGGCGGTTGAAGATGGGTTGGATGTTGAGACTGCCCAGACGCGGTTTGTTGGTTGTTCGCTTGAAGAGGCGGTTCGGAGTCATGCTGTTGTCTTTGCGGCTGAGGAGGCGAGGAGAGACGAAAGGGTTATTAAATGGGAGAGTTGGTGGGATGAGAAGTTGAAGGCTTCTGCTGCTGCATTCAAGACGTAGATTCGATGAGGTATGTATTCATGATCTAATGATGCTATGAGGTATGAATTTTGGATGATGCATCCATTTTATAGGTTTACGGAAACCAAATTGATTCAAGACAGGCTCAGATTAAGCTATAAACGTATTTTTCTATCGCATGCCAACATAGTTGATATTCTTCTTGATCCTGCTTTTCGATCATCATTCTTCTCGTTCAGATCATGGAACTTCAAAACAATTAAAAGGTGATCCCCATCCAGCAGGTTCCACACTAAACCTTACAACAATTCCCGATTTAGGTCTTGACATCGGGCTCCTCGCGGCCGACATATTCCTTGAACTTGAGCAGGGAGAGGGCCAGCGAGATGTTCTCGGCGAGATATTCCTGGGCATTCAGACCAAACTTGGTCTTGTCAGCCTCGTACCGCTCAACGTACAGACGGATAGTAGCGCCACTGCTGCCGGTACCGGACAGACGAACGACCATACGGCTGCCGTCGTCGAACTTGGCGTACAGGCCCTGGTTTTTGGAGACGCTGCCATCCAAGTCGGTGTAGGAGAAGTTGCCGGCATCAGTGACCTTGCGGGTGCCGATCGATGAGCCGATGAAGGTGTCACGGTTGGCAACGAGGTCAGAAAGAGTCTTGACGACCTTGTTGGCACCCTCGCTGTCGACGTTCTCGTAGTCGTAGCGGGTGAAGAAGGTGCGGCCGTAGGTTTGCCAGAACTCGTTCTGGATGGAGGCGATGCTGGGGGTCTCGTTGGTCTTCTCCTTGGCGACACCGGCAATGATGTTCAACCAAGCGACAACGGCCCACAGACCGTCCTTCTCGCGGATGTGGTTGCTACCAGTGCCGAAGCTCTCCTCACCGCAGATCGACATCTTCTTCTCGTCGAACAGGTTGCAGAAGAACTTCCAGCCGGTGGGAACTTCGTAGCTCTGCAGACCCTGGGCCTCAGCCACGCGGTCCACAGCGCCGGAGGTGGGCATGGAACGTGCCAGACCGTAGACACCCTGCTTCTTGAAGTAGGGGATGAGCTTGGCGTGGTGTGCGATAATAGCCAAGCTGTCACCGGGCGAGACGAAGGTGTTGGCACCGTATATCATGTTACGGTCACCATCACCATCGCTGGCCGCACCGAAGTGCACGCCGTTCTTGTTGACGGCTTCGACGAGCTCGTGAGCATATACCAGATTGGGGTCGGGGTGACCACCGCCAAAGTCCGGCTTGGGCTGGCAGTTCATGGTGCTGTTGGCGGGCAAGCCGAGCTCCTTGACGAAGATGTCCACGCCGTAGGGGCCGGTCACACCGTGCATGCCGTCGAACAGCACCTTGAAGTCCTTGTGGGAGCTCAGGAACTCCTTGATCAGATCGAAGTCGAAGATCTCCTTCATCATGGTCACGTAGTCGGCAGTAGAGTGCACGACCTCAACCTCGAGGGGTCCATAGCTTTTAGTGCCAATGGTGGTGGTGTCAACGTCGGGGACGTCGGCGATCTTGTAGGAAGTCAGGGTCTTGGAGGTCTCGAAGATCTTATCGGTAACGCTCTCGGGGGCAGGGGCACCGTTGGCCAAGTTGTACTTGATACCAAAGTCGTTCTCGGGGCCTAAGCATTTCTAGTTAGCACCCCCCACTGAATTTTAGACTATTCCCAACAATTACTTACCACCGGGGTTGTGACTAGCGGTCAGGAGAATACCACCAGTTGCCTTTCTCACACGGATAAGGTTGCTTGCAGCTGGGGTGCTCATGATGCCATTCTGGCCGACCAGCAGCTTCTTGACTCCATAGGCGGCACTGATCTTTGCGATCTTGGAGATGACCTCGGGGTTGTAGTAACGGCCATCACCACCAATGACAAGGAAAGAATCTTTAACACCCTCGGGGATCGACAAGAGAATGCTAGTGATGAATGATTCGGAGTAGTGAGCCTGCTGGAAGACCTTGACCTTCTTGCGGAGGCCGGAGCTGGGGGGTGGGTTAGTTGTTATTCTCAATGGCGGGGTAACAAGCAACATACGTTCCAGGCTTCTGGTCGGTGAAGGGGGTAATAGACACCGTCTGGACGGACATGATGAAATACAATGAATTAGAAAATAAAAAGGGATAGGTGTAAGGGGGGAAGAAAAAGAAAACAGAGGGGGAGGGGAAAGTTCACCGACTTGTAGCTCGGGAGGGGCGTCATGTGTTTATCATCCACCAGTTAGACAGGTACTTGAGTTACTTGATTTACTTGCATTTTGTTACAGGTACACAGGTACTACAAAGTACTACAAAGTATCTCTTTGCCACATCTACATATATGTACTTACCAGGTTTAATTTAAATATTTTCTACATTGTCCTTATACAGACCTGTTACTCTGCCTAGCTAACTAGCTACTTGGTTCTACAATCAATGCCCAAAGGCCGTTGAACCAGTTGCCCGCAGATCATTCCCGGGGAATTGTAAATGCCGCAGTCTGGCCCAATTGATGTACATACAATATATACAATATGTAGACAGATTCAATATGCAAAACTAGAGGGAAAAGATTTTCATGGGATTTCCAAGATTTCAACCATTTTTTTTTCTTCCGAGTCTCAGACCCCCATGTCTCAGAATAGAGACAAGCCACAAATAGCTCCCTGGTTATCCATATAGCCCAAAAACCTAAGAAAACAGCTTCTCCTTGTAGAACTTGATTTCCTCAATACTTTCTAAAATATCGTCTCTCGCAAGGTGAACTTCCTTCTTCACCGGAACTTGCTGTAGTAGCTCATCACTCCCCCACCTCCGTGCCGCTTCCTTGAGTGAACTCACATCTAAGATGCGATAATGGAGATGCTCTAACACCTTGGCATACGGTTCACATGCAAGGAATGCTTTGTCGGCATGAACACTATTGCCAGCGAGCAGGGCAGTGCGCGGGGTTGGAACATGTTGCTTGATGTAGTCGAGTAGAGCATCTGCAGCTGTGGAGGGGGAAGTGGTCGAGGCACGCACGGCGGCCGTGAGGCCCGTGCGCCCGTGCGTGTCGATGCACCACTCTCCCATGTTGTTGAGGGTGGAGTCTGATACGTGGATGACGGTCTCGAAACCATTCGGTTCAAGGAGGTTGAGCTGTGCGTCTGTAATGAAGCAGCAGATTTGGAGAATCTTGTCGGTTTCAACATTGAGACCGGTCATCTGTGGGTGTTAGCAGGGCCGCATTTGGAGCTGATCTGGCAAATGTACCTCGCAATCGATCCAGACCAAGGGGTCTGTTGAGCGGTTGAGTGGCATTGCGGATTTAGATCGAATGAGTATGAGGTGGTTGGGTGTTGTTCTCTTTGGCTGAGCTGTCAATGAACTGAGATTCAAACGGGTACAATCTCTGATTTGGTGGGGGAAGGAGCCGGGGACCACAACACTGCGAAATGCAGATATTGGTCGGAGAATGTGTTGGATCATGCCTATGTTCATATGCACATAGGTTATAGGATATAGATTTGAGCCATGCGTTTTAAAAGGTTGCAGATCTTCGAATGTGAAACTACAATGCAAATTTGACACTTTACTGTTTTCACACCTTTTGATCTATAGGCTAAATACATTCCTATCCCTAGTCCTTTTTTACGTTTCTGTTTATAAAATATCACTGTCATAATCAAGCTGCCCGACTGGCACAGCCAATGTATTCCTTCGACATGCTCCCTGTAGTGTAGGTAGTGGACATAACGGCGTAATTGTAGAAAGCAACATGGGCATTTCCAAGGGGCCCGGTATATGGCAAAGTTTCCGCCAACCCGCAAAAATCCCAGTTCTGTAAGGACCACAGTAAAAACAGGCCAATACTTCTCAAAACGAAAACATAGGCCCGGTTCAAACAAGAGATCAGACCACCCAAAATGAACCCATTTTCGATGAGGATAGAAGCTGTTACAGTTCCTCATCGTTGGCTGGGGGTCCAGCCGAAAGCTCAGGCGTAAGACTGAATTCGGTACCGAATGTCGAGATGCTCGGTGTTGGTTCGGGTGCAGAAGAACCGAGGACTTCGTTGATTCTACCGGATGACTCGGCGATTCGGCGTCTCAGCGCATTCTCGTCCGCTGTAGAGACACTCGCCCGCTGCTTCTTCAAAGGACTTCCGAAGAGTGCGTCCGAAAGTTCGGCTGCTGGCTGAGATGCCTCAGCTCCGGTGGTAGTGATAGCACCCTTCGGAGGTGTGGTCGAGCGTTCAATTGCCGGAGGGGTCGATCCAGAACCAGAGGCTGGGGTATCAACAGAGTCGCCAACACTGCCTCCGGGGGGTTCGGCAGAGTGTTGACGCTTGAGCTGAGGCATTGTTAGCAAGGATTAATATTGGGCAGGGCCGTACTTACTCGAATCTTCCGCATGCTCTCCGCCAGCTCGCCTTGACGTTTGATGTCATCTGGAGACAAGAACCGATCATCGTCCTTGGCTTCTTCATCATCTGCCTTGCCAAGGATTGGGTTGTCGGTATCATCATCATCGCTATCCATGTCATCGTCGCTCTTCTTGCCCGTGCGCGCCTTGGGTTCGTTGTCCCGGAAGTTCAAGAATCCAACAGCTCCGCCAGGCTTGATCGGACCAAGGTTTGCAAGATCATCATGGATCGATTTGCGCTTTGTGTGACCAGGTGTCTCTTGCGCTTTCGTATCTTTCAATATACCCATCTTTTGTAGTTGTCCTAAATGCAAGGTTAAAAGTGATCACCTCAATAATCATCCAGAGAGCACTTACGTTCACCTCGGTACATGAAAGTGAAAATGGCGTATGGTTTATCACTGGGGTCAATTCCAGTAACGGTCTGCGTGCTGATGGTCTTGGGATCGAGTGATTTGGGCTTTGCGAAGCTCGTGGTATGATCAACATCGGCATCCCCTCCACTGCTGTTTTCTTGGCCACCTTCTTCGTCATCGTGTGCATCGAATTGCGGCGAGTACTCGCCCCGCTTGATTTCTCCCGATGCCAACACCCGGAATAAAGCGACCTTGATCTGGCCCGCTGTCTCGGGGATAGGATCGTCATCGTCCGAGTCGGATGAAAGATCGTCATCGGAAACATCTTCGAGGGGCGACTTCTCATCGTTGCCATATCGCATAATGGATTTGGATCTGGCCGGATGATTGTCTTCCAATTCCATGGCGGTCTGCTCCTCCTCGCGCTTTACACGTCGCTTCTCGATCTTCTGACGTCTGCGTTCAATCTTGGCCGCTGCATCCTTGCCTTCTAGGTCCAACCCGTTGAGCCAGCGTTCCAGGCCAACTTCGCGGAACAGGAATTCACGCTCGGCAATCCCTCCGCCTTCAGAATCGGGTACGCTGACCCAGCGCGAGTTCACCCAGGTCTCCTCTCCCCTCCGCAGCAGTGTGGCCACTTCCTCTTTCTGTCTCCCGTCGAAATAAATGTATGCAGCCACGGTCTCGTTCGGCGACTTAGTCAGGCCCTGATAGGGTGCGACCGCTCCGGCAATTTGACCTGGCTCACCAGCCAACTTGCCCACTTGTTTTGGTTTCGGGGAGGGGCAGTCCGCTGTCGGCTTCGGGGTGGAGTATGGAACATCTTGCTCGGGGTTGAGGAGGGTAATGGAAATGGCGAAGGTTGATTGTTCTGCTTTAGCTGACCCGGATTCGGGGACTTTGGGCGGAGGAACGGGAATGAAACAACCTATCCGTGAAGCTCGAGATTGGCGTTGAATGGAGTATTCGGAGATTGGTCCATCCGGGGTGTGGATGCTCACGGCGAGCCCTTTGAAGCAGGGCATTGTGAGCGATGAGAAATGATGAATGGAGGTCGCACTGTGGAGAAGGTCCAACGGATGCGCACGGCCAAGTTTGCCCCGCAACTAAAGAAAGAAATAATCGGGTAGAAGGTGGGAGATGTGAAACCAAATTGAGAGAACAAAAGCAAGGAAGGGTTTATTTTTTTTTCCGCCGGTCAAAACGTGAGCTATGGAGAAGCGGTCAAGGTAACTTGAGGTGGGTTTCAACTCACCCAGCAGCCCACAGTAGTTCTATTAAGCTCCACTGCAGCTGCTGGTGCGTGATATTTTTTGCTGTTCAGAAAGGGTCACGATGACAGGTCCCAAGTATCTTTGAGAATATCAAAAAGTCAACTGATCAAAAGGGAAGTCAGATCCAAGGACCCAAATGACCTTTAAATGAAAGGGGAAGAAGTAGAGAAAAAAAGGACAACCCCCTGTGAGCTGAAAGGTGATGATGAGGGGCGAATGTGGACCAAAACATGAAGCGGCTGTCGAACCCCCACGTGATACACCTTATCAAGAAAGCTTTCTTCTTCATCTTCTGTTTCTGTTTCTTTTTCTAATTTCCTGGTATATCCTCATAACCTATATGACTTGAACTTTATGACTTTTCTAATTTATATCATCAACCTCATCAACTGAGCAAAATCATAAAGAACAGAACAAAACTTTTTATCATATTCATCTCCACAGCTGATTGCCCAGCAACCATGGGTTACTGTGGAGCGAACTAAGTACTGCAATACGACATCTATGTACTTGATGGAAATTATTTCCCTATGATCGGATTGAATGGAACTTGATTCTTTTTCTGGTCTTCAAGACAGATTGCAAAGCTCATTCATTGAGGGCTGTCGTATTTTGTGAATTTTAAGAAGATAGTGACTCTTGCGTAGGGGCATGCCAGGTCAATTTGAAGTCAATTCCTGGTCGTCATGGTGAGGTGAGGTTCCGGATGTCTTGGGGCTTAAAGCAACAGGTTTGATATGAGTACTGTCATATATCTTGCCTTGAAAGGCTGAGAAAGCCGGGACGTGACTCACATTGACAAACGAAAAGGAGGAATGTGGGAGAGTTTTTGTTGGAGAAGCAGAGAAGATTTCTTAGGGCTCCAGGTGAGCGGTTGAAAAATTGAAAGCGTAAGAACATATTGTATCATCGGAAATATTTCATCTATCGTCTCCACACCCAAGCCCATAACTCGTTGACTGGATATACAAAAATTCCAAAGCTGGTAAAACATTATAAACGACCAAAGAATAAGCCTGTCAAACAGGCCAATCTACGATTTGATGTGCTCAGAGACAACACTCTGCTTCCGCGAAGCAGCATCAACCTCAGCACCACTCGCAAGATGGTCAAACTTGTATAGAGGCTCCAATGTAACATTCTGGCGGAAAATGTAGCGCCTGAACCAGTAAGGAAGCGCCTTAGTAACCTGGTACTTCATGTGAACTCGGGTGGGAACTGCGAAGATGTAGTCCAACTCTTCTAGGGTGCGCTGTTTGGTTTCAGGGACCCAAAGGAAAATCATGACCAGAGCAGTCACATTCAAACCACTGTATTGAATCGTTAGTTGAGGACACGAAGTAGATAAATAGCAGGCTTTGTAGACTTACGCATAGAAGCCGAATGCTCCAGTCGCTGTCATCACAGCCAACATTTTGGGGAATGTGATGGAGAGCACAGCCGCCCATCCCAGACAGGTTGCCACAGCCCAAGACATGCCGACCTCTGAAAAAACCGGTTAGTTCTGAGCAGTAGATCCATAGACCCAAAAAATGATAATCAGTGGAGATAAAACATACCACGATGGGAAAGAGGGAACACCTCTGCTGAATAAGTGAAAGGAACAGGACCTTCACCAGGAGAATAGAAAGCAGCAAATAGGAAGACAAAGAAAGCAATCGAGCCCAAGTGAGCTTTTGTGCCCTCGGGTGTCCAGAAGCAGAATGCAGCTCCAAGCAAAGTCCAAGCCATTTGCGGGAAAGTAAACAGCAGCAAAGACCGACGACCATAGGTATCGATAGTCCAGATAGCCGGGAAAGCGAACAAAAAGTTGACCAGACCAAAGCCCCAGGAGGCAAAGAGGGCTTCTGTGTCATTGGCACCAGCATTGGAGAACACGGTAGAAGAGTAAAAGGCAACGATATTGATACCGCACATCTGCTGGGCGATCATGACGACGAAAGACGCAAGAGTGGCACGGCGAACGCGAGGAATAGTGAAAAGCTCCACAAATCGAGTAACATAATTGCTTTCACCAATCAAGCTCGACTCGATCTTGATCTGGGCATGGATGTAGTAAAGATCGCGAGCAGCCTGCAAGGGTGTGTTGCGCAGACGACAAAGAGATCGGTATGCCTTGCTCATCTCGCCTCGTCGAATATACCAACGGGGAGACTCAGGGCAAAAGTAGACACCGAAAAGGAGGGGAACAGCAGGAATAAATGCGGATCCCAATTGGAGGCGCCAGGAGATACTTCCGGTGTCTTTAACTGCAAGGTTGGCACTGAATCCGAGGAAAATTCCAAACGCTGTCCAGAGTTGCCAAGACATAACCAAACCACCACGGATAACAGCAGGAGTGTTCTCGGCGCAGAAGATGGGGATTGTTGAAGCCTTGAGACCCATACCAATGCCGAGGAGTAGACGGACAATGAACAATTGGACCCAAGTCTGGGTCAATGCGCAGCCAATGGGGGTAAGGACACAAAAGATGGAGGACATGAAGATTGTGCCGCGACGGCCTAGGAAACGATTGCATGGATCTGAAAGCCAGCATCCAAGAACTGCACTAGCTATGTAGGGAGCAGCATTGATGACACCAACAAGCCACAGGTTTCGATCCGCATTGGGGGCTCCCTTCTGGTCTGAGATTCCAAAGGCATCAGGGAATGACAGGTTGGCACCATTGGAGCCTGTCTGATCCCATCCTCTATGGTGATGTTAGAAATTGCACGCGAGGCTTTTGCGAGTTTTACATACTGTACTGCTGCACCGATGGAGCAAAGAATGATTGTGAAGTAGAGTTGCTTGGGCTGACGCCACTTGTGAAGCACTTCGTCGCGTAGCGCAGTAAGCTCGGTCTCGTTCAAGTCTGTCACCGTTTCAAACTCGGCAGGATCCCGGGCAACTAGCGCTCCCTTCTTCAATTCCGGGAGAATATCTGCGACGTTGTATTCTTGAGCGAATTCTTCAACGTCACGGATGATTTGATTCTTGGTCAAGTGAGCCAACGGGTTCTTGATTCTATAATGCGGTCAGAATTCGTGATGAAGAAGATACGGCAGTGGTTGTATCCAGCAAACAAAAGGGGTATGTAGTAAAAAATAAAGACAGTAGTCGGGGCTATACGCGTAGGGCAGCAGTCAAAATCTTGGGGCGGCAGTTAGCTTACTTGGCAGAGATATTGTTGTGGAGGTCGACTTGCTCGAAGTACCCCTTTTCGGCACTGTTGTGATCATCGCTAGAGCTAGATGAGGAGTCAGATAGGTTCGATGCCCGAAAGAAAATCAATTGAAACTCACCGCTGATCAGAGCCAACTTGTGTAATGGCCTCTTTATCCATGTTGAATAATCTTCTTTGAGGCTAAGACTTTCAGTTAGAGCCAAGGAAGAAATAAGGATTAGTGGGCTAGGTTGACTCTTTAGTATATGAAGAAAAATAAAGTGAAAGGATACGAGTTGGAAAGGCAACCAACTGCACCGTTCATAGAAAGACCTGGCTTAGAGATCAGACAATTGCACCAACAAATAAAGTCATGAATAGTGGCCGTTGAATCCTAGGGGGGAATCAGCCTTTTATGGCCCTCACATCTTTACCTATGCCAGCCCGTTTGGCAAGAGACATTTGGTTTGATTGGACGCCTGAATAAAAGATGTCAGACCTCACGACTAGACCCAGAAAAATGCTAGTTTCATTGACTTGATTTCTCAAGTCTGATCTACTTCCCAAAGCGAACACCAATCTGGGGTGTGACTTGTGGGGGTTTTTACCCATGGGGAAAGACTAAACCATAAAGAGAATAAAACACTGGGTCTTTCTCGGCGGCTTGTTCTCGGCAGACGAAATAATACTACAAGGATTCGAAGCACCCAATGGTTGCTACACAAACTCAGAGAGTCAGATCCCGCACCTTGCATGTTGCCTCTTTCTACCGGCGTGTCCGACCACTAAAAGGGTACTCAGATGCATGCATTTGGCTCAGACCCCAGGAATTATCTCGTGGCTTTTGTTTTTGCCCTGGACCGGGATCCCGGTCAGCCCATGTGCAGGTAGATCAGGCGAAAGGAAGTTCGGACGTATTCTTCTGTTCCTGGAATGTTCAGTATTTGTTTCACATGTTTTGCAACTAATTACTGCAGGCACTTCCCCACCCGGGTCTACGCCGAGAAATTCAACAATTTTGACTCCCCAATCCCCATGGGGTTTAATAAGACAGGTTATCGAGAAAAAATCAGGATCGCCGTGCTCGGGATGGCGTTTCCAGGAGACCGACCGCCACAGTCGTAATTCTTTTCTGAATGAGACAGAAAGGTACGGGCTGGTATCTAGTAATTTTTTGGTCGAGAACTAGGCTTCTGATTCGTGGGTCAGGAGAATGGCTGAAAGGCGAGCCGCCGATTCACTTACTAGCGCTAATTAGGCTCAAACAAGCTAATCCTTGTCAATGTTGCCTGCGAAAGGCTTGGCCGTCGAATATTTTTGACTTCAGAGTTGTAAGTTCACACGACCGTCAGATTTTTGCACAGTCAACCTGCATTCAGTATTGACTGGAGAAAACTATATAAGCAAATACTACCTGATCATCAATCTCACCCCTCATTTTCCCAATTTGGGTTTTGCGGAGAAAAAGTGGAAATCTGGGGGTGCGATTCGTGGTAATTCGTTTAAGCTCTCGCTCTTTTGCATTGGGCCTCTCACGCTAACGCAGCCCACTTTCTTTGGCAAGAATTCTATTCCCTCGGGCACGGATTACCCTCGGAGAGTAAGAGTCCGACTTGAGAAAAAAAATCGGAGATATTGAGCGAGAACTATGAGTCTTTCAAGAGACATTCGGCCCCGATGTTTGCGGCTGGACCATGCCGGTCATTTGCCCCGTAAGCGTGGCTTACCGATGTACATCTCCAGGTTGTAATTTGAGCCAAACTAGTGGCCAAATCCAGACTGGGCTAATTGTTCCATTGCTAAGTTAAATCTTGAAAATACATGACTCTTGCCAAAGCGCACCATCACCAAGGGATATACGGAGTACTAAAGCGGTACATTGAAAGATGATCGCATCATCATTCGGTGACCCTGTGGGTTTAGAGCCTTGACTTCCATCTCCGGCGACGTGTAAAATGGTTTTCGGCGAAGGCTCGAGCGGCAGTCTCTAGGTTGCAACGCTACGGGACTCGTGGCTGAAGCCATGTGGGGATCGACTTTCTTTTTACACTAACGTGATCATCCCTTGGAGAAGTTTGGGGATGGATTTGCAATCTCTGGAAGCCCTATGCAAGTCACATTGTCAACCAATTTTTTCTTGATCTTACGACTTTTCTGTTGCTAGGGAGTGTGGGGACCGGGGGTTTTTCCCTTTCCCGACTTCCGTTATAGCTCCGCTTTTAGATCTAAAGCTCCCATAGTTTTCACAACAGTCGGAAGTACTCCGTACATTTCAGTCATAATCAGGTAAATTAAATGGGTTCATGCTTACGATTGATTGGCGTCTTCCCTACATAAGGTTATTGGCGATGAGCACAATATGGTAGCATTGCAGATCAAATATCCGATCCTTCGTAACTTGTTTCATGTCAGAATCTATAGAATCGCGCTGGAATCGGCAATTTAAAGGCACTGACTAGGATCCATATGGTAGATATTATCTGGAAGTAATGTTTATGTGCCCTGCTGCAAGGGGTGAAAACAACAGCAAATCTGACTCGTTCAATATTTGTTTGGTGGTGTTATGCTACATATTATTATTGGAACATCTGAGCGTTGTAACAATTCTCGTATTACGTTTTCCACACTGTCTATAATATGTGCCATGGCATGACCATGCCTGTGGGTATGGTAGGTAATCTGTGTCGTAGAAAGCAAGGATCTCTAATCTAAAATAGATGTTTCCACTAGCTATCACAATAGCTGGACTATGTGATCAAAAGTGCCTGTTTGAATGCGGGTACTTCGTACTTTAATGTTGAAAGAGAGAAGCTTGCTTCAAGAGTTCGCCTAGCTATAGTTTATGATGAGGCGGCACTTACCCGGATTTCTTCTTGGTTTTAGCTATAGGTTTTATTTTTTTATTTTTTTAATGGAATAAATTCCCATTACATCAGTCAAACTCAGAGTCTCTGTTATTTGACCTCCTAGGTCCCAAATATCTTATTTTAGGGGAGGTGGTCCACGGGCAGTCTGTGTTACGGGTATATACATAGCACGTTGAATGCTACCTCTCATTCCAAATCCTCCGGATACTCCCAAGGTTTCTTCCTTTCCTTTGAGCAATATTGGCTAAACTAACCCTGAACTTAGACAGTGTTCTTTCTGCTCAATGGATGTAATTAAGATGGTCGTTTTCCTACTTAAAAAGAACCACAGCCAATCTAGAGAGATACAACCTACTTGGGTGTGGACTGGGGTTTTTTTATAAATTGAATACGAGAAATAAATCATATAGTTATATACACATTGAAAACTAACAAAATAAAATGTTCCGACGAGGAGTTGGAGGTACCCCTCTCAGCTTACAGTCTCCTGTAAGTGAAGCAACAATTCTGACTTGACTAGCTTTGGCTCAATTGAACTGACTGAGGAGCATCAATCTCGAATTTGAGATGTATTGCGCGGAGAGTGTATCTATAAAGGTAGTTATACGAGTTGCAGGTATTCTCGAGTTCGAGCCAAGCAACCATATTGCCCCTCATCTGTGGAACAACGAGTTCATATTTCAACTATACACAATTCTCCATATGCCGATAAGTTCAGGTGATGGGGAGCACAGTTGTTTTCTCAACTACATACATGTATATCAACAAAGAGTTAGTACGTTTGATTTTATTTGCGTATAGAAGATTGTGGGCGTGGGTCTTTAGAGGTCCTTATGATAGAAGACAGCCCCTCGGAGCTTTTTTGTTGCGATTCTCACTGAGAATCAACATCAAGACTGTATTACAGCCTGGAGTACTCCATATGTATACAATACATAGACAAAATATATGGTTGAATGCTGTAAGCTCGGGGGATATTTCAATCAATTACATCATCGTGATAGTTTAATGCCGAGCTGACAAATTGACGTTTCCGCCGACCTTAGTTAACGTCAAGCATTACCAATTGGCTTATATTTCCCCTTTCATCCTCTTCCTCATGTTCTTCGATTCACTGAAAACTATATCTAGACTTTCTCGAATCTCATCCGCCTTTACCGCACAATATTCCACTATGTCTTCAAACATTACCTTATATACCTGGCCCACGCCAAACGGCATCAAGGCTTCAATTACCCTTGAGGAGCTTGGTTTGCCTTATAAAGTTGAGGGGATTGACATCAGCTCGAATCGTCAGAAGGAAGAGTATGAAACCCTTCCTTACAGGACCAAAGAACTTGCTGATAAGCGTCTCTAAAAAGATGGTTCCTGAAGATCAACCCCAACGGCCGTATCCCCGCCATCCTCGATGGCTCGCAACGTGTCTTTGAGAGCGGAGCGGTTATGCAATATCTTGTTGAAAAGTACGACACCGATCGCAAGATCAGTTATGCCCCTGGCACACCCGAGCACGTTGAACAAACATCTTGGTTGATGTTCCAGATGGGAGGTCTTGGGCCAATGCAAGGTATGTACAGGTCAACATCTAGTACACATACTCTTTTTCTAATATCCCACAGGCCAAGCAAACCACTTCCGTCTCTTTGCTGGCGTGCGCTCGGACTACGGAATCAAGCGATACACCGATGAAACCAAGCGTCTGTTCTCGGTCCTCGAATCACGCCTGAAGGATAGCCCTTATCTCGCGGGTTCGAAGTATACCATTGCCGATATCGCAAATTTCTCTTGGGTTCGAGCTGCGCCTATCACTATTGAAATTGATCTCTCTGAGTTCCCCTCATTGAATAAGTGGGTCGATAATATTGAGCAACGTGCCGCGGTCCAAAAGGGTGTCGATGTCCCACAGACGGGTAGGACTCAAGAGCAGAAGGCTGAATTGTTCCGGAACTTACGGGCCAAGGTTGATGCTTTGGATAATTCGGACAAACATTGATCTGTGACACGTGAATTCATATTTGCCAGGTCATAGCTATGCATACATATTTAGGTAAATCGGCATCAAGGCATATTAAATTGATTGGTACTTTCAGAATAACTCTTGTTTACACGTTTTCTAAAACCCACCACCCGCTCATTACCATACTGGGCCCCGTTTGGTGCCGGCTTGCAAGGAGCTTACACGAATGCGGAATCTTACCACCAGCTAACTTCCTTAGTAACAGAATTTTTTGGATTTCTCTATGTCTAGTATACAATTATAATTCAACTGGATATATGTTTTATACTACCCATCACTGTCTCATCGTTATCGGATTCACTGGCGAACCAGGACACCGCGGTATCTCATCTTTCCATTGCGGAGGGTCTCCATGGCCTCCTCAACACCATCAGCTGTCAAAGGGAACTCCATAGTAGTCGGTGTGATGTTCTTCTTGGCTGCGAACTGAACCAAGGAACGAAGACTGTGACGGGAAGCAACCAACGAGCCCTGGATGCGGACACCCTTGAGGTTCAGGAACAACAGAGGCACGGGCGAGGGGGCAAGGTCCACAGTGAGAGGGTAGATTGATCCGTGAATATCCATCAGGGGAATAAGGCTAGCATATGTCAGTACTAATCAATTGAATAGATAAAAGTGAAACATACGAGGCGTAATCAACGCTGGCACTACCACAGAGAAGGAGGTGGTTCACCGGCTTGAGGTTGGGGATCTCCTCGCCAGCCTTGAAGACGTGATACTCGGAGGCTCCAAAGCTGAAAGCCTCCTCGCGCTTGGCCTCGGAACTGGAGAAAACGACCACGTGGCAGCCCATGGCGGCCGCAAGCTTGATGGCGAGATGGCCCAAACCTCCAATACCCATCACTCCAACACGGTCCGTTGACTTGACACCATACTCTGACAGAACAGTCCAAACGGTACCTCCAGCGCACTAGATCTATGATTAGTCTCAATGAAATATCAAGTAGAGCGAGCATAGAAATATTTACCATAAGTGGGGCGGCATCAGAAGACTTATATCCATCAGGAATGGGAATCACACATTTGGAATCCCAAACAACGCCCTGTCCGAACGAACCAAGATCATGGTCAGAGGTACCATATTCCTTCTTGTTCTCGCAATATTGATCCCAGCCTTGGAAAGTAGACAAGTCAGCTATGCATTTCTTTCCTTTATTCAAAATCTCATGTCGTACCAGTAAGGCACTTTTCACAGGTACCACAGACGTAGTGGGTGTAACCGAATCCCACACGCTCTCCAACCTTCACGTTTGTGACGTCGCCGCCGATCTGACGGATAACACCCACACCCTCGTGGCCTAGAACCTGTCCAGAGTGGAGGTAGTGCTCATCTGTGCCACACAGGCCGGAGTGAGATGTCTCAATATAAACTTCATTAGATTGAATGGTGCGAGTGGTCTTGTCGGCCACGATCTTGCCCTCCTTGGAGCCGCGGAAGACTTCGAAAGTAACGCTCATGATGTAAATGGTAGTTAAAGATGGTTGTTTTTTCTTTACAAAAAATATACATTCATTTCGATGTGGGCTATATGGCCCCTTTTAAAGCTAAATGAAGATTTTTACTTGGTCTTACGATTTATCAGCTTTGTTGATGTGCTGTGCCGTTTCTCCGTCCTTGTTCCAGGCTAGATTGCCAATGAAGAGTCGACAGCGTCCGAAGTGGATCAAATAATCATTAAAGTCAATAAAGTTATTCTAGAGAATTCTGCAACCACGTTGCGTAAACCGATCGCCTCGGGGATAACCATCGATTCAAGCTTGATGGTGCCACAACCGAGGCCTACGGCAGGAAATTTTACGTCAACCTAACCGCAGTAGGAAATCACCCGTTGGAAAGTATCCACCGAACCAAAAAGATTGAAGGGCCTCCGGTAACTGAATTCTCCCGACTTGTCGGCGACTTTCTCCTCGGAATTGATTCGGTGTAATCTGAGCGGCCCGGGAATGGATAAAGACGATTAGTATTCTGAATATTAGTAGACACTGGTATTATTGATTACCGCTGATCACAGCCATCACAGCTTTATAATATTCCAACGTTATACTAAAATTGTACTAAAAAGCCATAAAAAGCCACTCGGGACACCTTAATCCTTTCCGGGCCGTGGAAAGTACGAATTCTAACCAATCTGGGAAAATATTCTGAACTACGTCAACAATGTTCCGACTGAACACCGACAATGGTTACGTGTTTTTGTATACAATTGTGCGAAGGTGTACAGCCTAAGGGTCCAATTCATTTTTTTATATGGAATATGCCTGAAAATTCAAGGCCATCCCCACCATCCAATTTTAAAATTTACCTCTACGTAGTGTTATAGCGGGGTAGAAGCTTATTGACTGTATCCAAAATATTGAATTTGTAGGTAGATTTAGAGAGAGATCTGAAAAAGAGATATAAGAACGAGATGTACCCACTAATGATTCGAATTGAATATTATATAGAAGGTTGTTGATAATACACGGACGGTATATAGCGGTCTAAAAAGCGATCTAGAATAGGGCATATTAACGTATCAAGACTAGAGACAGACATGTTTAACATAAAACCAAAAAAACTGACTTCCAGCAGCGTTTGGCCCACCGAGGTCTCTACATTCAGGATTTGTTGAAGTTAATGCTCGTTACACCATGCAGACAATACAGCAATGCTTCATAGAGATTAACTACATGCCATATTTTGAACTATGTGCTAGTTATTGGTTAGGAGCGGAACGCATGAAACTAAAGTAGAGGATGCGATGCCTAGGTGGTCACTGTAAAAATATCTCGGAAATTTGAAGATTTGAGATCACTTGGTGTTAGGTGTTGGGGTCCACGGGTTGCATGAATGCATACGCGAACAATCCATTTACAAATATTCCTACGTATACACTGTCGGTCTGCCGATCTAAATCTGTTCACTCCGAGAAGATCGACACTAAGAGTGAAGAAGATACTTATTGCGCTGTTTGGTGGCTGATTGTGTTTTCGGTTTTCGTTAAATGCAGGTGATATATATTTAAAAAGTGAGCGTAAGCGGAGTGTTGAATAATATATAAAAGTTGGTGTTACCCGGGCCCCGCAGCTAGTAGCCACCTCTGTCATTAATTCTAAGGCCGGACTTAAGTGAGCAATTTCCTCATGTACAACGCCTTCAAAACCGAGTAAAGTAAAAAAAACCTCACTACCTGGAAAGTCGTAGAAAGAGGAGATTAAAAAAATTACGAAATACAAAAAAATAGTTTCGCTGGGAATCGAACCCAGAACCTTTCCGGAACACTCGCCTATGAGGCAATTGTTAACGGAAAATCATAACCGCTAGACCACGAAACTGCTTGATGGAAAGTGAGGTACATTTACGTGTTATGTTCGAAAACAGCCGAGAGCGTACTAAGAGCCACTCTTATATCTATCCCGAGGTCTTCTCTACGTAACCCTTCACCCCCTAATCTTCGTGGAATGGCGCATTGTTTAAACTCAAATCAGGCGCATCGGGACAAACAAAAGAGATCAGTGAGAAGATATACACAAAAAATTCCAATGCTAACTATGTGCAGATTAAAATATATACACGCAGAAGGGGTATCTAGGACGCCCGCATCCTATAATGGTAGACGTTCATTTTCATCACCATCCTCTTCATCCTTTCGAGGCACCAGTTGATATGGACCACTGGATTCAGATCTTTGGAGAAGTCGACGGTGAACAGCGAAATAGACACCACAAACCAGACAGCCAAGCGCGACAAGCACAACAGCGCCGAGGGCCCACGGATTCCCATATAAGCCTTCTTCGGAAGAGACCGGCGGCCGGTGGAGCACCTCTGTCACACTAAGGCTGTCTCCATTCGAGTGAATTGCGCGAACGCGGAAGAACGAGTCCACCTCGGCAGCCAACGGAATCTCCGTTTCGAATCCGTCACGGGGGACCTGGTCAACAGCGGTGAAAGTCATGTTGGTCAAGCTTCTGTGGTCCCATGTCTCCACCAGCCAAGATGCTACTTCAGTCGCACCGTTCCAGCTCACAAAGACACTGTTTGGTGTAAGTGCTGCTTCCGGGGACGTGAGTGGATTGCCAACCCAGTCAAATTTGAACACACGATACGAAACGACGCGACCAAAAGTGAACCAAGCAGAGGCTCCGAAGTGTGAATTGCATACAACCTCGCCATCTGGGGAGAACTCGGTAAAGGCCGCAGAATGGCCCCAGCCCACAAATACGTTTCCAGTGTCGAGTACCTGCACATTTCCTTGAGACACGGCCATCATATCCTGGGGGTGCTCATAGGACTGCAATAATGTCGCTTGTCTTTCTTCAAAGTCTAGATCAACCATCATACCACGGCTAACTGCGGAGGGGTTGTCGTTGGAATACGCTGCGTTATCGAATAGGCTAAGACGGTTTGATCCTCGCCAGCGAGCATCGTGCTGCCATGAGAAATCAGTAGCAGCTCCATCAGAAATGTCGGTAAAGTTGTTCCGTTTTCCACCCAAGGACCAGATGACCTCGCCGTTGGTACCATCTATGCATGCGATGGTATGAGTGTGACGCATCGAAACCAGATACCGGCCCTGGCTATCCTTGTCCACGCTGTTTATGTGCAACCAGTCGTATGCCGAGGTTCGCCCGTGACCAGTATCTCCAATCGGATGGTAACTATCGGCTAGACTGTAGAAGTCGGAAGCACGCCATTGGAACAGAAGCTCTCCTGTTTCAAGGTTGACTTCTTGAAACACTCCATCATACATCCATCCCAGCTCGGGGCCCCCAACAGAACTCAGATCTACCGGGATGGGGTCGTAAATCATCAGGATCGCGGTATCGTTGGAGGTGATTTGAAAATCGTGCAGGTCGCCGTCAAACATGCCAATGGGCGATATCTCGTACTTCTGGGTATAGGTCGAATCAAGCTATTAATCGAACGATAACGTTAACAAACACTGACTGGAGTAGGAGCCACCTCAAAAGTATATCGTACCATGTACCATGATCCCCGGCCATAGTTGTCGTCTGTGTCTCCTTGCCAATATGTGAGGTATTCCTTGCCTTTATACCGCTGGACTTTGAAGTCTTGGGTCGTGCCCGAGTTCCATTTAGTCCATACAAGTTCCCCGGCGGCGTCTAGGATCATCGGACCGGGATGGGCGATTGAATCGCCTCGAGGCGCTAGGAATGTGTACCGGGAGTCGCATTTCGCTCCAGGTGGGGAGACTTCAATTTTCGGTGATTCTTCGTCGAAAGAGAGGTAGCTTCGATCCGGTCCAAACCCTTCAGCTCCTAGGTCATACCAACTCAAGTCGGTGCGGATGCGTAGTCTGAGAAGTTGTGGAAGGGCAAAAATGTAGAAGACAATCGCACCTCCAATTGCGACGAGGGATAAGGAAATCCATGTTAAGGATAGGCGTTTATGCAGACGTTCACTATGGAACCAGGAGTTCAGGCGAAATACGCCAGAAGGAGTCCGCGAGAACATTGGCGCATCGCGGATAAAACAAGGGAGCCGAGCAGAAATGTAGGAATGTTGTGCGGCGGAAGCAGCGGTTGTATCAAATGGAGCACCATGATGTTATTTAACCCCGTCACTCCTGAACGGGTCAACGTCAATTTTCCGCCGTGTATCCGACAAACGAAACCAATTGCCGGAGAGATAGCCCACTCTTGGCTGCACGGACAGTGGAAACACCAGGGTGGACGCGTATGATGATTCGGTAGCTGACGGTCTTCCATAGAAGCGTCGTGGACCGCCAAGCTTCCGTGGATCACACTGCCCTGGAGAATTGCGCGTCTGCGCCAAGCAGCGACGAGAATTATCTGCCGACAAGTTAATCTGGTGGATCGTCTCCCTCGTGGTTATGCAAACCCTATGATATGCCGTCCAGTGAAAATCATTGCTCTGAGATCGTCTCACTTCAAGCTCAGCGCCAATAAGTGCAACGCCACCAGCCCACGCGTCCTCATCATGAAGCAGGAAGTGGCGTCGAAATATCGTAGTGGAATGGGACCCGCCCAATCAGATAAGAAAGGGGGAAAATGTTGGAAACTCGGAGTTAACAAGGTGGTATATTGTGCATAGATGCGTTGAAAAGTGCAACAGGGTTAGTTAGGAGGAGAAGCGAAACGTGCTACGTAAATGATCTACAATGCAAAATATCCAACATTGTATTCTCGCTGGTGATCTTTTTCTCCTTCCCTAGATGAACCCAGCGGATTTCACCTAAGATGATATACGAATACGAGGGCCACAATTCGGTCTCAGTGCCTCCATTTAGGCTAGTCTACCTAGGTCAAAGTATCTCGAAGTCAATAAGACACGCAATGCAATAATATGTATCTACGGAGTAGACTGCCAAGATTCGGTGGAGTAATTATAGCAGTTTTCTGCAGGCTAGTAGTAATGATAATCAATACAAGTGGGTGTGGATTTCGGCTAAAGACCCTTCCGGAATCTTTCTATACCCGTTTTATTCACACTTTGGAAATATGTTATTATTCGAGGTTAACAGCATGACGATACATCGATATGAGGAGTCATATTAATCCCGTTCTTTAGATCATCTTATGTACGATATCTTCAATATTGTAGTCGAAGCCGACATTCTCCCACTGCCAGGATCAGTCTCCAAATGCCGCGTGTCTTCTAATGTTCTACTTGAATTTCGCCTAATCTTCGACATGTTGGATTGGGAAACTAATGATGACACCTTCGGACATTTGAATGTCGTGAGGATAAAGAAGTGCACGCGTGGTAAGCACTGGTTTTTAGGTAGACATTGTGGAGATATATGCCTTACTAGAACGTTAGCTCAATACATACCCCGTCATTTCCCACGAGTTCCTGCGCCTTGAACGTACAACGTACTACGGAGTATATATAGAACACTAAGAGTTTGGCAATGGATAGTAAGCTCTATTCTGGTTAGCCCTTCTTATAAACACATTGTCCCAGCGTAGCCAAGAGCAATACATAGACCGAGAATGAAGCCCATGCCATGGGAGCTAGGTATATTCCGTCTACTACTTGGGTAGAAACCTAGTTATCTAGGCACAGCCTAGATCTCATCTTTGTATAGGGTTTCTTCATTGTATATGTTTCTACCAGGGTTGTTTTAATACACATTTTTATCTTGAGTTTCTTCGTTTTTTTCAGTCGTGAATATATAACGTTAGCTACTATACTATGATACTATGTGCCCTAATATGGTCGCTGCAATAATTACTTGATATAAGCTGTTTCCAGACTTGGAGACACTAGGTGTGGTGTGTTCGAGTGATGATTCACATGGTTCACATAATCCCCAGTGATTTAGCCGAGGATGCCGTGAGGAACTAGACAAGGGTTAATGCAGCCATGGAGTTAGTAGGTGGCTGGATAAGCTGGATAAAGGGTACCATTTTGAGGATTTGATTGATGCCTGATGGCCTTAGTTTGCACTAAATATTGCACTACTTTCTTGCCAAGCGACTCAATAATTTTCCGATCGAGTTATATTTTCAAGAGTCCGGTTCCTCTCTTTGATCAATTGTCGTGGATGCTACAAATATTTGTAATATAGAGGGAATGCGACCGTACAACGTACTTGCTGATCTGAGGACTAGTGATCCAAAAGGAATAGATCTTTCTCTCAAACCTCTTTGGTCTTTTATCAAGTCTTGAATTGAGTGCTCTAATCTTGTCTGACGGGTCATCCCGAAACACCAATATAAATAACTGGATGCTATTGGGTGCTTCGACCTCCAGCTTGTGGAGTGGGGGGAGAGTTCTATGTAACTTTTGCAATTCAATACTATTTCTTGATGTTACTTATTCTCTACAATAATTTCTATAGTTTATCTTGAACAATATGAGTTCAATGTATTGATCAAATTCCAATCATCTTTCCACATACAATATATTGGAGTGCCGGAAAAGATCGCCGATAGGTTCAATTCGCCACGCCAAGTATGCAGGATGCACCAAAACCCCTGGTTGGAATTGTGTTGATCCTAGCCTGCATGAGGAAGGTAAGAAAGGTGTATGTAGTACGGAGTATTGTAGAGTAAGATGCAAATTTCTTCTAACCGCACTATATGTTACTACTACTACGTTTAATAGTCACATACAACATAGTTGGTAGTACGTGGAGAGAATAGTAAAGAAACAAAACCAAGATAAACTTCATCTAGCTCCACTTCCTTGGTGGATGCATTTTAATGATTGGTAAGGTTTTTCTTTCCCCCCTGACCTCCAGATGTTCTTCTCTTCTTCTTCTCTTCTCCACATATTCACGAGATGAGGTCGGATAAGGAGATGGTCTCTCAGGAGGTCGGAATCGACGCGACCGCACAAGATGACTGGGACATGCAGCGTCTGGGAAAGACACAACAGTTCAAGGTGAGCTGAATCATCGTGGGGACGTGCGGATCAGAACTGATCATCAGTAGAGAAATTTCCGTTTCTATTCGATCTTAGGTTTCACCACGACCTTGATGGCTACTTGGGAGTCGATTTTGCTGTAAGTTGCCACGCGACCGCGATTTGGGAATACAAAAAATAATGGGAGTACGCGCAGTACGAGTACCTACGGTTTGACCGATGGTGGACGAGCGGGGATGGTCTATGTATACATTGGATCTTTTGTGGGTTTCTTTTCGGCTGTGATTTCTATGGCTGAGATCTCGTCCATGTAAGTCGAACCCACTACCTGTGCGACAATGCGATATGCGACACACCCTGTGCGGTATATTCATTGACAGTTATCTAGCTCCCCAACATCCGGTGGACAGTACCACTGGGTTAGCGAGTTTGCCTGGCCAAGGTACCAACGGTTTTTGAGCTACCTCACCGGTGAGTTAGTGTTCTGCAAAATAAAATAAAAAATGGTTAGAGCTAGGACTAATGCTGTGTTAGGATGGCTTTCGGTACTGGGATGGCAGGCTGCATTTGCGAGCATCTGCTATCTTGTCGGTACTTTGATTCAAGGACTCTTGGTCTTCAACTACTCAGACCCTTCCGGTTGGGTCTACGTTTATGAGCGTTGGCATGGTACTCTACTCACCATCGCCATCGCCGCCGTCGGTACCGTGGTCAACACTTGGGGTTATAAAATCTTGGCTCCTATGGAAGGTCTCATTTTGGCGATTCACATCTTTGGGTTTGTCGCTGTGATTGTCCCGATGTGGGTGATGACTCCAGGAAAAGCTACTGGAGAGGAAGTTTGGAAGGAATTCACAAACTCGGGTGGATGGCCCAGTATGGGTCTCGCATGTCTTGTCGGCCAGTTGACTCCAATTTTCTCCTGGACTGGCCCGGATGCTGCGACGCATATGGGTGAGTACATTCTGAATATTTATCGTTGATTTGAACTGACGATGAGTAGCCGAGGAGATCCAGAATGCTGCTTTGGTCGTGCCGTGGTGTATGGTTTCGACAGCACTGATCAATGGAGCACTTGGATTCGTTATGCTCATTACATTGCTCTACAAGATGGGTGATTTGCAAGATGTTCTTGCCCCTGCCAGTGGCTTCTCGTTTCTTCCAGCAGTTAATCACGCGACTGGCTCCGTTGCTGCCACCAACGGAGTGGCTGCGATCATTCTCATTCTCGAAGTTTGCAGCGCCATCGGCATCCTTGCAACAGTCTCTCGCCAGACCTTTGCCTTTGCCCGTGATGATGCCTTGCCATTCTCTAAGCAGTTGGCTCACGTGAATCGCCGAACTCAGATCCCCGTCTGCTCCGTGTTGGTCTCGACTATTATCACTGTGCTACTGAGTTTGATCAACATCGGTTCCACTGCTGCTTTCAATGCTGTCGCATCGGTGATGATTGCTGCTCTCTTTACTACTTATATCTTGCCGATTGCCGCCATCGTTCGGACTCGTTTCCAACCGGGTGGTATTCCTCCATCACGCTTTTCGCTCGGTGCCTTTGGTTTGGCGATCAACATCTTCTCGCTACTATGGCTGTGCTTTGCCATCATTTTCACCTTTTTCCCAACCGCAAACAACCCGACCCCCGTGACTATGAATTGGTCTATCCTTGTGTTTGGAGCGGTTGTTATTTTTGCTATCATCCTGTACATGGTGCATGGCCGCCGTGTATACCGGTCTCCCGTGACTCAGGTCCGCAAGGTTGAGTAAATATTGGTTCTTTTCTTATAATTTGCACATTTGGTGTGCAACGGCTAGGTCAATTTGGCACTATGGGACGTTTCATCTTGTCTGCGTACATATATGACATTTTAATAGACATTTGGACATATCGATTTCAATAACATCATTTGATACCCCAAGAGAAAGCCCTGATCAACTCAGTCCAATTGAGTCACTAGCTCGAGAACGCATTACATTCGCGATTGACCGACAAGGCAACTTCGCATGCATTGTACTTTCTATAATCATGACCAATTCGAAGGGAGTTATTCACTGTTATATTACAGAAGCATAAGGCCATTTGGGGAATAGCTAAGCCAACTAAAAAAAAAGATCCCATTCGATCATTGCACGGTCAATGGTTTCCTCCAACGATGAGATAAGGTGGTTGATAGTAAGTACCCTTGCAACTTTGACTTGTCAGCTCGGCCGATAGTCCGGCTGAGGATGCACAGGACACAAAAGAACAGGTTGTGTAACGGTGGCTGGGCTATATAATCAGTGATTTGGTTCAAGCATTTGCTGAAGCAACTTGTTAGAACATGCAAAAGTCTTCATTTGCTGCCACCAGACACAATGGTTCCTCAAACTCGATAGGTCGATCGAGTTATCCCTCGCATTTCAATGCACACTTTTGAAGACCGGATTGATGAGATTACTGAAAAACTAATTCACGCTGCTGAGAACGTCGGCTTCTTCATTTTGGTTAACCATGGACCCTCCAAGCAGAACATCGAATCTATGTTTGCGAAGTCAAGATGTTTCTTCAGTCTACCAGATGAAGTCAAAGTAATTGTACCGTGGACGTTGAGCAATATAGGCTGGGAAAAGAACTCACAAGTTCGACCATCTACCGGATAAACTGACCGCAAAGAGTCTTATCAGCTGAAACTTGGAGAATATGAACAACCTCTGGATTAAAGAAAACCACCTGCCTGGTTTCCGCGCTGCTTCAATCGCTTTTATGAATTGCGTGCAACAGACATCGGAATTTGTAATGCGATGTTTCGCACGTGAGCTGGGGTTTCCTGAGAAATTCTTCATTCGGTGTCATGACATCTCACGACCGAACTCGCAAACAGCAATGCGTCTACTTCACTACTTCGAGTTGCCGGAAGTATCGGATGGCAAAGTGTATCATCGCGCAGGGGCACATGCTGATTGGGACTTTTTGACTTTACTCTTCGAAAAGGAAGGTCAGAATGGGCTGGAGATATGTCCGGGTCGCGAGGTCGTCAGTGGACTCGGTATTGGGGACGAATGGACTAAAGTCGAAGCCACGACGGGCGAGATCGTATGTAATATCGGCGATGTACTTATGTCTTGGTCGGATGATCGATTCAAGTCAACCATTCATCGATTTAAGGCACCTTGTGACCCCCATGACTATTTTGGGGACCGATATAGCATCGCTTATTTCAATCACCCCTCCAAGGATATTTTGGTATAGGGACCCTTGAAGAAATATCCGATGGTGTCTTGGGCTCAATTTACTGAGAGAGCGATAAAACGGAGTTTCGCTGCTTTGCAGGGGAAAAGCTGAAAACAGTCGCGGCGGCATAACTTGATCAGAAGCGCACGGGCATCAAGTTTCGATCTGGGGGCTGTTAGGCGTAGTTTCGCAAGGGAAGTTTCGCGCAAAGGGAATCTGGGCAAACTGCAATCGGAGGAGATTGGGACAGGAGTTACGGCCTGAGAACACAGTAGAGCCGTGGCAGAGTCAGAGTAGAAGTCAATGAAAGAATAGTAGTCCTATAAATTTCCAAAATCCCACCATGTTGAAAACCCTTCAATGTTGCCGAAATTAGATTCCGAGTCTGGGTATCCCACATTGTTCTCCAGATCAACAAATTGCGATGGATCAGTCCATAGCCAGGGTGTGTTGGTCATTAGACTGTCAGCTGGAGCAACTAGTTTCTCACCAAGTCCCAGATTCGGAGAACTTTGAGCCGAAGACCTAAGGGCCATATTCGGCGGCATGTGTGCAGTTTGACCACCGTCTGCAGTGTTTACCGTGATGTTAGGAGACATTGCGACAATCACCTCTAGGGTGGAGGTTGGGCTGTCATCGGCCTCTTCCGTGGAGACAGTAGGAGTTAATGATGGATGGAGCAATCCACCCGTGGAAATTTCGTGTGGTTTGGGCTTGCAATTGACCTGAAGAACGTCCCACATCAGAGGTATACTGAGATGAATTTTCTCAGGCTCCCAGTCATAATCGACGTTTTCCGAACCAGAGGCGATGCGGGTCATCTTGTCAAGCGTTTGGTCCTGTAACTCTGTGAGTATTGATAGCTATGATTTGTGTCAAAATTTCATACCAGAATTTCACATGCAGGCGAAAAGGACACGAATGTTTTGAGGAACCTTCTGCATTTTGTGAAGTCGACTTTGGATTTGTATTTCAGCCGAGGATCCGCGGCACAACAGTAGTACAAGTGCACTGTAGCTGCAATGGCAGCAGCGTGTCCAAAGAAAGGGTCGATAAGTCGCATCTTTTTCTCCGATACCATATCTATCATTCTGACAATCCAGGTGGCATGCAGCAAAACCAACTCAGAGGATCGTCTCCAAAAAGCATTAGGAATAGCCAGGTTGTCGTTGTATTGTGATGCAACAATGTAAACAAAGGGATGGTTCAGGACAGTCAAAATGCAATGATACGTGAATTGCAATTTGAGCCAAGGTGTCCAATAGTCTCGGTTCATTCTCAGCTCTTCTGCCGTACGCTCGTAAAATTTGACAGAGTCATATCGATGACACTGAGAGAGTTTGTTTTCAATTTCCGTCAAATCAGAATTGACCATGGAGTACATGGAATCGTGTCTCCACGGCTCTTTCAGCCTGTTCCGAGCACAATCTGAGATATAGGTTCGCACTCTGCTCCACACCCAGCCGAAATGAGCAGCGAGACTCCAAATTCCTAAATCCGATGGTGTCGAGCAGCCGAGATCATCTGTAGGCAGCGGTGGTGGATTAGCCTCGGTCATATCCTGTCTTGCCCGGTCACTACTGGACGAAACATAAAATGTGCGTAAGATTTCTGATGGAATGCACAGGAACCCATTTTGCTGTCCATAGGACTGTTCAAGACATTGCAGACTCCAGAAAAGACGCTTCTTTCGTTCAATGGCGGAACCTTCGCCGACATAGGTCGATTCTAAATCCAACGTCGCCGATCTACAAAGATGTAGAGCAAGGCCAAGGTGAAAACGACCGAGATGTATATTTCCGTCTGAAAGAAGTTCAGTAAATCATGTTTCTTGTATTGGTGTGGTTGACTTACCTAGGAAAGACGAGTATGATAGCAGACAAAGACTCTCGATAGTTTCAAGCTCGACTGTGCCGTTCGCCATACGGAGCATAATCAAGCTTCTGGCACTGTCACCGTAATGTTGTAAATGATCACGATCTCTTGAAAATCGTGAAGTCAAGGCAAGCAGACAGCAAACAAGCTCCTCCGACAGACAGCCCGGGTCCGAGACTTCATTACGGTCAAAACACCAGATAGGTTGTCGGTGGCAGTATTCAAAATAAAGATCTATAGATTTGGCAATCGCGGATGATGATGGATGGGAATTTGAATCATCATATCCAAAACCGAGGAAAAATGGGTCATTGACTGTAGTTGGTTCATTGGATGATAGACGTGTAGTGTTTGGGTAGGGATCAGAGATTCCATTGATTCCATTGATTCCCTCATGAGTCTTTTCTGGCCGAAGTTCTTGAGTCGGCCGGGTACCACTAAGGATGAGATTCACCTTCTCTTCAAGGAAAGCTAGTCTATCGTCCTAAGATGGAAGTTAATGATTGGTCAGTCATGATGATAAGCCAGTACTTACAGATTGCCCTCCCCGAGACCCCCGAGGTATTGAGGTATAAAGGCATGACTGATTTAAACGGACGCAACTTGAGCAAGATGGCTTTTCGGCTGGACACCGGGTCTTTTTTCTTCTGTATGACATCAGGCCAATCCTGGAATAATAAACAGAATTACCCATACCTGCAATTGAGACATGCCTCATGAGACCGTAACCTCCCACGAGCACTTTCTCTCGGCATCATTATCACAGGCTCAATCTCAAATTGATACTTCGTAAGGTATTTTTGAGAGAAAATGCCACTCGACATGTATGGGGGAGGGGAAAAGGGAACAGATTTAGCTGCGGGGTATCAGTGACCAAAGCACCCGGCGGCTACTAATTGAGATAGGCATGATATGTAGGGCGTCATGAGCGGGAAAAATTAGGTGGGGAATGTGGATTTGGTTCGAGATAATGCAAGGAAATGATAATGATATTAAAAAAAAAAAGAATCGGAATATGAAGAAATATGAACTTGTTTTTTTTTCTGTTCTCCTCATTCCTTTCAGATCTCCCCTCATGGACCCGAGTACTAAATCTAGAACTATAAAAACAGGTTAAATATGGGGCTCATTCTGAAAAAGGCTAAAATGTCCAGTGGGATATCTGTCATTGGAAATCTCCTAACGGTTGTAAGAATCCTAGGAACCCTAGCACTCCTAACATTCCTGGAAATTCTAGCAAACATTATTTGGTCTAAAGGGCCACGTATGAATGCAATTGAGGTGGCGTTTTGTGAACTAGTTAACTATTTAGTTTGAATAGCCTGAATCGCTAGGCATTATTGAAGTTAATAAGGTTATCGTCTGTCTCGCCATCCATTTTAATTGGCCAGGTTTTTCGAACAATCGTGCGGCCCAAATTAAGATGTTCATATGACCTATATTCTTTGATGCATATCGTGAACCTAGAATAGATATATGTCTCGTGATAGGAGTTTGGGCTTCACTTCAAAGTTTCGAGACTGCAATTCATTATGCTCGTAATCATAACCATAGACACAAATTGAAGAGGCAAATGGCAACTGGCAAATGATGAGTGACAATTGACCAAGTAAGAAAAACTCAATGAATCGCTCAAAACAAAGAAAGTAAAATGTAGTATGCATATAATCAGGAGACCATTATTTCAGGAGCGGTAGCTGGTCCAGGCGCAGGTCCAGCGCCACATGCCCCTCCTCCGCAACAACCACCTCCCTCGGGAGTTAGCTTAGAGCAGAAGTCCATGTCATCTTTGCTGACTGCTGCATCTTTGGGAAGTCTTTGTCGGGCAGGCCAGAACTCCTCATGTGACTCTTCTTCGCGTCTTTGGTGTTGATCAATCAGGCCGCGAATGCTGCCTTGGAAGGAGAGAGGTACGATTTCCAATCGCGGCTGCAGCTCTCCTTCGGCAGAGACCCGAGTGCTGATATTTTGCTGTGTCTCATTATAGAGACCCTCGTCTTCAGATACAATTGTTTTGTAGGATTGATTAATTATTTCAAATTCTTCGTCACTAGAGCTCTTGTGACGGAAGACTTCATAACGCATCGAGCATGTGGTAGGCCCGGTAGGCACGAATCTTTGCATGAAGAAAGCATGGGGCCTATAATCAAATTGAGAAACGTGACAAACCCCCAGATAGGAGCTGAACTTACGAGACAATCATAGAAGCGTTCGGGAAATAGTAGCTGCTAGCATCCCGGAGACGTTTGGCAATGGCTTCAGTTGTAGAAGTTTTGGCATCGACATGGAAGGGGATCGGGTGATGCTGGTGGTTTTCGTTATAGTTGTCTGCCAGAACCTTCCAGTTATAGTCCCCAGTAGACTCCCAGGCGTGATCAAAATCATAATCTTCAGAATCGAATCCCTCGAAACGGGGCTGCATATCAATTCCTTCAAAGTCGTCATCCCATGAGATTTCGGGCTTGTCGTCTGCATCCAAATTGAGCCAAATAAAACCGTTCTTATCGACGTGAACATGGATTGGCAGGAGGCCATTCTTGCTCTTGTCGAAGCCCTCCAGCTCTTGGTATCCCGGAGCCTTTGCAAGCTTGCCATTAAGGCCGTATGACCATCCGTGATATTGGCAAGAAAAGATACGAGAAGTGCCTCCCTCTTCAGTAACCACGGGGAATGCTCGGTGTCTGCAAATGTTGTGGAAAGCATTGACATTTCCTTCGCGATCTTTCACTAGAATAAAGGCATACCCAGCAATGTTGTATTTAAGCCAGTCGCCGGTATTAGGAAAACGCGACCGGTGCGTAGTAAGAAGCCATTTCCGACTGAAAATCGCACGCCGCTCGAGCTCGTACATCTCTGTTGAGGAATACCACGAGGCGGGGAGAGCGCGAGCTGGATAACTGTTGTCGACAGCGGGGGAGGTCTCTGTGCCTCCCAATCCGAGGTAGCTTTTGAGAATCGACATTGGTAATATCGACAAACAAAATTTCGTTGGAAAGATGGGTGATTAGATCAGACGAGGACGAAACTTCGCTGTTGTCGGATTTCTCATCGTTTGGGCCGAAGATTGGTGTCTTGATATAGTGACGGATTCTTTGATCCATATGGCCGCTATCACCACCATGAGCTCATATTTCCCCATGGGGATGCCCATTCTACACAATATCGCCGATCACAGGATCGGTACGGAGGCTCAGCCGTTCACTGTCCGACGGTAACAAGTCCCGTCAAGGTAAGCCAGACCTGGCGATCAAAGCGGTACCATACGGTAGACGGGGTTAGTACCGCGATTGATTAACGCCACTCGGATGGTCGGGATTTTTACCGGCATCATAAAAGGATCAGGAGAGCTCAACTTCACGTTACTTTTGACTTAAGCTCGCAAGATCGATACATGGGAATTTCGCCCCTCTCAGGTGCAACGTTTTTCATCTTCGGGCTTACTTATGCCACTATTAGTATATTATTGGATCTTACAAAGTTATGATCCACAGAGCTAACCTCAAATCAAATTACTAACATAGAGCTTCCCCTGCTTAACTTGGCGCAATAACCCGATCACATGAGCGGCTCGTATGTTGTTATCAGAAGAAAAGAAGAAAGTGTGGGGTCAATAACTATGTGTTTCTCCAAAAGATCAACCGATTTATTATCTTGGCTTCTGACGGTATAAAGGATCTTCCAAAGTTATATCTGAGGCAGTAATAATCATGATTTTAGTCAGGAATCGCACCAATAGCATCATTTAGTGTTATCCAATTATTTGACGAAACAAAAGAAAGCCCCTACCTCAAATATACCTCAATTGTGCTCAATTCTTTAGGAGATGATGTCCATAAATATATTACTTGGTCTATATTGGAACACCCAGGTAAGAATTTCAAATCCCTATCCTTCTGTGTCTTATCTATGCCTCCCGACGCAAGTCTTGAAAGTCAGAGCTCAAAGGAATTGATAAGAAGTACTTTCTTTGATGAAAAACCCCTTATAAATCCCTGATATAAAGAACCACATGATGCATATCAAATCTACCTGAGATTAAAACCCAAGATTCCAATTGAACACAGCAAAACCGAATATTTCGTCCCGGGGATCTAGATTAGCCACAGCCTGTCAAGTTTGACTTATCGGTCTAACGCCGAAGATCGGC
This sequence comes from Penicillium soppii, assembly GCF_028829465.1. NCBI lineage: Eukaryota > Fungi > Ascomycota > Eurotiomycetes > Eurotiales > Aspergillaceae > Penicillium > Penicillium soppii. The sequence goes on along the minus strand of NW_026643235.1, from coordinate 163,471 downwards.
AAAACGGAATATAAGCCGAGGAATTAGATTAAGTCAGAGTTTTATACAAAGAGGAGCAGATATCCTGATTGGGAATTGTGATCCAGTCTGGCCTGTAGATGATGATGATGATGTTTGCCATTGACCTCGGGAGGTATCATACGTTGTAGGATTGAGATGAAGGTAAACGGCATGGATGTTAATGTAGTCGAGTTCAAAATCAAACGTGCAACGTAGGAATATATCACTAATTTCTATAATAGCAACCTTGGAAGTTGATAAATGCTTTGTGGCGAAGAACCGGGACGACTCCGAACTGTGTACCCCGCAGTCGCCGGACCCGTAGACTCGATCTTCTATCTTGATCTTCTTTTGTAGTTTGATTCTCTCCACCAATTACAATGAGCACAACAGGTGACAATTACACTATACACAAAGTTTCCCTAAAACGTACTCGACAGGCTTGTGGTCCTTGTCGGTAGGTGCCAAGACAAAATCCCTGCGGCCCGCTTCACTAAAGATTTTTGATATCTAATTTTGCCATTGATAGTCGGAAAAAAGCACGTTGCCCAGGAGAAAAGCCGACATGCTCGCTATGCCATAGATTAGGGCAATGCTGCTCATACGGAACGCAAACATCCGCCCGTGCGAAGGGTCTCAAGCTTCCATCGGCTCCCTCGGCTCCCTCGGCTCCGACTCGAGCCCAGGACCAGGAGACAAACAGAGATAGCACCACCGATGTATGTATGCTATTTCGCATTGCTGAATCTTCTAGCTTGGGGGTGATGTTTGGGATAATACTAACCTCGTCAGACCCAAGGGGATGTCTCGAGCTCCGGGAGACTTCAGCGCATTGAAGAAAGACTAGATTCAATGGCACTTTTGCTCCAGTGAGTTCTGAACCAAGATAACGAAAGTAACTTACCAATATCTCTTTTCCTGGTGCAGAGAAGGCTTGCCCAGATCTAGTGTTTTACGTGAAACATCAAGTGATAGTCTGCCCAGCGATCATGGCCAGGAGCGTGGACTTTATGATGGGTTTGAAGCAATAGTTCACCCAGAAAAAGATTTAATAACATTCCAGCAGTATGATAAGATATGCTTGAATCGCCCACGGCAATTTGGCTAACATGAACCAGAAGCTGCCTCCCTGTCATATTCACCCAGAAGGAAATTGAGACATATCTTACCTACTTTCATGACCAACCCTACTGCCTATTTTCGAAAAAGTGGCTCTTATGCTCTGCAAGCTCTTTAAAACCAGAGATTGCCTTCCCATTAGTGGCCCTTACTTCTCGTCTTCCTCGACGTTCTCGTGACAGATTATTCGGGGACCGGACCGACGCGAAGTATTTTGCCGAGAAAGCTTGGTCAATATTATCAAGTCAATACCAAAATGGCGCAATGAGCCTTTCGTTTCTCCAGGGTCTATTTCTATTGGCCCAGGTAGACTTTTCTGATGGACAGGCGCATCGAGGATATATGTCTGTGGCCCTTGGTCTGCGGGCCATCCAGTCTGTGGGGTTGAACAAACAAAATGCCTCGTACCTCTCAAGCAATAACCCTGATATTGAGGCCAGAAAGCGCATTTCCTGGGCATTCTTTATGCTTGATCGCACCTATAGTGCCTCCCGGAACTATTCATTGTCTCTCTCCGACAAACAATTCACATTACCATTTCCTTCTCCCGAGACAGAGACATCGTCTGGAGATGATGTGCCATCGACCTACGGATCTTTGCATGATGGGCCTGGGAAACAAGGACAAAAAGTGGATTATGGCATCCTCGCTTGTCTTCTGAGACTGTATTCTTTATGGGGAAAAACCACAGAATACGTGTTTGAACCCTTCGCCGAGAACACACTACCTCCCTGGCAGACTGGATCTGCTCTCGCGATCCTCGAGTCAGAATGGTTGCAATTCGAGACACACTTTGCAGATGCCCATCGGTATATCAATGTTGATTTCCAAAAACGCGCCCGAGAAGACCCAACATCACGTACTTACATCTCGACATGGGTATTTGTGCAATTTCTCTTTCATTCAATCCAATGCTTGCTGCATCATCCATTTGTTATCATGACCAAGCTTCGAAACTTCAACGGGAACATTTCTGCAACCTTCCTGCAAAAGTCATTTGAGACCTCGCTACTCCACTCTCGATGGATAGTTCGGTTTATAAGAGAAATTGCCGATGTCAACTTCGAAACTTACGATCCATTCCTGGGATATCTGGCCGCGATTGCAGCCACGATTCAGTTGGAGCATACTGGAAGCAAAAATCCCCAAATTGCTCTTTTGGTCAACAAAGAATTTCGAACGCTTGTGGATTTCATGACGGAGCTATCTGTATATTGGGGAAATATGAGCATATTGGTATGGTTTATTCAAATCAGGGAAGAAGAAGAAGAAACTGCGGTACTCATTATGTCTCTTTAGGTGAACAAAGTGAATGAGTTGGCTGCTCGTCATCAGAATTATGGCTCCCTTTACTATAATCAAGACGGATTCTCCGGAGCTTTGTCCAAAATGCCCACTCCGTCGAGTATGCCTCGGATGTCCGTCGAAGATGAGGCTCTTATGTGGGAGATTCTCGATTTTGGCAGCTCATCTGAGGGCAATAACCCGGCGAATTTCGGGGATCTAGCCATTCCTCACCCGCACGACACTGATGCAGTTCAGTCTCTCCGCAATGATGGGTCTACTGTAACGCAAGGGGTTTCCGAGCAATCAAAAAAGGCCGGCAAGAGAGGTCCAACGACACAAAATCTTTCAAATCATGGTATTCCATCTATTGACTCAATGTCCGACCCCATTGGCGGAAGCCCTTTTCCTGGGTGGCCATTTAATACAAGGAGTGGTGGTGATGTGACTAGTCCAACAATACCAGACATTCCAGACTGGATGATCCTAGGAGACTATATGGCTGAGCATCTGTGAGGCCATCAGGGAGCAATCATTGTCATGCCATTATCTGAATCAAACCGATAAACCGGTGAGCAGATATCTGGATGCTCGGTGAAATTTCCATGCAGTCAATAAAATACCCTATTGAGGAACTCAACTGTGGTTAATTTTCACTTCGTGGTCAATAATGGCACCTTCCAAGAATTTTGTAAACAACATCGCATCTAGATCTGGTTAATAGTGGAATTGGAAAATGTTTGAGATATGGGATTGACACGATTCATGGATATATGTAGTTCATGCTAAGTCGCATAAGGGTCCGGAATCCGATACGCTTTATCACAAATTGCAAGCTATTATTGACTAGGAAATGGTCTTTGATCCCTCCAACCGCTTCAAATCTTGCTTTGCCGGGATACAGCAGAAGCAGCCTTCAATGCCGTGTCAAATGTATTGAGCTCTTGGGCCGTCAGCTCCCTTCGCTCTGGCCCCCCACGGCTGCCATCTCCTGCAAATGCCTCTCCTTGGAAACGCTCGCGAAATTGGGTAGGGAATTTCCACTTGGTGAGCAATTTATCAGAGAGCTTGCGTTGCCAGCTTCCTACGATGTACTTGCCGATTACTGGTAAAAATTTGAAACCACTATAGAATATTTTAGCTTTTTCTAGCGGGTGAATCTTTTTGATGACTTACTGTCCGCTTCCTCCAGTGGCAATGAACAGGTTCCTATGTTCCGGGTGATAGTCAAAGATGAAATCGCCGGTCGGAGTGTCGTTATACCAGCAGATTCCGACCTTTTCGAATCCTCTTGGTGCTAACTGTGGGAAAAGATCCGTCATTCCAGCTGTGAGGCGCTTCAGCCCATCCGCAGGGATGTAGTTAGCTCGTGAGGCCACCACAGAGCTGGGGGGCGCGGATGTGACAGAAGGCTCAGCACGAGTGTAACCAAACCCATGACAAGCAACCTTCAGATACCCAGTTGGCTCGTGAGGAGGGAAAGCGAAGAAACCGGTGGAAAAGTTGAAGTAGATAGGAAGATCTTTGAGCTCCGCGACTTCCTCGGGGGTGAGGCGTAGATATCCTACAACCTGACCGGCAGCAAGCATAGAGTTCCACGTTGGAATGAGGCTTGAAGTCCAGGCACCCGTGGCAACAATGAATTGATCGCCTTCAAGTCGTCCATTTTTAGTACGAACGGATTTGATGTTCCCGTCAGGGTTCTTTTCAAACTCTTCAACTTGCCCGTTCGGACCAGTGATGAAAGACACACCGGCAGATTCACAGCGAGACATGAGACGGGCACAAGCCAGGCCTGCATCAGCCCATCCAGCGGAAGTGTTATAAAATCCATCAAAGCCAGGAGTAGCAAGTCGGCCGGTCAATTTTGGGAAATGTTGCTTGGCTTCCTCCACGCTGCTGAGCGGAATCCATTCTTGACCCATTTCAGTCAAGACACGCTTGGTCTTACTGCTGTGATCCTGGACTCGAGGCTGTACTGGTTGTTCTGGTGTGCTCTCTTGACAGACCCACAAGCAAGGCGTTTGATGGAATGCTTCCTGGTAAACGGGGGTCTTCCATAGTTCAAACGCTTCTTTGGCGATATTAGCATAAATTGAATCTCCGTAGTCAAATCGGATGATGCGTGAGATATCATTGCTGGATCCATCTGGAACTGGAGGGACTGATCTGTCTAGAATGGTGACGGACTCGTAGCCTTCTTCCTTCAATCTCAGGGCGGTGCTGAGACCAAAGGCGCCGGCTCCAATGATAACGATGCGTTGATGTTTTTCCATTGTGATAAAATACGCAGATAGAGATTAATCCGTCGAATCTGTTAAATGGATCTGGTAGATCTCGGTGCATTGATTGTATGTTTGGGAGACCCGGTGGTCACGGGCCGTGAAGGCATAGTTGGCCATCCAGTTTATGATAATCCGATGACGATAGAAAGGCATGTCTTTGACCCAGAGGGTCAGACGAATCTTATTTAGCATAGTCTCTAATAAAGATAAAGGGAAAGGCGGGTTGTTGGCAGAGTCCCATCAAGACGGACCGTGTACGGCCCGGCCATCTCATCATTTACACATGACAGCCTCCCTTCCATATAAGTCAGTTTTGAAGCAGAGAGTCGTGTCATCTCAACATTTACCAGTGATCGGTCAATAAAAATTTGTATAACCTATATCTCATACAGGGAGACTAGCAAAGTCCCCTTTGCTAAAACGATCACAACGGACGGACCCAAAGCTATATTATGGGAAGACGATAATGGTAGCTTGAAGATACGCAAAAACGAGATGCAGTATCGGATGAACGGGGCGGGGGAGGAGTAATTTTCCATGTACATAGATGTGGTGAAGCTACTACTTACTACATGTGTACATATGTACATAGTTATATATACAGCTATGCCAACCATTTACTTGGGAGTTATGTATCTCTAACCTGCAGGAACTTTCCCAAACGACTTCTATTATTCAAGTATGAATGCAAAGATATATAAAAAATTTGAACTGGTAAATACTTCACCGGCTTGATATATTTTGATACATTGTTGTGGGGTTAACAATGTCAACGTTGATATTGTTCTGCCTCTCTTTGTTGGAATTTCCCATACATATCTGGTGAACTTGATAACTACCTAGGTAATTTACTTCTGCTCCCATGAACTTCATTTGTCACAAATATGGAGAGAGTCATAATCGTTGGAGCAGGTTTGTGACATTGAAACATTGAATATTTACTCAGATATACACTGACAGGTTTCAGGTCTTTATGGTCTCATCGCAGCGAAAACATATTTACAAGTGACAGGAGCCTATGACCACGAGAATGAAGAGACGGATGGATTGATCGAGCTAGTTGATGTCCCAGCATGTTTTACACAGATAACCAAGCCAACCAAGCCCGGCAATCACGAGAATAACCTTCTCGTGATTGACTCAGCCTCGGATATTGGGGGCACTTGGGCCGAAGAACGCCTTTATCCGAACTTATTAAGTCAAAACTCTTATGGGCTCTATGAATTCAGTGATCTCCATCTATCGGATGTTGCTCCAGAGGATGAGGGGGACGATACCAGGAATCAATTTATTGCGGGTTGGAAGATCAGTCGATATCTGAGGGCATGGGTGGTCAAATGGAAGCTCCGAAAACGCATACGATTGAACTGGACGGTAAGGTGATGGGATATCCCATTGGAATCGCGGTGTACTGATTTGATCTTAGGTTGAGAGTATCAGTCGCCTTGAAAGCCAAGAGTGGAAACTCAGGATCAGTGTCACCACGACTCCGAGTCGTCGCATCACCGTCATTTGCGATAAGTTGGTCCTGGCAACTGGACTAACTTCGGTGCCAAATATGCCCGACATACACGGGTCACAAATGGGTATTGTGAATTCGGCCGCGGTAATTCATGCCAAGAATGTTGGAGAATGGGCTCGACAGCATCTAGGGTATCAACCACTGAAAGCGACCGAAACTTCGGATGCCAATGCGTCAGAACATGAGGCTGTTTACTCGCAAATGCGATCTGTAGCCATCTATGGCGGTGCAAAATCATCATTTGATTTAGTGCATTTCTTCGCGACTCTCCATCGGAAGGACCCAAAGCTGCACCTCAAATCAGAACAAAAGACTCCGGTGGAAGTGCATTGGATTATTCGCGATCGAGGGATAGGACCTGCATGGATGTTGCCACCGACGTCCACCCTCCCTAATGGCGACAAGGTTGCAAGCGACAAAGCGGCAAGCACCCGATTGCTCACCTATCTCAGCCCCTGCTGCTATATGACCCCCAAACGTCTTTCATTTAACTCCTCGTGGAGTCTGAAATGGGAGGGCTCATGGCTGGTGAGGTTGTTTCACGGTAATCTCCTTGGTCGATGGTGGATTGGGTGGTTCTGGCGGTCTGTTGATAAGGGCCTGGTTGACTCGGTGCAATACGGGTCGGACGCGAAGATGGAATTGCTTCGCCCAGAAAACAGGTATTTTAACAGTCTCAATTGGAGATCAGCAGTGACTGATGTTTTACAGCGTGGTCTCGTGTGCATCCGGAATTGGTATTGCGAATCAAGGTGACCTTTGGGAGGCCATTCGATTACCTCACGTCAAAGTTTACCGATCGGGCATTACCGATATCACTCCATCATCTAACGAAGAAGTTGACACATCTCCAGGCACTAGTGCAGTGGTGCGTTTGGCCAACCAAACATGTATTGATCCGGTAGACTTGGTTGTCCACGCCACTGGGTACAAGCCGATCGTTCCAATCCAATTTGAACCTGCATGTCTCCGTTTAGAACTGGGACTCTCTGCCTTGGTGGAAAAAAAGGGCAAAGAGATCCCCGAAAAGGCTCAAATTTCGACCGAATCGCCAGAGAAAATCAGTGGCCCGCTGGAACCAAGTATCAGAGATCGCATAGCACACTGGGAGACTCTAGATCATCGGTCGGAGAGGGTGGTCCGAGAGACTTTGAATGCCACCAATTGCGCTCTTGCGGATCGCAGTCCCCCTTCATGGGCTGCATCTGACACGTTAGTGCCATATCGCCTGTTCCGTCGGATGGTGGCTCCTGAGTTGGTTTCCCAAGGCGACCGCTCTTTCGCTACGCTCGGTGTGATCCTATCATCGACCATTGCAGTTGTGGCAGAGGTTCAGGCTCTTTGGGTTGCGGCATTCTTGACAGGAGGGCTGGACACAGAGAGCATGAAGGCCGCCCCCAATGAAACGTTGTGCTTGGGAACTCTTTCGCAAAACGTAATGGAAACCGTGATCTCCGAGGATGTAGTGCTCGGTTCGTTGACTGGCAGTGGCCTTGAAGTGGATGCTATCCAGGTATGTCTGTTGAAGGGAATGGCACACCTCACTCTAACCATTTCTCTAGTACAACGACATGCTTATGCGCGATTTGGGGCTGAACCCGCACCGGCTGGGTGGGGGATTTTACCACGAGCTGACGGGAGTATACGGACCATCGGCATACAAGGGAATTGTCGACGAGTGGAGGCAGCGTCAAAGGGCGTCCGGGGATCAAAGGTGATTGATTATTTTGCGAAGCTATGGTATCAAGGCTATTGATAATTTCGAGAGTGTGCAGGCATTTGACTGCATGGGAAAAGACGAAGAGTTTCTGATGGAATTCCTTGATAAATAAGCAAAAAGTGTCATATTGATTAAGTGACAGGTAACTATGCAGTAAAACGTAACAGATCGTTGATGGGCCTAGTCCAGGAAGGGAGAATCCGGCAAAATACAGCCACGTGATACAGTGGTTACAACTTCCTGATTCGGACACTTGGCACCTTCCCGATTAGAACGCCGGTTAATTACTTCACTTGTCATCATATTGTTGCAGCTGTGCACCTATGCAGTCCTGTGCAGCCCTATCCCATGGATCGCAAGCAGAATCGACTCACCCGATGTCGCACGGGATGTATGCGCTGTCGGGTTCGTCGACGAAAATGTTTGTGTTGAAGATCTGCTTGAAGCCACCAGGCTAATGTTTCAGGCGACGAGGGTAAACCACGATGTCGAAATTGCATTGATCGGAACTTCCAGTGTCAATATGGTCCTCAACTGACTTTCTTGACGAAGAATGCTCACACGGTTCAAGCATCACAAGTTGGGACTTCATCTAGCTATGAGGCGATTCGAGTATGTGGTCCGTGGATCATGAGACTACACATATCTGATTTATTCTAGTTCATCAACGAGGACCCCCAGCATGATGCCAATGACCTCGATCTAATCGAAACGCCTCGGCTCGAGAATCAAGACGCCGACACCGAGACGAGTCAGATATTAGCTGGGCCATTCTGGGAGGCAAACGAAGAGCAACCGAGGTTGAGCGACAGGGATGAGTCGGCAGTCGCCGGTCTACTGGCTCTGGGGATGAATGAGCCTGATATGGGAATCTTGACTTTTCCCATAGTCAAAACCCCTGTATTGCCAACCCTGTCGCCGGCTTTTCACCCACATATCCAAGATGAAAACATGCCATCCACCGAAACTCAGGCACTACTACGGCACTATCGCTATGAGATAGCCCCATGGGTAGGCTGTTCGACACCTGCGCAAACATGCCATTACTGACCAGATATCTGAAGTTGGATATATGTGATTTAGGCCAATCTTTCGGAATCAATGGTCTTCAGCTAGCGATGGTCTCACCCTCGGTGTGGAATTCGATCCTTGGCCTCTCCGAGACCTCTTTCAGTCAAATCCACCCGCAAAGGTGCAATCAAAGCTCATTTGCCCCACAAGACTCCCACATGCAGGTTGATATTACTCATGTTGCTTTGGTAAGCGCCATGAATCAAGTAAGGGAATGGATCACAGATATTTCGGCTGTATGGACTTCAGAAGGACCGAGCAATCAAGAGCTATTGAGCGCACTGAGTTCCCACGCAGTCGGCAGAGATCTGAACTCTGCGATATATTGGCTATTTCTCCGACTCGGTATGCCTATTCTCACTACAAAATGCTCTGAATCGCTATGGATGGTGCTTACTGGTGCATAGATCTCGGCACTGCGTTAGCTAGCGACAGCGACATGGGCGTGTCGCTTCCACCAGCGTTTCCATACCTAACTGAGGTCGACCTGGTGGCCGACCCATTCGAAATGGTATTCTATTATGCCTATCGCCCGCTATGGCTCTGTGCGAGGGCCGTCAAGTTCGTCAATAACGAAGATGGTTACCCAGATCGCCCAACTCTCCATGTCTGGATTGAGCTAGTAGAAGAATTGGAGCAGTGGTATCGGGAGCGACCGCAGGAATTTCAACCCATGTTGGAATTGGAAACGGGCGATCAGTTAGCTGGACCCGAGCGGGGCTTCCCCGTGGTTCTATTTGCGAATGGGGCAGGGCTTTTTGGCAATCAGCTTTACCACACGGCCATGCTGATGTTGCTCCAAAGTCGGCCAAGGACTGCCCGGACCGCAGGCTTCCATTTTGCTGCCATGTCACCATTGTGGCACGCACAGCGGATCTGCAGTATTGCTCTCCATAATGACCGACGAGAGTGCTGGGATCCATGTCTTCTTGCCTCGTTCTTGATGGCAGCGCGTCGGATGACTCACGAGTCGCAACAGCAAGAAGTGTTGCAAGGCTTCGAGCGTATCCGCATAGTGACGGGATGGAACGCGAGTGGGTGCTTACAAAAATTGCGAGCCGAATGGTGCTTACTTGACGAAACGTAGCTGGCAAGCCTGCTTGGTCTGTTTGTTCAATATACCCATTCGGGAATCACCGCATGATGGGAAATCAAGGCCTCGTAGCTCGGTCGGGGCGTGATGCTGCATACCCCCAAGCAAGTTCCAGATCTCGGATGCGCCAACAAGCGCCCCATCCAGTCTCTGCTTCTATATGGCGGATTACATCGACGATGATGGCGTGTTCCGACGCATGGCTAAACAACCGACCAGCAATCCACAATGGCTGAATGGCATTGTTCAGGCACCCCTGATGAGGATTTGCAAGCGAGATGCCGCAGATGCGCCTCGCATGCCACAATGCGGAGACAGCCGGCGTTGACGGCAGATTCATTGACTTAGGTATCATGTCAAGCAACAAAATGCACGCCGTATGATATAGCTGGTTTGAGGAGATAGCTGCCCATTGCAAGAACAGGATGTGCGGAAAGAGTTTGGTCGTGGTGGTATGGGCGGGTAATAATTCTGGCGGTCGGCTGTCAAGCCAATGCTGCAGGTCATCCCAGAGTCGGATCCAGCGGCGATTAAAGACCTCGCCGGTGCAGTCATTTTTTACACCGAGCTCCACGAATTGAGTCCGATCGGCCACCAACTCACATGCCTTGGCGCAGAGGTAGACGGCGTAATTGGCGTACATGTCTGGCGACTGGGCAGCTTGAAAGAGGTGGAGGGCATCATCTTCGTGACATCCAGGTGCGAGCCATTTACTGGGTCGAAGAAGAGTGCTCTGGGTCCCATCAGAGATCAGCGCACCACATAGGTCTAATAGATTAGCATTGAATCAAATTTGTGGACAGCTCAATCAGTGCTTACCCATGCGCGCGTAGCACCAAAACACTGCCTGTAAAAGACCGCTGCTGAACCCATTCATCTCGAAGGCGTCGAAAAGTGCCGCACATCCCTCCAAGTGACGTTGCCAATCTTGCGCGCGCGCCGACATCATCTCGAGGCAGCACAACAGAACGCAGGCTGCGACCACCTTTGGATCACGCATTTGCAGAAGCGGACTGAGCAGACGAATCGCTTCCTGATATAATTCCAAACTGTCGAAAGAGTCTTGAATCCCCTCCTTCCTTTCCATTTGTCGGGCGGAGATTGCGAGAATTGCGTTCATCAACGCGGGGAACGATCGGGCGAGTGCCGGAATCTGTACTCTAAAGGTGCATTGCGAGTCGAACATATCCAGCTATGTAATTCCTTAGCGATTGATGCGTGCAACAAGATGGTACCAATTACCCAAGGCGCCACCTGCCCAACGTAGTTCTTCAAATACTCAATGCGACGGGGGCTTGACAGCACAGGACGGGTTGGTGTCCGCGACCGGTCATGCAAGTGTGCTGTACCTTGGATTTCTGGTGTCGGTGCGCGGGTCGGGGCAGCAGAATGTGCGATATTGAAGAGCATGCATCGGAGCTCCTCCTGCGATGCTAGGAAGCCCGGGTCGTGGGAAAAGCCATCATGGCTCCAACTGGCTGCACCTAATGGGGATGGAAATGCAGGGGCATCAGTGGAATCCGAAGGTGTGTATGAATGTAAAGGGGCATGAGACCAGTCATTTTGAGAAGAAAGACCTTGTTGAGTGTCATCAAGTCGTTTCGGAGAAAACATGGTGAGATACTAGAGGTTGAAGCCGGTCGGCGGGAAAGTCTCGGCTCTAACTTGTCTACTCCATACTTCAAGGCTTTACAATCATCTCTTTACATGTTTGACAGTCATAATCTACCAGCTAACCTGATATTTCTCGAGAATTTAGAAGCTTTTCTCTTTTTCATATCCCTCATTCTTTTTGTATTTCTTTCACTCTCTTTTCCTGATAATAAATTTGATACATTTTTGTCCGTGTTTAATTATGCACTACACGTATACAACGTACATTCAGTTGACACACATAGATCAACGCTGCACCTCAATCATAGATTGCAGCCGCTTCAATAGTCACACATTCCGATCCAAGGGTGATCCTTACGAGAAAAAAAAAGGTCTCCCTACCAGCCCAGTTGGCTTCATCCCTGGACTTGACAGACGCAAGGGATATAAACACTGGAAAAGACAGATAGCATCTCCTTGCAGGATTTAATTGGTCTTTGACTTCCGCAGTCGAGTATTCTACAGCGTATTCTTTTGGATCTATCATCTTTGCATTGTCTATTTGCGTCATGTACGGCCTCAAACAGTTGTCGATTCTGAGCTTGATGCTTCTTTCTGCATCCGCAACCAAGAGCGTCAAACGAACTATTGTGCGTATTTCACTCTTGTTTCTGTCAGAAATTGCTAACAAGACCACCCAGGTTGGCATTGAAACAGCTGAAAAGAGTCGTGGTGTTGATGTACCATTGAATGATTGCCATCCGATTGAAGAAGAGTCAGTTCATTTTCCAACCACGTCTCACCTGAAACTAATAAGCCCCAGGGATGTTCTCACTGTCTCGCTGAGAAAACCTTGCCGTCTTTTCACGTAAGTGGTATTGCTCTGGGATATTCATCCTCGCACTAAACAAAGAACAGTGGACCCGAATGTACCGGTCATAACACGCTCTTGGGCCCTGGTGACCACTCTTCAAAAGAACCGATACCCGTGGTGGAGTCGATATTCTGTCAGTCGTCATTCTGAGGGATAGTGGTGATAGCGGCGGAGGACTTGAATCCTGCAGACATATGCTCTAGCTTGAATTGGTATATAGTATCCAAATTGAGCTCTTCATTGCCGATGATTACAATATTTATGTGTCGCTTCAACCTTCATACAAGCATTGTCTATCGAAATTTCGGCAATTGTACGCCATAAAGAGGTGCAGGGAATCATAATGTCTCATCATAGCGAAGCCTCCTGTTCATCCACCACCAAGACCTTGATACTACCATTCCGGGTATCAGCGCATAAATGAAGTGCGTCCTGTACCTTTTCCAGAGGGAATACATGGGACACAAGCTTTTTCAAATCCAAAACCCCGCCACTCAGGCAAGAAATTGCTGGTGGCCAGGTATCACGATAGCGATTGATGAATCGGAGATCGATCTAGCAGAGTCAGTATCATAATTCTGAAACCATACCAAGACACGAACCTCAGCAAGAGAAAGATGCATGAAAGGTAGATTGTTCATGATCGTTTTCCCAACGCCAATCACCATAACGGTACCTCCTCGTCGGGCAGTGTACGCTGCGGTACACACACTGCTTTCCACACCAGTACACTCGAGTACAGTCTCGGGTGCGACATATTCGAAAGCCCCAAAGAGAGCACGAATAGCCTCTGCATTTTCCTGGGAATCCTTGGTACGATCCACCTGGTAGGTCACACACGAAGGGACGAACTCCTTCGCAAACGCCAATCGTGTGGGCTCCAAATCGGTGATCACAATCGGATGGGCCCCTGAGGCGCGGGCTGCGGCCAAAGCAATCAGTCCAATGGGACCCGCGCCAAATACAACTACACCCCGACCCAGCGAGAGCCCAGCCGACTTGACACCGTGCATCACTACGGAGAGTGGTTCGAGAAGCGCACCTTCGGCGAAGCTCACATTGTCTGGCAGCTTGTGCAGCCACTTCGCAGGGTGGTTCTTGTATCGCTGAATGGTACCTTCATAAGGGTAAACACCGGCAAACTGAACATCCTCGCACAAGTTGTACCGGCCATCGTCGCAGAGGAAGCAATGTTCGCAGGGCACGCCGGGTTCGACAGCAACTCTATCACCTAAATAAGATATTAGCACAAGACAGATCTAGCTCAGTAACTCATTGAACATACCGGGCTTCAAATGATTCACTCCATCACCACACTGCAAGATTACACCGGAAGCCTCATGGCCTATAATGCAGTCACCTTCAAAGACTAAAGCTCCAATTCGTCCAGTCTTCCAGAAGTGAATATCAGATCCGCAGATTCCGGTGGCCTTGATATGAACTAATGCCTCACCTGGTCGAGGGGCATAAACAGGCGCATCAACTGATTTGAGATGATGATCTGCAGTTACTTGTAACGAGGGATTGGGGTGTGAGACTTTGAGAAGAGTGCGGTCGCTCACTAGCGACTTTGTCGGAGTGATCTGGCTAGTTTGGTCCACAAGTACTGAAGGAGTCATTTTTGTTTCTGTGCATCTTGCATAAAAGTGGGCAATCATTCATTCTTAAGGCAGTTCGACCAAATAGCACCTGATTTAGTAGGTGGTGGCTCTAGATACCCGTTCGGGAGTGAATGTGGAGCTGTCAATTTTGTCCCGTGGGGGGTTCCCCGGCTTTCGGTTTCTTCACTTTTCTTTTTGGATCACCTGCCCTAGAAACTCAAACTATGCATGACGAAGGGAGGATGCATGTTTGTTTGACTTCTTCCGATATTCCCAAATTGCCGTTTGGAGTCTCTCTTGTAGAACGGAGCTATTCTAAACCAAGGAAGAATTTGTTCGTTGTACACAACCAGATGGGGAAATTTCCGAAAGAAAGAACCAGTAGTAAATTTGGTATTTGGTCACCGGATCAAAACCAGTCTGAGGTTATTTCAAAGTACATTGAAATAGAACTTCGAACTAGATCGGTGAAAAAGTGCGGATGTTTAGAGCAATACTAGCGGGGATTGGACTATAACCCGATTGGGAAATATTAAGCATCACCACTCGCATTTATTTGAGGAAAGCTTTCCTACAGATTTTGACTTGAATCATTATTCATTTTGTATATTTTCAAAACATGACTGTTCAAACTCAAAGCAACGGCGCCAATGGCATCCACAATTCTGCCTTGCCTCTGGTTCAAACTTTATCAAAGGAACATGATCTAGTACTGAGGACCTTTCGATTGCTGATTGCAGACCTTTGCCAGCAATTTAATGGTGGACATCCTGGGTATGGTTGCGGGAGATATTTGATATATGCATAGAAGCTGACTTCATTCTAGCGGTGCCATTGGTATGGCTGCAATTGGTGTCTCGCTATGGAAATACGTGATGCGCTATGCTCCTCACACCCCAAGCTTCTTTAACCGGGATCGCTTTGTTCTATCAAATGGTTGGTCTTGATATAGACACACATCGGCTTCCTACATTGTGTACTAATTTATGTCCAAGGTCACACTTGCCTTTTCCAATATTCTTTCCTGCATCTTACTGGCTACAAGGCCATGACCTTTGAACAACTCAAGTCATACCATTCGGATCGTGTTGATGCGCTGTGCCCTGGACACCCGGAGATTGAGCATGAAGGTATTGAGGTCACGACTGGCCCTTTGGGTCAGGGTATCGCAAATGCCGTGGGACTCGCCATGGCGACCAAGAACCTCGCCGCTACTTATAATCGCCCTGGATTTGATGTGGTAAACAATCACACCTGGTGTATGATTGGTGATGCGTGTTTGCAGGAGGGTGTTGGACTCGAGGCAATCTCGTTGGCTGGACATTTCCGGTTAAATAACCTCACCGTCATTTATGACAACAACCAGATTACTTGCGACGGATCTGTCGATCTCACCAATACCGAGGATGTGAATGCAAAGATGCGCGCGAGTGGATGGGATGTGATTGAGGTGTCTGATGGATGTTTCGACATTGAGGGTATTGTTCGTGCTTTGGAACAAGGTCGAGCATCGAAGGAGAAGCCTACATTTATCAATATCAAGACTGTTATCGGTCTCCACAGCAGTGTGGCTGGAACTGCGGTTGCCCACGGTGCTGCCTTTGGTGCTAAGAGCATAGTTGACATGAAGACCGCGTACGGGTTCAACCCGGAAGAGCACTTTGTCATTGGCGAATCTGTGCGCCAGTTCTTCCAAGGACTCCCTGAGCGTGGAGAGCAGTGGGTTCAGGAGTGGAACCAGTTGGTGAGCGACTACACTGCCGAGCACCCTGAGTTGGGAGCCAACTTCCAGGCTCGCGTTCGCGGAGAGCTTCCAGCGAATTGGCATGAACATATTCCATCCAACTTTCCCGAGAAGCCTACCGCTACACGTGCCGCATCCGGTTTGGTGTTCAATCCAATTGCTAAAAATGTGAACTCCTTTATGGTCGGCACTGCAGACCTATCGCCATCCGTCAACATGATATGGCCTGGGAAAGTCGATTTCCAACATGTAAGTGGAACAAGTTCACGTTCAGGTTACTTTCATTGCTAACCAAAAATCCCAGCCCAGCCTTCGTACAACTTGCGGCATCAATGGCAACTATTCTGGTCGCTATATTCACTATGGCGTTCGTGAACATGCCATGGCTGCCATCTCCAACGGCTTGGCTGCTTACTCCCCTAATACAATCATTCCAGTTACCTCGACCTTCTTTATGTTCTACCTATACGCTGCTCCCGCCGTTCGAATCGGTGCGCTACAACATCTCCAGATTATCCACGTCGCCACGCATGACTCGATTGGCATGGGTGAGGATGGGCCGACCCACCAGCCGATTGAGCTGGCCAACTTGTATCGTGCAATGCCAAATCTCCTGTACATCCGCCCGGGTGACAATGAAGAGACAGCGGGTGCATGGATTGCTGCAATCGGCGCTAAGAACACGCCAACCATCATTTCTACCTCTCGCCAGACTCTGCCCCAGATTGCTCAAACACGTCGGGATGGCGTGACACTTGGCGCATATGTTCTGCTGGAAGCCGAATCAGCTACTGTGACTCTCATTGGTGTTGGCGCTGAACTATCTTTTGCATTGGAAGTTGCCGATCAACTGAAGACACAGAAAGGCGTTACTGCACGTGTCGTTAGCTTCCCATGTCAGCGCCTGTTTGAGAAGCAGTCATTGAAGTACAAGCGTGACACACTGCAACGACACCGTGGCATACCAGCTGTTGTAATTGAGCCTTATGCCCCCAACGGCTGGGAGCGATATGCAGATGCAGGCATCTGCGTGACGCGATTCGGTCACAGTCTTCCGGGCAAGGCGGCGTATAGGTTCTTTGGATATGAGACTGCTACGTTGACTAGCAAGGTGGCTAGCTACTTGGAGAAGCTCCAGGAAGACGAGTTCCTTCGCGGCGAATTTGTCGAATTGTGAAGATGTTTTATGTTTGTGGAATTTGCCGGAATTTAAGAATATAGATTGGGATGGATGTGGCTTTCGATGTATATGTCAGACTTGCACATATTACTCAAATTTGCATTTTTACCAGCTTTAATATTCTGATAATTTACATTTAAATCTGTAATACGAACATTTAAATCATCTTCACTAACTGTATGATTACAGAAATGGTCAAAGTTGAGTGCTCGTAATTCTCAGAATACAATAGCTTACTCACTATAGACATGTATTTTATCTGAGGAATAATGAGAATTTCCTAATTCGGTAGCGCTACACACCGTTCGCTTATAGTTACTTCTTTGGTGGCTGACGAGGCGGAAAAATGGTGGAATCGGGGATAACTATTCTGAGGAATTGGTACCTGAATATTGGGGCATAGGCTCGTATATGTGTGTGCAGGCGCCATCAGTATGTAAATAAGTTCATTTACAACTAGCATTCGCCTTCTATTATCGTCAAGTAGTCTAGAACATCTCTGAAATCAAATCATCAAACCTGGTGGAACCGCATTGACCCTTGCTGGTCTTGTCCAGATGCATTGGGAACGGTTGTGCCTACACGGGACTCTGTCTCTGTCTTTTCTTTTCCATTTTGAATGCCTTTTTTTGTGCCTTTTGCTCTTTCTTTTCAGCTCGACTCTGCTTTGGAAAGCTTGAATAAGGCCCTTTGAGAATCATCCCGGGGTGAATAATGTTGAGAGCAATTAATGCTAAAAACATGGGGGCTGCGTCGAAAACATATTCATATACCTCATGGGTGAGAACAGGATTGGTCGTAGATGTGCCTTGTGCATATTGAGCCATGCGGAATATGATTCGGATCTAAAATGCTTTGTTAGAATACCGGAGGTCTTGTGAGGCACTTGGCACCCACAGTGATCATGCCCAAAGTGAAGTAGATCGTATAAAAGAGCCACCGCCAGGGGAAGCGTCCCCGTTGAAGCTGTTCCATGCCAGTCTGTCCCATCTCTTCCATTTGAATTATTGTTCGATGCAGGTGGATTGCTAGGCCTAGAAAGCAGAGAATGAAGAATTCTTGCATTCCAATACCACCCATGTAGATATGCAGGCCAAGTAGTACGGTCTTGGTTTCCGCGTCGTTAGCGTCGTTATTGGTTGTGAGTGCGGCACCAGCAAGCTGGACCAGAAATGCGATGATATCGAGAGTAACAAAAATAATACCATAGCGACGCGCAGAGATGCCGGCTAGTCTGCGTTCGGGTAGAAAGAAATATATCATGCGCCCTAAAGTCATGTAGAGGAAAGCGTTGATCCCTGTGGGTGAGTGATGTTAGATAAAAGGTCGAGTTATTAGATAAGAGAAAAGGAACCTCACTCACAGATAGGGGCTAGAAGGAAAAATATGACATAAAAAGTATCATATATTTCGCTGTTCTGATGGCGTGTTTGAAGAGCTCGAAAAATGAACGCTAGCAGCTCCCAAACAGCACCCATAATAAGTACCCAAGCATATCTCTATCCATTCTATCAGCTCAATTGTGTTTACTGGGAAACGGTAGGGTAAAGAGGTGACCTTTTTGTATATAATGGCTTGGATTATATGGACCAGGGCAACCAATCCATAGAGAACACAGAGGAAGATGGCGGCTTCAAACGATGGAATATAGTATAGTATAGCATCACATGACTCCGGTGGCAGGTAACCGTTTTTTCCAGGGGCAATAGTAATGCAGGTTGCAGAAGGCGTGGAAGAGGCTGCTGATGCTGAGATCGTCGTAGTAGATGCCATAATCGAAAAAATCTGTGAAGCCGTAAAGTTAATTGAAACGAAGCTCTACCTGAGTGAATAGAGAAGTGACTCTATATTGTATTTAAATACAATTCACTTGACTTCTAGATGCTTTGTTCTATTTTTGATACCGATCGTGTACTTCCACGGGTGCGTTCCGGATCTTAAACGAACAACCCAATCAGATCGACGGGGTGAATGCCTCAACCACGAAGTCAAGACTAAGGGTAGCCAAGGCTGGGGGCCAACATTGATCAGTGCTTATTATTGATTTGAGCCCAGCCTCGAATCATAGTTAAATGTCAGCCTAATCCACACCGAGGCATTCGATTGAATTATTGGTCGGTTCGTCTATTTGAGGTAGGCTCCTGTTTTTACATGTTATTTTTTATCGCACTCAAAGTATCAGCCTTTTACCCAAGCAAGTTTAGTTTATTTTATTCATATCATATAGCGAGTCAGTCTCTTGCACTCTTTTTCATGATGAACTCGAAGTCAGCGATTTTTTTTTTGATTCTAGCTGTTGAGTTAGTGGGTGACCTACCGCTGCTCTTGACATTAGAGTGCGACCGTGTCAACCTCATATGAATCTCCCCGCTGACTTGAACACTCTATTTAACTCAGAACATAACTCACTAGAGGACCGAATTCTTTCGTTGTTGTGACCTTGGTAAATGGCCAAGCTGATCGATGAAGCGCACTAGGGATAGATATGACTAGAAGATAGATTGTTGCAGTCATGAGACTGAACCTCTATGCTGAGAGAATAAAAAAATGAACAAAGATCTCACCTGCCTTGTCGGTTCAAGCCGAACATTCAAATAATGGATCATATGCACGTAAAAAAATAAGAAAAAAGACTTCTCTATAAGCAAATAGGCGGTGATAAAACGGTGTCTCTTCTAAAAATTTCAACATTTTCATCTCAAACAAGGGCGAGACTAACTTTTGGCCAAGAAAAATCCCGGACCGGCTCAAATGCAACCGATGTCCCTGTAAATTATGCAGATGTAAAAAGAATCCCCTCAAGATGATTTTGAAATCAGCAGAATAGACCACGAGGCACGAGGACATACTATCTATCAAACTACAGCGACTCCTATCTTGCCCCACGTTGTTATTTGACCAAGGGCATAGTAGATAGTATATCAGATGGCCATGAGAATCAAAGAAAAGAACATCTGATTCTCCAAAAAATCATGGTCCGGAGACAAGGGGGTTGAGTCGGCCAATAATAGTGAGTTTATGGCCCATGCGTCGACGCGGGGGATTCAGGGCTGTTGACGATCGACGCTACCCGAAGCGTGGCTTACCACGCAGAATTGTGTCATGCGGCACATGCGATGGAAGGGGGATTTTAGAGGATGTTGAGGGAGACTATACAATATTGTAGTCAAAAATGAAACTTATAAGACCTGTAAGTTCGTTAGATATAGATTTTTCCCTTCCCAAATTCAATTTTGCATTCTCATCATGGCGCGTTCTATACTCTTTCTAGCCCTAAGTTTGGGCGCCGCTGCCCTTCCCGCCTCGTCTGGTATGAACAACATCAAAAATATTGTTGTTTTGGTGCAAGAAAATTTGTCTTTTGACCACTTTGCTGGCGGTCTTGATTATGATTCTAGCATTGATGGCCCGCAGAATCCCCAATTTTGTAACCCAGCCGATGTTTCCCTTCCTGATTCGGTTCAGGTCTGCGCAAACCCTATCGCGAAGAACATCGCATCGGACGACCCCAATCACAGTATTTCGGGTGGCAATATGCAAGTCTTTGGCACTTACCACCCCGCCTCTGGAGCCAAGTCTTCCATGGACGGTTTCATCAGTGAACAGCGCGCCTCATATCCAAAGGACGACCTGAATCGTGCAGCCGAGGCGATCAACTATTTCACCCCAGACCACATTCCAGTCTTCAACTCCATCGCACAAAACTTTGTGCTATTTGACCGATGGTTCGCTGCTGTCCCGGGCCCTACAAACCCCAACCGTGCTTACTTGACATCTGGAACATCCCATGGTCATGGTAAAAATGACGACGACTTCATGACATCCGCACTACCACAAAAATCCATCTTCGAGCAGCTGTCAGAGAAGGGCATCACTTGGAAGAACTATGAGAATTCGACTAAATCGGATCCCGCGTTCTTGCCCGATGCTTTATTCTATGACTGGACTGCAAAGAATGGCAAAGATAATGTTGTGCCGATTTCTCAGTTCTATACTGATGCCGAGGCTGGCGAGTTGCCACAATTCACTTGGATCAACCCCGAATGTTGCTCCTATATGTCGATGCACCCTCCTTCCCCAATCAATATGGGTGAGAATTTTGTGAAGGGGATCTACGAGGCTGTGCGCAGCTCCCCACAGTGGAACGAGACACTCTTCATTTTGACTTGGGATGAGCATGGTGGTTTCGCGGATCATGTTTCGCCTCCCACCGATGTTCCTGCGGGTGACAGTCTGACTTACACTGAGACTGCTGGGGATGGTCAGGATTACACTTTCCATTTTGATCGCTTGGGCATTCGGGTTCCAACAGTCTTGATCTCTCCGTGGGTGTCGAAGGGTTTGGTACAACACAAGCCCAGTGACGACAACGAGTTCACCCACACTTCCATCCTCAAGTTCGTGTCCGAACTCTGGGGATTGGATAGTCTCTCCCCCCGCGTGGAATGGTCACCTTCCTTCGGGAATTTGATCACCAACAGTTTCCGAAGTGATACTCCAGAGAAGTTGCCGGACGCGGCAGACTTCTGAATCTCATTATTGCATAAATCTTGTCGATAGTCACAAGTCAGATAGTTAGTTCAACTCAATAATAATGATACGTTGAAGTTGCAGCCGGAGATAATAAATTCAATAAACCAATGGTGGAGCATTCAACTCGATGTTATACATGATATTAGGGAATAATAATAATAGAATTGTAGGTAGCCTCAAAGGGTTTATCCTGATCCCAACCCTTCATCTGCGCCAAAAGCCAAATAATCCCCGTGAGTGGCGTTCTGTGGAGCGCGATCGGCGAGTGATGGCTGAGTTTTGGGTATTCACGTGGTCAATGTCATAAGGGTTGGCATCGTACGCAGTTTCGGTACGCTCCAAAGATGAGCGGGAAGAGATTGATGTAGCATCGTCAGCAGACCCCGGTACTTCGGGAGCGTTCGATCCATTTGATGAAACTTCATCCAGTTTGTCATTTGTACCCTCATGTGCCTTGGCTTTCTGGGCCAAGCTGCGCATGAAACTATCCGCTTCAGCAGCATACCTGCATTTGCGGCGGATGGTTGGGCCGTAGTGGTAAAAGATGAATGGGAATGGCGCACAAGCAAGAGACAAGAAAGCTGGAACACAAGATGCCCAGTGGATTCCTAGATTTTGGTACATGTAGGTTGTAAAAAGCGGAAACCCGGCACCAAAGCAAGATCGAATGATCGAGTTGGCTGCAAGCACGGACGCAGCATAGATTGTGTACGAGTCAATGAGATAGTTCATGATCCCAAGGAAAACAAATACCATGCCAAACCCAAAGGGAGCTGTTGCTAGAACACTCACTATCCAAGGGATAGATTGAGAGTTTGTCCATGCGAACCAAAACAGCCCGACCGGGATAGCAAGGCCGCCCCACATAGTAGGTGGGAGACGGGCTTCGGGGGGTGCAAATCCGTTGTGGGCTTTGTGAATTCTCACATACCGCTTATTGTCGTACATGTTTAGGCCGACGGCTATCATCATTCCAATCATGACTGCAAGGAATGGAAGACTTCCGACACCCTCGCCCCAGCCACGAATGTCCTGGAAGATGATTGGGAACGCATCAAAGAGCATATAGAGGGTACCGTAAACAATAGCCATATATAATGAGAGCAGCAAAACAATAGGCTCTGAAAATAGCAGAATCCACGGGCGCCCTAGCGCCGCAGTAAATGCATCTCGAGCTGATAGGCGACCGCGCTCTATCTCGAATTTGCTGCGGTAAACACGTCCAGTGAGCGCAGAAAGTCGGTCCGCCCGTTTATTGAGCAGCAGAGGAGCATATGTTTCGGGGATTAAAAGACCCTGGACGATCCAGATCAGGCCTGTAAAGACAGCTAAGAATACCTGAACCCACCGCCAGCCCAGGTATCCATCAGATGTAGCATATTGACCCAAGAATCCACCAATAACAGGCCCCAATGTTGGACCCAAGAAGGGTGCTCCAGCAAAAAGACTAGTTGCTAGCCCTCGCTGGTCCGCAGTGAAGATATCCGCGATAACTCCACCGGCGTTGGTGAGAGGCGAGGAACCGAAGGAACCGGCGAAGAAGCGTAGAATGATCAAGGTCCATATGTTTTGAGAGCCAACTGCGCCAGCGCAGAATGCGGATAGTGAAAGGAAGGTGATCAAAAATACGATCTGGCGACCAATGAGTTCGCAGAGAGGTGCCCAAAGCAGTGGACCAACCGCGAATCCAAGCACGAACAAGGATACACCGAGAGTGGCCACTTCTTCACTCACGGCAAATTCCTTGAGAACCTCACCAATGCTACCAGCGTAGGCCGATGAGGCAAGCGACACAGAGAATGTGGCGAAGGCGACGATAACGGTGTATACCCATTTGAGGCGCGTATCAAACTCCATCGGGTTACGTGGGTCATTGCGAATCCATTCGACAACGAAAGGATCTTCCTCGGTCCCTGAACCAACGTAAGGGTAGTCGATAATCTCAGAGGTGACGACCCCTTGGTCAGTCAAGATGCGCCAGTAGGGAATCCGGTGCGCGCGCGGCGCTTCGACGGGATCTGTGGTTGTCATGGTTCAAAGACGAATGAAGAGCAAAGCGAGCAGCACATTGTGTTTTCACGCACATGGGCGATAGGATGCTTTTCAGTTTATAAACAAGAAAAAAAGCAAGTATCGGAATTACCACTTGGAAATAGATAGTTGTATTGAGTGGAGTGACTGTTGCCGCGGTTCCGAATCCACTCAGTCTTCGGTTATGCACTCGGCAAGCCGATTAAGAATTGTAGCTCTCGTTGATTTGCTGCTGCGGGCCGCGGTTGATAAGTGGAGTTTTGTCTAGTGTGTATATTTGTATTGAAGATACTGTCAATTTAGGCACAGACGCCTGCTTGGTATAATAATAATACACACGGATCACATACCAGTTCTAAATCTCTGGAGTTGGTCCGGATTAAATTCTTTTAAGACCATATAAGTGGATTCGGGAACTTCATTTTAGTAAATAGTTGCGTAAATTTGGCATTATTGTAAGCAGATCTCGGCATTTGGCTGTGTGGACTGCCGGGTTTGACACCCAGAGCACATTGCATGATGATAGTAGAACGCTTCACAGAAATGCAACATAGGGAAAATGATAACTAAATGGAAGATCTGACTACTGTACAATTCCCTGATTGAATGTCATCGTGAGGGGTTACTCAAGCACGTGTACGGGGTCTTGTTCTCTCATACATCAAATCTCAAACTCTAGCCACTTTTAACACGGCCAACTTGTATCCAAATTTATATTAACCATTTGGATATTAGTCTCGATATATTTCTAAGCTTTCATTATTTATTATTAGGTGAAATGAGATGATGAACACTGATTTATTATACAGTTCTTGGGCTTTGCTGGATACATATGCGACGTATTAGCCTCTGGCATATCTGCAAATTCTTTTTCCGTTGTTTTGAAATGAAGAAGTTGAAAGACGATCTCTCAAATAAATTCTCTAAATAAAGCTTCGTAGCCCCAGGTATTTGCTAACCTTGGAAATTCGGCGTCGCCTTAAAATTGACCAGGGCCGGCCTCGGAACACTTGAGGGCCACGTATACCAAAGTGCAGTCTGTTGATGCATATATATTCACGCCACTGACACTTTCAATCTCGGTTGAAGAGATGTGGAGCATTAGGAATGTGGCACCCCCGGATGATACTTAATGGCGCCCGGAAAAAGCTTCATTTGACTGTTCATTCCACGAATGGAATCACACGGCTCGTTTGAAACCGCCCCCATTCGTGGCAATTTCTAGAACTCCTCCAACCCCTGCACTAATTATCTCAAGCAGCGATGTCGATCTCTCAGATGAAACAGAACCCATTCAATTTATCTGACGTATCTGTCTGCCTTGAACATGCATTGGACGGAGCAATATTTCCCACAAGATGAGAAGGGCTGGGAAATTTCCCGCGAGGAAGCGAGGTGCATCCTTGAGAAATAGGGGTATAAGAGAGGTTGCCGATTCCTTGGAAATTCGATCTGGCGAACTATTGTCTCCTTCACGCTATTTTCACTCAAAGCCTTGCGATTCATCATGGTTGCTAGCACGAGATTTTGCATTTTTGGGCTTTTAGGAGCTGCAGCGGTACATGCACTCCCCGAGCCAGCTAGGGCCCAGGTGACTGCCGCCCCACAGTTAGCAGAGAGAGCGACAAGCTGTACCTTTTCCGGGTCTAATGGTGCCTCATCGGCAAGCAAGTCCAAGACTGCCTGCTCCACCATTGTACTATCCGCAGTAGCTGTGCCTTCTGGTACCACATTGGATTTGACCGGTCTGAATGACGGAACAACGGTATAAGGTTCAACCATCCGTTCGCACGGGCAGCTTGCTGACAACTTTCATTTCTAGGTTATATTCGAAGGAGAAACAACTTTTGGTTATGAAGAGTGGGACGGACCTTTAGTGTCGGTTTCTGGAACAGAAATCACTGTCAAAGGTGCATCTGGTGCGACCCTGAATGGCGACGGGAGCCGTTGGTGGGATGGAGAGGGTTCGAATGGAGGCAAGACCAAGCCCAAATTTTTCTATGCTCATAAGATGGTGTCCTCCACCATCAGTGACATCAAGATCGTGAACTCTCCGGTTCAGGTGTTTAGCATCAACGGCGCGACAGATCTTACGCTCAGTGACATTACTATCGACAACAGCGATGGAGATACCGAGGGCGGCCACAACACTGATGCCTTCGATGTGGGATCGAGCACGGGAATCACCATTACTGGTGCAACTGTCTACAACCAGGATGACTGCCTGGCAATTAACTCTGGCACGGTAATGAGATGAGGGCAATGTTCATTTAATTCCAAGCTAACACAAAACAACTAGGACATCACATTTACCGGTGGCCTCTGCTCGGGTGGACATGGGTTGTCCATTGGCTCCGTTGGTGGACGAAGCGACAACACTGTAGCCAACGTGCTCATTGAGAATTCGCAGATCGAAGACTCCCAGAATGGTATGTTCAGGGTTTTGGATTGGTATGAGTCAAATATTAACATTTCATACAGGCGTGCGAATCAAGACTGTCTACGACGCGACTGGCTCTGTGAACAATATCACTTACAAGGATATCACGCTTTCGGGAATCACCAAATATGGCATTGTGATTGAGCAAGACTATGAAAATGGCAGTCCCACTGGTACTCCAACAGCTGGTGTCCCTATCACCGATCTTACCCTGAATGGTGTGAAGGGAACAGTGGAAAGTAGTGCAACAGATATATATATTCTTTGTGCTTCAGGTGCATGCTCAGATTGGACTTGGACCGGTGTCAGTGTGACTGGCGGCAAGACGAGCAGCTCTTGTGAGAATGTGCCTAGCAGTGCTAGTTGCTGAGATATTCCCGCGGTGTTACAAAGTAGCATGGGTTCACCTTTCGTTGGGCCTTCAACTTGAGACGATGTGGGATATATTCTAAATGGAAATTGACAATACACAGCACATTTAAATATTTGAGCAACTAGTTAGTTACAGCAAGGTTGAGAATGTGATGCCTGACAGTTAAGGCCAATGTTTATCCTTCGAATGGACCTCGGCTCCCGACGCGCTTTCATGCCAAAACACGCGAAGAACTTGTTCTCGAGATAATCTATGAAATTTATAATGGAAGTTATTCCGATATTTACCAAGCCACAAAACAACATGCGTCTGCAGCTTCCAGGTGTGTGACAACATGTTTGAACGCGCGTTGAAATAACTAGGTCATCTCTCCAAAGTCGTTAGGACTGGGCTTTGCACCGTCATAACCAGAGATCCGGATTTTTGAGAAATTGATGACCATACAGAACACAAGTTACTGAGAAGTATGATCAAATGGAATCTTTCACAAAATCTGGAGAGTTGATGGCTAAGCTTGCGTAGCTCCGCTGGAAAGAATGTTGCTCATGGTTCGCCCCCACTGATCATCCACAAAAGCTATAGGGCAGTGACCCGATCTGCTGACAATAATTTGGAAAGTACAATGTAGGTACCCTTGCTGATGGTTCCTTTCAGAAACAATCATGATTTCAGCGTGCTCAGCTGGAAGAAGCCCAAGCTGGTCAATAATAGATAAAGTCCTGTGAGCTGAACAGTTTCTATATTTTCTGATAGTGTTCAACAACAAAGCTTTATCCAGCAAGGGAACTCTTTCTCCACCCTTTCCGTCTGGATTATTCTCCTTGGGTGATTATCTCCGCCAATGACAGTGGGCCGGATACCTGTTATCAACTTGAAACCTTCCGAGCCTCCCAACCTTGCTATGCAGTGACCCCGATCAACATTCCATTTCCACTTTGAACCTTTGGGTGTGGAGTTTGTGCACCTGCCCAGTGGGGCAAGCCTTGACAAAAGTGTTGACATTTTCTTGGAATCATTTCTGCAGTAGATCCCGCTTCTGATCGACACGGCCTAGAGCCACGGCAAAATCAATCTCACCCTATCTACCTACGTATTACATGCGAATATGTGGAAGAAGAGGTCATGCTCTGATGAGGCTCAATAAATTGACTGAAAATCGGCAATTTTGGCCAGGCCACAAGTAAATGAAGTGACTTTGGGTTGTCCCAATCAGCACATCTAGGGATTTGGCATCACATTACTGAGACACAAGTCCACCTGGATTCCAGGTATGTGCTTCTGCACTAACTTCTAACACGCCCATTGGCAGATTGCCCCCAAGGAGAATTTATTTCGTCATGCAGCTAGCTTCCATTAGTTTATTTTATTCTCCTGTGCTGATCCTGACCCTCTCTGCAAAACGCCGCCTCGGGAATAAAGTCTTTGAAAGGAAGCTTGTCCCATGTTTTTCATGCACATGTTCTCTATATCACAGAACCCAATAAACAACTCATCGACATAGAGTTACACAATCTCGCACGATGGAACACAATGAGTATCCTCCTAGCCTCACTAGCCGAAGCACGTCTTTCGTCCCCTCCGATCAACAATCCGACAGCAGAATCATCCTAGACGAGAAGAAGTTACCTCCAGTTGACGGAGGTGCTCAAGCATGGCTGTTTCTCATAGCTTCTTCGATGCTTGAGGCTCTAGTTTGGGGTGCGTGACCATTGATAATCTTATTTTATTGTTGGCTTGAAATTGACCCAGACTAGGTTATGCATTTGCGTTTGGTATATTTGAAGACTACTATAGCACGCACGAGCCATTCAAAGGATCGGGAAACATTGCTAGTATTGGAACTTGTGCGATGGTGAGTCTCCATGACCTCAGATCTAGCTAATCTTTTTTCTTTTGTTAAACGCGATACAGGGCATCGCATATCTTCTAGCCCCACTAGCTATCATTTTGATGATCTTAGTTCCCAAGGTTGCCCGTTGGGTGTCGACAATTGGAGTGGTCATCATGTGCTTCTCTCTAGCAATGAGCTCCTTTTCCTCCAACGTCACTCACCTTCTGTTGTCCCAGGGAATTGGATTTGGCGTCGGTGGATGCTTGGCATATACACCGACCATTCTCTTCATGTCAGAGTGGTTTGCTAAACGGAAAGGTCTTGCTTTTGGAGTCGTCTGGGTGAGTGATGGAAATATGTTGCAAAGGCACATGAATTGCTTGAGCAACAACTAATTTTTGACTTAGGCCGGGTCCGGTATATCAGGCATCATCTTTCCCTTGGCTATCCAATGGCTTCTAGGGCAGTATGGCATTGAAGCAACACTCCGAATCTCGTCGGTGACATTGTTCATCCTCGCCGTACCGTTTCTTTACTTCCACCGACCTCGCTTGCAGACGACAGAGATCGCGTACCACAGGCTCAACTTTCGGTTTCTATACGATAAAGTTTTCGTCATCTATCAGCTCGGAAACACATTGGAAGCAATTGGCTTTTTCCTACCCACTATATATCTTCCGACATATGCACGCAGTCTAGGTGCCAATGATTTTATGGCATCCTTGACGGTTACTTTGGTCAACTTAACCACAGTGTTCGGGTCCGTCCTCATGGGATTCCTCTCTGACCGGTATCATATCACAACCTGTATTTTGATGTCCACCATTGGCACTGTTCTTACCGTATTCTTTGTGTGGGGATTTGCCACTTCCATTCCGCCTCTTTACATTTTCTGTGTTGCGTATGGTCTTTTGGCGGGTGGGTTTTCTTCTACATGGGCTGGAGTCTCTAACGAGGTTCAAAAGGCCAATCCCCTCGCAGATGCAACTGTTATCTTCCCATTCATGGAAACAGGTCGGGGAATCGGCAATGTGGTCAGTGGGCCTTTGAGTGAAGCATTGCTCAAGGTGGACCCCTGGAAAGGACGTGCGGCGGGTGCGTATGGAAGTGGCTATGGCTCACTTGTGATTTGCACGGGCGCAACCGCTTTGATGGGTGGAATATGTGTGGTGGCGCGGCATTTCAAGTGGATATAATGCTGGGGATAAGACCCTTATAATTATGTTTTTTTATCTGTTTACTTGCGACCAAAACTAAACCAGTGCATGAAAAATGAGATCGATCTCGTTGATATCACAGAAAGAAATGCTATATACATGATGCTCCCTGAATGACCATGCAACCATGCTTTGCGCTAATAACGAGCAGTACAGTATTTACCGCGAACACTTGAAGATGTGTATATTTACTTTGTGATCCAGCCCCAGACTCTCCAGTACCATGGCTTAGGAGGACCGGTTTCCTTCTCGTAGTGCAAACGACCAGTATCGAGATCAGCTTCGGCAGCAGAAACAAATGACGTACGGTAGTACGCCTTGTGTCCGAAATAAAGCACTGCGAAGACAATGATGCAGATATAAGCGACAAAAAAGTCTGACACTCGGAAATGTGGGATAAAAGCAGTGAAGCCCTGGGTAAGAGCGATGAGAACGTTGAAGAAGAGTCCGTACCAAGCCAAATACGGTTGCAATATGGCCTTGTAAGGGAGAGTATCGCGAGAGATCGCACGAGTTTTCAACGCGCGCATAAATGCGATATGGCATGCGTTAATTGAAGCCCAGGTGACGAACCCGGCAACACTGGAAAGATTCACAAGCCAATTGAAGACCTGTCCTGCGTCGTTGGAGACATTCATGAATCCCAACAGACCAAACAGTGCGGTGAAAATCACGCTGACGTATGGAACACCATGCTTTGTCACCCATCCGAAACAGGCCGGAGCAAAGCCTTCATGTGCCAATCCAGTCAGGACTCGACTACCACTATACACGTTGGAGTTGGCGGCCGACAAAACCACGGTCAAAAGCACCGCATTAATCAAGCTTGGTAGAACTTTGACTCCTGCCAGATCGGCTGCAATAACCATTGGAGAAGATGAGGCGTTGGTTGTCGTCGTGGCAAGCCGGGGGTTATCGTAGGGAACGACAAGTCCGATGAAGAACATGGTCAAAACGAAGAAGAGAAGGATTCGAACAAATGTCTTGCGAATGGCCGAGGGAACAGTCTTCTGTGGGTTTTCGGTCTCTCCAGCGGCCACACCAACTAGCTCTGTGCCTTGGTAGGAGAAACCAGCTTGAATAAGAACGGCCCAGAACCCGACAAACTTGCCGATGGATTCCGGCTTCTCAACAAGATATGTCGCAAAAGCTCCAGGCGTGTTCCAATACTTGAAGCCGAGATAACCCTGCTCTCCCACTCCGACGTCGATGCAAATGGCGA
The DNA here is from genome assembly GCF_028829465.1 of Penicillium soppii. Taxonomy (NCBI): domain Eukaryota; kingdom Fungi; phylum Ascomycota; class Eurotiomycetes; order Eurotiales; family Aspergillaceae; genus Penicillium; species Penicillium soppii. The sequence continues at coordinate 132,738 of NW_026643235.1, read as the reverse complement.
AGATCATAAATCCAATCACAGTGGCGACTTTGATGGTGGAGAACCAGAACTCCAACTCGCCGTAGAAATTGACGGGAAGAAAGTTCAATGCCGTAATGAAGACCCAAAAGACTCCGATGAAGATAGCGATATTGAGGCTTGGGTCCCAGTATTGAATAATTGTTCCAGTGGCAGTCAATTCAACACCAAATGTGGAGGCCCAGTTAAACCAGTAGATCCAACCCATAGAAAAACCAAGACTAGGATCGATCAGGCGAGCTGCGTAGGATGTGAAGGCGCCGGCTATGGGGATGTAGGTTGCGACCTCGCCTAGAGAGCTCATAACGGAATAAACGATGGATCCGACGAAGAGATATGCGATCAATGCTCCAGCTGGGCCAGCTTCTGCGATTGCGGTACCGCTAGAGATGAACAGCCCTAAGATGGAGTTAGATTTCCATATTTGCTTAGCCTAAGGCTTGAAGAAGGTATACCTGTGCCAATAGTTCCACCTAAACAAAAGACATAGGTTAGCAAACAGAAATGATAATTTGATTGGAAAATGGAAAACAAGATATCACATACCAATTGCAATCATTTGTAGATGTCTGCTTTTGAGCTTGCGCTTCAGTTCCCCGGGATTAGATGCATCGGGGTAACTTTGCTCAGCGTCAGACTGCTTTGTGTCTTGAAAAACATTCTTCGAGTCCCCAGAAGTAGGGTTTCCAGACCGTGTCTTCTGTATTCCGGCGTATACCGGGGTGTTATCATTCTGTGAAGGCATATCGAACCACTGTGGTGCCCAGGTGGGAATATCAAAAATAAAACACTATGACCTGTATTCACCCAAGGCACATCTAATGTAACATTCCAAGGTGATTGTTTTGCTTATTTTGACGTTGATAGTTGAATTGTCAAAAATTCTGTTTCTCGCAGCTTTTTTTTTTGAAACAGAGAAGAGCTCTCCAATTTTCCGTTTTCGCTTGAATTTTCGGTGGGGTTCCGAGAAAGACGTGGAGAAAAATTCTTCTTAGGTAAAAAATCGAATGATCCGGAAAGACAAGATGAAAGTGGCGATATTCGGCACAGATCAATAGATATTTTGTTAGTGGTAGTACCTAACCATGTAGGTAGGTAGTTAACTAATGTAGTTTTATAACTAGAAATCTTTGGTTGGATTGTCCATGTTTAACCACTTTAGACACACACTTAAGCTTAACGTTGGCAGAACGGATTATTAACAGTGGGCCTACTCCGTACTTAAGGGATTAAAGGTGTCTTCAGGGATATATTGTTCAAATGAGATTGTTTACTGGCATTAATATATAGAATAGTATATCAATATGTAGCAAACATTGATATAAGGACAACCTTGAAATATAGAAGGGGAAGCGTATGAAAAAGAGAATAATAACTCGAGAAGGGACAAGTTAGTGAACTATTCCCAGATAGCAGATCGGGGGTCCCGCCTGAGCCTTCAGGGTGCAGCGCAACCCCGAAAACCCGTATTTTTGCTTATGTGAGCAATGCTCTGGTATTGTAATTGGTCGATACAACTATTCCACAGTGAGTATATTGATGCCTGAAATATTAGGCAGGACGGCTACAGCGTTCTTAGAATCGTCCAATTCTTGATTACGCGACGTAGAGTAGGTACGTGTAAAATCCAGGCATGCTCTTCTGAAACGGGCCTGTTTCATATTCTAGCACAACTTCATTTTAGCTTTGATTTTACTTGACGCGTACGGAGTACGACGTATTTCCTCCAGAGCCAGCCAGCCAGCTCATCGCTAGAGCAAATCATCAAATCTTTGCCTTGGAATCCACAGCAAAATCGACATCTTTCTTATTTGGACCTGCAAATCCAAATATGTACGCCCCTATCTTACGCATTTGGATCTCCTCTGCTCCCTCTGTGATTCGATACCGACGAAAATGACGATATATGTGCTCAAAGGGATAGTGGCGAGAGTATCCATCGCCCCCGTGAATCTGACGATCAGTTAGTCGCGTCTCCTACATGCATTAAAGGCCCCTACCTGGATTGCTCGATCGGCCGCTTGGCAACATAACCGATTCGCCCAAAAGTTACACATGGCTACCTGGTCGGTCAGCTGTCGTTCGATTGCAACCCACGGCGGTTGACCTGAAACCTGGCACTCGGCCACAATCCGATCCATCTCCCAACTTGTCTTCAGGATGAAAAGTCGCAACATCTCCACCTGTGTCATCAACTCGACTACCGGGAATTGAATAGCCTGATTATCGGCCAATGTCTTTCCCTCACCCCATATCTTTCGCGACCGGGCGCGTTCAATGCTGCGGTCGAGGCAATATCGTGCGGCCCCGCAAGAGCTAGCCGCTTGACGAATTCTATTTTCATGTACAAATGTCTGCGCGATGGCGAGTCCTTGGTCGATGGATCCTAAAACCGCCGATTCGGGCACCCACACGCTGTCAAGTTCCACTGTTGCGTGGTCGGTCGGCATGTTCAGTGTCCATTCATAACTGACTATGCGAACTCCTCGTGTCTCACGAGGGACCAAAAAGGCAGTGATACCTCGTGTCGAACCGTTTCGACCAGAAGTGCGCGCAAAAATCAAAAAATGTGTACAATGATGCGCCCCTGTTTGCCACTTTTTCGCCCCGGTGATTTGAAACCCTTCGCGACTTCGGCATGCTGTAGTAGACATGAATGTTGCGTCACTTCCGTGGTCGGGCTCAGTAAGACCAAATGTCGTCCGAAACTCCCCCCGCAGACGTGCATTAATGAATGTCTGCTTTTGCTCTGGGTTGCCGAAATGGTGAAGCATGAGAATATCGGGGAAATTCCCAACGATACTATGTTCATTTTGTAAATCATTGGCAAGCCCCAAACCTCCACCATAGACCGGATGTGAGGACAAGTGATAGCGAATGGCCGACATCCACAAATTTGTGTTTGGATGTGACTGGCCCCCGTAGACATCAGGGAGCGCAAATCGGTAGAAGCCAGCATCATCCGCTAGGGTGCGTGCTTTGCCTGTCACGAAAATTAGTCTGCGTGGTTAGACCATTTCTCTTTTTCAACTGAATTAACCTAATAGTTCCTCCCATTCTTGTCGTGGATTTCCATGGTTTTCCCAGTCAGTTCGTTCATACTCGCGACGATGATCGAAGAAGCGGTTATTTCTTTTGGAGTGCTGTAACGGAAGAATGGTCGAGTGGATGAAGGAATCTATCGACTCAATGTAAGAGGTAAGGTCTGCTGGTAAGTCAAAATTCATGATGAGGTATAAATAGCAGGAAGTCAAAGATGAAATTCAAGAAGTTCATATTTGAGTATGTATACTAGTACTCTGGAAACACAATGCTTCCCCGCATTTGGACCTCGGCGACTACGCATCTCAATTCTGTGAATGAGCTTCTCACCCGAAACTATATAATTACAAGTGCCAAGTTGGCTCCAAATAAGTTAAATACAAATATTCTGCATTGCAAATGGATGTAGAGGTGAGAGTTGACATGTGTGTCGGCCTTTTTTCTTACGTCACATCCGCTATGATCGCTTTTGTTTAACTAGTGGTGAAGTCAAGAGAGCGACTGAATCCAGGCTGACATACTAAGACATACTAATACTCCAAGAATAATGAAGTGATTTTATGTTGGCTTTCAAGAAACGAACAACAAAGTCAGTCACAAAGGTACGGTAAGCCCGGAAAGCAATTGTACCCAGTAAGTACACAATGCGGAAACTAGTGTGCGCTTTGGTTTCACTCGGTGCTTCTAATCAAATGTGGATGCTCGCAGTCTCGAAATCCGAAAATTGGTCAGAGATAAAGTTTTTTTTATATGACAAATAAACGCCAATGACTGTACCAGCCTGGTCGAAACATCTAGGTCGTTCGATGAAGCCACCGACCGATCGCGACAAAGAAACCAGGCATATTTTAGCGTCAAAGGTTCAATGGTGGAAGGAAGAGACATGATCCGATAAATCACTGAAGCTGACCTATTCAGCTTTTTTCAGAAGGTCTGGCGAAAAACCCTCATGGCTGCCCCACCCTGCAGTGTGATAGAGCCGTGATAGAGCCCTGCAGAATACAAAACTCCAAGATCCAGCATGTCGGAAACACGTGGGAATATCAAGCTACAATGCATACATATATAGTGACGGGTGGATGCATCCAAGATACGGATAATAATGATATGATATCCTATATATATCAGCATGTTGGATAAATAATACATAGTCATATATGATTGAATGACCTCAGATGAAAGATCCTAAAGGTACAGTACATGTACGAAAGTAGAAATCTAAGTCAGTCTCGCCCATCTCGACCCCAAGCAATTTGATAAAGTACTTTCTTTTACCTCCCGAGGTCGGTCATACCTAGGTAGGTAGTACTCATTCGAAACCTTATGATTTGCTTCTTGTTGTTTTCTTTTGCTTTTTTCCCTTTTTTGTCTCCCGCCTCCTTTTGCCTTTTGCCTTTTGCCTTGTAATATTTACTGTAGTACACGATCGGCAGTTCGTCCTCATTTACTACCCAAAGTGCACAATTTTTCTTTTGGAAGGATTGCTATTTACGGGCCAAAATAACGATTAAATAATTTCTCATCTATAACCATCCCATGACCCTGGTAAATGGACGCTAGTCTATCCCACTATGAAGCGTCGGTAAACCATATTGTCGAATCATATCCGAAAAGAGTTTCAGAGTTTCGTGATTCAAGATTCTTCGTGAAGAATCCATGGATGGCGTTGTGTTGTGGGTATTTTGACAGGTCTACCATTCCTAAACGAGAACGAACATCCGCCCTAACTTGATGAACAACCCACTGAAAAGTTTCCCCACATAGCCCTGAGTGCTCAAGAGTAAAAGGGAAATTGTACAATGAATAAAGAAAAGCAAGACCATCCGCCTATTTTATGAGCTAACTCGTTCCACCCCTTCCCATTGTCAAGCTGAGTATCAACGCTTTGTCCGCGCGGGATAGGGATGGGACGGAGTCGAAGGTTCCACTGAGGCCCCGTGCCCTTGAACAAGATTTCAGTCGTTAGTCCAGGCCGCTTCTATGGACAAGTTCAGACGATCTTCAACTTATCGACACACTGTTCACACCCGTAGTCAAACTAGCGTCCGTATCATAGCCACTTTTGCTGTCACGGATGTGCCGCGATAGGTTACAGAAATATCGCTAATGCATGGTGCCCCAGAGGTTCTCACATCCTCTTTCCATATCTATATGATCGCTGGAGACATGAAATAGGATTGTACCGACAAAATGGGCCCAATCAGTGCTGTGTATTCATTATGCCTAATGGCATAATGCCAAGTTTTTTTGACGGGCATGGGGTCACAGACCAAGCACGTACAAATTAGAAAGAAACCCCGAACCTTGGACCAGAAGGTTTTGCATCTGTTTACAATACTGTAGCTACAACGCAGCGACTTTCAATCCTTCCAAAAACTTGCCGATTATGGGGTGGTGGCATCCTGTTGCCGCACAATGTATCTTCGCTTTGAGCGTGATTGGCGTGACGTATGGAGCCTGGCTAGCAATATATCGGTTATGGATTTCACCACTCGCTCAATTTCCCGGCCCGAAGCTGGCTGCCCTGACCATGTGGTACGAGTTCTACTATGATTCTTTCCTCGAAGGCCAATATACTTTTCAAATTGCTGAAATGCATCGAAAATATGGCCCAATTGTTAGAATCAGTCCGTTTGAGCTGCACATTGACGACCCGGAGTATTATGATGTTCTTTATTCTCGCGATAAACCACGCAATAAATCTTTACATTTGACTGGTATGTTCGGGGCACCGGCCTCAGCCTTTGGGTCAGTCGACCACCGCCGTCACCGAATACGCCGTCAGCCCATGAACCCATTCTTTTCACAACAGCGAATTCGAAAGCTAGAACCAATGTTACGAGCAATGGTTATGAAGCTCTGCTCAGGAATCCGAACTTGGAAGGAAAGAAATACCCCACTCCATATGTACCATGCTTTCAATGCCTACACAACCGACGTTGTAGTGGAGTACTCAATGGGCGAATCATTTCACTATCTAGATGACCCAGAATTCACCCCGCAATGGTCAAAAACAATCGAAGCTATTGTGCAAGTCGGCGTTCAATTCAAACAATTTCGCTGGATTATTGGCTTATTCGAGCTGCTTCCAAGATGGGCCGTTGTACTCATCAACCCTGATATTGGCCCGGTAATCGACCAAAAAGTGGAAAGTTTACGACTTGCGAATTTGATCATTGATAGTGAAACCCCTGGAAGAAGCTTGACCCACGAGAAGTTAAGTTTGCCAAAGGGAACTTTATTCCATGCATTGTTGGACAGCAGACTTCCCGAGGAGGAGAAGGTACCTGGCCGCTTGAGCCAAGAAGTTTTCACTGTTATTGCAGCAGGAGGAGAAACAACCGCAAAGAACTTGACAACGCTGACCTTCCACCTCTTGAGCAACCCGGACAAGCTGCATCGGCTGCGGGATGAATTGGCCCAGCTAGACCCCAATGGAACGGCGACTTTGGTGGAATACGAGTCAATGCCTTATCTCGTGAGTTTAAACTGTCAGTCCACTCGTCTAAAAGAGACCACCATATCTGACAATGTCCCAGACATCTGTTATGCTTGAGGGTCTTAGGTACGAAATCAAATTGATATTCTTTATCATTTCTTTGGTGCCATTACGTCTTATTGATTTGAGATTTGTTCAGACTCACCAACGCTATTGCCACAAGACTTCAGCGTAGCTCTCCAGATCAGATTATGATGTACAAGGACTGGGCAATTCCCCCTGGGGTAAACATCCCCATTAATATCAGTTTATGACTTGCTATAATTTACTGACAATCTAACTTAAGACACCAGTGGGAATGACAAGTATGTTCATGCATCATAATGAAAACATTTTTCCCGACGCGGAAAAGTTCATTCCGGAACGATGGATGAATCCAGAGAAGCGGAAAGTTCTCGAGAAATATCTTGTTGCTTTTAGCAAAGGGTCGAGACAATGTATTGGCATCCCGTAAGTAATGTCAATTGTTGTTTCAATTTGTCCTATGATACTAACACCAAGTTTTAGCCTCGCGCGAGCAGAGATCCTCTTGGCTATTGCTACAATCTTTCGAGAATTCGAAATGGAATTATACGAAACCACGGTTGATGATGTGCGGATCGCGCGAGACATGTTCAATGGCCACCCCAAAAAGGGAAGCCAAGGCGTCCGTGTTATGATTAAGAAGTGGAATGGACATCCGGGGCGGGGCAAGTGAATAGTTCTTTTATTTGAAACCTGTTTTTCAAGGATTTCAGCGCATGGTGAAATATTGGAAACTCGAGAGCTTCAAACTGGTTGTTCTGCGCGCTATACTTGTACAGATTTTGCCTACATTTATAGACGGGTAGATGATGTAGACCCAAATCGGGGCAGGCGCGCTTCCTAGCCTGTGTGCAAATACCCATTATAATGTTATTAGTACGGATTAGGCCTTCAAATATCGCCAAAGGAGCCCATAGCACTTCTAGTGAACACTTTGTTGAAAGCGTCTGCCCTTGAGTTGTCATACACCAATCCATGAGGTGTTCGAGTGGTATAGAGTTCTAAATCAAACGGAGCACTAGCCAGGGCGGCAAAGTCGGGCTCGAGCCCCCTTGCCTCGATTATCCATAGTCTGTAGTCGAGAATCAAATAGTGGTTGTATCATTGGATGAGGCAGGCGAAACCGATCATGTAGCAAGGATAAACAAAAAAAGAAAGCATGAGGGCTTTCCCAGACCCATCAAGCCGGAAAATTCTCAGCTGGCGCCTTGGCAGAATTAATTCCCCGAATATTTGATTTGGTCTAGGGGCGAACGTTTGCTTTTACAGTCCCAAATCTAGATGACCGGGGGTTTTCAGGAGGCTTATCGAGATTTCTGCATAACGATAGATCTTAAGGGGTTAGTGGCGTTGCCTTATTATTCTCGACTCTCCTCTGGCTTGGTTAAACTTCTAGTCGACCAATTAATTTTGCCTGCACAAAGGACAGACTTAGTTGCCTGCTATAGGCAGGATCAAAACAAGGACATTGGAATGTTCTGATAGCCCGTGACGGTTCTATTGGAGTTTTCTGAGTTGTAGATATGAATCATCAGAGGTACGTGTAATAAACCCCTAAAAAAGGTCAGACACCGAAGCTCTGGTCTGTGATGTGAGACAGCATTTCTGCCATATGGTATCACTGCAGACATGCCCTTGGATATTTCGTGAACTTTTGCTCCTGTGCTACAGCTTCCACAAGTTTCAATGCGCCTTGTGCCAGGGCTTTGGGGCTCGGATCTTGGATAATGGATACCATAGAAACATGCCTTGAACTTTCGTCTGCATGGCCGTATGTCATACATGTCATACACATGCGGTGAGAAGATTCCTTTGCCATGATTGATGAACCATTGATATTTGGAATCATACACACAAGACTGAAAACGTCCAGGGAATTACCATGTATGATTAAGCTATAGCATGTTACAGATGTCGTGACACCCGTCCACGCGCTTTCCCAGCTATTTGCCTGTGCTCTTGTTGTAACTAAAACTACTGTACCTCCAACTTGAAGTCTGTTTTGATGTGCTATGTAGGAAAATACCGATAAAAGTCAATCATTGTACCCACGGGGTTCACGAAGAGTCTCACTGTTGGATTTTTCGCCTCAAAGTATCACGTTCCTGGCATATCTGCGTCACCTCACCAAACACATTTCTTCGTTATTATAATGCATTCAGGTCACAATTATCGGCATTCTAGGAGATCAGCCTGTGATCGTTGCCGTGGTCAAAAGTTACGGTGTGAGCGTGCCCACATGAATGGAATGTCTTGTGAGCGTTGTTTGAAGGCACAAGAAATGTGCATTACAAGTATCAACCAACCGACAGCGGCTATTTTGCCTTCAAATCAGGACTACAACATTCTTACTCGTCATCACCAGGGTTCTGGATTCAATGAAAATCGTGATCCAATGTCTCTTCTTCACAAATCGTTCGGCTCAAAAGTGAAAAAGTCATTTCATCCACCTTCTACAATCATGGGGAGATACGTGCACGGCTGCTGGGGAGAGTCTGCGACATTGCCGCTTCTTCCGGAAGACAAACTCTTGACTCAACCAGAGGACAATTCATTCGACATGTCCCTTCACTTTGCGAATGGTCCTGTTCCTTCGGAATTATGGGAAAACCATCATTACTGGCCTACTGGTGCTCACAGCCCCGTAAGTTCATACAAAAGGGTAGTTCTGGCTGTCAATTACTAACAGAACGCCTGTTCAGGTTTATTCTGAGTATATTCCAACCGAGCAAAACACGAGCTCTTCCAAGTTATACAGTGACAATTTATTGGAAACTAAGAGCGACCCCAATGTGGCAATCAAAACACCCCATCAACGCCAGTGTCCTGATTATACAGGCCTAGAATCATCTGTGGGATCGAGAAATGTGTCACACTTTGACTGGGCAAATTATCAAGATCTTGCAATTAGTGAGGGACCGATTCCCTCGCCAATTCAAAAAGAAAATCCCCCTTCACAGCAGGATGTCCGCAAACGTCTCTTGAGGTTAAAGGATGGACTTCTCGAAGATTTAGACTTGCTGGGGAACGGGTCTAACGTCATTGCACCTTCATTATTTGCGCATGATCATTTTAGCGCTTCTATTGAAACACTGAACCTCCCCATATCTCGTCTGCTTGAACATTCTTCTTCGCTTTTAGATATTGTTCAGTCATTGTGTGGCACGACTGGTGCAACAGACGAAGATCCTAATCTAACACCTTCTACCAAACCCCCTCAGTTCCAGAATCCGAGTTCTGAAGATCCATTCATTCATCATTCCGATGCTGGTGACAGTGGGTTAGATGAAAGTGTGACCACAATGTCATCCCTTGATTCTGGCTACCAGACCACAATAGCCTCTCCTGATCGCATGACAACGACCACATCTCCAAAATACGACATCACCATGTGGCTCAGTGTTCTGGAGGCGCATTGCTACCTATCACGCATCTATCGTGCTGTTTTCACCCGTTTGTATCAATTACTTCTCATAATTCCCCCAGCCGACGCAGCTACATTTCTACTGTTACCTAAATTTCAATACGGAGAGCATCGTTTTGATACGAAATTTACGGGACAGGTCAAAGTGCTTGTCGAAATTGCCTCTAAAATGATGTGGAGAATTGACAGAGCACTGGGATTACGATCAAGTTCCAACCGACCCGAAGTTGACGGAGAGCCAAGCTCACTTGAAACATTCCGCGAGAACGATTGGTCCGTATCTCTGAGGGATTTTGTACTTGCGCAGGAGCAAGATCCTTGTGAAATGTCTTTGATGGAGATAATGAAGTGCTTGCGGCAGCTCGTTGGGGATACAGTCATTACTTGATACCAGGCTCTATTTGGATCCCTAAAATCATTGATTCATATTTACCTTCTCTGCATTGTGGTCCCATATATATCAATATCAAAGATGGCGAAAGTTCTAGGTCAGTATGGATGAGGAGAAATGACACAATAGGAGTGCCTCATAGCTCGAAGTTTCGTTCTTCCTCCATCAATTGAGATATCTGGACCGATGTTTGGGAGAGTAGGGTGCTTTCTTCTGCCACGAAAAATTTGATTACCTGACGCTCGTGATTCAGAAATTCGCCTGGATGAATTAATAGCACTGGCTAGATTGTACGTTTTCTTCTCAATCTTCTGGTTTTAAATTTGTACACGCATATTGAGATACAGACTGAAACATCCAGCTATAGACCTTGATGACCCCTGAGTATTCCGACACCGAATCCGAGTGGGACTGAAACAAATGGCTAATCACTAAAGTTACTATTACAGCCTGACTTTCTGAGTTTGCCCTCAAAAGAAGGCATATTCCCACCGAAATTTATCTTGAACATCGATCTCAACACTCAAGTTTGTTCAATTCCCCTGCTGTTCTTTTGGTTGTTTTTTCTCAAGATGACTACGGCTGATCGAATTGGTGTTCCTGATCTCACTGGAATATGGGAACTAGTATGCATTTCTTGTATTTGACCATTTGGAAGCTAGTAGTGACATTACGACTAGAATCGAAAACTATCAACCGATCCGGAAGAAATCTTCACTTTGGTAGGAAAGCACCAGAAAAAAAGCGCATCTTGACTAACTAATTGTAGCAAGGCGTGCCTTGGTTCATACGAAAAGCCTTGCGACATGCCCGACTTTCGCTGGAAATTAGTCAGACTACCTCGACACCCCTAGCAGATGGCCTCGACCGCGAGGAAGGCTCCAACGGAAAGGTCGCATTGGACGAGGCCATCAAACCGGTCACAAATCTCCGTTTAAAGCAAATTGTCAACCCTGGCGGTTTTGACAGCGAAGGATACTTCACTGTTGATGGAAGTACCCAGGAACTATCATTGCCTATCTTCGGAGATATTCGCACTCAAATGAAGTTCATAGATCTATCTGAGATCCAGGATGATTCAATTCGGCAAACATTTCGCGCGACCAGCTGCGGCAACATGGCAATCCAAGAACTGGCCCAAAATACCTCAAAAGGGTGGGAAGCGGAAGTGATTTGGGGATTTGAGAACATTGACGGAAAGAAATATTTCACTAGAAATGTTAGTACAGTCAAAGATGAGAAGAAAGTCATCGGGAAGATGGTCTATGACGGTTTAAGTGGATGTTAGCCCACAGCTGTGCCTAGAGATTGCAAGAATGTGCGCGTGTCTTGTTTGTGGATTAGATTGAGCAGATGGAATTCTATTTCAATGTTGCTTGAAACTTCCAACAAGTAGAGGAATCCTTCAAAGTCATGCTAAACTAAAGGCCAAGATTACTACCAGATTGACTTCCCCACAACATTGAGCTTCATAGCCCCAATTGAAGATATTAATCACACAACAGGCAATCTTTGGGTTGATTTAGAGAAAAGCATTCTAATATTTGATAGCGGGAGCATAATTCTAGCTGAAAATTCGAATTCGTAGTTATTTTCTCGCTAGAGTGAACCTGAAAACGACCCATGATTCATCGCACTAGAAGACCTAACTAGACACTGCAAGGCGCACATCAAAAGAAAAGGTGAGTTGCTCCGCTTAGGTTTTGACTATTGGCACAACGAGCTTTTTCCCCGAAACCTTTCCATTTCGCAGCAATTCCAACCCCTCTAAAACCCCCCTCGAACCCACCGGAGAGAACCTGAATTGGGCATGGCTTCAGTCGTCCATCGTTTATCAATTCTTGAACCTTTTTATACCATTCTCGAGCCCAAGCTCCAATCTCAGGTCGAGGTGGGATACCATAGGGTTCTGGGAGGTCGACACCTTCTCCACTAATGACTCCTCCCATCACAAGTTCATGTTTGACTGTTTTCCGTGCGCAAAGGCTCTCCTGGTATTGCTCCAGAGCACAATAGCGTCCTCCCGTACGACCTATAGCTGCGTGGCATAATCGCAGGGGCTTTGCCTCTGCAAAGGGATCCAGAACAAAACGCAACCTGTTTTTTGTGGCCGCTCGAATGTCTTCAGCGCAAGATGGAGAATTGTAATCGAATACCAGATCTGCTCCATAGGATTTCACCAAGTCAAAATTGTGAGGCGAGCAAGTGGTGATCACCCGGTGGCCACATCTAAGCGCCCACACGTCAATACAAGTTACCAGCAGAGTCATCAAGAAGAAGAGAACTCACAGTTTCACCATCTGAATTGCTAGAAGTCCCACAGTACTGCTTCCTCCGTACACAAGAACGTCCTCGGATTTGACTGCCGGGGATTCAAAGGTACCGGGCAATTGAAGCGACCAAAAGAGTGCAACCCCCAGAGTTGCAATGGCAGTGCCAGAAAGAGCGGGTGCATCTTTTAAAGCAATTCCCTTAGGAATTTGAAAAGTGTAATCTGGTTCGGTCCGAATGTACTCGCAATAGGCCCCAGATGTCGGGTGCAACCGGTTCGAGCCTTGAACAGCACCGAACACGAGATCTCCAACGCGCAGCCGGCCTTCTTCAACCGCCTTGCTGCCCAGTGCAACGACCGTGCCCGAGAAATCACATCCATCCCAGAGACCAGGGGTTGGAAATCTCAAAGGCATCTTAAAGTCACATGGATTGAGGGCCACAGATGCGGTTTTCACCAAAATTTGATGCGGCTCAAGTTCGTGGATCGGCAGGTCATGAGTTATTCGGAGAATACCACCTTTGTGCTGAATGATAGCGGTCTGGCTCGAGGGGATATCGTTTTGGGAGGCCATATTGTGAGGTGAATAAAATGGCTTGTTAACAAAAGTTTGAGTTCAGATACCGATTGATGAAGTCTCAAGTTTTAGCCAAATATGGGTGTGCCTAATATATGAGCTCTAGTTGACAATGCCTTCGGTGAGATGAAAAAAATAAAATATAAAAAAGGAACCGGTTGTGCGCCGAGTCTGTGCAGTGCAATGTTTCCGACGAAACCAAAATCGACTACTCTAGTCAAAGTCGACATCACAGCAGGGACATGTTTCAAAGCGAAAAAAGAGGGGCGTTCGATTTGAAAGCAAAGAAAAATTTCGAGTAAATGACCTGTGTGGAAGTTAGGAGTTTAAATAAGTGATATTGTGTTGCAAGTACTCCGTACCAGTTGGCACTTTCTTGTTTGTCAAACATGCTGTCCTCAACTAGAGATTCTTTACCTTTCAGTATACATACCACCACATCTTTATGAGAGCGTATATGATCTGGGAGATGGAAGTTGAAGTAGCTCCGAAGATATTAATACTTTTCCTCTTGGATGAATGCAACGTTCGAAATTTGGGAACAACAGACTAGGAACGCTAGTATCAGCAAAAGCACTAGGGTTCCCGGTCCGGCCACTGAAATGAAACATGACATGTTCGGATGAGCAAGGCTGACTGCATATTACCTATATTTGAATATTCGATTTTGGATTGAAGTTTTGCCCATTTTCAAGGCTTTGTGGTTGGAGAAGAAAAAGTTGATGGAATGTACCGCTGAATGGTTCTTTATGGCTGTCAATTAGAATTATATGGGATTTGAATGAAGAAGGCGTTGAAGTCACCAGAAGAAGCTATTGCTGTAGTGTCATACTGTATTACTTAGCCATGCTTTTCAATATAGGTTTACGAGCCGAAATGGGAGACTCTTAGATGTCGAATCGCCGGTTATGAATGACAAGAGTTGGGAAGCGTAGGTAGTTAGGTATTTGGTCAAAACGGCGAAGAAGTTGTGTCTAGCAACGAAATGATTATCCATATCTGATTTTGCTAAATAGGCGGTATCATTGACTATGCCGATTGCCACTCTCATTCATATCCGGCAGCCCTAATGCTTTTCACCAACCTGGGAAGCAGAACTTGCCCATCTGAAGCCCTGCGCAGATACTCTCCTAGTAGAGGACTCATTCCGGCTTCTTCAGCGGAACGGACCCACTCATCGATAGCAACTATCTGGAATTCTTGCCCTGTGCCAGAGAGAAGGGGCATAATCTCGTCACGACCAATTGTGGTCTCGCCGGACTCATAGAGATATGTCACCGTATTTGTCATTGATGTAGACATACCGGATTGGTGAACGGCCTTCAGAAGCTGGCTTGCGGCCGACTGGACAGATATGAGATCGAAGACCCCAGACCATAGGTTGAAATCTGGAAGTTTATGGGTTTCCTGGATGTATTGCATGACATTGCCCATCAAGTCAAGCTCTGGTGCACCGTCGCCGGTAATGCTGGATGGACGGTGAATCCATACGGGAAGAGAAAATTGACGGTTGACGCGCTCCAAATAGACCTCGCTTACCCACTTCGCTGCAATATAGCCATCCGTTGGTGGGGAGGGAGGAGGAAAGAGTGCAACAGAAGTCTCTCCAAAACTCTCTTGGCCTGCAAGGCGCGCAACACCAGCAGTGGAAACAAAATGGAAGGGAATCCGCCGAGGCAAAGCGAGTTTGACGAGCTCCTTTGTCGATGCCACATTGATCAGTTTAAGCGTCTGATATGTCTTCATGAATGACACATCTGCTCCATTATGAATAACAATATCAGCACAAGAGAATATAGAGCCGACGTCAGACTCCGAGAGTCCCAAACGCGGGGCCCCAAGATCACCGTGATGTAAACGGACTTTCGGGTGGGAGAACAGTTCGTGGAGCTCTGTGGACCGTTTCCTGACAGCGAGGCAATGAACCGTAAGAATTCTCTCGTCGTTCAACAGCCCTCGAAGAATTTCTTTGCCAAGAAATCCAGTTGCGCCGGTAAGCGCCACAACTCTGACACCGGAGGGAATAATGTGCGCACCAATGTGATCCGGAGATGGCCTTAAATCAGACTCCACTGCGACTTCTGCATCCCAATCCACATCCAGTTGAAGCGCAGGGCGAGAAAAGTTTTGGATTTTGGTAGCCATTCCATGTAAGGTGCTTGCTTCAAAAAGTTGATACAAGGCCAGAGAAGCACCAAGGTTTTCTTTGATTAGTGCTTGTAAATTGACGAGGGCAAGCGAAGTCCCGCCGACGTGGAAAAAGTCAGATTGAGACTCAATTGCATGATAGCTAGCGACTTCCTGCGGTAGTGCCTGTAGCCAGAGCTGGCGTAAACTTTGCTCAAAGGTAGTGAGAGATTCATTATCAATTGCTTCAACTGCAATATGCGGAATAGGGATTTTATCGACAGCATTTCGATCTGTTTTCCCTGAGGTGTTCTGAGGAACAGTGGTAATGGGAATAATGGCAGCTGGTCGCATATGCCCCGGTAATGGCATCTCTCTCAAAAGTTGGTTTAGGAACTGGTTCGCATTTTCAACATTGTTTGCATCGGCCATTACGGCGAAAGCAACAAAGTACTGTGTGTCATTGCTGGAGGCTGTATCTGATCGGACGGACACAACAGCTTGCGTGATAGCACCCTTCGAAAATTGGACAATTGCAGTCTCAATTTCTTCGACATTAATTCGAATTCCTCGCAATTTGACCTGGTTATCACCATCCATCCGCCCTAGAAGGACTAGACCTCCATCACGCCTGAGAACTCCACGATCCCCTGTGCGATGTATTCTTGTCCAGTTCCTTTCTCGAAAGAAGGTACTTGCATGTTGATCATTCAGGAAGCGATCAGCCGTCATAGAGGAGTCAATATAGCCTTGGGCAATTGCTGCTCCTCCAACAACAACTTCACCAGGGACTCCAACGGGAACAGGATTAAGCGCTCTATCGACAACATACACAGAGTAGTTTGGTAAAGTGTAAAGTGGTTGTGCAGGAGATTCAGAGGTTGAATGGAGGTTGTATGTGACTTCTTTGCCAGAGCATGCGAAAGTTATCTCAGCGGGCCCATAAGCGTTGATGACTCTCAAGTCTGACTTTTCAAGTGCCTTGATCTCGTCTATCAACCCACTGGAAAAAAATTCACCACCGCACAAAGCGGTTGTCAGGCGCGAACCCTTGAGACTGGAGCGACCATACCGCAGCCAAGCCAGATACTCGGTTGGAGTTGCGAGAGAGCATGTAACACTTTCCGATGAAATGAGATCTGTCAGAGCAACAGGGTCACCCCGAATGAGACTGGAAGCAATTACAACAGTTGCGCCGATACAAAGCGAGACCATCGTCTGCCACAGGGAGGCATCCCAGGCGTAAGAGGATTGCTGCAAGACAGTCTCAGCTCCATGTTTGAGGTTCCAAGTTGCACTCGATGACTGAGCATGGTGTATATATGCTGAATGGGCGATCATTATTCCTTTGGGAACTCCAGTTGATCCACTGGTATACATGATCACAGCTATTTGATCTGACGTCGCCATGTTCGGGACAGGCTCCGCAGTAGAGCCACGGAGGCTGCACACATCAATGGGTTCAGCCATGGTATGCAAAAGCCCATAATCAGATATGGTGGACGTATCAAGCAATACCACAAGTACTTGCGTTTCTTTCGTGATCATTGCAAGCCTTTCCATGCCCACCTTTTTATCCAATGGAACATACGAACCACCGACACGAAGAATGGCTATTATAGAGCAGATCCAATCCGCACTAGGCGACTGGAATACTCCGACTCGAGTACCTGCACCAACTCCGTTGCTTAGCAGCTCATTAGCAATCACACCTACCCGATTCTGGAATTGAGTATATGTGAGTGCGTTTCCATCATGATTCTTCAACGCGATACGGTCCGGATACAGCAAAGTAATCTCATCCAACCGGTGGACTATGGTTGATGGCCATTCTTGTCGCATTTCCGGACCTATGTAGAATAACAGTCAGTCAATTTGGTATAGAATACCAGCGGGGGAACTTGCCTCGTCCTGCAGCCACTGCTTGCTCAATGTCACCCTTGGGGTGTAGTCCAGGCCAAGTCACTCGGGTTGCTGGGTTTTGGATAAAGGATTGAAGAAGATTGGAGTAGGAGCGAAGGAGGATTTCCGCATGTTCCATTCCATACAAGCTCTTCTGAGCTGATATGTGGATCATTGTCTCACCGGCACCGACGTTGGCAACGTCTAGACTAATATCAAAGGAGGTCTCGCCACCACCTAACAGCGCTCCATTGACAGTGCATCCGCAGAATTGTCGCGACATGTCAGCCTTGGGTCGATAATTGAAAAATGTTTGACACATGGGATTGTGTGAGGCAGATCGTGACACATTAAGCTCTGTCAGTATCACATCAAATGGCACACGTGAGTGGGCAAATGTACCCTGCGTGATATCTCGGACCTCCCTCAGGCACTCCGCGAAGGACTGAGCGGGCTTTTGTGAGAATTTGGCAGGGAGAAGATTCAAGAAAAGGCCCATGCTTCGTAGAATATCGGCGTCCGTGCGATTACTATCCGCGATACCAATACAAACGTCATCCAAATCAAACCAACGAAGGAGGAAAATTCGCCAGACTGTCAGGTGGAAGTGGAAAGGTGTTGATTTAAACATCCGACAACAACGGTCAATAGCGTCCGATATAGCTGCATCGAGGCGTATGTGGGCTATATGAGACCCAAATTGCGCAATTTTGGGGCGTACAGGCTGCAAAGCGAATGGAAGGAGAGGGAGTCTTGGCGGCATCTCCAAAAATTGAGCCCTCCAGAAGGCTAGGTCCCCAGCCCAGGCACCCTCTTCGTACTCTCGAAGCTGCCTCAAGGTAAAGTCTGGATATTGAAGGCCATCATGAGAGAGTGATTGACCTTGATACGCCTTCTCCACGTCTGACCAGAAGACCTCAAAGCTGATACCATCCATATTGATGTGGTGAAACCCGAAAACCAACCAGTGTCTTTCGGGGCTCAGGGTAAGTAAGCGCACACGCATAATCTCACCAGCTGAAAGGTCAAAGACATGTTCTTTCATTTGCCTGGTAGCCATCTCGACTTCTTTCTCGTCAGAGATTTCAGTAAGCTGCAATTGCAATGCCGATTTGGTCCAAACGCCTTGCATATGATTCCTCTCATTATCAGTGAAGAAGAATGTACGTAAAGCTTCATGGTGCTGCCCGACAGTCTCGATAGCTCTGGCAAATTCCGCAATTTTTAATCGACCAGATAACTCCCAAGTCGGCGTAATGTTAAATGCTGTCTTATCTTCCACAAGGTGTTCCAAAAACCAGAAACGCGACTGGCCATAAGACATGGGAACCGTTCTCTGAATCTCACGTTTCGGTGGTGCTATCTCGCTGGATTCAGTGAAGATCGATGATGATGTGTCATCATTTACTTCCGAACTAGAGTCCTCCGCGTTCAAGGAAGTAGCAGAGCTGGTGCTATATGCGTTAGTGGCATCTGGAAGTGCAAATTTAAGCTCGGTCATAGTATCCTTTGTATCTGTCCCGGCAGCATCCAAAAGGACATTTGTTGTAGAAGTTGTAGCCAATGGTGCAGATGGGACTACCTGCCCAGTTGGCAGTTGCGAAGACTGAGCGTCAGACATTAGCTTTGGAACCAGTGATTCGGGAAGAACTTCCGCAGCCGCAGCTAGTAACTCTCGGATCGACGCGGCATTGAAAATTTTGAGCACCGGCATGTCGACTCCCAACTCTTTGAGGAACCACGAACGAAGATCTACGGCCACCAATGAGTCGACACCGAGCTCATCTGGACTCATGTCCAACATGGGCTTATTTGGGTCTGCTTGCAATGCTGACTGAAGTTTCAGCACAAAGCCCTCTACCAATCACGGTTAGCTTCATCCTCAGTCAAAAGCCTGCGATATCCGTACCTTGTAGAATTTCCGTGACTTCTTGGGCTGAAGTGGCCTCAGACAGGCGCATTTTGACCAAAACCCCAGGTTTTCCCTTTTTGTCGGCGACGAGAATGCTACTAGACTTATAAACCAGGTGTTGGAAAATGGGGTTCAAAATCCAACTCTTGGACTGGTCATCGTCTATTCTGATAGCACAGGACAATTGAGCGCTTCCAATTCTGTCCAAGCAAGACAGAACACCTTCAGCAAACACTTCATGGAAGTCTTGCTCAGACATCCATTCAAGACCCACACGGTAAAGGTATGTTTGTTGCTCCATGTTCAGTTCTCGCGTCACATAACCATTGCCCACAACTGCGCCGATATTGATCGCGTGTCCTGCCAAGCCTCGGTCTCGACGCTGCGCGGCCAAACTCGCCATGAACATGTTTGCGGCGTTGTAAGCGACCTGTCCAGGATTTCCAGTCAAGGCAGCCATCGACGAAAAGAAAATCATAAAATCCAAAGTGTTCTCAGGGAACAGTTCATCCAGCAAGATACTACCATCAACTTTAGGCCGGAGCACTTTCTCCAAGGCAGGGAGGTCTAAATCGATAAACATGGTGTCCTGTAGAACCATGGCACCCTGTGCAACACCAGCAATGGGCGGCATAGTCTCACTGATATGGTGATAGGTTGCTTGAACGGATTCACGATTCGTGATATCACTGGAAACATCAGCCAAAAGAAGCACGGAGGTCGAGCTAGCAATTAACTTACTTAGGAAAGACGCGGACAGTGCAGCCGGCGGCGGCCATTCGTGCCAACCATGCGTCATCAATCTTTGGGTTACGACTGGATAGCGCAATAAAACGTGCCCCCTGTCGAATCATCCACTGACACAGAGACAAACCAAGTCCACCTGTGAGACCAATGAGCCAGTATGTTTTGTCCTTTGAAAACTTCACATGCTTAGTGGCCGGTTGTACTTGGACAGCAAGCTTTGACTGGTCCCAAGTAAGAAGAGACTGCGTCTTAAACGTCTCTTGTGCCCTTATCAAATCCTGAAGTCCTAAAGTCGCGAACCTGTGTAGATTAACTGGAGTGAGGTCATACTGTGCTTTAATCCAAGAGTTTTGCAGTTGCGTGGCTATCTGACTCATGTCGGAAAGATAGTCGGACCGAGAGCGGTTTGTGGTCAACGTGGTCTCGTTTTCAAACTGGCAATTTGATTTGAAGCACGATTTAAGCACATGTAGAACCTCTTCGCTCTCACCCATGTTCACAAGACGGGAGATGTTGCTAGGTAACTTGGCAGTCAGTTCGCGTTTGGTAGAATTCGGGTGTATTTGGACCCATGGCCACGAGCGATGTCCTTCTTTTGTCGTTAAGAGCACAAGCTGTACACCCTTTTCGTTTGCGTATTTTGTCAAGAGCGGAGAAAGGGAAAAGTCGGGGTCCAGAACGGCTAGCGCATCACCAGCTTGGATATTCTGAAACATGGAGAGGGTAAAAAGATGAACATAAAGCGTGAGCATAGACCGAATGCTTTGTTCTTCGCTCTCTCCACATCGCAAAGCTAGGCCATGCGGTACATAGACTTGGGAGTCCAAAGTATGTGTCAAAGCGAGTACATGTTCATTGTTTTGGACGTTTTTGCCAACCACCAAGAACAAACTGCTCGTTTCTGTAAGTCTTGCGGCACGTAAGAGTGAATGGGTGACATGGACTTCAATGCCGTTTCGGAAAGAAGGCGATGTGCGGGTGTCCTTCTCTTCAACAAGATATCCTTTTTCTGTTGGCTGAACGGCGACGGTGGACTGAGCACGTGGAACTTCTTTGATGATCAGACGCCTCGCAGAATTGTATCGATCGTTTCTATTGGAGTTGAGGCGGAGTCGAGGCACGTGGAACTTCCCATTTCTCAACTCCAGCTCCAGCTCATTAATCCAAAGTATATCATCAAGCTGTCCACGCTGATCCCAAAGCTCCGCGGCTTCAAGATGGAGAAGCTTTGTCGCAACGATTTTGCCATCGGCTTCACCCAACGAATGGAAGTTGATGAAGTGGATGTGAAGGTGGGTCATCTCCATTGCAAGGGTACGTTGAACACCCGTGAACATGTTGCCGTAAGGATTGTCTCCCTGGGCGCCATGTCCTAGCCAAAGAACATTTTTGCTCTGTTTGAACAGCTCTTGGAAAGACTTCCAGGTCGTAGGTG
This sequence comes from Penicillium soppii, assembly GCF_028829465.1. Lineage (NCBI taxonomy): Eukaryota > Fungi > Ascomycota > Eurotiomycetes > Eurotiales > Aspergillaceae > Penicillium > Penicillium soppii. The sequence goes on along the minus strand of NW_026643235.1, from coordinate 111,368 downwards.
TCAAATGCCTAAGCACTGGCTTCTCCAATTCAACCAAACTAACAACAGTGCCCATAAACGGCAAGTCCGACGAAACCAGTTCGCTCAACGAGCTGACTGTACGGATATTGCTGTAGTGACGCTGAACTAGGCTCGTGATATCGGCGACAATTGTGGAAGTTAGCGGAGTCTTCCCCCCAATGATTGTCAAAGACCCCACGTCGAGGGGTTGGTGAGCAGGCGCCAATGGATCACGGATAAAATCGATGCGCTGATCCACTGCTTGAGTCACCATAACAGAAAATGGCACAGGCGATTGCAAAGAGCAAGGTGCCAGTGCTTCAAGCCCAGAGAATCCAGTGGTCTTCATCAACGATTCCCACTTATCTTCCGAGACACATGGAGACAATGTTCGGCCTTCCTCGAACCCATGCCACCAGCCCGGCAAGCCTCCAAGAATGAGGCCAAAGCGCATGACTTCAGGGCTTGTGATTTCAAGCATAATCAAATAGCCACCGGGCTTCAGCAATCGTCGTACATTAATGAGGGTGGATTCGAGGCTTTTCGTCGCATAAAGACACAATGGCGCAATAACAAGATCGAAGGAGGCTTCTTGGAAGTTTTGTTCTCCAAGGTCTTGTTCAATGTCCAGCAACTTGAACGCCATTTTTGACTGATAATCGGAAAGCCTTTCACGAACATCGTCAAACTGTGTGTCGAGAATGTCGGAGAACGTGTATGACGCAAATGCCGAGCCCATTGCATGCATGACTCGTTCCGTCGTCGTACCTGCTCCAGCACCTGTGATCACTTAGCATCGAGCGTGATAAGAGAAAGCTGCAAGACTCACCAATTTCCAATATGTTGAGATGTGGGTACCTGTGATTGATTTGCTGAGCGATTCGGACGATTTCGTCCAGGTACAGATCTATTCCGAGAGTTTGAGCATAGAATTTGGACAAAAGATTTTCCTTTGTCAGAACATCAAGGAGATTAGACTCTCCGCGGATAACAGCTGGAAAACATTCCCCTACTGCACGAAGTACTTGGACATCGATGTGGTTGGCGTTCCTAGAACAATTAGTGCTATTTTTGACATCAAGGAGGCTGTATACTCATACCTTTCCAAAATGGGGGCAATGTCATGCATAGTATCACTGGCCCATTCTAGCTTCGCAAATTTGTGTTTACCGGAGGCAACGGATGATAGGCAATGATCCACATAGGAAAGAAGATGGGCATGATTCCAGGCAGCCTTTTCCCGGTCAGATATCTGAAGCGAACGATCGAGTTCCTTGAAGTAAAAGTGTGCAATACGTTCGAGATCCAAGCCCAGAGAGCGGTCGTGTATGGTCAATTCCTTATCAATTTTGAAATCTCGGCCAGTGGGTCTGTCAACACCCCACACAGTTTCTGTGAAGAATGGAAGGTCGTCAACAGATGTCAATGGAGTTAAGGGAGTGGTATGAAGTCCTTCAAGTTGGATCAATGTATGTCTACCATCCGCAGAAAAGATATCAACATCACCAGAGAGTTCGGCAAACTGAGCCTCTGTGACTGCAGAGTAGAATGGAAGATCAACACCAGGAGCCCCAAGAGCAACACAGGCAGATGGGTTCAGGCGCAGTCTATCAATTCGGGTGGGCAGGTAAATTGTGCGCATACGCCCATCGTCTGGGTAGCAATAAGCAAGCATGATCGATTGGATGGCGCCATCCAGAGAGGCCGGGTGAATGATCAAAGATTGTCCATTTTCATCCCGTTCCGGGACCGCAATCAGGCCCAATGCCTCGTCCATCTTTCTGCGCAGTCCGGAGAGTGCCTGGAAGGGGCCGGTATACCCGAAACCGAGTTGCGACACTGTGTTGTAGAACCGATCGACCTCCAAATCAAGGAAAGAGCCCTGGGGATTGGTTCTTTTCGGCAGAACATCGTCCTTCGGGTCGCCCAAGACAATTTTCAATGTCGCAGAAGCGTGGAGGGACATGCCGGACGATCCTTTGTTCGCATCGGAGTGACAGGCAAAGGATGCCGAGACGCCGTAAGTTTCAACTAGATCAATTGAGAGTCTGAAAACTGTTTCAACTCCGCCGTTCTCCTCGAGCACTAATGCTTGTCCGATAATGATATCGTGGAAGTCAATGAGTTGGACAGACCCTAATCCATATTTCTGTATGACAGCCTCAACTGCAGCAGAGATATACCCAGCTGCTGGGAACACCATCTGGCCTTGAACCTGGTGATGTGCTAGCCAGGATACCTCCCGTGGGTGAAGGTAGTTACGCCAGCGTAACTCTTTCTCTGTTCCATCCGGACACTTGACACCCAATAGGGGGTGGAAAGATTCCTTTTCGGTGCGCATTGCAAGGGATGATCGAGATTCATGCCAATAAACCCGATCGTGGTCCCATGAGTATGATGGAAGACCTTTCAGCAGCTCCGGATTCTGGATGCTTTGTGTGGCTCTGCTCTCAAAGCTTGCGAAATCCACCACACTGTCGCCGAGCGCAACCCACAAGGAACCGAGCGCGGAAGAGAAAACTTCTCGGTCATTTTTACCACGGCTCAAAGTCCCGGCATAAGGTAGAGTTTGACCAGATGCCTCTTGGATGGTCTGAATTGCAGGGCCTTTCAAGGCTGGGTGGGGACCAACTTCTAATGCCATGTCAAATGGCCCTGCGACACCAACGGCATAAGTGAGTGCCTGTGAAAACAAGACGGGATTTATCATGTTATTGCTCCAATATGTATCGGGGAGGCTATCATCGACTTCATCGATATTCTCGCCGTATACACTAGAGATCCAGGTGGGACTGTCGCTGAGACGGGGCTGAACAGCGATTCCACACTTACGAATCGCTGCGATATAAGGAGCTGCGCACGAGAGCATGTGATGAGAATGGTAGGCCTTATCAACCTTCAACAGACGGGCAAATTTCTTCTCATCTTCTAGAATCTCTTTGACCTCATCAATCGCATCCGCATCTCCGGAGAGTGTGACACTCGCAGAGGAATTGCTGGCAGCCACGCAAATTCTGTTTTCAAGTTCCGGCGACTCACAAAGCTCTTTAGCATCTTCAAAAGAAGTTCCCGCAGCCATCATTGCGCCTTTGGGTCCATCGCGATCATTCGCGTACTGGAGGGACCATCCGCGGTAAAACGCAATCCTGATTGCATCTTGCTCGTTCAGATATCCTGCCGCATACGCTGCTGCAATCTCTCCAGACGAATGACCAACTACGGCGGTGAATTTGATATTTGCGGCAGCAAGAAGCTGAACTAGCGCGATCTGGATGGCAGTGCAGAGTGGCTGGGAAAATGCGGCCTCTCCAATTCGAGAGGTCTTGTTATCTTTCAAAATTTCCTCGCGAAGGGACCAGACCGGGCGATGTTCGGTAGGCAATTCCTGCAAAGACCTATCAAGACGATCAATGCAATCTCTGACCATGGACGAACTTTCAATCAATTCGGCGCCCATACGAGCCCACTGTGCTCCTTGTCCGGTGAATACACCCAGCAACTTTGGTTCACGAATAGTCGCGGTTTGCGCACTTGGCGTGATATCAGATGATTGCACGACTTCGTCCAATCTTGCGATTAGATCTCCAGTGCTTGATGCAGAGATCGAACGTCGTACCGGTAGTGTCGAACGTCGACAGTTCAAGGTCCACGACAAGTCACGAAGATCAGTAGCAGGGTGAGCCCGCAGATAAGCAGAGTACGCCGCGAGGTTTGCGAGTAACGATGTTTCAGACGAGGCAGAAAAGTTGAATGGTGAGACGATCACAGCTTTGGTATCCCCTGCCTTTTGATGGAGAAGGCGTGGGTTGTACTCTTCCAGAATCGCGTGCGCATTTGCACCGCCAAATCCGAAACTGTTGACGCTGGCACGGCGGGGAGTGTTTTCTAAAACAGGGGGCCATTCTTTGGCATCCTGTGTGATTTCAAGATCGTTGTAAAACGGGCGTACAGTTGCGCTTAGCTCATCTAGGAGCATATTTGGCGGAATAACCGCATGCTGCAACGCAAGCGATGCCTTCAGAACGGCCGCCAATCCAGCTGTACCTTCGGTATGTCCAATGACTGTCTTGATTGATCCGACGTACAACGGGTGTTCACCGCTATCCTTTCTTGTGTACTTTGCAGTCTGTCCAAAGAATGCAGTGCTGATAGCCTCTGCCTCGACCGGGTCACCCGCAGGTGTTCCTATCCTTGTCAGCAGGGCCCCAAACTATCGTTCTATGATTGATATTGGCTCACCTGTCCCGTGTGCTTCAAAGTATTGTGGGCGGTCGCTTGGTTTCGAGAGATCGAGTCCGGCTCGAGCGTATGTATTCCGAATGAGCTCTGCCTGAGCTAGGGGGTTGGGCATCGTAATACCCTTGGTACGGCCGTCTTGGTTGGCACCTGTCTCCCTAACGATGCACTCAATGTGGTCACCATCGGCCAGGGCAGCACTCAATGGCTTCAGTATGACGGCTGCAATCCCATCACCCCTTGCATATCCATTGGCTCCTTTATCCCACATACGCGAGCGGCCAGTTGGAGAAAGCATCTTCAGTTTGCTCTCCGCGATGTACTGTTCAGGTCCCAACAACAGGTTGGTTCCCGCAGCCACAGCGACATTGGTCTCACCACTACGCAAGCTCTGCACGGCCTGGTGAAGTGCAATCAGGCTAGAAGAGCATGCGGTATCAATGGTCATGGATGGACCACGCCAGTCAAAGAAGTAAGAGATTCGATTAGATAGAATACTCCGAGCAGTACCAGATGCGAAGTAGGTTGGGAAGTTCTGAACATCGCGACCAAGCATGTCGGCATAGTCGTTGGTCATTAACCCGACCCAAACACCCGTGTTGGATCCTTGGAGCCCTTCCATGGGAATACCAGCAGCTTCAAGTCCCTCATAAACAGTTTCGAGTAGCAGTCTTTGTTGAGGGTCGATGCAATTCGCTTCCACTGGCTTCGTTCCAAAGAATTGGGCGTCAAACAATCGATGATCATCCGACAACAGGTAAGAGTGTCGAACATTTGTTGTGCCATGGTGTAGGCCATCGGGATGGTAAAAGGCCTTGGTACTGAACCGGCTTTCCGGAATTTCGCTCAGAACATCGCGAGGTGCTTTGAGTAGTTCCCAAAGCTTTGAGGGGCTTGTTGCATCACCAGGAAAGCGACAAGCACTTCCTACAATGGCAATGGGTTCCCCGATATGTTCACAATCACTCGTCATGATGTAATATGAGTTTCACTAACTACCCACGTGTTGGTACAACAGATATGCGAGTCGGATCGCAACGAATATTGTAGAGGGTATCTATGATCGAACGGCGGGACGAGTAATGCTCCGTGGCATTCAAACTTCAGTGTTGAAGGACGGGGAGCGGTACATATCAATAGACCGAGGCTCGCATTGATGCTCGGATTGGGAAACATCGGAGATCTATTCTCGCATCAGCTTATCATTTTGTTCAGCTCGTTCCGACTCCGAAGCTCTCTCTGTTCGGCGATATGAAACGAAGCAAATCACCGCACTGGCGTAGGATCCATCAGGGTCTCGCCACGTGCACAGATATAAACCTCAACTTGCCCTTGCTTGGTGTTACCGTCGCGTTACTAAAGCTTCCATCAAATAAGAGACTCCGAAGATCCAAGCTTTCTAGGTTTTGCCGTTTCGGTTAGTTTGAATCCCAAGGCCGAGTCCGAGTCCGGTACGACGGGCCTTCGTAATTTTTATCTCTAACCCAAAGCTAATCAAAAATCATTCAATCAATCCCCCCTCAGGCTTCAATTGTAAATATTCTCGGTTGGGTTTGAATTCGGCCACTGCCATGCTAGGATGTTTGTATCCGGTTCCCCGTGCCACCCATATATTCGTCCCTTGTCACCCAGTGAAACTCGTTTGAAGATAGCAATAGAGATTATAAGCACACCAAGGTCTAAGCTCAAGCAGTCGAGAATCAGTATAATCAGTATCACCCTCCTCGGGCGGGGAGGCTGTAAACCACCACCATGCGTGTCAGTCGGCGCATTCATAACAGAAGCAAGATTTTGTTTCAAACTTGTGCAGATCTAATTAAAGCTGAATAATATTCGGCTAGGTTTCAGCTGTTTTTCCGATATTATGCGGCCATTAGTTCAACATTATTGGGACTTGAACGATGCTGTAGGTCTGTTCGACGTGGGTTTGTGTTTGTTTGTCTTGTTTGTTTCTGAGTGATCGCTTTTCTCCCGCACACGGCGAAGTATGGACACATTATCAGCATAACAATTTGGAGTACTTATCGCAGATTGCTGGAACTGAAAGGGATGAGGAAGAGGAAAAAAGAGGGATTTGGAGTAGGAAAACCGACTGCTGCCATGAGTCCTGTAAACCTGAGGCATCACCAACACCCCTGTCGACAATAAACATTGTGGAGGAAATATATCCCGGAGAGAAAAACCTTGTACAAATTCATTGAATTTGATCGTCAATGAATGTATTCTCTAGGTGATGCGTCGCAATATAATTGCATTCTACCCAAGTACGAGGAAACTGCTGCATCTCTTGAAATTTAGCTGATATGCATTGAATAGCTTAGAATCTTGCAATTGAATCTAATAAATGTATACAAATTCATCATTCTCACGATCAGTCAGATCCTGGAAGGCGTTTTCTCCCACCTGCAGGGTGTCGGGTCCAGCATCCTCTAGGTTATCCTCCTGCATTTCGTGATAATGGGTTTGCATTGAGTGGTCCACAATTTCGGCTCTCTTGCCGTTGCGAACACGCCGATGAGCTTGTTGTTTGTTGAGAAACCAGAGATTGACCCATTGAATTAGCACCACTGCAGCCAAGGTGCTGAAAATGCCGAGGCACGCGCGTAAGCCTGGGTGGTAGGATGGCTTGTCCTTCTCATTGAAAAGCAACGGGCCGATGATGTTTCCTGCTGAGCTTGCCGCGTTGTAGAGGCTCATGATTACTGATTTCTTGGTGGTTCCTGCTGTGTTGCCGATTATCCATGTCACAATCAACGGATTGCCGCCAAACAAAAATGCGAGTAAATAGTAGCCAGCGAGCAATTCACTCTGAACGGATTTGGTCCGAGCCACGGCGTATAAAATGGCTAGGCCACCAATGACTGGGAGCATGAAAGCTGCGATAATGGCACTCTTCACTCGCGCGGTTTGGGCCAGATAGCTGGCCAGGATGATTATGATGAATTGCAAGGCACCAAATGGCATGGTCAACAAAGTAGTTCTGTACTTGTCATAGCCAAGTCCACTCAAAATCAATGGACCGAAAATATTAGTCACGCTTGCACCAATATTGAGGAGCATTGCCATTCCAATCCACAGATAGGTCTTTGGCTCTAAACTGGCTTCCAGAACATGACTAAACTTGAATTCAGTGTTTCCGGTTCCAGTCTGGTTGGCTCTGAGGCGCTCTACTCCTTGAGACCTCTCATTCTCGCTGAGGAACCGAGCAGTAGAGATGTCGTTGTCTAAGCGCCAATAGACGATGGGAGAAGAAACCACGGTGATTAAGCCAACAACCAGAAAAATGCTGAGAATAGATCAGAATACACCGTCACTTTAGCATACAGATATGAAAACTTACATCTGCCACGATTTCAACACGTCAGACTCAATTTTGGCCAGTCCGTATGATAGCGCAGCAGCAACGATAGTTGCTAGACCGTTGGTACTGTACCAGGCGGCGATCCGAATTGGTTGCTCTGCTCGTCGATACCACTGACTGGTGATAACACCAAAAAGCGGCAGGCAACCCGCCTCAAAAAGACCGAGAAAGAAGCGAGCCGCCATCAAAGAGCTAAAATTGTGGCATGCAGCCATGCATGTCTGCGCTAGCCCCCACCCTAGACAAAGCAATGGCATCAAAATCTTATGGGGAACCTTAACAATGAGATAAGAGGAGAAAGGTTGCCAGGCTAATTGTGCAATGGGACCGATGGATCCAACAAGCGAGTATTGGTTTCCCGTGAGGCCTGTGTCCGCCTGTAAACCGAAGGTTGCACCGTATCCAAGGACAGTCTTGTCGAGGATCTGCAAAAAGTACACCCAAGCCAGAACAACAAGGATAGTCCGATCAGTCTTACGACAAATCCTCTTGCTATCCTCCTCGGTCAATGGGACACGCGGTATACCACTGGTATCGGTAAGCTTGTCCGGCCGAACTGCGGCTTCATCGTGAGAAACATCTGGTTTCGGCATTGTAGGGTCTTGCATTGTGGAGGAAAAAGAGACCTATAGCTGGATGATGTTGGGGGTCTGAAGTCGCACATATATGTCTTAGGATATTATCCCCCACGTTTGCATCCCGTCGTCATCAGATACCGGTTTCCCCATATTCCCCAATGTTTTGCCCCCCCCACGCCTCCGCATCCCACGAAATTTTATTTGATCCGACTTGAAAAGCCAAGACATTTAGCGAATTCACCTTACCACATGTTGATTAGTTTATCTTTTTTCTTTCCGATCGATTGGTAGATTGATGATGTTTTCCCCAGGAAAATACCCAGTCAGCGTTCGGAGTGGAGATCTCTTCTCGGGCAGTCCGTGATTACCGAGGCAAACCGAAACTCGGGGTCGTGGGGGTAAGCATCAGGCAATTTCAAGGTTGTTGTTAGCATTATGATTTGATGTTCGGGTACTAAAGTGACAAGCCGGTGTCTGAGATCGGCTTTTGAGCAATACTTAGAGCTTCGTTTCACCTAAAGAGATGCCGGTGAAGGAATTTGGGCATTCTGACGACCCGACATAATCCAAAATATATGTTATCGTTCACATGCCATTAAGGTTGGACTTTGAAATGGGGATAAAATGGATATGTAATGTTTATCTTACCATCTGACGATAAATCCCATGAAGTAATGGTTAGTAATTAATTAACCTCAGTTTATTATTAACAGAATTTATACGGAGAACGGAGTATGATGTATACAAGGGGAGTACCTAAGTGTCATAAATTGGTTTTTCCTGACGTTTCATTACGGTAGCTAAGCGAATAAATTTTTAAATTGTGTTGAACAAGTCGCTGAGATGAAGTTTGAAATCATGTTACATTACAATCGAGGAAACTCACAGATGTAGTTAGAAGAGCAGTAGAAATAAAGGTTCTGTTATTATGAATAATAGCCAGCCGTGGAACGCGACCGTGCAACCCTCTGTCACTTCTTTCTTTTTTATAAGCACTGCTTATCTATCACTACTTCTCACCCGATAATAGTAGACGGAGAAAGAGAATATCGTCACCGGAGAGAAGTTTAGAGTGGTTTCACGCGAAATGCCATCTAGATGGGCCTAACATGTAGCCTCTCAGTCGGAACCTAGACAACCATTTGAAACAACCAAATTTCTCCACTTTCAAAACACAGAATCCCTACAAAAGTCACTGCTTAAGTGCATCATGGTCCCAAATTTTGAGTGAATGATAGCTTTGACTGTTCGTGTTATGCTTAGCGTGCTGCTCTTACGCTAAATGGCGCTTGTAGTAGGATGCCACTCGACGCATATGGTCGATGTTTCGATCGCTGCATTCCGATGGATTTTCCGTGGTATTGATTTTGTTCAAGGCTTTTCACAATCTTTCGGCCACTGCGCATAATTTTCTCGTTAACAACCGCGTTCAAGATGTGGTATTTTGACTTACACCACGATATATTTTGTCTGACCTTTGATGACCGACGGTCTCGCCAGAATCACCCATCCACCCTAATGACTCTGATCGTTCTTTTTCGAGCGAATCCCGAAGTCCAGTCGGAGTCATATTAACAACATCATTAAACTCGCTTGTCGACTTATTAAATAACTTCACATGAGTAGCTAGGTTTAAAACCGCACTCAATAACGGTATCTCTATCCTTAACCATTGCTTCGATCTACACAGCTTTAGTTTAGATCTTTCTTGATAGACGTAAATTTTAGGTTTTGAAAATGATATCTGAAGTAACTAGCGTGATTAACATCTTTACGTCACGATTATAAAATACAACACAAAAAGCCCCCGGAACTATGCTTCTATAACATGTCATACCCAGGTAATCACACAAACCAGAGTTTGATACAGCCAATTTCCTTTTCATACTAGATTCAACCCGAAAGATTTCTTTGGTCCGTGAAAAGACACAAGACTGTGGGACATCAACTAGTAGTACAGTACGCGGGACGGAGTAAACAGAACGCTGATACAATCCCTCGTAGCCTTCATAGACCCGCGGAGATGTATGATCTTGAACCAACCATCCTTATCCCACCAAGCGCTTTGCTATTAAGTCTCCTTTATCTAACTCGATACGTCCTTCCTCCACGAACATGATCGCTAAGCCGACAGCCTGTCCACAAGCTTACATTGTTATCTAAGTTCAATGATCGCCGCAACGCTAAAAAAAGCAGGTGAATGCCAAATACTACTAAATTGATCTTATTTCACCATAAGCATGTTAGTAATTTTCAAAGTGAGAGAGATAGGTTTTCCCACTGATGAATGTATAACTAATAGGTATATTGTCCATCTCCGCCCCCCCTTTTGCCTATTGCATCCGAACGGAAGACAAAACCAATCCGAAGATCAACTCTCGCTCTTTGCTCGCGGTAATCGACACATAATTTGGTTCAAAATGACTTTCGATGCCTTCTCTCCTCAACAGGTGACCAAGGTCATTGCCAGAATGGGGGCCCATAGACGGAAAGGTACTTTCGGCAGATCGTTTCAAGTCTGCTATGATTTCTTTTGTTTCACTTTATTTCTATCATGTCGTCGCGAACACGACATTTATTCCATTGGCTATTTGGGTTAGAGCGACGCACATCACAATGGGGTCATATATCTGGGAAGTTATCGTTCCCACTTTGATTGGCAACATTATTGGCGGAGCCATTTTCTACAGTATGTCAGGCTTATGGGTGCATCCGCTAAATGTCAAGACTGAATCAGATATTAGGAACCTACTATTAGTACTTGCACCTTCTTGATTTCAACAGTTTGCCCATTATGGAGTAAAGAAAAATGGCTGTAGCTCATCACAGTCAGCGTCGAACCCTAATGGAGTCACTGCTAAAGAGAAGGATAAAGATACTTCAGCTGGAGTAATCCGTGATAGCAATACATATGCTTAAAATTGGATTGAAAGATCTTGCAGAATACTCAGGTGCGAGATATAACAATATCAAAGGGACATCACCTATGTTCGTATGTCAGTCAATGAACTTAGGGCAAACTCGCTGTCTGGATGGGTATTGACATTGAATGATAGATTATTGAGCCAGCTGATTCGACTTTATGTTTCAATTTACTCATATATCGATGTTGTGGATGGTTTTGACTTAAGATGTTTGCTACATTGTCGATCCAGACCGCACAAATCCACGAATTATACATCGTTAAATATACGTGAGCTCCCGGGTCCCTGATGCTTGCGATTATATGGATACAACTTGTGTGATGCTACGTCTGCCATATCTTAGCTCATGGGCCGATCAGCCGTGACGAGCACCTGTCCCGCATTAAGGCCTAATGGTATTTTCTCAGTGGACCCCGCCTGTTGATATCCTCAAAGTCCGACTTATTGATTTTGAAATTGATGTACAAATTTGAGCAACCAGGAGTGTATCATCAGATGAATTGCGGATGGGGGAAGCAAAGGGAGTGATGGAGCGATGGGCCGTAGCCGATCGTTACGACGAGCCGGACAATCCTCCTTTCGCCGGTCCTTAAAGAATGCTGAATACAGTATATAAATGAGACAACATAAAGTCCTGTCATTGATTAATATCAGCTGAAAGAAATACCGGCAAATTGCTCTTTTCACCCAAATCAATTTGTTGCAAGTCCAGCACCTCTGTTCCATAATGGCTCCCGCACTTGTCAATACAAGCACTTTACAGCAGCCTTTGTCCAGCCCAGTCAAGCTTTCTGCTTTTCCTGATGGCCTTAAAACATCCGGACAGCACCCTCCTGTGTACTCTCAGGTTCGGCCATACAAAGACTTTCCCAAAATTCAGACCGGGCCCACAGTGTGGAAGGCAGAGGACTACCGAGAGAATCCGGAGCTTTGGACACATCGATTCAGCTCCGAAGAGATTGCGGAGATCAGCACTGCGTCCGATGACTTTATTAAGAAGGGAGCTCCTTTGACTGGTATTTCAAAGGTATGATGGCCTTGACCGTGCTTTTCGGGCCATGTTATGTGATGACTAAATTGTGTACAGGAAAACTTCCATCTGCCACACTTGCGTGAACGATTGGAAGCACTCAGAAAGGATCTTGTCGACGGAAAGGGGTTCTTTCTTTTCAGAGGCCTTCCAGTTCAGGACTGGGATCTCCAGAAGTGTGCGACAGCGTATATGGGCATTGGCACATATTTGGGTTATTTCGTGAGCCAAAATGGACGCGGTCATGTTCTTGGCCATGTTAAGGATTTAGGAGAAGATCCCACCAAGACTGACAGAGTTCGCATTTACCGAACGAATGCTCGGTAGGAACACAATCAAGACATTAATATACTAAGCTAGAGTCAAGGCTGATCAACCTGCTAGTCAATACTTCCACACTGATGGAGCCGACTTTGTGGGGCTTCTATGCATCGCCAAATCTCTATCTGGCGGAGAGTCCGACATCGCGTCTACACATCATGTGTTCAATGTTCTCCAAGAGAGACATCCGGACGTGGTGCAAACACTTTGTGAGCCAAACTGGTATTTTGACCGCAAGGGGGAAATCTCCGAAGGCGAGGATGGCTGGATTCGAGGAAGTATCTTCTACCTCGAGAACGATTGCCGGAGGTCAGCCCCCGGATCTATGCAAAATTTGACCCTATGAATGTGACATCGCTGGCTCGATTCAACTCTGGACCCGATGCATGCATCCCTCCGTTGTCCGACAGGCAAAAACGCGCTCTCGAAATATTTGAGAAGACCTGCGCTGAGCTATCCTTGCACATGATCCTAGCTCCAGGCGACATTCAATTTTTGAGCAATGCACAGGTGTTCCATGCACGAACTGCCTACACAGATCATCCTCCTGGGGCAGTGGATGAGGAAGGCCGGCCTGCTCGTCGTCGACATCTAATGCGACTTTGGCTTGCGGCCCCGGAGTCTGAAGGTGGATGGAGACTTCCGTACCATGATACCATGGAGAAGAAACGAGGAGGTATTCAGGTCAACGACACCCCGCCTGTCTGCCCATTGGATGCCGAGTGAATTTACGTAATATAGTGGCCACATGTTCATTGCTTCGACCCTAGTTAACTTGGTTCGCATAAAAGAACATCAATTGTTTTCAAGCTGATCACTCCTATATGATATAGACGAAGGGTAATTATGACTGAGAAAGGAACATTATGTGCCTCTATACATTTAGAACGAATTATAGCAGTCAGCAAAACAGTGCATTGAGCGCTGAAAACATTAACTCCAATTAACTTTGCTGTGGAAAAGGAAACACAGGCAGCCATGACTCTGACTGAGCATACGGATATCCTCCAGCCCATGGCAACAGGCCAGCACCCTCGGTTCCAGATCCGACTGCTGTGTCTGCTGGCTGCCATGCCCATCCTAAATCGGACATGAACAGATTCTGTAGCTCTTCCAGGCTGGCCTGGCCAACATGTCGTCTATCTGATGCATTTACTGAACTGGATTTGAGCGTAAATGTACCAGAACAACGCTCAACATCGACATTTGTATCGGGGATAACGCTATTCGGTGCAGAAGAAGTACGGGCTGTTTCAGGGGCATGTCGTTCCGGGATAGATTTGCGTGCCATTCGAAAAATCGTCAATGGGTTAAGCACGTAATCTGGTGCACTCTGGGGTGGGGTCCCCAGAGGGAGTTGACTTAGATAAGATGTTAGTAGAACCAGGGAAGTAGGATAGCCTTTCACTTTTACCTTGTGCCTTCCTGCTCATTAGGTTGGTATGGATCATCGGGGATAATGTTTCGGTGGACTATTTCCGACTCGATACCGGACTTATCAAGCATTGTTTCCGCCGCTGCACACTGTTTGTTTCAGATTCCAAATTAATCTCAAACTCAAGACCGCGCCGTTGGGGAAGGGCGGGGCGATAAAGAGTAAGAAAGAAAAAGCTAACTTACCAGTGTATTGGCAATCCCGTTGAGGGAACTCATCAACTTGAGAGCCCTGATGTTGCTTCGAAGCAGAGGGATCGCTGTTAATATCAAGACCTTCGTACTTTCGGACTGAGGATCAAGCACCTGAGTCAAATGATATACCATGATACGGCAGCTGTCATATACAATGGTAGGAAGCCAGGAATCTGCTAACATTCGAGATCCATGGCGGGCTGTCTGTTCAATTATACTCGCCAAAGTCCGAGCTGCATCGAAGAGAACTTGTTGAAGATGGCGAAGAAAGTCGTGCTGTTCTGGTGGAAAGTCAAAAGCGGCTCGTAGCTTGTAAAGGGCTGGCGCCCCCAACCGATATAAGTCGCAAATAGTTTGATGATGGGCACAATGTAGTACACAAAGGGCACCTAACTGCGAAGTGTCTTTGCGGATGTACATTGCCTCGGGTGTGAACTGCAGACTAGCTGGAAGTGAATCATACCACGCCCGACAGTCTGAATCTAGCAAGGAAAACTCAGATTCAGGAGCCCAAGGCACGATAGCATCTTCCAAATGTTTGATATATCTGCCCAGTATCGGTTAGAAGGATTGAGAGAAAGCCACATACAAGCACCGACGAATGCACATACCTAAGGACCCTTTTGCGGATTGAAATATGTCGAATAAAATATGCCATGATTCCCATGTTCGCAATCAAAGTATCAGTATCTAGATCACCAGGGAAAATCCGAAGCCAGTTTCCCGGACGTAAAGTTTCCGTCAGACAAGGGACTTGTTGAGCGAAATTCCGGTCGTTGCACGGAAGTTGGATATTGATGTCCCGCTCATCTATTAGGGTCAGCTGGTCCACTCCACTTCCCACGAGAGCATCCATGATATAACAACTCCACATCAAGCGCCGGCGGGATTCCTTTGCAGTAACCGAAAGGCCTCCATATGAGTCTTGGCACAGTATGTCAGTGTTGTATTCAAGATTGATTTGCAATGCTTGGGTCATGCGCGTAGTAATCCCACTCAACATAAACGCGTTTGCAAAGTTCCCAAGTCGAACTGAATAGTCATGAAGCAAGACGGCAGCCTTAGACAAAGGTTAGCTGGATTTTGAGTGGAGATGCTAAATAAACTTCATGGGAGAGACACACCATTAGGTTTTCAATTGTCACTGTATCCAGTGCTTCAAGGATGAGTCGTTGGGTAATCTTGGCCCATTGAGTGCCCGCAAAAAGAACAGATTTAGGTGGAAGAGGCGCTATAGTCTCACTGTAATTCAAGGCAAGAAACCTTGATGACATTAAATAAGCTGCCTGATCTGTGTGAAGAGATAGATTTATGCCTTGGGCTTACTGGGCTCCGAACGCACAGATAACATGCAAAAGAGCATGATTGTGGCGGTGTTCCAAGAGTTCCCCATCTAGTCTTTGCAAAAATGAAGGTTTATGCGTGAAGGCAAAAGCACGAAGCGGGTGAATGTTGTCAAAATACTGCTCGACTAGCATCCTTATCCTCGACGAGGAAGGGAGATGAGGCGTAGCCAACCTATGGTCATATAAGCACGACACCAGGAATTGAATTTGGTTCTTTCAAGCTCACCAATCAAGTGGGGACGATGACACATCAAGACTTCCCAATGACAGTGGAGTTTGGTGTGATATAGGCGGTGTCTCGAGCAACCCTGGAAGGCCGTCCTGGCCAGATTGACTGTGCCCGGGGGATTCATCAAGTACAGAAGTGACGGATGGACATGCCTCTGTATTATGCTCTTTTGTTTCATTGATTCTCCGTACCCAGGTAGGCTGTGACGACTCTGCGTAGACACATGGCAGACCCCTATCTTGGCACCGTTGACAAATTGGTCGTGCACCTGAACATTTTGTTTTGGAGCCACGACATACGGTGCAAGAGCGATAGGTTCTTTTTTTTCTCGAAGGTCCACTCTGGAGTAGTACATCACTAGATGCGTGTGACTTGGGCGTTGTGTAGCCGGAACAGACTAGTCGCAATCGAGCACAGTTGCCGCATTCACCTGGTTTTTCATCACACTTGACCTATCAATACGCGAATACATTTAGATTCAATCACTTCGATCAGAATTGCTAGATTCTTACTTTGCGGGCACGACATGTATGGCAGCCTATGCAGATTAGTAAAATGAAAATTTAGTCCAGGGTATGTTCTAGATCACACATACCAAACCGTGATCTGGAAGTTTTAGCATTTGAACCCATGTTCAACAGTTGTGTTTAAAAAAGAAAGTATACACAGGAAGGAGTCGGAGTATCGGCGGCTGGTCGGCTAATGTTATGGCGGGATTTGCGCGTTGAATCACGCGAAGCGGAGAAGGTGGGGATTTCTGAGATTAGTTTAGGCTCACTACATATTTAAAACATACAATGTTGTTGTACAACAGAGTACGTACTGTCATTCTTATATTTCAAGGCAGTATGTTGCCTGTACAACAGAATCTCAATGGATATATATCAATCTCGAGCACATATGTATGTACGGTCCAATCTTGGAAGGTTGTTACAATTGTTTCCTTGTGTAAGCAGTGAATGTTCCAAAGGCTTTCAAGTACACAAAGATCCTCACATAAGTAGATATGGAAATCCTTTTGTTGAATTCCAGGTTTTGTTGAATTCCAGGGTATCGGACTTTGTGTACTCTCTCTTTCTCTCTCTATAGTGAAACGACAGAAGAGAGTGAGAGCAAACAAGGGGAAGAACACTGCGGAACCTATTTCTTTACCTTGCACGGTTGGAAGGATAAGATGCGCGATAAGATAATTGATCGACGATAAGCGTTTGTCGTACTGCTGGCAGAACTAAAGCCGCCCTTTACACCGCTCTGGCCCCACCCTCACTGCTTTTTTTTTGCCATGGGGTCACTTGGTCTTCAGGATTTGTAGATTCGATCAGGCATTTATATCTTCATGTCGATATGGGCTCAAAAACAGCTGATGATGAGGGCCAGGGAGGTGGACGTGCGTCAACCTGTAGTTTTGTTGAAATATAAGGCTGACGTGCCGCAGATTCTCCTCCAACCCCAACAAAGCTCAATGCCACTGGCGGAGAGCCTAGAGGTGTCCATTTGTCCCGAGACGGTGATGGTATCATCGGGGACGGGGATAGGGACTGATGGTGATGGCTCCGACGGCGACGATATGCCCTGTACTGTTACCGTATCGCTGACCTCGCAATCTCCGCTCGCATCTGCTTCTAAAAAGAAGAAAAGAAAGAAGCCTAAGAAGAAATCCTCTTTGAAACAGTCTTCACCCCCACGGATCCCTATTTGTGACCTCTTCCCTAACGGTCAATACCCACATGGTGAAATACAAAGCTATGATTCTGTAGTCGACAACACCGCTCGCGTGACCGCTGCAGAAGTTCGATACCACTCTCGAACTCACCTTGAGGATGACACATTCTTGAACGACTACCGCAAAGCAGCCGAGGTGCACCGCCAGGTTAGACGATGGACGCAGGACACTGTCCGCCCGGGGCAGACCCTCACGGATATTGCGGTGGGAATCGAGGATGGAGTGAGAGCGTTGCTCGATAACGCCGGGGTTGAGCCAGGTGATGGTCTCATATCTGGACTCGGATTTCCGACTGGTCTCTCTTTAAACAATTGTGTAGCACACTACACACCCAATCCTGGTCAGAAAGATGTGGTCCTTAGTCAAAGTGATGTAATGAAAGTCGATTTTGGCGTTCACATCAACGGTTGGATTGTTGATAGTGCCTTCACCATGTCATTTGACCCAACCTACGACAATTTGCTTGCCGCTGTGACTGATGCCACAAATACTGGCATCAAGGTACCAGAGGCTCCCACCCGATGGTTGACCACGGCTGACTTGTTCTAGAACGCCGGGATCGATGTTCGTATTAGTGATGTCAGCGCTGCCATTCAGGAAGCAATGGAAAGCTATGAAGTGGATATAAACGGCCGCACATTTCCTATCAAGGCAGTCCGCGGTCTATCTGGACACAACATCGACCAATACAGAATCCACGCTGGCAAGTCCATACCATTTACCAAAAACTCGGACAACACCAAGATGGAAGAGGGTGAGATATTTGCCATCGAAACATTTGGTACGACCGGTCGTGGTCATCTTTTGGAAGGGGTCCGTTTCCCTTCCTCTTTGTCTTCGTCACATACTGACATACTGACATGAATCTCTAGCCTGGAGTCTATGGATATGGAAGAGATGCATTTGCGCCGAAAAAGATCACCTCGCCCCTTGCCTCTGCCAAATCTGTCTACAAGACGATCAATGACAATTTTGGCTCCCTTGTTTTCTGTCGTCGGTATCTCGAACGGTTGGGAGTTCAACGTTATTTGGCAGGCGTCAGTTCTCATTAATATGTTAGCTGGATTACGGGCTTACATTCAGCAGATGAACTATCTCGTAGCGAACGACATTGTCGAGGTCTACCACCCTCTTATGGACAACGAAGGCTCATACTCTGCTCAATTTGAACATGTATGTACATGGCATTTCTTGCAAAGATCACCTGCTAAATTTCCCAGACAATTCTCTTGCGAGAATCATGTAAGGAGGTGCTTAGTCGCGGAAATGATTATTGAAGTCATTTCATGGCGCCATTGGCATAGTATTCACTGTTTTCTTTGTCTTTTCTGGTCTTTTTCACTTTCTCATTTCCGAACCCATTCAACATAGTTCTCCCTACACACTCGTTACCAAACACTTCAATACATTCGCATTCAACATGGGTCATGATTTTGACAGTTGGCTCTGAGTCAATCAACCAAATCATCATACTTGCAACCGGAATGAATTTTTAAGAAGTGCATATCAAGATACATGGAATTAAAATACTGCAGAAGTCAGGGGGTATCAACTATGCTGGTCATTTAATGCTCGCAGTCACCACCGGCAATCGCAATGTTTAAAGCCATATATCGACTCCTAGAAAGCCATACATCGACTCCTAGGGAGCCATATACGCCTTCATGGGTATATCGAGGAGCTGATAGAGGAATGCGAAAAGCTGACAATTTAGTTCGATTTTCATTCCTTGTGAGGTTCTGTTTTGCTATCTTTCTTTATTCATCTATCGTCTATTAGCCCTGGTTGGAAAGTCTGGTGGAAGTGATAACCTTCTTGCATCTACGGGTGGCTATTACAATCTTCCTAGTACTACTTGGGTCTAGTGCATCACCCAAGGCGTTTAATGAAGAATAAAATGAAGTTTGTTCTATCGATGGGGGTAATTTTGAGTCATACCAGCGTCAATACTGTCAAGATATCGTCGTTGCGAGTGAGTAATAGGGTTTTATCTCAGTATGAAATGAGTTAGGTGACTTGTCCGCTCTATAATTATTACATGCAGGAGGAGCATCGCTCACTATTTAAATACAATGTGGCTCCAATAGGTAAAATTTTCGCTGGACTAGATGCACTCGGACTTCACAAGAACCAAACAGAATATCATGAGCTTTCCGGAACTTTATATTTTGTTTATGCCTTTCCTATTGTAAGACTAACTGCGATCGTCATGTACTCAACTATCTTCATTTCTCTATGACTTTGATATTGCATGATCGTGGTCCGCCGACTAATAACCATTCAAATCGCACAGAGCATTTGCACATAGGGAATTGTATTTTTGCTTGCTACATTGTATGTAAGGCTTAGATTTGCACATGCTAATGTGGCAGTCATACACTTGCGAGTACCGGAAGGGTCGAAGACATGTTTCAGAACTTTCGTCAAATGCTGTGACAGAATGGAATGTACCGCTCTTTTGTCCGCCTTTTTGAAGCTGGCATGTTCGTTTCTGCTATACCTCGAATGTCATCTCCTAGATTTGACAGACATTTTCTTTATCTCGCAGATTTCCTTCACGCGGTCAGCACTGTGGTTGGCCATGTATCGTGCCGCTTCAGAACCTGGGAGGTCGATACCGTACAGAATCTTCCGAAAAATCTGCACTTAGTTTCATCCCTCGGATACGACAAATACAATGGGAGCGTGAAGGTTCATTGTTCATTTCTGTGCTGGCTGTTTGTCGCAAACATGCCCCTCGTTCAATCTGCGGAGGAAGCTTAACTGTACTGTGAACAACATGCTCTTTCACCCCAATCAGTTTGGTATTGTTCAAAAAAATTGATGCTGTCTGATAACTTTTGCCTTTCTCTTTGCAGGAGATAGGGTTCACTGACATTCATTGCTAGCAGATCTCTGACCACCCTGCGCAACTCATGGATGTCTATCACTTCGCTCTCCTTGCAGCGAGGAAGACGACAGACAACTGACCTAAATGATGTTCCATTGTCCAGAGTTGGTCATATTAGAGTGGGAACAGAAATGCTAGAACTGTTTATCACATGTTCGTTGTCAGCTACGACTGAATTGACTCTTTGCACGTGGTATCTTCATTGGGTCCACGATAGATAGCCCCGTAGGAACTATTTACTTCTGCTCATTGCTTCGCAGTGTCGAGTTTGATCATTGAAAATGTTTGCCTCTCGATAATTGCCTCACAGTCGCGATTGACAGCGGCATATGGGGCCAAATTGGTCTTCTGCTCCTCAATAATGTAATACAACACAATTATTGTCAACTTTGATGGTAGCGGAAAGTCCATATCTTCAAAATCTTGAAGGGAAGTTTGGAAGACGCAGGAGATGTCCAGGTGGGGGCTGAAATTTCCAAATAGCTACCGAAACAATCCACTGGCCCGAGCGTCTAGAGCTCCTGCCAAGACACCTGCTTTGTCAAAATCATCGGCTCAGTATGTATGTCCATTTTCAGCTATTAACCTAGCTTCGTGAAGCTCGAGGGACTTTTTTTATGATTTTCAAAAATTACGCTTGAGATCAGCTTGTTCGATTTTCGATTTACTATCAGCACAAATGCACGATATTCATCATTGTACTTTGCAGATATAAATACAAGGAGAGGGGGGGCGGTGATCAATTTTAGGAAGACCAATCAATTATGAAGCAAGTGGCCATTTCGAAGCGCGGCCCAATGAATTCAGCCATCTGCAAGGACGAAAAGACCAGTAAATTAAACCGGGTGTACATTGCGGAAAAGCCATATATTGTTTCATCCCATCACATATTATCTTGTTCCCTCCTCAGCCTTAGTCATAACCGGAAACGAGTCGCTTGGCTTCTGGCACTGGTGCTGCAGGCAGTTCTTCCCAGTCACAGCGGCAATGGCGAGCTCTGTAACGTAGTAGAGCAGCTAGTGCGTCGGCTGTGAGAAGGGCTTGGATGGCTACAGCAGACCACGCCATTCCCAAAAACCTACCGTTAGATTCGGCTGATATGATGGGGCTTCCACTTCGAGAGATTAGAGAAACAAATTGGGTAGAGATCACAGTCGCGATAATCGAGGCAAAGGTGAGCAGAATGGTGCTTGTCTGGCACAATCAGCGATTTATTCAAGCATAGGACTCGGATGCTATGACTCTTACTATGAAGTTCATCAATTGCAGTTTTGATGGAGGTATGTCCGAGGATGGAGATCCCGGGTAAGCTGGATAGCTGGGAGGAGGGTCAACCCCATTCGCAGGGCTTTGAGGTACTGGAGGCTGCCAGATATAGCGAACAGTACTCAGGCGAAGAACAATTGATACTGCGACGGCGCATGTGCCCAGTATGAACAGCAAAGCCATGGCCTGGGTTGTGGGCACCAAAGCTAGAAAGTCATCACTTAGGTAGCCGGGCCATGCCGTTTCCGTCGTGCCACCGGCTCCTTCGGCTGCTGCAAGAAGAGCTTGTCCAGGGTCGAAGCGAGAAAGAGGATTTAGGTCGGAACATGAGGTGATTACGCTCTGGATAGTGATTGCGTTTGTAGCATCATCAACAATACACTCCTTCTCAAAACCGACGCAGTAAGACATCAGGTATACATTGAGAAAGTCCGGTATATCTGCCGGTGTCAATTTGGATGTGTCGATCTGGAAAGATATGGTGTAGCGTTAGTTAAACATTCCAAGCGGTTTTCAGAGGCCCCAACCCTTAGTATTGTAGCATTTGGCAGAAATTGACGCGAGCTACCAGCAAACAAACAAAGAAGAAGTAAAATAAAAGCAACCAACGAAGAGATGTTACCAAGAAGAGGACGGAAGCAAATCATCTTGTGAACTCGTATTGCGATTTCGAGGAGTAGTCGGATCAGCACAGTCTGCTTTCTCAAGGCAGCATTGGCGCAAGCCTCGTTATCAGGGGTCTCCTTACTATATGAATTCTGTGTGATGAATAGAATGAGCCTAAAGCAAGTTTAGAAAAGAGTCTGGGCCGTCACTGAATGCCTTCAAACATTCTGGTGGGATGTAAATAGCGACTCCAGCCCCCTGGTAGAGCCCCAGCACCTCATTCATTGGTGCACAGCCGTGCACAGCCATTTTTATGCACAATCTTTACAGAGTAAGACACCTATATCATAGTACCTACCTTTGAGATCTCAACATTTGGTAAGAATGGGTGGATACATAGTCGGTGAACGGACTAATCGGAATCAGGATCGAGAAGCGAACACAAGTAAGGAGTACTCAGTACCAGATTTCGCCTTGTGGTGTCTATCGGCGATCGATGGATCAACATTCTCGTGCTCAAAAAATTTATATGCTGATTTCTCATATCCGCATTCCTTGGCTTCGTTCTGTTAACATGTATTGATCGGCCCCACACCACACCAAACAGACTAACTACTCGCAATTGGGCCTCTACTGAATAAAAGATTTCTGCTGTGGTTCGGGCCGGGCCGATTAGCTTGGTGAGAACCATAAGCTTCTCCTAATAAATAAAATCTCATAGATGTTCCACCTTAATTTTTCTTACTTGTTTTGCTTCTCTCCAAGCCGAGAATGAAGCGGGGTTGGGTAGATGATGTTCCTCCTCATCCCATAGTTTAGATGTTCTAGATTACCGTTCCCTAATTCTGATCTATCTAAGCCAAGTCTAAATATCTCTTTGCAGTATAAAATCAATGCTCTTTTCTAGATGCGCATTGACGGAAGAAATAATATCAAATGAGAAATGATATTAATTGAGTCAATTACCACTCCTTTAATAGTAAGAACTGATAGGTGTGTTCAATCATTGTCTAGCAACACTGTTTGGAGGTTTCAGAGAATCTCCGAGTCTTGTCAGTCGACTATAAAGAGCGAAACTTTTTTTCGTCTATATAAATGCCAAAATTGCCCTGTGATTACCTCGTCAAAAACCCAGCGCCACGAGATATTAATCTTTATTGATATAGCCGACTGTGAATTCTGCCACAGGGATAGTAATTCGTAGAGTTGGGCGATTGCAGCTCACTTACAACATTCGCCATATATGGCTTGAAGCGTTTGAATGAGCACCACGCCGATTTAAATTCTCGTGGAATTTTACCACGCATTCATGGTGCCGAATAGTGTGTGGGCTTGTGAGAGTGTGTGAGTGGGGTGTTCACATTTGAGGTCAGTAGAGATATGGGTGTAGCCCGTGTCTCCGTAGCCTCCCCAGGAGCATGGGGACATGCCTAGCGATGGAATACCTACCGTATATGAATGTGCGAGGGAATGACCATAGAGGACAGTTCGATTGAAAGTAAGGCATTAGCCCATCGTCTGGTCCATCAATAGCACCGAGTAGCTGGCTCCCGGAAAATGTTTCCGCTGGCGATTAGATGAAGCTTAACATGAGCTATTTAAAACAATTGAGGTGGCTAGATCTTCGAATTTGATTGCCATTCGAGATTATTGACCGCCCACCCTGTAGTCTGTAGGAAATGGAATAAGATCCTTGCTTCAGGAATGTAAATTCTTTTCATAATGCATTGCGGTTGGCTAGTCACATTCTTGGAAGGGAGAAATGTATCTCACATAGGACCGTGGCTGGCATGTGAATGTGTTAGTCAATCCCCCGATCTCAGATCGAGATTCAACCCATGATCGAGATTTAATCTATGATCGAATTTTTGTTCGGGCTAGTATAGACGTATTTGTCAGCAAATTAAGTTGTTTTAGTAGTTAGTGCTCTCTTCACTGCGTGTCAAGTTTCAAGTACCCACGATGGAACAACAAATCAAGACTTCGACCGCACCTACCGAGTCAACTGCAATTGCCAGAAAGAGGCCAAAATTGCCTCCAATTAATACTTCAACGGTGAGAGATACTCATGAATGAAAAGAGACTTGCACTAAATAATACTATTGAAAGCAGACCAATCTTTTCCCAAGCATTCCAGGTCACACGAGTGAATCAAGTTCATCTTCAAACATTTCGACTGGACAAAACTACCGATTATTGCATCTAACAATATCTTCGGATCCAAAGGGATATGCTGATGTCGCAGAGTCAACATTGGCTCTCGTCAGAAATCGCAAGTCGATCAATCCCAAAGAGATGCAAGTGAAAAGGCCGTTTCTATCAGATTGCCAGCAGAGCCATCCGATACATGGAACAGACCACTTGAGCAATTCGAAAATCCCCAATGTTGCTTTGACTCCATCGACGTATCGCAAATCTACAATACATTTGGGTGGGTGGAGGGTTGATACGAAGACTCTCAAGTCAAGTGAGGCAGCTCGAGAGAGCAATGTACGTGGAAATCGCTTTTATTCTGATAGGAATGATGTTGAAGATTCAAGCTCAGCCTCTTAACTTCACTTAAGGAATAAGCCCACTTCTCGAAGTGCGTGTGCAATTGTTGTGTTTTGGCAAGCGGATATGCTATATTTCCGCTCACAAGCGAATACACATCAAGGACCTGCTGCTATTCGCGACTCACAGCCAGGAGTGATACAAGCTGTGCTGAAAATGAATCTAAGTAGGAAGAATCAATATTGAATCGTTATCTGAGGCGTCAACTCAATGCATTTATCCAGTTCTCGCTCAACAAATTAGGGAAGAAATAGTGCCTACTCAATATGGAATCCACAGAAACCTAGTTGTTGGCATGTAGCGCTAAATAAGTGAGATGCTATTCTGACCTGGCTAATAGAAGTGTGCGAAAAATTTTTTATTTTATTGTCCCTGGTTCTGGCAATCTATAGGCATTTCAACATCACTAAGAAATTACAAATAAATAATGACACACCCCCTCATCGAGGTCATATTTCTCTGCACTTCTGACCTCGATGACGACTTAGTAAATCCATTGTTCCTTGAGAGCTTTATTTAGGCGCTTTTCATCAAACAGCCTCTGTTTCCTATTTAGGATTTACTAATCATATAATCGATAGAGGCCATTCTTGATAACCTTAGAAAACTTTTATGTTTCTGTCTTAGTAAGAGCTTCTTTAGACCATTAGCTACTATTCTCCCGATCCTTCCTATCGCACCTAATTATAGGGGATTGATACAACCACACCCCTAAGTTTTTGCTAGATGGAAATGGACTGGATGTTACCGCTACTGATATATTTAGGGACACGGCGTTATGCAAAGCAGCTCGGAATGGACACGAACAGATTGTCAAGCGTCTCTACAGGGACACTCGGATAAAATGTGCTAGTGATGTGAAAAAGGCCATTGAAGCATCTTCCCACGGGAGGGCAACTTTTGCGCTTGGCCATGAACTACAGGTAGGCTGTTATTGCTTTGTGGACTTAGTTTTTAACCGTCCTGGGCTCTGACAAATTTTCATTCATTAGTTCGCTTGTCCCTATAACTGCCTCCAATGTGCAGACTTAGATCAAATGTTCTGCTCACTTTACGCTATCGGTATGTCAGGGTTGTTGCACGGGCGGTAACAGGTGAAGGGTTGAGTGGCATGGTAAGCATTACTTTCATTGATAGCGAGACTGAGAGGAATTGATGGATTTTAGGGTGGAAATTGCAGGCACTACAGAAGAATTCGAGCACAAATAGCCCCCGGGACACTCACGCTTTCTTTCCCAACAACCCACTCGGATCACGCTAGTGTTAATCAGGCTCGGGTGGGGGCAATGTGGATGGTACATGATTAGACGCGTACTGCTTGTCATATAATTTACATCCCTATTCTGACGGGTGGGTATGATTTGCGGCCTAGCTAATTGTGGCCCCCTGGCTTAGCATGAGGGTTTGAGATGGTCTCTCTGTGTGAAACATGGAAGCCAATTTCAAACATAGCTGTATTTGTACGACACAATCAGAGGCTCGAAACAAGAAGTAACCAGAAACAACTCGGCTTAGAGGGCCCACCACATTATCTTGTCACATATAAGCAGGTCACACCGGTTTGCATCAGTTGAGACAAAGATCCGTGTTCTCAATCTTACCAAGCCAATTTGGCCAAAGCCCCATTGGGCCAACGTCGAGCGGCTGCCTTCCTTCCTTCGTCCAGACACAGAAGCCCGACACCAAGAGCTGCCGGAAGGAAATAATGTTCTGCGGGGATTCCAGATGTACTGAGAACAACCTGCAAGCTGGGGATATAAAGCCAGATCACCGCGATTCCAAGAGCAAACGCCATAGCCGGGAAGAGGTAGAGATTTTGAGTCAATTTATTGAATGCGGGCGGGTGCTGGAAAATAGAATGATGACGGGTACGCACCGCCATCAAATTGAACCATTGCCTTTGAATTGTCAGTAGACTTTTCAACGGATGAAAATTGAGCAACTCACATAATAACAAGGTTGATAAAGTAGATGGAACTAGCTTCGTTTACACGGGCAGAGTAGTAATCCTCGTCCACGCCTGGAGGGAGTTCACCAAATTTAAACCACAGGTCTGAGAATGGAATTCCGTTTCGCTCGAGATACCAAAAGGCCATGGAAAAAGAGCAAATGGTTTCGATAAGTCCAATGAAGGCATAGGAGTGAAACATTAACTTCCAATCAACCAACCGAGTCTTGGTAGGGTGACGGGGCGGGCGAAGGAGAACATCTGCTTCTGGTGTTTCATATGCTAGGGCCACAGCTGCAGCACAATCGGTGAAACAGCTTATTAAAATGTTAGTGAGGCCATCATTCGAAGATAGCAATCTGACTCACCAAATGATAATCATCAGAAATGAAGACAAAATTTGAGGGATACCAAAAATGAGATTGGTGAAAACCGGCCAAAATTCCGAGAATGAGCCCGCTGGAAGTAGATACGCAATTGTCTTCTTCAGGTTGTCAAACACTACCCGGCCATACCGAACGGCTTCAACAATCGCCGCAAAGGAATCAAGCAGAACCATATCAGCCGCTTCAATGGCAATGTCAGAGCCGCTGGCGAGACTAATTCCAATATCTGCAGCTTTCAAAGCCGGAGCATCATTGACACCATCACCGGTCATGGCGACAATCTGTTCTCTTGCTTGCAACTCCCGGACGATTCGCATCTTCTGGTTTGGTGTTGTGCGGGAAAAGACTATTTCAGGGTATTGACACAGCTGTTCCCATTGGTGCTCATTGAGACTCATGAGATCAGTTCCACTGACAGCCAGTGCGGAGTTGGTTGGATCTTCTTGCTTTTCGTTTAGACTTGGGAATCGCTTGAGTGATGATGCATCGTGAATTGACTCAGTCGTGACGATGCCGCATTGGCGAGCGATTGCCAAAGCAGTAAGTCCAAAATCACCAGTGACCTGGAGGGGAGGTTAAGTTACAGTCGGAATCAATTTGCTGATAAAGAGGGACTCACCATAAATACCCGGATGTGGGCGCGACGTAGAGTGCGCATAACGTCTGGAATCTCAGATCTTGGTGGATCAATCATGCCGATCAGACCAACAAGTGTCAAACCACATTTTGCTTCTCGCAGCATCTGGACTTCGTACTCTGTAGATTGAGGATCAGCTATAGTGACTGGTTTTGAAATCACCTTCCTGGCTAGGAGAATGACTCGCTTGCCATCCGACGACCATTGATCTTTCAGTTGTTTGACCGCCGCGCATGTTACCTCAGTGAAAGGCTTTGGTTCACCATCAGGGCCAACAATATCTGTACATCTATCAATTAAGATATCTGGGGCGCCTTTGACAGTCAAAAGACTTGAAGAAAGGTCAGCTTAAAGCACCAAATTGGGTTTGAATCCACATACACATTTTGCATATCAAAGCTCGTGGTCTCTGTTTTAGAAAGCCATCTTTTGGGACTCTCCAGATCCACAGCTGTGAATGCCTTGATCATGAACTTATTCTTGCTGTCGAAAGCCAGATCAAAGCATATCTTCCAGTCCCGGCGGACCTCAGAAATTGGTCCCAATCCTTCTGAAAACCTCAGTATCGCTTGATCGGTGGCATCTCCGAATATACTCCTGTCGATAAGTGGCAAATTTGCCGACGCGATGTCAAACTCTGCCGCGTTGCAAATAGCAGCAATTGCTCGAATCTGTGGCATGACAGATCCTTTCGTGCTTTCTGTTGTCTGTTCGTCTGTCTGGGCGACGTTGAACGCGCTTGTATAACTCGAGTGATCCGTGACTGACATACGGTTCTATTGACACGTGAGTTAAGGCAGTGCCAATATACTCGAAAAAAGAAACCAAAAGGGCACATATCTTGAAACTTACCATGGTGAGAGTTCCTGTTTTATCGGTGCAAATAACAGACACCGACCCAAGAGTTTCCACTGTCTTGAGAGACTTGCAGAGAACTTTGTTTTTCTTCATCAAATTCGCAGTTATTGTCAAACTGGCTGTAACTGCAATGGGCAAACCCTCCGGGATATACGCAATCGCTACACTGACACAGTCGACGATCAGCGCTGCGACGTTGATATAGTCTGGATGCGCCTTGTGAAGCCATCCGCCCCTAACGAATGTTAGCCTTACCCGGAATCCGCAAATACCAAATACGCACCAAACGGCCGCAAGGATGACAATCCAAGTGACCATGATGATGAAAATCAACATCACAAATCTCAAGACCTCTTTTTCAATGGTTGTCAGACCAGTCGCTGGCTCTCCTGCCAACTTGGCAATCCGTCCAAACACCGTCGAGTCGCCCGTCGCGACCACCAGACCAGTCGCGTTTCCAGAAATGCAGTGAGTTCCCTGCAGTCCAATACATCTCGTTTCGAGATAGTTATCCGAGGTTGACTCAGGACTTCCCTTGACGGGGTTTGATTCACCTAGTCAAACGTTAGAAAATTCTTTGCTAGTTTCAAGAGGGCACTTACCAGTCACAATAGATCTGTCCAAGCTGAAGTCATGCGAAACCTCAATGAACCTCAGATCAGCAGGAATTTTACTTCCTGCTTTGATAAAGACGGCGTCTCCGGGCACAATATCGGTGGCAGAAACTTCAACGCGACGAGCGTCACGCAGAAGGATACACGACTCGGGCAACATAGCTGTGATCGATGCCATTACCCTCGAAGAAGACCAGTCTTGCCAACCATTGAAAGCAGCTTGAATAACAAAAACCGCAATGAGCACGATTCCAAGAGCAAGATTGGCCACAGCTGGTGGTTCTCCTAGTGGCTTCCAAGAGATGAAGACCAGTATTCCGCCAACAAGTAAAATAGATCCGAATCCCTTGAAGAAGTAGCCAAATATTTTCCAGAACCACGGATTTGGTAAGGGAGAGATTTTGTTTCTTCCATATTTTCGGAGCCTTTCTTCAGCCTTGTTGGACGACAACCCGGCGGACGCATCGACACCGAGTCGCTTTTGAACCTCCTCCGTGGGGAGGGTATGCCATTCAGCATTTTCCCACTCTGCATAGCTTCGTTAGCAAGCTATGACATTAGCTGCGCCTGGATCGAACCTTCGACTGCCTTCTCTCTTTTCTCACTAAGTTTGCCGCGCCGCTTTCGTTCGGCGCTGTCTTCGATCTCAAATGACCTGTGTCCGTAGTGAGTCAAACGGCCACAAAGACGTCAGAGGGGTTTCATACAAACTCCTATGTTCTATTGGAATGGCAGATGCGGGGTCAATCGATCTCCGTCTCGCACTCGAAATAATTTTCTCGGGCTTTTTGCTTGTCTCTTCCGACACTCGACCCAATACGGTAATCGCATCGCCTTTTTCCTCGTCTCCAGTTTTCCAACGCAACGCCGTTCTCAAGGGTGGCATTTTGCAAACTTGAAATATACAAGGAGGTAAGCAAAATAAAATATCGTGCTAAACAGCAGGGATTTATACCTTTCTACGGACACTATGAGGGAATCTGCTCTTGAGCGATTTTTACTGACTCGGATATCGATAGCTGTCAGGGAGGAGACCTCCTTCTCATTTGGTACATCTATGAGAGCTTTAATCATCCAATGAGTTTACAATGAAACTAACAGATCCTGTGCATTAGTTCAGCATGACAGCAGGAAACTACAGTGGATCTGACATACCCTGTGCACTGTCGGCACGTGGAGTTGTCTGTGCGTCTAACCATATAGTCAGAGCGAATCGGAAAAATCGAATCTATCTTAAATTCGATTTTGCTTTGCCGGATTAGTCAATTTGAGTGATTAAATCAGCGTCGGAGAAAGGCCGTATCGTTGGTTGGAGGCTGTAGGTTATCCCAACAGCTTCACTGGGCCGAACAAATAACGCATATTTAGAGCGAATTTCGTCTACATTACAGCAACATCTGGTTAATTAGAACCCTTTAATTCAATTAAAATTCAATTATTTTAGAGAGGTTCTCTCGTCTATCGGTCACCGTTTCTTTAATTGGGAAGTTATGGGGAATTTGCGGTTTTCAGATGGTTCGGAGACCATTTCTGAGCATCTGAGTAAACTGGCGAATCAAGCCCCTGCCGAATTCGACCAGTTGACACACCTGGTCGTTGCAATACAATACGAAGTAAACATCATAGCTGGCAATGTATAGTCCAATCTTTGTCTTCCCAGTACTTTTTAAAAATAAAATGGCTAGTGAACATGCAATAATACTTACGTGTCCCAATCTCATAAATCTCCAGCCAGACAAACCATCGAAAGTGTCCAGGTGGCGATGTGAAAAATTTTTCGTCTACGAAATTGGCAACATAAATTTTCAATGAATTTTCATTCAAAAACATTTCGACAAAAAGAAAAGCAGGCAAATCGCAGAATCACCCTGTTTATGTCTCCTTCTGATCAGGCTTTTTGCCTGCAACGTCGCTCTGCTGTGTCTTGATCAAATTCCATGCCACGTGTTTCTTTGCTTCATATATTCAAACCAGCTCTCTTGTACACCCATTATTTCCAAATTAAATCCCTCGCAAATCTCTATCAGGTACCCACAGATCTCATCCCCTAGGATCGAGTGGGTGTCTACAAGAAAGAAAATTAGGGATGCGCTAGAATTAATGAGGGAAGCAGATAAGAGGAAGCTATAGAAAGATTCAAGCTTCGATTTGAAAGCTCAGCTCAGATGTATCCATTTCAATAATCAATTTACTCATTCTAGCTCGAAATAGATAGCTAATGGAGAATGGAGTCTCAATGTCTTATCCAACCACCTGACCTATATCGCGCCTCCGATCCCATTTCAGCTATTTCACGCCCACCTGCTTCGTTGACTCGTGCTTTAAGCCTCTCGGGGAAACAGGGGTGGCGACCTACAATCTTAGTAGAAACACAAAAGGCAGTGCTTTGAGGCGGTTCTGTGAATATAAGATGTAACTAAATTTTTTCTCTTTTGTGAGCAAAGACGGTTGGTGCGTCATTTAATACCTACATACTTCACGTTTAACCTAGATGACCCAAGGTTTCATTGGCAAGCCAGATTGCATCTATATGTGATAAAGAGGGTAGAAGAACAAGACACGAAATGAAGGCAAAGTTACTAGGAAAAGAAACAGTATAAAAGATTGGCGAAAGAAGCGTCACCATAGACAGAAATTTATGCATTGTATATGTAGTCCTGTTCTGTGGTTCTATTTGCAAAATCTCGTCAATTGGAGCATGTTCTGCTTGTTTGCAGTTAGAGCGGCTAAAACTGGGTCCATTATCACAGAAACAAGAATGTATGCCCGCAGGATTTTGATTGGATTCTGACCGTAGTATTCTGGGCCAAAGGCTTTACAATAAGTTCCGAACCCATCATCTTCTTTAACACAGCGCTCAGTGCTCACCCGTAGTTCTGGGAATAGATAATAACCGTGCAGAAATCATTGCCCCTTGTGAACTTATGAGCGCCAGTGATCTCAAAGCCACCATCAGCCTGGATATAGGCAGCAATAGCTTAGTAAGAGTTATTGGTATAATGCGCAGTGGATTTGATTCCGATATGTTTCCAAACAAACAAGCCATCGGTAATATCGTCGCCGATGTACGCATACTCCTCGAAGGGGTCATACTCCGCTTAGCCCACTGATCATCGGCGTTGCTAGTGACAGCAATTGTGTCGGTTTTGTAGGGATATGTTGCCTCTACAGCGGAGCGCAGCTCCTCGTGGAAGAACAGTTGACCGTTATGGGTGATAGAGCCTGAGTTCACGAGAAGCGTCCCATTGGGCAGCAGGGTCGCGTTGCTGCGAATTAGAAGATGAGTGTGAGTTGCACGACCGGAGTAGTGACCAGGGAAGATGGTATCAAAGAAAACAACACCGTCCTTGTCAGTAGGCTGAATGTCTCGCAAGTACGTGCTGTTCCAGCCATCAGCTGCATAGTTTCCTTGGTCGGAAATTCCACTATGGACCAAGTCAGCTTCCCAAAAGTAGTTGTGTTGGGGCACCAGAAGAATACCTATAAATTCCCATCGCATTGGCGTTCCAAATATCAATAAAAAGATCGGGCAGAGGTTCGCAAGTGTTGACATCAATTTACTGAATCTCCACGTGCATGGGCACTCCCTGGCAGTAGGCATCTTCAACGACATTCTGACGAATTATCTCACCCCAGACGAGTAAGGACTATCGATAATAACAGGCGCGAAAATACAGCTGGTTTCAGTATCAAAGACGGTGGCCGCATTAGAAACTCCGGTTTGATTGTGGCTGATAGCGTCCCACTTCGCGAGGTCAGCCGCAGTGCGAAGGTTCATACGAGATTCTACTGAGTTAGAAATAGACCTGAAGTTTATCATGGTAAAATCCTTACTGTCAGATGTGGCTAGCCTCTCACGAAGCTCGCGGGTCTTGAGTTCACGGCGCTTGATGTTCCGGGCTCGAAGAGAACGAGCAGGCTCAGAACGGGCGCAAGCATTGAGCGAGCGTTTTCCTTGCGCCGCCCACGCCTTCTGTTGCCGACCATATTCCCAGGCTACAACATCTTCCGCACCACCCACATCCACGTTACAAATCAGATCACTTTGACAGGCAACGATAGCAGCTATAGCGATGCTGGCGTCCAGCATCTGGGTCAGCTGTTCTTTGACGAGGACCTCATAGATTCGGTCTACCAGCTCGACACCTACAAGGCTCACCTTTCGACCTTGGACCGTACCACTAATTCCGAGGACTCACTTTATTCCACGGCCAACGGAGACGGCTATTCATCTGTGGTCTCTGTATCCAAGCTGGGCAAGTCTCTCGCCAATGGTCTTGTGGGATACATAACCATTGGTCTCAACCACTCTGCGACACCTGCTGAGACAACTGGTGGCAGTGTCAATGTTATTGGCGCTCTGCGTGCTGTCACACCCACACCCGGTGCTCAGGCTGCTGCTTACGCTCTTGATGCCTCTGAGGGTTACTTTGAGAAGAAGAAGCGCTAAGCTCCATCAAAAGTTCGGTGGCTCTTGTCCGTGAATAGCCCTTTTGTGGGTTTTCAATAGGCCCAGCTCACCTATGTGCCATGCGGAAAGCCCATCGAATGTTCGCATCCGATTCTCACCGGCCCCTGAATGCCCAAAAACCGAAATAGACGATACTTATATCGTTCACAGAGTAAATGCCTCGTGTCAGACCATGAAAAGGGTGTACATGCTAGTAATTGGGAGAGGATCAAATTGTTAATAGATGATCTGTTCAGATGGCCACTGCCGAAGGATCTTTATCTTACTGGAGCGCCTCTGTACCATTCCTATTCATTTTCTGCACAAAACAAGTGGTGCTGCGGATACCGCTAGACTGTATGGCACCTAGATAAAATAAGTTTATTGAGTTCAGTTCACACCTTCTCCGGAGGTGGATCTCCGAGATTTACATATCTCCTGGTAGTCCCCGCCACAAGCTTTGACCGCCGTAATACTCAACACGAATAGACCATTCGAGATTCCTTTCGAATTCGAACAAAGAAGATCGTTATTCGTACCCACCCCTACCTACTATGAAAGCCGTTACTTGACCTCGGATCGATTGGAAGCCGTGATCCCGCCAAGAAATTGCAACGGATGCGGCAACTATCAACGGGTAACAGCGATGTCCTCGCCCGCAGCCTCCGTAGCCGCGAATGCCGAACCCACAATCACGGTGGCCAAACATATTTCCCATTATCCATGACTGATCCAGCAAGGTAAGTTCTTTCGATATGACGGATAAGACACTCTGTAGTCACATTCTCATTTTTATAGGGCGACCTCGGCATGTTTACGATGCAGGAGACAAAAACTTAAATGTTCAGGTCCTAGTAGAAGGCCCTGCCAACGATGTCGGGAAAACAATGCGGAATGTGTCTTTGTTTCGCTAAGAGCTGCGCAGAGGAGAGCAGAGTACCCGTAAGTCTCTTTTATCTTGTCGTGGCACAGAGCGCTGATCGTATGCCAGCACCAGAACAGACCATTTGCAGCAGCGATTGAATTCGCTGGAGCAAGAGCTTCGGTTGGAGATTCAGGAGCTGCAGATTTAATTATAGATCGTGTTAAATATACTAATAAGGCGAGCTCGGAACTAGAAGAATATCGGGAAATGGCCCGAAAGGGTAGTACGGTATAGACTATTAGTAATGAACTTCTGCTTTATAATAGTAATTTAGAAGTGCCCGATTAGGACGACCTCCGAGCTCGCTTATTAGACGAGCTACATCGATAACCATTAGTTGCTTACCCCGGTATTAAGAAGCTAAAGAAGTTAGTCTTAGTTAGGCCTTGACAAGTGCTGCAGTACCAGTGCTGCAGCACTAAGGTGCGACGGTACCAAGTGCCTAGTCCGGTGCTGCAGCACCAACGCAGCAGTGCTGCAGCACTGCATTCAGTGCAAACATTGCTGGGCCTGTGACATGCATAATTTATGTAGAAATATCCTGTATTTCTGCGTATTTTGCTTACACTTCAAAAAGATTTTTTACTACAATATAGCTTCAATATTTCGACTGAATGTAGTTTATTATTTATTGAAATTAATTTACACTATAGTACAGTTATATTCTGCGCCTAGGCTGCGTACTATACTCATATTCATCCTCATCCCTCCGACGCTTACGCTCTCGATGCGGTCGCTGGCTGTCGCTTTGTATGATTCTCACCACTGGTTGAAGCGGGAGCTCAACCGAGTCGATTTCCTGATCTAAGGCTTCATTTAGATCCGAATAATTCAATGTGCGATCATTGTTTTCATCCTGCTTATTTATGCCATCAGAATCTATCTTAAGATCCCCTTTATCATCGCTAATAGCAACAATCTCATATTCAGATAGCTGGCCCTCTACCTCTTTATCTGCTTCTATTCTCTCGACTAGATTATCGCTCTATGCTGATAGCTGGCTTTCAGTATAGTTTGCATCAAACTGTGTTATATAGCGAAGCATTATAAGATCCTAGATCGTTGTTGTATTAAGAGATCCACGCCTATAATGGCAGATATCGCGAGTAGAGCTAAATAAGCGCTTAACACCTGCACTAGTAGTAGGGATAGAGAAAATATCCCGAGCAAGAGCTGTAAGCGTTGGGAACTGTGCCTTATACTGCTTCTAGAAATGGCATAGGTCCTTATCATCGGTCCCTAAATCAATTAGTATATATGTTTTAGAGGAAAGGATATACTTACGGAGATTCAGATAACTTGTAAGCTTATCTCGCCATCTAACCTTTTCTTGAACCATCGGTCGTGGTCTTGTCTAGGCAAGTAAACTTGCCATACTTCCAGTTCGCTATAGTGCTTTACCTTTATCTAATGTCTAGATAATAGGCCGGCGTTCAAAGTACCGTTTAAGGTAAGAATATAGGGAGCTTTCATACACTGAATACTAGTCTGTATCATCACTAACCCAATCCGGTCCCTTAAAGTAGTCTAGCTTGTGTATTAGGGTAAGGATTGTGCCCATTACATAAAGATGTCCATAGGCTTCCTCTGTAGCTTTATAATAAGCTATAAGCTTTTGTTCACCTGCTTATAAAGCACGAAGTATTGCCTTTTTCCAAGGGACCTTCTTTCGAATCAGGCGTTTTTGAGAGTCCTCAAAATGTCCAAAGAGCCGATTATACACCTCAAACACATAATAGATAGTCATATCCTTTACCTTCGATAGACCAACTATCCATATATAGAAAGGTTTTGTGATATAAAGGAGGTATTCGACCTATCGCCACTCCTATACATTAAGCTGGAACTGAGACTGATTGTAAACTGTACAATATCTCTTGAATGTTACATATAGGCGATTGGCGCGCTGAAGCATTAGGTATGTTAAATTCTAGCGTGTGCGAACATCCTAAATTAGTGTAAGCTTAGGCTCGGAAACTTGAAGTGATAGAAAGAACTCCCGTCGTTAAGGGCTCGCATTCACATAAACCGCAAAGCTTCGAATCTATATCGAGTATCAGTATAAAGAAATAAAAGAAAATAAGAGACTAAAGACTTACTTTTGCAAGTATATAAATAATTCCCTGCTCTGACTTTGCCTTTTAAAGGGCCGATCCATCAGCTTCCTCTAACCAAACTGAATAAGTAGTATCATTATTTAGGTTAGCTTTCATCAATCTAAGAAGATCCTTTAAACTAAGCTAGATCACATAAGCAAGGCATAGAATTCGTACAATCTGTGTACTATCCGGGAGGTTAAGATTTTTGATAGACTCTATAAGGTTTTCGACAAGCGTCTTGTTATTAGATGCATTATCGGTAGTGACTATAAGCACTCGATCAACAATAGTATGCTATTGTAGCACCTCTTATAATACCTCACTAAGATAAATGCCAGTATACTGCCCGTAGACTGGCTCAAATCCTAGTAGAATTTCATAGTAGTTCCATCCTAAGTCCACGAAATAGCCAGTAATTGCTATAAATGCTTGTTAGAAAGGTGAAGTCCAGTAATCAAGTGCGATTAAAAGCTTCGCATTAGTTAGTAATAACGAAAGAACCTTCCGTTAATCCCCCTAGACTATCGATTTAAGGCGACGTCGTGCTGTTTTGGGTGTAAGGATCGGAGGAATCTCTTTTAAAAGGCGAGCGAATCGGATGAATTCGTGGATTTCTGGGCGGCTAAGGAATTGAAATAGAAGCTGACACATAGTGATCAAATTCAATTAAATTCGTTCCTAGTCCTTAATATTGAAGATTGTCTTCTGTTCTAGAGGACAATCAGTCTAAGATTTATAGTATTAGTTAGTGTTAATTTATTTAAACTAGTAGAATCAAGGCTTACCGCAAACTGTAACGATTGCTTTAATGACTGCTGAATAGTGGAACTCTTTCCACCTCTTTCATAAGCCTTACTCTCACGATGCCTTTTCATAGAATTAAGGCCTCTAGATGCAGATAGATAGGGGATTGCCTTTCCACATCGTCGACAAAGAGCTGCTGGCTGTCCAGTCTAGTAGTGTGTAACTTGATCAAAGTGTTCCCATATTAGTGAGGTATATGTCGCGTCGAAGTTCACCTTTCGTCGCGTATTTGCTTAGGCGCCTAAGGTATAGCGCCACTACTCAATGAATTGTATTTTATTCATTTTCGTATATCGAACCCACGGCTTTACTCCAGGACCAATCCGTTCAAGTAAATCTAGGGCAGTTGTAGTGGTAATAAGGTAGGATTCCGAATTGACCGAGGGTGCGGTAAGGTTTAGGGCCTACTAGCTAATTAAATGGTCTAGTGTAAGGGGCTCATGCGTTAGATCGAGGGAAAGAAGGTCGTAATCCGTTAGGCGGTCGGGGTATTCAACTTATGATAATGATACTTAAGAAGGGCCAGCCTCAGAACAATATCTGAAATTTGACATAGTTACTGAAGATTGAGGATTGATGTAAGAGGGAAATTAGAGAATATAAATGGATTACCTTAGGCTGAACATAATCAGCGACTATTAGCTACTATCATTATACCTAGATGTATTTAGAATGCAAGTAAATAGATCATAAAGTTGAAGGAATATAAGATCGCTTATTGGTTAATTAGCTCGGGTTCTCTCACAAGACCCACTATAGTACTGCAGCACTACCGCAGCACTACCGCAGCAGTGCTACAGCACTAGAGAATTTTACTACAATCAGCAGAATTAGGGGTCAACACGAACCCCCTAGGTTCATTCAAAAAATTTAAGAAGTCATAACAACCAAAATAGTAGA
The DNA here is from genome assembly GCF_028829465.1 of Penicillium soppii. Classification (NCBI taxonomy): domain Eukaryota; kingdom Fungi; phylum Ascomycota; class Eurotiomycetes; order Eurotiales; family Aspergillaceae; genus Penicillium; species Penicillium soppii. The sequence continues at coordinate 73,055 of NW_026643235.1, read as the reverse complement.
GAGAAGACACTAAACTATATATTTGAATGATATATTTCATATAAACAATAAGTTAGATTATTTCAGGTGAGATAATAAGGGCAAACCGCCAAAAGGTTTTGGGTTTTTTTTATAGTGTTTTGTAGATATATATCTATATAAGATATATATATATATCTTGTAAATATATATTTTGAAAATTAAGAGGTTAGATATATGTATAGTGAAACATAATATAATACGGTATTCTATTGGCATATATAAGCATTTTATCCAACCGTTTTGGGTAATTCTTGGCAAAAGTTATGCTTCGCAGCACTAACAGCAGTGCTACAAAGGTGCTGCAGCACCGGACTACAGCACCAAAATTGGGCTCGTGCTGCAGCACCTTGCAGCACCATACCGCAGCACCAAAATTCGCCAGGTGCTGCAGCACTTGTCAAGGCCTAGTCTTAGTAAGATACCACTAGTCTAGCTAGGCAACCGATATAAAGCGGTATATCGACAACTGTCTAGTATATAAACGGACAAAATCCTAGAGAGATCGAACCCCTAGACTTCTTCACCCCTTAGAAATCCTAGAAAGACTATAGGAGCATCTTATAATGGATTTCCGATCATTCCTAAAGGACCGATATAGATTTAATGCAGTATTCGTTGTTGTAGACCGCCTTATAAAAAGACCGATATCTATCCTATACCACAAAGACACTAATACAAAGAAGATGGCTGTTACGGACATACCAGTCACCAATCACATGTGGGGACTGCGACCTACAGATGGGCCACCAAGAGCCAATCGATCAATCTGTTATGCAGATCACGTGCAAGATCCTATACTGGGGCACCCCCAGTACGAGTCAGAGAAACACTTCGACTTGGGAGCCGTTTCTGGCCCCCTGTTGGTAATTACGAACTATACTCGCACACAAACAAGGCTTACCGCGAGAAGGCCGTTTCCGGCCTTCCACTCACCATCTCCGATAATACTACAATACGCCATGAGACGGTTAGACTCACGTGATCATGTAAGTAGTAGAACGGGTCGATGGTCGATGGGTAGATTCCGCCAAGACAAATCTACACATCTACCATCTACACATCTACACAGGAAGAACTCAGGGATATATAAGGACGCAGTTCTTCGTCTCCAATCATACATTGTTACTTATGAATACCTTTGGAACTTCAGAGACTCTTTACTTGATTATAACTTGACAACCACTACGACTAGACCAATACTTCGGTATAGATCTATTCGGCGCACTACCTGGCATCGTTCCCCGATACCCTCGACAGGACTCATCCCGCAGTAAGGCCTGCTAGGTAGACCTCGCCCAAACCCGCGGGTAGACGGGTTGGACCCGACCCGTACCCGTTTCTTGGCGGGTTTTGGGTCGAGGGTATAGAACCGAAGGTCGGGTACGGGTTGAGATATTGAATCCGCGGGTTACCCGGGGGTTACCTACGGGTTGATAAACAATGCAAACATGAAGAACCTCGTGATATGCATATATTATGCATTTCTGGGCTGTATTTATAGGTATCTGGCTTATAGGCAGTGGATTCTTGCAGAAATAAGGTCGAGGATAACTATGAATGTCTTCAATTCTAGAACTAAACTAATAAACTATGAACTGATCATCATTATGCCGCGAACGCTTCCTAGATCTTCCTGAGACACGCTGTTGTGTCTCCGGTAGAGGAACATCTTCCTCCTCGTTACTATCTCTATGGCCTTTAGTGTCTCGTTTAGATGCAACACTCTTTCTTCTCTTTCTAAGAGCACGTTTCGAGGGACCTTGCGTTGCTGATTGCGCTTGAATAAGGACCAAACCCTCCTGTGCATAGTCCTTATCACTCTCCTTATCATCACTAATCGGGTCGACAGTACCCTCGAGTTATTGGGCATCTTTCTCTTCATGATCCGCTTCTATCTCCCCTTCAGAAAGATACTCCTTCCGAAAAGCAATTCCATCCTCTTCGACTTCAAATTGCGTCGTACACCTATACAACATAAGCTCCTGAATTGTTGTAGCATTTAGTGAGCCTCGACGATAGTGACAGACATCCCGAGTAGTGTTAAATAGCCGCTTAACGCCGGCGCCAGTTGCAGGAATCGAGAGCACATCGCGTGCGAGCTTTGCAAGCGCAGGGAATGTGGTCTGGTTCTCCTTCCAGAACGCCCGTATTAGAATACTAGAAACGGTGGCTAAGATATATTTATTAGTATAGGTCCGGTGATTGATAGAATAAGGATACTTACTACTATCGAGATATCTTGTAAGCTCGTCCTACTGGCTAGCCTGGATAATCTGATCTAGGCCAATCATCCGATCAAGATCTATACCTACACTCTGCGTAGCAGATCTTTTACCGTTCCCTGTCTGTTCTTCTGATAGACGTTGCTTATATAGTTCAAAGTGGTCCACAAAGCTTTGTCGATATCTAGTGAGCCACTTAGGGCCCCAATCTTTACTCCGGAAGAACTAGAGCTTATGTTATAGTGCGAGCATTATACCAATAGCAAAGACATCACTAGGAATGTCATCCGTCTTACTGTAGTACTGCCTAAGCTTTTCCTCCGCCGCACGAAGAGCGGTAAGCATAAGCTTCTTCTAGCCTACCTTCTTACTTGTAAGCTGCTTAATCGACTTCTCAAGATGATCAAAGAGCTTATTATAGATAGTAAAGACAAGATGGACGGTGACATCTTTGGTTTTCGATAGCGTAGTAGTGAACTGGAAGAACGGCCGCGTGATCCAAAGCAAATAGTCAATCTGACGCCATTACTCCTGGTCAAGCTTAAGATGCGGATAGCCGTACTTCGAGCAAAACTCATCTAAGACGGATTGTAGTCGTTTGGCACGGCGAAGCATTAGAAACGTCGAATTCCACCGCGTACGAATATCCTGTATCGGAACAAGAGCTGTAGAATCTGTCTGGAGGCTGCAGAAAGCTTCACGGCGCTATGGGCTTGCGTTGATAAAGATAGCTAAGCTTCGAAGCTATAAAAATAGATTAGAAGTAAGTTTTAATAAGTCTAATAGTGACGAACCTTATTTAAAGTGTCAATGATCTCCCGTTTCTGATGCCTAGACCGAATTGATTGGTCCTAGGATTCAGTCCATTGCATTTGAGCAGTGTCATTCATTGGATTTGCCTTCATCTAACCTAGGAGTTGCTTTAAGCTTAGTTGAATAACATAGGCAATACATGGAACGCGAATAATCTCTGTATTATCGCCAAGGTCAAGGGACTAGATAGTCTCTTAGATGCTCGCTAACAAAGTGTTATTGTTCGATGCATTGTCGGTAGTGAATGCAAGTACTCGATCGGTTAAATTATACTTCTGTAGTAGCTGGAACAGAACAGCGCTAAGGTTAATACCTAAGTGTGTTCCATAAAGAGGCTCAAATCCAAGAAGTAGCTCCCGATAATTCCAGTCTTCATCAAGGAAGTAGCCCGTAACTGCCATAAATGCCTGCTAGAAAGGAGATGTCCAACAGTCGAGGGCAATTGAAATTTTTCTATCCTTAGGGAGCTTCTGTAGTATATTCTAATGGCGTTCGAGCACCGTACTTCGTAGCCGGCTCCGTACTACCTTTGCAGATAGAAAATCAAGCTGCCTTAGGGCATTTTGGGCTATAGATATCATATCACGGAACCCTGGATGCTCTAGAAGCTGGAAGGGTAGCCTCGATTCAGTAATAAATCGAAGAAGACTTAATTCCCATTTTTCCTGGCTGAATGGCGCATCGACCAAAGGGCTCCGCGCCTATAGAAGTAGTCGAAATCAGTGTGTATCCTATAGCCTATAGACTGACGGGCTAGCTTACCGCTTGCATAAATTGCCTAATATTTTGGCTTTTTAGCTTCCTACTACAGCTAGTAGTATATTTCTTCATCGTTGAAGTTCTATTTCTAAGCCCTAGGTGATCAAGGATAGCCTTACAATACTTGCACATAACCTTTAGCGCGCCATCACTAGCCCTAGCCACCTGATCAAAGTGGTCCCAAACGTCGGAAGAGTGTCGCGAGTCCTAGCGCATACGCTTCTTCCTTCCGAAGTCCGTTTATAGCCACCATTACACATAGTCGTCGCTCATTGTTTTAGAGTAGACTACGTATACAGTGATACGATTAGGTCGAACGCTCTCGAGGGAACTAGGCACCGGGGGCGAAGGTGATCCTGATCGAATAAAACCAGAATCGCCCACAGAGCTCGCGATAAAAGGGAAGTTTCGTTGGCTAATCGATAGATTAGGGGTCAGATCGTCCGATCGGAGGAGTTAAAAGTTATCTAGAAGGTCTACATCATACGAAGATGATGCGGAGGCATTAGTGAATTGAGACATCTAGTAATATGCTAATTGACGAGCACTTAGCTAAGGATAGTTAGAGACTTAGAAGACTTATAAAAAAATCTCAACGCGTAGACGTAGATTCTGGGGCCTCGCAATACCCTGTTCTTCTGAAGTGAAAAAGATGATATATCAACAAAGGCCCACATAGATAGATAAAAGCTATTATTATTGGCTTATAGCCTGCATATAGGATAGGTAACCCGCGGGTTACCCGCCAAGAACCCATAAACCTGTGGGTAACCCGTGGGTAACCCGTTTTCCTTAAACAATTTCGTTCTAAGTCTTTAATCAAGGTAAAATCCATCCACTTTTTCGCAATTAATAACCTGAATAAGATAAAAGAGCACTCGATTGGTTGACGTATAGATTAATAAATATACGCTGATTGTTTTAAGACCAAATAATCCCTCGTAAGTCGTAGGATTAAAGAGACATTAGAATTCTATATTGTCCTTGCAAAAATATACGTACTTCACTCTACAGTTTATAATATATTTCCGCACTTCTGACGATAGAGTTTTGATCTATATTAGTTTTTAAAACCATAATAATATTATACAGTCGTCAAAGCAAAATATGTAATATTACTACTATTGATTAAAAAGAAAACCGGCTAATTTCTTAATCTTTCATAGAGAAAAGAGGGTTTTGTTAGTTAGAACCATAGAGGTGACTGGAACAGATGTAAATAACAGTAATTTTATTGAGGTTAATCAGCAGTTTTGTGCGCCTTAGCATGAACTAATTAGGATATTTATGCTGAAACGGGTTCTTGGCGGGTAACCGCGGGCTACCCGCCAAGAACCCACGGGTCTACGGGTATGGGTTTTGGGTATTGGGTATGAACCCGACCCGCGGGTACGGGTCCTGAAGTTGGACCCAAACCCGACCCAAAGCGAGGTCTACTGCTAGGCAACGGTACGGTTGAGAGACAGATCGTTGAGGTTGGAAGTCTGCAGGAAATCAGAGAAGTATCTCCCGATTCTATCTAACATAACTGTGACCAGTTAGCTGTGCGTAACACCCTTCATATACATCCATCTTCCGATTCGAATCGTTAAACACCACCGGAAAGCCCCAGAAACAACTATCTAGGCAATAACAGAAGAAACAATTCGTACCGTGGATCCCCACCGATCCACCCACGAAAAACCAACGGAACGGAACGGAAGCAACCGAGCATAATCAATGGAGTCTCAGGAGCAACAGCAGGTCCCTCAGTAGGCAGCGCTCATGATACAGCGGCTAGACCTGGCTAGGAACCGCGGGTGAACCTCACGAACCTCAAGGAGGTTCACCCACCCGGAGGTTAAGGTTCCATGACCTAGAACCTCCGGGCGGTTCTATCTTGGACCGAACCTCATGGAGGTTACCCGCGGGTGAACCTGAGGTTCAACAAGCATGACAAATAGGTAAAAAACGTGACTTAGGGTCAACTACATAAATTATGTAGAAATAGGCTGTATTCTCTCGTAATTATAAAACAGAAGTTCATTAATGTATGCCCTTACAGGAGGATTTAGTGCATATCATGGATTCAGCTTCGAATTAGGGTTTCAACTTTCAATTATTAATGGTTTATATTATATCTATAGTGTAGTGTCTGGTTATAGTTCTGAAGAGTCAAGATTCAAGTAATCAAGCTATATACCCATCCAGTAGTCTCGACTTCTTCCGTATTCTACCGGATGCACGATGCTGCGTATCAGGGAAGTCAGGTAAGGGTGATGCCCTGTTCTTATCTGGTTCCGCAAATTCATCGGCATCAGAGTCTTTCTTATCGTTAGAATTAACTGTAGGCCGCTTTCTAGCGGCGACTGCTGAGAGTAGCGGTGCGTCTGGAGTTGCTTGCGTAATTAATATAGTAGCCGGTGTATCAAGACGTATCTTAATATCCTCCTCATTATCACTAATTGCCTCGAAAGCATGTGTCTAGACATCAAGTGCTTCGGCCGAAGCGGCTATCTCATGGTCCAAAAGATACTCTTAGAGAATCAGCCGCTGCTCCTCCTTGATATCGAATCTTGTTGTACACATGTATAACATAATATCGCGAACAGTCTCTAGGTTTAACGACCCCCGGCGGTAGTGGCATACATCCCGGGCAGAGTTAAAAAGACGCTCAACTCCGGCACCAGTCGCTGGAATTGACATAATATCACGGGCAATACTTGCAAGAATAGGGAATTCCCTCTGATAATCTTTCTAGAAAATCCGAATAGATCCTTTGATAGTATCTAATTAGGTAAGGTTAGTTATATGATTCACAAAGTAGGCTTACTTACTTACCACTCTAGAGATATTTGGTGAGCTCGTCGTACTACGGAGCAGTTAATCGTTGTGAAGAATCGCCGTTAAGGGCCTTCTCAAGCTCCGATTCAGTTGTGAATAACTGGCTATCAGATTGTATCATCTCTAATGGTATACGTTAGCTATATCTCTTAAAAAAAGACTGAAGACTCTCGCGGTATTCCTTTCTATAGTCCTTTCCTGTCTTAGGATCTGGGTCCTAATCACTTATTAAAAAGAACTCCATCTTGCTCGACGGCGCTAGGATCGTCCTAATTGCATAGAGATTACCTTCGATACTATCTGTCTCGGCGTAGTATTTCTTTAGTTTCTCTTTCGTAGCATCGAGGGAGGAAAGCATTAACTGTTTCTAGGGAACCTTCTTTCGACGAAGCTGACCTATCGATCTTTCAAGATGATCGAAGAGCTTATTATAAATCCTAAAGATAAGGTGGATACTCGAGTCTTTAGTACGACAAACTAGCGTAGTGAGCGTGAAAAAGGGCTGAAGAATACAAAGCAGATAGTCAATCTATCGCCACCCCTCTACACTTAATGTAAAATAATGTTGATCATAGTCGGAACAGAACTTGTTGAATGCGATATGAAGCCTCTTCGCCCGTCGGAGCATTAGAAATGTCGAATTCCACCGTGTACGAACATCCTAGATTAGAAGAAGCCGTAGCGTATTACTAGGCTAGGTATTCAGGAAGGCTTCCTTACGTTAAGGGCTTCCGTTGATATAAACCGCAAGACCTCGGACCTATTAGGAATCAGAATAGTTAGTGTTATTAAATCATAATTTATGATTCATAAATAGAAGCATACCTTGTTTAGAGTATCGGCGATCTCATGTTTCTACTAGCGCGCACGAAGTAAACGTACACGATCATCAGACCATTCTGTCTCGGCGTTATCATTCTTTGGCGAAGCCTTGATTTTACCAAGCAAATCAACTAGACTTAATTGAATAACATGCGCAAGGTAGGGCACTTGGACAATCGTAGATTCCGTCTCTATATGTAGCTTCTTGATTAAATCATTCACTACTGCGATAAGTGTCTTATTATTAGACGCATTATCAGTTATCACCGCGAGCACTCGGTCAGCGATTTGGTGCTTTTGTAGGATCTGGAGAACTACGTCCCCAAGGTTCACGCCAGTATAAGATCCAGAAATTGGCTCAAACCCAAGTAGGACCTCACGATACTCCCATTCCTAGTCTAGGAAGTATCCTATAATAGCCATAAATGCGTGCTTAAATGGGGATGTCTAGCAGTCAAGCGCAATCGACATTTTTGCACCAGATGGGAGCTGTTGTAGTGTCTCTTATTAATACTCTATAACGAAACCCCGGAGGCGGTCGCGAATCACCTTTCTTAATAGAACGCTCGGTGATATAGGTGCTAGCCGTGCGTAGGAAATAAGGTCATAGAATTCTTGGTGCTCGACGAAGAGGAAGGGTAAATGTGATATAGTGATTAGGTTTAGAATCTTCTGTTCCTATATTTGTTAGGTAAAGAGAGGCGCTAGTCTTCTCTCGGCCTAAAATATAGTGAATTCATAATTAGTATTAATATTGAATATAGGCTATTTCGAACATACCGCGTCGCTAAGTAGTTACTGGATATTACCCTTCTTCGTAATTCGCTGTCGACACCTTGGCCTATTAAGATACTTCTACATCGATGAGTTTCTAGTATGATTTGTAGCTAGATGCGTAAGAACTGTACGGCACCGATTGCACATAACGCCAGGCTTTCTATCTTTAGTATGTGTAACTTGTTGAAACCCAGTCTAGCAGTCTACGCGACGGCTAACCTCCTAGTTTAGCCGCTTTTTCTTGCTAAAATCGGTTTAAAGCCACCAGTTAACGAATTCCGCGGACATGTCGGTAGTAAAGACGATATACTCGTTAATACTATCTGGCTTGATTCGCGTAAGGGTGTCTAGGGCCCGAGGTCCTGCGCGAGATCGGACTTGGTTGTCTAGAAGGTCTGGAAGGTCTAGAACTGAATCAAACTGGCTTTCGCGTTGGGATAGCGTATCGTCAGGGGTAAGGTATTGTAGCGCGTCTAGAGGTAACCCTTCGAAGCTAGATGATGCGTAGCCGTAGCCGTCGGTAATCTGAGACATGATAACTTTAGTAAACTAGTGTAACTTAGCGAAGATAATAAGGAACTTACTAGTTATTCTATAGAAGTTACGGGGTCTTCTTGGGGCATCTGTTTATCCCTATTCTATAATGCTCAAATTGATATATCAACTTTTATAAGCCCTATCTATATCTGATTCGCTAGTATAGTGGATCACTATAGAAACGAACCTTAATAAACCTCAACTAACCTCAACGAACCTCAATGGACCTCATCGAACCTCAACGAATCTCAACGAACCTCAACGAGAACCTTAATATAAGAAAAATAGAATGTCTAAGTCTAACAATTAGGACATTTGAACCGGATTCACGGTATATCTAGATCAATTAATCTGAATTCTAAAAGACAAAGTGATAGAAGAGGATATAACGGTTTAAATGATATTAAAATAAGGGGAATTGAACTGCATCTTTATAGTTTTCTTGAAGAACAGTAGTTCTACTAATAAAGATACACATACTTTACAATGTCTGCGATATATATATCCACAACTTTACATGCCATTTTATCGATGACCTCTATTGACAACCCACCACGTCGATATCATCGAATATTACCTATAATTTGTAGGTGACCACGCCTCCTATTTACTTTTCAATGAATATATCTTTATAATTCATTATGTTAACAAAGTATTCAGTGGAAAGTCTATTGGTTAACGAAACAGCTGTAAAAAACAGAGATGAATCATCAATTTTATCCAGCCAAAAGAGGAAAGGCGTCAAGAAATTATGTATATGCAGGTTCATGCGGGTCGATGGAGGTTGAACCTCAAAGAACCTCTGGAGGTTAATGGGCGGTTGGAGGTTAGTAAGGTTGGAACCTCACCTCAAGAGGTGAGGTTCGAGGTTCCGGGGTAGGGACCCATGCGGAGGTTCAAAGCCAGGTCTAGCTACTACCACAGTATTAGCTATAGCTCGACGTCTTCAGCTAGCAGCTAGCGAACGAATTACCACCTCATCGGCTAGGAATCGACTATAAGATACCCCTGAAACGTGACCGAAACGGTGTCGAAGAGTCACCTCCGTATAGGCTACTGTATGGCATGAATAAGGAGGAGTTGCTATACCTGCGGAAAACGCTCACGGAACTGTTAGACAAAAACTTCATTCGGGTTAGCAACTCCCCTGCCGCATCGCCAGTGCTTCTCGTACGAAAACCTGGTGGAGGGGTGCGATTCTGTGTCGACTACCGGGGGTTAAACGAGCTAAGCGTTAAGGACCGGTATCCCTTACCACTAATCCGAGAGACGCTAAGAAACATGTCGAAGGCGAAATGGTTTACGAAGCTGGATATCATCGCAGCCTTTCATAAGGTGCGCGTTGCACCCGGAGAAGAGTGGAAGACAGCGTTCCGACGCCGCATACAGTCCGGTTAGATGTGCCAACTGGCGTTCATCCAGTGTTCCACGTTGAATTGGTGCGGCCGGCTGCATCGGACCCGTTTCCGTCACAAATCGTTAACGATACGCAGCCGGCACCAATTGAAGTCGATGGCGAATTGGAATATGAGGTGGAAGAGATTCTCGACTGGCGAGAGAAGCGCGCTGGTCGAAACACGCAGATAGAAGTGTTGGTAAGATGGGCTGGTTATGCAGAGACGACATGGGAGAGATTGGACGTTGTAGAAAATTGTTCGGCATTGGATAGGTACGAGAAGCGATTCGGTCCCGTTCCGGGACCTTCTCGCCACCGGATCGTCGACGACGGAGACATCGTTATCCCCGCTGTGAGATTACATCGTTGTTAAAGGGAGAGGAGGGGGGTACTGTCACGGGCCAGAGCCCATTGGATATCACGTGCTACAACGTGACCCAAACCTGGGGTTATTATGGAGAACCCCGCGTCAGATAGTTCCTTTCCTCAAGATGAATGAAAACAGCATGTTGGCCTAGCCTTAATTGAATCAATTCAGCTACAGCCCTTCACAGTAATAGGGACTAATAGCTCTAATTAGACTGCGGCAACATCCTCAATATCCATGGATATCCACATATCCTCTCCGCAGATTGCGGATATAGTATATCACCCAATATCCGCAATCCTCAATTTTGTGGATATGGTATACCACCTAATATCCTCTGGATATTTGAGGATATCCAGTGGATATCAAACAGGCCAAACATGCCTAGCCTCACGACTCTTTTAAGTATGTATAATTTATGCAGTTTCCTACGTATTTTTAATGTAATCATAGTGTAATCATTAACTTTCAAGATTTCAATTTAGTAAATAAAATTCCGTTATCTCCATATAATATCAACTACCTTAAATCAATCTGAAATCCATCAGGTAACCTAGGCTGCTTTCGAATTCGTCCTGACCGTCCCAGCATGCTCTCATCTATTGGCATTTCTGGAAGGTCATCGTCATCTTCATCAAGAGATTCAGATAATCGTTTCTTTGATCGCTTACGCTGCACTTGCTTACTTTGATCATTATTCCTCTCATCATCTGAATCATCATTGCAGCTCCTCTTCTGTTGTGTGTCCTGTATGCTAGGCTCTTGATCCTCCTCTTCGTTGTCACTAATTGGCTCAAGAGTTTCAAGATGGAGCATTGGTTTCCGAGCTTGGTCTAATAACGCAGCTTCCCCAATAGAGAGATACTCCTTAATAACCTCTATCTCCTTCTGCTCAACGTCAAAATTAGTGGCGAATTGATGGAGCATTAATCCTCGGATGGTACTTGGTTTCAATTGACCGCGACGATAGTGGCAGATATCGCGAGCGCAATTGAATAATCGCTCAACGCCTGCACCACTAGCTGGGATCGAGAGAATATCCCGTGCTATCCTCGCAAGGATAGGAAACTCAAGCTCATGGTCTTTCCAGAATGCTCTTGGCTTCTGAATCTCAATCCCGCGGGCAAGATACCTCGCGATCTCATCATCTTCAGGCTTTGAGAGCTCATCCTGGGGCTGGTTTTGAGATGCACAAGCAGCATCTAGATCACCATATTCATCATCCGGGGCCTCTCTCGTGGTATCTTGTAAGACTGTATTATCTGAATCACGGTGAAGTATCTCTTTATATCGTTGAAACTCTCGCTTAAGAACTCTATGATAGTGATTAATATAGTCAATATCACCTTGCCAGTCTGACGATGCGAAATATCGAAGTTTCTTTGATAGGCAAAGGATTGTCGCGAGTGCATAGATATCGCCATATGATTCATAATCAGTCGCAGTGTAGTACTTTGAGAGCTTCCGCTTAGCAGTCTAAAGAGCCTGGAGCATATGCTTCTTCTAGACAACACCTTTATTCTTCAACTTACACTCAGCTTCATCTAGATAAGAGAAAAGCTTGTTATAAATACTATAGATGTTGTGTGTGGTAACATCCCTAGTCTTTGATAACATAGTGGTGAAGTCAAAGAAAGGCTTTGTGAGAAGAAGAAGATATTCAATCTGTCGCCACTCTTCTTGATCAAGTTTAAAGTGTAGATACTGATAATCTATACAATACTGGTCATAGAATGGTTGTAACCTTTTAGCACGATTGAGCATTATGAAGGTTGAGTTCCATCGGGTTTGGACATCCTGAATAGGAACCAAACGAGGCTCATTAGTTTGAAGAGCCATAAATGACTCCCGGCGTTGTGGGCTCGCATTAATAAAGACCGCAAGACCTCGGATCTTAGACTTTCTTATTAGAATAAACTCAGAAGCCTAAGGGAGATAGAGGACTGACCTTCTTTAAGGTATCTGCAATTTGCCGACTTAAGCCAGATTGTTTAGTCTGGAATGAATGTGTTCGCTCGTCAGGCCACTCTAGTTCAATCTCTTTATTAGGTGGCGTCACTTTCAGCTTCCCAAGAAGCTCATTTAAGCTTAATTGGATCACATGCGCAATACACGGAACTCGGAAGATTAAGGTATCTGGTTGGCTCTGCGACTGAATAGTCTCTTGGATGTTCATCACCAAGGTATTGTTGTTAGTTGCGTTATCTGTTGTCACAGATAAGACACGATTGGTGATTCCATGATTGTTCAAGAGCTGAGTAACGGTCTTACTTAGATTTTCACCAGTATGAGACCCATAAAGATGCTCAAATCCAAGAAGAACTTCACAATAATTCCAATCCTGATCAAGAAAGTAGCCTATGATAGCCATGAAAGCTTACTGAAATGGCGATGTCCAGCAATCAAGCGCTAGTGAAAGGCGACTCCCATCTGGAAGTCTTCCAAGAATCTCCTTCTAGTCATTTTTGACTGCAGAATCAAGATAACGTCGTATGCTTCGCGCGGATGGTATATCGATCTTGCTTTGAGCTTGTTGAATGACCTCTACTAGGTCCTTGAATTGGGTATGCTCCACGATTCGGAAGGGTAGGTGAGCCGCTGAGATAAAGTCTAGGATCGCTTTAACGAGACGCTCCTAGGAGAAAGGTTGGTGTTTTGGGATCGATGGCTTTAGGATAATTATCAAGATTAGCAAAAGAGATATTAAAAATCTTAATAATAGAGTAATATACCATCTTTCTTAGTAGCTGATCAACCCTCTGAGTAACTGGCTTCCGAGTACAGGTGCCTGCCTTAATATGTGCATTCATCGGTGATGACCCAGCACGGCGATATCTTGGATGAACAAGGGTACAGAGGCATGATATGCACATAACCTTTGGCTTGCCAGTCTTCTCATGTGCAACCTGATTAAAATTGTCCCAGACACTTGAAGTCTTTTTCCCATCCCAACGGATAGAGTCTTGTATATCAGGTGTTGATCCAGACTCTGTAGTTAACCACCAACTTATAAAGCGCTTACGAGATTCTTCCATCTCGCTACTAGGCTCAGAGGAATAGAGGACCCAATACTGCTGAAGAGGGAGGCCAACACGCGTAAGCGAGAGGGGTGCAATCGGAGATGAAATTTGAGACGTAGATGTCAATGGAGTTTGGCTGCTAATAAGCTCAGAGATATCATCTGAATAAAGAAGGTCGGTATTTAGACCTAGATCTGAATCAGCGCAGAAGGAGTAGTGGGATTGAGATGCTTGTGAGTAAGACATGGTGTACTTGATCACTATGTCAGAGAGAGAGAGAAACTTACATATAGAACGAGCTGAAAATATCAGAATTATGGCAAATATGCTGTAACTCGTAAGTTGCGGGTGCGTACTTGACATCTCTTACTTTTGATGGCGATGATTGGCTATTACTAATCACTGGTGTGGATATTTGAGGATAATTGAGGATATATTGTGGATATCCGCATGGATATCCTTGGATATCCTCAACCTTGCCGCCATATTCACCAAGTCCGCTGTCAACAACATTGGAGCTTCCGACCGGTAATCTTCGAGAGAATCTATTTAGAATCATTATATACTTGAAAGTTAGGCTTAGATCATTAATTTAAAGCTAAATTAACTAAATTTGACCGGGAAATGGCGAGTTTGGTCAAATATACTTAGTTCAGCTGAGAGATGCTATACTTCTTCCATGAGTAAATATATATTTCCATGGTAAAGTAAAGTGAAATAACAAAAAATCATGGTTTCCCCCTAATACACTTTGAAAATAAAGATTGATGCTATAAGTAATAATGAAGCTAATAAATATTGGTTAATACATAGGTATTACTTAATATTTCATTGGGAAATAGGATAAATAAGGGTAGTAGTATGGTCAGGACCAAACCTGTGTATCTTTTGTTCTGAAAAATAAATTAATAAGCTGTATAAGAGGCACATGACGACCCCTAAGTAGATAATCAAGCGAGAGTTATGCTAGTGCGGATATCCGCAGAATATCCTCATATCCTCGCGGATATCCATGGATATCCTCATTGAGGATATGGTATGAAAGTAATATCCATTATCCTCAATTTGCGGATATGGTATTGAGCCTAATATCCAATGGAGAGGATATGCCGCAGTCTAGCTCTAATCGCTCTACTGTTACTTCGAATTTACCCGATAGAAGGACCTTCGTAGTTATATCATACCTTTATCGTACCTATTCTTGGACGAGAAGCTGGAACCTAAGCCTAACTATCGAGGAAGACGATAACTTCTTAATCGATATTAGTACTTACTTAGTAGGGTAAGTGTTGGGGATGTCAGGTGACATCCTACATTGGGATAGTCTCCCATGGAGTAGATAGATAGATATCTCTCGCTCTCTCTCTCTCTCTCCTTCTCTCCTCCGTCTGCAATACAATATTCATATCTTCATATTCCATTGCCCCTTGTATGATCTCCATGAGTAAGCTTACGCGGTATAACACTTCTTCTAAAGAAAGTATCGCATACGATATTATAGATATAAAGATCGATTACGAGAATCTAACCTTAAAAGAGCTTAAGAAGGAGCTTACTATAAAGGAAGTAAAGATAAAGAAACGAGAAATTATCTAGAAACTTAAAGGGTTAAATAACTATTTATAAGATAAGAATTATAACAAGGATCTCGAGACTCTTGTACTATAATATATTAAGGCTGGGGGGCGAAAAAATGCGAATTATTGACTGCGTTGGATAAAGACCGTATTACACTGTGGACTTGATTACACTGTGGCGACTCAACCCCTTGGGGATTAGGTCGCACGGACCGGGTATATAAGCAACTTCAAAATGTTTCCGAAGCGGTTTAACCATCTTGCCGGTGGTTCCGTTTACAGCGTGATTGGCATGAAGAAGACTTCAGAAATTGCTTGGACCCATCCATTCGCATCTGGTTTGCTGGATCTATTCGCTTTTCGGAGACATCTCACGTAGAATTAGCTCGGGCTAGGAAATTATCAATTTATAATCTCGAGAGAGATATAAATTCATGCGCAAGAATCAACAGGCAGTCGAACTTGTGTCGCACTTGTCTCATTTACTCCAATCATTATCTTCTTATCCCAAGGCTCGCTCCTAATGACGTCATCAAACCAACACCCCCGAACGATTGTTGTTCTTGGATCCACGGGGTCTCAAGGTAGAGGAGTGGTGGATTCGCTACTTCACGAGACCAATTTAGGATCATGTCTCATCCGTGCTGTTACCAGAAATGTCAACTCGGCCGCAGCTAGGCAGCTGCTACATGATTTTCAAACTCCGGATAATCGTCTTAGTCTCGTCACCGGTGACGTTTACAATTCCCAAAGCCTTCATGATGCTTTCCGGGGAGCATATGGAGTTTTTGCAGTGACCAGTGAACGCACCTCAAAGAGGATTGAAAAAGAGGAGGATATGAAACATGAACTCCAGGCGGGCTGGAACATCATCTCTGCTGCGAAGTCATGCCACATACAGCATTTTGTTTTAAGCAGCTTGCCCAACATGAAAGAAGTAACGGCAGGGCGCTTCAAAAAAATCTTTCATATGGACAATAAGTTCATAATTGAGCAATGGGCAAAGCGCGATCTACCCGCGGTCACCTGCCTCATTCCTGGTGGGTCCTGATTCCGTACACACTTAGGTCCTGGACGAGAAGTCCTGATGGTCAATGAAAAGTCATATGACTAGGTGGTTATGGCTGATTGTTTTCTACTCCCCCAGGGTTCTTCTTTACCAATCTAAGCCGACCAGAATACTGTCGACGCGAAAACGGAGTCGTGCGGTTTTGTCCACCAATTCCTGGAAGCAAGTCTGTTCAGTGGCTTGACCCGGTACACGACATGGGCGTTTTCGCTGCTAGTAGGTTACACCCGGACTTGAATGCCGTTTCGTTTGCTCCTTCGGTCCTTCCATTTTTTTCCATTTTTGCTTTGATTTCAACATCGCCCTTGGCCGCAGCATGAACGAGTGTAAATATGAAGAGCTAATTCAGTCTTCCAGAGGTTTTCGCCCTTGGCATTCTGCAAACAAAAAACAAAAACTATGTTGTTGCAGGACCGAAGATGCGCATGGAAGATTTCGCAACTATTTTCGAACGAGTAACTGGTCAATCGGCAATTTACTCTCCTACAACAATGGATGAATGGGCCAGTGCGGCTTCTAGGGCAGTCGGTCCTGGATTCAAGGAAGACTTTTGTCAAATGATGGAATGGGTCTCTATCGCACCAGATGACAAGATTTGTTATGGTGCTCTTGATCCAGCTGATGACCATTCTTGGAATGATCTCCATGTTAGGGCTAGCACATTTGAAGAATGGTTGGAGCGCACAGGATGGACTGGACCATAGCAACCTGTGCAAAACGAATCGGCTAATCTTTGTCTTACGCCGTCGGTTTTAAATAGCTCTTCGAAGCAATCTTACTCGAAAATCTCTAGAGATTAGTATGCTTTTGCGTTCGTCTTACGAATATTCATGTTAGCAACATAAAGCACATTTATGAATCTTGTCATAGGAATAAAAACTAGGACACATCATAAATCCGCACTCGATCTAACGGGTGGCGTCTTCGATCAACTTCAGCTATGGGTCGAGATGTATCAAAATTGGTTGGTGACCTCATGCAGTCAAGAGGGACAAGAAGAGTATAGTGTGACCCTAACGGGTCACATTTTGCTGCGGTCATATACGGAACGCACTAGACCTTGCTAACTCCTGTCACGAAGAATTCAGGATCAATGATCCTGAACCGATTCTGCCGTGTTACACCGCCTTTCGTAGTTCGTGTTTTACAGTTTGATTGGATGCCTCAGGCATCATAACTACCTTAATTGTTTCAGCGTGTTGTTTCTTTCTTCTTCTTTCTTTCTTTCTTTCCCCATGTTTAGTATTTTAGTTGAATGCACTCTTTTTCATTAAGACTTGGCTCGTAACAGTGATTCTTTGTTTTGTTATGTATAATTTCTGCGAGCGTTTCCCCCTTTCCCTGAAATATATAAACGTCGATACTTGTATTGTCAAAGGTCTCTTGTATGCGTAGCATACGGTTATGACAGCATCCCATTGAAGGAAATGGTGTCTTTTTTGGCAAAAGGCAAATCAAAATTGAAAATATTGATTACCAATTAAAGGCTTCTTCAACAAAGTCCACCACAGCGGATTGTCCAGTCCTCCTCACAGCGTCACGAACGTCATCCGAGAAACGGCCGGACCCACAAACTGATACAATAGTAGCACCAACTCGGTGCGATAGAATTTGATTCAACACAGTAGCAGGCCGGCAGCGAGTGGGGGAAACTTCTATCACACTTGTCGTAGGACAGATGAAGTTGATATGGTGGATCTCAAATTGCTGGGAAACAAAGAGCTTAATATTCAGAATCTGCCGGCTGTGAGACAGCTCCAGGAGCGGGCCTAAGAAACTTTGTATCCAGCAGAGGTGCTCCGAGCTTCGAACACACCAGATCAGGTACAACTTTTGAGTGGCAGCTTGACCGTTCGACGCCTGATGGATTAGCTCGCGCACGTACATGAGATGATGTGTAACACCCGCACCACCTGAGAAGAGAACGACAGTTCCGTAACTCCCCATACTGGAAGGACTAGAAGGGTAGGGCCCTTCGACAAAGCCGGTTCCATGGAGAACTTGACCTGGAGATGCGCGGGCTTTTTGGTACAGTCGACGAGTCATACCCTGGCGGGAAACGATGATCAATGAGAGAGTCGTAAATTCGACTGTGGTCGCATTTTGGGCCACTGGTTCTAAACTGTACTCAGTCTGCGGAGTTGAGAACAAGGATTGATTGGTTGTCGACTTGTGGTTTTGAGGTTCGGCCCACGCGACGGAAAAGGGGTGAGACATCCATAACGAGACCTTAGGGATATAGACATACACATGACAACCGGGGTTAATCTGAATAGACTTTGGGAGACGAAAAGTGACAAGACATGCTTCGGATGGCAAGGCTTGAATAATCACCTTGGTTTGGCCATTTCGGAGCGAATAGTTGAGATACACCAAGCGAGCGATCCGAATGGTGCGTTCCAAACCCCAAAGGACGGCAATCACCTTGAGCCATGCCAATTGAGGAAGAGTATCCAGATTTAGGTGCATATACACCCCGATAAACGCCAGTAAGGCAGCGAGTTGATGAAGGTGGAGAAAGGTCTCGTAAAATGCATGTCGAATGGGAGAAACGGAATGAGTCAGTAGGAAGACAAATGAAAAGGCTCCGACACAACCCCATTGAAAGAATGATGTCGTTCGAATCCGCCAGAGCGTGTAATTGAGCCCTCCCTCATGGGTGGCATTGAACCCCCAGGCAATCACATGCGTTATGACCTCGAAGACCACAACGCGGCCGAGCCAACGATGTAAGAGGTTGTACGTGTTGAAGTTGATTTGTAAAAGAGGGATCAAAGGGTTGTTTCGACACGCGAGAAGGAAGAGAGGAATCATGTTCAGGACTGCCAGTGTTCCGGATCGGCCTCGTAATTCGGCAACCAGAGCGGCCCTTTCATTGTCCTGATAGTTCAAATAGGTGCAATATATCACTTGACTCGCAAGATAGGACAGGATGACGATTGTGTGTAGCCTGGATGGTATCGTAGCCACATTGAGTCCTCCCAATTTTATTTCCCTATTATGTCGTTTTCCAATCAATGGGGCGTAAAGTACATGTCTCTTAACTTTGGCCCATAGAGCGGACGACTCCACACTCCAGAAGTTCTGGTGCGCTGAGAACACAACAGAGGTGGCTTTTCGAAGATAGGCATGAATCCACTGGGCGGTACGCACACAAAGCACACATAAGCACACCGAGAGAAATACTAGCCCCATTACCCGAGACAATAAAACGTCTCTTGGTATGTCAACTCCTGCAAGACCTCTAGAGTATTCATCAATAGATGAAGCATTGGTGCTATATGGCCGTCGAGAGTAACCCCGCACATTACGGCGTTCAGCGACTGGCATTGCAATGACAAAGAATAAAATGAACAGTAATCAGGTGGTTGTTTCTTTGTTATTCTGTTCTCACGGAATGAAATCGGAGGACAGGTGGCGCGGCGCAGGCTCAACCCTTGCCAGTCAGGTCGGTTGGCAAGTTTGTGTGTACCGCAGTATAGCGATGTGAAAAACAGGGTAGGCAACAGTATGATGAGCCATTCTTCCATCGTACGTGTAAATGCCAAAATGGAGTATCATTGGGTAAGAACCTTAGATGGTGTTAGTAGACATGCTCCCAGACTTTTCAGAGTGCATCTCTCGACCAATAAGTGTTCTACGCAAGGGTCTTCAGGTATGTGTCGGCGTAGCACAAGTTCATCATCAGGAGTTGCATAGTATCCCAAGTTTCTTCACGCTTATCATGCCGCTGAATATTGCATGCCTGTAAAATGTAAGCCTACTCAATGCTCTGAAACAGGAAACCTCCTTGCCTAGTGTTGTATATAGTGAGGTAGTATCTAAACGTTATGAGTTTAAATGCAACCGCGCATTTCTTTTCATTCCATTTCTTTTGCTTGTTCTTGTTTTGTTTGTTCTATTACTATTAGGCATGGACCATCATGGGGCTTCAATATTCTGAAAAGCGGTAGAAGGGAGCTTTTGCAGAGGGTCTAAACCCATTATTATCCTCAGCAGCTTCAGGAGTAAGGAACCCTTATTCAGGAGTAAGGAGCCCTTCTTCAGGAGTAAGGAGCCCTTGTTGAAAAGCTGTATACCAACCAATTTCCTCCTATAACAGGTGCCGCACTGTTCAAGCAAGAAGGGTAATCGGACCGTAGGATGACCCTGGTTGGAGTTATTCGCCCCGCCCTGATTCCCTGAATCTAGGGGTTACGTTTGGAAGTGCTTTCCAGCATGGATCAGATTCAAAAGGTTCATTAGATAAGGGGTTTTCTTATTGTCTTTTCTCGTCGGTCTATATAACAGGTTTATGGTATTATTTGTGTGGATAGTTTCTATATACGCGAACACATATCGCTACACTACCTAACAGAACTCTTCAAAAAGAAGAAAAAAAGTTAATGGGTATACAATCACCGAGAAGGATGATTCGTTTGTAGTCCCGGAGTCCTCAGGCTCCTAGCACCGTATTTATAAACGACCCAGGGAATGGGCACGAAAACCAGGGAGATAAATGCAAGTAAAGAAACTGCCCATTGGGGTCCAACCTTTTGAATTAATGGGGAAGATATCAGTGGCATGCAACTGGATAGAATGAAGCGCAAAAAGTTCTCTACTGCAAAGGATGAGCTTCCAAATTCGGGGCCGTAGATTTCGTTCTTGTATTTGGGCCACCCAAACTAATATGAAGCTCCAGTTAGCACGTGGCTTTCACAAATAGGAATATTATGTCTTCGAGTAATAATAAAGAAACAACGGAAAATAAATACCACTGACCGAGATCATAAAATACGCAGCACCTAAAGGCAATCTAGCCAGGAGAGGAACAATCCAATGTATCGTTCGGTTAATAGTCCAAGCAAACCTAGATAAATGGCTTGTAAGATTATGTGTCCAAATGCAGCCATGATGGAAAAACTCACCAGAACAATCCCAAAGACATAAATATCCCTCCAGCTATGACTGGATATAGCAGCCGATCAGGATCTATAATTTGCCCACTACGCTCCGCTTTAATATTTGCATTAGGGTAGAACACCTCGTATATGAGGATATTTGCAAAGAATGCAACAAGGCTGCCAATGAACATGGACAGATAGGCGAGGGAAGTTTGGTACGGCGAGAAATGATAAGTTGCCGAATATGTAAGGGGAAACCCCACATAGAAGAAGAAGACAACTGATAGAGCAAACGAGGAGACAAGTGAAGTCGAGAGAATCAGTGGCTCTACAAAGGCCATATGAAGTGGTTGACTGATTGCTAGACATAGATTCGAACCTAGTCTCCTGGTTCGTCCGTCTTCCCTTCCTCCCGACAATCGGTATTTTCGTCTTCTACGGCGGATGATCTCTGTTCCGTGCGTCTCTGGACACAGCCAGACCAAACCGCAGATTGAAAACAAGATTGCAATGCTTCGGAATATCCACCTCCAATCGTGGACCTGAGTGAGAATGAACTCACCAATAGGGGAACCGATCTCCGTACCCCAGATGGCTATACTCGTCAAGAGAAAATTGAGTATTGCCCCCACACGGCTAACCTTCGCATCCCATACATCATTCAATGTGCCCATGGCGACTGTAATCATTGGAGCTCCGCACAAACTGGTCAAAAATCGCGTAAGCACGATTACGTAGAAGGTCGTGGTCCATGCCCCAACAACCGTGAACACGAGCGCCCCCGTTATGGAGGCAATGTACATGATTTGTCGACCATATGACTCGGAAAGCGCACCAAATATTGGACCCAGCGCAAGTCCAACATTATAGACTGTCATGGGGAGCAATGCCACTGAGTTCGTGACATGAAACTGCTCCATGATATATGGAACAGTCGGAATATATATCGAGTTGGACACAGACCTTAGACCATGGGTTAACAGGTACCACATACAAGGTAAAAACAGAAGGATCGCTCACATAGAAAATGCGGTTAACATAACAATAATGGAAATTATTGTCTTTTTCCATATAGGCCAGTTTCGAGGGTTACCAGTATCCTCTGGTTGAAAGGCATTGTCCATTGTTGTAGCTTTGTGTCATCTATCAGGGGTGAATACAGTGTAGTCGACTGAAAAGGAATAAGTGCGGTTTTTTATTGATAGGGAAAAGAAGAGAGAGAAAAGGGGAAGCCAGTGCCACATCCAATGATATACCTGGTCGTTCGCAGTATCTCTGCCTGGTTATTTACATGTATAACTGCAAATGCCAGCTCACTTCCATCACACTCCCTTGCTTATTGGGAAATGCGCAGTTGTTCAGTTTGCTGCACCCATGGAGCTGCTGTGACGTGACCGTAGATGACATACGTAAGGGGTAAGTTATACTTGCCTTCCGTCAAGTTGATGTAGCGTCAAATTGATGTAGCATGATTGAAATTTGCAAAGACTTCCATATACGAGAAGTAATTACACAATAATATACAGTTGGGGCGTTGACACTTAAAAATGAAGGCAGTCCGAATATATGGAAGAGAACAGCGCCCATGATGAGTGATATGTCGTTGCTATTACATACAGTACAACGCTGGTATGAGATCATCAAGCGTTTCTAATAGGGCAGAAATACCCGACGAGGAGCGGATTCGATTATTGCTTATTTCCAGTCCGTGGAACAGAATATTGAAGATAGCATCTTAAAAACTCATTGCGATACAAGGAAACAATGGAAAGGGTATATCTTATACGGGAAGTTGAGTTTACAGCTATTACCTAATCCCACGGGTCTGATGTTGACTACGTATACAGGAACCATGAATCAAAGATAGAAATCGATAGGACACTGACTAGGTCTCACAACGATGTTATATAGGGAGCATTATGAACGAGTCCATCAAATCAGGCGGCCAGAACGAAAGGACTGCTGCATCAACTGGGCGACAGGAACTAGGCGGGTGAAGCCTGACATTCAAGAAGATATCAAACAAAAACAGCCAGCCCTTGAACATGCCCATTGCTTCCCTCAATCGTCACATTCTGTCCGTCGAAAATATCCGAGGTCAGATCAAATACCGTGATAAAGTGTGCATGAGGATCGACCTGGACAGCCAGAGCATAAAGAGCATCCCCCACAATCCTGAAGTCCATATAACCATCAAAGCTGTTAAGTGGCTCAATCGCCTGCAAAACTGCACCTGTCCCCAGATCCACCTTAGAAATCATATTTCGCTGCACGTCGGTGACATATCCATGGCCTGTTCTCGGATAAAATTGTGCCCAGCAAGTCGCAAATTTGTCCTCGACCTTAGATTTTGACAGGAGTGAGTCTGGGGACTCTACATCAATCACAAAGGCGCCAAGCATCGCGTCTGAGACAAAGAGCTTGGAGGTACCTGGGACTGGATCTGCGCCGAAAGGTATGGTCATCCCGATGGGTGCGGCTAGGGTTCCATCCTGCGCGACCTTTCCATCTGAGTCCACAGACCATATTCCTATCACACCTTGTGACATGGAAGCATTGCCAGTGGACATGCCGACCAGGGAAGATCCACTCCAGGTGAAGACAATCTCGGTTAAAACAGAAATATCAAAGCTGACATTAGGAGGAACAGTCTGGTTCGTATGAGGTGGCAAGATGCGTAGACCATCAAAGAATCCAATGTTATCTGCCTTCCATTTCGCACAACTCACTCCAGTCCGTGTTCCAGAGTGGCCCACGCAGATGGTATCGTTGTGCACTGCAAGGGAGTTTGGAAAGTCTCCTGGAGTGTTGTACACACCCACAAGTTGGAGACTGGTCGGGTCTGAAGGTGATATCTCAAACATGGAGATTGAATTGGAACCTGAATTAACATTGAAGAGATACTGCGGTGCGTAAAAAAAGATTAAATAAAGCTCGGTCAATGAAGAATATGAACGAGAACATGCCCTCAACTCACGTTTCCATACACCAGGACGCTGTGGGAGCTGGCTAATGAATCGGGAAAATTCTGAGTCCCATTGGTTACCACGGCCACTGCGCCATTTCCACCAGTGGGAAATGACTGTGAGGGGCCCAGCTGGTGGCCAGACAATACCGGAAATGCAACAACCTGGTTTGGTGATTCATTGGTCATTGTGTAGACTGCTTTGGCATCCCCAGAATGTATCTGGAGATCGAAGGCAGCTCCATAGGCAAAGGCAGTGAGCGCAATTGCGCTGGTTAGAAATGGGAACGAGAGGAGCATATTGCGGTACTCAAGTTACAATAAGAAGAGATGAGATGTCAAAATCTGTCGAAGGCAGTACTCCGTAGGAATGATTACTCGAAAGCCAAATGGAAACAGAACTCCAAGCGAAAAGTTGCCTTTTATCTAAGTCCGCCCCCAATGAATTGAGTGCCAAACTATGTGACATAGAGCCCTTACCTTACAGCTTTCTGCGAGGCAGCGGTGAGAATGAGGGAGGTATCATGCAGAAAATCTGCTGTAATTTGCGTGCGAGAGTCATTTTACAGCAGAGATACAGTTTTCTTGAGGTTGGATAGATTTGAACACTTTCAAGAACGCGTTGCAACGTTATAGATGCAAGGGGACCAGTTTTCAGACGGCCTACGTGAATTGTATCCCTTGCACTGGAGAGGTAACATTTTCTCCAGCGTTAGCATAAGGTGACATTGGAAGTAGCACAAGAAGTCTCAACTCCAAGGGCGAGGTTGTATAAAGAACTGAGATAATAACACAAGAAGAGCCGGCAAAAGGGCTCAGGTCAATCTCAATCGCAATCAGTTCAAGTTAAGTCAAGGTGACAGTCTTCATCATGCTTTGCACCTATCTTTTATGTATTATTCTTACAACTGTTCACCTTACTAATGCCATCGACACTTCCGATGGCTCCCCAGATGCGTTCTTCACCCCTGCTGGTAGTAACCCACAAAAATTGCCTCCTCCCGGAGCAGACTATTATACTCTTCCCAATGGTGGGTAGCAAAAGCCGAATGCAAGTTTTGAGATTTCCTAACTAATGATTTATAGGATGTCCAATTGATAATCCACTCGGCACCTTACGATTAGGGAATCAGCTCAATGGCAATCTTCTTCTTCAAGATATTAATTTGATTGATGTTTTGACCCATATCACGCATGAGAGAATCCCAGAAAGGTGAGGAAAGCTTAAGGTAGAGGATATCCTTTTTGTGCACTCTAAACTAACTGTGTCCAGAATTGTCCATGCCAAAGGCGCTGGTGCATATGGAGTCTTCGAAACAACCCATGACATTTCCAATTACACCAGTTTAGCATTTCTTAATCAGGTGGGCAAGACCACGCCGCTGTTTTCCCGGTTCTCCACAGTTGCTGGCGAAAAGGGCTCCGCAGACAATGTTCGCGATGCCAGAGGATTTGCATTTAAGTTCTATACAGAAGAAGGCAATCTGGATTGGTTATTTTTCGGAGCGGTTGGTCGTCCATTGTCTGTCTCTGAAAATGCAACTCTGACTATTCTACTTCTAGCCGATGTTTCAAATCAGGGATCCTGCAAAATTCCCATCTCTCGTCCACGCGCAAAAGCGAGACCCCTCGAGTAACTTGAAAAATGAAACTGCAGTTTGTAACACCTCTTTCGCTTTGCTCTATATTATTATTCTGACTTCTACGTAGTTCTGGGAGTAAGTTAATGCATCATGCTTTCCTGGCTAAATACTGATTTGGTGACCGTCCAGCTTCTTTAACCACAATGCAGAAGGGCTTAATTTCCTTATGCGGCTGTTCAGTGATCAGGGAACTCCACTGTCGTACCGCTACACTGATATCCATAGCATCAACACATACAAATTCACACAACCGGTCAATATCCTCACTCCTTTCTTCTATACCCAGGTTCTGTACTAACTACTTAGGTATGAATGAAGACCGGTGAATTTAAATACGTTCGAATCGTTCTCAAAACCGATCAAGGCGTGCGGAATCTTACTCACGATCAGATGACGACTCTTGTAGGAATGGATGCTGACTTTTCAACTCGCGATTTATACGCGGCCATTGACAAGGGAGACTATCCGTCGTGGACGGTGTATGCACAGATTATCAATCCCGAGGATGCAGAAAGTTCCCCAGTAAATATATTCGATGCAACCCGAGAGTTGCCCGAGAGTGATTTTCCTCTCATTCCGTTCGGCAAGATAACCTTGAATCGCAATCCGAAAAATTACTTTACAGAGGTTGAGCAATCCGCGTTTCAAGTCGCTAATCTTGTTCCTGGATGGGATGTCTCTGCGGACCCTAGTATGTTGTCCCACTGAGGTTAAAACATGAAGTGGAATCCATCCATCTTATTAATTGTTCAACCAGTCGTCCAAGTCCGCTTATTCCCTTACGGTGACACTCAACGATATAGACTTGGAATCAACTTCCCTCAACTCCCCATCAACCGGCCCTTCTACTCATACAACCCCACTCGTCGTGACGGGGCCAACAACATCATCAATTTGGGCAATCTGCCCAACTACTTCCCCAACTATAACGGACCTCAGATTGTGCAGCCAGCTCAGTATCGGCAGACTGCCGAGCAGCACATGCGATGGATTGGAAATGTGACCAACTTCCAGAGTCAAATCACCGATTCGGACTTTGACCAGCCGCGTGATTACTGGAATCAATTGGCTGATATGGGACCGGACCAGCAGGGTAATTTTATTTATAATGTTGCTTCTTCTCTGTCTGGTGCGAATAAGGGAGTCAGACAGGAGACTTATGGTATGTTGAAACCTCCTTTTGATAATTAAGATACGATGATTGACTTAGGATGTTTTAACTCCCTTTCCAGCGCTCTTCAGGAAAATCAATGGCGATCTTGCCAGTGCTGTGCAAAATCGAACAGAGGGTCTTGTCCTCAAAAAGTGCCAGGCTGCGAAAGCCATGTACGGACAGATGGATAATTCTTCTCTTCCCATGTGATGGTTGATATGACGACGGAGGTAACGCGAGAGGATGAGATCATCACTAAAGATGGATCTTGATGAGAGAGATTGGAATGATTACGATGAGAATGAATTCTTTCCTTTTTTTAAAAAAAATTTCTATACTGCCAATTCCATCCAATAGAGGCCATTCGACCCAAGTTCAGTCCAATGCCCTATCTCACGGGGGTACCTGCAGTCAGCCCTGACTGCAGGTTAGGGTTTTCCTTTATGTCGGTATGCTCACTCGCCCTGGCCAATAAGAATGTATGAATGCTCTGTCTTTTATTACCCCTGGTTCTGGCAATTTATAACGTGGATCCTGGTCGTTCCGGCATCCCGGCCGTTCCGGCAGGCACTTCAAATTTGCTTCCCCTCACCAAGCCTCCTATTTTTAAACACCTACCATGCCTCTAATCCGCGGTCAAAAAGCTCAGAAATCAGTTAAGCAGGAAGGCAGAGTCCTACTAGCAATTAAGGCTATCAAAAATGGCCGGTTTACCTCCGTTACTGCTGCTGCTCGCTCTTTCGAAGTCCCGCGATCTACGCTATAAGACCGGATGAAAGGGGTAACCAGTTGGTCTGGCATAAGGGCTATAGGCCATAAATTCACCTAATTAGAAGAGGAATCAATCTAGGATTGGTTAATCTCTATAGATCATAGAGGTGCTGCTCTCACGATCGCCATATTAAGAGATATGGCTATTTTACTACTCGAAAACCGTAGAGATCATGCCCCCCAGACCGTTAGTAAGAATTGGCCAACACAATACATTAAACGACATCCCGAGCTTTCTAGTCGATTCTCTCGCAAATATGACTATAAACGCGCCTTAATGGAAGATCCAAATATCATTATTGAGTGGTTTAAGCTTGTTGAAAAAACGATTGCCCAATATGGTATTACTTCCGATGATATCTACAACTTTGACGAATCGGGATTTGCGATGGGAGTTAGTGCAACAACGAAGATTATCACACAGTCATTTTATACCGGTCGGAGGGGCGTTTTACAAGCTGGTAATCGCGAATGGGTGACTGTTATTGAAACAATTTGCGCCTCCGGGCGAGCGCTCCCACTATACGTTATCTTTAAAGGCAAAAACTTCATAGAACTGTCAGGACCCAAGTACTAAGCAGGTCTGACGATATATATCTCGCAGTCTGTGTGAGACTGCGAGATGGCCAGTTCGCACCTGCGAACTAGACCCAGGGCTGAGACCCGCAATGCGAGGGCTCATGACCTCACATGACCCCACATTTGTATATAAACAGTTCAGAGGCTGGAGTCTTGGACTCCAGCGATTAGTTCAGCATTGAACCTGTCTACTGCTTTCTCCATTCTATTGCCCGAATCCACCTAAGTCCCAAGACCCTCGTAACGGGGTCTTACAGTTCTAATCGCTCAAAACACTTCGGATTTGCCCGATAGAAGGACCTTCGCAACCATGTCGCACCCTCACCGTACCCGTTTCCAGGCGCGAAGCCAGAACCCGAGCCTAGTCATCGAAGGAGACGATGATTTCCCGATCGATATCGGTGTGCCGACTCAGCAGAGTGAACCTGCGCGGCACGACACTTCCTCCGAAGAAGGTACCGCTCACGGTACGGTGGACATGGAGGTTGATTACGAAAATCTGACCCTGGAAGAGCTCGAGAAGGAGCTCGCTACGAAGGAAGCAGAGAAAAAGAAACGAGAAATCATCCAGAAACTCAAAGGGTTAAACAACCCCTCGCAGGATGAGACTCGTAGCGAGGATCTCGACCCGGAGACCCTCGCACTGCGACGTATTGAGGCTACCAGACTTCACGCGCCTCGTGAGGATACTCGCATCAAAACGTTCCACGGTCGCTCGACCCAGGAATACGACACGTTCCAGAATAGGCTGCGTAACTACTTCGATACGCACCCTGTCTGGTTCGCATATTCGCCGCACAAGGTGCTCGCAGCTTCGCAGTACCTCGCGGACGACAGACATAACGAGTGGCAATCTCACGTTGAGAAGCTCACCCGACAGCCGACCTAGGAAGAATTCCAGGACTTCTGCCTACGCTTCGTTAACGATCCCGAAAGTATCTATCGCGATGCTGTGCGAGATTATCACCGAGCGTATCAGAAACCAACCCAGAGTGTTCGTGAATTTACAACGCAGCTAGATGGGATCCATCGACGCCTACGACACCCGTACGGAGACGTACATCGCAAGGAACACCTATGGGCGAAGGTGCAAGAACAGGTGCGATCCGAGGCCATGAAATACCCGGAACAGCCAGAAACATACGACGGCTATATCGCGCACCTTTGCACTATTGAATCGCAGATCCCAGAAAGGAAGCGAGCAACAAAAAATGAAGCGACTAGGTTTGAGAGCAAAAATGATGCCAACCTTAGTTCGCGAATTACAAACGATAATTCGGGCACCCGTGCGAAATCGAACACGGGACCACGGCCCGCGGGGATGGCTCGCAGGGGCCGGAACCATAAAAAGAATTCCAATGGCGGCAGTGATGAAAGAAACAGGGGTTCTAAACGGAAAAGGGAGGATCACCTCGACACGAGTGCGACCTCGCACCCCTACATCACTTGCCACCACTGCCAGAAAAAAGGGCATTATGCACACAGTTGTCCAAGTGCACCTATGGATCAGTCACCTAAGACAAAAAATGGTTAAAGCCAATGCATGGGTTCGCCGCAGCATTAGGCTTAAAGACAGAGAGGCGAAGCGAATGGGCCTTTAAGTGCGAGGTCGAAGTGTCGACCCGCGAGGGAACTCAACTCGCAAGGGCGTTGATTGATAGTGGAGCTCAGCGGAGTTTTGTCCATCAGCGCTAGGCTAAGCAGCACTGCGAAGATAGTGCTACGCCCCCTCGACTTGTTATTGCGATAGACGGACATGATGTCCAGTCGTACGGCGCGCACGATCTAGATTTAGAGATGCGTGATAGCGCAGGCGTGGTGCGAAACCACGAATTAACCTGCGAGGCCGTTGATATGTCGGGGTTCGACATGATCATCGGCATAGACTGGTTAACAGATGTTAATCCAGATATCTGCTGGCGAACGCGCACCTGGCGCTATCGCACTTCGTATCGGGGAGCGGAAAGGATAACTGCGGCCGCCTGTATGACAGATATTTTTTCTGGGGCAAATGCGCTAGCGGTGTATCCTCGCTTCCTCGCTGGGGAGAGGGCGTGTAACGGAGTGGATCCTGACTCTTCAGAAGTCCTGTCATAGAGACGGGTTATCGCCAGCGTGTCACTGTCGATCACAGAGCGTACCCTGACCGCCACTCTACCCCGCTCCTATCAATGATAAATAGTCCATTCTTGGGGACCGGGAAGTTCCCCAAGAATCAGTCTCTGTACTATTCACATAATACATCTGTTCCGGAGCCATCTTCGTCTTACCTAGTTGACAGGCCCTATCCTGTAAACACTAGAACCCCCCTATACTTTACAGGGCGATTCCGTTCTTTGCTGCGGTAACGGGTGGAGGAGCGCTCCCTATGCAGTATGCGGAGTTTGAGGATGTGTTTAATCCTGCGAACGCAGAAAGACTACCTGAGAATGCGGATCATGATCATGCGATCGATATGAAAGAGGGTGCGCAACCCCCGCATAAGCCGATCTACCCTCTGTCTGCGAAAGAGCTCGCAGTTCTGAGAGAGTATATAGACGAGTGTCTACGGCGAGGCTGGATTAGGCCTTCTCAGAGTCCAGCTGGAGCGCCTATTATCTTCGTGCCGAAGAAGGATGGCTCGCTGCGACTATGTGTAGACTACCGGGGTTTGAACGAGTTAACGATCAAGAACCGATATCCGTTACCCTTGGTAGGCGAGACGATGGACCGTCTCGTAGGTGCGAAGATCTATACGCAATTAGATCTAAAAGACGCCTATCACCGGATTCGCATTCGCGAAGGTGATAAGTGGAAAACAGCGTTTCGTACCCGCTACGGACATTTTGAGTATACAGTCATGCCATTTGGGCTGGCTAACGCACCTGCGACCTTTCAGTCGTACATTAACCGCGCACTGAGTGACTTGCTCGACGTTTGCTATGTAGTTTATCTCGATGATATTCTTATATATTCGCAAACTGAGGAAGAGCACACTCGACATGTGAGAATGGTGCTAGAGAGGCTCCGTACGTTTAAGCTATACGCTAAACTGTCGAAGTGCGCATTTCACACGAAGTCTGTCAATTTCTTAGGGTTCGTGATATCACCCGAGGGGGTATCTATGGAACCTGCGCGCATTCAGAATATCCTAGGATAGCCAGAACCAAAGTCTGTCTTTGATATCCAGGCATTTCTGGGTTTCGGGAATTTCTATCGGAAATTCATCGAAGGATATTCGCGCATTACGGCGCCGCTATCCGCGCTAACTAAGAAGACTGGAGGGGTGAAAGGCTTGAATAAGCGCACCTAGGGATTCCAGTTGACACCAGAGGCCAGAGAGGCCTTCGAGGAACTGAAGCGGCGCTTTACGTGCGCGCCTGTCCTCGCACACTTCGACCCTGATAAACCGATTAGGATCGAACCCGATGCTTCGGGGTTCGCAATCGCAGGGATAGCGAGCCAGCAGGACCACGAAGGCCGCTGGCACCCTATCGCATATTTCTCGAGGAAAATGATAGGGGCGGAAACTCGCTACGAAACGCACGATTCGGAGCTGCTTGCGATTGTTGAATCGTTTAAGCACTGGAGACACTATTTGGAGGGGAGCAAGTTTCCCGTCGTAGTGCTGTCTGACCATGCCAACCTGCGCTACTTCATAACGACGAAGGAGCTGAATAGGCGTCAGGCAAGGTGGGCTGAGAAGCTAGCCGCCTTTGATTTTGTGATTGAGCATCGCCCAGGTAAGAATAACCCTGCGGATGCGCCGAGTCGTCGACCAGACTACGCACCTAAGGAAGGGGAGTTTTTGGAAAACTCGCTACTGCCAACGTTGCAGGAGAAGCTGCGAAGTAGCCTAGGGGAAGAGTCCCCTAGGGATGCAGTTACGATCAACATGTTGATTCAGAAGGGATGGCCAGTAATGGACCCAGCAACTGGCATTGTCAGGCCACTATTGCGTACGCCACGACCGAAAAGTTACGACAAGAAGCCATTGTCGCGTACGGCGTGTGTGAAAAATTACAATAGTGGAGGGTGCGAAGGTAGCGACCTCGCAGACCCAGTAGAATCGTCGTTGCGTACGCCACTACCGAGAAGGGTGTGTGTGAAAAATTTCAATAACGAAGGCTGCGAGGAAAGAATCCTCGCAGGCCTAGTTAGTCCGTCGCTACGTACGCCACGACCCGCGGGTGCGTGTGTGAAAAGTTACAGCGGCGAAGGGGGCGAAGGTAGTAGCCTCGCTGACCCGGACCCATCATTACGGACGCCACGACCGGAATGCGACGACAGGCCATCGTCGAGTACGGCGTGTGTGAAAAATTATAATGATGGAGGGCACGGAGAGAGTATATCCGTAGGCCTAGAGAGAGCGTTATTGCGTACGCCACGACCGAGAAGTTACGACGATAGGCCATCGTCGCGTACGGCGTGTGTGAAAAATTTCAATAACGGCGGGTGCGAAGGCAGAGACCTCGCACCCCAAAGAGCATGTCAAACCTAGACTGCGACATCGCCCGTCCATGGGCACCTAGGAGGTGCCCATCGCCCGTCCACGGTGGGCGGTGGGCTATTTGGATTTTCGAGTGCCCGTCCATAACGCCCACCGCCCACGGGCATGCCCATCGCGGGCATGCCCACTATGCCCACCATTGCATAAAGTCACCCAAAATGGACGTATAACTCGCTAACTTGACATATTAAATAACTGTTATTTACAGCTGTTTTGCCAACTCCATATAAGATCGCGGTTTTAATCTACAACATCCATAAATTTTATTGAAATATCTGAGTATATGAAAAACTATAATATATATGATACGACGTGGAATAAATTCCTCATCGAAATACACCATGTTGTGTGGTATTTTTATTAACTTATCAAATCATGCTGTAACAGTTTGAAGATATATATTCAAGTCAGTGGTACATACCTGCTATTTTCTACAAGTAAAATACTACTCATGTATTCTGCTTCATCTCTCGTTTAGGTATATTTCTTATAGGTAGATCGAAAGAGCATTAGTACAATTCTTATTCTACGAGCTTATATCACTAAATTCCGTCTATTCTATCACTAAAAAACTTAAGTTATTATTCTAGGAGTTTTTAATCCTTCGATTGTAACTCGAGATGGGCGTTTGGGCATATTCCCGTGGGCGTGCCCACGGGTATGCCCATCGACAAAAGACCCTTATAGCCAATCAGCTTATAAAGGATAGTGGGTCAACACTTGATTTATGATATATCAGATCTATACAAGCACCCCTTTTACTAGTAACCCCCTTTTCATATAGTCGCAACTTGCGACTCGCAAGTTGCCTAATGTAAGTTAATATCATACACTCTCCCTTAGTCTTTACACTGTCCCTTACATTATATTCACTATGTCCCAACCTAGTGCCTATACCGCAGGGCCCTCTTCGCTTCCTCCGAGCTCCCAACCAGACCTCTCCTACGTCGACGATATATTTGATCCTAACCTTGATCTAAATATTGATCCTAGTCTCTTTAACAGCCAACAGACTTCTATATCAGTGATAGAGTCTGAGTTCACTCAACCGGCCCTTCTTAATTGCTCCCTCAAACGTATCGGCCCCGATCGGAGAAAGCAGTTTATCCTCTACGACGCGATAAACAACACGTCTAAAGCAAAGTTTATTAAGTGGTGGCGCACAACAGTACGCGGCAGCGATACTAAGACACAACAAAGGCTACGATAGGATGCAAAACACACATCGGATGTCTAGGAGAACTTCGACCAGGTAGCACATTATGTTACAGGCGAACCTTTGGTTATGTGTCGGACTTGTGGGGCCACACTGCCTCATCCAAGCGCGAAGCAAAGCGGCACTAACACACTAAAGCGGCATATGACCTCAGGTAGATGCCAAAAGGGTGGTAAAAGCAAGTCTACACAACGGTCGATTAAAGAGACTATACAGCATATATCGGTAAGTCTTATATGATTATACCCTTTAAGATAACTAACACTACTATACATTAGGCACTAGAGCCTTCTTATATCTCAAAATTCTCGAATGATAAATAGGAAAGAGAGCAGATTGAATGTCTTACCAGTCTAAACCTACCTTTCCGGATACTTGAGAGGAAACAGTTTGCTTCCTTGATTCGAATGGCACAAAAGGCTCCAGCTAAACCTACTTTACTCCATCCTCGCACTGCTCAACGCCGGCTAAAGAAATTGGTCGATGAGGAGCAGCATACAATTCTCGCTACCTTACCAAAAGATGCGAAGCTCTCAATCGCCCTTAACTGCTGGACATCGCCTTTTCAGCAAGCATTCATGGCGATCACAGGGTACTTTATCGACCGAGACTGGAATTACCGTGAGCTCCTACTTGGTTTCGAACCACTTGATAGGGCGCATTCTGGTGTGAATCTAAGTGAAGTGCTTATAGAGATCTTTAAGAAGCTTGATATTACTGATCGCGTGTTAGCGATTACATCAGATAACGCATCAAATAACACAACTTTGGTACAGGCAGTTCAAGACTCTATTGACTCCCTTGAACTACCGAATAGCCCAGTGGTTGTTCGAATCCCTTGTCTTGCACATGTTATCCAGCTAAGCCTTCGCGAGCTACTTGGATCAGTGAAGGCCGATCCCCAGAACGATATTATAGATCGGAATGTTTCAGATGTCCAAGCCCAAGCCCAAGCTCGATCGCTCCGTGCTTCCCAGAGTGAACAAGTCATTGTACAAACCCTTATTAAGGTAAGTATGTTACTATTTTTATTATTTAACATACCTAATAAATATATAGATTCGAGGGCTTGCTGTGTTCATTAATGCAAGCCCCCAACGTCGCGATGATTTCTTCCGTCTCCAGACCAATAGAACGAAACTTGCGCCTATCCAAGATGTCCGTACACGCTAGAATTCAACCTTCCTAATGCTTCGTCGTGCGAAACGCCTTAGCAAGCCCTACGATGAATACTGTGATAACATTGGGACCCAGAAATACAAACTTAGTAAGGCAGAATGGCGGCAGGTCGACTACCTTCTGTATATCACAGAGCCTTTCTACCGCTTTACCACAGTGCTTTCAAAGACCAAAGAAATAACGGTACATCATGTTTTTGGTATTTATAACGCCCTCTTCGAGCACTTCGAGGAATCGATCGCACGACTCACTCCGAAAACCATACCTTGGAAGAAGGCGATGCTACAAGCCCTCAATGCTAGGATGGCAAAGCTTTCATCTTACTACACAAAGACGAAAGAGATCCATAGTAGTCTCTACGCGATTAGAACAATTCTTGCACCCCAGCATAAGCTTCACTTCTTCTCAAGTAAGGCGTGGGGTACGTCGGAGAACGACACAAAATGGAGTGATCAGTACAAGGAAACGCTTCGCCAGTTCATAGCTCCTTACGCCCAAAGACACACCCAGACACAATCCCTACGAGGAGAGCAACCCCCCTACCGTCACTTAGCCAGTACAAGTGACCTAGACGCTCTCCTCGACCTTCGGCCTCACATTCACTCCAATCTATCAACATCAGAGCACGAACTCGCTAGATATCTTGAAAAGCGTACGTTATATTCACTGTTATTACGAGCGGGAATACTTATACCTATTATAGCAAGGAGAAAAGTCGATCCTTTGCAATTCTGGAAGGAATATGAGAATGAATTCCCGATTCTCTCAAGTGTTGCTCGCGACACTCTCTCTATTCCCGCAACAGGCGCTAGAGTTGAACGTCTTTTTAATTCAGCACGGGATGTCTGCCACTACCGGCGTGGGCGGCTGAGTGCGAAGACAGTCCAGGATATCATAATGTTCCGGTGTAGAACCCAATTCGACATTGAAATAGAAGATCTACCCGATGAGGATATGTCCTTAGATTCTATACAAGAAGCAGACGAACAGAGAGAGGCTGAGCTTACCACTAATATGCCTGAACCAATCAGCGATAGTGAGGATTGCGAGGATAATGATCCTATCGGACTGATCGAGCACGAGTTTGTAATGGCGAGTCAGCTTCCTTGTCCTTCTATAGTGCTAAGTGCGCGGAAGCGACAGAGAAGTGAGCTAGTCGACAGCGAAGATGAGAGCAGTCCTCATCTCCCTCTTTATGGAGATGAGAGTGGCACTCAAAGGCGCCCTGGGTTAAGAGAAGCAAGGAAGCGTGGCAAACCTAGTGATGATCAATTTGTATCGTATTAGTGTGAATGTATGTCTATAATAAATGCCTGTTAAACCTACTGTATGCCAATGCCACTGCTGTCTACATGTAATCAAATTACTTAAAAATACAGAGCTAAAATGCACAAATAATGCAAGTCACGAGGTCAAGGAATTCTGCTTACTAAAAAGGCCCATGGGCGCCCACGACGCCCATGGGCTATAGGCCCTAAGGGTAGGGCCCGTCCATGGGCATGCCCACGGTGGGCATTGCCCGCTTACATAAGGCCCATGGGCAATGCCCACCAGCCCGTCCATGGGCGATGTCGCAGTCTAGTCAAACCTACGGGGGCGCCAGTGCGCACATGCGAACCAGTGCGTCGAGGGAATGTGTCTCTGAGAACCACTGCCCACGGCGAGGGGACCAGTCGAGAATGTGAAGGGCTGTAGCTGAATTGATTCAATTAGGGCTAGACCAACATGCTGTTTACATTCATCTTAAGGAAAGGAACTATCTGACGCGGGGTTCTCCATAATAACCCCAGGTGTGGGTCACGTGGTAGCACGTGATATCCAATGGGCTCTGGCCCGTGACAGTACCCCCTCCTCTCCCTTTAACAACGGTGTAATCTCACAGCGGGGATAACGATGTCTCCGTCGTCGTCGATCCGGTGGCGAGAAGGTCCCGGAACGGGACCGAATCGCTTCTCGTACCTATCCAATGCCGAACAATTCTCTACAACGTCCAATCTCTCCCATGTCGTCTCTGCATAACCAGCCCATCTTACCAACACTTCTATCTGCGTGTTTCGACCAGCGCGCTTCTCTCGCCAGTCGAGAATCTCTTCCACCTCATATTCCAATTCGCCATCGACTTCAATTGGTGCCGGCTGCATATCGTCAACGATTTGTGACGAAAACGGGTCCGATGCAGCCGGCCGCACCAATTCAACGTGGAACACTGGATGAACGCCAGTTGGCACATCTAACCGGACTGTATGCGGCGTCGGATCGCTAGCTTCTCGACCCCCTTTCGCTCCTACTCGCAGCTCAGAACAGGACCTATTCGGTTTCCGACTCGCTACTACTGGTTGTCGCGTATTCATCGTTGCTCGACTCGCTCTCGGCAACTGGTTTCGACTTCCTCACGCGTGTTTTTCGTTTTGGTTTCGCCTCCGATTCGGCGGTGAAACGACCTTCTTCGTTCGCAGAGCTAGCTGCTACTCGGTTCGACTCCGGCCTTTTAGCCGGCAGGTAAGGGCATTCAGCAATACGGCACCCTGTTTTACCGCAACGAAGGCATCTCCCTTCTCGACGGCGGTCGTGCATTTCGTCTTCACTAGCCCACCGAGCCCGTTTCGGCTGCTGCTCGGTGCCGATACGCCTACGATCTTCATAGGCATCCGTACGGTTGATTGTAATCGTCGGGGTCCAGTCCATTTCGTCGCTGTTGTTTAGCTTCGCGGTACGACGTGAGGACGGCTTATTGCTGTTCAATGCGTCTATATCCGTGCTAATCTCATGTAGTCGGCTAACAAGTCCCGAAAAGGTAGCGGGAATGCCACGATTCATAAGCGGACCGCTCATAGTGCTATTTAACGATCCTAGCAAGATCTGTCGTTTCGCTTCGTCGGGCCAATCCAGAGCTCCAGCGTCGGCGAACTCCTTCTCTAGCCGTGGCAGGAATTTAGAGAAGGCGGTCCCCTCGGCCTGAGTGATCTGGTGGAGCCGACGGGCTGCTCTTGCCTGTGCGTTCGGATCACCATAAATGGTCTCTAGGTATCCAATCAGGTCTTCTGGTCCGGCAGTGTCCCGGCGGTGTTTCACGAACGTTCCGGTATTCTTCCATGCTAGCTTCTCCAGTCGTGAGAATACGTAAACAAACTGGGCGGATCTCGACCCGATGGCTGGGCCGTCAATCGCGAGCTTGTTTTCTATCGTGATTCGCCAAGTAGGCCAGTCCTTAACGCTGCCTGCGAATAGTGCGGGGTCAGGGAGCCTTGGTCGCGGTAGGCGATGGGGCTCCTCCTGAATCTCGTTCGTCTGTTCCGATGGCGTTTCGGTCGCGGATCGGTGGCGATCCTCTCCACCATCCATTCCGTTGTTTTTGTTGTTGACTATGATCTGTGCTACTAGTCCTTCAAGCTTTCTAATTCGCTCGGCCTGTTGTTCCATTGCACGGTCATGTGCCTGCTGGTTCTGTTCCAGCCGCTGCATCATGAGCGCTGCCCACTGAGGGACCTGTTGTTGCTCCTGAGACTCCATTGATTATGCTCGGTTGCTTCCGTTCCGTTCCGTTGGTGTTTCGTGGGTGGATCGGTGGGGATCCACGGTACGAATTGTTTCTTCTGTTATTGCCTAGATGGTTGTTTCTAGGGCTTTCCGGTGGTGTTTAACGATTCGAATCGGAAGATGAATGTATGTGAAGGGCTGTAGCTGAATTGATTCAATTAGGGCTAGGCCAACATGCTGTTTACATTCATCTTGAGGAAAGGAACTATCTGACGCGGGGTTCTCCATAATAACCCCAGGTGTGGGTCACGTGGTAGCACGTGATATCTAATGGGCTCTGGCCCGTGACAATATAGACTTGCTTTTACCACCCTTTTAGCATCTACCTAAGGTTATATGCTGCTTTAGTGTATTAGTGCCGCTTTACTTCGCGCTTAGATAAGGTAGTGTGGCCCTATAAGTCCGACATATAACCAAAGGTTTGCCTATAAAATAATATACTACCTGGTCGAAGTTCTCCTAGACATCCGATATATGTTTTGCATCCTATCGTAGCCTTTATTATGTCTTAGTATCGCTGCCGCGTACTATTGTGCGCCACTACTTAATAAACTTTGCTTTAGACGTGTTATTTATCGCGTCGTAGAGGATAAACTGCTTTCTCCGATCGGGGCCGATACGTTTAAGGGAGCAATTAAGAAGGGCCGGTTAAGTGAACTTAGACTTTATTACTGATATAGAAGTCTGTTAGCTGTTAAAGAGACTAGGATTAATATTTAGATCAAGGTTGGGATTAAATGTCACGGGCTAGAGCCCATTGGATATCACGTGCTACCACGTGACCCACACCTGGGGTTATTATGGAGAACCCCGCGTCAGATAGTTCCTTTCCTCAAGATGAATGTAAACAGCATGTTGGCCTAGCCCTAATTGAATCAATTCAGCTACAGCCCTTCACATTAAATATATCGTCGACGTAGGAGAGGTCTGGTTAGGAGCTCGGAGGAAGCGAAGAGGGCCCTGCGGTATAGGCACTAGGTTAGGACATAGTGAATATAATATAAGGGATAGTGTAAAGACTAAGGGAGAGTGTATGATATTAACTTATATTAGGCAACTTGCGAGTCGCAAGTTGCGACTATATAAAAAGAGGGTTACTAGTAAAAGGGGTGCTTGTATAGATCTGATATATCATAAATCAAGTGTTGACCTACTATCCTTTATAAGCTGATTGGCTATAAGGGTCTTTTGTCTATGGGCATGCCCGTGGGCACGCCTACGGAAACGCCTATCTCGAGTTATAATCGAAGGATTAAAAACTCCTAGAATAATAACTTAAGTTTTTTAGTGATAGAATAGACGGAATTTAGTGATATAAGCTCGTAGAATAAGAATTATACTAATGCTCTTTCGATCTACCTATAAGAAATATACCTAAACGAGAGATAAAGTAGAATACATGAGTAGTATTTTACTTGTAGAAAATAGCAGGTATATACCACTGACTTGAATATATATCTTCAAACTGTTACAGCATGATTTGATAAGTTAATAAAAATACCACACAACATGGTGTATTTCGATAAGGAATTTATTCCACGTCGTATCATATATATTATAGTTTTTCATATACTCAGATATTTCAATAAAATTTATAGATGTTGTAGATTAAAACCGCGATCTTACATAGAGTTGGTAAAATAGCTATAAATAACAGTTATTTAATGTGTCAAGTCAGCGAGTTATACGTCTATTTTGGGTGACTTTATGCAATAGTGGGCATAGTGGGCATGCCCGTGGGCGGTGGGCGTTGTGGACGGGCACTCGAAAATCCAAATAGCCCACCGCCCACCGTGGACGGGCGATGGGCACCTCCTAGGTGCCTATGGACGGGCGATGTCGTAGTCTATTCGTGAGCAGATCTCGGGGCCTTTACAGCCCCGAACCAGGGCCTTACCGAAGTGTGCGGGATGTGGAAACCAGGGCTATAGGAAGAATTCATATCCAAATAGACCTAGTTAGTTAATTTGTGAAATCAAATGGCGTTTTGGTTGAGAAACATACATTTAAATTTAATGTCGGTGAATTGCCAGCAAGGATCCACTATTATTTGTAATTACTTAGTCATGTTAGATCCCCCTATAAATTGCCAGAACCAGGGGTAATAAAAGACAGAGCATTTATACATTCTTATTGGCCAGGGCGAGTGAGCATACCGACATTTAATAAGTCAAATTAGATGCGCAGCTGGCTT
Organism: Penicillium soppii; assembly: GCF_028829465.1. Lineage (NCBI taxonomy): Eukaryota > Fungi > Ascomycota > Eurotiomycetes > Eurotiales > Aspergillaceae > Penicillium > Penicillium soppii. The sequence goes on along the minus strand of NW_026643235.1, from coordinate 32,243 downwards.
ACATGCGCAGCTCGCTTACCGATTACGTTAATGCAAACCTGGTTCTAAAAAGGGGCGGTGGGAGACGGCAGAACCGGTTCTAGATCTATGATCGTGAATTCTTCGTGACAGCGTAACCCCTTCGCTGTTGCCTATCATCTAAGACGATCCTTGATTATTACCGAAATATTTCTAAAAGCTTTTTGAATAATCCTTTAAGATATTAATTTAATAGGAAATTCAGTCTCTCAGCCTTATCATCTTCTTGTTACTGCTCGTGACAAGAAAATTGCCAAAAAGGCCGAGACCACAGTTCGTACTCGCTCCTAAACAAAATGGGATTCATTAAGCTAACCGGATGCTTTGAAGCAAACAAGATTACTGTGATCTTAGGTAGCCTCGGGAGTAGGCGCAGCAAGTCTCGACGAAGGCAGCGCCAAAGTGGCTGTGGGAGTACTTGTAACCGCCGCGCCCGTTGGTTGCGACTCTAGTCCACCACCTAGCGGCACAAGACTAACCGGTGGCATATACTAAGACCGGTGACAACTAGTCCACAGGGGATCAACTTGCGTCATAACGTCTGGCACCTCGAGCCACGGGAGATAGTCATCGCGAATGATGCTACAATCATCCCCGGTCAAGCACTAAGACCCACCAACATACTGCTCCCAGGGGATTAGAGACATGTGATAGTCTCCGACCTAGTGCCGTTAGAACTCGGCGAGATTGAAAGGGTAAGCAGTCCCAATAATCGGGTATTTCGCGTTTCTATGCCTACGATACGATGTAATCGCTTCGGGAGCAACAGAAATAATGACATTTTCGTGCTCCCCACCACAGGGGCCACTAGGGTGAGCACGCTGGTTACTTCGTGCCTCGATGCTAGTAAAGGAAACGTAAACGCTTAGAGAGATGAAGGTATTGCCGTCAACGACGGCAGTATTGGGTCCATCTCCCGTTTGCGTTGCTAGAATGATCGTTCCGTTCTCCAGGCAGACAGCTCCAGTTGTGGTGACTGGCCAGTAAAATACGGTTGCTGTCCCTAGGAGATAATGACAATTATTGCATACATCAGGATCTGAGTAGTCTCTTGTTGTAGATGGGCAGCTTTCCGGCCTGATAGGATTATTGATGTCCCCCCAAACTTCAGTAGTGCCGGGGGAGTGAAATGCGCTCGACAGACTGCTATAAGTCTGCCAGATTGGAATGCATTCCTGGGTATTTAGCGTGCAGCTAGGAGTCGATAAGGGTGATCGGTAGACCAATGTAGTCGTGGTCTCGGTGACCATGGAAGAACTACATGGACCTGTACCTAGCCAGTACTCGGTGATGGATTCTCGAGGGCCTAGAGCACGTGTAGCCCCATCGCAGAGTGTGGTAACAGGACCGGTATGCGTATCGCGAAGGTCTTCACCCCGGACTTCGGTTGTACAAGCCCCGCTGCTCGTGAGATAGGATGAATAGATAGTGGACGTGAACGTTGCACCCAGGGACCATAGTCCACTAGCACGTCCGTTGAATTCAACCCATAATGCATTACAGGTGACAGCGGCTGCCCCGGGACCGTCTGTCGGGCCGTAGAAGTAGTTGGTTAACGTGGGCCAGAACACAGTCGTGTCGCACATGCTCAACCATTAGCTACTAGTAGAGCTGGTGGTGCACGTATCAGGTCCACCAGACTGAAGGATTGGGGTAGTAGGTGTTGCACTAGCATCTTGTCTTAGAATGACTGTTAGCTTGATTTAGAGTTGAGTTGATGAATCATAGAAGGAAAACATACCTGCTTTGGCAGACGCACCAATAAGAAATAGAAGAGCTATTACGGACGCCATTCTGCTCTCAGACGAAAGTACTAGTGGTGCTAGAGAGTGTAATAGATGAAGCAAAGCGGTGATATCGGCGTATTACTCGGGGATTTATATCTTGAGTAGTGGACCCTGTTGTCCACGGTTCCGTGCTCCCCGCTCAGCAATTGTCGGCAGGGAATCAAGCTACACGAAGCAATCTGCGATAATTCGTTTTGTTTCAAGTAAGCTGCATAAGTCGTGCAGATATTCCATGGAAATGTCACCCCAGGAACCCGGCGTACCTGCTGATACGACCACACATAGGCTGATGACCCACATATGCCAAGGCCCGAGTACGAGAATCTCTGGGCATGCGGCTCCCAAGAAATCTTCACATCAAGGTGAGTTGTGCAAACTTATAGAATTCGCACCGAGAGCCATGAAATTAAGAGTGGAGACGCGCTCAATATCGATCAAATTTTGCTTTTGAGGTTGTCAACCAAGTTAGAATGGGAGTTCTGGTCTGCTTCGATGGCTAAGACTATGGGGCCTTAAGACTCCGCTGAGGCCGATCGAAGCCAAGGGACCTCCATGCGGGTCTCACCATGCGGACCCTACGCTAGTCAAAAGAAGCATAGCCCATGATTTCAGTACGTCCAGTGCAATCATCCTACAACCAAAACGTGCCGCGGCTACAGGCCTCTGCTCAAACCGTTACCAAGTGTTGCTATAGCGACAAAAATGATCCCGGCGGGAGCACATAGCTTTAGAAGAAGAGCGATAATGAGCAGCAGATCAGTCCGATCGATATCTCTACTGCTTCCCTGCCTCAATAAACCAAGAATGAGTGGTTGTACCTATAAGCCGTGCCAGTGACCAACCTTAAAAGGTCAGCCTACCAATTTCGGCTGCTAACGGAGTAGGCGCTGGATCTATATTGACCGGACTGTCCATCAGAGCGAATGAATTTTGCGTGGATAACGAAGGAACGTGCAGCACGCAGTCGAACTTTAATTTAAACAAACTAGCGATGTTCTCATCTGCCTGTCGATTAGCCCCACTGGCCACCATCAACACTTTTTAGCCTGTTTGACTCCTTCGGCTCCAAAAATGCCGTGACAACGTGACTTAAAAACGTGATACGACCAGGAACTTGTCATTTGTGTCGAAAGAAATATTCTCGAAAATATTTTCAACCATGGCGGGAATAAGTGACGATGGTGACTTCATAGGTCATTGCGCCAATAGTATCATCCTGATACATAGTAAATAATCATTAATTGCGAAGCCTGGCGTGTCTCATAAATCACACAAAGCAATCTAGGAAGCCAAGTTCTGGCTATCCCACGGGAGGGTGTGGAGTCAGGGCTGACTACAGGTTAGGGTTTTCCGTTTACTATAGGGGAAAAAAAGTGGGTCCACCCTGACTTCAGGTTAACTTCTCACCCTGACTCCTTTGGTCTAGAGGCCTCTGATCGATCTGAAAATTCAGGAAGTTAAAATAGCATATATGAATTTGCCCCCATTCGCATCGGAGCTTGCACAGCCCTCTGGTTATCGAGAAAATGGTGATTGAAAATGCCGGGTTTTTCGAGATGTTTTGATGGGGTGCGGGAATCTGGAGGTGCGACCGGGGCCTGAGGCAGCCACTTGGTCACTGCGATAAGATAAGCGGGTCGTATCCTGACTTCATGTAAACTGCGCACCCCCACTGCCGAGGGCTACAGACATCTGATAGATCTGAAATTTACAGAGGTTATAATATAAAGTGTTTTATTCATCTTGGTCAATTTTTAGACTATATGAGCATATATATGTGGGGTGGAGGGCGATCAAAACTGGGAGATATTTTGATGGGGGACAAGAAAGGCTTGGCACTACAGTCAACACCACTCCCCATTCCCATTTCATATCTTTCAAACCATCCATGTTATTCACACTATATATGCCATTCATGGGATCCAGCCATTGGTTTTTTTCACCACATTCATGTTATTCACACTATATATGGCATTTATGCTGCTCACCATATTTATGTTATTCACCATATTCATGTTATTCACCACATTCATGTTATTCACCACATTCATGTTATTCACCACATTCATGTTATTCACCACATTCACGTTATTAAGCCATTAATATTGCTCCGCTATTCGTGTTGCTTACAATATTCATGTTATTCAGCCATTCATGTTGCTTACCACATTCACGGTATTCACCCATTCATGTTGCTCAGCTATTCGTGTTGCTTAGCACATTCATGTTATTCAGCTATTCCAACAATATATGCCATTCACGTTATTCAGCCATTCATGTTGCTTAGCTATTCGTGTTACTCACTATATTCATGTTATTTAGCCATTTCCAACATATATGCCATTCATATTGCTCACCACATTCATATTGCTCACCACATTCATATTGCTCACCATATTCATGTTATTCAGCCATTCAAACCATATTAGGCTAACTGTTATATATATATATGATGAATGCCGTGCTATATGAGCAATGAATGCCCTGGGATAGGCCGAGGTCCCTTCCTAGCTGGCCAATGGCGTGTTGAGCCTGCGTGGGCTGGGAATGGACTGAAATGGGATGACTGCCATGCCTGAACGGGCTGAAGGCGCTGCCTGGCTGGCCAATGAATGCCCTGCCTATGTGGGGAAATAGGTGGTTTGATGTGTCAATTTAACGCCTCGGGCTAAATTATGCAACGTCCATCTTCGTATTATATATATATTTAGTGCAAACAGGAGGGGTAACGGGGGCTGAAACGATGCCCCGTCGATATTAAAATTCTTCTTACACTAATTTGCCTGCACTCTTCGACTTAGCTTTTTCTCTAACTTTTCACTCTATTTATCCTTCACTGTTTTGTATCATTACTCGGCTACACTACTACAATGGAACATGAACTTTTTCATCAACCATCGAGTATCCCAATCCTCGTATGCAAGAAATGTGAGCTCGGAGTAAAGCCGGAGTTCATAATCAGGCACCTTCAAGGGCCATATCATCGGTTGAGTCAGGCAACTGCTCGTAGTATTTATACTTCCATACAACAGTGGGACCATATACAGGAATGCGACGAATGGCAGCCACTAACCGTGGTTAACACCCCAATCCCTAACTTACCAATCTATTCGGATGGTATATTATGCGAACAAGGCCAATTTTGCTAATTCGTTGCCCGAACGATTGGGACGATGCGATACCACTGGCGTGATCATCATAGCTGGGTTGCACCTACAAACCGCGGCGGTCGTCGGCGCTAACAAGGTCTATTAGCAGCTGAACAGCAGATTCAGCAATTCACCCGAACTATCCGTTGCCAGCGTGCGTTTCGCCAGGGGCCAGGATCGCACTATATTCGTGTTCAGACGCTCGGAGCAGAGGCCGTTCCCGAGGCCGATTCGTTAGCAACGCCTCACCTTTATGATCGTCTTATTGATCAGATCGAACGGGCATATACTAAAAGGGCAGAGCAGCCCCAGGTGATTGAGGCTAGCCAGCGAGACGAGACGAATCCATGGCTTCGGAGGACCCAATGGGCCGTCTATCTCCAAGGGATCAACCCGCACGACCTAGTGGACTGTGTCCGAGCCCCCGATCCCGAATCTCTCGATCAGACCGAGCAGGCTGCCTACGCAATATGGGATTCAATGGCCACTGTGGCTCGTATCAGCCAGTTGATCTGCACTAAAACGAGCCACACTATTCGGTGCGAGGCTGTTCGGACTGAGCGGGATCGCCTGCCCCATCAACCACTACAAGCATATATGGATGGTGAAGCTGTTAAGCGACACACGGTCCCATGGCAGCAGATTCTCATGTTTTTCACGCGCACGTAGGCCCCACACGACTGGGCTAGCCCCCACTATAAGTTGTCAAAACGCCAGCGAGTGGCATGGACCACACTATGGAGACTAGCCCAGCCAGGCCAGGGCATAGCAGGCCATTCCAACACAGGCCAGGGCAGTGAAGACCTGAGCAGTTCGGACCAAAGCAGTGTGCATTCAGGAAGTGATTCCGAGGACCAACAGGACCAAATCACTAGCGAATCCCCCCTATCCCACGGGGGTACCTGCAGTCTTTAAGACTGCAGGTTAGGGTTTTCCCTTTACTATGGGAGGAAAAGTGGGTCCGTCGTTAGACTGCAGGTTCTTTTCGTCGTTAGACTGCGAAGGTCTAGAGGCCTCGGATCGCTCTGAAAATTTAGGAAGTTAAAATGGCATATATGAATTTGCCACTATTGACATCGGAGTATGCACAGCCCTCTAGTTGTTGAGAAAATGGTGATTGAAAATGCCGGGTTTTTCGAGATGTTTTGATGGGGTGCGGGAATCTGGAGGTGCGACCGGGGCCTGAGGCAGCCACTTGGTCACCACGATAAGATAAGCGGGTCGCATCTTGACTTCATGTAAACTTCGCACCCCTACTGCCGAGGCCTACAGACCTCTGATCAATCTGAAATTTATAGAGGTTATAATATAGATCGCTTTATATATCTTAGCCACTTTTTACGCTATATGAATATATATATGTGGGGTGGAGGGTGATCAAAAATGGGAGATGTTTTGATGGGGAGCAAGAAAGGCTTGGCACTACAGCCATACAATACTCCCATTCCCATTATATGCCATTCATAGGATTCAGCCATTGATTTTTTTCACCACATTCACGTTGCTCACACTATATATAGCATTCAGGTTATTTAGCTATTCCTAAAAATATGCCATTCACACCATATATGCTATTCATGTTGCTTACCACATTCACGTTATTCACCTATTCATGTTATTCACCTATTCATGTTATTCACCTATTCATGTTATTCACCTATTCATGTTATTCACTATATTCATGTTATTCACCACATTCATATTATTCACCACATTCACGGTACTCACCCATTCATGTTGCTCAGCAATTCGTGTTGCTTACCACATTCAAGTTATTCACCTATTCATGTTATTCACCATATTCATGTTATTCACTGTTACGATCTGGAGATCGGATGGGGGAGTGGTCATGTGATAGTTTTTGCACCCATATGGTGTATCTTCTCTATTCCCTTTCTCTCTCCTTCTTCCTTCCCTATATTTAGAATTCTAGTTGAACGCACTCTTTTTTATCAAGACTTGGCTCGTAACATAATTCTAAACATCATTTTTCATTCACTAGACAGTTAACTGCACAGACCTTCATTATGATTGGTCTCGGTTCTGTCTAACCCCACTTCGTTCCTTGGCATCGTAGAGCCAAGACCCCGAACCGAACCTTATCCACCAACTAATCAGAATGGCTAGATCAAAGAGAACCACATCGCATCGTGGCCGACAGCCAGCTGTGCGCGACAACGAAGAAGAAGAAGTTGAAACACCTGACCTAGCAACTCCAACCCCTAATGCGAGAGTTGAGCAGGAAGAGGTCATCGATGACGACGATAAGGAAGAGGATCCCTCTTTACGTGAACACCTTAATACCCCCTCCAAGATAAGCTTCCACGAGCTCGCCGTCCGATACCGGGAGCTTGAAGGTGAACTCATATAGCTGAAGAAGAAGGTCGATGAGATAACTCTCGAACGGGATGAAGCTATTGCTTATTATGAACATGTAAGGCGGGAGCACGGCGCTTTGGCAATCCGTGTCCTCGCGTCATAGGAAGGACGGAATGTTGGCGCACCGACTGTGGAGGCCCGCATCTAGAAATCAGTGAAGATGCCAGATGCACCGATGCTAAGTGATGGCAAGCTTGTGCGATTTGAGACCTGGGAAACTACAATCAGACAGAAGCTTGAGGCGAACGCCGATCACTACCCACTCCCTATTCATCGACTGCTCTATGTCCAGAGCCGTTGCGAGGGTAAGGCCCAGTTACATATTGCACCCCGGATGAATCCCTCGGCGACTCTCCCTTATGTCGACTCTAATAATGTGATCTCTCACCTCCGAACTGTTTTCTCGAACCCGAACCGGAAGGCCGAAGCGTACACTGCATACCACAAATTAAAGATGAAACCGAAGGATGATTACGCCGACTTCCTCGCTAAGTTCATACAGCTTGCAGAAGAGGTAGGGGTAGTAGTGGAGAACCGAAAGCGTGACCTTCATTCGAAACTGCCATACCTTCTATAGTCTTAGGTGATATAGGCACTCCATAGCGAGGCAGTTCCGTTTGAGACTTTTACCCTCACCTGCTAGAGCATGTTACACGAGATCAACATTCAAATGGAAGCCAAGTCTAGGTCAGGAACCCGAGCCCGTACCTCGGGTGCAGGAGGAGGCACTACCTCCGCACCGAGTCAGACTCCCTCTATCCGTGTGAAGCGCGAAGGCTCGACTCAACCAACCACATTAACTACCGACGAACGACAGACCTTGATAAGAGAAGGACGTTGCTTCTCCTGCCGTGAGCAAGGACATATGACCCGCGACTGCCCGAAAAAGAAGACTGCGGTACTCGCTATATCAGCTATATCAACTACTTCTCCCCGTATGGTCGACCTCGAAGAGTTAGAGCATGACCGTGAGGATCCGGGAAAAGCTCCTGCCTAGGAAAAGTCTCCCTCTTAGGCGGAACAGAAGTGTCCCTTTATAGACTGAATTTACAGAAACTGCTTAGAAGTCCTAATAATAGCCTAGTGTTTAGTACCTAACTTATGCATAATGGACGTTCCTTCTCTATTTCAGCCCTTAGTGACACCGGAGCTAATGGTTCTATCTTTATCGATACTTCACTAGTGTTGTTACTTAGAAAACAATTCGGTCTTAATACTTTTAAACTAGATCATGAATGTCCGGTGGTTGGATTTAATGGTAAGAGAGCTCAACCAATCACACATGCCGTTATCCTCTCTCTTTGTGTGGATAGAAGGATTTGCAAGCAAGTCCCGATGCTAGTGGCCGATCTTGGTCGATATAACATTATCCTTAGGCGTATGTGGTTCGCCGAATATAACGTTCTTCTTAACTGTCGTCGTTATCGAATGATCTAGCCGAATAAAGCGTCGCTATTTAAGGAGGTGTCCCGTTAGATGGCCCTTCCTACACCTACCGAAATTCTGCGCAGACTAGCTGTCAACCCCGAACATCAGGTTAATACTAATAGGAGGGATCGTTTGTTTAAGGACTACGTTCCATCCTAGAGGCACCAAAGCATAGAGCGAAACCCGGAGAAACGAACGGATGGTACTCCGTCTACGACATAATCTACAAACCCGGCTATGATCGATATATAGGTAATTAGCCGTGTAGGATTCAATCGGCTACACACGAAAGCAGAAACCAAAGGGATCGAGGTTTTTTCAACATCACTCTATAAAATTGATCATATCTTAGAAGTGAAGACCTCGCAGCGCAACAATCGCGACCCTAAGATTAGTGAGATTAAACAAACGCTCCCTAGACAGTACCACGATCTTACAGATATGTTTTCGAAGAAGAAATCCGATAAACTCCCGCCGTACCGATCAGGTGTCGACCACGACATCATCCTTAAAGCTTAGGCACAGCCCGGATACTGTCCTCTCTACAAACTTTCACTCGATAAACTGATAGCCGCGAAGAAGTATATCACGGAGAACCTCGATAAGGGTTTTATCGAACCAAGTTCCGCTCCCTACGCTTCACCGATCCTGATAGCGAAGAAGCCTAATAAAGGTCTCCGGTTCTACGTGGATTTTCGAAAGTTAAATACAATCACTAAAAAAGATTGTTACCCGCTTCCCTTGATTAATAAGGCTCTATAACGAACGAGTACCGCGAAATTCTTCACAAAGCTCGATATTCGGTAAGGCTTCCACCGAATTCGACTCACTGCAAATGCCGAGGATCTAATAACGTTCCGAACCCGATACGGATCCTATAAATATAAGGTGATGCCTTTCGGACTTACCAATAGACCGGCTACCTTCTAGAGATTTATGAACGATGTTCTCCGTGAATGTATGGATGAGTACGCGATTGCATTCGTCGATAATATCCTGATCTATAGCCTAACCCTTAAGGAACATTAGTAGCACGTGCGTGAGGTTCTCTCTCGTCTACGAAAAGCCGGATTGTAGGTTACACTATCCAAGTGTGAATTCTCGGTCTAGCGAACCAAATTTCTCGGATTTATTGTCACTATAGAAGGCATCTCTATTAACCCTGAAAAGATTAAGGTAATCCTCGAATGGAGGCCCCCCGCAATAGTAAAAGGCGTACAGTCATTCCTTGGTTTCTGTAATTTCTACCGACGATTTATCGATAAGTATAGTTTGATTTCGAAACCACTACACTAGTTAACTCGCAAGGATACGCCTTACGAATGGTCTAATACTTACGAAACTGCGTTCCAGGAGTTAAAGAAGAGACTAATTTCCGCCCTAATCCTACGCCACTACGATCCTTCCTTACTTACTCGGGTCGAGACCGATACCTCCGACGGAGTTATCGGAGCTGCACTTACACAATACCATAGCGAAAGTGAAAGCTAGCATCCTATTACATTCTTCTCAAAAACCATGCAGACTGCGGAACGAAATTACGAGATTCGGGATAAAGAGCTTCTCGCTATTATCCGTGCACTCCAGGAATGGCGGCCCGAACTCGAAGGACTCTCTCGAAAGGATCGGTTTAAAATCCTTACTGATCATCAGTCTTTAGAATACTTTATAACTACGCGACAAATGAACTAGAGGCAGGCTCGATAGAGCGAATTCCTTTCCCAGTTCCACTTCGTGATCAAATATCGTCTAGGAAAGAACAACATAATCGCGGACGTGCTCTCACGGAAAGATACCCCGTGTGTTGATAGAGGGCGTCACCTCACTATGCTTCCGAGTGACTGTTTAGAAAAAGGAGTCTACCCGTAGATTGCACCAGTTGAGGTATTCGTACCTGATGAAATTATTAAACGAGTGAAATTTATGAACCAAACTAGCTCTGAACTCGACAGTTTCCGACATATAGCCCGTGAAGGAAGTGATTCGCGATGGACATTATAGGGCGACCTACTGTTATTTAACGGCCGACTTGAAATACCTGATAAAGACGATCTCCGAGCACGATTACTTGATGATATTCACCGCCAACCTCTGACCGCACATCCCGGCATCGAGAAGTTAAAAAAGCTGGTCTTAGCCCGGTATCACTAGCCTGGCTAGGCAACCGATGTGAAGAGATATATCGATAACTGTCTAGTGTGCAAACGAACAAAGGCCTGGAGAGACCGGACCCCTGGACTTCTTCACCCACTAGAGATACCGAACAGACCATGGGAGCATATCACAATGGACTTTCGATCATTCCCTAAGGATAAAAACGGGTTTGATGTAGTATTTGTTGTTGTGGACCGTTTAACCAAGAGACCGATATCAATCCCCTACTATAAGGATACCGATGCGAAGAAGATAGCTCGTTTGTTTATGAACTATGTAATCCGAACCACTAGCATCCCCTCCTCTATCGTGTCGGATCGAGGTGGTTAGTTTGTCTCTGAGTTCTAGACTGAATTCTGTCGAATCCTTGGTATTAAGAGGAAGTTGTCTACGGCCTACTATCCCTAAACCGATAGGCAAAGTGAAATTGCAAATCAGTATATAGCGTAACGGCTCCGCCTATACATCGAACATAATCAAGACGACTAGTCAGACTACCTTCTAATAGTGGATTTCGCGGCATCAATTCTCCCGTAGAGCACGACTAAGATATCACCATTCTTTACGGAACGAGGGTATGATCCTATGATATCGTTTGACTAGAAAGACCGCGGTCACTTAACGTTAAGCGAGCGAGAAGCTTCGGACATGCTTACTCGGCTACACGATATCTGGTAGGAAGTGAAAAAACAAGCATTAGATTCCCAGCAACTACAGATCCGGCAGGCGAATAAGCACCGCCGAGAAGAAGATTTCAACGTGGGCGACGAGGTGTTTGTTATAACGAAGGACTGGCTCCATGATCGTCCTAGCCGGAAGCTCTCGCACACCGCTAGTGGACCATACAAGATCATCGAAAAGGTGGGAAATGCATATAAGGTCGATCTACCACCGTCTATCAGAGTGTACCTAGTCTTCAACCCGAGCAAGCTCCGTAAGGCCGCTACTACGGAACCTCTTAATTAACAGCATGTCGATCCCCCTCCACCGATCCAGGTTGGAGAATCTGATGAATGGGAGGTTGATAAAATCATAGATTCAAGACTACATTACCGGAAATTGCAGTATCGAGTCCAGTGGCTCGGTCATAACCTCGATCTTCAATAGTATCCTGCGAGCAATTTCAAAAACGCGGCAGCAAAGATCGAGAGGTTTCATGAAGCTTACCCTACTAAGCCAGGACCTCCACTGCGTCTATAGAATTGGATGGAGGCTGCTATGGACGATAGGATACTTGATAACCATGTTGACGATGATAAGCCCTGCATTCAGGGACTGAATGCACTTTTACCCAGGGGTGATGTTACGATCTGGAGATCGGATGGGGGAGTGGTTATGTGATAGTTTTTGCACCCATATGGTGTATCTTCTCTCTTCCCTTTCTCTCTCCTTCTTCCTTCCCTATGTTTAGAATTCTAGTTGAACGCACTCTTTTTCATCAAGACTTGGCTCGTAACATTCACCATATTCATGTTATTCACCACATTCATGTTATTCACCTATTCATGTTATTCACCACATTCATGTTATTCACCACATTCATGTTATTCACCACATTCACGGTACTCACCCATTCATATTGCTCAGCTATTCGTGTTGCTTACCACATTCAAGTTATTCAGCCATTCATATTGCTTACCACATTCATGTTATTCAGCTATTTATGTTGCTTACCACATTCATGTTATTCACCACATTCACGGTACTCGCCTATTCATGTTGCTTAGCTATTCGTGTTGCTTACCACATTCATGTTATTCAGCTATTCCCACCATATATGCTATTTATGTTGCCTAGCCATTCATGTCGCTCACCACATTCACATTGCTCACCACATTTATATTGCTTACCATATTCATGTTATTCAGCCATTTAACCAATATTAGGCTAAGGGCCCTTCCTAGCTGGCCAATGGGCTGCTGAGCCTGCCTGGGCCGAGAATAGACTGAAATGGGATCACTGCTATGCCTGGTGGCTAATCAATGCCTTGGGCTGAGCTGAATGCCCTGCCCGGCCGGCTAATGGCGTGTTGAGCCTACGTGGGCAGTGAATACCCTGCATGGCTGGCCAATGGCGTGTTGAGCCTGTGTGGGCAGTGAATACCCTGCCTAGGCCGAGAATGGACTGAAATGGGATGACTGCCATCTCCAAATAGGGTGAGGGCCCTTCCTGGCCGGCCAATGGCGTGTTGAGCCTGTGTGGGCAATGAATGCCCTGCCTGGCTGGCCAATAGTGTGTTGAGCCTGTGTGGGCAGTTAATGCTCTGTATGGCTGGCTAATGGGTTGCTGAGCCTTCCTAGGCCGAGATTAGACTGAAATGGGATGACTGCTATGCCTGAATAGGCTGAATGCTCTGCCTATGTGCCTCCGCCTCGCACAGAAATTCAAAACACAGATCCTCCACCCCTCATCTTCTCCCTCACACACATCCCCCCACATAGAGATTCAACACACACATCCCTCACGATCTATATAGGTTATATAGGCAAAGCATAGACTGAAATGGGATGACTGCCCTGCCTAGGTGAGCTGAGGGCCAGCCTATGTGGCTAATGGCAGCCCTACATAAGTGGGGAATCAATGGTTGACCTGTCAATCTAAGGCCCGGGCCGAAATGCACTATGTCGATTATCGTATTCTATATATAGTTTTTGCAGGTGGGGTAACGGGGGCTGAAACGATCCCCCGCCTATATTAAAATCCTTCTTATACTAACCTGCCTGCCCTTTCCACTCTGCTTTTACTCTCACTTTCATCATAGTTATCCTTCACTGTTTTATGTTATTACTTACCCCCACTACCACAATGGAACATCAGCTTTTTCACCAGCCATTAACCACGCCCGTGATTGTATGCAAGCTATGTGAATATGGTATTCGACCAAAAGAGGTTTTTCGACATCTCCAATCCGTGAATCACCGGATCCCTAAGCCGAAAGCATGCCAGATTGCCGAGGGAGTTCAGAAATGGGATCGTACGGCGGAATGTGATGAATGGCAGCCACCATTAGTGGTTAACCAACCAGTTCCAAACCTGCCTGTTTACTCAGATGGTATTTTATGTGAGCAAGGCCCGTTTTGCCATTTTATCGCCCGGAGTATTGGAACTATGCGAAACCACTGGCGTGATCAGCATAGCTGGGTCGCACCTATACACCGGGGTGGCCGTCGGCGCCAGCAGAATTCTTCGGTAGCGGAGCAACAAGTCCAACAATTCACTCGAATCGTCCGATGTCAACGTGCGTTTAATCACGGGCTAGGGTCCTATTACATCCGCGTTCAAACCCTCGGAGTTGACGCCATTACCGAGGCCGATTCGGTAGCAACGCCTCACCTTCATGATCGTCTTATTGATCAGATCGAACGGGCATATACTGAAAGGGCAGAGCAGCCCCAGATAATCGAGGCTAGCCAACGAGACGAGACGAATCCATGGCTTCGGAGGACCCAGTGGGCCGTCTATCTTCAAGGGATTAACCCGCAGGACCTCGTGGACTGCGTCCGTGCCCCCGATCCCGAAGCGCCCGATCAGACCGAGCAGGCCGCCTATACAATTTGGAATTCAATGGCTACTGTAGCTCGCATCAGCCAGTTGATCTGCACCAAAACGAGCCACACGATTCGGTGCGAGGCTGTTCGGACTGAGCGGGATCGCCTGCCACATCAACCACTCCAAGCATATATGGATGGTGATAATGTTAAGCGACACACGGTCCCATGGCAGCAGATTCTCATGTTTTTCACGCGCACGCAGGCCCCACATGATTGGGCTAGCCCCCACTACAGGTTTTCCAAACGCCAGCGAGCGGCATGGGCCACTTTATGGAGACTAGCCCAGGCAGAGCTTAGTGCCTCACCCATCGTAGGCCAGGGCAGAGCAGGCCATTCCAACGCCGGCCAGGGCAGGGCAGGCCATTCCAACACAGGCCAGGGCAGGGCAGGCCATTCCAACGCCGGCCAGGCCAACACAGGGCATTCCAACACAGGGCAGGCTAACACAGGCCATTCCAACGCCGGCCAGGGCAGTCAAGACCTGAGCAGTTCGGACCAAAGCAGTATGCATTCAGGAAGTGATTCCGAGGACCAACAGGACCAAATCACTAGCGAATCTCCCTTTCAGCTCACTCCCCTTGACTCCGCCTGTCTCGACTTTTGCATTGAGCTGTTAAACCACCGAACTAAGGTCGAGGACTATGAGAGCGCGCTCGTCTGCGCTAGCGCGGTGCTTGGACGTGGAGAGGCAGGCTGGGGCACTGCCCAGAGCTATCCTCCAATCTTGTCAAAAGTGATTAAGATTGCTCGGTTTATGGTGGTCCACAAAGCATTAAAGCTAGACCCAACGGCCGAGAAGATGATCCACCAACTAGCTACGCATCAGATGGCTGGCGAATGGGATACAGAGAGTCCGTTAGATTCACCTGATTTCACGTTTTTAACGCAAACAACGGACGATTCGTTTTACAACTTTGACAGTGGCCTAGATCAGGGCACATCTCCGTCATCGCACTTTATTCAGTTCAGCCAGGGCCACACACAGGGCCACCGCCAACGATCATTCCGGGAGTGGGTGACCGAGATGGTCAGCCAGTTTATGGTCCGCGGCACTAACAGTCCAATGCAGTGGCTGTTAGATCTACGCACCTACGGCTTGAAGATCCATTATAACAGCACCGCCACAGGCCATGTTGGCTGGATGAACCAAGACCAGCTGTTATATCAACACTACAGTTTCACTATGGGTGACTTCCGCGGCTTTACCCACGGCCTCGTAAGCTCCACACGCCAGATACTACACGAAGAGCTCCTGTTTAGTCAGGCTAGCTCAGTTCCCACGATCCCGTGGCAGGCTATCTATGATGATCCCACCGAGACCGCGCACGGGTGGAGCTTTCTGAAAGACACTCGCACGGTATGGCCTGTGGCCGGTAGCGAATGGATGGTGAATCGGGTCCGAAACGAGAGACCACTCCAGCATCGTTTCATCGAGTCTAGTGCCGGCCGGCTCCGAATGTCGAATGTGCACAGTTATCTTCAACGGGTAGTCCATTTCCGCGAGAAACTAGCTCTTGCTATTCACGTCAGCGGAGGCCAGCCTGCACGGGCACCAGAGCTGTTAAGCATTCGGCACTACAATACTAATAGTGGAGGCCACCGGAATGTGTTTGTCGAAGATGGTCTGGTAGCGTTTGTTACGCAGTACCACAAAGGGTTTTATAGTACGAACGACGTGAAGGTTATTCATCGGTATCTACCCCGGGAAGTAGGTGAGCTAGTGGTTTGGTATCTATGGCTAGTGCTGCCGTTTGTGGAGAGATTGGAGGCGTACACACAGAAGGTGCGCGGGGAGGCATCTAATGCTGAGACGACTGGGTACGTTGAATATATATATGCCCCCATCACACACACACCCAACACACCCAACACGCAGATCAACACAGAGATCAACACAGAGATCAACACAGAGATCAACACACAGTTCAACACAGAGATCAAACATATATATATATATGCCCCCGCTCTATCCCACGGGGGGGGGCGAACTCTGGCAGAGTTCGCTGTTAGGGCTTCCGGTTCCCGTCTACGATTGGCGGAAAAAGAAGTGGGCCCCGCCTGGGTTCAGTCTAACTTGCGACCTAGGGTTCAGGGTCCAAATCACCCCCGTTCCGTCTATAAATTTGCATAGTTCTAAGCGAGCATAGATATTATCTCCCATTTCGATCTTAGCCGCGCCGGCGTACTAGTTGTGGAGAACCTGGCGATTGAAAATCGGAGATGTTTTGATGGGGTGCGGGTAAGGAACTTGGCGGGGTTGCGACCGCGGCCTTAGGCATCACTTCCGCAATTAACGGAGGAGCATGGGCCGTCGTATCACCTTAACTATCTCCGTCGACCGGGATCAGGGGAGTTAGTAGATAGATGATTTGGGGGTTGGATCCGATCCCCAGTTACGGTCGGAATGACTTTAAAACAATTTTACCGTAGACTTTGTGTTGAACATTCACCACATTCACGCACGCACTACTATACATATATCATTATCAGCCGAATCCACTTCTATTTTTAATAATGGAACATGAACTTTTTCACCGGCCGTCGACCGACCCAGTTATCGTCTGTAAACGATGCGAGCATGCTGTGAGACCGCGAGAGGTCTTGAGACATCTTCAATCACCCTACTATCGGCTTCCTATGCCGACTGCCCGCCGTATTAGCGACGTGATTTAACGTTGGGACCGTGCAGAGCAATACGACGAATGGCAAGCTGTGACCGTAGTCACGGTCCCAATCCCCAATCTACCGGTATATCCGGATGGTATGTTATGCGAGAAGGGCCAGTTCTGTGGTTTTATCGCGAGGACCGCTGGGACTATGCGCAAGCACTGGCGTGAACAGCATCACTGGGTCGCACCGGCAAACCGTAGCGGCCGTAGGAAACCGCTAGGTCTATCGGTCGCCGAGCAGCATCTTTAGCAATCCACCCGAGTCGTCTAATGCCAGCGCGCATTTGTCTAGGGCCTAGGATCTTATTACATTCGCGTTTAGACGCTCGGGGCCGAGGCGATCCCCGCGGCCGATCCGTCACTAGCATCCGAGGTTAGCGATCGGCTCATAGATCAGATCGAACGGGCCTATACCGAAAGGAATGCGCTACCCTAGCTGATTGAGGCCGGCTAGCGAGACGAGGCGAATCCATGGCTTCGCCGGACCCAGTGGGCCGTATATCTTTAGGGGATTAACCCGTAGGACCTCGTGGACTGCGTCCGTGCCCCCGATCCCGAAGCGCCCGATCAGACCGAGCAGGCCGCCTATACAATTTGGAATTCAATGGCCACTGTAGCTCGCATTAGCTAGTTGATCTGCACTAAAACGAGCCACACGATTCGGTGCGAGGCTGTTCGGACTGAGTGGGATCGCCTGCCACATTAACCACTACAAGCATATATGGATGGTGATAATGTTAAGCGACACACGGTCCCATGGCAGCAGATTCTTATGTTTTTCACGCGCACGCAGGCCCCACATGATTGGGCTAGCCCACACTACAGGTTTTCCAAACGCCAGCGAGCGGCATGGGCCACTTTATGGAGACTAGCCCAGGCAGAGATTAGTGCCTCACCCATCGTAGGCCAGGGCAGAGCAGGCCATTCCAACGCCGGCCAGGGTAGGGCAGGCCATTCTAACGCCGGCCAGGCCAACATAGGGCATTCCAACACAGGGCAGGCCAACACAGGCCATTCTAACACAGGCCATTCCAACGCCGGCCAGGGCAGTGAAGACCTGATTAGTTCGGACCAAAGTAGTATGCATTCAGGAAGTGATTCCGAGGACCAACGGGACCAAATCACTAGTGAATCTCCCTTTCAGCTCACTCCCCTTGACTCCGCCTGTCTAGATTTTTGTATTGAGCTATTGAACCACCGAACTAAGGTCGAGGACTATGAGAGCGCGCTTATCTGTGCTAGCGCGGTGCTTGGACGTGGGGAGGTAGGCTGGGGCACTGCCTAGAGCTATCCCCTAATCTTGTTAAAAGTGATTAAGATTGCCCGGTTTATGGTGGTCCATAAAGTATTAAAGCTAGACCTAACGGCCGAGAAGATGATCTACTAACTAGCTACGCATCAGATGGCTGGCGAATGGGATATAGAGAGTCCGTTAGATTCGCCTGATTTCACGTTTCTAACGTAAATAACGGACGATTGGTTTTACAACGATAACGATGGAGATCAGGGGGTAGTATAGTCATCGCACTTTATGCAGTTTAGCCAGGGCCACACATAGGGCCACCGCCAACGATCATTCCGGGAGTGGGTGACCGAGATGGTCAGCCAGTTTATGGTCCGCGGTACTAATAGTCTAATGTAGTGGCTGTTAGATCTACGCACCTACGGCTTGAAGATCTATTATAATAGCACCACCACAGGCCATGTTGGCTGGATGAACCAAGACCAGCTGTTATATCAACAGTATAGTTTCACTATGGGTGATTTCCGCGGCTTTACACACGGCCTCGTGAGCTCTACACGCCAGATACTACACGAAGAGCTCCTGTTTAGTCAGGCTAGCTCAGTTCCTACGATCCCGTGGCAGGCTATCTATGATGATCCCACCGAGACCGCGCACGGGTGGAGCTTTCTAAAAGACACCCGTACGGTATGGCCTATAGCCGGTAGCGAATGGATGGTGAATCGGGTCCGAAACGAGAGACCACTCCAGCATCGTTTCATCGAGTCTAGTGCCGGCCGACTCCGAATGTCGAATGTGCACAGTTATCTCTAACCTACGGGAGGGGGCCCAGTCAGGCTGACTGGGGATTAGGGCTTTTGCTTTACTATGGGAGAAAAAAAGTGGGGGGGGGCTGACTGGGAATTAACTGCTCACCCTGACTGGCGAGGCCCAGCGGCCTCCGATCGGTCTCAAAATTTGGGAAGTTCTAATAGACCACGTTCAATATCCCCCGTTCACATCTGAGCCGACCCGGGGTCCTAGTGGTCGAGCAAATAGCGATCAAAGATCGGAGATGTTTTTGGTGGGGTACGGGGGATCTAGAGGTGCGACCGAGGCCTGAGGCAGCGACTCGGTCACCACGATAAGATAAGCGGGTCGCATCCTGACTACAGGTCAACTACGCACCCCCACTGCCGAGGGCTACAGACCTCGGATGGATCTGAAAATTGATAGAGATTGTAATATAGAGTGTTTAGTATATGTAAGCCACTTTTTAGATTAAACGAGCATATATCTATGGGGTGGAGGGTGATCAAAAATGGGAGATGTTTTGATGGGGTGCGGGTACCGGTGGAGGTCGGCCACGGTCGCGACCGCGGCCTGAGGCATCACGCCCAGGGTTTAGGATGAATCGTATCACCTCCAGTATCTCAGTCTACAAGGATCAGGGGAGGTTACAAATTATTTCGGGGGTCTGATGAGGTCCCCAGTCATTACCAGAAGATATTCCAACTATTTGTACCCCATACTTAGTGTTCAATATCCATTGCATGATTACCATCACTACCACTTTTAGAGATACACATTTCGTCGTAGGAGATTCACGAGATTCAATCAACAATGGAACATCAACTTTTTCACCGACCATCGACTGTGCCGGTTCTCGTTTGCAAGAAATGTGCTTCTGGTATCAGACCAAAGCAAGTGATTGCCCATCTTCAGGGCACATATCATCATATGAGTTTACCAAACGCACGTGTGATCGGCCGAGCTATTCAGGACTGGGATGGTATCGAGGCGTGCGATCAATGGGACCCCCCGAATTTCATCAGCACCCCGATTCCTATCCCACGGGGGTACCTGGAGTCACGGTGACTCCAGGTTAGGGTTTTTCTTTTACTATGGGAGGAAAAGTGGGTCCATACCCTGACTTCAGGTTAACTTCTCACCCTGACTCCTTTGGTCTAGAGGCCTCTGATCGATCTGAAAATTTAGGAAGTTAAAATGGCGTATATGAATTTGCCCCTATTTGCTCCGGAGCATGCACAGCCCTCTGGTTGTCGAGAAAATGGTGATTGAAAATGTCGGGTTTTTCGAGATGTTTTGATGGGGTGCGGGAATCTGGAGGTGCGACCGGGGCCTGAGGCAGCCACTTGGTCACCACGATAAGATAAGCGGGTCGCATCCTGACTTCAGGTAAACTTCGCACCCCCACTGCCGAGGGCTACAGACCTCTGATGGATCTGAAATTTGCAGAGGTTATAATATAGAGTGATTTATTTATCTCTGTTAATTTTTAGAATATAGGAGCATATATATGTGGGGTGGAGGGTGATCAAAAATGGGAGATGTTTTGATGGGGGACAAGAAAGGCTTGGCACTACAGCCATACAATACTCCCATTCCCATATCATATCTTTCAAACCATCCATGTTATTCACACTATATATGCCATTCATGGGATCCAGCCATTGGTTTTTTTCACCACATTCATGTTACTCGCACTATGCATGGCATTTATGCTGCTCACCATATTTATATTATTCACTAGATTTATATATTCACTAGATTTATATATGCACCATATTTATGTTATTCACCATATTCACGTTATTAGGCCATTCATATTGCTCAGCTGTTCGTGTTGCTTACCATATTCATATTATTCACCCATTCATGTTGATCAGCCATTCATATTACTCAGCTATTCGTGTTGCTCACTACATTCATGTTATTCAGCTATTCATGTTGCTTACCATATTCATGTTATTCACCCATTCATGTTGCTTACCACATTCATGTTGCTTACCACATTCATGTTGCTCAGCTATTCGTGTTGCTCACCACATTCATGTTATTCAGTCATTCGTGTTACTCCGCCATTCATGTTATTCAGCCATTCCTAACATATATGCCATTCATGTTGCTCAGCTATTCGTGTTGCTCACCATATTCATGTTATTCAGCCATTCAAACCAGATTAGGCTAATTGTTATATATATATATATGATGAATGCCGTGCTATATGAGCAATTAATGCCCTAGGAAAGGCTGAATGCCCTGCCTGCCTGGCCAATGGCGTGTTGAGCCCATGTGGGCAACGACTGCCTTGAGATGGGATGACTGGGCGACCTAGATGGCCAATGAATGACCTGGGCTGAGCTGAGTGCCCTTCCTGTGTGGCCAATAGCGTGTTGAGCCTATGTGGGCAATGAATGCCCTCCTTGGCTGGCCAATGGGCTGCTGAGCCTGTGTGGGCAGTGAATGCCCTGCCTGGCTGGCCAATGAGCTGCTGAGCCTGTATGGGCTGGGAATGGACTGAAATGGGATGACTACCATGCCTTAACGGGCAGAGGGCCCTTCCTGGCTGGCCAATGAGCTGCTGAGCCTGTATGGGCTGGGAATGGACTGAAATGGGATGACTGCCATGCCTGAATGGGCTGAGGGCCCTTACTGGCTGGCTAATGGGCTGCTGAGCCTATATGGGCTGGGAAAGGACTGAAACGGGATGACTGCCCTGCCTAGGTGAGCTGAGGGCCAGCCTATGTGGCTAGTGGCAGCACTGCATATGTGGGGAATCAGTGGTTGACCTGTCAATCTAAGGCCCGGGCCGAAACGCACTATGTCGATCATCGTATTCTATATATAGTGTGTGCAGGTGGGGTAACGGGGGCTGAAACGATCCCCCGGCCTATTTTGAAATTCTTCTCACACTAACCTGCCCGCCCTTTCTACTCTGCTTTTCCTATCTCTTTCATCTTAGTTATCCTTCACTGTTTTCTTTCATTACTTACCCCCACTACCACAATGGAACATCAGCTTTTTCACCAGCCATCAACCACGCCCGTGATTGTATGTAAGCTATGTGAATATGGTGTTCGACCAAAAGAGGTTTCTCGCCACCTCCAATCTGCTAATCATCGGATGCCGAAGCCGAAAGCGCGCCAAATTGCCGAGGCAGTTCAACAATGGGAGCGTACGGCAGAATGTGATGAATGGCAGCCACTATTAGTGGTGAATCAGCCTCTTCCCAATTTGCCTGTTTATTCAGATGGCATTTTATGCGAGCAAGGCCCGATGTGCCAGTTCGTTGCCCGGTCAATTAGCACTATGCGTGTTCACTGGCGTGATCATCATAGCTGGGTAGCCCCTACAAACCGGGGCGGTCGTCGGCGGCAGCATACTTCATCAGCTGCGGAGCAACAAATCCAGCAATTCACTCGAATCGTCCGATGCCAACGTGCGTTTAATCACGGGCTAGGGTCCCATTACATCCGCGTTCAAACCCTCGGAGCCGAGGCCATTCCCGGGGCTGATCTGTTAGCAATGTCTGATCATAATAGTCAGGTGATTGATCAGATGGAAAGAGCATATGCCGAAAGAGAAGAGCTCCCCCAGGTGATCGTGGCCAGCCAGCGAGACGAGACGAATCCATGGCTTCGGAGGACCCAGTGGGCCGTCTATCTCCAGGGGATCAACCCGCACGACCTAGTGGACTGTGTCCGAGCCCCCGATCCCGAATCTGTTGATCAGACCGAGCAAGCTACCTATGCAATTTGGAATTCAATGGCCGCTGTGGCTCGCATCAGCCAGTTGATCTGCACCAAAACGAGCCACACTATTCGGTGCGAGGCTGTTCGGACTGAGCGGGATCGCCTGCCCCATCAACCACTACAAGCATATATGGATGGTGATAATGTTAAGCGACACACGGTCCCATGGCAGCAGATTCTCATGTTTTTCACGCGCACGCAGGCCCCACATGATTAGGCTAGCCCCCACTACAGGTTTTCCAAACGCCAGCGAGCGGCATGGGCCACATTATGGAGACTAGCCCAGGCAGAGCTTGGTGCCTCACCCATTGTAGGCCAGGGCAGAGCAGGCCATTCCAACGCCAGCCAGGGCAGGGCAGGCCATTCCAACGCCGGCCAGGACAGGGCAGGCCAATCCAACACAGGGCAGGCCAACACAGGCCATTCCAACACAGGGCAGGCTAACACAGGCCATTCCAACGCCGGCCAGGGCATTGAAGACCTGAGCAGTTCGGACCAAAGCAGTGTGCATTCAGGAAGTGATTCCGAGGACCAACAGGTCCAAATCACTAGCGAATCTCCCTTTCAGCTCACGCCCCTTGACTCCGCCTGTCTGGATTTTTGCATTGAGCTGTTAAACCACCGAACTAAGGTCGAGGACTATGAGAGCGCGCTCATCTGCGCTAGCGCGGTGCTTGGACGTGGGGAGGCAGGCTGGGGCACTGCCCAGAGCTATCCCCCAATCTTGTCAAAAGTGATTAAGATTGCCCGGTTTATGGTGGTCCACAAAGCATTAAAGCTAGACCCAACGGCCGAGAAGATGATCCACCAACTAGCTACGCATCAGATGGCTGGCGAATGGGATACAGAGAGTCCGTTAGATTCGCCTGATTTCACGTTTTTAACGCAAACAACGGACGATTGGTTTTACAACGATGACGGTGGCCTAGATCAGGGGGCACCACAGTCATCGCACTTTGTTCAGTTTAGCCAGGGCCACAGCCAGGGCCAGAGTGAGAGCAACAGCCAGAGTGAGAGCTACGCCCACACCCAGGGTTACAACCCCCCTCGGCACCATAGCCAACGATCATTCCGGGAGTGGGTGACCGAGATGGTCAGCCAGTTTATGGTACGGGGCACCAATAGCCCAATGCAGTGGCTGTTAGATCTACGCACCTACGGCTTAAAGATCCATTATAACAGCACCGCCACAGGCCATGTTGGCTGGATGAACCAAGACCAGCTGTTATATCAACACTACAGTTTCACTATGGGTGACTTCCGCGGCTTTACCCACGGCCTCGTAAGCTCCACACGCCAGATACTACACGAAGAGCTCCTGTTTAGTCAGGCTAGCTCAGTTCCCACGATCCCGTGGCAGGCTATGTTTGATGATCCTACCGAGACCGCGCACGGGTGGAGCTTTCTAAAAGATACTCGCACGGTATGGCCTGTGGCCGGTAGCGAATGGATGGTGAATCGGGTCCGAAACGAGAGACCACTCCAGCATCGTTTCATCGAGTCTAGTGCCGGCCGGCTCCGAATGTCGAATGTGCACAGTTATCTCCAACGGGTAGTCCATTTCCGCGAGAAACTAGCTATTGCTATTCACGTCAGCGGAGGCCAGCCTGCACGGGCACCAGAGCTGTTAAGCATTCGGCACTACAATACCGATAGTGGAGGCCACAGGAATGTGTTTGTCGAAGATGGTCTGGTAGCGTTTGTTACGCAGTACCACAAAGGGTTTTATAGTACGAACGACGTGAAGGTTATTCATCGGTATCTACCCCGGGAAGTAGGTGAGCTAGTGGTTTGGTATCTATGGCTAGTGCTGCCGTTTGTGGAGAGATTGGAGGCGTACACACAGAAGGTGCGCGGGGAGGCATCTGATGCTGAGACGACTGGGTACGTTGGATATATATACACCCCCTCACACACACACCCAACACACAGATCAACACACAGATCAACACAGAGATCAACACAGAGATCAACACAGAGATCAACACACAGTTCAACACAGAGATCAAACATATATATATATATGCCCCCGCTCTCTCTCACACGCACCCACCCAACACACACATATATATACACTAACACGTTAACTACCAGCCCCCGTCGACAGGCATATCTATGGTCCCCTGACCCTGGCACCGGCCGGCAGTGGTCCTCGGAGAGACTGAGAGAAGCGCTAAAGCGAGAAAGCACCATTGGTTTGAACGGGCACGCCATCAATCTCCATGCATACCGAGACATCGCCATTGGGATCAGCCGACGATTCATGCGGCCATCGAGCATATTCCCCAATAATGCCCAACAGGACAGCCGGGCCGAGACATCCCAAGAAGATGACGAAGATGGGATCAATGCCGAGCAATGGATGGGCCATATTGCCGATCTCCAAGCTGCCCATTCATCCCATGTGGCCGGGATGATCTATGGCCGCGGGATCACCGAGCAGCCCGGTACAACGGCCCACCGGCGAGAGATGTTTCGGCTCAGCAGCACCGATTGGCACCGCTTTCTAGGATTTGTGTCCGCTGATGACGGAGGGGCCGAGAGCGCATTAGGGCTCGCGCAGCCTTCGCCATGGCAAAAGGAAGCTGAGATGAGCCGTACGGAGCGCCGGTGGCAGCTAGCCCAGGCCGCCATCGAGCCTGAGATGCAACGGATGATAGGTAACACCGGGCTACGGCTTCGAGGGGTGCAGGCACCGGCATTAGCCGCCATTCAACAGGGCCAGAGCCCAGTGGTGGCTGTGATGCCCACCGGGGGCGGCAAGAGCCTGCTATTCATGCTACCCGCGTGGATCAGCCCCCGAGGGGTAACGGTGGTCGTAGTGCCGTTAATTGCACTACGGGGTGATCTCGTCCACCGTTGCCGGCAGCTCGGCATCGCATGTGTGGAATGGGAGAGCCGGCGGCCGGCCGATCAGGCATCTATCGTACTGGTTACGCCCGAATCAGCTATTACGGAGGACTTTATGACGTTTTTGAACAGGCAGCGGCTCGGTCATCGGCTAGATCGAATTGTGATTGATGAATGCCACGTTGTGCTAAATGACCAAAGCCAATTCCGGCCTGCCATGGCCCAACTGGGCAGGTTGATCGTGGCCCAGGCCCAGATGATATATCTTACGGCTACGTTACCCCCGGCAGCCGAGGACCAGCTATTCCGGCGTTTACGGACTACCCGCGAGAAGGCCCATATGTTTCGAGCGCGGACCCATCGGACTAATGTTGCGTACCGGCTCTGGCAACCCAACGTGCCGAGTCGGTACCGAAACGGCTACGATTGGATCGAGCGTCCCGAGATCGTGAGATTCATTCAGGACCGTGTTTGGCGTGCCCGCTGCGCGGCTGGCCGAGTGGTCATTTATGGGCCCACTACTAAGATCGTCGAGCACATTGCCCAGATCGTAGGCAGTGAAGCATACCATAGCCGAGTACTCGATCGTCCGGGCGTGCTAGCCCGATTTCAGGCTCATCCCACCGGGGTGGTGGCCGCAACCAGTGCGCTTGGTATGGGGGTTGATATCCCCAACATCCGGTGTATCATTCACATCGGGGTGCCGCGCAGTCTGTTAGACTACGCGCAAGAGAGTGGGCGAGCGGGCCGGGATGGGGACCGCAGTGAGGCCATTATCATTCAGCCCGAGGGGTTCCAGCGGCCAATATGGGACCAAATCCATGAGGACCCCATCAAGGCTCAGGCCGAGCAGAGCCGGCTAGATCGTTATATATATAACGGAGGGTGTCGACGGGTTATTCTCGATGAGTATCTCGATGGGCATCAAAGGCAGTATTGCGGGGATTCTGAAGCTATGGAACAACGTTGTGATGGCTGTGATCCGGAGTGGCTAGCTAACGAAGAAGAGCTGGCTGTTGAGGGGGGCAGTGGTGGGGGCAGTGGTAGGGGCAGTGATAGGGGCAGTGAGATGGCCAGTGAGATGGCCAGTGAGAGAAACAGCCCAGCCCAGGGCCCAGCCCCAACATATAGGTCGGAGCCCATGGAAGATATCCAGTACGGTTCAATTGAGGCCAGCCACGATGCCCAAGGACCGAGGCCATTATCGAGCGAGTCGGAGGCCAGTGGCCAGCGCAGTGATAGCGAATCGACTACGTTTCGATCCCAAGTTCGATCCACCAGTCCAATGTATCGGCGGAGTGATGAACCAGGCAGGCACCACTTAGCCGCGCCAGAACGGCCGGTGCAGTCATCAGGGCATTCAGGATCATCATTACCCGCCCAGCTCAGCCATTCAGCCCAGATCAGCCATTCACGCCCAGCAGCCCAGCCAGGCCATTCAGGCACAGCAGGCCATTCAGGCACAGCAGGCCATTCAGGCACAGCAGGCCATTCAGGCACAGCAGGCCATTCAGGCACAGCAGGCCATTCAGGCACAGCAGGCCATTCAGGCACAGCAGGCCATTCAGGCACAGCAGGCCATTCAGGCACAGCAGGCCATTCAGGCACAGCAGGCCATTCAGGCACAGCAGGCCATTCAGGCACAGCAGGCCATTCAGGCACAGCAGGCCATTCAGGCACAGCAGCCCATTCAGGCACAGCAGCCCATTCAGGCACAGCAGCCCATTCAGGCACAGCAGCCCATTCAGGCACAGCAGCCCATTCAGGCACAGCAGCCCATTCAGGCACAGCAGCCCATTCAGGCACAGCAGCCCATTCAGGCACAGCAGCCCATTCAGGCACAGCAGCCCATTCAGGCACAGCAGCCCATTCAGGCACAGCAGCCCATTCAGGCACAGCAGCCCATTCAGGCACAGCAGCCCATTCAGGCACAGCAGCCCATTCAGGCACAGCAGCCCATTCAGGCACAGCAGCCCATTCAGGCACAGCAGCCCATTCAGGCACAGCAGCCCATTCAGGCACAGCAGCCCATTCAGGCACAGCAGCCCATTCAGGCACAGCAGCCCATTCAGGCACAGCAGCCCATTCAGCCCAGCTCAGCCATTCAGGCCGGCAAGACCCGTTATTACCCGCAAGTTCAGCTCCGTGCATACCAACAGAGGCCGCCCAACGGTTTCAACGCCAGGACCGAGAGAGAGAGGCAGCCCGGGTTAGTTACCAGCAAGCCCGCCAAGAGATCAGTGCCGGGCTCGAGTTTTTACAGCAACAGGCGCAGTTATGGGTCGGACGATGCTGGTTTTGTGCCCAACGCGGGCTTCATGAGCAGCATGACTTATACGAGTGCGGGGCACAGGCACAGTCCGGCTACACATCGGCAAAGAGTTGGTGGATTCGTGTGCGGCGGCAGATTAAATATGCGGTATTCGCCGGGTGCTTTGGGTGCGGGATGCCACAGGCGATCTGCGATCGATATATTAGTGGCGGGCAGGGGCAGTGTATGTACCGGGGGCTGTTATTATCGGGGGTGGCAATGATGGTGTACAGCGAGGGCAGTGAGACAATTCAGGAGGCGTGGGCTCAGCGGCTACAAACACAGGGAGTGCAGATGGAGAATGAGGGTGAGCTTGTACGGTTTTTGGGATCCCGGTTTGACGGAGATACGGTGCAGCTCGTGCACGAATATATATGGCTTCGAAGGAGGTGGATCGAGTATGGCGAGAGGGTATAGGGCGAGTTCAGATATATATAGGTGAATTCAATAAAGATGTACGGGAGGTATCAGATACATTACTAAGAATTCGGCAATATAGAGAACAAGGATAGTATAGAGGGGGAATAGCTTAGGCAGGGCATGAATTACCAACACAGGCTATATAGGACATTAATCGGCCATGGAGGGTATTTATTGGCCATAGAGAGCATGCATTGGCTAGAGAGAGCATGCATTGGCTAGAGAGAGCATGCATTGGCTAGAGAGAGCATGCATTGGCCATGTAGAGCATTGATTGGCCATGTAGAGCATTCATTGGCCATGGAGAGCATGCATTGGCCAGAGAGAGTATGCATTGGCCAGAGAGAGCATGCATTAGCCATGGAGAGCGTTTATTAGCCAGACAGGGCATGCAGAGTATTTAATAGCCATGGAGGGCATTCATTGGCTAGAGAAATCATTCGTTAGCCAGAGAGAGCATTCATTGACCAGAGAGAGCATTCATTAGCCAGAGAGAGCATACATTGGCCAGGTAGGGCATTCATTGGCCATAGAGAGCATTCATTGGCCATAGAGAGCATTCATTGGCCATGGAGAGCATGCATTGGCCAGAGAGAGCATGCATTGGCCATGTAGAGCATTCATTGGCCATGGAGGGCAGGCATTAGCCAGAGAGAGCATTCATTGGCCAGAGAGAGCATTTATTGGCCAGAGAGAGCAGGCATTAGCCATAGAGGGCATTCATTGCCCGCCCAAATCATCCCATCATTACCACCACAGGTCGATCAATCACACCATTCACACCATTTATTTGTAATATAGGCAGGGCATTGATCACCAGCCCAGTCACGCCGTATAGGGCAGGCGTTACCCACATAGGCGGGGCATTTAGCACAGATATATATAGTATAACCACCACATTCAGGCAGGGCATTCATTACGCACATAAGCTATGGATTCGTTACCGATATATATAGTATAGCGATCACATTCAGGAAGGGCATTAATCAACCATACAAGGCAGGCATTACACTGATAAATATATAAGAATGATCGCATTTAACAAGGGCATTCATTAAAGATATATATAGATCAGACATCACATATAGGGAGGGCATTTATCGGCGGCGGAGTATTACCATACCGAGCATTACCAACACCGGCTCGGCAGGCATTACCGGCGCAGCTCAGGCATTTCGGGCAGGCATTCCCCATATAGGCAGTACAGGCATCACCGGCCCAGGTCAGCGTTTCACAGCATTTAGGCCCGTCGTTGCCAAGCCCGGTCAGGCGGTGTATATATCCGGTTTTATTATTATAAGCTCGCGTAGTCAGGCAAGGATATTAACAGTATATTACATATATATATAGCTTCGAAGGTAGTACATTAAATATTCGGAGAAAATATCGGCGAATATATATTCGTTCATATATGGAGTATATAATATATATATATATTATAACTTCAGGGTAGACATATATCGGAAAGGGTTTTACATCGTGGTTCGGTCAAGGATCGATATACATTTAGCGATAAGTATATAAACGGGGATTTGAAAGACGAGAGGAGAGGAATATCAGTAATCGATACGGACTAGTAATAGATAGACGGGTAAGGGTGTTTAATTAAGAGAGGGGTAAAGTTTTGTAATCAGGAGAGGGGTTAGGGATAGTAATGGATTCAGGGGTAAGAGATAGTAATAGATTCAGGGGTAAGAGATAGTAGTAAAGAAAGAGAGACGGGATAGTAAGAAGTCAAGAAGATAGAATTATAGTATAGCGAGGGGTAAGGGTTTACAGTATAGCGAGGGGTGAGGGTTACAGATAAGGGGTGAGGGTTATAGTAGTTCGAGGGGTCAGGGTTATAGATAAAGGGGTGAGGGTTACAGATAAGGGTTGAGGGTTACAGATGAGGGGTGAGGGTTATAGATGAGGGGTGAGCGTTATAGATAAGGGGTGAGGGATAGTAATAGATTAAGGAGTAAGAGATAGTAGTAAAGAGAGGGATCCGGGATAGTAATTCGTAAAGAAGATCGAATACGAGGATATAAGGGGCAAGGGTTTATAGTACAACTCGGGGTATAGGATAGTCATAGTTTTTAGAGGGTAAATTATGGTAATTTATAAAGAATCGATAATATAAAGAAAAGTGCAAGATAGTTAGAAACAGAGGGATCAGGGTTTTAGATAAGGGGTGAGGGTTATAGTAGTTCCAGGGGTCAGGGTTAACAGCGGTTTTCGAGGTAAGGGTCCGTAGCAGTGAAAGTTCAAGTGGTTACCAAGCGCGGTCAGGCAGCATATATATCAGGGTTTAATATTATCGGGCGAGGGTAGTCAGGCAAGCGTAAAAATGGTATATTAAATATATATATAAGTTCGAAGGGAGTACATAGAATATAACGAGAAGACAGCGGCGAATATATATTTCAAGATATGTAGTATATATAATATATCGATATTATCCGTTCCGGGGAATGATATATCCGCGAAGGATTGATAGGGTAGTTAGGTTTCGGATAGATAGATATAGATATAAAGAGGGACATACAATAGGAGGAGAGATTAATATCAGTGATAGATATCGATTCGTAATCGATAGAGGGGTAAGGATAGTAATAGATTTCGGGATCCGGGATAGGAATCATTAAAGAAGATGGAATATCAGGACATTCAGGGATTTGGAATTATCATATAGCTCGGGGCAAGGGGTTATAGTATAGCGGGGGGTGAAAGATAGTTATAGTTTATAGAGGATAAGTTAACGTAATAGATCAAGAATCGATAGTATATAGAAAGGTAAAGGATAATTAAAGATAAGGAGTGAGGGTGATAGATAAGAGGTGAAGTATAGTAGTTGACTCAGGAGTCCGAGATAGTAGTAAAGAGAGGGATACGGAATAGTAATTTATAAAGAAGATCGAATAGGCGGATGTCAAGGGGTAAGGGTTTATAGTACAAGTCGGGGTATCGGATGGTTATAGTTAATAGAGAGTAAATTATCGTAATTCATCCAGAATAGGTAGTATAAAGAAAGGAAAAGGAAAGTTGTAGATAAGGGGTGAGGGTTGTAGATGATTGGTGAGGGTTGTAGATGATTGGTGAGGGTTGTAGATAAGGGGTGAGGGTTGTAGATGAGGGGTGAGGGTTGTAGATGATTGGTGAGGGTTGTACATAAGGGGTGAGGGTTGTAGATGAGGGGTGAGGGATTTAGATCAGGGGTGAGGGATTTAGATGAGGGGTGAGGGATTTAGATGAGGGGTGAGGGATTTAGATGAGGGGTGAGGGATTTAGATGAGGGGTGAGGGATGTAGATGAGGGGTGAGGGTTGTACATAAGGATAAGGGGTGAGGGTTTTAGATGAGGGGTGAGGGTTGTAGATGATTGGTGAGGGTTGTACATAAGGGGTGAGGGTTGTAGATGAGGGGTGAGGGATTTAGATCAGGGGTGAGGGATTTAGATGAGGGGTGAGGGATTTAGATGAGGGGTGAGGGATTTAGATGAGGGGTGAGGGATGTAGATGAGGGGTGAGGGTTGTACATAAGGATAAGGGGTGAGGGTTTTAGATGAGGGGTAAGGGATTGAGATAAGGGGTGAGGGTTTTAGTAGTTCGAGGGGTGAGGGCTCGTAGCAGTGAGGGTTGAAGTCGTTATTAGGGCCCGTGGCAGTTTGTCCATGTTCCCCAGGTTCGGGGCTTAGGGCTTAGGGCTTAGGGCTTAGGGCTTAGGGCTTAGGGCTTAGGGCTTAGGGCTTAGGGCTTAGGGCTTAGGGCT